>NC_140417.1:49055486-54055486 GCF_965140295.1 Lepidochelys olivacea
AGAACAGCCAAATCCCCAGTAGGCATAATTCAAGTGAGCATTCCACAAGAGAATTAGACCCGGGGGGTGGGGGGGAGATTTCCTGCCTGGCCTGAAGAGAAGAAACTCTCTTGCAGACAGAGAGGAAGGTTGGTCTTGTCGTTAAGGCATTTGACTGGGTCTCAGAAGATTTTGGTTCAATTTCCAGTGCTACTACAGACTTCCTGAGTGGGCAAATAACTGAGACTCTGTGCCTCAATTCCCCTCTTCTGCTCTGTCTAGTCCCTGCCCCAAAGAGCTGACAATCCCATGCTATGTGACAGCTAGCACAGTGCGGCTCTGATTTTGGTTGGGGCTTCTAATGTTGCTACAATACAAAAATCTGCTACTCAGAATAATACTCAAATGTATTTAAAACCAGATCCTTTAATTACGTTGTATGTGTCTGAACCTCTTGCTGAAATGTGTTTGTGAACCCCTGCGGTGTGGGAGCCCAAACACAATAGATTGTTCTGCTAGATTAAGGTGGGGTGGAGACTGGAGTACAAGAAGAGCTGTTTTAATGAGTCAATAAAATGCTTAAGTTTTAAAGGGCTACAGAATCTGGTTATTTGGGCATCTCTATGCTGTCAATCAACACAACATGCTGGAGCTGAACAGGTTGGCTGCGTTTGCTCCATTTGTCCTGGCACATTCAGGCTTGAAAAAATAGTGGCAGGTAACAAACTCCCTGCCTGCTGGGTGGCTGGTGGGTGAGTGAGAGCTCTGCTGCTACAGGTGGAATTGATAAGCATCTGGTCAATTTCACCGTTGCTATGCTGGCTAGTCCTTTCAGCTGCAGGGAACCCAAGCAGAGTTGAGTGGATTTCAGTATTGCTGTTGGGGACAGCAGCAGAGGCAAGCCTTGATCACAAACCAGCTGCTGCTGTGGGATGTCCCAGGCCAGGGGAGTCCCAGCACGGCCAAGGGGTTGTGATCACCTTCCCTTTTTTATGTTGACTAATTCTTTCTTGTTGTAACATGGCCTCCTGGTAGGGAAACAGTTCAGAAACACTGCCCTAGGTGGTGGTTAGTGGAGAAGAGTCTCTTCTTCAGTTCTGCTTCTCCCCCCCCCCCCCCCCCCCCCCAAAAAAATCTTCTTGCAGCAGCTGACTAAACCTGACTAGTTTCACGGCTGCTGAGCTCACTCCAGGCAGTGATTCTGGAATTGATCAGCTGCTGTAGAAAGCTGTGAGAGGCTGAGGTCTCGGGATGACCAGCAGCAGGAAGGCAAGAACTTAGGACCCAGAATCCAGTGGGTGAGGGGGGAAAGAGAAGGCGGGGGGGAGTTCCCTTTTTTTGCAGTAGTTGAATCTTCAGACTTCTCACCTCCTCTCCTGGGAGGTGGGAAGGGGGGTGGGGGGGACAACCCTCTTGGAGCCAGGATGGGATGGTGGGGGAGCTCTGGCTGGGGTGTCTGGGAGGGATGTTGGTGACAACCCTAGTAGGTTAATCTGAAAGCTGGGTCCAGGGACAGCATTCAGGTGGGAAGCATGCAGTGCCCTATGCTCGCTGCAGGCTGAGTGCCCTGCCCTGGAGCGGCTGAGGACCCCGTCTTTCATAGCAGCCATTATCTGGCAAACGTCTGTGTGATTGTCTTCTCCCCTCGGAGTCGGGCAGCACTACCACAGTCCTTCTCATCCCCGGTGCTGGGCTCCCATGATGGTAACATGGCCCTCTTTAGCGGTGCTGCTCCCAGAGACCGTCTCCACTGGGAAGTGCATCTCGGGGGAATGCTTCCTGCCCTCCGGAGAGGGAGCTGCTGCACAGAGCTGAATGGGGGCAGCTCCCAGCGAGCAATGCGAATCCTAGTGAGGGAGCAGGGGGTGAGGGTGGGTTCTGCTGGGGAGCTCCGCTAGGACATGGTCAGCTCGGTGATGGTCTGACTTTGTTCCTGACTCCTCTTCAAGGATTATCCATGAGGATGGCTACTCAGAAGAGGAGTGCAGGCAATACAAAGCCGTGGTTTACAGCAACACCATTCAGTCCATTATGGCCATCATCAAAGCCATGGGCAACCTGCAGATTGACTTCGGAGACCTTGCAAGAGCGGTGAGTTACCCTCTCTGTGCCTGAGGATTGTCCTTGCTTTCACTGCTAGCCCTGGCGTGGGGAGTCAGAGCTCTTCTGCCTGCTGCCTGTCTGAATGCGGCATTCGAGGAGTCGTGACTCTTGCCAGAGGAGCAAGAATAGCTGAATCCTAGAACTGTTGGTGCCTAGAATCTCGCTGGCCGTTGGGAGGTTGAGGCTAGCCACGCCCAGCAGCAGTTGCAGTCAATAGATTTTTAAGAGCTGTGCTTCTGAGTGGGTGAGGCCTGAGCAACATAACCCAGCCAGCCCCTAAGGCCTTGGGGGTTATGTTTAGCCTGAGGACTCCAGGCATGGGCATGTGCTGCTACACTGTGCACTGCAAGTGCTTGTTCAGCTCCCACCTGAGCACTGTGTGTGACCTGTCCTCCATCCTGCTGGGTCCCAGCCTGAGGGATGGGGCAGTAGCGAGGGGAGGTGCCTCTGGGGCACAAGCTTTAATGAGCGTGAGCTTTCAGGTGCAGAGAATCAGAGCGACTCAGGCTTGGTCCAGGCACGTGCCCTGACCTACTCCTCCATTCGCTGCCTCCCTGTAACCACCAAGAGCAAGCTAAGGGCCAGCATGAGCAAAGGGGATCTAGATAGGAGGCAACGTGGTCTAATGGCTACAGCAATGGCTGGCCATTCAGCAGAGCTGGGTTTTATTCCTGGCTCCCTAGGTTTCCTGTGTGACATCAGGCAAGTTGCCTCCCTGTGCCGCC
Organism: Lepidochelys olivacea; assembly: GCF_965140295.1. Lineage (NCBI taxonomy): Eukaryota > Metazoa > Chordata > Testudines > Cheloniidae > Lepidochelys > Lepidochelys olivacea. The sequence continues at coordinate 49,058,294 of NC_140417.1, forward strand.
TTCTGGGGATAATGCTGCACTCCCCATGTATGGCGCATCGAGATGCTGCGAGAGGGGGCTGTGGAAGGGCTAAGTAAGGTTTTGGGGGCGGGGGGGGGCTAACAATAGCAGCAGCAATCATGGTTTTTTTTCCTCTGCCTGGGACCTCCCTCGTTCAGGGTTTGCTCACTTTGCAAAGCCGTGTGTCTGATTTGGTTGGTCATTACCTGGGGATCAGAAGTAGGATGCTGTTTGTTCAGCCCCCAGCAATGTCCCTCAATTGCTTAAACCATGCGTAGCAAGATCTGAGAGATGGCAGGTGTCCTTAATCTGCCTAATGACCACGCGTGTGGTGATGTCCTACCATACCTGGCTCCTGAGGAATGCTTTGGTCTGAAGGCTAATGAACTAGCTTTGCGCTCTCAGAAGCTCCCCCTTGCTAATGAGGGCACAGAATAGATCTTCTAACACCACTTTTCGATCCCAGTCGTCAACTGGTAATGCCCTGAAATCTTCTAGGGACTTCCATAAAGGTGCTTTAATAAGTGGGGTCCTTGCTGCTGACCAGTGCTAATTACCTTGCTCTGGTCCTCTGAGGAGCTGGGAGTTCGTGCTTGGGGAGGGTTCTATGATGATTACCCTGCGTAAGTGATTGTATGCTCTCTCTGCCAGCGAGAGCAGGCACTGCCATGGGGGACTGCTTTTAATGCATGGTTGGCCTAACAGCAGCCCTGCAGCCCACAGTCCGAGCAGGTTTGCTTGGTGCTAGGTAGTGTAAGTGGTGGCAGAATTAAGCCACATGCACTAGATGTCTGAGCCCGATTTTCATTAACTTCCATTGTAATGAGTTACTGCTTGTAGTGTTGGATGGGGGGAGAGGAAATGTCTCATGATAGCCATAAAATGCTGAATGTGTCTGTGCACGGAGTCTCTAACTTCAGATCTGCCTCGATGGCTCCCCCCATCCCAAAATACGGCTTCTAGAATCACTCAGACAAGATGGCCAGACTTTTGATGCTCCAGCTATGTGCATGAAATAGAGCAGGTCGCAGCCACTCTCCTCATGAATGCAGTGGAAGTGCTGTAATCAGTACAGTTCCTATCATGCAGTGCTTCACCGTGGCCTAGCTGCTAGCTTCCAGGTGACCTTAAAGCTGCTGAGGTTACTAGGGTCCTGTGGTAGCTTCAAATCTCCCAGGCTATGTGTAGGCCAGGGAAAAGGGGCTGCTTTCCCAGCTTGGCTTGACTCGGCTCAGCTCAGGTTTATTAGTACGACAAGAGCAGGCAAGCCAAGCTCAGCATGACTCACTTCCTTATAAATGCATGCAGTGTGCAGGACAGACAAGTACTTGCTCTAGCATTCTTCCTTGTTTGCTGTGTACCGCTTTGTTGCCCTGCAGGTCGATGGAGAGAGCCCTAGCAGCATGTAGCAAGTGCCCAGGTGGCCACTGGGCCATAGTGTGATGCTGTGGTTTAAAACACAGGCTTACAAAGAGGCTTGTACAGCTGAGGAAGCTGATCCTCCTGCCAAGCCAGCTATGAGTAGAGAATGTGACTGCAGCAGCAAAACTGTCTGTTCTCCTTAAACCCTGGAGGCGGTTGTACCTGTCAGAAGAGCTCCCAGCAGGAAAAGAGATGTTTAAGCCCTGCCTATGGCCTCCTGGCAGTGTGAAGCTGGCTGGCAGTGCTAGAGGCCGAACCCAGTTTACCTCCTTGGTGCTTTCTGTATTCCTGGGCCAAGGACAGGAGGTTGTGCTTGGAACTGCCAGCACAAAGGAGTCGACAAGGAAAGTTCTGCAATCCACACAGGGCTGATGTGGCAGAGGGTTCTCAGCAATTCAGATGAGCTGGGCTCTGCTGGAGACTTATTCCCTTGAGGGCTATCTTGAGTGAGTAGCTACAATTGCTGAGGCAAAGGAATTCTTGATGCTCCAGTCTCCATCCCTCCCATTTCCCAGCAGGGAATGCTGAAATTGTCTTAGCTTGGCCTTCCTGCTACCTCTCTGTTTGTCACTGGGGTCATAAAAGGCAGGGGAGACAAAGCTTCTGCATTTCGTTTGCTTATGGGAACATCAGCTGGTTGGGTGACTGCAAATGAGCACTGTATAGCAGGTGTATTTCTCCTCTCCCCAGTCCCCTCCATGGTTTAACAGAGGCCAGTTGAAATGAAATCTAGCTTATTGTTTGGAGGAGTCCTCAGCAAGGAGCATCCCTAATACCATGGCATGGCAGGGGACCTGTGCCTTTCCTTTCTGACCTCTATGGGTTCCAGAGAAGTAAATGTATATGTAACTGTTGGGCAGTGTGTTTTATGCATTCCCTTCCATGCCTGACCACAGAGGATGCAAGTCTGTTACAGCCCCCACTACGGAGCCAGGCTCTTTTAGTGCTGGAGGTCCCCAGTGCAGTCCCTGGGCATGCTCAAGCAGGTGGCCGTCACATGTGCTGTTGTGAAGAGCCCCTCCGATTGGAAGTGCAGGGTGTCTTGGGGACAGTGCTGCGATTGGGCCTGAAAATCTGGAGCTGCAGCAGCCCAGCTGTGTACCTGCCAGTAGCCGATCGGCTGGGGAGTCTGATTCTCCCCATTTGTGTGTTGCAGCACGCTTTGATCCTGCTTTTAGAGTTCTGCTCAGCACTGGGAGACCCTGCAGAACAGTCACAGTGCGGCATCTATTCCGCTGCCTGAAATGCTCCCGCTCCTCCAAACGATGGATTGATCGAGCCATCTCTGTGACTGGCCATCTCTGTAGGGCTCCTGTTCATGTCTAACATTGTGCCTTAGTCACCAGAATGCCTTGCAGACACTTGACAGTTGGTCACCAGTTTCCCCCAGTGTCATAACTTCGGTGCGTGGGCAAGGGAATGAGAGGAGATATCTGTGTAAATGCAATGGTTCCTGAACAATCCTGCCCGAGTTTCCTTGCTGTCGGGTCACAAGCTAATCCAAATGGTGTACTGCTGTTCCCAGGGCTAAGTAACCGATGATAAGCCATGACTGCATATTTTTTAAATTGACATCTAGTTTGTTTGCCCGCCATCAGCCCTGCAGGAAATCAGTGGAGTCCCAAAGTGTGGATTTTTCTGCTGGCTTCTTTGCAAAGATTTGAAGTGCCACTTGCCCCATTACTCAAAGAAGTGAACCTCCCTGGGGAGGGGTTTCTTGGGAGCCTTAGTGGTATGTGCATAGTACATGGTAGGTGCAAACCTCCTGGGTTTTGGAGCACTATGTTCCTCTAGTACAAGGCTTGGCCATCAAACTTTAGTGTGATCAGCTTTCATACATAGCAGACGTGAGAAGCAGCTGTTGCTCAGGAACTTCACTGATGTTTGTGGTTTGCTGTTCCCTGCAGGACGATGCTCGTCAGTTATTTGCACTCTCTTGCACTGCAGAGGAGCAGGGAATCATGCCAGAGGACCTTGCCAATGTGATTCGGAGGCTGTGGGCTGATAACGGTGTCCAGGCCTGCTTTAACCGCTCCCGAGAGTACCAGCTGAATGACTCTGCTGCATAGTGAGTACCTCTCCTTTACTGTCCTCAGGCAGATTTAACCTGGGGCTGAAATGTGCCACAGCTTCAAGTGGCGTGTGCCAAAGGCCAGCCTGTACAGTGTGTGAAATCTGATGGGGAGCTGCACCCTGATGATGGTTTCTTGTTCATTGTCAAAATGACCTATGTGCATTGAGCTGGACACATGTGCGTGCTGCTGTCATGAGTGTGGGCACTGCTGTAAGCACAAAGGGGGCAGGTGTAGGATAATGAAACATTGACCATCACTCTGCTAGATTTGCCATGTAACACAGCGGTCTCCATTGCTTCCTCTGGTGTTATCTTAAAATAATCTGAATTGTGGTTGCATGTCAATACTGGGCAAGATAAACTAGTCATTGGTGCTGGCTCTTTGGCTTCCTCACCAACCATTGTTCGCAGGGACTGTCCTGGGCCCCTTGGGACCAGAGGGAGTAGTCTGGCCAGAGGAGGGGGAGTTCAGGGAAGGGTATGCCACATCCTCTGAGAGTAATTCTAGTACAAGTTGAGCACAGTTTGGATGAGAACTGTCCAAGCATTGTGGGACACTTGGGTCTGGAATTTCTGGGCTGGGTTGCCCCTTCTTGCCCTCCCATGAGCCTTGCGAATGGGTTAGCTGGAAGCTGGGGAACTGTTCATCATTGCCACCTGGTTTGTGACACAGAGGCTAGCCTGGTTGCTAATGCAGCCCAAGGGTTGGATCCCAGCAGACTGCCCTGGACACACAGCCAGGTGTATTCCCCAGGGGACGTTCCTATGACCCCTTGCCCTTGTTTAATGTTTAGGTGATCCTGTGGGACCTGTGCAGAATGCTCCACTGTCCCAGGCCCTGCCCTGCGCGCTGCACAGACTCATCCTTTGTCCCCAGCCTGCTGCAGCACCTGGTGCACCTTCCCTCTCACAAGCTCACCCAGAAATTCCTGCCTGGCGTGGCTGGCCCTGAGGCATTGGCTGTAGGGGGCAGTGGTAACCTCTCCACCTGCTGGGAGCATATCGCAGTTGTGACGGTGTCTGTCTCCCACCGCGTCCTCTCTGGATTGTTTTCCGTCTGCTATCATAAAGTACAGCCCCATGTCCTCCTCCCACGTGCAGTAGTTTTGGGTGTCTTTGTAAACCACAGGCTGGGGGGTGGCTAGAAGGCGCTGCTCGAGTTCTTGGGGTCAGCCTCAGCAAGGAGAGCCAGGCTCCAGTTCTGGCTGTAATGCATTTTCCTGCATCTGAGTATGTGGGTGTTTCTGGCAAAAAAATATCCTGGCTCTGGCAGTGTGGGGTGGATGTGATGGGGGAAGGGGGGGGGGAAGAGATGAGTGCCTGTGGTCCCCCCCACCCCAATGGGTTGCCAGGAGAACACACGCTGCGTGAGATCCATGTGGTACCTTGGTCCCTCTTCTCCCTGAGCACCAGAGAGGAACGGTCTGAATATTTACGGCACTATTTTTTTCCATGGCATATTGCGATGGCCTGCTTCATGGTGTCTTCCCACCTTTTTCTCCCCCTCTCCTGCCCCCCAGTCCTAGAGCCCTGATGGGCTGCAGGCTGGCAGGGTTTGATTAGTTGCTTGTTGCTGCGTTGCAGTGAAGGTTTCGAGCCTGCCTTGAAACAAGGGGCTCCACTAAGACAACCTGCCTCTGTGTTGCTGCTCACCAGCATCCTGGTAAGCGGGCTGCTGTTGCCCTGCTCTTGTGGCTGTTCTTGGAACAGGAGTGCGTCACTGCATCATGCACTCCATTTCACAAACCCACTGCAAATGTGCTTAACGAGTTTACAATGAGCTTGTTGGCAGGGTAACCGGGGGAGAGGTAAACAGACTGCAGGCTCTCCTTTGGGTCAGCCTCTCCTTTCTAAGGGCTGTGGGATTTTTAATGCACTCCACTCACCACGTGAGGAGATGGAGCCATAGCTGTTCTTCCACGGTGGAGGCCCTCTGTGTATTACCCGGTGCTACCCCAGGGCAGCTCAACTGGCCAGCTCACTTAGTGCTCTGGGACTTCCAGGGTGCAAACAATTTGGGTGTGTTGGGGGGGGAGAAGGGAAACAACTGAAATGAAATTGACTCTTTGGTCAGTCTTTGCTGCAGCCAGCCCCAGCTCTTAGCCAGGTGTTGCCATTAACTCACTTCCCCCACTCCTGTGCAAAACTTTCATCTGCATTTAGTGGTGCTTTTAACCCCGGGCTGGCTGGGGCTGAACCTAGGTGCCACTTTCTTTGGGTCTGGTAATCTGTCCACTTTGCAGTGAGGACACAGGCTAAACCACTGCAGTGCTGCTAGTCCTCCAGTGCCTTCCCACAGTTCCCCCCCACACCCAGAAGGACAGCCAAGTTTCCCCACTGTTGACTGGAAAACATCCTAGAGCGGCTTGGCTGATTGTAGTGCAGAGCCCCCTGGGATGTGCCTCCAGGAGTTCCAGCCACATGCACAGGGGAGTGCAGCAGTATAGGCAGGGCTTTGCAGTGGGGTGCTGCACACCCAGGCTAGGCTGACTGGCTGGGTTAACTCTGCAGTGAAGATGTACCCTTTTGTCCCAGGCACTCTTTTGGAGAGGGCATATTTGCAAATCCAGAGCTGCAGTTGCTTCTCTTTAAGGTGCTGAAGCTATGCCCACAGCTCCTAGGAGCATCTCTCCCCCCCCCCCCCCGGGTGATAACAGAGCTAGAAAGGAAGATGTTTCAAAACCATGTCCTCATATTGCAGCTCTTGTGCCCAACAGTCTCCTGACTGCAATGGTGAGGCCCAGCTGTCAGGCCAGAGGATGGGGTGTGCCTGAGTCCCACCCAGCCCTCCCGGTTCCTTTTGCCTCCGGCACATCCAGATCTGTGGATTGCCCTCAGAGTCCCAGCTGGTCTTTCTGGACCGGGAGGGGTCTCTGAATTGCCCCCTCCCCTTCCTCTCCTCTGCCAGAGGAGTCAGTGTGTGAGAGGAGATTGTCCCTCTCACTTAGTGAGCAAATATTTCATTACAGTGATTGGGAGCCATGGCTGGCTGGGCTGACTAAGGAAACACCCTCAGCAGAGCCTCACACTTCATGTGTCCCTGGGCTCCAGCACAGAGACTGTAGGCAAATGCCCCAGTTTTGTCAACGTTGTCAGGATGGCCAGGACAGTGTTTAAAAAAGGGACTGTCCTGGCCAAACGGGACATATGGCCACCCTAGTTGAATGAAATAGAATTTTAAAAGCTGATGTACTCTTGGTCCAAACATCAACACAGCTGCTGATAGGACCGCAGCACTTCTGCTCAGCCCTGTCTGTCAGCAGTTTAAATTACATATACTTTTGCTTTAAGACCTTGTTGCTTTTATATAAAAAAGGCTTTTGTCTGGCATAGTCACTTACAACTCCAGCTTCCCTTGCCCTGTCGGATAGGTGGAGAGGCTGGAGGGAATTCAGAGAGGCACAAAAAGTATCATGAAATTGACTGATGGGGAGAAATTATCAAGGCTGTACAGCTCGACTAAGCGATAGCTAATGGTGGGAGAAATCTGTCTCCAAATATTTGACACATGCAGATAAAAAAGATAGGGTGATCCAAGAAGGGGCATAAATGAGTGAAATAGAGCATAGGAAAACTTGCAGACAGTGAGATCTATTTTACTGTGGAATAGTCTCTCCATGGAAAGGGACAGAAAGCCCCACGGTACATTTAAACTTAGTTCAGTCTATCCTCCAGGGCTTCGTCTAGAGAGAACAAATTCTGCCTTGGCAGGCAGATGAGCCAAGCTCTTTTCCATCTCTAACTTACACAACCCTCATGGGACTTTGACAAAGGGCCGTCAAGGCAGTCACAGAAACAAATGTAACAGTCTTGCTCATCTGCTGTTCGGGAGAGGGAGAGTCAAGCTTTGGGGTGAGACACCAGATCATGACTGATTAGTACAGTGAATAACCTTTGTTCAGCAGGCCTTACAGTCACAGCCACTCTCCAGGGCTTCTGCAACCAGTACAGCGTATTGCCTGCTGAAATAGCCTCTGTAAGTGGGACTGTAAGTCAGAGGGGAAATGTCACATAGGCCTAGCATTTTCAGACCTGGGTGCCTAGAATTAAGCTCTCAAAATCCCTGTTTACACACTTCAATCAAAGTGGGGGGCGTTTCAGACACGCCAAGTATCCCTAAATCCCACTGAAGAGGGAGATGCATTTGCCCAGCACTCCTGGTAATTAAGCCACTTTTGTTTAGGTTCCTAAATGAGGATTTAACATCCTAACTTGAAGCTCCAGGTTTGAGCCTGCTGGGCTGTATATGGTATAGAACAATCTGCAGCACTCGCTGTCTTTCTGAGTAATGAGGATGTGTTCGTGTCATGTAACTCCTCCAGCTCTGATCCACTGGAGTATGTCTGCAGCTACAGCTTACAAAGCAAAGCATGCCCTTCCAAGTCACATGGCAAGTGTCTTTCTTCATGGCCTTTTTTCTGGCTGCCCGTGGAGCACCAAGAGCCACTGAGTGTTCACTTCATGTGATCCTCAGCTTTTACAGAAGAGTGTCCTGAGACCAACAATTCTCCTTGAGGATGGCTTTATTTCAGCCTTTTTCTTTCTCCTGCCCTGGGCAAGGGCTTTAGATAAAGGAAAATAGACTTTCTGTATCTCCTTACAAGATAAATTCTATCCCTTCTTGTTGCTGTTACATTTCAGTGCTTGAAAGACTAAACCCCCACAAATGAAAATGTCTGCTTTGAAGAGAAGAGCATGTTAAACACAAGAACAATAATTTTTTAGGTGAACTTGAATTCTCCAGAAGTCAGCAAGAGCCTGTAAGGGGCTGATTGAGTTCCATCATGGCATTATCTGGACCTATCCTCCGGTACACTCCATTAGTGCTAGTAGGTAGGCTTTCAAGTTGGAAATATGGGAAGCTGCAGAATGAACGGTAAGAAAAGAATTAGGTGCTGTGATCGAGATCAACAGCTTGTGAGGACATCTTCAAGCAGAATGCGCATCCATCTGTATTATGGTCCTACCCAAGACCAGCACAGTTTGGGCACAGCTTGGGCTGGGCATGAGTCGCAAGACTACTAGCTTTAGAACTTCTGAGAGGAGGAACCACAAACAGCAGAGCAGCTGAACAAACTATTCTTACCCTAGAATATCAGGGTTGGAGGGGACCTCAGGAGGTCATCTAGTCCAACCCCCTGCTCAAAGCAGAACCAATCACCAATTTTTGCCCCAGATCCCTAAATGGCCCCCTCAAGGATTGAACTCACAACCCTGGGTTTAGCAGGCCAATGCTCAAACCACTGAGGTATCCCTCCTCTCCTCCTTTTGGAACCAACTCAGATGTGTTCCTTCCAGGGGAGGCAGTTGCTGATTCTGACACTGTCAGTATATGTCCCTCAGGCTTCCCGTTACTGATGCTTTTCAAATTATGCCAGACATGGCTTTTTTGGAAACTCACACTTTACAGGAAGAGGTTTCAGTTGGTAACTGCCTCGGTGTCATCGTCAATTAGCCTGGGAAAGAAAATACTCCATTGTGGAGTTGCCTGGTGTAACCTTTGGAAATGGCCCCTGCCTGCGATGCCCCATGTGGTTTGTGTGTTGGAGCTCTGTGGTCACAAGGCTAGTCAGATTTTGTGCCATCCACGCACAGCAAAAGCAGACTCTGAAAGCTGGGCATTCTTTGCTTGCCTTGGCTCAAAGCAGCTGTTCCAAACCCACACTGACAGCTTTGAGAGTCCTGACTCCCATTTTACCATAACGAAGGGGATGCAAGAAATGCCGCTTGGAAAGCTGAGCACCTGGCATAACCCACTGAGAAACCTTCAGAAGACTGAGCCAATTCCACTTAAATTCCCAGACTTGTCTTTTGGAGGTGTTGTACAGGTTTCCTCTGAGGATGAGGACTGACCTTGTCCTCGAAGAAAACATGTACAACCACCTTCAAAAGTTGAGACTGGGAATTGAAATATAGAGCAGTCTGGATCACTAGGAAAGCTGGATGCAAGCAAACCGTGTGTTTTAATACAGCCAAATATAGTTACACATCCAGGAACAAAGAATGTGGTCCATACTTACAAGATGGAGGACTCTGTCTTGGGAAGCAGTGACTCTGAAAAAGACTTGGAGGTTGTGGTTGGATAATCAGGTGAACCATGAGCTCCCAGTGCAACCATGTGGCCAAAAGAGCTAATGCGATCCTAGGGTGTATAAACAGAGGAATCTCCAGTAGAAGCAGAGAAGATATTTTTGCCTCTCTATTTGGCACTGGTGCAACCGCTGGTGGAATCCTGTGTCCAGTTGTGGTGTCCACAACTCAAAAAGGATGTTGGTAAATTGGAGAGGGTTCAGAGAAGAGCCAGGAGAACGATTAAAGGATTGGAAAACCTGCCTGAGAATGGTAGCCTCAAGGAGTTCAATCTACTTAGCTTAACAAAGAGCAGGTTCGGGGGGTGACTTGTTCAGTTTGTAAGTACCTAGCTGGGGAACAAATATTTGCTAATTAGCTCTTCAACCCAACAGAGAAAGGCATAAGAAGAGCCAGTGGTTGATAGCTGAAGCTAGACAATTTCAGTCTGAAAATAAAGGGTATACTTTTAATGTTCAAACCTGGAGACCTTAGCCTGTTTGAATCCTAGTAGCTTCGCTTGCAAAACAACTGTAATGAGAAAATCCGCCCCTGAAACGGCACATGGTGGACACAAGCAGAATGGTCTGGTGGCGAGAGCACTGGTCTGGGGCTGTGGAGATGAGGGTCTTTCCTTGGCTTCACCACTGGCCTGTTGGGTGACATTAAACAAGTCACTTTTCCCTTGTGCCTCAGTTTCCCCAACTATAAAAAAGGGTTTACCACCTCTGTAAAGCACTATAAACTACTAACTGTAAAAAGGAGACTGACCTCCTTTGTAAAGCACTTTGAGATGTACTGACTGAAAGTTTACATAAGAGTTAGGTAGTATTAAATTACCTCTTGGGGAGGCCTCCCCAGTTCAGAGGTGTGGCTTCAATCTCTAAATAGTGAATTCTCTCCCCCCGGAGCAAACAGCGTTTTCTTACAGCATCCCATCCTGACAACTGGAGTCTTCAGAACATCACCTTGCAGTAGTAGCTCAGTTCATGAAAGCCTTCAGCTAACACACTCTTCGAATGAGCCATCTGAGCTTGTGAGGGCAGGCTTCCAATCCCCCCAGCTATTCCAATCAATAGAGAGAGACAACTGGGACCAGCCGCAACAGTGCTTCAGTTGCACTCTGATCAGCTGTGTGTGTGTGTGTGTGTGTGCTTTGCACCGAGAATGGCCAGCCCCTTTGCTGGGAGAGCTCCCTAATGGAAGAGAAATGGGAGAGCGCTGAGTACTAGTAATTTAGACATTCACTAACTTGCAGTTCATACTTTTTAGGGGGGAACCAGACACCACCCCCCCCCCCATTTTCTTTTTTTCTAACCCAATTGTGAGGAGGGGATTCTAAGCTCTGTGAAGGTCAGAATTCTAGCCATAGCCTAACCATTTGCCATTCCCTTTGCCTGGAAAGGGAGACTAGAAATGTCTGCTCCTGGCCCTGGACCAGAGGGATCTCTATCACTTCCCCCCCCCCCCCCCTCACTGGGACTCCAGGAGAAACCCCATTACATTAATTCCAGCAGTGCAGACTGGATGTAGTGGGTTTGTCTGTAATCAGTACCATGTGGCTGAGTGCATATTCTTGCCCTGATTCTCATTTGCACTAAGACTCTTTGACACTGCTCCGGTGAGTCTAATGGACACCCCCTTGACGACCCAGAGCAGCGGAAAGGGCCCACCGTGCATGTGAGAATCAGGCGTTCCGTTCCGTGGCAGGACCACTCCAGAACCTGGCAGTGATGTACCAGAGAACTCCGACAGTTTATCTAGTTTTCCCCAAGAAATTTTGTATTAAAATGCTGTTTTAAAGTTTCTTTTGGGGGAACCTCCATGGTCTGTCTTCACTGTAACTCTGTGGTGCATGAACATGGCCATCTAGGGAAGCCGGACATGGCTCCAGCTGCTCCCTCAGACCAGCAAGGGGTCACTAGCAAGTGGCATGATGTGCTGCTGTGTCTCATTCCTGGGACTGAGCATCCTTTGATAGCAAGGGTCTGACAGAGCCTGACCGCCTCAGCTTCTGATTGCCTGAGATGATGGTGTGTTGCACTGGAGCTATATCACCAGACCAGCATTTAAGTACAAGGGATTTCCCAGAAGGCTTTTAGTTAGAGAGGAGAATAAGGGCATGGCAATATGGGGTATCTTCCCAGTTATACTGGTAAAGTTAAACTGCTGTAGTTGTACCAGTAGAACACCCCATGTTGACACTCTTGGTATAAGTTCTTTTTTTCAATTTAGCTTAAATCACTTCCAATGTGGTATAAACTAAACTGAAAAAGGGCCCTTAATAAAAAGACCATGAGTAAAAGTGTCCATATGCAGAGTCATATATAATATAAACTCTAGCAGTTTAAATTCACACCTATCTTCTACCAGTACGACTCCTCCATGTAGACAAGTCCTGAGAGGACAATATCCAGAATATTCTGTGTTGCTTTCATGGTCCCAAATTCTTTGTTGTATGAAGATGTATGTATAATCTAATCGCCTTCTATGATGAGATTACTGGTTCTGTGGATGAAGGGAAAGCAGTGGATGTATTGTTTCTTGACTTTAGCAAAGCTTTTGACACGGTCTCCCACAGTATTCTTGTCAGCAAGTTAAGGAAGTATGGGCTGGATGAATGCACCATAAGGTGGGTAGAAAGTTGGCTAGATTGTCGGGCTCAATGGGTAGTGATCAATGGCTCCATGTCTAGTTGGCAGCTGGTGTCAAGTGGAGTGCCCCAGGGGTCGGTCCTGGGGCCGGTTTTATTCAATATCTTCATAAATGATGTGGAGGATGGTGTGGATTGCACTCTCAGCAAATTTGCGGATGATACTAAACTGGGAGGAGTGGTAGATATGCTGGAGGGGAGGGATAGGATACAGAGGGACCTAGACAAATTGGAGGATTGGGCCAAAAGAAATCTGATGAGGTTCAATAAGGATAAGTGCAGGGTCCTGCACTTAGGACGGAAGAACCCAATGCACAGCTACAGACTAGGGACCGAATGGCTAGGCAGCAGTTCTGCGGAAAAGGACCTAGGGGTGACAGTGGACGAGAAGCTGGATATGAGCCAGCAGTGTGCCCTTGTTTCCAAGAAGGCCAATGGCATTTTGGGATGTATAAGTAGGGGCATAGCGAGCAGATCGAGGGACGTGATCGTCCCCCTCTATTCGACATTGGTGAGGCCTCATCTGGAGTACTGTGTCCAGTTTTGGGCCCCGCACTACAAGAAGGATGTGGATAAATTGGAGAGAGTCCAGCGAAGGGCAACAAAAATGATTAGGGGTCTGGAACACATGAGTTATGAGGAGAGGCTGAGGGAACTGGGATTGTTTAGCCTGCAGAAGAGAAGAATGAGGGGAGATTTGATAGCTGCTTTCAACTACCTGAGAGGTAGTTCCAGAGAGGATGGCTCTAGACTATTCTCCGTGGTGGAAGAGGACAGGACAAGGAGTAATGGTCTCAAGTTGCAGTGGGGGAGGTTCAGGTTGGATATTAGGAAAAACTTTTTCACTAGGAGGGTGGTGAAACACTGGAATGCGTTGCCTAGGGAGGTGGTGGAATCTCCTTCCTTAGAAGTTTTTAAGGTCAGGCTTGACAAAGCCCTGGCTGGGATGATTTAATTGGGTATGGGTCCTGCTTTTGAGCAGGGGGTTGGACTAGATGACCTCCTGAGGTCCCTTCCAACCCTGATATTCTATGATTCTATGATTAAGACCAGATTGTCTGACACAGGTTTATGCTGATGTCTAACCAGACAAGAATGTGTGCTGTGCTGGTGACAGGCATCGTTCTTTGATTGCTCTTATCGATGAGCTCATGCTTGTTCATATCTATTCCAATTAGGTGTGTGCGTGCCGGTTGCACAGTTCGTCGGAAGGTTTTTCCCTAGCAGCACCCGTCGGGTTGGCTCTGGAGCCCTCTGGAGTCGTGCCTTTATGGCGCCGCATATAGGGCCCTGCCAACCCACCACCTCTCCAGTTCCTTCTTGCCATCAGTTGCAGTTGTCGGAGCGTTTCATCTCTAGTCTTCAATGAGTGATCCTCCTAGCATATTTTCTGTAAATAGTTACAGATCGTTTAAAAAATTGTAGGTAGTTAGACATCTGGACCTGGGGTACTGGGGAGTGTTTCCCTCCCCCACTTCCCTGTCCCTCTCCCAGGCCTGGGGCATGCCTCGGACCCAGGGGTTTAAGCCATGCGGGGTTTGCTAGAAGCCTGTGCCCAAGGGTGACTCGTCTTGTCTAAAGTGCTTGGGGGAGTCCCATCAAGCAGATCTTGCACCTGTCTGTAGGAGCTTTCGCACCCACACGAAGTAAGAGAGGGTTCACAGACTAAAGTTGCTGTTAATGGAAGCAGATCTCCACCCTGAGTCTGAGTCGAGCCCCATGGATATAGTGTTGGGCTCCTCCATGGTGGTGCACAGCACGCTGGCTTCGGTCCAGGAGGTGCTGAGGAAGGACTCTGGGGTCAGAGACCCTCGGCACTGGCACTCCCTAGCGCAGAGCACGGGATGGGATCAATATCAGCACCACTCAGTCTTCTGTCCCGAAGTAGTAGTACAGGAACATTGATAGAGGGCGCTCCCCTTCCCGTGCACAGGAACGTGAACCCAACGGAGGTGTACCCCACCTCCCCTCCAGTCAGCAGCCAGCACTGTTGACTCCGGGCCCACGGGAGTGACCATTGAGTCCGGTGCCACCGGAGGAGACCTAGGTGGAGGATTTGGACCTCCCATCCACACCCAAGACTTATGAGGCGGCGCGGGACCTGATAGCATTGATAGTGGCAGAGCACCGGTCCAGAGGCCACTGGTGAAGTCCAGGGGGCAAGCCAGCTATGGCTCGGCAATGATCTACATCGCCCCAGCACCGATCCCCAGCAATGACAGGCATGGCACCGTCATGGTCCCCGCATGCGGACTCATCAGAATCTGCACTGGACACTGATTCATGTGTCCCGGAGAAGCCGACACTGTAGCCACTGGCACTCCCAGTCAGCAGGAATGACCCAAACTTTCCCCTCAGTACCATGGCCACCACGATGGCAGGTACCAGCTCAGATGCCAATCCAGTGGCCCTTCTGGACCCTGTGGGCTTACCACCAGTTCCAGGGGTCTGCCTCGGTACGCTCCTTTTCAGTCACGTCTGAGAGAAGGACTGCATTTGGTGCCAAGGATTTCTCCTGGGCATCAGTCACCACTACTGCTGCCAGCGCCATGTTTGGTACCACGCCCAGCACCGATGACAGGCCTGGCACCACGGCTACACTCAGTACCATGGACGATGCTGCCGTTGCAACCGGTACCAGGGCCGGCACCGAAGTGAACTTGGACTTGGGGACAGAGTTGCAGCGTTTTGAGGAACTTGATGGGCAGGCGGAGCATTCCCATATTCCAGGCTCCTTCTCCTCATCTCCAGATGAGGCAGTGGCAGGAACATCCTTGGGGCCTCCCCTTCCCAACAGCAGAGCCCACCTTGAACTTCTGAGGTGGGTCGTTCAGAACCTTGGGGTATAGATAGAGGGGGTCACCAAGGTGTCAGACCCAATGGTAGACATTTTATCTCTGGCAGGACCCACCAGGGTGGCCCTTCCCCGGATAAAGACCATTCAGGAGAACATACAAGCCCTGTGACAAACACCATCCTCTCTGGCTCCTACAGCTAAGGGAGTTGAGAAAAAGTACTTTGTGCCCTCCAAGGGCTATGAATACTTGTTTACACACCTTCCGCTGGACTCACTGGTAATGGCAGCTGTTAACGGGCGGGAAAGGCAAGGGCCTACCCCTCAAGCTAAGGATGCAAAGAAGCTGGACCTCTTCGGGAGGAAAACCTTGAGTTTTCAAAGATAATGGCCAATGGCTCTGCAATCAGATCAGCCAATTCCCTCAGCACCCTTGGATGCATTAGATCTGGACTCATGAACTTGTGCATGTCCAGCTTTTCTAAATAGTCCTTAACCTGTTCTTTCACCACTGAAGGCTGCTCACCTCCTCCCCATACTGTGTTGCTCAGAACAGCAGTCTGGGAGCTGACCTTGTCTGTGAAGACTGAGGCAAAAAAAGCCTTAGTACTTCAGCTTTTTCCACATCATCTGTCACTAGGTTGCCTCCCCCATTCAGTAAGGGTCCCACACTTTCCCTGGCCACTTTCTTGTTGCTAACATACCTGTAGAAACCCTTCTTGTTATCCTTCCCATCCCTTGCTAGGTGCAACTCCAGTTGTGTTTGGCCTTCCTGATTACACCCCTGCATGCTTGAGCAATATTTTTATATAGTGTCTAGTCCCACTGGAATCGGGAAGTTGATGAGAGGATAATTCCTTAGGACAGAGATATGTAGAGCTCATGGGGAGAGCTTGCAGATGGGCTGCATTTTTCTGTTTTAGCCTGTTGCCACCTCTGAGTCTGTTGAATCTGCAGTGAAGGCTGTGATGTTAGGCAGAGCTGCAATCTCTTCCCTGCACTGTTCATCAGTCTGTACTTCCTGTTCTCAGTCAGCGTGACTAATCGCTCCCCTTTGGTTCCAGGCAAAGGCTCTGTCTTCACCAACCCAGCAAGCTCTCAGATTGTTTGCTCCCTGAATTAGCTTAATAGATGTCCTGCTGCTCTGGGATTTCTCAGGTGAAAGACTACAAAGGGAAGAAGAAATGTTTACATAAAGGACTGGACAAACAGTTCCCAATCCATGCAGCTCCCGGGTCTTGGATGAAGACCTGGGAATGTTTTCCAGAGACATTCTTTTTTCTTCTCTGAACAAATCTAGATTGGGTCAGGAGGAAATTAACACACAACAAGAGCACCTCAAATTTGTGCTGGATGCACCTTCACCTGGCAGTCTGTGCTAAGGACGCTTTGTGCACAGTAAAAACGAGTCATCCTTGTGGCACCTTAGAGACTAAAATTTATTTGGGCATAAGCTTTCGTGGGCTAAAACCCACTTCATCAGATCATGGAGTGGAAAATACAGTAGGGAGGTATAAATACACAGCATATGAAAAGATGGGAGTTGCCTTACCAAGTGTGTGGGTGGGGGGTCAGTGCTAACGAGCCAATTCAATTAAGGTGGAAGTGGGCTATTCTCTACAGTTGACAAGAAGGGGTGGAAATCACTTTTGTAGTGCTAATGAGGCCAATATAATCAAGGTGGCCCATTTCAGACAGTTGACAAGAAGGTGTGAGTATCAGCAGGGGGAAATTACCTTTTGTAGTGACCCATCCACTCCCAGTCTTTATTCAGACCTAGTTTGATGGTGTCCAGTTTGCAAATTAATTCCAGTTCTGCAGTTTGTCATTGGAGTCTGTTTTTGAATTTTTTTTGTTGAAGAATTGCCACTTTTAAGTCTGTTATTAAGTGTCCAGGGAGATTGAAGTGCTCTCCTACTGGTTTTTGAATGTTCTAATTCTTGATGTCAGATTTGTGTCCATTTATTCTTTCACGTAGAGACTGTCTGGTTTGGCCAATGTACATAGCAGAGGAGCATTGCTGGCACATGATGGCATATATCACATTGGTCCTGATGGTGTGGCTGAGGTGGTTAGGTCCTATGATGGTGTCCCTTGAATAGATATGCGGACAGAGTTGGCACCGCGGGTTTGTTGCAGGGTTTGATGCCTGGGTTAGTTTTTTTGTTGTGTGGTGTGTAGTTGCTGGTGACTACTTGCTTCAGGTTGAGGGGCTGTCTATAAGCGAGGACTGGCCTGTCTCCCAAGATCTGTGAGAATGAGGGATTGTCCTTCAGGATAGGTGTAGATCCTTGATGGTGCACTGGAGAGGTTTTAGTTGGGGGCTGTAGGCGATGGCTAGTGGCATTCTGTTACTTTGTTGGGCCTGTCCTATAGTAGGTGACTTCTGGGTACCCTTCTGGCTCTCAGTATTTCTCTTCACTTCCCCAGGTGGGTATTGTAGTTTTAAGGACGCTTGATAGAGATCCTGTAGGTGTAGGTGTTTGCCTCTGTCTGAGGGATTGGAGCAAATGCGGTTGTATCTTAGAGCTTGGTTGTAGGCAATGGATCGTGTGATGTGGTCTGGATGAAAGCTGGAGGCATGTAGGTAAGTATAGTGGTCAGTACGTTTCTGGTATAGGGTGGTGTTTGTGACCATTGCTTATTAGCACTATAGTGTCTAGGAAGTGGATCTCTTGTGTGGACTGGTCCAGGCTGAGGTTGATGGTGGGGTGGAAATCGTTAAAATTGTGCACAGTGTTTATTTACAGCAGCTCCATCTGGGCTTTCACTTTAAAGCTGACACTGTCAAGTTGCATACATGGAAGCGAGAATGACAAATGAAAATCCCAGCTGGTGGAACCAAATTAGGTAGGGTTGACCGACTCTCCTCCCAGACGCAGCACACTCCAGAGACCCAGGGAAAGCCATAATACAATACCAGGCACAGCCTTGCAGCTGGGAATAGTAGGTCTTCAAAAAGTTTGCAGATTTCTTTGAGTCCATTTCCTTTTGTCTGAGCAGTGAAATGGAGTTCATGTGCAAACATGGTATGTCCTGCAAAGAATTTCTCTCTTGGGTCTTTGGAAAGTACATGCTAATGGGAGCAGACACATGCTCTCTTTTCTCTCAATTGTTAGCAGATGCTGGTGTGTAAGTACCTAAGAGGAAAGATGAGCTAGTGGTTAGGGCAGTGAGGACCAGATTCAGTTTGTGCCTTAATCTTCTCTGGGGAAAACAGCACAGGAACAAATACCTTCAAGGTTCTGAGGTGCTCAGATACTACAGTGATAGGGTCCAGACAAGAACCTAGTGTTGATTTGAATGTAGTTTTGATACTAGAAACACTGAGCTCTAATTTCAGCATTAGGGTCTGAACCTAGGATTGGGTTTAACTCACAGTCAGGATATATGGAGAGATGGTTTCTATGCTTGAGGGTCTATGCACAGATCTTCAGAAGTAGCACCTATATACCCTGCCACTTCATTCTTCAAAACGAACACCGCTACAAATTTGACCAAGCAGCAGTAACAAACGAGTTCAAGCATACTCCACTACTGGCAAGGGAGAGCTCAGAGGGAGTTCTGAGAATAAAGTTGACTCTGTTGCAAAATCTGCTTTTTCCAGATATCTGCAGTTCGGTTGTCTGAACTAGCACTTCTGCGTTAGAACCAGGAACAGACCCTATTTAAAAACACTGCATTGAGAATCTGAATAAGAAGAAAGAATAAGGGTTATTGACCTGGCTTCCTATGCAGCCCCCTTGGAATCTAGCAAACTGAAGGCGGCCTTTTGCCAACAACACTGGCCAAGAGCACTTCATTCTGTTGGTAGATTGTCCCCTTCTTACATAGCGCTTGAGAGCTCCTGCTGTCTGCACAGACTCTGGGACCCTAGGGCATTGCCTCTGGAGGAAAGCAGACTCCCAAAGAGATTCTTCTTGCTATTGTGGGAAATTAACCACCAATATTCCTTGGGTTTTCTAGCCCTGTACCTCAGAGCTTGTTGCTATAGGAAAGACTGCATCCCACACATGCTATCCATATCCGGGAGGATCAGCCCCACTTGGAGTCAAAATTGGAAGGAAGCATGGCAGGTGTAGCAAGGTAGTATTTGATGCTTCCAGTATTTGATTTAAGAAGGGAAATGGCTCCAACTCACTATCTGGAGGATTAGGCCAAAAGAAATCTTAGGTTCAACAAGGACAAGTGCAGAGTCCTGCACTTAGGACGGAATTCCATGCACCGCTACAGGCTGGGGACCGACTGGCTAATTAGCACTTCTGCAGAAAAGGACCTGGGGATTACAGTGGATGAGAAGCTGGATATGAGTCAGCAGTGTGCCCTTGTTGCCAAGAAGACTAATGGCATATTGGGCTGCATTAGTAGGAGCACAGCCAGCAGATCGAGGGAAGTGATAGTTCCCCTCTATTCGGCACTGGTGAGGCCACATCTGGAGTATTGCGTCCAGTTTTGGGCCCCCTGCTACGGAAAGGATGTCGACAAATTGGAGAGAGTCCAGTGGAGGGCAATGAAAACGATCAGGGGCTGGGGCACCTGACTTACAAGGAACTGGGCTTGTTAAATCTGCAGAAGAGAAGAGTAAGGGGGGATTTGAAATCCGCCTTCAACTACCTGAAGGGGGGTTCCAAAGAGGATGGAGCTCGGCCGTTCTCAGTGGTGTTTGATGACAGAACAAGGAGCAATGGTCTCAAGTTGCAGTGGGGGAGGTCTAGGTTGGATATTAGGAAACACTGTTTCACTAGGAGGGTGATGAGGCATTGAAATGAGTTACCTAAGGAGGTGGTGGAGTCTCTATCCTTAAAGGTTTTTAAGGCCCAGCTTGACAAAGCCCTGGCTGGGATGATTTAGTTGGTGTTGGTCCTGCTTTGAGCAGGGAATTGGACTAGATGACCTCCTGAGGTCTCTTCCAACCCTAATCTTCTATGATTCTGTGATGCCCTAGTACATTGCGGTGCCGACAGGGCTCGCATCCTGGCACGTGGCAGGAGCATGGCACACATTGACTGCCTCCCAAGGACTGATCTGCTAGGTGGTGCCCAGCTGAGAGTCTGGAAACTTGCCAGGAGCCCATAGCTGTGTTTAGTGGGTATCATAGAATATCAGGGTTGGAAGGGACCTCAGGAGGTCATCTAGTCCAACCCCCTGCTCAAAGCAGGACCAATCCCCAATTAAATCATCCCAGCCAGGGCTTTGTCAAGCCTGACCTTAAAAACTTATCTAGTAGATAAGTATCTAATAGAGCAACTGCAGCTGCCTGGGTCTTCAGTGCAGTGATGCCTCCTGATGGTATTTCTGACCCCAGCACATAATGCAGCTGCCGATGCCTCAGATGATGGTGGAGAGTTGCACTTGTCCGTAGACACAACCTCCGTATTCAGGCTGAGGATAGCTGAGGTAGTTGAGAGTTCTGGACTGTATGCGCTGTTCCTGTTCACTGTGTGGAGCTGTCATGTCACTGCTGGGATTCCTGGCTTAATCTGATTTCAAAACCATAATACGGTGTGGGTGGGTGGGGGGAGAGTCAATTTACAGGTCAAATTATTCATCAACACTTGTATTAAGTGCCAGATTTGTGCATTTTGCTCCTGTATGGACATAGGGTGGGATCTAACAGTGTTAAGAGCGCAGGTCCCACTGGTTTCCAACAGAACTCATGCTCCAAACTCCTGTGGACACTTTGAAGATCCCCCCACAGCCCCTATCCCAGAGAAGTGACAGTCTTGGCTATGAAGTCCAGGGGGAGAGATGGAAGGTATTATGCAGGACATGAGCCCATAACCATAGACTGAATTGGATAACAACACAGCCGCAAAGGCATTAACTAGCTGGGTGGTGGTAGCTCCTGGTGGGTATTAAGCTGGTAAGTAAGCCGCCGCCGCCATCATCATTCTGCCCATGTGCTTTCATTTACTCTCCAGCCCTGTGTACCTGGTTCTCCTAATAGAGATCTAGAGCTGCTTTCCTTAACTGCTGGCTGAATAACCATTAACTTACGGATAAGAATCCTAGGCATGTTTGTATAGCACTGGGAAATCTCTATAGAAACAAGCTACTGCTACCAGGCTTCTGAGGCTCAGTCCATAGTAATTGGCTACTTTCCCCAGGATAGTCATTGTTCCTGCCTTGGATGGCTTCAGTGTCTTCACTTCGTGAAGGAACATCTTAAAGGATGATTTTCACCAAGAAGAATGGCTTCTTTGTCAGGCTAGTATTTTTCTCCCACTCCTGCGTGCCCATATGGTGGATCATCTGTGCTGGCCAGGCTCTGAGAGAAGAGGGCTGGCTCTGACGTTATCTCTACCATTTAAGGCTGTGTGTATTTTTGTTTTAAACAAGCAGGAAGTTGGTTATCATAAGATGTGCTTTTCCCTGAGGTGGCATTAGACTATATAATGACGAGCTGATGATGGTCTCATCGGGCTGGAGGAGAAATAGAGCTGTCTGTGTATGTAATGCAAGAACGGCTTGGAAATCGGGGGAGAAGGAAAGAATCTGTCAGGAGCCTCACAGGTATTTTCAGAAAAGGTCCATTTACCATTAAGTCATTTCCATGCCCTTTCCAGACAAGCCCTGCAGCTTCACAGCATCAGGTGTGTTCAGTGCAAAAATCAATGCTAATGCAGTATTAAGGGTGAGTTTTTAAACCCCCACAGGTCTGAAAAATTCAACAGCATCACATCTCTAAAATACAGCCTTTCTTACCCATCTGCACAGCTGCAATGCTCAGCCAAGCTCTCATCATGCATCTTGATTATTGCAGCATCCCTCTCTCTGACTTTGATAAATGTAGGCTTTCCCCACTCATATTCAGCCAGAATGCTGCTGCAAAGATCATTTTCCCCCCTTGGTTGCTTTGACCATGGTCTCCTGCCCTTTGCATTCCTCCACTGGCCCCCTATCACGTCAAACAGAAGCTGTTTGTCTTCCCTTTGAAGGCCCTTCAGAGTCAGTCCCCACCCTGCTTATCTTCTCCCCTTTGCTGTCAGTCAGCTCTCACCTTGGATCAGCCCATGATGCCGCCTCCACTGCTCACTGGTTGTTTTCAAACAAGGCCCTTTGTGCTCTTGCCATGCTTACCAATACTCTCTTATTGTTCACTTGTACGCCCCTGTCCGTCTCCATCTCTTGTCACACTTAGTCTGCAAGCCCCTTGGGGCAGGGACCATCTTTTTGTTCTGTGTTTGTGCAGCACCTGGCACAGTGGGGACTGAGTTCATGGCACTACGCAATCCAAATAGCTGTTATGGTTCCCATAACATCTGTATCCCTCTCCAGTTGTGCATACGTGCTATTTTGTCTAGCTCATAACATGTCCATGGGACCTTAGTGCGTGGCAAGCTAGGGTGTGAATCTACAGCATGCTAACTTGCCACGCAGTCATGTCCTGTGTGGACGCTGCTACAGAAGACAAGCCCTAAATATCTCTATTCGCTTTGGCTGGGGTGCAGTGGCTTTTAAGACTTTCTCCGGTGGATATCTTGATTTCTGGGAGTGAAAATTCTCCAGCTGCTGTGCTGTGTCAGTGTCACTCACATTGGTCTTTCCTTAGCTTTTTAAAAAATGTGGAACTAAGAGGAGGCAAACTCTGCTCAATTATACTCTGAAATAAACCCTTTCTATTCCTGGCATTACTTCCCCCAGTCCCTGGCGGGGGGTGTGCGCTGGAGGTAGCTCCCCTAGCTGGAGTTTGTTTGTCTAGTGAGCTCACCCCAAGACTCTGCCTGTAACGGGAGGCTTGTGGACTCGCCCCCTCAGTTCCTGTTGTTCTGCTTGTCACTGAGGCTTCACGCTCCCAATTTAGCTTCTTTGAAGGGAAGCAATTGTTGAGGGCGGTGATGCCACCTGTGGAGCTTGGTGGGAGCTGTGGAGTGGGCTGGGCCTGGCTTTGTATTCGCAGTCTTTTAACTTCACCCTAGAGGAGGAATTGGTCCACTTCTCTGTTAGTGATTTCTCATGAACAATTTGAGACCAAAAGAGACTGCAAAGCAAGAGGAGTGTTTGTCCCATCAAGTCTGAGACCATCCAGTCGGCCCAAGGAGACTCAGCCAGTACTGCTCGCTTCTGCGTAGAAGAACCAGCACTTTGAGTCTTGAGCTAGGCACAGCTCCGGGAGCTGCTTGGGGTCGGTAGCCTTGCCGAGATAGGTTCCTTCCTGCTGGAGTGGCATGTTGGGCACTGTGCTCACCACCACCGCGCAGAGAAGCACGTAAGAGGGAGTGTCTCCAGACAGAGAACATGATAGGGCTGGGGGGTGGTTGGTTGGTAAGGGTCTGTGATGTTCCAAGAGCCTTATGGTAAAGCAGATCCATTGCACTAATCCTCTTACTTTGTGACCTGATAAGAAGGGATTAGATCTGTGCTTCTGGTGAGCTCAAATGTGGTGGGTGTAGTTGCAAAGCATAAGCAGTTTGGATTTAACAGTGATCTACAAAAGGAGTAACAGGGTTTTTTTGGGGGGTGCTTTATGATGTATACAGAGAGCCTGAAAGGAATGTTTGTATTTATTAACTCTTCTCAACCTATGTCCCATTGTGAGCCGTATTTGCAGTTTGTGTTAGGTGGGCTGCATCCACACAATATATATACTGCCTGTATGGCCCTGAAGATGTCACATGAGCCGCAGCTGTGCACTGATTGGGCCACAAGCGGACCGCGGGTTGAGTACCACTGTTCTAGCTTTTTTAGCTTATAAATATTAGGCTTATCAATGTGTTCCCAGGTTTTGCTGGAGGTATCCTTGGAGGTCAAGAGAACTGGAGAGGTAGCTTTCTTAAAGCTTGGATGAAGAGGTGGAGCTTGCTGTATCTTTAATCTAGATCTTCTGTACCAGATGTTGCTACTCAGAAGCTGGTTTTATACCATCTATTTCAAGCTAGAGTTATAAACAAAAATCCCTTCCCCTTTCATTTCCATAGGTGTGGCTTTCTTGGCTCTCATGATCCTATGAGTTCTCTAGGCATCCTAAGGGTATGTCTACACTGCAGTGTAAGCCCAGCATTTGAACTCAGGCTCAAGCCTAGCTCCGCTTCTGTCTACACAAATCACACTAGCCCAGCATGCAGACCCAGGATCCCAGGACCCCACGGGGTGGAGGGGCCAAGCCTGAGTCAAGCCCGTACCCAGGGTTCAAACCTCTTTCAGTGTAGACACAGCCCTACTAGACTCTCACTCTGGGAGTCTGCCAAAAGTATCGACAGGCTCACTTTCTTTGCCCTCCGGACAGTCAGGTTTTCCTATGCTGCATCATGAAGAAAGGGTTAGAGTGGCCACATTTTGGGAAAGCGTTGGGAAGTCTGGGATATGGGTGGTTGGACTCAGACTGCATAATGCAGTGTAAATGCTGGAGCCGCAGGCTGGGACCCAGGGTTCAACAATTCCTAATTCCCAGGGTTACAGATGAATGTAGATGCTCAAGCCCTAGCTTAACAAATCCAGGCTCTGCTAACTCGAGTTCTACCGACCCTTGGCTTATGTTGCAATGTAGACATACCACTAGAGTCCTCTAGGAGAAACAAGGGGGAGGACCTGAATTTCAAATGTGGGTAATAAAACAAGCTGAAACAGTTTTATCTGGAGAGGGAAACAACCTTCCTGGTCTCCTTTTATGTTATCGAGAAACAAACAATGGCACAAGCCCAACTGTGTTTCCTTTGCAGATTGTGTTGAACTGGTTTCCCTTTAGCCCCGCCCTCGATTGCATCTGAGATGGCCTATGGAATGAGATTTTTTTTTTTGTCTGCCTCTTAGGCTTGAAACACTACTGTCATGAACCCAAACTTCTCCAGGGACTGGTTCCAGTGCCCCTGGGTGGGACTGTTCAGCCACATAGGAGAACAGAAGATAAACTAGGGGAAGAATTTTGGTTAGCACATAAATACCTTGAGGCATTAGGAATGCAGGTCAAGTCCATGGGACTTGAACAAAGCCTTTGTGACTTGAGCTTTAGGTTTTCTGCAGTGGCTCTTTCTTCCTAGCCCCCTCAATGGCAAGAAATAAGGTTTCCCAGCAGTTACTACAAATGCGTGCTTCATGGTGAGAGCCACGGCTGTTCCAGGAAACAGGCAGTTGCAGCATATTCTGTTACATGAAGAGCACTAACTATTGAAAGATTAATGATAAAATCACAAGAGCTGGTAACATTGTCTACACGCAATGCTTGTCTACACGCAGCATGACTCTGGCTGAACTGGTGGAGTGATCTAAAATCAGTTTAGTGAAACCAGTGCAAAAGGCTATGTGGACACTCTTAAATAGATATAAACCTGTCGAGTGGTTTTAATAACACCACCTAGCTTTTATCTAGCACTTTTCATCCGTAGATCTCAAAGTGCTTACAAAGGAGGTCAGTATCATTAGCTCCTCTTTAGAGATGGGGAAACTGAGGCAGAGGGTGAGGTAGTGACTTGCCCAAGGTCACCCAGCAGGGGCCAGTGGCAGAACCAGAAATTGAACCAGGTCTCTATGTACTTAGGCTACTTAGGTTAAGTTGATTAGGAGCAGATTGAAGCTAACTTGAAATAAGCCATTCTTACACTATAATAAGAGCATCTACACAGGGTTTGCGCTGGTTTAACTAAATCCATTTAAAGAACAATTGAAATTAATCTCGTGCAATTTTTGTGAGTCACGATGGCCTGTCTTGCCCCCCATCACCAGGATATCTGGCAGTCTCTCACGTTGAATTTATCCTCTCACCATCCTGAGGATCCGTGTGATCCCCGTTTTACAGATGGGGTGTTAAATTGCTCGGAGAATGAGGTGTTTGTCCAGTGTCTGTCTGTCTCTCTCTGGAATCCCAGTCCAGTGCCCTAGCTGCAAGTCCAGCCTTCCTGCTGTTGATTGGTCACAAGACTTTTTTTAAAAAGTTTTCATGAGAGAAATTGGCATCGCACTGGCCTGTCGGAGGGCAATTCAGTGCTGGTGTGTGTAGATCCATAAATCTAATGAATTTGTTTCCACTTATCCCTGAAGCGATTTATTGAGGGCAAGTTTACAGTACAGCACTACCTCAGCATAGCTGCACCCCGTCTGGTGAAGTGCTAGGCCAATGGGAGAGCGCTCTCCTGTTGGCATAATTACTCCACCTCAGCGAGAAGTGGAAGCTATGTAGGCAGGTTAGAATCAGCAAGAGGGTTGTGTCACTGGACACAAAGTGAGCCTTCAGACATCTGATCTCTCGTGGTTTGGAGAGAACCTACCTCTTCTCAATCCACCCACTTGGGACTTGTGGAGCAATTGCCTGTCGGTCTGTATCCATCTGTTGTCTCCTGTCTAACACTCAGGCTGCAAGTTTCTTGGGGCAGGGCCCATATTTTTGTTGTTTGTACAGCATCTGGCACAGTGGGTGTGGTTCCGAGGTGCGATGATAATACGAATAATAAATAGCAGCAACAGCATACTGGGCAGAGCTGGGCCCAAGGGGGATAGTTAAGCTGAAAGCTTCAGTTTAAGGCTAGGTTTGCAAAAGGCACTAAAAGGAAGAAATGTCCGTCATGCCTGTGAGGCACCAGGATAACCACAGGTGTTGGGAAATCCAACCGACAGCCTGGAACCTCAGAGCCTCAGTTCTGGCATGTGACATCATTTCAGACTCATCATGTATCCGTCAAGACATGCCCCGTGGCCAACTCCTGCATTGAAAAGTATTTGGGGCTTCACCTCCAGGACAAATGGCCAGAGGGCAAAAAAGTCATGGATCTGAAGGGGAAGTGGGGGTTATAGCAAGAACTTGCTTAGACTAGGAGACACTGGGAGTGTTGGAGAGGGAAATGTTTCAAAGTACAGCAATAGCTTATGAGTGGAAGTACCCACGGCCCAGTTCAAGGATTATTGTGCATTATACAAGTTCAGTTGCAGTGTCTACTTTGTAATTTCTTGGTTTGTTACAGCTGTGTTCACTAGCAAAAACAGTGTGATATATTGGGGAGATCCGGAGTAGTAGGTTTTAGATGTGGTATTAGCTATGTCTTCAGTGACTTGGTGTAGCACTGTCTATGTACATTTATTTGGGGTAGTGCTGTACCACACTGCTAGAACCTCAGAGTTGTATCTCTAACTGTCTAGAGCAGGCAGGAATTTGGGGTCGGATCTTTTCCCCTGTTGCTAATGAGTTTAATGGGCACTTATACATGATGATGATGGGCAGCAGTATAGCAAGATGGAAGTATGCAGGTGGTGGTTATGCAGTGTATAAAACAAAAGCCCCCTTTGTTGATATGATAGAGTAGCTCTTGGTGGTCTGCCTGCTTTGTTCCGGGAGCTTTCAAATAGGTCACAGGCAAAGGCTCATCACACTGATGTGTCTAATCAGATTTGTTCCATATCCCTTATTACTTGCACATGTGGGGTTTTCCTTAGCAGTGTGATGCATTTCTGTGCTGCTCTTGGGCCTGTTAGCACAGGGCCACAAATCCAGGGACTAGCTGTATTGTCAAAGGGACAGGGTTCAAACCAAAATGGATTCCATTCCTCTAGACGGCCCTTGGAAGACCCAGTCTGGAATAGAGCGTGTGCAGTCAGAGGGGGAAGGTTGCACTGTCACTGTGTGCAAGATGCACGCTGGATCCCATCCAGGGTATCTGGTGCTGTACCGGTTGCTGTTGCATTGCCTAGGAGGTGGGAGCAAAGGCGATAACACCGCTGAAGGAGCTTAATAATGAGGCACAGTTATGAGCAAAGAGGAGAAGGAAAGCAGGTGTCCCAAGTGGTGAGGGGGAGGTAGAGACCAGCCATTTCTCTTTGGTGATGGGTTTGAGGACAGAATTTTCTAGCCTTTTCAATGGCCTCAATCCAAATGAATGCCTTGCTCTTCCCCGGGCCTGGTGTGGTAGGGCAGTATCAGCTCTGTTTTACACATGGGAAACGGAGGCACAGGGACTTTGTGGCTTGCCCAAGGTCCAGCAGAGACTCCTGTGGCAGAACCGGGAACTGATCCCACCCAGTGTTTTCACCATCAGATAATCTTTCCTTCCTAAAAAGGGGCTTGCCCAGAACCACTTCCTGCCATGAGTAAAAGCCCTCTGGAGGATCTGTTCCCAGGGAGAGCAATGGGAGAAATGAGTTCCAGAAGCTCAGCTCCGATTCTGGTAGACGAGGGAAATAGAAGGGGTTGTCTAGGCAGGAAGGTTAAAACGGGACCCCAGCTGCCAGCTTCCTGCGACATAGGGCAGCTTCCAATGCGGTCTGAACTGAACACACGTTTGGTGGCTGCTCTGATTATTAGTGTCACCAGGGCCTGTCTCTACACAGTTTGATTCATGATCTTGGGCTTGTTCTAAAATTGTTGTG
Organism: Lepidochelys olivacea; assembly: GCF_965140295.1. Lineage (NCBI taxonomy): Eukaryota > Metazoa > Chordata > Testudines > Cheloniidae > Lepidochelys > Lepidochelys olivacea. The sequence goes on from NC_140417.1 coordinate 49,086,596, forward strand.
AACGTGACTGTCAAATTCTGGCTCCAACAAATAAGTACCGTGACAAAGTTCCTCCTCTGCCTTAGTGGGTCCTGTGCTTATTGGCGGATTTGCTTGCCTCAGAGGTTCACGACAGCCCTCAGTTTGGACACTTTCATGGCTCAGATCTGCCATTCACTCAGTTAGCCTCATCACTGGCCAGTCTGGGGAAAAGGAAGAGGAACAATCCCCACAGTCTCTGCTGATCCACCTAGTGGATCGGGGAACAGGCCAGAGACCTTCCCCTCTGGTGGAACCCACAGTCCAGGTCAACTCCTCCGGTATCAAGTCGGGAGTTGTGGGGGGTGGAGGGATGGGGGGAACCTGGGCCCACCCTCTACTCTGGGTTCCAGGCCAGGGCCCTGTGGATTGCAGCTGTCTACAGTGGATCCTGTGACAGCTACAACTCCCTGGGCTACTTCCCCATGGCATCCTCCCAGCACCTTCTTTATTCTCACCACAGGACCTTCCTCCTGATGTCTGGTAATGCTTGTACTTCTCAGTCTTCCAGTAGTACGCCGTCTCACTCTCAGCTTCTTGTTCCCAGCTCCTCACACGCACCACAAACTGAAGTGAGCTCCTTTTTAAACCCAGGTGCCCTGATTAGCCTGCCTTAATTGATTCTAGCAGCTTCTTGATTGGCTGCAGATGTTCTAATCAGCTTGTCTGCCTTAATTGTTTCCAGAAAGTTCCTGATTGTTCTAGAACCTTCCCTGTTACCTTACCCAGGGAAAAGGGACCTGCTTAACCTGGGGCTAATATATCTGTCTTCTATCACTCTACTGTAGCTGCCCGCCCACTTCCCAGATCCCAGTAGGATCACTCTCCTGTAGCCCTCTGGCCTGGAGAGAGATGGAGGGAGAGGGCTGCTGGTCCTGCTGCTGCTAGGCCCTGGGCTCTCCCTGCTGCTACTGCTGTTGCTGCTCCAGCTGCTGCCCTGGCTGGGCCAGATACCATCTCCCTTCTCTGCTACCTGGTTGCTGGCCAGCTGCTGGACCCCCCACCCTCAGGTTCTGCTACTGTTCCAACTGCAGCCTCTGGGGGGGGGGGGCTGCTGGCCCGCTCCTCAGAAGGGGGGAGTGAGGGACCCGAGCCCCAGCCGTGCTGCTGCAGACATGACCATCACCACCACCTGTGAGGGGTCCTTTCTGCCTGCCTGGCCACTGGGCTGCTTCCTGGAACTGCTGCTGTCTGGGAGCTGCTGGACCCTGAAGGAGGAGGGGAAGAGGCCATCTGCTGCTGGGGGAGCGCACAGGGACTCTGCAGACCACTGTGGAGGGGGCCTTAAGGCTGAGTAACTTTTGAACTGTGCTCTTGTGGTGGGGGTTTTGACTGTGTTTGTGGGGACACAGGGGGTGTGGCGTGGAGCCTGCCCCCCAGTCCATCTGTGTCGTCCCGCCCCCCCCCAACCCCCACCATCACTGTTGTCGCTGCCCCCTCCATCACCCCCAGTGGACACTTACCATCTGCCTCAAGCTCCTGCCCCTGGGACTCTGCTGCTTGCTTGGCTGGCCGCACCCTTTCTCCACCTTTTTGGGCCTGAAGCAGCAGCCAGCCCATACCGACTCTTGTGCAAGCGCACATGAGCGCACGTGCCCCCCCCTTAGATGTGCCCCCTTCAGCAAGCCCCCCAGCTTTGTCCCTTGCTACCTGCACCCTTTTGCCCCTTGCAGCCTTTTGTCCCCCCTTTTACCCCAACACCTTGCTAGCTTCAGTTTGTTTGCTTGCCCCGCCCTTTTCCCTCTGCAGCTCTTGTTTGTTTGCCCTGCCCAAGCCTCTGCCCCTAGCCCCTTCGTTCCCTGTCCTACTTCCAGCCTGGTTGTTCCCCTGCCCTGATTGGCCCCTTACTCAGTGCGCCCATGCCCCTTCCCATGCGCTTGTGCTCTTTCCCTGTTTGAGTTTGCCCCTATCTCACTGCACCCCCCTAAAGTTATGACCCCCCCTCCCCTAGTGCAGCTAGGGGAGCCGGATTCCCATCCTGAGTCGGTGACTGCCCCCCATGAGCCCTTGGTAGCCCCCTGTCCAGCCCAACCCTTTTGGTGCCTTCCTCCCCTGCCTGCAGCCTAGTGGGGAGGAATGGTCGACCTGCCTCCCCCTTCCCCTCCTCTCTCTGGTGTTTTTCCCCTTCCTCCCTGCTCATTGTGGCGGGGGACGCAGCGCGTGGAGCCCCTCCAGCAGCCCCGGCTGCCTCTCCACCGCCTGCCCCTCCATCACCCCCCCAAGCCTCTCCTCAACTGCCGCTGCCAAACCACCTGCCACTGCCCCTGGTGGGGCGACCTCCGCTGCTGCCATGTCCCTCGCCCCCTCAGATTCTGGGGGAGCGCCCCCAGCTGGGGGGAAGGGCCAGGGTAAGAAGAAGGGGAAGGGCCCTGCTAAAAAGACCAGGCCCTCCATGGCAGGGGCTGTCCCCACTGCCGCGGCCCTACCACTGGCCGCGGCGTCCCTCCCCGCTGTTCCCTCCACCAGCTCTGCAGGTGTCCCTCCCTCGGCCCCCAGGGCATACGCCCAGGTGGTGGCAGCCCCTCTGCCTGCCGCTACATCATCTCTCCTGCCCATCGCTGCCGCTACCAGCTATAGCGGCCGGGGCCCGTTTCCCACCATGACCAGGAAGCATGGCGTCCGTTGCCTCCTGGTGCCCGCCTCACCCCATGTGGAGACCTACATGCGGGCATTGGCGAGGGTAGTGGGACCCACGGCCATTGTGACGGCCTCCAAAATGTATGGCAAGGTTGTCTACTTCTTAGCATCGGAGGCCGCCACCCAGGAGGCGGTGGAGAAGGGCCTGGTAGTGGGGGGGGGGGGTGTTCGTCCCCCTGGAGCCGCAGGACAACCTGGGCGTCCGCCTGGTCCTGACTTCCGTCCCTCCCTTCCTTCCCAATGCCGCCCTGTTACCTGCCCTCTCTACCCTGGGGAAACCCATCTCCGTTGTCAGCCCTCTCCCATTGGGCTGCAAAGACCTCGCCCTCCGTCACGTCCTCTCGTTTCGCCGGCAAGTGCAGCTTCAACTGCCGCCCCCTGCACGTGACGGAGAGGCGCTTGAGGGGTCATTCCTGGTCCCCTACCAAGGGGCCATTACCCGGGTGCATTATTCCATGGGGGAGGCCCAGTGCTACCTCTGCCGGGCAATGGGGCACATCCGGAGGGACTGCCCCCTGACCTGGCAAGGGGGGACATCCGGGACCCCCGAGCCCCAGCAGGGCGCCAGCCCTGTCATCGCCAGTGCCCCAGGCTGCCCGGCGCCCAGAGCGCCCCTCCTCCTCCTCAGTCCGCCAGTGCTCCCGCTCGGGCCCAAGGGGTACTTCCCCCAGCGCACCCAGATGAGCGGGAGAGCCCCGACTCTGCTGCCTGCAATCCGGCGGGGCTCCTAGAGGAGGCTGCGGCAGGGATACCGCCAAGCATGGGAGAGGGCCCACCCCAGGGGGAATCTTCCCTCCCTCATGCCGGCCCATCGCTGCCTCCCACAGTCCCTGAGCCGTCGCCCCTGCCCCCCGACCCGACTCCTGTTAGCCGGCCCCCAGATGCTGCCATGGAGGCCTGGGCCCTAGTCCAGGGGAAGTGGGGCAAGTGGAAGGCTCGAGCTCCGCTCCTTTCCACCGATGCAGAAGCCCTCCGGAAGACCAGAAAGGGGGGCACCGATGCCGAGCCTTCTGCCTTGCCTGTGGGTGCGCTCCATCCACCGGTGCCAGCTGGGGAAGGCGTGGCAGCACGGGAGAGCAGTACCATCCTTCCAATGAAGTCCCGCCCCTCCAAGGCCCCTGATGGAGGCCCTCCTGCCCTGTTACCATCTGGAGCCCCTGTGAGCCCCGAGGCGAGCGTCGCTTCGGGCACTGGCGGGGAGACCTCCGGGGTGGTGGAAGGAGAGCTCCCTTCCATCTACGAGGGGATCAAGGCCCTGGGTCTGACCCCGGTCACCCAGGGGGAGGACAACTCTCTGCCAGCAGGCCTCGATCTGAGCGACCTCACCCCGGCCCCCCTTCTCCATGCTCCCTCCCCCAACCGCTGCTTCCACTCCCACCTCCGAGGGTTCCCTGGGCTCCTCCATCTGCCCGGCCGCGGGTGGCACCCTGCTGATGGCTGTCGAGCCTACTGAGGCGACAGCCGGTGATGTGCGGCTGGGACCCGAGCCCCATGGGATGTCCCTCGTGGGCGTGGGGCAACCAATCTCCTTCCTGGGCGGGGACTCCACTGAAGACTGTCCACGTTTCAATGTCGTGGCTACTATGCCGGCCATGGAGCCAGAGCCCGGCATCACGGAGGGCCCCCTTCCCACCCCCCAGATCCCTGAGCTTGCCCGAGAGAGACCATTTTCCAGCGGCCTGGCTACTGGGGCCCAGGATCCTGCCTCTGCCCCTCTCCCTGATTTTACTCCTGACCCCTGCCCTGCTCCTACAATGGATCCCTGCCCTGCCCCTGATGCCAACCCCGTCTGTATCCCCTCCACCTCCTGTGATGCCATTGCTGCTCCTGGGGCCGTCATTTCCTCACTCCCAGAGGATAGCCCCCAGGGAGCGGCCTCTATATTTCCCTGTCTCGATTCACCAGGGGCTGCTATCTTCCCTCCGCTGCCCCCACTTTTGCCAGGGTTTGAGGGGGGCCACGTGGCACCAGCCCATCAGGGCCATGTCGGGGGTCCGCCCCTTGCCTGCCCGTTTCGGTGGGCCACAGGGCTGTCGGGGGTCCCTCCAGAGGATAGCCAGGGTCTAGTGACCCTGGCCCCCCATACACTGCGAGAGGAGCTGCGGGAGTTCCTTGAGGACGTCCGTGGCTCCCGTAACAAGGTGCAGCTCGCTCTCCAGCGATGGGGGGACTTCCATCAAATCCTCCGGGCCGCGAGGGCCCTCATGGGGGAGGATAAAAGGACTGGGAAGCAGGCCGCTGTGGCCTATCAGCAGGTCCACCACTTCTGTGACTCCTTACTCACCTACGGGGTAGGTCACGGATTCTTGCACGGTCTGTTGGGAGCCGCAAGCGTCCCTGCTGGCGAGGATCCCCCCCAGCCCTCCTCATGGCACCTCTCACCATCGCAACATTGATCACCCGGGGCTGTAGGATGGATCTCCGCAGGTGCCAGGTGCTCTCCTTCCTTCGGGAGTGGGGATACTCCTGTGGTTTTCCTACAGGAGACCCATACGGATCCGGCCGCTGAAGACAGCTGGCGGCTGGACTGGGGGGACAGGGTCTACTTTAGCCATCTCACAGTTCGTACGGCTGGAGTGGTGACCCTGTTCTCCCCCGGCCTACAGTGCTGGGGGTTGCCGAGGCTGTGCCAGGCCACCTGCTGCACCTCCGGGTCCGTATGGAGGGGCTCTTGGTCAATCTTGTTAACGTCTATGCCCTGACATTGGGCCTGGAGCGGCTGCGTTTCTTTCAGCAGGGGTCTGCCTTCCTCGGCACCTTGGATCCTCGCGAGTGCCTGGTCCTGGGCGGGGACTTGAATGCTACCCTCGAGAAGCGGGACCTCTCGGGGACCGAGCAGTGCCCGGCTGCAGCGGACGTCCTCCGGGAGATAGTCTAACACCACTCCCTGGTGGACGTCTGGCATGACCACCACCCAGATGACGTCTCGACGTTCACCTTTGTCCAGGTGGAGGCCCATTGGTCGTGCCACTCCCAGTTGGACCACATCTATTTATCACGTTTCCACATTTCACGGGCCCACTCCTTCAGCATCTGGCCGGCCCCGTTCTCCGATCATCCTTTAGCCACCATGACGGCCTCTCTCTGCGCAGAGAGGCTGGGGCCGGCCTACTGGCATTTGAACAACAGCTTGTTGGAGGATGTGGGCTTCATGGTGTCCTTCTGGGAGTTCTGGCTGGCGTGGCGAGGGCAGCGGCGAGACCTAGGGAAGGTGCACGCCCGGCTCTTCTGCCGTGACTACACCTGGGGTGCCAGCCGACGGAGGGATGCGGCGATAGGGCAGTTGGAACGGGAGGTCTTAGGGCTGAAGAGGCTTCTGGCCGCCAGCCCTGAGGATCTATCCCTCTGCGGGGCATGCCGGGAGAAGCGGGAGGAGCTCCGGGCCCTCGAGGACCATCAGGCCCGGGGTGCCTTTGTTCAATCCCGCATCCGCCTCCTTTGGGAGATGGATCGCAGCTCCCACTTCTTCTACACCCTGGAGAAAAAGAGGGGGGCCAAGAAGCATGTCGCCTGCCTCCTAGCAGAGGACTGCACCCCCCTCAAGGATCCGGCAGAGATGTGCGGGAGGGCCAGCGCCTTCTATGCAAGCCTTTTCTCCCCAGATCCGACCGATCCTAACGCTTGCCGAGTGCTCTGGGATGAACTCCAGACGGTCAGCACGGGCGACCGAGACCGGCTAGAGCTGCCTCTCACTCTGGCAGAGTTCTCGGAAGCCTTCCGTTGCATGCCCACCAATAAATCTCTGGGCATGGACGGGCTGACCGTGGAGTTCTACCGTGTGTTCTGGGACTTCCTTAGCCCAGACCTAGTCACCGTCTGGGCCAAGTCTTTACAGAGCGGGGTTCTCCCTCTTTCGTGCAGGTGAGCTGTGCTTGCCTTATTGCCGAAGAAGGGGGACCTCCGCGATTTACGAAATTGGCGTCCCGCCTCGCTCCTCAGCACGAACTAACTACAAGGTCGTAGCGAAAGCCATCTTGCTGCTCCTAGGGTCCGTGCTGGCGGACGTGGTCCACCCAGACCAGACCTACACCCTCCCGGGCCACACCATCTTTGACAATCTGTATCTGGTCCAGGACCTCTTGGAACTCGGGTGCAGGGATGGTCTGTCATTTGCCCTCCTTTCCCTGGATCAGGAGAAGGTGTTCGACAGGGTGGACCACGGGTATCTCCTGAGCACTCTGCAAGCGTTTGGCTTCGGACCCCAGTTTATAGGTTTTCTCTGGGTGCTGTACACCTCCGCAGAGTGTCTGGTCCAGCTCAACTGGACCCTGACCGAACCGGTCAGCTTCAAGTGAGGAGTACGACAGGGGTGCCCCCTCTCGGGCCAGCTGTACGCTCTGGCGATCGAGCCCTTCCTCTGTCTCCTCTGCAGGAGGTTGATGGGGTTGGTGCTGCAGGAGCTGGAGCTGCGGCTGGTCCTGTTGGCATATGCTGATGATGTGCTCCTCGTGGTCCAGGACCAGAACGACTTGACATGGGTGGAGGCTTGCCAGACCATCTACTCGGAAGCCTCCTCTGCCCCAGTCAACTGGGTCAAGAGCTCTGGCTTGGTGGTAGGGGAATGATGGCAGGCGAGCTCCCTCCCACCCACTCTTCAGGCCATCCGGTGGACCGCGGGTCCACTGCTCTATCTCAGCGTTTACCTTTCTGCCACGCATCCCTCTCCGCCGGAGAACTGGCACAATTTAGAGGGCGGGGTAATAGAGCGGCTCCAGAAATGGACAGGACTACTCTGGTGCCTCTCCCTTCGAGGGCTTAATCAACTAGTCCTGTCCATGCTCTGGTACCGGCTCAACACCTTGGTCCCGGCCCCGGGTTTCCTGGCCAACCTCCGGACATCGATTCTGGAGTTCTTCTGGTCAGGACTGCACTGGGTCTCTGCAGGGGTTCTCCATCTACACCTGGAGGAGGGCGGGCAGGGCATGAAGTGTCTCCACACTCAGGTCCATGTCTTCCACCTCCAGGCCCTGCAGAGGCTCCTTTATGGTGCAGGTAATCCGGTATGGAGCGTACTGGCGCATGCCTTCCTGCGCCACTTCCAAGGGCTCCAATGTGACTGGCAGCTTCCTTACCTCCATCCGAGAGGTCTTCCGCGAGACCTCTCTGGGCTGCCGGTCTTCTACCAGGACCTCCTCCAGACCTGGAAACTGTTTACAGTGACTAGGTCCTTGGCGGCCTCCATGGGGGAAGATCTCCTTGCAGAGCCCCTGCAGCTCCGTGTGCAGGTGGCAGAGTCCCCCTCGGTGCGCCAGAGGTTGGTCCTGGCAGAGGTCACAAGAGTCTGAGACCTCCTGGACTACGACCGGAGAGACTGGCTGGATCTCCTGACGCTCGCTCAGCACATGGGGCTCTCCAGACCTCATACTCCCTGGCGCGTACTTCAGGAGGTGAAAGCCACTTTGCCACCCGCTGCTCGGGTTTACCTCGACCGGGTCCTGCGTGAGGGCGTGCCCCGCCCACCCTCCACCCCAGGCCCGCTGGACCTTTTCATTGGGCCCCTGCCCCGTGGACCCAACCGACCCTCCCCCACCCCTTCACCATGAGCCGGCTGCACGAGCTGCAGCCGGTCTGCTTCCAGACCGCGCCAAGGAAACATCTACACATGCTCATGCTCCACACCCTTCACACTCTCACCCTCATGTCCTGCCCCGATTCAAAATGACGGGACCTCCTGCCACCTTTGGAGGGTGAGGAGCCCCAGTGGGCCAGCCTATATTCCACCTTGGTCCCGAGGCCCGCCGGGGATATCCGTTGGCGGCTCCTTCACGGAGCCTTGAGTAAGGGCATGTACTTGGCACGGTTCACTCCTATCCCAGACACCTGCCCCTTTTGCGGTGTGAGGGAAACCCTGGCACACACATATTTGGAGTGTGCCAGGCTGCAGCCCCTATTCCAGCTCCTCACCAATATTTTATTACGTTTTTGGTTGCACTTTCCCCTCACCTTCTTATTTATGCACTCCCTATCTGCGGCCCCACAAAGTCACGGGATCTCCTGGTCAGCCTCCTCCTGGCCCTGGCTAAAGTGGCCATCTATAAAACCAGGGTGAGGAGGTTGGCCGATGGAGTCTCCTGTGACTGTGGGGCCTATTTCCGATCCTCCGTAAATTCACGTATCCGGGCAGAGTTCCTCTGGGCGGCGTCCACTGACTCCCTTGACGCCTTTGAGGAGCAGTGGGCGCTGTCTGGGGTTCTCTGCTCGGTGTCCCCATCCGGTTCTCTTCGTTTGACCCTTTGACCACACTCCTGTCCCTGTTATTTCATTAGTTGTCCCCTGGATTTATTTGGTGTCCAGGTCCTGTGGATCCCCCTCTTAGGCTGTGGGGGAGCCTTTAGCAGTGGGTGGGCTTTGCCCGCCCACTTCCCGGATCCCAATAGGATCACTCTCCTGTAGCCATCTGGCCCGACCCTGTCACAGTACCCAACGCCGGAGGCTGTGGGTCGGTGGCTAGACAGAGTGATGACCAAGGCCAGGTTTACACTATGGTGTCTGCCTGCAGAGCTGGGCCAGGCAGGGTGTGAAGCAGTCCGACCATCGTAGCTGTGCCAGCGGAAGGCCCTAGTGGAGATGCAGCTTTGCTGTCAGGACTGTGCTTTCACCAGTGGAGCTTGATTCGCTCGTGGGGGTTGGTTTCACTATCCAGGGACAAAGTGCAGCTTTCCCCAGTGCCGCTGCACCCACGCTAGGAGCGTTGCCAGTATAGCTGTACTGGTAAAGCATGGCTAGTGTGTGTATAGCCAAGACAGCCCAAGAAGTAGGACACAGCCAGCGATTTACCTCTGCAAATAAGCCACCTTAATTATCTTTGTTTTCCCAGGGCTTATTGTCAGCACACAGCTAATAGGACAGTGACAATAAGCCGGTATCTCTTTGCATCTAGCGATAAGCACAGGGCAAAGGCTGTGTTTCTTTGGATGATCTTGCATAAGCTTTTCTCAGCCGAGCAGGAGTCCAGGAGCTCTCCACCCTTCCTTGCTTTGTTGTGCCAGTGTTACGTAGAAAGGCCGCCTGGCCTGCGGCAGGGAACTTGTAGCTGTGCGGGAAGGAACTCGGTAATGCTCGTGATAATGGAACCACTCCATGGGAGGGCTGCAATCAGAACAAAGTGGCAGGCACAGTGTGTGCTGGCTGTACCCAGACAGTCCCGCATGGGTGTGGGATCCTGCAGACTCCTCCCCCAGTCACCAGCATCACAGGAAAAGCTCAGTTCCTGCCAGGAGCAGCCAAGGGAAGCTAGAGATCCCCTTGGTGAGGGAACTGCATTGATCATCCCGGATAAACTCTTCAAATCTAGATGTGGCCCTAGCGTCAGGGTTGATTCATTTGTTGTTGATTTGTATTGCCAGGGCTAGTGGGTAGGGTGTGGCACTGAGACTATGCTTTGATTTCTCGCAGTGCCACAGGCTTCCTGGGTGACCATGGGCCTGTCTACCTTGGGGAAGGGTGACTGGTACAGCTTATCTTGGTTCCCCAAACAAAATAAGCCATAAGCCCTCTTTCACCAGTGTAACTGTCTGCACGAAGGCCTTTGTCAGTGCTGAAATGTCACCCTCCCCACAAGCAACATAGCTCAATCGGCAAACATTTCTAGTGTAAACCTGGCCTAATTCTCCCCAGTCTCAGCTCCGCGTCTGTACAGTGGGGATAATGCCACTGCCTAGCCCACACGTGTGCGGGGGTGGTAAAATCCATAGATGACTCTGAGATTAGGGCCATATAAGTAAGGCTGCGGGTAAGCACTGGCTGCTGCTGGGGCAGTCTTGGGCCACCCTCTCCCACCCCCCAGCAGCAGAGTTTGGGTGTGGGAGGGGGCAGGGGATTGGGGCACAGGACAGGGTGAGGTGAGCTCTGGTCAGGACTTACCTGTGAGGGCTCCCCGGAAGCCGCAACATCCCCCTTGCTCAGTTGCTAGGTGGGGGCGTGGCCAGGCAGCACTGCCTTGGCTCAGAGTGCTGGCTTCACAGCTCCCATTGGCTGGGAACCATGGCCAATGGGAGCTGCGGAGGCAGCACGCAGAGCTGCCTGGCCACACCTCTGCCTAGCAGGTGAGCGAGGGGGATGTCGCTGCTTCTGGGGAGCCCCCCAGGTAAGCACCTCCCAGAGCCCACCTCACCCTGTCCCGTTCCCCTACCACACCCAAACTGTGCTGCTGCTGGTGGGGGAGGTGCGGAGCCAGGTAGGGAGCCTGCTGGCCGCGCCCCCCAGCAGCAGCGGGGGTCCCCGGCTGCGCGCTGCTACCCATGGACCCCAGCTCCCTGCTCCCAAGTTTGTCGGGTATATAGTAAGAGTCATGGACAGGTCACGGGCCGTGAATGTTTGTTTATTGCCCATGACCTGTCCATGACTTTTACTAAAAATACCCAGGACTAAAACGTAGCCTTACATATAAGTAACTGGATGGTGTGTAAAGTCCCAGTCAAGATCGGGACTCACGGTGCTAGGTACTGTATGTACACTAACTCGCTGGGATCAGTGGGCACTGTGTTCCTAACTCCCTTAGGTGCCTTTAACTTCCAGACAGCGAGAGACTGTCCATGCCTCCCAGAGCTTACCAGTGAAATAGATGAGCCAAAGGCTGGGAGACCAGGATGGCCTGTTCCTCCCCTCCCCCCCCCCCCCTTGCTCCCTGGTGGTCGTTGCTGCTCTGGTGAAACATAAGCCTGCCACTTGAGAGCTTTAGCCTTTGGGAAGGAGACTGGATCTCCGCAGCGCCCATCCCCCTCGCTGGAGAGTTGCCCTAGCATAGGCGCCGACTCTGTGGGTGCTCTGGGGCTCAAGCACCTGGGGTACAGCTGTTCGGCAGTTGAGGGAGGCACTTGGGGGAGAGCAGTGGCCGGAAGCCTCGGGGGAGGGGTTGGAGCAGGGTGGGAAGAGCTGGAGTGAGGGCGAGGCCTCGGGGGTGGGGTGGAGTGGAGTGGGGGCAGGGTCTTGAGGGAAAGGGCGGAGCAGTATGGGAAGTGGTGAAGCGAGGGCGGGGCCTCGGGAGGGGGCAGAGTGGGGTGGGACCTTGGGGCGGAGTGAGGGTGGAGCATCCCCCAGGGGAAAAAAATAAAACTCGGTGCCTATGTGCCCTAGTCTTTAGGGTGCCGGTAGGGCTGCAAGCCCTCTAATAAGCATTCCCTGGGGGTCTCCAGGAGGGGGTGGTGCAAACAGATCACAAGACCCTGCTCTCTGGAGCCGCCAGTGTGTGTAAGCCACGGCTGCCTTGGCAGCACTTCACTTTGTCTTGTTAAGTGCGGAAAGTGCAGCACCCTCCGCCCCCCTCCCCAGCAGGGCTCTTGGGTTGCATTGCCCCAGCACGGAGCTGCAGTGCTGCCCACGCAGCGGTTCGTTCCCCACTGGCTGAGCTGCAGCGTTCCTTGCCTCACTTTCCCCTTTGTCATGGTGTTGGGGCTCTAATGCAGGACAAACGGGGGTAACTCGCCTTGCCAAGGATGCTGGGACCCCCTGTGGCCCTGGAACTAGCGAATCTTTACTGCGAATGCAAAGCAGCAGCCGTCAGGAAAGACTTGAGCTGCCACAAGCTTTTCTCTGAGTTCAGGCCTTGTCATCTCAGCGGCCCCAGGGCTAATGCATTGTTTGTGTAGCACCAAGCCGCAAACGGGGCTTATTGGCCCTCCAGCCAGCTAAGGAATCACTTCAGGGACTCAGCGGGTTAAGGACACTCAGCAGGTGGGAAAAGGGAGTTTCTGATCTCTAACCCAATGTGGCGCACCCTGTGCTAGCGGAGCTTGGAATCCTCATGACAGCCTGGTCCCCAGTGGGAGAGGAGGGCGGGGAAGGGGGGAGGTGTACGAAAGGCCACAATAGCAGTTCAGCTTGTGCAGCCCAGCCCAGCCCCTGGCTTTTGCTTCCTGTTTTTGTACTGTGAGGCTGAAAGAGTTTCCGGCTGTTTTTGAGCAGCCAGCTCATTTGCATAATGCGGTCAGGCCTTTCTTTTTAAAGAAGAGAGTGAGCATGCTGGAGCCATGCCCTCGGAGTGGGTGAAGCTCCGGCTTTGGGCAGGGCCGGCATCCCCTCCTGCGGGGATCTCTGGGGCTAGGAGGGTGCAGAGAACACCCAGTGTCTTCCTGCAAGCGCACCTGCTCACTGGACTGAAGACCAGAAAAAAATCTGGGGGCCAGATGCGCAGCTGGTGTAAATCAACATCACTTTATGGTCTTTGCTGCTGAGCCACTGGCCAGAGCCACTGGCTCCCTGCCTGGCACTGGTATTTCAGGCTCCCCTTTGATCCCTTGGCTCTCCCTCTCACATTAAGTGTGTTCCCCTGGTGGCCCTGAGGTCAGTCCCTTACCATTCGTATGCAGGTGCTCTATCTCACAATGACCATGGGCGTGCTCACTGCCAGGAGCTCAGGGAGTGGAACAGCTCATGTGGAAGCCAGGTGGATGCACCGCAAGGAGCTGGTGGCTGTTGCATCGTCCAGCCAGCCTCAGGGTAGGGACCCGTGTTGAAGGTTAGCATTCCAGTCTTCGGTCCCTACTAGAGGTCTAGCTTTAAATGTGGTTTTCAGCAGACTCCAGACCTGAGGCTTGGACATTTTGAGGTTTCTCTGAGATGAGTGTGCCCAGCACCTGCCAGCTTTCCCATGTGTCGGGTATTGACATGTCCTGGAGCATGTGCATCTGGCAGAGTGAGGGATGGACAGCATGGCTGAGCTCTGGCTGAGATTCACCTATGCAAATCCCACTTGCCTGCAGTGCTCTCTTGGGAGCAGTGCCCGGAAAGCCTCATGTAGGCAGACTTGCACTGCATGCAAATGTTTGCAGGTGGCAGGATCTCCTTGGGCCATGCTGTGGCTGATCAGGAGGCAAGGCCTTTCATGTGCTCCTTGGTGTGGGCCCAAACTTGGGACTTGTCCCTGCTTTGCTGCAGGCTGCTCTCTGCTGGGGGCACAAACCCATCTTGTGACGCAAGCTGCAACTTCCATTCCCCAGCTCTTGAAGAGCAGCCTTTAAAACTCCCTTGGAAGGGAAATGGATGTTAATTAGCACAGTGGGAAAGTGAGGAGCTCTCCTGAGGGATACGTGTTACTCTGTGATTTTTCCCATGTAATAACTGCGCTGCACCTGCCATTCCCCAGCCCAGTCCCCTTTGTCCTCTGTGATGGAGGGGAATCTGTCATCTCAAAGTTTAGCTCTCACCAGATTAGGGTGCTGCAAATCCCCTGATTAACATGGTTCTAATTTGCTTAAAGGATGCCTGAGTGTAATAATCGAATTAAGCAACTGAGCTGGGGCAATTTAAACTCTCGCTGACCTCCCAGGCAGTGTCCTGGGCAGGATTCCTGAGCCTGCAACGTCAAATGTTCAAAGGTGCTGCTGTGCTCGGATACTGCTTTTGTAGACTGCTTCCTAGACTGAGTCCACAGTAACTGCCAGTGCTACCCAGAGCTCAGACTTATCCCCAACGGCTTTGAAGCAGAGAGAAAGGACTGGCCCTGAAGTTTGCTTGGCAGATGAAAGTTCTGTAGATACTTGATGCCAGGCTACTGGAGCTGGCGGTCACAGTAGAAGTACGTAAGGTTGGAGTACAGATGTGCAGGCTTGATCCTGCTGGGGGCTCTGATTTGTGCACTACACCCATCCAGAGCCTTTGCTTTAAAACCCCATGATGCCAGTCTGATGAGCTGAGACAGCATACTTGCCTCTCCCTTGTCACCGCCTCTGGGACCACCAGGGCTTCCCGTGCGTTCGACAGGGCTACATCTCCAGGTGTAATCTGCTGTCCTGTCTGTGAGATCTCTTGGATTAAGGCCATTTTCACCAGTCATTGTACAGGTCTCAGCTGAGGGAGAAAGCCTTGAGCTAGGTTTCTGTCACAGACTGCTCCCTCTGCTGGAAAGATCAGGACTCTAAAGAGTGACTTACGCTAAATCTAGCAGCCAACACTTGATCGGGATCCCCAAAATGTCACCAGTGGAGCACTGAATTGCCCTTCCCTGTAATTCAGAGGGTCTGTCTGCACTGCAGTTGGGTGGTGAGATTGCAGCATGTGTAGACTTGCTCACACTAGCTTTGATCTAGCCAGCACAAGTAACAATAGCAGTGAGGCTTCAGCTGTATGGGCTTGCCTCGCCCACCCAGAACCCCTAAACATCCTTGAGTGGCCCCTGCCTATCACTGCTATTGTTACTTGAGCTAGCTTTGCTCTAGCTCAGAGGTTCTCAAACTGTGGTCCGTTCTCCATTCAGGAGGTCCGTGGATAGTTCCGTCTAAGGTGCACACGAGAGAATAAAGGGCCACCCACCTAATTAGTGGAGTTACGCAGGCGTGGCTCCACTAATTAGGTGCCTGGACCCTGGAGAAGATGCACGTGTAAGGTGGGGTGGTGGCCTTGGGGGGAATAATTGGTAGGTGGGAGGGGGTAGTGGGGTGAGAAGAGGGGGTGGGGGGAATTTGGTATGTGCAGGGCTGTGGTGGTTAGAGAAAGAGGCAACTTTCCCTAGCTCCAAGGCTGCAGCTGCAGGAGAGAGATGGCTCTCCTTCCCAGCCTCTGGTCTGGGGCTGCTGCGATGGGGGAGACACCCCCTCCTTCCCAGCCCCAGTAGGGAGGAGAGGGAGAGACCCCCCACTCCTTCCCAGCCTCCGAGGGCACATCCATTGCATTAGAAAGGTAAGACTAGTGATATTAAAATATGAGTTGTGTGCTTTTATTTGTGGAACAAAAAAATGTTTAAGGTTTTTTTATGTAGTGCTTTTATCCAAAGTGCTTTACAATAGTTAGCTAACGGTACAAACGACATTTGGAAAGATCATTAAGTGGTCTGCCGAGACCCTCAGCAATTTTCAACTGGTCCACTTAATAATAATAATAATAAAAAAAAAAAAAAAGGTTTGAGAACCACTGCTCTAGTTAGATCAGAGCTAGTGTGGGTCTGTCTACATATGCTGCAGCCACACCTCCTATTGTGGTGTAGGTACCCCCAGAGGTGCAGCCTGGGTGGGCTGTAGGCCCCAGCATGAATGCTATGCCTTGATCTGAGCAGCCTGGACGCAAGGCATGCCAGGACCTGTGGATTCAGCACCCCACATCTCTATTGTTGTGGGGTGGGGATTATGCTTAGTTAAGGACTTAATCCGGGGGGGATCTTTGAATCGCACCAGGAGCAGTACAGGATCGTCACGCTCTTGGTGTTTTTGGGGAAGCCACTCTTTGCATCTTGTCAGCCCTTCTCCCAACTCCTCCAACAGGACCCCGCGCAGCTGTGCTGCATGCAGCGAGGGCCCTATGAACTGTGCCGGGGCGGAAGGGGTAGGGAGTGTTTGCTGATCATCTCCAGCTGGCAACGGAGGCAGTTGCCCCATCAGGGTATTTCTGCCTGGGCTGCAGCACTGCCTTCCCATCTCCTCCCCTACGTCGGCACCTCCCTCTTCCTCCCAGGATGGAGGGGTTTGTGTTTTTGACTATAAATGGTGCACAACCATCAATTGTTTCCGCTCTTTGTGTGGTTTGTTGCCATAGTGATGAATACTTTCCTTTCTTCGTTTTTTCCTGAGAGCAGCTCCGTATCAATGCAGCTCCGTAGCTGTGATTAGCTCAGAATGGGGTGGGGAAAAAACAGCCCTGCCCTGAGCACCAGACAGGATCTACTCCTCCAGAAAAGCTCCAGTTATACCCAGGGACTGCACTCTACCCAGCCAGGAGCAAGGAAATCCACAAGGCTGGCAGATGCATGCTGCAGAGCAGCATAACACAGTAATGGTGCACAAGACCCCCACCTTTACAAATGGGGCTTGTTTTCAGAATGATGCAGCCATGGCCCTTGGTTTGACTGTACCAGCCTCACTATTTCAATAGCTCAGAAGACCTCTGACGGGTTTCAATGGGGAGCAAAATCCTTTAGCTAGTGCAGATGACTCCCACTAGTGAAAGTACTGAGTAAAAATGCAGGAGGAGCCAAAGTTCAGCCTACATATTCAGCCCCCAGCCTGCCTGGACTACACATCCCACCATGCAGTGCTCCACCTTGATTGAGGAGCCTGCTGCACTGCATGCTGGGACATGCTACAGGTTGGAGACTGACTGGCTAAGCAGCAGTTCTTCAGAAAAGGACCTAGGGATTACAGTGGATGAGAAGCTGGATATGAGTCAGCAGTGTGCCCTTGTTGCCAAGAAGGCTAATGGCATGTTGGGCTGCATTAGTAGGAGCACTGCCAGCAGATCGAGGGAAGTGATTATTTCCCTCTATTCGGCACTGGTGAGGCCACATCTGGAGTATTGCATCCAGTTTTGGGTCCCCCACTACAGAAGGGATGTGGACAAATTGGAGAGAGTCCAGCAGAGGGCAACGAAAATGATCGGGGCCTGGGGCACGTGACTTACGAGAAGAGGCTGAGGGAACTGGGCTTGTTTAGTCTGCAGAAGAAAAGAGTAAGGGGGGATTTGATAGCAGCCTTCAACTACCTGAAGGGGGGTTCCAAAGAGGATGGAGCTCGGCTGTTCTCAGTGGTGGCAGATGACAGAACAAGAAGCAATGGTCTCAAGTTGCAGTGTGGGTGGTCTTGGTTGGATATTAGAAAACACTATTTCACTAGGAGGGTGATGAGGCACTGGAATGGGTTACCTAAGGAGGTGGTGGAATCTCCATCCTTAGAAGTTTTTAAGGCTTGGCTTGACAAAGCGCTGGCTGGGATGATTTAGTTGGTGTTAGTCCTGCTTTGAGCAGGGGATTGGACTAGATGACCCCCTGAGGTCTCTTCCAACCCTAATCTTCTATGATTCTGTGTAGTTTCCATGAGCCATGCCTCCGTATGGAGGATGAAGCGCAGCTGGGGTCGCTTTCTCACATGATTCCTCACCCGCAGTTTGTTTGGGCTGAGGCTGCATGCTCTCTCTAGGGAACGGATCCAGCTTGCTGGAATCTCTGCCAGCCTCTTTCCCCTACTCGCTGGCCTGGAGGTAGGTGTGAAGGGGACTTTATTTAACAAACATGGAAATGTTCCCTGGGCAGCTATACTCCCATCATCCTGCCATACCGGTGGGTCTGAGTCCCTCTGGAACCAATGCTGCAATGTGGCCCACTTTCCTGTTTTCCCCCAAAGCACCCGGTCTGTGCAGTAGCTGAGAGAGCAGAGCCCTGAGACCGCACCAAGCCACGTCCTTTGGCTTGCCTTGCTGACTCAGCTTCCTTTGTGTTCTCTTGGCAGCTACCTGAATGACCTGGAGAGGATAGCCAGAGGGGACTACATTCCAACCCAGCAGGATGTGCTAAGGACCAGGGTGAAGACCACGGGCATTGTAGAGACTCACTTCACGTTTAAGGATCTGCATTTCAAGTAAGTGGGAGCTGCAAGACATGCCAGCCCCTTCATTTCACTTCTCCTGGTGTCACTTGGGCTCATCCCATTCAACCTTAGCTTTCCCTAGGAAGACGGGAACCTGTCCTGCCAGCAAAGCAATTCTCTCAGCGTGGCGCACCTGCAAATGCTTTGGCTTTTAACAAGGCAGTGCAGCCTCTGGGTCTAAGCATGTGGCGCCCTATCTTGAGCCTTGCAGACTTGGGCCAATGTGGGCTGTTGCATGCTGGGACTTGCAGCCCTTACGCGGGTCAGGCCTGAGAAGGCGTACAGCTTTAATTAGCTTTCTTATGTCAAAGGTAGGGGCAACCCGCTTGTATCCTTGCAGGCAGCCTGCCAGAGTATCTTCATTGCACACTAAGCCCAGGTTCCAGCTTGGGTTTGAGCCCAAGCCACCTTTCCAGCCACACACAAATCAGTCTGTCTCAGGTCTGACCCTGCTAGAAGGTGGGTCAGAGCCTGAGTCCCATCATTTTTGCAGTGTGGACGTGGCTCAAGCCGCAGCCCTGAGTCAGAAGGCCACGTAGTGCAGCGTGGATGCATTAGCACAGTGCAGTGTGGACACTCGAGCATGGGCTTGGAAACACTGAGCGCATAAACCCGAGTCCCCCAAACCCAGGTTTAGTGTGCTGTTGTAGACACAACATAGGTGCTGATAGTTTGGGCCGTGCTGTCTAACGTGTCTGTAGCTGAATCCTTGCCCAGCCTAACAGCCGGCCTGCTGGGAGCTAGGCTCGACTCGGCAACGCTGACTCTCACTGAGGAGTTCAGCCGGCCTGTGAGAACGTCCCCTCCATTTGTGTCCCGCTGCAACTGGCAGCCAGGCTGGAAAGTGAGGAGACATGTTGATCCCTCTCCCAGGGAGGGAGCTTGTAATGTTGCCGTAGCCACAGTGGTGCAGTTAAGATCAGAACCAAGCCCTGTCCCCGTTTCCAGCTCCTGCCGTGTACCCTGGGCACCTGTTGGATTAGCTAATCAATGCTCCTGCTGTGCTGGCTGTGGGGGAGGCCAGGCTCAGCATGGGGCTGTGACTCCGGTGGCCCCCGGCCAAATTATTTCTTGAAATAAACAGCTGCACTCCACTGACCTCATCAGAGCTGGGCCTGGGCTGCAGCTGTTACCTGGCTTCTATTCGGGGCTGTGCCACTAGCCTACTAGGTGACCTTGCCAGGTCATTTCATCCCTCCGTGCCTCAGTTTCCCCATGTGTAAATTGGGAATAATACCTGCTGGGCAGGGTCAAGAGTTAATTTCCTGTCTAGAGTGCTTTGAGATCCTCTGATTAATGGTGCTAGAGAAGGATAACGTCGATAGCCGTGTCTTAGTGTCACTGGCTTGTAGGAGAGGAATTAGCACAGTGGAAATACACTGAACTATTCTGCCCTCCTAAATGTCTGTCTCCGTTTGCTCTAATGGAGGCTGAACGTGCTGTACCCTGGTGCGTGGTGCAGGGATCCCAGATCTGGAATAGCAGGGGGCTGCAGGTCAGGACAAAAGTGCATTGGCACAGGGGTGTGAGAGCTGCGGGCAGGAGTGGGGGAGCGTGTCTATCCAGTGCACTTACTCTCTTTACTTCACAAGCACCAGACTGACCCACAGGATAGAGGTAGAAATAAGCATTGGCTTCCCATCTGTTGATACTTTATCATTCAGTTTTTAAATTTTTGGCTTCCCTAGCCAAATTTCTTCCCATTCCAAGAGGCTGCAGTGCAGCTAATCCCCCCCCAGCACTGCGTGAGCATTAGCTGGGAGGGGGGGGATGCAGCTGCCAGGGCTGAGGGTACCTGCCTTAGCTCTTCACTAGCACTGCAGCAAGACTGGAAGGTTTTGGGGCCAGATGGCAAAGCCCTGCCTCCTGTCGTTTGAAGTGGTCCAGCTTTACTTCAACGCACCAAAGAGGCACTCGCAGGTCTCTGAAACCTGCAGGAAAACTAAACTCGCCACTGGAATAAAACTCTGTAATCAGTCAAGAAGCTCCGGAGATGGATCCGTTGCTTCAGAGGCTGCCCTGTCCCTGTCATCTCGCCAGGCTGCAGCCCAGCCTTCCACTCCCTGTGCATAGTAAAACTGTGCTTTCCAAATGCCAGCCCCCAAATAGTACTGCACGAGGAGTGGGAAGAGAACATGCTGAATGCGCACGTCGGTGCTAAGAATGTGACGCAACAGACCTACTGGCTGCTGAGCATAGCAGATTTCCAGCTGATGCCAATGTACTCCTGGACCGTGCTGCTACAGAACCAGCTTGCTGCTATCTGGGCACACTCAGCCTGACAGCACGATGCACCCTGGGAAGCCACCTTTGGCTGGGACTACTGTAATTCATCACGTGAAAGTAGCTGGAAAGGATCGTGTACCCTCTTCGTTCACATCACGCCCAGACTAGGCCTGCCGTTTGGTATCTAGCTGTGGCTTATAGCTCCCCTCATTGTAGTGTCTGACTGCTTCACGCTCTGTAAAGTGTTTCTCCTCCTGAGTTACCTGTTGGCTGGGGAAGGGCCACCCCTGGTTCCACGGAGGTAGAGAGTCCAGATGACTTGCCTGAGGTCACCCAGGCAGTCTGTGGCAGAGCGGGAGATTGAACCCATATCTCTGGTGTCCTAACCACTGGGCCGTTCTTCCTGTCTGTGACCATAGAAATTCGAGAATGTAAAGAGTAATAAAATCCACTGGTCTGTCCCTTTGACACCAGTCCTAGTCGCCATCCCCTCCCCGCACTCCTGGGCTGCAGCTGTAGTCGGAACATGGCTGTTACAGACGGAGCGTGTTTATATTCTGTTGTTCCACCCAGGATCTTCAGCCTGCCAGCAGGGCTGTGGCTTCGTCATGCACTTTATTTAGCTAAGCGTATCACATCTGAGTCCCTATGGTCGCTGCTGCTGCTGGCGAAACCTCCTAGCAAATTTTATTGGGGTGACTTTAAAAACAGATTAATGGGACGATCACTCTCAACAAATAGCAAAATCCAGAGCCGCCTGACATTGGGTTACTGTGTCCTCATGTTCCCACCATTCCAGGGGACGATGAAATCGAATTGAATGAGATTACACTGGCTTGAAACGGTGAGAGCCTGAATCGGGGTAAGCAAGTTTAGTGCCCCCCTTTGCTTCGCGTCAGATGGAAGTAGCAGCGTCCCTTTCATTGTAGGCACCTGCATCGTGGTGGTTACTGGGGACTGAGCCTGGACTTTGATCCCCAGCAGCAGAAACCTGTATCGGGTAATTGAACAGTCTGCTCTCCCCTTCCCTTTAGCTGGGAGTGTGGTGCGAGGTCGTATCTTGTCGGGGACCAATGACGAGATGGAGGGTGAGCACCCCTGCTCAGCCAGTGGTATTACCAAAGGGATACCACGTGTCCCTCTCAATAGGATGGAATCATCACCTCGGTGACTTAGGGCTGCATCTCCTGCATGTGAAAAATCCACACCTCGGAGAGAAACAGTGAAGCTGACATAAGTCCTGGTGTAGACAGCGCTAGGTCTACAGAAGAATGCTTCCATCAATCTGGCTACCGCCTCTCAGGGAGGTGGATTAACCACAGCAATGGGAGAACCCCTCCCATCAGTGTAGTGCAGGGGCGGGCAAACTTTTTGGCCTGAGGGCCACATCGGTTTTCCAAAATTGTATGGAGGGCCAGTTAGGGAAGGCTGTGCCTCTCCAAACAGCCAGGTGTGGCCTGGCCCCTGACCCCTATCCACCCTGCCCCATTTCTCACCCCCTGATGGCCTCCCTGGGACTCTTAACTTTCCAACCCCCACTGTTCCCTGTCCCCTGACATCCCCCCCTGGACCCCCTACCCCATCCAACCCCTCATCTCATTCCTGACTGCCCCCCTCCACCCCCCCCGGACCCCTGTCCCATCCAACCACCCCTTCTCCCTGACCACCCCAGGAACCCCTGACTGCCCCCCGCCGCCCCATCCAACCCCCCTCCTTCTTGACTGCGCCCCCCCGGGACCCCTGCCCCTATTCAACCCCCCTGTTCCCCACCCTCCGACTGCCCTGACCCCTGTCCACCCCCCCGCCCCCTGACCACCACCCCGAACTCCCTTGCTCTCTATCCAATCCCTCCTCCCCCTTACCGCGCTGCCTGGAGCACCGGTGGCTGGCGGTGCTACAATTGTGCTGCCCGGCTGGAGCCAGCCATGCCATCGCACAGCACAGAGCACTGGGTCGGGCCGGCAGCGCAGTGAGCTGAGGCTGCGTGGGAGAGGGGCTAGCCAGCCGGGCAGGAGGGTCCCGCGGGCTGTAGTTTGCCCACCTCTGATGTAGTGTCTAGACTGACGCTCTGCAGCAGTTTACGTGTAGACATAGTCAAAGTCCCTTTGATGCTCCTTCTATCTGAAGTGCCAGCTTGTCTGTGTCTCAGAGATCTAGTTTACAAAGGTCTTGAGTCACTGATAGCAGCGCTAGTGTACCCAGTGCTCCAGTGGCCGTGGACATTTTGTACACCTTCTCTGAGCAGAGTTCAACTATCCCATGCTTAAAATGCTAGTGGCTTTCTGGTGCCCTGTGTCCCAGTGGGAGCACAGTAGGGAGATGGAGGTGTTGGGTGAGAGAGCTAGTGAAGCGGTGCCTGTGTATCACAGTCCTGTGGGATTTCCGCTCAGCTGTGGAAAAAGGGGCTTCAGCCTGCCCAGGAATCTGGTTCCTCCACCCTGAGTCACTTACCTATATATCTGTCTGTCTGGCAATGGATCTGGCCTTCATGGTTTTTAGTGGTATATGACACTGCGCTAGAGAAAAGCTCTGGAGACTGTAGATCGGATTTTCAGTTGCCTTGTGCTTTCAGGGACATCCTCCTCCAGAAAAGTCTGCGCAATAATTCTGTGGGTGATGTTCATGCACTTCAGTCACTTTCAGGCTTTCTTGCTTGATCAGGAGTAATTTAGACCCAAAAATATAGGCCCTTCTTAAAATAATAGGGGTTTCGTAGAAAATGTCATCAAGAATCTAAATGTCTGCTTCACTGTTTCTTAGATCCTCTGAGATCAGTACATCAGATTTAAGGAAGATGCAGATTGTTGCAGAGAACCAGACAAAATACAGGGATGTTGTGGGGAAGGGCAAACTATCTGTTTGACCTTGTCTGTAGCTGTGACACTGAGTACCCGTCTCACAGCTGAAGAGACAGCTCAGAAGCTTGTCTTGTCTCTTTCACCAGCAAAATGTGGTTCAACTGAACACATTACCTCACCTACCTTGTCTCACTAGTGGGAATTAGTCACCCAGCTTGAGTCCTATGTGCAAAGACATCAGTGCTGGTCATGGACCAGCCTTTGATGAGCAGGTGGAGTTCCCAGAGGGGAGACGGTGTACAGCCAAGAAAGTAAACCAGATGGTTGCACCTCCAAAAAACAGCATGGGGCAGGTGAACTAAGGCAGGGGTGGGCAAACTTTTTGGCCTGAGGGGAAATTGGGTGGGGAAATTGCATGCAGGGCCATGAATGTAGGGCTGGGGAAGGGGGTTGGGGTGCAGGAGGGAGTGCGGGGTGTGTGTGGAGGGGGGCGGGTGTGGTGTGCGGGATGGGGCTCAGGGCAGGGGGTTGGGGTGCAAGAGGAGTGCAGGCTCTGGCCCGGCGCCGCTTACCTTGAGCGGCTCCAGGGTGGCAGCGGTGTGCAGCAGGGCTAAGGCAGGCTCCCTGCCTGCCCTGGCCCCGCGTCACTCCCAGAAGCTGCAGGCACCACATCCCTGGGAAGAGGTGGAGGGGCAGAGGGCTCCGTGCACCGCCCTCTCCTGTGGGTACCTCCCCCGCAGATCCCATTGGCCGCGGTTTTCTGGTTCCAGCCACTGGGAGCTGCAGGGGGGCGGTGCCTGCAAGTGAGGGCAGCGCACGGAGCCCTCTGCCCTCCCCTCCCCCAGGGGCCACAGGGACGTGGTGCCAGCCGCTTCCGTGAGTGGCTCAGGGCAGGCAGGGAGCCTGCCTTGGCCCCGCTGCACGACAGGGCTGGCAATCCCGCTGGCTGGATCCAAATCCCTGATGGGCCGGATCCGGCCCACAGGCCATAGTTTGCCCACCCTTGAACTAAGGTTTGCCCAGTATGAAGGAGCTCAGTCCATGTGGCATGGTGGTGGCTTTGAGCTTTTATGGAGTTTAAGAACATTAAGTTAAAAAATACTTGGCTATAATTTCTTCCCAGCCTCCCCGCCCCCATGGAAATGTAGAGAAACATGATGAACACTCCAAAATACTTAATTTTTGGGTAGGTAAAAAGGGCTGCTGGGGATTGCCATGGCATGGCCCCAGTGCAGGGGGCTACCACAGTGCCATACTGGAGACCCCCAGCAGGAGAGCTCTGGGAGGAATAGGAATACAACGCGCACTGCAGGAGTGGTGTGTGCTGCCGAAGGTGGAGCAGCTTTTCAGTGAGTGCGCTAAGGCACCCTAATTATTTCACACCCCATCTTCTGGCCGGGCCCTGCATGTTTACACGTTCCTGGGATGCTGGGTTTCCTTTCTCTGTCTCTGAGCTGGAACTCCTGGGTCCGCTTCATCACATTGTTGAACAGATTGCTCAGCCCGTTGGAAAGGGCCCATCGCAGCAGGCCGTGCACCCCTGCTAGCAGCATGGCAGTGGGCTAGGAGGAGGATCTAGATTTCAGTTGTAATGAAATTCTTGCTGGCTGATTAGAGAGAAGCCCATTAACTCCAGTGTCCCCCTTTCCATGCTCCTGTCCCAGAGCTAGCCACTCATTGCCAGTGCTGCACCAGGAGACTTTTCACATGGGATGGTTGGGGGTTCTTCCTTCTCAAGGGTTTGGGCTGGTAAGTTATAGACCTAATGGCCAGGAGAGACCATTCTGACCATCTGGTCTGACCTACTGCTTCACGCAGGCCAGAGCACACAAGGGAATCGAATGGGCTAAAGTGACTTTACCGCCCTGACTGTACCTAGGGGACAGAGCCAAACCGCCCAAGTGAACCCGGTCCAGAAGGAGAACACGTGGCAAGAGCACTGTGCTCCTGGAGGGGGGGTGACCGCTTCACAGTGACCATTCGAAACAGCAGTAAAGTCTAGCCCCAGCTGATCACAAAGAACCATGGTCCTGCAGCCAGGGTGTGGGACTGGAAACTAGGTCTACTTCTGTCCCCAAATCTGCACCTCTGTTTCCCCATCCACACAGCATGGAAAATCATATTTACAGGGCCCATTGTTCGTAAAGTGCCCCGAGTTCTGTGGATGCAGGTGTAAATGTGAAGCATTATTTGTGACAGCAACACACTTCTGGAATATCCCAGAGCTAGCTCTTCCTTCAGGGCCCTAGCATTGGCAGGCAGGGAGCGTTGTAAAACTGCAGCGGCTGAATGGCTTCGCTCCTTCCCCACTTCCCCCTTCCCTTTTCCTCCCCCACACACCCCTAACTCTCTTTGTGCAAGTTTGATACACTACAGTTATTTCCTGGCCAGTGTGCAAATCCACAGACTATGTGAGTAAATCCATTACAACAGCAAACTGTTGGTGCTCCACCACTTCTATACAGAAGGCCTAACCACCCCGCTCCATTTTGCCAGGGGCCCCGTACATGATCGCCTAGGTTAACAGCAGCCACGTCTGATCCTACTCAACAGCTGCTAGGTAGCTCCTGTGCAATAGCTTTACAATGTGAATGTTCCTCTCTTTTATCACTTACATTCTTTTGCCATCAGTGGCTGTGTTGAAGAAGCTAAAAATGTTTGGGAGAGAAGCAAACTCCTATTTATGGCTCGGTGTCTGTGATCAAGGGTAGCCTGTTTTCTGCAGGCAGATGTAGCCAGAGGGGATCCTGGCTCCTGTGCCCTCATAATTGCTACAGGTTTCGAACTCTCTTCTATACAAACTCCTGTGTTTTTACAGGCCTAGGAGGCTCTAACGTGAAGCCATTGAGAGAGAGAGGCATAAAAGGGGTCAAACAAATTAAATCCCAGTTTTCTGACCTAAATGAAAATCACATGCTTTGCCTCAGTCCTTGCTAGGCTGGGGAGCCCTCCTGCCTTTGCTGAGCAGGGTCACGTCAGCTGATGTTGGCAAGGCAGAGCTCATCCTGAGCTGGTTCATGTCCTGCGCTGACAGCATACCACAGTAATGAGGAGCCCTGTGGAGCAGAGTGGGGACACGACCCCATCCTGGTGAGACTGATTTCATGTTTAATCCAGCACCTGACAACTGTGCCAATTCCGTACTTTCCATGGTCTGGGCTGCAAGAAGGGGAGGGCGTGCCCTGGGGAAGGGAGCTCAGTCGTGGCTCTGGTAGAGGACACTGTCCCTTCTCCGTGTTTATACCCAAGTGCTGGCCCTTGCATGCATGGTAACTGGGCATCAGCTACTCAGTGCTGTGTGGGAACGCCGTGCTTTTCTGCGGGGTCACATGCGGCTGGGGTGCCAAAGCCATGGGTGGCTCCTGTTGAGTCAGGTGCCTCCGGCTAGAGAGGGTGGGGGAGTGTCTTTGGGGCAGGGAAAGCTGGGCCAGAGGAAGGCCTGGAGGAAAACCTGAGGGACAGCCACTCTCAGGGAAGAAGCTTGGGCAGAGGTGTCTGTGCTGTTGCTTAGCGTTACCATGAAATCCAAGCAGCAGGAAAAGGGCTGGGTTTGGAGCCTGCCTCGGCTCCTGGCTCGGGCAACGGAGGGAGCGATGTCTTTCCTGACCCATTGATAGAGCCCTGCACACATACACAATTTATACCTGCGGGTGCGGATATATAGATCTATCTATCTACGGATACAATTTGTGTATCCGTGCAGAGTTCTACCCATTGGAGAGTTTGCGATTGCGTAGGGAGGCTCAAGTCTTCTAAGTGGGCCTGGGAAGGAGGCGGCCTCCTGGGGTTCCTAATTCAGGTCTCACTTATTCCATAAGACAAATGGTGGGAGTAAGTGCTGGCCACCCTGGGGTCTGAGAGTCAAGCTGGGTTGCTCCCCTTCGTGCATGCTCACTACTAACTGAGTACATATGCCCCTGAAGACATGCCTTGGTCTGTTCAGTGACTCGGGCACACTGCACTTGAGCTGGGCTCACAATTCCCTTGCTGCGTGAGCTGGATTCCGCCTCGCCCTGCTGTACCTGTGCTGACCCTGCAGGCCCCCAGGTTAGAAAAAGGAGCAAGAACCTCATTCCTACAGTAACTAACTGCAACTCTGAACACGCCTGGAAAGTGGGTCTGTGGCAGCCCTAGCTAAAAAGAGCTGCTGGAGGTTGCCACAGCACCATACTGACTCATGGACTCTAAGTCCAGAAGGGACCATCATGATCATCTAGTCTGACCTCCTGCTCATTACAGGCCACAGAATCTCTCACGCCTGCTCCTGTAATAGATCCCTAACCTCTGGCTGAGTTACTGATGTCTTCAAATCATGGTTTAAAGCAGGGGTGAGCAAACAACGGTCTGTGGGCTGGATCCGGCCTGCCAGCTGTTTTAAGCTGGCCTTCAAACTCCGGCTGGGAAGCAGGGTCAGGGGTCGCTCCATGTGGCTCCCAGAAGCAGCGGCATGGCCCTCCTCTGGCTCCTACGCATAGGGGTAGCCAGGGGGCTCCGCTTTGCATGCTGACCCTGCCCAAAGGCCTGCCCCGCCCCGCCCCCAGCTCCCATTGGCCAGGAACTGCAGGGGCAGTGCCTGCGGACCGGGCAGTGTGCAGAGCTGCCTGGCCACGCCTCCGCGTAGGAGCCAGAGAATTGACATGCTGCTGGTTCTGGGAGCCACTTGAGGTAAGCATCGCCTGGAGCCTGAGCCCCTGCCCCAGCCCAGAGCACCCTACTGCACCCCAAACCCCTCATCCAGAGCCCGTACCCCCAGCTGGAGCCCGCACTCCCCATGCACCACTGCCCCAGCCTGGAGCCCCCTCCCGCACCCTGAACTCCTCATTTTTGGCCCCACCTCGGAGCCCGTACCCCCAACCTGAGCCCTCACCCTCTCCCGCACCCCAACCCCAATTTTGTGAGCATTCATGGCCCTCCACACAATTTCTATTCCCAGATGTGGCTCTCAGGCCAAAAAATTTGTCCACCCTTAGTTTAAAGATTTCAAGTTAGAGAATCCACCATTTACACTAATTTAAACCTGCAAGTGACTCGTGCCTCATGCTGTAGAGGAAGGTGGAAAAAACCCCGGGGTCTCTGCCAATCTTACCTGGGGGAAAATATGGCGATCAGTTAGATCCTAAGCATGTGGGCAAGATCCAGCAGCTAGACAGCTGGGAAAGAATACTCTGTAGCAACTCAGAGCCCTCCCACTCTAGTTGTCCCATCTCTGGCCGATAGGAGATATTTGCTGCTAGCAGTCGCAGATCAACTACATGCAATTGTAGGCAGTCTCATCGTACCATCCCCTCCATTAACTTATCAAGCTAAGTCTTGAAGCCAGTTAGGTTTTTTGCCCCCACTGCTCCTCTTGGGATGCTGTTCCAGAATTTTACTCCTCTGATGGTTAGAAACCTTTGCCTAATTTCAAGCCTAAACTTGTTAATGGTCAGTTTACAACCATTTGTTCTTGTGGCCACATTTGCACTTAATTTAACTAACTCCTCTTCCTCCCTGGTATTTATTCCTCTGATGTATTGATAGAGAGCAATCATATCCTCAGCCATCGTTTGGCTAGACTAAACAAGCCAAGCTCTTTGACTATCCTCTCATAAGGTAGGTTTTCCATTCCTCGAATCATCCTAATAGCCCTTCTCTGCTCCTGTTCCAGTTTCAATTCATCTTTCTTAAACATGGGAGACCAGAACTGCACAGTGTGTCCCAGATGAGGTCTCACCAGTGCTTTGTGTAATGGTACTAACACTTCCCTGTCTCTACTGGAAATATCTCACCCGATGAATCCTAGGACCGCATTAGCCTTTTTCATGGGCATACCATGTTGACTGCTTATAGTCACCCAGCTCTTTCTCCTCCTCTGCTGCTCCCATCTTATACATCCCCAGCTTACAGCAAATCTTCTTGTTGTTTAGTCCCCAAGTGTGTGACCTTGCACTTTGCACTATTAAATTTCATCCCATTTCTATTACTCCAGTTTTCAAGGTTGCCCAGATCTTGTATGCTATTCGGGTCCTCCTTGGTATTGGCAAAACCTCCCAGCTTTGTGTCATTCACAGATTTTATTAGCACACTCCCGCTTTTTGTGCCAAGATCAGTAATAGAAATGTTAATAAGATTGGTCCCAAGACTGATCCCTGAGGAACTCCACTAGTAACCTCTTTGCGCCCTGTCAGTTCACCTTTCAGTAGGACTCTTTGTAGTCTCCCCATTAACCAGTTCCTTGCTCACCTCTCAATTCTCAGAGTAAGCCCCATCTTCTCCAATTTAACTGATGATTTCCCTGGTGGACCTGTATCAAATGCCTTACTGAACTCCGGACAGGTGACTGAAGATCAAAAGGAGTAGAGCTCTAGAGTCCCACTGCACATAGCCAGGGCCAGTTCCTTTGGCCAGCAGCACTGAGTGTTAGCGTGGGGTCTGTCAAACCCCCTGGCGGTGGGCATGGTGTGTACACACACACACACACACTTGGAAGAGAGAAGGATCTGGTTTGGTTTTTTTTTTATCCATGTGGCAGCAAACACGTGGTAACATCCTAGTGTGTACTAGGCACTTCGTGGTTCTCACGTGCATCAGTGTGTTGAGGTGAACCATGCGCTCCCTCAATGTTTACCCTGACCTGCTAACGGGTGCAAATTGCCTTGTTCGCACATTTTAGTCGCCACAGGTTAAAAACCCTCCTGTGTAGTGAAGACAAGGATTTAGGGAGAGGGTCCTTGTTCCTTTGGTGTACATGGTGGTTCAGAGAGAGCTGACACATCCCTGCTTTAGTACGTTCATTCCAGCAGGAACTGTGGGGAGACTAGACAGAGTTCCAGTCCTGTTATCTGTGTGCCTGAAACGATGATGTGAAATGCCGATCAGTCGCCAAGCAAAGAAAAACACATCTCCAGAGGATTTCAATAGCGAGCAGTTTGCAGGGGACGTTGGAATGCAGTTCTGTGGGTTTTGCCAGTTTTCGTATTTTATTGCTCCATAGGTTCTGTGGGCAAGGAGAGAGAGCCAGCTGTGTGCGCCAAAAGAGACTGGGCCTAGGATTCACTGCAGAAGGAGCCTAGCAGTCAAAGGTGGCTCATAGAGTCCATGGAATATAGATTAGGACATCTTGGCTACTCCTCATCCTAGCTGGAAAGACAACAGCAGTGGTTCTCAACCTGTGGCCCACAGGCCACATACGATCATATTAGCATACAGCTGCAGCCCAGCTCAGCTGTGTGCTAAAGGCCACGGGCTCTGGGCTGCCGGCTATCGCTGGCTCCATGCAGAGGGGTCCGGCCAGCCGGCTGCTGCCAGCTGCAGGCTGCCACCTGGCCATGTACAGCAGGGTCCAGGTTCGGGGTCTCTGCCCCCTGCCCTGCACACAGCTCTCCGCTGCTGGCCCCACTCTGTGGAGAAGTCTCTGGGCGGAGGGGGCTGGGCATAGGGGTTTGTGGGGGCCACAATGATAAATAGGTTGAGAACCACTGGACTACAGCATACTTAGTCCTCTGAAGAGGATCTAAGGCGAGCAATGCCCATGTAAGTGCTTCTCTCAGCACCTAGGGCCACTAACAGCAACACTGGAAATATTGTACATATCATAAATATTGACTCCACAAATCACAGCCCCCTCTCCCCCATCTTCTAGCTCTGTGTAGCTTGAAAGCTTGTCTCTTTCACTAGCAGAAGTTGGTCCAATAAAAGATATTACCTCACCCACCTCATTTGAAGCTAAGGTAATTTACAAGTGAAATGAGCAAGTGTTTGCTGAGGAGCAAAGCCACAGAGCATTCAGGATTGCAACTGCTGCAGTTAGTGTGGTACAGCCATCACCATCAGATGATTGGTGTCTCTTTTTTCAATTGTGGGAGGAGCTTAGAAACATGGGAGAAGCTAAGCTATTTAAATATAATAACCTAGATAGAACAGATATAAGGAGAAGTAAACCTATAGCGAAGCTTCCTCTCCTTGGCAATCCTTGTATTATCCTGCAGAGAGAGAGAGAGATCTTCAGATAAAGGCTGGGTTTCTAAAACGGATCATTGTGTAAGGCATTTTGCTTAGGGGATAAATTGAACTTCAGCCCTTTTGTGAGTGTGTTGCAGGCTCACAGATCGTGCCCACTCTTGGCCCTGTATGGTCTGTGTGGAGAACCCTTTCAGTGTGACAGCCCTGTCCTTTGTCTTCCCTCCCAGGTAAACAGGTTGCTGGGGCCCTCTCTCTTCTGTCCTTTGTTCCCCTCTGGCTGGAACTGGTTGTTCAGGTCACCAGGGTCCTCTCTTCTCAGTCCTTTGTCCTCCCACTGGCCAGAACTGGCTGACTGCCAAGCAAGGGGTGAGCCTCTTAGTCACCAGGTCACCAGTTGTTAGGGTTCCCCATCTCCAGGCCATTGTCCGGCAGTCCCAGCTGCTAGGCGAGGTCACATCTGGTCCTCTGCAACAACAAACCCTCTCCCACCACCTTGTTAAACATGCGGTACATAGGAAGCTGAGGAGCGCACACACTATTCATGTGAAAGACTACAAAGATCCCCAACTTTGTCACAGTGTGTGCTTTAATGATGTATGAAAAAGGTCTGAAAGGGTTTTTAATAAGTGTTTTTGCTTGTTTCCTACCTCAGAAATGCAGGTTTTCTCTAGCCTATTTTCTGTTTTGAGTAGGCTTGGCAGGTGACTAGAGAGCAGGTAGATGCATGGCTGATCTGTCTCCGAAAGATGCACTGTTGTAACCGAACTGATCTGTGCCCATTAGGGACTCGGACCAGTGCAGCTGAATCCAGGGCACTGATCTAACCCCGGTGTGGCATGATTTTTTCTACACACAGCCTGTGCACTGATTTAGTGAAATCTATGCAACCCGTGTCGTGTGGACACTCTTAAATTGGTTAAGTTTAAGGCCAGGTCTACACGTTCAGGGATGCGAAAAATCCACACCCCTGCGACATGTAGTTAAGCTGACCTACCCTTCAGTGAAATAGCACTAGGAAGAATTCGTCCATCTCCCTAGCCGTGGCCTCTCAGGGAAGCGGTTAAGTCTGGTGTTAGGAGAGCCCCTCACATCACTGCAGTGAGTGGCTACCGGAAGCGCTTCAGCTGCACCACTCTTGCGGGTTAAGTGTAGACACAGCCTGAGTCAATTACAAACTGAAACCGATTTGGTTTCAAATCACACTGTTAATTACACAAGGGCCACTTGGTGTGTCCTCCAGGCCTCACATACCCGGAGTCCCTGAGTTTAATGTGAGCAGGTGCCTGCTGGACACACAGGAAGCGGTGCTGTCGTTATCTGACAATGTGCACCACTTGGCAATCTTAATGATTTCTGTATCTTAACTACGGAAGCCATCCCACATCCCAGTCATGAGTGAGTCTGATCATCCCCCTTTCACTCATGGGGAAACTGAGGCACAGAAAGCAGAGGTGACTACCCCAGCGCCACCCAGCATCTCAGCAGCAGAGCCAGGAATAAAACTCGAGAGCTCCCAGGTCTTGATCCCCTGCCCAGTCTCCACTGATGCCCAGGGGAAGTGGTGCCTTTGCGTATGCTTGGCAAGTTACCGTTCAGAGCACTCACTCTAAACAAGCAAGATGCTGACCCCATTGGCCCTCGCGCGTTGTGCTGTAACAGCGTGTTCTTATCCTATTTAGCTCAGCAACGCTACATGTGATGAGTGTAATCCACTCCCGAGCCTTGCATTTCCTTTGCACTGCTAGGATAGCTGTCTGAATGTGTGCAAGGCTACTGAGGCCTCAGCCTCTGCTTCCCAGTGCTTGCCGACAGCGTCTTCCCAGAGATCCATCCTTGCTTGCCACAGTGCACTTCCCACTTGCCTGCAAGCTGCAGAAATACCTCCCATGAGGCATGGATGCTGGAAGGAAAAAGGGAAGTTTACACTTCCCAGGAACGGAGGTGGCTGTTTAAACGGCTTGTCTGTGAGACCTTGTCTTCTCCAGGGAAAAAAGGTTTGTTCTTAACTCAGGTTAGCTGACATGAGATAAAACTGCATTGAAGGCAAGGCATTTTCACATGAATTAGCAGGTTGAGATAAAGACTGGAGCAACCTAGGATTTAGCCAAGTAGACCTGCTAACTTGTTTTCACTGGGATTTTAACCAGTTAAACTTGCTAACTCGTGTTAAGAACACACTTTTTTTTTTTCCTAGTGAAGGTGCAGTTTTATCCCCAAGTTAACTATCCAGTGTTAAAATCCTATGTCTGCACTGCACAGCCAGCCTGGGTGATTGTACCTGGGTGTGCGTGTCCCACCACAGAGCCCTACCTCTGTTAGCATCCTCACGGTCTCTGCACTCGCCCATGTGTGCTGAGGGAACATCCCATGATTCTTTGTGCTAGAGACGCTCTAGGATTTCCCCCCAGTCAGTTGTGTCAGTTGCAGGAGAACTTACCTGTCCTTTGGAGGGAATTCCGGGAGGGCACAGGACTCAAACCCCAATTTTAGAGCCATCTAGGTCACCAGCTGGCTACAGACTTGCTTAGACATTGTAGTGGGGTCAGGGCCGAAATGCAGCTAAAATTCTTGTGTCCGACCTGCTGCTGCGATGCCGCTGTGCCCGGGACCCGAGGCAGGAGTTTGCTGACTTAGCAGAGGGAACGGCACATCGGGCTGGCCAAGAGAACAGCAGCTAGTCATCTGGGCTGGTGCCCGCGCCACTTAATCCTTCCGAGATGGCAAAGGGGTTTCTAAGTAATGTGAGCAAATGATTCTCAATAAGAATGATTTACTCTGCAGTCCTGAGCATCCCCAGGCAGCCTGCGGACTCCTAGGCTCAGGTCCTCAGTGGTGTTTAATTGCTGACAAGGCTGATTCCCCACTCTGGCACTTCGAGTCTAAAGTGATTCTAAAAATTAATACTGGCCACTTCAGGCTTGTATTAAACTTCCAAGGTTACAGCTTTTCTCTGACCTTGGATGGGTAAATGCTGCCACCACCCAAGTGCAAGATCCCTTTGAGAATCCAGGAAGGCACACTTGGGAATTCCTTCCTGTGGGGTAACCTCAAGCCCTTTCACCCCCCTCCGGGGAAGAGCTGAGAAAGAAAACCAAAGGAAATCAGCTGTTGCCACCAGCTAATTAAACAACATGTGCACAAACCTCTTAGGACACAAAAATCCAATCCTGTTCTTAAAAAAGGTAAATTTTATTAAAAACAAAAAGAAAGAAAATACATCTGGAAACTCAGGCTATTGCTAGATTTTAAAAAGAACCACTTACAAGGATTAAGCATCAAAATAACTTCCTTGAGGTCCAGCTTAAAGGTTACAAACAAAACAAAAGCATTTGGGGTTAGCACAGAGGAGTCCACAAGCCATAAAGAAATAAGAGAGAAACCTAATCGTGTCTTCCTAGACATTCCCTGATCTACTTGCATATCTGGGGTTTCAAATGAGTAGTTTCTAGGTATGATTAGATTTATTTTTCATACCTGGCTTAAACTTCTTACAGCATTGCTGCTCTGTGCCTCCTCTCTGGAAGAACAACCACAGACAGACAAAAGGTTCGATTTTAAAAAGTTCTAGCTTTCCCATTAGCTCTTTTGGCCAGGTGCCTACTCACTTCCTTTTACCTATGCATAGCTGTCAGACTTTTTAACCCTTTACAGGTAAAGCAAGTAGAGAACAGTTACGAAGAGAGATTTTTATAGCTAACTGGCTTGCTGGGTGTCCATAAAAGGGAGCTACCCCCCTTCATTTATCACAGCTACCAAGCACTCTTTGAAGATCTGGGCCTAATTAATTAATTGAGCCTCTCAGTTCTGGGAGGTTGGTCTTACAGATGGGGAAACTGAGGCCCGTGCAGGTGACGAGACCTTTTAGGGTGTCCCAGCCAGTTGGTAGTAGGGCTAAGTGGCTCCCAGTCTCAGCTCTAGCCGGCTCTCCCTCTCTGGACTGGGGAGTCATTGATCAGGCTGAGGCTCAGCAATGGGCGGAGTGGGGGAGGAGCTGCCCTGCTGTAACGCTGGCTCTTTGCTTGCAGGATGTTTGACGTGGGCGGCCAGAGGTCGGAAAGGAAGAAGTGGATCCATTGCTTCGAGGGCGTGACAGCCATTATCTTCTGCGTGGCTCTCAGCGCCTACGACCTGGTTCTGGCTGAGGACGAGGAGATGGTAAGGACAGGAGAGGGGCTGATCTGGCCCAGCGTCGGAGCTAGTCTGAAATGCACGAGCATGAGGGACCATGGGCTGGGTGTCTCCAGCTCAATCCCCCGGATCTGTGCATGTTCAGTGGGGAGGGGGTTTGCTGCAAGAGGCTCCAGGCCTCTCTCTCTCCACTATCCCATCGCCCCCCCTCCCCCCCCCCGGCACTCTAATCTCCTTGCTCCCACTGGATGCTTCTATCCCTCTCTGGCATCCTCTCCTCACCTGCCCCCACCCTCATTGGCTACCATTGCATCACCTCTCTTACACGGGGGACAGAAACGAGGGGTGTCTGTAGGTTAGATGCATGCAGGAACTGGGCATCTCAGCAAACTCATTAGCCCTCATCTGGGGCAGTAGAAAGCTGTGGGTTTGCCTCCTAGCCACCTGATCCTGCCAAAACTAGAAGGAACCGTTGGGTATGTCTAGTCTGAGCAGGCCAAAGACCTGCCCCCAAACAATCCAAAGAGCAGCCAGTTTTGACAGATAAATTCCAGAGATGGAGAATCCACCACGCCCCCTGGTAAATTGCTCCAGTGGCTCATTACTCACTGCTAAACAATTCTGCCTTCTAGCCATGGTTTGTTCTGTAGTTCCACGAGGTCTTTAGTGATTGCAGCGACACACTGGGAAGCTCATGGGTCCTGCAGGCATGCTGAGCATAACTTGGTTAACACCATCTCTGTCCCAAAATTCCGGTACTCCACAGTGATGAGGCTGGCGTTTTGGGAAGGGTGCTGTCTCAGTGCTCTGTAATGTTGGCAATTTGGCACCAGCAGTGCAGTGTTCCTGTGCCAGGCTGGGATATGATAATAGCCTAACAGCCAAATGGTCCTCCCTTTTCGTTCCAATGCCCCAGCACATTTATCTCTTCCCTTTCTTCCGCTTTCTGTGGCTCCACATGATGATGATGATTAAACCTGTGTGCAAGTGTCATAAACTTGCCCTCTGATGCTTTCATGTGGCTTCTAGGAATTCCAGCTGATCGTGACCCTCCCCACGTGCTTTCTACTCTGAAAACTGCTCTGCAATAAGATTTATGGCTTTAAAACATTTTAAAGCTTCTCAGAATTCTCTTAGAACTGAGTTAACCTGGGTGCCTAGGCCCATAAACATAGGAGACATGAGCACTCCCGTCTAGCTAGACTCCAGTGGGAATGGTTGGAGGCAGTTCCATCCAGGAAACACCGGAAATGCATGAGGCTGTTGGTGCCCAAACTTCTCCAGAGTTGAGACACTGTGCCCCAAAATCCAGTGATCTCCTCTGTGTGAAAGGCAGAGGTTCTGGCTGTGCTGGCTCCTGAGACCTTCCCCAACTCATGCCGGTCTGTCTGACGTCCTTGTATGGCCCCATCACTCACCCGTGAGCAGGGGAGTAGTATTAGCCCCATTGTACAGATGGGAAACTGAGGCCCAATACTCAAAGGTATTTAGGCACCAAACTTCCGTTGATTTTGGCTGAACTTGGCTACAGCATGAAGGAATTTGATTCCAGTGGAAGTGAGACCCCCTAAACTCCTCTGAGGATCTGGTCCAAAGTGATTTGCACAAAGTCACACAGGGAGTTTTGGGGCACAAGGGAATTGAATCTGGGTCTTTTGAATTCCAGTCGCATGCCCTAACCACTAGGCAGCCTTTCCCCCTGCCATTTCCCCAGCTCCTAACCCAGTTCTTGCTCTGTCTGGGTCCCGTCTGGCTCACTGAATGCCTGTGGTTGGTTGTCTTGACAGAACCGGATGCATGAGAGCATGAAGCTGTTCGATAGCATCTGTAACAACAAGTGGTTCACAGACACATCCATCATCCTCTTCCTGAATAAGAAGGACCTCTTTGAGGAGAAGATCATACACAGCCCCCTGACCATCTGCTTCCCTGAGTACACAGGTAATGTGCTCCTTCTTGCCAGGGTGAAACCCATCCTGGCTCCCAACGGGTGGCGAATCAGCCACTTCCACATGGCTCTGGGATGTGGTCTGTCGCTCAGCACCTGCTGTGGGTGGAGGATAAAGTTGTAGCTCCTAGAATTTCCATCCCAGACCTTCCCCATTTGAAGATCATGTGGCCACACCCTGGTATTTTAGGCTGCACTCACAGGCCACGGGGAGGAGGTAGAAATGAAAACTCCAAGGGTTCAATTATCTTGTTTATACCTAGACCTTACTAAGCCTGTTGCGCTGAGATCTCTGCCTGTTAGTACGGGTCATGGCTGGGAGGAGGTGACCTCAAATGGGAGGTCCTGTGTTGTCAGGAGCAATTGGGTGCCATTGCAGATCTCACGAGAGGCATCTGCTTAGGAATGCGTGAAATGAGCATGTGGACGGTACAGAGATGAGTGTGGTATAAAGGCTCAGCTACTAGGTCAGATGCAGTAGGTCTCATGCAAGATACATAGGGGTCTGAAGAGACTGAGAATAGCGCCAAGAGCTGAGAGGCTCCTGGCGGTGCCAGAGGAACTGAACCCAGAAGTCTGTGCAGCCGCAGCTAGACCAGGAAACTCCTGTGACTGACAGTGGGGCTGCCTCCCCCTGTGAATGGGACAGACAGTGGGAAAATCCAGCTCTGTCGCTGTTCCTGCCGCCCTGATCTCTGCTGATGTGAGAAGGGATGTAAGAGAGGGCAGCTCTGTTGAGATGTTGACCGGAGGGCGAGCCTCCTGGAAGGGGGTCTTACCTGAGTTAGGGTGGCTGTCTGCTATATTTAGCTGTGGGGCAGGGTTGGGTATAAAGCCCATCCAGACCCTGTGGTTGTACATGGCAGCTGAGTTGAGTCAGGCCCTGGAGTTGGCTGCTGCTGTCTGGGAGCTTAGCTCCAGCAGTACCGACGTGGGTTCCATGCACAAGATGCTGAGGGCTTATCTGATCATGGAGCTGTGTGCTTGAGCAGGCCTGAGGTGCTGGGGAGATCTCTGCTCAGCTCTCGCTTCCTCCAGGTACCCTGGAATGGCCCTGTGAGCTGCTTCCTGCCAGGCCAGCTGTTAGCACAACTCCTCCTGCATCACAGCCCAGGTGGTCACAACACCTGGATCTCAGGGAGAATTCGGTTCAGGGGCTGGATGAAGCCACTGCAAACTTCAAGGCAAATCCCATTGTCAGAGGGGACGATGGAGCTGCCCTGTTCAGTGCCGTCAGGCTGGGAGCATGCAAGCCAAGCCAGGCCTGCCAGAGTTACTCTAGGAGACGCGCTCTCTGGGCTCATTGAGATCCTACCTATTTGAGGTGGTCATGTTAGTTGAACACTGGCCCCAATGTACTTCAAACGATCGGGGAGTTGCTTGAGCCCCAGCGCTTGATGCGCAAAGCCGGTCCCTTACTCGCATCTTGGAGTCCCAGCTTCCCTGGCGTTCCATCAGGAGCTGCCCTCTCCCAGCCCTGGGGGGAAGCTGGGGCTCCCAAGGTGGAGACCAGCTGGCCTCTTCCACATAGTGGCTCTGCCTTGTCAAACTGGGGTGCCTGCCTATTGTGTACCATTTCAGTCCAGTGGCTGTGTCCGTGGTGGAGGAGAGACGGTTTTGAAAATCCATGTAAGTTGTAGCAAACCTGGGCCCAACGGAGAGTGATGGTCACTACACTGCTCTCCAGG
Organism: Lepidochelys olivacea; assembly: GCF_965140295.1. Classification (NCBI taxonomy): domain Eukaryota; kingdom Metazoa; phylum Chordata; order Testudines; family Cheloniidae; genus Lepidochelys; species Lepidochelys olivacea. The sequence goes on from NC_140417.1 coordinate 49,125,267, forward strand.
GCCCCTATGAGCTCGGAGTACAACCCACTGGCCAAGTTCCACGTCCTGCTCTGCCCAGCCCACAGAGGGTGAGTCTGTTCCAGCCACAGCTACAGAGCTTGACTCTTTAGCTCAAGCTATAGCAGCTCCTGCTTCTGGTTTAATCCCTGGCATAGAAGCATAGCACTTGGATCCTCCTTGAGAGGCCTTGACCTCTCCAGCTACGGCCCTGTGCTGGGTTTAGCTCTGGGAGCATGTCTCATTCTGTCCATTGAAGGGCAGCAGTGCCAGCTCGTAGCACCTGGGACCTCTGTGCCAGACAGGACCGCACTGTGCTAGGTACTGTAGAAACACAGACTGTCGTTAACTCTCCCTGGTCACTAATCCCTGTGAGCTCTTGAAATGGGGGTTTGATTCCAGGGCAGCCCCAGGGGCCCCAGAGAGGCAGGGAAGAGAAGGTGAGCACAGCAGCATGCAGGCTCCATTTAGTCTGCATTGTTTTGTCAGCACCTCCTGACAGCACTGGCAAACCCTCATCAGGCCCTTGCTGTGAGACTGAAAACCTGAGGGTGTCTCCTCCGTGACGCTTGTTCTGCACGGAGGAAGTGCCAGAGGCATGCAAGGTCAGGAGGACAGGAAACAGCAAGCTACAGACCTGCTCAGTCCCTGCTGATAAGCTACCAGGCCAGTAGCTTGTGTCTGGCTCCTTCTAGCGAGGTTCCCGTGCTGGGCTCAGTGGAGTCTCCAGCAGTGGGGGGCTCTGTACAGGGTAGCAGCACGTTGGGCTGGGGTTTAACCGCACAGCGGCTGAGCTGCTCTCTTCTGGGGTTACTGGCAGCTGTGCGCATCGTGACTGCCTTCCATACAGAAGGGAACCAGTGGACAGACCTGCTTCCGACTGGGCTAGGGGGTGAAATACCTTTTGACCAGCCAGTTCAAGCATTCGGACCTGCTCTGGCTGTGGGCAGAATGCTGTGTTCAGACTCTGTATGGGGCTGTCTGGGTCTCCACCCCACCCGCCATGTGCAGGCGCCCAGGCCTGGCTCGGGGGTAAGTAGCTTTGACCTAGAAGGGATACTGTCCCCTTGTCTTAGGGGTCTGGCTACACCAGTAGTTCTCAAACTTTTGTCCTGGTGACCCCTTTCACATAGCTGTGAAGGGGTCTGAGTGCGACCCCCCCTTATAAATGTAAAACACTTTTAAATATATTTAACACCATTATAAATTCAGGAGGCAAAGCGGGGTTTGGAGTGGAGGTTGACAGCTTGCAACCCCCCATGTAATAACCTTGCAACCCCCTGTGGGGTCCTGACCCCCAGTTTGAGAACCCCTGGTCTACACTGCAGCTCTGAGCGCACGTCCCAACCCGGGGAAACAGGCTCATGCCCTGCTAGTGTGAGTCTGTCTGCCTGGGATCAGAGGCTCTTCCCACTGCAGAGTGGATGGACCCTGACTTGAGTGACCTAACTTAAGTTAAGGACCCATCTTTTTTTGCAGTATTGACTTTCCCGTAGGCACTTACCTGGCTGTAGTATCTGGGCACCTCACTGTCTTCATTGTGATCCTCACACGCCGCCCGAGCGGCAGGGCAGGGCTGTCACTCTGTTGTACAGGTGAGGGCCTGAGTGGTGAGTGGCAGGTTCAAGGTCGTGGCCTGAGTGGTGAGTGGCAGGATCAAGGTCGCACCCCGAGTCTGGGAGAGGAGGAGATTGAACCAGGTCTCCCCTTCTAGGCTGGTGCTCTAAGCTCTGGCCCAGCCTCCCCTCTCTCCGCTTGTGAGTTGGGCGGGCCTAAAATTCCACCTGCCTTTTCTTGAAAAAACCCAAACCCAAACCAAACCAAAGTTGTCCTCGGCAACCCTACAACAACCCCTTCCTCTGCCCCATGCCAGCAGAACAAACCCGCTGCTGTGCAGCTCCTCTCAAACCCAGCACCCAGCTGCATCCTGCCATAGCAAGCCAGCATGGGCACACCCTGCAGCCAGGGTTGGAGCAGCCTGCTGGTCTGTAGCAACCCTACAATAACAAACCGGGGCCTATGGCCTATCTACTCCTCTCAAGTGATGCTGTGTGAACAATCAGGGCATAGAGCCTGGTGCCCCATCCCTCCTGGAACAGCAGTGCGTCGATCTGATGGAGAAGTGACGTTCAGGAGGATAATAGCTGTAAACGTCTAGCTCTGGGGCTTTCTGAAAAATTGGTACATGGGGGAGGGGAAATCATGTGATCGAGGGGAAAATATGTTGGATTTTAACCCCACGTGCACGTCCGCGTCCCTTTTGCAGCACAGCTGCTCTCAGTCCCAGCCCAAGGTAACTTTGGAACAGCCAGTTCTTCTTCAGGTGATTGCTGCTGTGCAGTCCAGCAGGGGTGTGTGCACACGCCACATGCACGATCACTGGAAGCTTTTCCTTCGCGGTACCCGTCGGCTTGGCAGTGGAGACCCCTAGAGTGGCGCCCTCATGGCGTTGTATATATGACCCTGCCACCCGTTCAGTTCCTTCTTACCGTCTGTGATGGTCGTTGGAACAGCTTAGTGCTTGCTCACAAGTTACTTAGCCTAGTGGTTTCCTTTGTCTTCAGTGTAGATAGTTATTCAAGTTATTAATAGTTGTAGTTATTATTCTTCCAAGGGGTTCCCCCCTCCCCCCTTCGTTCTACTTTCCCCGGCGCCAAGGCATGCCTCGGCCGCAGGGGTTTAAAGCGTGCGAGAGGTGTGGGAAGCCTATTCCCACAATTGTCTCAAGTGTCTTGGCAAGGGCCATCAAACAGATAAGTACCCTATTTGCAGGGTCTTTAAACCCAGAACAAAGAGAGAGCGGGACTACCGCCTGAAACTCCTTTTGATGGAGTCGGCCCTTCAGCTGCAGACTGAACCGGCGCCGGTCTCCTCGGTACGCAGTGCGCTGGCCTCAGTGTGGGATGTCCCGGCACTGAGGAAGGAGCCACCAGTACTATTCTCCGGCACACAATGCCAGTGCCTCACGTCGGCACCGATCCCAGTCTCCGGTGCCACATAAGAAAAAAAAACTGGACAGAGGTCGTTCCCCTGTCAGGAAGCCGAAGGGTGATCACAGTGGAGTGCGTCCTCCAGTTGGACACCCCTGGCAAGGCCATCAAGAACCAACGCTGTCAGCCTCAGCCCCGGCTGCAGAGCCCTTGAGTCCGGCGGGAACAGAGTCTCCTACACATGGGGAATTAGAGGAAGAGCTCGACCTCCCCTCCACTCTGGACACCTATGAGGCAGCCCGCGATCTCATTGATATGACGTTGCAGTACCTGGACCCGCATGTGCGAGATCCAGGCCTGCAAAATCAGCTACCGGCATCGGTACTGATGGCAACAGTGTGCCCGGCACCGAGGGGTGCCGCTATGCCACCAATGACTTCGGCACCGATGTCGGTGGCACCGACGATGGCAGTTCCGATGGCTACGGCACCATTGGGGACAGCGATGCCAGAACCGATGATGGCACCGCCACTAATCCAGCACCGTGGTAAACCCATGATGCTATGGCGCCGGTCTCTGTCCCCTCGCCACCATTCTCTGACACCATCGGGCTCTGCTACACTGTGGTTGGCGTCGGAGTCAGAGGCCGAATCTTCACAGTCCCAACGCAGTCATTACCGATCTTGGTCCCGACATCGGTCCCGGCACCATCAGCCGGCGGAGCAAGCAGCACCGTAGCCACTTGGCCACCCCAGTGGTAGGGCCCAGTACAATGACCCTTTTGGACCCCTGGGCCTATCATCAGGCCCAAGGCCAAGGGTCTAGACCTGTGTCAGTGGTAGAATCATAGAATATCAGGGTTGGAAGGGACCTCAGGAGGTCATCTAGTCCAACCCCCTGCTCAAAGCAGGACCAATTCCCAACTAAATCATCCCAGCCAGAGCTTTGTCAAGCCTGACCTTAAAAACTTCTAAGGAAGGAGATTCCACCACCTCCCTAGGTAATGCATTCCAGTGCTTCACCACCCTCCTAGTGAAAAAGTTTTTCCTAATATCCAACCTAAACCTCCACCACTGCAACTTGAGACCATTACTCCTCGTTCTGTCATCTGCTACCACTGAGAACAGTCTAGATCCATCCTCTTTGGAACCCCCTTTCAGGTAGTTGAAAGCAACTATCAAATCCCCCCTCATTCTTCTCTTCCACAGACTAAAGAATCCCAGTTTCCTAAGCCTCTCCTCTTAAGTCATGTGTTCCAGTTCCCTAATCATTTTTGTTGACCTCCACTGGACATTTTCCAATTTTTCCACATCCCTCTTGTAGTGTGGGGCCCAAAATTGGACACAGTACTCCAGATGAGGCCTCACCAATGTCGAATAGAGGGGAATGATCATGTCCCTCGATCTGCTGGCAATGTCCCTACGTATACATCCCAAAATGCCATTGGCCTTCTTGGCAACAACGGCACACTGTTGACTCATATCCAGCTTCTTGTCCACTGTAACCCCTAGGTCCTTTTCTGCAGAACTGCTGCCGAGCCATTCAGTCCCTAGTCTGTAGCGGTGCATGGGATTCTTCCATCCTAAGTGCAGGACTCTGCACTTGTCCTTGTTGAACCTCATCAGATTTCCTTTGGCCCAATCCTACAATTTGTCTAGGTCCCTCTGTATCCTATCCCTACCCTCCAGCATATCTACCTCTCCTCCGAGTTTAGTGTCATCTGCAAACTTGCTGAGGGTGCAATCCACTCCATCCTCCAGATCGTTTATGAAGATATTGAACAAAACCGGCCCGAGGACCAACCCTTGGGGCACTCCACTTGATACCGGCTGCCAACTAGACATGGAGCCATTGATCACTACCCGTTGAGCCCAACAATCTAGCCAACTTTCTATCCACCTTATAGTCCATTCATCCAGCCCATACTTCTTTAAGTTGCTAGCAAGAATACTGTGGGAGACCATGTCAAAAGCTTTGCTAAAGTCAAGGAACAACATGTCCACTGCTTTCCCCTCATCCACAGAGCCAGTTATCTCGTCATAGAAGGCAATTAGATTAGTCAGGCATGACTTGCCCTTGGTGAATCCATGCTGAGTGTTCCTGATCACTTTCCTCTCCTCTAAGTGCTTCAGAATTGATTCCTTGAGGACCTGCTCCATGATTTTTCCAGGGACTGAGGTGAGGCTGACTGGCCTGTAGTTTCCAGGATCCTCCTCCTTCCCTTTTTTAAAGATGGGCACTACATTAGCCTTTTTCCAGTCATCCGGGACTTCCCCCGTTCGCCATGAGTTTTCAAAGATAATGGCCAATGGCTCTGCAATCACATCCGCCATCTCCTTTAGCACTCTCGGATGCAGCGCATCCGGCCCCATGGACTTGTGCTCGTTCAGCTTTTCTAAATAGTCCCGAACCACTTCTTTCTCCACAGAGGGCTGGTCACCTCCTCCCCATGCTGTGTTGCACAGTGCAGTAGTCTGGGAGCTGACCTTGTTCGTGAAGACAGAGGCAAAAAAAGCATTGAGTACATTAGCTTTTTCCACATCCTCTGTCACTAGGTTGCCTCCCTCATTCAGTAAGGGGCCCACACTTTCCTTGACTTTCTTCTTGCTGCTAACATACCTGAAGAAACCCTTCTTATTACTCTTAACATTTCTTGCTATTACTCTTAACATCCCCGTGCCCCTCCATCAGCATCATCGACGGCACACCGCTCCCCTAGGGCACCAGAGGACCCTACATGGGATGTGTCTGTCGATCAGCCGCAGAGCCACAGCTCCCACTCCACTCACGGTGGAGGCCACTCAGCCGGTCGTTGTCAGGCCTCCTGAGTTACCATGTCCAGCCTCTAGACAACTGGAGGGGCAGGAGGACCCGGTTCCGGGAATGTCTTCCTCCTCTTCGCCTGATGAGGCTGTGGAGGGCACATCCACTGCTTTACCACCAATGGATGTCAAGGGCCACCAGGACCTACTTAGGAGGGTGGTAAGTAACCTTAACCTCCAGGTGGAGGAAGTTGCTGAGGACTTAGACCCCACAGTAGATATCCTTGCCCCAGAGGGTCCCTCCAGGGTTACATTGTCCCTCATAAAGTCTATCCAGACTACCACCAGTGTGCTTTGGCAGACTGCAGCCTCTATACCACTGATGGCTAAGGGTGTGGAGAGACACTACTTTCTGCCACAAAAGGGCTGTGAGCACCTTTTTACACACCCCCAACTGGGTACGTTGGTTGTAGATGCAGTAAATCATAAGGAGTGGCGGGGTCAACCAGGTTCCGCTCCTAAGTCACGTGACTCAAAGAAGCTGGACCTCTTCGGCCATAAAGTCTATTCAACTGGGGAGTCTCCAGCTTCGAATAGCTAACCAACAGACAGCGCTAGGCTGTTATGCCTTTAATTCCTGGTAGGTGTTGGCCAAGTTCCAGGAGTTTATCCCGACTGACACATGTAGGGAGTAAGGAGCACTCCTAGAGGAAGGCAAGGTGGTCTCTAGAACTGCTCTTCAAGTAGCCCTTGATGAGGTGGATTTGGGAGCTAGAACTATGGCCACCACCATTACTGTGAGACGTAGTGCATGGCTCCAGGTCTTGGGTATCTCTCCCGAGGTCCAAAATACCATACAGGACCTTCCCTTTGACCGTGAGGGCCTGTTTGCCCAAAACACGGACAAATGTTTACACAGCCTCAAGGACTCTCGGGCCACGCTGAGATCTCTGGGGCTGCACACCCCTGCCTTTCAGAGAAGATCTTTTAGGCCTCAGTCCCCATCTCGCTTCTACCAAGAAGCCCCGAGATGGGACCCACCTAGAAGGAGGGGCAGAAACAATAGGAGGTGCCCACAGTCCTCTTCGGGCCAAGGCCAGAGCTCGACTAAACAGCCCCTGGCCCTAAGCCTACCTTTTGAAGTTAAGCACGAGGACAGCGCACCAGTCGCCTTACTGGATCCTTCCCGTCCTTTTGTGAACCGACTCTCCCGCTTCTACCGGGCTTGGGCTCAGATCACATCAGATCGCTAGGTCCTCAGCACGGTAGGGGCGGGATATTCTATCCAATTCTGCTCCCTACCGCCCTCCCACCCGCCTGCCCCGTCTCTCTTCAGCGACCCTTCTCACGAGCAACTTCTTTTACAGGAGGTTCAACTGCTCCTAGCACTAGGGGTGATAGAGGAGGTCCCTCAGGAATTCAGGGCAAGGGTTCTGCTCCCGTTATTTCCTTATCCCCAAGGTCAAGGGGGGGCTTCTGCGTATCCTGGACCTGTGAGACCTCAACTCATACATTAAAAAAGATGAAGTTTTGCATGGTCTCTCTGGCCACCATCATTCCCTCAGTGGATCCGGGAGACTGGTACGCTGCCCTCGACTTGAAGGACGCGTATTTCCATATTTCAGTTATCCCTTCCCACAGGCGTTTTCTCAGGTTCGTAGTCAGTGGCCATCACTACCAGTTCAGGGTGCTTCCGTTCGGTCTTCCCACCACCCCTCGGCTATTCACCAAGTGTATGGGGGTAGTGGCAGCTTTCCTCCGCAGGCGCCAGGTCCAGGTTTTCCCATACCTGGACGACTGGCTTCTCAAGGCAGAATCCCAAACAAGGGTAGCGCAGCACGTATCCCTGGTCAGGGACACATTCTTCTGGCTGGGCCTTATATTGAACGAACCCAAGTCTATCCTGACCCCCACTCAAAGGATAGAGTTCATTGGAGCCCTCCTGGACTCTGCAGTCGCGAGGGTGTTCCTCCCAGAACTACGCTTCAAAGCATTCTCGGACATTATTCATACCCTCGTTCGTTTCCCAGCCACCACAGCCAGAAACTGTATAGGTCTTTTGGGACATATGGCTGCCTGCACATATGTGGTGCAACACACCAGGCTCCGCCTTCGACCTCTACAAGCGTGGCTTGCACAGGCAGGGCAGGGACCCATTGAACTCAATAGTGACCCTCCCTCCGCGAATACTCAGCTCCCTCCACTCAGCTCCAACCTCAGATGGTTTGTGCGGGAGTTTCTTTCACAAAGCCCCAACTGACGATTGTCCTGGTTAAGGATGCTTCGGCGCTCAGTTGGGGAGCTCATCTAGGCAGTGTCAGAACCCAAGGCCTCAGATCCCAGGCAGAGCTGTCACTGTACATCAACGTACGAGAGTTGAGAGCGGTTCGCCTGGCATGCCAGACATTCCAGAGCCATCTCCAGGACAGGTGCTTATCAGTACTCACAGACAACACCACAGAGATGTTTTATATAAACAAACAGGGTGGTGCTCGCTCCTCTTCCCTCTGTCGGGAAGCCCTCACCCTGTGGGATTTTTGCATCATGCACTCCATACACCTGCAGGCGTCATACCTTCCTGGGGTGCAGAACGAGCTGGCAGACCACCTCAGCCACTCGTTCCAGGGACATGAGTGGTCCCTCAGATTGGATATCGCCCACTCAATTTTCCAGAAGTGGGGCTTTCCCCATACAGACCTGTTCGCCACACGGGGCAACAGGAAATGCCAGAGTTTCTACTCCTTCCTGAACCACAGCCCAGGCTCTGTTGCAGACACCTGTCACCTATCTTGGGCGGGGCACCTGATGTATGCATTTCCACCATTCCCCCTCATACACAGAGTGCTCCTCAAGGTTCACCAGGACAGGGCCTCGTTGATCCTGATAGCACCAGCGTGGCTCCGCCAGCAGTGGTTCATCGTATTGCTGAACCTTTCAGTGGTCACACCAATGGTGCTCCCCATCTGCCCATCCCTAATTTCGCAGGACCATGGCCAGCTGCAGCACCCCAACCTGGAGTCCCTCCACCTCACAGCGTGGAAACTCCATGGTTGAACCCTTTGGAACTTCAGTGTTCGAACTCGGTCAGGGAAGTCCTGTTGGGAAGCAGAAGACCCTCCACTTGAGCCACGTACCTGGCCAAGTGGAAGTGTTTCTCCATTTGGTCCCGACAAAGAGGATCTGAACCACAATCAGCCCCAGTTCCCCTTGTCCTAGACTACCTCTTGGACTTAAAGCACCAAGGGTTGGCGATATCCCTAAGGGTACATCTGGTGGCTGTTTCGGCCTTCCACCCAGGAACACTGGGGGGATCAGTATTCAGTAACCCTATGGTGGGTAGGTTCCTTAAGGGCTTTGACTGACTTTACCCAGGCTTTTACATCAGCGTGTTCCCCCCCGGACTTAAACCTGGTCCTATCCTCTCTCATGAGGCCCCCCTTTGAGCCTATGGCTACCTGCCCTCTCTCCTGTCTGTCCTGAAAGGTGGCCTTCCTAGTAGCTATAACTTCTGCAAGGAGAGCGTCAGAGCCCAGACCTCTGAACCCCCGTATACAGTGTTTTATAAAAACAAAGTGCAGCTACGCCCCCACCATGCTTTTTTGCCCAAAGTGGTCTCCCAGTTTCATGTGAACCAGGACATATTCTTGCCTGTGTTCTTCCTTAAACCCCATGCCACCAGCAGGGAGCGCATGTTTCACACCTTAGATGTTAGATGGGCCTTAGCCCTTTACATTGAACGCACAAAGCCGTTCCGTAAATCACTACAGCTCTTTATTGCAATTGCAGAAAGGATGAGGGGGTTTCCTATCTCATCATAGAGAATGTCGTCATGGATCACGTCCTGCATCAGGGCGTGCTATGACCTGGCTACAATTCCAGCTCCACCCATTAGAGCGCATTCCACCAGAGCACAAGCGACGTCTGCAGCTTACGTGGCGCAGGTCCCTATCCTGGACATCTGCAAGGCAGCAACGTGGTCTTCAGTCCACACCTTCACTTCCCATTACGCCATGACCCAGCAGGCGAGGGATGCTGCTGCTTTTGGTTTGGCAGTCTTCCAGTCGACAGTCAGGTGAACTCCGATCCCTCCTCCGGGGTAACCGCTTGGAAGTCACCTATTGGAATGCACGTGAGCAATCACTTGAAGAAAAAACGGTTACTCATCTCTTGTAACTGTTGTTCTTCGAGATATGTTGCTCCTGTCCATTCCAAATCCCGCCTGCCTCCCCTCTGTCAGAGTCTTCTGGCAAGAAAGAACTGAGCAGGCAGCGGGTCGGCAGGGTCCTGTATACATCGCCATGAGGGCGCCACTCCAGGGGTCTCCACTGCCGATGGGTACCTCTAGGGAAAAGCTTCCAGCGATCATGCATGCAGCACATGCACACACCTGTTGGAATGGACAGGAGCAACACATTTCCAAGAACAACAGTTACGAGACGTGCATAACTGTTTTTTTTTCCCAGTCATTTTGTGTGCTCTGACGCAGCTCCACCAGCCCTGCAGAAAGTGACTGGAGGTGGGAGTTAGTCCGGTTACTGCCGCCTTTCAGGTTGCAGGTTACCTCAGCGTGGCTTCTGAGGAAAATGGAAGAGCTGATGCAGCCAGTGCCCCTATTACAAACAAAGTGCTGTGGGTGGGCCCGATGCACCACTGTGTCTTGCTGGGAGTAGCACCCTCCGGTCTTATCCCCCAGCCATGCACCTGGCCTGCCAGTCCTTAGCCAATACTGGGCATTTCCCCCAACTGGCCACCAATCTAAGCTGCCACCTCAGTCTGCTACTTATGAGTGCCACCTTCCTGCGCAGTGCGCTGAGGAATCAGGGAGTGCAGACCGGGAAGAGATTCTCAAGGTAGGGTGCATTCGGCAGGCTCTACCATGGCACCGCCCGGGCCAGAGCCAGCTGGAGTCGCCAGCAGTCAGGCACAAGCGGTTGTCTTTCAAGCCGTGCTGCTCCCTCTCTCCCCTTCTTCAGTCTGTTTATAGTACCAGTGCCAGGACCCAGTCAAATTGAATAGCAACGTCTCCTGGCAGCGGGCTAGGCTGGCTTGGTAGGGTGCTTTGGGTGACAGCCCGGGATCTGGAGAGGCCTTAGTGGGAGCAGTGTGCAGTTCTGGACTCCACACTTCGGGGGTGATATGGACAAATTGGAGAGAGTGCAGAATGGTCAAAGGTTTCGAAAACCTGACTGCTGGGGACAGGTCAAAAAACTGGGCATGTTTGGTCTTGAGCAAAGAAGACTGAGGTGGGGGTGGGCCTGATACCAGTGTTCAAATTTGTGAAGGGCTCTTCGAAAGAGGATGGGGATCAATTGTTCTCCACCTCCACTGAAGGAAGGACAAGCAGCAATGGGCGTAATCGGCAGCAAGAGAGATAGAAGTTAGATATTAGCAAATACTTTCTAACTCTCAGGGGAGTGAAGCTCTAGAACAGGTCTACAAGGGGGGTTGTGGGATCCCTGTCATTGGGGGGTTTTAAGACCGAGTCGCACAAATCCCTGTCAGGGCTGGTTTTGGGTGACTTGGTCCTGCCTTAGCGCAGGGGGCTGGAGCTGATGGTCTCTCTAGGGTCCTTCCAGCCTGGCATTTCTCTGATTCTCCAACCACAGACATGGATAAGACTTTCCCTGAGGACAGCAGGCAACAAGTTGTCTCCATGCACTGTTATTGTGGGCTTCTGACATCCTTTATCCCAGATCACTGGAGAGCCCCCAGAAGAGGATTTGGGGGTGTCCAGAGGTTTGTCATTCAACTGCTGTCTTGGCGTACGCACCAGGGATAGAACTGGGCACTTCAGAGTTAAGAGCAGGAGCTGCTACGGCTTGAGCTAAATGACTGAGTCCTCAGGTGGGCCTGTACCAGGTGCCATCCTCTGGGGGCTAGGCAGAGGGGCCAGTAACACACCTGGCCCTGTGGTGTACATGTTGCAGTGTGTGTATACTGGCCCGCATGTTCTAGGCGGAGCTGATCGCATGGGTTTGTCACTTGTAAATGGGTGGACACCCGCACTAAAATGCGTCCAACTCGGAGCCCTGGTGCAGAGGGGCCCATCCAAATGTGCATGACGAACAGGCACTTCCTTTGGACCCAGTTCGACACATGGCTCAACAGACCCGGTCAGTCCTCCAAGGTGGGTGGGGAAGGTTCTCCGAGCCAGATGCTGTCCCTCTCCACATTCCCTCACCCATGGCACTCACTGCATTGTCATGGAGTGAGATCCCGGGGCACAGCATCGGTGCCCGAAGACTCAAACATTGGGCCCAACCCCCAGAAATCATGAGTGCAACTTAAAACTCCTGAGCATTTAAAACCCAGCAGCTGTTAAGTTCTGTTTCTTTGATTCTGATGTCTGAGCAGTCAGGCTCACTCGTCAAGCTTTCCTCTGCAGCTGGGAGGGCAAGACACTTTTTTTTAAGGAAGATGTGATCTCATACAATGGCACAACTCCTCATGAGAGCTGGCGGTGCTGGGGCCGAAAGGCTGACTCGCACTGTCCTATGTGTGTGAAATCTGCCTCCTCCAGTAGAGGGAGCTGCTCACTGAAGGCTGGGGATTAAAGTTATGTTGTAAGCAACTGTGGCCACATGTGGGGTGAGAAATGAGCTGTGAGTACAACAGCATCTCAGTGGCGACATGGCTGGGAGTCTCCTCAGATCAGCAATTACTGGAGGCGCCCATTGTTCAGCCCCCTCCACGCCCCGGACTAGTCTTGATGCAGAACACGTGTGATTGGTTAAGTTACATTCAAATCCCCTAGTGACTGGGTGGCTTTTGGAGCCAGTGGAAGCGTCTCCTTTGCTTGGGACTTCTGGCCTGGCTCTGAACTTCGCCAGCCACTATCCAGCGTCTGGGGGAGGTGTGGGAGCACTCTCCTTTGGGGCATCCCCCTCCCCTCAGCATAGCTGGCATTAACGCAGGAGCGGAGGGAGCCTGAGGGGTGGGGGGGAATGGAGGGTACAACTGCAGTCAACAGAGCCGCTCAAATTGGGTCATTTTAACGAAGGGGGAGACTACGTGAGGCTGGTCCAATGGTTAGGGTACAAACCTGGGACTCAGCAGACTCCGATTCAATTCCCTGGTTCCCCATCTGTTCCTCAGTTTGCCCATCTGTACACTGGGGATAATAGCACAGCCCTTCTGCACAGGGAGGAGAGGTAAATACAACACGGTGTGAGGTACCCCTAAGACAGACTAATGGAGGAAATATTCCTGGTACACCAGGCCCAGCTCTCTTCACCCCGTTTCTACCATGGTGCACAGAAGACAAAGGGACTTCAGAGACAAGTGCCAGCAAGGAGGTGTGGAGAGATGGGGTCAGAGATGAGTAAGGGGGGACGTGACTGACAAGGTGCACAAGCACATGGATGGTCGGTGGCGTGGTTCTGCTCACAGGGACAGTTGGGGACATTGAAAGGCAACATGCTGAATACTGCTGAGGGTGCTTTTTCACAGTGTATATTTAACCTGTGGAACTCATTGCCTCAAGATCTCCCTGAAGCTGAGAGGTTAACAGGATTCAACCAAGGTTGGGGGCATGTGTATGGCTGAGAAGCTCCACATTTACACTGGCCAGGAGAGAAGCATGGACGAGGCTTAGTCTTGGGGGTCACACTTTCTAGAAGGGGCCAGTGATGAAGGGTTAGTGAATGAAGACTGGGGTATGTGCTGGGATGGCTGTAAGCCAGGAGTGGGCAAACTTTTTGGCCTGAGGGCCACATCTGGGTGGGGAAATTGCTTGCAGGAGGGGTTCAGGCTCCGGTGTGGCAACAGCACGACCAGGGCTGGCCCTGGCCCTGGCCCTGGGAAGCTGCTGGCATCATGTCCCTGTGGCCCCTGGGGGAGGGGTGGCAGAGGGCTGAGCATGCTGCCCTTGCCAGTAGGTACCTCCCCCAAAGGTCCCATTGGCCGCAGTTCCCCGTTCCCGGCCAATGGAAGCTTCGGGGGAGGTACTCAGAGGCAAGGGCAGCGCAGGGAGCCCTCTGCCCCCAGGGGTCGCAGGGACGTGGTGCCAGCCACTTCTGAGAGCGCTGCGGGGCCCACTGCACCACGGTGGTGGCAATCCCGCGGGCTGGATCCAAAGCCCTAAGGGGCTGGATCCAGACCACGGGCTGTAGTTTGCCCACTCCTGTTGTAAGCTGTGGTTATAAGCAACCTATGCGCACTCTAGCAGTCTAATAGCCATTTATTAAAGTATCTGTTGTTCATTTATTAACGATCTGTAGGCTGCTTGCAAACATCCCTGTGGTGTAAAGTGTGACTGTATCCATGGCACAGACCCAGCTCGAGCACCAGGTCAGGATCTTGCTTTCTGCCTGGGGAAACCGAGGCACTGCCAGGGGAAGGGACCAATCGGGGATCAGTGTTCAGGGGGGCTGCCTCTTAGCATTGTGCCCTGTACGCAAGTGGCTCATTCCCTCTCCTCCTCCTCAGGGGCCAATAAGTACGATGAGGCGGCCGGCTACATCCAGAGCAAGTTTGAGGACCTGAACAAGCGGAAGGACACCAAGGAGATCTACACGCACTTCACCTGTGCTACCGACACCAAGAACGTGCAGTTTGTCTTTGACGCCGTCACCGATGTCATCATCAAAAACAACCTGAAGGACTGTGGGCTCTTCTAATGGTGGAACGGCACCTGCTACGGAATGGGGGAAGGTGAGGCTGACCCAGCAAGGGCTCAGGGATAGAGGCTGAGGAAAAGGGGCGGGGCTGGTGCCCAGAGACAGCCTGTGTAGGAGAGGCACTGATGCCGGGACTGGAGGAGGCCAGGCTGGGGAGCTCTGGGGCTGGCTGTGAAGCCAGGGTCCTTCTCTCGCCATGTTCCTGTGAGTCCCTCAGCCACGGGTGCGTGAGCAAACGGGCCCTTGCTTCATCTCAAACAGCCCCACTGAGCTGTGGGGTGGGGCAGCCCCACTGCATGCATCGGCCCAAGGGGGTGCCTCTCAGTAATGTACAAGGAGGCAGAGTATAGGCCAGGGCGACATTTCCCAGAGATGGTAGAACCTCACTCTGTGGGCTGCTGCTGGGGGAAGGGAGCCACAGGCTTATGAGGAAGTGGCTTGGGGGGCCTTCAGGCCTGTGGGGAGGGGAATGGGGGCCAGCAACCTCATGGGGTGGGGCCTGCAGGCCTTGGCGGGCTGGAGATTGCAGCCTCTTTACCTCGCATAGTGATCCTGTCCCATGTGGGGCAGATTGGAGCCCAGTCGTGGTGAAATCCAAGCCACCTGGCCCCCAGCCATCACCTCCTAAGCATCAAGCTGTTGCCCTGATGCTTTATGGTGGGGAGCCCAGGGGTGGCCCATGGGTTGCAGAAGCAGAGGACTGGCTCTAGGTGGCACAGGTTGCAGCAGGCCCAGGTGTTGGGCCCTCCCTGGGGAGGCCAGTAGGTGTGAGGGGGCTCTTACCTTTGCAGCACCCATGGCCAGCGACGCTGACATGCCTGAGGCCAGACACAGGGCCCAGTGTTGCCGGGACATGGGGCTTGTGCCCGTGTCCTCTGACCAGCCTGAGAGGCCATGGGAAGGGCAGCTCCAGTCAGCATCCAGCTAGCTCCCTTTCCCGGGGTGGCTCACACACAGCTTACAAAGCCAGCTGTGCTGGGGGACACTGGGCTCTGGGGAGCCTGGGACTCACGCGTAGCTCCTGGGGGAGGGACTCCAGCAGCAACTCTGGGAAGCTGTGCCCTAGGTCTGGTAGCCCGTGCCTCTCAATGGCTGTGCCCTGTGCTCACAGTCCCACTGCCCTCAGCCTCCGCTCTGAATGCAGCTCCCGGTGATGCCAGTTTCCCCTCGGGGCGGGGAGATGTGCTCCCTCAAGGGCTGTGTTTGAAGGCATGTTCACGGCACTGTGAGCCAGGCACCTTGCATAAGGCCAGGCTGCTGCCATTCCTGATAGCCCTGGCAGATAGGTGGAACGCGGGCCCTGCCCCTCCTGTGGCAGGGGGGCCACACACACACATTGCTGAGCTTGCTGTAGCCTTGACTGCCAGAGCTGCGGGTGCTCAGATCCAGAGGTCGCCGGTTCGATCCCCGTGGCTGATGACCCGGGGGCATGGTATTAAATTGGCACCAAAGGAACCTCCTTTTGTTTCCCCTTTCCCATCTCTCTGCCTCTCCCCCTACAGTCCCACTGGGGGCTGCAGCAGGGCTCAAGTGCTGCCCATGGGCCAGATGGCAGTGCCCCCCCCCTCCCCTGCTCTGGTTTGCACGTGTCTATCCTGTCTGGTCTCTCCATACTCCAGAATCTCCTGTTAAGCCTGGAGAGTCCCACCAGCCTGGTAATGTGGTGATCAGCCGTGGCCTGCGGGGCTCACCAGCATAACTCCTGGGTGCGTCTCTCTTCTAGGACTACTTGAACTGCATGTACCGGAGGAGAGGCTGTTGCCGACGAAGGAAGGACTGCACCATTTAACAACTTCTGCTTCTTGGTTTTTTGTGTTTTGTTTTTTTTTTCCTCTCCTAATAAAAGACTTTGGTTAATGATCATGACATGAAGGCAGCAAGCCGCCTGCTGCAGACCGTGTTTCTACCTGAACCTGCCTGGTATTTCTGCCCCCTGTCCACCCCCACAAGGACAGATCAGTGGCTGTAGATTGGGGCATTTTCATCCCATTAAACTAAAGCGCAGCAATTTCAAAACAAAAAAAATTATTTTGGGGGTGGGGGAAACCCACATTTGTCATTGTTTTTTTGAAACTGTGGTTGGAATTGCTCCCGGCCATCTTCGCTTAAGAAATCGCTTTCCAAATGTTTACATTCGAACCGTTGCTCTTTCATTTGGGGCAGGGGGGGCTCCAGCAAGTCCCTCAGGCTTCTGTGATTTGCACAGACCAGCAAGAGAAAAAATCAACATTCCTTTTAAAAAAAAATCAATTAAAAAAAAAGAAAATAAAATTGTATTTTACATTGCTTTTTAAAGGAGATCTTTTTTTAAAACTATTTAACAAAGTCCAGTACTAAATGGTCAAGTTGTCCTCACAAAATCTTCTACACTTAAATAAATAAATAAATTGTGCCTTGAGGGGTGTTAGTACGTTTACATCTGTTCCGTAGTTTGCTCCAACATGAGTTGTGTTTAGAATTGGGTTCAAATAAATTCTTCCCTTCAGATCTCCGGGCCAGACTCAATCCCCAGCATGGGGAGAACACGGCCCAGAACCTCGAGCCGCATCTTTTCCCATCGGCAGAACTAGGTTTCTAAGGGCTAAGACGCCAGCGAAGGACTAAGTGATGGTGATCACGTCCGTGTCTTTCCCGTTCCTTCTCCTCCCCTGCCCCAGTGGGCGGGGATTGCTCATGAGGTTGCTCTACTGTCAACTCTGTTTTAAACGTAGTTTCTTAGCTCTAACTGTAGCGTCGGTTGAGGAAACACTGCTGTACGTAAGCGGGCCCCACAGGGCGAGCTCCTCGGGGCCCTTAGCCAGCGACGGACGCAGCCTAGCTTTTATCACAGGATGTTTTACCAAATTGTTCACATGGTTTGAAATAATAAAATGTAGAAAGAAACCCCCCCGTTTGTGCTGTTTTGATTGGCTCTGTCCCCAGCAAAAGGAAGTTTGGGGATCCGTTGGGAGAGGGAAACCCCATGGAAAGAAGCTGTGAGCTTTGCACCAGCCCTGGGGAGCTGTGCTTGCAGGACCAATGCTCTCTGTTGAGCATGGGGCTGCAGAGGCCACGAGATTGGCTTGTTCGGTGCCAGGGATCCGGAACCCTCAGCACGGGGCGATGAACAGAGAGGCTGAGGCTAGACTCTTTATTAGTAAAAGAGGATGGGGATGTGGGATAGAGGGGGAGCAGCAGCTGTGGTGGCAGGGGGCAATGGGGGGATTTGGATGGTGAGCTGCGGCTGTGATACCTAGGGGATGATGGGTTGCCGCAGCCGTGGTACCGGGAGGAGGGATGTGGATGTGGTACAGATGGGGAGCTGCAGATGTGGCACTGGGGGCTGGTGGGGGGGGGTGGCTGTGGCTGGGAGGGACGTGGTGATTTGTGGGGGCTGCGGCACTGGGGGGTGATGATGGGGGGGGCGGCACCAGGGGCTCAGAAGAGGCCACAGTCTTTGAGGTTCTCTTTGATGATGATGTCAGTGACGGCGTCAAAGACGAACTTGACGTTCTCAGTGTCGGTGGCACAGGTCAGGTGTGAGTAGATCTCCTTTACATCCCGGCGCATGTTGAGCTCCAGGAACTGGACCTTGATGTAGGTGCCTGCGTCCTCGAACGTGTTGGGTCCTGTGGAGGCACCAGTGCCAGGACAGGGTCAGGGGGTGGCTCAGCTGCTGAACTGGCTGAGCTCTGTGGGGAGGCGTGGACACCCTAGAGCCTGCCAGCAGCTCCCTGCCCCCACCCCCAAACCTGCTGTGAGGGCCACTGGCCAAGGAGCCAGACACCCCAGGCCATTACGGGGGCCCCGCTGCTGAGATCCCCCAAAGCTTCATTACCCCATTCACTCCATTTGCTCCCCTTTCTCCTCTCCACAGTCTAGTCCAAATGCGTGTCTCAGATCCTCCCTCTCCCCCCTGAAAATACCCTGGTCAGCTTAAACAGCAGGGCTGAGCTGCCCCACAAGAGAGACAAAGGGGACTTCCTGCCACCTCTGTGCCCTCCCCAGTTGAGGCGCCATGGGGGCTGGCACCCCCTGTCCCCAGTGTAAATGCAAAGAGCCAGAACCACTGGTGGACAATGGTGCTCTGCTAGGACTAGCCTCCCAGCCAGACTCCTTACTGAGGGCAGCCCGTAGCTTTGCTCCCGCAGGGAGATGGCCATAGCCACTCCTAGTGTGGGCAAAGAATCTTGCCAGCATGATCAGCTCCTGCAAACACCTGCCATGCGGGACTGGCAGAGATGCCCCAAGAGTTGGCAGCAGCAGGACATCCTGCTCCGCCTGGCACTGAGGGGAGCCAGTCGACTGACTGACTGGCTGTGTGGCAGGGGTATGGACGGCAGGGCCAGGACTGAGGGCACAGTTAAGGCTCTTCTGGTGGGGCAGGGGCTTGGGAGTGTGATGGGCAATGGGTGGCAGGGACCTGGGGGGCAGTCTCTAAGTTGGTGCCACGTGGCATGCTGGACCCAGGCACACGGCTGTGGTGTCCCTGGGCTCGAGGATTGGACGCAAGCTGCCCTCCGCTGCCCACTGCAGTGTTCCCACGTAGGAGCCTGGCACTAACGGTGGGTCTGCGGATTGTGTGGGGCAGGAGGGAAGCACTGACCCTGCCCCAGGATAAGGGGGGATCCTGACAGAGGGCCTGGTCCCAGCTTCATAGCTCAGCTGAGCTGGCTTTGTGCCCAGGTTCCCCCTCTGCTGGGTGTGCAGAGCACTGGCCGGATTCACCCCTCCCCAGTGAGTTCTGTGGGAGTTTGGCATGTCATAGCATCTGTGAATCTGGGCCCCAGCATCTCCTCCCCAGCAGTGCAGCACCTGCCTTTGGGAAACGCCTGCCCACATGCTCGTCTGAACAGGGTAGCTGGGGACCTGGTGAGCCCTGTCCTGTGGTAGGGGTATCATGCTGCCAGCCAGGGCAGTGCTGTCCCAAGGCATTGGGCTCTGAGCTCTTCACTTGCTGGGTTGCTTGGCGAGAGAGAGACCCTAGAGTCCCCATCCCCAGCCTCCCTGCTCCCCCCTCCCCAATGCTTCCCTCGGGGGCTCTCCCAAAATCATAGAATCATAGAATATCAGGGTTGGAAGGGACCTCAGGACAACATCTAGTCCAACCCCCTGCTCAAAAGCAGGACCCATCCCCAATTAAATCATCCCAGCCAGGGCTTTGTCAAGCCTGACCTTAAAAACTTCTAAGGAAGGAGATTCCACCACCTCCCTAGGCAACACATTCCAGTGTTTCACCACCCTCCTAGGGAAAAAGTTTTTCCTAATATCCAACCTAAACCGCCCCCACTGGGCTCCCCAGGCTGGGGAATTCAGGGCTGGCCCCCCAAGGGATTTAGTGCTGCAAGGCATTCAGCTACCTGCATTCACAGGCCTGTGCTGGACCCCCCTGGCCAGTGGGTGGAGCTGCTAACCAGTAGGAAATACTGGGGGCAGGGAGCTAACCCCAGACCCTCAGAGTGACTTGGTCCCCCACCCTGCCTCCCTGGGATCTTCAGCTGGGAGCCCTCTTCTGGAGTTATGGGGGTGTAACCTGGTCAGTTCTAGTGTGGCCCCCATAATTCAACCACTGGGCAATGGCCCCCACTGCACCCTAAAGCCTGGGCAGCTCTCCTTCTCTGTGGTGGCCTTGGTGTGAGTTAGGGTCACGGCCCACCCCAGGTTGGACGCCGCAGGCTGGCCTACCAGGCTGAGCAACATCTGGTTCAAGAATTCAGGGGAGGCCCCCAGTGTGAGATAGGGCTTCAGGGACATCATGGAGGTGTGAGGACCTGCAGGCCGCCTGCTTAGCTGCTGGCTTCACCAACCGGCTGCCTGAGGAACATGGTGGGGCCTGCTCAGACGATCAGCTCAAGCCCAGCAGCAGGGCGCTGACTGCTCAAAGCATTCGTCCACAGCTGCCATGGCCCCTTCCCAAGCTCGACCCAGGGAACCTGGCTCTGGCCCTTGGCTTCATTTCCTGACCGCTGACTCCTGCTCCAACCACTAGGCAGGGCCTCCCAGAGGATTCAGGGGGCCTGGGGCAAAGCTATTTCGGGGGCCCCTTCCAGTGGCATAGCCAGGGGGAGCGGACATAAAAGGTGCCAGCCACTTGTACTCACCCAGTGGCGCTCCGGGTCTTTGGCGGCGGGTCATTCACTTGCTCCAGTTCTTTGGCGGCACTGAAGGACCCGCCACCGAAGACCCAGAGCGAGTGAAGGACCCGCCACCAAAGACCCGGAGCGCCGTCGGGTGAGTAAAAATTAAAAAGGCACCACTTGTGCTCCGTGGGAGAGCTGCCGCTGCCCCACTCCCCCCTAGCTATGCTACTGGCCCCTTCCCTGTCTCAGACTTCAGCCATTCTCATGGGGGCTCCTGCAGGGCCTGGGGTAAATTGCCCCACTTGCTCCCCCCCGTGGGTGGCTCTGCCACCAGGCCATCCCCCCGGCATCCCACTCCCTGCCACATCTGGACCGAGGCACCTCTGTGCATGCTCACTCTCAGAAACCACTAGGCACCATGGGGACTTTAACGGTGGAAACTCAGGCACCTGGAGAGTTGGCAGCAGCTGAGTGCACCCAAATGTTGAACTTAAGCGGCACTGAATTTGGACTATAAGATGGGGATGTATCAATTAGAAGGGACAAAGGAGGAGAAAGACCTGAGTATATTGGTTGGTCATAGAATGACTCTGAGCCGTTAATGTGATGCGTCCGTGAAAGGGCTAATGCGGTCCTAGGCAGAGGTGAAAGTAAGCCAATACAGTACTGTACGGCGTACCGGTACACTGCCGACCATACCAGCAGGGCGCAGCTTCCCCAGGCTGGCGATGTAAAGGGTCCGGGGCTCCCCGCAGCGGCCGGAGCCCCGGGCCCTTTAAATCATTGCCCAAGCACTCGGGCTCCAGGGGTGATTTAAACGGCCCAGAGCTCCCAGCCACCGCTACCACAGCTGAAGCCCCGGCCTGGGGATTTAAAGCCCCCCCCTCAGGACTCCGGCGTACCAGTAAGTCCTTTAAGTTACTTTCATCCCTGGTCCTAGGATGCATCAGGCGAGGTATTTCCAGTAGAGACAGGGAAGTGTTAGTACCATTACACAAGGCACTGGGGAGACCTCATCTGGGATAAATACTGTATATAGTTCTGGTCTCCCATGTTTAAGAAAGATGAACTGAAACTGGAACAGGTGCAGAGAAGGGCTACTAGGATGATCGGAGGAATGGAAAACCTGCCTTATGAGAAGAGACTCAAAGAGCTTGACTTGTTTAGTCTAACCAAAAGAAGGCCGAGGGGACATATGATTGCTCTCTCTAAATACATGAGAGGGATAAATACCAAGGAAGGAGAGGAGTTATTTAAGTTAAGT
The DNA here is from genome assembly GCF_965140295.1 of Lepidochelys olivacea. Classification (NCBI taxonomy): domain Eukaryota; kingdom Metazoa; phylum Chordata; order Testudines; family Cheloniidae; genus Lepidochelys; species Lepidochelys olivacea. Next base: position 49,146,897 of record NC_140417.1, read on the forward strand.
GCAAATGTGGACACAAGAACAAATGGATGTAAACGGGCCATCAGCAAGTTTAGTGTTGAAATTAGACAAAGGTTTCTAACCATCAGAGTGAAGTGCTGGAACAGCCTCCCAAGGGAAGCAGTGGGGGCAAAAACACCTAACTGATGTCCAGAACTGAGCATGAAAAGATTACGGAAGGGACGATATGCTGAGGTTGCTGAGGGATGATGATGATGGTTTGATGAAGGACAATGGCATGTGGCCCATCCATGACAGCCCTTAGCAAATATTTCCAGTGGCTGGTGATGGGGTACTAGAGAGGAGGGCTCTGAGTTACTACAGAGAATTCTTTCCCAGGTGTCTGGCTGCTGCGTCTTGCCCACATGCTCAGGGTCTAACTGATCGCCATATTTGGGGTCGGGAAGGAATTTTCCTCTGGGTCACAGTGGCAGAGACCTTCTTCCTCTGCAGCATGGGGCAGAGGTCACTTGCAGGTTTAAACTAGTGTAAATGGTGAATTCTCTGTAACGTTAAGTCTTTAAATCATGATGTGAGGACTTCAGTAACTCGGCCAGAGGTTAGGGGTCTGTTACAGGAGCGGGCAGGTGAGTTTCTGTGGTCTGCAATGTGCAGGAGGTCAGACTAGATGATCACAATGGCCCCTTCTGACCTTGATGGCAGTGAATCTAAGTGGCAGCAAGGTGCCCAAATCCCTATATGGCTCTAGCCATTAGGGAACAACAGGGAGAGACCCCCCCACCAGCATTGGGCCCCCTCCTTTCACACCCTAGTACAGCAGAGGAGGACTCTAACCTGCCTGAGCAGCTCCACCCTCTCCCAGCTGGCGTTGAGCACCAGGGAAGAGATGCTAAGTTCTGAGCAGGTTTGGCAGGGTTTGATTTGTATCGGTGAATGTCACTAAACGTCGATTTCACCTGCATGCCCAAACTCACGAAACCCTACTTCCATCGGCAAGGCTCGGCATGTCCAGATGGGCAAGCGATTAAAACTGCTTCATGAGACCTTCTCAGGGGCCCAGCCAACGCTGGGGATGGACGGAGGCTCTGGACCAATGGCCTAACGCCTGGACAGTAAAGCCAGGCCTGCTTTGTCCATTTAAGCAGCTCTGTTTTCGATGGCTGGCTGGGTGATGGTGACAATGGTGCGGTGATGGCTCATACAGCTATAACTGAATCTCAGCATCTGCTGGCATTAAATAATTATTGTCTGCCCTCCCCCGCCCCCCGCAATCTCCCACGAGTACGAACATTTAAACTGAGAGAAAAGTTAAAACCGCTGAAAACTCCGAATTGTGCATAACTGCGAAAATGTAAGTTGATAAAAAAATCTTTAAAAATAAAAAAGCTCCATGAACATCAATCCCACTGTCAACAGCATAAAAACTAACCCCCAACTTCTGCCTGGCGGGGGGAAGGGGCACTGACCCTGCAGGGGTAGCAGCCTTTGCACGGAGCGTGGGGAGATCTGGTGGCCAGTGATGGAAGCACAGGTACATGCAGCCATAAAGCTAACCGGTGGGCGTGTTTAGTGTAAGTAGCTGATCTGGTACTTAGCGGGCAGCTTGGCTTCTGAGATGTGCCCTGCAACTGGTCCCCCCTCAGTCACCTTGTGCATAACTAACCTGCATGCTGGTCGCTGGCATTTGGATCCGGGCTCTTTTGGGTGTCTGTCTGTCCCTGAAAACCCATTTGACTTGTGAATCAAAACCCAGTTCCCCTGCACCCTCTTTACCCCACCCCACGCAAAACGTGCAGCAGAGGACCCGCAGCAGGCTGGGCACTTACCGTCGTAATCAGGGAAGCAGATGCTGAGGTGGGCCTTCCTGATCTTCTCCAGGAAGACATCCTTCTTGTTGAGGAAGAGGACGATGGAGGTGATGGCAAAGTAGCGGTGGTTGCAGATGCTGTTGAAGAGATGCAAGCTCTCGTGCATCCGGTTCTGGGGAGGAATAAGGGGCCAAATGGGGCTTTTAGTTGCATCTCAAGCATCAATTTCCTGCCTCGTCTCCTGGAGTGTTTGTGGTGTGAATGGGAGGCCGGCTGGGCCAGTGGAGGACAGATTACAGGGTCTCCTACCCTGTCTAGCTTGGTAACCCTTGTAGCCTTTGAGTGCGTGCTCTGCTGCTCTCCTGCGATCCCTAGCCCCTGCTGCCTGGTGGGTCCAAGCCCCACTAGCTCCTGTTATAACACAGAGAGGTTTCTATCCAGAGATCGCAGCATGCTTTACAGAATCTAGGAGCATCATCCCCATTTTACAGCTGGGGAAACTGAGGCACAGAGCAGTGCAGTGACATGGCCAGGGTCACCCAGCAGGCCAGTGGCAGAGCCAGGCACAGAGCCCCCACCTTGAGTCATGCTCCCTCCCACCCCACCCCACCCCAGGCCACGCTGCCTCCCAACGGGCTGTTGTCTCTGCTTATTCGCCAATTATTGGCATTCGGAGTGAGGCCAGGGAGGTGGCTGCTGTTGCTCCAGGTAGATTATTTCTAGCTGTATCAGCAGCTTAAAAACCCCTGTGAAACCTCCCCTTCCCCACGTCCACCCCACGGTCTCCGCCATCAGCAGGATGGTTCGCCCAAGGTCACAGGCAGGGCAGGACCAGAACACAGGTCTGCTAAAGTCCCCACCCTGTGCTGTGACCACAGCCCCATGCTCCCTCCCCGGACTCCATGTCTGCACAGAGGATCCGATTGGCTAGCCAGTCTCAGGGGCGTGAGCTGATTGGCTGGATGTTTTTGGAAGCGCTCTGTGATAGGCTGGCCTTGGCGGAGTTCAGCATGTATCTGAGGCCTCTGGGGTTCTTCTAGTGCTTGGGTCGGTACTCTGCTTGCACCTGGGCCTGACCGGCTCCCTCTGGCTAAGCGCCAAGGGCCTCGCCCCCCCCCCCCAATAGCCAGGCTCCACTCACCACTTCGTCGTCCTCCACCAGGACCATGTCGTAGGCACTGAGGGCGGCGATGAAGATGATGCAGGTGACCCCTTCGAAGCAGTGAATCCACTTCTTCCGCTCAGAGCGCTGGCCGCCTACGTCGAACATCCTGGGGCCGGGGAGAGGGTCCCTTGAGCAGCCAGGCTCCAAAGTGGGCATGGGCCGCATTGCTAGCGTGGGGGGAGAGACCTCCCGAGGGGACAGCTTTGTTCCGGACCCTGTGGCCTCTGCTACTGCTTGGGCTGGGGGCATCTCTGCAGGGGCACCTGGCCATGGGCGGCTGACCACAGCTCGGGGCTGGCCACAGCTGGGGTGACGGCTGCCAAGGAAGGGACTGTTGGAGACCTGGGCACAGCTGGTGGCACGGACAGTGTGGGCACAGTGTGGTGGAGAACGGTGCTGGGTTAGCCACGGAGCAGGTCCGGCACTGGGCAAGGGGTCTCAACACTCTTACCTGGAAGGACAACTCCCAAGGAGCTGTGGTCCATGCCCCCCAGTCCAGGCTTGGCTGGCACAGCCGCTGGCAGGGCTGGTTAGTGCCAGCTGTGTTGCCCACCCAAGGGGAAATGGGCTGAGAGTGTCATGCTGAGGATAGGTGCGTTCTGGGCTGCCCAGCTCCTGGGCAGTGTCCATGTGGCATCTCCGGCTGCAGCTGGCCAGGGCCACCCAGCTGGGACTGGGGAGAGGTGGCTGGAGCAGGGAAAGGAGCCTCCGCGGAATGAGACGGGAAAGCTCCCGTAATGGGGGAGCAAGAGCTAATTGGAGGTTCTCACCGGGGGGGAGTTAAAACCTCTGCTCTGCCCACAATGGAAAGGCCGCAGACTGCAGCCTGACCGGCACAGCAGGGCCCTGAGAGCCCCGGCCGGCACCGCGCCCAGCCTGGGTGCATCAGCACTAGATGGCGCCAGCCAATAACAAATGAAGACGAGGATGAGCCCTGGTGAGATTACGGTGCCAAGATTCAGCAGGTGGGAGAGGCCTCCTCCCAGGGCAGGGGCCTGGGCTGAGCGTGCTCAGCCAGTCTCCGGAGGGGGCTGGGGCCAGAGGCTGTTGGAGACTGTATCAGCTCAATGGGAAAACAGCCCTGGAAAGCAGAGGGCCCCAACCGCCCTGTTCTGTCATGTCGGTGCATTGCCACCCCAGGGCATGCGCAGCGTTGGCCCAGCCAGCCCCAGGCCCTGTGCCGAGCTCTGCACGCCTGCTCCCATCCCTCCCACTGCCCAAATCTCCTCCTTGCCTTAACCTTTCGAATCCCAGCCTCCCCCTGACTGGGTCTCCAGTGCTCCAGGCCCCAGAGTCCTGCCCAAGCCCAGCACCCCCTTCTCCAGTGCTCCACAGGTCTTGGGGCGGCTCTCCACACACGCATCTGGAGCTGGCTGCTGGGACCCCTGTTGACACCCCCCCCCACATCCCGCGGGCTGTCTGTGCTTAGCAGGGCCTCGTTCCCGCACCATGCCCTACCTGAAGTTGAGGTCCTTGAAGGAGAACTGGGTCTCGATGATGCCGGTGGTCTTGACCCTGGAGCGCAGCACATCCTGCTCTGTGGGGACGTAGCCGGGTGCCACCAGGCGCGCCACATCACTCAGGTAGCTGCCCAGGCAGAAAGGAAGGGCCTGAAATACTCATCACCTCGGGGATGGCAAGGGATGGTTTCCATGCTTCCCAGGCCCAGAGTGGCTGGAGCCAAAGGCTGGGTGCCCTTCTGGCTGGGTGGCCCTGGACAGCTCAAGCAGGTGCATGGGGGTCAGGGATCTAGCCCCATTGCTGCCTCATGCTTGCATCCCACTGACTGGGGTCTCTTTGGCTGCTGAGCTTGGTAGCTTTGAAGGAGCTCAGAGGGGGGCAGCGGCTTCACCAAAGCTGGCAAAGTTCAAGTGGGCACCACGAGAGGACTAGCTTCCAGCTCAGATGCCCATTCGCCCCAGGCTGTGGGCTCCCTGGGGCAGGGCCTGGCTTTCGCTGGGTGTCTGGGTAGTGCCCAGCACGAGAGGCCCCTTGGAGCTGGCTGGACCCCACCCACCCCACACGCTGCTATATTCTAGGGTGACCAGTGCCTAGAACCACCTGCTGCTGCTGTTACTTCTTCCTCTTGCCATGGTGCTGAGATCGGGTGCTGTGTGGACACAGCAAAGGGCTGGCACGCTATAGCTACAGACCTCCTCACGGGCACCCAGACAGCAACCCGCCTCCTGCCTCCCACCCCCTCTCTGCATCTCCAGGAGAGGGGCCCCGGTCTCCTCTTCCCCTGGCCCCACACTGGCCTCTGGAGCTGCTCTGAGTCCCAGTAGTGCCATGCCTCCTCAGCCTGCACCCTCTTGGCCCTGTACCCACCTCCCTGTGCCAGCACCCGTGTGGGCTCAGCAGAGGGCTGCCTGTGCCAGAGGAATGGGACTAGGTGCTGGGGTGAGGTGGGGGTGGGCTGCGGAGAACCCCCCCCACTCTCCCTCACATACTGGGGAACAGTCAAACCACTTGTTCTGATGTTCCCCAAACTCCTCCCAGCCTCTAGGTCAGTGCAAAGCCAGGGGAGTTCCTAGCCCATCTCCCATGGGACTGGCAGGCCACTCCCTTGCTAATGCCTCTGTGATGAGGTCTGTGGGGGCACCTGAGCCGGGGTATTGCCTGGGCGGCCTGTGCCCTAGGAGGTTACACAGGAAGGTTCATACTAGCCGGCCGAGTCGTTCAGCTGGTACTCCGAGGCGCGCTCGAAGCAGGCCTGGATGCCCGTGTCCTTCCAGAGGCGGGCAATGATGTCAGACATCTCCTTGGGCATGGTGCCCTCTTCAATGGTGTCAGCCAAGTGTAGCAGCTTACGGGCATCGTCCTGGGGAGACAGGGTGCAGCAAGATCAGTTGCTTTGGCTTGGCCCAGGCTCACCAGGAGGCACCGGATGCTCTGAAGTAAAGCCCTGTCAGCAGTGGGAATTGAACCTGGACCCGCTGGATCTAAACATATGAGCTAAACTACCCAGCTCTGCTGTCTGGGGCCATAGGGGACTCATCAACTGCTATATGTGGTCGAGAGGGGTGCAGAACCCCACCTATCCCCCTCCTGTGCCCAGCCGCTCACCTGCCGGGCCGAGTCCCCGTACTGGATGCTCAGCGTGCCCATGGCCCGCACGATGGCCAGCATGGACTGCAGGGTGTTGCTGTAGATGATGGAGATGAACTCCAGGCACTCTTCCAGGGAGTATCCATCCTGGTGGATGATCCTGATGGAGACAGGAGCAGGTGGTGAGCCTGAGGGAGGCCGCGGGCTCCACAGCTGGGCACTCCCTGGCAATGCCTGGCCAAGCACAGAGGGCACCCAATGGGCTGGAGGCGTTGCCACCGGCTCGCTCCCTTCCAGTGAGTTTCCCCAACATGAGCCTGGCAGTATGGCAGCCATGCCGCGATGGCATGTGCTGCCTGAGGGACAGTCTCAGCACACTGCAGTGGGCATGGTGGGTGGGCAGAATTCCCTGGGGGTGAGGAGGGGTATTGGGGAGCCCCCAGAGGTTGCACCCTAGCGTATCGTAGCTGGGCATCACCTGGAAAGGCAGAAATCGGTGGGGGGTAGCATGCCACTGCCAGTAAAGGCTGCTGCGGGAGATCCTGTCTCAAAAACCAGGCGTCCAGGGTGGGGCAGGAGCCGGCTATGGGGAGCTCCCAGCTACTCCAGACCCAGCCTCTCCCAGTAAGGGGCACTGTGGATAGCAAGGTAGGCATCAGTGCGGTGTGAACCCACTTACTTCATTTGTTTTACAATTGTGCTCTTCCCGGATTCGCCAGCTCCTGGGGGACAGAAAGGAAAGTCATGGCAGGGAACATGCCCAGTGTGGAGCCCGACGCAGCCACCTGGGTCGCCATGCCGTGGGGCACTGGGTGGGTGCGACAGGGAGCCCGCTGCTAATCAGCTCCAATGGAGCGGGAGCGGAGGGGGCAAGGGAGATGGAGAGCCACCTTGGGTGGTCTGGGCATCACGTGGCCTGACATCCTCTGTGCCCATACAGTTCTGCTGCAAATCCCTCCCTGGCTCTGGTTGGATGGACCAACCCATTGGATGGACTAGCAGGGCCCTGGGGTGGGACTGGAGCCCACTGGGCCACATGTGTCACAGGCCCCCCTCTGTGCTAGAACCACGGAGGCAGGCACAGTCCCAGAACCTGCTTTTAGCGCCGGAGGGCCCCAGTTCAAGTGCTGGTGTGTTGGGCAAGATGGTGGCAGCCTCACGCAGCCGCCCTGGCCCACAGTCGCCTGGCTGCACTCAGCGCATGGCTGCGAAGCAAGCTGGAGAGTTGAGAACGGGGGCGGGGCAGGTACAGCCCTAATCGCTTCTCTGCAGACACAGGGCTCTGGCTAATGCGATCTGCACCACAGCTCAGCTTAAGCATCCACGCCCCAGGCAGAGCCGCCTGGGCCCAGGTGGAGGGCCCATGCAGATGCTAGCCACAGAAGAAGGGGACACTGATGCCCCAGCGATCTGTGGGCCGGGTGTGGACGCAAAGACAGCTGGAGGCTCTGCCCCAACCTTGCCGTGTGGGAACAGCACCTGTTATCAGGTGACCGGACCTGATCCTTGTCTGCCTGGCCTGAGATGGGGCAGCCACAGCAATGGGGTGGAGGGAAAGGTACCACCCAGCCCAGCGTACATGTGCATTGCCTGGGGCACCCTGCGAGCCCCCGGGACAGCGCAACAGAACCTCAGAGACCTTGTCTGCTGGGTCCCGCCCCGAGGGCTGGAACAGCGGGGTGTAAAGCCAGCGACAGCGGGCCAGACCCTCCCTGGCGCAGCGCCATGACATCAGTGAGGCAAGGGCCACAGCAGTCAACCAGCAAAGCTGAGTCCCATCAGCCGGGAGTCTGTTCCCATGGCGGTCGGAGGAGCTGCTGTGGATTTACCCCAGCTGGTCCCAGCGGTGTCTCTAAGGCACCAGCCCCATCTCTGTCAGTGTGGGGGAGCCAGGTGGGTTCAGATCCATTGGTCACACACAGTCCCCCCAGGCCCAGCCCCTGGGAGGGCAGAGTTGGGGGCGCTCAAGGGCGGGGTGCTGGGCGTCTGTGCTTGTGTGTTTAATGCCAAGGGAGTCTGAACTGAAGCCCAGTGCCACCTGCCCTGCCTGCCTGGCACCACCCTGAGCTGGATCCCCCAGTGCCGTGACACGGGACCTGCCAGCGTTGGTGCAGAGCCCTCTGGGAAGGCCCAGTACCACAGGCTTGCTGGTCAGGAGTTGCAGGGGCTGGGCAGGATGTGGGGTACTGGCTGGCTCAGGACTGGGGGGACTGGTCAGGCTCTGGGGGAGCTGGTCAGGATGGGGGGCCTGGTCAGGATGGAGGGCTGGCTCAGGATCTGAAGGGCAGGCTTAGGATGGGGGGCAGGCTCCATAGCCCAACACATACCCAAAAGCAGCAGCTTGACCGTCCTGGCATCCTTCTCCGCATCTTCCTTGAGCTTCTTCTCCAGCTCGCGGGAGTGTTTCTCCTCTGCGCTGGCACCAGTGCCCATGGTCCGGGTGCACCCGCTGAGCTGCTCTTTTGCGCTCAGCGACAGGGGGAACCCTAGACCAACCCCTAAATGTCCGGCACCCCCCGCCAGTCTCCCTCTTCGCCCACGAGGAGCGAGAAGCGGCACCGTTCCCCACCGCTCCCCAGGCGCCGACTGCCCCCGCCCTGGCCCCAGTGCCAGCCACACGCCAGTTGGGGAGGATTTTGCGGGCTATGGCCGTCAGGTGCTCCCGGCCACCCAATCTGTGGCAAGGACAGGTGGCCAAGGAGCAGGTGCAGACCCACTCCACCTCCCCCCACCGCCCAGCTTGGAGCTGACTTGCTGCGCTCAGCATGGCAAGCAGCCAGTGAGCCGCTGGCTTAAGCTAAAGCCCCTCAAATCTCCCCCTTGCTGAGCCCAGCGATTTCAAGCCTCATCTGATCCTGGCCAGCGATGGGGCAGCAGGTTATACCGGAAGGGCCTTCCCCACAGCCCTGCACCCCTTCCCCCCCCACCCCGGCATGGGGAGCAGCATGGGTGGGCATGGGGTACAAAGGGATATGCTGCTGGATCCTGTGCTGAGCTCAGCCCAACTGGACCTGCAGCTCCAGCACCAGGACATTGAGTGTCCAGGGGCTCTGAGGACCGCCCTCGTCATCAGCCAGTGCTGTGAGCATTGCAGGGCACTGCCGGCCGGGGCACCTAGCCTGAATCTCAGGCTGCCTGTGTGGCCATGTTCTAGATCCATGTGGGCAGCTGCCACCATGACCTGGCACAGGAGCAAGGGGGGGCTTCAGGAGATGGCCCAGCTGGCTGGGGGAGGAGTTTGCCACATAGGCACGGAGCTGCTGGATGCCAGCTGGATTTCCTTGCCCCCTCCCAGCGCCACCATCCCTTGCTGCCCCATCTGGGCTCAGGGTGATGCCCCAGGGAAACCTTTGAGCTCATCTCATCAGGCCCCTCCTGCTCCCTGTCTCAGCCCTGCTCTCCGGCCCTCAGGGACTCAACCCCCCCTACCCCTGGGAACTGCCCAGGGCTTGTAGATCCCCTGACCTGCTCCACTGCCCAACCATCCGTCTGAGGGTGCCCAACAGACCATACGCTGCTCTATCCCCACCACCACCCAACCAACATGCCTGCCCCTAGATATGGGGCTCTGGAGATCAGATATGATGGATACCACTGCACCAGCCTGGCCTATGGCCTCCAGCCCCAGCCACCCAGCCCCATGAGAGGGGAAGCCTGGGACCTGGGGAGAGCAGGCTGAAGGGAATCAGAGCTCGGGAGTGGGGGTGAGGGTGGGAGTAAGGGTGGGCAAAGGGAGTTGTTGGGGAGGAGCATGTCTGGGGAAAATTGAAAAACGGGTGCAGGGGGGAATTAGGGGTTGGGCCATTGAAATGTTTCATTTCAACAAAGTCATTTCATTTTGCTTTTGACCATTTTTAACCATGTTTGAGTATTGTGTCGTGTTCTTTATTATTTCAAGCATTTTACAATGAAAGGAACGTTGGAAAGTGATGATCCTGTTTGGAAAATATTCACGGTTTCAATTATTTTTTTGGCTGAAAAACCTCTAAACAAAAATTTAGGAAAAAAATCAGAACATTTTGCTAGTTGAGCATTGAAAGGACTCAGTGTATTGAAATTCCCTTTAATTTTACTTTTAAAAAGAAATCAAAACCATTTAGAAAAAAGCAATAACCAGCACTTTACTGCTTGAGGTTCTGTTTTATGGTAAATGTGATTGAGCATGTGGGTTGTGTTGTGTGGGTCTGTGTGGGTGGCAGATGGCGGGTGGGGGATGCTGCAGTCAGAAGCTACATGTGTTTGGGGCTTTGGTTGTATTGTTATGTGGGTGGTTGTGTTGAATTCTGTGCAGGTTGTGTTGTGCTGGGAGAGTTGTGTGGATCTGGGCAGGTGGCAAATGAGGGGTGCTGGTTGTGTTGTGTTGGTTTGCCTGTGGAGTGAGTTCATAGAATAGAATCATAGAATATCAGGGTTGGAAGGGACCTCAGGAGGTCATCTAGTCCAACCCCCTGCTCAAAAGCAGGACCCATCCCCAATTAAATCATCCCAGCCAGGGCTTTGTCAAGCCTGACCTTAAAAACTTCTAAGGAAGGAGATTCCACCACCTCCCTAGGCAACGCATTCCAGTGTTTCACCACCCTCCTAGTGAAAAAGTTTTTCCTAATATCCAACCTAAACCTCCCTCACTGCAACTTGAGACCATTACTCCTTGTCCTGTCCTCTTCCACCACGGAGAATAGTCTAGAACCGTCCTCTCTGGAACTACCTCTCAGGTAGTTGAAAGCAGCTATCAAATCTCCCCTCATTCTTCTCTTCTGCAGACTAAACAATCCCAGTTCCCTCAGCCTCTCCTCATAAGTCATGTGTTCCAGACCCCTAATAATTTTTGTTGCCCTTCGCTGGACTCTCTCCAATTTATCCACATCCTTCTTGTAGTGCGGGGCCCAAAACTGGACACAGTACTCCAGATGAGGCCTCACCAATGTCGAATAGAGAGGGATGATCATGTCCCTCGATCTGCTCGCTATGCCCCTACTTATACATCCCAAAATGCCATTGGCCTTCTTGGCAACAAGGGCACACTGCTGGCTCATATCCAGCTTCTCGTCCACTGTCACCCCTAGGTCCTTTTCCGCAGAACTGCTGCCTAGCCATTCGGTCCCTAGTCTGTAGCTGTGCATTGGGTTCTTCCGTCCTAAGTGCAGGACCCTGCACTTATCCTTATTGAACCTCATCAGATTTCTTTTGGCCCAATCCTCCAATTTGTCTAGGTCCCTCTGTATCCTATCCTTGTCCTCCAGCGTATCTACCATTCCTCCCAGTTTAGTATTATCCGCAAATTTGCTGAGAGTGCAATCCACACCATCCTCCACATCATTTATGAAGATATTGAACAAAACCGACCCCTGGGGCACTCCACTTGACACCGGCTGCCAACTAGACATGGAGCCATTGATCACTACCCGTTGAGCCCGACAATCTAGCCAACTTTCTACCCACCTTATAGTGCATTCATCCAGCCCATACTTCCTTAACTTGCTGACAAGAATACTGTGGGACACCGTGTCAAAAGCTTTGCTAAAGTCAAGATACAATACATCCACTGCTTTCCCTTCATCCACAGAACCAGTAATCTCATCATAGAAGGCGATTAGATTAGTCAGGCATGACCTTCCCTTGGTGAATCCATGCTGACTGTTCCTGATCACTTTCCTCTCATGTAAGTGCTTCAGGATTGATTCTTTGAGGACCTGCTCCCTGGTTTTTCCGGGGACTGAAGTGAGGCTTACTGGCCTGTAATTCCCAGGATCCTCCTTCTTCCCTTTTTTAAAGATTGGCAAAACATTAGCCTTTTTCCAGTCATCTGGGACTTCCCCCGTTTGCCACGAGTTTTCAAAGATAATGGCCAATGGCTCTGCAATCACAGCCGCCAGTTCCTTTAGCACTCTCGGATGCAACGCGTCCGGCCCCGTGGACTTGTTCACGTCCAGCTTTTCTAAATAGTCCCTAACCACCTCTTTCTCCACAGAGGGCTGGCCATCTAATCCCCATGTTGTGATGCCCAGCACAGCAGTCTGGGAGCTGACCTTGTTCGTGAAGACAGAGGCAAAAAAAAGCATTGAGTACATTAGCTTTTTCCACATCCTCCGTCACTAGGTTGCCTCCCTCATTCATTAAGGGGCCCACACTTTCCTTGGCTTTCTTCTTGTTGCCAACATACCTGAAGAAACCCTTCTTGCTACTCTTAACATCTCTCGCTAGCTGCAGCTCCAGGTGCGATTTGGCCCTCCTAATTTCATTCCTACATGCCCGAGCAATATTTTTATACTCTTCCCTGGTCATATGTCCAACCTTCCACTTCTTGTAAGCTTCTTTTTTATGCTTAAGATCTGCTAGGATTTCACCGTTAAGCCAAGCTGGTTGCCTGCCATACTTACTATTCTTTTGACACATCGGGATGGTTTGTCCCTGTAACCTCAACAGGGATTCCTTGAAATACAGCCAGCTCTCCTGGACTCCTTTCCCCTTCATGTTAGTCCCCCAGGGGATCCTACCCATCCGTTCCCTGAGGGAGTCAAAGTCTGCTTTCCTGAAGTCCAGGGTCCGTATCCTGCTGCTTACCTTTCTTCCCTGCGTCAGGATCCTGAACTCAACCAACTCATGGTCACTGCCTCCCAGATTCCCGTCCACTTTTGCTTCCCCTACTAATTCTTCCCGGTTTGTGAGCAGCAGGTCAAGAAAAGCTCCCCCCCTAGTTGGCTCCTCTAGCACTTGCACCAGGAAATTGTCCCCTATGCTTTCCAAAAACTTCCTGGATTGTCTATGCACCGCTGTACTGCTCTCCCAGCAGATATCAGGAAAATTAAAGTCACCCATGAGAACCAGGGCATGCGATCTAGTAGCTTCCGCGAGCTGCTGGAAGAAAGCCTCATCCACCTCATCCCCCTGGTCCGGTGGTCTATAGCAGACTCCCACCACTACATCACTCCTGTTGCTCACACTTCTAAACTTAATCCAGAGAGTTTGGATTAAGAGTTGTCTGGGTCTGTGCAGGTGGCGAATGAAGGTGTGTGCTGCAGCGAGGGGCTGTGCGAGTTTGGGGTTGTCATGTTGTGTGAGTGGTTGTTGTGACTCTGGCAGACCAGATGCCAACTCTTACCCAGGCTGCAAGCATTAGCTCAGAACTGACAAACTCATAGCTGGAGACCAGAGCACTGCTGGAAGCTGGGAATGGGTGACAGAGGATGGATCACTAACTTGATGATTACCTGTTCTGTTCATTTCCTCTGGGGCACCTGGCATTGGCCACTGTTGGTAGTCAGGATACTGGGCTAGATGGACCTTTGGTTTGACCCAGTCTGGATGTTCTTATGTCACCTGTATGGTAGTTTTGCTCAAAATAGGTATTAGTCTTATGAGAAACTATTTCGTGTTTAGATCAGGGGTAGGCAAACTACGGCCTGCGGGCCGGATCTGGCCTGTCAGCCATTTAAAACCAGCCCTCGAGCTCTCACTGGGGAGCAAGGTCTGGGGCTTGCCCTGCTCTGGCACTCCAGCCAGGCAGCAGGGTCTGGGGCTGCTCCACGTGGCTCCAGGAAGCTGCGGCATTGCCCAGCTCCTATGCGTAGGGGCAGCCAGGGGCTCCGCTCTGCACGCTGCCCCGTCCCAAGCACCACCCCCGCAGCTCCTATTGGCCAGGAACTGCAGCTAATGGGAGCTGCAGAGGCAGCGCCTGTGGATGGGGCAGCATGCAGAGCCACCTGACAGTGGCTCTGCGTGGGAGCCAGAGGGGGAACATGGACGCTGCTTCCAGGAGCTGCTTGAGGTAAGTGCTGCCCAGAGCCTGAGCCCCTCCCCACAGCCTAAGCCCCTGCCCCAGCCCTGATCCCCCTCCTGCCCTCTGAACCACCCTCCTGCACCCCCAAACCCCTCATCCACAGCCCCAGCCAAGTCTGTACCACTTCCTGCACCCCAACCCCCTGCCCTAGCCCTGATCCCCCTCCCGTCTTCCAAACCCCTTGGTCCAAGCTGGGAACACCGTCCTACACCCCAAACTCTTCATCCCCAGCCCCACCCCACAGCCTGCCCCACCAGCTGGAGCGCTCACATCCCCTGGCCCCCCGCACCCTACTCCCCTGCCCCAGCCCAGAGCTCCCTCCCACACCCTGAACTCCTCATTTCTAGCCCCACCCTGGAGCCCACACCCCCAAACAGAGCCCTCACCATCTCCCACACTCTAACCCCAACTTTGTGAGCATTCATGGCCAGCCATACCATTTCTATTCCCAGATGTGGGCCAAAAAGTTTGCCCACGCCTGGTTTAGACTCCACAGAATGCTTGTAAATTGCAGCCTATGTTCATCTCACTTGTGATGTCTGTAAACCAGGCTATTAAGTAAGATTTAAGTGTTTGCTCTGAAACAGTAAAACCCCACAGGCAAGAGCAAACCAGCATGAAATGCTAGTTTGCCACAGGAGGTGCCATCTCCTATCCAACAGGAGAAGGGCCCTAGAACTCAGACAACCCTTGTGGAACAGCAAAGGACAAATTACTCCCTTGATTGCTCCCCATCCTCCATGAAGAGGAGACCTGCGTGTGAACACCTCCCTTTATCTTGGCAGAGGGGAATAAAAATCCCTGACAGTAAGAAACTGCATCTGTTTGAACTCTGAGGTGCCAGAGACCCCAAACTGAAGCCAGAGACTCCCAGGGGCTGCCTCCCTGGGCCGTCCTGAGAGACACTTTGAATCGACAGATCTCACTACAACTCTGTCACTCGTAGGCCAGGTCTGTGCTACACAGAGCTTCTCCCACCAACATAGCTACTGCCTCGCCTGGAGGTGGAGTTATGAACCTGACAGGAGAGCTCTCTCCTGTCAGCATGCCATGTCTTCAGCAGATGCACTACAGTGGCAGCTGCGCTGATGCACATTTGTAGGGTAGACCTGTCCTTCGAGTTTAGATGGGAACTCATTGGTGTGGATATGTTTTGTAGCCAATAATTTGAGTTTATTATCCAGTTACTGTATGATGTTATGATTAATTAACATGTCATGAGATATAGAATCATTGTAAGTTAAATAGAATTAATGTGTAGGATTATAGAAGTATAAGATTGATCAGTATTTAGAGGGAATCATGTATCAGATATCTAAGTAAGTGTAACCCTTCTGCCTGTCAGAGTTGGTAGCAACAGGGGCCGGGTTCAATATCTAGGGGTTCCATACCAATAACACAATGCAAAACGGCTCGAGCCCCCACTCAGTGACCTGGGACAAATATATACCACCCCCGCTGGGCGCCTCCAAGAGACAATACTTCCCCTCTCGTAAGTACAGAGTCTGAATGTAGCAAAAAGCCTTTTAATAACAGAGAGGAACAATGTGGCATTATGTTGGGGAAACACCACCAACAGGATTCATAACACAACCCATGAGCAAAAAACCCAGCCCAAGCAAATCGGGGCATGCCCTTTTCCTTTGGTTCTTGAGTCCAGCAACCCCAAATCACCCAAAGTCCCAAAAGTCCAACGACCCAAAAGTCTCTGTCCCTGGTCAGGGCAGCCCCAGAGTTCAAAAGTTTATCTGCAGAGTTTTACTTCCCAACCTGGGTGGAGATGGGGGGTGTATGTGTTAAGGGGCACCTTACATGGTCCAAAGCTGCTGGCCCCACCTCTCCATGGGGGGGTCCGTTCTGCCAGCCGCCCCATGAGCTGCTCTAGGCATCCGACAAACTGCTCTGTTCTGCTCCACCAGCCGCTCTGCTCCACAAGCTGCTCTGCTCACCATCCCGCAAACTGCTCCACCATATATCTTCAGGCTCCTCCCCTACTTAACACAACACTCAGTGATTTCAGCTCTTAGTAAGTTTAGCTCTTTTGCAATTTCAGCTTGTAGCAGGGGAGCCTCAGTGCTGGTGCACCATTAACCCAAAGTGAATTCAGCTCAGCAGCCTGTAACTAGACTCCTAAGGGAATCAAAATTAGCTCTGATATTCCACAGTAGAGAGAGAAGGAAGTGCAATTAGCATGTAAGGCCCTCACCAGAACAGGGGACCATAAGTATTAATACCTATCCCCAACCTCTCTCAATTCAGAGTTTTGGAACCCATGTCCCTTGCCTAGCAACTGCTACTAAGTTGATGGCGAGTCCCTCCATCATAACAAAAGGCCAAGTACAGTTCCACTGTCCTTGATTCCCATAATCAGGGTAATAACAATTTATTCTTCCTGCCCCAATAACAGAGACACTGGGGATCCCACAGCAGCCAAAGTGACCATTTGGGTAGCTATGGCCTCATTCTAGGTGGGGTGGGTGTGCCTATGCAAATGAGATCGGCCCCTGAAGTTCTTTTCCACAACTTGCCACACCTCACCACCAGATGTCAGGGTGGAGCTCATCCTGACTCTGCTTACAATAAGAAAGGCAGAAACACAAGACCTGTAGGCTGAGGCCTGCAAGATTTAGCTTAGCTATTTTAGACCTTGCCAATAAGAAATGTTAACATAAGTAAGTGAGCAAAGAATAACCTGATGCCCTACGATTATGGGAAAAGAGGTACCAAGGGGTAATATTGCGAAAAATTAGCCAGAAGATTAATTTTAAAGCACAAAAATACTGTAAAGGCATATCTGTTTCTCACATGTGTCTTAACTACAGGATACAAGTTATGTGTCAGTGTTAATGAGCATAAAGAGAACCTACATAACCTGTAGGAATTGGAGTTCCTCAAGTTTCTAGGGGACACAGACCACTAAGGGAAAAGAGGGGTGACAATTTCATGTACATGCACAGAATGTATGTATAGGTAGAATCACATTATAAAAAGGGGGTGCCTGCAGTGGGAAAATTGAGCTTCCTATGGGAAACTCCAGCAAGAGCCATCCCATTACTGGTGCCAAGTATCAGGGGGTAGCCGTGTTAGTCTGTATCAACAAAAACAACGAGGCGTCTGGTGGCACCTTAAAGACTAACTGATTTTCTTGGGCATAAGCTTTCGTGGGTAAAAAATCCCACTTGCATGCATCTGAAGAAGTGTGGTTTTTACCCATGAAAGCTTATGCCCAAATAAATCTGTTAGTCTTTAAGGTGCCACCGGACTCCTCGTTGTTTTTGTTGATACAGACTAACATGGCTACCCCTCGGATACTAACATGGCTATCCCTCTGCTGATGATCAATACATCAGAGACCCATGAGATCCTAACACAACCTAGTGAGGATGTGAGTGGCTGTAGTTAGAACTGGTGCATGGATAGATCTAGGAGTTGTATATACTATGACATTCATGACTTTGTTGGTAACTGTAACAAAGTGGGGATTTTCCCTTGTTATGTTGTATGTGAGCCTATGTGAGTTTTACTGTTTTGCATGAATGCTGTGTGTGCCTCAGTTTCCCTGTGTATTGCACCAATGTCTAGGTGGTGGGAATAAGGGTGTGAGACTTTTGTGGAGGTTGCTCCAGCTTGCACAGATGCTATGGCCGCCCCTTCGTAACCTGAGACCCAGGAGGGGGACCAGGTGACTCTTGGCCTGGGAAGTAAGACAAAGGCCAGAGGAGGAGCAATGGGCAAGGCAGGGGCCAGGCAGCTGGAAGTGAATCAGCCTCAGCTGACTTGGGGAAGGACCAGAGCCCTGGCTCTGGGCTCCCCTCCCCGCAAGATGGACTTGACTGAAAGTCACTGATTTCTGTGCTAACAAGCTCTGTTCTATGCTGTGTTCCTGTCAACTAATAAACCTTCTGTTTTACTGGCTGGCTGAGAGTCGCATCTGACTGGGGAGTTGGGGTGCAGGGCCCTCTGGCTTCCCCGCACTTCCCACTCGCTGCGGGAAGCGCACAGTGTGGAAGGGGAGGCTGAATGCTCCGAGGTCAGACCCAGGACGGTCAAAGCTGGGTAAGCTTCTTTCCCTGGAGACAGTATGCTCAGGGAGGAGGCATGCTCCCCTGGAGTCCTGACTCACTTTGTATGGAGTAGTTCCAGAGCATCGCCCCGGTGACTCCGTGACAGTAATTTTAATACAATTGATCAAAGAGAGTGGCCCTTGTTTTTGTGATTGTCTGTGTTACTTGCCTGTCGTTTCCTGTGTTCCTATGAGCTCTAGTTCTAAAACAGTCAGAGCTAACTCTGATGAATGTGAGACCGTAGCCACCAGAGCCGAACCCTCCATGGTGTAATAGAACATCACAAAAATTAACTTTAAATTAAAATAAAGGCTACAGGTCGCTTGCTTTAACCTGTGGATAATTCTCATTCCTTTTTCCTAGTTAATAACCCTTTAGCTCCCTTTTTACAGGACTGGCTACAGGCGTTGTCTTTGGTGTAAGATCTAGGGGACCAACTGATCTGGGGTAAATGACAGGTCTCTTGGGACTGGAGGCAACCTGAATGTGGTGTGATTTTTGGTATAAGTGACCATTTAGCATGAAGTCCAGTTTGTCTGGATTGCAAGATAGTCCCCTTAGACTCTCCAGTCTGTCTGTGACTCCATGGTGAGACTGTGAGAGTGATCTAAGAGTTCACATTTGTTACTGGCTTGGTGAAATCTGGTTATGACCAGACCACCAGCTTGGGGTGTCTGCCCAGAGGAGGGCACGCATGGCTGTGATCCACTCCAGAGAGCATGGCAGTTAGCTTGATTTGTGTCTGCAGGGTTGTGCTGGGGGAGTCTGTGTTGATTTGTTTGGGCATGTGGATTGCATTGAGGATTTTGGGTTGAGTTGTACAGAATCAGCCACTGAAGAACTGTGGCAGTTAGTGAATCTCACCATGCAAATTAGCTGTGAAGTATTAAGGGTGGTGACTGGTGATTTCCCTCTGCTGTCACAGAGAGCTGGGGCCACTGGCATAGATGGCTGTGTGCTTTCTGGTGTAGTTTATACAGAGGGTTGATATTGGAACAAAATGGTTTTGTTTGAGCAAAAGAGTATTTTTCTTAGTTGCCATGAATTTAGAAAAAACGTCATTGTCAGTGCAGTCAGGAACTAATCACCCTCCCACCCCGCACTTTTTTTCAGAATGGTCAGGGAACCAAACAATCCATTATTTGCACAGCTCTAAGTATCCCCTCCCCCCGGCATGGGGCAGATTAGTCACGTGAGCGTGTTTTTCACAATAAAAATGGTTTGTAAATTGTTTGTTACAATTTTTTGAAAATGAAAAAATTTCAGTTAAAAATAATTTAGTGGGAAATGTTTTAAAAGAGACAAGAGGGCTGTCCCTTCCCCACACCCCATTCCCACCTTTCCCATGCCCCGTTCACTCCTTTTCCATGTCTCTTTCACATGTTTTTTGCGTGTTTTGAAAAGAAACGAGTGTTCTGGGCTTGTGCCGATGGACTCGCTTGTATCCCACCAGGGAAGTGTGGTTCTCCCACCCTGGCCGCCCAGCCAGCAGCGATAGGGGGCAGCCAGATGCAGTCACAGCCCGGGGCAGTCGTGCTTAGGGTACCCACATGTAACCATTGGCCGATGGGATTTGCCGTGTGGGGAACTGAATCCAACACGACACCAGCCCCTCCCCACTGGGGAAGGAGGGAGCCAGGAACCAGATAGAGAGTGGATGCAGGGGATCCAGAGGACAGGGCATCCCCTTCTAGTCCAGCCTGTTTAGGGAACTCTTTGTTCCCCATCGTTGGTGTCAGTTCCCTGAGGTGGCTTCCAACTGAACACAGCAGAGCCCTCCATGCCACATGGTTAGGCAGATACTGCGGCAGTTCTGCAGAAAAGGATGTGGGGATTACAGTGGATGAGAACCTAGATATGAGTCAGCAGTGTACCCTTGTTGCCAAGAAGACCAATGGCATATTGGGCTGCATTAGAATCATAGAATCTCAGGGTTGGAAGGGACCTCAGGAGGTCATCTAGTCCAACCCTCTGCTCAAAGCAGGACCAATCCCTGATTTTTGCCCCAGATCCCTAAATAGCCCCCTCAAGGACTGAACTCACAACCCTGGGTTTAGCAGGCCAATGCTCAAACCACTGAGCTATCCCTCCCCCACCTCCCTAGGTAACTAATTCCAGTACTTCACCACCTTCCTAGTGAAAAAGTTTTTCCTAATATCCAACCTAAACCTCCCCCACTGCAACTTGAGACCATTACTCCTCGTTCTGTCATCTGCTATCACTGAGAACAATCTAGATCCATCCTCTTTAGAACCCCCTTTCAGGTAGTTGAAAGCAGCTATCAAATCCCCCCTCATTCTTCTCTTCTGCAGACTTAATAATCCCAGTTCTCTCAGCCTCTCCTCATAAATCGTGTGCTCCAGCCCCCTAATCATTTTTTGTTGCCCTGCGTTGGACTCTTTCCAATTTTTTCACAGCCTTCTTGTTGTGTGGGGCCCAAAACTGGACACAGTACTCCGGATGAGGCCTCACCAATACTGAATAGAGGGGAATGATCACGTCCCTCCATCTGCTGGCAATGCTCCTACTTATACAGCCCAAAATGCTGTTAGCCTTCTTGGCAACAAGGGCACACTGTTGACTCATATCTAGCGTCTTGTCCATTGTAACCCCTAGGTCCTTTTCTGCAGAACTGCTGCCGAGCCATTCAGTCCCTAGTCTGTAGCGGTGCATGGGATTCTTCCATCCTAAGTGCAGGACTCTGCACTTGTCCTTGTTGAACCTCATCAGATTTCTTTTGGCCCAATCTTCCAATTTGTCTAGGTCACTCTGGACCCTATCGCTACCCTCCAGCATATCTACCACTCCTCCCAACTGAATGTCATCTGCAAACTTGCTTAGGGTGCAATCCACGATATCCTCTAGATCATTAATGAAGATATTGAACAAAACCGGCCCCATGACTGACCCTTGGAGCACTCCGTTTGATACTAGATGCCAACTAGATATGGAGCCATTGATCACTACCCATTGAGCCCGATGATCTAGCCAGCTTTCTATCCACCTTATAGTCCATTCATCTAGCCCATACTTCTTTAACTTGATACAGCTGATGGAAGAAAAGACCCGAGAATTGGAGATTCAGGTGGAAACTTTGGTTGAGTTTAGAAGGGGGTTCAAGCAGATGATGGAGCACAGACATGAGGAGGCTGAAGGGAAAAGCTCAGACTTGCAGACAGAAGCAGGACCAAAGAACTCTGAGGGGAGACTCCTGGGTGAGGAAAGTGGACAGTGGAAGCACGTGACTAAGAGAACTAGGCAGAGGAAAAGACAGGCCAGTGAAGGAGAAATAGAGCTCAGGAACAGGTTTGTGGAGTTGGGAAATGAAGAAGGGGCACAGCAGGTGGTCACTGAAGGTGAGAGGGCAAGGAAGAAGAGAGGAGAAGCTAGTTCTATAGGAAGAGGGCAAGAGTTGATGGAGATAACAACAACAAATATGAGCCCCAGGAGGATACAGGATGTGTTGCAGAGGATTGCAAGGGAGAATAGGAATCAAGAGGACTTGCAGCCAGAGGGAACAGGGGATAGACCGGAGAATCGCACCATCACCAGGAAAAGGCAGGTCTACATTACTGGGGACTCCTTATTGAGAAGGATAGACAGGGCCTGTAACCAGAGCTGATCCAGAGAACAGAAGGGGGTGCTGTCTGCTGGGTGCTAAGATACCTGAGACTGAAGAGGATCCTAATGGGAGTGGAAAGAATCCACTGATTGTCCTTCATGTGGGAATAAATGATATGGCTAGATTCTCACTGGAACATATCAAGGGAGACTATGCCAGGCTGGGGAAGACGCTTAAGGAAATTGAGGCTCAGGTGATCTTCAGTGGGATTCTGCCTGTTCCTAGAGAAGGGCAACAAAGGTGTGACAAGATTATGATGCTCAACAGATGGCTCAGGCAGTGGTGCTATAAGGAGGGCTTTGGGATGTATGGCCACTGGGAAGCATTCATGGACAGAGGACTGTTCTCTCTGGATGAACTTCACCTGAGTAGGGAGGGAAATAGACTTCTAGGATGGAGGCTGGCACAACTGATTAAGAGAGCTTTCAGCTAGGAATCTGGGGGAGATGGCTGGGAGATGTCCAAGTAATCTCCATGCCGGATTTTAGCATTGAGAGGGAAGAAACTGAAGTAAGAAAGGATACAGCCGTGGGTAGGAGAATGGACATGAGGAGGAAGGGTAGTGTACATACCAATCTAATAGGTGATACTGGCGGTAGACTGTCTGGGCCTAATCGGGTAAAGAATAGTTTCAGAGTAGCAGCCGTGTTAGTCTGTATTCGCAAAAAGAAAAGGCGTACTTGTGGCACCTTTGAGACAAACCAATTTATTTGAGCATAAGCTTTCGTGAGCTACAGCTCACTTCATCGGATGCATTCAGTGGAAAAATGCATCCGATGAAGTGAGCTGTAGCTCACAAAAGCTTATGCTCAAATAAATTTGTTAGTCTCTAAGGTGCCACAAGTCCTCCTTTTCTTTTTTCAGGTAAGGAATGTGAGCGAAGCCAAAAAGCAAAAATTAAGATGTTTGTACACTAATGCGAGGAGCCGTGGTAACAAAATGGATGAACTACTGGTGCAGGAAGTGAAACCAGATATCATAGGGATAACAGAAACATGGTGGAATAGTCGTCATGACCGGACTACAGGTATTGAAGGATATGTGCTGTTTAGGAAAGACAGAAATAAAGGCAAAGGTTGTGGAGCAGCACTGCATGTCAATGATGAGGTAGACGGTAAAGAAATAAGAAGTGATGGAATGGATAAGACAGAGTCCGTCTGGGCAAAAATCACACTGGGGAAGAAAGCGACTAGAGCCTCCCCTGGGATAGTGCTCGGGGTGCGCTATAGACCGCCGGGATCCGATCTGGATATGGATAGAGACCTCTTTAATGTTTTTAATGAAGTAAATACTAACGGGAATTGTGTGATCATGGGAGACTTTAACTTCCCAGATATAGACTGGAGGACAAGTGCTAGTAGTAATAATAGGGCTCCGATTTTCCTGGATGCGATAGCTGATGGATTCCTTCACCAAGCAGTTGCTGCACCAACAAGAGGGGATGCCATTTTAGATTTGGATTTGGTGAGTAGTGAGGACCCCATAGAAGAAATGGTTGTAGGGGACAACCTTGGTTCAAGCAATCTTGACCTAATTCAGTTCAAACTAAATGGAAAGATAAACAAAAATAGATCTGTGACTAGGGTTTTTGATTTCAAAAGAGCTAACTTTAAAAAAATTAAGGAAGTTAGTTAGGGAAGTGGATTGGACTGAAGAACTTGTGGATCTAAAGGCAGAGGAGGCCTGGAATTACTTCAAGTCAAAGTTGCAGAAGCTATTGGAAGCCTGCATCCCAAGAAAGGGGAAAAAATTCATAGGCAGGAGTTTAGACCAAGCTGGATGAGCAAGCATCTCAGAGAGGTGATTAAGAAAAAGCAGAAAGCCTACAAGGAGTGGGAAGATGGGAGGGATTAGCAAGGAAAGATACCTTACTGAGGTCAGAACGTGTAGGTATAAAGTGAGACAGGCCAAAAGCCATGTAGAGTTGAACCTTTTACTATTGCTTTTAATTTCCTTTACAAGGTCCTATAGCCATATAAATAAGAAGAAAACAAAGAAAGAAGAAGTGGGACCGCTAAACACTGAGGATGGAGTGGAGGTTAAGGATAATCTAGGCATGGCCCAATATCTAAACAAATACTTTGCCTCAGTTTTTAATGAGGCTAATGAGAAGCTGAGCAATAATGGCAGGATGACAAATGGGAATGAAGATATGGAGGTAGATATTACCACATCCGAGGTAGAAGCCAAACTCGAACAGCTTAATGGGACTTGTCATAAATATAAAGAGAAGGGTAAACCCCTTTGAAATCCCTCCTGGCCAGGGGAAAGCTCCTCTCACCTGTAAAGGGTTAAGAAGCTAAAGGTAACCTCGCTGGCACCTGACCAAAATGACCAATGAGGAGACAAGATACTTTCAAAAGCTGGGAGGAGGGAGAGAAACAAAGGGTCTGTGTCTCTGTCTATATGCTGGTTTCTGCTGGGGATAGACCAGGAATGGAGTCTTAGAACTTTTAGTAAGTAATCTAGCTAGGTATGTGTTAGATTATGATTTCTTTAAATGGCTGAGAAAAGAATTGTGCTGAATAGAATAACTATTTCTGTCTGTGTATCTTTTTTGTAACTTAAGGTTTTGCCTAGAGGGGTTCTCTATGTTTTTGAATCTAATTACCCTGTAAGGTATCTACCATCCTGATTTTACAGGGGGGATTTCTTTATTTCTATTTACTTCTATTTTTATTAAAAGTCTTCTTGTAAGAAAACTGAATGCTTTTTCATTGTTCTCAGATCCAAGGGTTTGGGTCTGTGGTCACCTATGCAAATTGGTGAGGCTTTTTATCCAACATTTCCCAGAAAAGGGGGGGTGCAAGTGTTGGGAGGATTGTTCATTGTTCTTAAGATCCAAGGGTCTGGGTCTGTAGTCACATAGGCAAATTGGTGAGGCTTTTTACCAAACCTTGTCCAGGAAGTGGGGTGCAAGGTTTTGGGAAGTATTTTGGGGGGAAAGACGCGTCCAAACAGCTCTTCCCCAGTAACCAGTATTAGTTTGGTGGTGGTAGCGGCCAATCCAAGGACAACGGGTGGAATATTTTGTACCTTGGGGAAGTTTTGACCTAAGCTGGTAAAGATAAGCTTAGGAGGTTTTTCATGCAGGTCCCCACATCTGTACCCTAGAGTTCAGAGTGGGGGAGGAACCTTGACAGGACTAAATTGGGGGGCCCAGATAATCTTCATCCAAGAATATTAAAGGAACTGGCACATGAAATTGTAAGCCCATTAGCAAGAATTTTTAATGAATCTGTAAACTCAGGGGTTGTACCATATGACTGGAGAATTGCTAACATAGTTCCTATTTTTAAGAAAGGGGGAAAAAAAGGTGATCTGGGTAACTACAGGCCTGTTAGTTTGACATCTGTAGTATGCAAGGTCTTGGAAAAGTGTTGGAGGAGAAAGTGTTAAGGACATTAAGATCAGTGGTAATTGGGACAAAATACAACATGGTTTTACAAAAGGTAGATCGTGTCAAACCAACCTGATCTCCTTCTTTGAGAAGGTAACAGAATTTTTAAACAAAGCAAATGCAGTGGATCTACTTTACCTCGATTTCAGTAAGGCATTTGATATGGTTCCACATGGGGAATTATTAGTTTAATTGGAAAAGATGGGGATCAATATGAAAATTGAAATGTGGATAAGGAATTGGTTAAAGGGGATATTACAACAGGTCATACTGAAAGGTGAACTGTCAGGCTGGAAGGAGGTTACTAGTGGAGTTGCTCAGGGATCAATTTTAGGACTAATCTAATTTAATCTTATTACTGACCTTGGCACAAAAAGTGGGAGTGTGCTAATAAAGTTTGCGGATGATACAAAGCTGGGAGGTATTGCCAATTTAGAGAAGGACTGGGATATCATACAGAAAGATCTGGATGACTTTATAAACTGGAGTAATAGTAATAGGATGAAATTTAATAGTGAAAAGTGCAAGGTCATGCATTTAGGGATTAATAACAAGAATTTTAGTTATAAGCTAGGGATGCATCAATTAGAAGTAACAGAGGAGGAAAAGGACCTTGGAGTATTGGTTGATCACAGGATGACTATGAGCCGCCAATGTGATATGGCCATGAAAAAAGCTAATGCGGTCTTGGGATGCATCAGGCGAGGTATTTCCAGTTGAGATAAGGAGGTGTTAGTATAGTTATACAAGGCACTGATGAGACCTCATCTGGAATATTGTGTGCAGTTTTGGTCTCCCATGTTTAAGAAAGATGAATTCAAACTGGAACAGGTACCAAGAAGGGCTACTAGGATGATCCGAGGAACGGAAAACCTGTCTTATGAAAGGAGACTCAAAGAGCTTGGCTTGTTTAGCCTAACCAAAAGAAGGCTGAGAGGAGATATGCTCTCTATAAATATATCAGAGGGATAAATACCAGGGAGGGAGAAGAATTATTTAAGCTCAGTACCAATGTGGACACAAGAACAAATGGATATAAACTGGCCATCAGGAAGTTTAGGGCTTGAAATTAGACAAAGGTTTCTAACCATTAGAGGAGTGAAGTTCTGGAACAGCCTTCCAAGGGGAGCAGTGGGGGCAAAAGACATATCTGGCTTCAAGAATAAGCTTGATAAGTTTATGGAGGGGATGGTATGATGGGATAGCCTAATTCTGGCAATTAAGTGATCTTTGACTATTAGCGGTAAATATGCCCAATGGCCTGTGATGGGATGTTAGGTAGGGTGGGATCTGAGACACTACAGAGAATTCTTTCCTGGGTGTCTGGCTGGTGAGTCTTGCCCACATGCTCAGGGTTTAGCTGATCGCCATATTTGGGGTCGGGAAGGAATTTTCCTCCAGGGCAGATTGGCAGAGGCCCTCGGGGGTTTTCGCCTTCTCTGCAGCGTGGGGCACGGGTCACTTGTTGGAGGATTCTCTGCACCTTGAAGTCTTTAAATCACGATTTGAGGACTTCAATAGCTCAGACATAGGTTAGGGGTTTGTTACAGGAGTGGGTGGGTGAGATTCTGTGGCCTGCATTGTGCAGGAGGTCGGACTAGATGATCATAATGGTCCCTTCTGACCTTAAAGTCCATGACTCTATGACTAACTTGCTGGCAAGAATACTGTGGAAGACTGTATCAAAAGCTTTGCTAAAGTCAAGGAATAACATGTCCACTGCTTTCCCCTCATCCACAGAGCCAGTTATCTCATCATAGAAGGCAGTTAGATTAGTCAGGCATGACTTGCCCTTGGTGAATCCATGCTGACTGTTCCTTATCACTTTCCTCTCCTCTAAGTGCTTCAAAATTGATTTCTTGAGGACCTGCTCCATGATTTTTCCAGGGACTGAGGTGAGGCTGACTGGCCTGTAGTTCCCCGGATCCTCCTCCTTCCCTTTTTTAAAAAGACTACATTAGCCTTTTTCCAGTCATCCGGGACCTCCCCCGATCGCCATGAGTTTTCAAAGATAATGAACAATGACTCTGCAATCACATCCACCAACTCCTTTAGTACCTTCAGATGCAGTGCATCCGGCCCAATGGACTTGTGCTCATCCAGCTTTTATAAATAGTCCCGAACCACTTCTTTCTCCACAGAGGGCTGGTCGCCTCCTCCCCATGCTGTGCTGCCCAGTGCAGTTATCTGGGAGCTGACCTTGTTCGTAAAGACAGAGGCAAAAAAAGCACTGAGTACATTAGCTTTTTCCACATCCTCTGTCACTAGGTTGCCTCCCTCATTCAGTAAGGGGCCCACACTTTCCTTGACCTTCTTCTTGTTGCTAACATACCTGTAGAAACCCTTCTTGTTATTCTTAACATCTCTTGCTAGCTGCAACTCCAAGTGTGATTTGGCCTTCCTGATTTCACTCCTGCATGTCTGAGCAATATTTTTTGGAGCATTGCCAGCAGATCAATGGAAGTGATTATTCCCCTCTATACGGAATCTGGAGTATTGAGTCCAGTTTTGGTCCCCACACTACAGAAGGGATGTGGACAAATTGGAGAGACTCCAGCAGAGGGCAATGAAAATTATTAGGGGGCTGGGGCACATGGCTTACGAGGAGAGGCTGAGGGAACTAGGGTTATTTAGACTGCAGAAGAGAAGAGTAAGGGGGGATTTGATAGCAGCCTTCAACTACCTGGAGTGGGGTTCCAAGGAGGATGGAGCTTGGCTGTTCTCAGTGGTGGCAGATGACAGAACAAGGAGTAATGGTCTCACATTGCAGTGGGGGAGGTCTAGATTGGATATTAGGGAACACTATTTCACTAGGAGGGTGGTGAAGCACTGGAATGGGTTACCTAGGGAGGTGGTGGAATCAGAGTTGTTAAATACACTGAAGGAGTCCGTGTAATGCAAGCTGGACATGAGCTCTCACCTGTCGGCTTATAGCGTCTTCACCAGATATGTTACTGCAGCGCACCTGCCCAGGTGTACATTTGTAGTGCAGACCTGCCCTAAAACAGGAAATGCTTAACCATTCCCATGAGTCAAATCAAGGCATTCAGAGAACTGAAGCAAGAACTAGGCAGATAATGGTATGACCCAACATACAGGACAACTTATAGAAGGATGTCAGGAACGTAGGCCAAGAATCATCATAATCTCATGAGATTCCTGATCTACTGTGGCAGGAGATAGCTGCAGGTGGTTTTGATTTCAGCAGATATGTCTACTCTAAGTGGCTAAAAGAACAGGAGTACTTGTGGCACCTTAGAGACTAACCAATTTATTTGAGCATAAGCTTTCGTGAGCTACAGCTCACTTCATCGGATGAGCATCCGATGAAGTGAGCTGTAGCTCACAAAAGCTTATGCTCAGATAAATTGGTTAGTCTCTAAGGTGCCACAAGTACTCCTGTTCTTTTTGTGGATACAGACTAACACGGCTGCTACTCTGAAACCTGTCCAAGTGGCTATTTTTCCAAACGTCCAGAAGTTCTGTGTCAGCCAGAGAAGTCGGTGCGCTCTGTTATTGGTAACTGAGAGCTGTATTTACATGCCAGGTCACCCGGAAGAGTTAGTGAGTGACCAAGTTCTGTTTGCAAGTACAGAAGTGGGTAACTTCGCAAGATCTGGGGGGGTGAAACTCATCCAGCCCTGGATACCCGCAATGGAACAGAATGGCTGGGTGAACCATTCTGATGATGAAATCCACGTTTCGCAAAACAACTGCATCAGGCAAAGATCCCTCCTCGGCTCTTTTGGACTTGAGAAACTCATTATTGACAGGAATGCGGCCCTGCACATGATGGGGAGGATGTTGTGAGCTACTCTTCCATTTTTACATGCACTGCTGCAACCCAAAGGGCTCACACCTGATTAAGCAGCTACAGGAAAAACAGACTAGATGCTGTGGCCTGACAGCTACACTGCTATGGGCGTTCCATCACCGAGATCCAATATGTATGGGAACCACAGCAGGTTGGCAGGCAGCAAGGGTGGTAGCGATGGGTCCAGACAGCCATTATCATATTGAGAGACACACAGGACAAAGGTACAGAAGTAATAGAAGGTGCCTAAGACCTGACTGGACACTACCAACATTGGATACACAACAGCAGCAGCGGTCCCTGCAAGCCAGCAATCAGCATTGACGCCAGCATCTCTTGAGACGCAGGTTGCAGCCGGACCATCAGAAAATCCATTCGCAGGACGTGGCCGGCCAGTGCGCATGCCATCAGGGTACCGAGGTGTGTGTTCCCTGTCTGGACGGGAACTCCACGCAAAAGCAGCCTCAGGCAGTGGGGAAGCACGAGTTCCTGGCTTTACGGGTTGACAGCCTCTGACCCGCACAGTTCAGGATTACACAGCCAGCGGCCAGCAGTGCGGGAAGCAGGCCACATGCTGAGGGCCCGGACTGTTGGAGGTGTTGTTTAGGGGTGGGGTTTGAAGGCGAAAGGGAGCTGTAGTGTACGGTGGTGCTAGTCTCTGTAAAATTAGGCACTTGTAGTCAGCAGAGGGGTCCTCTCGGGTGGGCAGACACAGGCAGAGAAGAGTCTGGAGGACTCCCCATGACATGTAACTAACAGAGAGAGGGTGAAACGCTGGGTTCATGCTGGGGTCCTGGAGTACAGGGACTGCAGTGCGCTTACCAGGAGGATGCTTTCAGCTGCCTGGAGTCACCCCCAGCTCCACCCTGAGGGTTCAGGGGACAGGGTGACACCGCAGTGAAATTGAGCTCAATGGATCAGTTTCAGGCCCACAGGATTCAGCCCTGTCCAAGCCTTGCACATTCCCAGACCTTCCCCACGACCCTTCCAGCCCCAGGCCATATTCCACACTAGCCCTGCCACATCCCAGTGATCAGCGGCCCAATATACCTGCTGTGTACCTCATGGGAACCCCTGCACCCCCATGTTCATCTTTATAAAATGATTGTGGGTATCCAATGCAAAGTTGGTTATGTCGGGTGTCTTCAGAAGGCTTATGATGCACTGAGCATTGTTGTTATAGTAATGTTATAGGTTGTAATTTCATGTATATAGCTATGAGGCTGAAAATGTGTCCTCATGGCTTGAAACAAAATGAGGCAAAAACTCCCCAAGAGCAGAGGGGCAGTTCACACCTCAACAGGGCATGTATGGGACAAACCCAGCCCAGCCTCACAGAAACAAAGGACACTGGCCTAGGCAGCAATAAAAAGGATCTGTTGGACTCTTGAGTGAGTCACCCCCCTTCCCTTGGTCAGTTAGGGACTGCGATGAGGTAATGCTCACCTGACTCTGAAGGGGTAGGGGGCAAAGCCAAGAGGGAAGAAAGAACATGATAAAAGGAAGAGACGTTTGCCATGCCCTTCCTCTCTTCCACCCCCATCTACAGACACCACCACCAAGCGACTGAAGCGCTGATCAAAGGGGAGAGTCTTGCCGAAGGGCAACCAGCCAGCCTGTGGTGAGAAGCATCAAAGTTTGTAAGGACACTGAAAGTGTTAAGATCAGCTTAGAATGTGTTCGCTTTTATTTCATTTGACCAAATCCTTCTTGTTATGTTTTGATTTATAATCACTTAAAATCTGTGTAGTTAATAAATCTGTTTATTCTACCTGAAGCAGTGTGTTTGCTTTGAAGCATGTCAGAGACTCCCCTTGGGATAACAAGCCTGGTACATATCAATTTCTTTGTTAAATTGACAAACTCATATAAGCTTGCAGTGTCCAGTTATGCCCGCTGGACACTGCAAGACGGAGGTTCCTAGGGTTGTGTCTGGGACCAGAAATATTGGTTAGTGTCATTCGGTTGCACAATCCAAGGAGCAGCTTACATGCCAGAGGCTGTGCAAGAACAGCCCAGGAGTGGAGGTTCTCACAGCAGAGCAGGGTAAGGCTGGCTCCCAGAGTCAAGGATTGGAATGACCAAGCAGATCACCAGTCCAGATGACATCAGAGGGGAATGTCACAGTGGTGCAGTGAGCAGGGTGTCTGTACAGTTTATTACTCCAAGTGGGGTTCACACTTTAAGCATTAATATTTATGATTTTAAGTGAGTCTTAAGTGCAGTGGCTAACAGTCAGGAGGGGAGTCACAGTTTTGTTATTTTCTGTTTGCTTATTTCAGGAAAGGGAAGTCAGAACAGAAAAGCAGGAAAATGAGTGAAAGCAATGAAGCAATTGCGAAGTTGGAGCTTTTTAGGCTGCAGGTTGCAGAAAAGAAAGCTGCACCCAAAAGGGCTATGGAAGAAAATGAGAAAGAGAGAGAAGAAAAAGAGAAGAGAGAGAGCGGGGAGAAAGAGAGAGCAAAAACATCAACTGGACCTGCTAGAGAAGCAAAACCAGAACCCCCTGACCCCAACGACTTCCATCACTCCAAAAATCCACAAATGGGAACACTTATGTCCTGCATACAGTGAAGAGAAAGACATTGCTGAGTATCTGACTACCTTCGAAAGGCTGTGTGTAATACATGAAATCCCTGATGATAAGAGAGTTCCTACCCTGATTGTGAAATTAACTAGTAAAGCTCAAAATGTATTCAATGGAATGCCTACTGGAGATGCTTTAGACTATTGTAAATTTAAAGATACTGTTTTGCGAAGTTTTCAGACTAGCCCCGGAAACATACAGAGTTAAATTTAGGAATCTTAAGAGGGTTATTGGGATGAGTAATGGGGAATATGTAAACAAAATGAAAGATTTGTTAAGAAAATGGGTGAGGGGTAAAGAGGTGGCAAGTTCTGAGGGAATGTTGGATCTTGTTGCTCAAGAGCATTTCCTAAGCATGTGTAAGGCTGATGTAAAGCAGTGTCTATGGGACAAAGATGTAAAGTCTGTGGATGAGATGGCTGTTTTAGCTGATGCCTTTGAACAGACTCAAGCGTCTATTGAGAGCAGGCCACAGAAGAGGGGTTTAGAACTGGTGGGAAAGGAGGATCCCATTTTGCCCCTGGGAAGAGAGAAGGGGGTTGGGAGCTTAAACATTCTCTTACCCAAAAACATCCCTCTACTGGTAACTCCTATCCCAGATCTCCTGTAAAAGCAGAAGAGCCCAAAAGGTGCTATCAGTGTAATTCCACTGATCACCTGAGGAATAAATGCCCTGTGCTAGGAGGAAGCAGACAACCAATAGCTGGTTAGTTCTGCTGTCCTCAACACAGAAACCCCCCAAGCAATTGAAACCTATCATATTGGTTTTGTGAGGCCTCTGCAGAACCAGATATTGAGCATATTAAGGTTGTCCAAATTCATGGCGGGGAGCACTTGGGGCAGAGGGTTACAGGGGCCCAGATCTCTCTGGGTAAGTAGAGTGGGGTCCCAAAGGCCATTATGTTGCCTGGCCAAATGGCAGAGATTGTGGGGGTGGGCGAAAGCAAATTCCTCATACCACTAGCTAAAATCCATGTGGTGTGGGAAGGTTTGGAAAGTGTTTTGACTGTGGGGGTAATGAAACACCTCCTAGTTGACCTGCTTCTTGGTAATGATTTTTTCCGTGTAGCTCAGGTTAAAGCATTTGCCTTCAGCAGGAGGAAGTGTTATGCTGGGACCCCTGAGGGAAAGGGTAATGCCTGCCAGGGAGAGACCAGTCCAGGTTGTTAGCTGCCAGCAGGTCACAGCTGAACCAGAGATAAACCTGGCTCTAGGGAGCAGAGAGAAATGTGTCCCAGAGGAGAGCCCAGAGAAGGGGCAGGGAATCTCAGAAACCACTGAGGTGAGTGAGGATTGCTGTGACTCTGTAACACAGGGAAGCAGGGGGCTTCCAAGCATGGGAGGGGCTGAGACTAGCTTCTTTCCAGCAGAAGGCAACATGCCCTCAGGCACAGGGGCAGGAGAGGTGTTGTCAGTAATTAAGGAAACTGTCCCAGTTGTTAGCTGGCAGAGTTTTGCCAAGAGACAACAAGAGATAGAACCCTTCCTAGGGAGCACAGAGAAATGTGTCTTAGAGGGGGGCCCAGAGGAGGAAACTGGGGAAGGAATCCATGCTCCTCAATCCCAACCTGTAGCCCCCCTTCCCCTCGCCATCCCAGCCCTGGCACCCTCACCCTTGGCACGCTTCTCAATCCCAACCCACAGCCCCTCCCCCTGCCATCCCAGTCCTGGGCCTCTAGCCACCGCCTCTTCACCTGACTTCTGGCCCATGGCAACCTGCTCTCTCAGAGAGGGCCTGCCCATTATCATAG
Organism: Lepidochelys olivacea; assembly: GCF_965140295.1. Lineage (NCBI taxonomy): Eukaryota > Metazoa > Chordata > Testudines > Cheloniidae > Lepidochelys > Lepidochelys olivacea. The sequence goes on from NC_140417.1 coordinate 49,179,891, forward strand.
AATCATATAAGATTAGGGTTGGAAGAGACCTCAGGAGATCATCTAGTTCAATACCCTGCTCAAAGCAGGACCAGCACCAAATAAATCATCCCAGCCAAGGCTTTGTCAAGCCGGGCCTTAAAAACCTTTAAGAATGGAGATTCCACCACCTCCCTAGGTAACCCATTCTAGTGCTTCACCACCCTCCTAATGAAATAGTGTTTCTTAATATCCAACTTAGACCTCCCCCACTGCAACTTGAGACCATTGCTCCTTGTTCTGTCATCTGCCACCATTGAGAACAGCCGAGCTTCATCTCCTTTGGAACCCCCTTCAGGTAATTGAAGGCTGCTATCAAATCCCCCCCTCACTCTTCTCTTCTGCAGACTGAACAAGCCCAGTTCGCTCAGCCTCTTCTCATAAGTCAGGGCTTTGTCATCTGGCCCCAAAACCTTCCAGTCTCGCTGCAGTGCTAGTGAAGAGCTAAGGCAGCCACCCTCAGCCCTGCTGTCATCCTGGCAGCTGCATCCCCCCCTTCCCAGCTAATGCTCACGCAGTGCTTGGGCGGGGATTAGCTGCCCTACAGCCTCTTGGAATGGGAAGAAATTTGGCTAGGGGAGCCACAAATTTAAAAGCTGAATGATAAAGTATCAACAGATGGGAAGCCAATGCTTATTTCTACCTCTATTCTGTGGGTCAGTCTGGTGCTTGTGAAGTAAAGAGAGTAAGTGCACTGGATAGACACGCTCCCGCACTCCTGCCCGCAGCTCTCACACCCCTGTGCCAATGCACTTTTGTCCTGACCTGCAGCCCCCTGCTATTCCAGATCTGAGATCCCCTCTCTGCCAAAGCTCCCCACTCCTGACCTGCAGCCCCCCAGCTATTCCAGCCCTGAAAAGACAGCTGTGCTAACTTCTAGAAAGATTCTGCAATGTGTGGCCTCGGCTGAGACCAAACGGTTTTCCACTCATTTGCCTGCAAGACACCACGCACCAGGGTACAGCACGTTCAGCCTCCATTAGAGCAAACAGAGACAGACATTTAGGAGGGCAGAGTAGTTCAGTGTGTTTCCACTGTGCTAATTCCTCTCCTACAAGCCAGTGACACTAAGACACGGCTATTGACGCTATCCTTCCCTAGCACCATTAATCAGAGGATCTCAAAGCACTCTAACAGGAAATTAACTCTTGACCCTGCCCAGCAGGTATTATTCCCAATTTACACATGTTACAGCTGTTTATTTCAAGAATTAGTTTGGCCGGGGGTCACCGGAGCCACAGCCCCATGCTGAGCCTGGCCTCCCCTCCCCTCCTCTCCAGCCAGCACAGCAGGAGCATTGATTAGCTAATCCAACAGGTGCCCAGGGTACACGGCAGGAGCTGGAAACGGGGACAGGGCTTGGTTCTGATCTTAACTGCACCACTGTGGCTACGGCAACATTACAAGCTCCCTTCCTGGGAGAGCAGCAAAGAGTCCTATGGCACCTTATAGACTAACACACGTATTGGAGCATAAGCTTTCATTGGTGAATACCCACTTCATCGGACATGCATCTGACGAAGCGGGTATTCACCCACAAAAGCTTATGCTCCAATACGTCTGTTAGTCTATAAGGTGCTACAGGACTCTTTGCTGCTTTTAAAGATCCAGACTAACATGGCTACCCCTCTGATACTTGACTCCCTGGGAGAGGGATCAACATGTCTCCTCACTTTCCAGCCTGGCTGCCAGTTGCAGCGGGACACAAATGGAGGGGACGTTCTCACAGGCCGGCTGAACTCCTCAGTGAGAGTCAGCGTTGCTGAGTCGAGCCTAGCTCCCAGCAGGCCGGCTGTTAGGCTGGGCAAGGATTCAGCTACAGACACGTTAGACAGCACGGCCCAAACTGTCAGCACCTATGTTGTGTCTACAACAGCACACTAAACCTGGGTTTGGGGGACTCGGGTTTGTGCGCTCAGTGTTTCCAAGCCCATGCTCGAGTGTCCACACTGCACTGTGCTAATGCATCCACGCTGCACTACGTGGCCTTCTGACTCAGGGCTGAGGCTTGAGCCGCATTCACACTGCAAAAATGACGGGACTCGGGCTCTGACCCACCTCCTAGCAGGGTCAGACCTGAGTCAGACTGATTTGAGTGTGGCTGGAAGGGTGGAACCTGGGCTTAGTGTGCAGTGAAGATGTATTCTTGCAGGCAGCCTGCCAGAGCAAGTGGGTTGCCCCACCTTTGACATAAGGAAGCTAATTAAAGCTGTACGCCTTCTCAGGCCTGACCCGCGTAAGGGCTGCAAGTCCCAGCATACAACAGCCCACATTGGCTCAAGTCTGCAAGGCTCAAGATTGGGTCTGAGCATGCTCAGACCCAGAGGCTGCACTGCCTTGTTAAAAGCTAAGGCATTTGCAGGTGCACCATGCTGAGAGAATTGCTTTGCTGGCAGGACAGGTTTCCGTCTCCCTAGGGAAAGCTAAGGTTGAATGGGATGAGCCCAAGTGACACCAGGAGAGGTGAAATGAAGGGGCTGGCATATCTTGCAGCTACAACTTACTTGAAATGCAGATCCTTAAACCTGAAGTGAGTCTCTACAACGCCCGTGGTCTTCACCCTGGTCCTCAGTACATCCTGCTGGGTTGGAATGTAGTCCCCTCTGGCTATCCTCTCCAGGTCATTCAGGTAGCTACAGCAAGAACGCAAAGGAAGCTGCGTCAGCAAGGCAAGCGAAAGGACATGGCTTGGTGCAGTCTCAGGGCTCTGGTAGAGTAAAGGGGCACCTTACGTACTCCAAGGGCCAATTGCCCCGCCTCTCCGTGGGTTTCTGCTGCAGCCTTCGCTGCAAGCCGCTCCTCCCCAATAGCTAGCCTGCAAGTGACTTCCCAATATATCTTCAGACCCCCTACTACTTAACACAGTACTCAGTGATCTCAACTTATAGTAGGGGAGCCCCAGCAGCTCAAGGTGAACTCAGCTCTGCAACCAGACTCTTAGTATAATCAAAATTAGCCCTATTATTGAAGAAAGGAAGAACAATTAGCATTTAGGGCCCCTAAAAGGCACTCATACCAAGGAGGAAGGAAAGATCCCAATCCCTGTCTTTATTCCAAGTTTTGGAACCCATGTCCCTGGCCTAGCAAGTGCTACTTAGTTGATGGCGAGTCCCTCCATCATAACAAAAGGCCAAGTACAGTTCTACTGTACTTGATTCACATAATCAGGATAATAACACTTTATTCTTCCTGCCCAAATAACAGAGAAACTGGGGATCCCACAGCCCCCAAAATGACCATCTAGGCAGGGTGGGTGTGCCTATGCAAATAAGATCAGCCCCTGAAGTTCTTTTCCACAACCCGCCACAACTCTCCACCAGATGTCACAGTAGATCTCATCCTGACCTTGCTTACATTTGTTAAGTAAAGTCCCCTTTACACCTATCTGCTGGCCAGCGGGTAGGGGAAAGAGGCTGGCAGAAACTCCAGCAAGCTCGATCTGTTCCCTAGTGTGAGCATGCAGCCTCAGCCCAAACAGACAAACACAGTGCGGGTGGGGAATCATGTGAGAAAGGGACCTCAGGTGCACTTCATCCTCCATATGGAGCCAAGGCCCATGGAAACTACATAGAATCATAGATGATTAGGGTAGGAAGGGACCTCAGGAGGTCATCTAGTCCCACCCCCTTCTCAAAGCAGGACCAATCCCCATCTAAATCATCCCAGCCAGGGCTTTGTCAAGCTGGGCCTTAAAAACCTCTAAGGATGATGAGCCCCCTCATCATTTTTGTTGCCCTCCATTGGACGCTTTCCAATTTTTCCACATCCTTCTTATAGGGTGGGACCCCAAACTGGACACAGTACTCCAGGTGAGGCCTTACCAATGCCGAATAGAGGGGAACGATCCCATCCCTCAATCTGCTGGCAATGCTCCTACTTATACAGCCCAAAATGCTGTTAGCCTTCTTGGCAACAAGGGCATACTGTTGACTCATATCCAGCTTCTCGTCCACTGTAACCCCTAGGTCCTTTTCTGCAGAACTGCTGCTTAGCCAGTCAGTCCCCAGCCTGTAGCAGTGCATGGGATTCTTCCGTCCTAAGTGCAGGGTTCTTAAGTGCAGGACTCTGCACTTTCCTTGTTGAACCTCATCAGATTTCTTTTGGCCCAATCCTCCAATTTGTCTAGGTCACTCTGGACCCTCTCCCTACCCTCCAGCATATCTACCTCTCCCCACAGCTGAGTGTAATCCATGAACATGCTGAGGGTGCAATCCATCCCATCATCCAGATCATTAATAAAGATGGCAAACAAAACCGGCCCCAGGACCGACCCTTGGGGCACTCCTCTTGATACTGGCTGCCAACTAAACATTGAGCCGTTGACCACTACCCGTTGAGCCTGACAATCTAGCCAGCTTTCTATCCACCTTATAGTCCATTCATCCAGCCGATATTTCTTTAACTTGCTGGCAAGAATATTGTGGGAGACCGTATCAAAAGCTTTGCTAAAGTCAAGATATATCACATCCACCTCTTTATCCATATCTACAGAGCCAGTTATCTCATCATAGAAGGCAATCAGGCTGGTCAGGCATGACTTGCCCTTGGTGAATCCATGTTGACTGTTCCTGATCACCTTCCTCTCCTCCAAGTGCTTCAAAATGGTTTCTTTGAGGACCTGCTTCATGATTTTTCCAGGGACTGAGGTGAAGCATATGGTTGTGCTCCAAGGACAAACGAGCAAGTGCACTGGGTCCCCCAAGCTGATTGCCAGTGTGAGCCCCAGAAGATGGAGCCCGAGACTCTGTTGACGAAAGGGTTAATTGCCCACTGCGACCACCACTGGAAAGCACAGCCCTGAGAATGGCTGGGGGGGGAGAGAGGGGGAGGAATGGTGGCAGGTGCATGGTGGGTCTGTGGAGCTGGGACTGGGAAGGGCAGCAACTCCAGAGCCATGGCGTGAGCCTGCGTCACGTCTGAGACATGCTTGGACTTACCACCACCTGGGGGGAAGCACAGGTCTGCGGCTCTACCAGCAGGGTGCACATGGGGGTGATGAATGATCTCCTGGCTTGCGTGGGCTGCTGAGATCTCCTGGCCCGGGACTGTTTAAGGTGCTGGGATGGGGGTGGAGTATACATGAGAGGCCAGACTGGGCTGTAGGCAGGGCTGGATGGATGCTGAGAGAGGGACTCCCTCTTCATGTGGGTAGAGCATGTGGGTCCTGGATCAGCACCAGCAGCCTCTCTGTGGGTAAGGCTGGAGCATTCGCTTGGGCTGCCCCACATGGCAGGCCTGGCTGGGGCATCCTCCGCTCAGTGGAACACAGGGGTGCCTAGCAGGGGCTGCTGAACTCAGTTCACTTGCGATCAAAGGCAGATCGGAAGGCTGGGCAGCAGGTGGGTGCCCGGGGACTCGCTGTAATGAGGCAGGGCCTCTGCCCAGCCTGCGAAAGACTCACTCACTGGGTCTCTAAGCCCAGGTGCCCCTTGGGTGAGCTGGCAAGTCACAGGAGCACGGTCCCTACTCCCTCTGAAAGGGCCAGTGTCGCCCTATGACACTCCTCCACCCCCCAGGAAGATGCATGGCCAAGTGAAACTTCACAAACAGCCCTTTGATCTGTACCTGCTCCATGCCGGGGCAGACCCACAGAGTGCGTCTTAGGAGGCAGCAGGTGTCCTGGCTGGGAGCTCAGTTCTCTGCCCGGCAGTGCCACATCCAGCCACCAGAGAGAGCAAGGTGGCCACAAATCTCCTCCTTTGGCAGGCCAGCGTCGCCCAGCGGGGTCAGGGGGGCAGCCTCCGCAGAGCCAGGCTAATGTGAGACAGAGCCACAGCCTCCAGCCAACTGCATGTATCCACAGGGCTGGTGCCCGAGGGGCTGACGGCCTGCAAGGCCTAGCTTGCTGGCAGCCCCACACCATGGAAAACCCCTTGTTGTTCCACGCCCAACCCAAAGGGATTTTTTTTTTAATTTTTAACAAATTGAAAATTGAAAAAAAGAGAAAAGGTGATGGTCAAACGAGCAATATTTCCTTCCAGCAGCCGGCAGTCCCAGCACAAGGTCTGGCCCTTTGTTACACATCATGGTTCCTCTTTTTCACACAATGAAAGGATGGTTTGAAATGAAACGTGGTTTCTAAACCAGAAAACTGAAACATTTTGATTTTTCTTAAAAAAATTATTTTCCACCAGGACAAAATTGTCAAAATTGACAGGAATTTGCTAAATATTCCAGTCTGGCCACATTTGTGTTTTTGGCTCAAAAGAAATTTGGCCAAAAATGTTGCCCGCTTCTATTCAGTCCCCCTCCCCCCCCCGCTCCTCCCAATGAGCCCCAGGGACCCCAGCGCTCTGGGAGTCCTTTTCAAAGGGATCCAAACACCCAATCCCCATTAGTTTTGAAAATCAGTCTTTTGGGTGCCTCAACCAACCTTAACTCTGAGTTTCCTGGATTGTAATGCCTGCTTTTGGGGAATATTTGCAACATCCCTGCGATGGTTTTTTGACCCTTTTGTTACTCATACATGCTAGCAACCTGCACATGCCCCCCCAACTCCTCCGTCAGCCATGACTCTCAGCCAGTGTGTAAAACAGAAGGTTTATTAGTCGACAGGAACACAGTGTAGACCAAAGCTTGTAAGCAGGAAGTTACAGCAAAGGCCATCTTGGGGAAGGGTGGGGGGATCCAGAGCCTAGAGCCCTGGGCTCTCCCCCTGCGTCCCAACCAGGAGACTGACTGGCTTCTAGCAGCCCATCCTCAGTCACGCCCAGAGGCCCCTCCTTCATTCTTTGTCTCTTTCCCAGACAAGCAGGTCACCTGGCCTCCACTTCTCACTTTGTTCTCCAGCGCCTCTGGCTGGCTCCTAGAGAGAACGGGCCCTAGCCATCAGGTGCCAGGATAAAGGGTGATGGCCATTCTCTGTGACCAGGCAGCCAGCTAGCAGTCACACCTAACTCGAGGGGTCTCTGCAATGATCACAGACCCTCATCCTACCTCCTAGATACTTGAGTAACACATAGGGGAAACTGAGGCACACACAGTATTCAACCGAAACATTAAGCACATTCCCACTTTGTCACAATGGCCTTCTTCTAAGGGCCTCACTTGTAACCCACCAGGGAAATGTAGCTGTCCCTGCCAGATCCCGTGTCACAACCCCTGCAAAGCCACGCTGTGAAGCTGTCCACATTTACCTCTTGGTGGTTTGCCAGTACAGCACCCAGTGATCACCCCCTCTGCAGCTGCCTGGAGCTCCCAGCACACACAGAGCCAAGGGGGATGAGGTTGTGCTGGTCTCAATCTGTGCCCAGCAGGCCCAGTCCCATGCTGTGGTGCATCTATTGGAGGCTGGTGTCTCAGTCATGGGCAGTCACCAGCATGCCTGGTGGAGCAGGACAGTGTGCCCATAGGTGGGACCAGCATACCAAGTGCTGGGCTGAGTCATTGAACCCCAAGAGTAAAGCACAGCCTGAACTGGAGGAGCCTGTCAGTTAACTCAGCCTGTAGGGGCCTCTTAAAACCTTGATGGGTATGGCCACACGGGCTGGCACGTGCCAGCTGACTTGGGCTCACCAGGCTCAGGTTAAGGGGCTGTTTAATTGTAGCGCAGACATTCGAGCTTTGGGATCCTCCCACCTCACAGGGTTCTAGTACCCTGGCTCCCGCCTGAGCCCGGATGTCTACATTGCAGTTCAACGACCCTTTAGCCCAGCTCAGCTGGCACGGGCTAGCCATGGGGTTTTAATTGCAGTGTAGGCATCCTCCAGTGCCCCAGCCACTACTTGAGGAGGACAGAGGGGTGCTGGGGTGAGCATGGGGTTTGGGAGGTGCAGTTCTGTCCCATACAAAGCTGGTGAGATGCACTAGTGAGCCTTCACTGGCACTTTGCACTAGGCGGGGAGATGCCTTGTCCCATGAATGGCCCTCGGGGAATGCAGTTAATAATAAACAGCTGCTGATGGAATGATTCGGCACCAAACCTTGGACTGGAGGGGGCTCAGCATCTTGCCTGGAGAGCCAGAGTCAATATTGCACTGTGGGCTGTGAGGACAGAGTAACGCAGGAGGTATGTCAGGGTGGCTGGCTGGGGAGGGAAATGCGGGGCTGGTTGCATTGTGTGAACTAGGCTGGGATCAAGTCCCTGCAAACCATGACCCAGTTCTAGTGTCTGGCCAAGCTTTGCTCAGTGCACCATGGTGGCTTTCTGCTCTCTTGGCATTTCCCTTCCCCGGTGTGCCCCCCAGCAGCCTCTGGGCTGTGTGAGATTGTGCTGGGCTGCCTGTGACCCCCACAGGGCTGTCCTGCTGGGTAGGGATGGATGGAGCACAGTAGCACCCCAACCCTTCCTTGCACATCTGCTGCCCATTGGCACAGCTGGTGCCAGAGACGTCCCTGAGGGATTTCCCCACAGCCCTCCTCCCTTCAGTCAGGAATGTGTCCAGGAATGAGGAGTAGCTGCTGGCTGCTCTGCGCTCCCACCGTAACCACACCTGGCAGCAGTGGGGGCTCAGTGATATCATTTCCCAAGGGAAAATAACCAAAGCATTTGTGCTCCCTGTGAAGGGTTATGCCCCTTGGGAAGCCACCTGATGTGCTGAGATACCACTGAGTCGACCTGTTCTGCCAGCATGGGCCCCCTTTAACCTGGCTTGCTGAGCCAGGCTTTTGAAACCTCCTCTAACACACACACAGCCAGGGCCATACCCAGCTGCAGATCAGCTCTGGGAAGACTCAGTTAAGGGACTTGCTCCAGCACTCAGATGTCCACCTCCCTTGCAGTGCAGACCCAAAGGTATATTATGAAAGTCGCCCCCTCCCTCAATGTGGAGAGAGGTGTGCACAACTTCTCATCCCCCAGCTTAGAAATTACAGAAACTGGATTTAATAATAAACAAAACAAATTTTATTAACTATAAAAGGCAGATATTAAGTGGTAAAAGGGGTAACAAACAGAACAAAGCAGATTACTAAACAAATGAAATCAAACACACAAACTAAGCTAGTTTCACTAAAGAAATTGGTTACAAATAGATATTGTCACAGGCAGTTTGCAAAGTTTCTGTGGTTCAGAGTTCCAGTTATATTCCTTTTCAGACTGGACTCCTGTCTCAGTCTGGACTCCCCCCTTGCCTTTCCTTTTGCAGTCTTTCTTCTTGGGCAATCCTGTTTGCCTTCCTCCCCACCCTTAAATAGGATTTACATAAGGAGGGAATCCTTTGTTTTCCAAACTTGACCCCCCGCCCCTCCCTTACAGTGGAAAGTTACAAGAAATCCCAGGTAATGGTTTAGTATCAGGGGAAAAGATCAGCTGACTTTGTAGGGTTACAGCATCCATGAGTCATTGGCAGTATGGAGCGTCCTGTTGGGATCCAGGAAGGCTTCACGGTGTATTGTCCTTGAACCATAGAGTCATAGAATATCAGGGTTGGAAGGGACCTCAGGAGGTCATCTAGTCCAACCCCCTGCTCAAAGCAGGACCAATCCCCAACTAAATCATCCCAGCCAGGGCTTTGTCAAGCCTGACCTTAAAAACTTCTAAGTGCTCCACCACGCTCCTAGTGAAAAAGGTTTTCCTAATATCCAACCTAAACCTCCCCCACTGCAACTTGAGACCATTACTCCTTGTTCTGTCATCAGCTACCACTGAGAACAGTCTAGATCCAACCTCTTTGGAACCCCCTTTCAGGTAGTTGAAAGCAGTTATCAAATCCCCCCTCATTCTTCTCTTCCTCAGACTAAATAATCCCAGCTCCCTCAGCCTCTCCTCATAAATCATGTGTTCCAGTCCCCTAATCATTTTTGTTGCCCTCCACTGGACTCTTTCCAATTTTTCCACATCCTTCTTGTAGTGTGGGGCCCAGAACTGGACACAGTACTCCAGATGAGGCCTCACCAATGCCGAATAGAGGGGAACGATCAAGTCCATCGATCTGCTGGCAATGCCCCTACTTATACATCCCAAAATGCCATTGGCCTTCTTGGCAACAAGGGCACACTGCTGACTGATATCCAGCTTCTCGTCCACTATAACCCCTAGGTCCTTTTCTGATCCTTGCTGATGGGCCACCAGCCCAGTCTGGCTTTTCCATTGTTGTACCTGAAGTGTTAGCAGAGGGCGTCACCCAAAGTAGCATAGCTGAAATACAGATACATAGTCAATATTCCTAACTTCAGGTACAGAAATGATACAGGCTTACAAACTGGATAATCACATTCAGTAAATCATAATCTTTCCAATATCTCACATGAGCCATCTGGCATAAAGCATATCTCACAGTTATGTCATATTCATATCATAAGCATATTTTCATAAGGAATATGGAATGCAATGTCACACTCCCGACACCTCACTCTCCCAGGCATGTTAGCTCCTTTGGGTCCCCCCCTCACACAAGAGTTACAGGGGAAATGGGAAGCTCCCTACAGAGGCAGTGTTAAACTGCGATGCCCCACCTCCCCAGCACTGCCAAGGTCCAGAGCCAGTGGGATGCAGTAGTGCAGGGCTCTGCACCCTAAGGGGAAATTGCGCCCCACCAGGCAGGCTCCATACCATGGGTGCTGGAGCGTGAATGCACATGGCTTCTTACAGTACACCCTGCTAGGAGAGGCTGTGGCCAGAGTAGCCTGGAGCTCCCCCACAGCATCCCCTGCCCATCTCAGTACAGGCAGAGAGGGTTGTGGGTCAGGCCTGTCCTGGCGCAGGCAGAGGGAGTTGTGGGTCAGACCCATCCCAGCACCTGCAGAGAGGGTTCGGGGTCAGGCCCATCCCGAGATGGTCAGAGAAGGTTCTACGTCAGGCTTGTCCTGGCACCAGCGGAAAGGGATCTAGGTCAGGCCAGTCCCGGCGCCGGCAGAGAGGGCTCTGTGTCAGGCCTGTCCCAGCGTGGAGCAGAGAGGGTTCTCTAGATCAGGCCTGTTCTGTGGCAGGGACAGAGCATTCTGGGTCAGGCCTGTCCTGGCGCCAGCAGAGATGATTTAGGGTCAGGTCCGTCCCAACGCTGGCAGAGAGGGTTCTGGGTCACGCCTGTCCCAGCACAGGGCAGAGATGGTTTGGGGTCAAGCCCATCCAGGCGCTGGCAGAGATGGTTTGGGGTCAGGTCCCCCCAGGTGAGAGCAGTGCACCATTGGGCCCTGTTCCCCACTCCCCCTGGTGCCCCCCTCCAGGGCCGGCTGGCCTGGCCTTCCGTCGCACCGTCTGAGCTCAGGCAGGAGGGTCTCCATGGCCTGAGACTCACCCTTTCCTGCCTGCGCCTCTATCAGCTCCCCTCCCGCACCTCAGGAACCCTGCAGGACCGGGTGCTGGCCTGGGTGATGCTGGGCTCTGCCCTATCTTGGACGGGCCTGGGGCTGGCTCTCCCTATCTAGCCCCACGCTCCCCGGGGCTTCGTGGGCGCAAAGGGGTCTCTTTCCTCCAACAGAAACCGGCCCCACACATCCAGCTGATCACTGCAGGGGGTCAGGGGTGTCTGGGGGGGTCTTGCACTGCCCCAGGGGAGGGGATCCCAGCCTGACTGGGGATTCATCCATTGTCATCCAGAGCCCTGGAAAGCATCAGTCCACCCCCAGCAGGGAGGCACACACTAGTTCACAGATGGGGAAACTGAGGCACGGAGAGGGTAGTGACTGGCTCAGGGTCACAGTGCTGTCCTGTGGCAGAGCCTGGCATGGAACCCAGGTATCCTGGCCCCCAGACCAGTGCAGTAAGCACCCGGGCAGCCTTGCTGTGTGCTAGCAGGCATCACTGAGTCAGTCCCAGTGGGAGAAGCCAGGCCAGGCATCCGCTGAGGACCTTGATCCCTCCGGATCTGCCTCTGCAGAGATCCAGGATCACAGGCAAAGCAGCTGTGTGGGGCCGTTCCCTGGACATATCCAGGCATCGCTGTGCCATCACCTTCACGGCTAGTGGTGCCCTGAGACCCCCGTGCCAGGCTGAGATCCTGGCGCCCTGGGCACGGGCCCCTCACATGCGTTGGGGATGAACGTTTCTGGACCCCACATGAGCAGAAAGCTCAAGGTGCTGTCCCAGTCTGACTGAGTGGGGTCCCTGCCATGTTGTCCCCGAGCAGATCAGGGAGTGGGGTGGGTTCAGGGTGGATCTGACAGAGGTGCCCCCTAGAGATAACGTGATGTCTCCCCCCCGCCCCCCCAGGTCCATGTTCAAAGGCTCCACCTAGAGCGAATCCCCCAGCCAGGCCTGGCACATGGCTCAAGGAGAACCCGGGGGTGGCAGACAGGCTGTGGCCATGGCAGGATGCACTGGGGGGGCTGAGGGAAGGGCCATGAGATTGTGCACTCAGTGCCAACACCTCTGTCAGCCTAGCACTTTGTGGGCTGGGGTCCCCTGCCTGGACCCCCCCTGCCTTGGGCAGCCTCAAGCCCCTCTTCCCAGCAGGGCCAGGGGCAACTTGGCCATGTGGCTGCCTGGCCTCCTGCTGCGTGGAGAGAGGGCATCAGTGTGTGGGGAGCTCAGCCCAGCACTGCCCCATGCTGGCATCATGCCAGGGCTCTGCCAGCCCCCGCACCAAGGGCACCCAGCCTGCTCTGCCAGGGGAGAGATTCCCCCTATACCACAACCTCCGGCCTGGGCAGAGGCAGGGGCAGGGCACAGGGGTAGCGCGGTGGGGAACAGAGGCGTCCGAGGGTCCCCACGAAGTGGGCACACGTGAGATGGTTGCCATGGGTTAGGGGTCTCGTGGCACCTGATGCTGGCTTTAGGATGGGTGTGCCGATGCCTTCAGGAATGGAAAGTGGGCACATTGTTCTGCCAGCGTGTCCAGGGCATGAGCTGTCCTAAGGATGGGTGGGGTGGGGGCCATGCCATGCGATGGGGTGGGGGGCTGTGCTTCAGGGGAGAGGGTGGAGGCCGTGCCATGGGTGGGGATGGGGAAGACTGTGACCCAGGGTGGAGAGGGGGGAAGCTGGGCCGCAAGGTGGGGAGGGGGATGCCATGCCTTGGAGGAGGAGCGGGGGGGTGTGAGGCCAGGCCGCAGGTGGGGCTGGCGCCTCATCTGTATGCTCTGTGTTTCAGTGCCCGGGAGGCACCTTCACCCCTTCCATGAAGTCGACCAAGGACTACCCAGACGAGGTGATCAACTTCATGCGCACGCACCCGCTGATGTACCATGCCGTGTACCCCGTGCACCGCCAGCCGCTGGTCGTGCGCAGCAACGTGCACTACAAGTTCACCACCGTGGCCGTGGACCAGGTGGACGCAGCCGTGACGTTATTGACAGAATCTGTCACCGTATAGATCATCGTTGCAACCAAAGTCCTGTAGTGGCACCAAATCTTGTATAAAGGGGGTCGAACAAGGTGTCTAAGACAAGGTTATGGTTTGCTGGTTATAATTACGCTGTCTATCATTTTTGTAGTTAAAGTTATGAATATTGGCTCTATACTGTCTGTATTTCAAACTCGTGCTATGCTTCTGGGTGACACCCCAGACAAGTTGGTGTCATCTCTGCCCAGCCTGCTTGAGGGCCCACTAAGGACCATCAGCTATACAACTGACCTATTGAGAGAAGGCAGATACACCTTGTGACTCAGCAAGGTATGCAGGGACTTGCCCATGTGACACCAAACTCCATTTTGCTGTAATTTTCCACAGTAAGAACACAGAGGTGTTCTTACACCTGGAAAAGACTATAAAAGGCTGATGCCTCATCTCCACCTTGTCTTCAGTCCTGCTTCTTACCTCTGGAGGGACTTTGCTACACTGAAGCTTTGAACCAAGGACTGAATGACCCATCTCAGCTGTGGATGTGCTCCAGAGATGTGATTTGAACCTGCAGTTTATTCCATCACTGCTATAAGCCTGAACCAAGAACTTTGCCATTACTGTATGTAATTGATTCCATTTAGCCAATTCTAGCTCTCATCTATATCTTTTTCCTTTTATGAATAAACCTTTAGATTTTAGATCCTAAAGGATTGGCAACAGCATGATTTGTGGGTAAGATCTGATATGTGTATTGACCTGGGTCTGGGGCTTGATCCTTTGGGATCAGGAGAACCTTTTTTCTTGGACTGGGGTATTCGTTTTCATAACCATTTGTCCCCATAACAAGTGGCACTGGTGGTGATATTGGGAAACTGGGGTGTCTAAGGGAATTGCTTGTGTGACTTGTGGTTATCATAGAATCATAGAATATCAGGGTTGGAAGGGACCCCAGAAGGTCATCTAGTCCAACCCCCTGCTCGAAGCAGGACCAATTCCCAGTTAAATCATCCCAGCCAGGGCTTTGTCAAGCCTGACCTTAAAAACCTCTAAGGAAGGAGATTCTACCACCTCCCTAGGTAACACATTCCAGTGTTTCACCACCCTCATAGTGAAAAAGTTTTTCCTAATATCCAATCTAAACCTCCCCCACTGCAACTTGAGACCATTACTCCTCGTTCTGTCATCTGCTACCATTGAGAACAGTCTAGAGCCATCCTCTTTGGAACCCCCTTTCAGGTAGTTGAAAGCAGCTATCAAATCCCCCCTCATTCTTCTCTTCTGCAGACTAAACAATCCCAGCTCCCTCAGCCTCTCCTCATAAGTCATGTGTTCTAGACCACTAATCATTTTTGTTGCCCTTCGCTGGACTCTCTCCAATTTATCCACATCCTTCTTGTAGTGTGGAGCCCAAAACTGGACACAGTACTCCAGATGAGGCCTCACCAATGTCGAATAGAGGGGAATGATCACGTCCCTCGATCTGCTCGCTATGCCCCTACATATACATCCCAAAATGCCATTGGCCTTCTTGGCAACAAGGGCACACTGCTGACTCATATCCAGCTTCTCATCCACTGTCACCCCTAGGTCCTTTTCCGCAGAACCACTGCCTAGCCATTTGGCCCCTAGTCTGTAGCGGTGCATTGGATTCTTCCATCCTAAGTGCAGGACCCTGCACTTATCCTTATTGAACCTCATCAGATTTCTTTTGGCCCAATCCTCCAATTTGTCTAGGTCCTTCTGTATCCTATCCCTCCACTCCAGCGTATCTACCACTCCTCCTAGTTTAGTATCATCCGCAAATTTGCTGAGAGTGCAATCTACACCATCCTCCAGATCATTTATGAAGATATTGAACAAAACCGGCCCCAGGACCGACCCCTGGGGCACTCCACTTGACACCGGCTGCCAACTAGACATGGAGCCATTGATCACTACCCGTTGAGCCTGACAATCTAGCCAGCTTTCTACCCACCTTATAGTGCATTCATCCAGCCCATACTTCCTTAACTTGCTGACAAGAATACTGTGGGAGACCGTGTCAAAAGCTTTGCTAAAGTCAAGAAACAATACATCCACTGCTTTCCCTTCATCCACAGAACCAGTAATCTCATCATAGAAGGCGATTAGATTAGTCAGGCATGACCTTCCCTTGGTGAATCCATGCTGGCTGTTCCTGATCACTTTCCTCTCATGCAAGTGCTTCAGGATTGATTCTTTGAGGACCTGCTCCATGATTTTTCCAGGGACTGAGGTGAGGCTGACTGGCCTGTAGTTCCCAGGATCCTCCTTCTTCCCTTTTTTAAAGATTGGCACTACATTAGCCTTTTTCCAGTCATCCGGGACTTCCCCGGTTCGCCACGAGTTTTCAAAGATAATGGCCAATGGCTCTGCAATCACAGCCGCCAATTCCTTCAGCACTCTCGGATGCAACTCGTCCGGCCCCATGGACTTGTGCACGTCCAGCTTTTCTAAATAGTCCCTAACCACCTCTATCTCCACAGAGGGCTGGCCATCTCTTCCCCATTTTGTGATGCCCAGCGCAGCAGTCTGGGAGCTGACCTTGTTAGTGAAGACAGAGGCAAAAAAAGCATTGAGTACATTAGCTTTTTCCACATCCTCTGTCACTAGGTTGCCTCCCTCATTCAGTAAGGGGCCCACACTTCCCTTGGCTTTCTTCTTGTTGCCAACATACCTGAAGAAACCCTTCTTGTTACTCTTGACATCTCTTGCTAGCTGCAGCTCCAGGTGCGATTTGGCCCTCCTGATTTCATTCCTACATGCCCGAGCAATATTTTTATACTCTTCCCTGGTCATATGTCCAACCTTCCACTTCTTGTAAGCTTCAGTTAGCCAGTGAAGTGAGACCGAAGTCCTCTCTGGCTGGCTGGTTTGGTTTGCCTTAGTGGTGGAAAACCCCCAGCCTCGGGCTGTAACTGCCCTGCTTGAAGAAATTGGTCCTGAATTGGCACTCTTGGTTGAGTCCTGCCAGAACCAGCATCTTCACACTTCTATCTCAATGTGTTTTGATTCTGAAATAGCCTTAGGGCATGGCTACTTGTGAGTTAGAGCGCATTAAAGCAGCCCAGTGCGCTCTAACTCACGATGCATCCACACTGGCAAGGCACATAGAGCGCTCTGACTCCGCGGCTAGAGCGCTTCTGGTACTCCACCTCGGTGAGTGGAATAACGTTTGATGCGCCCCCACTGGAGCACCCCGGCACCTGTGTGGACACCCTGGTCCTATAGTGCACTCTGATCGGCCTCCAGAAGTGTCCCACAATGCCTATTCTAGCCACTCTGGTCATCACTTTGAACTCTACTGCCCTGCCCTCAAGTGACCAACCGTCAGACCCGCCCTTTAAATTCTCTGAGGATTTTGAAAATCCCCTTCCCGTTTGCTCAGCCAGGCGTGGAGTGCTCTCAGCAAATCTTTCCAGTGACTATGCCGCCACACGCCAGGCAATCCCCAGTATGGAGCAATGGCGAGGTGCTGGACCTCATCAGTGTTTGGGGGGAGGAAGCTGTCCAGTCCCAGCTGCGCTCTAGCCGTAGGAATTACGATACCTTCAGGCAGATATCAAGGGCCATGCTGGAAAGGGGCCATGACCAGGACACACTGCAGTGCAGGGTTAAAGTGAAGGACCTGCAGAATGCCTACCACAAAGCCCGTGAGGCAAACTGCCACTCCGGTGCTGCCCCCGTGACCTGCGGTTTTTACAAAGAGCTGGACGTGATACTTGGGGGCGACCCCACCTCCACTCCGAGTACCACCATGGACACTTCAGAACCCAGTGCAACAAGGCAGGAGGAGGAGGAGCAAAGAGGGAGCGAGGGTGTTGAGGAGGAGGAAGAGACCCCGGCATTCCTAGATGCATGCAGCCAGGAGGAAGGTAGCCAGTTGCAGCGGCCAGTGCTTGGGGAAGGACAAACACCAGAGGAGGTTCCCGATAAATGGCTTTTAGTTTGGGAAGGAAGTTATTCAGTGCAGGCTCTTGGGGCAAGGAGGGTTAGGGCTGCATGCGTGCCTAGATGCAGAATAGAGCGTTGATGTGCTCTCTCACATCACGGTAATCAGCCTCAGTGATCTCTTTAAAGGTCTCATCCAGAACTTGGGCAATGCGCTTGCGCAGGTTTCGTGGGAGAGCCACTGTGGTCCTTGTCCCAGTAAGGCTAACATGTCTGTGCCACTGTGCCGTGAGGGGTGGGGGGACCATTGCTGCACACAGGCAAGCTGCATATGGGCCAGGGTGGAAGCCGCATTGCAGTAGAAGACCCTCCCTTGCTTCCCAGGTCACTCTCAGCAGCGAGATATCTTCCAGGATGAACTCCTGTGGAAAATGTGGGGACAGTGTTCAGTGTAGGGGCCCCCTGCCGCTGTTGGCTCTCTCCAAGGCACAGAGACCCATAGGATAGTACAGCTGTGAAACAATCACCATTTTGGAAAAAAGAAAAGGAGTACTTGTGGCACCTTAAGAGACTAACAAATTTATTTGGGCATAAGCTTTGGTCCAAATAAATTTATTAGTCTCTAAGGTGCCACAAGTACGCCTCGTTCTTTTTGCTGATACAGACTAACACGGCTACCACTCTGAAACCTGTCACCATTTTGGGGCTCCCGGGTGTTCTGTGCGCTTGCTTTGGGACAGGCAAAATATGTGATTGTGTAGACTGTACTTGCCCTCCTTAAGTACGGGGGGGATCATTGCTCTGTCTGGTGTGAACAATGCTGCCTCTGTTAAGTGTTGCATTTTTCCTTTACAGATGCAACCTTGAGATCTCAGCCATCCGTGTTATCACTGGCTGAGAGGCTGCAAAGAATCAGGAAGAGGCCATGTAGAAGCAAAGAGGACATGCTGCATGAAGGCATGCAGCACTCCCTTAATGAAAATCAAAAAGTGCAGGAGTGGTAGGAGAGTGAAAGGAGGGTCCACCAGCAGAATGCGGATCGCTGGCACCAAAGCACAGAGTGGCTGATAAGCACCATGGAGCGCCAAGCAGACTCGATCCAGGCTGTCATAAATATAAAGAGAAGGGTAACCACCTTTCTGTATACAGTGCTATAAAATCCCTCCTGGCCAGAGGCAACATCCTGTTACCTGTAAAGGGTTAAGAAGCTCAGATAACCTGACTGGCACCTGCCTCAAAGGACCAATAAGGGGACAAGATACTTCCAAATCTTGCAGGGCGGGAAGGCTTTTGTTTGTGCTCTTTTTTTACATTGTTGTTCTCTCTTGGGACTGAGAGAGGCCAGACAGAAATCCATCTTCTCCAACCCATCCTAATCCAAGTCTCTAATACTGCAACCAGTATAGGTAAGCCAGGCAAGGTGGATTAGTTTATCTTTTGTTTTCTGTGAATTTTCCCTGTGTTAAGAGGGAGGTTTATTCCTGTTTTCTGTAACTTCAAGGTTTTGCCCAGAGGGGATCCTCTGTGTTTTGAATCTGAATACCCTGTGAAGTATTTTCCATCCTGATTTTACAGAGATGATTTTTACCTTTCTTTTTTTAAAATAAAAGCCTTCTTTTAAGAACTTGACTGATTTTTCCATTGCTCCAAGATCCAGGGGTTTGGGTCGTTGATGATCTTGTAACCAATTGGTTAGGATATTATTCTCAAGCCTCCCCAGAAAAGCAGGTGTGTAGGGCTTGGGGGGATATTTTGGGGGAAGACGTCTCCAAGTGGTCTCTTTCCCTGTTCTTTGTTTAAATCGCTTGGTGGTGGCAGCATAGGGTTCAAGGACAAGGCAAAGTTTGTACCTTGGGGAAGTTTTTAACCTAAGCTGGTAAGAATAAGCTTAGGGGGTCTTCACGCGGGTCCCCACGTCTGTACCCTAGAGTTCAGAGTGCGGAAGGAACCCTGACACAGGCGCTCATAGCCATGCAGGTGGAGCACCACCATGCCTTGCCCCGCTCCCCCGCAGCCCTTGTCCCAAAACTCTTTCCCTTGTGCCCCAATTTCACCTCCAACCCACTTTCCCCAAGCTCCAGGTTCTTATTGCCACTAGCTGCCTCCAGAACCTGTAGCTTCACCACTCAACCCTGAAAACTACAACCCTTACCCACTGCAGTCAACCCTCATCACCATGCAGTATAGCCATCCTGAAGTGCAGCACTCATTGCACAGCACGCCAAACAGGAAGGCCGAGTATGATAACAGGACACATGCAAACCTGTGATTGTACTGTTCTCCACCCCACCCCCTTGCCCTTTGTGTTTCCCAAGCAGTTGTGTTTCTTTTCAATAAATGCATTTTCTTTTCATTAAATGGATTTTTTTGCTTTGAAAACATTCTTTATTATTGCATAACATAAAAGATACCTTAGCCCAGGAAGACAACAGGCACTGCAAGTCAGTGTATAATACATAGCAAACACAGATTCCTAACATTGGAACCACTGCACTTCACTCCCGTGCAGGGCACCAGACATTACTGGTGGCTTTCAGCCTCAAATTGCTCCCTCAAGCCATCCCTAATCCTTGCAGCCCCGCACTGGGCCCCTCTAATAGCCCTGCTCTCTGGCTGTTCAAATTCAGCCTCCAGGTGTTGAACCTCCAAATTCCATGCCTGAGTGAATCTTTCACCCTTTCCTTCACAAATTTTATGGAGGGTACAGCACACGGATATAACCACGGGGATGTTGTCATTGGCCAGGTCCAGCTTCCCATACAGGATGCGCCAGCGGCCCTTTAAACAGCCAAAAGCACACTCCACAGTCATTCTGCACTGGCTCAGGCTGTTGTTGAACCACTTCTTGCTGCTGTCAAGGCACCCTGTGTAGGGTTTCATGAGCCATGGCATTAAAGGGTAAGTGGGTCTCCTCATTTGTAAATAGTTCCAAGGATCACAATGGGTATTTTGACTTCCCCATGGTGATCTTCTGGTCTGGGAAAAAAATCCCAGCTTGCAGCTTCCTGAACAGGCCAGTGTTCCAAAAGATGCATGTGTCATGCACCTTTCCAGGCCAGCCTGTGTTAATGTCAATTAAATGCCCACGGTGATCCACAAGCGCCTGGAGAACCATAGAGCAATAGCCCTTCTGATTAACATACTCTGAGGCGAGGTGGGCTGGTGCCAGAATTAGAATATGTGTCCCATCTAGCGCCCCTCTGCAGTTAGGGAAACCCATTTGTGCAAAGCCAGCTACAATGTCATGCACGTTACCCAGAGTCACGGTTATTCTGAGCGGGATGCGATTAATGGCCCTGCAAACTTGCATCAACACGATTCCAGTGGTCGACTTCCCCACTCCAAACTGGTTAGCAACCGATCGCTAGCTGTCTGGAGTTGCCAGCTTCCAGATTGCAATAGTCACCGGCTTCTCCACCGTCAGGGCAGCTCTCAATCTCATGTCCTTGCGCTGCAGGGTGGGGGCGAGCTCCTCACACAGTCCCATGAAAGTGGCTTTTCTCATCCGAAAGTTCTGCAGCCACTGCTCATCATCCCAGACCTGCACGACGATGTGATCCCACCACTCAGTGCTTGTTTCCTGAGCCCAAAAGCACCGTTCCACGGTGGTGAGCATGTCCGTGAATGCCATAAGCAAACTCATGTTGTATGTGTTACCCGCGTTGATATCATCATTGGAGTCCACACTGTCACTTTGGATCATAAAGAGTAACTCGACTGCCAAATGCGATGTGCTGGTGAGACTCGTCAGCATATTCCTCAGCAGTTGGGGCTCCATTCCCTCAGACCAAAAGGGAAGACAGAGTGCGCAGTACAAAAAAGCGTTGAAAGATGGCACCAATTGTGGACGGAAGCAGAGGGATTGCTGGGATGCGAACCGATGCATCACGGGGCGTTGGGACAGGACCTAGAATGCCCTGCACCTCTCACCCCCTTCCCACAAGCCACAGAATGGGAAGAGGTGCTCTGCGGGATAGCTGCCCACAATGCACCTCTCCCAGTGCCGCTGCAAGTGCTGCAACTGTGGCCATGCCAGTGGGCTTGCAGCTGTCAGTGTGGACAGACTGCAGGGCTTTCCCTACTGCACTCTACAAAAGTTGGTTTAACTCAAAGCGCTCCACATTTGCAAGTGTAGCCATGCCCTTAGTAAAGCATTTGGTCAGCTTCTTGAGAAAGGAATTTGCAAGTTAGTGCCCAGTCAAGAAACAGTTACTTGACAAAGGATTTTGGGATATGCCAATCCACATCTGAGCTTTCCTGGGAATGTTCAAACTAAGATGTGAACGATGGCATTGGCCTGCAAACTGAGTCATGCATGGACATGTAACTTGCCCATGTGACTGCAGATTCCATCTTGCTTAGGAGGTTTTCATGCAGGTCCCCACATCTGTACCCTAGAGTTCAGAGTGGGGAAGGAACCCTGACATGAAAACCTCCTAAGCTTACTTTTACCAGATTAGGTTAAAACTTCCCCAAGGTACAAACTGTTTTACCTTTTGCTCTTGGACTTTCGCCTCCACCACCAAACATTTATCGGGGTTTATTGGGAAAACATTGTTTGGAAACGTCTTTCCCCCCAAAATCCTCCCAACCCTTGCACCCCACTTCCTGGGGAAGGTTTGGTAAAAATCCTTACCAATTTGCATAGGTGACCACAGACCCAAACCCTTGGATCTTAAGAACAATGAAAAAAGCATTCAGTTCTTGAAAAGAAACATTTTAATCGAAGAAACAGTAAAAAGAATCATCTCTATAAAATCAGGCTGGTAAATACCTTACAGGGTAATTAGATTCAAAACAGAGAATCCCTCTAGGCAAAACCTTAAGTTACAAAAAGACAGAAAAACAGGAATATCCATTCCATTCAGCACAGCTTAATTTCTCAGCCATTTCAAGAAATCATAATCTAACGCATATCTAGCTAGATTACTTACTAAATTCTAAGACTCCATTCCTGTTCTGTCCCCGGCAAAACCATCACACAGACAGATACAGACCCTGTGTTTTTCTCCCTCCTCCCAGCTTTTGAAAGTATCTTGTCTCCTCATTGGTCATTTTGGTCAGGTGCCAGCGAGGGTATCCTAGCTTCTTAACACTTTACAGGTGAAAGGATTTTTCCTCTGGCCAGGAGGGATTTTAAAGGTGTTTACCCTTCACTTTATATTTATGACAGGGGGATATGCGGAGACCCAAGTGTGGGAGGCCCCACACTTCTCCCACAAGCACTGGAGCAGGGTTGATATGAAGTTGGACCCCTGGTCTGTAAGGACCTCCTTGGGGAACCTCACTCTGCTGAAAATGGTCAGCAGCGCATTTGCCAAGGTGTCTGCCTTGATCGAGGACGGAGCACCGCCTCGTGTAGTGAAATATACCATCATCAGTTTTCTTTCCAGCCCGGGCTGCCTTGCTGAGGGGCCCCACTATGTCCCTAGCCACTGTCAGGGTTCTCTCTCCACTCTGAACTCTGGGGTACAGATGTGGAGACCCACATGAAAGACACCCTAAGCTTATATTCCATCAGCTTAGGTTAAAAACTTCCCCAAGGCACAAATTCCTTTCCTTGTCTTTGGATGGTATTGCTGCCACCACCAAGTGATTTAAACAAACATTCAGGGAGGGGCCACTTGGAGCCCTATCCCTCTCAAAATATCCCCCCAAGCTCTTTCACCCCCTTTCCTGGGGAGGCTTGAGAATAATATACCAACCAAATAGATAAACAAGGTGAGCACAGACCAGACCCTTGGGTTTTTAGGACACTAAAAACCAATCAGGTTCTTAAAAGCAGAACTTTATTATAAAGAAAAAAAGTAAAAGAAGCACCTCTGTAAAATCAGGATGGAAGGTAATTTTACAGGGTAATAAAAAGATTTAAAACACAGAGGATTCCCCTCTAGACGTAACTTTAAAGTTACAAAACAGGAATAAACCTCCCTCTTAGCACAGGGAAAATTCACAAGCTAAAACAAAAGATAATCTAACACATTTCCTTGCTATTAATTACAATTTCTGTAATTTTAGATATACCATTTCAGTAGGAGCTGGATTACCAGCTTGGTCTCTCTCTTTGTCTCAAGAGAGAACACACAGAGAGCACAAACAAAACCTTCTCCCCATCCCCCCATCCCAGATTTGAAAGTATCTTCTTTGCCCATTGGTCCTTCTGGTCAGGTGCCAACTAGTTATTTGAGCTTCTTAAACCCTTACAGGTAAAGGAGGGATTTTATGCTACCTGTAGCTGTATGTTTATGACAGCTACCTTCTGAAAATGCTCCTCTATGATGGGCAAAGGTCTCAGAGCTGCTTTACACTTATCCCAGGCCTTCCCCATCCTCTGGGAGGAGTCACAGGACCTGCAATACTGTTGGACTGCATCCAAGACCCGGGGCCAGTAAAAGTTCTGCAGCAGCCTCTGCCTGGTGCGCCGGATGCCCTGATGCCCCGAAAGGGGAATATCATGGGCCAAATACAACAACCTGCAGTGGTAGCTCTGGTGAACCACCAACTGCTTCCTGGCTTTCCAAGGTTCAGTTTGCCCTGGGCCAGCCCATTCCCAGTACAGGAATCCCTTCTCCCAGAGGAACATCTCCCAGTGGTGCTCCCGCAGGGGTCCTGCACCACTGTGGCCAGCAAGGGCCCTCAGTTTCTTTAAGGATGGATCCTCCTGCAGCTCTGTCTGGAATTCTGCTGCTGGGTTTGGGGCCACAGTCCTGGCTGGCTGTTCCTTGGTTTCCCCACCGTGGGACAGAGGCTCAGGCCCAGCACTGTCAAGCCCTACCCTCAGTGCTTTGCTCTCCCACATTGGGAGGTCCCACACTGCTGGATTGGGAACAGGATGTCCCTCAATGGCTCTGGCTCTGAGTAAGGACCAGGGTGCTCTGAGTGCCATCCGGCCAGTCCCCCAAGTCATTACCCATTAGCATCTTCGAGGGTAGCTGATCATGCACCCCAACCTCTTTAGGGCCTTCCTTAGCCACCCATTTCAGATGTATCCTCACTACAGGCACCTTGACGGGGGCCCAAACACCCCTCTCAGGGTCAGGTATGCATTGGGCACTATCAGGTCTGGGTCTACCACCTCAGGCCGCGCCAGTGTCACCTCTGTGCCCGTGCCCCAGAACGCTCCTTCCCCCCACCTCAATGGAGATGTTGTGGCGATTGTGCCCCGGGCTCTGTCCCACACTCACCCAGTGAATTGAGTGTGTGCACTGCAGGGCTGGAGCCCCGCCTTCCCCTACTGGCCTGGTGGTCCCCTCCCCCTGGCACAGCCCTATTGACTGTGGCCCCCTAGACCAGCAGGGCCCCCTCTCAGTTCTTTTTGGCTGCCATTTCCTTCATCTTCAGGCACTGCGCCACTGTGTGTCCTTTTTGGCCACAGTAATTACATTTCAGGTTGCTCAAGTCCCAGGAGAGGGGTCAGCGCACCCCGGCCTTCACAGGAACCCCTGAGTTGGCTTCCTGGAGTCCCACCTTTGAGAAGTCTCTGGGTGACTCTCCTTCTGAGTCCCTGACGTGGCTCTCCCTCCTCCCCCCGATCTGCTGTCCACAAACTCATCTGCCAGTGCCCCCGCACTGCACAGATCTTTAGGCTTCGGGTCCACTAACCACATCTTAAGGTCTGGAGGACAGATGTCATACAGCTGCTCCAACCCCACCAGGTTACACACGGCCTCGGTGCTAGTGGCCCCTGTGCCCTTCCCCCACTTACAGAGATAGTCCCCCAGCAGGTTGGTGACCTCCTTGTAAGGGACACCTGAGGTCTTGCGTACACCCTGGAATCGTTTTCTGTACGCCTCGGGGGTCAGTTCAAACTTCATCAGCAAAACCTGTTTGAACAGGTCATAGTCCCCGTCTAAATACCACCCATTTGGTTGAATGTCTCTTAGGCCTTGGGACCCAGCCGGAGTGAGTAGACAGCGGTGCCTGTCTGTGAGGTCAGTCTAGTTCAGATCACAAGGCTTCTCAAAGGATGTGAGGTAGGCATCAATAGCCCCCCCTACCCTGCCCCCTTAAACTGGGCCAACAATTTGGTGTCCAGATTCCCCGTAGAACTGGCTCTCAGGATCCTTCTCCATTTACCCCTTGGCAGGCCCTCTAGGCCTGCCTCTCCTCCAACTCCAGTTCATGCTTTCGCTGTTCTGCACGGTCCGCCAGCCTCCGCTCCTCCAGCTCCAGCTCCTTCGCTTTCAGCTCCAGTCTCTGCAGCTCCTCTGGGGAGAAACCGGATGTGGGATCCCAGCTGCTGACCAGGGAGTCAGGTCTGATAGACTCCCGGCTGCTACACCGATAGCCCCCCTGGCTACTCCCAGGCTCTCCGGAAGCCCTGCTGGGATCTGGAACTTGCTCCTTGCACTGGTCACCCTCTACCAGCTGGGAAATCAGCTGCTCCTTGGTGAGCCTCCCAATGCTCAGCCCTCTCTCCCTGCGCAGACGTGCAAGGTCCCTTTTAGGTAGCTGGTTATAGGCTAGGGGTGGGTAAATTATGGCCCCGTTCCAGCTCCTCTGTGCTCCAATGGGAGCTGCAGGGGCCACGCCTGCATTGGATGGGGCAGTGTGCAGAGCCACCTGGCCGTGCCTCTGCACTGGAGCTGGAGAAGGGACATGCCCCACGCCCCAACCCCCTGATCCCTCTCCTGCTCTCCAAACCCCTCAATCCCAGCTCGGAGCATCCTCCTGCACCCCAAACCTCTCATACCTAGGCCCACCCCAGATTCCACACTCCCAGGCCGGAACCTGCACCCCTTCCCAAGCCCTGATCCCCCTCCTGCCCTCCAAACCCCTCAATCCCAGCTCGGAGCATCCTCCTGCACCCCAAACCTCTCATACCTAGGCCCACCCCAGATTCCACACTCCCAGGCCGGAACCTGCACCCCTTCCCAAGCCCTGATCCCCCTCCTGCCCTCCAAACCCCTCAATCCCAGCTCGGAGCATCCTCCTGCACCCCAAACCTCTCATACCTAGGCCCACCCCAGATTCCACACTCCCAGGCCGGAACCTGCACCCCTTCCCAAGCCCTGATCCCCCTCCTGCCCTCCAAACCCCTCAATCCCAGCTCGGAGCATCCTCCTGCACCCCAAACCTCTCATACCTAGGCCCACCCCAGATTCCACACTCCCAGGCCGGAACCTGCACCCCTTCCCAAGCCCTGATCCCCCTCCTGCCCTCCAAACCCCTCAATCCCAGCTCGGAGCACCCTCTTACACCCCAAACTCCTCATCCCCAGCCCACACGCCTTCCCACACTCCAACCCCAATTATATGAGCATTCATGGCCCGCCAAACAATTTCTCAAAAAGAAAAGGAGTACTAGTGGCACCTTAGAGACTAACCAATTTATTTGAGCATAAGCTTTCGTGAGCTACAGCTCACTTCATCAGATGCATTCAGTGGAAAATACAGTGAGGAGTTTTAAATAAATAGTTTTCCCTATGTTTATTCCCCCCACCCACACACAGCTCCTCAGACGTTCCTGTTAACTGCTGGAAATGGCCCACCTTGATTATCACTACAAAAGGTTTTCTCTCTCCCTGCCCCGCTGGTAATAGCTCATCTTAAGTGATCACTCTCCTTACAGTGTGTAGGATAACACCCATTTTTTCATGTTGTGTGTGTATATAAATCTCCTCACTGTATTTTCCACTGAATGCATCAGATGAAGTGAGCTGCAGCTCATGAAAGCTTATGCTCAAATAAATTGGTTAGTCTCTAAGGTGCCACAAGTCCTCCTTTTCTTTTTGCGAATACAGACTAACACGGCTGCTACTCTGAAATCAAACAATTTCTATTCCCCGATGTGGCCTCGGGCCAAAAAGTTTGCCCACCCCTGCTATAGGCCATTTCCTCGCTGGTTACTTCAATTCCCTCATTTTACGCTGGCAGCCACTCACTGCCAAGTGCCTGCGCTTGCAGCCAACCATCAGCATCCACAAACCAGCCTCTGCTTCCATATTGTCATGGACTCACAGGACTCATGCTCTCTCTAGGCTCCGTACGGTCCCTGGGAGGAACCCCCTTCAGTGCAACAGCTCTTCTCGGGGGTCCACTCTCTCCTCAGCTCATTGTCCTTCCACTGGCCAGAACCGGCTGTGACTCCCGAGCTGGGCCTCCCGGTCACCAGGTCAACAGTCACTGGGGTATCCATTTTCCAGGCTGGTCATCAGGTCACTTGTCACTGGGGTATCCATTCTCCATTCGCTGTCCCTCTGTAACAACGAACACCTCTCCCACCACCTTGTTAAACCAATAACACACAGGGAAACTGAGTCCCATGTCCTCCGCATGCAAACCACTGCAAACAACAAGAAAACCCCCTGCTTTGTCACACCACCTTGGGGAGGGACTGGGGGGTGGTGTATGAAGCTGGGGGAACAAGGAGAGTTTGTTTGTGGGTGGTGGAGATGGAAGGGGGCAACTAGGCCTGAGAAACATGAACACCCCCCCACACAGTGGCTCAGACATGTGTAAGTGGGGGAATGGTCTCACTATTGTGGGGAACTTTCCTGACTTATACACGGTGAAATGGGCTAGCGAAAGAATCTGAGTCCTCACTCCCACTTCCTTTACCCAGAGGCCCCTCTGACCCCCAGGGCTCCCCTTCCACTCTGTGTGGCAGAGTCCTCATAACCCCAACAAGACTGGGCCCAGGATTCCTGAGGGGTTCGACCCCCAACCTTGTTGTGGTCACTTCGGGCAGGAGCTAGGGTGTCCCCACTCCGGGGTGCTCTCTCTGCACTGGATGCTTCCCTGACCCACTGATCATTACATACAGTTCAAAGAAATACAATTTATTAAACAGCAATCAATTTAAAAAAGATAAGGAAAAAACGGGAAAGGTTAAAGGAAAACCCGTCACCCTGCTCTATGGCATGGGGACATCACAACCAGCGTCTCTGGAAAGTAAGGGCAGTTCAGTCTATTCCTCACAAGTCCCAGGCCTTCTTCTCAGCCCTGGCTGTTCTGCAGGGATGCTGGGGGTCGGACACTTGCTCTGATGGTGGCCACACACTCTCAGGCTCTAGGTGTGTGACGTTATTGACTTGAACTGGGACCGTATAGAACATTGTTGTAACCAAGGTCCTGTAGGGGCACCAAATCTTCTATAAAGGGGGTCAAATAAGGTGTCTAAGATGAGGTTATGGTTTGCTGGTTAGGATTATGCTATCTGTTTGCATGTATCATTTTTGTATTTAAAGTTGTAAGTATTGGTTCTATACTGTCTGTATTTCAAACTTATGCTATGCTTCTGGGTGACACCCCAGACAAGTTGGTGTCAGCTCTGCCTAGCCTGCTTGATGGCCCATTAAGGACCAACAGCTATACAACTGACCCATTGACCGAAGGCAGACACGCCTTGGGACTCAGCAAGGCACGCAGGGACCTGCCTATGGACAGAACTCTGAGGTTTTTCCAGGCCATGTGATGGACAGCTTGTCTTTGGGACACTGAAAGAAAGACCACCTGGTGAGAGAATATAAAAAGCTGCTGCAGCTCCTCCATCTTGTCTTCAATCCTGCTTCTTACCTGTGGAGGAACTTTGCTACACTGAAGCTCTGAACCAAGGACTGAAAGACCTATCCCAGCTGTGGATGTACTCCAGAGACTTGATTTGAACCTGCAGTTTATTCCATCACTGCTACAAGCCTGAACCAAGAACTTTGCCATTACTGTATGTAATTGATTCCATTTAACCAGTTCTAGCTCTCATCTATATTTCTTTCCTTTTACAAATAAACCTTTAGAGTTTAGATTCTAAAGGATTGGCAACAGCATGATTTGTGGGTAAGATTGGATTTGTACATTGACCTGGGTCTGGGGTGTGATCCTTGGGATCAAAAGAACCTTTTTTCTTGGACTGGGGTATTTGTTTTCATAACCATTTGTCCCCATAATGAGGGGCACTGGTGGTGATACTGGGAAACTGGGGTGTCTAAGGGAATTGCTTGTGTGACTTGTGGTTAGCCAGTGGGGAAAAACCAAAGTCTTCTGTTTTGCTGGTTTGGTTTGCCTTGGTGTGCACAGAAACCCCAGCCTTGGTCTATAACGGCCTTGCTTTAAGCAATTTGTCCTGAATTGGCACTCTCAGTTGGGTCCCGCCAGAACCAGCCTCATTACAGGCACATTTCCTTCACTGTCACACTTCTCCACATGGGTAACAGGTAAGTTATAGGGACACTCATCTTCCACTATCCTTGCCTTCCCAAACTCCTGACTAGACAAAGCCATCAGCTCACAAGGCTGCCTAGGCTCATCCAGACTTTCCTTCCCAGGCACATTACCACTCCCCACAGATAAACTGCTGCTCTTCTCACTACCCTGAGCTACTGCCGGCAAATCACAGTTACGCTTTTCAGGTTCACTTTTATAAGTTGTACTAGCCAACAATCCATCACCCATCAAAAAAATCTACCCTTTCCTTCCTCAGTTAGGGCTTCAACCTGACCATCCACTTTAATCTGCTCCTGAGAAACATTGTCCTGACCAATGAGATCTTTCTGTGCTTGACCTAATTCCAGATTCACTTCTGAGACATTAGACAGACAATCAGAAACTTCATTCACAGACAAAATTTTTGGAAAAACCCTCCATAGATACAAGTTCAGGATTAATCCTCTCCTGTGCCTGGTTTGTGTTAACTTGACTGAACATAGCTTTAATACCATTTCCAATCATAAAATCCTTAGGGATTGTGTTCTTCACTCCCACAACCATGGTGCCCTCAAATCCCTTCCATTTAAGGTGGATTTTAGCCAAAGGCACCCTGACAAAATACTCAGATAGGGCTACAACAGTTACACTTTCATCTGGCCAGTAATCTTCCTCCCTGACAAGACTTGCTTTAACCAAAGTAATATCTGCTGCGGTGTCCCTCCATGCCATACACCTTACTCCATTCACTTCTGCACTGCTAATAAACTCTGCATTATTTTTCCCATATTTAGCTTTAATATGAGCTTTAAGGTCAAATTCTTCAAAGACCACAGAAACAGTATTTACACACAGGTCACCAGCACTGGGCTCTGTGTGGCTTGCCTGTGAGTTTATAATAACAGGATTAGCATTTGCCATGGCATTTGGGGTTGCTGGTTTTGGGCTGCCCTTCAGGGTTGGGCAATCTGGTCTCATGTGGCCCAGCACACCACAGTGATGGCATTCAACCTTGTTTATTCTTGTAGTGAGAGTTCCTACCCTCTAGGCCCCCTTTATAAGAGTCAGGGCCAGGTTTACTTTTAAATCCTTCCCTCCTCTTGAACTGGGGAGAATGGTGATTAATTTCCCCCTGGGGTTTATACCCTTCCCGAGCCTTGTTTTGGGTATGGGCATCTGCAATCTCTGCAGCCCGTAGGACTGACTCAGGGTCCCTATCACACACACCTGCTCTCACATGCTCAGGAACAATGTCCAAGAACTGTTCCAAAGTTATTAACTCCAGCAGTTTTTCAAAACTCCCATGGGCCTTTGCTCACACAAGACAAGTCACTTTTTAACAAAACCCATCAGCTTGTGAGCACATTCTACAAAAGTACAATCATTGGACATTTTAAACTTAACTCTGTAAGAATCGGGAGTAACCTTGAACCGCCTCAACACAGAATCTTTAAACCACTCATAATCCGAGGCTTCTTGTTCCCCCAGTTCATTAAATACCTCCCTGGCTTTTCCAGTCAGTCTGGTCAGCAAGACAGGCATTCGCTGACCATCAGGGATCTAGTACAGATTGCAGAGGCGTTCAAAGGTAGACAAAAACTCCTCTATATCCTCAGTATCATTGTAAATGGGAAACATCCTCTCCCAGTTTCTCTCGTGGTGGTGGGGAAGTGGAGTACCAGGTGGCGATGACTTTCTCTGCTCTTCCATGACTTGGAGCTAAAGTTTGACTGTCTCCTGTTCCATCTTGTGAGTCTCCTGTTGAGCTTTCTCCTCAGCCGCCAGCAGCTCCAGACGCCCCTTGTGAGCTTTTTCTTCTCTCAGCGGCTTCTCTTTCGAACTCAGCATTCTTTTGTTTTTCTAGCAATTGAAGATCTGCTAGATTCTGTTCATGCTCAAGTTGCAGTTTATTTGCTGCCTTTTGCACTCTAATTTTTTCTGCAGCTTCTGTAGCCTCAAGTAAGGGCTGTGCTCCTGCCTCCTGATCACTGGCCACTAACAGATTTCTCAGTTCTTGATTTGTAGCTTTCTTTCTAAAGCTTATCCCCTTTTCTGAACACAATCTTCCAGGGCCTTTTTGTCAAGGCCCTCATTATGCTCTTCGCTCACCCATTGCAACTGCTCTTTAACCAACCAAACTCTCGATACTAAAATGCAAATTTGGATAGCGTGGGGTTCTGACCCAAAGCTTAATTGACCTGGTTCTGTGGATCCAAGCATGACTACGACACTGTAACGAGGCTGGTTCTGGCGGGACCCAACTGAGAGTGCCATTTCAGGAGAAATTGCTTAAAGCAGAGCAGTTACAGCCCAAGGCTGGGATTTCTATGCACACCAAGGCAAACCAAACCAGCCAAACAGAGAAGACTTTGGTTTTACCCCACTGGCTAACCACAAGTCACACAAGCAATTCCCTTAGACACCCCAGTTTCCCAGTATCACCACCAGTACCCCTCGTTATGGGGACAAATGGTTATGAAAACAAATACCCCAGTCCAAGAAAAAAGGTTCTTTTGATCCCAAAGGATCAAGCCCCAGACCCATGTCAATGTACAAATCAGATCTGACCCACAAATCATGCTGTTGCCAATCCTTTAGAATCTAAACTCTAAAGGTTTATTCATAAAAGGAAAAAGAGATGAGAGCTAGAATTGGTTAAATGGAATCAATTACATACAGTAATGGCAAAGTTCTTAGTTCAGGCTTGTAGCAGTGGTGGAATAAACTGCAGGTTCAAATCAAGTCTCTGGAGTACATCCACAGCTGGGATAGGTCTTTCAGTCCTTGGTTCAGAGCTTCAGTGTAGCAAAGTTCCTCCACAGGTAAGAAGCAGGATTGAAGACAAGATGGAGGAGCTGCAGCAGCTTTTTATATTCTCTCACCAGGTGGTCTTTCTTTCAGTGTCCCAAAGACAAGCTGTCCATCACATGGCCTGGAAAAACCTCAGAGTTCTGTCCATAGGCAGGTCCCTGCGTGCCTTGCTGAGTCCCAAGGCGTGTCTGCCTTCGGTCAATGGGTCAGTTGTATAGCTGATGGTCCTTAATGGGCCATCAAGCAGGCTAGGCAGAGCTGACACCAACTTGTCTGGGGTGTCACCCAGAAGCATAGCATAAGTTTGGAATACAGGCAGTATAGAGCCAATACTTATATCTTTAAATACAAAAATGATACATGCAAACAGATAGCATAATCCTAACCAGCAAACCATAACCTCCTTTTGGAGTCCTTATTTGACCCCTTTATACAAGATCTGATGCCGCTATAGGACCTTGGTTGCAACAATGTTCTATCAGTTCAAGTCAATAACGTCACAAGGTGGCAGGACCCTTCTTCCCAGTGTCACCCCGCCCTGTCGGGATTACAATCTCCCTCCAAGTCTGGCTTGCCAGGTGTCTTGGCTGGGGGCGTCTCCCGGTGCTGGGCCTGCTGCCCAGGATCCCCTTCGCTCTTCCCAGCTGCTCACCGCACCCAGCTCCAGACTGCTCCAGCCCCAGCTCCACCCCTCTGCCTCAGCTCCAGCTCCGCTCTGCCTCAGCACGGCTGCTGCTCTGTCTCCAGCTCCCTGGGTGGCTTCTCGGACCCCTCTGGCTCTGGTTGCTGCAGCTCTGCTCCCAGGACAGGTCTGCTCTGCAGGCTGCTTCTGTGACTCTGCTCCCAGCACTGACCTGCTTCCCGGGCTGCTTTTCTGGCCGCTCTGGATCTGGCACGGCTCTGCTCCCAGCTCAGCTCGGGACCCTGCTTTCTCCTTAGCTCAGCCCGCCCTGTCATTCAGGCTGACCTGGAGCATTGGCCTCTCCCCATTGTTCCTGGGGACTGTCAGTCTCAGGGTCCCGATTCCCCATTGACCCTTCCCCTTCATAGAATCATAGAATCTCAGGGTTGGAAGGGACCCCAGAAGGTCATCTAGTCCAACCCCCTCCTCAAAAGCAGGACCAATTCCCAGTTAAATCATCCCAGCCAGGGCTTCCTTTTGGTACTGGGAGCTAGCCAACTAAAACACCCCCATTGAGTTTTAGTAAGGGGACAACAGTCCTCTTACATTCCCCCTTGCTAAAATTCTGCCGCAACCACAATATTCAAACTGATACATCCGGGCCCATATTAACAACATATACCCACATCATGTCATATTAAAAACCCATTAACAATTATCAAAAGAAAATTTAACATATTTAACATTCTACATCTACTTCTTCATACTATACGTGACAAGATTCATTAAAACATTACATAGGGGTGTTGTGAGAGGCTGAGTAGCAGCCCCAGAGACCGAAAACCTCACTGCAGCACAGGGACAGCCCAACCACCCATGAGTGTCCCAGACTGACTGGATTTCCTGTGCCGGAGGGGAGAGTGAGTCTGCGGGGCCTGTGTGCTCCAGCCAGGGAGATGATTTGGGTAAGAGCTCTGTGACAGGTGTCGGTTGGTCCTCCGAGCCCCTAGGGGCGATGGAGAGCTATGGTCTCCGTGGCAGGCCTCAGCCACACCTTCGGGGCATTGGGGAATTAGCGGGGAAGGTGTGCAGGCACGAGTCAGTAGCGCGCCCCTCAGGCGGGGGGGGCCGGGGTAGGGGAACGCAGGCCCACCCAACTCCACTGCCTTCCAGCCCAGGGCCCTGACAGTGGAGGGAAGCTAAAGTCCCGCCGCTGGGTCAGCGGGGCCGTCCGTGCCCGCTGACCAAACACACCCACCCCACGGTGCAGTTCGGCCCCTGGGCTACTTCCTACCCGGTCTCTCAGGCGGGTCGCTCCGGTCCCTCCATCTCCGCCGGGTATTCCGCTGCGGGCCACTCCCGCTCCCCCTCGGTATCGGACTCACGCTGGCCCAGGCTGCAGTCAGGCCCCTCCAGGTCCTCTGGGTATTCAGCGGCTGGCAGCCCTGGTTGCCACAGGTCTTCCTCCCGGTCAGACTCCTTGCCCAGGGCTTCGCCTGGGTCAGCAGCAGGATCGCGAGGGAGCAGCCTGTGTCTCTCTCCCTCCCTGGTGCTCTCCTCGCTGGGCAGAGGTCCCCGCCCTTTGTACTTCCTGTCCCACCCTTCCCCTTCCGGGGATTGGCAGAAGCTTGGCCTGGCCCCGCCCACTCAGGCTGAAAGGGTGGCTCTTTACCCTCTGGTTCAGAGGGGAGCCACCCTGGCTCCCTACATACCGCACCCCTCAAATCCAGCTCCTGATCTTCGGAGCTGGTGTCCTCACCTTCTCCGAGGCAGGATAGGAAATCTGCATTGCCATTGTCTCGTCCCGCCTGATGGTGAATCGTGAAGGCATAGGGCTGCAGAGCTAGATACCACTGCATCAGCCTGGCATTATTGTCCTTCATCTTATTAAGCCACTTCAGGGGTGCGTGGTCCGTAACCAGTATAAAGGGAGCCCCAAGGTGGTAGTAGCGGAGAGCATCGACTGCCCACTTAATGGCTAGGGCCTCTTTCTCCACGACGGAGTAGTTCCGTTCTCTGGGGAACAACTTCCGACTGAAGTAAACAATCGGGTGTTCCTCCCCGTCCACCTCCTGCGAGAGGACCGCCCCAAGCCCAACGCCTGAGGCATCTGTCTGGACAGTAAAGTCACGATGAAAGTCGGGGCTGAAGAGTATTGGATCGCTACACAGCTGTTCTTTGATAGTTCGAAAGGCCGTTTTGCACTCGTTGGACCAATGCACCCAGCGGGGACTGTCCTTGGTCAGGAGCTCCGTTAGCGGGGCCGTAATGCTTGTGAAGTGGGGTACAAACTGCCGGCGATAACCAGCTAAGCCCAAAAATTGACGTACTTGCCTCTTCGTGGTCTGCACCGGACATTCCTGGAGTGCTTGGACCTTCCCGATGAGGGGGCGGACCTGTCCCCGGCCCAAGGTGTACCCCAGGTAAGTGGTTTCCTCCCGCCTGATTCGGCATTTTTTCGGGTTGGCCGTCAGCCCGGCTGCGCGGAGGTCCCGGAGGACTGCCCCTACTTGGTTAAGATGTTCCTCCCAGTTATTTCCATAGATGACCACATTGTCCAGGTAGGCCGCCGCGTATTTCGTGTGCGGTTGCAATACCCGGTCCATCAAATGCTGGAAGGTTGCCAGGGCCCCACGTAGGCCGAAAGGCATCCAGGTGAAATGGTATAATCCTGAAGGGGTGGCAAATGCGGTCTTCTCCTTGGACCTGGGATCCAAGGGGATCTGCCAGTACCCTTTGGTGAGATCTAAAGTGGTAATATAACAGGCCTCCCCGAGCCGGTCGAGGAGCTCATTGACGTGGGGCATCGGATAGGCATCAAATTTTGATATGGCATTGACCCTCTGGAAGTCAATGCAAAACCGCCGGCTCCCATCGGGCTTCGGTATGAGGACGACGGGGCTCCGCCACTCGCTCTGGGAGGGCTCAATGACGCCCAGCTCCAACATCGCCTGGACTTCCTCCTCTACGGCCTCCCGCATTTGCCTAGGCAATGGCCGGGTTGTCTCTCGGACCACCACCCTGGGTTCCGTCTGGATCACATGGTAGGTGAGCATAGTCCGCCCGGGTTTCGTGGTGAACGTCTTGGGGAATGCCCTCACTAAGCAGAGTGCCTGTTCTCGCTGCTCGACGGTGAGTGTCTCTGCTAGCTGGGGTTCACCATTATCCGACTCCTCGGGTGGTTGGGGCCCCAGTTCCGGTTCGGGGGGATATGGGGCCACTAGGAGCCCTTCCCGGTCCTGCCAAGGTTTTAAGAGGTTTACATGATAAATCTGGTCACCGGCCGAATCTCATAAGTTACCGGCCCGACTTGGCGGAGGACCTCATACGGACCCTGCCAGCAGGCAAAAAGCTTTGATTCCTCTGAGGGGAGCAGGAGGAGTACTCGGTCCCCTGGCCCGAATGATCGAGCCTGGGCGCCCCGATTGTAGTGTTGCTCCTGGGCTCTTTGGGCGGTGTTTAAGTTCTCCCACCCGCGCCAGCCGCCCCTGCAGTTGTAAGACATATTGCAAGAGACCCTGTGTTGCGGATGGGTTGTGTTCCCAAGTCTCCCTCAAGAGATCACCGCCCATATCGGAGCTCGAATGGGGAGAACTTCGTGGACGCCTGTGGGACTTCTTGAATCACCAGTAGTAAAGGAGGGAGCAGCTGGTCCAGCTGGCAGAGGTCCTGGGTGGGGAAACGCCGCAACATCCCCTTCAGGGTCCGGTTGAACCGCTCGACCAATCCGTCAGTCTGGGGATGGTAGACCAAGGTCTGCAATTTCTTAATCCCCAATAGGGCACATACCTGGCGGAACAGCTTAGATGTGAAGTTAGTCCCTTGATCAGTATCTCCTGTGGGAGGCCCACCCTTGCAAAGATCTTCACGAGCTCCGCAGCGATAGTGCGGGCGGTGATACTTCTTAAGGGGATGGCCTCTGGGAAGCAGGTGGCGTAG
The DNA here is from genome assembly GCF_965140295.1 of Lepidochelys olivacea. Lineage (NCBI taxonomy): Eukaryota > Metazoa > Chordata > Testudines > Cheloniidae > Lepidochelys > Lepidochelys olivacea. The sequence goes on from NC_140417.1 coordinate 49,216,492, forward strand.
TCCGTCAGGATGAGGATGTATTGATGGCCTGCCTTGCTTTTTGGGAATGGCCTGACCAGGTCCATTGCTACCCGCTCAAATGGCACACCTACGACTGGTAATGGGACCAGGGGGGCCTTCTGTACCCCGGCCGGGGCTGCATGTTGGCAGTCCAGGCACGACGCACAATACTCCTTCACCTCACGGTGGATGCCGGGCCAGAAGAACTTGGCCAGGACCCTAGCCACCATTTTTTCCTGCCCTAAATGGCCAGCAGCCGGGATGTCATGTGCAAGCTTCAGGACAGCCCGACGATGGATGCGGGGGACCACGAGTTGGGTCCGGACCTCTTGGGTCTGGGGGTCTTGGTCAAGGCGGTAGAGCCGCTCGTGGTTGAGTTCAAACCTGGGCCACTGGGTGGCATGCTGCGCCTCCACGACCTCACCATCCACCCGGGCCAGCTGCTCATAGGCAAACCGGAGCGTAGGATCCTCCCTTTGATCTCGGCTAAAGTCCACCAGGTCAGGAGGGGGACCCGCCATTTCCCAGCCGGGGGTGGGGCCTGGTTCAGCTCCAGGGTCGGAGCTCGAGTCAGGTCCTGTCTTCTTCTCAGACGGGGCTCCCCCGAACGCCTCTTTGGTGGGTAGGGGTTGTAGCACCTCGATGAAGTCTGGCCAGTCACGGCCCAGGATCACTGGATAGGTGAGGGATGACGCCACCGCCACATTCATCAACTGAGTTACTCCGTGCGCCATAATGAGACCCGCACCGTGGGGTATGATTTTACATCTCCGTGGATGCACTGAATCCGTACTTCCGACGGTCCGCTTGGTATCTGAGAAGAGCACCTGGCAGACAAGGGTCTGCCCACAGCCCGAATCGACTAGACCCACCACAGGGACCCCGGCAACTTCCATGGGAGCTGTCAGTTTGGCCACGGAGGGCAGACGGGCCCGTCGCTCCCCGGCGCACACCAGGCCAAAGTTGCAGTCCATTGCAGGACAGCCCCGTTGCAGATGCCCATACTCATCACATCGGAAACAAGGTCGTCCCTCTGTGCGTGCCACCCGCGAGGGGGCACCAGTGGGGCCGCAGAGTGGGCCGGGGCCTGGTGGTCGGGTTAAGCGTCCAGGGTCGGAGAGTGGTGTTGACTCAGGCCGTCAGGAAAACTCGGTCCTGCCACCTTCTGGTCGTCAGGTACGGTGGGGTGCGTTGGTTTGGGAGGTGGGCCCCCTCCGTTCAAGTTTCTGTGCATTGGGTCCAGGGTTTGGGGGGCAGGCGGCCAGTCCTATCGGGGCCTCAGCCTCGAGAAAGTCCTCCATAAGCCGAGGGGCGTGCGGGCATCGCAGGCCCCTCGCGACGGCCAAGCTCAGACTTTGTGGCCGGTGCCGTAACACACAAGCCCTCCCCTGGGGTGCGAGGATGTGCACGAATTGTTCGAGGATGACCTGTTCCGTCACCTCAGCTGCAGTTCGACGCTCGGGTTGGAGCCATCAGGTACCCACCTCCTTCAGTTCCTGGGCCACCGCCCGGGGTCTGGCGCCCGGTAGGTAGACCTTTTCCCGAAACCGTCGCCGAAAGGTTTCCGGGGTAATGTCGAAGGCATCCAAGATAGCTGCCTCCACTCGAGCATAAATGCGGGCCTCATCTGGGAGCCCACGGTATGCCTTCTGGGCTAGCCCCGTCAGATATGGGGTGAGGAGTGTCGCTCATTGGTCCGGCGCCCAACCAGCCACTGAGGCAACCCGCTCAAAGGTCACTAGGTAGGCTTCTGGGTCATCCTCCGGCCCCATCTTGGCCAGGCGGATCGGTGGGGTGGGAGGGGTTGGGGTGGCTGCCCGCTCCGGTTGAGCACCACCATGGCCCGACCACAGGGTTGCAAGCTGCTGGAAACACTGGGTTTGCTGTTCCTGGTGCTGGGCCCCCAGGGTTTGAAGCAACTGCTGCTGGTGGGCGCCCAGCTGCTGCATGAGTTGGTGCTGCTGCTGTTGCTGGCTCTCAGCCAGGAACTTGATAAGCTTTTCCATCTCCATCTTTCCAGTAGGGGAGCTTCAGAGGTGCCCTCGCACTAACGCCTTTCGGCAGGGGTTGGAATCGCCTGCCCACATTCTCCACCACTTGTGACAGGTGTCGGTTGGTCCTCCGAGCCCCTAGGGGCGATGGAGAGCTATGGTCTCCGTGGCAGGCCTCAGCCACACCTTCGGGGCATTGGGGAATTAGCAGGGAAGGTGTGCAGGGACGAGTCAGTAGCGCGCCCCTCAGGCGGGGGGGCGGGGTAGGGGAACGCAGGCCCACCCAACTCCACTGCCTTCCAGCCCAGGGCCCTGACAGTGGAGGGAAGTGAAAGTCCCGCTGCTGGGTCAGCGGGGCCGTCCGTGCCCGCTGACCAAACACACCCACCCCACGGTGCAGTTCGGCCCCTGGGCTCCTTCCTACCCGGTCTCTCAGGCGGGTCGCTCCGGTCCCTCCATCTCCGCCGGGTATTCCGCTGCGGGCCACTCCCGCTCCCCCTCGGTATCGGACTCACGCTGGCCCAGGCTGCAGTCAGACCCCTCCAGGTCCTCTGGGTATTCAGCGGCTGGCAGCCCTGGTTGCTACAGGCCTTCCTCCCGGTCAGACTCCTTGCCCAGGGCTTCGCCTGGGTCAGCAGCACGATCGCAAGGGAGCAGCCTGTGTCTCTCTCCCTCCCTGGTGCTCTCCTCGCTGGGCAGAGGTCCCCGCCCTTTGTACTTCCTGTCCCACCCTTCCCCTTCCGGGGATTGGCGGAAGCTTGGCCTGGCCCCGCCCACTCAGGCTGAAAGGGTGGCTCTTTACCCTCTGGTTCGGAGGGGAGCCATCCTGGCTCCCTACAAGCTCCCTCCTGACAAAATCAGAACTAGCCCGGGGTGGCAGAGCGGAAGGGGGGAGCAGGCTCAGGCCCCCACTTGCCCTGGCTCAGGGTTAGTCCTTGTCCCCAGCATTAAATTGGGGTGCACTACGTAGGAAGCACTGGCTGCTAGCCGATGGCCCAGGGTGTAGACCTTGGCTTCTCCACCTGAGGGTTTGTGTGCCCCATGCGACCCCGCTTCGGGCCCCTCAGTCCCGTCCCCTGGGCCCTGCCAGTGGAACCAAGATGCGCCAGATCAGGGTCAGTGTTAGAACTGGTGCAGAACTCAGCATTTGGGAAAAAAGCAGAAGAAAGGAACGTTTTAATTTCATTAGCTGTTACCTGGTGGGGGGGATTAAATGAAAATTTCAATGCGATAATTGTCAAAGAGGGCCTTGCATTTGGGTGACCCCCCCATCTGCCTAGACAAGTGGGGCGAGAGAAGCAAAAAGGGCTTTCCCCACCTCAATGGAATGACAGAGTTTTTGATTTTCTCATCTGCCCCAGCCCATGGTGTGAGCATTTCATATGCACCAAACCGTGAACGGTCCCCAATGAATCGAAAGTGACTGTCCCCCCAAAGTCTGACATTTTTCATTTTGAATTCTTTTCACAAAGGAAACTGCTGTGAGTTTTGCAGTGTTTTGCTTTGTTTGCAGCTGCTTTTTTCCAAGCAATTCTTTTGCATGCAGAAAAAGCCCACCTGTGTGGTGCTGGCCCAGCCCTTTGCCTTGGGAGCAGCTCTGAGTTCCCAAGCCTCCCTGCCCACTACTGACAGGTTGTGCTGCTCTCTTGGGGTGTCACCGTCTGATGTAGAGCAGTTGGGCGGGGGGAGGAAGTCCTCTCGCTGGCGTTTGCCCACAGTGTCACTGCACAAATATGTGCTAACCAGCTGTTTAGACTTGGAGTCTGAGGTGTATTACACCCGCTGCTGCCCTCTACTGGATTGGATGGGCTCTGCTCCAGGGTTTGTTACCCTCTAGTGGCTGAGTGGTGAATTGTCTCCTCTAGGTTGCTGAGCTCGGAGCGGGCTCGCCTGAGTGCTACACTTGATGCCACACACGTGCTTAGCTGAGGACTGTGGTGTCTGGCTGCACGGCACATGGCCACATATACCCACCCCGCCTCGGCCGCTAAGAATCATTGCTGGACATCAAACCCCGAACTGTGAGCATTAAAAGCCTGGGTTGCTATTATGTTAGCTAAAGGAGCAACTCCATGCATTAGTAGCAGTAGTAGGCTCTTATCCTCCTAGGGGAGCAGCCACTAGAGGGGGACTCATAACACAGCGCGCCGGTGGGTTACATGTGCACTGGCACAGCTGGACAATGGGTTGCTCTGATCACTAGAGAACTCCCACTAGCTCAAGGCCTTTCTAGAAAGAACGTGGCTGAGAGAAGGTTCAAGGAAGAGGCAGCGTCTCCATAAACAAAGCCATTGTTTATTAGTTCGTTCCCAGCCACAGGAAGTTCACAGTACAGGTGTGATGTGCCTTGGAGCTCAGTCTTGCTGCCTGCTCCGCTTCCGTTACATTTGCCATTTACAACTATTTACACCAGAGAGCAGATGCGCTTGGTCTGAACCGGCACAGGCAGCTGTCCCATGGGGTGGGGGACGGGGGGCATGGCCCTAGCGGGTAACTGTCAGTAACACCACATGAGCTGTGGGCTACTCAATCTCATGAGTGGCCTGCTTGGAAGTGGTTAACACTGGGCATTAGCAGCATTGGGAAGCAAAGGGCACAATTCCTGCCTCACTGGCTTGGCCTGGTAAGGGTGAGTTCTCCCTGGCTGTCCCTATGGCCCATGGTGTACCCTTTTGAGTCTCAACTAGCTGGGAGCGGGCTCTTAGGGCTTGATTTCCTGCTTTGGAATTTGCATAGCTGACCCCAGGATGCTTTGCTCCCTCACCCTCCCTCAGCTGGGGGGAGCTGAGCCCTATGAGGGGTGTGTGTGGGTAAGGAACCTGGCATTGTTATCTCAGAGGAAAACCAATGGATGACTCTCGGATGCCTGTCATGTGAATAGAGATGGGCACAGCCCCCAGGGCGCCCAGGCACTCTGACTGTGGTGGAATTGCAGGGTGAAGTGTGTCCCAGCATGATGACCCTGTCACATGTTCTTCTCTCATCTGAAATCATGGGTAGTTATCCATAGTATTGCCTAGCTTTCATTACAGACCTCCATGGGGCTAGCCACTAATTTCTATAGCCCCATATACTTGCCACCTAAGGCAGCTGGTTCCAGCCCCAGAAAGCCAGGAGTTGCTTGGGGAGAGCTGATCTCCGTGCTATAGTCTCCCCTGCCCAGGGAGAATCAGCACTTAGTGCCGTGAGTACTGCCCTGGCTTCCTTAGTGTGCAGCCACACATCGTGGCTCGGATGGGGCAGTGACCCTGGTGGCTAATGGTGCCTTCTCCCAGACTGGTACCTAGTCCCCTTTGTGTCCCCAACCCTTGGGCCAGCCCCCTTGCCCTGAGCCTGAGTAACCTCCCTGTGTGCTGTCTGGGTAGCATTTCCTGCCCTGCTTGGCTCCACTACTCCAGCCTGCCTGGATTTCCCCAGCGGGCAGCGCTACAGCCACTAGTGGCCATGGAGTGCCCATGTGCAAGAGGACCATGCCACGCTAGTGGGAGGACGGGCACCTGACTCCGGAGGGGCCAGGGCCGGATCCTCAGCTGGTGGGAAGGGGCGAAGCCCCACCAATACCCACGGCAGGCCATGACGCCACGCTACTTTGCACCAGCCACGGACTTGGCCTGAACTATTGGGGTGGTGTGGGCAACATGCCAGCGGCTCTGTGAGCCCAGGAGCTGGACCCCCTGCTCAACCCAGGGCTGAGGTTGGCCCCTAGTGATGACTCCGGACAGCACAGGCTGGGAGCAAGGGAGCCAGGTTAAACCCCAGGCTCAGTCTCTCCCCACCAATTAACAGCCCTTTTGGGCAGGTGCTTTGAGCACAGGCCTTAAAACTCCCACGGCAGCAGCAGCAGCCAATGCCTGCCCCAGGCACCTGGAGCCCAATTTGCCTCCTCCCCCAGCTCCCGGGTCAGCTTCGGAGTCCTGACTTAAGCTGTGGGGCAGAGGCTCTGTTGTAACCTGCCCCTCCCCAGAGGTAGCTGCATTTTAGCAGTGGGTGAAGTGCCCCTGTCAGTCCAGTTTGCAAAGCACTCTGGGGTCTGCCAGGGTGAGTGTGGCTGTGGCCACTAGGCCTAGGGATTGAATGCAGGCAGCGCTGTCAGCCAGTCAGCCCCTTCCCACAACCCCTTTTTTCACCCCCCCATCCCACTGGCCCCGTCCCCACATACACTCTGCTCTAGCTCCCAATCAGTGTAGCTGCCAGAAGACCCACTACTCAGCTCCCACACACGGGCCAGGGTAGCAACCGGGCGCCCCAGGACTTCACTACCCACAATGCCTCACAACTCAATACTGACCCTTCTCTCTCCCCCTGCCCCCCCCCCCATCATGAAGCCGCACAGCAGAGAGGCTGGTGTTGCCAGGTCCAGTGGCAGTGGGGCCATGGCTAAATAAATAATGAGAAGTAATCAGATGGGGAAACTGAGGCACAGATAGGGGAGTGACTTGCCCAAGGTCACTCAGTAGGGGGGACCCGGCTGTCCAGGTACCCATTGCCTGCCTCTGCTCCCCACCTTGCCTGCTCCCCGCCTTACCTCGCTCCATCCCCCTACTTGCTCTGTCCTTTCCTCACTTCACCCCACCTGCCAAAAAGAATTCTTCCCACCTCCGAGGGTGGGTGGGGGGGCGAGGAGGAGGGAGGAGGAGTGTCTGCCCCATCCATTCCACCAGAGAGCAGCTTTGGCCCCTATGCCCAGTCTCCCTAGTACCCTCCAAGGTGCCACCGCAGCAGAGCCCGGGAAGGGGCATGCTTGCTAGGTGCAGCTGGCACCAGAGGAGCGCAGCTGCAGCTGACATCCTCACCCCTCCTGCTTCCTGAATCCCTGATTTAACCCGGCTGCAGAGCCAGCTTTTTATACCACTGCAGCTCCACCTCCTTGAGGGCATCACATCATCCACCAATCAGCCCAGGCTGAGCCTGTGATATCATTCCCAGCATACCCCTTGCAGGAGTGACGCGTGGCCAGCAGTGGGTGGAAGAGCCTGGCCTTGTGCCCTCGACCCCCATGGGGTTTAGCCCAACGATGGTGCCTCCCTGGGAATTCAAGAAGCACCCAGGAGTGACATGCAACTGGGCGTGCATGCACGATGGGTGCCAGGCTCCTGGGGACCCAGTCCCCTTGTTGGGACCACTTCCCTCTCTCCCTGCCAGTCCCTTCCTAGTCCAGTGCCAATAGGGGAAGGATATTGTCAGTGGCCAAGAAGTTCCACCCCCAGCATGGACTTCCCATTCCTAAGTCAGACACCCCCCCAGCTCGGGCCCACCACACATCAATGCCCAGGGCACTGGTGGGAAACAGACCAAACCCAGGCTCCCCAACGGGTCCCATGTCAGGGGGAGAGGGAACATGGCAGCTCTGCCAATGGCACCCCAGCTCAGAGACACCCCCTCCCAGCTAGAGAGAGAGAGTGGCCCCTCCAGGTGCCAGCACTCTGGCTTGGGATCAAGAGAGTGGGCAGAGGGTCCTGCGCTGGCTCATACCTACGTTAGCATCAAGAGCTTCTGGTTTGATGAGGGACTGGGGGAGGGGATCTTACCATAGCCCCACCCCCATACTTGGTGCCTGCCTTTTATTTTACAGTACCGTAGACATTAGGAAGAGAAAAGGACAAGCTGCTGGCCAGGGTGCCTCTGGGAACCTGGCTATCTTGCCCAAAGGCCATGGGGCAATAGGGTGGGACTGCATCTCCCATGGACTATGTACAACCTACAAATAAATACTGTCTTGAAAGGGAGTGGGGGAGTGTGTGTGTATATATATATATTTATATATATATTTATAGATATTTTTAATATTAAAAGGGGGGGGGAATATAGCACTGTTATTACAAAGTCCCTGGTGGCAGTTTCATGTGAGCTGGTCCACGTCTGGCTGGTGATTCCGGCGGTTTCGAGGCTTCTTTTCTTCCTGCAGCTCCTTGGCTTTGAGGCTGGCCAGCGCCTCCTTGTGGCTGGAGGCTGCATGCCGCCAGTAGCCCTGGCAGTACTGGTTGATGAGTCCCATTTCAGGCTGGGTGAGGAGCTGCACCAGGTCCTGGTAATGGGGCCCGGGGGCACCAGGGAGGCCAGCCCGCATGCCCAGCGCAGAGGTGGAGACGTCGCCGTCGGCCTGCAGGGCGGGCGCCTCCGACTGGAAGAGCACGCTGTGCACTGTCTCGCTGCTCAGCACGTGCAGCTGCACCTTGGCCACCGTGTGCTTGAAGTTGTTCTCAGTGGCCGTGCAGGAGTAGAGACCGCTGTCTGAGAGCTGCAGGGAGCGTAGGAGCAGCCCCTGCTCCGTCCGCAGCACCCGGCCCTCTGTGCGCAGCTGGACGGGAGAGAGGCCAAGGGCCAGAGCATTAGAACGGGCGAGATACAGTCGGGCATGGCAGGGGTCATCAGAGGGCGGGAGGGGAGATTAGAGACAGGCTCCATGCAAGCCTCCCCCACTGCCTCAGTCCCAACCTGCAGCCCCCCGCTATGCCAGCCTGGCCCCCCACCCCAGACAGCAGGCAGTGGGCTGCAGGGCCTTTCCCTCCAGGCACCCCCCAGCGCCGCACCCTCCTACCTCTTTCCGCCGGTCACTGTTGTCCTTCTGGAGCAGCCACTTGACGGTGGCCTGCGGGGAGCGGGGCTGGCACTCCAGGAAGGCTGTGCTGCCCTCCACCCCGTACTGGACAGCCTCCACCGTGTTCTTGTTGGCTGGAGTGGGGCAGAGGAGACGGGGGGTCGGACAATGGAATAAGCACAACGCTGCGAACCCGACCCAACCCAGAGAGTTAGGAGAGGACATCTAATCTACATATTCCACATCTCGCTGTCTTTCTCCATCCCTCGTGTCCCAGACGTACCCGCCGTGTGTGTGAGGAGGGGCAGGGTGGCCAGCTGGCCCTACTCACCATTGGAGTTGTAGCCCCGGCACTGGCGGATGGGGTTGCCGTGTCGGACATCCTGGCGCCTGCTCCGCCTGTGGGAGGGGGAGAAGGCACAGATGGAAAATTGCTCACAGTCGCAGGGTGTCCCCAACCACCTGGGGCAGCCCCGTGGGTGGAGTTCGGCTGCAGTGTGCGGGGCTCGGTCACCCCCCTCCACGTACCGCGGGGATTGGGGCTAAGCCCCAATCCTGCCTCTCATCGAAGATACAGAGTCCCCTGCCCCCCCACGCTGTCTCCCAGCGCCCTGTTGGCAAACCCAGCCAGTGAGTACGAGAACGCATGCAGGGCTCAGGGTCCCCCCGTATAAAAGCCCCTCCCTCTAGCACTGCTTGGCCCTGTGCTGGGCCCTGGTACAACCGCCCCTGCAGTGCGGCTGGCCCCTACCTCTTGGAGGATGCTGAGTAGCGGGAGCAGGCCTTGCCGTCCCACGCGCAGTAGGGGTCCCTGGCCAGGCAGCAGTCGGCACAGGCCTCCCCGTACACGTCACAGCGGTGCAGGGCCAGGTGGGTCACGCCTATGGCCGAGGCCACGTACAGCTGTTGCTGTGGGGGGCAAAGGGGACGTGGTGAGATGCCCCCTTGCGGCAGACCCTGCACTGTCCCAGGTGCCAAACCCACCAGCTGGGAACGAGGAGGGGCTGCCTCTCTGAGAGCGCGGCGCTTGTCCGGAAATGGCCGGGAACTGCACCCTCCCAGCAGATCCCCTCTCCCCGGGGCTGGCTGAGGCAGAGCAAGCGGGTTTCTGGTACGCCCTGTGCATCGCCCGCCGAGCCGGCCCCCTGGTGCTTCCGCAAGCGGGGCTGGGCATTCAGATCTCTGAGTGACCCTTTCCACGCCCGCCCCACGAGTTAACGACAGAGCCCATCTGAGCCCACGGGCCGTGCTACGCGAATGAAGGTGGAAGCCCCTGGGGACGCTCGGAAAGTCCCTGTCCAGCTAGGAACACGTGGAATCTCCATCCCTCCTCAGCAGGCGGGAGTGCCGTGGCTGGGCTGGCATCTGCACCAGGTGGGCGACACCCGTGAGGACCCCATTCCCTGCAGCGCACCACTGGCTTACCCTCTTGGAGGAGATGGTCATGGTCTTGATGGGGGCTGGAACCTGGAATGAGAGCACGGCGGTTAGTCTGGGTCATTCAGCCCCCTCGGAGCTGCTCCTGATCACAGGGAGCAAAGGGCTGAGACAGAGTCAGAAACAAATTCATTGGCACCAAACCCTCTCCCTGGAGCAGTCACACATGCCCCAGGGAGCCAGGGCTCCAACCCCGGCTCCTTAGCGCCGGGAACAGGCTGCTGGCACATGATCTACTGGAGCGCTCCCTCAGCAAGCTGCAGTAGCAGGGCTCTCATACTTTCTGTGGAGCCCGCCGAATGGCGTGCTCACCTCCTGCCACTGACCATGCCGGAGGTCAGAGCCCATGGGACTGGGCACCTCATAGCAGCTGACGGGGCCCCGTGACACCCCCAACTGACACCAGCAAGTGCTGGATCAGGGCCCAGGTGCCTGCTGGGAAGCCGCAGATGAAGCTGCAGTGGTAGCCTGCTGCACATTGCCGCTACATTGCCTAGGAGAAAGGGAGGTTCCCTGATGCTGGGGGTGAGGGAGGGAGAACTGTCCCAGGCCATGGCAGGGGGGCGGGGGGGGGGCACAGCAAGGCCTGAGAGTGCAATGCACGCAGAACCAGGAGACGTTACCTTGAACACTTCCACCTCCTCCAGCATCAGCTCCTCGGTCTCCAAGTCGTCCTTGGGGAGGACGATCACCTTTTGGACTGTGCCGCGATCTGCAAGGCACAGCCAGCACTCAGTGCCATGCGGGATGGACCCTTCTGCCCTGCCACAGCCTGGGGCGCGGGACCATGCCGATGAGGATGGCGTGGGAAGGGAGAGGCCACCCCGCCATCACAGCTTTATAAACACGCTGAGGCTGGATCAGCACGAGGCTTTTAGCCAGCACAGGACTCCAGGGCCTGGACTGAACCCCAGAGTCACGGCTTCATCTTCCTCAGGGGGATCCAGCTGCCCAGTGCCGCCTCAGGTGCTTGGATCTCTCCAGCAGCCGCTGCGCCTGGCTGGGGATCTCTGAGGCGAAGCCTCCGCTGGAGTGCCAGGGAGAGGCGGGGGGCCCTGCAGGCAGCACCAGCAGGAGGAACTCACAAAGCTGCCGGCGTCTGCTCTGATTTCGGTGTGGGCCCCCGCGATGGGCCCCGTGCACATGGGGCGCTGCAGAACATGCTGCTCCAACGAACACACGCACATGGCACCGGCTGGCCCCTCACCCGCGGGTCGCCCAGCACTTCACAGCACATGCCACTGACTGGGGGTGGGACAGGCCAACTCCCGTCACTCAAACCAGTTGCCTCTGGGGGGCAGTGCAGCGGCGGATGAACAGAACGTAGCTGCGCAACGCAGAGCGAGGCTGGTCTGGGACTCTGATGCTGGTCTGGGACTCTGATCCTGGGCCTGGGGAGAGCTGGCTCGCAGGCAGGGCTGCCCAGGCAGCGATGGGGAAGCCCTGTCCCCTCCCCCACATCCTGCTGGGCACCCCACCCTTGGCAGGGCAGGGGCACTGGTGTGGGAGCGCCTCACTACCATCAAGTGCCGTTGGCGCAGTCATCTCCATCCGGGAACCAGCCTGAACCCCCTACGCCATCCCACAGGCTGCTGCAGCCCCTACCCCCGGGGGAAGGAACAGCTGAGTTCTGGCGATTCGTTACACTGATGCTGGGGCAGGGAGGAAATTCCCTGATGGGCGGGACAGGTGTTGGGAGGATTTGGCCAGGCTGCCGTGTGCAGGGGCGGCTGAGTGAACAGCTGGCCAGGAGGCAGCGCATTCGTTAGCAAATGGGATCTTTCTGGGTCGTTAGCATTCCCTGCCACCTGTGTGGTGGCGCCGGCTGGGCTCCCCGGGTCGGCTGGCAGCCAAGGGCACGGCTCCCTGAGAGGGGCCGAGGCAGCGCTGGCCGCTCTGTCACGAGCCCCCCAGTTAAACAAGCCCCCTGCCTCCTAGGCTGGCTCCCTGGGGGCCTGGCACAGACCCTGCCCCCACGGCCCCAGATGACCCAGACCCACGTGGTCCAGCAAGCGCCAAGCTGCCCAGCACAGGGTGGGCTGGGATCTGCCCAGGGCGTCAGCCTGGCGCAATCCCTCCATGAGGGGTGAGGAACCAACAGCCAGTGCAGACCCTGCCCCACCTACAGCCCTGCTTGGTGCGGCCCAGTTCTGGTGGCTGAGTCCCTGCTGAGGGCACCACGTTCCCCATGCATCCTGCAGGACAGCTCATGCCCCTGGGCATTGTTCACGCCAGGAGCCTGGGGGGGCCGAACACTCACCTCCAGATCCCCACACCCTCCCCGGCTCTGTGCCAGGCTGGAGTCACCACTGGGCACCCACTCCATTCATCCTGAATACACAGCCTGGCCTGGATTGCCGCACCCCCGGAACAGGCTCTGGGGCAGCCCCTGGGTGGGGGGACTCCAGATGGAATTCTCTGCCAGGCTCCCCTGTCAACGAGCTGATCGTCAGCTCTCGCAGTGGCCAGGCACGTCTGACGGGGAGAGCGCGGCAGGGCAGCCCTGGCAACGCTGACCTGGCGAGTCGGCCCAGAGCAGGACTAAGCTCCCTGCCATGCCCAGTGCCAGGCAGTGTGCCCTCCCACATGGCTTGTGTGTCTCCAGCGCACGTCTGCGGGTACCTGTGCCCAGGAAAAGCACCTCATAGCGCCCGTCGGCTGCGTCCACCTGGTCCACGGCCACGGTGGTGAACTTGTAGTGCACGTTGCTGCGCACGACCAGCGGCTGGCGGTGCACGGGGTACACGGCATGGTACATCAGCGGGTGCGTGCGCATGAAGTTGATCACCTCGTCTGGGTAATCCTTGGTCGACTTCATGGAAGGGGTGAAGGTGCCTCCCGGGCACTGAAACACAGAGCGGGCAGGCTGACCTCCCTCCTCTCAACCACAGCCCGGCCTCCCCCGGCTCCCCACCCCACGACCTGTCCCCCGCTCCCCACACCCAGTGGCCTGGCTTCCCCAAGCCCCACCCCATGGCCTGGCTTCCCCCCGCCCCACCCCATGACACCGCCTCCGCCCAGTCCCTTGAGGCATGGTCCCTCTGCCGCACCGCAAGGCCCGCCTCCCGATGCACAGCCCCCCCACCCCAAAGCATGGCCAGCCTCCCAATGTACAGCCCCCCACCCCAAAGCATGGCCTGCCTCCCTATGCACAGCCCCCGCACCCCACCACATGGCACGGCCCCCCTATGCCCCCAGGGCATGGCCCCCACCCCACCCATCCTGCATGACAGCTCATGCCCCTGGGCATTGTTCTGCCCACCTCTCCCTTCCTGAAGGCATTGGCGCACCCATCCTGCAGCCAGCATCAGGTGCCATGAGACCCCGACCCAAAGCAACCATCTCATGTGTGCCCCCTTTGTGGGGAGCCTCTGACTCCTTCGTTCCCCACCATGCTGCCCCTGTGCCCTGCCCCTGCCTCTGCCCAGGCCGGAGGTTGTGGTATGGGGGAGCCTCTGTCCTGGCAGAGCAGGCTGCGTGCCATTGGTGCAGGGGCTGGCAGAGCCCTGGCACAAGGCCAGCATGGGGCCAGCACTGGGCTGAGCACCCCACACAAGGATGCCCTCTCCTCACAGCAGGTGGCCAGGCAGCCACAGGGCCAAAGTGCCCTTTGCCCAATTCCCTGGGCCCCTCTCAGTCCCTGGCCTCTCTGCTGGGAAGAGGGGCTTGAGGGTGTTCAGAGTGGGGGGGGCCCCGGTAGGGGACCCCAGCCCACCCAGCACTAGGCTGACAGGGGGCTGATCCCAAGCCAGGCTAGGCTAGGTGGAGCCCAGGCAGTGGTGAAAGGCTCTACAGGCCATGGCCAGGCCTGGAGCCAGCCAGCTCCCCACAGGGCTGGGCAGTGCCAGCCCCACTCCCTTGGCACTGAGTGCACTATCTCGTGGCCCTTCCCTCATCCCCCTGCCCAGCCCCCCAGCCCTGGGAAGGTGCATCCCTTCATGGCCACAGCCTGTCTGCCACCCCCTGGCTCTCCTGGGAGACACCGGGGGAGTCGCTCTAGGCCCTTTAGTGAGGCAGGTCCCAGAACTCCTGGTGAGGAAGCATCAGAGTCTCTGCACAGGGGCGGTCCATGCCCAGACACACACAAACTGGCGGGCACTCTGTGATTGTGCCCCTGGCCCCACACCTCCGGTGCCCATCACTGCAGCCATCCCCAGAGGACCCCCGCTCCCCTACTGCCTGTCCTGGTTGGGTGCTCTGGCAGGAGGCCCCGATTTACTTACAGTGCCTGGGCGCGGATAGGGCATCTTGCCTGTGTATGGCATCCACTGGTAGTTGGGTCCCTCCTTGTGGGCGAAGGGCCCATTGAAGACCATGCGTATGTCAGCCATGGAGTACACGCACACGGCGGAGCCTTTGAACACGGACCTGAGGTGCGGGGGAGCATCACGTTATCCCCAGGGGGCACCTCTGTCAGACCCACCCTGAACCCATGCCCCGCCCTGCCCTGCCTGGCAGGGACCCTGCCCAGTTGTATTGGGACAGCACCTTGAGCTCTGCTCATGTGGGATCCAGAAACGCTCATCCCAAACGTATGTGAGGGGCCTGTTCCCAGGGTGCCAGGATCCTAGCCTGGCATGGGGGTGTCCGGGCACCACTGGCTGTGAAGGTGATGGCACAGCGATGCCCGGACATGTCCAGCAAACAGCGCCACCCAGATGCCTGTGATCCTGGATCTCTGCAGAGGCAGATCCGGAGGGATCAAGGTCCTCAGTGGCTGCCCAGCATGACCTCTCCAGCTAGGACTGACTCAGTGACGCCAGCTGGCACACCGCAAGGCTGTCCGCATGCTTACTGCACCAGCCTGGGCGCCATGATTCCTGGGTTACATGCCAGGCTCTGCCGCAGGACTGCGGTGTGACCCTGAGCCAGTCGCTAGCCTCTCTGTACCTCAGTTTCCCCATCTGTGAACTAGTGTGTGACTCCCTGCCGAGGGTGGGAGTGATCCTTTCCGGGGCTCTGGGTGACATTGGGTGAATCCCCAGTCGGGCTGGGATCCCCTCCTCTGGGGTAGTGCAAGACCCCCCCGACACCCCTGCCCCCCTTCAGTGATCAGCTGGATGGGTGGGGTAGGCTTCTGTGGGAGGAAAGAGACCCCTTTGCGCCCACGAAGCCCCGGGGAGCATGTGGCTAGATAGGGAGTGCCAGCCCCAGGCCCATGCCAAGATGGGGCAGAGCCCAACGTTGCCCAGGCCAGCACCCGGCCCTGCGGGGTTCCCAAGGTTGGGGAGGGAAGCCGAGAGGGATCCCCACTCCTGGGCCTGGTGCAGGCAGAAAAGAGGGAGTCTCAGGCCATGGAGCCCCTCCTGCCTGAGCTAAGATGGTGCAACGGAAGGCCATGCTGGTAGGGAGGTGGGGGTTGCCAGGGGGAGTGGGGAACAGGGCCCAACGGGGCACTGCTATCACCTGGGGGGACCTGACCCTGAATCCTCCCTGCCAGCGATGGGACGGGCCTGACTCTGAACCCTTTCTGCCCATGCTGGGACAGGCCTGAGCCAGAACCCTCTCTGCCAGTGCTGGCATGGGCCTGACCCCAAACCCTCTCTGCCTGTGCCAGGACTGACTCAGAAACCTCTTTGCCCCGTGCTGGAACAGGCCTGACCCCGAACCCTCTCTGCTTGTGCTAGGACAGGCCTGAACCAGAACCCTCTGCCTGTGGTGGGACAAGCCTGACCAGCGTGCCCTGCACCAGGAGGGTTTGCCCCCGAGTGTGATACCTCCGATATCTACTCCCCTCCCCCCAGAAACCCCTCCATGTCATCCTTGGGCTTCAGGGCCTGCTGCAGTGCTCCCCCCTCCACTCCCATGGGGATGCACTCACTCAGCAGGGGCTGCACCCAGCTTGGTCCCCACGGAGACCCATCCCCAACCCCTCCCAGTGGGCTCACCCAGAGGCAGCGAACACGGCGTAGATGATGGGGTTCTTCACGTCCTGGGTCTGCTGGATGAACACGTCCTCTGAGGGGAGAAGAGAAAGCATCAACAGCCAGGGAGACGCCCCAGAGCTCTGCAGGGATTGGGGGACACAGGGCAGATGGAGAGAGAACAGGGGGCGTTGCAGGGAGCGTGGCAGAAGCGCTGCCTGTCGGGGGGCTCCCAGCTACTCCAGTCTCTCCCATCAGGGGAGAGGCTGCTGTGGGGACCAGGGCAGGAGTGCTGGCTGTGGGGGGAACATCTGGCTTCGCCCAGGGCACTGTCGCATAGGGGATGCTTTGGCTGCAGGGCGTGCACCAGTGGGAAAGATGCAGGCTGGGGACAGTGCCCCTCAGGAACCAGGGGAGCCTCTGATCTAGGCAAGCAAAGCGCAGGGAACCAGCTGGCAATGGGATGGCGCGTCCTGCTCCCGGGTGCAGCCCATCCATCACGTGCCACGGCAGGCGCTGACAAGCTGCTGGGGACTGCGCTGCCTCCCAGCCTCTGCCGAGAGCAACTTCACTGGGAGCCTCCAGAGAGGCTCCTGGCTGGGTAGGAAGGCCCCTGTGAGCTCCCCAGGAGGCGCTGGGGACCTAGATGTGGCGCTGCCCTGCCACAAGCGATGCCCCTGCTCAGAGACGCTGCAGCCTGCAGTGACTACTCGGGCAGCACAGAGGTTCTGTCTGCTACCACCTCTGGGGTCTGTGGTCAGCCGCTGCCCCACCCAGACACCTCGTTGCCCGGCGTGCCCCCTGCCCACCGGCCCTTACGGAGCTCATCGAAGTGCGTTTCGATCCCGTCAGGCCCTGGAACGGAGCAGATGAGCCGGGCTTTCAGGAACGTGCTCCATTTATTGACAAGGCAGCAGTGACCTCCGTCGTCATTCTAAACCAGGGGGGAAAATACCATCCTCAGGCACCTGGGCAACCAGAATGTGAGCTAGGCTCGTCCTCCTAGCTTGGGCTTCCCAGCAGGGGGCGCTGTGGGGAGGGGCAAGAGTGCTGGCTGTTGGGGGTTCCCCAACTACTCCAGCCCCAGCTTCCCCCAGCAGGGGGTGCTGTGGGGAGTGGGACAGGGGGCATTGGTTGTGGGGGAGCTCCCAGCTGCTCCAGCCCGAGCCTCTCCCAGGAGTGGACACTGTGGGGAGTGGGACAGGGGATGCTTGCTGTGGGGGGCAACCCCGTATTCCAGCCCCAGCCTCTCCCAGCAGGGGGCACTGTGGGGAGGGGGCAGGAGCGCTGGCTGTGTGGGGACACTGCTGGTCCCCAGCTACTCTATTCAAATCCCATCTTTTCCCTGCAGGAGCTCAATCTGTGGGGGACACTGCTGGTATTCCAGGCCCAGCTGGGGGCACTGTAGAGAATGGAGCAGGAACTCTGTCTGTGGGGGGAGCTCCCAGCCATTCCCAGCAGGAGGTGCCGTGGGGAGCCAGGTACATACCAAGCAGATGCGCCCGATGCGGGAGTAGACAGCAGGGCTTTGTGGGGCATCAGCTGATTTCTCCCGGAAGAAGAAGTAAAGCTTGTCGTCATTCCTTTCGGCGCTGTCTGGGATGAGCTGGGCGTGAACAAACGCCGGGTCTGCAACCAGAAATGCCAGCGCTGTGAGCCTGCCCTGCAATCTACTGAGAGGCCAGTACGTGGCACCGCTGCCCCCCCGGCTGGCAAAACAACATGTGAATTTGTCAAGAAACACCCTATGGCAATACCCACACACAGGGCAGTTAAGGTTCTGTGGCTTTGGAATGCTCAGCAAGGCAACCTGAGTTTTCTCTTAACAGTTTTTAATGTAATATCCTAAGTTTTTAGCTAGCAATAAAGCCCATAAAGTGGAACTAGTTATCTAGAGAACTCCCTGTCTTTTGGGGGAATGCACTCCTAGCCAGAAGCCTCCAGGGCCTTCCCACAAGTCCTCCCAAAGGATAGACAAGTTCTCCTGCAAATGACCAGGAAGGACTCCACAGCACAAATAACTGTGGGATTTGCTGCAAGCACACGGGTGAGTGAAGACACCATAGCACAGCTTGGGCCTTGCAGTGGGGACGCTCAGACCCAGACGAAGCTAACCTGGCTGCTCAGACCTAGCTGCCAAGCCCCCAGGCTAACTGCAGCAACAACATATCCTGTGACCAATCCCATGGAAGCCAGGGGGACTTTTGCCACTGACTCTGACAGGAGCATTGACTGTGGTTAGGGTGACCATGGTTAACCATCTGGCATGCATGTTTCACTGAGGCCATAATGCAGACTGATGCCCATGCATTCTCACTGGCATGTCTCATACCATATGTCAGTGGCCTACCCCCACTTGTGCCAGTGCTCAAGGTGCTGTACAAAAGTCCGATGATTTTTTTTCTTAATAATGAGAAAAATGTATCCCCCCTCGGCTCCCAACTCTCCTTGGACTCCAAAATGGCTTGACAGTGTTTTGCTCAAACGTTTGGATATCAATTCACACGAAGGAGCCCACGCTTGGGAAATTTCAGCCCCGAAGCTCCAGCAATTTTCGAGCAACTGGAAGCAGGAAGTTTGAATGGAAACTGTTTGGCAGCTGGAAGTCTGTGCTGTTCCTGCTAGAATCTCTGTCCATCATCAATCAATATGCCTCCAAGCCCATGGTGACAGCTCTGCCTTCTCAATTGCAGCTACTGTGCCCAGAGGTATAATATGATCGCTCCAACTTCAGTTTACTCAGCTGTCACTGCTGCTTTGTCACAGTTGCAGGTGCTACTGGGAGAAGGCCAGGCATACTTTCCACCAGGGATCTCCCTCTGCTGCAGCAGAGAAGGGAGGGAGAGCAGGAGAGAAATGTTCTGGATTGGTTATTGCAGATGATGGGGTTGACACCCCATTCCCATTCAGACCCATCCAACTATTCCCATGCAGAACCATCTATCCCTCTATACCAGAGGTGGGCAAACAAAGGCCAGTGGGCCACATCCAACCCGCAGGACCCTCCTGCCCGGTCCCTGAGCCCCTCCCCGGCTTGCCCCCAGCCCCTCCCCTGCTGTTCCCCCTCCCCCACAGCCTCAGCGTGCGCAGTGCAGTTGCAAAGCTGCGTCCTGACCTGGTGCTCTGGCCGGCGCGGCTGCAGCCCCACCAGCCACTGGTGCTCCAGGCAGCATGGTAAGAGGGCAGGGAGCAGAGGGGGTTGGATAGAGGGCAGGGAAGTTGGGGGGGTGGTCAGGGGGTGGGGGTGTGGATAGGGGACGGGGCTGTCAGAGGGCGGGGAACAGGGGGGTTGGATGGGGCAGGGGTCCTGGGGGGACAGTCAGGAAGGAGAGGGAGGGTTGGATGGGGTGGTGGGGGGCAGTCAGGGGCAGGGGTTCTGGGGGCACTCAGGGGACAAGGAGAAGGGGTGGTTGGATGGGGCAGGGGTTCCGGGGGGCAAGTCAGGAATGGGGGGGGTTGGATGGGGCGGCAGGGGGCAGTCAGGGGTGAGGGGTCCGGGGGTGGTCAGGGGACAGGGAGCAGGGGGTGGTGGATGGGATAGAAGTCCCAGGGGAGCCGTCAGGGGGCGAGAAGCAGGGGTGTGGGGGGTCGGATAGGAGGCTGGGGCCTGGCCACGTCTGGCTGGTTGGGAAGACACAGCCTCCTCTAACCGTCCCTCCATACAATTTTGGAAAACCAATGTGGCCCTCAGGCCAAAAAGTTTGCCCACCCCTGCTCTATACAGACCCTTCCATCGATCCAGACCCACATATCCCTCCATCCTCACCCATCCATTCCCATACACATCTATTTATCTATCGATTCCCACACCCTATCTATCTAATCTATCTATCTATCTATCTATCTATCAGTTTTATTTGTTCTCTGTCCTTTGCTGTTTCTATTCCAGGACTTGGCTCTGCAATACTTGAGTTTGTGTGGGCACTTCCCCCAGACCCCACATGGGTCTTCAAGGGACTCCCTGTTCCTTTGGTAAGACCCTTTCGTTGAGGTTCACATGCTGGGAGGGAATTCTTGTCCTTGCCTGATGAAATGGCCACCACTTCTTCTGGGTTTTACCAGGTCTGAAGGTGGCTGAGGACATAGTGCTGCTGATTGGTTGTCCACTTTCCAGGGATGGAGCCATGAGGGCTTGGCAGCTACTGGGTTGACTGGCCTGAATTTTGGTGAGTCTGGGTGCACATCTGCAAGTGTCTCAGGTCATGCACCTGGGGCAGGTCTCACACTTTCAGATCACTATACCAGGGAAGGGCTGCCCTGGCAAAACAGGTCAGGGATGCTTCAGAGTTCCTCCTCAGCTCCAGCACTAGCCTGGTCCTTCAGTAAGAACCTTCTTCAGCAGGGCACTTCTATGTCATGGATGAAACTTTGACCCCCGTCCTAGGCAACGGCTGGTCTTAGGCAGCCATGTCCTGTCTGTACCACTTCCCAGTCTGACAGGTTCTCCTGCTCAATGAGGACAACGCCTCTGAGGGGAGAATGCAGCCAGACGCCAATTGCTTTGCTCTGTGTCCTGGGACGATATCAACCTTCCGATTTGTTTTCCTCCTGGGTTGCATGGGCCACAGGAGGTGAGGCTTTCACAGCCCCAGCCTGGGCTCTAGCTCAAGCTTTAGCACCTCCTGGTTTGAGCTCTGGAGGTCCCCAGGCCAAGATGGTGGCCATCCCATTTGCTCTTCTGGTATTTCCAGTGCTCACAAGCTTCCCAAGCAGGGCACCCAAGGACTTAGAGCCTGGTTCTGGCTGGCGCAGAGGGGAGCAGCAGTGGAATCTCTCTGTGCTCCCAGTGGACCAGTGACTGCGCTCATCCATGTTCTACACAACTGCTGAGGGAAGGAGACGGGCCCAGCCTTAGAACTGCCCCCTGGCACCAGCATCGCCGCAGCTCCACAGCAGGTCGCTGCGTGGGAGGCCTTTGGGATGTCTAGACCCGCTGTGACCAGAACCAGGAGGCTCGGCATTCCTGCTGGGGCCCTCACAGCGGTTTGCCATGGTGGGAGTGCCTGAGAAACTGGCAAGGAGGCAGGCAGGCAGCACCTTTGTGGTGCCCGCTGAAGATGGAGTGGGCCAAGCATGCATTGATGGATCTTTGCAGAAAGATCTCTTACTGCTGGACACACACCCAGAGTGGGGATTGCTGCCTATGAATGCCCCCGACCGTGAGTGGGTTGGCGGCAGGAGCCCACTGTCGCGGGCTCTGCTGGCAGAGGCAGAACTGCCAGCAGGAATCAGAAGGGGGCAGATGTGCAGGCCTCAGGCTCCAGGGGGCCCTGGAAGCAGCTCAGGGGGGTGGAAATGCCCTGGTGCCAGGCTCTGAAGGAAGAGAGTGATGGCTCCCAGCACAGGGGCGGCATGGGAGAAGGCACAAAGCTGAGGGGGGGTGAAGGGAAGTTGGGGGCTTGGAGGGAAGTCGAGGAAAGTTTGTCGTTCACTTCACCCTGGTTAAAACGCACCTTGCCCGCTCCTGCCCTGAGCCCCCAGGGCTGTGACTTCACCAGCTCTGCCTGGCATACCACGGGCAAAGGGAAAACTGCACCCCGAGGCTGCCCCATGCGTGACGTTATTGACATAATCTGTAACCATATAGATCATTGTTGCAACCACTGTTATATATTTGCAGCAAATATTGTACAGAGGTTGTCATGTGAGGTGTCTATTAAAAGATTATGATTTGTTGGTTATGATTATGCTATCTGTATGTGTGTATCATTTTTGTAGTTGAAGTTATGAATATTGGCTATGTACTTGTATCTCAATGTGTTTTAATTCTAAGTAGCCTCAGTGAAGCAATTGGTCAGCTTCTTGAGAAAGGACTATTCTCAGTAAGTGCCCAATCAAGAAACACTTAACTGACAATGGACTTTGGGAGACACCAATCCACATCTGAGCTTTCTGGAGAATGTTCAAACTAACATGTAAACAACGGCATCAGCCCCTGTAAAGAACGGAGTTATGCATGGACATGTGACTTGCCCATGTGACTCCAAATTCCATCTTGCTGCTGTGATTTTCCACAGTAAGAACAAAGGGGTGTCCTTCCACAGGGCAGAGTATATAAAAGGTGCTGGAAATCCCTCCACTTTGTCTTTAATCCTGCTTCTGGAGGAACCTTGCTCTGAACAAGCTCTGAACAAAGGACTGAATGACCCACCCCAGCTGTGGATGTACTCCAGAAACTTGATTTGAACCTGCAGTTTATTCCATCACTGCTACAAGCCTGAACCAAGAACTTTGCCATTACTGTATGTAATTGATTCCATTCAACCAATTCTAGCTCTCATCTATATATTTTTTCGTTTATGAAGAAACCTTTAGAATTTAGATTCTAAAGGATTGGCAACAGCGTGATTTGTGGCTAAGATCTGACTGGTATATTGACCTGGGTCTGGGGCTTGGTCCTTTGGGGTCAGGAGAACCTTTTTTCTTTTACTGGGGTATTGGTTTTCATCACCATTCATCCCTATAAGAAGTGGCACTGGTGGTGATACTGGGAAACTGTAGTGTCTAAGGAAATTGTTTATGTGACTTATGGTTAGCCAGTGGGGTGACACCGAAGTCCTCTCTGGCTGGCTGGTTTGGTTTCCCTTAGAGGTGGAGAACCACCAGCCTGGGGCTGTGACTGCCCTGCTCTAAGCAATTTGTCCTGCATTGGTAATCTCAGTCGTGTCCCACCAAAGCCAGCATCGTTACACCATGTACATGGCACAGCCTTGCCAAGCTGGCACGAGGCCACGATTGCCTTCCACCGGGGCTAAGCCATGGAGATTCTCCTGAAACGCTGCAGGGGGTGGGGATCTCCAGGGCACTTGTGGGATGTGGGCCCCATCCTGGATGCAGTGCTCATGCTATATGAGCCCCAGAGAAGCTCCAGGAATGGCAGGCCAGAGGGCAGCCAGGCACTGGGCTTTATACAGACCGCGAGGCCCCTGGGCAGCATCCCATGTCCTGGAGACGCATGATGCCGGCCCGTCCCCACCCGCAGCTCCCCCAGACTCACCGTTCAGCCAGCGGGAGTTGTACTGGTCAGTCCTCATGGCCGTCTGCTTGCCCATGGTGCGGAAGATGGCTGCGTCCGTGCCCATGAAGTCAATGTAGACGCCAGCATATAGCTCCTCATCTGTAGGTGGGAGGCAGAGGTCAGCAGAGACTGGGGTGTGGGGGGGAGCAGTTCCTGAAGGGGGAGCGTGTGGGGCCTGAGGACCCCCCAGCCCCTCTTCATGTAGACCCTTTGTCCTGCCCCCAAGCCCTGCCCAAAGGGGGAGCTTGCGGGCGGTGGTGGTGCTGATTGGCATGGGGGCCTGGCTGATGCCCTCTCTCCGCCAGGACATCCTGGGGCCGGGGGTGGAATGCAGGACACCACCATGGGAGCCAGTGAGGAGACGACTGGTGCCCACAACACCCCAGGAGCTGGCAGATCCTCGCTGCCCACGTCCACTGCGAGCGGCACACGCCATGGGACAAAGACAGGGAGTCACAACCTGCTGCTCCTGCAACACCGGGGTCACCAACTTGTGCCACTCATGAGCTGTCTCAAAGGCTGTCCAGGAGCAATGCCCTTTCAGCCTAGAGTGTATGGGCTGGCGCGGGGCCCCTGGGTGTGGGGAGAAAGCCCAGGGGAGAGAGCCTGGGGCAGCCCTGAGAGCACTCCATCTCCCCTCTGGGGAGAGGGACCGCAGCTCCTTGTCAGCTCCTAGACAGGTCTCCATCTCCCACATGGTGCCCGGTTGGCACTGTGGCGGGGGCACGGTCCCAGGTCTGGCTGCCATCCCCCTGCTTCACAGCTGCTCCCCAATGAACGAAGCAGTGCTGGGGCTGGCGTGTAAGGCAATACCTGTGCCTGGAGAGGATCAAAGGCAGCCGAGGCCCTGCAAGGCCTAGGGGCGGGGGGAGGGAGGGGGATTAGCAGTAAGTGAGAGCTTTGGCTAGTGCTCCTGGGGGAGCCCGGCACAGCTGTTGCCCAGACAGGCCCGGGGACGGCAGGACATCGATACCGACCCGCATTATTTCACTGCTCCGACTCGGTCTCTCGCCCTTTGCAACCCCATCCCAGCCATCCCTGCCCCTCGCCACCCCAGGGGCAAAGCACCATGGACACCAGGGCTGCCATGCACTGTGGCCTGGCACCTTTCAGGAGGGCGCCAGCAGTGCCCGGGGCTGCGCCTGATCAGCTGGGGGGGGGAGGGGAATAGGAAATGGGAAATGAATGGGGAGAATAGGGACAGAAATAGGACAGGAAGTTGGGGTGGAGATGCTCCTAGCACATGGGGCTGACTCACTGTGGCCATTCCTACGCCGGGGTTGGATCTGACCTTGTTGAGGAAAGAGACGCCCTGGGGATTTTTCCATCATCTGTCGGTGGCTTTCGGAGCCTCTCCTACCCCATTTCCACTCTGTTCTACCTAGGTTCGTCCCACACCCAACACCGTGGCATCCGGGGGCCTCTTGCCATGCCACAGCCCTCCAAATCCTCACATTGGGCCAAAGTGCCCCGTCTGCGTGTGTCTCGACCTGCTGCCTTCCCTCCCACACACCCGGACTGGGTTTGCTGGCCCCACAGCCGCTGGGCCCTGGACTCAGATCCCTGCTTGGCTTTCTTGGGGGCAGCCACCTTCAGCAGAGCTGCAGAACACCGCCAGGCTAATGTCTCCAGGGAGGGGGGAGCAGCCCCCCAGCAGCCACCCGTCCTGCAGTCCTAAACAGCTTCTCATCACCTCTCATTTTAACGTTGGTCTCAAACCACCTAATATTTCCCTGGCATGCAACCAGCCCTGGCACTCAACTCAGATTGGTGCAGGTCCCTCCCCGGCCCACTGCTCTGCTCTGATGCGGCTGGGAGGGAGAGCAGGGGTCTGTGAGCCACCCCCACGCAGTTGTGGCGCTGGCTAGTTCAAGGGGGTGGGGGACAGCCTAGGGGAGGCACAAAATGGGAGCTCGTGGGGAGAGACTTCCCCAGCCTTGAGCAATGGGGAGTCATGGTGGAGCCTTGTGTTAGGCCAGCAGCATCTGTTTCAGGTGAGTGCCATGCCAGGTTCATGCAAGGGGAACCGTGTGTGCCGGGGCCGGGAAGAGAACAGCCGGCTCCCCAGGGCTCTGCTCTCTGGCTTGTCCCAGGCAAAGCCTGGACAGGAGTTCTGGAGCTTCCTCCTCAACCTGGACCCCAGCCCATGCACTTCCTGGTTTCAGCTCCCCGTAACCTGCAAGTGGCTGCTTCTCGCTGGAGTGGCAAGTTCGAATGGGTTGCAGTGCAGCAGTGTCTGCACAAGGCAGGGCTCGCCAGCAGCCGAGACCAGAGCAGGCAGCAGGCATTCTGTGGCTGTTGAGTTCCCCTGGAGGTTCCCTGGGCAGCGAGAGTGGTCGTGTGGCACCACTGGAGAGTGTGACCCAGGGTTCAACTGGTGGCAGCAGGGAGGACAGAGTAGCTCAACAAGACTGACACGTTATCTGCAGCGGCTGCATTCCCTGTGAGCCAACCAGCCAGGTCCCTCCTGGCTCCGGGCCGGAGCTTATGAATTAAAGGCCACAACTGGGTTCTGACATGCCTGGGCACCTTCCCAATCTCCTGGTCCCTTGGTGGAGGGCTCAGGTACCTTCCTGCCCTGGCTGAGGTGGTTCTGGCGAGCAGCCGAGCTTAGATCTTTGGGCTCTGGTGCCCCCTGGGCCTTGGCTACTCCACCTTCACCCCTGCAGACATCTCCCCGTATGGAGACTAGGCAACAGCCCTGTCTGCATTTCCCCTTTGCTGCTCTGGCCCTTTCCTGGTCTTGTGCCTTGGCAATGGCTGACACCACTATACCCCTTTGCCCCTCTTGGTCTAGGACCATCTATGGTCCTGGAATCAGTGCCAAGAACCAGCTGGGTGTCCCTCTGGAGCACCGCAGGGCCCAGCCAGAGCAGCCCTGGTCCCCTTGGCCACCTTGCAGTGCTGCAGTCGCAAGAGAGAAGGACTCACTTATCAAGGCTGAGACGCTGTCCACCTTGGGGTCATAGGAACACTTCCCTTTCCCTGATTCCAGCTTCTCCGGCTCCAGGTAGAAGATATAATCCTGGAACAGAGATAGGAGGGAGCCCATTACACCCGCCCCTTCCATTTCCATAGGACAGAGGAACCCAAAGCACTTTCATAACTCCACAGCGCTCACAAGCCTCACCTTACCCAGAAGCGAAATGCAGCCCCCTCTGGGGAGCATGGCAGCTGTTAGCAGCCCACAGTCATGCTGCACATACCGAATGGTAGGCAATGAAGGAGAATGCTGGGTCCACTGGAACTGCAGAGGCAAAGTTAAGAGGCAGAAAGGAATTACCCATTGCCGAGGAGGAATCTGAGTGGGACACGGCGGTTATCACTTCTCCTCTGGGGAATTTTGTCATGGCACCAAACTCCAGCTGGGGCGCATCCCGGAGGCAACCTGGGAGCACCAGCTGAAACAGAATGTGTTGGTACGGTGGAACGGTGAGGGGCTGTTACTCCAGCGCTGCTGCGAGTGCCCAGTTCCCTTCCCAGCTGAGCCTAGACAAAGCTCTCAATGGCACAAGCCCCAGGTTGCTCAGCGATCGCCCCGTCACAGCACCTGTCCTTCTGTCTCTACCATTAATCTCGCTGGAGTCAGTGCCTGGGCATCTGTGGTAGAGCGGCCCCTGTCTGGCCACACCTTTGCCCTGGCTTTCCATGCAGAGTAGCATTGCATGCAGGGTTATTACAGTAGTAAGAGCCACAAGCTGACAACTCTGTCATCTCGCCTAAGCAACGGCACCTCAGCCACGCTGGGGGCGCTGACCCAAAGTTAAAAGGGCCTAATCATTCATTTTTAATGGGCAATCTGCCATCCAAATATCAACCAGGCCTGGCCCTGCTTAGCATGTGAGAGCAGAGACAGTCAGTGCCCCGGCATTTTATTACAGCTACAGAGTGACTGCTTTGCAGGAATGCTGCTGGTCATCAGTCACAAGCCTTTTGATGGCAGCCTGGGTTAGAACAAAAACAGAAGCAACCACAGCTAGGGCCCGTCTGAGTGGCTGCTAAGGAAATGACCTTCCAATACAAGCAGCAATGAGTTTAAAGTCTCCACAGTCATAGAATCATAGAATATCAGGGTTGGAAGGGACCTCAGGAGGTCATCTAGTCCAACCCCCTGCTCAAAGCAGGACTAATCCCCAAACTCAATCATCCCAGCCAGGGCTTTGTCAAGCCTGACCTTAAAAATATCTAAGGAAGGAGATTCCATCACCTCCCTAGGTAACGCATTCCAGTGTTTCACCACCCTCCTAGTGAAAAAGTTTTTCCTAATATCCAACCTAAACCTCCCCCACTGTAACTTGAGACCATTACTCCTCGTTCTGTCATCAGCTACCACTGAGAACATTCTAGATCCAACACGTCCACTGCTTTCCCCTCATCCACAGAGCCAGTTATCTCGGAGGCCCTGCTCCATGATTTTTCCAGGGACTGAGGTGAGGCTGACTGTCTTGTTGTTCCCCGAATCCTCCTCCTTCCCTTTTTTAAAGATGGGCACTACATTAGCCTTTTTCCAGTCATCCGGGACCTCCCACAATTGCCATGAGTTTTCAAAGATAAGGGTTAATGGCTCTGCAATCACATCCGCCAACTCCTTTAGCACTCTCGGATGCAATGCATCCAGCCCCATGGACTTGTGCTCATCCAGCTTTTCTAAATAGTCCCAAACCACTTCTTTCTTCACAGAGGGCTGGTCACCTCCTCCCCATGCTGTGTTGCCCAGTGCAGTAGTCTGGGAGCTGACCTTGCTCGTAAAGACAGGCAAAAAAAGCATTGAGTACATTAGCTTTTTCCACCTCCTCTGTCACTAGGTTGCCTCCCTCATTCAGTAAGGGGCCCATACTTCCCTTGACTTTCTTCTTGTTGCTAACATACCTGAAGAAACCCTTCTTGTTACTCTTAACATCTCTTGCTAGCTGCAACTCCAAGTGTGATTTGGCCTTCCTGATTTCACTCCTGCATGCCTGAGCAATATTTTTATACTCATCCCTGGTCATTTGTCCAATCTTCCACTTCTTGTAAGCTTCTTTTTTGTGTTTAAGATCAGCAAGGATTTCACTGTTAAGTCAAGCTGGTCACCTGCCATATTTACTATTCTTTCTACACATTGGGATGGTTTGTTCCTGCAACCACAAAAAGGATTCTTTAAAATACGGCCAGTTCTCCTGGACTCCTTTCCTCCTCATGTTATTCTCCCAGGGGATCCTGCCCATCAGTTCCCTGAGGGAGTCAAAGTCTGCTTTTCTGAAGTCCGGGGTCCGTATTCTGCTGCTCTCCTTTCTTCCTTGTGTCAGGATCCTGAACTCAATCATATCATGGTCACTGCCTCCCAGGTTCCCATCCACCTTCATCCTTTGCATGCGATACCACGATTATTGTCTGCTAATTAAACTCCATTGAGTAGGAAGCACAGGAAGTGGGATGGCAAGTGTCTCTATGTAAATGGGTGTTAGAAGATCAAATGGTGAGATCAGGCTACATGTCCTACCCTCACACTACATCATACCACCAGTACTGGGTGATTTCCTTCCAGGAAGTTCCACGCACCAGTAGTGCAATCCAGGAAGTACCGCCCCTTAGGATGGCATTCCAGGTAGCGTGGCAATTTATTTACTTTGTACATTTGACCTTACTTGGGAAATAGTCCCTGGTTTCCCCATAAAGTAGGTCCCAAGTCAGCAAACCATCCCTGTTAAACACATGCTTAAGTGCTTTGCTGAACTCAAGTGTTGCCAACTTTAAATGCAGAACAATCCTTAATCTGGCCTGCCAAAATCATGAGATTGTCTTAAAAACCATGAGATTTGAAAAAAAACCAACCTAATAATAATTGTGGGATTGTTTTTCTTAGATTTTTAGTTTCCAAGCTTTTGGGGCACACGTATGTCATGTTTTCAAGCTTTCCTCTGCAACCAGGAGGGCTAGAAACTGCCTTTGACTTTGAATGAAAGCCGAGACTCTCCTGTGATCTCTTGATGCCACCAGCCGGAGCTTTAAACAAATACTCCAGAAACTGCCGGACTCACAATCAAACCGTGAGAGTTGGCAGCAGTATTAACTTTTAACCATAAAGTTCAAGCATGTGCTTAAGTGCTTTGCTGAATGGGGCCCATATTTAATTAGGCCTGGTCTGTACTAGCGATTTCCCCTGAGTCCAGCCAGCCACCACTGTAGCTGAACCAGTGCAACTCCTAGTGTACGCAGGGCTAAATAGCTGTTTGCACGGATTGAGCCCACCCCTGCTTGCCATTTGGGTTGGCTGCTTCTGTGCCAGCAGTCATTTCCCTTGTGTACAGCAGGGGTCGCTACACCAGGGTGACATCCTCCATTCAGCCCAGGCATTAGCCAGCTTCTCCTGCAGTCTGAGTGGGTCCCCATACCGTGACGGCAGAGAAAAGCATCACAGAGGAGGAAGTGTGAGTGTAATACCACAGAACTGACAGGGGCAGGGCCGGGAGAGACATTTCACTCATGATTGAAACGGGCTAGATTTCAAATGGGTGGCGGCCCTTTGAACTCGCTCCACGTTCCCAGGCAATCTCCATGGCAGCCAGCCTACCACCGTGCGATCTGCTATAGCACCTTGTATTAGCCCTATACCAGCAATGGGCTTGCCTTGTTTGTCCGCCCTAGCAATGCTATTGCCACCTTATGCCCACAATAACTTTTGGTAGGGATATTCCATCTTGTACATAGGGCATGAGCCAGTTGCTGGCTACTAGAGACCTATGTGGGGAGAAGATTACCCGACTTCGACCGCTGCAGGGCTTTTACACCTTCCCCTGCAGCAGCTGGTGCCAGTGTCAATCAGAGATGGGACACTGGGCTGGATGGACCTTGGTTCTGATCCAGCCTGGCAATGCCCATGTTCCCGTGTATCTGGGCAGTCCAAGGTATCTCATCCCTGGCTAGTGATATTTTGTATGGCAGCATGGTACAAACCATCCTTGAATGAAAAGTCATACCAGCCCAACTGCCCTAAGCCAGCTGCTTTCATGCCACTCCAGCACTTGTGAGTAGAGAGCCATGGGTATCAGTCTCGGTGTTTCGAGGAAAAGTCATGCACCCATTCCTAGAACCTGACAAGGTGTCTTCTGACTTTTTGTCTGAAATCCAAGAGCCAGTCCTGCTTAAAGCTGTTGAAAAACCAGTGGAGTGAAAACCGTTGAAGTTGTTTTCATTTTGAATGGTTTGAAATTGACCCATTTTTTTCCTTCTTTGCAAATTGTTATACAATTGTTTTTTTTTTAAATTGAAATCCTTATCCAAACGGTCATTGCAATTTTTCATTGCCTGAAAGTTGGGAAACAAAAAATGCAATTGACACTTTGATCACCTTTCTGATAAAAAAATATTTGCTGGAAACCAAAAATAACACTGGTGATGGGGTGTGTGACCAAAAGAAAAAAGGGGCATTTATGAAAAAATCCTACTTTTTAATAGAAAAACTTTCCATTGGAACATTTCAACCGTATCTAGTCCAGATGTTCCGCTTGCATCTAAGCTGTTGGTAACATAATTGCTGTTGATTGTTGGAATGTTCCGCGAATACTTGTCTAACAAGGGGATGAAAAGGAGGGTCGGTTATGGGCTTCAGAGCATGGTAACTGTTTTGGAAGTGGCTGGATTTGAAGGGCTGGAAGTGAAAGACACAGGATTCAGATAGCTAACTGCTGAGCTCATCCCTGTCTCAGAGAGTCACACAAACGAGCTCTGCTGAGCTGTGCTGAAGTTGTCTTCAAGATGGATTGGATCAGACAGAATTAATCTCCCTCCCTTGACCCCTCTTTTACCTGAGGACTTGCTCATGTCAAGTCCTTTCCGTGGAATGGGCTGAGTCAGGGCAGGAGGTGCTCTTATAACATGGAGTCATATAGGGGCATTTTCAGGGCTGGATTACCCAATAGGCAGACTAAGCATGTGATTAGGGCCCCAGCAAAGCAGGGGGCATAAAAAAAATGAGATTAAAAAAATTGATATTTGATATTTCAAAAAAAGCATCAAAGTAGTCATCATGGGAAAAATCAGAACTTTGTTAGACTTCCTTACACTGCACTACACACTCTTCCCGCCATTTTTCTGTTCTCTTTTTACTACTTATCCCCACCTAAACCAGGGGGGCGTCCTACTAATGGGACATTTGGACATTTGGTTCATTTCAGAATGGAAATTTCTTGGGATTGTTGGAGCTTGTGGCTCAGTTTGACCCATTTTTAGCAGCCATATCTCAAAAGATGGGAATGCTGGCAAAGGTAACCCATCATACTTATCCAAGACAATATGTGATGAACTCATTGGTCTAATGCGTGACAAAGTGTGTTCAGCTATTGTGGATGAAATAAGTACTGCTGGGTACTTCAGTTTATCTGTCGACTCTACACCTGATCTTTCACATATTGATCAATTGAGTATTGTACTAAGATATGTGTCTCCCACAGATGGAAAACCAGTTCAACGATTTATAACATTCCTCAATCTGAAAAGCCACGCTGGTGAAGAAATGGCAAATCAAATACTGCATTATCTGTGCCAAGTTTGCAAAAGAGATTTCTCAAAGTGCAGAGGTCAATCTTACGACAACGCTGCCAACACGTCAGGGCGTTATCAAGGAATGCAGACGAAGCTTTTAGAACAGAACAAATATGCCATAGTCATACCATGTGCTACACACTCTCTCAGTCTTGCTGGCCGCGGTGCTGTTGATCGTTGTCCGGTGGCAGTAAGTTTTTTCTCAACAGTCCAGTTACTTTATACATTTTTCTCTGCCTCAACACACCGATGGACAGTTCTTAAAACATATTTGGGCAATGATCGTGTGTTGAAATCTCTTTCTAATACTCGCTGGGAAGCACATGCAGTGGCAACAAGTGCAATTCTGGAGTCCTACTCAAAGATTGTGGATGCATTAGAAAGTATAGCTGAAGACCAATCACAAAAGGGAGAAACTATAAGAGAGGCAAAAAACATTGCAAACAAGATGCAAGAACTAGAGTTTGTATTCATGTTGACCATGTGGAATGAATTTTACAACACTTTTACTACACAAGTCAAGCTCTCCAAGAAAAAGAACTGGATTTGAAAACATGTGCAGACCTCTGTCAATCATTAGCAGACCACGTACACACGTTGAGGAATGATTTCGAAAGATTTGAAGGCATATCAAAAGATATCTTGCCTGATACTAACTACAAAGAAGCTCAGTCCCACGAGCAAATCAGGAAAAAACAAGCAAATGATACCAGTGCAACAGAAACAGCATTGAATCCTAGAGACAAATTTCGCGTATCTACTTACTACGCTATAATTGATACACTTGAAGCTCATATGAAGAGGAGAGGTGACGTGTACAAAGAAGTATCAAGTAGATTTTCTTTTCTAAATGATATGGACTTATCTGATGAACAATATTCACAAGGTTCCCAAAAGCTAGTTGACTCATACCCTGTTGACTTGAACATGAATCTCTGTGGAAAAGTACAGCAGTTCCACTGTTATATGTGCGCAAAGTTTAATGAAACAGGAAAAATGAAATTCAGTCACATTGATCTTCATGACACAATATTGAAAGACGGAATACAATGTGTATTTCCGAATGTAGAGATCGCACTTTTTTCTAACATTGATGATTACTAACTGCTCCGCAGAACGCTCTTTTTCTCAGCTGAAAAGAATAAAAAACCTTCAGAGAACAACAATGTGTCAGGACAGACATGATTCATTTTCCCTATTGTGTATGGAAGCGGACATGCTTCGTCGAGTCAGCTTCGATGAACTTATCCAGAATTTTGCAATCAGAAAATCTAGAAAGAAGCTATTTTAATTTCAGCAAACGTAAGTTTTTTGTGTCATTTTGAAAAATAAAATTTTATTTTACGGTATAGTATTGTTTTTATTTTGAATTACATATGGGGGGGCACCATAATCTTTTCAGTGCTTAGGGCCTTTAAAGGTCTTAATCCAGCCCTAGTTGGGATGAATGGATGGGATGAAAAAGACCATGTAGCGCAGTGACAATGGGTAATGCAAACGACTAGCTTCACTGGGAGCATGCACATCAATGTGACTGAGGTAAAACTGGGTATGTATGACCCCCACCCTGGTGTATATCCAACCATCCCAATCCAACAGCTATCGCCACACCCGCACTGAATACAAACACATGGCTCCCCATCTGCAAATGCAGCACTATGGCACTTTCTCCTAGCATGAACGGCAGCTGCAATTCAGT
This sequence comes from Lepidochelys olivacea, assembly GCF_965140295.1. Classification (NCBI taxonomy): domain Eukaryota; kingdom Metazoa; phylum Chordata; order Testudines; family Cheloniidae; genus Lepidochelys; species Lepidochelys olivacea. The sequence goes on from NC_140417.1 coordinate 49,249,562, forward strand.
GGTGCAGGTGAGCTGCACTAAAGGTTACTGGAGACTGACCCAGCGCTGGGCAACTCATTTATTGTGGATAATTCATCCAGCAAATTTAAACCCTTTTTCCTTCTGAAGCAGACTTTGATCTTCCCAAATTGAGTGCCTATTTGCAATGGTGAGACCAGTCATTTGGGCCAGACACTTTCAGACAATGGCTTCAGAAAACTTCACCACTACTGTTTCTCAAGTGCGTGATTGGTCCCCTAAGCCGCATGATATTTTTTCTGCTCCCTGATTGGACGACTTAAACTTTTTAAGCGGGAGACTGCGTGATGAAGAGCATGATAAAGGGCACCATCCCCCGAATATTCAAACCAAGTAAAACCTACTCATGAATAACCAGCAGTTAAAAAAAAAAAAATCCCAGCTTCAAACTCATTGCCTTCTGGGCTTGGAGCCTTTGGCCTCCATGCTTCCAAGCACATCAGTGAGGGCTAGAAAATTGCCCAAAGATGCAAGCTGAGTTCCTCCCATAAACCCCTGACTCCAGGTACTGGCACTCTGAGAACCGCCCCTCCTGAAATCTTACGAGAATTGAGCCATTTGGAATCCCAAGGCCCATCAGCAAACGCTGGTTTGCAGGCTTCGCCAGGTGCTAGTGGGGAATGTGGTAACGTGAGATATCCAGGGGGCAGCCCAACGATAGTCTCTCTGCTCGTGGCCAGGCAGGCCTGGGTTCTCCCACTGGAGAGGGTTCTCCTGGCTTAGTCGTGGGCGCGCTGGGGCTGCTACAAACTGGCATAGATTAAAGCTCCGGGCTGCCCAAGAGCTCAGATATGGCATCCAGCAAGCTCAGTGGCCCCCTGCCCCAGTTCCGTGCTGAGTAGAGCTTGACCAGAGGCTCCTGTTTCTTCCTCACGACGTTCTCTCTCTGCCTTGCAACTCCTCATCCTCTTGCTGGGGGGGTCCTGTCCAGGAGGGCCCTGGTGACCCCCCCCCCCCCGAGACATTCGCCTCTCAGCCCAGGGGAAGGGCACTGAGGCTTTTCCTCCATTCTCTGACGACGGTGACCCAGGCACAGCAGCAGGCGTGTAGTGAGACATCAAAGGGAGTTCTTCCTTTCTGGCCTGAGAGGGGCTGGCGCAGAGGGGGCACCTCCCAGGGACTGCTGTCTGCCTGTCACGGGGGCTCCTGCCCTGAGCCCAGCCCAGGCTGCCCCTGGCCCAGCAGGGAGCATGCTGTTGTCCTGATGGGGATACACAGCTCCTCTCTGGTGGGGTGCAGCGATGCTGAGGGACTGGAGCTGCGGCAGGCAGGTGCCTGGAGGAGAACCATGTGCCATGGGGGGCCTCGCACAATCACATGAGGAGCCAGCTCCCACATGGGAGCCAGGGAGGAGAGCTGGACTGCAGCCATGCTGGGGGAGGAGATACTCATGGGGGGGAGAGAGAGGGGCTAAGAAGACCCAGGAATGGGGGAGCTGCCACCCCCACCCTGCCCTGGGATGGCAGAAGGAGAGCAGGACACCAGGCCCCACCCCAGAGGGCTGTCGTGGGAGGCGGGTGCCCAGGTCTGTATGACACCCCCCCTCCCGCCCCACGGCTGCTTTAGGGAACAGTCCCCATGTCAGTGTCTCGGCCCCTTGCTGGGTGGCAGATGGTGCCTCCTGCCAGGCAGCTTTCTATGCCCCCCATGCTTTGGACCCCTCTGGCGGGTGGGGGAGGTGGCCGGTCTGAAACCTGCACAGGGACAGGCATCCACAACCCTTGGAATTGGGTCACAGCCGAGAGACGGTAGCTGAGCGTGGGCAGTTGGGGTGCTCTGAGCCCAGGAGGAGCATGTGTGTGTAAGGGGCACTGCTGGATCTCACTGGGCCCTGCCCACCAGCTCTGTGGAGGGCTTTGGTCTCTAGGCTCTCAGCGAATAACCTCCCCAAAGCAAACTGTCCCATGGAGAAGGTGCTGGGGCATGGGACGTGCCCATGGACTGGCAGAGCCCCCTGCTGGCTGCTCCTGTGGGGGGACGTAAGGACCAGACCTGGGTTTCTGAGCTCCTGGAACATGCTCTGGAGGCAGCTGGAGTCAGGAGGGCAGAGCAGATGCCCTCAAACAGGAGTCTTGAGTGTGTCGCTCATGGCACAGGGAAAACCAAATCTTGGAAGAAGCTGAACTTCCCCCTGAGACCATGAGCTCCTGATTCCTCCCGGCACCCTGAGCTGCTTATGGCATCAGCGACGTGAACCTGGGCTAACCCTATCTCCATGCAGTGAGCCAACCTGGCTGCTAGCCCGGTGGGAAGATGATCTCGTCGAAGAGATACTGTCAGGGGCAGGGCCTCAGAGCTGTGCATCCCATTCCCTCGCCTCATCTGGCCAGTTCCCAATTAAACAACACGATCCGTCTCCAGCTGGAGTGTTGTCAACTTTCCTGCCCAGGTGGTGGGCACTGCTGTGCTTAAAGAGCCAGCTGGGGGAGTGTTTTCGTAGGTCCACCGTTCCCCCACCCCTGCAAGCGGCCAGTGTTCTGAAAGGAATCAAGAGCCCGTGGCTCCGTTCCTGGCACAGGGCCCCTGACAGTGTCCCTCCTCCCTGCAGCGTCTGGAGCAAGGCCTGGGGGAAAAAGGTGTTAGTCCGAGAGGAGATGCGAGGACCAGCTGCCCTGTGCCAGGCGGTGGCACAGACAGCTTAGCCATTGCAAGAGACGTGCCCAGCTGGGGGTTAGCGGTTAGGTGCATGCCATGGGGGAGGAGGGTTAGGAAGCCCAGGCATGCCCTGGGAAGGGAGCCGGCTCCTGCCCTTGGGGGGGATCTGAGCGCGAGTCCCACCTTGCGTTCTGCTGGTGTCGGGCTGTGGGAGGAGTCGGCGGCTCGGCTTCCCCGTCCTCCCGGCTGGACACTTTGGGTCAGCGCAAAGGCCTGAGGAGAAGGAGCAGTGCAGAGAGTTAGAGCTGGCGGGGACAGAGGCCACCCAGGGGGTGGGCGGGGATGGTCACTAGTGCAGCGAGAGGGGGTCATGCCCACCTGGAAGGGCTAGAAACTCCCCCTGCCCCCAGCCAGCATGCCTGCCCCTGTTCCTAGAGCGCCCCCGTGGGCAGAGCCAGCGCTCTTGAGCCCAGGGCATTGTGAGCATGCCCAGGCTCTTGTGTGTGCCGCATGCAATTGTGCCCACCGTGTGCTAGTGTGGTGGCATGCTTGTGATGGCATGTGTGGGCATGGTGTGTGCCAGCATGCGTGGCACATGTATGTGTGTGGCACACACTGGATGGGCCTCCTCCTGCCCCGTACTGACACTGACAGCAGATGTGGAACATTGTGACAAGCCCCCTCCCCCCGCCCGGGGACAGAGGAAGGGACCAAGACCCTTGGTTAAACATCAGGGAATCCTGGCTCCAGCAGGGCTGGGTCCTGGCCCCGCTCTGGGACTGTGTGTGACCAAATGCCTGGCTCAGGCCTGCCACACAGTACTCATAACCGTGCCCTTTGCTCTGCCTGCCGCATCCTCATGACACCCAGACTGAGAACCCCAGGCTGCTGAGAGGCCAGGACAGTGGCAAATGCCCTGATGCGGCCTGCGGTTTGAGAAGCCTCAATGCTTCCCAGTCCTTACCCCACACTCAATCAGGCTTGCCCAGTGGTGCCCATGGGTGCTATACAGGAGGTGCCACCCTGGCTGATGGGCTCAAGGCACATGGTTCACTAGTCATGGTGTATCAACTTTAAATTAAAAAAAAAACAACAACAACCCCAAACTTAAGTTTATATTCTCAGCCGGGAATAGTGTGGAGCCCACAGTTCCATAACATGGCTGGGAAATCCCTTCCTGACCCCAGCTCTTGCCCTGAAGCATGAGGATAATGAGGAACTCCGGGATTACCCCAATCCCACAAAGCTGCTGTGGGGGGCCAGCTCCTCCCTCTCTACTCACTTCATGCACAGCTTCACCATCTGGCTTTTCTCCAATGGACTGCGGTGCTAGGAGGTACCACCCCTCCAGGACCCCAGGACCAGTGGGCAAAGCCCATGGCAAACAACAGGCCCCTCCCCCTCCAGTGACAGTCATAGCCTATTTGAATCCTGGGAGGTGGTGGGCGGAGCCTCTCCAAAAGAAAAGCCCACTCCCACTATATGGGCAAGAGTGGGACTAGATTCCCCCCCCAACTGGGGGGTGACCCCCTCCTGCCTTGGCCTCTCGGAGGAGACTGACAGCAAGGGCCCGAGGTCAATTAGGGCCCCTGATGCTCACGGCGATTAGGGGATGCAGCCCCAGGGGAAATGCACTGAGATCCCCATGAGCCCCCAAACAGCCTTAAGGAGGGGACAGAACAGCCTCTGCTTGTCAGGGATCACAGCTGGATTGGAATGGATGTGGGGGAGCCCCTCTGTCCCAGCCCCCATCCTCTAGGGCAAGCAGCCAATAGAAAGCCAGGAAGATGTGCGTCCATTTCTTGCACAGAGTGCGCAAAAATGCATGCCTGTTTGGCTGTGAGTGATGAACCCAAATCACACAATTAGAACAAGGCAGGTGTTAGCCAGGCACAGTCCACGACACAGAGGGCCTCATTGGGTGACGCTGTTCCCCAGACTTACAAGTTGGCCAGCTGGAAGAAATGCCGGGGCGGCTGGGTGCTGTGATGCACGTTCTGTAGGAGGGAGCTGCGGCAAGCAGCAGTTTGCTCGCCGCCCCATCCACTCTAACTAGAGTCAAGTCCGGAGGGCGAGTTGCTGCTGAAGAACTGAGCATTGGTGCATGGGCGAGATTCTCGGATGAAGGGCGGTTTGGGCCCACCTCAGTTCCAGGCCCGGTGGATACACTGCTTTCTCCTCCACTGGCAGGCTGGCCTGCAGGCCCCGAGCTCTGCAGAGGGCTCTCTGCAGAGAGCTCTGCAGGGGCAGAGGGGCAGCAGTATTAATGAAGCCATTCGCAGACACAGGCAGGCTTAGTAATGGGACCGAGGCGCTGACCTGTGCGTGGGATCAGCTCTCCAGTAACACAGGACGCTGGCAACCCCAACCAGCTGCGACGCAAAAACAGAGATTCCCTGTTCCACACCTCACTGTATGCACATGATAGAATAACCTAGAGCCGAGCGCTAGCAGAGCCCTGGTGGAGCCGAGCTGAGGAGCAGCACCTGATGACTTCATTTTTCACTGTTTAATATGTGTCCCCATCCTTGACTCTGGGGGCATGAGCCCATCTTAGATACAGATACAAAGAATTCACTAGTGTAAACTGAAGTTAAACGTACCAAACCTCATTTACCCCTCCCTCCCCATAGCTACCTGAGCACCTGCCATGCAAAAATTTCTGCATTTCCCATGTGCCCCATGCTGCCAAAACTCATCAGCCTCCAACGGGAGAGAGACGTTCCAGCCCCCAATGGGATCACTTGCTACCCCAAGCTAGGCCACCGAGCAGCGCCAACGACTCTGCAGGCAGCCAGGCCCAAAGCAGAGATTCTCCCACCTCAAGGAGTGTGCAAAGCTCAAGGCAGATCTTCAGCAAGAGCCAGGGGCTCGGCATATCTCAGCGCAGTGCAGGGGCTCCCCAGCTGCTTTCCAGATGGAGCCCTTCCCTGCCCGAGGATCCTGTCCAAAGGGGATTCACAGCCCAGTAGCTGAAAACTGCCCCCTGGCAAGGAAATCCATAAAGCGAACCCCACACACAGTTCAGAGACACCGGGATGGCCAGACAGCTGCTCTATTCCATGAGTGCCCCCTTTTGAGCTGGCTACAATGGCCCCAGGTTCCAGACTGAGAGGAGCAGCTGCCTGGCCTTGTGCTGGAGACCTCAGCCAGGCCTCTTATGGGCCTCCAGCAGGGTCCATTGGGTTGAGAGCGGCTGCAAGCCACAGGCTGAGCCAGGGTGATGGCCTCTTGGGGCAAATATTGCACCACCCAGGGAGCCTTGCCAGGACATGCCATGCCTAGGCCAGCTCCCTGGGGCAGAGAGGATGCCACCACTCCGGCTGGGGGTGTGTGGCTGAGCAATGGCCCTCCGACGCCTCACCTGTGCTTTGCGCCCCCTGTTGACGAAGGTGCAGACGGGGTTGTAGGCACCAGTGCCACAGACGTACAGGTGGGTCCGGTTCCAGGGCTGGATCAGGCGGATGAAGTTGCCACATTCGCCCTGTGAAGCAGGAGGAGAATGAGAGGGGTTATGGGGGCTTGGGGCAGCATGCGCAGGATCCTCGGCACCCCTATGCCCACCCCAGTTCTGCTTGCATGGTGCATGCTCAGGCCTCAGGTGTCAGGGCTGCTGGAGACTGGCATGTAGCCAGGAGAGTGTCCCGGTGCCAGAGGGGTGGTGTAGCCTGATCCCAAGCCTGGAGCTCCTCAGAGCACAGGGATTCAAATAGCCCAGGGATGGTGGGGGTCAGTAGGTACGGCCAGGACTGACCCCCGCTGCGTGGCCTGTAGCTGATCCAGCCCCGAGGATTCAGTGAAGGAACTTTCTCCCCACATGGAGTCCCACTGGGAGCGGATGGGGCTGGCGTAGCCATGAGCTCCCCCCAAGCCAGCGCTTCCTGCCCTGCTCCGGGCACCCCAACCCCTGTGCTCTGGGGCACAGGCCAGCGGGCACCGCACCTCCTCTGCCCCAGGGTGCAGGAGGCCAGTGGGTGCCCCACCCCTTTCTGCTCCAAGGGGGCAGGCAGGGGATGCTGGACTGTTCTTGTTGGGGCCGCGTTCCGGGGCCAGTCAGGCTGTATTACCAACGGGTGAGAGGCAGCAGTACAGCAATTATAACTGGGTGTCCTGCTGGGCCCGGCTTATTAGTTAACGACCCAGGGTCAGGGCTAGGCATCCTGTTTGCAGCTCCTGTTTCCTCCGCATCGGGGGAGGGGAGCCTGGGAGTGCAGCACGGGAAGCCGGCGAAGGAGCCATGGCAAACTGGGGGGCCGAGTGGGGACTCAGGCACGTTCGTCATCGGGGGAACAGGACAGGACCGACAGCAGCTGAGCGACCAGTGGAGAGAAGGACTGGGGGTCAGGCGGCTGCCAGGCATGTGGGGCTTGGCTCCGGTGGAGGCATCTCAGTGACCGCCAACCCCTCGCTTCCTCAGAACCAGGCACAGTTGCTCGGTGGCCAGATGGGAACTGTGGGACATGTGGACTGGGGATTTCAGGTGGAGCCTGGCTGGTACCAGCAGGAACCCAGCCTAAGCCTGGCTGTGCCCCAAGCAGCAATGACTGTACGGCACGCACGGTGTGTACGGCCGGGCATGGTGAGGAGCAGCAGTGCTGGCTGCCCCCCGCCCCCTCCTGGCTCTATACCCCTGACAGAGGGGCCACAGGGCCAAACCTGCTTGGGCAGGGGGCAGACAGTGCTGCTTATCGCCGCTGCCATGGGGCTGGCTCCTGCACCAGGCATTCCCCCCAGGTGCCCCACTTCCACTCTTAGGGACGGGGAGTGACGCTGTACCTGGGTGGGCCAGGCTGGCAGGTGGGGCCTGAGCCTAGCATGGGCTGAGGGGGCGAGGTGCTGGGGGCAGCAGCTGCAGGGGGAATGGCTCCACAGGTGCGTCCCATAGGCAAGATTTCTGGGAGGTGCCTCTGCCCCCCACGCCCACATCCTCTCCAGTTCGGGCCCTGAGATGTCCATTGGAACGGGAGGACGTCCCCAGCTCTCAGTGTCCTGCCGCGATCACTTAGCCTCCCAGCACAGCAAGGACTGAACTCAGACCCTCCCGTGGGTTGAATGACGGGACGATCACCAGGCCCGGGCAACCTGGATCCTCTCCCCATGGTCGATTGGTTACCATAGCAACACGTCGGGGAAGGTCACACGTACTTTCCCCTGGTGAGCCAACGGCCTCTTGAACCACATGCCAGTATCACACGGCTGGGATGCAAGGCACCGGGGTGGAGATTCCCTGTTGTCATTAGAGCCCGTAGTCTGTCAGCTGACCCGGGGAGTGTGGATCTCAAAGAGCCAACCCCTGAAGGAGTGCTCAGGCCGGCTCTCCATGACCACAAGTGCCTTTGCCCAGCCCCCAGGCACACGCCCCCAGAAGGACTCACATTGTTGTTCTTCCCCGACAAGATGCATTCTTCGATCCGCTGCTGGGACGCGGGCCAGTGAATCTGACAAAACAACAGGCGCTCAATTGTCACCTGGGGTTTTCCACCGGGGCTAAATTTAGATCTGGCTGAACCCACGCAGCCGAGGCCTGGGCCCCTCAGAAAGCTCCACGCCAGGGTCTGCTACTGGCTTCCTGGCAGGAACAGCCAACAGCTTGGCCAGCACACGGGGATTGAACCAGGGCCCTGCATCTCACCGTGCTCCGGGGGCCGGGAGAAGCTGCCTTGGACTGACAGACGGGGAGGTTGAATTCCCTTCTCCCCAGGGGTGGCTCCACTTCGGCCCACGGAGAAGGCATCTCCTACAGTGGCGGATTTAAAGCTAGTGGGGCACTGTGCACAGCTTCATTTTTGCCCCCCCCTCCACTTGGAACCCAGCCAAGAAAAAGAACATTCTCTCTTATCTTCCCACCACCCCGGGGTTTTCATTCCTCGTTCTCCTCTAAGTAATGGGAAGTAAATGAAAATAAAGTGAGGTACCTTGATTGGGGCAGGGGGTTGGGGTGCAGGAGGAGGTGCGGGGGGTGGGCTCTGGGAGGAAGTTTGGGTGCTGGGGGTGGGTTCTGGGGTGGGGCAGGGAGTTGGGGTGTAGGAGGAGGGGTAGGGGTGCAGGCTCTGGGAGGAAGTTTGGGTGCAGGGTGCGGGCTCTGGGCTGGGGCAGGGGGATTGGATGCAGGAGGGAGACGGGGGTGGGCGCATACCTTGGGTGGCCTGGCTCCCAAAGTGACCAGCACACCCCCCCCTCTGGCAGTGGCTCCTAGGCAGTGGGGGTGGTAGGCCAGGGGGTCTCCGCATGCAACTGCCCGCAGGCACCGCCTCCATAGCTCCCATTGGCTGGGAACTGCAGTCAGTAGGAGCTGCAGAGTCGGTGCTCAGGGTGGAGGCAACACAGGGGCCACAGGGACATGCCAGCTGCTTCCAGGAGCAAAGCGGCATGGAGGGAGGGAGGCAGAGCGAGCAGAGAGCCACCTTAGCCCTGCTGCACTGCTGCTGGCACGTCTCTGTGTCCCTTGGGAGGAGAGGAGCAATGGGGCTCCGTGCGCTGTCTCCCCCCACCAGGGGCATGCAGAGCCATGCCAGCAGTTGGCCACTTTTGGGAGTGGCGTGGGGCCACTGGCCATGGCATACAAGCAGCCTGCCTGCCTGAGCTCTGCTGAGCTGCTGGCTGAGACTCGGGGGCAGATTGTCAGATATTTGTCCTGCATTTTGGGGAACCCCCTGTTGTTGGGGGCCCCATGCCACTGCATGGTTTGTTTCATGGTAAATCTGCTCCTGGTCTCCTCCCCGGCAGCTCAGGCGCCAGATGGGGGAGGCGGCTCAGGGGCAGATAAAGGGCCCAAGCGGGGCTGACACCCTTCCCGCTCAGCTTATCCTGCCCTTTAGCCCCTGTCCAGCCTCAGGCATGGACCCACGATCTGCTGCTGCTGCTCCATGGCTCCGCATTGGGCAGACCCCAGGAGCCATGGGCTGGGGAAAGCTCCTCCAGAGAGGGCCCAGCTGAGCCCAGTCTGATGGGCCAGCAGGGCACCTGTGAGACCTGGGAATGCTCTGGGGGTGGCTTTGCCACGTGACATCCCACATGCAGTAGTAAGAGCTAAGAAGAGAGGAGGCAGGGTCTGGGCAAGCTCATGCTCCCCTCCCCCACAGCTCCATCACCACACGGCCATTAGGGTTGCCAGGCATCCGGTTTTCGACCAGAACGCCTGGTTGTAAAGGGACCCTGATGGCTGCGGTCAGCACTGCTGACTGGGCCACTGAAAGTCCAGTCAGCGGTGCCGCAGATCTAAGGCAGGCTCCCCACCTACCCTGGCTCTGCGTGTCTCCCAGCAGCGGTCGCCATGTACCTGTGGCCCCTAGGTGCAGGAGCGATCAGGGAAGCTCCAAGTTCTGCCCCTGTCTCCAACACTGGTTCCACAGCTCCCATTGGCCGGGAACCACAGCCAATGGGAGCTGCAGGGGCCTGGGGAGCGTGCACCACGCAGAGCTGCCGGGCCATGCCTCTGCCTAGCATCCGGACATGCTGGCAGTCGCACGGAGCCAGGGCGGGCAGGCAGGTAGGGAGCCTGCTTTAGTCCCGCTGTGCCACCGACCGGCAGCCGCCTGAGGTAAGCGCTGCCCAGACAGAGTGATCCCCGCCCTGCACCCCAATCACTGCACCTGGTCAGAACCCCTTCCCACACCCAAACTTCCTCCCAGACTCCATACCCCCACCTGCACCCCAACCTCCTGCCCCAGGCTGGAACTCTCTCTCACACCCAAACTCCCTCCCAGAGCCCACACCCCCTCCCGCATCCCACCACCTACCCCAGCCCTGAGCCCCCTCCCGTACCCTGCCTCAGCTCAGTGAAAGTGAGTGAGGATGGAGGAGAGCGAGCGATGGGGGGGAAGAAGGGGGCTGGAATGAGTGGGGGCAGGGCCTCAGAGAAGGCCTTGGGGAAGGGGCAGGGGCAAGGGTGTTCGGTTTTGTGCAATTAGAAAGTTGGCAACCCTAATGGCTGTGCGTGGGCGTGCTGGGGGTGACGCTGGTGCTGGTCAGAGGCGTCTGGCTGGCAGCCAGTGAGAGCATCCCCATGGGGGCCTCCTCAGTTCGGAGGTTTTCCTGCCCATGTCCCACCGCCGCACTGGAGCACTCAGGCTGCCTATGGAGGCTGATGTTTTTACTGGGTGGCTCATCTGCTCTCAGAGAAGGATTAGCCAGTGCAGAAACACAGCCCCATCTGCTCTAGTGCTTCCACTCTCGCTAGCGCCAACAGGGAATCTTCAGAGAGCTCCTGCAGAGCCAGCCCATGGGGCAAGTCTCCATTTAACCCTCAGCTTCTCTGCTGACACACCAGAAAGCACTGGGTCAGGGGGCTTTAGGGAGACCCAGACTGAGACAGGAACCCATTTCCCTGTCCCCAAAGAGCCAGGAAGGGCCGTAGGATTGAGACGGTCACCACTGGCATAGGCCAGCTTTGAACCCCAACCTAGAGAAATTTGTACCTATTCCTAGCATGTGTTTCTCTGGCTTCAACTCCCAGCCATTGGGCGGGTTCTGCCTTTGTCTGCTAGGCCCAAGACCCTCTGCTACCGGATCTGTCCTCCCCGCTCAGGCTCCCATCACCCAGGATCAACCTTCTCTGGGATCAATTAAACAGCTGGAGCTTCCTAAATCGGTCAGCAAAGGGCCCTGACTGGCTCTCGGCTTCCCAGCCTGCCAAGGTCCTGGGGGAAGTGCAAACTAGAACTGGACAATCCCCAGCAAGGGTCTCACGTCCTGGGGCCCTGGTCTCCCCCCGGCAATGACTCAATGGAGCCAGGCAAAGCAGGGGATGGATGGTGGCTACCAACTCATTTCACTCCAGCCCAGGGGCCTAGCATTCTTCCCCCTCCTGCCCCACATCTCCAGCCCTGCATCCCTAGCGGGCCCCCCAGGCGGAGGCAGGTCAGAAGGGCTCTTACAATGAGGGGCTCCCGGTTGATGTCGTGCAGGTCCAGCGAGAGGATGTAGTCCTTGCTGCCCACGTACATGCGGTCATGGTCCTCGTCCTTCAGCAGGATGCGGTAGTCCGTGGAGTTGAGCAGGAAGTTGAAGAAGTGAGCGGTGCCAGTGGCCTTCAGCTCTGCGGGCAAACACAGACAGGGGGGTCAGGCTCCTCCTGGCAGGGCTCTGCGTGCAGCAGGACCCAAGAGAGCAATGACCCCACAGCTCGGAATCAGCCAGCCTGCAACACAGGGCCACGATGTCCACCACAGCCTCAGCAGCTGCAAGGTTCAAACCCCCACAGCTTTGGGGTGCAATAGGACTGTGGCACATGTGCCAGGGTCTCCCCTGCCAGGCTCTGAGCACCCAACTCACATGCCAGGGCTCTGCCAGCCTGTGACATTACTGACATAACCTGGGACAATATAAATCATTGTTGCAACCACGGTAATATATTTGCAGCAAATATTGTACAAAGGTTGTCGTGTAAGGTATCTATGGAAAGATTATGGTTTGCTGATTATGATTATGCTATCTGTATGCATGCATCATTTTTGTATCTGAAGTTATGAATATTGGCTATGTACTTGTATCTCAATGTGTTATAATTCTGAAGTAGCCTTGCTTGGCTACACTTGGGTGAAGAGCGCTGGGAGTTAAACCAGCCTTTGGAGACTGCAGCAGGGAAAACGCTGCCATGTGTTTACACTGTCAGCTGCAAGCACACTGGTGTGGCCAAATTAGCAGCTCTTGCAACTGCCACAAAGAGCAGTGCATTGTGGTAGCTATCCCAGTGTCCAAGTGGCTGCAATGGGTGCTTTTCAAATGTGGGCTGGTGGAGTGTGACAGGGAGTGTGTTGTGTGTATGTGGGGGGAGAGACAGTGTGTTTTGGGGGGCTGAGAGCATGTCAGCATGCTGCCTGGTAAATTCAGACAGCAGCAGACCCCCCTCCCGTCTCCTCCCCCTCTCTCACACACACTCACAACAGCAGCATTCCATACTAATGGTTTGCTTTGTCCTGGGGCAGATAAGCATTCTGGATGTCAGAAACGGAGCTTTGAAAGGGGATATCTGCATTCCTACAGCCGATTTCAAAACAATGAGAAGAGTGACCACTTGACTTCAGGGGATTATGGGACATTTCCAGAGGCCAATCACAGCACAGTAATGCAACACGTCCTCCACACTGACACCCGGGCATTTCAGCCGGGGCGCAGCAAGCTTTATGCTTCTCGTGGAGGTGGATTACCAGGAGTGCTCCAGCTGCAGAGTCCAGGTGCTCTACCTGCCTTGCAAGTGTGGACACCTCAGGAGCTAGGGCTCCCGGGGCTGCTTTAATGTGCTCTAACTTGCAAGTGTAGCCAAGCCAAAGCTAGCATTTGGACAGCTTCTTGAGAAAGGAATGTGCAAGTTAAGTGCCCAACCAAGAAATACTTAACTGACAATAGACCTTGGTAGACTCCAATCCACATAAGAAGTCTTCCTGGGGACGTTCAAGATAGCATGTAGGCAATAGCTGCCACCTGTAAAGAACTAAATCATGCATGGACATGTGGCTTACCCACGTGACTCCAAACTGCATTTTGTGGTAATTTTCCACAGTAAGAACAAAGAGGTGTTTTTACACCTGGAAGAGACTATAAAAGGCAGCTGCCTCATCTCTATCTTGTCTTCAATCCTGCTTCTTGCCTCTGGAGGGACGTTGCTAAAAACTGAAGCTCTGAACCAAGGACTGAATGACCCATCCCAGCTGTGGATGTGCTCCAGAGACGTGATTTGAACCTGCAGTTTATTCCATCAGTACTACAAGCCTGAACCAAGAACTTTGCCGTTACTGCATGTAATTGATTCCACTTAACCAATTCTTGCTCTCATCAATATCTTTTTCCTTTTATGAATAAACCTTTAGCGTTTAGATTCTAAAGGATTGGCAACAGCATGATTTGTGGGTCAGATCTGATTTGTCTATTGACCTGGGTCTGGGGCTTGGTCCTTTGGGATCGAGAGAACCTTTTTTCTTTTACTGGGGTATTGGTTTTCATAACCATTTGCCCCCATAACGAGTGGCACTGGTGGTGATATTGGGAAACTGGAGTGTCTAAGGAAATTGCTTGTGTGACTTGTGGTTAACCAGTCGGGTAAAACCAAAGCCCTCTCTTTCTGGCTCGTTTGGTTTGCCTTAGAGGTGGAAAAACCCCAGCCTTGGGCTGTAATTGCCCAGCTTTAAGCAATTTGTCCTGAACTGACACTCTCAGTTGGGTCCCACCAGAACCAGCACTGTTACAGTGGCATAGTCATGCTAGGATCCAGAGAACCAGGTCCATTAAGCTTTGGGTCAGAACCCCACGCTATCCACATCTGAATTTTGGTATTGAGAGTTTGGTTGGTTAAAGAGCAGTTGCAATGGGTGAGCACAGAGCATATGAGGGTCTTGACAAAAAAGCCCTGGAAGATTTGTGTTCAGAAAAGGGGATAAGCTTTAAAAAGAAAGCTACAAATCAAGGACTGAGAGATCTGTTAGTGGCCAGTGATCAGGAGGCAGGAGCACAGCCCTTACCTGATGCTACAGAAGCTGCAGAGGCAATTAGAATGCAAAAGGCAGCAAGTAAACTGCAACTTGAGCATGAACAAAGACTGGCAGAAATTCAATAGCAGGAACTAGAAGCTAAGGCAAAAGTGGAAAGACTTAAGCTCCAACTAAAGAGAATAAAGGAACAACAGGAACTGTATCATCATGGAAAGCCAGCTTCTCTCAATAGCAAAGTTGGGGACAGAATCTGTCCAGTTTCTAACAATGTTGGTATGTTGTATAACTCTGAGCAGTTGTCTGGGTGTAACCCTGACACCTTTTATGTAAAGGCTGTTACTGTAAGGTCGGTAGAGACCCCATAAATTGTGCCCGTGCTATGTATGGCGGTGGAAATGAAAAATTCATAGAGAGTGTAAAAGTCAATGGAAAAAGCTGTTTAGGGCAAATTAGGGCTTCTAACATCACCCTTGTTAAAGCGGATCTTGTCAAAGAGGAAGATTACTTACCAAATCAAAGTGTGAATGAGTTTACTGTAAGAGTGCCTTTAGCCAGAATCCACCTTGAATTGAATGGTACTAAGCATGAAGAAAAGGAGTACTTGTGGCACCTTAGAGACTAACCAATAAGTTATAGCTGAGGTAAGGAAGTTATTGCCTAAGGATCTTTTGATTGGGGAAGATGTTAAAGCTTTGTTCAGTCCAGGTAGCCGGTCACAGGAAAGGAATGATCTTAAACCTGTGTCTATTATGGGCAATGATTTGCCCAGGGAGGGTTTCGCCAAATGTTTGTCTGAGGAAAAGAGCAGTTTGTGTGTGAATGAAGTTTCTGATTGTCTGTCTAATGTCTCAGAAGTGAATCTGGAATTAGATCAAGCACAGAAAGATCTCCTTGATCAGGAAAATGTTTCTCAGGAGCAGATTAAAGTGGATGGTCAGATTAAAGCCCTAACTGAGGAAGGAAAGGGTAGATTTTTGATGGGTGATGAATTATTGGCAAGTACAGCTTGTAAAAGTGAACCTGAAAAAGGTAACTGATTTGCTAGAAGTAGCTGAGGGTAGTGAGAAGAGCAGCAGTTTATGTGTTGGGAGTGGCAATGTGCCGGGCGAGGGGCTCCCAAGAAACATTTTCCTGATCAAGGAGATCTTTCTGTGCTTGATCTAATGAAGATGAGTGTTCCTATACCTTACCTGGTACCTGTGTGGAGAATTGTGACAGTGAAGGAAACGTGCCTGTGTCTGTTGGGGGTAATGACTTGCCCATGGAGGGAGTTACCCCGGTCTCCAAGCAGTTGTCTGTGAACAGCCCTGTGTGCTGGGACAAGGAAAATAAGATCCCAAGCTGTGTGTCTGGTGAAGGAGAATGTGTCTCCAGTTCTTTGTCTGTGAAGCCGACAGAAGGTGCCTTTCAACCTGTGATGGTTGAGAATACTGCAGTTGTCTCAGAGTTGGTTCTGAATTCAACTAAAGCCCAGGAAGGGAATGGTCCTAAGTTTGTGTCTGCTAGGGAGAATGGCACTGTAACTAGGTTGCATCCAGTTAGGGTATGTATACACTGGAAACTTAAAAGCGCTGCTGCGGGAACGCTCCTGGTAATCCATATCCACGAGGGAATTGGCTCCCAGCGCTCGGAGCCTGTCTATATTAGCGCTTTAAAGTGCTCAGACTTGCTGCGCTCATGCGGGTGATTTTTCACACCCGAGCCAGCAAGTTAGAGCGCTATAAAATGTAAGTGTAGACAAGCCAGTAGTGTTTTAGCAAAATCCCAGAGACCAGACAATTCTGGTGCTTGTATTTTGCCTGTTGCTTAATGTGTGGCTGAAAAAGGTTGTAGCAACTTGTCTAATCAGGGTGATATCCTAGCCAGGGCACAAGGAGAGCATAAAGGTGATTTAATTGTGTTACACACTGACAGTTTGAAAACGTGTAACAAGAAGGAAAAAATTCCTGAGCTTGTGTGTGGCAAAGGGAAGGAGAATGCTTCTGACCTTTAACTATGAAATCTAGCAGTTTGCCTGAAAGGGAATTGTGTAGAAATCCGTCTGATGAGCCAGAGGTGATCCTGGGTGTAAGATCCAGAAAGAGTCTGTTGTTGCTCAGGAACGTGTTCCTTTAGAGCAGTGGTTCCCAAACTTTAACAACCTGCGAACCCCTTTCACTAAAATGTCAAGGCTCGCAAACCCCCTCCTAAAAATGAATATTTCCAGGGATTTTCTCCTTTACCTGAGTATAAATTATAAAAGCAGTGATCTTGGAAATATAAAATTTGTTTTTATGACATGCTTATTACACACTATTTATTAATTATGATTTATCATTACCGTATTTTTATTACATTATGAAAACAGCAACACTCTTCCAAGATCTCACTTTTGTAGCTTGTATCACTTTGAATAAGCCAGTTATAAGACAAGGCTCCTATGTTTCATCAAGGAGCATCAGATGTGAAACAGCATGAAGGTATTTAAGAAACCAACTCAAGAGTTCCTCCTACACAAGCATTCAGGTCTTGAGCAGGCCAGGCAAACAACACACGTTACAACAAAGCTTAAACTTATTCTTCATAATAATTTTAAAAACAATACTATCTGCCCATTTAATTTTAAAAACAGCAAAAGATATCCACCTCCCTTTCCATTTCTTATAAGGAGTCTTGAACTTTAAATCTCCTCTGTGTGATAGATATGCTTGCTTTGATCTGCTTAGCTTTTGGAAGTCCAGGGGTTCCTAGGGACAGCCATTAGTGAATTTTTTTCCCGAGAACCCCGTGACATTTCATGAACCCCCAGGGGTTCACGGACCCCAGTTTGGGAACCACGGCTTTAGAGCAAGCCCTAGGTGAAGAGGGTAAGGGCAGAATTTCTGTGAGGGGTGAACTGCTGCTTAGAGAAGCTCCTATGGAAAGGAAACCTCATGGTAATGTGTGCAAGCAGTTTGCTGTAGCTGAAGAGTGTGGAAGTTTCAGTTCCTCACAGCCAGACATTTTCTGTTGTGAATGGATCCACTGACTTTCCTTTTGAAAGATCCAGTGTGGATAGCTTTAAGAAGGTCTCGGAGTAAAACTGTTAAGGAATTTAAACAGCCCTATAACCAAGTGGACAGCTTGTTGGGGAGTCAAGGTTGCTGAGAGAGGAATGTCTCCATGCTGATTCTGTAAGTGAACAGTCTGTGTCTCGGGTTCAGAGGGAAGACTGGGTAGCTGAGTCTGCAGAGCAGGACAGCTGTGCAGTTAATCTCTGGAGGATGCAGGGGAGGGCAGGAATACTCTCATCTCTAGACACTTTGGATATGACTTGTAGTCTCTCAGTGGACTTAACATCTGATTCCATGTTGTGGAAGCAGAGGTTGGTAATGGTAGGACCACAAAACTTTGAGTCTAACTTGCTGGTAAAAATGGATGGTATCTCTTTCAGACAGAGTCCAGCCTTAAAATTGGTAATGGCTGAGAATTTAAAAGCTAGTGTTTGTGTTGTTGCAAATTACTTGGCTGACTGGAGGAAAGACTTGCTAATAGCTGGTAGCACAGAGAGCACACCCAATCAGCCAGTGAATTCTGTTCAGCAAGAAAAATCAGGGTTTAATCCTTCAGGACATGGAGGAAAAAGAGACCTTAATTTTGCAAAGGAAAGCCAAAGGCTAACCCAAAAATGCCAAAACACCAATGGTATTGAGCCAAAGGTGTGGCATGACAAACATGATTGTAGATGGACACTTGCAATGAATTTGTTGTTATTGCGCATGGTGATTTTTGTAACGAATGTGTTGCTGTTACCAAGAATTGTAAAAATGTACAATGTGCCTAATCTTTTGGAAAAACCCTTGAACATGTTAAAAGGATTACATGAGAACACACTTTATGTTAAAAGGCCTTGTTATATGGATGTTGCACAGTTAGTGCCTGTAAACAATACTGGAACTTTTCACAGGGGAAAAGACATTCCAAACATAATGTGCTGTATAAAAAGGAAGACTGAGGCACACTACCATATTGCTTTCATGGCTAAATGCCAAGATTTCTATACTATGGACAATATTAATATCTACATGCCTCTGAGCGCCCGACCCACAGGCCAGGGCCCTGCCAGGCTGTGAGCACCTGACCCACACGCCAGGACCCTCCAGCATTCCCTCCTCACGCCTGGACTGATCTTCCACCAATCAACCCAGGGGCATGAAGCAGCCCTTCTACTCAGGCCCGGGCACCCCTAGGTCAGGAAAGGAGAGGGCTGGCAGTGGGTTACAATGACCCAAGCCCAGATATCATTGGGCCAGGCAGGGACAGGGCTGGCAGGGGATAACAATGACCCAGGCCTGGGTACCCCTGCGTCTGGCAGGGACGGGGCTGGCAGGGGATTACAATGACCCAGGCCCAGGTACCCATGGGCTGGGCAGGGATGGGGTTGGCAGGGGATTACAATGACCTAGGCCATGGCACCATGTGGCCTGTGTTTAACACGCTCCTCAGTCCGACCATCCTTAACCTCAGGCTGGCCATCATCCTATAGGACAGATCTGGACACCCCCACCCCTTCCCTGTCCCATCCCTCTTTGCACCTCCATCCCCCCTTCCCCCACCTCTGTTCGCTCTCCTGAAGGCTAACACTGGACACGCTGATGGCGCCTTTCACATCAAGAGATCACAGCCCTTTCGGTCATGCTTATAGACACCCAGATCATAAGAATGACCATACTGGGTCAGACCAAAGGTCCATCCAGCCCAGGTCGCGTCATCACTTTGGGAGTCCAGTCATACTGGAGATCCCATCACGACAGGCTGGCTGAGCTGTGCCAGGAAGTGGGCATGCATCGGGCATTTGTGCCCACAGCTGCCAGTCAGTGAAGGGGGGATGCAGGGAAAGGGGATTCTGTGCCCCCTGGGGAGCTGGGTCGTAAGGCAGAGCGGACCGAGAATCAGGGTCTATGCCCAACTGTGCCTGGCACCGTCAGCAATTGCCTTCCCCCTCTGTGCTGCCTCCCAGCCTGTGAGTATTTAAGACTGGCAGCCCGTGGGGGTAGGGACTCTCTCGCCATGTGTACGTGTAGCGCCCGGCACAGTGAGGCCCTGGGCTCAGAATAAGGCTCTGGCCCCTCATGCCAGAAAGCAAAGCAGTCAAGTACTCTGGTCAGCCCCGTGGAAATGTAGAATATTATCATCCATCCACCCACCTCTCATGCATGCATCCATCCATCCCTCCCTCCCTGTACATACACACCCACCCATCCATCCATCCACCAGTGATGGCAGAGCCTGGGTGACACAGTGAGGCAGGGCTGGGTGGCATAGGGCTGGGTGGCACGAAGGGGCAGGGCCGGGTGGCATAGGGCTGGGTGGCACAAGGGGCAGGGCTGGATGGCACAGCAAAAACTCATTGAAGAACCACAGCTCAGGACACTGTCTGCAGCAGGTGTCCCCCAGGGAGTGCAGGATTGGGGCCTGTTGGGAGCCCCTGGTTTGCCGCTGAACACCTCCCTCCCCCATGCCCTAGCACTGCAAAGGACACAGCTATTTTTGCCATGTTAATAGCCAAGCTGCTCGTGCTGTGGGGGGTGGGAGGGTTGCCCAACACCTGCCTCGCTGGATGCAAGGGAATCAGCTAGCTCCTGCCCAGTCTACTGGTGCAGGATTCCCCCAAAGGGCAGATCTGTCCCCACTTTCCAGGTCAGACCAGACCCAAGGCCCCCTCCGACTGGGCTCCCGTGCCAGGCAGGCCCAGGTGCACCATTGGCTGCAGCAGGACTCTGCATTCTGCCAGGAGCTGCCCCAACTACCCTGCAAGGAAAACAAGCCCCAGAGCCTGGCACCAGGGTTACACCCACTGCCCAGACACCAGAGCACCCACCTGCCTGCTCCATGTGGGCACCAGGGCTGCAAACCCTCACACCACGGCAGCCACCTCCGCTCACCCTGGACGAGCAGCACCGAGCCCCCCGCCCCCTCCTTCCCCACAGAGGCATTAAACCCCCTATGGGGTGTGGCTTGATGGGCTCTTTAATGACGCCTGCACCCTGGAGCCACGTGTCACCCCCAAGCCCTGCTGGCACCAGCTCCCACATGGCCACCACGCGCTGCCCTTCCCCGTATTGAGCCAGCACAGATATTAACAGGGGATTTGCACTCCTCTGCCTCCTGACCGTCACGGCACTCCTCATAGAGCTCCATCCCCCAGCAATGCCACCCACACAACGCTGAGTGGGCCATACCCCAGGCATCTTGCCAAGGTGTACTCATACGTCAGCCAGCAGATCAACCCCCCAGGCCTGCTGGGCCAGCAACCATGGCTCCATGCCAATGGGTGCTGGCCAGGACTAAGCTGGACTCCTCACTCCAGGGGCTGAGCACCATGCACGAGTGCCAGTCCTACCCAGCTGGCTGCTGGGGATGGGCAATTCTAAATGCAGCAGTGATGCTACCTTCCCAGCCGATCAGTGCCTGGGAGACCCCCTCCCTGGGTGCTGGCTGACTGCACTCAGGATGGAGGGTCCCTGGGAAGAGCCCCCCACAGTCGTCCCACAAGCTGCATGCCAAGAATTGCTCCAATGCCTGAGCTGGCAAAGCCCATCCATCCTGCCATTCTCACTTCCTCCTCATAGTTCAGAAGCTTCCCAGGTGCACACCTCTGTACTTCCCCCCCACCTGAGCAGGGCCTTCTAGGACGAATGCCAGGAATGCAGTGACCCGGAAGGAGGTACTGGGTCCAAACTGCACAGAGGGACCAGATCTGACCGAGAGCTCAGCATGCTGGGTGCACCCTGAGAACCTGCCCTGAGGTGCCTCGGCAGGAGCTACTAGGTGTGGAGTGTGTGAGGAAATCTGGCCCTTACTCAGGTGCCTCATAGGCAGAGAGCTCTTCCCAAAGCCAGGCCACACCTGAGATCTCCTGCCCTCAATGGAGTGACACCAGAGATGGCTCCAACCCTTGGCCATTTAGGCTGAATGCTGCTTGCTAGTTCATTTGTTCTTTCTTTTTCTTTCTTTCCCTCTCTCTCTGGAGATGGTTTCCCCGAGGGACCCATAGAATCATAGAATCATAGAATCATAGAATATCAGGGTTGGAAGGGACCCCAGAAGGTCATCTAGTCCAACCCCCTGCTCAAAGCAGGACCAATTCCCAGTTAAATCATCCCAGCCAGGGCTTTGTCAAGCCTGACCTTAAAAACCTCTAAGGAAGGAGATTCTACCACCTCCCTAGGTAACGCATTCCAGTGTTTCACCACCCTCTTAGTGAAAAAGTTTTTCCTAATATCCAATCTAAACCTCCCCCACTGCAACTTGAGACCATTACTCCTCGTTCTGTCATCTGCTACCATTGAGAACAGTCTAGAGCCATCCTCTTTGGAACCCCCTTTCAGGTAGTTGAAAGCAGCTATCAGATCCCCCCTCATTCTTCTCTTCTGCAGGCTAAACAATCCCAGCTCCCTCAGCCTCTCCTCATAAGTCATGTGTTCCAGTCCCCTAATCATTTTTGTTGCCCTTCGCTGGACTCTCTCCAATTTATCCACATCCTTCTTGAAGTGTGGGGCCCAAAACTGGACACAGTACTCCAGATGAGGCCTCACCAATGTCGAATAGAGGGGAATGATCACGTCCCTCGATCTGCTCGCTATGCCCCTACTTATACATCCCAAAATGCCATTGGCCTTCTTGGCAACAAGGGCACACTGCTGACTCATATCCAGCTTCTCGTCCATTGTCACCCCTAGGTCCTTTTCCGCAGAACTGCTGCCTAGCCATTCGGTCCCTAGTCTGTAGCTGTGCATTGGGTTCTTCCGTCCTAAGTGCAGGACCCTGCACTTATCCTTATTGAACCTCATCAGATTTCTTTTGGCCCAATCCTCCAATTTGTCTAGGTCTTTCTGTATCCTATCCCTCCCCTCCAGTGTATCTACCACTCCTCCCAGTTGAGTATCATCCACAAATTTGCTGAGAGTGCAATCCACACCATCCTCCAGATCATTTATGAAGATATTGAACAAAACCGGCCCCAGGACCGACCCTTGGGGTACTCCACTTGATACCGGCTGCCAACTAGATATGGAGCCATTGATCACTACCCGTTGAGCCCGACAATCTAGCCAGCTTTCTACCCACCTTGTAGTGCATTCATCCAGCCCATACTTCCTTAACTTGCTGACAAGAATACTGTGGGAGACCGTGTCAAAAGCTTTGCTAAAGTCAAGAAACAATACATCCACTGCTTTCCCTTCATCCACAGAACCAGTAATCTCATCATAAAAGGCGATTAGAATAGTCAGGCATGACCTTCCCTTGGTGAATCCATGCTGGCTGTTCCTGATCACTTTCCTCTCATGCAAGTGCTTCAGGATTGATTCTTTGAGGACCTGCTCCATGATTTTTCCAGGGACTGAAGTGAGGCTGACTGGCCTGTAGTTCCCAGGATCCTCCTTCTTCCCTTTTTTAAAGATTGGCACTACATTAGCCTTTTTCCAGTCATCCGGGACTTCCCCGGTTCGCCACGAGTTTTCAAAGATAATGGCCAATGGCTCTGCAATCACAGCCGCCAATTCCTTCAGCACTCTCGGATGCAACTCGTCCGGCCCCATGGACTTGTGCACGTCCAGCTTTTCTAAATAGTCCCTAACCACCTCTATCTCCACAGAGGGCTGGCCATCTCTTCCCCATTTTGTGATGCCCAGCGCAGCAGTCTGGGAGCTGACCTTGTTTGTGAAAACAGAGGCAAAAAAAGCATTGAGTACATTAGCTTTTTCCACATCCTCTGTCACTAGGTTGCCTCCCTCATTCAGTAAGGGGCCCACACATTCCTTGGCTTTCTTCTTGTTGCCAACATACCTGAAGAAACCCTTCTTGTTACTCTTGACATCTCCGGCTAGCTGCAGCTCCAGGTGCGATTTGGCCCTCCTGATAACATTCCTACATGCCCGAGCAATATTTTTATACTCTTCCCTGGTCATATGTCCAACCTTCCACTTCTTGTAAGCTTCTTTTTTATGTTTAAGATCCGCTAAGATTTCACCATTAAGCCAAGCTGGTCGCCTGCCATATTTACTATTCTTTCGACTCATTGGGATGGTTTGTCCCTGTAACCTCAACAGGGATTCCTTGAAATACAGCCAGCTCTCCTGGACTCCTTTCCCCTTCAAGTTAGTCCCCCAGGGGATCCTGGCCATCCGTTCCCTGAGGGAGTCGAAGTCTGCTTTCCTGAAGTCCAGGGTCCGTATCCTGCTGCTTACCTTTCTTCCCTGCGTCAGGATCCTGAACTCAACCAACTCATGGTCACTGCCTCCCAGATTCCCATCCACTTTTGCTTCCCCCACTAATTCTACCCAGTTTGTGAGCAGCAGGTCAAGAAAAGCGCCCCCCCTAGTTGGCTCCTCTAGCACTTGCGCCAGGAAATTGTCCCCTACGCTTTCCAAAAACTTCCTGGATTGTCTATGCACCGCTGTATTGCTCTCCCAGCAGATATCAGGAAAATTAAAGTCACCCATGAGAATCAGGGCATGCGATCTAGTAGCTTCCGTGAGCTGCCGGAAGAAAGCCTCATCTACCTCATCCCCCTGGTCCGGTGGTCTATAGCAGACTCCCGCCACTACATCACTCTTGTTGCAATACCCAGCAATGACCCTCATGCCCTTTTATCGCTGATCAGCACCAACACACTGAAATCACAGGCTCTTGAAACTGACGAACTCTCTTGATCCACCTGGCACTGAGCTCTGCGGGGGGGACCTGGAACCGGTCCAGGGGAAGGAAAGCCCAGAAGGATGAGAAGAGAGTGAGTGGTTGAAAGGACAAAGAGCCGACCTGGGTAGGTCTGTAATGTCCCCATGGGGTAGGTGGTCTCTCATTCTGGGAGCTTCTCTTGGCGTCTAATGGGCCCCGCATGCAATGTTGTGAACCGGTGAACCAGGGGCGCAGGCGCTGTATATTCTAGGAAGGAAATATTCCCCCTTGGGAAATTATTTTTAGCCTGAGTGTGGGAGAAACGACTGAGAGTATAATGAGGGTCATGAATATTCACGTGCTAAATGAGGCAGACAGATGGAAGTCAGGAGTGCTACAGATGCTTTGGGCAAGAGCCAGGTTTTTGTAAGCACACAGTGTCACTGGCGCTACAGCAGGACTCAGTCTGGTTACATTATCTGTCCCTCTGTCCATCCCTCCTTCTGTCCATAGGTCCATCCCTCCCTCCATCCGTCTGTCCCTCCATCCGTCTGTCCCTCCATCCATCCCTCCGTCCATCCATCCAGTCAGTCTGTCAGCCAGCTGTCTGTCCACAGGCCCGTTCATCTTCTTGTCCATCCCTCAGACTTTCCTATCTTCTTTCCCTTCCAGCCAGCCAGCCAGCCCACCCCTCCTGCCATGGCACACCCAGGAGGGAGCAGCTGGGAATGGCAGAGTCCCAGGCCAGATTACATCCATGGGTCAAAAGCAACAGCACCAGGCTAGGAAAGACCTGCATGCGGGGTGTGCTTAGACAGGCACTGAAATGATGCCACCTGGATCGTTGGCTGGGGGCACAGAGTGATGCCACCTCTCAGGACATGTCCCAGGATGCCCATCAGGAGCCGGGCAGCATGAGCAGACTGCAGCTGGCTCATCAGTACAAGGCGTATGCTTCCACTCACCAAGGGCACCTGACACTCCACAGGAGATGGGGGATTCCTCCCAGCAGTGCCTCATCAACACTAACCAAGATGCGAATGGAGTGAGCTCCCTCCCTCCAGCCCCAGCCTCGCCCAGCAGGGGGTGCTATGGGGAGGGGGCAGGAGCCCTGGCTGTGGGGGAGCTCCTGGCTACTCTAATTCCTTCTGGCAGTGCCCCTCCAGTGCCAGCCAGGATTTGGGCATGCAAGGTCCCTCACAGCCATACCCTGGCAGTGCCCATGGCATGAAGGGCAGAGTCAGTGTTGGACACCCAACCTGTGTCACAGGGACACTTGTGCTTCGTTCTGCTCTGTCACTGCTTGGTTCTGCCAAGTCCCAGCCCTGACGCCCCACCACAAACCCGGCTCCGCCCATACCCCAAAATAGCATGGGGCTCGCACAGGGTCTGGACCTCGGTTCCCTTTATGCACTGACCAGAGTGCATCTTCTGCAAGGTCTTAGTAACCCAGCTCCTGGGACTGTTCTGGGATGGCGTACGGCACTGCCAGGCACCCGCTCGGCTCCCATCCCAGCCAGCTCTTTGCGTCACTCACTGAAATCCCCCAGGTCCCTGCACTGGCCTCACACAAGTGGGAAAGGCATCCCAAGAGTTTTGATTCGATCCCCTGCCTCCCAGCCAGGTCCCCTCTTCCCTGCAAACACTGAATCCAGGAGCACAGTCGCAGGCCTACGACCAGCTGCGCCCTTTGGATTTCTCCTCCGCGTCGCTGCAATCCCAGCTCTGCCAGATACGGCTGAAATAACAAATCCTTTCAAGATCATCCAAGGATGTCCACGTGCAAGGGATGCCTCCGAAGCCTCTCCAGAAAGGGAAACTCTTTTGACAGATGTCTTCTCTACTCTGGTCCCAGCCTCTCCCAGCAGAGGGCGCTGTGGGGAGTAGTACAGGAGCACTGGTTGTGGGGGCAGCTCCTAGCTACGCCGGCCCCAGCCTCTCTCAGCAGGGGGCGCTGTGGGGAGCGGGGCAGGAGATCCTTAAGTGGTTGATGAATGCACTGACTATACCTATATAGCTACACAGGCTGAGCTGTGAAAGGGCACAAGGGGGATGTAGGAGGGCAACGGGCTCCGGACCAGCCCTAAGGCCATTCACCCCAGACCCCTCGGGAAATCCAGGGTGGGCCTGTGCCAATGGATGTTAGACACAGACCGGGGGGGGGGGAGGAAGGGGGGAGAAATTTGGGGAGGGTCTGGTGGGGTGGCAAAGGTTTCGGGGGCTGGAGGGGGAAGTCAGTGGCATGAGTCCCTGGGAATGGCAGACATGTAATGGTGGTGGTGGGGGGAATAGATCCCTGCCCTGTCTAATGTGGGGGGGGGGGCAAAGGGGGCAGGAGGAGTTGGGAGGGGGTGGAGGACTTGGGTGGGAGAGTTGGGGAGCTGTGGTGAATAGGGAGGGGACAGAGGGGAGTTGGGAAGGGGCAGGGGGGCTGGGGGAAGTTGGGAGGGGGAAGGGGGGAGTTGGGAAGGGCCGGGGAGCTGGGGGAGTTGGAAGGGGTGGGGGCAGGAGGGAGTTGGGATGGGGAAGGGAGAGCTGGGGGGAGTTGGGAGGGGGCAGTGGGGCTGGGGGCAGTAGGTAGGGGTGGGGGCATTGGGAGGGGGAGTTGGGAGGGGCAGGGGGGCTGAGGGGAGTTGGGAGGGGTAGGGGACTGGGGGAGTTGGGGTGGGTAGCAGAACCTAAGGAGAGCAACAAATCTGTATCGGGGGCTCTCCCCACCAGACTCCCAGTTCATCTCTGTTCCAGGCCCAGCCCCAGCCCCAGCCCCCAGGCCTAGCTGCACCTTGGGAGCCCTGTGCTATGACCCCAGCTCTCCGGAGGGGCCCCCACACTGACCCTGGTGCCTTCGTGCACTACCTGGGAGCTGCAGGGAGCTGCCTGCCCAGCTGCCACAGCAGGCCATGCCTGGTGGGATGGGTGCAGGGGGGGCCATGGCAGGGGGCTGGCACCCTGCCCGCTGCGATATCCCAGCACGTCCCTTGCTGGGAGCAGATGCCTTTGCCCTCACTCTTCCCAAACAAACATCTGGCAGGGGAGCTGGTGGGTGGCTCCCACATCTGGTTCCCAGCTGGGCTGAGCGATCGCCCAAGTAGGAGACGCGGGAAGGGGGGCCGGTGGCCTTGGCCAGCTCTGTTTATGTTGCATGGCGCTTGCTGCTCCAACATCCTCCCCAGCTGCTGCTACCCCACAGGCGAACGGGGCCCGGCTGCCCCCGCACGCTCCTGCAGCGCCCCCTGCTCCCAGCCCTGTCTGCGTTCCCCATTGTCCAAGCACTGCCCTCCGCCACAGCCCCACGGCTCGCAGCTTCATGGCGGGCCTGGGATATCCAGAGCCTGGCACGGCACCACCTGACTGTCAGAGCCGCTCCCCAGAATTCGGTGCAGACTAGGTGCATGGCACAGGATTGGAAGGGGGCCCTGAGCAGCGACATCCCATGAGGATCCAGAGACCCACTGGGGCTGGGCGGCAAGGCAGAGCAGAGCCTTCAGCACAACTAACATCCCTGGGCCCGGAGACCAGGACGGTTCAAAGCACATTGCAGCCTCTCGGAGCCACTCTGCCCACACCCCATTTCCAGGCAGCCTCTCACCCGCCCAGCCTGTGTGCCCACATGTGGGTGCTTGTGTGTTCCCAGCCTCGGTGTGCGTGCGTGTGTGCACACGTTCCCACCCTCGGTGTGTGTGTGCGTGTGTGATCCCAGCCTTAGTGTGGGTGCGTGTGTGTGCGTTCCCACCCTCTGTGTGTGTGCGCGTGTGTGATCCCAGCCTTAGTGTGGGTGCGTGTGTGTGCGTTCCCACCCTCTGTGTGTGTGTGCGTGTGTGATCCCAGCCTTAATGTGGGTGCGTGTGTGTGCGCGTGTGTGATCCCAGCCTTAGTGTGGGTGCGTGTGTGTGCGTTCCCACCCTCTGTGTGTGTGCGCGTGTGTGATCCCAGCCTTAGTGTGGGTGCATGTGTGTGTGCGTTCCCTCCCTCTGTGTGTGTGCGCGTGTGTGATCCCAGCCTTAGTGTGGGTGCGTGTGTGTGTGCGTTCCCACCCTCTGTGTGTGCGCGCGTGTGTGATCCCAGCCTTAGTGTGGGTGCGTGTGTGTGCGTTCCCACCCTCTGTGTGTGTGCGCGTGTGTGATCCCAGCCTTAGTGTGGGTGCGTGTGTGTGCGTTCCCACCCTCTGTGTGTGTGTGTTCCCAGCCTGTGCATGTTCCCAGTCTGTGTGTGTGTGCATGCATGCACCGCCTCCAGATCTCTTAAAAGCACAGTGCACTAATGTCGTAGGAGTTGGGACATATTTTCTGGTACCATCCCTCCATCTCCCTCTCTCTGCCAGCCCCAGCACCCTGCACCCTTCCACAGCCCAGACAACACAGACTGTACAAGACTCTAGAAAAGTCAGCCTATAAAAGACACTCTCAGCTTAGCCGTCCCCTGAGACGGGATGTGGGGCCCAGCTCCGTAGCTGGGCATAACAGACCAGACACCCTCTGTTTCGAGATCTTCTGCCCTAGGGAGCGTCTGGAACCTGCTCTTGTGGCACAGTGTTTGAGAGCAGGGTCACTGTGCACACGCATGCACATACGTGAACACTCACAAATACAAATGCACGCAAAGATGTGCACATGTGCAGACATGCAAACGTATACACACACGCACATGGGAAGTCAAAGCAGCCCAGGGATGTGTCTATTTTGCTCTTCCCCCAGCCGCAGGAAAGGAAGCAAAGCAATTCTCCGGTGTGCTCCCAAATGACAGTGGTTAGGGGAAGTGAGTGACTCCTCAATCAGTCGCTCACCGCCACCCTTGGCTCCCAGAAGGCATGCCCTCTGCCCTGTCCCTTCCGTGACTGCCAAGTCCAGGCTAGTCCATGGGGAGCCCTGGACCCCCAGTCTGCGAGCTGAAAAACCAGAGGGAACCACAGGGTCTGTCTGTGTCCTGCAGCCATAAAACGAATTCTGCTTTTCCCCTCTGCAGCTTGGCCCTGGCCCTTCTCTGCCACACGGGGCACAGCAGGACCTGACCCATGCTGCCACCCAGCTCCTTCTGGGGCCACTGAACGTACTAAGGCCAGGTCTGCAAAGGAGCTGATTCCTAGGGCAGCTAGGCACCAGAATGCCTTGGATGGTCTGACCGTGGGACTGGGTACTAAGGTGAAGAACGAGCAGCTTTGCTGAGTCCAGCCTGTTGTGCTCTCTGCAGCTAGCTCCGCTCTCCCAGCTACCATACCTCAGTGGTGCCCCCCAGGCCAGGTTGGGAACTGCTCCCCTGGGCCTCAGACAGTACAGGCAACAGGGCGTAGCTTACCAATTAACTCTTTCCGCAGCATGTCTGGCACAGGGCAAAACTCCCACTGGGTCTGCAAAGGGCGATTCTCACACTGGGGCAGCCTGGGGAAGGGCTGAGGGGAAGCCGGGCTGACATCCTTCTCCCAGTAGACGGTTGACACCAAAGCTTGAGACGCATAGAAACAGTGTGTGTGTGTGGGGGGGGGTGTGGGTGTGTAAGAACAATGTGTGTGTGTGCGCACATAGGAACAGTGTGTTTGTGTGTGTGCAGGAACAGCGTGTGTGTGTTTGTGCATGTAGGAACAGAGTGTGCGTGTGTAGGGAAAATGTGTGGTTTTGTGTTTGCAGGAACAGAGACTGTGTATGTTTGGTTTCAGAGTAACAGCCGTGTTAGTCTGTATTCGCAAAAAGAAAAGGAGTACTTGTGGCACCTTAGAGACTAACCAATTTATTAGAGCATAAGCTTTCGTGAGCTACAGCTCACTTCCTCAGATGCATATCGTGGAAACTGCAGCAGGCTTTATATATACACAGAGAATATGAAACAATACCTCCTCCCACCCCACAAACAGAAAAGGACCTTCCAAGAGGTGATTTAACCCTCCCCCCCCACCCGCCCCAGGGCAGGGACTGCTCTGCTCTGTGTCTGTCCAGCGCCTGGCACAGTGGGGTCCTGGACCGAGACCAGACTGGTGCAATCAGCTTGCACATAAACAATAATCAAAGCTACAAGGAAATACTCAAGTGTCCATTTGACTCCGTGAGGCCGGGGCACCCGCCCTGCAACCACCTCTTAGCTCTAGACGAGAACCAATTAGAGTGAATTAGCCTGTTCCACCTCATCCGGGTAGCCCTGGCGATACTCTCCCCAGGCACAGGGGCTGACAGCTCAAATGAGGGGCACTGTCCCTTTAAATTAGCAAAGCCATCGTGAAAGTAACAGGCATGGGGGGCCACCCCTATCACTGTGCTAATGGCCTAGGCAAAGGCTGCGGCAGGTTTTCATTAACTTGGGTGTCCCAGCTGGGTGATGCGTGTGAACTGGGCACAGGCAGGCAGGACGGTGCTGTGTCAGCAGACGAGGGGCACAGCTCGCCCTAGGGAGCAGGGCAGCTCTGGAGACCTGGGTGAGGAATGTGTGAAGATGTCCCACCTGCGATCATGTCTGTGGTTAGCAACAGGCAGAGACAGAAGCCGCGCCAAGCCTTCCAGGCTA
The DNA here is from genome assembly GCF_965140295.1 of Lepidochelys olivacea. Taxonomy (NCBI): domain Eukaryota; kingdom Metazoa; phylum Chordata; order Testudines; family Cheloniidae; genus Lepidochelys; species Lepidochelys olivacea. Next base: position 49,279,729 of record NC_140417.1, read on the forward strand.
GCCAGTGCTTTCGGCTCTCAGCGGGCTGGCAGACCCATGGCGGGGTCCTGGGGATAATCCACGGGTGGGTGGGATGGATCTGTGCTGGCTCACAGGGCGGGATCCGGGGCTCCTGGCCGATGGGGGAGACGCAAGAGTATTTGTGACCCTTTTTCTGTGAGCACTTGCAAATTTTCCCACACCAATGTCAGAGGGGTGCAAAATGCCCCTCGCTAGTGTGGTTTGTGGAGACCTGTCCTCACCTCTGAGCACCTGCTCTTCCTCCCTCTCTGCTTCCCTTTCCACGACCCCGATCAGGAACCTACCCACACACCAGAGCTGGCTGAAATTATTGCATCATTACGTTCATTCAACAGACAGCAACTTTCCAAGCTTTCGACAACAAAACCAAACAGAAATGGGACAAATCGCAGGGGGATTCACTGCAAGGCACTTGCGCACCCAGTGCGTTGCTGCCAACACAAGCCATGGGGCCTGTGAGCCTGACCCGCTGGCTCTGCCAGTCCCTGGCCCACTCAGCCAAGCGGGATGGCCAGAGTTCTGCACACCGGCAGGGAACCGCCTGCCACCAAAGCTATTGTCCCGGCCCAGCCCCCCTCGCTCCCTCCCTGCCCTGGGACAGGCGCTGACCTGCCAGTGACCCCCCACTGCACCCAGGTTCCTTAGCCTCTCCCCTGCGGACCCGGCATCACTGGGCCCACGCTGCAGTGGGGTGCCAGGCTGGGGACTAGGCTGGGCTCAGAACTCACAGCACACCTCGCGAACAGGCTTGTTTGACCCACACAGGTGCCGGCGCTGCTCACGCTCGGGCTGGAGTCTGGTTTCCTGGGCTAGCCTGCAATGCCGTCTGCATTCACAGCGCCCCACACACAGCCTGTGACCTTCCACTGGGGGCGCCTTGGCCAGGAGCCTGGGGTTAGTGCTGCCCCTTAGCTGGCCACATGCTATCCCGCAGGGCCAGCCCCGGGCATGGTGTCCCCACCCGGGACTGGGATAGAAACCCGCTGCCTGTTGATCCCAAGGCAAGAGCCTCAGAGCCAGCATAGGGACCGTGATGCCAGGCCCTTTCCCCACACACCCCGGGGCGGGGCAGCGCAGGACTATCAGCCCTGTCTGGAGGAAGCTGCGCCCCAGCCGCTTCAGGTGACCCCTCCAAGGTCGCACAGAATCACCGGACATCCCTCAGCCCCCACAAACATGCCATCCTGACACAGGGCCTGCTCCCTGGGCTGTCAGCCTGCGCACCCCCTCTCCAGATGCCCATGGGATTTGCGCCAACCACAGAGCCAAAGGGCAGTTTTCCCTGGGGCCTGGGGAAGGGCTGCGGGGCTGCAGCCCCTCCAGTGTCCTGCTGGGAGCCAATTACAGGTGGCTGGGGCCAGCGGTAGGGCCAGCTGGTGGTGCCCCGACTGGGGCTGGCAGTCAGGGTTGGCATGGAGCAGCTCGGGGATGTACCTGCTCGGCCGGCCAAGCCTGACCCACTCATAACCACCCACTGAATCCCCACTGATGCTCCAGCTACTGCTGGTCTCTCCACCAATCCCCTGGAGAGCCCCTCACCGCCTTCTCAGACCTGCTCCTGTTGCTCTTCCTGCTGCCAGGACAGGAAGAGGTTCTGAATCCAGAGACTCCCCCCAGTTCCTGTGACCTCCCCCACAGGACAGGGGCAGGAGATGAGGAGGAGATGACTGAGGGAGCCAACAGTGACAGCTCCCCCAGGGTCCTGCACCCCATGGCCAGAAGACCGTGTCCATGCCCAAGTGCCAGGGTTCAAAATGGCTCCCCCCGAGGCCTCCAGGCGGAGGTTCCCAAAGACCCGCACCACTATGAGGGGTTGAGGTCTCCCCTTGGCGGGAGGCCAAGGCAGCTCTCCTGCCCCTCTGACCAGCCTACCCAGCCCTCCCTGGGGCCCAAATTCTACCCTCCTTGCTCTCTGGCTGCACTGTGCTGGGGCAGCAACCTGCTCTAGGCACTCCCCACTGAGCTCAGCCTTTGTGGGGTCTGGGAAGGAAATCTACAGCTCTCAATGTCCAGTTCCCTGCCCTTAAAGCTAGGCATGTGGGGCCAGGAGCTAATGCTGCCACGGGAGGGGCGTAAAAGAACCCCCACCTGGTGCTCCAGTGGACCCGACGCTGAGGGAGACAACGGGGGTATGCCGAGGGGGTGCCAAGCAGGTTCTGAGGGTGTGACCGCGCACGGTCCAGTCTGGTTTGGACTCAGAGGGGTACACACGTATCCCAGCAACCCGTTTTGGGACATAAAGGCAGGGAGAGCATCGAATGTAGCTGCAATCGTGGGGGAAATTTCGGGAGTCAGAGTGTGGTTACCAGGAAAGCCAGTGGCACTGCTGAAAAGTGCCAGGCGGTTTGTAATTAACAATCATTATTTCTTGTGCCTACTCCCGGAGTGCCTAGCAGCCCAAGGAGCTGGGGGCTACACACACTCAGACCCCTGCCCCAAGTCAGACGGCTCATTTGTAAGACACCATCAGCCCCGATGCCAGTGGGTGGCAGGGGGCAGCACGCACCCAACTGAACTGCCAACACCACTTCCTGAAGCCCCTGGGTTTCCTTGGGCGTCTCCCAGCCCAGCCTGGACACTGCTCAGCATCCGAGTGCAGCCCAGGGAGACACAGCAGCTGGCAGCATGTCCATCGTCTTCCCAATGACTCATCCCTTCTTCCTCCAGCAAAGGGCAGGCAGGATCGGGTGGGTGATGTGGAGCCCAGGGACCATAGTCCGCCCAAAGCAGGGAGTGGCAGATTTTTGCCTCTTTGGCTGACATGCATGCCCAAGTGAGTCACTGCGAGCTGGAAAATGGGTAGGAACAGTCAGGGGAGCAGCTGGCCGCTTCCCTTTGTGATTCGGGCAGTCATCAGCCGTTTCCTCTCTGGGCCGTGCCACGGTCACCTCCGCTGCAGGAAACACGGGCACAGGATGTGAGCTCACCAGCCTCCTTTGGCCGTGACGGTTGGCTTCCCTGTTTGCTTTCCCAAGGGCTCAGGCGGACGAGTGCCTTTCCTGACCTCTGGCAGGCCGGCTCGTGGGGCTGGTATGCTCCCCGGGGGACCCGCAGATGCATGTCTGGATAATTGATGAACTTGAGTTGGGTTTATTCAATACAGCTGGCCAAGGAAACCCAACCTGTGACAGCAAACAAAAGCACAGCAAAGACAGGGCCGGGGCCTGGATTGTTTATGGCTGTCGGATCTGTTTTCAATAAGCTGCAGCCCTGGGGTGATGGATTGTTTGTGGGTGGCAGGTTTGTTGACATTGTTTTGGAGCTCACGGGATCCTCCCTGGGAGGGCAGGGAAAAGCAGGGGGCCCAAGGCAGCTGTGCTCGGGCTCTGGAAGGTGCTGTTCCCCACTGCCTGGAGAGGGGGATCCAGCAGGAGGGGCCACCAGAGGACAGGGTCCCTCTATCCCAAGGCCTGGAGTCTGGACTCCAACCAGAGGCATTTTAAAATCTTTGGCCTGGGTCTGGCTCCCTGGCATTTCGCCTTTGGCAGCAGAAGTGTGAGGAACATCAGAGTTTGCATCTGCCCCTCCTCTCCCCCAGGGTGATCCTCTCTATCCACAGTGTGCCCTCTGTGTGTGGGGCTGGCGGGGCGGGGCCAGCTATGTGTGTGCCAGTCCTGCCTGTTGGGGATCTCTCACCCCTGAGTGGTGCTCTGGGACGGCCCAAGGAGCTGGGGGCTACACACACTCAGACCCATACCCCAAGTCAAATGGCTCATCTGTAGGACACCACCAGCCCTGATGCCAGTGGGTGACAGGGGGCAGCACGCACCCAACTGAACTGTCAGGGAGCGTTTCTCCTCCGTAGCCTCGCTTGTGCAGACGGGCATCCAGCAGCCCGATGAAGGCTGGGCCATACCCCTCTGGCAGGGGCACTCTGGGGCTGGTTTCATGTGGGCACAGACACACACCTATGGACTGCCATGAGGCACCAGGGCTGTAAAAGTGGGGGCTCAGTCCTCCCCCCGCAGACTCTGGCTCCCCCAGCGCCGGGACCCCTACCCCGACTCAGGGGCCCCTGAATGGCCCCGGAACACAGACCTGCTCTGGGTGCCAAAACAGCGCTGTGTGGAATGTCCTGCCCGCTGTGTGCCACAGCACCCCAGATGCAAACTGGGCTGCTCTCTCCACCCGGGATGGAAATGCCCGTCCGTGGCCACCGAGCCTGGTAAAGGAGGAAATGTTGTTGGCCCGGCCGGGCCCATCGCATCCCTGCAAAACAAGATGGCAGCCGAGGGGCATCCCCTGGCTCAGGCCAGCAGAGGTAGGGTTGCTCCAGGATAGATGAGGCCGAAATCCCCTCTTGTTCCAGGCATGGCTGGGCCACTCTCTCCCACGTCCTGCAGGGCAGGAAAGGGAACCGGGGCCACCCTGCCCAAGGTCTCTCCTCAAGAGCTAAATTTAGCCTCCTGGCCCCGCGGTGAGCGAACACGGTGCTCCCAGTCTCGGGGATGCTGCCAGCTGAGCATTTCCTGCAGCCTTGGGCCAGGAGAGAGGCTGGCAGGAGGGACCGGGATGGGCTCTGCCGCAGCTTCTCACACTGCTTTGCTTTTCAGAGAGAAGATGCTGGCTAGTGGGTAAACTCCAGAGCACTGAACCTGGCCCTGCAGATTTGCATCCACACCAGCCAGCAAATCCCAGTACCGGGGGAGTCCAGCCAGGAGACTGCAAATCCTGGGTCCCTAGCAGGGAGCCACAAAGAGACGCCCTGGCACTGCATCACAAAACCGCACAGCCACACAGCACTATGGTGCAAACACCCCCACGGCTTTCCATGGACTTACGGGCTCCCCTGCTTTCCCCAACCCACTGCCCTGCCCAGAGGATGACGAGTGTCAGCAGCTCGGCTGCATCCGCTCTGTGCTTGTGAGTACCATGCCACAGCATAGGGCAGATGCTTCTGATGCTCAGGGGAGGCTAGACAGGTAGCTGGCGGAGCCTCCATCCAAGCTGTGGGAGCTGCATGAAGCCTCCTGAAGGGCCATGGGCTAGTCCAGGCTAATACCCATCCTTGAACTCAGAGGGAAACTGAGGCCCTGTGAGACTGAAGGTCTGCCTGCACTGTGCCCTGGACGTTTGGCTGCAGCCCGGGTAGACACACCCAACCAAGCCCTGCTCTAGTGAGATCAAAGCTCTCTTGAGTAACAATAGCAGTGAAGCCGTTGCAGCTGGGCGGGGGGCCCCCGGTGTGTGTGCCCAGGGCCCTGGGTGAGGGAGGCTAGCCAGTGCTGCCATGCCTTTGCTGCTGTTGTCATGTGAGCTCGCTCAGGCATGGCTACGTAGGCTGCAGTCACGGCTCCCAGTTGCAGCGCAGATGGACCCTCAGTCTCGCTGGGCCTCCGTTTCCCTTGATACAATGGGGATAAGAGCATGGTGCTGTGAGGACACAACCTCCAGGGCCACCCCAGAGCCTAGACTGACCAGCCATCCCTGAGCCAACCTGGTCTCTGCTGCCACTGCTCTGCCACTGCCACTGCTCTGCCCGCTGGCACCTCTTGCCATGCCTGCAGATGCAGAACATGCCAGGACCCAGTAGGCCGCCCGCTCCCCCATAGTTCTGCAGCCAGGCACTGCTGCTGCTGCTTGTCCATGGGTGCCCTCCGATGCACGGCCTGTCCATGTGACAGCACCATCCCCGGCATCACAACCAGCATCTGGAGCCAAGGGCCGAGAGCCAGTGAGGGGCAACTCAGCAACTCCCGGGGGGGCAGGGCACAGTTACCCTCTGCGAGGTGGGAGAGGGCCAGGGAGGCTGGGATTGGAGAAGAGAACAAGTGGATGAAGGGGTGTGTGGGCAGAGACAGGTGGGGTGAGGACAGAAGGGGCCGTGGTGAGCGGGTAAGGGGGTCTGAGGACAGGCAGGCTGGGGTAGATCAGGGGGAGGGGTGTACAGGGTGTGTGTGAGGTCATCCAGGCTGGGGTAGATCAGGGGGAGGAGGGTGGTGGTCAGACAGGCTGGGGTAGATTGGGGAGGGGTGTGTGTGGAGTAGGGAGTATTAACCTGGTAATGTTGCTTGGGAGTTTTACTAGTTTACTGTCTTCTGCTAACGCGGGGCGTGCCTCCGTTTCCCTGGGGTACTGCAACAATACTAGATGGTGATGGGAAATAAGGGTGGGACTTCACTGAGGGATGATACTTGACCTTCGTAACCTGAGCCCAGGATGGGGTTGGGGCCAGGTGACACCACCTGCCCAGGAAACTGGACAAAGGCTGGAGGATGGGCCGGGGGTGTGGCTGGGTGAGGCAGTAGGAAGAGGTTTCAGTTTGGAGCTGGCTGGGGAGACGGGGGGGAGGCCCAGAACCTGGATCTGGGCTCCCGACCCCCCAAGAGGGACCTGACTGAAGGGTCCTGTTTTCTGTACCTACAAGCTCTGTTTTAGACTGTGTTCCTGTCGTCTAATAAACCTTCTGTTTTACTGGCTGGCTGAGAGTCACAGTGAATTGCAGGAAGTGGAAGGTGCAGGGCCCTGACTCCCCCACACTCTGTGACAACTGCTGGCAGCGGTGGGATGTACTGCACTGCATGGATGGCGCTTTCTGAAGTAAATGACTGGGGAGCAGTAAAACGAAGGGGGATTAACGAGAACCAGGAGTGCTGAAGGCTCAGAGTGGAGCAGTTTCAGGAGATGGAGGAGCTACATGTAATCCCTGGGAGTGTGGGACCAGAGAGAAGGATTGTTGCAGTAACAGGGTCCCCCTGGGGACTGCAGTGAGCAGTTCCAGGGGCAGAGGAGTCTGCGGCTTGACCCTGGGAGAGAGGTGCTGTCATAGAGAAGGGCTGGCACAGTAGGGGTTCTTCCTGGAAACCGTGGGGAGCTGAGAGCACACAGGCCTGCGAGTCCACAACACCTTGGGAAAAGCGGGGAGATCTATAACCATCTCCTCAAGAGGGACCTTGTAGAGCTGTGCAAGGAGAGGGGGCTTCGCAGAGGGAAGGCCACCAAAGCACAGCTGATTGCCCAGCTGGAGGAGGAGGATCAGTTGGAGGAGCTGATCCCTGCTGCGGTGAGTTGGGTAGACCCAGGACTACATGGAACTTTGATAAGCACATCCTGTCCCAGTTTAAGGAAGGGGAGGACATAGATGGATGCCTGATGGCCTTTGAGAAGACCTGCAGGCTGCACAGAGTTGACCCTGCAGACAGGCTCTGGTTTCTCACCCCCTTACTGGACCCCAAAGCCATAGGAATGTACAGCCAAATGGAAGGGGTGGAGGCAGGGGACTATGAACTGTTCAAAAAGGCCCTGTTATGCAAGTTTGGGATGACTCCCGAGGCATACTGGAAAAAGTTCTGAAGTCAGCGTAAAACCCCTGAGGACACATATCTGGAACTGATCCTCTGAATGGAGGGATATGTCAAGTGGGCAGATGGGGTCCCGACTAAGGAGGACATGGTTAAACTGGTTGTACTGGAGCACCTGTATGAACATTGCCCATCCAACTTGAGGATATGGTTGGTGGACAAAAAGCCAGAGGACCTGCAGAGCGCAGGGCAGCTGGCTGACGAATTTGTGGACAGCCAGTCAGGGGATGGAACGGAGGAGTCCCAGAAGAATAAGCCCACCAAGGTGCAGAGAGAGAGTCACCCTGGGATCCCCAAAAGGGGGAATGTGGAGAGCCCCCTCTCCAGGGGAACAACCGGCACCAGGACCAACCGACCAGCTTGAGGCGACCAACGGAATGTGAATTGTTATTATTTTGGGCAGAGAGGCCACAAACAGACCCATTGCCCCATGCTCAAGGACAAACTGAGCAAATCAAACTCTCACAGGGTTAACTGGGTAGGGACCCAGCCGGAGGAGGGGCAGGCTTCCCAGGCAGGAGGGACTGGCAGCTTACCAACTGCTCAGGAGGGAGGAGTTTCCCAGACCAGCACTTCTGTGGGGCTTGATGTTCTGGACTCAAGGTTCTCAGTTTAACGGGTGGGTGCAGGGCTGTCCCTGTAGAGAGACTGCCTTGTTCCCCTGGAGGTGGATGGGAGGAAGGTCAATGGATACTGGGACAAGGTGACGCTGGCCCGGCCTGAGGTGGTGGCCCCAGATCGGGTGGTGCCTGATACCTACTTGACCCTGATGGGCATGAGCAGGACCCCATTCCAGGTGCCCATGGCGAGGGTACATCTGAAATGGGGGGCCAAGGAGGGCCCCAAGGACATGGGGGTGCACCATCATTTACCCACTGAAGTGTTGATGGGGAGTGACCTAGAGGATTGGCCAGGCAACCCCCAGAATGCCCTACTTGTGACCCGTAGCCAGAGCCGGCGAGGGGCACTATGCCCTGACATCGGGGAGAGTACCACTCCGGAGGCACAAGACCTTACCCTCATGGGGAGGGAGTGCCCAAGGACAAGGCTCAGAGGGGCTGCGGCTTCAGACCCAGCCAGTGAGAGGGAGCAGGCCCCCATCCCTTCCCCAACCACTGAGTTCCAGCCAAGTTGCAGAAAGATCCCTCCTTGAAGAAGCTAAGGATCTGGCTGGCCTCAGTGCAGCACAGACCATGGGAAAAGGCTGCCAGGAGAGGTTCCTGTGGGAGAAGGGATTCCTGTACCGAGAATGGGCTCCCCCAGGGGAAGTGGAGTCATGGGGAATCCACAGGCAGCTGGTGGTCCCCCAGAAGTACTGCCTCAAGCTACTGTATCTGGCCCATGACATCTCTCTCTCAGGACACCAGGGAATCCGGCATACCAGGCAGAGGCTGCTACAGAATGTTTACTGGCCTGGAGTCTTTAATACTGTCCAACAGTATTGAAGATCCTGTGACCCCTGTCAGAGGGTGAGGAAGGCTGGGACAAGGGGAAAGCAGCTTTGAGACCTTTGCCCATCATAGAGGAGCCTTTTCAGAAGGTGGCTGTGGACATAGTGGGGCCTCTCAGCAACATGACCAGGTCAGGGAAGAAATACATTCTGGTGGCGGTAGATTTCACTACCTGTTACCCCTAGGCAGTGGCCTTGTCTTCTATCGAAGCAGACACAGTGGCAGATGTGCTGCTGACCATTTTCAGCCGAGTGGGGTTCCCCAAGGAAGTCTTGACAGACTAGGGATCCAACTTCATGTCAGCCCTGCTCTGGTGCTTGTGGGAGAAATGTGGGGTCCAGCATATCTGGACCTCAGCATATCACCCCCAGTCCAGTGGGCTGGTGGAGAGGTTCAATGGAACCCTAAAGATGATGCTGAAAACCTTTATGAACCAGCATCTGCAGGATTGGGACAAGTATTAACCTCATCTGTTGTTCGCGTACAGGGAAGTGCCCAAGGAGTCTACCCGGTTTTCGCCTTTTGAACTGTAATATGGAAGAAGGATAAGGGGGCCCCTGGACCTGATGAGAGACGAATGGGAGGGGAAGGCCACTCCCGATGGAGAATCAGCAGTGGAATATGTCTTCACCTTCCGAGAAAGACTTGCTGAGCTCCTGGGCTTGGCCAAGGAGAATCTGGCCAGAGCCCAAAAGAAGCAGAAGGTCTGGTATGACCGCACAGCGTGGGCCCGCACCTACACCACCGGGGACCAGGTGATGGTTCTCATCCCCATGAGAAAAAACAAACTACAATCCACCTGGGAAGGTCCTTTCAAGGTTGTCAAGCAACTAAATGATGTAAATTATGTGGTGGAACTGTTTAAATGGGCACACCGCCACCGGGTGTACCATGTTAATATGATAAAGCAAGATTATGACAGGGGGAATGTGGTGTTGGCCATGTGTAGGCATTGAGAGGAGCAGGGAGATGACCCTTTAGTAGATCTAGTCCCTGAGACAGGGGCTGGCTCCTCCTTGGAAACAATTCCCCTCTCTGATCAGCTAACACCAGCCCAGCAAGCTGAGATCAGAGGGGTGCTGCATTTGTACCGACGGCTGCTTTCCAGCCAGCCTGGACTCACTAATCTGACTGTCCACCGGGTGGAGACAGGATCACATCCTCCTATAAGATGGTCCCTCTTCCAAGTCACAGGGGAAACTGCTCAGGACCTGGAAAGAGAGGTCAGTGACAAGCTGGCTTTGGGGGTGATCCAGCCATCTTCCAGCCCTTGGGCCTCTCCTGTGGTGTTGGTCCCCAAAAAGGATGGGTCGATCCGGTTCTGTGTAGACTATCGGAAGCTTAATGCCATCACTGTGTCTGATGCCTACCCCATGCCCAGGACTGACGAGCTCCTAGACAAGCTGGGAGGAGCTCGCTACCTTACCACTATGGATCTTACAAAGGGCTACTGGCAAGTGCCGCTGGATGCAGATGCCAGGCTGAAACCTGCCTTTATCACCCCTCTGGGGCTCTATGAGTTCCTGGTCCTGCCTTTCGGCCTCAAGGGGGCACCTGCTACCTTCCCGCACTTGGTGGATCAGCCACTGAGGGGAATGGAGAGTTTTGCCGTGGCGTACATTGATGACAACTGTGTCTTTAGCCAGACCTGGGAGGACCATGTGTCCCAGGTTAAAAAAGTGCTCGACCGACTCCAGGAGGCTGGGCTGACCATAAAAGCTGAGAAGTGCAAGGTGGGGATGGCTGAAGTATCTTACCTGGGCCACTGGGTGGGGAGCGGCTGCCTAAAGCCAGAACCAACCAAAGTGGAGGCGATCAGGGACTGGCCCACTCCCCAAACCAAAAAGCAGGTCCAGGCCTTTATTGGGATGGCGGGGTATTATCGAAGATTTGTGCCACACTTTAGCTCTATAGCCGCCTCCATCACTGAGCTATGCAAGAAGGGTAAGCCAGATAAGGTGGTCTGGACTGAGCAGTGCCAGAAGGCTCTCTGTGTGCTGAATGAGGCTCTGATCAGTGACCCAGTTCTGATAAACTCAGACTTTGACAAGCCCTTTATGGTGTTCACCGACACCTCAGACATGGGGCTGGGCGTGGTGTTAATGCAGGTTGATGTACCTACAAGCTCTGTTTTAGACTTTGTTCCTATCATCTAATAAACCTTCTGTTTTACTAGCTGGCTGAGAGTCACAGTGAACTGCAGGAAGTGGGGGGTGCAGGGCCCTGACTCCCCCACACTCCATGACAGGGTGTATGGGGGGTGTGAGGTCAGGGTAGCTGGGGTAGCTCAGGGGAGGGCTGTATGGGGGCTTTGAGGTCAGGCAGGCTGGGGTAGATTGGGGAGGGGTATACGGGGGGGTATGAGGTCAGGCAGGCTGGGGTAGATTGGCTGAGGGCTCTATGGGGGCTTTGAGGTCAGGCAGGCTGGGGTAGATTGGGGAGGGGTATACGGGGGGGTATGAGGTCAGGCAGGCTGGGGTAGATTGGGGAGGGGTATACGGGGGGGTATGAGGTCAGGCAGGCTGGGGTAGATTGGGGAGGGGTATACGGGGGGCTTTGAGGTCAGGCAGGCTGGGGTAGATTGGCTGAGGGCTCTATGGGGGCTTTGAGGTCAGGCAGGCTGGGGTAGATTGGGGGAGGGCTGTATGCAGGTTCTGAGGACCAGCAGGCTGGGGTAAATCGGGGGGAGGAGGGTGGTGGTCAGGCAGGCTGGGTGTTGCCAGCCATGGAGTCACTGTGCACCAGGGTGGCAGTGGCTCTGTATGCCAGTGTGGGAGCGGAGATGGAAGCGCTAGGAGTCCACTTGCTAGACGCCAGCCAAGGGCCATGTCTCCGATGTGCTGGGGGCGCAGTGCGCGGGGGGCTGGGTACCAATGAAACTGATGTCACGCAGCGCTGCCTGGCTGAGGGCTCCTTGCCCTTCCCAAACACGTCACAGCCTGTGCCTGGGCTGGGAATGCTCTCCCGCCTGTGCAGCACACCCACCGGGGCCACAAGCGGGGGCTGGGAAGCAGCCCCACTCTCTCTCTAGGGCTGGGCGTTCCACTAGCCCCCTGTCCGAGAGACAGGCCAGTGTATGTCCAGCCCTGCTTCCCAGCGTGCTCGCCCAGCCGCGGCTGTGCAGACTCCATGAAAGATGCTCCGGGCAGTCACAGCATAGGCACCAGCGTAGCATGTTTCTCCCCACAGACAGAGAGGAACCTACGCCACTTGCCCAAGCAGCTGAGCCCACCAGCGAATGGGCGCTGGGTGCCAGTGGATGGCTGTCCACCTGGGTATGGACCTGAGCTCACAGGCTGCTGGTTGCTTCTGCTCTGGGGCTGGATTTGAACCCCTTACCCTGCCACGAACTGCTCCAATCGCCTCAGTTCTCTCATGGCCCCCCTCCCATGAACAACCTCCTTCTCTGCGCGTTTGGTCCCCCTGCCTTCCCCCAGCCTCAGACAGTCCTGCCCTGCGCTGCCCTGGGAAGGGGGAGCCATGCCCCATACTCATCTCTGGGCTCATCCCCCGAGCAGCTGGCTGAGCCAAAAAGCTCACCCTGGAACCAGCATCTGTGGGGCCGGAACAGTGTCCTGCCAGGGGGCTGGCAGTGGGGCGAAGGGAGAGAGAGGTTGGAGTGGTGTGGGGTGCAGCACCACTTTGGACAAATCAGTAAACGCACTGGCCATGTATTCTGCATCTGATCGCATGCCCGGCTCCTCCGTCTATATTTCCACTCTGATCCAAATCCCACCGAGCCACCTTGCGTCTAGCTTGCTGCCCCAAGGGGCTCGCCCTGCACCAGCCTGTGCCAATGGAGCCAGCGCAGTCCCACCACCTAGGGCCAGGGGTTGCCACATGAGCAGTGCGGCCCCTGCGGTTGGTATGCCAACATCTTTCAGCTGGGAGCCCTGCAGAGCCTTTCTACCAAGGAAAGCAACCTCCATCAGCTACCTCCGCCAGGCCAGAGAGGCACAGCAGCCTCTGTCCTGCCACCCCCTTGCAGTGGGGCTGGCCCATGACAGCAGCCACTGCTCCTTCCAAGGGCATGGACCCCCTCCTTTGCCAGCACCCTCCCAGGGAGCAGGGTAGGGACTCCTCCTTCCTCAGTGCCCCCCACCCCGAATACCTGGCTCTGAACTTACTAGGTGGGTCCATCCTCCCCACTGATAACCCAGCCACAGACTGGCTGTGAAGTGCCAGCCCATCCCATGCCAAGCTGCCCACCTCACACCGGGTCCAATTCTCATGAGCTCAGCACTGAGCAGCTCCCATTACACCTGAGGGGGGTCTCCACTGTTCTCAATGTGGTGGTGGGGACTCCATTGTTCTCGTTGGGAAGGGGGAGTGTCCGTTGTTCTTGTTGGGAGGGAGAAGGTGGGGGTCTCCATTGTTTTCAATGGGGTGGGAGAGGGGAGGAGTGTCCCTTGTTCTTGGTGGCAGTTAGCCCTTGTGAAAATCCTTCCCCTGGTGTGGAGTAGGTTGCGAGGGGAAGACGGAGGACATCCAAACCTGCCCAGGAGGCTCAGGCGGGCTCAGCTCTGTGCGGGGAGGGAAGGGGAGTCATGGGGCTGGGTGCAGAACAGTTACAGCAAAATGACTCTCTTCTCCAGAGACTGCAACCTCCAGGGAGCGCTCTGTGTAAACAGATACAATGTGACAGCAAAGAGACTGCACCGGGCAGGAGATAGACAGACAGACAGATAGAGGGGGTGGATGGGGAGAAAGAAAGAAAGTAGTCTTCCTGTGCAGTTGCACTGAAGTAGCAGGATTCACAGATTGAACAGCCAGAAGGGACCTTTCTGATCATCCAGCCTGACCTGCCCAACCCAACCCAACCCAACCCAGAGGGTCTCACTCAGGGATCCCTTCCTCCAGCTTCTAACAACAGCTTGAGCTAGAACATGGGTTTTAAAGAGACCACCAGGGTTGATTTAAAGATTCAGAGGGAGAACCCACCATGCCCCTGGCTCTAGCATTCCCAGGGATAATTACCTCCACTGTTGCACATGGGTGCCTTATTTCTAATCTGAAGTTGTCTCGCTTCAGTTGCCAGACCTTGGATCCTGTTATGCCTTTGCCTACTAGATTATGGCACCATCTAATATCATGTAGGTTTTTGTACACCATGCTCAAGTCACTTCTTGGATAAACTACCCAGCTTGAGCTCTTTAAGTGTCTCACTCTTAGGCAGGTTTCCCAACCCTTCAGTCATTCTCGTGACTCTTCTCTGACCCATCCCCAATTCTTCAATGTCCTTTTCCAAGTGTATAACCTGGACACAGTACCCACTAATGCTATGTACAGAGGTAACACCACCTCTCAACTTCTGCTTGATGTTCTGTGACTTATACAGCCAAGGTCTGTGTTTGCCTCTTAGCTACAGCATCCCACTGGGAGCTCATGTTCAATTGTTTCCTGAGCATGCCCCCTAAGTCCTTTGCAATGTCACTGTGTTCCAGAGCACAGTCCCCCATCTTGTAAGGGCAACCTGCATTATTTGGTCCTAGATGGATGGGATTGCACTTGACACACTCAAAACCCTGTTGTTCGACTGAGACCAAGCGACCTGGCTCCCTCTGTCTAGCTGACCTGTTGCCCCCCGTCACTATTTACTGCTCCACCAATGTTTGATTCACCTGCAATGATTTTATATTATCTTCTAGATTACTGATAAAGACATTGTCTAGCCCCGGGCTGAGAATATGATGTCTGTGGGGGGCAACATGGAGAGAAGGAGCGAGCAGCTGCTCCAGGGATACCTGGGTTCCTTCTCAGGTTGAATGGACTGCAGCAGCTGCATGGAGCCCAGGGCCAACCTACTCGCACTGCATCCGCCCCATCCTCCAATGAGAGTCTTACTTTACATCTCCCCGGAAAAAATGTGCTGTGGGGCACCAAGCCCTACTGACAGTGAGACAGATGCCACCGGACACAGCAGCCCGTCACCACCCACGTACGCCAGTGGCATCCCACAATGCACCGCCAGAGAAATCCCCGGAGCCATAGAGCGCTGCACCATGGGAAGTCTGCCCAGAATGCCAGAGGTTATTTAGGACAATGTACAGCCGGGGGTGAGAGCAGCGCTTCAGAATGGAAGCAACTTAATAATACAGCATGCCGGTACTGTTTCTGAACAGTTATAGCTAATTAATTCAAGTGGAAACCCATAGTCTGAAATACCTTTCAAGTTGGGAGCAGGCCCCATAAAACCTCTGTCCAAAGAACTCGCCTGGGGTCGGGACTCCAAGAAAAGTGACCGAGGTGCTGTGAAAATGACCATCATCAAAAGAGCAAATTGCTAGGCTGCTGAATAAGCCCTAATGCCAGCTGGTTAGTGATACCAGCCTAGCCACTAAGTAAGTAAATACATTGGCTCTAGCTACCTCAGGCTCACTGACAGCAATTCCGGGCCCCAGGGCAGAACAGTCAATGGGTGGGTCGCTGGGGCGGGGAGCCGCTGCCACTGCGCATCGTG
This sequence comes from Lepidochelys olivacea, assembly GCF_965140295.1. Classification (NCBI taxonomy): domain Eukaryota; kingdom Metazoa; phylum Chordata; order Testudines; family Cheloniidae; genus Lepidochelys; species Lepidochelys olivacea. The sequence goes on from NC_140417.1 coordinate 49,294,962, forward strand.
GGGGGCGGGCTGGAGCCGGGCCCCACGCTGCTGCTGGCCTGGTGTGGCATCGCCACGTGGGTGCGGAGCTGGATCACGTGCCATGCCTGCACAGATGCGGTCCGCCGGACATTTTGGCGGTGCTGCGCCTGTGCTGGCCGGTGCCCCGTGGCATGCCTGAGCTACCTACTTCCTTAATATTTGTATTGCACTAGAACCGAGAGGACCGGAGCGAGGTCAGGGCCTCCTTGTGCTGGTGCTGCACAGACACATAGTAACAGCCTCCATCCCAATGAGTTTACAATCAAAAGAAACAAATGGGGGGAGGGGAAATGGAGAGGTGAAAGGACTTGGCCAAGATCACAGCAGTGCTGTGGGTAGATCTGCACAGGGCAAAGCAGCCCCCAACCGCACAGCCAGAGAACAAGCCCTGCGACTGGCAAAGAAAGAAGGGAAATGGTTTACACAAACAGCCAAAAATCATGGGAGAAACTGTAGGAGCTCTCCAGCTGAAACCTCCGAGAGCCACTTGAGGCTGACTTATCCTGTGCTCCCTGCAGTGCCCCAAATCAACAGGAATCAGACAGAGCCCGGGAAAGGAAAGTTAGCACAAACCGAAGGTGCAACTTCTTCTGCCAGCCAAGCTGAGAAGAAGCTAAACCCAGGGAAAGGTATCTGATCCCAGCCCGGTGAAACCTAGAGAGAATGGGGCCACTCTGTAGTCAATCCAACCCCAACAATGTATTAGAGAACAAAACGGCATCGCGGAAGAGCCAGTTACACCTGAAAATGCCCATACTACCACCAGATATCCCGCTTCAGGGAGTTTTATGGCCCGGACAATAGACCAGGGGTGGGCAAACTTTTTGGCCCGAGGGCCACATTGGGGTTGCAAAACTGTATGGAGGGCCGGGTAGGGAAGGCTGTGCCTCCCGAAACAGCTTGGCCCCCGCCCCCTATTCGACCCCTCCCACTTCCTGTCCCTGACTGCCCCCCTCAGAACCTCCGACCCATCCAACTCCCCTGCTCCTTGTCCCCTTGTCCCCTAAACGACCCATCCTGGGACCCCCTGCCCCTAACTGCGCCCCAGGACCCCACTCCCTATCCACCCCCCCGCTCCCTGTCCCCTGATGGCCTATCCACACCCCCGCCCCCTGACAGGCCCCCCCAGGACCCCACGCTTATCTAACCCCTGCTGTTCCCCGTCCGCTGACTGCCGGCCCAGAACCTCCACCCCATCCAACTGCCCCCTGCTCCCCATCCCCTGACTGCCCCCTGGGATCCCCTGCCCCTTATCCAACCCCCTGGCCCCGGCCCCCTTACGATGCTGCTCAGAGCAGCAGGACAGGAGCACGCAGCCCCGCTACCTAGAGCTCTGCCCACGCGGCGGCATAGCTGCGGGGGAGGGGGGAGAGCAGGGGAGGGGCTGGGAGCTCAAGGGCAGGGCAGGATGGTCCCGCAGCTCGGATGTGGCCTGCAGGCCATAGTTTGCCCACCTCTGCAATAGATCAAGCGAGGTGCTAAAACACAGCAGGAAGCCTTGTTAAAGTTCACCAACTCTTCAATTTTGAGACTTCCTAGAGATGCTGTCAGGTGGCCACATTACCCCAGTCCACCCAAACTGATATGTTCTCACCCCAAACACAGGCAGAGGCATCTGTGTTAATGTCAGCAAACTGTTCTGCAGAATCCTCAAAAAAAGACACACATAATACCCGATAGGTAATACCATTATACCGGGAAGGTAAATTGGATTCCACTGAGACAAACAAACCACTACGCACATCTCTGACCACATAGATGTTCATTAACAAACAAGAGACAAACAAACCAGGCAGTGGGAGATACTTGTCTGCTTTTATAGACTTTTAGAAGGTTCCTTAAATTGCTACAGAATGGGATCAATGGAAAAGCTTACGACATCATTAAAACCATCAATCCACCAATCATCAGCCACAGGATAAAAAGAAACACTGTGCAAGCAGAGTCCTTCAAGCAAAGCAGGGGACTTAAACAGGGAAAGTAGCCACAGCTCAATGCTTTTCAAGGAGTCCATCGATCACCTACCACCTCCACTAGAGGTGTCCCCAAAGTCAGCCCCTTGCTACAACTCACAGGTACAATATCTACTGTAAGTTGATGATCTGATCATGCAAGTGTTGCCCCTTCTCCTGACACCAGCTGACATCCTGTTCTGTTGCCTCTCTGCTGAGCAGGGCCCTGCAAGTTGTCTTCCCAGTGGAGGAGAAGTTAATGATTAGTCTGGGTGAATGCTAAATGTAAGAGGTTTTATTTACAGATACACCAGGTGTGGAACAGCAGTAGTCAAACAGCAGCCAGTGCAATGCTGTCTCAGGGATATCAGCTCAACCCAAATTCCTGGCTTCCAACCAGTGACTCTGCCTCAAGAATTGCCTATTCGGAGCAAACACTTCTGCTGCTTATACAGTTCCCCAAAGATGCCTCTACACAAAACCTGGCGTAATCCCAAACTAATCACAAGGCAGACTGTCTTCCCAAGCGTCAAAACTTGCTCGCACGCTAGGAGAAAGAACTGGTGGATGATGTGTAATGGCACCACCTGTTGGCACCTGGCTGGTCGACACACTCTGACTGCTCAGCATGTTCCCACCGACCAGTGCTCCTGGACCAGCCAACCAGTGCTCTTTATCCATGAGAGGCCTGCAGCCAATCAGCATTGTCCAGCCATCAACACCTTCTAGCCAATCAGCATCCCCAACCCCTTTTGCTGGCCCCAGCGCTGCAAAGGCCATGCCCCCGAGCGTGGGGTGCAGACAGCGGTCTCTGCTGGCGGGGCAAGGGGTCACTGTTTTCGCCATGACCCATTTGCTCTCTAGTGCCAGTGCTGAGGCCTCAGGGTCAAACGGAACTCCCCGGGGATGTGCCTGACATCGCCCTGACATCCACCCAGAGCAGGCTGATCACACGGGATCCCCCTCCGGACCCAAAAGCTGCCCAGGGGCCACGCTGCACCAGATAGATAGATTACATCTCTCCTCCCATCTCTCTAAGTTGTTCTATGAGGCTGGGCTCCCCCTGGTCCCCACACCCAGCAAACTCTCTGGTTTACCCTGCTCCGAAGGGGAAGCAGCCTCCCCTCTCCTATGGATCTTGAATGCATCACAGAGCCATGGGCGCCCCATCCCTGTTGGGATCTGTGCTGGACTCTCCCAGAGAAGGTCCATGCTGGGAGCTGGGAATCATCCGACCTAGCCACCCGCTCTCCCTGGACCCTGCTGTGAATCAGAGGTTTGTCTCTAAGGGCTTTCCTGGGTTCTGTTCAGTGTATCCCTGCAAACAGAATGGGACAGGCTGGGTACAAAGGGCTCTGTGGGGCTCCAGACCCCACTGCTCAGCCCATTCAGAAGCTAAGCTCTCCATTCACCCTCCCGCCCCACCAGTCAAACGTTGGCTACCAAGACAAAACAGCCCCACGGCTGAGTGCTCAGCAGTGGGCGGACACACCCATTCAGTTAAAGTGCCCACAAAGGGGGCCGTGGTCCTGATGGACACTCGTCACTCCCCTGTCTGCTCACTTGACGCCCGGTGACAGCTCAGCAATCGCTGATCTGAGCTCTGTAAAGGTGATGGACAGCCAGCCGCGCCCACGCACTGACCTCTGACCCCCCCAACCCTAAATCCCCAGGAACCTGCTGACAAGCGCAACTAAGGTGGGCGGGCCCCTTGCTGCTTAATCCCTGCCTTTCAGATAGCTCTATGGGGAGGGGGGCTCAGGGCCTGGGTCACCCTCAGCAGAGATCTCAGCAGCTCGTCACAGATTTTAAACACACTCAGGTCAGGCCATGCCTGAGCGGCTCCCACCAGGGGGACAGACCAATTCCCCTCCCTCACGGTGTCTGAAAAAGATCTGGAGTGGGGTGGGGGGGCTAATCGGCTAAACAGGAGCTTCCAGTGCCATGCTCAGATGCATAAACAGGGGACTCTCCAGTAGGAGCAGGGAGGTGATTTTACCTCTATTTTGGCCTGATGTAACCGCTGCTGGAACCCTGGGTCCAGTTCTGGTGCTCCCAGTTCAAGAAGGATGGTGATGAAATGGAGGGGCTTCAGAGAAGAGCCGCAAGGATGATGAAAAGATTAGAAAACCTCCTTATAGTGGTAGTCTCAAGGAGCTTGATCTATTTAGGTTAACAAAGAGAAGGCGTAGGGGTGACTTGAGCCCAGTCTATAAGAACCTACGTGGGGAACAGATATTTAACTGAGTGGAGGAAAGTCAAACACAATCCATGGCTGGAAGTTGAAGCTAGACACATTCACACTGGGAATGAGGTGTATATTTTTAGCAGGGAGGGTAACTAACCACTGGAACCACTTACCAAGGGGCACGGTGGGTTCTCCATCACTGGCACTGTTTAAATCCAGACTGGCTGGCTGGCTAACAGATCTGCTCCAGGAATGATTGTGGGGGCGTTCTCTGGCCTGGTTAGCTAGGTCAGGCTAGACGGTCACATCCTTCCAGCCTTAGACTCTGGGAATCTAATGGGCTCCCCGAGAGTGGGCTCATACCAGGGGCTGGGCCTCCTTCCAGCAGTGCCCCATACTCACAAGGCAGTGTTTTGCCAGGCACACCAGCCTGCGGCTCACTGGGAAGGTTGGAGGTTCAAGTCCCAGTCCAGAGTTGGGTTTGTAGCAAGGTGCTGGGAGAGGGAGTGTGGCACTGGTGGCCGGGCAGGGCGATTCTACTCTGCGATCCCAGGGCCTGTATGGATCCCAGTAGCTCGGCCAGGCCTGGTCCAGGGCTCTGGTTGGAGTGCTGAGCCTGAGGGGAGCAGGAGCTAGATGCCGCTCTGAGAGCTTCCTGGGCACTCAGCTCTAGAAGGCAGACTCAGCATGGGGCGGATGAGTGGGAAATAAAGGGAGGGTGAGATATGACCTGACCCAGATCCCGTGGCAACACCCCGAGCCAGGACGCTGCTTCTTCAAGGTGTGTGTGCGGGGGGGGGGGGGGGGGTACTGCTGCCCTGTGCCTCGCTAAATCATTGCCTTGAAATGCCATCCCACAGGCAGGGAAACCCCGTGCCCCCCGACCTGCCAGACAGACCCACCCTCTCGCCACCGAGCTGCGAAGCTGGCTGGGTGCTTGGAGTGTGGGTCTGGTCTACAGTGTGAGTGGCTGAGGTGCCCCGGGAATACATGCGGGGGTCTGGGATCTGACCTATCAGGCTGTGTGTGTGGGTCACAGGGATGCCCATCTGGGGTGCGCTGAGGAAGCGGTGCAGATAATAAGTGTGTGATGGGGGGTTCCCCAAGGCATATCTGGGCTCTGCCGGGGGGCAGGCTGGGAGTGTCCTGGGGGTATGTGGGGAGTGCCCAGGGTATATCTGGGCTCTGGGGGGCAGGCTGTATGAGTTCTGGGGGATGTGAGGGAGTCCAAGGGGGTGGCTGTGCTCTGGGGGGGAGGCTGTGTGACTCCTGAGGGGACATGTGGGGCCCCCGGGTGTGTCCGAGCTTGGGCGGGGCAGGCTGTGAGAGTCCTGAGGGGACATGGGGGGCCCTGAGTGAGTCTGGGCTCAGGGGACAGGCTTTGGGGGGGAAAGGTGTGTCTGGGCTTGGGGGGCTGGCTAGGAGGTATGGGGGCCCCTGGCATGTGTCTGGGCTCAGGGGGTAGGCTGTGGGGGTGTATGTGAGGCCCTGGGGTGTGTCTGGGCTCAGGCTGCTCTGGCAGAGGAGGCCTCTCTTGCCCCTCGCTATAGAATGCCCCATGTTTAGTTTTCAGCACATGCCATTTCCCATATGCACAGTGGCCAGGCCCAGCCCCCCAGGGCGGCCAGGCACTGAACGCCCGGCTGGGCACAAGCAGCCCCCAGGCACTGAGCCTGGCAGCCCTTCGACCTGTGTCACAGAGCCAGAGTCCTGCCAGCCCATCTTAGTCCTGCCCTTCTCCACCCCAGCAAAGCACCTGCCTCTGGCTCTGCAACCCAACGTCCCATGGTAGGGCCAGCTCCCACACTGGGGGGAATCACCAGCACCCCCATTGGAGTCAGTGGGGCCAGGCCCCCCACTGGGGTAAGTCAGTGTCACTCTATTGTAGCCAATGGAGCTGTGCCAATTTACACCAGCTGAGGAGCTGGACCTTGGATTTTAAGATCATACAAGGATTTTGAGACATTGTGGGCCAAATTCAGTGGGTGCATAAATCCAGCGTAACTCCCTTGCCCCAGGGATTTGACAGGGCACGGCTGAGAGCAGAGTTTGCTGAGCCATTGTCCTGTCTCTCCGGATGCGCTCCCAAGCAGAGACAGCATTTTCCCAGCCTGGGAAAGTCGGCGTCCCTGGTGCGGTTCCGCTCCCAGAGCTTGGGAAATGCCGCAGCCCTGGCCACAGGACGGAGGCAGCGTTGCTGGGGTCTCCCCAGCACCCATGTAACCAAACGAAACACAGGCATGCCAAAGAAAACTGCTAATTAGTGGAGTCGCTTTCCTGACAACATATCTTCTCTTGCATCCCAGAGCCCTGCCTTGCACCAAGGGAGACCAACAAAGCAGCCCATTTCCACGGCTGGCCAGCAGCCTAATCCCCTTTTAATTGGCTGCCACCAGAGGAAAATCCCGGAACTCCCAAACGTCTTCTGCCCAGCTAGCCAATTAGCCAGCGGCGCGGAGTCCTGGGCCAGGCTCCTCGCGGACGGGAAGAGCGTATGGGGGACAATGGGTGCTGTCAAGCTGCTGGGCAGACATCCTCCCAGAGGTCAAGCAGTGAACAGTGCCACCCCAACTTGTGAGAGTGGCCTCTGATGTAGGGGGCCTCCGTGTTGGGGTGCTTGCTATTAAAGCCCCGCTTCCCCCACTCAAACAACAGGACATCCCAAATGTCAAGCAGTGTTGGGATTTTCTTTCCCCTCTCGCAATATCTGGGGCTGAGAAGGCTCCAGCTCCTGGAGTCCCATCATTATGGGGGAATGACCACTTTCAGGGGCAAAAAACCCCAGGAAGTTTCTAGCCCTTCTGGTTGCGGCATGAAAACATGAGCCCCTAATTCTCAGAAACCAGCAAGAAATAAGAACCCCCCAACATTGTTTTTTAAAACAATCTCAGGATTTTAAAGATAATCTCAGGATTTTTTTGTGCAGGGTGGGGGAGAGGGGGCTGGCTCAGGGGTTTTGAACTCTTGGCATTGGCCACACTGCTTTGCTTCTTTGGCTGTGCTGTGAAGGGCGTTCCAGCCTGGTTTTGTTGCAGCCACAGATCACAGCCTTCCAGCCTCAGCAATTTCTTCCTCCTTGGTACAAGATCCATTCTCTCCCATCCCACCAAACCAACATCCCATGGCATGTGGACACAGAAGTCCCCTGACTGGATCAGACCATTGGCCCATCTAATCCACGATCCTGCCTCCAGTTCCACCAGACAATGCAGTGACCCATCCAAGCCCGTGTCCTTCCCCTGCAGCAGACCCTTTGTCAGGTATCCTGCCTCATACACTAGATCAGACCCCTGGTCTAGCCAATCCAGAGCCTGGTAGGAGCCAATACCTGGTACCCACCTCACCCTGCCCAGGATGCAGCTTGTGTGCCATGCTGAACATGGGCAGTGGGGAAATCCAGGAGAACATTTTCCACCCTCAGGCATTAGCTTTAATTACCCGAGTCATCATCTCTTGAACAGCTACAAATGATGCTGGTGATCGTAAAATTATCCAGACCTTTAAAGAATCAATCTCCCAGCCCCCGGGACTCAATGCGCCCTCCCGGCAGTGAATCGTGCCGGCTGATGAGATGTTCCATCAAGCAGAATTCCCCTGGACTTGTTCTACATTTCCAGCCTCGTCACTTCATCCAGCCACTCCCCACTGTGGGGCAGCAAAGAAAGAACTTGCCCATCAGTTTTCACTCCACCCTCAGTCCTGTCCTGTCTAAGCCTTCTCCTGGCTGGGCAAAGCAGTTCTTGCCAGTTTTTGGCAGAGAGAAGCTTCTTCATACCCACAGCCATCTCCACTGTCGTTCTCTGGTGCATTCCAATCAAGCCAGTTTCCTTCCTGCAGACAGCTGACCCAGACTGGATTCCCCCCCTGCCCCTCACTTTCCAGCCGTGTTTGAGATGATGCCACGGTGGGTAGGATGGTCAGAAAGTGGACGCCTATGCGCAGATGGTCATTTTCCACCTGAAAACAGGCATTTCCTGGAGTTTGCATGGCCCACTCACAACTGCTCCAAGTCCTTGAGCCTCAATCTTCTGGCCCTATCAATAGCATGTTCTGTGTTATTTTCTATCCCTGCCCCCCTTTTTAATACCTCCCAAGCATCTTACTCGCATTGGAGGCCAGATCCTCAGCTGGTATAAATCAGGAGGATGCCCTCTACTGAGGATCTGGGTCTCTAATTACATACAAAAACCCCGTCCAGGTGGAGAGAGAAGAACCCAGCCCCGAGGCAGGCCAGACGTGCAAGAAAGCAATTGGCATGTGGTTTCATGGATAGCCAAGGTGGTTTTGCTTCACCGTTAGCCACGGGCTGTGTGGTTCCTTGATCTTGCGTATTCCAGTGCTTGGTTAGCCACCAGCCTGCCTAATGACTCCAAAGGTTTTGTGAATGTGAGGGATCCCAAAAATTCACACTGGAAGGGTGCCACTGGATACTCTCCCATTTTCAAACTTTCAAGCATCGAATCCAGGATCGGGATAATAGTGACCAATCACCAAACAGGAAGAGAGAAACGCTACCGACCCAGCAGGCGAATGCCCCACAGGCTGGAGTGTGTTTCCAGGGTCTGTTTATAGATATGATGGCAGAGGCCAGGATTGGTTTGTGGACAAAGAACCATGCTCCCAGGGAACCCAGAATCACTGACTGCCCAGGGCAGATCTACCCGCTCCCACTCCCCCATGAGGCTTTTCCGCCGGCTGCCCGCCTCCCTTGGAACCTACACAGGGCCCCTACTGGGAGCTGGCATGGCGGGCATCAAGGGTTAATTCCGGTTGGGGTGCGAGGCAGCTCTTTCCCCAGGTGCACCATTAACCCATCCGCTGCGCCTGCAAAACCAATTACATGCGCTCTCACCCAATTAGTTTCTAATTACGGCCTTGTAGTGCATTCAACGTAATTAACATGTAAATTACACGGCATGTTTATATTCAATAACCACTTCCCAGTGTTCCCGGCTGCAGGGACGGTGCTGCCTTTCGGGAGGGGGCTTTGCTTTATTTTAATCTGGGTGACTGAATTTAATTTAAATGCCAACAGAGTAGACGATACCGTATTTCCCTAGCTATAAGGCACACACCATCATGACTGCTGGTACGCAGGGATCATTCACACCTTGCATGTGTCTCTCAGCAGGATTCGCGTGCACACACACACACGCACACACACGTATGCAGACACATGCATACGTGCACACACATTCACAGGCCCACAACCACACACACACTCGTGTGCACCCACACACAAGGAAGGCAGAGTGAGAAAGGGGAAGTCACAGCTGGGAAAAGGCAAAGAGCAATCTGCTTCCAAGCGAAGGGAGCAGAGCAATGTGTGGAGGTGAGAGGAGATGGGTGGGGGAAAGAGACAAAGGAGTGAAGAAAAGAGCTAGGAGGCAGGCAAGGAGCGAGGGATGGGAAAGGAGCCAGACAGAGGGGAGGAGAGGAAAGAGAAGGGGAAAGCAGGGAAGAGCACAAGCCTGCACAGACAGAGTGGGAAAGCGCTCACAGAAAGGTCTGATCCTGCCTCTGCAAAGGTTGATGGCAAAATATCCCGAGCTGGGCGGTGCAGGGTCTGGGCCAGGATGCCATGTGAGTCTCAGGCACCACTCAGGCAGTGTCATTTACACCCAGAGGGGCCGAGGTGTATCTAAGAATCAAGCCTCGGGTCTGCATTGGGCCGGATTCCTAGAGTGCAGGGCATTCATTGGTAACCGTGTCCTTGGAGGGGAGGCCCGTAGCCTGGGAGATCTTGGCTGCGGCTTGGCAGGGAGGTTACGTCCGCAGCAGAGAGGTTCTGGCCCCGGCATTAGCGCTAACCTAGGGCTGTCTCACTCAGGCGAGCTTGTCTGCACCTGCACTGGGAATTGCACAGGCCCATTTCCTGCATGGCAGGTTTGATTCAGCTCCGGTTCGTAGCCCGGGGCAGAACTCGGTGCTCTTAGTGGGAGCTGGGCGTGGGTGGAACTGGCCCCAAGGGCAGGGAGCTCCATATATTAACCCTCCCCAGGCCCCTGGCTCTCACTCAGTGGTTGTGGGCAGCCAGAGGCATGGCACATGGCTCCCACAGAAAACGTCCCTGGAGAAGGGAGGGCATGGGGGTGGGGGGCGGGCACCAGGCAGCCCTGATAGGGGGTGGGTGGGCACCAGCAGGGAACACCCAGCTCTCAGAGATCACTGAAAGGGGGTTGAAATCCTGCTTGGAACGAGGGACTCCCCAGGCCTGCCCCACCTCCTCCCCTCAGAGACGGGATCTGCCTAATAATCGCTCAGATGCACAGCTGGGAAACAAACACGGGGACCATCCGTCCCTGCAGCAAACCAAGCTGAGATTTCAGCTGAACGGGTGCTTTCTAATGAACCCGGCTGGCTCTCCGGCAGCCTGGGAGATGGGCGGGGAGGGCACCCAGCTGAGCTGGGGAGGGTTTGGAAGCAGGAACAGGACAGCTGAAGGCCCGGGCTGCAAAGCCCAGTTCCTGCTGCCAGCGTCTGCTCCCTGTTCCCACACAGCCGTCCATCCCCCTGGCCCCAGCTGGCTTCTCAGAAAAGCCTCCGGCTCCTAGCCTGCATGTGGGCACACAGCATGGGCTCCAATCTGTACCCCTCTGCACAACAGCAGGGTGCGGAGCGTGTGTGCACGCCACTGGCCAGGGCAGGATGGGCCCCCTCAGGGCCCGAGCCACAGAGGTTAGGAGTGTTACAACCCTGGGCAAGGGAGGGAAGTTGGCTCTGTAGCTCAAATGGTAGCAGCTCAGGCTCTTAGCCCTGATTCAATTCCCCAGAGCGTCAGCCAAGATTACAGCTGTCACTCCTGCCCCACGTAATAGCACCCCTATGGGATGTGACACTGGTATTGCAGTGCCCCCAGACATGAACAGAATCACATACTGTCCTCCCAGCCACCCATAGTCCCAGGGACGGCACTGGGTATGGGGTAGAAGCTGTAGCCAGACACACATTAACTCCCCCTCCATGCCCAGACTCAGGATGCTCAGAGACAAGGCTCCTGCGGTGGATTTTGAGGCCTGGTTTAAGCCCCCAGGGCTCCTTCGCAGCCATGATGCCCCCTCCAGCTGGGAAGCTGTGGGGCTCGAGGGGAGGAGGAAGTGCACTCTGAACCCTTTGCACAGAGTGGGACAATGGCAAGAACCTGTAGAGAGCCCCTGAGAGAGGGAATGGCCTGCTCATCCCTAGAGGGCACCAGAGACACAGGGCTCCCAGCTGCTGCAAGCATAGCACCATTGCTGGAACCAGGCTTACCACCTGTGCCCAGCCACAGCCCCACTACTCAGCACAGTGGGGGGCACATGCTCTCTGACCCACAGTCCATAACACGGCAACACAGGCCCTCTGCTAACATCTCCTGCCCCTTGGTGCTGCAAGGAAAGCCACACCCACAGCTGCCAGCTCTGGGAAAGAGACACGCTGCTCAGCCATGCAGCAACCTTCCCCTGCCCTGCTCCAGTCCAACCCCTACAGCTGGGAAACACTCGGCTCACCCATTAAATACATCCCAGGACAGCCTGCCAGCTGGACACCAGACCCGTAACCTGGGGCTAACACGGCCGTGCAGCCATCCCTGGGCTTAGTTATTTACAGGCATCATCCCTCAGCCACCTGCTGCCAGACCTGGAGCCTCACAGGATGCAGGTTCCCTGCTGTGCAGTCAGCATTCAACAAATGGGGAAACTGAGGCCCAGGGAGGGGACATAACCGAGGCAGTGTAGCATCAGAACCCAGCCCTTGTGACTTAGTCATGTGCCCATCCTGCCTCTCGCTGGATGAGGCGAGCGGCCACAGGAAGGCCAATCCACGGGAAGCAGAGCCAGCGTGGGGTTCTCCTGGGACGTGGGGCACAAACACAGGTGCAGAGGGAATTCACACATGGCTGAACATCCAACCCCTCTCAGTAAACATGCCGCCCCCTGTGGGCCCCCTGGGATAAAAGGTCCATTTCCCCCGCCCCCTTCCCCCATCCCTGTCACAGGGGGCATGGAGCTTTCAGGGCTGACTGGGTAGCTGACAGCCAGCCTGCCCCATGCTGACTCTGCGGTGCTGAACCAAGGCAGTAAGGTGGGAGAGGCGGGCCTGGAATGCACCCGGGCGTGGCCTTTCCGGGGAGGCCCCCCTGCCCTGCTTCAGAGCCCGTCATCTTTTCCTGCTGACTCAATGCTTTGCCACGAGCCAGAGCGTCAGATCAGCAGCACAGCTTGCTGGGCAATGGGCACATGGGGCTGCAACCAACCGCAACTGGACTCCGCATCTTACACTATTCAAGCCACAGCTCTGGGAGGCAGGTGATGACAGACCTGCAGCTTCAATTTAACCACCACCATATCTAGCTCTTGGGGCTGCATCGCAAAGCTGGAAAGGTGCCAGCACCCCTAGGAGGAGAACAACAATCCCACCCATACTCCCTTTTATGGCGTGCCAAGTCGGGGGGACCCAGCCCTGGAGTTAGGGACTGTTTGGGCCAGCGACGCTGAGGGTGTGTGGCTGGGTTTCTTTACACAGCTCCAAATGGTTCCCAACTGCTTGAGGATGGCCAGTTTGTCTGAGCCTCTGATCACACTCACACTCTGTGTTTGCTTTACCCCAGGGGCGCTGGCCTCAGCTCGTGGGAGGGGAAGGGGCCCCAGCAAACCCACTGCAGCCCTCTCCACACTGCCCTGAGCCATTTTCAGCTGCTGTGTGTGCGTGACGGCAGGGGAGCCCAGCGGCCCAGCAGCACCCGGCCACGCCTCTGGGGCACAGTTCAGAAAATTGTCATCACACTGTCTGAGCTGCTTTTAAAGGGGGTCATGTCACTGAGCTAGGGGCATGCCTAATAATAAAGAGTTAGACACAATGGAAGTTAGGAACATTGATAATTACATTGTGGGTCTGGGCCTTACCCTCTTGTAATGTGCTGTGTGCCCAAAGGTATGAGGGTAACAAGAGTTTTCTCTATTGTACATCTGCAGAAACTGAGGCACATCACCCAGCAGCTCAGGAACAGAGCCCAAGCCTCCAGCCTTCCACTGGGGCCCAGGGCCAGACTGACAAAGGTATTTAGGGGCCTAAAGACACAGATACACAGCCTGCAGGATTTCCAAAAAGTGCCTAATTCTCACTGACTCCACTTGGAGTTAGGTGCCTACCCTGGTTAGGCGCTTCACAGGTGCCTAGCAGTTGCTGTAGGCACCTAAATCCCTTTGGATCCTTGACATCGGAGCTCCCCAGGTCGGACAGTGGCTCCAGGAGTTTGCTGGGCTGCTGGCGAGGTGGAGGCCACTGCCATGGTGTCGTCCCCTCGTGCCCTGAAATGGTTTGTTGCCATTGAACTGATCAGAAAGCAGCGCGGACTGCATTCTAACCGTGGCACTGCTGATTTGTTTGAGCGTCGCTCCCCCTTGATGGGTTATTTATGATGTAATTAAGCTAATTACATGTAATGCGAGCGGCTCCATGGCCCTGAGCCAAGCGTTTTTCCTATTTAACCACTTCACAGGTGGGAGGGAACGGAGGAACGCTGACGATGCCTTGGAGATGAAACGACTGGCTTCTTTGTGGCTCTGCTGAGCATTTGTGCTACTGGTGCCCGCTTGCTTTGATTGCGAGTGGCTCCGGCCTCCCAGAGGGCTGCTCTGCCCTGCATGATCACCTAACACCTGCCTCAAAACTCGCACAGTGCCTCCAGGGGGGAATCAGGACTGGAGACGGGCAGGGAGGGGAAAGAGCAGAGCTGCCAGGAGGGGGCGCTCTCGACTGCCTCAGCTACCCAGAATGAAAATACAGGGCCCCACAAGCAGGTCCCGTGACGCTCCCCTTCCTACCGAATACTGGGGGAGACCTCAACTGTAAAGCCCCTTGTGGGACTGGCACATAGCACCTGGAAGACCATGTGTCTGTGAATGACGGTGACATTCCAGAAGCAGCGAGGCTGGGGCCAGGGCCCCTCCAGCCTCATGGGGGCAGGAGGCAGAGGCCTTGGGAGCAGCCATCTCGGAAGGGGTTAGACACAGCTGTGGGGCGCCAGTCTGCCCCCCCACCGCCAACAGCAAGCCGAGAAGCCATCCACCCTGCGGCTGGAGAAGAAGGGTAGCTGCCCACTGTCCAAGCAAGGAAGGCACTCAGGTTGCTGGAGGGAAAGGAAGGAAGGAAGACAGGCACGGAGAGTAAAAGAGGAGGGCATGAGGAATAACAAGGCCAGGGGAGCAGCGCTCGCGGGGCCCTCTGCTCCCGCATGAGGCGTCTGGATCTCGCTGCTTGGAAAGCACTTTGGGAACCCGGGTGAGTTTTCACAGGGTGTGTGTGTGTGTGTGTGCGGGGGGTGCTCTTCTTGAAGCCAGCTGAGCCCCGGTAGCAACACACAGTAGCTTGGGCAGAGCACCCCACCCCCAGGCTCAACCCCATTATCCTGCCTAACGGAAACAAACTCTCCACGGCTAATTGAGATCAATAAATCACTCCTTCACAGGGAGCATTTTCCACTGGTTCCCAGTGACCCAGCCCCCTCCCCGCCCCAGGTTTGCCTCTCCCCTCTCGCAGGGAAGGGGCCAGGTGCTCAGAGAGTGGCAGCATCCTCACAGCCCTTCAGCCATCGGGATGGGGGGGAGGGATAGCTCAATGGTCTAAACCCAGGGTTGTGAGTTCAATGCTTGAGGGGGCCATTTAGGGATCTGGGCTAAAAATTGGGGATAGGTCCTGCTTTGAGCAGGGGGTTGGACTAGATGACCTCCTGAGGTTCCTTCCAACCCTGATATCCTATGACAGGAGAAAGCTGGTCCTGCCGTGGGATTTGGCTGGGATCCTAGGAGGCAAGGCCTGGGCTACTTGTTATTTAACTCTGTACTCCACTGGCCAGTGAGGTGGCACCTCAGCCGCTCAAGGGCCAAATTCTGCTCCCCCGGCACTGCTGTAAATGCAGAGAACAGCCATGGCAGCAGGAGGAATTTTCCCCACCGTGGCCATGCAGCCCACCACTTCTCATCCGTGGAGCTGGGGCTGGCGGGAGCATTTCGCCGCCGGGCCCGTCCCTAGACTCCAGCTGGCCTCTAGCTGCAGTTCCCAAGAACACTCCTGCTGGTGGGGCAGAGCAGCTGGTATGTCGGGGAAGCACTCAAGAGGCAAGGGGGAACAGAGGGGATGGTAAGGGGACAGCCCTCCATGATGAGGGTGAGGCCTCAAGTGGCGTTTCCAGAGGTGGGATAGCGCAGCTTCTCCTCAGAGAATTGCATAGCTCTGTGCAGGACACAGAACCTGCAGGCCTGGAAGAGACCCACCCTCCTGCTCCTAACAGCGCCAGGCACTGCAACTGCTAACGCATATAAATCTCAAATCCTCCCCCGACCCCCCCAAGCTATTTCCCTCAACAGCTATCCTACAGCAGGGCGTTCCGCAGGTTAACATCTGCAGTGCATGCACAAATGGCACCTAGACTCACATCGCCAGGACTAACAGAGGTCTGAGTGCCTGCCCTCATGGCCAAACCGAACAAACTGGCTAGGAGTCAGCCGCGCAGACCATGCCGTCAGCCAGCGTTGCTGAAGTAGCACTAATGGACTTTGGCCACAGGCCGCCCTTGTGGTTACTTATTTGAACAGATACGCTCTGATTAAACATTTACAAGCTACTTCACTGCCCAATTTGGTTTGGTTTTGAAAGGCTGCTGCCACGAATATTCATTTTTCAAAGCTATGTGAGTCAAAATCCTGGCCCCCGCAGCAAAACTCCCATCACCTTCTCCCAGGGCCAGATTCCACTCACAGGTTCCAAGCCCAGAAGGGCCCATTGGGATCATCAAGTCTGACCTTGCACCCCTAGCGATTCGTGTGTCGAGCCCCGTAACGGGTGGCCGAGCTGGCACGGAGCTTTTAGAAAGACCCATGCTTGATTTAAAGAGCGCAAGAGACGGAGAAACATGTGCACCCGGAGGAACCACTCCTCAACCCTAGACACCCATTCAGACTGTATCGATTGATGGGCTCTAGAAGAAACAAGGCCCAAACAGTAAAACGACTGGGGCTTTACTGTGGTGAATAAAAGGGCTAACTCTGGAGGCCAGGTTTACTTGTTAGCAGTGATGAGCTGCCAAAATCTTAACCACCAGTTCCCTATAAAAAGTTCTGATTTAAGGGATGTGCCCCAGTATGTATTTTTTGTACCAACAGGGTTACCATACTTTTCCCGGGAGGAATTTTTTTTCCCGGACGGCGATTTAAGAACCAAAAAGCCTGACCTGTCCGGGAAAATACGGATGTATGTTAACCCGGGCTAAAGTTCTTTTTTAAAAAAGATGGGCCTGAACTAGAAATGAGCTCCATTTCCCATGTATGGGTCCCCGCCCCTCCCTGGGGTTGTGCTAGGGTGACCAGATGTCCCGATTTTATAGGGACAGTCCCGATTTTGGGGTCTTTTTCTTATATAGGCTCCTATTACCCCCCCTACCCCCATCCAGATTTTTCACACTTGCTGTCTGGTCACCCTAGGGTGTGCACATGTGTGGGTCCCAGCTGCTCCCTGCCCCCCTCATTGAAGCAGGTGTGCAGGGTTACTGCCCTGGGAACTGCAGGGCACCAGGGAACGCGGGGCCAGCTGCAGACAGGGCATGGGGCAGGGCTAGCTGGAGGCAAAGGGTGCAGGGCTGGCTGTGGGCAGGGCATGGGGTGCGGGGCTGTCTGGAGACAGGAGGGTGCGGGGCTGGCTGCAGGCAGGGCAGGGGATGCGGCAGGGGCTGGCTGGAGGCAGGGGGTGCGGGGGTGGCTGGAGACGGGTGGCTGGAGGCAGGGCAGAGGGTGGCTGGAGGCAGGGGCTGGCTGCGGGCAGGGTAGTGGGTGCTCACGGGGAGAGTGGCTCGGAGCAGCCCAAGCAGCAGGACGCAGCCCAGGCCTGGCAGAACAGCCGGGGACCACCAGGCAGCAGCGGGAGCCCCAGGGCCAGGGGAGCAGCAGCAGCAACAGGGCTCAGGCTCAGGGCCAGGCGGCAGCCCACATGGCTCCTGCAGTGCAGCGCCCCCGGCGGCTGGAGAAGGAATTACATCACTTCCCAGCAGGAGCCCATCAAAGCCTCAGCACCCCCTGCAGGGAAGAGGGTTAACAACCAGTTCTAAAACTGCTTCAAAATTTAACAACCAGTTCGCGCGAACCAGTGCGAACCGGCTCCAGCTCGCCACTGCTTGTTAGTCTCCCCAGGATTTAGGCACACCCCCTGGCCTTTGTGAATCCAGCTACCCCTCCAGCAAGCTGCACAATGTTAGGCCCAAGCGCTAATTCATCCCCAAAGCATGCTATAGCCTATTTCTCTATAGAATCATAGAATATCAGGGTTGGAAGGGACCTCAGGAGGTCATCTAGTCCAACCCCCTGCTCAAAGCAGGACCAGTCCCCAACTAAATCATCCCAGCCAGGGCTTTGTCAAGCCTGACCTTAAAAACTTCTAAGGAAGGAGATTCTACCACCTCCCTAGGTAACGCATTCCAGTGTTTCACCACCCTCCTAGTGAAAAAGTTTTTCCTAATATCCAACCTAAACCTCCCCCACTGCAACTTGAGTCTATTAAAACGGTCTCCCTTTAAAACGGTTCCCCTTGTCCAATTAGGGAGAGGAAACGTGCATGTGACCTAACTGATCAGCCATGCAACGTGCCTAAAAGTCCAAAGAAACAACCCATAAACGTATTAGGAAAAGATTGTGGTATATTTCCATACTTTGATTAGTCTGTGAGAAGTCTCATTGATGGAGCAAGTTCACTGGAGAAAGGGTATCAGGATCAGGCCCTGGTGAGGAGTTACGAGTAAGCCCGTTTGTCCACATCATTTTGGGGTAAAACCCATATTTAAAAAAAAAAAAAAAATTCGTCTGTCATCCCAGTCAGCGTGCGACTGAGCAACACTCCACGAACTGGTTTACACATCTGGCTCTGTCCATGTCCAACCTAGTGGGGTTTGGAAGAGAAACTTTGGTTTTTCAAGCGTATAATTTCAGAACGTAGAACATGCTTTATCCAAACAAGACACACCAGCAAATGTTTTAGAAGATTTGTAGATCTAGTCGGCAGCATGAGGATTGTGGTGCAGTGCTTTTACACTGTGCGTGACAGCTAGTTCCAATGGAAAACAAACTTAGTAATATCAGCTGTTGTGTGCCAGGATTCTTTTTTAAGCTAAAATTCAGACTTTTGCCATGACATGCAGCCAGCCCTTGCAAAGATGCAGTGGATTTAAAGAGAAGCAGGTTGGTACGATGAATGGCGTTCACAACAGGCATTTCTGGGAGCAGGGAGTTCCAATGGCCCCCATTAGTCAACACTTACGAGAATACTTGGCTAACCTGCCTCTAATATCCTGGGACCGACATGGCTACAGATACGCTGAATGCAGGGCGAACCTGAACACTTTCAAGCCAGCTTCCATTCTGGGACTTTCCTTCTTGCATCCTCTACAATAGTTTAAAGCATCAGGGATAGTTTTAGAGAACTCCTGGGCACAGCTGATCCAAAGGAATGGAAAGAGTTAAAGACAGCAGCGAGGGGAAGACAAGAGGAGAAACAAGAACCCTCAAAGGAAGTCGACTGCTTTAGGAAGGGCTGAGGTAGTGACCAAAGTTGTCCCTTTGGAAGCAAGCACATAGAGCAATGCAAGCCATGAGTGGTAAGCAACAGGAGTTACTCAGAAACAAACTAAGCCAAACTAACTTTATTTATTACGTTGATAGGATAACAGGCTTAGTAGACAAAGGGAGGAGAGGGGACTTACTATATCTTGACTTTAGTCAGGCATTTAGCAGACTGGCAACAAGATTACAGAGTCTTTCAGCTCCAGATCACCAATTTCAGTCCAAGCCAGGTCAGTGATGAGTGGCTGGCTGGGCTCGTTACAGGCCAGGTGAGCAGGCTGCACCCCTGGCCCAACCCCTGGGGCGGGTGGCAGGATAGACCCTTGGAGTATCATCCCCTGAACTCTAGCAGGGGTCCCTCGAGGTTAGGATTAAAGGACATTGGTTGGCACAGCCTGTGCTGGACAGGTCTTAGTCTCCAGGGCTGTTGATCTTTTCTCCAGCGCTCAAATTCACCTCTGATTTCAAGATAAGGTCATTTGCTGTTATGTCTTACAGGCATGTTCAGAAAGGAGCCCTGGTAAGCTGTACAGGGCTTTTCCTCAGCAACCTGTTCTCAGGTGCTTCTGGAGCAAATGTCCCTGTAGGCCGACAGTTCTTTGTTCCCAGCCCAGAACTGGACATGGCCACGGGAAATCCCTTGTGAGTGTTGAGGAGTCACATGGGAGGGAGACCAGGCCTGGATGCCGTCCATCAACAAGGACCTGGGGGAGCTGCATTCTTATGCACACAAACAGCGTAAAACCAGTCACAATTCCTAGCCGGTCCTGGAGTCCATCCTCCGTGGAACAAGAGCCAGCTGTCCAGCCCCTGTAACGGTACAGGCATTTAAAAACACTGAAGCAGTCCTTGAGGTTCCTTTGACTGCAGGAGGGTCATGGCTGTGGCTGAGAGCAGGCCACGGCTCACTGTGTTCTGGGTGCGCGGGCTGCTGTTCTCCAACGCCCTGCAGCGGCGTGCAGCTCCCCAGGTGTGACTAGATACTCTAAGTCAGCAGGCCTTGACGCTCCGGTCTCTCTCCAGACCTTGGCCAGCGATCCCCGCCCCCGAGATTTCCCAGGCCCTGCCATGTTTATTTGACTATGCAGTCCCCAGGCAATCCCTAGCAATGTAGCTCCAGCTGTGGCTTAAGGAATCTCCTTCCACACACAGTCCCAAATTCCCTGCTCCTTGACGCAGCTCCATTCTGCTAATGGCTAGGTCAACGTGTTGTGTGTAAAGCAGGCAAAGGTGTCCCTGGCAGGTGGTTCACGGAGATCACAGCCCCACAGCACTAGGTGCTGTACAGTCACACAGCAAGAGCCGCTCTGGCCCTGAAGAGCTTCCAAACAAAATCGATCACACAGACAAGTGCTGGGAGGGGAAACTGAGGCACAGGACGTGACTTGGCCAGTAGCAGAGCTGAGAACAGAAACCCAGGGTGGGATCCTCACCCCCACTCTAGCTACTTTATGTCAGGTCAAAGTACCAGAGCCAGTGGCATAAAGGGTCCCCAGGAGCCCAGGGTCCAGCCAAGGGGGAATTCCCCTAATGGAGGCACAGCCGAGACGTCGCATCCTGCCCCGCGGCTACTCACGTGGCTCCCAGAGGGTCACAAAGGTCCCTTTGGGCCTTGCAATCCATGGAGACGTTTATCACCTTTGTTCTCCTCACGGTCCAGGGTGCTACGTACACAGGCCTGGGGCCAGGAGTCTCTACAAACACCCAAGGCCAGGTAGGCTGCCACGGCGTGACGGACGCAAGAGGTATATGGTCTCCCTGGCCAGGCCATCCTGCCAGCGAGGGAGGAGGGATGGGGGTACAGACCGCTCTGCATGAGGAGCCAAGCTAAGCCCACCACGGAACTGTCCTTCATCCAAAGCCAGCCCTCTGCTAGCTGCGGGGCCAAACCAGAGCTGCAGGCCTTGAGGCCAACAGTCCAATGCCCACTGCCCATCGCTGCTCTGCCCTGGTGGCCCTACAATACCACTAGGGCTCAGCGTAAGCACCGGGCCAGAGGGGGGCACAATTGACCCTGGAAGCTCTACCCACACTTATCACAACAGGCGATGGACCCCATCCAGGGCACCCAATACCCCACCAGCAGCAGGGTGAAAGCGGCCCATCCCCATGCTGCCAAATGAGCTGGCCCCAAAAAATGACAAAACTGCCCCCTCAGCCCCGGTCGAACACTTCTCCCAAAGCCATCACTCCAGCCCCGGCTCTCAGCCCCGCTCCTTCGGGAAACTGGCCCAGCCCCTTCCAAAAAGGGGCTCCTGTTCCTCCCTCAGCAAGACACTGAAATCCTGGACTCAGTGGCACCACTGCACCCTACGCTACCAGGAGGGGTCGCCTTTGCTTTGTAGCACAGACCAGGCCTCAGTTACAATGCTGGTTCTATGCGTCACTATGACATACCCCCTATCCCTCCTGTGTGCTGTGACTGCCCACTTGCTTGCAACATGTGTCAACTCCTTACGCTTCCTAATCGGTTCCACCTGGCATTTAGCTGCAGTGCTGTCCCGGACTGGAGGCAGAGCTCTGTATGGCTCAGAACTTGTCCCTTCTGCCAACGGAAGTCGGCCCAGTGAAAGCTATCACCTCCCCCACCTTGTCTCTCTCACTGGGAAGTAAACGAATTCCCACTTAGCGTAGCGGCTGGTTTCCACTAAGACGACAATTGATTCTTACCAGCACTTATCTCTGTGGCTTAGATATTGCTGGGCCCAGCTCCCTGCTGGCCCCCGTGCCTCCCATGAGGTCATGCAGTACGGATGGGCAGAATTCCTCCAGAGCCGCTTGCAATGCAGCCACTGTGAGCCTGGTCGGCGGGGGAGCAAGTGCAGTACAGGAAAGAGGGAGGTTCAGAGAGGAGAGAGATTCCTGGATCGTAAGGCCAGACAGAGCCATTCTGATGGCTGGTCTGCATAACCCAGACCAGAGAATTCACCCGGATTCCAGCAGCAGGTGCCACGGAGCCCCATGGCCTCGTAAGAATACGGGCACTGCCAGGCTGGATCAGAACCAAGCTCCATCCAGCCCAGACCCCATCTCTGGCTGCGGCATGCTGCCAAAGGTGGTGTCAGAAGTAGCAGATGTGAGATAACCTCCCCCCGTGAGCTCTCTAACGGCAAGCGATCAGCTTTAGTCCCGCAGCTGGAGGTTCAAGGCCCCTGCCAGAACTTGTCAGCAGTAACTATTCTAACTCGAGACAGTCTTGTGATCCATATCAATGGCCAGCCCCTCTTTCAAGCATGGCCTCAACCACTTCCTGTGGCAAGGAGTTCCAAGGGCTAACGACATGCTGTGTAAAAACAAGTGTTTCCTTTTATCTGACAGTAGCCCTGGGGGCTGCTGCTAAGTTCAGTCAACAGGTGAGATGCACAGATCTCAGGCTGGGATTCCCCAGGGACCTAAGGGAATGAAACTCAGTGGGAGTCACCTCCTAACTCCCCGTAACTACTGGGAAAGCCCCAGTTTCAAGGAGCGAGGAGAGTGCATGGAGCGGCCTGCAAATGCTCCTGGGGCCCTAAGCCAGCCTCCCGCGCATGGTGGCGGGAGAGAAGGGACAACAGCAGGCTGGGAAATGGAATCTGGGTAACAAGAAGCTGATTAAAAATATCCGCCCTGGTTTTGCCCAACACAGAGGAGGCTGGGCAATTGGCCTTGCTCCTGGGGGGTTCCCATCAGAACCTAGCCTTCCTGTCAGCACAGCAGGAGGCACAGAGGAGGAATAGCTCAGTGGCTTAAGCATTTGCCTGCTAAACCCAGAGTTGTAAGTTCAATCCTGGAGGGGGGCCACTTAGGTATCTGGGGCAAAAATTGGGGATTGGTCCTGCGGGGTTGGACTAGATGACCTCCTGAGGTCCCTTCCAACCCTGATATTCTATGACTGAAAGTTCTATGACTGACCCTCCCCGTGGCCTAGCCCTTTTCCTCCAACAGCAGCATTCTGGATCAGGGCTGTTTTCCATCGCTGCTCATCCCCCCCACCTGGGCCACGTCCACACACACGGGCTGTCTACGCTTTGCTCGGAGCCGGCGCTTTAACAGTGGCACAGACAGCATCGGCCAGCTGCCTGGCACAGCCCCACCTGAGAGCCTAGGTAGGACTTGGGCAGCTGGCCCACGCCACCGCCTGTGCTGCCCCAAAGCAGGCCCGAGATGAGATGGAGGCGCCCCCCAGCGCTGATGGGAAGGCTTGGGAGGGTAAGGATCACAATGGGTCTGGTTCTGGTCTCAGGTACACTGGAAGTAACTAACTGCTCTGAAGCAAAGGGGTGAAGCACACTCCGGCCCAGGCACTTCAGTGACCCAGCAAAAACTGTTGTCAAGCTGGAGATCAGGCTGAAAGTCCCCATCAGAGACCCCAGGGGTGAAATCCTGCCAAGGACATTGCAGAGAAGATCCTAGCAATGCAAAGTCAGGCAGCTCAGAGCCAAGTTCAATTCAGGCCACGTCACCTGTTCTCCTATATCCCACATCTCTAAAGGGGCTCGCATGGATCACCCCGAGTTTGCTGTGAACAAAGCCCACTGGCTACAAGCCAAACATGCCCGGCTGAGAGACTCCTTGGGGAATTTAGGAGCAAAACTGAGCAGTCATGGAAAGCAAAACTGCACCTTGACTCTAGAGTGTGGGCCAGTAGGTCTCAGCGCAGGGGTGACAGCCGCCCCTTGGCCAGCACTGGGGCCTGACTGGCACCCTCCCGAGTAAGAGCAGGACTCGCTGCAGCCAGACTGAGAGTGCACGTGTCCAATGAGAGAGCTCAGTGGGGAGCCCCTGAAGCTAGAGCCGAGGCAGCAATTCCCATCACCAGGGTTTCAGCCAAACCCTCGCCTGGATCCAGACCCTCGGCTTTCCCTTGGCTGTTGCGGCACAGCAGGGCCAGTGCCTCCCTCTGGGCGTCTGGCACAGCACCAGCCATTTGGTGCACGGGCAACTCCAGAGCTGTGGCTTTGGCAGCCTCGCCCTGGGGACCTCCGCCACCCCCAGCGTCACTGGTCCCTTTGTGCAGGTCACAAGCCTGTGGTCTCTCCCCCGTTCGGTGGGAATCTCTCCTGTGAGTCTCCACCTGCCAAAGGGGTCGGCTCAGACCCAGAGTTTCCTGGCTCTCTGTCTGCCTCCTGCACAGGAGAGCATCCATCCATCCAGACCCGACAACACACTCATCCGCATGGTCTCTCCAGGCAGTCCCACCTCCTGTGTGTGCATAATGCATCAGACAGCTGCTCTGGATCGACACCGGAGTAAAGGAGATTCTGCCTCCGTGGGCCTGAACCTTGCATACACCTGAGTGGCTCCCTGGATTTCAATGGCTTTCAGTCCTGGTTTATACCAGGGGCACGCACACGTGAGACGGGATCTTGGCCCTGTAATGCCAGGTAATACGAAAGGTAAAAGGAGGCTGTCCCAGATTAACTGGCTGGACTAAGAGGACATAGATGATAATTGCCTGGTCACAGGAGATTCTCCAAACAAACTGAATGGATATGTAAACCTTGAGGAACAAAGAACGCAGGCTGTACCTACAGGCTGCGGGCTCTGCCCTGGGACGCAGCAACTCTGAAAGATGTTTGGGGGGTTGTGGTGGATAATCAGCTGAACGTGAGCTCCCAGTGTGGTGCTGTGGTCAAAAGAGCTAATGCGATCCTGGGGTGTATAAACAGGGGAATCCCTAGTAGGAGCAGAGAGGTGATTTTACATCTGTATTTGGCACTGGTGCAGCTGCTGCTGGAATCCAGCATCCAGTTCTGGTGCCCACAGTTCAAGAAGGACGTTGATAAATAGGAGTGTATCCAGAGAAGAGCTGTGAGGATGATGAAAGGATTAGAAATCCTGCCTGATAGTGAGAGACTCAATCTATTTAGTGTAACAAAAAGAAGGTTAAGGGGTGACCTGATCACAGCCTATAAGTATCTATGTGGAGAACAAGTATTTAACAATGGGCTATTCAGACTAGCAGAGGAAGGTCTAACACAACCCAATGTCGGCAAGTTGAATCTCAACAAATTCACACTGTCCCTGCCCATTTTTAAAGCAAGACTGGATAGACAGGGGGTCAGATCCCAGTGGTCCCTTCCAGCTGTGGAATCTAGGGATGAAAACCAGGTGCCAGCTGCCCTGGGCTGTCTATCAGCCTCCTTCTACAGGCAGATCCCAACAGGGTAACTGGCTGCCACCGTAGTCTGCAGCCGGGTGGGGAGCTGGGCCTGGGGATTTTAAACATGGAATCAAACTGCAGGCCCGTGGGAGAGGCCCAGCAGGTGACCATCCTCACCTCTCTTCCTGACCTCCCCTTATCTGCTCTGGGGGCAAAATGCTTTTCTTTCTGCTACCGTCCGAGCCACCGGGTGCTGCCATGGCCCCTGCTCCACCCCACCCCAAGCAAGCCCCTTTCTCCAGGTCATTGTGGGGTGACCAAGCCTCCCAAACCTGATCCACCAGCCCCCTCCCATCACAGCTTAGCTCCCACCCACCCTCCGCTGCTCTCCCAGTTGGACACCCCCTGGCCTTGGAGAGCACTGTTCTGCCCTGCCAGACTGGGCAGCACAAGGGATGGACCTGGCTGGCTGGGCACAGAGTCAGTAGCCAGATCTGGGACCCCCGCAGGGCTTGGCCAGTCCAGCTGTCTGAGGCTCCTGGCATTCCTGGCACCTGCAGTCCTGCTGAATACCCAGACACCCCTTTGACAGGTGCCCTTCAGTTCCCACCTGCAGCCACCCCACAGAACTGAGTCCCCCACCCCCAGCTCTGGGCATCTTCCTGAACCTTTAACACTCCCCCATTAGCCCAGCCCTGGGCTCCCCACATACAGATCTCTGCCGGTGCCCCTCACTCCTGACCTGCAGCTCCCCACTAGCCCAGCCCTGGGCTCCTCCCACAGCTCTGCCAGTGCCCCTCACTCCCGTCCCACAGCCTCTGCTATCCCAGTCCTGGGCTCCCCCCCACAGCTCTGCCAGTGCCCCTCAGTCCCAACCCACAGTTCCTGCTATCCCAGTCCTGGGCTCCCCCCACAGCTCTGCTGGTGCCCCTCGCTCCTGACCTGCAGTGCTGCCCCAATTCCAATAATTTTCTCTTGAACAAAACCCAACAACTTGTGCCATATTGGACAACGGCTTTCATCGCATGACCAGTTCCCCCTAATGGGCCCATGGCTGAAACCGCCAAACTCATTCCATTGGTGACATAAAAGCAGGGCTGGATCCCTGTCCCACAAAGCTGGCATGCCATTAGCCCTGACAGCTCGGCAGAGGCGCAGTCCAGGCTCCCATTTCACTGCCTGCTGGGCCTGCGCCATCTGCACGACCCCGACAGGGCTTATCTTTGCTCACTTGCTTTCCTTTCCTGCCTGTGGAGGTAGGGCCTGTTCCTGCCGGCTAATCCGCGGTGGGATTTGGGCCAAGGGGGAGGAGAGAGCTGGCCCAGTGAATCCCTCACCTTTCCCCCAGCCCTGGAGTTGTTTTCATGCACAGAGCTGGCTATGAGGGCCTGCGCTGCTTAGCAGGTCTCCCTGCAGCTGCCCTCCCCAACTCGCCCTGCAGCCTCGGTGCAGAGAGACACACAGAGAAATTATCGACTCGTAAAAGCCGATTAAAGCCAGCTCAGTTTACAGCTCCAGCATCCCAGCTGGCTCTTAAGGAAGGCGAGAGGTTAATTCTCATTGACTGGAGACACTGAAAGAGCGCAGCAGCAGGGCAGAGAGAACCCCTAATGGACAGGGGGCAGGTGACCTGCTCATTCGGAGTAAGGCAAAAAGACGCTCCAAAAATTACTCCAGTTCAACGACGTGTAAACTGCACCCTCCTTGCCCATCACATCTGTGCCCACCAGCACCTAGGGTGGGTGGCTTTCGGGGAGGGGATAAAAGGAAGCAGCAATTCCCTCAGTGCCCCTCATTAACAGCTCTCCAATGGCTGCAGAGGCAGGTGCGCAGCTGTCAGCCAGCGCATCCCCAGCGGGTACCGCCTGGAGGCGGAGCGGCTGATGGGGGCAGCAGAGGCAAGTAGAGGAGTGAAAATTGGAAACACCACCCTGAGTCCCAAACCGGTGGGATTTCCAGAGGAAAGTGAAAGTCAATAAGACCTGTGCTCCTAAATCCCTCAGGTGACAGGATTTGGGCTCCTAAGTCAAGGGAATCCCACCTGACAACTGCCCGATCTGGCCGTTATACCAGAGACGTACAAGCAACGCCCAGCTCCCATGGAAGGGACTGCGTGTGGACACTCCCGCCGCACACCACGCTTAACAATGCTTGTCCGGACTGTGCTAGAGCTGCTGCCCCCGGCATGCCCCGTGCGGTTACATGCTGCCTGGTCTAGTCTCCGAAGTGAGAAGCAGGTGGCTGCAATTTCCCCCACCTCCCATTTCTCAATCCTGCAACGTTGCATCCTTCGCTCAGCACAGACACCTGGGTGTTGTGATGGCCAGCTTCCCAATAGGGGGCGCTGTTGGGTGATTACCTAGCGGGGCAGCGAGGCCTCTCCATTCAGTGAGGGCTTGTCGGGAGTGGGCAGCGTAGGTGGAAGGAAGGACTAAAGCCTGAATTTTACTCCGACTTGGCTCTCACTCCATGCTGGAGCCCAGACCAGCTGGGAACACCGCACATTGCGATGCAGCCCTGTTGCAGCGTATCACAGAACCACAGGCCTGCAAAAACCTTAGTAGCTGAGTCCACTTCCCAGCCTGTGCACAAAACACACTCGAAGTCCCAAGGGCTGGACTGTCCCCAGCCCAGCTCCCCTGAGCGTCCTCCAAGTTATACCCACAAGTACCGTGTGAAATAACTCCTCCCCCGCGGTTTACGCACGGCAGAGAACAGTGGCCTTTTGCAAAGAGTCTGTGGAGCTGAACTTCTCATTTTGCTGGCTAGATCTGTCCCAAGACTCGGCTCCTTTCCCAGCTCCCCAGGCGGCCCCACCTCCACGCTCCCCTTGAAATCAGCCTCCATTTTCTGCCCGCGCGCCTAACCCTGCCGAGCGCCTTTGTGTGGTTTCATTCTCCTCGCCTCCTCCCAGCTCGCCTTGATGGGCGTGTGGGTCACTCCCAGACCATTAGCAGAGATGTTATTCGAGGCCAGGCTAAGCCCATCGCCATGGCCACTCATCTCCCAGACAACACGGGGCTGGTCTGGGACGGTGGTCGACCCACTTTCCAGCCCACCTGACAGCGCCCCACCCCCACCCTGAGACCATCTGAATTAATGTTTCCATTCACGTTTTCCTGAGAAATAAAGGGCTGGGCTCTGCACTCGGGTACCCCAGCATAAGCCAGCAGGAACACCGCTAGAGTCAGCGGGGCAACGCAGGATCAGGTACATACAGCGTGAAATGAAATTCACTGAGGGCCGGCACACGCCCCGTTGGACACCAAAATCAGCAAAACAGGGACACCGGTGCCACCCAGGCCTGGCGAGGGGGGCTCTTACCCTGTCTGCACCATGCTAGCACAACAGCAGTACCACAAACGGGGGCATGCAGTGTCCTGCTTCCTTGGCTAACGGCCCAGGCAAGAAACAAAGCTCTTGGCCCTAGCAGCACAGGGTGGGGGCAACGAGGAGCCACGGCTGTACGGATCGCAGCCATTTGCACAGATTTGCACACCTGCCCAGTGGTACCAAGTGGCGAAGGGCCTGGCTGAGCCAGCAGGCATGCAGGGGCATGCGGGCATCATTACGGGACCTCGTTTGCAATGGGGCTGTGGGCTGGCCTCCACGAGCGAGTGAACGCAAGTTATCACTTGAGTGTTCCTATTAACTCCAACCCTGTCCACATGCACAAACCCCACACGGGCGGAGTGGCGGCAATCCCAGGACTGCGCTGGCATGACCGGGGTACAGCGACCGTCCCTCCTGCTCCCTCTAGTGTGGATGCAGGCTAGCGCCATGGCACAACTGTTGAAGGCTGCAAACCCTCAAAGCCTTCCCACAACCCTCTAGGACTCCCGCCCCAGCCATCCACCTGCTTCTTGTCCACACAGCACCTACCCACTCTGCTCAGGCCCAGCTGAGTCCTAAGTGGCTTCCAGTACCAGGATGGGAAGAGCCCAAAGGGCAAACCCCTCCAGAGGAGAGAAGAGGCAGGGGCTGAAGAGGCATGGGACTCTCCCTGGGTTGCATCCTATCATCTACAGTAGCACCTAGCAGCACCAACCCAAGTCGGAGTCCTGTTGGGCCAGGCCCTGTCTAACACAGTGAGAGACACTCTGCCCTGAAGACCTCACGGTCTCAAGAGCTGAGGAGCAAGAGGGGAAACTGAGGCACAGAACGGGTAGGGACTCGGCAAAGGTTGCAGAGGTGGGAACAGAAGCCAGGTCTCAATGAGTTCCAGTGTGGCGTCCTGCCCGTTAGGCCATGTTGCCAGCCTGCGGATTCTCCCCAGCTGGCAAGTGACAAAGACACCCAGGACACAGGCGCCATGCAGAGTTCACCCAGCGACTGGTCAGAGGCGCCCACGATGATCACAAATTGCTTGTGCAAATCCTGACCCTGCCGAAACTTGTTGCATCCACTCACATCCCTCCTCTTTCCAGCTCAACCCCCACCCTGGCAGCAGGCCTCCTGGCCTGGGGTCCAACACCCCTGGGGCGATCGCAAAAGGCCATGTACATCTGGACAGCGTCCAGGTATCTGAGCAAGTGCAGAGCCAGTGAGCAGATCCCACAAATGGACCCGGGGGTGATGGGGGAGAGCAGGTCCCAGCCCATACAGGCACCAACACCAGCAGGTGGCTTAATTTCCAACAGGCTAGCGAGCCCTGCTCCAGGGCTCTGCACCTGCTCCCTCCTTTGCCAGCTCGGATCCTTCACTCGTGCTTTCTGCATTCGCCCTGGCTGGGGCTTGCAGATAAATCCACCCTGCCGGCTCCCCCAAGGCCCAAGCCGTTCTGTGTTGCAGGGATGGGAAGGAAGGGCAGGGGAGCAGAAGCGCTCACTGCACACCCTGTGTTGTGACAGCAGCCGGCACGTCCTGCCAGTTCACCTTTCAACTACGTCAGCTGGGAACCAGGCCTGTGCTCCCTTCCACAGGGTGCTGTGGGACTGGACACAGGGCTCCCCTCTAGGACTATCTCAGCTGCGGCCCACAGATGCCACTAGCTGCGTGCTCCAAACCCTAGCCGCCTGGCACGGAGGAGTCCAACAGCCTTGCCCCACCGCATGGGCAGAGGGGGGACTAGCCAGAAGAACGGTGTCACCCCTCCCCCTTTCCGAGGGAGCCCACTCTTGGGCATCACCAGGTCCTAGGTGCCAGGACCAGCCTGGGCTCACCGCATTTCCACCTGCTGTCTGGTCCAACAGTCACAACGCTCGACTTGAGGAATGGTGGGAAAGTTCCCTGTGCCACAATGCAATTCCCCCACACCGCCCACAGCACCAAGCGGATCTGATTGGCACCAGAGGAACTGACTAGAATCCATTCCAGCAAGATCCAATGCTCCTGGCCAGGATTTTCCTGTGCCCCAAGGGCACATGTTGGCTCAGAAAGAGGGTGGACACAGAAGGGATTGATGGATGTGCTAATGGCCCGGAGGTTAAAGAGGGGGAAGGACCAGACCTGGATTGCTGAGCCCCTGGAATGGACTCTGGTGTAGCCCCTGGGAGGGGAAGAACCAGACCTGGATTCCCATGCCCCTGGAATGGACTCTGGACCCAGCTGCTACAGCGACCCCAAAGCACAAGACACAGGACCCCCAGCTTTAGGCTCGAGAAGGAAGGAGACAGTGTCTTACCTTTGAGGGAGAGCTGCACCCTCGGGGTGGCAAAGACGTAGTCCTTGGCGTGGGCCACCCGCCAGCCCAGCGTCAGCAGGGTGACCCAGAGGACGACGCCAAGGAGGGGCATGGTGGGGTGGATCTAAGTCCAGGCAGAGTCCTTGGGAAGCCTAGTGGGCAGGAGAAAGCAGCGTTACTTGGGGGGCGGAGAACGGAGCAGCCCGCCCATTGAGGGGACGTGGTTCTCACCCCATCCGCCTCTCCTGTGGGGAGCACCATCCACAGACAGACCCCAGACCACTGCCAGGGCCACACCCAGCTCACACATACCTCCCAGGCTCCTTCCCACATAGTCCCCCTCGCATCAGAAGATGGACGAGAACTGGGGGTGGGGGTGGGGGGGAAGGGAGCCAGTCTAGGAGTCCATAAGGGGTCTGACGGTCGGCACAAGCCCTATTGACTGTTCTTCAGACCCTGCAGTGGGGAGATGGGGCCCCAAGTCTTAGGGCCACCACTGGAGTAATTCCCCAGCCCCTGCCCAGCTCCCAGGGTGCACTGATCTGGGCTGACCTGTTAGACGAAGGGGGCACTACCTGGTGAACAAGGGGTTAACCACAGCTCAGCTTCCCTTCCCCTTGCACCAGTGTTCAGGGGAAGGGCTAGAATCTGGGGAGACAGCTTTTGGGGAGGTGGGGCAGCCCCCCATGAGGGCTTGAGCAGACCAGACAGGATGGTTGGTCATTCCTTTCCACATCTCTTGCTGTCTGGCCCATACAGAGGAGCCCAGGCAGCTGGCTCCCTTCGTATCTTTCCCGTCATTTTGCCAGGTCCCCATTTATAAAAGCGGCCTTCAAACCCAGCTCTTCTCTGACCAGTCTGTCCCTAGCCATCTGGTGGGAGGGGTGCAAACTATTTTTGTTTGCAAACTCTTCACCCGCCGCTCATTGAACGTGGAACTAAGGGGAGGCGGGTGATGGGGCAGGTCCAAACGCTCGCCCCATGACCAGACGCTTTTCAGGAAGGGGTCCCCAGTCCCCGCAGGACAGTGGACTCTGCCAAGCAAGCCAGCGTCCCCAGCACTGCCGTAATTAACCAGCTCACAGGCTGGCCTCATTTGCCAAAGCAAATGGGGTTTGACTGAGGGGCAGTAATCCAAGCGGCTGGTTCAGGACTGAACAGCCCCCTCCTGGCCCGACCCCACGGCAGTCATGGAAGGACCTGGCTGACCCACCAGCTGGCAGCTGCTGGCCCAGATCATGACTGTTCCCTCCCCTTCACGCCCCCCACCGAGCAAAGAAGCGCACGACCCAGGGAGCGGAGGGGAAATCTGGGCTTCATTATTTACAGAACAAAAAGAGACAAAAGGCACTTTGGAGAAAAAAAAAGATCTGTATGTGCCAGGTTGGCTGGGCACTGTGGGGATCCGGCAACACCACGAAGGGGAGAGCTGGGGGCCATGCACGAACCACCAGGCTCACAAGGGACGTAGCTCCCAGGGGGTGTGCCGGGAATTGAAGCTGATCTATCTTAATGCGGCAGGGAGAGCATTTTAAATCCAGATGGGACCCTAGTGACCGACCAGGGCTCCTCCCCCGTTAGCCCTGTGCTGAGCCAGCAATGAGGGAGACTCCCCCACACTCCTCAGTCCACTGGCTAATTATCCTCACTGTCAGCAATGCCACTTACTGCCACTGGGAATTGGTCGAACGTCACCTGCCAGCGCTGGCTACCTGTGCTCGAGGAGAGCTGCCTGCTACCAGAGACCTCCCCAGTGCAGTACTCACAGCCCGTGCTCAGTCTTCCCCTTCTAGTTCGACCTGCAAACGTGGGCCATACCCCAACCCTCACTCACGGCCCCTGAACATGGCAACCCATCTGCTAGAAAGGAGGCAGTGCAGTCCGGTGAGCAGAGCACAGGCTGGGCAATCAGAACTCTAGTCCTGGCTCTGCCATGCACCTGCTGGGTGGGTCATGCTTTGCCTCAGTTTCCCCTTCTGTAGTGTATTTCTTCTCACACACCCCTCAGGGACCAAGCTGTTACCCCCATTGGGCAGGTGGGGAACCGAGGTACAGAGAGACCAGGTGACTCACCCATCGTCACACAGGGAGTCTGCCACAGTGCAGGGATTTGAACCCAGGTCTCCCAAGTCCTATGCTAGTGCCCTACCCATTAGGCCTCCCTGCTTCAGCAAGTGTCTGGAAGGAGATGGGAGGGGCTCTCTAACAGGGACACTGCCTCCAGAGCACCCCTCATGCCAGGGGGAGGGGGGGCTCCTGAAACATCGCTGCTTCAGTTTCCCCTTAGTGACTCAGGCCTTCAGCTAAGCCCACCTCTTCCAGGGCGTGAGTCCAAAACCAAACGCAAAACACAGAGTCTTGCCAGACTCCCCTCCATCTCTACCCTCAACCCTTTGGGCTGCCTCCTGCCCTTTCCTCAGCAGCTGCCCCCCGGCCTTCTTCCCATTCTCCCCTCTTGCTCTCCATCTCCCCAGTAGCCAGCCCAGTCCCGCATCTAGTCCAGGGGGTCTGACTGGGTCACATGACCATCTTCATCTCCCCTTCACCCCCGGGGGGGCACAATGGCACAACTGGGCCGAGACCCACTGCCCCTTCAAGGACCAGCTGGATCCAACGTCTTGTGGATGGATCCCTGCTGAACGGGGTCAGCTGGTGGGAGAGGTGCTTGGCAAGGTGCCCTGGACAAGCAGGGTGGATCTGGTCTCATCTGGGATAAGCAACAACGAAAAGGAACAGCCTGTGGGCACTGAACGAGTTGGGTTGGATCAGAGCTGCCCCGAGAGTGAGCGCATTGGCCCGCCCCCAAATCCTCCAGCTGGCGCATCCACAGTAGGCCTGAGAGGACTAGTTTGGAACTGACTGATCACTTGGCAGGCTCCTCATTGCAGTCTGGCCAAGACCCCGTGCTCAGTCAGGAGTCAGGCCCCAACCAATCAGGAGATATTGGCTTAAATCTCATGAGATTTAAGCCAATAAGAAAACGAGGTTCTTCCCCTTTGCCTTCTGATTTCTGAGCTGTTACGGTCACCCGCAGGTCATGTTTTCCAACTTTTCTCTGCAACCAGCAGGGCCAGAAACTTCCTTCTTCCCAATTTAAGAGGGAGGCTCTCAAATGCTCACATGAATCCAGGCGCTGGGGCTTTATGGACCCCAAATTCCAGGACATTTGCCGTAAATGCACAGGAGGTGGCGACACTGCTGGTGTCTGGATATATCTGCTTTGCCAAGGGGGAGGGAAAGCGGGTTCGTTTCACAGCTCTGTGCTCTGCAGGCACCAGGTTATTAATTCTTCCTGGCTCAGAGATAGATCCAGCCATCTCCTTCCCACCACAGATCCCAAGGCCACATGTCACACCAAGGAAATAGATGGTGGCAAAGCACCGTTGACAGGGGTATGGGTGGAGAGATGCGGGGGGGTCTCAGACATTTGCCCAAGGGCCTTGTCTCCACTGGGGTATTTGTTGGTCAATCAGCCCAGCTGAGCCAGATGGATGAGGCCAGCAAGTGTGCATGGGGGAGGCAGAGTACCACAAATCATCACATGTGCCTGCACGAAACCCTCCTGGGCCGGGGAGGGGGGAAATCACATGAGCTGGTGCTCGTCCCCCACTGGGCAGCCACAGGTCCCCCTTTCTGCCAGTCCAGAGGCTGGCACAGCCCTGCTCAGGAGCTCTGGCTCTGCAGCAGGTCCCACATTGCGCTCTGGAGGTTCAAGCCCTAGGATGTGGCCATTGCACTATTCGTCTGAGGCCCTGATGTCTGGGGCAGGTGCTGAGGGTAGCAGGGCAGGGAGATGGCAGGTGAGCTGGCTGAGAGGGGCAGAACATGCCCTGACACTGCTTCTGGAGCAGCGGGGAACAGAGGGGCCTTCAGTGCTGCCCCCTGTGCCCAAGGAGCAAACTACAGGGAGCTGACAGGAGGAGACTGTCTAAATGGTGGAAACTAACTTTGGGGATTTGATAGGAAAATCCCACAAATTAGTCAGACGAATGGCTGGAAGGATGTTAGCGGTACAGGCTGAGCCCCTGGGAGTACAGAGCTTCTTTCAACTGTGGGCCCCACCATCACAGGAATTGCAGCTCCCCGCTCCCAGTCACTACTGCATTGCTATTGCCTTTGGAGTTCGTAAATATTTGTCTCATCGATCTGTTTCCCCTCTCCCGCACACACAGCTCTCTCTGGAGTCTATTGTACTCTCGCTCATTTCCATGTCAGCGTCTCCCTGCTAAGATTCTGCACTTAGCACAATGCCATGTGTTTTGGAGCCGGGACGTCTAAAAACCAAATTACCCTGCGATATAAAAGCTACAGTCGGCTGCAGTTAAATAAACCCCCCTGCCGGCTTTGGGAAATAGTTCTGGCAGATCCTGCTATTTCATTTGGATGGAGCTGTGTGCGCGTCAGAGAGGGAGTGAAATGGCAAACAAAGGAAAAGGGGGAAGAGGAGAAAAGGAGGAGAAAGACGAGAATGGAAAGAAGGGGGAGGAGGAGGAAAGAAAGAGGGATTGGGAAAAGGAATGAGAAATGAAAACAGGGTCCAAAGCTGGGAGGAAAACAAATGTCCAGAGAGAGCAGGGGGAATAGACTGATCTCCAAGTGCATCTTAGTGCTGCGATTCTTCTCTCCAATGTCGCTCACACTCAAATGTGGAAACTCAACTGCTCTGGACAGATTTGTTTCTCAACAAGAATCAGCCACCCTCCTCTCCTGGCACGGGCAGGCAAGGCGAAATTCAGAGACTGGGCATTCTAGATTGTTTTTATTTCATTATAAACAGCATAGCTATTTTCCCCATCCCCAAAATAAATCAAATAAAGATTAGCCAAAATGTTTGGGAGCCGAGGCAATTGGGCGGAAAGGGAAAGATCTCAGCTCTGCTGCTGAAATGCCCATTCGGAGGGGGTGGGAGCGGCTGGCCTGCGCCGTGCCTGGCTCTTGGTGTGCGTGTGTCCAAGAAAGGGGCTCCGAGAGCAGGAAGTGTTCCGGGAGAAAAAGAAAGCCGCAGGCTCAGGAGTCAAAAGGGACTTCTTAAGAACTCCGTAACTAAGACACGCACACAATGACATCAGCAAAACGCCGCAGCCCCTCGGACTGGACAGATAACTTCCCCCTACATAACTCCTCCACAGCCACATTTAACCCTCCGTTGCCTCCTCACGCCCCGTCCTCTCCCAAGAGGGGTCTCTCGGTGTGGCTCTGGTCCTTGGGGTCAGGCTATGGGATATTCCTCTCTCTTTTCAGCTGTCTGACCTGTGGTGGGAGGGAGTCTTGGAGTCTGACAGTGGGTCAGGGCTGGGAGAAGGTTGGGAGAACAAAACATCCTCTTAGTACCCCCCCTCCCCCAGGAGAGCAGCACCATTCTAGCCCCATGTGCATGGAGCTTGGATCAGTCAGGTAGAAGAAGGGCTGCCACTGCGTTAGATCATTTCCAAGGGCTGACAGACTGGGGGCACTTAGGAGACCAGGCCAGGTGGGCATCATAGGTTGGATGGGTCAGCGGGGTCACCTGACTAAGGCACTTGTCCTGGGTTTGATGCTGTGCCCTTATACCTGAGACATTTGCTGTCCCAGAACCCTTTGCTCCCAGCGGAGAGGAACAGAGCAGGCAAGCTGCATGTGGCCCCCTCTGCTGATGGCCCCCAGCATCCTAACAGCATGGGCTGGCAGTGTGTGGGGGCCTGTATTTCTGAAGAGGAAGTGCCCTGAGCCTGAACAACGGGGGGACGGTTGGAGGCTCCCCACTAGCACTCTGATCTGCGACCCCACTGCCCCACCCTCTGCCACTCCCCACCACAGCCATGCTCCCAGGGAGTCCACGGCACTCCATGCCCTGCACAGTGGCACTGGCAGGAGCTGGGGCTGCCATGTGACTCCTGACTATTTCCCCAAGGTGAGATCGGCCTCCCTCCAGGCCTGGTGGGGAGGAGAGACACACCCCCTCATTGCAGAGGGAGAAAGCAGAGTGAAGGGGAGGCGGAGGGGACTGGTGTTGAAAACCTGCCAGGATGAGACAGGGCCCAACAATGAGCAGACATGGCAGTGAGCCAGGCAGGTCCCCAAGCCCGGACCCGTGGGAGCACTCTGCCCGTCTCCAGGGCTACTCCTGCCACATTCCCAAACCAGCCATCTTGGGGCATCCAGCATACCCCAGGGTCAAGCACTGCTTTGTCCCCAATACACCATCCCCTGCCCTGGTGTTCTGCCCATCCAAATGTGAGTCGTCACCGCAGCCAACCCCTTGGCCCTCCAGCAGGACACAGCCAAGCTGCCCTCCCTACCTCCCCCCTGCTCATTAACAGTCTCCCGGTGCTCTGGGTCTGGGCACACTGGCTCCTCCAGGGTGAGACTGCCAAGGGCCTGGCATGTCTGTGCCCCTCCGTTCCCCATTGGCAGGTCCCTCTTTCCTCTCAGGGTCCCTTCTTTCCATCTTTCAGCCCTCTGACTCTCCCCTCGCTCCACGCCTCTCCCCCAGGCAGATCCACCTCTCCCATGGATTCAGGAGCCTCCCTACCTAACATCCATTCTTTATGAGCCCCACAACTCAGGGACAACTGGACCACAGGCCATCCAGAGATGGACGAGGAGAGAGGTCCCTGCACGGGAGAAGGCAAAACAGGTTTCAACTGAGGCTGCACAAAGAAAGGAAGGGGACAGGAATTGGGGGATGCTGAAATAAATGCCAGCAGCTGTTACTAACCCAAACAAGAGACATCCCCCATTCCAGGGCTTGGCTCCACAGTGTCCACACAGACACCTGATGCTCTGGCCCAAGGGCCCCAGCCCAAGCAACCCGTGCCAGCTGTTGGCAGGGACAGGGATGTCTCCAGCTGCACTGAGAGATCTGAGCTGCAGCAAAGGAGAACAAGGGGTTGGGGTTTTTGCCCTGTCTAACAAATTGACTCAATTAGCCAAGGCGGCCGCAGCTCCCCAGGCATGGCAATGTCTCCCACTAATTACCCAGCAGTTGTGTTTTCATTGGGGAAATGAAAGCCAAAGGGAAAACAAACAGGCTGATGTGGGAGTGAGGCTGGCAGCAGAACCTGGAAGAGCTCCTCTCCTCCCCGTCTGACAATGCAGGCTGTAGAGAGATGATGGAGGTGGGGGACTGGTTAACCCTCCCCTACCGCCCCACCAGGGGCAGGGCAGAGAAGGGAACACACCGCTGCCCCTAGGCCCAGAACTTGGGAGAAGAATTCAAACAAGGGGGCGAGGAGGGAGCAGGGGGAGGAGAGAAGGGAGAATGGACGACAAATGCAGGGAATTCAAGAGCTGATAAAGGTGAAAGAGCCCGCAAGATCGCTCAGACCCAGGGGTTTCGCCCACCTCTGTGCTGGGTCACTCCAGGCCCAAAGCAAAGGCCCTGGAGTGGCTGAGAGCAGAACCTCCCCCTGGGGCAGCGCCAAGGGGGCTGGGCAAAGCGGCCTGGGAAGGGGACAGAGAAACAAACCCCCTAAAGGTGCAAGCCAGCCTGGGGTTTGGAGGTAGCCCCTTCCTCGCACCAGCAGGAGACTTCGGAAAGGGAGACAGACTTTTCTGAGCTGCAGGGGCTGTGGGTGGCTATCCAGAGCCCTGCCCCACCAGGGCGCTGCGGGGAGCCAGGCCAGCCCTGGCACGCCATCCCTTTCCTTTTCCCACGCGGATCTGCCGTCCTACTCGACTCCCTCCCCGGCCAAGGGCAGCTCCCTCTAGCCAGCCGCACAGAGCCGCTGAGCTTCCCCGGGGAGCAGGCGGACTCGGCACGTCTAGCTTCCCCCACGGCTTTTTCGGCTGCTGGAGCTTCCCTGAGCCCTGCTAGCCCCTAGGAAGTCAGGACCCCTTTCCCCTCCTCTGCCCCCGCGGGTGCAGGACAGAACGATCAGACGACTTGCGCTGTCCTGGGGAGTTCAAACCAGCCCGAAGTTTGTAGGGAGCAGCGCTCGCCTGGATCTCTGCCTTCCCAGCCCCCCTCAGCCCCATCGGGACGGGAGGTCCCTGCCAGGGCCTGATCCCTGCCGACCCTCCGGAGGTGCAGCCCAACGGGCTTCCCCGGGCCCTCGCCTCGCAACAGGGGAGGATGTTCTGCAGCCACAGCCGGCGCCAAAGCCTTGGCGAAGTTGGGGGGCCCGCGGGGCAGGGGCCCGAGCCCCAGGGACTGGGTCCCCACTCGCCCGACGCAGCCATGCCCGCACCCTGCTCCGCGCCGGATACGTACCTCTTCGGACCGCTCCGGGGCCCGAGCCCCCCCGACGGGGCAGCAAGGACGCGCGGGGCTCCCAGCCGCGGCGAGCTGCGGGCGTGGAGCCGGCACCGATCCAGGCGCAGCCCCAGCCCGGAGGGGAGCGGGACCCTAGCGCCAGCCCAAGCGCATCTCAGCAGGGTGCCCGGCGGCACAGTCCCCGCGCCATCCCCGGGCGCCCCCAGAAGCCCCGCTGCGGGGTGCCGGCGATCAGGGACAAGCCGGCTCTGCCCCTCGAGCCATAGGCTCCCCGGGCCGGGCTGCGCTGCGCTGCCTTCCCCCCCCCGGCGGCTCGGTGCGCAGAGCGCTGGCTGCTGGCGAGGCGAGCAGAACTGCGCGCTGCGATGGCAGACTCCGGCCCCGTGCGCCCCCCGGCCCGCCCGGCTCCACAACTCGCACTGAGCCCGCGGCCCCGCCGCAGCCCATTGGCTTCTGCTGCCTGCGATTTGCATAGCCCCGCCCTCCCCCGCCCGGGGCGAGGGGCTGGATTGATTGGCTTCTCTTTCACCCCCACTCCCACCCCTTTCCACCTGTACCGCCCCTCCCCGCTGAAGTCGCTGGTGCCAGAGCCTCAGGAGGGCTTGGCACAGGGAGCATTGCAGAGGAATGCTTGGAAGGGGATTGGTTTGGTCTCCTCCCCACCCCCGGATCAGTTTACATGCCCCCGCAGCCCTGCCCAGCTCACCTCCAGCCTCACTCCCTCCACCCTCCCAGCCCTGCTCGGCTCCCCTGCTCCAGCCTTGGGGCCCGGGTTGGCTAGTGCGGCTCCTTACAAACCCTTGGTACCTTTCTTCACTTCCCACCCATTCTTTGGTGCCTGTTTTCTAGGGGGAGTGCCCAGAAAAGGGCGGGGGGGGGGGTGGTGTCACCTAGGAAATCTAAATAAATAAAGCTAGTCCTTTGTCTGGCTTAGTTCTGCAGCCTATTGCACTGGAGCCTCCTGGCTCCCTGGGGTGGGTGGGGGAGAGAGAGAGGAAGAGGAGTGTGAGTGACAGAGACAGAGAGAGAGAGAGAGAGAGAGAGAGAGGGAGGGAAGGGGGGGGAGGAAGGGGCCTTTGTGATATTGCAGAATCCAGCCAGCCAAATATCCTACAACAAAGAAAAACTCAGGCATAACTGACAGCAGCACCAAGCGTGTTCCCATCATTATCTCAGCTCCCGACCCCCCTCCTTCCTTGCATCAGTTCCCCAAGACAAGACAGGTTAACCCTTTGGGGGAGGAGGTTCGGAGTTGTCACCTACACAAGACAGAAGGCAAGCTCCCAGGGAGATGCAGGGTGAACCCCAATGTGGGGCTGGGGAAGTTGTTTGGAGTGGCAAGGCTTCAAGGCATCAGTGGAATCGGTGCTAGGGATCTCCAGAGAATTTCCGGGGCCCTGCCCTGCCTCAAAATTCAGCAGGTGGTGCTCTTTCCTCTGAGCAAGCCCGATGCTGATCCACATTTTTTGGCAGACTCTGCGCTACTCGAAGCCACGTCTTTCCGATGAGGTGTCAAACTATGGCTGCTGATCTCTTCCTCCCCAGAGGCGGCTGCATGTCAGTGGTGGGTTGGGTGATTTGTGTGGCCACCAGGGCATCTGGGGATCATATGGGGCAAAAGGTGTTCTGCAAATGCCCAGGATTGTTCTCTGCACAGTAAAACTGAGCAACCTGCAGTCAGGATGAGATACAAGAGATTCTTGTGATTAATGCGGAGAGCTGGAAGCCTGGGTTGTCACAGACATTCCCCTTGGAGTTATCCCATATGATCCCAAAGCCAGGCTCAGGTCTGGTTGCGTCTTTTCCCTGCTCTCTCCCGGCCTGTGCTTTGGGTGAGTCTGTGCTGCAAACATGTGGCTCATTCCTGAGATGATCCAGGGAGCGAGGTACCACTGTTGTGAAGGCAATGTCCAAATCACTTGCAACGGCTGTCCTGGGGGGCAGGACAACCCTGGGCCGTCATTTCCCCAGGAAAGAACTAAAGCAAACAAGCAAAGGTACACTTCCAAAGCAAATCGATGCATGGCCCAGCGCTCGGTGTGTGTTAGTGTGCTGGACCCACAGAGGACATGGGTCTAGTATAGCTGTCGGCTAGGGGATGTGCTGCTTTAGTGATTCACTCTAGATGTCTGTGATTCAGTCCCCCATGGTAACCAAGAGAATGGCCCAATTCGCTAGCTGTGGTTGGTGTTTGGTGCAGTTGTTGGTTGTGGCCACAGACTAGGCTGGCCCTTTATGGGAATCCAGCTTGGCCCCCACCAGTGACTAGCAGGCTGGCTCCTAGTGAGGCCAAGGAGCAGGTGAGAGCTGGATGATTCCCAGAAGAATCAGCATGAGCTCAGCTGAGCTGGAGAGCTGCAGGGAGCGCCTGAATCCTGGGAAAGAACCCAGTTCATGTATCAGCCTCTCAGGTGGCCTGCAGACAGCAGGTCAGATCCTGTATCAGGGGAAAGGATCCAGCTCTTAGCTGGCACCTGACATGGGACCTGGGGAGTTGGGAAGTGCAAGGAGTAGAAAGTTTCCTGCGGGTGTCCCTGAGGGTTTAGGGCAAAGGGCTGAAAGAGCGGAGAGAAAAGCCTCCAGAAACTGTAGCCAGATGGGGCAGAGGAGCTGCTTTATTTTGGCAGTTTGCCTAAGAATTTGGTTTAACCCCTAAATTGTGTCGTATGAGGCAAGGCCCTGACACAGACTCTGATGTGACGTTGACCCTCCCTGAGTTAGCCCCCGGCTTGCTGCTGTAGTGAGAGAGGGCTTAGTAAAGGGGTGGGTGCAGAAGGGTAGTCAAGGAGGCAATGGAAGGCTGGTGTGTCTACTAGGGCAGAGTTAAGGTTTTGATGAAGCAGGGCAGAGTTAAGGTTGTGATGAGTGGTGCTGCCAGTAGCTGTGGCAATGTGTGTTTGTGATGGAGGTGTAGGGGAGTAAGTTCACTTTTCATTGCCTTGCTTTTGTGGGTCTGTGCTGTGCGTGTGTTAATCCTGACTACTTTACAACAGAGATTGTTCTCTATTAATTCTTTGGGCTTTTTCTCAGTGTTTTCATGAGGGTAGACTTGCGGGGTTAGACGTGCAGTGGTTGAAAGAGAACGCTTTGTCTGCCAGCAGCCATGCATGAGTCCTTGTGTATCAGCAACTGCACGTGACCCATGGGATGTTGCCTGACAAAACCTGACCGGCAGTTGTAGCTCCTCATGGAGAAGATTTTTCTATGTGCCTGGTTTTCTATCAGCCAGGTTTGTGTGCACAGAACATGAACAGTGGCTGAAAATGACTCAAGAGCCAATTTTCAGAGTAGCAGCCGTGTTAGTCTGTATTCGCAAAAAGAAAAGGAGGACTTGTGGCACCTTAGAGACTAACCAATTTATTAGAGTTAGTCTCTAAGGTGCCACAAGTCCTCCTTTTCTTTTTTCAAGAGCCAATGTTTTCTTTAACAAATCTCTCCGTCTTGCATCAGATCTCGCTGGGCTTGGCCTCCCTGCTCCATTTTGTGCAGACAGGTGAAGTTTTAAAAGAGAGATAAATAAAAAGTAGGGCTGCCGAGGAAAAATTTCACCCCGAGCCCAAATTCAAACCCTTCCTATGAAAAATGTCTATGAAGAAAACCCAAGCAAAAATGATGGAGGATATTCAAAGGCATGAAAATGAACCCTGGGTGACATTTTCCACCCAGCGGCTGCCTACATTTAGAGGAAAAATAGGAATTTGGAGACCAATCTCAGATGCAGCTCTCCCTGGTGAGTTGCTGCCAGTCTCCTGCAATATGAAGGTGAGCAGTAGAGCTGGTTAACTACCATAGCGGAGCTGAAGCTCAGACATGATTAGGCCTGCCCAGGGTTGAAAGGCCGTGGGATTCTTCCAAGCTCCAGTCACACAGTGAGCTCTGCCCATGTGGGATGCCCCAATAAGATGCTGCGCACAGTAGATCATGGGGATGTTTAAAATCTGGGCTCAGGGAGGAAAACAGTATCTTCCAAACACCACCCACATGCAAACGAGATGTCTCTCGGAGGACGCAGATCTGGGACCTGCCCTCTCCTCTCTGCTGTGAGCCATGGGGCACTGAAATGATCAGCCCTGGTGGTCAGTCCTTGCTGACCGGGAAGTTCACACCTCTCCAAGTGACTGTTCCGGGCTCTGCAGACCCTTGCTGCAGCAAGTACACCCGGGTCTCATTTTTAATGTTTTCTTTGCAGCCAGAACAACTGAAAACAAGACTTTTTATTCTACAGGAAAGCTGAGGTTCTGGAGAACAAGCCAGTAGGTTCAGAGACCTGATGGCATGGGGGGTAGGTGCGTAGTGGCTGTCTCCAAACCCTGGGCTGTGATATGGACTGGGAGGGAGGGGTATACATACTGGTAAGTGGGTGTGAGTCTAAGGAAAGGAATCTCAGCTGGGGTAGCACATCAAGGGTGCTGGGAGATGGTGCTAGTCATCACAATTTAAACTCACCCAGACTCATTTCATAATCTGGCTCACCACGGTCACAGCTCCTCTCTTCCCCTGGAGATGGTCTTGCCAGCTGAGGGGCACACCAGCAGGGGGCAGTTGTGTGTGGGGTGCTCATACCCACAGGATAGGCTCCAGCTGACTGGATGCATTGCTCAGTCTGAACCCCCCATGAACAGGGTCTGGGCAATAGGGAGATGGCTTGGCTCCAGCACAACGGGAAACGAAACAAGAAGGAAGGAAGCTACCACCCCGTCTCCTAGGAAACGCATTTTGAAACAACGCTGCTCTGATCTGTGGCTCCCTGGGCCATCAGCTGGAGCTGTGGTTGCTCAGCGCACCGGAGATGGTCTCCCTG
Organism: Lepidochelys olivacea; assembly: GCF_965140295.1. Lineage (NCBI taxonomy): Eukaryota > Metazoa > Chordata > Testudines > Cheloniidae > Lepidochelys > Lepidochelys olivacea. Next base: position 49,338,408 of record NC_140417.1, read on the forward strand.
CACCAAGGGGGCTATTGCAAATGAGCGCCTTACGAATGGGTTGATACCAGCGTGGTCCCATGGAACCGCAGGCCACAGCAGAGCTTGTGGAGGGGGACCTCATCTCGGGGTCACAGTCACGTAGTCCCTGTGGAAGGGGAATTTAGGCTCATAGGACAAATGGGAAGCAAAGTTGAGTATGTGATGTGGGTCAAAGCACCAAACCAACGCCAGTGCAGGAAAGCCAGAACATAGGTTGCCGGTTCTTTGTTCTCTTTGTACAGCACCTGGCACTATTGGGTCCTGATCTGGGACCGGGGCTCCTAGGTGAGACCGCAATTTTTCATATGCAGAGAGAGTAACTGGCCTAGGTCAGTGGGATGAGGAGAGGCCAATGAAAGAGAAGAGTCCAGCAGTTCTGTACTCACCCTGTTACGTGCATGGAGCACATGGCTAGCCACAGAACTTTGCAGGATCCCTTTATTACAGGGGGCTGAATTTTTTTCAGTGAAAAAGGGGTCTCTTTTGCCAAAATGAGGGGGTTTTACAGACAAAAGAACCCACACACACACCTGGAAAGTCTCTACAAAAGGAAGTGGAAACACAATAGTTTTTTCACTTATCTGGAATTTCCTCCAGCAAATACTTCCCATTTTCCAGCAAGCCCCACAAGACAGAGTCCCTTCATCCTGGAGGAGCTCAGACCACTTGACACTGATTCCATCCACTGGCTAAAACATAGCCACCTCTAAGGTAGAACATCCCCACCACTCTGCCCCTTGCTGCATCACTAAGTGAAGAATAACTTCTCAAGTGGAAACTCCAGGAGGAACGTTAGGTTGTAGAAGAATGGAATTACCTGCATTGGAATTGGAGCGGGACACTGGGGCTAATTATGTTGCCACTGAATCTTTTAATGACCATGAGGGGGGCAGAGTATTAGGCTTACATTTTGTCTGCAAGATAGCCCATGCCCTCTCGCAGAGAAGTGTGTCACCTTCACACATCTTCGCAGAGAAGTGTGTCACCTACCGAATCACCAGGCTGCTTCTACACCAGCTGGTTTTTCCATAGAGCTGTCCTCTTCAGTCATGGACCAGATCAAATTGTGCTGTACAGAGAGGGCAATCTGGAAAATACCGTAACCGCGATGCACGAAATCAGCAATATATCTTCCCCTTTGTTAGTACGTTCACTTTGTCCCGAAAGAAGAGACTGCAGAAATATGTAATAGGGTGAGAGAGACGATCGGTGACACGAAAACATTCTGCAGAAGGAGAGATGAAAGAGGCTAGGCCTAGGAGGAGATATGAGCAAGGAATATGAAATGATCAATGAGCTAAAGAGAGCCAGTCGTCTCTCCTGTTTACCTTTCTCCCTCACATCAGGACGTCCCCAGCAGGTGACTTTCCTAAAGAAAAGGAAGAGCTGGAGAGAATACCAATTAGCCCTTGTAGAAATTGTGGCCCATGTTTCACAGGCAGCGCGGCACAGAGGTGAGGATTATAACCAGGGGAGCTGAGCTACGCGCGTCTGCAGTCTGGCTGATTAAACGAAAGAGAAGGATCAGAACGTGCATGGCTCGGAGAAGCTTACGTGATAACAGTGGCAGATGGAAATGATATATCTTGCCATCCCTAAAAGGCAGCCTTCACCGGGTGTTCCGGGTCTTCATATTGAATCAGCTGCTGGTGTGATTCGGGGAGGACTGGTAACTTTTATGTCACCTCTGGGACAGTACTGCCTCAGAATGCTGCCCTGGGGCTGCATAGGCGCCGACTCCGTGGGTGCTCCAGCACCCCCCAGTCACAGCTGTTTGGCGGCTTGGGGAAGGGCGGAGAGCAGCCAGTGGAGGGTGGGGGCATCGGGGTGGGGGCGTAGCGGGAAAAGTCAGGGCAGGGCCTCGGGGGAGGGGGCAGAGCAAGGGTCAGGCATCGGGGCAAGGGGCCTTGGGGCAGAGCAGGGTGGAGCACCCCTTGGGGAAAACTAAAAGTCAGCCCCCATGCCATGGACATGAAATTTGTGTTGTTGTGAGGAGCTGCAGAGCTAGAAGTGGGGCTGTGGAGCCTGGGACAGCTGGGGCTGCCACATCGCCACTGGGAGGCCAGGCAGAGCCACCTCGAAGCAGCACTGTGGAGATTAGGCACCACAAGAAGTACTGCCCAACGGGACCAGCACCCTGCAGCCCTCTGATTGGCCAATGCTCACTATTTAACCCTGGAAAATGGGCCAGGAAATTGTCCTGGACTGCTGTGAACTCCAGGTGTCACCTTGTTTTCTGGTCCAACCCAGCTTGGTACTCTTTCTGATCTCTGGTCTCCAACCCTGACCTGGCTCGGACCCTGACTTTCGCCTCTTGATCCCAGCTCCAGCCAACACCACTAGGCCAGACCGCCTTTGCCCTGGTCACTTGCAGCTCCTAGGAGCCCCAGTTCCTAAGCAGGACCCCGGCATGCCAGGTGCCTTACAAACACAGGACAAAGGCAGTCCCTGGCCCAGTGTCATCCAGGGGATGGTAGAGAAGATGCACTCAGTAGTCATAGTTCCATTCAGGAGACTGATTATTAAGAACATAGGAATTGCTAGACTGGATCAGACCTGAAATCCATCCCATTAGACGTTCTGTCTCTGACCACAGCCAGTGCCAGAAACTCTGCAGGAGGCAGCTACGGAGTAACCTGACCCTAGGGAAATTTTCCTCCTATCCCCCATTAGTCAGAGGTTCTCTCTCTGTCTGGTGCTTCCATGACCCCAGAACCAGAGCAGCTGACCCTCTCTGAATCTTTACTGTATTTATCCTCACAGCTCCATGAGGTGCAGCAGGGCTATTATCACAGTTGTATTGATGGACATAGGGGTGACAGTGGACAAGAAGCTGGATATGAGTCAGCAGTGTGCCCTTGTTGCCAAGAAGGCCAATGGCATTTTGGGATGTATAAGTAGGGGCATAGCGAGCAGATCAAGGGACGTGATCGTCCCCCTCTATTCGACATTGGTGAGGCCTCATCTGGAGTACTGTGTCCAGTTTTGGGCCCCACACTACAAGAAGGATGTGGATAAATTGGAGAGAGTCCAGCGAAGGGCAACAAAAATGATTAGGGGTCTGGAACACATGACTTATGAGGAGAGGCTGAGGGAACTGGGATTGTTTAGTCTGCAGAAGAGAAGAATGAGGGGAGATTTGATAGCTGCTTTCAACTACCTGAGAGGTGGTTCCAGAGAAGATGGTTCTAGACTATTCTCAGTGGTAGAAGAGGACAGGACAAGGAGTAATGGTCTTAAGTTGCAGTGGGGGAGGTTTAGGTTGGATATTAGGAAAAACTTTTTCACTAAGAGGGTGGTGAAACACTGGAATGCGTTACCTAGGGAGGTGGTAGAATCTCCTTCCTTAGAGGTTTTTAAGGTCAGGCTTGACAAAGCCCTGGCTGGGATGATTTAATTGGGGATTGGTCCTGCTTTGAGCAGGGGGTTGGACTAGATGACCTCCTGAGGTCCCTTCCAACCCTGATATTCTATGATTCTATGATTGGCTTAGGCCCTCATGCATGCGGTCATAGAAAGCCCATCTAAAAGGCACATTTTGTTTTGTGTTAAATCCTCACTGTTGCAACTCTGGACGCTTTTGTTTCTCCAGTCCTCTTTTGAGTCCTGCTAAACTCTAGACTTCAATGACACCATGTAGCTGGGAGTCCCACAGGTTAACTGTGTTGCGTGAAAAAGCCCTTTCCTTTTCATAGATTCATAGAATATCAGGATTGGAAGGGACCTCAGGAGGTCATCTAGTCCAACCCCCTGCTCAAAGCAGGACCAATCCCCAATTTTTGCCCCAGATCCCTAAATGGCCCCCTCAAGGATTGAACTCACAACCCTGGGTTTAGCAGGCCAATGCTCAAACCACTGAGCTATCCCACCCCCCCAGTTTTATCAGTTGAAATTTCTAATTGTTGTGCCAATTAACTCCCACACCTGTAATCTTCTAATCATGAGTGAAAATAAGCTGTGTGAAATGTAGGGGCTTCCTGAGATACAAGACTTTACATAGAGATGTTTCCCTTTTGAACCAAAGCCCCGAAAACCTTATCTAAACACCAAACCTTAGAGGATCGTCATCCCCCGCAGAGGAGCCTGGTATTGAAATTCCAAATGTTGTTTAATTCATGTGCTCTCAACAGCACGTTAATGCACAGGATTCTTATTGGTTTCAGATGGCTGGCTCATTAACTCGAGAGTTATGAATATTTGCATTTCGGAATGCCGAGTTTGTTGCTCTCTCAGTAGCTGTTGCAGTGTTTATAAAGCCTGCACATACGAACTGCGGAGTCTGTAAACTCTACAGATTAGACTGTGGTGGTGCAGGACTCTGGCTTGCAGGCTATGGCTACAAAGGATTGTCGGAGTTCTGCCGACCCCATGTAGCGTACACCTTCTGACAGGCGAATAGCTTTGGCTCAAGGAGATTTACAATCTATGCACCAAATGACATTTTAAAAAAAAAGTGGAGGGGAACTTTTGAAACCCCCCCTTCCCTCCAGCGAAGCTCTGATTGGCTGAAATCAAAATTGGGAGGAGCCAAAGGACTATAAATTCAATGCGGAGGGGAAGTTAATATATGTCACACCTTGATTCTGGTTTGATCTCAAACTTGGCCTGAGATACAGGTGAGAGTGCTCTAGACTTGGGCAGCTGACCTTTAGAAGGAGGAAGGGTCTGTACAAATCTTGCCTGAATTTTTCTATTTCAACTCTTTGTAGTGATCCTACTTTGAAGTCCATGATGCCCTCTTGAGTCACTTCTGTCCCGCTTCCCTTCAGTGACTTCAGATGATTCCATCATCCACAATCCCATGCTGCAGCTGTACTGTGATAGGCGAGTGCTACAGTCTAGATGGGGAGACTATGGCACGCTGTGGTCAGTGTGACTTGCACAGGGTTAGCCAGAAAATCAGTAGCAGAGCCAAGACTCAAACTCAGATCTCAGGGCTCCCCATTCACTGCTTTATTGAATGGATCTTTACAAATCGATTGATCGTGGAAGGCTTAACGGATCATAATTCCTTAAAATGGCTTTGCTCCATAAGCTTTTAAACCACGTTAAGTCAAGAACTGCCTTAAACCACCTTAAATCCCGAGTGGCTTAAACTCTTGAACTGCAACAGGGCATTAAACTGACTTAAACTTTAAACCACTGTAACTCCCTGCAGCAGCTAAAGAGCTTACATTCCCCAGCTCTTAGACCGCTTTAGTGTGTTAGGGTGGGTTGCAAAATTAATGGCATCCCACTGAACCCCTAACTTTGTTTAAACGTTAGGGCTGAGACAAGGCAAATTGTCTGGCAGGTCTTATTAGCCAGATTGCTCTTCGGGCTTCGGCCACACGGCTAGCCTAGGGTTTGGTGGTATCCGACTGGAATGGTTTGTTCCCAAGTGTAGATCGCTATAAATCATCCTCCTATTTAACCTACATTTCCCCTGCTGTAGCTTAAACCCACTGTTTCCTGTCCTAATTCACTAATGAGATTAACTGGTCCCTGGCATCTTTATAACACCCCTGAGGTCTCTGATGGAAACTTCTCTTGTCTCCCTCCTCAGATGATTGCTCCACTAGGCCTTATTATTCCTAGGTCTCAGCTATGGTTCCTAAGGCCTGACCTTCAGTGTGGATGGGGTTACCTGGGCTGCTGGGATCTTCCCCGGGAAGAGTGAAGAAGCTGTTTCTGGGGCTTTCCCCCAAAGGATCTTCCATGCTCATGCTAGGAAATGCACGAGGGGCAGAGGAGGTGTTTGTCCGGGGGAGCCAGCACTGGGACAAAATCTGGTGCCATGCTCCTAACCCCAAACGCTTCTTTAGCCATTCTTTGTAGCACCCTTTCAGGAATAGGTAGGGTGTCCCGGGTCAGGACCTTCCCTCTGGAAATGGGCAGCTGCATCTGTCTGGTAGGGAATATCCCAGTCTGGAGCTGGGTTTAGAAGGAGAAGCAGGACTTCATGAATCTCTTGGTGTGAGCCAGTTGGGATGTCTCTGCCCCAGCCTGCCTCCAGAATGGAACCAGATGGAGGCACTCGATCAATTGCCCCCGCTATTCAAGGTTAAAGTAAAATCAACCAGCATTTAGCTCCTACCCTCCAGAGCCAAAAATCATTAACCAGCTCCTCTGCTCGGCCTCTTCCAATCTCGCTCTCTCTCTCTCGTGCAATTCAAAGGGGTTGCACAGAAAATACCTTTGCAGGCTCTGGGCTGCTCCCCCTCCCTGTCTTCCGCTGTGGTATTATTACAGCTGGAGAGGAAGTGACGACCTCTTTGCTGGCTCCTGAAATCTATACATAGTTTTATACTGCGTCAACTTGCGAAACATACGCGCCGATTGCGAGGATTATTACACATTGGGTTTCGGCTGTTGGAGTGACTCACCCTCGCTAATGTTGGATCCAGCCTCATATTACCACTGTAATATCTATCTATCTATCTATCTATCTATCTATCTATCTTCTCTTTCTTCTCTTTGGTGCCCAGATGCCACAGTGCTAGGCATGGTATAAGAACATATGTGGGATTATAACTGTTGTGCCAATCAAGATCAGGGCAGGATCGGTGAGAGGCAGTCCCTTCCCCAAAGAGAAGAGGGTTTCCGCAGCCAGAAGATGGAAGAAAAGAAGGATCATTCTCCCCCATCATGGGGGGAACTGAGGCACAGGGAGTGGGCCAAAGCAGCCCAAGCTGTCTGTGGTGGAGCCAGGAATCAAAGTTGGATTTGCTGACTCCTAGCCTAGTGCTGTAACCGTAAGGCTACACTTCCTCTCCTAACCCCCTGCACACCCACCTCTCCCTTTCTGCCTCCTTCCTTTCATCCCCAGTGCAGTGGTGGCTGCAGACGGTTGGCTGTTCGTGGGATGGAGTATAAGCTATTGAGATTCCTAGATCCCAAGACTAGATGGGACCATCTTGTGGGATCAAACAGCAGCTCCACTCCAATGACATTCCCACTCTTCATCCCCACCAGCCCCTTTGTGTGCTCTTCCACACCAGCCTGTGCACAGAGGAGTCCCACAGTAAACCCCCCAACAGCTGCCTCATTGTCCTCTTCCCAACCCCCCTGACAACTCGCCTCTGCCGCGTGGGCTGCAAAGAACTCGGTAGTGGTTAGGCAGCTGGTGAGCTGTGGCAGGCCCTCATCACACTGGTTGTAATAGCAGTGTGGGGCGCCCTGGCTCTTTGCTGGGCTCCTGGTTGTCTCCTGTCTCATTGGCAGATGTGAGCTCATCGGGGCAGAGCTCTGTGTCCATACAGCACCGAGTGCAAGGGGGTCCTGACTAATAATAAGCAAATCCCAGTCAGCTGGCATGATTGCAGAGGCCCTTGGATTTCATAGCTTAGACCAGGCTTAAATCCGACGGGTCGGCTTTAAACTCTGCTGTTTTGTCTCTGGCCCGCTGGGGCTCAAAGATGCTGAGAGCACCTGCGGGAAAGAGTCCTGCAAAGGCAGGTAAGATTCAGAGGGTTAATCTAATGTAATCATTAAGTAGTTCCCTGTTCCTGAGCATTCCTGGATAACAGCCCTGTAAATTGCCAGGTCAGTTGCAGTGCATTGGGGAGGGGAGGGGAGGCAGAACTAACTCACAAGGCCCTCCCTGCCCCCCCCTCCCCCCTCCAACCCCCCCCTCCCCGGAGCAGTGAGCCATTCCTTGCCCCACCCTCTCACAGCCTCTGGCTAGGAGCATGGGGGGCAGGGGCGTGTGTCACCTGAATGTGAACTGGCAGCGGAGCGGTGGGGGGAGGGAGGGCAGAGCCTGGTTGGCCATGGGGAGATGGCTGCACGCCCTGCCTGCAGGGGGAGCTCTGGGATGGCTCCTCAGGGTTGTGAATTTGCCACCCAGGCCGGGTCAGTGTGCCAGGTCTTCCCTGTGAGCGAGATCCACTCAGCCGGTAGATAAAGGGGAGCTGGGGAGTGCCTGCGGCACCCTCTACCCTAGGCCTGCGCTGATCCCGGTGCCAGTGAGCAGGAGAGCCGCAGCCAGGCTGCTCTATGTTACGCCACGGGGTCCCCTAGCTGAAGGAAGGTAAGGTCACCCTACCCTGCCCCTGCCCTGCCAGGTGGGCTGTGCTGGGGGCTGGAGAGTTACTGTGGTAGCCAAGGACCAGCAGAGCGCAATGTCCATTAGCCAGAGGGCTCCTGTCAACCACCCTCAGCCAGGCTGGATGGCCCTGCTCCAGCGAAAGGGGAACTGGCGAGTCCTGCAGCCCTGGGCTAGAGGAGGGAAGCATGGGCTAGAAGCCAGGGGCTGGGGGCCAGGCACTAGCTGCGACTTGGCCCCACTGTGCCCCGTGGCTGCAGGAAAATCACTCAGGCCAATGTTGTCATGAAGAGCCAGTGTGTGTGAATGCCTGGGATCTGGGGTGCGCAGAGGACTGGCCTTTGATGGGCAGTGGGGGTGGGCTGATCTTGGAGAATTGGGCCCAGAGCACTTGGACCCTCCCCAGGCAAATAGCTCAGCCCCGGTGCCTCTGGGCCAGCTGTTCGGAGGCCTAAAGCCTGCCCTCACTATCCAGCCCTATGCTGCTCTGCCCTGGTCTCACCCCACAGGCTGAGAGCCCTGGGGAGAACTCAAGACTTCCCCCACAGGCTGCTCCAGTCACAGGGCCAATGTGGGGACAGGACTGGGGTGTGGAGCAGGGGCAGAGGATGTGAGGGCCTGATCCCTGTCTACATTACAGGTTCCATGGCTCAGCAGTGAAATGCCTCACCCGGTAGGCTAGCAGCCCAGGGGAATCCTTAGCCCCAGTGAGGTGCCTGGGCTCCCTGTGCCACACACGGGCAGAGCCAGGACTAAGCCAGGGAGCCTAGAAGCTGGGAAGCTGATCAGGGAGCGGCCTGTACTAGGTCAGAGTGAAATGGGGGGCAGAGGAGAGGGGCTTCCCTGGCTGATGGGCTGGTGAACAGTGTGCCCACCAGACAGCCCTGCGGAGCATGGCTGGGAGAGAGGAACAGGGGGCACCCGGGTCCCTTCAGGCGAATGTCCCAGCAGCTCCCAGAGAAACCTTCCTGCTTTCCAAAGCACCCATTTCCTGCTGCTCCTCCCCAGCCTCAGAGGCCAGCGTGCCCAGCAGGCATCAGGGAACGCTGCTTTCACCCCACATGTCTGCGGTGCCGTGGGTGCCAGGGCCCCTCCCTCATCCCACCTGTTACCTGCCCTACTCGTTTCTTGCCCCATGGGTTGGACAGTGGCAGGAGCGGGCTTCAAGCCTTTATTAAGGGAACTATTCACAGAGCTGCTGCAACTGGGTTTTTCTGCTAGCCACTGGGGAAATAAAGGGACGTGGGAAGGGGATAAGGACACCAGGAAGCCCTGAGCAAAGGGGGGATGCGGTGGGACCACAGACCTGATGTAAGGACTGTTATTTGTTGGCCTTTCTGGTACCCTGGAAGGGATGGGACCAAAACGTCACCTAGCCAGAGGGCTGAGCTGTTAGATGAGTAGTGCCCTACCAAATTCATGGTCCATTTTGGTCAATTTAACGGTCATAGGAATTTAAAAACCATAAATTTCATGATTTCAGCTTTTTCAATCTGAAATTTGATGGTGCTGGAATTGTAGGGGTCCTGACCCGAAAAGGAGTTGTGGGATGTCACAAGGTTATTGTGTGGGGGGGCGGGTTGCGGTACTGCTACCCTTACTTCTGCTCTGCTGCTGGTGGTGGTGCTGCTGGCGGCGCTGCCTTCAAAGAGCTGGGCAGCTGGAGAGGGCAGCGGCTGGCCAGGAGCCCAGCTCTGCAGGCAGAGCCACCGCCAGCAGCAGCGCAGAAGTAAGGATGGCCTGGTATGGTATTGCCCCCCTTACTTCTGCGCTGCTTGGCCCTCAGTCACTAGCCACCACTCTCCAGCTGTCCCTGAAAGCAGCAGTGCATGAGTAAGGGTGGCATGGTGTGGTATTGCCACTCTTACTCCTGCACTACTGCTGGTGGGGCGCTGCCTTCGGAGCGGGGCGCTCGGCCAAGAGCCGCCTCTCTCTGCCTGCCCAGCTCTGAAGGCAGAAGTAAGGGTGGCAATACTGCAACTCCTCTAAAATAACCTTGCAACTCCGCCTGCAACTCCCCAATGTGCGAAATGCTGCCCTCCCCCAGGAAAGCTGTATAGCATGGGGTAAAAACACACAAAAGACCAGATTTCACGGGGGGAGACCAGATTTCACAGTCCGTGATGAGTTTTTCCTGGCCGTGAATTTGGTAGGGCCCTACAGATGAGGCAGAGCACTGTGGGACAGGAGTTCCATCAGCAGGGCGTGCTTCTCTGCCATACCCAGACACAAGGGGGCACACTCGCCCTGAGTCCACCCTTCTACCTTATTACCCCCTCACAGTTCTGATGGCAGGGGCCAGTTGGAAAACGCCAATTATTTCTCCATGTACATTTCTTTTTAAATCTTGTTTCCTTTTTGAAATTTTCCCTGTGGATTTTTCCATTTTATTTTTTTTTTAACCAAAAAAAAAAAAAAATCTGGGTTTGAAAACCATTTTCATTCAATAGCTCTGTATAAACGTTTACTTTTGGGGAAGAGTTTTGGTTTTCAAACCCCCCCAAGGGGAAGGTTTTTGCCCAGAAGCTGTGTTTGAGTTGCTGGATTTTGGCCAACAATTTTGACCAAAATGGAAACTAGCCCCAAAAATTGTTAGTTTGGCAGAATTTTTTTTTTCGTTTTCATAGGATCATAGAATATTAGGGTTGGAAGAGACCTCAGGAGGTCATCTAGTCCAACCCCCTGCTCAAAGCAGGACCAACACCAACTAAATCACCCCAGCCAGGGCTTTGTCAGGCTGGGCCTTAAAAACCTCTAAGGATGGAGATTCCACCACCTCCCTAGGTAACCCATTCCAGTGCTTCACCAGCCTCCTAGTGAAATAGTGTATCTTAATATCCAACCGAGACCTCCCCCACTGCAACTTGAGACCATTGCTTCTTGTTCTGTCATCTGCCACCACTGAGAACAGCTGAGCTCCATCCTCTTTGGAACCCCCCTTCATGTAGTTGAAGGCTGCTATCAAATCCCCCCTCACTCTTCTCTTCTGCAGACTAAATAATTCCAGTTCCCTCAGCCTCTCCTCTTAGGTCATGTGCCCTAGCCCCCAATCATTTTCGCTGCCCTCCGCTGGACTCTCTCCAATTTGTGCACATCCCTTCTGTAGTGGGAGGACCAAAACTGGACACAATACTCCAGGTGTGGCCTCACCAATGCTGAATAGAGGGGAATGATCACTTCCCTCGATCTGCTGGCAATGCTCCTACTAATACAGCCCAATATAGATTCATAGATTCATAGATATTAAGGTCAGAAGGGACCATTATGATCATCTAGTCTGACCTCCTTCACAATGCAGGCCACAGAATCTCACCCACCCAGTCCTGCAATAAACCTCCCAAATATATCTGAGCCATTGAAGTTCTCAAATCATGGTTTAAAGACTTCAAGGTGCAGAGAATCCTCCAGCAAGTGACCCGTGCCCCATGCTACAGAGGAAGGTGAAAAACCTCCAGTGCCTCTTCCAGTCTGCCCTGGAGGAAAATTCCTTCCCGACCCCAAATATGGCGATCAGCTAAACCCTGAGCATGTGGGCAAGATTCACCAGCCAGATACCCAGGAAAGAATTCTCTGCAGTAACTCAGATTCCACCCCATCTAACATCCCATCACAGGCCATTGGGCCTATTTACCATGAATATTTAAAGATCAATTAATTGCCAAAATCATATTATCCCATCATACCATCTCCTCCATAAACTTATCGAGTTTAATCTTAAAGCCAGATAGGTCTTTTTCCTCCACTGCTTCCCTTGGAAGGCTATTTCAGAACTTTACTCGTTTGATGGTTAGAAACCTTAATCTAATTTTAAGTCTAAACTTCCCGATGCCCAGTTTATATCCATTTGTTCTTGTGTCCACATTGGTACTGAGCTTAAATAATTTCGGTATTTATCCCTCTGATATATTTATAGAGAGCAATCATATCTCCCCTCAACCCTCTTTTGGTTAGGCTAAACAAGCCAAGCTCCCTGAGTCTCCTTTCATAAGACAGGTTTTCCATTCCTCGGATCATCCTAGTAGCCCTTCTCTGTACCTGTTACAGTTTGAATTCATCCTTCTTAAACATGGGAGACCAGAACTGCACACAGTATTTCAGGTGAGGTCTCACCAGTGCCTTGTATAATGATACTAACACCTCCTTATCTCTACTGGAAATACCTTGCCTGATGCATCCGAAAACCGCGTTAGCTTTTTTCACAGCCATATCATATTGGCAGCTCATAGTCATCCTGTGATCAACCAATACTCCAAGGTCCTTCTCCTCCTCCGTTACTTCTAATTGATGCGTCCCCAGTTTATAACTAAAATTCTTGTTATTAATCCCTAAATGCATGACCTTACACTTCTCACTATTAAATTTCATCCTATTACTATCACTCCAATTTGGAAGGTCATCCAGATCTTCCTGTATGATATCCCGGTCTCTCTCTAAATTGGCAACACCTTCCAGCTTTGTATCATCCGCAAACTTTATTAGCACACTCCCACTTTTTGTGCCGAGGTCAGTAATAAAAAGATTAAATAAGGTTTGTCCCAAAACCAATCCCTGAGGAACTCCACTGGTAACCTCCCTCCAGCCTGACAGTTCACCTTTCAGTATGACCCGCTGTAGTCTCCCTATTAACCAATTCCTTATCCACCTTTCAATTTTCATATTGATCCCCATCTTTTCCAATTTAACTAATAATTTCCCATGTGGCACAGTATCAAACGCCTTACTGAAATCTAGCCTTCTTGGCAACAAGGGCACACTGCTGACTCATGTCCAGCTTCTTGTCCACTGTAATCCCCAGGTCCTTTTCTGCAGAACTGATGCTGACCCAGTCGGTCCCCAGCCTGTAGCGGTGCATGGGATTCTTCCTTCCTAAGTGCAGAACTCTTCACTTATCGTTGTTGAACCTCATCAGATTTCTTTTGGCCCAATCTCCAATTTGTCTAGGTCACTCTGGACCCTATCCCTACCCTCCAGCATATCTACCTCTCCCCCCAGTTTAGTGTCATCTGCGAATTTGCTGAGGGTGCAATTAATTCCATCATCCAGATCATTAATAAAGATGTTGAACAAAACCGGCCCCAGGACCAACCCCTGGGGCACTCCGCTTGATACCGGCTGCCAACTAGACATCAAGCCGTTGATCACTACCCGTTGAGCCTGACAATCTAGCCAGCTTTCTACCCACCTTATAGTCCATTCATCCAATCCATACCTTTTTAACTTGCTGGCAAGAATACTGTGGGATACCATATCAAAAGCTTTGCTAAAGTCAAGATATATCACATCCACCGCCTTCCCCTTATCCACAGAGCCTCATCACAGAAGGCAATCAGGTTGGTCAGGCATGACTTGCCCTTGGTGAATCCATGTTGACGTGTTTCTGATCACCTTCCTCTCCTCCAAGTGCTTCAAAATGGATTCCTAGAGGACCTGCTCCATGATTTTGCTGGGGACTGAAGTGAGGCTGTAGTTCTCCGGTTTCTCTTTTTTCCCTTTTTTAAAGATGGGCACTATATTTGCCTTTTTCCAATCGTCCGGGACCTCTCCTGATCACCATGAATTTTCAGAGATAATGGCCAATGACCAATGGCTCTGCAATCAAATTTCTTTTACTCCAACTCACGTTGTGGTGACAAAGTGTCCCTCACTCATGTGGCTCGGTGCTGTGTCTGGGGTGATGGGTCCATCTGTGCCATGTTGTTTTCCATTGTGGTTGTGTGGCTTGGGAGCAGGCAGACTGACGGTGCAGACACAGTTAGGAGGTTCTGTCTACAGTGCAATGACCTGCTTTCGGGTGTCATCTGGGCCCCTCACCATGGCTTCTGATCCCCACATTAGCCCTCACCCTCCCTGGTGAGGGAGGGACAGGCTGGCTCTGTTTTCCAGCTGGGGAACAGGGACATACAATGACTTGCCCATGATCACAGGGCTGGGGTGGGGTTCAGCGGCAGATCTAGGAATTGAACCTGTCTCCTGAATCCCAGGCCAGTCTCTGACCCCCCCCCCCCCCGCCAGGTACCCGTCCCTCTACATCCCAGCCTGGCCTCTGGCCAGGTCAAAGCCCTGTTAGCTGCCACAGTCACTAATGGCCCAACAGGCCGGAGCCAGGCTTGGAGCCGTCTGCGTCTCTGGCTCTAAACTCAGTTCTGGGCTGTCGTGCAGACAGGGCCTGGAGTGGGTGCAGAAGTCACAGCCATGGGGCGATCTGGACACAGTGCCCAGGGGAAGCCCAGTGCCAAGGAGCATGGAGTTGGCCCCGTCCCCAGGCACCAGCAAACCAGGGGGACATTGGCCTGACTTGTTCGTCCCCTGCAAGACCAGCAGTGCTGTAACTCAGGGCTGGCATGCCGCCGTGGGGCTGTGCTCAGTGTCACGCTCTTGGCCTGCTCCGGTAGGAGTCGGAAAGTCTCCTCCCATTTCCCCTCCCTGGACACTCTCAGTGCTCAGCCATGCTCCCCTGCCCAGCCAGGAGCGCTAGGCACAGTCAGCGCAGAGGTGATGGCAAGGTCACTGCTCGGTCTCTGGGAATTAGGGACCACTCTGGCAGCACAGGGCCGTCGGGATTAACCCTTCCTGCGCCACGGAGCAGCAGTGTGGTTGATTGCATGCAGAGATGGACTTGCGGGGTTATTTATGTGGATTTAGTGCTCGGAAAGCCAGGTGATAAGACTGGGTACATTTCTTGACCCAGTTCTACTGATGCCCCTCACTCCTGACCCGCAGCCCCCCACTATCCCAGCCCTGGGCTCCCCCCGCACACAGCTCTGCTGATACCTTTCACTCCCGACACGCAGCCCTCCTTCAGCCTTTCCTAGGCAGCACTTACACCACTCAGCTTCAACAGATCCTTGGATTTGGACCCTGCTGCCCAGAAAGACCTTGCCTCAAGTGAGCTGTGAGTGCAAATCTCCATGGACCGGGCTCTGCCGGGCCTCCCACTACCGCTAGCTGCTCTGTGGCTACTGGAACTGGCGGGAGGACTTCATACGCCCCTACATGGAGAAACAACTGGACTGGCTGGCTCTGGAGTTCATCTCAGCAAAGCCCTTGAGCGCATTTCTGGTCTGGTCTCCAACCTGGCAGCCCTTCAGCCCTCCCTTTTCCTTTCAGGCACACGCAGTGGGGAGAGTGAGGAGAGGTCTGGGGGGCAGCTCCCTGCCCATCCAGCCAGGTGGGTAGCAAGCTGGGGCAGTAGAAATTCAGTCACCATGCATTACCCTGCTGGCTCGCCCCACTGCCCGAGCTCCAGGGGCAGAACATTTCTGGCTCCGGCAGTAACCCCCATAACGCAGTCCCAGCGCTGTGCGGTGCTGCCGAGCCAGCATGCTGAGAGCAAGCAATGCAGAGACTGTGAAATTCCCCACCCCCATTCATCCCCGCGGGGGACTAATACGGGAGCCTAACTTAATGTGCTATTTCAATATGCTCCAAGTGTTAATTATCTTGCTGTCGATGCTCATCACAGAAACCTCCAGCTAATGGGCTTATCCCACTCAGGCCGCATTCCACCCAAGGTGACCTGTGAGGGGAATTTAGAGGGAGGGATCCGGGTATAGAAAACCAAAGGCCTGACTGCTTTGCTTTGAAAGGGGAGGGAGAAACTGAGGAAATTCAGTCCCCATCTGTGCTGTTGTGCATGAGAGACTCCCTGGAGGAGTGGGGAACTGATCACACGGGCCAACCTGGTGCAGTTCTCTATCCCCCTCTAGTGGCCAGATCCTGTACAGGGGCTGCTGCCTCCATGCTTTACTCTCCTTGTGGTTCCTAGGCCCTCTCAGCAGCAGGGATTCACCCGGGGCAGAAGCCTTGGAATCACGTGTGTCCCACTCACGCCCAGTAGGCACGCCAGGGGTGGGCACACCCAGCCCCTCCACCTGCGTGTGGCCCCATGGCTTGGTGTGGCAGCAAACAGATCCACCCTGCCCATGCAGCATGAGGTGCTGACTCAGCATTCAGAAGAGGGCATCGCATCTGGCTGGGCTCCCGCGGCTCTGCTGAGAACGCGTCTGCCCGACGGCTGTGCCGGACGAGCCTCCTATGAGCAGCAGCATAAAAAGATTTGGGTTCCCCGCTGGTTTGCAGGAATTTCCTTTGGTGTCCCGCTGGGCTGGGAACGTTCCTGCTTTTTATCCCCTGGCCGCCTCTTGCTGCGTGCCTGCCTTTTGCCTGAGAGCCTTCGGCTGTGTTTACCCTGTCTAGACAACGGCTTGTAACTGGGCCTTTATCCGTCTCTGAAAGGTGGGATGCCAGGCCTGGAATGCCAGCGGGGTAGAGGGCAGCATTGAGGGCCATCGGCAGAGCGGGGCAGGAGGGACACCAGGGCTGGGATAGCAGGGGGCTGCGGGCCAGGACTGAGGGCATCAGCAGAGCTGGTGGGGATGGGATAGCAGGGGGTTGTGAGTCAAGACTGAGGGGCACCAGCAGAGCTGGGGGAGGGGGCAGCGGGCCATCAGCAGAATTTTGTTCAATCTTTAGAATTAATCTCTGATTATTAACCAAACCCGATCCCTTCTGCCCCATCCCACCCCCTGGCCCTGAAGGTTGTTTAACTGTGCTGTGTCCTCTGCTCTGCACAGACACAGTGACAAGGTCATGGCTCGCCCGGCCTTGCCGAGAGCTGGGAAAACCTTCCCACAGCTGCCAGGGAATGGGACTTTCAAACTGCAAAGGAGATTTCCTGTTCCCGTTGGACTCCCTCATCCCTTCTCCTCTGCCCACAATTTCCCACCTTCTTCATCTTCCCTCTCCTAGCCTCTATTGGAACCTGTTACAACTCAGGACCTGCTGATGTGTCTGTGCATCTCCCCGGTGTCCGTCTGTCCTGGGCCCTGCTGGGCGATGCAGGGTGGGATGCTGGCTCATTATACGGGGTTAGAGCAAAGACAGGCTCTGGAGGGGAATGTGCTTTAGTGGTCACAGACCTGTCTGTCCCTGCCCCCCAGCCTCTCCTGTCCTCTTCTTCTCCCTCCCCATCCCCGCAGATCTGGCCTGTCCCCTCACCTGCTATGAGCCCCCAGCTCCAGCCCAGCCCCTGCATTGCTCCTCCTGTCCGGTCCCTCGCCAACCTCCAGCTCTTGCCCATCCTCCCCCAGTCCCTGCTCCTCGGCTGCATCGGTGATACTAGCCCTTTAAGAAGGAGCAGGGTCAGGTCCCATAACTAATCAGCTGCCTCCTAACTGGGCTCCTAGGCCTGACAGACAAGACACCCAGACACCCGGTGGGGCCGAGCCAGCCTGAGTAGCAGGAGCCTAGCCTGGGTAGCTTGGGTAGCAGGAGCCGGGAGCAGAGCTCCAGGAAAGCCACAGGGCAGCACTTCCAGGGCTGTCGCTCACAGTATTGCAATGTGGAGCAGCTTCCCCTGGGCCTGGGGAACCCCGTGTGCCCCATGGCAGCAGGTTCCCTACTATGCCCCTTCCTCGACACGGGGGAACAGCACATTCCAGCACCCCCCAGCACATCCCTGGACTTCAGAAAAGCAGACTTTGACAACCTCAGGGACCTGATGGGCAGGATCCCCTGGGAGAACAACATGAGGGGGAAAGGAGTCCAGGAGAGCTGGCTGTATTTTAAAGAATCCTTACTGAGGTTACAGGGACAAACCATCCCAATGTGTAGAAAGAAGAGTAAATATGGCAGGCGACCAGCTTGGCTTAACAGTGAAATCCTTACTGATCTTGAACACAAAAAAGAAGCTTACAAGAAGTGGAAGATTGGACAACTGACCAGGGAGGAGTATAAAAATATTGCTCAGGCATGCAGGAGTGAAATCAGGAAGGCCAAATCACACCTGGAGTTGCAGCTAGCAAGAGGTGTTAAGAGTAACAAGAAGGGTTTCTTCAGGTATGTTAGCAACAAGAAGAAAGTCAAGGGAAGTGTGGGCCCCTTACTGAATGAGGGAGGCAACCTAGAGACAGAGGTGGAAAAAGCTAATGTACTTAATGCTTTTTTTTGCCTCTATCTTCACGAGCAAGGTCAGCTCCCAGACTGCTGCACTGGGCAGCACAGCATGGGGAGGAGGTGACCAGCCCTCTGTGGAGAAAGAAGTAGTTCGGGACTATTTAGAAAAACTGGACAAGCACAAGTCCATGGGGCCGGATGCGCTGCATCCAAGAGTGCTAAAGGAGTTGGCGGCTGTGATTGCAGAGCCATTGGCCATTATCTTTGAAAACTCATGGCGATCGGGGGAAGTCCCGGACAAATGGAGAAAGGCTAATGTAGTGCCCAACTTTAAAGAAGGGAAGGAAGATCCTGGGAACTACAGGTCAGCCAGCCTCACCTCAGTCCCTGGAAAAATCATGGAGCAGGTCGGTCCTCAAGGAATCAATTCTGAAGCACTTAGAGGAGAAGAAAGTGATCAGGAACAGTCAGCATGGATTCACCAAGGGCAAGTCATGCCTGACTAATCTAATTGCCTTCTATGACGAGATAACTGGCCCTGTGGATGAGGGGAAAGCAGTGGACGTGTTATTCCTTGACTTTAGCAAAGCTTTTGACATGGTCTCCCACAGTATTCTTGCCAGCAAGTTAAAGAAGTATGGGCTGGATGAATGGTCTATAAGGTGGATAGAAAGTTGCTAGACTGTCGGTCTCAACGGGTAGTGCTCAATGGCACCATGTCTAGTTGGCAGCCAGTATCAAGTGGAGTGCCCCAAGGGTCGGTCCTGGGGCCGGTTTTGTTCAATATCTTAATGAATGATCTGGAGGATGGTGTGGATTGCACCCACAGCGAGTTTGCAGATGACACTAAACTGGGAGGAGAGGTAGATACGCTGAAGGGTAGGGATAGGAAATAGAGGGCCCTAGACAAATTAGAGGATAGGGCCAAAAGAAATCTGATGAGGTTCAACAAGGAGAAGTGCAGAGTCCTGCACTTAGGACGGAAGAACCCAATGCACCGCTACAGACTAGGGACCGAATGGCTAGGCAGCAGTTCTGCAGAAAAGGACCTAGGGGTGACAGTGGACGAGAAGCTGGATATGAGTCAGCAGTGTGCCCTTGTTGCCAAGAAGGCCAATGGCATTTTGGGATGTATAAGTAGGGGCATTACCAGAAGATCAAGGGACGTGATCGTTCCCCTCAATTAGACATTGGTGAGGCCTCATCTGGAGTACAGAGTCCAGTTTTGGGCCCCACACTACAAGAAGGATGTGGAAAAACTGGTAAACGTCCAGTGGAGGGCAACAAAAATGATTAGGGGACTGGAACACATGACTTATGAGGAGAGGGTGAGGGAACTGGGATTGTTTAGTCTGCAGAAGAGAAGAATGATTTGATAGCTGCTTTCAACTACCTGAAAGGGGGTTCCAAAGAGGATGGATCTAGACTGTTCTCAGTGGTAGCAGATGACAGAACGAGGAGGAGTAATGGTCTCAAGTTGCAGTGGGGGAGGTTTAGGTTGGATATTAGGAAAAACTTTTTCACTAGGAGGGTGGTGAAACACTGGAATGCGTTACCTAGGGAGGTGGTGGAATCTCCTTCCTTAGAAGTTTTTAAGGTCAGGCTTGACAAAGCCCTGGCTGGGATGATTTAGTTGGGGTTTGGTCCTGCTTTGAGCAGGGGGTTGGACTAGATGACCTCCTGAGGTCCCTTCCAACCCTGATATTCTATGATTCTATGATCAGCGGCGCCGGTCTCCAGCCAGGTACCCAGAGCTGAACCATGGCCCCAGCCCGGTTCTGAGCACTCGCTGTCCCCATCCAGGCCATGGCCCCAGCCCGGTGCTGAGCCCCCTCCCCCTGCACTCACCACTGCTGGCAGGAGAGATCCCAGAAAGCTGTGCAAATGGCCAGTTAGCGCGGCTGCCATCCCTGAGCACTGAGCTGCGCTATGGGGACCCACGGCACCTGCCTGGGCAGCATGAGAAGGTGTCTGAAGTTTTAAAATGGCTCCTCTATGACTAAAAAAAAAAGGTAAAAAAAGGAGCAGTTGGCCTCAGGCCAGGGAGCATGTGTTTCACAAGAAAACCAGCCAATTTTCACAAGTTTTGAAAATGAAAAAACATCCCAATTCCAATAATTCAGTAGAAAATGTCCCTTCCTACCCCTTTCACACCTGTCTGAGTTTAAAAGAGAAGTGAGTGTTCTGTGGTTGTGCTGACGGACTCACTTGTGACCCACCAGGGAAGTGTGGCTCTCCCAGCCAGGCTGTCCAGCCAGCAGCAATGTACCCACATGTAACCGTTGCCTGATGGGGTTTGCCGTGTGGGAAACTGAACCCCAGCGCGACACCGGCCCCTCCCCACCGGGGAAGGAAGGCACCAGGCCCCGTATAGAGAGTGGACTCGGGGGACACAGCGGGCAGGACGTCCCCCCTAGTCCAGCCTGCTTAGGGAACCCTCTGCCTGGCCCCATTGCTGATGTCAGGTCCCAGGGCGGCCTTCAGCTGAACTCAGCAGAGCCCCCCATGGCCACACAGACTAGCGGGAGCAGCCAGTGGTGGAAGTGTCCCCCAAGGACCAGCGCCCTCCAGAGCTGAGGCCCAGCACTGGCTCAGGGAGCCCTGCGGAGAGAAGGCTGGGAACAGAGGGGAAAGGGGCCTGTGGCTGGGGCACAGACAGGTTGACTTCCAAACCCGCCTTCCTCCCCCGAGCGGCTGCCGGCCGGGGGCGCAGTGCTGGCCCTGCTGCCCCCAGCCTGCCCTTCCCCCACGTCTCCTCCTCTCCCATCATCAGGCACTGAGCAGCCTCTTCCCTGCACCAAGGGGGGCTGAAGAAAGGTCATGGACAAGGGGCCCTGTCTGACCTGGCGATGGAACCCCCTGCTGGAGCCACTCTCTGGGGAACCATTGCACAGCCAAGCCCCCAGCCTCCTTTGAGTCAGACAGAGCGGGGTGGGGGTCCCCAGCGAAAGGGCAGGGGGTGGGTCATGCTGGAGACATGGGAGGAGCCGGAAATTGGGGACAAAGTGGGGCAGAGATTGGAGGAAAGGCAGGGCACAGGGGGAGAATAAAGGAGGAGATGGGGGGCTCAGATTTTGGGGCAGGGGAGACAAGTTCAGAGGGGTGACTGGGTAGGGGACAGAGGGTAACAAGTGACTCGGAGAGGGGAAAGAGGGAGAGGCAAGAGGGTGCTTTGAGGATGATGATGAGAGTTGCAGGGAAAGCCCTTTTCTTCCCAAACATTGTTCTGACAGCTGAGCACTCCAGCCCACTCCCCAGTACCTACTCCAATTCTGACCAGAGCTGGGGAAATTTTTCATCCAAAACTGTTGCCAGCAAAAAAACTGCAACATTTGTTGAGCCCAAAGCACAGTGTGAATTCACCAAATTGTTTCGGTGGGGGGGAAATAAACCTATTACAAAATAAGTCCTCCAAAAAAACAGTGTTTCAAGTTTTCAGTTTGAACCAACTTTCTGTTTTGACAACTTTCTGTTTGGTCCTGCAGTTTTATTAAAAACAAACCTGAAACTGAATGCTCGAGATCGAAACAAATGTTTCAGTTTGGACAAAACGTTCCATCCAAAACAAACTGTCATTGACTTTTCGATCTGCAGCCTATCGCTTGTAGGTGTTTGCTCGGCAAGGCATAAGAGCAAGAAGCTGACAGGCATCAGGCAAGAGTCTAGCCAGGTTGAAGCTTAACACCCAGAAGTCTCAGCAGAAGCAGCTAACCAGGAGTAATCGTGGGGCATAAGATATCACGAGACAGATGGCTTAATAACCAAGTGCACCTGAGCTGCCAAGGGCCAGAATTCCAGTTTATGCTAGTTTGGGATATTCTAGGATATGAACATCAGCAGATGTTCAACCAGCTATGGTCACTTACAGGCATATCAAATAATGAGCTTGAGGTAAATGATGTATTAACCTTTAGGAAGACAGCACTCCAAAAGTATTAGGGTGAGGGAGTTTAGATATGGACAGAGGAGGCAAGACAGCTCACGAAAGCTTATGCTCAAATAAATTGGTTAGTCTCTAAGGTGCCACAGGTACTCCTTTTCTTTTTGTAAAATCTTGGTGTCTGTTCTCTGCTTCCTTTACCTGTAAAGGGTTAACAAGCCCACAGGTAAAAGAAAAGGAGTGCGCACCTGACCAAAAGAGCCAATGGGAAGGCTAGAACTTTTTAAAATGGAAAAAAAAACTTCCCTTTTTTCTGTTGTTCTCCAGAGAAGCAGACAGGGAACAGCAATGCTATAAGCAGGAATGCTATGTAAAGCTTAAACCAGGTATGAAAATTCATCTTCCATACCTAGAAAAAATCATTAGATAGGGAATGTTTAATTAGGCTCGATCAGGTTTATTTCTTTATTTTGGCTTGTGGATCTCCCCTGTGCTAACCCCAGGTGCTTTTGTTTGCTTGTAACTTTTAAGTTGGACCCCAAGAAAGCTGTTATTCGTACTTGATTTTTGGAATTGCTCTTTTAAAATCTAGCAAAAACCTATGTTCCAGATGTATTTTCTTCCTTTTTGTTTCTAATAAAATTTACCTTTTTTAAGAACAGGATTGGATTTTAGGTGTCCTAAGAGGTTTGTGAATGTTGTTTGATTAGCTGGTAGCAACAGCTAATTTCCTTTGTTTCCTTTCTCAGCTCTTCCCTGGAGGGGGTGAAAGGTTTGAGGGTACCCCACTGGAAGGAATTCCCAAGTGCTCCTTCCTGTGGTCAAAGGGGTTTTTTGCATTTGGGTGGTGGCAGCATTTACCAAGCCAAGGTCAGAGAAAAGCAGTAACCTTGGGAGTGTAATACAAGCCTGGAGTGGCAAGTATTAATTTTTAAAATCCTTGCAGGCCTCCACCTTCTGCACTTGAAGTGCCAGAGTGGGGATTCAGTCCTGACACCATCTCTCTCCTGGCTGGCCATGAAGAATGCAATTGATGATGCCTTGTGTCAATATTTAGCTCTAGTGGAGACTCATTTGAGCTATTTATGGGCTCTCGGCCCAGCTGTTGGGATACAAAAACAAAACAAACAACTCTCTGGATCGTTTTCAGCACTGGAGAACTCTTGAAAAGTCTTATCAGTTTAATATTTAATCCAAGAACAAGTATAAACTTAGCCATTATTCATAGCGAAAGAAAAACACACATGATAGAGAGAGAGGGTGAAAAGGGGAAAAGGGCAAATTTCTCTCCTCTAAAGAGGGGGCAGTGACCAGGAGTAGCTCAGCACCAGTTCCAAGCCCCATGTGTCACTGGCATGAGGTCCTTAATGGGATACTTTTTTCTACCTTGCTTTGTTAACCTGCGCCCTGCGAGAGTGCCTGCCCCTTTAAATTCCAGCCCACCAGTGTCTGGCTCCTTGCAAAGCTGACAGCACCCCCTCGTGCAGATGCATCTGGGCTGTTTTACTCCTTTGCTGCAGTGACAAATGCCTTCTTAATGGGGGTTTATTATTGTAGGAAGCAGGAGGTGGCTCCAGCCAACTTTCTAATAGCAGCTGGGCCAAAAAATGTAGGGGAAAAACACCATTAATCACAGCTTCCTGGAGCCCAAACAGAGCTGCCCAACGGGCCCAATGCCAGGGAATCTGGGTCCCCGGACAAGCAGCAAAGTAGATGCAGCACATCACCTCCCAGCACCCAGTGTTCGTGGCAGCAGGCCCCAACAAGCATCCTCCCCCCCCACCTTCATGGCCTGCCCGGGAAGGGCTCAGGTAGCATCCTGTTCCCACTGGAGGAATTGGCACCTGAGTTTCAGGGGCAGGTTTAGGGGTCGATGTTGTTCCAAGAGCTTCTGGATCTATCCCAGAGGCCATACTGCTGCGACCTTACCTGCCACCCACACGGTCCTGGATGTCTCAGGTATCCTCCTCATCCCCACCCAGCCTGGCCATCACCTAGGTTCACCCATACAAGACACAGAGTTTTTCCATCTCCACCTGGACTGTCCCAATGGTCTTCTCCTGACGGAGCCCTTCTGGGGTTCTGGGGCTGTTGCAGAGGACGGGGAAGGAGGTGAAGTATGGGGGAGGAAGTGGGATACTTTTCAGCATCTTACAACTCTGGCACATCCCAGCCCCCTGGCATGCCCCAGCACCTCCTAGGCAGGAAGGCCAGCACAACAACCACCTGGGAACAGGGGTGCTGGAACAATTTGTACAGTGGGAGTACTGAGAGTCATTAGACCAAACTGTAAACCCTCTGTATGATGGAAACCACTTCAAGCCAGGCAGCAACCCCAGCACCCCTAGTTCTAGCTCCTGTGCTTGGGAAGCAGGAACCCTGGGAGATCCCAACTTGAGGAATGGGTTGCTGAGGTGCCAGTTCATGTCTGGGAACCCCATGGCTGATCCGGTTGTCCCTGCTGGCTCTCCATGGCTCCGACTTGCGTCCTCCCTGCTCTGAAATCAGGCAGGTTGTTCTGTGCTCCAAACTCCCTTCCAACAGTGCTAGAAACAGAAAGAAAGAGTGGGAGGGGCTTGCTTGGGAGATATACCAACCCCGGGACATCTACCCAAGATGAGATGCTGTCAAGCTCCCCTGATTCCCCAGAAGTTGATTATCCCATGGAAACCTCTGCTTTTGCCAAGCCCTAGATCCCTCCCATATCCCATAAAGGAGCCTGTTCCGTCACTTGAAGATGCCACAGCACAGATTGGCTGATGGATGCACTGATGGATGGATGGTTCACGGGCTTGCCAGCTTTTGCTTCTTTGGCCTCTGCTCTGTTTGTCTTGGCGGCTGTGCGCTGTCATCCCATCAGCAGTCTCCTGCATGAAGAGATAGGAAAGCCACAGGGTGTTACTGCAAGTCTAAGATTTAAACAACTCCCCTGTCAGGGGCTGATGGATCTGATGCTGGGCAAAGAGTGAGAACAAGGGAAAAGAGGAAAACCAGACGCCCTAGGAGCAGTTAGAAGAGTTAAATCTGTCGAGCAGGGCCGAGCAACAATCAAGGCAGGACGGGCTCACACCCGGAAAACAGCTGTTGGGTATAATGCCACCAGGGAGGCAGTAGGCTTGCTTTGCATGGGAGTGAAATTAATAGGGGAATGGAGTTGTCTGAGGAAAATCTCTGACAGTGTGACCAACAAGACTATGGAATAGTAACACCCATCCTGTTGCTCTGACAGCTGACACCAGTGTCCTGTTCTGATACCAGGGACGTCAGAAGGTCCAGAAACTATTTTTGGAAAGAAAAGAAATTATACATGTGACTGCTCCCTGGCACAGGAGGGGGGACTGGGGCTTGGGTCTGCAGCAAGGGGTGGGTGTTATGGGGAGGGGGATAAATGGGGATGGGAAGAGGGGTTGGGGGGTCCAGTAAGTGGAAGGGGAGGGATTAGGGGGATGAAGGGAGCAGAGGGGAGGGTTGGAGAATCTGAAGGGTAGCAGAGGAAGTTGGGGGCTTGGCTTGGGGTGGGGCTTTCAGCCTGGAATCTCCCCTTCCATGTGTGGGCTGGGATCTGAGGGAGCCCCACCTCTCTTCTGGGGTCTGAGCCCCTCTCTCAGCGCCTCCATGTGAGCTGGGATCTGGGGTCGGGGGGACTGAAAACAATGCAGATTTAAATATCTGAAATGCAGAAAATGAATAGTTTCGATACATGTCCCCCTGTGTGGGGTGAGGAACTGCTCAGTGTGTGTGGGAGGGGCCTGGTTTGGAGAAGGGGCGGACTGGGTAGACCTGGGGCATAGCTGGGGAAGCCTTGATGAAACAAGGGCGGGAGTCCCAGCTGTGCGGGGCAGTGGGAATGAGGGGCCCAGCTCAGGATGCAGCTCAGGCTATGTAACCTAGGTAGCACATGGCCCTTCAATAGGCAGCTGCCTGTGACATGTGCATGCAGCTGCACAGGGCAACAGACAGCATGGAGCAGCTTCTTACCTGTTACTGGCTTTTGCACAGCGACTAGTGGGGTGGGAAGGGCAGGGAGAGCTGTAAGTGTTGGTGTGGGGCTACAAGTTGTGGGACACAACAGGGTTGGGGGGAGGAGGGAGACACACCTGTCTTCTCTCGCATACTTAAAGTTACTGTAACCCTCATGTAATAAAACAGATTGCAAACAAGTCACAGCACGAGCATTATCCCCGTCCCACTACAGCAAAATGTACAGGAGCACTGAGGAATCGCATAGCAACCAGGAGACCTACTGGAAAGACCTCTGGACTGGGACTATTCCTAGCTCTGTCACTGGCCTGCTGGGTGACCTTGTGCAAGTCACTTCATCGCTCCGTGCCTCAGTTTCCCCATCAGCATGCCTGCCTAGAGTGCACCAGGGTGCAGAATCTCTTCTGGCTCCTCCAGAACCTCCTGCTGAGGTTCTGGTAGGTCTTCTCCTCACACCCACTCATTTATGCACACCCCTTTCTTGACCCCACAATGTCATGATACTTTCCATTCACCTTCCTCCTGGCACTGGCCTAGAGTCTCATCCCCCAGTCCAGGAGGAGGTGTTACAACAGGGACGTTCGCTGAGACTGTGGGGCTTGCTTCGGTTCCCTCATCATCTGACATATCTGGGCAGAGTTCCTGAGGGTGGCATCTTTCGGCTCCTTGAACTCCTTCGTGGAGCAGCAGGCACTGACTGGAGTTCAATTCAGTGTTGATAAATGCAAAGTAATGAACACTGGTAAATATAATCCCAACTATACATATAAAATGATGGGTTCTAAATTAGCTGTTACCACTTGAGAAAGAGATCTTGGAGTCATCATGGACAGTTCTCTGAAAACATCCACTCAATGTGCAGTGGCAGTCAAAAACGCAAACAGAATGTTGGGAATCATTAAGAAAGGGATAGATAATAAGGCAGAAAATATCATAGTGCCTTCATATAAATACACAGTATGCCCATATCTTAAATACTGTGTGCAGATGTGGTCATCACCCCATCTCAAAAAAGATATATTGGAATGGGAAAAGATTCTGAAAAGGGCAACAAAAATGATTAGGGGTATGGAAAGGCTGCCATATGAGGAGAAATTAATATGACTGGGACTTTACAGCTTGGAAAAGAGACGACTAAGGGGTGGTATGATTGAGGTTTATAAAATCAAGACTGGTGTGGAGAAAGTAAATAAGGAAGTGTTATTTACTCCTTCTCATAACACAAGAACTAGGGGTCACCAAATGAAATTAATAGGCACAAGGTTTAAAACAAACACAAGGAAGTATTTTTTCACACAATCCTGCTTCTGACCTTGCCAGAGGATGTTGTGAAGGCCAAGATTATAACAGGGTGTGATGTTATTGACATAAACTGTGACCATATAGATAACTGTTGCAACCACTATTATATATTTGCAGCAAATATTGTACAAAGGTTGTTGTGTTAGGTCTCTATGGAAAAGTTATGATTTGCTGGTTATGATTATGTTGTCTGTATGTGTGTATCATTTTTGTAGTTGAAGTTATGAATATTGGCTATGTACTTGTATCTCAATGTGTTTTGATTCTAAGTAGCCTCAGTGAAGCCTTTGATCAGCTTCTTGAGAAAGAACTATTCTCAGTAAGTGCCCAGTCAAGAAACACTTAACTGACAATGAACTTTGGGAGACGCAATCTGCATCTGAGCTTTCCTGGGAACATTCAAACTAACATGTAAACAATATAAAGAAGGCCTGTAAAAAACTGTGTCATGCATGGACATGGGACTTGCCCATGTGACTCAAAACTCCATCTTGCTGCTGTGATCTTCCACAGGGCAGAGGATATAAAAGGCTCTGGAAATCCCTCCATTTGCTCTTCAATCCTGCTTCTGATCTCTGGAGGGACTTTGCTACAAACTGAAGCTCTGAACAAAGGACTGAATGACCCATCCCAGCTGTGGATGTACTCCAGAGACTTGATTTGAACCTGCAGTTTATTCTATCACTACTACAAGTCTGAACCAAGAATTTTGCCATTACTGTATGTAATTACTTGTATATTGACCTGGGTCTGGGACTTGGTCTTTTGGGATCAGGAGAACCTTTTTCTATTACTGGGGTATTGGTTTTCATAACCATTCATCCCTATAACGAGTGGCACTGGTGGTGATACTGGGAAACTGGAGTGACTAAGGAAATTGCTTGTATGAGTTCTGGATAGCCAATGGGGTAAAACCGAAGTCTTCTCTGTTTGGCTGGTTTGGTTTGCCTTGGTGTGCAAAGGAACCCCAGCCTTGGGCTGTAACTGCCCTACTTTAAGCAATTTTTCCTGAATTGATACTCTCAGAAGTGTCCCACCAAAGGCAGCACCATTACACATGGTTCAAAAAAGAGCTAGATAAATTCATGGAGGATAGGTCCTTCAGTGGCTATTAGCCAGGATGGGCAGGGATGGTGTCCCTAGCCTCTGTTTGCCAGAAGCTGGGAATGGGTGACTAGGAATGGATCACTTGATGATTACCAGTTTGTTCATTCCCTCTAGGGCACCTGGCATTGGCCACTGTCAGAAGACAGGATACTGGGCTAGATGGACCTTTGGTATGACCCAGTATGGCCATTCTTATGTTCTCTGCTATGTGTCCCCATCTGGTGTTTTGAACCTTTGACCCTCATTCCTGGCCCTATTTTTCCATTTTCACTGTCCCATAATTTGTTGCATTCTGTACCCCTCCCTTCAAGGGATGGCCTTTTGTTTTGGGATCCTGGACCCACCCTCCCAGGATTCAAATAGGCCAGCACCTTCCATTGTTTCCACAATCCAAGCCAGAAATCAGTTCCCCTCCCACGCGTTATTATAAACTGAGCATTCCCCCAGGAACTCCTGATCTGCTGGCACAAACCTGATGCTGCGGGTATCTGGCATAACCTCACAGGTATTTAGGACAAAAGCCATCACACCACCCTCGAAGAAGTGCATCTGTACGGGACCCCCATGCTTCTGATGGGGAGGCTGCTAGAGAGACCCAGGTACCTATTAGAAATCCAAGCCTGTTAAGGGAAGAAATGGCCACTTAAGACACCCAAACCCCTTAAGTCTGCCCTGCAGCAGGGCCATGCAATAGCAACACAGTTATGATTTAGGCATTTCAGTGTTTGTGCTTCCAATGAAATCAGTTTTTAAAAACACATTAGATTTTTTTTCACTGCAGGGCAGTGAAAGGTGCCTTAAATTGGCATGTCAGACCTTAACATGTTTGGATTTCTTTAGGGTTAAATTTAAGGGGAGATCAGAGTGGATGATCCCAGTGGTCTTGTCTGGCTGTGGAATCTATGAAAAATAGCAAAGTGTTTTTTTGCAGAATTTTTATCCTAAAATTATCAGGGTTCCCCCCAGTACCCCCTTTATTTCCTCCTTTCTCCTCACAGGGTGAGCTTGGACTGTTAAGAGGGTCAGCTCAGACACTGACCTAGATGAGTTAACTACTTCCAGGGCTACACGTACTTCTGGTTGAGAACTACTGATTTAGACAATACTTAGCCCTGCCTTGATTGAGTGCAGGGGACTGAACTAGATGATCTCTCAAGGTCCTTTCCAGTCATACGATTCTATGATGAAATACAGAGGGATTCAGAGCTGCTGGCAAATCATGCTGGGTATAAAAGACCTGCTGTCCTTAGGCTGGGGGAGATGATGCTGAGAGTTTTCTGCCTAGGAGCTGGCTTGGTCAGGCCAGGCTGATCCTGCCAAAGGGAAAGGAGCTGAAAGCAGAATCCTGGGAGGCAGACTGGAGAAGAACTGAGTAAAGGACAGCGTGGGAGCCCTATGTGAAGAGGGGTGAACCCAGGAGGACGAAGGGAGATGTTCTCCTCAACCCTGCTGTGGGGCTGCTGTGCCAAGAGTTCTCTGTGTTCCTTTTGCACTGTTGTTCCCCCCCTGGAAGGGGGAGGTTTTGGTTCAGAGGGTTAAACTACCCAACCAACAGGGGAAACTGAGGCACTGGCCCTTCCTGATGGTAAGTGGCATTGTGTCTCTTCCTTTTCTCCCTGCCCCCCCATTTTGCCACTGAAAATGGGGGAGGGAAAAACTGGAATTTGGGGAGGGGGTGTTAACTTTTTGTGTGTGGGAGGGAACAAAACTTTTTGAAAAATAACTTTTCCCCTAAAAAGGCTTCTTTTGGTTTCTTTTTCTACTGAGAAATTTGTGTTTGGAAAAACGCTGAGCAGGTCAAATGTACGCATGGCCACATTTGCTGCCTACCTGGGGGAGAAAAAAACCCAGCCACTGTTTTAATGAACCCACTGAGCAAAACAAACCCTCGTTGAGCCTGATGATGATGAATCACTGGTCCCAGGAAAGCAAAGCACAAGGCTTGCAATGTCTTATTCCATCCCTCTGAGTGACAAGAGGGTGAGATCGGGCCTGGAGGATTTATATCTGATGAGAGACTTTTCCTGCAGCATGCTGGAATATAAACTCCTTACTCTGACTTCCCCAGCCCTAGATGCACTGAAGCCAACAGATGGCTAACCCCAGTGATGGACAAGTCAGCAGGAGCATTGTGGTTTGACCAGGAGAAGGACCTGTTGCAGATTAGAGGGTTAATTGGTAACATGTCCTGTTAAGGAGCTCGGTGCCCCTGCTGTCCTCTCCCTTCCCTTTACCCTGGGACACCTGGCTGCTTGAATGGGTTGCTGTGACCCCTCTAGGGGTCAGAGGTTGAATTGTAGGAAACACTTACTAACTCTCAGGGTGGTGGAGCTCCGGACCAGGCATCCAGGGGAGGTTGTGGAATCCCCATCAGTGGAGGGTTTTTAAGAGCAGGTTGGACAAACATCTCTCAGCGCTGATCTAGTTGACTTGGTCCTACCTCAGCACAGGAGGCTGGACAAGATGACCTCTCGAGGTCTCTTCCAGCCCTGCATTGCTAGGGTTTTCTGATCAATTGGGAACAGACCCCAAGTTTCCTCTCCAACTCAGGAACCAAATACGATGGCTGATTTTGGCCAATAGGTTCCTCACAGGCCTTCCACTCTGGCTCCTGCTTGCCCCACTGAGTTCAGCAGCTGGTCTGGTGAGCTCCAGAGTTGCATGGAGCTGCCTGTTCCCTGCCCCAGCCTTCCCCTGAACTGCCCAGCCCAGCTTCCCCTGGCCTCTCATACATGGCACTGCTTGCTTCCTGCATGGGACCCCCAGCATCTCAGCCAACCCCAGCGGTTGCTACCCTGAGCCCTGTGAGCTGCTGTTTTAACAAAAAGAAAAGGAGTACTTGTGGCACCTTAGAGACTAACCAATTTATTTGAGCATTAGCTTTCGTGAGCTACAGCTCACTTCATCGGATGCATACCGTGGAAACTGCAGCAGACTTTATATACACACAGAGAATATGAAACAATACCTCCTCCCACCCCACTGTCCTGCTGGTAATAGCTGATCTAAAGTGATCATCAAGTTGGGCCATTTCCAGCACAAATCCAGGTTTTCTCACCCTCCACCCCCCACACACAAAGCCTGGATTTGTGCTGGACATGGCCCACCTTGATTACCATGCACATTGTAGGGAGAGTGGTCACTTTGGATGAGCTATTACCAGCAGGAGAGTGAGTTTGTGTGTGTATGGGGGTGGGGGGGTGAGAAAACCTGAATTTGTGCTGGAAATGGCCCACCTTGATTATCATGCACATTGTAGGGAGAGTGGTCACTTTGGATGAGCTATTACCAGCAGGATAGTGAGTTTGTGTGTGTGTTTTTTGGAGGGGGGTGAGGGGGTGAGAGAACCTGGATTTGTGCAGGAAATGGCCCAACTTGATTATCATGCACATTGTGTAGAGAGTTGTCACTTTGGATGGGCTATTACCAGCAGGAGAGTGAATTTGTGTGTGTGGGGGGGTGGAGGGTGAGAAAACCTGGATTTGTGCTGGAAATGGCCCAACTTGATGATCACTTTAGATAAGCTATTACCAGCAGGACAGTGGGGTGGGAGGAGGTATTGTTTCATATTCTCTGTGTGTATATAAAGTCTGCTGCAGTTTCCACGGTATGCATCCGATGAAGTGAGCTGTAGCTCACGAAAGCTCATGCTCAAATAAATTGGTTAGTCTCTAAGGTGCCACAAGTCCTCCTTTTCTTTTTGCAAATACAGACTAACACGGCTGTTACTCTGAAACCTGCTGTTTTAACATATCCCTCTCCACTGTGATTTGCCCCCCTGGCTCAGACAGAGAACTCTAACTTCCCCTCCAAGTTTGTCCAGCAAGTCTCGGTCAGATCCACCCCCCAAGGATCAATGGTTCCATCCCCTGTAGGCGTTTCAGAGCAGCCGCTCCTCCCAGCGCTGCCAGACTGACTGAGCCAGTTCAGGCCAGACAAGGTGGGTGGGGGTGGGAAGCACAGCAGCTGCCTGGGGACTGCCCAGGGGACAATTCCCTAAAGCAGCTATGGGGTGGGGTGAGGAGTGGTTTGCACAGGCCTGGACACCCTCTCCCACAGCTGCCTCCTGATGCCCTGCTCTCCCTCTGCCATCCCAGGCAAGGTGGGGTTGCCAGGTCCCCTCCATTCCTGGGCCTGCTCAGCACCTCTCTGTCCTCCTCAGATTTCCCCCCAAACCCCCCCAGGAAGTTCCTCTTCTGTTTTCACACAGTCCTTGCCCCTCCCCCAGTCTCTGCCCCCACTTTGTCCCCAGTTTCCAACTCCTCCCGTGTCCCCAGCATCACCTGTCCTGGGGACACCTCACCCCACTCTGTCTGGCTCATGGGAGGCTGGGGTCTCAGCTGTGGAGTGGTTCCCCAGAGAGCGGCTCCAGCAGGGGGTTGCAGCGCCAGGTCAGACAGGGCCCCTTGGCAGTGATCTTTCCCCAGGCCACCTTGGTGCAGGGCAGAGGCTGCTCAGTGCCTGGTGATGGGAGAGGAGGAGATGCAGGGGAAGGGCAGGCTGGGAGCAGCAGGGCCAGCGCTGCGCTGGTGGCTGCTCAGGGGGAGGAAGGCGGGTTTGGAAATTAACCTGTCTGTGTCTCAGCTTCCCCTCCGTTCCCAGCCTTCTCTCTGCAGGGCTCACTGGGCAAGTGCCAGGCCTTGCACCTGGAGAGCGCTGGTCCTTGGGGGATGCTTCCGCCACTGGCTGCTCCCCCTAGTCCGTGTGGCCATGGGGGGGGGGCTCTGCTGCATTCGGCTGGAGGCCGCCCTGGGACCCGATGCCAGCGATGGGGCCCAGCAGAGTGTTCCCTAAGCAGGCTGGACTGGTGGGGACGTCCTGACGGCTGGATGCCCCATATTCAGTCTCTATCCAGGGCCTGGCACCCTTCCCAGCAGAGAGGGGCTAGTGTCATGCTGGGGTTTGGTTCCCTACACGGTAAACCCCATGCTAATGGTTACATGTGGGTACCCAAAGCACAACTGCCCATGGCAATGACTGTGTCTGGCTCCCCCCCACCCTGACTCTTTTTCTCTTTTACAACTTTCTAGTGACTTTTTTCTTTCATTTTCAAAAATTCTGAAAAATTGAACCATTTTTAATGTGCAAAACATGATCAGGTGACTAAGTACAAACCGTTCATTACATTGCAATTTTTTTAAAACAGTTTGGAAACTTTGGGACCAAGGGCATGTGTGGCTGGGCTAGCCTTAACTTAAACTAGTTTATGTGCTCATCCTGCCAGCAGTGGTGATGCGGAGTGTGTGGGGGTGGACTTCAGATCTAGGCAATGCTAGAGGAGAAGGGGGAAGAGGTGTTGGGACAGGGATGTGGGCAGGACCTTGGACTGGGAGAGGATGGGCAGAAGCCAGGTGTGTGGGGTGGAGGGTAGGTGTGGGGCTGGGGCTGGAGCTGGGGAAGGCAGGTGAGAGGACAGGGACAGGAGCTTGCAGTGTGGGTATAGGAGCAGCAGAAAGGGGCTCTGGGTGGTTGGCTGGTTACAAATACAGCTGGATGGCAACATTTTTCAGCCAAAACTTTTTTTGGCAAACAAGTCAGATTCAGTGACAGCAAAATGCTTCGTGAATTGGGATCCGTTTCGACAAATTGTTCATCTTGTGGGGGCAGAGAGAGAGAGTGTGTGTGTGTGTGTGTGAAGCAAATAAAAATGGAAACATTCTCTCTTTTTCAGAATCTCTGATTGGAATGACTTTGTCTCAGATTTTTCTTTAATTTTATTTAAAAATGGCAAAAAGGCTTTAAAAGCTCAAACTAGAAACAATGTTTTTTTCAGCCTGCTGAAAATCCCACCAAACATTTGTTTGGTTTAGTTTTTCAGAACTGCCAGTGAACCAGAAAAGGTGTCATTCTCCTAGCTCTAGTTACAGGCGAGGCCATTGTCCGCTCTCCTAAAGACAATTACAAAAATAAGCCTCAGGAAATGTCTTTTCTCTAAGATGACGCAATGAGCAATAACCCAGTCCCTGCACTACCCTGGAGGGGCCAGGACAGGCCAACACAGGGAATGACTAACAGGAACATCGTGGATTCCCAATCTTTAACAATCTCCCTCAAAGACAGTTCCTGGGGGGGATTCTCCGCTATGAACATGTGGGTTTGTTCCTCCTTGTCCAGCCCTGGGGGCGGGATCTGTGGGAAATCCCCTTCCCCCTGGGCCTGCTCTTGGCCTCCCTCATGGAGGGTTGAGGGGAGCTGGACTGTTCTCATCCTTGTCTTTCCTGTGCTCTGCAGAGGCCTAAACCTGGATTGAGTCCCCTGAAGGTGTGGGGGAATGACACCTTTCCAGCATGTTGAGATGCAGATGCTGGGGAGCCAGGCTGCTGACTCAACACAGATAAAGCTGGTGCCTGGGGACAGAAATGTTCATTTCGCTCTGGCTGATACAGGCACTGTCCTGCCTGCCTCTTCCTCATCACTTCTCCTCTAGACCCTGATCTGCAAACACTCATGTGTCAGGCTGGCTGACACATCAGTGAGTTCAGCCCATTGGAGTCAGTGGGATGACACACAGGAGTCCAGTGAGCGTGTGCATAAGGACTCATGGGACCAGGGCTCTTGTCCCTACACAA
This sequence comes from Lepidochelys olivacea, assembly GCF_965140295.1. Taxonomy (NCBI): domain Eukaryota; kingdom Metazoa; phylum Chordata; order Testudines; family Cheloniidae; genus Lepidochelys; species Lepidochelys olivacea. The sequence goes on from NC_140417.1 coordinate 49,373,188, forward strand.
ACACTGCCTGTGTGACAGATCAGGCTGCACAAATACAACCACCCCGACCCACACCCATCTGCTTATAATGGAGCGACTCACAGGCCACATGATTTTGCTTGTCATATGTAGCACCTTTGTCATTACTTCACTATGGACTTCCCAGTTCTTTAATACCTGGACTGGTGGTGGTTGCACAATGCGATGTTTGTGCTGAAATACAGCTCACATTGCAAGGTCACAGCCTGCAATAAGTCCACATAAATCATATCAGCCGCCTTTCCTTTGGCCGCTACTCAGTTAACTCTGTTTTCTAGCAAGTTGGAGAAACTTTATTTTCCCCAATAGAAACTGTGCTGGGTTGGCTCTGCCTCCTGCTCCTCTATCTCTGCCGCTCGAATGATCATTTCAACTTATTTACCCGCTACTGGAGTGAGGTTTAACTGGTCCGTAACCCCTACGAACACCCTAGCACCACAATGCTGGTGATCTTCTCATTTTCGAGTAGTGCAGACGAGTTGAGTAGTAGATGGGGTCACGTTTTGTTAGTAGCTGTGGTGAAGACTGAAGCATTGATGTCCTGCGGTGTCCTCCTCATGGATCACTCCTGCTTGCCCTGCAGACCTAGCAGGCTGCCTCCTTCTGACCTGCTTAAAAAGTCCATTTTTGCTTGGAGCAGCCCATTTCCTATCTTCTCAGTGACCTTCCTGACAGGCAGGTAAAGGACTGTTGGGGAAGCTAGACAAGATGGTAACAAGAGACTTTTTTAGGACATCACTGACCTTCCTCACATCACATCCTGCCTGCTCAGAAGGCGTCCACCATTTCCTGGGCATGGAACCGGGGCCTTGCTGGTGACCTTCGCCAGCCAGGAGGTCACTAGCCCACTGCCCAAGGGGTGGGTTTGAGACCACTAGTCACCCACTTGGAGCCTGGCAAGAGAGAACTCCTTCCTACACTGATACAGTCATGCCACTGGGGGGCCAGACTGAAAAGCAGCTCTGTGGTTGGAGGGGGCTATCTCAGGCTGCAGACAGTCTAGCCTTGCATACCCATGCCCAGCCCAAAGCAACTCTTCACCCTTGTGATGGAAGACACCAGAAACAGCTTTCTTGGCCTGTTTGAGAAGGTGTGAATATGTCCACATGGATTCCAAATAGAGTCCCCGATTAGACCCTTGGCCTCCTGTGATGCTCCTGTGTCCTGCCCAGCTGCTTCCCCTCTTACAAGTCACCAATAACGCAGTGAGTCCTGCAAGGACAAGGTGGGCCAGCAGGGGGCTTTGGTATCTTGTCAGAGCTGGTGGACGGCAGATGACGATACAGCTCTGCCAGCTCGTCACAAGAATTAACCATGGTAGGATGCACAGAACCTTCTCCATCTCTGCGGGAGTCACTCTGTGGCCAGACTGCGAAGGGGCATCCAAACATGGCCTCCACCTCTCGCTCTCCGGAGGGCTGACTACACAAGATGGAGATCCAGCCATGGCCAAAAGGACTTCCTGACCAAGAGAAGGCCAAGCCACGATTTCCCTGTATGATGGGGTCTTCCTATGTTAACCTGAGACAGGAGAGTAGAAGCTTCGGCCTCCATAAACTCCTGGGCCCATGGAGATGGAATTGTCACATTTATGGGGTTTTAGTCTCTCACTGTCATGAGCCTGGCAGCTCCATTGCCAAAGGGGTGCAGCTTCTGTGTCTCTGCATCCAGAGAAGGCTGGGAAGAAGCGGAGCAGCAGGAAGTGCAGGTTGGACATGGGAACTATTTTTCAGGTTGCTGAACTAAAAGCAGCCAGACCCCTGAGGTACAAAGCCTGTTGTGAAGGGCCCTCCACCCTGAGAGCATGAGCAGATGAGGCTGGGAAGGTGGAGCACAGGACTGGGATGGACTCCAGAGCAGGGGGAAAAACCACACAGCCTCCTAGATGAGACTCAGTTGCCCCTTTTAGATACCTCTCTTGCAAAATTTCCCACTCTGGAGGGGTCAACCAGAATCTGCTATGATAGTGGTGGGACCCTTCATGGGGCCAGTGATTGGCTTTGGAAAGGGTTTTTAATGAATTTTAGGGGCCCTCTCATACTGCCTGCCATCGTCAGGGCCAGGCTGGTCCTGGAGAACCCACCACCTCTTTGTGCCCCCCTGTCAGGAGCAATTAGTCTATCCTTGGTGATTCCCAAAGTGACCTAATGAGCTCTTAATGACCCAGCCCCTTGCCTCACTCCAGCAGGGAGGATGCTCTTTCATCTGGCATCTTCCCAAAGAGCCATGAGGTTGCCGCAGGGGGAGCGGACATGCCTCTGCTCTGACAGCTCCAGCAATGAGTGTGTCCCAGAGTGACACGCATATGGGGGACCCCCTAACTTGCAGGGACAGTGGGTGGGATTGTGGGGAGTGCAAAGCCACATGGATGAGGGATCATGGATAGGAACTTGGAATTGGGAGGAACTAAAATACAATGGGACATAGGAATCAGTAGTGCAGGGATTCTCAGCTGGAGGGGTGCAACCGTCCTGCCCTTCCCATACTGGATGGAAGGGGAGGGCCAGCTGGATCCCAGTTAAAAGGGATGGGGAGTAACTAGATCCCACCAGGGACGGGGGCAGGACTAAGATAGTTTGGGCTTGAGGGGCACTGACTGAGCTGTGTGTGTGTGAGCCAAGGACTGGAACAGTGGCAGGGGGGCTGCAGGTTTTGGCAGAGGTGCCATGACAGTGAGGGAGCCCATGACTGGAATAAGTGTGGGGGGGGGGGGACGACTGTGGAGCAGCAGTGAGCTGTCCAGCAGAGGGGAGGGGCACCAGAGGTCTGGAGTCACAGGTGGGCACTGTGGGCTAGGCCGGAGGCTCACTAACCTCAGTCACTAACCCTAAGTCTGGAAATGAGCAAAGTGTCCTGGGTGTTCCTGGCCTTGTGCTGCCATGCAGGGGGAGAAAGGGACCACCCCTTAGGCCAGCTACCAACACTGCAACTAACCGGGCAGAAGGACACAGCCTATATGAAGCCATCATGCCCCATGCACCTATGGGTGGATCCACCCCATCCCAATGCATGAGCCAACATTGCTTCTCTGGGGGGATCAGACCATGCCCAGAGTAGAGTGGGTACAGGGTACTACCTTTCTGCCCCACCCAGGGCATCACAGTGCCCCTTGTGCAGGGCAAAGCCACCCCTGCAACCTTTAACCTGTTAATTCCCTTATGGGCAAGCAAATATTCAGTCTTTTGTAACAAGTTTCCCCACCACTAGTGCAGGCTAGAGACATGCAGCTCCCTGGAACAGGTACCTCCCCACTGCTGAAGTGTCTCACTGCCTCCTATTCTCTAATGGGCTGAGGCACAGGGGTATGTCTATGCAGAAAAAACACCCCCGGGATGGCAAATCTCACCATGTGGGTCAACTGGCTTACAGGGCTAGGCAGCGTAGCCACTTGGGTTGGAGTCCCAGCACTGAGCGCCTCCCCGGATTTCAGAGTCAAGTCTCCACCCCAAGCATTTGCTTTTACCCCTGCAGCATAAACTGCAGCCAGCCAGACCTGCTGCTGGGAGCCCTTTTTTGTTTGGCTGTGTAGATGTACACAGCCTGGCTACGTAACTGGCCCCCATTCACACATGGAGTTGTTGGTGGAGCAGGGACCAGGTCTCCAGCATGCCAGGTCAGTACCCAAACCACTGGGCTTCCCCAGCTCGGCTGTTCTCAGAGGTGGCAGATGACAGAACAAGGAGCAATGGTCTCACATTGCTCTTGCTGGGTTTTCTGAATTTGGGGCAAAATCCCCTTGCCCCGAGGCCTAGGCACTATTTAGCTAAGTATGTAAGTGGCACATCAGCGATGCCTAACTCTTGTGCTGGTGAATTTCACTCGTCTTCACCCTTGTCCTGCCTGGCCGCTGCCTTTGTCTCCTCCATTGCATTTGTACACACGCCTGGCTCGGTCTATATGGTCTTTTGGGCACTGACTGCATTTCTTTCACATCAGCGTCCCACCTTGTGACATTGCAGTGCTATAAATATTAAACAGTAATAAGCCTGCGTTGGCATCTGCAGCAACTCATTAGACTAGTCTGTGTGGCCCACGCTAGAAGAGTGCCGGTCTCTGTCCCCACTAGTGCCTGGGCCATAGAAGAGTTTAATCAGCCTGTTACAGGTGCTGGTCATGTACTTTGTCCTTAGCCTGGTCAACAGAGGTGCCTGTTTGTAGATTGCGGGCTCCAGCCCTACTGTCAAGCCAAGGGGGGTGGTTACACAAGCAGCATGTTATTGTGGGGACTAGTCTTCAAACAGCTTCCAAAGCCCTGTGGGGGGAAGGTGGGGGGAAGGTGTCCTGTGGGGGGAAGGTGTCCTGTGTCCATGCTTAGGCAAATTAAGACTAAAAGGTAGCTGGCCGGCCTGGCCTGTGGACATCAGATCCAAGCGCCTGAGGCCCTACCTACAGCAGGACACCACCCACATACTGGGCTCCTGACTTATCCCCTGCCTAGCACCGGGATAACCTCATTGACACCAGTGGGTCTACTCCTGATTTACACCAATGTAAGCAAAAGGAGAATCAGGCCCCTAAGCAGTTTTGAATTCATTAATCTGGGGCTGAAATGAACCCTTGGGCAAAGGGCCTTCGGAGAGGCTCCAAAGATGTTAGTTTGTATGGCATTAGCACCCCGTTGTAGACCAGGCTCCCATTGTGCATAGCCCTTGAGATGGTGTCACCAAGACCAGTAAGGATTGCTTCCTACAATTATAAATTAGGTGCATGCAAGTGAAGCAACTTGCCCAGCACTACCTGGCAATCAAGTGGGGTCTAAAACTCACGGCTGGTTTCCATGCCCTACTCGCTAGCTCCATCTGCTTCCCTTGAATGCCCTCTTGGAACAAATCGGCACTTGAAAAAAACAGTTCCCTCCAGCTAACCCCCTCCTCTCCCTGCGAGGATCAGCAGCAGGGCAGATTGAACTGTGTGCTGCCTTTTCCAGGCACATGGCCGGCCTGAGCCAAAGTCGGCAGGCCTCTGTGACATGACTGTCCCCCATCTAGCTCCTATTGCTGCCATCACCAGTGTCCTACTGCCTCACATGCATCAATGATCTTCTCCGCACAACGCTCAGTGAGATTGGCCAGCACTAACCAATTTAGAGGAGGAGAGGAGAGTTTCAGGCTGTTATTAATGATGATGATTATTAAGTATTTATATTATGATAGTGCCCAAGAGCCCCAATCGTGGCCAGGACCCCACTGCACCAGGTGCTGTACAAACACAGAACCAAGTGCTGGCTCTCACCTCAGAGATCTGCCAATCTAAGTGTAGGACAAGAGACCACTGGGAGCAGTGAGTATGATGGGCAGTAGTTACAGCATGCCAGCGCCTAACCATTGTCAAGGTAGCACAGCAAGTCTGCAACAGAGCTGAACCCAGATCCCCTGATTCCCAGGCTTGCTGTGACCACACACAATCCTTCCCACACACACACGCAGGCTGCAGGAGGAAGGGTTTGGTCATGAGTGTCTACAAGTTCCAGGCCAAACCCCTCCGGTGCTGCATGGCAGGGGCTGTTCGTGTCCGTTTTGCGGAGGTGAGCACACATGACATCGTGGAGGAAAAGGAAGTAGAGGAATTAGACAGCTCTGAGTCAGGGAAATGCTTAGAGACTTCAAATCCAATGTCATGACCTCTCAGCCACAATTATATCGCGCGAGAGACCCATACAAACCAGTATGTGCATGCACCCAGCTGTGGTCTCACAAGAGCACTGGGATTCGCACATACCAGGAAACCTTCAGCAAGAGCCACCCTCTGACTGGGCTGAGTGTTGGAGCAGAGCTGTACAGCGATAGGACTTATTACTATTTATTACTTGTTTTACCATAGTGCCCTGGTCATGGACCAGTACCACCTGTGCTAGGCGCTGTACAGACAGAGTACTAAAGGACAGTTGCTGCCCCAAAAGATTAACCACATGGCTTCCACTTAACCACACGTCCATCCTTCCACACCTACGTGGTACCAAGCAGAGTGCTCCAGGGGTCGGTCCTGGGGCCGGTTTTGTTCAACATCTTTATTAATGATCTGGATGATGGGATTAATTGCACCCTCAGCAAGTTCGCAGATGACACTGAGCTGGGGGGAGAGGTAGATATGCTGGAGGGTAGGGATCGGGTCCAGAGTGACCTAGACAAATTAGAGGATTGGGCCAAAAGAAATCTGATGAGGTTCAACACGGACAAGTGCAGACTCTTGCACTTAGGACGGAAGAATCCCATACACCGCTATAGGCTGGGGACTGATTGGCTGAGCAGCAGTTCTGCAGAAAAGGACCTGGGGATTACAGTGGCTGAGAAGCTGGATATGAGTCAGCTGTGTGCCCTTGTTGCCAAGAAGGCTAACGGCATATTAGGCTGCATTAGTAGGAGCATTGCCAGCAGGTCAAGGGAAGTGATTATTTTCCTCTATTCGGCACAGGTGAGGCCACATCTGGAGTATTGGGCCCCCCACTATAGAAAGGATGTGGACAAATTGGAGAGAGTCCAGCAGTGAAAATGATGAGGAAGCTGGGGCACATGACTTATGAGGAGAGGCTGAGGGAACTGGGCTTGTTTAGTCTGCAGAAAAGAAGAGTGAGAGAGATTTGGTAGCAGCCTTCAGCTACCTGAAGGGGGGGTTCCAAAGAGGATGGAGCTCAGCGGTTCTCAGTGGTGGCAGATGACAGAACAAGGAGCAATGGTCTCAAGTTGCAATGGGGGAGGTCTAGATTGGATATAAGGAAACACTATTTCACTAGGAGGGTGATGAAGCACTGGAATGGGTTACCTAGGAAAGTAGTGGAATCTCCATCCTTAGAGGTTTTTAATATCCAGCTTGACAAAGCCCTGGCTGGGTTGATTTAGTTGATGTTGGTCCTGCTTTGAGCAGGGCGTTGGACTAGATGACCTTCTGAGGTCTCTTCCAACCCTAATCTTCTATGATTCTATGTGCATACACACTCACACAGTCTGCAGCAGGGAGGGTTAGGAACATAAGACTTGCCAGACTGGCTCAGAACCAATGCCCACCCCGCCCATATCCTGTCTCTGACAGTGCTGGCACCAAGTACTTCAGAGGACTGTGTCAGAACCCCACAAAGGTAGCAAAGGTGGGATAATCTGCCCCCTACATTAAGTCTCATCAAATTAGCAATTGGTTTAAGACCCGAAGCATGAAGTTTGATATCCCTTTGACAAAACTCATTAGCACTGGCTATTCTAACTCTGGATATTCTCGTGAGCCATAGAAACATCCAGTCCCTCTCTTCAAATCTTGCTAAATTCTTAGCCTCCATGCCTTCCTGTGGCCGTGAGTTCCACAGTCTAATGGTGTGTTGTTTGATAAAGTATTTCCTGTGGTCAATATTAAATTTCTCATCATTCTATTTCGGCGACTGTCCCTTTGTTCTTGTGGGGGACAAACGTGTGGAAGACAGAAGCTCCCAGCCGCCCTTCTTCATGTAACAAGAGCCTGAGAGGTCGCTGCCTCATGCAGCTGCCATGTTTGGAAGAAGAAGGACTCTGTGGGTGTTTCTGAGAATGAGAAGGGAATTAACCAGCTCTTAGCTGTCTGGATTTGAACCCGTGCAGGCAAACAATGATTACACAGTATAGAATAATGGTACTGAAGGGAAAATAGACTGAAAGAGACACAGGAAAAGATAATGAGCTCCAAAGCAGAGTGGAAAGGAACAGGTACAATACCCAAGGGGCTCAGAGCTAAAAGCAAATGTATTTATAGCTTGAGCTAAAGAGCCAGGCTCTTTAGCTGGGATCTGTAATACACTCCTGGCCTCTGTGGATCAGGCACAGAGGGTTACATATAACTCATTCTCACCAGCGGCTGCATTTGTTTTGCTGTCACACCCATGTCCATCTGCGTGTGTAATACAAGGATTGGGCCCTCGAGGGCTGGGTTTCAGGCTATGTCATTCCCCCACTCTACTCTCACGAGGAAGCAGGGACTAGCCTTTGGTGGGAATCCAGTTCCATGTAGCTAACTCTCGTGAGTCTCAAAACTTCAGAGGTTTTCCTAAAGGCTATAACTTCTAGAATCACGTTATTGCTGGAAATTTTGGCTTCTCTTTTTTTTAAGTAAGTTTCTGGCCCTCAGGGCTGCAGAGAAAAGCTTGAAAATGTGCCCCCTAATGTCTCTGAAACCAGAAGAGAAATCAAAAGAAGCCTATATTTAATATCTTTAAAATCTTATGGTTTTTTGGGGGGATCTGATTTGGGATTTTTGAACACTTGAGATTGGCTCCAAACCCTGCTAGCTACTCCCCAGAAGGTAAGCCAGATGGTATGCCCATCCGAGAGCTGCTGTTTTTCCCACTTAAAGAGCAGACACCTGCTTTCAATGTGATTTTCAGTGACAAAAAGCAGCAGGAAGAAAGCACCAAACTGAAGTCTTTGAAAGAGAGCACAGACTGTGAAACTCTTATGTAACAGGTTGCAGCAACTCTGAGAGCAACATGGCTGCTCCTCTGCATGCAGGCAGAGTTCTTAGTAATTTAAAGGGGCAGCACACAAAACAAAGGCATCACAATTTCACAACTGCACATGTAACAACTCACTGGGGAGTGTGCATTACAATTAAATGTGTGCTCAGTCTGCAGAGTGTAGGAGTCTTCTACAGCAGCAATTAAAGGGTCTTAGCAATTCAGCTCAAACTATAGCAGCTCATGCTTTGAATTCTAACCATGGGTCGCATCTCCAATGGGGTTGCGCTACCAGCAGATGGGGTTACGGTGATCCCGTGTGTGTGGAGGACACCATTTTGCTCCATCATGACCTTGTATGTTTGGCGTGTGCAAGGTCTCAATGCATGGAGGATGCCATTTTCTCTACCAAATGGCATCCTACACATAGCATGACTTTGCACACACCATAGATATGAGGTTGTGCTGTGCAGAGAAGGCCATTTTGCTCTCCATGCTGTCTGGGGTCCTGAGAGGAACTAATTAATTAAAATGGGGTCATCCTGGCAAAAAGTTTGGAGCCTCCTGCTCTAGAGATCTCTGGTTCAATCCCTTCTATGGGGTCACCACACATGTACCATCCTAAGTCTACTTTTAGGCCTTCCATCTTTGACAGCCTCTCTGTAAATTCCTCTGGGCCTCCACAGTCACAGTAAAGCTCACCGTCTCCACCTTTCTGTTTTATTTCTGCCAAAGTGTCCTAATGGTGAGATCTATTTGTTTGGGGAAGCATCTCCCAAGGGAAAAAAATGAAGTTGATCACACTGAGATGAAAAAAAGCAATGGAGACTATCTTGTAGGGAACATTCCTGTGCAGGCGGAGGGAGGAGATGAACTAACTGCCCTATTATATACTGAATAAAGTACATTTAAAGTACAAAATAAAGTACAGTTAAGGTCCTAAAGTCAAGCACTGAAATATTAGGAAATGCCAGAATTAAGACTGTCCATGCAATCTTAATTGAACCCTCTTGCGCATGCGCATTATGATTTGGCTTGGCCGAATTAGGTTTTATTATTGTATAATTCTGGCAGATAATCAGTGTTTATTTTTAAGCATTTCTTTAGATTTTTATCAATTTACATTTTCAGTTATGGGAAGGGGGATTCAACATCACGTATCAAAATATCCAAGGTAGATATCCATAAATCAAACTCTAATAATTTTTCAAGCAGCATGTTACTTATTTTGCCTATCTGTAAATTTTGATTATTAACTGTTTGTCAGTTTGTGCATGTATGCTGAGATGGACATTTACCGATAAATCCTTCCAAGCAGATTTATGATAGTCTTTAATTACCCACTCATATACCCTTTTTCCCATAGGATCCCTCCTTTTAGTATTGTGCTAGCACCTAAGGGCTCCAAGCCGCAATCCGGGCCCCATTGTGCTCGGCACCATATAAACGCATACCCAGAAGAAGGTCCTTGTACCAATTTAATGCCTTTTCTATTTTTGAGTTCCACAGGCTTCCACAGCAGTCTCAGCTGGATGAAAATGATAGCCAGGCTCTGCTAACCAGAATGCTTGCGTCCCAAATGAGTCCCACTCTGTGTCACCTTTTCTAATTTGGCTGCTGTTTAAGGCCTTTCTGAGAGGGGATGGCGGGAGTTGGTTGTAATTTCAGAGGTGTGTTGCTGCGGTGAATGTTGGGGGGAAGGTGTATCTCTCAGGACCCTCACCGCAGTTCCGCTTTTCCAACATCCAGCTCTGGTTTCTGGACTGCGATTGCACAGTTGTTGACTTGGAATTAGGTTTGCTTTTTAAGGGATAAGAATACAATTTCTCCCCAGCTAAACTGACTGACTGAGAATTTGTGTTTTCCATCAAGCTGGAAACTAATCCAAACTGAATAGTACGGATGGGGGAGGAAACTCTCCCCCTTCCTCCCCCCTTCAGTCCCACCTGAAATTTGGATTTGTATCTCCGACCGCCTCTGGCCCTCCGCTTCCTGGACACACGCACAGAGACGCGCTGCACGGTAATGAAAGATAACGACCTCGCACGTTGCCATGGTAACCGTGCAGTAGTCGTGATAATGAAAACCAGATCTGGGATTATGGGCCTCCACTCCTGCTCTCTCTCTCTCTCCGTCCCGTCAGAGGCAACTTGACAGACTGGCTGGAGTTCTCTCCCCTGCCAATACGCACACAAGGAGTAGCAACGAATCCAAATCCTGGCAGGTCTGAAGTTAATGACCTGGCGAGGTTATAATCTGTTTACAAGCTTACAAACACCTGTCAGGGATGGTCTAGGTAGTACTCAGTGCTGCCATGAGTGCAGGGGACTGGACTAGATGGCCTCTTGAGGTCCCTTCCAGGCCTACGATTCTATGATTCACCTGACCTAGGCCTGGCCCCTGGTGCATGCTTACTGCTGGCGTATCTCAGTGGACGCAAACTGAGCCAGGCCTTTAGACCTGCCAACTGTTCCTTATTGTGTCATTTAAAGACATGTAGAGGGAGGGATCCCAAAGATCAGACACTTCTGTAGAGCCCTCACACATGCATCATGCTCAGCCCTGCACTGATGGAAATCTTCAGAGCCTCATAAACACTCCTCTGAAATGCCTTTCCATTCAAATCAGCGGCTCACCGTGCAAAAGACACATCCTCCACAGGAAGCCCAGCTTCGAGACAACAGCTGGTTTCCAAGTCCTGCTTTTACACATCTGAGCTGGTATGAGGAGCTCAAGCGGTTTATGGTACCTGATATCACAATGCACAAGGGGCTGTGCCAGGATTTTGAACTTTGGGAACCTGCTGGTCTTGCCTGCTTTACTCTAACTACTACCCCAGCCTGCCTGAGGCTGACAATAAGGCCATCTGAAGAAAGAAAGAGGCTAGCCAGCCCCTTGGTGCTACTTTGTTGACCTGAGAGGGAACCATGGAAAGACATCTTCAGCAATGATTAAGAAGAATGGCTCAGACATAGATCATCACTGGTAGTACTGAGGGCTGTGATTACAGACAACTGGCCAAGTTCATAGAACACAAGAACAGCCATACTGGGTCAGACTGAAGGTCATCTAGCCCAGTATCCTGTCTTCTGACAGTGGCCAAATGCCAGGTGCTTCAGAGGACAGTTATGGAGTGATCCATTCTCATCCAGTCCTAGGTTCTGGCTATCAGAAGCTAGGGACACCCAGAGCATGAGGCTGCGTCCCTGCCCATCTTGGCTAGCGGCTATGGATGGACCTGTCCTCCAGGAACTTATCTAATTCTTTTCTGAACCTCATTATAGTTCTGGTCTTCATAATATCCCCTGGCAACGAGTTCCACGGGCTGACTGTGCGTTGTGTGAAGAAGTCCTTCCTTTCGTTTGTTTTAAATTTGCTGCCTATTAATTTTATTGGGTGACCCCTGGTTCATGTGCTTTATCTGAAGGGGTAAATAATACTTCCGTGTTCACTTTCTCCACAACATTCACGATCTTATAGACCTCTGTCAGATCCCTCCTTAATCATCTCTTTTCTAAGCTCAACGGTCCCAGTCTTTTTAAGCTCGCCTCATATGGAAGCTGTCCCATACCCCTCATCATTTTTGATGCCCTTCTCTAATTCTAGTATATCTTTTTTTGAGATGGGGAAACCGCAACTGCACTCATTATTCAAATTGTGGGTATACCATGGATTTATATAGTGGTATTATGATATTTACTGTCTTATTATCTATCCCTTTCCTAATGATTCCCAACATTCTGGTTAGCTTTTTTGACTGCTGCTGCACATTGAGCAGATGTTTTCAGAGAACTATCCATGATGACGCCAAGATCTCTTTCTTGAGTGGGAACAGCTAATTTAGACCCCCATCATTTTGTGTGTGTAGTTGGGATTATGTTTTCCAATGTGCTTTACTTTTAAACAATGGAATTCGTCTGCCATTTTGTTGCCCTGTCACCCAGTTTTGTGAGATCTTTCTGAAACTCTTTGCAGTCAGCGCTGGACTTAACTATCTTGAGTAATTCAGTGTCATCTGCAAACTTTGCCACCTCGTTGTTTACCCCCTTTTCCAGATCACTGATGAATCTGTTGGACAGCTCTGGGCCTAGTACAGACAGATCCCTGGGGGTTCTTACTATTTATCAGTTTCCATTGTGAAAACTGGTGGGTTAAGTGAATCTAAAGTGAATTCTACCCCTCTCAGTGTGTAAACTGCACTGACCTGGAGTGTCAGGGTGTGATCCACAGCCCATGTAAATCAGCACAGCTCCCTCCACTCCCAGAAACCATTTGAGGAGCTGGTTCCCTCCTTCCTGGAGCTAGTGTGTAAGTGTGATTGCCACCAGCTTGGCTGACACACCTGGGCTTGAACCAGAGCCAGAAACCACAAGCTGGTGCAGCTGTGACGAAAGCTCTCTGCTTGTTGCACTGATAGTCTGCCAGCTGCTGTGCAGCAGGCATGGAGGGGCCCTGTAACACCCTCCCCAGCGGTCACCTAAGGTGGTGAAATTCTGGCATCTGTGGCCTGATTCTGTGTCACACTCTTTCCTACACTTGATGCATGAGCTCAGAGTGGGACAATGTTGGCCTTAACCCACCTTTCCTCCTTTCACCTTCTGAGCCTGTCCTATGCCACTCTGGAAATTACAGCAGCCACTGAGCTACTCGAATTTATGTTGGGGCTGCTCATAACACCCAGAGGGACTGTAGGAAGCTCAGACTAGCCAGAGCGCACTGCATGCTGGCCAAGTCCCTTCCTCCCTGCCCCCTCAGGCAATAGATTTCTTGCTTTTAAGTTCCCCTTGTGTCACCAGAGCAACATTAGGATAATGGAGAATGGCTCTGTTCACTCCTTTGTACTTGGATTTCCTTAGCCCCATTTCCTGAGGAGTAAGGGAGTTTAAATGAGTTTATGGGAGGCTAATTTACACCACATCACTCCTGAATTTGGCCCTCTGAATCGAAGGGTGGTGTCTAACTGAGTCTCAGTCAGAGTAACTTATGCACTGAGGAGGTTCGAATGTGTGACCCCAAGTCTCTGGGGCAAAGGGTTCCCAGTTTGCAAACCTGACAAACTCACTGCACCAAACACATCTTGCAGGATATTTATCCATCAAGAGTAACAAGTAAGGTGTTGTCAAGGCTGATTCCCCACTCTGGCACTTTGAGTGCAGAAGGTGGGGGCCCGGAAGGATCAGGGACTGGTGGATAGCTGACACCTGTGCTCCAGTGTCTCTCTACTCAGTAATCTTCCTCCCGCTCACATTCATACTTTCCCTTTGCTCTGGGGGTATTTGCAAGGCATCTGGGCCTGAAGGCTCTTGGTGGGTCCCCGGGGTGATGAGTTGCAGTCGGCTGGTGCTCTTGGGGCAGTTGGCCTTCACATGCCCCAGCTTGTTATGTTTGAAGGATCACCCAGCTGACTGTGGGCTGGAGCAAGGTGGGTGTTTGGAGAGTGGGATGGTGGGATGAGAGGGGTTCTGGGGTTTCTCTGGCTGTGTGGAGGGCTCCTCCTTGTGAGGTGGGGTCTTGGGCTGACTGCGATGGTGGGGTGTCGTCTCGGGTTGCCCCTTCTGGTATCCTCACCAACTGCTACTAGCTTTCTTCTTCTCCGCCACCTCCAACCATTTGGCTCCGATCTCCCCAGCCTTGATTACAGTTTTGGGCTTCCCATCGAGGATGTACCTTTCTATTTCTTCAGGAACACCCTCTAAGAACTGCTCCATTTGAATGAGGAGAGACAGATCTACCAGAGACTTAACATTTGCTCCTAATATCCAGGCATCCAGTGTGGTAGGCATGTCGGGAAAATGCCACGTCTGGTTTCCACTTTAGGGCTCTAAACCGCCGACGGGCATGCTCCGGTGTTAGCCCCTCCTAATTCTGGCCTTTTGTTTAAAAAGTTTGTACTCTTCTTTAGGCATTTCAGCTGCCACCTCTGCTAAGGATCCACTGAGTTGTGGCCTCAGCTCCACCATATACTGCTCTGTAGGGATGTTGTACCCAAGGCAGGCCCTTTCAGAATTTTCTAAGAAGGCCTCTGTATCATCACCTACCTTGTACGTGAGGAATTTTTTGGCATGAAGAGCAGTACCTGGAGAAAGATTGTTAGGGCTACCTGATTGATCCAGCTTAGCCTTTTCCATCCCTAAGTGCTTCAGGTCCACTTCCAAGCACTTTGCCTATCTCCTCTCCACTGCTTCCGCCTCCAAGTGCTTTGCCTCTAGGAAGAAATTCCTTTCTTCCTCCGTTAGAACTTGGTCTGAGTTAAGGGCATCTCTCCATCCTGGCACCGGGATCTCGGTTCGGGGAGGGCTGACCCTTCCCTCCTGGGAAGTCTCCATTCCCCCATCCCCTCCCTGCATTGCTGTCTTGGAGCTGGATGTCTGGGCTTGATCTGGGTCTCTCTTATCCGTGGCATGCCGCTTTAGGAAGATTGGTTTCTCTAGGGTTTCGGTGCCCGACTTCAACCTCATGCACAGGGCTGCCCTACTCTAGCCTCGCTATTTCGTTGCCATAAAGCTAGAAAAAATAAATAAACTGCTTGTTGGAGTCCCTGGCGTGGCAGGCTTAACCCTTTGCGTGCCTGTTCTCCCTCAGGCAGGAAAGAAAGAAAGAAAGAAAGAAAGAAAGAAAGAAAGAAAGAAAGAAAGAAAGAAAGAAAGAAAGAAAGAAAGAAACCAACCAACCAACCAACCAACCAACCAACCAACCAACCAACCAACCAACTGCCCTGGCTTTTCAGGCTGCCAAAAGGAAAACTGTGTCCTTTTAAAATCCTGAGGTCTGTGCTTCTGTTTCAAAATGATCCCACCCCTCTGCCACCATGTCAAGGCTAATTCCCCACTCTGGCACTTGGAGTGCAGAAGGTGGGGGTCCGCAAGGATTCTAAAAATTCATACTGGCCACTCCAGGCTGGTATTAAACTCCCAAGGGTATAGCTTCTCTCTGACCTTGGATAGGTAGATGCTGTCACCACCTAAATGCAAATAAACCCCTTTGAACCCAGGAAGGCACATTTGGGAATTCCTCCCTGTGGGTTACCCTCAAGCCTTTTCACACACCCCCTCTGGGGAAGAGCTGAGAAAGAAAACAAAGGAAATCAGTTGTTGCCACCAGTTAATTAAACAACATGTGCACAAACCTCTTAGGACACACAAACCAATCCTGTTCTTAAAAAAAGGTAAATTTTATTAAAAAACAAAAAGAAAGAAAATGCATCTGGAATGTAGGCTATTGCTAGATTTTAAAAAAGAGCAAATATAATAATTAAGCATCAAGAATGGTTTTCTTGAGGTCAGGCTTAAAGGTTACAAGCAAAACAAAAGCATGTGGGGTTAGCACAGAGGAGTCCACAAGCCATAAAGAAATAAAAGAGATAAACCTAATTGAGTCTTCCTAGACATTCCCTGATCTACTTACATACCTGGGGTTTCAGATAAGTAGTTTTGAGGTATGATTTGATGATTTTTCTTACCTGGTTTAAAGCTTCTTACAGCATTGCTGCTCTGTGTCTCCTCTCTCTGGAGAACAACAGACAGATATACAAAGGGAAAGTTTTTTTCCCAATTTTAAAAAGTTCTAGCCTTCCCATTGGCTCTTTTGGTCAGATGCCCACTCCCGTTCCTTTACCTGGGGGACTTTTTTAACCCTTTATGGTAAAGCAAGTCGAGAAGATCCACCAAGAGGGACTTTATGGCTAACTGGCTGGCTGGGTGTCCATAAAAAGGAGCTACCCCCCTCCCGCTTCATTTATCACAAGTGTCTGGAAAGCTCATAATTTGTTGAGATACTTACATCTCACAATGATTATGAATTGGTAATATTTAAGGAATAATGTATTTATATTGAAAGCATGCTGTGTGACTTGGAGGAAAAATTAGTCACCAAGGGATATTATGTCTCAGTGATGGTCCATTCAGGCAAGAGGGAGTTGTCACCCCACCCTGTTTAGCCATTGATGCAATGCCAGGCTCAGTTTCCTGGAAAACCATCAGAGACAACTGCAAACAATTGAAACTAAGGAAGGTAAAAAATGGAACATTACAAGAGACAGAGGCTCGCCCATGAATAAAGACAAAAGCCTTTTTCTGCATAACACGGAGGCGGGACAAACAGTGGTGAGCTGGAGCCGGTTCGCACAAACAGGTTGTTAAATTTTGAAGCAGTTTTAGAACCGGTTGTTAAAAATTGTTAGGGCTCCCTGAGCTCCTGGCTGGGGAGGCTCCCCCGGCCCCTCCCCTGCCTTCCCCCCTCTCGCAGAGCCTCAGCTTGCTGAGCCGCCAGCGCTCTGGACCGCTCCTGGGCAGCTCTGCAGCTCCTGCCACTTTGAGCAGCATGGTACGGGGGTGGGGCCGTGAGCTCCAGCGGGCCGTGCGGCATCCATACACGCTGCCCTGAGCAGCATGGTAAGGGGGCTGGGCCAGGGCTGGGAGGAGGGGTTGGATAAGGAGCAGGGAGCGGTTGGAGGGGGCGGAGGTTCTGGGGGGGCGGTCAGGGGACGGGGAATGGGGCGGGGTTGGGTAGGTGTGGGAGTTCTGGGGGTCTATCGGGGTGGTGGTGGATGGGGTTGGGACAGTCAGGGGACAGGGAGCAGGGCAAGTTGGGTAGGAGGTGGGGCCCTGGGGGGCAGTTAGGCGTGGGGGGTCTCAGGAGGGGGTGGTCAGGGGACAAGGAGCGGGGGGGGTTGATGGGTTGTGGGTTCTGAGGGGGGCAGTCGGGGCAGGAAGTGGGTGGGGGTAGGATAGGCGGCGCGGGCAGGCTATTTTGGGAGGCACAGCCTTTCCTACCTAGCCCCCGATACAATTTTGCAACCCCAATGTGGCCCTTGGGCCAAAAAGTTTGCCCACCCCTGGTCTAGTTTATTATTTTATTAACAGGGGTTGCACTTGCCTCGTTCATTATGTTGATATGTGTTTAATAAAGCAATACTTTGTTTCCATTGTAATAAACGTAAAAATGTTTTTTATTTTTTTTATTGTTAAGTATGTCTCCCAATGACTCAATACACTGCCACTTCTTATGGAGAAAGGTACAAAAAATACATAACTGTGGCACATCCCTTAAATCAGAACTTTTTATGTTGTTAAGATTTTGGCAGCTTATCACTAGGGACAGGTCCTCTGAATCCTTTCACTGAGGAGACATCTTAAGCAGCGAGGAGTTCCTGTGAAAAACTGGATCCTTATTCTGTGAAGCCGTCCAGCTAATTCTGCAATAGAGGGGGGGAACACCTACTGTATTAGCTAGGAATGGTAACTATTTGTAAGTGCAGACAAAGTTTCGTGTGTTATGATTTTGCTTTGTGTGGTAACCGTTTGTTTCTGCCACTCTCTTGTTTCCAGTTGACACTGTTCTTTGTTAAATAAACCTACTTTTTTTGATTATACGTGCTCACAAGTGCGGAGTGATGTTACAGGCGTGGCACTGTAAGGAGCCTGCTGGAGGGGTGTTCTGAAATAGAGCAATAAGGAGAGGCAGAGGCAATCTAGAGGCCAGATTATGTTTTTTCTCAATCAGATGGAGTAAAGAAGAAATCAATGAGGTGGGGAATAATCACAAGTAAAGCAGAGGTAGTTGTTTTAGCAGGAAATACTACTTAGGCTTACGCTGTAAGCTATTACTGTTATCTCCTGCATATTAACTACTATTATCTTAATTAAACTCACTTTATAGGAAAGACTTTACATGTCAGAAATAAGAATTTGGAATTAGAAATGTAATGAACTAGAACATGAAACCCACCGTTAGTTTCCCTTTCCAGTTTCTCAGTTTTCAGCCTCTGGAAGCCCAGAGTTTGGAGGACAAGTTCTTAGGATGTGTAGTTATCTCTTAGGCAAGGCTCTTGTGCAATCTTTGTTTACTCTTTTGAGTTCCAGCTTAAATAAAGACAGTATTAGAGCTGTCAATTAATCGCAGTTAACTCATGCGATTAACTCAAAAAAATTAATCACGATTAATCGCAGTTTTAATCGCACTGTTAAACAAGAAAATACCAATTGAAATTTATTAAATATTTTGGATGTTTTTCTACATTTTCATATATATTGTAGTCTGTGTTGTAACTGAAATCAAAGTGTATATTATTTTTATTACAAATATTTGCACTAAAAATGATAAAAGAAATAGTATTTTTCAATTCACCTCATTCAAGTATTGTAGTGCAATCTCTTTGTTGTGAGAGTGCAACTTACAAATGTAGATTTTTTTGTTACACAACTGCACTCAAAAACAAAACAATGTAAAAGTTTAGCACCTACAAGTCCACTCAGTGCTACTTCTTGTTCAGCCAATTGCTAAGACAAACAAGTTTGTTTACATTTACGGGAGTTACCGCTGCCTGCTTCTTATTTACAATGTCACCTGAAAGTGAGAAAAGGTGTCCACATGGCACTTCTGTAGCCGGCATTGCAAGGTATTTACGTGCCGGATATGCTAAACTTCCGTATGCCCCTTCATGCTTCGGCCACCATTCCAGAGGACATGCTTCCATGCTGATGATGCTCATTAAAAACATAATGCGTTAATTAAATTTGTGACTGAACTCCTTGGGGGAGAATTGTATGTCCCCTGCTGTTTTACCTGCATTATGCCATATATTTCATGTTATAGCACTCTCGGATGATGACCCAGCATGTTGTTCATTTTAAGAACATTTTCACTGCAGATTTCACAAAACGCAAAAAAGGTACCAATGTGAGATTTCTAAAGATAGCTACAGCACTTAACCTAAGGTTTAAGAATCTGAAGAGGGATAAGGTGTGGAGAATGCTTTCAGAAGTCTTAAAAGAGCAACACTCCAATGCGGAAAATACCGAACCCGAATCACCAAAAAAGAAAATCAGTCTTCTGTTGGTGGCATCTGACTCAGATAATTAAAATGAACATGTGTCAGTCCACACTGCTTTGGATTGTTATTGAGCAGAGCCTGTCATCAGCATGGACGCATGTCCCCTGGAATGGCGGTTGAAGCATGAAGGGACATACAAATCTTTAGTGTATCTGGCACATAAATATCTTGTGACACCAGCTACACCAGTGCCATGCAAACACCTGTTCTCACTTTCAGGTGATGGAAACAAAAAGCAGGCAGCATCATCTCCTGCAAATGTAAACAAACCTGTTTGAGCGATTGGCTGAACAAGAAGTAGGACTGAGTGGACTTGCAGGCTCTACAATTTTCCATTGTTTTATTTTTGAATGCAGTTTTTTGTACATAATTCTACATTTGTAAGTTCAAATTTCATGATAAAGAGATTGCACTACAGTACTTGTATTAGGTGAATTGAAAAATACTATTTATGTTGTTTTTTACAGTGCAAATACTTGTAATCAAAATAAATATAAAGTGAGCATTGTACACTTTGTATTCTGTGTTGTAATTGAAATCAGTATATTTGAAAATGTAGAAAACATCCAAAATATTTAAATAAATGGTATTCTATTATTGTTTAACAGTGTGATTAATTGCGATTAATTTTTTTAATCACTTGACAGCCCTAGACAGTATGCCTTGATATGCTGTGTTGGCTTCCTGACTGAACAACGATCCCTTGGCTCTTTTCTGGTGTATGCTCCCTTTGCTCTGTGATGATTCCTCTATTCCTGTCACCTCACCATGCCTACCTTGAGAGACTGTCTGGACGTCCTGTGTTACAGTCCTTACTATTTTCTTACTTTGGCTCCTTCCCTTCCTCCTTATTTCTTTAGTCTGTTTCTCTTGTGACAGCTTATTTCCCTCATGTTGTACCTTTCTCAGTTTTCTAACAATGCTTTTCTATTCATTTCTTTGATTACTTAGAGGCTTTTTGGTTATTTTTCCTCTTAACTTTGCTGTTCCTCCTTCAACTTTCCCTTGTATGCCACTGACTTTCCTCTTTCTCAGTCCTGGCCCTTTTGTGGCTATCCCTGCTATCCCTATAGGCAGTGCTGTTGTAGCTGGCTTAGTCCTAGGATCTGAGAGAGACGAGGTGGGTGAGGTAAATTGGTCCAATCCAAGCTGTTACCTCCTCCATCTTGTCCTACTATCCCTGGCATTCCTGTCCTCAGCTGGGCTTCCTCCCTGTCCGCTCTGTTCCTGGGGCCCTGAAGATGGTGTGACTTGGCCACTGGGGCCCTATCCACTGGCTCCCCATGTACTTACTGCCTCTTGGCTTTTTCTGCTGTCTTGCTCACTTCTGTCCTCTCTCTCTTTCTCTCTCTCCCAACTCAAGGCACCCTCCCTCCAGATTGGTTCCATGCCACTACTGCTTGTTTGGCCTGGTCCTGGGGCATGCTGCCACCTGCTCTCCCTCCTGTTTCTTTCTTTTTCTTCTTCCCTCCAAAACTGTGCCAGGCTTGAGCTCACCCTGCTTCAACAACCCTGGAAACCTTGTTGCTCCCCGCAACAACTGTTTCGGGCCCCATTTTAAAAAAACAAACAAGCCATTATAAGCACCAGAAGTCTGCACCTATTATTAACCGGTGAAGACAGGGCTGACAGAGCCTGGAGGGGAGGGCTGGAGTGGCTGACAGGTTGGTGGCATCAGGAGCTGACACTCAGCCGGGCACAGGCAAGACTCCCTCCTAGTGGAGGCTGGGGGTAACAAGGTGACTCGCAGTCCTGGGTATCCCAAGAACCATCCCAGCATCTCAGTACTAGATGTTAAGGGGCTGAGGGAAAGCATCTGTTCGTATTAATTTTGGGAGCTCAGAGGGACTGGAGAGAAAGAGGAAGGGAAGAGGTTCCCATTGCAAATAGAGGAGTCAGAATGAGCCATCAAATGATGGCAAGATTCAGCATTCTCACCTTGCGAAGTCTCTATTGATTCCTCATCTCAGTCTCAGATGGGGCTGACAGAAAAGCGCCAGGATGGTTGGATCAACTTAGGTGAGCAAGCAACGTCCCAACAAAGGCGGTGGGATCTCAAGCATTAGATGTCTCCAGGATAGCTTGAGGATCACCCACTGGAGTCTACAATTCTGTCTTCAGCATTTGGAGCAGCAGATATTTCAGACTGAAATGAGGACCATTTCCTGCGATGGAGAACTACAGAAGGAACTGATGATGACCAGCTAAAGAGCTTGGCCTTTACACTGTGGGCTTGGCTACACTTGCGAGTTAGAGCGCATTAAAGGAACCCTGGGCACACTAGCTCAGTACCCGTCCACACGGGCAAGGCATGTAGAGTGCTCTGACACAGCGGCTAGAGCGCTCCTGGTACTCCACCTCGGCGAGTGGAATAACATTTGCTGTGCCACCGCTGGAGCGCCGCGGCACCAGTGTGGATGCCCTGGTCTCTTAGTGTGTTCTAATCTGCCTCCAGAAGTGTCCCAGTATGCTTGTTCTTGCCACTCTGGTCATCACTTTGAACTCTACTGCCCTGCCCTCAGGTGACCAACCATCAGACCCGCCCTTTACATTCTCTGGGAATTTTCATAGAATCATAGAATATCAGGGTTGGAAGGGACCTCAGGAGGTCATCTAGTCCAACCCCCTGCTCAAAGCAGGACCAATCCCCAACTTAATCATCCCCGCCAGGGCTTTGTCAAGCCTGACCTTAAAAACTTCAAAGGAAGGAGATTCCACTACCTCCATAGGTAACGCATCCCAGTACTTCACCACTCTCCTAGTGAAAAAGTTTTTCATAATATCCAACCTAAACCTCCCCCACTGCAAATTGAGACCGTTACTCCTTGTTCTGTCATCTGCTACCGCTGCGAACAGTCGAGATCCATCCTCTTTGGAACCCCCTTTCAGGTAGTTGAAAGCAGCTATCAAATCCCCCCTCATTCTTCTCTTCCACAGACTAAACAATCCCAGTTCCCTCACCCTCTCCTCATAAGTCATGTGTTCCAGTCCCCTAATCATTTGTGTTGTCCTCCGTTGGACGTTTTCCAATTTTTTCACATCCTTCTTGTAGTGTGGGGCCCAAAACTGGACACAGTACTCCAGATGAGGCCTCACCAATGTCTAATAGAGGGGAATGATTACGTCCCTTGATCTGCTGGCAATGCCCCTACTTATACATCCCAAAATGCCATTGGCCTTCTTGGCAACAAGGGCACACTGTTGACTCATATCCAGCTTCTCGTCCACTATAACCCCTAGGTCCTTTTCTGCAGAACTGCTGCCGAGCCATTCGGTCCCTAGTCTGTAGCGGTGCATGGGATTTTTCCATCCTAAGTACAGGACTCTGTACTTGTCCTTGTTGAACCTTATCAGAATTCTTTTGGCCCAATCCTCTAATTTGTCTAGGTCCCTCTGTAGCCTATCTCTATCCTCCAGCGTATCTACCTCTCCTCCCAGTTTAGTGTCATCTGCAAACTTGCTGACGGTGCAGTCAACGCCATCCTCCAGATCATTAATGAAGATATTGAAAAAAACCAGCCCGAGGACCGACCCTTGGGGCACTCCACTTGATACAGGCTGCCAACTAGACATGGAGCCTTTGATCACTACCCATTGAGCCTGACAATCTAGCCAACTTTCTATCCACCTTATAGTCCATTCATCCAGCCCATACTTCTTTAACTTGCTGGCAAGAATACTGTGGGAGACCGTGTCAAAAGCTTTGCTAAAGTCAAGGAATAACACGTCCACTGCTTTCCGCTCATCCACAGGGCAGTTATCTCGTCATAGAAGGCAATTATATTAGTCAGGCATGACTTGCCCTTGGTGAATCCATGCTGATTGTTCCTGATCACTTTCCTCCCTCTAAGTGCTTCAGAATTGATTCCTTGAGGACCGACCTGCTCCATGATTTTTCCAGGGACTGAGGTGAGGCTGACTGGCCTGTAGTTCCCAGGATCCTCCTTCTTCCCTTTTTTAAAGTTGGGCACTACATTAGCCTTTTTCCAGTCATCCAGTACCTCCCCCGATGGCCATGAGTTTTCAAAGATAATGGCCAATGGCTCTGCAATCACATCCGCCAACTCCTTTAGCACTCTCGGATGCAGCGCATCTGACCCCATGGACTTGTGCTTGTCCAGCTTTTCTAAATAGTCCCGAACCACTTCTTTCTCCACAGAGGGCTGGTCACCTCCTCCCCATGCTGTGCTGCCCAGTGCAGTAGTCTGGGAGCTGATCTTGTTCGTGAAGACAGAGGCAAAAAAAGCATTGAGTACAAGAGCTTTTTCCACATCCTCTGTCACTAGGTTTCAGAGTAACAGCCGTGTTAGTCTGTATTCGCAAAAAGAGCGAATTTCCAGCGAGAAACTGCTGAATTGGAATTCATTTGCAAATTGGATACAATTAACTTAGGCTTGAATAGAGACTGGGAGTGGCTTAGTCATTATGCAAGGTAGCCTATTTCCCCTTGTTTTTTCCTACCCCCCCCCCACCCCGTCAGACGTTCTTGTTAAACCCTGGATTTGTGCTGGAAATGGCCCACCTTGATTATCATACACATTGTAAGGAGAGTGATCACTTTAGATAAGCTATTACCAGCAGGAGAGTGGGGTGGGAGGAAGTATTTTTTCATGCTTTGTGTGTATATAATAAGATCTTCTACACTTTCCACAGTATGCATCCGATGAAGTGAGCTGTAGCTCACGAAAGCTTATGCTCAAATAAATTGGTTAGTCTCTAAGGTGCCACAAGTACTCCTTTTCTTTTTGTCACTAGGTTGCCTACCTCATTCAATAAGGGTCCCACACTTTCCTTGACTTCCTTCTTGTTGTTAAAATACCTGAAGAGACCGTTCTTGTTACTCTTAACATCTCTTGCTAGCTGCAAATCCAAGTGTGATTTGCCCTTCCTGATTTCACTCCTGCATGCCCGAGCAATGTTTTTATACTCCTCCCTGGTCAGTTGTCCAATCTTCCACTTCTTGTAAGCTTCTTTTTTGTGTTTAAGATCAGCAAGGATTTCACTGTTAAGCCAAGCTGGTCGCCTGCCATATTTACTATTCTTTCTACACATCAGGACGGTTTGTCCCTGTAACCTCAATAAGAATTCTTTAAAATACAGCCAGCTCTCCTGGACTCCTTTCCCCCTCATGTCATTCTCTCAGGGGATCCTTCTCATCAGTTCCCTGAGGGAGTCAAAGTCTGCTTTTGTGAAGTCCAGGATCCGTATTCTGCTGCTCTCCTTTCTTCCCTGTGTCAGGATCCTGAACTCGACCATCTCATGGTCACTGCCTCCCAGGTTCCCATCCACTTTTGCTTCCCCTACTAATTCTTCCCGGTTTGTGAGCAGCAGGTCAAGAAGAGCTCTGCCCTTAGTTGGTTCCTCCAGCACTTGCACCAGGAAGTTGTCCCCTACACCTTCCAAAAACTTCCTGGATTGTCTGTGCACCGCTATATTGCTCTCCCAGCAGATGTCAGGTGATTGAAGTCTCCCATGAGAACCAGGGCCTGTGATCTAGTAACTTCCGTTAGTTGCTGGAAGAAAGCCTCGTCCACCTCATTCCCCTGGTCTGATGGTCTATAGCAGACTCCGACCACGACATCACCCTTGTTGCTCACACTTCTGAACTTAATCCAGAGACACTCAGGTTTTCTGCAGTTTCATACCCGAGCTCTGAGCAGTCATACTGCTCTCTTACATACAATGCAACTCCCCCACCTTTTCTGCCCTGCCTGTCCTTCCTGAACAGTTTATATCCCTCCATGACAGTACTCCAGTCATGTGAGTTATCCCACCAAGTCTCTGTTATTCCAATCACATCATAATTCCTTGACTGTGCCAGTCAAGTTCTCCAGTTCTCCATGCTTGTTTCCCAGGCTTCTTGCATTTGTGTATAGGCACTTAAGATAACTCGCTGATCATCCCTCTTTCTCAGTATGAGACAGGAGCCCTCCCCTGTCGCACTCTCCTGCTCATGCTTCCTCCCGGTATCCCACGTCCCCACTTACCTCAGGGCTTTGGTCTCCTTCCCCTGGTGAACCTAGTTTAAAGCCCTCCTCACTAGGTTAGCCAGCCTGCTTGCGAAGATGCTCTTCCCTCTCTTCGTTAGGTGGAGCCCATCTCTGCCTAGCAGTCCTCCTTGTTGGAACACCATCCCATGGTCAAAGAATCCAAAGCCTTCTCTCCGACACCATCTGCGTAGCCATTCGTTGACGTCCATGATTCGACAGTCTCTACCCAGGCCTTTTCCTTCCACGGGGAGGATGGACGAGAACACCACTTGAGCTTCAAACTCCTTTATCCTTCTTCCCAGAGCCACGTAGTCTGCAGTGATCCACTCAAGGTCATTCTTGGCAGTATCACTGGTGCCCACGTGGAAAAGCAGGAAGGGGTAGCGATCTGAGGGCTTGATGAGTCTCGGCAGATTCTCTATCACATCGTGAATCCTAGCTCCTGGCAAGCAGCAGAACTTCTCGGTTTTCCCAGTCGGGGCGGCAGATAGATGACTCAGTCCCCCTGAGGAGAGAGTCCCCGACCACCACCACCTGCCTCCTTCTCTTGGGAGCGGTGGTCGTGGAACCCCCATCCCTAGCACAGTGCATCTCATGCCTTCCAATCGGCGGAGTCTCCTTCTCTTCCCTTCCCTCAGATGTATCATCTAGTCCACTCTCCGCATTAGTACCTGTGGAGAGAACATGAAAACGGTTGCTTACCTTTATCTGCGTTGCTGGTACATGGACGATCCCCTTTCTTCTTCTGGAGGTCACATGCTGCCAGATTTCTTCACCGTCCTTCTGTCCCCTCTGCAAGCCTGCTCTGAATCTTCAGAATGTTGTGTCCATAGAAGCATAGCCTGACATCTGTCCAGGAAATCTTCAGTTTCTCTTATGCAACACAGGGTCAATACTTGTTTCTCTAGACCTTGAACCTTCTCTTCCAATATGGAGACCAGCTTGCACTTTGTACAGACAAACATGGCACATCCAGTGCAGGTCACAACAGCTGAACACTCCCCATCCTTATTACCTTCCTTCTACGAGCTTCCTCAGGAATTGTAGTAACTACTCAGAGAAGCCGGCAAGATGTAAGCCTCAGTGGGCTCTCCCCAGGTGAACTCCCAGGCAAACTCCCTCTGTTAGCCTCTCTGCTGTTTGCTGCTCAGCTGGTTCGCTGAAAATCCCCTTCCTGTTTGCTCCGCCAGGCGTGGAGTACTCTCAGCGAATCTTTCCAGGTGACCATGCCTCCACGCGCCAGACAATCCACAGTATGGAGCAATGGTGATGTGCTGGACCTCATCAGTGTTTGGGGGGAGGAAGTTGTCCAGTTCCAGCTGCACTCTAGCTGTAGGAATTACAATACCTTTGGGCAGATATCAAGGGACATGATGGAAAGGGGCCATGACCAGGACGCTGTGCAGTGCAGGGTTCAAGTGAAGGAGCTGAAGAATGCCTACCGCAAAGCCTGCGAGGCAAACAGCTGCTCCAGTGCTGCCCCTGCGACCTGCCGTTTCTGCAAAGAGCTGGATGCGATACTTGGGGGCAACTCCCCTCCACTCCGAGTACCACCATGGACACTTCAGAGCCCAGTGCAACAAGGCAGGAGGAGGAGGAGGAGCAAAGCGGGAGCGAGGGTGCTGAGGCAGAGGAAGACACCTCAGAATCCCTAGATGCATGCAGCTAGGAGCTGTTCTCAAGCCAGGAGGAAGACAGCCATAGAATCATAGAATCATAGAATATCAGGGTTGGAAGGGACCCCAGAAGGTCATCTAGTCCAACCCCCTACTCAAAGCAGGACCAATTCCCAGTTAAATCATCCCAGCCAGGGCTTTGTCAAGTCTGACCTTAAAAACCTCTAAGGAAGGAGATTCTATCACCTCCCTAGGTAACGCATTCCAGTGTTTCACCACCCTCTTAGTGAAAAAGTTTTTCCTAATATCCAATCTAAACCTCCCCCACTGCAACTTGAGACCATTACTCCTCGTTCTGTCATCTGCTACCATTGAGAAAAGTCTAGAGCCATCCTCTTTGGAACCCCCTTTCAGGTAGTTGAAAGCAGCTATCAAATCCCCCCTCATTCTTCTCTTCTGCAGGCTAAACAATCCCAGCTCCCTCAGCCTCTCCTCATAACTCATGTGTTCCAGTCCCCTAATCACTTTTGTTGCCCTTCGCTGGACTCTCTCCAATTTATCCACATCCTTCTTGAAGTGTGGGGCCCAAAACTGGACACAGTACTCCAGATGAGGCCTCACCAATGTCGAATAGAGGGGAACGATCACGTCCCTCGATCTGCTCGCTATGCCCCTACTTATACATCTCAAAATGCCATTGGCCTTCTTGGCAACAAGGGCACACTGCTGACTCATAGCCAGCTTCTCGTCCACTGTCACCCCTAGGTCCTTTTCCGCAGAACTGCTGCTGAGCCATTCGGTCCCTAGTCTGTAGCTGTGCATTGGGTTCTTCCGTCCTAAGTGCAGGACCCTGCACTTATCCTTATTGAACCTCATCAGATTTCTTTTGGCCCAATCCTCCAATTTGTCTAGATCCTTCTGTATCCTATCCCTCCCCTCCAGCGTATCTACCACTCCTCCCAGGTTAGTATCATCCGCAAATTTGCTGAGAGTGCAATCCACACCATCCTCCAGATCATTTATGAAGATATTTTATGTGCAATCCACACCATCCTCCAGATCATTTATGAAGCCAGTCGCAGCAGCCGGTGCTTGGGGAAGGACAAACAGCAGAGGAGGTTTCTGGTAAGCGGCTTTTATTTTGGGAAGGAAGTTATTTGGTGTGGGGTCTTGGGACAAGGAGGATTAGGGCTGCATGCATGCCTAGATGCAGAATAGGGCGTTGATGTGCTCTCTCACATCACGGTAATCAACCTCAGTGATCTCTTCAAAGGTCTCATCCAGAACTTGGGCAATGCACTTGCGCAGGTTTCTCAGGAGAGCCACTGTGGTCCTTGTCCCAGTCAGGCTAACTTGTCCGCGCCACTATGCCATGAGGGGCGGGGGGACCATTGCTGCACACAGGCAAGCTGCATATGGGCCAGAGCAGAAGCCGCATTGCAGTAGAAGACCCTCCCTTGCTTCCCAGGTCACCCTCAGCAGCAAGATATCTTCCAGGACGAACTCCTGTGGAAAATGTGGGGACAGTGTTCAGTATAGGGGCCCCCTGCCACTGTTGGCTCTCCCCAAGCCATGGAAACCCAGAGGACAGTACAGCCGTGAAACAATCAGTCATGCTTGACCCTGTGCTTACTCACCATTTTGGGGATCCCATGTGCACTAGCTTTGGGATGGGCAAATTATGCTATTGTGTAGTCTGTGCTTGTGCTTAAATACGGGGAACTCATTGCTCTGTCTGGTGTGAAGAATCCTGCCTCTGTTAAGTGTTGCATTTTACTTTTACAGATGCAACCTTGAGATCTCAGCCGTCCGTGTTATCACTGTCTGAAAGACTCCAAAGAATCAGAAAGAGGCCACATAGAAGCAAGGAAGACATGTTGCATGAAGTAATGCAGCATTCAAGTAATGAAAATCAAAAAGTGAAGGAGTGGCGGGACAGTGAAAGGAGGATCCGCCAGCAGAATGAGGAGCGCCAGCACAAAAGTGCGGTGCTCTGGCAGCAAAGCACGGATTGGCTGATAGGCATAATGGAGCGCCAAGTGGACTCTATCCAGGCGCTCGTAGCCATGCAGGCAGAGCACTACTGTGTCCGCCCTGCCCCTGCAGCCCTTGTCCCAAAACTCTTTCCCTTGTGCCCCCATATCACCTCCAACCCACTTTCCCCAATATCTGGGTTCTTACCACCACCAGCTTAGGGAGGGATAGCTCAGTGGTTTGAGCATTGGCCTGCTAAACCCAAGGTTGTGAGTTCAATCCTTGAGGGGCCATTTAGGGATCTGGAGCAAAAAAAATTGAGGATTTGTCCTGCTTTGAGCAGGACTTAGACTAGATGACCTCCTGAGGTCCCTTCCAACCCTGATATTCTATGATTCCCTCCAACACCTGTAGCTTCACCACCCAGCCCTGAAAACTACAACCCTTACCCACTGCACTCAATCACCATGCAGTATAGCCATCCTGAAATACAGCACTCCAGACAGGAAGGCTGAGTATGATAACAGGACATATGCAAACCTGTGATTGTACTGTTCCCCACCCCACCCCCTTGCCCTTTGTGTTTCCCAAGCAGTTGTGTTTCTTTTCAATAAATGGATTTTTTGGCTTTGAAAACATTCTTTATTATTGCACAAAATAAAAGATACCTTAGCTGAGGAAAGAAACAGGCACTGCAAGTCAGCGTAGCAAACACAGATTCCTACTAACATTGGAACCACTGCACTTCACTCCCGTGCAGGACACCAGACATTACTGGTGGCTTTCAGCCTCAAATTGCTCCCTCAAGGCATCCCTAATCCTTGCAGCCCCCCACTGGGCCCCTCTAATAGCCCTGCTCTCTGACTGTTCAAATTCAGCCTCTAGCTGTTGAACCTCCGAGTTCCATGCCTGAGTGAATCTTTCACCCTTCCCTTCACAAATGTTATGGAGGGTACAGCACGCAGATATAACCATAGGAATGCTGTCAATGGCCAAGTCCAGCTTCCCATACAGAGAGCGCCAGCAGCCCTTTAAACGGCCAGAAGCATACTCCACAGTCATTCTGCACTGGCTCAGCCTGTTGTTGAACCACTCCTTGCTGCTGTCAAGGCTCTCTGTGTAGGGTTTCATGAGCCACGGCATTAAAGGGTAAGCAGGGTCTCCAAGGATCACAATGGGCATTTCGACTTCCCCTACAGTGATCTTCTGGTCTGGGAAAAAAGTCCCATTTTGCAGTTTCCTGAACAGGCCAGTGTTCCGAAAGATGCGTGCGTCATGCACCTTTCCGGGCCAGCCTGCGTTAATGTTAATGAAATGCCCACGGTGATCCACAAGTGCCTGGAGAAGCATAGAGAAATACCCCTTCCAATTTATGTACTCGGAGACTAGGTGGGCTGGTGCCAGAATTGGAATATGTGCGCCATCTATCACCCCTCCACAGTTAGGGAAACCCATTTGTGCAAAGCCATCCACAATGTCATGCACGTTACCGAGAGTCACGGTTCTTCTGAGCAGGATGCGATTAATGGTCCTGCAAACTTGCATCAACATGATTCCAACGGTTGACTTTCCCACTCCAAACTGGTTAGCGACCGATCGGTCGCTGTCTGGAGTTGCCAGCTTCCAGATTGCAATAGCCACCTGCTTCTCCACCATCAGGACGGCTCTCAATCTCGTGTCCTTGCGTCGCAGGGTGGGGGCGAGCTCCTCACACAGTCCCATGAAAGTGGCTTTTCTCATCTGAAAGTTCTGCAGCCACTGCTCATCATCCCAGACTTGCATGACGATGTGATTCCACCACTCAATGCTTTTTTCCCAAGCCCAAAAGTGGCGCTCCATGGTGGTGAGCATGTCCGTGAATGCCACAAGCAAACTCATGTCATATGCGTTACTCAAGTTGATATCGTTATCGGAGCCCTCACTGTCACTTTGGATCATAAGGAATAACTCGACTGCCAAACGTGATGTGTTGGCGACACTTGTCAGCATATTCCACAACAGTTCAGGCTCCATTCCCGCAGACCGAAAGGGAAGACAGAGCGCGCAGTACAAAAACACTGAAAGATGGCGCCAAATGTGGACGGAAGCACAGGGATGGGTGGGATGTGAACTGATGCATCACGGGGCATTGGCACAGGACCCAGAGTGCCCTGCACCCCTTCCCACAAGCCCCTTTCCCCTTTTCCCTTTCCCCTTCCCACAAGCCACAGGGCCAGAATGGGAAGAGGTGCTCTGTGGGATAGCTGCCTATAATGCACCGCTCCCAGTGCCGCTGCAAGAGCCACAAATGTGGCCATGCCAGTGGGCTTGCAGCTGTCAGTGTGGACAGACTGCAATGCTTTCCTTACTGCACTCTCCAAAGGCGGGTTTAACTCAAAGTGCTCTACATCTGCAAGTGTAGCTATGCCCTGAGTCACCTAATGTATCTAACTCTGGCTGGTGCATTGGGCCCAGTGAACCAGCTAATGGGCTTGAGCTCAGGTAGTTGAGGGCTGTGCTGTGATGCTGAAGGATGTGGGTCCAACACTGCTTGTGAGTTATGGGGTGTGTTACTTCAGGAACCTGTGACAAAGGGTTCCAGGAATGTGGTTGTCCTTTAGTGATGGGCTAAAGGCTGCTTGTTTTGAACTTAAGAAGGTTCCTTCTCACTCCACACAATGTTTGGTTGCTTATCTGAACTCTTTAGGCCTGTACGTTCCTCATTTACACAATTTGGCATTAAGAACTGACCTGAACGCGTTTCAGACTCTTGCAATTTTGTTGAGAATCCCATGCTATACCTGGTGTTATTAAAGCCTCAACTTCTAAACCAACGTGATTAGGTGAGAATTTGAGTTTTCATTTTTCTTTTTAAATATGCTTCTAGCCCTCATGGTTGCAGAGGAAAACATGAAACGTTATAATGATGACTAACAATTATATAATGAGGATGAAGCTGATCCCGTGATTTTCTGCGGCCTAATTCACGATTTTTGAATGCTTGGCATTGGCAATACTACATCAGCCTTATACAGAAGAGGGGAAAAGGGAACTATATGTTAATTCTCATCCATCTCTGATAAGCCAGTATCCTGCTTATAGCCCCGTGTGATCAGATTCATTTTCCCTCTCCACATTTTCCAGCATCTGTCTGTTTTTTTGTCACCAATCACCTCCCCCATGAAACCAAAAACTTTCCAAACAGACCCTCCAGCTCAACACACACTCCTGTGTGACGCTGTGGCAAGGAGGGTTACCGGGAGCCTTGGATGTATAAACAGGGGAGTAGTAAGTGGCCCTAGGGAGGTGATTTTACCCCTGTATACAGCAGTGGTGAAACGGACACTGAATACTGCGTCCAGTTCTGGTGCCCACATTTTAAAAAGGAAACTGAAAAATGAGACAGGGTGCACAAAAGAGCCACAAAATTCAGAGGCGCCGTTTTTCTAAGTTGCTGGGGGGCGGGGGGCAGAGCCTCGACCCCTGCTCCACCCCAGGCACTGCCCCCACTCCAGTCCTTCCCCCAACTTGCCCCGCCTGCTTCTTCCTGCCCCCGCCTTGCCCTATTCCACCCTCTCCCCTGAGCACACCCCCCCTCCTCCCGCAGTGCCTCCTGTCTGCCTCTAAATAGCTGATCGCGGTGGGTGGGCAGCACTGGGAGGGAGGGGGAGGAGATGATTTGGGGGCTGCCAGTGGGTGCTGAGCACCCACTATTTTTTTCCATGTGTGCTCCAGCCCCGGAGCACCCATGGAGTCGGCGCTTATGACAATATAATTCGAGGTTGGAGAAAATACCTCACAGTGAGAGACTGACAGAGCTCAATCTGTTTAGCTTGTCAAAAAGATAATTGAGAGGTGACTTGATTACAGCATTCAACCACCTTCATGGGGAGATAGTACTGAAGGGCTCTGTGATCTACCAGAGAAAGGCAGAACAAGAACCAATGGCTGGAAGCTGAAGCCCAACAAATTCAAATGAGACATTTGGCACAAATTTTTAACTGTGAAGGTGATTAACCACTGGAACAAATTACCAAGGGCATCGGTGGATTCTCCATCATTTGGTGTCTTCAGATCTGGAAGAGATGCTTTAGTCAAACACAAGGCTCAATACAGGGGTAGATGGGTGAAATGTAATGGCCTGTGATATACAGGAGGTCCCTCTAGATGATCTCATGGCCCCATGAAATCAAATAGTCATAGCTGCAAACGTTAGCTAAACACTTAATTTTAAAACAGGCGAAAGCTCTTCTGTGACAATGTGACCTTCTGCTAAGTAGCCAGGGTGGAGGAAGAGCGGGATTGCTCTTTTGGAGAGCTTGCTTTCATTAAATGACATCATAGATCATTAGAGACACAAGGTGAGTGAGGTAATATCTTCCATTGGACCAGTTTCTGTTGGGGAGAGAGACAAGTTTTTGTACTCTTCAGACCTGAAGAAGAGCTCTGTGCAGCTCAAAAGTGTGTCTCTCTCCCCAATAGAATTTGGTCCAATACTTCACCCACCTTGCCTCTCATCATAGATCAATATCCTCACAGTGTCTGCTGGCATGTCCTGGTCAGTGTTGCAGAAGATGCAACAGTAAATAGGGTACAGTGCTGGCTTTGAAGGGCTGGAGAAAGAGATAGTCCAAGGAAAGTCCATCAATACTTCCATTTTATGGAATTGCCTGTAGGCCTGGGATGTTTCTGTCCCCAAAGTAAAGGTCTAAATGAGTAGCCCCTATATATTCTTTGTTTCCCCCCACCCCTCCACAGATATGTAGATGTATTTTGTCAGTGAACAAATGGCCAAACAGGGTTTCGATTAGATCTGGTCAAAACATTTTCGACTAAGTGAAATTTTTACGAAGCCAAAATATTTCACAGAGACATAGCAATTTTGACTAATTGTTTTTTTTTGCTCCAGAAGTGGGGAGATTGTCATGCGCTATAGCCTGGTGAGTAGGACATTGGGAA
The DNA here is from genome assembly GCF_965140295.1 of Lepidochelys olivacea. Lineage (NCBI taxonomy): Eukaryota > Metazoa > Chordata > Testudines > Cheloniidae > Lepidochelys > Lepidochelys olivacea. The sequence goes on from NC_140417.1 coordinate 49,406,965, forward strand.
GGGAGGTAGGAGACTTAGGTTCAAATCCTGACTCTCCCTGATTCAGGGTTATCTAGGATGTAAAAACTGTTCTGGACTGTGGAAGGGCCTGCTTGCTCCTGCCTCTGCTCAAGTCCACAAACAGCTCGTAGACCTTGTTGCTGGTAAAACACCCAGTGCAGTTTATTTACGGTGTTAGTTACCGCCACCCGTATACTCCTTATAGCCTCACACCAGCAGTCTAGGGAGCCTGAGGGGAGCAGAGAGAGAGAGATTGCTCTTATCTGCCTCCTCCTTCCTTCCTGTGCTTTTTGTATCATCTGCCTACTGGCCTAATTAGCCTCTTAGTTCTCGTCAGCCCACCAATTAGGCACAGCTCTTCTTAATGAGGTCTGCTGTAGAGTAAAATTAATTAAAGCTGCAGTGACCAGAGTGCTGACTCAGCCACTGTTACCCAATAACTCTGCAGGTATAACTGCATTTCCCACGGTCTCTGTTGCATCTCTAAGACCTGCATAATCTGTACCGGGATCCCTTTTAGTTGTTTCTCAGCCCCCTTAGATGGGAGCAGCAGCTCTGGGGTCCAACTTGGGAAAGTACACTTGCCTTCAGCAAAAAAGGTCCACATGCAGCAGCTCCATTGTCCCTCGCTTTGTTCAGTACTTTAGTCTCTTCACTCCCCCTTGTGTCAGGGGCTACCGTTATCTCTAGTCATTCACGGTCCCTTTGTGTCAGGGGTGACTGTTATCTCTAGTCTTTCATGGTCCCCTTGTGTCAGGGGCGACTGAATGCCCGTGTTCTCCACCAATTCTCACTGGGTGTCTTAATCACCACTTGGCAGTGCCTCCTAGTGTTTGTTCTGAGGATTAGCTCAACCAGGCCAACACCCCTTCCAACAGTTGCACTCCCTCTCTCTCTCTCACTATGCAGCCCCTGTCTTGCTCCAGCTTCCTCTCTGTGACTTGGCCCTCTGACCAGGTCACTAAGTGATTTCCCCTTCTGGGGTATCAGGGTCTGTCCATACCAATGGTCTCAGGAAGTCTTCTCATGCACTGTTCTGATGGTCCCACTTCCCCAGGGGCCAGAAGGAGAACCTGGGCCTGCCCAGTACTCGAGGTTCCAGTTCAAGGACCTTATACCTGGCAACTGTGGTGCTTTCCCTCGGAACCTGTTTCTCCTTCCTACAGCTTCTGGCTCCCCCATCTCCGGTGTACCAACTCACACTCCCTCCTCCCAGGGAGTAACTGAAGACTACTGAACTCCATCACCTCAAACACACATCCCTACTCCCAAGAAGTAACTGCAGACTGTTTCCCTGTAGCCCCTTTCTGTTGCCAGCTTCCTGGCTTTATCCTAGCCTGCTGTTCCTTCTCAGCTGGGGCGTCATCACCATTCTGGGGATTACTTAGGCCCACTGAGGGGAATTAGGTGGCTTATCTGGTTAATTGGCCCTGTCTCCACCTAATTAACCCCTTACAGGCTGGTGAAGGGTGAACACCCCAACACATGGACTTGAACCTGTATCCTATGCCACACCAACCCATGTACCTCTTCCAAACTGGCCTGGTTTTGATCTGACGTTTTGACCCAAGTCCATCTTCTCAAAAATGTTCAGAAGGTTTTGGTTTTGTTCCAGTGTGAAACAAAATCACATTTCTAAAGCTCAAAAGATGTCATTGCTTTGGCCATCTCAAACCCCCCTTATTATAGACCCATAGGGTACATCTACACTGCAAAAAAAATCTCATGGCAGCGAATCTCAGAGTCCAGGTCAACTGATTTGGGCTTGTGGGACTTGTGCTATGGGACTAAAAATAGCAGTGTAGACATCCCTGCTCAGATGGAGCCTGGGCTCTGAGACCCTTCCTCCTTGCTGGGTTTGGAGAGCCTGAGTGAGAACATCTACACGGTTATTTTTAGCCATGTAGAGTGGGCCCAGGCTCTGAGACTCACTGTCACTGGTTTGGTTTTTTTGCAGTGTAAACGTACCACAGAGTCCTTAGATTCTAAGCACCAGGAGGCACCATTACGATGATCTAGTCTGACCTCCTACATAGCACAGGCCGTAGACTTCACTCACTGACTCCTGCATCTAGACCAACAACTTGCAGTGGAACTACAGCATCCGTTTTAGAAAGACATCCAGTCTCAATGTAATGACTCCCACATGACAGAGAAACCAGCACAGCTCTTGGTAACATGTTTCAATGCTTCATCACCCTCAGTGTTAAATATATGCATCTTATTTCCAGTTTGAACCTGGCTAGACTCAATTTCCAGTCACTGGATCTTGTTATGCGTGTGTCATCTCGATTAAAGAGGCCTCTCCTATCAGCTATTTACTCCCTGTGTAGGTAATTATCGAGCCTGATAGAATCACTTCTTAACTTTCTTTTTGATAAGCTAATTATATGGACCTCATTTAACCTCTGGTATTTTCTATTTAATTCTATTCTCTTCAGGTTGTTTCACCTCATGTGTCACTGCAGTATCTGAGCACCTTCCAACATGGCATTAACCAGCGTTCATTCCCGCAGCAGGAAGAATTTTATATGGTTTGTATATCCCGAAGGAGCTGATGCAGTGCAATGATCATATATATGTAAATAACTCATTATCACAGTCACATTCTAGTCACACCAGCATAGCAAGACATCCCTGTTCTGGCCCATATGGGACAACCTAGGTTCTCTATAGGCTAATGTCTCCAACTGTAATGCTGGTGGCTTTCTTTATAGCACTCAATTACCATCGTTGGATCTCCAGTCCCTCATAAGTGATGAACATCAGCTCACGGAACAAAACTTTGGAGGACACTCAGAATCCAGGAGTTCATTTGTAGAAGATAGAGAGGACATGACACCTGAACTGCTCTCATTTTACACCGGTGTAAATCAGGAGTGGCTGCACTGAAGTCACTAGAGTTACACTGGAATAAAAATTATGTGATTGAGAGGGAGATCATCTCTCTGGAGTTGTAGCTCCTGGACTTTAAGGGCATGAGTAGATGTGGTGTTTTTCTAATGCTTCTACAATGTCATCCTATTCATCATTGGTCACTGAAACCTATAATGGGATATGTCACAGTTGAGAGCAACTGCAGCTGTATTTCCCCCTCATGATCCACCAAGAGCACCCACTCTGGCTCCTCAGCCATCACCTCTCTTGGGTAGAGACCCACGTCTCCCACCCTCTTGACCAGGGTTGTTCCATGCTGCGCAATTCCCTGTCTATATTGTGATATCCCCAGCAAGCCAGACTACCTAACCAGGCCACTGTCTGCACTTTGCATTCTCTCTGAAGGATGTGAATGGCTGTAATTGCCAGTGGTTACAAGTTACCACACAGCTCTTTGTAAGAAAGCACATGTGTTCTTAAGGTGAAAGCATTGCAGAGAAAATATAATAAAAACAATAAAGAACCTCCATGCACTCCAAAAGGCTTATCAGAGGTCATCCCAACTGCAATCTCAGACTCTGGTAGGCATCAGTCCTTCAAAATCCACAACTGGGTTTTCCCCACAATTACAAGTTCACAGTCTCAGATTCAGAACCAGAACAACCAGCTGGGCAGTTCATTGGTGTCTTTATACAGCTTTGGCCTTTTATCTCCAGTCTCTGAGAACAGTTAATCGGCACACAAAGACCTTATCCTCAGGGCATAGCTTCAAAAGGCAGGGTTTTTTGCAAAACCAGAGGTGGGGAATTTCCATTCACTTCTCCTTAGGTATTTCCCAGGAAATCCACTTCACACATATTGTCTCAAAAGTCCATTCTTCTCGGGGGTATTGTTCAATAGATCCTTTTGATTATCCAGGGACATCCCATCTGTCCCCTAGAGAAGCAACATACAATCCTCCCACAATAATGCACAAACTTGCAATTTAATACAATGGACCCCAAAAATACTTAAAATTCATTCAACAAGGTTTTTCAAGGGTTGAAGGGTTACGAAGGGCAATACCCCATTCCAGGAACAAGCTGTTTGACAGCCAAGGCAGGGACTGCGGGAAGGGAACTGGTATCAGGTTTGGAAAGGCCCCACTGCAGAGTCCCAAGAGTAGGGAGGGTTGGATCGCCCCTCAGCGGTGAGGGTAGAGCTGGCTTTTTGCCATTCCAGCCCATTTCTTTCTCATGGGGCCAGGCTGGGAGCTGTAGTCCCCCAGACAGACAAGTCTGTAATTCAGTGTTCTGGCAAGGCCTGCTGGGAAATAAAGCAGGGTACTGTGATGTTCCCCTCTGGTGTTATCTGGACCAGAGATCTGCTAGGTCACTCCAATCCTTGACTCTGGGAGCCAGCCTAACCCTGCTCTAAACTCCTGAGCTGTTCATGCACAGCCTCTGGCATGTAAGCTGCTCCTTGGATTGTGCAACCAAATGACACTAGCCAACATCTCTGGTCCAGACACAACCCTAGAAACCTCTGTCTTGCAGTGTCCAGTTATGCCCGCTGGATGCTGCAAGCTTATATGAGTTGTCAGTTTAACAAAGAAATTGATATGTACCAAGCTTGTTATCCCAAGGGGAGTCTCTGACACACTTCAAATGAAACACACTGTTTCAGGTAGAGTAAACAAACAGATTTATTAACTATAAAGGTAGATTTAAGTGATTATAAGTCAAAGCATAACAAGTCAGATTTGGTCAAATGAAATAAAAGCAAAACGCATTGTAAACTGATCTTAACACTTTCAGTGCCCTTACAAATGTTGATGCTTCTCACCACAGGCTGGCTGGTTGCTCTTCAGCCAGGCTCTTCCCTATGATCAGTGCTTCAGTTGCTTGGTGTAGTGTCTGTAGATGTAGATGGAAGAGAGAGGATGTACATGGCAAATGTCTTTCCCTTTTATCATGTTCTTTCTTCCCTCTTGGCTTTGCCCCTGCCCCCCCATCAGAGTCAGGTGAGCATTACCTCATCGCAGTCGCAAACTGACCAAAGGGGGGGTTGACTGACTCGAGAGTCCAACTGATCCTTTTGTTGTTGCCTAGGCCCATGTCCTTTGTTCCTGTGAGGCTGGGCTGGGTTTGTCCCATACCTGCCCTGATGAGATGTGAACTGTCTCTCTGCTCTTGGAGAGTTTTTGCCTGGGCTTATTTTAAGCCCTGAGGATATATTTTCAGCCTCATAAGTATATACACGAAATTATAACCTATAACATTACTGTAACAACAATGCTCAGTGAACCATGAGCCTTCTGAAGACACCAGACATGATAAACTTTGCATTGGATACCACACAATCATTTTACAAGGATGAAAGTGGGAGTGCTGGGTGTTCTCCCAAAGTACAGAGGTCACAGGTGTATAGAGAGATTCCTTCCCAGAGAACAAGGAGTGACCTGGAGTGGTTTATCCAAGAGATGAGGTGCAAGGAAGACATTTTAGTTTTCTCTGTATTTTGTTCCTTATGCACCTGTGTTTATTTTGGAAAAAGACCCTTGAGGCAGGCTCCGAGGAGGAGGGGGCTGAACCAGTTTCAAGACTGACTGGGGAACAAGACCCCCAGGAGGCACGCATGGCGACTCTTTCATTTGTGAGGCTTGCCGCACAGCTGCACTACCTGTCTGTAGCTGGGGTGGTGCAAACAGCCCCTCTGGCACTTTGTTCTGCAGTCAGGGGTCCTTTGACTCCCTGTGCTGATATGGTGCTGTTGTTGTAGAAAGCAGTGCTCCCCCCATGGCAATGGGCAAATTCCAGAATCCATGCTCTTCCCCCTGTGACTCAAGGTGTGACGCGGTCCCCTGAGCGAGGGGCTCTTGGATTTGTTAGCGAACACTCATGAACCAGCCGCGAGCTGCTAAGTGGCCCCAGGAACTAATCAGGCACTTGGCTGTGTGTCAGAAAGTGTCTCAAACACGGAAACAGGTCATTAATAAGCCGTGGCTGCTACACAGAGAGCTGTGAGGCGCTAGTGGGCCAGTAAGGATGGAGGGGCCAGAGGCCCCGCAGCGCTGGTCAGGTGTGCGGCATTTGGAGATGAATTGTGGCACTCCTGGCATGACAGTGAGGTTTTATTCACTTCCGAGGGGACTGGGACCAGAGCCCTGGCTCTCTGAGACCGGAGGAGCCAGGGTTTGGGGCAAACGAACCTGAGGAAATGACCTTGATCTCCCCCAAATCACTGCAGAATTTAAACTCCCTGGGCTTGATTCTGATCAATGAAACCCCATTGATTTCTGTGAGTTACTCCTGATTTACACTGGGGCAGGTGAGATCTGAATCAGACCCTCCCTCTCCATCCCTCTCCCCCTCTCCTCGACTCTCCTCTGCATTCCCCTCCCAACGCACAGGTTCCCTCCGGCTCTGTCTCAACTTTCCCTGCTTAACCTACAAAAATCTGCCTAAATTACACTCCCGCTCCCAACGGAGGTGGGTCGCCGTGGCAACCATGGCCAGCGCCAGTGGTAACGAGAGGAGGCAGCTCCCGGCAAAGGGACAAGTGTCACCGAATTCACATCCATTAGTGTAACTTTAGGCTGTCCGCCTCAGGTAATCCTAAACCAAGTCACAGTGTGGGTGGATCAGAGGTGGGGGGAGGCAAGGAGAGAGGACGACTAGGAGTCAGACCAAGCGATGCGTTCTCCTTGGCTATGTCCGTCTCCGTGTCCTAAGAGTGACTTTCTTGCTGTACAGGGATCCAGGAAAATGAGAGGCAGAGAGAGAAAGTATACAAGAGACGGGATGAAATCCCGTTCTCAGGCCTCTCCAGCCGGGGCTATATTTCATCCCAAACTTGTTGGCTTTTGCTGTGTGTTTTCAGGGGATGGCTAAAGGATATCCTTCCCAGAGCGGCTCATTAAACAGGTTAAATATGATGATATGATTTACTTTTTTCTCCTTCTTCTTCTAAGCAGAGTTTCCTGCTGGGACTCCCGTGGGCCTTCTGGAATCACTCCATACCTGAGCTGTGTTATTGCAGAGAGTCTCGGAGCTGTTCATTCATCACCCCCATCTCTGCTCAGTTCATCCATTACCAGGCTGGCGGGAGGAAGAGAAACTGCGTCTCAGTATCTTGAAGTGACACCTGCATGGGCTGCAGGGACTCCGCACCATTAACTGTGACAGATCCGGCTTATCTCCCCTTGTGGTTGTTTGCCATACCAGGCTGGGATTTTACACCTGTCTAGAAGACTTTTGCTAGGAGTCACTTTTAATATAGTAGCTGCTTCCACGCCTTTGCCACCCAGACTCACTGGCAGTGCAGACCACCAGCAGATGCTTCATGCCCTGCTGTAACCTCTGGCTACTGCCCACCAAAGGGCAATGGACCAAGAGCTCGAGAGGATGGGGTGTCCCAGTACAGCTGCCTCCTACCCCATTAATCTGTATTTGGGGGTGTGCCAGAGATCCGAGTGGAGAGGATGTGGCCATCACATAGCCAGATTGGGTAATTCAGAGCAGTTTGTAGGTTACTCTAAAGCATGCCCTAGAGCTGGCCACAGGATCAGACAGCTCCTTGGTGTGCCCCCATACTGCAATGGGAGGATACTGGGCAGAGCGGAGAAAGTAGCTCAAAATGTCCCAATCTAACTCACCCCAGTGGCTTTGATGGGTGCACTTGAAAATTAATGCATAGTCAGGTCGCCTGATTTCTCCAGCCTGTTTCAAAACTGATCCTTGGGATATTGTTATTTAACACCTCCCTGGCAATCTTCCCCATGGGGGTTTCAGCACCTCCACTGGCCCCGTACCAGGCACTAGCAGGAAAACAAACCTCAGTCGGGATCTGCATGTCCCATGGAATAACCTTCTGCCCCCTGTCCCCCGAGCTCCATGGGATGGAATTCCAGCTCACAATTCTGAGGACTCCAGCTTCTCACTCCAGCTCTGGTTCTCCTCTCAGCTACCCCTGGATAGCACCACACACTCCCAGGGCCAGATCCGCCAGTGGAGCAAGGCTGGAGCTGTGTTCTGGGGAGGAAAGGGGTCAGACCCCACATTACCCTGGTGTCGGCTTGAGGAAATTTAGGCCCAGAGGGTTTTGCGTGAAGACCTTAGGTGGCATTTCTGCCATTTATGTCCAGAGACAGGATTTATTTCAGGGTGTATCAGCACTTGAGATCAGCTTGTCCTTTAGCAATCCTTAGTAACACCTCCCCACCACCACCCTGCACATTTCCTTGCATCTCACCCTCTAAAGACTACTCCCCCTCCCTTTGTCCTTCACAAAAATTCTTAACAGCCTTCTTTTGAACTTCAAAGCCCAGCGCAGGGCGCCTAACCTGCAGCTTTTGTTCTCTGAATTGCTTCCAGGGCAGAGAAGATGCTTTGAAAATCCCCCTCTCTCCCCCCTCCTCTGCTGGGGAATTTCCATTTCCAAAACACACCAAAAGAAGGATTTTCGCTTTGTTTCTCTCTTCCCTGCACCCTTTGTCAGCTAAAACTTTCTGATCAGCTGGGGCTGGTGCCGGGGGAGCTGAGGGAGAAGCTGCTGCTCTGAAGGTTAATATAGGTCCAAAGTGGGACACAGGTGACCTGGGGAATGGTCCCGCTATTGTGAAGAACTTTCCTGGTTTATACACTACCCCGGTGAAATGAGCTAGCAAAAGGATCTGAGTCCTCGCTCCCACTTCCTTTACCCAGAGGCCTGACTGACATCAAGGGTTCCCCTTCCACTCTCCTGTGTGGCAGAGTCCCCGTAACCCCAACAAGGCTGGGCCCAGGATTCCTGGGGGATTCGACTCCCAACCTTGTCACTTAGGGCAGGAGCTAGGGTGTCCCCACTCCAGGGTGCTCTCTCTGCACTGGATGCTTCCCTGACCCACTGATCATTACATAAAGTTCAAAGCAAATACAATTTATTAAACAGAAATCAATTTTAAAAAATAAGGAAAAAATGGGAAAGGTTAAAGAAAAACCCGTCACCCCGCTCTGTGGCATGGGGACATCACAACCAGCGTCTCTGGAAAGTAAGGGCAGTTCAGTCTATTCCTCACACGTCCCAGGCCTCCTTCTCAGGCTTTGGCTGTGCTGCAGGGATACTGTGGGTTGGACACTTGCTCTGGCGGTGGCCAGACGCTCTCAGGCTCTAGGTGGCAGGACCCTTCTTCCCAGTGTCGCCCCCGCCCTCTCAGGATTACAATCCCCCTCCAAGTCTGGCCTACCAGGCGTCTTGGCTGGGGGCATCTCCCTGTGCTGGGCCCACTGCCCAGGGTCCCCCTCGCTCTTCCCAGCTGCTCACCGCACCCAGCTGCAGACTGCTCCAGCTCCGCTCTGCCTCAGCACGGCTGCTGCTCTGCCTCCAGCTCCCTGGGCTGCTTCTCTGGCGCCTCTGGCTCTGGCACGGCTCTGCTCCCCAGCTCAGCTTGGGACCCTGCTTTCGCCTTAGCTCGGCCCCACTCTATCTGCCCCAGGCAAGTGTAACTCACACGGAGGACGCGACCCTGCCCCCCGCCCCCCGGCCTCCTGACTCCTTGATTAGCCTGCCTGCCTTGTCAATCAAGCTGACCTGGAGCATTGGCTTTTCTCCATTGTTCCTGTGGGCTGTCAGTCTCAGAGTACTGATTTCCCATTGATCCTTCCCCTTTCTTTTGGTACTGGGAGCTAGCCAACCAAAACACCCCCACTGAGTTTTAGTAAGGGGACAACAGCCCCCTTACACAGGCATGGATTTCCCAGTTGGGAAGCCAAAAAAATAACTGACATGGGAGATGTGTGATGCGGGGAGGTTTTTCCTGTTTAACTTCAACCCCTTCCCAAGCAACATAACCTAGATCAAAAAAGAGGTCCTCCGATATCGCCATGAGCATGGCCACAGAGGGGGTTCTCCTGGTATATACTGGGACAGGGAAGTGTGGGAATTGATTTATTTGGTGCATGCAATCTGGTTAAGCCAAGCCACAGCACTGTGGGAATGAGAAGGGAGGACTGTGTATCTAGGCTTAGGGCCTTTGCTAGTTCCACACTGCAAAGTGGGGGATAGGAGGAGTGGGTCACAGGTAAATACACACGCTGACCCATCCCAGCATGCCCCTCAGGGCATGTCTGAGGGCATTGCATGGAGATGATAGCAGGGCAAGGGTAGACAAGCATGGCATGCAGTGGAGACATACCTTCAGTCAGTTAAATTCATACTCTGTAGCTCTCCCAGTCCCAGGCTGCCCATAGCATCCTCAGGCCCCACGTGAGGAGATTTTGGCAGGAAAATGAGCAGAGATAGAAAGAGACAAATGTCCATGGGCCAGATCTTCCTCTGTTGTTAGCACAGATAAACTGGAGTCAATGAGCCGGCTCCCCAGCAGGTGTAAATCAGCATCACTCCTTTGGAGTCAATGGGCCAGCTCCCTAGGAGGTGTAAATCAGAGTGGCTCCATTGGAGTCAATGAGCCAGCTCCCCCGTGGGGGTAAATCAGCGTTGCTCCATTGTGATGGGTTTGGTCACAGAGACCCCCTTGGGACTGTGACCTGATGTGCTGGAACTACCTCTGAGCCCATTTTCTTTGATAGGTTGGGACTCCAGAGCCCTGTCTTGTTGAGCCAGACACACTAACCTGCTGCAACACAGACCCAGGGTCTGAACCATGCCCCCAAAGCTGCAGACTTAACTGAAAACAGCTCAGCAAGTACTCCTGTCTCCAGCATCCAGACACCCAGCTCCCAATGGGATCCAAACCCCAAATAAATCTGTTTTACTCTGTATAAAGCTTATGCAGGGTAAACTCATATATTGTCCGCCCTCTTTAACACTGATAGAGGGATATGCACAGCTGTTTGCTCCCACAGGTATTAATCACCTATTCTGGGTTAATTAATAAACAAAAGTGATTTTATTAAGTATTAAAAATAGGATTTAAGTGGTTACAAGTAATAACAGACAGAATAAAGTAACAAGGAGTCCGGTGGCACCTTAAAGACTAACAAATTTATTTGGGCATAAGCTTTCATGGGTAAAAAAAACACTTCATCTGAAAACTACTTCATCTGTTGCATCTGAAGAAGTGGTTTTTTACTCACAAAATCTTATGCCCAAATATATTGGTTAGCCTTTAAGGTGCCACCGGACTCCTTGTTGTTTTTGTGGATACAGACTAACACGGCTACCCCTATACAGAACACAGTAAGTTACCAAGCAAAATAAAACAAAACACACAAGTCTAAGCCTAATATATTAAGAAACTAAATACAGGTAAATCTCACCCTCAGAGATGTTCCAATAAGCTTCTTTCACAGACTAGACTCTTTCCTAGTCTGGGCCCAATTTTTTCCCCTGGTACAGTTCTTGTTAGCTCCAGCTCAGGTGATAACTAGGGGATTTCTCATGACTGGCAACCCCCTTTGTTCTGTTCCATCCCCTTTTATATCTTTGGCCCAAGGCAGGAATCCTTTGTTTCTCTGGGTTCCCACCCCTCCTTCTCAATGGAAAAACACCAGGTTTAAAATGGATTCCAATATCATGTGACATGGTCACATGTCCTGTGAGACCCCAGCCTCCATTCTTCCAGGGCTGGTCGGCACATATCCCGGAAGGTTTGCAAGTAAACAGAGCCATTTACAGGTGCTTGATTCTGCAGCACCCTTAACGGTTTCCACTTAACATGTTTACATCAGTAATACAAGTTTGTATCTTACTCTCCTAACTTCATAGAAATAACACATGCAAACAAATGGGATGAACACACTAAATGAATTATAAGCTTTGTAATGATACCTTACAAGAGACCTTTTCCATGAAGCATATTCCAGTTACATTATATTCACACTCATTAGCATATTTCCATAAACATACAGAATGCAACATCACAGCCCAGCTCCCCTGTGGGTGTAAATCAGCGGGGCTCCATTGGAGTCAATGGGCCGGCTCCCCCGTGGGTGTAAACCAGCGGGGCTCCATTGGAGTCAATGGGCCGGCTCCCCAGTGGGTGTAAATCAATGTGGCTCCATTGGAATCAATGGGCCGGCTCCCCAGCAGGTGTAAATCAGTATGGCTCCATTGGAGTCAATGGGCCGGCTCCCCAGTGGGTGTAAATCAGCGTGGCTCCATTGGAGTCAATGGGCCAGCTCCCCAGTGGGTGTAAATCAGATTGGCTCCTTTGGAAGGGGTTAAAGGTCTCCTTGAAACCCATTGCAGCTGCTAGAGGAGGGGAGAAAAGGGCTAGACATCAGGTTAGTGTTCCCAGCTCTCATGATTTTATCCTGAGTCTGGTGATATTTGGTGTTTTTCTTAAAGCTCTAGCTCCTGGAGTCAGAGGACTATGGGGGAATCTCAGCTTGTACTGGGGAGAGGAGGAGGTAAGTTTCTATCCCCTGTGGTTGCTGAGAAAGACCTGAAGCTAGGGCAATGGAGAAAAACCCTACCTAGTTTAGTTTTACATTGCATGGTTTTTAAGCCAATCTTGTGATTTCTGCATTGGCAAGGCTGCATTTCCTAGAGATGGGGCGGAACCAAGGAGCGGAGGAGCCAGCTGGATGGCAGAGGGGTATCAGCAACAGGTGAATGAAAACAGCTGATCCCTTTGAAAGGCTAGCAGACGGAAGGGGTGGAGAGTCCAGCCCTGGGGGAGGGGGGAACCTTGTAAGGAGTCGGAGGGGCTGTGGCTACCAGCTGCTTTTCTCCAGTTATCCCTAGCTGGTGCATGGCCCATTAGGGCTGTAGCCAGACTGGGTACTTCAGAGCAGCCTTCAGCTTGCTCTGCAGCATGCCATGGACCAGGCAGCTGCTGCTGGCTGGACACTGGCCATAAGCAGTGTTCCTGAATTACAGAGGGACCTGAAGAAGCACCCATGGGGCACTGTTGTTCTGGCTCCACAGCAAGGCTAGGGTTAGGGTTACAGCTGAAGCTCACCTTCCTTCCCAATCTGCTCCAAACCAGTATCAATCCTCCCTGTTTACCGCTCAACTCCTTCCTATGCTGCCGGCTCCATGTGCCCTTGCAGGGATGTAAGTGGGGAGGAGGCCATTGGCCTAGAAACGTAGGGGAGAGTCAGGACTGGCTGGGCTCCACCTCGCTGGCATGCCAGCCAGCACAGCTGAGCAGGTGCAGGGAGCAGAGCAGGGCAGAAGTCTGCTGTGGGGATGGGTAAGGATCAGCTTCCTGCCTCCGTGCATGATGTAGGGAGCAGGGAGGGAGGGTCCCACTACGGCAGGCCTTATGCTGACTTGACCATCTCACCGCTGTTTCTCTAAAAAGCAAATGTCTTTTCCCAGGTTACAGATTGCACCTGGCGAGCCGGATTCTCTGCTGCTAGCACACAGCGAGCAGTACTGTCCCCTGAGAGTCCTGCCATGGAGGGACAGACAGCAAGGTGCTTCCGCCCCGGGGCACAATCTGGCCCGAGGTGATGAAAGACTAGAGGGATGTTAACAGCCACTTCATTTCTCCCTCTGTACGCTGAGGTTTGCTTTCCGCAGGCATCGCAGCTACCAGCTTAACAGGACAGTGAAACAGACAGAGGTGCTGTACTGTCCTTTCTGATCAGTTCCAATCTCTTGCATAGTCAGTTTCTCTTCCTTGTTCATACACCGAGCCCGTAGCCAGGATCCTGCGCACCCGGCCCATGGCCAGGGTCCCACAGACCCAACCTGTGGCTAGGGTCCCGCACACTAGCTTGTGGCCAAGGCCCCACACACCCGGCCCGTGGCCAGAGTCCCGCACACCAGCTTGTGGCCAAGGCCCCACACACCCGGCCCGTGGCCAGGGTCCCGTGTACCAGCTCGTGGCCAGGGTCCTGCGCACCTGGCTCATGGCCAAGGTTCCAGGCCTGTAGCGTGATCCTCTCGCATGCCATTGCAGGGGTACAGAGGCCCACACTGGCAGCTCAGGACAATCAGTGCAGTGACTATGCTGCAGCTAGAGACGGTGCTGCACAGCACTTGACGCGCTAGATTGTCCCCACTCTGTGTGCCCCATGGAGGACCAATGCAGCCCCTGAGCCCAGGGGGCACCCAATCACTGCACACCCATGCCTAAACACCCAAAAGGGGCAGGGCCACGTCCCTTCTCCCTCCCCATTGGCCTGTGGTGCTGGCCAGGTGCAGTGTGGGAGCAGGCCCCATGATCCAGATCCATGGAGCGTCTCCTGCATATTGCAGAGCCCCAGGCAGGAATCACGGGTCCCTGCTGGCAATCTGTCCCCAGCACGAGGCCCTAAAGAGTCAATGGAAGGAGACTGGCATCACAGGCAGCATGGAGAATCCAGAACAAAAGGCAATGACCCAATTCAAGGTGTAAGGACAAAGATTAATTCCCCACCTCCCTGCAGCCATTGAAACCCCTCTTTCTGATCTGGGAGCCTTTAACACTCACGGTCACTAATACCTGCACAGGGGGCTGGGCCGCAGACTCGCTGCAGGTGGGCTAAAGTGGCAAGGTGCAAGCCAAATATTTACTCTTGCAGCAAAAATAGCAAGGCAGCCCAGGTGCGGTGAGTAGAATTGACTAGAGTGGTGAGTGGCTCAGCGGGGGTTTAAGAGGAAATGCGAATAGCCAAAGGTATCCAGACAATTATTAAGCAATCCCAGTGGGTCTGCAAGCTTGCCTGAGCATAAAGGAAGCAGGCAGAGAGGCCTAGGAGATAGCAGAGGAAACCAGTGATTTATTTGCATCAATTTTCCCCACAGAAGCGTCTGGCGAAATACCTAGCCTGGGGTTATGCGCGTTGTCAGAAAGCTAAAGTGCTGTTTGAGAAATTAAATTGCCGTGAATCACCCGCAGCGGACAGCATTCACCTGAGAGTTGGGGAAGGCACTCGAGGATGAGGCGGCTGTGCTGCTAATACAAACATGCAATATATCATGTGAGACAGATGCTGCTCTAGGGAGCCGGAGCAATGCCAGCACGCCCCATTAAAAAACTGCTACAGGTAATCCTAAGAATTACAGAACAGAGAGATGGGGTTATTCAATATTCATTGATATTCTTAATCACCACAGTACTAGGATTGAGAGAATTCACAATCCCACGTGTTGGATTTTGATGACAGTCATGCCCGGGGGGGTGGAGTATTTGTGGAACAGATAGTGATCACTCTGGGGATGAGTGCAGGGTATAATGCACACACGGAGGTGTGGTCTTTGCCCTAGAAAATGGACAGTCTAAAGGAGCAATGGTTCAGGAGAAGGAGGGTGTGGGGTTTGTTTATGAGTGGGATCGCTGGGAGCATGAATTTGAAAGATGGTCAATATCTCGTGCAACAGCTCAGTCCCTAACCCCAGCTGAGATCAGAGTCCCATTGTGTCCGGCACTGCACAATACATAGCAGGAGACAGTCCTTTTCCTGAGGCTTTTGCAATTGAAATAGACAAGACAAAGCTGGGGGCTCCTCAGTCTAGCAGACGAAGGTATAACAAGATCAGATGGCTGGAAGCTGACACTAGATTCATTCAGCAAGAAGTAAGGCACATGGTTTTAACAGAGAGGGTCATCAACCGGGGACCAGCTTCCTAGGGATGGGGTGGATTCTCCAGCACTTGACATTTAAAACAAGGTTAAATGCCTTCCAAAGGAGCTACTCTAGCTCGACCACAAGATATTGGCTGGGGGCAGGAACTGGCGGGGTGAAATCTTCTGGCCTAGGCCATGCAGGAGGTCAGACAAAGTGAGCTGAATTATCCCTCCTAGCCCTAAATCTGTGAGTTGGTGTTAGCCCCACTGTGGAGATGGGACACAGCAACCGTATGTGGCTCATTCCAGAAATCTGTGCCAGAGCAGGGAGTTGGCCCCAGGCGACCACCAGCCCATCTTTCCTCTTGAGAGGCTGCAGGATGAGCCCAGAGAGAGTGTCGCAGGCAGAGGGGCCAGTGTGGTAGAAGGCACATAAAGGAGAGTGGGAGGAAGAGTCGCGTACTGAGAGCAGGGGGGTCACAGAGGCTTTCTAGGTGAGTCTCAGGAGCTTGTGGATGTGGTCAGACAAGGCAGCACTGGAGTGATTCAGGTGATGTCCCCAGACAGGTCAGCTGTGGGAACTGAACCTGGGACCTCTGGAGCAAAAATCACAAGTCTTGCTGGCTCGAGCTATAGGACCAGACCTGGAGTGCTAAAGGGATTTAGGCACCTAACAAAGCAGAGAGCTGCCTAGTGGGATTTTCAAAAGTGCCTAGGTCCCAAAGGTATTTAGGTGCCGATTGCCCATGGACACCTGTAAGTGGCCAGGCTGAGGGACAAGCCAGCCCAGTTCTCCTATGGTGACTCAGGACTCGCCAACCCAGCAGAAAGGAGTGATAATTAACAACGCGGCAAGGAGCAGAGAGCTAGTGGCTGGACGGATTTAGACTTGTCCAGGGCTCTCCCTAGAGGCTGCTAAGGAAACCTGGTGGCCATGAGGAAAGAAGTCAGAGCCTACCATGGATTATAAACCGGTGAGGAGGCAGGAAACAAACAGTAGGAATAAATTTCCAATGTGCAAAGAGGTGCCCCGGGGCTCAGAACTAGGTCTGCTGTTGTTCAGCAGCGATAGGAATGACCTAGGAGGGAGTTTGGGGGGACAAGGGAAGTGACAATGTTTACTGATAGGTTTCAGAGTAGCAGCCGTGTTAGTCTGTATTCGCAAAAAGAAAAGGAGCATAATGCTCTAATAAATTGGTTAGTCTCTAAGGTGCCACAAGTCCTCCTTTTCTTTTTGCGAATGTTTACTGATGACATTCAGTTATTTCGGTGCCCCAGGCCAGGGCCTGCTGGGTAGCTCTGCTTAGTGTAACTCTGGCCAAGGGCAAGAGAAATCCTGCACCGGAAGCAACTAACCAGAGAGTGCCTGGGAGTATAAATTAACCCCCCCCCCACCATTAGTTTAGCTCTCCTTCTGTCTCCTCAGTGTGTGGATCATACCAGCTCAGACTGCCTTAGGTGCTGGCAAGCTGGGGTAGCTGGTGTAAGGCCAACATTGGAGGGGCCTACAACACTTGAGCTCCCCCACAAGCCACTGGGCTGGGTGTGGGAATCCCTGGGTGAGGTTCTCTGGCCTGTGCTGTGCAGGAAGTCAGACAGAGTGGTCAGAAATGGCTCTTCTGGCCCTGAAATCTAGGCAGAAGGCAGTTTAAATGAGTGGGTAGAGCCCACTGCAGGCACCGTCTGGGGTTTGGAATCAGCCTCTACCTGACCATGAAGTCTAACTCCACTCACTTCAATATCAGTTGACACTAACTCCTTCCACTCCACTATCAACTACCACTAACTCCACCCACTCTGCTAACTCCTCCCACTCCATTAACAACTGCCACTAGCTCCTCCCACTCCACTAACACCTCCCGCTCCACTCTGAATTTGGCCCCACATGCCTGGCTGGAGTAGACTTTAACAAGTGATGCTTGCCCCATTTGTCTCCCTGTTTCCCACGCTGAGTACCGGAGCTCCGCAAGTTCCCCCAGGCCTGGTGTCCCACTTCCCTATGGACGGGCTCTCCCCAGCTTGCAGATACATGGATCTGAGCCTCAGCAGGTGATTTATTGCAGAAGGATAATTAGATGCTCTGCTGAGAGGACACAGGGCTAGGGGATATGGCAATTGGGAGCTGTGCTGTCACAAGGAACATATCAGTAGGTCCCTCATGAGGGAAGAAGAACGCAAGGGATGGGAGGAGCAAGGGAGATCACGTGATATCCCCAGTCAGGGGGAACTCTTCGGGCTTTCCCTCCTTTCCTTGGGAGCTGGCAATAAAGTAAATCCCTTACAATGGGAGCAGTTACTCCCACAAGTATTGCTATAGGCTCTAGTGGCGCTAATCTGGAGAGGAAGTGCTCACACTGGGAGTACGGGCCTCACATCCTGACCCTTATAAAACATCCCAGGTGCCTTCATGCTCACTTAGATACTGGTCTATGGAGTCCCTGGCAAGGTCGATACAGCACTGGAGATACTGGTCATGGATGGCTGGATGGTTAGACAGAGATGGTGCTGTCATAATGTGGATGGATACTGCCCCCTAAATGATTAGATAGATAGATAGATCATGGGTTTGTATGAGAATAAAGGGAGAGATGGGTCTCGTCCATGGCGATGCAGAGAGGGTTTGGCAGACAGAGATGGCTGGGGAAACCTGGTAGAGTTCTGTGTGCAAAGGGGTGTGTCTGTGTGCAGGGGATGGAGGGGATGTGAGGGTAACTCTGGCAGGGCTGGGTATGGGGGCAGGGGCTAGGGTCTGGGCTGGATATGGGGGGTATGGGTGGTAGGAGATGGGGTAGCTCTGACTGGGCTGGGGATGGGGACAGGGGATGGGATAGCTCTGGCTGGGTTGGGTACTGGGGGATATGGGGGCATGTAATGGAGTAACTCTGGATATGGGGGGGCAGGGGATGGGGTAACTCTGGCTGGGCTGGGGATGGGAGGGTATGGGGGGTAGGAGATGGGGTAGCTCTGGCTGGGCTGGGGATGGGGGCAGGGGATGGGGGGCAGGGGATGGGGTAGCTCTGGCTGGGCTGGATATGGGGGGATATGTGGGGCAGGGGATGGGGTAGCTTTGGCTGGGCTTGGTATGAGGGGTATGTGGGGGGCAGGGGATATGTAGCTGGGGTAAGCTCAGGCTAGCCCAGGTGATGTCCTCCCTTGTCTTGGGTCAGTTCTGATGCCCACAGAGCCCCTTCTCCTGGGCTGTGATGGTGAAGTAAGCAGGTCTAGGAGCCTGTGCAGCACAGTGGGGGATTACATGGTGCCAGGGACCTACAAGAAAACATGCAGCTGAGTCAGAGGGTGTGTGTGCATGTGTGTGTGTGTGTGTGTCTATGCTTGCATGGTGTGCGCGCGCAGAGCTGGCTTAGAGAGACTCCAGGGTTCCCTATTCGCTATCGAGACTTTTTCCTCCATAGCTCCCGAGGCGGGGAGAGAATTGAGTCTGGCTCCAAATCTCCCTTACAGCCTGCACTGGGAGCCAAGAAACCCCATGGAAAGCAGCCAGCTGGGGGCATCACAGGGGTGCGCTCTCTCCTCCCTGCATTCTGGATCTTTAGTCTGCAGAAGAGAAGAATGAGGGGGGATTTGATAGCTGCTTTCAACTACCTGAAAGGGGGTTCCAAAGGGGATGGATCTAGACTGTTCTCAGTGGTAGCAGGTGACAGAACAAGGAGTAATGGTCTCAAGTTGCAGTGGGGGAGGTTGGATGCTAGGAAAAACTTTTCCTCTAGGAGGGTGGTGAAGCACTGGAATGAGTTACCTAGGGAG
Organism: Lepidochelys olivacea; assembly: GCF_965140295.1. Taxonomy (NCBI): domain Eukaryota; kingdom Metazoa; phylum Chordata; order Testudines; family Cheloniidae; genus Lepidochelys; species Lepidochelys olivacea. The sequence continues at coordinate 49,426,028 of NC_140417.1, forward strand.
GTGGTGGAATCTCCTTCCTTAGAAGTTTTTAAGGTCAGGCTTGACAAAGCCCTGGCTGGGAAGATTTAGATGGGGATTGGTCCTGCTTTGAGCAGGGGGTTGGACTAGATGACCTTCTGAGGAACCTTCCAACCCTGATATTCTATGATTCTATGACCCTGCAGATGCTGAGCTATCCAGATACAGGAGACTATCAGAGTGACCCCAAGGTGTGTGTGCGCATTACCCACAGCCAGTCACTTCCTTCTCTGGAGCCAAAAGCATTGAGTCATCGAAGGAGGTGGCTATAGAGCCATTTTATAGAAAGGGAAACTGAGGCACGGGGTGAAGTGACTCACCCACACTCGGGAGGGAGTCAGAGCTAGGAACAGAACTCAATCCTTGCTACCTGCTATCCTGCATGTCCACTTTAGCTGCCAGGCCTTCAGCTCTCCCCTGCAGTGTCAAGAGGCTGCTCTCGAGCTGTTATTGATGGGCTTAGCCAAGGTCAAGGGTTCAAGACTCAGTGGCCCTAAATCAACAGTAACCTTCCAAGTGACAGCTTTACAGGACAACTCCTTTCACTGAGCTAATCCTCGGGCAGCCAGCAGAAGAATTCCCATCCGCTGCCAAGATCCAGCTTCTGTCAGGAGTTGGGTGTGTATGCATCAGCTGTTCATGGTTATGGGGCTGGTAGCAGAGAGGCTGGTGGAGTGTGGAAGTTCCCTTTAATAGGCTGGTATTGTCTTTGGCCACACTGTGCTCCAGGCAAGCACTCCCAGCTCAGGCCGTTTGACAAATCCTCCCCAGGCTGCACCTGACAGCGACAACTGCTGCCCAAATCCTCTGCGCACCGAGGGCCCGAGCACTGCTCCTGTAGGGCTACAGCAGAACTCCTTCTTCAGATGGCAGTAGTAGGTCTGTGATCCTCTCTCCAAGCACTGGGGCAGACTCACTTGGATACCCAAAGCAGGGGTGTTGGTAAAGTCATACAGTGGGTGGGCATTAATGCTGCTACGTAGCTGTTCACATACGGGCCAGGAGTTGATTCTTCCTGTTCCTGAAGTACCATAATCCTGAACTAGGCCCACTGAAGTCCTGATACTGCGGCTAGCTGATGGGCAGTTCAGCAATTTAAAGCAATCTCAGAGCTGCTCTGAGTTGTGCCTGGTCCCAAGAGTCAGTGCCCCATCTCTGTATCCACTCTACTAGCTTCTGTCTCTGTCGGAGGCCCCTGGGTGGTGCCATTAACTCTTTAGTGGCCTTGGTGGCCACAGCCGCACCAGTTCCCCTGAGAGCCTTGTGTCCCACAGGAGGCCTCATGCTGAGCTCAGGTATATGCTGTGGTTACACACTGCATGGAGGCTGGATGGACAAAGAGCGATCTGGGCTGCAGCTAGCACTGCCATCAGCTGTCTGTCCCCATCACGATTGGCCGTGCCAGGTTCCCTGGGGTAAGAGACACCCATTTCCTCTGCCAATCCCCGAGTGTCCCGTTATGAATGGGGTGACAGAATTCCCCGCTGCTGGCACTGGCGTGGGTTTGTGGCTGCCCACCTCCAGCTAATGGCCACCCGACCCAGCTTAAAGGGCAGAGCAGGTGGGTTTCAATGGCTTGAGTGGTGGCATTTCCTTTCATCCCCGGCCAGCCTGCATCTCACTTTCATGTCACCTTCCTGCCACTTGGGACCAGCTGAAATGCTTGGAAGATCTAGGAGTGTTTGAAGTGAGGCACTTGGCTGCCTTCCCCACCTCCCAGTTTCATTTCAGAGTCATATCAGGAAGACACCAAGACAGGGGGAATCCCTAAGCAGGTCAGTCCCGCTGTGTGGGAATGTAACTAAACCTCTTTGGGCCACATCCCAGGCTGGGAATCGGGTGACACTTTAGTGAGGTCTCTGGCACCTGGTTGGATTTAGTGGGGCCAGACCCGCTGGTATTTTGGTGTTTCCAGTCTTAGCCCAAACAGGGAATTGCAGATACAATGTAAGCACAGGTTTGGATGTGAGACCCAGCATGTGTCTGCTGGGTATGACTATGAGTGAGTGTGAGATGGGATTTGCGCATGTGCACATCAGTGTTTGCATGCAGATGTCCGTCTGGGAAGATGCTGCTACTCTCCCAAGTTCTGGCTGCAGTCAAGCTCTGCCCCAAACCCAGAAAGACATGAGCTCCACTCACTTATGCAACAAATGAGAATTCAAAATGAGACGCCACTCCCAGCAAATTGTGCAGCCCTTCACAATACACTCACCCCTCCCCTTTCTGACATGCTTTGGTCAGCAGGGACATAGTTACCAGTGTTCATTGGAATCACCATTGTTAGGTTTCAGAGTCAACAACCCATTGGACTGAATGGGGACATTTCACAACTCTCTGAGCTATTATTTCTGGCCCTCAGCAGACTCAGACAGATGTCGCTGTGTCAGTTACATTCAGGTCACATTTTGATGCTTTCCTTTGCAGCCATAACAGTAAGAAAAAAATACATTTTGTTTTCAAGGAAAGTTTAGGTTATGTGGCACAAGATAGAAGCTAGTAGGAGACAATGCCAGCTTGCCATAATGCCATAAAATGGTCCAATCTGGTGTGTGTGTGTGTGTGTTTGTGTTAATAGGGAAGGGAAATGAGTGTGTGTATATACAGTATAGTGAAAAAATACAAGAGGCTAATTAAGACAAGCAAAACTGTCATCAAAGCAAGTTACAAGAGCCGCCAGTTCTGTTTAGAATGGCTTGTTCCATCTGTTCTTATCAGTGATTGATGCTAATTCCCCATCAGAGGAGCTGGGGCAGTTTGAATCAGTTCAGGGCAAAGCAATTGACAACATTTCCTCTGAGAAATCACCTTAACAAGCCTGCGCACCACACAGGGCGCCCTCGGACATGCACCGCACTCCGTGCTCGTTAACTGATGCAGCTGGGACCAGGAATCACCCCCAGCTTCCCGCTGCCTGCCCAGAAGAATAAATCTCCATCCGTCCCATGGAGTCCTCAGCCTCCATGAAGGGGGAGCGCGGCAGAGAGAGGAGAGAGACGTCAGCCCTGTCCGCACACCCTCCTGTGCTCGAAACGCTGCCGGAGACTTGCTTTGAGAACTGGCCGTGTTGGACAACGGCTCCCATGGGGAAGCTTTGCTAATGAAATGGTAACAGCACCTGCTGCACCCGATCCCGTCCACACGCTCCCAGGAACTACTGCACGCTGCTGGGGGGCTGCAGAGATGGGCATCAGCGTGCGGCAAAACTAAGGCTGGGTCTGAAAACCTGTTTGGTTTGGAATAAGTTGCAACACCTTCTGCTTCGCTTGATCTCCCGCCTTCTCCGGAACCCATCTGGGCTCTCAGCACACCTGGCTACCTCTGAGGGGCACCTACTGCATGGGGGCTCAGTGAACAGCCACCGAGGCAGAGTACCCTGGAGCAGGTAGGTTTGTGGACAGCACCCTGAGAACTGGGCCCCCACATGCCCCCAACATGCCCCCTGCCCTGAGAAGTTCACACTCTACAGAGCCAAGGCAGACACAGGAAGGAGGAGGAGATGCCCCCACAGGCAGAATGACCCAAAAGGCAGAGGACCTGGTGGGGGGAGTGTGAGATGGGGGTGGGGACCAAAGTGGCCTGTTTAGAATAGGAGAGGGAGTTGGTGTTGAATACAGTCAAGTGTTGGGTGAAATGGGGACCAGTTGGTTACAGCTGTCGGTGACTTAGCGTAATTACAAACCAATTTCTTCAATGAAAACCGGTGCTCCAAATTTCAATTCACTGGACGGGCAGTTTGATGAGTCTGTTTTTCCATCGTTAAGCTCACTGGAGACAAAGATTGACGCCGACACCACATTTCTTAGAAGCCCCATTTTTTGATTAATTTGAACTCAAACTAATGAACAGATTCACTGGCAAATACTCAGAAAATTTACCCTGTGCCCAACGAGAAAGTGTGGTAAGTGTGTGGGTGGGGTGGGGGGCTGTGCCATGTTCTGCACAGCAAAGAGCTGAAATCCCTGCTTGATGTGCACAGCTGCGCTCACCCTTCATCACAGATCCACAAGCAGCGTCTCCATAACGGGACCCTGCTGGGGGCCCAGAATCCAGGGGGAAGGATGCTAGTTGGCTGGAGGACATAGGAGGTTTGGACTGCAGCTGTGACTTCAATGAGCATCACACAAGAAAAGATTTTGCAGGCTCTCCAGCTGAGCCTGCAGACGTGGGGGCAGCCAGGATGAGAAGCCACTTTGAAGAATCAAAGAAATACAGGACTGGAAGGTACCTCAATAAGTATCTAATCCAGTCCCCTGCACTGATGCAGGTCCAAGAATTATCCAGCCTGACCCTGACAGGTGATTGTCCAACCTGTTCTTAGAACCCTCCAGTGATGGAAATCCCACAGCCCTGGGGTCATGTGTCCCAGTGGGGCCTTTGCTCATTGAACATGCATGATGGTTTGGTGGGGACCTGGAGATGCACCCAGCCCACAGCCTAGACTCATCCAGCTGGTTTGGCTCATCTCGGCTTTGTGTCTGACTCCCTGCGTCCTCGCCAGTCCAGCTACCTCAGCATTTTCTCTCTTCTCCCCTGGGACGCTGAGATATGAGGACACGCTGGCATTGCAGACACACCGGGTGTCGTTCAGTTCACTGGGTTTTCCCCATTTCCTGCTTCCTCTGCAAGTCTGGCTCCAGCAACCACTGCCACACTGCAGGGGAACGCAGCATGGATTGCCCTTTCGGAGGTCTCAGCGCTAGCCAGAGAGCTGGACACCTGTCGGGAACTGCCGTCACATGCTTCCCACCATCACTAGAGCAGGGGCCAGCTTGGGACCTGAGCAACTTCCAGGTGCCACCATCACTGACTCTCATGGCCACTGATGACGGGGCGAGCCATCATTCTTCCAGCCTGAGAGTTCCTATGAGGGCTCCAACTGGCCTTGGATGTCTCAGTGCCACCATCACACAGCAGCCTGCTCTCACAGCTCTGGACTGAGGCAGCCTTGCAGGGCTGCCAGGAAAACAGCTGGAACCATAAACCTGTGGCCCAGCGTCTGTGGCAGGAGCACCAGTCCAAGCCCGGGTTGGGTAGCAAGGGTCATTTCCAGCGAGGGTCATTTCTGAGGAACAAAAGCCCCTTCAGAAGAGATTGTAAAAGCAAATAATGTGTCCTTGTTCTCCAGGCGTTTGGGGCGGGTGAGAACTCAGCCCTGGAGCTGGCCGGGTTGGAGTCCAGCTCCGAGGGGTTTTGTTTATTCAGATGTGACTGCCCGTTTCTTGCAACATGAGCTGGACCTAAAAGAACGAAGCTGGAGGGGAAGCTTTGGCCCAGCACTGGGGGACACTGAGGGAAGCAGCCTGACAAATGGCACTCACCTGTTCAGCCAGACCATGTGTGTAGTGCTATCCCCTGCTGGGTGTGATGGCACAGCCGTGTGTGTGTGTGTGTGTGTGTGTGTGTGTGTGTGTGTGTATAGCACTCCCCCTGCTGGGTGTGATGGCACAGCCGTGTGTGTGTGTGTGTGTGTGTGTGTGTATAGCACTCCCCCTGCTGGGTGTGATGGCACAGCCGTGTGTGTGTGTGTGTGTGTGTGTGTATAGCACTCCCCCTGCTGGGTGTGATGGCACAGCTGTGTGTGTGTGTGTGTGTGTGTGTGTGTGTGTATAGCACTCCCCCTGCTGGGTGTGATGGCACAGCTGTGTGTGTGTGTGTGTATAGCACTCCCCCTGCTGGGTGTGATGGCACAGCCGTGTGTGTGTGTTTGTGAAATGGGGCTAGATTCAGGTTAGGATGACCACAACCTCTGCTAGTATCATTCAGGGACCTGCCCGGGGGCTCCCCCCACCACACACCTCCATTCTGCCCAGGGGTCTGTAGCTGGCTAGTGCAGCCCACAAGTGGCTGATTCTGCCAGGGCAGCCAGGGAGGTGCTGACGCTGGGCACCCCAGGACAGCCTGTGCTGGTGGGGCTCATACCAATGTGACCCAGGTGTCAGCTCTGATTCCAGCGAGGTAAGTTACATGGCGGGTGCGGCATGTAGAACAAGAAGGGGCCAAGTGGAGTAACTTTCACCCTCTGGGATTCTGTGGGGACCGAGTCCAGCCACAAGTGGGGCAACACCTTTTGGAGCCCACTGGAGCCGCGCCTGCTTTCACTATGGTAGGATTTGGCCCCCAAAGTGGTGGGGATGGTGCTGACGTGAGTGAAGCCTGGGCACTTTGTCTTACCCCCTCTGGCTAATAAAAATACTTAGCTCTTATCTCATGCTTCCCCTCTGAGGCTCTCAAAGCACATCACAGGTGGGGAAACTGAGGCACGTGAAGGTGACTTGGCCAAGGTCAGCGGCACAGCCAGGACAATAACCCAAGCCTTGTGTGCCAGTCCAGTGCCCAGTCAGTAGCCACACTGTCAGCCTTCCACACCACCAATCCTTGGGCATGTCAGTTACACTCGTTTTGCACACCTGCCAAACATCAAGACACGGTGTTGATGCTTATGCCTGGTTTCTGACCAGCTCGTGTCACTGCTGAATGTGGCCCCGGGCAGGGATGACACTCACCCATTGAGCCTGATTCTGCTTGGTGCAAATCTGGAGCAGCTCTGCCGATATCAATGGGCTTGCGTCAGCATCGCAGAGCCGAATCCGGCCCATTTCAGATGGGCTGCGTTTGGCTGGGGGCCACAGAGGAGGGGTGTGTGGGTGGCTGCCGCACAGTAGGTACCTGGCACCGGGTTTGTGTGTGTGTACAGCGCAGACAGAGTGGGTGTCGAACAGAGTGTGCATGGAGTCTTCCCATTCTCAGACAAGTTTTACACTGGGGATCTCCCCTGATTTCAGAGGAGTTTACTCCTGCTTTACACCAGAGCCAAGGAGAGCAGACACACCCTCTCTGGGTGGGACGGTTACATCCCCTTTGCTAGTAAATAAGGAGGAGTGAGACTGCACTCCCACAGGAATTGTGTGGGAGTTCCAGCATTACTGAGATTCAAACAAGGGCCCCGGGGTGGCTTTGTCCTCGCAGCTCCAATATCCAAGCAAAGACACAGCCCCGGATTTGTGAAAGCCACACACCGGCTGCCTCAGCTCAGTGACTGCCTGATCCAGGAAGGGAAAATAAAGGCGGGAGCAGGTGGATGAGGCAGTCTCCTCTGAATAGTGAGAAAGCAAACAGGCAGAACATTAGGATCGATCCTGGCTAATCCACCCGCTATAGCAACAGGCATGTTAGAGATTTCCAACCCCGGCCTTCCGTTGAAAGGCAGGGCCCTGCATGCAAGAGAGTTGATAGATCTCCAAGCAAAGTGAGGCTCATCCAAAGAACGAGGCGGTACATTTAACGAGAAGGCAGGATGTTAAAACCCACTTGTGGAGTGTGGAGGTACAACCTGATTTTCGGTGTACCATGCCTTCAAGTTTCTAAAAGCCTGCTCATCGGTTGTTACCGCTGCCATGTTGTGCCTCGTCGCGGAGGCAGTGTGTTAACGTGAGTCACATACCCTGTGCTCTCTCTTTGAGACTTCATTTATGTTCTTTCTTGTTTTGTTGTTTTCTCTTCATCTACAGTAAGAAGATGGTCAAAAAGAAGATTGAGAGGTTACAGTGTATAAATCCCTGCGGTGGGAGAAAATAGCAGGTACGAAAGGGTCTTTAATCTGTCAGAGAAGAACAGAACAAGAACCAACCACAGGAAGCTGAAACCAGACAAATTCAAATTGGAAATCAGGCACCAATTTCCAGCAGTGAGGGCAATTAACCACTGGAACAAACTACCATGGCAAGTGATGAATTTTCCAGCTCTTGGTGGCTTCAAATCAGGAGTGGATGCCGTTCTGGAAGACGCAGTAGTCAAACGCAGCGTATCTGGCTCAACGCAGGGATAACTATCTGAAATGTGATGGCCTCTGAGACACAGGAGGTCAGAGTAGACGATCTAGGAATTGAGGAACAAACATCTCTCCATCTGTAAAAAGATGGCTGCTTTCTGTGTGTGGAGAAACAAAATGCTCAGTCCCAGTTAGCTGGGCCAGAGGGAGGGTGCATGTGGGGAGAGTGTCCAAGGGAACATTCCCACTAGCTTTGCACCAGGGTACCCCCCACCCCCGATTTCAGTGGAGTTATTGCTGATTGACAGCGCGCATGGCACTGACAGCAGAGCGAGGCCGTCACAGAGGAAGAGTCAGTTCACAGAGGAAATAGCTGATGCTCTGAGCCAGCTAGTGCAAAGCACCCTCTGCACTCACAGCCTATGCATATGGGGCACTGCTGGTAAGAGCTCTGAGCCACAAGGGCATTCTGGGTCCTGGCCATGCCAATGAGCCTGCAGAGTCAATGCTCTGGCTACTCCCACTGAACCCTGGGAGAAACCAACCCAGCATCCCACATTCTCCAGCCTGTAAGGCTGCCTCTAGTAGGCCACCTCCTGGGAGATTTCCAGCTCAGATGGAGACAAGAAGGAGCAGAACTCTTGCCTGAGAAGTAGGGTTGCCACCTTTCTAATGGCAGGTAACCGGACTCTCAGGGTCCTGCCCCCTTCTCCGCCTCTTCCCTCAGGCCCCGCCCCTCCTCTGCCTCTTCACAAGGCCCTGCCCCCGCTCTCCCTCTTCCCCCCCAGGCCCTGCCCCCACTCTGCCTCTTCACCCCAAGGCCGCTGCCCCTGCTCTGCCTCTTCTCCCAAAGCCCTGCCCCTTCTTCGCGTCTTCCCCCCAAAGCCTCGCTCCTGCTCATCCTCTTCCCCCAGATAAAAAAATCAAAAAGGACATCAGGGCTTGTCAAATGGCACCAGGACACATAGCTGAAACCCGGACCGTCCAGGTGAAAACCGAATGGGTGGCAACCTTACCGAGAAGTTTCCACTGGGAGATTTCTGCCTCCCACATTCTCCCTGTAATTTCCCCTCAAGATAATCTTCTTCACTTCCTGTCCCAAACTGTTCTGCAGCTTTGGAGTGCTAAACAGCTGCTGTTTTTCAGCATCTCCACAGGACGTGATCCCTGCTTATAGGTACTCAGCATCCGCTGCCCTTCGAGGCAGAAGGCTCAATAGTGAGAGATTATTATTATGCAATAGTTTTGTTATTATTATAAGGGCACCTTGAGTTCAGGGAGGGCTGTGGTGATCCAGATTTAGCGTTTAAGCTTCCCTCAAGTCCCATTTGGCAGGTTGAGCTACTATTAATCCCCTAAAAGGCTCTCCGTTTGGTTTGCCTGACTCAGCGTTCCCCAGGCCTGATTATTCTGGTAATCTCCAAGTGCTTGTCTGGGAGCAGATTTCCCCGGAAGAGGGGGAGCGTCTGGTGAGAACTGGAGATACGTTTCCGTTAGAGTAGAAAAGAGAGCAGCTCTCCAGCAACTCTTCCCCAGCAGCGCTCTCCGGCCTCCTATTTCAGCTGGGACCTAGCAGGAGAGACCATCGGGAACTTTTTGATAAAACAGAAACTTTTCATGGGAACAGATCCGTTTTGATTCAACCTTTGTAGGGACAAGTTTCTCAGGTCCAGGATGGAACTTCCGGTCAAAAGCAGCAAGAAACCGGCACTCACTTGGGAGCGGGTTGTCTCAGTTCAATTCCTCTGCTCTCTGATTCAGAGCAGAAACTTGAACCTGGGTCTTCCACATCCCAGCTGAGCGCCCTAACCAATGTGGTGGCATGTTCTATCTTGTCATGAAAAATTTCTAAAGGTCCCAGTGTCATCTGAGGGGAAATGAGAAAATTTTCCAAATCTCAACAAGTTTTGCAGGATGGGAAAGCCATTTTCCACCCAGCTCTACCTAAAAGGTCCATCCATGCGCCGTCGTCAGTCTTACTGAGTTCTAGTGTTCACTCATTGTGCCTCTCTCAGAGTGCAAGGAGATATGAACTCAGGTTTAACTGTGTCCATCTCCTGCAGATTGGGAAGCAGGCACCAGCTGAGCTTGGGAGAAGCCAGTTTCCATGTGCACTCAGTGCTATCCAACAAGTGTGCCTCATTAGGGGTGCAGATGAATGGCTCCCAGAAGAAGAAAGGAAGATGGTCACTCCCTGCACGCTGCTCTGGAGTCACAGGTGACTTCTGCTGGTTTAAAAAACTATGTTGGGAGACCCTTACCTTGACATTACAAAGGGCTGTGCTGTCAGAGGAGCTGAGAATGGTTCTAGATTTGATTGGACACATGTCAGTGAGTTGTCTGATTTGTGTATGTGGAAGCAGAATTGCCAATCCTGTGCAATAATTATAATGTATTATCTGTGTTACCATAGCGCCTAAGAGCTAGGCTGGACCAGGACCCCTTTGATATCTAGGAATATATTTCACACTTTTCTAACTTTGCAGTTAGGAAGGTTTGACAAAACAGACCATTTCTTAAACACAGGTTGTAGCTGGCTGCACAAAACAAAATTTGCCATTGTGAGATTTTGCGCCAGGAACACTAAGAATGAACACTGGAATGCGTTACCTAGGGAGGTGGTAGAATCTCCTTCCTTAGATGTTTTTAAGGTCAGGCTTGACAAAGCCCTGGCTGGGATGATTTAATTGGGGATTGGTCCTGCTTTGAGCAGGGGGTTGGACTAGATGACCTCCTGAGGTCCCTTCCAACCCTGATATTCTATGATTCTATGAGTCTATGAAGCTTATCCAATCAGGGAACAGAAATAACACCATGTGACCTCAGAGTCCAATTAAAACAGTTCGACTTTTGAATACTCGCAGAGAACCGCCTGTGAAAAAGCTATATATAGTCACGATTCAGTCACCAACACTGTGTGGAGGAGAAAATTGTAGGCTGAAAGAGGCAGAGTTCATCAGATTTGCTGTTCTCTGTGGATCATTCCTCCCGCACCTTGAGCAGAGGAATCTGCCCTGGGAGTTCTCTGAGCCAGGGCCACATGGAGCATGAGACTGGCCTGTGTCTACAGCTCTGAGTGTGGGGGTCACGCCCAGCTTGGCAAGCCCAAGGGGCAGACAACTACACAAAGCTGAGTCCTGCCTTGCCCAGCCCAGCCACCCCTAACAGCCCCCACTGGTTTCCACACCCCACTGCAGGTAACGGGGGGGTCCTGGCTGGCCAAGCAGAGGTGGGCAGCTGACTGCCAGGCCCCCCTCACCAGTACTGCTGCCTCCTCCCTAGCTATCAGTGTCCCTCCTCAATAGGCAGCTGGGAAGGGGAGAGTCCCTGACCACCAGCGCTGCGGCTGCTGCTACCACTGGGGCATCTCTCCTGGCAGAGCAGGGAGACAGACACCCGCAGCCTGCTGCTCGTGTTCCTTAGGTATCCCCCTCCCCCAGGAGAAGCCACCACCACCCCGCTCCCCCCAGGAGCAGACAATGTTGCATGTGGGGGCTGCCATCTAAATGACCTCAACTGGACTGGCAGCAGGGGCTCCCCTGCACAGAGGTCCACCCAGCTCAGGTGGGGAGAGCTGAGACCTGTAACCCCCTCCCTCCCCATGCACACATGCCTCTTACGGACCCCATACTGCCTGAAACAGGTAGGGAGGCAAGGTGGGGCTTTAGCCACACCCATTCACAGGGCCCAGTGGCCCTGCCCCTTGTGTCAGCTGCAGGGTTGTACCCTCTCCTGAGACCCCCCCCCCCACTCCAAGGGGTGGGGCACAGTGCAGCCTTGGGGCCCTGTGCTTAGTACGGCAGAGCTCCTGCAGCCAGCTCACCTGGGATATAGCTTCCAGGCACAGCACCCATGACCCAAGAGGAGGTGAAGACCCAGAACCAGGTTCCTGGGCCCAGCTGGAGCTGATCCAACCATTCCCAAGTGGCCTGGTAATGGTAACATGAGAGGGGCTGGTAAAAGAGCTTATCCTTAGCATCCCGGATGGTCCTGGCTCCAGGAAAGCAGCTGGAACGCAGAGTGTGGCTGGTTTTGCTAATGTCGAACATATGTTTTAACTCAGGAAGGTTCTACTAGGGCAAGGTTTATTGCTTCCCCCTCCTCCAAATATCTTGTGAGGATGAGGGTGGGAGAGTCAGTGAGTGTATGAGTGCGTCTGTGGGCCTGCATGACTGTGACTGAGCCTCTGGAACTGCACCATGACAACCCCATTTCCTAAATACAACCAGGAGATACAACTCAGGGCTGGGGCAGCTGCTTCATTTGGCTTTGTTTCACAATCCACCTGTTGTCTAGCAATGAATCAGCAAGATGCTGCAGGAAGCGGTGGTGATGAGTGGGGTGGGGGTGCGCTCCTCTCCCAGTCAGTACTGACTGCAATGCCCATGTGTGGTGTTAGGGGGTGCTGTGCTGCAGGGAGCAGGTGATTCAGTAGAGGGTGCTCTCCTCTCTGAGCCAGCGTGGATGACCGTGCCCCAGTGCAGCGCTAGGGGTGGCTGGACGGCAGGAAGCAGTCTAGATGACGTCGGAGGGGCCACTCTCCCCCTGAGACATTGCTGATCCCAGTGCTTGGTGCTAGGCAGCCCTGTAGGAGATAACAGTGTTCAGGTGAGATGGAAAATCGAGCATCTGACCAGGCAGAACAAGTGCAGATCCCCTGGCTCTTTTTGCATGACTCGGGCTTGGCGGCCTGACCAAATTCTCGCTCAGGCAGTTACTGGAGTTTGGGAATTGGCGTGGTTCCTGTAGCAGGCGGATGTGGAGAGGGATGCAAACGTCTGCAACATGTGGTCGCGGCAGTCTGAAGAGCCCTGCAGCAATTCCAGCCCTTGAGCTCATAGTTGACCATCTATTCAGTTTCTAGCAAGATAGGAAAACTGTAGCCTGCATCCAAAGTGGTCTGGGTATTGGGTGCAACACATCTCTCAGACCTGCATCAATCAGCTGCTGAGGCCTCACAGCTGGCTCCATTTTCCCTATTTCTAAGCTGTTGCCCCTGGGTTCTGATGAGCTCAGCTCTCAAAACTGCTTGCCCTTAATGGAAAGTTTCTGCACAGCTTCAGAAACAAGCTCCTGAGGATGCCCTGTAACTACCATATCCCTCCCCTTGGGGTCTCTGGCCACTTGTAACTAAAGGTGATCTGCTCATGTGCCAAGACACAGAGGATTCAACACCAATCTGTGCCCCCTCCCTACTGCTTCTCTCCCTTGCTGCAACATAAACATGTGGGTTACCCATGTCCCCTGCGTGCTGTTAGCCCCCTGCTGAGGCATGATGGGAGAGCTGCTCACGTTCTCCCAGAATGCACCAAGACAGATGCAATCTGGGAGCATGGCCAGCGTAGCCATGCAAATGCAGTTGAAACACGATTGTGTTGTGAAGAGAACTGCTGCATAGACACAACTCAGCTGTGTTTGTTGTAGCTGGCTCAGATGAATATGTTTAGAAAACCATGGTAGCATTCGTAGTGCAGACTGGGCTTAAATCGATGCACTCCAGAGAAAAGCCCAACATCTGTTGTGGTTGAGAAAAGTCTTTATTCTAAGGATATTAAAGGACTTAAATACATTAGCAACCTTGAATGACAGCTTCATATTGAAAGTGGGCCTGATTCATCCCTGGTGTAACTGCACTGACTTCAGTGATGTAGCTACAAGCTGCTTTTGGCCCATTGAGCTGAAATGTCAAGGCATGGTGGAAATAACCAGGACCACATCTTTAAAAGTGGTCTAAAATTGGGATTAATTACCCTCCATTTGGCTCCCAAGGAGATCCGTGAATGAGAAGGGTTTTTTTCTCACAGCCCAGAGATCTTTGAAGAGATAATAGGAGTTCTTTACTGCTAAAAAACAAAAACCTCATGTTTATGGCCAAATGAAAAGCTTTTTCCTCAATGGATGATTTTATTAGACTTTTATGGGGAAAACTAAAACGAATGCACTTTAAATCATTTGCGTTAAGTGAATGAGAATCATATTGTTATAATTATTTTAAAAGAGATGAATCAACAGTGTATTAAAGAATTTATTGCGGTTTCTTTTTTTTTTTAAACTGGACTTGAGGAAAAAACCTGCAGTTTTTGGGGGGAAAGCTCTATGAGTTGGCCCATTTTTCCTGCAGTTTTCCACTGGGTAGGGAGTCTGGAAGGCAGTCTTATGACTAAGACAGGGGCCTACAACACAAGAGTTGTGAGTTCTATTTCCAGTCCTGTAACGTGACTTTGACCAAATCATTTAGTCTGTCCGTGCTCTGGTTCCCCATCTATAAATTAGGGGTGTATTTCACAGAGCTGTTTCCCAGTGCCACATCTGTGCAGCTATGTGGTGTTTGATTGGTCAGCTGAGACAGGTGGTTGTTTCTGCTTCCTGGTTGGATAATGAAAACTTTTAGACGAGAATGACAAATAACGAATAATCTTTTCCTCATTCATATGTTAACAGTCTTTTCCCAAATGTTATCAGAGTGTTGCCAATTCTTGCAATTTTATGGTGCATCTCATGATAGTTGCTGCTTTTCATGAGGAAAAAAGAATCATGGTACATTACAAGAGCTGGCAACTCAGCATTACATTCGTAAAACTCAAAGGAGTTACTCTGGCTTCCCACCATGGGCCCTGAATCAGAATCAGGCCCTGTCATAAGACAGGTCGGAAATTTACTATTAAACCTTTTTTCTGGAAAAAAATTGTTTTTTTTTTTAATAAACAAAAGTGTCCGTCAAAAGTTTCTGCTTTTCTCAAAATGTTTTGATTTTTCATTGAAAAAGCAAAAGCCTGAAAACTGGGGGTGAGGGGGATGGCTGATCTGTACTGTTTTCTGCAGTTCAGGGGCTACACATTTTCATGGTGAGGCAGTTTTCAGCCAAACGTTTTCCGATACTGGCTTTTTGATTTTTCGCCGAAAAGTCGGCATTTTCTGCAGAAAACATCAATGAAAAATACTGTCATTTTCATTGTGATTGTCCATGGGGGACCCCCCACCCCCCGCCATTTCCCACTTAGCTCTTCCAAAGGATTTTCCTACTGTCAGTCACTGTTGCAATGTATAGGCCCTCCAGCAGTATATCCCCCGGTGGAGGCCAGAGAGTGCTGCTGATTGTTGCATCATGGAAACATTGACTAGCTCCCAGCTTTCAACACAAAGAAATTGGCAAGGAGAAGAATGTGTCAGATGAGAAAATCAGAGCTGAAGAGCCTGTTTCCCGCCCCCTGCCTGCCAAACTATGGAGAGTTTTTCACGCTCTGTTCCTTCGGCCCATAAAGCAAAAAACCATGCGGTTGCTCCCAAGCTGCTCTCCTCCCAGCGGCAAATGGTTTTGCCCGAGCTAGTTAGCACAGAGGAGGTAGCACTGAATTTCTTTATGGATGCTATCGCATGTCAAGCCCAAGCCATGTGAGTGACGGGAGGCAGCAGAGGCCCCAGGAATGATCCTGTCTAAAAGCTGCAGCATGGCTCCGACGGGACGTAATTAAAAATGATTGAATCCCTCCCCCCGTCCAGCTCCATGTGATGTCACATAAATTCTTCTCTAACAAGTCCCAGGCTGCCCCTGCCGGTGCTGTACAGTTCACAGGGCTTTGGGGAGGAATTAAAGACACATTTGGGCTCTGGTTTAGGCGAAGGCAATAATGTCTCTGCACAGCTCTCAGGCACTCACAGGTCAAGGCCAGTGGGTACTTTTTTATTTAAGCTTCTAACTACAAAAGGAAAATGCTGGCTTGAGTTAATCTCCCTGGGCCTCCCCTGTCCACAACTGCTTTTCAAGAATGAGTGTGTCCTCTTGGCACCCGGCCACACAGCGCCACCTCCAAGATCAAATGCAGTGAAGACCAGAGAAGCTGAATCCAACAGCCATGCGTGGCATGGAGAATGTCCTTGCTGCAGGCACCACGGGTGCATAAATGCCATGGAGGGCCAGTTCTCACCCCTGGAGTAGGAGCATCATGTGACATGGCGATTGACCCCTTGCAGTCTGGACCCGGGGGCCAGGAGATACAGGTCAGTCCCTGTAACCAAATAATGACAGGTTTCAGAGTAGCAGCCGTGTTAGTCTGTATTTGCAAAAAGAAAAGGAGGACTTGTGGCACCTTAGAGACTGAGGAAGTGAGCTGTAGCTCACGAAAGCTTATGCTCTAATAAATTGGTTAGTCTCTAAGGTGCCACAAGTCCTCCTTTTCTTTTTGTAACCAAATAGACTCTCCTCTAGGGCACCTCCCTCTGGCTGCTCTGGGAATTAGCTCCTGTCAGGTCCAACGCCCCTTTCTGTCACCTGCTTGCATGTCCCTCAGCCTCTCTGCAACTCGGGGTGCTCCCTCTTCCTGCCGTGGCCCTCCAGCCAGCTCATGGTGTGTTTTCCTCCTTCCGGGGAATCAAAGTCCCATAGGACAAACCTTCCTAGGCACTGCCCTGACTATGCCACATCCCCAGTGACTGGTAGGGGAACCTGGGCCCACTCTCTACTCCAGGTTCCAGCTCAGGGACCCTCTGATCAGTGGCCAAGGTCTGCACTGTCCTACCTTGCTGCCATTTTCCTAAGCCTGTTCCTACTCTGCCTCTCTCTGGCTTCTCTTTCCCACTCTTCAGGGTAAATACTTTCTCAGGGCTTGGATCCCCAGGGTTTCTACTATTCCCCTGGGTTTCCTCTTTCCCTCCCTAATGCCCAAAGAGGGGCTGCAGGCTTCCTCACTGCAGCCCCCGTCTGCTGCCAGCTTCCTGGCTTTATACCAGCCCCGCCTGGCCCTTCTCAGCCAGGCTCTATCATCAGTCTGGGGTTACTTAGGACACCAAATTCCCCTCAGCTGTAGCCGATCCAGTTAATTGTCCCTTGTCAGCCTCACTGACCCTTTACAAGCTAGTGGGGGGTGAATACCACCTCACAGTCCCTACCCAGCACACCTGTGGGTTACCCCTAAGGAGTTCAGAGTGAGAGTCCCTACCAGCAGCCCCAGTGAGTTACATGGGAGTGTCCCTTACCACAGTCACCTGAATTCTGAGGGAAAGCCCCTGCAACAGTCCATCTGCAACCTATGACCCCGCCTCCTAACCAGGTCACCTGAGCCTTTGAGATTCCACATGGGTGGGGTGGGGCAGAAGGAAAGAGATGCTTAAACTGCTTTAACCAAGGATTCATGAGGATGGGTGACTGAGGGGAGTGAAAGGGGCATAAGCCCCTGCAGGGATTGGGGTATCTCCCTGGTGGAAGAAAGATTGGGATTTGGCCACCGCTGCCTTGGAATACAGTCTCAAAGAGGCATGGAATATAGGATTGTTTGATACTGTGCTTCTGACATCCCACAATGCACAGCAGAGACACTGCCGGCTAATGCTGGGAGAGGTTGGGGACCATAGACTAGAAGTGGCAGGAAGGGTTGTTAACAGTAATGGTGTGGGGAGCAGCAGTGGTGCACTGGACGTAGGCAGTAGAGTGGGGCTCAAACCTGGCAGTGGATGGATGGATGAATGGATGGACATAGGCAGTAGAGTGGGGCTCAGACCTGGCAGTGGATGGATGGAGGGATGAATGGACAGAGGCAGCAGAGCAGGGCTCAGATCTGGCAGTGGATGGATGGAGGAATGAATGGTCAGAGGCAGCAGAGCAGGGTTCAGATCTGGCAGTGGGTAGATGGAGGGATGGATGGACGGATGGACATAGGCAGTAGAGCAGGGCTCAGACCTGGCAGTGGATGGATGGACAGATGGATGGATGGACATAGACAGTAGAGTGGGGCTTAGACCCAGCAGTGGATGGATGGACAGATGGATGGATGGACAGAGGCAGTAGAGCGGGGCTCAGACTTGGCAATGGATGGATGGATATAGGCAGTAGAGTGGGGTTCAGACCTGGCAGTGGATGGATGGATGGATGGATGATCAGTCAGGCACAGGGAGACATGCGGCCTGCCCGTGGGACCTTGGCTGGTGTGGTGGGACCAGCAGTGCCTGTAACCTGTGCGGGAGGCGTGGCCAGAGTGGAGGGAGCTAGTGCGGGATAGGGTGAGCTGAGCCCTCCCACAGGGAGTTGGGGACACAGCAGATGGTTTGGAAGATCAATGTGACTTAGCAGTGGCCCTGCCCCTGGTTACGTGTCGTTTGTGAGCACACCACCACTGGGTGTCATGATATGACTGGGTGCATTTCCAATGTCACAAGGCCAATGTGATCATTCACAAATGACCCTGTGCTGAGAACTGTTCACCCTCCCATCTGCCAAATGCTTATGATGGCTGGCCCTTGTACTCTGTGGGGCTGCTCCAAGGTCACTGCACCCCTCCAGGTATCCTGAGGGGGTGCTGCTGGGGCTTAGGACTCTGAGAAGTCACCGCTTCCTGCATTCCTGCTCATCCCCCACAAGCCCCGCAAAGGTCACTACGTCCCCATGTATCCTGGGGGACCGAGCTCCTCCTCTACCTCTGTGCCTCTCAGCGCAGGGCTGCAGGGCCAGCCCAGGCTCCCCGATTGCTGAGAGCAGCAATCTGCTCTCCCTCCAGAAGTATATCAGAGCCTTTTGTGTGCTAAGAAGGCCCTTCAGGAAGCAGGGGAGGTGCAGGCAGAGAGATAAATCTCAGCAGGGGATGGCTGGAAAGGACAGGGCTCAGCAGCCAGAGGGATGGCTGTACAGCAGAATTCCAGGTGGCAGTGAAAGCTCAGTGGCACTGCTGGCCCAGCTTACTGAACAGAGACAGAAGGACAGACACATCTTCTGAGTGCTACTGATACGCCCATGGACCTAGCACCCAGGCCTATAGAGCTGCCAGGCAGCCGGCATTGCCAGGCTGCCAACTAGGGTTGCCAACTTTCTACTTGCACAAAACCGAACACCCTTGCCCCGCCCCTCCTCTGAGGCCCCATCCATGCCCCGCCTTTTCTCTGAGGCTCCGCCCCTGTTCACTCCATTCCCCCTCCCTCTGTCACTCGCTCTCCCCACCTTCACTCACTCGCTCATTTTCACCGGGCTGGCTCAGAGAATGGAGGTTTGGGAGGGGGTGAGGACTCATAGAATCATAGAATCATAGAATATCAGGGTTGGAAGGGACCCCAGAAGGTCATCTAGTCCAACCCCCTGCTCAAAGCAGGACCAATTCCCAGTTAAATCATCCCAGCCAGGGCTTTGTCAAGCCTGACCTTAAAAACCTCTAAGGAAGGAGATTCTACCACCTCCCTAGGTAACGCATTCCAGTGTTTCACCACCCTCTTAGTGAAAAAGTTTTTCCTAATATCCAATCTAAACCTCCCCCACTCTGGCTAGGGGTGCGGGCTCCGGGGTGGGGCTGGGGATGAGGGGTTTGGGGTAGAGGAGGGTGCTCCGCCCTGGACCGAGGGATTTTGAGGGCGGGAGGGGGATCAGGGCTGGGACAGGGGTTGGGGCGTGGGGGGGAGTGAGGGCTCCAGCTGGGGTTGTGGGCTCTGGGGTGGGACTAAGGGGTTTGGAGGGAAGGAGGGGGATCAGGACTGGGGCTGGGGTAGGGGTTTGGGGCCTGGGAGGAGGTCAGGGGTGCAGGCTCCGGGCGGCACTTACCTCAAGCAGCTCCCGGAAGCAGCGGCATATCCCTCCTCTGGCTCCTAGGTGGAGGCGCTGCCAAGTGGCTCTGCGCACCGCCCCATCCGCAGGTGCCACCCCCAGAGCTCCCATTGGCCATGGTTCCCGGCCAATGGGAGCTGTGGGGGAGGTGCTTGGGGCAGGGACAGCATGCAGAGCCCCTGGGCTGCCCTACCCATAGGAGTCAGAGTGGGGACATGCCGGCTGCTTCCCGGGAGCTGCTTCAGTGGTGCTGACCGGAGCCACCAGGATCCCTTTTCGCCCAGGTGTTCCAGTTGAAGAACAGACCTGGTCTCCCTACTGCCACCCAGCAGTGGCCAGGAGCCACCATGTGCACCACCTCCCATGACCCACTGTGGACACAGACCTTGGGAAGTTCCACCTTGGCCATTATCTTTGAAAACTCGTGGCGAACGGGGGAAGTCCCGGATGACTGGAAAAAGGCTAATGTAATGCCAATCTTTAAAAAAGGGAAGAAGGAGGATCCTGGGAACTACAGGCCAGTCAGCCTCACCTCAGTCCCCGGAAAAATCATGGAGCAGGTCCTCAAAGAATCAATCCTGAAGCACTTACATGAGAGGAAAGTGATCAGGAACAGTCAGCATGGATTCACCAAGGGAAGGTCATGCCTGACTAATCTAATCGCCTTCTACGATGAGATTACTGGTTCTGTGAATGAAGGGAAAGCAGTGGATGTATTGTTTCTTGACTTTAGCAAAGCTTTTGACACGGTCTCCCACAGTATTCTTGTCAGCAAGTTAAAGAAGTATGGGCTGGATGAATGCACTATAAGGTGGGTAGAAAGTTGGCTATATTGTCGGGCTCAACGGGTAGTGATCAATGGCTCCATATCTAGTTGGCAGCCGGTGTCAAGTGGAGTGCCCCAGTGGTCGGTCCTGAGGCCGGTTTTGTTCAATATCTTCATAAATGATCTGGAGGATGGTGTGGATTGCACTCTCAGCAAATTTGCGGATGATGCTAAACTGGGAGGAGTGGTAGATACGCTGGAGGGCAGGGATAGGATACAGAGGGACCTAGACAAATTGGAGGATTGGCCCAAAAGAAATCTGATGAGGTTCAATAAGGATAGGTGCAGGGTCCTGCACTTAGGACGGAAGAACCCAATGCACAGCTGCAGACTAGGGACCGAATGGCTAGGCAGCAGTTCTGCAGAAAAGGACCTAGGAGTGACAGTGGACGAGAAGCTGGATATGAGTCAGCAGTGTGCCCTTGTTGCCAAGAAGGCCAATGACATTTTGGGATGTATAAGTAGGGGCATAGCGAGCAGATCGAGGGATGTGATCGTCCCCCTCTATTCGACATTGGTGAGGCCTCATCTGGAGTACTGTGTCCAGTTTTGGGGCCCACACTACAAGAAGGATGTGGATAAATTGGAGAGAGTCCAGCGAAGGGCAACAAAAATGATTAGGGGTCTGGAACACATGGCTTATGAGGAGAGGCTGAGGGAACTGGGATTGTTTAGTCTGCAGAAGAGAAGAATGAGGGGGGATTTGATAGCTGCTTTCAACTACCTGAGAGGTGGTTCCAGAGAGGATGGTTCTAGACTATTCTCAGTGGTAGAAGAGGACAGAACAAGGAGTAATGGTCTCAAGTTGCAGTGGGGGCAGTTTAGGTTGGATATTAGGAAAAACCTTTTCCCTAGGAGGGTGGTGAAACACTGGAATGCGTTACCTAGGGAGGTGGTAGAATCTCCTTCCTTAGAAGTTTTTAAGGTCAGGCTTGACAAAGCCCTGGCTGGGATGATTTAATTGGGGATTGGTCCTGCTTTGAGCAGGGGGTTGGACTAGATGACCTCCTGAGGTCCCTTCCAACCCTGATATTCTATGATTCTATGATTCTATGACCTCAAGGGTTTGATGAACAGCAGCCCCATGGCTCCTGATTGGCTTCCTGCCCTACAAAAATCCAAGGTGCGTTCCAGGAATGTGTAGGCAACAGTGGGGATCTCCTGTAGCTGCCATGACCCATCCTCTCTTGCATGCCTGGCTTGACCTGGGCTTCACTTCCTCACTGGGACTATGACCCCTGGTTTCGACCCTGGCCTGGACTTGGCTACAAACTCCTCTGTTACTTCCAGCCTTAGCCTTGCCCCACTCTGACCCTTGGCCATGAGTGCCCTTGTTGGGATCCTGCCAGCCCCTGCCAGAGGTACCCGGCCAACCCTCTCAGAGTCTAGCACAGAGGGCAGAGCACATAAGACCCATGGCCAGCGTTGGTACCCACATCACATGCTCCTGTGCATGCCGGGCCCCTGATTACTGGCTTGCCTCACAGTGGATAGCTAGTGCGGTTGGGACTATATGGCCAGACCTCAGCTGTGCTGATTAGCACTGACTCCAATGGAGCTGCGCCAGTTGAGATCAGCTGAGGATCTGGCCCCTGGTGTCTCCAGCCTGTTCAGGTTACACCCTGGCTGGGTATAGCAGTGAACTTTGTCATACCGGTGACCGTACTGTTAGATGCAAGTGCTGCTCCTACAAGCATCCTCCATGCCCTCCCACCCCCTCTCTCATGAAAATGGGGCGTGGAGATCAGTGTGTTAGCACTGAGATATGTGTGTGGCTCCCTCCCCACAAAGATCTCCGTGCCCCCACACCTACCCACCTGCTCACCCTGGCTATAAAAGGTGGGTACCACTTCCCTCATGTCTAGAGGTATCTCATGCCTTCCCTTGTGTCTTCTCCCAGCTAACAGACTTTGGGTCAGATCCCTGGCTGGTGTAAATCAGTGGAGTGCCTCTGAAGCCAATGGAGTTGCACCAACATACACCAGCTGAGGATCCGGCCCACGATTTGTCATCTATGAGCACAGAAATATTTCCAAACAGCTTGGGCAGAATCCCCAAGTTTAGTTAGACTAGTGCATGTCCCTACGGGGAGGGCAGGGCCTGCTGAGACTCCTGGAGCCGAGGTTGGGATCATCTCCGTCCCATGGAGCAGAGGCAAGGGCTGCCTGTGCTTCACACAACAGAGCCTCATAAAAGGGAGTTTGCAATCTTCAGGGCCTCCGAGGGGTGGAGACCAGGGGATCCCTCCCCTGCTGGAACTTGGTGTCTTCCAGAGGGAAGAGATCCTTGCTCTTCAATCAGATGTCAGGATCTTTGCTGCACACAGCTTTCCCCATCTAATGCCTACCCCCAGCACCTCCACACCCACACGCAGCCTCTTTCCTTCACCTTGCTCTCCAGTGGGCACCTCACACACCCCTGCTTACTCAAGAGATACGTTTAGCTCACTGTGCTCATCCCCACACCTAGGGCCCCACTAAGTGAAACTCACATGCAGCCCAACTCATTTGAGTTCTCTCCTTGGCCTCTCAATGAACCAATTAGGATCCGGAAACTAACCCACTAAAGCAGTCAGGCATGGCCTCTCCGCGATGGCAGGTCTGGCTCGTTAGCACGGAATCTGGAGGGCTGGCAAGCTGCAGCCCTCGCTCTGAACTTTGCATGGCAGTTAGCTGCCATTTCTGATTCACCTCCTCAGTATTCAGCGTCACATGTGTGTACTCAATTAAAGATCCTGGGCCGAAGGGCCGTGGCAGGCTGGTCATTATGCGGGGGCAGAGGGAGTGGGAGCTAGTTTCATGGGAAAGTTTAATGGAGTGGAATCTACCTTCCCAGACAAATGCTTTCAGGGATTTCCTGCCCCCAGAAATGCCGCTCTGTTCAATCACTTCCAAATTATTGTGCGAGGAACCAGATGAAACCTCTTCAGATCTGGAGTGACCATCATGCTTCACCCACGCAGTAACAGACAGATAATAGATCCCAACCCCCGCTTCACTCCTGCCCCCATCACCCCACTCACTACTCTCCCAGAGCGGAGGACAGGACCCTAGCCCCATGCAGCACAGCACTCACAGTATGCCAACCATACCCCTAGCCCAGTCATAGATCTACTCTGCAATGGCCAGAGGGAATGTGGGCTAGTGGTTGGACTGAGAATCCAGATGCCAGGGGTCTATTCCTGGCTCTGACTTGCAGTATGACTTTGGGCAAGCTACTTAACTGCCTCCGTGCCTCAGTTTCTCCCTCTGCCCTGGAAATAATATCACTCACTTACTTTGCAGGGGCGGGGGGGGGGGGGAAGATTCAATTCACTATTGTTTGTGAAGTGTTCTGGGGTGGAGGAAAGGAGGTATAGAGGGTGAACCTTGAAGGGGACATGAAAACCTAACCCCTATCTCTACTCCTCACCATCATTATCAATGGACTCCCAATCCACTTGTGCTATCTGGTACCCGTTAATACAAAGGCCCAAAGACTTTATGACTGTGAAGGCTTGTTCTTCTGTATTCTCACACATGCCTTTAGGGGAGAGGATCCATAAAAGTGAGACACCAAGACCCACTCACTTTGGCCCATTTCTGTCTCCCAGGGAGGATTGGTGAATGACCAGGGTTTAGCACCAAAGGGCCGATATCACACCTCTTCATTCTTCTGCCATCCCACCTTGTGCTCTTAGACCTCATAAATCCTAGGTGGGGTGTCAGGAAAGCCTGCCAGCCCATGTGTGTGGAGTTATAGCATCCAGCGTTGCTGGCTACAGTCCTGGATCCTAGTCTTGTCTTGTTAGATGCTACCAGGGGCCTCTACCTTGCCCTTAACCAGAGGTGAAAGTAAGCTGGATGGTCTGGTCCAGCTTACCAGTAAGAAAGCCGGTAAACAGCCTACCATACTGGCAGGGCTGATGATGCAGGGGGGCAAAAGGGGCAGTTGCCCTGGGGCCCAGCGATTTAAAAGGGCCTGGGGCTCCCAGCAGTTGCTCTGGGGCTCTGGCAGCGATTTAAAGGGCCCTGGGCTGTGTGCCACCGCTGCTGCTACTGTGTCAGCTGCTGAAGCTCTGGGCCCTTTAAATCACCACCAGAGCCCCGGGTGGCGCAGGTCGGGCTGCACTGAAGAGTTGGCTGGGGGAGTCTGGCCCCAGCTCCACCCCTTCTGCCTGAGGCCCCGCCCCTTCTGGGGCCCCAGAGCACCCCCCCACACACACACCTTGCCCAGGACCCTGGCCGCCGTGCGTACCAGTAAGTCCGTTAAGTTACTTTCACCCCTGCCCTTAACTTCCAGCACCATGTACTCATGCAGGCTGTTCAGCAGGGTCAGGCTAATGCTGATGGACTGCTAATGGACTGAATAGATTAGTTGAGCGAGACTCTCAAATCTCAGACTTGCCCTTCCCTAAGGACTGTGGCCCTGCGCCCCAAAGGGGCCCCCAGCTGTCTGGCCGATCTGCCAGCTGAGATGTGAAAGTGCTGCGAGGTTTAACCATAAACCTTCCCTGGACAGCACCAAATTATTCCTGAAACCCAGACAAGAGCCTATTATCTGGACAGGTGCCTGGAATTTCCCATCAGACCCTGTTCCAGTCATTCACTCAGCCCCCTTTTGTTAAGCATCTGAGGTGGGGCATTGTATGCAGAAGCTGTCTTGCCAGCTGAAGACTTTGGGAGCCATTCAGCACTAGGCCTGACTCTACCCATTACATATTCCAGAAGGCCCACCCGTCTCTCACTTAAACAGACTTTACTGCCCCAGTGGAACCAGTGAGGATGTCAGACTGGCACCGATGGATCAGATGGATCCTAAGCAACCTTTTAGCACATAAGGTCAAAATTCCTGCTATTGCTCTTCTTGAGTCACCTCAACCCATTCCATGTCCTCTCTCTTTCCCATTGTTCTTTGTCTGCAGTCTGATCAGCTCCAAGCTCAGCCATGAACTGCATCCAACAGTGGTGGACAAGCCCATTGCTGTCACTCCTTGTTTCTCCAGAAATCACCAGCAATGAACTAGCTAGCAGTGCTAAAATGTGATGTGTATAATTAGGTTTCAGAGTGAACACTGGGCAGTTTGTGCCCCTCAAACTTGTTAATTCTGTGATGCTGTGGCTACCACCCATTTGAGAGAGAAGAGGGGAAGGAGGCCCAGATGATCTGGATATGGAGTGAGCATACGTAGATAGCAACCATAGCAATAGCAGGAGGGGAAATGCAGCCCCTGAGACACCGCGGCCAGCCATGTGGCACAGTAACCTGAATCATGGGGGAAGCACCCGGGACTGTAAGCTGATAACAGGATTTTATAATTCCAGAGGTTTCGGGGTCAAGAGGGGCAGCAGAGAGGTCAAGTGCATGAGGTCAGGGCTTCGGTAAAGCAAAAGGGAGTAGTGTGGCAAGCAGGCATCAGGTCTCCTGACAGAATGGGCCACTTGAGCTGTGATGACGGTTTACATTTGGACGATGGCAGCTCTTAAAGGGACAGTACTCCTTTTCCCACAATATTAATAGGTCAATCTGTCACTTGGCTCTGTCCTCTGTTGGCAACTTCTTTAATTTGGGGATCAGCAGCCAGGAAGGGTGCAGAAAGGGGCCAGCTTTTTTGTTCAGCTGGTCAAAACTCCTCTGGAGTAGCAGGAAGCACCCGTGTTTTGAAGATGGATGGATGCTGCAGCAGCAGTAGCTCCACAGAGTAAGTTACTCTGGATAATCCGCGCACCCCGCTCTGAGAGTCGCCGTGCTAGGGGAAAGCACTCCGCTCTGCAAGGCGCAATAACCTAGCACAGAACAGTCTCCTGGCCCAGGACTGCCTCATTAGCCACAGTCAGGTGTTTCATCCTGGATGGCATCTGCGGGACCTTGGACAGATCTAATCTCACCCCACAGACTCCCGAAAACCAGACTCCATTCCAAGTGGGCTCCAAAAGCCAGTTCAGGGTCCACCTCTCTCTGTGCATCCAGGACTCCATCTTTCTCTGGCTCACCGGGTCCCTGTCTCTGCCTCATGCTACAGAGCTGGGGATGCTCTAGCTCCACACCAGTGCCCAAGCTGCCCCAGGAGGAAGGGTCTCTGTGGAGGACTCAGGGCATGTGGCAGCATAAGAAAGCCAGAAATGGAGGTACCCATGCAGTCCCTAAGCAGGTGAGCACCACTGTCCTGTCTCTAGGGTGATAGGAATAGACACTGCTGACAAATGGACCAACGGGAACAAAGGCCAAGAGCAGTGTGTGGATCTCACCTGCTTCTGGCAGATTGCTGAGGGGCCAGCATCTCTCTCACCCCTTGCTGACACTTGTGTTGCTTGTGACACCAGTGTTTCCCCAAAGTGAATTTAAGAGGCTGTGGGGATGCACATCATAATCTCACACAACACAAGCTCCTGGGGATCTCAGCCCCATCTCTCCTGGTCCTGGGAGAAGCCTGAGGTGCAGAGGACCTGGTACTCCTGCCAGCTCTGTCCCAGGAGATCAGCACAGGAAGCCCAGCCAGTCAGCTTCACAGGTGACGATTCCACTCTCATCCACTCCTACATCCCAGTCCATGCTCCATTTCCTAAACACACCTGTACGTCCACAGCCAGCTAATGAGCTTGTCTAATGCCAGCCGCCCCCTCTCCCGCACCAGCTGCTTCAGCCTAATTCGCCTAGGTGACAAGAGCCATTGTGGTGTCCGGTGCAATTATCCTGTCTGTCTCACTGGGAGCCAGGGGAATGGCCTTGATCTTCTCTTAATTTGCTGGCTAATGTGGCAGTTATAAACATGAGCCCTTTGTGCAAGATTCACCCTCGCCGCTCCAACAACGCACCTCCTCCCTGACCCACAGCACCCCAGCTGTTCCCATGCTACCCCGCCCCAGCTCTGACTCCTGACCATTGCTGATCTCCACCCACACAGCTCTGCCAAAGCAGCTTAGCCCTGAATTTTGGCACTTCTGCCATCCCAGTTCCTGGCCTCTGAGTCAGAAAGACGATCAGCAGAACTCCTCAACATTTTTCCATTTAATTTTTTTTCCTTAGACAAAAATTGTTTTCGTCTGAAATTTTCAATTTTTTCCCAACGAAAAAACACCCCCTCAAACTCCTCCCCCCATCTGAAAATGACATAAATTTTCTGTTTCTTTCCAGATTTTCCACAGAAAATGCTCACCCTTTTCCAACTGGCTCTGATGATCAGTCATGCTGAATTGAGTGGCTGTTTGTTATAGATATGTATATAAGAAATAACCCTGCGGAACTCATTGCCAGGGGATGGTGTGAAGGCCAGAAGTATAACTGGGATCAAAAAAGAACTAATGAAGTTCCTGAAGGTTAGGTCCATCAATGGCTGTTAGCCAAGAGGGTCAGGGGTGCAACCCCATGCTCTGGTTGTCCCTAAACCTCTGACTGCTAGAAGCTGGGGCTGGACACCAGAGGTTGGATCACTTGATAATTGCCCTGTTCTGTTCATTCCCTCTGAAGCATCTGATGCTGGCCACGGTCATAAGCAGGATACTGGGCTAGATGGGCCATTTGTCTGACCAAACATGGCCGTTCTTATGTTCTTTAAAGGATTCCAGTAAAGTCATTTCATGGGTGCCCCAGGGCAGGATTTGAACCCAGGCCTCTGGAGATAAAAGGCTGGTTTACTAACCCCCTAGATTACACAATCCCTTAGGAGTGAGATTCTTATTTTGGCATCACTGTGCTGATGAGTCACTCACCTTATAGCCGATAGCTTTATAATTAAGCTCATTAGTGCCCTACAATAAACAACATATGTCCAGGGAACAGGCTGCACTCCCAGGACATCTGTGGTGCATCCTGCAGCTCCCGTGACAGCCAGGCACCCCTCTGAGGACAGGCAGGGCTCTAGGCTGCAGAACGTGCCTGGTAACCCGGCACTACTTTTTTACAACTGAGGTTGAAGCATCCGTTAATCTCTGATGCTGGGGAGGAATCTAGGTCTTGGTGCCATGAGGTTAGAGGCAAATGGCAGGTTCTGTGCTGCCCCGAGATGCCAACCATTTCCCCTGGGCATTCACTGATCCTTTTGGAGGATCTGGTACACGCATACACACACAAAAGAGGCAGTTTGGGACAGGAAGTGAAGTAAAAGTCTGCATCCAATTGAATCTGCTTCAGGAAGGAAGAGGAGAAGAGCAGGAATTCAGCCAGGGCACCAGAACTGAGACCCCTGCACTCGCAAGCGGGATCTGGGGATCGTTGGAACTTGACCACTCCAGCAACAGCCCTGCACCCCCTTAGCTGCGTGTGCTGATGCCCCCTGACTCTGCCAAACTGTATGAATCCCTGTTGGAACAGATATACTGGTGTCCCCCGCCCACACATCTGTACTGTTTCGTCTCGTTCCCCGCCCATGACACCTCTCCGTATATCTGCCCTGGTCCCTGCTCCCTGCTCCCCTGCACCGCCCATCCGCACAGCTATCTGCCAGCCATGAGATCTGGCCTCTAACCCTGAAGAACACAAAAGCATATTGTGGCCTCAGTTAATGATGCTTGGGCCCAGTCCAGCAGGGGCTGCTCCAGAGAGCAGAGTGGGTTGCTGGCAGAACAAAAAGCTTTGTGTTGCCAACACAGGCCATTCTTCCTCCCCCTTAAAGAGAGTCCTGGACTTCTAACCCTGCAGCTTGGGCTGTTTTCCTGACCCCAGCGGGAGCACTGATCTCTAAACCCTAATATTAGTCTTGTGGTTTCTCCTCTGACCTGAGCTGGGCTCCTGGACTCTGTAACTCTGTCATCACCAGCTAACACAATGGCCCCCTCTCTGCATATCCTTCCTTGGGTCATTCGATATCACAGCACAGGGGGCTGGAGGGGTCTCTCCCTGGTCAAACACAGACAGCCCCTGGCGCTTCTCTGATCACGGGCCACTTGGCTTGCCCTTATTCTGGGCCAATGTACTTCAGGTGTCCTGTGTCAACAGGTGGCCTAGCTGTCAATCAGGGTAGGTGGTGGGTGATTTACAGTGCTGGGTGACTTACAGCACTCTCCATACATGCATTTCTGTGCCCACAACTTGTCACTGCTCCAGGACCATGTCATTAAGCCTGAAGACTTACCAAGCTATTCTCCTACATCCCCATCTAGGTACAACCTGCTGATACCCCCCTCCACTGTCCCCAGATACTCCCTGGTGTTTTCAGTGAACGGCTGTAGCTGACCTCCATTTGGAATGGTCCTGAGGGCTGTGCTAGTGAGACCAGCTCTATTGAAGGAGGAGGCAGGGAGAGATCAGTCCTGGAGTCCCAACATCTTTTGCATTATCAGCCCACGCTGCACTGCAGCCTCAGCTCCCCTGGTAGTGCTGCCTCTGGGCACAGGGGGTCTGAGGCAGTAGTGCCCCAGCAAGCCTTTTACACACTGATGCCAAAGCTGGTAGCAGCCACCAAATCTTTAAGGAGAGGTGAGCCAAGCCCAGTGAGAACTCTTGACTTGTATCCAGTCTACTTCATAACATTGAGCCAAATATTAGAGGGGTAGCCGTCTTAGTCTATATCCACCAAAACGAGGAGTCCGGTGGCGCCTTAAAGACTAACAGATTTATTTGGGCATAAACTGTGATGTTATTGACATAAACTGTGACTGCAGAGATCACTGTTGCAACCACTGTTATATATTTGCAGCAACTATTGTAAAAAAAGGTTGTCGTGTGAGGTGTCTATGAAAAGATTATGATTTTCTGGTTATGATTATGCTAGCTGCAGGCATGTATCATTTTTGTATTTAAAGTTATAAGTATTGGCTCTATCCTATCTGTATTTCAAACTTGTGCTATGCTTCTGGGTGACACCTCAGAAAATTTGATGTCAGCACTGCCTAGCCTGCTTGATGGCCCATTAAGGACCATCAGCTATACAACTGACCCATTGAGAGAAGGCAGATACACCTTGTGACTCGGCAAGGCATGCAGGGACCTGCCTATGGACAGAACTCTGAGGTTTTTCCACGCCATGTGCTGGGTGGCTTGTGGCTGGAACAAAGAAAGCACAAGCCACATGGCAAAAGGACTATAAAAGGCAGGAGCATCATCTCCATTTTGTCTTCAATCCTGCTTCCTATCTCTGCAGGAACCTTGCTACAAACTGAAGCTCTGAACAAAGGACTGAATGACCCATCCCAGCTGTGGATGTGCTCCAGAGACTTGATTTGAACCTGCAGTTTATTCCATCACTGTTACAATCCTGAACCAAGACCTTTGCCATTACTGTATGTAATTGATTCCATTTAACCAATTTTAGCTCTCATCTATATTTCTTTCTTTTTATGAATAAACTTTTAGATTTTAGATTCTAAAGGATTGGCAACAGCATAATTTTTGGGTAAGATCTTACTTGTATATAGACCTGGGTCTGGGGCTTGGTCCTTTGGGATCGGGAGAACCTTTTTTCTTATACTGGGGTATTGGTTTTCATAACCATTTGTCCCCATAATGAGTGGCACTGGTGGTAATACTGGAAAACTGTAAGGGAATTGCTTGTATGACTTCTGGTTAGCCAGTGGGGTGAGACCGAAGTCCCCTCTGTTTGGCTGGTTCGATGTGCCTTAATGGTAAAGGAAACCCAACCTTGGGCCGTAACTGCCCTGCTCTAAGCAATTCATCCTGAATTGATATTTTCAGTTGTGTCCCACCAGAGGCAGCATCATTACACAAGCTTTCATGGGTATGCCCAAATAAATCTGTTAGTCTTTAAGGTGCCACCAGACTCCTCATTGTTTTCATAACATTGAGTCGTTACAACCAATACAATTGTTGCATACAAATTAGATACACAGGAAGAGTGGTGAATGGTTGAGCTACCTCTGATGTCACAATGGCCTCAATCGTTAATAACTTTAATTACAACTTAATTTCTTCTGATGTAGCCTACACACAAGGTTTCAATTAACTTGATCCAGGTGACAACTTTGAAGAGTCCATGTTAGTCTATCATTAAGGTAATTCAGGACAAAGAGAAGCCTCAGGTAGATGCTGCATTTCTTTAAAGTTTTAGTTCATTTTAAGTCATAAAGTACTGAACAGATTTACTGGCAGATTCTCAGAAAATTCACTCCTTGTCCAAAGTGTAAGTGCTGTACGGCTGGGGAGGATACACAGTATTCTTCATACCAAATGAAAAGGATGAATCCCTGCTTTAACTGTAAAACTTAAAGGTCTTTAGACTCCTAACACCCAATTGATTTCAGCCTTTGTGGCTCTGGGTCACAGAGCCTTGCTTTTTAAGGTCTTCTCTCCCACCTCAAGCTGTGGGATAGGTTAAGTCCACCCCGCTGGGATGGGAGCTGGTGGTCCCAGGCAGTCCCTAAGAGCTCACACCCAATGCCTAGTGCACGAAACCATCCTCTCCATTATGGTGCTCACTGGAGGACCCTGGGGCTAGAATGGATTGTGGCTCTCAGGAGAAAGGATGGAGAATGAAAGGAAGGCAGCGCTCAGAACCCCATGCCGGCTGGCCTAATTTGGACCAGATATGAGCACTCAGAAAAATCTGAGCTGTTTATGGGGATTAACTCCATCTTCACACACCCTGGGCCAGAGCTGCAGTGTCACCACTGGATCCACACCTCACCAAGGACTGGGGTTGTGGTTAGACCCATCTGTGCCAAGCACTGACTTCAATTAACTACAGACACCTGCAGCTGAATGACTCGCCTGAACCTTGAGCACGATTCGTTCCCTAAAGTATCGGGCTGCCCTTATGTCTGTTTCTGATCTATCTACCCATCATCCATCTCACTCGGTGACATCATTCATGCTAGGGAATGTTCATCTACCGATCTACCCCATTTCCACCCTATCAGCATAATTCACATCTATCAGTCAACACACCATAATCCATACCTACCTAGTCAGACCCATCACCCCCGGCACCATAACTCATATCTGGCTAGCTAAGGTGCTGAGTACCCAGAATTCCCATTGAAGTAAACTGGATTTTACCAGGGAGATTTTCTAATTCGTCTGTGCCCATCACCCTGGTATCTTAGCACCTACCCAAGACAAGAGCTCTGAACACACAAGGCTGCACCAGGCTGCTGGGTTCGGAAATTCTCTTCCTTATGGAGCACTAGCTCTGTTTTCATGGCACAGATCTGTTGCTTTCACAGGGCTGTTCCCTGTTGTGCTGGATAGTTGGTGGCTGGGGACGGGATGTGTGTGGGAGGGTGGGGAGTAATTCTGCATCATAGGTGTTTCTCCTCTGTTGCCTGTTCAACATGGCACCATTGTGTGTCCCACTTTGGTTGGCTGCACTGACAGGGTGTCCTTCGAACCACTCTCTCTCTATCCCCCGCCATGCGCTCCCATCAGCCACAGCCACACTGAGCCAGCCCCATCTCTCCAGCGCTGCCTCCCCCCTCTCCATGCTGCAGAGCCTCATTATCTCTGAGATCCCACCTTGCCAAAGGCAGAGTTGGAGAGGGCGCTGTGTCCCTCGGGAGTGGCAAGCCAAGTGATAGCAAAATCAGAGTGAAGAGAGGAAAAATTACCGTTCCTGAATTTCAAAAAGGACCACCAGTCACCAGGGTAACAGAAAGATGCATCATGTTGCTATGGCAACTAGGCAACATCCAGGTTTGCCTTGTGGGCTACAGACATCAGAATGGGGACAATGGTGGGAGAAGCTGTGATCCATGGGCCATTAGCTGGGGTAAGGAGAAGCCAGTTGAGGGGACAGCAACCACCTCTAGGTTGGGTTGGTAGCACTCCAGTCTCTTGGGTCTGAGGCTGTTCTCAGTGTGAACTCAAGCAGGTCTCTCACACACACCTTGTCTCATACCCACAACTATCCCTTGATATCTCCTCTGATGGACCAGCTCGGATTGTACTATCCTCTTTGAAGCCCCCCATCTCCATCAGCTCCATTATGCCTATGATCTCTGTGCATCTACCATCAGTCCCCAGGTTCATTCCACTCCTTCTCCAAGGGGAGCTGCTAATAAATGCTGGAGTTGGTGACATTGGCCACGCAATCATCTATTTTTATTTCAGCACTGTACAAGGCACTGATTAAAACATCTACTGAAGTTTGTAAACTAAAGCTAGAAAAACATGGCCCCATTTGCTAGCCCTGAGGTTCAGAGGTCAGGTTCGGTCCAGATAAGTGTCCAGTGGCTTTGCTGGAGCTATTCCCAACACTACGGACCAGCTGTGTCAACTAAGTTGCTTCCAGATGGTCAAGAAAGACCATGAGAACAGGGCAATGGTTGGTTGGGTGTTTTGCAAAGAGGAAGTGTGGGTGACTGGCGAGAAGTTGGGAGTGGGGTAGGCCCCCTAGCGGACTCTCCGTGTGATCTCAGGCATATCCCCCTCCATGTGCCTCAGTTTCCACATCTGTGAAGTGGAGACAACAATACTGCACTTACCTGCATCAAAGGGCAGTGTATAACGGCCAGCTGAGGATCACTATAGGAGCTGAAGCTGTGAATTATGGATGTTAGTGCTATGAGTCCCCCAATCCTGGCTGATGAAAGTGGGTGGGAAAGTTAGCTACGCTTCTGCTACTCTCAAAATGTTCCAGGAACCAGCTCCCGAATTCTTAGCGTCACCTCCACTAACAGAGACTTAGACCTGTGAGACACAGGACGCCACTGGGAATGTCTCTTCTCATGGCCTCAGTCTCTTGTAACTGCCTCTCTCAACTTCCCATTGTTAAGTGAGATGCCCTGGGATTCCCCCTGTCACACTGCACAAAGAGCCTGGGGCTAAATCCCGAGTCATTTTCATGTGCCATTGATAGGTCCTGAAATTCAATTCTCCATCCAGCTAGCGAGTGCTCCAGATCTTGTCACATCACACAGGGATACGTCGCCTGCTGTGCTAGGGACACCGTTCACCTAAGAATAAACCTCCCAAATCTCTTTCCAAGGGATCCAGACACCTAAAGGTGGTCTGGCCATTCCATTACTGTGACCGACCTTGCCCACCAGAGGGGAGTAGCTTTACACAGCAAGCAATCCCTTTCTTTTGAAATCTAAGCAAGGATGGTCATGGAGGAAGAGCTTGCCATGCAATGGACTGCGCCTGAACACAGTCAACATGATTCTCAAGCGCTGCAGCAGCATCCAGCTAGAAAAACCCTGGGGAATGGAAGAGGTACTCGGGGAAGAGGAAATCGCTGGTTACTGCAGCTTGTTCTTCACCTTGCACGTTGCACAATTTTATGTTTTTATTTAAAGTGAAAGGGCTCAGACTCACTGGCCTGGACAAGGCCTAGCAGGGACCTCGGGGGGTTTTACCTTCCTCTGCAGCATGGCTCACCTGCGGGGATCATCTGGGCATGTCTCACCTAATCTCACCTTTGCAGGGACTTGGGGCACCTTGGTCTCTCCTGTTCTTGGCCTGTGGCACACAACAGGTTAGTGTCTCTCAGACTGAAAGGATATGGTCTAACAAAGCCCTTTTGGCTCAGTACAGGGCTATCTGGGGGAGATTTGATGGGCTGTGTTACACAAGAGGTCAGACTAGATGATCACCATGGTCCCGTCTGGCCCTGGAGCCCACGAACGATAATAACAGGCAATCTGAGGGTCGGGGGCCTGGACATCCACCCACTAGGAGCTGAGATGATGCCACATGTTTTGATATCAGCGTCATGCAGGAGGAACTTTCACTCAATGCTGACGTGAGCGAGACTTGACCCGGTGGACTAGGGTTTGAGCTCCTCTGGAGAATCATAGAAGATTAGGGTTGGAAGAGACCTCAGGAGGTCATCTAGTCCAACACCAAATAAATCATCCCAGCCAGACCTTTGTCAAGCTGGGCCTTAAAAACTTGTAAAGATGGAGTTTCCACCACCTCCCTAGGCAACCCATTCCAGTGCTTCACCACGCTCCTAGTGAAATAGTGTTTCCTAATATCCAACCTAGACCTCCCCTACTGCAACTTGAGATCATTGCTCCTTGTTCTGTCATCTGCCACCCTGAGAACAGCTGAGCTCCATCCTCTTTGGAACCCCCCTTCAGGTAGTTGAAGGCTGCTGTCAAATCGCCGCTTACGCTTCTATTCTGCAGACTAAATAACCCCAGTTCTCCCAGCCACTCCTCATAAGTCATGTGCCCCAACCCCCTTATCATTTCCATTGCCCTCCACTGTATTCTCTCCAATTTGTCCACATCCTTTCTGTAGTGGGGGGACCAAAACTGGACGCAATACTCCAGATGCGGCTTCACCAATGCCGAATAGAGGGGAATAATCACTTCCCTCGATCTGCTGGCAATGCTCCTACTAATGCAGCCCAATATGCCATTTGCCTTCTTGGCAACAAGAACACACTGCTGACTGATATCCAGCTTCTCATCCACTGTAATCCCCAGGTCCTTTTCTGCAGAACTGCCACTTAGCCATCCGGTAGCAGTGCATGGGATTTTTCCATCCTAAGTGCAGGACTCTTCACTTGTCCGTGTTGAACCTCATCAGATTTCTTTTGGGCCAATCCTCCAATTTGTCTAGGTCACTCTGGACCCTATCCCTACCCTCCAGCTTAGTGTCATCTGTGAACTTGTTGTCATCTACCTCTCCCTTCATCTTAGTATCATCCATGAATTTGCTGAGGGTGCAATCCATCCCATCATCCAGATCATTAATGAAGATGTTGAACAAAATCGGCCCCAGTACTGACCCCTGGGGCACTCCACTTGATACCGGCTGCCAACTGGACATCGAGCTGTTGATCACTACCCGTTGAGGCCAACAATCTAGCCAGCTTTCTATCCACCTTATAGTCCATTCATCCAATCCATACTTCTTTAACTTGCTGGCAAGAATACTGTGGGAGACCATTTCAAAAGTCTTGCTAAAGTCAAGATATATCATGTCTACCCCTTTCCCCATATCCACAGAGCCAGTTATCTCATCATAGAAGGCAATTAGATTGATCAGGGATGACTTCATAGAATCATAGAATCATAGAATCATAGAATAGAATCATAGAATATCAGGGTTGGAAGGGACCCCAGAAGGTCATCTAGTCCAACCCCCTGCTCAAAGCAGGACCAATTCCCAGTTAAATCATCCCAGCCAGGGCTTTGTCAAGCCTGACCTTAAAAACCTCTAAGGAAGGAGATTCTACCACCTCCCTAGGTAACGCATTCCAGTGTTTCACCACCCTCTTAGTGAAAAAGTTTTTTCTAATATCCAATCTAAACCTCCCCCACTGCAACTTGAGACCATTACTCCTCGTTCTGTCATCTGCTACCATTGAGAACAGTCTAGAGCCATCCTCTTTGGAATCCCCTTTCAGGTAGTTGAAAGCAGCTATCAAATCCCCCCTCATTCTTCTCTTCTGCAGGCTAAACAATCCCAGCTCCCTCAGCCTCTCCTCATAACTCATGTGTTCCAGTCCCCTAATCATTTTTGTTGCCCTTCGCTGGACTCTCTCCAATTTATCCACATCCTTCTTGAAGTGTGGGGCCCAAAACTGGACACAGTACTCCAGATGAGGCCTCACCAATGTCGAATAGAGGGGAACGATCACGTCCCTCGATCTGCTCGCTATGCCCCTACTTATACATCCCAAAATGCCATTGGCCTTCTTGGCAACAAGGGCACACTGCTGACTCATATCCAGCTTCTCGTCCACTGTCACCCCTAGGTCCTAGAATCATAGAATCATAGACTTGCCCTTGGTGAATCCACGTTGACTGTTCCTGATCACCTTCCTCTCCTCTAAGTGCTTCAAAATGGATTCCTTGAGGACCTGCTCCATGATTTTTCCATGGACTGAGGTGAGGCTGACTGCTCTGTAGTTCTCTGGATTCTCCTTCTTCCCTTTTTCAAAGAAGCTTGCTCCAGGTGTATTTTGAACATCTCAGCATGGCTGCAGCTCACACAGGGCGATATAAAGCACCAACATTGTCTACACCTACAGAAGTCACACACACTCCCCAGCCATATGAATGGCAAGTGACTCAGAGAGAAAGGTCCAAAATAACCCCATTGGTGCACTCTGAAAATTAGCTCCAGTCCCATCTGATTTTGCCCTCTGATTACCAAGTTTGTCTCCTTGGGTCAAAGGAAATGCCAGGCTGGATCAGAACCAAGATCCACCCGACCCAGAGGCCTGTCTCTGCCTGTGGCCAGAACCAGAGGCTGTAGAGGAAGGTGCATGAAACCCCCTTGGAAGTCTCCTCCAAAGTCAGCGATTGGTTGAAGTTCAGAACATCCTTTCAGCAGGGGGAGAATGGAGCTAGGGATCCGGACTGATGAAGTTTCTCTGTAATCGTTTTCTGTCTGACGAGGGTGACGGTCTCAGAGAGGCCAGCAAATCCCCCCTTCATCTCTTGGACAGTCTGGATCTGGGATATCAGTCCTTGCCTTCCTTCATCAGGGATAAAGCCCGGACGGGAAGGGCATCATCGCTACCCTCAATTCATGCACTGTCTTCTTCAAGTCAGACATAGACAGGAGGCCGTGGGGGCCCTTAGCTTCCAGATGTGCAAAGCCTCACACATCTGCAGATGGGCAGCATGTTCAGCCAGGACTGAAGGCCACCATTACTCAGAGTGTAGCCGGGGCTCAGGATGAGATGGTGGCAGATCTGGGCCATAAGTGATTAAGGCTAACGTTTTCAGAAGTGGCCATTTGCTTTCAGAAGTGCCCAACCTGAGACCCTTAGGTAGATTTGGCTGCAGGTGAATAATGCATTGTCCTGGAACTGGCAGGCAGTCCTTACTGGTAGAGACCACTAGCAAAAGCATTGCAAAGGCCCTTCTTTCCGAGAGACACAACAGATCTTTGTGTCGGCCGTTTGCCCACAAGCCACTCATGCCTCACGTCAGTGCTCACAAGCCAGGATCACTGACACTGTACATCACGCCATGGTCGTGGCTACACAGGGGAAGCCGGCACAGCGGTGACTCAAACCCCTCACCCAAGGGTTCTGCCTTGCTGCTAGTGGACATGTTCCACCGCTGATTCAACACCTGCAAAGGGCCGGGGAGAACAGCAAACAAGAGACAATCATGTCACAATGTGGTGGGACAGAACAAGAGCAGTTCTGGTCATTCCAGGTGACAAGCAGCAGCAATGGAGGGCTGGGCTCCACTCAACTCGGCCCTGGCTCCCATCTCTGCAAGCTGACCCATGCACAGGCTGGAGATGAAAACTGAATAGATTTCCTTGGCAGCTGCCATCAAGGCTGGTGGCTGGTTGTATCATGCTGTCCCCTCCCAGTGCATCTATGCATGGGCCTTGTGAGCTGCTGAGAGTTTGACATTGACAAGAATCCTGTTCCCAAAGGGGAAAATAGCTAATTATAGGGAGAGTTTGGCAAAAAATGGATCCTTTGATCCACACATCCTTCTCCTTCGCCCCAAACTAGATCCCTACTATCCCAGACTTGGCTTTAGAAAACCAATTAACCAATAAGTTTTTGCTAAACCAAAACCCAACCCCTCCTGTACCCATCATGATGGGGCATTACACTGTGGGTCTCTTCACAGTGATCCATTGGGGGACTGCTGGGTGATCACCTGCTACCTCTGTTTAATCCTTTATGTCCTTCTGCAGGGAGCTATTTAGCCTGGCAAGGTCTGAGGATCTGGTTGGGATCAGATCACATTTCAGCTGTGGATCCCAACTGTCTGAACCTCTTGGGGCTGCTTAATTAGCACCCGATCCTGCCAAGACAGCAGCACAAGATTCCTTACTCCATTGGCGTGGGTGGGACTTACGGTGCAAGTGAGGGTCATGAAGGGGGATCAATTTGGGTAGCTAGACAACCTCCATGGGCATCTTCTCAGGGGACAGCCTGCATTATTATATCAGCATTATTAGGGGGGGGATTTGGAGCCAGTAATCAGGCTGGATATGCCACGGGACGAGGCTGCATCTGTTACCCCAGATCATGCCCCCAACTCATGCCCATTCCATGGCCTAAGTGAAATGGCGTCTGTTGGCCTTAGTCACATTCTTAGTGGACATGTGTCCACATTGCAAAAGCCACCACTTCAACCTTCCTTCGGATCCCTGGAACGAACAGACCACAGAGAACAAACCCACTCTGGGTCCTACGGGCATTATGTGTGGGTCATGGTTGAAGCCCAGGGATGGAGCTTGGTGAGGGAAGCTGTTTGTGCTGCACTCGCTCAGTGAGTAAAACACAGAGGGCAGCCATCTCTAGGGCTGTCAGTCCAGGAAGATCTGAGCTGCATGAAACCCATTAATTTAAAGACAAAACCCCCTCCCTTGCAGCCTTCTCAGGCCCTGCAATTAATCTCACTCAGCATCCCTGATTGACTCCCCCTGCTCCTAGGCAAATTATTCAGGCACATCTACACCTGTCCAAATAAACCTCCTTCAAAGGCTGCGCTGAGCGTGCTTCGGCAGCTCAGTGCTGACAAGAGCCGTTTAGCTGTATCTGTATCACACAGCGATCAGCAGAGTGGGGAGAAGTTGGTGGGGAGAAAGGCGCTTTTTTTCACCCTTCCAAGCTGCAGTCAGATCAGGTGTTTTCCAGAGATACCAATTCCCTGTGGATGCAGACTCCCTGATAACAACTTGCTACAAAGCCTTCACATTTTATCCCCAATCAGCGGTAGGTCAGTATTCAATAAATTTCATGTGGCTTCCATCAGTCTCTGGCAGGAGTTGGTTGGGACTGAAATATATTACATTCTTTAGTCTGCTTTCTCGAAAAGTGGGGGTGTGCTTGGCAAAGTCAAGATTTCCAAAGGCTCCTGAGCCGGGGCACAGGAGAGCACAGTATTTTGGGTAGCCTAGTTCTCCCCGGATGTTTTACCAATACCCAGTTAATGAGGGAAGGTAATGAATAATTCTTTTTCATAACGCAGTCTCCTGCAGCAGATTCTGTCTGGCTCTTCTGAGTGAGAAGCACAATGGAGCTGATACTATTAGGTTCGCAGCAGAGTTATTTATACATCAGGACATTTTTCAAAGCGCTGCTTTGATGTTCTTCCACCGGCTCAGAACAAAAAGTAGTCCATCCCAAAATAAACTAAAGTAAAAGTAGCATCACTTCATTATCAGCGTTATTCAACCAGGGGGATTTGGAGGCAGGGAAGAGAACAAAAGTCTTCACATTCAACCCATCAAATCCTCTTCTTTTAAGTGTGTTTCAAGTCAATTAAAAATGAGGATCTTGGGTAGAGAAATGATAAAAATCCTTTAAATCCATCACTCTCGCAGGGGGACGAGCATCATTATCTCTGGTTTAGAGAGGGAAACTGAGGCACAAAGAGGCCACACATCCCCCATTGTCAGTCATGGCCTCTGATTTGGGAAGGCTCCATTTTTAAGGAGGCACACAGAGCCAGGAGCCAGTTTTGGGATCAGAATTTGGGCTCACCATCCTCTCCAGAGTCAGATCCTGACCTCTTCCCCGCAACAGTGCTGGACTGCCCTTCCCCATGTGTCTCAATAAGTCAGTGGCCTCATGTTCTTTCTGAGATATAATGAGACTATACAGCTGGTCGGGGATGGGGGGGAACAAAAACAGAAACCATCAGCTGTCTTTCTAGGGACTATTGATAAAAAATAATCTTTTATGGTTTTGTTAAAGTTTCCTTTTTTGTTATAAAAACTGATCTCCTTCCCCCCTCCTACCCCCGCAAAAAAAATGTTCAGGTTTTGAAAGCTGTTTTCAGTTTAAAAAAAAAATCTTGTTGGAAAACCAAACATTTTGAGGGAAAATTGTAAACATTTAAACTAAAATATGTTTGTTTGTTTTTTAAAAAAAACTCCAAAAATGTGTCGTTGACTATGGAAATGTTCATTTTGGAGGAAAAGCCATTGTTCATCTAAATGACCTTTGAGACAGAGCTTTGAGCCACGCTGTGTGACTGTCCGGCTACAAGAAAAGGAGGACTTGTGGCACCTTAGAGACTAACAAATTTATTTGAGCATAAGCTTTCGTGAGCTACAGCTCACTTCATCTACATTTATCTTCATCATTCACTACAGTCGTTCACCTGAGTGCCACATTAATCGGCTGTAAAGGCCAGC
This sequence comes from Lepidochelys olivacea, assembly GCF_965140295.1. Lineage (NCBI taxonomy): Eukaryota > Metazoa > Chordata > Testudines > Cheloniidae > Lepidochelys > Lepidochelys olivacea. The sequence continues at coordinate 49,467,110 of NC_140417.1, forward strand.
CATCTAGTGGCCTTGGTGTCTGGTGTCTCTGTCAGGTTGTACCTGGGAGGGGACAGGCTGCTGTGGGGTGTCTGGCTGTGGGGCCGTGACACTGGAGGTTCTTTAAGTCCCTGCTCGCCCCTCAATACCGTCCCCCTTTGATTCAGGCCCCGGTTTGCTGTATGTTGCTCTGCCCCTTGATGCTCATGTTCAGCACAGGAGCCAACTTTCCAATGTGCTGGGGCGTGCTTGACCCCAAGCTCTGCTCCAGGCCTCACCCCCACTCCACCCTTTCCCCCAAGTCCCCACCCTCACCCCGCCTCCTCCTGCCCCCGCCCCGCCTCTTCCCACCCCATTCTGCATCCTTGCTTATACCCCATCTCCCCCAGAGCCTCCTGCATGCCGTGAAAAAGCTGATCACGGCAGGGGAGAGGCACGGGGAGGGAGGAGGAGGAGCTGATCGGTGGGCTCCACCAGAGGACAGGAGGCATTGTGGGAAGGAGGGGAGGCTAATAGGGGGCTGTTAGTGGGTGCTCAGCACCCTCCATTTTTTCCCTGGGTGATCCAGCCCCAGAGCACCCACGGAGTCAGTGCCTATAATGTTCAGCCTCCAGCTCAACGATAGGCCAGACTTTGCCTAACCAAGGGCCTATGTGCCACAATGGCACCAGAAGTTGTGAAGGCCCAGAGTATAACTGACTAAGTTCCTGGAGGCTAGGTCCATCAATGGCCAAGGGGATCAGGGACCACCCCATGCTCTGGATGTCCCTAAATCTCTGACTGCCAGCAGCCAGGAGGGGAAAGCAGGGGTGGATCTCTCCACATTGCCCTCTTCTGATCAGCCCTCTGAAGCTCTGGCACTGGTCGCTGTGGAGACCACCGTGTTAGGTAGGGTGAGGGGTTGTGGCCATGAGGGAGAGCCCTGGTCTGATGCCTCTCACCCCTCGTCTTGCTGCTTTCTGTAGGCGTCTGAGTGTGCCGGCCGCCAAGCCATCTGGCCACCTGTCACTGGGCAGCGCGGGCGAACGGGTCCCCTCTCCCCGGGTCATGTCACAGCCAAACAGCCGGCAACTCCCACTCTGCCAGTCACCTCGCCCAGCACAGCAGCCACAAACAGGGCAAATGAGAAGGAAATTCAAAGAGGAGCCCATTGACTGCAGCGGGGCGTGCCCACTGCCCCTTCCAACCAGGCACCCAGCCCCTCTCCCTCCCCAGGTCAATGGGGCTCTCAGCCCCCCCCCTCCCCAGTTCAATGGGGTATTCAGACCCCCCACTCTCCAGACCAAGGGGCACTCACCCCCCCACACTCGCCATGCCAAAGGGCACTAAGCCCCCACTCCCAATCCCAAGGGGCACTCAGTTCCCCAACTCGCCAGGCCAATGGGGTACTCCATGCCCCCACTGGCCAGGCTAAGGGGCACTCAGCCTCCTCCCACTCTAGGTTGACAGGTGTCCAGTTTTCAACCAGAACACCTGGTCGAAAAGAGACCCTGGCGGCTCCGGTCAACACCGGTGACTGGGCCATTAAAAGTCCGGTCAGCAGCACAGCGGGGCTAAGGCAGACTCCCTGCCTGCCGTGGCTCCGTGCAGCTCCTGGAAGCACCGGCAAGTCCTCCCTCCATCTCCTAGGCATAGGGACAACCAGGTGGCTCCACACGCTGCCCCTGCCCCTACTGCCAGCTCTGCAGCTCCCACTGGCCATGGTTCCAGTGTGCAAAGCCACCTGGCCATGCCTCCATGTAGGAGCCAGAGGGAGGACATGCTGCTGCTTCCAGGAGCTGCTTGAGGTAAGCACCACCCAGAGCCTGCACCCCTCACCCCCTCCCACGCCCCTGTCTCTCGGGGCGCTTTGTGTCATCTTCCCCGTGGAGCCTTCCTGTCCCCCTGTGGTCTCTTTGCTGCCACAAGAATGATTGCAGTGCTCTTCCCGCCAGCTCCCGTCTGCTGGAGATGTCTTCTCCTAAGAGGACATCCTTAGCTGGGCCTTCATCTTTACGTACCCCTGCCCCCCTCCAGGGGCAGCCATTGGAAAATGGACCCCTTGGGTCTACGTTAGCCCTTTCACCGCCGGGGTGCTGTAGGTGCCCCAGCACAGAGTTACCATTAAAAGGAGCTGACTGATGAGGGGACCGGATAAAAGTCTATAAAATACTGGCTGGTCTAGAGAAGGGAGATCGGGGACGCCCGCTCTCCCTGTCTGAGAACACAAGGCCCTGGGGTGACACCATGAAATTACAAGGAGGGAAATTCAAACCTGAGCAAAGGAAATACTCCACGTGACATGTACATAGACTGCAGAACTCATGGCCACAGGAAGTTGCTGGGGCCAAGAACTTGGCAAAATTCAAAGAGGACTTGGACATTTGCAGATATGTCCAAGTCCTCTTGCAGATAGAGGTAAGAAACCATTTTCAGGCTCTCTGCACAGGTACTATGGCAGAGAATGGTTTGGAAGGCATGGGATGCATTGTCCTAGGGATGGGGGTTCCATGACCACCACTCCCAAGAGGAGGAGATGGATGGTGGTGGTCGGGGACTCCCTCCTAAGTGGGACAGAGTCATCCATCTGCCGTCCAGAGCGGGAAACTCGAGAAGTGTGCTGCTTGCCTGGAGCTAGAATTCAGGAGTGTCTGCTGAGATTGATCAAGCCCTTGGACCGCTACCCCTTCCTACTTCTCCATGTGGGCACCAATGATACTGCCACGAATGACCTTGAGTGGGTCACTGGAGACTACGTGGCTCTGGGAAGAAGGATAAAGGAGTTTGAGGCACAAGTCATGTTCTCGTCCACCCTCCCTGTTGAAGGAAAAGGCCCAGTTAGGGACCATCAAATTGTGGAAGTAAATGCATGGTTGTGCAGGTGGTGTTGGAGAAAGGGCTTTGGATTCTTCGACCATGGGATGCTGTTCCAGGAAGAAGGATTGCTAGGAAGAGATGGGATCCACCTAATGAAGAGAGGGAAGAGCATCTTCGGAGGCAGGCTTGCCAACTAGTGAGGAGGGCTTTAAACTAGGTTCACCGGGGGATGGTGACCTAAGCCCAAAGGTAAGTGGGGAAGTGGGATACCAGGAGGAGGAGGGTGCAATAGGGAAGGCCTCCTAATTCATACTGAGAAAGTAGGGCAATCGGCTAGTTATCTTAGGTGCCTGTACACGAATGCAACAAGCATTTGGGGAGAGGGATAGCTCGGTGGTTTGAGCATTGGCCTGCTAAACCCAGGGTTGTGAGTTCAATCCTTGAGGGGGCCATTTAGGGATCTGGGGCAAAAATTGGGGATTGGTCCTGCTTTGAGCAGCGGGTTGGACTAGATGATCTCCTGAGGTCCCTTCCAACCCTGATATTCTATGGTTCTATGATAAGCCTGGGAAATAAGCAGGAAGAATTGGAAGTCCTGGCACAGTCAAGGAACTATGAAGTGATTGGAATAACAGAGACTTGGTGGGGTAACTCACATGACTGGAGCACTGTCATGGATGGATATAAGCTGTTGAGGAAGAACAGGTGGGGAGAAAAGGTGGAGCAGTTGTACAGTATGTAAGAGAGCAGTATGATTGCGCAGAGCTCCAGAATGAAACTGGAGAAAAGTCTGTTGAGAGTCTTTGGGTTAAGTTTGGAGGCAAGAGTAACAAGGGAGGTGTCAACTGTGTGGAAGCCCACTGAGAGGGGGCACTGTCAGTTCAGGGGGCCTCAGTCAATAGGGCTATGCCGGGGGGACAACCGAAGCACCAAGGCCTGGTCTACACTATGAGTTTATGCTGAATTTACCGGCATTAAATCCAAATTAACCCTGCACCCATCCACACAATAAAGCCATTTTTTCAACATAAAGGGCTCTTAAAACCGATTTCTGTACTCCTCCCCAATGTGGGGATTAGCGCTGAAATCAACATCACTGTTTCGAATCAGGGTTAGTGTGGACGCAATTCGAAGGTATTGGCCTCCGGGAGCTATCCCACAGCGCACCATTGTGACCGCTCTGGACAGCACTCTGAACTCAGATGCACTGGCCAGGTGTACAGGAAAAGCCCCGGGAACTTTTGAATCTCATTTCCTGTTTGGTCAGGCGAGCTCATCACCACAGGTGACCATGCAGTCCCAGAATTGAAAAAGAGCTCCAGCATGAACCTAACGGGAGGTACTGGATCTGATCACTGTATGGGGAGAGGAATCCGTGCTATCAGAACTACGTTCCAAAAGACAAAATGCCAAAACATTTCAAAAAATCTCAGAGGCCATGAGGGACAGAGGCTACATCAGGGACGCAACACAGTGCCGTGTGAAACTTAAGGAGCTCAGACAAGCGTACCAGAAAACCAAAGAATCAAATGGATGCTCCGGGACAGAGCCCCAGACATGACGCTTCTACGCTGAGCTGCATGCAATTCTGGGGGGGGCCGCCACCACTACCCCACCCCTGTCCGTGGACTCTGAGGATGAGATACTCTCCGCCATGGCTGAGGATTTTGCGGACGGGGAAGATGAGGAGGAGGAGAATGAGCTTGAGGAGAGCACACAGCACACCATTCTCCCCGACAGCCAGGATCTTTTTATCACCCTGATTGAAATACCCTCCCAACCCAATGAGGCCAGAGAAGGGATCTCTGGTGAGTGCACCTTTTTAAATATAATGCATGTTATAAAAGCAAGCAGTTTTTAATGATTAAGTAGCCCTGAGGACTTGGGATGCATTCGTGGCCAGTACTGCTACTGGAAAAGTCTGTTAACGTGTCTGGGGATGGAGTGGAAATCTTCCAGGGACATCTCCATGAAGCTCTCCTGGAGGTACTCTAAAAGCCTTTGCAGAAGGTTTCTGGGGAGAGCAGCCTTATTCCGTCCTCCATGGTAGGACACTTTACCACGCCATGCTAGTAGCAAGTAATCAGGTATCATTGCATGACAAAGACAGCGTATGGTTCCGGTGTTTGCTGGCATTCAAGCAACATCCATTCTTTATCTCTCTTTGTTATCCTCAGGAGAGTAATATCGTTCATGGTAACCTGGTTGAAATAGGGGAATTTGATTAAGGGGACATTCAGAGGTGCCCATTCCTACTGGGCTGTTTGCCTGTGGCTGAAAAGAAATCCTCCCCACAGTTAGCCACACGGTGGGAGGGAGGGCCATTGGCGCTGAGCTGTTCGCATTTGGCTAGCAGGGATCTTCTCTGATACCAGCCACGCAGTGGCAGGAGGGGAAAAGCGATCATCCCAGAGAATTGGATGCGGGGAGGGGGTTAGTTTGGTTTCTGCTGCTGCACGTTAACAGGAAAACTGCAGCAGTAAATGGCCAGCTCAACGGGCTTTGCTTGGTGTGGGAAAGGAGGGGGCTGCTGTTATGAAGGTTGCAGAAGCCGAAAGGCTATGGCTTACCATGGCCGCCTGCAAGCCGAATTTTGTTGCCCGGCCCTGCATGTGTGATCTCTAACACCAAAGCCGCAGGCACTCAATATAAGATGCAAAATGAGACCTTGTACCAAAATCTCATGTGCTATGTAATGTGAATAGTGTTGTTCACCGTGTATAGCCATTGTTCTGTAAAATGTATCTTTTTAAATACTTCACTCCCTTTTTTTCCTCCAGCAGCTGCAAATGTTTCAAGCCTCCCTCCTCCATCCCATAGGCTATCTCTAATAAGGCGGCAAAAAAAATGCACGCACAATGACATGTTCTCTGAGCTCATGCAGCCATCCGGCACTGACAGAGCTGTGTGGAGGGACACAATAGCAGAGTACAGGATGGTGGCCAATGAACGTGAGGAGAGGTAGCGGCAGAAAGATCAGAGGAGGCATGAGGAAACACTGGGGATACTGCGGGATCAAACGGACATGCTCCGGCTTCTGGTTGAGGTTCATGAACAGCAGCAGGATCACAGAATGCCACTGCAGCCCCTGCTTAACCGCTCTCCCTCCTCCCCAAGTTCCATTGCCTCCCCACCCTGACGCCCAAGAACGTGGGGTGGGAGGCTCCGGCCACCCAACCACTCCATCCCAGTGGACAGCCCAAGCAACAGAAGGCTGGCTTTCAACAAGTTTTAAAGTGGCCTTTTCCTTCCCTCCTACCCTCCTCCCACACCCCACCCGGGCTACCTTGTGAGTTATCTCCCTATTTTTATAATCAATTAATAAAGAATTCACGTTTTTTAAACGATAGTGACTTCATCTCCTTTGCAAGCAAGCTGTGATCGAAGGCGGGAGGGCGGGTAGCTTACAGGGAATTAGAGTCAACCAAGGGGGTGGGTTTTCATCAAGGAGAAACAAACAGAAGAGTCACGCAGTACCCTGGCCAGTCATGAAACTGGTTTTCAAAGCTTCTCTGATGCGCACCGCTTCCTGCTGTGCTCTTCTGACTGCCCTGGTGTCTGGCTGTGCGTATTCAGCTGCCAGGCGATTTGCATCAACCTCCCACCCCGCCATAAACATCTCTCCCTTACTCTCACAAAGATTGTGGAGCACACAACAAGCAGTAATAACAATGGGAATATTGGTTTCGCTGAGGTCTGAGTGAGTCAGTAAACTGTGCCAGCGACCCTTTAAATGTCCAAATGCACACTCTACCACCATTCTGCACTTGCTCAGCCTATAGTTGAACAGCTCCTGACTACTGTCCAGGTTGCCTGTGTACAGCTTCATGAGCCATGGCATTAACGGGTAGGCTGGGTCCCCAAGGATAACTATTGGCATTTCAACATCCCCAACAGTTATTTTCTGGTCTGGAAAGTAAATCCCTTCCTGCAGTCATTTAAACAGACCAGAGTTCCTGAAGACATGAGCGTCATGAACCTTTCCTGGCCATCCCACGTTGACGTTGGTGAAACGTCCCTTGTGATCCACCAGTGCTTGCAGCACCATTGAAAAGTACCCCTTGCGGTTTATGTACTGGCTGCCCTGGTGGTCCGGTCCCAAGATAGGGATATGCATTCTGTCTATAGCCCCACCACAGTTAGGGAATCCCACTGCAGCAAAGCCATCTAGTATGACCTGCACATTTTCCAGAGTCACTACCTTTGATAGCAGCAGCTCAATGATTGCGTTGGCTACTTACATCACAGCAACCCCCACAATAGATTTGCCCACTCCAAATTTATTCTCAACTGACCGGTAGCTGTCTGGCATTCCAAGCTTCCACAGAGCTATTGCCACTTGCTTGTAAACTGTGAGGGCTGCTCTCATCTTGGTATTCTTATGCTTCAGGGCAGGGGAAAGCAAGTCACAAAGTTCCATGAAAGTGCTCTTACGCATGCGAAAGTTTTGGAGCCACTGGGAATTATAGAATCATAGAATCATAGAATATCAGGGTTGAAAGGGACCTCAGGAGGTCATCTAGTCCAACCCCCTGCTCAAAAGCAGGACCCATACCCAATTAAATCATCCCAGCCAGTGCTTTGTCAAGCCTGACCTTAAAAACTTCTAAGGAAGGAGATTCCACCACCTCCCTAGGCAACGCATTCCAGTGTTTCACCACCCTCCTAGTGAAAAAGTTTTTCCTAATATCCAACCTGAACCTTCCCCACTGCTACTTGAGACCATTACTCCTTGTCCTGTCCTCTTCCACCACTGAGAATAGTCTAGAACCATCCTCTCTGGAACTACCTCTCAGGTAGTTGAAAGCAGCTATCAAATTCCCCCTCATTCTTCTCTTCTGCAGACTAAAAAATCCCAGTTCCCTCAGCCTTTCCTCATAACTCATGTGTTCCAGACCCCTAATCATTTTTGATGCCCTTCGCTGGACTCTTTCCAATTTATCCACATCCTTCTTGTAGTGGGGGGCCCAAAACTGGACACAGTACTCTAGATGAGGCCTCACCAATGTCGAATAGAGGGGGACGATCACGTCCCTCGATCTGCTCGCTATGCCCCTACTTATACATCCCAAAATGCCATTGGCCTTCTTGGCAACAAGGGCACAATGCTGACTCATATCCAGCTTCTCGTCCACTGTCACCCCTAGGTCCTTTTCCGCAGAACTGCTGCTGAGCCATTCGATCCCTAGTCTGTAGCTGTGCATTGGGTTCTTCCGTCCTAAGTGCAGGACCCTGCACTTATCCTTATTGAACCTCATCAGATTTCTTTTGGCCCAATCCTCCAATTTGTCTAGGTCCCCCTGTATCCTATCCCTGCCCTCCAGCATATCTACCACTCCTCCCAGTTTAGTTTCATCCGCAAATTTGCTGAGAGTGCAATCCACACCATCCTCCAGATCATTTATGAAGATATTGAACAAAACCGGCCCCAGGACCGACCCCTGGGGCACTCCACTTGACAACGGCTGCCAACTAGATATGGAGCCATTGATCACTACCCGTTGAGCCCGACAATCTAGCCAACTTTCTACCCACCTTATGGTGCATTCATCCAGCCCATACTTCCTTAACTTGCTGACAAGAATACTGTGGGAGACCGTGTCAAAAGCTTTGCTAAAGTCAAGAAACAATACATCCACTGCTTTCCCTTCATCCACAGAACCAGTAATCTCATCACAGAAGGTGATTAGATTAGTCAGGCATGACCTTCCCTTGGTGAATCCATGCTGACTGTTCCTGATCACTTTCCTCTCATGTAAATGCTTCAGGATTGATTCTTTGAGGACCTGCTCCATGATTTTTCCGGGGACTGAGGTGAGGCTTACTGGCCTGTAGTTTCCAGGATCCTCCCTCTTCCCTTTTTTAAAGATTGGCACTACATTAGCCTTTTTCCAGTCATCCGGGACTTCCCCCATTCACCACGAGTTTTCAAAGATAATGGCCAATGGCTCTGCAATCACAGCCGCGAGTTCCTTTAGCACTCTCGGATGCAACTCATCCGGCCCCATGGACTTGTGCACGTCCAGTGTTTCTAAATAGTCCCTAACCACCTCTTTCTCCACAGAGGGCTGGCCATCTACTCCCCATGCTGTGATGCCCAGCACAGCAGTCTGGGAGCTGACCTTGTTCGTGAAGACAGAGGCAAAAAAAGCATTGAGTACATTAGCTTTTTCCACATCCTCCGTCACTAGGTTGCCTCCCTCATTCATTAAGGGGCCCATCATCGCAGACCTGCAACACTGTGCGGTCCCACCACTCTGTGCTTGTTTCCCGGGCCCAGAATCGGCGTTCCACAGCATGAGCCTGTCCCATTAACACCATGATCTCCAAATTGCGGGGGAACGCGGTTTTAGAGAAAAGTGTGTTCAGGGCCTCATCACTGCGCTGCCATCGCCTCCTTGCCTGGTTTTTCAGGTGCTGGTTCTGCACACACTGCACGATAATGTGTGAGGTGTTTACAATGGTCATAACTGCTGGGGTGAGCTGAACGGGCTCCATGCTTGCTGTGCTATGGCGTCTGCTCCTGCTTGGGCAATCCAGGGAAAAGGGCATGAAACAATTGTTTACCGTTGCTCTGGCAGAGGGAGGGGTGACTGACAACATGGCTTACAGGGTTGGCTTACAGGGAATTCAAATCAACAAAGGGGGTGGCTTTGCAAGAAACAAAATGGCCCCCTCAAGGATAGAACTCAAAACCTCAAGGATAGAACTCAAAACTGGGTTTAGCAGGCCGTTGATTTCATGGAGAGAGGGAGGAGAAAATGAATACAAAACAAATCTGGTCTATTTCTTGTTTTGATCTACTTCATCTATCTTTATACATCTTGCTGGCAGCAGACTGTGCAGTAGGACCGCTAGCCATCGTCATCACCTGGGTGCTCGGCAGAAGACGGTGCAGTATGACTGCTGGCCATCGTCTTCTGCTGGCTGCAGATTAAAAGACAGTGCACTGCCGGTAGGACTGAATCGCCATGAGACGAAACTTAAAAGGGAAATGACCTGGCTGAGTCACTGCCATGTTTACCCAGGCACCCCTGACCTCATCGAGGTCGGTTAAAAGAGCACCCTGGACTATGTCGACAACGGTTACCAGTCAAACTGCACTGACTGCTGCCAAAAGGCAATAAATTGCTGCTCTGTAGCAATGCATGAGCACGTCTGCAAGCAGCCAGGAGACGTATGGTGACAGTGAGCTGAGTGGACTCCATGCTTGCCTTGGTATGGCATCTGCACAGGTAACTCAAGAAAAAAGGTGCAAAACGATTGTCTGCCCTTGCTTTCATGGAGGGAGAGAGGGAAGGCGAGCCTGACGATATGTACCCAGAACGACCCGCAACAATGTTTTAGCCCCATCAGGCACTGGGATTTCTACCCAGAATTCAAATGGGCAACGGAGACTGCAGGAACTGTGGGATAGCTACCCACAGTGCAACACTCTGGAAGTCGACGGTTGCCTCAGACACACTCCACCGACTACATGCACTTAGAGCATTTGTGTGGGGACACACACAATCGACTGGTGAGGCCTCATCTGGAGTACTGTGTCCAGTTTTGGGCCCCACACTTCAAGAAGGATGTGGATAAATTGGAGAGAGTCCAGCGAAGGGCAACAAAAATGATTAGGGGACTGGAACACATGACTTATGAGGAGAGGCTGAGGGAGCTGGGATTGTTTAGCCTGCAGAAGAGAAGAATGAGGGGGGATTTGATAGCTGCTTTCAACTACCTGAAAGGGGGTTCCAAAGAGGATGGCTCTAGACTGTTCTCAATGGTAGCAGATGACAGAACGAGGAGTAATGGTCTCAAGTTGCATTGGGGGAGGTTTAGATTGGATATTAGGAAAAACTTTTTCACTAAGAGGGTGGTGAAACACTGGAATGCGTTACCTAGGGAGGTGGTAGAATCTCCTTCCTTAGAGGTTTTTAAGGTCAGGCTTGACAAAGCCCTGGCTGGGATGATTTAACTGGGAATTGGTCCTGCTTTGAGCAGGGGGTTGGACTAGATGACCTTCTGGGTTCCCTTCCAACCCTGATATTCTATGATTCTATGATTCTATGACTGTATAAAAACGTTTTCTACAAAACCGACTTCTATAAATCAACCTAATTTCATAGTGTTGACAAGGCCCAAGAGTAGGGCTTGACAGGGCTGGGCCAGAGCCTTCGTCCCAAGGTGGGGAAACTGAGGCACTGCCAACCAGGGCTGTACCCTCAAACCCAGCAGCTGAATTCCAGATGGAGCTGCAGGAGGATACCTAAGCTGAGGGCCCTTACTGGCCACAGTGGTGCATGGTCCCAGTGCGGGGACCACCGGGAGAGATTCCTGTGGGAGAAGGGATTCCTGTACCGGGAATGGGCTGGTTTGGGGCAAACTGAAGCTTGGAAGGCTAGGAGACAGTTGGTGGTCCCCAAGAGGTACCGCCGTAGACTGTTGTACTTGGCCCACGATATTCCCCTTTTAGGACATCAGGGCATCCAGTGCACCAGGCAGAAGCTGCTGCAGAACTTTTACTGGCCCGGGGTCTTTGACGCTGTCCAACAATATTGCAGGTCCTGTGACTCCTGCCAGAGAGTGGGAAAGGCCAGGGATAAGTGTAAAGCAGCTCTGAGACCTTTGCCCATCACAGAGGAGCCTTTCCTAGAAGGTGGCTATAGACACAGTGGGGCCCCTCAGCAGGGCTACTCAGTCGGGGAAGAAATACATTCTGGTGGTGGTAAATTTTGCTACATGCTACCCTGAGGTGCTGGCCTTGTCCTCTATAAAGGCAGACACTGTGGCAGACGCGCTGCTGACCATGTTCAGCAGACTGGAGTTCCCCAAGGAGGTCCTTACAGATCAGAGGTCCATCTTTATGTCAACCCTGCTCCAGTGCTTGTGGGAGAAGTATGGGGTCCAACAAACCTGGGCCTCGGCATATCACCCTCAGTCCAGTGGGCTGGTGGAGAGGTTCAGTGGGACCCTAAAGATGATGCTGAAAACATTTATGGATCAGTGCCCGCAGGATTGGGACAAGTATTTACCCCACCTGCTGTTCGCCTACAAGGAAGTGCCCCAGGAATCCACAGGGTTTTCCCCTTTCAAGTTGCTGTGTGGGAGGAGAGCAAGGGAACCAAAGAAATCTGATGAGGTTCAACAAGGACAAGTGCAGAGTCCTGCACTTAGGACGGAAGAATCCCATGCACCGCTACAGACTAGGGACCGAATGGTTAGGCAGCAGTTCTGCAGAAAAGGACCTAGGGTTACAGTGGACGAGAAGCTGGATATGAGTCAGCAGTGTGCCCTTGTTGCCAAGAAGGCCAATGGCATTTCGGGATGTATAAGTAGGGGCATAGCGAGCAGATCGAGGGACATGATCGTTCCCCTCTATTCAACATTGGTGAGGCCTCATCTGGAGTACTGTGTCCAGTTTTGGGCCCCACACTGCAAGAAAGATGTGGATAAACTGGAAAACGTCCAGCGGAGGGCAACAAAAATGATTAGGGTACTGGAACACATGACTTCTGAGGAGAGGCTGAGGGAACTGGGATTGTTTAGTCTGCAGAAGAGAAGAATGAGGGGGGATTTGATAGCTGCTTTCAATTACCTGAAAGAGGGTTCCAAAGGGGATAGATCTAGACTCTCAGTGATAGCTGATGACAGAACAAGGAGTAATGGTCTCAAGTTGCAGTGGGGGAGGTTTAGGTTGGATATCAGGAAAAACTTTTTCACTAGGAGGGTGGTGAAACACTGGAATGCGTTACCTGGGGAGGTGGTAGAATCTCCTTCCTTAGAAGTTTTTAAGGTCAGGCTTGACAAAGCACTGGCTGGGATGATTTAGTTGGCGATTGGTCCTGCTTTGAGCACGGGGTTGGACTAGATGACCTCCTGAGGTCCCTTCCAACCCTGATATTCTATGATTCTATGACCCCTAGACTTGATGAGGGACGAGTGGGAGGGGAAGGTGTCTCCCAGTGGAGAATCAGTGGTAGAGTATGTACTGACTTTCCAGAAAAAGCTCGCAGAGCTCATGGGCTTGGCCAGGGGAAACCTAGCCAGGGCACAGAGGAAGGAGAAGGTCCGGAACGATCGCTCAGCACATGCCCACTCCTATGCTACCGGGGACCACATGATGCTCCTCATCCCTGTGAGGAAGAACAAGCTGCAAGCTGCCTGGGACGGCCCCTTTAGGGTCATCAGACAGGTAAACAAAGTGAACTATGTAGTGGAACTGTCTAACTAACTGGGCTCACAGCCACCAGGTATACCATGTCAACATGATGAAGCCATACTGGGACAGGGAGAAGTTGGTGCTGGCTGTGTGTGGGCAGTCGGAGGAAAAGGGAGAGGATGCCCTGGTGGGAGTCCTCCCTTAGGTGGGGGCTGACATCTTGCTGGAACAAATTCCTCTCTCAGACTAGCTAACTCCTGCCCAGCAGGCTGAGATCAGAGAGGTGCTATATTCATACCGGCAGCTGTTCTTCCATTGGCCTGGGCTCACTAACCTGGCTGTTCACCAGGTAGAGATGGGACTCAACCTTCTCATCAAGTGTTCCCCATTCAGGGTCACTGGGAAAACAGCCCAGGACCTGGAGAGAGAGGTTGGAGACATGCTGGCTTTAGGGGTGATCCAGCCATCCTCCAGCCCCTGGGCCTTTCCCGTGGTGCTTGTCCCCAAGAAGAATGGGTCGATCCGGTTCTGTGTGGACTATTGGAAGCTCAGTGCCATCACTGTGTCCAATGCCTACCCCATGCCTAGGACCGATGAGATCCTAGACAAGTTGGGGAGCGCCCGGTACCTCACTGCTGTGGATCTCACCAAAGGCTACTGGCAGATGCCTTTGGACCCAGAGGCCAGGGCGAAGTCTGCCTTCACCACCCCAATAGGGTTCTATGAGTTCCTGGTCCTGCCTTTTGGCCTCAAGAGGGCACTGGCCACCTTCCAGCGCCTTGTGGATCAGTTACTAAGGGGGATGGAGGACTTTGCTCTAGCGTATATTGATGATATCTGTGTCTTTAGCCAGACTTGGGAGGACCATGTGTCCCTGGTGAAGAGGGTGCTGGGTCACCTCCAGGACGCAGGACTGACCATAAAAGCTAGGAAGTGCAAGGTGGGGATGGCAGAGGTGTCATACCTGGGCCACAAGCTGGAGAGTAACCATCTGAAGCCTGAGCCGGCCAAAGTGGAGGCAATGAAGGATTGGCCTTCTCCCCAGACTAAGAAGCAGGTCCAGGCTTTCATTGGTATGGCGGGGTACTACCGGAGGTTTGTGCCACACTTTAGCTCCCTGGCAGCTCCCCTCACAGAGCTTTGTAGGAAGGGAAAGCTGGACAAGGTGGTCTGGACCGAGCAGTGCCAGAGGGCTCTCTGTGCGCTAAAGCAGGGCACCCATCCAAAGCTGATAAACCTGGATTTTAACAAACCCCTCCTGGTGTTCACTGACGCCTCAGACACCAGACTGAGTGTGGTAGTGATGCAAACGGATACTAAGGGGGAGAGACACCCCATTGTTTACCTGAGCAAGAAGCTGCTGCCCCGGGAGCAGCACTATGTGGCCATAGAGAAGGAATGCCTGGCCATAGTGTGGGCCCTTAAAAAGCTGCAGCCATATCTATTTGGGTGACCTTCACTGTGTACACTGACCATTTGCCCCTGACATGGCTGCACCAAATGAAAGGGGCTAATGCCAAGCTCCTGAGATGGAGCCTGCTCCTCCAGGGTTATGACACGGAGGTGGTCCATGTGAGGGGGAGTGCCAATGTTATAGCCAATGCTTTATCACGGGGCAGAGACCCTGAACTTCCCCAGATCACTAGCAAAGTGAACCGCTCAGTTTAGACTCGAAGGGGGTAGAGATGTGAAGAAGTGGGGAGTTCTCTTGTTTTTTTTGATGGTTTGCATGCCGAGGGGGTGGGACACAGTTTCCCTGGGTGTTACTGGTTTAACAAGGTGATGGGAGGGGGAGTTAGTTGTTACAGAGGACCAGTGATGGAACTTGGGACCCCAGTCAAAGGCCGGGAGAATGAATACCCCAGCAACTGGTTACCTGGTGACTGAGTAGAATCACAAGATCAAGAATCACAGCTGGTTCTGGCCAGTGGGAGGACAACGGGCTGTGAAGAGAAGACCCCGTGACCTGATCAGCTGGTTCCAGCCAGAGGGGTAAAAAGGATGTCTGAGAGGAGAGGGGGCCCAGGCCACAGGAGCACTCATGGGGAAAAATTAGTGGGTGTTCCCACCAGCAGCCAAGCTCCTCTCCCACCCCACCCCACCTCCTCCTCCCACCCTGAGCACGCCACGTCCCCGCTCCTCCGCCTACCTCCCAGCACTTCCTGCCCGGCAGCTGCCAAACAGCTGTTTGGCAGCATTAACACGCTCCGGGAGCGGGGGGTGAGGAGCGGGAACGTGGCATGCTCAGAGGAGGAGGCGGGGAAAAGGCAGGGCCAGGGCAGGGATTTGGGAAAGGAATTGGCATAGGGGCAGGGAGGGGGCAGAGTTGGGGCGGGGACTTTGGGGAAAGGGTGGGAAGAGGCAGGGCAGGGGCGGGGCCCCACGGAAGGGGTGGAGTGGGGGCAGGACTGGGCAGAGAGGGGAGGTTGAGCACCCATGGGAAAAAGGGGAAGTCAGCGCCTATGGCCCAGGTAACCCTGTTTACCTGGTTAGAAGACAAAGGACAGAGGCGGGACTTGGGGGAGGTGATATCAGATGCCCAGCTGGAAAGTACAGGGTCTTGGGACTGGAGAGAGAGAGCAGGCAGAGCCCACCTGGATGCAGGGGAGACTTAGATGTACTGTGCTGAGGGAGGCCAGGCCTGAGGGACTTGAGAGTTTCCTATGCTGTGTTCAGATGCTCAATAAACCCTCCTGTTTTATGCTTGCTGAGAGTCGCAAAAGTCTAGAGAACAAGGCTGCATTATTCCCTCTGGGAGTGGAGGGCCTGGAGGTCCAGAGGGAGTGGACTCCCTGAGGGGGGTGAACAGCTAGAGACAGGCGTGCTAAGGCTCAGAGAGGTGCGGTTCCAGGAGGCGAAGGGGCTTAACCCCCGAGAGAGAGTGGACCCCCAGGAAGGGCTGTCTCACTGAATGGGTCCCTCCCAGGACTGTACAGGCCAAGAGTGGGCATGACCTGTGAGTCCGTGACAGCCCGTTGGAGAAAGCCGCCTGTCACTGAGCCTGGTCAGGGTTCCTGTCAGCCCCAGCCTGACCAGCCAACAGGGGTGTCATCCCAAACTGACAGGCACAGAGCGACTCAGGGCCTCACTCCAGGGCATGGAGCCCTGTGTATCCTAGCACCGTGTTTATCTGCACCGGTGGGCCACATCACTTGGCCTTCCTGTCCAGCGCCCTGCAGGGAAGCCCAGAGCTTTCCCGTGACTCCCAAGCCCAATCCTGGAATGCTCAGGGCTTTGCTGGATAGACAGGGACAGCAGAGTGGATTGGGGGAGGTGGGAAGGGGGTGTTGGCAGGTTTGGAGCGAGGATGGTGGCAGGAAAGGTAATTGCTTTCTTTGCTGGAGCCTGTCCACACAGCCTGTGACAAATGCCTTGCTTTCCTCCGGCAGGTGCCTCCGCCCCCTCCAGCCACACCTACCGTAGGAGGCACACACTGGCCACCAGCATTTCCAACAGGAAACCCGCGCAGCTCAATGCTCCGAAGGAGGCTCGAGTTGGGGCAGGGCAGATCACCCCCATTTCCCACAGCGGGAAGATATACGGGCTTTCCTCTGCCTAAAGTGGGCCAAACACTGCTGCACCAAGCCAATGTGTGTGGAGCAAATATTCTCCCAGCCTCCGGCCAGGACCAGTGCAAGGATGTTTCACGCCCCAGGCAAAACTTCCACCCTTGTGCCCCCCCCGGCCAAGCCCTGCAGCAGCTCCCCTCCGCCCTGAGGCGCCCCCCTGCAGCAGCTCCCCGCCCCTCTCCCCCCCAGCGTGGGGAGCTGTGTGGCAGCTCCCCGCCCCCCCGGCCCAGGGAGCTGTGCAGTAGCCCTCCACCCCAGCTCACCTCTGCTCTGCCTCCTCCCTGAGCATGCTGCCGCTGTTCCGCTTCTCCTGCCTCCCAGGCCTGCAGCGCCAATCAGCTCTTTGGCGTTGCAAGCCTGGGAGGGAGAGAAGCAGAGCAGGGCGGCATGCTCAGGGGAGGAAGCAGAGCAGGGGCGGAGAGCAGTTCCCCTGTGCACTGTCCCCGGCCCCAGTTACTTGCTGCAGGCGGCCCACCACCGCCTCCCCGGAGCACACGTTTGGCCACCACCAGCCACTTGGCGCCCTAGGCGGCTACCTAGTTTGCCTAGTGGTTGCACTGGCCCTGCCTCCGGCTTCCTTCTTGATGTTAGCGTCAGCATCATTGCTGTTTGTCTTCAGGGGGGGAACCTGCCGATGCCAGCTGTCACGATAGTGTCTTAAAGCCCCAACTCCTGGGGTCATATTATTACAGGAGAATCTCATCTTGCATTTAAAGCAGGGAGGGGAGTTTCTAGCTCTTCTGGTTGTGGAAAACCTCCCAGGAAATGTGATTTGAGTGAGACCTCGAGGCTCCGAAAACAGAAGCAGGGGGAAAGAGTCCCCCTCCCCGTTTTTATTTATTAAAAAATCTCCTGAGTTTTAAGCAAATCTCATGATCCCAGCTCCTCAGATCTGAATACCAGGGCTGGCAGAACTGGGCCGGCTAAGCTCAGGGCCCCTGGGGGCTGGGGAGACATACCCACGCTGAATTGACCTGGGGGAAGGACAAACAGATGCAAATGGGGGAGTGACTGGCCAAGGGCAAAGTTTGATCAAGAGCCCAGGTCTCCTGGCTCACGCCAGTGCCCTACCCATTGGCCTGCACTGCCCCTTCAGCCTGGTTCTCCTCACATAGTGCCAGGATTGGTCCCCTTTAGTCTCCAAAACTCCGTTTCCTTCCAACTTTTCTCCAGTTCATCCCCTCCCCTGCCTTTGCTTCCTGGCATTTATTTCTTCCTCTGGCTGGTTTTCCCTTTGGCATTTTTTTTCTTTCCACCATTACCCTTCACCTTCTGTCCCAGCCCCAGTGCAGGGAAGGGGGCAGCTTTATGTAGGGCAGGATAGCCATTACAGATGGGATAGAGCCCCATTTGTGGGGCTTCTAGTCCAGCCCCTGGCCCCACAGCCTTCAGGGCAGCACCAGATTGCTCTCGACAGCCCCATTTCAGCTCGGAAATGGAGTAGCCAGGAGCTCCCCCACAGCCAGTTCTCCTGCCCCCCCCCACAGTGCCCCCTGCTGGGAGAGGCTGGGGCTGAAGTGGCTGCCCCATTCCCTGCCCAGCTACCCTAGTGTATAATGGATCCCTCGCATCCAAAAGATTTTCCTGGACTCAATTTCCCACTTACTTGCACGTCACAGAATCAGAGAATATCAGGGTTGGAAGGGACCTCAGGAGGTCATCTAGTCCAACCCTCTGCTCAAAGCAGGACCAATCCCCAACTAAGTCATCCCAACTAGGGCTTTGTCAAGCCTGACCTTAAAAACCTCTAAGGAAGGAGATTCCAGCACCTCCCTAGGTAACGCATTCCAGTGTTTCACCACCCTCCTACTGAAAAAGTTTTTCCTAATATCCAACCTAAACCTCCCCCACTGTAACTTGAGACCATTACTCCTCGTTCTGTCATCTGTCTAGATCCATCCTCTTTGGAACCCCCTTTCAGGTAGTTGAAAGCACCTATCAAATCCCCCCTCATTCTTCTCTTCTGCAGACTAAACAATCCCAGTTCCCTCAGCCTCTCCTCATAACTCATGTGTTCCAGACCCCTAATCATTTTTCAGAGTAACAGCCGTGTTAGTCTGTATTCGCAAAAAGAAAAGGAGGACTTGTGGCACCTTAGAGACTAACTAATTTATTAGAGCATAAGCTTTCGTGAGCTACAGCTCACTTCCTCAGATGCATCTGAGGAAGTGAGCTGTAGCTCACGAAAGCTTATGCTCTAATAAATTGGTTAGTCTCTAAGGTGCCACAAGTCCTCCTTTTCTAATCATTTTTGTTGCCCTTCGCTGGACTCTCTCCAATTTATCCACATCCTTCTTGTAGTGTGGGCCCCAAAACTGGACACAGTACTCCAGATGAGGCCTCACCAATGTCGAATAGAGGGGGACGATCACGTCCCTCGATCTGCTTGCTATGCCCCTACTTATACATCCCAAAATGCCATTGGCCTTCTTGGTAACAAGGGCACAATGCTGACTCATATCCAGCTTCTCGTCCACTGTCACCCCCTAGGTCCTTTTCCGCAGAACTGCTGCTGAGCCATTCGGTCCCTAGTCTGTAGCTGTGCATTGGGTTCTTCCGTCCTAAGTGCAGGACCCTGCACTTATCCTTATTGAACCTCATCAGATTTCTTTTGGCCCAATCCTCCAATTTGTCTAGGTCCCTCTGTATCCTATCCCTGCCCTCCAGCGTATCTACCACTCCTCCCAGTTTAGTATCATCCACAAATTTGCTGAGAGTGCAATCCACACCATCCTCCAGATCATTTATGAAGATATTGAACAAAACCGGCCCCAGGACCGACCCCTGGGGCACTCCACTTGACACCGGCTGCCAACTAGACATGGAGCCATTGATCACTACCCGTTGAGCCCGACAATCTAGCCAACTTTCTACCCACCTTATAGTGCATTCATCCAGCCCATACTTCTTTAACTTGCTGGCAAGAATACTGTGGGAGACCATGTCAAAAGCTTTGCTAAAGTCAAGAAACAATACATCCACTGCTTTCCCTTCATCCACAGAACCAGTAATCTCATCATAGAAGGCGATTAGATTAGTCAGGCATAACCTTCCCTTGGTGAATCCATGCTGACTGTTCCTGATCACTTTCCTCTCATGTAAGTGCTGCAGGATTGATTCTTTGAGGACCTGCTCCATGATTTTTCCAGGGACTGAGGTGAAGCTGACTGGTCTGTAGTTCCCAGGATCCTCCTTCTTCCCTTTTTTAAAGATTAGCACTACATTAGCCTTTTTCCAGTCATCCAGGACTTCCCCCGTTCGCCACAAGTTTTCAAAGATAATGGCCACTTGTTCTGCAATCACAGCCGCCAGTTCCTTTAGCACTCTCAGATGCAACTCGTCCAGCCCCATGGACTTGTGCACGTCCAGCTTTTCTAAATAGTCCCTAACCACCTCTTTCTCCACAAAGGGCTGGCCATCTAGTCCCCATGTTGTGATGCCCAGCGCAGCAGTCTGGGAGCTGACCTTGTTCGTGAAGACAGAGGCAAAAAAAGCATTGAGTACATTAGCTTTTTCCACATCCTCTGTCACTAGGTTCTGGTCCTCCTGGTACTCAGAGTGCGCAGAGTGTCCCGAGGTGCTGGGAGACTAGGGGAAATCACAAGACTGGCTTAAAAATCATGAGATTTTGTTACAAACTAAGAACGGGATTCATCTTCTCTGCCCCAAGGAAGGGACAGTGATGGAGGCGCTGTTCCTGGGTGACAGGACAGTGGGAATTTAGCATGAGAGTCTTGGGCTGCCTGCATGGGAACTGCGACCCCTGTAAGACCAGCAGGACGCCTGTGGCTAGTGTGAATAACTAAATGCCTCTGCACTCACCTGGGGGGCACAGCTCCATCTGAGTGCCCTGCTGCAGGGCCCCCAAAAACTCCAGTGACCAGACACCCTGTCCGCTCTCGGTGCCAAGAGCAGAACCCAGGAGTCCTGGTCTCCCCAGCTCTGGGCCTCAGCCCCAAGCCCATTCCTCCCTCTGCCTGGGGCTCCCAGAACCAAAGCCCCCAGCTGCATCATGCTGCATCATCTCCCACTCTCCCCCGCAAACCCCCACATCCTTCCAGCTGCTAAGCTCCCTCATCCACACCGCAGTCTCCCTGTATTCACCCTGCTCTAGGAGGAAGCTATGGTCCATGGCTTTGAGCTCACTCCCACTGGTGCTGCTGATGTCACTCGTGGTGACCAGCCCAGGGGGCAGGCTCCAGTGCAGGGGGGAGCAGAAGGAAGCGAGGCTGATCTGTGGGGCAGGAGGAGGCAGCAGCGCAGATCGTGCCCAGGAGCCGCCAGCTCAACGGCTGTGGCTGGATCCCACCTCGGACACACGGCAACTGTCAGAGCCTAAACCAGAGCTGCGCCTGGCTTCCGGAGCTGAGCCCCTGCTCTCAGGGGACTGGGTTTCGCACGGATACTGCCAGGTGCGTCTAGAGCTGCAGATCTGGGGAGGTGGGAGCCAGGGGTCTGGCAAGATGGCCTGGGCCTGGAATCCATCCCCTGGCCACCTAGACGCAGTCCATCATTCTGCTGCAGGCACTCGAGATGTGAGTTACCAGCTCCCACTCCAGGGCTAACACACAGGAGGTCCCCCCCACCGGGCTGGCATGGGGGTGACAGCACTTGGGGCTCTCCAGATTCAGGGCAGCTTGTTGCTGCTGCACTGGAGAAAGCCCACATTGTGCTGGGCCCCTCAGGGCCTCCGCTCCCCCTACCCCACCAGGCCACATCCTTTAACAGCTCCCTGCAATGGGCTGAGAAAGTGGAGGAGGGGACTTGCAATGGAAACCACCTAGGAGGCATGGGGGGCCACACAGATGGAGAGGGGAGAGTACCCCCGACTGAACCACCACTTCCCAGGACAACCTGGGCTTTCCTGAGCAGTGTCACCTCCCAGGACCGTGCAGGCCTAGCCCTGTTCAGTTTGAGATCACAGCAGTATGGGAGGTTAAACAGTTCCAGAGTTTAAGGATCCCCCTAAATCAAGCTGCACGAGGAGGCTAGCGAATCAGTGACAAGGCCCAGCACACGGCGCGTTTGCTCTCTGCTAAGAGCCAGGCTCAGGGGCAGCTGGGGAGGGTAAAGCGGCTGCGTGGTCTGGTGCCAGCCCCCCACCGCCCGCCAGCATGGCTCCACAGATCATATGCCGCCTGCCGCCCATACAGACTTGTTGTGAATATCTGACACCAGCCCACGACAGCCCTTTCGTTCGGGGCTTTGATTGATTGTCCCAGACTGCAGATTCCTCTTCCTTTGTCCTGGCCTTCCTCCCTACCCACAGCACCTGGCGGCTGAGAGATCATTTCCATGGGAGGAAAAAAGCTGCCTTTGCAGGGGATGCTCCATCCCAGCTGACCCGGGGCAGGCCCCTTTGTGATGACCGGGGCCCATCAGCCCACACTCTGGATAGAAAGCCAGCTGCCCAGGGATCGGGGCAGCAGAGCAATGGGGGGAGGGTAGAACTGGCGCCATGCTGCTGACCCCCATGGCGAGGTGGCGTCTCTGAGCACTGCATTGAGCACAAGGGCCCTGCAGGAGGCAGCACCAGGGCAGGCATCGTCGCGGGGAGCGGGCACCTTGATGGGGTGTGACGAAAGGAGACCGCTATGTGTGTGCTGCTGCTAGTGTTCCCACAATTCCCCCCTCCCCCCAGTTCAGCACACATTCCCTCCATCTCTGCCCGCCCAGCACTCCTCCGCCATGCCCTTTATGTCACGGCCTGCTGAATCCAAATGTCCCAGCCCTCCCTGGCTGACCCAGAGCCTGGCAGCTGACAAGGAAGATTTGCCCCCTCCCATCCACCCCAGCTTGGATGAGGCCCCCAGGTGCCCCGCCCATTGGCTGAGCCCCAGGCACGGTGCTAGATGAGTGGAACTAGAGCCCAATCAGAGTGGAGTTAAGCTGCTGTAGAAAAATGTATCTATACTGTGGTCTGTAAATTATGTCGGTTTACGCCACAAGCATTTTTTTTAAAGCATTCCTGCACGGTGATGCTGAAGCTCCTTCTGCCTTTGTGGCTTTATTCACGCTGCATGGGGCTTTTTTCTCCCTTTTAATCAATTGGTTAAAGCCAAACAAGGTTGGTTACCATGTTCTGGTTGCTGCTTTAAGGCGCATGACGTGTGTGTGATTAGCAAAGTGCTCCAGTGAGGACATAGAAATCCAGGGAGGAACCTGCTGAGATGGGAACATGGAAGGAATGCACCTTAATGAGCAGCCTGGGGGGTATCAATGAAATGCTGTCAGTTTCTTTAAAAATCGGGTGTTTAAAAAAAAAGAGCCACTTGTGGGTAATTGCGGAGAGGGGCTGGGTGGCCGCGGAAGTGCCACGCTTTGAGAACATGCTGCAGAAATAGATGCAAGGGCTGTAAAGCACACGCACGGGGAGTTCAGAGGCCACCACCCTCCACTTTTTTGCTCTGCTACATCAGCTCTTTGAGACAGCTGCCAGCCCCCATCACTCACTCATATTCAGGCCATATGTCATGCAATAGTTGGTAGCAAACAGTCAACCCTTCTACTCCTAACACCGCAGCAGGGATTGAACCTGGGACCACCACTAGAAAGCGACAGAGCAATGCCTGTTGTGTGGGGGTGTTACATTAACCCTATGGTGCCGCCTGCCTTTGAGAGGCCTATCCCTTGGGACCCACGAGGAGCAGAACCTTCCATTCAACCCTGTTGCTCAGGTTACTCGCTGGGCCCCTGGCCTGTCGCTTTGATCACCAGCAGGTTCTGCATGGAGAACACAAACATTTGTACTCTGGCAAGTTTTGGATGCCAAAAGAGGCAGCTCAGCCCAGATCCTCCGAGGTATTTCAGGGCCTAACTCTTGTTGATTTTACAGGTGCCTAAATAGCTCTGAAGAATCAGTTCTTTATCAAAACTGTAGTGGGGGTTGGGGGGACTGCAAAAAGACATGATCTAAAACGGCAAACATTTTGGGGTCTAACTCTGCCAAACTGAAGCTGTGGAATTTTGCTCTGCTTAGCCCAGTTCTCCTGGCCCTTCATGCACATGGGTTTGGGCCTCCCAAGCTTTAAAGATGCAGTGGCACGCCTCCTAATGCTTAGCACTGTTTAGCCAAGGCTCTCAAACCACTTCCCAGAGGAGCATTAGATCCCATTTGACAGATGTGGAAACTGAGCAAGAGGACAGGGAGCGGTCCAAAGCTGCACACTCACTGTGACGAAGTTGGGGATTTTTGTAGTGTTTTACATAAACAGCGTGTGAGTGCCTCGGTTTCCCTGTGTGCTGCATGTTTAACAAGGTGGTGGGAGAGAGTTTGTTGTTGCAGAGGACCAGGTGTGACTTCACCTACCAGCCGGGACCCCCAAACAACAGCCTGGAGTTGGGGAACCCTAACAGCTGGTGACCTGGTGACTAAGAGGCCCACCCCAGCTTGGCAGTCAGCCGGTTTTGGCCAGTGGGAGGACAAACAACTGAGGACAGAGGACCCTGGTGACCTGACCAACCAGTTCCAGCCAGAGAGGAACAAAGGACGGAAGAGAGAGGGCCCCAGCAACCTGTTTACCTGGAAGGGAAGGCAAAGGACCGGGGGAGGAGCTGTTGGGGCCCTTGCTACCAGTTGCCCAGCTGGAAAGTGCAGGGTCTCAGGACTGGAGAGACAGAGCAGGCAGAGCCTACCTGGAGGTAGGGGAGACTTAGATGTAGTGTGCTGAGGGAGGCCAGGCCTGAGGCCGAGAGACTTTCCTATGCTATATTCAGACCCTCAGTAAACCCTCCTGTTTTATGCTGGCTGAGAGTTGCTCTGGTCTAGAGAACAGGGTTGCATTATTCCCTTTGGGAGTGGAGGCCCCCGGGGTCCAGAGGGAGTGGACACCCTGAGGCGGCCCATGTCAAGAGACAGGCGTGCTAAGGCTCAGAGAGGTGCGGTTCCAGGAGGCAGAGGGTCTTAACCCCCAAGAGATTGTGGACCCCCGAGAAGGACTGCCACACTGAAGGGGATTCCTCGCAGGTACTGTACAGGACCAAGAATGGGAATGATCTAGGAGCCTGTGACACTCACATCTCCTAATTCCCAGTCACTTTGGGGGCATGGGTTAGCCCTGCTGCCCTGGCCTCAATCCAATCAGGGGCCTTTCCTTCTACTTTGTTAAATTCCTTCAGCAGTCAGTCAGTGGGACATGGGCTGGGGGGCTTTGGTTGAACAGCTGTTACGTCCCAAGTCAGGCAGCTGGTTCCTCTCCTCACACCCCAGGTGCCCAGCTAGATGCTGTGTATGCAGCTGGATCTGCCCAGGCAGGGCAGGTCTTGCTCCACACACTCCTGCGGCCCTGTCATTCTGCAGCCCGGGGCTGATTGTATAAACATTACTTGCTGGGAAAGCAGAGTGCAGCAATTCCACAGCAATCAGCTCTCCCTGACAGGTGACTGGCAGCTCCTCAGAGGGCGAGGAGGCGGGGGAGCTGTCAAGACACGTTTGCTTGGAAGAGGTAGCGAGAGCATCTGTGCCTTGATGTGGTGCTCAGGTGGGATAATTGGTGTCTCAGTGGGGGAACGGGACAGGCTGTTGGAGCAATGACCCTCAGAAAAGCCAGTGCTCTCGCCCACTGGACCATTTTCAGGCTGGGAGGGGGGATCTGGGCCCAGATCGACAAAGGGCCTTGGGCATTGTGATGCTGAGCATTGCAGCACCTAACTGTTAGGTGCCTTGAAAATTATTTGGCTCCACAAAGCCTGAGCTACACTCCTAGGCCCCCTGTGCTATGCATGAGGAGAGATGGGGGTCTTCAAATGGGACCCACAAAAGCCAGCACACTGCTGAGCTTAGGCGGCTCCCTGCCCGGTGCCAATGAGAGGGATGTGTCCTGAGCTCCTCCCCCAGCCCCCAAAGAATTCAGCCCCTAAGTCCAGGCTGCAGGGAGGCATCTAGTTCCACTGGTGATCCACAGCCAACAACCCTGCTCCTGGGGTCTCAGGCATCGAAGGATGTGGAAAAGTCTCCCTTTTAACCTTATGCTCAGGGGCTAGGGACCTCCCAAGGATGTGGGAGACAGAGGTTCAAGTCCCCCCTCTGCCTGATGAGCAGGTCTTTGCACAGGGATCCCCCACCTCTCAGGTGAGTGCCCCAATCACTGAGCTAGAATCACTCTTTCTCCAGCCCCCTGCATAGTTAAGTAAAGCGGAATGGCTTCAGCAAGAGAGATGAGGATGGTGTGCTTATGATACTGCAGCACACCCCAGAGGTGGCTGCATTTCAAGTTGTGATGAAATAAGTCCCTTCTCAACTGAATGCAAAAACCTACATTAGTGCAACATCAATGCCAGGAAATGCAAGAGGCAGCCCTCTCATAGCAATGGGAACCTGTCTACATTGCTCATGAAGGTGCACCTTTAGCAGTCTAGCTAGGGATCTGAAGTACTGCACGTAGGTAACATGGGGGCACTGGTGTTAGGACCCCTAACTTTCACCTCATTTGGTGGGTTCTAATATGGCCCACTTAATGTTGCATCCATGGATGATTTTTGTATTTCATTTACCTGTTTTGGGTTTTTTTTTTTTAAGGAATGCAATTAGAGATGGAAACAAACCCAGCCCCGGCAGCTGTCTGGAGCTATGCAATCCTTTTAGGCCCATCTCCCTGTTTAGAAACTGCAGCCTCAGGTAAGTACCCAAAGGCCCCCCTCTGGGAGCAGGCTGCATGTCACTGTGCTTTTATGCACACCATTTGCTACATCCTTCCCTAATTCTCAGACTTTAAACTGCACCTCTTACTTACTAAGTTCTAAGACTCCATTCCTGTTCTGTCCCCGGCAAAAGCATCACACAGACAAAGAGAGAGAGGCTTTGTTTTTTCCTCCCCCCAGCTTTTGAAAGTATCTTGTCTCCTCATTGGTCATTTTGGTCAGGTGCCAGCGAGGTTATCCTAGCTTCTTAACCCTTTACAGGTGAAAGGGATTTTCCTCTGGCCAGGAGGGATTTTAAAGGTGTTTACCCTTCCCTTTATATTTATGACAAGAACAATACCTGTCTGGAAAGCTGAGGCTAGGAGAGGAAAGATACACCCTGCAGGGGTTCCAGCCACTGAACAGCTGGTGAAACAAAAACCCAGGACATTTCTGGTGTCCCAAAACCAACTTCCTGGGATGCCAAGATATCATATAAAAAATCAGGACTTCCCCAGTAATACCACAGAATTCAGTCACTTCAGCCAACTCCTGCTCTCAGATTCTTAGCCAGTCACCAGTGATTTCAACTGGCTCAGCATACAAGTATCTATGGAAAGGATTTGGCTCTTATATAGACTTCCTGGGCAGGACTTATCTCCCAAAGGTGCAGGCAGCAAGAGGGGACCTGTGCACGCCTTGATCTTGGATCAGAAGATGAAAATAGAAAGCAAGAAAATGCAGCCAGGGGAATTACCAAGGCCTGGTGGGGGAGCAGCTAATATTATTTTTTTAAAATAGGGCTTCCTAGAGCTACAGGACTCCTTAAGCAGTGAGCACCAGATTCCATGGGACCTTACCTGTCTACTGCTCAAATCACTCCTAACCAGGCAAGCTCCAGTCAGACTGTGGGCTTGTACCACCCACATCCAGCCTCAGAGAAAGCACCTGGCCACTCTTCAATCATTTGCCTTGTCTGCCTCCAGAGAACTGAGTGCATACAGCACCTTGCAGAGTCAGCCCTGTGTGGTGTGGAGCCAGAGAGCAGAGCTGTCTCCTTCATTAGTGCAGGAAAAGCCATTGACTGGGTTGAGTGGCCTTTGCAATTCTGAGATCTGGGTCAGACGCTGGATTTACCTAGACTTGGCAGAATTCCATTATATATATATATATATATATATATATATATATATATATATATATATATATATATATATATATAATTTGGACTGATAGTATAAATTTTTATTTTTAAGCTTTTTCTTCAATTTTTATCTATCTAAATTTTCAGTTGTGCAAAATTAGGGGGTTTAAACTTTTTAAAATCTATTTTAATTCTCACAGTTGCAGGAAATTAAGGGGGAGTCAGACAATTATTGAATGACAGGAGACACTGAGATTTAATGGTTATAAAACTTTAACTTTTTGATCCACAAATTGTCAATGTCAAAATATAAATATCTTGAAATCAAACCCTAATACATTCTCAAGAAGCATTTTTCATACTTTGCTTACTTATATCATAGATGGAATTGTGGGGTTTTTTTGTAGGTTTGTGTGTAAATGGTGAAATTGACATTTACCAATAAAAAAGCTAATCCTTCCAAGCCTCCCTGTATCACAGGGCAGCAATCCAACTGCACAGCTCCTTCCCAAGGGGGTGCAGACAAAAGCTACTAGCTTAGAGATGGGCTGACCTCACCCTGCATATTTACTCTGGGCCAGTGGCAGATTAGCCCCTGGGCCAATGGGGCCCATGCCCAGGGGCTCTGGCCAACTGGGGGGGGGAGGGCAGAAAAATTGGCATCCCCATGCTCTGACCCACTCTGCCCACCTGGCACTCCTGCCAGGCAGCAGGGGAAGCCCCAGTGCCCTGACCGCACTCCTTGTCAGGAGTGCCAGATGGGCGGGGCAAGGCAAGCCACCACACCCTGACCCAGCTCCCTAGAAGGAGTGCTGGGGGCGGGGGTGTGAGCCTGAAGGCAGAAGGCGTGGGGCTACTTGCTCTGGCCCAGGGCCCCAGAAAGCCTCTGGCTGTCGGACTACAGGGCAAGGGCAGTGGCCCAAACCCACCAGCCCTATAGAACTGCCCTGTGCGCAGATTATATTCTTCTGTATCTCACAAACTGGACTCTGTTCACCCAGGCATTCTGTACCTACAAACTCCAGGAACCTACTTCAGCTGTAAGATAATTCCTGCTGGGCTGTCCCTAAACTCCTCCATGGTCCTACTTCCATCTTGGTCTGTCCCCAAGGTTCTAAGTACATGGGAATCTACATTAGCCCCCAGGTTATTTGTTAGAATTAAGCTAGCCCCAGAGGGTAGTCTGAGCTGCTGATTCCTTGGACACCCTGATCAGGAAGGAGCTGACCCCAATATTACGGCTCATCCCAGCTGATACCTCCTCACAGGTGTTTTCTGACTCTCTCCAGGGGTCTGCTAACCATACTGGGAAGGAATAGGGGCCCTGGATTCATCTTAAGAAGCACACAGATCTAGCCTGACCCAAATCAATTCCTGTTCCTAGGCCTCAGGGCTCAGCTCTCTGACAAGGTGGGCCAGGGCAGATCGGGGGCTGCTTGGAAGAACAGGTTTACCCTGAGGTTCCCTTGATGGCACTCCTGTTAGTGAGTCACTCCCTCCAGCCCCCATTAGGTGCCAGCTGGTGGCCCGCACTCAAACCCACCTTGTTACCTGTGTTACAGGCTGAGGAAGCCTGACCCACGGGAGGGGTGAACAGCCCTGTGTGTATGGGTATAGTGCTTTTACCATCGTTGCTCTGATGCACCTTTCCCTGGTTTTGAGGTCACACCATGAGGCAGCAGCAGAGGTGGGAATAAATGCCAAGGCTCTGGTTGCCAGCTGGATGCTGTATCCACTGGGTCACACTGCCTTCTTCAGACATTATTCAGCCACATATTATCCCCCCTTCTGCCCCACAGCAAGATCTGCCTCAGGAACCACACCTGGCATCCCAGAATCCTGGCCTAGGCTTTGCCCTCCTGGGGCCAGCTGGCATCCCATGCCCTGCTCCATGCCCTGGCAATCCCAGGTGAGACCAGGAGAATTCCCTTCAGCCTCTTCCATCCTAAAGGACCTGGGGGCAGGGTACTGCAGAGCATCCACACACAGACCCATCACCTTCCACAGGTCTGGGGTGTCCATAGTGGGAACAGCCCTGGTGATGATGAATAGCCCCAGGGGGCCAGTTTCTCAGCTGGTGAGTCACCTTCAGTGGGGCTACCCCAATTCACAGCAGAGGATTTTCAGGTCACTGCAGACAAGTGGGTTGGGAGCCTGTGTCACGGTCAGGATACCTGCCCCGCTGAAGTGCACCAGTGTGCCTCAGTTTCCCCTCCTGTGCCCCAAAGGTGCCCACACACCTGTCAGGCAAAACTACACTCCTCCCAGTGCCATGTGAATAAGTTTGAACAAAAGGTTTGCAACCCTCTGCCCTCACAGCCAGGCTCCCAACCTGACTCCCTGTGCATAGGAGGGAGCCAAAGCCCCTGCCCAACTGAGCACAAGCTGCTTCTTCTATAGTCCCGACAGCCAAACACCTACTCCCCTAGTCACATGACCCACTCAAGTCACATGATCCCTCCAGGCAAGTGTTTCATCTGGGGACTTGCACCCCAGGTGGCAGAACTACAGTACCCAGAATTCCATCCTTTAAAGGGCCAAGAGCAATAACAGGTGTGCTGGGATTCACACACGAGCCAAAGGCCCCTGCACCCTGGTACTGAACCTAGCCTCCTTTTCCCTGAAGATTGCCCAGATTTTGGCTGGGGCCACAAGCAAATTAACCTTTTGCCTGCCCATTCAGGCACAGAGAAAACTCTGAGGGTGGGCAGAGTCAGAGGGCCCGGGGTATAAGCATTGTTGCTCCCGTGTACCCGGCATGGGGTGTGGGGCATGGTGAAGGAGGGAGCAGATCATAGTGGCATGCTGTGGTGAAATGGGGCATCAGGTAGGAGGGAGTGATGCAGAAACACTGTTAGAGTCTAAGAATTGGACCAGTGTGACCCTGCTGGCACATTGCCCGGCCCTTACTGCCCATCCAGAGCCCTCTTGCAGAGTGCCAGGCACGTCTGGCACCATGTCTTACCAGTCGCTAGTCCTACCACGGATCCCAACATTCCCCTGGCAGGCAGGGCGCTGGACTAAAGCCAGACACCCAGATCACTCATGCCACCCCACTCCTTGTCCCCGTGAACTGCCATGCTTATAACACCATGCATGCTTCCTGCATATCCATGCTCCTTCCAGGGACAGCTGTGCGTACGCACACACAGTACGGCATTCCAAAGGGCTGGAATACATTAGCACGTTCCAGGGCCTTTAGCCTTTGTAGGCTTCTCTCCCAGCTGGTTTGGGTTTCTTAAAAAGACTCAGAATCCTTCCCCCCCACCCCCACCAATTAAACCCAGGTTTATTTTCATGGCAATTCCATTAAAACCCAGATTTTCCTTCCTAAGTGGGACCCTGGGCTGTGCAAGCAACAAAGGATGAAAGGGAAGCTGTCCTGCATGCTGCTGCTGCTCTCCTCAGCAGGTCCACTGTTCAGCAGGGCACAAAGTCTAGGGCTCCCCAGCCATGGTCAGGGCTCAGCATTCAGAGTACACACAACGTGCTGAGCATCATAGGAACAATGGCCACTCCCATACCTTCCTGTATGGGATCAGAGAGGAACTTGCAGCACACACTGGCCAGCAACGGGAGCACCAGAACAGAGAGGACTAGGGGGCCATGTCTCCACACTTTTAAAAGTGGAAGGGCTATGCCCTCCCACTTTTTACTGGCCGTAAGAATGAGCAATGGGGCAGAGGGGACGGAGATGAGCAAGCAGGGGGGCGGGATCTTGAGGGAAGAGGTGGCGCTAAGCCTCATGGGAAGGGGTGATTTAAGAGCATGGCCTGGGGGAATTAGTGGGACAGGGCCTCAGGGGAAGCAGCAGCGCGAGGGATGGGGCCACGGTTTGGGCACTCGTGGCCCCCCCACTCTTAGGGACCTTCGCCCACTCCTGCCCAGCACCTCCCATTCTGTACCCAGCCACATGGGGGCAAGGAGACCTACCTAGGGAGTTTTCGACAAATCGTTTTTTTCACTGAAAATGGCAGGAACCGAAAATGGGTGAATCTCCAACCTCAAAAAAAGTCAAGAAAAATGTTGGAAGATTGAAACTGTTCCATCTCAACGTCTTTTAAATGAAAAACATCTTTTTTTCTGGTTCACAGCAACTTTTTGTTTCGAAACTGAAGCAGATGCAGCTGACAAAAGGGGTTTAAATAAGGCAGCCCTGAAATGAAGCAGTTGGCATTGAAACGAAATGTCTCATTTGCACCAAAATGAAAAAGAAAAATGGGTTTTTTTGGTTCCTGAAGATTTTTGACTTATTGTTCCAATTCAATACAGGGGGAAAACCAGACTCTCAAATTTATTTGCGAAACAGGACAGCTGTGGGGTGAGGTTGTTACGGTGCCTAGCTACAGATTCTGGCTCTTCAGGTATGTTTACACAGGAACTGGAGCGGTAATTTACAAAAGAGATACTCCTCTATTTCAAGCTGTGGTGACTTGTGTGTGTATCTCCAGAGTCACCAGTTTGATTCCTGGTGTCAGCTAAGATGGTGACTGTCATCCTGAATGCAGCTGAAAACCTGGCCCTGAATTCTGCTGGGACGTAAGTTGGGTGCCATGAGTAAGCTGGGAATGGGACCTGGCCTGATAAAGCAGCACTGGTAACATGGCTTCTCCATAATGAAACTGGCATCTTTCAATAATACTTAACTGTCTGGTGCTCAGGGAAAATATCAGCCAATGCTTTCAAAGCCAGCAGCCAGAGGGAATGGCTGCGGGCTCTGCCTCACATTTAAACAGACCCAGCAGCCTACGTTTAGACTCCAGTACTGGAAAATCATGGTCATGGGGCTGCTGTTCCTTTCAGTTGCATGGGTGTAAATCAGAAGTGACACCATGGAAGTCGGTGGTGTCTCGCGGGTGTAAGGTCGACCAATGCAGGATTCCCCTGTGATGGTGGGAATGGCCAGACTGGATCAGAGCAGAGGTCGATCCAGCCTAGAGTCCTGTCTCTGATAGTGTCTCGCCAGTCACTACGGGGCAATGTATAAGAACCCTGCAGTAGAAGATGTGGGATAATTTGTCCCCATGTGAGGTCTCCTCCTGGTCTCTAATAGTTTGGCAAAAGCTCTCAAGCAGGAGACTCACTATCCCTGCTGCCAGAATGTGTGTGGTCATGAAGCTAACTCTGGATGTTCTTGTTAACATGTAAGTGCTCAGTCCCTTTTGGAATCTCATCAAGTTCTGGCCTCAGTGACTTCATGTAGCAGGGAGTTCCACAATCTAATTGTCAGTTTGGTCATTTCCCACCTTTTAGTTTCTTTGAATCTTTGTGCTGTGAGCCAGGGGGAGCAGCTGCTCCCAGTCGCCCTTCTCTAGACCAGTCCTTATTTTATAGCCTTTGTCAAGTCCTCTTTGTGCCCACTTACACCACCAAGCCACTGCATAAAATTGATTAGCAACCTCCTACCAAGGCTGCTCTGAAATGCAATCATCCGTTGGGATTCTGCTCTGCATTGCAATGGCTCAGGAAGGCCACAGCCGGGCTCAGGGCCCTACTCACAGCTGGAATCCTGGGTCCAATTCTGGGCCCACAATTCCAGGGGGACATTGGTTAATTGGAGGAGTCCAATTCAGAGAGGAAAGAAGGCAAACAGTTTTAGCTGTGAGGGTAATTCCCCACTGGAACCATTTACTCAGGGTCAGGGAGGATTCTCCGTTACTGGCAATTGCTAAATCAAGACTGGCTGTTTTTCAAGGAGATCTTCTCCAGGAATGACGTCAGGGCAGATCTCTGGCCTGTGCTCTACAAGGGGTCAGACTAGATGATCACAGTGGTCCCTGAAATGGTCAAGTTCAGGATCCTAACACAAGGAAGAAAGGAGAGCAGCAGAATACAGACCCTGGACTTCTGAAAAGCAGACTTTGACTCCCTCAGGGAACTGATGGGCAAGATCCCCTGGGAGAATAACATGAGGTGGAAAGGAGTCCAGGAGAGCGGGCTGTATTTTAAAGAATCCTTATTGAGGTTACAGGGACAAACCATCCCGGTGTGTAGAAAGAATAGTAAATATGGCAGGCGACCAGCTTGGCTTAACAGTGAAATCCTTGCTGCTCTTAAATACAAAAAAGAAGCTTACAAGAAGTGGAAGATTGGACAAATGACCAGGGATGAGTATAAAAATATTGCTCAGGCATGCAGGAGTGAAATCAGGAGTTGCAGCTAGCAAGAGATGTTAAGAGTAACAAAAAGGGTTTCTTCCGGTATGTTAGCAACAAGAAGAAAGTCAAGGGAAGTGTGGGCCCCTTACTGAATGAGGGAGGCAACCTAGTGACAGAGGATGTGGAAAAAGCTAATGTACTCAATGCTTTTTTTTGCCTCTGTCTTCACGAACGAGGTCAGCTCCCAGACTACTGCACTGGGCAGCACAGCATGGGGAGAAGGTGACCAGCCCTCTGTGGAGAAAGAAGTGGTTCGGGACTATTTAGAAAAGCTGGATGAGCACAAGTCCATGGGGCCGGATGCGTTGCATCCGAGAGTGCTAAAGGAGTTGGCGGATGTGATTGCAGAGCCATTGGCCATTATCTTTGAAAACTCATGGCAATCGGGGGAGGTCCCAGATGACTAGAAAAAGGCTAATGTAGTGGCCATCTTTAAAAAAGGGAAGAAGGAGGATCCTGGGAACTAAAGGCCAGTCAGCCTAACCTCAGTCCCTGGAAAAATCATGGAGCAGGTCCTCAAAGAATCAATTCTGAAGCACTTAAAGGAGAGGAAAGTGATCAGGAACAGTCAGCATGGATTCACCAAGGGCAAGTCATGCCTGACTAATCTAATTGCCTTCTATGATGAGATAACTGGCTCTGTGGATGAAGGGAAAGCAGTGGACATGTTGTTCCTTGACTTTAGCAAAGCTTTTGTCACAGTCTCCCACAGTATTCTTGCCAGCAAGTTAAAGAAGTATGGGCTGGATGAATGGACTATAAGGTGGATAGAAAGCTGGCTAGATTGTCGGGCTCAACGGGTAGTGATCAATGGCTCCATGTCTAGGTGGCAGCCGGTATCAAGTGGAGTGCCCCAGCGGTCGGTCCTGGGACCGATTTTGTTCAATATCTTCATAAATGATCTGGAGGATGGTGTGGATTGCACCCTCGGCAAGTTTGCAGATGACACTAAACTGGGAGGAGTGGTAGATACGCTGGAGGGTAGGGATAGGATACAGAGGGACCTA
The DNA here is from genome assembly GCF_965140295.1 of Lepidochelys olivacea. Classification (NCBI taxonomy): domain Eukaryota; kingdom Metazoa; phylum Chordata; order Testudines; family Cheloniidae; genus Lepidochelys; species Lepidochelys olivacea. Next base: position 49,501,528 of record NC_140417.1, read on the forward strand.
GACAAATTGGAGGATTGGGCCAAAAGAAATCTGATGAGATTCAACAAGGACAAGTGCAGAGTCCTGCACTTAGGACGGAAGAATCCCATGCACTGCTACAGACTAGGGACCGAATGGCTTGGCAGCAGTTCTGCAGAAAAGCACCTAGGGGTTACAGTGGATGAGAAGTTGGATATGAGTCAACAGTGTGCCCTTGTTGCCAAGAAGGCCAATGGCATTTTGGGATGTATAACTAGGGGCATTGCCAGCAGATCGAGGGATGTGATCGTTCCCCTCTATTCGACGTTGGTGAGGCCTCATTTGGAGTACCGTGTCCAGTTTTGGGCCCCACACTACAAGAAGGATGTGGAAAAATTGGAAAGAGTCCAGCGGAGGGCATCAAAAATGATTAGGGGACTGGAACACATGACTTATGAGGAGAGGCTGAGGAAACTGGGGATGTTTAGTCTTAAGAAGAGAAGAATGAGGGGGGATTTGATAGCTGCTTTCAACTACCTGAAAGGGGGTTCCAGAGAGGATGGCTCTAGACTGTCATCTGTTCTAGCAGATGACAGAACAAGGAGTAATGGTCTCAAGTTGCGGTGGGGGAGGTCTAGGTTGGATATTAGGAAAAACTTTTTCACTAGGAGGGTGGTGAAACACTGGAATGCGTTACCTAGGGAGGTGGTAGAATCTCCTTCCTTAGAGGTTTTTAAGGTCAGGCTAGACAAAGGCCTGGCTGGGATGATTTAGTCGGGGATCGGTCCTGCTTTGAGCAGGGGGTTGGACTAGATGACCTCCTGAGATCCCTTCCAACCCTGATATTCTATGATTCTATGATTCTATGATTCTGGCCTTGGAACCTGTGACTCTATGAATTGTGCTGGGGGACATCCAACCAGAGCTGGCTGAAAAACAGGAAGGAACTGTAGCTAATCAGGAGGTGCTAGACACACTAGTGGGGCGTTGGTTGGAGGCGTCACCCTGATCGCGTGGCATGCACCACACAGGGAAGGTGGCCTGGCAGCCTCACCATGTGGCACACACCACACAGGAAAAGTAGCCTGGCAGAATGGAGAACTCAGGCAAAGTGTGATCAGGGTGGCAGCCAGGACTCACCCGGCCATGGACAAGCAGTGGACATGGGATATGGGACAAGAGGGAAGGACCTCTCATGGATCAGTAACTGGTTAAAAGATCGAAAACAAAGGGTAGGAATAAATGGTCAGTTTTTAGAATGGAGAGAGGTAAATAGTGGTGTCCCCCTACGGTTTGTACTGGGTCCAGTCCTATTTAACATATTCATAAATGATCTGGAAAAAGGAGTAAACAGTGAGATGGCAAAATTTGCAGATGACACAGAACTACTCAAGGTAGTTGAATCCAAAGCAGACTGCGAAGAGTTACAAAGGGAACTCACAAAACTGGGTTCCTGGGCAACAAAATGGCAGATTAAATTCAAAGTTGATAAATGCAAAGTAATGCACATTGGAAAACATAATCCCAAATCTACATCTAAATTAACTGTTACCACTCAAGAGAGAGAGCTTGGAGTCACTGTCGATAGTTCTCTGAAAACATCCACTCAATGTGCAGCGACGGTCAAAAACGTGAACAGAATGTTGGGAACCATTAGGAAAGGGATAGATGATAAAACAGAAAATATCTATATCTCTATTTATGTAGATGCAATATCTATGTTGTCTCTATATAAATCCATGGTACAGCCACACCTTTAATATTAGAAGGACTTGTGGCACCTTAGAGACTAACAAATTTGAGCATAAGGTCACTTCATCGGATGCATTCAGCTGTAGCTCACGAAAGCTTATGCTCAAATAAATTTGTTAGTCTCTAAGGTGCCACAAGTACTCCTTTTCTTTTTGCGAATACAGACTAACACGGCTGCTACTCTGAAACCTTTAATATTGTGTGCAGATGGGGTCACCCCATCTCAAAAAAGATATATTGGAATGGAAAAAGTTTGAAAAATGGCGACAAAAATTATTAGGGGTATGGAACAGCTGTCATATGAGGAGAGATTAATAAGACTGGGACTTTTCAACTTGGAAAAGAGACGACTAAAGGGGGATATAATAGAGATCTATAAAATCATGACTGGTGTGAAGAAAGTAAAGGAAGTGATATTTACTTCTTCTCATAACACAAGAACTAGGGGTCACCAAATGAAATTAATAGGCAGCAGGTTTAAAACAAATAAAAGAAAGTATTTCTTCATACAACACACTTCTGCGGAACTTCTTGCCAGAGGATGTTGTGAAGGCCAAGACCATAACAGGGTTCAAAAGAGAACTACATAAATTCATGGAGGATAGGTCCATCAATGGCTATTAGCCAGGATGGGCAGGGATGATGTCGCTAGTCTCTGTTTGCCAGAAGCTGAGAATGGGCAACAGGGGATGGATCACTTGATGATTACCTGTTCTGTTCATTCCCTCTGGGGCACCTGGCATTAGCCACTGTCGGAAGACAGGATACTGGGCTAGATGGATCTTTGGTCTGACCCAATGTGGCCGTTCTTATGTTACACCCTGGTAGCCTTCCAGCTGGGTTTCCCCCCATTTCTCCAGCCTGCTTCTCCCCGTGCCCAGTGGCAAGTGGCACAGAGCCAGACACGTCCCTTATCTCTTTCTGCCATGGACCAGCTGAGCCCTTCCCAGCTTGGAACCACCTAGCATAAGGTGCATCAAGGCACTTTCTGCGCCCCCCCCCGCTTCCCCTGCAAGTAGCCATCTCTGCACTAAAGGCTCAGCTCTGGGCAGCCCCCCAGCCTGGAGACACCTGTTCAGGACTCAGGGCAGCAGCAATCGGTGTGCCCCTGCCCAGAGGTGGTGGTGGCCTGGAGGAAGCTGCCCAGATGCTGGGTGATGTTTTTGGGGGGTGTTCTGCCCAGCGAGCCCTGCCACCCACCCAAAGCAGGATCCCAGCAGGTAGCTACATCCTTCATTTCAGCAGTCTTCCTTTCGTCCCTAGGCAGGAGTTTGGAGGTGGGAGAGGCTGACCCAGCCCTCGGTTCGGCTGCCAGTTCAAACCGCTTTCTGCACCCGCCATTCCTGCATGGCAACGCTGAGGATGGCACCCTCGTGCCAACTCCCCCTGGGAGCAAACCCGAATCTGTTATGCCGAGGTTTGGCCTATGCTGGTCACGGGGGGGGAGGGGGGCGCAGCCTGGGGCTGGTTCTCGCGGGGGGCGCCATGGCCTTGGCTGGTGCCACGCCTGATTTACACCACGGTGGGGTGAGGAGAGTTGGGACCTCTCAGCCATGGGCAATGCCAGCTAAGGGGGCACCTGGAGTTACAGCTGCAGCTCGACCCGCAACGGTTATTCCCACGTGCCCCTCAGACGCGGATCCAGCCAATGTTGTCCTGGCCACTGGACTGAAGCAAAGGCCTGGGCCCGGCCATCAGGCAGCACATCCCCATTCCTGGAGAAGGCAGGCAGGGCAGCACAGGGCAGCCAGTCTGTTCTTATCAGCACCAAGCCCCCAGCCTCACCCTGAGTGCCGCCAATGCATCCAGGTCCCAGACCCATGCCAAGGAGCCCGCAGAGCCAGCCCTCTCCCCATCCTCCCCTCCCCAGCCTCCCTGGCCCCGCAGAGAGGCCTCTGGCATGCAGCCACCCCCGTGCAGCAGAGAGCAGGAGAGCTCTCCCCACGCACACAGCTTTGCTGGTGCCCCTCAATCCCGACGGCTAGCCCAGCCCTGCGCTCCCACACACATAGCTCTGCTGGTGCCCCTCAATCCCGATCCACAGACCCCCCACCCTCCCAACCTGTTATTCTAGACTTTGGCTCCTTCAGTGCAAAGAGTGGAGCTAATTTATGTGGAATGAAACCAGCCAAGAGGTGCTTTGGAAGCCAGGTCTCCGGAGATAAGAGCTGCGGTGGTCGGAGCTGCAGTTCCCGGGCTGCCTTCCAAAGGCTTCTTGATCCTCAGGTATAAATAGGAACTTGAGGCAGCCAGAGCCGCCTCCTTCGCCGAGCTTCTCTGCACCAAATTCCTAACTGCACAGCTCACAGTTACTGCGAATAGCATCTGTCAGCAGGCCAGGGATGAGGGGGGAGCCAAGGTTCCCCAGGCTGGGGAGACACTGACACATCTGAGCGCCACATTTCTCCGTGCTCACGCTGCATTCCCACATGTGGATGTAGCCTAGTGAGATTCAGGTCCCATGGGCTGCTGAGACACCAGCCTGCCCTGAGGAACTCCCAGAGGAAAGGCCGTTATTCCCATTTTAGAGACCAGCCCAGGGAGGCTGTAGCAGAGCTGGGGAATTGTACCCTGGGGGTGGGGGGTGGGGGGCACGGATTAGTAATGGTCTCTTGTTAATGCTCTCCTCTCTGCCCTACAACTCCCTTCCACCATTACTATTGTAAAATATACTGCTACTACCAGACAGGCGGCCCTTTCCAGGTCTCCGGCTTCCTTTGAATTTGTGTTTTTCAGTGCACAACTCCCCTCCATGCCTACCTCTCTCCACGATTTAGCTCTGATACAGGATTTGTCCCCGGATTTAGAGAAGGACAAATGGAGGTGGGATGGATGCTCCTTGTATCCAGATGCTTTGTGGCGCTCCCCAGACGGCCACCTGGTGGTGCCCAAAGGTCTACTCCCCCATCTTGCTCGTGCATCCCATGGAATGGCTCATGTAAGCAAGGGGGGAATGATTGCCTCAGTACTTGTTATGCCCCAAATTTTTCCATTATGGCACAGCAGTACTGCGATTCTCGTCTGATCTGCCTGGCCCACAACAGTGGCAGGCCAGTTCGGACAAAACTAGCAGCACACCCCACCCCGTGGGGACCCTTTGTAAATATCCAGATTGATTTTATCAATATGCCAAAGTGTTGCTCTTATGAATGTTTGTTCTTATGTCCTTGTTTGTGTTTGTATGTATCCTGGTTGGGTAGAGGCCTACCCTGGTGCTAAGGCTGACTCCATTACTGTAGCAAAAAAACTGTTAAGGGACTTTATCCCTCGGTTTGGTCTGCCTCTCTCCATTAATAGTGACCAAGGTACCCATTTCACAGGCCAAATTATGCAACAAATTTGCAAGGCCCTTAACATAACTCAACACCAACATTGTGCTCATCACCCCCAGAGTGCAGGGGCGGTCGAGCGCAAAAATGGAGAATTGAAAAATAAACTCTCCAAAATCTGTGCTGAAACCAACCTAAAATGGCCTGATGCCCTACCCCTTGCTGTCATATATATGAGAAGCAGACCGCGCAAACATGGCCTGTCCCCACATGAAATCCTCATGGCCCGACCTATGAGAATGCCAATGTCCCCTCCCCTGTTACCAGGCCGATTGGATCTGCAATTAAATGATGATACTATTATGACCTATTGCAAGGCACTAATTCAGCGTGTCAGGTCTATTCACCCACAGGTGCAAAGTGCCCTGCCTTAGCCTGCTGACTCTCCGTGCCACCCGCTGCTGCCTGGAGATTGGGTCTACATCAAAGTACACCAGAGAAAGACCTCCCTGGAGCCCCGTTGGAAAGGCCCTTATCAGATCCTACAGACCACCCATACCACAGTCAATTGCAAGGGACTCGTCAGCTGGGTTCACGCCTCCCACTGCAAGAAAACAATGCCACCTCTGGACCCAAATGCTGCGGATTTCCAACCAGCAGATCTGGTTCCTGAAAACAACCAGAGTAACCGTGACAACAACCCCGCTTCAAACCCCAAAAGGGAACCTAGACACAACCTCAGAAAAAGAAAGTGATACCTCCCGTGATTCACCTTAAAAGTCAGCTGGGGCGTCAGCCTGCTGGTAAGAGGGACACCGGAAACCAAAGGCCAAAATAAGGCCTTTTAGAAGTCCAGTGGAGAGCCTAAAGCCCACTGGCACTCGGCTGCCATGACCAATCCCGTGGTCAGAGTAAGAGAATTGGCCATGGTGCGAAAATGGCTGATGCCTTCTATTTGGTTTGTATGTGTAACTATGTACTTGCTACTATTGCTGAATTTTCATGATACTGTTGTGTTCTTTTGGATGGACAAATCCACAAGCAATTTGTCAACAACAAAACCCTTTGAAGGACCAGGTGCAGTGCCAGTAAACTCCCCCTTGTATGATGTTAAACCATGGACATTCCAAGAAAGGAGGAGGAACATCCGCTCTGCTGAAACCAAGGTACAAGAATTCCTGACCAAAAAGGTAGTTGAGAACTGGCCTTGGAGGAAGAGACGGAGTATTGTATACTGGCAAGGAGGGAGTTGTGGACTTTTTGCTTGGGAATGCTGTACTACTTGGTATTTAGGGTTTCTCCCAGGGGCAGCAGAATGCGCCATTGGGCAAGTACCCTGGGGATGTACTGCTCTCCCTAACTGGCTCCCAGAACATGAGTATCCAAAACACCTTGCTATCACAACCATCAACCCCACCATCCCTTCCTCCATTAATCTCACCTCCACCACCCCCACAACCTACCCAAATATAGACCATACTGTATATTCAAACGAGACCCAATCGCCAAAACCTTCACATTTAAGTGATTTATGGAAATTTTGCTTGGAGAAATTATTTTTTAAGATTCGGGACTGTTCATATGAGTGAATGATTGAGTGTAGAACAGATGGGGTGGTGGAAATAGAAACATATGATATCACTGCAACTGAGCCCCAAAAGTCAGAAACTGAAATTGATGGGGCCCATACCAGGACAGATATGATGGCCATTCCCGGAGTTTGAAGCATGCTAAACAAAAAGGGCCCTTATTGTTATTTGGTCACCCAACTGGTAAATAATCAAACAAATACCCAAAAAGTTTGTTCTGCTGCTGAAAAAATTACCTGTACTGAAAATGTCCCAATAACTAATAATTTAAACTGTACCATATTGCAGTACACCCCGTCCTATGCTATTGATGCTGGGGCCTCTCAAGCGTATATAAGGGTGTTCAGCCATCAAATGTGGTATAATACTTCATCAAAGAGAGATGGGTTGGAGTTTCGATGGACTGTAATTAATGCTACACTAGGAACTATAAAATTTTCACTACCCTTATCTAGTTTTCAGTTTACCTCTATATATCCCAATTATTCAGAAGGAGCTGCCATTCGATTGGCACAGCAACGGGCCTGGGTTTCCGCTAGAAAAAAGGGGGACTTGACTGGACACACCTATGGGATGGTGTAAATAGTGTGGCTGCAATCTGGAATATCCATAAAAGTCAACAACATGAGGAAAAATTGGGACAGTTGGAAAAAGCAACTGGCCTTATTACTGGAACACAGCTAGCCCAGGTTCAGGCTGGTGTCAGCGAATTATACGTTATCTCTGCCCTTAGCTCAATGACCCAAAAACTGTTAACAGAGATGGTACTGGGTATCAACGACTCTGGAAAAGCATTGCAGTGGGATCTGGCTTGTTCAGAGGCTCAGGATTTTCTGAGTGACCAGCTGTCAAGAATCCTTCCCCACTCTGAACTCTAGGGTACCGATGTGGGGACCTGCATGAAAAACCCCCTAAGCTTATTTTTACCAGCTTAGGTTAAAACTTCCCCAAGTTACAAACAATTTTACCTTTTGCCCCTGGACTTTATTGCTGTCACCACCAAGCGCCTAACAAATATATAACAGGGAAAGAGTGTGCTAGGAATCACAGAATCATAGAATATCAGCGTTGGAAGGGACCTCAGGAGGTCATCTAGTCCAACCCCCTGATCAAAGCAGGACCAATCCCCAACTAAATCATCCCCGCCAGGGCTTTGTCAAGCCTGACCTTGAAAACCTCTAAGGAAGGAGATTCCACCATCTCCCTAGGTAACGCATTCCAGCGCTTCACCACCCTCCTAGTGAAAAAATTTTTCCTAATATCCAACCTAAACCTCCCCCACTGCAACTTGAGACCATTACTCTTTGGTCTGTCATCTGCTACCACGGAGAACAGTTTAGAGTCATCCTCTTTGGAACCCCCTTTCAGGTAGTTGAAAGCAACTATCAAATCCCCCCTCATTCTTCTCTTCCGCAGACTAAACAATCCCAGTTCCCTCAGCCTCTCCTCAGAAGTCATGGTTCCAGTCCCCTAATAATTTTTGTTGCCCTCCACTGGACTTTTTCCAATTTTTCAATATCCTTCTTGAAGTGTGGGGCCCAAAACTGGACACAGTACTCCAGATGAGGCCTCACCAATGTCGAATAGAGGGGAACGAACACATCCCTTGATCTGCTGGCAATGCCCCTACTTATACATCCCAAAATACCATTGGCCTTCTTGGCAACAAGGGCACACTGTTGACTCATATCCAACTTCTCATCCAGTGTAACCCCTAGGTCCTTTTGTGCCAAACTGCTGCCGAGCCATTCGGTCCCTAGTCTGTAGCGGTGCATGGGATTCTTCCGTCCTAAGTGCAGGACTCTGCACTTGTCCTTGTTGAACCTCATCAGATTTCTTTTGGCCCAATCCTCTAATTTGTCTAGGACCCTCTGTATCCTATCCCTACCCTCCAGCATATCTACCTCTCCTCCCAGTTTAGTGTCATCTGCAAACTTGCCGAGGGTGCAATCCACACCATCCTCCAGATCATTTATGAAGATATTGAACAAAACTGGCCCCAGGACCGACCCTTGGGGCACTCCACTTCATACCGGCTGCCAACTAGACATGGAGCCATTGATCATTACCCATTGAGCCCGACAATCTAGCCAACATTCTATCCACCTTATAGTCCATTCATCCAGCCCATACTTTTTTAACTTGCTGGCAAGAACACTGTGAGAGACTGTGTCAAAAGCTTTGCTAAAGTCAAGGAACAACTCATCCACTGCTTTCCCTTCATCCACAGAGCCAGTTATCTCATCATAGAAGGCAATTAGATTAGGCATGACTTGCCCTTGGTGAATCCATGCTGACTGTTCCTGATCACTTTCCTCTCCTCTAAGTGCTTCAGAACTGATTCCTTGGGGACCGACCTGCTCCATGATTTTTCCAGGGACTGAGGTGAGGCTGACTGACCTGTAGTTCCCAGGATCCTCCTTCTTCCCTTTTTTAAAGATGGGCACTATATTAGCCTTTTTCCAGTCATCCGGGACTTCCCCTGATCGCCATGAGTTTTCAAAGATAATGGCCAAAGGTCTTTCCCCCCAAAATCCTCCCAAACCCTACACCCACTTTTCTGGGGAAGGCTTGATAAAAATCCTCACCAATTTGCATAGGTGAACACAGACCCAAACCCTTGGATCTTAAGAACAATGAAAAAGCAATCAGGTTCTTAAAAGAAGAGTTTTAATTGAAGAAAAAGTAAAAGAATCACCTCTGTAAAATCAGGATGGTAAATACTTTACAGGGTAATCAGATTCAAAACATAGAGAATCCCTCTAGGCAAAGCCTTATGTAAGCAGAGTCAGAATGAGCTCCACCCTGACATCTGGTGGTGAGGTGTGGCAAGTTGTGGAAAAGAACTTCAGGGGCTGATCTCATTTGCATAGACACACCCACCCCGCCTAGAATGAGGCCATAACTGCCCAAATGGTCACTTTGGCTGTTGTGGGATCCCCAGTGTCTCTGATATTGGGGCGGGAAGAATAAATTGTTATTACCCTGATTATGGGAACTGTGCTTGGAACTGTACTTGGCCTTTTGTTATGATGGAGGGACTCACCATCAACTAAGGAGCACTCGCTAGGCAAGGGACATGGGTTCCAAAACTCTGTGAATTGAGAGAGGTTTGAGGTAGGTATTAGTATCTGGTGGTGTGGGTCCCTTTGTGAGGGCCTGAAACACCAATTGCACTTCTGTCTCTCTCTACTGGGGCATGTCAGAGCTAGTTTTGGGTCTATTAAGAGTCTTGCTACAGGTACTATGCTGAATTCATTTTGGCCTTATGGTGCATCAGTACTAAGGCTCCTACTACTATGAGCTGGAGTCACTGAGCCCTGTGTCAAGTAGTGGGGAGCTAGAAGATCTAGAGTGCAGTGGTGCTGTTCATGGATAGGCTGGCAGAGTGTTCGTGAGGCGAGCTGTGCAGAGCAGAGCTGTTTGTGAGATGGTGAGGTGAGCAGAGCTGTTCACGAGATGGCGAGCTGTGCAGAGTGGAGCCGTTCGTGAGACATCAGAGCAGAGCCCTGTGGGGCAGTTAGCTTCAGGACATGTAAGGTGCTCCTTACCTCTTTCCCCCCCCACACAGGCACATTTTAGCCAGACTGGGGAGCAACACTCTGCAGATGAACTTTTGAACTCTGGGGCTGGACTTTTTGAACTTTGGGTGATTTGTGGATTGCTGGACTCAAGAGACGTTTGGGTTCTGGGACTCAAGAATTCGAAGGAAAGGATGTGGCCCAATTTTCTGGGGTGGGTCTTTGCTCATGGTTTGGTTAATGAACACTAGTTGTGGTGTTTCCCCAATTTAATGCTGATGTCGTTTACCTCATGTTATTAAAGATTCTCTGCTACACCACGACTCTGTGCTTGCGAGAGGGGAAGTATTGCCTCTTTGAGGCGCCCAGGGGGTGTGTAAGATTTTCCCAGGTCACTGGGTGGGGGCTCGAACCAGTTTTGCATTTGCTTTGATGAGAGGGAACCCCTGTGTACTGAACCCGGCCCTTGCTGCTATCAACTTGGCCTGGCAGAAGGATTATACTTAAGTTACAAAAAGACACAAAAACAGGAATATCCATTCCATTCAGCACAACTTATTTTATTAGCCATTTAAACAAAACAGAATCTAACGCATATCTAACTAGATTGCTTATTAGCCCTTTACAGGAGTTCTGACCTGCATTCCTGCTCTGGTCCTGGCAAAAGCAACACACAGACCGAGAGAACCTTTGTTTCTCCCCCCTTCCGGCTTTGAAAGTATCTTGTCTCCTCACTGGTCATTTTGGTCAGGTGCCAGCGAGGTTATCCTAGCTTCTTAACCCTTTATAGGTGAAAGAGTTTTTCCTCTGGCCAGGAGGGATTTAAAGGTGTTTACCCTTCCCTTTATATTTATGACACCTGCTCACGGCCATTCAGAGGGATCTTGAGCATCAGGCGTGGCCTACTGCCCTTACAGATACCTCAGGAGTTCCATCTAATCTGTGGCCGTGGAGACATACTTGGAGATTTTCTAAATGGAAATGCAGACATTCACAGTGCTCCTTCCAAGCATACAGGCCGGTCGCAGAGGTATGGGCTCCCACCTACCAAATCCTGCTGGGTCCGTGGGGAGGATGCATGTGGGACTGGAGAATTCACTGAGACATTTGGGAACTTGAACTACCCAGTATGCCCAACCGATTTGTAGTCAGTGCTCCTGGGGTAACACCCGAAATTTGGGGAGGGATTGGAAGCCAATGGACACTCTGGCCGTTAGAACCCCCTCAACTTCAGTGTGTACATAAACTAAAACGAGGAGAGGTTGTCACTGTACATGACAGCATTTGTTGGGAGGGTATGGGATGCAGGACTACCCTGACAGGACGCCTACTTTTCCAAGCTAATGATAGCTGTGTGCATGTTGACACCACTACCTTGAATGATGAACACTTTGATCTCACCACAACCGCAGGCAATCATATCATTCATTGGCCTGCGGATAAAATTCTACAATTAGCCCTTAGGTTCCAAATATCTTTTAACTGGACTACTTTAGTACCTGACCGATTCCAAAATTTGCTTTCAATTCTACCAGAGGTTCAGAAAATTTCTGAATTACAAGGACAAATTCACATGCTCCAAAATATATATCAAGCCAAAAAGGATGCCTTTTATACTGCCTATAGAATGTCTACTTTATGTACCCAGACTGATGTTTTGTGACTAAAGCTATACACCAATCCTAACCACATTATATTATCACCGTGGGAATGTTGTTGCTTTTATTGCTGTTTAGCATAGGGTTATGTTATTGTTGCTGTAATAGATGTATTTATCATTGCCTATCCAGCCTTAGGCCTGCTAACCTTGGTTCAAGAAAGCAGGTGACACTAATGATTGTGAATGAAATGTATGACACAGTTTGGGCAGAAGAACAGGAGGACAAAAAGGAGGAAATTAACAAACTCATGGCTATAGAAGTTTAGGCCCAATTAGTGGTGCCAAAAAAGGCACTAAAGGAGGGAATGTGGGGGAAAAATCCAGTAGGCCTAAACTTCCCAAGTAGGCCTAAAACTTTGGTCAAGCTAACTGTGTGTGTAAAAGCATAAGAAGAGGCTGAGGAAAATTCCATTGTGGGGCAGTTACAACAGCACAGCTTAAGAAATGTAACCCTAACAGCTAGAAATTAGGAAAGATCCATTAACCACAAAGAACAACCTGTCAATAACAGGAAAAGCTTGTTTTGCTATATCCCAAATAAGGAAAGCTACTGTTAGAGCTTGCACTATATGCCAAATAAGGGGAAATGCTGTTAAAGGAAGTGTGCTTAACAAATTGTGGTTTTCAGCTATATAAACTCCTGCATTTTCTGCTTATGCAGAGCAGCTATGGCTGACTCTCCCTGTATACGTATACTTGAATAAAGAAAGCCTCAGGCGATTCTGATTTCAAACACAACGCATGATTAATTTTCTACCACACAAGGTACTAACAACCTTCAACAGGACTTTATTTGTAAAGTGGAAACTTCTTTACCAAGCTTCTGCTGCACCCTTGGTAGCTCTCACTCTGCCTCCTCAACTTCCCCCCCTTCCTGTTTCCTGTCCTTTCAGACTCCCAACAGCCAGTGCTCCCAGTTCTAATAATTACAAGCAGCAGCTAAACACCACATTGTGGTGGTGCCGTTAGCGGAGAGCTCCCTCATGAGGGTAGCAAAGGCACGTAGAGCAGAGCTGCTGCTGGCTGCTGCTGCCCAGGCCCATGTGCCATGAGCCTGTGCACTGCAATAGTGCCTGCAGACATTATTGCTGGCTGGCGTGGGGAAGTGTCCAACCGCAGAGGATGAGCTAAAGCTGCCGTCCCTAGAAACCTTTGGCAGAGGATTGGAGGGGAAAGTCTCATTGAGATTTCTCAGAAGCAATTAAGGGGCATCCCTGTGCACATAAACAAACTGCTCCCCATGCCCCCTCTCCCCCCCACTTAACTCTGCAGGGCAATGAAAAGCTGATAACAACGCTACCTCTCTGTGTTGTCCCGCTACCTCTCCTAGCATGGGTAAATTAATGCAAAGGAGATAGCTGTGTCCTGCTGAGTTGGGGGAACCATCGCTGTAATGGAAATACATTTACACTCCCTGCATCGAGCTCACCCGTGCTCGCCTGCCGGGACTGGCTGGACTGCAGTGGAGTCTCAAACAGGTCCTGGCTCACAGCATAGCTGGCCCCCCAGTCACATGGCCCCATCCTCCTCCTCTTCCTCCTCCACTTCTCTCTTTTCCTCACTGGTCATGCCAGGGCTCCTCGGAGGCATTGACGGTGGTCTGTGGGGTGGTGGTGGGGTCTCCGCCAAGTATGGGCTGCAGCTCTTTGTAAAAGTGGCAGGGCTGCGGCTCAGCACCCAATTGGCTGTTGCCTCCCTGGCCTCCTGGTATGCCTGCTGCAGCTCCTTGGCTTTCACTCAGCCCTGCCACTGGTCCCTGTCGTAGCCCTTCTCCTGCAGCCTTAGAGCAATCTGCTCGTAGATGTCAATGTTTCTACAGTGGGTCCATAGCTGGGCCTGCACAGTCCCTTCTCCCCACAGGCCCAGATCCAGTATCTCCTGTCAACTCCAGGTGAGTACATGACTGGAGCTGTAGTCGGCATGGTCAGCTGGGCAGTGGCACACAACAATGAGAAGCCTCTAGGTGGGCTCACCAAGGCCCACTGCCTGCTCTTGTGACCTCCTGGCTCGCAGCAAGCCATCCATGCATCCCCGTCCCATGGACACCTCCCCCAGGATGATGGAAAAGGTGAAGGGCCGGGGGACACGTGGCCCTTCTCATCCATGCAGCAGATGTGCTGCCCCCCGGGGCAGGAAACGCCCTTGCCTGATGGGAAATGGAAATGAGCTGGGGTCATTCATGGCTTTGTTCCCTGTGCCCCTCTCTGGAGTGAAAGCCCCGCAGGACAGGGGTCGAGCGCCTCACACCTGCAAGCAGAGTCCTGGCTGCTTGGGAAGGAGGCAGGGGCTCTTCTCCCTCCACTGGTGCTCTGCAGCTGGCTCCCCTTGCTGGTGTAGACGCGTGGGCCTGGCTCTTAGAGCCAGCTGATTTTACAGCTGATGTGCCGCTTGCATTGAAAACAAACCCTTCCAGCCCTCCTGGCTGTGAAGAAAAGCTGAAAATCTGACCTGAGGGGCTGACACAGCAGCACCTGCAGAGACTATGAGTGCGTTGCTGTCAGGGGGGGGGAAGCTGCCCTGAGTGTGACTGACACAGCGACTCCGCCTAGGTCTGCAGCGATCCTGAGCCAGTTGCTGTGATGGAGACTCCCCCAGTCATGCCAGTGTGGGGTTATCTCCAAGACTTCCTGCCCTGAAGAGTCCTGTGCTGGGAAGGGATGGTGTGTGCTGGGAAGGGTCGGTGTGTTGGGAAGGGAAGGGATGGTGTGTGCTGGGAAGGGAAGGGATGGTGTGTGCTGGGAAGGGTCGGTGTGTCTTGGGAAGGGAAGGGATGGTGTGTGCTGGGAAGAGAAAGGATTGTGTTTGTCTGGGGAGGGAAGGGATGGTGTGTGCTGGGAAGGGAAGGGACGGTGTTTGTCTGGGGAGGGAAGGGATGGTGTGTGCTGGGAAGGGAAGGGACGGTGTTTGTCTGGGGAGGGAAGGGACGGTGTTTGTCTGGGGAGGGGAGGGATGGTGTGTGCTGGGAAGGGAAGGGACGGTGTGTGCTGGGAAGGGAAGGAATGGTGTGTGTTGGGAAGGGAAGGGTTGGTGTTTGTCTGGGGAGGGAAGGGATGGTGTGTTCTGAGAAGGGATGGTGTGTGCTGGGAAGGGGAGGGATGGTGTGTCCTGGGAAGGGAAGGGACGGTGTGTTCTGGGAAGGCATGGTGTGTGCTGGGAAGGGACGGTCTTTGTCTGGGGAGGGGAGGGATGGTGTGTGCTGGGAAGGGAAGGGATGGTGTGTGCTGGGAAGGGAAGGAATGGTGTGTGCTGGGAAGGGGAGGGATGGTGTGTGCTGGGAAGGGGAGGGATGGTGTGTGTTGGGAAGGGAAGGGTTGGTGTTTGTCTGGGGAGGGAAGGGATGGTGTGTGCTGGGAAGGGGAGGGATGGTGTGTGCTGGGAAGGGAAGGAATGGTGTGTGCTGGGAAGGGGAGGGATGGTGTGTGTTGGGAAGGGAAGGGTTGGTGTTTGTCTGGGGAGGGGAGGGATGGTGTGTGCTGGGAAGGGGAGGGATGGTGTGTGCTGGGAATGGAAGGGATGGTGTGTGTTGGGAAGGGAAGGGTTGGTGTTTGTCTGGGGAGGGAAGGGTTGGTGTGTGCTGGGAAGGGGAGGGATGGTGTGTGCTGGGAAGGGGAGGGATGGTGTGTGCTGGGAAGGGAAGGGATGGTGTGTGCTGGGAAGGGGAGGGATGGTGTGTGCTGGGAAGGGAAGAAATGGTGTGTGCTGGGAAGGGGAGGGATGGTGTGTGTTGGGAAGGGAAGGGTTGGTGTTTGTCTGGGGAGGGAAGGGATGGTGTGTGCTGGGAAGGGGAGGGATGGTGTGTGCTGGGAAGGGATGGTGTGTGCTGGGAAGGGAAGGGACGGTGTTTGTCTGGGGAGGGGAGGGATGGTGTGTGCTGGGAAGGGGAGGGATGGTGTGTGCTGGGAAGGGGAGGGATGGTGTGTGTTGGGAAAGATTCATAGATTCATAGATATTTAGGTCAGAAGGGACCATTATGATCATCTAGTCTGACCTCCTGCACAATGCAGGCCACAGAATTTCACCCACCACTCCTAAAAAAGACCTCACACCTATATCTGTGCTATTGAAGTCCTCAAATTGTAGTTTGAAGACCTCAAGGAGCAGAGAATCCTCCAGCAAGTGACCCGTGCCCCATGCTACAGAGGAAGGCGAAAAACCTCCAGGGCCTTCCAATCTGCCCTGGAGGAAAATTCCTTCCCGACCCCAAATATGGCGATCAGCTAAACCCTGAGCATATGGGCAAGATTCATCAGCCAGATACTACAGAAAATTCTTTCCCGGGTAACTTGGATCTTACCCCATCTAAAAACCCATCACAGGCCATTGGGCCTATTTACCATGAATATTTAATTACCAAAACCATGTTATCCCATCATACCATCTCCTCCATAAACTTATCGAGTTTAATCTTAAAGCAAGATAGATCTTTTGCCCCCACTACTTCCCTCGGAAGGCTATTCCAAAACTTCACTCCTCTGATGGTTAGAAACCTTCGTCTAATTTCTAATCTAAATTTCCTAGTGGCCAGTTTATATCCATTTGTTCTTGTGTCCACATTGGTATTGAGTTTAAATAATTCCTCTCCCTCTCTGGTATTTATCCCTCTGATATATTTATAGAGAGCAATCATATCTCCCCTCAACCTTCTTTTAGTTAGGCTAAACAAGCCAAGCTCCCTGAGTCTCCTTTCATAAGACAAGTTTTCCATTCCTCGGATCATCCTAGTAGCCCTTCTCTGTACCTGTTCCAGTTTGAATTCATCCTTCTTAAACATGGGAGACCAGAACTGCACACAGTATTCCAGGTGAGGTCTCACCAGTGCCTTATATAACGGTACTAAAACCTCCTTATCCCTACTGGAAATACCTCTCCTGATGCATCCCAAGACGACATTAGCTTTTTTCACAGCCATATCACATTGGCAGCTCATAGTCAACCTATGATCAACCAATACTCCAAGGTCCTTTTCCTCCTCCGTTACTTCTAGTTGATGCGTCCCTAGCTTATAACTAAAATTCTTGTTATTAATCCCTAAATGCATGACCTTACACTTCTCACTATTAAATTTCATCCTATTCCTATTACTCCAGTTTACAAGGTCATCCAGATCCTCCTGTAGGGTATCCCTGTCCTTCTCTAAATTAGCAATACCTCCCAGCTTTGTATCATCTGCAAACTTTATTAGCACACTCCCACTTTTTGTGCCCAGGTCAGTAATAAAAAGATTAAATAAGATTGGTCCCAAAACTGATCCTTGAGGAACTCCACTGGTAACCTCCCTCCAACTTGACAGTTCACCTTTCAGTAGGACCCGTTGTAGTCTCCCCTTTAACCAATTCCCTATCCACCTTTCAATTTTCCTATTGATGCCCATCTTATCCAATTTAACTAATAATTCCCCATGTGGCACAGTATCAAACGCCTTACTAAAATCTAAATAAATTAGATCCACTGCGTTTCCTTTATCTAAAAAATCTGTTACTCTCTCAAAGAAGGAAATCAGGTTGGTTTGGCACGATCTACCTTTTGTAAAACCATGTTGTATTTTGTCCCATTTACCATTGACTTCAATGTCCTTAACTACCTTCTCCTTCAAAATTTTTTCAAAGACCTTGCATACTACAGATGTCAAACTAACAGGCCTATAATTACTTGGATCACTTTTTTTCCCTTTCTTAAAAATAGGAACTATGTTAGCAATTCTCCAATCATATGGTACAACCCCTGAATTTACAGATTCATTAAAAATTCTTGCTAATGGGCTTGCAATTTCTTGTGCCAATTCTTTTAATATTCTTGGATGAAGATTATCTGGGCCCCCTGATTTAGCCCCATTAAGCTGTTTGAGTTTCGCTTCTACCTCAGATATGGTGATGTCTACCTCCATATCCTCATTCCCATTTATCATGCTACCATTATCCCTAAGATCCTCTTTAGTCTTATTAAAGACTGAGGCAAAGTATTTGTTTAGATATTGGGCCATGCCTAGATTATCCTTGACCTCCACTCCATCCTCAGTTTTTAGCGGTCCCACTTCTTCTTTCTTTGTTTTTTTCCTATTTATATGACTATAGAACCTTTTACTATTGGTTTTAATTCCCTTTGCAAGGTCCAACTCTACTTGACTTTTAGCCTGTCTCACTTTATCCCTACATATTCTGACCTCAATAAGGTAGCTTTCCTTACTGATCCCTCCCTTCTTCCACTCCCTATATGCTTTCTGCTTTTTCTTAATTACCTCTCTAAGATGCTTGCTCATCCAGCTTGGTCTACAACTCCTGCCTATGAATTTTTTTCCCTTTCTTGGGATGCAGGCTTCCGATAGCTTCTGCAGCTTTAATTTAAAATAATCCCAGGCCTCCTCTACCTTTAAACCCATAAATTCTTCAGTCCAATCCACTTCCCTAACTAATTTCCTTAATTTTTGAAAGTCAGCCCTTTTGAAATCAAAAACCCTAGTTGCAGATTTATTTTTGTTAATCCTTCCATTCAGTTTGAACTGAATTAGCTCATGATCACTTGAGCCAAGATTATCCCCTACAACCATTTCCTCTATGAGATCCTCATTACTCGCCAAGACCAGATCTAAAATGGCATCCCCTCTAGTCGGTTCAGCAACTACTTGTTGAAGGAATCCATCAGCTATCGCATCTAGGAAAATCTGAGCCCTATTATTATTACTAGCACTCATCCTCCAGTCTATATCTGGGAAGTTAAAGTCTCCCATGATCACACAGTTTCCATTAGTATTTACTTTATTAAAAACATTAAAAAGGGCTCTATCCATATCCAAATTAGATCCCGGCGGTCTATAGCACACCCCAAGCACTATCCCAAGGAAAGGAAGGGATGGTGTGTGCTGGGAAGGGAAGGGATGGTGTGTTCTGGGAAGGGATGGTGTGTGCTGGGAAGGGAAGGGATGGTGTTTGTCTGGGGAGGGGAGGGATGGTGTGTGCTGGGAAGGGAAGGGATGGTGTGTGCTGGGAAGGGATGGTGTGTGTTGGGAAGGGAAGGGTTGGTGTTTGTCTGGGGAGGGAAGGGATGGTGTGTGCTGGGAAGGGGAGGGATGGTGTGTGCTGGGAAGGGAAGGAATGGTGTGTGCTGGGAAGGGGAGGGATGGTGTGTGTTGGGAAGGGAAGGGTTGGTGTTTGTCTGGGGAGGGGAGGGATGGTGTGTGCTGGGAAGGGGAGGGATGGTGTGTGCTGGGAATGGAAGGGATGGTGTGTGTTGGGAAGGGAAGGGTTGGTGTTTGTCTGGGGAGGGAAGGGTTGGTGTGTGCTGGGAAGGGGAGGGATGGTGTGTGCTGGGAAGGGGAGGGATGGTGTGTGCTGGGAAGGGAAGGGATGGTGTGTGCTGGGAAGGGGAGGGATGGTGTGTGCTGGGAAGGGAAGGAATGGTGTGTGCTGGGAAGGGGAGGGATGGTGTGTGTTGGGAAGGGAAGGGTTGGTGTTTGTCTGGGGAGGGAAGGGATGGTGTGTGCTGGGAAGGGGAGGGATGGTGTGTGCTGGGAATGGAAGGGATGGTGTGTGTTGGGAAGGGAAGGGTTGGTGTTTGTCTGGGGAGGGAAGGGTTGGTGTGTGCTGGGAAGGGGAGGGATGGTGTGTGCTGGGAAGGGGAGGGATGGTGTGTGCTGGGAAGGGAAGGGATGGTGTGTGCTGGGAAGGGGAGGGATGGTGTGTGCTGGGAAGGGAAGGAATGGTGTGTGCTGGGAAGGGATGGTGTGTGCTGGGAAGGGAAGGGATGGTGTTTGTCTGGGTAGGGGAGGGATGGTGTGTGCTGGGAAGGGAAGGGATGGTGTGTGCTGGGAAGGGGAGGGATGGTGTGTGCTGGGAAGGGATGGTGTGTGTTGGGAAGGGAAGGGTTGGTGTTTGTCTGGGGAGGGAAGGGATGGTGTGTGCTGGGAAGGGAAGGGATGGTGTGTGCTGGGAAGGGAAGGGATGGTGTGTGCTGGGAAGGGAAGGGATGGTGTGTGCTGGGAAGGGAAGGGACGGTGTTTGTCTGGGGAGGGGAGGGATGGTGTTTGTTTGGGGAGGGGAGGGATGGTGTGTGCTGGGAAGGGGAGGGATGGAGTGTGCTGGGAAGGGATGGTGTGTGTTGGGAAGGGAAGGGTTGGTGTTTGTCTGGGGAGGGAAGGGATGGTGTGTGCTGGGAAGGTGAGGGATGGTGTGTGCTGGGAAGGGAAGGGATGGTGTGTGCTGGGAAGGGAAGGGACGGTGTGTGCTGGGATGGGAAGGGACGGTGTGTGCTGGGAAGGGATGGTGTGACAGTCCTGGTCCCTTCCAACCCAGGCACATGTTCTTCATCTAGTCCAACCCCCTGCTGAAAGCAGGACCAATCCCCAACTTTTGCCCCAGATCCCTAAATGGCCTCCTCAAGGATTGAACTCACAACCCTGGGTTTAGGAGGCCACTGCTCAAACCACTGAGCTCTGCCTGCCCACAAATGCCCTGCTGCTGTAGGGGGGGATGGGCAGTGAGGGAGAGGTTGGTGATGGGGTGGCTGGGGATGGGGAGCCTGGAGCCAGAATAGGGCTTCCCCACCTTGTGTCCCTGCCACCCCTCTACTCCTTCCCAGCTGGGCTCCAATGGGGTGGGTGCGTGGGAGGCTGGGTGGAATTGCTGCAGGGACTCTCTGCAAATGCCAGGGCGCTTGGCAAGGCTGGCCCAGAAGGCCTACAGATCAGCGAGGTCTGCAAGGGAGTCGGAGGAATATGGGGCCCTCTGCAGCTGCTCTGAAGCCCTGACCCTTCTTCCTGGCTCTGTGCAGCTGGGTCTCCCCTGACCGCAGCCTCCCCCAAGGCATCCCTGAAATGAGAGCGGCCCATGCAGATGCAATGCAACGCTGTCTGCTAGGAAGCCCCAGGGGAACCTCTGCTGGATGCAAGGGGACACGTGCACCCCCCAGCATGTCTTCCCTTCCCTTCCCCTCCCCACCCACTGCCTGCCCCATCCTCTCTGCAGAGTCTGGGGCTGAACCCTCTATCTGCATGGGGGAAGGGTGCAGTATGTCCACTCCATGCATGGATCCCAGGAATACGACTGCCCCCATATTAGTCGTCCTGACTAAGAGTTAGTGCGGGGACATCCATGAGCCAAAGAAATAAACTCAAAGCAGGGGCTGTGCTGTATAGCATCCCATCCCAGGGGGACATGGCTGGGAAACCAAAAGCAGCCACAGCACACCCACCTGGCTCCCATGCACCATGTGGTCTGTAACCAGCCTGGCCCCACCAGAGCCCATGCCTGCCTCCCAATCTCAAGTTGCAGTGGGGGAGGTTTAGGTTGGATATTAGGAAAAACTTTTTCACTAGGAGGGTGGTGAAACACTGGAATGGGTTACCTAGGGAGGTGGTGGAATCTCCTTCCTTAGATATTTTTAAGGTCAGGCTTGAGAAATCCCTGGCTGGGATGATTTAGTTGGGGATTGGTCCTGCTTTGAGCAGGGGGTTGGACGAGATGACCTCCTGAGGTCCCTTCCAACCCTGATATTCTATGATTTTATGATCTCCACGCCCACCCTGGCCAGGCCACTGGCTCGGGTGCACACCTGTCTGCGTGCTCCTTTGGCCATTGGGAGTGCCCCTGAGCACCACCCTGAGGCATCATTCAGTGCTGCCAGCCATCAATGCCAGCTCCAATATCTGCAGCCTGTGTCTCTTCTCCCAGTTCACACCTGGCAGGCTCAGCTGGCAGGACATGGCACAAGCTGGAAGTGCCCTGTCCTTGAATCGAGGGTCTAAATTTGGGATCACGCCTCAGTGATGCCATGGGCGGAGGCTTGTCAGGGTCACTGAGCTGATCGGCACTGCTACCCCTCCTCCCTGTGGTGCAGCGTGCTGGAGGGAGCACAGTTTGGGGTGTCCTGCAGGGCTGCTGAGGCATGGCATGGAACCAAATGCTCTGACACAGCATCTCACTCAAATCACAGCTCATCACTGGAACCGCATTCCCTCAGGATTGGCAGGCATGCCAGAGATTCCCCAGCCGGATGGGCTGTGGCCAGTATGGATCGACTGGCTGTGGCCAGTTCCAGGGATCGACCGGCTTCCAATCAATGTGCTGGCTGTTGGATGCAGCCCAAGTGGATGGCATGGCTGAAACATCAAGGGAGCCACCGAGTCCTCCTGGGAAACCCTTGTAAATCTTCCCCATAGGGACAGCTGTGCTGAGTTGTAGCTTTTCCACCCGGCTCTTCCCTTCAGCTTTCCCAGGAAGGGTGGTTGAAAACAGCTTTGCCCTTTGGTCACCTGCTGATCTCCAAGCACTTTAGCAAACACGTCATGAAGCCCATGAACCTCCCTGAGCCCCCCTTTACATCTGGGACAATAGGCACAGAGCGGAAGTGACAAAAGGTGCTTTGTAAGTCATTGGCCGTGATGGGACAGAGAACCCAGGAGTGCTGATGCCTGGGATTGAAGGATGGTTGCGTGTGTAATCTACAAGCTGAGCTGGCTCAGTCAGCATCGCTGTGTGACCTCAGCAAACTCCATTCCCACTCAGTGCCTCAGTTTCCCCAACTGTAATATGGGGATAATGAACTGGATCTCAATGTGGTGGGGAGGGCTTTGAAGGGTCTTCACGAACTGCTCAGATGGCCCAGGGCAAGAGGCTGAATCAGCGAAGGTTTGTGGAAGCTCTTTGAATTTGCTGAAGGAAAGGGGTTCCGTGGAATTAGTTGTGCAACAATTAGTTGTGCAACAAGCGATGGAGACGTTCCAGCCAGCGGGGGCCGACTTCAGGAAACAAAGCAGAAATGGAGCCGCTTTTAAGAACCCCCGAGCTGGTTTCCATGCAGAAGTCCTTAGGGCATACAGAGCCGCCAGGCCCACAGCAGATGTAGAAGTGGCTGCTTTTCAAAGGCAGGGGGCGGGGACCCTGCAATGCACACAGACCCTGGGTTTTCGGGACACATGAGTGGGTCTGTCTGCAGGGAAGCCAGCCGGTATTCATCAGGCTCTGAGACAATGGGCCGATGCTCCTTAATGAGTCCTGGGGGAGGGGTGGGTTAGCTGCCATGGTGGGGGAGAGGCTCTCATCCTGAATTCCTTGGCAAAGGCCCATGCAGGGGGAAGGGTGGAGTCCAATTGGGCGAGATGCCCTGCCTGCTGTGGGTGGATACCTAAAAAAACTGCAGGGGGCTGGCAGGCAGGTACAGTTGCCAATTTGTGTTGGATGTATTCCTGGAGGGTTCATCACAGGACATAATCTTTAATTGCAAATTAATCTTTAATTCCTGGCCACTCCAGGACAGTCCGGGAGGGTTGGCAGCCCTAGGGTGTTTGTGCACTTGGGGTCTGTTTGCATGGAAATCTCCAGAGGGAGATGTGATGAAGTGTGGGGCGGGGGGGGGGGGGGGTTCTTGTTTTTCCTTGTTTCCTATGGAGGATTTTCTTGGTTTTCCTATGGTTTGCATGCAGAGGGGGTGGGACTCAGTTTCCCTAGGTTCTACAGGTTTAATGAGGTGATGGAGGGAGGGAGGGGAGTTTGTTGTTACAGAGGATCAGTGAGGGAACTTGGGAACCCAACAACTGGCTTGGAGAATGGATACCCCAGCGACTGGTGACCTGGTGACCCGGAGGCCCAGCTCAGGAGTCACAGCTGGTTCTGGCCAGTGGGAGGACAATGGGCTGCGAAGAGAGGAGAGGAGGCCCAGGCAACCCTGTTTACCTGGAGAGAAGACAAAGGACAGAGGTGGCACTTGGGGGCAGGTGATATCAGATGCTGCGGTCTCGGGACTGGAGAGAGAGAGCAGGCAGAGCCCACCTGGATGCAGGGGAGACTTAGATGTACTGTGCTGAGGGAGGCCAGGCCTAAGACCCTGATAGTTTCCTGCGCTGTGTTCAACGCTCAATAAACCCTCCTGTTTTATGCTGGCTGAGACTCACTCTGGTCTAGAAAACAGGGTTGCATCACCCCCTTCGGGCGGTGGAGGCTCCGGGGGTCCAGAGCGAGTGGACTTCCTGAGGGGGCCCAGGGCAAGACACAGGTGTGCTAAGGCTCAGAGAGGTGTGGTTCCAGGATGTGGAGGGGCTTAACCCCGAGAGAGAGTGGACCGCCAGGAGAAGGGCTGGCTCACTGAAAGGGGCACCCCCCACGGACCGCATGGGGCCAAGAGTGGGCACCATCTGTGAGTCCATGACAGGAGGCTCCCCGAAATTCCTGTGTTGGCCACAGGAGAGCAGTGCTGTGGCCTGGCTGCACTCTGGCTGTGGTTTAATATGGTGGCTTTGTGTGTGAGATGGTGCCCCCTAGTGGCTGGTTCACAGAGGGGATAAGGGACCTCGTACAAAAACTAGCGGAGGGAGATCTCCTTTATCCCAAGGGCAGAGGCCTGTGTTTTTGCAATGGATGGACCACAGCTCCCATCCAGCTTGATGGAGGGTGTGTGTATTGGAATGTAGGGATTTGATAGCATAGGAACTCAGCCCTTGTTAGCGTTACGAGGCCACAGCCAGGGACCCAGTGAGATGGGGAAGAGGGAAGTCTGGCTGCACAGTGCCCCCCTGCACCATGCTGGGGCATTGGGATCAGCAGTGACTGCCAGGGAGAGCGCCCACTCCTGAGCTCCTCACCCTGCTCCCTTCAGCCCCTGGCTTTCCTTGGTCTCCAGCCAACAGTATTCTTTCCATCCCGCTCAGTCGGTGAGAGGCTGGAGCCGTGCCAGTAGCTGGCATGGACACCTGGTGAGGCTTGCAAGCCTCTTCTATTCCTGCCCCAGGGAGGGCCTGGCTAGGCAGGGATCAGGGTGATTTGGGATCCATTGTCCACGAGTGAGACAGAGCAACAGCTGCAGGCAGCAGATCCAGCCCAGAGCCCTCACTTGACCCCTGATATCCCCAGGCAAGCCTCATTAGTGCTAATGGGCATGCCAGGGGGACTGTGCAGGAGAGGTGCCCCTGGGAGCAGGGCCTTGGCAACATGGCCCCTGGCAGCCTGCCTGCAGGTGCCCACTAGGGGTACTGAGCACGAGAGAGACTGCCAACTGGAACACCAATTACCTCTTTGGAAGCCCATCAGCAGGGCGAGGAGGAGGGGCAGCAGAGGAAGAAAAGGAGCAGTGTTCACCCGCCAGGGATGGGCACAGGATGCTGACAGAAGGGAATGAGGCAGGATACAGCCTCCAAGCAGGCCTCCCTGGCCTGCCATCAGATGGGAGCCGCTTTGCTCACGCCCAGGGCCTGAGCCCGATCCTGCTGTGTGTTTCCGGAAGAACTCAGCTGGCAGCTGAGGTTCCAGTGGGTCACCCCATTGCAGGACTTGCATCCATCCAGGGTTTTAGCAAGGTTTTGGCTGCGCCCTCACTGGTAATGGGGATTCGTGGTGCAGCTGAGTGGGGAGAGGGGGTGTTGTGCTGGGAGCCCTGCCTCAATGGCAGAGCATCGCTGGGGGGGGGGGGGGGCAGGGAGCTCAGGGGACGCTGCTGTAGCAGGGGGAACAGCAAATCCCAGCAGGGAGAGAGCAATCACATCCAGAGGTGCAGCAAACAACCCGGTGCCGGTCGCCTGGGGATGTATGGCCGAGGCACCAACATCATGCCACAGCTAGGCTGTGGGGTAGGGGGAAGGAGGCCTAGGGAGCAGCCTGTGGGGAGGTCCAGGGCAGGTAAGGACCAGAGGCCGCAAGGGGGCTGGGGCTGGCTCCCCAGAGCAGTCACTCTCTGTACCAGACCCCTTGTCCCAGCAAGGCACTCCTGCCTTGGAGGGGACTGGAGGATGGGCGGAGCCTAACACCCACTTCTACTAGGCCTCCTTGCCGGCACAGGCTGGGCACTCGGCCCCACACGCAGAGCCCATTTGGTGCCTGGCTAAGCATCTAGGGTGACTCCCCAGGGAGCTCAGAGTCACAGCCAGAGCGGGAGCCTCGAAGAGAAACATCCAGGCAGCGAGATGGGCACGGCTGGGGGGGCCTCCCTGGCACAGGGTTGGGGCATGTAGCCACCCGCAGTAGATAGAGACTCCGGAGATCCAGGCTCAAGCCTCATTCTGCCTGTCAGACCTTGGCTGCCTCTCTACGGCCCAGATCCTCAAAGGTATGAAGGTGCCTCGCTCCCATTGATGTCACCCAGAGGAGGGGCCTAAATACCTTTGATCTGGGCCTCTAAGGAGTGTGTGAGGACGGGTCCCAGCAGTGGCTCTGCAGCTCAGTTCCTGCAGCAATGAGAAGGGATCTGGCAAGAGATTTCTACCAGCTCCTCTGTCTGTCCAGAGCAACAGCAGTTCTCGCAGTGTTTGCTGCAGCTGGGAATTACCAGCGTGGCTGGCCGTCTGCCAAGGACAGGGTTAACCAGACCTCCTTGGGCTCGTCAAAGGGTCAGTTCCCGTTTATTGTCAGTTTCTTTCTCTCTTTCAGTCACATACCATACTGACCCTCGCCCCGAGAGAAAGGCTCCAACAACAGGTGTTTTCAGCAGCCCCTAGGGCAACACTGCAAACAAACTTTTGCATAGCTCAGTTTCGTTTTGGGTAACATGTCTGGGACCGGGAGATTTTTTCCGGAAGGGAATGTTTCAGAGAAGAGCCCCCAAATATTTTGCAAGTTTGGGGTTGCCACTGTGCGGTTTTTCCTCCACTTTCTCTTTTTCAACTGGTCATAACAAAAAAAAAAAAAAAAAAAAAAAGGTAAGGCATGGACAAAAAGTGAGGGGGAGGGAACACAACTTCATGCAGTTTTGATTTTCCCAAAAAATTGCCTATCTGGAAAATTTCAAACAGGAGTTTGCTTCTGACTATTGTAGCCTGGTTTTCCAGCTGGCTGCCCTTGGCATCGTCAGCACAGCTGCATAGGCCTCTCCAGCATGCGCTGAATGAGTAGCTCCGTCAGCAGTAGTAGGCTATTATCTTCTAGTGTCCCAGCCACTAGAGAAAGGCCCAAAGCACACCTCACCAGTGTGTTACATACAGACTCCCCCTAGTGTGCTACCATATCACAGAGCAGAGGGGGCAGGTGATGGGCCAGCACTCATTCCCCTTGGAAAAGCCAGCACCTGCCTTGCCTCCCAGAATGGGTTACCCTCTGCCAGTCACTGAGCCCCAACAAATTCCTAGAGTTGCCCTTTCTGCCTGGCACAGGGGTGCAGTAATCTGAGCTGGAGGTCACCTCCAAGCCAAGAGCCAACCCCTCCTTTTACACAGGCGGCAGCTGGTCCATGCAGAAAGCAAGGGGAGGCGGGTGAGGGCGGAGGGGAAACAATTCTTTTTTTAAAAGATTTTCTCGTTCCCAAGGAAACCACACACACCCCAGTTTCTGAGTGGCAGCAGGTGGGCACCGAGCATGGCACTTAGTTCCTTCTGGTTGGGGCCAGGCAGGATCCCCCAAGTAATGGGGAGGCTGGAGCCTGGCAGCAGCAATGGGGCGTTTGGAGGAGCAGGGCTTTGACAAAGGATCCATCTGAGTGGGGGCAGAGAGGAGAGCACTCCACTGGCTGTCCCCGCACCCTGCACCAGCCAGCAATTGTGTCCTTCCACCGATGTTGCATGGCGAGAGGAGGGTTTCTGGAGCAGCTGCCAAGGCTCAGAGGCTGACTTGGGGGCTTTCTAACTAGCCAGGGCTTTCTGTGTCATGGCCCCATCTGCTGGATTTGTTCGCCCTGCTCTTGTGATCTCTTGGGGTTAGACTCCGCAGGCCTGGCACTATGGAGCTAATGCTTTAGCCTTGCAGACCTGATAAAGCCAACAGCGTGGGATCCTGCCTGGCTGGCAAATGGGTCCTATCAGCACCTTCTCACCCCATTTCACACCAGATCCCACCCTGTCCCACACAGGCTGGCTGCGTCTCATCACCATGCACCAGCAAGGGCCAGGAGCTCACAGTGCTCCGGCTGAGAGAGTCTCCCTAATGCAACGTGATGCAACATCATTTCCTTGAGTCTGCAGGCAGCCAGCTCTGGGGGTCTCCATGTCTGTTCAGAGCTTTCCCGGCCTCAGACGCGTGATGCTGACAAGACATGGCTGAGGGTCATGGCTCCCCCCATGTAAAGCCCAGGAAAGGACCAGAAATACCTCAGCATCACCCTGCTGGGTGAAACTGGGAGCAGTAGAGTTGGGCCACTGGAGTTTGGATGAGGGATGGCCATCTCCAGCATCACTTGTTCTGAATGCTGGCTAGACGGTAAATGGCTGACTGGCTGGAATCACAATGGGTAATCTAAACTAATCTATCAAAGAACCAGGTGAGGAGAGCGCTCAGAAATCTGAGATGATGGAGGCTCCTCAGAGGATGGGAAAAGCCCAGCTGTGGACTTGCCCCCTCTCGCAGGGACTTCCCCCCGTCTGACATGTGTGTGGCGCCCAGGAGGCGGGAGAGAAGCCACTGGCAGAGCAGAATGTGTTTGTGCACTGTTGTCAGTGTGTGGCTGGAGCTTTCCTCGCTCACAGGTCTCCTCCAACTCTGGCCCACTGCCCAGCCCCAAGTCGCTGGGGTCAAGCAAACACAAACACAGTCAATGTTTTCTCAGGCGAGGTAGGGGACCGGCTGCCAAATTCCTGCTGGGCTTCAGAGCATAGGAAGGTGTCAGCAAAGCCTTCAGATAGGAGAGGTGGGGCCTAGAGTGCTCCCTAGCCCTTCTGGCTTTTCCATATGTGAATTGCAATGAACTGGCTAGCATGCTTGGGTGCTGCACCCTCTGCTGGGTGGAACTGGGATGCCCAGGCTGTGTCTCTTTGGCCCAATACTGCTCCCTCTGATGGGGATTCTCCCATGCCTCTGTAGGGGGAGACCTGTTCAGGAACAGGGCGAGAGACTGCGGCTTTGGCTGGGGGGCACATGGCGGGTTGCCCCTTGGGGTTCCGACTGTCTGACCCTCTGTGGTGCCAGGGAAGGTTGGGGCTGGTAATAGCCATGTCTGGGAGCAGGGCTGTAAGGGGAGGCTGTTGATACCTCCTGTTGGGGGGCAAAACTCCCTGCTTCCTGCCACCTGCCGCCCCAGCTCAGCATGTACCACGCTGCCCTCCGGTAGCTGGTCCTGGTGACAAAGGCTGGCAGTGGCTCTGTGAGCTGGGGTGGTGAGAGCGGATGCTGAATGTCCTTGCTGGGAGCATGGGAGTCTGTCTGTGGGGACAGTGACTCCAGGAGACACTGTGGCCCCCACTGGCGGGTCTCACCCATGACGTGTCCAGTCCCAGGTGCTGATCAACGTGATGGTGATGGGAAAGTTCCATGCCCCCTCCCCGCCCCGAAGTGAGAAACCCTTGGTATTTCCATAGTTGCCCATAGTCATGAACCACTCCGAAGGCATATCGGGAGTCAGTGTAGATGGTAACTGATTTGTCCTTAGCTAAGGTACATGCACAAGTAAGGGCGACAAGTTCTGCGACTTGAGCTGAGCCAGCTCCCGGGAGAGAATGGGCCTCCACAGGTGTATATTGGGAGCAAACAGCATAGCCAGTCACGAGTAGGCCCATAGGCTTTCTAAGGCAGGATCCATCTACATAGAAAAGCAAATCAGGGTTGTGAAGTGGGGTGTCCTTCAGGTCAACTCTAGGGGTGGAGAGCTCCGCTGTTACCATTAAACAATCATGAGGCTCTCCCTCAGCTGCCGTGGGGAGCAGGGAAGCAGGGTTGAGGATGGGGAAGTGGATAAGGGTTACATTTAAAGCATTTAAAAGCAATATTTAATACTTAGTCTGGAATTAGAGAGATGTTGGGTTTTGCTTTTCAAAAGTAGGGCGGTTACAGCATGTGGGATGCCAACAGAGGGGGTTTCTAAAATGAGAGTAGCAGAAGCCTCCACAAGAGAAGTGGCAGCAGCTATGGCCAGAAGGCAAGGGGGGAGTCCAGCCGCTACAGGGTCCAGAGGTGTACTATAATATACTACGGGGCATTGTTTATCACCATGACTTTGGGTAAGGACCCCCAAGGCTATTCCCTCCTTTTCATGGCAATAAAGTGTAAAAGGCTTCTGATAATCTGGCAGGCCTAAAGTGGGGGATCTGGTAAGAACTTTCTTAATCTGAGTGAAAGCTTCTTCGGCTTTAGTGGACCATTGCAGGGGCTCACAGACCCTGTCACATGTTAGCTCTTGTTAGGGCCTGACAATCTCTGCATACCCGAGGATCCATTGCCGACAGTACCCTGCCATACCTAGAAAGCCTTGCATTTGCTTCTTAGTGGTTGGTCTAGGGACCTGGAGGATAGCTTGTACTTGCACAGAGGACAAGTGCCTTTCTCCAGCTGAAATATCATGTCCCAAATAATGGACCCTGGGCAGACAGAGATGCAGTTTGGACTTGGAGGCTTTATGACCCTTTTGGGCTAGACCCTGCAATAGTGTAAGGGAATCAATTTTTGAGGGTTCCAATGACGGGGATGCTAGTAGCAGGTCATCTATATACTGAATCAGAGTGGACCCCGTTGGGAACTTGATGGCATCAAGATCCTTTTTAAGCAAACAAAGTGAGTGATTCAGTATATTCTTGGGGCAGCCTGGTCCAAGTATATTGAAGCCCTTGATACCACATATCCCGTTCTTTCTCCAGCTCATTACATCAGTCCTTGAGTGAATCTATTTCAGTGGTGAGCTGACTTTTTGCTGCCTGCCATTGCCAACCTGCTTGCCACAGCAACCAGGCGGCTGCACGATCCAGTCCCACCTTATTGGGACTGTATATAAGTACATATTTATCCAACATGAGCTCTAGTTCAGGAATTATACTCCGAGGTGGAACCGCCCCTGGCATCCAGGGGTCTGCTCCTTTCTTTTGGAGCCATTCTAACAACACCCTGGGTGGCGGCGGCGCTCCCCAAGGGGGGGTATATTCTCACTCGGGCTGCTTCGCCTTTTTCTTTCCCTTGCCCCACAGTGGCATACTTAGTAACGGCATCCTTTTCTCCCTGCAGTGGGTTGCTAGCCTACCACCTTTTACCCAGGCTCAAGCCAGACCCGCTCAAGAAGCTATTGGGGGCACCAGGGGATCTGCACCTAATTCTCCCCCTTGCCCTACACCGGCACTCAACAGTGGCGTCCTTTTCTCCCTGCAGTGGGTTGCTAGCCTACCACTTTTTCACACAGGCTTGAGCTGGACCCACCCAAAAGACTACCAGGGGGCACCAGGGGACCCCTACTCTTGGGTCAAATCCTCTACTAAGCTGCCAGCATTCTCAACCATTAATGTTACCCGAAATTGGGCCAGCTAGTAAGCTCAGGGAGGATTAATGACCCACCAGAGTTTCGCAGAAAGCAGCATGTTTATTACACTGATATCTAAGCTCCAAAGAAGAAAAAGGGGGTGGGGGGTCACACTCACATCCACATACTCATGTTCCCAGGACAGGCACAGCACTGGAGATGTCAGGATCCTTCAAAGTAAGTGTCCCACAGCGCAGCAATGGATGGTGTGATGAAGGTAAGTCTTCCCAAGGCACGATAAAATGCACCTCAGCACGATGAAATGCTACCCTGGCCAGGTGGTCTGGGCAAAGGGCCTTTTTGGGAGATACAAGCTTGTGAGTTCACTCCTGAGCACATGGCCCCTTCCCCTTTCAAGGACCTGCTCCTCATGGCCTGCGACTAGAGATGACTTGGCCGCATCTGGTTGGTCACACTCCACCTCAGGCAGTGTCCATGCAATGTCCATGCATTGGGTGTGTGATCGCTGCCTGATTAGAGTCCCAGACACAGTATGCATCCGATGAAGTGAGCTGTAGCTCACGAAAGCTCATGCTCAAATAAATTGGTTAGTCTCTAAGGTGCCACAAGTCCTCCTTTTCTTTTTGCGAATACAGACTAGCACGGCTGTTACTCTGAAACCTGTCTACCTTGGAGCTCTTCTGAAGCAGCCCATTCATCCCACAAGCATTCCAGGAGGGAGTGGGAGGGGGAAAGCCACTTCACAGGTATTCAAAGAGGGAAAGGAGACAAAAGGGTGGGGGAGTGTAACAGACCTTTTGAGCACAGAGGTTTTACATAGCATAGTCATACAGAGCATACAGATCACTGCTGCTCCTACAGCACTACGAGGCACACACCGGCTACTTATGCCAGAAGAATTACAGTCAAAACTCATACACCTGGCACATGATACTCATCAAGGAATTGTCAGAACCAAACAATGACTACGGGATCTGTATTGGTGGCCAGGGATGGACTCTCAAATTGAAGCACTCATAAAATCCTGTGTCAGTTGCCAAATGCGTGATAAGACAGTAGTGACATGTACTCCTCCCTTAAAGCCTGTTCCTCTTCCTTAATCTGCATGGGAAAAAGTGGCGACTGACATTGTAGGACCCTTTGATACTGCTCCAAGTGACTGCCGTAATGCCATCACTTTAACAGACTATTTCAGGAAATGGCCTGAAGTAGCGTTTACATCGCAAATCTCTTCTGCTACAGTAATTTACTTCCTCTCTTCAGTTTTTAGCAGGGAAGGTAACCCCAAAGAACTGGTTTCAGATAATGGTAGTCAATTTACTTCCCTGGAGTTTGAAACTTTTCTAGCAGAGAGGAACATTTTACACTGAAGGTCATCCCTATATTATCCTCAAGCCGACTAGGAAATCGAACTGTTTAACAAAAGTTTGAAAGAGAGTTTGCAAATGGCTAAACTGGAAGGGTGATTGTGGATACCCTTCACTACTGATTTCTTGCAAACATACCGGGCTACACGACATGCCACAATGCAAAGATCACCTGCAGAGTTACTGCATGGGAAACAGATGAATACTGAACACTTTTTAAAGGCATGACCTGATGCCCCAACCGAGGATGATGTGAGAAAAACAGTTGAACAGAACCAAGCAAAGTATAAGGCTTTCATAGACAAGCGGCGGGGTGCTAAGGAACCAAAGTTTGAGTGTGGTGCCTTCGTTAGAATACGAAAACCTGAAATTTTATGCAAAGGGGACCATAAATTCACAGCTCCTCTTAAAATCATAGAGAAGAAGGGACCTTACACCTGTCGACTTTCTGATGAGCGGGTATGGAATGCTTCTTATCTTGCACCTGCCTACGCACCAAGAGGAGATTATGCCAATATCCAGTCTGCATTGGATGACTTCACCGTAGTATCAACACAACAAGACATTGCACTGGAACTAGGGCTTGAGAGATGGCCTGTCAGACCCAGACGGCCACCTGCCTGGACTAGAGACTATGTTATGTAGTATCTACAGTGTTTTCAGTGTAATATTTCTGCCAACAGTATAGTGTCTTTTTTCATATTTGCTCCTGTGGTTAGAACAACAATGTTTCTTTTAATTGGGAGAGTTTCTTAAGAGAGGAGGGACTGTGGTGTTTAGATGCTGCTTGTAATTATTAGAACTGGGAGCACTGGCTGTTAGGAGTCTGAAAGGACAGGAAACAGGAAGGAGCGGGGGAAGTTGAGGAGGCGGAGTGAGAGCTACTGAGGGTGCAGCAGCAGCTTGGTAAAGAGGTTTCCACTTTAAAAATAAAGTCCTGTTGAAGTTTGTTAGTACCTTGCCTGGTTACTACAACCTCCCTAGGTAACCCATTCCAGTGCTTCAACTTAAGTGAAAAAGTTTTTCCTAATATCCAACCTACACATCCCCCACTTCAACTTCAGACCATTACTCCTTGTTCTGTCATCTGGTACCACTGCGAACAGTCTAGATCCATCCTCTTTGGAACCTCCCTTCAGGTAGTTGAAAGCAGCTATCAAATCCCCCCTCATTCTTCTCTTCTGCAGACTAAACAAACCCAGTTCCCTCAGCCTCTCCTCATAAGTCATGTGCTCCAGCTCTCTAATCATTTGTGTTGCCTTCTGCTGGACTCTTTCCAATTTTTCCACATCCTTCTTGAAGTGTGGGGCCCAAAACTGGACACAGTACTCCAGATGAGGCCTCACCAATGCCAAATAGAGGGGAATGATCACGTCCCTTGATCTGCTGGCAGCGCTCCTACTTATACAGCCAAAAATGCCATTAGCCTTCTTGGCAACAAGGGCACACTGTTCACTCATATCCAGCTTCTCGTCCACTGTAACCCCTAGGTCTTTTTCTGCAGAACTGCTGCCTAGCCATTCGGTCCCTAGTCTGTAGCGGTGCATGGGATTCTTCTGTACTAAGTGCAGAACTCTGCACTTGTCCTTGTTGAACCTCATCAGATTTCTTTTGGCCCAATCCTCCAATTTGTCTAGGTCCCTCTGTATCCTATCCCTGCCCTCCAGCGTATCTACCACTCCTCCCAGTTTAGTGTCATCTGCAAACTTGCTGAGGGTGCAATCCACACCATCCTCCAGATCGTTAATGAAGATATTGAACAAAACCAGCCCCAGGACCAA
The DNA here is from genome assembly GCF_965140295.1 of Lepidochelys olivacea. Taxonomy (NCBI): domain Eukaryota; kingdom Metazoa; phylum Chordata; order Testudines; family Cheloniidae; genus Lepidochelys; species Lepidochelys olivacea. The sequence goes on from NC_140417.1 coordinate 49,535,505, forward strand.
CCCTTGGGGCACTCCGCTTGATACTGGCTGCCAATTAGACATGGAGCCACTGATCATTGAGCCCAGTGATCTTGCCAGCTTTCTATCGCTTAAATCAGCCTCTGTATCAGGTGACTGTAGGGTAGCTATGTGACCTAAGTTCCTTGTAAGCTGAGCAGCCATGCGGCTGCCTATTAAGCCCCGCACAGGGGCTCAGGGCTGCGGCAGGGAGAGATGTCCATCCCTGCTGGCCCCAGCACAGACCTGCAACGTCAGGGAGAGGCACCCCTCCCTGCCAGCCCCAGCATGGACCTGCCCTGGCTGAGGGAAAGGAGCCCATCCCTCAGCAAGACCAGCTCCGCTGGAGCTGCTGCGGCTGGGGAAAGGTACCTCTCCCCCAGCCCCAAGCTTCTGTGGTGAGAGAGAGCTGGGGGGAGTCCTCTCTCCCCACTGCAGCCCTGGGGCAGCCTGCACCCCAAACCCCTCATCCCCAGCCCCATCCCAGAGCCCAAACCCCCATCCAGAGCCCTCATCCCCTGCATCCCAACCCTCTGCCCCAGCCCTGAGTCCCCTCCCACACACCAAACCCCTCGACCCCACCCCCACCACATGAATTTTGTTATGGGCACCAATATGAAGGTGACATGTCACACAACACCTCCCTATTGGTGCACATAACTCAATTCATTCCGCACATGGAGGGAACACAGAATGTGACACCTATTTTTTAAAAGAGGCTACAGAGGCGATCCTGGCAATTACAGGCTGGAAAACTTAACTGCAGTACCAGGCAAATTGGTTGAAACGATAGTAAAGAATAGAATGATCAGACACATAGGTAAACATGGTATGTTGGGGAAGAGTCAAGACAGCTGTTGTAAAGGGAAACCATGCCTCATCAATCTACTAGAATTCTTTGAGGGAGTCAAAAAGCATGTGGAGAAGCATGATCCAGACAACTAGTTAAGAATTATTCAGACAAGTTAGATGCCTTCAAGTCAGCAGGGCCTGATGAAATATATCCTAGGGAACTTAAGGAGTAGGCTGAAGAGATCTCTGGGACATTAGTGATTGTCTTTGAGAAAGCTCATGCAGGGCCAGAAAGATACAAGAAGACTGGAAAAGGGCAAATATAGTACCTACCTATAAAAAGGGGAAGAAGAACAACCCAGGGAATTATAGACCAGCCAGTTTATCCTGGTATCTGAAAAAATAATGGAGCAAATTATCTAACAAGCAATTTGTAGGTTTCAGAGTAGAAGCCGTGTTAGTCTGTATCCACAAAAAGAACAGGAGTACTTGTGGCACCTGTAACAATGCTGGTTCTGGCAGGACCCAACTGAGAGTGCCAATTCAGGACAAATTGCTTAAAGCAGGGCAGTTACAGCCCAAGGCTGGGGTTTTTCCATCTCTAAGGCAAACCAAACCAGCCAAACAGAGCAGACTTTGGTCTCACCCCACTGGCAGACCACAAGTCACACAAACAATTCCTTTAGGCACTCCAGTTTCCCAGTATCACCACCAGTGCCACTTGTTATGGGGATGAATGGTTATGAAAACCAATACCCCAGGAAAAGAAAAACGTTCTCTCGACCCCAAAGGATCAAGCCCCAGACCCAGGTCAATATACAAATCAGATCTTACCCACAAATCACGCTGTTGCCAATCCTTTAGAATCTAAAATCTAAAGGTTTATTCATAAAAGGAAAAAGATATAGATGAGAACTAGAACTGGTTAAATGGAATCAATTACATACAGTAATGGCAAAGTTCTTGGTTCAGGCTTGTAGCAGTGATGGAATAAACTGCAGGTTCAAATCAAGTCTCTGGAGTACATCCACAGCTCAGATGGGTCTTTCAGTCCTTGGTTCAAAGCTTCAGTGTAGCAAAGTTCTCCAGAGGTAAGAAGCAGGACTGAAGACAAGATGGAGGAGCTGCACCAGCTTTTTATAGTCTCTTGCCATGTGGTCTTTCTTTCTGTGTCCCAAAGACAAGCTGTCCATCACATGACCTGGAAAAACATCAGAGTTCTGTCCATAGGCATGTCTCTGCATACCTTGCTGAGTACCAACGGGTATCTGCCTTCTCTCAATGGGTCAATTGTATAGCTGGTGGTCCTTAATGGGCCATCAAGCAGGCTAGGCAGAGCTGGGGTGTCACCCAGAAGCATAGCACAAGTTTGAACTACAGACAGTACAGAGCCAACGTTCATAACTTCAACTACAAAAATGATACACATATACAGATGGCATAATCATAACCAGCAAACCATAACCTTGTCTCAGACACCTTATTTGACCCCCTTTATACAAGATTTAGTGCCACTATAGGACCTTGGTTGCAACAATGTTCTATATGGTCCCCGTTCAAGTCAATAATGTCACAGCACCTTAGAGACTAACAAATTTATTAAAGCATAAGCTTTCATGGGCTACAGCCCACTTCATCGGATGCACAGAATGGAACATAGAGTAAGAAGAAAAGGAGTACTTGTGGCACCTTAGAGACTAACCAATTTATTTGAGCATAAGCTTTCGTGAGCTACAGCTCACTTCATCGGATGCATACTGTGGAAAGTTTAGAAGATCTTATTATATACACACAAAGCATGAAAAAATACCTCTTCCCACCCCACTCTCCTGCTGGTAATAGCTTATCTAAAGTGACCACTCTCCTTACAATGTGTATGATAATCAAGGTGGGCCATTTCCAACACAAATCCAGTTTTCTCACACCCCCCCCCCCACACACACACACAAACTCACTCTCCTGCTGGTAATAGCCTATCCAAAGTGACCACTCTCCTTACATTGTGTATGATAATCAAGGTGGGCCATTTCCAGCACAAATCCAGGGTTTAACAAGAACGTCTGGGGGGGGGGGGTAGGAAAAAACAAGGGGAAATAGGCTACCTTGCATAATGACTAAGCCACTCCCAGTGAGAGTGGTCACTTTGGATAAGCTATTACCAGCAGGAGAGTGAGTTTGTGTGGGGGGGCGGGGGGGGGGGTGAGAAAACCTGGATTTGTGCTGGAAATGGCCCAACTTGATTATCATACACATTGTAAGGAGAGTGATCACTTTAGATAAGCTATTACCAGCAGGAGAGTGGGGTGGGAGGAGGTATTTTTTCATGCTTTGTGTGTATATAATAAGATCTTCTAAACTTTCCACAGTATGCATCCGATGAAGTGAGCTGTAGCTCACGAAAGCTTATGCTCAAATAAATTGGTTAGTCTCTAAGGTGCCACAAGTACTCCTTTTCTTTTTGCGAATACAGACTAACATGGCTGTTACTCTGAAACCATAGAGTAAGAAGATATATTACCTTCAGAGAATATGAAAAGGTGGAGTAAGAGGCTAATTAATTAAGATGAGCTATTATCAGCAGGAGAAAAAAACTTTTGTAGTGATAATCAAGAGGCCCATTTAGACAATTGACAAGAAGGTGTGAGGATACTTAACTTAGGGACATAGATTCAATATGTGTAATGACCCAGCCACTCCCAGTCTCTATTCAAACCCAAGTTAATGGTGTCTAGTTTGCATATTAATTCAAGCTTAGCAGTTTCTCATTGGAATCTGTTTCTGAAGCTTTTCTGTTGCAAAATTGCCACCCTTAAATCTTTTACTGAGTGGCCAGAGAGGTTGAAGTGTTCTCCTACCGGTTTTTGAACGTTAGGATTCCTGATGTCAGATTTGTGTCCATTTATTCTTTTGCGTAAATCAAAAGTGTCCAGTTTTGCCAATGTACATGGCAGAGGGGCATTGCTGGCACATGATGGCATATATCACATTGGTAGATGTGCAGGTGAACGAGCCCCTGATGGCATGGCTAATGTGATTAGGTCCTATGATGGTGTCACTTGAATAAATATGTGAACAGAGTTGGCATCGGGCTTTGTTGCAAGGATAGGTTCCTGGGTTAGTGTTTTTGTTGTGTGGTGTGTGGTTGCTGGTGAGTATTTGCTTCAGGTTGGGGGGCTGTCTGTAAGCGAGGACTGGTCTGTCTCCCAAGGTCTGTGAGAGTGAGGGATCATTTTTCAGGATAGGTTGTAAATCTTTGATGATGCGCTGGAGAGGTTTTAGTTGGGGGCTGAAGTTGACAGCTAGTGGCATTCTTTGTTATTTTCTTTGTTGGGCCTGTCCCGTAGTAGGTGACTTCTGGGTACTCTTCAGGCTCTGTCAATATGTTTGTTCTCTTCAGCAGGTGGGTATCGTAGTTTTAAGAATGCTTGATAGAGATCTTGTAGGTGTTTGTCTCTGTCTGAGGGATTGGAGCAAACACGGTTGTATCTTAGAGCTTGGCTGTAGACAATGGATCGTGTGGTGTGTCCTGGATGGAAACTGGAGGCATGTGGTAAGTATACTGGCCAGTAGGTTTCCGGTATAGGGTGTTGTTTATGTGACCATCGCTTATTAGCACAGTAGTTTCCAGGAAATGGACCGCTTGTGTGGATTGGTCTAGGCTGAGGTTGATGGTGGGATGGAAATTGTTGAAATCATGGTGGAATTCCTCAAGGGCTTCTTTTCCATGGGTCCAGAAGATGAAGATGTCATCAATGTAGCACAAATAGAGTAGGGGTGTTAGGAGATGAGAGCTGAGGAAGCGTTGTTCTAAGTCAGCCATAAAAAAGTTTGCATACTGTGGGGCCATGCAGGTACCCATAGCAGTGCTGCTGACTTGAAGGTATATATTGTCCCCAAATGTGAAATAGTTATGGATGAGGACAAAGTCACACAGTTCAGCCACCAGGTTTGCCGTGACATTATCAGGGATACTGTTCCTGATGGCTTGTAGTCCATCTTTGTGTGGAATGTTGGTGTAGAGGGCTTCTACATCCATAGTGGCCAGGATGGTGTTTTCTGGAAGATCACTGATGGATTGTAGTTTCCTCAAGAAGTCAGTGGTGTCTCGAAGGTAGCTGGAAGTGCTGGTAGTGTAGGGCCTGAGGAGAGAGTCCACATAGCCAGACAGTCCTGCTGTCAGGGTGCCAATGCCTGAGATGATGCGGCTTCCAGGATTCCCAGGTTTATGGATCTTGGGAAGCAGATAGAATACGCCTGGTCGGGGTTCTAAGCATGTGTCTGCACAGATCTGTTGCTTTTTCAGGGAGTTTCTTGAGCAGATGGTATAGTTTCTTTTGGTAACCCTCAGTGGGATCAGAGGATAATGGCATGTAGAATGTGGAGTTAGAGAGCTGCCTAGCAGCCTCTTGTTCATATTCCAACTTATTCATGATGACGACAGCACCTCCAGATAATAAGGTGATAAGTAACAGTCCGCCTGGATTTGTTAAGAACAAATTATGTCAAAGGAACCTAATATCCTTCTTTGATAAGGTAAAAAACCTTGCGGACAGGAGGGAAGCAGTAGATGTGATATAGCTCAACTTAGTAAGGCTTTTGATACTGTCTCACATGACCTTCTCATAGGCAAACTAGGGAAATACAGCCAAGACAAACCTACTATAAGATGGGTGCACAACTGGTTGGAAAACATACTCAGAGAGTAATTATCAGTGGTTCACAGTCAAGTGGAAGAGCATATCAAGTGGGGTTCTGCAGGGACCAGTTCTGGGTCCGGTTCTGTTCAATATCTTCATCAGTGATTTACATAATGGCCTAGAGAGTACACTTATAAAGTTCGCGGATGATACCAAGATGGGAGGGGTTGCAAGTGCTTTGGAGGACAGGATTATAATTCAAAATGATCTGGACATACAGGAGAAATGGTCTGAAGTAAATAGGATGAAATTCAATAAGGACAAATGCAAAGTACTCCACTTAGGAAGGAACAATCAGGTGCATACATACAAAATGGGAAATGACTGCCTAGGAAGGAGTACTGCAGAAAAGGATCTGGGGGTAATAGCAGATCACAAGCTAAATATGAATCAACAATGTAACAAATGTAACAATGTAAAAAAGCAAATATCTTTCTGGGATGTATGAGAAGGAGTGCTGTAAGGAAGACACAAGAAGTAATTCTTCCGCTCTACTCTGCGCTGATTAGGCCTCAACTGGAGTATTGTGTCCAGTTCTGGGTGCCACATTGCAGGAAGGATGTGGACAAATTGGAGAAAGTCCAGTGAGAGCACCAAAAATGATGAACAGTCTAGAAAATATGACCTATGAGGGAAGATTGAAAAAGTTGGGTTTGTTTAGTCAGGAGAAGAGAAAATTAAGGGTGGGGGGGACATGATAACAGTCTTCAAGTGTGTAAAAGTTTGTTATAAAGAGGAGCGTGATAAATTGTTCTCCTTATGATCATACATCAGTGGGGCTCTCATTAGACCTGCTGACAGTATACAGGTATGTAGCCATAAGCACCACAGGCGTAATAAAATACAGAAGTGGGAGTTAAGTCACTAAATGGCACTTGCTCACAGGAACCCAGTTTATATACTTTGAGCGGAGAAAGGAGGTCCTGGGAAGGAAGTGCCTGGAGACTAACTGAAATGTACTTTCAGCCCAACCACAAATAACAGGAGGCATCAAGTACAATGCCAGGAGGAGGCAGAGACAGACAGAGGTACGGATTTGATCCTGCAGGTTGGGTATCTAAGGGACCAGGATGGGACAGACCCAGACCCTAATGACAATGAGCAGAACCCTCAAATTGCCCCTACATTGTCCAAAGACAAGGAAGAAGTAGCACAGGAAAGAGATGGACCTAGGAGAATGGAAGAATGAAATGAACCCACCGCACTGAGTCACAGGGACTTAGACTTAGAGATGACTACGTTATTGGTTGCATGCACTGTGCTGATAAGCGATACTGTGTGCATGTGAAGGCGCGCAAACAGAACAGCTGGCGCGTTCCATGCTTGTCAGGGATTGTTAAAGCTTTTGGGATATGATCTGGTGTCTAGAATTGCCATGTGCTGTGTTATAGGACTGCGGATGTGGGTGCAAAAGTCCTGCTGGTGGCAGAATTTCAGAAAGCAGCAATGTAAGGGGAGCAGCTGTCCCCTAGAGACACATCCCAGGCTAGGGTGCCGGGGTCCCCTGCTGGAGGGACCAGGTCCTTCCCTGCCCAGCTGATGGTTGGTGACAGGGGGTGGGACATCCTGCACGTGGGAGCCCATGGAAAGAAACACTGGGGTCACTGTTTTTTTCAGGGAGCTGAGTGGTACAGCCCAACACCCCCCCTCCCCACCACTGAAGATGCAGGGAGGACATGTTCCTGTGCTAGGATCCAGCCAATCCACAAGGCAGGAGATGGTCTGATGATGCTCAGGGCAGGTATATAAGCCTCATGGGAGAAACAGCAGCTCAGTCGGCCCAGCGTCCCTCCCTGCCTGCTCGGGGTGTCAGACTCCATCGGCCTTAACCTGATCCAGCCTAGATGCCAGCCCTGCTCATCCCTTGTTTCAACCCTGCTCTTGGCTCCTGATTCCAGCTCCCACCCACCCTTGGCTCTGACCAGCCTCACCAGCCGCTCCTCCGCAAGACAACCCGCCTGACCCCAGCAGTGAGGAGCAGCAGGATAAGGTCGGGGAGGAAGCTGTGCGGGGAGCGGGTGTCCGAGCGCTGATCAGCAGGGTGTCAGCCGGGGTGTGAGCTGGCGGCAGAACAGCCAGAGCCGGGGAAGCATCGGAGCAAAGTTAGTAAACTGAGGCCCCTGCTTTCACGGCAGCGTTGTATGTGCTGTGCTAAGGAGAGATGGGCCCCTTCCCAAAACAGCTAGAGTGGGCACCTGGGCGGTCGGGAGACCAGAACTGCAGGTGCTGAACAGGTTCTGTGGCACAGAGCAAAAGTCCATCCTGGGCAGTGTCACCCCAGCAGCACATGCAGGCCCAGGAAGATGACACCGGACTCGCAGCTGTGAAGTTTATTGCACTGGCGAGACTGCTGCACGGAACCTCACCCCAGCCAGGTCCTCACAAAGCTGCTGCTACGAAGGTTCTTTGGCCCCCAAAGACACAGTTCTGGTGCAAATCAATTGTCTGTGTGTGTAAGTGAATTGCAGTGATTCTAGGCTACAAGGGTGACAGGTGAGTTCAGAGTGTCCTGCCGTAGAGTTGCCCGCGGAGAGATTGAGGTGAATCACCATGAGCCCCTGGGCTCAGTCCTTCCTGCATGGTGGGAGGCCTGCTCACGCGGGCTGGATGGGCAGGTACCTGGGTGAAGTAAATCAGGGGCGTGACTCAGCCCCTGTCGGTGCTTGGTTCGGCCAAGGTCCCGTGGACAGAGAGAAATCCCTCCCCCTCAGGAGGACAAACCCCCTGCTTACATTCTGGCTTTCTGAGCTGCCCCATTCAGTGAAATCAATGCACGTCCCATGCAGGCAATGTTTCCAAGGCGCCAAATCAGAAACATACAAACATTTTGACCAAAAGTGTTGCCCAGCTCTACCATTACATGGCAGGCAACTGGCCTTTCCCAGTCAGCATCACAGCTCATTTCCAGGCCTGGCCAGGGAGCATGCTCTAGTGGTCACAGACCTGTCTGCCCCAGTCCCCAGCCTCTCCCTCTCCTAGAATATCAGGGTTGGAAGGAACCTCAGGAGACCATCTAGGTCCAACCCCCTGCTCAAAGCAGGACCAATCCCCAATATTTGGCCCAGGTCCCTAAATGGCCCCCTCAAGTATTGAACTCACAACCCTGGGTTTAGCAGGCCAATGCTCAAACCACTGAGCTATCTCTCCCCCTCTCCCTCCCCTTTGTGCCCTCCTCATATCAGGGTCTCCCCTCCTGGCTCAGGAAAGACCTCTGCTCTCAGCCCACACTCAGCCCGGCAGATGTACCATCCCTACTCTTACCCACAGCAGCGGGCGTGGGATGCGCAGGCATGCACTGGGTATATGAGCAACAGCCCCAGACATGCTGTAATACCCAGGCTGTGGGGACAGGACCCAGTGTCTCCAGCCCCAGCCTGTAGCTGAGAGTGACTGTAAGGTTCTAGCACCCTGGGTGCCCTGCTGGGTGGGGCGAGGACCCAGCACCCCAGGCTAGGCCAGGCGATGGGGCCGGGGCTGCTCTGCCGGCAGTGACTGCCAGACAGACCAGCCATTAGAGCTTCAAGCAGGGAATTCCAGCACACTGGATAGCAGAGGTGGAGGCAGGATGGGGCAGGGGGCTGTGGGTCGGGATTGAGCAGAATCCGCAGAGCTGTGGGGGGTGGAATAGCAGGGGCTGCATGGTGGGATCAAGAGGCATTCGCAGAACCACGTGAAAGAAGAAAAGTCCTTTGTTTAAAGGCAAATCCATTTCCCTGGAGAGAACTTGCCCCCAGTTCTGCCATGTGCTCCTGGCTGCTACGGCCATTATGACTGCATTGGGAGACTGAGGTAATAAGGGTTTCTCCAGCACTGCAGAGTTGCTCATTGACCTCGGGACAACTGCGCCCTAGTTAAAATCTCCTAGTTAATGAGAGCGTTTCAGAGAACAAAGGGGAACACCATTTGCACACTCGATTTCCTTCCAGCTTTGGAATAAATTTACTTTCACAAAATGCCATTGTTCCCTTACAGCTCAGATTGCAGAGCGCGGCAGTGCAGGTGAGCCGCCAAACACGTGGGGATGGAGAGAAGGGAAAGAAAGAAAGAGCTGTCTGTAGCGAGGAGCTGTGCAAAAGGTCTGGAGATGGGAGATGGACAGATGTGCATGGGGATGGATGCACTGATGGAGTGGAAGACAAGGTGAGCAGGATCCCAGTGGGACAAGCTCTACCGAGGGGGATGGTCTCACAGAGGGAGAGGTCTGTCTCCCCTGAGGAGCATCTCTATGGCAACTCCCCACAGAGCGTGCTGATTTCACTCTGCTCAGCAGCGGGGTTAAGAGAAATGTCCTGACAACTCATGGTGAGGCCAGTCGGCTCAGCCCCACCCCCGCTGCAGAGGGAAGCCGCCAGACACCAGAAACTGCAAGTTACTCAGGCAAACAGACTTGGAGACAACCATGGGCCCCAAAGTCACCTGGTGAAGTCTGTGGCCTGACCCGTTGCATCCTCCAAGGCTGTACAGACTCGCACACCTCGTACAGAGTGCAGCCACTAGAGGGGGGCAAAGCTCTGCCCGAGTGGGTTAGCACAAGTCCAGTGTGTGGTCCCTCCAGCTGGAGCCCTGCAAGGCGACAGGATACACATGGGGTGGTCTCTAATCTCCTTCTCCTGCCAGTGGGACTGGCCTAGCGGTGGCTACCTGCCCCGGCCCTGACTGTGGCTGCCGCCTCACTGCTCTGGGGGGCTGTGAGCGAGTGGGCCATGGTGTCACAACACCTCTCACACTGCAGTGAAGCAGGAGGCAGCGACTGGCAGGAGCGGGGCGTGCACGCCGACCCCATGGACAGGAGGGAGATAGGGCAAGGGCATCTTGACTGGGAAGCAGCCACCAGGCCGAGCCCCAAGGACAAGGCGGCGGGGCATTAACACAGGCTCAGGGGAAGCATTGGGTTGGGTCTGAAAACATCTTGACATTCTCAGGTCATGTTGGGACCAGCTGTGGGGCCAGTTCTAGCTGCAGCCCCTGCCCGTCCCAGGTGTGGCCAGACCAGGTGCAGATGGGCAGGAATCCAGGCTCAGTGTGTCCCTGGCCCAGCTAGACAGATCAGAAAGGCTGGTGGAGGCTCCCAGAAGCTGCTGAATGGCTGGGGGCTTTTCGAGCCCTGAGCCAAATGACCCCTTCACTCGCTCCTCTACCCTGATGCAGCCATGCCCTTGCCCTTTGGGTTGATCCCCCACACTCACTCACTTTCACCAGGCTGGAGCGGGGGTTGGGATATGGGAGGGAGTTTGTGTGCAGGAAGGGGGGAGGGGTCAGGTTCTGGGAGGGAGTTTGAGTGCAGGATGGGGTGCGGGCTCTAGGCTGGAGCAGGGAGTTGGGGGTGCAGGAGGAGGTCAGGGGGTCAGCACTTATCTTGGGCGGCTCCCGAAAGCAAGGGGCACACCTCTGTGGCAGCGGCTCCTAGGCGGGGGGCCCTGGGCGGTCTCCACTCGCTGCTGGCCACAGGTACCACCCCCACAGCTCCCATTGGCTACAGTTCCCGGCCAATGGGAGCTGCAGAGTCAGCACTTGGGGCGGGGCCAGTGCGCGGTGACCACCCGCTTCTGGAAGTGGTGCGGAGTGAGGGCAGGCACTGCGATGCTGGTGGCGGCTGGGGTCCCCCAGGTCCTTTTACATCACCCAGGCCCCTGGGCCATTGCCCCTTTTGATCTCCCCGTCAGTGGGTCTGTCTGTGGCTAACAACTGGGGGGGTCCAGTCGAACTTCCCCATGTCCCTGGTTAAATGGAGGAGAGATGTGACAAAGTGAGAAGTTTCGGTAATATTTTTACGAATGCTAGGGCCTCTCTCAGTTTCCCTCTGTACATGGCTTTGCTACCCAGCAAGTGCAAAAGGATTACTACGGCTCCTGGAACAGCACGGGGCAGGGGTGTCACCTCACTGTCTGAGGGGCGGGGTGGGGGCATTAATAGAGTCATTAAAGAACTGGTGCAAATCAATCCAAATCCAGAAGAGGTTCCAGCAAAATAGTGACACCCCTGGGGCTGAACAATCCTGGGCAGGAGGGACTTGGGACCAGAACTGGGGAACAAGGCGGCAGGTGAATGGAGGTGGGTGGTTTTTTGAGGGATTCAGGAGCTCGGAGCTAGGAGACAAGCGGGGGACAGGGAGAGAGAGCAAGAGCTGCAGTCCATCACAACCTGGCTGACTTATCACAGAACTGGTTTGAGCAGGGTGGATTATGGGGTAACTTCTGCCTCTCTGCGCTCACTCAAGAGTGTCGGATCCTGTAGCCAGGTAGCAATCAACCTGCCTGGTTGCTGTGACTCCTGCCTGGAGCTTGGTGCAGCCAGCCACAGAGACAGAGACACGGAAAGCTGGGGTCCAAGGCCCAGTCTCAGAGGCACGTGCATGCGCCCCCTTAGAGCCATTCCACTACAGCTGCCCTGCACTGGGCATGCCAAGCCACGGCCTAGCCCAGAGAGCCCCTGGCTGGCACACGCTGCTGGCAGCACAGCAGGAAAGCTGCAGTTTTTCCCCATGAAGCCAGATGCCTTTCCATGTAGTGCTGGCCACTCGTTCCCAGCACCAGCGGCTTGTGGCTGGCTCTGGCCCAGGAACGTCACCCTCAGCCAGTGCAAGGGGATGCAACATGGGGGTCCCATAAAGCACGTGCAGGAGTGTCTGTTCTGCTCACAGCTAGAGCAGAACACCCATGGCGGGTGGGAAATGGCTCCTTGCCAGCAGGCCGAGCCTCGGAGAGACATGGGTGCCCTCACCCCCTTCCTAGCACTGCGCAACCCTCCACAACCCAGCATGACAAAGGAGAGGAAGGCCGAGATGGGACACAGTTCAAGATCCCACCCACCCCCACCAGTTCCCAGCCTGCCAGCCCCCAGCCACGCCCATGGGTATCCAGCCCTCCACCTCAACCCACCCCCATGGGTACCCCACCTGCCAGCCCCCAGCCACCCCCACAGGTACCCGCACCCAAACTCCCTCCTGTAGCCTACACCCCACCTCAACCCAACCCCTTGCCCCAGCCCACAGCCCTTTCCTACACCCCAAACCCCTCATCCCTGGACCCACCCCAGAGCCCAAACCCACAACCGGAACCCTCACCCCCTGCACCTCAACCACCTGCCCCAGCCCAGAGCCCTCTCCCGCACCCTGAACCCTTCAATTCTGGCCCCACCTGGAGCCTGAACCCCCAGCCCAGAACCCATACCCCCCTGCACCCCAACCCCCTGTTCCAGCCCGGAGCCCTCTCCTGCACCCTCATCCTTGGCCTCACTCCAGAGCCCGCACCCCTAGCCAGAGCCCTCACCCCCCTCCCACCCCTGCTCCAGCCCACTGAAAGTGAGTGAGGGTGGGGGAGCGTGAGCCATTGAGGGAGGGGGAATGGAGCGAGCAGGGGGCGGGGCCTCCGGGAAGGGGCAGGGCAGGGGTGTTCGGTTTTGTGCAATTAGAAAGTTGGTAACCTGAGTACCTGGCCCTCCACCCCAACCCACCCCCACAGGTATTCAACCCTCCACCCCCACCAGTCCCCAGCCTGCCAGTCCCCAGCCATGCCCATGGGTACCCGACCCTCCACCCCAACCCACCTCCATGGGTATCTGGCCTGCCAGCCCCCACTTGCCCCACAGGTACCTGACCCTCTGCCCCAGTCCACCCCCATGAGTACCCAGCTCTCCAACATCACCAGTACCCAGCCTGCCTCGAGCCTCCCGCATGGATACCCAGCCCTCCACCCCAACCCACCCCCAGGGTACCTGGCCTGCCAGCTCCCACTTGACCCCACAGGTACCTGACCCTCTGCCCCAACCCACCCTCACAGGTACCCAGCCCTCCACCCACACCAGGACCCAGCCTGCCTCTAGCCTCCCGCACAGGTACCCAGCCCGCAGGCCGCAGTGGTACCCAGGCTGCCAGCAGCCCCCCACAGGAACCCAGTCTGCTAGCCCCCAGTCATCCCCACATGTACCTGTCCTGCCAACTCTCCACAGTACCCAGGCCATTGCCACCCAGCTGCCCCCACAGGCACCCAGATCCATGGATAGGGCAGTACCCACATGGGGCAAGATGGAGCACACTGGAACTGAGGCCTGTGGAGGCTACAGCTCCCATAAAGACGACAAGAGGGACTGTGGGCTGGATACAGCTCCATGCGCTGCCTCTTGCCCTGCTTCACGGGACCCTGGCTGTGTCAGAACCTCCCCCTATAGGGAGCCTGGGGCCTCGCTCAGCACCCACCAAGCTCTTTGCTGGTTCTGCCTGGGCAGAGGAGATGACAGTTTCCCTCCCGCCTGGAGCACACAGTTCCAGCTACAGATCTGTGCCTCTCAGAGTCAACGCAGGCCAGCGGGGAGGTGGAGCCTGGTTCATTGCAGGCAGAATCATGCTGCTGCCAGGAGGAGCGTTTTAAACCAGAAGCTCTAACCTGCGGTCCTGGCCCCACATGGCTGGCATCGTGCATGGCACCATTCACATGAGCAGGGCTGTAAATGCCCCCCCACGGAGCATCAAATGGTTAGGGGTTGCTTTTTCACTTCCTGCCCTAAAGCCCTGAGCAGCTCTGTAGTGTGCCAGCCACGGGATGCCACGTGCCACCCCAGAGGTGCCTGCATTTCCGTGCTGGGTGACACGATTGCTGCGCATCAGTCACAAAGGGCTTCAAGATCACAGCCACGCTTGAACCACTGGGGGCTTCTCCAGCCCAGAGCCAAACCCCAGACAGCCCAACATTCCCATTCCTCAGATCTGACAATGCAGCTCATCACTTCCCCTCTGTGGTGGAGGTGGGCCCTGCCCCCGAGGATGCAGTGGGGAGCTGGCTACATGGCCTACCACCCAAAGGGGAATTCAATACTTTGGCTGCTGGACACAGACAGACCCCGTGGCCCTCACTGGCTCTCCTCCTGTGCTGCCTGGGGGGGTCTCAGCAGGGGTCTCTCATGGCCAGAGAGCCAGTGGTGAGAAGGGGGCACAGAGCAGTGGGGCAGGAGGACAGAGGTTGGAAGAGCTGAGGGCTATTTCTTAGGCACTAAAAATCAAACCAATCTTCTTTCAGCCCCCAGCCTAGCACAACATCTACCCAGGACAATCTGGGGTGGGGCAGGGAGCTGTCTCTGACAGGGATTGGCTTGCACTGTGAATACACTTTGCAGAATGTTATTCCAGCAACTAAAGGGTTAATGGTCTTAGCCTATGCAAGTCCCAGTAGGCGCATGTGGGTGGGTATTGCCCTCTAGGGACTGGTCCATGTAAGAGGATACTACAGCTGGCAGCTAGAGGAGTTCTCCTTTAGATCAAGCAATATAGGCTTAAGGTCCAAGTGACAATCCAAGAAGTCTTGGGAGTCATTAGGTATGCAAACAGGCTCAGCTTGAATCTGTATGAGCACCCGTGTCCCTCTGAACTGGAAGTAAAAAGCAAGCCATGGTGAGAACAGTAAAAGGGGATGTTGGATATAGTTGCAACTGATGTTCTAGCCAGAACCTGGGATAACTGCCAGAGCTATGCAGGAAAGCAGCTTGAGATAGCCTGGGGGGAAGTCTGTGGGCTTTGTAATTTGGTAGATTCTAAGTGGGCACCTTGTAATGCTCCAACACACGACATCTCACAGCAAACTGGGCATGGGATATTCTCAGGGGGTGCCCAGGGTGAGCCACCTTGTTACCTCTAGTCCAAGGGAGGCTTGCTTGTGTTTAACTGGGTGTCTGCTCCCTGCCCCCACCAGCCTGCCAGCCACCCATGCACTCTTGTCTGCGCTCTGCCAGCCCTCATGTTGCCTTGCAGGTTAACAATGGCGGCATCCCAGTCCCCGAGCACCCTTTGAAGTGTTCCGCCTTGTAGGTCCAGCCCCTGGAAGTGACCAGGTTGACTATGTCCAGCAGGACAGTTCTCACACACGTTGTTTTGACCCCACTGAGAATTGGCAGCTGGGTAACATCGCAGCACAGAGATAGATTTACAGTGAAAACACTCATACATTTCTCAACGAAGATTAAAGTCAGCGAACTTGTGAGTAAGGCTAATGAAAACAGAATGGCTATCTCTAGAACAAGACCATCCAACACAAGTGGTTACCTTTCCTATGTAACAGAGTAGATCTTCCCCCGACAAATTCAGTCTGGGGCAGAACTAGCTGGTTTTCAGCCAAACCAGGATCCAAGCAGCCATAAACGCTCTCTCCATCTTCCAGGGGTGCTCCACTCACTGAGGAAACTAAGCATCTTTTTGCTTCTCCTTATATTTCCTCAAACTCCTTGTGTAGGCCCCAGAGTGGGGCTGACCCTGCTGTCATGCCCTTCCTAGGGTGCTCACTCCATGGTGCTTTCATGTCCTTGTGTGGACTCCCTGTGCAAACCAGGCCTGCCAGATGTTGCTGTCCTGCTGGCACCAGTGGGCCTGTGTTTCACTGGGCAGGCTTCAGGACAAATCGCGCCACACAGAAATCCCTCCCAGGAACTGCCAGTCCCTCGCCTGGCATGAAATTCATGAAAGAAATGGGGGAGGTGGGAAATGGGGGGGGACACAACTTTGGAGGCACGGAAGCAGCAGGCTTGACACAGTGACAGCTGAAATTGCAGGTAACGGCTGACACTGTAATGACTAATCAGGGGGCGATTTCAGAGGCAGATGCTGTCAGCTCCTGCCCGATCACCCAAATAAACCAACAAAGGAGAGCAGGGAAGAAAAGGAGCTTTCATGACACAACTGCGCTGTACTTCCCGGCAAAGACTTCGCAACGGCTCTCAGGCTGGTGCCCCCCTCGCCAGCTGGGCACACCCAGAGCTCCTACTGCTCACTCTCCGGGCTTCCCATGTACTGCCTCACCAGGGAGCTACTGGCAGCAGGCAGGAGTGGGGGGCTCTGGAGTCAGGGGCTGCCAGACCCCGGGAAGCAGGCTGCAGGGACTCCTGCTGTCAGTCTCAGCACTGCCCCAGGGGGACAGAAGACAAAGGCAGATGCCACCACATCCCCTCAGTTCAGATGTGCCAGGCGTGGCCTTTCTGCAGGTGGTATCCAACCAACCACGATGACAGGGCATGGCACTGCCACATAGACAGCCAGAACCACAGGGTGCCCTTGGCATGGCCGCTCCCTGCCCAGGGGTCCCGGAGCCCCTGCAGGGAAACAACCCTACAGGTGGCTGGGAGACTGAGGTGGCTGAACTCATGGGGTGACCTACCCTCCCAGAGGGGGCAGGGGACAGGTAGGAGTGCTGAATTTTCTCTGCCCTTCCCGAGCTCCCCCCGCCAAAGGAGCTAGGAGTTCTGCCCCTATATCTCAGTATCTTATGCGCCCACTCTGCTGCCCACCTCCCTCCAACACCTGAAGAAAGCTCCCCCCCACCATGTGACCCCCTCCCCAATTGTCCTAGTGTAACCGCTGCTCCTAGCCCTCTCCCCTTTGCCAGACCTGGGCTGGCTCTCAGTGGCCCAGGGTGGCTGCTTTGCATGCCAGCCAGGTCAGTGTTTCCAGCAGGCAGGAAGCCCTGGCAAGTAGGCAGGACCCATGGCTAAAGGGCAGAAGGATCATGGTGTGTGTCACTGCCTCGTGGCCCGGGCAGGGGCTGGGAAGCCAAGACTCCCTCTGTGGCAGGCGGGGCGCTGTGTGGGCTGCGAGTGCTGGGTCTGGCCAGGTCCTGTCCTGCGCCCACCTATAGAACAGGCCCATGGGAAGAGACTGGGAGCAAGGCCCCTCCAAGGTGGGCACCATTATTCTGGGTAGGAGGCGGGCTCACAGCAGGGGGAGCTGTAGCCTTGTTAACCCCTAAGCTACTGGTGCACCTTATTCAGTCAGCCATCCCAACATGCACTGGGCAGGTGTCAGCTGCACGGAGGGCAGGGCAGAGGAGAACAGTTCCCCTCCCCCCAGTGAGACATGGTGGGGGTCAATGCACGTGGGAGTTCCCCCTGCCCCTCATTCTGGGGAGAAATGCATTCCCTAACACCCCTCGCTCTGGGTGACCCCGCTGCAGATCCAGAAGGGGTAGAGCAACTGTGGGTTTACACCAGAGTAAGTGAGAACAGAATCCGTGTGCATGGCAGCCCCTACTGGAGTAGGAATGGCGCATCAGTTCTAACTGCCCTTCCTTAATCCATCAGAGATCTCCCATTGACTGGCACACCTTCCACTAGTGCTGCCAACGTGCTGGGTGCTGTACAGCCCCAGAAGGGACCAGCTCCCAGGAGCTTGCCATTGACAAAACAGAGCTAGCCCACTGTCCTCAAGGTAATCACCAGGCTCTCTTCTTTCTGTTTGATTATCTGCCACGTTATCATAGTCCTACTGATCACCAGGCACACGCTGACCCTCTCTAGCCATGGACGACCCTCTTCTCCCTCTACTTAATGTCTCCTTCTGTCAGTCATCATTCATCGAGTATCTGCCGTTCTGCTGAGCGTATCCCTCTCTATCTAGTCTAGTACACAGCTCTCAGCCTAGCACCATGCACCACCCTTTCTCTAGCGCAGGGGTCGGCAACCTTTCAGAAGTGGTGTGCCGAGTCTTCATTTATTCTCTCTAATTTAAGGTTTTGCATGCCAGTAAAACTTTTTAACCTTTTTAGATGGTCTCTTTCTATAAGTCTATATTATATAACTAAACTATTGTTCTCTGTAAACTAAATAAAGTTTTTAAAATGTTTAAGAAGCTTCATTTAAAATTAAATTAAAATGCAGAGCCCCCTGGACCAGCGGCCAGGACCCGGGCAGTGGGAGTGCCACTGGACATCAGCTCGCGTGCTGCCTTCGGCATGCGTGCCATAGGTTGCCTGCCCCTGCTCCAGCTAATAACTCAGATAGTCTGTCAAGTCCTCTCCAGGGTAGGGCATGAGCTCTCACTGCATGGGAGCAGCTCAGATCCAATGAGCACTGCACGTCACCTCGAGCCACCTCGAGCCTATTGCATTCTCTTTGGCTCAAGCTACTGATGCTCAGACCTAGAGTTCCTAACATAACCCTGCATAATTTCTTTGGGGAGGATTCAGAGCCAGAGTTTGCACACCAGAAGTTAGAACAAGTTGGTTTTGTAAAATGCAGTTTTTAGGGGATATGTATCTCAGAAATCCCTTGCTCAAACAACCCCAACTTTAGCCCACTAACCCTACCCAGTACCCCCATGAGGTCCAGCAAATAGCAATACAAACCTAGCCAGGAGGCCAATTTTAGAGGGCTTAGAATAGTCCACTGTTAAACGGAAAGCTACATTCAACCTCAACTACATTGGAGCTGGCACTACTATAATCTATCTAAATAGACACCCCTCTATCTATTGCTATGCATACCCATCTAACCTATCTCAGAAAGTGTTACTGTACATCCAATGCAGGGGAGTTCTATATTTGATTACATCTCGACAGATATGGAGGAACTGATCAAAGACCTGTGTAGAAAGAATAGTAAATATGGCAGGCGACCAGCTTGGCTTAAGAGTGAAATCCTTGCTGATCTTAAACACACCAAAAAAAACCTTACAAGAAGTGGAAGATTGGACAAATGACATGGAGGAGTATAAAAATATTGCTCAGGCATGCAGGAGTGAAATCAGGAAGGCCAAATCACACTTGGAGGTGCAGCTAGCAAGAGATGTTAAGAGTAACAAAAAGGGTTTCTTCAGGTATGTTAGCAACAAGAAGAAAGTCAAGGAAAGCGTGGGCCCCTTATTGAATGAGAGAGGCAACCTAGTGACAGAGGAGGTGGAAAAAGCTAATGTACTCAATGCTTTTTGGCCTCTGTCTTCACGAACAAGGTCAGCTCCCAGACTGCTGCACTGGGCAGCATAGCATGGGGAGGAAGTGACCAGCCCTCTGTCAAGAAAGAAGTGGTTCGGGATTATTTAGAAAAGCTGGATGAGCACAAGTCCATGGGGCTGGATGCTCTGCATCCGAGAGTGCTAAAGGAGTTGGCGGATGTGATTGCAGAGCCATTGGCCATTATCTTTGAAAACTCATGGCGATCGGGGGAGGTCCCAGATGACTGGAAAAAGGCTAATGTAGTGGCCATCTTTGAAAAAGGGAAGAAGGAGGATCCTGGGAACTACAGGCCAGTCAGCCTCACCTCAGTCCCTGGAAAAATCATGGAGCAGGTCCTCAAGGAATCAATTCTGAAGCACTTAGAGGAGAGGAAAGTGATCAGGAACAGTCAGCATGGATTCACCAAGGGCAAGTCATGCCTGACTAATCTAATTGCCTTCTATGACGAGATAACTGGTTCTGTGGATGTGGGGAAAGCAGTGGATGAGTTGTTCCTTGACTTTAGCAAAGATTTTGACACAGTCTCCCACAGTATTCTTGCCAGTAAGTTAAAGAAGTATGGGCTGGATGAATGGACGATAAGGTTGATAGAAAGCTGGCTAGATTGTCGGGCTCAACAGGTAATGATCAATGGCTCCATGTCTAGTTGGCAGCCGGTATCAAGTTGAGTGCCCCAAGGGTCAGTCCTCGGGCCAGTTTTGTTCAATATCTTTCTTAATGATCTGGAGGATGGTGTGGATTGCACCCTTGACAAGTTTGCAGATGACACTAAACTGGGAGGAAAGGTAGATACGCTGGAGGGTAAGGATAGGATACAGAGGGTCCTAGACAAATTAGAGGATTGGGCCAAAAGAAATCTGATGAGGTTCAACAAGGACAAGTGCAGAGTCCTGCACTTAGGACGGAAAAATCCCATGCACCGCTACAGACTAGGGACCAAATGGCTTGGCAGCAGTTCTGAAGAAAAGGACCTAGCGGTTACAGTGGACGAGAAGCTGGACATGAGTCAACAGTGTGCCATTGTTGCCAAGAAGGCCAATGGCATTTTGGGATGTATAAGTAGGGGCATTGCCAGCAGATCGAGGGACCCTCTATTTGACATTGGTGAGGCCTCATCTGGAGTACTTTGTCCAGTTTTGGGCCCCACACTACAAGAAGGATGTGGAAAAATTGGGAAACGTCCAGTGGAGGGCAACAAAATTGATTAGGGGACTGGAACACATGACATATGAGGAGAGGTTGAGGGAACTGGGATTGTTTAGTCTGTGGAAGAGAAGAATGAGGGGGGATTTGATAGCTGCTTTCGACTACCTGAAAGGGGGTTCCAAAGAGGATGGATCCAGACTGTTTTCCGTGGTAACAGATGACAGAACGAGGAGTAATGGTCTCAAGTTGCAGTGGGGGAGGTTTAGGTTGCATATTAGGAAAAACTTTTTCCCTAGGAGGGTGGTGAAACACTGGAATGCGTTACCTAGGGAGGTGATGGAATCTCCTTTCTTAGAAGTTTTTAAGGTCAGGCTTGACAAAGCCCTGGCGGGGATGATTTAGTTGGGGACTGGTCCTTCTTTGTGCAGGGGGTTGGACTAGATGACCTCCTTAGGTCCCTTCTAACCCTGATATTCTGTGATTCTATGATTCTATGACAAATCATGGAGCGGGAATTCCTCAAGGAATCAATTTTGAAGCACTTAGAGGAGAGGAAAGTGACCAGGAACAGTCAGCATCATTTCACCATGGGCAAGTCATGCCTGACTAACCTAATTGCCTTCTATGATGCGATAACTGGCTCTGTGGATGAGGGGAAAGCGGTGGACATGTTATTCCTTGATTTTTGCAAAGCTTTTGATACGGTCTCCCACAGTATTCTTGCCAGGAAGTTAAAGAAATATGGGCTGGATGAATGGACTATAAGGTGGATAGAAAGCTGGCTAGATTGTTGGGCTCAGCAGGTAGTGATCAATGACTCCATGTCTAGTTGGCAGCAGTGTGCCCCAGGGGTCGGTCCTGGGGCCGGTTTTGTTCAATATCTTCCTTAATGATCTGGAGGATGGCATGGATTACACCCTCAGCAAGTTTGCAGATGACACTAAACTGGGAGGAGTGGTAGATACGCTGGAGGGTAGGGATAACATACAGAGGGCCCTAGACCAATTAAAGGACTGGGCCAAAACAAATCTGATGAGGTTCGACACGGACAAGTGCCGAGTCCTGCACTTAGAATCATAGAATATCAGGGTTGGAAGGGACCTCAGGAGGTCATCTAGTCCAACCCCCTGCTCAAAGCAGGACCAATCCCCAATTAAATCATCCCAGTCAGGGCTTTGTCAAGCCTGACCTTAAAAACTTCTAAGGAAGTAGATTCTACCACCTCCCTAGGTAACACATTCCAGTGTTTCACCACCCTTCTAGTGAAAAAGTTTTTCCTAATATCCAACCTCAACCTTCCCCACTGCAACTTGAGACCATTACTCCTTCTCCTGTCCTCTTCTACCACTGAGAATAGTCTAGAACCATCCTCTCTGGAACCACCTCTCAGGTAGCTGAAAGCAGCTATCAAATCCCCCCTTCATTCTTCTCTTCTGCAGACTAAACAATCCCAGTTCCCTCAGCTTCTCCTTATAAGTTGTGTGTTCCAGACCCCTAATCATTCGTGTTGCCCTCTGCTGGACTCTCTCCAATTTATCCACATCCTTCTTGTAGTGTGGGGCCCAAAACTGGACACAGTACTCCAGATGAGGCCTCACCAATGTCGAATAGAGGGGAACGATCACGTCCCTCGACATGCTCGCTATGCCCCTAGTAATACATCCCAAAATGCCATTGGCCTTCTTGGCAACAAGGGCACACTGCTGACTCATATCCAGCTTCTCGTCCACTGTCACCCCTAGGTCCTTTTCCGCAGAACTGCTGCCTAGCCATTCGGTCCCTAGTCTGTAGTGGTGCATTGGGTTCTTCCGTCCTAAGTGCAGGACCCTGCACTTATCCTTATTGAACCTCTTCAGATTTCTTTTGGCCCAATTCTCCAATTTGTCTAGGTTCCTCTGTATCCTATCCCTGCCGTCCAGCGTATCTACCACTCCTCCTAGTTTAGTGTCATCCGCAAATTTTCTGAGAGTGCAATACACACCATCCTCCAGATCATTTATGAAGATATTGAACAAAACCGGCCCCAGGCAGAAGAATCCTATGCACCGTTACAGACTAGGGACCAAGTGGCTAGGCAGCAGTTCTGCAGAAAGAGACCTAGTGGTTATGGTGGACGAGAAGCTGGATATGAGTCAGCAGTGTGCCGTTGTTGCCAAGAAGGCCAATGGCATTTTGGGATGTATAAGTAGGGGCATAGCGAGCAGATCGAGGGACGTGATCGTTCCCCTTTATTCAACATTGGTGAGGCCTCATCTGGAGTACTGTGTCCAGTTTTGGGCCCCACACTACAAGAAGGATGTGGAAATATTGGAAAGTGTCCAGTGGAGGGCAACAAAAATCATTAGGGAGCTGGAGCACATGATTTATGAGGAGAGGTTGAGGGAACTGGGATTATTTAGTCTGCAGAAGAGAAGAATGAGGGGGGATTTGATAGCTGCTTTCAACTACCTGAAAGGGGGTTCCAAAGAGGATGGATCTGGACCAGAGGTGGGCAAACTACGGCCCGCGGGACCATCCTGCCCGGCCCCTAAGTTCCCGGCTGGGGAGTCTAGTCCCTGGCCCTTAACCCTGTTCTTCCCCCTCCCCTGCAGCTTCAGCTGGCTGTGCCACCAGCACGGGAGGGGGCTGCACTGCGGGGGCAGGGGAGAGCAGGAAGGGAGGCTCATCTGCAGTCACAGGGGAGCAGGCAGGCGGTGCGGGTGGCGGGAGAACGGCAAACGCAGGTGGAGGACTCAGGAGGAGCACAGGGCAGCTGCGCAGCTGGCCGGAGAGAAGCAGTGCTTTGAAGGGGAAACCGCCGCTTCTCTCTGGCTGCGTGGCTGCCCTTCCTCCTGCATCCTCTGCCCATGTCCGCAGGGCCGCATTCTGAAGGAGGCTTTAGAGGGGGGGTTGGATAGGGGGTGGAGTCCCAGGGCAGCGGTTAGGGCCAGGTGGTCCCAGGAGGGGGTGGTCAGGGGACAAGGATTAGCAGGGGTTGGTTAGGTCGGGAGTTCTGAGGGGGGCATTCAGGGGGCAGGAAGTGGGAGGGGGCAGATAAGATTAAGGTTTGGGGAGTCACAGCCTTCCCTACCAGTTTTGGAACCCCGATGTGGCCCTCAGGCCAAAAAGTTTGCCCACCCCTGATCTAGACTGTTCTCAGTGGTACCAGATGACAGAACGAGGAGTAATGGTCTCAAGTTGCAGTGGGGGAGGTTTAGGTTGCATATTAAGAAAAACTTTTTCACTGGGAGGGTGGTGAAGCACTGGAATGCGTTACCTAGGGAGGTGATGGAATCTCCTTCCTTAGAGGTTCTTAAGGTCAGGCTTGACAAAGCCCCTGGCTGGGATGAGTTAGTTGGGGATTGGTCCTGCTTTGAGCAGGGGGTTGGACTAGATGACCTCCTGAGGTCCCTTCCAACCCTGATAGTCTATGATTCTATGAAAGACCTAAAACATAGTTGTAGCTTAGATACAAGTGATCATGATTTGAATACATGTGTTATGTGTATATAGAATAAAGTCCAAACCAAAAATATAGATACTTGGTGCTGAAAACAATTATGCACCAAATCTATTTGGAGAGAGAATTTAAATAGAAAAATGTGAATGATAATTGGGAACTATTTAAGAACATTTTACTAGAGGCCCCAAAAGCAGCAATCCCATAATTGAGAAAGAAGGGTACATTGGTTAAAAAGTAATACTGGCTTACAGAGAAAGTCAAAGCAGCTAGTGTATGTGTGTGTGTGTGTGTGTGTATCTATAAAATACATATAACAAATGGAAGACAGGAAGTTGACAGCAATCAATATAAATCAGAAGCTAAGAAGTGTAAAAAAATTGATAAGGGAAGCAGAAGAACACAAAGAGAAATCTATGGCCAGCAGAGATGAGGACAAAATGGAGTTTTCCAAGTATATCCTAACAATGGCATTGGTTCATTACTAGATGGAAATGGAAATCAGTAATAATGCAGAAAAGGCAAAAATGTTCAATAAATATTTCTATTCTTTGTTTAGGAAAAAGCCAGATGATGTGGTCATTTCATATGAAGAAACACTTTCTATTCCAGAGGTTCTCAAACTGAGGGTTGTGGGAGTTGCAAGCTGTAAGCCTCCACCCCCAAACCCTACTTCACCTCCAGCATTTATAATAATATTAAATATAAAAAATGTTTTTAATTGATGGGGCGGGGGTCACACTCAGAGACTTGCTGTTTGAAAGGGTTCACCAATACAAAAGTTTGAAAACCACTGCTCTATTCCAACAGTAACTCAGGAGAATGCTATTAAAGCTAAATATTTTTAAATCAGCAGGTCCAGGTTACTTGTCTTCAGAAGTTTTAAAAGAGCTGTCTGAGGAGCACTCTGGACCATTAATGTGGATTTTCAATAAGTCTTGGAACTCTGGGAAAGTTCCAGACAACTGAATGAAAGCTAACATTGTGCCTATATTTAAAAAGGGTAAATGGGACACCCGACTAGTTATAGGCCTGTCAGTCAGACTCTGATCCTGGGCAAGATGATGGAGCAGCTGACATGGGACTCAATAAAAAATTAAAGGAGGGCAATAGAATTAATGCCATCAATATGTGATTTTGGAAAATAGATCCTGTCAAAGTAACTTGATATATTTTTTGATGAGATTATAAGTTTGGTTGATGAAAGCAAAAGTGTGGATGTAATAGATTTAGAGATCTGTAAGGCATTTGACTTGGTACCGCATGACATTTTGATTAAGAAATTAGAAAGATACAAAAAGTCAACCTGGCCCACATTGAATGGATTAAAAACCAGTTAACTGACAGGCCCCAAACTGTAACTGGAAATGGGGAATCATCATCCAGTGGGTGTGTTCCCATGGGGGTGCCAAAGGGTTCAGTTCTTTAACATTTTTGTCAGTGACCTGGAAGAAAACCAAATTGTCACTGATGTAGTTTGCCGAGGACACAAGATTGAGAAGGTGAAAACAATGAAGAGGACAGGTCGTTAATACAGAGCCATCTCCATGGCTTGGTAAGCTGGGCACAAGCAAACACGCGTTTTAATGGGGCCAAATGTAAATGCAGCATGAGCACCCCCAGTGGGCAGCCAACATGCAATGTTTGCAGGAGCCTAGGTTCTAGCTGCTCTCCTCAGGCTGTAGGATAGCCAGTGGAGAACCCCTCCTGCTCCACAGTAGAATCATAGAATATCAGGATTGGAAGGGACCTAAGGAGGTCATCCAGTCCAACCCCCTGCTCGAAGCAGGACCAATCAGGATAAGGATAAACCAAGCAGGATAAGGCCTCACCAATGTCGAATAGAGGGGAATGATCACGTCCCTCGATCTGCTGGTAATGCCCCTACTTATACATCCCAAAATGCCATTGGCTTTCTTGGCAACAAGGGCACACTCATATCCAGCTTCTTGTCCACTGTAATCACTAGGTCCTTTTCTGCAGAACTGCTGCCGAGCCTTTCGGTCCCTAGTCTGTAGCGGTGCATGGGATTCTTCCGTCCTAAGTGCAGGACTCTGCACTTGTCCTTGTTGAACCTCATCAGATTTCTTTTGGCCCAATCCTCTAATTTGTCTAGGACCCTCTGTATCCTATCCCTACCTCCAGCGTATCTACTCTCCTCCCAGTTTAGTGTCATCTGCAAACTTGCCGAGGGTGCAATCCACACCATCCTCCAAATCATTAAGGAAGATATTGAACAAAACCAGCCCCAGGACGACCCTTGGGGCACTCCACTTGATACCGGCTGCCAACTAGACATGGAGCCATTGATCATTACCCGTTGAGCCCGACAATCTAGCCAGCTTTCTATCCACCTTATCGTCCGTTCATCCAGCCCATACTTCTTTAATTTACTGGCAAGAGTACTGTGAGAGACCGTGTCAAAAGCTTTGCTAAAGTCAAGGAACAACTCATCCACTGCTTTCCGCTCATCCACAGAACCAGTTATCTCGTCATAGAAGGCAATTAGATTAGGCATGACTTGCCCTTGGTGAATCCATGCTGACTGTTCCTGATCACTTTCCTCTCCT
Organism: Lepidochelys olivacea; assembly: GCF_965140295.1. NCBI lineage: Eukaryota > Metazoa > Chordata > Testudines > Cheloniidae > Lepidochelys > Lepidochelys olivacea. Next base: position 49,561,849 of record NC_140417.1, read on the forward strand.
CTAAATGTTTCAGAATTGATTCCTTGAGGACCGACCTGCTCCATGATTTTTCCAGGGACTGAGGTGAGGCTGACTGGCCTGTAGTTCCCAGGATCCTCCTTCTTCCCTTTTTTAAAGATGGCCACTACATTAGCCTTTTTCCAGACATCCGGGACCTCCCCCGATCGCCATGCGTTTTCAAAGATAATGGCCAATGGCTCTGCAATCACATCCGCCAACTCCTTTAGCACTCTCGGATGCAGAGCATCCAGCCCCATGGACTTGTGCTCATCCAGCTTTTCTAAATAGTCCCAAACCACTTCTTTCTTCACAGAGGGCTAGTCACCTCCTCCCCATGCTGTGCTGCCCAGTGCAGTTGTCTGGGAGCTGACCTTGTTTGTGAAGACAGAGACAAAAAAAGCATTGAGTACATTAGCTTTTTCCACCTCCTCTATCACTAGGTTGCCTCCCTCATTCAATAAGGGGCCCACACTTTCCTTGACTTTCTTCTTGTTGCTAACATACCTGAAGAAACCTTTCTTGTTACTCTTAACATCTCTTGCTAGCTGCACCTCCAAGTGTGATTTGGCTTTCTGATTTCACTCCTGCATGCCCGAGCAATATTTTTATACTCTTCCCTGGTCATTTGTCCAATCTTCCACTGCTTGTAAGCTTCTTTTTTGTGTTTAAGATCAGCAAGGATTTCACTGTTAAGCCAAGCTGGTCGCCTGCCATATTTACTATTCTTTCTATACATCGGGATGGTTTGTCCCTGTAACCTCAATAAGGATTCTTTAAAATACAGCCAGCTCTCCTGGACTCCTTTCCCCCTTATATTATTCTCCCAGGGGATCCTGCCCATCAGTTCCCTGAGGGAGTCAAAGTCTGCTTTTCAGAAGTCCAGGGTCTGTATTCTGCTGCTCTCCTTTCTTCCCTGTGCCAGGATCCTGAACTCGACCATCTCATAGTTACTGCCTCCCAGGTTCCCTTCCACTTTTGCTTCCCCTACTAATTCTTCCAGGTTTGTGAGCAGCAGGTCAAGAAAAGCTCCCCCCCTAGTTGGTTCCTCCAGCACTTGCACCAGGAAATTGTTCCCTACGCTTTCCAAAAACTTCCTGGATTGTCTGTGCACCGCTATATTGCTCTCCCAGCAGATATCAGGGTGATTGAAGTCTCCCATCAGAACCAGAGCCTGCAGTCTAGTAAATTCCATTAGTTGCTGGAAGAAAGCCTCGTCCACCTCATCCCCCTGGTCCGGTGGTCTATAGCAGACTCCCACCACAACATCACCCTTGTTGCTCACGCTTCTAAACTTAATCCAGAGACACTCAGGTTTCTTTGCAATTTCATACCGGAGCTCTGAGCAGTCATACTGCTCTCTTACGTACAGTGCAACTCCCCCACCTTTTCTGCCCTGCCTGTGCTTCCTGAACAGTTTATATCCATCCATGACAGTACTCCAGTCATGTGAGTTATCCCACCAAGTCTCGGTTATTCCAATCACATCATAATTCCTTGACTGTGCCAGGACTTCCAGTTCTCCCTGCTTGTTTCCCAGGCTTCTTGCGTTTGTGTATAAGCACTTGAGATAACTCACTGTTTGTCCTGCTTTCTTAGTATGAGGCAGGAGCCCTCCCCTCTCGCACTCTCCTGCTCGTGCTTCCTCCCGGTATCCCACGTCCCCACTTACCTCAGGGCTTTGGTCTCCTTCCCCCGGTGAACCTAGTTACAGTGCGAGCTGCAACTCACCACAGGACTTGGGCTGCTCCCCAGCCCAGCCCCCACTGAGTGGAAGAGAAGCAGGCAATGGTGAAGCACCAGACCCCACCACATGAGTGCCTCCTTGGGAACCCTGGGAGATTGGACCTACTGGATAAGTGCATGCAGCACCAGTGCTGGGGAGCATCCCAGTGGCTGGTGACCACTGCTCTCCTCCTCCCAGGTGGCTCTCGGGATCCTGCAGGACCCTTCGGTCCACGGCGTTTGCATAGCAAAACCCACTAAACCATGAGCCCTGCCAGGTCTTGTAACAAGCCTGCAGGCCCAAAGGCAGGAGTCCACAATGGCCACCCTGCTGCCCATCATGGACATGTGGACTTTCCCAGGGATGGCAAGGACTGTTCCCGTGTTGCCATGCCTGCTGCCCCAACCCCTTCCACTCCAGCTAAATGAGAATCACTCCCACCCCTTTGCCACAGAGGGGCAATGGCACACATCTGCCCAGTTCTGATTCCATCCAGTAGAGGGCAGCAGTGCATCACAATGAGGAGGGAGAGGGGTTGCCCCATCAGAATGATAAATTGCAGGCTAATCTCCCACAATGCTCTGCAGCATCCGACCAATCAGGAGCAGCAGTCAGAGGTGAGGGAGCTGCAAAGGAATTCACATGCCTCCCAGTGTAATAACCGCGTTTCTTTGGGGAGAAGGGCCAGAAAATGAAAAGCACCCAGAGGAAAGCAGCATCAGGGAAGCTGCAAACGGAAACACCTGCTGCGTCTCCAGCCGTGCCGGGGGCCGCGCCGGAGTGGGCGGAGGTTGCACTGCATGGGGGATTGGGCCCTGCTGTTCAGGAATGCTGGAGCAGCACATTTGCTGGGAAGCAGCTGCATTCTGCGCCAGCCGAGGTGTTAATAGAGACGTGAACAGATGGGGCTGCAGCAAGGAGACGCAGAACAATGCAGCAAGAAATAGGTCACACCTGCCCCTGCTTTGGCTTGCAACAGAGCGCATGCCAACACGTTACACACATACATTCACACACATTCCCTACACACACACACTCTACACATTACACAATGCACACACAATTCCTACTGCACACAAACACCTGCACCCACCCAGGCATGTGCATATCCAGCCACAAACCACTTCTAACACATCCACCGTGCGCATGCACCCACCACACGTCTCCCATGCACAGCCACGCACATTTGAAACTTTTCCCACAGCACATGCCCAGAGCGTGCTCACTGTCTGTGCATCCGCATCCGGCACAGCTCTGGCAGCACATAAGTGCAATCACGGTGCTAATGCTGGAGGACCCTTGAAGGGGGGCCTAGAGCTTGAACTCCCCCCGCCCCCCAGCTTGTATAGCCCTGCCTCTGGGCTGCAGCGGCTCTGAGTGTCTCCTGACTATTATGGGGAGCTGGCAGGAGACAGACTGAGCCCTCTCTCAGTGACTTTCCTGAGGACCCAGAAAGCAGCCGCCCCAGACTCACCCCCCAATACCCTACCTCAATGGCTACAGTCGCAGGGATCAGTGGGACAACGGCCTGGTGGGATAGCAGCTTTGCCAGGGAAGAGGGAGCCACCCTGGCTGAGCCTCCGCCAGCCCCCTCCCCAACAGGGGGCCCCGCTGCACAACAGGGCCCTTGGGCTGCAGTCCCAACTCCCAGACCTGAGCTGCTCCACGGTCTCCGCCCACGGGCTGAGTGTGGGCCTATGACTGGGCATCACTGCACCAGCCACTGGGGGTGCAGGGGCCAGGCTGGGTGCCCCACCTGTGGCCCAGGGGCTGCTTGTGGATCTCGAGGGCGACTGGGTTAAGATGCACTGAAAGCCACGCCCTGTAACACTTAAACAGAAGCATTGGGCTCAGCTGCGCGGCTAGTGGGAGGTGACAGGGTCGCTGTCTCCCTGCAGCAATGCTGGCGCCAGGAGCACGCTGAGCAGCAGCTGTTCCTTCCCTGCTCTGCGGCACCCCTCCTGGCCACCTGCTGCATTGCAAGGGTGGGAGGAGAGCTGCCCCTGGCTGCAGCGTGGAAGCTCATCCTCACCCCAAGCAAGTGTGTGCCTAAACCAAAACCTTGCACCCCTCCACCCCAGAAACCTGAGCATGGTGCTTGGAAATTGAGCCTGGAACCAGATTAGGCCATGTGTGTAAACAGCCAGAGGCCAGAGCCAGCCACTGGTGCCATTTTCAATGGGATTTTCAATGGGAACTGAGGACCAGATCCTCAGTTAGGTGCCCAACTCCCATTGCTACTGAAATCAATGGGAGATGGGTGCCTAAATACTTTTGAGGCTCTGGTGCCTGACTGCCCTCAAAATCTCCCCTAGATTTGACTGGGCCCAGTGAACTCCCCAATCTGTGTTGGGACTGACACCAGGCTCTGGGTCTGAACCTATCTCACAAAAACTGCCCAAGCCTGATGAAGGCACAGGGGGGTCCCCCCACAATCAGACTTGATTCTGCAGGAAGGTTTCCAGCGTCTGCCCTCTGCCTGCAGTCCCAGCTGGGAGCCCAGTGCCATGCAAAGGCAGAAAGGGAAACGAATGCACAGAGGCTAACACAAGGCTTCCAGTGACTGGCTGAGTGGGGGGATTGCCCTCCCTCATCATACACAGGCAGACCTCCCGGTGGAGCATGCCAAGAGGTGCACCGATCCCCTGAACTGGGGGAGGAAGCATGCCGGAGTGAATGGCAGGTGGGGGGATGGAGTATGCGGAGGAAATGGCTGTCCCCACCAGGCAATAAAGTTCCACCAGAAAAATCCACCTGGCTAATTGCGCTGGCTTAGCGAGAGCGCTCTGCTGCGCCCCAGGGACCCGCGCAGGTGGGTAACCTTGGCAACCAGGCGTTCTGGGGCTCCGTGCGCCAGCTGAAGTGGGTGGGAGATTTTAACTGCATCCCCTCCCCCCATGTGGTGGGGAACAGAGCAAAGGAACCTCAGCGGAAAGGTTTCTACTCCAGGCCCCAGTGGGACAGGATAGCCCGCTCTGCTGGCTGAGATCACTGGCGGGTCAGGGGCTCCCGCGACCCTCTGCAGGGGCAGGACCTCAGGGAGAGGAAACGGGAATGGGAGGCCCAAGGAGCATCGGTGCTGGCAGCTGCAGCCCAGCTGTGTGGTGCAGTAGGCGCGCCTGGCAGAACAAACTGCACTGCAGGATGCCTGTGACAAGTGCAAGGTATCAACCCACCCCCAGAGCCGGGATTCCGGAGCACATCTGTGCCCGCAGAAATGGCTTGAGTCCCCCAAAACACCTGAGGGAGGCTTCTGTGCTCAGCGTTACAAAGGGGCAAGGAGCAGGAAGATGGGGCTCACTGTGATCGAGACAGTTGGGGTGGCTCAGCTGTGAACAGCACTCTTTATAATCCAGTAACCCCGAGAGGCCGGAGTCGAGATCGAGAGCCACAGCACACTGAGTGCTGTACAAACACGTAGTGAGAGAGAGAAAGTCCCTTCTGCAAAGACCTTACAATGTGCCTAAGCATGAAGGCCCCGCTGTTCAAAGGTATGAAGTGCCCAGCTCCCACTGAAATCTTCTAGGGCCTAAATGCCTTTGAGGTTCTGAGCCCAAGTGACTTGCCTATGGTCACCCAGCAGGTCAGTGGCAGGGCTGGGAACAGAGCCCAAGTCTCCTGCTTCCCAGGCCAGTGCCCTGCCTGTTGGGCCCTGCTTCCATTGGCAGAACCCCTGCAGCTGTTCCAAGGGAGATGACAGCTGGCTCTGCCTTCCGGCACCCACCCTGCCACTCACCAGCAAAACTCGTCCCCTCCGACTTGCTGGGCACAAAAGCAGCTGAAAACGCTCGTCCCTCCCAATCGACAGCAACAGCCTTTGTGACCAAACAGCACAGGTCAAACAGCCACTGGGTCATTTCAGCCGCCAGCACCAACCCCTCTGCTCTCCCCATTCCTAACTGAGCTTTGTCTGCCAGACCCACACATCCAAACTCCCGGGAAGGAGTTAAATATCCAACCCCTTTGCCTGTAACCCCAAGTTGCAGAGTAAGAAACACCTGCTCTTGCCTCGCACCGTGTTTTAATGCATCTGATAAAAATATATGAGCTTCTGGGGACTTGCAGGCAGACAGATTTGGCAGCATTTCTGCCTGCGCTTGGCCTGGGCCACAGGCTCGGAACTGGGGCCTGGCTCTCCCTAGCAGTTCATTCTTGGTTCTCTGAGTAAGGTTCTGTACGAGGGGATCAGTGTGCAATAAGGTGATTATGATGGCTCTTGGTTAAGCTATAGAGTGTTCTGTTTGCAGCCCGCCTGGGGTCTCTCTGCTCCTGTGCTCCCCAGCACCTCCTGCTGGCAGTTTTAGAGCATAGCTGAGCCCCCAAACACCAAATGGGTCTCAAATGTTTACCAGTGGATATCTAAAGTATTGTGACCACAGGTACAATTGCTGAAAACATCTAAGTGACTTGGGAACCTGAGTCCCACTGAAAGTCACTTAAGTGCTCTTACCCCTTTTGCCCTGAGTGGTTAGTCAGCATTGTTGGGGGGGGGGGGTGTCTCGTGGGTGGTTTCCATCAGGAGGAGAAAATGACAATCCTGTTCATTTACAAAGAATGTTTCCCTGACCACAGCAGGAATCAGACAGGAGGCAAGTTCTTTGCTTATAGTTCCAAGCCTCTTTTCAGTCAGCCCTCTGCCCAAAAAGCTCCCTCTTCTGCTGTCTCTCAGCACCACGTTACCAGCACTTTTTTTGCTTCTCTCTGTCTGCCACTGACCGCTTCCAACACAGACATGCACAGCTCCCTGCAGCATTCGTGTGCCAACCCCAACGAAACCCCTCTGCCTACATCACTCAGCTCCTGATTAGCCCGGTATGTTGGGCAACAGCTCCTATTGCTTCAGCTCTCTGACACCAAAAAGGTGCCTAACTGCTTATTATTTATATTACCATAGAAACGGGCTGAGATTTTCATTTGGACAGGAGACAGGTTTGGAGAAGAGGGATCTGAGTGTCGTCAGCATAATGATGGTAGTTGAATTTGTGTTTGCAGGTGAAATTATTCAGAGATAAGGTACAGAGGGAGAAGAGAAGGGGACCAAGAATCCAAACAGAAACCTGGAAAGGGGATGAGGAGGAGCCTGGGAAGAATACGCCAAAGGAGCTAGTAGGAGGAGACCCTGGAGGGAACAGAGTCATGGAAACCAAGGCAGGACAAGTTCACAGCCCAGTTTTAAATTAAATGGAAGGATAGGGTTTGGCTGTACTGTTCTATAGGTGTCCACGCTGCTCTGTGTTTCTATCGGAGATGGCAAGGAGACTGCCTGGCATGTGGGAGAGATGGTGGGAAGGTTGGTAGGGCGCAGATGCGACCCCCACAGCACAAAGCAAAATGCCACTTTGGACTTGATCGCGAAGTATGAAAAAACTCACCTCAGACCTGAAGTCTTTCCGCCATTCCAGCAACTCCCAAACTCAGTGGTTCTCAAACTGTGGGTCAGGTCCCCAAAGTGGGTTGCAACCCCATTTTAATGGGGTCACCAGGGCCAGCATTAAATTTGTTGGAATCCAGGTCTGAAGTTGAAGCTTGAGCTCCACCCCCACCCAGGGTGGCAGGGCTCGGGCTGTGGTCCCCTCTCCGCCCACCCAAGATGATGAGGCCTGGTCTCTGCCCCCCTCCTGGGGTCATGTAGTAACTTTGTTGTCAGAAGGGGGTCGCAGTGTGATGAAGTTTGAGGACCCCTGCTCTAACTAACTGGCCCAAAGACCCCCCGAGTACAGCTGAGGACTGGAGACACTTGATTTGGATAAAAATAGGTTTTCTTGTCGTACCGTCATAAAGTTGAAGGGCCCATCAGCTTATCCAGTCTGACCTCCGGCATATCACAGCCCACCAGCTCCACCCAGCACCCAAGTACTGCACCCAACACACGAACTGTGTTACCGCCCAAGTGGAGACGCAGGAAGCACCTGGGCCATCCACCCACCACAGTGGCATGATAATGCCCAGTATTCCTGAGGAGCCCTCAGAGGGATATTTAGCATTTATATCATGGTTTTCATGGCCGAGACACTTTGCAGGTATCCACTAGTTCCCCCCTAAGAACACCATCTCCCCAAGAGCCCAGAGGGGACTGTCAGGCACAGGCCTGCGGATCAGAATGCCTGCGTTCTAGTCATGGCTCTGCCACAGACTTGCTGTTTTGACCTTGGGCAAGTCACAGGGAGCCAGACTTTCAGAATTACATGCACCATTTCGGTGATGGTACACCCAAGGGCAAACAGCCATTTCTGGGTCTCGGCCATTTGCACAGACAGCTGTGGTGAGTGTCTGTGCAAAGGAGGCAAACTGATGCATGTACATGTCTGAAAATCTCTCCCCTAATTGTCCCGTGCCTCAGTTTCCCTGTTAACTACCTCAGTGGGGTTTGTGTTTGAGTCACTCATCCAGGGCTATAAAGCAGGTTGAGAACTTCAGGTGGGGGCACTACACAAGTGCAAAATGCTCCCATTGTAATCCCAATTTTACGGTTTAGCTTCCATGTGTGCGCGCAAGGTGACTCGCGCTGTGCTCAGGCTATGCTGTGTGTTTAGCTGTGACCTGCAGTGGGTGCTGAACTGGATGTCTGCCCTTTCTAGCTTCTTAAGATGTAAAATAAAAGGACTGAATGGTTATTTTGGGGCAGCTTCTTTTATTTATTTATTTATTTATTTTGCCTTAATCTCAAGAATACCAGGGTCTATATTCTTGAGATTACAGAACAAGTCAAAAATTCAAAAAGCCCCTAAAAAGGTTGGGGTTCTGATTGCTAACATAAGCTATTTGCCTCACTACATTACCCAACACTTTCAACACGGCAGTGAAGTTAGCTCCATGGTTACATACACGGAAAAGCCCCTCAAAAGCTGTTGTTTCAAGCCCAAACACTTTTTTTTGTGGTTTACTTGTTTATTACAAGATGTGTATTAAAAACCCTCCTGGGAGCCTCACAACCCTTCATTAAACTGGCTAACTTATGCTCACTGCCAGCCCTCAGTAGGCCTATTTCAGGGTGCTTTATAGTGTATTCCCCCCTCCTTGCATTATAGCATCTCCACTTATCCTAACATATAACTGACAAGACAAACCCCCCCCCCCCCAATAAAGGCTTAAGAGCTCAGGTCAGGAGTCAGGTTAATCATGCTAAGGACAAGGTTGGCACAGGAGCAAAGGGATATAAACTGGTCATGAACATGTTCAGGCTGGAAAGGAGGGGTGAGGCTCTGGAGCAGCCCCTCTCCACCCCTCCGGATGAGTTGTGGGCGCAAACCATTGTAGTTAGTTTGGGATGCAAGCTGTCTGAGTTCAGTTGTATGTTGGGGCTGCGTGCGAAGGTGGGGGGCAGGAGCTCACATCAGATTCACATCCCTAGAAGCTTATACGTCAGGGTGTCAGTTGGCTCCTGCAGGAAGCCGGCTGGGACTTTCCCCTCTCCAAACGTGTTCAGTTTGGGCTTTTTACTTCCTCCCTCTAGGTGGCTGTGGCCAGAGATGGAACACAGGTCAGGGCTCCAAAGTGGCACTGATCCTTGTCTCTCTCTGGTACGTGGCTGGTGGGTCTTGCCCCCATGCTCAGGGTCTGACTGATAGCCCTGGGTGAGCTCAGGAAGGAATTCCCCTCCCAGCTCAGACTGGCAGGGACCTGATGGGGGAGTCCCCCTTCCTGTGCTGTGTGCAGGTGCTGGACACTGGCCAGGATTATCTGGGTATTGGGATGCTCCCCAGGGTACCTCACCCCCACCTGCCCTTAGCAGGAGGCAGACTCATCTGTGCCTGCTGGGGAAATCCACCAGCTGCTGGCAGCACCAGCCCTGCTTCCCCGGCCCCTGCAGGCCTTGTGCTCTCTGCACAGCTATAGATAGGCAAACACCAGCCTCTGAGTCCTCAGAGCATCCCATGCTGTGTCCAGCTCCTCCTGCACGGGGCACTCTGCACTTTGCTAAACCCCACCGCTGAGATATATGGCTAGGCGAGTTTATCACTCCAGATTAGAGTTTCTAGTAGTGAGTGAGAACATTGGAAACAAATGGTTACATAGCAAACAAAATCTTAACATGCTTTCTGAGATTCAACTTTTGTTACAGGCCTCCGCGGGCCCCACCCAGTGAACCATAGAATCATAGAAGATTAGGGTTGGACGAGACCTTAGGAGGCTGTAGGGATTGGTCACCAGCAAAGGTGAAAATTGGGTTCTCTGTTAGCTGAGTACACATCTCTTGTTAACCTGCTGACATGTAAAGTGAGTCTTGTTCCATTCACAGCGGGTCTCCTCTCACCCACCTGAACTGCATGTAAAATGAAGGGCTGTAAGAACAGCATTTTTGTTGCCCTCCGCTGGACTCTCTCCAATTTGTCCACATCCTTTCAGTAGTGGGGGGCCCAAAACAGGATGCAGTACTCCAGAGGTGGCCTCACCAGTGCCAAATAGAGGGGAATAATTAATTCCCTCAATCTGCAGGCAATGGTCCTACTAATGCAGCCCAATACGCCATTGGCCTTCTTGGCAACAAGGACACACAATTGATTCATATCCAGCTTCTCATCCACTGTAATCCCCAGGTCCTTTTCTGCAGAACTGCTGTTTAGCCAGTTGGTCCCCAGCCTGTAGCGGTGCATGGGATTCTTCCTTCCTAAGTGCAGGACCCTGCACGTGTCCTTGTTGAACCTCATCAGATTTTTTTTTGCCCAATCCTCTAATTTGTCTAGGTCACTCTGTATCCTATCCCTACCCTCCAGGGTATCTACCTCTCCCCCCATCTTAGCCCTGGTCTACACTAGGAGTTGAGGTTGAATTTAGCAGCATTAAATCGATTTAACCCTGCACCTGTCCACGTGACGAAGCCCTTTTTTTTTACTTAAAGGGCTCTTAAAATCAATTTCTTTACTCCAACCCTGACAAGGGGATTAGTGCTGAAATCAGCCTTGCCAGGTCGAATTCGGGGTACTGTGGATGCAATCAGACGGTATTGGCCTCCGAGAGCTATCCCAGAGTGTTCCATTGTGACCGCTCTGGACAGCACTCTCAACTCAGATGCACTGGCCAGGTAGACAGGAAAAGGCCCGCAAACTTTTGAATCTCATTTCCTGTTTGGCCAGCATGGCAAGCTGCAGGTGAGTGCAGAGCTCATCAGCAGAGGTGATCATGCAGAGCTCATCGGCAGAGGTGACCATGATGGAGTCCCAGAATTGCAAAAGAGCTCCAGCATGGACCGAACAGGAGGTACGGGATCTGATTGCTGTATGGGGAGAGGAATCCATGCTATCAGAACTCCGTTCCAGTTTTCAAAATGCCAAAACATTTGTCAAAATCTCCCAGGGCATGAAGGACAGAGGCCATAACAGGGACCCGAAGCAGTGCCGCGTGAAACTGAAGGAGCTGAGGCAAGCCTACCAGAAAACCAGAGAGGCAAACGGCTACTCCGGGTCAGAGTCCCAAACATGCCGCTTCTATGATGAGCTGCATGCCATTTTAGGGGGTTCAGCCACCACTACCCCAACCGTGTTGTTTGACTCCTTCAATGGAGATGGAGGCAACACGGAAGCAGATTTTGTGGACGAGGAAGATGATGAGGAGGAGGTTGTAGATAGTTCACAGCAAGCAAACGGAGAAATAATTTTTCCCGACAGCCAGGAACTGTTTCTCACCCTGGACCTGGAGCCAGTACCCCCCGAACCCACCCAAGGCTGCCTCCCGGACCCGCCAGGCAGAGAAGCGACCTCTGGTGAGTGTACCTTTTTAAATAGTATACATGGTTTAAAAGCAAGCGTGTTTAATGATTAATTTGCCCTGGCATTCGCAGCCAGTACAGCTACTGGAAAAGTCTGTTAATGTGTCTGGGGATGGAGTGGAAATCCTCCAGGGACATCTCCATAAAGCTCTCCTGGATGTACTCCCAAAGGCTTTGCAAAAGATTTCTGGGGAGGGCAGCCTTATTCCGTCCACCATGGTAGGACACTTTACCACGCCAGGCCAGTAGTACGTAGTCGGGAATCATTGCAGAACAAAGCATTGCAGTGTATGTCTGCTGGCATTCAAACAATATCCATTCTTTATCTCTCTGTGTTATCCTCAGGAGTGTGATATCATTCATGGTCACCTGGTTGAAATAGGGTGCTTTTCTTAAGGGGACATTCAGAAGCGCCCGTTCCTGCTGGGCTGTTTGCCTGTGGCCGAACAGAAATGTTCCCTGCTGTTAGCCACGGGGAGGGGGGGGAGGCTAGCCATGTGGTGGGGGGAGGGAAAATGCGACCTTGTAACAAAAGCAATGTTAACAGCAAGGTTTACTGTGAAAGAGTGTACCCATTGTTCTAGAAAATGTGTCTTTTTAAATACCACTGTCCCTTTTTTTTTCTCCACCAGCTGCATGTGTTTCAAGGATCACAGGATCTTCTCCTTCCCAGAGGCTAACTAAGATTAGAAGGCGGAAAAAATGCACTCGCGATTAAATGTTCTCTGAGCTCATGCTGTCCTCCCACAATGACAGAGCACAGACGAATGCGTGGAGGCAGACAATGTCAGGGTGCAGGAAAGCACAAAATGACCAGGAGGAGAGGTGGTGGGCTGAAGAGAGTAAGTGGTGGGCTGAAGAGAGGGCTGAAGCTGAAAGGTGGCAGCAGCGTCATGAGAGGAGACAGGATTCAATGCGGAGGCTGCTGGAGGGTCAAACTAATATGCTCCAGCGTATGGTTGAGCTGCAGGAAAGGCAGCAGGAGCACAGACCGCCGATACAGACCCTGTGTAACCAACCGCCCTCCTCCCCAAGTTCCATAGCCTCCTCACCCAGACGCCCAAGAATGCAGTGGGGGGGCCTCCAGCCACCCAGCCACTCCACCCCAAAGTATTGCCCAAGCAACAGAAGGCTGGCATTCAATAAGTTTTAAAGTTTTAAACTTTTAAAGTGCTGTGTGGCCTTGTCCTTCCCTCCTCCACTACCCCTCCCGGGCTACGTTGGCAGGCGAGTGAACGAAGCGGGGGCGCGTTTCATCAAGGAGAAACAAACAGAATTTTCACACCGTAGCCTGGCCAGTCATGAAACTGGTTTTCAAAGCTTCTCTGATGTGCACTGTGCCCTCTTCTAACCGCCCTGGTGTCTGGCTGTGCTTAACCAGAGGCCAGGCAATTTGCCTCAACCTCCCACCCCGCCATAAATGTCTCCCCCTTACTCTCACAGATATTGTGGAGCGCACAGCAAGCAGTAATAACAGTGGGAATATTGGTTTCGCTAAGGTCTAAGCAAGTCAGTAAACTGGCCAGTGCACTTTTAAACGTCCAAATGCACATTCTACCACCATTCTGCACTTGCTCAGCCTACAGTTGAACAGCTCCTGACTACTGTCCAGGCTGCCTGTGTATGGCTTCATGAGCCATGGCATTAAGGGGTAGGCTGGGTCCCCAAGGATAACTATTGGCATTTCAACATCCCCAACAGCTATTTTCTGGTCTGGGAAGTAAATCCTTTCCTGCAGCCGTTTAAATAGACCAGAGTTCCTGAAGACGTGAGAGTCATGAACCTTTCCCGGCCATCCCATGTTGATGTTGGTGAAACATCCCTTGTGATCCACCAGTTCTTGCAGCACCATTGAAAAGTACCCCTTGCGGTTTATGTACTGGCTGCCCTGGTGGTCTGGTCCCAAGATAGGGATATGCGTTCCGTCTATAGCCCCTCCACAGTTAGGGAATCCCATTGCAGCAAAGCCATCCACTATGACCTGCACATTTCCCAGGGTCACTACCCTTGATAGCAGCAGATCTTTGATTGCATTGGCTACTTGCATCACAGCAGCCCCCACAATAGATTTGCCCACTGCAAATTGATTCCTGACTGACCGGTAGCTGTCTGGCATTGCAAGCTTCCAAAGGGTTATTGCCACTCGCTTCTCAACTGTGAGGGCTGCTCTCATTTTGGTATTCTTGCACCTCAGGGCAGGGGAAAGCAAGTCATAAAGTTCCATGAAAGTGACCTTACACATCCAAAAGTTTAACAGCCACTGGGAATCGTCCCAGACCTGCAACACTATGCGGTCCCACCACTCTGTGCTTGTTTCCCAGGCCCAGAATCGGCTTTCCACGGCATGAGCCTTCCCCATTAACACCATGATCTCCAAATTGCGGGGGAACACGGTTTTAGAGAAAAGTGTGTTCAGGGCCTCATCACCATGCTGCCATCACCTCCTCACCTGGTTTTTCAGGTGCTGGTTCTGCATACGCTGCACGATAATGTGTGAGGTGTTTACAATGGTCATAACTGCTGGGCTGAGCTGAACGGGCTCCATGCTTGCTGTGCTATGGCGTCTGCTCCTGCTCGGGCAATCCAGGGAAAAGGGCACGAAACGATTGTTTACCATTGCTCTGGCAGAGGGAGGGGTGACTGACAACATGGCTTACAGGGTTGGCTTACAGGGAATTAAAATCAACAAAGGGGGTGGATTTGCGAGGAACAAAATGGCCCCCTCAAGAATAGAACTCAAAACTGGATTTAGCAGGCAATTTCACGGAGGGAGGGAGGAGAAAATGAATACAAAACAAATCTGGTCTATTTCTTGTTTTGATCCACTTCATCTATCTTTATACATCTTGCTGGCAGCAGACTGTTCAGTACGACCGCTAGCCATCGTCATCACCTGGGTGCTCGGCAGAAGACGGTGCAGTATGACTGCTGGCCATCGTCTTCTGCTGGCTGCAGATTAAAAGACAGTGCACTGCCGGTAGGACTGAATCACTATGAGATGAAACTTAAAGGGAAATGACCTGGCTGAGTCACTGCCATGTTTGCCCAGGCGCCCCGACCTCATCGAGGTCGGTTAAAGAGCACCCTGGACTACGTCGACAACGGTTACCAGTCATACTGCACTGACTGCTGCCAAAAGGCAATAAATTGCTGCTGTGTAGCAATGCAGTACCGCATCTGCCAGCACCCAGAAGACGTACGGTGACAATTAGCTGAGTGGGCTCCACGCTTGCCGTGGTATGGCATCTGCACAGGTAACTCAAGAAAAAAGGTGCAAAACGATTGTCTGCCCTTGCTTTCACAGAGGGAGGGAGGGAAGGTGGGCCTGATGATATGTACCCAGAACCACCCGAAACAAAGTTTTAGCCTCATCAGGCAATGGGATTTCTACCCAGAATTCAAATGGGCGGTGGAGACTGTGGGAACTATGGGATAGCTACCCACAGTGCAACGCTCCGGAAGTCTATGGTTGCCTCGGTACTGTGGACACACTCCGCCAACTACATGAATTTAGAGCATTTGTGTGGGGACACACAAAATTGACTGTATAAAAACACTTTCTACAAAACCGACTTCTATAAATTCAACCTATTTTCATAGTGTAGACAAGGCCTAAGAACAGGGCCTCAGACTGTCACAGTGAGAGAAGTTAGTTACACAGATTCTTTCTTTTATACCTCTATAACCAGCTAAATGATAAACATATATCTAAATTCATAAAGTATAGGCCTTTACAGACAGGCCTGAATATCTATATCCTAGCATCGCTGATAAGGGATCAGGGACTCTGCATAGTTTTGTTTTATAAAAGTTTCTCGTTTCATTTAGGAGCTGCTTTAGGAAGCTCGATCTTCTCTGGCCCAGAGCGAGGTATCAGACAATGCTCTTCTCCAACAGAGATCCACCTTAGCAGGGCTCGGCTAAGCGTAATGAAATTAGCTCTGACACAATGCGATAAGGGGACTAGCTGACACACAGAAACTCTCTTCCAACCCAGCAGATCCTCGGAACGTGTCTGGGATTTGATCAGAAATGGCAGTGCGCTGAGATGTGTATTTAACAGTCCTCAGTGAATTAACTCTTAGTACCCATTCATGTACCCTTTGACTCCTCAAAAATGCTAGTGAAATTTAACCCCTGAAGTGCTATTGTGTGTATGAGTCCATGAGGCATAAGTCTTCCAAGGAAACTACAGAATACAAAAGCGGCCATACTGGATCAGACCAATGGTCCATCTAGCCCAGTATCCCATCTTCTGACAGTGGCCAAATCCAGATGCTTCAGAGGGAATGAACAGAACAGCGCAATTTCAAGTGATCCATCCCCTGTCATCCAGTCCCAGCTTCTGGCAGTCAGAGACTTATGAACACCCAGAGCATGGGATTGCATCCCTGACCATTTTGGCTAATAGCCACTGACAGACCTTGTGGCAGGTTTTCCCCCCCTCTCTGGGGTGCCACCCGATGTACTGGGGTTGCACTGAGAACTGCCTGTTCCACCAGCTTGGGCTCCCTCCCCCTGTCCTGCTGCACACATACACACAAGTAGGGATACACCCAGCTATCTTCATGGGAAGAGTCAGCTCGGGGATTGCCCAGTACTCAAGTGCACACACCCTCTGGAGTGTAAACCGAAAATTATATTGTCTTGCGCTGTATACAGATCTATACAGCATAAGCTCATGAAATTTGCTCCCTCACATTGTGGAGGAAGATATGCACAGCTTTTTGCACCCCACCATGAATTATACAAACTGGTCATAGAATAAACAAAAACCAAGTTTATTAGCTACAAAAGGTAGATTTTAAGTGATTATAAGGGATAGCAAATAGATTAAAGCAGATTACTGAGCAAATAAAACAAAAACGCAAACCAGGCTGAATACATTAAAGAAATTGGCTACAAATAGTAATTTCTCACCCTAAATGTTATTTTATGCAGGTTGCAGAGTTTCTTGAAGGCAAACTGCACTGTTTGCATCCTAAATCTCCAGGTATTCCTTTCACAGGCTAGATCTTTCTCACCTGGACTCAGCTCCTACCCCCTGCCCCCACTTAGTTCCTTTGTTTCTTCAGGTGTTTTCAGCAGTCTTCTTTCTTGGGTGGGGAGACAGTGGAGAAGAACCTAGTTTAACTCACTCCCCAGCCTTAAATAGGATTTCCATATGGTGGGAATCCTTTGTTTCCCAGTTTGACCCTCACCCCCTCCTAGTGGAAAATACTAGCAGTCCAAGATGGTGTCTGTGATGGGTTAAACTCCCTGGGGTGTCACCTGATGTGCTGAGATACCACTGAGTTGACCTGTTCTGCCAGCCTGGGCCCCCTTTAACCTGGCTTGCTGAGCCAGGCTCTTATAACCTCCTCTAACACACACATACACAGGCAGGGCCATACCCAGCTGCACAGAGAGACAAAGATCTGCTCTGAGAAGGCTCATCTTAAGCAGCTTGCCACAGCACCCAGATGTCCACCCCCGCACTTCCTTGGAGTACAAACCCAAAATTATATGACATTTGCCTCTTCCCTCAATGTGGAGGAGGGTATGCACAACTTCTCACCCCCACTCCCAGTTAGAAATCACATAAACTGGGTTATATTGTATATCAGAAATAAATGTATTAACTATAACAGGTGTATTTTAAGTAGTTAAGGAGGTAGCAGACACAACAAGGCAGGTTACTAAGAAAATACAACAGAGAACGCAAACTAAGCTTTGGTCCCCCCATGTGGACAAACTGGAGAGAGTCCAGCAGAGGGCAACAAAAATGATTAGGGGGCTGGGGTACATGACTTATCAGGAGAAACTCAGGGAACTGGGCTTGTTTAGTCTGCAGAAGAGAAGAGTGAGGGGGGATTTGATAGCAGCCTTCAACTACCTGAAGGGGGGTTCCAAAGAGGGTGGAACTCGGCTGTTCTCAGTGGAGGAAGATGACAGAACAAGGAGCAAAGGTCTCAAGTTGCAGTGGGGGAGGTTTAGGTTGGATATTAGGTTTCAGAGTAACAGTCGTGTTAGTCTGTATTCGCAAAAGGAAAAGGAGGACTTGTGGCACCTTAGAGACTAATCAATTTATTTGAGCATAAGCTTTTGTGAGCTACAGCTCACTTCATCGGATGCATACTGTGGAAAGTTTAGAAGATCTTATTAATTGTGTGTATATAATAAGATCTTCTAAACTTTCCACAGTATGCATCCGATGAAGTGAGCTGTAGCTCACAAAAGCTTATGCTCAAATAAATTGATTAGTCTCTAAGGTGCCACAAGTACTCCTTTTCTTGTTGGATATTAGGAAACACTATTTCACTCGGAGGGTGGTGAAGCACTGGAATGGATTACCTAGGGAGGTAGTGGAATCTGCATCCTTAGAGGTTTTTAAGGACTGGCATGTCAAAACCCAGGCTGGGATGATTTAGTTGGTGTTGGTCCTGCTTTGAGCAGGGGATTGGACTAGATAACCTCCTGAGGTCTCTTCCAACCCTAATATTCTATTATTCTATGATTTTAAGCTTAATACACTAAAGAAACTGGTTACATGTAAATTCTCATCCTTATTCTAATCTTCTTCACAGGCCAGACGCCCTTCAAGCCAGCATCCCGTTCTTTCCCCCAGTTCAGTCTTAGTTGTTTCCAGCAGTCATCTTAGGTGGAGTAGCAGGGGAGAACTGACAACTTGGATTACCTCACTCCCCACCCTTAAATAGGATTTGCATAAGGTGGGAGTTCCTTGTTTCCTAGTTTGATCCCCCCCCTTGTGGAAAAGTACAGAATTCAAGATGGGTCCCAGTATCCAGTGACATGGTTACATGCCTCTGGAGGGCCCTTGTAGCCATTCTTCACAAGATGACCCACACGTTCACAGGAAGACTAAGCACTTTTACAGTCTATTGTCTTTTGCTGATGGGCCATCAGCACTGTTTCATTGTTGTACCTGAAGTGTTAGTAGGGGGCATCACCCAAAGTAACATAGTTGAAATATAGATACATAGTCAGAATTCCTAATTTCAGATACAGAAATGATACATGCATACAAATTGGATAATCACATTCAGTAAATTATAACCTTTCTAATGATACCTTACAAGAGTTATCTTGCATAAAGCATATCTTAGTTATGTCATATTCCTATCACAAGCATATTGTAATGTCACAGTGTCCAGTACCAAGTGACTTGGTACTGACCCTGCAGTGTCAAAGCAGCATCCCAGGAAACTTCTCAGGAAGGAGGGAGATCAGTATCTTCAAAGTCCTATTGTTCTTCCTAATGGCCCATTCCAGACTAATTGCATACTGTCTGGTGGGCGTTCCCCAGGTGAAAGCAGTTGTAATTTTTACATTGCCAATATTCCTAACTTCAGATACAGAAATGATACATGCATACACATTGGATAACCACATTCAGTAAATCATAACCTTTCCAATGATACCTCACATGACCCATCTTGTAGGTGTGTGTGTGTGTGTGGGGGGGGGGAATGTGGGAAGAGGGAGTGCCGTTCCGCCAACTCTGCTACAACCAGAAGTTGAGCTCCCTCTGCACTCCCCTCTTCTGGGCTGATGCTGAGAAAGCTGCCCCTCCTGGTTCAGTCGGCCTGCTTCATGGAGGTCAGGGCAGCATGCAGGAGATAAGTGGAACTGTGGCTGTGGCTGGACCTACTGGCCTGCCCTTGGCTCACTCAGGCAGAGTCTGCAGACCAGGGTGGGGGCAGCAGGGGGCGGGAAGTGAGAAGAGGGTGCTCAGATAATATGGAGGCACTTGGATACTGCACTCAATCCCAGGATTTTAGGAGAATAAGGCTACAGTCATTACTGAAGGGAAAACCAAGTGCGAGCCGGACTGGTGGATTCTCACTGGCTCCCCAGAGATCGGCTAACCAGCCCTAAGGTGACTTGACACTCCGGCTAAGCCACATGTCCTCCAGCGCCAAATGTCCCCATTGCCTGGTGGGCCATGTGGCCTTTGATTAATTTAGAGTGCAGAATGCAAAGTCCCTCTCAACCGGTTCTTTTACTGAGGTGGCTACGGAAATGCATTATAGATGAGACGAGTGGATCACACAGGGAGACACAAGGATTTTATTTAGTACTTAAAAATGGATAAGTAAACTGGAAACCATAGAAAAGCAATGTAAACACAGCAAAACTGCTCAATGTCTAGTAGGCAGCTGGTATCAAGTGGAGTACCCCAGGCAGGGCCGGCTCTAGGATTTTTACCACCCCAAGCAAAATAATGTTTGGCCGCCCCCACTTTTTTTCGTGGCCCCCCCGCCCCAGCTCTGCCCCAACTCCACCCCTTCCCAACCCCTTCCCCAAATCCCCGGCCTCACCTCCTCCCCAGGGCACGCTGCATTTCCCCCCCCCATTGCTTCCTTCGGCTCCCCCCCACAACCCCCCGCCCTAGCTCACCTCCGCTCCGCCGGCTCCCCTGAACAAGATGCTGCTCCGCTTCTCCCTCCCCCAAGGTGAGGGAGAGGCAGCATGTTCAGGGGAGTAGGTGGAGCGGAGGTGAGCAAGGGTGTCGGAGGAGAGCAGGAAGTAATGTGCGGGGGTAGAGGAACTGCTCCCCGCCCCAGCTCACCTCCTTCCACCACCGCTGCCTCCCCCGAGCGCGCCACTGCTCGACTTCTCCTCCCTCCCTCCCAGACTTGCCACACAAAACAGCAAGCCTGGAGAGGGGAGGGGAGAAGTGGAGCAGCAGCGGAGCGCTCAGGGGAGCAGGCGGAGGTGAGCTGGGGCAGCGGGGGCACATTTCTAGGGGCAGCATGGCCAGCGCCGGAACGCCGCCCCTAGAAATGTGCCACCCCAACCACCTGCTTGTTTTGCTGGTGCCTAGAGCCGGCCCTGACCCCAGGGGTCGGTCCTGGGGCCGGTTTTGTTCAACATCTTTATTAATGATCTAGAGGATGGTGTGGATTGCACCCTCAGAAAGTTTGCAGATGACACTAAACTGCGGGGAGAGGTAGATATGCTGGAGGATAAGGATAGGGTCCAGAGGGACCTAGACAAATTGAAGGATTGGACCAAAAGAAATCTGATGAGGTTCAACAAGAATAAGTGCAGAGTCCCGCACTTAGGACAGAAAAATCCCATGACTGCTACCGAATAGCTAAGCAGCACTTCTGCAGAAAAGGACCTAGGGATTACAGTGAATGAGAAGCTGGATATGAGTCAGCAGTGTGCCCTTGTTGCCAAAAAGGCTAACGGCATATTGGGCTGCATTAGTAGGAGCATTGCCAGCAGATCGAGGGAAGTGATTATTCCCCTTTATTCAGCACTGGTGAGGCCACATCTGGAGTACTGCGTCCAGTTGTTGGGCCCCCCATTACAGAAAGTATGTGGACAAATTGGAGAGAGTCCAGCGGAGGATAACGAAAATGATTAGGGGGCTGGGGCACATGACTTACGAGGAGAGGCTGAGGGAACGGGACTTATTTAGTCTGCAGAAGAGAAGAGTGAGGGGGGATTTGATAGCAGCCTTCAACTACCTGAAGGGGGGTTCCAAAGAGGATGGAGCTCGGCTGTTCTCAGTGGAGGCAGATGACAGAACAAGAAGCAATGGTTTCAAGTTGCAGTGGGGGAGGTTTAGGTTGGATATTAGGAAACACTATTTCACTAGGAGGGTGGTGAAGCACTGGAATGCGTTATCTAGGGAGGTGGTGGAATCTCCTTCCTTTGTGGTTTAAAGGCCTGGCTTGACAAAGCCCTGGCTGGGATGCTTTAGTTGGGGATTGGTCCTGCCTTGAGCAGGGGGTTGGGCTAGATGACCTCCTGAGGTCTCTTCCAACCCTGATATTCTATGATTCTATGGAAACAATCCCCTGCATTGCACACACTCAGCCTCATGGAGCTCATTGGATGAGAGAAGATGGAACGAAAAGCAAGTGGAGAACATCATCAGTAGGATGAGACGATCCAGGCTTCCACCACCCTCTTACCCAGATGTAAACACTAGGGGTTGGTCTGACAACCTTTTTACACGCCTTTTCCTTACATCCCCCACCCATCCGGTGACCAGATTGCCCCCTCCACGTTTCCAGCAAATGCAGACCACCTGATCACTGCAGAAAGTGTGGAAGGATAGAGGATGCCATGGAGAATGGAGTCCTACTTAGCAAAGGGGTGTGTCGATGTCCAGTTCATCATCAGCTACACCCAAAATCTCCACTCCCATGTCCCCATAAGTGCTCCGACCTCTTGGGCAAGTCTACAGCATCCTAAGGAGGCAGCCCCTGGTCCATCCCCAACTCTCCCCAGTCTCAGTCACTTCCCCCAAAAGTGATGGCCCCTTCTTCTGCCCCTTTGGGAGCTGGTTTTCTCACTGACCCTCTTGGGTGTTACCACTCCTCCTCCCGGATTGAGCTGGGTCTGGTTTATTCAGGCCCAGAGCCAGCCTCACAGAGGATTGGTTACTTGGAGTCAGGTGACAGTTCCCTCTGTCACACAAGACCCCTGGGACTGCTGCCCCAGATGGAAATAAGGGGGCTTTGAAGCCAGGCTCCAGTGCCCTGACAGCGCACCCCTGAATGGGAACAGCTCACTGCACACCCCCACCACAGCTGTACTCACACAAGGGGTCATGGGAGGTCAGGGGCTGGAACTGGCATCCTTTTCCCAGCACCTTTGTGGTGCTGCTGTGCAGTGTGGAGGCAAGAGGGGATCACACACCCAGGACATGCATTGAGGAGTCTCCAAGACCCACGTCTCCAAAAGCAGGAGTGTGGGTTGGTTGCCCGCCCCCAGCATGTGCCTTTGGGGAGGGAGGGCCATGCTTTCTCCCCCAGGCTGCTGAACATGGATACATCGTAACTCTGAATGCATCCGTTCTGCCCTAAACACGTGCCTGTGGGCAGCAGCTGCATGTACAGAGGTGCAGAGACCCAGGGCTGCACACATGCATCACACCGGTCCACAGGGATCCAACCCAGGACCTTCAGCACCCGAAGCACAAGGAGCCGCTCCAGTAGAGGTGAGAAAGACTTTGTGCCAGCAGGGTACATGATCGCAGGCACTAAGCCAGCACCATACATACAGCAGGTGAACAACAGGGTGCACTACCCTGCACAGACCTTTCCTGCTCTGCTGCCCACAGTCAAGTGCTGGGCTGCAGCCCTCAGGGCAGGGAGCAGGGATGGGAAGAGCGTAGCAATGGGCCATGCTTCTGATTACTCAGCCGTGCATTTTGGCAGCTGTGAGGTGTCACCTTTCATAGAATATCAGGGTTGGAACGAACCTCAGGAGGTCATCTAGTCCAACCCCCTGCTCAAAGCAGGACCAATCCCCAATTTTTGCCCCAGATCCCTAAATGGCCCCCTCAAGGATTGAACTCACAACCTGGGTTTAGCAGGCCAGTGCTCAAACCAGTGAGCTATCCCTCCCTCCAGCTATCCCTTTCATAGCCCCGGGGCCCCATCTACACTAAGGAAACGCTGCCAACAATTCTTGGCAGCGGCTCTGCTAGCAAGTGGGGTTTAATTGCTGAGCAAAACCACAGCCAGCATGGTCCTAAAGAAAGTGAGCACGAGCAGGGGCCCTGAGCCTTGGGTCGTGCCGGCCCGGGCTCTTCCACATGGTGGCTAGCTGGCAAGGGGGTCCCAGCCAGATCCCAGCTAGAAGGGAAGAGGGGCTTGGTATGGAAAAGGCTGAGAACCACTGCTCTAGACCATGTGCCAGCAGCATTGTGAGGGTCCTGCTGGAAGTGTGAACTCTGACCCATAAGGAGCCTTAGGAGCCCCCCAAAACCAGCACGCCTGGGGTATTGGAAGGGCAGGGAGCACTGTGCACAGTTAGGATGGACGTATTGGACTGAGCATGTGCCCTGTCCCTGTACACCAGCCAGGTGCCTGCACCACTTGCCCCTGCCCCCTTTTCCCATGGGGACCTATGGAGGGCTCCCTCCACTCACACACCAACCTTGGCTCTCCCACTCTTTTGCACACCTACACCCTTGCTCCTCTTTGCATGTGTGGTGGGTCCGTGCTGGTATCCACACAGCCTTTTGCCTACACACATATACACACCCCTTGCTACACACACGCGCGCACACATACAGCCCTCAGTGTCAGCTCTCCTTAAGCAACCGCTATGGAGGACGGAGCGGGAAGGGGTCACAAGGAAATCGCTTTCTGACTGTACAAATAGAAAATGCGCAGGGATTAGGTTGCCGCTCTGGCATCCCACAGTTGAATGGCACCTCCGCCTGCTGAAAAGCAGGACAGCAAACACCAGAGGTGTCTGCTTCCCTCCCACCACGACCCACCTGCCCTTGTTAGGGGTGCATGGCAGGGGCAGCTTGCCAGGGCTCCGCTGCAAAGGCTGTGCCTGTGATGACAGAGCGGGAGCGTCAGCAGGCACCTGGCTGGACCCAAAGGCCTGATTTATATGCAGCCCAGAGCCAGAAAAACGCCGTCTGCCTGATGCCACTAGAGCGGGCACCATTGTGCTGGGCCCTGGGGATGGCCTGTGCACATAACTATCACGCACACGCAGCAATCAGCTCCACGCATCTCAGCCAACAGAGAAACACATGGTGGGCTAACACCAGCTCCAGCCACTGCCCTTCTAGACAGGTAGCATGAGGTGCTGCAGCCTATGACACTGCTGGGGCACTGGCTTGGCCTGGTTGTGCTGTGTCTGCAGCCCCTGCCTCTGAACCCCATACAAATGAACAGCAGCCTGCAAACAGGACCACCAGACGCCAGCCCTCGGGCCTGGGCTCCAGCTCGCCCACCACGTCGCCAGCCCTCGGGCCTGGGCTCCGGCTCCCCCGCTGCGTCTCCAGCCCTCGGGCCAGGGATCTGGCTTCCCCGTCACGCCTCCCGCCCTCAGTAGGGTCACCAACTTTCTAATTTCAGAAAACTGAACACTCTTGCCCCGCCCCTTCCCCGAGACCCCACTCTATCCCCCCTCTTCTGTCACTCGCTCTCCCCCACCCTCGCTCACTCATTCATTTTCACAGGACTGGGGCAGGGGATTGGGGTGAGGGAGGGATTGAGGGCTCTGGCTGGGGGTGCAGGCTCCAGAGGGGGTGGGGCCAGGGATGAGGGGTTAGGGGTGCAGGAGGGGATTCCGGGGTGTGGCCAAGGGGTTCCGAGTGTTGGGGGGAGCGTGCAGAATCCGGGAGTGAGTTCGCATGCAGGAAGGGGTGTGGGGTGCAGGCTCCGGGAGGGAGTTTGTGTGCAGGAGGGGGCTCCGAGCTGGGGCAGGGGATTGGGAGGCAGGAGAAGGTTCCGGGTGCAGGCTCCGGGTGGCTCCGGCTGGTGCAGTTTGCGGGGGCTCCGGGAGGTGCTGATGTCAGACGGCCTCTTAAATAGTAGCCACACCAGTGCTGCCCGGGCATTTCCTGGGCCTCAGAGGCTGCTCTATCTGCCATGAATCCTGGACAGATGGCTCAGCCAGTGCACCAAAGACAAAGGTTTTTCCTGTTCTCTGGAATGGGGAGGTGGGGGGAAGAGAATTCCGCACAAGTGACACACGCACTCCCTGCTCCCCCAGCATAGCCCAAATCACAGCAACTCTAGGGAGAACGCTGCTGCAGGCCCCCTCCTCCTCCTCCCCCCACTGTTTAAGTGACCCCCAACCCCTCTCCGTCCCCCCCAGCCTGGCCGCTGGCTGGGGCCTCCACGCCCAGCTGCTGCCCAACTCTGCTCAGACCCGTTCCCGGGAAGAGCAGCCCAGCTTTAGCCCCATGCTTCCGTGTAGCCCATTCATCCCCAGGAGAAGACTGACCAGCCCACAGCCCCTTACCTGTTGTCCGCATGGTCCCGAGACGAGCCCGCCGCAGCAGCCCCTATGGAGAGGGCTACTGGGCCCAGGGCAGGTGGCAGCGGCTCACCGTGGCCCCCACCCCTGACGCCAGCTGCATGCAGCCCCCAGGGAGACGAGCTGGCTCCTCTCTCCGCTCCCACTGGCTGGGAAGCAGCGGGACAGGTAGGGAGGGAAACAAAGGCACTTCCTAAAGGCCAAAATGCCCGCTTCACAGGGAGCCCCTGGCCACTGTGGTGGCTGCTGCCCGGGGTTAACCCTGCTGGCCCCAGCCTGCAGCCAGGTGCCTCTCCCAGCCCCTCCGCTGAGATCCGCCCCCTGCCCACCAGGGCTCTAATGGCCCCCGAGCTCCACAGAGAGAGCTGCTTCATGCCCCCTTTTTTATCCCCCCACCCACAACCAGACTTTTAACAGCCGACCAGAGCTGCCAGGGTCCCTTTTCGACCATGCATTCCGGTCAAAAACCAGATGCTTGGCAACCCTAGTACTCAGGCTTCCCCGCCGCGTCTCCGGCCCTCGGGCTTGGGCTCTGGCCATGTCTCCAGCCCTTGGGCCTGGGCTCCCGCTCCCCTGCTGTGTCTCCGGCCCTCGGGCTTTGGCTCCAGATCCCTGATGCATTTCTGGCCCTTGGGCCTGGGCTCCAGCTCCCCCACTGCATCTGTCGCCCTCAGGCCTGGGCTCCGGCCACATCTCCGGCCTATGGGCCAGGGATCAGGCTCTCCTGCCGCGTCTCCTCTCCCAGGGTGGGGGGACCTGCTGCTGAAACTCCTGCCCCTCATTTTGATGCTACCCCAATGGACCATCCTCTGCTTTCAGCTGGGCCTTCAGTGGAGCGATTTAAAAGGGGCTGTGGGGCAGCTGGCAGGGGGTGGCAGGAGGGTCGGGGAACCACAGGAGAGGGAGCTGCTGCTCAGCAGAGCCCAGGCTGCCTGCCAGGCACTGAGGCCAGGGAGCTGGGGAGAGGAGCTGGGGGAAGTGGGGATCCAGCTGGGGGAGAAGACAGGTTAATGCAGTCCAGCGGGAGAAGGAGAGGAGCTGGTAGGTGAGGGGGTTGTGTGTTGGGGTGCTGGTGGCGGGGTGTGCTGTGCTAACTGATGCAGACTTTATGCCTAGTTGATGCAGGTGTCTGCTGGGGCAGGCAGGTTGCCCAGTACCCCTCCAATCCGAGGTCCCCAGCAGGAGCATGCAGCATCAGTGGTGTTATATGCATGGCAACAGCACCGAGCACCCTGAGCCAGGCCCAGCCATGCTGACAAGGTTGGGGGGTCTCTGATTTCAAGAGGAGCGCCTGTGGTGAGCCGTCTCTTGCTTTCCGAACATTTGCAAGATCTACGCTTTCCCCAGAAAAGGAGCCAGTCCATGGTTCTTCCTCTATGCCCTGCTAAAGGGAACTCCAGCTCCTTAATTGCTTGTCACCCCTATCTGCACAGGGCGGGAGGCTGCATCCAGCAGTAAGTGGGAAGCTCTCTGGGGTGAGCCCTAGCTGTTTGTTTGCATGGCCCCGTAGTGAGGGCTCTAGCTTAGAACCTGGGAACCCTGGATTCAAACACCTGCTCTGGTACAGCCTTCCTGTGTCCCTCAACCCTTCTGTGCTTCAGTTCCCTGGCTGTAAAACAGCGATAACTGCACTGCCCTAGCTCCCAGGGGGTACGAGGTGCCAGCTACCCCAGTGATGGGGGGCTAGATAAGAATGCAGAGATAATAAAGGTGGGCTGTCTCTACAGTGCCTAGCACAAGGGGGCTGATCCAGGACTGGGGCCCCCAGGCCTTACCAAAATGCAAAGAGGAACTGACCACACAATTCAGGCATTTGATCGAATGTGTCCAACAGCAATGTTGGGGGCAGGGGATATTAATCCCAGGCTCTTTTGACAAGAGAACACTTGCTGGCATCTCCGGTTGCTGACAGCAATGTTGTTGGTTCAGTGGTTTTCCTCTCACGCTGCACTGGTCACAGCCAAGCTCTGCCTGCTGAGGTTTGTTTTTCTCTGCTGTCTCTCAGAAGAGGCGAGATGACCTGTTCCACTGGATGGAGGTTTGGAGCCTGGTGTCAGAGCCTTCCCAGGGGCTGCCTCAGAGAAATTCACTAAAGCTGCGGCTGAGAGGATTCCATAGCTATCTCGTCCCAAAAAGCAGAGAGCATGTACCAGGACCTTCTTCCTCCTCTTACAAAGCAGAGGAACAGCACAGGTGGCAAGTTGTGGAAAGGGCTCAGGAGCGTAAGATGCCAGAGAACAAAGGAATTTGTAGAACTGGAGTGATTCAGGCACTGGAGCAGAATTTCTGGGTTCAAAACTGAAATCCCTCTCTAATTTTCCAGTCCTGAAAGCTGGGAAAGTTCTGCCTCTCCCGGAATCTAAAGGAAGCTCCTTTCTGTAGGGGAAACTTACAAGGCTGCCCCTTGCTTCCCATAACATCTTGCCCACTTGCCAACTCAACACCTGCGCTCTACAACAGCCCCCTTTCCGGCTCTCAGGTAGGGAGGGGCTCAGAACAGAAGGAGGAGAACCCAGCTCGAACACAACCATTAAGGTAGTGTCAAGGGTGGGGACTTGTCTTCAGGTGCGTAGGTCCCTGGTGGCAGCATCTGTCGAGCGTGTTCTAGGTCAGGCATTGGCTTAAGTGGCCAGGGGAAGGGGAATTACCTAGAGAACTCCACTAAGCAGCCATTTAATACATTCCAACAGCTGTAGAGGGGGAGCTCTTCACATGCGTTTCTGATGAAAGACGGGCTCCAGACACCTATCAACCAAAGTGCTGTAACAACAGGGGCAGGAGATTTTTTTCCCCTCAACTGGGATATTAGATGAGCTGAAGCTTTTCTGATGGTTCCCCAGAGTCCACGGCTGTTATTAAAACCACACACACACAAGGAAGCCCTTACGTTCCTGGGCCTGGCAGACCGCACCAGGACTCCGCTCTGTCTTCTGAAGGCAACGGGCAGTTCGTTCCCATGAACAGCGAGTCTCGGGTCCTAAATGCATCGTTGGCCTGCCCAGCCCTCTCTCAGGGTCTCTCAATGGTGATGAAAAGATAGTCCTCGAGCGAGGGGAATCTATCCCAGGGGTGGGCAAACTACAGCCTGCAGGCTGGATCCGCTCTCAGAAGCAGCCAGCACCAAGTCCCTGGGGCCCCCAAGGGGGGGGGGGCGCAGAGGGCTCCATGCGTTGCCCTTGCCTCCAGGCACCGCCCCCCACAGCTCCCATCGGCCGGGAATGGGGAACCGCGGCCAATGGGAGCTTCGGGGGAGGTGCATGGAGGCATGGCAAGGGCAGCACATGGAGCCCTGTGCCCCCTTTCCCACAGGGGCCGCGCAGGGACATGGTTCCGGTCGCTTCCCGGAGTGGCACAGCCTGCGGCCAGGGCAGGCAGGCAGGGAGGGAGCCTGCCCTGGCCCCGGTGCACACCACTGCCACCCCAGAGCGCTTTAGGTAAGCGGCGCCAGGCCGGAGCCCGAACCCCTCCTGCACCCTGCCCCCCAACTCCCTGCCCTAAGCCCCCCACCACACCCCAACCCCCTGCCCTGAGCCCCCTGCTGCACCCCACACCCCTCCTGAACCCCACCCCCTGCCCTGAGCCCCCTGCCTGCACCTTGCACCCCAACCCCTGCCCTCAGCCCCCAGCTGCACCCCACACCCCCGTGCACCCCAACCCCCTTCCCTGAGCCCCCAGCTGCACCCCAACTCCCTGCCCTGAGCCCTCGCCACAACCCGCACCCCAACCCCCTTCCCTGAGCCCCCTCATACACCCCGCACCCCTCCTCTGCCCCAATCCCTTGCCCTGAGCCCGTTCCTGCACACCGCACCCCCTCCCACACCCCGCACTTCCTCCCACACCCCAATCCTCTGCCCCGGCCCTGCATACAATTTCCCCATCCAGATGTGGCCCCCGGCCAAAATGTTTGCCCACCCCGATCTATCCTGATGCTTTCGCCCAAGCCAAATAGCACCTCCCCTCCTGCGTGGTCCCATTCCACTTGGGTTCCATTCCTGTCTCTGCCACACACTCCCCTGTGTGAGCTTGGCCAAGTCACCTGGTCTCACTGTGCTTCAGTTTCTCCATCCATACAAGGGGGACAATAGCCCTGCCCTGCCACACTAAGGCGATGGGAAGATAAAAGTGCTTATGTGTGCGAGGTGAGATAAGCACTATGGAGAAGCCAATAATCAGTTACCAGAGTGCCGGTGGGATGATCTCCATTTTAATTCCATTAAGGCCCAGACAGAATGGTAAGAGGAGAGCTGCCATAAGTCTACTCTGGTATCTACATGGCTCCCTCCGCTGGAGTATCTGGGCACCTCACAACCTATACCAAGTTTATCCTCCTTCACCCCTGCGAGATCAGGCTACCCCCCATTATACCACTGGGGATCTGAGGTCCAGAGAGGTGAAGGATATGGCACAGCTGGGAACTGCATTCAGATTGCTGGAGTCCCAGGCCAGTCCCCGAACCCCTGCACCATCCTTCCTCTCCAAGAAGAGGAAACAGGGTCTAATGGTTAAAGCACAGGCCTGGAAGTCAGGAAATCTGGAGCCATTCCTTGTTCTGCCACTGGCTCACCATGTGACCCCAGGCAAGTCACCTCCCTTCTCTGTGCCTCAGTTTCCCCATGAAAGGAACTGAAAGATAAGGGCGTTAGGAACAAACATGCCATGAGCAGAGTCATCCCCCCCAGCTACAGGCTGCCTTCAGGGGAACTGGCAGGCTCAGCCCAGAAAAATGAGGCCAAGAAGTCAAAACAAACATCAGGCTGCAACAACAAGCCCCAGAACAGGGTGACAACCTGCCCTGCCACCAGGAGGCTTGACAAGCAGCTGGCAGCCAGCCTGGCAGCCTCAGGTCTGTGGGAAACACATGCACTTTCCAAACTCAGGGATGAGGCCTGGCAGTGCCAACTCCTGCAAGGAGCGCTTCCGGCTCAACATCCACCACCCCTTCCCACCCGGAGGTCCCACGGCAACAGGACACATCCCACCATGCAATGGCTTTGTGTCCCATCAGGGCCCAATTCTACCAGGGGCTAATCTCCCCTAGCCCTTGGGAGAGCAGAGTGCATGCAGCACCCTCCCCCGCCCCCCATAGCACTCAGCACCTTACAAGGCCAGGAGTTCGATTACCCACACCCAACTGGTATGGGACGCCCCAGCGGTCCCATACTCTCTCAGCTGGCATCGCACCAGCTAACCAAGCAAGGTGTGATGAGTGAATGACTTTCCCAGTGCTGCTTCCCATGCTGCCATCACACAGACGCCAGCAAAGCACAGAGCTCTGGCTGATGTCAGCAGCTCCAGTTCCAGCCCAAGCACAACCTTTCACAGATGTCTTCCTGGGTGGGATGAACATTTTGGGGTTTACCCAGTGCAGGTCCTTCCAATATTCCACCACAGCTGACAGAGCTGGCGTCAGAGCACGGATCTCCTCAGATCCTTCCTGAAGCCCTCCGGCATGCCACCAAGACACCACTCCAGTCCGTATCCTGTTGGCTGGGTCACCAGGATCTTCTTGAAGATGAAATCTGGGAGGGTAGCTAGCAGGATCAGCCTCAGCAGCTGATTGGTCAGTTCCAGACCCACCTGCCATGACTCACCCAACTTCAAAGAGCTCCCCACAAACTTTCCCCCAGTGCCCCCTCTGCTAAAGCAAGCTCAGGGCCCCCCATTTTCAGCTGGTCCAGGCAATATTCCTTTATCATCTGTTCCAGCCGCCAGTGACCTCTTGGCTTTGCTGCTGCAGAAGAATCCTGGACTCACAAAAGGGAAGGCCACCAGAGAGATGCCAGACCCTGGCACGCTCCATGTGGACTGAGTCCCCAGAGCCCAGTTCAGCGGTTGATTTAATTCACAGGAGCAGCACTTGAAGAACTGCCAAATGTTCCCCGACTGATACTTCCCAGGCTTTGCTGGGAGAGCGTTGACTGACAACGCCAAGCGCATGTGTCCCCATGTGCAGGCTTCAGGCGTCTCTCCATACAACGGCTGTACTGGCTGCTTTACCTACACTGGGCTAGGTAAAACAATACGCCCCCTTGTGGGGAGGCAGGTATAGCAATTGTGGCAAGGCACCTTCTCGGTCTCACCAGCCTCAGTGAGACGGGCTTGGGGTAAAACTGTCCGTCTTGGCTGCTCAGGGGCAGTCCATCCTTCTCTCAGCCCATCTTTTGGGCTTGTTTGTCTCCCTTATGGGAGGGAATGCAGCCTCCCCTCCTGATGAGGCTCACTCTCTTGCTGCTACTCACCTGCTGGCAGCTGGAATCCTTCTCTCTCCTTCCCTCCCTCTTCTCCCAACAGGGAGGGTTTAAAAATGTCTCAGGCAGCCCTTAGTTGGAATCAGCTGACCCTAAATGACCTCAGGTAACGCCCTCTCAGCTGATCCTAATTGATGTCTGGTAACCTCTTCTCAGCTGAACCTGTAGTCACCCCTCCTCCGTTTGCTAGGGAGGAGGGCCTTTTAACCTTCTGGGACTGTTCCTCCCCGGCCGCTTGCAGACGTCTGTCCTGAGTTTATCACACAGTATAACAGTGCTTAGACCAGTATACTATTCCCATGTGGGAAGGGTATTAATTGATACCTAAGGCTCCTTTATCTTGGTATAACTGTGTCCTTATGGGGGTTATTCCAGTACTGTATAACTATATTGGTTACCAAAAAACCCACCCCTCAGCTCACATTGTTCTACTGCTACACAATCAGTGTGTGGAGCAGGCTGCCAACACTGACAGACTTTATACTTTCTGTACTAAACTAGTGCCCCGAGAGTAGAACTGGACACTGGGACTTGGGCCCCTGAGTCTCCCAGGAGATCTGAGACCTACCGTGTCAAAACAGTGACACTGCTTGCCTTCCCCAGAGCTGCAGAAGCTCAAAAGCATGTCCCTTCCATCAACAGACGTTGGTCCAAAAAACGAGATCACCTCCCCCACCACATCTCTCTCCGATCCTGGGACTCACCCTGCTGCAAACATCAAAACTGACTTGTGGGCTTGGGTGTCTGAATTTATGGGATCCCAGTGCCTGAGCAGCTGCCCTCTGTAATGCAGGCCCTTTAAGACGTCTCAAAATTGTCCCCCCAAAAAATCACATCACTTTTGAGAAGCTGGGCCTTGTGACCAAAGACACATGTCTCTGTCCTTAATTCCCAATGAGGGGAGGGGAGCCCCGCAACCTGACCCCAGCCCATCAGGATCCAAATACAAGCTTCTGGCCCGGGTTGGACACCAGCTGGACACCCTCGGGCTCGGGCCTGTTGGGCTCTCCTCCTTGAGCCAGTGTGGTTGGCATGGCGGCGGCTGCATGCCCTGCTCCTGCTGGGCCCTACCTCCTCGCCGCACTGCGTATGCTGCAGAGTCAGCATGTCAAGGACTCAGATCTCCTCTCACTGTGCAGCAGGCAATAACAGCCAATGGAAGTGGGACACGCGACACTGGTGCACCAACACCCCTGGGCAGGGGAGGAGAAGACCCAACCCCCCACTCCCCAGGGCAGCAAGCAGGGCTGACTCCAGAGGAGGTGGGGGGAAGAGTCAGGTCAGAAAATGATTCGCCCTCTGGCACTCAGAAAACAATGGCTCAGGGGGCCATCAAGGTGTCAAGCCATTGCACTGCTACGTGGGCACACCTGAGGTAGGGAAGAGATAGTAACTGAGGGGTTTTGGAGTAGCTCGGGTGTGACGGGGGAGCAGTTGATCTCCCTGGATTTGGCATGAATCCCCAGACAACAGGGCATAAGGTCAGTGATTATCGGGGACCAGGGCAGATGTTGGGATGCTGGCAGAGGAGTAGGAGATGGAGATTGTTATCTGAGCCATGTACCTGTGTTGTTCCTTGTCTGTCCCTTCAGTCGAGAAGGCTTTGCCCAGTTTAACTTGTGCCAAGTGTAATGCTGCAGGCTTTGCTTTTAAATCCCCTTTTATTTCTCCTCTTATTGTGAAAGTCTCTTATTGCATTGGAATTCTACCCTGCCCATCGCTGAGGGACCCACCCAGTGACGCATTGCCTACAGGGGGAGAGGGCTGCAGGAACCAGCACTCCCTGCTGGGACGGTTCTCAGGGTGCCCAGGACTGGGAGTCATCTTGTTACCCTCCTCCCCGCCTCCATTGTGAGGGAGTCTTGCCTGTGCTTAGGTGGGTGTCAGTTTTCTAACACCGCCAGCCTTCTAGCCACTCCAGCACTCTCTTCTGGGCTAGGCCAGCCCATACATTACCTTGCAGGTTAACAACAGGTGCACTCCCAGTCCCCTGGAGCGTCCAGACCCTTCTGCACTGAACACCAACAGAAACACGAGGCCTGCTGGCCCCGAAAGCACAGAACACACCAGCTTGTCTGAGTCAACTCAGGATCAGCACCTTGCTTAACATCACAGCACTGAGATACATTTATAGTGAAAGCAAGAATAAGTTTATTATCCAAGATTCAAGTGACAGCCAATAAGGATATTGGAAACAAAATGTTATATATGACACAAAAACATAACATGCTCTATAGAAACTAAATTTAACAGGCTAATCTCCCATCAAAAGAAGTTTATCTCATGCTCAAAATCCTCCGCAGCCACCTGTTTACTGCCTAGGCGTAGATATGGGTGTGTGTCATAAACATACAGCTAAGGGTAGCATAAAATCCCTCCTAGGTAGTTGTACTGAATCTTTACCTGTAAGGGGTTAAAAAGCTCAAATAACCTAATGGGTACCTGACCAAAAGGGCCAATAAGAAAAGAAGATACTTTCAAATGTGGGAGGGTTTGTTTGTCCTCTCTTTGTTTGTTCCCTCTCTGGACAGGGAGAGAGAAACCAGGCAGGAAATATATCTCCTGAAAACATACCTGAAACAAGTAGTAAAATTACAAAAATTGTAAGTAATGGCAAGGAAATGTGTTAGATTATCTTTTGTTTTAGCTTGTAAATTTTCCCTGTGCGAAAAGTGAGTTTTATCCCTGTTTTTTTTTTTTTTTTTTTTTTTGTGACTGTGAAGCTGATCCTAGAGGGGAACCCTCTGTGTTTTAAATCTTTTTAATTACCCTGTAAAAAGTACCTTCCATCCTGATTTTTGCAGGTGTAATTCTTTTACATGTTTTAAATAAAATTCTTCTTTTGAGAACCTGATTGATTTTCAGTCTCCTAAAACCTAAGGGGTTTGGTCTGTGCTCACATTGTACCAATTGGTGAGGATATTATTCTCAAACCTCCCCAGGAAATGGGTGAAGGGGCTTGAGGGAATATTTTGGGGAGACAGGGACTCCAAGTGGCCCTTTTCCTAAATCTTTGGCTAAATCACTTGGTGGTGGCAGCAATACCATCCAAGGACAAGGAAAGGATTTGTGTCTTGGGGAAGTTTTAACCTAAGCATGTAGAAATAAGCTTAGGGGGTCTTTCATGTGGGTCCCCACATCCGTACCCAAGAGTTCGGAGTAGGGAGGGAACCCTGACAGGGTGTCTCTTTTGCCTTTTGCTTATGTCCCCAAAGTTCATTGTCTGTCCTCAGAGGCAGGATAAGCACCTGTGGCTTGTTTGTTCTGCGTGCTCCTTCCCCGTTGACTTCACTTCTCTTCAATAACTGCATGTAAATGGGCATCCATTGTATTAGCTTATAATGCTTAATTTACATCCAACAGAGAGACAGGTCAATATGCATCTCGTGTCTGACAGCAAACCTCTTCTTTCCTCTCTGCTTGTGACTCAGACTTTGACACAGGCTCTAAGAACAGCTCTTCGGCATATACACATTGCTCCTGACATAGCGTCTGTACGTACATTTCACAATGCTATTAATGACCAGCATGACCTCAGTTGTCATTTAAGACCTCACGTGACATTCTCTGGAGAACCAGAACGTACACAGTCAGGACATTCCTGTAACCCCCTTTCAAGTTGGCATTAAGGTGTCCTTAGGTCACACCCACTTTAATCTGGGCCAAAGAGGCATGGGGAAAGGGGCCCACTCCCAGTTAGGGCTGCTGCAAGAGGCTAGGGTAGGTAACACACAAGGAGAGTAGCCGTGAGACCAAAGGAGTATAAGTTTTTTGGGGCAGGGACTGTCTTTGTTCTGTGTTTGTAAGTGCCTCATGCAAGGGGGTCCTGGTCAATGACAAGGTCTCCTAGGTGCTACTGAGTAGGAGTGTGTGGCAGTAGGCACTGGCCCTGGGCACTGACCCACAGCTCCAGCTGAGTAGTTGCGGGCTCCAATCCCTGGCTCCAGACACACAGTTCCTGTCCCCAGCCCTGGCCCTGGCTGCATGGCAGCAGACACCAGGCGCTGGCTCTGGCTACGCAACAGTGGGCCACTGCCCCAACACCCATCACTGGCCCCCGGTGACTCCCACAGCCCTGTATCCATCCCCCCGGACCCTACTGCCTCCTCCTATTCATGTCTCCGCAGGACCCAGCTGCCTCCTCCAGCCCCCCATCCATCCCCACATTGTCCCGGGCCCCCGCTGCCTCTCCTGGCCCTACATCCATCCCACCATCACCTGTGGCCCCTGCTGCCTCCCCCTTGGGCCCCCCGCATCCAGGGCTTAATGGGTCCTGGGGCTTGCTGAGAAAAGTTATATTAACAAACATGCAAGTATCACTTTTCCTAGCAGACTTACCAGCTATCTGTGAAAAGTGATACTTGTATGTTTGTTAATATCACTTCTCACTTTTCATAGCCTCCCAGGTAGCTATTAAGTGTGCTGTGATATTAACAAAGATACAAAGATCCCTTTTCACAGCAAGCCCCAGGACCCACTAAGCCCTGGATGGGGTGGGGCGGGGGCAGCATTATTTTTGTTATTGAGTCTGCCAACAAACCCCACATATACACATTACACTGATGTGGATGTGTCTCTGTGCATATTTAATTGGTTTTCCTAAAGTTAATTAAGTATTTTAGGGGAAAAGTGTCAGTGCAGCCACCAGTGAGAGTTGGTGGCCGCACTGTGAGGCCACCCAAAAATGTGTTGCGAGAACTCCTGGCCTAGAGTGTACGAGTAACAGAGAATTTAATGCAGATAACAGCCCTACCTGTCATGGGAGAAGAGCCATGTGGGACCCAGGTGGGGCTGGGCCCACCACCTCTAAAAGGGACCTGTCACCTTGTGACAGGGTGCAACCCCCACCTTCTGCCCCCAAAAACCATTTCCTTGCATGACTGTGACACACAGCTGGATTGCTCAGGGAATTGCTGCCCTCCAGAGGGCAATGGGTGGGAAATGAGTCAAACAGCCTCGCCAGCTGCTTTGTGCAGTGGGGCTGGTCAGTCTGGAGCAGGGCTGGGATAGCGTGCAGGTGCGGAGAGTGGTGGTGACTGTGACCTACAAAAGGTCAGACCCAATGGTCTATGGGGCCCTTCTGACCTTGGACTCTGGGACTCTAGGGCTTATCCTGGGTTGGACGGCACGATGGGAGAGAAACACTTTGACATTTGGCTTCACCCGGGCTCCAGCCGACCTCGAAGTGAAAACCTTCCAGATTTCAGCAGAGCTAAGCCAACCTACCCCAGCTGAGGCTCCTGGCTGGTCATTGTCTTAGGAGGTTTCTGGATGCGCAAAGCTGGGGTTTCCAAGAAGTGCCCAACTCCCATTAAATTTCAATGAGATTTGGGGCCTAACACCCTTGGCCATCTTTGAAATTTCCAGGCTACAGGCCAACTTCAGTGTCTTTCCCTCAGACAGTGCACTGGGCGTGGATACACCGAGTATGGCAACCCCTTTCATAGGGCTCCCAGTGCCTCTGAGCATACTGCCCACAGGTTGCCTTTCTTCTGCTAACAGGCAACCAGGGAGAGGCAAACTCTGGGCAGGAAGATACTCATACTGACCTGCGATCGGTGGGGAAAGCCCTGGACTCTGATCTTGGCATCCTCAGCCCACAGCCCCACCCCTCCCACCCAGCCACCTAATCTCTGCTCTGCCCAGTCCCACCCGCCCAGCTTGCCGGTGGAGCTGGCTGAGTATGGGAGGAGATATGCACAGAGTGGCACCAACCTGCAACCCGCCAGGCAACTTGACTATTCTGTGAGGTGGCCCTGTGATCTACTGGGGCTGCTTCTTTGGGCTGCAAAGAGGGGCCCAGGGCAGAGCAAAGGGAGTACATTTGCCAGGTCAGTCAGGGCCCCTTGGCAGTGACCTTTCCCCACCCCGACTTGGTGCGGGGCACAGGCTGCTCAGTGCCTCGTGATGGGGAGAGGAGGAGACGTGGGGGAAAGGCAGGCTGGGGGCAGCAGGGCCAGCACTATGCCCCCGGCGACTCAAAGGGAGGAAAGTGGGTTTGGAAATCCGCCTGCCCGTGCCCCAGCCATGGGCCCCTTTCCCCTCCGTTCCCAGCCTTCTGACCACAGGGCTCCCTGGACCAGCACTGGGCTTCACCCCTGGAGGGCGCTGGTCCCTGGGGGATGCTGCTGACACTGGGGTCTCCCCGAGGTGTAGAAAGAATAGTAAATATGGCAGGCGACCAGCTTGGCTTAACAGTGAAATCCTTGCTGATCTTAAAAACAAAAAAGAAGCTTACAAGAAGTGGAAGATTGGACAAATGACCAGGGATGAGTATAAAAATATTGCTCGGGCTTGCAGGAGTGAAATAAGGAAGGCCAAATCATCCCTGGAGTTGCAGCTAGCAAGAGATTTTAAGAGTAACAAGAAGGGTTTCTTCAGGTATATTAGCAGCAAGAAGAAAGTCAAGGAAAGCGTGGGCCCCTTACTGAATGAGGGAGGCAACAGAGGATGTGGAGAAAGCTAATGTACTCAATGCTTTTTTTGTCTCTGTCTTCACGAACAAGGTCAGCTCGCAGACTATTGCACTGGGCAGCACAGCATGGGGAGAAGGTGACCAGCCCTCTGTGGAGAAAGAAGTGGTTCGGGACTATTTAGAAAAGCTGGATGAGCACAAGTCCATGGGGCCGGATGTGCTGCATTTGAGAGTGCTAAAGGAGTTGGCGGATGTGATTGCAGAGCCATTGGCCATTATCTTTGAAAACTCATGGCGATCGGGGGAGGTCCCAGATGACTGGAAAAAGGCTAATGTAGTGGCCATCTTTAAAAAAGGGAAGGAGGAGGATC
Source organism: Lepidochelys olivacea (assembly GCF_965140295.1). Lineage (NCBI taxonomy): Eukaryota > Metazoa > Chordata > Testudines > Cheloniidae > Lepidochelys > Lepidochelys olivacea. The sequence goes on from NC_140417.1 coordinate 49,600,064, forward strand.
CTGGAAACTACAGGCCAGTCAGCCTCACCTCAGTCCCTGGAAAAATCATGGAGCAGGTCGGTCCTCAAGGAATCAATTCTGAAGCACTTAGAGGAGAGGAAAGTGATCAGGAACAGTCAGCATGGATTCACCAAGGGCAAGTCATGCCTGACTAATCTAATTGCCTTCTATGACGAGATAACTGGCTCTGTGGATGAAGGGAAAGCAGTGGACGTGTTGTTCTTTGACTTTAGCAAAGCTTTTCACACGGTCTCCCACAGTATTCTTGCCAGCAAGTTAAAGAAGTATGGGCTAGATGAATGGACTATAAGATGGATAGAAAGCTGGCTAGATTGTCGGGCTCAACGGGTAATGATCAATGGCTCCATGTCTAGTTGGCAGCCGGTATCAAGTGGAGTGCCCCAGGGGTCGGTCCTGGGGCCGGTTTTGTTCAATATCTTCATAAATGATCTGGAGGATGGTGTGGATTGCACCCTCGGCAAGTTTGCAGATGACACTAAACTGGGAGGAGTGGTAGATACGCTGGAGGGTAGGGATAGGATACAGAGGGCCCTAGACAAATTGGAGGATTGGGCCAAAAGAAATCTGATGAAGTTCAACAAAGACAAGTGCAGAGTCCTGCACTTAGGACGGAAGAATCCCATGCACCGCTACAGACTAGGGACCGAAAGGCTCGGCAGCAGTTCTGCAGAAAAGGACCTAGGGGTTACAGTGGACGAGAAGTTGGATATGAGTCAACAGTGTGCCCTTGTTGCCAAGAAGGCCAATGGCATTTTGGGATGTATAAGTAGGGGCATTGCCAGCAGATCGAGGGACGTGATCGTTCCCCTCTATTCGACATTGGTGAGGCCTCATCTGGAGTACTGTGTCCAGTTTTGGGCCCCACACTACAAGAAGGATGTGGAAAAATTGGAAAGAGTCCAGCGGAGGGCAACAAAAATGATTAGGGGACTGGAACACATGACTTATGAGGAGAGGCTGAGGGAACTGGGGATGTTTAGTCTTCAGAAGAGAAGAATGAGGGGAGATTTGCTGCTTTCAACTACCTGAAAGGGGATTCCAAAGACGATGGCTCTAGACTGTTCTTGTTCTGTCATCTGTTACCACTGAAGAGTAATGGTCTCAAGTTGCAGTGGGGGCAGTTTAGGTTGGATATTAGGAAAAACTTTTTCACTATGCGGGTGGTGAAACACTGGAATGCGTTACCTAGGGAGGTGGTAGAATCTCCTTCCTTAGAGGTTTTTAAGGTCAGGCTTGACAAAGCCCTGGCTGGGATGATTTAGTCGGGGATCAGTCCTGCTTTGAGCAGGGGGTTGGACTAGATGACCTCCTGAGGTCCCTTCCAACCCTGATATTCTATGATTCTATGATTCACTGTGTGTGGCTGGAGGCTGCTCCGGAGAACCAACACCAACGATGGGGCTAGGCAGAGGGTTCCCTAAGCAGGCTGGACTAGGGGGGACATTTCACCCACTGGATGCCCCTGGTCCACTCTCTATACAAGGCCTGACACCCTCCTTCCCCTGTGGGGAGGGGCCGGTGTCGTGCTGGGGTTTGGTCCCCCCCATGGCAAACCCCATCAGCCAACAATTACATGTGGGTACCCAAAGCATGACTGCCTGGGGCTGTGACTGCATCTGGCTGCCCCCCCTCCATCCCCAGCTGCTGGCTAGGCAGCCTAGCTGGGAGAGCCATGCTTCCCTGGTGAGTCACAAGCGAGTCCGTTGGCACAAGCCCAGAACACTCACTTCTTTAAACAACAAAGAGTGTGAAAACGTAGAGCATTTGTTCCTCTTTTAAAATGTTTTCTGTTTATTGCCATCAATATGGCTCCATTAACACAGATTCCAAGGCAAAAAATGATATTGAAGTGGAATTAAATGTTACAAGTACATATCAGTGATGTGCAATAAAACCATTGCCAGGATGTCCTGGCTAGACCCAAACCAGGCGGTCCAAACCCAGAACATCAGAGTTAATGTCACACTTACAAGAACCTGAGATGTGTTGAAGTAAAAAACGCAACTAGGCAGGCTTCTCTCTCTCAGGAAGGGAGACGAATATGGGCAAAAAATATCTATTCAAATCAGTTTCATCTCCTTTGTAAATATCCTCCCTCTATCATGAGTTCAGTTTGCTATCATCAGCAATTTCTCATCTTCTCAAGCACATAACATTACTAGATACAAAGGTAAGGTCTGTGTGGCAATTCTGCTGTCTAATAAAACATGCCCAGCTCACCCCCATCCCACCTCTTCATGACTCCTCCAAGTTCACCCGGAGTGCAGAATGGGCAAGAGAAGCGGGAAGCTGCTGCTGAATGGTATATGGGGAGGGCTTAGTGTAGCAGGCACTGGGGTGGAGGGGGTCAGTGGGGGGGTCAGAGCTGGGGGTGGTGGTTCAGAGCCCTGCGTGGGATGCTGAAGCAGTGCAGGGGGCGTAGGAGCTTGAGAGACTGCAGGGTGAGGACACTGCCCCTTTGTCCCTAAGGGCTGGTGGCAGGCAGTTCTGGCAGGCCCAGCACAGCCCTAGATTCTGACTCTGACTGGCCGAAGGGCCCAGCCACACAGTGTTTGGAAACACTTCCATGGCTAGAGCTCTGATGAAAAATTGGGGGTTTCTAGTCCCCAAAGAGCCTTTACTGTCTGGGGGCTCCAAGGTGCTGACAGAGTAGAACCATAAAGGCAGGGGTGGGGAGGAATTGGGCACCTTCCCCAGCAGTGACATGTGGGCAGCGGGGAGAAATGGAGCCATCTGTGTCCTCCATGCTGTACATGTACCCAAACAACTTCCTCCACATTGGCTGCTCCCCTTCTCTCTGCAGCAGGGGAAGTGGCTCAGAACTCTCCTCCTTCCCCTGTCCTGCCCCAGAGAGTGAATGAGACCCCAGGCTCAGCCTTCCCCACAAGGCTGCTGCTTTTAGGGGCTATTAGAGCAGCGCAAGGGGGGAAAGGTAAGGGCGGGGTTCAGTTCTGCCCCCCCCATCCCACCTCCCCATTTCCATCCCTCCTTCCAAAAATGGCCCCACTGACTCCACATCAGCCCCTGCATCCTCTCCCAAGCTCACCATCCTGTGAGGTCCTGGCTCCCTGGGGAGGACGGAGAGCCAGGCTGCGCTGGACAGGCAGGGGATGGGAGGTGAGATCTGGGCAAGGAAGGGCCCAATATGCCGCCAGAGCATTGTGTGGCTAGCATCATCATAGCCAAGGAGCCAGAGGCAGTGGAGGAGGGGAGAGGGGCTGTGGAACATGGGAGTGCTGAAAAAATATTTTAAAAAACCTACCACAAAGAAATTAACTGCCCAGAAACTTTGTAAACGCAGAGTTAAGGGTGCCCAGCAGTGCCCTATGCAAAGCATAACAGTGTGCACTATTGGCTGTAACCCCCTGGCAAACAGAGGTTAATAGTTCCCAGGCAGGTTCAAAGAGAGGACGATTAGCAAAATAAACATGGAATGCATGCCGAACACATCATCAGTAGGATAAAACACCGGCAATAGTATTTGGAACACTCCGAATCACTTTTAAACAACAGCTGTTAGACAATACAAAAGTATAACTGGGCTCACAAGAAAAATGAGATGTATGGGGTCCAACAGTGGCTATTAGCCAAGGTGGTCAGGGAGACAACCCCAAGCTCTGGGTGTCCCTCACCCTCTGACTGCTGGAACCTGAGACTGGATGACAGGGGATGGATCACTGCATAATTGCCCTGTTCATTCCCTCTGATGTATCTGGCACCGGCCACAGTCAGAGACAGGACACTGGGCTGTCCTGTCTGACTCGGTATCTCCCAGTGTACCTTATACAGACTTCTCAGCTTTTTTTCTGTCACAAATATTCAAACCTAAGGTTTCAACATCACATTTTGTATACTTCAGCACACACATTAAAACCCCTTCATGTCCAGGGCCCTCTCTTTTCCCCATATCATAGAATCATAGAATATCAGGGTTGGAAAGGACCTCAGGAGGTCATCTAGTCCAACCCCCTGCTCAAAGCAGGGCCAATCCCCAATTAAATCATCCATAAACCCAGCTAAGTCAGGCAAGAATTTACAAACCTTCCCTTGCCCCATCTGCTCTCCTTCGCAAAACAGATTCCCAATCTGGAGCAGGTAGCTAGTAGCTAAATGTAAATGCCACAGGTCTATAGCCTCTAGGGGTCATAAATGTTACCCCAGGTCTCCTGCTAGCCCCAGAAAACACCCCAAAATGGATCAAACCTCCTCACATAGGTAACGCTGGAGGAGCCATCCCTGTATCCACAGTGGGACCCACCAGGGACATCTCTGGATCCTGCGTAGATCAGCCGCTGAGTCCCTTGGGCTGTCTCTAACTCTTGTGTTTATCCCCCTTCCCCTGTGGCCTCCTTCTGAGGCATTGCCTTCACTTACACCTCACCAGGAGACCTGTGCCACATCTGCCACCAGGCTGCTCATAAGGCCCATGGCAAGGGGGCCCTGTGCCAGGCTACTGAAGTATAAGAACAGTCCATCTAGCCCAGTGTCCTGTCTCTATCAGTGGCTAATGCCAGGTGCTTCAGAGGGAGTGAACAGAACAGAGCAATCGTCCAGTGATCCATCCCCCGTCGTCCAGCCCCGGCTCCTGGCAGTCAGAGGCTAGGAACAGCTAGAGCATGGGGTTATGTCCCTGCTCAACTTGGCTAATAGGGCCTAACTTGGCTGATGGGCCTAACTTCAGTGAACTTATCTAGTTCTTTTTTGAACCCCATTATAGCTTTGCCCTTCACAACCATCCCCTGGCAACGAGTTCCACAGACTGACTGTGCGTTGTGTGAAGAAATACTTCCTTTTGTTTGTTTCAAACCTGCTGCTTATTAATTTCATTGGGTGACTCCTCTTTGTGTGTTAGGTGAAGGGGTAAATAACACTTCCTTATTTACTTTCTCCACACTATTCTCAATTTTATAGACCTCTATCATATCCCTCCTTAGTCGTCTCTTTTCTAAGATGAATAGTCCCAGACTTTTTAATCTCTCCTGATACAGAAGCTGTTCCATACCCCTAATCATTTTTGTTGCCTTTCTCTGTACCTTTTCCAATTCTAATACATCTTTTTGGAGATGGGGCAACCAGAACTGCGTGCAGTATTCAAGGTACGGGCATTTGAAGATTTGTAAATTCTTGCCTGACTTAGCTGGAGGGTTCTGTCCTGCCCTGGGCGTTGGAGGTTGCAGAGCCCTGTGGGGTGGCCTGGCCAAATTTGAACGGCACTGTAATCCTGTGTGCTGGCTCCCTGCTCTGGGCAATGTGACTTATGCCCAGCCTGCAAGACAGGAGCTGCTGCTGCAGGGAGAGGTTTTTCATTCTATAGGGTTTTTTCCCCATATTTTTGAGAAAAAAACCAACAACACAGGCCTCTAATTATTGCCTCATTTTTCAGATGGAAACTGAGGCACATAAAAATTCAGGACTGGGTCAAGATGGGATTGGAACACCACTCTTGTGAATGCGCTAGGTTAAGATCTGAACCTCAAGATCAGCCTTCCTCTGGTGTTTAAAGACGCATCCACCTGTTCCACCAGCACAGACCCTCACCATGTGCACTAGAGGAGAATCACTGTTTGCTCTCAGCAATATAGGGCTTATGACACCCAGCTGAGCAGTTTTGAGTCCATCCTGAAGAAGGCAGCGACACCCTGACGCACACCAGCAAGAAAGTCCCAGCAGCACTTGGTTCCTTTCCCCTCCCTCTTATTCAGCAGCTGGGTATTATTAAATCCTCAAAACCCAGCAAAAGCTCTAAACAGAACAGGGCTGAGTAGTCATTTGCAGAGGGTAGGATGGGATTTGCAGGTGGGAGGGGAGCTTGGCTGACCAGAGTTAAATGGCATGGGCAGTTACTGACCCGCTCTATCTGCTGAGATAAAAACTCCCTGAGGTCACTGGCAAAATAAAGCTCTCAAAAATAATATTTTTGGAATGATTTTGGTGGCCATGGTAATGCTGCGCAGTTGGGGCTTTACCCCGGTGACATCAGGCGTTGGCGTGGGTTCCTGGCTGGAGCAGGGGAAGGGGAAACTGCATTTGAGCAAAGGACTCCAGCTTCTTTCTGCCCTGCAAAGGAATCGCATTTCCCAAAGCCAGCTGCAAACAGCTCCGTTGGTTTGCTGTGGCATGGCGCGCTCCCCATGAGCGAGGAGCAAAGGCAGGCCTGTGCCATCTGTAGGGGAGGGCAAGGCGTAGCATTGGAAATGCAGCGTGCAGAGCAGATCTCTCACCCACATCCTCCCCTCCCCCGGTATCTCTGAAACACCCTGCACTTGTATCTGGCCAAACAAAGCAGAGCCCCATGCCTGTCTCCCCACGAGATTTCGCTCCAGAACTCAGGATTAATGAAGGCGTCAGACTCCAGCCTCTCTGGGGCATGGATTGTGCAGACAGGAAGTTTTGATCCCAGTTTTGTTACTTAGAGCAGAATCTAAACTCTGTACGAAGTTGCTCTCATTTTTCTGAGCCAGGGGCAGGGGCATTGTAGGGGAGCTCCCAGCTACTCCAGTACCAGCCTCTCCCAGCAGGGGGCGCTGTGAGCAGGGGGCCAGAGCACTGGCTGTGGGGGGAGCACCCAGCTACACCAGCCTCAGCCTCTCCCAGCAGGGGGCACTGTGGGGAGGGGGCAGGAGTGCTGGCTGTGTGGGGAGCTCCCAGCAGAGCCTGGGACACATGGCAGGGCCAGAGAGGGGAGAAGGGAGCTGCATAAGGGGAATGGAGGATAGGAAAATCGCTGAGCCCTGCTTCGCTGTCCCTCACTAGCTGGAGTGGGGCAGCCAGGCGGGGCTGGGGAGGAGAAGGTAGGTGGAAGAAGGCTGGAACCAAGAAACAGGGAGGCCTGCCCGTACTGTCAGCGCCACTCCGTGGGCCATTCTCCCCGAGGACACTCTGAGCACTAGGCCCCACGTCAGCCACACCCTGAAACAAGCAACCCTATGGAGCATCACCCCACTGAGCCAGGCCCCAAAGGGGGAGGGGAGCCGGATCCTGCCATCCACATGCAGGGCCAGCTGCACACTCCCCGGCACCAGGGGAATGGAGACCACCGGGGGCACTGGGCAGAGAAGCGCCTTTGGGGCCACCTACCCCAAGACCCATCATTAGGGACGCTCAAGATGCTCTGTGCGGCGTGTTCCCGATCAGTCCCACAATCGATGCTCCGGCCGAGCCAGGGTGGGACCCAGGCTGCAGTTCAGTCCCGGGGGCAAGCGTTTACCCTTGGCCTGGATCCCGGGGGGTGGGGAGACGGTGTTGGATATGCCCAGTGGGAGAGCGCTGGCTTGTCTCTCCCAGCCCCTGTCGTGTATTCACCTGCCATCCCCTCTCCTGACATGGCCTCAGAGCCTGCCAGGACTGTCAGCCACATTCTGTGTTTGTGCAGTGCTCAGCACAGTGGCTCCTACACCTACCGTAATCCACCTAATAAACAGTCATAGCAACAGGGCGCAGCCTGGCCTGTTGTTGGCACCCAGCTGCGCAGGCAAGCCCTGCAACCCATGGCTGCCATGGACTCGGGCTCACCACCTGGTACTGAAGCCTCCACAGAGGAGAGGAGCAGGATTTCATTTTGATTTGGGAAACAGACCAGAGTCACCCCACGGGGACCCCCCAGCCACACGTCCTGGGGCGGCTGTGAGATCCCAGTGCAATGGGCACAACTGACCAGGACAGGAGATGGATGTGCCACTAAGGGCCGGGAGGATGGGGTCGGGGGCTATGCCTGGCACTCATCCCCTCCATCCCAACTGCTGATTCCCCCCGTGGCATGCGATTGTTACCCCATCGACTCACAACACTGTCAGGGCAGCCAGGCCCAGGGGTCAGAGTGGGGTCCAGCCTGAGGCTGGGACTAGTGCAGTAGCTTGTAGAGATGGGCTGGTCCCAAGGATCAGAGTCCAAGTCAGGTTGCAGGTTAGGAGGCAAAGTCCAAATCAAGGAAGGGCCAAGCTCAGGCATGAGGATGATCACAGCCATTACAGACGATCGGTATACTTCCTGGAACACCCCTTGGGTTTATATAGGGCAGGGAGCCAATCAGGAGCCAGGAGGTTGCTGTCTCTCAGATCCCATGAGGAGGGACTTCCTGGGTCTGTGTCCATAGTGGGCAGTGGAGGGCAAGCAGGGTGGCAGCATGGGGATGCCAGCTGCCTGGCAGTACTATAGGCCTGGGTTCTAGGCCCATGGGGCCTGACAGAAACCTCCTCTGAAACCATCAGTCTGACAAAGCCCCTCTCTGCCCAGCCAAGTGTCAGGAATGTGGGCTCAGCCCAGCCTCCCGCTGGTGGTGGAGCTACAGCCTGGGCCCTGGGGTGCTGATTTTCCAGTGCCCCCTGGCTCTAGGGCCAGGTCTCTCGCTGGTCACCAGGCTGGTGTTTCAGGCACCTGATACCCTCTCAGGCCCCCAAGGTGACTCAGGAGTAGCTACACTGGGATTTACCAGAGGAGGGATGTTCTGGAACAGCTGCCCAGTAGGGACAAAAAACCCTAACTGGCTTCAAGACTGAGCTTGGTAAATTCGTGGAGTGGAGGGGATGATGAGACGGACTACAATGGCATGTAGCCAATCCATGACCACTACTAGCCAATACCTCCAATGGCTGGAGGTGGGACACCAAATGGGGAGGGCTCTGAGTTACTACAGCGAATTCTTCCCCAGGTGTCTGGCTGGTGGGTCTCACTCTCAGGGTCAGGAAGGAATTTTCCCCTGAGTCAGATTGGCAGAGACCCTAGGGACTTTTCACCTCCATCTGCAGCATGGGGCACAGGTCACTTGCAGGTTTAATCTAGTGTAAATGGTGGATTCTCTGTAACTTGAAGTCTTTAAACCACGATGTGAGGATGTCAGTAATTCAGCCAGAGGTCGGGGATCTGGTACAGGAGCCGGTGGGGGAGGTTCTGTGGCCTTCAATGTGGTGGTTGAAAGATCAAACTCAAAAAGTAGTTTAGCAATAGTTCGCTGTCAAACTGGGAGGACGTATCTAGTGGAGTCCTGCAGGAGTCAGTCCTGTGACCTGTGCTAGTCAATATTTATGACTTCGATAATGGAGTGCAGATTATGCTTATAAAATCTGTGGATGACACCAAGCTGGGTGGGTTTGCAGACATTTTGGAGGGCAGGATTAGAATTCAAAATGACCTTGCCAAACTGGAGAATTGGTCTGAAACCAACAAGATGAAATTCAATAAAGATATGTGCAAAGTACTTAACTTATGAAGGCAAAATCAAAGGCACAGCTACAAAGGGGGAACAACTGGCTAGGCAGTAGCACTGCTGAAAAGGATCTCGGTGTGATAGTGGATCACAAATTGAAAATGAGTCACCAGTACGGTGCTGCTGTGAAAAAGGCTAATATCATTCTGGGGTGTGTCAAGGTTCCTTCCCCACTCTGAACTCTGGCTGGGATGATTTAACTGGGAATTGGTCCTGCTTTGAGCAGGGGGTTGGACTAGATGACCTTCTGGGGTCCCTTCCAACCCTGATATTCTATGATTCTATGAAAGCCCTGGCTGGGATGATTTAACTGGGAATTGGTCCTGCTTTGAGCAGGGGGTTGGACTAGATGACCTTCAGGGGTCCCTTCCAACCCTGATATTCTATGATTCTATGAATAGTCATTCTATTCAGCACAGCTCTTTCTCAGCAATTTAAAGAAATCATAATCTAACACATACCTAGCTAGATTACTTACTAAAAGTTCTATGACTCCATTCCTGTTCTGTCCCCGGCAAAAGCAGCATACAGACAGACACAGACCCTTTGTTTTTCTCCCTCCTCCCAGCTTTTGAAAGTATCTTGTCTCCTCACTGGTCATTTTGGTCAGGTGCCAGCGAGGTTATCTTTAGCTTCTTAACCCTTTACAGGTAAGAGGATTTTTCCTCTAGCCAGGAGGGATTTTAAAGGGGTTTACCCTTCCCTTTATATTTATGACAGGGTGTATTAATAAGAGTGTTGTATGTAAGACATGGGAGGTAATTGTCCCACTCTGCGCTGCACTAGTGATAAAATTAACAGGCATCAAGTTTAAAACAAACAAAAGGAAGTATTTCTTCACACAATGGAGTCACCTGTGGAACTCGTTGCCAAGGGATGCTGTGAAGGCCAAAACTATAACTGGGTTCAAAAAAGAACTAGGTAAGTTCATGGAGGACAGGTCCATCAGTGGCTATGAGCCAAGCTGGCCAGGGATGCAACCACATGACCTCAGCTGGAGTACTGTGTCCTGTTCTGGGTGCCACACGTCAGGGAAGATGTGGACAAATTGGAAAGAGTCCAGAGGACAGCAACAAAAATAATCAAAGGTTTAGAAACCTGTGGGGAAAGGTTAAAAAAACTGAGCCCGGTCAGTCTTGAGGACAGATGACAATGGGGGACCTGATAACAGTCTGCAAATAAGTTATGGACTCCTATAAAGAGGATGGGGATCAGCTGTTCTCCATGCTCACTGGAGAGAGGACCAGGAGCACTGGGCTCATTCTGCAGCAAGGGAGAGAGAGGTTAGATATTAGCAAACACTTTCTAACTCTTAGGGCCGTTCAGTTCCGGAATAGGCCTCCAAAGGAGGTTGTGGAAGCCCCATCGCTGGGGGCTTAAGAATAGGCTGTACAAACCCATCAGGGCTGGACTAGGGTTACTGTTGTAGCACAGGGGGCTGGCCTCTCAAGGCCCTTCCAGCTCCACATTTCTATGGTCCCATGCTCCACTGAGCAGGCGCAGGCTCATGCCAGGCTGCCAGGAGGCCAGGGAGAGGCCGACTGTGAATCCAAGAACCTCCCTTGGCGCCCAGGAGACCATACATCCAGCCCTTACACGTGACTTGGATCCCAGGAGCAGGGGGTTCCCTGGGCCCCTCCATTCCCTGGGCACCCCCTAAGTGCTCTAGTCCATGTGCAGCTCTGTCTCCACCTGAGCCGTGGGGCTGACAGGCCGGCTGGCCCAGCGGGCTGGGCACTAGCATGAGCCCTGGGTTCAGTCAGTCCCTGGCTCTGTCACAAACTCCCTGTGTGGCTTGGGGCCTCGGTTCCCCCCGGTCCTGGGGATGGCAGCCCTGCCCTGCCCCTGCGAGTGGGTGAGGGTGAGTACCGGACACCTAAGGAGCCCCCAGAGGCTCTGGAGGTGGGAGCCAGGTACATACCATAGACAAATGGGCTCTCATGTAACAACTCCCCTCGCCTGGCTAGGGGTGACTAGTGGCTCCCTAGAGAGAGGGTCAGGGGGCTGGCTCAGATTGGTGCTGGGCACTGCCAGCCCCCACTGGGATTAGTGGAAGCTGTGGGCACTCAGATTGGAACACCCTCCATGCTGGGAGGGACAGGCCTCATCTCCACTCCTGGCTGAGGCCCCCAAGCGTCAGCGCCACAGCGTGCCCGCCCTGTGCTCAGAGTGGTTTGAGGCCCCAGCGGGACCTTTACCCCTTTCAGCACAGTGCCCCCTCAGCACCCAGGGTCTCTCTGTCACAGAGCCGGCTGAGCACCCCCCAAGGGCCGGGCACCAGAAGCAAAGCGCAAAGCCTGGCAGGGAGCTAGGAGACCTGGCTCATGCCCCAGAGCTCTGTTTGCAAACCCTGTACATGATACCCAGCCGGCTGATGTGGCCAGAGCCAGCCAGCCACTGCCCCAAACCCTGCCAGAAAGCGTGGGAGTCTCAGGGCTCTCCGCCTCATCACCCACTAGGGCTGGGATCACAGGGGTGTCCCAACCAAAAGCTGGAGGCCTAGGCCTGTACCTCAGCTCCCCCAGTAATACCCACAGGTGAGTCTTAAACCCAGCGTGGCACAAGGGGAAGAGTTGCCTGCTCCTCTAGTGCAGGCCTTGCCGCTGAGCCAGCCCCACACACCTTTCTGACTGCGGGCGCTTGCTCCCCAGCCACGACTGCTGTGAGCCAGAGCTCAGTGTTCCCATGGCTTCAGAGGTGCTATTGAGGCGGTGATTTGTAATTTGTAATTACAAACCTTTGTAATTCTCTTTGGCTTGTCAATGTGGCTGCTCTCGATAGTTCTTCGCATGGAGCCAAGTGCCTCTCTGCCCATGTAGTGCCGGGGCCCTGAAGGACTGGGCAGGAGAAGAGGCTGCCTCCTAAACGTTGTAGCCCTCAGAAATATTCCACGTTCCCCACCTGGAGACTGATGCCCATGAGGCGTCTGACTGTCCTCTGGCTACTGAATAGCAAAGGCTGAAGGAAGCGCGGGGGTTTGAAAGTCTTTGACCAGGTCTCTGTAGCTTTTGCGTCATCCTCTCATACCTAAGGTATGCCCCCAGCTTCTCCGTGGGGTGTGTGGGACTCACTTGCTAGCTAAGGAGCACAGTAGCCACCTTGGAAATAAGGGGCACATTTAACTGTGAGGCAAAAGGTATAGTAACCGGAGAAGTGGGATCTAGTGATTAGATCTGGTGGGACTGGGAGCTTGGACTCCTGGGTTTTCTTCCCAGCTCTGGGAGGGGAGTGGGGTCTAATAATTACAGGGGCTGAAAGCTGGGAGCCAGGACTCCTGGATTCTATCCCCAGCTCTGGCAGGGGTCTAGTGCTTAGAGTGGAGGGCAGGGGGTCTCTTGGGAGTCAGAACTATCCTTCACTCAGGGTCCCCCTGAAGTGCTAGAGCCGGAGCTAGGAGGGAGCCAGTCACCTTCCAAACAAATGCCAGGGCCTGGGTTTGCAGACCTCAGGACGTTGTTGCTTGTGGCCAGAGGGGTCACTCCTGCCAACAGCTGGAGCTTCAGGGCACAGAGGCTGCACTGAGGCATCCGTGCTCTGATCCCCAAAGCTGATGCCAGTCCTGGGGGGGGGGGGGACATGGCACTGGGGGTGCTGCCTCTGCCTCTCCCCCATACCCTCTGGCTTCCCCACCTTGCTGCTGTACAGAAACCCAGCTCTGCAGTGTCATTGGGGGCTGGGGATGCACAGGGCCAAGACTCTAAAAGGGGTCACCGAGGGGCATGGCTGAATAATATCAGGCCCAGCACAGTGGCTGAATTAGGGGAGCATGGTCTAGTAGCTAGAGCAGGGGCCTGGGAGGCAGGACTCCTGGGTTCTATCCCCAGCTCTGATACTGGGAGGCTGTGTGCCATGGGTCGAGCTGTGTCATTCAGTGCCTCAGTTTCTCCATCTGTAAACTGGGCTAGTGTCACTGCCCCAATGTCACAGGACCTTGTGCTACCCGGGGCTGGAACAGACGAGAATTCTGCCACAGCTTCTGACCTGATGGTGCCCCCTGCAGGGAACCTCCTGGTTAGCACACACCCCCTCCCCGCCCCCAGCTGTGCAAGGCCCGGCTGGCAAAGGGCCAGTAGTGAAGCAAAGTGCTTTGATCCTCTGGGTGATGGTTTCTAATTGGAGGGGAAACAATTTTCAGGCCAGGGTTTCCCAGCATGGAGATTCAGCTGGTCGATAAAACGCATTTCCTTGTCTCTCTGCCTTTGGAATCTATCGATTTCACTCAGAAATAGCCTGATAACAAAGGGGATGAGTCAGACCTTGAGCCTCCCTGCTCCCCCTGCCTCCAGAAAGGAAAAGGGTGGTCTGGGGGGACCTGGCTGAGAGCAGGCAAAACCTCTCATGGCTGGGTATTGATGCTGGCCTGAGGTGGGGCAAGGAATCGGCATGGCAGTACAGGCTGAGGCCTCATCTTTGTGCCAGCACAGCACCTACGTCCCCCACCCCCACAATGTATCGCACTGATCATCTCTGGCATAAGGTGGCAGCTCCAGGGGGGTGGCCTGCTCGGCTGCCTGCTCCAGGGTAGGCCATGGGAGCCAGGCAGGGGCTTCAGCTCTGGAGCTGCTGCCTGTGATGGTGCTGGTTTCAATCCCGCTCTGGCTGGCACTGAGCAGACAGGAGGAGCAAGGGTGTGACAAAACCCTCCACACTCAGGCCCAGGCCCCAGCTTAGGCACCACCCGCTGAGCCCTGGGGAAGGCAAGGGAGGGCATTGCTGGGGAGCGGCTGCCATCTTGTGGCCGTTGTGCATCACCCCTTCACACACAAACCCTGCAAAGCTGCGGCTGAGTTAGAGGTTTACAGCTGCAGACCAGCTGTGGGACAGTGGAGGTTCCCCTCGCCTCCATTTCCTGTATTCTGCCATTGAGGATCAAGAGATTTTCCTTGCATGCAAGGTTGTCTGGGAAGGGCCTCATCCCTGTTCCTGGCTCCTTTTCTCCCTGCATTCTGAATGCCGGGGAAATGCAAAGGGATAGCCTTGTAATCAACGCGCAGCAGAGCTCTGCAACTTCTCACGGGGGCTATGCAAAGGCTGCAGCGCATTAACTGGCCTGGTTAATGGAAGCAGCACAATCCCCAGGGCAGATTCATGTTTCCAAGGCCAGAAGGGACCATGGTGATCATGGTCTGACCCCCTGAATAACCCAGGCCCACAATAATCCCTACAGCTGAGCTCTAAGAAAAGTAGCCAATTATGATTTAAAAATTGCCTGTGGTGAACCCACCATAGCCCCTGGTAAATGGTTTCCATGGTTCATTACGCTCAGGGTTAAAAATGTACCCCTTCTTTTCAGTCTGAATGTGCCTAGCATCAACTTCCAGCCATTGGGCCGTGTTAGACTTTTCTCTGCTAGACTGAACAGCCCATTGTGAAGTATTTGTTCCCTGTGAAGGTACTTTTATAGGCTAATCAAGTCAGCCCTTCGCCTTCTCTTTGCTAAGCTAAATACCCCAGGAGATCAATCCCTGTAAGGCAGGCTTTCGAATCCTTTAATCTTTCTCATGGGCCTTCTCTAATTTAACAACAACCTTTTTGAATTGTGGACACCAGAACTGGACCCAGGATTCCAGCAGCAGTGTCAAATACAGAAGTTAAAATAACCTCTCTGCTCCTACTGGATACTCCCATACAAATCCCAGGGTCATATTAGCCCTTTTTACCACAGTGTCACACTGGGAGCTCACATTCAGCTGATTATCCACCACACCCACCAAATCTTGCTCAGTCTCTGCTGCCCAGGATCGAGTCTCCCACATTGTAAGGAGGGCCTGCATTCTTTGGTTCTAGATAGCATGCATTTACATTTAGCCATATTAAAATGCCATTTATGGAGCAATGCAGATCATTCTGTATCAGTGACTGGATGCAGTTACACTGGTGTAAGTGGCTGAGACCTCTATAGATTAATCCTGGATGGGCAACTCACCTCCGCGGACGCAGGGAGACCCTGGCATTTCCTTCCCATCCTGACCCTTCCTTCCAGCCCACAGCCTGGAGCATTTTGTTGCCAATATTGTTATGGTCGATGCCATCTTTACGGGGGCGTGCATGAGTCCATAGGGGAATAAGCTACAAAGGAATAAAGCTCCTTTTGCCTAGCATGGTTGCATCCATACTAGGGCTTGGGTTGCTTTAACTACATGGAGTGGGGGGAGGGGGGAGAAATAACACTCCTAACTATCATGGAGACCAAGCCTCAGGAGAGGAACAGGGAGAACATGCGCTGTGACTGTTCAACAGAACCCAGCCCCCAGGAGGGGGCCTGTAGCGAAGGAGCAGAGACGCAATGCAAGGGGTACTCTGGGCTCTTTTCAAGCTCTGTAACAATTCTGCAAGGACACAAACGCACAGGTAGGCGCACGCGCACACAGCCGCAGCGCTGGACAGATTTCCCTGGTGGCTCCACTGGCTGACTTGAAAGCTGCGTGAAAATTCTTTTCAGCAAGTGGTGCTAGAAAAGGTCAAAGGGGAGGAGGGGTGTCATTTCCCAGGCAGGTGGGGGACATGGAAAGGATGCAGCCACTTCTTTAGGCCCAAAAAAAGACATCCTCATAATACTCCAATGGTTGTGGAATCCCTACTCCTGTCCCCTCCTCCCCCTTGAGAGCCCCCCAATTTATTACAAACATTTGAGAAAAAGTTTGCTACAGTTCTGAAAGCAGGGCAGAGGAGCAGTAGAAGCTGCAAAGATCGCAGTACGAGAAACAATAGACATATACATGTGTCATCTTCAATCAGTTAGGGAATGGGGCAAGCCTCAAGCTCTGCCCACAAGACAAGCTCCACCCACCCAGATCAGTAGGAGATTCCACTTACAGCACATTCTGTGCCTTCAGAATACACCCACCCCCTCCTTTGTTGCCAGCACTCAAATAGTTAATGACACTGACAGCCAACATTAGGTTTCAGAGTCAATACAAAGTAGAGACAAGCTGGGGAAGGTCAAGCTTTCAGAGCTATCATTCCAGGCTATCTACAGACCCAGGTACATACATGGTGCTGCATTAGTAGTTTTTCTTCACAACCAGACTTAATTCCAGAGCATAAGTTGCCAACTCTGCCACTCACCCCCCCAAACAGAGCCCTGGGGCTGTGACAGATCTGGGAAGAAGAGAGGCAAAGTCACGGCTGTAGCCCTTTTTAAAGACTGGATTCACTGGCAGGGGGGCTGGAACCTTTGTCCATTGGCTGATGGAAGATAAGCTGGAGCAGTAACATCGGGTGTGGTATGATGGGGCTTGACAAAGAGCAGGGAAAGCCGCTTGGTGTCCACAGTGGGCTGGAGAGCATCTCCTCCAAAGCCACTAGAACTTCTGGAAACCCAGGGGCTCCTTAAATGCAAAGCCCAGCCCAAGCAGCCTGAAGGCATGGAAGGGGCCTGCCCCAAGTGGGGTGTGGCTAATTCACCCTTCCTATGTCAGGAGCCACCCATTCCAGAGTGCAGCATGCTAGAGGCCCAGAAACCTGCACCCACCCTCTGCAGCTTCGTAAGTAGTAGCTGCATCAAGCTCTACAGCTGGATGGTGAGAATCCAGCATAGGCTACAAAGGATGATTTGAGCCCATGAGGGTGAACAGAGTCAGTTTTGAGTGTTTTTCTTGTGGAAAGAAGCCAAACTGGCAACTAGAATCAAAATCTTCAAAAAGTCTATACAAAGGTATATCATACAAAATATACAGGAAAGTTGTGCCAAAAAAAACCAAGACAATACAACAAAGGAGAGCACAGACAGTGTCAAACCACAGCTAACACATCCCTCACCTGCTCCAGAGACCTGGAGTGACATTGACACTACGCACTCTGAACTCAAAGTACATTATATTACACTATGTACAAGAACGTATAAAGATGCAGCATCCCCTTTGGCCTGGCCACGAGCTCCCCAGCATGAAGGTATAGCAATTCAGACAGTCCCTCATAGAAGCTACATGGTGGAAGGGAAGACAGTCCAAGGGAATGAAATGGTTAATCCTAACCCATACTCAGAATACAGCACTGCCACCAAGGTCCCAAGGTTTAACAGTCAGTTCCAGGTAACAGACAAGTCAAGTGCTTTGGTAGCTCGTAAGCCTCGAGGGTGTGGAACTCATCATTCCATCTCAGTGAAGCGAGCAAACATGGCTTTCCGCACTGCATCCTTGTACGAGTCGGCTGTGGAGACTCCGTAAGAACTCCCCTTAGCTCCCAAGCCAGCTCCTCGCATGCGCACTTGAGCCTGGAAGGAAACAGGCACTTTAGGATTGGGTGCACAGTATCCTGCACACCACACCCACTATAGAAATCCCTATGCTCGCTACCTAAGGGAATCTACTACAGTGGGAAGTACAATACTTATCAGGTTAGGAGAGAGGGGAGATGAGAGATTTGTTGCATTCTTTTAACAGCTATTTAAGTCCCTCTAGTAGATTTATTACTAGGCGGCCTGTCTCTGGGAAGGACCCCCAAGTCCACAGATACAGCAAGAGCTACATGCTTAGCTTTCACCTGTACACAGCTGACCTGCTGCCAGGAAACACGCTGTAACAGGATGAGGGAATGTGCCTGACACATTAGCCAAGCTGCTATTCAAAACAGAAAACATGGCAGACGCAGCCCCGCTAATAGAATCAGAACAGATGTTAGAACCATGTGCATAGAAGTGACCCACCTTGGAGCAGTACAATGGGATAAGCACCTCTAGCCTTGCCCACTTCCATGTCATCTTAAAGTCAGAGAAAACTAGATTCTGAATTACAGTAAATTTGGTGAAGTGCAAACTGTTCTAGCCCTTAACTTAACCCATGACCCCAACACTGACTGCTGCACTACATACATGCACAAGTTTACCTTCCTGTTAGACAGCTTTTCAAAACTACATGTATGTCATCCTGTGCACACAGCTGCGGGACAGTTTCAGGAGCCCTAATCCCACAATGGTGCAGATCCTTGCTGACTGGGGAGGGGTGTCACAGCTGGGGGTTCATGCCAGTTCAGACCTTAGTTGCAGCATATTCTGCTCCAACTGTCAGGAAAGTACTTCTTCAGGGCATCTAATTGCTCGGGACAGCCTCCACTGTAATTAGCAAAGCCAACAGATCATACAGCCAGTACCTTCTCTCCTCCTACACCATGCTTACCTCAATGGGAGCTGTGATACCCTGGCATTTCCTTCCGAGCCCCGAACCTTCCCTCCAGCCCATGGCCTGAAGCATTTTGTTGCCAATATTACTATGGTCAATGCCATCTTTAGTGGGTTGCTCATAATTCCTACACAAGAGAATAAACCATTAGATTAAGGAAAGCTTGTTATGTACTCTAGAAAGGCACTACGGTGCCTGGCAAATACATACACTGTGCCAGCATCAAACACCTTCTTGCGCTTCGGCTCAGGGGGTTCCGGGATACCATATTTCTCTCGCCGTTCAGCAGCTCTGTCTCTGTATTTCATCTGCAATGAGATATATTCTGTAGGACTGAGTGCAAATGGCTGTAAGTGGGATGCCAACTCCACCAGACACCCAAAGTCAAAGAATTCCCTCTTGGCACTTTGATACAGCAAGAGCTAGGTGCTCAGAATACTACAAGTTACTGTTGGTTTGCACAGCTGCAGGTGCACCAAGTTCTGGGTTAATTGTTTAAGCCACCCTCATCTTTCATGGTCTATAATACCAAGTACAAGCATTAGAGATGCTGCTTTTGGAGCAGGCTGAACATTAACAGGAAACACTTTTTCTCTGCACATAAATACCCAGTCTATTCAACTGGGCAGTTTTGCCAACTGAACGGAAGATAGTTGGGAAGATTCACAGAAAGCCACAAATAGGAATCTATCATTCTGAAAAGCTTTTAGCAGTAAATAGAGGATAGGAGCCGTGTGTTTGACGACTTTGCATTAGCACAGAGGTTCTCTCATACACTCCACCTGTGACACCCACACCAGCTCAAATTTTGCATCATGACCAAAATGCAGTTTATAGTCACTCCACTAAAACTGAGGGTTGGTTTGGTTGAAGGGCTTCCTTTTCTCCCCTCCCTAGTGCTTGCACTATGCCCTGGACTTGACACTTAATCATGGTGAGGAGCAGGACAAGCAGGATCAAGGAAACTGGCTCCTCAAGATGTCAGAGCTGTGCATCCCTGGAGCATAACATGATGTGGCACAGGGAGTAATTACACTGGGGTGCGACTAGCAGGGCAATGAGGACACAGCTACTCCCCTCCCGAGTCCTGGCAAAATAAACAGAGCTCTGCAGTTGCTAAGATCCCCCACTTCCCAGCCCACCTTAGGGTCACTACCTCCAGCGTGGGAGCCCATATATAAAAATACTGCTGTATAGCAAAGAGTGAAAAAGCCACCCTCCCTTCCCTGATAAACAGAACTTATGAGCACCTGAATATTCAGGTCTTATTCACTGGGAAAGCCCCCCAAGCTTGTCACAAGGCAGATGTTTAGGATAATCTAGCTCCTGGTTATCCCCAGCTGGTGACATGGAACTGGAAAGAAACATCCCATCCATCACAAATGCATGTTCATCTCTGGATCCTGTCTTGCCACATGGCCACTGACCTCTCTCTCACGCAGCTCCAGTGCTTCAAGTTCCTGCTCCGACAGCCTAGATCGCCTGTAGATATCCATGTTTTGCTGTGTCAAAGGAAGTACATCACATTAGGAGGATGCTCAAGGAGGCCACATGGCTGCTGTTTTAGAACAGTAACACCTTGGTGGTATACCTGACAAACAGATGTTGGTGGTTTCTGGAAAGCAAAGCTTTCTAGTACAAGCAGTGCCACAGTACCTTAACTCCATTGTAAAACACTGCAACCTCAGAGATGGGAGCTGCTCCCACAAACAGTTACCTTGTGCAGGTCAGAGAGCTGCTGGTGTCGGACCAAGGCATCTTTGTTTGGAAACTGCCTCCTACACAGCAGACAGGCCAGCTTCTTCCAGTCAGTCAGCTTCTCTTCCTCATTCTCGATTCTTTCCAGCAGGTCTTCCTCATTATCGCTATCTCCACTGTAGGCAGCCACCAGGCCACGCTGGAAGGCAGGCAGGGCCACCATTAGCAAAGGGAACATTGTACAGGAAGGCAACTGCAGCAGGTGGCAAGATCCTCAGTTTAAAGAGTGGGTATCACAGAAATGGGCACAACTGAAGGAAGTGCATCTCCTCACCCGCAAACTTCCTGACAAGAGTAGGGCAACAACATCATGCAAGATCTCATGCCCTCCCCAATGGGCACAACTCTTCAAGGTAGTTTCACAGCTTAACATCAGGGACACCACATCTAGAGTCCAGCAAATCCACGGACATCCATTTTATATCCGCAGATGTGGAATCTGCGGACCATGTTTGTGGACTGGATGCGGATACAAATTTTATATCCGCACAGGGCTCTAACCATATCCTAGAAGTGGGAATGCAGCAGCCCTGGAAGAACTAATTATTCCTTCCAGCTGGTCTGCTACAACACTAACTAAAAAACTGTTTGCAGGGCCAGGACCCTTACCTGAGCCTATCCCTTTGCACAAAGGACCCCAGGACTTCAAAGCAGAACAGTATCAGCTGACACTCAGATAAAAGCTGGATGCCATGTTCCCACCAGCATTATCCAAAGCTGCAGCAATATGGGAATGAGCTGAATGTGTGTACACTTACTTTGAGTGGATTCTCCTCCTCTCCATTCTTTACCACCTCTGGCATGACCTGCTGTCTCTCAGACAATGTGCCCTAGGAAAGAGAAAGACATGAGCTCTGGGCTCTGCACAGCTTGCCCTGCTCTGTAACCACGCTCCTCCACATGACTACCTTTTTCTCGAAAAGAGCAAAGCCAGCATCTGCTGCTGCCGATTCCCTCCTTTCTTCCTCCCTGGAGCAGAGTGGCTGGAAGCTATTCTTAAAATTCTCTTTCTGTTTGTTTAAGCTCTTTGCCCAGCGCTCCATGTCTTTAGCAATCTGAAACACAGACAACAGGGACTGAGTCAGACAACTCACTTTGCACGATGCCTCCTGGGACTTTGGATCTAGTCATTCCAACATCTCTACCCCCTGTAGGAGGTGACACACACACTTTGACCCTATGATCTTTTAGGATCTTAATAAAGCCCTGTTATAGGATCATATCATCATCCAACTTTTACAGTGCTTTTCTTTGAAAAGGAATTTTCACTGTCTACAGTATGCCAGAATTGAAATTTACCCATTGCCACTTGAAAGTCTTTGAGGAATCTAGTAACCAGCTTTGACTCAAGCTACAGGAAAGCAAAATCTAGTAACCAGCTTTGACTCAAGCTATAGTGAAAGCAACAGTTTACAATTACCTCCTTAGCCCAGACACCAGCCCCTGTAGGCTGCTAGTCAAAGACTGTGGGGTGCTCCTGTTGTGTTAGAACCCCTTGGTTTTCACAAAACTTTCCAACTCCTCCCCAGTTCTCTACTATGCCTACTCTGAGGTGCAGCTACCCATCCAAATGGCTCAACCCAGATGTTCCCTGCTTCAAAAAGAACCCCGAGTTTAAGAGGTTACATGTGACCATTCAGTTCCAGAAAAGCTCACAGATTTCCCATCCCAGCTGTGATCTGATTTTCTTCTCCTCACCTGCTGAGCGGTTTTACTCTTGGGTTTCTCTTTCTTCTCCTTCCCTTCTTTGCTGGAAGGTGCACTAGTTTGCTGGTATGTTATACCCTCTGCAGCAGGCATGTAGGTCTCTTTCTCGCCATCCCAGTAAAGGTACTGCTGGGTTAGGGCATTGTAGTAATACTGAGGGAGAAGTGAAAAATCAGACAGTTATCCATCTGAGATGAGCTAAGTGTACAAGGGACAACTGCTACTCCCCAACCAAGAGGAATGTTAGATTCAGATTGTTAGATTTGAGTCAGAGTTTTTCACAGTATCCCAAATCTCCACAAAGTGGTCAACCAGATATCAGCCTGTTAAATCCCCTGCTTGCAACCACATGCATTCTAACCAGGTAGCATTACAGGAAGAACTTTCTCCTCTACTTCACAATTTCTTTTGGGACACCCCACTAAAGCCCAGAGCTAGACAAGTTTAACTAGATTCTGCAGAGCTAGAAGTCACACCAATAGGATCTATAGTTAGAGGCCTATACTCATATGGGTTGTTCAGGGGAAAAAAAAGCAATGTGAAAAACTGCTACACTGTCGGGAACAGACAGCAGCCCTGAATCACTGTTGAGGGAGTGTGCAGCATTCACTATTTTACCCCCCTCCCAGGAATGTCAGTTTCACTCACAGTTGATGAGGCATGAAACTAACAGACCTCAAAAATTATGATGGATGGGAAGAACTTGCGTTTACCTGGGAGTTAGGATCATAATAGAGCCCTGTTATGGGATCATAATAATATCCTGAAGACTCATCGTATTGGTAGGTAGAGGTGTCAGGGACAGCTGTAAAAATCAAGAATTGAAACAGGTACCTTTTCGTTTCAGTTAAGACAACCGTGATTATAGCAACTACAAGGATAGAAAAGGCTATAAAGCACTGCCATCTCATCAACACACGTTGCATTACCCCCAGGGATGGCTTCACTGCCAACAACATGGGAAGGAAACACTAAAGCAAGGGAATATATTTATCTACTACCACACAATCACAGATGTGCTTCTGCCAACAAGTATGACTCAGCATTGCTTACCACATTTGGTGCCAGGGACCACACCAGTTGGAGAAGCTGACTGTGCCTGGGTGCTGGTGCTTGGCTGTGCTGTTTCAGTCTGGAAAGAATAGAAACCTCATTCAGGATGTCCTTGCAGGGTCCATGGAAATCAAGACCAGCAAAGCCAGCCACTAGCAACATATTAGTATGCACACCAGCTGTTCTTAACCCACATGCTCTATATATTCTCTCTCTCTCAAAGAGAAATCAAAGCCAGTGTAGAAAGAATGGCAGATAGCTGCTCTTTTGTAACTAAAAGTTCCCGATAGACTAATTTCAGTCTACAGAGAGATTAAAGTTTAGGAAGAAATGATTCCCCAGTTTTGCTACATGCTCAGTTGCAAAGCAGCACAGGAATGCCCCATGATCAATTCCAACCCTGCCTGCACAGAAAGTCAGTTGCAAGAGCTCTACAAAGTTCTATATTTACCGGAGAGTCAGGAGAGTTGGGCTGTTGATTATATAGCTGAGGACTCTGGGATACAACAGCTGCTGTAGTGGTAGTAACTGGAGCACCTGCCAATGTATAGTTTGTCAGTGAACTTATTTCCTGGAACTCTTGGGACAGCACCTCATGCCAGAGCTAGAGTAATTCCACTTACTGAAGCATGTATCAGCTCCCATTATCACCTCCAATAGTCCCCTTGGGCAAGAGCATTCAGAGAATTGTCAGAGATAATGGGCATATAATTCAATCTACACTGACGGAGAAATACTTTCTTTACAGAAAGAGATATAAACAGACTCTCTGGGAATGGAACAGTTAATACAGCATGGTCAATACATGCAGGATCTTTCTTAGCATGAATGTTACGCATTTACTATGCCAGAAGGCAGCCACCTTGCCTACATGCAACAGTAATTCCTGGTAAACAACAGCTGCTCGCATCAAAGATTAGGCTGGAGTAGCTCAGGTGTGGTTTTGAGACAAATGCATATCTGAGTTCTATAGGGGAGTCCATAGCTGCCCTCCATTTTAAATGAGTTGCAACCAGAAGAGACTAGAGGTCCCTACATGCTCCATCTTGAGCAGACCTTGGCCACCCTGGTTTACTGGAGATCAGAGACTCCTTTATTCCAAATGGCAGAATCAGCTAGAACTGCTGACACTAAATGGGATTCACTTGATTCTGCAGATATTAATACTGCTACACAACTCACATAACCCAAAAAAGAGCTACTCGGAAATGTAAAGAAGATATTACCTGATATAATAGCTGCTTCTGTGTCCAACGCTCCAGCCTGACTCTGGTAGTACTGCTGGTAGTCCTGCGAGTACTGTGAAGGGAAGCAAATGACAAAGTAAGCATCCAGTTAAACAGACTTTTGCCTCAGACAACGAGTAAACACGGTTAACAACATCAATCAACATTACCCACCTGCGCATACTGGGTATAACCATCTTGCCCTGGCTGGAGATAGCTGTAGTCAATGGTGCCTCCTTCTCCGCTATGAGGCTGCAAATTCCAGCAGAGAGTTTTCATCAGAGACAAGTCAGTTCCTTTATTTCACTGTTTCTAAAACGTGCTAATACTGTATCCAAGCCAACAAGCTCACTAACTGTAGTGACCATTTCCTTCCTTAGTACTCTGCTCTGTATCTCCATTTAGCCAAGTCAGGAATGTTAAACTGTCATTAGCGGGACTAAGAATTCTCTAGTTTCATTTTAGCAAAAGTAACGTGCTAGTGTATGGAAGCCTCCCCACCAAATCCTACCTGGGTAGATGACCACTGAGCTGCAGCGATGGCTGTGCTTGCCACAGAGAAGGCACTGACCCGGTTACCATCTGGGAGAAGCAAATCTCTGAAACCAGGAAGATCAAGTCACAAGAATGAGCAAGCGATGCTTTCTCTCGGTCAGCCTCCGTGCAGGAAATCTCCCTGTATTCTATTGTTCCAAGGGGATTCACTGACCACGATACATGTGGATCTCTAAAGATACCTACAAACACCCTCTCAGATGTCCCAGCTGGCTAAAGTGCAGCCTGGCAAGTTTGGGGGAACAGGGGAGTTACTTTGAGGATCACAACTGCAATCCAGAAATACTGAACAGAAATTATTTTGAGGAAATAATTCTGCATCTCTTAAAAAAATCAGTAGCAGTGGCAATGACGGGCTTGAAATGCAGAGGAATAAGCAGCCGGAGTTGATGATCGTATTTTCGCTTCATGTGATATGATGGACAAACAACAGCAGACACTGGTTGAGTGAGCAGAGCCATTTCCCCAAACAGAATGTTGTACTAACAGCAAAGGCCATGATGACACCTGCAAGTCTTAGGCCTGGTCTACAAAACAGGGGAGGTGTACACACTACAAAGCTACTTTTGGCAGCAAAAGTCTGCTGTTTTGCAGACAAAATAGAACCACTTCAACGAGAGGCATAAAGCTCTTTGCGGCAAAGTAAAAGTGACAAAGCATCAATGTAGAGACTGCTGTTTGTTTCTGACATAACTGGCTTCCACCAGTATCCCACAATGCCTGCCGTGACTGCTCTGCTCACTGTTTTGATCTCTGCTGCCCTGCAGGCATGCACCCCTCCACTTTCAAAGCTCCAGAAGTATCCGACAGCTGAGCATGCTGCTCTGGAAACTAACCATTAACCTGGAATGCTCCTGTTCTGCCCTGCATTAGAAAGTGGAGAGGGACATTCCTCAGCAGGGAGAGCTGACAGAGCTGCTCAGGATGCCGTTCCCTGCAGCTGAGGAGGCTGTGGGAGAATTTGGAGGAAACTACAAAACCATGACGAGATAACTGGCTCTGTGGATGAGGGGAAAGCAGTGGACGTGGTATTCCTTGACTTTAGCAAAGCTTTTGACACGGTCTCCCACAGTATTTTTGCTAGCAAGTTAAAGAAGTATGGGCTGGATGAATGGACTATAAGGTGGAAAGAAAGCTGGCTAGATTGTCGGGATCAACGGGTAGTGATCAATGGCTCCATGTCTAGTTGGCAACCGGTATCAAGTGGAGTGCCCCAAGGGTCGGTCCTGGGGCCGGTTTTGTTCAATAGCTTCATTAATGATCTGGAGAATGGCGTGGATTGCACCCTCGCCAAGTTTGCAGAAGACATTGAACTTGGAGGAGAGGTAGATACACTGGAGGGTAGGGATAGGATACAGAGGGACCTAGACAAATTAGAGGACTGGACCAAAAGAAATCTGATGAGGTTCAACAAGGACAAGTGCACAGTCCTGCACTTAGGATGGAAGAATCCCATGCACCGCTACAGACTAGGGACCGACTGGCTAGGCAGCAGTTCTGCAGAAAAGGACCTAAGGGTTACAGTGGATAACAACCTGGATATGAGTTAACAGCATGCCCTTGTTGCCAAGAAGGCCAACGGCATTTTGGGATGTATAACTAGGAGCACTGCCAGCAGATCGAGGGACGTGACCGTTCCCCTCTATTCGACATTGGTGAGGCCTCATCTGGAATACTGTGTCCAGTTTTGGGCCCCACACTACAAAAGGATGTAAAAAAATTGGAAAGCGTCCAGCGGAGGGCAACAAAAATGATTACAGGACTGGAACACATGACTTATGAGGAGAGGCTGAGGGAACTGGGATTGTTTAGTTTGTGGAACTAATGAGGGGGGATTTGATCGCTGCTTTCAGCTACCTGAAAGGGTGTTCCAAAGACTGTTCTCAGTGGTAGTAGATGACAGAACAAGGAGTAAAGGTCTCAAGTTGCAGTTGGGGAGTTTTAGGTTGGTTATTAGGAAAAACTTTTTCACTAGGAGGGTGGTGAAGCACTGGAATGCTTTACCTAGGCAAATGGTGGAATCTCCTTCGACGTTTTTAAGGTTAGGCTTGACAAAGTTCTGGCTGGGATGATTTAGTTGGGGATTGGTCCTGCTTTGAGCAGGTGGTTGGACTAGATGACCTCCTGACGTCCCTTCCAATCCTAATATTCTATGATAGGCAGGCAGACAAAGACAGCTGCTTCGGGAGAGATAGGTGTGCCTGCCGAGCACAGCCAGGGGCTGACATGGGGGGCACTGGGGGTTGTGAGAAGTCGGTCAGCCTGCTGTCTCTCCCGTCCCCTTCCCCTCAACCCTTCAGTTGAAAAAGTGGCAGACAATATACTAGTATGCCCCTGGAACAATGGAATTAAGAAACCTGTATCATGTGATGCTGTACCTGCACCATGAGGCACTGCAACCCCTTCCCAAAGCACCCTGCTCTCTGTGTCGATGCAAGAGCTGTTAGTGTGGATGCACTTTGCTGACACAAGGAGCTAGTGTGGACATGCAACAGCGTTTTTAATTAACAAGCTTTAATTAAAGCGGCATAACTTTTGCTGACAAAACTTTGTAGTGTAGACAAGGCCCTAACAGAGTTAGGAAAAGTTAAGTGCTTATAACTCACTTTCTGGCACTCTTTGCAAAATCAACACCAATTGTTTTGCCATCAATTTTCAATGGTGGCTGAAGACTTTGTAAAATCTGCAACAACTGAGATGCATCCTAAAAAGAGAAAATACCTGTCAGCACAGTACAAGCTACCAACTGAAAAAGCAAGGTATTATTGAAGATTCAGTAGTGTTCATCCCAATTAAGTATCAAAAGTGCCAAACTCTAAGGAAAAGATGGATAAATTACATGCAATTGCACATACTATTTGCAAGTAGCTAAGAATACAAACATTTCCCCACTCCCTTCATACTACATAAGGGTAGATTTAGTGCTCTTGAGAGATGACTGCACTGATCAAAACCATGGTCCGTGGACAAGCTCTGAAAGACTCCCAGATGCAGCTTTGTCAATGTACCTTCTTCCTGATCTGCAAAACCCCTGGCTCTTCAATTCTCAATTGGTCAAAATGGTCTGTAATATGAGGTCCACAGGGAACTTATCTGAGACTAAACTACCTGTTTTTAGTAGACATGATCAGGATTCAAACCTAGTCTACAGAAACCAGAGCACAGATCCTACCCTCTAATACCAAAAAGCTTTCTTTTCTCCTGTATGTACATGTTTCATTTAAGGATCTCTAGGTGCTTTTTCACCACCATGAGGATAATGCAGAAATAGGCAAATGGTTAAGTGATACACTCACTGTTACAGTGAACCGGGCAAACCAGGAAATAGCAGCCAAGGTCCTAATTCCTCATTTCAGTCACTAGCCCACGTTGGCAATGCACTTCTCACAAGGCTTCCTTCATATTTTTAAATCAAAGTGCATTATTAAAATCTCACCATTGCAGAAGACAGCTGCACAAATGCAAAACCCCTATTCTGCTGGGTCTGCTTGTCTTTGATAAGGCGAATGTTATTGACTGCCAGCGAAGCATATGGAGTCAGTGCAGTCATGATGGAATCTACCACTGTGTGGGGAGCTATGTTTCGTAAAATGATAGCTGAGGAAGAAAGAGGCAAAGAGTTACAACAGTTATAGTCATAAATACTCCTCACAATACTTTTAGTTATTATGAAACCAACAGCTGTTGGAAGGTCCCTCAGCATTAGACCTTAAATAGCAAAAAGAAATGACTATTTTTAAAGAAAATTTACAAGAAATCTCTCTTATCTAGGAAGAGAAGGGGGGTAACTTTTTTCCAAAGTTTTATGCTACATGCAAATAAAACCTGCCTACACACATTATTGAATTTCTGCTATAAGTCATACCTAATGAACATGCGTCATGGAGCACACTACGCTGAACAACCTGCATTGAAAAGGGAACAGGAAGTGGGTCCCAAATACATAGTACAACACAGACACTAGCGAGGATTTTTAGCACTGCTGTATCTCCTGCTAGATCATACTAACACATGAAGTCAAAGAAAAAGCACAAACACTAACTTACTATCGCAGTAGTAATCCACAGACTGAACAGCCTCTGCTGATCCAGGTGGTACCTCCTGTTCTGAATCTTCACGGGAAAGAGGAATAAATTGCTGTTAGTCATACAGCATGGACCTCTCACTCATAGTTAAAACAGACTCTTAATGAGCCAGCCTAGGACCTGTGATCCCATTTAGTTTCCAACTGTGACAGGAAATATTCCACGTAACAAAACGTGCTCAAAAAGCTGAAAGTGACTTACCAAATTTATCTGCTCCACAGCGGAAGCATTTTAACCGTCTCCTGAAGTTGTAAAGGCAGCACTAGGGGACAAAACAATGGTACTGAGATTTTACAGAGTTCATACCCTATCTGGCATGCTATGAAATGTCCATATGATGTACTGTATATCTTCATTATGATGCTATAGTCAAAGAGACTGAACATGCCAGATTAGATTTAAGATGCATCACAGCTGCTACGCCACAAAGTATTAGAACAGCAGTTGTTAACAGGTGATTCTACCTTAAATTAAATTACTCAGGTATTTGATAGCCTCCAGTCTATGATCCCAGACATGTAAAATATCCATGTACTACTATTACAGGCTCATGACTGCCACGCTAAGCCATCCCTCTCTGGTAGGCCACAATGTGCTACTATTGCTTACTTCCTGATTAACTAGTCATGGTTTGATTTGCCATGGAGTTTTGGCAGCTTGGTCTTGGGCAGTCCAGTCTCCACTGCAGATTACAGCATGCACAGGTAAATGAGAGGCAGCAAGCACTGGCTGGTACAACCCAGGTCTCCATATGGTTAACTCGTATAACTGCCAGAGACAGCTGAGAATAACTTTTCTGTAAGATTTCAGAGTAACAGCCGTGTTAGTCTGTATTCGCAAAAAGGAAAGGAATACTTGTGGCACCTTAGAGACTAACCAATTTATTTGAGCATAAACTTTCGTGAGCTAAAGTGAGCTGTAGCTCACGAAAGCTTATGCTCAAATAAATTGGTTAGTCTCTAAGGTGCCACAAGTACTCCTTTTCTTTTCTGTAAGAGACAAGAAACAAGCTAGAGTGATGTAAAGCTTGCATGGAATCAACCCATCTCAACACTGCTGCGGGTAGACAACAGACAAAGTATTTTAAGTTTCAAAGATTGGTCCACTGAGCTCCACAGAGTGATCGGAATGGTTCTTTGGGGGCACAAACATGTTGCAACAGAAAGATCTGAAAGTTTAGTTTCTCCATTAAAAGCTGGCATTTGAGCCTAGCCTAGCCTGCTCAAGGCAGGCATCTTGCTGCGAAGCAGCATCAGAGTAGCTCCCATATGGGTAGGGTCAATGAAATCTGGCCTGCAGATTACCATTTTAAGACTTGTTATTTACACAAGCGTCACAGAAAGTTACATCAGCATTGAGAGAGACTGGAAACAGATTTACTATAACTGCTGCTTAGACAGATCGGCTATCACCACCAACACATCAAATTTAGTTTAGTGACCTATGTCTTAAATACATCATTTAAACTGTATGCTATTTGCTGTGCAACTTGGAACAAAAGATAAATATGAATGGAAGCTTTCTTTAGTGCCATGAAATGCCATGCTGCCAAACGTGTGACCCTGGAGGCTGCTCAGCTACAACATCCTGCCTGCGGGCCAGAGATCTAGTCATGCTCATACCCCCTTTAGATAGCGTTTTATTAAAATGGGGGTACAAGGCTGGGAAGCAATATGGACAGAGCAATCCAGTTTTTGTTCTTGCTGGGTCATTTCCACTTTGGGCTCAGCAAAGAACATGAGAATATTTACTACTGAATAGTAATTCAGTACTGGGTTAGGGCGGTCATATCCTACATTAGCACTCAACCTCTACTATAGTAGAGGAAATATGGAATTCAGCTGACGAATTCTTAAATCTGATGTCAGATGAGAGTCCCATTAGCTCATCTCAATCCTATGCCAAGATACTCAACCGAAAATCCTCGATCAAGATTGGATGCCTTTCTGAAAGATACACTCCAGTTCAGCCACAGGTTACTAGACTCAATGCTAGAACTGCTGAGTGGAATTCCATGGCCTGTGTATGAAGGTCACTTTATAGTAGTCCCTTCTGGCCATAATCTGTGAATTGCTGTCCATGTCACTCCAGGTCTCTCTTGACTGAGCACCTCCCTTTCATTTGATCTATGTTTCGTTTTATTTGGCCCCAGAGATGACACATTTTAATCTTATTTTGTTCCTTAGTATCATCTGATCTCACATGAATTGGCAACATCTGCAAGGTTAACATACCTCTTTGCCCATATCATTAACAGTGGTAAACAGAACGGAACCCCAATGTTGATTAGAACTCTTTGCAGAAACCATACATCTTACCTTGTTACAAAGCCAGTCTTCAAATTTAGGCCTCGGGTTGCTGTAGTGCATTGCAATCTGCTTCCCTTGAATCACCAGTTTTTTCTGCAAGAAAAGCAGGTTTAAGTTATCCCTGTATCGAGGCACACGTGTCCATTTTCCCATGGCAGAGCACACTTCGGAGGAATCAGTGCTCCTGAATTAAATGGACAACATATGGGGAGGATGTGGAGGACCAACCACCGCCACCTACGCTCTGCCCATCCAATCCTGCAGAGAGGAGGACGTGGGCAGTAAGAGAATGGGATGTGGAATAAAGGTAAACGGAATCAGGGAGTGTTGACCAAGCTGTCAAATACTAAACGCTGACATGGAACAAGGAAGTGTCTCGAAGGAGACAGAGTCCTAAACCTGCTGCATTCAGTATCGCCAGATTTTAGGAGTTTCTTGCACCCAAGTATTTCTACTTCTGGTATACCACTGAGCAGCTTTTTAACCGTGTCCTTACTGCTTCACTTCTTACCCTACTCCAAACACCTACAGCTTTAAATGATAGCATTTTGAATCTTTTTTCCCCCTCAAGTGCTTTCTTCAGGATGTGTCCCTTGGAAATACAGTAATTTTCCCAAAGAGACCCTGCTTAGACTTCTTAGAAGTTGGATTATAAATGCCATCAACTGAAACATAGCTCAAAATGGATGCCTTTGACTAATGCACCAGTTCATGTGAAAGCCTGTGTAAGAGGTTTGTGTTCTTCATTCAGACAGCCAGGAACTCTCTTCAAAATGAGTAACTAGACTGCGAGTAAAGTTCTCCAAGGCGTAAGAAGAGATCATACTGCTTTCATCAGTGTCCTCTCAGTCAAAAGTGTGACATTACAAAGGGGCTGGGAGTTTTAATCTATTTCAGCAGCCAAGGTTCTGAGCTTCAATCATTTCTGAACCCTATGTATACAGAGTGCCCTTTCAAAGTATGGCCATTTACAGGCTTACAACTTAACAGTTAATTCAGCTGCCTCTTTAAGTGTGGCCCCAGGGACATGTGTTGAGGTAGCATGGGCCAAACCCCAGACATTTTATTCAATTTCTTTTTTTTCAAATGAGGGTTAAGCTTTATTATACAGGCACTAAAGAAACATCAGGACCAGTCCTTTTGATAACAGGATCTGACAGATCTAGGGTGTAGCACATGAACAGGGCTCTCAAGTTCTGTACTGCTAGACAGGAGAAAGCTAATCTTGTCCTGTGAGCAGAAGGGAGGATTGGAGGGCCCAGTACTCGCTGGATATGCACACATATGAAACAAAGATGCTCGCATTTTTACAATACATCATCTTTTTGTCTAACAGTCAGCAGCAGGGCCACTGGGGAGTCTCAACTACTTTTTTCCCTACTGCTAGGGTGGCTCTGGTTCTTTCGGAGTGAATTTGGATTGTATCCATCTCAATAAATAATACATTAACACAGCTTTGTATACATTAAAACTGGGGTGATTTAAAATTTTTTTTTTTGCTAAAGTTAATTTCTTGCCACCAGTAGTTCTGGTGCATATGCTGCAAGCAATAGACATTATGTCAGGAAAATATGACTTGAACATTTTGTTGCTGTGGGGCTATGATATGAAATGCATGACACTCTACTCTAGGAGGCTACATGTTGTGACTTCTGATTACTGACACAAGAAGTCTCAAAATCCAACATGAATTTAATTTTCTTAAGTGTTAAAAATAAAGGACTATAATATTACGTGTGCCTCCCTTTTAACTTTAATGGTTTTCTAACCACACAAACAGAGCTCTCATTATATTTTGACTCAATGTGAGGAGAGCAATTTGATAAATTTTGCTGCAAGGACTGATAACCAATATTAAAATGCAGCAGAACTAAACATTCCCATTCATGTGCAGTGTAACAGGAAAAGTTAATTGTAAAATGGAATGAACTTTTAAAAGACTTATCTATTTTGGTTTTCAGCTCCTATTATTATCAGAAAAGAGGCCAGAAATACACAATATCACTTTGAGAGAACTGAGCTTCTAGAGGCCTTTAGCAGGTCCCATGATTTGAACGGACTCCAATAAAGAGTTCCCCCACTAGAGAGGGAGCTAGGGTCTGTCAGTTTACAATCAAATGTCAGTGCCTTCAGGGCTAGTACCAGTGATGCAGATATTCAACGTTACTACTGCACTCCTTTTAAAAGGTCTGGTACTTTGTATGGCAACAGTGATATGGGAAATGTCAGGTGGGAATAAAGAAGGATGTTTCAGAAGACTGGTCTAGGTAAGAGTTTTAAGAGCCAATTAGAACTGTACTATATAATTAAAACACCAGCACACAATTAAAGCAGTGGTTTATGCCTATTTGTTTAACCAGGGGTGGTTCAGCATAGCCAATTATTTTTCTCCTCATACTATCCTTGTTCCACTGTTACTAATTTTAATATATACAAAGCCTTTATTCTTTTAAGTCACTGTTTTGGAACAAACCACTCCTTCCACCTTTTGTTTATTCCTTTTCTTTTCTTTTTTTTTTTTTAAACTGTACAGACTTGTTCCATTTTCAGGAATATCTAGACTTGGTGAGTGAAGCAACCTGATTGGCTTCCATCCAGCTGGTAGCATCTTGAAAGTGATAAAACTCCACGAAGGCGAAACCACGGCTTACACCTAGAGACAGCATTCAGATATAGACGGGATACTTGTGTTAGTCAGTTCCTTTAAAACAGGTGAATCTCTCTCCAACTGCTTCATTACGTCATGATAAAGCAGCTTTACAAATGCGACGTCAACTGCTGGGATCTGCTTATTTTGCCATGGCAAGGAACCAAGCTGCCTTAACTGGCTACATTTTGCTTGATTTGAATCCATGTTTAAAGGTAACCATGCAACAGACTACATAACTGTCAAATGGGTTTATGCTAGTGTTACTTACCGATACCTTTTAACAAAAATCCCTGAAGACAGAGGTCTTTTACAGTGTTCTTCAGCTATCTAAAACCTATCAAAAGGCCACATTCCTTAGCCATGGCAAACCTTTTATTTTGGTTTTGTGTGCTTGCAGATTTGGGGTAATTCTGGATGTTCTTGTGTGTCTGGGGGTGAGGGGAGAGGAAAATGGCACCAACAGTCAGATTAGAGCACTCACCTGTCTTTCTCTTCATCAGCCTCACGTCTGCAGGCTGAGGGCCTTCGAAGGACTCAATAAGCTCTCGAATCTGTATGGAGTTTAGTCATCAGACAGTTAAAGTTTCAAATCTTGACAAATATCCTTTTTCTCACTGTGAACTGATTTGCAGCCTTCCACCCCAAATATTTACTCTGAATGAGAATCATTGTGCAAAATCACACTTGTGATTTTACTTTAGACTGAACTGAGAGAAAAGTACCACCTCTGTGTAGGAACTAATTTAAGAAAAGTAATACTTACTACACCCAACCAATTCTCCCCTTATTTGTATTTAAGTATTGTCTAGGAGATCCAGTCATGGACCAGGACTCCATGGTGCCAGATGCTGTATGAACAAGACGACTGTCTCTGCCCCCAGGAATCTGCAATCCAAGATATAATCTACAATACTCTTGTCTGCAAAATAGCTAGACCTGTCTCCCTTCCTCTCAAACTCAGAAGACTGAAGGGTATTTATATAAATACTGATGTTGGCTTGCAGCCACCTTCTCTTTTTGACCTACTCTCTTCACATTCTCTCAAGGGGAAGAAAGGGATTTGTGCAGAATACTAACATCAAAGAACAAGGCTAACAGGTTAATAAGGCACCACTTCCTCAACTGTACTGAACCTGCTTAAAGCTCCAGAGATGCCCAACGAGAAAGATGAAAAAACCATCAGATTAGTAAGAAGTTCCCCAGAAGGGTGAAGAAAAAGGTTACTATTGGCAGAAACGTTAGAAAACGTATTAAAAGCAGATGAAAGAAATCCCAACGTGGCTCAAAAGAAAGATATGTAACAGCTCAAGAACAGCCCTTACAGTACAGTGAAACCCAAAGGCAGATTTGATCAACAAAGCACAAAGACAGTACATGGCCATCCTGTAGCTTTGCGAGTCAAACTGACCCATGGTTGACTATTGTTGACAGTGGTGTCCTTTGGAGCTAACTTTTACATACATCAACATGCCAAAGAAAAATTAAACAAATAAAGATAGCCATTGCAACTGTCTTCCCTAACCACAAGGGAAGGGCTGCAAATTTGTATAGCAGCAGTTGTTGCATTTTGGAAAGTGCAAACTCAAAACAAAATATGACTAACTGGTACATAAATTAAAAGCCCTACTTACACATTAAAGATTTGTTCAAATTAAATTCTGATTCTAAATGACTCAACATTTTTCAAAGAAACTACACTACAGTCACTTTAGCTGTTAGCAGGCATACAAATCAATATTTAAAAACTGTTCAATACAGCTCAGCTAAATCCATTTAAATGCCTCAGAACAAGTAGCAATTTCACACACCATTTATGCCCGATACTCAGGATTCGAATAAAATAAACATCAAACTTAAATAAAAGCATTTACTGAAATTTTATAAAATGAATTGTTTGTTTCATACAAAGCATATATATACTCACATCGAAACTAACCACTATAGCATCAGACTAGTCATGAAAATCAGAAAATAAACTGGACTGGCTAGTCACTACTTTCCTAGCTAAGTGAAATGCAAAAATTTAAATAGTAAAAGTGGCACACACACAAAAATCTTGGTTTTAATAATCCAGGGAGACATTACTAGAACAGACACTTCAGAATTACAGATGTAGTCTGGTTAAAAAATCAAATATGAACAGTTCTGCTTTTGTGGGTTTGGTATTATTTTAACAGGTATTAGGATTAGATTATTTTGGTTACCCGGCCAACCTGGCAGAAACAGAAGAGATAAAAGAACACTGATAACTCATCACCTCCAAAGACTATTGGAATTTGCATGAACACTGTAAAGGCTCGAGAGTTATCAAAAAAAAAAAAAAAAAAAATCTAGCTACCAAGCCCCCTTGTACTCCCATCAGCATTATGGCAGCCATTTTACCACTCCAAGAGCTGTTCTGACAGATTATGCTGGTGCAGAGATTTCTTAACAGGCTGAGAAGATAAGTAAATTGGTGTAAAACAGCCAACACATTATCTTCGGCCTCCATCAAAACAGGAAAATAAATCCATATTTTGTCCCTGGAAAAAATCTATGTCAGCTGCGTCTTCCCTAAATTTATGGAAAAGTAAATAAAGAAAAATAAGCAGAATTAGCCCTGTAAGTAGTTACTTAATAGCATCTTTTCCATGCCTTAGCCAGGGATGGCTAATAACCACATGCAAAAGACTTATTTTTAGATAGTTCTATTTTAAAGAGGCACACATGGCCTTAGCTGACCCTTTCCCTTATTTAATATACAACAGCTAAAGTTTAAACCCCTTCAAAATCCAAGGTTAATAATGGAAATATTAATCAGCCCTTCAAGATAGGATTGTTATCTTTGCAACCTTCAGGAAAGAGGCAGTGATAAATTGTACCTTTAATATGGCATAAGTAAGGCTAAGTTTATGTCATAGATGTCACCTGACCTCCTTGACATTCTCTGCTTCATCCCCAGGGGCTGCTGGACTCTGGAGCTGGCAGCCAGCAGGGGCCCCCTGCAAGATTCCAGCGACAGGTGACAGACTCCTGAGGGGGGCCCTTCTCAGGGCTCCAGCAAAGGGTGACAGCCTTGCGCAGGGGGAAAGGGGGGCCCCCCTCAGGCGAGCTGCTGGAGGTGTCCCGTTTTCTCCTTGGGAAATACGGTTACCCTGCAGCTCCCAGCTGCTGTGGGTAGAGGCAGAACCCCACAGCTCCCAGTCACCAAGGCGGCAGGAAAAACAGTGGAGCCACAGCAGCAAGTGCCACAGACAGATCACAGCTTACGTGAATTTTTGTTTATTGCCCATGACTTTTATTAAAATTACCATGACAAAAATCTTAGCCTTAGACATAAGTAAACCAAACCAATTTGGATCTCTTGGTAGCCTAGGTAAGCAAAGCCATTTTCTCTGGATACTTACATCGTTTTCTGTAACAGTGATAGGAAGACCACGCAACATGATGGTCTTGCTTTCTTTCTCATCATTAATGTCATTCCTGTAGTCGTGCTCTCCATAGTCACCATCAGAATGGTACCCATCTTCTGATTTATCACTATTCCGTCTCTCACGCTCCCTCTCCCTGTCCCTCTGGTGAGTGAATATCCAGATTAGCAAACATGCACACTGCTAATGGAGAAAGCTTATCACCCAATACAGAAAAAGAAATCCTAAAAAAACTGGAACAAGCTCCAGCAGACCTGGAGCTTTAATTTGCAATCAGACGGTAATTCCAAAGAAATAGTAAGAGATGTATCTTAAGTAACTAGCGAAATTCCATTCCTGAGGAGAGTGGGTCTTACACGACTAATAAAAACTGTACTGGAAACCTTAGGGATGCTCTGAAGTGGTTGTTTAAAACCAGATTTGGTTTCTATCATCTCATAATGCCTTCTCCATAAAAGTGAACCTATCAGTTCTGCCAGGAAATGGCTCCACGTCTAGTTGGCAGCTGGTGTCAAGTGGAGTGCCCCAGGGGTCGGTCCTGGGGCCGGTTTTGTTCAATATCTTCAGAAATGATCTGGAGGATGGTGTGGATTGCACTCTCAGCAAATTTGCGGATGATGCTAAACTGAGAGGAGTGGTAGATACGCTGGAGGGCAGGGACAGGATACAGAGGGACCTAGACAAATTGGAGGATTGGGCCAAAAGAAATCTGATGAGGTTCAATAAGGATAAGTGCAGGGTCCCGCACTTAGGATGGAAGAACCCAATGCACAGCTACAGACTAGAGACCGAATGGCTAGGCAGCAGTTCTGCAGAAAAGGACCTAGGGGTGACAGTGGACCAGAAGCTGGATATGAGTCAGCAGTGTGCCCTTGTTGCCAAGAAGGCCAATGGCATTTTGGGATGTATAAGTAGGGGCATAGCGAGCGGATCGAGGGACGTGATCGTCCCCCTCTATTTGACACTGGTGAGGCCTCATCTGGAGTACTGTGTCCAGTTTTGGGCCCCACACTACAAGGATGTGGATAAATTGGAAAGAGTCCAGCGAAGGGCAACAAAAATGATTAGGGGTCTGGAACACATGACTTCTGAGGAGAGGCTGAGGGAACTGGGATTGTTTAGTCTGCAGAAGAGAAGAATGAGGGGGGATTTGATAGCTGCTTTCAACTACCTGAGAAGTGGTTCCAGAGAGGATGCTTCTAGACTATTCTCAGTGGTGGAAGAGGACAGGACAAGGAGTAATGGTCTCAAGTTGCAGTGGGGGAGGTTTAGGTTGGATATTGTGAAAAAATTTTTCCCTAGGAGGGTGGTGAAACACTGGAATGCGTTGCCTAGGGAGGTGGTGGAATCTCCTTCCTTAGAAGTTTTTAAGGTCAGGCTTGACAAAGCCCTGGCTGGGATGATTTAATTGCGGATTGGTCCTGCTTTTGAGGAGGGGGTTGGACTAGATGACCTCCTGAGGTCCCTTCCAACCCTGATATTCTATGAAATCAAGAATAAGAATGTGTTACTATATTTAGGGTTACAAGTTTTGAAGAAATTGGATGCTCATCAATAACTTTTCAGGCCAGTACATTTCATCACTAATAGTTTGCTAGATATGTTACTTATGACCCTCAATTTTTGCCTGTTTACAGGAAGGTAGAATTGTGTTGTTTTCTGTTGTCAGCTACCTTGGACTCTTAGCTAAACAGAAAATATCCAACTAAGACACTTAATCAAGTTAATTGTATATCTGATTAGTACTTGCAATGGCAAGACATTTCATTGATTACTACAGACAAGTGGCAAGATCTATACTATGCTAATAACTGTGTTATCAGAACACTATTAAAAAATTCACTCACAGTCTGAGTGAATGCAAATGTTTTCACTTACCTCAGGGCTGTCATAATCCCGGCTGTCATAGTCCCGGCTGTCGTCATATCTCTCGCTCCTGCGCTCCTCACTGGATCTCTTGTAATCAGAATCCCTTCGCCTGCTTCTAGAGTCCCGATCATCCCGATCCTCTCTATCTATGATAGAGCCGTACCTTCCACTCCGTTCAGTCCTACTCACACTGCAAAAGGGTAGTTTGTTCAGTTTGAGAATTCTCTCTCAGGGAAAAGCAGCAATTCAGGGAAATGCCATGGTTCAGTTTACTTTCAATACCATATCATCTGTGTCAGCTCAGGAAATTCTAGCGTTATCAGTTCAAAATTAACCAAATAAGATACAACACTGCTAAAAATGAATCAACTACCACCCACTCCTCCATTTCGTAGCATCAGATTATTCAACAACACAATGGTCAAATTTGGATGAGAAGCTCTTGTACATATGGAGAGTACACTAGTGTACACATTATGTGGAAGTGCAGAAATGTGTAAATTGAAGAATGTGTGTAACAAAATATACAGATGAGAAATGCATTGACAGAGATAGGTTACTAGGCAACCTAACAGGTCTCTTCCAAACACCTCTGATAACAACCCTAATAACCTTTTGCTATTTTTCTAATAAACTCTTTTAGATAAACAATTTTGTATAGGTCACCAAGCCTCAATAAAACAGGTACAAAACATCGCTCAGATGAGAGATCCGAAATCCAAAAATACATTCACGTTAAGGTTTTTAGTAGAAAAATATTTATCAGGTTAAAATGTGATAACTGGATATAAACCAGTCACATCAACTGGAGACTACTTTTCAAATACAAGAGTTGATACTATTTTTATTACTTCCTTCAGAGAGAAGAGCAAGTTCGCTGCCAGTGAGTGATTTCAATTATTTTGGTGGCACTGACTGCTTCTCCAGAGCTGTTTTCCTCCAACCCACATGTAAAAGGAATGTGGAGGGTCCACATCATCTGACATTTTAAGCAGTAGTGGCTAAACTATTATACTAAGTGGAAGGTGTTTTCTTTTTCCAATTCCTAATTAATCAAAGCTGCTACTAAGAGTATTCTCAAAAGGTCTTACTGATTTGAAAACTTAAGACACCCTAATGGTTCTTTAGGACTACTAGATCCAGTTATTGAGCTGTATTCACCACTAACCCTGCCCCATAATGTGCTCCTCTAGAACCCCACCGCACATAAAGATTACTATAGTCACACCCTCTCCAGCACCAGTAGCTAGCTTTTTTTTAAATGCCGCTAGAGACTTCCCTCCTAATAGCCCATATAGAAGAACCCAATGCCAAACTAGTACCAATTTAACACGTAGTTCTGTTAACAGGCTTCTCTCCTTTTGAGGGAGCAATCTTCTTTGCTTTAGATTCTAATAAAATTCTCACTGGCTTGTGACCTGCCCCTCTCGTGAATCCCGGGGTGCTGAGGAACACTGCCCTATAACAAGTGCATTTCCCTACGTATTGGCGTGAGAATAAGTCCTGCTTAAGCCCTAAAGAGAGCAGAAGGGTGGCCACAGGCTGCCCCATAAACTAGCGGATTTAGATCTCATTCAGCCATCGGTGCGCTCGCGGGGATGGGCCCGGCTCGGGGAGCTGCCAGCGGCCTGGGCGGCTGCTCGGCGGCGGACTCCCAGTGCCTGCCCTCCGCGGCCCTACGTTCAGGGCCGAGAGGGGGAGCTCATCGGGCACCACCGATCGCTCTCCCGCGAGGAGGGCGTTACCTACCGTTTATCGGAGCCCATGGTCCCACGGCCAGCTAGCCTCCCAGCCCGACACACGGACGATCAGCCTAAGGGACAAAGAAGAAATAGCGTCAGACCGCGCGCACGGGAGCGCGCATGGAGGGCGCTCAGGAGCGGCGCGCGAGACTTACGGAACCCGGGAGCGCGCGGGACAAGGGCCGAGGGAGGTGCTATGGACCAGCGCGCGGGACTAGGGGCGGAGGAGCTCCGCAAACGCGCGGGTCAGGGCCAGCGCTGGCCGGGGAGGGGGGAGCTCCTACCAGGCAGTGAGGTGATGGGGGGCTCTCAAGGCCGGGCTACCCGCACTTACCGACTCACAAGCTCTACCGACCCTTCTCTGCCGCTCCGTAAAATGGCGCCCAGGAAGCTCACCGTCTCCTGCCCACAATGCACCGCGCCGGCCGCCTGGAAGCTTCCAGCAGCTACGCGGGCGCAATCCCCCTCAGCCGCACGGCATGCTGGGAACTGTAGTGCCGGCGGCTGGAAGCCTGGCCCCATCCCAGAGTTGCTGCTGGAGGCTCCCTGGGGAGACCCGTTCGCAACCGAGCCCAAAGAGGCGGCGGCCCTTAGCCTGTCCCCCAGGATCTCGCTCCCCCCTACCGAGCTCCCTGGGTCCCCTCCTGCCCCATACCACCAACCCCCACGGGGCTGGCCACTGGATGGCCACCAACAGGACATGAGGCGCCCCGGAAGGTTGGGGAGGCTAGTGGGGTCAGCGCACCCAGTGCTTGATTTGTGCCGGGGCCGAGCCCCGGGCTTGGCCGATCACAGCTGGGCACTTCTGGCTTCGCGCATCAGTTATGGATTTAAATATATTGCTTTAGCCCAGCCGCTCTTCCATTACACACAAAGCCTGGGCAAGGCCGGAGCTCGCGGGGTAAGGGCCACCCACGACACTGGGTTGGGGCACTGCGAGAGCAACAGTCGAGGGGAGAGGCCAGGAAACTGCAGCCTGGTGTGAGCTCGATCCTGGGGCGGTCTCTCAGTAACCCGCCGGGGTCAGGCACAGTTCGCGGAGCAGCAAAGCGGACAAGACCGCAGCTGTGTTAGCAACTCGCCTACCCTGGCATGCTTAGCCCTACCCAGAGCTCGCTGCCCGGTGGCAAGGGCCCAACAACGTGGCCCTTTGCTCCTCCTTGCGCTAGGGCCTGGCCCCAAGGCGGTGGCGAGCTATAGTGGGGCCTGAGGCCAAGGCACGGGGCTCTTCACCCTGGGAGCCGCCTGCCATCGGCCGCGCCTATTGCCCGAGCTGCGCACAAGGGAGCTGGCAGCAGCCCCTGTGCCACGAAGGCAGAGGCGAGACTACAGGTCCCAGCCTGCAATGCGGCGGGGCGGAGCATTGCATGCCGGGAACCTCCTGGTGTCTGTGTGCCGGCCAGCGCCAGTACTGCACTGCAGGGGGCAGGAAACGTACCACCAGAGCCACAGAAGGGACGTGTTGGGGAGAGGGGGAGAAATGCATCGGCCCTCAGGTGCGGGCGCGGGGCTGTGTGCCCCCTCCTTCCCCAGTGCTGTGCCCATACCAGCTTGTGAGCCCCACCAGTCAGTACCTGCAGAGTGGGGCAGTGCCTTCCCCCGGAGGGCGAGAACATACAGCAGCCCCTCCCTTTCTGTGCACGTACATGGAGCAGAGAAACCACTGCAGCAGCCTATGCTCCTTCCAGCAGGCTGGCACACCCCATAAAGGAAAATACTCAGCTAGCTGCACCCCGAGTTCCTGGGCACCCCGAGAACAGTCAGTGCTGTGCAGAGCAACAGTGGGGGTGGGGGGACGTGTGCAGTGTCATTGGCAACCATGGATTGGGGGACGGAGTTAGGAAAAAACGCTGGAAATAAGCCTTCTGGCTTCCTGTCTCCCCAGGGAGAAATCGCTGTAGGCTGCTTAGATGCAGCTGTATGGGAGCTAGATAATAAAACCTGCAGAGCCTATAGATTTCATACCAGCAAATCCTCTTTGGCTATTCCCCTCCCCCAAAAAACCTAGGAAGCTGCAGGGAGAACAAAAAATACTGTACCGGAAGAGACAATGTAGTAGCTTGTCAGCCCCTGGTTGTGCGAGTCATCGTGCTGTCATTCTAGTGGCGGGTTTGCAAAGCAAGAGCTATGTTCATTTTGAGGAGGCCCTCAAAGCAAAGAGCTATGTTCATTCTG
Organism: Lepidochelys olivacea; assembly: GCF_965140295.1. Taxonomy (NCBI): domain Eukaryota; kingdom Metazoa; phylum Chordata; order Testudines; family Cheloniidae; genus Lepidochelys; species Lepidochelys olivacea. The sequence goes on from NC_140417.1 coordinate 49,642,945, forward strand.
AGGAGGTAGGGCTGCATCTAGCTCTTTGTAAAAATGGCAGGTTGCGGGGGCAGCACCGGAGTGGCTGTTTGCCTCGCGGGCTTTGTGGTAGGTATTCCGCAGCTCCTTCACTTTAATCCTGCACTGCAGAGCATCCCAGTCATGGCCCCTTTCCATCATATCCCTTGATATCTGCCCAAAGGTATCATAATTCCTAGGGCTGGAGTGCAGCTGGGACTGGACAGCTTCCTCCCCCCAAACACTGATGAGGTCCAGCACCTCGCCATTGCTCCATACTGGGGATCGCCTGGAGCGTAGAGGCATGGTCACCTGGAAAGATTCGCTGAGAGCACTCCACGCCTGGCTGAGCAAACACGAAGGGGATTTTCAAAATTCCCAGAGAATTTAAAGGGCGGGTCTGACGGTTGGTCACTTGAGGACAGGGCAGTAGAGTTCAAAGTGATGACCAGAGTGGCTAGAATAGGCATTGTGGGACACTTCTGGAGGCCGATCAGAGCGCATTAACAGACCAGGGTGTGCACACAGGCACTATGGCACTCCAGTGGGGGCACATCAAACGTTATTCCACTCGCCGAGGTGGAGTACCAGGAGCGCTCTAGCCACAGAGTCAGAGCACTCTACGTGCCTTGCCAGTGTGGATGCGTCATGAGTTAGAGCGCACTGGGCTGCTTTAATGCGCTCTAACTCACAAGTGTAGCCATGCCCTAAGTAGCAGTTCAAGCCCCGCAGGTCTACTATGGGCTGCAGACCGCCCTTGTCTTTGGTGATTAAAAAGTATCAGGAATAGAACCCCTTGTTCCTGGACTCCACAGGAACTACTTCCACCACACCCAGCTGTAGTAGACCCTCCACCTCCTGTCCGAGAAGATTCTCATGAGAGGGGTGTGACATTGCACCCCATAATGCTTTATGGAAATATGCTTACGAATGTAAATATGTCATGACTGGAATATGTTTTATGCTTCATATGCCATGTAACATATCTCTGCAAAGGTTATGATCTACTGAATATATTCCTCCTATTTGTATGCATGTATCATTTTTGTATTCAAAGTTATTAATATTTGGCTATGTACTTGTTTAATTTTAAATAGCCTCAGTGAAGCAGTTGGTTAGCTTCCTGAGAAAAGACTATTCTCAGTAAGTGCCCAATCAAGAAACACTTAAGCCAACAATAAGAAAAGGAGTACTTGTGGCACCTGAGAGACTAACCAATTTATTTGAGCGTGAGCTTTCATGAGCTACATGCTCAAATAAATTGGTTAGTCTCTAAGGTGCCACAAGTACTCCTTTTCTTTTTGCGAATACAGACTAACACGGCTGTTACTCTGAAACATGTCATTAAGCCAACAATGAACTTGGAGACACCAGTCCACATCTGAGCTTTCCCAGGCATGTGGCTTGGCTGGTAAGGAACTCAGTCATGCATGGACATGTGACTTGCCCATATGACTCCAAAAAGAAACTGGGACAAAGGACAGTAACTGCAGGGGGTGTGAGTGATTACGGGACCCAGACTAGAAGGAGGCTAGTCTGTAAAGGAGGCTTATTGGAACTTCTCTGAGGGTGAGATTTTAGCTGTATTCAGCTTCTTACTGTATTAGGTTTTATTTTATTTTTCTTGGTAATTCACTTTGTTCTGTATGTTATCACTTGGAACCACTTAAATCCTACTTTTTGTATTTAATAAAATCACTTTTTACTTATTAACCCAGAGTATGTATTAATACCGGGGGCGGGAAAACAGCTGTGCATATCTCTCTGTCAGTGTTATAGAAGGCAAACAATTTATGAGTTTACCCTGTATACACTTTATACAGGGTAAAACAGATTTATTTGTGGTTTGGACCCCATTAGGAGTTGGGCATCTGAGTGTTAGAGACAGGAACACTTCTTACGCTGCTTTCGGTTAAGCCTGCAGCTTGTGGGATGTGGTTCAGACCTGGGTCTGTGTTTGTAGCTGGCAAGCATGTCTGGCACAACCAGGCAAGGTTCTGGGGTCCCAAGCTGGCAGGGAAGGCAGGGGCAGTCTTGGCACATCAGTTGGCAGCCCCAAGGGGGTTTCTGTGATCCAACTCGTTACAAGGAAGAGGGACGGGGAGGGTGTGCGTGAAGGGAGGGGGGTAGAAAGTAACTGAAAGGTGTAACTCTGTGCCACCATACTGAGGACCCATCGGTCCAATATTATAGACGCCCATGCAGGGAGGAAGGAAGAAAGGCCTGTGATGGGTTGGATCACAGAAAACCCCTTGGAAACTGCCAACTGATGTGCTGGGACTACCTCTAAGCCATTTTTCCTGCCAGCTTGGGACTCCAGAACCTTGCCTTGTTTGAGCCAAACACTCCTATTACAAACCCAGACCCAGGTCTGAACCACATCCCCCAACAGCTGCAGGCTTAACTGAAAACAGCTTAAGAAGTGTTCCTGTCTCTAACACTCAGATGCCCAGCTCCCAATGGGGTCCAAACCCCAAATAAATCCGTTTTACCCTGTATAAAGCGTATACAGGGTAAACTCATAAATTGTTTGCCTTCTGTAACACTGATGGAGAGATATGCAAAGCTGTCCCCCCCGCCATTAATACATACTCTGGGTTAATAAGTAAAAAGTGATTTTATTAACTATAAAAAGTAGGATTTAAGTGGTTCCAAGTAATAACAGACAGAACAAAGTAAATTACCAAACAAAATAAAATAAAACATGGAAGTCTATGCCTAATTCAGTAAGAAAGTGATTACAGATGAAATCTCACCCTCGGAGATGTTCTAGTAAGCTTCTTTTTCAGACTAGTCTCCTTCTAGTTTGGGTCCAGCAATCACTCACACCCCCGTGGTTATTGTTCTTTGTTCCAGTTTCTCAGGTATCCTTTTGGGGTGGAGACGCTATCTTTTAAGCCAGCTCAATACAAAATGGAGGAGTTTCCAGAGGCTTAAATAGACTTCCTCTTGCTGCAGGACAGTGACTCTGTGTCTGCAGAGCTGGCGAAAAAATCACGTGTGCAACATTCTGGAAGTATCACTGAGACTTAGGCCCATCTCTGCCACTCTAGTCCTGCGCCAGTCACCCAAAGGGCAGCACGAGCCCCAGGAGAGATGAGGAGTCATCGGCCGGAGAAGTCTTGGGAAGGTTCCAAAGTGAGGTTTGTTTTTAAAGCAGAGACTTTGGGGAAGGAGATAAGGAAACAGCACTGACAAATTTTCCATTTTATTTAAAAAAAAATTCTAGCAGCAAAACCAGTAACAATTTGAAAACAAAGAGAGACCATGACACAGAAAGAGAGAGGGTTGGGTTTTGTGGGATTCCACTTCATTCACTCAAGTTCCTTGTAGCGGGCAAACATGACTCTCCTGACAGCATCCCGGTATGTTTCATTGGACTGCCTTTTGCTGGGCTTCCCTTGGGTTCCTAAGCCAGCTCCCTTCTTCTGACCTTCTGCCTGAAAACAACACAGACAGCTTGTTTTCACAATTCTTTGTGTTCTCCTCATCAGCTCAGGCTGCCAGGGAGATTGCGTTGGCTTTATTTGACAGCTGTACTAATGACCTGGAAAAGGGGTTACATGGTACACTAACATGCCCAGAGAATACAGAATTGAGAGGAGTTGCTGATGCTGCCGTGGACATAGAAAGCCAGACAGCAAACAATCTAGGAAGACAGACTCCAAAGCATGGGCAGTCAGTGGGGAGGGAACAATCCAGGAAGCAGCGATGCTCAGAGCACCAGGATGGGTGGGAGCGGACAAGAGGCAGTGGCAGCATGTAATACAGCCAGTAATGGAGGCAGTCAGAACCAATTTGATTTGAGGAGGACACTGAGCAAAGGAAAAGAGGCTGAATCTCAGATCTCACAATCTTTCTCATTAGCCTGTCTGAACATCACAACTCTCAGTTGCTCTCCCATCACATGGGATTCCCACAGGCTCTCCTAGCTTGCTCTGAATTCTGACCTTGTGAACGATCAGTATCGTAGAGCCAGTGATTGTATTATGCAATACTGCCTGCCTAGAGCGACCCAACTAAATATTTCCCACAGCGTGGGAGTTGTGTTTACTTTTCAATGCTAGTTATTTGGATGCTGAGGGTCTGATCAATTCAACCAAGGGATCCAAGTCTCCAGAGGCTGAATGAAGCACAAGGCCCTGTATTAACACGAAATGGGAGGAGAGGACCTTCCACCTTTGTGGCTTCTCCTTGAGAGCTTGACAGGATTGTCATGAGCGGAGGAATCTTGTTTGCAGGTCAGCCTCCCAGGGCTCATCTGAGCTGGCTTTTCTACAGTGCCAGGGGGCAGCTGCAGGGGTCTCCCAGCCAGGTCAGAGTGAGCACCTGGGGACATTTTCTGACCATGTTTGAACTGGAGAGGGAATGGTGTGTTTGCTGCCTGGGACAATGAGCGTTCAAGCACATGCGTTACATTCCAAGCCTCAAATGATCTGCTTTGAATTATACACTGGATCAGAACACGCAAAATTCACAATGCATGCTATGTTGGGGAGTTAAATACATCCTCCATTCAGGGGACAGAAAAAATACCATGTGACATACGTAACCAATACCACACATATTTCACATATAGCAGCCAGCTAGTCACGTGCTAGTCTCATAAGGCAAAACATTTCAAAGAAATCCCCACATTATTTCAAACAAATGCCATTTGAGACTGCTTGAACTGCAAGGGGTAAAATGCAATGACTACATTGTTCATTATGGCAAACTCCCTCCACTGTACTTGTCAACCACCACTGGCACGTGATTGGGCTCAATGCAAGTGAACCGGAGTGAAATTTCAGTGCCTGTGCTATACAGGAGGTCAGACCAAAGGATGTAATGGTCTCATCTGGCTTTGAACGGTACAAATCTACGAATAGGGGCTATTTCCCTCTTTCAGAAGCTGTGCACGATTCTGATCTCACCAGGCGGATCCCTACCCCCACATTTCTTTCAGATGGGAATGGGAAATGCTACCAAATTCAGGATTGCACCATCTGATTTTAAAAGGAAAGGAAGGTGTTTCACCTCTACTGGCGATGTCATGCCCTGCTGCTGGCGTCCCAGTCCTGAGCCTTCCTTCCAGCCCATAGCCTGCAACATGCGGCTTCCTTTGTTATTACTATCGATTCTTGCTTTACTCACAGGGTTATGGTCACTACAAAAAGAAAACAACTATAAGTATCCATACACATCGCTTTATTCTATTTTCCAACATGGTACCATGGATTTCAACACAGAATTGATTGCACCTTGGATAACATCAAGGGCTTTTTGCAAAGATGCTCCCATATTGCGTGCATGAAACATGCTGTTTGAGGCTTATTTTGGGTTCACTATGGTGCATTATGCATGCATAATTCAGGCACATTTTGGAAAATGTAGCTCCTGAAGTCCAGCTTCAAGGTGATCTGCAGGGGAGTGGGAGGGGAAATGGGTGCATATCCTTAACAATATATTCTTTAAGATACCCAAAGAAGGCCTGAAAAGTTTTACGTACACATGCGTATACATACAGGGTTTGGTTTTTATATATAAACTTTGGAAATATCAGGAATGGGAAGTCTGGCCCCTCCTTTCTTACTGGAGCTTTTCTTCTGAACACTGAGCTGGGAGGAATTGGGATCACACTCTCAGATTTGAGCTGAAGGGGTAAAGGTGTCCAATTTTTAACAAGGAGAGTTTTTCTTTCAACTGTTCTCACTGATCATTAGCAAGAACAAATACCTTTCAACAGTCTGAACAACAATCACTTCCCCTTTCAGTCAGGTTCCACTTTTTAGGTATCTATGCTTTCACGCACACAGTAAATTCTCCAGTCATCTAATCTCTTCCAGGAAGAACGGAGAAGACAAAGACCTGACTTTCTGATCCACAAAACACACAGGGAAAAGCCTCCTTCCAAACCTTCACATGTCAAAAAGAAACAGGGAGCACAAACCCATTTCTCCTCTTTGAAGGTCACTTTTAAGCCAGCCTAGCAAACCCAAGGGTTTTATTCTGCCTAGGGTGCCTTGGCACCTGCAGACACACCATGGCGCTGTGCCCCAAGCACAGGCAGTGCTCTCTTTGTTCAGCCACTCTGACCGAGAAGGAAAAATGCCAAGTGTGTCTGTCTCAGCCGGAGCAGATGAAAACATGGCCCTGCTCCTCCTCCTCCTCCTCCAGCCTGTTCTGCTCCCTTCTCTCTCTCTGTCATTCCAAACTACAGACAGGAAGACAAGGAGAGAACCAGTTGGAACAACATCCCCTGAGGAGCCTGGGAAGGGACACTCACCTGTCCCAAATACCTGGCTCCCAATTTCCTAGGAACAGGGTAGCCAGGCTCCTCTCTTCACCAGCAAGGATCTGGTCCCAGCTTTAAATCCCCCCCTCCCCTGCCAGCACATGTTGCTCATTTCAAAGGGCCCCACTGTACAATTGGCATCGAGGCCACTGAAAGGCCAGAAAATTCATGAAAGGCTAAAACTCCACGTTGCTTTACACAGAGAATGCAGCCAGCTGTCCAACCCTTCCCCCCCTCCTCCGGCTGCCCTGCTGGCCTCATCTCCTCCAACTACACACAATGTGACAGTCTGGCGCACCCAGCTGCTGACAGCACCAGCAGCTCTGAGGAGTCCCGGATGCCCTGAAGGAGGCGGAAGAGCAGCTGGTACCTCTCAGAGTCCCAGGCCTCCTTCAGTCGTTTTCTCTCTGGTGAGTCCAGGCGCTGGAATCTCTCTCTCCGGTCATTTCCCTTGTCTTTAATCTTCCCCTTTACAGTGAGCAGAAGAGAGTTAGCATTAGTAGAGAAGCTATGACTGAGTCACTGCCCTGCCTGCAGCTCCACGGGGAGCAGAAGTCTAGGTAATTGACATGCTCCCCATCACCGTAAGACCCAATTGCCTCCAAGTATTTGTAAAGCCACAAAAGAGTCATCTTCTCCGCCCTCCTTCCCTTCCAGCCTGCAGGGAGATGCCTGGTTAGTGATCAGGGCGATATGTTTGGGGAGTGAGGGAGACTGCAGAACACAGCTTTTCCTCAATAAGTCATTGCCCTTCGTTCTGAGGGCAGCCAGGCCCCAGCGCCGCTTTTGTGGCATGAGTTCCACAGTCTGGGTCTGGTCCTGTGGAAATTCGGTTTCCCACACTCACAAACATCCCTCTGTCGGGGAGGGAAAAAGGCTCTCAGGTAGCTGGGACCAACTCCAGGGAAGATTTTGTTTATTAGACAAGAGAGCTGGATTCTGGGGAGCAGGCACAAAGGGGGACCTGGTACACACTCACCAGTGGGTTAGAGTAGCACACTGCATGTGGCCCAACAAAGCTAATAGATGGGACTGTCCTTCTGGGATTCCCAGGGATCAGCTGGAACTGCCGCTCAGTGCACAGAGAACTATCAACATGCGGCACCTGGGGCCAGAACGCTGCCGGCAGCTCCTTCGCTAGCCCTTCCCTCAGTTCAACCTCCAGTCTGGCGCTTGGGGACCTGGGCCTCCTGCGCTAAACCACTCGGCAATCTGGGCACAATTTCAGAGCTGGGGGCCTGCTCAGAAGGGCCCCTCACTCAGCTGCAGAGATGCATGGGCAGAGATACTATGGGGCAGGGTGCGAGTCTAAGACCAGAACAGTATGGGCGATGGGCTGTATCGATCAATAATGCTGAGAAGGGGGCCCAGGACTGGAATAACGGGGCTGCGGGTCAGGACTGAGCTGCACTGGCAGAGCTCTGCATGCTCCTCCCAATCCAGACTGCTGGGTGACAGAGCTCTGCCATGGTTAAATCTTCTGGCCTGCCTTGCTGCACCTCCCTGGCTGCCACCTTACTGTGGCCAGCTCTTCTCGCTCTCTCTCAGCCTGCACGAATAGCCTCTGCACGGCCCGACTGTCCTGCGAGAAAATCAACAGCTGCTGCTCGTGAGTACAGATCACAGCTGGTCCTATGGCCTGGAATATTTGTCCTCTCAGCCGCCCCACCATCAGACCAGGCTAACCATGACATGTTCTAGCCATGTGGCTGGGTTGGTGGAGAGCCTCTCAGACTGGCATCCTTACGCACATGGAGCTTGGCTGGAAGCACTGATATATCATCAGCTGGGCAATGCAACCAAGGAATTGAGTCCAAGCCCCCTGGGATTAAACAGGCCTGCAAGCTTGGCCCATTGTCAGTCACCTGCACTGATACCCTGTGTACAGCTGGGCTCTACCAGCCTGGTTTGCATCCAAATCACATCTGTGGGCAGTCTGGAGTGTGGGGCAGGGGAGCCGGGGTGGGCTAGAGCTCTCTGGCAGGTTTGCAGCTGGACTCCAGCAGGGCCTAAGCAACCTCTGACATCACCATTAAACTATTCTAGAGGCACCTCTAGGGCTCCTGTCCTAACAGTGCAAAGGTGGAGCTGCAGCCCTGCAAATCCATGTCCCAAGGTTGATGGGGGCTCTGGAAACTGTCACATGCTTTGAACGGAGTAACTAACCAGCTGGGGTATAACAGAAGAGGCTGGAGTTGCCCACCACCTTGATCTCATCTCCTGACTCCAGGGGCAGGCATTTCTCACTCCAGTTTATCCTGGGAGTAACCCCATTCTAATGATTGAGATCAACGTAAGAGATCCCTGAGATAGAAGAGATACATTGGATCCAGCCCATTCCCTTTCCTGAGCAAGGCAGAGAGCCAAGCTAGCAGACACAGCCACTTACTGTCTGATACTCTAAGCCAGCAGCTGAAGAGCTGCTTTCTTGGCCTACTGACTGACTGCTGGATAAATAGAAGGCTTTTATAGCCCTGTGTCTGGCACCATTCCACGGGGCCTCCCTCACCATGTCACAACATTGCTCCCAGCAAGTCCAGCATCCAGCCCACTTGGGATCAGACCGGAGCTTAAGCTGTGGCTGACACTGGATGGGGAGGGAGGAATATGGACATCAGCCACCCCTCCAGCATTGCAGACACCAAACTCCTGCTGCTCCCCATGCTCCATAGGGTGTGTGCTGGCCCCTGCTTCACAGACTGGAATGCTCCAGCTCACATGAGCACAGGGGCAGCCTGCAGGGAGCCCTGTAAGGCACACAGTGCTGGTGAAACAAGAACCACTTTACATCCAGGTGGGCTGATGGAAATCAAAGCAATTGAAATCAGTGATTTCAAGCCTTGATGTAACCCATCAATTTTAATCATGTTTTGCATCTGTACTTCAGTTATTGCCCTAAAGAGAGGCTGATTCTCATTGGTCGGAAACCACTAAAACATGTTGATTTGCAGGTAAACAGCTTTTTCACTAAATGTGATGCTACTTTTCGCTAACCAGGAAGATACCCAATATTTACATGCCTTTATTTAAGCCACTCGACAGCTGCACTAATTTTGCATACAAGTTAGGGTACCCTGAACATCCCACCAGCTCCAGTTGGAACCTCCTCTTTTTGCAAGGACAGCACCACACCAAGGCCATGCCCAGAGCCATTTGAGAGGAACAGCAGACTCAGGCTGTCGTCTGGCCGACATACTCATCTCTAAGGTCATACTTTGTACCAAGGGCCACAGCATAAGACTCCCCAGACTGCACATGGTTTCCAGGCTGAAATCTGAATGCTTACAACATGTGCATGGTGGCGGCAAGTGAACACTGGGGGTTGGCTGTGGGTTAGCGCAGGATCCTGCTTCGGCAGGGTGACAGATGTCGAGTGCTGAGCTAAAGCCTCCCCACCTCCACATGCACACACCTCTCGCTCTCTCCTCTCCAGATATGCCAGCTCTTGCTCGGATCGTTTGATCTTCCTGTGAATCTCCAGGTTTTGCTGGAAGGAGGAAAGCAGAAGTCTCTGTCAGTGGAGAAAGCAAACAGCTGGAATCATGGATTGAATCTAGATGATTTGATCTTTGATTTTGTGCCCAAACAAACTTAACCTGTGACCTCCTGCCTGAACTGCATATATTAGGCCATAACCTCCCACGCCGCTCAGCATTGCTGCTTTCATTTAATATCTATGCACTGGTTTCTGCCCTTGGACAGTCAGATGTCTTTCCTTTCTCTTCCCAGCAAAGCTGTAGAGCATAGAATCACCGTCAATGCTTCATAGCCTTTTGTGTTCAGAGAGCATGTGAATCTGTACTTACTGAAGTGAGCTGGCTGAAGCTGTGCAGAACGCAGGCAGGTACTGTCCTCGCTTCTGTCTCTGCAACTCTGCCTGCATCCCCCTCTGTGGCCCACCCCACACCCTGAACTGTGTCGCTGTGTGTAGAAAATAATGTCTCAAGATTCAGGTAGTAAGTGCTAGTTTGTATGGAGCACTCTCAGAAGTACCCAGCCAGGAATCCACATCACCCAACAGCAGGCTCTCTTCATCCACCCCATCAGAGAACTAGCTGGTAGCACATCCCAGGACAGGTATGCTCAGCCTTATCCCTTTAGCGCCCCATCTTGCTGAGGCAGGTTAGCCAATAACCACCCTACAGCACTGATGACTTTCTATACCTCATCTTCACACTATGTCCCAGGTGTAAAGGCACACAGCTCTCCTTAGGAACCCATGGGAGAGAATGCTCCTGTTAGCCTGCTGGGTTCTGCAGCCCATAATACCTCACTTCAGCTAGTTACAGAGCATCCATACATGTTGTCCACACACAAAGGCTCTGAACAGAGAGGCATTGCGGGCTACTGAGGCAGCATCCGATCAGTTCCACCCACCCAACTCCTTCCCCTTCCCTCACAAATCACAGGCTAAGTCAATTGCAGCCCCGAAGAGTGGGACTAGCTGGGGCCCCCATAGGCCCTCCAGTACCTTGTGCAAGTTGGAGAGTTGCTGATGCTTGATCAGCACTTCCTTATTGGGGAACTGCCTCCTGCACAGTAAACAGGCCAGCTTATTCCAGTCGGTCAGCTTGTCCTCATCAAAGTCAGGCTTCCTGGGCTGCTCCTCCCGCTGCCTTGGCAGATGGGGAGGCTGTGGCGGCTGCGATTGCACCTCCTCTTCCTCCTCCTCCTCGTTGTCGCTGTCTCCTCCATACTCACCCAGGAGCCCTATCAGAGGGTTCACCACCTTGGGCTGCAGACAGAGCAGCAGAGGATAATGCCACTTTGCAACCCCAAGTCTGTTCCGCCCTGCCAGGCCCTGCTGCCTCATGTGATATCCCCACCTCAGTCTCTGCCTGAGGAGAAGGGGGTGGCATTTCAGCAGCGTGGGCACCACATTGAAGGAAGCTAGCAGCTAAGTAGTCAAATGTCCCCTGTATTCCCAAGATGGGGTGCCTGGCCATTAGCTACCCAGCCATATATTTAAGCACAGGGGATTGCCTCTCCAAGTCAGGAGGGACTAGGGATGGGGTGTGCAGCAGGATGGCTCTTTCCTGTATGCCAGTTGCAGTGTCACTCTCCCTGGATTTCCCAAACCCTTAAAAAGAGGCCACGAATCTTGAGCAAAACAAGTTCTGAGTTAAACAAAACCAAAAAAAACCCTCTGCAGTTCTCTGAATGTTCCTTTCTCTGGCTGATGAGCACCAGAAGCAGAAGTCATCCTAAAGCCAGGGTGTAAATCAAGGGGGAGCTAAAGAGATGCCAGATGCAAAGACAGCAGCCTCCAACCCCACTCCATCAGAAGTCTGCATAAAGCTAAGCAAACAGCATGGGGAGGTGGGGAGCGGAGGAGAAGGGGGCCAAAGCTTTGGGATCTTTGTGCAAATGGAGGGACCCCCGTCTGCATTCCTCTGCACTCCATACCCTGAAGCAACGGGGTTTGTGCCAGGAAAGCTCAATAGAGGATCAGGTCAAGATTCTATCTAGTTTAATTTTTCACCACTAACAAGCCAAACAGCAACACATGCTACGGGGTGTCTTACCGGGGCTGAGCTCTCTTCCTTCTTCGCTATGGGAGGCAATGGTTTTTTAAAGATGTCTTCCGCAGGGGGCTTCTCCTCTACAAATTCATTCTGAAACATCCAAGATCAGGAGATAAACCAACAGTGTCCCGGAGAGCAAAGTGAGAGTCTCCAAAGAGCGGCTGGGAACTCACTTAGCGAGCATCCCTGACAGTCAGTCAGTCAGTCAGTGGAAGGACGGAAGGGTTTCTCTGAGGTGGATCACGGCTGCCAGCTGGTTCCATATTGCAGCTCCCCTCTGGGCACAGAGGTTAACAACTGTTCGTATTGCAATAGCACTTGGGGGCCACAGTCCAGATTCGGGGCCCCACTGTTCTAGGTGCTGTACAGAACAGTAAAAAAGGATGCCTGCCCCTGTCAAGGTTCCTTCCCCACTCTGAACTTTAGGGTACAGATTTGGGGACCTGCATGAAAACCTCCTAAGCTTACTTTTACCAGCTTAGGTTAAAACTTCCCCAAGGTACAAACTATTTTACCCTTTGCCCTTTGACTTTCACTGCCACCACCAAACGTCTAACACCGGTATTATTATTATTAGGAACGAGTTCATTTGGAAACGTCTTTCCCCCCAAAACTTACCCCCTTTTTTCTGGGGAAGTTTTAACCTAAGCTGGTAAAAGTAAGGTTAGGAGGTTTTCATGCAGGTCCTCACATCTGTACCCTAAAGTTCAGAGTGGGGAAGGAACCTTGACATGGTGGCAGAGCGGTGGGATTAACTTGAAATCATTTTGAGATCAATTTGAGATTTTCTGAACCAGAAGCACAGATTTTAAAAGGGAATTTTTTTTTCCTTTGGGCTGCTGGAAAGCAGGTTTCCAACTGAAAGCAGTTAGAGTTTTTTTCTCTGCTTTGGGGCCAGAACAGAGACAAAAGGGAATTGTCTTTTGTGAGCTGGAGTTTTCTCTACCTAAAGGCAGGGTAGTTAACCTCCTACAGGGAAATTCACCAGTCTTCACAGACCTGAAGAAGATTTTTTTTTTTACCTAAGAGCAACCAGAGGGGTTTTCTGCCTATTTGCCTGGAGACAAAGGTGTTAGGGTTTGTTTTGTTTGGTTTTTTTTGGTTGTTGCTGTTGGTTTGGTTTTTTTTAGGATTTTTCCGTAGGCTGACAATCACTATCAGAGAATATAGGTATCATATTACAGCACAGCAAAATTTGTTTTCTTTCCAACTCTCGGGTATAAAGTTAGTTAAAAACAGAGAGGTTAGGATGACAGACTCCACAGTTCAACAAAAGCTGGAATTAGCCAGATTTGAGGCTGAGGAAAAACAAAAGGAACATGAAAGACAGGCAGAACTCAGACAGAACAGGAATGGAGTCTTAGAACTTAGTAAGTAATCTAGCTAGATATGCGTTAGATTCTGTTTGTTTAAATGGCTGAGAAAATAAGCTGTGCTAAATGGAATGGATATTCCTGCCTTTGTGTCTTTTTGTAACTTAAGGTTTTGCCTAGAGGGAGTCTCTATGTTTTGAATCTAATTACCCTGTAAGGTATTTACCACCCTGATTTTACAGAAGTGATTCTTTTTACTTTTTCTTCTATTAAAATTCTTCTTTTAAGAAACTGAATGCTTTTTCATTGTTCTTAAGATCCAAGGGTTTGGGTCTGTGGTCACCTATGCAAATTGGTGAGGATTTTTATCAAACCTTCCCCAGGAAGGGGGGTGCAAGGTTTTGGTGAGGATTTTGGGGGGAAAGACGTTTCCAAATGTGCTCTTTCCTAATAAAATAAAACCAGTTAGACGTTTGGTGGTGGCAGCGAAAGTTCAAGGGCAAAAGATAAAATAGTTTGAACCTTGGGGAAGTTTTAACCTAAGCTGGTAAAAGTAAGCTTAGGAGGTTTTCATGCAGGTCCCCACATCTGTACCCTAGAGTTCAGAGTGGGGAAGGAACCCTGACAGCCCCAAACAGCTTACGATCTAAGCTCTGCCTGAACCGGCTGAAGAGTTTGTCCCCTCCTCCCTCCAGCCCAGGACTGCTGCCTGGCTCTCCTGTCCATTTGTGGTTTGGGGATATGGGCTGGTTGCTCAGGGCATGCAATTGGGCGCGACACAGAGATACATTTGCTGGCATGTTGTCTTTATGTACCATGGGGGTTTTGGTGGCAGTTCTGTTACGATGCCCAGGTGCCTTTGGCATTAGGGGCCTATGGGTTACAAAAGATTCCTAGACTCCAGGGCCTGCAGGGACCATTGTGCTCATCTAGTCTGACCTCCTGGAGAACACAGGCCGGAGAACGCCCCACAATCGTTCTTGGAGCAGAGCTTTTAGAGAAACAACCAGTCTTGAGTTAAAAATGGTCAGGGATGGAGAATCTACCACGGCCCTGGGTAAACTGTCCCAATGGCAAATGACTCTCCCCGTTAAAACACGTACGCCTTATTTCCAGTCTGAATTTGTCTAGCTTCAACTTCCCACCCTATAGCTGCGATCTAGCCATAAAGAACGGGAGGGTGGTCGTGACTCTCAGGTGGAGAATCCACACTCTGCAGTGACTCTTCTGCTCTTTCACTGCCCCTGCTCTCCCTCCTAGACCTTCAGGAGAGCCCCTCTTAGCTCCTTCTTCACAGCTCAGCTGCCGGGCCTTAGACACTGGACCATTCTGATCACAGAGACGATTTACCTTCGCTGAAGTACTTCTGCCTCTCTCCTTTCTGTCCCTGCTAGATGTCTCCTTCCTTTCGCTTGTCCTTTCATGGCTCCCATGCCTCCTTCCCCGGCCGTTTGTAGGGGATGACACTGCTTCTTGGCCCACTGTGACTTGTTTCTGAAATGGAGTGTGTGCAAGAAAGTTAGCGAAAAGCAAACGCCTGGATCCCAGCATTAGACTGATAAGATGGAGACAGCAAAGGAAAGAGATTGCAAGGGCAAAGGAACTGAAGGAGAATGAGACAGTGGGAGTGGTACTGTGGACTTGGCTGGAACGGGGGTGGGGAGTCAATGGCACAGTAACCCTGACCACAGCCACAGGATGCTGATGGCTACTGTCCGTGGGGAAACAGCCCTCCATGCGGTTGAGAAGACCTGCTCTGGATAGTGCTTTCCCAGCAGGGCTGTAGCTAGCACTCTAGGCTCTATGGACACAACAATGGCTCAGCCGTACAGCCAGAAGACGGAGCGAGCAAGAAGACCAGAGATAAAGCTTGGTTTTCACTGTCCATCACATAATGGTGGCAGTCATAGAATCATAGAATATCAGGGTTGGAAGGGACCCCAGAAGGTCATCTAGTCCAACCCCCTGCTCAAAGCAGGACCAATTCCCAGTCATGTGCTTTCAGTCTCTGGTGAGGTCCAGCAAGGGCACTCTGCCCATGGAATGTCTGATGAACAAAGCAGGGACACAGACCTCTGAGGTGGGACTCTAGGGGACAGGGAAGAGCATAGGCTGGAGTGAAGCACCCTTTAGAGCAGTGATACTCCGACTGAGGCTCAGGAGTCGCAAGTGGCTCTTTAACATGTCTCCTGAGATTCTTTGCAGCACGTGATATTAAAACACTGTGTGATTTCATTATTAACCAGTCTAAGTTATTAACCAATCAGGATGCTTTTACTATGTTATTAACCAATTGTAGTTAATAAAATAATACTTGGTCAGTCATTTTGCTGTAAGAATTAGACAGATTAGAAAGATTGGATTAAAAACTAAATATTTTCCTTGTCATACTGTTTAAGTATGACTATATAATACTATAGTAAATGAAACAATGAATTCACACGACTGTGGTCCTTTTGGGTAATGTCGATCACTAATTCAGCTCCTGAACCCCTGAGGTCTGAGTATCGCTGCTTTAGTGAGTTAACTGAACCAACGTGAATCCAATCAGTTCCAAATCTCTCCTCCCACCAAGTCAGTGCTGTGGACTCTCCTGGGAAGGCAGAGCTTCTTGAACTTTCAGGGGCACTAAGCAGGGGACAGGACGTGGAAATAAAGCCCAATCTGTATTCCCATATCCCAGACCTCCTTCAACTGCACCATCTGACTCCACAGGGGAAAGCGGCACCAACGCTGTGAAATGTGCTTCTTAGAGGAGAGTTCACACAACCTGCTATAAAACCAGCTAGGTGTATACTCCCCTGCCCACCCACTCACCTGTGTCTTGGGGTCGTAGTATAACCCAGCTATAGGGTCATAGTAGTTCCCAGTGTCAGGATCATAGATGAAAGTGGACACATCTGACGGAGCTAAATGGGAAGAGAGAAGAGCCAACATCAGATTCGCCCTAGGAGAAACTTTTACAAAAATACAGGTGTGCGCAAATATTGAGCTGGTGGAAGGACGACCAGCCCCGGAGATGGAAGCCCTCTCTCCACAGAGCACATACAGTGCAAGCTTCCCCACACTGCTCTGCCAATATCTTTCACTCCTCTAAGGCCGAGAAGATGAATTCGTTTTCATGACCCATCCAGCTCCGACTTTGGTGGTGCCAGTTAATGCAATGCAGGCACATGCCCACTGGCACCTGGACTGAGACCACCAGCTGATTTCATTTAAAGGGACACAGACAAGTTGAAATCTGGTCAGTTTCAAAAGAATGACTTAAAAGTGGTTTGAGAACCTGTCCTTGCCCCTACTTGACAGGTGTGTGCCTCTACAACGAAAGCCGCTCAGAAACAGGAGGGGAAACACTGATCCTACGGGGCGCCCATGAAACGGGCTGCACACAAAGTGCTGTCAAAGGTCTCAGGCAGGCACATCAAGGAATATGAAGAATTTTTTTTCTCTCTAATCACCATCAGTAACAGTGATCTGAGATGTCACAAGTAAGGATAGTCAATGCCACACAGAAGTGCAATTTTTTACATGCTATTTGTACAACCCTCCCATACAATTCCTGTAACTAAAAGAGATCGGGGGAAATATTTCTCTATTTTTTACACTGGATGATTGACTGTGTATAGTCAGTTTTGCTACTTTCCTTGTACAATCAGTTGGTTTCCCCCGTCTGTGTGGGTCTTTTACACACCGCAAGGGGGAGAGAAAAACCATAACAAAACAGGACAATGTGATCGTAAACCCAACAAAACTGGTAGGGGAACTGAGAGGCGAGAGTAGGACCAGAGCCCACTTTCAGCTCTTAAAAAGTTGATTGATTTCAAGTTGACAGTGCTCCTTTAAGCACCTATAAAGAAGAAGAGAATCCACTGTAAAAGCAAGGTAGAGCTTAGCCTTACACTGTGCTCGGCTGTGTCTCTGCGATTCGGCACCTCTCCTGTCCCTCATGCCCCTTTTGCCCTGGAACAAGAGAACTGTTTAGACACAGGTCACAAAAGGAGACTATCTGGCAAGCACTCCTCTCTCACATGGGCTCCAAGAATGCAGGGTGACATGCCTTCAGCCACTTCAAATGGAGGAAGAGCCGGCATCGCTTTTCCTCTAATAAGGGGAGAGATGTACTCTCCCAAGGCCTGATCCAAAGCCCACTGAAGTCAAGAGAAAGACCCATTTACTTCGGTAGGTTTTGAAAAGGACCCCAGTTCAACATACACAGTGATCTCCAACCTGTGCTGTACACAGAGAACATTCCACATCCCATCTTCCCCATGCCATACAGAAGAGATCCTGCCCCCACCTTGGATTGTCTGTAGCTGTTTTTTTAAAAGGCTCTTACGGGTAAGTACTTTTCTGAAGTTATGGCAGATAATGAGACAAGTATTGATTAATAGACATAAGCCAAGAGAGACTGATTAACTCTGTGAAGGCATTTCAGAGTACAGGCAACAACAAGTTCAGCAAACTTTGTCCTTGGACAGGAAATTGGCTAAGCAGAACAATACAAAAGCTACTGAATTTCTGTTGTGTGAACTGTAGACTAGTAAAGAAGACAGTTGCATTAGTTAGACTAGATGATCACAACGGTTCCTTCCAGTCATGGACTCTACAAGGAAAAAGTTAACATGATTACAATCCTTCTGGGAGGTGGTTTCTCGCAGGATGCTCAGTTCACCTTACACAGGAGGTACTTTGAAATAAACCCCCAAACCACTTACATTTATAGCACGTTTGCTTACAGCTTACAAATCACTTTATACATCTCTGATGATCCAACACACCTGTTTGCACCAATCCATTAGCTTACTGTTCTGTACCTGTCCTTATGTCACTTCTGGACACTACATTTGAAACCAGTTGCCTCTGAAGGTACTTGTCCACCAACGTAGAATGAATGTATTTTGTCTTTGACAGGCTTTTTCTTTGCTAATGTCAAAAGCTACGTTTAGCTTTGCGGAGTATTGTAGGATATATATATCTATCTTGACAAGAGTGAGCCAAGTGGACAGAGTTGTGGTAAAGCCATAATATAATATGGTATGCCCTATGCTCAATAAGTGTGAACTGGCTAATACAAGCCAGACTATTCGATCCCTTCAAGTGTCTTCCCTGAACCCTCTACCCTCGGTACTGAAGGTCTGACCACGGTGTTATAGACTGAACGGTGCATGTTGCAATGCCTAGGAGTTTGGAGCAGAGCAGAGCAAAATGTAAGTTTCACCCTTGGCTTAGTGTTCTGCCTTCAACCCGGGGAGTTTTTGGCCATTCAAAGGAAGCAGTCTGGCAAAGGAAAGCCCAGTCCCCCTGCTGGGCACCAGCAGCCCAATCTCCCCTTCAGCGTGAGTGCCATCATAGCCAACAGCACAGATGACGACAACCACAACTAGCCCCTTTTGCTAGCTACAGGTAAGTCACTCCAAGATGCAGCATTGGTGCAGACCTACCGGGTTGTAGTAGAGTTTGTTGGCCTGCTCCCCGTAGTCATTTCTAGTGAGAGAGAAACAGAATTTTCTAATTAAAACTAGGTTAGCTTCATTTTAACCTCAGCATCTTCGAGAAGACCAGCAGGGCCACAAAGAGAAGAGGAAAGTCCTCTCAACCCACATGCCAGAGGTCATATTATAGCCACCATGGATCTGCGGGGCCGCTCCTCTGTCAGATGTGAGGGGTCATTCCAACTCCAGGAAAGTTGTTGACTCAGCAAAGTCTCTGGGTACAAGCAATGTATTGAACTGGATAACCTTGCCCCCGATGCGCTCGGAAATGCCGAAGCCCCATCTCCTAACCCCCAGGAAATGGGAATTGGTCAGTGGATACCAACTTTAAAGGCCACTTGACTAGGACAGTGGTTCTCAACCAGGGGTATGCCTTCACATAGGTCTTCCAGGAGTTACATCAACTCATCTAGATATTTGCCCAGTTTTCAACAGGCTACAGAAAAAGCACTAGTGAAGTACAAACTAAAATTTCATACAAATGACTTATTTATGCTGCTCTATATACTATACACTGAAATGTAAATACAATATTTATACTCCAATTGATTAATTTTATTTGCATATGATAAAAATGAGAAAGTAAGCAATTTTTCAGTAATAGCGTGCTGTCACACGTTTTCATGCCTGATTTTGTAAGCAAGTATTTTTAAGTGAGGTGAAACTTGGGGTCTGAAAGACAATCCAGCCTCCTGAAAGGGGAACAGTAGTCTGGAAAGGCTGAGAACCACTGGACTAGGACTCTTGCCATTTGTTTTTCAGACACCCAAGTCACCTTGTCAAACTTGGATGACTATAAAGTTCCCCTCTTAAACTTCTGGGAAGGTACCTAATTACCTATCCAGGCACCTGTGAGCTATTTGGGTGCTTAACCTTTAGGCATTCAAGTATGATAACGTGGCCTCAACTGGAAAGACTAAGGCACCACAGCCCGTCGTACACTGGATAGCGTTGCCTCTCATCTTCTCTCACCTTCTCTTTCCTGTGGCTAGGTTCACAATTACGGTGTGCCCATCAATGCAGATTGGGGGATCCAGGTTTTGCAGAACCTTCACCAACTGCACCGCTTCCTGGGGAAAGAAGAGACAAGCTTGCATTCTTCAGAAGGAAACAGAAGCCCACTTCCAAAATCCAGCCATAACGGAATGAACTCTGAGGTTGTTCGGGGTGAGATGTTTGAGGCTGAACCCTGGTGAGAATACAAGTCACCCACCACACAGTGTAACAGGTTCCAGAGCTGACTGGATATAAACCAGGTCTTATAGTTTGATTACTGAATTCAGTAAATCCATATCCACTAGGGTCTCTGAGCTGCTAGGGAGAGTTTTGCTGGGCTGGAGGACTCGACCCAGACCCTCCAGGGAGGGAGCCCTCTGAAGGATGGTTTGAGCTGTGCAGGTAGCAGCAGGTTGGAGTACCGCCCTGGGACGATAAACATTACAAGAGCTCCGTCTCTTTTAAACATGTTTCAAAGACTCTTCAGATGTGAGAAAGGGGGAAGTGCATATTTGGGCTCCCTGCCCATCCTTCGGCCCCTTCACCAGCCAGGGAGTGAACTTGCCTGGATCTTGCTTTCCCTGAGGGCTGCTGTTGCCACTAGCCTCTGTGCAAGGCAAGGCCAATAAGGAGGGAGTATTGAAATGGTTCAGCCTGATACAAAGGCAGATCCCTGCAGCTGGTTGGTATGTGAAAGTTTGCATCTCCTAGAGCAGAGGTGGGAAAACTACGGCCCGTGGGAGCATCCTGCCCTTGAGCTCCCAGCTGGGGAGGCTAGCCCCCAGCCCCTCCCCCGCAGCCTCAGCTTGCCATGCGGCCAGGGCTCTGGGTGGCGCAGCTGTGAGCTCCTGCCGGGCAGCATGGTGGCGTGGCTGGCTCCAGCCGGGCAGCGTGGCTGCCAGTCCTGGTGCTCTGAGCAGCATGGTAAGGGGACGGGGGGTTGGATGAGGGGCAGGCGGTCCCAGGGCCAGTCAGGGAACAGGGGATGGTTGGATAAGCGTGGGAGTCCCGGAGGGCCTGTCAGGGGGCAGGAGTGTGGATGGGGTTGGGACAGTCAGGGGACAGGGAGCAGGGCGGGTTGGATGGGGGTGGGATCCCAGGGGGCAGTTAGGGGTGGGGGTCCCTGGAGGGGGCAGTCAGGGGACAAGGAGCAAGGGGGGTTGGATGGGTCAGGAGTTCTGAGGGGGGAATTCAGGGGGCGGGAAGTGGGAGGGGGCCAGACTGTTTGGGGAGGCACAGCCTTCCCTCCATACAGTCTCAGTGACCCTCAGGCCAAAAAGTTTGCCCACCCCTCTCCTAGAGCAACTGATGCAAGAAATTCACGCAGCTTAACGGTATCTATGATGGACTAAAGCTCAGACGGTTTGTACTGGAGAGCAAAAGGAAAGATGAAGAGTCGTCAGCCATTCCCCACACCTAGGACTAGGGACTCGGCTAGACAGACCAAAGCGGAACTAGGAAAGGCTGAAATTGGCCTGAGACTGTTGCTTCTACTAGCAAGACAAGCCTTTCCAAGGTAACTGTAGCGTGAACCTGGATGTCTATGATAGGACTATGTTTTCTCTTGCTCTTTCTCTGCACAGACCTTGGGGAAGGGTCAGGGCCACTTACAGCATGCGAGTCCAGTTCCACAAAGCCATAGTTGTCACTTCTCTGGCTAGCCCTTTTCTTAATGATGCTCACGCTGGAGGTGGAGAGACGAACAAATGGTGCCAGCAGCCCCACGATCACTTCCGGAGGGGTGAAGCGAGGAATACGCTTCAGCATAATTGCTGCAGCAGCCCAGGCAGGGGGAGGGAGAGAAGAGAAGACAAAGAACATTGCATGAAGCCAGCCTCTTACCACCACAGTGACAGCAAAATGAAAATAAACTTGTCTGAATGACTCTGATACAGCTGCTTACACAGACAGGCTGCTCACTTCCTCCCCCAGGTATAGCTTTACGTGGACGAAGACCCAGTCTCCTCTCATTGTCTGTGCCCCTGCTATCTCCGGGCCCTGTAGAAATCTGGGTCTGCCCCTCCTGATTTTGGAATCACGCACAAATGCAATCACTGCTGAATTCATGCCAGTGAGCCCCTGGCAAAGACAGACAAGAAGCAGCCAGGGCAGAAGGAGTTGAGGTCTGAGCTGGTCACTGGACCCCCTAGAGGAGACCTGAGCCAGGCTATGATTAGCAGGAAGCCTCCCTATTTGAGGACACAGAAGGGTCCCTGGGAGGGAAAGGAGGGTGGGTGCAGAAGGGGAAGAGCAGAAAGCAAGGCAGGCCCTGACCTGCTAGGCTTTTCCCAGGCCCTGTGAGCAATGAACCATCCCAGCTGGCTGCCTCCAATCTCCCACCTCCTCCCTGAACAAACCGGGCTTCCAGGGCAATTGGACTCGCTCTCTGTGCTCCTCAGAGCAGAGGGGGAGAGAGGAACAGGGCGCCAGAGCCACTCCAGCAGCACAGACCTCCTTGGGGCAGCAGATCTGGAGCACAGCACAGGGGCGGGGCTGAGACCATGAAATTAATGGTATGGGGGTAGGGGCAGCTTGCCCTGAATTAATTTCATCGAGGGCAGTTTGGCCAGGGACCACTCTCTTTCCCCAAATCCTCTCTGAGAAATCCAAGCAGGGCCTCCCTCCCCAAATCCACCAGTACCTGAGCAAGCCAGGCAGAGACACCCCACTCCCCATCAACTACCCCACCCTGCAACAGATCATGAAGCTTACTGAATTCACACTGAGGAAGCATCCCTCAGACAGGTGGCATAGGGAAAAGCCATTGCACTCTGTCAGTGACGGCCCAACCCCCAGCCAAACCCGGGTGCTCTGCACTTTGGCCCTTTGTCTGAAAGCCTGAGACTCAACTTACTTTTACTCTCGCCCTCCTGAGGTGCGGTCTGCTCAGCTTCCCTCCTGGCAGCAGGCTCCTGGCTCTCCTTCCAGGGAGGGTACCTTTTCTCCTGCGAAGGCCATCGCTCTCTGCCTTCGTCTCTCTTCCGAGGCTCGGGTTCCTGGGGCTGGCTCTGCTGCGGAGGAGCTGCATGCTGGGGAGGCTGTTTCTGAGGCTTCGGGTGTCCTGATAGCTCTTGCTCGGGTTTTTCAAGCTTGGTTTCCGTTACTGGAGAAAAGAAATGGAATGAACCCATTTTCAGTGTCCCCCCCGGCACACACTACAAACCTTGTATTTTCTCCCAACCACCGGCAGTGGGCTGGCAAACTGACTCTGCTGTCCTTTGATTAGCCACGTTTCTGAACACTTAGCAGGAACACGAAAGCTTCCTAGACTTCAACAGACAAGACATTAAAGCTCACATCATCACATCCCTGCTCCAAGAAGGAGCTCATAATTTGGCCTCCCTTTTGCCTAGGCCTACTTTCAGGTTCAGCTGTTATCTGAAAAATGGAATCCCACATGGGTTTGGAGGCTACCTCCCGGATCTGGCACAGGATCACGCCCACCCCTTACATTAATCACCCGAGACTTTTATCTACACTTTTATCACCCGAGACTATTCTTGAACACCTGTAGCCAGGAAGTGTTAGTGATTGGCCACTGATTCTCCGACCTCAGTGTTCTAGAACAGCTGCGCAATCATGGACTTGTGTAACTACAGCACTGACGGGCAATGTAACGAGATTAATTATGAATTTGATAAGTTGCCTATCCATTCCAGGTGAGGAATAACCCCCCCCCCTTCCAAAAACTCTTCTTTTGATTTGACTTTCAACATTTCTTGTACTAATTAATATTTCAGTCTTGCCTCCCCTCCCCTATAGGCTGGATCATGTCCCCTCCTGCTGCCACCCCCACCTCCATCCTAGCAGCTACTCATGCTGCCTAGACAGGAGCAAAGGAGACACGTCAGGCCCTGGCCATATTCACTGCTAACACCTGTACTGCTTACTTGATAAGATCATGGTCTCACACCTTCCTCCCTTCTCACAATGTATTTCGTTCACATGTGTCACAGGGACAAGTGCACCCAAGATATACATTAAATGAGCCAGGGATGTCAAGATTACCCAGACTAGCCAGTCAGCCAGTCTGAATGCCGTGTAAACCATATCAGGGTGGTGCGAGGCCTGTGGAATTCTCTATCTCCTGAATTTGGGCTGATCATGTTACAAGTTGCAGAATCAAGTCCACAGTGGACAGGGATGAACTGTCTGGTTCCCTGGTTACAGAGTAGTGTCTGGAGAGTATGATCTTCAGTACCTGGATTTAGGCCAGTGTCACTCCCTGAGGTATTGGAGGGATTGGAGACACTGAGTACATAACTGTACTTTGGATCCATGTCCTTCCAGGCCAGAGAAGGGTTGATGGAGATTGCTTACATCTCCTCCTTTGGAAGGCTAGAGTCTTAGCTTCAATAAAGGAAGATCTTGTGCTACCAGCCATCCCGCAAAAGAGACACATGGTGGTAACAACCCAGCCAACTATCAAATCTCCTGCTCTTGGCGAACATTAATGGGAAGGCTGTGGAAGACAACTCTCAGAGTGCATGGTCACCTCACATCTCTGACTTATGTCAGTCTGGGGCCAGTCCTGCGTGCAACACCAACTGCTGTACAGACAGATCTGTCCGCTGTCTTCAACACTGGGGATTGTGAGGAGTGGCTGACTTGCCAGCAAACCCTGGCAGGAAGCAAGGGGCTTGCCAGTCAGGTGTTTTGTCCCTCTCTCTTGGAGACCCTCTCTGGTTTCTGCTGTGCACGGTTCCACAGAGCTCTGTCTCATTCAGGGTGTACAAGGGGCTCTTAGCAAGGCCAAGCAACAAACACGGAGGATCAGCTCCTCACAAATCAACAGAACTGAAGACAGCGGATGTAGGCTAGCTGGCTGAAGCTCAGTCCAGACAAACCTGAAGTGAGGCTGACAGGATGGGGAAAGCAACCATTCCATGTGATGGAAACATCTGCCTCCTTACTGAAGATGGATCCTCTGTGACTGTTGCTTGAGGTTAAAATCAGGGCTATGGGTGGACCCCCAGCTGCTGCTATATCATTTAGCGTCAGTGACAAGGAAGGTTTTTATCAAGCCGTGTCTAACCAAGAAGTTGCAAAGGTTTTTTTCAGATGTGGCTCTTGCTCTCATAATCAATGCTTTCGTCATCTCAATATCAAACTACTGTAATACGCTCTTAATGGGGCTGAACCTTAACCTGAAAATTCAAACTAATGCAGAAAGTGGCAGCTTGCTTTGTAAGAGGAATCTCTCATGACACTAGTGCTCCGTGGTTTGCACTGGCTGGCTACTGATTTTTGAGTGGTGTTTAGGGTGTTTTGAGCTATAAATTCCTACATGGTTTGGGATCCCAACACTTGAGAGATCACCTCTTTATTTATGTCTCACTGCCTCAGCTGAGGTTGGCAGAGGCGCTAGAGTTGGCGTTCCCTAGGTTTAACTTTAGGGCCCATTCGATAGCATTACTGCCGCATATTAGACTTGCTGGATGCATCCCCTGGGGCTGCTAAGCTCTGAGAGCCCTCCAGACTGCACCAAACATTGTTACAAGTGTGCTGTGCAAATCCAAGCACCTCAGTCCTTCTACTAAACCCCAGACTTCTCTTAGAGGGGAACTCGGAGGAGGCAGGGGGTGAGGTGGGATGGGAAGTGAGAATGAGCAGAGAACCCCATTTTTCATGATAAATAACCTCTTTCTATTCCAAGGCAGCCTCTGCATATGCCCACTGGTGGGAGTCTAGTGAGAAATACATATCCCAGGAAGATGGGCTGAGGACTTTTACCTAAATGAGGGGGAAGGAGAGCCCTCGGATGTTGAAGGACTCAGGCTCCCACCCCTGGCCATGCAGAGGACAGCCAGCATGCAGAGGGAAGGTCCCTGCACTTGCGGTAGGCCATGGAAAGGTAGAAACAGAGGTGGCTGCTCCACAGATTCAGTGCCAAGAGAAGGTCCTTGTGTGACCCCAATGGGCACCGCAGTCCAGAACATTCCCAAAGCTGTGCAGCATCTAGGGAACATCCAAAGAGGGAGGCTACCCTGATGCTAACTCACCGGGGACACTGATCTGTCAGATGGCTATAACCACATATGCAGCACAAATACTGATACAGTTACACACAGGCTTATTTTAAGTTAACACAACTCCTTATGATACAAACGTATACGGTACAGGTGAGAGAACATTTATTCATTCATATCAACACTGCAGCATGTAGCTGGGTTCAGAATGCTGGCTACATACCAAGGTTTTGTGCATGATTTGCACAAGAAATTACAGAGATTAAATGTCCAACTGCAGTAACTGCATGTGTAAATTATGCACGAGCATTTTCCCATGCATTTCTACAGATGGAGCCCACAGACACCTTTCCCTCTCTGAAAGAGCATATCCACAACCCCAGACTGTGTGATGGTGATTCTCTTACTGAAGTCCTGCTCGTCGTGCACATCCTCTCCCTCCAAACCACTTTTGGGCTCTGTCCCTGGTCTGCTCCCTACAAGAAAAAGGCATAGCAGGAATTATTTCAAGGCCATCAGCCACAAAACATGCAGGAATTCACCCAACAGCTGCTTAGAGAAGGGAAGGGGTTCTCAACTTTTTTCTTTCTGAGCTCCCAGCCCCCCCCCACCCCCAATGCTATAAACATTCCATGGCCCACCTATGCCACAAAACTAGTTTTCTGCATATAAAAGCCAGGACCAGCATTAGGGGGTAGCAAGCAGCGCAATTGTCTGGGGACCCATACCACAAGGGCCCCCAGGAAGCTAAGTTGTTCAGGTTTTGGCTTCACTCCCAAGTGGAACAGCTCAGGGCCCCAGGCTTCAAACCCATACGGTGAGACTTCAGCTTTCTGCCCTGGGCCCCAGCAAGTCTAACACTGGGGCTGCTTGGAGGACGCCCTGCAACTTGCTCGCTCCGGACTCCTGGTTGAGAACCACTGGAGAAGGGGAGAACCCTACCCCTTAAGACTGTGTGTCCTTTTTGTGATCCACTCCATCATTTAAAGACCAGTCACACAGGGTTAACCCTTAAAACACATGCATTCCCATGGCCATCAGCTAACCAGACTAGTAAAATGAGGCACACAGCCGTATAATGTTCAAAGCATCTGGAGGGGCCTGAACATTTAACTCGCTATACAGCTGTTTGTATCACCATTTGGTTAAGTTAGCCAAGAAGGCAGAGCTGAAAGGCCAGCAGTTTGAGCTCTGCTTCCATAACACTGATGGTGGGTTGCTCATGTTACAGTAACAGTGAGAGGGAGTCAGGATCTCTCTAAGGGTGGGGCTGCAGTGAATAAAGAGCTCTGAACAGAGCGCAGCGCATGGGGGCTAATAGGTATTGGCAGTTTGTTCTCTGGATCAACAGAGCTTGTAACACACACTGTTTGCCCAAGGTACGTAGACTTGCTCTGTAGGAGGCACAAGACATTCTGAATCTGCTAGCAGAAAAGCAGCAGCGCAAAACCTTGCACTGTGAATGCCTGGCTGTCCGACAGAAGTAGGGTGGAGAACCTGGTAAGACAGAGGTGACACGGGGAGGAACTGGCAGAATCCATGACCACAGACTATTGGGGGTGCTTGCTCTCCTGTCTCTTCAATTGCGCAGAGTCTCAGAGCTGATTGGACTCCGTGGTATTCCCAGACTCTCCAGCAATAGCAGCCAGCCAGACCTTTGACAGCCCCTTCCTGGGCTGGGCTATTGCAGTGAGAAGGCCAGACAAAAGCTCCAGTTGCTGCAGTATGCAGCAGCCCGTCTCCTAAGCAAGGCCGCTAGATGGGAACACATCACATCCACAGTCTATACCCTACACTGGGGCACCATCTAATTCTGTGTCTGCTTCAAGGTCCTAGCCCTCATCTTCAATGCCTGTGGCAGTCTAGGCTGCGTAGCCTGGACCAGCTCTCACTCAGCATCCATAATGTTAGGAATGAAGGAGAACAATGACACTGAAGGAACAGAGGATAGTACTATCAGGTACTGGCAGCAGGATGTTCTGGATGAAGGGCACTGTCCTGTGGAACTCCCTCCCACTACAGATCAGTGTGGCCCTGTGCCTTGCCTCGCATGCAGAGCAAACAGCCTGGCAGCATATCTACTTCCAGTACTGCTACTAATTCTCTTATATGGTACCTAGACATCCCACTGCATGGCACAAAGAAACCAGTCAACAGAGACATTCACTCCCTAGGGCAAACAAAGGCTTTTAATCTACACGTATAAAACCCAGTTTGGCACAGTGACAAAATATACTCACCATCTCTCGGGAGCTTGCAATAGGAGCAGGAAGATCTGTACCCCACAGTACACACTTTACACTGCAGTGAAAGACAGGCAGCATGAGGGAGAGACATTTAAAAGGCTATTGTAACAGCTATCAGCATGTTCCAAGTCACTGCTTCACTTTGAGAACGTAGCCAGGTTAGTTACATGAGCGAGTAACGCAAAGACTGTGTCTACACTACAAATTACTTTGGTATAATCCACAGCCCTAAGCGAGGTAAGTTACACTGACCTGGTGTAGACAGTGCTATGGCAGCTGGAGAGCTTCTCCCGCTGACATAGCTACTGCCTCTCCTGGAGGTGGTTTTATTATGTCGATGGGAAAGCTCTCCCCATCGGCATACAGCGTCTTCAACAAACACGGTGCAGCTGCAGTGCTGCATGTCTAAAAAAGCCCTAAGAGCCTGAAGGAGACAGGATGAGTGACGTTAGCTTGCAGAGAGCTGGCATGAAGGGTGGAAGCTGGTGAGGCACCCTGAGAACAGCAAGCGGGATTTTCAAGTGACTGAGGAGCACCAGTCCCATCTTTATTAATTTGCACCACTGGTTGCTAGAGCTGCATGCCTGGCTCCTGGGCAACT
This sequence comes from Lepidochelys olivacea, assembly GCF_965140295.1. Taxonomy (NCBI): domain Eukaryota; kingdom Metazoa; phylum Chordata; order Testudines; family Cheloniidae; genus Lepidochelys; species Lepidochelys olivacea. The sequence goes on from NC_140417.1 coordinate 49,671,361, forward strand.
TTTCTAAGACTGGGCACTCCTCCTAAAAAACAAAACCCAGTGAAGCAAGGACCAAGTCGCTCAGCACATGAAAATGACTCTGCAGACCAGACCTCTCCTTGATTGCCAGCCACCCTGTACTTTGAAAGAATGCAGAGGTGCAGTTAGTTTTCGGTTTCTCAACTGATTCCTGAGGCAGGGAAGTGAAAACTCCCCCAACGTAAAGTGCAGTTTTACTGTGAAGGTATATCTACAGCATGGAGCCAACGCCAACAGAAAGACTGTTCCTGGCAGTGCAGGAACACCCCCTCCTGGATGACATTAACTATGACATTAACATGGGGAACAGATGGCCAGCCCTCTGTGGAGAAAGACGTGGTTAGGGACTATTTAGAAAAGCTGGACGTGCACAAGTCCATGGGGCCGGACGAGTTGCATCCAAGAGTGCTAAAGAAATTGGCGGCTGTGATTGCAGAGCCATTGGCCATTATGTTTGAAAACTCATGGAGAACAGGGGAAGTCCCAGATGACTGGAAAAAGGCTAATGTAGTGCCAATCTTTAAAAAAGGGAAGAAGGAGGATCCTGGGAACTACAGGCCAGTCAGCCTCACCTCAGTCCCCGGAAAAATCATGGAGCAGGTCCTCAAAGAATCAATCCTGCAGCACTTACATGAGAGGAAAGTGATCAGGAACAGTCAGCATGGATTCACCAAGGGAAGGTTATGCCTGACTAATCTAATCGCCTTCTATGATGAGATTACTGGTTCTGTGGATGAAGGGAAAGCAGTGGATGTATTGTTTCTTGACTTTAGCAAAGCTTTTGACACGGTCTCCCACAGTATTCTTGCCAGCAAGTTAAAGAAGTATGGGCTGGATGAATGCACTATAAGGTGGGTAGAAAGTTGGCTATATTGTCGGGCTCAACAGGTAGTGATCAATGGCTCCATGTCTAGTTGGCAGCCAGTGTCAAGTGGAGTGCCCCAGGGGTCGGTCCTGGGGCCGGTTTTGTTCAATATCTTCATAAATGATCTGGAGGATGGTGTGGATTGCACTCTCAGCAAATTTTGCGGATGATACTAAACTGGGAGGAGTGGTAGATACGCTGGAGGGCAGGGATAGGATACAGAGGGACCTAGACCAATTGGAGGATTGGGTCAAAAGAAATCTGATGAGGTTCAATAAGGATAAGTGCAGGGTCCTGCACTTAGGACGGAAGAACCCAATGCACAGCTACAGACTAGGGACCGAATGGCTAGGCAGCAGTTCTGCGGAAAAGGACCTAGGGGTTACAGTGGACGAGAAGTTGGATATGAGTCAACAGTGTGCCCTTGTTGCCAAGAAGGCCAATGGCATTTTGGGATGTATAAGTAGGGGCATTGCCAGCAGATCGAGGGACGTGATCATTCCCCTCTATTCGACATTGGTGAGGCCTCATCTGGAGTTTTGTGTCCAGTTTTGGGCCCCACACTACAAGAAGGATGTGGAAAAATTGGAAAGAGTCCAGCAGAGGGCAACAAAAATGATTAGGGGACTGGAACACATAACTTATGAGGAGAGGCTGAGGGGTGACAGTGGACTAGAAGCTGGATATGAGTCAGCAGTGTGCCCTTGTTGCCAAGAAGGCCAATGGCATTTTGGGATGTATAAGTAGGGGCATAGCGAGCAGATTGAGGGACGTGATCGTCCCCCTCTATTCGACATTGGTGAGGCCTCATCTGGAGTACTGTGTCCAGTTTTGGGCCCCACACTACAAGAAAGATGTGGATAAATTGGAGACAGTCCAGCGAAGGGCAACAAAAATGATTAGGGGTCTGGAACACATGACTTATGAGGAGAGGCTGAGGGAACTGGGATTGTTTAGTCTGCAGAAGAGAAGAATGAGGGGGGATTTGATAGCTGCTTTCAACTACCTGAGAGGTGGTTCCAGAGGAGATGGTTCTAGACTATTCTCAGTGGTAGACGAGGACAGGACAAGGAGTAATGGTCTCAAGTTGCAGTGGGGGAGGTTTAGGTTGGATATTAGGAAAAACTTTTTCACTAGGAGGGTGGTGAAACACTGGAATGCGTTACCTAGGGAGGTGGTAGAATCTCCTTCCTTAGAAGTTTTTAAGGTCAGGCTTGACAAAGCCCTGGCTGGGATGATTTAATTGGGGATTGGTCCTGCTTTGAGCAGGGGGTTGGACTAGATGACCTCCTGAGGTCCCTTCCAACCCTGATATTCTATGATTCTATGATAACCGCACAAGGGGATCTTGCACAACTGAGCATGCATCTAACTCCACCTCACTACCTTCAGAAAGAAAGGGGGCATGGGAAAAATAAGTGAAATAAATCCTCCATTGCCAAGTACTTACACGTTTGCAGCGCCAAAATTCCGGGCACGGCGTGTACTCAAGGGTCACTTCTTTACCACCAATCACAAGGGTTCCCTGTTGAGACAAGGGAGTCAGTGACTAACATGCCAAACACACTAGGAAATTCAACGGTGGGAAAGAGGCTAAGAAAGTCCCAGGATTCCAACCCAATGGGTTTTGTAAGCAAAGTAGGACAGCAAAAAAAGCCAAAATCACCAGCTCAATTACAGAGCTGGAGGTTTGCCAAGGAAATGAAAGCAGGGAACCAGCCTTTGCCCCTGCCATAGCAGTTGCACTGGACTGCTGACATGGTTAGTGCCAGAGCAGCTGGCCCAGAAAAGCTTTGGCAGCTCCTCAAAGTGCAACAGACAGAATACAATGATCCCAAGATAAACATACATGGGAATTGCTTCGACTCGCTGCAAAGTCAACGGGTTGGGAAAGGGGCAGCTGTCCAAACTGCTCCAACCCAGCCACATTCTTGTCTGCTGGATGGGCCTCAGGAGAGGACACCTTGCTGGCATAGACACTCGAGAAGGAACAAAAGGGAAAACACCACAACCAAAGGCAAGAGGATTTTGGTACCTGTGTTGGCCTCTCCGTCCTTCCTCAGAACCTGGCTTTTCTCCAAGGAAATGTCCCACCCCATGGGGGAGGCTGTTGGCTTGGGAGAAGGCACAGCATGCCACCATGTGGAGAAGGCAGGTTTGGGGCTGACTTTGAGCGCTCAGGCAGTGGCCAGACAAGAGCTGAGAGCACGGCAGGAGGTGGAGGGATAGAGGAGCGGACAGGACAATACATGGGGACTATCATGTGCCTGATCCAACTCTAGCACATTCATTTAGAGCTTCCCCTTGGGAGAAGACAGCAGTCTTGGCAGACACTTGGAGCCCTTAGGGACAACAAGCTCTGCTGCAATACAGCTACGTATATGGATTTAAAAGGGTAAAACTAAGGGAAGGTGAAAGTCCTAGATATCCACTTGGACCCACCTCTGAAACCACTAAGCAGTGAGGACTCCCAGTGGCATTCATCGCAGTCTCGCAGAGCCCAGGCTTATATACCCAGGGCGTCAGCGCTCACAAGAAATCCAGAGATTCGACTTGGCACCTGACAAAGAGTTTGGCTCTAGAATAGCTGGGAATAAGTCCCCTTCTCCTTTGATGCTGATTGGGCCAGGCTGTCTGTATCACCCCAGGTGGAGAATGGACAACCTGCACCCAACGCACACTGGCACATGGAGAAAATCTCGTGCTTTCTCTTCATTTCATGCTCTGGTTTTTGATGAGGAACACTCAAGGTTTTTTTTCAGATGCAGACTATCAGCCAGCTCTAGAGAACCCTGGGGACAACAATACTTCTACTTCCTCTCCAGTTTTCAGCTGAAAAACAAACCATGCTCTCAGCACACACCCACACTCAGTTAAAGCCCCTTTTCTCCAACTACACACAACCACCGCTAGTGCAAAACAACTGCACTGCTTCAATTTTTTTTTGGCTTTTAACTGCTCCTATCTTCAAAACTGCTTCACCTGTGATATCAGAACCCATTACAGTACGAAGAGCACCACAAGAACAGCAAACGCCAAATGAAACTAACGGATCCCACCAGCATGCTGGAGAAAGGCAAAAGCACTTGTAGCTCAAATCATTACTCCAGAATGAACATACAACAGAAACCAATTTAGTTTGCAAAATCAAGTGCTCAACTCCAGACCTCCACCCGCTAGCTATCAATTTCTGACACCTGCACTCAAGCTCCTGCTCTCTGGATCTCACACCTGCTGCTCTGGTCTGCACTCACATCTGGAAGACACATTGTAGCATAAGAGAAACAGAGCACAGGTACAGTAATAAAGAGAGTAACCTTCGGCCTCCAACACACAGTGATGGTCTCCAAGCACAATAAGCACCTCAGGATTTGTCACTCATGCTACAGAATTAAGTTAACCCAGCTTGCTTTTCTTTTTCATTTCCTCATTCAAGACAATCATTGGAAGGCACCCTGCGCCTCACCAAACCAAACTGTCTTCTGGCAGCACCCGGCTACTGCAGGATGACGCATCATCTCCCCTCAACTCCAGGCTCACTTTGGTTTCTAACAAGTCTGTGGGGTGTTTGCTTCAATCCCAGCAGACATAAATTCAGAATGTATTTGCAATGTGGTGGAGTCCACCAGTGCAACCAGCTAATCCAAAGATGGCTCTTGCTCAGGGTCATTAATTACTAGCGTCAGCTGCTGGAGTCCAGTTCCTTAAGATGTTTAGACTCCGGACTGGATTTTTGTTCTGCCTAGCACAATGGGGTTCTGAGGTCCGGTTCCCTTCGTTTGACCCTTTGACCACACGCCTGTCCCTGTTGTTCATTAGTTGTCCCCCGTAATTATTTGGTTTTCCAGGTCCTGTGGACCCCCCCTTAGGCTGGGAGGGATCCTTTAGCAGTGGGCGGGCAAAGCCCGCCCACTTCCTGGATCCCAATATGGACAATGGGGTTCTGAGCTGTAACTCAAGCTCCTATGCACAACAGTAATGCAAATAGGTAATAATAAAATAATAATAATAATAATAATAATAGAGATAGTCTGTCTATAGCAGCACCTCAAAGTTACAAATACCAGAGCTACAAACTGACCAGTCAACAACACACCTCATTTGGAATCGGAAGTACGCAATCAAGCAGCAGCAGACAAGAGGGGGAAGAAAAAAAAAGAAGCAAATACAGTACAATACTGTGTTAAATGTAAACTACTAAAAAAATAAAGGGAAAGTTTAAAAAAAGATTTGACGTGGTAAGGAAACTGTTTCTGTGCTTGTTTCATTTAAATTAAGATGGTTAAAAGCAGCATTTTTCTTCATTATTATAAAGTTTCAAAGCTGTATTAAGACAATGTTCAGTTGTAAACTTTTGAAAGAACATCCCTAGCGTTTTGTTCAGAGTTACGAACAGCCTCCATTCCCGAGGTGTTTGCAACTCTGAGGTTCTACTGTACCTAATGTACTAACATGGCTCCCATTACCATCATATCTGAGCACTCCACCTTCCAGAGAGGCAGGGCAGTCCTACTATCTCCACTGCACGGACAGGAGCTGAGACCCAGAGACTGAGGCCATTACACTATTGTGCTGCTGTAACGTCTCTTGTGCCGCCACTCTATGCTGGCAGGAGACACTCTCCTGCCCACACAGCACTGTCCACATTGGCATTTTTGTCGGTGAAACTTATGTCAATCAGAGAAGTGTTATTTTCACACCCCGACCCATAAAAATTTTGCCAACAAAAGTCCTAGGGTAGACGTAAACTAAGTGATTTGGCCACGGTCACACAGGGAGTGAGGCAGAGAAGGAATTGAACCCAAGTCTCCCACATTCCACACCTAGCATCCTAACCATTCGGCCACCCCTCAGTGGGTGCAGGCAGGGCAGTGGGAGCTGGGAACAGCCGTTCATTGTGGAACCCCGAGTGAACCAGCAGCCTCTCCAGGCCACCTGACCCAGGCGGCTAATTAGTGTTCGGAGGGATTCCCTAGCACATAAACACAGCAAAGCACATTCCTGGGGTTATTTTGCAATGTTAATGCTCAAACCTCGTATGCATTGGTTGCCCCAGAGAATGGGGCAGCCATAGGGAAATGGGTTTATGGGATGGCTGATCCTCCTACAGCCACTGGAAGAGATGCACTGAGGAGAGCTGGATAAAACAGAAATGGACCTGCCCATCAGGCATCACTTTGGGGGTTAGGCAGCCACCCCCCTCTCACTTTCCCTGCAGCCTGCCCCCTGTGAGCCAACTGCTCTCCTCCTCCCACTGGGCCCATCCCTGGCTGCCTGCTGGAGGTGCTTCAACAGCCCCTCCGCCACCATACAGACTAGATGAGCTTGGCCAAGCTGACATCTGTAGCTTTTGCTGACACCTTCCTTGTGCACCTAGAGCATAGCGCTGAGACCCACAAGCCAAAGAACCTCTTCAGGGGTCACGTGTGGCACTGAACACAAGCACAAGAGGAAGCATGCACCTAAGGCTTTAAGGCAAAGGTAAGAGTAAATATGGGAAGAAGAGGGGTACAGAAGGCAAAGACTATAGGAACACGGATGCCTCCTTCAGGCCTGACAGTCCTTAGAGGAGGGAGAACACTCTCTCTGGGACCTGTAACACACAGTCAGAGACAGGCACCTCCTGGAAAATGTCCTGTGCCTGAGGACAGAGTGGGTGTAGCAATAGGCAGAGCAAGGAGGTGGGCTGCACAACCTCCTAAAGGAAGCAGTGGCCCCGTCAGTGAACATCAAGGCAGATCTCTAGAGCAGCAGCCTGACAGATTCCTCAACACCCAGGTTAATGGCATCTAAGATATTGCAAAGGACGGGGTGGCAATCAATAGGGTTGTATACCTGTGGAATTTGGCCAAGCCATGTAACAGTGCTCAGAAATCCCTACAAAGCAGCACCCCCACCCACACCACCTGTTGATCAGACACTGAAGCCTGCTTTGCAGGGAGAGGGCTTGGGTGTTACCCTCAAACCCTTCACTCCATACTCCATCCACTATTAGTCACCATTAAAAGAGGGGAAGTCGATATGCCAGCTCCTAAGACCTTCCACCAGCTACCACTACCTTTGCCCTTAGCTGGCACACTCCACCTGCACACCAGGCAGCTGTTTACCAATCTATACAGCAGCATCTGCAGTTATCATACCAGATCCCACATTTGAGAGCCATACGGTCAGACGGCAACAGGATCACCATAAGCCATGCCACCATGACTCAACACCTCACCTCCTGCTGTGTAGGGGATGGACTGCATCATTCAGCCGAGATCCCTCTGAGCTTTGTCACCAAACTGATGATTCTGGGCCCTTTGCATGGCAGCAGCACAGACCACATGAGAGTAGAAGGGAAGAGGTGTCCTAGCATCACCCAGTCCCTCTTGACTGAGCTCTATGCCCTTCACCATGCCCAGGTGAATCGTAAGGATGTCAGGGGGAGGAGGGAGAAGATTTTGATGTTGCCGATCATAGAGCCATGGCATCAACTGGTCCCACGCTGGCCAAAGCAATGAACTCACGCTCAACCAACTCAATCTACTGCAAGCCAAGTAGAGAAGGTGCTGCCCTCTTGTGCGCCCAATATACTTTGCTGCAACCCGTAATCCCTATGGACAGAGGATGTTGCTGAATCCTTGGACTGTCATGTACAAAACATCACTAAGAAAGGTACCAGGATGAGGCCCCAGGAGGCAATTCACCTACTCAGAGCACACCAGAAAAGGCACAGGGCTCTGGCAGAGCTGGGAACCTGGCACAAAGGTCTCATAAACATTCAAAGCGGGGGGAGAGTGACTGGGTGGCACCCATCCCTCTAAGGACTCTGGGGAATCCGGCTAAACCCTCCACCCTATAGCATAGCAAGATCCCTACAGGGATCCGGAAAACCAGGACGTTGGACCCCACATGGCATGCAGGGGAGAGAGGTGGGAAGCCACAATGGAGTCAGCATGATCTCCTATGAACTGCTCCAAAGGCATGGGCCACAGGTCCAGCCATCCGACTCCTTCCCCACCCCTGTGGAAAAACTTTAGAGCCGACATGGACCAATCCTAGTCCTCCTTGCAGGTGTCTGGAATCATTCATTGAGGGTCCCTCTTGCAAGGGAGAGCCCCCGGTGACAACAGGCATGTGAGAAGCCATGACCTCTGTCCCCCACAAGCTCCTCGCCTGGGAAACATGCACAGGTTGTAATGGCCACTGTAGAGGTCTGCTCGGTCCTGCCCGTGGGACTGACATAGCAGCAGCTCCATACCGTGTCCCTGCCATCCACTGTCCTCTGCCATGCAGCCAAAGGAGCTGAGACTGCTCAGCACACTCACTCCGCAGTGCCGATAGCGCAATGAGGTGGCAGCGGCCAGCAGGAACAGGGCGCACAGTCGCTGTTGCTGCACCAACCCCACAGGCAGGAGGAGGGGAGCTGGTGTGTTAAATGAAGTGTCAATGAGAGCCAATGGGAAGGTAGAACTTTCAAAAATTGGGAAAGAAACTTTCCCTTTTTCTGTTGTTCTCAATGCTATAAGCAGGAATGCTGTGTAAAGTCTGAACCAGATATGAAAACCATCAGATCTTATCTAGAACTACTTTTAACAACCCAAATATGTAAGTAAATTAGGAATGTTCAAGAAGATGCAATTAGGTTTATTTCTGTTTATTTTTTAAGGCTTGTGGACTCCTCTGTGCTAACCCCAGATGCTTTTGTTTGCTTGTAACCTTTAAGCTAACCTCCAAGAAAGCTATTTTGGGTGCTTAATTTTTGGAATTGCTCTTTTAAAATCTAGCAAAAGCCTAAGTTCCAGATGTATTTTCTTCCTTTTTGTTTTTAATAAAATTTACCTTTTTTAAGAACAGGATTGGATTTTTGGTGTCCTAAGAAGTTTGTGCATATGTTTGATTAGCTGGTGGCAACAGCTAATTTCCTTTGTTTTCTTTCTCAGCTCTTCCTGGGGGGGGGGGGCGTGAAAGTGCTTGAGGGTACCCCACAGGGAGGAATTCCCAAGTGCTCCTTCCTGGGTCCAAGGGTTTTTGTTTTGTTTTTTTGCATTTGTGTGGTGGCAGTGTTTACCAAGTCAAGGTCAGAGAAAAGCTGTAACCTTGGGAGTTTAATACAAGCCTGGAGTGGCAAGTATTAATTTTTAGAATCCTTGGGCCCTCACCTTCTGCACTTGGAGTGACAGAGTGGGGATTCAGCCTTGACAGCTGGTCTGACCCGAGAAGGCCCAGTTGTTTTTCTACCCAACCCGACCTACACCTGACACTTGTAGTCGGGTCTCATCAGGTTGGACTCATAAGAACATAAGAGCAGCCACACTGGACCAGGCCAATGGTTCATCTAATCCAGTGTCCTGTCTTCCTACAGTGGCGCTTCAGAGGGAATGAACAGGGCAATTTATCAAGTGATCCAGCCCATGTCTAGTCCCAGCTTCTGCCAGAGCATGGGGTTCCATCCCTGATCATCTTGGCTAAGAGCCATTGATGGACCTGTCCTCCATGAACTTATCTAATTCTTTTTTGAACCCAGTTATACTTTTGGTCTTCACAACATCCCCTGGCAACAAGTTCCACAGGTTGATTGTGTGTTGTGTGAAGTACTTCCTTATGTTTGTTCTAAAAATCCTGCCTATTCATTTAATTGAGTGACCACTGGTTCTTGCGTTATTTCAAGGAGTAAATAACACTTCCTTATTCACTTTCTCCATACCAGTCATGATTTTATAGATTTCTATCATATCTCCACCCTCCACCCCATCAGCTCTGTTCTAAACTGAACAATCCATCTTTTTAATCTCTCCTCACATGGAAGCTGTTCCATACTCTATCATTTTTGTTGCCCTTTTCTGTGCTTTTGCCAATTCTAATATATCTTTTTTGAGATGGGGCAACCACAACAGTGTGCCGTATTCAAGGTGTGGGTGTACCATGGATTTATATAGTGGCATTATGCTATTTTCTGTCTTATCCTTTTCCTAATGGTTCCTAACATAGTTAGTTTTTTTGACTGTCGCTGAAAACTGAGCAGCTGTTTTCAGAGAACTATCCACAGTGACTCCAAGATCTCTTTCTTGAATGGTAACCGCTAATTTAGATCCCATCATTTTGTATGTACAGTTGGGATTATGTTTTCCAATGTGCATTGCTTTGTATTTATCAACATTGAATTTCATCTACCATTTTGTTTCCCTGTCACGCAGTTTTGTAACATCCCTTTGTAGCTCTTCACGGTCTGCTTTGGATTTAACTATCTTGAGTAGTTTTGTACCATCTACAAACTTTGCCATCTCACTGTTTTCCCCTTTTTCCAGATCATTGATGAATATGTTGAACAGCACTGGTCCCAGTACAGATCCTTGGGGGACACCATTATTTACCTCTCTCCATTCCGAAAACTGACCATTTATTCCTCCTTTTGTTTTTTATCTTTTAACCAGTTACTGACCCATGAGAGGACCTTCCCTCTTATCCCATAACTGCCTACTTTACTTAAGAGCCTTTGGTGTGGGACTTTGTCAAAGGCTTACTGAAAGTCCAAGTACACTATATCATAGAATCATAGAATATCAGGGTTGGAAGGGACCTCAGGAGATCATCTAGTCCAACCCCCTGCTCAAAGCAGGACCAATCCCCAATTTTTGCCCCAGATCCCGAAATGGCCCCCTCAAGGATTGAACTCACAACCCTGGGTTTAGCAAGCCAATGCTCAAACCACTGAGCTATATCCATTGGATCACCCTTGTCCACATGTTTTTTAATCCCCTCAAAGAATTCTAATTGATTGGTGAGGCATGATTTCCCTTTACAAAAGCCGTGTTGACTATTCCCCAACAAACCATGTTCATCTATGCATCTGATCTTACTCTTTACTGTAGTTTCAACCAATTTGCCTGGTACTGAAGTTAGGCTTACTAGCCTATAATTGCCAGGATTGCCTCTGGAGACAGGCTGCAGGGCTCTAGGCCACTGCCTCAACACCACTTCCATTTTTCCAAGTTAGTATCTTTTTTATTTCCTATTCATACTTCTAGCCTCCCTGAGTACCACCTTTGGAGTATTTCTTGGTCTTCAGTGGTGTTTGCAGCTGCTCCCAATTTAGTATCCTCCACTGATTTCATCCCATTGCTTTTTACTCCTTCCCCAGTCATTACTGAAGATTTTCAGTAAGGCTAAACCAAGCAGTGCTCCTTGTGGCTGTGCACACCAAATGAAACATCTCCCCTGTGACTTGGCACATTGCTGCTTATCATCACTTCCCTCTGCCTGTGGCCCTTCAGCCAATTTCAAACCCATGTGAGTGTTCTTATCAACTGCAACTTGAATAAATACCCATGAGGCTTTGTACCAGATGCTTTCCTAAAACCAGGATCTATCACAGCAACTATTTCCATTCACTGATTATGCCATTCTACACAGACATAGTCAAGTCCATGGTCTTCGTCCTTATCTTCAAATAACTCCATGGCCTGACCCAGGGCACCTAAAAGACCATTTAAAGCTGCGGGATGAAGACTGTGTTTGACAGCTTTGTTCCTCTGGCACAATGGAACTCTCAACAAAGGGTAACACTTGTTTGTGCAGGAAACAGAACCTTCCCTGGGGGGTGGCCCAAGGCTATGGACTAAACTCCCCCAGAAACAAAGGACCAAAGGACAGGACAGGACAGAAGCGACTTTGTCTGTACAAAGTGCAAGCTGGTCTCCATATTGGAAGAGAAGATTGAAGGTCTGGAGCAACAGATAACGACCCTGCGTTGCATACGGGAAACTGAGGATTTCCTGGACGAAACTCAGGATAGGCTTCTAGGGGCACAAAGCTCTACAGATACAGAGCAGGTTGCACAGAGGAGCCAAGAGGCCAGTGAAGAAGCTTGGCAACATGTGACCTCCAGAAGAGGTAAGCGGAATGTCCGGGTTCCAGCAACGCAGACACAGGTAACTAACCGCTTTCATGTTCTCTCCACAGGTATCGTTGCGGAGAGTGGACCAGATGATATGTCTGGGGCGAGAAAGCAGAAGGAGACTCCGCTGGTTGGAAGGCATGAGATGCGCTGTCCTGAGGTTGGGGGTTCCACGACCACCACTCCCAAGAGGAGAAGGCGGGTGGTGGTGGTCAGGGACTCTCTCCTCCGGGGGACTGAGTCATCTATCTGCCGCCCTGACCGGGAAAACCGAGAAGTCTGCTGCTTGCCAGGGGCTAAGATTCGCGATGTGACGGAGAGACTGCCGAGACTCATCAAGCCCTCGGATCGCTACCCCTTCCTGCTTCTCCACGTGGGCACCAATGATACTGCCAAGAATGACCTTGAGCGGATCACTGCGGACTATGTGGCTCTAGGAGGAAGGATAAAGGAGTTGGAGGCGCAAGTGGTGTTCTCGTCCATCCTCCCCGTGGAAGGAAAAGGCCTAGGTAGGGAGCGTCGAATCGTGGAAGTCAACGAATGGCTACGCAGGTGGTGTCGGAGAGAAGGCTTTGGTTTCTTTGACCATGGGATGGTGTTCCATGAAGGAGGAGTGCTGGGCAGAGACGGGCTCCATCTTACGAAGAGAGGGAAGAGCATCTTTGCCAGCAGGCTGGCTAACCTAGTGAGGAGGGCTTTAAACTAGGTTCACCGGGGGAAGGAGACCAAAGCCCTGAGGTAAGTGGGAAAGCGGGATACCGGGAGGAAGCACAGGCAGGAATGTCTGTGAGGGGAGGGCTCCTGCCTCATACTGGGAATGAGGGGCGATCAACAGGTTATCTCAAGTGCTTATATACAAATGCACAAAGCCTTGGAAACAAGCAGGGAGAACTGGAGGTCCTGGTGATGTCAAGGAACTATGACGTGATCGGAATAACAGAGACTTGGTGGGATAACTCACATGACTGGAGTACTGTCATGGATGGTTATAAACTATTCAGGAAGGACAGGCAGGGCAGAAAAGGTGGGGGAGTAGCACTGTATGTAAGGGAGCAGTATAACTGCTCAGAGCTCCGGTACGAAACTGCAGAAAAACCTGAGTGTCTCTGGATTAAGTTTAGAAGTGTGTGCAACAAGAGTGATGTAGTGGTGGGAGTCTGCTATAGACCACCGGACCAGGGGGATGAGGCTTTCTTCCGGCAGCTCACGGAAGCTACTAGATCGCATGCCCTGATTCTCATGGGTGACTTTAATTTTCCTGATATCTGCTGGGAGAGCAATAAAGCGGTGCATAGACAATCCAGGAAGTTTTTGGAAAGCGTAGGGGACAATTTCCTGGCGCAAGTGCTAGAGGAGCCAACTAGGGGGGGCGCTTTTCTTGACCTGCTGCTCACAAACCGGGTAGAATTAGTGGGGGAAGCAAAAGTGGATGGGAATCTGGGAGGCAGTGACCATGAGTTGGTTGAGTTCAGGATCCTGACGCAGGGAAGAAAGGTAAGCAGCAGGATAAGGACCCTGGACTTCAGGAAAGCAGACTTTGACTCCCTCAGGGAACGGATGGCCAGGATCCCCTGGGGGACTAACTTGAAGGGGAAAGGAGTCCAGGAGAGCTGGCTGTATTTCAAGGAATCCCTGTTGAGGTTACAGGGACAAACCATCCCGATGAGTCGAAAGAATAGTAAATATGGCAGGCGACCAGCTTGGCTTAATGGTGAAATCCTAGCGGATCTTAAACATAAAAAAGAAGCTTACAAGAAGTGGAAGGTTGGACATATGACCAGGGAAGAGTATAAAAATATTGCTCGGGCATGTAGGAATGTTATCAGGAGGGCCAAATCGCACCTGGAGCTGCAGCTAGCCAGAGATGTCAAGAGTAACAAGAAGGGTTTCTTCAGGTATGTTGGCAACAAGAAGAAAGCCAAGGAATGTGTGGGCCCCTTACTGAATGAGGGAGGCAACCTAGTGACAGAGGATGTGGAAAAAGCAAATGTACTCAATGCTTTTTTTGCCTCTGTTTTCATTAACAAGGTCAGCTCTCAGACTGCTGCGCTGGGCATCACAAAATGCGGAAGAGATGGCCAGCCCTCTGTGGAGATAGAGGCGGTTAGGGACTATTTAGAAAAGCTGGACGTGCACAAGTCCATGGGGCCGGACGAGTTGCATCCGAGAGTGCTGAAGGAATTGGCGGCTGTGATTGCAGAGCCACTGGCCATTATCTTTGAAAACTCGTGGCGAACCGGGGAAGTCCCGGATGACTGGAAAAAGGCTAATGTAGTGCCAATCTTTAAAAAAGGGAAGAAGGAAGATCCTGGGAACTACAGGCCAGTCAGCCTCACCTCAGTCCCTGGAAAAATCATGGAGCAGGTCCTCAAAGAATCAATCCTGAAGCACTTGCATGAGAGGAAAGTGATCAGGAACAGCCAGCATGGATTCACCAAGGGAAGGTCATGCCTGACTAATCTAATCGCCTTTTATGATGAGATTACTGGTTCTGTGGATGAAGGGAAAGCAGTGGATGTATTGTTTCTTGACTTTAGCAAAACTTTTGACACGGTCTCCCATAGTATTCTTGTCAGCAAGTTAAGGAAGTATGGGCTGGATGAATGCACTATAAGGTGGGTAGAAAGCTGGCTAGATTGTCGGGCTCAACGGGTAGTGATCAATGGCTCCATGTCTAGTTGGCAGCCGGTATCAAGTGGAGTGCCCCAAGGGTCGGTCCTGGGGCCGGTTTTATTCAATATCTTCATAAATGATCTGGAGGATGGTGTGGATTGCACTCTCAGCACATTTGCGGATGATACTAAACTGGGAGGAGTGGTAGATACGCTGGAGGGGAGGGATAGGATACAGAAGGACCTAGACCAATTGGAAGATTGGGCCAAAAGGAATCTGATGAGGTTCAATAAGGATAAGTGCAGGGTCCTGCACTTAGGACGGAAGAACCCAATGCACAGCTACAGACTAGGGACCGAATGGCTAGGCAGCAGTTCTGCGGAAAAGGACCTAGGGGTTACAGTGGACGAGAAGCTGGATATGAGTCAGCAGTGTGCCCTTGTTGCCAAGAAGGCCAATGGCATTTTGGGATGTATAAGTAGGGGCATAGCGAGCAGATCGAGGGACGTGATCGTTCCCCTCTATTCGACATTGGTGAGGCCTCATCTGGAGTACTGTGTCCAGTTTTGGGCCCCACACTTCAAGAAGGATGTGGATAAATTGGAGAGAGTCCAGCGAAGGGCAACAAAAATGATTAGGGGACTGGAACACATGAGTTATGAGGAGAGGCTGAGGGAGCTGGGATTGTTTAGCCTGCAGAAGAGAAGAATGAGGGGGGATTTGATAGCTGCTTTCAACTACCTGAAAGGGGGTTCCAAAGAGGATGGCTCTAGACTGTTCTCAATGGTAGCAGATGACAGAATGAGGAGTAATGGTCTCAAGTTGCAGTGGGGGAGGTTTAGATTGGATATTAGGAAAAACTTTTTCACTAAGAGGGTGGTGAAATACTGGAATGCGTTACCTAGGGAGGTGGTAGAATCTCCTTCCTTAGAGGTTTTTAAGGTCAGGCTTGACAAAGCCCTGGCTGGGATTATTTAACTGGGAATTGGTCCTGCTTTGAGCAGGGGGTTGGACTAGATGACCTTCTGGGGTCCCTTCCAACCCTGATATTCTATGATTCTATGATTCTATGACCAGCACAAACTTTGCTGCTCCGTGCTCCAAGTGCAGGACATATTTCTTTGATCTTGCCTTTTCTTATATAAAACATACAGTCACAGGTGTATCTATTAATAAATAAAACAAACCCTATAAAAACAAGACACTCCACTGCACACACTTCTCGCTCTGGGGAGAGGATGAAAGAATAAACAATGTGTGACAAATGTACAGTCATGATGCTTAACATGCTACTGGAAGGCAGTCAGATATTACAAGGATGAGTGTGATATAAAAACCTTTATAGAAGTCTGTCTGGTGTGCCTGGTTCATCATAAACCCATGCTGATTATTGCTTAAGGTTCTTCCACCCAATATAATGGGGGGTGTCAGGGTAGGAGAAGGTGAGGAATCACTGCAACAGCATTAACAGATTGTTTTTTCTAATACTGGCTTCTTTATTTTACAAGAGATTTAGGCTAAACTTACCATAAGACTGGAGAAAAGTGACAGTGGTACCAGACTTCTGCAATGATCCCAGCTCTCAAGAGACTTAATTGTCCATAGTTCAATTACCTGAGTCACTAATTTCCTTAATACCCTGTATCAGCCAGACCTGCTGATTACATGCTTACTTTTTTCAAGTGCTTCTTTATCCAATCACTTCACCGCCACCAGTGTCCCCTTGTTGCCAAGAAGGCCAATGGCATTTTGGGCTGTATAACTAGAAGCACTGCCAGCACATCGAGGACGTGATCATTCCCCTGTATTCGGCATTGGTGAGGCCTCATCTGGAGCACTGTGTCCAGTTTTGGGCCCCACATTACAAGAAGGATGTGGAAAAACTGGAAAGAGTCCAGTGGAGGGCAACAAAAATGATTAGGGGGCTGGAGCACATGACTTATGAGAGGCTGAGGGAACTGGGATTATTTAGTCTGCAGAAGAAAAGAATGAGGGGGGATTTGATAGCTGCTTTCAACTACTGAAAGGAGGTTCCAAAGAGGATGGATCTAGATTGTTCTCAGTGGTAGCAGATGACAGAACAAGAAGTAATGGTCTCATGTTGCAATGGGGGAGGTTTGGGTTGGATATTAGGAAAAAAATTTTCACTAGGAGGGTGGTGAAGTACTGGAATGGGTTACCTAGGGAGGTGGTGGATTCTCCTTAGAATCATAGAATATCAGGGTTGGAAGGGACCTCAGGAGGTCATATAGTCCAACCCCCTGCTCAAAGCAGGACAAATCCCCAACTAAATCATCCCAGCCAGGGCTTTGTCAAGCCTGACCTTAAAAAATTCTAAAGGAAGGAGATTCCACCACCTCCCTAAGTAATGCACCTCCTTCCTTAGATGTTTTTAAGGTCAGGCTTGACAAAGCTCTGGCTGGGATGATTTTGTTGGGGATTGGTCCTGCTTGAGCAGGGGGTTGGACTAGATGACTTCCTGAGGTCCCTTCCAACCCTGATATTCTATGATTCTATGAAAACAGCTCAGAGCAGTGAGGGGTAGCTAAGGGCTGTGTGCTGGGAGGGCTCCCCTGTGTCCCCTGTTTCCCGAGGGCTCTGCCAGCCACAGAGCCAGGGCCCCCCACCCAATCAGCTCTTACCGGCTGCGTGAGCAAAGCGGGCTGGGAGCTGAGGAGGAGCTTCAGTCCCCTGCAGCAGCAGGAGACGAGGGAATGCTGCAGCTGCCTGCTCTGTAGCACTAGCCAGAGCAGCAGCTGTCCCACACTGCCCAGCTCTGGCTTTCCGCCTCTGACCTGGCTGGGCGTGGGGGCCTGTGTGGAGCTGCCCTGGGACTGCCCTACTCTTGCACTGTAGGGTTTTTTTTTGTTTTTTTTTTTGGGGGGGGGGGAGGGGATTGTAACACCCCCATGTACTCCCAACTCTGCTCATGAGCTCAGGGCTTTCGCCCCGAAGGGGAGCACCAGGGCTCGGAGCTCTGGAATTCAGCCCTGCTGCTCCTGGCTGCAACCCTGTGGGGGGGCGCCAGGGATCAGGGCTTCAACCCTGCAGCTCCTGGCTTCAGTCCCTTGGGAGGTGCACGGGCTTGGGCTCTGGGTTTTAGCCGCGGGGCCCCGTGGCCCCAGTAAAAGGGTTTGTGGACCCCCTGTTGAGAACTGCTGATCTAGACTTACCTCCTACATAACACAGACCACACGACTTTCCTGAATTAATTCCAGTTTGAACTAGAGCATAATTTCCACCACAACCTTTGATGAGTTGTTCCAATAGTTAACTACCCTCACTGTTAAAAAATTGTGCCTTATTTCCAGTCTGCATTTATCTAGTTTCAACTTCCAGTCACTGGAGCGTGTTAGACCTTCCTCTGCTAGACTGAAGATCCCTCTATTATCAAATGTATTATAGACTGATCAAGTCGCCCCCTTAACCACCTCTTTGTTAAGCTGAACAGACTGAGCCCTTGAAGTCCATCACTATAAAGAAGGTCTCCCAATATTTTAATGATTCTTGGGGTTCTTTTCTGAGCCCTCTCCAATTTATCAACATCCCTCTTGAATAGTGAGCACCAGAATTGGACACAGTATTCCAGTAGCAATGTGTCCAATGAACCCATCCCAGAAACCTCCTACATGCTTTCCAAGATACACAAACACGGGAACCCAGGCCGACCCATCGTATCTGGCGATGGCACTCTTACTGAAGGAATAGCAAGACTCAGAAACCAACCTCAAATCATGCACCAGAAAAATGGCCAAATTCCTCCAAAGCCATCTTCCTTCCTCCAGAAAATCTGCAGCATTTACAACTTCCCCCAAAATGCCATCCTTGCCACCATGGATGTGACTGCTTTATACACCAACATCTGTCCCCATGACAGCATTAGCACCTGCCTCAGATATCTACAACAAACAATATTCTGAAATCACCCTAAACACATTGCCAAACTCATCCATTTAATCCCTACCAACAACAACTTCACATTTACCAACAAACACTTTGTCAAAACCATATATACTGGGATGGCTCCCCAGTATGTCAATCTCTCCATGGGCCACCTTCAGGAAGAATTTCTTGAAAAGTGCACCACAAACACAATGTCGTCTCTGAGAGATATGGATAATATTTTTATCCTCTGGACAGACGACCTAAACTCCACTATAGATTTCAACTTCAACCACCACTCATCCAAACCTATGGGTTCTTTTTGGGACTCTTCAGTCTTCTGCCATGTGTGGATTTAACAACAGTACTGGAAACATCTCCTCATCTCTGTTCCTGTCATACTCTGGCTATATTATGTTTAATCCTCCAAAAAAATTGGATTCTTGAAGTGCATTCTGTGAAACTGTTCCTTACCATGCTGAATTAAAAGTAGCTTGTGATCACCAGTACATTAAAATCTATATGAAATTTCACAGGTGATGCGACACAAAATAAACAAAACCACATGATAATGATATTCATGTGATTAATGGAATCTACCACAGCTCAACAATGTGTCATGGACCTATGACTAAGGTTAAGATTTTGTCATGGGTATTTTTAATAAAAGTCAGGGACAGATCACAGGCAATAAACAAAAATTCATGGAAGCCCACGACTTGTCCCTCCCTGACTTTTACTAAAAATACCACTGCTCCTGCAGTGAGAGCTGAAGCCGAAGAAGTCATGGAGGTCTGTTAAAGTCACAGAATGTGTGACCTCCATGACAAAACCATATCCTTACTGATGAACAACAAGCCTGCACTCTTCTCTGGCCATTAAGCTATCTCCACTGTACCTTAACATTCCAAGCTGCTGAGGAGCTTTGCCTTTTCTTTTTTAAAATCAAGCCACCAGAGAAAGGTTTCCTTGTTCATCCCCAAACTTCCCAGTGAGGAATTTCCTCCTCAAAATGCAGTGGCCTAAAGACCCAGGACAGTCAATATACAGTCGTAGGCCAGTGAATATTTTAGGGTCCAATATGACTCTGCAAAGCTAGACATGGGAGCATTATACCAATGGCAAAGGGAAAAGCCTAACATTCCAATGGAAGACACAGCATATGCTTCTGGTTCTGGGGAGTCCAGAGATATGGGAACTGAATATCACAATGTTAGTATATATGGGGAAACTATTTTAAGGTTATTTTTAAAAGTGGCAAAGAGTCCTGTGGCACCTTATAGACTAACAGACATATTGGAGCATAAGCTTTTGTGGGTTAATACCCACTTCATCAGATGCATGTAGTGGAAATTTCCAGAGGCAGGTATAAATATGCAAGCAAGAATCAGGCTAGGGATAACAAGGTTATTTTTAAGTGTTTTAAACATAGTTGCATGTATCTTCTCCCTCAGAGGTCTGTACAGTTGGATTCATGGTAGTAGGAGCCTGGTTTTGTACTTGATAGGATATAACACAGATAGCATAAAGGATAGCTGATGGTATGGTGGGGTAAAAAGTTATTACTAGCACACATCTGCAATGAGATACAGAACTTGATTGCAAGTTCACCTTTTGAGAGTAATAAGCCAATCCCAAGCTCACTCCAATAAAATCTTTGTTCCATTTAGTATATACTAACAGAAACAGCATTCAGACTTATGGGAAAATACAAGCTCTATATAGTATATTTAAAACCCCATTCAGTTTTTACTGATTTTTACCAAAAATTCCCAGGTTTTTCAAAAGCTGGTTTGGGGGGTTTATTAATTTATATATCACATTAGATGGACGGATATGTGTGAATAACAAATTAGTCTAAATGTAAATGAAAAGTTGCCTATTAAAGTAAGGCAATGTGGTGGAAAATTAACAGTACATTGTGTTAATGTACGGTTCATTACATAAACCACAGGATTTACACTGGTTTTACTTTCAATACTCATACTTTCCTCTATTTGCTGCTTTACTTTTGTTCTAGCATCCCCTAATAGGAATCCCAAAATTTACCCAGAAAACTATTAAGTTAATTTTTTCACCCATTTTTACCCTTTTAAATTTTTTCTAACAAACAGATAAATTCCTGGGAAATTTTAAACAAAACAACATCCAAAAATGAAAGGTCTTGACTATATTTTATGGTGACATAACACAACAAAGAAAAAAATTCACTGGTAGCCAAGGAAAATAATTCAAACTGGAGAAATATAAATTTATCTAGAAGCAGTAAGGATTCCAGAAGCAATGTTATACATCGGCTGCATTGGCTAGAAGTTCCAAAAACACCAGTTACAATAATCTATCCTTGGGAAGCTAAAAATATCAATGTTTCAATTGCCTTGTCAAGCAGAGGTAATAGTAAATGAGACATCAAAAGAATAAGCACCAGCCTTAGTGATGGAAACAAAATACTTCTCAAGAGAGAAGACAAAAGCAATGCAACTCCCAGGGTCTTGATGGTCAGACATGGTGAAATGTTATCCTCAGAGTACTTCATCAGAGAAAGCTCTGTAGAGGATCAGGCACCAGAAAATTCAGTTTTATTGGAGTTTAATTTGCAAGCTCTTTGCCACTAAAGCAAATCATGATGACAATGGGATGCTCAGCAGACTGACAGAACTCTGAAGTAAACAGCAACGTTATCAGCATAGTAAGGTTTCAGAGTAACAGCCGTGTTAGTCTGTATTCGCAAAAAGAAAAGGAGTACTTGTGGCACCTTAGAGACTAACCAATTTATTTGAGCATGAGCTTTCGTGAGCTACAGCTCACTTCATCGGATGCATACCGTGGAAACTGCAGCAGACTTTATATACACACAGAGCATATGAAACAATACCTCCTCCCACCCCACTGTCCTGCTGGTAATAGCTTATCTAAAGTGATCATCAAGTTGGGCCATTTCCAGCACAAATCCAGGTTCTCTCACCCTCCACCCCCCCCCACACAAATTCACTCTCCTGCCGGTAATAGCCCATCCAAAGTGACAACTCTCTACACAATGTGCATGATAATCAAGTTGGGCCATTTCCTGCACAAATCCAGGTTCTCTCACCCCCTCACCCCCCTCCAAAAAACACACACACAAACTCACTCTCCTGCTGGTAATAGCTCATCCAAAGTGACCACTCTTCCTACAATGTGCATGGTAATCAAGGTGGGCCATTTCCAGCACAAATTCAGGTTTTCTCACCGCCCCCCACCCCCATACACACACAAACTCACTCTCCTACTGGTAATAGCTCATCAAAAGTGACCACTCTCCCTACAATGTGCATGGTAATCAAGGTGGGCCATGTCCAGCACAAATCCAGGCTCTCTCACCCCCCCCCTTTTTTCCAGGGACACACACACACAAACTCACTCTCCTGCTGGCAATAGCTCATCCAAACTGACCACTCTCCAAGTTTAAATCCAAGTTAAACCAGCCCTGGTCTACACTAGGACTTTAGGTTGAATTTAGCAGCATTAAATCGATGTAAACCTGCACCCGTCCACACAATGAAGCCCTTTATTTTGACTTAAAGGGCTCTTAAAATCGATTTCCTTACTCCACCCCTGACAAGTGGATTAGCGCTTAAATCGACGTTGCCGGCTCGAATTTGGGGTACTGTGGACACAATTCGATGGTATTGGCCTCCAGGAGCTATCCCAGAGTGCTCCATTATGACCGCTCTGGACAGCACTCTCAACTCAGATGCACTGGCCAGGTAGACAGGAAAAAAACCGCGAACTTTTGAATCTCATTTCCTGTTTGGCCAGCGTGGCAAGCTGCAGGTGACCATGCAGAGCTCATCAGCACAGGTGACCATGATGGAGTCCCAGAATCGCAAAAGAGCTCCAGCATGGACCGAACGGGAGGTACGGGATCTGATTGCTGTTTGGGGAGAGGAATCTGTGCTATCAGAACTCCGTTCCAGTTTTCGAAATGCCAAAACCTTTGTCAAAATCTCCCAGGGCATGAAGGACAGAGGCCATAACAGGGACCCGAAGCAGTGCCGCGTGAAACTGAAGGAGCTGAGGCAAGCCTACCAGAAAACCAGAGAGGCGAACAGCCGCTCTGGGTCAGAGCCCCAAACATGCCGCTTCTATGATGAGCTGCATGCCATTTTAGGGGGTTCAGCCACCACTACCCCAGCCGTGTTGTTTGACTCCTTCAATGGAGATGGAGGCAATACGGAAGCAGGTTTTGGGGACGAAGAAGATGATGATGATGAGGAGGTTGTAGATAGCTCACAGCAAGCAAGCGGAGAAACCGGTTTTCCCGACAGCCAGGAACTGTTTCTCACCCTAGACCTGGAGCCAGTACCCCCCGAACCCACCCAAGGCTGCCTCCTGGACCCAGCAGGCGGAGAAGGGACCTCTGGTGAGTGTACCTTTTAAAATACCATACATGGTTTAAAAGCAAGCATGTGAAAGGATTACTTTGCCCTGGCATTTGCGGTTCTCCTAGATGTAGTCCTAAAGCCTTTGCAAAAGGTTTCTGGGGAGGGCAGCCTTATTGCGTCCTTCATGGTAGGACACTTTACCACTCCAGGCCAGTAACACGTACGCGGGAATCATTGTAGAACAAAGCATTGCAGTGTATGTTTGCTGGCATTCAAACAACATCCGTTCTTTATCTCTCTGTGTTATCCTCAGGAGAGTGAGATATAATTCATGGTCACCTGGTTGAAATACAGTGCTTTTCTTCAGGGGACACTCAGAGGAGCCCATTCCTGCTGGGCTGTTTGCCTGTGGCTAAACAGAAACGTTCCCCGCTGTTAGCCACAGGGAGGGGGGGAAGGTTGAGGGGGTAGTCACGCGGTGGAGGGAGGCAAAATGCGACCTTGTAACGAAAGCACATGCGCTATGTATGTAATGTTAACAGCAAGGTTTACCCTGAAAGAGTGTAGCCACTGTTTTATAAAATGTGTCTTTTTAAATACCGCTGTCCCTTTTTTTTTCTCCACCAGCTGCATGTGTTTCAATGATCACAGGATCTTCTCCTTCCCAGAGGCTAGTGAAGCTTAGAAAGAAAAAAAAACGCACTCGCGATGAAATGTTCTCCGAGCTCATGCTGTCCTCCCACACTGACAGAGCACAGACGAATGCGTGGAGGCAAATAATGTCAGAGTGCAGGAAAGCACAAAATGACCGGGAGGAGAGGTGGCGGGCTGGAGAGAGTAAGTGGCGGGCTGAAGACAGGGCTGAAGCTCAAATGTGGCGGCAGCGTGATGAGAGGAGGCAGGATTCAATGCTGAGGCTGCTGCAGGACCAAACCAGTATGCTCCAGTGTATGGTTGAGCTGCAGCAAAGGCAGCTGGAGCACAGACTGCCACTGCAGCCCCTCTGTAACCAACCGCCCTCCTCACCAAGTTCCATAGCCTCCATACCCAGACGCCCAAGAACGCGGTGGGGGGGCCTACAGCCAACCAGCCACTCCACCACAGAGGATTGCCCAAAAAAAAAGAAGACTGTCATTCAATAAATTTTAAAGTTGTAAACTTTTAAAGTGCTGTGCTTAAAGTGCTGTGTGGCATTTTCCTTCCCTCCTCCACCACCCCTCCTGGGCTACCTTGGTAGTCATCCCCCTATTTGTGTGATGAATGAATAAAGAATACATGAATGTGAAGCAACAATGACTTTATTGCCTCTGCAAGCGGTGATTGAAGGGAGGAGGGGCGGGTGGTTAGCTTACAGGGAAGTAGAGTGAACCAAGGGGCGGGGGGTTTCATCAAGGAGAAACAAACAGAACTTTCACACCGTAGCCTGGCCAGTCATGAAACTGGTTTTCAAAGCTTCTCTGATGAGTACCGCGCCCTCCTGTGCTCTTCTAACCGCCCTGGTGTCTGGCTGCGTGTAACCAGCAGCCAGGCGATTTGCCTCAACCTCCCACCCCACCATAAACGTCTCCCCCTTACTCTCACAGATATTGTGGAGCACACAGCAAGCAGTAATAACAGTGGGAATATTGGTTTCGCTGAGGTCTAAGCGAGTCAGTAAACTGGCCAGCGCGCCTTTAAACGTCCAAATGCACATTCTACCACCATTCTGCACTTGCTCAGCCCGTAGTTGAACAGCTCCTGACTACTGTCCAGGCTGCCTGTGTACGGCTTCATGAGCCATGGCATTAAGGGGTAGGCTGGGTCCCCAAGGATACATATAGGCATTTCAACATCCCCAACAGTTATTTTCTGGTCTGGGAATAAAGTCCCTTCCTGCAGCTTTTGAAACAGACCAGAGTTCCTGAAGATGCGAGCATCATGCACCTTTCCCGGCCATCCCACGTTGATGTTGGTGAAACATCCCTTGTGATCCACCAGAGCTTGCAGCACTATTGAAAAGTACCCCTTGCAGTTTATGTACTCGGCGGCTTGGTGCTCCGGTGCCAAGATAGGGATATGGGTTCCGTCTATAGCCCCACCACAGTTAGGGAATCCCATTGCAGCAAAGCCATCCACTATGACCTGCACGTTTCCCAGGGTCACTACCCTTGATATCAGCAGATCTTTGATTGCGTGGGCTACTTGCATCACAGCAGCCCCCACAGTAGATTTGCCCACTCCAAATTGATTCCCAACTGACCGGTAGCTGTCTGGCGTTGCAAGCTTTCACAGGGCTATCGCCACTCGCTTCTCAACTGTGAGGGCTGCTCTCATCTTGGTATTCATACGCCTCAGGGCAGGGGAAAGCAAGTCACAAAGTTCCATGAAAGTGCCCTTACGCATGCGAAAGTTTCGCAGCCACTGGGAATCGTCCCAGACCTGCAACACTATGCGGTCCCACCAGTCTGTGCTTGTTTCCCGAGCCCAGAATCGGCGTTCCACAGCATGAACCTGCCCCATTAGCACCATGATGCATGCATTGGCAGGGCCCATGCTTTCAGAGAAATCTGTGTCCATGTCCTGATCACTCACGTGACCGCGCTGACGTCGCCTCCTCGCCCGGTATCGCTTTGCCAGGTTCTGGTGCTGCATATACTGCTGGATAATGCGTGTGGTGTTTAATGTGCTCCTAATTGCCAAAGTGAGCTGAGCAGCCTCCATGTTTGCCTTGGTATGGCGTCCGCACAGAAAAAAGGCGCGGAACGATTGTCTGCCGTTGCTCTGACGGAGGGAGGGGCGACTGACGACACGGCTTACAGGGTTGGCTTCAGGGAGCTAAAATCAACAAAGGGGGTGCCTGTACATCAAGGAGTATTTCAGGCAGGACTTCACGGAGGGTTCCAATAAGAAATGGTGCACCTAAGTTATTGTCCTTATTGGAACAAGAAGGTTAGCCTGGCCTCTGATTGATACATGGCTAGATTTACCTCGCTGCACCTTCTCTGTGAGTGACTGCAGTGTGATCTAGAAGAATGAGTCCCCTAGACAGGGGAGGGGGGGAAGCAAATGAGTACAAAACAAATCTGGTCTATTTCTTGTTTTGATCCACTCCATCTATCTTTTACATCTTTGGCTGGCAGCAGACGGTGCAGAAGGACTGCATGCCATCCACATCTCATGGCTGCTCGGCAGAAGATGGTACAGTACGACTGCTAGCAGTCCGTATCGCCTGCCCGCTCACCATAAGATGGTTCAATAGGACTGACTGCAGGACTAAAGAGAATGACCTGGTCAAGTCACTCCAAATTTAGTCCCTGCGCCCATGTCTGCCCAGGCGCTCCCAGCCGACGTGGCCAGGAGCACCTCGGACATGACGATGACGGCTACCAGTCGTACTGTACCGTCTGCTGCCACAAGGCAAGGGGTTGCTGCTACTGTGTAGCAATGCCGTACCGCGTCTGCCAGCACCCAGGAGACATAGGGTGACGGTTACCTGAGCGGGCTCCATGCTTGCAGTTGTATGGCGTCTGCACAGGTAACTCAGGAAAAAAGGCGCGAAATGATTGTCTGCCCTTGCTTTCACAGAGGGAGGGAGGGAACGGGGGCCTGACGATACGTACCCAGAACCACCCGCGACAATGTTTTAGCCCCATCAGGCATTGGGATCTCAACTCAGAATTCCAATGGGCAGCGGAGACTGCGGGAACTGTGGGATAGCTACCCACAGTGCAACGCTCCGGAAGTCGACTCTAGCCTCGGTACTGTGGAAGCGCTCCGCCGAGTTAATGCACTTAATGCACTTAGAGCATTTTCTGTGGGGACACACACACTCGAATATATAAAACCGATTTCTAAAAAACCGACTTCTATAAATTCGACCTTATTCCGTAGTGTAGACATACCCCCAGAACGTCGGGGGGGGGGAGGAAAAAACAAGGGGAAATAGGCTCCCTTGCATAATGACTTAGCCACTCCCAGTCTCTATTTAAGCCTAAATTAATAGTATCCAATTTGCAAATGAATTCTAATTCAGCACTTTCTCACTGGAGTCTGGATTTGAAGTTTTTTTATTTTAAGATAGCGACCTTCATGTCTGTGATTGTGTGACCAGAGAGATTGAAGTGTTCTCCGACTGGTTTATGAATGTTATAATTCTTGACATCTGATTTGTGTCCATTTATTCTTTTACGTAGAGACTGTCCAGTTTGACCAATGTACATGGCAGAGGGGCATTGCTGGCACATGATGGCATATATCACATTGGTGGATGTGCAGGTGAACGAGCCTCTGATAGTGTGGCTGATATTATTAGGCCCTGTGATGGTGTCCCCTGAATAGATATGTGGGCACAGTTGGCAACGGGCTTTGTTGCAAGGATAAGTTCCTGGGTTAGTGGTTCTGTTGTGTGGTATGTGGTTGTTGGTGAGTATTTGCTTCAGGTTGCGGGGCTGTCTGTAGGCAAGGACTGGCCTGTCTCCCAAGATTTGAGAGAGTGTTGGGTCATCCTTTAGGATAGGTTGTAGATCCTTAATAATGCGTTGGAGGGGTTTTAGTTGGGGGCTGAAGGTGACGGCTAGTGGCGTTCTGTTATTTTCTTTGTTAGGCCTGTCCTGTAGTAGGTAATTTCTGGGAACTCTTCTGGCTCTATCAATCTGTTTCTTTACTTCCGCAGGTGGGTATTGTAGTTGTAAGAAAGCTTGACAGAGATCTTGTAGGTGTTTGTCTCTGTCTGAGGGGTTGGAGCAAATGCGGTTGTATCGCAGAGCTTGGCTGTAGACGATGGATTGTGTGGTGTGGTCAGGGTGAAAGCTGGAGGCATGTAGGTAGGAATAGCGGTCAGTAGGTTTCCGGTATAGGGTGGTGTTTATGTGACCATTGTTTATTAGCACTGTAGTGTCCAGGAAGTGGATCTCTTGTGTGGACTGGACCAGGCTGAGGTTGATGGTGGGATGGAAGTTGTTGAAATCATGGTGGAATTCCTCGAGGGCTTCTTTTCCATGGGTCCAGATGATGAAGATGTCATCAATATAGCGCAAGTAGAGTAGGGGCTTTAGGGGACAAGAGCTGAGGAAGCGTTGTTCTAAATCAGCCATAAAAATGTTGGCATACTGTGGGGCCATGCGGGTACCCATAGCAGTGCCGCTGATCTGATCTATTCAGAGGATAGACCTACCCCCCCCCCCCCCCCGACGTTCTGGTTTAACTTGGATTTAAACTTGGAGAGTGGTCAGTTTGGATGAGCTATTGCCAGCAGGAGAGTGAGTTTGTGTGTGTGTGTGTGTCCCTGGAAAAAAAGGGGGGGGGGGGGTGAGAAAGCCTGGATTTGTGCTGGACATGGCCCACCTTGATTACCATGCACATTGTAGGAAGAGTGGTCACTTTGGATGGGCTATTACCGGCAGGAGAGTGAATGTGTGTGTGGGGGGGTGGAGGGTGAGAGAACCTGGATTTGTGCTGGAAATGGCCCAACTTGATGATCACTTTAGATAAGCTATTACCAGCAGGACAGTGGGGTGGGAGGAGGTATTGTTTCATATGCTCTGTGTGTATATAAAGTCTGCTGCAGTTTCCACGGTATGCATCCGATGAAGTGAGCTGTAGCTCACGAAAGCTCATGCTCAAATAAATTGGTTAGTCTCTAAGGTGCCACAAGTACTCCTTTTCTTTTTGCGAATACAGACTAACACGGCTGTTACTCTGAAACCTTACTATGCTGATAACGTTGCTGTTTACTTCAGAGTTCTGTCAGTCTGCTGAGCATCCCATTGTCATCATGATTTGCTTTAGTGGCAAAGAGCTTGCAAATTAAACTCCAATAAAACTGAATTTTCTGGTGCCTGATCCTCTACAGAGCTTTCTCTGATGAAGTACTCTGAGGATAACATTTCACCATGTCTGACCATCAAGACCCTGGGAGTTGCATTGCTTTTGTCTTCTCTCTTGAGAAGTATTTTGTTTCCATCACTAAGGCTGGTGCTTATTCTTTTGATGTCTCATTTACTATTACCTCTGCTTGACAAGGCAATTGAAACATTGATATTTTTAGCTTCCCAAGGATAGATTATTGTAACTGGTGTTTTTGGAACTTCTAGCCAATGCAGCCGATGTATAACATTGCTTCTGGAATCCTTACTGCTTCTAGATAAATTTATATTTCTCCAGTTTGAATTATTTTCCTTGGCTACCAGTGAATTTTTTTCTTTGTTGTGTTATGTCACCATAAAATATAGTCAAGACCTTTCATTTTTGGATGTTGTTTTGTTTAAAATTTCCCAGGAATTTATCTGTTTGTTAGAAAAAATTTAAAAGGGTAAAAATGGGTGAAAAAATTACAAGTACAGCATAGTAAGGTTACCCTAAATCATAACAATAAGAAAGAGAATAGTGTCAGCATACGTACAGCCCACCCACAATTGCAAGGACCCCAACAGAGAAACAGTTGTAGCATGCCAGAACACAGACCAAATGGATCAGACCTCAGTCACCCTACAGGTATGGTCATAGATCACAGAGAAAAATCTTTGCTGGTGAGGAAGCAACAGGAGATACAAAAACTTTGGTCACCATTATGGTTATTATATCACTTCCTATCTTAGTGTATTTACTGTAATATTCCTGCAGCAACTAAAGGGATTGTCCCTACCCCTAGAAAGGAACCTTGCCAATCCATACAAATGACTAGGAGAGCCAGTGCATATTACAAAATGTGTCTAGTAGAGGAACAAACCACACCTATGCTTAAAGTTGCCTCTCGCTTTCTTTTATAAGCCATTATTCTCAGTTGCTTACCACTGCCACACTTTAAACTTCATAGGCTGAAATTGTACGTGCTTTTCATGCGCCTCATGCTGTATCTTTTTGTTCGGGGAAAAACCTTTTTCCCAGTGCCAATATTTTTCTCAATAATTTCTTTAAAGAGCTTCTAGTATCTCCAGCTCCAAGAACAGCAGGTACCATACGCTAAGTAATCCTATTTTCTTCAAGTATGTGTCAGTGTAGATCCAACTGTAGGTGAATGGCAACCAGTCTCCTCTTCTAGACAGTGAGAGGGAGGAGTATCACTCATGTTAATTAACTAATGATTGAAGTTCTGCTCTTCTGAGCTTGGCACCTGAGCTCATGTGTACGATGTTTAATGAAAGGCAGCAGGTTGCTCCATGCGGCTGCCTTGCAAATCTCTGAAAACGGATCATTTCTTAAGCAGGCTGATGAGGTTGCCTATGCTCTGGTGGAGTGCAGCTTGACATGCAGTGGGAGAGGTTCACCAGCCAGCTGGTAACAGGTGGAAATGCACAATGTGATCCATTGGAGAGTCTCTTAGAAGAGATTGCCTGGCCTTTCAATACATCCAATGTAGCCATAAAGATGGGGGAGAGCCAGAAGGGCTTCCTCCTCTCTAGGTAGTAGAGCAGAGCTCTGGAACCATCCAGTGCATGAACTTTCTTTTCTACTGAAGAAGAGTGAGGTTTCTTGGGGTGTGATCTCATCACCGCCTTGTCCATGTGAAAGGACAGGTATGGCAATCCAGGTCCATAAGGGTCTGCATCTCGCTGACTCTCCGTGCCAACATGATGGCAATATTCTCTCTTTCTGGGCCAGGCTCTGAAGCTATTTGTAGACTGTACTGAGACCTTGGAAGCCAAATATTTTAGTGTTCTTTCAGTGCATGAGCTCATTAATAGAGTAAATGTGACATCAGAGAGAAGGATTAGGGACAAGTTCTTTGTATACACAATGAATGCTAAGCTCAAGGAACTTACTCAAGATACCATTGGAAGGTGTAAAAAGGACTCTATGATCTTTTATGAAAGAGCAAAGTAGTATCTGTGCAGATATGACTTCTCTCAAGGCAGCCTTCACAGTAAAGTATCCAAGCTAGCTCCTAGAAAACCCATCTGGTTTTATTAGCTAACATTTCTGCATTTGTGGTCATGGTGGTGGGGCCAGGGTGGGGAATGTCCTGTATTCTGGGGATGTATCAGTGGCCACCCTAGCATCAGGGGGAATCTGTGGGAAGACAGAGGAGACCTTGAGAATACTGAAGGGAAAAAACGTGTTTGGCAGACATCTTATGCTCATGATACCCCTGGAGCAAAAGGCTTCGCATCTGGCATTTTCCGTTGCACTGTACAGGTCTATGGTTAGGTCCCCTCACTTCTAGAATATCAGATCCAGGATGAATTTCTGCAGTGGCCATTCAAGGTTGGTTACCATGTTCCTGCTCAAGCAGTCTGCAAGGTCATTGTTGACCCCTTGAAGATGCAGGGCCAATAGGGTTAGTGTGTTGGTGACACCATTCCCAGAAATCAATTGCTTCCAGGCAAAGTGGGGACGAACACACGCCTCCTTGTTTGTTGATATAGTGCATCATCAACATATTGTCCATCATGATCTGCACTACAGAGTTTTATGGAACAGGCAAGAATGCTTTACAGGCCAGCTTCATGGCCCTCAGCTCTAGGAGGTTTATATGCAATTTCAGCTTGCCTGGGGACCACACAAGCCTTGCATTTAGGGCACATCTACACAGCAGCTGTATACGAATATGTACCCAGGGGATTGGGCAGGTTTGTATTCAGGCAGCAAGCCTGAGCCACCGCCAGTGCCACCAAAGCTCTATGTTTAGCGCACTAGCTCTGCTCAAGCTAACGCATGCCTGTCTACCTGTACTGGGAAGCACATTCCAGTAGCTGTGAGACATAGCCTGTCGCAATGCCCACAGGCCAAGTTTGGTAAGCAGCAGCATGTAAGTACATGGTGACACGTGTCCTTGGAGCGGTAGGCACATGCAAACCTTTATGGGCAGTCTCACCGGTGTCATGTAAAAGCTTGAAGGGACCTGACTGTCCCCCTGCAGACGAACTCACATTAACCAAGAATCAAGTCGAGTTCCTATGAACTGAAAGTGTGAGACACAATTTCTCATACTTCATTAGGAGAACAGGGAGAGCACTCATTCTAGGGCTGCCTCGGTCTCATTCTGGACTTGCACCTGATCAACCAGTCCTCCAGGTTCGAGAAGACATGAAGTATCCATTTCCTTAGATGTTCTGCTACCACTGCCAGGCACTTTCTGGCACAGTCAAGGAATTATGATCTGATTGGAATAACAGAGACGTGGTGAGATAACTCACATGACTGGAGTACTGTCATGGATGGATGGATATAAACTGTTCAGGAAGGACAGGCAGGGCAGAAAACGGGGAGGAGTTGCATTGTATGTAAGAGAGCAGTATGACTGTTCAGAGCTCCAGTATGAAACTGCAGAAAAACCTGAGAGTCTCTGGATTAAGTTTAGAAGCGTGAGCAACAAGGGTGATGATGTGGTGGGAGTCTGCTATAGACCACCTGACCAGGGGGATGAGGTAGAAGCAGCTTTCTTCAGGCAACTAACAGAAGTTACTAGATCAGAGGCCCTGGTTCTCATTGGGGACTTCAATCACCCCGACATCTGCTGGGAGAGCAATACAGCGGTGCACAGACAATCCAGGAAGTTTTTGGAAAGTGTAGGGGTCAATTTCCTGGTGCAAGTGCTGGAGGAACCAACTAGGGGCAGAGCTCTTCTTGATCTGCTGCTCACAAACAGGGAAGAATTAGTAGGGGAAGCAAAAGTGGATGGGAACTTGGGAGCCAGTGACCATGAGATGGTCAAGTTCAGGATCCTGACAAAAGGAAGGAAGGAGAGCAGCAGAATACGGACTCTGGACTTCAGAAAAGCAGACTTTGACTCCCTCAGGGAACTGATGGGCAGGATCCCCTGGGAGAACAACATGAGAGGGAAAGGAGTCCAGGAGAGCTGGCTGTATTTTAAAGAATCCTTATTGAGGTTACAGGGACAAATCATCCCGATGTGTAGAAAGAATAGTAAATATGGCAGGCGACCAGCTTGGCTTAATAGTGAAATCCTTGCTGATCTTAAACACAAAAAAGAAGCTTATAAGAATTGGAAGATTGGGACAAATGACCAGGGAAGAGTATAAAGATATTGCTTAGGCATGCAGGAGTGAAATCAGGAAGGCCAAATCACACTTGGAGTTGCAATTAGCAAGGAATGTTAAGAGTAACAAGAAGGATTTCTACAGGTATATTAGCAACAAGAAGGTGGTCAGGGGAAGTGTGGGCCCCTTACTGAATGGGGGAGGCAACCTAGTGACAGAGGATGTAGGAAAAGCTAATGTACTCATTGCTTTTTTTGCCTCTGTCCTCATGAACAAGGTCAGCTCCCAGACTACTGCACTGGGTAGCACAGCATGGGGAGGAGGTGACCAGCTCTCTGTGGAGAAAGAAGTGGTTCAGGACTATTTAGAAAAGCTGGACGAGCACAAGTCCATGGGGCCGGATGCACTGCATCCAATGGTGCTAAAGGAGTTGGCGGATTTGATTGTAGAGCCATTGGCCATTATCTTTGAAAACTCATGGCGATCGAGGGACATCCCGGATGACTGGAAAAAGGCTAACATAGTGACCATCTTTTAAAAAGATCCGGTAAGACGGATCGGGGGAACTATAGGCCAGTCAGCCTCAACTCAGTCCCTGGAAAAATCATGGAGCACACCTCAAGGAATCAATTTTGAAGCACTTAGAGGAGAAGAAAGTGATCAGGAACAGCCAGCATGGATTCACCAAGGGCAAGTTATTCCTGATTAACCTAACTGCCTTCTATGATGAGATAACTGGCTCTGTGGATGAGGGGAAAGCAGTGGATGTGTTATTCCTTGACTTGAGCAAAGCTTTTGATACAGTCTCCCACAGTATTCTTGCCAGCAAGTTAAAGTAGTATGGGCTGGATGAATGGACTATAAGGAGGATAGAAAGCTGTCTAGATCATCGGGCTCAATGGGTAGTGATCAATGGCTCCGTGTCTAGTTGGCAGCTGGTATCAAGCGGAGTGCCCAAAAGGTCGGTCCTGGGGCTGGTTTTGTTCAATATCTTCATGAATGATTTGGAGGATAGCGTGGATTGCACCCTCAGCAAGTTTGCAGATGACACTAAACTGGGAGGAGTGGTAGATACGCTGGAGGGTAGGGATAGGATACAGAGGGACCTAGACAAATTAGAGGATTGGGCCAAAAGAAATCTGATGAGGTTCAACAAGGACAAGTGCACAGTCCTGCACTTAGGACTGCACTGCTACAGACCAGGGACTGAGCACCTAGGCAGCCATTCTGCAGTAAAAGTCCTAGGGGTTACAGTGGATGAGAAGCTGGATATGAGTCAACAGTGTGCCCTTGTTGCCAAGAAGGCTAAAGGCATTTTGGGCTGTATAAGTAGGAGCATTGCCAGCAGATCGAGGGACGTGATCATACCCCTCTATTTGGCATTGGTGAGGCCTCATCTGGAGTACTGTGTCCAGTTTTGGGCCCCACACTACAAGAAGGATGTGGAAAAACTGGAAAGAGTCCAGTGGAGGGCAACAAAAATGATTAGGGGGCTGGAGCACATGACTTATGAGGAGAGACTGAGGGAACTAGGATTATTTACTCTGCAGAAGAGAAGAATGAGGGGGGATCTGATAGCTGCTTTCAACTACCTGAAAGGAGGTTCCAAAGAGGATGGATCTAGACTGTTCTCAGTGGTAGCAGATGACAGAACAAGAAGTAATGTCTCAAGTTGCAGTGGGGGAGGTTTAGGTTGGATATTAGGAAAAACTTGTTCACTAGGAGGGTGGTGAAACACTGGAATGCATTACCAAGGGAGGTGGTGGATTCTCCTTCCTTAGAGGTTTTTAAGGTCAGGCTTGACAAAGCCCTGGC
The DNA here is from genome assembly GCF_965140295.1 of Lepidochelys olivacea. Classification (NCBI taxonomy): domain Eukaryota; kingdom Metazoa; phylum Chordata; order Testudines; family Cheloniidae; genus Lepidochelys; species Lepidochelys olivacea. Next base: position 49,705,714 of record NC_140417.1, read on the forward strand.
GGGGATGATTTAGTTGGGGATTGGTCCGGCTTGAGCATTGGGTTGGACTAGATGACCTCCTGACGTCCCTTCCAACCCTGATATTCTATGATTCTTTGACTTTGGGGAACACTCTCAGTCCCATGCAGAGTCTGAAGGGCATAACCTTGTATCGGTAATGATTCTTCCCCACCGTGACTCGTAGGTATTTCCTGTGAGCTGGGGGGATAGCAACATAGAAGTACATGTCCGGCAAGTTGAGAGCCATGAACCAATCTTGGGCCTGCAGAGATGGGATTATGGAGGCAAATATTACCATCCTGAATATGAAGCAGTGAATGCATTTGTTGAGTCTCTTCTGGTCTAGGATAGGTTAAAGACCCCTCCCCATTTCTTCTTCAGAATGAGGAAATACCAGAAGAAGCTCCTTCCCCTGTGTTCCTGAAGAGCCCCCTCCAGGGCTCCTAGTTGGAGCAATGAGCCCACTTCTGTTTGTAAAAGGCTTTCATGAGATGGGCCCCTCAGGAGGAATGGGGAAGATGGGTGGTTAGGGATAGCAACTGGATGGAATGGCTGCAGGCGATTACCTCAGCACCCATTTGTTGATGGTGATATCTGACCATGACTGGTGGAATGAGGCACAGCAGCTTCCACAAGTACTCACTTGAATCATCTTAGAGCTGTCAAAATTTACTGCCACGTGGACAGAGCACTGTGCGTGCCTGTGGGTGACAAGGATTGACGTCAGCCACTTCTTCCACTGATAGTCACCTGCCTGTAGTATGAAGGCATCTTTTGGCTCTGCTGCTCTTGCAGTATGCCAGTGGTGAGTAGATTCCCAGGGGCTCAGAGATTCCGAGACCAAAACGGGTAATTGTCTGACCTCTATAACACAGGCCAGAGAACTTTCCCAAAATAATTCCTAGAGCAGATCTTTTAGAAAAACAGCCAATCTCAATTTTAAAATGGCCAGTGAAGGAGAATCCACCATACGGTTAATTACCCTGTTAAAAATTTGCACCTTATTTCCCGTTTGAATTGGTCTAGTTTCATCTTCCAGCCATTAGATCATGTTAGACCTTTTTCTGATAAATTGAAGAGCTAATTATCAAATATCTGTTCCCCATGCAGGTACTTATAGACCGAGATCAAGTGACCCATAAACCTTCTCTTTGTTAAGCTAAATAGACTGAGTTTCTTGATTCTATCACTATAAGTCAGGTTTTCTAATCCTTTAATAATTCTCCTGGCTCTTCTCTGAACCCTCTCCAATTTGTCAACGTCCTTCTTGAATTCTGGACACAATATTTCAGCAGCAGCCACACCAGTGCCAAATACAGAGGTAAGATCATCTCTCTGGTTCTACTCGAGATTCCCCTGTTTATGTACCCCAAGATCACATTAACCATTTTGGCCACAGCGTCGCAGTGGGAGCTCACATTCAGCTGATTATCCCCACATCTTTTTCAGAGTCACCGCTTCCCAGGATAGAGTCCCCCACTGTGTAAGTATGTTCCTACATGTATACATTTACGTTTCCCATAGGGCTGCCTTGGAATCTTTTATTAAATGTCATGCACTTTTCATTTTCTCACTAAAAATCTCTGACCCTTCAAATGGCAAATCCTCAATTATGGTTCACACTTTGTGGGGAATGCAAAAAGCCTGGAACCAGGATGCCCTCCTCATGGTCACCACGGTGGCCACAGACCTAGCCAGAGTGTCAGCTGCATCCATTGCAGCTTGCAGGGATGCCTGTGACTAGTTGTCCCTCTTTTACAACATCCTTAAGCTCCTCTCTAGCCTTGTGGGGAAGCTTGCTGATGAACTGCCCCATGTTGGAACGTCATACTGCCTCACTCTGCCCCACATTGGAAGGTCATATTTGGCTTGGGGGGCTTGGCTATTGGCCATTTGTAGCTGGACCGATGCTGAAGAGTAGGACATTCTCCCAAACAGGTCCAATCACTTGGGATTTTTACCTTTGGGTATATTCTTTGCAGAGTATGATCTCTCTTGGATGGTGGAGACTGCAAGAGATTCAGGGCTGGGGTGTGAGTAAAAGTATTCGAACCTGGACGGTGGCACCAGCTACCTTTTTAAAAATGTTTCACTGTTGATGATACTGTGGCTGGCATTTGCCATACACATCTGGCTGGGCCTAGCAATCCCTCATTTATAGAGGTGGTAATTTGGGTGCGGCTGCGGCCAATAGAGTATCAAATTGTTTGCGAGAATTCTCAAATACCATTGAAATCTCAATTGCCATTGATTCATAATTAGAGCTCTTGAAATGCCCTGAAGTTATCAAGCATTGGCATCTATGCTGTGGTGACTGCCTCGTCAGGTGATGAGGGGAGCTCTTTAGGGGGTGACTCTGGGGCTGATGGGTTTGTGCCTCCCAGTATTCTAGTGTCTGTGGTCTTGCCAATGAGGCTGTAGGAGAAGGACATCTTCTCTTTCTCAAAGGGGAGTCAAGCGGCTCTTTGAGGCTTGGGAAAGTGTGCCTCAGAAAGGCGAGGTGGCATCCTGTATGGGTACTGGTGGCTGACAGACTGCAGGTTGGGCCACTGCCAGTCCTGTGGTGGCTGAGTTCCAAAGAAGCCCTCTGGTCTTCCAGTGGTGCCACATAGGGACCATATGACAGACAGATCGACACCAGCAAGGAGGTATGCCTCACTGATGACAGGTATATCTTCGCCATAGAGGGTGTCCATGGGTATGGTTTTGTAGATGCTGGGATTGTTGTTGGTACCAAAAGGTCCTTCGGTGGATAGTTCTCTGAAGACGTCCATGCAGCGCGCAGCAGCAGTCAAAAAAGCAAACGGGATGTTAGGAATCATTAGAAAAGGGATAGAGAATAAGACGGAGAATATCTAATTGCCCTTATATAAATCCATGATACGTCCACATCTTGAATACTGCGTACAGATGTGGTCCTCTCATCTCAAAAAAGATATACTGGCATTAAAAAAGGCTCAGAAAAGGGACACTAAAATGATTAGGGGTTTGGAACGGGTCCCATATGAGGAGAGAATAAAGAGGCTAGGACTTTTCAGCTTGGAAAAGAGGAGACTAAGAGGGGATATGATAGAGGTATATAAAATCATGAGTGGTGTGGAGAAAGTGAATAAGGACAAATTATTTACTTGTTCCCATAATGTAAGAACTAGGGGCCACCAAATGAAATTAATGGGCAGCAGGGGTTAAAACAAATAAAAGAAAGTTCTTCACACAGCACATAGTCAACCTGTGGAACTCCTTGCCTGAGGAGGTTTTGAAGGCTAGGACTATATAACAGGGTGTAAAAGAGAACTGGATAAATTAATGGAGGTTAAGTCCATTAATGGTTATTAGCCAGGGTGGGAAAGGAATGGTGTCCCTAGCCTCTGTTTGTCAGAGGGTGGAGATGGATGGCAGGAGAGAGAGAGATCACTAGATCATTACCTGTTAGGTTCACTCCCTCTGGGGCAACTGGCACTGGCCACTGTCGGTAGACAGGATACTGGGCTAGATGGACCTTTTGTTTGACCCAGTATGGCCATTCTTATGCTGACAATGGTTCTGCTGCTCATTCCCCCGGTGCCGGAGTTGTGACTGGCAGTGGTGCCTTTGAGCCCAGGACCATCATGACTTATGCCTCTCAGGTGGCAGGGATAGTTTGAAATATCTCTTTTGTTGGCCCAGAGTTTGCAAACATTCTTCAATGTGAACTTTACCATATTAACTCGTATCTGTCACTGCTAGACTACTTAAGGCTACCCTTGAAGACAACTCTGGACCTTTAATTGATACAGAATGTGGGTCCTGGCAGGTACATGAGTGCAACGCTTGGGGCTCTGCTCCGGTGTGATTCAAGATGTAGAATCATAGAATATCAGGGTTGGAAGGGACCTCAGGAGGTCATCTAGTCCAACCCCCTTCTCAAAAGCAGGACCAATCCCCAATTAAATCATCCCAGCCAGAGCTTTGTCAAGCCTGACCTTAAAAACTTCTAAGGAAGGAGATTCCACCACCTCCCTAGGCAACGCATTCCAGTGTTTCACCACCCTCCTAGGGAAAAAGTTTTTCCTAATATCCAACCTAAACCTCCCCCACTGCAACTTGAGACCATTACTCCTTCGCCTGTCCTCTTCCACCACTGAGAATAGTCTAGAACCATCCTCTCTGGAACCACCTCTCAGGTAGTTGAAAGCAGCTATCAAATCCCCCCTTATTCTTCTCTTCCGCAGACTAAACAATCCCAGTTCCCTCAGCCTCTCCTCAGAAGTCATGTGTTCCAGACCCCTAATCATTTTAAAAAAAAAAAAAAGGAGTACTTGTGGCACCTTAGAGACTAACCAATTTATTAGAGCATAAGCTTTCGTGAGCTACAGCTCACTTCATCAGATGCATATCGTGGAATATGCATATCCACGATATGCATCTGATGAAGTGAGCTGTAGCTCACGAAAGCTTATGCTCTAATAAATTGGTTAGTCTCTAAGGTGCCACAAGTACTCCTTTTCTTTTTGCGAATACAGACTAACACGGCTGTTACTCTGAAACTAATAATTTTTGTTGCCCTTCGCTGGACTCTTTCCAATTTATCCACATCCTTCTTGTAGTGTGGGGCCCAAAACTGGACACAGTACTCCAGATGAGGCCTCACCAATGTCGAATAGAGGGGGACGATCACGTCCCTCGATCTGCTCGCTATGCCCCTACTTATACATCCCAAAATGCCATTGGCCTTCTTGGCAACAAGGGCACACTGCTGACTCATATCCAGCTTCTCGTCCACTGTCACCCCTAGGTCCTTTTCTGCAGAACTGCTGCCTAGCCATTCGGTCCCTAGTCTGTAGCTGTGCATTAGGTTCTTCCATCCTAAGTGCAGGACCCTGCACTTATCCTTATTGAACCTCATCAGATTTCTTTTGGCCCAATCCTCCAATTTGTCTAGGTCCCTCTGTATCCTATCCCTGCCCTCCAGCGTGTCTACCACTCCTCCCAGTTTAGTATCATCCGCAAATTTGCTGAGAGTGCAATCCACACCATCCTCCAGATCATTTATGAAGATATTGAACAAAACCAGCCCCAGGACCGACCCCTGGGGCACTCCATTTGACACCGGCTGCCAACTAGACATGGAGCCATGTAAGGTGGTTGTCATTTGTAAATCTTTCTGTATTCTGGATTCAGGCTCCCCTGCGACAGGGGAGGGTCCCAAAACCTGGGCTCAGACAAAGACCAAGACCAAGCCTGAACATCTACACCAGTTTTACAGCCCTGTAGCCCAAGCCCTGACATGGGACAGCTGTGTCTGTTTAATTTCAGTGCAGACATATCCTCCTCCTCCTCCAAATCCCTCAAAAAAGCTCTTCTCCTATAACCCCTCAATCATCCTAATTAATCCCTTCAAACAATAACTAAAATGTAATTACATGTCAGAATAATACAGAAATAATGACTAACACCAAGTGACTGTATCCCCTTAAACCACCCTTACTGTGTAGAACAATGCCTCATTCAGTGTATTTCTCCCTTTGCCTTACCTGTTACTTTCCCTAGTGTTGCAGTTGCTTGCAATCAGTGTGGATCGCAAGCTCTCTGGGGCAGGGGTCGTCTCTCTACTCATTATGTAAAGCATCATGAATACCTTGGGCACTAAATACCCACGTGACAGTAAATAAAGAAATACCAAGTCGGGAAAAAAAGTCAGGCTGGAAGGTTTTGAGATGGATGAAAGTCAGGTGAGAGCTCCTTTCTTCCCATGAGCGTCTCAGACAACTCGGCTTGTTACTGTGAACATCCAGTCTGAAGACCAAGCATACATGGATTTGCGTTTATTGGAGCATGTGGCCCTTAGATTGCACATTCATTCCATTCAGCCTGCCTTGAATTTAGTGCAGTATATTCCACAGAACAGATGCCAGCTGGACAGTGACAGGGGCAGTCAGGGGAGGAGTGCAGTTGAAAGTCTCCTCCTCCAAGTCACTCCTCAAAACTCACCTCTCACTTAAGACAGAGAAAATTTCATAAAAAACAGCAGTCTGATGAGGATGAGGCAGGTGGTGAGTTGAGATCACTGCTCCTGATTGGCTAAAAATTGTGCCCATCCTTTAATTTTTGTAACCCTCCTCTACCCACTACTGCACCCCATGTGCTCATCTCATCCGCCTATTATAGAGGGTGGGCGCTTTGGATTGTCATCCATGTACAGTACCTAGCACAGGGGTGGGCAAAGTATGGCCCCTGGGCCGGATCCAGCCCGCCAGCCATTTTAGGCCAGCCCTCGAGCTCCCGCTGGGGAGTGGGGGCTGGGTTTGCCCCCCTCCAGCAGGGGAGCAGGGTCGGGGGCTGCTCCACACAGCTCCCGGAAGCAATGGCATGTCCCCCTATGTGCTCCAATGGCCCCCTCCAGCGCTCCAATGGGAGCTGCAGGGGCAGTGCCTGCGGACGGGGCAGTGTGGAGAGCTGCCCGGCCGCACCTCCATGTAGGAGCTGGAAAAGGGACATGCTTCTGCCTCCGGGAGCCACTTGAGGTAAGCACTGCCTGGAACCTGCACCCCTGAGCCTCTCCCCATGCCCCAACCCCCTGCCACAGTCCTGATCCTCCTCCTATCCTCCAAACCCCTCGATCCCAGCCTGAAGCACCCTCCTGCACCCCAAACCCTTCATCCCCAGCCCTACACCAGAGCCCTCACCCACCCCCCCGCTCCCCACCCCAGCCCGGAGTTCCCTCCCACACCCTGAACTCCTCATTTCTGGCCCCACCCCGGAGCCCTCCCACCTCCAATTTTGTGAGCATTCATGGCCCGCCATACAATTTCTTTTCCCAGATGTGGCCCTCGGGCCAAAAAGTTTGCCCACCCCTGACCTAGCACAATGGGGTCCCAACATAGCTGGCTTCTAAATGCCACCACAGCATAAAATGAGATGGCTAGACCTGCTGGGTTACTTCCAAATGCCAGCTAAAGGTCAGGGTAGTTAAAGAATCACTCTTCACCACAACCAACACAGCACACCTTTAGGCAATACTGGAAAAGGCCCAGCAACACACACATCTTGCACCCTCTCCTGAGTAGCCAGCCATCTGGCAGTATTTTAAAGGTTAAATGCTGTGAGCACAGTGCACCACCAGGAGTTCTCCACACGGGAAACAGAACATTAGCAACTTCAAAAACAAACTGGGAGGAGGGTATTATGGAGAATGAAAGGAAGGGGCTGCTGGCCAACATGAGCAGGAAGTTCCAAGGATGAGTCTTCGTCCGCACATCAGTAAGGAAAATATTCCACTAGGCATTCACAATCAGCTGTTTTCAGACATTTGGAATTTATTTTTTTCCTCAACCAAGTTTTATCAAAGGAAGTGCAGCATATGGATGAGGGACATGGCCAGTTGGCATTTTTCAAATAAAGCCACTTTTAAGTTATTCAGGGCCAGAGAAACCCTGAACGGTTTCTTAAACAACAAGTATTTTATTTGATGCTAATTTTTTTTAAATGTCAAAATGAATTAAACTTTAAAAAAAACCTTTGGATTTAAAATGAATGGCCCAAAGGTGATTGTTCTGGAAAGCAGAAAGCAACTGACTACAGGAATGAAATCTTTCTTTTTTTTTTTTTGTTAATATGTTTTTGTATAATTGAGTGCCAGTCTGATAGCTCTGAGACTGAAGTTTTCTGTGCATTCAGAGGCAGAGCAAGCTTCTCCCACAACATCCTTCCTGCAGCACCACTACCAACGTAACTAAAACCCTGACCTGGAGGGAGCAACTCTACGGGGTGAGAAGAAAGTTCAGCCTTCATGGACTTTTATTTCTTGGTCTCTCCTGTGAGATTGCACAGGACAAATATTCATTGATAACACAACTGTGACCAACCAATTTCACTCAAGCTAAACAGCCATCAGATGACAACAGCTTTTGATCACTAACATCTAGAGTTAGATTTGAACCAAGAAACTGCTTCTTCGACCACAGCTACGGTAAAATGCCGCTTCTGCAACTCCTTGTCTACACTAACGCTGTAAGTCTAAGTTACACCAGTTAAGTTACATAAGTTAAGTCAAAGTACTTTACATCGACTTAAAGCGGTGTCCACACCGTGCTATGTCGACAGGAAAGTGCTCTCCCATCTACTTAGCGCATCTTCACCAGACCCTCTACATCAACACCGGTGCATCAATGGCAGCAGCACCAATTTAGCACAGTAGCGAAGACAAGCCCAGTTTCAATTGTAAAGTAACACTCTTATGGGTCATTGAGGTACCAGTTCCAGGTCTGTAGTTAAGTTTGGTTAAGATTTGCACTTAAATCAGAGATTCAACCTGTTATGCATGAAGAATACAGCATATCTTCCCCAAAATTACAGAATTCACTCTGAGAACAGAATGGATTTTATAATTTATATGTGAATTGGTTAATTGATTTAGCAGTTAAATTTAAAAATGGGTCCTTTAAGAAATAGAGTACTGCATCAGAGTTTTTTCCCCTCCCAAATGATCGATAGAATATCACAGACTTGTCAAACTTCCATATAGTTGAAATGCACTGAAATCTTGTGCAGGGACTACATGTAAAGACTTTTTTAGGTTTAATGGCCATTTTTTGCCATTATTCTTCGTAAGTGAAAATTTCTCCTCCAGCAGGGACCGAAAAATAGTGCTGTAGTTCAGAGAAGTTCATGTAAAATTGCCCTCTTTCAAAATAGCTTCCATCATCTCTTACTGTTCTCAAATGAGACTGAGGCCACAGGAGAGACTTAGCAAAGATAACTGCGCAGAGGGCTGCCATCTTCCTGGAAGGCAGCTTGGCTTCACTGCCACTGGGAGTGAATTAATGGCCATTTTGAAAGCAGAGTTCCTTTGAAGAAGGTTTCAGGTTCTATCCTCTGCTGACAGATACATGATTTAAGGTTGATACTATACATCTCTTAGAAATATCACATGGTAACCACATTTTCTGAATATGTTTATTGTTCATGTATGAACTTTAATTTAAAAAGCCCAAGGAGAAACACCCAGAGAAAAACAACAGTAAGATGAAGTTGGAGAGAACATATCAGCAATTTAGTGCAAGATACATGACAGGGATGTTGTAATTATCCCAAAACCAAAAGTGGTAAAACCAGAAAACCGAGAGCTAAAGTTACATTTAAAATAAGTTGTTTTATACCAAACATGTTAAGGTATGAAACAGAATTGTTACTTATCTTGCAGTAAGTACGTTAATGATTCTTCCAGAGGTGTTGTCCACATGGATTCCACTTATGATTCCATTTTTAGTGCACATGCACCCCATGCAGGCAAGATCAGATTCTTTTTGCCAGCAACTCTGTTGGAGCTATGCCTGTGCCCTAGATATGCTTGCACCCTCTCACCTGACGGGGATTAAGAGCAGAATGGGCCCAACCGTCCCCCAGTTCTGCCAATACAGAACCCCAAAGGAGTAGGACTCGGTAGTAGCGGGGAAGGAGGACGGGTCGTGGAATCCATGGAGACAACACATCCAAAAGTTCCAAAGTTACTGTAGGATAAGAAACCATTCTCTCAGAGACTGTCCACACAGATTCCACTCTTGGTGACTAACAAGCACTGACTAGCTTGGAAGTGGGCAGTAGGAGTCCTACTTAGGACATGCCTACCAAAGTGGGTATCGAATCTGGAAGCCTCTACCAAAGAGTATGGATCTTGTAAAGGTGGATTAAGCTCCACGTAAACCTTCTTCAAGGAATGAGGGAGTTTGGAGAAATCTGGGAGATGAATAAACTGGTTCACATGGAATTCTGAAACAACTGTGAGCAGAAACTTGGGATGAGGCCAAAGAGTGACCCTGTCCTTATGACTAATGCGGGGACCACCCACCATAAAGGCCTGAATCTCCTCTACCCTTTGAGCTGCTCATGTAATAATCACTAAAGAGATGGTCTTCATCGATAGGCGGTAAAGGGAACAGGTTGCTAAGGGCTCAAAGAGTGGGCCCCATCAACTTTGCTAGTACTACGCTGTGGCCCCAAGAAGGAGAGGTCTCCTGAACGGAGGGGAGGAGTGGGACATGAATAAGGAACCTTATCACTGCAGGGTGGGAACATACAGCATGGACCTCGATAGGAGGGTGATATGCAGATGCTGCTGCTAGATGGTCTCTTTACGGAGCTGATTCCTAGATTCCAAGACCAAAAGGGACCACTGTGATCATCTAGTCTGCCCTCCTGCATAGCAAAGGCCAGAGAACGTCCCCAAAATAATTTCTAGAGCAGACCTTTTAGAAAATCACCCAATTGTGATTTTAAAACGGCCAGTGATGGAGAAGTTACCACAACCCTCAGTAAATTGTTCCAATGGTTAATTACTCTCACCGTGAAATATTTACACCTTATTTCCAGTCTGAATTTGTCTAGCTTCAATTTTCAGAACTGACTTTATCACTATGTATAGCGCCCATGCTTCCGGGTTTCAGCTCGCCACGTGCAGGGGCCAGGAAGGGATTCCCCTCCCCGCCCCCAAATTTATTCTGGTGTTTATCTCCTTCTTCTGAAGCATCAGGGATGGCTATGGCTGTAGATTGGACAGAGAAGAGGAGGGCTGAGAGGCATGCCTCAGTTTCTATCCATACACTGCACTGATACTAAGTGAGTGCAAAAGGGTTAACACTAGGGGGAATGAATATGCTCATTAAAGAGCTGGCTCAAACTGACCCACCTCAACAGAGGAGCCAGCAAGACACAGAGGTGCCCCAAGGTCTGAACAATCAACACCTGACAGCAGGAAACCCCAGCAGGAGGGACTTGGGAACTAAGTTCCCAAGACGTCAGGTGACTGGAAAAAGGGGCCTTTTTGGAAGGATTCAGGAGCCCAGACGGGAGAAGACAAGAAAGGGTGCCAGAGATGGAGTCCATCACAGCCTGGCTGGCTCATCACAGAACCGGTTTGGCCAGGGTGGATTATGGGTTAACTTCTGTCTCTCTGCTAATTTAAAACTATAACATTGCATGTGCCAGGTGACTAATAAATGTTTACCTTCTCTTGAAAAGGCTGCCCATGTCCCTGTAAATTCTCCCTGGGAGCATTGCATCCTGAATGGACATGATACAAGCCTCCCACAGGAGACTGGAATGGCAAGATTCATTGCAGGGAGCGAAACAGGAATTGCTGGTGTCAAAGACCCAGTCTCAGAATCATGGAGACCATGGGCCTGCCCCTGTGGAACTGTGTGGGTCCTTGGGTCTTGGCACACTGAAGGCTTCACTCCCAGCAGACTGGTTATAGGCTGGGGGCATAGACCAAACCCTGTGATTCTGCAACAATATCACTTAATGATTTCCCTGCTATTGTGGGGGCCTCAGGCATTAGCGACCTCAGTGCCTCGTATTTTCTCCCTGTGGCCCATATCAAGCCCCTGTGGGCTGTAATTTTGGTTGTCGGATTTAGTGTGCAGGTGCTGGGTAGTGACAGAGGTCTGTGATAGACAGGAGGTCAGACTAGATCTGGTGGTCCCTTCTGGCCTTAAACTCTATGACTATGAGATAGGTTTTCTAATTCTTTAATCATTCTTGTAGCTCTTCTTCTGAACCCTCTCCAATTCAGCAACATCCTTCTTCACTTGTAGATACCAGAATTGGGCACAGTACATTGTACACTGGCCAAACTGGACAGTCTCTATGTAAAAGAATAAATGGACACAAATTGGACATCAGGAACGGTAACATACAAAAGCCAGTAGGAGAACACTTCAATCTTCTTGGACCATTTTATAACAGATTTAAAAGTGGCCATGCTTGAACAAAAAAACTTCAGAAATAAACTTCAAAGGAAAACTGCAGAAATAAAATTAATTTGCAAATTTAACACCATTAATTTGGGCTTGAATAGGGACTGGATCACTACAAAAGCAAAGGACAGTTACCTGTTCCGTAACTGGCATTCTTCGAGATGTGTCATCATGTCTATTCCACAGTAGGTGTGTGTGCTCGCCACGTGCACCGGTGCTGGAAGTTTTTCCTTTAGCAGTATCCGTAGGGGGAGCGCTGCTGTGACCCTTGGAGTGGCGCCTCTATAGCGCGCTATAAGGGAAGCCGCACGCTCTCCCCACCCTCAGTTCCTTCTTGCCGGACCAACTCCGACAGAGGGGAAGGAAGGCGGGATGTGGAAAAGACATGAGCAACACATCTCGAAGAACACCAGTTATGGAACAGGTAAATGTCCTTTCTTCTTCGAGTGCTTGCTCATGTGTATTCCACAGTAGGTGATTGCAAGCTATGTCTGATGGAGGTGGGTAGGAATTCACAGATTCCCTGGCTGAAGCACAGCTCTACCGAAACCAGCGTCATCCCTGGCGTGGGAGACAATCGCGTAGTGCGAGGTGAATGTGTGAACTGAGGACCAGGTAACGGCTCTACAGATGTCCTGGATATGGACATGGGCCACAGAGGCAGCCGATGAGGCCTGAGCCCTTGTTGAGTGCACCCTCACGATAGGTGGTGAGGGAACCCCTGCTGGGTCATAGCATGTGTGGATGCACGATGTAATCCACCAGGAAAGCCTCTGGGTGGAGATCGGTTGACCCTTCATGCGCTTGGCTGAAGCAACAAATAGTTGCGAAGACCTGCGGAACGGCTTAGTCCGATCCAGATAAAAAGCCAGTGCCCTGCGCACATCGAGCGAATGGAGGTGGCGCTCCCCGTAAGAGGCATGAGGTTTGGGGCAGAGGACAGGCAGGAAGATGTCCTGGCTCATGTGGACAGCGGAGACCACCTTAGGGAGGAATGCAGGGTGTGGGCGGAGCTGAACCTTGTCCTTGTGAAAGACCGTGTAGGGGGAGTCGCAGGTCAGGGCCCTGAGCTCTGAAACCCGTCAGGCTGACGTGATAGCCACGAGGAAGGCTACCTTCCATGAAAGGTGAGACCAGGAGCATGTGGCCAGGGGCTCAAACAGGGCCCCCGTGAGGCGGGATAACACCAAGTTTAGATCCCACTGAGGAACGGGGGTTCTAGCATACCGAAAGGACAGGTCTAGCCCCTTGAGGAAATGCCTGGTCATGGCATGGGAGAAAACCGAGCAGCCCTGGACCGGCGGATGCAATGCTGACATAGCTGCCAGGTGCCCCCTGACGGAGGAAGGTGCCAGACCCTGAGTTCTAAGGTGAAGGAGGTACTCAAGGATAAGTTGGAGCAGGGCAGACCCTGGGGAAGTACCCTGCTCGCCCGCCCACCTGGAGAACCTGGACCACTTTGCCAGGTAGGCTTGGCGTGTGGATGGCTTCCTACTTTCTAGGAGTACACACCTGACCCCTTCCGAACACCTTCTCTCCTCCGCACCTAGCCATTGAGCAGCCACGCTGTCAAATGGAGGGTGGCCAGGTTGAGGTGGAGGAGAGTAGGTCCGGGTGGAGCAGCAACCGCCACGGCGGGGCCACCAGCAAGCCCAGGAAGGTCCTGTACCAATGCTGCCGGGACCAACCTGGGGCGATCAGGAGGACACGTGCCTTGTCCATTTTCACCTTCTCCAGGACTTTGCCGCTGAAGGGGAATGGGGGAAAGGCGTAGAGGAGTTGACCTGACCATGACAGGAGGAAGGCGTCTGAGATCACTTTCCTCCCCACCCCCCCTCTGGAACAGAACCGGTGGCAACGCCAGTTCTGTCAGGTCGCAAACAGGTCTACTTGGAGTGCCCCATGCTCAGAAGAGCTGGTGAGTGACCTCCGAGTGGAGCAACCACTTGTGTTGGCAGGAGAAAACCCTGCTCAAGCTATCAGCCTGTGTGTTGTTGACACCTGGCAGGTGGAAAGCCTTCAGGGAGATGTCGTGGGCTATACAAAACTCCCAGAGCCTGAAAGCTTCCTGGCAGAGGGCCGAGGACCTCGCCCCGCCTTGCCTGTTGATGTAAAACATCGCAGCGGTGTTGTCCGTGAGTACTCTGACCACCTTGCCGCACAGTTGTGAGCTGAATGCCACACAGGCTAAGCGTATTGCCCTGAGCTCCCTGACATTTATGTGAAGGGACAACTCCCAGACCCAAGGGATGTGGTCGGCCACGGAGTTCCCTGTGTGGGCCCCCCAGCCCAAGTCCGACGCATCGGACATTAGGTCTAGCGACAGGGTCGAGTCCCGGAAGGGAATCCCCTGGAGCATATTGATCGGACAGGACCACCATTGTAGCGAGGCGATCACCGGCGCCGGTACCATGAGGACTTTGTCCTGCCTGTCCCAGGTCTGGGAGAACTGGCGTGGCAGACCACATACGTGCATGCCGCCATGTGGCCCAGGAGCTGCAGGCATGCCCTGGCCGTGGTCACGGGGAACTCCATGACCGAGGCTATGAGCCTCTTCAGGGTCTGGAACCTGCCCAGGGGAAGGAAAGCTGGGGCCTTGGAGGCATCCAGGAGAGTGCCTATGAATTCTATGCACTGCACCGGAACCAGTGTCGACTTGGCCCCATTTACTAGGAGGCCTAGGTTGGCACACACAACTAAGAGCAGCTCCACATGGTCCTGTACCTGAGACCGCGAGCTGCCCTTGAGCAGCCAGTTGTCGAGGTAGGGAAATATCCGGACCCCTCGGCATCTGAGGTAGGCCGCCATGACCGCCCTACACTTTGTGAATACCCTGGGCGTGGTGGACAGGCCAAATAGGAGGACTGTAAACTGGTAGTGGTCCTGTCCCACCAAGAAACAAAGGAAGCCTCTGTGCCCCTCGAATATATGAATACGGAAATATGCGCCCTGAAGGTCCAGGGCCGCATACCAATCACCAGGGTCCAGAGAGGGTATGATACATGCCAGAGAGACTATGCGGAACCGGCATTTGGCCATAAACCGATTGAGGTCTCGCAAATCCAGGATAGGCCTGAGCCCCCCTTTCGCCTTCGGGATAAGGAAGTAACAGGAGTAAAACCCTTTTCCCCGGAACTCCCTTGGAACTTTCTCCATGGTTCCCAAGCTGAGGAGCCAACCCACTTCCTACTCTAGCAGGGGTACATGTGATGGGTCCCCCTGCCAACCCAGGGATGCGGGTGGGAGGCTGGACGTGAGAGAAACTGTAGTGTGTAGTCCTGGGAAATGGTGTTGAGGACCCAACGGTCCAATGTTATTCGGGACCATTCCGCAAGGAACACGCACAAGCGGTTGCTGAAGGCAAACGTTATTGGTAGGAGGGTCCTCTCGGGAGGCACCCGGGTACCCTCCTGCAAACAGTCAAAAACGCCTCTTGCCCTGCTGCTTGCCCCTCGAGGGCCTAGGCTGCGGGGCAGAGCAAGACTGCCTCTGAGGTCGCCTCTTTTGGGTCTTGGACCTCTTATAGGCGGGCTCGTATCTTGGCCGGGGAGCCGGGGAGGGAGCCTGCGGCTTAGGCTTGTCCTTGGCAGGCGGGACATAAAGCCCAAGGGTTTGGAGGGTAGTACGTGAGTCCTTCATGCCATGAAGTTTCACGTCTGTTTGCTCCACGAACAGGTTCTTGCCATAGAAGAGAAGATCCTGCATCACAGACTGCGCCTCCGTGCAGAGCCCGGACAGCAGTAGCCACGACGCCCTGAGCATGGTCTCCGCCGAGGCCATGGACAGAGCAGCTGTGTCAGCTGTATCCGATGCTGCCTGCAGAGCAGCCTTTGTGGCAGTGGCACGCTGCTCCACAAGCACCTTAAATCCCTTCCTTTCACGCTCCAGAAGGGAGGGTTCGAATTTGGGCAGTGACCCCCACAAGTTAAACTCATACTGGCTAAGGAGGGCTTGGTGGTTGGCCACCCAGAGCTGGAAACTGGACTATGAATAAAGCTTCCTACCAAATGAATCCAGCCTTCTAGAGTCCTTATTCTTGGGTGTGGATCCTGGTTGACCCTGTCTCTCCCTATGATTTACAGACTCCACCACTAGGGAGTTGGTGGCTAGGTGGGTATAGAGATACTCGTGCCCTTTCGTGGGCACAAAATATTTGCGCTCTGCCGTCTTTGATATTGGCGCAAGGGAGGCTGGCGTTTGCCAGATGGCATTGGAAATGTTAGCCACCCCTTCGTGCAGCAGTAGGGCCACTCTACCCAGTACCGAATAGGAGAGGACATTGAAGGGCGAGTCTGACGGTCCCACCATCTCCTCAGCTTGGAGCTGGAGGCTCAACGCTACTCGCTTCAGTAGCTCTTGGTGAGCCCTGAAGTCCTCCTGAGGTACGGAAGGGGGTGGGGCTGCAACCTTGTCATCCGGCGCGGGGGAGGAGGCCGGTACGGAGCTCTGCACGTCGGCCGGCGCCACAGGATCCACCCCTTGGTCGGACTCTGCATGCGGTGCTGAGGATCCATGACCCGCCGATCTATCCCTTGGAGGCCTGGATAGTGAGGCGGAAGGAGCCTCTGATGCCCCTGCTACCGAACGAGCCCCTGGCTGGGTATGCACGGGGAGCCAGGGGGTCCACTGGCACCGCCATGGGGGCCCTTGCCACTGATCGTGCTGGGCTAGGATGTAGGGGGCTGCGTGTGGGTCGAGGTCGGGGTTACCAACGACTTATCTGTACCATCAGAGCGGTATGATCGATGGTGCCGAGAACTATGTCTGCCACGGGACCGGGACTCTGACATCGAGGAATGGTGCCACCTCGAGCTACTACTCATAGATTCATAGATTCATAGATATTTAGGTCAGAAGGGACCATTATGATCATCTAGTCTGACCTCCTGCACAATGCAGGCCACAGAATTTCACCCACCACTCCTAAAAAAGACCTCACACCTATATCTGTGCTATTGAAGTCCTCAAATTGTAGTTTGAAGACCTCAAGGAGCAGAGAATCCTCCAGCAAGTGACCCGTGCCCCATGCTACAGAGGAAGGCGAAAAACCTCCAGGGCCTTCCAATCTGCCCTGGAGGAAAATTCCTTCCCGACCCCAAATATGGCGATCAGCTAAACCCTGAGCATATGGGCAAGATTCATCAGCCAGATACTACAGAAAATTCTTTCCCGGTAACTTGGATCTTACCCCATCTAAAAACCCATCACAGGCCATTGGGCCTATTTACCATGAATATTTAATTACCAAAACCATGTTATCCCATCATACCATCTCCTCCATAAACTTATCGAGTTTAATCTTAAAGCAAGATAGATCTTTTGCCCCCACTACTTCCCTCGGAAGGCTATTCCAAAACTTCACTCCTCTGATGGTTAGAAACCTTCGTCTAATTTCTAATCTAAATTTCCTAGTGGCCAGTTTATATCCATTTGTTCTTGTGTCCACATTGGTATTGAGTTTAAATAATTCCTCTCCCTCTCTGGTATTTATCCCTCTGATATATTTATAGAGAGCAATCATATCTCCCCTCAACCTTCTTTTAGTTAGGCTAAACAAGCCAAGCTCCCTGAGTCTCCTTTCATAAGACAAGTTTTCCATTCCTCGGATCATCCTAGTAGCCCTTCTCTGTACCTGTTCCAGTTTGAATTCATCCTTCTTAAACATGGGAGACCAGAACTGCACACAGTATTCCAGGTGAGGTCTCACCAGTGCCTTATATAACGGTACTAAAACCTCCTTATCCCTACTGGAAATACCTCTCCTGATGCATCCCAAGACGACATTAGCTTTTTTCACAGCCATATCACATTGGCAGCTCATAGTCAACCTATGATCAACCAATACTCCAAGGTCCTTTTCCTCCTCCGTTACTTCTAGTTGATGCGTCCCTAGCTTATAACTAAAATTCTTGTTATTAATCCCTAAATGCATGACCTTACACTTCTCACTATTAAATTTCATCCTATTCCTATTACTCCAGTTTACAAGGTCATCCAGATCCTCCTGTAGGGTATCCCTGTCCTTCTCTAAATTAGCAATACCTCCCAGCTTTGTATCATCTGCAAACTTTATTAGCACACTCCCACTTTTTGTGCCCAGGTCAGTAATAAAAAGATTAAATAAGATTGGTCCCAAAACTGATCCTTGAGGAACTCCACTGGTAACCTCCCTCCAACTTGACAGTTCACCTTTCAGTAGGACCCGTTGTAGTCTCCCCTTTAACCAATTCCCTATCCACCTTTCAATTTTCCTATTGATGCCCATCTTATCCAATTTAACTAATAATTCCCCATGTGGCACAGTATCAAACGCCTTACTAAAATCTAAATAAATTAGATCCACTGCGTTTCCTTTATCTAAAAAATCTGTTACTCTCTCAAAGAAGGAAATCAGGTTGGTTTGGCACGATCTACCTTTTGTAAAACCATGTTGTATTTTGTCCCATTTACCATTGACTTCAATGTCCTTAACTACCTTCTCCTTCAAAATTTTTTCCAAGACCTTGCATACTACAGATGTCAAACTAACAGGCCTATAATTACTTGGATCACTTTTTTTCCCTTTCTTAAAAATAGGAACTATGTTAGCAATTCTCCAATCATATGGTACAACCCCTGAATTTACAGATTCATTAAAAATTCTTGCTAATGGGCTTGCAATTTCTTGTGCCAATTCTTTTAATATTCTTGGATGAAGATTATCTGGGCCCCCCGATTTAGCCCCATTAAGCTGTTTGAGTTTCGCTTCTATCTCAGATATGGTGATGTCTACCTCCATATCCTCATTCCCATTTATCATGCTACCATTATCCCTAAGATCCTCTTTAGTCTTATTAAAGACTGAGGCAAAGTATTTGTTTAGATATTGGGCCATGCCTAGATTATCCTTGACCTCCACTCCATCCTCAGTTTTTAGCGGTCCCACTTCTTCTTTCTTTGTTTTCTTCCTATTTATATGACTATAGAACCTTTTACTATTGGTTTTAATTCCCTTTGCAAGGTCCAACTCTACTTGACTTTTAGCCTGTCTCACTTTATCCCTACATATTCTGACCTCAATAAGGTAGCTTTCCTTACTGATCCCTCCCTTCTTCCACTCCCTATATGCTTTCTGCTTTTTCTTAATTACCTCTCTAAGATGCTTGCTCATCCAGCTTGGTCTACAACTCCTGCCTATGAATTTTTTCCCCTTTCTTGGGATGCAGGCTTCCGATAGCTTCTGCAGCTTTAATTTAAAATAATCCCAGGCCTCCTCTACCTTTAAACCCATAAATTCTTCAGTCCAATCCACTTCCCTAACTAATTTCCTTAATTTTTGAAAGTCAGCCCTTTTGAAATCAAAAACCCTAGTTGCAGATTTATTTTTGTTAATCCTTCCATTCAGTTTGAACTGAATTAGCTCATGATCACTTGAGCCAAGATTATCCCCTACAACCATTTCCTCTATGAGATCCTCATTACTCGCCAAGACCAAATCTAAAATGGCATCCCCTCTAGTCGGTTCAGCAACTACTTGTTGAAGGAATCCATCAGCTATCGCATCTAGGAAAATCTGAGCCCTATTATTATTACTAGCACTCATCCTCCAGTCTATATCTGGGAAGTTAAAGTCTCCCATGATCACACAGTTTCCATTAGTATTTACTTTATTAAAAACATTAAAAAGGGCTCTATCGATATCCAAATTAGATCCCGGCCGTCTATAGCACACCCCAAGCACTATCCCAGGGGAGGCTCTAATAGTTTTCTTCCCCAATTTAATTATTGCCCAGACAGACTCAGTCATATCCATTTCATCGCTTCTTATTTCTTTACATTCTATCTCATCATTGATATACAGTGCTACTCCACCACCTTTACCTTTTTTTCGGTCTTTCCTAAACAGCACATACCCTTCAATACCTGTAGCCCAGTCATGACTACTATTCCACCAGGTCTCTGTTATACCTATAATATCTGGTTTCACTTCCTGCACCAGTAACTCTAGTTCCTCCATTTTGTTACCTAGGCTCCTTGCATTAGTGTACAAACATCTTAATTTTTGCTGTTTGGCCTCACTCACATTCTGTACCCTATTAGGCACGGTTATTTTACTACCAGTATAACCTATTAGACTTGTATCTACACTGCCCTTCCTCCTACCTACAGCTGTATCCACTCTTACTTCATTTTCTTTCCACTCTATGCTAAATTCTGGCGTGGAGATTACCTGGACATCTCCCAACCATCTCCCCCAAATTCCTAGTTTAAAGCTCTCTTAATCAGTTGTGCCAGCCTCCATCCTAGAAGTCTATTTCCTTCCCTACTCAGATGAAGTCCATCCCGAGAGAACTGTCCTCTATCCATGAATGCCTCCCAATGGCCATACATCCCAAAGCCCTCCTTATAGCACCACTGCCTAAGCCATCTATTGATAGTCATAATCTTGTCACACCTTTGTTGCCCTTCTCTAGGAACAGGCAGAATCCCACTAAAGATCACCTGAGCCTCAATTTCCTTAAGCGTCCTCCCCAGCCTAACATAGTCTCCCTTAATACTTTCCAGTGAGAATCTAGCCGTATCATTTGTTCCCACATGAAGGATAATTAGGGGATTCTTTCCCGCTCCCTTTAGAATCCTTTTTAACCTCAGGTCTACATCCCGTATCTTAGCACCTGGAAGACAGCACACCCTCCTATTTTCTGGATCAGCTCTGGTTACAGGCCTATCTATTCTTCTCAATAAAGAGTCCCCAATCACATAGACCTGCCTTTTCCTAGTGACGGTGCTATTCTCCAGTCTATCCCCTGTTCCCTCTGGCTGCAAGTTTTTTCCATTCCCATTCTCCCTTGTAATCCTTTTTAACCCATCCTGTATCCTCCTGGGGCTCATATTTGGTGTAATCTCCATTAACTCTTCCCCTTTTCCTATAGGACTAACCGCTCTTCTCTTCTTCCTTGCCCTGTCACCTTCAGTGACTACCTGCTGAGCCCCTTCTTCATTTTCCAACTCTGCAAACCTATTCTGAAGCTCTATTTCTCCTTCACTAGCCCGTCTTTTCCTCTGCCTAGTTCTTTTAGTCACATGCTTCCACTGACCACTTTCCTCACCCAGTCTCCCCTCAGAATTCCCTAGTCCTGCTTCCATCTGCAAGTCTGAGCTTTTCCCTTCAGATACCTCATGTCTTTGCTCCATAATCTGCTCAAACCCCTTCCTAAACTCTACCAGACTTTCCACCTGCATCTCCAAACCTCTGATCTTTTCCTCCATCAGCTCTATCAGACGGCATTTCATGCAGACAAAACTCTTACCAGGTGCCCCCTCCAGGATCATGTACATACCACAGCTTCCACATCCAGTCATCTTCATTGTGTCATCTGCTACATGGGTCACTCCCACTGCCACCTCTGAATCTGTCATAGCCTTCCCACCTAAATCCTGTTAATCTGGGAAACACAAACCACACCAAAACACCACCACCCACAGCAAAACCAAACCCCACACAAGCACCACAAGACAAACTCCGCTTTCAAACTCCCACTCAAACTCCCCTGTTTACAGCTCTGTTTGCTAACTCCTGTGCTGCTGCAGCTGTCTGTGTAAGACAGTGAGAAGTGTAAGGTCATGCATTTAGGGATTAATAACAAGACTACTTCTCGAGACTCCGCGATGCCTAGATCCGCAATGACACGGAGCTGGCAATCCCCGCCGGAAGTCGTGGGCACGGTGCCTCAAGGAGAGAGAGCTGGAGCGGCGACGGCGACCACGTCAGGAGCAGGTACAGTAGCTCCGACAAGAAGGGAAGCGCCTACGGTGCCTGTGCCTGTCCCGTCAATACTCTCTGCTCAGCGTGAAGCGGTGCCTGGAACTCCAATCTGACAGCACCCAACCAGACAACCTAGTGGGTGACGAAAGCGGAGGCCGGAGACTGTGCCCTGACAGGACACTGAGTGGCGAGCGGGCCCGAAAGTGGTCCCCTGACCGGGATCTGCATCGCGTCGGTATCAGCTGCTTAGAGCCCAGCGGTGGCTTGCCTCTAGAGCAGGGCCTGGGTGCCAGTGGTGCCCCGGGGACCTGCAGAGTCATAATGTCTCGGGCTGCCTGCAGGGCGGACATCCGGAGAGGCTTAAGTCGATGCAACTGGGCCGCTACGCTCGACATGAGTTGGAGCTCTGGAGCCCGGGGGGGAACTGGGGCTGCCCGACATAGGTCTAGCCTCTCCCCTTGCTTTCTCTCAAAGCCGCTGACAAGACGAGGCCTTTCTCTGTTTCTTAGACGGGGAGCGGTGCGTGGAAGGAAGACGAGGTGCCCAGTGCTGAATCCGCTCGGCGCACTGGGGTTGGGGCCAGTGCCGACTCCACGAGAAGGGCCCAAACTCTAATGTCTCTTTCCTTTTTGGTTCTAGGTTTGAAGGACCTGCAGATCTTACAGCGGTCAATAATGTGGGATTGATTCAAGCAGTGGAGACCGTTGGCATGCGGGTCATTTCTGGGCATCGAACGCCTGCAAGACTCACACGATTTAAACCCTGGGGCACGGGGCATGCCCCGGACGCTAACTGACTGAACTGAACCTTGTTGAACTAACTAACACGGGTACCACTAACAACAAATGATGAGTTCTGGGACGAGCTGCAGCGAAGCACAGCTGGAGCAAGTAGTTCCGACGCATCCTCATTGGTGGCAAGAAGGAACTGAGGGTGGGGGGAGAGCTATAGAAGTGCTACTCCATAGGTCGCAGCAGCGCTCCCCCTATGGGTACTGCTAAGGGAAAAACTTCCAGCACCAGTGCATGCGGCAAGCACGCACACCTACTGTGAAATACACACGAGTAAACACTCGAAGAAGAACTTTCCCTCCTCATTGACACCTCCTCATCAATTATTGGGAAAGGACTACATCCACCCTGATTGAATTGGCCCTGTCAATACTGGGGTTCTCCACTTATGAGGTAACTCCCTTCTTTTCATGGGTCAATATAATAATGCCTGCATCTGTAATTTTCACTTCATGCATCTGAAGAAGTGGGTTTTTTACCCACAAAAGCTTATGTCCAAATAAATCTGTTATTCTTTAAGGTGCCACTAGGCTCCTTGTTGTTTTTGTGGATACAGACTGCTACCCCCTGATACTCTTTCACTTAGCTTCATAAGTCATCCTGGTTGAGGATTTCCTACACTGGAGTAGAATATTTTCAATTTTAGCTAAGTTTTTTCTTGGAGGTCTTCAGCCAGCCAGCATGCAGGCTCTCAGATGTAATGAAGGTCAGTTCAGGTGTAGAATCTGGTTGTTCTGTCAGACTGTTTCAGATAGGGCAGGTAAGGTGATGGGAGCTGTGTTAAGATATGCATGGATCCAAATCCCAGAACCCCTGGCCCATATCATCATCAGTCCCGGGGCTGGCATCATTAGTCCTGCATCTTGCCTTGGTTTCCTCAGAATCCTTGATATAATGAGTATCAGCAGTGGTGGTGGAACAATGTGTATAAAGGGAGTACTGAGAGCCATTGAATCAAACTGTAAACCCTGTATATAATGAAAACCACTTCAAGCCAGGGGGTGCTGCAGCACCTCCCACACCTTTAGTTCTAGCACCTACGGGTATCAGTGGAAATGCATGCATCAATCCCAGTGACCATGTGATGAGAAAAGCGTCTGTCTGTCCCCTTCCTATCTGACATGTTCTGATCTGAGGCTAACGGGTCTATTTCTAGAAGTCTCCACCTGCAAAAGATGTCTGCAGGACTGAGTCTTCGACAGATTTCTCATGGCTGTCTGACAACTGCCTGCCGAGTGGACCTGCTAAGGTGTTCTGAAAGCTGAAAAGATGTAGCATTGTTTGGAGGTTCATTTGGAATGCACAACTCCAGAGCTGATTGGCCCCCTGAGAGAGTGGCGACAATCTCAATCCCCTTTGTCTGTTGATAAAATGAAGAGTGGTGGTGGTGTCTGTCAGATCTTGGGTTGTGGATCTGAGTAGCACTAGGAATGCCTTGTATTCCAAGCAGATGACTGTTCTAGGATGTTTATGCGGCAACCACCTTCCTGAGGAGACTATAAGTTCTGAATTTGAAAGCCATCTAGATGAGGTCTCTTATCTCTGAGGAGAAGCGTTTGTCACCAGAATCTTGGTACTAGAGGTGTAGAAAAGATACTTCCTTGTGCACCTGAAGAAGGCCTTTCTACCAGTTTAATGAGAGGACTTCTTGTGGGGCTGTGACCATCAGACCCATGTGGTGCCTGCTGGGCAGATACGCTGATTTGTGTGAAGCCTAGGCAAAGTCTGGCACACTGCATCACACGAGGCACATGAGGCCATGTGTCTCAGAAGCCCGAGGCATGCACTTACTGATGTCTTTGGGTGAGCTTAAAGTTGGTTGATTAGGGGCTCTGTCGTTTGGCATCTTTGCTGTGGAAGGTAAGCGCTCAGCGACCTGGAATCTAATGCTGCTCCTACAAACTCTATGCTTTGAGTTCAAGAGTAGATTTTTCTGTTGGCTTTAAGGCCCACTGTGGTGCTTTAGAATTACTGAATTGAATTGAGTTGCTTACCTGCTGTGATGATCTTCCTCAGATCAGCCAGTTGTTGAGATATGAGTAAACCTGGATTCCATGTCTCCTTAAGTGGGCTGCTACGACTGCAAAGCAACACCTTTGGGGCTGTGGAAAGGCCAAATGGCAGGACCCTGTAATGAGATGTTCCTACTAGAGATCAGAGGTATTTCCTGTGGGCTGGATGAATGGCTACGTGAAAGCAGGCTGAGTGCCACGAACCAGTCTTGAGGATTCACTGAAGGGATTATAGAAGTCAGAATCACCCCTGCTGAATTTGAAATTACATGAATTTGTTGAGATGTTGAAGGTACAGAATGGGAATGCTAACTGGGATGAGAAAATAATGCCAACAAAACCCCTGCCCCTGAGGATGCTTTCTCCAGTGCACCAAGCTGTAGAAGCAAGTCCACTTCTTGTTTTAGCTCATGGGAAGGGTCCCTGAACAGAGCTAAGGAAGAGATTGAAATTGGATAGAATACCCCTCGTTTACAATTTACAAAAAACTCATTGGTCTGAGGTTGTCCAAGTCCAGGTTTTCTGAAAATAAAGTGGTGGTTGCCAAAATCAGGGAGCTGAAGGGAGGTGGCTGGAAAGGAAGAGATCCTTTGAAGGTTCTGTCAGGATCTCAAGATTGGTGTTAAACCTGTTGCCTGATAGAAGAGACAGAATGTGCAGCAGTAGAGGAAGAGGGTCGCTATCACTGAAATCTCTGCTTCTTTCTTGGTGACTCCAAGGTCCTTGGAGACTGGTAATAGTACTGGGCCGAGGGACGCTGCCTGAAGGAAGTCTGTGGTCTCGCTTGCTTCCTTCTTGGGGCTTTAACAACTCAGAGAACAAAGAGTTGCCCAACAATCCTTTAAGAAATAGAGGGCTTCATCTGCCTTTGATTAAGACATTCATTGCCCTCACAGGTAACGTTTGGACCTCCCTGTAAATCCCTGAACACTGGAACCAGGTAGAACGTCTCATGGCCGCTGGTGTAGACACAGTATGTGTCACTGTGTCGCATGCATCCAGTACCGCCTGTTAGGATGTGCAGGCTATCAGCTGTCCTCAGACACGATGGTCTTTAGCTCCTCTTGGTGTTCATGAGATAATTTGTCCCAATTAAAATAATTAGTGATTAGCCCCACATACATCTGGAGGCTGACAGATAAGAGACTGAGTCTGAAAAGTCCAGTCTCTTTGGGTCTTTCTCCCTCATTGTGGACCTGGGAGGCCCCTCCTGCTTCAACCTCTCTTGGACTGTACCTACAAGTGACCCTAGTACTAGGTGGGAATAAACTATTCAGATCCCTTGGAAGGAACGTTGTACCTCCTGTCAGGTTCCAGCAGTCCCTTTTGTTTATAGGTATCGTAGGGTGCACAATGTCTAGGAGTCTGAGAGGTTTCTCTTGAGCCACTTCCAGAGTGTTTACTGTGTACCTGATGAGCTCTTGGAATGCCTTGAAGTCATCAACTGAAGGAGGCGTTGAGGGACTAACTGCCTTGTCGGGAAAGATGAGATTGCAGCAGGGAACAAGTTGTTGTTCTCCTTGTAGATGTTGTTCTTAGTCACTTGCCTCTCCAAGATTTGAGCCTGCACTAGTTGATCTGGCTGTAATAACTTATATTGCCTCTTTGGGGAAGGGGGTAGACCCTAGTGGTGGCCAAAGAGGCAGACTTGCGTGAACAGCACTAACCCCCTGGGGCATCCAATAGGGCCTAGGCTGATATGGGCATAGGCATTGGAGTGGGACTCTCATAGAAGGTACCACAGGAATGTTCCCTATGAGCCTTAGGTCATTCTCTGCTATCCCTTATTGAGTCCTCCTCAGAGTCTCTTCCCCCCTTGGGTAGCACAGTGGGAGTCAGGAAGCAAAGCGTGTAGGAGAGGAGTCCCTGTTGTGCTTTAAGGGGGATGACAAAAGGAGTACACCTGTTCCAAGCCAGGGGCCATCCTGTCAGGAGTGCCCTGGCTCTGTTGTGCTCTCCCTGGCTGGGCAGGAGGTGCAGGCAATACCAGAGATATTTCCTTTGCCTACTGTATTGACATCTCAGTAGCCAGCAGGTTACACCAGCCTCAACCCCTCAAGAAGAGGAGACTCCAGTACCAAGCCCAAAGATAAATCACCTTATATGTATATGCCCTTAGTACTGGTACAGTAGGTACTGACGCACTGGGCACTGAGAACACAGTTATGGGATTGCCGAGTGGTGAGGGATCAGTTCCAGGAGAGACAGTCCACCGGTTTAGTCGGCACTGCTGGCACTCTCCCAACACTCAGTACCAGTGCACCAGAGGAATTCAAAGCAGCCACTCCACCATGTGTCAGACCGAGCCTTGGGCCTTGATTCAGTAGGCACTAGAGAGGGTGAGCTAACCCTTGGCTCACCTCTGAATTTAAATTGTCAGAGGCTGGAATGGTGGCAGATGACCGAAATTTCTTGGCTGCCGTAGCTCAGGGTGGAATCCTTGCCCACTGGAGCACTTGTGGACAGGGGAAATGACTGGAGAACTGAGGTTTAACTATCTCCGAGGAGGCTTGCATAGAGTGCTCCAGGGAGAACAATATTAGATGGGCTTCTCTAGCTTTTTGAGTATGCTTATAGGAGGAGACACATATGTTACATTGTCCCTCTCCTAAACAGAACAGACACCTGGATTGTAGATCATTGAAGCTTCAGAGGAAGGACAGGTTTTAATTTCTGCCATTTTGCTAGAGCCCCTGTACAAGGGGGTTTCTAGCCTAAAAATCAGAACCTGACTGAAAAGAATAGTGTGTGTATCTCCAACAGGCAACAAGCCTACCGAAGCACCAACACTAAACAAGCACAGCGGGGAGAGAAGCAGCCAGACACTGCCTCGCTGCCAATGGGTAGTAAGAAGAACATGAGGGATAGCTGGGTCAACTCCACTCTTTATGCCTTTGAGTGTGGGGGATGCACAAACACCACCCATGGACACGGCTGGCCAAAATAATCTGATTTCATGTGCCTGGGACACGTGTACCAAGAGAGAAATCAAAATGGAATCCATGTGGGAAATCATGGAAGAATGCAGGTAGGGCACACAAACTACTTTTACTCTGTCCTGCAGTGACACCATTTGTGGGGGAGAGGAGATGGGGAGGAAGACCCTGTAAATCTGTAACAATGAGTTTAACCTGGAACTACAAACACTAAATTGCCTTACCAATGACCGCATATAGTGCATGGTTACACTGTCATGGTCCTAATCTGGTGTCCAACGTGTGGAGAAATGGAGCTGAAGCATGAAGGCTGGCACCCAATCCAGAACATTTTGGCCTCTCAAAAACACTCCACTCTGCATTATGTCTAATTCTAAAGGAGCTTATCCTTTGTAAAGTGCTTTGAGAGCACTGGGTGAAAAACACTATGTGCTACAGATTTTTACCATCTCCTTTTCTCAGGCCAGGCAGTTGAAGGCCACCAGAATGACCCCACCCCCCTTCCCCAGACTCCAAGATGCCATGCGTTTCTTCACAGAAGAGAGGGTCTCCCCCAGTTTCTCTGAAGATAAAAAAAAGAAATCTCTCCTTTTGCATACAAAGAACATCCTGAAGACAACACCCTTTCCAGAGATCAGATTCCTTGAGTCATGTGTCTAGAGCCCTGCCCTTCATTGAGAGTAAAATTTATTCGATGCCACGCTTGACGTCTGCGTACCTTTGAGAATCTGCTTCTGAAAGTGGCCTGCTCATCTTCTACAAGGCACTGAATGCACTCATCTAATTCGATTACCGATAAGAGAGACTTGGCCATGGAATCTGGTCGCTGTGAATGCAAACATTCAGCATTGACACCTATGAGGTGTCACACTGAAGCACTCAAACCAACATGCTACATTCTGTCTGTTATTTCATTGTAATTGGGCCTCATCTTTGAATCAATCATAGAATCATAGAATATAAGGGTTGGAAGGGACCTCAGGAGGTCATCTAGTCCAACCCCCTGCTCAAAAGCAGGACCCATCCCCAATTAAATCATCCCAGCCAGGGCTTTGTCAAGCCTGACCTTAAAAACTTCTAAGGAAGGAGATTCCACCACCTCCCTAGGCAACGCATTCCAGTGTTTCACCACCCTCCTAGTGAAAAAGTTTTTCCTAATATCCAACCTAAAACTCCCCCACTGCAACTTGAGACCATTACTCCTTCGCCTGTCCTCTTCCACCACTGAGAATAGTCTAGAACCATCCTCTCTGGAACCACCTCTCAGGTAGTTGAAAGCAGCTATCAAATCCCCCCTTATTCTTCTCTTCCGCAGACTAAACAATCCCAGTTCCCTCAGCCTCTCCTCAGAAGTCATGTGTTCCAGACCCCTAATCATTTTTGTTGCCCTTCGCTGGACTCTTTCCAATTTACCCACATCCTTCTTGTAGTGTGGGGCCCAAAACTGGACACAGTACTCCAGATGAGGCCTCACCAATGTCGAATAGAGGGGGACGATCACGTCCCTCGATCTGCTCGCTATGCCCCTACTTATACATCCCAAAATGCCATTGGCCTTCTTGGCAACAAGGGCACACTGCTGACTCATATCCAGCTTCTTGTCCACTGTCACCCCTAGGTCCTTTTTCGCAGAACTGCTGCCTAGCCATTTGGTCCCTAGTCTTTAGCTGTGCATTGGGTTCTTCCGTCCTAAGTGCAGGACCCTGCACTTATCCTTATTGAACCTCATCAGATTTCTTTTGGCCCAATCCTTTGGTCTAAAGCATTACCAAGCCGGGTGAGATCTGAACCAGAAACCATGAGAACATTGTACAATTATAGGGATAAAAGTTTGCACAATTCAGTGATCCCAATCAAGTTCATAGTACTTTCTTTCCACCTTCTGTAGGTGGAATTGAACAAAGTGAACCCAAACTTGATTGATATCTTGAGAACAAAACAGACAGGAACCAGTATATCAAGAAGTGAACCCAAATTCACACATCCATTTTAATGTCCCTATGACTCTTTGGAAAAGGAGCTAAATCCAGCCATAGCTTACATAAGATGACACGTGAGAGCTGCAAAGAGACAGCAGAGAAAATGATCCTGCCTTCCTCCATCCCAACTACTGTGTACAGGTTGAAGTTTCTTCAATCATTAGACTCACCAGCCTTATCTTACTGTTCCACACAATCCAAGTGCCAATAGCTCAGGCGTTAGAGGAGGGAACATATTAGCACCAAGGAAGCATAAAAACAAAAAATAAACAAACCTATGTTAAAATGCTACCCAAAGGTGAACATTCTTCTGAGCCTTGCCCTCAACATAGTGAGGTCTGGTATACAGGTAGATCCTTGAAGAGAGATAATCCAGAAGGATCTGGTAAGGTCATATCGCTCTAAAACTGGCTGGAAAGACACTACAATGCACTTGGTATTGTGCCCAATGGTGGGCTGGGGAGGATGACAAATACCACCTTTCTCACAATGTGCACACCACTGAGAACTGTTGATGGAAGATGGACTCTTGGTTGGGAAGGTGTATCTATCACCTCCAGACATCAAGCCATCATAACAGGAGAAATGGGTTCCATCTTCAGACATCTGTAGGGAATTTGAGCCAGGGTTCTGAAGTTCCCCTTATAGTGCCTCACCCTGCATCCTTCAATAAATCTCAGTAACATTATTGTCTCACTACTTGTCATGGCTCATGGGGATCTCTTGCTGCTTTGGGGAGGACTTTAAAAGCACCTAAGGCAGTTAGGATCATGAGTTCCATTGTCTTTCAGTGGGACTTTGCCCAAAGGATTTAGGAGCTTCTTTCAAAAATCTCCCCTATTAACTACTCTACACATACACAAAGGAAATTGACTAGTCTACTCCAAACATTAATACCCTACATGCTATCTTGTGTTCCCTCTAAGCTTTGTGGTCAGGCGGCCACCCAGGAGTTATTCAAGGGCCACGCACATCCAGCAGCATGTGTTCAGGTCCTTCTCCCCCCGCTGCTTTGTGGCCACGTTGCTCCTGCCCTCTGCCTTGGAGTCCCTGGCCAGCTGCTCCCGGGACCCTCCTGCTGGCTGTGCAGAGTGCGGGGAGAGGGGGATGCTGATGTCCCTTCCCCCACCCCTGTACCTCATCTCCACAGAGCATGGGAGGGGGGACAGGGCTCAGGAGCAGGAAAGCTTCTGAGGTCTGAATGAGCCTTCAGAGCCATGAGTGAATGCCTTAAAGAGAGAGTGCATGGTCTCTCAGAGACTTCCCCAGGAGCCAGCACAAAGTCACACACACACAGTCTCTCACACTCACCTCCCAATACATATTTGTATTATTGTTGTTGTTACTCCTTGGTAATTCCTGCAATGCACATATATTCTCTGTAATTTTATTCTTTCAAAGTGCTGTTATTTTAGTGTTTTGACTGGTCTATGCATTTCATAATTTTTATTTCTCTTTTACACTTAAATTTAATTCTTTGAGTAGTGAATTATAAAATGCCTAACCTGTCTTGGCTGGAATTATTATCCCTATGGTAACTTTTTAAAAATATATATTATATCTAGGTTTTTTGTTTCTACTGGTGGCACACATCTGCAAATACCTCAGTGCACATAAAATTTATTCCGCATATGGATGGAAAAAATTAGAGGGAACACTGATGCTATCCCCCCTCTGCAGCACTTTGGTGCCAAGGTGATAAGCACCTTAGATATACTTAAGACAAAATAAATAATATCTACATTTATGGTTCCTCACACTGAGTCTATCAACTTAGTAGAAGTGCCTTTGAACTTGCCTTAAGATGGATCTCTGCCCTGACACGATGCTATTCCTTCACACAAAGGTCCTGCTTACACCCTGTAGGAGCAAGGGACCAGATGGCTACATAGACTGGGTAGTGTTTATATCTCCAAAGGTACACATAAGGCGCATCCTTCACAGTCTTAACGCAAGACAAAAATCTTAGCTACCAAGTGGCCTGAAGGAACAAGATGCCAAAGGCCGCATCACTTAGGAAGGGGCCTTGTATTATGACAATGGCTGAAACAGGGTTTTTCTTATTTTAACTTAGCCTCTGCAGTAAATCACATCCTACAGATGCTTACAGACCCATAAGAGATGCATGGAGGAGAGTTACCTGTGGTTTGCACTGCATGTAATATTCACTGGCGAAGGATTTCACATTGCTTCACTTTTCAACAATCTAGTCAATGAATATTGCACAGCATAAGGGGAGAGTCGAGTGCTGTTATTCAATGGGGGTGAACTGGAACGTTGCGAGCACTCGTGTGCAACCTCACTTCCACAGGCAGGTGCTACAGATGCACTCTAAAAAAGAGAGCTCTTATCCACTCCACCTGGCACTCAGTAAAGGCTTACATTATGTAACTGAGCGTCAGGCAAACATAATATTCCATGATGTTTGCCAGGAGACAGACAAATGCTCCTCAAAAAAAGTGAGGGAGGAGACTGAGCAGAGCAGGTAGCTGCACAGCCCATCTGGTCGCAGCAGGTTAGTTTGGAACCAAGTTGGCTACTTTGGTTCCTTTGCTCCGTGAGCTAGTAGGGCAGAACACAGCTCCTCAGCAGGAGGATGCACACCTCACCTGGCAGGCTGGTGGAGCAGCAACATTGATGGGCTCTTGTCCTTAGCTGGGGAAGGGTCAATGAACTGTACAGCCTTTGGAGGAGGGAGATCCCAGAAGACCTCCCATGCAATAAGGGAAGACCTCAAATGAAGATTCAGGGGAAGAGACAGAAAGGCTGAGATTGTGGGAGATGAGAGAAGGAAAAGACCCAGAGAAATGTTAAATACTAGAAGAATGAATCAGTTTCTCAGTTAGTCAAAAGCCGTACAATGTGATGAATTCCCCTTAGCATAAGGAAGATCACTCTGGCGCACAAACATTAAATCGTCCCCCTATGCATAGATAAGCACACACTGCAGCCATGTCAGAATGCGAGAACAGATATATACATAGGCATCTATAGGATACCAGGAAGTACAACTCAACTAGCCAGCAAACAAGACTCGGGCTAATGACAGATCTATAACACTGCTGAACTAATCACTTCCCTTTCTCAGGAAATAAAACTCAAGTGACACAGTGATCTAAGGTGGCAGTTACCATGGCGAAACAAGCAGGGGTGAACAATCGGGTGACCCAGCAGCTCAAGACCCACTGAAAAGAGGCTGTGAGTCAGCTCATGACAAATGCATGTAAGCAACTTTGAATCAAATACAACAAAAGAAATCAACGACGTTGCTGTTTTAGCTGAACATCCTCTCATCCGAACAACATACAGCCCACTAACGGTACCTTTTAACAGCCCACTGGGCTACAAAACATATTGGTTCACCATTCTGCCTGCTCCTCAACTTGGTAGGAAAGTTTATGGGAGGAATCACATCACAGGGATGAGACACCTTCCTCCCACTCTACAAATGAGAACAAGCAGTACAGGAGACTCCAAAGGACACTGCCAGAAATCCTTATGGTTTAAACCAGGACATTTTGAATACAGAACACAACAGAGGGACACTTTCCCTTGCAACATGCAAAGCTGCAAAACACCCCCTGTGCTTAATACAATTAACAAGAAAAACAGGGTATGTTTAACGCAAACCAGAAAAGAACACGCTTCGTTTTTATCCCAGGACGCAGGTGCCAAGAGGAGTGTGTGACCTGAATGGGGCCTTCTCCTGCTCTCCTTGGGTGCGTGTGGGACATTGGAGTTTACACAGCATGCTGAGGACCTGTAACCTGGGCACGCTTACAAACATTACCACCACTACACACAACTGCAGGAGACACAGTAACCTGGAAAGTGTTTCCTTTGCTGAGCAAGTGAAGGGCAGAATGCCTTGCACCCAGGAGAAATATTAATCCTAGAAAAGGTATATAGAGAAGTCTGTTCTCCAATTACATAGAGAACATTTCTTCAGGTTTCTAGACCAATCAGAGGCCCCCACAATTAATACCTCCTGCCAATGCTAGACAAAATTCATTTCCAGCATTCACTTCTATGCTGGATAACAGTTCCCTACATGGATTACAATGTGCTTCTTGTCATGCACACAACGTGCCCCCCAAGACCACCCCACAAGTGCTTACAGATATTTTCAGGCTGAAATTAAGCAGCAAATGCATTGGGGACAATTATAAAAGTCTTCCACACTCAACGTGCTTTGGGCTGAGCATCATAAGTTGTTATTGCAAAATGCCTTCAAGGCCTGTAAATCTTAACCCCTCTGCCTCAAAGGAGGTAAATGGCAGAAAGCAAAATAGCAATCCATTGCTCTTCCAACAGCCACATGGATTTTAACAAACAGCTGTGGTGAAGTAACTGCTGATCATTACTAGGCTCTACTCCGCAGATATATTAGTTTAATGAAAGGATAAAGGAAGAGGGACACACAAGAGCAGAAAAACTCTAGACGTTGATTCATCATTCTGATCTCACCAATGGGGGGTCTGCTTAGGTAAAGCTAAGGGCCTGCTGCTCCCCTCTGGTGCATGGCAAGAGGGGAAGGAGGCATGAGTGCATTAAGAAGAAGAAATGGGAACAGGTGTCACTGCAGTAGAAACTGGCAGCTCTTTGGTATGTGTCACCTACACGGACACATAGATCTCTGTGCAAAGTGAGAGCAAATCATGGAACAACCAATCTAGCATGTGCCCACAGAACTCCAGCATTATAGTAAGTCTGTCCAGGAAATTAACGCTAACCTCCCCTCCACAACTTCCAGACCCCTGTAAGGGAGCAGGAGCAAACAGCAGGCAAGGGTCAGCCACTGGCAGGAGGGCACACGAAATGACCATGCTGCCAACATTTCTTGGGGCAAGGGGCCTGGGAGAAGTTTAGTGTGGCAGGCATGATGAGTACAGTCAAAATCAGTCATTTGCCCCAATTTTCCATTGGTTCTCCTGTCCACAAGTTTGACAAGTCACACACCTTGTCCCACACACATCACCATCAGCCCTATCTCACAGAGCGAAGAAAACATCCAAGTAGCGATAGATGCATCTTTTTGCTTCTCCCCTTCTATCCACTATAATGACGGAAGGGAGTGCAAGGAGAAAAACACTCCTAACATGCACTGGAAGGCTTGATTTCACTATTCACTGAACACAGTAGCTCCACTGTAGCTCAGATCCCTGCTTCATTTCCTCCCAGAAAAAGCTGATCATTTGGTGCCCAAGAACAAGTCCAGGGGGTTTTAAATGAAGCCAGCATTTATCCTGAAGATGAGAGAGCCCTGCCATGGAGTCACATTTCCTACAACGGACTGCAGCCCCTCAGATAGATCTAACTTAATACCAAGAAACAGTGTCCTAGTAATTACTTCTTTCATGAGGCTGATCCTGAAGAAGCCAGAGCACTAATCCCACTGGGAGGAACACACCATTGTGCCTGGCAGGCAGCATTGAGTATGTACATGAAGAAGATCGACCTTATATACACAAGGGACAATTCACCTTCCCTCAGGTTTTAAAGGATGGAAAAGTTTTTTGGAAGAAGCCACATAAATCAGCAGCATTAAAGACCAACATAGATAAGTCCTCTGAATATATCCTGCATCTCACCAAAGAAGGCCAAGATTGCCATGTGAACAGGGAAGAAGTCTCCACCCTCAAAACGCAATGACGCAGACAACTGACAATGAAACCAACAAGAGCAACAGCTACCAACAGCATTAAAACAGAGGCGGCCAAACGCAACCCAGGGAGTTCTGCAAAGCAGCTTGCAGCCAGCCTTCTCTAACACAGAGGTGCAGGCCCCTGGAGTTCCAGTTTGCAGCCAGCAATTCTCCATCCTGACCTGAGCAAGCAGGCAGGAGGAGGGCGATTGCAATGTTTCCCATTTCATACATATTGGAGGTGACCTTTGAGCTACTGGCAAGTTGCCAATGCAGCCATGAACTGAGCTGAGTTTGGCTGCCCCTGGATTAAAGTGACCTCTTTGTGTCATTAACCCCTGAAATGTCACCATGCTAATTAGAAATTGGGATGTTTTAATCCATTTAGCTACAGCTGTGAAAACTGTGGGGTGAGCAGTGGTATGAAAGGCATCCTTCCATCACAGAATCAGGACAGCACAGGAGAAGAGGGAAGTTTCTTCACCTCAATGCATTCAGTAGAAAGCCTCCTTGGAAACCCAATACACACACCCATGCTACATTTACTGGACAAATAGCTGGACCTGGTAAATCTGTGATTTGGAATCTGGAAATACCACAATAAACCAAATGCTAGTTTGTATTAAGTGAAGGGAACAAGGAAAAGAGTTGCCAAATTTTATACCGTCAGTGTCAGCGTAAGTTTCCTGCTTCTATGAAAGGCCTCACTCCTAGCACAGGAGATGGCTGTTTGGTAGTGGGGCTGTGGCACTCCTGGGGGAATAGCTCGGGGAAGTTATTAGTTCTTGGTCTAGCTATACTATTTGATTTGACTGGGGTAACCAACAGGTTTAGTTATTAGAATATTGTTAAAAGATTATCCAGGGCATCCAAGCCACTGCATAAGCACTCTTATTAGAGTTTGTACAAAATCAGATACATTCTCAACCTGGTGACATGACATTTTCTCCCTAACAACTCAGTCCTGGGCCCCACCCAGGAAGAGATTAAAATGGTGCAAGCTCCGTCTTGTGGGGAAGGAGAGATGACATTCCCCTGTCCATCCATCATACAAATGAGCTCAATTTGGACTCAGAGCTCAAAGGACAGTTACCAGCCTCACAGCAGGTATCACTGATTAAAAAAAAGTTTAGGATTTTGTCCTAAATTAGAGGCCATTTTCCCTAATTCTGTCAAGCACCACATACTGGTCACCCAGGAGGGTGGGATGGGGGAGCCCTAGCTGACCCAAGTCTCACCGAAGTCAGTGGGAACCTTTCCACTGATTTCAGTTGGGTTTCGATCAGGCTCATGCTGAGGAACACAACTTGCCACAAATTAACCACTAACGACTGTTGCAATGAACAGGACGCTGTCACGACTGGGAGGTTCTGACAGAACTGGCCTAAGAACAGACCTTGCAACGTTCCCATCGAGATGGTCATCTTCTAGACATTCTCCACACACGCTGCCAGCAGGATGATCAGAAGACATCATTACACAAGGGGCCTAGGAGGTGCCTCCACCAGGATGCACGTGGCGGGATGGATAGACTACCCAGGTGACTGCTGGCGCCCTGTCATAGTGGGGATGAGACGTGTGTCTGGGGTCTTGGAACATTTCCTCTGTGCTGCCAGCACTGCAGAGTGCAAGCAAGTATTGGAGGGGGGAAGGGAAGAATAGATATGCCATGCCAAGGGGCAGCCTGCGCATTTCCCCAATTGGACCCTCTCAGGTGTGTGTAGGGTAACTTCCCCGGATTCCTACATGAAACCTATGTGGGGTAGGAACACTCCCTAGGTGCCTACAGGTGCCCCATCACAAAGTGAGGGATGGGAACCTTACCGGGCCTTACCTCTCCTATTTGAACAAAAACAGACACCTGCTCCAGCATCTGTGGATGTTCCAGCAGGAAAGTGGTCAAGCTTGACAAAGCCCTGGCTGGGATGATTTAGCTGGGGATTGGTCCTGCTTTGAGCAGGGGCTTGGACTAGATGACCTCCTGAGGTCCCTTCCAACCCTGATATTCTATGATTCTACCCAGATGGAGAGGAGCTTCCCAGGTGCCCAGGGCTGTCCCATCAGTGGACCCTGGCCACTGCAGGTAAGACGAGCTGAGAAGAGGAGAGCTGGGTGCATACAGTGGTGGTTTAGTTACTGTGCTGTTCACACCAAGTTATGTACAGGTTTTCCCATGATAGTGCGTTTTACATGGAAACCATCATGGTGGCAGTCAAAGCATGGGTGGCAACACAGAAGGGAAGTCAGATTTTAGCCTCACCCACTGTGAGAGATTCCATTAAAATGGTACAAATTCCAGAGCTCCCCTGCAAGCATCTTTTTTGCCAGGTGACCTCATCGGGGACACCAGCAATACTGGCATCACATCAGCCTGTGCACATTCCCATTGGCGTTAAAAATCAGAAGCCATAGGAGCATTTCTACAAACATTTAGCACGAAGTTTTTAGAACAGGAACATGCTCAGACTTTGCACTGCTATTGTAACTGTAGATATACACACACACGTGCCACATCTAACAGGTGGGCTGTATGCACATTCATACAATTCTAAAACTGTGACTCAGTTTTTAAGTTGTGTGGTTCTCCTCTGGCAGGGGAAGCCAGTCTTTAGGCAAGGAAACCAATGGTATTCCAAAGTATGAATGGGTTAGATCACTACAGCAATTTTTGCTCACATGCAAAACTGAAAAGGAGGTGGGAAGCCATTCTCCCCCGACCAGGGGCTAAGTGAGAGGGATCTAGTAGAGGGCAGCACTGAACTGCGATCAGGTAGTTGTCTCCCAGGTGATCAGTCAGTTCCCTGAAATTTCCAAGGAATGGATGATAACAGTAGATTTCAGTTCTTCTTGTCTTCTGTGATTTACAGCTTTTGAGGGTCAGATACTTGCATGGTGCCCAACAGCAACAGACTCAAACAATCAGATCTAAATTACTGCTATAGTTGGGAGCTTATTCCGTGAGAGAAAGGCTAAGAATTTTTTTAAATTTAGAGTTCAGAAACATCTAGGGTGACTAGACGTCCTGATATAATCAGGACCACCCCAATATTATGGGCTGTGTCTTATATGGGCAACTATACCCCACCCCTCTGATCTCTGAAAAATGTCCTGATTTTTCACACTTGCTATCTGGTTACCCTAGAAACGTTCAGATTTACCAGGTACAACTGTGCATAGGCCACCCTTGCAAATGCAACTCCAACTTGCCAAAGGACAACATGAATACAAAGAGAGACACATATATGAGGAATCCCCCCCCACCCAGATGAGCCACATGGAAAAGTGGCAGGCAAGTAGCATTTGAACTCATCAGCGCTGTATACCCGAGGCCTCGCCCATAGCGACGCGTGTTTGTGTCTAACTCAAACCCTGTGTACAGGGGACAGATACAATTACTGTGCACAGACAGGGCAGTGAGGAGTTTCACACTAGCAGAGCTCTTTCCAACTGTGAGTATAAACCCACAAAGGCAACAACCTGTACTGGGAATCTTTTTCATCTCCAAGCCTTTAAATCTAGCCAATCTGCAGGTGTGCTCAAGTTGAAACGGCAGAACATTCAGAGCCTCTTGGCTCTTTCACAGAGGCATTGCAAAGCCTTTTGTAAGTTTCTGGGAACACTAACATTTGAGCGGCAGTGTCGTGTAAAAACAAGAGCCAATCTTCTTTTGAACCATTTCAAAAATCACTGACTCTCCACCCGCCCCCAGCAAAACAATATTCTTCTAGCAGCATTCGACCGAAGTGTAAAGCAACCTGATTGGCTTCCATGCATCCGATGGCCTCTTCCAAGAGTGAAAACTCCACGCAGACATAGCCATAGTCGTAACCTGGGGACAGCATTTAAATACAGACGGGAGTCGTGTTAGTGCCTTGTAATACAGAAGAGCCACATTTAAACACCCAATTTCCCCTTCCCTCAATCACAAACCCTCCTACCACCACCCCAACCTCTCTGCAAAATAAAACACAGAAAATCAGTGGCTGATACTCGGGTGCTGTTTAGGTCCGTGGAGTTGAGCTCAAGTTTTGGTTAGACACAAAGATGCTCTAAGAAACTCTCATTTCCCCTTCTGAAACAAGACAAGTGTGAGACCCCCTCCTTAAAACAGGTAATAGTGTGAACAATGCGCATTTTTAAAGAAGACAGACAAGACACTGAGTCAGGTTTATAATAACTAGGAGGCGCAGGCTGCTCTGAAACAAACATTGATTAATCCACAACAATAACTTTAGTGCAAACCTGGCCAGCATGTATTCTGTTTTTCTGAGTGACTAGTATTGTAATCCTCAGGATGCCTCCAGGAAAGAGCTAAAGTGCATCCTTGGCCTACATTAACTTTTGCTCTTTAACAACTGCTTTTTGAGTCTCAAAGTCCTTTGCACTATGAGCAAAGGCACAGAAGCAGGGCTGAAAATTCCAACCTTTTCTCACTGTGGCTTTTAAGCTAAGCCAGTGCATTTCCTAGGCATGTTTTGTACATTTCACAAAGGGAGGTGGGGGTGATTCAAAGTAAAAACACATCTTCATAGCACAAGAAATATAAAATGCCATTACTCCTTTTCTCTTTTCTGAAAAAGCCCTTGGTCAGGCGTGAGGGATTTTATTTTGTAGTCCAACTGTCTGTGCAGTAATGCAGATGTTTCATAAAAAGGGTAGGGTTAATGTTACTTGGTACAGAATTAAGGCAATTTCTATAACATTTCACCCATCCCTCTCCCCAAACATTTCTTTCTGATGGATACCCTTGACCTGGAAGAAGTGCTTTGATCCCCTCTTCCT
Source organism: Lepidochelys olivacea (assembly GCF_965140295.1). NCBI lineage: Eukaryota > Metazoa > Chordata > Testudines > Cheloniidae > Lepidochelys > Lepidochelys olivacea. Next base: position 49,745,335 of record NC_140417.1, read on the forward strand.
CCCATACTTTGTGGTTGACTGATCAGTAGGTTTGTGGAGAAAGCCCGTCTTTAGGCACTGTCTTGGTTGAGTGCTCCAGTTCCCACCCTCCCAAGAGCATCCTGCAGTGACTTTACCTCCAAACCAGCTACGATTCAAAAGGTCTCATTAAAACCATGAGTGATTAAGAGGAGAACATGCTGAACTAAAACAAAGGAAATGAACTGCATGACGCATATAGTCTGAAATTCTGCAAAAGCCAATGCACTTCCGCACCGTTCATTTCAGTACAGGCATGGTATTCCTTACCCTCACATCTCAAGTGCTTACCCACTCCTCGGCTTTCCCAGTCCTTTCCTGGCCTGTGATAGGGCAGTGTGCCAGAAACCCAGTATCTGGCATGGAGGGTCTCAGGTCATCCTCTCCCTTTGTCACCCTGGGCTCCCTCAGTTATACCTTTCAGATGACTTGGATACAGTACATTCCCTGCAAAGGTATTTATGTCCGTGTCCTTTTTCCTGGGAGATGCCAGTCTCTTAGGAAATGTCCAGAGTGCATTAGCCAAATCCATTCAGACTTATATTTGCTGCACTGGACATTTTTGGTTCCTGTATTTCTTGTATCACATTTGCAACATCAAAAGTTCTTTTGAAGTCGAAGCCACACAGTACAGTTGTCTCCTGACTCAACTTCACATCTTACTACCCAAATTTCACACTCACACACTCTGCACCTTGTTCTAGCCCAGCAACGCCGGGTTTGCATGTTTATTGTCCCAAGTATCAACCTGAATCCAGCTCCCTTTCTGCCTTGCATGTGAGCTTCAAAGAATAGGGCCTTGTATAGTCATATAATTCTCTTCCAAATCTCAGTTCTATTCTGTCAGTAATTAATATTTACTAGAGATTACAATCATCCATCATACTGTGCAAATGCAATTCAGATAAAAATTGCAGTTTGGGATTTAACTCAGTGAATGAAATCTAGGCTGGCACAGCACAAAAGCAGAATGGAACCAGTATCATACACAATATATAGCAAGCACCTGGAATTGCAGACATAAGATCAGGCACTAGAAGAGACACCCAAGGTGAGAGGAGGAACAGAAAACAAATTAAGCCAGATGTTCCTGGAGTATCAATTCTGTTCTGCAATGCCTCAGTTGCATCAGGGCACCTTGCAGGGGAAAAAGTTCTTTGCTCCTAAGAAGAGGCAGGGCTCTGAAAAGGAGAGTCACTAAGAAGAAGCATTGCTGCCCCTCACTGGGAAACTACTTTGCATTCAGAGCAGACTCTGGTTTAATTGTTCACTGCATAGCGTTGTGGCTTACGTGATACATTTTTTATCGTGTTCAAATCCAGAACCCCACAATCACACACACACACACCTCTTTCAAAAAGGGCTGCAAGAATGGCATTTGCAAGCACTTAACCAAGTCCTGATTCAGCCTGTTGGAAAGCATTTCAGAGAGTTGCTGTAATCAGAGAGCCAAGACCAGGATGCCGGATGTCTAATCTGTATATGTATATAAAGTAGACTGTGTCTACTGACAGGAAGCAAGATTGCACTACGTTTACCTCATGTTTTTGCCTCCCTATTGGCCCAATCCTGATTCAAATTCCTGTAAAGCTAACAGGCGCTGCAGGTGCTCAGCACCTCTCTGGCTTTGGCTCCACACAACAGATCTGACTGAGTCTAGGGGAAGGATGTCAAAAACAGAAGCCCATGCCAGTGATAACAATGTAAAGAACTCCCAACATTTGGAAGAATGTATGCTGCAGAGATAAGAGCCATTTCAAATACACTAAATGGAGAAACTTAAAGAGGTAGATTGTGATCTCGAGAAAAGGAAAGTGGAAAACATACAAGTGTCCAGTAAAGCGGGACACAGGGGAGGGAAAACTCGGCAACTCTGGAAGAATTTTGATTCACCTGCTGTTAGCTCTCCCTCCCTCTTGCATCCTTGCGGTAAGAAAAAAAAACAATGGGGAACTGAAAACAGCGTGGTGCAGCCCTAGGATGTCCAAGCTGTGCCCAGAGAAAGCTCCAGACCAGATGTTCAGTTGACGAAAGGCCATGAGAACTGAAATCATGTCAGAAGCATTTGGGGTGATCCTCTACAAGTCACCCATGTGCAGAAGGTACTAAATTAGTCACAAAAAAGAACAGAGCAAGTAAAGTCAGGAGTGCGACGTTTCAGACTGCTAACAAAGATCAGCAAGGGGAAGGGCTGAGTTTTCTGTCTCTGCCCTGCCCCCAATATGATAGGCATGCTTAGTGTTATGAACTATGCCGAACAGCATTAGCATCTGACTAAGGAGATTGCCCCTGGCCAAAAGCACAATAAAATCAAATGCAGGAGCATCCTTTCTGACAAAGCCAGAAGAAAGTGTGCAGTATGTTCCAGTCAATCTGCATAAATAGCTATAAGCTAGAAACACAGGCTGACAGGGATGCAACAAAGCTATGGGATTCCTTCCACGTCCCCGAGAAAGGCACCAATCAATTAGATCTGGTAATTGCCTGACTCTATACATTAACTGTTGTACCCAGAGCATCAAACTCAAAATGAAAACCCAAGACTCGGGGAGTGGAGACATTTTTTGAAGTGCTAAAATCAAAGATGGCCAATAAAAGTAGAGCAGCAGCACAGTCACAGCAGACCCATGCCATGGCCTGTTTGAACGTGAAAAAAATATGTTCACATGCAATAGTTTGTGTTAAGATCACATGATAAAATCCAAAGTTGTCTTGACTTGATCTTTCACCCACAGATTAGAACTAGGGGGAGGAGGAAGCATTGTAAAGACCATCTTAGGTCTAATCAGAAGGGAAGAGGGCAGTTCTAGGCTCTAGGCTCATTTAAATGGTTCATTTAAATATGAAGCAGGTTTTTTGGAATGCCTGGCTTTTCTCTCTGCTGAAGAATTCTTCCCAGCACAGGGGCCTGGGGCAGGAGCTGAGCACCCCCACCCGGGAACTCTCAAAGTTGGTGCCTCTGGAGGCAAGGGATTTAGCTCAATTTCCCCAGCACCATTCTCTCATGGGAGAATTAGGGCCCAGGCAGGAGTGATCTCTTACTAGGAAGGACAGGCGTGTAGCCTGCACGAAGCCACATTCCTTAAGTTTCCAGGCACTCACGCTTGCCACGAATCTAGAACCCTATGGAATGAAAGAGCCCCAATGAGAGTGGCGGTGAGAGCAAGCCAGTGAAGGAATCCATGCAGCAGGAGTTTGGGATTAGGGAGTCATGACTAAGGAATAGTCTCCTCCAATACCAAAGGAAATCCCAATTGCCTAGAAATCTTAATTCAAACTTTTAAATACACTTCAGAAAAACTTGTCCACTAAAGTGAGGATAAAAGGTTAGGCAAAAGTTTGACACTAATTTCCAAGTGACAAAAGCTTCTTCTGAATTTGTAATAGTCATTTGGCAAGAAAATGCTTGCACAGGCATTAAAGCATGCCATTTAATTTTTTAAATCAGCAAATTTTACTAAGTATGCAGATATATACCAGGAAGTACTATTAACTTTAGCCATTGAAATAACTCATTAACATTGTAAAAGTACTACTTAACCTTCATACAGACCACTGAATCCATTCCACCTTCTAGACTTACAGACAGGAGATGTTTGGCTCTCAAACATAAGATGAAACCATTCCTCAACATCTGCAATGCTAGAAATAAATATCTAATACAGTGCACAAGATTGAGCTCTAATCCTTTAATCTTCCATTGGTTTATTGGATATTATGGATGAGTTCTGGGTTTAGCGATATTTTAGTACCTTTCTTTGTATTCTCATTTTTATATCTTTGGGTCCACAGAATTCAGTAAAGCTTATTAAACAAATTTCTTAAAGTCATATCTGTTTAAGAGTGACACATGAAAACTTTCAGTGTCTATTTGGCATATCACTAACTATAGTGTTAAAGACACAATCCTCTAATTTGGTCAAAATTTAGATTTATGATCTTTATGAAATTTAAGATTAATCATTTTTTTTAATTTCAACCAAACTGTTTCAAACCTCAAATATTTGGAGAATTTGAAAGTGAAATGGACTACGATGAGAGTGAAATTGAATTCGCTGATTCTCAGTGTCAAAACTAAAATAGACAAAGTAAGCCAGAGTATGTAGTGAAGAGTAACTTGGAATTTTAAAATGTTTTAGGCTTTAATAACCCAAGATGTTATCTGTAATGTAGGTAAGGAAATTTATCTCAAGTACATCTTAAATTGAGTCTCCCCTTTAACCAACTCAGATTATTTCCTTACATGAGATAGATGACATTTGCAAAGAAAAAATCATGCTATTTTGAACTTTAAATCCACTATAAAGAGCATCGTAGAAAGACAGGAGTGAAAAGAGATTTTTTAGAATAAACCCCCTGTTCGTCCCAATGATTAGAAAACTGCCTTGATTAACATTGGCACAAATACTTAAAAACAGTGTAAGTTAGTTGTGAAGTAGTAACTAGAGAAGTAACAAGAGGCATTTTTGATGGCCCCAAATTTTGGATCAATTTTACTAAAACCTGCTTCATTTTAGTCAAGTATGACGAGCTACCAAAATGTGACACTGCCTCCTCCCACAGCAGCCTTATTTCCAAAGTTGAACTAGAGACCTTCCAAAGTGAGACTGCCAATAGCCTCAGGGCATGTCCAGACTAGAAAAAATGGCCAGGTTTTAATGTGTTAGCCCACAGCAGATGCATTTTAACTAGCAAATTAAACCCCATTTTACACCTAGTGTAGACTGGAAAAGTAGCGGTTTTAAAAGAGTTAACACTGACCACAACGTTATCAACTCTAGGCACTAAGTCGTATTTAACATCATGTAAATTTTTCAAAAGCATCTAAATCCCATTGTCCATTTATGCCAGAAGGAAGACACTGGATGTGGTTTAACTTTATTCTTAAATGTCTGGGAGTAGCTGGCAGATAAAAGTGTACAGTGCAGGTAATCCCATAATCCTTTCAATATATACCCTGGGGTCTTCCGTTGGCCCTCCACCTTACCCATCCTGGGACCTCACCATCCCCCCCATCGAATGTGGGTTAAAGGGGCTATAAAGAAGGGAGAGTTGGTTCCCTGCCATACCAGTCATAGGAGACCTGAACTCCCGTTTCTGCTCCTTTAAAGAATATCTCCTTTAAATGTTTTACCAATCCATGTATCTGGTCATTGTATCCCTAGAGAGTACCTACACTGGACATCCGCCAAGTTTAAAATACGGGTTGCAACTTCATAGCCTATTTCCTTTTCATGTTTGCCCCAACAAAGCCCCCGCAAACCTGCTGTCAGGAAGGCAAAAAACCCTCCACTGCACCTTGGCCAATCTGGAGTTGAGGGAAAAATTCCTTCCCAGCCCCCCCGAGGAAGAAGCAACTAAGGCAATGCCCACAGCAGATGCTGACAATACCCAGTATCTCGCCACTAATATAGCTCCTTCACTTAGTCCAGGTAAAAGAGGACTTTTCCAGCACTGGCATGCACCTATACAATCTCCCTTCTGCTGGTCCCTGGTGGATGAGGGGGATAGGTCTGAGTCCCCACACTAACCTGGTCTGCAGCAGAAAGTCACTTCCTGGCTCTCTAGCCTGTGAAGGGAGCACATATTTTCCAGTAAGCCAGACCAAGGCCATCACCACTTAGTTTGTGGTAAGGTTATTGTCCAACTATGCCAGAAGGAGGACAGGAGACACTGGATGTGGTTTAATTAGGCCTCAATTTTATTCATAAACATCTGGGAGTAGCTGGTAGAAAAAAGTATACAGTGCAGATAAGTCCATAATCATTTCAATATATACTTAAGGGGCTTCCATCAGCCCTCCTCCTTATCCACCCTCGTCCCCAGCCAACCCGCTGCTGGGACTTCACCATCCCCCCCCCCCCCTCGAATGAAGGGTAGGGGGGGCTACACAGGAAGGGGGTTCGCTCCCTGCCGTACCAGTCATAGGAGCCCCACACTCCCATTTCTGCTCCTTTAAAGAATACCTCCTTTAAATCCTTTACCAATCCATTTTATCTGATCACTGTATCCCTTTCCACCAGAGTACCTGCACTGGACATCTGCCACAAGGAGACACCAGCAATTAGCTTGACTGTCTCCCCCGAACACCTAGCTGGGTTCCCAGACATCTCCTAATGCCCTCTTTAATATCAGCCAAAAATATGTCAGCTCCCAAATCTGACAGGTAGACCCCATCCTCCCTGAATAATTCTGGTGCCCTGTATGCTATGGCTGGATGCGAAATTACCAACCCCCCTATGCCAGCCATGAATTTGGCCACCTCCCTATTCACATACCTCCTGGCCTTGTCAACCCGGGGGGGCTTCAAAGCTCCATCCCACACCCTGCGTTGCAGCATGTCCGACCACACCATTTTTACTCCTGGGAAAAGTTCAAGGATCTGCCCCAAGTCCCTCTTAGCTCTGATCATTAGGTCTACCCCTTTACACATTCCCAAATCATTTTCCCCAAGGTGAACCACAATTATATCTGGAGCCTGCCCATGGGCCCCCAAAGTGTGCAGAAGGGGCATCAGTTCGTCCCATAACATGCCCCTCCTCCCATGCCAGCTCAGGACTGCTTCACCACTGAGGCCCAGCTGCGGACCTCCAGCCAAACTGGAAGTCCGCCTATGCGCCCAATCAACAATACTGTGCCCGCAGATCCAGACCACCGTCTGCCTGGCCCGTCCACCAGCATCTGGAATGAGAACACAATGGAAAATTAACACTGATTCCCACATGGGGTCTCATGTACGTTCTGTACACTTCAGAACGAAAATGCCCAATTGCTTGAATTGCCCTATCCCCAGACCCAGCCGGACAACGGCCGCTGCTACCCCGATCCTGAATGAGCGAGAACTAAAATCATGTGCTGGGAGCCTCAACCCCACATGTCCAGGTAAAAGAGGGCTTTTCCTGCACCAGCATGGACCTAATACAGTCCCCCGCTCTCTTCACGCTGACCTGGCCTGCAGCAGAAAGTCACTCTAGCCCTTAGAGGGGCACACATCTTTTCCAACAAGCCAACCAACAGCCCTCACTGCTTAATCTGCAATGAGGTCACTTTCAACACTAACTTAGGCACTTACAAGCCAACACCCCATTGACTGTCAATGGGACTTAAGTTTTCTTTTCAAAACTGACTTTGATATCTTGGAGCCTAGGTGCTTTTACAAATTTCTACCAGTCACAACTTAAAACACAGACTTTTTTGTAATAATCTAAACATCCTCTAAAACAATGCTTTGGAAATGACAAAAACAAACTTAAAAACCACTCCATAAATCTGGATTTCTAACATAGGACACACACTGTCAGCATAAGTCACGCAACGCAGAAACTCAGATTCTCAGCCAGTCTGTTAATTTTGGATGCACCTTCTAAAGACTCTCCTTGCCTCAGACACTGCCAGTATATAAGACGCAGCACGCAACCAGATGGTTAAAGCTTAGGTCGCAACTTTATTAGCTAAGAAACAGCAACATAGAAGAGGTAAGAAACAGTGCTCCCAGCCCAAACCAGCCAGTAGCTAATGGTCCAGCCTGGCTCTCAAATGCTGATCATCCAGGCATCCCATACACTCAAGGGGAGGCGAAGGATTCAGTCCAGTATCTAGTTTGGGAGTGGCTGGGTCATTACACATATTGAATCTATTTCCCCATGTTAAGTATCCTCACACCTTCTTGTTGTCAACTGTCTGAATGGGCCATCTTGATTATCACTACAAAAGTTTTTTTCTCTCCTGCTGATAATAGCTCATCTTAATTAATTACAGGTTTCAGAGTAGCAGCTGTGTTAGTTTGTATTCGCAAAAAGGAGTACTAGTGGCACCTTAGACACTAACCAATTTATTTGAGCATAAGCTTTCGTGAGCTACAGCATCCAATGAAGTGAGCTATAGCTCATGAAAGCTTATGCTCAAATAAATTGGTTAGTCTCTTTAAGGTGTCACTAGTACTCCTTTTCTTTTTGCTTAATTAGCCGCTTACAGTTTGTATGGCAACTTCCACCTTCTCTGTATGTATGTGTATATCCTCTTACTATATGTTCCATTCTATGCATCCGATGAAGTCGGCTGTAGCCCACGAAAGCTTATGCTCCCCTATAAATTTGTTAGTCTCTAAGGTGCCACAAGTACTCCTGTTCTTTCTATATAAGAAAAAGTCCCAAAAAATGAGATTGTCCCTTTAAAAACGGGACATCTGGTCACCCTACACTTATACATCCCCGGATCATATCAACCCTTTCTGCCAGAGCATCGCACTGGGAGTTCATGTTCAGTTACATGTCTGCTATGACCCCTAAACCCTTTCCAGAGTCCCTGCTTTCCAGGCTACAGTCCCTGTTGTGTAGAGATGGGCTGCATTCCTCAGTCCAGATGTCTGAGCTTGGATTTGGCTGTAGTAAAGACGACATAGCACACAAATGTACGGTTAAAGCACACACCGCAACTTTATTATTAAACATCAGCGTCAGAGGGGTTAAGAAACACCACCCCTTACCAAATCTCCAGCACTAACAGTCCAGCGCAGCTCCCAATTATTGCTTTCCACAACAGCTCCCATCCCTGTACCCAGGTTTGGCACCTGGAAACCGGCCCCTGATATCAGCCGCCTGCTGCAGGGCATGTCAGCAATAAGCATGGATTTTCCTCACTTTCCCCCCTGCCCACAGAGTGGAAAGAAAATGCCCAATCCACCCTTTTAGGTCTGCCAAAAATATGTCTAAGCTCTCGGCAGACAGCTCCACACCATCTTTCCTGTATATGTTACGGCCCACATAGCAAATCTCCCGATGGGTGATCGAGCCCCCCATTTCCTGAAGGAACTTTGCTACCTCCCTATTCACACCCTTCCTGGCCCACTCAATCCCAGTGATTTTGGTGGCTCCTGGCCAAATCTGCTTCTGGAGCATCTCGGATCACACCAGCTTAACCTACTTCAACAATGAGAAGCACGTCCCTTTTTATCTTGAGTACTAAGATAACAACAGTGGCTGTCACTAGGCCATTTTCACCGAGATGCACAATAAGAACCTGCAGTGGGCAAGAGTGAGCTGCTAAAGAATGCAGGAGTGGCATTAGCTGGTCCCACAGTATGCCTTCCCTGCATGCCAGAACACATGAATGGCTTCGCGTCCGAAGCCCAACTAGGAACCATTTCGACTGCTGGTGGCCCGCTTGTGGGCCCAACGAATAACACTGCGGCCAATTATCCAAACGTCAGGCCGAGATGCTCCATCATTCCCTGCAAGGATAACAAAAATACCACCATATTTAACAGGACAACAGTTCTATCCTTCCCTTCCTGAAGGCAGCATCCCCCAGCCTGAGGGCGGAGGTTGCAGTCTGACTGCCAATGGCCTATAGACTGAATTGCAGGTGCATTGCAACCTAACGCGGCCTCAGAAGCAGCTGCCCCTCTTCCAAAAGAGAGGGAATCACAGACACCTAGTTTTCAGCCCAGAAATATAATTCCCATTTTAGCACCAGAGGGAAATGGAATCTGGTCAAGTACTTCACGTCTCCATGAATAAACTAATGGCTCCCACAGGATAGCTGGAAAGCCTGGAATACACACAAGGAAAGCAAATCCTTTCGTCATCACATTCCCTTAAAGTCTGGGATCCTCTGCCAGCCCCATCAATTTGGAGTCAGCACCGCAGATCCCAGGCCCCAATGGAGGTCATTCCAGACCAGACACATAACTGAACTATCATTAGCAGACATTGCTAGGATCTCACTTGCCCAAAGGCACCCAAAAAAAGGCAGCCATGAATGACACATTGAAGAAAACAGCTTTGCAACGGCTAGCACATGTGCTTGGTAAGGCCTGAACCAGATCAAAAGAATCTGAATCATGTGACACCTGGGATCTTCAATCGCAACCAACCTTTAAGATGCCTCTGAACCACAAATCCCCAGGCAATAATCAGGGAATCCTGCAAGCACCACAAGGTCACCCATTGTGATGAGACTGTGCAAGAGCAAGGGGGATGTTAGGAACAGATTCCGTAGGCAGTCACCTAATTTTAGGGGCAGCTCCTGCCTGATTTTCCCATCAGTCAGACAGGGGAAGTGGAATGTCTGCCCCTTTAAGGACATCGTGAATATTACCAGGAGCTGCCACACTAAGGTGACTGGACCAGCCCAGCTGCCCCTTCCACAATAGCCAGGCAGGGAAGTGGAGGTATCTGATCCTTTCATTGTATCCTTGCACACTGCTGGGGTGGCAGAGCAGCTGCTGCCCTGGGCAACCATGACAGTGCTGCTCCAGCTCAGCCCGACTGCCATTTCCCCACCAGCTGGGACATCGCTGGAGGGTCAGGAGGATGGTAGTTTGCATCCTAAGAGCCAAGCTCCCTCTCCTCCAATCTGTGGAAGAGGCAAGCCTACAATGGACCAACAGCTTTGTGATCTGTACTTGCTGAAGCTCCAGTATGGGTAACACTCAAACACAGAACCTGGCAACTCCTAAAATTCAAACTTTGTTAAATCCACTTTGTACATCCCAAATACCTTTGGAGCTATAGATTTTTCTACCAATCCAAGAGCAGCTTACTCAAGGACTGTGATACCTGGACCCGGTCTCAGTTGCCTGAGGCATGTCGTCACCAAGTCCATGCAGATGAAGATGAAATTCCCCAGTCACACTCATCCTGAATAGGATTGGAGATCACCTGTTGCTTTTGTCCCCTAGATCTGAGGGGAAAAGGGTGACGAAACTTCCCTGCTGTTATTCCAGACGTCAAGGCCACAATCCACAAGGAAGGCCCCACTAAGGCATCTCAGAACCAGAGATCTGAATCAGAGGATGTCCAGAAAGTCAAGCGGCACCTCCTTCACCAGAGCGACAGGCCCAGCCACACTCCCACTCTATGTTGCATTCTCCCCCCTCTTGGGTATCTTCAACAAGGCACCAAATGAAACGGCAGCTAATGGCACCTCTGCATGGCCCATGAACTGGCCAATCCCAGCTGTGGGGGATAAACGGGCAGGGGGGAAAGGCCACCACACTGATTTAGCAAAACAAATCCACAACAAACAAACAGATCACCACATTTTAGAGCCAACTCTCTCACTAGATTAAAGAGGACAAGAGCACTCAACATTGCTTCCAGCTCATTTTACTCCTCACCACATGCAACTGTATTTAATGAGCTGGATAAGCAGAATTCAATAACCACATCAGCAAACTGGTTGTTCATGTTATCTGTAATCTACCAAGAACATATAAGTGCTTAGTTCTATCAAACGGTTAAATGACGAAAGCTAAACAAATTACAACAAACATACCTGTTACCTTAATGTCCTCCAAGTGCCTAGGCTCTGCATCACACTTCAGTCTCACTCAGACCTCAGCAATACTAATTACAAAAGGGGGAACTGAGAACGAAGTAGCACCCCTCATTCTAAATTTATTTTAAATTTACACATTAGACCCCAGAGGTTAATGCAGCTCTTCATAGTCATATGCTTATAGTCCAAAAATAATCATAAATGATTACAGCTGTATGGTTAAGATTTTCAAGGGAGTCTAAGGAATTTGGGCACCATTTGGCATTTTTGAAAATATCCAGCCATAAACTGGACTGAAATGCTTTTAACAAATGGTAAAACAGAGTAACAGCAGCAGCAGAACATGTACATAGACAAGCAAAGATATTTTAATTTTCATTATTTGAGCCACAAGGCTTTGTACATTCCAAATCTACAACTCTGTCTACACACAAAGTTGCATCAGTTTAACTACAGGTTTCAAGCCAATTTAATTAAACTGGTGGAAGTGTGTGTATGGCGACTCACAGTACCTGTAATTTGCAGATGCTAGCTAAACCAATAGAAGTGAGGGTTCAACTGCTATAGGTGTCCATACAAGGGTTTGCACCAGCTTAACTTTATTTTAAACACAGTTAATTTAAACCAGTGCAACCTGTATGTAGGCAAACCCTGAGTTTAAACTTCTGTAGCAAGGTCAACTCTTGCTGGGGAAACAGAGAACCCTGAACTTGCTCTTTACCATGTAGTAAAATAGGAATTCTAACATTTAACTCTTTGGTTTCAAAGCATATTTGTAAGTTATATATTCTGCTAACAGTTAGGGATCTTAAAATGTGGATTTGGAGGCAAGTTAGACACATTTAACTTCAACTGTATCCTAATATAACTTGTCAGTTAAAAAAAATTTCTGGCCAATACACTGAACTAAAAAATAAAAGTGCTAATTAAAAACTTCCTCTTATTCTGCTGTCATCTAGATACCAGTACGAGAACATTTACAGCAGGCTATAATTTCAACAATTCTACACCAGTATTTTACACAGTGAGCAGATTTTTCTGAGAACACAGATCTGTCACAGGATCATATTAGCATTACCAGTGCAAACAGTCAGTGGTTTGAGGCATTTGGGAATGGACGAACTTAAACCAACAATACTAACATAGCGTGTGCCTGGGAGTGAAGAGGCTGGTATGGTAGAGAGAAGATCAGGACAAAAAATACTGAAGGTACCTGAAGAAAAAACTGAGTTTTTAGAAGAAGTCTTCAATAAATCCTAATTTTATATTACCTCTGATATAGCAACACTTCAGGCAGATATTTGTACTGATGCAGAGAAACCTCCCAGACCAATGAACCACCGTAACAAGCTATTTTATTTTGTTAACTTTTTTCTCTCCCTCCGTCCAAAAAAACAACAACTTTTAGAAGTATTGCATTAGACTTCACGAACATAAATTCAGACAGGATCAACTCCTGCTGTGATGAGTTCTGCATAAATATGCAGGAGTTCAAAACACTATTGTTACTGGAAGAGATGCACAATAGTACGCATTTAAGACTATATAAATGGCAGCACTGCCTGAGCCACTAAGTTCACTTACTATATAACTGAGGAAATAAATTCTGTGCTCCTAATCTTTGCTAAGGTATAATACACACTGTGTAAATAATGTCTACACAAATTAATTTTTTTTCCATCCTCCATGTTAAAGTTTTCTTCCCGCAGAGGGTTCAGGTGATGTGATGATACATTAAAGGGGACTTGATAAGCTAAAACAAAAAAACGAACATTTGGCACATAATCCTAACCACCAGGATAAAGTTCTGAATTTAAGACCTACCTGGCCCCTGGCCTTTGCAGGTCCTGAAGTCCAATCCCACGGCAGATAATCAGCTTCTAACACTAATGCACAATGATCTCACATTTATCATAGGGCAACCCCATACCAACTCATCCCAGATGAACTTATTTATCCAGTACATGGGACGCCCATTTATAAACACAATATCGCAACGCTCATACATTTTATTTTTAAATAGTAAAATAAACTGGTTAAAAAAACATAAAACCATTAAATATTGTGAAACATATCAAACCATCTTTTACCCAAACCACACCAATTCTAACAGGGAATCACTAGTATAGTACATGCTGAAATGTCAGCAGCTGATGATTCTTGGTGGGACTAGAATTCAGAATATACAGGAAAAAAGTACTTAGCATTTGATGTAATTCTGGGTTTATATGAATTTCTCTGCTAAACCTGTGTGCTACATAAGTCATATGTAAATAAGATAGACTTCTTTAAAGCCATGAAGAGTTGGATGGAAGGGCAGGGGCAGAAAAGATTGTTTCCTAGTATTGGATGATAGGTTATAACAGAAACCTTGTCCAAAACCCAAAAACTGAGATGTTGCTCCCTAGTTCCCTCCATACACCCCCTTTGCTCCTCTCCCAATCCTTTCTCTTTCTATTCCTTTGCCTTCTTTTCTGTTCTCCCCCTTATTTTGGAGGAAAGGAAAATCAATAAAATATAAAAAAGTAAATAAACCAGGTCCTATTTCCCAACCACTGTAGACTGAGAATACAAAACCATAAACTCTTTGCAAGGTAAAAATCTACCACTTTATTAATGATAAATAAGTTACTGCCCCCTCTGTACTGAAAGGGTAGCACCACACACACTCAAAATACAATGACAGGTTTCAGAGTAACAGCCGTGTTAGTCTGTCTTTGCAAAAAGAAAAGGAGGACTTGTGGCACCTTAGAGACTAACCAATTTATTTGAGCATGAGCTTTCGTGAGCTACAGCTCACTTCATCGGATGCATACAGTGGAAACTGCAGTAGACATTATATACCCACAGAGACCATGAAACAATACTCCCTCCCACCCCACTGTCCTGCTGGTAATAGCTTATCTAAAGTGATCATCAAGTTGGGCCATTTCCAGCACATATCCAGGTTCTCTCACCCTCTGCCCCACCCCCCCACATAAACTCACTCTCCTGCTGGTAATAGCCCATCCAAAGTGACCACTCTCTTCACAATGTGTATGATAATCAAGGTGGGTCATTTCCAGCACAAATCCAGGTTCTCTCACTCCCTCACCCCCCTCCAAAAAACCACACACACAAACTCACTCTCCTGCTGGTAACAGCTTATCAAAAGTGACCACTCTCCCTACAATGTGCATGATAATCAAGGTGGGCCATTTCCAGCACAAATCCAGGTTTTCTTACCCCCCCCCACCCCCATACACATACAGTTTGTGTGTGTGGTTTTTGGAGGGGGGTGAGAGAACCTGGATTTGTGCAGGAAATGGCCCACCTTGATCATCACACACATTGTGAAGAGAGTGGTCACTCTGGATGGGCTATTACCAGCAGGAGAGTGAGTTTGTGGGGGGGGGGGGGGGGTGAGGGGGTGGAGGGTGAGAAAACCTGGATTTGTGCTGGAAATGGCCCAACTTGATGATCACTTTAGGTAAGCTATTACCAGCAGGACAGTGGGGTGGGAGGGGGTATTGTTTCATGGTCTCTGTGTGTATATAATGTCTACTGCAGTTTCCACTGTATGCATCTGATGAAGTGAGCTGTAGCTCACGAAAGCTCATGCTCAAATAAATTGGTTAGTCTCTAAGGTGCCACAAGTACTCCTTTTCAAAATACAATAAACAACAATGCTGCACCAACAGAAAGGCACTGATGCCAAAAGAGATACCAAAAACTTTTAGAAATATGAAGGCAAACATAACATATCATACAGATTAAAACAATTTTATCCTTAAACTACAACCAGTTCATCCTTTGAGAGAGGGCATGCAGAAATGACCCAGTCCAAAGAGGCAAGAGGGGTTGACCCCTCTTGCCCCTTCACTGGAGAAGCCCCAACCCCTTCAGCCTAGAGGGACTAAAACAGTCAAAGCTGCTAAGTACCCTGAAAGGGACAACACTTCTCCTTGCTGTGAAGGGTCACAGCCTAAAGACTTGATCCCGTGGGAGGGGAAAAAAGCCACAATATTGAAAGGTTGTACGTTTCAGCTTTATTAAGGACAAAATATTACAACAGTATATACACAGAATATCCCAGATTCTAATAAAGAGCAGGGACCATCAATAAAAAATTCCATAAGAGGGTTGGAAGCTGCTTATGAGGCAAAATGGGGGCAGAACAGGAGCCCTGAATTAAAATGCTACTAAACACTTTATCATCTCATACTTATCAAATGATCTGTGATGGGAGATTTTTACTAACTCATGTAGGAAAGAAACTAATTCAATAAGAAATGTTAACGCAGGCAGACTGCTGACTCATGAAGGGAATAGGAAGTTTCAGATTTTGTGCTGGGGAGGTGAAAAGGTTGAGCACAGCTGTATTCCAAAAACGTGTCGCAAAAAGCTGTGACAGTGTTTTATGGACAGCCTTGTCTGCTGCTGCATTTCAGGGTTGTTGTATAAATCGTTCTCTGTAGCAGGGCTAATCAGTTAGTCAAGTACCTCTGCACAGAGTCTATCAACAATCCATTGCCTACCTCCCAGACACCTCCCTGGGTGAGGATAAAGTCCCAGGGAATGCCTTCTACTGGAAAGAGGTGGACTACTACAGCAGACTTGTCAAAAGCCAATTGTCCATCCAGCTGGAAGGACCAACAAGAGCCAGTATTACTGTTCAGCAAGGACCAATGCTTTGGTCCTGGCCACTCTAGCTGGCTACAAACAAGATTCAATTGCTTCTCGTAGGCTGGCATTGAAAATACCTTCCCCGATCTCTGACAGGTGAACACCATCTGGGCTGAACAGCTCCGGGGAAGAATACATAATCTGGTCATGCCTTAAAACTGAGATCCCAAACATGCTGCAAAATTTGGAGAGTTCCTTAATAATCATCTTCCTGGACTTCTCTACAACTCCTGGGGGTTTGTCTAACACTGGCCATGTCCTAGGCAGTAGAGTGGACCACACAATCTTTGTCTTGGGAAACATTGAACACAACGTTGTAAGGTCATTTTTCATGCTCTTGATTAAGCCCAGCCTTGATTGGTGAGCCAAGTCATTTTCCCCTAAGTGTATAATTATCACATCAGGCAAAACACCCCTCTGCACGACAGACTGTATTAGAGACAACAACTCATCCCATAGCATGTCCTTCGTACCCAACCACGATACATGAGCCCTGATGGGGTCTATCCCTAATCGTGCTCCATATGGATGGCACCAACCCCTCTTCCACAGTGAGGTCACCACTGTGTGGCCACAAATCCACACTTCCAGAGGATTAGCCTGAGGGGGTCGAGTCACTCCTGAAAGGAAACAACAAAAGGCTTCAGTTTAGTATGATCCTGCCCCCCACCTCCTCCCAAACAATCCCCACTACCCAGACCATCATCTTGCCTTGCGATGCTATGTAGGGTATGTGAGCTTGCAAATATGGGTATTGTGGGGCTAGCAGTGTCAGAGTGGTGGTACTTGGAGCCTTTGAGAGGTGGTGGGACAGGAAAGTGCAGCAATGCCTTGTGCAATTTCACCAGCACCGGCAGGCTGTGATAATGCAAGGCAGCAGTTTAAGGAAGCTGCCATGTCCCTCCAACTACAATCATGGCTGCTATGAGGGATCTGGGATTAGGTTATATTGGAAAAGAGTACGCCAAAGTGAAGGGACAACAAAGTCCTCAGGACATAACAAGCAAGAGCTCTACTTTAATGTAGAGAGAGACCACTCTCCCTTCGCATGCTCCCTGGATGAGGAAAATGGAGAGCTTATGACCCAACGTGGGGATGCTCAGTCCAAGAAAGAAATATATAAAATCCCCACTGACAAGGTGTTAACTACTAGACCTACCATGAGCTCTTACCAAGTGAATAAGCCTTACATACAGAACACAATTTTAAATTTTAACAGACATCTACTGAAATATTTCTGACGCTAACCATCCACTGCTCTGATATACGGGATAGACTGCACCAGGAAGAATCCCCTTTTTAGTTTGCCTGTGGAGCCTACAAATTGAAACGTAAATGGGATTCCAATGTGACAAAGCTTAGCCAGAATGAGTGCGAAGTTAAATTCCTGGGTCAAGTACCAGGAAGAACTGTGTTAAACAACTGGTGTGGAATGGAGCCAAGGACACGGCGGCAGTGCACGTACTGTCCACCTGCCATGCCATTTCTGCAGGGCTATGGAGATCAAACACAAATTGGCGTGCTTGATTCCAGGGAAGGAAAGCGGCTACGTTAATATCACTCCCTTGCTGACTGGACTACAGAGCAGTACTCAAGGGACACAAACAAGGGAAAGAGCTGCAAAAGTCACTAAAAATGAGACAAAAGGGTTAAAGAGGGAAAGGATTCAGCGCCTATGAAAAAAGGTAATGGGAAATGGTCTTTGGTGCTGATGGCACTCATCAAAACCAAAAATTATTCCAAAAATATTAAAATATAATAGAACAGCTGCTATTAACAAGCAGCTTCTAAAAGAGGTCATGCACATTGTAAGGTAATACCATTAATTCCCTACACAGCACTATTGTTATTGGCCAATACAAATTTCCTATCCTCCACAATTGGACACTTGCACTCAACTGGTCCCTCTTCCTCCTCCTACTGGCAGGGATGACACCTCTCTTGTTTCCCCCCTGCTCTGAAGACTAAGATCATGCCTCTGGTATCATGGCACAAGTGTCCCCTCCATCCCCCCCAGCTCTGGTGCTCAGTCCTTCCATGACACCCTTGTCCAGTTCTTGCATCACAAATACACAGGGGCCCTTAGGATCATAGGTCTGCCACAGCAGTGTCTGTCCTCAGATACATTTCTGGGATGCTCCCTACCTCTAATACAAATCTAGTCAGCCCCGCTCCCTGCACCCAAGTCAGCCCTGTATTACTACCCAATTAAAAAGGTATTCCCAGCTCTCACTATACAGTGCCCTCAGGAACTTCCCTTCACTTCATCTTTCCACAAGTTCTCAAAGGAAACATTTATAGGATCTCCTTGATAAAAAAAAGGGGGGGATTCATTCAAACCCCAAGTCTCCCTGCTTCCCAACATTTCTATGCAGAAATCATTTAAAATGTACTTAAATAGGCTGCTGTAGACCTCACTTCTCCCTCTACCAATACTACCTCCACCCTGGCTCACCTGATCCCTCCAGCTCCGCTTCACAGGACTCCTCTCTGGGCGCTCCGTTCTCCACCTCGGCCAATGTGTCCATCCTCCGCAAGGGTCTCCCAGCCCGGGAAGAACTCCTCTTGGCTCCCCAGATGCGCTCGTAGAGTAAGCTGGCACATCCTCACAGGTCTACCAGCAACCTCTCCTTGAAGCTCATTTCCCCTAAACAGCTTCCCCAACCGTCGGTACCAACCCTAGCACGAATCTCAGTTGAAAAACAGACCCTTCCAAGCTCTTTCCACCTCAGAGAGTTTCCAGAGGAACAATTCACTTGAACAGAAGGCTGAGGATGGTGGAGTATAGCCCACCTCATGCTCTCATTCATAACTTTGGTTTGTCTTTGTATTTGGCAAATACTGGTGCAGTGTTTCTTAAAGTAACATGACTCATAATAGGCAGCCAAAGGCCCTTCAAAATAAAGACAGCTCCTCACCCTCTGGTGGGCAGGGCATACATACAGTGATCCTGAACGTTCTGTGCACACTGGACACACAAGATCATTTCTCAGTCTCTTTGTTTTATGTTTAAACCCTACCTAGAAAAATAGAAATAAAGATTGAAGAAAAAAGTTTGGAGGAGCTATGTCTGGGTTTTAAAGTACAAGCAAGTTTATAAAGTGAAGAGTTGTGTTCATGTGAGATCCCTTGAAGACCTTCAAACTTTTCTGGCAGTGGCAGCATCATGTCAAATTTACAGGAAGTAACATGGGAAGAAGCGAAGCACATGACAAAACTGGTCCTGTGGCATTTCACACATGATTAAAAGCTCCACCACATACAACACACAAGGTTAGGTGTCCTTGAAAACCTTGACCCCTGCTGGGCCACTGGAGATCAAGTTATTCTGAATGGAGAAAAGGGAGCTATTAGTCAATTACATAACCACTTCTCACAAGGCTTTCATAAGCAAATCACTAGTATCTACCAAAAAGGCAGCTCATCTTTCACTCTGACTGGGAATGCATACTTATCAGAACAAGAAGAAGGGGTTTCAGAGCAAAATGGCTTCTAACTCTTGAGAAAACACTACAGACACCATTCTCAAGACATTAACTGAGCTGGCAACTGATACCCTCCAAAAAGGTACAGCCAGAGGAAGAGACAACAATCTAAACTATTAATGTACTTATTTTTGATGACATTATCACACATGATTATGGTGGGGGGGATACAAAAAAAAACCAAAACTGTCCGAACAAATTTTCTTGGTACCTCTAACATGTAGGTACACGCATTAGCCCAAAAGTTAGAGGTCCAACTTAAACCACGTAAACATATGGAAGCTCATAAGATAGAACATATTTGGTCTGAATATTAGACGTCTAACACAAATCTGTGAATGTCCTGGGTTCTTGGGTTAAAGTCAGGTGAACTCATAATATAGTAGTTAAGCCAGTTCTCTTGATTAGTTTCTCTACTTTTTTTTAAACCCAGATAATTGTTTTACTGTTTGTATGCCTCTTAGGCCAAACTGTCTAAAGGGTAGATAGCCCATATGCACATCAAAATCACGCACCATTGTGTCAGAAACAGTACTGAAAGATCAGCAAGTGCAGAGATTAAAATGTTTTTCCCTTAATGCACATGCATCATTGTTAAAAATGCATCTTTATAGGCTTATATAAATTAATCAAACTAAAATCTCAGAGAAAGACTAACTACTGTAAAACACATTTTGTCAAATTAGTCTTGAAAAAAGTCACACAGCAAGACTCAGCGTAATAAAATAAGATTAGGGCCCTAACAAATTCACGGTCATGAAAAACGCATCCCGGACCATGAAATCTGGTCTCCCCCTGTGAAATCTGGTCTTGTTTGCTTTTACCCTATACTATACAGATTTCACGGGGGAGAGCAGTGTTTCTTAAACTCGGGGTCTTGACCCAAAAGGGAGTTGCAGGGGGGTCACAGTATTGCCACCCTGACTTCTGTGCTGCCTTCAGAACTGGGCAGCCGGAGTGCAGCGGCTGTTGGCTGGGCACCCAGCTCTGAAGACAGCGCCCCGCCAGCAGCAGTGCAGAAATAAGGGTCGCAATACCATACCATCACAACCTTATTTCTGTGCTGCTGCCTTCAGAGCTGGGCGGCCAAAGAGTGGTAGCTGCTGACTGAGGGCCCAACTCTGCAGGCAGCAGCCCAGAAGTAAAGGTGGCAGTACCACAACCCCCACAACAATAACATCGCAAATCCCCTCCACACACACACAAAACTCCTTTTCGGGTCAGGACCCCTACAATTACAACACCATAAAATTTCAGATTTAAATAGCTGAAGTCATGAAATTTATGATTTTTGAAATCCTATGTCTGTGAAATTGACCAAAATGGACAGTGAATTTGGTAGGGCCCTACATATGATAAAAAGAGCTTAACAGTCATTAAACTGTTCTGAACACTAATTATGGGACATTTATTCCACACTGAGTGTTGTTAGTTATTGGCCACTTCCTTTCCCCAATATCTGCAGTCCTCCTTCTCTCCAAGACACATTGCCAACATGAAGTGCACAATTAGACTCATTAATAACATTAAAATAATATATAGTTCTTGCTGTGTTGACACAGACGTTGCACTCTTACCCACGCATAGACGGACTTAGCACTAGCTCTTTTGAACTATGTTGTCTTTTTTTTCACCAAAATAATCAATATAGCTGGTGTGCATAGGTGTATTGCCTAGCACCTTCCATGATGAAATTTGCAGCATGATGTTGCCTTTGATTGTATGCATATTTAAGCACACACACCATTACTGCAGTAGTAGAGTCCCAATCTTCCAAACAGGGCTCCTACTTCCAAACACACTTAACTTTTCAGAAAAACTAAACTTTGAGCTCAGTTTTTCTGTTTCTCAGCTCAATTTTTTTAAGTTGGGTTTAAGTAAGCTTTCACCTTTTTAGTTACCTGATCAGGAAAAGATGTTTTCCACATTTTTAGAAAGTTACTTTGTTGTCACACACATACACAAAGGAAAGTTACTGATGTGATAAGTTACATAACTTCTGAGATTCCTGACTGGTATTTAAATTCTCAGGCATGTTACAACAACATATTTTGTTTTGTATCGAATCTCAAATCTTTGGATTGTCAAAACAATGCATCTGGCTAAAGCATGGTTATGTGGACTATGAATAATTCTGCACTACTGCAGACAAGTCAATAGGAAGCAGGGCTACTGACCAATCAAACTAGCTGACACAGAGTCAAGCAACAATTTTAAGTAGCCCACAGAACATAAGCTACTTTTTAAAATGTCAACCCTTTCCCTCCCCAAAAAAGTATTTACTACTATTTTAAATTAACAGAAATACATTTCTTGCTAAGATGATGACATGACAACTGAAACAGAACATTTCATTTACAGAGTATAAGGGAAATTTGCACTTCTTGGGTTAAAGAATAACCATCAGTGGGCATTAAGGCCTCAGCATGCAGCTTCAGACATTACCGCCCACATCTGGACACCTCTGGAAACTGTGGGGCAATAGCTCTCTACCAAAAGCCTAACCATACATCCAAATTGATTGGAGGTGCAAGACTTGTGAAGAGAAGCCCAGGTTGGAATTCATTTTTTACTGAGAAGGAACATCATACTCCTGAGAAAGAGTATTAGACAGAACCATGTCTGTATATGTACAAACATGCAGTGTTGTAGCTGTGTTGGTCCAAGACATTAGAGAGACAAGGTGGGTGAGGTTAAAAAAAACCCAAAACATATTACCCCACCCAGCTTGTCTCTGTGTACAAATATAATGCTTGATAATTGTGGTGTTGCACTGTATTAATTTCATAAGCTTGATGTTAGCCACGCTGTGTTACACTCAAGGAGGATGGAAGGGAGCAGAGAGGCACTACCCATATCCTCAGTGAATCCTGCTTGTTAGGCAAAAGCAGGTGACATCACTATGGGACATTCGTTCGTTCAAGGGACTGAGGAAAGATGGAGGCACTCCTTTGACAGCTGCTCAGAACCAAAAATGTAATTAAAGCTTTCCCTTTGTGAAATACTCTTTTGTTCCAGGTTTAATTGTAAATAAGTAATGCATTGACCCCAGGCATTACAACTATCCAGCAAGTAACCCAGACCAGCAATGGTACAATGCAATGTCCAGCATAGAAACTTTACATTTTTTTGTTTGTTTGTTTTTTAAATAAAAACACAAGAGTCTCCTTCTTTTAAGGGTTTGTAAAATGAAAAATTCACTTTGGAGCAGAAGCTGTTCAGTATCATCAGAGCAGGGAGAGATGCTTTCAGATGGTTTCCCATTGTATCCAGAATTTTCTTTCTATTGTAATTCTAACAACATCCCCAGGAATCATCCCTCATTCCCTACCATTGCACTTCCTTGTTTCGACACCTTTTTTTTCCACCTAGAAAGGAACCCTGCAAGTCTTGTGAATACATGTCAGAAGCACAAAAAAGTGAACCAGGAAGATGAAAAAAAAGTCATCCTTTGATAAGAGGAAAGCCATCCTAATCCAGAATCTGGTACTTGTGTATACATAC
Source organism: Lepidochelys olivacea (assembly GCF_965140295.1). Classification (NCBI taxonomy): domain Eukaryota; kingdom Metazoa; phylum Chordata; order Testudines; family Cheloniidae; genus Lepidochelys; species Lepidochelys olivacea. The sequence goes on from NC_140417.1 coordinate 49,768,287, forward strand.
ATATACACCGGACCCTCGTTACAACGTGGGATTTGGGATCCATATGCACTACCGCGTTAAAATGAATTGCAATTAAAGTAATTAAATTTGGGATCCATGGCCGTGACCGCATTATATGCGAATTCGCGCTATATAGACGTGTGCTCTAGCGAGGGTCTGGTGTGTGTGTCTATAGATATAGACACACACACACACACATATATATAAAGTTACATTTTGACCTGTGTTTCATAGCTATGATGTACTACAATAGCTTGGGATTACAAAAATAACATTTGTCAGTGATGCAAGGTCTCATGAGAAGTCTATTTGTATAGAATTTTTTCCAGAGTGCAGTCACCTCATGGTTAAGACCGACTGCCCAATAAAAAGATTTAACAGGTAACCTCTATAGGGAACAAACATTGCCCACTGTGCATACAGGTTTTGCTCCTGAAGGAGTTCATCAGACAGTTTAGGTGCTTTCTGTCACTCACACATGGCTAGAGCACAGGTAGTACATGTGCTTAACTCTGAAGTACCAAATCTATGACTGATGCCATCAATCTTGAAGACGGCAAGAATATAGACTAGTATTTAGATGACTCAATAGGTATTTTCAGGCCATACTACCTAGGATTATGGCACCAAACAATTTAAATAAAAAGAATAAGTGAGCACCAGCCTGATAAAGGCCTCTTGATAACCCCACCCCAGCTCCCTAAGACCAGAAGCACTGAAAAAACTCTCTCACCTGAACTATAATCTTTTAGGCGCAAGTCTTTCACAGGTGTCCCATCAGGCGCTCGGAAAGCGTTGAGAATCTAGAGAGACAAACCAAGAGTCCACATCAGTTCCACAGCACACACCAAACCAAGGCTAATTTAGCAAGGCAAGATAGCTTTTACTGTACTCTACTTCCTCTCTCTAACACTCTCATAAGACTTCTGTCGGTTTTGGATTCCCAACTCCATTACAAAGTGACATAGAATCATAGAATCATAGAATATCAGGGTTGGAAGGGACCCCAGAAGGTCATCTAGTCCAACCCCCTGCTCAAAGCAGGACCAATTCCCAGTTAAATCATCCCAGCCAGGGCTTTGTCAAGCCTGACCTTAAAAACCTCTAAGGAAGGAGATTCTACCACCTCCCTAGGTAACGCATTCCAGTGTTTCACCACCCTCTTAGTGAAAAAGTTTTTCCTAATATCCAATCTAAACCTCCCCCACTGCAACTTGAGACCATTACTCCTCGTTCTGTCATCTGCTACCATTGAGAACAGTCTAGAGCCATCCTCTTTGGAACCCCCTTTCAGGTAGTTGAAAGCAGCTATCAAATCCCCCCTCATTCTTCTCTTCTGCAGGCTAAACAATCCCAGCTCCCTCAGCCTCTCCTCATAACTCATGTGTTCCAGTCCCCTAATCATTTTTGTTGCCCTTCGCTGGACTCTCTCCAATTTATCCACATCCTTCTTGAAGTGTGGGGCCCAAAACTGGACACAGTACTCCAGATGAGGCCTCACCAATGTCGAATAGAGGGGAACGATCACGTCCCTCGATCTGCTCGCTATGCCCCTACTTATACATCCCAAAATGCCATTGGCCTTCTTGGCAACAAGGGCACACTGCTGACTCATATCCAGCTTCTCGTCCACTGTCACCCCTAGGTCCTTTTCCGCAGAACTGCTGCCTAGCCATTCGGTCCCTAGTCTGTAGCTGTGCATTGGGTTCTTCCGTCCTAAGTGCAGGACCCTGCACTTATCCTTATTGAACCTCATCAGATTCCTTTTGGCCCAATCTTCCAATTGGTCTAGGTCCTTCTGTATCCTATCCCTCCCCTCCAGCGTATCTACCACTCCTCCCAGTTTAGTATCATCCGCAAATTTGCTGAGAGTGCAATCCACACCATCCTCCAGATCATTTATGAAGATATTGAATAAAACCGGCCCCAGGACCGACCCTTGGGGCACTCCACTTGATACCGGCTGCCAACTAGACATGGAGCCATTGATCACTACCCGTTGAGCCCGACAATTTAGCCAGCTTTCTACCCACCTTATAGTGCATTCATCCAGCCCATACTTCCTTAACTTGCTGACAAGAATACTATGGGAGACCGTGTCAAAAGCTTTGCTAAAGTCAAGAAACAATACATCCACTGCTTTCCCTTCATCCACAGAACCAGTAATCTCATCATAAAAGGCGATTAGATTAGTCAGGCATGACCTTCCCTTGGTGAATCCATGCTGGCTGTTCCTGATCACTTTCCTCTCATATTTTCCCACAGAGTCTCCTTATCATCTGAGAACTGCCTTTTAAAGAGAAACACTGTCGTTACAGAATTCAGGTGCATGGAGCTCAGTTATTTAGGTTTTAATGACCGCTCCATTCAGTGTTTTCTTCTTAATGTGTTGCAATCACTTCTCTGGCCATTTATTACTATTAAAATCACTGATTGATAGTTACCTTTGAGATTGTTTGGGCCTTTATTTCCTCTAACATCCCACTATCTCAGGACACAGTAAGTTCCTCACCGGAGTTCTCAGGCACAATTCTCAAGAAGTCTGATAATCATAACCAAACTAAAGAGCACTACATTGCAAGAGGCTCACAGTCTGGAATTGCCATGAGATACACCCTGGGGCTGACTATTGGAGCTCTGTGGAAGTAACTTTTTCTACCACCTCACAGAGGAAGGCTAGCAACCAGTGTTGGCTTTTTGACTAAGCTCAAGTGTAGTACGAGATGTTTTTTCCATCTCTCCAGGATACTATTTTAGCACCTCCCAGCTATTGCCCATGGAGCGGCCTGCAGCTCACTTGCATACTAACTCCCTTTCTGGCTACAAAGTGAATAAAGATGAGGTAATACAGGAATATAAGGCAGCCTGAAAGAAAGGGAAGTGAAAAGCCTTAGGCCCTCCAGACAGGCTTAAGCAATCAAGCTAAAGTGCACTACATTTCCCCACCTATGAGCACTCAAGAGTGTCACCTCTACATTACTCGCAGTCAAAGTCTCAACAACAAGAAAAAAGTAGCACTGTGGTCACCTCTAAAACCTGGGATTTCCATGTGGAAAAAATCATAAGCTGGTGTAAATCGCACTCTGCCCACCTCTTGGACACAAAAGGCCTGAAAATACATTTTAGATTGGCAATTGCTTATATTTTTTGTTTAAAAGAAACAAAAGTTGCTCTTCTCTAATTAAAAGTCTCTTCTGTTCTTCAGACCATGCTGGGAACTGCTTACAACATTTGGGATATTACATATTTTTGCTACAGATTTTGAGAAACTTTGGAGGAATTTAAAAAAACCCACTTACATCATCCTTTGTGGCAGTTTCAGGCACTCCCCCTAGCCGAATGAGCTTGCTTGGTTTCACATCTTTGGGGCAGGTCCTGTAATCTTGGTCCTTGAGTTCAGAATCAAGATAGTTTTACAATTGAGACACAGTTGTCCATAAGACATAAAACAGTAACAAAATAAAGCAGGGTACAATTCATAAGCAGAATGGCTCCAACAGCTCTTTACAACAACAGTATGTTTTAGGGATGGGCAGCCATGTTGGCTGGTTGTGGCCTTTCAAACTTGGAGCTATTTCAAATGCATTTAGATTCCGCAAAGAAATTTCAGTTTAGTCCCAGTAAATACTTGTCTACATGCGATATCATTCAGAGTAACCCTCAGTCACTGCTAAGAAGTGGCCAAACTCCTGGAAAAATCATGGGCTCTAAAAGATTTTAAAGAAAAGTGAGACAAGCCAACATACAGTTTTGTTGTGCTCCTAAAAGCAGGAGATACTTGGAAATTTTAAAAAATAGCTTGAATTATTTATTTTGATATTACTTTGGACTAAATTAAATGTGTGGTATAGAGGGAATGAGTGGGAGTAGAAAACTAGAGGATGAGGAGGCATTCAGGGAAGGACCTATACAGGGATAAGACTGCTACCCCTAAGATATGGACGGAAATCTCCTTCACTACCCCTCCCCTCCTTTTTTCTCATACTTTAAATAAAAAAGGATCTGTTTTGGCTCATTCAGAGTTTTTACAAAACCACATACCTGAAGATCCTGCCTAGAATCTTTGCTGGGTTTTCCTTCTGTAAAGGACTTGCCGTGCTCATAATCAAACAGCTGACTCCCTGGCAGCCGGTGATCTACATCTCTGTACTCAATGTTTCTGTAATCAGTATCTTGTCTTCCGAGGAAATCCAGACCACCTTCGCCCTTTAGCACAAGACTAGAATCTGATCTTTGATGTTCAGTACCAGAAAGCTGCTGCTCATTTGCAAAGGTCTGAGGTGGCTCATCTCGGTCTTGAAGAGGCCCACGGCTATTCTGGAAATCTAGTGAAGACTCAATTTCAAGACCCACTCCAAGGGACTCTTCTCCTCTCGTTCTCAGCTCTGAATGTTGAAACTCTCCTTTCTGGATGCCAAAGGGAGATCTGTCTAGAATAAGATCACGCGTGGACTCTTCTCTCTTGTTTGTGCTTAAGGCAGATCGCTCTCTGTCTGTTAAAGGTACAGTAGACTGACTGCGCCTAAAATCTATAAGATTCTGATCCACAGGGGGAATCTCCCTGTCTGTAAAGTCCATAGTAGGAGCAATGTCTCTGCCCCTAAAATCCTGATCAGATCGAGACTTGTGCCTATTTCTGAAATCTGAAGGCTGTGTCTCCCTGTCCCTAAAGTCCAGATCAGAGGTACTCATGCCCCTGAAGTCCACGTCAGGTACATCCCTGTTTCTAAAATCTGAATAGGAATGCTCTCTGCCCCGATAGTGTAACTCAGGCATGTCCCTTGCCCTGAAGTCTGAATGGGCTCCATCTCTACCTCTGAAGTCCAGATCAAATGAACCCCTGCTCCTGAAGTCTGATGGGAGGTCCTCTCTGCCTCTATAGTCCATGGTATGAGCTTCCCTGTCCCTATAGCTCATACGGCTTGCCTCCCTATTTCTATAATCCATAGAAGAAACATCCCCACCCCTGAAGTCCATAGAGGGCCCCTCCCTATCTTGGAAATCTCCAGAGTACATCTCCCTGCCCCTAAACTCAGAAGAGGGTGGTTCCCGGCCCCTGAAGTCCAACTGTGAGTCGTCTCTGTTCTGAAAGTCAGAAGGTGGGAAGTCTCTGCTCCTGAAATCATGATGACCCTCCCCACCTCTGAAATCACTCCGAGGTCCATCTCTAGCTCCATAGGTGAAAGAAGCTTCCTCTCTGTTGGCAAACTGAGGATTGAGAAGGCCTGAGAGTGCCTGGATATCAAAAGGAAGTGATTCTCTGCCAGAGAAGTTGCCAGAGTGTCTTTCTTGAGCAAGACTATCAAGGGAAGAAGGGTATTCCCTGTTCCACCCGGGAGCAAACCTTTCTTCTTGGCTCCCACTGTAGAAATAAAGACAGTATTATTCATAAAGTGCTCAGAGTCTGAGCTCTACACAGAAGAACATTCTTCTCGAAGCTCTAAGAGCCACAGAAGGCATTGATGTTTGGCAGTCTAAGATGAGGCAGCATACGACAGATGTGAAATAGTAAACTTGCACGCTTCCATTTCACCACAATTTCTAGAAGCACTCAACAGGGAAAACCTGCAATATTAATGGGTTAATGATGATAGCAATCCACATAACCCTGCACTATATGCAGCTAGGGAGCCAGATGAGGCTCCCTGAAGTGGTCTATTTGCTTGAGCATCATTTTGCTTTGGTTCTCTTAGCACGGATACAAAAGGTTATCTTACTAAATGGTCATGAGGTGGAGGTTACCTAGTCATCTCAATTAGTATGCTGTGTAATAGTTTGTCCTCTTTGCTAGGGCCTGATATTGCAAGATGCTGAGCACTCTCAATTCACGCTGACTTCAGTAAGAGTTTGGGAGTGCTCAGAGGTTCCTAGGAAAAGGTCAAGTGTTCAAAACTGTGTAGCTTGCTTGTGTCATACTAGTTCCCCAGCAACGGCACCTAATTTATGTTGCTAAAGCCATGGGCTCTAATTCTCTATGCACAGTGAGACTCAGAAAGAGGTTTTTTCTCAAGGAGGTGGGTTTCAGAGTGGTAGTCATGTTAGTCTCTGTTATCAGCAAAAACAACAAGGAGTCCTTGCGGCAGCTTAGAGACTAACAAATTTATTTGGGCATAAGCTTTTGTGGGCTAAAACCCACTTCATAGAATCACAGAATATCAGGGTTGGAAGGGACCTCAGGAGGTCATCTAGTCCAACCCCCTGCTCAATCCCCAACTAAATCATCCACGCCAGGGCTTTGTCAAGCCTGACCTTAAAAATATCTAAGGAAGGAGATTCCACCACCTCCCTAGGTAACGCATTCCAGTGCTTCACCACCCTCCTAGTGAAAAAGTTTTTCCTAATATCCAACCTAAACCTCCCCCACTGCAACTTGAGACCATTACTCCTTGTTCTGTCATCTGCTACCACTGAGAACAGTCTAGAGCCATCCTCTTTGGAACCTCCTTTCAGGTAGTTGAAAGCAGCTACCAAATCCCCCCTCATTATTTTCTTCTGCAGACTAAACAATCCCACTTCCCTCAGACTCTCCTCACAAGTCATGTGTTCCAGTCCCCTAATCATTTTTGTTGCCCTCCGCTGGACTCTTTCCAATTTTTCCACATCCTTCTTGTAGTGTGGGGCCCAAAACTGGACACAGTACTCCAGATGAGGCCTCACCAACGTTGAATAGAGGGGAACGATCACGTCCCTCAATCTGCTGGCAATGCCGCTACTTATACATCCCAAAATGCCATTGGCCTTCTTGGCAACAAGGGCACACTGTTGACTCATATCCAGCTTCTCGTCCACTGTAATCCCCAGGTCCTTTTCTGCAGAACTGCTGCTTAGCCATTCAGTCCCTAGTCTGTAGCGGTGCATGGGATTCTTCCGTCCTAAGTGCAGGACTCTGCACTTGTCCTTGTTGAACCTCATCAGATTTCTTTTGGCCCAATCCTCTAATTTGTCTAGGTCCCTCTGTATCCTATCCCTACCCTCCACCGTATCTACCTCTCCTCCCAGTTTAGTGTCATCTGCAAACTTGCTGAGGGTGCAATCCACACCATCCTCCAGATCTTTAATGAAGATATTGAACATAATGAAGATATTCATCAGATGCATGGAGTGAAAAATACAGTAAGCAGTATAAATATTACAGCACATGAAAAGATGGGAGTTGCCTTATTAAGTGGGGGGTCAGTGCTAACGAGGCCAATTCAATTAAGGTGGAAGTGACCTATTCTGAACAAATGACAAGAAGGGGTGAATATCAAGAGAGGGAAAATTACTTTTGTAGTGACCCATCCACTCCCAGTCTTTATTCAGGCTGAATTTGATGATGTCCAGTTTGCAAATTAATTCCAGATCTGCAGTTTCTCATTGAAGTCTGTTTTTGAAGTTTTTTTGTTGAAGAATTGCCACTTAAGTCTGTTACTGAGTTTCCAGGAAGATTGAAGTGCTCTCCTACTGGTGCTCTCCTACTGGGAGTGGATGGCTCACTACAAAAAGTAATTTCCCCTCTGCTAATGACAGGTTTCAGAGTAGCAGCCGTGTTAGTCTGTATCCGCAAAAAGAAAAGGAGGACTTGTGGCACCTTAGAGACTAACAAATTTATTTGAGCAATGCATCCAATGAAGTGAGCTATAGCTCACGAAAGCTAATGCTCAAATAAATTTGTTAGTCTCTAATGTGCCACAAGTCCTCCTTTTCTTTTTCCCTCTACTGATACTCACACCTTCTTGTCAACTGTTGGAAATGGGTAACATCCACCTTGATTGCATTGGCCTCATTAGCACTACAAAAGTAATTTTCCCTCTCTTGATATTCACCCTTTCTTGTCAACTATTGAGAATAGGCCACTTCCACCTTAACTGAATTGGCCTTGTTAGCACTGACCCCCCACTTGATAAGGCAACTCCCATCTTTTCATGTGCTGTAATATTTATATTGCTTACTGTATTTTTCACTCCATGCATCTGATGAAGTGGGTTTTAGCCACGCAAGTTTATGCCCAAATAAATTTGTTAGTCTTTACGATGCCACAAGGACTCCTCGTTTTTTCTCAAGAGGTAGTTTCATAGCATAAGAATGGCCATACTTGGTCAGACCAAAGGTCCGTCCAGCCCAGTATCCAGTCTGCCGACAATGGCCAATGCCAGGTGCCCCAGAGGGAGCGTACCTAACAGGTAATGGACCAAGTGATCTCTCTCCTGCCATCCATCTCCACCCTCTGACAGAGGCTAGAGACACCATTACTGGTGTCTCCTGGCTAATAGCTATTTATGGACTTAACCTCCATGAATTTATTTAGTTCTCTTTTAAACCCTGTTATAGTCCTAGCCTTCATAACCTCCTCAGGCAAGGAGTTCCACAGGTTAACTGCACTGTATAAAGAAGAACTTCCTTTTATTTGTTTTAAACCTGATGCCCATTAATTTCATTTGGTGGCCCCTAGTTCTTATATTATGGGAACAAGTAAATAACATTTCCTTATTCACTTTCTCCACACCACTCATGATTTTATTTAGCTCTATCATATCCCCCTTAGTCTCCTCTTTTCCAAGCTGAAAAGTCCTAGCCTCTTTAATCTCTCCTCATATGGAACCCATTCCAAACCCCTAATCATTTTAGTTGCCCTTCTCTGAACCTTTTCTAATGCCAGTGTATCTTTTTTGAGATGAGGAGACCATATCTGTATGCAGTATTCAAGATGTGGGCATACCATGGATTTATATAAGGGCAATAAGATATTCTCTGTCTTATTCTCTATTCCTTTTTTAATGATTCCTAATATCCTGTTTGCTTTTTTGACTGACGCTGCACACTGCATGGACGTCTTCAGAGAACTATCCACGATGACTCCAAGATCTCTTTCCTGAAGCTACATCCAAATTACCAATAGGTTTTATGGGGATGAAGCAATCTGTCTCATTTTAGCCAAGTCTGACTCCCACGCATTTTTAAAAAACTTAAAAGGTAAACAGAAATAGAGCAAGAATCTTTAAAGAACAATCCCAAATCCTGATAAATCAGTAGACATCTCCACTTCGGTAATCTTAGCAAATCAAGTTCACCTTAAAGTTCACAAAGATAGAAGCATTCACCAATGGACATGTGAGATGACATATTTGAATTTAGTCAAATTATCTATGGATATATTGAAAGCAGTAATGCAAAACAATTATTATAACTTGGATCAAGGGAAAATAAATAATTCTCCAACACTTGAAAGAATTATGCTAGTTCATTTTCAACAGGAAAAAAAACCACCAGGAAAGCATCATCATCTAGAACCAGCCAGAACAGTATTAGTTCAAGGGTAAAATAAAATCACATACAGCTACTCATATATAAAGCATACAAGTAGGGAAATGACTTCTTGGCAATCTCTCCTTGTTACTGACTCAAACAGCAGAAGTATTCTCATTACCTCAGAACCCTGTGGGGTAAATTTCTGTTGTGAGGAAGTACACTCAGCAGATTCATTCAGGCTGGACAAATAAGTGAGTTAACAAGGACAATGAAAGAACTAAGTACTAGTGACTAAACAGTGAAATAGCCTAGCTCCTGATACCTCTCTTTTTCTAACCCCAATTTCCTGATATCAACATAGGGTCTAAATGACAGCCAGAGGAATGTAAGCAAGGGAAACATTCCATTGTGTTGATACTTCTTGTTTGAGTGTAAGGACTGTTACAATGACATTCACAAGTGTCTCACTATTGTACATTCCACATTCTGAGCTGTACTCCCTTAGATTTCTCTCTCAATAGCGTGGAAGTACCCTAACCATTCACTACAAACAAGTGACCTTAAAGGCCGTGAAATTGCAGATATGTTTGAAACCAAGAAATGTTGAAACCAAGATCCAACAGGATCCACATGATAATCTTTAAAAATGCCTTAACTGCTTCTAGAGTCAGAGTCAGATGTGTATTAACACCTTATCTAACAATGGCTACATTAAATTTAAGTGTATGTTCAGCAAAGGTGCAAGGAGGAGAAGCAGAAATGCTAGAAGCAGCTATCTTTGCAGAAGAAATGACTAGCAGGAATTTACAGGAAGCTGGAACATTTTGTGTGGTAGAAAACAGGCAATTTGAGCCACTCAGAGTAGCTCCACAGTGGTCCTATAGCTCACCCAAAAACAGTTTCACAATAGCAAGATGTGCAGTGAGTAATGACAAACAGTAAACAGAGAAGAGAGCTCCATAGCCCCTGTTACTTTCAACATTTCACATAAGAAGAGCCTTGAAATATAAACTCCAAATTCAAATGCTTACCGGAAAGGGCCCATTCTGTTGGCCGGCCGAGGGTCTCCCCACATCTTTCCCTGTCTGGTGGACTTCCAAAGATGGGTAAATTCCTTCCACAAACAATGACAGACAGCAGAACCTGTGGTGGAAATAGCATGACAATAAGCCTGTAGACATCTATGAAAAATATCATAGTTTAAACAAAGTTTTGTATATCTGAGATTCAGAAATATAAGCAACATGCTGCAGTGCAAGAACACAGAAATGCAACAATTAAACTCCTTCTTTTACTAAGTTTATATGTCCCAAACTATTCAACTTTTTTTTTTAAATCAGATTGTCAGAATGGCAGGGGATAGTAATTTACAATTTATTTGTCATTAATACCACACTTCCCACCTACTGTGTATTCTAATTTACTATTCACATTCCAATTAGAAAGGAGAAAACACTCAAGATCTACAAATCAATAGAGCTGTAATTTAAAAAAAAAAAATCAACGTACAACATTAATTTTTAAGCCAGACACAATTTCTGACAGAAGCTCTTGGCTGGCTAAGTATGGAAACATTTCCATTCAAATGGTCTATCACAGTGGTTCCCAAACTAGGGGCACCACTTGTTCAGGGAAAGCCCCTGGGGGGCCGAACCGGTTTGTTTACCTGCCGCATCCACAGGTTCGACCGATCATAGCTCCCATTGGCTGCGGTTCGCCACACCAGGCCAATGGGAGCTGCGGGAAGGGTAGCCAGCACATCCCTTGGCCCGCGCCACTTCCCGCAGCCCCCATTGGCCGAGAACGGCGAACCGCGGCCAGTGGGAGCCGCGATCGGCCGAACCTGTGGATGCGGCAGGTAAACAAATCGGCCTGGCCCACCAGGGGCTTTCCCTGAATAAGTGGCGCCCCTAGTTTGGGAACCACTGGTCTATCATGTTTATTGTGCTATCTAGAGGCACTTGGATTAGAAACAAACATCTTGCTCACAATTGATTATATAGGCACCACAAAAGTGCACAGTTTTAATCGGGATGGATATATCAGAACACAGGTAGTCTCATTTGGATCTCTTTCCAGAGGCTACGAGAACATCCACAGCAAGTCTAGCCCCCTATTATGTTTCATTTCCACTTTAAGATTCTTCTTGTGGTCTGATTATCAGCATAACCATCGGATACATTCATTGTGCTAGAAGAAAAGTGTCTGCCAAAAAAACTTGTAGGACTTGTGGAGAAGACCAGAAGAGGCCCTGACTTTAGCACCACCAGCATAGATAGCATCTTCCTCACCCCGACAACAAGACTAGTCTATAAATGCACAGCAGTCTTTTCTGGACAAATGGGCTGCTAAAAGCAGGAAGCCATGGCCTGGAAAAAGGGGAACATGACTACAGAGGATGTATTGCAGGCTCCTGATCAACCCCAGGAAAACACAGAACCCTCCAGTGTAAGTGAAGAGTGTTCTACTTTGGATGGCTCATCATGACAGTTTTCAAAGTGGGAAAGATCAGGAAGGGGAAGAGTTAAAGGAAATTGAGAGTGCATATGATAATCACTTCTGAAAAAATAGAAAAGTCCAATGGTCGGTCTGTGGAGTTATCACAAAAGTTGGTACTAGCGGGCAGAGAGTAGGTTGTCTCTCACAGCTGACATACTTGCAGTATTGCATAACAAGTAGGGGCAGACAGAAGAGGGCACTACAGAAGTGGAACCGGAGAGGTTCCAAACAGCAGTAGTGGTGCTGCTTAAAATTCCCATAGGGCTGTCTTTAGTGTTCCAGCACTGTATAGACAACTAGCAGAACAGAGCACAGCACCTGGTGAAGGACAAAGGTGATACTGGATATAAGATTATTTCAACCCTGAAACACATGGGTAATTTGTCCAATATATCAGCAGATGGCTAGCTATGGCTTTGACCTTAAACAGCTGGGTATCACACGTATGAAAAAACATTTCAAGGATATACATGAGGTGGGAGTGATATAGATACAGCAGCCTGAGTTAGCTGGAGAATTGCTCGTCAGCACTGCACAACGTTATCAAAGCAAGCACATTCAGGGCAATGGACGCAGACAACAATCTCTCCCACAGCCACCTAGAATGGAACAGCAGACACAGAAGTTTGAGAAAGGTCAAAAATACATCTGAAGAGACCCTTACTGACTTCTGCCTCTGAAAAGATGCTTTGCCCATGTGGAAGATGAGGATGTCCAGAAGTTGCTGGCTACTGTCAAATCCAGAACATCCAGGTCCAAGCAGTTTCCCCTCCCAAACGAAAAAAGGCTATGGTAGAACTTTATTGAGCAGCAAAGGATGCAACACAGCTGGCAACGGACAGCTCCAAAGGGCGGGGGGGAGGGGTGCATCAGATTACAGGCCCACTAATGCACAGCAGGTCAGCCTTCGCAAACTGATTTGCCAGCATGAGATACACTGCATGTGTCGTTTTGAGAAGCAGCATGCTGTCAGCAATGTATTGGAGGAAATGCATACTGTCATACAAGCGTGGCTGCTCTCCCACAGCTTTCATGGCCTCTGACAGAGGACAAAGCATGAAGCAGCAGCCCATGTCAGCTGTTTCGCATTCATATCCTGCTTCACACTCCCTCAACCAAGCAGCACCGGAGCTTCTCTGAGGGAAGTGAGCAAATGCTGATCTGGTAATTATATGGCCTCCATCACAATACTATTTGAGATCATCAATGATTAACGAATGAACAATCAACATTAATGAATTTATCCTATTACCCCTGTAATTTACATACAGAAAACTGAAGTGTAGAGAGACTATGTGACTGTGCCAAGATCACACATGAAATCTCACTGAGCCAGGAACTGAACCCTGATCTCTTAAGGCCCAGTCTAGTACCCTAACCACACAGCCACCTCCTTTCTCCTCCTCCTTTTTGCCTGCATACACTTCAGCTGGTCTTCCACTGCATGTAATGTTCTCCAAGAGATTCAGATGACGCTGACTCTCTTGCCATCAGAAGCAGGAGATGGTGACACAACCAAACTGCATGCTCCATATGTTGCATCAGCTCAATAAGCACTGTGCTGCCCTCTGAGCTATACAATGCATTGTGCTGCACAGCTTACAGACCCAGAAAGACAGTAATCTGTATTTCATTTGGTCAGACTGGCCTCTTGAAAGGACTATGTGGCATCTAGAGACCAAGGCTTAACTAGCATTAGCTGGGTCATTGGGCTGATATGCCTACTAACGAAAAGTTCTGAGGTCAAGTTATACAGCCAGTAAAATGACAACATAACTGCAGCACAGGCCAAAAACACATTGCGCAAACTCAGAGGTAACTACCACCTCAGGAACAAGAGCACATAGTGACATATGTGAACTGCAGATTTAAAAATACCTGGTTACCTTCCTCCTGTTGAGGCAAACACCCTACCAAAAGCAAAAATTAAAAACACGGACCAAGTACATTCAAGGGGACCCCATCCTAAACTCTTGCAGCAGCATCTCACTCAGACAAAAGGGCAGTAGCAGCTGCTCATATGGGAAGACCAGGCACTGTGGAGCAGCCTGAAGGATTTTGAGTTCATTAACATTTCCCCTGCAAGATTCAAATGAAGCCATCACTTCACAAACAGCAGATGGCTACAGGATACAGTTGTAGTGGCTGCTAACACAGACCCCTTATTATATTAGCAGCTCAAGAGAGATGCAGGGCAGGAACTCTTCCATGTAGCTGTCCCATTGCCTAGGCTGAACCCATTCCAGTGATTACTCCAAATAGCTTTTGGATACAGCAGGAACTATGGACACTGGCCATTAGACCTCCCTCTACAAAGGCTATGTTGAGGATTTCATCAAAATTATTAAATCCCTGCTTCTGTCTAATTATCAAAAGACTGACCGCATAACTACTAGTAGCAGCTGGGAAAAATAGCCTCAGACAAGCATAACACAGGGTGAATAGTAATATGTTCTCCCCGGCATGCCCCATGCAAGAAACTAAAACCTGCCAACTGCCTTATGAAGAAAGCACACTTTCTACCTGGGGACCATTACCAACCAGTTAAACGGATAGGAGATGCTAGATAGCACAAGCATTCCCTACATCCCCTCAGTCATCAACTAGTGCAGTGTTGCCAATGTAGTCATTTTCCATCTCCTGTAAATTCGAGCATCCCCACTAATTTCAATTCCTGGGGAAAACATTATGATATTACCCTCAATTCTTGAGGGAGTGGCCGTTGGTGTAGTAATCCTGACCCTGCTAAAACTGTGATACAGCAGCATAGAATACTGTCCTGGGGGGAGAGAGAGCCAATGAGAGAGCAGCTCAGCTGGGGAAGCGGCTCAGAATTAACCTGACGGGCGGCTGAGAGAGAAAACAGAGGAAGGAGAAGAATCTACATGCTGAGCTAGCAGAGAATAAAAGTAGGGAGTGAGAAGGAGGAAAGAAGGAAAACAGAAAAGTTTTCAGGTCAGGAGAAGAAGAAAAAAACAGACCTGGGCATGGAAGCAGAAACTTTTAAAGAAGGGAAGTAGAGGGAAATAAAATCTACCGATGCACAGGAGAGCATCAAGGGAGAAAAATGAAAAAATTTAAATGGTGAAAATGGGAATTGATCAAGAAGTTGTGTGAGATGAAAACAGATCCTGAAAACATTAAAATGGGAATGTCACCCACAAAGGACATGAACAGAGAGAATAACTGTTTGAACATCTATTGAAGGAACACAGTCCAAAGGTGCCTAATGGACAAGTAAGGGCACACTAGGTGAAGAAACCCAACTTGTAAATAAACATGGTGCAAAGAGGTACAATCACAGGAACACAATCTAAGGAGCACTCCAAGCCAAAAAGAAGAAAAGGACAGCAAGAGTGGAGCTGGACTTACAGCCAAGGAGAGGAAAAGTTGATTCTTCTCTGAAGTGACACAGGATATTGTTGAGTAATTGCTTTTGTTCTTGCATTTGTAATTTTGGTTGCTCTGGATTACAAATGGAAAGATTAATCTTTATTTTTTGCACACACTCTGCAAAAGGGTACATCTTCCAGAGCAGGACTGTGAGCAGAGAGCAGCCCTAAGGGTCTATTTATTGTGGACAGCAGCTGGTCCCTGCCAGTATTAAAGGGATCTTGAAATTACAGCCCTGCTGGCTGCTCTCCTTCTTGCCCTGCATTATATACAATGCTGAAGAGAACCATCATTCTCCCAAAAAGAAAAGGAGTACTTGTGGCACCTTAGAGACTAACAAATTTATTTGAACATAAGCTTTCATGAGCTACAGCTCACTTCATCGGATGCATAGCTCACGAAAGCTTATGCTCAAATAAATTTGTTAGTCTCTAAGGTGCCACAAGTACTCTTTTTTTTTGCGAATACAGACTAACACGGCTGCTACTCTGAAACCTATCATTCTCCCGAGTGCCTGGGCTCAACTTCCTCACACTAAAAGGGTGCTGATACCAAATGTCTCATTACCAGTAACTTTAGAGAAGTGAGTTTACACTAAGGGCTCACAGGTATTCTTGCCCTACACCTTTCTATCCCCTCCTATAACTCCTGATGTCATATGAACCTTCCGTTTGTTCTCTTTTCCCCCCTCCTTCCTCTTCTACAACTCAGTCTTCACTCTCCTCCACAATCTCCAAATGAAATTCTATAACGGTGGCTACCCTACTTTCACTGATAAGTATCTTATGTTCACAAGAAGAGAGGTGTGAACATGTTAAATCAAAATCCAGTTTCTTGTTTGCAAATGCTATTTGATAGCGCCACTCTGGAAGCAGCAGAAGATGGTGAAATTACTTCCCAACACTCACGCCTCCCCCGCCCCCTCAAAAGCCCTATACTTGATTATTAAACTGCTCCGCACATAGCAGTGGATGTTGCACAGCTCTGTCAGCTTTGGTAGAGTCCAGCTGACATGAAACTGATGAACAGGCACTTGTACTCAAGTTTCCAGTTATACAAGTTTCACTAAAATATGAGAGGTAGAACCAAGCACCACCAATCCATTCTTTTTGAGAGCCTTTATAAACAGAATCCCATGTATTCCACAATTCCACAAGAACTGAATTCACTTGCTGCCACAGAACTAAGCACCAGAATCTCAGCTTTCATTTTAAAAAAGCATTTCTAGTCCTTACTGTTGCGAAGATAATTTGAAAATATGACTCAAGGGTAACTAGAGGATTATATACACTTTTTTGCTTCTGTAGACTGAGTCCATTGCACATACCAGGTTCCCCTAGTGCCATCCCTCCCCAGGTGTTGTGTACCCCTCATTCCTCCTCCTCCACGGCAAGGGTTTCACATGCCTCCCACATTTTCCCCTTGCCACATACCAGGCACGTGTCCTTCATGTCACCCTCACACTATACCATCTCCCCCTTCTTCCTCCACGCCAGAGGTTCAGTGTGTTCTAACCCACCCCCCACATTCTCCCCATGCCAAGGTCCCCATTTCCCCCTTCTCTTCATGTCATGAGCACTGGGTGTGCCCCCATTCCCTCCTCTCTACCACCTCTTTCATTTCTTTGGTTTCTGTTTCTGAGGGAAGTCTTTAAGGATGTCCACATTTTTAGAAACTGTATTGGGAGAATCAGCACAGCTGAGATGGGTGAGTATATTATGTTGGAATGTTTTGATGACAGCCAGCAACTAGTTCTACAGACAATTACAGAAGTGATCAAAGCAGCTGGGTCTGCTAACCAGAAGCCAGAGGCTTCATGTGTCCCACATTTTCCGCTTTCCAAGTTTTTACCAAAATCAGAGTTCTGCCTACTGATGCTTAGAACAGTCCCTATGCAGTGGTGTTGTAGCCATGTTGGTCCTAGGATGTTAGAAAGACAAAGTGGGTAAGGTAATATCTTGTATTGGACCAACTTCTGTTGGGGAGAGAGACAAACTTTCGAGCTACACAGAGAACTTCTTCAGGTCTGGGAAACGTACTCTGAGTGTCACAGATAAACACAAGGTAGAACAGATAGCTTAGCATAAGTAGTTGGCACATATTCTAAGATTCCTTTCAAGGCAAAGAGGCCTGTTAACACCCATATAGTGATAGGGCAAAAAGGGTGGTTAGTGGGTTACACGTTGTTGTAATAAACCATAAACAGTCCCTGAAACTTTGGAATTGAACTGATAATGGCCTTCAAAATTTATCAGACTGAAAAATGCCATCAAATTGATTGTCAGACCTCACTTTGCTTGGCCAACCAAAGTACTGATACCCTTTTCAGAACGTACAGAGCATCAAACAACAGCTTTAAGAGATGAGAACATTCCCATTCATCTCAACCAGAGCCATGTAGACTCTGATTCCTTGGCCATGGCATATATTTATTTATTTGTTTGTCTTTTGAGATGCCACAAAATTCTGCATTTTTGCTTCACAGTTTCCCATTCTGCTGTAGCCAGGTGCTCATCAATGTATTTTCTGTCTCCCTGACTGCAGTGGCCTTTGGGTCTCTAGTGTTCCCCACAGGGGAAGTTAAGTGGATTACAGTGAGGACAGCATCCATGGCTACAGGCAGCAAGAATTTGGAGAGCCAGAGCTGAAGTCCAATGGGACAACCAGAAGCTGGGCTGCCTGGAAGGATAAGCTTCTGAAGCCAGGCCCCTCCACCCTCGGCATACACAGGGACAGAGGGGAGAGGTGCTTCTGAACCAGGCAGACTGCAGGAAATCGTAGGAGCCAAGGCTTGTGGAGTGGAGCCAGGCCACCTGGAGAGCACAACAAAAAATCCTATCCTTAAAAATATCAATGAACTTTACACCAAATAGTATTGTCAACTGTGAGCCATAGCAGTGCATGTGAAGGGGATAGGGATGCAGGATATTACACAGTAATAAAAAATATTAATGTTAAGGAATTTAGGATTGTGCCTAAAAATTTAGTCCAATTATTCCAGAGTCCTGATTTATAACTCCTTTAAAAAGAGCAGCTATCACTCCAACTACAACGAACATTCAGGAGGTTCCATCTGAACACAACAATATGGGACTCAAATATAAAAATTATAAACACTACGTTACTTTATTCTCTTCCCTCCCCCACCTACAAAGTGCCCCCCAAACTTCCTAGTGGAGACACAGAAAAGGGATCTCTCAAAGGAAGGAGGGGAGGATAGATGACCCTTTTGAGGCCCCAAGAGAGAATGACAAATGGGCCAGTGGAAAGAGGGAGTCAGTGAATGGACCAATGGCCCTTGACTCTCCCAGTGGATGGTGTGGGGGGGGGGGGAAGGGCAGGACTGATAGCAACCTGTCCAAGACACTGCTCCTCATGCTCACTCTCCCTCCTTTGCCATTACTGTAAGAACTTCCTCATGTGAACATGAACCATGTGATGCAATTACAAAAAAAGTGAATATTCTGAGGTGTTGTGATGCTTCTTGGGGGTACCCAGGGTAGGTGGTAGTGAGGTACCTCACAACTCTTGGTGTGAGGAAGGTTTGGGTCAGCTCCCCAACTCCAGCTGCCATGGCAACCAGCCCTGCCCTCTAGCAATCACAGGCCCGGCTGTCATTCTACAATGACACATCTGGGTTAGGAAATTGCATGTAAGGCCATGAATGTAGGGCTGGGGCAGGGGGTTGGGGAGCAGGAGGGAGTGCGGTGTACAGGAAGGGGCTCAGGGCAAGGGGTTGGGGCGGAGGAAGTGTGGGAGGAAGCTTAGGGCAGGGGTGCAGAGAAAGGGACAGAGTGTGGGAGGGGGCTCAGGGCAGGGAGTTGAGGTTCAGGAGGGGTGCGGCAGGGGGCTCAGGGCAGGGGGTTGGGATGCGGGATCCAGCCCGGCACCACTTACCTGGAGCAGCTCTGGGGTGGCAGTGGTGCACAGCGGGGCCAAGGCAGGCTCCTTACCTGCCCTGGCCCCATGCCGCTCCCGGAAGCGGCTGGCACCATATCCCTGCGGCCCCTGGGGGAGGGTGGGGGGCAGAGGGCTCCGCACACTGCCTTCACCTGCAAGTACCTCCCCCAAAGCTCCCATTGGCCGTGGTAGAGACTGACAGCTCACGGCCCCCCTGAGGGGTCCAGACCCCCAGTTTGAGAACCCCTGGACTAGATGATCATGTTGGTCTCTTCTGACCTTAAAGTCTATGAGGCAAACTGACAGCATACATTTCTCACTCAGACTTACAGACTGGCTGTAAAGCGCTGCTAGGATATTGGGTGAGGTAGATACGAGGTTATTTTATTAATGAAATCTATGCTCTATAATGCATGTTATGATTTTATTTTACACTAGGGCTGTCGATTAATTGCAGTAAACTCACACAATTAACTCAAAAAAATTAATCGAGATCTAAGTTTCCTGTAAGCTGCGCAACAGGCTATCAAGGGCCACACAGGCAGGGAGAGGTGCCCCTCCCCCAGCCCCACTCTGCACCACCAGAGCTCCTGCAGCCAGGATAACAGCCAGGAAGAGGCACCTCTCCCCCCGGCCCCACTGGAGACGCCCTCCCCAGCCCAGCTCCACCAGAGCTGCCACAGCTTTGGAGAGGCACCCTTCGCCTGGCCCAGCCGAGCCAGAGCTGCCGCAGCCAGGGAGAAACAGCCAGAAAGAGGCACCTCTCCCCCAACCCCGCTGGAGCTGCCATGGCCGGTGCGCCCCTTCCCCTCCCCCAGCCCAGACCAACTCTGCTGGAGCTGCCACAACCTGGGAGAGGAGCTCCTCCACCGGCCGAGCCAGAGCTGCTGCGGCCATTGAGAAGCACCTCTCCCCTGGCCCGGACCCAAGCTGCTGTGGCGAGAGAAGCTCTGTCCCAGCCTTGAGTCCCCTCCCGCACCCCGAACCCCTCATCCCTGGCCCCACCCCAGAGCCCGCATCCCCATCCAGAGCCCACATCCCCTGCACCCCAACCCTCTGCCCCAGTCCTGAGACCCCTCCCACATTCCAAATCCCTCGGCCCCACACCCACCACACATCACCTCCATATTGGTGCACATTACAAAATTCATTCCCCACATGCACATAAAAAATTAGAGGGAAGACTGATCACAATTTTAAAAATTAATCGCAGTTTTAATCACCCTGTTAAACACAACACCAATTTAAATTTATTCAATATTTTGGAAGTTTTTCTATGTTTTCAAATATATTGATTTAAATTACAATACAGAATACAATGTGTACAGTACTCACTTTATATTATTTTATTAAAAATATTTTCACTGTAAAGATGATAAACAAAAGAAACTATTTTTCAATTCACCTCATACAAGTACCATAGTGCAATCTCTTTATCATGAAAGTGCAATTTAGAAAGGTAGACTTTTTTTGTTACATAACTGCACTCAAACACAAAACAATGTAAAACTTTAGAGCCTACAAGTCCACTCAGTCCTACTTCTTGTTCTGCCAATCACTGAGAAACAAGTTTGTTTACATTTACAGGAGATAATGCTGCCAACTTCTTTTTTTACAGTATCACCAGAAACTGAGAATAGGCATTTGCATGGCACTTCTATAGCCGGCACAGCAAAGTATTTACGTGCCAGATATGCTAAACGTTCATATGTTTTGGCCACCATTCCAGAGAACATGCTTCCATGCTGATAACGCTCGTTAAAAAAAATGCATTAATTAAATTTGTGACTGAACTCCTTGTGGGAAAATTGTATGTCTCCTGCTCTGTTTTACATCCGCATTCTGCCATGTATGGTAATATCAGTCTTGGATTATGACCCAGCATGTTGTTTGTTTTAAGAATACTTTCACTGCAGATTTGACAAAATGCAAAGAAGATACCAATGTAAGATTTCTAAAGATAGCTACAGCACTCGACCCAAGATTTAAGAATCTGAAGTGCCTTCCAAAATCTGATTGGAACAGCATGCTTTCAGAAGTCTTAAAAGAGCAACACTCCAATGCAGAAACTACAGAACCTAAACCACCAAAAAAGAAAATCAACCTTCTGCTCATGGCATCTGACTCAGATGATGAAAATGAACATGCGTTGGTCTGCACTGCTTTGAATCGTTATCGAGCAGAACCTGTCATCAGCATAGACACATGTCCTCTGGAATGGTGGTTGAAGCATGAAGGGACATATGAATCTTTAGCGCATCTCGCACATAAATATCTTGCAAAGTCGGCTACAAGAGTGCTATGTGAACGTCTGTTCTCACTTTCAGGTGACATTGTAAACAAGAAGCAGGCAGCATTATCTCCTGCAAATGTAAACAAACCTGATTGGCTGAACAAGAAGTAGGACTGAATGGACTTGTAGGCGCCAAAGTTTTGCATGGTTTTATTTTTGAATGCATTTATGTATTTTTGTACATAATTCTACATTTTTAAGTTCAACTTTCATGATAAAGAGACTGCACTACAGTACTTGTATTAAGTGAATTGAAAAATTCTTTTTTTTACAGTACAAATATTTATAATAAATATAAGTGAGCACTGTACACTTTGTATTCAGTGTTGTTATTGAAATCAATATATTTGAAAATGTGGAAACATCCAAAAATATTTATATAATAGCATTTTGTTATTGTTTATTTGCACAGTTAATTGCAGTTAAACCTTCTAATTGCTTGACAGCCCTATTTTACACATAACCTTTTGAATATTTCTATTCACTATTACTCGAATCTCTATGCTTTGTTAAATAAACATACCCTTGATTTCACTATAAACCAGGGTGGATTTGATTTAATTCACTAGTGAGGAAGACTCAATTTAATCATGGATTTCTACATAAAAGTGCATTCTTGTTGGCGGTTATAACCTTAATACATATTCTTCACAACTCAGAAATAGATATGTAAGTTTCATTTTTAGAAAGTACGCACTATACATTTTTAAAGTGATTTATTTTGAAAACTTTTCAGATTAGTTTTACAGCTATACCAGAAAATGAATGATTGTTTGGTTATTTCATTAACCAAAGATAACTGAAGCAGATATTTATGAAGTCATTGGGAGGTGAACTATCTCCAATTCAACAGGTTAATCATTAATATTTGGAGAATTTTCTTGCCACGATGTATTAGGAGGAGAACATCACCAGACAGACATTTAAACTGTTTTATTTAACTAAAACAACAAACTTAGGTGTTCTGGATTTTTTTCTTCAACAGCAAACCTATGATATTTTAACAAAACAAGCATATGAATTTTTGAATTTAGTTAAACATTGAAGTTTTTTTAAATCAGGTTTGTTTTTGTTAAAATTCTTTTTAACTAAAATAGTTAAATGAATTTAAAAAAAATTATATTGACTGTCAGTCAGGTCATCATGAGAAACTTAAAAGATTGGCTTCTGCAGCTAACTCAATTGTCTTCATCTTCATGTTCCTGTTTGTTCATAATCTGGAAAAGAAAAACAAGCTTTCCTGCTTTTTCAGGTGCCAAACGATTTCTCAATTTGGAATGAATTAGTCCAAAGGAAGAAAATATTCTTTCTACACTGACAGAAGCAGCTACTGCTGATAAAAGTGAGATTATCACTTCAACAGTCTCTGAATCCAAGTGCTTAAGTGCCTTCCACCAGTTCGATAGTGTGACTTTCTTTAAAACGTAAGCAAACATATTTCTTGAATGGTTCTTATTCCCAAACTGGGTCTCTTTTACGGCCTGCTGCCATTATAGGTTTCCCCTTCTAGTGAGAGAATGGAATGATAGATCTCAAATCAATCAAGGCTACACTCTGAAAGACCTCAAGGCTTCTGGAATATGCTGCACAAACAGTTTCACTTTTGTTTCTACTGCTTGTCCCTCCCTTCTCACATTTATCTCCAGACTTCTTCTCCTTGTCCAGATCTACTCCATCCCCAACAATCTTCTATTCACTGAACTTTTTGAAATTTTGCACCTTTAGAGAGAGGTAAGGGACTGACTCTGTGTACACAAATTTGCAGAATGACAATAGGGTTGAGGTCTGTTATTTCTCAACTCTATATATTATTTATTTATTTTAAAATATTTTTGCTGTTAACAAGCATGTTATCTCTGGAGAGACAAATCCACAGTTTGAGAACTGCAAAACTAAGCATCTCTGATGGTATCTTCTAGACTGAGCATTGAGTCCCATTGGGTAGATAAAAAGATTAGCCTAAATAATCTATACAGAAGCCCCTGGAACTCCATAAGATTAGGTCCCTAACCGATGAACTATTGGAACTCATTTACAAAACTTTTCTTAAACATTACATGAATATATTGTCTCATACTATAGAATTAGAATTTATAATCCCTAGTCCATGATGAGATATCTTTAAGATATAATGTATCTTGACATTGATTTTTATCCACCCTGCTATAAACAGATCTAAGTGTTGTGAGTTAAGTGGAGCAGTAATCTAAGATAAAACTGGTAAACTGGGGAGTATTGCTTCTTTGGAAGTAGTGAATCAGTAAATACTGCAAGTGTCCAGCGGACCAGGGGTTAGACACTCCAGGGAGATGCACCCATTGCTGGTGGAGTTGGGGAGATGATCCCCGGCAAGCTAAGACAAGGCTTCCTAACGCTAATTGTAGGTGGTAGCGAGGTGCCTCACAACTGTGGGTACTCCCGGGAAGGGTCACAAGTCCCCAGAATGACATTAGCCTTTTTTTGTAATTACATCACTTTGTTGGCACATGTTCACTTTGTGATTCACTATAACCCCTTGATCCTTTTCTGCAGTAGTACTGTCTCCCCAATTATTACCCATTTAGTAGCTGTGCGTTTGATATTTTCTTCCTAATGCTTTGTCTACACTATGACAGGTTTCAGAGTAACAGCCGTGTTAGTCTGTATTCACAAAAAGAAAAGGAGTACTTGTGGCACCTTAGAGACTAACCAATTTATCTGAGCATGAGCTTTCGTGAGCTACAGCTCACTTCATCGGATACATCCGATGAAGTGAGCTGTAGCTCACGAAAGCTCATGCTCAGATAAATTGGTTAGTCTCTAAGGTGCCTCAAGTACTCCTTTTCTTTTTGTCTACACTAGCACTTCTATCGGCAAAACTTTTGTCAGTCAAGGGTTTTACACCCGACTGACATAAAAGTTTCACTGACAGAAGCGTCAGTGTGGACAATGCTATGTCAGCAAGAGACACTCTTCCGCCGACATAGTTACCGCCACTTGTTAGGGGTGGTGTAATTATACCAGCGGGAGAGCTCTCTCCTGCTGGCACTGAGCAGCTACACAGTGGTGCAGCTGTGCTGCTGTAAGGTCTGTAATGTAGACATAGCTCAAGTGTACTACTTTGTACTTTTATGTACTGAATTTTATCTTGTTGATTTTAGACTAGTTCTCCAATTTGTCAGGGTAAAATACTTGCAACCCCTACCACCTTGGCATCATCTGCAAATTTTATAAGCATACTCTCCACTCCATTATCTGAATAATTCATGAAAATATTGAATAGTATCGAACCCAGGACAGACCCCTGCAGGACCCATTAGATACATCCTCCCAGTCTGACAGCGAACCAACGATTTCCTGCTTGCTTTTCAGATCTTGTGATAGACTTTATGCCCATGGCTACAACTGGGGAATTTTTAGAGCTCTCCCACTGCCATGCTATCAGTATTGTAACCTCTGCTCTGGAAGGACAAAAGGAGAGTCATCTAAGCAAGGGCTCCCAACATTGTTGACATGATCCACTAATGAAAAGCTAGAAACCAGCCTTCACCATCCTCCAGTACGGGGCAGAAACCATACCATCCACATATTACCCTCCATTTATGGTCCCCAATTTTGAAAATTATTTTGGGCTGAATACCCCACTCTATCCCATTCACTGCCCCAATAGTGCCCAGAGATGATGCTCTCCTGATAAGAGACCAGATCATCTTTTTCCACAGCCCAGATTATGTCCACACTGACCCTTCGTCCAATTTTTCTTTTAAAGACAGCAAGCTCTCTAAGGTAGAGACTGTCTCTTCATACATGTCTGTACAGTACCTGGCAAAACGAAGCCCTGACCTTGATCAGGGCCTTGGGGCACTACCATAACAAATTATAAAAACCTTAACTACAGACATTTCTGCTCCACCAAAAAGAATAATAGTCTGACTTGACTATACAGGCATCAGATCCCAATACAAACTCACAAGACCAGACAGAGATCCCCTTGTACTGTTGACAGAATAAAAGTTTAATGCATGTTTGTTTCATGAAACAATTAGCAATGTCCTCCCAATAGTAAGGGAGGCAGTATAAAGATTGGTTTGGAATTCTGAGAGAAATTTCAGAACGAGATTTTTCATACTATAACCTACTTTCCTCACTTTCAAATGTCTGTTATACTACCGCATTCCAATAAGGTTCTAAATAAATATTATATGCAAAAAAAAAACTACATTAAAAGAAAGTAACAGTTGCAGTTAGTTACTCAAGAGCCAAAAAATGTAGAATTTTTTGGTGAACACAAGTTTAACTCTCCCCCCAGTGCATATGCATCATGTGTTAAGTTTATTCCTAGGGGCTCGGGCTACAAAGTTAGACTCACATTCTTCCCCATATTCATAGAGGATATGTCACTATTGACAATAAGTTTGTACAAAGATCCAGTGTCGAAGTATGCATTAAACTATTTATAAAATTACTGCTGTATCCAGGATTGTTCAGGAGAGAAAATACCGGACTCTTTCAGTCCCAGTCCTTTCCGCCCATCATTTGGGCATCTGAGAGTACAGTTACCTGATGGACACAGTGCAATTGTGTACACAAGTTATTAAAGCAATTGCAAATCTAAATCATGTGAACTCATGGGTACTGACAGTAGACAGTGAATTCATGGGTACAGTGCATCTACAGGCCATTGTAATGCTGTGTTAATCTGAAACTTAGGTTACATTCAAAAATCTATTTTCATACCCATAAAAACCAGAATGAAACTTAGTTTCTGCAGTGTTAACCTATTACAGAAGCTGATCAAGCAGACTGGAAGTCTGGTACCCCAGGTCTATGATTGCGTGCCATTCCAAAAACAATACACAAGTTTTCATATAACCTAAAATACAAGCTTTACACCTGTATTAGCAATTATTATAAATATACATGTTAGACTGCAGAAACACCCATATTTATAGTATCATACAATAGGCATTAAATCTTATGCATGCACATTCCAATTGGCCTGGCAACAGACACTGTGAGCCAGTAGGGCCACAATTCAACCTTACTGCAAGCCCTCATCCCCACTAATACACCCTAATGTTTTCTTCACTCAACCCTGACAGTCCCATAAGGAACCTTAAAAATTATCTGTGCTGTCCCAGGTCCAACACCTCCAGGGCTATGAACCCCCGGAACTGAAACATCCCAGCTCCACAGCAATTTACCACATAGCACCCTGGCTAGGAACCCCACACAGTGGGAACCCCTTTTAGCCCACTGCAAACCCTGTAATCAGCCCACCTCAACCAAAAGCCGCTGAAATCCCCCATGGCCAGCTGCCTACCCAAAAATGGCACCTTCCTAGCCAGGACCCTGCACTACCAAACTCCCTGAAGCTGGGAACCCCTTGGCAAGACCCCTCAATTCCCACCCTGTTCTGCAAACCAGGATCCTGCAGGCTGCCCTCATGACCTGAATCCCTCCCCCCCAACCCAAAGACTGCAGTCTCCCCAGCAAAATGTCACAGGCAGGAAACTCCTATTAACAAACTGACCCAACCCCAGCCATACTTCCTCACACACCACAACCACACCTCAAACAAGAGCACCTGCCTCTCCATGGCAAATCCCCAGCAAAGCCCCCCACGAGCCCTCCCCAAGGCCCATGATGATTAACCTCCCGCCACCCCACTATGACCCCCTCCTCCAATGAGACCTATGGGGCAACCCCACCCCACACATAGAGACCCCCCACCCTGAGAACCTTTATAAACAACCACACATATCCCCAACTGAGAACCCACATAAGCGATGCCTCCTAGTGCCCTCTCCCGCCCCTGCCAGGAGCACTCCCACTGTTAAAGCCCCTAGCCCCCAGAGAGCCCATATGCCTGCCACCCAGCTGGAGCCAGCATGCCCCCCCCCCCCAGAGCTCCCACCCGGGAGCCCACATGTTCTACCCCCCACACCTCCAGCGCACCCCTCCCACACACACACATTTCCAGTACCCACTGGACATCCGACTCCACACACACACACCCCTCCAGCGGCCCCCCCCGCATGTCCGAACCCCCCTAAACACACAACCCCCCGCATGTCCGACCCCCCCTACTCTCACACAGCTCCAGCGCCCCCCAGCATGTCCGACCCCCCCAAACACACGCACAGCTCCAGCGTCCCCGCCGCATGTTCCGACCCCCCCAAACACACGCACAGCTCCAGCGTCCCCGCCGCATGTTCCGACCCCCCCAAACACACGCACAGCTCCAGCGCCCCCCCCCCGCGCATGTTCGACCTACCCCAGCGCCGGGAGCCCACATGCCCCGCCCGCCCCAGCGCCCATCCGCCGTGAACCCAGCCCGCCCCCCGGAGCCCCCCAGCGCCCCGCCCGCGCTCCGCGTGCCCCGCCGCCAGGCCTGGCCTGCGCGGGAAGCCGGAGCGGAATGGTGCCGTTCGCCGCCGCCTGCCCGGGGGGCGGGGTAGTTGGAGGCTCTCGCGGCTCCCGCTGTCGCCAACACCGCAGCAAACCGGGCGCCCCCTCACCTCAGACACCAACGGAACCGCCGCCCCAGGCCCGCAGCAGCGCCGAGAGGAAACCGGAACTTCCGGGGCAGCGCCCCCTGGCTGCACCATGGGACACAGAGTCCGGGCGCGCCGCCGCACCACCACTCCCAGCATGCACTGCACAGCCGCCCGCCGCGGCCGCTATGCGAGAGGCGGGTGGCGGACTACAGTTCCCAGGTGCCTTGCAGTTCATGCACGGACTCCGGCTTCTCCGATGGGGAGTCACCCTGCAACTTAGCGTAGAGCATGGGGCCAGGCGGGGCAGGCACCGAGCCGGGCAGCGCTTCCCTTTGCAGCCAGGCAGTTCAGATTAGCCCGCAGCACGCACAGCATTCACGCAGGCCTATGCAGCGCCCCCCCTGCCCCCCCGAGGCAGCACGCGGGCAGGCCACCCGCTCTGGTGGCACTAGCCCTAAAGCCCCAGCTCCTAGAGGCATGTGATTCCACGCGACTCCCTGCCAACATTAAAAGACAGGGAGATTCTAGCCCTGATGGTTGCAACGAGGCAAATAAAGAAACAAAAATTATGATTTCAAGTCAATCTCAATATTTTGGGGGCTACCTCTCGATTTTTTAAAGTTCAAGGTTGGCAAATACCGCAAGAGACATAATTGTGAAACACAGCCACAAATCAATGTGAAGGCAATTGCCAATGAGACACATGACTAGAGGGGGAAAAGGGATGGCAAGAATGTAAGTTACTTCCCTAATAACATCATCAGCATGGCTACAGAAATGAGTGATTGACAAAGAGAAACATAACAGAGAAGACAACTGGCAGAGCTGAGAACCATAGGCACTGATCTCAGTGGAGCTGCAGATTTGGGCTTTGATGGAGCTAAAGCAATGTCTGGGTGCTACACTCGACTCGTTTGCAGCGAGTAAGCACTTGCATGATACATCCACTGAGTAAGTCGCTGTCTAAAGCTGGCAGTTATTAAATCACTGGTAACTCAACCAGAAGAATGATCTGTCTAGAGCATCGAGACAGAGTGATTCTGATTACAGCAAGCAAAGGCCTCTGTTCTCTACTGATACGCAATGGTTCCACAGGCATGATGCTGTCATTACCTTCCACTAACATCACCTATGTTTTGACCTTCTGGAGGATATAAAAGGTTCCAGCTAGTGGCCTTGCCCATTTCATCTCATCCCAGCTCTTGCTTCGGGATTTGCTAATCTTAAGAACAGCCCCATGCTTGGCTGGCGAATGAGACCCCTTCGTATAGTAAATGGGGGTGCAATGAGGAGCACCCATGCCTCAGTTATTGTAATAATAATATCTAGCTCTTACGTACTGCTTTTCATCAGTAGATCTCAAAATGCTTTAAAAACGAGGTATTATCCCCATTTTACAGAAGGGGAAGCTGAGTCACAGAGAAGCAAAATGACCTCCCCACAGTCACAAGCAGGTCTGGTCTCCTGAGGTCCCATCCAGGGATTTATTGATTAGGTCACATTGCCTCCCTGCTGCCACTATAGAAGTTGGAAAGTGTATAGGCAGGTGTCCCTCAAATACTTTCTTTGTTCAGCACTGGGTTTGGAGGATGTGCAGTGAATGAAGTACAGGGCCACATATAAGGATTAGGATAACAATAAATATTGAACTGTTGCTTCCTTCGCTGAGCATTGTCCATACTGCGAATTAAATGAGGCAAATATCCAGTGGAAAAAATAGCTTGTGACAATGCATTTAAACACTGTGATCATGCAGTTATGCAGATGCACAAGGAGGCAGAGTTAAGATTCTGCAAAGCACATTAATTTAATAATTTCCTGGCTTTTGAGTGCTTCACTGTTCAGCCTTAATGTTATTTTAATCTCATTTTCTGTATGGAACTTCCTAGTCTTATTAAAAAGAAATTGAAATTCTTGTTACAAAAGAACGGCCATATGATATGGAAAGGCATGTGTGGACAGATCAGGGATCCTGCCTCAGTTATTGCATATGCAGTGTATTGTAGAGCATTCTACTGAGGTCTAGCACACAGCACAATATTTTCTTCTGCCCTTCAGTTAATGTTGTCAAAGAAATTAAGGGAAATAAGAAAAGTTTTGTCAAGTGTATTAGCAGGGGAAAGAAATATTAATTAATATTAAGATAAGTTCATGGAGGATAGATAAATTCATGGAGGATAGGTCCATCAATGACTATTAGCCAGCATGGGCAGGGATGGTGTCCCTAGCCCCTGTTCATCAGAAGCTAGGAATGGGAGATAGGGGATGGATCACTTGATGATTACCTGTTTTGTTCATTCCCTCTGGGACACCAGGCATCGGAAGACAGGATGCTGGGCTAGATGGACCTTTGGTCTGATACAGTATGCCCTGTGACGGGTTGGATCACAGAAACCCCCTTCGGGCTGTCAACTGATGTGCCAAGACTACTTCTGCTCCTGCTTTCCTGCCCTGTCAGCTTAGGACTCCAGCACCCTGTCTTGCTGAGCCAGATACACCAGTGTGCTCCAACACAAATCCAGGGTCCAAACCATGCGCCTCAAAGCTGCAGACTTAACTGAAAGCAATTAAAGAAGTGTTCCAGCCTTTAACACTCAGATGTCCAATTCCCAATGGGCTCCAAACCTTAAATAAAGCTGTGTTACCCTGTATAAAGCTTAAACAGGGTAAACTCATAAATTGTTCACCCCCTATATCACTGACAGAGACACACAGACACACAGCTGTTTGCTCCCCCCAGGTACTAATACATACTCTGGGTTAATTAATAAGTAAAAAGTGATTTTATTAATTACAGAAAGTAGGATTTAAGTGGTTCCAAGTAGTAACAGACAGAACAAAGTGAATTACCAAGTAAAATAAAATAAAACACGCAAGTCTAAGTCTAGTACAGTAATAAAACTGAATACAGATAAAATTCTCACCCAGTAAGCTTCCTTTTACAGTCTAGTCTCCTTCTAGTCTGGATCCAGCAATCACTCACACCCCCTGTAGTTACTGTCCTTTGTTCCAGTTTCTTTCAGGTATCCTTGGGGTTAGAGAGGCTCTCTCTTTAGCCAGCTGAAGACAAAATGGAGGGGTCTCCCACGGGCTTAAATAGACTTTCTCTTGTGTGCAGACCCCCTCCTCTCTCCTATGCAAAGTCCAGCTCCAAGATGGAGTTTTGGAGTCACCTGTGCAAGTCATAGAATCATAGAATATCAGGGTTGGAAGGGACCTCAGGAGGTCATCTAGTCCAACCCCTGCTCAAAAGCAGGACCCATCCCCAATTAAATCATCCCAGCCAGGGCTTTGTCAAGCCTGACCTTACCATTACCCACATAGTATCTTGAATGTCCGCAGGAAGACTTCTTATGTGGACTAGAGCCTTCCAACATCCATTGTTCATTAAAGGCTTCTTGATTGGGCACTTAACTTTGCAAATTCCTTTCTAAAGAAGCTGACCAAGTGCCTTACTAAGGTTATTTAAAATCAGACAAGTATACAGCCAATATTCATAACTTTGAATACAAAAATGATACATGCATACAAATAGGAGGAACAGATTCAGTAGATCATAACCTTTACAGAGATATGTTACATGGTATGTGTAGCATAAAACATATTCTAGTTATGTCATATATACATTCATAAGCATATTTCCATAAAGCCTTATGGGGGGGCACCGTCACATGCCCATTCTTATGTTAATCAGAAAGTTGATCTATTTAATAAATGAGGGTGTGTGAAATTAATGAGGGTTCAAAAATGGTTGTAATCCTAACAAGAAAACAAAGAAAGGCTGGGATAATTGACCAAGTCAAGCAAGACCCCTCACAGAGTTACCACCTGGCTGGTATTTGACCAGCCTGGCCTGTTTTTTTATGGATTTGCCAGTTGCCAGAAAAACAATTTAATCTGCTGCGGTTTTTTACATGGGTCTAAATGTTTGCATTATTATCACAATACACTGGGATAGCTAATGTTAAAAGGTTCTGTGTCCCGCTAAAAATGCTGCAGTTTTCCCACTTCCTCGATTTAAGCAATACCAGATCAAAACTCTTGAAAATATAGCAGCTGCCTGCCCACCAACACGCAAGCACACCTCACAGGTGTGAGAGAGGGTTTGAGTCACATATGTGAGACATTATCAATCTTATCATAGAATCAGAGAATCATAGAATATCAGGGTTGGAAGGGACCTCAGGAGGTCATCTAGTCCAATCCCCTGCTCAAAGCAGGACCAATCCCCAACTAAATCATCCCCGCCAGGGCTTTGTCAAGCCTGACCTTAAAAATATCTAAGGAAGGAGATTCCACCACCTCCCTAAGTAACTCATTCCAGAGTTACACCACCCTCCTAGTGAAAAAGTTTTTCCTAATATCCAACCTAAACCTCCCCCACTGCAACTTGAGACCATTACTCCTTGTTCTGTCATCAGCTACCACTGAGAACAGTCTAGATCCATCCTCTTTGGAACCTCCTTTCAGGTAGTTGAAAGCAGCTATCAAATCCCCCCTCATTCTTCTCTTCTGCAGACTAAACAATCCCAGTTCCCTCAGCCTCTCCTCATAAGTCATGTGTTCCAGTCCCCTAATCATTTTTGTTGCCCTCCGCTGGACGTTTTCCAATTTTTCCAAATCCTTCTTGTAGTGTGGGGCCCAAAACTGGACACAGTACTCTAGATGAGTCCTCACCAGTGTCAAATAGAGGGGAATGATCACGTCCCTTGATCTGCTGGCAATGCCCCTACTTATACATCCCAAAATGCCATTGGTCTTCTTGGCAACAAGGGCACACTGTTGACTCATATCCAGCTTCTCGTCCACTGTAACCCTTAGGTCCTTTTCTGCAGAACTGCTGCCGAGCCATTTGGTCCCTAGTCTGTAGCGGTGCATGGGATAATTCCGTCCTAAGTGCAGGACTCTGCACTTGTCCTTGTTGAACCTCATCAGATTTCTTTTGGCCCAATCCTCTAATTTGTCTAGGTCCCTCTGTAGCCTATCCCTACCCTCCAGCGTATCTACCACTCCTCCCAGTTTAGTGTCATCTGCAAACTTGCTGAGGGTGCAATCCACACCATTTTCCAGATCATTTATGAAGATATTGAACAAAACCGGCCCCGGGACCGACCCTTGGGGCACTCCACTTGATACCGGCTGCCAACTAGACATGGAGCCATTGATCACTACCCGTTGAGCCCGACAATCTAGCCAACTTTCTATCCACCTTATAGTCCATTCATCCAGCCCATACTTCTTTAACTTGCTGGCAAGAATACTGTGGGAGACCGTGTCAAAAGCTTTGCTAAAGTCAAGGAACAACACGTCCACCGCTTTCCCCTCATCCACACAGCCAGTTATCTCATCATAGAAGGCAATTAGATTAGTCAGGCATGACTTGCTCTTGGTGAATCCATGCTGACTGTTCCTGATCACTTTCCTCTCCGCTAAGTGCTTCAGAATTGATTCCTTGAGGACCTGCTCCATGATTTTACCAGGGACTGAGGTGAGGCTGACTGGCCTGTAGTTCCCAGGATCCTCCTTCTTCCCTGTTTTAAAGCTGGGCACTACATTAGCCTTTTTCCGGTCGTCCAGGACTTCCTCCGATCGCCATGAGTTTTCAAAGATAATGGCCAATGGCTCTGCAATCACATCCGCCAACACCTTTAGCACTCTTGGATGTAGCGCATCCGGCCCCATGGACTTGTGCTCGTCCAGCTTTTCTAAATAGTCCCGAACCACTTCTTTCTCCACAGAGAGCTGGTCACCTCCTCCCCATGCTGTGCTGCCCAGTGCAGTAGTCTGGGAGCTGACCTTGTTCATGAAGACAGAGGCAAAAAAAGCAATGAGTACATTAGCTTTTCCCACATCCTCTGTCACTAGGTTGCCTCCCTCATTCAGTAATGGGCCCATACTTTCTCTGACTTTCTTCTTGTTGCTAACATACCTGAAGAAACCCTTCTTGTTACTCTTAACATCTCTTGCTAGTTGCAACTGCAAGTGTGATTTGGCCTTCCTGATTTCACTCCTGCATGTATGAGCAATATTTTTATACTCATCCCTGGTCATTTGTCCAATCTTCCACTTCTTGTAAGCTTTTTTTTTGTGTTCAAGATCAGCAAGGATTTCACTATTAAGCCAAGCTGGTCGCCTGCCATATTTACTATTCTTTCTACACATCGGGATGGTTTGTCCCTGTAACCTCAATAAAGATTCTTTAAAATACAGCCAGATAAAATCTTATCTCTATGTGTGAACTCTCTAGATACTATAAGTGGCTGTTGGAGGGGGCAAGGGTTATGGAGTTGCTTTGTGGTTGGGGTTATGCCAGGCTTGCCTTGTGGGAAGGGTGCTGGGTTTTTTGTATTTCAAAAGTGGTAACCGTCCCCTTCCCCCCACTCAGGCCAGCCCTCCACACTCCAGCTAGATCCCCACACTCAGGCCGCTCACCTCCTGCCACTCTGGCTAGGCCCCCGGAGCCAGGCCCCTTGCCACCTGTACTGTAGCCAGACACCCACAGCTCCTTCACATCCCCCCCTCACTCTGGCCAGCCCTTCCAACCAGACCTCCATTTGCACTTAAAAAGTGGGATAACACAGGGAGCTCGACCTACATGATGAGCAATGAAGTGCACCACTCTCTAGCAGAAAGTAAGGAAGACTTTGTAAACACAGTTATCAATAGCCTAGAAATGGAGAAGGAGGAACAGTCAGAAAATAGAAAGGTATGGAGTACATGACACCTGTACATGGAGCCAATTTACCTTAGACACTGCACTGGGAGCAGAACCAGGGATTGATAGCACCTAATGGCAGATGAAGCCCAGCTGGGAAGGAGCTGGGATAGGATTTTAAAACCAGGAAGGGAGCACAGAGATGAGGTTTGCAGTTGTTCCTTATGTTATTTTGGCAGGTGACGTTGAACCTGGGACTTCTGGAGCTTTGTACCTGAACCTCTACTGGATGAGCTAAAAGCCATATATATGGCTCTTAGTTAAGGCTGTAGAGCAGACTCATTAATCTCTCAGTGGTCTTGGTGCCACTGGATGGGACAGAATATCACACCCAGAAGGTGTGTGGGTTACACCTAGAGGGCAGGGGAGTTGGCTTGGGACAAGGAGGTGCTGTGCTGTAGAGGGAGAATAGGCCCTGGGGTCCTGCCTGGACTAGGAGTTGTACAAGAGGCCCAGAGGGATGAAGTAGCCATGGGAAGAGAAGGAAGCTGTAGTGGTAAACCAGGAGATAGAGGGGAAGTGGGGAGGAACCCAGGAAAACAACAATATGGCCTGAGACTGAGCAGACCTATGTTTTTAGTCCTAGGCCACCTGGGCTGGAACCTGGTGGGCCTGGGTTTCTCTACTAGCTGCTGCCATAGGACCCAGAGTTGGGACAGAAGACTACCTGAGGTGGCTTTTGGACAGTGTCCAGGTGGACTCGGTTACCCTTGAAGATGGGGAGATTACATGGTGACCTGGCCAAGGGGCTGAATCACAAAGAGGGAGCACCTTGAGTCATGGGAAGCGAGAGAGAGGGGCCACAGCATGAGTAACTAATGGAAGAGGGTGCCAGATGGGAGTGTAACCCTTCTGCCCGTCAGAGTTGGCAGCAACAAGGGCCGGGTTCAATATCTAGGGGTTCCATTCCAATAACACAATGCAAACCGGCTCGAGCCCCCACCCAGTGACCTGGGACAAATATATACCACCCCCGCTGGGCGCCTCCAAGAGGCAATACTTCCCCTCTCGCAAGCACATAGTTTGAGTGTAGCAAAAGTCTTTTAATAACAGAGAGAAACAATGTGGCATTATGTTGGGGAAACACCACCAACCAGATTCATAACACAACCCATGAGCAAAAACAACCCCACCCCAGGCAAATTGGGGCATGCCCTTTTCCCTTTGGTTCTTGAGTCCAGCAACCCCAAAAGTCCAATGCCCCAAAAGTCTCTGTCCCTGGTCAGGGCAGCCCCAGAGTTCGAAAGTTTATCGGCGGAGCTTTACCTCCCAACCTGGGTGGAAATGGGACAGGGGTAAGAGGCACCTTACGTGATCTGAAGCTGACCGCCCCATAGCTCCATAGCGGCGCTCCGCTCCGCCAGCCGCCCCACAAAACTCCTTCGCGCAGCTGCACTCCGCTCCACCAGCCGCCCCACGAACTCCTTCGCTCAGCTGCGCTCCGCTCCGCCAGCCGCCCCACGAACTCCTTCGCTCAGCTGCGCTCCGCTCCGCCAGCCGCCCCACGAACTCCTTCGCTCAGCTGCGCTCCGCTCCGCCAGCCGCCCCACGAACTCCTTCACTCAGCTCCACGGCCCACAAGCAGCTCCTGCCATCCACACACTGCTCCATGTCGAACTGCTTCACCAGCCGTCCCGCAAACTGCTCCACAATATATCTTCAGGCTCCCCCACTACTTAACACAACACTCAGTGATTTCAGCTCTTAGGTGAATTCAGCTTATAGTAGGGGAGCCCCAGTGCTGGTGCACTGTCAGCCCAAAGTGAGCTCAGCAGCCTATAACTAGACTTCTAATGAAATCAAAATTAGCTCTGATATTTCACAGTGGAGAGAGGAGGAAGTGCAATCAGCATGTAAGGCCCTCACCAAGGGGCCCATGCCACCAAGTATTAATACTTGTCCCCAGTCTCTCTCCCTTCACACAGTTTTGGAACCCATGACCCTTGCCTAGCGAGTGCTACTTAGATGATGGTGAATCCCTCCATCGTAACAAAAGGCCACGTACAGTTCCAAGCACAGTTCCCATAATCAGGGTAATAACAATTTATTCTTCCTGCCCCAATAACAGAGACACTGGGGATCCCACAGCAGCCAAAGTGACCATTTGGGCAGCTATGGTCTCATTCTAGGCGTGGTGGGTGTGCCTATGCAAATGAGATCGGCCCCTGAAGTTCTTTTCCACAACTTGCCACACCTCACCACCAGATGTCAGGGTGGAGCTCATCCTGACACTGCTTACATCCTCCCCCCAGCCGAGACTTTGTCGTCCCGACAAATCACACTCCCTTTATACCAACTCATTGGTTTCCTCCAAAGGGCCTCAGGAAGCCCACTTTAGCTTCCACAAGCCTGTGTGCTAAATGTATTGGCTCCTCACTAGTCACCCCAGGTGCATCATAAGTTAACCGTTTCACTGGTCTTATCACCCTGTCTCGTCTATTGAGAATCTCTGTTGCCGAAGTAAGGGGAACATCCTCTTGAGTGACGGATGGAGAGGCTTCCCTGGAGGGTCCCTCGGCTACTGGCGTAGGCCCCTGCACTCCTAGTTCTAACGCTGGAGGGTCCAAGGTGCCCAGGACATCCTCTACCTGTCTGTCCCCATTGTCCAATAACCTGTGTGTGTCATCACAGGGGGGTCTCATCAGCAGCACCGGGGTATCAGAAAGGGGCCTAAATAGTTCCGCCATTGGGTTTAGGGCGGAAGAGGGAAAACTCTCGTTTGGTTCAGCTGATCGAGACTGAAATCTTGTCTCCATCCCAGGATACACCAGGGTTGTGTCTTCCTCCTCAGACTCACTCTCAGATGTGCAGAATAGGGGTAAGTTAGCTGCAGGGGGCCCACTGTCTGTGTTGGATGGCGGCTTTGGTCTAGCACCTCTGTTCTGCCCGGCGGCCCTGCCGTGGCCCATCTCACAAGGGGTGCTTACCAATTCCCCCACAGGGAGCAAAAGGTTTCTATGCACCGTCTTTATTTGCCCTGGACCGTCTTCAGGTTTGATCTTGTAGACCGGCAGATCTCCCAGCTTTTCCATCACCAGGTAAGGTATTGCCTTCCATCTGTCAGCTATCTTGTGTTTGCCAGCAATACCCAAATTTCGCAGCAGGACTCTGTCCCCCAGCTGGAGCTCCTGCGAACGCACTCTAGCATCATATCGATGTTTGTTGCGGTCTGCGTTCTTCCGAGCCGCAGCGGTAGCTAAGCGATAAGCATCCCGCAGCTTTTCTCTTAGTCGGGATACATATTGCTGATGAGTTTCATAGCTATCTCCATCCTCTGATACACCAAAGCACAAGTCTATGGGTAATCTTGGTTCTCGCCCAAACATCAAGAGATATGGGGTGACTCCCGTAGCATCGTTCTTTGTGGCATTGTAGGCATGCACCAGAAATGCGACATGCTGGCTCCAGGTTGCCTTCTGCTCTGGTCGCAAAGTTCCCAACATATCTAATAGGGTTCGATTGAACCTCTCTGGCTGAGGATCACCTTGGGGGTGATAAGGCGTTGTCCTAGACTTTTTAATTCCTGCTATCTTCAGCACCTCCTTCAGAAGGTGACTCTCAAAATCCCGCCCCTGATCAGAGTGTATCCGAGCCGGGAATCCATAGACTGAGAAATATTTGTCCCACAATACTCGAGCAACGGTGGTGGCCCTCTGATCACGTGTGGGATATGCTTGTGCATACCGTGTAAAATGGTCAGTCACTACTAGAATGTTTCCAACATTCCTCTTGTCTACCTCTACAGACAAGAAATCAATGCATACCAACTCCAAAGGTTTGTTGCTGGTGATGTTCTTGAGATATGCAGCCCTCGTGGGCAGAGTTTTCCTTTGAACACATCGAGCGCAAGTCTCACATTTCCTGCGAACATCTTCAGCCATTCGGGGCCAATAGAACCTACTACGAATAAGTTCCAGGGTCCTCTCCATCCCTAAATGCCCAAAGTCATCATGCAGGGCCCTCATGGCCAGGGCTCTGTACTTTTTTGGCAGTACTAGTTGTGCTCGTTGTTTTTGTAAAGGGTCAGTGGTCATTCGGTGTAGCACTCCCTGAATCAGTTTTAGTTTGGTCCATTCTCTCAATAGTAGTTTACCCTCCGGGTTAGGTGGGACAACCGCAGTTGGGCTTCGCCCCTCCCTTTTGGCAAGTAGTGTATCACGAATGTCAATATCTTGCCGCTGGGCTTCTTGCCAGTCAGCCGCATTGAGCATGGGCAAAGGAGATTGGTCTAATGCAATATAGTTCACCGAAGCAGAAGGCATGCATTCAGGGGGCAGGCCCAAAGCTTCTGCAACACATCCCTGAAAGTCTTCACGGGCCTCTGGCTCTCGGCGACTCACACTGCAAATAGCTCTCACTCCATCTGTGGGTATCACAGCAACTTCTGGAGCCTGCGGACGCCTGGACAATGCATCTGCATCTACATTGCTTCTCCCTGATCGGTACTGAATGCTGAACTCATAGCTAGCCAAGGCGGCCACCCATCTCTGCCCTGTAGCATCCAGCTTAGCACTTGTTAACACATAAGTCAGTGGATTGTTGTCTGTCCACACCTGGAACTGAGCACCATACAAGTAGTCTCGAAATTTCTCAGTGATGGCCCATTTCAAGGCCAAAAACTCCAGCTTGTGGGTGGGATAGCGAGTTTCACTATCAGACAATCCTCGGCTGGCAAAGGCTACAGGTTTACATTTGCCTTCCACTTCCTGGTACAGGACTGCTCCCAGACCCTCCAAACTGGCATCAGTATGCAGGATAAATGGTTTGCTTGGGTCAGCAAAAACTAGGACTGGAGCATGAGTTAGGCAAGTAATGATTTCTTGAAAAGCCCTTTCACATCTCTCATCCCACCGTGGCCCAAATGGTGCAAAGGGGCCATTGTGTCTCTGCACAGGAGGCTTTGGGGACCTCCCCTTATTCTTGGACTTAGATTTGTTCTTGCTGGACTGATGTCCCCTGGTAAGATCATTCAGAGGCTTTACAATCGTAGCATAGTTTTTCACAAATCTGCGGTAGTAGCCACTAAATCCAAGGAAGGTCTTGAGTTCTCTGTAGTTACTTGGACGTGGCCATGTAGTGAGTGCTTCTATTTTATCAGGATCAGTACTCACACCTTCTTGGGACACAATGTGACCCACATACTTCACTGAGGCTCTGCAGAACTGGCATTTGTCAATTGAAAGCTTCAGACCATAATCCTCCAACCTATCAAGCACTTTAAGAAGTCTTTCTTCATGCTCCTCTAAGGTTCTTCCAAACACAATCAGGTCATCCAAATAAACTAACACTTGCAGTAAATTCATGTCTCCCACAACTTTCTCCATGAGACGTTGAAAGGTGGCAGGTGCTCCAGAAATCCCTTGGGGCATGCGTTCGAACTGATAAAACCCTAATGGGCAGATGAAGGCTGTCTTCTC
Organism: Lepidochelys olivacea; assembly: GCF_965140295.1. Classification (NCBI taxonomy): domain Eukaryota; kingdom Metazoa; phylum Chordata; order Testudines; family Cheloniidae; genus Lepidochelys; species Lepidochelys olivacea. Next base: position 49,808,211 of record NC_140417.1, read on the forward strand.
CTTATCTTCTTCTCCCAGAGGGATCTGGTAGTATCCACTTCGAAGATCCAACACAGAGAACCACTGGCTTCCCAGCAAACAGTCTAAGGCGTCTTGCACTCGAGGCATAGTGTACTGGTCGACCACCGTACGGCTGTTTAGGGTGCGGTAGTCAATACACATCCGGATTTTCCCATTCTTTTTGCGGACTACCACAATGGGTGAGGTGTATGGGCTGCGGGACTCTGTAATGATGCCATTCGCAGCCAGCTCCTGAAGATGATGTTGCACATCTTCCATCTCAGAGAGAGCAATCTTCCTAGATCTCTCCCTGAAAGGTCGAGAGTCATGTAGTCTGATATTGTGCTCTACTCCTTTTGCACATCCCACATCCCACTCATGCAGTGAGAACACCTTGGATCTTTCACAAAGTTTCTTCCTCAGGCGATCTTTCCAGTCCTCGGACACTGGTGAATCTCCAAAGTCAAACTTTGCTGGGTCTATTGCCGGAACTGGAGTTTCATACTGGGGTTTTACAATCGACTCAGGCTCAAAGAGGTCTGCTATCTTTTGTCCTTGCTTCACAAAAATATCACGACTCGTTTCATTAACAATCAGTATAGTCACCCTTTCCTGGGCTTCAGCAGGTAGGGTTATGACTCCACTGGGGACCAGCACTCCTTCAGGGAGCTCTCCTCCCATCGGCTGCTCTATCATTGCTAACGTCCCTTTACTGCCTTTCAGACAGGTACTCATGACAAGCACTTCTTGCTCCGTCCTTGCAGGCACTACTAAGGGGGTTGTGCCCGCGTACTTCAGTACCCCAAGCGGTAGCTCAGATGTGTCCCTTTTAGCGCTCTCAATTTTCCTATAGGCTTCAGCACAAAGCGTATGGATCATCAGGGTATTCAGGTACTGGTCCCCAGCCCGCCTTCTGCAGTAATCCGCGAGTACCTTGAAGAGACTGGAGTTGGTCCCTATCAGCACAGACACATCAGAAGTCCCTTTAGGGTCAGGGCATATTAAGGCAGCTGTGTCTACCTCTTCTCTTACCCCAGCAACCTCCTCTGGGAATTCCAGGTGCACTATGACATACCCTTGATAGGGGTATTCATCCATGCTGAGGCCACATAGGCCAAGGCCAGTCAGTGGCTGTATAGGCAGGTGCCTAAGCATCTGTTGGTAGAATGACTGAAATATAATAGTCACTTGAGATCCAGTGTCAAGCACTGCTTTACACTCCACCCCTTCGATCCTCACCATGACCTCTGCTCGAGGCCCTATCAGTCCTGCAGGGATCCCAGCTGGACAGTCTTTTCTGGGGGAATCTTCAAATCCTGCAGACCTGGGGGGTCCCCGTCCCCAGACCCTCTGGCAGCTACCGGATCTCTCCCAACTGATCCTCAGCTTTCCATACACTAAGGAGGGGTTTTCTTCATTATGGCACTTGGCAGCACTGTGTCCATCCTGACCACATCGGTAGCAGAAGAATTGACCTTTCCCCCTTCGCCTGGGGGGGATGGTGGCTCTAAGTGCGGGCTTCTCAATCGCCACAGTTTGAGGCTTCTTATTCCTAGAAGTCTTACCTCGGTCAACGGTACTTTGCAGCTCAGCTATCCGTTCCGTCAGGACCTGCATTTGTTGGGCAAGTTCCTCTCTGGTGCTCACCATCAGTACACTGGCCATTTGCAGTGGTGTTGTGCTGGCTGGCTCTGATGTTTGGGCTTCCCAAAACTCACTGGCAGCCTGCCTTTCTTCCTCCTCTCGGACCTCTTTTATCAGCTGGGAGTAACTTGGGGGATGTTCCCGTCGTTCTCTTAGCCGGAGATGAAGTAGAATCGGGTTCTGATACTGAGTTCCTCTTACAATTTGAGCCAGTCTGGTCTGATCCATCTGCTCAGCAGTCACTGCTCCCCTCATGACAGCTCTCTGAAGCAGTCTCTCCAGTCTCTGTATGTAGGCTGAAGCCTTCTCGCCCTTTTGTTGTTGGGAATTAAGGAACTTACAGTAGCTGTCTTCAGGGCCCTCTACGCTCCCAAAGTTGTGTTCAAGGGCCTCTAGGCAGTCCTTCACACTGACCCCAGGGTCAATGAGCTTCAGGGTGCGAATCACATCTAATGCTGGGCCGCCAAGGCTCTCTATAAGGCATCTTCGCTTTTCTGCATCTGGTACGGCCCACTCTTGCAGCATTTCAGTGGTATGCTCTAACCAGGGTTCAAACTCCTCCTCCCCAGCAAATAATCTTAACTTACGACAGGAGTCTGACTCAGCATGGGGCAGCACAACCTTTTCCAATATTTGCCCCAGAGCTTTTGTCCAATCATCAGCCGAGGCTGCAGCCTCCGAGCTAGAAGCTGCTGAGCCAGGGTCCAACAAACCTGACATATTAGCCATTATACAAACAGTAATTTCCTCAAAATATAAGCACAAACAAAAAAAAATATAAATTGTTTCCCAATGTAGTGGATCACTCAACAGGTGCTTGCAAGGGGTACTGACCCAGGCAAATCCCGGACGAGCCCCCAAAAATGTAACCCTTCTGCCCGTCAGAGTTGGCAGCAACAAGGGCCGGGTTCAATATCTAGGGGTTCCATTCCAATAACACAATGCAAACCGGCTCGAGCCCCCACCCAGTGACCTGGGACAAATATATACCACCCCCGCTGGGCGCCTCCAAGAGGCAATACTTCCCCTCTCGCAAGCACATAGTTTGAGTGTAGCAAAAGTCTTTTAATAACAGAGAGAAACAATGTGGCATTATGTTGGGGAAACACCACCAACCGGATTCATAACACAACCCATGAGCAAAAACAACCCCACCCCAGGCAAATTGGGGCATGCCCTTTTCCCTTTGGTTCTTGAGTCCAGCAACCCCAAAAGTCCAATGCCCCAAAAGTCTCTGTCCCTGGTCAGGGCAGCCCCAGAGTTCGAAAGTTTATCGGCGGAGCTTTACCTCCCAACCTGGGTGGAAATGGGACAGGGGTAAGAGACACCTTACGTGATCTGAAGCTGACCGCCCCATAGCTCCATAGCGGCACTCCGCTCCGCCAGCCGCCCCACAAAACTCCTTCGCGCAGCTGCACTCCGCTCCACCAGCCGCCCCACGAACTCCTTCGCTCAGCTGCGCTCCGCTCCACCAGCCGCCCCACGAACTCCTTCGCTCAGCTGCGCTCCGCTCCGCCAGCCGCCCCACGAACTCCTTCGCTCAGCTGCGCTCCGCTCCGCCAGCCGCCCCACGAACTCCTTCACTCAGCTCCACGGCCCACAAGCAGCTCCTGCCATCCACACACTGCTCCATGTCGAACTGCTTCACCAGCCGTCCCGCAAACTGCTCCACAATATATCTTCAGGCTCCCCCACTACTTAACACAACACTCAGTGATTTCAGCTCTTAGGTGAATTCAGCTTATAGTAGGGGAGCCCCAGTGCTGGTGCACTGTCAGCCCAAAGTGAGCTCAGCAGCCTATAACTAGACTTCTAATGAAATCAAAATTAGCTCTGATATTTCACAGTGGAGAGAGGAGGAAGTGCAATCAGCATGTAAGGCCCTCACCAAGGGGCCCATGCCACCAAGTATTAATACTTGTCCCCAGTCTCTCTCCCTTCACACAGTTTTGGAACCCATGACCCTTGCCTAGCGAGTGCTACTTAGATGATGGTGAATCCCTCCATCGTAACAAAAGGCCACGTACAGTTCCAAGCACAGTTCCCATAATCAGGGTAATAACAATTTATTCTTCCTGCCCCAATAACAGAGACACTGGGGATCCCACAGCAGCCAAAGTGACCATTTGGGCAGCTATGGTCTCATTCTAGGCGTGGTGGGTGTGCCTATGCAAATGAGATCGGCCCCTGAAGTTCTTTTCCACAACTTGCCACACCTCACCACCAGATGTCAGGGTGGAGCTCATCCTGACACTGCTTACAGGAGCAAGAGCTAATTCCCAGACCTAGCCCAAGGAAGTGCACGTGCAGTGAGTGGAACCCCTTCACGATGCCTGGTGCCGAACTCATCCCTACTGTAACGCCCCTGGCTTTGGTGAAGTTACCCTGGGCATGAGCTTGGCCTCTAGAGCATGAAGAAACAGAGGAAGATGTTTTTGAGAAATCTAGGAAAGCCCCGGGATGGGAAGAGAAACAAGAATGCAATTCTGAGCTCCAAAAAAGGACAGGAGAGTGATCTTGGCAATTACTGTCTGGCAAAATAATGGAATAGCTAAAAGTCTGCAAACATAAGAATTCCTAGGCTGTCTCCGAGCCAAGGTCCACCAAGTCTGGTATCCTGGGGCTGACACCAGATGCTGCAGAGGAAAATAAGAATCCTGTGCAGTAGCAGATGTGGGATAACCTGCCCCCCTCATTAGGTCTCCTCCTGGCCTCTAATAGAGACAGGGTTAAGTCCTGAAGCATGAGGTTTAATTACCCTGTCCAAAATTTGTGTTGTCACTAATTATGTCAGCTATGGATAGTCTTGATATCATATGAATAACCAATCCATTTTTAAATCTTAATTCTTTGCCTCAGTGACATCCTGTGGCAGTGACTTCTGCAGTCTAATTACAGACTGTGAGGGGGAAAATTCTTTTTAACAGTTTCAGATTTCCTACCTTTTAACTTTGTGTCCTTTGTCCTTGTATTATGAGACAGGGAGAACACCTGCTCCTTATCTGCCTTCTCGAGACCAGGTGGGTGACGGAATAACTTTTATTGGACCACCTTCTGTTGGTGAGAGAGACAAGCTTTTGAGTAACCTGAGAAAGCTCTGTGTAGCTTGAAAGCTTGTCTCTCTCATCAACAGAAGCTGGTCCAATAAAAGCTATTACCTCACCCACTTTGTCTCTCTCATATTCTGAGACCGACCTGGCTACAGCTACACTGCCTACAATTCTCTAGAATAGATCAGTCATTATTTTATATGTGTTTATCATCTCCCCCCTTATTCATCTCCTTTCTAAGGTGACAGTCCCAGTCTTTCCAATCTCTCTTCCTGGGAGTTTCTCCAGACCTTGGATCATTCCTGTTGTCATTCCCTGAACAGCAGTTCTGCAATATCCTATGTGAGATGGGGTGTCTAGTACCACACATAGATGGGGCAACACTACTGCTTTATATAAAAGTAGTAGAATATTCTCCATATTCTTCTCCATCCGATTTCCTATGCAGCCAAACAACAGCTGGGTGAAATTTTTCAGCAGGAAACTTTTTTCCATCTAAAAATGCAGGTTTGGGTCAGCGGAAACATTTTTCAAATGCATGTCAAAGCTACTGAATTGTTTTGGCGGCAGGCGGGGGACAAAATTTGTAAAAAAAAGAGTTTAATTTGGACATTTTCAAAACAAAAGTTTTGATTTTTTTATTCAAAATGACTTTTTGTTTAGAATTTTATTTCTTTTATTTTAAAGTGGGGGCAAATCGAAACAGAAACAATTTTAGTTCCAGGTAAAACAAAACATTTAATTCTACCTGACACAAATTTCTTCTTTTTCATTTCAGCCACTGAACTGAAGAATCAGTTATTTCCACAGCGCTAACCTGAACATCTCATTAGCTTGTTTGACTGCACCTGCCCATGGAGCAGCAGTGTCCACTGAGCTGTCGTACAGTGACACCTAGATCCCTTTCTTGTTGATGTAGTTAAATTGGACCCCTGAAAGACATCAGGTAGCTTAACATTTGCCAACAGTGAATTGCATTTGCTGTCATATTATCTATTTCCTTAGCTTGGTTAGGTTTCCCTGAAGTTCTGCGCAGTTCCCTCTGGTCCTAACCTAAATAGCTTTGTGTCCTCAGCAAACTTTGCTACCTTACTGCTCACCCGCCTCTCCAATCATCTCTATAGAGCCATAAGAATTACAGAAAACAAACATTGGTAAAACACCTCAGTGATGCCAGAGCTCAGGCGTACAGATCCTAGTGCAGCGAATTGTCTGTGAGTCACTGGTGCAGGCTTCTCTCTGCTCTCATCAGAGTTCAGGCTGCTGCTCTGCTTCACTCTCTCATCAGAAAGACTCCTTGTACGGAACTTATTCCTCTCCCTGAAACAGGGTGACCAGATTCCCAGTGCAAGTGGAACCGTCCTGATATTAGGGGCTTTGTCTTATATATGCAACTATACCCCTCCCCCCTGGAAAAATAGCATACTAAATTTTCCACACTTGCTATCTGGTCACCCTACCCTGGAAGCAGAGGTATGTTATTAGACAGGCATAGCCCCTGGGTTTCGGTCAGCCTCTGGGTCTGGTTGCAGCCAGGACCACAGCTGAGCACAGTGCAATGGAAATAGAGGAGAACATTCACACAGGCTGCTCTGTGCTAAGGGTTTCACAGCAGCAGCTTGCATCAAACTGTGCTGGACAAAGCACTGGTGCCCGCTGCGGGGACCAATGCTGCACTAGTCCCCAGCGTGGGGGAGAATGGACGGCCCAGGTGACCCGTGAGGCCTTTTTCATCTGGCAAGTGTCATAGGGGAGGGATAGCTCAGTGGTTTGAGCATTGGCCTGCTAAACCCAGGATTGTGAGTTCAATCCTTGAGGGGGCCATTTGGGATCGGGGCAAAAATTGGGGATTGGTCCTGCTTTGAGCAGGGGGTTGGACTAGATGACCTTCTGAGGTCCCTTCCAACCCTGATATTCTATGATTCTATGATAACTGCCCAGCAGACTGCATCGAGTCCTTGTGGACTACAATCCCCAAGCTGCACTGGGGTATGTGACACTGGAAACGGACCTAGAGCGAAGCAGCTGTGCAGTACTTTCCTGGCTGGACTCTGCAGAAGCAGGAGCAAGCTCAGCGGGCCACCCTGAGCAGTGTGTCTGCGATTACAATGACAGTGTGTCCAGAGGAGGCAGCAGCAGGCAGGCCGAGGGCCCCCCCGGGCATTCCTCCGTCCCACTTTGTCTAGGCTTTGCAGAAGCAGCCACTGACGCTGGGTTCCTGCCAGAGCTGCGAAGCAGGGCCTCCTGAGCGCAGCTGGGAGAACCGCACAGGTTGGTCCCTTTGAGTCTCTCTCTGTCCTTGCATGTCCCCAGCACTGCTCTTCAAGGTCCAGCTGTCCCGGGGAACCTGCCCCCTCTGGCTGTGGCGCTTGGGCACCGAGATGCCGCCACCTCCAAGACATCTTCTAGGCATAGCGAGTGGGGTCTTCAAGGAAGGGTGCCCAAGTGAGAGATGTGCCTGATCTCCCTCTGGCAGCGAGCTGCCAGCATTCCTGTGTGGGGAGGGGCTCCTCCTGCATTGGGAGTGAAGGCAGGATCAAAGTGGGGGCAAGGACAGTGAGGGGAAGACAGGAGCGTCCCTGCACCCCTGGCTGTGCTTCCGTCTGGTCTTACCCCATCTCAATTTGGGAGCGGGTGGGGATGATGAGGGCAGACAACACAAGCCCAGATCGGTGCTGGTGGAAGCTGCCAGGCTGGGAGCCCTGAAGCCTAAAGAACAATCACAGCCCCCAGGGGCACCAGGGCATGCTCCTCCCTTGCCACCCAAGGGCCCTCATGCCCAGGTGCTGGGCCATGCCAGTGACAGTGGTGGGTTTCCAGTGACCATGGTCTTGATGTCAGCACCTGCCCACAAAGCCTATTTCCCACAGCCCACCTAACTATCCTCAGTTGGGAACCGCGATCCCAACCATCTTGGGCCAAAGTCAAACTGGCAGCCCAAAGGCTCCACATCCCATTCCCTGTGTCTGGCACTGGTGAAATCCCACTGCTGGGAAGTGACCAATGAGACCCCTCAAGCTGAGTGCAGCAGAGACCTCTTCAGCTGCTTTCCAGCTGGGCCAGTCAGAGAAACCACTGCAGCCCCTGGCCCTTGTGGTGCCAAGTGATGCCTCTGCCCGCCAACTCCGCACTGGGGAACCCCTGCTGCCAGCGCCCAGAGAAGCCATAAGTGGCTACTTGACAGAGGTTTGGAGCGACTGGAAGGGGAAGCAACAGGGCTTAGAGTTAGATCTGCCATGGCTGGAAAACGCAGCTGTGCCGGACAGTACCTGGTGTGCTAGAGCAGGGCTGTGTGAGAAGCTTCCAGCATGCTGCACTTTTTAAAGAGAACTAAAAATTCACTGTAACTTAGGTACACATGACCATGACTTGATTACATTTATAACATGCATGCAGAGTAATGATCAGACCAATGATATGTACCCTTGGTGCTTTAATAGTGCTGTATTCACAAAGCTGAAAATAATTATGAGCCAAATCAGCCAGGAGGATGAATTTAATCAGAAAAATGGGAATGATAACAGGGAATAATTTCAGAACATTTGTTAGCAGATGCCTGAAAAGCCACAATCAAGGAGGGAAGGCTGTACTGGTTAAAAAAGCTGACTTGGTTTAGAGGGAAAGTGAGGACAGCTATAAAAAAAATACAACAAATGGAGGAAAAGGGAAGTTGATAGTAATGAATATAAATCAGAAGTTAAGAATTGTACAAAACTGATAGGGAAGCCAAGGGACACGAGAAATCTATGACCAGCAGAGTTAAGGACAATGAGTTTTTAAAGTATATTGGGCATAAAAAATGTCCTGGTAATGGTCTTGGTCCATTACTAGATGGACACGGTGGAATCATCCGTAATAATGGCAGAAGTGCTCAATAAATATTGCTGTTCCATATTGGAGGGGGATCAGATGATATAGTCTCATCACATAGTAATTACACTCTTTCCATTTCACTAGTATCTCCTGTGGATGTTGAACAGCAGCTACTAATGTTAGACATTTTAAAATCAGCAGGTCAAACTTGCATCCAAGAGTTTCAGAAAGGCTGGCTGCGGAGCATGCTGGACTATTAATATTGATTTTTTTAAATAAAACTTGGAGCTTTAGGGAAATTCCAGAGGAGTGAAAGACCACTAATGTTGTGCCAATTTTTGAAAGTGACCTGAATAATTATAGGCTGGTCAGCCTGACATGGATCCTGGGCAAGAGAATAGAGCAAGAGAATGATATGGGACTCGGTTAATAAGGAATTAAAGGAGGATAATTAATGCAAATCAATGGGTTTATGGAAAATAGATCCCATCAAATTACCTTGATATCTTTTCAAGTTTGGTTAATAAAGGTTGATGGAATATAGTTAGACTTTTCTAAGGTGTTTGACCTGCACCACGTGACATTTTGGTTACCTAGGGAGGTGGTGGAATCTCCATCCTTCAAGGTTTTTAAAGCCTAGCTTGACAAAGTCCTGGCTGAGATGATTTAGTTGGGGTTGGTCCTGTTTTGAGCAGGGGGTTGGACTAGATGACTTCCTGAGGTCTCTTCCAACCTTAATCTTCTATGAGTCTATGATTTAAAAAAAATAGAATGATATAAAATGTACATAACCCACATTAAATGGATTAAAACCTGGCTAACTGACAGGTCGCAGTGTAACTGTAAACTGGGAATCGTCATCGAGCCGGTGTGTTTCCATTGGGGATCAGTTCTTGGCCGTATGCTATTTAACATTTTTATCAATGACCTGGAAGAAAACAAAATCAGGGATAAAGTTTGCAGATGACCCAAAAATTGCAGGAGTGGTAAATAATGAAGAGGACAGGTCACTGATTCAGTGTAATTTAGCTTACTTGGTAAACTGGCTGCAAGCAAACAATATGTGTTTTAATACAGCTAAATGTAATGGTACACATCTAGGAAAAAAAGAATGCAGGCCATACTTACAGAATGGGGGACTCTATCACGGGAAGCAGTGACTCTGAAAAAGATGTGGGGAGTGTGGTGGATAATCAGCTGAACATGAGCTCCCAGTGTAACAAGCGAATGTGAGTCTGTAATGCATAAACAGAGGAGTCTTGAGTAGGCGTCAAGGTTATTTTATCTCTGTACTTGGCATTGTTACGACCACTGCTGGAATCCTGTGTCCAGTTCTGGTGCCCACAACTCAAGCAGGATGTTGATAAACTGGAGAGGTTTCGGAGAAGAGCCATGAGAATGATTAAAGGAGTAAAAACTATGCCTTATAGTGATAGACTCTGTCCATTTAGCTTAACAAAGAGAAGGTTGAAGGTGATCACTATCTATAAGTACATGGAGAACAAATATTTAATAATGGGCTCTTCAATCTAGCAGACTGCACTATACAGCTTGACAAATTCAGACTGGTAATAAGGTGTACATTTTTAACAGGGAGTGCAATTAACCATCGGAACCATTTACCCTGGGTCGTGATGGATTCTCCATCACCGACAATTTTTAAATCAAGATTGGATACTTTTCTAAAAGATCTGCTCTAGGAATTATCATGGGGCCTGTCCTATGTGGGAAGTCTCGATCTTCACAGACAAGGGCAGCTCTCAGACTGCTGCACTGGGCAACCCAGTATGGGGAGGAGGTGAGCAGCCCTCAGTGATGAAAGAACAGGTTAAGGACTATTTAGAAAAGCTGGACATGCACAAGTCCATGGGTCCTGATCTAATGCATCTGAGGGTGCTGAGGGAGTTGGCTGATGTGATTGCAGAGCCATTGGCCATTATCTCTGAAAATTTGTGGTGATCGGGGAAGGTCCCGGACAATTGAAAAAAGGCAAACATAGTGCCCAAATTTTAAAAAGGGAAGAAACAGAACCCGGGGACTACAGCCTCACTTCAGTCCCCAGCAAAATCATGGAGCCGTCCCTCAAGGAATCCATTTTGAAGCACTTGGAGGAGAGGAAGGTGATCAGGAACAGTCAACATGGATTCACCAAGGGCAAGTCATGCCTGACGAACCTGATTGCCTTCTATGATGAAATAACTGGCTCTGTGGATATGGGGAAAGCGGTGGATGTGATATAGCTTGACTTTAGCAAAGCTTTTGATCAGGGCTGTCCCTAGCCATTCTGGGGCCCTATGCAGCCCCCCTCATGGGGGGGAGAGGGGACTAGCCCCAGGCCTCCGTGCGGGGACAGGAGCAGGCTTGGAGGGCAGGGGGGAACCGCCCCTGAGCACTCACTGGTGGCACAGCTGGGGCCAGGTTGCTGCACTTCCCGCCACTTCCAACCCCAATGTAGTCCTCAGTGGAGTGGGGGTGTGGCTGGTGTGGGAAGGGGCAGGGCAGGGGTGGAGCAGGGTGGGAGATTTGGGTAGGGGTGAAGTGGGGGCGGGGCTGGGGCAGAGCAGGGGCGGGGGCCATGGGGAAGAGGCGGAGCAGGGGCTGGAGCAGCACGCAGCTGTGCAGGGCACCAGGACATGTGGTGCCCCAAATTTCCTGGTGCTCTACGCAGCTGCGTACTTTGCGTATGGATAGGGACGGCCCTGCCTTTGATATGGTCTCCCGCAGTATTCTTGCCAGCAAGTTAAAGAAGTATGGATTGGATGAATGGACTATAAGGTGGATAGAAAGCTGGTCAGATCATTGGGCTCAACGGTTAGTGATCAACGGCTCAATGTCTAGCTGGCAGCCGGTATCAACTGGAGTGCCCCAAGGGTTGGTCCTGGGGCCAGTTTTGTTCAACATCTTTATTAAAGAGCTGGATGATGGGCTGAAGTGCACCCTCAGCAAGTTCCCAGATGACATTAAGCTGGGGGGAGAGGTAGATATGCTGGAGGGTAGGGATAGGGTCCAGAGTGACCTAGACAAATTGGAGGATTGGGCCAAAGAAAATCTGATGAGGTTCAAGCCCTGGCTGGGATGATTTAGTTGGTGTTGGTCCTGCTTTGAGCAGGGGATTGGACTAGATGACCTCCTGAGGTCCCTTCTAACCCTGATATTCTATGATTCTATGATCACAAGGGTCCCTTCTGGCCTTGGCATCTCAGAATCGAAAGCCCTTCCAAATGGGAGTCGATTGATAGGGTGCATCTGATACTGGTAGTAACAGATACACACTTGTCTAGCAAGTGCTGCCTTTCACTTCTTGCATTTGGTTTTGCTGCAGAGAACTGTGAGTGAAGGCGGGAGGAAGTATTTTAGCACAGGAATTGAGGAGGACAAAAGTTTGTTTGTTTAGCTGTTTATTACCCCAGAGCCAATGCCACCCTCATTAGAGCTGTAACTCATTAAACAGAATGACAGCTGTAAGATGTCTTCAAATAATCAAAGGGAACGTGATCTGAAAGGGGGACTATACATGGAGATGTGTCACGGACAAATGGCTGCATTTCAGAATTGTGGAAAATCAGTTAATCCTTTGGGGCCCCAGCCAGGATCTGAGGTCAGAGCTTCCCCTGTAATAGCTGATGCCTTGTCACCCTTAACGCAGCAGGACACATGTAGTTCCTTGAGTTGTGCTAAGCATTGTGCAAGCCACTGTTGGAGAAGCAGCACAGAGCCCTGAACTCTGGTCTTTTCAGACTGTGTTTAAGGACAGGAGATGATGCAAACTGTTGAGACAAACTACAGAGCTCAGAGTCTGCACTGTGGCAGCTGGCCTCACACACATGCCCCAAATAAAGACAGTAAAGCTAAAGTACCAGAGCTAGTCCCAGATCAGGTTCATGCACTGCCTTCAGGTCCTGCTTTTGCTTTCAGTTCCCTTTGCTAGTTCCCGAAACGTGCCTGTTTCGGAGCGAAGAGAAGAGTCTGTTTGTCTGCCTGAGTATGCAGTGTTGTTGTAGCCATGTCGGTCCCAGGATATTAGAGAGCCAAGGTGGGTGAGGTAATATCTTGTATTGGACCAACTTCTGTTGGGGAGAGAGACAAACTTTCTAGCTACACAGAGTTCCTCTGCAAGTCTGGAACAGGTACTCAGTGTCACAGCTAAATATGAAGTGGAGAAGGTTGTTGAGCACAAGTAGCTAATGGTCCCTTGCAATATGTGTTAACTACTTATGTCTGTCCTTAGTGTAATTCCAGCCAAAGCAGGCCTGCCACTTTGTGCACCGCTGTGATAGACGTTCATTGATCCAGATTCTGTCACAGCCTCTGCTCTGCCCATGAGCAGAAAATGAACGAGTCTGATACCCAGCCTCCAGGGCTTTACATTCTGCCATTCAGAACATTTGGGCCCTGTAAAATTATAAGGGGTTACCTACCACCCCACTGAGATCAGAGGCCAGTAGCTGGTTGGCTGATTAGCCCTGCTGCTGCACTTGGGAAGAGACCTGCGCCTTAACTGGCTGATTCTCATAGAAGGAGGAGCAGAAAATGGAGCAGGGGCTGCAATACCTGCAAGAGGCTGCGGCAACTGTTGGGTGGAACTGCTCTAAGAGTCAAATGGACAGCGCCAGACTGTGGGAAGTCCTGTTACCACAAGGCTCTGAGGTAAGAGCCAGGAGCTTTTGGGGTGATGCACTTACAGATATGAGGGACAGAGGTGGGGAAGATTGATCTTGTTTGTTGAGAAGACTTGCAATAAAACAAATAGAAACCACCTTCCCTGGGCTCATTGAGAAGGTTTAAGGCAGAATTCCCCCAGGGAGGGCACTGGCCCAGCAATTGCAAGCCTAGGTCCAGCCAGACGGGGGCGCTATAAGGCAGGCCCCAATCATTTAAAGTGTTAAAGGTGGCAGCTCAATTCTACCCACAGGTCTTGAGCCTGCCCCCATGACTTCAGTGAGCTCAGACCCCCCCCCCCATGTGTTCATGTGCCACTGCTGTGCTGTGACTCCTGCATGTGAAAACATAAACCATGCCACTGTGCTCAGTGGCCCATGCTCTTACTTGATCTCTGCAGCCACGTGTGGGATCCATGGGCTCACCTGGCGTCAGCCTCACTTAAATATTTGCATCTGACCATTGGTCCTGTTCACCTCACTTGCAGCTGAAATCTGGCTGCCCAACGACATCTTGCCAGCCTAAGCAGAAACGTTTCAGAGCTAAGTGACAGGCCTGGGCTGCCCAAGTCATGTCCCAACATCATGCTGGCTGTGGCCCAACACAAATCAGGCTGTCTTGCAGCATGGCAATTCCTGATGGGTCACCACCCTCCAGCAAGGCTGGGGGAGGGTCTTCTGTGCAAAGCATCACTACATGCTGAGTTAGCAGGTGTAAGCTGTGGATGTGACCCCCTGGGGTTGTCACATGCTAGTGACCTTGCTTACGTGCAACTTCATTGTGGGACAGAATCCTGTTTTGGAGGGGGGAATCCAATTGGACCCCAAGTAAGGCAGGAAACTCAGGTCCCTGCAACGCTCACCATAGTAATGATGATAAGGGGGGTGGTCTATCTGGGGTGCAGCGAAAGCAGCCCTGCAGGGACAGCCTCCCTCCAGCAGAAGAAGAGAGCGTACCCAACCCAGAGCAGGGGCCGGTGACTCCAATGCATCTTTATTATGAACTGTAGCACCTGAAGACTAGAAGTCCCAGCATCCAACGCTTCATGCTCGGCTCGTGTGGGAGCAGGGCATGCTGGGAACTGTTGTCTCTTACAGCAGTCTTATTAATCTCTCCTCATATAGAAAGCCGTTCCATACCCCTAACCATTTTTGTTGCCCTTTTCTGAACCTTTTCCAACTCCAATATATCTTTTTTGAGATGGGGCGACCACATCTGCACACAGTATTCAAGATGTGGGAGTACCATGGATTTATATAGAGGCAACATGATATTTTCTGTCCTATTATCTATCCCTTTCTTAATTATTCCCAGCATTCTGTTTGCTTTTTTGACTGCTGCTGCACATTGAGTGGATGTTTTCAGAGAACTATCCACAATGACTCCAAGATCTCTTTCTTGAGTGGTAACAGCTAATTTAGACCCCATCAGAGGTAACTCAACCAATCACCAACTGTTACTCTATAGCTAATTTGCATGTGACAATTTCATTGGCTGTATGAGGGAGACTTGCACAAATGGTGCAATTGCAACACCTGTGAAGCAGCAGTGGGCTTTGGTCTATGGCCCAAAGTGCCAAACTGGAGCTGTGAGAGAACCAGAATGTCTGTCCCACGTGGAATTTCCAAAAGGAGTTTGTTCCAGATCTTTCAGCCTGTAGCCTGGGGAGCTGAGCGCGCCGGCTGCCCACCAGTGCAGGAAGCCAGCCAGAACTGGCTACCGATCTTTCCCAGGAGTCAGGAACCTGACAGGCTACCACGGAGCTGGAGTTTTCTGATGAGAAAGCCATTCTGGGAATTTTAAATTGCGTCCTCTAAAAAATGTAGAGCCCTGTGAGTGACCTTTGTTTTGCGTCATGAAAGACGTTAACACTGAATTCTGCAAAGCCTACACTGGAAGAGTTTCATCCCAGGATCATGGGCTGTTTTTTTACTCTGAAGAGCTGTTTGTTCGATGGGACTGACATTATTGCTAGCTCATGAGTCTAGTGGTTTGGGATGGGGTTTTGTACGTGTTGTGACGGCTTTATGGAAATATGCTCATAAATATATATGACATAACTGGAATATGTTCCATGCTACATATGCCGTGTAACATATCTATGTAAAGGTTATGATCTACTGAATCTATTAATCCTATTTGTATGCATGTATCATTTTTGTATTCAAAGTTATGAATATTGGCCGTGTACTGGCTTGATTTCTAAATAACCTTAGTAGAGCATTTGGTCAGTTCCTGGAGAAAGGAATTCGCAAAGTTAGATGCCCAATTAAGAAGCACTTAAGGAACAATGGATGTTGGAAGCTTCCAATCCACATAAGAAGTCTTCCTGAAGACATTCGAGTTACCATGTGGGCAATGGCTTCTGCCTGTAAAAACTGTGAGACATACATGGCCATGTGACTTGCCCAGGTGACTCCAGAACTTCATCTTGGAGCTGGACTTTGCATAGGCGAGAGGAGGGGATCTCCACTCACAAGAGAAAGTCTGTTTAAGCCCGTGGGAGACCCCTCCATTTTGTCTTCAGCTGGCTAAAGAGAGAGCCTCTCCACCCCCAAGGATATCTGAAAGAAACTGGAACAAAAGACAGTAACTACAGGGGGCGTGAGTGGTTGCAGGACCCGGACTAGAAGGAGATTAGTTTGTAAAAGGAAGCTTACTGGAACTGAGGAAGCAAAAGTGGATGGGAACCTGGGAGGCAGTGACCATGAGATGGTCGAGTTCAGGATCCTGACACAAGGAAGAAAGGAGAGCAGCAGAATACAGACCCTGGACTTCTGAAAAGCAGACTTTGACTCCCTCAGGGAACTGATGGGCAGGATCCCCTGGGAGAATAACATGAGCGGGAAAGGAGTCCAGGAGAGCTGGCTATATTTTAAAGAATCCTTATTGAGGTTACAGGAACAAACCATCCTGATGTGTAGAAAGAATAGTAAATATGGCATGCGACCAGCTTGGCTTAACAGTGAAATCCTTGCTGATCTTAAACACAAAAAAGAAGCTAACAAGAAGTGGAAGATTGGACAAAATGACCAGGGAGGAGTATAAAAATATTGCTCAGGCATGCAGGGGTGAAATCAGGAAGGCCAAATCACACTTGGATTTGCAGCTAGCAAGAGATGTTAAGAGTAACAAGAGGGGTTTCTTCAGGTATGTTAGCAACAAGAAGAAAGTCAAGGAAAGTGTGGGCCCCTTACTGAATGAGGGAGGCAACCTAGTGACAGAGGATGTGGAAAAAGCTAATGTACTCAATGCCTTTTTTGCCTCTGTCTTCACGAACAAGGTCAGCTCCCAGACTACTGCACTGGGCAGCACAGCATGGGGAGGAGGTGACCAGCCCTCTGTGGAGAAAGAAGTGGTTTGGGACTATTTAGAAAAGCTGGACAGGCACAAGCCCATGGGGCTGGATGCACTGCATCCAAGGGTGTTAAAGGAGTTGGCGGATGTGATTGCAGAGCCATTGGCCATGACCTTTTGAAAACTCATGCCGATTGGGGGAGGTCCTAGATGACTGGAAAAAGGCTAATGTAAGTGCCCATCTTTAAAAAAAGGAAGAAGAAGGATCCTGGGAACTACAGGCCAGTCAGCCTCACCTCAGTTCCCGGAAAAATCATGGAGCACGTCCTCAAGGAATCAATTCTGAAGCACTTAGAGGAGAGGAAAGTGATCAGGAACCATCAGCATGGATTCACCAAGGGCAGGTCATGCCTGACTAATCCAATTGCCTTCTGTGATGAGATAACTGGCTCTGTGGATGGGGGAAAGCAGTGGATGAGTTGTTCCTTGACTTTAGCAAAGTTTTTGATACAGTCTCCCACAGTATTCTTGCCAGCAAGTTAAAGAAGTATGGGCTGGATGAATGGACTATAAGGTGGATAGAAAGCTGGCTAGATCATCGGGCTCAACGGGTAGTGATCAATGGCTCCATGTCTAGTTGGCAGCCAGTATCAAGCAGAGTGCCCCAAGGGTCGGTCCTGGGGCCGGTTTTTTTCAATATCTTCATTAATGATCTGGAGGATGGCGTGGACTGCACCCTCAGCAAGTTTGCAGATGACACTAAACTGGGAGGAGGGGTAGAAACTCTGGAGGGTAGGGATAGGATACAGAGGGACCTAGATGAATTAGAGGATTGGACCAAAAGAAATCTGATGAGGTTCAACAAGGACAAGTGTAGAGTCCTGCACTTAGGACGGAAGAATCCCATGCACGGTTACAGGCTGGGGACCGACTGGCTAAGCGGCAGTTCATAGAATCATAGAATCATAGAATATCATGGTTGGAAGGGACCTCAAGAGGTCATCTAGTCCAACCCTTGCTCAAAGTAGGACCAATCCCCAACTAAATCATCCCAGCCAGGGCTTTGTCAAGCCTGATCTTAAAAACTTCTAAGGAAGGAGTTTCCACCACTTCCCTAGGTAACGCATTCCAGTGTTTCACCACCCTCCCAGTGAAAAAGTTTTTCTTAATATGCAACCTAAACCTTCCCCACTGCAACTTGAGACCATTACTCCTCGTTCTGTCATCTGCTACCACTGAGAACAGTCTAGATCCATCATCTTTGGAACCCCCTTTCAGGTAGTTGAAAACAGCTATCAAATACCCCCATATTCTTCTCTTCCGCAGACTAAACAGTCCCAGTTCCCACAGCCTCTCCTCATAAGTCATGTGTTCCAGTCCCCTAATAATTTTTGCTGCTCTCTGCTGGACATTTTCCAAGTTTTCCACATCCTTCTTGTAGTGTGGGGCCCAAAACTAGACACAGTACTCCAGATGAGGCCTCACCAAAGTAGAATAGAGGGGAACGATCACGTCTCTTGATCTGCTGGCAATGCCCCTACTTATACATCCCAAAATGCCGTTGGCCTTCTTGGCAACAAGGGCACACACTCATATCCAGCTTCTCGTCCACTGTAATCCCCAGAAGCTGGATATGAGTCAACAGTGTGCCCTTGTTGCCAAAAAGGCTAACGGCATTTTGGGCTGTATGAGTAGGGGCACTGCCAGCAGATCCAGGGACTTGAGGCCTCATCTGGAGTACTGTGTCCAGTTTTGTGCCCCACACTACAACAAGGATGTGGAAAAACTGGAAAGCGTCCAGCGGAGGGCAAAAAAATGATTAGGGGACTGGAACACATGACTTATGAGAAGAGGCTGAGGGAACTGGGATTGTTTAGCCTGCAGAAGAGAAGAATGAGGGAGGATTTGATAGCTGCTTTCAACTACCTGAAAGGAGGTTCCAAAGAGGATGGATCTAGACCGGAGTCCCCAACGCGGTGCCCGTGGGTGCCATGGCACCTGCCGGGGCATTTTTGTGCGCCCACAGGACACCCCGTCGCTGAAATGCTGCTGAGAAGCATTGTCATTTCTCGGCGGCATTTCGGCGGCGACATTTATTGCCACTGCTGCTTCTCGCCGGTGGCATTTCGGCGGCGGGGTGTCTGGCACCCGCCACAGTCTTCTGGCAATAGCAATATGATCTAGACTGTTCTCAGTGGTAGCAGATGACAGAACAAGGAGTAATTGCGGTGGGGGAGGTTTAGGTTGGGTATAAGGAAAAACTTTTTCACTCGGAGGGTGGTGAAGTGCTGGAATGCGTTACCTAGGGAGATGGTGGAATCTCCTTCCTTTGAGGTTTTTAAGGTCAGGCTTCACAAAGCTCTGGCTGGGATGATTTAATTGGGGATTGGTCCTGCTTTGAGCAGGGGGTTGGACTAGATGACTTCCTGAAGTCCCTTCCAACCCTGATATTCTATGATTCTATGGTGAGGTTTTGTCTGTATTCAGTTTTATTAGACATAGACTTGTGGGTTTTATTTTATTTTGCTTTGCTTGGTAATTCACTTTGTTCTGTCTGTTACTGCTTGGAAACACTTAAATCCTACTTTCTGTTTTTAATAAAATCACTTTTTACTTATTAATTAACCCAGAGTATGTATTAATACCTGGGGGGAGAGGGGGCCAACAGCTGTGCATATCTCTCTATCAGTGTTATAGAGGGCGAACAATTTATGAGTTTACCCTGTATAAGCTTTATACAGAGTAAAACTGATCTATTTAGGGTTTGGACCCCACTGGGAGTTGGGCATCTGAGTGTCAAAGACAGGAACACTTCTGTAAGCTGCTTTCAGTTAAGCCTACAGCTGTTAGGGAATGTGGTTCAGACCTGGGTCTGGGTTTGCACCAGGCTAGCAGGTCTAGCTCAAACCAGGCAGGGCACTGAAGTCCTAAGCTGCCAGGGCAGGAAAAAAGCAGGAGCAGAAGTAGTCTGGGCACATCAGGTGGCAGCTCCCAGGGGGTTTCTGTGATTCAACCTGTCACATGTGTCTTATGGAAATATGATGAAAGGCGTGCCACCAACTCATGAATTTTCTCTCATTCAAAATGGCCACCTTTTCCCATTCCTGGCAATGGGGCCTCCATTTCCCTACAGGCTATCTGCATGAGAGTGGAAAGCTGCCCTGAATAAAGCTGGCTGCTCCCTCCCACTGTTTTCAGTTAGATTGACGCTATGCCCACAGGCCCATGGCTGCCAGTCTATGGCTCAGGGGGGTGGATGGGCCAAAGAGCCTGTGAGGAGCAGCAGAGACCCTGTGAAAGGGGGATGGGGAGCATGATGGGGAGCAGGCATGGGGGGCAGGGCAGGAGGCAGGTTTAGGGGGATGTGGGGACAGGAGGCAGGCTGGGGGGTGCAGAGGACAGTGATGGGAGGCAGATGGAGGGGACAGCCTGGCAGGTCCCCCAACCAGGTGGGTGAGGGGAGTCCCCTCCTGGCAGCCAAGAGAAGGCAATATCAGTGTTGCCAAGCCAACACTCATGAACTGATTGGGAGTCACAGGGTTTGACACATACAGGGGGTCCAGGGCAGCAAGAGGCAATGGAGGGGGTAATCAGGGAAGAGCTGCTGCTGGGTCCAAGGCCCTGGATCCACCAGCAATGCCTCCCGCTGCCTCAGCACTTCTCCTTGCCTTGGGATCCAGGTAGGAGAAAAGCCCCGGGGAGCAGCAAAGCCCAGGACGGGGAGTCAAGCCAGTAATAGGCACGGGATGGCAGCTCCCCATCTGAGGGGTGCGGAGAGGGTAAGTGGGGGCTGCCTCTGAGCAGCCAGGGGGAGGCGTGTATTTCAGTGTGTGCTGGAGGTTGCCTTGTCAACCTGAAAGGATCACACATGCAGCGCCACAGGAATGGAGGGAAGTTAGAAAGGCAAAAGACAGGCTGGGAACCATGGTCTGAGGATGTTTTTGAAGTCCCATGATTTGGGGGGCCAACCGCATGGTATGTGGGGGTCCACTCATGAGTTTGGCTCTCCTGAGGTTGGCCATACTGGATAAGGAGGCTGGATGAATAATAATATTCAGAGAATTCCACAAAAATCTGCCCACTTTCAAAACAGCTGTGGTCTCCCACTGTTCTCCGAGGGCCACAGGCTGCCCATGTCTCCATTCACCTGTTCCTCACAGTACTTTTCTCTTCCTCAGCATGGGAGGTCCACCTTTCCCCTGAAGGCAGCTTGGTTTCCCTCATGGTAAGAGGAATAGGTGATGATGGCCGTTCTGAATAAAGGCAGCTAAGCTGAGGGAACCCTGTGGCCTCAGTCCTCTTTGAAGCCCTAGGACAGAGTGGCCAATTCTCCATGGGTTTCTCTGAAGATTTCATGGGCCAGGTTCTGCTGACAGATGAACTATCAGTTATGAAAAATGGTGGCCAAACATGAGCATATTTAATCTAAAAAACAACTTATTGCACCATGAGGGAAAACAAAGTTGAGGGTCACACATGGCATTGCTTTTGTAGGCTGCACTTGGTGTGTTATCCAACTTTTTATGTGACAATGGCTTGCAGGTTTTCTGGGGGGAAACCCCCGCTATCCAATGAGATAGACTATCACTGCTAGCAACTTTACAGGCTACTGCAGGGTGATTCAGTGGACTGGGACCCCGGAGGCCTGGGACTAATATTTGGCTCTGCCACTGCTTTGCTGATTGATCTTGGGCCAGTCAGTCCCTCCTCGTGCCTCAGTTTCCCCATTAGTAAAATGGGGATAACGGTACTGACCTCCTTCTTAAAGCACTTTGAGATCTATCGATGAAAAGCACTAGGTAAAAGCGAAGTATCGTTATTGTTCAGTTGGCTAAGCCACTCCTTCTCTTTTCTGTGCTTTATCCATTTCAAATACACACACCGAATGCAGGGAGAGGTGAAGCAGTGCCAGTGCAAAGGAAAGACTGCCATTCCTCTCTGGGCAGAGAAGCCAGCGCATGGGCTAGTGTCACAGGACTCCAGTGTGGTTTGAATGGTGGCTAGGCACTCACATGGCACAGAGGTGAATTCAACCCAAACCCAGGACAAGTAACAAGGGGACCAGTGAGTTGGCCTCAGGCCCTAGAAAGAGAAAACCAATGGGATCAATTAAATGGGACTGTGGAAGAGAAGAAACCCTGCCGGTATTAGAGCAGCTTTTGTGACGCCTTTCCAGGAGCTTTGTTCACCCCAACTGAGTCAGGAGAATTAGGCGGTGAATGCTAATGTGACCAAAATCTCAGCTCTGCTCAAGGTCTAGTCAAGGAGGCTGAGCTCTTTTATCTTTAGCTTTCAAAGTGTGTTACAAAGAAGGTCAGCATCATCCCCATTTTATAGATGAGGAAACTGAGGCACAAGGGCGGTCACCCAACAGCAGAACCAGGAACAAGAGCCTGCCTCTTCTGAGCCCCCCTACAGCGCTCAATTCACTAGGCCACCCTGCTCCTGTCAGAGTTTGAGCCTTGTCTCTAGCCATTTCAGTACATCTTTGCTTGACACCAAGAAAACAATCAGTAGCAGTGGTGGGATGGTGCTAGTGACAGGCCTAAGAACAAGGGGGGCAGGGGTGGGCATGGACAGGACACCCATCTCTTTGGCCTCCTCTGTGCTCCCCCATCACTCCCCAGCGAGTGAGTGGCTGGGATGGATTCTGCTTAAGCTAGCAGTGTGGGGAGCTCTTCCTCATGAGAGCCAAGCCTTTTGGAGCGTGAGTGAGGAAGCGGGGGGGGGCTGGGGGGGAGAAATTCTCACACCAGAATGGCTCCAGGCTCCACGCCGATTCCTCCTGCCCACATTCTCCCACTGGACCGGTGAGGTGCTGGCATGCAGCTGGTTCAGGAGTCTGGTCGGGATTGGGGCCAGCCATGGGGAAGTGACTGAATGAGCCATGCTTGACTAACTCCCTATGCCAGCTTCTCACCCTTCCCACCCAGCTCCCACCCGCTTTCATTATGTTACTGCTCTGAGGATCTCTAGAGCCATCACGTCCCCTCATTCAGACCGACCAGCCCCATTAATGAGGGATGGGTCTTGTTCCCTCTGACCACTCTTCCCCACTCGGCTCCTCCAACTGGCCCTTCTGGCCCAAAGCAGCCAGTAGCGCTCCAAGGATCGTCCCAAGGCTTCTGCTCCACATGCCCCCATTGAAAGCTTGTCAGGGCTTCTCAGAGGACGTGCCCTTTCCCTTGTCACCCTCCCCAGGACCTGCCCCCATCTACCACTGTCCCTTTTGTGGCATGGCTCCCACAACGGAAGAGAGAACTCCAGGCCCTTCCCATGGCTGAGTAACGCAGATGTAATCTCAGCCTGGGCGTAGAAGAGGTACCTCCTGTAGATGTGTCCCACCTGCGATGGATAGGTGGTGCAGAGATGGCTTTTACACTCCTGCTCCATGCGCTACCAGAGACATACCCAGCTGTTACCTCCCCCTAATGAGCTCCAGACCATGATCAAAGAGAACTGAGCTACTTACCCTCTGGCCCATTCCCCATTGCTCCTGTCATCCCACTCAGACATTCCTGGTTAGGTTTCCCCCCTCACCACCGCTCTGATGTGATGCTCACTATGACGTGGTGCTTCCGTCTGCCCATGCTGGGGAGCAGCAAGACCAGGCAAGAGAGCAGCTGGATGTGGAGTGCTGACAGTCTTCTTTGTGTGCAGGTCGCTGCCAGCCGCTGAAGAATGGCTGCTGATGTTCACAAGAAGAAAGGCTGGGAAGTCCCCAACGGGTCCTTGGTGCCAACAGATGGGCAACCCATGGAGAGGTCGGAGAGCCCCACCCCAGGGCTGGTTCAGGGCACGGAACCAGGTAGGGGCAGGGGATTATTGCATGGTTCATAGGGGCCATGCTCACTCCAGCTGTGTGATTGCTCTGCTGTATTCGGGGGGAAGAGGGCGAAAACAACTTCCTCTTCCACTTCCCGGGTTAGCTTGGGAAGGAGACTGGGAGGAGCAGGCCACCTTAGCTGAGGTACCGTGACTGGGACGATGGACAGGCGCACAGGCCAACCAGCAGGAATGATGTGAGTGAGGGCCCGTCTCCGGGCTGATCACGTGACGTTATCCCCATGGATTAAGCTGTCCCATGCATAGGCACGGGAACTAGGGGTGTGGGGAGTGCCTGCCACCCTGCGCCCAGGATCCCAGCTGCCAGCCCTGCTCTGGGGCTCTGCTCCCCCTGGCCCTGCACACAGGGCTCCACTGCCAGCCCCGCCTCTGCGTCCAGCTGTCGCACCAGCCTTGACCACTTTCCCCTTTCTGGGAGATATGGCCCCCTGCTCCCAGCCCCAGATCTGGGGGGAGGGGGAGAAACAGACAGGGGTCAGGCTTTCAGCACCTCCACTATTAAAAGTGTCCAGTGCCACTGATCCCATGGTGGCAGAGCTAGAATTGGGAGTGACCCTGGAGCCAGCATGGGGAAGAGTCACCATCCTTGCTCTGAAGCTGCTATGGGATTAGAACAGACATCATAACTGAGCCGCTTTCTCCACCTGGGAACAGATCAGGAGAAGGGGCCCGACTCCACAGCTGGGAAGATCTCTCACTCTGACTGGCGCCCCAAGTCATGCCTACAACAAAAATGGCCGCCTGACCTTCTACCCTGTCCCCTCCTGATCCCACATAGTGAATTCCTTCATGAGATATCCTGGGTGGAATGATGGGGGTTGGCTGGTGTAACGATGCAGCCTTTGATGGGACATTACTTTGAGAATATCAATTCAGGACAAATTGCTTAGAGTAGGGCAGTTGCAGGCCAAGGCTGCGTTTTCTTTGCCATTAAGGCACACCAAACCAGCCAAACAGAGAGGACTTTGGTCTCACCCCACTGGCAATTCCCTTAGACAAGCAATTCCCTTAGACACTCCAGTTTCCTAGTATCGCCACCAGTGCCACTTGTTATGGGGACGAATGGTAATGAAAACCAAAACCCCAGTACAAGAAAAAAGGTTCTCCCGATCCCAAAGGACCAAGCCCCAGACCCAGGTCAATATACAAATCAGATCTTACCCACAAATCACGCTGTTGCCAATCCTTTGGAATCTAAAGTTTTATTCATAAAAAGAAATATAGATGAGAGCTAAAATTGGTTAAATGGAATCAATTACATACAGTAATGGCAAAGTTCTTGGTTCAGGATTGTAACAGTGATGGAATAAACTGCAGGTTCAAATCAAGTCTCTGGAGTACATCCACAGCTTGGATGGGTCATTCAGTCCTTTGTTCAGAGCTTCAGTTTTTAGCAAAGTTCCTCCAGAGGTAAGAAGCAGGATTGAAGATAAAATGGAGGGGTTTCCAGGGCCTTTTATATTCTTTCTCTTGTGGGCAGAAACCCTTTGTTCTCCTTGCAAAATCACAGTAACAAAATGGAGTTTGTAGCCACCTGGGCACATCACATGTCCATGAATGATTCAGCTTTTTGCAGGCCGACGCCATTGTTTACGTGTTAGTTTGAACGTTCCCAGGAAAGCTCAGCTGTGGATTGGCGTCTCCCAAAGTCCATGGTCATTTAAGTGTTTCTTGATTAGGTGCTTACTGAGAATAGTCTTTCTCAAGAAGCTGACCAAATGATTCACTGAGGCTACTTAGAATCAAAACACATTGAGATACAAGTACATAGCCAATATTCATAAATTCAAATACAAAAATGATACACACATACAGACAGATAATCATAACCAGCAAACTACAACCTTTCCATAGACATCTCACTTGACAACCTTTGTACAATATTTGCTGCAAATATATAACAGTGATTGCAACAATGATCATACAGTTTATGTCAATAACGTTACAGCTCTGTGATGGAACGGGGACACATGTCAGAAGTCAAGGCTGCCATGTTTGCTGTGGGATGGTTGGTGGGGCAGCCATCCAGCCCAGGGATTTATAGGCGAGACAGCATCCCACAAGCCCTCTATAGTTAATGAGAACTAACTGTGCAGTTGTTATGCAGATCAGATGCTCCAGCCAATCAGCAAGCAGGGAATTGCAGAAGAGGACAGTGAGCATAGGGTGTTGCGAACGTGTCCAGAACCATGGCACTAACAGGCCTGTGAAGGGCAGGGGACCTGCAGTGACCCCAGTGGCGAGGATTCTGGGTTGGTGTCTCACCACCATGGGCACGGTGGAATGGAGCTAGAGAGGTCAGCTTTCCCCATGGAGTGACTTGCCGGAGGGGGTGGGGCTGAGACAATCATAGAATATCAGGGTTGGAAGAGACCTAAGGAGGTCATCTAGTCCAATCCCCTGCTCAAAGCAGGACCAACCCCAACTAAATCATCCCAGCCAGGGCTTTGTCAAGCCGGGCCTTAAAAACCTCTAAGGATGGAGATTCCAACACCTCCCTAAGTAACCCATTCCAGTGCTTCACCAACCTCGTAGTGAAATAGTGTTTCCTAATATCCAACCTAGACCTCCCCCACTGCAACTTGAGACCATTGCACCTTGTTCTGTCATCTGCCACCATTCAGAACAGCCGAGTTGCATCCTCTTTGTAACCCTGCTTCAGGTAGTTGAAGGCCGCTATCAAATCCCCCCTCACTCTTCTCTTCTGCAGACTAAACAAGTCCAGTTCCCTCAGCCTCTCCTCATAAGTCATGTGCCCCAGCTCCCTGATCATTTTCACTGCCCCACACTGGACTCTCTCCAATTTGTCCACATCCTTTCTGTAGTGGGGGGCCCAAAACTGGATGCAGTACTCCAGATGTGGCCTCACCAGTGCTGAAGAGAGGAGAATAATCACTTCCTTTGATCTGCTGGCAATTCTTCTACCAATACAGCCCAATATGCTGTTAGCTTTCTTGGCAACAAGGGCACACTGTTGACTCATATCCAGCTTCTCGTCCACTGTAATCCCCAGGTCCTTTTCTGCAGAACTGCTGCTTAGCCAGTTGGTCCCCAGCCTCTAGCAGTGCATGGGATTCTTCCTTCCTAAGTGCAGGACTCTGCATTTGTACTTGTTGAACCTCATCAGATTTCTTTTGGCTCAATCCTCTAATTTTTCTAGGTCACTCTGGACCCTATCCCTACCCTCCTCCCCCCAGAGAGCATATCTACCTCTCCCCCCAGTTTAGTGTCATCTGGGAACTTGCTGAGGGTGCAATTCATCCCATCATCCAGATCATGAATGAAGATGTTGAACAAAACTGGCCCCAGGACTGACCCCTGGGGCACTCCACTTGATACCTGCTGCCAACTAGACATCGAGCCATTGATCACTACCCGTTGAGCCCAATGATCTAGCCAACTTTTTGTCCACCTTATAGTCCATTCATCCAATCCATACTTCTTTAACTTGCTGGCAAGAATACTGTGGGAGACCATATTGAAAGCTTTGCTAAAGTCAAGCTTTCCCCATATCCACAGAGCCAATTATCTCATCATAGAAGGCAATCAGGTTGGTCAGGCATGACTTGCCCTTGGTGAATCCATGTTGACTGCTCCTGAGGTTCCACTGAGGGGAGCAGGCCCCTGTGGGGGAGGCCTAGCAGCAAGGAGCTCCATTCCGGCTGGGGACGCCCGACCCTTCCTCTGGGACCTTGGCAGTGCAGCTCCAGTGGTGACGCATTGCCAGCCCTTTTAACGCACCCACCCCACTGCTGCTCCAGGAAACCTCCTGACAGAGGGGCCTCAGGCAAAGGGTAATGCAGGCTTGGGCTGCAGGGAGTTTGCTGGACTGGCTGTCAAGTGAGGGGTGAGGAACAATCTGTGCCCGCCCCTAGCCCACGGGGGGATTTAGATAGCACGGTTTGCAGAGGGCACTCCCTGGTGAGGGATGGTGCCATGGAGTCTGGCGTGATCTATGGGAAAAACCAAGTTACTGCCCTGGTGCAGCACTGGCCCTTTAAATGTGCGAGTCACAGCATCACAAGGGCTGTCATTCGGTCCCCACATCAAGGTCGTGCCCACTGGGAGGGGACCCCACTAGGAGCATGCCATCTGGGCCCTTGGTGGCTGGTTTACTCTGCTCAGTCACCCCCTGCTCCACGCTCCCTGCAGGGGCTGGCCAAGGCTCCCTCCACCAATCCCCAGTGCTGGGGCTGGCTCAGCGGGCAAAGGCTGCAGGGGCTGGGGGTTCCCTTGCCCTGTGCCCAGTCCCCTGTGTTATGCCTTGGGCAGCATCTCTAAATCACAGCTCTGCATGGCCTTGGCAGGGTGCCTGCCTCCCCAGCCCAGACTAAAGTCTCCCCACAGCTCCGGAGCAGAGATAAGAGAGGCCATAAAACAAGGCGCCTGCCCCAGGCTTGTGCTGGGATGGGAGGGGGAGGAGGTGGTGGTCACACTGTCTGGAGAGGCTCAGGACTGTGAGTGCCGACCTCAGGACAGACAGTCACAAACAGGGCAGACACCCCAAGCTGGTGGTCTGGTCTATAATCAGATTTCACCAAGCCAGTAAAAAATGTGAACTCCTGGATCACTGTCACAGTCTCACCATGGAGTCACAGAGTCCTGCCACTCAGACAAACTGGACTTAGTGATAAATGGTCACTTACATCAAAAATCACACCACACATTTGGGTTGCTCCCAGTCCCAAGAGACCAGTCACTTACCCCAGATCAGTTGGTTCCCTAGATCTTACTCCAAAGACAACGCCTCTGGTCAGTCCTGTCATTAGCAAGCTAAAGGTTTATTAACTAGGAAAAAGGTATAAGGGAGTTATTTACAGGTTAAAGCAAGGGAATATATCCACACCAATGAGTTACCATCTAATCCTAAGAGCGACTGAGTTGCAGTGATCTGTCAATTCAAAATCTCTTTCAGGGTGGACTCAAGAGGCAGCCCCTGGGGATCTCTGGCTTCAGGTTAGGCCATGTCTACACTAGCAAGCTTACAGAGGCACAGCTGTCCCAATGCAGCTGTGCTGCTGTAAGAGTGCTTCTTTAGCCGCTCTATGCCGGTGGGAGAGAGTTCTCCTGTTGACATAATAAAACCACCTCCACAAGCGGTGGTAGCTGTGTCAACAGGAAAAGCTCTCCCACTAGCACGGCGCTGTCCACAATGGCGCTTCTGTCGGTGTAACATGTCGTTCAGGGTGTGTTTTGTTCACACCCCTGAGCGACATAAGTTATACTGACAAAAGTGGTCACGTAGATGTAACCCTTCTGCCAGGCCAAGTTGATAGCAGCAAGGGCCGGGTTCAGTACACAGGGGTTCCCTCTCATCAAAGCAAATGCAAAACTGGCTCGAGCCCCCACCCAGTGACCTGGGAAAATCTTACACACCCCCTGGGTGCCTCAAAGAGGCAATACTTCCCCTCTCGCAAGCACAGAGTCTTGGTGTAGCAGAGAATCTTTAATAACATGAGGTAAACGACATCAGCGTTAAATTGGGGAAACACCACAACTAGTGTTCATTAACCAAACCATGAGCAAAGACCCACCCCAGAAAATTAGGCCACATCCTTTCCTTCGAATTCTTGAGTCCCAGAACCGGAAGGTCTCTTGAGTCCAGCAATCCACAAATCACCCAAAGTTCAAAAAGTCCAGCCCCAGAGTTCAAAAGTTCATCTGCAGAGTGTTGCTCCCCAGTCTGGCTAAAATGTGCCTGTGTGGGGGGAAAGAGGTAAGGGGCACCTTTTGTGTCCTGAAGCTGACTGCCCCACAGGGCTCCGCTCCACCACAACCGGCTCCACTCTGCACAGCTTGCCATCTCACAAACACTTCTCTCCGCCATTTCATGAACACACCGCTGTCTCACGATCAGCTCCACCCTGCACAGCTCCCCTCACCATCCCACGAACACTCCACCAGCCTATCCACAAACAGCACCACTGCACTCTAGATCTTCCAGCTCCCCACTACTTGACACAGTGCTCAGTGATCCCAGCTCATGGTAGGGGGAGCCTTAGTGCTGGTGCACCATAAGGCCAAAGTGAATTCAGCACAGTACCTGTAGCAAGACTCTTAATAGACCCAAAATTAGCTCTGACATTCCCCAGTAGAGAGAAACAGAGGTACAATTGGTGTTTCAGGCCCTCACAAAGGGGCCTACACCACCAGGTACAAATACCTGTCTCAAGCCTCTCTCTCAATTCACAGAGTTTTGGAACCCATGTCCCTTGCCTAGCGAGTGCTACTTAGTTGATGGTGAGTCCCTCCATCATAACAAAAGGCCAAGTACAGTTCCAAGCACAGTTCCCATAATACGGGTAATAACAATTTATTCTTCCCGCCCCAGTAACAGAGACACTGGGGATCCCACAACAGCCAAAGTGACCATTTGGGCAGTTATGGCCTCATTCTAGGTGGGGTGGGTGTGCCTATGCAAATGAGATCAGCCCCTGAAGTTCTTTTCCACAACTTGCAACACCTCACCACCAGATGTCAGGGTGGAGCTCATCCTGACTCTGCTTACATAGACATGGCCTTAAGAGTCTCTGTCCCTTCAGATTTCAAACAGCCAAAAAGATGGAAAACTTTCCTGTGACTTGGTTTTATTTTCTTCATTCAGCTTCCAAGTCCACAGGACAAGCTTCCTTGCAGGTAGCATCTCCAAGGTGCGGATAGGACCGTTAACTAATCCTTTGGATTGAGATGTTTCTTGATGGCCCACCTGATTTTGGAAGGGTGGGGGGACAATTCCTGTGCCTGGGTTCACAAGTTCAGAGCAAACATTTTCAAAGTTATAAAATAAAACTTACCTCTCTTCTTATAGCCTGGGATACAGACATTGCAAGCGAGATTATTGCAGGCAGCAACTTACAAGCATTTCACAGAGTCAAAACACCCAATGTCTTATAAGAATGTAATACCTCTTTTGAGCAAAACTACCATACAGGTGAAGTGGTCTGGTCTTCAGCTATGAGTTTGTCAGTTCTTAGCTAAAGCCTGCAGCCTGGAAAAAAGCTGGTATCTGGCCTGCCAGCATCACCAGGGGTGCAGGGGTTTTGTGTGCGCAGCCCCAGTAGGGCACAGATAGGTCTGGCAGCACCATTCTGTGGCAGCAGTCAGAGGACTGCTAGGCTCTTCGGTCAGCCATGTTGCTTTCTCTTTGCAGGTGCCTGGACAGCCCGATGGCTGAGCCAGCCGGGCCCTGGGTGCAGGCATTAGAGGTGCTGGCTCTGCTTTAGGAGTTGGCCTGCTCTGCTACAGAGATGGGGCTCTGGCACAGGGTGGGGTTCGGAGACTTGGGGCCTCTCTCTAGCAGGGGGATGGGGACACACGAGCCTGACTTTGTTATTGGTCCTGCAGGGCTCAAGTGGGGTTCCCCTCCATTTGTGGTGGTGTCTCCCAGGGTCTGGCTTATTTCTCCCCACCATCCAGCTGACTGTCCTAGCTTGTCTTAGAGCAGCCATCTTGGCACTGGAGAGGAGAGGCTAAAGCTCTCCGGTGTCTTGGTTTCCAGGGGCAGGCCAGGAGGGGGGAATGTTTGTTCACACCCGGTCCTATGAGGACCTGACAAGCCCCGAGGATGGAGACGTTGCGTCCAGGAGCCCTGAGGAAGGGCGAGGGGACCAGGCAGACCAGACCAGCATGGCACATATCAGCAAGGACTTCAGTGAGCTCAGCACACAGCTGACGGGCATGGCATTAGACCTGGAGGAGGAGATGAGGCTGAGCCAGGAGAACGAGATGGATCTTTCGCCACAGACGGCCCGGAGGGACTCAGCACGGTCAGAGAAGGAGGATGAGGACGTGACCATGGAAGCCTGGCGCATGCATCAGAAGCATGTGTTCGTGCTGAGCGAGGCGGGCAAGCCGGTGTATTCCCGCTACGGCTCAGAGGAGGCGCTGTCCAGCACCATGGGAGTGATGATGGCCCTGGTGTCCTTCCTGGAGGCAGAGAAGAATGCCATCAGGTCTATCCATGCAGGTACCATTGCAGGCAGGGGCCACTTGAGGGCACATGCTGCCTCGGGGGGTATTAGCTGGATCTTAGACGTGATGCTCCGCTGACGACCGCTGCACAGAGCGGCTGGAGCACCAGCTTGGACAGGAGCTCACTGCTGTCCTGGGAGCAGGGCAGGCACTGGGCCCAGCCTCCAGCTGCACACACAGCTGCCTGATTTGCAAGTGCAGTTACCACAGCTGCATGTGTGAATCCAGTCATCTGCTGTTGGTGAGTGCTTTGAATGTGCGTGCAAATTGGGGGCATTGTGAGATGGTTACAGAGGGAGGCAGATGAGGAGACCAGGGTCCTGTGTGTTGGTGTCTCCCTGGAAAGGGCATACGAAAGCCCGTGGCTCTGACACAGTGCAGGGGAAGTGCTTGGTTTCCCTTCCCTAGCGAGGTCCAGGAGCACTGGGTTGCTGGAGGAGCCTACCCTCAGTGTCCACCTCACTGCAAGGCAGCCATCCTTGCTTCTCAGGCCTGACTGACACTGAAAATGTAGGTTGATTAGCTGCAAAGAGATGGTAGCTAAGTCTTCCATTGGCCTAGATGCGTCTACACCAGGGGTTAGGTCGTCATAGCTATGGTGCTTCCCATA
Organism: Lepidochelys olivacea; assembly: GCF_965140295.1. Taxonomy (NCBI): domain Eukaryota; kingdom Metazoa; phylum Chordata; order Testudines; family Cheloniidae; genus Lepidochelys; species Lepidochelys olivacea. The sequence continues at coordinate 49,840,101 of NC_140417.1, forward strand.
GTTACGACAACCTAACCCCTGGTGTAGATGCAGCTAGGCCAACAGAAGACCTACCCACCAAACTCAGGGAGGTGGTGTTCCTACACCCATCAGTTGGTGTAGGCTGTGCCTGTGCTACGGGGTTGTGCTGGCATAGCTATGACAACGTAGCTCTGACACTGTAGTGCCTGTAGCACAGACATGGCCTCATTTGCTGACCCTCCGGAGCCACGAGAGCTCCCTGGTATTTTCCAGCGGTGTGCTGCCCTGGGCTGATGTGTCCCTCTCTCTTCCTCCTGTGCCGAGCAGATGGCTACAAGGTGGTCTTTGTGCGCCGGAGCCCCCTGGTGCTGGTGGCCATGGCCCGGACGCGGCAGTCGGAGCAGGAGATCGCCCATGAGCTCCTCTACATCTACTACCAGATCCTCAGCCTGGTCACCTGGACCCAGCTCAACCACATCTTCCAGCAGAAGCAGAACTATGACCTGCGCAGGCTGCTGGCGGGCTCTGAGCGCATCACCGACAACTTGCTGGACCTGATGGCTCGGGACCCCAGCTTCCTGATGGGTGCCGCGCGCAGCCTGCCGATGGCAGCAGGGCTCAGAGACACCGTGAGCACCTGCCTCCAGCAGGCCAAGGCCAAAAGCCTGGTGTTCTCCATCCTGCTGTCCAGGAACCAACTAGTGTCTCTGGTGAGGAGAAAGGACCAGTTCCTGCACCCCATTGACCTGCATTTACTCTTCAACCTCATAAGCTCCTCCTCCTCCTTCCGTGAGGGTGAGGCCTGGACTCCCATCTGCCTACCCAAGTTCAACTCCAGTGGCTTCTTCCATGCCCACATCTCATACTTGGAGCAGGACCTGTGTCTGCTCCTGGTCTCCACCGACCGTGAGGACTTCTTCACCATTTCCGACTGCAAGCGCCGCTTCCAGGAGCGCCTGCGGAAGCGTGGCGTGTCCCATGCCTTGCTGGAGGCACTGCGCACCCCCTTCTACAGCGTCTCCCAGGTGGGGATCCCAGACCTACGACACTTCATCTACAAATCCAAGAGCTCAGGGCTCTTCACCAGGTGAGTCGAGGCGGGCATAGTCTCCATCGCCAGACACGGAGCTGAGGGGAGCGCGCACGGCTGGGATGAGTCCCTGGGGCTGCTCTGTGCCCATCAGAGCACAGGGGTAGCTCCCAGCTGTGGCCATGCCAATCAGTGCCAGCCAGGGGTGCTTCCCTGCCTGCCAGATCCTGGGGTGCCCCAGAGCCACCACTTGTGCTTACAGCTGCCCTTATATTAGAGCCACACGCGGCACCTCGTGCACCAAAGGGCAAGTCAGGGATACACGAAGCCCTGGGGTATGTCATTGTGGGGTAGAGTGGATCTCTCTCAGGTGTGCCCTGAGTAGTGGGCTGTGGGGGGCATTCAGTGCAGAGGGGATCCCTGCAGGCCTGGCACAGGGCTCCAGGGTGGCAGCTCCAAGGGGGTGCCCAGCAGCCAGAGTCAGGGAGCTCATGAAGTAGCTTCCCCACCCTGACAGTGATTGGTGCTCGGGAGAAGACACCCACCGCACCAGCCTAGGTGCCTCATGTTCCCACTGCTGCTCCCACCAGTGCAGCTTCCTGCTGCCGGCCAAGGTAGGCCAGGCTCCAGGCAGCTGGTGCCAGTGGGTCTAGACCCTGTCTGCACTAGTGCTCCCAGCACTGCTCCAGCTCGGGGAGCTGCGTCACTGGTGGCATGATGGGAGGGGGAACACCCAGCCAGGCTGCAGTGTATGACTCCAACTGCAGCCGCCTTCCTAATGGATTGCTCTGGAGGGCTCACTTACACCCATCCCCCAGACCCGTGCTGGGCCCAGAGTGCTCCTTGGATAGCAGCCTGGACTGTCCCTCATTGGGGGTGGCACTGATTCTCAGGGACCTCTGTTTCTGGTCTAGGAACAGCTGCCAGGCTTCCAGGGCAGTGCCATTTGGAAGGTCCCCTTGTGTGTGGCTTGAAGACTGGTGTGGACTGGGGGGGCATAGAGAGGCCTCCATGGCAAATCCTGGCAAAAAGCAAACACTGGGAAGAGCTCCACTGCAGTGATCAAGCAAGGCCTGTGTGTTCATTTGCATCTTACATTACCCAGACCTCTTTGCACCAGAGACAGGGAGTGGTGAAGGACATGCTCTTCCTCACTTTGCAGGCTAGCTGCTCTTCATAACTCCTCATGCTGGGTCCTTCATTGGGTCCAAGCGTTTCCTTGAGAGGAGCTGGCAGTGACAGGCAGGTGCCAGCTAGTGTGCAATTTCCATCAGAGTCACCTGCAAGGAGCTGGCAGACACAGGTGGGTGCTGAGATCTTGGAGTCATTGTGGATAGTTCTCTGAAATCATCCACTCAATGTGCAGTGGTAGTCAAAAAAGTGAACAGAATGTTAGGAAATATCAAGAAAGGGATAGATAATAAGAGAGAAAATATCATATTGCCTCAGTATAAATCCATGGTATGCCCACACCTTGAATACTGCATGCAGATGTGGTTGCCCCATCTCAAAAAGGTATATTGGAGTTGGAAAAGGTTCAGAAAAGGGCAACAAAAATGATTAGGGGTATGGAACGGCTTCTATATGAGGAGAGATTAATAAGACTGGGACTTTTCAGCTTGGAAAAGAGGCAACTAAGGCGGGATATGATAGAAGTCTATGAAATCATGAGTGGAACAGAGAAAGTAAATAAGGAAGTGTTATTTACTCCTTCTTATAATACAAGAACAAGGGGCCACCAAATGAAATTAATAGGTTGCAGGTTTAAAACAAACACAAGAAAGTATTTTTTCATGCAACGCACTGTCAACCTCTGGAACTCCTTGCCAGAGGGTATTGTGAAGGCCAGTACTATAACGGGGTTCAAAAGGGAGCTGGATAGATTCATAGAAGATAGGTCCATCAATGGCTATTAGCCAGGATGGGCAGGAATGGTGTCCCTAGCCTCTGTTTGCCAGAAGCTGGGATTGGGTGACAGGGCATGGATCACTTGATGATAACCTGTCTGTTCATTCCCTTTGGGGCACCTGCCATTGGCCACTGTCAGAGGACAGGATACTGGGCTTGATGGACCTTTGGTCTGACCCACTATGACCGTTCTTATGCTGGCTACTGGTGATCTCCATCACTGTGCAAGGTGTGTGGGTGGTCTGCACATGCTTCCCACTGGGCTCAGTAGCTTTCTGTGACCCAAGGGGGTGCCCAGAGGACAAGAAGTTCCATTGCTCTGTTGTGTGGAGCTTACCCTGGTCAGGTTAATGTTCTGGGGGGTTAATCAAAGGGCAATTTGTTTTTCCAGCCCTGAGATTGAGGCTCCCTATGTCAGCGAGGAGGAGAAGCAGAGGCTGCTGGAGCTATACCAGTACCTGCACAGCCGTGCCCACAACTCCTCCCGCCCTCTGAAAAACATCTACTTCACAGGACCCAGCGAAAATCTCCTGGCTTGGGTAAGAACCACTCATCCTTCCATCAGCTGCCCCACATCTAGAGAGGTCGTAATGGACCAGCCAAGCCTCTGTCATTTGAGCTAAAGGACTAGTGCTGTCAGTGGTAGTAGACTTTTCTCCTCTTATTAGGACCAGCCACTAGAGGGGGCAAAGACCAATATGCCATAATGGGGGTAACAAGCTGAGATAGGAGAGCTAGAGTACACTGAAGTGATCTGGTTAGCGTGTATGTTCAACTGTCCTCTGCATGGAATTTCCTCTGCATGGAACCTGGATACCAACACACTGTTAGGATAAGTGCCTGGGAAATACCTGGGGAGAGAGAGAAAATAAGAACTGCTCAGGTGTGTCATAAGCCCTATATTGTTTGCTGCTCAGGGGAATCTCCTTTAGTTCAAGTGGCAGAGTCCTGGGCTTTTGGCATAGGCAGGCTGATCTGAGTTCCAGCCCTGCCCCATCACAGAGTTCCAAATGGCCATGGTTTTGCAACACAGTGACAACCATGATGTACCAGGTAACCAGGGGTTTCATAGATGATTCCATCTAGTCTGCCCCCCTCTGTAGAAACTGCCCCCCAATTATCCCTGTTTGAACTAGGGCAAATATTATAGAAAAACATCCCATCTGGATTTAAAAATGGTCAGTGATGGAGAACCCACCACAACCCTGGGTAAGTGGTTCCCACGGTTAATTCTCCTCACTGTTAATGTACACCTTATTTCCAGTCTAGATTTGCCTACCTTCAAGTTCCACTCACTGGGCTGTGTTAGACCTGCTGGCCTGAAGAGCCCATTGTTAAATATCTGTCCCCCTTTTAGGTACTTACAGACTGTGATCAAGTCACCCCCTCACCCTTTTGTTATTAAGCTAAATTGATTGAGCTCCTTGTGTGTCTCACTATAAGGCAGGTTCTCCAATCCTTTAATCAGCCTCCTGGCTCTTCTCCGAACTCGCTCCAATTTGTCAACGTTCTTCTTTGCTGCCGTACTCTTTTGCTGCTCTTCTGAGAGGCCATCTCTAGCGTGCATCCTCACACAACAGCTGTGTGACCTTTAGGTTGTAGCACAATGATGCTGTGGGACCCCATGGTGATACAATGTGAATACATGGCAGGAGACTTCTAGTGTTGTTCTGCAAGCCTGGGATTGCCCCCTGCTCTGGCTTTTGTGGGAGAGCCCTAGCCTTGTCGGGGTCCTTGATGTGCCAGGATGCACCTATTGCAGCATGTACCCATTGCAGCATGCAATGCTCCATACTGAGCTGAGATAGTTTCCAATATGCAGTGCAGCAAGGCCTTTCCACAGGCCTCATCTCCATGTTAGAGGTGAGGGCTGCTGCGTTCTAGGAAAGTAGCTGCTAGTATATGGCATGAGTGGGCATAACTTGAGCATCTGCCTGGGATGGAAAGGTTAAATCCATCGGTTTTTAGTACAAATCCAGGGAGCTCCTGGGGGGAAGGGATGGCCCTTACAGGGTTTAAACTTTCATAAGTAGAATGGACAATGATGATTATGGAAACGTGCCAACAACCTTTGCTCCCCAGTTAGGAGGTAGAAAGCCCTGTCCACTTGCAGTCTCTAATGTACATATCTTCATTACCCACCCATGCAGCAGTGCTGCCCTTCCCATTGCTCAGATGGGGAAACAGGCCAGAGAGACTACATGATCTGGGCCGAGGTCTGTAACAGGGCAAGGAATTGAACCCCCATCTCCTAAGTTAGTGACCTCATCGCTTGGCCATCCTCCGGACCCTTCCTGGCATCTGGAGGTAGGCTCTGTGCCCAGGCACTGACTGGGATTCGCTCTCATCCCTTCCGTAGGTGACCAGTGCCTTCGAGCTCTACGTGTGCTACAGCCCCCTGGGGACCAAGGCAGCCGCTGTCAGCGCCGTCAACAAGCTCATGAAGTGGATCCGCAGGGAAGAGGACCGACTCTTCATCCTGACACCACAGACCTACTGATGGGTGCTGTGCCGTGCCAGCCATGCCCAGAGCATTCCCAGCTCTGATCAGGACACCCTCCAGGGCAAGCCCCGCTCTCCTGGTGTGCGTGGGGGATGGCGGGAAAGGGAGACCCTTGGGAAGCAGAGCCCTCTGCCCCCAAACGCAGGGAAAGCACATTAATGGGGTTGTTAAATAGCAGATTTTAGAGACCCTAAAGCTTCCCGAGTTCCCCTGTGCTGTGACCAGGACCCAATGGAGACCCCTGCTACTGAGGGGCCACCCCACCTGGACACGCATTCCCCACTACAGCCTCCAGCCAGTGCTTTTACCTTACCTGCCACTTCTCAGCCTCTCCACCCTGTCCTGCTTCCCTCCCCTGTAGCGACACTCATCTTCATTCCTGGGTTATATCCCTCAGTCTCGGGTGGAAGGGATCTACCCGTTGCTAGCTGCCTCCATGGTGGGCAGGGGAGGGGTGGGCGCTCAGTCTGCACTGGGCTCCTAGGACCCCTGGTTCTTCCTGCAGCACCTTTCCTCTTTTCTCCATCATTAGACTATTCCCAGAGTGCTGAGGTGGCATCTCCACTGCTCCACCCCCACCCCCCTACCCCTGGGGTCCAGGTCTCTGAGCCAGGGGTCACTGCCTGGGAGCCACAGAACCTCTTGGCTCCAACTCCACCCTAGCCATCTGCCAGGCCCGGGCATTCGGCCTGGCTCCCCAAGGGACAGGTTCTCAGGGGCGTTGGTGGGCGGGGCACATAGGGCGACTTGCCATGAGCAGGAAGGGCCCCTTGGTGTGGTCCCTCTCCCTGCTGCCTTCCAGCTTTCCCCTGCTCCTTGCATCTCCACACCAGCGTCTCCCAGCCAGACCAGTCTGGCAGCATTGGGGGGCTAGAGGCAGGGACCCGGACAGGAAGAACAGACCCTCTGGGCTCCAAAGTGAGGAGGCCTCCATGTTGCCTTGTGTTGGTGGGGTCACCCTGGGGAGGCCAGGGTGGCTGGGTCTCCAAGCCCAGAAGGATTCACCCCCAGGTCTCCGTTAGTCAGTGCCGGCCTCTCCCGCCCCCAGGTATTCCCTGGATCTTGCCCAAGCCCAGATCGCGGGCAGTTTGCCTGTCCCTGTGGCTGGGTTTTCGGAGTCAGCTCAGCAGCTGATCCGTGTTCATGGCCACAGCGGCACCAGATCCTGGGATGGGGCTGGAGGAGGAAACCAACATCACTGAATAAAGGCTGCAGAGAAACAACAGTGGTTTTATTGCAGGGAGATAGCCATGTGGTGGCAGCAGAGGATAAGAGCGGGGAAGGGCTGGGGCCAGAGTCTGAGGTTAAAGTCAGTTTCGGTTGTGAGCCCCATTGGGACCCCTGTTCACTGTCTCTGAAAAGCCAAACGATCTTCATTGTAGCCCAAACTGTCTCTGGTGTACCCTGAACGTGCTCGGCACAGCTGGATGTCCTGCTGTTCTTCGGTGCTTTACAATGATTATCAGTTGTTCTTATTTTCAGGAATTTGCAATACTACAGCCCAGAACAAATGTCCCATGTGGGGTTAATAAAGTGGGTGCCATGGCCCAGCAGGGGCAGGGGCCTTCAGCAGCCCTGCAATGTGCCACTGACCCAAGCAGACTTTGGAATTGCACCCGGATGGTGCCAGTGGTGGGCCCAGGCCAAGCCAGGACCATGTGCTTGTCCACAGCCACACCTTGCTCCTGGGCCCTGCCTCAGCACAGATAAGAGGAATAAGCTATAGCGATACGAGGCACCTTGATCTTATCCTCTCGGTGTAGCTGCAGTGGTAAGATCTCACCCCCCTGAACTGCCAGTCACCCTGGGCCAAGAGGAGAGGATAGAGCAGCCCTGGCTGTCCTCTCGGCCTGCTAGGAGATGTGTCCCTGGGGAACAAGGAGTGTGACTAGCAGGTGGCCATCACTGATCTGTCCCAAGAGACCACAGGGCGGGGGAAATCAGGCCCCCAGCTCCAAGGGTGGAAAAGGAGGATTTGTCTAAGGCTTGGAGGTTCTTTCCTTCACTTGTTCACTGTGGGCCCATGAGTGTGAAAGGCATTTTGGGAACACAGGGAGCTCTCCATAAGCACCGTACAGGGCTGGGGAGACCATTGGGAGCAGCTGGTGCCTGCTGCCCAGTGGGGAAATCTGGACTCCAGGATCTGCACAGTGCAACTATAAACCACATCCTCCCTGACAGATTTCACAACCCTGCCAGTCATTGCTTCATCTGCCCTGAACCTTGGCCTACAAAGCTCAGCAGTAAAGGGCACCCATTCCATGCAAACCTGGGCCCCCCTTCACCGCAACAAGCATGGTGAGTCTCTAGGGGGCTGAGTTCTGGGGTGTCAGTGACCTGGTTTGAGAAGGGCAGCCTTCCTTCTGCTTTTTCAGGCTCTGTTGCTATCTTGGGTACCTGGCCCCCATGACCAGCATATCTGAGCCCCTCAATCCAGAAGAGACTTATCCTCATGCCCCACCCTCCCATGCACAAGAGCTGTACTCGGGTAGCAGCCTCAGCCATGGGAGGCCCGTGGTGAACTTCCTGGGCTGTCACAGGCCTCTGGTGTGACCCTGGGCAAGTCACTTAGCCTCTGTGCAGTGGGGATGCTAGTCCTGTCCTGCCTCATGGCGGTGCAAGGGAAATGCACAACAATTATGCCACGTGTTGAGAGCCACTGATGCTCTCTACGAGGTATAATTATTGTTTTACAGACGGGAACAGAGGCACAGCAACCAACCAAAGCTCACTCAGGGAGCGAACCAAAGCTGGGAACTGAATCCTGGTCATCTGGCTCTCAAGGTAAGGCCTAGCCACGGGGCCAGCCTTCCTCTCCATGCTCAACCTCTACAGTCCAATTCCTGAACCTCTGACACCTTCCCCTTCCTTCCGCTGTGCATGACGCACTACCAGGCCTGGGTCCAGCACAGCGACTCTCTTTCGGGGAGTAGTCCCACTGGAGAATAGGGCGAGGGCTGCTCCCATGCATGTGGGTCTGCAGGGCTGGGCCCTTTGCAGAGAAGGGTAGCAGCTCTCAAATGCCGACAGTGTTACTGCTCCAGTGCGTCGATGCACTCAGCATCCTAAGAGTGGTGGTGTCTCAGAAGCAGCCAGCAGGGGATGGATGAGGCCAGCAGGAGGGGACGGCTGGCAGTGAGAAGGGCAGTGTGAAGACCAGGCTGTGGATGGGGTTCATTGCCCTGGGTCAGAGAGGCTGGCCCTGCAGGAGGACCCCTGGGGAAGAAGACTCAGTGATGCGATCCAGAGCAGATGAAGGACTCGGGGAGGTGGATGGAGCCAGTGGAACAGGCATGCTGGGGGTTACAACATGGCAGTGCCAGGCAGAGCCTTCAGGAAGAGGATGAGGTGCGTGGGCTCACTGGGCGAAGGCTGGAGGCCGGTGGGTGGATCTGAGCAGGGAGCAGACAGGACCCCCATGGTGGGCCAAGGGAGGAGAGTTTGGCTGCAGTGGGCAGAATAGGCTGGACAGGGGAGGGGAGGAAAAGAAGGCTGCAGGCTTCAGGCGAGGCATGAGGCGCCCAGGGTGGGAGAGAGCTGATCCCAAGGGGACGGGGAAGAACAATGGGGTTTGGCAGCAGCCGGGCCAAGTTTGGGGAACAGGGAGGTTGAGGGGCCCCAGTTTTGCTGCGTTTAACCTGGGGAAGCTGTGAGACCTCCCTGAGGAAATAAGAGGGGTGCGGGGAGGGGAGCCCTGGCAGAGGCAGATCTGAGTCAAGGGCACCGAGAGAGCAGCAGCAGCACCCTGGGGGCAGACACACTTGTCTGGGGTGGGGGCAGGTTTAGAACAGGGGAGCAAGCGCCAGCAGCTCTTGGGGAAGGAGGAGCCCGCTGGAAGAGGGTCTGAGAGATACAGGGAGGACGGGAAATAGGAGAGGGCAAAAGCATGGGGAGGGGCAGGGGGGGGCAGGAGAAGGGAATCTTGAGGGGGGAGGGATAATCCCGAGGCCCAGGACAGAAGAGGAATGAAGGGCAAGCATGTGGCGAGGAGACCCCTTGGCTCAGCGAGGGGGGCTAGTTACTCCGGGGAGGGCTTGTGGCACCTTAATCATAGAATCATAGAATCATAGAATATCAGGGTTGGAAGAGACCCCTGAAGGTCATCTAGTCCAACCCCCTGCTCGAAGCAGGACCAATTCCCAGTTAAATCATTCCAGCCAGGGCTTTGTCAAGCCTGACCTTAAAAACCTCTAAGGAAGGAGATTCTACCACCTCCCTAGGTAACGCATTCCAGTGTTTCACCACCCTCTTAGTGAAAAAGTTTTTCCTAATATCCAATCTAAACCTCCCCCACTGCAACTTGAAACCATTACTCCTCGTTCTGTCATCTGCTACCATTGAGAACAGTCTAGAGCCATCCTCTTTGGAACCCCCTTTCAGGTAGTTGAAAGCAGCTATCAAATCCCACCTCATTCTTCTCTTCCGCAGGCTAAACAATCCCAGCTCCCTCAGCCTCTCCTCATAAGTCATGTGTTCTAGACCCCTAATCATTTTTGTTGCCCTTCGCTGGACTCTCTCCAATTTATCCACATCCTTCTTGTAGTGTGGGGCCCAAAACTGGACACAGTACTCCATATGAGGCCTCACCAATGTCGAATAGAGGGGAACGATCACGTCCCTCGATCTGCTCGCTATGCCCCTACTTATACATCCCAAAATGCCATTGGCCTTCTTGGCAACAAGGGCACACTGCTGACTCATATCCAGCTTCTCGTCCACTGTCACCCCTAGGTCCTTTTCCGCAGAACTGCTGCCTAGCCATTCAGTCCCTAGTCTGTAGCGGTGCATTGGATTCTTCCATCCTAAGTGCAGGACTCTGCACTTACCTTATTGAACCTCATCAGATTTCTTTTGGCCCAATCCTCCAATTTGTCTAGGTCCTTCTGTATCCTATCCCTCCCCTCCAGCGTATCTACCACTCCTCCCAGTTTAGTATCATCCGCAAATTTGCTGAGAGTGCAATCCACACCATCCTCCAGATCATTTATGAAGATATTGAACAAAACCGGCCCCAGGACCGACCCTTGGGGCACTCCACTTGATACCGGCTGCCAACTAGACATGGAGCCATTGATCACTACCCGTTGAGCCTGACAATCTAGCCAGCTTTCTACCCACCTTATAGTGCATTCATCCAGCCCATACTTCCTTAACTTGCTGACAAGAATACTGTGGGAGATGGTGTCAAAAGCTTTGCTAAAGTCAAGAAACAATACATCCACTGCTTTCCCTTCATCCACAGAACCAGTAATCTCATCATAAAAGGCGATTAGATTAGTCAGATTAGATGATCTTCCCTTGGTGAATCCATGCTGGCTGTTCCTGATCACTTTCCTCTCATGCAAGTGCTTCAGGATTGATTCTCTGAGGACCTGCTCCATGATTTTTCCAGGGACTGAGGTGAGGCTGACTGGCCTGTAGTTCCCAGGATCCTCCTTCTTCCCTTTTTTAAAGATTGGCACTACATTAGCCTTTTTCCAGTCATCCGGGACTTCCCCGGTTCGCCACGAGTTTTCAAAGATAATGGCCAATGGCTCTGCAGTCACAGCCGCCAATTCCTTCAGCACTCTCGGATGCAACTCGTCCGGCCCCATGGACTTGTGCACGTCCAGCTTTTCTAAATAGTCCCTAACCACCTCTATCTCCACAGAGGGCTGGCCATCTCTTCCCCATTTTGTGATGCCCAGCGCAGCAGTCTGGGAGCTGACCTTGTTAGTGAAGACAGAGGCAAAAAAAGCATTGAGTACATTAGCTTTTTCCACATCCTCTGTCACTAGGTTGCCTCCCTCATTCAGTAAGGGGCCCACACTTTCCTTGGCTTTCTTCTTGTTGCGAACATACCTGAAGAAACCGTTCTTGTTACTCTTGACATCTCTCGCTAGCTGCAGCTCCAGGTGCGATTTGGCCCTCCTGATATCATTCCTACATGCCCGAGCAATATTTTTATACTCTTCCCTGGTCATATGTCCAACCTTACACTTCTTGTAAGCTTCTTTTTTATGTTTAAGATCCGCTAGGATTTCACCATTAAGCCAAGCTGGTCGCCTGCCATATTTACTATTCTTTCGACTCATCGGGATGGTTTGTCCCTGTAACCTCAACAGGGATTCCTTGAAATACAGCCAGCTCTCCTGGACTCCTTTCCCCTTCAAGTTAGTCCCCCAGGGGATCCTGGCCATCCATTCCCTGAGGGAGTCGAAGTCTGCCTTCCTGAAGTCCAGGGTCCGTATCCTGCTGCTCTCCTTTCTTCCCTGCGTCAGGATCCTGAACTCAACCAACTCATGGTCACTGCCTCCCAGATTCCCATCCACTTTTGCTTCCCCCACTAATTCTACCCGGTTTGTGAGCAGCAGGTCAAGAAAAGCGCCCCCCCTAGTTGGCTCCTCTAGCACTTGCGCCAGGAAATTGTCCCCTATGCTTTCCAAAAACTTCCTGGATTGTCTATGCACCGCTTTATTGCTCTCCCAGCAGATATCAGGAAAATTAAAGTCACCCATGAGAATCAGGGCATGCGATCTAGTAGCTTCCGTGAGCTGCCGGAAGAAAGCCTCATCTACCTCATCCCCCTGGTCCGGTGGTCTATAGCAGACTCCCACCACTACATCACTCTTAGAGACTAACAAATTTATTTGAGTAAAAAGAAAAGGAGTACTTGTGGCACCTTAGAGACTAACCAACCTACTTGAGCACAAGCTTTCGTGAGCCACAGCTCACCTCATCAGACGCATACTGTGGAAACAGTTTCCACAGTATGCGTCCGATGAGGTGGGTTAGTCGCTAAGGTGCCACAAGTACTCCTTTTCTTTTTGCGAATACAGACTAACACGGCTGTTACTCTGAAATTTATTTGAGTATAAGCTTTTGTGAGCTACAGCTCACTTCATCGGATGCATTCAGTGGAAAATACAGTGGGGAGATTTATATACATGAACAATGAAACAATGCGTGTTACCATACACACTGTAAGGAGAGTGATCACCTAAGGTGAGCTATTACCAGCAGGATAGCGGGGGGGAAGAGGGGGGAGATGGCGGGGGGGGGAACCTTTTGTAGTGATAATCAAGGTGGGCCATTTCCAGCAGTTGACGAGAACATCTGAGGAACAGTGGGGGGTGGGGGTGGGGGAATAAACATGGGGAAATAGTTTTACTTTGTGTAATGACCCATCCACTCCCAGTCTCTATTCAAGCCTAAGTTAATTGTATCCAGTTTGCAGGGGCCGGGGAGGGCACGAGTACCCACTAGCGCTGACAAGAGTTGGCACCTGTGCATATAGCAATACAAATGGCAAAAACCCCGTTGAAGCTTGGGGCACCTCTCTGCTGGGAGTAGTTGGTCCCAGTGTCAGGGATCCTGGGCAATGAACTACTTGAAAATCCCCTTGAGTGTCTGATTGACTCTTTCCCTTAGGCCATCTGTTGTGGGGGTGGTACACGGATGTGCATCAGGGTTTGATTTCTAATAGTTCCCATACCTCTCTCATCAGTCGGGATGTGAAATTTGTCCCCTGGTCTGTTAGGACTTCTTTGGGAAACCTGACCCTCGCAAGGATTTTCAGTAACTCATTGGCTATCATCTTAGCATTCGTAGACCGTAGTGGTATAGCTTCTGGGTAACCAGTGACATAATCCTTGATGACAAGTATATGCTGGTGTCCCGAGGTGTTCTTCTCTAGGGGGCCTATAAAGTCAATCCTTATCCTTTCAATGGGGGCATCCACCAAGGGGAGAGGCAATAGTGGGGCTTGCAGGCTTTCCTTAGGTGCTGTCAATTGACCTCTGGGACATGAGGTGCATAAATCCTTAACCTCCTTAAAGATTCCTGACCAAAAATATTGGGTCAGGAGCCTTGATTGTGTCTTGTTTTTCCCCAGTTGTCCCCCACACATGGTTGTGTGGGCCAAACACACTAACCCACAGCAGTATATGCGTCGTACTAGCAGTTGCTTCCTTATCTCTTGTATCTGCTTGTCTTGGTCAATGCGATATAACCAGTGTGCCCTCAGGGCAAAATGTGGGTACTGCCGGGCCTTTAGGGGATCCATGTCTTCGTCATCTGTTGTGACTACTTGTTCGAAGGCTTGACTCAAGGTCTCATAATTTCTTTGTTGCACGTGGAAATCAGAAAACCTAGTTAGATTCTCCAGGTTAGATTCTTGCAGAAGGGGTGATGTATTGCGGCCCATGGATGTTTCTTCTCCAGGCTCATCTGCCTCGCAGGCATCAGTTCCAGCATTTGTGGCCTCCATTACACCTATGGAAGAGACTGCCTCTCTCACTTCCCTTTGCTCTCTCCTCACTATCCATTTCTCTGTCTGAGATTTTCTTTCCTTGGGTCAGGAGGTCAGGATCCTTAAAAGGGAACAAGACCCCCCCAGCACCTCCTCTGGGGTGTCTTCTTTGGGTCCTGGTGCTAGGGGAAGCTTCTGTAAGAGCTTGGAGAACTACAGCCAGTCCCAGCCTAATATCTCTGAGTAGCGGAGGTCTGTAGATACACATTCTCTCGTCTGACCTTGGTGCCCATCAACAGTTAGTCTTATTGTTGTGATGAGGTACTGTAATATATCTCCATGGATACATCTGATTGGGATTTTCCCCTTCTTGAGTTTCCTTGCCACCTTGGCTATTCATTCCCAGATACATGTTTGATCACACATTGAGTCTACGAGGGCCTGTGTCTTTTCACCCTCCACTTCAACTGGGATTGTGAGTTTCCTTGGGCTTTTTCTTCATGCCCTAGTCTCTCTGGTCCAGATCACTCCAAAGTTATACTCCATGTAGTGGCAGTCGCAGAATCTGTGCCCCTGCTGTCTGCAGGAGTAATAGATCATTACGTCTGTCCCTTGTCTTCTGGCAGCTGTATTACCTTCTTTCTGAGTTGCAGCGAGCCAGTTCCTGTATAGATATGAGATGAGGAGTTGGTAGGGGAGTTAAAGGCATGGGCCTATTGTTGTGGGGAAATCTGACCCATGGACCTTGAGGTATTTTTCTTCCCCTTAAGCTGCCAGTCAGTTGGATAGCAGTCTACGTCTTCCTGGAGTTCACCCAAGAGGGACCACCACTTTTGGGTCCCTGGCTCATTTCCTTCTGTGGTATATCGGGAGCCATCGTTCCCTCCAAGAGGGAGGAGGCCTCAGCTAGGGTTAGCGGCAGGTGTCTGCAAACCCAGTCTCGACCAGTGAGCAGAAGAATCAGTATGAACTGTTCTAGGACTATGAGCTCGGCTACTTGGGGCCCCATTCGAGTTTCTGGTTTTAACAATCACCATTAGGAGTCCTTCCGCCTCTGGGCAACTGCCCGGAGCCATGCCTTATGGGGGGAAGAGGTGGTAGCACTGATGGTGAGAATGCTGACAGTAGGCCTCTTCATCTAGGCCTAACCTATCCAATATGGCTGCCTTCACTTGCTCATAGTCTTGGGGTGCTGTGTCATCCTGACCTCGATACGCTGCCTGGGCTTCCCCCATGAGGAGTGGGGTGAGCCGGATTGCCCACTGGGCTGGGGGCTAGTTCGGTGCCGTGGTTATCCTCTCAAAGGTAATCAGGAATGCTCTGGGATCATCACCTGCTGTCATCGTGGGGAGCTTCGGGCCCGGAGTGATCCCTGGATTGGGGGGAATGTGTTTCCCACAGAAGCGGGATGCTGGGGGGTAGCAGCTGATACTAGCAGCCACTCGTTTTAACAGCTGTTGCTGGTGAGCTGCCATCTGTTCAATCAGCTGTTATTGGGCTGTGGAGTCTGCCAGCTATAGCAGGAGCTGAGTCATCTCCATAGTTCTCAGGTGTAGGTAGAAGGGGGAAAAAAGGAGAGGAGGTTCTGTTTTGTTTATGGCTTCCCATCTCTGCAGGGAGGGGCCTCTGCACACAGACCCCACTTCTGGTACCACACTGTCTCCAAGTCGCAGCTGCCCTCGCCGGGACCCCCTTAGATTGCCCCTGGTCAGGGCAATTCTTTGACTCTTCACTTTCCTGAGTCCAGAAGTGTGCCTCACTCTCTGAGTTGTTCTCGGGGAAGCAGCCAGGAGCAGGGGTGCTGCCCTTCTGCTGTCCCGGGTCCTTCTGCCTCCCCTTCCATCTCTGCACTCTCCCCTTTGTAGCAGGTTTTGTTTCCTTCAATGGGCGCAGCTGGGTGCCCGCCTCCATGACTTGCAGCTCAGGCAGCTGTGCGTGGGTGTGGCTGGGCTGCTTGCCCGCAGACAGGAGAGACTCCCCTCCCCCTCCTGCCTAAGCTCAGTATGTGATCTATAGACCCCATTACATAGCCACTGAAAGTCATTCTGCAAACGGCAGGGGGCGAAAAACCTCTGCATGCCCCTAGCCACAGACATTCAGATCCAACCACCAGATTTGTGGCCCATCCAGCCCTCACGGTCCTTGCTGCTTCCCCAGCCTGGCTGGACTGGTGCTGGACACTGGGCCCAGTTCTGTGGGCCTCATTTGAAAATGGATGTTGAAAAATTGCAGACAGTGCCCAAAGGAGCCATGACAATGACTTGAAGGCTGGAGAAAGTGCCTGAGAGAGACTTTGAGAGCTCGACTGGACCACAGCAGGTAAGTATCTCCCCAGGGAACATATCCCAGGTACTGAACTCACCAAGAAAGGCAGAACCAGAACCACTGGCTGGAGTCACAGCCAGACACGTTCACATTACAAATATGAGAGGGACACACTTTCGACAATGAGTGCTGCACAAACTCCGCTGGGCAGTGCTGGATTCTCCGTTCATTGGGGTCTGCAGATCCAGCTGGGCCAAACACAAGTCACTGGGCTCAATGCAGGGGTAGCTGCGGGACATTCTCTGGCCTGCCCTGTCCAGCAGCTCAGGTTAGATAGGCTCGTGGTCGCCTCTGGCCTTACGTTCTATGAACATGACTGCCTAGGACTTCACAGCCCTCGGTCACTGGTGTGGAAAGAGAATGAGTGATACTAGAGCTCAGGGGAAATGTGAAATGCACAGATGGGAGTCGGCACAGGGCTTAAAAAAGGTCTGTAAAAAGAGCTGGGGTGGGGAGAGGCTTCCTGCTGTTGCCAACACTGCTGCTCACAGGGGGCAGAGCAGGCCCAGTGCACCTGTGGCTAGCTAAGTACCACCTAGGAGAGGTCACAGGGGGCGTGTGAGCCCATAAGTCAGAGAGTAGGGAGGAAAACAGGAAGTGTCAGTGAGGGGGCCTTGAAGAGGATGCGCAGGACCCCTGGGGTTGGGGAAGGCAGGTGAACCTGGGTGCAGGAAGGGAGCCTGTCTCCAGGGAGAGCACTGGGAGTCACCACTTGGTAACAGGGGGGCTGTATTGGGCTTTTATTGACTGATGAGCCTGCTGTGAGGGAGGGGATCCCTGGAAGCTCCAGCTGTGGACACTGTATTGCTGGGGTTGGGACCCTTTTTGAGTATGCATGCCTTAAGGCCTGGGTAGGTGCCCAACTCTCATTGGCTCTCTCTGGGACTTAGGGATCTAGCTCAACTTTATGCCTCTGCAAACGTCCCCCTGTATCCTGTGTGGGCTGCAGCCGCTGGAGAACAGCATGCTTCAGCAGCGCTAGCATTGCCTCCAGCTGGGGCAGTGCCTTGCACCAGTCATGCACCATCCTGTACTACCAAAGCCTGTGCAAGGGAGAAGCTCCATCTGCTCCATGCACTGAGGCCTCCCTGCTGCTCTGCATACACTGTCCCCGAGTAACAGCATTACAGGTCACCGCCACTGTGCAACACAGCGGATCCTCTTAATTAATAGGAAGTCACTGTGGCTGCTACGATTGCACCATAGGGTTAAATGACCTGGTGTTGTTGGAAGGGGGCAAAGTCTGGTACGTTACTGGAAAGAGCTGATGGCTTTGAGAACCAGCACTCCTTGTGAGGTCTATTCAATACATTTGAGCTGTTCACTTCCTCTTGGCAAACCGTCTGCAAACAGATCCAGCCCTGGGGATGTCTTCCTTCTCACCATGCTTTTTTCAGAATTGATCAGGCTTGGTGACCAGTCACATACATCAAGGATTGGGGGAAAATGGGGGTGGGGGAATGGAAGGAAAAAATAGGTTTGGGGAGATTTCCTTCCCCTCTCCCTTGTTTGTTTAATTCCTTTGCTCTGAAATATTTCTGTGAACTCAACATTGGTGTGAAAGACAGCAATTTCAATTGATGGAGGAAAACTTTAAACTCTTCTAAAATGTTAAGAGACGTAATTGGAACACCCGGGGTTTTGTGCTACGTGTCTCTGTGAAAACTAGAACCCAGCCAACTTCGTCCGTTTGAATTTAGGCTTTCATCTCCATGCCTGTGTGTGTGTGTGTGTGCACTCTGATTCGGGATTGTCACAGACTCACAGGTTGTGCCCACTCTTGGCCCTGTATGGTCCCTGGGGGGAACCCCCTTCAGTGATACAGCCCTTCTCAGGGGTCCACTCTCTCTCAGGAGTTAAGCCCCTCCACCTCCTGGAACTGCACCTCTCTGAGCCTTAGCACGTCTGTCTCTTGCCGTGGGCCCCCTCAGGGTGTCCACTCGCTCTGGACGCCCGGGGCCTCCACTCCCAGAGAGAATAATGCAACCCTGATCTCTAGACCGGAGTGACTCTCAGCCAGTTTAAAACAGGAGAGTTTATTGAGCGTCTGAACACAGCATAGGAAACTCTCTGGGCCCTCAGGCCTGGCCTCTCTCAGCACAGCACATTCAAGTCTCCCCTGCATCCAGGTGGGCTCTGCCTGGTCTCTCTCTCCAGTCCCAAGCCCCCCTGCTTCCCAGGTTGGCATTTGATATCACCTCCCTCAAGTCCTGCCTCTGTCCATTGTCTTCTACACAGGTAAACAGTGTCGCCTGGGCCTCCTCTCCTTTCTTCCATCCTCTGGCCCTCTGGCTGGAACCAGCTGCTCAGGTCACCGGGGTCCTCTCTCCACAGCCCATTGTCCTCCCACTGGCCAGAACCAGCTGTGACTCCTGAGCTGGGCCTCCCAGTCACCAGGTCACCAGTTACTGCGGTATCCATTCTCCTGGCCATTGGCTGGGGTCTCAAGTTTGTCGCTGGTCCTCTGTAATAACAAACTCCCTCTCCCATCCCCTCGTTAAACCAGTAACACCTAGGGAAAGTGAGTCCATCCCCCTGTTGCCGGCACCCAGTGCCGAGAGGCTGAACAACAGCTTGAGTTGGTTCATTACCCGGTGTTCTACACCCAATAATCACAACGGGGTGGAGAAGCAGAAAAGTTTATTTGAAGCTTCAAATAGGTACAGGGAGATTTGAATCTCAAATCCTGTACCCAGAGCAGGAAGTTACACAAGCTTTTATACATCCTTTTCCCAGCATACTTATCCAATAGCAAGCTGCCCCAAGTATCCATATAGCCAGCCAATCCAGTTCCCAGCTAGTTTCCTGGTTCTCTGTATCATTTGTTAAACTATACATAAAGCTGCTTTATTCAGCATTGTTCTTCCATATCTGCCCTGTGTGGCCTTGCTTAGTTTCAGGCAGTCTGACTCTGCAGCATATTGTTGCAGATTCTCAGCATAACTGCTGTGTGTGCCTCCAGGCGGGGGGGCCAAAGACACTTGGGCCTAGTACGCAGAGCTGCTGTGAGTGCCTCCAGGCGGGAGGGGGGGCCAAGGACACCTGGGCCTAGTGCGAGGGGGCTTCATCGACACTCGTGGTCTTCCATCCCCTCGAGTTACCTAGTGGCCATGCCCCAGTGTCCCCAACACCCCTCTGCATGCAAACCATTGGAAAAAACAAGGAAAGACCAAGAAAACCTCCGACTTTGTCACAGGGATTAAGAGGGTTCTGTTTCTACTGACATTAAACTGATTAAAAACTGGCTCCCATTATATTGAAAGAGGACATTTTAATCTGAAGGACAAGCGCTGAAATAACGAAAAGCGTGAATTCACACTGGTGGAGTTCTTTGGATTTATTCCAGTTTGCAAGTAACCGAGCCCAAAGTTACGGAACTGGCCTGGCACCATGAGCAGAGAGGAAGTGGGTAGTAGCTCTGATGATTAGAAAGGAGTTTGGCCACTGGGTGGAGTGTCCTCAGGCAGATCCTGCTAGAAGCCTGGTCTGGCCTCAGCACTCCTGAAAGAGAGAGATAACTGCATTTTACCCACATGTCTTATCTCTGTATGTAAAGCAGTGTCACCAACTCTTGTGATTTCATCACCAGGCTCATGATATTTGGTGTTTTGGAAAGCCCCAGCTGCTGGAGTCAGGTGATTGTGGGAGAATTGCAGTTTGCTTTTAAAACTATCCAGCAAATTTCTGGCCCTTGTGGGTGTGAAGAAACAGCTGGAAAATGTAAGCCAAGGTTCAAAACCCAGAAGGCAATACACAGAGCCCCAGTGAATTGCTGGTTTATAAAATCTCATTATTTTTAAGACAGTCTCAGGGCTGGGAATGGCTGGATGTCTGATTTGTGAGTACTCAGGGTTGGCAGTGCTATTAAAGCGATGCTGCCAACTGGATTTTGTCTCCTAGACAACTCCTGGAAGAGCATGTGTGTGGGTCCCTGGGCTCCCTGTAGCTGTTTTGGCCAGTTCGGAAAGCAAAATCACACCCATCCTCCTCAGATGCGCCCCTCCCTCCATTCACTGTGCAGCTCTCTGTCTGCTGCTTTCGGTTCTGCTCTAGCTGGTAACACACTTTGGCTGGGCTGTGGGAGCAGGGATTGTGTCATCATCATCAGCACAATGTAACTTACAAAGTACCCTCAAATGCACAAAGGAAAGTCTCTATCTCTCTACCTCTCAGCTCTAGCAATCCCAGGGGGGATTTGTTACAATCATTAGTACAAGCATTTTCAGATGGAAATGCAATTCTAAAGACAAAGGTCCTTTAAATCAGGTAAAGTGTTTAACTCATGCATGCTAGGTGTTGGCAAACTCACTGGCTTTGCTAACTATTCCTCACAGACAACAGCAAAGGGCGTATAATACCACACTGTTATGGCTGCCAGTTACTGCCTCTCCCTACCCCCATCCCCCACCCCACAGCATACCCACAATTGCTCAAGCTACAACACTTAGTATCAAGTTTTTAAGAGACCTCGGCACATTGTGGGGCTGATCTCTTTGGAAAAGTAACCCCATAAAGAATGCTGTTTGCCACAGATCTGTAGAGGGCTTGTGGAGAAACAAAACCAATCAGTGCTGCAAACTCCCAAGATTTTATTATGTCTCTTGCAATATTAACTTAATTTTTAAAGCTCCAGCTCCTGGACTTATGTTATTTCACGAGAATCTCAGCTCTGATTATTTTTAAGCTCTCACCATTTTTAAGCCAATCTCATGATTTTGTGGGGCCTGACTCATGCTTTTCGAAGGCTCAGAGTTGATGCTAATGTGGCCCCCTGCTGATCACCATCAGAAATGTTTAGCCAAGAAAGTTAAATCTTGTTCCTGTGATCCTCCTGCCTGCACATGGGGGGCTGCCTCCCTGATCAGGGTTTGCAGAGGGGGTGCCTGCGAGCATTAGGGATCTAGCTATTAGTTTACTGTCCTAAGAACACCTAAGCGGAGACCACATCTTCTTCTATGTTTGTACGTTGCCTAGAACAATGGAGCCCCAAATCTGAGTGGGGCCATTGGACGCTATCCCAATATAAATAATAGCAGTGCTTCTCGACAGGGGTTCCTTTGGGGGCACCCTGAGTGGAAAACTTTCCACTGCCAACAGCTGATCAGAAATTTATGAGCTCCAAAGTCACACACTCAGAGGCTGACGGCAGAGCCTAATGCAGCCCCAGTCCAATCTCACAGCACTGCCTGCTTGCAGAATGGCCAGGTGGAGCAGAACCAGAGGACAAGAAAGAGGAAATCAGTTCTAACGGCTCCTACCCACCTCTGGACCACGGGAGAGAAGCAGACAAGCAGGACTGGATGTAGGGGATGTTGCTATAGTAGTCATGTTGTAAGGTGCCAATATACCATGGTGCTGGGTCCTGTAGAAAAACCGGGTCAGCCCCTAGGCTGGTTGGGGCAGCTGGGAAGCACTGAGTATCCTAGTGTGGCCTCACCCCGAGACTAATGGGGGCACAGACAGACTTCTCCATTGTTCTCTGGTTTCAGAGTTTTCTCTGGTGGTTTTACCATGTGTTTCTAGCTGTTATGGCTTCAAAGCCACCTTTCAAAGCCTGGAGTGAGTGAAGCTGATACAGTGAGCTGTGCCAGAGTCTGCAGAGAGCCTGAGACAATAGCTATGGGGGGACGGTTCCATTTATTTCAATGAGTGCTAACTCAAGGATACTTTACATGTCAACCTTGCTAACTACATCCCTCCTCACCAAAGCAGGGATGTCATAAATATAAAGGGAAGGGTAAACACCTTTAAAATCCCTCCTGGCCAGGGGCAAAACCCTTTCACCGGTAAAGGGTTAAGAAGCTAGGATAACCTCGCTAGCACCTGACCAAAATGACCAGTGAGGAGACAAGATACTTTCAAAAGCTGGGGTGAGGGAAAAACAAAGCCTCCCTCTCTCTGTCTGTGTGATGCTTTTGCTGGGGACAGAACAGGAATGGAGTCTTAAAACTTAATAAGTAATCTAGCTAGGTATGCGTTAGATTCTGTTTTGTTTAAATGGCTGAGAAAATAAGCTGTGCTGAATGGAATGTATATTCCTGTTTTTGTGTCTTTTTGTAACTTAAGGTTTTGCCTAGAGGGATTCTCTATGTTTTGAATCTGATTACCCTGTAAAGTATTTTCCATCCTGATTTTACAGAGATGATTCTTTTACTTTTTCTTCTATTAAAATTCCTCTTTTAAGAACCTGATTGCTTTTTCATTGTTCTTAAGATCTAAGGGTTTGGGTCTGTATTCACCTATGCAAATTGGTGAGGATTTTTAATCAAGCCTTCCCCAGGAAAGGGGGTGTAGCGTTTGGGGAGGATTTTGGGGGGAAAGACGTTTCCAAGGGGGCTCTTTCCCAATTATATATTTGTTAGACGCTTGGTGGTGACAGCAAAATAAAGTCCAAGGACAAAAGGTAAAATAGTTTGTACCTTGGGGAAGTTTTAACCTAAGCTGGTAAAAATAAGCTTAGGGGGTTTTCATGCAGGTCCCCACATCTGTACCCTAGAGTTCGGAGGAGAAGAAGGATCAGATGTGCAGCACAATGGGCCCTGCTGCTCCATGACTGGGGCCGTTGTGCTAAATTAGATGGAATAAATAGGCCAAGAGAGCACGACCCCATCACTGTCCAATGCTGAACAGCTCACCAAGGCTCAGTTAAATTCCCCATCTGACAGTTGATTGGATGGTGTCATAGGTTGCAGTAAGTGTCCTTTTTGGGGGAAAGAGAAGCAGGGAGTTGAGATGGGCTGGAGCTGTTGTGAGCCCAATCCCATTTCCTGCCAGACAAAACAAGCCAAATGCACACAAACAGGAGAGAGGAAAAAAGAAAATGCAGCTTCTGTCTCTGGCACTGCTGGAGAGACACAGGCCTGGCACATGCTCCGAGCAGCCCCTGCGAGACCTGGCAAACCTGTACCCGCGCTGGGTGGTTTAGTACATTGCTTTTAGCTGCTTCCTGGGTCCCACGAGTGTTACAAAACACAGTCTTGGCCAGTTCAGCCAGGTCTTAGTAGACAGAAGGGAAAAGGAGAGCAATAGGAAGGAGAAGCAAGAAGGTCGGGAAGGAAAAGAAACATAAGAACATAAGAATGGCCCTACTGGGTCAGACCAAAGGTCCATCTAGCCCAGTATCCTGTCTTCCGACAGTGGCCAGTGCCAGGTGCCCCAGAGGGAATGAACAGAACAGGTAATCATCAAGTGATCCACCCCCTGTTGCTTATTCCCAGCTTCTGGCAAACAGAGGCTGGGGACACCATTCCTGCTCATCCTGGCTAATGGACCTATCCTCCAGGAATTTATCTAGTTCTTTTTTAAATCTTGTTATAGTCTTGGCCTTCACAACATCCTCTGTCAAGGAGTTCCACAGGTTGACTGTGCATTGTGTGAAGAAATACTTCCTTTTATTTGTTTTAAACCTGCTGCCTATTACTTTCATTTGGTGATCCCTAGTTCTTGTGTTATGAGAAGTAGTAAACAAAACTTCCTTATCTACTTTTTCTACACCAGTCATGATTTTATAAACCTCAATCATATCTCCCCTTAATCTCTTTTCCAAGCTGAAAAATCCCAGTCTTATTAATCTCTCCTCATATAGAAAGCCGTTCCATACCCCTAACCATTTTTGTTGCCCTTTTCTGAACCTTTTCCAATTCCAATATATCTTTTTTGAGATGGGGCGACCACATCTGCACACAGTATTCAAGATGTGGGTGTACCATGGATTTATATAGAGGCAACATGATATTTTCTGTCCTATTATCTATCCCTTTCTTAATTATTCCCAGCATTCTGTTTGCTTTTTTGACTGCTGCTGCACATTGAGTGGATGTTTTCAGAGAACTATCCCCAATGACTCCAAGATCTCTTTATTGAGGGGTTAACAGCTAATTTAGATCCCATTATTTTATATGTATAATTGGGATTATGCTTTCCAATGTTCATTACTTTGCATTTATCAACATTAAATTTCATCTGCCATTTTGTTGCCCAGACACTCAGTTTTGAAAGATCCTTTTGTAGCTCTTCGCAGTCTGCCTGGGTCTTAACTATCTTTAGTAATTTTGTATCATCTGCAAATTTTCCCACCTCACTGTTTACCCCTTTTTCCAGATCATTTATGAATATGTTGAATAGGACTTGTCAGGGTTCCCTCCCCACTCTGAACTCTAGGGTACAGATGTGGGGACCCGCATGAAAGCCCCCTAAGCTTATTTCTACCAGCTTAGGTTAAAAACTTCCCCAAGGCACAAATCCTTTGTCCTTGGATGGTACGCTGCCACCACCTAGTGATTTAGACAAAGAATCAGGGAAAGGACCACTTGGAATTCCTATTCCCCCCAAAATATCCCCCCAAGCCCTACACTCCCTTCCTGGGAAGGCTTGAGAATAATATACCAATCAAATAGGTAAACCAGAACTTTTCTTTTAAAGAAAAAAAAAAAGTAAAAGAAGCACCTCTGAAAAATCAGGATGAAAGGTAACTTTATAGGGTAATCAGATTCAAAACAGAGGATTCCCCTCTAGGCAAAACTTTAAAGTTACAAAAAACAGGGATAAACCTCCCACTTAGCACAGGGAAAATTCACAAGTTGAAAACAAAAGTTAATCTAATGTGCCCTGCCTTATTTACTTACTCTTTTTGCAATATTGAGACTCACTATAGGTTGGTTTATAGGAGAAGGAGTTTTCTGACCTGGGCTTCTCTGCTTCCCAAGAGAACACACAAACAAAGAGCACAAACAAAGCCTTCCCCCGAGATTTGAAAGTATCTTCTTTCCCCATTGGTCCTTTTGGTCAGGCGCCAACCAGGTTATTTGAGCTTCTTAACCCCTTATAGGTAAGGAGGAATTCTAGGCTACTCTTAGCTGTATGGTTATGACACGCCCCCACAAATCACAGACTGTGCTGGACAGCCTGTACCACACTGGCTGTGATTTCTTCCTGGAGCTCAAGGAGAAAATAGAGTTTATAAGACACATGCATCTCTAGATACACTACTGATTATATAAAAACTAACAATATATTCCACATTTCAAGGACAATTTTAACCAGTTGATTCTGGGATACTTTCACAGGAGAGTGCATCAGCCACTTTGTTAGAAGTTCCTGGAATGTGTTGTATTTCAAAATCAAAATCTTGGAGAGCTAAACTCCACCGAAGAAGTTTTTTGTTATTTTCCTTGACGGTATGAAGCCACTTCAGTGCAGCATGGTCAGTTTGCAGGTGGAAACGCAGTCCCCAAACATATGGGCGTAGCTTTTCCAGAGCGTACACAATGGCATAACATTCCTTTTCACTGATTGACCAGTGGCTTTCCCTCTCAGACAGTTTTTTTGCTCAGAAACCCAACAGGATGCAATTCTTGATCTGGACCTTCCTGCATTAAAACTGCTCCCACAGCACGCTCGGATGCACTGAACTGCATTTGGCTGGTTCTTTCTGGTTAGGTCAGTCAGTGGGGCAGCGATTTGGCTGTAGTGTGGTACAAATCACCTGTAATATCCGGCCAAGCCTAAAAAGGATTGGACCTGTTTCTTTGACTTTGGGATAGGTCACTTTTGGATAGCATTCACTTTGGCCTGGAGGGGATTGATAGTTCCTTGACCTACCTGATGTCCAAGGTAAGTCACTCTGTTTAGGCCTATTTGACACTTCCTAGCCTTAACAGTTAGTCCTACCTCTCGTATGCGCTCAAAGACCTTCCGGAGATGCTCCAGGTGTTCTGCCCATGAGTCAGAAAATATGGCCACATCGTCAAGATAGGCAACTGCAGATTCTCCAAATCCCGCTAGGAGACTATCTACAAGTTTCTGGAAGGTGGCGGGTGCATTTTGCAGCCCGAAAGGGAGCACATTAAATTCATACAGCCCTACATGAGTGATGAAGGCTGATCTTTCCTTGGTGGATTCATCTAGCGGTACTTGCCGGTACCCCTTGGTTAAGTCTAAGGTACAGATGAACTGGGCATGTCCCAGTTTCTCCAATAGCTCATCTGTGCGAGGCATTGGATAGTTGTCTGGGCAAGTCACAGCATTTAGCTTACGGAAGTCCACGCAAAAGTGTATTTCCCCATCTGGTTTGGGGACTAGAACCACTGGAGATTCCCATGCACTGTTAGAGGGGCAGATCACACCCATCTCTAGCATATCCTGGATCTCCCGTTCTATAGCAGTTTTGGCTTGAGGAGACACCCGGTAAAGTTGGGCTCTAATTGGGTGAGCATTACCTGTGTCAATGGAGTGGTATGGCTGTTCGGTCAGTCCTGGGGTGGCCGAGAACATCGTCACGAATCTAGTGCACAGCTCCTTGATCTGCTGGCGCTGCATATGCCCAAGGGTCATGGAGAGGTTTCACCTCTTTCACGCCACCGTCACTATTTCCTTTGTAGTAGACACCTTGAGGCCACTCAGCGTCATTTCCTCCTGGGCTGTAAACTGACAAGCCTATAATTCTCTGGAATAAAAGGTCTTCAGAGAATCAACATGGTACGCTTTTGGCTTTAGGTTTGAGGTGGGGAATGCTATGAGATAGTTAACAGCTCCCAGGCGCTCTTGGACTGTAAATAGCCCTTCCCATGACGCTTCCCATGACGCTTCCATCTTATGGGCCTGAAGTGCCTTCAAGACCATGACCAGGTCCCCTACTTTAAAGGAATGTTCTCTGGCATGTTTATCATTGTCAAGGTTCCTCCCCCACTCTGAACTCTAGGGTACAGATGTGGGGACCTGCATGAAAAACCTCCTAAGCTTATCTTTACCAGCTTAGGTCAAAACTTCCCCAAGGTACAAAATATTCCACCCGTTGTCCTTGGATTGGCCGCTACCACCACCAAACTAATACTGGTTACTGGGGAAGAGCTGTTTGGACGCGTCTTTCCCCCCAAAATACTTCCCAAAACCTTGCACCCCACTTCCTGGACAAGGTTTGGTAAAAAGCCTCACCAATTTGCATAGGTGACCACAGACCCAAACCCTTGGATCTGAGAACAATGAAAAAGCATTCAGTTTTCTTACAAGAAGACTTTTAATAAAAAAACAGAAGTAAATAGAAATAAAGAAATCCCCCCTGTAAAATCAGGATGGTAGATATCTTACAGGGTAATTAGATTCAAAAACATAGAGAACCCGTCTAGGCAAAACCTTAAGTTACAAAAAAGATACACAGACAGAAATAGTTATTCTATTCAGCACAATTCTTTTCTCAGCCATTTAAAGAAATCATAATCTAACACATACCTAGCTAGATTACTTACTGAAAGTTCTAAGACTCCATTCCTGGTCTATCCCCGGCAGAAAACCCAGCATATGACAGACACACAGACCCTTTGTTTCTCTCCCTCCTCCCAGCCTTTGAAAGTATCTTGTCTCCTCATTGGTCATTTTGGTCAGGTGCCAGCGAGGTTACCTTTAGCTTCTTAACCCTTTACAGGTGAGAGGAGCTTTCCCCTGACCAGGAGCGATTTCAAAGGGGTTTACCCTTCCCTTTATATTTATGACAATCATACCAGGCCTTTTGATCTTCCTGAGCATCTTTTAGGTTTTCTCTAGCAAGGGCTAAAGAGGTTCAGAGGGTATTTTGTAGGTTGTTTACAAAGTCCAGAATGTTAGTTCCTGGAGAAGGCATAAACCCCTCCCATTGCTGCTTCACCAACTGCAATGGCCCCTTAATCTCACGGCCATACACAAATTCAAATGGTGAAAACTCTAAACTGGGATGTGGTACAGCCCTCTAGGCAAACAGCAATTGCTGTAACACTAGGTCCCAATTGTTGGAGTGCTCATTTACGAATTTACGTTTCATGGCCCCCACAGTTCCATTAAACTTCTCCACCAGGCCATTTGTTTGATGGTGGTAAGGGGTGGCAACCAAGTGGTTCACCCCATGAGCTTCCCACAGGCTTTTCATGGTCCCTGCCAGGAAATTAGTTCCCGAATCTGTAAGGATGTCGGAGGGCCAACCTACCCTGGCAAAATGTCTGTTAATGCCTGGCACACACTTTTAGCCCTGGTGTTGCTTAGAGCTACTGCATCCAGCCATTGGGTGGCAAAATCCATGAAAGTCAGTATGTACTGCTTTCCTCTGGGTGTCTTTTTTCAGAAAAGGACCCAGAATATTCACAGCTACTCGCTGAAATGGAACCTCAATGATGGGGAGTGGCTGGAGAGGGGCTTTGACCTGGTCTTGGGGTTTTCTCACTCTTTGGCACACCTCACAAGACCAGACATAGGTAGAAACATCCTTGCCCATTCCCTCCCAGTGGAATGACCTCCCCAAACGGTCTTTCATCCTGTTCACCCCAGCATGGCAACTAGGATGACAGTGGGCTAAGCTTAAGAGCTTTACCTGGTACTTAGTTGGAACTACCAACTGTCTCTGCAGATGCCAGTCTTCTTGGTGCCAACCAGAAAGAGTTTCCCTGTATAAAAGTCCTCTTTCTACAACAAACCGGGATCGATTAGAAGAGCTGAGAGGCAGTGGGTTGCTCCGTGCCGCCGTCCAAGCTCCCTGGAGGCTTTCATCTGCTTCTTGTTCAGCTTGGAACTGTTCCCTTGATGCTGGAGACATCAGTTCCTCACTGGATTGTGGACTTGGGCTTGGTCCCTCTGGAAGCGATGCAGGTGATGGGGTTGTTTCTGTTGACTGTGAACCGCTCTCTGCTGGTGCACTGTGGGGTATTTCAGGCTCCGGCTGAGCCTTTTGTGTAGGCTTAGCTGCTGCTGCCAGTGCGGGCTTGGTGGTGCCCTCTGGTGTTGGAGCTGTAGACTGGGTTGGAAACGCTGGATTCAGTACTGGCAATGGTTCTGGTGCTGGTTGTTTTGCCAATTCTGGATCTGGGACTGGCTCTGGCTGGGTCTCTGGGACTGGATCCACTATGGCTGTTGCCGTCGTTGGTAGGGGATCCGGTTCCATCACCATCGGGGTCTCTAGTAATATCGACGGGGCCCTGGTGGAAGGCTCAGGAACAGGGATAGGTGTGAAAGCTTGCTTAGCCTGGCTGTGGGTGACCATTCCCACCCTCTTGGCTAGCTTCGCATGGTTGGCCAAGTCTTCCCCCAGCAGCATGGGAATGGGATAATTATCATAGACTGCAAAAGTCCACATTCCTGACCAGCCCTTGTACTGGACAGGCAACTTGGCTGTAAGCAAGTTTAAAAATTTTGACATGAAGGGTTGAATCATCACTTGGGCCTCTGGGTTGATGAGTTTGGGGTTGTCAAGGTTCCTTCCCCACTCTGAACTCTAGGGTACAGATGTGGGGACCTGCATGAAAGACCCCCTAAGCTTATTCTTACCAGCTTAGGTTAAAAACTTCCTCAAGGTACAAACTTTGCCATGTCCTTGAACCCTATGCTGCCACCACCAAGCGTGTTAAACAAAGAACAGGGAAAGAGCCCACTTGGAGACGTCTTCCCCCCCAAATATCCCCCCAAGCCCTACACTCCCTTTTGTGGGGAAGGCTTGATAAGAATCCTCACCAATTTGTACAGGTGAACACAGATCCAAACCCTTGGATCTTAAGAACAATGAAAAAGCAATCAGGTTCTTAAAAGAAGAATTTTAATTAAAGAAAAAGTAAAAGAATCACCTCTGTAAAATCAGGATGGTAAATACCTTACAGGGTAATCAGATTCAAAACATAGGGAATCCCTCTAGGCAAAACCGTAAGTTACAAAGACACAAAAACAGGAATATACATTCCATCCAGCACAACCTATTTTATCAGCCATTAAACAAAAGAAAATCTAATGCATTCCTAGCTAGATTACTTACTAACTTTTTACAGGAGTTCTGAAGAGCATTCCTGATCTGTTCCTGGCAAAAGCATCACACAGACAGACAGACCCTTTGTTCCCCCCCTCCAGCTTTGAAAGTATCTTGTCTCCTCATTGGTCATTTTGGTCAGGTGCCAGCGAGGTTATCTTAGCTTCTTAACACTTTATAGGTGAAGGGGTTTTGCCTCTGGCCAGGAGGGATTTTATAGTTCTGTATACAGAAAGGTGCTTACCCTTCCCTTTATATTTATGACAGGGGTCCACTAAGGATTGGTGGATAGCTGACACCTGTGCTCCAGTGTCCCTCCACACTGTAACCTTCTTCCCACCCACACTCACAGTTTCCCTTCTCTCTGAGGTACCTGGGAGGCATCTGGGCCTGAGGACCTTTGGTGTGATTCTGGTGCAATGAACTGTAATCTGTTGGGGTTCTTGGGGCAGTTGGCCTTCACATGCCCCAGCTCATTACATTTAAAACATCGCCTTGCTGACTGGTCACTGGGGCGAGGTGGGTTGCTGGAGAAAGGTGTGGTGGAACGATAAGGTGTTTGGGTTTTAACTTGGGATGTAGGTGGGGCCTTGGGCTGCCCCCGGTGATAGGGTGTCATCTCGGGTTTCCCCTTCTGATAGTCGCTCCAACTGCTACTAGTTTTTTTCTTTTCTGCCACCTCCACCCATTTGGTTCCAATCTCCGCTGCCTCGATTACCATTTTGGGCTTCCCATCTAGGATGTACCTTTCTATTTCTTCAGGAACACCGTCTAAGAACTGCTCCATTTGCATGAGGAGAGACAGATCTTCCAGAGATTTAACGCTTGCTCCTTATATCCAGGCATCCCAATGTTTCACAATGTGGTAGGCGTGTCGGTAAAATGCCACGTCCGGTTTCCACTTTAGGGCTTTGAACCGCTGACAGGCATGCTCGCGTGTTAGCCCCATTCTGATTCTGGCCTGTTTTTTAAAAAGTTTATAACTGTTCATGTGTTCCTTAGGCATTTCAGTCGCCACTTCTGCTAAGGGTCCACTGAGTTGTGGCCTCAGCTCTACCATGTACTGGTCTGTAGGGATGCTGTACCCAAGGCAGGCCCTTTCGAAATTTTCTAAGAAGGCCTCTGTATCATCGCCTGCCTTGTAGGTGAGGAACTTTCTGGGATGGGAAGCGGTACCTGGAGAAGGATTGCTAGGGTTGTCTGGTATATTTTGTGTAGCCCTTGCCAACTTTAACTCCACTTCATGCTTCTTCTCTCTTTCTTTTAACTCCAGGGCTCTCTTGTGGGCAGCTTCTTCTGCCTCCATCGTTCTGTTGTGGGCAATCTCCTATGCATTTATTTCTAGTTGTCTTAATTCCATCCGTCTCTGATGTTCATTTTCTTTCTCTTGTACTTCCAGTCTAGCCAGGTCTAGTTTATTAGCTGCTTCACTGGTAGTCATTTTTCTGCTTTCTTGTGCTTAACTCTAGCTATACCCGAGAGTTAGAAAGAAAAAAAATAAAACACCCATGAATTCCCCTGCAGGAGTTAACTACCCTGCCCTCAGGCAGAGAAAAAAAACTCCAGGTGCTCCAAAGCTTAAAAAAAATCCTTAAAAAAAAACACAAAAAAGCCCTCCCTGCTTTCCAAGCAGCCAAAAGGAAAAAAAAATTGTCCTTTTAAAATCCTACTGTGCTTTTGGTTCAAAATGATCCCACCGCTACCACCATGTCAGGGTTCCCTACCCACTCTGAATGCTAGGGTACAGATGTGGGGACCCGCATGAAAGCCCCCTAAGCTTATTTCTACCAGCTTAGGTTAATCCTTTGTCCTTGGACGGTACGCTGCCACCACCAAGTGATTTAGACAAGGAATCAGGGAAAGGACCACTTGGAATTCCTATTCCCCCAAAATATCCCCCCAAACCCTACACCCCCTTCCTGGGAAGGCTTGAGAATAGTATACCAATCAAATAGGTAAGCCAGATTCTTAAAAAACAGAACTTTTCTTTTAAAGAAAAAAAAAAGTAAAAGAAGCACCTCTGAAAAATCAGGATGAAAGGTAACTTTATAGGGTAATCAGATTCAAAACAGAGGATTCCCCTCTAGGCAAAACTTTAAAGTTACAAAAAACAGGGATAAACCTCCCTCTTAGCACAGGGAAAATTCACAAGTTGAAAACAAAAGTTAATCTAACGCACCCTGCCTTATTTACTTACTCTTTTTGCAATATTGAGACTCACTTTAGGACGGTTTATAGGTGAAGGAGTTTTCTGACCTGGTGCTTCTCTGCTTCCCAAGAGAACACACAAACAAAGAGCACAAACAAAGCCTTCCCCCCAGATTTGAAAGCATCTTCTTTCCCCATTGGTCCTTTTGGTCAGGCGCCAACCAGGTTATTTGAGCTTCTTAACCCCTTACAGGTAAGGGGGAATTCTAGGCTACTCTTAGCGGTATGGTTATGACAGGACTGGTTCCAGAACAGAGCCCTGGGGGACACCACTATTTACCTCTCTCCATTCTGAAAACTGACCATTTATACCTACCCTTTATTTCCTATCTTTTAACCATTTATCAGTCCATGAGAGCACCTTCCCTCTTACCCTGTAGCAGGATGCACGAGTGGGGGGTGTATGACAAAGTCTCACATCCCAGGTGCTGCTCATGAGTTAGCCAGAGCTGGTGGGATCCCCTTGCTCTGGCCTGGCCTTCTCAGGACATCTATCAGG
Organism: Lepidochelys olivacea; assembly: GCF_965140295.1. Lineage (NCBI taxonomy): Eukaryota > Metazoa > Chordata > Testudines > Cheloniidae > Lepidochelys > Lepidochelys olivacea. Next base: position 49,872,518 of record NC_140417.1, read on the forward strand.
CTGATGGAAGCCCAGTTGTGTCCCTGCAGATCCTGGGTTCTCTAGAGATGGTGGGGGCGGGAACCAGGCTGGAGGTGCTTTCCCTCTTCGCTTTGCCTATCTCCCAGCCAGCAGTTGTTCATTTCCTGCAAAAGTCTTTTTTTTTAAGAACCCCCAAAAACGGAGGGGTGGGGTCGCCCAGCCCCTCATCATTGTGATCATAGAATCATAGAATCATAGAATATCAGGGTTGGAAGGGACCCCAGAAGGTCATCTAGTCCAACCCCCTGCTCAAAGCAGGACCAATTCCCAGTTAAATCATCCCAGCCAGGGCTTTGTCAAGCCTGACCTTAAAAACCTCTAAGGAAGGAGATTCTACCACCTCCCTAGGTAACGCATTCCAGTGTTTCACCACCCTCTTAGTGAAAAAGTTTTTCCTAATATCCAATCTAAACCTCCCCCACTGCAACTTGAGACCATTACTCCTCGTTCTGTCATCTGCTACCATTGAGAACAGTCTAGAGCCATCCTCTTTGGAACCCCCTTTCAGGTAGTTGAAAGCAGCTATCAAATCCCCCCTCATTCTTCTCTTCTGCAGGCTAAACAATCCCAGCTCCCTCAGCCTCTCCTCATAACTCATGTGTTCCAGTCCCCTAATCATTTTTGTTGCCCTTCGCTGGACTCTCTCCAATTTATCCACATCCTTCTTGAAGTGTGGGGCCCAAAACTGGACACAGTACTCCAGATGAGGCCTCACCTTTGTCGAATAGAGGGGAACGATCTCGTCCCTCGATCTGCTCGCTATGCCCCTACTTATACATCCCAAAATGCCATTGGCCTTCTTGGCAACAAGGGCACACTGCTGACTCATATCCAGCTTCTCGTCCACTGTAACCCCTAGGTCCTTTTCCGCAGAACTGCTGCCTAGCCATTCGGTCCCTAGTCTGTAGCTGTGCATTGGGTTCTTCCGTCCTAAGTGCAGGACCCTGCACTTATCCTTATTGAACCTCATCAGATTCCTTTTGGCCCAATCTTCCAATTGGTCTAGGTCCTTCTGTATCCTATCCGTCCCCTCCAGCATATCTACCACTCCTCCCAGTTTAGTATCATCCGCAAATTTGCTGAGAGTGCAATCCACACCATCCTCCAGATCATTTATGAAGATATTGAATAAAACCGGCCCCAGGACCGACCCTTGGGGCACTCCACTTGATACCGGCTGCCAACTAGACATGGAGCCATTGATCACTACCCGTTGAGCCCGACAATCTAGCCAGCTTTCTACCCACCTTATAGTGCATTCATCCAGCCCATACTTCCTTAACTTGCTGACAAGAATACTATGGGAGACCGTGTCAAAAGCTTTGCTAAAGTCAAGAAACAATACATCCACTGCTTTCCCTTCATCCACAGAACCAGTAATCTCATCATAAAAGGCGATTAGATTAGTCAGGCATGACCTTCCCTTGGTGAATCCATGCTGGCTGTTCCTGATCACTTTCCTCTCATGCAAGTGCTTCAGGATTGATTCTTTGAGGACCTGCTCCATGATTTTTCCAGGGACTGAGGTGAGGCTGACTGGCCTGTAGTTCCCAGGATCTTCCTTCTTCCCTTTTTTAAAGATTGGCACTACATTAGCCTTTTTCCAGTCATCCGGGACTTCCCCGGTTCGCCACGAGTTTTCAAAGATAATGGCCAGTGGCTCTGCAATCACAGCCGCCAATTCCTTCAGCACTCTCGGATGCAACTCGTCCGGCCCCATGGACTTGTGCACGTCCAGCTTTTCTAAATAGTCCCTAACCGCCTCTATCTCCACAGAGGGCTGGCCATCTCTTCCGCATTTTGTGATGCCCAGCGCAGCAGTCTGGGAGCTGACCTTGTTAGTGAAAACAGAGGCAAAAAAAGCATTGAGTACATTAGCTTTTTCCACATCCTCTGTCACTAGGTTGCCTCCCTCATTCAGTAAGGGACCCACACATTCCTTGGCTTTCTTCTTGTTGCCAACATACCTGAAGAAACCCTTCTTGTTACTCTTGACATCTCTGGCTAGCTGCAGCTCCAGGTGCGATTTGACCCTCCTGATAACATTCCTACATGCCCGAGCAATATTTTTATACTCTTCCCTGGTCATATGTGCAACCTTCCACTTCTTGTAAGCTTCTTTTTTATGTTTAAGATCCGCTAGGATTTCACCATTAAGCCAAGCTGGTCGCCTGCCATATTTACTATTCTTTCGACTCATCGGGATGGTTTGTCCCTGTAACCTCAACAGGGATTCCTTGAAATACAGCCAGCTCTCCTGGACTCCTTTCCCCTTCAAGTTAGTCCCCCAGGGGATCCTGGCCATCCGTTCCCTGAGGGAGTTGAAGTCTGCTTTCCTGAAGTCCAGGGTCCTTATCCTGCTGCTTACCTTTCTTCCCTGCGTCAGGATCCTGAACTCAACCAACTCATGGTCACTGCCTCCCAGATTCCCATCCACTTTTGCTTCCCCCACTAATTCTATTGTGAGCAGCAGGTCAAGAAAAGCGCCCCCCCTAGTTGGCTCCTCTAGCACTTGCGCCAGGAAATTGTCCCCTATGCTTTCCAAAAACTTCCTGGATTGTCTATGCACCGCTGTATTGCTCTCCCAGCAGATATCAGGAAAATTAAAGTCACCCATGAGAATCAGGGCATGCGATCTAGTAGCTTCCGTGAGCTGCCGGAAGAAAGCCTCATCCACCTCATCCACCTGGTCCGGTGGTCTATAGCAGACTCCCACCACTACATCACTCTTGTTGCACACACTTCTAAACTTAATCCAGAGACACTCAGGTTTTTCTGCAGTTTCGTACCGGAGCTCTGAGCAGTCATACTGCTCCCTTACATACAGTGCTACTCCCCCACCTTTTCTGCCCTGCCTGTCCTTCCTGAACAGTTTATAACCATCCATGACAGTACTCCAGTCATGTGAGTTATCCCACCAAGTCTCTGTTATTCCGATCACGTCATAGTTCCTTGACATCACCAGGACCAATTAGGCCAATTGATAGCCAATTAGGCCTCATTTCCTACACCCCAATTGTGGGCCGTTAATTTTCAGGCCCCCACATCTCTGGTTTATCAGACCTGATTTGAACAGAGTCCCTGACTCATCAACAGCCTCTTTGTTTGGACTAATTGAATCTGTCTCCTGTTCGCACCTTTCCACATCCCCATTCCATGGTACACCTGCTTGGAGCATGTCACAGCCATGAGCCACTTTCCCACGCTGATCGCACAATGAAAGCAGGCCCCACGGGCCTCCATTATTAGCCCAGGCCTTGCGGCGCTACAGGCGGCTCTGGGTGTTTACTGACTGTGTTTACATGTACTGTGTGTACATGTACAGGTATATATGTGTGTGTGTGTGTGCATGCACACAATTATGTGTATCTGCATGTGTATGCATGTGTGAGTGTACAGGGATGAGTGTGTATCTCCGTGTGTATGCACGTGAGTGCACAGAGTGCATGTATCTGTATGTGTGTATTTCTGAGTGTATGCACATGTGAGTGTACAGGGTGCATGTGCCTATCTCTGTGTGTTTGCACATGTGAGTGTACATGTGTGTGCGTGTCCATGTTTGAGTGAGTGTGTGTATCTATGTGTGAGTGTACAGGGGTGTGTGTATCTATGTATGTATGCATGTATGAGTGTACAAGAGTGTGTGTGACTGTTTGAGTGAGTGTACGGGGTTGTGTGTGTGTATGGGGTGTGAGCGTATGGGAGTGTGTGAGACAGTGTACGGGTCTGTATATGTCTGTACGGGGTGTGAGTGTATGAAGGTGTGTGTATATACAGGGTATGTGTGTGTCAGTGCATGGGTGTGCATGTCTGGGTTTGCACGTATGCATCCGATGAAGTGAGCTGTAGCTCACGAAAGCTCATGCTCAAATAAATTGGTTAGTCTCTAAGGTGCCACAAGTCCTCCTTTTCTTTTTGCACAAGCTGTGAGTATATGTGTGTGTGTGAATGTACATGTATGTGTATCTGTATAGGGTGTGTGTATGGTGTGTGTGTATGAGTGTACATATGTGTATCTGTATGGGGTGTGTGTGTATGAGTGTACCTGTGTGTGTCTGTCTGTATTGGGATGTGAATGTATGTGTGTCTGTATCGGGTGTGAGTGTACGTGTGTGCGAGTGTACGGGTGTATGTGTGTGTCAGTACAGGATGTGTTTGTCTGCAAAGTGTGCATGTGTGTTTATACAGGGTGTATGTATGGGAGTGTGTGTACTTGTACAGGGTGTGTGTGTAGGTGTGTGTGTGTGTGTGTGCAATGTATTTTTGTGTTCATGGTGTATGCCTGTCTGTCCGTGTGTGTCCGGGGTGTATGTCTGTCTGTTCAGTGCGTGTGTGTGTGTCTGGCCAGTCAGTGTGTATGTGTCTGTCTGTCTGTCTGTCTGGTGGGGGGGGAAGGGGGTGTATGTGTGTGTCTGTCAGGTATGTGTGTCCATCCGTCCGGGGTGTATGTCTGTCTGTCTGGTGTGTGTGTGTCTGTTTGTCTGGAGTGTGTGTGTGTGTGTGTCCAGAGTGTGTGTGTGTCCCCGTCTCGGGTTTGTGTGTGTGTGTGTGTGTGTATCTGGGGTGTGTTTGTGTTCAGGGGGTACGTGTGTTTGTCTGGGGTGTGTGTGAATGTTTGTGTCTGTCCAGTATGTGTCTGTGCATCCGGTGTGTGTGTCTGTCCGGGGTGTGTGTGAATGTGTATGTGTGTCTGGGATCATAGAATCATAGAATATCAGGGTTGGAAGGGACCCCAGAAGGTCATCTAGTCCAACCCCCTGCTCAAAGCAGGACCAATTCCCAGTTAAATCATCCCAGCCAGGGCTTTGTCAAGCCTGACCTTAAAAACTTCTAAGGAAGGAGATTCCACCACCTCCCTAGATAACGCATTCCAGTGCTTCACCAACCTCCTAGTGAAATAGTGTTTCCTGATATCCAACCTAAACCGCCCCCACTGCAACTTGAGACCATTACTCCTGTGTGTGTGTGTGTCCTGGGTGTGCTTGTGTATGTGTGTCTGGTGTGTGTCTGTCCGACGTGTGTGGAAACGTGTGTGTCTGTCCGGGGATGACAGCCCGGCTAGCCAGGCACTCACAGCTCCCGGGCTCTCGCGCACGTCACACCCCGCGCTGCCGAGGGGCTCCAACCAGACTGCGGGCGGACCCGCTGGCAGGAGCCCGCCCGTCGTGCCGGCCCCAGGGCGGGAGCTGGCGCGTCCTTCCCACGGCTCAGCTCGCCCCGCCCCGGAGGTGCCCGGCCAGGTGAGCGGAGCGCCCAGGTCGAGCACACACGGGGTGGCCCGGCCCGGCCCGGCCCGGCTCGGCTCGGCTCAGCTCAGCGGCCGGCGTCTGCGGTGGGTTCCGGCTTGGGAGAGTGGGGTCTCCGGGGAGGCGGGGGCGTCTGGGGCAGCAGGAGCCAGGCAGGGGGTGCGTCTGAGGCGGGAGGGAGGATACAGGGAAGGGGTGTCTCTGGGGTGGGGGTGTCTGGGGCAGCAGGACCGGGCAGGGGGTGTCTCTGAGATGGGGGTTGTGGGGGGTGAATACCGATTTTATACTCACTGATGCCAGGTTTCCCTGTTCCCAGGGCAGATCCCCGGGGGTGGTGCAGAGAGGGTCCCAGGCCGGCCGTTGGGATCCCTGCCCAGGGAGGAAGGGCAGGGGCAGGCAGACGCTCTGACACCATTGGGTTGTCTCTCAGTGGGTGCCTGTATGCTGGTCCCAGGGACAGATCTCTGCCTGTGCCTGGCACAGTTTCCTAGGGCCAGTTTCTAACCATTGGGAGCGTATTAATGAGACTCAACGGGGGTGCTCAGGACAGAGTGCCACCGGGCATGGGAGAACCACCCGGGCATCTGATCTGATAGGGAGTGGGGCACAGGGCCCATCACCTGCAGCACTAGGCATGAGGCACAGCAGGACCTGCCACCACCAGGTCACTGCTTCAAATCTGCCCTTGTCAGTCATAACCGTTCCTGTCCCGTGGTTTTTGTGGCATGCAGAGGGCATCTCCACCTACCATGCTTCCTGTCTTGGTGGAAACCCCACTGTTCTCCTGGCTTCTAGGTGTCTTTCCCCACTTTCATCTCTCCCCCCCCCCCCAGCATGCCCAGCTGGTGGGTGGGTGTGGGGTAGAGGGAGTGGCTGGCTCTCCTTATCCATATTCTCTCCCCCTCTGCCTTCTTCTGGCATGTTGTGTTGGAGCAGAGGAGGTGTGAGACAGTGCGGGCAAGTTTCCGGAATCACTGCAGTGATCAGGGTGTGCGTGTCTGCAGCTAGCAGCCCTAGACAGAATGAGAGGAGGAAGTTCCCCACTCTAAAGCCACCTTGTTTAAAAGGCAAAATTTCCTTATTTGTAAGCTGAAGTGTGTAATTAAACTAATCGAGAGGTGCTGCCATGCTCCATGGGGATACTCGCCAGGAGAAAGGTGGCTTGTTTGGTTTAGCGGATGTTGCTTGGGAAGAAGTTTAAACTAACCCAGAAAAATGGTCTCTTATAGTGGAATAAAGCTTGTGCATGGCAGAGGGTGGATGTGGGGGGAGGGGGGATTATACTGATATAACTATAGTGGTTTAACTGGTAAAACTTTCCCATGTAGACAAGGCCTAAGTGCCCACTCAACAGTGGCAGTTTAGCAACATAACCAGCCAGTTGTGGATGCACTTCCTGCGCTTGAGGGCACCTCCACATGCGCTTATGAAGGTTAGGAAAATGTACCCCTGAGGCTTTAGCCGTGTATAATAATAAACCAAACAGAAACCAAACCTTGTCAACTTCGCTTACTCCAGGGACCCAGCGTCTGAAATCCAGTGGAACTCATTTCCAGAGATGGGCAGATCCAGCGAGGCAGGTGTTCTATAAAGCTGGAACAGACTTGGGCTCGCTATGCATGGAGATGATTTGGGGCCAGGAGTTTTGCCTCTTGATCCGTTGCAATTTTTGCTCTGTAGGGAAGTGAGTGCAGTCCCGAGGCCTCCCTTGTTAGCAGACAGCCTGACTGGGGCCCTGTTCTGAGCTTCAGTGCTCCTTTCAACCTTCCTGACAAAGGCTCCTACCCAGATGGTTTTGGGAACAGTGGAGGCGGGCTGTCAATAAGGCCCTTCATTCCCATCCAGGGGTGGCAGGTTTGTAGCAATTTTGGTGGTGCCCAGAACCTGCCCCCCCCAACTCTGCCCCCCACCTGCCTAAGGCTCTGGGAGGCAGTTTGGGTGCAGGGAGGAGGTCTGGGGTGCAGGCCCTGGGCTGAGGCAGGGGATTGGGGTGCAGGACGGGTGAGAGGTTGGGCTCTGGAAGGGAGTTTGGGTGGGGGAGAGGGTCTGGGGTGCAGGCTCTGGGATGGAGTTTGGGTGCTGGGTGCAGGAGGGGGTGAGGGGTGCAGGCTCTGGGAAGGAGTTTGGTTGCAGGCTCTGGGAGGGAGTGCGGAGGGCTGGGGTGCAGGCTCTGGGAGGGAGTTTGGTGGCAGGAGAGGGTGTGTAGGAAGGGGGAGGGGTGCAGGCTCTGGGACGGACTTTGGGTGCTGGGTGCAGGCTCCAGGCTAGGGCAGGGGGTGGGTGTGCAGGAGGAGGTGAGGGGTGCAGGCTCTGGGACAGAGTTTGAATGCTGGCTCTGAGCTGGGGGTGGGGATACAGGCTCTGGGAGGGAGTTTGAGGGCTAAAGGAGGGGGTGCAGGCTCTGGGAGGGGTGTGTGTGCAGTGCTTATCTGGGACTCCTAGGCAGGGCAGGTGGGCGTCTCCATGTGCTGCTACCCCCAGGCACTGCCCCCGCAGGAGCACTTGGGGCAGGACACAGACCCACCCCACCCAGGGGCTGCAGGAAGGTGTCGGCAGCCACGTGGAGCGAGCAGGCAAGAATCTGCTCAGCTCCGCTGTGCTGCCGGTGGTGAGTGGAGGCCCCGGGCTGTTTTAAACGGCCCAGGGGACACATGGCACGGGGGTGCCCGGGGCGGAAGGTGGGGCCAAGGGAGAGACCCAGCCTCAGGCATTGCTGGAGCCGGGCCCTGGGCCAGGAATATTCCTGGTGCCCAGGCACCACAGGCCCATAGGACTCGCCGCCCATGTTCCCATCCTAGCTAGATGTAGGCTGAGATGGTAGCCAGGCTCACCTTTGATGCTCGGTCCCTGGCTCTGTAGCAGGTGCCTGAGTGAGGGAGAGGGATCTCCCCTCTCCCCAGCCCTTCCTGTCTCCATCTCATGGCAGTGTGGAGGCCAGATGGAGGAGGGGCTGCCCGGTGCTACCTCTTCCAAACAGCTTGGGCTGCCCATGAGAGGTGAGGGGATTCTGGGGAAAGAAGTGTTGTCTACTTGCAGATCCCAACTGGAGTGGGCCCCAGAGCCATGCAGCCTCCAGTCTTTAGGGATCCAAATGTCATAGCTGGTTAAAACCAAGCCAGGCTTCTTCGTTCTGTTCAACATCCGATGTGCCTCAGCCCCCGTGTGTATCCAGGGCAATGCATGCAGGGTGAATTGGCTTGCCTGGTTTGGGTGAGCCCTCACTGAGGTTACCAGATGCTTGACTGTGCAAGCGACTGGCTGACACGGCAGTGCAGCATCAGGGCAGTATGCTTCAAGACCCATCAATACAAATCCACTTCTTTCCTCCAGTGAATGAGATGGACCAGCGCTTTTCTGGGTCTGTCCAGCTGGGAGGTGCTGTGGACATGCTGGAGAGATCCAGCCATGGGGGGCCTGATCCCCTCTGCACTCTGGGGGGAGACCCGGTGCCTGCCCTGGGGGATGGGGAGGTGGTGTGCTCCCGGTGAGTACTCGAGTGGGATGTGGCATCTCTTCAATGCTGAGACTAACATGCTCTTTCCTGCTGGTATTTCAGCTGTAGTAGGATGGTAGCTCACACTCGATGGATCCCAGACCTGCTCAGAGCTGAGGAGCTCAGGTGACCTTTGGAGTCAAGGATCCTGGAGCGGCGTTTCCTCCCCTAGCATGGGGCTTTCATTCCTGGTTTGCCTCTCCTTGGGGTTCATGCTCACTGGAGTTTCTTTCAGCACTTGGCAGTGCCCACGGATTCCCTATAATGCTACCAGGGACTTCACCGTCAAGTACGAGCTGCCCAGCTTCACCGCGGATGGCCCCATCCAGAACATTGTCACCTACAAGGATCCGAGCGGAGCAGCCGCCCTCTTTGTGGCGGTGCGGAACAAGATCTATGTGGTGACCCAAGCACTAGCAAACTCATCCATCATCGTGACCGGCCCCGTGGGCAGTGCTCAGTGCGAGATCTGTGCCCAGTGCCAGGAGCTGGGAGCCGTCCGGAAGCCTGAAGACACAGATAACGTGGTTCTGGTGCTGGACCCATCTGAGCCGTGGCTATACAGCTGTGGCACTTCCCAGCATGGCCGGTGTTTCCTGCACGAATTGGAAATCCAAGACAGCCTGGTGGTGGTTAGTGCCACCTACTGTTTGTATTCAGCGGACAACAGTCCTGCTGAGTGCCCAGACTGCGTGGCCAGCCCCCTGGGGACGAGGGTCCTGGTGACTGAAACCAGCCATGTTTCTTACTTCTACATTGCCTCTACCATCAATAGCAGTATAGCTGCGAGGTACAGCCCAGAATCTGTGTCTATCCGGAGACCGAAGGCTACCTTGGATGGGTTCTTCCATGTTTCCCATTCCCTCAACGTGCTGTCAGAGTTCCAGGACTCCTACCCCATTGACTACGTGTATTCCTTCAGTGCCCAGGACTTTGTGTACTTCCTGACTGTCCAAAAGGAGAGCCCCGTGTCTGGATCGTACCACACGCGGTTGGCGCGGCTGAGTGCCGAGGAGCATGACATGCATCAGTACCGCGAGCTGGTCCTGGATTGCCGCTTCGAGTCCAAGCGCAGGCGGAGGCAGAGCTTGGACGGGGAGCACAAGCGCGATGTGGCTTTCAACGTGCTTCAGGCAGCCTATGTGGCCAGACCGGGCCCAAAGCTGGCCCAGGAAATCAGCGTCAACAACACCGACCTGGTCCTGTTTGGTGCGTTCGCTGAGAGTGAGGCGGAGAGTTCCGTGCCGCGCTGGTACTCGGCGGTGTGCGCCTTCCCTGTGCACCAGATCAACCAGGCCATTGAAGATGGGATGTCCAAGTGCTGTGGTGTTGCCCAGCGTGAGCTGCTGCGAGGGCTTAGCTTCTTCCAGGCCGTTGAGTACTGCCCCCACAACGTGAGTCCCCTGTACACACCAGCTTCCCCCTTGCCAGGGGAGCAGGGGGCATGCAGCGCTTTCTGTCCATAGCGGTTTCTCTGGGGTGGGCCAGTTGGTTGGGATAAAAGGAAACCGTGGCCCAGCTGCCCCCAGTCCTCTCATTCCACATTGAACCTCAGCTATTGAGGCTCAAAGTTTGTTTAACGTCATCCTGTTCCTCACCCTTACCTGTGCTAGCTGGGCCTTTGTGCTTCCTGGTTTGGGGGGTGTTGAGATGACCTTTAGCAGCTGCAGTAGCTGAGATCCATCTGAGGGGAGCCCCATCCTTGTGGAGTACCCTGGTGGGTGAGGATCTGTGCTTGTATGGTTAGGGCTGGGGGTCGCTGCCCGAGCTGCAGCTCCAGGCTCTTTGCAGTTTACATATTGCTGACCTTGCTCCGAGCAGAGCTAGTTGAGTCGCATGTCACCTTGAGGGTGGGACTAGTGGGGCTGTAGTTCATGATCAGTTATAGCGGCCTTGTTTTCTGTCCCCCAAACTCTAAAAGCTTCTCTTCCCGCTGCCCCTCCCCCCAGCCAGTGCGGTTTGGTTTAATTGCTTTTCTACCCCATGAATTATATATAAGCCCCGATGACACACATTTATCAGCAGCCTCATTACTTCTTAGCAGCACATGAGTTGATCCAAGTGCCCTGCTCTGTCTTCTGCTTCCGTTCCTTCAAGAGGGTGTGGCCCATGGGCTTAGCAAATAGCACTTCCTCTGCTTAAAGTGCTGTGCAAATATGAATGGAGCCTCACAAAGTCCCAAGGAAACATTTGCTTCCCCTGCGTTTGCCAGATGGGGAAAGTGAGGCAGAGGGAGGGGACGGGGCTGGTCCATAGTCCTGCAGAAAAACCATGTCAGACCCAGCGTGAGAACTTGGGCCTTCCTGACTCTCAACCCTGTGATCTGCACTTGAGCCCGTGTTTTCTGAGTGGTGGGATACAGACAGACATGGTTATTGGCAGCAAGGGAGGCAGAGAGGGGAAAAAAGGGCTATGCCAACTTTTTGCTACTCACTGGCACTTTGAGCTTCTGCTTGACTCCAAACCTGTGATCTCAGGACTGTAGAAAATGACCATCCACAAAAATTTCTCTGGGCAGCAAGCACTGCTGTGGGCAAAGCTAATTCTGTGCCACCCAGCTGTGTTAGTGGATGGTACCGCGCTCCTGGCCGGCCTCACACTGCCATAGCTATGGGGTGTCTTACAGTGCCTGGCACCGTGTGGTCGCCCTTAGGCCCTGCCGCAATAGGCATGAGTAATAACAGTGATAACCTGTGGCTAGCAATCTCTGCATAAGGTGAAAGTCTGGTCTGATTTGGCCTTCTCCTATTTTTACTAATCGGCTGCTGTTTGCTGTCCTTCCCGTTCCTTGCATTGTGTGGCTGTTTGCTTTTCCCCTTTTCTCTCAGCCTTGTGTTCTTCCTGGAGCAGAACAAGTTGGTGCCCCCTTCCTTGGGGCCCCCAGGAATTGGGAACACACTGCCTGTTTTGTTTGCAGAGTGTTGAAAGGAGGTGTTTGCAACCTGACTTCTGTGGTGTCCCCGTGGCTCAGAGCCTGGGCAGCGCTCACCCAAGGTGGCCAGCCCCTCCGTGTGGATACGTTCCTCGGCAGCGTCCCGCGAGATGAGGAGCAAGCTCACCTTGGGGCGGTGGGGGGGGGGCAGGGTCTTGGTTCCAGGGCAACTTGCAGTTTAACACTGGGCTGTGCCATGCTGGCAAACGGCAGGAGAGCCTGGCACCTTGCAGAGAGTGGGTTTGGAAGCGTGGGAGGTTTCTGGTGTGAAATGGGCCCATAGGCCAGTTGGAAACTGATAGCGCGGCCTGTGCAGGAAGCCGACTTAGTTTGCACAAGCAAAACAAACAGCGTGTTGGCAGCTGAAGGGATGTTGCTGCCTCTGGAATCCGACGACTGCCTGCTTTGCCGGATTGTGTAATAATCCTGACTCATTCCCCCTCTCTGTCGCTACATGATCTCTGGCTGCGGGCAGATTTCTACAGTGGCAGGAAGGGGTGATGAGCAATCCACCTAGGAAAGCCCCTCACTCCGTCTCACAGGCAGCCCATGCATTCCTGGTGGTTAGGAAGAGTAAAGGGTGCGGCCTTGGTAGCAGCTCTGTTTCTGGATCCCAGTTTTGTCCTTCCATCTGGTGGGAACTCGGCTGTGTCCTGAGCGTGTGTCAAGCCCTTGAGGCAGTGCTAGGGAAGTAGCGGCTGTCACTTCTGAATGTGGACTTAGTTACCATTTGAAGCCAGACGCTGTGCCTAGGAGTAGGGGCTGTGGGGGGCGGGGCACCGCAGAGGCTGGGTTTATCTCTCATTCAAGCCCAGCCCAATCCACTCTTAAATAATAGGATGGGACATGGTGGGAGAGACTCAGGCCTGGGCTGGAGGAGTGGGCACAGCATGGCCTGGCTCTAGGCTTGCTCTGTCAGGCTGGAGAGGGTGAGTTCTCCGCCTGCAGTGGGGAAGCCAGCCAAAGGGTGTTACAGGAGTTCCTTGGGAACATGCTGCCCCAGGGCATGCAGGTGGCCAGTTCTGTCCTTGACCTGTGATGGGACCTTCCTTCCTATTCCAGCAGCTTTGCTTTCCCCCTCCCCCCACCGTGCTGCCCTTGGATCTAGATGGTGCTGCCTCAGAGGACAGCACCTGCTGTAAAGAGGAGGCTGGTGCCCATCTGCACTGTGTTATTCGAACGAGGAGTCAGCCTGGGCACCTGGGCTCTGGTCAAACGGGCTCACCTGTGTCCCCTGTGCACTGGCAGCCTGGCCAAAGACCTGCATGTCCAGGGGTCTGTGGGAACAGCCCCATCCTGTGGCTAAGGTGGGCCGTGATGTCTCTCCTCTATGTCTGCATCCCTGCTCAAACCCAGCAGAGCCCTGGTGGGGGTGGTATACCCTGGGCTCAAGGTAAGGGCTTGTTCCTAGCACAGCGCTGTAGGGGGTGCTCCCGGTGCTGTCTCCCATGTTACCCGCCAAAAATCCAGGGCACCTCGCCTATATCCAATCAATTTAGGTACCCCCATCCTTTCCCTTCCGAGGGCTCAGGGTGTAAGGCACCTATTCTTACCCACGGGGCTCAGGAAGAAACTTGGTCAATTTAAGTACCTGCCCTTTCCCTTGGTGCTCAGGGCCCTATGGGTCTGCAGGACTTTTTCTCAGTGAGAGAGCCTTATACAACTGTGCTCTGAACATCTATTTCTTAGCAACACACAGAGAATACATATACCAAGCAAATCTCTTATGCTCAACACTCCCACTATACAGACATAATTCACCCGATGGCCAGTCAGGATCCTCTCATCTGGAGGTTCCGGCGACGCCTCTGCAAGTCACGGTCGTGCAGATGGGTCAGAGTTGTAGCAGCTTGATCATAGAATCATAGAATATCAGGGTTGGAAGGGACCTCAGGAGGTCATCTAGTCCAACCCCCTGCTCAAAGTAGGACCAATCCCCAACTAAATCATCCCAGCCAGGGCTTTGTCAAGCCTGACCTTGAAAACCTCTAAGGCAGGAGATTCCACTACCTCCCTAGGTAACCCATTCCACTGCTTCACCACCTTCCTAGAGAACAAGTTTTTCCTAATATCCAACCTAAACCTTCCCCACTGCAACATGAGACCATTACTTCTTGTTCTGTCATCTGCTACCGCTGAGAACAATCTAGATCCATCCTCTTTGGAACCCCCTTTCAGGTAGTTGAAAACAGCTATCAAATCCCCCCTCATTCTTCTCTTTTGCAGACTAAGTAATCCCAGTTTCCTCAGTCTCTCCTCATAAATCATGCGCTCCAGCCCCCTAACCCTTTTTGTTGCCCTCCACTGGACTCTTTTCAGTTTTTCTACATCCTTCTTGTAGTGTGGGGCCCAGAACTGGACACCGTTCTCCAGATGAGGCCTCACCAATGCCAAATAAAGGGGAACGATCACGTCCCTTGATCTGCTGGCAATGCTCCTACTTATACAGCCCAAAATGCCATTAGCCTTCTTGGCAACAAGGGCACACTGTTGATTCATATCCAGCTTCTCGTCCACTGTAACCCCTAGGTCCTTTTCTGCAGAATTGATGCCTAGCCACTAGGTCCCTGGTCTGTAGTAGTGCATGGGATTCTTCTGTCCTAAGTGCAGGACTCTGCACTTGTCCTTGTTGAACTTCATCAGATTTCTTTTGGCCCAATCCTCTAATTTGTCCAGGTCCCTCTGTATCCTATCCCTGCCCTCCAGCATTTCTACCACTCCTCCCAGTTTAGTGTCATCTGCAAACTTGCTGAGGGCGCAATCCACACCATCCTCCAGATCATTCATTAAGATATTGAACAAAACCGACCCCAGAACCGACCCTTGGGGCACTCCGCTCGATACCCGCTGCCAACTAGACATGGAAGCCATTGATCACTACCTGTTGAGCCCGACGATCTCGACAGCTTTCTATCCTCCTTATAGTCCATTCATCCAGCCCATACTACTTTAACTTGCTGGCAAGAATACTGTGGGAGACCATATCAAAAGCTTTGCTAAAGTCAAGGAATAACACGTCCACTGTTATCCCCTCATCCACAGAGCCAGTTATCTCCTCATAGAAGGCAATTAGGTTAGTCAGGCATGACTTTCCCTTGGTGAATCCATGCTGACTGTTCCTGATCACTTTCCTCTCCTCTAAGTGCTTCAAAATTGATTCCTTGAGGACCTGCTCCATGATTTTTCCAGGGACTGAGGTGAGTCTGACTGGCCTTTAGTTCCCTGGATCCTCCTTACCGGATCTTTTTTAAAGATGGGCACTACATTAGCCTTTTTCCAGTCATCTGGGATGTCCCTTGATTGCCATGAGTTTTCAAAGATAATGGCCAATGGCTCTGAAATCACATCCGCCAACTCCTTTAGCACCATTGGATGCAGCGCATCCGGCCCCATGGACTTATGCTTATTCAGCTCTTCTAAATAGTCCTGAACCTCTTCTTACTCCACAGAGAGCTGGTCACCTCCTCCCTATGCTGTGCTGCCCAGTGCAGTAAGAACAGTGAGTACATTAGCTTTTTCCACATCCTCTGTCGCTAGGTTGCCTCCCACATTCAGTAAGGGGCCCACACTTTCCTTGACCTTCTTCTTGTTTCTAATATACCTGTAGAAACCCTTCTTGTTACTCTTAACGTTCCTTGCTAGTTGCAACTCCAAGTGTGATTTGGCCTTCCTGATTTCACTCATGCATGCCTGAGCAATATTTTTATACTCCTCCCTGGTCATTTGTCCAATCTTCCACTTCTTGTAAGCTTCTTTTTTGTGTTTAATTAGCAAGGATTTCACTGTTAAGCCAAGCTGGTCGCCTGCCATATTTACTATTCTTTCTACACATCAGGATGGTTTGTTCCTGCAACCTCAGTAAGGATTCTTTAAAATACAGCCAGCTCTCCTGGACTCCTTTCCCCCTCATGTTATTCTCCCAGGGGATCCTGCCCATCAGTTCCCCGAGGGAGTCAAAGTCTGGAGTCCAGGGTAAGTATTCTGCTGCTCTTCTTCCTCCACTTTTGCTTCCCCTACTAATTCTTCCCAGTTTGTGAGCAGCAGGTCAAGAAGAGCTCCGCCCCTAGTTGGTTCCTCCAGCACTTGCACCAGGAAATTGTCCCCTACACTTTCCAAAAACTTCCTGGATTTTCTGTGCACTGCTGTATTGCTCTCCCAGCAGATATCAGGGTGATTGAAGAACCATGAGAACCAGGGCCCGTGACCTAGTAATTTCTGTTATTTGCCGGAAGAAAGCCTCTTCCACCTCATCCCCCTGGTCTGGTGGTCTAGAGCAGACTCCCACCATGACATCACCCTTGTTGCTCACGCTTCTAAACTTAATCCAGAGGTTTTTCTGCAGTTTCATACCGGAGCTCTGAGCAGTCATACTGCTCTCTTACATACAGTGCAACTCCCCCACCTTTTCTGCCCTGCCTGTCCTTCCTGAACAGTTTATATCCATCCATCCATGACAGTCATGTGAGTTATCCCACCAAGCCTCGGTTATTCCAATCACATCATAATTGCTTGACTGTGCCAGGACTTCCATTTCTCCCTGCTCGTTTCCCAGGCTTCTTGCATTTGTGCATGAGAGATAAAATTTGATGTTAAATTCCTGTCTGGAGATGGTTCCCAAAGAGCATTGTTTTTTGTTACATTATATAGGTAAAACTAGCTACCTCCTTTAACTCAGTACTTCTAGGTAACAACATTTAACCAATCATGCACTGGCACCTATGTTTTCTCCTCCCTGCTCAACTCTTTATATTTTATCTCTCATGCCCAAATTGTAACTTAAGATTTTCTGTAAAAAGAAAAGGAGTACTTGTGGCACCTTAGAGCTAACAAATTTATTTGAGCATAAGCTTTCGTGAGCTACAGCTCACTTCATCGGATGCATTCAGTGGAAAATACAGTGGGGAGATTTATATACATAGAAAACATAAAACAATGGGTGTTACCATTCACACTGTAACCAGAGTGATCACTTAAGGTGAGCTGTTACCAGGAGGAGAGCGGGGTGGGGGAGTGGGTGGGACCTTTTGTAGTGATAATCAAGGTGGGCCATTTCCAGCAGTTGACAAGAAGGTCTGAGGAACAGTGGGGGGGATGGGGGGGGACAAACATGGGGATATAGTTTTACTTTGTGTAATGACCCATTCACTCCCAGTTTCTATTCAAGCCTAAGTTAATTGTGTCCAGTTTGCAAATTAATTCCAATTCAGCAGTCTCTCGTTGGAGTCTGTTTCTGAAATTTTTTTTGTTGAAGTATTGCCACTTTTAGGTCTATAATTGAGTGACCAGAGAGATTGAAGTGTTCTCCAACTGGTTTTTGAATGTTATAATTCTTGACGTCTGATTTGTGTCCATTTATTCTTTTACGTAGAGACTGTTCAGTTTGACCAATGTACATGGCAGAGGGGCATTGCTGGCACATGATGGCATATACACAACAGAACCACTAAACCAGGAACCTATCCTTGCAACAAAGCCCGTTGCCAATTGTGTCCACATATCTATTCAGGAAACACCATCATAGGGCCTAATCACATCAGCCACACCATCAGAGGCTCGTTCACCTGCACATCTACCAATGTGATATATGCCATCATGTGCCAGCAATGCCCCTCTGCCATGTACGTTGGTCAAATCTCAGACCTACACCCAGCTCTCCTACTCCTTCTCTCTTGGGAGTGCCACCTCAGATGGAATAGTGACTCCAGCCCTTGGGTTGATCTTTGGAGCCCCAGCACTCTCTCAGATCCAGCCATGCTTCAGTGGGCTGCCTGTGTCTCAAACCGAACCCAAGCCCTGTCCCAGGTCGAGGAGTGGGCAGGGCACCATCAGCATTATCCCATCTCTGACCTTGGCTGGGGCAGCAGTGGGGCTGCAGGTCAGGACTGAGCAGTGCCAGCAGAGCTGAGTGCAGGAGGCAGGTGGCTCACGCCATTAGCTTGTCATCGTCCTGATCCCTAAATCTCCTCTCTCTCCCTGTTAGGAAACAAGCAGATGACTGAAGAGAGGCAGTGAATCGTCCAGCTGCCGGGGGGCGGGGCAGAACCTGGCCTCCCAAAGGCTTGGTAGAGAGCTGGGCTGCATGGAGGGGCTGGCGATCAAGGCAAGCCCAGAGTAAGGGGAAAAGCAAGCTCCCCAGAGTAGGACACTCAATTCTCCCCAGCGACTCCATCAGGGTCAGTTCCCAGCTGGCCCCTCGCTGCATTTCTGGCTTGGTCTGGATCTTCACACTCCCAGCTGGGATCTTCGGTTCAGCCTTTGCTATGGCCTGAGGGGAAAATCGATTCCCTAGTGGGGGTGCAGGGAAGTGTCTGGGCCTGTGGCTCAGAGAGAGAAGCTGTCTCCTGTCCAGTGCAGGATGAACAAGAATGGCTAGGGCTCTGCCAGACATGCCCAAGGAGGCTGTACCATGGGGGAAGGTAACAAGTGCTGGCGTGTGGCCAGGGGCCTCAGCACTGCCACAGTGGCTAGGACGGGGAGGGGGCAGTGCAAATGGTGGCTCCCTACCCATGTAATGCCTCTCTGGCCTGACTGCACTTGCACTTCTTGGCGGTACTGCCTGACATCACCATGCTCTGTTGCTGCAGCACTGGGGGCATCAGCACCATCCTTGCAGACTGGTGGCAGTGTCCTAAGCCACTCGGAGAGTGAGCTGCGGGATATGAAAACCCAGGATTGAGCCAGTGCTGAGCTCCAGGGAGCAGGGACAGAGCAGGCATGGAGAGAGGCCGGTTGCCTGCAACTCGCCCCGTGCAGACGCAGACAGGGTGTGTAGCCTGCTGCATGTTTGCTGTCTCTGATTAGCTCTCACCGCTGCACCTGGGAACTGCCCCATCTGGATGTTCCTACCGCAGGCCTCTCAGCAGGTGCACCGGGCGACACTTGGCACAGTTAATCACAGGGGATTTGTAACCTTGTGTTTGGTGCATTGGCCTTGTTAAGTCAGGGACAACAGTGCCAGGTCTGGGGCTCTCCTAGCTGTAGGCTGAGCGCACACAGGTGCGAGAGGTGCTTCTGATTTAGGGTTCCGCTTGCGGCTGCTAATTGCCCTGTAATCTGACCCACTCCTCTGGATCCTCAGAGAGCTCAAATACCCCCATGTTCTGCCCGCCGCAAGGCCATATCGCTGCTGGGTGCAGCATAATCACATTCTGCAATCAGGGCCTCAGAGATCTTCTGTCTGCGGGGTTTCAGGCAGCAGGGGAATTGGGGCTGCAAGGAGGGTTGGGGAGGGGAGCGGAGCACCCTGGAGATTGTGTTTGTAGGTACAGAAATACGAGGGGAATTAGTGCCAGCTTTTCTAGGGAGATACAGCCAGGGAGGGCGAGCCCTGAGTTTCACCCTGCTGTGCCCCAGCCCTGCGGGCGTGTCTCAGACAACCCACATCAGTGCTCTCCTGGAGCTGTGGTTAGGGATCTGGCCTGTGCTAGCATTCAGCTAACTGGCTGCAGCTTGCTTACATTCCCTGCCTAGAGTTCCAGGTTGGGTGGGCGTGTCCCATGCTCCATTCCTAGCCCAGCTGCTCCTAAGCAATGGAAGGAACAACTCCCCAGGGGCTGGTTAATGTTAATATTTAATAGGAGAGCTGAGAGAGCTGCCCAGCGCTGGTCCCTGTGGATGTGACCCCAGAGCATTAAACATGCCCTAAGCCACACCGCACTGGGGTGAGGCCTGGGGATGGGAAGTCTCTGGGCTCGCCTTGGTGGGCTGGGAGGCTATTTTCAGTTCTGTTCATTGGCAGTAAAAAGCTTCCACGTTTTGGGTTGTGTTGGCAGGTGTGGATTTCGTGTTGGGTCTGGGATGCTCCACCCTGTGGTCTGCCAGCGTTGCAACCTCTTTACCCCTGTTGCCTCTGGCCCTTCCCAGCTCTGTCTCAGAGATGGTGCAGAGGTCAGTTTGCAGGCTGTGTCCTGCTGCCCCCATGCCCGGGTACTGACTGACCCTGACTTTGGAGCTGGGAGTAGCGTGTGGCGTGGAACCTGCAGGCCCCTCCTTGTGAGAGTGGCTGAGTGCAGGCCCCCAGGGTGAAGGTGCCTTGTGGCTATGTTCTCCTTCCTCGGTAGCTGCTACCCTCACTGGGTAGCATGTCGCAGCAATCCCATCTCTGTGCTGCAGATCTGGGGCGCCCGGAGCTGCTGATGGGGAAGGGCCGAGAGCATGGAACAGATCCCCTGACTGCAATGATGCAGGGGTCTTGACTTGGAGCTCAGCCCGGGACCATGCCATGTGCATTCAGCATTCTGTGGCCAGGACAACTCTCACTAGCCATCCCATGGCACTGCTGTATGGGGAGACCACCCCTGGGGCTGCTGCGATGGAGCTAGACAGTGGAACTTGTGTGACACAAATGCAGCTGAGCCCAACCCTTTGAAACCTTGGGATCTTCTCTGGAGGGCGGCATGTTGTCGTCTGAGTGCACTGGGCAGCAAGTGCCTTGTACAAGTCCAGGGCCCAATTCAATGGGGTTTCAGCCCATCTGGGTTTCCTGGCAGTCTGACAGAAACAGAATGTACCATCCGCTGAAACCTGATTAATTCTCACACTGAGGGTGTCTCTATGCTGGGGCTGGAGGTGAGATTTCCAATCCCAGGAGACAGACCCATGCTGGCTCTGATTGCGCTAGTGGGCTAAAAACAGCAGTGTAGTTGCTGCAGCATGGACAGTGGGACAGGCCACCCTTTCGAGTATGTACTTAGGGTCTTGGATGAGATCGTACTGGGGTGCCCGGCCCAATGCTCACACTGCTGTGACGACGCTGCTGTTTCTAGCATGCTTCGCTCGACTACACGCCAGGGCTGGTGGTGAGCAGCTGGCACGATGCTTCCCGGCTGCAGAGCCAGGGCGTGGCTTATTTCTGACCCACCTGGGGGGGAAATTTTCGCAAGGAGTCAGGTTCTGGGGAATGAGTGCCCCCCAGAGGAGGCTGCCCCAGCATCGCCTCTGACTATGTCCAGTACTGTGGTTCTCCTGGGGTGACACCTGCATGCTGACAGTGAGACAACATAGGCCAGTTCTGATTTCATGTGCGCGCATACAGCGGACACTCTGCTTTGGCAGGATCCAGGCCAGCTCCCCCTTTCCTGTTCCCTGGTGCCAGGCGCTTCTTGGCACCCTTTCTCTCCCCTGCAGAATTCCTAACCCTCTCCAGGTTCCTCCCTAGGCAGTGTGCTGCTCTTCTCCCTCACCCGGAGCTGATACCCATGTCTGGCGTGGTGCTGGGGCAGCTCGGGGAGATCAGTCTATCCATAGCGCTCCGGCTTGCACAGGTGCTAAGTGTCGGGAGGCTGTTTCAGAGCCATGGGGCTATGGCAGTGAGAATGGCTTTGTTCTCCTTGGAGCCCCAGGAGGAAATGTTCAGTGGTGTCAGGTGACCTTGGGCTTGGGAAGGGTGCACGCGTGTGCGTGTGTGTGTGCGCGTGTGTGCGTGCGCGCAAGCCAGTCTCCTGGATTCCAGGCCAAGCCCCATCATGGATTCGCTTCCAGGGCCCCAGGCAGTGGAGAGGCTTCCGTGTGGGTGTGGGACACTGCCGGGGGGTTTGTGTACATTCCTCAGGCTTGCCAGAGAAGAAAGGTGAGGCCTAAGTCACCCCACAGCTGACTGCGCCAGATTTAAAAACACAGGGTCCTGATCTAAGCTGTGGAGCTGCCGGGTCAGGAGCTGTGTGGTGCTGTCGGTCCCACACGCCGAGCAGCTCGAGACGGGTCGTCTTGGTTGGTCTTTAGCTTAGGGCTGGGCGGTGTCTCCATGGAAGCTGGTATGGTGCAGCCCCAGGGGTTGTGTGGTGTGGCTGATCTGGAGGGTTGCTGTGGTCTCCATGTGCGTTCCTGGGACTGATCCTTGTCATGCTTGGGAGCTGGTCTGGGGGCAGGCAGCATGGGATGGACGTGGCTCTGCAACCAGTGCTCAGAGCCAGGGCTGGCAGCAGGGGAGGGACGTTGTTCTGCGACCCCAGTGCTCAGAGCCGGGGCTGGCAGTCTGGCCTATTGGGAAGGCTACCCAGCATTTCCTATTATAAGACCCCATTGTCAGTTACTTATAACTTTGCCAAATTTTAACCGTTTGGGCTTAATTTTCCATGCCCTGTGTCTTCCGCAGCCTGAATTTTGTTGGGAATTTCCAGCCAAAATGATCAAGCTGTTTCCAAGAACGAGGCTGGGGAAATACATGCTGTGTTGCCCAGGGGCGGCGGAGTGGCATTTAAAGAGGGCGGCCAGGATCTCCCCCCTTCTCCTCCCACGGGAGAAACTGCACTCTCCAGGGCCTCCCCTCTCCTCCCACTGGAGGGACCAGGCCTCTCCCCTTGCTGTCTATGGCCATTGTGCCAGGGGTCTTCCTGCCCCATCCCCCATAGGGCTTGTCTGCACTCCACCATGGAGCAGTTTGTGGGGGTTGTGAATTGTGTATTAACACATCAGGGTCTCCACGGGGCTGTTAGTGCTCTGCAGCTCACCTCCTTCCTCCCTCCCCCAGTAGATGGGTCCGCGGTGTGTCTCCCAGAAATCCTAGGCAGCTGGCTAGTTTGCTTGTAGCTGGAGCAGCCCCTGTTTCTATGTGGTCAGGTTGAGGTTTTGCATGCGACCTTTTGCATGGCCAGATCTAGTGGCCCCATGCTTTGGAGCAGGGATGTGACACAGGGTCGCCTGTGTCAGGGAGGTGCCTTTTGTTGTCCCCGGGAAAATCCTCCCACACTTGGCTAAGTTCAAAGAGTTTTAACATTACAGTTCACACATGCTCAGTGAAGACTTCCGCAGTGGTGGCCAGAGATTCTCCCTCACTGAGCATGCTCCATCGCCCCAGAGCTCCCAGTCCGCGCAGCCACCTTCCTACTGAGCATCTGATGCTCCAGCCCAGGCTACAGGGGGTGGGCAGAGCTGTTCCTGGCCCCAGCCGGGCACAGGGATCGAGGGCAGGAGTTGGGCTCTCGGGCGCTCTCAGAGCCCCCGTGCCGGCAACCAGGTCCTGGGGAGCAGGAAGCTGAGATGAATGCAGAGAGGCAAGAGCCAGTCCTGGGAAGTAGGGGAAGGAGTAACCTGGGACCAGGAGTATGAGACTAGCGTGGGGAGACTGGGCCTGGAATGCGTGTGGGGGAGACTGGGGCTGAGAGCTGGGGTGGGGAGACTGAGACTGCTTGGGCAAGGAGATGAGTACTGAGAGCCACTGAGGGAAGCATTCAGGTCACATGAGGGTCTGGAGGATTCGGCTGGTTGGACAAGGAGAATGGAGGGTGGGATAGAGACAGATCTGACAAGGAGCTAGGTACAAGAGGAGAACTGGGACTGGCTAGGCCAAGAGACTGGGCCATGGGGCTGGCGAGGGGATTCATTGGAGACAGGTTAGCTGAGGAGCCTGGGAAGGGATCTAGGGCACCAGCCCTGGGGATAGGAGAGAGACAGATTGGACAAATAGCTGGAGGAGGGACTGGGACTGGCTGGACAAGGAGACAGGGACTGGGATGAGAAGCCTGAGGACTGGAGACAGCCTGGGTAGGCAAGGAGCCGGGGTGGGGAAGAGACAGGACTGGGACAGGTTGGAGCGGATGGGACAGCTTGGGAAAAATGTCAGAAATGTCTGGGCTCCCTTCCGAGCCCAGGAATGGAAGGAGAGATCCCTGCATCTCACCATTCCTCTACCACCAGCAGCTAACTGGGAGCCCCCAGCAAAGCGTGCGTCTCATCTTCCTGACCCGGGAGAGGATGACAACGTACTACTGATGTGGGTAGCTCCAGGGGCAGAGGTCTGTGCAGTGCGTCTCACAGTCCCAACCCTGCTGGTGACCCATCTGAAAGCCTTTGGCCCCTTGTGTACGTGCGTTAGGGCACAGCCGTGATATGCTCACCCGTGGGGAAGCCCGACGGTGGTCCTGTAATTAAAGACTGCACCGTAATGCAATCACTCCAGGGGCCGAATTCAAGGTCCACGGGCGCCCTTTAATGTCCTGTTTCCTAATGTCTGAGGGCCGGGCTGTGTAACCTCCCTGGTGTTCCTGTGCCATGGTTTGTTGTGTGCTGCGCTGCGAAGATGGGAAGTGCTGGCGACTAGAGTCCTGTTGGGAGCCCCTCCTGCAGCCGTGCTCTTACTGCTCCCCCCAGTGGGACTCTGCTACTGGCAGACACACAGCACAGCTAGATTTTGTCTAGGCAGGTGCAGATGTGCAGGGGAAGCTCCCCGTGCCGGAAGAATCAGAGGCGGTGAACTTCAGCCGCTGGAGGCTGTGAAATGCCGCGGGTGGCTGGGGCGTGGAGGGGGGTGATGAGGTGAGGTGGAGGCTGTCTGGGATAGGGCGCAGCAGGGCAGCCCTTTGCCCCGTGACTGGGTAGAGGAGAGGGGTGGGCCGGAATGTGTCTGCAGCCGCACAGCTACAGTGCTGCGGCTGTGCCCCGGTAGAGCTGCAGCCTAGACACTTCCTATGCCAGCTAAGGGGTTTTCCCATGGCTGGAGTGAATCCAGCTCTCCGAGAGGTGGTAACTAGGTAAAGGGAGAATTCTGTTGGCCTAGTTGTGTCTGCACTGGGGGTTAGGCCAGCAAAACTACAGTGCTTGGGGTGACGTTTTCCCAGCCAAGTGCCGTCGCTGGGACAATCGGATTTTTAAGAGTAGCCCTGCCTGAGGCTGTGTACCGAGCTCTGATCTCAGCTGGATTCCTTGCCCTTCCCCGGTTTCATCTCCTGGGAGTTCTGCCCTGGAGGGAATGGGAACCCACCACGTTTCCTGGGAGTGTGACGGAAAATCCTCCCTCCACAGACACAGAGGCTGCTGTGGCCTTTCGGTCCAGCTTCGTCTCCTTCCTTCCACTATTGTGCATTGCAGGGTCAGGCCAAGCCCTTTGCCTCAAGCCCCTGCTTCGGGAGTGGGAGGACACTGAGTCTGAGCTCTTGCCAGATGTCTCGTCCATTTCCCAAAAGCGCCTGGCATGAGCTCACGCTCTGCTTACAGTCGGTTGCCCTCCTCTTCTGCAGCAGCTGCCTGGAGCTGTGCGAGTCCCAAAGGCAGGGAAATTGGGCTGCCTGCTCCCGCCGGGTCGAGTGCTAATGCGCATGGAGGAAGGGGTGGTTGTTATGACTCCAGGGCAAGACAGCTGAGTCACGCAAGCGAGAGGCAAACAGGCCTAAAGTTAGGAGCTGTCCGAGGACTCTACAGCGGGATAGCAAATGGTACACAGCCAACGCGAGGCAGGACAGAAGCACTGCGTCCTCATCTCCGGGACCTCTGGCTGTAACCAGAGGGGGCTTTGCTTCCTATGACCCCGGTCCTGAATGTCCCGTCACAGGCTTAATGTGCCACCCTGCTCCGATTGTAATCTTCACCGGTGTGTTCTGACCTACCTGCTGAGGTAGTGCTGGAGCCAGCGGTCCCTCCTGCCCCTGGGATGACTAGCTAGCAGGGCCCTAGCAGTAGTGGCCTCACCCCCAGGGATGGCCTGCATCAGATCCCATGGAGCCTCCCTGTGGGGCCATCCGTGCCAGGCCCATGGATGTGGCTCTGGGCCAGGCGATGGAGACGGGTTTCCGAGGGCGCTGCTATGTGACCCAGAACGTTGAGGACATTTGTCCTACTCCTCCCTGTCCGTCCTACGCCCTGATCATCAGCTTCCTTTGGGAGCCCTTGGTGCTGGCAGCTCAGGTTCGGTTCGCTGGCTGCAGGGCCCAGGGCAGGAGGTCTCCATCCAGCAGTGTGTGTGTCACAAGTTTCCCGGGCTGGGAAACTCTGGGATCAAGGCAGGGAGTTTGCCTGTTATCCCAAGAGAGACTTCCCTGCAGGGGAAACGGCTCTAAAATTGCCCAGCAGCCGCCGCCACAACGTTCATCCAAATGCCCAGCAGCTGCTGCTTCCCCTGCAGCTGCCAACAGTATCTGTTCCCTTGCAGGATCTCTTGTCCTCAGCTTAACAGCTGGACCTGTGGCCAGGTCTCCCTAGCTGCTGGTGATCCCCAGCTGGCCCAGGCTTCTGCAGAAATGGAGGCTGGAGATCAGGGGAATCCCCTGCTCTTCGCCCAGCCAGTGCCAAGTCCAAAGGCTACCCACACCCGCAGGTGCCAAGTTCTGTGTAGCTCCATGGGGGATGTTCTGGGCCAATCAGTTACTTAGTTCATTTTGTATTTGTCGATTGTATCAACTTCAGCTCCTGGGCAATGCACCCCGTAGTGGAAGGTGGGATGTATAGGGGTGAGGATGGAGGTTGGGGGGGGGTGTATGGATGGGTGCTGTGGAGTTGGGGGATGTATAGATGGGTACTGGAGGACTGGGTGGTGCAGGGGGTGCACGGGAGTGTATGGAGGGGTTGAGTGGTACTGGGGAGTTGGGGGTATATGGGTGGTACTAGGATGTTGGGGGATTGGTGTGTATGGGTGGGTGCCGGGGGGCTGGGTGGTACTGGGGTTCAGGGGGTGTATGGGTGTGTGCTGGGGGGTTGGGGGTGTATAGATGGTACTGGGGGGCTGGGTGGTACCTGGGGGTTGGGGTGTATGGGTGGGAATCTGGAGCTGACTACTGGTGGTGGTGGGAGGAAGCCGGGCAGGGGGTAGCTGGAAGAGGCTGGGGCCAGCAGTGGGTTCCCTGTCCGCTTTGTCCCCTTTCCCCCCAGCTGCTCCCTCCTCATGGGTGGCTGGCAGAGGGAGCAGCGAGTGGCAGGACGGGGGCAGCGGCCCCAGATGCAGTGGGAGCACTGGCAGGTCCATGTGTGACACCGGGCAGCCGTGGGGGGAGGAAGACGGGGGGGCGGGGGAGGTGCTGCAGGGAGCTAATACTGTGTGATGTCCCAGGTGAACCTCTCGTCTCCGGTGGTGGATACCAGTTGCTGGAACAAGCCCACCCTGGTCACCACGGCCCCCTACAAGGTGGATCTGTTCAATGGGCACATGGTCGGAGTTCTGCTCACCTCCATCTTCGTGGAGGCCCAGGGCAATGTGACGGTCGCCCACCTGGGCACGGCGGAGGGGCGCATCATGCAGGTAGACTTGGCTCCGCAGCTGTGCCGTCTCCATTCCCAGGGGGGCTGCAATGCCAGCCCCTCCAGCAGGGGGCGACGTGCCCTGGGTTGCTCCAACGGTTTCCAAAGCCCACACAGGGCGTCCATCCTGTGGAACTGACATGGGCCGGATGAAATGGGGTGAATCGTGCCTGGACTTGGGGCTCTGTGGCTGACTGCCAGTTACAATGACCCGTGAGGCTGACTGGACTGTGCCCAATCCAAAGCACCTCCATTCCTTGCCCTGGTGCTATTGCTGCCACTACTGTAGCCTATCCGTGCCACTGGCTGGGCCTGGAGGAGGCAGCTGCCTCCATCCAGCCGTGTGGTTAGGCCACTGGCTGGGCCTGGGCAGCACTGGAGGACTGTGCGGACACCGTAGACCCCCACTTCCCTGGGATTGCAGAGGGCCGGGGCACGGTCCCCACCAAGGGCAGTGCTGCTCTCCTCCTGCGGGGGTCGGCTGGGCCATGCCCCCGGCTTTCCCTGGAGTTGCTAGCTCTCTGAATGCGGTCACTGTCCCCCCTCAGGTGGTGCTTCAGCGATCCAGCTCCTACACTGTCACCTTGGCTAATTTCTCCCTGGGCAAGGAGCTGCCGGTGCTGCGGGAGGTTGGTCGGCTGGAGGACTCTCTGTTCTTCGCCACTGGAAACAAGGTGAGACAGGCGAGTGTTTACCCCAACCTCGCTGGGCTGGGGTCTCCCCCTTTGCCTGGGTCGGGAAGCCACTCTCTGCCCTGGCCCCAAATGGGATCGGAGCCCTGGGCCACCAGCTGGTCTGTCTTGGGGAGATGTGCTGGGTGGGCCACAGGGTTCATTGCTGCCCCTCACCTGTGGCTGGGAGGCAGCAATGGCTGTGCCCAAGGGCATGCCAACTGCAGGAAGGCTGTGTCCTGCCCTCCTGGTGCTGAGGGGTGTGTGGGGTCCCCGTTCGTGGGTGCTTTGTGGCTGCCCCGAGATCTCCGCGAGCCTCAGCCCTGTGCACTGACGTTCTCCCTTTCTCCTGAAGGTGTCTCAAGTTTCCCTCACTGGCCCGGGCTGCCGCCACTTTCTGACATGCCAGCGCTGCCTGCGGGCGGAGCGCCTCATGCAGTGCGGCTGGTGCGGGGGCACGTGCACTCGGCAGAAGGACTGCGCGGCACTATGGACTGAGAAGAGCTGCCCTCCTGTCCTCACTGATGTAGGCCCTTGAACACCCCCTGCTCTGTCCTTCCTGTTCCTCCTTGGACGCTGTGCTGGCTCCTGCCCTGCCTGGGGCCCTCGCTTTGCACTTCGTTTTTTCCGGTGCAGCTTGATACGTCCCCGTGCTACATGCAGCCCCTAGGGCCCCGGACCCAAAACCCACCTGCTGCCGACCCTGCCTTGGAGGGAGTGGTATCTCCTGGCTGCTGCGCTGATCCAGCCTTTCCTTTGTGCTCACCCCCGATCCACTTTCCTAGCTCTGCAGTAACCTGGGCATTTCCCTGCCCCCAGAGGGGCTGGCAGGGGACAAGCTGCTCTTGGCTGGGACTGGCTTTGTGCCAGGCTGGGGGGAAAGGGCAGGGTTTGTCGCCTATCAGAGGAAAATGGGCATTGCCAGACTGGGTCAGAGTGGAGATCCGTCCAGCCCAGCCTCCCAGGGGCCAGCACTGAGGTTTCAGACGTGTCAGCCCTCCACAGGCAGGTCTCCTCTTGGTCTCTAATAGGTTGGTTTAAGCTCTGAGGCAGAAGGTTCAATATCCTGCCAGATTTGTTATTAATTCATAGAATCATAGAATCATAGAATCTCAGGGTTGGAAGGGACCTCAGGAGGTCATCTAGTCCAACCCCCTGCTCAAAGCAGGACCAATCCCCAATTTTTGCCCCAGATCCCTAAATGGCCCCCTCAAGGATTGAACTCACAACCCTGGGTTTAGCAGGCCAACGCTCAAACCTCTGAGCTATCCCTCCCCCTATGACAGCTCTGGCTATTCTCGTTGTCCGTGCCCACATCCAATCCCTTTTTGCATTGTGTCGAGTTCCTGGCCTCTGCAGCTTCTGGTGGCAGTGAGTTCCACAGTCTGCCCACATGTGGTGTGTAGAAGTATTGCCTTTTATTGGTTTGAATGTCCCATTTTTTAATGTCATTGTTTGTCCTCTGCCCTTGTGCTATGAGACAGGGAGAACAGATGCCCCCGTCCTCCCTTCCCTAGATCAGGCGATATTTTATTGCCATTTCTCATGTGCCCTCTCATTCGGGTCTAAGGTAACTGACCTATGTCACAGACTCTCAGGACGTGTGCTCTTTCTCAGCTCCATACAGTCCCTGGAAGGAACCGCCTTCAGTGCAACAGCCCTTCTCAGGGGTCTGCTCTCTCTCGGGGGGTAAGCCATAGGCCCCCCAGAACCGCACCTCTCTGACCGCACCTCTCTGAGTAGGCAAGAGGGGGCCTACTCTTGCCATGGGCCCCCTCAGGGAGTCCACTTGCTCTGGACCCCCAGAGGGAATGATGCAACCTGATCTCTAGACTGGAGTGACTCTCAGCCAGCGTAAAACAGGAGGGTTTATTGAGCATCTGAACACAGCACAGGAAACTCTCTAGGCCCTCAGGCCTAGCAACCCTCAGCACCGTACATCTAGGTCTCTCCTGCATCCAGGTGGGCTCTGGTTGCTCTCTCTCCCCAGTCCAGAAGCCCCCTCCTTCCAGCCGATCATCCTATATCATCTCTCACAACAGCTGCTCCCCTGTCCTTTGTCTTCCCTCCCAGGTAAACAGGTGCCTGGGGCTCCTATCTTCCATCCTTTGTTGCCCACTGGCCTAAACTGCTGGGTCAGGTCACCGGGGTCCTCTCTCCTCAGCCCTTTGTCCTCCCACTGCCCAGAACTGGCTGACTGCCAAGCTGGGCTTGGCTTCCTGGTCACCAGGTCACTGTTCGCTAGGGTCCCCCATCTCCAGGCAGTTTTCCGGGGTCCCCACTGCTAGGCGAGGCCACACGTGGTCCTCTGCAACAACAAACTTCCTCTCCCACCACCTCCCTCCTGCAGAGACTCAGACAGGGCAGAGGAGCTGGTAAGCACGCTCAGAAGCAGCTGCTAATACGTCAGAATTGTTTTTCCAATCGCCATAGCCTTGTTAGTTCAGCTTCCCCTCAAACCTTGCCAAAGGCCAGCTCCCCAGCAAGGGCTGGTTACACCGAGGGCTCAGTATTGCTGCAGAATGTGAGGATAAGGGCTCCATTGTGCTTGGCACTGTACACACCCAGGGTAACATATAGCTGTCCTGATCAGCTCACAGTCAAAACAGAGCAGAGAGACGCAGGGAGGGAAAGGCCTCAAACTCACCAGCAGAGTGACCCATGGGATGGCAGCAAGTGGTTTAAAAACATCTCTCTGTTAACATGGGGAAATGCCTCCTTTCCCCCTCATCTGAGCCCCTGGATGGCTGGTCATAGAATATCAGGGTTGGAAGGGACCTCAGGAGGTCATCTAGTCCAACCCCCTGCTCAAAGCAGGACCAATCCCCAATTTAATCATCCCAGCCAGGGCTTTGTCAAGCCTGACCTTAAAAACTTCTAAGGAAGGAGATTCCACCACCTCCCTAGGTAACCCATTCCAGTGTTTCACCACCCTCCTAGGGAAAAAGTTTTTCCTAATATGCAATCTAAACCTCCCCCACTGCAACTTGAGACCATTACTCCTCGTTCTGTCATCTGCTATCACTGACAACAGTCTAGATCCATCCCCTTTGGAACCCCCTTTCAGGTAGTTGAAAGCAGCTATCAAATCCCCCCTCATTCTTCTCTTCTGCAGACTAAACAACCCCAGTTCCCTCAGCCTCTCCTCATAAGTCATGTGTTCCAGTCCCCTAATCATTTTTGTTGCCCTCTGCTGGACCTTTTCCAATTTTTCCACATCCTTGTTGTAGTGTGGGGCCCAAAACTGGACACAGTACTCCAGATGAGGCCTCACCAATGTTGAATAGAGGGGAACAATCACGTCCCTTGATCTGCTGGCAATGCCCCTACTTCTACATCCCAAAATGCCTTTGGCCTTCTTGGCAACAAGGGCACACTGTTGACTCATATCCAGCTTCTCGTCCACTGTAATCCCTAGGTCCTTTTCTGCATAAGTGCTGCCTAGCCATTCGATCCCTAGTCTGTAGCAGTGCATGGGATTCTTCCGTCCTAAGTGCAGGACTCTGCACTTGTCCTTGTTGAATCTCATCAGATTTCTTTTGGCCCAATCCTCTAATTCGTCTAGGTCCCTCTGTATCCTATCCCTACCCTCCAGAGTTTCTACCCCTCCTCCCAGTTTAGTGTCATCTGCAAACTTGCTGAGGGTGCAATCCACACCATCCTTCAGATCATTTATGAAGATATTGAACAAAACCGGCCCCAGGACCGACCCTTGGGGCACTCCACTTTATACCGGCTGCCATCTAGACATGGCGCCATTGATCACTACCCGTTGAGCCCGACAATCTAGCCAACTTCCTATCCACCTTATAGTCCATTCATCCAGCCCATACTTCTTTAACTTACTGGCGAGAATAATGTGGGAGACCATGTCAAAAGCTTTGCTAAAATCAAGGAACAACTCGTCCACTGCTTTCCCCTCATCCACAGAGCCAGTTATCTCGTCATAGAAGGCAATTAGATTAGTCAGGCATGACTTTCCCTTGGTGAATCCATGCTGACTGTTCCTGATCACTTTCCTCTCCTCTAAGTGCTTCAGAATTGATTCCTTGAGGACCTGCTCCATGATTTTTCCAGGGACTGAGGTGAGGCTGACTGGCCTTTAGTTCCCTGGATCCTCCTTCTTCTCTTTTCTAAAGATGGGCACTATATTAGCCTTTTTTCAGTCATCTGGGATGTCCCTCGATCGCCATGAGTTTTCAAAGATAATGGCCAATGGCTCTGCAATCACATCCGCCATCTCCTTTAGCACTCTTGGATGCAGCGCATCCGGCCCCATGGACTTGTGCTCGTCCAGCTTTTCTAAATAGTCCCGAACCACTTCTTTCTCCACAGAGGGCTGGTCACCTCCTCATGCCCAGTGCAGTAGTCTGGGAGCTGACCTTGTTCGTGAAGACAGAGGCAAAAAAAGCATGGAGTACATTAGCTTTTTCCACATCCTCTGTCACTAGATGCCTCCCTCATTCAGTAAGGGGCCCACACTTTCCTTGACTGACTTCTTGTTGCTAACATACCTGAATAAACCCTTCTTGTTACTCTTAACATCTCTTGCTAGCTGAAATTCCAGGTGTGATTTGGCCTTCCTGATTTCACCCCTGCATGTCTGAGCAATATTTTTACACTCTTCTCTGGTCATTTGTCCAATCTTCCACTTCTTGTAAGCTTCTTTTTTGTGCTTAAGATCAGCAAGGATTTCACTGTTAAGCCAAGCTGGTCGCCTGCCATATTTACTATTCTTTCTACACATCGGGATGATTTGTCCCTGTAACCTCAATAAGGATTCTTTAAAATACAGCCAGCTCTCCTGGACTCCTTTCCCCCTCATGTCATTCTCCCAGGGGATCCTGCGTGTCAGTTCCCTGAGGGAGTCAAAGTCTGCTTTTCTGAAGTCCAGGGTCCATATTCTGCTGCTCTCCTTTCTTCCCTGTGTCAGGATCCTGAACTCGACCATCTCATGGTCACTGCCTCCCAGATTCCCATCCACTTTTGCTTCCCCTACTAATTCTTCCCTGTTTGTGAGCAGCCAGTCAAGAAGAGCAATGCCCCTAGTTGGTTCCTCCAGCACTTGCACCAGGAAATTGTCCCCTACACTTTCCAAAAACTTCCTGGATTGTCTGTGCACCGCTGTATTGCTCTCCCAGCAGATATCAGGGAGATTGAAGTCTCCCATAGGAACCAGAGCCTGCGATCTAGTAACTTCCGTTAGCTGCCGGAAGAAAGCCTCGTCCACCTCATCCCCCTGGTCTGGTGGTCTATAGCAGACTTCCACCACGACATCACCCTTGTTGCTCACTCTTCTAAACTTCTAAGCTTAATCCAGAGACTCTCAGGTTTTTCTGCAGTTTCATACCGGAGCTCTGAGCAGCCATACTGCTCTCTTACGTACGATGCAACTCCCCCCTCCTTCTCTGCCCTGCCTGTCCTTCCTGAACAGTTTATATCCATCCATGACAGTACTCCAGTCATGTGAGTTATCCCACCAAGCCTCGGTTATTCCAATCACATCATAATTGCTTGACTGTGCCAGGACTTCCAGTTCTCCCTGCTTGTTTCCCAGGCTTCTTGCATTTGTGTATAGGCACTTGAGATAACTCGCTGATCGTCCCTCTTTCTCCGTATGAGGCAGGAGCCCTCCCCTCTTGCACGCTTCTGCTCGTGCTTCCTCCCGGTATCCCACTTCCCCACTTACCTCAGGGCTTTGGTCTCCTTCCCCCAGTGAACCTAGTTTAAAGCCCTCCTCACTTGGCCGGAATCCGTGCAGCACTCGCAGACATCTCCTCCTCATGCCCAGCTGCTAAGTTGCATTAGAAGAAGTTATAAACCTCAGTACTGGAAGAGGTTGTTTTCCCAGCATTGCCCTTCCAGAGGACTGCTGCCTGCCGGGGAGCTACCATGGGCCCCCTCAGGGCGTCCTGCTGGGTGGGGAGCTGACATGAGTTTCCTTGGGGTGTCCAGCTGGGCAGAGAGCTGTCATGGGTCCCCTTGGGTTGTGCTGCCGGTCGGGGAGCAGTCACGGGCCCCCTCAGGGCGGCCTGCGGGACAGGGAGCTGTTAGAGGCCCCCTAGGGACAGCCCACTGCATGGGGGCCATCACAAGTCCCCTCGGTGCTGGGGAGCTCTTCAGCTTGCGCTGTTGCAGCTCCTGCCTGGGGCTCTGGAGGCTGCTGGTTTGGTCCCGGGGGTGTGAGCCACGCTGGGTCCATCACGTCAGCACTGGCTGCAGTGGCCGCAGGGACGTCACTTGGGTTTGGACAAGGGGGAGGGTGGGCACGGCAGCCAGTGCCATCCACTGCTGCCCCCCGCCCCCACGAAGGAGTCATGCCCTGTCAGTGCTCTGGGGTCCCCTCAGCCTGCCATTGGATGTGCCTCCTGCCATGGCCCAGGGCTCACCAAGAGGCTTTGTCACAGGGCCAGCCTCTGGCCTGCACCCTCCCTTCCCCACCTGGGCTGCCCACCTGCTGCCCATGGGCTGGGTGGGAGAGCCCTGTGCTGCTGTTGGGGATCCAAGGGCGAAGAGCCGGGATGTCGGGGGGACTGGGGTGGGCTGGGGATGTGACACTGTCTTGTTTCCCCTCAGTTCTACCCCCGAAGTGCCCCCTTGCATGGCCGCACCCGGGTGACACTCTGCGGGATGGGCTTCCAGTCGCGCCCGCACTTCGCCACCGCCGTTGGGTCCCCCGTGGCCAGCAGCACCTACTGGGTGACGGTGGGGCAGAGGACCTGCACTGTGCTGCCTGAGAAGAGCCTGGACAGGAGGTAGGGGGCGGCGGAGGGGCTCTGGGTCTGCTGTTGGGGCTGCCACTGACCTGGGGATAGAGGTGTCTCCTGCTGGTTTGCCTGGGGATGGGGCCTTCCTTCCTGGCCAGCTGCAGCTCAGAACATGGGTGGGGAGGGGGAAGAGGCACCTTCCCTATTCAGCATACGGGGTGCTTGGGGCACACACCCCCTACCTCCCCCAGTTTAGGTAGCAGGGGGAAGGCAGAATGGGGTGGTTCTTGGGTCAGCTGCCTCTCCCCCTTGCCCGCCACCCCCGGTGGACCTCTCTCTGTAGTATGACCCGGCCCCTGCTCTGTCTGCATTTGAGCCACAACATCTCCCCAGGTGAGGCCCCTCCATGTACTGGTGCCAGAAGCTGGCAGCTTTCTTGAGTGGAAATGGGCTGGCAGTGCAGGCTGGGCTCAGCTCCTCCAGGCACGCAGCCACTGGCCTTTCCCTACGGCCCGAGTCACCAGTGCTGCCACCCCAGCGAGTTCTGCCCCATGTCATGCAGCCACTGCCCCAAGCAACTGGGCCTTTTAGCAGGGGGCTGGAGTATTATGGGCAGGAGGGGCTGTGGGTTGGGAATGAGGGGCACCAGCTGGTTTGCCATCAGACCTAGAGCACGGGCAGCTGGTGGCACCCACTGGGGTTTGTACGAGAGGTGTTCACCGATTGCCAGGGTGGTTTTGGTGACAGAGTCCAGTGACTTTCCCTCTCGGAGCCGCGGCTCCCCAGCTGATGCCCCTGCTCTGCGGGTGGGGATAGAAGACGAGAGGTGTGCGGAAGGAGAAACAGAGGCACCTGGGCCCTGCTGTTGTCCTCTCTGGCTGGGGTGGGGGGTTGAGCCTGCCCCCGTGTCTCAGTGCTCCCTGCTGTGTCCCGCAGGCCCCCCGTGCTGCCCCGCACCAAGGCCGCTGTGGACGTGCTGGTATGTGAGCTGGAGCTGAACAGCACCCAGGCGGTGGCGGTGCCCGTCACGGTTCAGCTCACCATCGAGGAGCAGACGAGGGACCCGCCCTTCTATGTCAGTGGCTCCTCATCCCTCAGTGGCTTCGTCTTCGTGGTATGTCCTTTCCCCTGCCCGCCACCCAGCTGCAGGGACAGCCCCAGAGGAGAGCTGGCCCCAGCAGCCGGAACCAGGGGTCAGCAATGGAGCCTGCCTGGGAAAGCTGCCCGTCAGTGCCAGCTGGGACCCTGGGGACGGCAGCCCCCAGAGCAGGGTTGGCAGAGTGCCCCGCCTGCTCTCCAGCCAGCGGCTCATTCTTATCATGTGTCGGGCCCGGCTCCTCTGTAAGCAGGGCCAGGTGCCCAGCTGGGACCTTCCCCCCCCCCCCCCAGTGTACACAGCGCACCCCTGGGCACTGGGGGGGGCATCAGTGGTGCCAGGCATTGCAGCATCTCATCACCACCGCTCCCTCTCTGGAGGCCAGGCTGAGCCTGCGGCCAGCTTCCTCCCTGATGGAGCTCCTATGGCAGCCGCTGGACAGCCCCAGCATGTGCAATGGAGACAGCTCCACTGCGGCAGCCATGGGCTGCCCTGCCCTGGCATCCCATTTTGTGTCAGAGAGGCAGGACCCTCCCCAGGAGCTCGCCCTCTCCCTGGGCCGTGCTTTGTGTCCGGCAGGGAGGTGTCTGGCTGGCGGGCTGCATGCTGGAGAGGTTCTCCTCTGGGGATGCCCTGCCCCCCGCTTCCCTTGGTAAAGACCCCGTGCCCTCTGTGGCTCCACAGGTGCCGAACATCACTGCCATCCACCCTGCATATGGCCCGCTGGCCGGCGGGACCCAGCTCTCCATCCGGGGCCGAAACCTGACCGTGGGCAGCAGCTGGAGAGTGACGCTCGCTGGGGTGGAGTGCCCCGTGGCGGGGCAGCAGAGGTACAGCAAGCATGGAGCTCTCAGTGCTGCATTGGCTTGGGGGGCTGGGCTTGGGCCATTGGCTCTAGGTCAGCGGAGCTAAAGCCTTTGTGTTCGACAGCCAGACGGTGGGCGGCCCAGCTGGGAAGGGTTAGGTCAGAATGGCCTGGGGGCTACTTTGCCTGAATTGGACTCAGCTGGTGTTGCTCTGGTTGGCATGGGTCAGCATGGCCAGGTGTGGCTGAACGGGCTGGGTTGGCATGGCCGAATGTGGCCAGGCCGGTGCGGCCAGGTCGGCATGTCCGGGTGTGGCTGCGTCGGCATGGCTGGATGCAGCTGGATTGGTGTGGCTGGGTCATTGTCACCGGGTGTGGCTGGGTCGCTCTGGCTGGGCCAGCGTGTCTGGGCGTGGCTGGGTGTGGCGTGGCCGGGTCAGCGTGGCTGAGCAGCTGGGTTAGTGTGGCCAG
The DNA here is from genome assembly GCF_965140295.1 of Lepidochelys olivacea. NCBI lineage: Eukaryota > Metazoa > Chordata > Testudines > Cheloniidae > Lepidochelys > Lepidochelys olivacea. The sequence goes on from NC_140417.1 coordinate 49,908,903, forward strand.
GTGCTGCCAGTTTCGTATGGGTGTGTGTGCTCCATGGAGGTCATGTTTATACATAAACACCCATGTGGGGTCCTTTGGATGGTGTCTGGTGCCACGGACCCTCTGCAGTGTGTTAGAGCACACATCTGTCTGCAGTGCCCGGGGTCCATCTGGGGGGCAGAGCCCTCACGGGGGAGCTCCTGCCCAGGACTGCCAAGGCCTGTTGGGGCACGGATGGGGCCGGGCCCGCTTCCAGCCACGGGATGGCCAGTGTGGGGGTGTTGGCTGTGCTGGTCCAGGCGGGTCACTGCAGGGAGTGGGGTTGGGCCAGGGTGGGTTGCGGGGCAGCCTGCAGCCCAGCCAGGGGTCTGTTTGTCTCCATGTTGTGCTGTCCTCTGTCCCCAGCCCCACCGAGATCCGCTGCATCAGCCCTGCAGCCAGCAACCTGCACTCTGTCCCCGTGGACGTGTGGATAGATGGGCAGCAGTTCCCTGCCCCGGAGCCATTCCAGTACCGCCCAGACCCCATCCTCCATGACATCTCCCCCACCTGCGCCTATGAGTGAGTCCCCTGACCCCCCTGCCCTTCCCTGGTCACAGTTCCCCATTCCATCCCTCCAGTCACAGCTACTCCAACCCCCTGGTCACAGCCCCCCTCCTCCTCTCCCTCCAACCCCCCTTCTCCCGATCACAGCCACTCCAACCCCACAGGTCACATCATCCCCACTCCAACCATTCCCAATCACAGCCCCACTCCAACCCCTCCAGATCACAGCCCCTCTGATCACAGCCCTTCACCTCTAACCCCCCAGGTCACAGTCCCCCGTAACGATGCGATCTCTGGCGGGACACAACTGAGTATCAGTTCAGGACAAATTGCTTAGAGCAGGGCAGTTATAGCCCAAAGCTGGAGTTCTTTACTATTAAGGCATGCCAAACCAGCCAAACAGAGAGGACTTCTGTCACCCAGAAGCATAGCACAAGTTTGAAATACAGACAGTATAGAGTCAATACTTATAACTTTAAATACAAAAATGATACATGCATACAGATAGCATAATCATAACCAGCAAATCATAACCTTTTCATAGACACCTCACTCAACAAACTTGTACAATATTTGCTGCAAATATATAACAGTGGTTGCAACAATGATCTATATGGTCACAGTTCATGTCAATAACGTCACCCTCCCCCGCCAACTCTTCTCTCCAACCTCCCCGGATCACAGCCTCCCTCCCCCACCCCCAGCTTGCATGGCCTCCTCCCTGCAGGGAACGGTGAAGAGCCTAGCACTCTGTGCCCAGCAGCCTGGCCCATTTCACCAGGCTGGGGGCCCCCTTCTGAGAGCCAAGCCATCTCCCCTCCAGGCTGGGGATGGGGCAGCCTCAGCCTCCTCCTGCAAGCCCATGACATGTGGGAGTTCACAGCATGGGGGGTTAGGAACAGGGGGCACAGCTCCCCTTGTGGGCTCCAGAGGCTCCAGGCAGCGTGTCTAGCCAGTGTACCCCAGTTGGGATTCCCCCGGCCCCTGGGTCCCCAGCGCATCCCGTATGGGGTTCCCCCGGCCTATGGGTGCCCAGCACATCCCGTACGGGGTTCCCCCAGCCCCATGATCCCCAGCGTGCCCAACACTGGAGGTTGGCTCGGACCCGGGGTCCCCAGCGCATCCCGTCCAGGGCTCTGCTGGCCCCGGGGTTCCCAACGTGCCCTAGCCAGGGACTCCCCCTAGCTGGTAGGCCCCCAGTGTGCCTTGGCCGGGTCTCCCCCGGCCCCAGGGTCCCAGGCTCAGGGCTGTGCTTCACGCTCCATGTGGCAGTGACCTATGACCTTCTGTAGGGGTTCGACCCTCACCATCCACGGCACCAGCCTGGACTCCGTGTATTACCCCAGAATCCAGTTTGTGGATGCCAGCGTGGCGACGGAGGCCAAGGTGAGTGTGAGGGGTGGGGCAGGGCCAGCATCGTGGGCCAGGGCCGGCTGAGGCTGGGGAATCACAGTCAGGGAGCTGGGCATGATGTGCTGAAGGGGGAGAGAAAAACGGACTTGAAATGCTGGTCGGGCCTGGTGCAGGCAGGCGCTGTAGGAGATTCCACCCAGTCTGCCAGTGCCCCCCAGTCCCACCCCACAAGCCCTGCTAGCTCAGCCCTGGGCTCCTCCCCAGCTCTGCTGGTGTCCCTCAATCCTGACCCGCAGCCCCTGCTAGCCCAGCCCTGGGCTTTGCTCAGTGCCGGCCCGCAGGCCCTGCTGTCCCACTCTTGGGCCCAGGCTGTGCCAGTGACAGGGGTTGTGCATTCACCAGGAGGTGACTGAGAGCTCACACACTCATGTCACTGGTGGCTCTGGTCTCCAGTTGTCCAAGTGGGCGCGTTAACTTGGTGCGGCAGCCCCGGGCTCCCTGCAGACGTAGTGAGCATGTAGCGGGGTTGAGGGGATGGCGAGAGGCCTGGGCTGGATCCGTAGCGTGCAGCCGGCAGAGCGAAGGGCGGCGCGGGCCTGGGCCTGACGTGGTGCCTGGGAGCCAGGTCCGGGCCATGTCCGAGGAGCACCGGGTCCCCTCGCCACTGTGAGCTCTGCTCCCGGGCACGCTCCTTCCAACATGCCCTGTCCCCTCAGGTGTGCATGGGGCCACGCTCCCCCGAGCAGCTGGTGTGCCAGAGCCCAGCCTACCCCTTCGCTAACAGGGTGGAGAGCGCCCAGGGCAACCTGACTGTGCTGCTGGACGGCTCCCCCGGACGCAGGGCCTTCCGCGTGCATTACTACCCCCCGCCCCAGATCCTGCCCTTCGAGCACGATGACGACACTTACCACCTCAAGTCTGGTGACCACGAGATTGAGATCCATGTACGGAGGGGGCTGGGAGAGGCGGGGAACCCAGGCAGGGGTGGGACTGAGGGAGCCAGGCCAGCCCTGCATTGGTGGTCTGGGGGCCAGAACAATGCCAGAGAGAACTGGGGGCAGAGAGATGAGGGCCCAGGGCATGGGATGATGGCTGGTGGGGATGGGATAGGGGAGGGCCCAGGTCATGGAGGGATGGCCAGTGCAGGAGGGCCTGGGGCCGGGCAATGGCTGGTGCGGGAGGGCCTGGGGCCATGGCCAGTGGACTGAGGACCTGCAGGGGGACGAATGCCTGGCCCTGAAGGACAGGGACACTGGTTAGGGCGAGAGCCCACGAATGGTAGCCCAGGGGAGAGGCTTGGCAGCTGGAACTGAGGTTGGGATGGTGGGATGCCCTCGGGAGGGGTGGGCCTGGGGGTTTCTGGGAAAGGCGGGGGGGCTCAGGCGGTGTGGTTCCCGGAGGAGGCAGGTCAGCTCAGGCCAGGAAGGCAACCTGGGGGCTGGGGGGCGGCTCAGGTGGCGGGAGGGGTTCCAGGGAGAGGCTGGGGAGTTCCCAGGGGAGGTGGGGCAGCTCAGGCCAGGGGGATCCTGGCGGAGGTGGGGCGGTTCAGGATGGGGAGTTCTCTAGCTAGGGTCGGGGGATCCCCGTGACGGTGGCTGTGTGCGCAGCAAATCGGGCTGGACGTGTTGGTGGGCTGCATGAGAATCACTGTGACGGTGGCGGGCCGGGACTGCCATCCCAGTGTGCTGAAGAACGAGGTGACCTGCCGGATCCCCAGGAACCTGAGCCTCCCCCTGGATGGAGCCCCTGTGCAGGTAGAGCCAAGCTTGGGGGAGGGCAGCGCCCGCCCTAAGCTGGGCTCCCAGTGGCTTTGCCTCCCTTCCCCCTGCTGGTGCAGAGCCCAGGGAGATCTGGCCTGGCTCTCGGCTATGGCAGCACTGCCTAGACTGGCCCTCTGCCCTGTGGCCTCTGGCCTGCAGCCTGCCACCCCCCCTCTCTGCCCTTCTCCTTTGGACAGTGCTCAGGGCTGAACATGCCCTGAGTGCAGCTGCCTGGGAAGGCTTCCCCGGTCTCTGGAGGGCACCAGGCCTGTGGAGACCGGCTGCCCCTCTGCCAGCCAGCTGCTGGGCTTCACTCCTGGTTCTGCTGCCTGGCACGCAGTGAGGAGGGCACGGGAAGCAGCGTCCAGCCCAGCATGCAGCTACAGGCTGTGCCAGCTGCTTGTTGTCTGCTCTGGGTGCAAAGGGGTGGCCGGGGGGTCCCCGCTGGAGCCGTTATTCCTGCCAGCTGAGCCCATGTGGTGACCCTGTCAGTCTCTTTCCCCTGGCATCTCTGCGCCATGGCATGTGCTGGGGTGGCATCTCTGATGCCCATGTCCTGCCCTACCTGCCCCACCCAGTGCTCACTGCCAAGATGAGTAAGTGCCAGGCTTTGCAGGGGTGCTGCTGGGCAGGGCTGAGAGGGGGCAGAGCGCAGGGGCTGGGGTACCTGACATGCATGCTCGGAGCAGCCCTGTAACAGAGGGGTGTAGCTCCCTGGGCCCAGGGATGGGAAATGTCCCCTGGTCCATCAGGCGACAGTGCCTGCCCTGCCAGGGGAGCGTGGGTCAGGGCTGGTCATGTGCCACATGCGCTGCCTGCTCCGGGGCCCTCTGTTCTCCCACCAGCCCTGGGTGCTGCATCCCTTGGTACCCAGGAGACCTGTGTGGAGAGGAGCTCCCTTCATGCCAGCCCCAGCCCTCTGGAGAACCTGGGCAGAAGCGCCAGTGCTTCAGGGAGGCAGAGTGGCATGGTGCATAGAGTACTGGGCTGGGACTCAGGAGACCTGGACAAGTCATGGCCATGCCCCGTGCCTCGGTTTCCCCATCTGCAAAACAGGGCTAATGGCACTGACCTTGGCAGAGCACACTGAGATTGCTGGGTGAAAGTACTAGATAAGAGCTGGGGTGGTGGTCAGCGCAGGGGGTATGGGCAAGTCCCCCCAATCCTGCAGATGGCTTAGAGATCCATTCTCTGCCTGCTGGCTGCCGGGACACTGACTGCCTGCCCTCTTCTTCCCCAGATCTGTGTGAATGGTGCCTGTCAGGACCTGGGCTGGGTGGTGGCCACCATCTCCCCGGACCCCCTGACTGGCATCCTCTTGGGCACCATCACCACCTTCATGTTCGGCTGCCTCCTGGCATTCCTGGTGCTGAAATGCAGACGCAGGAGGAAGATGGGTAATTCCCCTCCCTCACACAGGGCATCGCACCCCTGAGCCTGCCATGGCCCCATTCCCACAGGCACTGACCGTTGTGTCACACGCCCTCTGCTCTGGCAACGTCCACTCCTGTTCTGGGCCCCCAGCTGGGTGGCATATGCCTTTCCTGGGTGAATGGGACTGTGCCCCACGACCATGGAGGAGGTGTCTTCTGGCATTATGGGCAATGTGCCCATCACCCTGCTATCTAGGCACCAAGAAACTGCCCCCCGCCCCACATTGTTACTGATTCTGTGCCAGTCCTTAGGGTGCTGGCACCGAGTGGGCCTGGGCCTCCCGTATTCTCAGTGGGGCAGGGGTCTGAGTGATGCCGGTGGGATAGCTGGTGCCCAGCAGAAGTGGGCCAGGCCATGAGGTCAGCGTTGGCTCTTGAGGCTCTGAACGGCTTTCTTTTCCATGTCTGCAGGGACCGAGAATTTGGAGATGCTGGTGAATCCCAATGGGAATACCCCCAGATTCGCCCTGCTACCCTCCTCCATGGACTACCGGGATGTGCAGGGTAAAGAAATGGCATGCCGGGGGGCACTGCTCACTGTGCCTGCAGCCTGTGGGGCCAGGGTTGAGTCACCGTCTTTGCAGCAGACCCCCTCAACCCCGGCCGGTTGAGGGCCCAGCTAAGGGCAGCCCTGCCCGTGTTAGAGCTGCCCCAGCACATCAGTCTGCTCCCTTCTGTTCCTCCCCAGTGGGCGGGTCTTGGCCATGGCTATGTGCAGCTCCTGCCCGCTGGCCCTTGCCGGCCGTGGGACCCCCGCCCATAAGCTCCCAGCTCTGCAATGCCTGGGGGCCCGCGCGGGGCTGGTGGGCATTGATTGGAAGACCCTGGGGATTTTCCGAGGAGCAGTTCATCCCTCTCCCCCAGAGGGGAGCAGGTGGCAGGGCACGCAGGCTGATCTGGCAGAGAAGAAGGGTTTTGCCAGGGTCTCACTGTGACTTTCCTCTCTCTGTCTGGTTCCTAGCGGTGCTTCCCCCAGCCGCCACTCCCAGCAGTGGCTTTGCCAGCAGGCGCTTCCGAGATGCCTCCTACACGGGCAGTAGTGACGGCTCTGCCATGCCGCTCGTGAGGATGCCATCCTGCTGCATCGAAAACCTCCGTCCCGAGCTGCTGGAGGAGGTGAAGGATGTCCTGATCCCAGAGGAGCGGCTGCTAACACACCGGGACCGGGTCATTGGCAAAGGTGAGTGTTGGGCCGGGCTGGGCCCACCTGGCACCCGAAGCGTGGTACAGTGAGCTCTGTAATATGCAAGGTCTTGGAAAAAATTTTGAAGGAGAAAGTAGTTAAGGACATTGAAGTCAATGGTAAATGGGACAAAATACAACATGGTTTTACAAAAGGTAGATCATGCCAAACCAACCTGATCTCCTTCTTTGAGAAAGTAACAGATTTTTTAGACAAAGGAAACGCAGTGGATCTAATTTACCTAGATTTCAGTAAGGCATTTGATACCGTGCCACCTGGGGAATTATTAGTTAAATTGGAAAAGATGGTGATCAATATGAACATTGAAAGGTGGATAAGGAATTGGTTAAAGGGGAGACTACAACGGGTCCTACTGAAAGGTGAACTGTCAGGCTGGAGGGAGGTTACCAGTGGAGTTCGTCAAGGATTGGTTTGGGGACCAATCTTATTTAATCTTTTTATTATTGACCTTGGCACAAAAAGTGGGAGTGTGCTAATAAAGTTTGCGGATGATACAAAGCTGGGAGGTATTGCCAATTTAGAGAAGGACCAAGATATCATACAGGAGGATCTGGATGACCTTGTAAACTGGAGTAATAGTAATAGGATGAAATTTAATAGTGAGAAGTGTAAGGTCATGCATTTAGGGATTAATAACAAGAATTTTAGTTATAAGCTGGGAACGCATCAATTAGAAGTAATGGTGGAGGAGAAGGACCTTGGTTGATCATAGGATGACTATGAGCCGGCAATGTGATATGGCTGTGAAAAAAGCTAATGCGGTCTTGGGATGCATCAAGAGAGTTATTTCCAGTAGGGATAAGGAGGTTTTAGTACCGTTATACAAGGCACTGGTGAGACCTCACCTGGAATAGTGTGTGCAGTTCTGGTCTCCCATGTTTAAAAAGGATGAATTCAAACTGGAACAGGTACAGAGAAGGTCTACTAGGATGATCTGAGGAATGGAAAACTTGTCTTATGAAAGGAGACTCAAGGAGCTTGGGCTTGTTTAGCCTAACTAAAAGAAGGTTGAGGGGAGATATGATTGCTCTCTATAAATATATCAGAGGGATAAATACCGGAGAGGGAGAGGAATTGTTTAAGCTCAGTACCAATGTGGACACAAGAACAAATGGATATAAACTGGCCACCAGGAAGTTTAGATTTGAAATTAGACGAAGGTTTCTAACCAGGAGTGAAGTTTTGGAATAGCCTTCCAAGAGAAGCAGTGGGAGCAAAAGATCTATCTGGCTTCAAGATTAAACTCGATAAGTTTATGGAGGAGATGGTATGATGGGATAACATGATTTTGGTAACTAATTGATCTTTAAATATTCATGGTAAATAGGCCTAATGGCCTGTGATGGGATGTTAGATGGGGTGGGATCTGAGTTACCCAGGAAAGAATTTTCTGTAGTATCTGGCTGGTGAATCTTGCCCCTGTGCTCAGGGTTTAGCTGATCACCATATTTGGGGTCGGGAAGGAATTTTTCTCCAGGGCAGATTGGAAGAGGCCCTGGAGGTTTTTCGCCTTCCTCTGTAGCATCGGGCACAGGTCACTTGCTGGAGGATTCTCTGCTCCTTGAAGTCTTTAAACCACGATTTGAGGACTTCAATAGCTCAGACATAGGTGAGGTTTTTCAGGAGTGGGTGGGTGAGATTCGGTGGCCTGCGTTGTGCAGGAGGTCAGACTAGATGATCATAATGGTCCCTTCCAACCTTAGTATCTATGAATCTATGAATTGCGGCTGTGTCGGGCCTGCGTGGCACCCGCAGCCTGGCACAGTGAGTGCCAAGCCGTAGCTGAGTCGGGCTGGACCTGTGTGGCATGCACTGACTGGCACAAGGAGTGCTGAGCCGTAGCTGGGTTGGGCTGGGCCCATGTAGCACATGCAGCGTGGCACAGTGAGTGCTGGGCTGGGCCCGCGTGGCACATGCAGACCGGCACAGTGAGTGCTGAGCCTTAGCTGGGTTGGGTTGGGCCTGCATGGCACCAGCAGCATGGCACAGTGAGCGCTGAGCCATAGATGGCTCTGGCTGGGCCTGTGTGGCACGTATAGCCTGGCACAGTGAGCACTGAGCCATAGCTGGGTTGGACTGGGCCTGCCTGGCATTCCCTCTGTGTCAAGGTCCCACCCCAGAGAAGCTCAGTACTAATGAGAGCCCCCATGTGATGCTGATCCAGCACAGATGGCATTCATCCATGGCATGGCATGCGGGGTTGGGCACGGGTGGGGAGTCCATACCTGCCGCAGCCTCGCTGCCTGGCCCCTGCTGCTCCCCTGGTCGGAGGGGCCGGTCCCTGCCCAGGGTTCGGGCTGAGCAGCACTGCAGTTTGGCAGCATCAAGCTCAGCCCATTCCCCTTAGTGCCAGGTGCATGCCTGTGGCTGTTGCCCAGCTAGGTCGCCTCTCTGAACCTGATGAGGTTCCTGGCCCAGCGCAGAATAGCCCTGCAGGGGAGCCTGTCGGGCCGGCCTGGAAGCCCCACAATAGGTCAGGCTGTATCTGGTGCCTGTCTGGGCCCTGCAGTGCCAAAATGGCCCATCCACTTGGCCATATCTAGCGTCCATCTAGGCCCTGCGACACCAACATGACCCCATCCCCTTAGCCGTACCTGGTGCCCGTCCGGGCCCTGTGGCGCCAACATGGGCCCATCCCATTGGCTGTATTTGGTACCCATCTGGGCACTGTGGCACCAATACGACTCCGTCCCCTTGGCTGTATCTGGTGTCAGTCTGGGCCTTGCAGCACCAACATGGCCATGTCCCCTTGACTGTATCCAGTATCTATGGGTGCCTCTCAGCAGTAACGCGGTCCCAGCCCCCCTGCTGTATCTGGTGCCCATCCGGGCCCTGCAGCATTGACTCTCCTGCAGCCCCTCTACCATCTTCCAGCCCATCTCCTTGGACTCTAGGTGTTTGCCCTGCCTGCAGCATGTCGGCTGGGGTCTGGAGCAAAGGGAAGCTCGGGGCATTCCTTGCTGCATGGCGGCTCTGTTCAGGGTGCCTGTGTTTTCCCGGCCAGGGCATTTCGGGAGCGTGTACCATGGCATGTACAGAGATCTGGCAGAGAGGGAGATCCACTGTGCTGTGAAATCCCTGAACCGTGAGTGCCCTTCCCTCTGGCTCCTGGCCTGCTCTCCTGCGGGGGTTGCTTCTGCCATGCTCTAGGGGGTCCCTAATCCCCATCCCCTTTAGGGTGCCTCTGAGCCCTGCCTGCTTCCTGCGCTGGCCCTTCACTCGTGCCAGGCTGTTGGCCAAGGAGCAGGAGGTGAATGGAACGGGCACCCCACCTATCTGGGCTATGCCTGACTCTTGGGTGTCTTCAGGCCTTCGTTCTGTGCAGCTGCCAGTGCCAGGGGCCAGGAAGCGTGTGTGTGCCCAGCCCCTGCTGTGCCTGGCTGGTGGCTGGATGTGGTGTCTCATGGAGTGGGCATAACCAGTGGTGAGCTGGAGCCGGTTTGCACCGCTTCGCTGGAACCGGTTGTTAAATTTAGAAGCCCTTTTAGAACCGGTTGTCCCACGACGGACAACCAGTTCTAAAAGGGCTCCTAAATTTAACAACTGGCCAAAAGTGGCACCTTAGGCGCCGACACTGTGGGTGCTCCGGGGCTGGAGCACCCACAGGGAAAATTTGGAGGGTGCTACTGGCAGCTCCCTGCCCCACCCCACGCCAGGCCCCAGCTCACCTCCGCTCCGCTTCCGCCCCTGAGTTACGCTCTGCCCCGCTCTGCTTCTCCGCCCCCCCCCCACTTCCCACCAATCAGCTGTTTGCGCGGGAAGCCTGGGAGGGCCGAGAAGCAGGCGGCAGCTTTGCCCTCAGGCCCAGGGTGGCGGAGGTGAGCTGGGATGGGGGGGGGCACAAGGAGGGCCACCCGTGCAGCAGCAGGTAACCTGGGGGGGAGTGGGGGAGGCGCAGGGGAATCGCTCCCCGCCCCAGCTCGCCTCCGCCTCCCTGGGCCTGAGTGCGAAGCCACCGCCTGCTTCTCAGGCCACCCAGGCTTCCCGTATGAACAGCTGATTCGTGGGAAGCCGGGGGTGGGGGTGGGCGGAGAAGCAGAGCAGGGCGGCACATTCAGGGGCGGAGGCGGAGCGGAGGTGAGCTGGGGCCAGGCACGGGGCGGGGAGCTGCCAGTGGGTGCTCTGCACCCACCAAATTTTCCCCGTGGGTGCTCCAGCCCTGGAGCACCCAGGGAGTTGGTGCCTAAGGCGCCACTTTTGATGTGATCATTGGGGGGAGCAGCCACTCCCCCCCCCCCCAGTTTTGCTACCCTGCCCCTAGGAGCCAGAGGGACCTGCCGGATGCTTCCTGGGAGCCGCCCAGGTAAGCACCACCGGGACTCCCCACCTTGCCCCCAGGCAGGTCCCTCTGGCTCTTAGGGGCGGGATGAGGCGCGGTGGGCGCCCACTACGGTGGCCCACGAGACCCTCCTGCCTGGTTTCGGGGGCAGTCAGGGGACAGAGGAGGGGGGGTGGATGGGGCAGGGGTCCCAAGGGGGGCTGTCAAGAAACGCGGAGGGTTGGATGGGGCAGGGGTCCTGGGGGGCGGGCGCGGGCCATGACCCCCTCGTGGGGTGAGGAGGGAACTGGTTGTTAAGATTTTGGCAGCTCATCACTGGGCTTAACCCCTCTGTGATGTAGCCACTGCTCTCCACCTCTGCTGCTCCTCACTGGGCTCTGACAGCCCAGGTTGCCCCATCCCCTGGGGCCCATCCCTGCACTGTGGCTCCTGGGCTGGTTAGCGCCCCAGTTCCATGGCTGTGCTCCGTCCCAGGGATCACCGATGTGGAGGAGGTGGAGGAATTCCTGAAGGAGGGGATTCTCATGAAGAGCTTCCATCACCCCCACATCCTGTCGCTGGTGGGTGTCTGCCTGCCGTGCCAGGGATTGCCCCTGGTTGTGCTGCCCTACATGCAGCACGGAGACCTCCGGCACTTCATCCGCTCCAACAAACGGGTAAGCGCAGGCTAGCCGCCCTCCCTGCTCAGGGGCTGGGCAAAGGCAGGGTCACCCTGGCTTGGGGCTCCCTGCCCGCAGCCTAGAGGAGAAGGGGTAACCCCCGCTCCCAGAGCCAGACCCCATGCAGCTCCCTGCCTAGCCAGCCTGTGCTCTCTGCACTGGCCCAGGCGCCCTACCCTGGCCGCAGCAGGCAGGGGCCAGCAGATGGGGCCAGACAGCACCATGGCCATTGGGTTTTCAGGAGCTGCCAGACATGTCAGCTGGGCTGAAGCTGCTGCAGGGGCAGGGGGCGTTCCGGATCCTAGGGCCCAAGTGGGATAGGGGGTGCCTGGGTCTGGGGCGGGGGGTTGTGCTGCCTGTCAAATGGGCAGGAAGGTGAGATGGGGGCTAATGGATGCCCAGGAGAGCCCAGCTGCCCCTCCTGCCAGCCAGCCACCAAGTCTCCCCGGCCCTGCGGAGGCCGGGAGCTGGGGCAGTGAGTCCTGAGGGCACCAGGGTTGAGCCCTGCCCGTGTCCTCACGCTGTTCTCCCCAGGCTCTCTGGCCGGCAGGGCCATTTCGCGCTGGGAAGGCAAGGGGCTCACCTGGCTAGCAGAGGGTGCCCTGCATTCTCCTCCCCTAGCTCTGCCACTGCTCCTTTGTGCTGCCCTCCAACCCCCCAGCTATTCCCCTGTAGCTCTACTGCTGCCTATCCACACCATACTCCAGTCTCCCCACCCTCGGCTATTTCCCTCCCCCTCAGCTCTGCCATTGCCCAGCCCTGGGCTCTGCCACTGCCCCTCCACACTGCCCTGCAGCCCCCAGCTATTCCCTTCCTGCGCCCCCTACTCATCTCTGCCCAAGCAGCCCCCAGCCATGGCCAGGGGCAGGCTCAGCAGAGGGCCACGCTCCTGTGCCCCATGCCTGTGTCCTGTAGGGGTTGCCGTGGAGACGCTCTGAGCTGCGACTGGGTCGCAGTGGGTGCTGCCCTGCCCAGCGCTCTGCCCTGGTCTCCCGGCTCCAGATGCAGAGGGACTGAGGGAGCTGGTGGTCGCAGGGCTCCAGCCGTGGCAGTGCCAGGTAAGGGCTGAGCTGTGCCCAGGCACGAGGGATGGGCTGTACGTCTCCCTGCTCTTGTCTCCCCAGAACCCGACGGTGAAGGACCTGATCGGTTTCGGGCTGCAGGTGGCGCAGGGCATGGACTATCTGGCCCACATGAAGTTTGTGCACAGGGACCTGGCCGCCAGGAATTGCATGTGAGTGTGGCGGGCGGGTGTCCGGGGCCTGCGTGCCCGGCTGGGAGGTGCTGGAGCTGCCTTGCTAGCCTGGAGCACTCCCAAGCACACTCCTCAATATCCTCTTCACCGCAAGACGCTTTCCAACAGGATGCTCTGCCCAGGCACACTGGCCTCGGGAGCCCAAGGCACGGCACCCTTTCCTTTGAGTGCAGCTGGCGAGCCCGGGGCTGGCTGCTGGGGATAGAGGGTTATGGGGCCTGGCACTGCACCCTCTGTGCTGGCTGAGCCTTGGGCCGGTGGGTACAGGGGCCTGGCACTGCCCCCTTGGTGCCAGCTGAGCCTGGGACTGGTGGGTACCAGAGCCTGGCACTGCTACCTCTGTGCCAGCTGAGCCCAGGACTGGTGGGTACAGGGACCTGGCACTGCCCCCTTGGTGCCAGCTGAGCCTGGGGCTGGTGGGTACCAGAGCCGTGCCAGCTGAGCCCAGGACTGGTGGGTACAGGGACCTGGCATGCCCGCTCGGTGCTGGCTGAGCCTGGGCAGCAGCAGGGCGAGTGTCAATCAAACTGCCTCAGAGGGAACTCTGCTATTAGGAGAATGGGGTTTGTGGCCCAGGAGCAGTCACTTTGCCAGCTAGGAGGGCGGATGCGTTGCCCTGGGGGCTGCTCTGAGACCTGCCAATCTGTGTGCCAGTGGCCCCTGAGTGCCCACCCCATGGATTTGGGCCCAGATGTCTGGGACTGGAGATAAGGGGCTCTGAGCGCCAGGCTCCTGGAGCTGTGCGACCAGCTCAGCTGGCATTCCTTGTTCGTGCCTTGCAGGCTGGACCAGACGTTCACGGTGAAGGTGGCGGATTTCGGCCTGGCCCGGGATGTCTTTGATAAGGAGTATTACAGTATCCGGCAGCACCGCCAGGCCAAGCTGCCCGTCAAGTGGATGGCGCTCGAGAGCCTGCAGATCCAGAAATTCACCACCAAGTCGGATGTGGTGAGTGCGGGGGAGGGGTTGGCTGTGTGGGGGGCTAGTGCATTGCCTGTGCCCTTGCCACGCCCACCGGGAGGCGCCCAGGAGCTGGGTGGCTACGGCAAGTGATCGCAGAACGGCCCTAACTGGCTCTCAGCTGCTCCAACTCCAGGAAAGAGCTCTGCTCTCCTCTTCATAGAATATCAGGGTTGGAAGGGACCTCAGGAGGTCATCTAGTCCAACCCCCTGCTCAAGCAGGACCCATCCCCAACTAAATCATCCCAGCCAGGGCTTTGTCAAGCCTGACCTTAAAAACCTCTAAGGAAGGAGATTCCACCACCTCCCTAGGTAATCCGCCCCTGGCTGGACCCTGCCTCCCACCTACCCCCCACCAGACACCCCGGGCGCATGGCTGACGGAACCAGGGTTAGTGGCTGGCCCGCACATGGTGTTACATGCCCACCTTGGCACATGGGGCTTTGGAAGTTTAGACCGTTACATGTGGCTTTCCCTTTCCCAGCAGCCTGCCCCCTGGCTGTGCTGTGCCAGGTGAGCAGAACCCTGCCAGCCAGCGTGACTGGCACAAAGCAGCACTCGCTGAGCACTTGGCCTCCAGCTGAGCTTCCTTGGCTGCACTACGGGGGTCTCGGTGTCTCCTACCACTGTGTGAGGGAGGGGAGAGCCCAGCCCAGGCAGAGCCCGTTCCTAGGCGTCAGAGCCCGGCAGGAGAGAGTGTGGCCCAGGGAGAGCGTGGCCCGGGCGTCAGAGCCCAGCAGGGGAGAGCGCAGCCTGAGGGTCAGAGCCCAGTGCCAACAGACACCACTCCTGATGTTGCTGACCCAGGCAGGTCCGTGTCCTCGCTGGCCCATGCTGGGCCTACGTGGGGCCTCAAAACATGGCTCTCCAGCAGGTTGGGTAGCCAGAGTTAAAGAGCTGGGAGAGGAGCGGGGATGAAGCTGTCCCCTTGCTGGTGGAGACCAGACACCTGATGGGGCAGATTCTCCCACACCTGCTGCTGCGGGCACTGCCCAGGCCAGGCCCCCGGGCTGGGTTCCCTCAGGCAGTGCTGACATGTGCGGTGGGAGACTCTCGGGGACTGTGTGGGGTGGCTGTGTGCCACTGGCCTAGAGGATGCCAAGCATTTCCGGCCCTGCCACATGCACGGTGCTGCTAGAATGACCCCCGTTCTCTCCGGCACAGTGGTCCTTCGGGGTCCTCCTGTGGGAGCTGCTGACACGTGGGGCCCCACCGTACCCTGAGGTGGATCCCTACGACATAACGTCCTACTTGCTGAGCGGCCGGCGCCTGCCGCAGCCCGAGTACTGCCCAGACTCGCTGTGAGTGTCGTGCCCTCCTCCTCCTCACGGGGGGGTGGCCCAGGGCCCCTTGGGGACCTTCTCCCCCCATAACCCCGCTCCCTGCTGCATCCCCCACATCAACCCCACATATCCCAGCTCCCAAACTTCTGCCTGCCAGCCCCCGCAGTGAGCAGTGCCCGGCCCGACGCTCCCCAGAGCCTCCTCATCTCCTCATGCAGGACATCCCCTTTGAGCTCCCCTTCCCTGGTGTGTGGGGATGTGGGGTGCAGGGGGCCCAGCATGGGGTAATTTGGGAGGGTTTGGCATGTGGGGATCAGGTGGGGGAGCAGGAGGTGGTCCAGTGCTGGTGTCCGGCTGAGCTCCCTGCCCCTGGGCCTGTCCCGACTCTAACGGGCTCTCTTGTCGGGGCAGGTATGCGGTGATGCTGAGCTGCTGGGTTCCAAGCCCCGAGGAGCGCCCCACCTTCTTCACCCTGATCGGGGAGGTGGAGTGCATCATGGCCTCCCTGAAGGGCGAGCACTACATCAACCTGAGCGCCACCTACGTCAACCTGGAGCCCGGCCCATCCAGCCCGCCGGTGCCTGACTCCGAGGACGAGCTGGCCTCCAGCGGGGAGGAGGGTGAAGCAGCTGCCACATGTTAGGGGGCGCTCTCCGCCCCGTGGGGCACCAGGAACACAGTCAGAGCTGGCTGGGGAGACCTGGGCTGGGCAGCGTGTCAGGGGGCTGTGGCGACGCGATGGGAAGAGGTGCCAGCGCCCGGCTGGGCTCCCATTGGCACTGCCCGGCTGGGGTGTTGGAACGGGGATGTTGAGCACTGTTGTTTTTCTACCTGATATTTATTGTGTAGCGAAGAGATACAGGGACTATTTTAATACAAAGGAAACGTCAAAACCAACCAGTTCTGGGGCTTGAATCACAAAGTTTTGATTTGGGGGAAGCTTTGGAATTTTGGCTCTTTGTCCTGATTCCATGGGGCCTTGTCCAAAGGGGTGGATGGAAATTCGGCTCCCACCCGGCGCAGGGGCAGCTGGGCCTGGCTGTCATGCTGCGTCCTCAGCAGGGCGCAGAAGTGCGGGCAACCCTCCCTCCCAGTGCTACCCACAGGCCACACGGAGCCAGGGCCTAGGAGTATCCTGTGACTGAGTCTGGGGATGTGGGAATTGTTTGTCCTGGTTCTAGGCCTGGTGCCCCACACGGCTACTGGTGCTGTCTGGGCTGAGGGGAGGGCCCAGCGGCTAGGGGTGCGGCCATAGGGGCTGGCACCAGTGGGGCACGCCCTGGTGCTGGAAAGCTCTCTGCCCCCACTAGGAGCCAGGCGTGTGTGGGGCAGGGCCCTGGGGCACAGGGCATGACCTCTCACACACAACCCTGGCAGGAACTGCCCGCCTGCACCCAGCTGGGTTCAGGGCCCTGCCGGCTCAGGGACTGGGCGTCCCTTCCGCTGTCTCATCCCCTGCCCCAGCCCTGCCTTGGTGGGCACTCTCCGGAGCAGAGGGGAATTCAGTGTCCATGGCCAGTTTGTCCAGCCTGGCCTGGCCCCGGGGCTTTCCCTGAGATCGTGGCAATGGCACCGAGGTGGCAGTGTGAGGGCAGAGGCAACACAATGCTGAGCAAAGCTGGGTGCCAGGACACTGTTGGACCACACACACCCTCCCCTTTCTAGGGCATGTCCCTCAAATGCCAGCGGTATCCCCATGGTGCCCAGAGAGGGGCTGCGGCAGGGGAACTATCCCAGAGCTTGAGGTTCCTCGCCCCTGATCTCCTCCTGGAGCCAGGGGCAAGCTGGCAGGGGTAACATCCCTAGGGAGTGCCAGGCAGGGACAACCCCTTGCTCAACTCCTTACCAGCCACTACACGGGACCCACCTTTCCACAGCGCTGGGCTAGGGCTTGCTTCACAGGGGGCAGGGCTCAGGCCCTAGAGAGGGAATTGGCCGGCCCAGACTCTACCTGCACACCTGGCAACAGCGTGATGTCGTGGCAATGACGCATCGCCCTCCTGCTGCTGGCACCCAGCCCCTTGGGCAGCCCCAGCCTGCTCTGGGTTTGCATTGGCCTGTGGGGCAGGAGGGAGGGGCCCCATCTCCAGAAGTGTGAGACCGCGCTGGCTGTGGGGGGGTGTTATTCCCACAGGCACAGGGGGGTGGACAGTGAGGCCACATGCTCTGCCCTGCAGCCCCTGTCCCAGCAGGGTTGCTCCTCAGCACCGAGCCTCCTCCCTGGCACAGTGCGGGGGGTGCTGGCCCCCTGCCCTGTCCCAGAGGGCCCCCCCCATTGGCCTGCCAGGGTGTGAGGGAGAGAGAACTGGCCTGCAGTACCTGAAGGATTGAAGGGGCAGCCAGCTGTTCAGTGCAGGAGATGGGCTGGCCAGACAGGGCCCAAGGATGCTACCAGTCACACACATGCACACACCCACCCTGGGCTCCTACCCGGTGCTGTGCCAGAGATTGGATTCTCCTCCCCCTCTCCCGGGGCCCAACCCAATCCTGTGCCAGGGACCGGATCTTCACATTCTGGAGCCCTCAGCTGGGGCCACAGGGAAGGGGGCAGGCACTGTCCCCCCACCCTGAGTGCCAGCTCCACTCGCAGCCACTGCAGCACAAGTGGTGCCCCACCCTCAGAGCCAGGCCATGCTTGGGGGGAGCCTGTGGCGAAGCGGCAAGTGCCACGCGGTCCATTGTTTCTCAGACTCTCCTGCAGTCGCGACTCGGAGCTGGCACGATGGGGCTGCCCCCAGCCAACACTCCAGTGCTGAGCCCTACAGCTAGCAGCCCCTAGCGCTGGGAATGCCATGCAGTGCCTAGGGTGGCAGATCTGCCCAGCTGGGCCAAATCTGAGCGGTGCAGGGGCAGCCCATGGCCATGCTGTCTAGGGAGGCAGCTTTATCTTGAGCTGCCTCTGCCTGCTGCTCGGGCTCTGGCCCGTGGCCCCTCTCGCCACCATGGCCAGGGCTCAGGCCTGCAGAGGGCACTGTTGGGGCAGATGGGAAGGGTGGACAGCAGGGCCCCCACCTGCAGGGGTTTGTGCCCAGGGCAGAGCAACAGTGGTTGCAACAATGATCTGTACAGTCACAGTTTATGTTAATAACGTCACACCCCCAATGCACAATTGATGCAGGAAGGGATGATGCAAACATCACTGACTGCATCCCAAGAGTTCCCCATCCTTGGTTCTGTCTTACTGCAGCTAGGATTCATGTATAACAGAAATGGTTTATTCAAGTTCTGTTCAATAACATGACTGAATCTCTTTACAAACTCAAGGCAAAACTTGGTTAGAACAATAGTGGATTGGATCTGCTCTTGCAGCATGGTTCCTGTATGTTTTGTATGATTTTGCCAAGAGCTAAAGTACATAGCTACTTTATCCGTACAAGCTCTGGCAAATGTTTGGAACCCATTTAATATCAAGACAATGTAGATATTAACGTTATTCATAGTATAGGAATCTTGACAATGTAGATATTAACGTTATTCATAGTATAGGAATCTTTAGCTGTGAAAGCAATATGGTAGTGTGCCTTAGTTTCCCTTTTCATACAGTATATCCGGTCTGGAATGTCTTTTCCCCTGTGAAAAGTTCCAGTGCTGTTTACAGGTATTAACTGTGAAACTTCAGTATAACAAGGCCTTTTAACATAAAGTGTAATCCTTTTAACATGTTCAAGGGTTTTTTCCAAAGATTAGGCACATTGTACATTTTTACAGTTCTTGGTAATAGCAACACATTAGTTACAAAAATTACCATTAGCAATAACAAATTCATTGCAAGTGTCCATTTTTGTCATGCCACGCCTTTGGCTTAATAAAAATTGGGGTTTGGGCCTTTTAGGGTTACCCTGTGTCTTCCCTCTGCAAAATCAAGTTCTTTTCCCCTTCCTTGTCCTGAAGGATCAAACCTTGATCCTTCTTGCTTAACAGAATTAACTGGCTGATTGGCTGTGCTCTCTTTCCTAATAGCTATCAGCAAATCTTTCTTCCCCCAGTCAGTCAGGTAATTTGCATCAACGTAAACACTAGCTTTTAAATTCTCAGCTGCTACCAATTTCAAGGCTGGACACTCATTTTCCCCTTCAGCAGGATTGGGTTCTCCCCCCCACACCTTTTTTCTAGAAGATTGAAAACTGAAACTTCCTGCTTACAGGAATTCCTTTGCTGGCTAGAAGAAAAGGAGTACTTGTGGCACCTTTAGAGACTAACAAATTTATTTGAGCATAAGCTTTCATGAGCTACAGCTCACTTCATCGGATGCATGCTGACTAGGTGTGTTTACCAATTGCAGACCCTCTGTGCTTTGAACATCTACACAGATGATCTTCTGCCTGCTTGCTTGTGACCCCCAGCAACTTAAAGACTGGATTCTGTTTTAAAGCGATACCAAACCAATTCAAAGTACCTAAGGGTGAGAGTTTGCTTGCTTTCCCCTGCATCCTTGAGCATTCAGCCATAAAATGGTTCTGCTCTGAAACACCAGTAACCAAATCTGTCTTCACACCCTGAAGCACAGACTGCTCACTTAAAGAATTAGCATGGAGACCTTCCTGTTCCAACAGCATTGTCTTTCCAACAAACTGGTTAAGCACAGCCACTTGATTATAGGGCTGTCCAAATTTCCTAACAATTTTTATTTCATCTGAAGCCTTCTCAGAGCTATCCACACTGGATCTTTCCAAAGCAAAGTCAATGAATTCCTTCCTAGCAGAAAATTTCTGGCTATCAGGAACTGAAACTTCCTTGATTAAATCACTTCCACGCCCTTTAGCTACAGCACACTGCTTACAAAGACTACCCTGAAAATTTTTCTCTTCAGGAATCTTTCTAAGCACCCATGTACCTTTACTTTGCTCCACAGAAGCATTGCTCTGCTGAGCCACTACCAGCTTCTGAGATTCACTTACATCCAGAATCACCTCTGGCCCATCAGGCGGATTCTTACACAAACCCCTTTCAGGCAAACTTATAGACTCACTAGATAAAAGGTTAGAAGCATTCTTCTTCCCTTTGCCACACACACATTCAGGAATCTTTTCCTTGCTACAAGTTTCCACACCGTCCGTAAGTAACACAATCAAATCACCTTTATGCTATTTTGCTAGGACACTAACTGGATGCAACCTAGTTAGAGTACCATTCTTTCTAGCAGACACAAAGGTAGGACCATTCCCTTCCTGGGCTTTAGTTGAATCCAGAACCAACTCTGAGACAACTGCACTACCCTCAACCATCACAGGCTGAAAGACACCTTTTGTCTGCTCTACTGACAAAGAAGAGCTGGAGAAACCTTCCCCTTTTACAGACACACAGCTTGGGATCTCATTTTCCTTGTCCCAGCACACAGGGCTGTTCACAGACAACTGCTTGGAGGCCGGGGTAACTCCCTCCATGGGCAAGTCATTACCCCTAACAGACACAGGTACATTTCCTTTACTTTCACAGTTCTCCACACAGGTAACAGGTAAGGTATAGGACACTCATTTTCCACTATCCTCGCCTTCCCAAACGGCTGACTAGATAAAGCCCTCAGCCTAGGCAGCCTTATGAGATTATCCAAACTTTCCCTGCCTTTCAGAGTAACAGCCGTGTTAGTCTGTATTCGCAAAAAGAAAAGGAGTACTTGTGTTACCTTAGAGACTGACCAATTTATTTGAGCATAAGCTTTCGTGAGCTACAGCTCACTTCATCGGATGCATACTGTGGAAACTGCAGAAGACGTTATATACACAGAGACCATGAAACAATACCTCCTCCCACCCCACTCTCCTGCTGGTAATAGCTTATCTAAAGTGATCACTCTCCTTACAATAAGAAAAGGAGTACTTGTGGCACCTTAGAGACTAACCAATTTATTTGAGCATGAGCTTTTGTGAGCTACAGCTCACTTGCATCCGATGAAGTGAGCTGTAGCTCACGAAAGCTCATGCTCAAATAAATTGGTTAGTCTCTAAGGTGCCACAAGTACTCCTTTTCTTTTTGCGAATACAGACTAACACGGCTGTTACTCTGAAACCTCTCCTTACAATGTGTATGATAATCAAGTTGGGCCATTTCCAGCACAAATCCAGGTTCTCTCACACCCTTTTTTTTTTTTTTTTTTTTCCAGAAACCACACACACAAACTCACTCTCCTGCTGGTAATAGCTCATCCAAACTGACCACTCTCCTTACAATGTGTATGATAATCAAGGTGGGCCATTTCCAGCATAAATCCAAGTTTAACCAGAACGTCAGGTGGGGGGTGGGGTAGGAAAAAACAAGGGGAAATAGGCTACTTTGCATAATGACTTAGCCACTCCCAGTCTCTATTTAAGCCTAAATTAATAGTATCCAATTTGCAAATGAATTCCAATTCAGCAGTTTCTCGCTGGAGTCTGGATTTGAAGTTTTTTTGTTTTAAGATAGGGACCTTCATGTCTGTAATCGCGTGACCAGAGAGATTGAAGTGTTCTCCGACTGGTTTATGAATGTTATAATTCTTGACATCTGATTTGTGTCCATTTATTCTTTTACGTAGAGACTGTCCAGTTTGACCAATGTACAGGGCAGAGGGGCATTGCTGGCACATGATGGCATATATCACATTAGTGGATGTGCAGGTGAACAAGCCTCTGATAGTGTGGCTGATGTTATTAGGCCCTGTGATGGTGTCCCCTGAATAGATATGTGGGCACAGTTGGCAACGGGCTTTGTTGCAAGGATAGGTTCCTGGGTTAGTGGTTCTGTTGTGTGGTATGTGTTTGCTGGTGAGTATTTGCTTCAGGTTGGGGGGCTGTCTGTAGGCAAGGACTGGCCTGTCTCCCAAGATTTGAGAGAGTGTTGGGTCATCCTTCAGGATAGGTTGTAGATCCTTAATAATGCGTTGGAGGGGTTTTAGTTGGGGGCTGAAGGTGACGGCTAGTGGCGTTCTGTTATTTTCTTTGTTAGGCCTGTCCTGTAGTAGGTGACTTCTGGGAACTCTTCTGGCTCTATCAATCTGTTTCTTCACTTCCGCAGGTGGGTATTGTAGTTGTAAGAATGCTTGATAGAGATCTTGTAGGTGTTTGTCTCTGTCTGAGGGGTTGGAGCAAATGCGGTTGTATCGCAGAGCTTGGCTGTAGACGATGGATCGTGTGGTGTGGTCAGGGTGAAAGCTGGAGGCATGTAGGTAGGAATAGCGGTCAGTAGGTTTCCGGTATAGGATGGTGTTTATGTGACCGTTGTTTATTAGCACTGTAGTGTCATCATAATCAAAAAGGCTGACAAAGGAGGTGCTGTTGTCATCATGAATAGGTCGGAATATGAACAAGAGGCTGCTTGGCAGCTCTCCAACACCACTTTCTACAAGCCATTACCCTATGATCCCACTGAGTTACCAAAAGCAACTACAGCATTTGCTCAAGAAACTTCCTGAAAAAGCACAAGATCATATCCGCACAGACACACTCCTGGAACCCCGACCTGGGGTATTCTATCTACTATCCAAGATCCGTAAACCTGGAAATCCTGGGCGCCCCATCATCTCAGGCATTGGCACCCTGACAGCAGGATTGTCTGGCTATGTAGACTCCCTCCTCAGGCCCTACGCTACCAGCACTCCCAGCTACCTTCGAGACACCACTGACTTCCTGAGGAAACTACAATCCATTGGTGATCTTCCTGATAACACCATCCTGGCCACTATGGATGTAGAAGCCCTCTACACCAACATTCCACACAAAGATGGATTACAAGCTGTCGAGAACACTATCCCCGATAAGATCACGGCTAACCTGGTGGCTGAACTTTGTGACTTTGTCCTTACCCATAACTATTTTACATTTGGGGACAATGTATACCTTCAGATCAGCGGCACTGCTATGGGTACCAGCATGGCCCCACAGTATGCCAACATTTTTATGGCTGATTTAGAACAACGCTTCCTCAGCTCTTGTCCCCTAACGCCCTTACTCTACTTGCGCTATATTGATGACATCTTCATCATCTGGATCCATGGAAAAGAAGCCCTTGAGAAATTCCACCATGATTTCAACAATTTCCATCCCACCATCAACCTCCGCCTGGTCCAGTCCACACAAGAGATCCACTTCCTGGACACTACAGTGCTAATAAACAATGGTCACATAAACACCACCCTATACCGGAAACCTACTGACCGCTATTCCTACCTACATGCCTCCAGCTTTCACCCTGACCACACCACACGATCCATCGTCTACAGCCAAGCTCTGCGATACAACCGCATTTGCTCCAACCCCTCAGACAGAGACAAACACCTACAAGATCTCTGTCAAGCATTCTTACAACTACAATACCCACCTGCGGAAGTGAAGAAACAGATTGATAGAGCCAGAAGAGTTCCCAGAAGTCACCTACTACAGGACAGGCCTAACAAAGAAAATAACAGAACGCCACTAGCCGTCACCTTCAGCCCCCAACTAAAACCCCTCCAACGCATTATTAAGGATCTACAACCTATCCTGAAGGATGACCCAACACTCTCTCAAATCTTGGGAGACAGGCCAGTCCTTGCCTACAGACAGCCCCCCAACCTGAAGCAAATACTCACCAGCAAACACATACCACACAACAGAACCACTAACCCAGGAACCTATCCTTGCAACAAAGCCCGTTGCCAACTGTGCCCACATATCTATTCAGGGGACACCATCACAGGGCCTAATCACATCAGCCACACTATCAGAGGCTCGTTCACCTGCACATCCACCAATGTGATATATGCCATCATGTGCCAGCAATGCCCCTCTGCCATGTACATTGGTCAAACTGGACAGTCTCTACGTAAAAGAATAAATGGACACAAATCAGATGTCAAGAATTATAACATTCATAAACCAGTTGGAGAACACTTCAATCTCTCTGGTCACGCAATTACAGACATGAAGGTCCCTATCTTAAAACAAAAAAACTTCAAATCCAGACTCCAGCGAGAAACTGCTGAATTGGAATTCATTTGCAAATTGGATACTATTAATTTAGGTTTAAATAGAGACTGGGAGTGGCTAAGTCATTATGCAAAGTAGCCTATTTCCCCTTGTTTTTTCCTACCTCCCCCCCCACCTGACGTTCTGGTTAAACTTGGATTTATGCTGGAAATGGCCCACCTTGATTATCATACACATTGTAAGGAGAGTGGTCACTTTGGATGGGCTATTACCAGCAGGAGAGTGAGTTTGTGTGTGTGTGTGTGGGGGGGGGGGGCAGAGGGTGAGAAAACCTGGATTTGTGCTGGAAATGGCCCACCTTGATTATCATACACATCGTAAGGAGAGTGATCACTTTAGATAAGCTATTACCAGCAGGAGAGTGGGGTGGGAGCAGGTATTGTTTCATGGTCTCTGTGTATATAATATCTTCTGCAGTTTCCACAGTATGCATCCGATGAAGTGAGCTGTAGCTCACGAAAGCTTATGCTCAAATAAATTGGTTAGTCTCTAAGGTGCCACAAGTACTCCTTTTCTTTTTCCCTGCTTTTGTCTCCCTTGTCCCACCACACAGGGCTGGTTACAGACAAATACTGGGATAGTGGGGCAGCTTTTTTACCAGGCACATTGCTATTCCCAACACACAAATTGCTGCTCTTCTCACTACACTGAGCTACTTCCAGCAAATCCGTGTTACCTTTTTCAGATTCACTTTTACAAGCTGTAGTTGCCAATAATCCATCACCCATCAAAAAAATCTACCCTTTCCTTCCTCAGTTAGGGCTTTAACCTGACCATCCACTTTAATCTGCTCCTGAGAAACATTTTCCTGATCAAGTTTCAGAGTAGCAGCCCTGTTAGTCTGTATTCGCAAAAAGAAAAGGAGGACTTGTGACACCTTAGAGACTAACAAATTTATTTGAGCATAAGCTTTCGTGAGCTTTTCCTGTGCTTGATCTAATTCCAGATTCACTTCTGAGACATTAGAGAGACATTTAGAAACTTCATTCACAGACAAACAGCTCTTTCCCTCAAACATTTGGAGAAACCCGCCCCGGGCAAATCATTGCCCATAATAGACATAATAGGTTTAAGATCATTCCTTTCCTGTGACTGGTTACCTGGACTGAACAAAGCTTTAATATCTTCTCCAATCAAAAGATCCTTAGGCAATAACTTCCTTACACCAGCTATGTACCATTACATCATGCTTAGTACCATTCCATTCAAGGTGGAGTCTGGCTAAAAGCATACTTACAGTTATGACGAAGTGAGGGTTTCCTTGGTTTTTCCTTGTTTTTTTCAATGGTTTGCATGCAGAAGGGGTGGGACTCAGTGTCCATGGGTGTTACTGGTTTAACGAGGTGATGGGAGAGGGAGTTGTTGTTAGGACTGGCAATGGGACTTGGGACCCCAGCCAATGGCCTGGAGAATGAATACCCCAGCAACTGGTGACTAGGAGGTCCAGCTTGGAAGTCACAGCTGGTTCTGGCCAGTGCAAGGACAATGGGCTGTGAAGAGAGGATCCTGGTGACCTGACCAGTCAGTTCCAGCCAGAGGGGGACAGAAGAGAGGAGAGGAGGCCCATGGACAGAGGCGGGACTTGGGGGAGGTGATATCAGATACCCAGCTGGAAAGCACGGAGGGCTCAGAACTGGAGAGAGAGAGTGCAAGCAGAGCCCACCTGGATGCAGGAGAGATTTAGACATACTGTGCTGAGGGAGGCCAGGCCTGAGGGCTCTGAGAGTTTCCAATGCTGCATTCAGATGCTCAATAAACCCTCCTCTTTCATGCTGACTGAGTTGCTCTGGTCTAGAGATCAGAGTTGCATTATTCCCTCTGGGAGTGGAGGCTCTGGGGGTCCAGAGGGAGTGGACTCCCTGAGGGGGCCCACCGCGAGAGACAGGCATGTTAAAGGCTCTGAGAGGTACGGTTCCAGGAGGCGGAGGGGCTTAACCCCTGAGAGAGAGTGGACCCCTGAGAAGGTCTGTCACACTGAAAGGGGTTCCCCCCAGGGACTGCATGGGGCCAACAGTGGGCAAGACTTGTGAGTCGGTGACAACAGTAAATTCATATCAGGTAAGGGCTGCGCTCCTGCCTTCTGATTACTGGCCATTTACAGATCTCTCAGTTCTTGATTTGTAGCTTTCTTTTTAAAGCTTATCGCCTTTTCTGAACACAAATCTTCCAGGGCTTTTTTGTCAAGGCCCTCCTCATATGCTCTTTGCTCACCCATTGTAACTGCTTTTTAACCAACCAAACTCTCAATACCAAAATTCAAATTTGGATAGTGTGGGGTTTTGATCCATAGCTTAATTGACCTGGATCTGTGGATCCAAGCACGACTACACCACTGTAACAATGCTGCCTTTGGTGGGACACAACTGAGAGTACCTATTCAAAACAAATTGCTTATAGCAGGGCAGTTACAGCTCAAGGCTGGGGTTTCTCCACCTTTAAGGCACACCAAACCAACCAGACAGAGAGGACTTTGGTTTACCCCACTGGCTAACCATAAGTCACACAAGCAATTCCCTTGGACACTCCAATTTCCCAGTATCACCACCAGTGCCACTCATGGGGACGAATGGTAATGAAAACCAATACCCTAGTAAAAGAAAAAAGGTTCTCTCGATCCCAAAGGACCAAGCCCCAGACCCAGGTCAATATACAAATCAGATCTTACCCACAAATCACACTGTTGCCAATCCTTTAGAATCTAAAATCTAAAGGTTTATTCATAAAAGGAAAAAGATATAGATGAGAGCTAGAACTGGTTAAATGGAATCAATTACATACAGTAAGGGCAAAGTTCTTAGTTCAGGCTTGTAACAGTGATAGAATAAACTGCAGGTTCAAATCAAGTCTCTGGAGCACATCCACTGCTGGGATTGGTCATTCAGTCTTTGGTTCAGAGCTTCAGTTTGTATCAAAGTTCCTCCAGAGGCAAGAAGCAGGATTGAAGACCAAATGGAGGGGTTTCCAGGGCCTTTTATATCCTCTCCATGCGGAAGGACACCCCTCCGTTCTTACTGTGGAAATCACAGCAGCAAGATGGAGCCTGGAGTCACATGGGCAAGTCACATGTCCATGCCTGACTCAGTTCTTTACAGGCTGACTCCATTGTTTATATGTTCCCAGGAAAGCTTAGATGTGGATTGGCATCTCCCAATGTTCATTGTCAGTTAAGTGTTTCTTGACTGGGCACTTACTGAGAATGGTTCTTTCTCAAGAAGCTGACCAAGTGCTTTATTGAGGCTACTTAGAATCAAAACACATTGAGATACAAGTACATAGCCAATATTCATAACTTCAACTACAAAAATGGTACATACATACAGATAGCATAATCATAATCAGCAAATCATAACCTTTTCATGGACACCTCACACGACCACCTTTGTACAATATTTGCTGCAATTATATAACAGTGGTTGCAACAATGATCTATATGGTCACAGTTTATGTCAATAACGTCACAGAGGGTCTAGCCAGAGTGGGGAGGCCAGAGGCCCGGCCAGTGCGGGGTCTGGCCGGAGTGGGGAGGCCAGGGACCCATCCAGTGGGGTCTCTGGCCTGAGTGGGGAGGCCAGGGGCCCAGCTGGGGAGGGGGGGATCTGGCTGGAGTGGGGAGGTCAGGGGTCTGTCTGGGGGTCCTGGCTACATAAACTCTAAAGTGTCCAGACAGGTGGTGTTACAAGGGGGCACACTGTGTGGCTGAAGGCTGGAGCAGGCGCCCAGAGCACTACGTGGGCTGGGGTATGATCAGCATGGGCAGGGGTGAGCTGGGGTGGAAGGGCCCAGTGTGACAGTGCAGTGGGGTGGGGAATCAGGAGCAGCTGGCAGGGCTCCCCAATACTGGATTGTGCCATTGAAAGAGGGGCAGGTGAGCGAGTCTGCAGGGGCAAGGGAAGGCAGCCCCTGACTGGGCAGGGAGCAGATGGGCTGCTTGGGTATTAGAAGGGCACAGATTGCAGCAGAGCAGTCAATGCTCACAGCTGTCCCTGCAGAGCCTGGCTGGGCAGGGCACTCTGGGAGCTAGAGTCTCTGTGTGCTGCACTCTACCATACTGGCCTTGTGTATTGGATGGCACCACCTACTGGCCAACCCTACACAGATGCTCAGAGCTATTCCACTGCTACCAGCAGAAGGAGCTCTCCTGTAGTTCAGGCCCCTGAGCTGCTGCTTGTCTCTCCTGCATTGGCTGCTCCCTGCCGCACCCATTTCCTAAGGGCTCACTGAGCCGCTTGGGTCGATCCGCAGTGGGCAGTTCCCTGCCGAGGTGCTGAACATTGGTGGGAAGTGCTAAGCGGGGGGGGGGGGGGGGAGGAGCAAACTGAGGGTGGTGAAACACTGGAATGGGTTACTTAGGGAGGTGGTGGAATCTCCTTCCTTAGAGGTTTTTAAGGCCCGGCTTGACAAAGCCCTGGCTGGGATGATTTAGTTGGGGTTGGTCCTGCTCTGAGCAGGGGGTTGGACTAGATGACCTCCTGAGGTCTCCTCCAACCCTAATAGTCTATGATTCTATGAGGGAGAGACAGGGCTAGAGGGTGAGCATCTGGTGCACAGACACAGGAATAGGTAGGCTTCTGAATGCGCTGTTAGGCTAAGGCTGCGAAACTTGTTCATGCTACAGGAGCCCTGCGGATGGTGCTTCCAGCAAGCTGAGGCTACTGGAATCATCTTGTAAGCGAAGGGAGGCGCTGATGGTTTGCTTGGAGGATGGCTGCGAGGCGAGACATGCAGGGGCCTGGAGCCTGCTTTGTCCTGCTAACGGGTTTTATTCTGAGCACTGGTGTTGCGACAGGAAATAAGGACAAACAATGTGATGCAGGGACTCTTCTGTCTGGTGCACAGGAGTCAGACAGGCCCTGTGTGAAAAGGGAGGCCTGCAATCCTGTGCTGCTCCTCGCTAGTGCTAAGTGGGGGCTCTGAAGTGAGCTGTGCTTGGCAGAGCTGGCTGCACACAAGAGCTCACTCCAGCGAGGGGCACCAAGGTCACTGCTGGCGTGGGGAGAGGGATTGGAACAACACAGCTGGGCGTGGCACTTTGGGGGCAGGGCACGGGCAGCAGCCTGGCACCTACCTCCTGAGAATCCAGGCCGGTCCTTTCCCTCCCTGGGCCTGAATCCAGAGCCCATTCCTGGGGCTCGGGAATCCAGGTCTGGTTCCTCTCCCAGTGCTGCTGAGTGGCAGGACTCTCACTAGCTGCTCTACCAGCCAGGCAGGAAGCTCAGGCTGCAGGGTTGGTTCGCTGGGAACCTGCCCACCTCCATGGTTAGAGCAGGGTACGGCTGAATGCCTTGCTGAGTCACAAGGTGTATCTGCCTTCTCTCAATGGGTCAGTTGTATAGCTGATGGTCCTTAATGGGCCATCAAGCAGCCTAGGCAGAGCTGACGCCACATTGTCTTGGGTGTCACCGAGAAGCATAGCACTAGTTTGAAATACAGACAGGATAGAGCCAATACTTATAACTTTAAATACAAAAATGATACATGAATACAGATAGCATAATCATAACCAGCAAATCATAACCTTTTCATAGACACCTCACACGACAACTTTTGTACAATATTTGCTGCAAATATATAACAGTGGTTGCAACAATGATCTATACGGTCACAACTTATATCAGTAACATCACAGCAGGGTGCGGCTGAAGATGCTAACTCCCCTACTTGGTTGCTTCACCCCTCATCCCTGTTTGTCATTACCGCAAGGGCCTGAGGGTTGAGTGGGGAGGGGGGTGCAGGGCGAGCTCTACAGTCAGATGGCGTGTGGGAACCACTGACCAGTCTGCATTGCTGGGATTTAATGATCTCTGGGCTGCTAAAACCCTCCAGCCCTGTGAACAATACTTTATCTGCTAGGGACAGGGTTGTAACCGGCTCCCTTCGCCAGTGCATTGGCCTAATGCAATGTACTCAGGACAGGAAGCACAAACGACCTCATTAATGTAACAAGCCCTGAAGCTTATGGAGGGGCTAATGGCAGTAGTGGCCCTAGCTGTTTCGATGCCCAGGTGGAAGAATGTTTTCAGTGCCCCCACCCTTCTCCGAGCAAAGAGCCACCCAAGCAAACCAAATCCAGCCCTCCTGCTGGCCAGTCAGCAGAGGGGGGAAAAAAAAGGAAAGCAGTGCAGTGACACGTGCCCCCTGGAAGTTGGCACCCAGCAGCGACGGCCCCCCAAGCTGGCCCTGCCTGAAGGCTGCCCCGTCCAGCACTTCCTCCTAGAAGCAACTGCACATGTATCACAAGGGGGAGAAGGTGCACATGTGGCTCTCAGCTGTGACGAATAGCCCTCTTAGCTGCCCCAGAGGGGCAGCTCCCCAACCAATCAGTTATGGCTTAGAATCATAGAATGTCAGGGTTGGAAGGAACCTCAGGAGGTCATCAAGTCCAACCCCCTGCTCAAAGCAGCACCAATCCCCAACTAAATCATCCCAGCCAGGGCTTTGTCAAGCCTGACCTTAAAAACCACTAAGGAAGGAGGTTCCACCACCTCCCTAGGTAACCCGTTCCACTGCTTCACCACCCTCCTAGAGAACAAGTTTTTCCTAATATCCAACCTAAATCTCCCACAGTGCAACTTGAGACAATTACTCCTTGTTCTGTTATCTGCTACTACTGAGAACAGTCTAGAGCCATCCTCTTTGGAAACCCCTTTCAGGTAGTTGAAAGCAGCTATCAAATCCCCCATCATTCTTCTCTTCTGCAGACTAAACAATACCAGTCCCCTCAGCCTCTCCTCATAAGTCATGTACTCCAGCCTCCTAATAATTTTTGTTCCCTTCTGCAGGACTCTCTCCAATTTTTCGACATCCTTCTTATAGTGTGGGGCACAAAACTGGGCACGGTACTCCAGATGAGGCCTCACCAATGCCGAATAGAGGGGAATGATCACGTCCCTCGACCTGCTGGCAATGCCAAAATGCTGTTAACCTTCTTGGCAACAAGGGCACACTGTTGACTCATATCCAGCTTCTCGTCCACTGTAACCCCTAGGTCCTTTTCTGTAGAACTGCTGCCTAACCACTCGGTCCCTAGTCTGTAGCAGTGAATGGGATTCTTCCAGCCTAAGTGCAGGACTCTGCACTTGTCCTTCATAGATTCATAGATATTACGGTCAGAAGGGACCATTATGATCATCTAATCTGACCTCCTGCACAACTCAGGCCACAGAATCTCACCCACCCACTCCTGCGAAAAACTCTCACCTATGTCTGAGCTATTGAAGTCCTCAAATTGTGGTTTAAAGTCTTCAAGGAGCCAAGAATCCTCCAGCAAGTGACCTGTGCCCCATGCTACAGAGGAAGGCGAAAAACCTCCAGGGCGTCTTCCAATCTGCCCTGGAGGAAAATTCCCTCCCGACCCCAAATATGTCAAACCTCATCAGATTTCTTTTGGTCCAATCCTCTAATTTGTCTAGGGCCCTCTGTATCCTATCCCTACCCTCCAGCATATCTACCACTCCTGCCAGTTTAGTGTCATCTGCAAACGTGCTGAGGGTGCAAACAACGCCATCCTCCAGATCATTAATGAAGATATTGAACAAAACTGGCCCCAGAACTGACCTTTGGGGCACTCCGCTTGATACCAGCTGCCAACTAGACATGGAGCCATTGATCACTACCCGTTGAGCCCGATGATCTAGACAGCTTTCTCTCAACCTTGTAATCCATTCATCCAGCCCATACTTCTTTAACTTGCTGGCAAGAATAATGTGGGAGACCATATCAAAAGCTTTGCTAAAGTCAAGGAAGAACACGTCCACTGCTTTCCCCTCATCCACAGAGCCAGTTATCTCATCATAGAAGGCAGTTAGGTTAGTCAGGCATGACTTTCCCTTGGTGAATCCATGCTGACTGTTCCTGATCACTTTCCTCTCCTCGAAGTGCTTCAAAATTGATTCCCTGAGGACCTGCTCCATGATTTTTCCAGGGACTGAGGTGAGGCTGACTGGCCTGTAGTTCTCTGGATCAACCTTCTTCCCTTTTTTAAAGATGGGCACTACATTAGCCTTTTTCCAGTCATCTGGAACCTCCCCCAGTCACCATGAGTTTTCGAAGATAATGGCCAATGGCTCTACAATCACATCCGCCAACTCCTTTAACACCCTCGGATGCAGTGCATCCAGCCCCATGGACTTGTGCTCATCCAGCTTTTCTAAATAGTCCTGAAGCACTTCTTTCTCCACAGAGGGCTGGTCACCTCTGTGACGGTTTGGGTCACAGAAAACCCCTCGGGAACTGCCAACGGATGTGCTGAGAGTACTTCTAACCCATTTTCCCTGCCGGCTTGGGACTCCAGAACCTTGCCAGTTTGAGCCAGACACGCTAGTCTGTTTCAAACCCAGACCCAGGTCTGAACCACATCCCCCAACAGCTACAGGCTAAACTGAAAACAGCTTAAGAAGTGTTCCTGTCTCTAACACTCAGATGTCCAGCTCCCAATGGGATCCAAACACCAAAAAAATCTGTTTTACCCTGTATAAAGCTTATACAGGGTAAACTCTTTAATTGTTCTCCCTCTGAACCTCTTTAGCCGTTGCTAAAGAAAACCTAAAAGATGCTTAAAAACAGCAAAAAGCCTGGTATGATAAACATGCCAGAGAGCTTTCCTTCAAAGTAGGGGACCAGGTCATGGTCTTAAAGGTGCTCCAGGCCCAGAAAATGGAAGCGTGATGGAAAGGGCCATTCACGGTTCAAGAGCGCCTGGAAGCTGTTAATTATCTCATAGCATTCCCCACCTCAAACCGAAAGCCTAAGGTGTACCATATTAATTCTCTAAAGCCCTTTTATTCCAGAGAATTAATATGGTACAGCCCAGGGAGGAGATGACGTGGAGTGGCCTGAAGGTGTCTGCTACGAAGGGAAAGGTGATAGTGGCATGGAAGAGGTGAACCTCTCCATGACCCTTGGGCATATGCAGCAACAGCAGATCAAGGAGCTGTGCACTAGCTACGCGCCGATGTTCTCGGCCAACCCAGGACTGACTGAATGGGCATACCACTCCATTGACACAGGTAATGCTCACCCAATTAGAGCCCAACCTTACCGGCTGTCTCCTCAAGCTAAAACTGCTACAGGATATGCTACAGGTGGGTGTAATCCGCCCCTCTGGCAGTGCATGGGCATCTCCAGTCCGCAAACCAGATGGGGATATACGTTTTTGCACAGACTACTGTAAGCTAAATGCTGTAACTCGCCCACACAACTATCCAGTGCCACTCACAGAGTAATAATTGGAGAAATTGGGACGGGCCCAGTTCATCTCTACCTTGGAGTTAACCAAGGAGTACTGGCAGGTACCGCTAGATGAATCCACCAAGGAAATGTCCACCTTCATCACACATGTCAGGCTGTATGAATTTAATGTGCTCCCTTTCAGGCTGCGGAATGCACCCACCACCTTCCAAAAACTTGTAGATGGTGTCCTAGTGGGATTGGGAGAATATGCAGTTGCCTACTTTGACGATGTGGCCATATTTTCTGACTCATGGGCAGAACACCTGGAACATCTACGAAAAGTCTTCAAGTGTATAAGGGAGGCAGGACTAACTGTTACGGCTAAGAAGTGTCAAATAGGCCTAAACAGAGTGACTTACCTTGGACACCAGGTGGGACAAGGAATTATCAGCCCCCTACAGGCCAAAGTGGATGGTATCCAAAAGTGGCCTGTCCCAAAGTCAAAGAAACAGGTCCAATCCTTCTTAGGCTTGGCCGGATATTACAGGCGATTTGTACCGCAATACACCCAAATGGCCACCATACTGACGGACCTAACCAAAAAGAAACAGCCAAATGCAGTTCAGTGAACTGAAGAGTGTCAGAAGGCCTTTAACCAGCTTAAAGTGACACTCATGTCTGACCCTGTGCTAAGGGCCCCAAACCGTTCCTAGTAACCAAAGATCCATCCGAGCGTGGTGTGGGAGTAGTCTTAATGCAGGAAGGACCAAATCAAGAATTCCATCCTGTCGTGTTTCTCAGCAAGAAGCTGTCTGAGAGGGAAAGCCACTGGTCAATCAGTGAAAAGGAATGTTTCTATGCTTTGGAAAAGCTACGTCCATACATTTTGGGGACGGCATTTCCACCTGCAAACTGACCATGCTGCGCTACAGTGGCTTCATACCGCCAAGGGAAATAACAAAAAACTTCTTTGGTGGAGTTTAGCTCTCCAAGATTTTGATTTCGACATACAACACATTTCAGGAGCTTCTAACGAAGTGGCTGATGCACTCGCCCATGAAAGTTTCCCAGAATCAACTGGTTAAAATCGTCCTTGAGATGTGGAAAATCTTGTTAGTCTTTATACAGTTAGTAGTATATTTAGAGATGCATGTGTCTTATTAACTCTCTTTTCTCCTAGAGCTCCAGGAAGAAATCACAGGCAGTGTTTCACCCAATCTGTGATTTGGGTGGCATGTCATAAATATAAAGGGAAGGGTAACCACCTTTATGTATACAGTGCTATAAAATCCCTCCTGGCCAGAGGCAAAATCCTTTCACCTGTAAAGGATTAAGAAGCTAAGGTAACCTCGCTGGCACTTGACCCAAAATAATTTATGAGGGGACAAGATACTTTCAAATCTGGAGGGGGGGAAAAAGGCTTTTGTTTGTCTGTCTGTGTGATACCTTTGCCAGGAGCAGGTCAAGGATGCAAGCCCTCCAATTCCTGTAGAGTTAGTAAGTAATCTAGCTAGAAAATGTGTTAGGTTTTCTTTGTTTTTTGGCTTGTAAATTTGCTGTGCTGGAGGAAATATTTATTCCTGTTTTTGTGTCTTTTTGTAACTTAAGGTTTTGCCTAGAGGGATTCTCTATGTTTTGAATCTGACTGCCTGTTAGATTATCTTCCATTCTGATCTTACAGAGTTGTTCTCTTATCTTTTTTTGTTCTTCTAATAAAGTTCTGATTTTAAGAATCTGATTGGGTTTTGTGGGTTTTAAAAATCCAAGGGGTTTGTGCTCATCTTGTTTATTCTCAAGCCTCCCTAGAAAAGGGGGTGTAAGGACTTGGGGGGATATTTTGGGGAAATAGGAACTCCAAGTGGTCCTTTCCCTGTTTTGTCTAAAACACTTGGTGGTGGCAGCGTTTTACCTAATCCAAGGGCAAAGAATTTGTGCCTTGTGGAAGTTTTAACCTAAGCTGGTAGAAATAAGCTTTGGGGGTCTTTCATGCAGGTCCCCACATTTGTACCCTAAAGTTCAGAGTGGGGAAGGAACCTTGACAGGTGCACATAACAAAATTCATGTGGTGGGGTGGGGCCAAGGGGTTCGGAGTGTGGGAGTGGGCTCAAGGCTGGATCAGAGGGTTGGGATGCAGGGGGTGGTGAGGGTTCCGGCTGGGTGTGCAGGCTCTGGGGTGGGGCCAGGGATAAGGGGCTCAGGGCTGGGCAAAGGGTTGGGGTGTGGGGGAGTGAGGGGTCTGATGTGCAAGCTGTCCTGGGGCTATGGCGGGGAGAGAGGACCTCCCCCCCCAGCTCTCTCTCCCCGCAGCAGCACCTGGGCTGTAGGATGGGCGTCTCTCCCCCAGCTGTGGCAGGTCCGGACCGGGGCTGGGTTGGAGCCGGGGAAGGGGTGCCTCTCCCCCAGCTGCAGCAAGTGTGGGGCTGGGCTGGGCTGGGGCCAGCGGGGAAATGCGGCAGGTCCGGGGCTGAGGGAGAGGCTTCTCTCCCCATCGCAGCCTGAGTGCCAGCGTGATGCTTAATAGGCGCTGCATGGTCGCACGGCTTTAAAGGAACTTAGCTACAAAGAGGAGATGGGGAAGCTCATGCTGTGTGGCTCATGTGATGGAAGGATCCTCTTCATAGCACCCTGGGAAGCTGGAAGAGTAGGTGCTGTCTGGGCTGGGACATACCCAGAGCTTGGGCTTTTATCCCTGGGAGCCTTGGTCTGCGGATAAAGGAATTCTGGAAAATGTATTTGTGTGAGGAAATATTTGGTGGTTACAGGGTGTGACGAGCTGCTGTTTCCCACACGGTCATGCACGCTCAGGGCTCAGTGTGGTCCTGAATTGGGCAGCCATGGTGTGCTGAAGCTGCTGAGCAGGAAATGGCCTCCCATTCCTATCAGCCTCTTCCTTGCTGAGCAGGGGGGATGGAAGAGGCTCTCCCCAGAATCTCTTCTGCTCTAGGCAGTGGAAACTCCCAGAAAGGGTAAGCCATGTCTTTGGGAAGGTCGGGACAGGCCATGGAGCTAGGTAGCAAGCTGGCAGTAGAAGCTGGAGAATGCCCCCAACAGGCTGCCTCTCTGGGGAGCAGAGCAGGACGCCGGCTCTGCTTGGGACATCCCATGCTGGCTGCTCAGCCCTGCTGGCCCAGAGTCCTCGAGATGAACATCTTGGTGAAGTGGCTAAAGAAGAGCTCCTAGGTGCCCGCCCCCCCAATTTTGCTGAGCCACTTGTCCAGTTCAGAGCCTCTCCCTCCCCCACACCACTAGAGCATCCCCAAGAATCCAGAGTTCACAATTAGGGGGAGTCCAGAAAGCCCCATTGTTTGGGGGAAAAGCTGGCGTCCCCACAGGGCTGGCGTCCCCTGTCCAGTAAGATCAGATCATCTGCCATGAGTTGGCCCTGGGCCATCTGCTGGCTCCATGGAGCTGTGGGTGTAGTGGGGGGTCACTCCTCAGAAACGGGACCCCTAGACAAAGCACTGACAGGGAGTGACAACTAGGCAATTGCTGGTGCATGTCAGAGCAGGGGGAGGAAGGTGTCAGAGTTTTTAGTCTGTAGAGAAATCAGCTTGTTGCCACAATGTCAGGGTCTGTGCACTATGACGGGATCCTTGGGGTACAACCTGGAACTGGAGTACTGCTGTGCCCGCTTAACTCACCAGCCTTGGCTGTTTCTCACAAGGCTTTGCCAGTGACAAGCAGCCAACCACTCCAGGTGCTGTTATCACTCAGTCACCAGAATGCAGAGGCAAACCCAGCTAAGCTGCCTGAATACACAGGGAAACACCAGCAAATCTCCCAAGTCCACAGCCTTGCATCCCAGGAATATACCATCTTGCACTGCTCAAGCCCTTCTCTTCAGCAGTGCAAGATTATTAACTAGTTCACCACTTCATCAAAGCATAGTGGACATACACCAGCTTTTGTAACCTGAGCAGATTCCCCCAAGCACTTCAGACAAACTCACTGGTTAAGATAAAGCATTAAAATAAGTTTATTAACTACAGAAAGATAGATTTTAAGTGATTATAAGTGATAAGCATAAAAGAAAGTTATCAAAAAATATAAATAAATAAAAAGTAAGTGCCCAGTCTAAATCTTAAACTTTATTAGACCAAGAAGTATTTGGATCAAGCAGTTTTTCTCACCCCACTGGATGTTGCGGGTAGGTTACAGTCCTTAATACACAGACTTTCCATTTAAGCCTGGGACCAGTACCCTCAGTTTCAAGTCTTTGTCTTCCCAGCATCCTTGTTGCCTTCAGCATAGGTGGGGGAGGAGAAAAGTAAAAGCATGATGTCACTGTCTTTTCTGTTATACCCTCTGTTCATGTGCCTGGGAAATACTAACCCAGATGTGTTCTGGTGGGTCTTGCTGATTCACAGAGATGAGCAATCCCCATTGTGTGGTGCTTGGGCAACTTTCTTACAGAACTGTAAATCCTTTATTTATAACTCCCCTGCTGATTAGTGGTCGTTTAAAGCCTGCCTGGGTGTGGATCACCTCTTTTGTTGTTACAAGCAATGGGAGACTCCTAAACTCACAACATTTCAATAACAACCACACAGCAAAATCTAATAATGTCATACACACTAACAATATACATATTTTGACAGAACAGTGGGTTTCAGGAGATCATGAGCTTTCATATGATACCTTACATGGCATACATTGTATGAAATATCACAACCACATATGAACAACGAATATGCGGGTTACAGGGGACTACTTTGAGGTACAGTGTGTCACACCCGCCCTGAACAGAGAAGCAGAAAGCTCCCAGTCTTCACTCAGAAATGAACGGCTTTACAGCTGACCCAGGAATGGCTTCCACAGTCCCGGAGCCAACTGGTGTGATTTTAGTAGGAGCCTTGTGATAGTTGGTGAGTTTTCAGCTCCTGGAGTCCCGTGGTTGCCTGAGAGCCTCACCTTTCCTTTCACACAAAGTACATTTCTACCCTTCTGGCTGCAGAAGAAAACTGGAAAACAGGCTCAAGAGCCAGGCAGCAAATAGCAGACCCCAACACTTAATAAACCCTCACGTGATTTTTCGAGAAACCAGGTGGGTACTGTAATAGCTCTTATTGGCTCAACATTTGTTGGTGAGAGAGATGAGCTTACACAGAGCTGGCCACAGAAAGGCCCTCCCAGCGTCCCAGAAAAATGCAAGGCAGAACAGATCATTTAGCATACGTCGTTAGCTACTTTTAAGCAGCTCTTACAGTTTTCAGGCCTGAGCTGTGATTTCTGAATGGATGGGATCGGCAGCACTGTTGTAGGGCTGGTTGGTCAGGCACGCTCCTTTGCCCCTCTCCTCACCTCCTCCGATGCCACCTGGGTTGACTCCCTGCTCTGGGCAGCCCAGGTGTTTGCTTGTCATTCTCTTCTTGCCCAGCCATTGTGATTATGGGCCTTTTAGCAATGGCATGGACACCTCAAGGGCTGCTGGTTTGTACAGTGTTGTTAATGCCCCAAGCAAGCCTTCAGCTTTATCGCTCCAATTCTAAGCAGTGCAGTCCAGGGGGCCCTATGCCACCTTTGTGCCCCCCACATTGTGGGCTGATCCAGAGCCGGGAATGGCCCAGGCATGGCTCTAATTCACAGCAGATTCGGCAGCCTGGGAATTGGATTGCAGGGGGCTCCGGTCACATCCTTCCCTGTGTCCTACAGGTCTGCAGTGGGGGAGAGCTATGCCAGCAGTGGGCTCTCCTGCACTAGGGGAGCCCTGATATGTTGCCTTTGGCTCCCAGTCTGCAAACGGGGCTGGTGTTGCCAATTTGCAGACATGCTGGCTGTCGAACACAGAGAGCCTGCCGGGGATTGTGTGTTGGCATGCTGCGGCTGGCAAGAACTGTCTCCAGCTACCCAGCCCGTGGGGTTCGCTGCTTTTTGTTCCTCTGTGCTTCCAAAATTCTGTGTCGACATTCAAGCTGCAGCAGCAAATGGCATCTGCGAGAAGCATCGGCAGGGCTAGAGGGCTGAGTCAGCCACTTGAA
The DNA here is from genome assembly GCF_965140295.1 of Lepidochelys olivacea. Taxonomy (NCBI): domain Eukaryota; kingdom Metazoa; phylum Chordata; order Testudines; family Cheloniidae; genus Lepidochelys; species Lepidochelys olivacea. The sequence goes on from NC_140417.1 coordinate 49,947,699, forward strand.
TTCCTGCAGAAATAGCATGGTCACCGATAACCGGATCTGTGCTATGCCCCGGCCTGTAACGAGACCCTTGGGAGGGCCTGTCAGTGCACCAGATCCCCAGGGATCCCCCTCTTCATTCAGGGTAGGCCATGCGGCCTCAAAGCCTCTGAGACTGAGCCTCTGGGCTCCAGCCGTCCTCCGCCGGGAGCTCTGTCCGGTGTGTTTCAGTTGCCTCTGCAGCCAGGTGTGAATTGTCAGTCAATGGGGTTTCCAGTGACTCTTACGGATCCTCCGTTCAGATTCGGAGGCTCTGTTGGGCTTGTTAATAATTCTGGTCTCCAGTCAGGCAGACTGGAGCCAAGCACCTCATCCCTTCCCTTTACACTCAGTGCATCACAGTACAAAGCACAGAGGTGAAACTGAGACATGCATCTAGATCGAAAAAAAATCCCCAAAATTCCCACATTCTTTGCACCGAATAAAGAAGTGGCTTGAATTGAACAGTGCCAATTCAACTCCAAAGCTGTGCATGTTTTTGCAATGCACCCCCGTTAGCCCCTGCCATCTCAGTCCCTCCCTCCCCCAGCTGATTAGCTGGGTTACAAACAGCCAGCCTTATGTTGCAGAGCCGCAGGCTCCTGTGCCGCTGCTCTGCCCAGTTTCTCCACCTGTAAAATGAGGATAATGATGCTGACCTCCTCCGTAAAGCGCTTTGTGATCAGCGGGGGGTAAGAACTAGGGGTCAGTGCTAATACTTAATTCAGAGTGATTCATCACAGGCGTGACTGCTTGGAAACACTGGCTAGCCATCGCTGTGGGGAGGGGGCTCGCTGAGTGTCATGTGGCCAAGGGCCTCTAGATGCCAGCACAACACACAGAATTCCTAAGAATCAGAGCGAGGCAAAATCCTTCGAGTGACAAATGTTCCTGGCTGAAAACGTGCTGGGTGAAAATTGTTGGTGTTTTGGTGAGACAGTTCTGCTGAAAAGTTTCTATTAAAATGGCCAGGTCGACACAGAACGTCGCGCTGAATGGCAGTGGGGTCGTCGCCGTGGAAACAGTCATTTCTGAAGGTCCAACCACTTTGTTTTATTATTTGTTCATTTTGTTAGTAATGAGTGTCCTGGCACCATGGAGCCCCGCTTCCATCAAGGGCCCCCATTGTGCCAGGTGCTGTACAAACAGAACCAAAAGGTGGGTCCCTGCCCCATGCTACTTCCAATCTAAGAACTCAAACCTGTCTGAGCCCTCTGCTTTGACATTTCTAAACAGACATTTGGTTTTTTGTACTCTTCATTCAACTTGTTTTTTGTCCTGGGACCAGGGGGATACGTTGGCATGTCCCATGGGATGAACACCTCTGGTAACAATGAACTAAACCAGTGGGTTTCAACCTTTTTTCATGGGTGGGCCCTAAACAATTTTGAAGGGAGGTGCAGAGCCCTTTGGAGATCTGAGCCATAGTCTGCAAACCCCCAGGGCCCCACGGAGCACAGGTCGAAAACCATTGGTCTAAAAGGCTTCCCAGGATGGGGAGAGAATCCCCACAGGACCTCAGCTGCATTGGCAGAGGAGTGTGTGTTAGTGCCGTGATTGCTGGCCACACACATGGCCATGCCCTGCTGTCAGCACTGCACCCAGTTGGGCACCTCAGAAGTTCTGGCCTTGGAGCCGGGCTGCTACTGGTCCCCAGAGGGGCAGTGGAACAACTGGCACTTTCAGCTCTTACAGTTGCTTACAGTTAAGTGAGCTCTTACAGTTTTCAGGCCCGAGCTGTGATTTCTGAATGGATGGGATCAGCAGCACTGTTGTAGGGCTGGTTGGTCAGGCACGCTCCTTTGCCCCTCTCCTCATCTCCTCCGATGCCACCTGGGTTGACTCCCTGCTCTGGGCAGCCCAGGTGTTTGCTTGTCATTCTCTTCTTGCCCAGCCATTGTGATGATGGGCCTTTTAGCAGTGGCATGGACACCTCAAGGGCTGCTGGTTTGTACAGTGTTGTTAATGCCCCAAGCAAGCCTTCAGCTTTATCGCTCCAATTCTGAGCAAGGCAAGTGCTCTGTGCCAGCGAGAGCAGGGTCATAGAAGCTCCCCAGCACCCTGTCAGCACAGAGAGTCAGGTAGGCCACCCACAGTGAGCGGAGCAGCAGGCAGACAGACACTGTGAATACTGAGGGGAGGCTGCCAGCCTGGGGGCAGGAGCCCTGGGCTGGGATCAGGGAGGGCGCCATTCCCAGATCTGCCACTGACTCACTCCTGGGGCAGGTCACTGGCCCGTGACCTGCCTCAGTTTCCCCACCTATAATGGGGGATAGTGACGCTGGTGTCATGCCTGCTTTTCCCTGCCCCTCTGTAAAGCAGGGTACATGAGCTAGCCAGGGCTGGCACTTAACGGTTGCAGAGGGCTCTGAGCAAGGAGAGCTAAGGAGGCCGCATATGATCAAGGGCCCGCAGTCACCCAGGCCTGTCTGCTGTGATGGATCTGCTGCCCTGTGCAGCCATAATCACACTCCTGGGGTGGGAGGCAGGCCCTACTGGCTCTGGTGCTGGTGAGTCAGCACAGAATGGCTGGGGCTATCCTGGCAGCCCAAGATGAGAGCAGGCAGGACAGTGGAGGTTAATACCCTGCGACAGGCTGCCCTTTCGTGCAGGCCCCCTATGAGCGCCATGCTCAGTGAGCTGAGCAGGAGAGGCTGACGTGTGCATCCTGGTATGCTGGATTCCCTGGTATGGCTGCATGAGGCACCCAGGAATGCAGCCAGACCCCTAGGGATGGGAGAGAGCGCACCAGAGTCAGAGACATCTTCCGGCAGGGAAGGCTCCCATTAGGGTAATCATGGAGTGAGAGCAGAGCTGTCAGTGCCACCAGCCCCCCAGTTCATCCTCCCTGGGCCAGCTGTGCAACGTGGTGGCTGGCAAGGGGCGCAGAGCAGCTATGGGGCAGCTGTTCCTCTCTCACATACCTGCCTTTCTCAGTTGCTTCCTGCTCCTACTTGGGGGGGATTTCAGAGTCTCAGCCACTCCCCAGCCTTGACCCTACCCCCAGCAACTCCCAAGGGAGCAGAGCTGGGAGCTCCAACCTCCTGCCACCACCCACCCGGGCATGGTGGAGAGCGCCGGGCTGGCATGGAAGAGGGGCACCATTCTGGAGCCCCCGGCATGTTGGGCGGCTGCATCAGGTACCAATGGACCTTGGCTCTGGCCTAGGGAGACCAAGCTGTGTCCCTCCATGGCTCCCTGCTGGAGCCTGCCTCCCACCCCAGGAGCTGGGCTGAGTCCCACCAGCTCATTGCACCCTGGCCACCACCAGCCATCTGATCATTGTAGCTCTCAAGGGCACCATGTTGCGTTTCAGTCCTTACCCTGGGCTGAGCTGCGGCTGCTTCCCCGCAGCCTCCAGCACCCAGGTTCTCTAGAACGTCTGCATGCAGGGGGAAGATCCTGGCTGCTCACAAGGAGCCTGAGTCAAAGCTCGCTGGAGTCGATGAGGGTCTTTTGGCAGGGCTGGTGGACCCCACGGAAGTGAGACTCCCCAGCTGGAGCCAGGGCTTGGTGGGGCTCTCAGGCTCCTCCAGCATGCCCTGCCCTGAGATATGGTGGGGGGTAGGGAGAAATGCTGTGAGATTATTGACTGCAAAAGGGTGGGATACACAGAAACTGTAATGTCCCCCAGGCGCATGCAAGGCTCTCGTGCTACCCCTGTCTTGGCTGTGCTAAGAGCGAGGTGCCAGGCGGGAGGGTGGGTGGTGGCAGGAGGTTGGAGCTCCCAGCTCTGCTCCCTTGGGAGTTGCTGGGGGTGGGGGGTCAAGGCTGGGGAGTGGCTGACACGCCGAGATCCCAAGAGGGCTGAGAGGGTTGGGATCTGGTGAGGTGAGAACCTCAAGGGCTGGGTGGGTTGGGATCTGGTGGGGAATCAGGGACCCTGGGGCTGGAGGTTGGGATCCCATGAAGGTTGGGCCCCTTGGGTTGGGCATACTGGCTCCATGCTGGCATTAGGCAAATAAAGGGCTCCTTGTGCTCTCACTGGGGGATGTGCCCCTCAGGAAGGCCCAAGACCTGGGTTCCATTCCCAGCTCAGCACTGGCTCAGTGATAGTGAGTGAGTCACCCCCGTGCCTCAGTTTCCCCACCCATGGGACACAAGTTGCTGTACCAGCTTGTCCTTGTGCAGGGCAATAGGAGAGCTCCTCAGGGACAGGGCGCCTGTCTGAGAGCTGGGTCGGTTTCCTGGCACCGACCCTGCAGGACGTCTTGTAACACGGTGTGTGTTGCGGTTCAAATACAAGACAGCACAAAGCTTTAAGCAAGCAAACAGGCTGGTCTGCCAACGGACTGGTCCTGTCAGCTTTCCACCCTCTCCTTCATTCTTTCTCTCCCCCCGCGCATTACATTCTCCAACAGATAAAAGGAATACACTGGCTTTGTTTAACATTCTTATTTACCAATTTCTATCTACCGCATTCCTTGCTCTCGGGCCTTGAGCCCAGTCCTGGGAGGCTTCCCACGGTTCATGTCATCGGGGTGAGATTCCAAGGTTCATGCCCTTGAGAGGAGCTGTGTGTGCACTGCTCCTACACAACACTCTGGGTGTGCCCTGAATGGTGCCAAGTGCATGAACCTTGTATGAATCCTACAGGTGTGAGTGTGAAAAAGGAACAAATAAAGGTCTCCAGGAATCCGCTGTCTCAGCCCAGGGGCTGAGCAGCCTGGGGAAGACACGCCCAACTGGCTGCAGCTCAAGGCACTGACACGTTCTGCCCCAGCTGAGCAAACCTGGGGCAATGACAAAAGTAGCTGCTTTGCATGCCGACTAGACGGAGAGGCCTGGGCATTCTTACCGCACGGGGCTAAGATCACTGCCCGGGATGTATGGGAAGCACAGCACAAACCCAGACTGGTAATGACACCAAGCTAGAGAGCTTCATGGAGGTGTGGAGAACTTAATAATACCCAGTGCTTGTCAGCAGAAGAGCTTAAAGCCTCGTTATACTCATTTTATAGATAGGGAAACTGAGACACTGGGGAAATGACTGTCCCAAAGTCACCCAGCAAAGCAGTGGCAGAGCCAAGAATCCAAACCCAGATCTCCTAAAATTAGGGTTGCCTACTTTCTAATCTCACAAAACTGAACACCCTTGGCCCACCCCTGCCTTTCCCCCTTCTCCGAGGCCCTGCCCCCTGTTCACTCCATCCCCACTCTCTCTGTTGCTTGCTCTCCCACATGTTCACTCACTTTCACTTGGCTGGTGTGATGTTCCCCTCTGGTGTTATCTGGACCGGTGATCTGCTAGGTCACCCCAATCCTTGACTCTGGGAGCCAGACTTATCCTGCTCTGCTGTGAAAACCCCCACTCCTGGGATGTTCACGCACAGCCTCTGGCATGTAAGCTGCTCCTAGGATTGTGCAACCGAATGACACTAGCCAATATCTCCGGTCCCAGACACAACCTTAGGAACCTCCATCTTGCAGTGTCCAGTTATGCCCATTGAATGCTGCAAGTTTATATGAGTTTGTCAATTTAACAAAGAAATTGATATGTATCAAGCTTGTTATCCCAAGGGGAGCCTCTGACATGCACCAAACACACTGCTTCAGGTAGAATAAACAAACGAATTTATTAACTATAAAAGATAGATTTTAAGTGATTATAAGTCAAATCATAACAAGTCAGATTTGGTCAAATGAAATAAAAGCAAAATGCATTCTAAGCTGATCTTAACATTTTCAATGTCCTTACAAACTTACATGCGTCTCACCACAGGCTGGCTCCTTGCTGTTAGCCAGGCTCTCCCCTTTGATCAGCACTTCAGTCGCTTGGAGTGGTGTCTGTAGCTGTAGGTGGAAGAGAGAGAGCATGGCAAATGTCTCTCCCTTTTATCATGTCCTTTCTTCCCTCTTGGCTTTGCCCCCTGCTTTCAGAGTCAGGTGAGCATTATCTCATTGCAGTTCCAAACTGACCAAAGGAAGGGGAGTGACTCACTCAAGAGTCTAACAGGTTCTTTTGTTGCTGCCTAGGTCATTGTCCTTTGTTCCTGTGAGTTTGGGCTGGGTTTATCCCATACCTGCCCTGATGAGGTGTGAACTACCTCTCTGCTCTTGGAGAGTTTTTGTCTGGACTTGCTTTAAGCCATGAGGATACATTTTCAGCCTCATAATGACATACATGAAATTATAACCTATAACCTGATTGTAACAATTACTATAACATTACTATAACAACCATGCTCAGTGCATCCTGAGCCTTCGGAAGACACCCAACATGACAAACTTTGCATTGGATACCACACAATCATTTTATAAAGATGAACATGGGGGTGTAGGGTGTTCCCCCAAGGTAAGAGCATCACAGCTGGGGCAGGGGGTTGGGGTGCGGAAGGGGGTGAAGACTCTGTCTGGGGGTGTGGGTTCTGGGGTGGGTCCAGAAATGAGGAGTTCAGGGTTTGGGAGGGGGCTCCAGGCTGGGGCAGGAGGTTGGATGTGGGAGGGGGTTTGGGTGCGGGCTCCAGGTGGGAAAGCTTGGCAAAGAAATGTCTGAGGCTCCTTGGGGTGCTGCTGTGGCGCTGCTGGGGTGCTTGGGGCGCTGCTGGCTCCCCTGTGGAAAGCGGGAACAGAAAGTGGGGGCAAGGTCTCTGAAGACAGCACCAATATCTGCACTGTGTGCCAAGTGGAAAGAACAACCCCCACACCCTACCCACATGCCTCACCCTACCCAGAGGCCCCACCTCTAGGGAGTAGTGGGGAGGTGGGGCAGTGCTCAGTGTCAACAGCCTCAGGCTCAGGGGCTTGGCTGGCAGTTCTGTGATGTGCCCCTGGGAACCTGGCTGAGCTCCCCCACTCCCTTTCCCATGGGGCCAGTCACTGCTGAGCCCAGGCTGAATGGGAACTGGGAGGTGAGAGGCTCCTGATCTTGGGGTGCTGGGTGTGGATGAGCACATTGTCAGCGAACAGCTTCACTCTGCAGGGCTGTTCCGAGTGCACTGCCCCTGCCCCATATCCACATGAGCCTCAAGGCCAAGCCCCCTGCTGTCCATCCCATTGGCATGCACTCCCCACTGCCAGGGAGCAACTCTCCCTATTCCCCACCTCGGGCGCACCCTGGGGGTTTTGGAATCTAGAACACCACTTGGGCTCTAGAACTCAGAACTCCAACTTGCAGCTGCATGGGTTCTAGAACCAGACGCACACGCAGAACAGGCATGCAATGAGCAGGATGAATTCTAGCACATTCAGGCCAGTGCTGGAGCCAGTGTAAATCACAGGCAGTGCAGCTACACTGATTCATGCCAGTCAACTGTCACCCTGGAGGGCTTCCCTACCTAGCATTTTGACTGTTAAGGCACAGGCATCAGGGAGGAGACTAACAATACCACTTCCCACTGACCGAGCCATGTACGAATATTAGCTAATTAATCCAAGCCCCATGAGGTGAAGTGTTTATCTGCAAAGAGCAAGACTCTGCTTTTCGTCGGGCAGACTTTTAATTTGGATTCATGGAAACAGCAAAGAAAGAACCAATCAAGCATCTCCAGAGGGAGAGCACAGTGTGTGTGACTCACGTCAGCAGCTGCGATCTTGAATGAGCACCCAGGACTACGTTTTTCTCTTAAAGGGGCTATACACTTACCCTGGCCTTATAGTTACAGAGCTGCCTCTGCCATATGAGTTAGGTAGGGGTCTTTAACCCCATTGTACAGGACGGGAAACTGAGGCACAGAAGCGGGAGGCCCACATGTTCCAATGCGCTAAACTGGGTTGCTGTGGGAGCTTCAGCAGTCAGACCCCCAGCAAGGGTCTAACGATGGGCATCGGAAACAGGAGGGATTCAGACTTACAGGGCCCTTTCAGTATGTGACCCTGTCATAAATATAAACCTTTCTGTATACAGTGCTATAAAATCCCTCCTGGCCAGAGGCAACATCCTGTTACCTGTAAAGAGTTAAGAGGACAGAACAAGGAGTAATGGTCTCAAGTTGCAGTGGGGGAGGTTTAGGTTGGATATTAGGAAAAACTTTTTCACTAGGAGGGTGGTGAAACACTGGAATGCGTTGCCTAGGGAGGTGGTGGAATCTCCTTCCTTAGAAGTTTTTAAGGTCAGGCTTGACAAAGCCCTGGCTGGGATGATTTAATTGGGGATGGGTCCTGCTTTTGAGCAGGGGGTTGGACTAGATGACCTCCTGAGGTCCCTTCCAACCCTGATATTCTATGATTCTATGATTCTAAGAAGCTCAGCTAACCTGGCTGGCACCTGACCCAAAGGACCAATAAGGGAACAAGATACTTTCAGATCTTGGGGTGGGGAAGGATTTTGTTTGTGCTCTCTGTTTACGCGATTGTTCTCTCTTGGGACTGAGAGAGGCCAGACAGAAATCCATCTTCTCCAACCCATCCTAATCCAAGTCTCCAGTATTGCAACCAGTGTAGGTAAACCAGGCAAGGCGGATTAGTTTATCTTTTGTTTTCTGTGAATTTTCCCTGTGTTAAGAGGGAGGTTTAGTCCTGTTTTCTGTAACTTTAAGGTTTTGCCCAGAGGGGGATTCTTTGTGTTTTGAATCTGACTACCCTGTAAAGTATTTTCCATCCTGATTTTACAGAGGTGATTCTTTTACCTTTAATTAAAATTCTTCTTTTAAGCACCTGATTGATTTTTCATTGTTCTTAAGATCCATGGGTTTGGGTCTGTGTTCACCTGTGGAAATTGGTGAGGATTCTTATCAAGCCTTCCCCAGGAAAGGGGGTGTAGGGCTTGGGGGGATATTCTGGGGGAAGACGTTTCCAAGTGGGCTCTTTCCCTGTTCTTTGTTTAAAATGCTTGGTGGTGGCAGCATACTGTTCAAGGACAACGCAAAGTTTGTACCTTGGGGAAGTTTTTAACCTAAGCTGGTAAGAATAAGCTTAGGGGGTCTTTCATGCAGGTCCCCACATCTGTGCTTAGAGTTCAGAGTGGGGAAGGAACCCTGACAGACCCATTGGCTGGTGAGTTTATATCTGTCTTCCAGCACTGTGCTGGCCCTGGGTCAGCACCACCAGTGGTCGCACTGTGGGTGCCCTAGTGTAGATAGTGCGCCAGCATCTGTTTCTCCTCAAGCAGGCCTGTCAATAGCCATTAGGGCCCTGGTACATCATGCTCACCCCCTCCTATTTAACCACAATTACAGACTTTTGGGGAGAACCCCGAGCTCAGGGCCCCAGTACAATTGTCTCCCCACATCAGCCCGGCCCATCAACTGGGGAGTGGATGCGTCAGGGCCCTGTCCTGCATTGCTATCATCTGCAGAGCTGCCCCGAGCTGGTCAGTGATGGAGATGGCTCCACATTTGCTAGTGTGGACACAGCCCAAGTGACTTTCCAAGGGGGTCATTTGAGAGCAGGGGCTGGGTATCAGGGCTCCCAGGCCTGGCCTGACCCCTGCAGCTTGGTAATTTAGTGCAGGCCCACTGGGACTCTCAGTGGGCTCTGCAAGCTCCAGAAACCTACCTGAGCATCACCCCTATTCCCAGGGCCAGTGCAAGGATATTTGCACCCTAGGCGAAACTTCCACCTTGCGCCCCCCTCCCCCTTCTCTCCTCCCAGACTCACACACAATTGACACAAAGTATTAGCAAAATGATACAGTAGCAATTGCCAGAGTCTTAGATCTGAAACAACTCAACAAAAATAGTTAGCCTCAGTCGACAACCTCCCAAAACTAGTAAATGTAGCACTATAACCAGTCTGTCAGAATGGGTACTGGCTGCACGCGACGAGGAAAATGACATTGCCACTTTGTACCATAATGAAGCAGTACGCATGTCCCACCCACCCCCGACATTCTCCCAGGAACACAGCCCTCCCCAGAGCTTCCTGGCACACAACCCCCCTGCCTCCCCCTGGAGCCTGGCAAGGCACCCAGTGTCCCCCCCAACCTCCTCCTAAAACCCGGACCAGCGCACTCCGCCTCTCTCCACAGCTCCCTCCCCGGCCGCTGGACCCCCACCTCCCCCCGAAAGCCTAGCCCAGCACACAAATAGCCCCCCCAGCCAGGCACAGAGCCCCCCCTTCACAGCGCCCAGCCAGACATGCAGTCCCCCTTGACTCCCCTCCGCCTTCTCCCCCCTGGCACACAGCATCCTCCCTCCACCTTCTCCCCTGCAAGTCCTGCTCGGCACACAGCACCCCCCGGCACACAGCATGCCCGCCCCCCCAGCCCTGCCCGACACACGGCTGAGTCCTGCTCCCGTCTCTAGAGCATGGCGCACAGCCCCCTCCGGCCCAGCTCGCCCTCGCCTCAGCCTGGCCAGCCCACGGGATCCTGCCCCCTGCTCTAGAGCTTGGCATACAACCTCCCCCCTGCTGCTTCTTCCCCACCCCCAGCCCTGCCAGCCATGCCACGCTGCCCCTCCCCCCAGAGCCTGGCACACAGGGTCCCCCGAGCTCCCAGCACCAGCAGGCCCCTGCCTCCCTGTAACAATGCTGGTTCTGGCTTCAAGCAGGGAAGTTACAGCCCAAGGCTGGGGTTTCTATGCACATCAAGGCAAAGCAAACTAGCCAACAGAGAAGACTGGTTTTACCCCACTGGCTAACCACAAGTCACACAAGCAATTCCCTTAGACACTCCAGTTTCCCAGTATCACCACCAGTGCCACTCGTTATGGACATGAATGGTTATGAAAACCAATACCCCAGTACAAGAAAAAAGGTTCTCCCAATCCCAAAGGATCAAGCCCCAGACCCAGGTCAATATACAAATCAGATCTTACCCACAAATCACGCTGTTGCCAATCCTTTAGAATCTAAAATCTAAAGGTTTATTCGTAAAAGGAAAGAAATATAGATGAGAGTTAAAATTGGTTAAATGGAATCAATTACATACAGTAATGGCAAAGTTCTTGGTTCAGGCTTGTAGCAGTGATGGAATAAACTGCAGGTTCAAATCAAGTCTCTGGAGCACATCCACAGCTGGGATGGGTCATTCAGTCCTTGGTTCAGAGCTTCAGTGTAGCAAAATTCCTCCACAGGTAAGAAGCAGGATTGAAGACAAGATGGAGGAGCTGCAGCTGCTTTTTATATTCTCTCACCAGGTGGTCTTTCTTTCTGTGTCCCAAAGACAAGTTGTCCATCACATGGCCTGGAAAAACCTCAGAGTTCTGTCCGTAGGCATGTCCCTGCGTGCCTTGCTGAGTCACAAGGTGTATCTGCCTTCTCTCAATGGGTCAGTTGTATAGCTGATTGTCCGTAATGGGCCATCAAGCAGGCTGGGCAGAGATGACACCAACTTGTCTGGGGTGTCACCCAGAAGCAGAGCACAAGTTTGAACTAGAGACAGTATAGAGCCAATGTGCATAACTTCAACTCCAAAAATGATACTCACATATAGATAGCATAATCATAATAAGCAAACCATAACCTTGTCTTAGACACCTCATTTGACCCCCTTTATATAAGATTTGGTGCCACTACAGGACCTTGGTTGCAACGATGATCTATACAGTCCCAGATTATGTCAATAACGTCACACTCGCCCCCACGGGGCAGAGTCCCCCGGGCAGCACATGGAGCCCCCTCCCTGGCAGTCCGAGCCTTCCCCCTCACCCCAACCCCCACAGCCCGGGCACCCAGCACTCCCTCCCCACCGCCCACCTCACCTCCTCGGGTCCGGGGGAGCCGGGACTGGGCATGGGGCTGGCACCTGCAAGGAGAGAGGCGGGGGGACAGCGATCAGCACGGGGGCTGACCCCAAGCCTGCCCCGTCTCCGCCTGGCCACCTCCCACCTGCAAGCTCGTCATCGCTGATCCCCCTGGAGCTCTTTTTGGCGTCCCCCAAATCTTGGCGCCCTAGGCGGCTGCCTAGTTCGCCTAGTGGTTACACCGGCCCTGCCTATTGCAATCAAGAGTCGCTTGTCCCCAGAGTCATTCCCCCGAACCCTCGCATGGCTACGTTTGTGCCAACCACCCAGCAAAGCACTGGGCCACATCCCTCCAGACTCTGCTTCCTGGGCTGGCCGGAGAGCGGCTGCAGCAAAGAGCACAGGGACCAGGCTGTGGGAGCATTTTGGCCTGAACTCTCAGTGCTCTCTTTAGTGAGCTGGATTTATTGCCTGGTGTGTTTTCCCTCTCCTAACTCCACTTGTCGAATCAGTCCCTCTGAACCGGTGAGAGTGGTGCAGCTGCAGCTGTGGCTGGCGCCCAGGAGCCTTTGAAGGGAGGAGCTGCAGTGCATCAATTATTGAGGCAGGGAGCTGGGCTTTCAGACAGCTGCACCATCTATTATACATGCTGTCAGCGGGGTCCTGACTCACATTGGCTGAGTGTGCGCTCAGTGCCCTGCCGGCTAATTGGCCCCTTTGCCTCTCAAGGAGGGGGCCTCCCAGGGACTTGGGGGGCAGGGACGGGGTGGGGGCGAGATTCTGTCGGTGCAGTGGGGAGCGAGGAAGAGAGTGAGTGAGTCCTTTCAAGTCCTCTTTCTGGTAATGCAACAGATAGTGCTGGTGGGGAGAACAGTTGGCAGGAAGGGGGCATTGTGGAGTGCAGAGCCGAACTGGGCTATCCCTGCGTGCACCCCTTGTGTCGCTGAATGGTGCAGGGACCAGATGCATGCTCTGTCCAATAGGGATTCTGTCCTCTGCCAAGGAAAGGGAGGGGCAGGAGCCTGGGAGTGCAGGGGAGAGCAGTGAGGGGCACAGGGAGTCAGGGGGCATGGGGTGCATGGGGAGAGCTGCCAGCAGTGCAGAAGGCAGGCTGAGGCCTCAGTACTGGGCTGAAGGTTGGTGAGTAACTGCTTGCTGCTTCCTTCAGGGCAAATCCTGGACTCTGCCTCAGCTTCTCCACTCTGGTATAAGCCAACGGGCCAATTCGCCCTCAGTGCAGCTCTCCCCAGGGTCAGTGTTGCAGACCCTTTTCCTGGGGACACAGTGACTGACTGAACACAAAACAGGGGCCCCAGGTCCTGCCGCTTGCCCCCTCCTAAAGCCTCTCAGAGCATCTGCGGCCCAAGGTGCCACAGTGCCCTCCTGCAGGATCGCCAGCCTGAGGGCTTTGTCATGGGGCTCACAGCTTCTTCTCCTCCCAGAGTGCCACACTGAGGTAATGCTCACTCTCCTAAGCTGGGTACAGTGCCGGCTGTGCAGGAAGAGCCCTACCCTGTGCCATGGACCCTCTGTTACTCCGTTAGTCTGTCAAACCTGGAAGGAACCTTCACTTAGTGCCAGGAGCCACGTTGACTCCCTCCAGGTCCCAGCCTCCCGGGTCTAAGCCAGCTAATTGACAAGCTCATTCGAAAATAGCCCTCAGCCTAGCCTCTGCTGCCGGTGCTGTCAGGGTTCTCTACCCACTCTGAACTCTAGGGTACAGATGTGGGGACCCGCATGAAATACCCCCTAAGCTTATTTCTACCAGCTTAGGTTAAAACTTCCCCAAGGCACAAATTCTTTGCCCTTGGATGGTACGCTGCCACCATCAAGTGATTTAACAAAGAATCAGGGAAAGGACCACTTGGAGTTCCTATTCCCCCAAAATATCCCCCCAAGCCCTTACACCCCCTTTCCTGGGGAGGCTTGAGAATAATATCCTAACCAATTGGTTACAAAGTGATCACAGACCCAAACCCCTGGGTCTTAGGACAATAGAGAAATCAGTCATGTTCTTAAAAGAAGGATTTTATTTTAAAAAAAGGTAAAAATCACCTCTGTAAAATCAGGATGGAAAATAACTTTACAGGGTAACAAAAAATTCAAAAACACAGCAGAACTTCCTCTAGGCTTAGTTTCAAAGTTACAAAAAACAGGAATAAATCTCCCTCCAGCACAGGAAAAATTCACAAGCAAAACAAAAGATAATCTAACACACCTTGCCTGGCTTTTATTTACAATTTTTGTAATATGAAAGACTTTTAGGATGGTTTATAGGAGAAGGAGTTTGGTTATGACAGGTCCCCAGGAGCTGTCCTCCTCTCCACAGGCTGGGCATTTCATAGAATCATAGAATCATAGAATATCAGGGTTGGAAGGGACCCCAGAAGGTCATCTAGTCCAACCCCCTGCTCGAAGCAGGACCAATTCCCAGTTAAATCATCCCAGCCAGGGCTTTGTCAAGCCTGACCTTAAAAACCTCTAAGGAAGGAGATTCTATCACCTCCCTAGGTAACGCATTCCAGTGTTTCACCACCCTCTTAGTGAAAAAGTTTTTCCTAATATCCAATCTAAACCTCCCCCACTGCAACTTGAGACCATTACTCCTCGTTCTGTCATCTGCTACCATTGAGAACAGTCTAGAGCCATCCTCTTTGGAACCCCCTTTCAGGTAGTTGAAAGCAGCTATCAAATCCCCCCTCATTCTTCTCTTCTGCAGGCTAAACAATCCCAGCTCCCTCAGCCTCTCCTCATAAGTCATGTGTTCTAGACCCCTAATCATTTTTGTTGCCCTTCACTGGACTCTCTCCAATTTATCCACATCCTTCTTGTAGTGTGGGGCCCAAAACTGGACACAGTACTCCAGATGAGGCCTCACCAATGTCGAATAGAGGGGAACGATCACGTCCCTCGATCTGCTCGCTATGCCCCTACTTATACATCCCAAAATGCCATTGGCCTTCTTGGCAACAAGGGCACACTGCTGACTCCTATCCAGCTTCTCATCCACTGTCACCCCTAGGTCCTTTTCCGCAGAACTGCTGCCTAGCCATTCGGTCCCTAGTCTGTAGCGGTGCATTGGATTCTTCCATCCTAAGTGCAGGACCCTGCACTTATCCTTATTGAACCTCATCAGATTTCTTTTGGCCCAATCCTCCAATTTGTCTAGGTCCTTCTGTATCCTATCCCTCCCCTCCAGCGTATCTACCACTCCTCCCAGTTTAGTTTGCCCCCTTCTGGCTGGTCAGCTTGTCCTGCCCCAAGATGGACCCCCAAAGGGCTGTCTGAGTGTCTGGCTGTCCATTCTGCAGCCCCTGGCTGTCGCATGGCGTCCCATTGGATTCAGACCTGGCCATGGGGTGTCATGTCCAGCTTTTCCAAATGCAGGACTCCGGCTGGCTCAGAGCACAGCAGCCTGCCTGCCCAGCCAGGTAGGACCTCCTCCTACAACACCCCACTTGGCTCGGGTCCTCGCTGAACCTGGGAGCTTGATGCCACCTAGTGAAGGTGGGAAGTTCCACTGCTGTTTGCCTCCCCCATGCAGGATATTGGGTCTTTGCTCCCACACTGCCCCCTTCCAGGTGAGTTGCAGCAGCATCAGTGACCCCGGAGGGGGCACCACTGAGCCAGCCTGTGTCTGGGAGAAGGTGAAGGCCTGGGAACCTCCATCCCAGGAGCCTAGAGTCAATCTGGTGTGCTGGCTGCGCACAGCCAAGCAGGTCATTGGCCTGGGCCCCAAAGACCTTTATGCCAACTGGCAAATGGCGCAGGGGGCTTGGGGCAGGTCTCTAATGAAAGTCTACATCCCACTGCTCAGAGTAATCATCGCAAGATGTGTGTGTGGAAAACATGTGCAGCGAGTCACAGAGTCACCGGGGCAATGCTCTGGAACTACTCCCTATGAAGCCAGTCAGGACTCCGGGGAAGCCACCTCTCTCTGAGCAAACTGTCTCCAGGGCAAGAAGCTTACCCAGCTTATTCCTGGGTCTGACCTCGGAGCATTCAGCCTCCCCTTCCACACTGGGTACTTTCTGCAGTGAGTCTGCCTGGGTGGGGCTCCTGGGGAAGCCAGAGGGCCCTGCACCCCAACTCCGCAGTCAGATGTGACTCTCAGCCAGCCGGTAAAACAGAAGGTTTATTAGTCAACAGGAACACAGCATAGAACAGAATGTGTTAGCACAGAAATCAGTGACTTTCAGCCACATCCATCTTGGGGGGAGGGGGAGCCCAGAGCCAGGGCTCTGATCCTCCCCTTGTACCCCAAGCCAGCCGAGGCTGATTCGCTTCCAGCTGCCTGGCCCCTGCCTTGCCTGTTGCTCCTCCTCCAGCCTTTGTCTCGCTTCTGGGCCAAGAGTCACCTGGTCGCATCCCCCTCCTGGGTCTCAGGTTATGAAGGGGCGGCCATGGCATCCATGCAGACAGCTGGAGCAACCCCTGAAAAAGTCACACACCCTTATTCCCACCATCTAGACATTGGTGCAATACACAGGGAAACTGAGACACACAGAGTATTCATGCAAAAGAGTAAGACTCAAATAGGCTCACATACAACATAACAAGGGAAAATCCTCACTTCATCACACAGCATTATGGCTCAACACTGACCATTACCTTCTCCAGGTCCTGTAGTTATAGGCAGGTCACGCCCAGGCAGTGGGCTGGGAGACAAACTCCTCCAGCCAGGAGTTGGGAGAGACACATCCAGGAGTGGCAGGTTTGTATAATTTTTGGTGGTGCCCAGAATGGGTCCAAGTCCCGCCCTCCCCCCCCCACCTACCTAAGATTCTGGGAAGAAGTTTGGGTGCGGGAGGGGTGTGGGCTCTGGGGCGGAATTTGGGTGCTGGGTGTGGGCTCTGGGCTGAGGCAGTGGGTTGGGGTGCTGGAGGGAGTGCAGGGTGCAGGCTCTGGGATGGAGTTTGGGTGCTGGCTGCGGGCTCTGGGCTGGGACAGAGGGTTTCTGGGGCGGGGGGAGGGCATGGGGCTGGGCTGGGGATGTGGAGTTTGGGGCACAGCCAGATGGCTGCCTTGGGGCTGTTGGGGGGGGAGACCAGAGAGGAGGACTCCCCCCAGCCCTCTCCCCACTGGCAGCAGCAAGCTCCGGGGGAGAGGGCCCTCCCTGCCCCCACCCTGGCACGACACTCACCCAAGACCCCCCAGGCTGCTGCTCAGGAGGTCGAGCCAGGAAAAGCCTCCCCCCTGCGGAATTGACTCAGAGTCACCTGCTGGGGGGGAGGTTGCCATGCACCTCCTCCCTGCCTTCCTCCTCTGGTGCAGGCCGGGGAGGGACTGCAGCATGGGGGAGGCACACAGGGGTGGCAGTCAGGGCCATGGGACGCTCCGGGGGAGGTGTGTGGGGGTGGCAGGCAGGGCCGGGGGAGAGACCCGGCCCCGAACATTGATGGAGCCGGGCCCCCCAGGTTCTGAATTTGCTGGAGGTTCTGCACCATGGACCCATATAACTTGCTGCTCCTGGACACATCTTCCTGGTGGTCCATTGTGTCTTGTGTGTCTCACAGCACAGGCAGGTCTGTTAGCATCCTGAGTAAAAGGCTAACAAGGCGCTTGTAGGGGCATCAGAAGGAAAATAACAGGAAGAGGCAAACAGCAGTGGGCAGGTTGGGGGCCCCCTGCTTTCTGATGAAGTTCAAAGGTCTGGTCTGGTATATTTTGGGGTGTGGAGAGACACCCTGGCCTTTTTCAGTCTGTTAGGCCAAGCCGCCAGCCACCTTGATCTTATGAAAGGGGGATCTCAGACGTCTGGGTTGAAAATGCTGGGACAAAGAATTGATGGAAGCTTTCTTGTAGCAGGCAGGGGAATGAGTTTAGGCTTTAATAAGCATGTTACAACTGTGTTTAATAGGGAACAATTTGTTTCCAGTCTTCTTTCTCACTATCCTCCACTCTCTGGTCTTGATAATAAATGTATTCTGGTTTGCATTGTAAACATAGCTAGGTAGTGAGCAGAGTGGGGACCCTGAGTTAACACTAGCTGAAGTTTGCTATGCCTTTGGGAGTGGTGAATCTGAGTGACCTGGGGCTGTTCAGTGGACCAGGGGCTGGGCCCTCTAGGGGACACTCGGGGGTTGGTGTATGCCTACTGCTAACCTGTACCGAGGGTGCGAGGTCTGGGAGACCGTGCTGGCGCTGCCAGGGGCTATTGGAATAATAGAATCATAGAATATCAGGGTTGGAAGGGACCTCAGTAGGTCATCTAGTCCAACCCCCTGCTCAAAGCAGGACCGATCCCCAATTAAATCATCCCAGCCAGGGCTTTGTCAAGCCTGACCTTAAAAACATCTAAGGAAGGAGATTCCACCACCTCCCTAGGTAACACATTCCAGTGTTTCACCACCCTCCTAGTGAAAAAGTTTTTCCTAATATCCAACCTAAATCTCCCCCACTGCAACTTGAGACCATTACTCCTTGTTCTGTCATCTCTTACCACTGAGAACAGTCCAGAGCCATCCTCTTTGGAACCCCCTGTCAGGTAGTTGAAAGCAGCTATCAAATCCCCCCTCATTCTTCCCTTCCGTAGACTAAATATCCCCAGTTCCCTCAGCCTGTCCTCATAAGTCATGTGTTCCAGTCCCCTAATCATTTTTGTTGCCCTCCGCTGGACTCTTTCCAATTTTTCCACATCCTTCTTGTAGTGTGGGGCCCAAAACTGGACACAGTGCTCCAGATGAGGCCTCACCAGTGTCGAATAGAGGGGAATGATCATGTCCCTCAATCTGCTGGCAATGCCCCTACTTATATATCCCAAAATGCCATTGGCCTTCTTGGCAACAAGGGCACACTGTTGACTCATATCCATAGCTTCTCGTCCACTGTAACCCCTAGGTCCTTTTCTGCAGAACTGATGCTGAGCCATTCAGTCCCTAGTCTGTAGCGGTGCATTGGATTCTTCTGTCCTAAGTGCAGGACTCTGCACTTGTCCTTGTTGAACCACATCAGATTTCTTTTGGCCCAAGTCTAGGTCCAATTTGTCTAGGGCCCTCTGTATCCTATCCCTACCCTCCAGCGTATCTACCTCTCCTCCCAGTTTAGTGTCATCTGCAAACTTGCTGAGGGTGCAATCCACACCATCCTCCAGATAATTTATGAAGATATTGAACAAAACAAGGACCGACCCTTGGGGCACTCCACTTGATACCAGCTGCCAACTAGACATGGCGCCATTGATCACTACCCGTTGAGCCCGACAATCTAGCCAACTTTCTATCCACCTTATAGTCCATTCATCCAGCCCATATTTCTTTAACTTTCTGGCAAGAATATTGTGGGAGACAGTGTCAAAAGCTTTGCTAAAGTCAAGGAACAACACGTGCACTGCTTTCCCTTCATCCACAGAACCAGTTATCTCATCATAGAAGGCAACTAGATTAGTCAGGCATGACTTTCCCTTGGTGAATCCATGCTGACTGTTCCTGATCACTTTCCTCTCCTCTAAGTGCTTCAGAATTGATTCCTTGAGGACCTGCTCCATGATTTTTCCAGGGACTGAGATGAGGTTGACTGGCCTGTAGTTCCCTGGATCAACCTTCTTCCCTTTTTTAAAGATGGCCACTATATTAGTCTTTTTCCAGTCGTCTGATCCGCAGTGGGCAAAGACAGGCCATCCTCATGCTAAGGGCAAGTGACAACCCCAGGCACTCCTGGGAAGGGTCACACAGCCAATGAGAACTCTTGCCGCACCCTTTTTCCAATCATCCAAACTGCAGTATGCAAATTAGCTGGAGAGGAAGAGGAATGATTGACTGAGTCATGTCACAATGATGCTCCTTGGGGATGACTGTTAGCCCCTGTATTCACACCATGCACACAAAGCGGTGCGACAGCTGCAGCGGCACAGGAGCTAGCAAACAGAGCTGTAAACAGGGGAGTTTAAGTGGGAGTTTGTCTTGTGGTGCTTGTTTTTTTTTTTTTTTTTTTGCTGTGGGTGGTGGTGTTTTGGGTGTGGTTTGTTTTCCCCAGATTAACAGGATTTAGGTGGGAAGGCTATGACAGATACAGAGGCAGCAGTGGGAGTGACCCATGTAGCAGAAGACACAATGAGGATGACTGTATGTGGAAGCTGTGGTATGTACATGATCCTGGAGGGGGCACCTGGTAGGAGTTTTGTCTGTATGAAATGCCGTCTGATAGAGCTCATGGAGGAAAAGATCCAAGGTTTGGAGATGCAGGTGGAAAGTCTGGTAGAGTTTAGGAAGGGGTTTGAGCAGATTATGGAGCAAAGACGTGAGGTATCTGAAGGGAAAAGCTCAGACTTGCAGATGGAATCAGGGCTGGGGAATTCTGAGGGGAGACTGGGTGAGGAAAGTGGTCAGTGGAAGCATGTGACTAAAAGAACCAGGCAGAGGAAAAGAAGGGCTAGTGAAGGAGAAATAGAGCTCAAGAATAGGTTCACAGAGTTGGAAAATGAAGAAGGGGTTCAGCAGGTAGTCACTGAAGGTGGAAGGGCAAGGAAGAAGAAAAGAACGGCTAGTCCTATAGGAAAAGGGGAAGAGTTAATGGAGATTACACCAAATATGAGCCCCAGGAGAATACAGGATGGGTTAAAGAGGATTACAAGGGAGAATAGGAATGGAAAGAACTTGCAGCCAGAGGGAACAGGGGATAGACTGGAGAATAGCACCGTCACTAGGAAAAGGCAGGTCTATGTGATCGGGGACTCTTTACTGAGAAGAATAGATAGGCCTGTAACCAGAGCTGATCCAGAGAATAGGAGGGTGTGCTGTCTTCCCGAGGTTGAAAAGGATTCTAAAGAGAGCAGGAAAGAATCCCCTAATTATCTTTCATGTGGGAACAAATGATACGGCTAGATTCTCGCTGGAAAGTATTAAGGGAGACTATGCTAGGCTGGGGAAGACGCTTAAGGAAATCGAGGCTCAGGTGATCTTTAGTGGGATTCTGCCTGTTCCTAGAGAAGGGCAACAAAGGTGTGACAAGATTATGACTATCAAGAGATGGCTTAGGCAGTGGTGCTATAAGGAGGGCTTTGGAATGTGTGGCCACTGGGAGGCATTCATGGACAGAGGACTGTTCTCTCAGGATGGACTTCATCTGAGTAGGGAGGGAAATAGACTTCTAGGATAGAGGCTGGCACAACTGATTAAGAGAGCTTTAAACTAGGAATTTGGGGGAGATGGTTGGAACATGTCCAGGTAATCTCCACGCTGGATTTTAGCATTGAGAGGAAAGAAAACGAAGTAAGAAAGGATGCAGCCGTGGGTAGGAGGAAGGGCAGTGTAGATACCAGTCTAATAGGTTATACTGGCTGTAGAATGACCATGCCTAATAGGGTACAGAATGTGAGCGAGGCCAAACAGCAAAAATTAAGATGTTTGTACACTAATGCGAGGAGCCTAGGAAACAAAATGGAGGAACTAGAGCTACTGGTGCAGGAAGTGAAACCAGATATTATAGGGATAACAGAAACATGGTGGAATAGTCGTCATGACTGGACTACAGGTATTGAGGGGTATGTGCTGTTTAGGAAAGACCGAAATAAGGGTAAAGGTGGTGGAGTAGCATTGTATGTCGATGATGAGGTAGAAAGTAAAGAAATAAGAAGCAATGAAATGGATATGACTGAGTCCGTCTGGGCAAAAATTACATTGGGGAAGAAAACTATTAGAGCCTCCCCTGGTATAGTGCTTGGGGTGTGCTATAGACGGCCGGGATCTAATTTGGATATGGATAGAGCCCTAGAATCATAGAATATCAGGGTTGGAAGGGACCTCAGGAGGTCTCTAGTCCAACCCCCTGCTCAAAGCAGGACCAATCCCCAATTAATTCATCCCAGCCAGGGCTTTGTCAAGCCTGACCTTAAAAACTTCTAAGTGTAAGCAGAGTCAGGATGAGCTCCACCCTGACATCTGGTGGTGAGGTGTGGCAAGTTGTGGAAAAGAACTTCAGGGGCCGATCTCATTTGCATAGGCACACCCACCCCGCCTAGAATGAGGCCATAGCTGCCCAAATGGTCACTTTGGCTGCTGTGGGATCCCCAGTGTCTCTGTTATTGGGGCAGGAAGAATAAATTGTTGTTACGCTGATTATGGGAACTGTGCTTGGAACTGTACTTGGCCTTTTGTTATGATGGAGGGACTCACCATCAACTAAGTAGCACTTGCTAGGCAAGGGTCATGGGTTTTAAAACTCTGTGAAGGGAGAGAGGCTGGGGACAAGTATTAATACTAGGTGGCATGGGCCCCTTGGTGAGGGCCTTACATGCAAATTGCACTTCCTCCTCTCTCCACTGTGGAATATCAGAGCTAATTTTGATTCTATTAGGAGTCTAGTTACAGGCTGCTGAGCTCACTTTGGGCTAATAGTGCACCAGCACTGAGGCTCCCCTACTACAAGCTGAATTTACCAAAGAGCTGAACTGACTCAGAGGTGAAATCACTGAGCGTTGTGTTAAGTAGTGGGGGAGCCTGAAGATGTATCGTGGAGCAGTTTGCGGGATGGCTGGAGTGCCTTGTGGACAGGCTGGTGGAGCAGTTCGTAGGACGGCGGGAGCTGCTGGTGGGACGTGGAGCAGTTTGTGGACCGGCTGGTGGAGCAGATTGTGGGACGGCGGGAGCTGCTTGTGGGCCGCGGAGCGGAGCTGAGCGAAGGAGTTCGTGGGGCGGATGGCAGAGGCCTACGGAGCTGTGGGGCGGTCAGCTTCAGATCATGTAAGGTGCCTCTTACCCCCGTCCCATCTCCACCCGGGTTGGGAGGTAAAGCTCCACAGATAAACTTTCGAACTCTAGGGCTTCCCTGACCAGGGACAGAGAATTTTGGGTCATTGGACTTTTGGGACTTTGGGTGATTTGGGGTTGCTGGACTCAAGAACCAAAGGGAAAGGGGCATGCCCCAGTTTGCTTGGGGTGGGTTTTTTGCTCACGGGTTGTGTTATGAATCCTGTTGGTGATGTTTCCCCAACATAATGCCACATTGTTTCTCTCCGTTATTAAAAGGCTTTTTGCTACACTCAGACTATGTGCTTGCGAGAGGGGAAGTATTGCCTCTTGGAGGCGCCCAGCGGGGGTGGTATATATTTGTCCCAGGTCACTGAGTGGGGGCTCGAGCCAGTTTGCATTGTGTTATTGGAATGGATCCCCTAGATATTGAACCTGGCCCTTGTTGCTGCCAACTCTGACGGGCAGAAGGGTTACATAAGGAAGGAGATTCTACCACCTCCCTAGGTAACGCCCTCTTTAATGTTTTTAATAAAGTAAATACTAATGGGAACTGTGTGATCATGGGAGACTTTAACTTCCCAGATATAGACTGGAGGATGAGTGCTAGTAATAATAATAGGGCTCAGATTTTCTTAGATGCGATAGCTGATGGATTCCTTCAGCAAGTAGTTGCTGAACCGACTAGAGAGGATGCCATTTTAGATTTGGTTTTGGTGAGTAGTGAGGACCTCATAGAAGAGATGGTTGTAGGGGATAGTCGTGGCTCAAGTGATTATGAGCTAATTCAGTTCAAACTGAATGGAAGGATTAACAAAAATAAATCTGCAACTAGGGTTTTTGATTTCAAAAGGGCTGACCTTCAAAAATTAAGGAAATTAGTTAGGGAAGTGGATTGGACTGAAGAATTTATGGATCTAAAGGTAGAGGAGCCCTGGGATTATTTTAAATCAAAGCTGCAGAAGCTATCAGAAGCCTGCATCCCAAGAAAGGGGAAAAATTTATAGGCAGGAGTTGTAGACGAAGCTGGATGAGCAGGCATCTCAGAGAGGTGATTAAGAAAAAGCAGAAGGCATACAGGGAGTGGAAGAAGGAGGGATCAGCAAGGAAAGCTACCTTATTGAGGTCAGAACATGTAGGGATAAAGTGAGACAGGCTAAAAGTCAAGTAGAGTTGGACCTTGCAAAGGGAATTAAAACCAATAGTAGTAAAAGGTTTTATAGTCACATAAATAAGAAGAAAACAAAGAAAGAAGAAGTGGGACCACTAAACACTGAGGATGGAGTGGAGGTTAAGGATAATCTAGGCATGGCCCAATATCTAAACAAATACTTTGTCTCAGTCTTTAATAAGACTAAAGAGGATCTTAGGGATAATGGTAGCATGACAAATGGGAATGAGGATATCGAGGTAGACATTACCATATTTGAGGTAGAAGCGAAACTCAAACAGCTTAATGGGACTAAATCGGGGGGCCCAGATAATCTTCATCCAAGAATATTAAAGGAACTGGCACATGAAATTGCAAGCCCATTAGCAAGAATTTTTAATGAATCTGTAAACTCAGAGGTTGTACCGTATGATTGGAGAATTGCTAACATAGTTCCTATTTTTAAGAAAGGGAAAAAAAGTGATCCAGGTAATTATAGGCCTGTTAGTTTGACATCTGTAGTATGCAAGGTCTTGGAAAAAATTTTGAAGGAGAAAGTAGTTAGGACATTGAGGTCAATGGTAAATGGGACAAAATACAACATGGTTTTACAAAAGGTAGATCGTGCCAAACCAACCTGATCTCCTTCTTTGAGAAAGTAACAGATTTTTTAGACAAAGGAAATGCAGTGGATCTAATTTACCTAGATTTTAGTAAGGCATTTGATACCGTGCCACTTGAGGAATTATTAGTTAAATTGGATAAGATGGGGATCAATAGGAAAATTGAAAAGTGGATAAGGAATTGGTTAAAGGGGAGACTACAACGGGTCCTATTGAAAAGTGAACTGTCAGGCTGGAGGGAGGTTACCAGTGGAGTTCGTCAAGGATTGGTTTTGGGACCAATCTTATTTAATCTTTTTGTTACTGACCTCAGCACAAAAAGTGGGAGTGTGCTAATAAAGTTTGCGGATGATACAAAGCTGGGAGGTATTGCCAATTTAGAGAAGGACCAGGATATCATACAGGAGGATCTGGATGACCTTGTAAACTGGAGTAACAGTAATAGGATGAAATTTAATAGTGAGAAGTGTAAGGTCATGCATTTAGGGATTAATAACAAGAATTTTAGTTATAAGCTAGGGATGCATCAATTAGAAGTAACAGAGGAGGAAAAGGATCTTGGAGTATTGGTTGATCATAGGATGACTATGAGCTGCCAATGTGATATGGCTGTGAAAAAAGCTAATGCGGTCTTGGGATGCATCAGGAGAAGTATTTCCAGTAGGGATAAGGAAGTTTTAGTACCGTTATACAAGGCACTGGTGAGATCTCACCTGGAATACTGTGTGCAGTTCTGGTCTCCCATGTTAAGAAGGATGAATTCAAACTGGAACAGGTACAGAGAAGGGCTACTAGGATGATCTGAGGAATGGAAAACTTGTCTTATGAAAGGAGACTCAAGGAGCTTGGCTTGTTTAGCCTAACTAAAAGAAGGTTGAGGGGAGATATGATTGCTCTCTATAAATATATCAGAGGGATAAATACTGGAGAGGGAGAGGAATTATTTAAGCTCAGTACCAATGTGGATACAAGAACAAACGGATATAAACTGGCCACCAGGAAATTTAGACTAGAAATTAGATGAAGGTTTCTAACCATCAGAGGAGTGAAGTTTTGGAATAGCCTTCCAAGGGAAGCAGTGGGGGCAAAAGATCTATCTGGCTTCAAGATTAAACTCGATAAGTTTATGGAGGAGACGGTATGATGGGATAACATGGTTTTGGTAATTAAATATTCATGGTAAATAGGCCCAATGGCCTGTGATGGGATATTGGATGGGGTGGGATCCGAGTTACCCAGGAAAGAATTTTCTGTAGTATCTGGCTGATGAATCTTGCCCATATGCTCAGGGTTTAGCCGATTGCCATATTTGGGGTCGGGAAGGAATTTTCCTCCAGGGCAGATTGGAAGAGGCCCTGGAGGTTTTTCACCTTCCTCTGTAGCATGGGGCATGGGTCACTTGCTGGAGGATTCTCTGCTCCTTGAAGTCTTTAAACCACAATTTGAGGACTTCAATAGCACAGATATAGGTGTGAGGTTTTTTGCAGGAGTGGTGGGTGAAATTTTGTTGCCTGCATTGTGCAGGAGGTCAGACTAGATGATCATAATGGTCCCTTCTGACCTAAATATCTATGAATCTATGAAAAAACTTGGGGTAAGCACCCACTGGCTGATCATGTCATTGCCAAACGCAGGGGTTAGTATTACATGTGGGGGACTGAATTCTCTGTATGATGTTACCAGAACATGCTGGAGACCAGACAGCCTAGCCTAGGGGAAGTTGATCAATGGGTCTGGCTTAGACAAAGGAAGGGGGCTTTGCCTCAATTTCTATATTAGCTGTAAACAGAGCTATTGAGTGACTCCTGGGTTATCCTGAGCTTCACCTCGAGAGACAAAGAAATAATGGGGCTCATGCACCCCAGAGAGACACAGGAGGCTGAGTCCCTGGGAGTCCTTCTTGACTTGTAAGACCAAGACATCCCCTTGGGGTATAAGGAACAGAGAGATCCAGTCTTTGTCCTTCACCTTGAGAGAGACAAAAAACACCAAGCAATTTGATCTCTGCAATGGGCCCTGGCCAGGCCGGCCAGCAAAAAGTCGGAAAGGAGATTGGGGTGAGAGAAACCATCTTGAACAAAGAGCCCTGGCCCAAAGCTGCACAGCTCCAAGACAGCCAGGGTTACAAGGCAGATGGTGACCAAACTCCTTACTGGCCTGAGTGAACCCCAAACTTCACAATGACTTAAGCTGCTGACCTGGCTCTGACCATGCCAACGCTGGGTCCTCAAGCACCAGAGCTCCACTGATTTCACTAGGGATTTATAGCACTTGAGGGGCCAGCCCAACAGTTGTTAATAGCGTCACTTAATTACAATCTAATTGCTTCAGATGTAGCCTACGCATGCTATTTCACTGAGCTGTGACTCTCTGGGGAGTTTGCAGAGTCTGCAATACTCTATTATTAAGATCACACAGGACCAAAAAAAAAAAAAAAAGTGATGCACTAAGTGCTGAAGTTTTAAAAAATGATGATTTTTAAAATGTTTATTCTGTTAAAGTAAGAACATTTTTCACCCAGAAGATGACCTAGAAAATGCAATTAATCAGCCAAATTTGGAAGCAAAATTCATGAGTTAAAGTGTAAATTGGAGGGATTTTAATCCTGCTTTAAACCCAACTCTGGAGTCATCTCCAGGGCCTCGATAATATTAAATAGCACTGGTCTTGGGATGGGACCTTCCTCAAGACACCTGCTGTAAACTTTTGCCATGTTGAGACCTGGCTGTTTATTCCTACTCTTTGTTTTCTGACCCTCTTTATTTCAGCCCAGAATTGTTATGGAAGACATCACCAGGTGATCGTGCTCTTACAGAATCTTCCAAGCTCTTTTTTTTTTTGTAGTGTGCGGGCAAATGTTCAGGCTTGGGAAGACATGTTTGTTGTCACTTGGGCTATACAAAGCTCTGGGGAGAAGAAGCAGCGAGGAAGTTTGCTCTGCCCTGGGTTCTGTTCAGGTAATTCTTGAGGAAGAGTCAATCCACGGGCACTAGCATTGTGTTGAGATCCCTGGGAAAGGGCACTTTTCTGCCCAGGCCACAATTTAGATCTTAAAATAAACTCCCTTTGGCCAAATTTTTCCATGCACAAATCTTTATCCAAGGAGGTTATTTTTGCCCCATTTGAGTTGATCCAGGCAAGCTGCTTTGTAGTTCTGAGACAAGAAAATCTTGGCATTTGTGAAGATTGCCCTTACATCCTTCTGCCTATTCATTGTTGCAGCCCAGCCTGCCTGTGGAGCGTCACACTTGCTTTAGTCACCAGCTGCCAGAGAGAACTAGCACACAGGGCTATTTTTACCGAGGAGGGAGACAAAAGCCTTTAGTTCTTGAAGCTCCCGATCGCCTGGGAGGTACACGAGAGTCTATGTGACTGTTGCAGCTTCCATCTGCAGCCTCGCAGAAGAGGAAAATGATTGTCACTTCATCTGGGAGACCAAGCCCACTCTGAAACTGGGTTTGATCCATTCTTGCTTGCTGAATGAGCTTCTCTTTACCTGTAACTGTTCATGTGCAGCTCCAGCCCACACAGGAATTTTTCTTTAAATGTCTTGTGGTATGGCCAACCTGAGAATTCAAGACTCATGTGACTGGCTCCCAAAATTGTGAAACTGGCATAAAAATTCCAACCCCACCCCCCAATATTACAAGACTCACAATCAGCTCATGAGAGCTCAAAGTTACATGGCTGAGCCATTTGAGAGTGATCGTAATGGTACACCTGTTGAGTTTTCTCCCTTTAGGGGACTGGCTCTGCTTGCCAAAGCACTTGTAACTCAGAGACACCTTACAGGAAATATATCAGCCTCTGGAGATGGCATTTCCCATGTAAGTGAGATCAGTGTAATTTGTGTCTGCAATACCTGGCCTGGGAAAGAGGAGGGGGTAAAGAGCCCCTGCAGCCTCCACCCCACCCCCAGCCTGGGAAGGAGAGTGAAGAGCCCCAGGAGGAGTCGAGGAGAGGCTGTAGGGATGAACTGGTAGGGGCTGAACTGAAGGGAAGCTGTGTGGAGGCAGACCTGATGCAGGGACTGGGAGGAAAGGATGGATTTGGAGGCTGGGGACTGGTATTCATTGCTGTGCAGATGTGGGGGTGAGAGCTCCTGCAGCAGGGGCCAAAGTCCCCTCCCCCATACAGTTGGGAGAGTGGGTGACACTAATTGTCACCTCCATGACTAGGGGAGGGAGAAGGCGTTCAACAATCAAACGACAGACCCAAACAACAATGCAGGTTTCAGAGTAGCAGCCGTGTTAGTCTGTATTCGCAAAAAATTTGTTAGTTTCTAAGGTGCCACAAGTACTCTCTTTTTTCCAAACCACAATGTAATCTTACAAATCTCATGATTTGGGGACCTGAGTCATGCTGCGACTTGGTCTGATGAGGAGCAGCTAGGGCATGCAGATGAAGGGTCAGGCTCCATGAGAGAGCCTGGGATCAGCAGAGGGCAAGGAGAATGTTCTCCTGTAGCTTCAGTCCCAGGTGCAGGCATCGGGTTGCCACTTGGCCAATTTTTATTGGCCTGGCCAGTTTTTCTGCTGGTTTGCCAGCTGTCAGTTGCAATGTGCCTCCACCCCTTGTAACTTACAAGGCATTTATAAGTTACAGGAGACAAGGTGTGTATGTGGGGGGTCTTTTACTGGACCAACCTCTGCTGATGAAAGAGACATGCTTTGGAGCTCCCCAGAGCTCATCTTGGCAAAGTGCAAACAATACTTCTAAGTTATTTGTAAGTTACAGTAGGAAACAAACAAACCCTGGGATAGTGCAATCCACTCTGAGGCTCCTGTTCTTCTCACCACTGGGGAGCTGGAGGGAAAGACCCAAGGCTTGCCAGCAAGGCAGAATCAGGATCAGGGAATACTAGGGGGGCTCCCTCGAGGGCTGAAACTCCTGGAAGGGGGTGGGGGGAGGGGATCCTGGGCTGGGGGGGGGGGTCAGGCTTGTGACGGTGGCAGATGAGAGGGGATCCAGCCCACACTCCCCACATGGACACTTGATCCCTGAGTCATTCGTCCGCTCAAGAAGCCAGCCTGCTATGTGGGTCAATTTCTCCAAGTAGAAAAGTCCAGAGAGATCCTTTCATAGAAATCAGGGCTCAGTTCCTGGCAACTGCTGCCCCGAACAAATGCTCTGTGCGGCTCCTGCTATGAGCCCTAGGGGATCCTCTTGCGTTGCTGCACTCAGCTTTGCTGCACTCAGCTTTGCTGGCAGAACTTGTAGCTCCAGGACCATTAGAACCACTAAGGTTCCAATCCCCATGCTCTGTTCCTGTTGTAGTCTGGGTTGGCAAACAGACCTTCTGCGACAGAGCTTGGACAGCTCACCAATGGAGCTTTTCTCGAATTAACCACAGATGGGAATCCTGCTGTTGTGGGGTTCATACACTGAGGGGTTTGATGTTGCTTCAATGTGCTGCAGAATGTCTTGGGGGGTGGGGCAGCTTTGGCTAGCAGGGCAGAGGTGCTTTCGGGTATCTGGCACCTAGTGGGCATCGAGGCAGCAGCATAGGGTTTTGGCATTGGTGTGGTGTCCTGTCCCTTTAAGTGTTTGAGCCCCCTCCCCAGAAGTGTCAGCAGGGGTGGGTCTTAAACCCAACCCCACTTGGAACATACCTCACTCTCCCGCAGCCCCAGCCTCAGTTCTTCACAACATCATCGGATGCTAGCAGGGTCGTTGGATGTTGCCACTAAAACAATCAGTGGTGAAATAGTGAAGTGTGGACATTTCAGTTTTCATTATTAGGTTTCGGAGTCATCATTTCATTGAGTTAACAGGAGCAGCTTCTGCCTCTCATAGCTGTTGTTTCAGGCTGGTGGCAGATGCCGACAGATGTCACCGCATCATCACTTTAGATTAAGCTCCTGTATGGAAGGGTTTCTTTGCAAGAAAGAAACAGAATTAAAAAAAAAAATAACCCAGCAAGATGAAAGTTTAGCTTTTGGAGAATAGATTCTGCTGTCAGGAACTCATGCAATACAAGAGGGCTGATTAGAATCAGGGCCTCTGGTGTGTAATTTGTCCCAGAATTTCATTCAACACTGTAGACTCATGCTCCACAATCTCAGGGTTCATTTTTTAACAAAATTACATTTCCAGCCCTTACGGTGGGAAAGAGAACCTCAAATCCATGAAAAGCCTCTAACAACACCTGTCTGTGTCTGCGAAGAGTCTGAAGCAATGGCTCTGGGAAGTGTGAACTGCCCCTGTCATCTCACTCAGCACTAGATGGACTTTGCAGTGGGGTGATCCTAGAGCGTAGGGCAGTTGGGTCCCCAGCGGGGTTTGATTTTAGGCCAGTACAGCAGTGAGGCCTGGGGATGACAGCTGGGCATGGAGGGGAGCTGTAGGCAGTTACCCATTGAGGGAGGGCAGGGTCAAAATGAGGAAATCAGCCAGACTTACTGTCATTAAAGGTAGACGGTGGAGCAAACAAACACACAGCAGCGCTCTTTATTTTTTCTTGCAGACAGGGTGGGGAGCTCTGTAAGAAGAAATCCTGCTGGCTGTTTCCATTGCAAACATCCAGTCTCAGCTTCCTGGCTTTGGCTGGAGAGCTCTATGGAGGGCTGGAGAACTTACTACTGCCTGGTGCCTTCCATCCACAGCGCTCAAGGCACTATGCCAAGGTGGCGGGTGTTGTTAACTCAACTTTACTGATGGGGAAACTGAGGCATGGGGCGGTGCCATGAGCTGCCCAAGGTCACCCAGTGGCAGAGCTGGGACTAACACTCAGGTCTGCTGGCCCAGTGCTCTATCCACTAGGCTGCACTGCCTCATAGTGCTGGCTTTTAGCTGCACAGAAACAAGACGAGAGGGCTAGTGATGTCCCACTGTGGTCCTGTTCCTCAGGCAGTGTACATGGGTGTAGCTGGCCCACTCACTGACTCAACCACAGCCCTGAGGGGTTGTAGTTCCCAGCCTGTCGTGCTTTGACTACTGCACATGAGGAATGCTGCCACCATTAGAGGCTGGCCAGGACATAAAAGGACACTTGGGGCCTTGCTCCATCATGTAGCCCTATTTCCCCATGGGTGCCCCTCGCCCCAGCAGTAGCACTGGCACTGACTGCCTGCTGCAGCTAGGGTTCTGGCCGAGCAGCCGATCAGGACCTGCTTGCTGGAACGGGTTGAGGGGATCCAGGATGCCTGTCCCAGGAGCATGGCTGTGTGGCTCATTTGGAAAAGCAGGCACCTCGTGGCCCGGGGCCGCTCTCAGCGAACAGGACACTTCACTTAGAGCAACACGTTCCCTCCCACCAGTAGCTGCACTGAGCAAATCCATTACCAGGCCCTCAGGGAGGCTGTAATGCTTTGGTGCGTGCCCTGTGTCAACCCAACAGCCGACCAGTCCCGGGCTGGATATCAGCGAGCTGTCCTGGTGGCAGGAGGTGGCTGACAACTCAGAGTGGCACCAGCAGGCCAAAGGGTCAGGATCCCAGTGGGATTGGAAGGGGCAGCAAATGGGTATCCCAGTAGCACAATCCCAGGCCCACCATCTCTGCAGCAAGTTCCCTTCATTTCTGCTTCCTGCCAGAGTATCCATGATAGCTCCTTGTATAGCCAGGAACAATTAAACCTGGCTGGAATGACTGTGACTGGGGCTGCGCCCTGGCACCATTTAGCATGCTAAATGCCATCCGTTTTGTGCCATCCTCAAGTTTTCAATGGGCCACAGACTTCTATACTGACTCCAAGTAATTACATTGCAAAAGTCCTGGGGGGAGCTGGCTGTCTGGTTGCTGGAGAGGGGACAGGTGGAGAGATCTTGGGGCTCAGACAGGCGTGATAACTGTGGCAGAAGCAGGATGTTTTTGCTAAAGCAATGTCGACTTTCAATTAACCATAATTAGGCACCAGGGTTAACAAACTATGGCTATGAACGGGGCTGTTTGCATTGTTTCACAGTGACTGTTCCAAGCTCTCTGCATATGCAGGCAGTTGTCTTGGCAGCATTCACCCTTGGGGCATGGTTGGCAAGGTTTACTCTATCAGGGGACTAACAAAACAGAAGTGAGCGTGTGGCTGAGGAAAGGCAGGGTGCTTGCTGCCCTGACAAAGAGGTGATCCAGACAAACAGCAAGACAGCCAGAAAACTGGAGCACTGAAGGTATGTACCTACAGACAGACCCGCGGGGCCCTGTATCCACAGACAGATCCATGGGCACCCAGTACCCACAGACAGACCCATGGGGAACCAGTATCCACAGACCCAGGACCCTCAGCATCGAGAACCCACAGACAGACATGCAGGTGCCCTGTACCCCACAGACAGACACCCGGGCACCCATTACCACAGACAAACCCATGAGCACCCAGTACCTACAGACAGCACTGTAGGCACACAGAATCCACAGACAGACCCATGGGCACCAAGTACCAACAGACCCATGGATACTGTGACAAAGCTCTGTCCTTGCCTCCGTGGGTCCCGCGTTTCCTGGCGGATTTCGCTAGCCTCAGAGGCTCACTGTGACCCTCCATGTAACCCTTCTTTCTCTCGAGACAAGGGTCACAGTCTACTGAGCCATTTTCATCATAAGCCAGCAAGGGAGGTGAGGAGAAGTTATCCTTCCTTGCACAGTCTCTGTTGTCTCCCAGTCCCCGTGATTAATCAGGGGGCAAAGGTGGGGTGGGAGAAGCCCAGGTCCACCCTCTACTCTGGGCTCCAGCCCAGGGACCCTAATAGTATCAGCTGTGGTAGCTGACTTTTTAGAAACATGACATGTACAATTCCCTGGGCTACTTCCACCACAGCAGCCCTCACTTCCTCAAGCTCCACTTCACCCTTACCTCAGGGCCTCCTTCCTTGTGCCTGAAATGGTGTGTACTACTCAGCCTCTCCAACAGCACAACTTCCTTCCACAGCTCCTGACATGCACACCCACCTGACTGACTGGGAGGCTTTTAACTAGTTTCAGCCAGCCCCTGATTGGCTTCAGGTGTCCCAATCAACCTACCATTCTCCCTGCCTTCTGGAAAGTTCTTAACTGGCCCCAGGTGTCTTAATTGACCTGGAGCAGCTTTCATTTCATTTAACCTTGTACCAGGGATTTGTTTAGCCTGGAGCTAATATATCTATCTCCCACTACTTTTCTATAGCCATCTGGCCTTGCCCTGTCACAATATCCTGTACCCACAGAGAGATCCCTGGGCACCCTGTACCCACAGACACACCCACGGACACCCAGTATCCACAGACATACCCATGGGCACACAGTACTCACAGACAGACCTTCAGGTGCCCAGTATGACAGACGGACCCACAAGTCAGTATCCCCAGACAGACCCGTGGCTGCACAGTACCCACAGACACACCCATGGGTGCCCAGTACCCACAGATACACCTGCAGGTGCCCTGTACCCACAGACAGACCCGCGAGTGCCCAGTATCCACAGACAGACCAGCAGGCACCCAATACCCATATATAGACCTGTGGGTTCCAAGTACGTACAGACAGACCCATGACTGCCCAGTACCCACAGACAGACCTGTAGGCACCCAGTACCCACAAACAGACCTGCGGGCACCTGGTATTGCTAGGATTGCTAGGAAGAGATGGGATCAACCTAACGAAGAGAAGGAAGAGCATCTTCGCAGGCAGGCTTGCTAACCTAGTGAGGAAGGCTTTAAACTAGGTTTGCTGTGGGATGGTGACCTAAGCCCAGAGGTAAGTGGGGAAGTGGGATACTGGGAGGAAGCACAAGGAGGAAGGTACAAAATGGGAAGCCTCCTCATTCACACTGAGTAAGTAGGGAAATTGGCTAGTTATCTTAGGTATATGTACGCTAATGCAAGAAGCCTGGGAAACACGCAGGAAGAATTGGAAGTCCTGGCACAGTCAAGGAACTATGATGTGATTGGAATAACAGAAACTTGGTGGGGCAGTTCACATGACTGGAGCAGTGTCATGATTGGCTATAAACTGTTCAGGAAGGACAGGCACAGGAGGAGTTGCATTGTATATAAGAGAGCAGTATGATTGCTCAGAACTCCAGTATGAAACTGGAGAAAAGCCTGTTGAGAGTCTTTGGGTTAAGTTTAGAGGTAAGAACAACAAGGGTGATGTCATGGTGGGCGTGTGCTATAGACCACCGGATCAGAAGGATGAAGTAGATGAGGCTTTCTTTGGACGACTAACTGAAGTTTCCAGATCACAGGCCCTGGTTCTAATGGGGGACTTCAATCACCCTGACTGTTGGATCATATTAAAGAAGTTCTGTATTAAAATCACAAATGAGTTTGATTCCCCATAGTTTAAATTCCAGGGTATCACTAATTAAGAGTGGTTTCAGAGTAGCAGCCGTGTTAGTCTGTATTCGCAAAAAGAAAAGGAGGACTTGTGGCACCTTAGAGACTAACCAATTTATTAGAGCATAAGCTTTCGTGAGCTACAGCTCACTTCCTCAGATGCATATCGTGGAAACTGCAGCAGGCTTTATATATACACAGAGAATATGAAACAATACCTATTCCCACCCCACTGTCCTGCTGGTAATAGCTTATCTAAAGTGATTATCTAAAGTGAAATTAGAGGTCTCTTGGTTTTCGGTACTGTTTCTCTCCCTCTGTGTGAAACTTGCAAGCTGCTAATTGTGTTAGTACATTCTAAGACAGAGTCTGTTCTCAAAGCAATTCACAGAGAGAGAGACTCAAAGCAATACTCTAACAACAGAAACAGCACCCAGAAACTCCCCGTCCTTTTGTTATATTAACAATTGTAATTAAAATAGAGATAGAGGATGTATGTGGATGGATCCTTGGTGTGGATAATAACTGAATGATCAGGGAGGTGCCAGCCTAAGAATCCAGTGTCCATCGGCTGAAGAAGGCGTCAAGTGGAAATAACCAGAGGACCCCCGGAGGGCAGACTGGAATCCACCCAACAGCCTCAAGAATGGGAGAACCAAAGAACAAGATAACATCTAGCAGCATGGAGCCGTCAGGAATGTGCTATCTGCTGATGGATTCAGCAAAAGCATGATGAAGCAATTCCCATAGACTGGCATAGGAAGAAATTCCTATAAAAATAGACTCTAAAAAGTGAGAACTTTGGGGTCTGATTCTGCAAACCAACTTCCAGGAGCATCAGATGAGCCTCTGACAAGGCCCTGCTCCCTCCTCATGTCCAGGCCACCTGGCCAGTGGCTTGACATGAGCAACTCTAAGGCTGGTAACTATGATAACAACCTTGCAGAACCTGTGTGTGTGTGTTTGTATGAATGAATGTGTGAATAAATATGAGATTGAATGGAATGTTATAGCTATAACTAACTGCTTACTATGATTTAAAAAAAGGAAGAAACAGAACCGGGGGAACAACAGACCAGTCAGCCTCACTTCAGTCCCTGGCAAAATCATGGAGCAGGTCCTCAAGGAAACCATTTTGAAGCACTTGGAGGAGAGGAAGGTGATCAGGAACAGTCAACATGGATTCACCAAGGGCAGGTCATGCCTGACCAACCTGATTGCCTTCTATGATGAGATAACTGACTCTGTGGATATGGGGAAAGTGGTGGATGTGATATATCTTGACTTTAGCAAAGCTTTGATGGATGTGGTCTCCCACAGTATTCTTGCCAGCAAGTTAAAGAAGTATGGATTGGATGAATGAACTATGAGGTGGACAGAAAGCTGGCTAGATTGTTGGGCTCAACGGGAAGTGATCAATGGCTCAATGTCTAGTTGGCAGCCAATATCAAGCGGAGGGCCCCAGGGGTTGGTCCTGGGGCCGGTTTTGTTCAACATCTTTATTAATGATCTGGATGATGGGATGAATTGTACCTTCAGCAAGTTCGCAGATGACACTAAGCTGTGGCGAGAGGTAGATACGCTGGAGGGTAGGGATAGGGTCCAGAGTGACCTAGACAAATTGGAGGATTGGGCCAAAAGAAATCTGATGAGGTTCAAGAGTCCTTCACTTAAGAAGGAGAAATCCCATGCACTGCTATAGGCAGGGGACCGACTGGCTAAGCAGCAGTTCTGCAGAAAAGGATCTGGGGATTACATTGGACGAGAAGCTGGATATAAGTCAGCAGTGTGCCCTTGTTGCCATGAAGACCAAGGCGTATTGGGCTGTATTAGTTGGAGCATTGCCAGCAGATCGAGGGAAGTGATTATTCCCCTCTATTTGGCACTGGTGAGGCCACACCTGGAGTATTGTGAGCAGGTTTTGGTCCCCCCACTACAGAAGGGTTATGGACAAATTGGAGAGAGTCCAGTGGAGGGCAACGAAAATGATCATGGGGCTGGGGCACATGACTTATGAGGAAAGGCTGAGGGAACTGGGGTTATTTAGTCTGTGGAAGAGAAGAGAAAGGGATTTGATAGCAGCCTTCAACTACCTGAAGGGGGGTTCCAAAGAGGATGGAGCTAGGCTGTTCTCAGTGGTGGCAGGTGACCGAACAAGGAGTAATGATCTCAAGTTGCAGTGGGGGCGGGGTCTAGGTTGGATATTAGGAAACACTATTTTACTAGGAGGGCGGTGAAGCTGTAACACTGCCCGTGGGAGCCAGCTGAGGTCACTCAATTAGGGTGAACTGCAAACAGAAAACCACAAACAAATAGACAAGACTTGTTTGCTTAGGTCACAAGACCTGAGAAAACATTTACCCTTCTATCTCTAACAATGGAGGCTTGGATTTCAAAGCTCTATTTATTTACATATCTTCCTAACAAGTCTTTAAAGTTCGGCCATGGGTCATGTCAGTCTGTGAGTTAATTAACTCTTTCTGGCCCTGTGTCCCCTTTCAATGACATAT
Organism: Lepidochelys olivacea; assembly: GCF_965140295.1. Taxonomy (NCBI): domain Eukaryota; kingdom Metazoa; phylum Chordata; order Testudines; family Cheloniidae; genus Lepidochelys; species Lepidochelys olivacea. Next base: position 49,984,494 of record NC_140417.1, read on the forward strand.
TATATTACACTCATAACGTCACAGAAGCACTGAAATGGGTTACCTAGGAAAGTGGTGGAATCTCCATCCTCAGAGGTTTTTTAAAGCCTTGCTTGACAAAGCCCTGGCTGGGATGATTTAGTTGGTGTTGGTCCTGCTTTGAGCAGGAGATTGGACTAGATGACCTCCTGAGGTCTCTTCCAACCCTAATATTCTATGATTCTATGGTACCCAGAGACAGACCCACGAGCACCCAGTATCCATAGACAGACCCGTGGGCTCCCAGTACCAGCAGACAGACCCGAGAGTACCTATTACCCACAGACTGACCGGAGGGCAGCCAATAACCACAGATAGACCCATGAGTGCCCAGTATCCTCAGACAGAACCATAGGCACCCAATGCCAACCAACAGAATTGCAGGCACCCAGTACCCACCAACAGACCTGCAGGCACCCTGTACCCGCAGACAGACATATGGGCACCCCATACCCACAAACAGCCACGTGGGAGCCCTGTAGCCAGACAGACCCATGGGCACCCAGTACTCACAGACAGACTCGTGAGTGTTCAGTATTCACAGACAGACCAGCGGGCACTCAGTACACACAGACAGAACTGCAGTTGCCCTTTACCCACAGACAGACCTGTGGATTCCCAGGACTCACCAACAGACTGATGGGCACCCTGTACCCACAGACAGACACATGGGCACCCAGTACCCACAGACAGACAGGTGGGAGCCCTGTAACCAGACAGACCCATGGGCACTCAGTACCCGCAGAGAGACCCGATGGCACCCAGTACCCAAAGACCGACCCACGGGTGCTTCGTACCCACAGACACACAGTATACACAGAGAGACCCACAGGCACGCAGTACCCACAGAGAGACCGGGACACCCAGAACCCACAGACAGACCCGAGGGTGCCCTGTATCCATGGACAGACCTGTGGACACCCATTACCCACAGACAGACCCGTGGGTGCCTTGTACCCATAGACAGACTCGCAGGCACCTACTACCCACAGAGAGACCTGTGAGTGCCCAGAACCCACAGAGAGACCTGCGGGCACACAGTACCCACAGAGAGACGCGCGTGCGTTCAGTATCCACATACAGACCAGCGGGCACCCAGTACCCAGAGAGAAACCCGTGAGCATCCACTACACATAGACTTACCTGTGGGCTCCCAGTAGCCACAGACAGACCCACAAGCACCTACTACCCACAGACTGACCTGCAGGCATCCAGAACCCAGAGACTGACCCACGGGCGCCCAGTACCCACAGACCGACCCATGGGTGCCCAGAACCTACAGACTGTCCTGTGGGCACTTAGTACACAGAGACAGACCCACAGGAACCCAATACCCACAGAAACATCCGCAGGCAAGCAGTACCTACAGAGACCAATGGGAACCCAGTACTCACAGAGAGACCCGCGGGAACTCAGTACCCAAAGAGAGACCCATGGGAACCCAGTACCCACGGACACATCCGAGGGTGCCCTGTATCCACTGACAGACCAGTGGGTGCCCTGTATCTGCAGACAGACCTGAGAGCACCCAGCATGCACAGTCAGACCTGCCGGTGCCCTGTATCCACCTATAGATCCCAGGGTGCCCAGTACCCACAGACCGCTCCACGGGCGACCTGAGCCCACAGACCAACCTTCTGGCACCTTGTACCCACAGACTGACTGTAGCGAAGCAAAGACTCACAGGCGCGGTGCCTCCTGCTGGTCTCTTGGGAATTAGCTCTTGTACAGCCTGGAGTGCTCTCTGTAGGCTGGTGTCTCACCTGCCTTAGGCCCCCTGTGTCCCTCCCGGACCAAGATGCCCATTTACCTCTGGGTTCTGCCCCCAGCAGTACCCCCTTACTCTGGGTTTCCCCTCCTTGTGGAACCCCCAACCCTCTAAACCCACCTTGCCTCAGTGGCTACTGCCAGTCATCATCCAGTTCCCTTTCCCTGGGGCAGGCTGCAGTCTGTAATGGTGTGACGTTACTGACATAACCTGTGACCGTATAGATCATTGTTGCAACCACTGTAATATATTTGCAGCAAATATTGTACAAAGGTTGTCATGTAAGGTGTCTATGGAAATGTTATGATTTGCTAATTATGATTATGCGATCTCTCTGTGTATAGTTTTTGTAGTTAAAGTTATGAATATCAAAATGTGTTTTGATTCTGACGTAGCCTTAGTAAAGCATTTGGTCAGATTCTTGAGAGAGAAATGTGCAAATTAAGTGCCAACCTGAGCCTGAGAAGGAGCCAGAATTTACCAATGTACATTGCTAAAGAGCCACAGTAATAGGTCAGTAGCCCCCCCCCATCATCTCCCCCCGCTCCCAGAGCTTTCCACCCTCCGGCAGCCCTGCTGATCAGCATCTCCTGATCAGCTGTTTCGTGGCATGCAGGAGGCTCGGAGGGGAAGGGAGAGGAGCGAGGGCACAGCAGGCTCAGGGGAGGGGGCAGGAAGGGGTGAAGTGGGTGCAGAGCCGGGGGCTGAGCGGTGAGCACCACTCAGAACATTGGAAAGTTGGCACCTGTAGCTCCAGCCCCGGTGCCTATACCGGAGCCACAAGTTGGCCACCCCTGAACTAAGTCATGCATGGACATGTGACTTGCCCATGTGACACCAAACTCCATTTTGTGGAAATTTTCCACAGTAAGAACAAAGAGGTGTTCTTACACCTGGAAGAGAAGATAAAAGGCAGCTGCCTCATCTCCATCTTGTCTTTAATCCCGCTTCTTACCTCTGGAGGGACTTTGCTACAAACTGAAGCTTTGAACCAAGGACTGAATGATCCATCCCAGCTGTGGATGTACTCTAGAGATTTGATTTGAACCTGCAGTTTATTCCATCCCTGCTACAAGCTGAACCAAGAACTTTGCCATTACTGTATGTAATTGATTCCATTTAACCAATTCTAGCTCTCATCTATATCATCTAGGTAACCGGTTCCTGTGCTTCACCACCCTCCTAGTGAAAAAGTTTTTCCTAATATCCAACCGAAACCTCCCCCACTGCAACTTGAGACCATTACTCCTTGTTCTATCATCTGGTATCACTGAGAACAGTCTAGATCCATCCTCTTTGGAACCCCCTTTCAGGTAGTTGAAAACAGCTATCAAATCCCCCCTCTTTCTTCTCTTCTGCAGACTAAACAATACCAGTCCCCTCAGCCTCTCCTCATAAATCATGTGCTCCAGCCCCCTAATCATTTTTGTTGCCCTCCTCAGGACTCTTTCCAATTTCTTTCTTCTTGTAGTGTGGGGCCCAAAACTGGACACAGTACTCCAGATGAGGCCTCACCAATGCCAAATAGAGGCGAATGATCACATCCCTCAATCTGCTGGCAATGCCCCTACTTATACAGCCCAAAATGTTGTTAGCCTTCTTGGCAACAAGGGCACACTGTTGACTCATATCCAGCTTCTTTTCCGCTGTAACCCCTAGGTCCTTTTCTGCAGAACTGCTGCCAAGCCACCCGGTCCCTAGTCTGTAGCAGTGCACAGGATTCTTCCTTCCTAAGTGCAGACTCTGCACTTGTTCTTGTTGAACCTCATCAGATTTCTTTTGGCCCAATCCTCTGATTTGTCTAGGTCCCTCTGCATCCTATCCCTACCCTGCAGCGTATGTACCCAGTTTAGTGTCACCTGCAAACTTGCTGAGGGTGCAATCCACGCCATCCTCCAAATCATTAATGAAGATATTGAACAAAACCGGCCCCAGGACCAACCCTTGGGGCACTGTACGCATGTATCATTTTTGTATTTAAAGTTATAAGTATTGGCTCTATACTGTCTGTATTTCAAACTTGTGTTATGCTTCTGGGTGACACCCCAGACAATTTGGCGTTAGCACTACCTAGCCTTCTTGATGGCCCATTAAGGACCATCAGCTATACAACTGGCCCATTGAGAGAAGGCAGATACACCTTGTGACTCAGCAAGGCATGCAGGGACATGCCTATGGACAGAAGGTTTTTCCATGCTATGTGCTGGGTCGCTTGTTTTTGGAACAAAGGAAGCACAGGCCACATGGCAAGAGAGTATAAAAGGCAGTTGCATCTCCTCCATCTTGTCTTCAATCCTGCTTCTTACCTCTGGAAGAACTTTGCTACACTGAAGCTCTGAACAAAGAACTTTGCCATTACTGTATACAATTGATTCCATTTAACCAATTTTAGCTCTCATCTATATTTCTTTCTTTTTATGAATAAACCTTTGGATTTTAGATTCTAAAGGATTGGCAACAACGTGATTTGTGGGTAAGATCTGATTTGTATATTGACCTGGGTTTGGGGCTTGATCCTTTGGGATTGGGAGAATTGTTTTTTCTTTTACTGGGGTATTGGTTTTCTGTTTTGGGCCATTGGGTGGCTGCTGGTGGTGATACTGGGAAACTGGAGTGTCTAAGGGAATTGCTTGTGTGACTTGTGGTTAGCCAGTGGGGTAAAACCAAAATCTTCTCTGTTTGGCTGGTTTGGCATGCCTTAATAGTAAAGGAAACCCAGCTTTGGGCTGTAACTGCCCTGCTCTAAGCAATTTGTCCTGAATTGATACTCTCAGTTGTGTCCCACTGGAGGCCGCTTCATTACAGCCCAGTAACCACAAACAGATCCGTGGGTGCCCAACATCCACATGCAGACCCGTGGGCACCCACTACTCATAGACAGACGAGCATGGCTGGTACCCACAGAGAGACCCATAGGCATCCAGTACCCACAGACTTACCTTTGGGCACCCAGTAGCCACAGACAGAGTCGCAGGCACCCAGTATCTACAGAGAGACCCGCCAGCACCCAGTACCCTCAGAAAGACCTCTTGGCACTCAGTTCCCACAGACAGACCCACAGGTGCCCAGTACCCTGAGAGAGACCCGCGAGCACCCAGTATCCACAGACAGACCCATGGGTGCCAGGTACCTACAGACCTACTTGTGGGCACCAAGTACCCACAGACAGACCTGCAGGCACCCAGTACCCACAGGGAGACCCACAGGCACCCAGTAGCCAGAGGCAGACCCCTGGTCACCCAGTACCCACAAAGAGACCCGCATGTGCCCTATACCCACAGAGAGAGCCGTGAGCACTAAGTGCTTAGAGACATATCCATGGGTGCCCAGTGTCACGGACTCATAAGTCATGCTCACTCTTGGCCCGTACGGTCCCTGGGGGGAACCCCCTTCAGTGTGACAGCCCTTCTCAGATGTCCACTCTCTCTCAGAGGTTAAGCCCCTCTGCCTCCTGGAACCGCACCTCTCTGAGCCTTAGCACACCTGTCTCTCACCCTGGTCCCCCTCCCCGAGGAAATAATGCAACCCCGTACTCTAGACTGGAGAGACTCTCAGCTAGCGTAAAACAGGAGGGTTTATTGAGACTCATCAAGCCCTTGGATAGCTACCCCTTCCTGCTTCTATACGTGGGCACTAATGACACTGCCAAGAATGACCCTGAGTGGATCATTGCAGACTACGTGGATCTGGGAAGAAGGATAAAGGAGTTTGAGGTGCAAGTGGTGTTCTCATCCATCCTCCCTGTGGAAGGAAAAGGCCCGGGTAGAGACCATCAAATCACGGAAGTCAACGAATGGCTACGCAGGTGGTGTTGGAGAGAAGGCTTTGGATTCTTTGACCATGGGATGGTGTTCCAACAAGGAGGACTGCTAGGCAGAGATGGGCTCCACCTAACCAAGAGAGGGAAGAGCATCTTTGCAAGCAAGCTGGCTAACCTAGTGAGGAGGGCTTTAAACTAGATTCACTGGGGGAAGGAGACCAAAGCCCTGAGGTAAGTGAGGAAGTGGGATACCAGGAGGAAACATGAACAGGAGAGCACAAGAGGGGAGGACTCCTGCCTCATACTGAGAAAGCAGGATGATCAGCAAGTTATCTTAAGTGCCTATACACAAATGCAAGAAGCCTGGGAAACAAGCAGGGAGAACTGGAAGTCCTGGCACAGTCAAGGAATTATGATGTGATTGGAATAACCGAGACTTGGTGGGATAACTCACATGACTGGAGTTCTGTCATGGATGGATGGATATAAACTGTTCAGGAAGGCCTGGCAGGGCAGAAAAGGTGGGGGAGTTGCATTGTATGTAAGAGAGCAGTATGACTGCTCAGAGCTCTGGTATGAAACTGCAGAAAAACATGAGTCTCTGGATTAAGTTTAGAAGTGTGAGCAACAAAAGTGATGTCGAGGTGGGAATCTGCTATAGACAACCAGACCAGGGGGATGAGGTACAATGCTTTCTTCGGGCAACTAGAAGTTACTAGATCACAGGCCCTGGTTCTCATGCGGGACTTCAATCACCCCGATATCTGCTGGGAGAGCAACACATCAGTGCACAGACAATCCAGGAAGTTTTTGGAAAGTGTAGGGGACAATTTTCTGGTGCAAATGCTGCAGGAACCAACTAGGGGCAGAGCTTTTCTTGACATGATGCTCACAAACAGGAAGAATTAGTAGGGGAAGCAAAAGTGGATGGGAACATGGGAGGCAGTGACCATGAGACAGTCGAGGTCAGGATCCTGACAAAAGGAAGAAAGGAGAGCAGCAGAATACAGACCCTGGACTTCAGAAAAGCAGATTTTGACTCCCTCAGGGAACGGATGGGCAGGATCCCCTGGGAGAATAACATGAGGGGGAAAGGAGTGCAGGAGAGCTGGCTGTATTTTAAAGAATCCTTATTGAGGTTGGAGGAACAAACCATCCCAATGTGTAGAAAGAATAGTAAATATGGCAGGCAACCAGCTTGGCTTAACAGTGAAATCGTTGCTGATCTTAAACACAAAAAAGAAGCTTACAAGAAGTGGAAGCTTGAAAAAATGACTAGGGAGGAGTATAAAAATATTGCTCAGGCATGCAGGAGTGAAATCAGGAAGGCCAAATCACACTTGGAGTTGCAGCTAGCAAGGGATGTTAAGAATAACAAGAAGGGTTTCTTCACGTATGTTAGCAACAAGAAGAAAGTCAAGGAAAGTGTGGGCCCCTTACTAAATGGGGGAAGCAACCTAGTGACAGAGGAGGTGGAAAAAGCTAATGTACTCCATGCTTTTTTTGCCTCTGTCTTCACAAACAAGGTCAGCTCCCAGACTACTGCACTGGGCAGCACAGTATCGGGAGGAGGTGACTAGCCCTCTGGAGAAAGAAGTGGTTCAGGACTATTTAGAAAAGCTAGATGAGCACAAGTCCATGGGGCTGGATGCGCTGTATCCGAGGGTGCTAAAGGAGTTGGCAGATGTGACTGCAGAGCCCTTGGCCATGATGTTTGTAAACTCATGGTGATCAGGCAAACTCCCGGATGACTAGAAAAAGGCTAATGCAGTGCTCATCTTTAAAAAAGGGAAGAAGGAGGATCCAGGGAACTACAGGCCAGTCAGCCTCACCTCAGTCCCTGGAAAAATCATGGAGCAGGTCCTCAGGGAATCAATTTTAAAGCATTTCAAGGAGAGGAAAATGATCAGGAACAGTCAACATGGATTCACCAAGGGCAAGTCACGCCTGACTAACTTAAATGACTCATCCTTTACCATGTTGCAGCACACATGGATGGGGCATCTATGCCAACAGGGATGGGGCATCTATGCCAACAGGGGAAGATGTTATGCTATGTTACTAATAAAGCCAAAAGCCATTATTGGCTAGTGTATGCAATTGTTGCGGTCCTAACAATTTTGTGCATCCTATATTGCTGTTTATATAAAAAACTAACAATAACCGTTGCCACCATATCAAAAAAATAAAAACAAAAACCTAAGTGGTGACCCCTCCCAACAAAATGTTGATTCAGCATCAAGGGGCGGACTGTCACACCCCAAGGGCCCCCCCAGAGGGTCCCCTGGGGGAGGCAGATCAGCATTGTATATTGCTAACGCTGTTGCAAGCATCGCAGGGCAATATGGGAAGGGTCAAAGGTGTGAGTGGGGAGTGGAAGATTCTTTTGCAGGCTGCAAGAGGCCAAAGTGGGAAGGAGAAAGAGAGCAGAGAATGAATTAACTCAATATTCAGCTAGCTCGGTCCAAAAATAAGACGCTGGCTCCAGCTCAAGGCCACAGCACACAACCGATGCTCAGTGGCTTGCCAAGAAACAGGGGGGATGGGGGGGAGCCTGGATTCCAACTCCGACCAGCTGCAAGAAAAGAAGATTCCACTGCATAAACCTGCAACGGGTGCAAAACCGAGGAAGACAGTAAAAGCCAACGAGGGGGAAAACAACTGATGTAGCGTCCCTAAAGCCAGGATGTTTTGGAAAAAACAAGGAAGCCAGAAAAGGCAGGCTCAAACTGGAACAAAGAGCATGGGGGAGGAGGGGGGGCAGAATTCCCAGACTGAGATGCCCCCCAAAGGACCCTAAGGTTTAAAACTCTCCCAAGAGCTGAAGCAAATTGGAGATTGGTAGCAGACCCTGGACGACCTGGGTGCACATGACAGAACTCCCATCCACCCTTTCCCCTCTTCTTCTGACGTTACACCCAGGCCTGGCCAGCCTCGGGTAGTGCGTGTGTGAGTATGAAAGTGGGTTAGGGCTACGGGCAATAACGCTTTCTTCCTTCCTCTGAGTGACATGGGGAGCACCTATCACTCCGATGAAGTGAGCTGTAGCTCACAGAAGCTTATGCTCAAATAAATTGGTTAGACTCTAAGGTGCCACTAGTACTCCTTTTCTTTTTGCTGTTATTTTATTATTTTATCAATAAAACTTTAAAACTCAGTTGCTTGATGTGCTCCATCATCTCCCCCCCAATGATCCTGTGGCCTCAGCCTGATCACCTGATGCCTGAGGCAAATTGGTAACAGAAATCTACCACACTGGCTCTGTGGATGAAGGGAAAGCAGTGGACATGTTATTCCTTGACTTTAGCAAAGTTTTTAATACAGTCTCCCACAGTATTCTTGCCAGCAAGTTGAAGAAGTATGGGCTTGATGAAAGGACTATAAGATGGATAGAAAGCTGGCTAGATCATCGGGCTGAATGGGTAGTGATCAATGGCTCCATGTCTAGTTGGCAGGTGGTATCAAGCAGAGTGCCCCCAGGGTCAATCCTGGGGTTGGTTTTGTTCAATATCTTCATGAATGATCTGGAGGATGGCGTGGATTGCACCCTCAGCAAGTTTTCAGATGACACTAAACTGGCAGGAGTGGTGGATATGCTGGAGTGTAGGGATAGGCTACAGAGGGACCTACACAAATTGGAGGATTGGGCCAAAAGAAATCTGAAGAGGTTCAACAAGGACAAGTGCAGAGTCCTGCACTTAGGTAGGAAGAATCCTATGCACTGCTACAGACTAGGGACCGAATGGCTAGGCAGCAGTTCTGCAGAAAAGGACCAAAGGGTTAGAGTGGACAAGAAGCTGGATATGGGTCAACAGTGTGCCCTTGTTGCCAAGAAGGCTAATGGCATTTTGAGCTGTATAAGTAGGAGCATTGCCAGCAGATCAAGGGATGTGATCATTCCCCTCCATTTGGCACTGGAGAGGCCTCATCTGGAGTACTGTGTCCAGTTTTGGGCCCCACATTACAAGAAGGATGTAGAAAAATTGGAAAGAGTCCTGAGGAGGGCAACAAAAATGATTAGGGGCTGGAGCACATGACTTATGAGGAGAGGCTGAGGGAACTGGGATTATTTAGTCTGCAGAAGAGAAGAATGAGGGGGGATTTGATAGCTGCTTTCAACTACCTGAAAGGGGGTTCCAAAGAGGATGGCTTTAGACTGTTCTCAGTGATACCAGATGATAGAACAAGGAGTAATGGTCTCAAGTTGCAGTGGGGGAGGTTTTGGTTGGATATTAGGAAAAACTTTTTCACTCAGAGGGTGGTGAAACACTGGAATGTGTTACCAAGGAGGTGGTGGAATCTCCTTCCTTAGATATTTTTAGGGTCAGGCTTTGACAAAGCCCTGGCTGAGATGAATGAGTTGGGGATTGGTCCTGCTTTGAGCAGGGGGTTGGACTAGATGACCTCCTGAGGTCCCTTCCAACCCTGATATTCTATGATTCTATGATGTCTCCCCCCTTCGAGTCTGAACTGAGCGGGGTCACTTAGCTAGTGACCTGGGGAAGTTCAAGGCCCCCACCCCGTGATAAAGCATCAGCTATAACATTGGCACTCCCCCTCATATGGACCACCTCCATGTCATAATCTTGGAGAAGCAGGCTCCATCTCAGCAGCTTGGCATTAGCCCCTTTCATTTGGTGCAGCCACATCAGGGGTGAATGGTCAGTGTACACAGTGATGCTCCACCCAAATAGATATGGCTGCAGCTTTTTAAGGGCCCACTGTGATGGTTTCGATCACAGACACCCCCTTGGGACTGCCACCTGATGTGCTGAGACTACCTCTGAGTCCATTTTCCTTGTCAGCTTGGGACTTCAGTACCCTGTCTTGTTGAGCCAGACACAGACCCAGGTCTGAACCACGTCCCGCAAAGCTGCAGGCTTTAACTGAAAACAGCTTAAGAAGTGCTCCTGTCTCTAGCGCCAAGACACCAAGTTCCCAGTGGGATCCAAACCCCCAAATAAATCCATTTTACTCTGTATAAAGCTTACATAGGGTAAAGTCATAAATTGTCCGCCCTCTATAACACTGATAGAGAGATATGCACAGCTGTTTTCTCCCCCAGGAATAACTTACTTACTCTGGGTCAATTAATAAGCAAAAGTGATTTTATTAAATATAAAAAGGAGGATTTAAGTGGTTCCAAGTAATAACAGACAGAACAAAGTAAGTTACCAAGCAAAATAAAATAAAATAAAACACGCAATTCTAAGTCTAATACAGTAGGAAACTGAATACACATAAAATCTCACCCTCAAAGATGGTCCAATAATCTTCCTTTACAGACTGAACTCCTTCCTAGTCTGAACCCAATCCTTTCCCCGGTACAGTCCTTGTTCCAATTCAGGTGGTGGCTAAGGGCTTTCTCATGACTGCAGCCCCCTTTGTTCTGTTCCACCCCCTTTTACAGCTTTGGCATAAGGCATGAATCTTTTGTCTCTCTGGGTCCCCAGCCCTCCTTCTAAATGGAAAAGTACTAGGTTTAAGATGGATTCCAGTACCAGGTGACATGGTCACATGTCCTGTGAGACCCCTAGCCTTCATTCTTCCTGGTTTGAGTCACAGGAAGGCTTGCAAGTAAACAGAGCCATCTACAGTCAATTGTCCTGGTTAATGGGAGCCATCAAGATTCCAAACCACCATTAATGGCCAACACTTTGAATAATTACAATAGGACTTCAGAGTTATATTTCATATTTCTAGTTTCAGATACAAGAATGATACATTTATACAAATAGAATGACCACACTCAGAAGATTATAAGCTTTGTAATGATACCTTACAAGAGACCTTTTGCATGAAGCATATTTCAGTTACATTATGTTCACACTCATTAGTATATTTTCATAAAATCATATGGAGTACAACATCACACTCTCCTCCTGAACTTACAGCCAGAGACTTGGACACTGTCCATGGCAGAGGCAGTATACCTAAAATTTCTCTTTGGGCTCCCCTCTGGGGCAGACACTCCTGTGTCCCCCAAAAAGGAAGGTGACCCTGATCCAGCTGTGGACTCACAGCTACCAGCTATGACAGACCCTTTAATTGCCAGCAAAATCCCCCCCCCTTCACTCAGGTTGGGCATACTTCCAGCTACAGAGTCCTTGGGGTCTGTTCCCACCGCAGCAATCAGCAGGATCCTAACTTCCACCTCCAGGATATATGTCTCTGTGTACCTCTTCCACTCTATTACAACCAGTTCATGCTTCTGGGTCTCAATTTGTGCTTGTCTCTGGGCCTCAGTTTCTTTGTTTGGGTTTGTCATGGTTTGCTGGTGTGCAGCCCCTTGTCTGGCTGCTTCTGCCTCCATGGCAGCCTTTTCCCAGGCAAATAGCGCATCAATTTCCATTTGTCTCCCCTTGAGACTGTCACTCAATGCGCTGGGATACCACTGAGAACCCCCTCCTGCCAGAACAGGCACCCCTCCACTCCTGTCTTGCTGAGTTAGACACTTCAGTCAGCTTCAGCACAGACCCAGAGGTTGGGCCACACCCCTCTACAGTTCACTGAAACTGAGATGCACTCGGATCAGGGGCTTCTTGGTTAACAGAGATTTTCCCAGTGTTCAGCCTTTCTGGGCAATTTGCAACCTGTGGAGTTCTAGCTTCTTCTGGTCTTCACTCCTACTTATTTTGCTTACTTTTCTGTCCCTAATTCCCTTACCCGAAATAAGCAAATAGAAAATAACAAACCAGTAACCACTTTGTCTGTTCTCCAGCCAGCACACTTAAAACTCACTTAAAATCACTAGCAGTATCTCAAAGCAATCAGCTATGAACACATCCTGCTCGACTCCGCTACTGTGTCTAAGACTAATACTGTAGAAAACTGAATACACATAAAATCTCACTCTCAGAGATGTTCCAATAAGGTTCTTTCACAGACTGGACTCCTTCCTACAATGGGACCTCAGAGCTATATTTCATATTTCTAGTTTCAGATACAAGAATGATACATTTCTAGTTTCAGATACAAGAATGATACATTTATACAAATAGGATGATCACACTCAGTAGATTGTAAGCTTTATAATAATATCTTTTGCATGAAGCATATTCCAGTCACATTATAGTCAAACTCATTAGCATATTTTCATAAAATCATGTGGAGTGCAAAGTCACACCCACACCATGGCCAGGCATTCCTTCTCTGTGGATGCATAGCGCTGCATCTTCTCTTCAATCCTGCTTCTTACCTTCTGACCTTTGGAGGAACTTTGCTACAAACTGAAGCTCTGAACAAAGGACTGAATGACCCATCCCAGCTGTGGATGTACTCCAGAGACTTGATTTGTGCCTGCAGCTTATTCCATCACTGCTACAAGCCTGAACCAAGAACTTAGCAATTGTTGTATGTATTTGATTCCATTTAACCAATTCTAACTCTCATCTACATTTCTTTCTTTTTATGAATAAACCTTTTGATTTTAGATTCTAAAGGATGCCCAACGGCATGATTTGTGGGTGAGATCTAACTTGTATATTGACCTGAGTCTGGGGTTTGGTCCTTTGGGGTCTGGAGAACCTTTTTCCTTTTACTGGGATATTGGTTTTCATAACCATTCATCCCCATAAGGAGTGGTGCTGCTGGTGATACCGGGAAACTGGAGTGTCTGAGGGAATTGCTTGTATGACTTCTGGTTAGCCAGTGGCTTAAAAGTGAAGTCTTCTCTGTTTGGCTGGTTTGGTGTGCCTTAATAGTAAAGGAAACCCAGCCTTGGGCTGGGACTACCCTGCTCTAAGCAATTTGTCCTGAATTGATATTCTCAGTAGTGTCCCACCAGAGGCCACTTTGTTACAGTCTGTACATACTCCACCACTGATTTTCCATCGGGAGATGCCTTCTCCTCCCACTCGTCCCGCATCAAGTTGAGGGGTCCCCTCACTCTCCTCACATACAGCAACTCTAATGGGAAAATCCGTGTGGATTCCTGGGGCACTTCCCTGAATGAGAACAGCAGGTGGGGTAAATACTTGTCCTGCAGGTGCTGGTCCATAAATTTTTCAGCATCATCTTTGGGGTCCCACTGAACCTCTCCACCTGCCCATTGAACTGAGGGTGGTACACCAAAGTCCAGGTGTGTCGGACCCCACACTTCTCCCACAAGCATTGGAGCCGGGTTGAGATGAAGTTGGAGCCCTGGTCTGCAAGGACCACTTTGGGGAATCGCGCTCTGTTGAAAATGGTCAGCAGCACGTCTGCCACGGTGTCTGCCTCAATAGAGGACAAGACCACTGCCTCGGGGTAGCGCATAGTGAAACCTACCACAACCAGGATGTATTTCTTCACCGACCAGGTCACACTGCTGAGGGGCCACACTATGCCCATAGCAACCTTCTGGAAAGACTCCTCTCTGATGGGCAAAGGTCTCAGATCTGCATTACACTTATTCCGGGCCTTCTCCATCCTCTGGCAGGAGTCACAGGACCTGCAATACTGTTGGACAGCATCAAAGATCCTGGGCCAGTAAAGTTCTGCAGCAGCCTCTGCCTGGTGTGCCGGATGCCCTGATGCCCTGAAAGGGGAATATTGTGGGCCAAGTACTACAGTCTGTGGTGGTACCTCTGGGGAACCACCAACTGCCTCCCAGCTTTCCAAAGTTCAGTTTGCCCCAAACCAACCCAGTCCCGGTACAGGAATCCCTTCTCCCACAGGAATCTCTCCTGGCAGTCCTTCCCCTGGGATCCTGCACGGCTGTGGCCAGCAAAAGACCTCAGCTTCTCTAAGGAGGGATCCTCCTGCAGCTCCATCTGGAATTCAGCTGCTGGGTTTGAGGGTACAGTCCTGGTTGGTGGTGGCTCAGTTTCCCCACCTTGGGATGGATGCTCTGGCCCAGCCCTGTCAATCCCTACCCTCTGTGCTTCAGTCCCCCCTTCCGGAGGTCCCACGTCCTTCGCTGGCCCTGGCTCTGGGTGAGGACCAGGGAGCTCTGAGTGCCATCCAACCAGTTCTCCAAGTCATTACCCATTAGCACCTTGGTAGGCAAGTGATTGTGCACCCCAACCTCTTTGGGTCCCTTTTTAGCCCCCCATTTCAGGTGTATCCTCGCTACAGGCACCTTGACGGGGGCCCAAACACTCCCCTCGGGGTTTCGTATGCATTAGTCACTAGCTGGTCTGGGTCCACCACCTGGGGCTGTGCCAGTGTCACCTCTCTGCCTGTGTCCCAGAATCCCTGGATGCTCCTTCCCTCCACCTCCATGGGGATGATGTAGCAATTGTCCCCAGGGCCTGTCCCACGCTCATCCGGCAGATTGAGTACGGGCATTCTGGACCTGGAGCCCTGCCTTCCCCTGCTGGCCTGGCCTGGCGGTCCCCTCCCCCTGGCATAGCCCTCTCTACTGTGGATCCCTAGACTGGCGGTTCCCCCTCTGGGTGGGCTTCCACCCAGTTGACACCCCGCGGGTTCTGCTTGGCTGCCATTTCCTTCATCTTCAGGCATTGCACCACCTTGTGTCCTTTTTAGCCACAGTAATTACATTTCAGGTTCCGCAAGTCCCACAATGGGGGTCGGCTCGCCCCAGCATTCACAGGCACCCCTGAGTTGAGCTTCCTGGAGTCCCACCTTTGAGTGGTCTCTGGGTGACTCCCCTTCTGAGTCCCCAATGTGAGTCTCCCTCCTGCCCCCGATCTGCTGTCCATAAACTCATCTTCCAGTGCATCTGCACTGCACAGATCTTCAGGCTTCCAGTCGACTAACCACATCTTAAGGTCTGGAGGGCAGATGTCATACAGCTGCTCCAACCCCACCAGGTTATACACGTTCTCTGCGGTAGTGGCCCCGGTGTCCTTCCCCCACTTAAGGAGATATTTCCCCAGCACGTTGGTGACCTTCTTGTAAGTGACACCTGGGATCTTGCGTACACCCTGGAATCATTTCCTGTACGCCTCGGGGGTCAGTTCAAATAGGTCCCCTGTCTCAGTACCATCCATTTGGCTGAATGCCTCTATGGACTCGGGACCCAGCAGCGGGGTTAGACAGCAAAGCCTGTCTGTGAGGTCAATCTGGATCAGATAACAAGCCTTCTCAAAGGCTGTGAGGTAGGCATCAATATCCCCCCCCCCACACACACACCCCCCATTAAACTGGGGCAGCAGTTTGGTGTCTAGATTCCCCACAAAACTGGCGTCTTGGGGCCCTTCCTCACTTAAGGTTGTGAGGCAGGCTGTCTTGACCCACCTCTCCTCCAACTCCAACTTGTGATTTCGCTGTTCTGCACAGTCAATCAGCCTCCGCTCCTCCAGCTCCTTCACTTTCAGCTCCAGCTCCAGTATCCGCAGCTCCTCCAGGGAGAAATCTGACCGGGGCCCCCCTGTGCTGATTGGGGAATTGGATCTGATAGATTCCCAGATGCTACAAGGACTTCCTCCATGGCTATTCCCTGGTTCTCAGGGCATCCCGGGAGTCCCCCCCGGGATCTGGAGCCTGTTCCTCGGACTGGTCATTCTCTACAAGCTGAGCCATCAGCTGCTTCTTAGAGAGCCTCCCCTCTCTCAGCCCTCTCTCCCTCCCCAGATGTGTCAGTTCTCTCTTACGGAGCTGGTTATAGGCCATTTCCATGTTGGTTCCTTCAATTCCCTTGTTTTATCGCAGGCAGCCACTCAGTGCAAAGCGCCTGCACTTGCAGCCAACTGCCTACAGGGTGCATCCACAAACAGTCCTCTGCTACCACATTCTCACAGGTTTCAGAGTAACAGCCGTGTTAGTCTGTATTTGCAAAAAGAAAAGGAGTACTTGTGGCACCTTAGAGACTAACCAATTTATCTGAGCATAAGCTTTCGTGAGCTACAGCTCACTTCATCAGATGCATACTGTGGAAACTGCAGAAGACATTATATACACAGAGACCATGAAACAATACCTCCTCCCACCCCACTCTCCTGCTGGTAATAGCTTATCTAAAGTGATCACTCTCCTTACAATGTGTATGATATTGTTTCATGATATGATATGATATTGTTTCATGGTATCTGTGTATATAATGTCTTCTGCAGTTTCCACAGTATGCATCCGATGAAGTGAGCTGTAGCTCATGAAAGCTTATGCTCAAATAAATTGGTTAGTCTCTAAGGTGACACAAGTACTCCTTTTCTTTTTGCACATTCTCACAGACTTACAGGTTGTGCCCACTCTTGGCCTGTGCAATCTCGGGGGGGGGAACCCCTTCAGTGTGACAGCCCTTCTTGGGGGTTCACTCTCTCATGGGGGTTAAGCCCCTCTGCCTCCTGGAACCACCTCTCTGAGCCTTAGCACACCTGACTCTTGCCATGGGCCCCGTCAAGGAGTCCAATTGCTCTGGAGCCCCAGGGCCTCCACTGCGAGAGGGAATAATGCAACCCTGTTCCCTAGACTGGAGAGTCTCTTAGCCAGAGTAAAACAGGAGGGTTTATTGAGCATATGAACACAGCATAGGAAATTCTCAGGGCCCTCAGGCCTGGTCTCCCCCAGCACAGCACATCTAAGTCTCTCCTTCATCCAGGTGGGCTCTGCCTGCTCTCTCTCTCCATTCCCAAACCCCAGTGCTTTCCAACTGGGCATCCGATATCACTGGCCGCAAGTCCCGCCTCTGTCCATTGTCTTCTATCCCGGTAAACAGGGTCATCTGAGCCACCTCTCCTCTCAGCCATCCTCTGTCCCCCTCTGGCTGAAACTGGCTGGTCAGGTCACTGGAGTCCTCTCTTCATAGCCCATTGTCCTCCCATTGGCCGGAACCAGCTGTGACTCCCAAGCTGGGCCTCCCGGTCACCAGGTCACAAGTCACTGGGGTATCCATTCTCCCGGCCATTGACCGGGGTCCCAAGTTCCATCGCTGGTCTTCTATAACAACAAACTCCCTCTCCCATCACCTCATTAAACCAGTAACACCCACGGAAACTGAGTCCCATCCCTCTGCATGCAAACCATTGAAAAAAGCAAGAAAAAACAAAGAGAACCCCCCACTTCGACACATGGGGTGGTTGGATCAGAACCCAGCACACACGGGTCGGCACTATGACTTGGTGTGTGGATGGGAGATTGGAGCAGAACCCGGCACACATGGCTCGGTGCTGGGACTCAGTTTCCGGACTTGTGGTTGGATCAGAACCTGGCACATATGTATCAGTGCTCGTACTCGGTGTCTGGAGAAACGGTTGGCGCAGAACGCGGCACAAATGGGTGGGCGCTGGGGCTCAGTGTGCAGGGGGATGGTTGGAGCACAACCTGGCACACACGGGTCAGTGCTGGGACTCGGTCTCCATACAGGTGGTTGGATCAGAACCTGACTATAACAATGCTGACTTTGGTGGGACCCAACTGAGAGTACCAATTCATGACAAATTGCTTAAAGCAGGGCAGTTACAGCCAAAGCTGGGGTTCCTTGGGACTTGGTGTCTGGAGGAGCAGTTGGATCAAAACCCGGCACACACGGGTTGGCGCTGGGACTCGGTCTCCATACGGGTGGATGGATCAGAACCCGCCTGTAGTGATGCTGGCTTTGGTGGGAAGTACCAATTCAAGACAAATTGCTTAAAGTAGGGCAGTTACAACCCAAGATTGGGGTTCCTTTTCACGCCAAGGCAAACCAAACCAGCCAAACAGAGAAGACTTCGGTTTTCCCCCCTGGCCAACCGTAAGTCACACAAGAAATTCCCTTAGACACTCCAGTTTCCCAGTGTCAGCACCAGCGTCACTCGTTATGGGTATGAATGGTTATGAAAACCAATACCCCAGTAAAAGAAAAAAGGTTCTTCTGATCCCAAAGGACAAAGCCCCAGACACAGGTAAATATATAAATCAGATCTTACCCACAAATCATGCTGTTGCCAATCCTTTAAAATCTAAAATCTAAAGGTTTATTCATAAAAGGAAATAAATATAGATGAGAGCTAGAAATGGTTAAATGGAATCAATTACATGCAGTAATGGTGAATTTCTTGGTTCAGACTTGTAGCAGTGATGGAATAAGCTGCAGGCACAAATCAAGTCTCTGAAGTACATCCACAGCTTGGATGGATCATTCAGTCCTTTCTTCAGAGCTTCAGTTTGTAGCAAAGTCCCTCCAGAGGCAAGAAGGAGGATTGAAGACCAGATGGAAATGACGCATCAGCCTTTTATAGTCTCTTCCAGGTGTAAGAACACCTCTGTGTTCTTACTGTGTAAAATTACAGCAAAATGGAGTTTGGAGTCACATGGGCAAGTCACATGTGCATGCATGACTCAGTTCTTTACAGGCAGCAGCCATTGCTCACATGCTATCTTGAACGTCCCCAGGAAGACTTCTTATGTCGACTGGAGTCTTCTAAGATCCATTGTCCAATGAAATGAGCTGTAGCTCATGAAAGCTTATGCTCAAATTAATTTGTTAGTCTCTAAGATGCCACAAGTACTCCTTTTCCTTTGCGGATACAGACTAACACGGCTGCTACTCTGAAAATTGTCAGTTAAGTGTTTCTTGATTGGACACTTAATTTGCAAATTCCTTTCTCAAGAAGTTGACCAAATGCTTTACTAAGGCTACTTCAGAATCAAAACTCATTGATATACAAGTATATAGCCAATATTCATAACTTCAACTACAAAAATGATAAACACACAGAGATAGCATAATCATAATTAGCAAATCATAACCTTTCCATAGACACCTTACAAGACAACCTTTGTACAATATTTGCTGCAAATATAGAACAGTGGTTGCAACAATGATTTATACATGGGTTGGTGCTGGGACTCAGTGTCCGGAAGGGTGGTCGGATCAGAATCCAGCACACACGGGTCGGCGCTGGGACTCAGTTTCCGGACTTGTGGTTGGATCGTAACCTGGTTCGTGCTCAGAGTCTGGATTGGTGGTTGGTTCAGAACCCGGCACACACGGGTTGGCGCTGGGACTCAGTGTGCTGAGGGGGGGGGGTTGAAGCACAACCCAGCATACACTGATTGGCATTTGGACTCGATGTCTGGAGGGGCAGTTGGAACAGATCCCGACACACATCGGTCAGTGCTGGGACTCGGTGTCCATAAGGGTGGTCGGATCAGAACCCGATGCGCATGGGTTGGTGCTGGGACTCGGTGCCTGAATGGGTGGTCAGATCAAAATCCAGCACACACGGGGCAGTGCTGGTACTCAGTCCACGGACTTGTGGTTGGATCAGAACCTGGCACATATGGGTCAGCGCTCGTACTCGGTGTCTGGATTGATGGTTGGTTCAGAAACCCAGTGCATATAGGTCGGCGCTGGGACTTGGGGTTTGGAGAAGCGGTTGGAGCAGAACCCAGCACACACGGGTTGGTGCTGGGGCTCAGTGTGTGGAGGGGTGGTTGGATCAAAACCCAGCACACATGGGTTGATGCTGGGACTCGGCATCTGGAGCTGTGGTCGGATCAGAATCCAGCACACACTGGTTGGTGCTGGTACTCAGTTTCCGGACTTGTGGTTGGATCAGAATCTGGCAGATATGGATCAGAGCTTGTACTTGGTGTCTGGAGAGGCGGTTGGAGCAGAACCCGGCAGCCATGGGTCGGTGATAGGGCTCAGTGTGTGGAGGCGGTAGTTGGAACACAACCCGTCACACAGTGGTCAGCGTTGGGAGTCGGTGTCTGGAGGGGAAGTTGTATCAAAACCCAGCACACACGGGTTGGCACAGGTACTCGTGCTGAGTTGTGGGTGGAACAGAACCCAGCACACACAGTTCGGTGCTGGGACTCAGTTTCCGGACTTGTGGTTGGATTAGAACCTGGCACATATGGGTCAGCGCTCATAGTCGGTGTCTGGATTGGTGGTTGGTTCAGAACCAGGTACATATGGGTCGATGCTGGGACACAGTGTGCAGAAGGGTGGTTGGAACAGAACCTGGCACACACTGGTTGGTGTTGGGACTCGGTGTGATGAGGGATGGTTGGAAAAGAACCCGGCACACACGGTTCGGCACTGGTACTCAGTTTCCAGACTTGTGGTTGGATCAGATCGACACATATGGGTCAGTGCTGGGACTTGGTATCTGGAATCATAGAATCATAGAATATCAGGGTTGGAAGGGACCTCAGGAGGTCATCTAGTCCAACCCCCTGCTCAAAGCAGGCCCAATCCCCAACTAAATCATCCCAGCCAGGGCTTTGTCAAGCCTGCCCTTGAAAACCTCTAAGGAAGGAGATTCCACCACCTCCCTAGGTAACCAGTTCCAGTGCCTCACCACCCTCCTAGTGAAAAAGTTTTTTCTCCTAACCTAAACATCCAACCTAAACCTCCCCCATTGCACCTTGAGACCATTACCCCTTGTTCTATCATCTAGTACCACTGAGTACAGTCTAGATCCATCCTCTTTGGAATCCCCCTTCAGATAGTTGAAAGCATATATCAAATCCTCCCTCATTCTTCTCTTCTGCAGACTAAACAATCCCAGCCCTGATCTACACTGAAGGCTGGGGGGGTTGACCTAAGATGCGCTACTTCAGCTATGTGAATAGCGTAGCTGAAGTCGGCGTATCTTAGGTCGAATTACCTGGCCATGAGGACGGTAGCGAGTCAACCGCTGCTGCTTCCCTGTCAACTCCACTTCCACCTCTCGCGAGCTGGAGTTCTGGAGTCCACAGGGAGTGCGATCGGGGATCGATTTATTGCATCTAGACGATACATGACAAATCGATCCCCGATAGATCCATCACTACCCACCGATCTGGATGAGGCCTCACCAATGTCGAATAGAGGGGAACAATCACGTCCCTTGATCTGCTCGCTATGCCCCTACTTATACAGCTCAAAATGCCGTTAGCCTTCTTGGCAACAAGGGCACACTGTTGACTAATATCCAGCTTCTCATCCACTGTAACCCCCAGGTCCTTTTCTACAGAACTGCTGCTGAGCCATTCGGTCCCTAGTCTGTAGCGGTGCATGGGATTCTTCCTTCCTAAGTGCAGGACTCTGCACTTGTCCTTGCTGAACCTCATCAGATTTCTTTTGGCCCAATCCTCTAATTTGTCTAGGTCCCTCTGTATCCTATCCCTACCCTCCAGTGTATCTACCACCCCTTTAGATTTGCTAAAGTCAAGGAATAACACATCCACTGCTTTTCCCTCATCTAGAGAGCCAGTTATCTCGTCATAGCCCTGGTCTACACTAGGACTTTAGGTGGAATTTAGCAGCATTAAATCGATGTAAACCTGCACCCGTCCACACGATGAAGCCCTTTATTTCGACTTAAAGGGCTCTTAAAATCGATTTCCTTACTCCACCCCTGACAAGTGGATTAGCGCTTAAATCGGCCTTGCCGGCTCGAATTTGGGGTACTGTGGACACAATTTGACGGTATTGGCCTCCGGGAGCTATCCCAGAGTGCTCCATTGTGACCGCTCTGGACAGCACTCTCAACTCAGATGCACTGGCCAGGTAGACAGGAAAAGAACCGCGAACTTTTTAATCTCATTTCCTGTTTGGCCAGCGTGGCAAGCTGCAGGTGACCATGCAGAGCTCATCAGCAGAGGTGACCATGATGGAGTCCCAGAATCGCAAAAGAGCTCCAGCATGGATCGAACGGGAGGTACAGGATCTGATCGCTGTTTGGGGAGAGGAATCCTTGCTATCAGAACTCCGTTCCAGTTTTCGAAATGCCAAAACCTTTGTCAAAATCTCCCAGGGCATGAAGGACAGAGGCCATAACAAGGACCCGAAGCAGTGCCGCGTGAAACTGAAGGAGCTGAGGCAAGCCTACCAGAAAACCAGAGAGGCGAATGGCCGCTCCGGGTCAGAGCCCCAAACATGCCGCTTCTATGATGAGCTGCATGCCATTTTAGGGGGTTCAGCCACCACTACCCCAGCCGTGTTGTTTGACTCCTTCAATGGAGATGGAGGCAATACGGAAGCAGGTTTTGGGGACGAAGATGATGATGATGATGATGATGATGAGGTTGTAGATAGCTCACAGCAAGCAAGCGGAGAAACCGGTTTTCCCGACAGCCAGGAACTGTTTCTCACCCTGGACCTGGAGCCAGTACCCCCCGAACCCACCCAAGGCTGCCTCCTGGACCCAGAAGGCAGAGAAGGGACCTCCGGTGATTGTACCTTTTAAAAATACTATACATGGTTTAAAAGCAAGCATGTGAAAGGATTACTTTGCCCTGGCATTCACGGTTCTCCTGGATGTACTCCCAAAGCCTTTGCAAAAGGTTTCTGGGGAGGGCAGCCTTATTGCGTCCTTCATGGTAGGACACTTTACCACTCCAGGCCAGTAACACGTACTCAGGAATCATTGTAGAACAAAGCATTGCAGTGTATGTTTGCTGGCGTTCAAACAACATCCGTTCTTTATCTCTCTGTGTTATCCTCAGGAGAGTGAGATATAATTCATGGTCACCTGGTTGAAATAGAGTGCTTTTCTTCAGGGGACACTCAGAGGAGCCCATTCCCACTGGGCTGTTTGCCTGTGGCTAAACAGAAATGTTCCCTGCTGTTAGCCACAGGGAGGGGGGAAGGTTGAGGGGGTAGCCACGCGGTGGGGGGAGGCAAAATGCGACCTTGTAACGAAAGCACATGTGCTATGTATGTAATGTTAACAGCAAGGTTTAACCTGAAAGAGTGTAGCCACTGTTTTATAAAATGTGTCTTTTTAAATATCACTGTCCCTTTTTTTTCCCTCCACCAGCTGCATGTGTTTCAATAATCACAGGATCTTCTCCTTCCCAGAAGCTAGTGAAGATTAGAAAGAAAAAAAACGCACTCGCGATGAAATGTTCTCCGAGCTCATGCTGTCCTCCCACACTGACAGAGCACAGACGAATGCGTGGAGGCAAATAATGTCAGAGTGCAGGAAAGCACAAAATGACCGAGAGGAGAGGTGGCGGGCTGAAGAGAGTAAGTGGCGGGCTGAAGACAGGGCTGAAGCTCAAATGTGGCGGCAGCGTGATGAGAGGAGGCAGGATTCAATGCTGAGGCTGCTGGAGGACCAAACCAGTATGCTCCAGTGTATGGTTGAGCTGCAGCAAAGGCAGCTGGAGCACAGACTGCCACTACAGCCCCTGTGTAACCAACCGCCCTCCTCCCCAAGTTCCATAGCCTCCACACCCAGACGCCCAAGAACGCGGTGGGGGGGCCTCCGGCCAACCAGCAACTCCACCACAGAGGATTGCCCAAAAAAAAGAAGGCTGTCATTCAATAAATTTTAAAGTTGTAAACTTTTAAAGTGCTGTGCTTAAAGTGCTGTGTGGCATTTTCCTTCCCTCCTCCACCACCTCTCCTGGGCTACCTTGGTAGTCATCCCCCTATTTGTGTGATGAATGAATAATGAATGCATGAATGTGAAGCAACAATGACTTTATTGCCTCTGCAAGCGGTGATTGAAGGGAGGAGGGGAGGGTGGTTAGCTTACAGGGAAGTAGAGTGAACCAAGGGGCGGGGGGTTTCATCAAGGAGAAACAAAGAGAACTTTCACACCGTAGCCTGGCCAGTCATGAAACTGGTTTTCAGAGCTTCTCTGATGCGTACCGCGCCCTCCTGTGCTCTTCTAACTGCCCTGGTGTCTGGCTGCGCGTAACAGCAGCCAGGCGATTTGCCTCAACCTCCCACCCCGCCATAAACGTCTCCCCCTTACTCTCACAGATATTGTGGAGCACACAGCAAGCAGTAATAACAGTGGGAATATGGTTTCGCTGAGGTCTAAGCGAGTCAGTAAACTGGCCAGCGCGCCTTTAAACGTCCAAATGCACATTCTACCACCATTCTGCACTTGCTCAGCCCGTAGTTGAACAGCTCCTGACTACTGTCCAAGCTGCCTGTGTACGACTTCATGAGCCAGGGCATTAAGGGGTAGGCTGGGTCCCCAAGGATAACTATAGGCATTTCAACATCCCCAACAGTTATTTTCTGGTCTGGGAATAAAGTCCCTTCCTGCAGCTTTTGAAACAGACCAGAGTTCCTGAAGATGCGAGCGTCATGTACCTTTCCCGGCCATCCCACGTTGATGTTGGTGAAACGTCCCTTGTAATCCACCAGAGCTTGCAGCACTATCGAAAAGTACCCCTTGCGGTTTATGTACTCGGCGGCTTGGTGCTCCGGTGCCAAGATAGGGATATGGGTTCCGTCTATGGCCCCACCACAGTTAGGGAATCCCATTGCAGCAAAGCCATCCACTATGACCTGCACATTTCCCAGGGTCACTACCCTTGATATCAGCAGATCTTTGATTGCGTGGGCTACTTGCATCACAGCAGCCCCCACAGTAGATTTGCCCACTCCAAATTGATTCCCAACTGACCGGTAGCTGTCTGGCGTTGCAAGCTTCCACAGGGCTATCGCCACTTGCTTCTCAGCTGTGAGGGCTGCTCTCATCTTGGTATTCATGCGCCTCAGGGCAGGGGAAAGCAAGTCACGAAGTTCCATAAAAGTGCCCTTACGCATGCGAAAGTTTCGCAGCCACTGGGAATCGCCCCAGACCTGCAACACTATGCGGTCCCACCAGTCTATGCTTGTTTCCCGAGCCCAGAATCGGCGTTCCACAGCATGAACCTGCCCCATTAGCACCATGATGCATGCATTGGCAGGGCCCATGCTTTCAGAGAAATCTGTGTCCATGTCCTGATCACTCATGTGACCGCGCTGATGTCGCCTCCTCGCCCGGTATTGCTTTGCCAGGTTCTGGTGCTGCATATACTGCTGGATAATGCGTGTGGTGTTTAATGTGCTCCTAATTGCCAAAGTGAGCTGAGCGGCCTCCATGCTTGCCGTGGTATGGCGTCTGCACAGGTAACTCAGGAAAAAAGGCGCGAAACAATTGTCTGCCCTTGCTTTCACGGAGGGAGGGAAGGAACGGGGGCCTGACAATATGTACCCAGAACCACCCGCGACAATGTTTTAGCCCCATCAGAGTGCTCCATTGTGACTGCTCTGGACAGCACTCTCTGATGCACGATTGTTTGCCGTTGCTCTGATGCAGGGAGGGGCGACTGAGGACACGGCTTACAGGGTTGGCTTCAGGGAGCTAAAAATCAACAAAGGGGGTGTCTTTACATCAAGGAGTATTTCAGGCAGGACTTCACAGAGGGTTCCAATAAGAAATGGTGCACCTAAGTTATTGTTCTTATTGGAACAAGGAGGTTAGCCTGGCCTCTGATAGATACATGGCTAGATTTACCTCGCTGCACCTTCTCTGTGAGTGACTGCAGTGTGACCTAGAGGAATGAGTCCCCTAGACAGGGGTGGAGGCAAATGAGTACAAAACAAATCTGGTCTATTTCTTGTTTTGATCCACTCCATCTATCTTTTACATCTTTGGCTGGCAGCAGACAGTGCAGAAGGACTGCATGCCATCCACATCTCATGGCTGCTCGGCAGAAGATGGTACAGTACGACTGCTAGCCATCCTCATCTCTTGCCTACCTGGCAGAAGATGGTACAGTACAACTGCTAGCAATCCGTATCGCCTGCCTGCTCACCATAAGACGGTTCAATAGGACTGACTGCAGGACTAAAGAGAATAACCTGGTCAAGTCACTCCAAATTTCGTCCCTGCGCCCATGTCTGCCCAGGCGCTCCCAGCCGACGTGGCCAGGAGCACCTCGGACACGACGAGGACGGCTACCAGTCATAGTGCACTGTCTGCTGCCAGAAGGCAATGGGTTGCTGCTACTGTGTAGCAATGCCGTACTGCGTCTGCCAGCACCCAGGAGACATAGGGTGACGGTTACCTGAGCGGGCTCCATGCTTGCCGTGGTATGGCGTCTGCACAGGTAACTCAGGAAAAAAGGCGCAAAACGATTGTCTGCCCTTGCTTTCACGGAGGGAGGGAGGAAACGGGGGCCTGACAATATGTACCCAGAACCACCCGCGACAATGTTTTAGCCCCATCAGGCATTGGGATCTCAACCCAGAATTCCAATGGGCAGCGGAGACTGCGGGAACTGTGGGATAGCTATCCACAGTGCAATGCTCCGGAAGCCAACTCTAGCCTCGGTACTGTGGAAGCACTCCGCCAAGTTAATGCACTTAATGCACTTAGAGCATTTTCTGTGGGGACACACACACTCGAATATATAAAAACGATTTCTAAAAAACCGACTTCTATAAATTCGACCTTATTCTGTAGTGTAGACATACCCATAGAAGGCAATTAGGTTAGTCAGGAATGACTTGCCCTTGGTGAATCCATATTGACTCTTCCTGATCACTTTCCTCTCCTCTAAGTGTTTCAAAATTGATTCCTTGAGGACCTGCTCCATGATTTTTCCAGGGACTGAGGTGACACTGACTGGCCTGTAGTTCCCCGGATCCTCCATCTTCCTTTTTTTAAAGATGGACACAACTTTAGCCTTTCTACAGTCATCCAGGACCTGCCATGATCACCATGAGTTTTCAAAGTTCATGGCCAATGGCTCTGCAATTACATCCGCCCACATCTTTAGCACCCTCGGAGGCAGCATATCCGGCCCCATGGACTTGTGCTCATCCAGCTTTTCTAAATAGTCCCAAACAACTTCTTTCTCCACAGAGGGCTGGTCACCTCCTCCCCATGCTGTGCTGCCCAGTGCAGCAGTCTGGGAGCTGACCTTGTTCATGAAGACAGAGGCAAAAAAAGCATTGAGTACATTAGCTTTTTCCACATCCTCTGTCACTAGGTTGCTTCCCCCATTCAGTAAGGGGCTCACACTTTCCTTGACTTTCTTCTTGTTGCTAACATACGTGAAGAAACCCTTCTTGTTACTCTTAACATCTCTTGCTAGCTGCAACTCCAAGTGTGATTTGGCCTTCCTGATTTCACTCCTGCATGCCTGAGCAATATTTTTATACTCTTCCCTGGCCATTTGTCCACTTCTTGTAAGCTTCTTTTTTGTGTTTAAGATCAGCAAGGATTTCATTGTTAAGCCAAGCTGGTCACCTGCCATATTTACTATTCTTTCTACACATTGGGATGGTTTGTCCCTGTAACCTCAATAAAGATTCTTTAAAATACAGCCAGCTCTCCTGCACTCCTTTCCCCCTCATGTTATTCTCCCAGGGGATCCTGCCCATCAGTTCCCTGAGGGAGTCAAAGTCTGCTTTTCTGAAGTCCAGGGTCTGTATTCTGCTGCTCTCCTTTCTTCCCTGTGCCAGGATCCTGAACTCGACCATCTCATGGTCACTGCCGCCCAGGTTCCCATCCACTTTTGCTTCCCCTACTAATTCTTCCCGGTTTGTGAGCAGCAGGTCAAGAAGAGCTCTGCCCCTAGTTGGTTCCTCCAGCATTTGCACCAGGAAATTGTCCCCTACGCTTTCCAAAAGCTTCCTGTATTGTCTGTGCACCGCTGCATTGTTCTCCCAGCAGATATCAGGGTGATTGAAGTCCCGCATGAGAACCAGGGCGTGCGATCTAGTAGCTTCTGCGAGTTGCCGGAAGAAAGCCTCTTCCACCTCATCCCCCTGGTCCGGTGGTCTATAGCAGACTCCCACCACGACATCACCCTTGTTGCTCATGCTTCTAAACTTAATCCAGAGACTCTCAGGTTTCTCTGCAGTTTTGTACCGGAGCTCTGAGCAGCCATACTGCTCCCTTACATACAGTGCTACTCCCCCACCTTTTCTGAGGTGGCTGGAGCAGAACGTGGCACATGGGCTGGCACTGGGGCTCAGTGTGCGGAGGGGTAGTTTGAGCAGAACCCGGCATACACAGGTTGGCACTGGGACACGCTAAGCGGTTGGGAGGTTGGATCAGAACCTGGCACACATGGGTTGGCACCGGCACTCAGTGGTTGGAGGATAGCCCTGGATACAGGGGTTGGTGCTGGGACTCGGTGTGCAGAGGGTTGGTTTGATTAGAACCTGGAACACACGAGTTGGCATTGGGATCCAGTGTGCGGAGGGATAGTTGGATCAGAACCCAACACACACTGGTTTGTGCTGGGACTCAGTGCATAGATTGGTGGCTGGATGTGAACCCGGCACAAATGGGTCGGCACTGAAACTCGGTGTGTAGAGGGGTGTGTGGATCAGAACCTTGTACATATGGGTCGGCATTGGGACTCGGTGCCCGGAGAGATGGTCGCATCAGAATCCAGCACACACAGGTCGGCACTCATACTCGGCATGCGGAGGTGCAGTTGGAACAGAACCCAGCACACACGGGTTGGTGCTGGGATTCCGTCTGATCAGAACCCAATTCCTTGATCTGGAGGCTTACAATGTGAAGCCCACAAGCCAGGTGGATCTCAAGCCAAGTCCCTGAGGTACTGTCCCAGGAGAGCAGTCAGGAGTCTTCCCTGCCTCATGTGACACAGGTACTAAGGGTACGTCTACAGTACAAAATTATTTAGAAATTATTCTATTCAAATTTTCGGAAGCTATTTTATACATTCGGTCTTCTGTGTCCCCACTAAAGCACAGAATTTGGTGGATTGCATCCACAGTACCAAGGCTAGCATCGAATGTCGGAGCGGTGCACTGTGGGTAGCTATCCCACAGTTCCCGCAGTCCCCACCGCCCATTGGAATTCTGGGTTAAGCTCCCAGTGCAAGATGGGGCAAAAACATTCTCGCGGGTGTTTCTGGGTGTGTGTCGTCAGAAAGCTATGGCAGACAATCATTTTGTGCCTTTTTTGACATGCAGACGGTGCGCCATTGCTCTCCTGCTCCTATGAATCCACCTCTCCAACTCAACTCTGCTCGGCCATCGTGAGTCAAGCAGCACAGCTTCCACCACTAACTCTGCTCTCCCGCTTTTGCCACGCTTCCGAGCTTCTTTATGTTGTCTGTCCTGGGCTCCCACCTCCGTGAAAGCCTCAGAAGTCAACCGTTTTCAGCCTTTGTTCGGCTACCGTGAACCAAACAGCACAGCTTCTGCTGCCACTCTGCTCTCCTATGTTTCGCGCCCTTTTTCCAGGATTACCATGCAGGCACCAAAGCCATGGAGCCCGATCAGATCTCCACTGCAGTTTTGACCATTGTAAATACCTTGCGCATTATCCAGCAGTATGTGCAGTACCTGCAAAACCAGGCAAGGAAGCGACGACAGCACGATTACTATACTGATGAGGACATGGACACAGACGGCATGGCAAGTGGTGATTGGGAGATCATGGTGCTGTTGGGCCAGGTTCATGTGGTGGAATGCTGATTCTGGGCCCGGGAAACAAGCACAGATTGGTGGGACCGCATAGTGTTGCAGGTATGGGATGATTCCCAGTGGCTGAGAAACTTCTGTATGCATAGGACCACTTTCATGGAACTTTGTGACTTGCTGTCCCCTGCCCTGAAGTGCAAAGACACCAAAATAGAGCAGTCCTCACAGTTGAGAAGTGAGTGGCCATAGCCCTGTGGAAGCTTGCAATGCCCAACAGCTACCGGTCAGTCAGAAATCAGTTTGGAGTGGGGAAATCTACTGTGGGAGCTGCTGTGATGCAAGTAGCCAACACAATCATTGACCAGCTGCTATCAAGAGTAGTGACTTTGGGAAATGTGCAGACCATTGTGGATGGCTTTAATGCGCTGGGGTTCCCTAACTGCGGCAAGGCAATAGACGGAACGCATGGCCCCGGAACACTGGGGAGGCCAGTACATAAACCACAAGGGGTAATTTTCCATGGTGCTGCAAGCACTGGTGGATCACAAGGGACGTTTCACTGACATCAATGTGGGATGGCCGGGAAAGGTGCATGACGCTTGCATCTTTAGGAACTCTGGTCTGTTTGAACAGCTGCAGGAAGGAACTTACTTCCCAGACCAGAAAATTACTGTTGGGGATGTTGAAATGCCTATAGTTATCCTCGGGGACCCAGCCTACCCCTTAACGCCATGGTTCATGAAGCCGTACACAGGCACCCTGGACAGTAGTAGGAAGCAGTTCAACTATAGGCTGAGCAAGTGCAGAATAGTGGTAGAATGTATGTTTGGACATTTGAAAGTGCGCTGATGCAGTTTACTGACTCGGTTAGATCTCAGCACAACCAATATTCCAATTGTAATTGCTGCTTGTTGTGTGCTCCACAATATCTGTGAGAGTAAGGGGGAAACGTTTATGGCGGGGTGGGAGGTTGAGGCAACTCGCCTGGCGGCCAGTTTCGCACAGCCAGACAACAGGGCAATTAGAAGAGAGCAGCAGGGTGCACTGCACATCAGAGAAGCTTTGAAAGCCAGTTTCATGACTGTCCAGGGTACGGTGTGAGAGTTGTGTTTATTTCTCTTAAAGTTACCCACCTTCTATATATATATATATATATATATATATATATATATATATATATATATATATATATATGATTGAAAGGAAATAAAGTCACAATTGTTTAAAAACCGTTCTTTATTATATGTTGCACAAAACATTGAGAGAAATCAGAAGCTAGACGGGGGTGGGGGTATTGGGTTAGGAGGGTGGAGGAGGAGAGAAGGACAAGTCCAGAAACCAAATCAAAGTTTAGGATATGCCAGCTTTCTGCTGCTTGTGCAATCCTCTGGGGTTGACTGTGTGGGTCCCCGTAGCCTCCCACCCACCACCCTCGTATTCTTGGGTGTCTGGGTGAGAAGGCTATGGAACTTGGGGAGGAGGGAGGGCGGTTATTCAGGGGCTGCAGTGGCAGTCTGTGGTCTTGCTGCCTTTCCCGCATTAGATCCACCATACAGCAGAGCATGTCAGTTTGCTCCCCCATGAGCTTGACCATAGATCCTGCCTGCTCTCATCGCGCACGTCCCTCCTCTCTTCGTGTTCATTTAACGCTTTATGTGACTCTGCAATTGTTTGCCTCCACGCATTCAACTGGGCCCTATCAGTGTGGGAAGACTGCATGAGCTCGGCAAACATGTCGTCCTGAGTTCATTTTTTCCGTCTTCTAATCTGGCCCAGCCTCTGGGATGGGGGCCCACATTGCAACATTTGCGCCTGCTTCAGGAGGAGAAAAAGGGAGGGTAGTATTTTAAAAGATACATTTTAGAGAACAAAGGGGACACTGTTACTCAGTGAAACAGGCAATTCATAGTACATGGCACATGTTCTTTCTGTACAAGGTCTCATTTTGCCTCTTATACTGAAGTGCCTGCCACTTTGGTGCGAGTAAGCAATCACATGTGGCCAAGCAACAGAATTCAGCTTGCAGGCAGCCTGAGGGCTCTCTGGGACGATCGCTTCACATAACATCCTCCCCCCAACCTCACCCCCCCACACACCGCAGGGCTTCGATGAGGCTCTGAGCAGGGATGAGCCCTTTAAACTAAACTCGAACAGCCCAGCGTGGCTGGGTTTCCCCCCACCCCACACTGTGTGGCTCCAATCAAGCTCTCACTCACCAGACGTGCCTTCTCCAGGGTCATGGTCTGGGAGCATACTTTGGGAGTAGGGGGAGGCTATTGGCTCCAGTGTTAAGAATAGTTCCTGGCTAGGGGGGAAAACAGATTCCGCACTTGCCGCCTGTGCACTGTCCTCCTCCTCCTCTTCGTCCTCCAAAAACTCATCCTTCTCGCTCTGTGCTACTCCCTCCTTGCAGGTGTCCATGGACAGTGGTGGGGTAGTGGTGTCGTCACCCCCCATAATTGCATGCAGCTCACGGTAGAAGCAGCATGTATGGGGCTGTGACCCAGAGCACCCGTTCACCTCCCTGGCTTTTTGGTATGTTTGCCTGAGCTCCTTGATTTTTGTAAGACACTGTTCTGTGTCCCTGGAGTAGCCTCTTTCCGTCATGGCCCTGGAGACTTTAGCGTACGTATTTGTGTTCCTTTTTTTGGAATGTAGTTCTGCCGTAACAGATTCGTCTCCCCAACATGCGATGAGATCCAGTACCTCCCGTTCGGAGCATGCTGGAGCTCGTCTGCGAATCCGGGACTGCGTGGTCTCTTGAGATGGTGGACTCTGCATGGTCGCCTGTGATGGTGGACTGTGCTGATGGTCACCTGTGCTGATGGTGACCAAACAGGAAATTCAAAAGTTCCCGGGGCTTTTACTGCCTAAAAAAAACCTGGCTAGTGCATTGGAGTTCAGAGTGTTGTCCAGAGCAGTCACAAGGGAGCATTCTGAGATAGCTCCAGGAGGCCAATATCGTTGAATTGCATCCACAGTACTTGTAACAACTGCAATCTCGATTTTAGCGCTACTCCACTTGCCGAGGTGGAGTACAGAAATCGGAGTAAAGAGCCGATTAAATCGAAAAAAACTGGTTTTGTTGTGTGGATGGAACCAGATTTATTTTGAGGTAAGTTGGCTAATTCCGAAATAACCGCGTACTGTAGACCAGGCCTAAGAGCATCTGCTTGTGACCAACCAAATGCTGGGCTGCCGTGCAGCGCTGAAGCAAAGTTATCCTCCTGAAGCTTCCTGGGAGACTCCGTCTGATGCTTGATTTCCTCCCAGCTGTAAGTACATTAGCAGCCACAGCTCAAAGCCTGGCCCATCTGCACTCCCGCTTGACACCCAGCAGCTCCTTTCTTAACTTCATTTGTGCTCTGGCCCTGGCAAAGCTTCCTGCCGGGGTGATCCCTATGCCATCAGTGCCAGATGAGCTGCCTCCCACGTGTGGCTGAGCTCCTAGCACCACTGGAGAGCATGAGACTTGGTCACCCTGATGGTGCTTGTGCTGCCTGATCCTGTCCGTCCTGCTGAACGGGGAGAACTGGCATTCCCAGGCATGGATTGGGACTGCCAGCTGGGAATGAAAATAATGAATAATTCTTTTCCCATCCATCACAGATTCCAAATGAAAACATGTTAGCCATTAATTAGGCCTCACTCTCCCTGTTGAGGCAGTGATATGGGGGAAACTGAGGCACAAAGTGGGGAAGTGACTTGCTTAAGGTCACACAACAAATCAGTGGCGAGAAGTGAACCCAGGAGTCCTGACTCCCAGCATCCCTCCTTGTGTCCGGACAGGCAATCAGGAGCACCTGGAAGTCCTGGCATCCCAGAGTGACAAATCCATCAGTTCACTCAGAATTCCCTGGCTGTTTCAGCTGCAGGTGACCCTGCTGTTCCTTGTCTGGCTGTGGAGAAAAGCTGGGGCTGTATTCACATCAGATATTGCCCCAAGTATCATGTCTGTTGTGGAGGGCGCCGTACCAGAGCCATCGCTGCCAAGGCTGGTGTTGGCGGTAGGGTAGTGTGGTGTAGTTGTGGCTGGATCTCTCTAGGGCAAACCCATCACACACAGACTCTCTCCTGCTCCTGCAAACTGTTTTCCTTCAGGTGCCACAAAAGAATTTTGTTTCTGAGACCACAGGGGCGGACGTGTGTCTGTCTGTTCCTGCCCTGTGTCGGCCATGAGCCCAGCAATCCCTCTGCTTTTATTCTCTCTTTCCCTGTTTCCTCCTTCGTTTTTCTTCCCTCCCCCACTTTGTTCATCTCACTCCCTTTTAGTATTTCCACCCCCGACCCCAGCCCCTCCACCTGTCCTCAGCCCTGCCTTGCGCCATTGCCCAGAGAGCAGCCAAAGAACTGACATTGACAGGATCTGGTCAGTTTCAGTGTGCCCTTCTGGGGATCACCCTGACCAGCCAGGGGTTCCCTCACCTCCTGTAATTTTGGGCCCTTAGCGCCATGCTGCCATGGCTCAACACTCTGACACCACACATGGAAAGGGCTCCTGCTGGCTCTTACCCACCTTGTTACTCTCGGCAAGGTGACCCCAACAATCTCCTCCAGTCCTGAGTCCCCCCAGATCCGCCTTCCTGAGTTTTAACAGCCAGGGACACAGATTCTCCCCTCGGGGTTTGTCACCCCTGAAGTGTGCCACCTCCCCCCAGTTATCAGCTCACTTTGGCAAACTAGACACCTGTAAGGGTAAGAATGAACAAACAGTTGATTTCACAGGAGAATCACAACTTCCAGGATGAGCCAGTGTGGAAAAGCCATGCTGCCAAGTCACATGGAAAAGAACCCCATAGAGACAACTGCAGGCTGTATTTGCTAAATTCCCCTTTCTAATCCAAGTCACCTAATGCCTCTGAACAGTCCCCAGCATGCCTCTGGCCTAGAGGGGACCCCATGTTCCATAGACAGCACCCCGCTTGAATGCTGGCCCTCTGCATCTGGATCTCCTTCATGCCACCCCCTTCTCTGTTATGGGCTGGCAGGGTTTTTTTTTTCTCTCTCTCAGACTGTGTGATCAATGGTGGGGGGAATTTCCCTCCTTTCTCAGTTTCCCAAGAGTGGGGGTTTCTTTTCTTCTCTGTTTCAGTGTCTTTCCATTAAATTTAATGGTCCACCATTGTGTCTTCCTGGGCTGTGCAAGGCTGGGTGCCTGCAGTTAGTTATGTGGAAACAACTGGCCTGGGAGAAGCCTCAGATTGTGTCTCCTCTGTTGTGAGGTGATGCTGCAGTTGCAGCCCAGTTACCATGACAATGTTCTACACAGACACAGTCATAGCCAGAACCCACATCCGGAGCTGCTAATGGCAAGTTCAGAACAACTCTCAACCTTCACAACATGACAGGTATTTATACCCAGGAACACCATAAATGTAACCCTTCTGCCCATCAGAGTTGGCAGCAACAAGGGCCGGGTTCAGTATCTAGGGGTTCCATTTTAATAACACAAGGCAAAACCAGCTTGAGCCCCCACCCAGTGACCTGGGACAATTACATACCACCCCCGTGGGTGCCTCTGAGAGGCAATACTTCCCCTCTCACAAGCACGGAGTCTGAGTGTAGCAAAAGCCTTTCAATAAAGGAGGGAAACAATGTGGCATTATGTTGGGGAAACACCACCAACAGGATTCATAACACAACGCATGAGCAAAAGACCCACCCCCAAAGTAAGTTTGGCAGTGTCCTTTTCCCCTCAGGGTCTTAAGCCCAGCAACCCCCCAGTCACCTCACCCACAGGTTTCTGACCGTAGAGAGTTCAGAAGTTCCTTCCCAGAATCATAGAATCATAGAATCATAGAATATCAGGGTTGGAAGGGACCCCTGAAGGTCATCTAGTCCAACCCCCTGCTCGAAGCAGGACCAATTCCCAGTTAAATCATCCCAGCCAGGGCTTTGTCAAGCCTGACCTTAAAAACCTCTAAGGAAGGAGATTCTACCACCTCCCTAGGTAACGCATTCCAGTGTTTCACCACCCTCCTAGTGAAAAAGTTTTTCCTAATATCCAATCTAAACCTCCCCCACTGCAACTTGAGACCATTACTCCTCGTTCTGTCATCCGCTACCATTGAGAACAGTCTAGAGCCATCCTCTTTGGAACCCCCTTTCAGGTAGTTGAAAGCAGCTATCAAATCCCCCCTCATTCTTCTCTTCTGCAGGCTAAACAATCCCAGCTCCCTCAGCCTCTCCTCATAAATCATGTGTTCTAGACCCCTAATCATTTTTGTTGCCCTTTGCTGGACTCTCTCCAATTTATCCACATCCTTCTTGTAGTGTGGGGCCCAAAACTGGACACAGTACTCCAGATGAGGCCTCACCAATGCCGAATAGAGGGGAACGATCACGTCCCTCAATCTGCTCGCTATGCCCCTACTTATACATCCCAAAATGCCATTGGCCTTCTTGGCAACAAGGGCACACTGCTGACTCATATCCAGCTTCTCGTCCACTGTCACCCCTAGGTCCTTTTCCGCAGAACTTCTGCCTAGCCCTTCGGTCCCTAGTCTGTAGCGGTGCATTGGATTCTTCCATCCTAAGTGCAGGACCCTGCACTTATCCTTATTGAACCTCATCAGATTTCTTTTGGCCCAATCCTCCAATTTGTCTAGGTCCTTCTGTATCCTATCCCTCCCCTCCAGCGTATCTACCACTCCTCCCAGTTTAGTATCATCCGCAAATTTGCTGAGAGTGCAATCCACACCATCCTCCAGATCATTTATGAAGATATTGAACAAAACCGGCCCCAGGACCGACCCTTGGGGCACTCCACTTGATACCGGCTGCCAACTAGACATGGAGCCATTGATCACTACCCGTTGAGCCCGACAATCTAGCCAGCTTTCTACCCACCTTATAGTACATTCATCCAGCCCATACTTCCTTAACTTGCTGACAAGAATACTGTGGGAGACTGTGTCAAAAGCTTTGCTAAAGTCAAGAAACAATACATCCACTGCTTTCCCTTCATCCACAGAACCAGTAATCTCATCATAAAAGGCGATTAGATTAGTCAGGCATGACCTTCCCTTGGTGAATCCATGCTGGCTGTTCCTGATCACTTTCCTCTCATGCAAGTGCTTCAGGATTGATTCTTTGAGGACCTGCTCCATGATTTTTCCAGGGACTGAAGTGAGGCTGACTGGCCTGTAGTTCCCAGGATCCTCCTTCTTCCCTTTTTTAAAGATTGACACTACATTAGCCTTTTTCCAGTCATCCGGGACTTCCCCGGTTCGCCACGAGTTTTCAAAGATAATGGCCAATGGCTCTGCAATCACAGCCGCCAATTCCTTCAGCACTCTCGGATGCAACTCGTCCGGCCCCATGGACTTGTGCACGTCCAGCTTTTCTAAATAGTCCCTAACCACCTCTATCTCCACAGAGGGCTGGCCATCTCTTCCCCATTTTGTGATGCCCAGCGCAGCAGTCTGAGAGCTGACCTTGTTAGTGAAAACAGAGGCAAAAAAAGCATTGAGTACATTAGCTTTTTCCACATCCTCTGTCACTAGGTTGCCTCCCTCATTCAGTAAGGGGCCCACACTTTCCTTGGCTTTCTTCTTGTTGCCAACATACCTGAGGAAACCCTTCTTGTTACTCTGACATCTCTGGCTATTACTCTTGACATATCTGGCTAAGGGGAGGACCCACAGGTCCAGGATTCCAAATAAGTATGGCGGACAACTGATGATAAAACAGGAATGGGAGTGAGATCACAGGGCTAAACAAAGGGAACCAGAAGAGGACACCAAGCAGAGAACCCCGGACAGTGCCCACTGATCCTCAAAGGTGTGGAGGTAGCCAGTGGACGCTGCCCAAAGGAACTCTGCCCGGATGCATGAATGGACTGAGGAGCAGAAATAGGCCCCACAGTTGCAGGAAATCCTGTCAACCAACCTCCTCTCCCTGGTTTTGTAGATGGCCATTTTGGCCAGGGCTAGGAGGAGGTTGACTAGGAGGTGACTTTGTGGGACCACGGATAGGAAGTGCATATATGAACATGTGAGGGGAAAAGTGCAACCAAAAACATAAGAACAGATCTAAAAGAAGCCAGAATAGGGGCTGCAACCTGGTGCCCCACAGGTACACATGCGCCAAGGTCTCCCTCGTGCCGCAAAAGGGGCAGGTGTCCAGGAGAGGAGTGAACTGCGTCAAGTACACACTCGTGCTCATGGCTCCGTGAAGGAGCCGCCAGCTGACGTCCATCTTGGGCCTCGGGACCAGGGTGGAATATAGGCTGGCCCACCAGGGCTCCTCACCCTCCAAAGGTGGCAAGAGGTCCCGCCACTTCGTGTCGGGGCGGGACACGAGCGTAAGGACATGAAGAGTGTGGAGCACGAGCGTGTACAGATGTTTTCTTGGCATGGTCCAGAACCAAACCAGCTGCAAGTCGTGCAACCGGCTCGCGGTAAAGGGGTGGGATGGCCGGGGAGGTCCACGGAGCAGGGGCCTGATGAAAAGGTCCGGAGGGCCTGGGGTATCAGGTGGGCGGGGCATGCCCCCTCGCAGGACCCAGTCAAGGAAGACCCGAGCAGTGGGCAATAAAGCGGCCCTCACCTCCTGAAGTACATGCTGGGGAGTACGAGGCCTGGAGAGCCCCATGTGCTGAGCGAGCATTAGGGGATCCAGCCAGTCTCCCCAGTTGTAGTCCAGGAGGTCTCCGACTCTGGTGACTTCTGCCAGGATGAACCTCTGGTTCACCGAGGGGGACTCCGCCACCTGCACACAGAGCTGTTGGTTGTGTAGCAGGGGCTCTGCGAGGAGATCAACCCCCTCAGAGACCAACCAGTTTCCGGGTCTGGAGGAGGTCCTGGTAGAAGACCGGCAGCCTGGAGCAGTCTCGTGGAAGACCCCTCGGACGGAGATAAAGGAGCTGCTGGTCGTATCAGAGCCCTTGGAACTGGTGCAGGAAGGCTTGCACCAGTACACTCCATGCCAGACTACCTGCACCATAAAGGAGCATCTGCAGGGCTTGGAGGCAGAAGACATGGACCTGAGTGCGCAGGCACTTCAGGCCCTGTCCTCCCTCCTCCAGGGGCAGGTGGAAGACTCCTGCAGAGACCTAGTGCAGACCTGGCCAGAAGAACTGGGGAGGGAGGGATAGCTCAGTGGTTGAGCATTTGCCTGCTAAACCCAGGGTTGTGAGTTCAATCCTTGAGAGGGCCATTTAGGGATCTGGGGCAAAAATTGGGGATTAGTCCTTCTTTGAGCAGGGGGTTGGACTAGATGAACCTCCTGAGGTCCCTTCCAACCCTGATATTCTATGATTCTATGAACTCCAGAATCCATGTCCGGAG
Source organism: Lepidochelys olivacea (assembly GCF_965140295.1). Lineage (NCBI taxonomy): Eukaryota > Metazoa > Chordata > Testudines > Cheloniidae > Lepidochelys > Lepidochelys olivacea. The sequence continues at coordinate 50,023,325 of NC_140417.1, forward strand.
GTTGGCCAGGAAGCCCGGGGCTGGGACCAAGGTGTTGAGCCGGTGCAAGAGCATGGACAGGACTAGCTGATTAAGCACCAGTGCCCTCCCTCGGAGGGAGAGGCACCGGAGTAGTCCTGTCCATCTCTGGAGCCACTCTGCCACCCTGTCCTCTAAACCTTGCCAGTTCTCCAGCAGAGAGGGATGCGTGGCAGAAAGGTAAACACCAAGATAGAGCAGCGGACCTGCACTCCACCTGCTGGCCTGAAGACCACCAGGAAAGAGCTCTTGACCCAGTTGACCCGGGCAGAAGAGGCTGTCGAGTAGACAGTCTGGCAACCCTCCACCCGCACCAAGTCGCCCGGGTCCTGGACCACGAGGAGCACGTTGTTGGCATATGCTGACAGGACCAGCCGCAGCTCCGGCTCTCACAGCACCAACCCTGTCAACCTCCGGCAGAGGAGACAGAGGAAGGGCTCAATAGCCAGAGCATACATATGGCCCAAGAGGGGGCACCCCTGCTGTACTCCCTACCTGAAGCTGACCAGCTAAGTCAGGGCCCAGTTGAGTCAGGGCCCAGACACTCCGCAGAGGCGTACAGCACCTGGAGAAAGCCCACAAACTGGGGTCCGAAGCTGAACGCTCTCAGAGTTAAGCACAGGTTGGCCAAACCCCTTTCAGGGCCAGTCTAGGGTCATATGGCCCTGCTCAGCACAGGGGGCTGGACTAGATCTCGTGAGGTCCTTTCCAGCCCTGCATTTCTATAATTCTATCAATGTCATTGCGCTGTGGCCCTAGCCTGATGAGTTTCCTCCATCCAATCAGGGAACAAAAGAAACATCATGTGACCCATCACGCCTACCTAGCACTGATTGGCATTTGAGCCTGGCAAAAGATGCTGGCAGCACAGCTCCTGTGGATGGGGGCACTTGTTTTTCCAAGCCAGGAGGATGCACAGCGGCCATTTCTGCAGTGGTCAGGGGAGCTGCTGCAGCCCATCACCAACTAAGGCCATGCAGCTCGGCCTCTGCTCAGAGCACCTGGTCCAGTGTCCCTCTATCACGGGGTTCTTAGCCTGGGCATCACAACAGCCCTGCCCTCCCCTGGCTGAAGGGAAGCAGTGTCCACAGTGAGATGAGAGGGAGATCCCAGCTAGATCCAGCAATAGGGAAAAGGGAATACTAGTGAGATGGGGCAGGTCCCGGCTCTATGGTAGGTGTGGTCATGGCTGGATCCAAGCCAGCTGGATGGTCGGGTGTTCTGGCTAGACAAGAGGCAAACTCTGGGGGGTTCCCATATGGGGAAGGGTCCATGCTGCTGTGTGGAGGTGGGGCTGAGTGAGGCTTGGGGGCACTTTCTTCTGGCTGAGGCCCTGCACTGGGTGTTGGGTCTGGTGGAGCTGCTTGCAGAGGAGTTTCCGGCTCAGCCAGAGACCCCTCTGCTCCTTAAATTCGCTGCCTGGGGGAACGCAGAGTCCTGTGTTCCCGGTGCCTGTAAAGAAACCTGTCCATCTTCCCACCATGTACGGTCACACCTGGTCCAGCTCCAGGCCCAGCGCTATGTCCCTGCAGCTCATTCTCCGCTGGGGAGAGGGCTCAGCTGCTCTCCTGATGATTTACTCTGTCCATTCCAGGCGCTGGCTCAGACTTGGGCCCCACTTCTCTCATTGCTGGGCTGATGGGATGGAGTCGAGGGAGCTCTCTGGAGGGGCAGCTAGGCCCTTCTGAAGGGAGGCCCATCCAGCATGGGTGTAGGTGGGAAGGAGGGAAGGGCCAGGACACCTGTGTTCTATTCCCAGCTCTGGGAGGTGTGCAGGGTCTAGTGGGTTAGAGCAGAGGGCTATGAGTCCGGACTCTTGGGTTTGATTTTCCTAAGTAGATAGTGCAGCCTAGTGGTTAGAGCAGGGGAGAGGGACCCAGTGGTCATTTAATCTGGTCTGATATGATCCATTGGCAGCTTCTTGCAGGACTTCACCTGGGGCAGAGTCACTACAGCACTGCCTAACAGGGCGATCCTTGCTCTCTCCCCACCCCACACTGCCGGACCCCGCACCCCAGATGCTGAGCCTCAGCACAGAGCCGGGGGGAGAGTTTGGGGTTTAATCAGGGTCTGGGAGAGGGGAGACCAGGGCTTGGGCTAGATCCTGACCTGACCTCCAACCTGGGGTAAGAGGCAGCGTATAGCTACGGGACTGAGAGCTCCCCGTTGCTCCAGGGGTTAGTAAGTTACTGCAGCCCCCCAGCACTGGCAGCACTGGGGTGGTGGAGCCAACTCTTTACCCTGCCCCACTACTTACAGGCTGGGAAGGGGGGCAAGGCTGTGAATGTCAGTGGTGGGATCCCCAGGTTTGACACCCGGATCCCCTGGGCTGAAGCATGGGCTGCCACAGCTCAAGCCACAGGGGCAGCCCCACTGGCAGGCAGCAGTAGTAGGCTCTGATTCTCTTGTGTGAGGGGGATGTGCACACAGAGTTAGGGGCCAGGGAGGCTATCACTGCCCCTTCCAGGAGGGGCTGCCCCCTTCCCTGTCTTTTGGAGCAAGGTGCCAGGGTTCCCAGTGGGGTTCTGTGTCCCATAAGGCTGCCCTGCCCCAGCCCGCTCTTCTCCCTGCCCTCCAGAGAGCTCCCTATCCTGCAGTGTGGGGTGTGATGAGAAGCTATACCTGGTCCTGCCACTAGCAGAGCTCTGGATGCTGTAGGACACAGGGGTGTCTAATCAGGGGTAACCACCCCGACCCCCAGGGACATCAGGGCGGGCTGCTGGGAAGAGGCAGCAGCAGCACCAGGCCTTAAGATCCCCGTAGAGTGGGGCACCAGCTGAACAGCCGGCATTCTGCTCATCTTCCCTCTCTCCCCTGCTCCCGTAGAGTGCCCTGCTGCTCGGGCCCATCTCCCCCTCCCACTGGTGCCCTGCAGCTCCAGTCCCACTGGGGCTCTGCTCCCCAAGGGCACCGCCTGTTTTCTCCCCCTTATGTAGGAGCTCCCCACAGTGGCAGCAGCTTGTCTGGCCCCTCCTCATTCCAGCTGCAATTCAAAGTGGGAGAGCTGAGTCAGCTGGAGGAGCCAGCGGGAAGTGAGGAGGAGCCAGCACCATGTGCCCAGCCAGCTGTCTGCAGAGCCCCAGAGAGGTCGCCAGGGACCACAGCTCAGGGAACCTCTGTTCCGCTTAGGCAGGCTCTGATGCTAGATCTGATCCAGGCTCCAATGCCAGCTGTGACACGGACTAGATCCAGGCTCCGACATCAGCTCCAATCTGGGCTCTGATTCTGGCTCTGATCCCAGTTGAATCTGGGCTCTGACACCGGCTCTGATCCGGGCTCTGATGCTGCTTGGATATGGGCTCTGACCCTGGCTCTGATCTGGGCTCTGACCCGGGCTCTGATGCCAGCTCTGATCCAGGCTCTGATGCTGGCTCTGATCCCAGCTCTGACGCTGGGTCTGATCTGGGCTCTGACGCTGGCTCTGATCTGGGCTCTGACGCCGGCTGGCCTTACTCAGGTGGGTGAAGGAGCTGTACCTGTAGGTCAGGAGGCAGTGCCCTGTATGCCCCATGCAACATTAACACAGGAGGGATAGCTGGTTATTGATGGTGCCTGGAGACTGAGCAAGAGGCAGAGCCTGGAAAGCTTCCCCCAAACCTTGTGCCTAGCCCTCACCCTGCAAGAAGTAGCTGGCACTGCCCACTGCTGCTCCCAGCTCACTGCAAACTTGGGCAGCTGGCTCTGAATGGCTGACCATCTGTGCCCAGCTGGAGATGCCAGGGTGGTGGGTGAGAGAGCCCAGGGAGACTGGATCCAGCAGCCAGTGGGTGAGGAGTAACTTACATACAACATGGGGCAGTGCCACCAAAAGGGAATGGAAGCAGCGGAGAGCTCTGGGGCAGGGGGGAGCGTGATGCCCGGGGGGAGGGAGCCAGAACCCAATCCATCAAGGGCCTCGGGTTGGCACAAAGAAGCCACAGGGCTGGCATAAGCCTCCCACAAAAGAACCCCAGCATGAAGGGCCCTCTGCCAAGGATGGGGCTGGTTGTGCCACCAAGCCCAGGCACAGGGAGCATCCCAGGGTGGGCTGGGAATAGTGCTGGCCTCTGTTGCTGCCTACGGCAGCTGCATTTCTCTGTCTCTCTTGCCAACACCATGAACAGGCTTGAGCTTTCCAAACTAAACCAACCCTCGAGAAGACAGTCAGAATAGTGGGTGGGAGTAGGGGGTGCACAGAGGGCCAGAGGGCTGCAGAATGCTGGCAGAGAGTGAAGTCAGGCACTGACCCCGAGGGGACTAGCAACCAGAGCAGGGTGGGGCTCGCCATGTAGTGTCACTGCTGGCTTATGCCCTGTGTAGCACAAGTCCCTGCCAAGCAGGGACTGGACTCGGTTGAAGAAAAAGGCGACTTGGTATCCAGGTGGCGGATGCAGACAGACCCTGTGGGTCTCTGCGTCTCTGCTTCCCAGTCTGTGCTGCCTGATGTCACCACTAGGGTCATGCCCCAGCCCCGTGCGATCAGAGGGGTGGGTGGTGTGGCCACATGCAACTACTGGGGAACCTCCCAGCACTGTGGGAGTCATCTCACCTGTTGGCTAGTGTAGACTAGCCATGTGGCCTTGGGCAAGTCCCTTGCCTCAGTTTCCCCTCTCTATAGGGCATAATAACACCTCTGTCTGCCAGGGCTGTAGGGGGTGCTCACGCCCCACAAGGATGTGTGATATACTCATGGAGGGTGGCAAGGTGCCCAGACCCCTGCGTGGAGTTGGGTGCTAAGCAGTGTGTGTGTGGGGGGGGGGGGGGGGTATGGGGGAGGGAGGAAGGGTGGCCTTACCCCCACCCCCGTGGCAGACAGAGAAGCTCACCAAGGGTTGGGCTGAGCCTACAAGCCAGTGATGTTTGTGAAACGTGTTTTCCTTCCCCCAACCCCCGTGAGCACAGCCATCCTTCACCACCAAGGACCAGAACAATGCCACTGCCGAGTGGGTTACGCTGTCAAGGCCTATTAGGGTTGCCGTGGCAACCTGTCCCTCGCACCGCACATTCAGGAAGTTCTGAATCAGAACTAGGACGCAAGTGACTGTGTCGTTTCCCGGAGATGATTTCAAATCGGGTGAGAGGAGCCAAGGGGGCAAGGAAGCCCAGCCATGGGCTCAGAGCGGCTCCCTGCCCAGAGGACACACAGCATCCACAAAGGGAGGTCACTGGCACTGAGCATGGGGCTGAAAAGTCACTGCAGAGCAAAACTGTAGGAGTGAAACCCTTTGCAATGTGCTCAGAGACCCTGGTGATGGCCATGATGTCGGACCTGGACATATGGAGGGATACACAGGTGCATGGGTGGATGGACAGATAGAGGGATGCACAAGTGGATGGGTGGATGAATGGATGGATAGACAGATTGGATGGTGTCATGGACTCACAGATCATGCCCACTCTTGCCCCCGTACAGTCCCTGGGGGGAACCCCCTTCAGTGTGACAGCCCTTCCTGGGGATCCACTTTCTCTCGGGGGTTAAGCCCCTCCTCCTCCTGGAACCGCACCTCTCTGAGCCTTAGCACGCCTGTCCCCTGCTGTGGGCCCCCTCAGGGAGTCCACTCGCTCTGGAGCCCCAGGGCCTCCACTCCCAGAGGGAATAATGCAACCCTGTTCTCTAGACCAGAGAGAATGTCAGCCAGCATAAAACAGGAGGGTTTATCGAGCGTACAAACACAGCATACGAAACTCTCAGGGCAATCACTCCTGGCCTCGTTAAGCAAAGTACATCTAAGTCTCTCCTGCATCCAGGTGGGCTCCGCCTGCTCGCTTTCTTCATACCCAAGCCACCATGCTTTCCAGCTTGGCATCTGGTGTCACCTGCCCCCAAGCTCTGCCTCTGTCCATTGTCTTCTGTCCAACTAAACAGGGGCTCCTGGGCCTCCTCTCCTCTCAGCCGCCCTTTGTTCCCCTCTGGCTGGAATCAGCTGGTCAGGTCACTGGGATCCTCTCTCAACAGCCCATTGTCCTCCCACTGGCCAGAACCAGCTGTGACTCCCGAGCTGGGCCTCCCCATCACCAGGTCACCAGTCGCTGGGGTATCCATTCTCCAGGCCATTGGCTGGGGTCCCAAGTTCCAACATCGGTCCTCTGTAACAACAAACTCCCTCTCCCATCACCTCGTTAAACCAGTAACACCCAGGGAAACTGAATCCCACCCCCTCTGCATGCAAACCATTGAAAAAACCAAGAAAAAACCAAGAGAACCCCCCACTTTGTCACATCTCTCCCCACTTTGAGTCTGAACTGAGCGGGATGTGACATTATTGACATGAACTGTGACTGTAGAGATCATTGTTGCAACCAAATCTTGTACAAAGGAGGTCACGTAAGGTGTTCATGAAAAGGTTATGATTTGCTGGTTATGATTATGCTATCTGCTGGCACATATCATTTTTGTATTTAAAGTTATAAGTATTGGCTCTATACTGTCTGTATTTCAAACTTGTGTTATGCTTCTGGGTGACACCCCAGACAATTTGGCGTCAGTACTACCTAGCCTTCTTGATGGTCCATTAAGGACCATCAGCTATACAACTGACCCATTGAGAGAAGGCATATACACCTTGTGACTCAGCAAGGTATGCAAGGACACGCCTATGGACAGAACTCTAACGTTTTTCCATGCCATGTGCTGAGTGGCTTGTGGTTGGAACAAAGAAGGCACAAGCCACATGGCAAAAGGACTATAAAAGGCTGCGGCATCATCTCCATTTTGTCTTCAATCTTGCTTCTCACCTCTGGAGAAACTGTGCTTGAAACTGAAGCTCTGAACAAAGGACTGAATGACCCATCCAAGTTATGGATTTACTTCAGAGACTTGATTTAAACCTGCCATTTATTCCATCACTGCTACAAGCCTGAACCAGAAACTTTGCCATTACTGTATGCAATTGATTCCATTTGACAAATTCTAACTCTCATATATATTTCTTTCTTTTTATGAATAAACCTTTAGATTTTAGATTCTAAAGGATTGGCAACAGCGTGATTTGTTGGTAAGATCTGATTTGTATATTGACCTGGGTCTGGGGCTTGGTCCTTTGGGACTGGGAGAACCGTTTTTCTGTTACTGGGGTATTGGGTTTCATAAACATTTGTCCCCATAACGAGTGGCACTGGTGGTGATACTGGGAAACTGGAGTGTCTAAAGGAATTGCTTGTATGACTTATGGTTAGCCAGTGGGGTGAAACCAAAGTCCTCTCTGTTTGGCTGGTTTGGTGTGCAAGAGACCCCAGTTTTGGGCTGTGACCACCCTGCTCTAATCAATTTGTCCTGAATTGGTACTCTCAGTTGTGTCCCGCCAGAGGCAACATCATTACACGGGGTCACTTAGCCAGTGACCTGGGGAAGTTCAGGGCCCTCGCCCTGTGATAAAGCATTGGCTATAACATTGGCACTCCCCCTCACATGGACCACCTCCATGTCATAACCCTGGAGGAGCAGGATCCATCTCAGGAGCTTAGCATTAGCCCCTTTAATTTGGTGCAGCCATGTTGGGGCAAATAGTCAGTGTACACAGTGACGTGCCGCCCAAATAGATACGACTGCAGCTTTTGAAGGGCCCACACCATGGCCTAGCATTCCTTCTCTATGGCCACATAGTGCTGCTCCCGTGGCAGCAACTTCTTGCTCAGGTATACAGTGGGGTGGCTCTCCCCCTTAGTTTCAGTTTGCATCAGCACCGCACCCAGGCGGGGGGCTCAGGTGTCAGTGAACACCAGGAAGAGTTTGTTAAAATTTTGGTTTACCAGCACCAGGCTTCGGAGAGAGCCCTCTGGCACTGTTCAGTCCAGACCCCCTTATCCATCTTTCCCTTTCTGCAAAGTTCTGTGAGGGGAGCTGCCAGGGAGCTAAACTGTGGCACAAAAGTCCAGTAGTACCCTGCCATCCCAATGAAAGCCTGGACCTCCTTCTTAGTCTGGGGAGCGGGCCAATCCTTGATTGCCTCCACTTTGGCCAGCTCCGGCTTCAGGTGGCCACTCCCCACCTTGTGGCCCAGGTATGACACCTCTGCCATCCCCACCTTGAACTTTCTAGCTTTTATAGTCAGTCCTCAAGGCGACCCAGCACCCTCTTTACCTGGGACACATGTTCCTCCCAGGTCTGGCTAAAGACACCGATATCATCAATATACTGGTTTAGTATATTTAGCAAAGTCCTCCATCCCCCTTAGTAACTTGTCCACCAGGAGCTGGAAGGTGGCAGGTGCCCCCTTGAGGCTGAAAGGCAGGCCCAGAAACTCGAAGACCCCTATTGGGGTGGTGAAGGCAGACTTCGCCCTGGCCTCTGCGTCCAAAGGCACCGGCCAATAGCCTTTGGTGAGATCCATGGTAGTGAGGTACCAAGCACCCCCCAACTTGTCTAGGATCTCATCAGTCCTAGGCATGGGGTAGGCATCGGACATGGTGATTGCATCCTTCTTGGGGACCAGCACCACGGGAGAGGCCAAGGGGCTAGAGGACGGATGGATCACTCCTAAAGCCAGCATGTCTCCGACCTCTCTTTCCAGGTCCTGGGTTGTCTTCCCAGTGATGCTGAATAGTAAACGCTGAATGTTGGGAAAGTTGGCTCCTGTCTTCACTCTGCAAACAGCCAGGTTAGTGAGCCCAGATCGGTTGGAGAACAGCTTCCAGTATGAATGCAGCACCTCTCTGATCTCAGCCTGCTGGGCGGGGGTTAGCTGGTCTGAGAGGGGAATTGATTCCAGTGAGGGGTCAGCCCCCACCTCAGCAAGGATTCCCACCAGGGGATCCTCTCCCTTCTACTCCCATTGCCCACACACAGCCAACACCAACTTCTCTCTGTCCCAGTACGGCTTCATCATGTTGACATGGTTCCCCTGGTGGCTGTGTGCCCGGTTGGACAGTTCCACTACATAGTTCACCTCGTTTACCTGTCTGATGACCTTGAAGGGGCCATCCCAGCAGCTTGCAGCTTGTTCTTCCTCACGGGGATGAGAATCATCACCTGGACCCAGATAGCATAGGAGCTGCTGTACCAGACCTTCTGCTTCCTTTGTTCCCTGGTTAGGCTTCCCCTGGCCAAGCCCATGAGCTCAGCGAGGTTTTCCTGGAAGGCCAGTACATACTCCACCACTGATTCCCAATCAGGGGAGGCCTGCCCCTCCCACTCATCCCCCATTAAGTCCAGGGGTCCTCTCACTCTCCTCCCATATAGCAACTCGAACAGGGAAAACCCTATGGATTCCTGGGGCATTTCCCTGTATGTGAACAGCAGGTGAGGTAAATACTTGTCCCAGTCCTGTGGGTGCTCATCCATAAATGTTTACAGCATCATCTTTAGGGTCCCATTGAACCTCTCCACCAGCCCATTGGACTGAGGGTAATATGCCAAGGCCCAGGTGTGTTGGACCCCATACTTCTCCCACAAGCACTGGAGCAGGGTGGACATGAAGTTGTACCCCTGGTCTGTAAGGACCTCCCTAGGGAACCCCACTCTGCTGAAAATGGTCAGCAGCACGTTTGCCATGGTGTCTGCCTTGATCGAGGACAAGGCCACCACCTTGGGGTAGCACATAGCAAAATCTATCACCACCAGAATGTATTTCTTCCCCGACCTGGTCGCCCTGCTGAGGAGCCCCACTATGTCCATAGCCACCTTCTGAAAAGGCTCCTCTATGATTGGCAAAGGTCTCAGAGCTGCTTTACACTTAACCCAGACCTTCCCCACTCTCTGGCAGGAGTCACAGGACCGGCAATACTGTTGTATAGAGTCAAAGACCCCGGGCCAGTAAAAGTTCTGCAGCAGCCTCTGCCTGGTGCGCCGGATGCCCTAGTGCCCTGAAAGGAGAATACGGTGGGTCAAGTACAACAGACTGCAATGGTATCTCTGGGGGACCACCAACTGCCTCCTGGCTTTCCAAGGTTCAGTTTGCCCCAAACCAGCCCATTCCCAGTACAGGAATCCCTTCTCCCACAGGAATCTCTCCCAGTGGTCCTCCCCCTGGAATCCTGCACTGCTGTGGCCAGGAAGGGCCCTATGCTTCTCTAAGGAGGGATCCTCCTGCAGCTCCATCTGGAATTCAGCTGCTGGATTTGAGGGTACAGCCCTGGTTGATGGTGCCTCAGTTTCCTCACCTTGATTTAAAAAAGATTTAAAGTCTTCCGGGACTTCCCCCGATTGCCATGAGTTTTCAAAGATAATGGCCAATGGCTCTGCAATCACAGCCGCCAACTCCTTTAGCACTCTCAGATGCAGCGCATCCGGCCCCATGGACTTGTACTCGTCCAGCTTTTCTAAATAGTCTTGAACCACTTCTTTCTCCACAGAGGGCTGGTCACCTCCTCCCCATGCTGTGCTGCCCAGTGCAGTAGTCTGGGAGCTGACCTTGTTCATGAAGACAGAGGCAAAAAAAGTATTGAGTAAATTAGCTTTTTCCACCTCCTCTGTCACTAGGTTGCCTCCCTCATTCAGTAAAGGGCCCACACTTTCCTTGACTTTCTTCTTGTTGCTAACATACCTGAAGAAACCCTTCTTGTTACTCTCAACGTCTCTTGCTAGCTGCACCTCCAGGTGTGATTTGGCCTTCCTGATTTCACTCCTGCATGCCCGAGCAATATTTTTATACTCTTCCCTGGCCATTTGTCCACTTCTTGTAAGCTTCTTTTTTGTGTTTAAGATCAGCAAGGATTTCACTGTTAAGCCAAGCTGGTCACCTGCCATATTTACTATTCTTTCTACACATTGGGATGGTTTGTCCCTGTAACCTCAATAAGGATTCTTTAAAATACAGCAAGCTCTCCTGGACTCCTTTCCCCCTCATGTTATTCTCCCAGGGGATCCTGCCCATCAGTTCCCTGAGGGAGTCAAAGTCTGCTTTTCTGAAGTCCAGGGTCTGTATTCTGCTGCTCTCCTTTCTTCCCTGTGCCAGGATCCTGAACTCGACCATCTCATGGTCACTGCCGCCCAGGTTCCCATCCACTTTTGCTTCCCCTACTAATTCTTCCCGGTTTGTGAGCAGCAGGTCAAGAAGAGCTCTGCCCCTAGTTGGTTCCTCCAGCACTTGCATCAGGAAATTGTCCCCTACGCTTTCCAAAAACTTCCTGGATTGTCTGTGCACTGCTGTATTGTTCTCCCAGCAGAGATCAGGGTGATTGAAGTCTCCCATGAGAACCAGGGCATGTGATCTAGTAACTTCCGTTAGTTGCCGGAAGAAAGCCTCTTCCACCTCATCCCCCTGGTCCGGTGGTCTATAGCAGACTCCCACCACTACATCACCCTTGTTGCTCACGGTTCTAAACTTAATCCAGAGACACTTAGGTTTTTCTGGAGTTTCATACCAGAGCTCTGAGCAGTCATACTGCTCTCTTACATACAGTGCAACTCCCCCACCTTTTCTGCCCTGCCTGTCCTTCCTGAACAGTTTATATCCATCCATGACAGTACTCCAGTCATGTGAGTTATCCCACCAAGTCTCGGTTATTCCAATCACATCATAATTCCTTGACTGTGCCAGGACTTCCAGTTCTCCCTGCTTGTTTCCTAGGCTTCTTGCATTTGTGTATAGGCACTTGAGATAACTTGCTGTTTGTCCTGCTTTCTTAGTATGAGGCAGGAGCCCTCCCCTCTCGCGCTCTCCTGCTCGTGTTTCCTCCCAGTATCCCACGTCCCCACTTACCTCAGGGCTTTGGTCTCCTTCCCCCGGTGAACCTAGTTTAAAGCCCTCCTCACTAGGTTAGCCAGCCTGCTTGCGAAGATGCTCTTCCTTCTCTTTGTTAGGTGGAGCCCGTCTCTGCCTAGCACTCCTCCTTCTTGGAACACCATCCCATGGTCAAAGAATCCAAAGCCTTCTCTCTGACACCACCTATGTAGGCATTCATTGACTTCCACAATTCAACGGTCTCTACCCAGGCCTTTTCCTTCCACGGGGAGGATGGACGAGAACACCACTTGCACCTCAAACTCCTTTATCCTTCTTCCCGGAGCCATGTAGTCCGCAGTAATCCACTCAAGGTCATTCTTGGCAGTATCATTGGTGCTTACGTGGAGAAGCAGGAAGGGGTAGTGATCCGAGGGCTTGATGAGTCTCGACAGTCTCTCCGTCACATCGTGAATCCTAGCTCCTGGCAAGCAGCAGACTTCTCTGTTTTCCTGGTCAGGGTGGCAGATAGATGACTCAGTCCCCCTGAGGAGAGAGTCCCCGACCACCATCACCTGCCTCCTCCTCTTGGGTGCGGTGGTTGTGGAACCCCCATCCCTAGGACAGTGCATCTCATGCCTTCCAATCGGCGGAGTCTCCTTCTGTTCCCTTCCCTCAGATGTATCATCTAGTATACTCTCCGCATTAGTACCTGTGGAGAGAACATGAAAACGGTTACTTACCTGTATCTGCGTTGCTGGTACATGGATGCTCCCCTTTCTTCTTCTGGAAGTCACATGCTGCCAAATTTCTTCACCGTCCTCCTGTCCCCGCTGCGCAGCCTGCTCTGAATCTTCAGAACATTATGCCCATAGAAGCATATCCTGACATCTGTCCAGGAAATCTTCAGTTTCTCTTATGCAACACAGGGTTGATACTTGTTTCCCCAGACATTGAACCTTCTCTTCCAATATGGAGACCAGTTTGTACTTTGTACAGACAAAGTCGCTTCTGTCCTGTGGAAGAAAGACAAACATGGCATATCCAGTGCAGGTCACAAAAGCTGAACACTCCCCATCCATATTATCTTCTTCTACGAGCTTCCTCAGGAGTTGTAGTAACTACTCAGAGAAGCCAGCAAGATGTAAGCAAGATGTAAGTGGGCTGTACGCAGGTGAACTCCCAGGCAAACTCCCTCTGTTAGCCTCTCTGCTATTTGCCGCTCAGCTGGTTCTCAGTTGACTGGCTTTTTATAACTGTCAGGCCCACTCAAGGCTCACCTGGAACAAAGCACTCCCAAGTTAAAGAAGTATGGGCTGGATGAATGGACTATAAGGTGGATAGAAAATTGGCTAGATTGTCGGGCACAACGGGTAGTGATCAATGGTTCCATGTCTAGTTGGCAGCCGGTATCAAGTGGAGTGCCCCAAGGGTCAGTCCTCGGGCCTGTTTTGTTCCATATCTTCATAAATGATCTGGAGGATGGTGTGGATTGCACCCTCAGCAAGTTTGCAGATGACACTAAACTGGGAGGAGAGGTAGATACGCTGGAGGGTAGGGATAGGCTAAAGAGGGCCCTAGACAGATTAGAGGATTGGGCCAAAAGAAATTTGTTGAGGTTCAACAAGGACAAGTGCAGAGTCCTGCACTTAGGATGGAAGAATCCCATGCACCACTACAGACTAGGGACCAAATGGCTTGGCAGCAGTTCTGCAGAAAAGGCCCTAGGGGTTACAGTGGACAAGAAGCTGGATATGAGTCAAAAGTGTGCCCTTGTTGTCAAGAAGGCCAATGGCATTTTGGGATGTAGAAGTAGGGGCATTACCAGCAGATCGAGGGACGTGATCATTCCCCTCTATTCAACATTGGTGAGGCCTCATCTGGAGTACTGTGTCCAGTTTTGGGCCCCACAGTACAAGAATGATGTGGAAAAATTGGAAAGAGTCCAGTGGAGGGCAACAAAAATGATTAGGGGACTGGAATACATGACTTATGAGGAGAGGCTGAGGGAACTGGGATTGTTTAGTCTGCAGAAGAGAAGAATGAAGGGGGATTTGATAGCTGCTTTCAACTACCTGAAAGGGGGTTCCAAAGAGGATGGATCTAGACTGTTCTCAGTGGAAGCGGATGACAGAATGAGGAGTAATGGTCTCAAGTTGCAGTGGGGGAGGTTTAGGTTGCATATTAGGAAAAACTTTTTCACTAGGAGGGTGGTGAAACACTGAAATGCGTTACCTAGGGACATGGTGGAATCTCCTTCCTTAGAAGTTTTTAAGGTCAGGCTTGACAAAGCCCTGGCTGGGATGATTGAGTTGGGGATTGGTCCTGCTTTGAGCAGGGGGTTGGACTAGATGACCTCCTGAGGTCCCTTCCAACCCTGATATTCTATCATTCTATGATTCTATGATTCTATGAGCTGCCGGTCATATCAGAGCCCTCAGAAGCGGTGCAGGAAGGCACGTGCCAGTACGTCCATGTTGGACTACCTGCACCATAAAGGAGCCTCTGCAGGGCCTGGAGGCAGAAGACGTGGATCTGAGTGCGCAGGCACTTCAAGCCCTGTCCTCTCTCCTCCAGGGGCAGGTGGAGGACTCCTGCAGAGACTGCAGTGCAGTCCTGGCCAGAAGAACTCCAGAACCAATGTCCGGAAGTTGGCCAGGAAGCCCAGGACTGGGACCAGGGTGTTGAGCCAGTGCCAGAGCATGGACAGGACTAGCTTATTGACCACCAGTGCCCTCCCTTGGAGGGAGGGGCACCAGAGTAGTCCTGTCCATCTCAGGAGCCACTCTGCCACCCTCTCCTCTAAACCTTGCCAGTTCTCCAGTGGAGACGGATGCGTGGCAGAAAGGTAAACACCAAGATAGAGCAGCGGACCCGCACTCCACCGGATGGCCTGAAGCACGGGTGGGAGGAAGCTCGCCTGCCACCTCCAACCACCAGGTCAGAGCTCTTGACCCAGTTGACCCCGGGCGGAAGAGGCTGTCGAGTAGACAGTCTGGCAAGCCTCCACCCGCACCAAGTCGCCCGGGTCCCGGACCATGAGGAGCACATCATCGGCATACGCTGACAGGACCAGTCGCAGCTCTGGCTCTCGCAGAACCCACCCTGTCAATCTCCAGCAGAGGAGACAGATGAAGGGCTCAATCACCAGAGCATGCAGCTGGCCTGAGAGGGAGCACCCCTGCCGTACTCCCCACCTGAAGCTGACCGTCTTGGTCAGGATCCAGTTGAGCCTGACCAGACACTCTGCAGAGGCATACAGCACCTGGAGAAAGCCCACAAACTGGGGTCCGAAGCTGAACGCTCTCAGAGTGCCCAGGAGATACCCATGGTCCACCCTCTTGAATGCCTTCTCCTAATCCAAGAACAGAAGGGCGAACGACAGACCATCTCTACACCCAAGT
Source organism: Lepidochelys olivacea (assembly GCF_965140295.1). NCBI lineage: Eukaryota > Metazoa > Chordata > Testudines > Cheloniidae > Lepidochelys > Lepidochelys olivacea. Next base: position 50,038,326 of record NC_140417.1, read on the forward strand.
TCCAAGAGATCCTGGACCAGATACAGATTGTCAAAGATGGTACAGCCTGGGACCATGTAGGTCTGGTCGGGGTGGACCACATCTGCCAACATGGACCCCAGCCACAGTGAGATGGCCTTCGCTACGATTTTGTAGTCCATGCTGAGGAGTGAGACCAATTCCGAAGGTTGCAGGTCTCCCCTTTCTTTGAGAGCAAGGCAAGAACAGCTCGCCTGCACAACAGGAGGAGAACCCCGCTTGCCAAGGACTCAGCCCAGACAGTGATGAGGTCTGGGCAGAGAATGTCCCAGAGCAGGCAGCAAAACTCCACGGTCAGCCCGTCCATGCCCGAGGATTTATTGGTGGGCATGCAACGGAGGGCTTCCGAGAGCTCATCCAGAGTGAGAGCCAGCTGTAGCCAGTCCTGGTCACCCATCCTGACCGTTGGGAGTCCATCCAGAGCACTCTGTAAGCATCGGAATCGATCGGATCTGGGGAGAAAAAGCCCATGTAGAAGGCCCTGGCCCTCCCATGCATCTCCTCCAGATCTGTGAGGGGGGTGCCGTCCTCTGCTAGGAGGCAGGTGATGTGCTTCTTGGCCCCCCTCTTTTTCTCCAGGGCGTAGAAGAAGCGGGGGCCGCGATCCATCTCCTGAAGGAGGTGGATGAGGGATCGAACAAAGGCACCCCAGACCCGATGGTCCTCGAGGGCCCAGTGCTCCTCCCGCTTCTCCCGGCACGCTCTGCAGAGGGATGGATCCTCGGGGCTAGCAGCCAGATGCCTCTCCAGCTCTTAGACCTTCTATTCTAACTGCTTCATCATCACATCCCTCCATTGGCTGGCGCCTCGTCTATAGTCGTGGCAGAAGAGCCAGAAGCGCACCTTCCCCACGTCTCACCACCACCAGGCCAGCCAGAACTCTTGGAAGGACACCACGAATCCCACATCCTCCACCAAGCTGTTATTAAAGTGCCAGTAGGCTGGCCTTGGTCCCTCCTTCCATAAAGAGGACATCATGGTTGCTAGGTGGTGATTGGAGAACAGGGCCGGCCGGATGCTGGAGGAGGCGGTCCGTGAAAGGTGACAGTGTGATAAGTAAATGCAGTCCAACCTGGAGTGGCGCAACTGATGGGCCTCCACCTGGACAAAAGTGACCGTTGAGATGTCATCCGGGTGGTGGTCAAGCCAGATGTCCACCAGGGAGTGACAGTTGACAATCTCCTGGAGGACGTTCGCGGCGGCAGGGCACTGCTCGATCCCCGAGCAGTCCCGCTGCTTGAAGGTGGTGTTAAAGTCCCCGCCCAGGACCAGGCACTCGTGAGGATCCAAAGAGCTGAGGAAGGCAGATGTCTGCTGATAAAAATGCAACCGTTCTGGGCCCGATGAGGGGGTGTAAACATTGACAAGATTGACTAGCTCCTCCATGCGGACCAGGAGGTGCAGCAGGCGGCCCAGCACAGCTTTGGCGAACCCCAGCACCCCAGGCCGAAGGTAGGGGGAGAACAGGGTAGCCACTCCAGCTATATGAACTGTGAAGTGGCGAAAATAGAGCCTGTCCCCCCACTCCAGCTGCCAACTTGCTTTGGCGGCTGTATCTGTATGGGTCTCCTGCAGGAAAATCACAGAGTACCCCCCCTCCCAAAGGAAGGAGAGCACCTGGCACTGGCGTAGACCCATCCTACAGCCCCGGGTCTTTAATGTTGCGAAGATGATGGGTGCCATGGGGAGTGCTGGGGAGGATCCTCACCAGCAGGTGTGCTCACGGCCCCTGTTGGGCTGCGCAGCAAACAGTGACCTACCCTGTAGGTGAGCAAAGAGTCACAGAAGCCACGGACCCGCTGGTAGGCCGAAGTGGCCTGCCTCCCAGTCCCTTTACCCTCCCCTAGAATGGCCCTTACAGCCCGGAGAATTTGATAAAAGTCCCTTCAGAGCTGGAGAGCAAGTTGCACCTTGTTCCGGGACCCACGGGGGTCCTGGAGAAACTCCCACAGCTCCTCTTGCAGCCTATCGGGGGGCAGGATTACAGGCCCCTGGTGGAAGTGGGATCGTGGGCCCCAGCAGCCTAGTCATTGTGGGGTGGCACCTCTTGGCCGGGCTCAGGGGTCTGTGGAGTGGGAAGGGGGCCCTCGACGATACCAGGCTCGTGCTCCAAGGCAGGTGTTGTGGCCACAGCATTGATAGGTGGGGAAGCAGCAATGGAGTCCCCACCCGGGAAGGAGGTCAGCTGCCCCACATCAATGGTGATTCAAGTCCCGGCCTCATGGCACTGGCTGTCGCCTCAATAGGCTCAGTGGCCGTTCACCAGGGGCCATCTGCGGCCATGCTGGTGGAAGAGTCCTGGGGTTCCTCGGAGGCAGGAGCAGAAGCAGCAGTTAGGGGGATGGAGCATGGGGAGAGGGGGGCTGGGGTGAGGTCACCCAGATTGAGGCCCGCTGGCAGAGGGTCGTCCTCCCCCTGAGTGACTGGGATCAGACCTAGGGTCTTGATCTCCACAAAGATGGAGGCGAAATCACCACCCACCACCCCAGGGACCTCCTCCCTTGTGCCCTGAGCCCTGGTCTACACTAGGAGTTTAGGTCGAATTTAGCAGCATTAAATCAATGTAAACCTGCACCCATCCACATGATGAAGCCCTTTTTTTCGACTTAAAGGGCTCTTAAAATCGATTTCCTTACTCAACCCCTGAAAAGTGGATTAGCGCTTAAATGGGCCTTGCCAGGTCAAATTTGGGGTACTGTGGACGCAATTAGACTGTATTGGCCTCCGGGAGCTGTCCCAGAGTGCTCTATTGTGACTGCTCTGGACAGCACTCTCAACTCAGATGCACTGGCCAGGTAGACAGGAAAAGGCCCGTGCACTTTTGAATTTCAATTTCCTGTTTACATGGTCATCTGCAGCTTGCCACGCTGTCCAGAGCTCATCAGCAGAGGTGACCATGCAGAGCTCATCAGCAGAGGTGACCATGATGGAGTCCCAGAATCGCAAAAGAGCTTCAGCATGGACCGAACGGGAGGTATGGGATCTGATCGCTGTTTGGGGAGAGGAATCCGTGCTATCAGAACTCCGTTCCAGTTTTCGAAATGCCAAAACCTTTGTCAAAATCTCCCAGGGCATGAAGGACAGAGGCCATAACAGGGAACTGAAGCAATGCCGCATGAAACTTTAGGAGCTGAGACAAGCCTACCAGAAAACCAGAGAGGCAAACGGCTGCTCCGGGTCAGAGCCCCAAACATGCCACTTCTATGATAAGCTGCATGCCATTTTAGGGGGTTCAGCCACCACTACCCCATCTGTGTTGTTTGACTCCTTCAGTGGAGATGGAGGCAACATGGAAGCAGGTTTTGGGGATGAGGAAGATGATAATGATGAAGTTGTAGATAGCTCACAGGAAGCAAGCGGAGAAACCGGTTTTCCCGACAGCCAGGAACTGTTTCTCACCCTGGACCTGGAGGCAGTCCCCCCCGAACCCACCCAAGGCTGCCTCCTGGACCCGCCAGGTGGAGAAGGGACCTCTGGTGAGTGTACCTTTTAAAATACTATACATGGTTTACAAGCAAGCATGTTTAATGATTAATTTGCCCTGGCATTTGCGGCTCTCCTGGATGTACTCCCAAAGCCTTTGCAAAAGATTTCTGGGGAGGGCAGCCTTGGTAGGACACTTTACCACACCAGGCAAGTAGCACGTACTCGGGAATCATTGTAGAACAAAGCATTGCAGTGTATGTTTGCTGGCATTCAAACAACATCCGTTCTTTATCTCTCTGTGTTATCCTCAGGAGAGTGATATCATTCATGGTCACCTGGTTGAAATAGGGTGCTTTTCTTAAGGGGACATTCAGAGGTGCCCGTTCCTGCTGGGCTGTTTGTCTGTGGCTGAACAGAAATGTTCCCCGCTGTTAGCCATGGGGAGGGGTGAGGAGCTAGCCACGTGGTGGGGGGATGCAAAATGCAACCTTGGAACGAAAGCACATGTGCTGTGTATGTAAGGTTTACCGTGAAAGAGTGTAGCCATTGTTCTAGAAAATGTGTCTTTTTAAATACCACTGTCTCTTTTTTTTTCTCCACCAGCTGCATGTGTTTCAAGGATCACAGGATCTTCTCCTTCCCAGAGGCTAGTGAAGATTAGAAGGTGAAAAAAAGGCACTTGTGATGAAATGTTCTCTGAGCTCATGCTGTCCTCCCATACTGACAGAGCACAGACGAATGCGTAGAGGCAGACAATGTCAGAGTGCAGAAAAGCACAAAATGACTGGGAGGAGAGGTGGCGGGCTGAAGAGAGTAAGTGGCGGGCTGAAGAGAGGGCTGAAGCTGAAAGGTGGCGGCAGCGTGATGAGAGGAGGCAGAATTCAATGCTGAGGCTGCTGGAGGATCAAACCAATATGCTCCAGCATATGGCTGAGCTGCAGGAAAGGCAGCAGGAGCACAGACCGTCGCTACAGCCCCTGTGTAACCAACCGCCCTCCTCCCCAAGTTCCATAGCCTCCTCACCCAGCCGCCCAAGAATGCGGGGGTGGGGCCTCTGGCCACCCAGCCACTCCACCCCAGAGGATTGCCCAAGCAACAGAAGGCTGGCATTCAATAAGTTTTAAAGTTTTAAACTTTTAAAGTGCTGCGTGGCCTTGTCCTTCCCTCCACCCGTCCTGGGCTGCCTTGGTAGTTATCCCCCTATTTGTGTGATGAATGAATAAAGAATGCATTAATGTGAAGCAACAATGACTTTATTGCCTCTGCAAGCGGTGATCGAAGGGAGGAGGGGAGGGTGCTTAGCTTACAGGGAAGTAGAGTGAACCAAGGGGCGGGGGGGTTTCATCAAGGAGACACAAACAGAACTTTCACACTGTAGCCTATCCAGTCATGAAACTGGTTTTCAAAGCTTCTCAGATGCGCACCACACCCTCCTGTGCTCTTCTAACTGCCCTGAAGTCTGGCTACGCATAACCAGCAGCCAGGCGATTTGCCTCAACCTCCCACCCCGCCATAAACGTCTCCCCCTTACTCTCACAGATATTGTGGAGTGCACAGCAAGCAGTAATAACAGTGGGAATATTGGTTTCGCTGAGGTCTAAGCGAGTCAGTAAACTGCGCCAGTGCACTTTTAAATGTCCAAATGTACATTCTACCACCATTCTGCACTTGCTCAGCCTGTAGTTGAACAGCTCCTGACTACTGTCCAGGCTGCCTGTGTATGGCTTCATGAGTCATGGCATTAAGGGGTAGGCTGGGTCCCCAAGGATAACTATTGGCATTTCAACATCCCCAACGGTTATTTTCTGGTCTGGGAAGAAAGTCCCTTCGTGCAGCTTTTGAAACAGACCAGAGTTCCTGAAGATGCGAGCGTCATGTACCTTTCCCGGCCATCCCACGTTGATGTTGGTGAAATGTCCCTTGTGATCCACCAGTGCTTGCAGCGCTATTGAAAAGTACCCCTTGCAGTTTATGTACTCGCCGGCTTGGTGCTCCGGTGCCAAGATAGGGATATGGGTTCCGTCTCTGGCCCCACCACAGTTAGGGAATCCCATTGCAGCAAAGCCATCCACTATGACCTGCACATTTCCCAGGGTCACTACCCTTGATAGCAGCAGATCTTTGATTGTATTGGCTACTTGCATCACAGCAGCCCCCACAGTAGATTTGCCTACTCCAAATTGATTCCCAACTGACTGGTAGCTGTCTGGTGTTGCAAGCTTCCACAGGGCTATTGCCACTTGCTTGTGAACTGTGAGGGCTGCTCTCATCTTGGTAGTCTTGTGCCTCAGGGCAGGGGAAAGCAAGTCACAAAGTTCCATGAAAGTGCCCTTACGCATGCGAAAGTTTCGCAACCACTGGGAATCATCCCAGACCTGCAACACTGTGCGGTCCCACCAGTCTGTGCTTGTTTCCCGAGCCCAGAATCAGCGTTCCACCGCATGAACGTGCCCCATTAGCACCATGATGCCCACATTGCCAGGGCCCGTGCTTTGAGAGAAGTCTGTGTCCATGTCCTGATCACTCACGTCACCGCGCTAATGCCGCCTGCTCGCCCGGTATCGCTTTGCCAGGTTCTGGTGCTGCATATACTGCTGGATAAATGCGCGTGGTGTTTAATGTGCTCCTAATTGCCAAAGCGATCTGAGCGGGCTCCATGGTTGCCGTGGTATGGCGTCTGCACAGAAAAAAGGCGAGGAACGATTGTCTGCCGTTGCCCTGACGGAGGGAGGGGCGACTGACGACATGGCTTACAGGGAATTAAAATCAACAAAGGGGGTGGCTTTGCGAGAAACTGAATGGCCCCCTCAAGGATAGAACTCAAAACTGGGTTTAGTAGGCCGTTGATTTCACAGAGGAAGGGAGGAGAAAATGAATACAAAACAAACCTGGTCTATTCCTTTTTTTGAGCCACTTCTTCTACCTTTATACATCTTGCTGGCAGCAGACTGTGCAGTACAACCGCTAGCCATCATCATCTCCTGGGTGCTCGGCAGAAGACGGTGCAGTATGATGACTAGCCATCATCTTCTGCTAGCTGGAGGTTAAAAGACAGTGAACTGCTGGTAGGACTCAATCGCCATGAGACGAAACAAGGGAAATGACCTGGCTGAGTCACTCCCATGTTTGCCCAGGCGCCCAGTTAAAAGAGCACCCAGGACTACGTCGACGATGACTACCAGTCATACTGCACTGTCTGCTGCCAAAAGGCTATAAACTGCTGCTGTGTAGCAATGCAGTACCACGTCTGCCAGCACCCAGGAGACATACAGTGACGGTTAGCTGAGCAGGCTCCATGCTTGCCGTGGTATGGTGTCTGCACAGGTAACTCAAGAAAAAAGGCGCAAAACGATTGTCTGCCCTTGCTTTCACGGAGGGAAGGAGGGAACGGGTGCCTGACGATATGTACCCAGAACCACACGCGACAATGTTTTAGCCCCATCAGGCACTGGGATTCTACCCAGAATTCAAATGGGCGGCAGAGACTGCGGGAACTGTGGGATAGCCCCCCACAGTGCAACGCTCCGGAAGTCGACGGTTGCTTCGGTACTGTGGACACACTCCGCCGACTACATGCACTTAGAGCATTTGTGTGGGGACACACATAATCAACTGTATAAAAACGCTTTCTACAAAACCGACTTCTATAAATTCGACCTAATTTCGTAGTGTAGACATACCCTAAGTGACACTCACCTCAGGGCTAGCAGTGGCCTTAGGTGGCAAAGGGGCAGGAAGGGCTCCCTTAAGAAGTGCTATCGCAGCCAGCTCCGGAGGATGGAATTCACCCAGGGGCAAGGCAGAAGGCCCGGTGTTGGTGGCCCCCTTCCTGGTCTTTTGGTGGGCCTCTGTATCCTCCACCTCAGATGGGAGGAGCAGAGCCTGAGCCTTCCGCTTGCCTCACTTCCCTCTTACTAGAAACCCATGGTTTCATCTGTGGACTGGCTAACAGGGCTTGGGCCAGGGGGCAGGGGCGCTGTCACGGGTACTCGGGGAGGTAATGGTGGAGTGGTACGGGGGAGGGAAGATTCCCCCTGGGGCATGCCCCCTCCCATGCCCGGCGATAATCCCGCTGCACCCTCCTCCATAGGCCCCACTGGACTGCATGCAGCAGAGGCAGGGCTCTTCCACTCATCTGGGCATGCTGGGGGAGGTACCCCTCGGGCCCGAGCGGAAGCAGTGGAGGGCTGGGAAGGAGGAGGGGTGGCTCTGGGTGCCAGGCATCCAGGGGCATTGGCAATGACGGGGCCAGTCCCCTGCCGGGGCTCGGGGGTCCCGAACACTCCTCCATGCCGGGCCAAGGGGCAGTCCCTCTGGACGTGCCCCATTGCCCAGCAGAGGTAGCACAGGGCCTCCCTTGTAGAATAATGCACCCAGTAGTTGCACCTGCTGGTGGAACGAGAGGATGTGACAGAGGGCGGGGTCTTTGCAGCCCAGGGGGTGAGGGTTCACAACAGAGAGGGGTTTCCCCAAGACAGAGAGGGCGGGTAGCAGGGCAGCATTGGGAAGGAAGGGAGGGATGGAGGTCAGGACCAGTCAGACCAGTCGGACGTCCAACGGCTCCAGGGCGACAAACATGCCCCCCACTGCCAAGCCCTTTTCTACCACCTCCTGGGTGGCAGCCTCCGATGCCAGGAAGAAGACTACCTTCCCGTACATTTTGGAGGCCGCCATGATGGCCATGGGCACCACCACTCTCGCCAATGCCTGCACTTAGGACTCCACTTGGGGCGAGGCAGGCACCAGGGGGCAACAGACGCTGTGTTTCCTGGTCAAGGTGGGGAAGGGGTCCTGGCCACCAGAGATGGAAGCGGAGGCGGTGGCCGAGGGAGGTGACATAGCAGTGTCACCTGGGTGTACACCCTGGGGGCAGGAAGAGGGGCACCCAGAGAGCTGGTGGAGGGAGCAACAGGGAGGGATGCCGCAGACGGTGGTGGGGCCATGGCAGAGGGGGCAGTCCCTACCATGGAGGGCTTTGCCTTTTGCGGGCCCCTTACCCTTCTTTTTTCCTTGGCCTTTCCTGCTGGCTGCCCCCCCCCACCCGAGTCGGAGGTGGCGAGAGACTCGGCAGCAGTGGAGTCTACCCCAGTGCATGCCACTGCCGGTGCCTGGTAGTAAGTGGTTTGTCAGCGGCATTTGAGGTGGGAGCCACAGGAGCCGATGGGGGGGGGGCAGCCAGCAGTGGGGGCTACCTGAGGGTTCCCACCCACCTTGTCCCCCGACATAACAAGCGTGGATGGAGGACAGACACTGGGGGGGCGGGTAGGGAAAGGGGAAACAGGGCAACCACTCCTCCCCGCTAGGCTGTAGGCAGGGGAGGAGGGCGCCAGAAGCAGGGGGAGGGGACCGGATGGGGAGGCCTGTAAAGGCAAGGCCTTGGGAGTGGGAGGGGTTCAGTCACCAACACAGGATGGGATTCCAGCTCCTCTGGCTGCATTGGGGGGCGGGGGGAGGTTATAATAATGTAAGCAGAGTCAGGATGAGCTCCACCCTGACATCTGGTGGTGAGTTGTGGCAAGTTGTGGAAAAGAACTTCAGGGGCTGATCTCATTTCCATAGGCACACCCACCACGCCTAGCATGAGCCCATAGCTGTCCAAATGGTCACTTTGGCTGCTGTGGGATCCCCAGTTTCTCTGTTATTGGGGCAGGAAGAATAAATTGTTATTATCTTGATTATATGAATCAAGGACAGTGGAACTGTACTTGGCCTTTTGTCATGATGGAGGGACTCGCCATCGACTAAGTAGCACTCGCTAGGCAAGGGACATGGGTTCCAAAACTCAGTGAATTGAAAGAGGCTGGGGTTGGATATTGATACCTGGTGGTATGGGTCCCATATGCTAATAGTATTGACTTCTCTCTCTCCATTGTAGAATATCAGAGCTAATTTTGATTCTATTAGGAGTCTAGTTACAGGCTGTTGAGCTGAATTCACCTTGGGCCAATGGTGCACCAGCACTGAGGTTCCCCTACTACAAGCTGAAATCACAAAAGAGCTAAACTTACTAAGAACTGGAATCACTGAGTGTTGTGTTAAGTAGTGGGGGAGCCTGAAGATATATTGCTGAGCAGTTCTTGAGATGGTTGGAGTGGCTCATGGGGTGGCTGGCAGAGTGGAGTGATTCATGGGACAGCTGGTGGAGTGGAGCGGAGCCCCATGGAGAGGTGGGGCAATCGGCTTTGGACCATGTAAGGCACCCCTTAATCCCTCCTCCCACAACTCCACCCAGGTTAGGAGGTAAAACTCTGCAGATAAACTTTCGAACTCTGGCGCTGCACTGACTAGGGATAGAGACTTTTGGGACTTTGGGTGACTTTGGGTTGTTGGACTCAAGAACCAAAGGGAAAGGACATGCCCCAATTTGCTTGGGGTGGGTTTTTTGCTCATGAGTTGTGTTATGAATCTTGGTGGTGTTTTCCCAACATAATGCCACATTGTTTCTGTTATTAAAAGGCTTTTGCTACACTCAGACTCTGTGCTTACGAGAGGGGAAGTATTGCCTCTTGGAGGCGCCCAGCGGGGGTGGTATATATTTGTCCCAGGTCACTGGGTGGGGGCTCGAGACAGTTTTGCATTGTGTTATTGGAATGAAACCCCTAGATACTGAACCCAGTCCTTGTTGCTGCCAACTCTGATGGCAGAGGGGTTACAATAGCATTGGGGGAGTGCAGTGACACAGGGGTTCAAATGGAACAGGGGAGGGACACAAGCACATGGGAGGGGGGCAAGGGCACGAAGCAAGGGACTAATCAGGGCAGGGGAACAGCCGGGGCGTTGGGGGGAAACAACCAGGCTGGAGGTAGGACAAGGAAACCAAGGGGCTAGCTTCAGAGGCTGAGGTGGAGCAAACAGGCAAACAAACTGCAGAGGGAAAAGGGCGGGGCAGGCAAACAAACAAGCTGCTGAGGGGCTGGGGTAAAAAGGGGGTGGGTAAAGGGCTGTAAGGGGAGAGGGGATTTTATGATGAGATTACTGGTTCTGTGGATGAAGGGAAAGCAGTGGATGTATTGTTTCTTGACTTTAGCAAAGCTTTTGACACGGTCTCCCATAGTATTCTTGTCAGCAAGTTAAGGAAGTATGGGCTGGATGAATGCACTATAAGGTGGGTAGAAAGCTGGCTAGATTGTCGGGCTCAACAGGTAGTGATCAATGGCTCCATGTCTAGTTGGCAGCCGGTATCAAGTGGAGTGCCCCAAGGGTCGGTCCTGGGGCCGGTTTTATTCAATATCTTCATAAATGATCTGGAGGATGGTGTGGATTGCACTCTCAGCAAATTTGCGGATGATACTAAACTGGGAGGAGTGGTAGATACGCTGGAGGGGAGGGATAGGATACAGAAGGACCTAGACCAATTGGAAGATTGGGCCAAAAGGAATCTGATGAGGTTCAATAAGGATAAGTGCAGGGTCCTGCACTTAGGACGGAAGAACCCAATGCACAGCTACAGACTAGGGACCGAATGGCTAGGCAGCAGTTCTGCGGAAAAGGACCTAGGGGTGACAGTGGACGAGAAGCTGGATATGAGTCAGCAGTGTGCCCTTGTTGCCAAGAAGGCCAATGGCATTTTGGGATGTATAAGTAGGGGCATAGCGAGCAGATCGAGGGACGTGATCGTTCCCCTCTATTCGACATTGGTGAGGCCTCATCTGGAGTACTGTGTCCAGTTTTGGGCCCCACACTTCAAGAAGGATGTGGATAAATTGGAGAGAGTCCAGCGAAGGGCAACAAAAATGATTAGGGGACTGGAACACATGAGTTATGAGGAGAGGCTGAGGGAGCTGGGATTGTTTAGCCTGCAGAAGAGAAGAATGAGGGGGGATTTGATAGCTGCTTTCAACTACCTGAAAGGGGGTTCCAAAGAGGATGGCTCTAGACTGTTCTCAATGGTAGCAGATGACAGAACGAGGAGTAATGGTCTCAAGTTGCAGTGGGGGAGGTTTAGATTGGATATTAGGAAAAACTTTTTCACTAAGAGGGTGGTGAAACACTGGAATGTGTTACCTAGGGAGGTGGTAGAATCTCCTTCCTTAGAGGTTTTTAAGGTCAGGCTTGACAAAGCCCTGGCTGGGATGATTTAACTGGGAATTGGTCCTGCTTTGAGCAGGGGGTTGGACTAGATGACCTTCTGGGGTCCCTTCCAACCCTGATATTCTATGATTCTATGATTCTAGGGAGAGACTGCTGCATGGAAGGGGAGGTGCCAGTCCAAGGTGGGGGGCACATGCGCCCACATGCACTTGCAAAAGAAAGTCAGTTTATGCTGGCTGCTCCTTCAGGCCCAAATGGTGGCAAAAGGGCATGGCAAGCTAGGGAAGCAGCTGAGTCCCAGAGGCAGGAGCTGAGGCAGATGGTAACCAGCCACTGGGTGTGGTGGAGGGGGCAGCGATGGTGGGGGGGCAGGGGGGACACATATGGACCAGGGGGCAGGCTCCACACCACACCCCTTGTGTACCCACAAACACAGTCAAGACCCCCACCACAAGAGCACAGTTCTGAAGTTACTCAGTCCTGGAAGGCCCCCTCCACAGTGGTCTGCACAGGCTCTGTGTGCTCCCCCAGCAGTCAGATGGTCCCCTTCTTCCTCCTCCTTGAGGCTCTAGCAGCTCCAGCAGGCATTCTGATAGCCAGGCAGGAAGGACCCTTCGCAGGTGGTGGTGGTGTCCACAGCAGCAGTAGCAACAGCTGGGGCTGGGGTCCCTCACTCCCCTCCTCTGGGGAGCGGGCCAGCAGGCCCCCCCAAGTGGCTGCAGCAGGAGCAGCAACAACCGGGGGTGGGGGCAGCAGCCAGGTAGCAGAGAACGGGTGGGGTGGGGGGGGGTTGTCTGGACCAGCCAAAGGAGTTGCTGGACCAGGAGCAGCAGCAGTGAGAGCCCAGGGCTTAGTAGCACCAGCAGGACTTATTGGAACCCCAGCCTAGTGGGAGGGACCACTGGACCCAGGAACCAAATGAATACGGGGGACAACTAATGAAAAACAGGAATCGGAGTGATGGTCACAGGTTCAAAACAAGGGGACTGGATGGAGACACCGTGCAGAGGACCCCGGACAGTGCCCACTGCTCCTCAAAGGTACCTAGGGAGCCAATGGACACTGCCCAGTGGAACTCTGCCTGGAGACATGAGACCAGGGAGGAATGGAAATAGGCCCCACAGTCCCAGAGCACCCTCTCGTCCAACATCCTCCTCCTGGTGTTATAGATGGTGACTTTAGCTAGAGCCAGGAGGAGGTTGACAAGGAGGTCTCGTGACTTTGTGGGGCCTCGGATAGGGTATGCAAAAATGAACAGGTGTGGGGAAAAGTGCAGCCAGAACCTCAACAAGAGGTTCTGGAGGAACCAGAATAGGGGCTGCAACCTGGCGCATTCGAGGTAAGTGTGCCCCAGGTTCTCCCTCATGCCGCAGAATGGGCAGGCCTCAGGTATGGGGGTGAACCATGCCAGATACACACCCGTGCTCACGGCTCCATGACGGAGCCGCCAACCGATGTCCCCAGTGAGCCTTGGGACCAAGGTGGAACAAAGGCTGGCCCACAGGGGCTCCTCACCCTCCACAGGTGGTAAATAGTCCTGCCACTTGGTGTCAGGTCGGGATGAAAGGGTGAGGAAATGCCACGTGTGGAGCACGAGCGTGTACAGTTGGCCTGTGGGTGCGGTTTGGAAGCAAACCGGCTGCAGGGTGTGCAGCCGGCTCGGAGTATTTGAGCAGGTAAGCCGGGGGGGGGGAGGGGGAGAGCTCGCAGAATGGGGCCTGATAAAAAGGTCTGGAGGGCCTGGGGTGAGGGGTGGGCAGGAAGCACCCTCGCACAGGGCCCGCCGTAGGAAGATGAGAGAAGGGGGCGACAAAGCAGCGCCCACCTCCTGGAGTATGTGCAGGGAGGTTGGAAGGGTGGAGAGCCGTCACCCAGTCCCCCTGTTGTAGTCCAGGAGGTCTCTGATCCTGGTAACTTCTGCCAGGACCAGCCTCTGGTGCACCAAGGGGGAGACTGCCACCTGCACACGTAGATTGGGGTTGTATAGCAGGGGCTCCACGAGGAGGTCTGCCCCCTCCGTGTCCACAATGGACCTGGTCACTGAAAGGAGCTTCCAGGTTTGAAGGAGGTCCTGGTAGAAGACTGGCAGCTCTGAGAGGTCTTGCGGAAGACCCCTCAGGTGAAGAAAAACGAGCTGCCGGTCGTATCAGAGCCCTCGGAGGCAATGGAGGAAGGTGTGTGCCAACGTGCTCCACACCGGACTACCTGCACCATAAAGGAGCCTCTGCAGGGCCTGGAGGCAGAAGACATGGACCTGACTATGAAGCAGACCAGGCCCTGTCCTCCTTCCTCCAGGGGAAGACTCAGGACCCCTGCAGAGACACAGTGCAGTCCTGGTCAGAAAAACTCCAGGGATGACCTCTGGAGCCGGGCCAGGATCCCTGGCATGGACAGGACTAGCTGGTTCAGCACCAGCCCCCTCCCTCGCAGGGAGAGACACCGGAGCAATCCTGTTCAACTCCGAAGCCACTCACCCACCCCGGCCTCCAAATTCTGCCAGTTCTCTGGTGGATAAGGATATGTGGCGGAAAGGTAAATGCCGAGATAGAGCAGCTGACCCGAGCTCCACTGGATGGCTTGAAGTGTGGGTGGGAGGGAGCTCACCTGCCACTCGTCCCCAACCACGAGGCCAGAGCTCTTGACACAGTTGACCCGGGTGGAGGAGGCCGCCGAGTAAACAGCCTGGCAGACTTCCACCCACACCAGGTCACCCAGGTCCTGGACCACGAGGAACACGTCATCGGCTTACACCAACAGGACTAGCCACAGCTCCAGCTCCCAAAGTACCAAACCCGTCAACCACCGGCGGAGGAGACAGAGGAAGAGCTCGATTGCCAGAGCATACAGCTGGCCTGAGAGGGGGCACCCCTGCCGTACTCCCCACCTGAAGCTGACCAGCTCTGTCAGGGTCCAGTTGAGCCCGACCAGACACTCCACCTCAGCGTACAGCACTTGGAGAAAGCCCACAAACTGGGACCCAAAGCCAAATGCCTGCAGAGTGCCCAGGAGATACCCATGGTCCATCCTGATGAACACCACCTCCTGGTCCAGGGACAGGAAGGAGAATAACAGACCATCCCTACACCCCAGCTCCAAGAGGTCCAGGACCAAGTACAAATTATCGAAGATGGTCCGGCCCAGGACGGTGTAGGTCTGGTCGGGATGGATCACATCCGCCAGCACGGACCCCAGCCACAGTGAGATGGCCTTCATTATGACCTGTAGTCCGTGCTGAGGAGCGAGATGGGAAGCCAATTCTGTAGGTCGTGGAGGTCCCCCTTCTTCGGCAATAAGGCAAGCACAGCTTGCCTGCACAAGAGAGGGAGGACCCTGTTTTTCAAGGACTCGGCCCAGATGGTGACGAGGTCTGGGCTGAGGATATCCCAGAACAAGCTGTAGAACTCCATGGTCAGCCCATCCATGCCCAGATATTTGTTGGTGGGCATGAGATGGAGGGCTTCCGAGAGCTCTGCTAGAGAGAGAGGCAGCTCCAGCTGGTCTTGGTCGCCTGTGCTGACCATTGGGAGTTCGGTCAAGAACACCCTACGGGCTTCAGCGTCAGTAGGATTTGGGGAGAAAAGGCTGGCATAGAAGGCCCTGGCCCTTCCATGCATCTCCTCCAGATCCATGAGAGGGGTGCCGCCCTTCACCAGGAGGCAGATGACATGCTTTTTGGCCCCCCTCTTTTTCTCCAAGAAGCGGCAGCTGTGGACGCGGGATCGAACAAAGGCACCCCATGTCCGATGGTCCTCCAGGGCCTGGAGCTCCTCCCACGTCTCCTGGTATGCTGCGCAGAGGGGTGGATCCTCGAGGCTGGATGCCAGACGCCTCTCTAGCTCTGACCTCCCACTCCAACTGCCCTATCACCGCATCCCTCCGCCGGCTGGCGCCCCGGGTGTAGTCTTGGCAGAAGAGTGGCATGCGTACCTTCCCCACATCCCACCACCACTGTACCGAGGTTAAGGCACGTCGCTGCCCCCGCCAGGCCAGCCAGATCTCTCAGAAGGATGCCATGAAGCCCACACCCTCCAGCAAGCTGTTATTAAAATGCCAATAGGCTGGCCCCAGCTTCTCTGAACTGAGAGAGGCTGTCACAGTCACCAAATGGTGATTCGAGAGCGGGGCTGGCCGGATGCCGGAGGTGTGGACCCGTGCCAGATGGAAACGTGAGAAATAAATTCTGTCCAACCAGGAGTGGCGCGACTGATTGTCCTCCACCCGGACATAGGTGAAGGTGGTATCGTCGTCCGGGGGGTGGTAGCGCCAGACGTCCACCAGGGAGTGATGATCCACGATCTCCCTGAGGACACCAGCAGTGGCCTGGGAACTCTCAAGTCCTGAGCAGTCCTGATCCTCGAGGGTGGTGTTGAAGTCCCGGCCCAAGACCACACACTTGTGAGGATCCAGGGTGCTGAGGAAGGCCGATGCCTGCCGGTAAAAGCGAACCTGGTCTGGGCCTGTGTTTGGGGTGTAAACATTGACTAGGTTTAAGGTCAGCCCCTCCACACAGGCCTGGACGTGTAGCAGGAGGCCCAGCATGACCTCGGTGACCCCCAGCACCTCGGACCATAGCTCAGCGGAGAACAGGGTAGCCACCCCAGCCAAATGGGCACTGAGGTGGCTGAAATAAACCCTGTCCCCATACTCCAGTCGCCAGCTAGCCTCGATGGCTGGAGTCGTGTGGGTCTCCTGCAGGAAGATCACAGAGTACCCCCCTCCTGAAGGAAGGAGAGTACCTGGCTCCTGTGGAGACCCACCCTACAGCCTGGGGTGTTTAATGTAGCAAAGATGGTAACCGTCATAGTGAAGGCTGGGGTGGATCCTCACGGGCAGGGTGATTGACAGCCTCCAGCGGGCCCCGCAACAACCTGATCTCGACCCCAAAGTTCAATACGGAGTTGTGGAACTTGTGGACCCGTGATGTCCTGCCTCCCGGATGTCCTGCCTCCCTGTCCCTCTCCCCTCTCCCAAAAGGGCCTTCGTGGCCCAGAGGACATGATGGAAGTCCCCCCAGCACTGGAGGGCAAGCTGCACCTTGCCCTTCAAGCCACAGGTTTCCATTAGAAAACAGTGCAGCTCATCCTTCAGCGCAGAGGGGGAAGTGGTTGCCAACCCTCTGCCGTCCTCCGGTGGGGCCCCTCACAGATCCTCGCGGCCTGCAGAGATGGGCAAACAGGGGGCTGAGCCCCAGCGCAACTGTGCCGGGCAGCCCATCCCCATCCCAGGCAAGGGAGGGGGCTGCGGAGGGAATATTGCAGCCCCCATGATGTCAGAAAATGGAGAAACGAAAACCGCCCCCTGAGAGTTGTCCGTAGGCAGCGGAAATGAGACAACCTTCGGGGCGGCAATAGCATGGGAGGTGGAGGGGAGAGGGCCAAGCAGTGCTTTCAGGGTAGGAGCGGGACCAGGAGCGGGATATGGGGCAGAAGCAGGGACAGAAGTGGAATCAGGGACAGGGACTGAAACAGGAGCAGGGATTGAAGCTGGGGCTGGGGCAGTGTCAGGGTTCCTTCCCCACTCTGAACTCTGGGGTACAGATGTGGGGACCTGCATGAAAGACCCCCTCAGCTTATTCTTACCAGTTTAGGTTAAAACTTCCCCAAGGCACAAATTTCTTTCTTGCCTTGGGATCACTACCACCACCAAGTGATTTAACAAACAATCAGGGAAAGGACCACTTGGAGTCCTATTCCTCAAAAATATTCCCCCAAGCCTATACACCCCCTTTCCTGGGGAAGGCTTGAGCATATATCCTCACCAATTGGTTACAAAGGGACTACAGACCCAAACCCCTGGGTCTTAGAACAATGGAAAAATCAGTCAGGTTCTTAAAAAGAAGGACCTTATTTAAAGAGAAAAAGGTAAAAGAATCACCTCTGTAAACTGAGGCTGGTAGTTAACCTTAGAGAGTAGCAGAAAATTCGAAGAGCATAGAGGAAGCCCCTCTAGCCTTAGTTTTAAAGTTACAACAAAACAGGGATAAACCTCCCTCTAGCAAAGGGAAAATTCACAAGTTGAGAAAACAAAGATGCCTTGTCTGGCTGTTACTTACAAGTTTGAAATATGAGCGACTTGCTTAGAAAGATTTGGAAAACATGGATTGCTGTCTGGTCCCTCTTAGTCCCAAGAGTGAACGGCCACAGAAACAAAGAACCCAAAACAAAACCTCTCCCCCCCACCAGATTTGAAAGTATCTTTTGTCCCATTGGTTCCTTTGATCAAGAGCCAACCAGGTTACTTGAGCTTTTTAACCACTTACAGATAAGGAGGAATTTAGGCTACCCCTATGGTTATGACAGGCAGCAACAGGGGCGGGAGCGTGATCAGGGACAGGGACTGAAGCGGGAGTGGGAACAGACGTGGTTTTTGGTCCCCAGCAGCGGAGCTCCTCTCAACCAGGGCTCAGAGCTAAGGGGACGGGGGCAGGAGGGGGAGTCTTTGCCAAAGCCGGGCATGGGAGTCGTGAGAGGCGCGTCACCTGCAACCATGGCGTTAGGCACGGTGGAGTCATCAATAGGGCCCCCCTCTGTCTTGATGGTAGAGGGTGCACCCACAGGCGCCCAGCCACTCGGCATTGGCCATCGCCCTGAGGGGCTCTGCAGTCTCAGGTGTAGCACCATCTGCGGCCCGGCAAATAGGGAGGGCCAGGAGTGCCCCAACGACTAGAGCAGGTGCAAAAGCTGGGGGTAAGGGGCAGGCAGGAGGAGGAGGCGGCGGGACTAAGCCACCACCCAGATTGAGGCTCTCTGGTCGGGGGGGTCGTCCTCCCCCTGGGTGACCAGGGTCAGATGCAGGGCCTCAATCTCCTCAAAGATGGAAGTAAAATCAGTCCCCACGGCCCCATAGTCCCCGCTGCCAGTAACCGGGGCAGCAATCACCCCAGCATCTGTGGCGGCGGGGGGCACAGGTGGCAAAGGAGCTGGGGGAACTCCCGCAGAGGCCTCCTCAGAGCAGGACTTGACAAGGAGGGTGGGATTGCCTCAGTTTGTTGCCATGGCTTCCATGGCCAGTGCCTCCTGCTGCGCCCCATCCGGGGGTGTCATAAACATACAGCTAAGGGTATCATAAAATCCCTCCTCACCTGTAAAGGGTTAAGAAGCTCAGGTAACCTGGTTGGCACCTGACCAAAGGACCAATGAGGGGAGAAGATGCTTTCAAATCTGTGGGGGAAGGTTTTTGCTTTGTTCTTTTTGTTGGTTCTCTGCGGGTCAGCGAGGAATCAGGACAGGGAAAATACACCTCCCAAAGCCCTACTTGAACTAAGCATCTGGATTACAAAAATTGTAAGTAAAGCAAGTAAATGCGTTAGTTTGTCTTTTGTTTTAGCTTGTGAATTTTCCCTGTGCTAGAGGGAGGTTTATCCCTGGTTTTTGTAACTTTTAAGTTTTACCTAGAGGGAAATCCTCTGTGTTTTGAATCTGATTGTCCTGTAAAATTACCTTCCATCCTAATTTTACAAAGGTGCTTCTTTTATTATTTTTTTCTCTTTATAATAAAAGTTCTGTTTTTTAAGAATCTGATTGGGTTTTTAGTGTCCTACAAACCCAAGGGTCTGGTTTGTGCTCACCTTGTTTATTTTTCAAGCCTCCCCAAGAAAGGGGGTGCATAGGCTTGGGGGAATATTTTGTGGGAATAGGAACTCCAAGTGGTCCTTTCCTTGATTCTTTGTCTAAATCACTTGGTGGTGGCAGTATACCTCAGTCCAAGGACAAATAGAGATTTGTGCCTTGGGTAAGTTTTTAACCTAAGCTGGTAGAAATAAGCTTAGGGGGTCTTTCATGCAGATCCCTACATCTGTACCCTAGAGTTCAGAGGGAAACCTGACAGGGAGTGTGATGGAAGGTTTAGCAGCACCCTGTAGCATCTTTCTGGGGGCCTCTTCTCCCTCCTCGTCGGAGGGGAGGGATTGAGCCTGTGATTTGTGGGCGCCGTGCTTCCCCCGGACGAGCACCCAGCCCTCCGAGGTGGAGGTGGAGGGCCGGTCAGCAGGGGTAGGGCCAGGGGGCAAGGGCGATGGTTCTGGGGCTTGGGGTGGCTAGGGCGGGACAGCGGGGGAAAGGAAAACCTCTTCCTGGGGCGGGCAAGGGTCTCTCCGCCCTCCCTCCATGGGCCCCGCCAAATAGCAGCTGATGGAGGCAAGGCCCGCTCGCTCCTCTGGGCGCAACAGGGGTGCTGTCCCTGTGGCCCAAGTGGGGGCTACGGCAGGAGGAGAAGGGGCTGTGGCAGTGGTAGCTGGGCCACCAGGGTCACTGGTGATGACAGGGCTGGTGTCCTCCCAGGTCTTGGGAGTCCCGGGCACCCCTTCATGCCGGGCCAGGCCAGGGGGCAGTCCCTCCGAACATGCCCAGTTGCCTGGCAGATGAAACACTGGGCCTCCCGCATTGTGTAGTGGACCTGGGATGTGGGCCCCCTGGTAAGGCACCAGGAAGGACCCCTTGAGCACCACGTCATCACGCACCACCGGCGGCAGTTGGAGTTGGCCCTGCCGGTGGAAGGACAGGATGTGACAGAGGGGGGGTCATTACAGCCCAGTGGGAGAGGGCTGATGATTGAAATGGGCTTCCCCAGGGTGGGGAGGGCAGGTAACAGGGCAGCATTGGGAAGGAAGGGCAGGACAGAGGTCAACACCACCTG
The DNA here is from genome assembly GCF_965140295.1 of Lepidochelys olivacea. Lineage (NCBI taxonomy): Eukaryota > Metazoa > Chordata > Testudines > Cheloniidae > Lepidochelys > Lepidochelys olivacea. The sequence continues at coordinate 50,058,435 of NC_140417.1, forward strand.
TACGCTCAGGTCTTCCAGGAGTTTTATGGGGACGAACACGCCCCCACCACCAGGCCCTTCTCCACCTCCTCCTGAGCAGCTGCCTCTGAAGCCAGGAAGAACACGACCTTCCCGTACATTTTGGAGGCCACCACGATGGCTGTGGGCCCCACCACCCACGCCAATGCCCACATGTATGTTTCGACGTGGGGTGAGGTGGGTGCCAGGAGGCAACGGACACCATGCCTCCTGGTCAGCGAGGGGAAGGGACCCCGGCTGCCAGGGATGGTACTGGAGGCAGCGGTCAGGGCGGCTGGCGCGGTGGCAGGTGGGGAGGGGCGGCAGCGGCCATCTGGGCATATGCTCTGGGGGCCTGAGATGGAGCGCCTCCAGAGCTGGTGGAAGGAACAGCAGGGGAAGGAGGGGCCATGGCAGGTGTCAGGGCCGGGGCAGGGAGGGCAGCCCCGCCTGCAGGAGATTTTGTTTTCCGGGCGGAGCCCTTGCCCTTCTTGTTCCCCTGGCCCTTTTTGCTCCTGAAAGGGGGGGCCATGAAGGCGGAGGAGTCCGGACCACTAGTGGCCAAGAGGTCAGCCGCAAGGGCAGGCAGGGACAGTGGCAAAGGCGGGGCCATGGGGTCAACAGGGGTAGGGGTAGGGGCAGGAGCAGGGTCCTCCTCCATGGTAGCAAGAGGCAGGAGGAGGCCCTAATATGGGGGTGGAGAGATGGGCAACCACTCCTCTCCACTAAGCAATACACAGGGGAGGAGGGACCAGTGGGGGAGAGGGAACAGGGCTAACCACTCCTCCCTGCTAGGCTATATTCAGGGAAGGAGGGTACCAGAGTGGGCGGGGGACTACAGAGGGGACTGGGGGAAATGGAAGAAGCAACCACTCCTCCCCGCTAGGCTGTGGACAGGGGAGGAGGGCGTCAGCAGTGGGGGGATACAGGGGCAAAAGGGGGACGTAATCGCAGGTGCAGGGTGGGGTACCAGCTCCTCCAGCTGCACTCAGATGAGGAAGAGCTACAATGGCATCGGAGGGGGTGCAGTGATCAGGGTATACAACTTAAAAGCACGGGGGGACACAAGCGCTCAGGGAAAGGACATGGGCACACAATGCTACAGCCTGGGCAGGTGGTGGGCCAGCGGGAGACAGGGGACAGGTGGAGAAATGGCTGTGGAAGGGGCAGGTAAAGCAGGAGAAAACCAACTGCTGGAAAGGGCGGGGCAGGCAAAGCAACAAACTCAGTATCTTTGGGTGGGGCAGGCAAATCGACAAACTCAGGAACCCAAGGTGGGGCAGGCAAAGCAACAGGGAAAAAACTCCTGAGGGGCTACGGTAGGGAGGGAGGAAAAAACTGGGCTGAGGGGGGAGTAGTGGGGAGGCCCCCGGCCCAATGCAACTGGGAGAGGGGGGCCAAGTCCAAGGGTGGGGGGAGTGTACCCACGAGCGCTTGTGAGCACAAGCCAGTCCTTGCTTGCTGCTAGAAACAGTCCCAGATGGTGGTGCAGGGAGAAGCAAAAGGCCCAGTTGAGGGGCGAGCAGCAGGTGTTGGTGATTAGCTGGGTTGGTGGAGGGGGCAGCGGCGGTGGTGGAAAGTGTGTAGGGGGGGCATCTGGGTTAGGCAAAGGGCTCCATGCCCCCGACAGCAGCAAAGGCTACCACCACCCCAGGAGCACAGGTGTTAGAGTCACTCAGTTCAGTATCAGCAACCAACCCCCTCCACAATTTCTCGCAGTGGTGTTCTGCCTCCTTGATGAGGCAGCAGGCTCAGGAGCAACTGTCAGCAGCAGCAAGCAGGCAGCAGCCAGCCAGGTGAGGACCCAGGCAAGGAAGGTGGTGGTGGTGGTGTTTAGGTCCTCAGTTTTCCCTCTGGAGGGATGGAGGTGGGGATGGGGGGGCAGGCCGGCAAGGCCCCCGGGCCTTCCCCACACCAGCGGCAGCAGCAGCAGCTCTCCAGGGTGGGGAGCTCCCACCAGTTAGCCAGCCAGCAGCAGTCCCCCAGGGAGGGAGGGATCAGCAGCCAGAGCAAAACTGACCAGTCCCTGTAGTGATGCGAGGGGGCTCCCCCACCCAGCAGCAGGAGTAACAGCTTCCCACCTCCCTCCAGGCCAGATGGCTATAGGAAAGGAGTGGGAGGCAGAGATAGTAGCCCCAGGCTAAATAAATCCCTGTTACTAGGATAAGTAAATGGCAGCTGCTCCAGGTCAATTAAAACACCTGGGCCCAATTAAGATCTTTCCAGAAGGCAGGGAAGATAGCTAGGTTGATTGGGACACCTGAAGCCAATTAGGGGCTGGCACATCAGTTGGGTGCATGTGTCAGGAGCTGTAGGAGGAAGCTGTGCTGTTGGAGGAATTAAGCAGTACACACCATTTCAGGCTTAAGGAAGGAGGCCCTGAGATAACGGTGAAGTAGATATTGAGGAAGTGGGTGCTGCTGTGGGGAACTGTCCCAGGGAATTCTACGTGTCCTATTTCCAAACAGTCAAGCTACTATAGCTGCTACTGGTCCCTAGGCTGGAGCCTGGAGTAGAGGGTGGGCGCAGGCTACCTCCTCCCCTCCCCGATTAATCACTGCGCGTATGTCTACACTACGAAATTAGGTCGAATTTATAGAAGTTGGTTTTTTAGAAATCGTTTTTATATAGTCGATTGTGTGTGTCCCCACACAAAATGCTCTAAGTGCATTAAGTGTATTAACTCGGCGGAGTGCTTCCACAGTACCGAGGCTAGCATCAACTTCTGGAGCATTGCACTGTGGGTAGCTATCCCACAGTTCCCCCAGTCTCCAATGCCCATTGGAATTCTGGGTTGAGATCCCAATGCCTAATGGGGCAAAAACATTGTCACGGGTGGTTCTGGGTACATGTCGTCAGGCCATCCCTCCCTCTCACACTCCATGAAAGCAACGGCAGACAATCGTTTCGCGCCTTTTTTCCTGAGTTACCTCTGCAGATGCCATACCATGGCAAGCATGGAGCCCGCTCAGCTCACTGTCACAGTATGTCTCCTGGGTGCTGGCAGAGGCGGTACTGCATTGCTACACAGCAGCAGCAACTGATTGCCTTGTGGCAGCAGACGGTGCAATAGGTCTGATAACCATCGTCATTGTGTCCAAGGTGCTCCTGGCTGCCTCGGTAAGGTCAGTCAGGAGCGCCTGGGCAGACATGGGCACAGGGACTAAATTAGGAGTGACTCAACCAGGTCATTCTCTTTAGTCCTGCAGGCAGTCCTATTGTACCACCTTATGGTGAGTGGGCAGGAGCTGAGGATGGCTAGCAGTCCTATTGCACCATCTTCTGCCAAGCAGCCAGGAGATGTGGTTGGCTTGCAGTCCTACTGCACCGTCTGCTGCCAGCCAAAGATGTAAAAGATAGATGGAGTGGATCAAAACAAGAAATACACAAGATTTCGTTTGTATTCATTTGCTCCCCCATCCCCCACTCCATGAAATCAATGGCCAACAATCATTTTGGTGAGGTCTGTCAGGGGCACCTTGAAAACTTTAATGGAGATTCAGTCCTGCCTGAAATACCATAGGGAGGGATAGCGTAGTGGGTTGAGCACTGGCCTGCTAAACCCAGGGGTTTTGAGTTCAACCCTTGAGGGGACCATTCTGTGTGACAGTTGTTTTTGTTTCTCCTTGATGTAAAGCCACCCCCTTTGTTGATTTTAATTCCCTGTAAGCCAACCCTGTAAGCCATGTTATCAATCGCCCCTCCCTCCATCAGAGCAGTGGCAGTCAATCGTTCCGCGCCTTTTTTCTGTGCAGATGCCATACCACAGCAACCATGGAGCCCACTCAGATCACTTTGGCAATTAGGAGCACATTAAACACCACGCGCATTTATCCAGCAGTATACGCAGCACCAAAACCTGGCAAAGTAAAACTGGGCGAGTAGGTGACATCAGAGCGGTGACGAGAGTGATGAGGACATGGACACAGACTTCTCCCAAAGCATGGGCCCTGGCAATGTGGGCATCATGGTGCTAATGGGGCAGGTTCATGCGGTGGAATGCCGATTCTGGGCTTGGGAAACAAGCACAGACTGGTGGGACTGCATAGTGTTGCAGGTCTGGGATGATTCCCAGTGGCTGCGAAACTTTCGCATGCATAAGGGCACTTTCATGGAACTTTGTGACTTGCTTTCATCTGCCCTGAGGTGCAAGACAACAGAGACTGTGTGCGGGAGGGTTGCTTCTCCTCACCTCCCTTGCTGGCTTATGATGAAAATGGCTCAGTAGGCTGTAACCCTTGCCTCTAGAGAGAGAAGGGCTACGTGGAGTGTCACAGTGAGCCTCTGACACTAGCAAAATCTGCCAGGAAGCATGGGACCCACGGAGACAAGGACAGAGCTTTGTCACAATAGACACACAACTCTAGTTCTCACCTACGCTGAATGGAGCACACCATGATGGGCCTGTCCCACGTCTCTGAGAAGACATATTTCCCGCACTCAGGATGGAGATCTGGACCCAACCCAAGCTCCGGGGCTGAGCACACCCAAATGTGGGGCTAGCCTGGACCTGGCTTGCATCAAACGCTGCTCCTCAGGCCATGGCTAGGGCCAAGAGAATCCTTGTTGAACAAGGGTGGAGGGGGGGGGGCAGATCCTGAGTGAAATTCCCCGAGAGCCACCAACTTGAGATCTTTGTAGTGTAGGTGTAGGTTAGTGCTGCACTGCATCAATCGAGGGCCTCTAGTCTGCCAGTGCCTTCCTACAATCCCCTAGGCTGTGGAGAGAAAGCAAGTCAGTCAGAGCTGGGAGCGTGGGGACTGGCAATGGCACAGGTCGAAGGCCCCAACCCATGGAGGCCACACGAGGGCCCTGTAACATAGCTAAGCGAATTCAGCCCTCCTTGTTCACAGTGAGATGGCACACCCAGGCTGCTGCTCGGGACAGGATGGGCAACACAGGATGGGCGGCAGGGGGACAACGTTGGGGAATTAAGCAAGTATTCGTGCCCGTGAAATATTTAGATTAAGAAAGAGCCCAGATCTCAGCCCAGGGAGCTCAGCAGAGGCCAGGTGATCCAACAGTGGCACCTAATTCCCAAGCACTGAGTGAATCAAAGCCTCACTGAAAGAAAAGGAGTACTTGTGGCACCTTAGAGACTAACCAATTTATTTGAGCATAAGCTTTCGTGAGCTACAGCTCACTTCAGCGAATACAGACTAACACGGCTGTTACTCTGAAAGCCTCACTGGGCTCAGATCAGAAAGGAAGGTGGATGACTGTGTTTTGGGGCAGGAACCAGTTGACCCTAAATCACTGGGAACCAGAATCCAGATATGGCTGTGTCAGACTGTAGCCAGAGCCCCTGATATTGCCAAGGAGCCTGTCAAATATGAAATGCAGGCGCAGAAAGGGCTGTCTCAGGGCTTGTCAGGGTTCCCGCCCCACTCTGAACTCTAGGATACAGATGTGGGGACTCGCATGAAAACCCCCCAAGCTTATTTTTACCAGCTTAGGTTAAAAACTTTCCCAAGGCACAAATTTTGCCTTGTCCTTGAACAGATGCTGCCACCACCAAGTGATTTAGACAAAGAACAGGGAAAGGACCACTTGGAGTTTCTATTTCCCCAAAATATCCCCCCAAGCCCTTACACCCCCTTTCCTGGGAAGGCTTGAGAATAAAAAAGATGAGCACAAACCAGCCTTGGATTTTAAGACCCAAAAAACCCAATCAGATTCTTAAAAAACCAGAACTTTATTAGAAGAACAAAAAAGATAAGAGAAAAACTCTGTAAAATCAGAATGGAAGATAATCTTACAGGCAGTCAGATTCAAAACATAGAGAGTCCCTCTAGGCAAAACCTTAAATTACAAAAAGACACAAAAACATTTCCTCCAGTACAGTGAATTTCACAAACCAAAACAAAGAAAACCTAATGCATTTTCTAGCTAGATTACTTACTAACTTTACAGGAGTTGGAGGGCTTGCATCCTTGATCTGTTCCCTGCAAAGGTATCACATAGACAGACAAAAGCCTTTTCCCCCGCTCCAGATTTGAAAGTATCTTGTCCCCACATTGGTCATTTTGGGTTAGGTGCCAGCCAGGTTACTTGAGCTTCTTAACCCTTTACAGGTAAAAGGACTTTGCCTCTGGCCAGAAGCGATTTTATAGCACTGTATACAGAAAGGTAGTTACCCTTTCCTTTATATTTATGACAGGGCTAGAGCCACAAAAGGGGTTGAGGTACCTAAATCCAGACCATAGATCCTCAAAACACTCGTTTCACTGCCACTTAAAATCCCATGGTCCCAAATTATGTGCAGGGAACGTCCCCTAGGAACCTACATTTCCACTGGTGGGCACGTGACAGCTAAGCCCTGTCTCAGCCTCAGCGGGCTCATGAGACTGGCCCATCTGACCCACAGGGCCGTATCCAGGAGATGTGTTCTGAGCACGCCTCCCAGCTCGGGTCTCACACAAGACACACATGCTGGAGAAGACGGTGATTGGTGCCTTCTTTATAACCTATAGACCTGTGGTAGAGCACACACTGGGGTTCAAAACCCCGCTCTGACAGATGTGGAACAGGGACTGGAACCTGACTCTTGCCCCCTCCTCGTGAGTGGCCTACTGCAGTGCTTTTCAGCCTGTGGGCTGTGGTCTTTTTTGGCCATTATCTTTGAAAACTCATGGCAATCGGGGGAAGTCCCGGACGACTGGAAAAAGGCTAATGTAGTGCCCATCTTTAAAAAAGGGAAGAAGGAGGATCCTGGGAACTACAGGCCAGTCAGCCTCACCTCAGTCCCCGGAAAAATCATGGAGCAGGTCCTCAAGGAATCAATTCTGAAGCACTTACACGAGAGGAAAGTGATCAGGAACAGTCAGCATGGATTCGCCAAGGGCAAGTCATGCCTGACTAATCTAATTGCCTTCTATGACAAGATAACTTGCTCTGTGGATGAGGGGAAAGTGGTGGACCTTGACTTTAGCAAAGCTTTTGATACTGTCTCCCACAGTATTCTTGCCAGCAAGTTAAAGAAGTATGGGCTGGATGAATGGACTATAAGGTAGATAGAAAGTTGGCTAGATAGTTGGGCTCAACGGGTAGTGATCAATGGCTGCATGTCTAGTTGGCAGCTGGTATCAAGTGGAGTGCCCCAAGGGTCGGTCCTGGGGCCGATTTTGTTCAATATCTTCATAAATGATCTGGAGGATGGTGTGGATTGCACCCTCAGCAAGTTTGCAGATGACACTAAACTGGGAGGAGAGGTAGATACGCTGGAGGGTAGGGATAGGATACAGAGGGACCTAGACAAATTGGAGGATTGGGCCAAAAGAAATCTGATGAGGTTCAAGGACAAGTGCAGAGTCCTGCACTTAGGACGGAAGACTCCAATGCACCGCTACAGACTAGGGACCGAATGGCTAGGCAGCAGTTCTGCAGAGAAGGACCTAGGGGTTACAGTGGACGAGAAGCTGGATATGAGTGAACAGTGTGCCCTTGTTGCCAAGAAGACCAATGGCATTTTGGGATGTATATGTAGGGGCATTGCCAGCAGATCGAGGGACAGGATCGTTCCCCTCTATTCGACTTTGGTGAGGCCTCATCTGGAGTACTTTGTCTAGTTTTGGGGTCCACACTACAAGAAGGATGTGGAAAAATTGGAAAGAGTCCAGCGGAGGGCAACAAAAATGATTAGGGGACTGGAACACATGACTTATGAGGAGAGGCTGAGGGAACTGGGATTGTTTAGTCTGCGGAAGAGAAGAATGAGGGGGGATTTCATAGCTGCTTTCAACTACCTGAAAGGGGATTCCAAAGAGGATGGATCTAGACTGTTCTCAGTGGTAGCAGATGACAGAATGAGGAGTAATGGTCTCAAGTTGCAGTGGGGGAGGTTTAGATTGGATATTAGGAAAACCTTTTTCTCTAGGAGGGTAGTGAAACACTGGAATGCGTTACCTAGGGAGGTGGTAGAATCTCCTTCCTTAGAAGTTTTTAAGGTCAGGCTTGACAAAGCCCTGGCTGGGATGATTTAATTGGGGATTGGTCCTGCTTTGAGCAGGGGGTTGGACTAGATGATCTCCTGAGGTCCCTTCCAACCCTGATATTCTATGATTCTATGATTCTCAGTTGTGTCCCGCTTTGGCCATATCATTACAGAAGGTTTTTTCCAATTTTAAAAAGTTTTAGCCCTCACATTGGCTCTTTTGGTCAGGTACCCATTTTTTTTTTTTTGGTACCTATGCAGGGAGGCTTTGTAACCCTTTCCATGTAAAACAAGCAGAGAACTTTACAGCTAACTGGGCTGGCTGGCTACTTCCCCTTCATTTATCATATGCCCCCCAAATCACAGACAGTGCTGGGCAGCCTGGTTCAGGTCGGGTCCACACTGGGTGGGATTTTTTTCGGGAGGTTTAGGAACCTCTAATTTTACTAATAATTACATGAAGGACTAAACAGTACTTGTTAGGATATAGATATTCAGGCCTGTCTGTAAAGGCCTATACTCTAAGAATTTAGGTGTATTCTTATCACTTAGCTAGTTATAGAGGTATAAAAAAAAAGAATCAAAATCACTGTCTGCCAGTGTAAGAGCCTTCTCTTACTGTGACAGTCTGAGGCCCTGTTCTTAGGCTAAGGCCTTTGGCTAAGCAGCAGAGGCAGCCATAAGCTGGGAAGCGACCGGTCACATCCTCACATTCCAAACTAGTCACATTGAAATAAGGTGCTATTGGGCTGTTAGGAATGCTTAGGAAACTTAGTTTGATAGCATCCTGTCTGGCAAGAACTCACTTATCAATAGCTGGGATGTGAAATCCTCACTTCTGTATTGTTTTGTCATTATAGTTCCCACTTTGCTATTGTTTATTGGCATGGTCTCTGTCTGCTTTATAGTTAATTTTGCTGGGTGTAAACTAATTAAGGTGGTGGGATATAATTGGTTAAATAATCATGTTACAATACGTTAGGATTGGTTAGTTAAATTTCAGTAAAATGATTGGTTAATGTATAGCTAAGCAGAACTCAAGTTTTACTATATAGTCTGCAGTCAATCAGGAAGTAAGTGAGTGAGTGGATGGGGAAATGGGAACAGGGAATGGGGGTGGGGAATTGGAATCATGTTTAGCGAAGGGCAGGAATGGGAACAGGGCCACAGGTAAGGCTCTGTGGTGTCAGAGCTGGGAAGGGGGACACTAAGGAAGGAAACTGGAATCATGCTTGCTGGAAGTTCACCCCAATAAGCAGCGAATTGTTTGCACCTTTGGACTTCAGGTATTGTTGCTCTCCGTTCATGTGAGAAGGACCAGGAAAGTAAGTGGGTGAAGGAATAAGCCCCCTAACAGTACTTTTTACATTTTAAGGAATACAATGACTTAGAATACAGGTACATTTTTACCTGGCTGATTCTGGGAAACCTTCCTGGGAGAGTGCATCAGCCACTTTGTTAGAGGCTCCTGAAATGTGTTGTATTTCAAAGTCTTGAAGAGCTAAACTCCACCAAAGATGTTAGTCCCTTTGACTGTGTGCAGCCACTGCAGTGCAGAATGGTCAGTCTGCAGGTGGAACTGCCATTTCCAAATGTATGGCCGTAGCTTCTCCGGAGCATACACAATGGCATAGCATTCTTTTTCTGAGACTGACCAGTGGCTTTCCCACTCACAAAGTTTTTTTCTAAGAAACATGACAGGATGGAATTGTTGATCCGGTCCTTCCTGCATTAAAACTGCTCCCACACCACACTCTGACACATCTGTGGTTATGACGAATAGTTGGTTGAAGTCTGGGGCCCTCAGTACAGGGTCAGACGTAAGGGCTGCCTTAAGCTGGCTTTTTGACATTTTTGAGTCCACTGAACTGCATTTGGCTGTTTTCTCCTGGTTAGGTCTGTCAGTGGGGTGTCAATTTGGCTGTAGCGTGGTACAAATTATCTGTAATACCCGGCCAAGCCCAAGAAAGTTTAGACCTGCTTCTTTGACTTAGGGACAGGCCAATTTTCGATAGCATTTACCTTAGCCTGTAGAGGTTGATAGTACCTTGAGCCACCTAGAGTCCAAGGTATGTTACCCTGTTTAGACCTATTTGACACTTTTTGGCCTTAATGGTTAATCCTGCCTCCCTTATGTGCTGGAAGGCAGCTTGGAGGTTGTCGGAGAAAAACACAGTTTTCACTCTGAGGTTGGGTGCAGCAAATCAGATACACTTTATTACCTCAAGCAATTGCACAGAGGGAGAGAGTGCACTAGGACACATGGTTTCCCCCACCTAAGCAGGTCTCTCCCAGGTAAACAATTTGAGCAAGTATTTATGCTTATTATTGTCTGTAATAAAGGTAACAACTGCATATGGTTTATACATATTCCTTCATGATATCTTATTTTTCTTACCATTTCTCTTATAGTCTGCATTCTATTCTTATCTAATACAAGGTCACAACAGCCTCTTTCACAGTTGTTTTCCATTCCCTTCGCACTATCCCCGCTTCTACAAATCTCGTGTTATTAAAGGTAGAGTTAGCCTGACTCCAGCTCATTTCAGAGACCTGCATCCAAATTCCCTTTATCTACTTCCACAAGGTGTTAGAATCATAGAATCATAGAATATCAGGGTTGGAAGGGACCCCTGAAGGTCATCTAGTCCAACCCCCTGCTCGAAGCAGGACCAATTCCCAGTTAAATCATCCCAGCCAGGGCTTTGTCAAGCCTGACCTTAAAAACCTCTAAGGAAGGAGATTCTACCACCTCCCTAGGTAACGCATTCCAGTGTTTCACCACCCTCTTAGTGAAAAAGTTTTTCCTAATATCCAATCTAAACCTCCCCCACTGCAACTTGAGACCATTACTCCTCGTTCTGTCATCTGCTACCATTGAGAACAGTCTAGAGCCATCCTCTTTGGAACCCCCTTTCAGGTAGTTGAAAGCAGCTATGAAATCCCCCCTCATTCTTCTCTTCTGCAGGCTAAACAATCCCAGCTCCCTCAGCCTCTCCTCATAAGTCATGTGTTCCAGTCCCCTAATCATTTTTGTTGCCCTTCGCTGGACTCTCTCCAATTTATCCACATCCTTCTTGTAGTGAGGGGCCCAAAACTGGACACAGTACTCCAGATGAGGCCTCACCAATGTCGAATAGAGGGGAACGATCACATCCCTCGATCTGCTCGCTATGCCCCTACTTATACATCCCAAAATGCCATTGGCCTTCTTGGCAACAAGGGCACACTGCTGACTCATATCCAGCTTCTCGTCCACTGTCACCCCTAGGTCCTTTTCCGCAGAACTGCTGCCTAGCCATTCGGTCCCTAGTCTGTAGCGGTGCATTGTTCCAGGTGTTCTGCCCATGAATTTGAGAATATAGCCACATCGTTAAGGTAGGCGACTGCAAGTTCCCCAAATCCAGCCAGAAGGTTATTTACCAGTCTCTGGGAGGTGGCAGGTGCATTTCACAGTCCGAACGGGAGCACCTTAAATTCATACAGCCCTACATGGGTGGTGAAGGCTGACCTTTCCTTGGCTGGGTCATCTAACGGCACTTGCCAGTACCCTTAGCTAAGTCTAAGGTGGAGATGAACTGAGCATGTCCCACTTTCTCCAATAGCTCATCTGTGCGTGGCATTGGATAGTTTTCTGGGCGAGCGACAGCATTTAGTTTACGATAGTCCACACAAAAGCAGATTTTCCCCATCTGGTTTGGGAACCAGAAGCACCAGAGAGGCCTATGCACTCTCAGAGGGGCAGATTACACCCATCTGTAACATGTCCTGGATCTCCCTTTCTATTGTGGTTTTGGCTTGAGGAGCCATATGCTGTAGGGTTAGGCTCTAATTGGGCAAGGATCACCTCTGTCAATGGAGTGGTACGCCCATTCTGTCTGTCCTGGGGTGGCTGAAAACATTGGCATGAAGCTGGTGCACAGCTCCTGGATTTGCTATTGCTGCTTATGCCCAAGAGTGATGGAAAGGCCACCGTTGCATTTTCCTTCATAGTAGTCTTCAGCCACTCAGCGTCGTCTCTCTCCTGGGCTGTAAACTGAAGAACCTTGATTTCTCAGGAATAAAAGGGCTTTAGAGAATTAACATGATAAACTTAGGTTTTAGAGTAGGGTCTGGGAACACTATGAGGTAATTAACAGCTTCCAGGTGCTCTCGGATCATAAATCGGCCCTCCCATGATGTTTCCATCTTATTGGCCTGGGGTGCATTCAGGACTGTGACTTGGTCACCTACTCTGAAGGAACGCTCTCTGGCATGTTTATCATATCAGGCCTTTTGCTCTTGCTGAGCATCCTGTAGGTTTTCTCAAGCAAGGGCTAGAGAGTCTTTGAGGGTTTTTTGCAGGTTGGTTACAAAGTCCAAAATGTTAGTTTCTGGAGAAGATGTAACCCCCTCCCATTGCTGCTTTAGCAACTGTAATGGCCCCTTAACTTTGTGGCCATAAACAAGTTCATGGGGGGAAAACCCCAAACTGGGATGTGGTACACTCCTATAGGCAAAGAGCAACTGCTGCAACACTAGGCCCCAATGATTGGAGTGCTCATTCATGGGCAAGTTGGCTGTGGGCAAGTTAAAAGAGTTGGCCTTAAAGGGTTGCACTGTCACTTTGGCCTCCGGGTCGATGAATCTGGGGTTCACCAGGAATTGGTGGATAGCGGACACAGGTGCTCCATTGTCTCTCCACGCAGTAATCTTCCTCCCACCTGCACTCTCATCTTTCCCTTCGCTATGGGGGCATTTGCAAGGCATCTGGGCCTGAAGGCTCTTTGTGTGACTCTGGGGTGATGAGTTGCAGTCGGCTGGTGCTCTAGGGGCAGTTGGCCTTTACATGCCCCAGCTCATTACATTTAAAGCATCAGCCAGCTGACTGTGAGCTGGGGCGAGGTGGGTGGCTGGAGAGTACGGTGGTGGGACAAGAGGGCACCTGGGGTCTCCCTGGCTGTGTGGTGGGCTCCTACTTGCAAGGTGGGACTTTGGGCTGACTCCAATGGTGGGGTGTCATCTCGGGTTGCCCCTTCTGGTATCCGCTCCAACTGCTACTACCTTTCTTCTTCTCTGCCACCTCCACCCATTTGGTTCTGATCTCCCCCGACTTGATTACAGTTTTGGGCTTCCCATCTAGGATGTACCTTTCTATTTCCTCAGGAACAACCTCTAAGAACTGCTCCATTTGCATGAGGAAAGACAGATCTTCCAGAGACTTAACACTTGCTCCTGATGTCCAGGCATCCCTGTTTTTTACAATGTGGTAGGCGTGTTGGGAAAATGCCACATCTGGTTTCCACCTTAGGGCTCTGAACCGCCGACAGGCATGCTCAGGTGTTAGCCCCATCCTAATTCTGGCCTTTTGTTTAAAAAGTCGTTCTCGTTTATGTGTTCTTTAGGCATTTCTGCTGCCACCTCTGCTAAGGGTCCACTGAGTTACAGCCTTAGCTCCACCATATACTGGTCTGTAGGGATGTTGTACCCAAGGCAGGCCCTTTCGAAAATTTTCTAAGAAGGCCTCTGTATCATCGCCTACTTTGTATGTGGGGAATTTCTTGGAATGGGGAGCGGTACCTTGAGAAGGATTTTTAGGGTTACCAGGTGGACTCAGCTTAGCCATTTCCAGCTCTAAGCACTTCAGCTCTAACTCCACCTCCAAGTGCTTCACCTGCATTTCCGCCTCCAAGCGCTTGTCCTCCACTTCCAAGCGCTTCATCTCTAGGTATCAGAGTAACAGCAGTGTTAGTCTGTATTCGCAAAAAGAAAAGGAGTACTTGTGGCACCTTAGAGACTAACCAATTTATTTGAGCATAAGCTTTCTCTAGGTAGACATTCCTTTCTGCCTCAGTTAGAACTCAGCCTGAGTTAAAGGCATCCCTCCATCCTGTCACCGGGATCTTGGTTGTGGGAGGGCTGATCCTTCCCTCCTGGGAAGTCCCCGTTCCCCCATCCCCTCCCTTCTTTTCGGTCATGGAGCTGGATGTCTGGGTTTGATCTGGGTCTGTCTTCTCCATGGCGTGCCGCTTTGGGAAGACTGTTTTTCCTAAGGTTTCAGTGCCTGACCTCAGCCTCATGCACAGGGCTGCCCTACTCTAGCCTCGCTATTTCGTTGCTACAAAGATAGAAAAAGGAAAAAAATTAACGGCTTGTTGGACTCCTTGGCTTTGCAGGCTGATCCCTTTGCGGGCCTGTTCCACCTCAGGCAGCAAAGAAAAGAAAGAGAAAAAAACCTCCCTGGCTTTCAAGCAGCCAAAAGGAAAAATGTGTCCTTTTTAAAGCCCTGAGGTCTGTGCTTCTGGTTCAAAACTATCCCACCTTTGCCACCATGTCAAGGCTGAGTCCCCACTCTCGCACTTTGAGTGCAGAAGGTGGGGGCCTGGAAGGATTTTAAAAATTAATACTGGCCACTGCAGGCTTGTATTAAACTCCCAAGGTTACAGCTTTTCTTTGACCTTGGCTTGGTAAACTCTGCCACAACCTAAATGCAAAAAAACCACAACAACCCTTGAACCCAGGAAGGAGCACTTGAGAGTTCCTCCCTGTGGGGTACCCTCAAGCCCTTTCACCCCACTCTGCAGAAGAGCTGAGAAAGAAAACAAAGCAAATTAGCTGTTACCACCAGCTAATTAAACAACATGCACAAACCTTTTAGGACACCAAAAATCCAATTCTGTTCTTAAAAAAATGTAAATTTTATTAAAAACAAAGAGGAAGAAAATACATTTGGAACTTAGACTTTTGCTAGGTTTTAAAGGCACAATTCCAAAAATTAAGCACCCAAAATAGCTTTCTTGGGGGTTCAGCTTAAAGGTGACAAGCAAACAAACGCATCTGGGGTTAGCACAGAGGAAAGCCACAAGCCAAAATAAAGAAATAAACCTGATCACATCTATATAAACATTCCCTGTCCCAATGATTCCTTCTAGGTATAGAAGATAATTTTTCATACCTGGTTTGAACCTTACACAGCATTCCTGCTTATAGCATTGCTGCTCTGTGTCCCTTCAGCCCAGAGAGAACAACAGACAACAAAGGGAAGGGTTTTTTCCAATTTTAAAAAGTTTTAGCCTTCCCATTGGCTCTTTTGGTCAGGTGCCCACTCTTTTTTTTTTTTGTACCTATGCAGGGAGGCTTTTTAACCCTTTACAGGTAAAGCAAGCAGAGAACAGCTACCAAGACGGATTTTGCAGCTAACTGGCTGGTTGGGTGTCCATAAAAGGGAGTTAACCCCCCTTCATTTATCACATGGTACCTGGGCGCCCTGACTCCAGCTGAGTGCATAGCCCAGGGCTCTCCAAGGGCAGTGCCTGGGAAGGGGAGTGACTGCAGAGCACTGGGGCTGTCTACTTGGCTGCGGGATGGAGAGCCAGATGGCACAGGTAATGCCAGCCTGGCACCACAGTGAGCCCCATTCTCCCAGGTGCAGCTTGAGCCCTGACTGCTGTCCTCACTGTGGAGCCATGTGTGCCAAAGGGCACCTCGCTGCCTCCCTTCCCCCAGTGCAAAGCTTGGTCACTCAGAGCAACCTCACCCCAGCCCCAAGACGGGGAAAAGGGTAGTGCAAATTTTGTGCAGTCACCTTTGCTGCCCCCTGTCAGGTCCGGTGCCGAGGTGCATTTCCGGCCCCTTTGCCAGAGCTGCTGCCTGCGTTGCCTGCAATCCAGCCGCCATCTCCTCCTTGCATGTCTGTCCCACAGCCCTGTTTTCTGCTGCTTTTCCTGGCACGGCCCCAGTGCCATCATGCCATTCCAGAGTGGTCAGAGCTTGTGTCACTTAGGAGCTGGGAGATCTGTATTCCAGTCCCTGTGTGTCCTGGGGCCAGGCACCGAGGCCCGGAGCTTGGAAGGTCTTTAGGCCTTGCTGTGCTCTGTGTTGCAACACCGAACAGCCTCAGGCGCCTACATCCCACTGAAACAAGCGGGCACCAGGTGCCCAAATACCACACACAGCTGGCCCCTTTAGAAATGAGAGGTGGGTTCCTCAGACACATAGGCAGTGCCATGCTGAGCGCGACACCACCTCTGTCCCTTCAAACCTGGGCCTACATGGCACTCTGTCCCATTTCCCTGTCAGTATCATGGGGCCGACAGCCCTGCCCTGCCGCACAGGGACAGGTGAGGCTCAGATATGAACGATACTCAGCTGCAATGGTGACGGGCTGTATAGAGACCTTGAGCTCAGTGTGGCCCTCAGCAGCTCTGTGTGAATTGTCATCTGCCTCTTCCTTGTGGCTGTTTGCTCCTTGTCTCCCCCTCCTCTGCGCTGGGCTGAGAGGTACAGTTTGGGGGCCAGGGGAGTGGCTGCCTATCACTTGGAATGTTCATTTCCCAGGGATGAAACAGCTGAGTTTCTAATTAGTACAAGATAGCTCAAGCAATTACCATGAAATGTATTATCCGGTCCTCAGCTTTTGCCTTCTTTTTGCCCTTTAAATTGGCTTGCAAAGATGACAGATTTCATGCTAATATGCATTTATCCTGCCCTAATTACACCGTCAAAGACAGGATGCAAACACCCTAGATTTAAAGTAACAGGCCAGCTATAACACAGAGTTCAGTGTGGTGGTGATCATGCCCGCATCCCTGACTCCCTGTTCCCCCACATTCGCTTTAGCTGGAGTTATTTCCCTGCAGGGTTTCTTGGCATTCACCTCCAGAAGGCTCCCACAGCCCATTACACACAGGGATCAGCCCTCTGGGGTGGCATGCAGCAGCTAGACAGTGACACAATGTAAGCAGAGATGAAGAATGTGGTATCCATTTAATTTAGGGAGGCACATGGTAATTGACCATTGGTGGGCCACTGCTGGAAAGTGGCCCGGAAATTGGGGCTCACATGTCAATTAGATCTTTAATAACCATGAGTGGTCAGGACTTTGGTCTAAAAGACAACGCCCCTTGCAGCACAGTGCCCTCCCCTCCCCTCCATGCCAGCCAGAGGGCACCAGGGAGGGAA
This sequence comes from Lepidochelys olivacea, assembly GCF_965140295.1. Classification (NCBI taxonomy): domain Eukaryota; kingdom Metazoa; phylum Chordata; order Testudines; family Cheloniidae; genus Lepidochelys; species Lepidochelys olivacea. Next base: position 50,075,305 of record NC_140417.1, read on the forward strand.
TAACTGATGGATCACCAACATTATGTTCCTGTGATTTGAGACCTGTCATCTAAGAAGTGACCAAACCCAACCCCACTTAGCCTGTGTGATGTGACGGGGCCCAGCCCAGTGTGGCTTCATGACTAGGGGCTGGGAGGGGGGCAAAGTCCACCATGGCACCGATCATGGAAAGTGAGGCAGCCATGGACCCGTTTATGTTACTGCCGGAGTGCCAGTGAGGTACCCAGCTGCCGGAACGAGGCCATGCGGCAGCAGACCTGGACAGCTCCCATGGGAGACTGGAATGGTGGAAGCATGCTGCTTTACTTATTTTCTTATCCCAGAGGGGCATAAGGAGTAGGGGGACCCTGCTGGGCTGAGCAAAGCCCCAGGGCTAATCTGCAGGCTGGGAACATGCCACGGGCAGCAACACAGCCACCACCTGCTGCTGTCACAGGTGCTAGAAGGGAGTTTGTCTGCATGGCACCCCCACCCTGGTTGACTTGCACCTGCCCTATGAATGAGACACAAGGACAGTTACTGACACTAATGCTCTCGGAGCCCATCACCATGGCCTCTGGGCGCAGCAGCCAGTGAGAACAATTAGTAAACGGTTATTTGTGCTACGGCAGCAACTCCAGGCTTCCACTGAGACTAGAGGTATGTCTACGCTATGAAATTAGGTTGATTTTATAGAAGTCGATTTTTAGAAATCAATTTTATACAGTCAGTTGCATATGTCCACACTAAGCACATTAAGTCGGCAGAGTCCGTCCTCACTACCGTGGCTAGCATTGACTTACAGAGCGGTGCACTGTGGGTAGCTATCCCACAGTTCCCGCAGTCTCCGCTGCCCACTGGAATTCTGGGTTAAGCTCCTAATGCCTGATGGGGCAAAAACGTTGTCACCGGTGGTTTTGGGTACATGTCATCAGGCCCCCACCCCTTCACTCCATCCCTCCGTGAAAGCAATGGCAGGCAATTGTTTCATGCCTTTTTTCGTGGGTTACTCGTGAAGATGCCATACCATATGTGACATTATGCCCTGGTCTACACTAGGACTTTAGGTGGAATTTAGCAGCATTAAATCGATGTAAACCTGCACCCGTCCACACGATGAAGCCCTTTATTTCGACTTAAAGGGCTCTTAAAATCGATTTCCTTACTCAAGCCCTGACAAGTGGATTAGCGCTTAAATCGGCCTTGTCGGCTCGAATTTGGGGTACTGTGGACACAATTCGACGGTATTGGCCTCCGGGAGCTATCCCAGAGCGCTCCATTGTGACCAATGTCCAATATGTGACCATTGTGACCAATGTGACCAATATGTGACCACCAGTGTGGACAGCACTCTCAACTCAGATGCACTGGCCAGGTAGACAGGAAAAGAACCGCGAACTTTTGAATCTCATTTCCTGTTTGGCCAGCGTGGCAAGCTGCAGGTGACCATGCAGAGCTCATCAGCAGAGGTGACCATGATGGAGTCCCAGAATCGCAAAAGAGCTTCAGCATGGACCGAACAGGAGGTACGGGATCTGATCGCTGTTTGGGGAGAGGAATCCGTGCTATCAGAACTCCGTTCCAGTTTTCGAAATGCCAAAACCTTTGTCAAAATCTCCCAGGGCATGAAGGACAGAGGCCATAACAAGGACCCGAAGCAGTGCCGCGTGAAACTGAAGGAGCTGAGGCAAGCCTACCAGAAAACCAGAGAGGCGAACGGCCGCTCCGGGTCAGAGCCCCAAACATGCCACTTCTATGATGAGCTGCATGCCATTTTAGGGGGTTCAGCCACCACTACCCCAGCTGTGTTGTTTGACTCCTTCAATGGAGATAGAGGCAATACGGAAGCAGGTTTTGGGGATGAAGATGATGATGATGATGGGGAGGTTGTAGATAGCTCACAGCAAGCAAGCGGAGAAACCGGTTTTCCCGACAGCCAGGAACTGTTTCTCACCCTGGACCTGGAGCCAGTACCCCACAAACCCACCCAAGGCTGCCTCCTGGACCCAGCAGGCAGAGAAGGGACCTCCGGTGAGTGTATCTTTTAAAATACTATACATGGTTTAAAAGCAAGCATGTGAAAGGATTATTTTGCCCTGGCATTCGCGGTTCTCCTGGATGTACTCCCAAAGCCTTTGCAAAAGGTTTCTGGGGTGGGCAGCCTTATTGCGTCCTTCATGGTAGGACACTTTACCACTCCAGGCCAGTAACACGTACTCGGGAATCATTGTACAACAAAGCATTGCAGTGTATGTTTGCTGGCGTTCAAACAACATCCGTTCTTTATCTCTCTGTGTTATCCTCAGGAGAGTGAGATATAATTCATGGTCACCTGGTTGAAATAGAGTGCTTTTCTTCAGGGGACACTCAGAGGAGCCCATTCCCGCTGGGCTGTTTGCCTGTGGCTAAACAGAAATGTTCCCCGCTGTTAGCCACAGGGAGGGGGGAAGGTTGAGGGGTTAGCCATGCAGTGGGGGGAGGCAAAATGTGACCTTGTAATGAAAGCACATGTGCTATGTATGTAATGTTAACAGCAAGGTTTACCCTGAAAGAGTGTAGCCACTGTTTTATAAAATGTGTCTTTTTAAATACCGCTGTCCCTTTTTTTCTCTCCACCAGCTGCATGTGTTTCAATAATCATAGGATCTTCTCCTTCCCAGAGGCTAGTGAAGCTTAGAAAGAAAAAAAAAACGCACTCGCGATGAAATGTTCTCCGAGCTCATGCTGTCCTCCCACACTGACAGAGCACAGACGAATGCGTGGAGTCAAATAATGTCAGAGTGCAGGAAAGCACAAAATGACCGGGAGGAGAGGTGGCGGGCTGAAGAGAGTAAGTAGTGGGCTGAAGAGAGTAAGTGGCGGGCTGAAGACAGGGCTGAAACTCAAATGTGGCAGCAGCGTGATGAGAGGAGGCAGGATTCAATGCTGAGGCTGCTGGAGGACCAAACCAGTATGCTCCAGTGTATGGTTGAGCTGCAGCAAAGGCAGCTGGAGCACAGACTGCCACTACAGCCCCTGTGTAACCAACCGCCCTCCTCCCCAAGTTCCATAGCCTCCACACCCAGGCGCCCAAGAACGCGGTGGGGGGGCCTCCGGCCAACCAGCCACTCCGCCACAGAGGATTGCCCAAAAAAAAGGTTGGCATTCAATAAATTTTAAAGTTGTAAACTTTTAAAGTGCTGTGTGGCATTTTCCTTCCCTCCTCTACCACCCCTCCTGGGCTACCTTGGTAGTCATCCCCCTATTTGTGTGATGAATGAATAATGAATGCATGAATGTGAAGCAACAATGACTTTATTGCCTCTGCAAGCGGTGATTGAAGGGAAGAGGGGCGGGTGGTTAGCTTACAGGGAAGTAGAGTGAACCAAGGGGCGGGGGGTTTCATCAAGGAGAAACAAAGAGAACTTTCACACCGTAGCCTGGCCAGTCATGAAACTGGTTTTCAAAGCTTCTCTGATGCGCACTGCGCCCTCCTGTGCTCTTCTAACTGCCCTGGTGTCTGGCTGCGCGTAACCAGCCGCCAGGCGATTTGCCTCAACCTCCCACCCCACCATAAACGTCTCCCCCTTACTCTCACAGATATTGTGGAGCACACAGCAAGCAGTAATAACAGTGGGAATATTGGTTTCGCTGAGGTCTAAGCAAGTCAGTAAACTGGCCAGTGCACTTTTAAACGTCCAAATGCACATTCTACCACCATTCTGCACTTGCTCAGCCCGTAGTTGAACAGCTCCTGACTACTGTCCAGGCTGCCTGTGTATGGCTTCATGAGCCATGGCATTAAGGGGTAGGCTGGGTCCCCAAGGATACATATAGGCATTTCAACATCCCCAACAGTTATTTTCTGGTCTGGGAATAAAGTCCCTTCCTGCAGCTTTTGAAACAGACCAGAGTTCCTGAAGATGCGAGCGTCATGTACCCTTCCCGGCCATCCCACGTTGATGTTGGTGAAACGTCCCTTGTGATCCACCAGAGCTTGCAGCACTATTGAAAAGTACCCCTTGCAGTTTATGTACTCGGCGGCTTGGTGCTCCGGTGCCAAAATAGGGATATGGGTTCTGTCTATAGCCCCACCACAGTTAGGGAATCCCATTGCAGCAAAGCCATCCACTATGACCTGCGCATTTCCCAGGGTCACTACCCTTGATATCAGCAGATCTTTGATTGCGTGGGCTACTTGCATCACAGCAGCCCCCGCAGCAGATTTGCCCACTCCAAATTGATTTCCAACTGACTGGTAGCTGTCTGGCGTTGCAAGCTTCCACAGGGCTATCCCCACTCGCTTCTCAACTGTGAGGGCTGCTCTCATCTTGGTATTCATGCGCCTCAGGGCAGGGGAAAGCAAGTCACAAAGTTCCATGAAAGTGCCCTTACGCATGCGAAAGTTTCGCAGCCACTGGGAATCGTCCCAGACTTGCAACACTATGTGGTCCCACCAGTCTGTGCTTGTTTCCCGAGCCCGGAATCGGCGTTCCACAGCATGAACCTGCCCCATTAGCACCATGATGCATGCATGAAATCTGTGTCCATGTCCTGATCACTCACGTGACCGCGCTGACGTCGCCTCCTCGCCCGGTATCGCTTTGCCAGGTTCTGGTGCTGCATATACTGCTGGATAATGCGTGTGGTGTTTAATGTGCTCCTAATTGCCAAAGTGAGCTGAGTGGCCTCCATGCTTGCCTTGGTATGGCGTCCGCACAGAAAAAAGGCACGGAATGATTGTCTGCCGTTGCTCTGACGAGGGAGGGGCGACTGACTACACAGCTTACAGGATTGGCTTCGGGGAGCTAAAATCAACAAAGGGGGTGTCTTCACATCAAGGAGTATTTCAGGCAGGACTTCACGGAGGGTTCCAATAAGAAATGGTGCACCTAAGTTATTGTTCTTATTGGAACAAGGAGGTTAGCCTGGCCTCTGATTGATACATGGCTAGATTTACCTCGCTGCACCTTCTCTGTGAGTGACTGCAGTGTGACCTAGAGGAATGAGTCCCCTAGACGGGGGAGGGGGGGAAGCAAATTAATACAAAACAAATCTGGTCTATTTCTTGTTTTGATCCACTCCATCTATCTTTTACATCTTTGGCTAGCAGCAGACGGTGCAGAAGGACTGCATGCCATCCACATCTCATGGCTGCTCGGCAGAAGATGGTACAGTACGACTGCTAGCCATCCTCATCTCTTGCCTGTCCGGCAGAAGATGGTACAGTACAACTGCTAGCAATCCGTATCGCCTGCCTGCTCACCATAAGATGGTTCAATAGGACTGACTACAGGACTAAAGAGAATGATCTGGTCAAGTCACTCCAAATTTAGTCCCTGCGCCCATGTCTGTCCAGGCGCTCCCAGCCGACGTGGCCAGGAGCACCTTGGACATGACGAGGACGGCTACCAGTCGTATTGTACCATCTACTGCCACAAGGCAAGGGGTTTCTGCTACTGTGTAGCAGTGCCGTACCACGTCTGCCAACACCCAGGAGACATAGGGTGATGGTTACCTGAGCGGGCTCCATGCTTGCCGTGGTATGGCGTCTGCACAGGTAACTCAGGAAAAAAGGCGCAAAACGATTGTCTGCCCTTGCTTTCACGGAGGGAGGGAGGAAACGGGGGCCTGACGATATGTACCCAGAACCACCTATGACAATGTTTTAGCCCCATCAGGCATTGGGATCTCAACCCAGAATTCCAATGGGCAGCGGAGACTGCGGGAACTGTGGGATAGCTATCCACAGTGCAATGCTCTGGAAGTCGACTCTAGCCTCGGTACTGTGGAAGCACTCCGCCGAGTTAATGCACTTAATGCACTTAGAGCATTTTCTGTGGGGACACACACACTCGGATATATAAAACCGATTTCTAAAAAAACGACTTCTATAAATTTGACCTTATTCCGTAGTGTAGACATACCCTATGAGTGTAATATAATATCTCATTGAAAGGTGACAGGGCCAGAAAGAGTTAATTAACTCACAGACTGACATGACCCATGGCCGAACTTTAGTGCCTGGTTAGGAAGATATGTAAATGAATAGAGCTTTGAAATGCAAGCCTGTATTGTTAGAGATAGAAGAGTAGATGTTTGCTCAGGTCTTGTGATATAAGCAAACAAGTCTTGTCTATAGCTATAGCTTTGATTCAAAGATCAAAAAATGAATATTAACATTTAGGAAGATACTTGAGTAAAGTAGTATTATTGTCTATGTCTCTTTGAAGGTTGTGATGACCTGTATCTGAACTGTTTAATGGATAAATTACCCTGTGCTAATTGCCAGGATGTTTGGAAGAAGGAAAGTCAAGCCTATTGTTTTCTCAGACCAAAAGGCTGCTGGAAATGTATAAAAACCTTGGGATATGATCCTTCCTCCTCTCAGATCTGCTTTGGGTTTCAAGAGGGGGAAACCTTAAGCCATAAGGATTGAGATCCCCAGTCACTGACTGGAGTCACTCTCAATATGGACATTGGACTATAACCTATGGACTATTTCTAAAAGGACTTTTGGCAACTACAAGCTCATCTCTGCTATGTATCTGAACCTCAGGAATTGAACTGAAGTCTGTATGTATATTGATCTTTTAACCAACGCTCACTCTCTCTTCTTTTTTAATAAATTTTAGTTTAGTTAATAAGAATTGACTATAAGCATGTATTTTGGGTAAGATACAAGTTATTATTTGACCTGGGTCTGGGGTTTGGTCCTTTGGGGTCAGGAGAACCTTTTCTTTTATATGATGAAATAATATTTTCAGAATTTATCATCATATGTTTGACATGTGAGTCTGGACAGAGGCCTGAGGCAGGGCACTTTAAGGGAACTGCATTGTTTGGACTTCTGAGTAACCAGAGAGGTAATACAGAAACTGTTCTGTGCTGGTTTGGTAAATCTAAATATTGAAATAACCACCAGGATTTGGGGTTTGTTTGCCATATTCTGTTTGCAGTTCACCCTGATTGAGTGACCTCAGCTGGCTCTCACAGGCAGTACCGTCACACCATGGCAAGCATAGGGCCCACTCAGCTCACCGTCACCATCTGTCTACTGGGTGCTGCTGGCAGATGTGGTACTGCATTGCTACACAGCAGCAGCTCCTTGCCTTCGTGGCAGACGGTGCAGTAGGACTGATAGCCATCGTACATCTCCTGGGTGCTCCTGGCAGATCTTGGTAAGGTTGATCAGGGGCACGTGGACAGACATGGCTATCCTCCTCTAAGAGCACTTGTCATAAATATAAAGGGAAGGGTAACCACCTTTCTGTATACAGTGCTATAAAATCCCTCCTGGCCAGAGGCAAAACCCTTTTACCTGTAAAGGGTTAAGAAGCTAGGATAACCTCTCTGGCACCTGACCAAAATGACCAATGAGGAGACAAGTTACTTTCAAAGCTAGAGGGGGGTGGGGAAACAAAGGGTGGGTCTGTCTGTCTGTATGATGCTTTTGCCGGGACCAGGTCAGGAATGCTCATCAGAACTTCTGTTAAGTTAGTAAGTAGTTTAGCTATAAATGCGTTAATTTCCTTTTGTTTAAATGGCTGGTAAATAAGCTGTGCTGAATGGAATGGATATTCATGGTTTTGTGTCTTTTTGTAACTTAAGGTTTTGCCTAGAGGGATTCTCTATGTTTTGAATCTGCTTACCCTGTAAGGTATTTACCATCCTGATTTTACAAAGGTGATTCTTTTACTTTTTCTTTAACTAAAATTATTCTTTTAAGATCCTGATTGCACTTTCATTGTTCTTAAGATCCAAGGGTTTAGGTCTGTGTTCACCTATGCAAATTGGTGAGGATTTTTATCAAGCCTTCCCCAGGAAAGGGAGTGTAGGGCTTGGGGGGTGGCGGGGGAATCATAGAATCATAGAATATCAGGGTTGGAAGGGACCCCAGAAGGTCATCTAGTCCAACCCCCTGCTCAAAGCAGGACCAATTCCCAGTTAAATCATCCCAGCCAGGGCTTTTTCAAGCCTGACCTTAAAAACCTCTAAGGAAGGAAGACATCTCCAAGTGGGCTCTTTCCCTGTTCTTTGTTTAACACGCTTGGTGGTGGCATCATAGAGTTCAAGGACAAGGCAAAGTTTGTACCTTGAGAAAGTTTTTAACCTAAGTTGGTAAGAATAAGCTTAGTGGGTCTTTCATGCAGGTCCCCACATCTGTACCCTAGAGTTCAGAGTGGGGAAGGAACCTTGACAGCACCGAATGGGAGCCAGAGACTCCAGGTCACTCTCTTCTTTAAGTTTTGTCTCATGGAGTTTCAGTCCTGCTTGGAATATCATGCAAGCTGGAGGCTTCTTCCTCAGGCTGCTCTCCCAGATGGCAGCACCATGCGGTCACACCTACCCTATCCTACCCCTTGCTCCCATGGCCCATGAAGCCTGGACAGTAGTAAGGAGCAGTTCAACTATAGGCTGCGCAAGTGCAGAATGGTGGTAGAATGTGCCTTTGGATGTTTAAAAGCTTGCTAGCACTGTTTGCTGACTAGGTCAGACCTCAGCACAACCAACATTCCCATTGTTATTGTTGCTTGCTGTGTGCTCCATAATATCTGTGAGAGTAAGGGGGAGACATTTATGGTGGGGTGGGAGATCATAGACTCAAGTAACTCAGGCAACATGGAACTGTGAAATTTGCAGCAAGCTGTGTCGCTCTCGATTGGGCTTGTTTGTCAGCTGCAGGTGGATTCATCAGGCACCTGATCTGACTTCTTATGCATACACCATAATCTGGTTTGGATTTCCAATCATACACACCATCCTCCCCTAGGATTCTGCTGTGGCCCATTGCTGGGTGCAGTTTAAGTCAAAACTTTTTTTGGCAAACAAACAAAAAAGGAGATATGGCAACATGGAAAGGTTTCTGGCGTTTACGTTGGTTTTACCAAATTGTTCCTCTTGGGCGGGGGGAGGGAGAGGAGAAGAGGAAGGGGAACCAAATTCAAAACCTTTCAATGGTTTGGCTTGAAAGGACTTTTTGTTTTCAAATTTCCCTCAATTCTATATTTAAAAACTGCAAAAAGATTAAATACAAACTGGCTCAAACTGGAACTGACCCTTTGCCTTTGGACTGAACACATGTTTTGTTTAACCTGAAATAGATTTTTTTTTTAAAAAAAAGATGTTTTTGGTGAATCAAAAAGTTATGTTGGGATCAACCCAAACCAAACTTTATTTTCCCGTTTTTTCAAAACAGTCAATGAACCAAAGACTCTGCTAGTCTCGGCACTCTCCCCATCTCCTGAAAGCCCTGGTGACATTTATGGCAGGGAGTGGCCATTTCTCTGCCCTTTGGTACCTCCTGAGCATGTAGCCCAGGTCCCAGATCAGATCATATGAAGGGAGCTAGCTCGTGCCACCATGTCTACACTGCTATTTCTATCAAGCTGGCTTGATCACCGCTCTCCTCAGTATACTGCACTCAGCCCTCCTAAGGGGTGTGTAGACAGGCCCTTAGTGACTTGCCCAAGGAGCCTGGTGTAAAGCAGGGAACTGACCCCGGGTCTCCTGAGCCCCAGGTGATGGCCCTAATGACTAGACCATCCTTCCTCTGTAAGGGCAGACAGTTCACAGCTGGATCAGCCAGGGCTAAGAGCTGAAGACTGCACAGCTAGCGTCAGAGCCACAGCAGTGCCAGGTGCCCCACTGCAGTGGAGAGGAGGCTGCTACCGGGACATAGTAAGCAGAAAATTGGTGTGCTTTGAGTGTGCATGAAAAGGCAGCCAGTTTTTCGCTGAGCAGTGGGGAGGAGGTGGCAGTGGCCAGCTCCTGCTAGAAGCAGGCTAACATCTCTGGAGCCAGCCTGGAGATTAAAGGCAGCGTGCTAGGGAAGGAGAATAATTTATAACCATTAACAAAAACTGCCAGAGGCTTGGCCAGCATGGAGCCTGGACTCTGGCTGCTGCCAGATCTTCTTAGTGCTTCTGATTCCACTGGGCAGGGGGCACCAAACAAGGGCTGGAGTGAGTGTCTTTGGGGGCAGCACCCCCAGGCACAGCTCAACACTGGCACTAGAGCACCTCCATTATGGATCCCTATGTCCCTTGCCCCATAACAAAGGGACATGATTTTCTTCCTCCTCTGGCTCCCAGCTCCAGCCCAGGGCTAAGGGGAGGGGCAGGGCCAGGGACTAGTAGTATGATAATGATGGTGGTGATGATGATGGGGACCTTGGCACAAGCTGGCACCTGGTTTGCCAGCGTCACACTAGCCTCTTGGCTCCCGGTTTGAAAATAAGGCAGGGGAGTCATTCCCCTAGTGAGATGGGGAGGGGCACTGATGGGCTGGCACATGGGAAGGGAAACATGCTGGCCTGCCAGCCGATGGGATGGACTACAGTTCCTCTCTGGACTGTGGCTGCATTGGAGGTTTAATGCTGGGGAAGTTGTAGAGAGACTGTTTTCCTAGCTGGCTGGACAAGACTTCAGCTCCGCCTGATAGACCTTCCTTGCCCCCCCCCAAAGGTTGTGGGGCTGAGTGCCATGCAGGCAAAGTGCCCCTCAGAGAGGCATGGCTTCCCCAGCTCCCACCAAGCAGAAATGGCCCATAGAGTGTGCCCTGGTCTCCATGCTGTGCACAGGGAGAGAGGTGCTGCCAGAGCGACCCATGGAGAGCCCTGTGGCAGTCTGACCCCTTGTGCTCCTGAGCCCCTGGCATCCACCCTTGCTGAAGCCTGACCCTCCTCCAGCCCAACTACTCATGCTCCCCCAGGGAGGTTCACTGAGGGACGCACGGGGCAGGGCTGGCAATGCTCTGAAGGGGCACCCCCTAGTTGTACAGAGGACAACAGCCTCCTACCCACAGGGGGACGACCAGTTGCCTGGCTTCCCTTCGCCCTAGGGCCACAAAAGTAAGGGCATGGTCTCATTCTCCTTGACTGGGGCAGCAGTTGCCCTGCACTACCTGTGACGTTATTGACATGAACTGTGACTGTATAGATCATTGTTTCAATCAAGGTACTACAGTGGCACCAAATCTTGTACAAAGGAGGTCAAGTAAGGGGTCTATGAAAAAGGTTATGATTTGCTGGTTATGATTATGCTATCCATATGCATGTATAATTTTTGTATTTAAAGTTATAAGTATTGGCTCTACACTGTCTGTATTTCAAACTTGTGCTATGCTTCTGAGTGACACCCCAGAAAGTTTGGTATCAGCACTTCCTGGCCTGTGTAATGGCCCATTAAGGACCATCAGCTATACAACTGACCCATTGAGAGAAGGCAGATACACCTTATGACTCAGCAAGGCATGCAGGGGCATGCCTACGGAGAGAACTCTCAGGCTTTCAAGCCATGTGCTAGGCAGCTTGTGTTTGGAACAAAGGAAGCATAAGCCACATGGCAAAAGGACTGTAAAAGGCAGCTGCATCATCTCCATTTTGTCTTCAATCCTGCTTCTGACCTCTGGAGGAACTGTGCTTGAAACTGAAGCTCTGAACAAAGGACTGAACGACCCATCCAAGCTGTGGCTGTACTCCAGAGACTTAAGCCAGCAGTTTATTCCATCACTGCTACAAGCCTGAACCAAGGGTTCCAAAGAGGATGGCTCTAGACTGTTCTCAATGGTAGCAGATGACAGAACGAGGAGTAATGGTCTCAAGTTGCAGTGGGGGAGGTTTAGATTGGATATTAGGAAAAACTTTTTCACTAAGAGGGTGGTGAAACACTGGAATGCGTTACCTAGGGAGGTGGTAGAATCTCCTTCCTTAGAGGTTTTTAAGGTCAGGCTTGACAAAGCCCTGGCTGGGATGATTTAACTGGGAATTGGTCCTGCTTTGAGCAGGGGGTTGGACTAGATGACCTTCTGGGGTCCCTTCCAACCCTGATATTCTATGATTCTAAGAACTTTGGTTAAATGGAATTATATACAGTAATGGCAATGTTAACTCTCATCTATATTTCTTTTTTATGAATGAACCTTTAGATTCTAAAGGATTGGCAACAACGTGATTTGTAGGTAAGATCGGATTTGTATATTGACCTGGGTCTAGGGCTTGGTCCTTTAGGATCGGGAGAACCTTTTTTCTTTTACTGGGGTATTGGTTTTCATAACCATTCATCACCATAAGAAGTGGCAATGCTGGGAAACTGGAGTGTCTGAGGGAATTGCTTGTATGACTTCTGGTTAGCCAGTGGGGTAAAACCAAAGTCCTCTCTGTTTGGCATGCCTCAGTAGTGAAGGAACCCCAGCAATGGGCTGTAACTGTCCTTCTCTAAGCCATTTGTCCTGAATTGATACTCTCAGTGTCCCGCCAAAGGCCTCTTTGTTACACTGCCCCACTTTAGCGTCTGCTCCAGGGAGCAGGATGGGCCTGTGTGTGAGTGCCAGGGGTGGGTCCTGTTGGTGACAATGCTCTCCTTCATTGGTCCCATGTGATGTTGCCCCACCCAGTCCTGCCCTCAGGCCCAGGTGCTGTGTAGGTGGGATCATGGTGTGGCTGTGTGGGGCTCTCCAGAGTCAAGATAAAGGCACAGGGCTGGCTGGTTGACTGAGGGGGTTGCATGCCACAAGCCCAGTGAATTTGGAGCAACTCAACCATCTTTCTGCCCCTTTGTATTCACCCTGGTAGGTCTGCGTTTGTACAGGTGTGGGGTGAATGGTTGCTTTGCACACAGATCCTGTAATGAGGGCACATTCACCCCTCTCGAGCGCTCCCTGGCAAGTGTGTGAGCCTGCACTCTCTACCTGTTTGTGGTGGCTCTTCAGTGACTCAGCCCTCCTGAAGAGTCACACACAGTCTGGGTGATAAAAAGCAAAGCAAACCCCTCCCAGGGCATAAGTCTAACTGGGGCCTATTTCAGCACCCTCTGTAAGGTCTTTCAATCTGCAGCCCTGTCCTGGGGCTCACTCTTCAATCAGTCCAGCAGGGCCTATCACAGTACCCTGGTCCAAACTATCTCTCAGCCCCTTCAGGCTCCCTTAAATTATCCCTGCTCTTTAAAGCTGTCCCAGCCCTGGTGCAGGGCCACATCCCCCAGGGCTCCATCCCTGGAGATTCTTCACCTCTCTGGCCCCAGCTCTACAGCGAAGAGTTCAGTTCTCCTTCTGGGGTTCATCAAAGTCCAGGCCACTTTCCCAGTGGCTGGTGCAGGGGACCAAGGCTCATCCTCTACTCTGGGTCCCAGCCCAGGGACCCTATAGATAACAGCCATCCAGCATGTCCTTTTAAATAAACTGCATCACTGCTACAATTCCCTGGGCTGCTTCCCTGTGGCTCCAGCACATTCTTCACCCTTACCTCAGGGCCTTGTCCTGGTAGAATCCCAGCAGCCAGCCCAGAGCACCATCCACTCTCCTCCAACCATAACAGGGAACTGAGCTCCTACAAGCCTTGCAGCTATTCTTATACTAGCCTGCTGGGCCCTGATTGGCTGCTTCCCACATAGATGCTCTAGGCAGCTTGGAGGACCTCTCTATTGCCTTTTTCTGGGGCGAGCTGTGGCAGGGCCACAAGACCTCCAGCAGGGAACCTCAGGGTCTAGATCCACCCCATCACAGGCCCAATAAAGAGGCTTTAAAAAGATGCTGTCCTCCAATTATGGACTTCCAGTCACGCCAAGCAACCCCAGCGACCAATCACATGCCACAAATAACGCACAGCACAGAGCCAAAGCATGGCTCGCTTGGCTCCTTCAGAACTCCTAGTGCATGGACGACAGCAGTTGAGGGGGGTCTTGTGAGCAGACACTCCAGCTAAGCTGATGGGTGATTTTGCTTTGGGAGAACACACTGACTGGCTCTAATGTGTGTTTAATATTTCAAAAGTCCCTTCACCCCAACTCAGCTGTTCTCAGTGGATTTGGGCTCCTGCGCTTTATGAACTCCATGGGAAAGAGATCTATCATCTCTTTTTTTTTCTTATTAGAAAATCAGCCACCTGGGAGTAAATCTAACACATCAACAGAGCAAATCCTTGGGCTGGAGCTCTTAAGTGGTTGGCACATGAAATACAATTGTGACTTGGGTACTTGAACTGCCCCAGTTTTACCTCCAGCAAAATCCCCCCTGAGAGTGAAAGAAAAGCTGAATCAGATTCTTGTGAAATTGTTCCCATTAAAAGGTGCCAATTCAGCATGCGAGCTGCCGAGCCCTGGTGTCAAGCACTTCCAAAACACAGTGTCGGGAAAACATTCAAAGAGGAGCCGTTTTTAGACTGCGATCAATTGCTTCAGAACAAGCACTACCAGGGCCACCCATCTGGGAGCGGCAGGCAGGCACGGTGGAGACATGACATTTTTAGAAATTCACAAGCACTGCTAATGATCCTGGTGAATCACGTTTGGGAACAGCAGGCTTGTTTGCACATGGTATCGTGCTGATCTCCCGGTTCCCAGGCTGGAGGGGGGCAAAGCTGAGATGCAGTGCAAGCCACTGGGAAATTCGATATGATTTGATCTTAGATGCTGACAGGTCCCCCATAACCTAGTATCTGGGCACCTCACAATCATTGATGAATTTATCCTCACACAGCCCTGTAAAGTAGGTGTGATGAAGTTGGGGATTTTTGTGGTGTTTTACATGAATAGTGTGTGCGCTCCTCAGTTTACCTGTGTGCTGCATGTTTAACAAGGTGGTGGGAGAGAGTTTGTTGTTTGCAGAAGACCAGGTGTGACCTCGCCTAGCAGCTGGGACTGCCAGACAATGGCCTGGAGATGGGGAACCCTAACAACTGGTGACCTGGAGACTAAGAGGCCTACCGCAGCTTGGCAGTCAACCAGTTCTGACCAGTGAGAGGACAAAGTGCTGAGGAGAGAGGACCCTGGTGAACTGACCAGCCGGTTCCAGCCAGAGGGGAACAAAGGATGAAAGAGAGTGACCTGTGACCCCAGTGACCTGTTTAGCTGGGACGGAAGACAAAGGACGGGGAGGAGCTGTTGGGGCCAGTGATATCAGATGCCCAGCTGGAAAGCACAGGGTCTCAGGACTGGAGAGACAGAGCAGCCAGAGCCTACCTGGATACAAGGGAGACTTAGATGTGCTGTGCTGAGGAAGGCCAGGCCTTGAGAGTTTCCTATGCTGTGTTCAGATGCTCAATAAAGCCTCCTGTTTTACACTTGCTGAGAGTCGCTTCGGTCTAGAGAACAGGGTAGCATTATTCCCTCTGGGAGCTGAGGCCCTGGGGGTCCAGAGCGAGTGGACTTCCTGAGGGGGCCCAAGGCGAGAGACAGGTGTGCTAAGGCTCAGAGAGGTGCGGTTCCAGAAGGCAGAGGGGCTTAGCCCCAGAGAGAGAATGGACCCTTGAGAAGGGCTGTCTCACTGAATGGGGTTCCCCCCACGGACTGTACAGGGCCAAGAGTGGGCATGACCTGTGAGTCCGTGACAGTAGGACAGTCTGCACAGTGCCTAGAACAATCAGTGCTGGTCCAGGACACAGCTTCTAGCCCTCCAGTAATACAAACAAGAATTCTTTCCTCAGCAGGGTCATGCCATAGAACAAGATTGCTGGCCCCCCAAGACCCACTACTCCTTAGAGGGGCCTGACTGTCCTGTCACCGTACCTTGAAGTGTCAGGTGGGGAAGTCCTAGGGTTGGGAGAGAGGTCCCAAGTCCCAGCCGCACATCTCTTCACAAACACCAATGTCCCCCCGCCCCCCAGGGCATAAGAGCCAATCTCTAGCTCAAGCCCCACCTTTAACAATAGCAGCCCACTTATCTAATGCAGACAAAGCCGGGGAGGGCCTCTGGCAGGGGTACACAGATCCCCTTGACCCCCCACGTCTGGCTGGACACACCCAGACTCTCTGCTCTATGTCAGTGCAACCCCGCCTTGGGTCAGTCCAAGCTACCTATGTGCTGGGACCTCAAACCTGTGGGTCTTGGCTCATGGGCTCAGCTGTCCAGACAGCTCCAGGCAGGGCATGTGTGAGGGTCCCCTTTCGCAAGCAGCAGCTGGCTGTGCTCCAAGCAACTCTGAGTTCAGACTCTGCACCCGTACACTCAGTCGGGTGTGTCTCTGCCCCAGCCCGGTGCTGCTTCTTTCTTTCTTTCTTTCTTTCTTTCTTTCTTTCTTAAATCCCCACCCTGCCCCCCTCTGCTCATCGCAGGTGGTCAATAAGTAAGGGGACTGTTGGCCCCTTACTAAAACTCAATGGGGTGTTTTGTTTGGCTAGCTCCCAGTACCAAAAGTAAGGGGAAGGGTGTAACGATGCTTTTTCTGATGGGACCCAACTGAGAGTATCAGTTCAGGACAAATTGCTTAAAGCAGGGCAGTTACAGCCCAAGGCTGGGGTTTTTCCACCTCTAAGGCAAACCAAGCCAGCCAGAGAGAGTGGACTTTGGTTTTACTCCTCTGGCTAACCACAAGTCACACAAGCAATTCCCTTAGACACTCCAGTTTCCCAGTATCACCACCAGTGCCACTTGTTATGGGGACGAATGGTTATGAAAACCAATACCGCAATAAAAGAAAAAACGTTCTCTCGATCCCAAAGAACCAAGCCCCACACCCAGGTCAATATACAAATCCGATCTTACCCACAAATCATGCTGTTGCCAATCCTTTAGAATCTAAAATCTAAAGGTTTATTCATAAAAGGAAAAAGATATAGCTGAGAGCTAGAATTGGTTAAATGGAATCAACTACATACAGTAATGGCAAAGTTCTTGATTCAGGATTGTAGCAGTGATGGAATAGACTGCAGGTTCAAATCAAGTCTCTGGAGTACATCCACAGCTGAGATGGGTCTTTCAGTCCTTGGTTCAAAGCTTCAGTGTAGCAAAGTTCCTCCAGAGGTAAGAAGCAGGACTGAAGACAAGATGGAGATGAGGCATCAGCCTTTTATAGTCTTTTCCAGGTGTAAGAACACCTCTGTTCTTACTGTGGAAAATTACAGCAAAATGGAGTTTGGAGTCACATGGGCAAGTCCCTGCATACTTTGCTGAGTCACAAGGTGTATCTGCCTTCTCTCAATAGGTCAGTTGTATAGCTGATGGTCCTTAGTGGGCCCTCAAGCAGGCTAGGCAGAGCTGACACCAACTTGTCTGGGGTGTCACCCAGAAGCACAGCATAAGTTTGAAATACAGACAGTATAGAGCCAATACTTATAACTTTAAATACAAAAATGATACATGCATACAGATAGCATAATCATAACCAGACAACCACAACCTTGTCTTGGACACCTTATTTGACCCCCTTTATACAAAATTTGGTGCCACTACAGGACCTTGGTTGCAACAATGATCTATACCGTCCCAGATTATGTCAATAACATCACAAAGGGTCAATGGGAAATCAGGACCCTGGGACTGATAGTCCCCAGGAACAATGGGGAGAGGCCAATGCTTCAGGTCTGCCTGATTGACAGGGCGGGCAGGCTAATGAGGGAGTCAGGAGGCCGGGGGGTCCCGTCCTCCATGTGAGCTGGAATTGTCTGGGGCAGGCAGAGTGGGGCCGAGCTAAGGAGAGAGCAGGGGACCAAGCTGAGCTGGGAGCAGAGCCGTGCCAGATCCAGAGGGTCCAGAAAAGCAGCCCGGGAAGCAGGTCAGTGCTAGGAGCAGAGTCACAGAAGCAGCCTGCAGAGCAGACCTGTCCTGGGAGTAGAGTTGTAGCAACCAGAGCCAGAGGGGCCAGAGAAGCAGCCCAGGGAGCTGGAGGCAGAGCAGCAGCTGTGCTGGAGCTGGAGCAGTCTAGTGTTGGGTGCGGTGAGCAGCTGGGGAGAGCGAAGGGGACCCTGGGCAGTGGGCCAGCACAGGGAGATGCCCCCAGCCAAGAGGCCTTGCAGGCCAGACTTGGAGTCGGACCGTAACCCCGACGGGTCTGGGGCGACTCTGGGAGGAAGGGTGCTGCCACCTAAAGCCTGAGAGAGTGTGGCCATTGCCAGAGCAAGTGTCAGCACTGCCAGGGCCTGAGAAGGAGGCATGGGACTTGTGAGGAACAGACTGAACTTCCCTTACATTCCAGAGACTGCTGGTTGTGATGTCCCCATGCCACAAAGTGGGGTGACAGATTTTTCTTTAACCTTTCCTGTTTTTTCCTTATTTTTAAAAATTTATTGCTGTTTAATAAACTGTATTTGCTTTGAACTGTATGTAATGATCAGTGGGTCAGGGAAGCATCCAGTGTAGAGAGAGAGCATCCCAGAATGGGGACACCCTATCCCCTGCCCTAAGTGACCATGACAAGGTTGTGGGTCGAATCCCCCAGGAATCCTGGGCCCAGCCTTGTTGGGGTTACGAGGACTCTGACACACAGGAGAGTGGAAGGGGAGCCCTGTGGGTCAGGCGGGCCTCTGGGTAAAGGAAGTGGGAGCAAGGACTCAGATTCTTTTGCTAGCCCATTTCATTGGGGTAGCGTATAAGCCTGGAAAGTTCCTCACAATAGCAGAACTATTCCCCTGCTTACACATAGTTAATTCTG
Source organism: Lepidochelys olivacea (assembly GCF_965140295.1). Classification (NCBI taxonomy): domain Eukaryota; kingdom Metazoa; phylum Chordata; order Testudines; family Cheloniidae; genus Lepidochelys; species Lepidochelys olivacea. Next base: position 50,093,627 of record NC_140417.1, read on the forward strand.
GGTCCTTGTTTTGGAGTGGCACTTCCCCCAGCCAGCAGGGTTTGCATAGGGTAGCAGGAGGAGGAGAAAGGAAGGGGCTCTAACCAGTCCCACTTCAGCCACCATGTAAACACACCTTCCTCAGGCAGAGGGCATGTCCCATGGCTTGGCTACCCTCAGCATTGCTGTAGCGGGGGACATGGGGGATTCCCCTGTTTGGCCTTTGAGAATGTTGAGGTTCTCCTCCCTCATTGGTCGGTCACCCCCTGCTCTGGGGTCAGGCTCAGGTACCTCTACCCTGGGTGTCCCAACCTCCTCATTCCGCTCTTCCCCTGCCTTGGGGCCAGGACCAGGATCAGAAGCTTCCAGCAGGGATCCCCCTGCACCATGAGCCACTCCACTTGGGGGGCCAATTGACTCCTTCTAGTCCAGCCTCCATGTTAGCGGCTATGATCCCAGAGGCTTTAGTGATGCTCACGGTCCCATTCTGGGACCCCGGGTTCCCTGGGGTTCCCAGTCAGATGCCCAGGGTCATATCTATTAGCAGCTGGACATGCCTGCCACACAGCAGGAAGTAAGAGGTGTACTTCATGGAGGGGTTGTGCACTGTGGTGTTATACACATAGGACAGCTCTGGCAGGTAGGAAGGCCAGACTTTCCTCCACATCTGTGACAAGGTCCTCAGCCCTGCTAGCACCATTTGGTAGCTTGCGGGTGGTTAGTTGTCATCCTTGTCTTCTGCTCCCTTAAACATCTATCTCCTTAAAGGGGTTGTGGCATGGAAGAGGACCATGCTTAAAGGGACCAGGCCTTACTATTACAGTATCTTAAATTACCATAGCATTTGAACATCCCCTTCAAATGATTCCAAGAACACTTCAAATCTATTCCCTTGGCATTACATTTGCAAACTCCATCACACCAATGGTGCTGAAGTCCTGGTGATGTCCTCAGTGTTGCAGAAGCAACACTGGGCTGAAAGGACTTAAGAAGAACAAAGAAGCCACCATACAGCATGAGGAAGCAGCAACTTGTTGCCATTGTTTGCTTGCTTGTAGAGGTGTTGGCTTGAAGATGTTGTGATGCTGGCAGGCCAGATGCCAGCTCTTGCCCAGGCTGCAGGCATTCGCTAAAAACTGATAAACTCATAACTGGAGACCAGACCACTTCACCTATATGGTAGTTTTCTTCAAAATAGGTATTAGTCTTATAAGAATGTATTTAGTGTTTAGACTAAAATGCTTGTAAGTTGCTGCCTACATTAATCTCACTTGTGATGTCTGTATCCCAGGCTATACGAAGAGAGGTAAGTTTTGCTTTATAACTTTGAAAATGTTTGCTCTGAACTTGTGAACCCAGGGGGAATCACACACACACACACACACACCCCATCCAAAAGGATATTAAAATCAGATGAGCCATCAAGGAACATGGCAATACAAACAATTGATTAATGGCCCTATCTGCACCTGGGAAATGCTACCTGCAAGGAAGCTCCTCCTGTGGGCTTGAAAGCTGAATGAAGGAAATAAAACAAAACTACAGGACAGTTTTCTATCTTTGTGGCTGTTTGAACTCCGAAGGGCCAGAGACTCTAAACTGAAGCCAGAGATTCCCCAGGGGTTGCCTCCTGGGTCTGCCCTGACAGACACTTTGAATGGACAAATCACTACAACCCGTTCACTCTTAGGATTAGATGGTAACTCATTGGTGTGGATATGTTCACTTGCTTTAACCTGTAAATAATTTTCTTATTCCTTTTTCCTAGTTAATAAACCTTTAGATAGCTTATTACAGGACTGGCTACAGGTGTTGTCTTTCATACAAGATCTAGGGGACCAATTGATCTGGGGTAAGTGATTGGTCTCTTGGGACTGGAGGCAACCTGAGTATGGTGTGATTTTTGGTATAAGTGACCATTTAGCATGAAGTCCAGTTTGTCTGGATGACAAGATAGACTGGAGAGTCTAAGGGGATTGTCTGTGACTCCATGGTGAGACTGTGAGAGTGATCCAGGAGTTCACATTTGTTACTGGCTTGGTGAAAGCTGGTTATAGACCAGAACATCAGCTTGGGGTGTCTGCCCTGTTTGTGACAGTCTGCCCTGAAGTCGGCATTCGTGGTCCTGAGCCTCTCCAACAGGGGAGACATGTGAGGGGTGGATGGGCGAAGGGTCACATGCCCCTCCTCAAATGCTTGGGGGGGGCGGGGGTTCAAGGGCCCAGCAGCGTCCAGGAGTCAGAGCTTGAGTGTGGAAGGTGGTGAGTTCTGTGCTGCTAACAACTTCCACCCTTGGGACAGGGAGTTTTTTTTATAAAGAGAGGCAGAGTGATTAAGATAACAAAAGGCTTGTCATTAAATTAATTAAGGATTGTTAGATGATCTTTAAAGCATTCCCAGACACTCCAGTTAAAAGACAGGAAACAAAGGGTAGGAATAAATGGTCTATTTTCAGAATGGAGAGAAGTAAATAGTGATGTTCCCAGGGGTCTGTACTGGGACCACTGCTGTTCAAAATATTCATAAATGATCTGCTAAAAGGGGTAAACAGTGAGAGGGCAAAGTTTGTAGATGATACAAAATTACTCAAGATAGTTAAGTCCAAAACAGATTGCAAAGAGTTACAAAGGGATCTCACAAAACTGAGTGACTGGGCAACAAAATGGCAGATGAAATTCAATGGTAAATGCAAAGTAATGCACATGGCAAAATATAATCCCAACAATACATACAAAATGATGGTGCCTAAATTAGCTGTTAGTCATCAAGAAAGAGGTCTTGGAGTCATTTGCAGTTCTCTGGAAGCACTGTTTCCAGAGTACTACAAATGTATAAGAATCCTTCTCACTGTGTGTCAAGGCTGATTCCCCACTCTAGCACTTTGAGTGCAGAAGGTGGGGGCCCACACGGATTTTTAAAAGTTAATACTTGCCACTCCAGACTTGTATTAAAACTCCCAAGGTTACAGCTTTTTTCTGACCTTGGCTTGGTACATGCTGCCACCACCCAAATACAAAACCCCTTTTTTTGGAACCCAGGAAGGCAGACTTGGGAATTCCTTCCTGTGGGGTACCCTCAAGCCCTTTCACCTCCCCCTCCAGGGAATTGCTGAGAAAGAAAACAAAGGAAATTAGCAGTTGCCACCAGATAATTAAACAACATGCATAAACCTCTTACTACACCAAAAATCCAATCCTGTTCTTAAAAAAGGTAAATTTTATTAAAAACAAAAAGAAAGAAAATACATCTGGAATTTACGCTTTTGCTAGATTTTAAAAGAGCAATTCCAAAAATTAAGCACCCAAAATAGCTTTCTTGGGGGTTCAGCTTAAAGGTTACAAGCAAACAAAAGCAGCTGGGGTTAGCACAGAGAAGTCCACTAGCCATAAGAAATAAACAGAAATAACCCTAATCGTGTCTTTCTAAACATTCCTGATCTACTTACACATCTGGGGGTTCCAAATAAGTAGTTCTAGGGATGATCTGTGATCATACTTAGCTTAAAGCTTCTCATAGCATAACTGCTCCCTATTCCCCTCTTTCCTGGAGAACAACGACAGAGACAAAGAGGAAGTTTTTTGCCCATTTTAAAAAGTTCTAGCCTTCCCATTGGCTCTTTTGATCAGGTGCCCATTCCTATTCCTTTACCTGGAGGACTTTGTTAACCCTTTACAGGTAAAGCAAGTAGAGCTGGCTGGGTGTCCATAAAAGGGAATTATTCCCCACCCCTTCATTTATCACACTGTGCCTGTATCATCCTGAACTCATTCTCCAGCTTCAGAAGACTTAAAAATTATCTCCAGTCATCAGTGAGACAGACACAACAAAATAATATAGCTGTCCTTAATGTGCAGGTCACATGGGGCATCACATGCCCCCCTTTAGCTGGTATGCCTCTTTGTGTCCCTCCAACGTGTCACCTATGTCTCCAGAGAGCATGACAGGTATGATGAGATTAAAGGAACAGATTGAACCAAGAGTGAAAAGGAAGGCAAGCACAAGAGCATGAAAGAGTGTATGCATGTAAGAGGTTAAGTGTTTCAGTTCAGAGGAATTCATAGTCTTATCTTCCCAAAGCCTTCCTGAAGGTGAAAGGCTCATCTCCTTCTTCAGAGACTGGGATATTATCAGCCATTGTTGCTTTTCATTGGCTCAGCACCTTCATGGGATGGTTGTGATGGGATCTATCAATGTATATACAATGGGGTTATAATTTTTCGTTAACAGTATGGCTGGATTGCTTTTGGGCTTTGTGGCATGAAGTTTTCAGTATATCCTTATAGGCAGAGTTAAAACTCTGGCATTAAGATCATTTTCTGAACTATTTCTTCAGTTCCATCAGGGTGTAATACAAGTTGAAATTCCATTTCAAACAAGCCCAAAAAACATTCCTATTCTCTATACAAGAATCTTTCAGCTCTTAAACTTGTCTTTTTAAACTTCTATGATTCTTAGAGTCTTTAAACTTAAATGGTTATCAAGGAAAGCACTGTCTTTTCTTCTTGTCACTCCCTAGAGAGGTTTTTGTCTCTGAGTTTGGTAAGGAGTTGCTTAAGCATTGGCAGATAATTAATTCCCCAACTAATATAAATATTTTTATACTTAAAGGGCTCCTTATTCAGTAATCATTTATAGCACATGACCTTGCTGATGTTGTATGTACAAATATTTGTTATTAATATAACAATGGCATCAGTTATTATATGAAGAGATTGCATTTAGCTACAAAACATCTGCAAATAAACATTTCAAAAGAAGCTCATATTATCTTAAGCACTCGAGGAACAAAAGAGGTTTTCAGCTTTAAGGTGAAATGAGTTTAATCTGGTAGTAACCAATATCCTCTGTAAATCATTTCCCAACCCTCAATGTTATCCTTAACATTTGGAGAATGAAAATGCTAGAGTGTTTATGCAAGAAATCAGTCCCAGTGAGAATATTGCTAGATTTCTTTGTGTGGATTTAAAATTCAGTTTTTCTCCATGCAAAGAGAATGGATGAAGAAACTTTATGGCTTAGCTTATAGCTCTGATAACACATCCTAAGCCTCACTCCTCTTTGGACTATCCTGAGGGTATGTCTACACTATGAAATCAGGTCGAATTTATAGAAGTCGGTTTTTTAGAAATCCGTTTTATATATTTGAGTGTGTGTGTCCCCACAGAAAATGCTCTAAGTGCACTAAGTGCAGTAACTCGACGGAGCGCTTCCACAGTACCGAGGCTAGCGTCGACTTCCGGAGTGTTGCACTGTGGGTGGCTATCCCACAGTTCCTGCAGTCTCCGCTGCCCATTGGAATTCTGGGTTGAGATCCCAATGCCTGATGGGGCTAAAACATTGTCGCGGGTGGTTCTGGGTACATATCGTCAGGCCCCCGTTTCCTCCCTCCCTCCGTGAAAGCAAGGGCAGACAATCGTTTCGCGCCTTTTTTCCTGAGTTACCTGTGCAGACGCCATACCACGGCAAGCATGGAGCCCACTCAGGTAACCATCACAGAATGTCTCCTGGGTACTGGCAGACACGGTACTGCATTGCTACACAGTAGCAGCAACCCATTGCCTTCTGACAGCAGATGGTGCAATATGATTGGTAGCCGTCATTGTCATGTCTGAGGTGCTCCTGGCCACGTCGGCCGGGAGCGCCTGGACAGACATGGGCGCAGGGACTAAGTTTGGAGTGACTTGACCAGGTCATTCTCTTTAGTCCTGCAGTCAGTCCTATTGAACCGTCTTATGGTGAGCAGGCAGGCAATACGGATGGCTAGCAGTCGTGCTTCTGCTGAGCAGCCATGAGATGAGGATGGCTAGCAGTCATATTGCACCATCTTCTGCCGGGCAGGCAAGAGATGAGGATGGCTAGCAGTCGTATTGCATCGTCTTCTGCCGAGCAGCCATGAGATGTGGATGGCTTGCAGTCCTTCTGCACCGTATGCTGCCAGCCAAAGATGTAAAAGATAGATGGAGTGGATCAAAACAAGAAATAGACCAGATTTGTTTTGTACTCATTTGCTTCCCCCCCTCCCCTGTCTAGGGGACTCATTCCTCTAGGTCACACTGCAGTCACTCACAGAGAAGGTGCAGCAAGATAAATCTAGCCATGTATCAATCAGAGGCCAGGCTAACCTCCTTGTTCCAATAAGAACAATAACTTAGGTGCACCATTTCTTATTGGAACCCTCCGAGAAGTCCTGCCTGAAATACTCCTTGATGTAAAGCCACCCCCTTTGTTGATTTTAGCTCCCTGAAGCCAACCCTGTAAGCCATGTCGTCAGTCGCCCCTCCCTCCGTCAGAGCAACGGCAGACAATCGTTCCGCGCCTTTTTTCTGTGCGGACGCCATACCATGGCAAGCATGGAGGCCACTCAGCTCACTTTGGCAATTAGGAGCACATTAAACACCACACGCATTATCCAGCAGTATATGCAGCACCAGAACCTGGCAAAGCGATACTGGGCGAGGAGGCGACGTCAGCACGGTCACGTGAGTGATCAGGACATGGACACAGATTTCTCTGAAAGCATGGGCCCTGCCAATGCATGCATCATGGTGCTAATGGGGCAGGTTCATGCTGTGGAACGCCGATTCTGGGCTCGGGAAACAAGCACAGACTGGTGGGACCGCATAGTGTTGCAAGTCTGGGGCGATTCGCAGTGGCTGCGAAACTTTCGCATGCGTAGGGGCACTTTCATGGAACTTTGTGACTTGCTTTCCCCTGCCCTGAAGCGCATGAATACCAAGATGAGAGCAGCTCTCACAGTTGAGAAGCGAGTGGCGATAGCCCTGTGGAAGCTTGCAACGCCAGACAGCTACCAGTCAGTTGGGAATCAATTTGGAGTGGGCAAATCTACTGTGGGAGCTGCTGTGATGCAAGTAGCCCACGCAATCAAAGATCTGCTGATATCAAGGGTAGTGACCCTGGGAAATGCGCAGGTCATAGTGGATGGCTTTGCTGCAATGGGATTCCCTAACTGTGGTGGGGCTATAGACGGACCCATATCCCTATTTTGGCACCGGAGCACCAAGCCGCCGAGTACATAAACCGCAAGGGGTACTTTTCAATAGTGCTGCAAGCTCTGGTGGATCACAAGGGACGTTTCACCAACATCAACGTGGGATGGCCGGGAAGGGTACATGACGCTCGCATCTTCAGGAACTCTGGTATGTTTCAAAAGCTGCAGGAAGGGACTTTATTCCCAGACCAGAAAATAACCGTTGGGGACGTTGAAATGCCTATATGTATCCTTGGGGACCCAGCCTACCCCTTAATGCCATGGCTTATGAAGCCGTACACAGGCAGCCTGGACAGTGGTCAGGAGCTGTTCAACTACGGGCTGAGCAAGTGCAGAATGGTGGTAGAATGTGCATTTGGACGTTTAAAGGCGCGCTGGCACAGTTTACTGACTCGCTTAGACCTCAGCGAAACCAGTATTCCCACTGTTATTACTGCCTGCTGTGTGCTCCACAATATCTGTGAGAGTAAGGGGGAGACGTTTATGGCGGGGTGAGAGGTTGAGGCAAATCGCCTGGCGGCTGGTTACGCGCAGCCAGACACCAGGGCAGTTAGAAGAGCACAGGAGGGCGCAGTGCGCATCAGAGAAGCTCTGAAAACCAGTTTTATGACTGGCCAGGCTACGGTGTGAAAGTTCTCTTTGTTTCTCCTTGATGAAACCCCCCGCCCCTTGGTTCACTCTACTTCTCTGTAAGCTAACCACCCTCCCCTCCTCCCTTCGATCACTGCTTGCAGAGGCAATAAAGTCATTGTTGCTTCACATTCATGCATTCATTATTCATTCATCACACAAATAGGGGGATGACTACCAGGGTAGCCCAGGAGGGGTGGTGGAGGAGGGAAGGAAAATGCCACACAGCACTTTAAAAGTTTACAACTTTAAAATTTATTGAATGCCAGCCTTCTTTTTTTTGGGCAATCCTCTGTGGCGGAGTGGCTGGTTGGCCGGTGGCCCCCCCACCGCGTTCTTGGGCGTCTGGGTGTGGAGGCTATGGAACTTGGGGAGGAGGGCGGTTGGTTACACAGGGGCTGTAGTGGCAGTCTGTGCTCCAGCTGCCTTTGCTGCAGCTCAACCATACACTGGAGCATACTGGTTTGGTCCTCCAGCAGTCTCAGCATTGAATCCTGCCTCCTCTCATCACTCTGCCGCCACATTTGAGCTTCAGCCCTGTCTTCAGCCCGCCACTTACTCTCTTCAGCCCGCCACTTACTCTCTCCAGCCCGCCACCTCTCCTCCCGGTCATTTTGTGCTTTCCTGCACTCTGACATTATTTGACTCCACGCATTCGTCTGTGCTCTGTCAGTGTGGGAGGACAGCATGAGTTCAGAGAATATTTCATCACGAGTGCGTTTTTTTTTCTTTCTAATCTTCACTAGCCTCTGGGAAGGAGAAGATCCTGTGATCATTGAAACACATGCAGCTGGTGGAGAAAAAAAAAGGGACAGCGGTATTTAAAAAGACACATTTTATAAAACAGTGGCTACACTCTTACAGGGTAAACCTTGCTGTTAACATTACATACATAGCACATGTGCTTTTGTTACAAGGTCTCATTTTGCCTCCCCCTACCGGCGTGGCTACCCACTCAACCCTCCCCCCTGCCCTTGGCTAACAGCGGGGAACATTTCTGTTCAGCCACAGGTAAGCAGCCCAGCAGGAATGGGCTCCTCTGAGTGTCCCCTGAAGAAAAGCACCCTATTTCAACCAGGTGACCATGAATGATATCTCACTCTCCTGAGGATAACACAGAGAGATAAAGAACGGATGTTGTTTGAATGCCAGCAAACATACACTGCAATGCTTTGTTGTACAATGGTTCCCGAGTACGTGTTACTGGCCTGGAGTGGTAAAGTGTCCTACCATGGAGGACGCAATAAGGCTGCCCTCCCCAGAAACCTTTTGCAAAGGCTTTGGGAGAGCCGCGAATGCCAGGGCAAAGTAATCCTTTCACATGCTTGCTTTTAAACCATGTATAGTATTTTAAAAGGTACACTCACCGGAGGTCCCTTCTCCACCTCTGGGTCCAGGAAGCAGCCTTGGGTGGGTTTGGGGGGTACTGGCTCCAGGTCCAGGGTGAGAAACAGTTCCTGGCTGTTGGGAAAACTGGTTTCTCCGCTTGCTTGCTGTGAGCTATCTACAACCTCATCATCATCATCATCATCATCTTCTTCGTCCCCAAAACCTGCTTCCGTGTTGCCTCCATCTCCATTGAAGGAGTCAAACAACATGGCTGGGGTAGTGGTGGCTGAACCCCCTAAAATGGCATGCAGCTCATCATAGAAGCGGCATGTTTGGGGCTCTGACCCGGAGCGGCCGTTCGCCTCTCTGGTTTTCTAGTAGGCTTGCCTCAGCTCCTTAAGTTTCACGTGGCACTGCTTTGGGTCCCTGTTATGGCCTCTGTCCTTCATGCCCTGGGAGATTTTGACAAAGGTTTTGGCATTTCGAAAACTGGAACGGAGTTCTGATAGCACGGATTCCTCTCCCCATACAGTGATCACATCCCGTACCTCCCGTTCAGTCCATGCTGGAGCTCTTTTGCAATTCTGGGACTCCATCATGGTCACCTCTGCTGATGAGCTCTGCATGGTCACCTGCAGCTTGCTATGCTGACCAAACAGGAAATGAGATTAAAAAGTTCTTGGTTCTTTTCCTGTCTACCTGGTCAGTGCATCTGAGTTGAGAGTGCTGTCCAGAGCGATCACAATGGAGCACTCTGGGATAGCTTCCGGAGGCCAATACCGTCGAATTGTGTCCACAGTACCCCAAATTCGACCCAGCAAGGCCGATTTAAGCGCTAATCCACTTGTCAGGGGTTGAGTAAGGAAATTGATTTTAAGAGCCCTTTAAGTCGAAATAAAGGGCTTCATCGTGTGGACGGGTGCAGGTTTACATCGATTTAATGCTGCTAAATTCGACCTAAAATCCTAGTGTAGACTATATAGGACATCCCACTCTTTTACACAGCCAGGTCTCTTTTGAAAACATAAGGAGATTGTTTTCTTGTTATAAAGATCATGTCTCTGCCAAACGTGTGTCTTGTACAAAGGGAGGTGGCCTGTTCTTTGAGAAGGCATGTTGGCTGATTGCTTGCCTTTTGACCAAATGGCTCCTAGATTTACAACCTACCATGTGTAGTACATTTACAATTAGCAGCTAAAGACTCCTAACAGATACTCTCCACCAGGCATGGATCACAAGAACTAATGCTCACGCGCTTCTTTCAGAACAGCATGAACTGCAGAACATTACATAAAAATTGATGCTATAAAGCTGCATTCGAGAGTCAGGGTAGACACACTGGAGGTGATAAATATGATTTTATGGCTAAGGAGCGTCTTTCTCTTTGTCACTTTCGGCACCTGTCACTGGTCGATGTAAAGAAGAAATTTCCTAGGAGCATCCTTAATTAACTCAAATATTTCATTTCATTACTTAACAACCAAAACCATAAGCATGCAAGCCCTCATATGCTCCAAGCATCATGCATATGAAAGTAATTGTAAGTATCTCCTGAAATCCAGTAAAGAGGAAGGCAAGATTGTACTAACTAAAGTTATAAGAATAAATCATAATTATATGAATAAGTGTTGTTTAACCCTCCTGGTAGATATTGTTGGCAACAAAAAGGGCTGGAGTTCCATTTTCTAGGGGTTCCTTCTGAAAATGTAAACAACTCCTGTTTGAGGTCCCGCCTAGAATCTTGGGAACCTATATCCACCTCCTTTGGTGTCCTTGATAGGCTATACTTGCCCACTCACAAGCCCCAAAGCCAGGGCCTTAAAACAAAGAGAAGCATATGGGAGGGCGAAGGGGGACAACAGAAGGAATGTGGGAAAGCCAGTAATTAATAATGTCACAATATCTATTAGGTAAGGGTTTTCCCCCAGTGCCCCCAGTCCTCTGGCAGCTGGGAGCGGCTGGTGTATTCCAGCCATTCCCCTCCTCCCCACTCACAGCTTACTGTCCAAGGTTGGTGGAGTTGAAGGGTTCTGATAGGTCAGTGCTGCCTGGGCTCCTCCAGGGGCTTGGCCACCTGACCCAGTGTAAGAAACTGGGGTGTTGGCGGTCTGGCCAGTGATCAGAGCTGGGCTGGGCTCCACATGTCAAAAGCAATGGTCAGAGGAATCGCTCCAGCTGGGTTCAATATGCAAGAGTCATAGTCGGGCTGGGCTTGGAGATCAGAGGTAGGACCAGGCTGGATTCAGGAGGCAAGGTGAGGTCTGGAGTCACAGCAGGCCCAAAGTCTGTGTGAGTTGAGCAGAAAATGTCCTGGGCCACCTGCCAGTGTTAAATAGTATGCTTGGCCAATCAGAGGGCCGTGGGGTGCTGTCACTCTGATCCTTTGGAAAAAGAAAAGGAGTACTTGTGGCACCTTAGAGACTAACAAATTTATTTGAGCATAAGCTTTTGTGAGCTACAGCTCACTTCATCGGATGCTGAGCTGTAGCTCACGAAAGCTTATGCTCAAATAAATTTGTTAGTCTCTAAGGTGCCACAAGTACTCCTTTTCTTTTTGCGGATACAGACTAACACGGCTGCTACTCTGAAATCTGATCCTTTGGGCAGTACTTCCTGCAGTGCCTACTCTCCACAGTGGTCCCTGGATGTGGCACTGCATGGCCTCCTGGGGGCACTGTGGGAACATCAACTGTCCCAGGCTTTGCAGCCAGCTCCTTACAGCCAGCTGAGGTGATGCCAGCTTTGCTCCCACCAGAATCCCTCAGGTAGGCAGCTGCTGCTATCTGGGCCTTTAGCCTATATCCTCTGCCTTAGCACCACTTCACTTTGCTGTCTGCTCAAAGCCACACAATTGGTGGAAACCAGCTCTATGCTAAGTCTTTTCATTCAGACCAGTGGTCCATAGACCCTTTAACGAAGTCCTTACCACCAAAGACATGCCTGCAGCAAAAGAATAAAACCTCTGCCTCTAGCTCTGTACAGGCTCCCTTCTCAGCCCTAACACAGCACATGTTACATGGACTGACAACTGGTGGACTGTTAGGTCTTAAAATGTAATTGTCAATGGAGAATCCTCATTGAGCAGGTGTGTTTCTAGCAGGCTCCCACCGGAACTGGTTCTTGGCTCTACATTATTTAACGTTGTTGTTGACCTGGAAGAAAACATTAAATCATCACTGATAAGTGTGCAGCTGTTACAAAAATAAATGGTGAAGAGGACAGGTCACTGCTACAGAGCGATCTGGGTTGCTTGGTAAGCTAGGCGCAAGAAATGTGTTTTAATACAGCTAAATGTAAATGTACACATCTAGGAACAAAGAACAGGCTGTATGTACAGGTGGGGTACATCCTGGGAAGCAGAGACTGTAAAAGATTTGAGGGTCATGGAGGATAATCAGCTGAACTTGAGCTCCCAGTGTGATGCTGTGGCCCAAAGAGCTAATGTGTCCTGAGATGTACAAACAGGAGTATCTTAAATAGGAGCAGAGAGGTAGTTTTACCTCTGTATTGGGCACTGGTGCTGAAATCCTGTGTCTGGTTCTGGTGCCCACAATTCAAGAATGATAAATTGGAGTGGGATCAGGAAAGAGGCACAAGAATGATTAAAAGAGATTTGAAAACCTGCCTTATAGTGACAGATTCAAGGAGCTCGATCTATTTATCTTAACAAAAAGAAGGTTAAGAGGTGACTTTATCAAAGTCTATATGTAGCTACATGGGGACCAAATATTTAACAATGGGCTCTTCAATCTAGCAGAGAAAGGTCTAACATGATCCAATGGCTGGAAGTTGAACCCAGACAAATTCAGACTGGAAATAAGGTGTGAATTCTTAATAGTGAGAGGAATTAACCATTGGAACCATTTACCCAGGTTCATGGTGGAGTCTTCATCCCTGATCATTTGAAAGACAAGATCAGACTGTTGGTATATAAGCTTGTTTATCAGCCTGGGATAGAATGTTGTTTGCTTGGAACTAACCCTGTCATAAATATAAAGGGAAGGGTAACCACCTTTCTGTATACAGTATTATAAAATCCCTCCTAGCCAGAGGCAAAACCCTTTCACCTGTAAAGGGTTAAGAAGCTAAGATAACCTAGCTGGCACTTGACCCAAAATGACCAATGAGAGGACAAGATACTTTCAAATCTGGAGAGGGGGGAACAAAGTGTCTGTCTATCTGTGTGATGCTTTTGCCGGGAACAGATCAGGAAGGTAGCCTCAGAACTTCTGTTAAGTTAGTAACAAGGAGGGACATGTGACAGTAGAATGAATTATATTGAAATTATAATTCATTAAAGAAATGCTACTTGAAGGGTTTGTTGAAATATAGTTGTCTGGAAGAGAAACATTAAGGAGTGTGAGACAATGGGTCCTCAAACTAATTAACTTAGAGTTCCTACTGAGCTAGGAGATTGGTAAACGTTAGTATGCAAATAAGATATGTATGTATATTTGTCAGTTTCTGCTTTCTTTTGTCTCTTATATTAAATTGGCTTTGGCTTAGCTGTATAAATAAGTTATCTTGAGCCTCAGAGAGGGGCTCACATCTGGGTGCATTAGCAAAGCGCTTTGCTAATAAACAGAGTGGTCTGACAAATTATGTGAGTCCTGAATCTGACTTTGACAATTTAGAGGTTCCACCGAGATGGCAACCGTCTTCACTGGGGCCGTGTGACTCCTGACTGTTCTTAGGACGGCTGTGGCAAGCCGGCACCTGGGCATTTGGCCCGAGCGGTCCTCTGCCAGAACAGAAGGGTGCATGACCACAGTGAAGTCTACGCCATCGAACCTGTTGGTTCCCACTCTGCTCTGGTAGGGATCCCGGGATCTGACATCAGGAATCTGCTCAGGTAATTATTTCTGTGTTTTGTCCGGACTGAGGACTGTCTTGTCTCTGTGTCTATCCGTCCTCCCTGTGGTGTGTTTGAGTCTGGGCGCTGTCTCCGTCCGGGGATCGGCTGACCAAAGGGTTCCTGTCCCCACGGTCTGAGTGAGTGAAATCTGCACAATCGCAGCCGCACCATGCCTTGGGTAAAACCCTTGGTGTGAAAGCAAGGGTGATTGAGGCAGTAGCCTGTGGGCTCCTTTTGTGTGTTGCACCGGGCATCACTCTGATGAACCTGACTTTCCTTCTTGTGTGATTGGTGTGTAAAGTCCTCCTGTATGGGTAACCAGATGTCTAAGTCGGGACAGTTCCCTAAAGGAACGCCGGCTCAGTTTACGTATTTTAGGAAGAGTCCGGACTCCTGTAAATTTCTGGAAAAATGGTCTAGGCTAAGGTGGTCAGGTAGAGTGGCTACTACCACCACTACGCTTCTGTCCCCAGAAGACTTTACAGCTATTCTGAGGGAAAATGGGCCCTTTTCCCACAGAAATGGTCTATAAGGGACTGCTGCAGGCAGCAGGCAGAGAGAGAATCTGATCAAAATTGTTTGACTATTGGGTAATGTAATTAAAATCACTAAAGGATGTAAGGGGTTTCTATTGGAACTTAACTTGGCTGCTCCTGGTTGTGTCTAGTTGTACAAGATGGAAGTGTAATCGGGGTACAGTTGTGTAAAAGAGTAATCACAGTGCAAGGGATGATAGGCAAAAGAGTATTTTGTGTTTGTGTATAGTGCTAAAATCTGAAGCTGTGTCTCAGCTATTACCTGAGAATAAACTTATAGCTTGGTACAGCAGAGAAACTATTGCAAATATGGTCTGTTGCACAAGAGGGGAAACTGAGGTACACCACCTCATGAATTTCATAAATGATCAGTGAGTGGGGTAATTCACTAGCCTGACTATTGTTAAGGAAAAGTTAGCACATGTGACTCCATTTTGGTTTGGGGCCCACCATTGTTTAAATGCCAGCACATTATACACCAGGAGGAGTAATCCTTAGATATTGAATCCCTGTGAAAATCCTCCTCCTTGTCTCCAGCCTGCCTTGACTCCCAGTATCTGGTTTTTGTCAGTCTCTAACTCCCTGTCTCTTGGCCTTGATGTGAGGCCTCCCATCCTGATAATAAAAGTTACTGATGCATAGCTTTAGGACCATGCTGTGTAATTAACATACTGGTATAGCACGAGGAATGCACCAAGCAGGGATAGGTGATAGATAAGACAAGGGTTTGTTTATTGGCTAAGGTGTCCGATGCACGAGGGCAACATGCTTTGCTAAAAGGTATATAACCTTTGTATAATCTGCATTCAGGGTCCCCTCCTGGCTAGCAGGGGGGCACCACGCTCAAGCGTAATAAATTTAGTATCTTTTGGGAACTCTGCAGTTGTGGACTTTGTTTCTGTGCCTCAGCCTAGATTCGAACTGTGCGTGTCCTATCAGGTATAATTCGCAGCACTGGTGTGCGTGTCCTATCAGGTATAATTCGCAGCACTGGTGTGCGTGTCCTATCAGGTATAATTCGTAGCACTTGTGTGCCTGTCCTACCAGGTGTAATTCGTAGCACTTGTGTGCGTGTCCTACCAGGTGTAATTCGTAGCACTTGTGTGCGTGTCCTACCAGGTGTAATTCGCAGCAGTTGTGTGCGTGTCCTACAAGGTGTAATTCGTAACAGTTTTGGCGACCACGAAGGGACTCTAGGCTCGCCCCAACAAGCGAGACTACACTCCTCCTCTCGGACAGCTCCAGCCGGCACAGGGTGAGTTCACCTTTGAGAACTCCGAGGAGGGGGGGGTGTGAGCCGTCGCTTAGGCGATAAGGTGGCACATTTTGTGTCCTTTTGGTAGCCCATTATGGGTTCTGGGCAGAGTGTAAGTAAGGGGACCCCTTTGGCTGAAATTCTCGAGAATTGGGAGACTATTTCTGGTACCCATAGGTTTGGCAAAAAAAAAAACAAGGTGAAGTGCTAGTAACCTCTCCCTTGTCCACTGACAGAGCTAACCTGCATTCAGTATTTGCTAAAGAAACCAAAGCACTACAGGGTGACGTGCTAGTAACCTCTCCTCTGTATAATGCAAAACCATGCCTGTTCCAAGAGAGAAGGAACGCCTGCTCTGCTAAAACCACCAAAATCTAAAGATTCCTGACTGCAAAAGACACTGAGAATTGGCCTTGATGGCAAAGACGGAGCATTGTACATTGGCAGGGAGAAAGTTGCGGAATGTATTCTTGGGAATGTGAAGTGAAGTGGTGGGGTGGGTTTATTCCAGAGGCTGGAACTGTGCTTGTAGGCAAGTATAAATACCAAAAACGCCTTACAGCAACAAACATTACTCCCACCATCTGCCACCACTCCTTTGCAGGTAAAGGTTCCTGGATCCATCATAGCTACGTTAAGTTGGCGCTGGGACCCCCACCTGACCCTGACAAGCCATTGGATGAGCCACTTCACGAATGAACGCCACGACCAACCCATGGACTGAGCTTTCCAGCTACTGGGACCTTCACAGCCCACCAGGACTTTTTGTGTTCCTGTTTATTGGACTTACATTGGGGGTAGTGTTTTTTGTATAGTACAGGGGAGGATGTCGACATTGGTATGGTTTGCCTGGGGGGGGGGTCCTCTCCCTATTCCCAAGTCCAGTACAAGGATGGGAGGGCAATAGCTTCTTGAATTTAACCCGTGTTATCAAACAGGGTGTAAATCGAACGCAGTGTTGCATTTGTATTCGTACCCCCACATATTTAGGTCAGGGGGTAGGGGTACCTATCCCCCTTAATCGAACACTCCAAGCTAAGCTATGGGAAAACACTACATTTAACTGGAATATTACAATCCAAATATGGTCTATTGATATGGTGGCCCAAAGTAATTATGCTTTATGTGTGTCACGACATAAGGGCATAGAAAATACAGTTTTTGTAGGGAATTTTGTGGGGTGCAAGGACACCACCCAAATCAGCTCTGGTGCAGAAGGTCCCTTTACCTACTCCAGAACCCCGTGGCCAGTCCCCGAGGAGTCTGGCTGGTATTGGTTATGCAATCACACAGCCTATAAGGTTCTCCCAGCAGGATGGTGTGGTACATGTACCTTAGGGGATATAGTACCCGCCGTGACAGTACACCAGAACCTGACCCGGGGAGAGATCCGCAATCTAGTATGGAGGGACAGACGAAGTATTCCTTTAAACCCCCTTTCTTATCGGCCCAAAGGCTTTCACTCCTTTGTGCGTTGGTTTCTGCCATGGTTGGGAGTAAGCAAGCTGGAAAAAGCTATAGTTAACATTTCAGCTGCTTTGAAACTAATGGCAAATGCTACTGCAGATGCTCTCTCTGCCCTTCAAATTGAAGTCACCCAGCTATCCCAAACTACATTGCAAAACCGCCTAGCCCTGGATTATCTCCTTGCAAATCAGGGCGGGGTTTGTGCTCTGGTCAACTCAAGCTGTTGTGTATGTGTAAATCAGCACCATAGGGTGGAAACTGACATCCACATCCTCAAGCAACAGGCAGCCCTATTCCACCACATCAGCCTCGACACTACCAGCGCCGGATTCCAGGAGGTCTGGGACTGGCTCACCTCATGGCTACCGGATGTGGGGACTTGGGGACGGCATATTTTGTATTTACTTTTTTTGACTGTTATTGTTTTTGCGTTATTTTTTGTATGCCTACAATGCTGCAGTATGTGCTGTTGGCAGTTGCTAACCCTGCTGCGCGGTTACTCAGCCCCGATATAGCTTACTGACGTATAAAAAAAAAAAGGGAGGACTGTTAAGGAAAAGTTAGCACATGTGACTCCATTTTGGTTTGGGGCCCACCATTGTTTAAATGCCAGCACATCATACACCAGGAGGAGTAATCCTTAGATATCGAATCCCTGTGAAAATCCTCCTCCTTGTCTCCAGCCTGCCTTGACTCCCAGTATCTGGTTTTTGTCAGTCTCTAACTCCCTGTCTCTTGGCCTTGATGTGAGGCCTCCCATCCTGATAATAAAAGTTACTGATGCATAGCTTTAGGACCATGCTGTGTAATTAACATACTGGTATAGCACGAGGAATGCACCAAGCAGGGATAGGTGGTAGATAAGACAAGGGTTTGTTTATTGGCTAAGGTTTCCGATGCACGAGGGCAACATGCTTTGCTAAAAGGTATATAACCTTTGTATAATCTGCATTCAGGGTCCCCTCCTGGCTAGCAGGGGGGCACCACGCTCGAGCGTAATAAACTTAGTGTCTTTTGGGAACTCTGCAGTTGTGGACTTTGTTTCTGTGCCTCAGCCTAGATTCGAACTGTGCGTGTCCTATCAGGTATAATTCGCAGCACTGGTGTGCGTGTCCTATCAGGTATAATTCGCAGCACTGGTGTGCGTGTCCTACCAGGTGTAATTCGTAGCAGTTGTGTGCGTGTCCTACAAGGTGTAATTCGTAACACTATAGAGCAGCCTGACTATAGAACAAAATAAGTACAGCCTGGAGGTAATTCTTCTGTTTTTCCTGCAGTTAGCAAGGAAATTTGTAAAAGAAAGTGGTATTATTATTAAGCAATAATCTGTCCCCACCAGGGGGGTGGAAATTGTTTCTTTTGTTTTTAGACTCTACAAGCAAGCTGGCGCCAGCAGAAGAAAAACTCAGAATACCATGGATCTATGTTTTGTGTTGTTTGTCTGTGGTGTTTGTCTTATTGCTAGCATTGTTGTGTTTTAATGAACAGAAAACCTCATGACATGGGTGGGGGATGGCTTCAAAAGGCTGACCTTGGGGGGACGGGGGGGGGGAAAGATGTGTATGGGAATGCAAAATGCTATCTCAGGAGAATCCCAAAATTCAGTGGCCACTGTTAGGATCTTGGGACAAAGACCGACTAGACGTCTTAAAAGACAAACTTGTCCAGCCTAAAACTAAATTGGCAAAAGGAGAGGTTGATTGTTTCATGCAGTGGTGGGAAGAGGCAAATCACAGGTGGACAGAATCAAAACTTGCCTCTCTCAAAGATTCTGGCTTCTATCCCACCAGATGCAACTCATTTTACTGTTGTTGATTTGTGCTCTGCTTTCTTTTCTGTCCCGGTTCACCCTGACTCCCAGTTCCTGTTTGCCTTTTCTTACAAGGGGCAACAGTACACATGGACCACACTGCCCCGGGGTATACTGAAAGCCCATCATATTTTTCCCAAGCATTAGCCCGAGACCTTGCTGACCTTGTTTTCCCATCCAGGTCCACACTAGTCCAACATGTAGATGATCTACTCCTCTGTTCCCCTTCATTGTCTGCCTCTGAAACTGACTCTTTAGTGCTCCTTACTATCCTGGCAAATAAGGGTCACAAAGCTTCTCCCTCTAAACTACAACTCTGTCAAGCTTCTGTCACATACCTTGGCTTTCTTTTCTCCCAGGGTTCCTCCCACCCGCGTCCAAGCTATCCTTAGCTTTCCCCGACCCCGCTCCCCACGCCAGGTCTGGAAGTTTTTAGGCATGGCTGGATTTTGCAGACAGTGGATTCCCCAATATGCCTCCCTTGCAAAACCTCTCCAGGAACTCACTCGATTCTCTGTGCCTGACCCCATGCCGTGGCCCCCTGAGGCCAATTCTGCCTTTGTTTCCCTCAAACAAGGTTTGGCTTCTGCCCCTGCCTTAGGGCTGCCTGACTATTCTAAGCCTTTTACCCTTTTCTGCCACGAACAATCTGGGTGTGCACTTGGAGTTCTCACTCAGATGCACAGAGAAAAGAACCACCCAGTGGCTTATTTCTCTGCCACTTTAGACCCTGTTGCCCAAGGCTTACCCCCCTGCCTGCGTGCTGTGGCTGCTGCAGCGCACCTAGTCGAAATGTCTGATTCCCTTGTTCTCCGCTCTCCTCTTACCTTCCCGGTCCCTCACTGACCTCACCCTGCTCCAAGACTCTGCCCCAGAAACCGAGAAAGAATCCTGGGTTGCCCAAGGTTGCTCTCTACATCCCGATTCCTTTTGGCGCTCACCTACTGGTGACTTTGTAGCCCCCTTTTCACTCTACCCATCTCTGGCCGCCCTGCTACACAGTGTTTCGCATGTCGGAAAGGAGGGGATGGTCTCTGCTGTAACAAAGACAGGATGGTGGGCCCCCCCATTTTAGCTCTTTTACAGCCCACCACTGTGCAGCCTGTACCATTTGCCAAAGCCATAATATTGGTAAACATGTAAAAGTGGCCCAGGGGTACTGGGGCCTGCCTCAAGTACCGTTCTTGCACAAATGCCTAAGTGTCAACAATATGAATTTATATTGGTTATGGTATGTTTATTCTCTGGTTGGATTGAAGCCTCTCCTTGTCACAAGGCTGACTCACTGTCTGTTGCCAAATGTTTGTTAAATCATATTATGCCTTTCAAGGGAATTCCTGCTACTCTGTCCAGTGATCAGGGTACACATTTTACTGGACAACTTGTTCAACACCTGGACCGTATATTGCATATCAAACACTTGTTGCACTGTCCTTACCACCCACAGAGTGCAGGTGCAGTTGAAAGACGAAATGGTGTACTTAAGAATAAGCTTGCTAAAATTTGTGACTCTACAGGATTAAACTGGCCAGTAGCCCTTATGGACATGAATCATAGAATCATAGAATCATAGAATATCAGGGTTGGAAGGGACCCCAGAAGGTCATCTAGTCCAACCCCCTGCTCAAAGCAGGACCAATTCCCAGTTAAATCATCCCAGCCAGGGCTTTGTCAAGCCTGACCTTAAAAACCTCTAAGGAAGGAGATTCTACCACCTCCCTAGGTAACGCATTCCAGTGTTTCACCACCCTCTTAGTGAAAAAGTTTTTCCTAATATCCAATCTAAACCTCCCCCACTGCAACTTGAGACCATTACTCCTCGTTCTGTCATCTGCTACCATTGAGAACAGTCTAGAGCCATCCTCTTTGGAACCCCCTTTCAGGTAGTTGAAAGCAGCTATCAAATCCCCCCTCATTCTTCTCTTCTGCAGGCTAAACAATCCCAGTTCCCTCAGCCTCTCTTCATAAGTCATGTGTTCCAGTCCCCTAATCATTTTTGTTGCCCTTCGCTGGACTCTCTCCAATTTATCCACATCCTTCTTGAAGTGTGGGGCCCAAAACTGGACACAGTACTCCAGATGAGGCCTCACCAATGTCGAATAGAGGGGGACGATCACGTCCCTCGATCTGCTCGCTATGCCCTTACTTATACATCCCAAAATGCCATTGGCCTTCTTGGCAACAAGGGCACACTGCTGACTCATATCCAGCTTCTCGTCCACTGTCACCCCTAGGTCCTTTTCTGCAGAACTGCTGCCTAGCCATTCGGTCCCTAGTCTGTAGCTGTGCATTGGGTTCTTCCGTCCTAAGTGCAGGACCCTGCACTTATCCTTATTGAACTTCATCAGATTCCTTTTGGCCCAATCTTCCAATTGGTCTAGGTCCCTCTGTATCCTATCCCTCCCCTCCAGCGTATCTACCACTCCTCCCAGTTTAGTATCATCCGCAAATTTGCTGAGAGTGCAATCCACACCATCCTCCAGATCATTTATGAAGATATTGAACAAAACCGGCCCCAGGACCGACCCTTGGGGCACTCCACTTGATACCGGCTGCCAACTAGACATGGAGCCATTGATCACTACCCGTTGAGCCCGACAATTTAGCCAGCTTTCTACCCACCTTATAGTGCATTCATCCAGCCCATACTTCCTTAACTTGCTGACAAGAATACTATGGGAGACCGTGTCAAAAGCTTTGCTAAAGTCAAGAAACAATACATCCACTGCTTTCCCTTCATCCACAGAACCAGTAATCTCATCATAAAAGGCGATTAGATTAGTCAGGCATGACCTTCCCTTGGTGAATCCATGCTGGCTGTTCCTGATCACTTTCCTCTCATGCAAGTGCTTCAGGATTGATTCTTTGAGGACCTGCTCCATGATTTTTCCAGGGACTGAGGTGAGGCTGACTGGCCCGTAGTTCCCAGGATCTTCCTTCTTCCCTATTTTAAAGATTGGCACTACATTAGCCTTTTTCCAGTCATCCGGGACTTCCCCGGTTCGCCACGAGTTTTCAAAGATAATGGCCAGTGGCTCTGCAATCACAGCCGCCAATTCCTTCAGCACTCTTGGATGCAACTCGTCCGGCCCCATGGACTTGTGCACGTCCAGCTTTTCTAAATAGTCCCTAACCGCCTCTATCTCCACAGAGGGCTGGCCATCTCTTCCGCATTTTGTGATGCCCAGCGCAGCAGTCTGGGAGCTGACCTTGTTAGTGAAAACAGAGGCAAAAAAAGCATTGAGTACATTAGCTTTTTCCACATCCTCTGTCACTAGGTTGCCTCCCTCATTCAGTAAGGGGCCCACACATTCCTTGGCTTTCTTCTTGTTGCCAACATACCTGAAGAAACCCTTCTTGTTACTCTTGACATCTCTGGCTAGCTGCAGCTCCAGGTGCGATTTGGCCCTCCTGATAACATTCCTACATGCCCGAGCAATATTTTTATACTCTTCCCTGGTCATATGTCCAACCTTCCACTTCTTGTAAGCTTCTTTTTTATGTTTAAGATCTGCTAGGATTTCACCATTAAGCCAAGCTGGTCGCCTGCCATATTTACTATTCTTTCGACTCATCGGGATGGTTTGTCCCTGTAACCTCAACAGGGATTCCTTGAAATACAGCCAGCTCTCCTGGACTCCTTTCCCCTTCAAGTTAGTCCCCCAGGGGATCCTGGCCATCCGTTCCCTGAGGGAGTCGAAGTCTGCTTTCCTGAAGTCCAGGGTCCGTATCCTGCTGCTTACCTTTCTTCCCTGCGTCAGGATCCTGAACTCAACCAACTCATGGTCACTGCCTCCCAGATTCCCATCCACTTTTGCTTCCCCCACTAATTCTACCCGGTTTGTGAGCAGCAGGTCAAGAAAAGCACCCCCCCTAGTTGGCTCCTCTAGCACTTGCGCCAGGAAATTGTCCCCTACGCTTTCCAAAAACTTCCTGGATTGTCTATGCACCGCTGTATTGCTCTCCCAGCAGATATCAGGAAAATTAAAGTCACCCATGAGAATCAGGGCATGCGATCTACTCCATCCCAAAGGCATAAATTAAGTCCCTTTGAAATTGTTATGGGATGCCCTATGCGAGCTATGACTACCATTACTCCCGTTCCAGATTTGAACTTGACTCACAGTGCGCTCCTTCAGTATTGCAAGGCACTAATGCAAGCTGTAAGTCACTTCCATTCACAGTTTCGAGTCGCCTGGCCCACGGAACCCACCTCCGACGCTTGCCACAACCTCGAGCCAGGTGATTGGGTCTACGTACGGCGCCATCATCGAAAGCACGCCTTGGAGCCCCCGTGGAAGGGTCCTCATCAGGTACTGCTTACTACACAGACGGCTGTTAAACGATCTGGCATCGCAGCGTGCATACATGCTTCACAGTGTAAGAAGGCACCATCCCCAGAGAACCAATCATCACCTCAGGACAACGCAGAGTCAATTTTGACTCCAGAAGAAGACGTAGAGGAACAGTCTGCAATACCTTACAATCTACGCTCTCGTAAGGTTTGCCAGAAGCAGACGACGAACAAAAAAAAAAGCAGTAGCGATCCTAGCGCCTACTGCCTGGTGGGCATAAAACCGTGACTGCGGTTCCCTCAGTTGAGGTTGTCAGAATCAGAAGAGCCTTGCCTCCAACATGCGCTTCTGCCTGTTCCTTGGCTGCTTGTATCTTATGGCCTGGGGAGACCACGATGTCAATTCTTTTATCCAGCAGCAGGTGTGGATAGCTCAGACCCTTAATATTTCTAATTGCTGGGTCGGCAGCCACATCCCAGCCCACTCTCAAACTGGTGTTCCTGTCCTGGCTATCCTACTCAAGTCCCCAGACCTCATTGGAGGGCCTCGTCCGTTTAACAAAATATGGAACAGCAATGACACTTGGGAAGCGGTGGGTATAAATGCATCTAAATGGATAAGTGTGGTGAAGGGAAAAGGTCATTGGTGTTGGGTGTGTAATGGGACAGGCTGGATCTGGCGAAAAGCCGTTGCCTTCAGCATATTGTGGCCAATGGTGTATGGGATTATTCAAACAAAACTAAAAAGTGGCGGGCCGGGTATGGGGATTAATTGAGGATTGGTCCTGCTTTGAGCAGGGGGTTGGACTAGATGACCTCCTGAGGTCCCTTCCAACCCTGATATTCTATGATTCTATGGAGATATGAATTTTTTCTCAACCTGGGATCAAACAGAGAAATCAGTCTCATGTTCCCCCTACAGTAACCTTAGTGAAAACAATACAATCTTTCAATGTCATGCAAATAACACCACTCCTCGTAAGAAGAATTACCCTGTACCCTTTGGGGGATACTACTCTTCCTTTGCAAACACCTATATGACAAATGGGTGCAACCGACCCTTCCTGGCCTTAATAGGCCATCGCTGAGTGTGTGGGACCAGAGCTTATACCGCACTACCAGCTAATTGGTCAGGAATCTGTTATCCCGCTCGACTCTTCCCACAATTTCGAGTGCTAGGAACCTTCCCTCGAGAATGCCTCCGCAATTTCAGACGAAAAAGAAGGGACTTAACAGATGCCCAATGGTATGTAAATAACATAAGCCCCTTAACCTGGGAAGAGGTCATTGGCGGTTCCTTAATACCATTAGGGGGATAATGCATCATGCAAAAAGGCTCCTAAGGTTACAAGCAGTAGTTGAAATAATGGCAAATGAAACCGGAGAAAGTTTAAGAGCCCTGGCCAAAGAAATAGGGGCAATCCGACAGATGGCCCTCCAAATCCGTCAGGCATTGGACATAGTGCTGGCGGCAAAAGGAGGGACTTGTGCTCTCATTGGAAAAGACTGCTGTGTGTATATACCAGACAACACCAATGAGGTAATAGATCGTGCTAGCCACTTAGAACAAATCGCATATCTTCCCCACGAAGAGCCAAGTTCTTTATGGAAGTGGCTAAGTAACCTTTTCAATTCCTCTGGCATAGAAAACTGGTTGTTTCAGGGAGCCCTAACTCTCCTGTTTGGAATCCTAATAATTTTTGTATGTTTTCAGTTACTTTCCTGTTGTATCCAAAATTGTGTCAGGCATGCTACACAGATAGCTGCCCCAAACCAGAGTGCTAATTTGATGATTTTAAATATCGCTTATGAACAAAGAGATAAAGAACGATTGATATGTGGAACCCAGTCATTTCACAAAAGGAGGGATTGTGAAAGTAGAATGAATTATATTGAAATTATAATTCATTAAAGAAATGCTGCTTGAAGGGTTTGTTGAAATATAGTTG
The DNA here is from genome assembly GCF_965140295.1 of Lepidochelys olivacea. NCBI lineage: Eukaryota > Metazoa > Chordata > Testudines > Cheloniidae > Lepidochelys > Lepidochelys olivacea. Next base: position 50,118,740 of record NC_140417.1, read on the forward strand.
TCAGGAAGAGAAACATTAAGGAGTGTGAGACAATGGGTCCTCAAACTAATTAACTTAGAGTTCCTATTGAGCTAGGAGATTGGTAAACATTAGTATGCAAATAAGATATGTATGTATATTTGTCAGTTTCTGCTTTCTTTTGTCTCTTATGTTAAATTGGCTTTGGCTTAGCTGTATAAATAAGTTATCTTGAGCCTCAGAGAGGGGCTCACATCTGGGTGCATTAGCAAAGCGCTTTGCTAATAAACAGAGTGGTCTGACAAATTATATGAGTCCTGAATCTGACTTTGACAGACACCAGAGCACAAGTGTTGGCTATCCATGTTTCCTTAGTGGACCCCAATTTAATTGACCCAGAGGTCCAAGTGACAATTCAACACTTCAAGTCACCTCTTTTGACTTGCCTACAGCCAAGTTGCTGGTGCAGTACAATGGCTGGTCAGGAACGTGGACTTTTGCAGTCTATGATGATTATCCCATCCCCATGCTGTTGGGGGAAGACTTGGCCAATCATGTGAAGCTAGCCAAGAGGGTGGGAATGGTCACCTGCAGCCAGGCTAAGCAAGCTGTCACACCTAGCTCTGTTCCGGAAACTTCTACCAGGACCTGGTCAGTGGTGATGGAATCGGACCCCATGCCCACGTCTGCAACAGCAGTAGTGGATCCAGCCCCAGAGACCAGACAGAGCCAGTCCCAGAACCGGAACTGGCAGAACAACCAGCACCAGAACTATTGCCAGCACTGAATCCAGTACTTGCAACTCCAACACCAGAGGGCCCCGCCGAACCTGCACCAGCAGCAGCAGATAACCCGACACAAGAGGCTCAGCCAGACCCTGAACCCCAACATCGTGCACCAGCAGAGAGTGGTTCACAGTCAATGGAAACAGCCCCATCACCTGCATCGCTTCCAGAGGGACCAAGCCCAGGTCCACAATCCAATGAGGAACTGATGTCTCCAGCATCAAGGGAACAGTTCCAGACCGAACAGGAAGCAGATGAAAGCCTCCAGAGAGCTTGGACGGCGGCACGGAGCAACCCACCGCCTCTCAGCTCTTCTAATCAATCCAGGTTTGTTGTAGAAAGAGGACTTTTATACAAGGAAACTCTTTCTGGTGGACACCAGGAAGACTGGCATCCTCCGAGACAGTTAGTAGGTCCAACTAAGTACTGGGTAAAGCTATTAAGCTTAGCCCATGATCATCCTAGTGGCCATGCTGAGGTGAACAGAACCAAAGACCATTTGGGAAAGTCGTTCCACTGGGAGGCAATGGGCAAGGATGTTTCTACCTATGTCCGGTTTGTGAGGTATCCCAAAGAGTGGGAAAACCCCAAGACCAGGTCAAAGCCCCTCTCCAGCCACTCCCCATCACTGAGGTTCCATTTCAGCGAGTAGCTGTGGATATTCTGGGTCCTTTTCCGAAAAAGACACCCAGAGGAAAGCAATACATACTGACTTTCATGGATTTTGCCATGATGGCCGCAAGCAGTAGCTCTAAGCAACACTAGGGCTAAAAGTGTGTGTCAGGCACTAGCAGACATTTTTGCCAGGGTAGGTTGGCCCTACGACATCCTCACAGATGCAGGAACTAATTTCCTGGCAGGAACTATGGAAAGCCTTTCGGAAGCTCATGGGGTGAATCATTTGGTTGCCACCCCTTACCATCATCAAACAAATGGCTTGGTGGAGAAGTTTAATGGAACTTTGGGGGCCATGATACGTAAATTCATAAATGAGCACTCCAAAGATTGGGACCTAGTGTTGCAGCAGTTGCTCTTTGTCTACGGAGCTGTACCACATCCCAGTTTAGGTTTTTCACCATTTGAACTTGTATATGACCTCGAGGTTAAGGGGCCATTACAGTTGGTGAAGCAACAATGGGAGGGGTTTATACCTTCTCCAGGAACTAACATTCTGGACTTTGTAACCACCCTGCAAAACACCCTCCGAACCTTTTTAGCCCTTGCTAAAGAAAACCTAAAGGGTGCTCAAAAAGAGCGAAAAGCCTGGTATGATAAACATGCTAGAGAGCATTCCTTCAAAGTAGGGGACCAGGTCATGGTCTTAAAGGCGCTCCAGGCCCATAAAATGGAAGCGTCGTGGGAAGGGTCATTCACGGTCCAGGAGTGCCTGGGAGCTGTTAATTATCTCATAGCATTCCCCACCTCCAACTGAAAGCCTAAGGTGTACCATATTAATTCTCTAAAGCCCTTTCATTCCAGAGAATTAAAGGTTTTTCAGTTTACAGCCCAGGGAGAAGATGACACTGAGTGGCCTGAGGGTGTCTACTACAAAGGGAAAAGTGGTGGTGGTGTGGAAGAGGTGAACCTCTCCATGACCCTTGGGCCTATGCAGCTACAGCAGATCAAGAAGCTATACACTAGCTACGCTCCAACATTCTCAGACACCTCAGGACTGACTGAACGGGCATACCACTCCATTGACACAGGTAATGCTCACCCAATTAGAGCCCAACCTTACCGGGTGTCTCCTCAAGCTAAAACTGCTATAGAATGGGAGATCCAGGGTATACTACAGGTGGGTGTAATCTGCCTCTCTAGCAGTGCATGGGCATCTTCAGTGGTTCTAGTTCCTAAACCAGATGGGGAGATACGTTTTTGTGTGGACTACCGTAAGCTAAATGCTGTAACTCGCCCAGACAACTATCCAACGCCACGCACAGATGAACTATTGGGACAGGCCCAGTTCATCTCTACCTTGGACTTAACCAAGGGGTACTGGCGGGCACCGCTAGATGAATCTGCCAAGGAAAGGTCAGCCTTCATCACACATGTTGGGCTCTATGAATTTAATGTGCTCCCTTTCGGGCTGCGGAATGCACCCACCACCTTTCAAAACCTTGTAGATGGTCTCCTAGCAGGATTGGGAGAATATGCAGTCGCCGACCTTGACGATGTGGCCATATTTTCGGGTTCCTGGGAGAACACCTGGAACATCTACAAAAAGTCTTCAAGCGCATAAGGGAGGCAGGACTAACTGTTAAAGCTAATAAGTGTCAAATAGGCCTGAACACAGTGACTTACCTTGGACACCTGATGGGTCAAGGAACTATCAACCCCCTACAGGCCAAAGTGGATGCTATCCAAAAGTGGCCTGTCCCAAAGTCAAAGAAACAGGTCCAATCTTCTTAGGCTTGGCCAGATATTACAGGCAATTTGTACTGCAATACAGCCAAATCGGAACCCACTGAAAGACCTAACCAAAAAGAAACAGCCAAATGCAGTTCAGTGGACTGAAGAGTGTCAGAAGGCCTTTAACCAGCTTAAAGCGACACTCATGTCAGACCCTGTGCTAAGGGCCCCAGACTTTGACAAACGGTTCCTAGTAACCACAGATGCGTCCGAGCATGGTGTGGGAGCAGTCTTAATACAGGAAGGACCAAATCAAGAGTTCCATCCTGTCGTGTTTCTCATCAAGAAGCTGTCTGAGAGGGAAAGCCACTGGTTAATCAGTGAAGAGGAATGTTTCTATGCTCTGGAAAAGCTACGCCCAATACGTTTGGGGACGGCGTTTCCACCTGCAAACCGACCATGCTGCGCTACAGTGGCTTCATACCACCAAGGAAAATAACAAAAAACTTCTTTGGTGAGGTTTAGCTCTCCAAGATTTTGATTTCGACATCCAACACATCTCAGGAGCTTCTAACAAAGTGGCTGATGCACTCTCCCATGAAAGTTTCCCAGAATCAACTGGTTAAAATCGTCCTTGAGATGTGGAAAATATTGTTAGTCTTAATACAGTTAGTAGTATATTTAGAGATGCATGTGTCTTATTAACTCTGTTTTCTCCTAGAGCTCCAGGAAAAAAATCACAGGCAATGTTTCACCCTATCTGTGATTGTGGGGCGTGTCATAAATATAAAGGGAAGGGTAACCACCTTTCTGTATACAGTGCTATAAAATCCCTCCTAGCCAGAGGCAAAACCCTTTCACCTGTAAAGGGTTAAGAAGCTAAGATAACCTAGCTGGCACCTGACCCAAAATGACCAATGAGAGGACAAGATACTTTCAAATCTGGAGGGGGGGGGAACAGATCAGGAAGGCAGCCTCAGAACTTCTGTTAAGTTAGTAAGTAATCTAGCTAGAAATGCGTTAGATTTCCTTTTGTTTAATGGCTGGTAAAATAAGCTGTGCTGGATGGAATGTATATTCCTGGTTTTGTGTCTTTTTGTATCTTAAGGTTTTGCCTAGAGGGATTTTCTATGTTTTGAATCTGATTACCCTGTAAGGTATTTACCATCCTGCTTTTACAGAGGTGATTCTTTTTACCTTTTCTTTAATTAAAATTCTTCTTTTAGGAACCTGATTGATTTTTCATTGTTCTTAAGATCCAAGGGTTTGGGTCTGTGTTCACCTGTACAAATTGGTGAGGATTTTTATCAAGCCTTCCCCAGGAAAGGGGGTGTAGGGCTTGGGGGGATATTTTGGGGGGACGACGTCTCCAAGTGGTCTCTTTCCCTGTTCTTCATTTAAAACGCTTGGTGGTGGCAGCATACGGTTCAAGGACAAGGCAAAGTTTGTACCTTGGGGAAGTTTTTAACCTAAGCTGGTAAGAATAAGCTTAGGGGGTCTTTCATGCAGGTCCCCACATCTGTACCCTAGAGTTCAAGTGGGGAAGGAACCTTGACAAACCCTAATAAACATCGCATTGCATTGCCTACACTTCAGACTTCCGGTCTTCTGCTTTCCATCTGTGTGACAAGAACCAGGTCAGGGGTTAAGGGAAAGCTCTCTAACCCTGATGTTTATCTAAAAGCTCTGCTCTGGGAATGATTGTGGGGATGTTCTCCAGCCTGCACTATCCAGGGGGTCAGAGGTGATGAGCACAACAGTCAGTTTGGGGCTGGGAATCCATGGAGCTCTGAACTGTGTCTGACTGCAGCCTTGGTCAGGGTAACCCCTACTCCCAAGCACTTTTGGTGCAGTTCTCTTGCCCTTCCATTTCTTAACAGGGTCAATAGCATTTTATTGCTCCCAAACACAAACCTTACCTGCATTGTAACCAAAATGCCTAAAACAGGCACATCACTGAAATGCAGATAAGGCCTGGCCCATCCAGTCAGTTCTCCTTGCTAACCAACAGATGCCAGCAGAGAGCCCTCTGCCCTACAGGCCCCCATCTGCCTGGAGCTCAAGGCCACTCTTCTTTCTATTCACCAACAGGTGTCAGTAGTGAGCTCCTTGCTGGCTATGCCCACAGGCTTAAATTTGGATGGGTGTTGAGGTCTGTGATAAATGAGGGGGGGTAGCTCCCTTTTATGGACCCCCAGCCAGTCAGTAGCTATAGAATCCTCCTTAGCAGCTGTATCATAATTGCCTTAACTGTAAAGGGTTAAGAGAAGCTTAACCTGAGTTGGCACCTGACCAGGGGAACCAATAGGGAGGCTGTATCCTTTCAAACTGGAAAAACTGCTAGGTATGGGGGCAGTTTTCTTTGTCTCTCAGGCTGGAGAGAGGGAAAGGCAGCAACAAGCTGTAAGCTTTAAGACAGGTATGAGAAATCATCTGCATCATACATAGAAACTCCAGATATGTAAGTAGCACAGGAAAAGACAGATGTGATTAGATACATAGATATTAAGGTCAGAAGGGACCATTATGATCATCTAGTCTGACCTCCTGCACAATGCAGGCCACAGAATCTAACCCACCCACTCCTGCGATAAACCTCTCACCTATTTCTGAGCTTACTGAAGTCCTCAAATCATGGTTTAAAGACTTCAAGGAGCAGAGAATCCTCCAGCAAGTGACCCGTGCCCCATGCTACAGAGGAAGGCGAAAAACCTCCAGGGCCTCTTCCAATCTGCCCTGGAGGAAAATTCCTTCCCAACCCCAAATATGGCGATCTTCTGAACCCTGAGCATATGGGCAAGATTCACCAGCTAGATACCCAGATTAGGAACCTTTTTGGTTGTTTTGGTTTGTGGATTCCTCTGTGCTAACCCCAGGTGCTTTTGTTTTGCTTAATGACAGGTTTCAGAGTAGCAGCCATGTTAGTCTGTATTCGCAAAAAGAAAAGGAGTGAGCTGTAGCTCACGAAAGCTTATGTTCAAATAAATTAGTTAGTCTTTAAGGTGCCACAAGTACTCCTTTTCTTTTTGTTTTGCTTGTAACCTTTAAGCTGAACCCCAAAAAGTTATTTTTGGTGTTTAATCCTTAAAGACTGAGTTTTCAGATGTTTCTTTCTTTTTTAATAAAATTTACCTTTTTTTAAATAATTCTTTGATTCCAAAGTCCTTAGACAAGGGGTTGGTCTGTGTTCATATTGCTAAGGCAACTAGTTGGTATTTTATTCTCAAGCCTCCCCAGGAAAGGGGGTGAAGAGGCTTGGAGGGATATTTGGGTGGGGATAGGGATTCCAAGTGACCCTTCCGTGAATATTTGTGAAAATCACTTGGTGGTGGCAGCAATATCTGTCCAAGGCAGAAGACTGTGCCTTGGAAGAGTTTTAACCTAAGATGGTAGGAGATAAGCTTAGGGGGGTCTTTCATGCGGGTCCCCACATCTGTACCCCAGAGTTCAGATTTGGGGGGTATACCCTGACAAGGTCTATCCCTGCTATTTGTTGGTGAGGGTAGATCAAGGGCTCCTTGTACAGTGCTAGTGCTTAGGAAGGACTTGGAGAGAAGGTTAAAATACCCACAAGCCAGGCTCTCTGCTGCCAAAAATCGATGTTGCTTCAGTCACTTCAGTGGAGATTGTCTCTTTGCTCATTGAAACCAGCCAAGGATCTGGCCCCCTGGTAGGGATCCAACTACCTGTGCTTCTAGCTGTCAGGGGGAGGAAGAAACCTGCCTGCTGCAGGTCCCTACACCTTCCTCCAAAGCATCTGGCACACAGGACACTGTTGGACATGGGGCATTGGGCTGGAAGGACCATGGCCCCCATGGCAGAGCCAAGGCTCCATGGAGTTGTTGGGACGTGACTCCAGTAGAACTGGGCATAGTGTCTGAGACCCAGCACTCAGGCTTCAAACCACACACTCTCCTCTCGCCTCTCTGGAGAGCCAGGTAGTGATGGAAGCTGACGCTCAGGCCCCAATGTGCGGGTGCCTGTGTGCATAACAGGTGGGTGGGGGCACTTCTGTCATCTGATTCACGCTGGCAACACCGACCTAGGGACAGAGCAATAGCCATGTCCTACCCCAGTGATACACCCTGGCTCAGTGTCTTGAGGGCACCAGTGCCTCCAGTGCAAACACCCATGATGATCATGTTGTGAGAGGGCATGGAGGGGACGCTCCATGGGGCTCGGGACCCCCAGTTGGAAATGCACACAGCTCTGTGGGAACAGCCACACTCTGACATGCAGCAGTGACTCCAGGTTGGCTTGCTGCAGCATGCTCAGCCTGGGACTGCCCCTGGGGCACTTGGGGAAGCTGCAGCTGGGGTAGAGCGTGAGGTGGATAGCGCCTGTCCTCCCACATTGGCCGTGGCTTCTGATTCACTTCTGGGAGCAGCCCAGTTGTCTTTGATCCCTAAGGCCCTATCGCTGAGAGCACAGCTACCAGAGGGCTATGCTCTTCCTGGGAGCTCTCTCGCTAGCAGAGATCAGCTGGGGGGCTGGACTTCAGCCCCCAACTCCTGCCTAGGGCTCCTGGGTGAAGCTTTCCCTGCTGGTCAGACACTGACCACGTGTGATCTGGATGGGCTCTGTTCGGGAGTGGCTAGCTTGCACACATCGCTTGGGGACCAAGAATAATCTTGTTTTATTGTCTCATGTCCCGTCCCAAGCACCTCCTGCCCCCTGGTCCTTAGGGGAGCCCCCTTTGTTGCTGATGGTCATTCCCACCCCCATACCAGCAGCCAGATGCAGAGAGCAGGACACATTCACATGCACTATAAGGTGGGTAGAAAGTTGGCTAGATTGTCGGGCTCAACGGGTAGTGATCAATGGCTCCATGTCTCGTTTGCAGCCGGTGTCAAGTGGAGTGCCCCAGGGGTCGGTCCTGGGGCTGGTTTTGTTCAATATCTTCATAAATGATCTGGAGGATGGTGTGGATTGCACTCTCAGCAAATTTGCGGATGATACTAAACTGGGAGGAGTGGTAGATACTCTGGAGGGCAGGGATAGGATACAGAGGGACCTAGACAAATTGGAGGATTGGGCCAAAAGAAATCTGATGAGGTTCAATAAGGATAAGTGCAGGGTCCTGCACTTAGGATGGAAGAACCCAATGCACAGCTACAGACTAGGGACCGAACGGTTAGGCAGCAGTTCTGCGGAAAAGGACCTAGGGGTGACAGTGGACGAGAAGCTGGATATGAGTCAGTAGTGTGCCCTTGTTGCCAAGAAGGCCAATGGCATTTTGGGATGTATAAGTAGGGGCATAGCGAGCAGATAGAGGGATGTGATCATCCCCCTCTATTCGACATTGGTGAGGCCTCATCTGGAGTACTGTGTCCAGTTTTGGGCCCCACACTTCAAGAAGGATGTGGATAAATTGGAGAGAGTCCAGCGAAGGGCAACAAAAATGATTAGGGGTCTGGAACACATGACTTATTAGGAGAGGCTGAGGGAACTGGGATTGTTTAGTCTGCAGAAGAGAAGAATGAGGGGGGATTTGATAGCTGCTTTCAACTACCTGAGAGGTGGTTCCAGAGAGGATGGTTCTAGACTATTCTCAGTGGTAGAAGAGGACAGGACAAGGAGTAATGGTCTCAAGTTGCAGTAGGGGAGGTTTAGGTTGGATATTAGGAAAACCTTTTTCACTAGGAGGGTGGTGAAACACTGGAATGCGTTACCTAGGGAGGTGGTAGAATCTCCTTCCTTAGAGGTTTTTAAGGTCAGGCTTGACAAAGCCCTGGCTGGGATGATTTAATTGGGGATTGGTCCTGCTTTGAGCAGGGGGTTGGACTAGATGACCTCCTGAGGTCCCTTCCAACCCTGATATTCTATGATTCTATGATTCATTCCCCCCAGAACAGCTCTTCTGCCAGAAGCCTAATAAATGGGGGCAATACATGTACAGTAAACCCCTAGCTTTGTGCCCAGATGGCCTCAGAATCCCATAGCAAGTGGCCTTAGAGATCAGGGCCCGGCTGCAGATTCAGGACTGGGGCAATCCAAACACCCTGCACTTCAGTGTGCGTTGGAATCTGAACCCTGATCTAGATGCAAACTTTGCAGCTGACTCCTCTGGTGCATGCAGCTGAGAACAGTGGTTCACGCACGTATGTACACGCACGCACACACACATGCTAGCAAGTTCATTCCCAGTCTGCCTCCAGCTCACTGCCCAAAGGAGAAGCAGCTGGGGTGGCTCTGACATGAAGACTGACCTGGCCTGCCAGGGCGCCTCCCTCGTTCATTGCGGCTCTCATGGGCATGCCTGCGTTGCTTCTGGTTGAGTCCAGCTAAGTGACATCACTGGGCCAAAAGATCTCAGTGCCTGGCTTTGATCCTAGATGGTGAGCTGCTGGGCACGGCCAGCATGTGGGGCCAGGCCTCCGAGCAGCTCTGCCATGGTCTCTGATCACTGCTGAATGGGAAGCAGTTTGAGTGAAGGCTTTCCAGTTGGGTCACTGATGCCACATGGCAGGGGGGCTCTGGAGGAGCAGAGAGTAACGCATGCCAGCACCATACACCTGCAGCCCTCACGGCATGCTACAAAAGCTTCCTGCATCAGCCTGGTACAGCACCCCCACAAAGTGGGCACACAGCACTATCCCTGGCTTACAGACAGGGAAAGTAGGGCACCAAGAGAAGTCATCTGCTTCGTGGCTGGTACCCTGCCTCTCTAACCACTAGACACTCTCCCTCCCTGCCTTGTATTGTATTGTAAAACCCCCTGCAGCTGGGTCAGAGCTGCATGCCCCAGGCTTGCGTTTCCCAGCTTCAGCTACACATGGGAGAAGTGGATTCACTCCCACCCTGTCTGCTCCCCATATACACGCATGAGAATCAAGCTGCACTGCCTGGGCATTGGTGAAATGTGAATTTCACAGTCACACACACATGATCGCTCAGAGAAACCCTGGTGCAATGCCCATACCCCAGAAGCAGCAGCACACTCATCCAATCAGAGACCAGCACCCATTCCCCATGGTTTCTGAGATGGCCGGGGGAGAGGTCTGTATTACACCAGCATGTTTGACGGTTATTCTGTTATTGGCTCTGTGGTTACAAGGGGTTAATACCAATAGAAGGGAGACAGTACCATTCACCAAAGGACATGCAGGGGTCAATTTCTTTGAGGCCTCACCTCCCCCAGGCTGGGATCAGCCCTCTGGCTGGGAATTGCTCCAGTGGCTGAAGAAGCCACCTTGGGAAGCTGCAGGGAAGACAGACATTTTGGCAGCTTTGTGTTGCTTTATGATCCTATTTTGCTTTTTGTGCACTGTGTCCTACCGGTGAGCTTGTCTAATACTGTGGCTAAAAGGGCTGCTTTGGGTAGGTGAGGGAAATTTTGCCAGAGCAGCCTGCTCCAGCCAGGCCTGCTGAGGCCGTGGTTGGTGCACAGGGGTCTGTGTTCCTGGACCTGGTCTGAGAGGGGAGGAATTGGGGAGTGAGGGTGCCAGCTTTGAGAGGGGATGTACTTGGACAGACAGCAGGAGCCAAAGGTGCAGCTAGCTGTGGACAGTCACTGCTTCTCTGCCCAAGCACAGCACAGCTCGTTTGCCAAACAGGCATGCCCTGGGGTACAAAATTCCAGCAGATCTTTCCTGACTAGATCGGGGAATTGGTAGCAAATTATTTTCTTAGATCTCCATGTTAGCTATGAGCAAATACAAGAATATTCTCAGTAAACGTACCTCAAACCAGGGCCAATCTCTGTTCAGGCCTTAAAGGCTAAATAACGTGGTGATGGGCACTGAACAGACAGACAGATGGAGGGACATGCAGGGGAATGAGTGGGCAGACATATATGGCAGTGGGCAGATAGACAGACAGACAGACTCAGGGACAAATTGCCATGCACCAGCAGCAATGCAGTGCCCTGGGTCAGAGGAATCCCCACGGGCTACAGCGTACTGTGTGTGTCTCCGATGTGCAATGATTGCTCAGCTGCTCTCCCTGACAAGTCACCTGTCTCTGTGTAGGCCAGGACCTATATCCCACAGAATTCGACAGCAGAATCCACGTTGGCCTCAACCTGAGCAGACTCTTACTCTCAGCACCTTCCCAAGAGCTCCTGTGAGTGGCTCCCCCTTGTCCCTGGCACTATGATGTCATTGCTCTCCGCCCATGATGCAGGACGTTGCTATGGCAACACAGCCCTCCCTAGCTTTTTCCTGGGTTCTTCTGTCACCTGGCGCCTGGGGCTGGCTCTTGGGACTGCAGGTAGGATTCAGAGGAATAACGTGTGGCTAGCCCTGCTGAAATGAGCCAGCGGAAGAAGCCTAAGAGTCACGGTTCTGCCAGCCATGGGTCTAGCGCCAGAGACCTCACCTCAGAGAAATACAAGGACTACTGTGCTGTGGTAATAGATACTGGCACCGGCTACACCAAGAGTGGGCTGGCTGGGGACGAGAAACCACGGTCCGTCCTTCCGAGCTGTGTAGGGGTTCCCAAGATCAGGACCAAGAACAGCCCCCTTTATTATATTGGGGAAAGCATCCCACGCAGGAGCTCGGAGGTGATCACGAACATGGTGATGACCCATGGTGTGGTGACTGACTGGGATGCCCTGGAGATGCTATGGCACCACATCTTCTACACAGAGCTCAGTGTGTGCCCTGAGGAGCTGGCCGTGCTGGTCACAGATGCCCCCCTCTCCCCAACCACCAACCGGGAGAAGATGGCTGAGTTGCTGTTCGAGAGCTTTGAGGTGCCGGCGATGCTTGTGGCCTACCAGTCCCTGCTCTCGGTATATTCCTACGGGCGTATCAATGGGCTAGTGATCGGCTCTGGCTACGGGACCTCATACACTGCCCCTGTCTACGACGGCTACATCCTACCCCATGCCACCTACCGCCTGGACGTAGCAGGCAGCAGGCTGACGCATTACCTAGCCAAGCTGATGGGGGAGTGCGGGAACCCCTTCCAGGAGGAGGAGCTGGAGCTGGTGTGCAAGATCAAGGAGCAGTGCTGCTACATCCCTGAGGACTTCCAGGCTGAACTGAATGGGGATGAAAAGAAATACCTCATGGACTTCACCCTTCCCGACAATCAGGTCATCTCCATCGGCAGCGAGCGCTTCCGCTGCCCTGAGGCGCTTTTTACCCCCTCCGTCTTGGGCTTCCCTGAGGTAGGCATTCACATCCATGCCATGAATAGCATCAGGAAGTGCAAGCCGGAGCGCCAGGCAGAGCTACTGGCCAACATGCTGCTGGCTGGGGGAACCACCATGCTCCGCGGCTTCTCCGAGAGGATCAAGAAGGAGCTGCTCAGGATGGAGACGGTGGGCAAGGGGCAAGTGGGCATCCTGGCTTCCCCCCACCGCAGCTATTCAGCGTGGCTGGGCGGCTCCATCATGGCGTCACTCAACGCCTTCCAGAATGTCTGGATCAGCCGCCTGGCCTACAATGAGAAAGGACCCTTCGTAGTCCACCGGCACTGCTTCTGAGAGGGCAAGCTGGGCGGGCACAGGGCGCGAAAGACATGGGTACGGGAAAGCCCCTCTATAAACGCTGCTTACGGGACAACAGGCATGGAGCTGGCTTCCTCGCTAGATGCTGCCTGCCAGCCTTGCAGAGGGGAAACCCACTGGGGCTACCCATGCTGAGCGACAGAAATCATGGGGTCTTCACCATGGGCAGCCCGAGATGGGCGTGTGCACCAGATCTGAGCTCCATGGGCACCGAACAGGTGCATCTATTGGTGGGGAGGTTCCCAGAGAGTGCCCCCATCCCCTCTTAAGGGATGGGGAGCCCAGACCCAAGTTCTGGGCCTCCACCCATCTCCCCAGCCAGCTACAAAACTGAAACCCCTCCCTGCTGCCTCAGCCAGCCACACCCCCGGCCCCTCATCCAGCCTTTGTCCAGTTTCCAGGGAAGAAGGTGTCACCTGGTCCCAACTCCCTCCTGGGCTCAGGTTACGAAGGGCAGCCGCAATTGTTTACGTGCTGGCCGTCAAGTATCATCCTTCAGTGAAGTCACACCCTTATTTCCCATCACCATCTAATATACATGCAGTACCCCAGGAAAACAGAGGCATGCCCCTTGTTAGCAGAAGACAGTAAACTAGTAAAACTCCCATGCAACATTATCAGATTAATACTCCCTACTTGGTCACATCTCTCCCCCCTTCATGAATGAACTGAGCGGGATCACTCTAACCAGTTACCTGGGGAAGTTCAGGCCCCCCTCTCTGGGGCAATGCATCAGCTATCACGTTGGCACTCCCCTTCACATGGACCACCTCCATACCATAATCCTGGAGGAGCAGGCTCCACCTCAGGAGCTTGGCATTGCCCCCTTTCATCTGGTGTAGCCAGGTCAGGGGAGAGTGGTCAGTGAACACAGTGAAGTGTTGCCCAAATGGGTATGGCTGTAGTTTCTTAAAGGCCCATACCATAACCACGCATTCCTTCTCTATGACCATGTAGTTTTGCTCCAGAGATAACAACTTCTTACTCAAGTACATGATGGGATGTCTCTCCCCCTTTTCATCAACCTGCATTAACACCGCACCCAGCCCCATGTCTGAGGCGTCGGTGAACACCATAAAGGGCTTGTCAAAGTCTGAGTTTACCAGAACTGGGCCACTGACCAGAGCCTCCTTCAGCACATAGAGAGCCTTCTGGCTTTCCCTTCTTGCATAGCTCAGGTATGGGAGTGGCTATGGAGCTAAAGTGTGGCACAGATCTTCGATAATACCCCGCCATCGCAATAAAGGCCTGGACCTGCTTTTTGGTTTGGGGAGCGGGCCAGTCTCTGATCGTCTCCACCTTGGCTGGTTCTGGCTTTAGGCAGCTGCTCCCCATCAGGTGGCCCAGGTAAGATACTTCGGCCATAGGGTGACCAGATGTCCCGATTTTATAGGGACAGTCCCGATATTTGGGGCTTTGTATTATATAGGCACCTATTACCCCCCACCCCTGTCCCGATTTTTCGCACTTGCTGTCTGGTCACCCTATTCAGCCATCCCCACCTTGCACTTCTCAGCTTTTATGGTAAACCCAACCTCCTGGAGTCGGTCCAGCACTTGTTTAACCTGGCACACATGGTCCTCCCAGGTCTGGCTAAAGACACAGATGTCATCAATGTACACCATGGCAAAACTCTCCATCCCCCTCAGTAGCTGATCCACCAGGTGCTGGAAGGTGGCCGGCGCTCCCTTGAGGCTGAAAGGCAGGGCCAGGAACTCATAGAGCCCCAGAGGGGTGATAAAGGCAGATTTCAGCCTGCCATCTGCATCCAGTGGCACTTGCCAGTAGCCCTTTGTAAGGTTCATAGTGATAAAGTAGCAAGCTCCTCCCAGCTTGTCTAGGAGCTTATAAGTCCTGGGCATGGGGTAGGCCTCAGACACAGTGATGGCATTAAGCTTCTGATAGTCTACACAGAACCGGATCGACCCGTCCTTTTTGGGGACCAACACCACAGGAGAAGCCCAAGGGCTGGAAGATGGCTGGATCACGCCCAAAGCCAGCATGTCACTGAACTCTCTTTCCAGGTCCTGAGCAGTTTTCCCTGTGACTTGGAAGCGGGAGCATCTTATAGGAGGATGCGATCCTGTCTCCACCCAGTGGACAGTCAGATTAGTGAGTCCAGGTTGGTTGGAAAACAGCTGTTGGTACAAATGCAGCATCCCTCTGATCTCAACTTGCTGGGCAGGTGTTAGCTGATCAGAGAGGAGAATTATTTCCAGGGAGGAGCCAGCTCCTGTCTCACAGAATAGATCTACTAAAGGGTCATCTCCCTCCTCCTCTCAATGCCTACACACGGCAAACACCACATTCCCCCTGTCATAATATAGCTTCATCATATTAACACGATACACCCGGTGGCAGTGTGTCTGGTTAGACAGTTCCACCACATAGTTTAAATCATTTAGTTGCTTGACAGCCTTGAAAGGGCCTTCCCAGGTGGCTTGTAGTTTGCTTTTTCTCATGGGGATGAGAACCATCACCTGGTCCCCGGTGGCGTAGGCGCGGGCCCATGCCATGTGATCATACCAGACCTTCTGATTCCTCTGGGCTCTGGTCAGATTCTCCTTGACTAAGCCCATGAGTTCAGCAAGTCTTTCTCAGAAAGTCAAGACATACTCCATCACTGATTCTCCATCAGGAGTGGCCTTCCCCTCCCATTCATCTCTCATCAGGTCCAGGGGCCCCCTTATCCTGCTTCTGTATAGCAGTTCAAAAGGCGAAAACCCGGTAGACTTCTGGGCACCTCCCTGTACGTGAACAGCAGGTGAGGTAAATACTTGTCCCAATCCTGTGGGTGCTGGTTCATAAAGGTTTTCAGCATCATGTTTAGAGTTCTATTGAACCTCTCCACCAGCCCACTGGACTGGGGGTGATATAGTGAGGCCCAGATGTGCCAGACCCCACATTTCTCCCACAAGCATCAGAGCAGGGCTGACATGAAGTTGGATCCCTGGTCTGTCAAAACTTCCTTGGGGAACTCTACTCTGCTGAAAATGGTCAGCAGTGCATCTGCTACTGTGTCTGTTTTGATAGAAGACAAGGCCACTGCCTCGGGGTAACAGGTAGTGAAATCTACCATCACCAGAATGTATTTCTTCCCCGACCAGATTGTCTTGCTGAGAGGCCCCACTATGTCCACAGCCACCTTCTGAAAAGGCTCCTCTATGATGGGCAAAGGTTTCAACACTGCTTTCCCCTTGTCCTGGGCCTTCCCCACCCCCTGACAGGGGTCACGGGATCTTCAGTACTGTTGGACAGTATTAAAGATTCCAGGCCAGTAAACATTCTGTAGCAGCCTCTGCCTGGTATGCCGGATTCCCTGGTGTCCTGAGAGAGAGATGTCATGGGCCAGATACAGTAGCTTGAGGGAGTACTTCGGGGGGACCACCAGCTGCCTCCAGATCCCCCATGACTCCATTTCCCCTCGAGGAGCCCATTCTCGGTACAGGAATCCCTTCTCCCTCAGGAACCTCTCCTGGCAGCCCTTCCCCATGGTCTGTGCCACACTGAGGCCAGCTAGGTCCCTTAGCTTCTGCAAGGAGGGATCTTTCTGAAACTCAGCCTGGAACTCAGCGGCTGGGGAAGGGATGGGGGCCTGCTCCCTCTCACTGGCTGGGTCTGAAGCCGCAGCCCTCTGAGCCTTGTCCCTGGGCACTCCCTCCCCACCAGAGTAGGGTCTGTGCCTCCAGTGAGGTACCCTCCCTGATGTCAGGGCGTAGTGCCCCTCGCTGGCTCTGGCTATGGCTCACGACTAGGGCTTTCTGGGGGTTGCTTGGCCAATCCTCTAGGTCACCCCCCATCGACACTACAGTAAGCAAATGATGGTGCACCCCCACATCCTTGGGGTCCTCCTTGGCTCATTTCAGATGTACCCTCACCACAGGCACCTGGAATGGGGTCCCGCTCACGCCCGTCAGGGTCAGGTAGGTATGGGGCACCACCCAATCTGGGGCCACCACCTCGGGCTGGGCTAGCGTCACCTCAATGCCCGTGTCCCAGTATCCATTGACCTTCCTCCCATCCACCTCCTGGGGAACAAGGCAGTCGCTCCACTAACGCACCACCAAACAGACTGCCCATCATGCCCTATACCCCCCAGGCCCCCGTCTCCCCCAGAAAACACTGCCCATCGTGCGCTATATCCCCCGCTTCCCCTCCCCTCTGGAACACAGCACCCATCGTGCCCTACACCCCCGGCTGCCCCTCCATCCCGGAAAACACTGCCCATCGTGCCCTATACCCCAGGCTCCCAATCCCCCCTGGAACACAATGCCCATCATGCCCTATACCCCCGGTTCCCCCTCTTGCATGGAACACACTGCCCATCTTGCTCTATACCCCCCAGCTACCCTCCAGAACACACAGACCATCCTGCCCGATAGCCCCCAGCTCCCCCTCCACCCCAGAACACATTGCCCATTGTGTGCTATACCTCCCGGCTATCCCCCTGCCAAATGCACTGCCCATCGTACCCCTACACGCCCTGGCTCCCCCTCTCCCTGTGGAATACACTGCCCATCCTGCTTTATACCCCTCGGCTCCTCTCCCCTCCCCCACCATACAGCACGCTGCCCATCGTGCCCTATACCCCCAGTTCCCCATCTCCCACAGAACACACTGTCCATGATGCCCTATCCCCCCGGCTCCCTCCTTCCCCGCCCCAAACACATTGCCCATCTAGCCCTGTACCCCCAGCTACCCCCTCACACTGGAAACACCCTGCCCATCATGCCCTATACCCCCCGGCTCCCTCCTCCCCACTGGAACTCACCCACCCTCATCCCATTTACCCTCCTCCCGCCAGGGACACACTGCCCATCCTGCCCTATACCCCCCAGCTTCCTCTGCCCCATGGGACACACTTCCTATTGTGCCCTATACCCTCAGTTCCCCCTACCCCCCAAAACACACTGCCCATCGTTCCCTATACTCACTGGCTCCCCCCGCCCTTGCACAACACACTGCCCATTGTGCCCATACCCCCGGCTCCTCCTCCTGTCCAGAACACACTGCTCATACTGCCCTATATCCCCAGGTCCCCCACCCCCTCAAAACACACTGCCAATCATGCCCTATACCTTCCCCCACACCCAGAACACACTTTGCATCATGCCCTATACCCCCCAACTCTCCCTCCCCCGCCAGACAACACTGCCCACATGCCCTATACACCCTGCTCCCCATCCCCCCTAGACCACACTGCCCCTCGTACCCTATTCATAGAATCATAGAATATCAGGGTTGGAAGGGACCTCAGGAGGTCATCTAGTCCAACCCCTTGCTCAAAGCAGGACCAATCCCCAATTTTTGCCCCAGATCCCTAAATGGTCCCCTCAAGGATTGAACTCACAACCCTGGGTTTAGCAGGCCAATGCTCAAACCACTGAGCTATCCCTCCCCCCTCAGCTCAACCCCGTGCCCCCTAGAACACACTACCCATCTTCCTCTATACCCTCCCCTGGTGCTCCCTCCCCCCAGAACACACTGCCCCTCATTCCCTGTACCATCCCCCGTTCCTCCCGCCCCCTGGAACATACTGCCCATTGTGCCCTATACCCCTGGCTTCCTTTTCTCCCCGGCAGAACACAGTGCCCATCATGCCCTATACCCCCGCTCCCTCTTCTCACCCAGAACACAGGCCCCATTGTGCCCTATATTCCATGGCTTCCCCCTCCCCCATGGAATATCCTTCCCATGGTGCCCTATACCCCTGGTACCCTCCCTCCCAGAACACACTGCACATCGTGCCCTATACTCCCACCTTCCCCTCACCACTGGAACATACTGCCCATGGTGCCCTATACCCCTGACTCCCTCTTTCACACACCCCCCCCAGAACACACTGCCCATCCTGTCCTATACCCCCAGCTCTCCCCTTCCCACCGGAACACACTGCCCATCATCCCCTTTACCCCTGGCTGCCCCTCCCCCCCGGAACACACTGCCCATCATGTGCTATTACCCCCGGCTCCCCGCTCCCCCCGGAACACATTTCCTATCATGCCCTATACCCTCCTCTCCCACCTCGCCCTCCGGAACTCACTGTCCATCGTGCCCTATACCCCTGGTTCCCCCTTCCTCCCGGAACAAACTGCCCATCGTACCCTATACCCCCAGCTCTCCCCTTCCTCCCCAGAACACACTGCCCTTCATGCTCTATACCCTGCCAGTCCCTCCTCCTCCCCCAGACCACACTACTCATCATGCCTTCCCCCTCCCCCCAGAACACACTGCCCATCGTGCCCTATGCCCCCTGCTTCCCACTACCCCATGAAACACACTGCCCATCATGGCCTATAACCCCCAGCTCCCTCTCCCCGCCAGAACACACTGCCCATCATGCCCTATACCCTTCGGCTCCACCTCCCCCCCGGAACACACTGCCCATCATGACCTGTGCTCCCCGGCTCCCCCTCTCCCCTGGAACACACTTCCCTTTGGGCGCTATACCTCCCACTCCCTCCCGGAACACACTGCCCATCATACCCTTTATCCTCCAGCTCTCCCCTCCCACTCTGAACACTCTGGCCATCCTACTGTATACTCCCCACTTCCCCTTCCCCCCGGCCCATACACTTCCCATTGTGCCTTATACCACCCCACCCATCCCCGCCCACTCCCCAGCTCGGCTCGACCCCCCTTCTTCCCGCAGGCTGGGTTACTGGATAACCATAGGTGCTCCAGCCCTGGTCTCTCCCTCTGCACATGAAGGTCCCTGGGAGTCAGTGCCTCAGTGCTATCCCTGAGGGTTGGGGGTGCCTGTCACCCCTCCCCCGTCCAGCACGCAGGCTTGGCAAGGGCAGGAGGGCCAATTTTGCTGCCTAAAATGGGAGCTAATTCAGTTTGTTTTTCCCAGTTGCCATGACGATCACTGCTGCAATTATGCTGATTGCCTGGTGGTTGCCATGGTTATTTGGAACACCCAGTGATGCCCACATGCCCAGTGGTGAGTCACCTCTGGGCTGAACAGGACCCATCCCCTAGGAGGGGCTTCCTGGCAACCTCCCAGCTGCTTGGCCGGGGCTGGCGACAAGGCCCACACCGCAGAGGTGCCGAAGATCTGTGTGGCCCCATCCTGCCCTGGCAGATGTTGGCACGACTGGACGTGTCCCTGTCTGCTGGGCACACATGGGGGCACATGCTGCTCCATCCAGCCTGCCCGGCCCAGCAGGCAGAGCCACACTGCCAGGAAAGAGGCCTGGCTCAGTGGTCGAGCCCATGGGTTTGCAGCAGGGTGATAGAGGGGGACGGGCCTCTTGGGGGAGCACTCCCCGCTCCACTCCAGGTCAGAGGTTCCACAGCCTCTGGGCACCTCCTGCTGGCTGTTGGAAGGGGGATGGGCAACTTCTCTGTGAGTGGGGACAGCAGGGGCCCACCAGGGAGCGAGGGGTGGGGGTCTCCTGCTGAGCGCTGCCATGCTGCTGACGGTGGGGACAAAGGGGAAAGTCGAGGGCTGCAGCTGCAAGATCTCAGGTTACCCAGGGCCCACTGGGTAGCTAGCAGCTCAGAGCCAGGGAGATGCACTCCCACAATCCCACCTCATTGGGGAATAATTCCCCTCATGATCCTTGAGACCCCTCCCACACCACTCCTTCCACCCCCCCACTCCCACTGGCAGTTACTTGTCTGTACAGCTCTGAGCACACAGGGGTCTGATTCCTGACTGGGGACTTGGGGTTACCATACCAATGGTGAATAATCCATGCCCCTTAGAAAGTGCCTGTGAGTGTGTACGGAACTCTGAGGGCAAGAATGACCCAACATCTCCTCGAGAGCCGCCAGTGACTCCATCTCCCTCCAGGCCATAGCTGGCACAAGCCCTGTCCGGCCAGCCTGGCACTTGGAGGTGGGCGTTGCCCCTGCCATCCTGTTTCAGCTCGGCATGGTCTATGGGAGTGCAGCCACCAGCTATCTCCAGTCTTCCCCCCTCCTCATTCCCACCACGGCCCCCTTGGGTGTGGGGTCCTTCTAGATTCATGCTCTCTCTGGCCTGTGAGACACCCAGCACCACAGGGACAGTGTCAGGATGCTCGGCTACACATCTGCCATCACAATGCAGGCTGAAATAAGGCAAGGGGTGGAGAGCGAATGGCTCGGGCTCTATCCAGGGAAGATGGAGGGGGTGGGGATGTGCAAAGGAGGTTGGCAATGCACTGGCCTTTAGTGGAGAGCAACCGAGTGCTGGCTCCTGCTCACATGCACACAGCACCCTTGGGGAACAGCACCTTCTACCGCCAGGGCCTGGCCTGCAGACTAAGCCCCTCACCCCCAGACAAGGAGCCAGCCACGTCTTCATCCCCTCCAGGTTAGTCCATCACAGCGCACAGGCCCAGGAGCTGAAGGCAAAGGGCACTGCATGCAACAGCCCCTGTAACACTCCCCCAGCACCCTATGTCCTCCTTGCCACTTCTAGATGCCGCTCCTACCAGAGGCGGCGAGATATATGGGCCCGTGGTGCCTGGGCTCCACCAATCTTTGGGGCCGGGTCTCTCCCCCGGCCCCGCCTGCCATCCCCACATGCCTCCCCAAAGTGTCCCCAGGCCCCACTTGCTGCCCCCACGCACCTCCCCCGGACCCTGGAGCGTCCCTGCCTCTCCCCTGCAGCTCCGCACTACCTCCACTCTGCTGGATCCCTGGTCTCATAGACTCATCGATATTAAGGTCAGAAGGGACCATTATGATCATCTAGTCTGACCTCCTGCACAATGCAGGCCACAGAATCTCACCCACCCACTCCTGCGATAAACCTCTCACCAATGTCTGAACTATTGAAGCCCTCAAATCATGGTTTAAAGACTTCAAGGTGCAGAGAATCCTCCAGCAAGTGACCCATACCCCATGCTACAGAGGAAGGCGAAAAACCCCCAGGGCCTCTTCCAATCTGCCCTGGAGGAAAATTCCTTCCCGACCCCAAACATGGCGATCAGCTGAACCCTGAGCATGTGGGCAAGATTCACCAGCCAGATACCCAGGAAAGAATTCTCTGTAGTAACTCAGATCCCACCCCATCTAACATCCCATGACAAGCCATTGGGCCTGTCAAGGTTCCTTCCCCACTCTGAAGGGTACAGATGAGGGGACCTGCATGAAAAAACCCCTAAGCTTATTTTTACCAGCTTAGGTTAAAACTTCCCCAACGTACAAACTATTTTACCTTTTGTCCCTGGACTTTATTGCTGCCACCACCAAGCATCTAACAAAATATAACCGGGAAAGAGCCTGCTTTGAAACGTCTTTCCCCAAAAAATCCCCCCAAGCCCTACACCCCCTTTCCTGGGAAAGGCTTGATAAAAATCCTCACCAATTTCCAAAGGTGAACACAGACCCAAACCCTTGGATCTTAAGAACAATGAAAAAAAATCAGGTTCTTAAAAGAAGAATTTTAATTGAAGAAAAAATAAAAGAATCACCTCTCTAAAATCAGGATGGTAAATAAAGGTATTCTTGTCTCCACATTGGTACTGATCTTAAATAATTCCTCTCCCTCTCCGGTATTTATCCCTCTGATATATTTATAGAGAGCAATCATATCTCTCCGCAACCTTCTTTTAGTTAGGCTAAACAAGCCAAGCTCCTTGAGTTTCCTTTCATAAGGCAGGTTTTCCATTCCTCGGATCATCCTAGTAGCCCTTCTCTGTACCTGTTCCAGTTTGAATTCATCCTTTTTAAACATGGGAGACCAGAACTGCACACAGTATTCCAGGTGAGGTCTCACCAGTGCCTTGTATAGCAGTATTAACACCTCCTTATCTCTACTGGAAATACCTCACCTGATGCATCCCAAGACCGCATTAGCTTTTTTCACGGCCATATCACATTGTCATCCTGTGCTCAACCAATACTCCGAGGTCCTTCTCCTCCTCCATTACTTCTAATTGATGCGTCACCAGTTTATAACTAAAATTCTTGTTATTAATCCCTAAATGCATGACCTTACACTTCTCACTATTAAATTTCATCCTATTACTATTACTCCAGTTTACAAGGTCATCCAGATCCTCCTGTATGATATCCCGGTCCTTCTCTAAATTGGCAATACCTCCCAGCTTTGTATCATCCGCAAACTTTATTAGCACACTCCCACTTTTTGTGCCAAGGTCAGTAATAAAAAGATTAAATAAGATTGGTCCCAAAACTGATCCCTGAGGAACTCCACTGGTAACCTCCTTCCAGCCTGACAGTTCACCTTTCAGTATGACCCGCTGTAGTCTCCCTGTTAACCAATTCCTTATGCACCTTTCAATTTTCATACTGATCCCCATCTTTTCCAATTTAACTAATAATTCCCCAGGTGGCCCCGTATCAAACGCCTTACTGAAATCTAGGTAAATTAGATCCTCTGCGTTTCCTTTGTCTAAAAAATCTGTTACTTTCTCAAAGAAGGAGATCAGGTTGGTTTGGCATGATCTACCTTTTGTAAAACCATATTGTATTTTGTCCCATTTACCTTTGACCTCAATGTCCTTAACTACTTTCTCCTTCAAAATTTTTTCCAAGACCTTGCATACTACAGATGTCAAACTAACAGGCCTGTAGTTACCCGGATCACTTTTTTTTCCTTTCTTAAAAATAGGAACTATGTTAGCAATTCTCCAGTCATATGGTACAACCCCTGAGTTTACAGATTCATTAAAAATTCTTGCTAATGGGCTTGCAATTTCATGTGCCAGTTCCTTTAATATTCTTGGATGAAGATTATCTGGGCCCCCTGATTTAGTCCCATTAAGCTGTTTGAGTTTGGCTTCTACCTCACATATGGTAATATCTACCTCCATATCCTCATTCTCATTTGTCATGCTACCATTATCCCTAAGATCCTCATTAGCCTCATTAAAGACCGAGGCAAAGTATTTGTTTAGATATTGGGCCATGCCTAGATTATCCTTAACCTCCACTCCATCCTCAGTGTTTAGCGGTCCCACTTCTTCTTTCTTTGTTTTCTTCTTATTTATTTGGCTGTAGAACCTTTTACTATTTACTATGCTAATTCCCTTTGCAAGGACCAATTCTACTTGACTTTTAGCCTGTCTCACTTTATCCCTACATGTTCTGACCTCAATAAGGTAGCTTTCCTTGCTGATCCCTCCCATCTTCCACTCTTTGTAAGCTTTCTGCTTTTTCTTAATCACCTCTCTGAGATGCTTTCTCATCCAGCTTGGTCTACAACTCCTGCCGATGAATTTCTTCCCCTTCCTTGGGATGCAGGCTTCCAATAGCTCCTGCAGCTTTAGCTTGAAGTAATCCCAGGCCTCCTCTGCCTTTAGATCCATAAATTCTTCAGTCCAATCCACTTCCCTAACTAATTTCCTTAATTTTTGAAAGTCAGCCCTTTTGAAATCAAAAACCCTAGTTGCAGATTCATTTTTGTTTATCCTTCCGTTCAGTTTGAACTGAATTAACTCATAATCACTTGAACCAAGGTTGTCCCCTACAACCATTTCTTCTATGAGGTCCTCACTACTCACCAAAACCAAATCTAAAATGGCATCCCCTCTAGTCGGTTCAGCAACTACTTGGTGCAGGAATTCATCAACTATCGCATCTAGGAAATTCTGAGCCCTATTATTATTACTAGCACTCGTCCTCCAGTCTATATCTGGGAAGTTAAAATCTCTCATGATCACGCAGTTTCCATTAGTATTTACTTCATTAAAAACATTAAAGAGGGCTCTATCCATATCCAGATTAGATCCCGGCGGTCTATAGCGCACCCCGAGCACTGTCCCAGGGGAGGCTCTAGTAGTAGTAGTCCTAGTTCCCCCCGTCCACTAGTATAAAGGGAGGATGACCCAGCCCCTGCCCTTCCACCTCGGACCCTTCCCTTTTCCAGTGGGTCCCTCCAACAGCAAACCCCCCCTCCTCCACCGCCTGTAGTCACCACTCCTGTCTCACACTGGGCAAGGGGCAGCCACATCCCCCACCCCCAGTGAGGCTATAGTGAGGGTCAGCAGCAGTGGAGGAGATGCACATGTGATGGCAGCCCCCACACCCGGCACCCACCACAGGGAAGGCAAGGGGGCTTCCTGGACATGAAAGGGGCCCTAGGAGCACATGCAGTGACAGTGGTGTGAGATGAGTGTGCTGCTGGAGGAGAGAGGGCTGGGGGGAATCCTCCTCTCTGGCCCCATCCCCGGGGCAGCCTGCCTGCACCCCAAATTCCTCATCCCCAGCCTCGCCCCAGAGCCCTCACATTTTTACATTATTTAAAAAAATATATATTGGCTTACGAGGCAGGTTTGGGGTGTGTATAACGTTATTGACATGAACTGTGACCGTATAGATCATTGTTGCAACCAAGGTCCTATAGCGGCACCAAATCTTGCACAAAGTAGCTCAAGTAAGGTGTCTATGAAAAGGTTATGATTTCCTGGTTATGATTATGCTATCTTTATGCATGTATCATTTTTGTATTTAAAGGTATAAGTATTGGCTCTACACTGTCTGTAGTTCAAACTTGTGCTATGCTTCTGGGTGACACCCCAGACAATTTGGCATCAGCACTGCCTACCCTGCTTGATTTAGGATCATCAGCTATACAATTGACCCATTGAGAGAAGGAAGATACACCTTGTGACTCAGCAAGGCATGAGTGACTCTAAGGTTTTTCCATGCCATGTGCTGGGTAGCTTGTATTTGGAACAAAGGAAGCACAAGCCACATGGCAAAAGGACTATAAAAGGCAGCTGCATCATCTCCATTTTGTCTTCAATCCTGCTTCTTACCTCTGGAGGAACTTTACCACACTGAAGCTCTGAAAAAAGCACTGACTGACCCATCCAATCTGTGGACGTACTCCAGAGACTTGATTTGAACCTGCAGTTTATTCCATCACTGCTACAAGCCTGAACCAAGAACTTTGCCATTACTGTATGTAATTAATTCCATTTAATCAATTTTAGCTCTCATCTATATTTCTTTCTTTTTATGAATAAACCTTTAGGTTTTAGATTCTAAAGGATTGGCAACAGCATGATTTGTGGGTAAGATCTGATTTGTATATTGACCTGGGTCTGGGACTTGGTCCTTTGGGATTGGAAGAACCTTTTTTCTTTTACTGGGGTATTGGTTTTCATAACCATTCGTCCCTATAAGGAGCGGTGCTGGTGGTGATACAAGGGAATTAGAGTATCTGAGGGAATTGCTTGTATGACTTCTGGTTAGCCAGTGGGGTAAAACCGAAGTCCTCTCTGTTTGGCTGGTTTGGCGTAGCTTTGGGCTGTAACTGCCCTGCTCTAAGCAATTTGTCCTGAATTGATACTCTCAGTTGTGTCCTGCCAGAGGCCACTTCATTACAGGGAGGGCAGGACATGGACCTATTCTGGGCACCACCAAAAATTATACAAACCTGCCACCCCTGACTCCTGCTTCCCCTGGCCCTCAGTAGGTGTCACAGAGAGTGCCCTGCCATCTGCGGGGAGGCTGAGCTCTAAGCCAAGGGGAAAGCACGGCCAGGCAGCCCCAGGAGCAGAATCCAGGTGGGGGTGGGGGCAGGTGCCCTGGCTGTGGGGTCAGACTGGCCTGAAGCCTGGCTGTGTGCAGAGAAGAGCCCAGGCAGCCCCCCGGGAGCTGTGGGGGAGGAAGGGAAGGATACGTGGGGAGGCCCCCTGCGATACAAACACCAGCTTGTTCTAGCCAGGTGTCATAAATATAAAGGGAAGGGGTAACTACCTTTATGTGTGCAATAACATTAAATCCCTCCTGGCCAGAGATACAGAATCACTTACCTGTAAGGGGTTAATCAGTTCAATTAACCTAGTTGGCACCTGACCAGAAGGACCAACGGGGAAAGAAGATACTTTCAAATCTGGGGTTGGGGGGAAGATTTTGTTTGTGCTCTTTTGTTTTGTTCTCTCTTGGGACAAAGAGAGAGACCAAGCAGGTAATCCAGCTCCTACTGATATGATACATCTAAAATTACAGAAATTGTAAGTAATAGCAAGGAAACACATTAGATTATATTTTGTTTTAGATTGTGAATTTTCCCTGTGCTAAGAGGGAGGTTTATTCCTGTTCTGTAACTTTAAAGTTTAGCCTAGAGGGGAATCCTCTGTGTTTTAAATCTTTTTATTACCTTGTAAAATTACCTTCCATCCTGATTTTACAGAGGTGTTTCTTTTACCTTTTTTTTTTATATAATGAAGTTCTTCTTTTAAGAACCTGATTGGTCTGGTCTGTGCTCACCTTGTTAACCTATTGGTGGTATATTATTCTCAAGCCTCCCCAGGAAAGGGGGTGAAAGGGTTTGGGGGGATATTTTGGGAGGGATAGGGCTCCAAGTGGCCCCTCCCTGAATGTTTGTTTAAATCACTTGGTGGTGGCAGCAATACCGTCCAAAGACAAGGAAAGGAATTTGTGCCTTGGGGAAGTTTTTAACCTAAGCTGATGGAATATAAGATTAGGGGTCTTTCATGTGGGTCCCCACATCTGTACCCCAGAGTTCAGAGTGGGGTGGGAACCCTTACACAGGACTCCATCGGAGGCCTAGAACAGTGCATCTGGCCAGGTGTGTGTCTGGTGTCCCTGCCTCCTCGTGTCTGCTCCAGCAGCTAACAGACACTGGGGAAGTATCCAGCAATGTCAGGTGCCCGCTGATTAATTGGGAATTATGCTTGAGGTTACCAAGTAGTTCAGAGATTAATAACTGTGTATCTTGTCACACCCAGGGTATCTGACTAAACGTTTGATTAGAGGCTCCAACTACAGCATGCTCCTAATTTCCCCCATGCTTACCCAGCAGTTAATTTCACACACAGGTGGTCTGCAGTTAATGTGATCACAGCTCTCACTGGCGGGAAGGATGGCTCCTTTTCAGGACCAGCAAGAACATGCCCTGTGATCCTTCCACATTCATAGAATCATAGAATAGAATCATAGAATATCAGGGTTGGAAGGGACCTCAAGAGGTCATCTAGTCCAACCCCCTGCTCAAAGCAGGACCAATCCCCAACTAAATCATCCCAGCCAGGGCTTTGTCAAGCCTGACCTTAAAAACTTCTAAGGAAGGAGATTCCACCATCACCCTAGGTAACGCATTCCAGTGTTTCACTACCCTCCTAGTGAAAACGTTTTTCCTAATATCCAACCTAAACCTCCCCCACTGCAACTTGAGACCATTACTCCTTGTTCTGTCATCAGCTACCACTGAGAACAGTCTAGATCCATCCTCTTTGGAACCCCCTTTCAGGTAGTTGAAAGCAGCTATCAAATCCCCCCTCATTCTTCTCTTCCGCAGACTAAACATCCCCAATTCCCTCAGCCTCTCCTCATAAGTCATGTATTCCAGTCCCCTAATCATTTTTGTTGCCCGCCGCTGGACTCTTTCCAATTTTTCCACATCCTTCTTGTAGTGTGGCCCCCAAAACTGGACACAGTATTCCAGATGAGGCCTCACCAAAGTCGAATAGAGGGGAATGATCATGTCCCTCGATCCGCTTGCAGTGCCCCTACGTATACATCCCAAAATGCCATTGGCCTTCTTGGCAACAAGGGCGCACTGTTGACTCATATCCAGCTTCTCGTCCACTGTAACTCCTAGGTCCTTTTCTGCAGAACTGCTGCCGAGCCATTCAGTCCCTAGTCTGTAGCAGTGCATGGGATTCTTCAGTCCTAAGTGCAGGACTCTGCACTTGTCCTTGTTGAACCTCATCAGATTTCTTTTGGCCCAATCCTCTAATATGTCTAGGGCCCTCTGTATCCTATCCCTATCCTCCAGCGTATCTACCTCTCCTCCCAGTTTAGTGTCATCTGCAAACTTGCTGAGGGTGCAATCCACACCATCCTCCAGATCATTTATGAAGATATTGAACAAAACCGGCCCGAGGACTGACCTTTGGGGCACTCCACTTGATACCGGCTGCCAACTAGACATGGAGCCATTGATCACTGCCGGGCAGCTCCGCCTTGCTACCGGGCTGGTGTTCAAGTGGGGTAAAGCAGCGCCAAGTG
The DNA here is from genome assembly GCF_965140295.1 of Lepidochelys olivacea. Classification (NCBI taxonomy): domain Eukaryota; kingdom Metazoa; phylum Chordata; order Testudines; family Cheloniidae; genus Lepidochelys; species Lepidochelys olivacea. The sequence goes on from NC_140417.1 coordinate 50,147,237, forward strand.
CCTTGGCATGAGGCAGGGCTGAGCAGTTGCTTAGCTCCTGCTCCATGCCCTAGGCCCCGCTGCGGAGATCAGGTCCGTGCACAGCCTGCTGTGCTCCCCAGCAGCTGCAGAGGCCTTAGAAGACTTAGGTGCAGCTAGACAATTAGAGTTGGAGCCAGAGAAAGAAGATCTCCCTCCAGCTTCCCCCCAGAGTGGGACAGTGTGCAGAGAGAGCTGGATGCCATGCGATCGGGTACCGGCTTGCTGCACATCTCCATGTAATCAGGCTCAGGGGGAGAGTGGACTGGCTGGGATTGGCATCTCTCTCAGTCCCCCGCAGCCTCCTTTACTCCTACACCACCTCCCTTTGCATCCTCTGGGGACTCTGGAAACTCCCAGAGGGGACTCGCCTGACTGCAGGAACTCTGGGGCAGGTTCTCTGGCCTGCAATACAGTCCCCAGGTTCTTTTCAGCCTCAACTAAAACTCTGAGTCTTCCTGCCTGGGGGCCAACAGCGGAGCCTGCTGAGCTCACTCTCCTGCTCTGCTTACAGATCCCTCTGTCTCCTCCCCACACAGGTCATGTGCCCACCAGATTTTTGCCAGGGTTTGCTGGCTGGGCCCCCTCTCTGTGCAGCAGCTCCTGGAGCTGGTGAGCTGCAAGCTGCAGCCATGGGAAGAGGCAGCAGCAAACAGCTGGGAGCTGCAGGGAGGGGCTGCTGACTGTGAGGGGGGGCACGACTCAAGCTGTTTAGGGGGGAAAATTTTTAAATTGTGCACCCCCATCAGCAGGTACCAGTCGTCTCTGCATGATGCAGAATTGGTCCTGCTTTGAGCAGGGGGTTGGACTAGATGACCTTCTGGGGTCCCTTCCAACCCTGATATTCTATGATTCTATGATGCCATGCAGTATGCTTCTCAGAGGAACATGGACTGGCCAGCCTGGATCAGACCTGAGGCCCATCCAGCCAAGTATCCTAGCTCTGATAGTGAGTGGCCAGTGGCAGCCAAAGCAGAGGAACAGGTCAGAGCCCTGCAGTGTCAGATGGGGAATTATCTGCCTGCACAGCTGCAGGGTGGATTTGATTTAAATCGTTATTTAAAACACTAGTCAGGAAGACTCAATTTAATCATGGGTTTCTACATAAAAGTGCATTCTTGTTGGTTGGTATAACCTTAATATATTTCTTCATAACTCAGAGATAGATGTAGGTTTCATTTTTAAAAGGTACACACTATACATTTTTAAGTGATTTATTTTGTAAACTTTTCAGATTAGTTTTACAGCTATATCAGAAAATGAATGATTGTTTGGTTATTTCATTTACCAAAGGTAATTGAAGCAGATATTTATGAAGTCATTGGGAGGTGAACTATCATTAATATTTGGAGGATTTTCTCGCCATGCTGTATTAGGAGGAGAACATCACCAGACAGACATTTAAACTGTTTTATTTAACTAAAACAACAAACTTAGGTATTCTGGATTTTTTTTCTTCAGCAGCAAACATATAATATTTTAACAAAACAAGCATATGAATTTTTGAATTTAATTAAACATTCATGTTTTTTTAAAATCAGGTTTGTTTTTGTTAAAATTGTTTTTAACTAAAATAGTTAAATGGAATATTTAAAAAAAACTAAAAACAAAAATTGACTATGTTAGCCAGGTCAACATGAGAAACTTAAAATATTGGCAAAAAGAAAAGGAGTACTTGTGGCACCTTAGAGACTAACACATTTATTTGAGCATAAGCTTTCGTGAGCTAAATTTTCCACTGAATGCATCCGATGAAGTGAGCTGTAGCTCACAAAAGCTTATTCTCAAATAAATGTGTTAGTCTCTAAGGTGCCACAAGTACTCCTTTTCTTTTTGCGGATACAGACTAACACAGCTGCTACTCTGAAACTTAAAATATTGGCTTCTGCAGCTAACTCAGTTGTCTTTACCTTCGTTTTCCTGTTTGTTCAAAATTGGAAAAGAAGAACAATTTTTCAGGTCCCAAAAAATTTCTCAATTTGGAATGAATTAGTCCAAAGGAATCATAGAATATCAGGGTTGGAAGGGACCTCAGGAGGTCATCTAGTCCAACCCCCTGCTCAAAGCAGGACCAATCCCCAACTAAATCATCCCAGCCAGAGCTTTGTCAAGCCTGACCTTAAAAACTTCTAAGGAAGGAGATTCCACCACCTCCCTAGGTAACACATTCCAATGTTTCACCACCCTCCTAGTGAAAACGTTTTTCCTAATATGCAACCTAAACCTCCCCCACTGCAACTTGAGACCATTACTCCTTGTTCTGTCATCAGCTACCACTGAGAACAGTCTAGATCCATCCTCTTTGGAACCCCCTTTCAGGTAGCTGAAAGCAGCTATCAAATCCCCCCTCATTCTTCTCTTCCGCAGACTAAACAATCCCAGTTCCCTCAGCCTCTCCTCATAAGTCATGTGTTCCAGTCCCCTAATCATTTTTGTTGCCCTCCACTGGACTCTTTCCAATTTTTCCACATCCTTCTTGTAGTGTGGGCTCCAAAACTGGACACAGTACTCCAGATGAGGCCTCACCAAAGTCAAATAGAGGGGAACGATCCTGTCCCTCGATCTGCTGGCAATACCCCTACGTATACATCCCAAAATGCCATTGGCCTTCTTGGCAACAAGGGCACACTGTTGACTCAAAGAAAATATTCTTTCTACACCAGCAGAAGAAGCTACTGCTGTTAAAAGTGAGATCATCACTTCAACAGTCTCTGAATCCAAGTGCTTACGTGACTTCCACCAGTTCACTGCTGTGACTTTCTTTAAAACATCATCAGCAAACATATTTCTTGAATGGTTCACCCTTAGCTCTGAAGTTTATTAGTTGGCATTATGGAGGGATGGTTGCTGGATGTCCATGTCACAGCCAACTCCTCTTCTTCAGCAGTTAAGGTTTGACCCTGGTACCAAGTATTGAGAATATTTTGTAAGAAAATGAGCTGGAGGTGGTGCTTGTCACATTCGATTTTTTAATGCTTGTAATGTAACTCTGTCATTGCATATTTCTTTTTTTAAGATCTCACTCAGTTCCTTCCAAATTTCAACAGCATCAGCAATAAAACAGCTATTTCCCTGCATTTTGTTCAAGGCTACAGAAATAGGTGTCAGGGTACTCAGCATGTGTTCAACATTTCTCTTAAGCCCAAAGCTGAGAACTTTGGCTGTGACAGTGCCATCTATTTTTTCACGATTTTGTTCACAAACTGTCATCAGATTAGGCCAGTTCTTTATATAGTGCTCAAAGCAGTCCACTACTGAGTTCCATCGCACGCCTTGTGGGAGAGTTAGTTTGGTTCCTCCCACTTTTTTCAGAGCAGCTGCTGCAAAGTGGTTGTTATGGAAGTATTTTGCAATTTCAACAACATTCGCCTTTATTTCTGGAACACTGAAACCTTTGGCTAGGAGGTGCATCAAATGAGCACTGCAACTGTATGTTGTTAGCTTGGGACTCTCTTCTAAATCATATTTCTTCTCATCTTGGATACATTTGCAGCATTGTCTGTGACCAAGCTGCGTTCTAGACATTTGAATTTTTTTTCACAGTTTGTTGTAGCTTTTACTGCTACTTCTTGTAAGTATTCTGCTGTGTGTGTATTTCCTGATGTATCAGTTGTTTCTGTAAGGAAGACATTCCCTTCTTCTGTTGTCACACAAACACATACAACAGGATCATTGTGGACATTGCTCCACCCATCAAGACTCAGGTTAACAATTTCACCCTCTAGACCTTTTGCACACTGCTCAATTTCTCTTTCATACACTTTACCCAGCAATTTGCCTGAGACATCTGCTCTGTTGGGTGGACTGTATCCTAGTCTTAATGAAAAGGAGTACTTGTGGCACCTTAGAGACTAACCAATTTATTTGAGCATGAGCTTTCGTGAGCTACAGCTCACTTCATCGGATGCATACCGTGGAAACTGCAGAAGACATTATCTTATGTCTTCTGCAGTTATATTATGTCTCATTTAGTATGTATATATATATACTGCTCATTTAGTATTACTCATTGCATTCACTGACACTCAGTACTAATTTCAAGGTGAAATTGTAAATGGAAGATCTGCCTATTTCAGCTATTTATTTTTTATCACAACTGCATCTAAAATGATAATACCAGAGAGTAACAACTATATTTTTTGCTCAAACTTGAGAATTCAAGAGTAGTCCAGAAGGAAGACAGGTAGTCCTTAAGAAAGAAGTATGAAATAAAAATGTTTACCAACCTGAAGGTCCTGCATGTTCAGATATGTTCCTTTCATCATCTTCAACGCAGCTTCCTCCTGTGAAGGAACACTTCTCATGATGTTGTTTCATTCGGGCAAACAGCCCTTGCATTTCTTTGTTCTATTGTTTGCATTTTGCATGCATGCCTGTCTTACCCACAAGTAGGGAAACTTCATTAAAATATTCCCAAACTGGGTCTCTTTTACAGCCTACTGACATTTTAGGTTTTTCCCTTCTAGTGAGAGAATGGTATGGTAGATTTCAAATCAATGAAGGCTACACTCAGAAAGACCTCAAGACTTCTGGAATGTGCCGCTCAAACAGTTTCACTTTTGTTTCTGCTGCCTGTCCCTCCGTTCTCACATTTATCTCCAGACTTCTTCTCCTTGTCCAGATCTATTCCACTCCCAACAATCTTCTATTCGTTGAACTTTTTGAAACTTTGCACTTTTAGAGAGTGGTAAGGGACTGACTCTGTGTACACAAATTTGCAGAGGGACAATAGGGTTGAGGTCTGTTATTTCTCACCTCTCTATATATTTATTTTTATTTTAAAACATTTTTGCTGTTACCAAGCATGTTATCTCTGGAGACACAAATCCACAGTTTGAGAACTGCAAAACTAATCATCTCTGATGATATCTTGTAGACTGAGCGTTGAGTCCCATTGGGTAGATAGAAAGATTAACCTAAATAATCTATACAGAAGCCCCTGGAATCCCATAAAATTGGGTCCCTAATCCATGAACTATTGGAACTCATTTACAAAACTTTTCTTAAACATTACATGAATATATTGTCTCATACTATAGAATAATAATTTATAATCCCCATTCCATGACGACAGGTTTCAGAGTAGCAGCCGTGTTAGTCTGTGTTCGCAAAAAGAAAAGGAGTACTTGTGGCACCTTAGAGACTAACAAATTTATTTGAGCATAAGCTTTCGTGAGCTACAGCTCACTTCATTGGATGGAATGCATCTGATGAAGTGAGCTGTAGCTCACGAAAGCTTATGCTCAAATAAATTTGTTAGTCTCTAAGGTGCCACTAGTACTCCTTTTCTTATTCCATGATGAGATATCTTTGAGCTATTTTCCTCCAAAAAGCATTTTATCAAAAAAATCTGATTTAAATAGGAAAAAATCTGATTTTTAAAATTTTTTTTTTAAAATCACAAATCATGGATTTTTATCCATCCTGCACAGCTGTCTCATCCTGGTCTCTAGCAGCTAGAGATCAGCTCAGGCCCTGAGGCAGGGACTTCAGTGTCCCAGCCAGTATGTGTTGCCATCGGTTATGTGAAACTGTGATGTCTGATCAGAGGAATTTGCATTTATACAGTGTCTTTTGTCCCAGTGGATCCCTCAAACCCACCTCTGGATTTCCCCATGGCCAGTCTGCCTCAGACACTCTTTGGGGCTGGCACCACTGAGGCTAAACAACAAGCAACAATCCAGGCTCTCCATGCACCCTGCAAAGAGCTGCCAAACTAGGATCTCTTAGCACTGCCCTTTCTGCAGGAAAAATGGTGGCTTAGAAACAGGTTTATAATTCTGCAGCACAGGGCCAGTGCTGGTGTCACCCTCAGCATCCTGATTCGGCTCCCCAACCGTCAGCACTGACAAGAGGGGGAGAAAGGAACAACGCTTGCACTGGGGTGCTGAACTCAGGGCCCCCCAAAACATCTGTAACTGGGCTGAAATGGGGAGTGAGGCGCTCCAACGGACATGATGTACTAGGGCCCCAAATTTCTCTAGATGGGCCTGACACCAGCAATACAGTTTATAGCAATATAGGTCTGTGCAAAGCAGACCTCATCTTCCTTGTCTGGTGCTGGGATCTCCACAGCCACATCTGCACCCTAGGCTTCTTGGGCCTACTTTAAAATGCTCCTACCCTGCACTTGAGGAGACCGTCCTTATAAAAACAGGGTGGCCAGTTCTCACGGGTTTACCACGAGCCTCGAGATAGTTGGGGATGTTCTTAAAGCCCCAGCTCCTGGAGTCACGTGAATCTCAGCTTGCACTTTTCTCAGAAATGTGTTTCTAACTCTCCTGGGGGCTGAGGAAAGCCAGCACAAGTGAGCAGTGTGCAATCTATGGCTCAACCAGATGGTGAAGGAAAAGAGTGCCACATCTATTATGTTATAAAACCTTCCTGATTTTGAAGCCAATCCCCTAATTTTGAGAGCCTGGCTCCTGATTTCTGAATGCGAGGGGTGGGTCAGATGGCCGAAAGCACAGCTCCTACACTGCTCTCCAGCGGGTTTCTGAACCCAGCATGTGCTGCTGGGAAGGGGAATTCCCTCCCAGCCTCAATTAAAGGCACAGAGACCTTTCTCCAGCCTCCACCTTGCACTCGACAGGGCCCCATAGTTCTAACAGATTACAAATAAAATGCTCACTAGACAGGGCAGATGCTCACTAGACAGACAAACGAGCTAGCAAGGGGAGCCCCTGTGGCATTAGAGACTGTGCCTTTAAGGGCTGAGCTTCACAGGCTCGTCACAGGACACCACAGCCCAGCCTGTACTATTTCAACTGTCAGCACCCTGTCGGGCAGGGTCTGAGCCACCAGACACCTTGCCCACCTGGCCACCAGCCAGCAGTGACTCTGAGCTGGGCTCAGCCCCTCCAGAGTCAGCAGTTATGCTGTCCATCCGCACAGCACCCATCTGGCTGTCCCATATGTCCAAAACTTATGCCCTCGAGAAACCAGATCACCTCCCACTCCTGGCTCCATTTGCAGTGACTACTGTCAGTCCAGAGGAGCTGGGCTGTCAACAACCCGGAGGATGTGCTGAGGGCTGTCAGCCCTGTCAAATGAGCCAATTCCATGGGAGGTAGCGCTCCTACCCTATGGAAATGTCACTCCCTGGGGGAAGCTGTGCCCACCCCTGAGATGCACCCAGCTCTGGAGTGGAATGCCAGTGCATCCCAGCACTACTCACCCAGGCTGTGTGCCTCTCAGGGAATAAAGCTTTGCCTGCTGCAGGGAGAACCAGCATGCTAGCCATGGTGGAGGCCCTGGCACACCCACAAGAGCCCTGTACTTGCTACTGGCCAGGGGTCAGGCTAGCCAGCAGGACCTGCACATACAGTGCTGGGGACCCCTGGGAACTCACTCACTGCTGTGCGAGGATCAGCTTATGCCACAGCATTGACATGCGAGTCTCTCCTTTAGCAGCAAGCACGTCTCAGCAGATCACATGCAGTCGAACTAGGGCCTTGGAACATGATGGTCCGTAGTGATGTATTGCCAAGTGGGCACCCCTTGCTCTGGCAGCAGCCCCCATGATCCATTAAGGACTTGCAGGAAGGGCACAGAATGAGCACATAAGGGGCTTCTGCAGCTCCAGTACCGTCCGGTAGCCCAAGTGTTCCAGTCCCCTTGTGATCCCTGCCATACTGGCAACCTTGATCCGATGCCTCCACAACACTACACATCACAGCCTATGACCACCTAGCAACAGCAACAGCTGTGGACTTCCCAGCCCCAGACAGAGCCCAACAGACTGGGCGCATCTTGGGTAGCCACACTGTTTCCATGAGAAACAGTGCTCTTTTCCTCCCAGTCTGGTATTGAGGCCTCATGGCTTCTGCCCCAGGAGAAACTAAATGTCTCCTTCCTTACTCTGCTCTGCTCCAAACAGCAGGTACTTCAGAGCAGCTCGTAGCCTGTGTTACACGGGAGGACAGACAAGGCGATCGCAGGGGTCCCGTCTGACCTTATCAACCTATAAAATGCAGCCATTGCTCCTTGGGCTAGGCCTCAAGACCCACTCACAGCTCAGCCAGCCCCCTACCTCAGCCCCCGCCCCAAAGCATGAGATTTAAAAATAACCCTCACTGTTGGAGTTTGGGACTGAGCCAGGGCAATATGGTGCATGCCAGCGGGTACTCCAGAAGGAAACGATACCACAGCTTGGCAAGCTGGCAGCTGCATTCACCATCTTAACCAAGATTTGGTCCTCACAAAGCTGCAGCTTAAAGGTCAAATGACGACTCTGCAACTCCCAAGTTATTTCCCCTGTAACATCTGGCTGTGAAGGCTGAGACTCCACCAGAAGTGCTGCTGTCCCAATGCCTGTGCAAGCGAGTGTCTCAGGAACATGCTAGCCCTTAAATGGAATGACCTGAAAACAAATGCTAAGATTGGTCAGAGTTCAACAATCCCTGATAACCCTTATTCCATCCCAGTCGATGGGCCATATTACTGTCTCTCACAATTTCATCTTGAATCTCAGAGTATTTGGTGATTTCCTTAAATCCTCAGCTCTTGGAGTGATGTGAATACATAAGAATCTCAGCTTGCATGTTTTTAAAAGAATGTTTCTAGCCCTGATGGATGTGGAGAAAAACTTGAAAATGTGACCCCGATAGGTACTAAAGCCCAATAAGAAGAACCCAAATATATTACCTTTAAAATCTCATGATTTCTAAGCTGATCTCATGATTTGGGGGGGGGGGGCTTACTCATGATTTTTGAAGGCTTTGAGTTAGTAATGGTGGGTTCTTCTGTGACAAAGGAAGCAGGCTTTAGGGTAACTTATTTTAGCTAGCAACAAGAAGTAATACAGAAAGCAAACCCAGACCTGCTGCTGGCAACCAGCCTGGCCGTCCTCTTTGTCTCAGTCGCAACTGGCTGCTGTATGTAGGTGCAATAGAGCGTCTGCAAGAGCCTACAGGAAGCATTGAGCTGTTTGCTGTCCTGGCAGGCATGTGGCATCTTTAAACTTCCCACTGAAGTGGTACCCTTTATGGCACAGGTGCCATTGTGTGCACAGCACTGGACTGGGACTCAGGAGACCTGCATTCTATTCCCAGCTCTGCTGCTGGCCTGCTGGGTGACCTTGGGCAAGTCACGTCACCCCTCCTTGTGCCTCAGTTTCCACATCTGTCAAAGGGGGATACTGACCTCCTGTGTAAAGCACTTTGAGCTCTAGGGAGGAAAAGCACTATGTGTTATTACATCACACAATGAAGTGAGTTACCTTTGGGAAATGATTTTCTGTTGTCAAATGAAAGACACCATACAAGCGTAAACTATTACAATAAAGGGGCCAGTGCATCTGTGTGCCACTACTGCCATCTGCTGGGTGGAATCCAAACTGCTCGGCTGTGTGGCATAGGCCCAATACTACTAGCAGCTAGTGGAGATTCTCCTATAGCTCCAATAGCTTTTGGTGCAGGAGGACTGGAGTGCTCTCCGCACTGTCACCATGATGTTCCAAGTGGCTGTGCGTGCAGTGGAGTGACAGCTGCAATCTCTGGAGATCATATTTTCCAGGAAAACTCCCCGAGCTGTCCGGGGTGGGTGTGGGATGTCCCAGGAGAAATGAAATCCAGCAGTTTGCTAAACTGAATCCCATGGACTTCAACCTGGAGCCAGGAAGGTAGAGTGCTGTGGAAGGTAGCATTGGATGGCACAGGGCTGTTCATCTCTATATTTCAACCATTTTTATGGCTGTGTTTCCTTTGCTCCTTGCCAACGCATGGCATTACAGGGGAGCTGTGTGTGCAGCAGGTGGTGGTGGGGAGGCAATGTGATCCAGTAGTCAGGGAACTAGGCTGGGAGAGACCAGCTGCACCAGTGGCCTGGGCCTTGGCCTCCCTCTCTGCCACTTCCCCTCCTTGGCAAGGGGTGTTGAGCCCTAGGGCTGGAAAGCGTGGTTGAGCCTCCTTGGTATTGCTCAAGCCAGCACAGGTTGCTTAGCGATTGCAGCTCCCTTCCTTGTTTCCTCCAGCTGGGTCTGCAGAAGACATTTTGCATCCTGACACCATCCCAAGCCTCCAGCAAACTCAGGAGCTGCTGGGATGGATTATTTTAATGAGTTGGAAGGTTGCCTCCTCCGCTCCAGCCCAGGCACAGGGGATTTCTGCAGCTATCACCTGGCAGCACATGGGCCATGAATGCCAGCGTGCGGCACACAGCGATTTGAGCAGCTTTCAGCAAACTGCTGAATTTCATTACGGGAAATGTGTTCAGCAAAGGCCGGTCTACACAGGGCTGGGGGCAGAGTGCTGCTGATGCCGGGAGCAGAGTGATCCACAGGAACCTGACAGGGCTGGTAGCCATGTGGGCCCTGGGCACTACGCTAGTGCCATGTCTCCAGCAGGGGTAGCTGGGGAAATATGCCCCAGCCCGGTGCATGGGAGATGTCTGTGTAGAACACAGCCAGGGTCAGATGCCAGGCACTAAGTCCCTATTGTGAGGCCACCCTCCCCCCATAACTGCAGAAGTCTGCCCCCCTCCTGCCCAAAGCCAAAGTAGCTGGCGGGGCAAAAGGAATGGCATCACCCCTGCAGCCTCCATCCCCCCGGCAGGGGGTTTACCTAGTGGATCCATTAGTCCCACCCTTGCCCTTCCTTCCCCTCACCCATCTGCACATAAACATGGATGGAGACCTCCCCAGGGCAGAGGGAACACAGACCCACCCCATGGCCCACCGAACCCCCCCATCAGGGAACCACACCACTGCTTTCCAATCCCTACATGCCCACTGAGGGGCAAAGACAAAGTTGATCAGCGCCCAGCTGTGTCTGAGTGGGGGACTACTGTCCAGATCCAGGAGTACCTGTGTCAGGGTTCCCTCCCCATTCTGAACTCTAGGGTACAGATGTGGGGACCCGCATGAAAGACCCCTAAAGCTTATTTCTACTAGCTTAGGTTAAAAACTTCCCCAAGTTACAAATCCTTCCTTGTCCTTGGATGGGTACTGCTGCCACCACCAAGTGAGTTAGACAAAGATTCAGGGAAAGGACCACTCGGAGTTCCTGTTCCCTAAAATATCCCCCCAAGCCCCTTGACCCCCTTTCCTGGGGAGGCTTGAGAATAATATACCAAATAGCTAAACCAGATTCTTAAAAAACAGAACTTTATTATAAAGAAAAAAAAGTAAAAGAAGCACCTCTGTAAAATCAAGATGGAAGGTAACTTTACAGGGTAATCAGATTCAAAACGCAGAGGATTCCCCTCTAGGCAAAATTTTAAAGTTACAAAAAGCGGGGATAAACCTCCCTCTAAGCACAGGGAAAATTCACAAGCTAAAAACAAAAGATAATCTAACACACCTTGCCTTATTTACTTACTCTTTTTGCAATATTGAGACTCATTTCAGGAGGAGTTTTCTGACCTGATGCTTCTCTGCTTCCCCAGAGAACACACAAACAAAAAGCACAAACAAACCTTCCCCCCACCCCCAGATTTGAAAGTATCTTCTTTCCCCATTGGTCCTTTTGGTCAGGTGCCAACCAGGTTATTTGAGCTTTTTAACCCCTTACAGGTAAGGAGGAATTCTAGGCTACCCTTAGCTGTATGGGTATGACAACCAGAGTCAGTAGCTGTGCTGTTTCTAGCCAGTTAAGCGAGGCCACTGAGCCTGTTGCAAGCAGTCAGTGTCCCCCGCACCACACCGGGGCCTCAGCCTTGATCTAACAGGCCTGCTCTCCCCAACACGGTGATCAGAGCAGCCTCAGAATTCAGTCCTTGCTGCATTTTGCCCCCCTGGATCAGAGTCTGTAGCTCTGTTCTCCATCATAAGGGCTGATGCTGGTCCCTAGAGTATAGCATGGAGCTGGGTTCCTAACCCTACTTAGGGAGCACAAGACACTGCCTGCCCAGAGCCCTGGAGCCCACTATCAATGCTGCTGTGGAAAAGGCAGAGGTGCTCAAATGATGTTTGTTCTGTTTGGGACCACGTCAGGTGATGCATCAGGATCAAAGAATGAGAGTGAAATACTTCCTGCTCCAGCATCAATTAAGGAAGATGTGAAATGGCATCCACTAGAGGGAAATATCTTTAAATCTGCAGAGCCAGAGAATTTCACCCAAGAGTTGTAAAGGAGTTGGCCAAGTTGCAAATTGGCATGTCATGTTCATTTTTAATAAATCTTGGAAAACTAGGGAAGCTCAAAAGGACAAAGAAAGCCAATCCTGTATCAACACATAAAAAGGATAATTTTAAACTGGTTAATCTGGCACCACTCCTGGGCAAAATTATGTCATGGCTGGTGTTGAACTCAGTCAATAAAGGATGGTAATTTAATTAGTACTTGTCAACATCATTTCGTGGAACCCATTCTCACCAAATGAACCTGACCTTGTTCTTTGATGAAATTTCAGGCTCAGTTAATAAAGGTGACTGCATTGGCACCATATCCTTGGACTTCTGTAAGGTAGTCCCACATGACATTCTCCTTAAAAAATTAGCCCTGTCCAGACGCACTATGAAAGGGCTTAAAAGCTGCTAGACCTCAAAACATGGATGGGGATTCATCATCTGGTGGGAGAGAGTCTAGTGGGGTCCCCCAGGCATCTGTTCTCCTCCCAGTGCCATTCAATATCTTGCTCAATGCTCTTGAAGAAAATATAAAACCCTTGCTCGTAAAGCGCCAGTCACACACGGACAGGCAGGGGCTGTAGAGGGCTAACAGCTCACTGATACAGAGTGGCTGGGATTGTTTGGTGAGCCTCAAACGTCATACAGCCCAATGCAAGGTCAGACATCTAGAATGTAGGTCACACACAGGCTGGGGTGGTAGCCCAGAAAGCGCTGCCCCTGAAAAGGGCTCAGGGGTTCTGTTGGCCACCGACTGAACACAAGCGCTCAGTGCGGTGCTGTGGCTGAGGGTAGACGTGGTCCTTGGAGGTGAGAATGAGGGATATTGAGAAGCAGGGTGTCACAGACGAGTCTCTTAAAGTATGTGATGTCAGAGGAGGTCCCTGCCCAGGCTGGAGGTTGCAGGGCCGCCTCTGGCAAGTGGGCACTATGGGGATCATCAAATATGGCAGGAGACGCCTGGAGGAAGGTGTCCTTGTCAGATAGCATCCGGCTCGCTCGTTTAAGCAGGGGCGAGGCCCAGTCCAATGCATATCCCATCATGAGGCTAATAATGAGTACTACTCTTGCATGGCCAGCAGGGCCGGCTCCAGGTTTTTTGCCTCCCCAAGCAAAAAAATTTTGCTGTGCTTTTTGGCTGGAATGCTGCCCCTAGAAATGTGCCACCCCTGGAAATGTGTCCATAGGCACCAACTCTGTGGGTGCTCCAGGGCTGGAGCACCCCTGGGGAAAAATTGGTGGGTGCTCTGCTCCCACTGGCAGCTCCTTCGCCCCGCCCCAGCTCACCTCCACCTCTGCTCTGCCTCCGCCACCTCCCCTGAGTGCGCTGCCACTACTCTGCTTCTCCTCCCTCTCTCCCAGGCTTGCTGCAAAACAGCGGCAAGCCTGGTGGGGGGGGGGGAAGCGGAGCGGCAGCAAGCTTGGGGGAGGAGGCAGAGGCGGAACGGAGGTGAGCTGGGGTGGGGAGTAGTTCCTCTGCCCCTCACTGAGGGTTACTTCCTGTGGCCTCCCTGTGCCCACCAGCACCGGGGAAAGTCGGCACCTATGAATGTGCCGCCCCTGGAAATGTGCCACCCTAAGCACCTGCTTGCTTTGCTTGTGCCTAGAGCCGGTCCTTTTGGCTGGTGGTGTGGGACTGGGGATGGAGGAGGAACAGCAGGCAGCATTGGTTAATAACCCCCCTGTATTTTTGGCAGTCCCCATCAAAATGTTTCAGGGTGGGGCCTGAGTCTGGGTTCTTGGCCACAGTGCATGCCTGTAGTGCAGTGTTCTCGTCCTGTAACTCGGCTGCCTGCTCTCCTAGCAGCTGGTTCTCTGCCGTGTACTGGACCTGCAGTGCCACATTTTCCTCATGGAGCTGGGTGGGGCCTGCATGGAGCTTGGTTCTCTGCTGTGGGCTGCGTAACTTGGGCTCAAACAGAAGGGCAACAAAGGTGTGACAAGATTATGGCTATCAACGGATGGCTCAGGTAGTGGTGCTATAAGGAGGGCTTTGGGATGTATGGCCACTGGGAGGCATTCATGGACAGAGGACAGTTCTCTCGGGGCGGACTTCATCTGAGTAGGGAGGGAAATAGACTTCGAGGATGGAGGCTGGCACAACTGATTAAGAGAGCTTTAAAATAGGAATTTGGGGGAGATGGTTGGGAGAGGTCCAGGTAATCTCCAGGCCGGATTTTAACATTGAGAGGGAAGAAAACGAAGTGAGAAAGGATACGGCCGTGGGTAGGAGAATGTATATAAGGAGGAAGGGCTGTGTGGATTCCAGTCTAATTATACTGGCTGTAGAATGACCATGCCTAATAGGGTACAGAATGTGAGCGAGGCCAAATAGCAAAAATTAAGATGTTTGTACACAAATGCGAGGAGCCTAGGTAACAAAATGGAGGAACTAGAGCTACTGGTGCAGGAAGTGAAACCAGATATCATAGGGATAACAGAAACATGGTGGAGTAGTCGTCATGACTGGACTACAGGTATTGAAGGGTATGTGCCATTTAGGAAAGACCGAAATAAGGGTAAAGGTGGTGGAGTAGCATTGTATATCAAAGAAGAGGTAGAATGTAAAGAAATAAGAAGCATTGGAATGGATAAGACAGACTCTGTCTGGGCAAAAATCACATTGGGAAAGAAAACTATTAGAGCCTCCCCTGGGATAGTGCTCAGGGTGTGCTATAGACGGCCAGGATCTGATTTGGATATGGATAGAGACCTCTTTAATGTTTTGAATAAAGTAAATATTAATGGAAACTGCGTGATCATGGGAGACTTTAACTTCCCAGATATAGACTGGAGGACAAATGCTAGTAATAATAATAGGACTCAGATTTTCCTAGATGTGTTAGCTGATGGATTCCTTCACCAAGTAGTTGCTGAACCAACTAGAGGGGATGCCATTTTAGATTTGGTTTTGGTGAGTAGTGAGGACCTCATAGAAGAAATGGTTGTAGGGGATAATCTTGGTTCAAGTGATCATGAGCTAATTAAGTTCAAACTGAAGGGAAGGATTAACAAAAATAAATCTGCAACTAGGGTTCTTGATTTCAAAAGGGCTGACCTTCAAAAATTAAGGAAATTAGTTAGGGAAGTGGATTGGACTGATGAATTTATGGATCTAAAGGCAGAGGAGGCCTGGGATTACTTTAAATCAAAGCTGCAGAAGCTATCGGAAGCCTGCAACCTAAGAAAGGGGAAGAAATTCATAGGCAAGAGTTGTAGACCAAGCTGGATGAGCAAGCATCTCAGAGAGGTGATTAAGAAAAAGCAGAAAGCTTACAAGGAGTGGAAGATGGGAGGGATCAGCAAGGAAAGCTACCTTATTGAGGTCAGAACATGTAGGGATAAAGTGAGACAGGCTAAAAGTCAAGTAGAGTTGGTCCTTGCAAAGGGAATTAGCATAGTAAATAGTAAAAGGTTCTATAGCCAAATAAATAAGAAGAAAACAAAGAAAGAAGTGGGACCGCTAAACACTGAGGATGGAGTGGAGGTTAAGGATAACCTAGGCATGGCCCAATATCTAAACAAATACTTTGCCTCTGTCTTTAATGAGGATCTTAGCGATAATGGTAGCATGACAAATGAGAATGAGGATATGGAGGTAGATATTACCGTATCTGAGGTAGAAGCCAAACTCAAACAGCTTAATGGGACTAAATCAGAGAGCCCAGGTAATCTTCATCCAAGAATATTAAAGGAACTGGCACATGAAATTGCAAGCCCATTAGCAAGAATTTTTAATCAATCTGTAAACTCAGGGGTTGTACTGTATGACTGGAGAATTGCTAACATAGTTCCTATTTTTAAGAAAGGAAAAAAAGTGATCCGGGTAACTACAGGCCTGTTAGTTTGACATCTGTAGTATGCAATGTCTTGGAAAAAATTTTGAAAGAGAAAGTAATTAAGGGCATTGAGGTCAATGGTAAATGGGACAAAATACAACATGGTTTTACAAAAGGTAGATCATGCCAAACCAACCTGATCTCCTTCTTTGAGAAAGTAACGGATTTTTTAGACAAAGGAAACGCAGAGGATCTAATTTACCTAGATTTCAGTAAGGCGTTTGATACGGGGCCACCTGGGGAATTATTAGTTAAATTGGAAAAGATGGGGATCAATATGAAAATTGAAAGGTGGATAAGGAATTGGTTAACAGGGAGACTACAGCGGGTCCTACTGAAAAGTGAATTGTCAGGTTGGAAGGAGGTTACCAGTGGAGTTCCTCAGGGACCAGTTTTGGGACCAATCTTATTTAATCTTTTTATTACTGACCTCAGCACAAAAAGTGGGAGTGTGCTAATAAAGTTTGCGGATGATACAAAGCTGGGAGGTATTGCCAATTTAGAGAAGGACCGGGATATCATACAGGAGGATCTGGATGACCTTGTAAACTGGAGTAATAGGATGAAATTTAATAGTGAGAAGTGTAAGGTCATGCATTTAGGGATTAATAACAAGAATTTTAATTATAAGCTAGGGACGCATCAATTAGAAGTAATGGAGGAGGAGAAGGACCCTGGAGTATTGGTTGGCCACAGAATGACTATGAGCCACCAATGTGATATGGCTGTGAAAAAAGCTAATGCGGTCTTGGGATGCATCAGGTGAGGTATTTTCAGTGGAGATTAGGAGGTTTTAGTATCGTTATACAAGGCACTGGTGAGACCTCACCTGGAATACTGTGTGTAGTTCTGGTCTTCCATGTTTAAGAAGGATGAATTCAAACTGGAACAGGTACAGAGAAGGGCTACTAGGATGATCCAAGGAATGGAAAACTTGTCTTATGAAAGGAGACTCAAGGAGCTTGGCTTGTTTAGCCTAACCAAAAGAAGGTTGAGGAGAGATATGATTGCTCTCTATAAATATATCGGAAGGATAAACACCGGAGAGGGAGAGGAATTGTTTAAGCTCAGTACCAATGTGGACACAAGAACAAATGGATATAAACTGGCCATCGGGAAGTTTAGACTTGAAATTAGACGAAGGTTTCTAACCATCAGAGGAGTGAAGTTTTGGAATAGCCTTCCAAGGGAAGCAGTGGGGGCAAAAGATCTATCTGGCTTTAAGATTAACCTCAATAAGTTTATGGAGCAGATGGTATGATGGGATAACATGATTTTGGCAATTAATTGATTTTTAACTATGCATGGTAAATAGGCCCAATGGCCTGTGATTGGATGTTAGATGGGGTAGGATCTGAGTTACTACAGAGAATTCTTTCCTGGGTATCTGGCTGATGAATCTTGCCCAAATGCTCAGGGTTTAGCGGATCTCCATATTTGGGCTCGGGAAGGAATTTTCCTACAGGGCAGATTGGAGGAGGCCCTGGAGGTTTTTCGCCTTCCTCTGTAGCATGGGGCATGGGTCACTTGCTGGAGGATTCTTTGCTCCTTGAAGTCTTTAAACCACGATTTGAAGACTTCAATAGCTCAGACATAGGTGAGAGGTTTTTCACAGGAGTGGGTGAGTGAGATTTTGTGGCCTGCGTTGTGCAGGAGGTAGGACTAGATGATCGTAATGGTCCCTTCTGACCTTAGTATCTATGAATCTAGGTGGGAGCTCCTCCTGAGAGCAATCAGCCCATTTAAGCATCTCCAGTGCCCTCTCGGGCATGCTGGGCAAGGAGTGACCCCCTGCCTCCATGTTCCCCTAGGCATTCTTTCACTGCAGGCCAGGGGGGGTCCAGGCAGACTGTCACTATCCTGGCTGGGAGAAGTATGTAGTCAGGTTCCAGGCCAGGGTGAGGATCAAGGATTAGAGTCCAGGTCAGGAAGTGAGGCCCAAATCAAGTCAAGGCCAAAGCCAGGAGTGCAAGAGCAGGGAGCAGGAATTATCGTGGTGGCCACAGGAGATCTGCTCTTTTGCCCGGACATTTCCTGAATCACCCCTTAGGTTTGTATAGGATGGGAAGCCACTCAGGAGCCACGAGGACCCTTTCAGGCAGAGATTCCCATGGGCTGTGTCTGCAGCAGGTCACAGGTAGCGGTGCACAAGGTGGTTATGGTGGCAGCACGGTGGTGTTTGCTGCCTAGCAGCTCTTCACCCCTGTGTTTGAGACCCTCTGGTCCTCACACTGTTAATGCTCAACCTAGTCATCTGAGCTGAAGGGTGGGGGTGTTAAAAAGGACTTTGATTATGAGTCCTTGTGCCCTGCTGCCCTCTGTTCCAGCAGACACCTCTGTGTTCTCCCTACACACCCCTTTCTGCTCCTCTCCCCATATGCTCCTGCCCTGCATGCTACCCTTGGTGCATGCTCCAGACAGCCTGGCACCCACCTGCCCCTGCCTTCCACGGGTACTGCATCCACTCCCCAGCTCTGGCAGAGTGTGATTTTCACAGCAGGGAGTCGTCACCCAGTTATTTACAGAGTGCAAAACTCCACAGCCAGCTCGGCCTTCCCACCCGGCAGCAGTTGCGAGCTGCAGATAGGACAGTTATTTATACCTCTGCAGAACTAGGGGAGAGGGCCAGCACAGACAGGATAAGGGGGAGGGCATCCAAAGGGCTGCCTGCCCTGCCATGGGGGGCGGGAGGGAGGGTTGATGGACAGGAGGTCTTCTCATCCCCTCCCAGAGCCCAGATGCTCCATGTCAGGGCTTTCAAGTTCATCTCCCTCCTCCAATAACTATTTAATTCTTTATGCAAAGTGAAACCCCTTCAACAGCAGAGACTCAGAAAGACCCACACCAGGCTATCCCATCATCAAGTGGCTAAGATATCGTCCTTTCACATGGGCGATCCACGTTCTCCACACCAGACTGAGGGGGGATTGAACCAGACAGACATTGTAATCTCTGGGCGAAAGGTTTTAAGGAGGGCCCACCCACCGTCTCTAGCTCTTCCATGGTTCCAGCCCAGAAAAATCAAAACATTCTGATTTTTTAGTTTTGTAAAAACAATTCAATGAACTTGACACGAATGCGCAAATAGCTTCAGGTCAACCGAAACTACATTTTTCAGGGAATAAACTATTTGGTGATAAATTTTTGCCCAGGTCTGTTTGAAACATTGAACTAGTTATGCTGGGGAGAATGTCTCTTACACTCAGTGCAGAATTTTAGTTTTTGATGAAAATCAAATTTTTACCAAAAACTATTGTTTAAAACCAAACATTTTTAGGTTTGGTTCCATTTTTTGGTGGAAAAAATCAAAAGCAACGCACCGGAAATTGATAAAACCAAATGTTTTGAAAATTTCCAGTCAAATATAATTGGCATTTCTCACACAGTTCTGTTCTGCTACCTTTTGTTTCGTGTGTTCTGCCCCTTTCAGTCACGAGGGATTCTGTGGGCTGCAGAACAGGCAGTAATATCATGCTCAGATCAGTGCAAAGTGCTACAGAGGCCGCCAGAACGATCAAGGACCTGGAAAAACTGTGATGAAGCGAGATTGACGCAATTGTGACAGTGCACTGTATAAAGGAGCTAAGCAGATAAAACAACATACACTAAGGACTGATCTAGGGAGAGTCCCGAAGCACAGGAATGGCCAGACTGGATCAGACCTGAGGTCCAGCCAGCACCACACACTTCAGAGGAAGGCATAAGAACCCTGCAGCAGCAGATGTGAGATGATCTGTTCCCATGAAGGTCTCATCCTGATCATTCACAGTTAGAGATTGGCTTAAACCATGACCCATGAGGTTTTAACTCCTTTTGACAGTGGCCAGTGACAGATGCTTCACAGGGATGAACAATACAGGGCATTTGTCAAATGATTCATCACCTGTCAGCAACTCCCAGCTTCTGGAGGTCAGAGGTTTAGGGACATCCAGAGCGTGGGGTTGCATCCCTGACCATCTTGGCTAATAGCCATTGCTGGACCTATCCTCCATGAACTTATCTAGTTCTTTTTTTAACCCAGGTTTCAGAGTAGCAGCCGTGTTAGTCTGTATTCGCAAAAAGAAAAGGAGTATTTGTGGCACCTTAGAGACTAACCAATTTATCTGAGCATAAGCTTTCGTGAGCTACAGCTCACTTCATCGGATGCATCCGATCCAAGTACTACTTTTTTTTTTAACCCAGTTATACTTTTGGCCTTCACACATCCACTGGCAATGAGTTCCACAGGTTGACTGTGCATTGTGTGAAGAAATACTTCCTTATGTTTATTTTAAACCTGCTGTCTATGAATTTCATTGGGTGACCCCTGGTTCTAATATTATGTGTAGGAGTAAATGACACTTCCTTGTTCACTTTCTCCACACCAGTCATGATTTTATACACCTCTATCATATCCCCCCTTAGTTATCTCTGTTCCAAGATGATCAGTCCCAAACTTTTTAATCTCTCCTCATACAGAAGCTGTCCCAATCCCTACTCATTTTAGTTGCTTTCTCTGTCCTTTTTCCAATTTTTAGAGATGGCATGACCACAACTGCACAGTGTTGAAGGTGTGAGCAAACCATGGATTTATATCAGGGGTAGGCAAACTATGGCCCGTGAGCTGTTTTAAGCAAACCTGCGAGCTCCCGCTGGGGACCTGGGTCAGGGGCCACACCACGTGGGTTGGCTCCACTCTGGTGCTCCCACCTGAGAGCCGGGTCAGGAGGTGCAGCATGCGGCTCGACCCCCCTCTGGCACTCCAGCCGGGGTGCTGGGTCAAGGGACCCACCACGTGGCTCGGCCCCTCTCCAGTGCTATAGCCGGGGCGCCAGGTTGGGGGCCGTACCACACGACTTCCAGAAGCCACGGCATGACCCTGCTCCGAGGGTCAGGGGCTGCTCCACGCTGAGGAGCAGTAGAATCATAGAATATCAGGGTTGAAAGGGACCTCAGAAGGTCATCTAGTCCAACCCCCTGCTCAAAGCAGGACCAATCCCCAACTAAATCATCCCAGCCATGGGTTTGTCAGGCCTGACCTTAAAAACTTCTAAGGAAGGAGATTCCACCACCTCCCTAGGTAACGCATTCCAGTGTTTCATCACCCTCCTAGTGAAAACGTTTTTCCTATTATGCAACCTAAACCTCCCCCACTGCAACTTGAGACCTTTACTCCTTGTTCTGTCATCTACTACCACTGAGAACAGTCTTTGGAACCCCCTTTCAGGTAGCTGAAAGCAGCTATCAAATCCCCCCTCATTCTTCTCTTCCACAGACTAAATAATCCCAGTTCCCTCAGCCTCTCCTCATAAATCATGTGCTCCAGCCCCCTAATTATTTTTGTTGCCCTCCGCAGGACTCTTTCCAATTTGTCCTCATCCTTCTTGTAGTGTGGGGCCCAAAACTAGACACAGTGCTCCAGATGAGGCCTCACCAATGCCAAATAGAGGGGAATGATCACGTCCTTTGATCTGCTGGCAATGCTCCTACTTATACAGTGCAAAATGCCATTAGCCTTCTTGGCTACAAGGGCACCTTCTCATCTACTGTAACCCCCAGGTCCTTTTCTGCAGACCTGCTGCCTAGCCACTCGGTCCCTAGTCTGTAGCAGTGCATGGGATTCTTCCGTCCTAAGTGCAGGACTCTGCACTTGTCCTTGTTGAACCTTGTGATGGTGCCCCTCAGAAGGCTTTATGGAAATATGCTTACGAATATATATATGACATAACCAGTGGTGAGCTGGAGCCGGTTCGCACCGGTTCACGTGAACTGGTTGTTAAATTTAGAAGCAGTTTTAGAACCGGTTGTTAGGGCTCCCTGAGCTCTCAGCCCGGGGAGCTCCCCCGGCCCCTCCCCTGCCTTCCCCTCTCTTGCAGAGCCTCAGCATGCCACGCCACCAGCACCAGCACTCTGGACCGCTCCTGGGCAGCTCTGCAGCTCCTGCCGCTTTGAGCAGCATGGTATGGGGGTGGGGCCATGAGCTCCAGCGGGCCGTGCGGCATCCATATACGCTGCCCTGAGCAGCATGGTAAGGGGGCTGGGCCAGGGCTGGGAGGAGGGGTTGGATAAGGAGCAGGGAGAGGTTGGAGGGGGCGGAGGTTTTGGGGGGAGGTCAGGGGATGGGGAATGGGGGGGTTGGGAAGGCAGTCACCACCCCAGAAAGTCCCAGCCAGGCTGGGGCTCGGCTGCGGCAGCCCCCAGGCCAAGGGGGCCCCGACTCATGGCGCTAGGGAGGGTGCATGATGTAGGGCTCAGTGTCATAGAAAGGGGCTGTTGGAGACAGGGCGTGCTCTAGGCACCAGCAAAACAAGCAGGTGCTTGGGGCGACACATTTCTAGGGGCGGCATTCCGGCGCCGGCTATGCCACCCCTAGAAATGTGCCCCGCTGCCCCAGCTCACCTCCACTCTGCCTCCACCTGCTACCCTGAGCACTCCGCCACTGCTCCGCTTCTTCCCCCTCTCTCCCTCCCTCCCAGGCTTGCCACACACCAGACAGCTGTTTTGCATGGCAAGTCTGGGAGGGAGGGAGGGAGAAGCCGAGCAGCAGCATGCTCGGGGGAGGCAGCGGTGGTGGAGCGGAGGTGAGCTGGGGTGGGGAGCAATTCCTCTACCCCCCCACATTACTTCCTGCTCTCCGCCCACACCCTCGCTCACCTCCACTCCACCTACTCCCCTGAACATGCTGCCTCTCCCTCGCTGGGAGGGGAGAAGCAGAGTGGCAACGTGTTCAGGGGAGCAGGCAGAGCAGAGGTGAGCTAGGGAAGGGGGTTGCAGGGGGAAGCCATAGGAAGCAATGGGGGGGATGTGGCATGCCCGGGGAGGAGGCGGGGCCGGGGATTTGGGGAAGGAGTTGGAAAGGGGCGGAGCTGGGGGCAGGGTGGCATGAAAAAAAAGTGGGGGTGGCCAAAAATTTTTTTGCTTGGGGCGGCAAAAATCCTAGAGCCAGCCCTGGTTGGAGAAAGGGCTTGGTGCTAGAGGGGGGTGCACGGAGCAGCACCATTTGGGGAACCCAGGGCTATGGAAGGGCTGTGGGGCCCCACATCCTGTCTCGGGGCAGGGGCCACGCTGTGGCTCCGGGGCCCCTCGCGCAGAGGCCGATCCGATGCCGCCTCACTCCGCAGCCATGGCCGAGCTCAATGCTGCTCCCTGCCTGGCCCAGGAAGCGCGACTGGCTGCGCTGGCAGGGAGATCAGGCACCATGTGTCTGGGCACCGCGTAGAGCCGGGGAGCCAGGCCCCTGGCAGCAGCAGCCTCCTGTGCCCCAGGAGCCAGGCAGGGCCAGCTGGTACTATGCCTGGGGGCTGCCTTCGGCGTGCTGGGGCGAGCCCCCCCACAGTCTCTCCCGCTCCTGTGCTGTGGGGCTGTCCGGTCTCCGCCGCTTGGGGGTGCTCACATCCTGCAGTGGGGAGTAGGGCAAACAGCAGCCTTTGCCTGCAGGGCGCCGCTGCCCCCATGCCAGAAGCAACCCCACTGATGCAAGGGCTGCAGGACTCCTGCACCACCAGAAGGCACGTGGGATGGAGAACAGGCCTGGGGAGGGCAGGGGGGCAGGACAGAGCCTGGAGGGGGAGGGGGCAGGACAGAGCCTGGGGGGCAGGATGGCGCCTGCAGGGGAGGGGGGAGGGGGCAGAACAGAGGCACAGCCCTTAAATCAGAACTTTTTATAGGGAACCGGTTGTTAAGATTTTGGCAGCTCAACACTGGACATAACTGGAATATGTTTTATGCTATATATGCCATGTAACATATCTATGTAAAGGTTATGATCTACTGAATATATTCATCATATTTGTAGGTATGTGTCATTGTTCTATTCGAAGTTATGAATATTAGCTGTATACTTATTTGATTTTAAATAACCTTAGTGAGGAATTTGGTCAGCTTCTTTAGAAAGGAATTTGCAAGTTAACTGCCCATCAAGAAGCACTTAACGCACAATGAATCTTGGAAGGCTCCACTCCACATAAGAAGTCTTCCTGGAGACATTCAAGATAGCATGTGGGCAATGGCTGCTGCCTGTAAAAACTGAGTCATGCATGGACATATGACTTGCCCATGTGACTCCAAAACTCCATTTTGTAGCTGGATTCTACACAAGGGGAGGGAGGAGTGTCCACCCATAAGAGAAAGTCTATTTAAACCCCTGGGAAACCCCTCCATTTTGTCTTCAGCTGGCTAATGAGATAGCCTCTCCACCCCCAATGATACCTGAAAGAAACTGGAACAAAGGACAGTAACTACAGGTGGTGTGAGTGATTGCTGGACCCAGACTAGAAGGAGACTAGTCTGTAAATGAAGCTTACTGGACTTTCTCTGCAGGTGAGGTTTTTATCTGTATTCAGTTTTCTGTATTAGACATAGATTTCCATATTCTATTTTATTTTGCTTGGTAATTCACTTTGTTCTATCTGTTATTACTTGGAACCACTTAAATCCTACTTTCTGTATTTAATAAAATCACTTTTTTACTTATTAATTAACCCAGAGTATGTAATAATACCAGGGGAGGGTGGGGGCAAACAGCTGTGCATACCTCTCTATCAGTGTTATAGAGGGTGAGAAATTTATGAGTTTACCCTTATGACAGGGTCGGGCCAGATGGCTACAGAAGAGTGATCCTATTGGGATCCAGGAAGTGGGCGTGCGAAGCCCGTCCACTGCTAAAGGATCCACCCGCAGTCTAAAAGGGGGATCCACAGGACCTGGACACCAAATAAATCTGGGGGACAACTAATGAAATAACAGGGACAGGAGTGTGGTCAAAGGGTCAGACGAAGGGAACTGGATGGGGACACTGAGCAGAGAACCCTGGACAGCGCCCACTGCTCCTCAAAGGCATCAAGGGAGTCAGTGGATGCCACCCAGAGGAACTCTGCCTGGATATATGAACAGACCGAGGATTGGAAATAGGCCCCACAGTCACAGGAGACTCCATCAGCCAACCTCCTCACTCTGGTTTTTATAGATGGCCATTTTAGCTAGGGACAGGAGGAGGTTAAGCAGGAGATCCCGTGACTTTGTGGGGCTGCGGATAGGGAGTGCATAAATCAGAAGGTGAGGGGAAAAGTGCAACCAAAAACGTAATAAAATATTGGTGAGGAGCCGGAATAGGGGCTGCAGCCTGGCACACTCCAAATATACGTGTGCCAGGGTTTCCCTCACGCCGCAAAAGGGGCAGGTGTCTGGGATAGGGGTGAACCATGCCAAGTACACGTCCGTGCTCATGGCTCCGTAAAGGAGCCGCCAACTGATGTCCCCAGCAAGCCTCGGGACCAAGGTGGAATATAGGCTGGCCCACCGGGGCTCCTCACCCTCCAAAGGTGGCAGAAGGTCCCACCATTTTATATCGGGGCAGGACACCAGGATGACAGCATGAAGGGTGTGGAGCACGAGCATGTATAGATGTTTCGTTGGCGCAGTCTGGAAGCAGACCGGCTGCAGCTCGTGCAGCCTGCTCATGGTGAAGGGGTGAGGGGGTTGTTTGGGTCCATGGGGCAGGGACCCAATTAAAAGGTCTGGCAGGCCTGGGGTGGAGGGTGGGCAGGGCGTGCCCTCGTGCAGGACCTTGTCGAGGTAAACCCGAGCAGCGGGCGGCAAAGCGACCTTAACCTCCTGAAGTATGCGCTGGGGAGTACGAGGTCTGGAGAGCCCCATGCGCTGAGAGAGCATCAGGGGATCCAGCCAGTCTCCCTGGTCGTAGTCCAGGAGATCTCCGACTCTTGTGACTTCTGCCAGGACCAACCTCTGGCACACCGAGGGGGACTCCGCCACCTGCATGCGAAACTGGGGGTTGTGTAGCAGGGGCTCTGCGAGGAGATCTGCCCCCTCGGTGGCCGCCATGGACCTGGTCATTGAAAGCAGTTTCCAGGTCCGGAGGAGGTCCTGGTAGAAGACCGGCAGCCCAGAGAGGTCTCACGGAAGACCTCTCGGATGGAGATAAAGGAGCTGCTGGTCGTATCAGAACCCTCGGAAGCGGTGCAGGAAGGCATGCGCCAGTATGCTCCACGCCGGACTACCTGCACAGTAAAGGAGCCTCTGCAGGGCCTGGAGGCAGAAGACATGGACCTGAGTGTGCAGACATTTCAGGCCCTGCTCTCCCTCCTCCAGGGGTAGATGGAGAACCCCTGCAGGGACCCAGTGCAGTCCTGACCAAAACAACTACAGAATCAATGTCCAGAGGTTGGCCAGGAAACCCGGGGCCGGACCAGGGTATTGAGCCGGTACCAGAGCATGGAGAGGACTAGTTGACTAAGCACCAGCACTCTCCCTCGAAGGCAGAGGCACCGAAGTAGTCCTGTCCATTTCCGGAGCCGTTCTATCACCCTGCCCTCTAAATTATGCCAGTTCTCTGGCGAAGACGGATGTGTGACAGCAAGATAAACGCCGAGATAGAGCAGCGGACCCGTGCTCCACCGGATGGCCTGAAGCGCGGGTGGGAGGGAGCTCACCTGCCACCTGTCCGCTACCACCAAGCCAGAGCTCTTGACCCAGCTGACCCGGGTGGAGGAGGCTGCCGAATAGATGGTCTGGTAAGCCTCCACCCATGCCAAGTCACCTGGGTCCTGGACCATGAGGAGCACGTCGTCAGCATACGCCGACAGGACCAGCCGCAGCTCCGGCTCCCGCAGCACCAACCCCATCAACCTCCTGCGGAGGAGACAGAGGAAGGGCTCGAGCGCCAAAGCGTACAGCTGGCCCGAGAGGGGGCACCCTGCCATACTCTTCACCCGAAGCTGACCGGTTTGGTCAGGGTCCAGTTGAGCCTGACCAGACACTCTGCGGAGGCGTGCAGCACCCAGAGAAAACCCACAAACTGGGGTCTGAAGCCAAACGCTCGAAAAGTGCTCAGGAGATACCCATGATCCACCCTGTTGAACCCCTTCTCCTGATCCAAGGACAGCTTTATACAGGGTAAAACAGATTTATTTAGGGTTTGGACCCCATTGGGAACTGGGCATTGGAGTGTTAAAGACAGGAACACTTCCTAAGCTGCTTTCAGTTTAAGCCTACAGCTGTTAGGGGATGTGGTTCAGACCTGGGTCTGGGTTTGCAGCAGGCTAGCGGGTCTGGCTCAAACCAGGCAGGGCACTGAAGTCCCAAGCTGGGAGGTCAGGGAAAGCAGGGGCAGAAGTAGTCTTGGCACATCAGTTGGTAGCCCCAAGGGGGTTTCTGTGATCCAACCCATCACAAACCTCATCAGATTTCTTTTGGCCCAATTCTCTAATTTGTCTCGGTCCCTCTGTATCCTATCCCTACCCTCCAGTGTATCTACCATTCCTCCCAGTTTAGTGTCATCTGCAAACTTGCTGAGGGTGCTGTCCATGCCATCTTCCAGATCATTAATGATGATATTGAACAAAACCAGCCCCAGGACCGACCCTTGAGGCACTCTGCTTGATACCGGCTGCCAACTAGACATGGAGCCATGGATCACTACCCGTTGAGCCCAACAATCCAGTCAGCTTTCTATCCACCTTATAGTCCATTCATCCAGCCCATACTTCTTTAACTTGCTGACAAGAATACTGTGGGAGACCGTGTCAAAAGCTTTGCTAAAGTCGAGGAATAACACGTCCACTGCTTTCGCTTCATCCACAGAACCAGTTATCTCATCATAGAAGGCAATTAGATTAGTCAGGCATGACTTGCCTTTGGTGAATCCATGCTGACTGTTCCTGATCACTTTCCTCTCGTCTAAGTGCTTCAGAATTGATTCCCTGAGGACATGGTCCATGATTTTTCCAGGGACTAAGGTAAGGCTGACTGGCCTGTAGTTCCCTGGATCCTCCTTCTTCCCTTTTTAAAAGATGGGCACTAAATTAGCTTTTTTCCAGTCATCCGTGACCTCCCCCGATCGCCATGAGTTTTCAAAGATAATGGCCAATGGCTCTGCAATCACATCTGCCAACTCCTTTAGCATCCTCAGATGCAGCACATCCGGCCCGATGGACTTGTGCTCGTCCAGCTTTTCTAAATAGTCCCAAACCACTTCTTTCTCCACAGAGGGCTGGTCACCTCCTCCCCATGCTGTGCTGCCCAGTGCAGTACTCTGGGAGCTGACCTTGTTCGTGAAGACAGAGGAAAAAAAGCATTGAGTACATTAGCTTTTTCCATATCCTCATAGACTCATAGATAGATATTAAGGTCAGAAGGGATCATTATGATCATCTAGTCTGACCTCCTGCACAATGCAGGCCACAGAATCTCACCCAAGCACTACTGCAATAAACCTCTCACCTATGTCTGAACTATTGAAGTCATGAAGTCTAAATCATGGTTTAAAGACTTCAAGGTGCAGAGAATCCTCCAGCAAGTGACCCGTGCCCCATGCTACAGAGGAAGGCGAAAAACCTCCAGATCCTCTTCCAATCTGCCCTGGAGGAAAATTCCTTCCTGACCCCAAATATGGTGATCAGCTGAACCCTGAGCATGTGGGCAAGATTCACCAGCCAGATACCCAGGAAAGAATTCTCTGTAGTAACTCAGATTGGGATCTAACATCCAATCACAGGCCATTGGGCCTATTTACCATGCATAGTTAAAGATCAATTAATTGCCAAAATCATGTTATCGCATCATACCATCTCTTCCATAAACTTATCGAGTTTAATCTTGAAGACAGATAGGTCTTTTGTCCCCACTGCTTCCCTTGGAAGGCTATTCGAAAACTTCACTCCTCTGATGGTTCGAAACCTTCGTCTAATTTCAAATCTAAACTTCCCGATGGCCAGTTTATATCCATTTGTTCTTGTGTCCACATTGGTACTGAGCATAAATAATTCCTCTCCCTCTCCGGTGTTTATCCTTCCGATATATTTATAGAGAGCAATCATATCTCTCCTCAACCTTCTTTTGGTTAGGCTAAACAAGCCAAGCTCCTTGAGTCTCCTTTCATAAGACAAGTGTCCCATTCCTCGGATCATCCTAGTAGCCCTTCTCTGTACCTGTTCCAGTTTGAATTCATCCTTCTTAAACATGGAAGACCAGAACTACACACAGTATTCCAGCTGAGGTCTCACCAGTGTCTTGTATAACGGTACTAACACCTTCTTATCTCCACTGAAAAAACCTCGCCTGATGCATCCCAAGACCACATTAGCTTTTTTCATGGCCATATCACATTAGTGGCTCATAGTCATCCTGTGGCCAACCAATACTCCAAGGTCCTTCTCCTCCTCCATTACTTCTAATTGATGCGTCCCTAGCTTATAACTAAAATTCTTGTTATTAATCCCTAAATGCATGACCTTACACTTCTCACTATTAAATTTCATCCTATTACTATTACCCCAGTTTACAAGGTCATCCAGATTCTCCTGTATGATACCCCAGTCCTTCTCTAAATTGGCAATACCTCCCAGCTTTGTATCATCCACAAACTTTATTAGTGCACACCCACTTTTTGTGCCAAGGTCAGTAATAAAAAGATTAAATAAGATTGGTCCCAAAACCGATCCCTGAGGAACTCCACTGGTAACCTCCCTCCAGTCTGACAGTTCACCTTTCAGTATGACCCGCTGTAGTCTCCCTTTTAACCAATTCCTTATGCACCTCTCAATTTTCATATTGATCCCCATCTTTTCCAATTTAACTAATAATTCCCCAGGTGGCCCCATATCAAACGCCTTATTGAAATCTAGGTAAATTAGATCCACTGCATTTCCTTTGTCTCAAAGAAAAGGAGTACTTCTGGCACCTTAGAGACTAACAAATTTATTTTAGCATGAGCTTTCGTGAGCTACAGCTCACTCCGATGAAGTGAGCTGTAGCTCATGAAGGCTTATGCTCAAATAAATTTGTTAGTCTCTAAGGTGCCACAAGTACTCCTTTTCTTTTTGCGGAAACAGACTGACACGGCTGCTACTCTGAAACCTTTCTCAAAGAAGGAGATCAGGTTGGTTTGACACAATCTACATTTTGTAAAACCATGTTGTATTTTGTCCCATTTACCTTTGACCTCAATGCCCTTAATTACTTTCTCTTTCAAAATTTTTTCCAAGACCTTGCATACTACAGATGTCAAACTAACAGGCCTGTAGTTACCCGGATCACTTTTTTTTTCCTTTCTTAAAAATAGGAACTATGTTAGCAATTCTCCAGTCATACGGTACAACCCCTGTGTTTACAGATTCATTAAAAATTCTTGCTAATGGGCTTGCAATTTCATGTGTCAATTCCTTTAATATTCTTGGAGGAAGATTACCTGGGCTCTCTGATTTAGTCCCATTAAGCTGTTTGAGTTTGGCTTCTACCTCAGATATGGTAATATCTACCTCCATATCCTCATTCTCATTTGTCATGCTACCATTATCGCTAAGATCCTCATTAAAGACAGAGGCAAAGTATTTGTTTAGATATTGGGCCATGCCTAGGTTATCCTTAACCTCCACTCCATCCTCAGTGTTTAGCGGTCCCAATTCTTCTTTCTTTGTTTTCTTCTTATTTATATGGCTATAGAGCCTTTTACTATTGGTTTTAATTCCCTTTGCAAGGTCCAACTCTACTTGACTTTTAGCCTGTCTCACTTTATCCATACATGTTCTGATCTCAATAAGGTAGATTTCCTTGCTGATCCCTCCCATCTTCTACTCCTTGTAGGCTTTCTGCTTTTTCTTAATCATCTCTCTGAGATGCTTGCTCATCCAGATTGGTCTACAACTCCTGCCTATGAATTTCTTCCCCATTCTTGGGATGCAGGCTTCCGATAGCTTCTGCAGCTTTGGCTTGAAGTAATCCCAGGCCTCCTCTGCCTTTAGATCCACAAGTTCTTCAGTCCAATCCACTTCCCTAACTAATTTCTTTAATTTTTGAAGGTCAGCCCTTTTGAAATCAAAAACCCTAGTCGCAGATTTATTTTTGTTTATCCTTCTGTTCAGTTTGAATTGAATTAGCTCATGATCACTTGAACCAAGGTTGTCCCCTTCATTTCTTCGATGAAATCCTCACTACTCACCAAAACCAAATCTAAAATGGCATCCCCTCTTGTCGGTTCAGCAACCACTTGATGAAGGAATCCATCAGCTATCGCATCTAGGAAAATCTGAGTCCTATTATTATTACTAGCACTCGTCCTCCAGTCTATATCTGGGAAGTTAAAGTCTCCCATGATCATGCAATTTCTATTAGTATTTACTTCATTAAAAACATTAAAGAGGGCTCTATCCATATCCAAATTAGATCCCGGCAGTCTATAGCACACCCCAAGGACTATCAAAGGGGAGGCTCTAGTAGTTTTCTTTCCCAATGTGATTTTTGCCCAGACAGAGTCTGTCTTATCCATTCGAATGCTTCTTATTTTTTTACATTCTACCTCTTCTTTGATATACAATGCTACTCCACCAGCTTTACATTTATTTCTGTCTTTCCTAAACAGCACATACTCTTCAATAGCTGAAGTCCAGTCATGACTACTATTCCACCATGTTTCTATAATATCTGGTTTCACTTCCTGCACCAGTGGCTCTAGTTCCTCCATTTTGTTACCTAGGCTCCTCGCTTTGGTGTAAAAACATCTTAATTTTTGCTGTTTGGCCTCGCTCACATTCTTTACCCGATTAAGTATGGACATTCTACTGCCAGTATGACCTATTAGACTGGTATCCACACTGACCTTCCTCCTTTTGTCCATTCTCCTACCCATGGCTGTATCCTTTCTTACTTTGTTTTCTTCCCTCTCAATGCTAAAATCCGGCATGGAAATTACCTGGACATCTCCCAACCATCTCCCCCAAATTCCTGTTTTAAAGCTCTCTTAATCAGTTGTGCCAGCTTCCATCCTAGAAGTCTATTTCCTTCTCTACTCAGATGAAGTCCATCCCAAGAGAACTGTCCTCTGTCTATGAATGCGTCCAAGTGGCCATACATCCCAAAGCCCTCCTTATAGCACCACTGCCTGAGCCATCTGTTGATAGTCATAATCTTGTCACACCTTTGTTGCCCTTCTCTAGGAACAGGCAGAATCCCACTGAAGATCACCTGAGCCTCGATTTCCTTAAGCGTCTTCCTCAGCCTGGCATAGTCTCCCTTGATACATTCCAGCGAGAATTTACCAGTATCATTTGTTCCTCTGTCACTAGGTTGCCTCCCTCATTCAGTAAGGGGCCCACACTTTCCTTGACTTTCTTCTTGTTGCTAACATACCTGAAGAAACCCTTCTTGTTATTCTTAACATCTCTTGCTAGCTGCAACTCCAAGTGTGATTTGGCCTTCCTGATTTCACTCCTGCATGCCTGAGCAATATTTTTATACTCCTCCCTGGTCATTTGTCCAATCTTCCACTTCTTGTAAGCTTCTTTTTTGAGTTTAAGCTCACCGAAGATTTCACTGTTAAGCCAAGCTGGTTGCCTGACATATTTACTATTCTTTCTACACATCAGGATGGTTTGTTCCTGCAACCTCAATAAGGATTCTTTAAAATACAGCCAGCTCTCCTGCACTCCTTTCTCCCTCATGTTATTCTCCCAGGGGATCCAGCTCATCAGTTCCCTGAGGGAGTCAAAGTCTGTTTTTCTCCTTTCTTCCTTGTGTCAGAATCCTGAACTCGACCATCTCATGGTCACTGCCTCCCAGATTGCCATCCACTTTTGCTTCCCCTGCTAATTCTTCCCGGTTTGTGAGCAGCAGGTCAAGAAGAGCTCTGCCCCGAGTTGGTTCCTCCAGCACTTGCACCAGGAAATTGTCCCCTACACTTTCCAAAAACTTCCTGGATTGTCTGTGCACCGCTGTATTGCTCTCCCAGCAGATATTGGGGTGATTGATGTCCCCCATGAGAACCAAGGCCTGTGATCTAGTAACTTCTGTTAGTTGCCAGAAGAAAGCCTCGTCCACCTCATCCCCCGGTCTGGTGGTCTATAGCAGACTCCCACCATGACATCACCCTTGTTGCTCACACTTATAAACTTAATCCAGAGGTTTTTCTGGAGTTTCATACTGGAGCTCTGAGCAGTCATACTGCTCTCTTACATACAATGCAACTCCCCCACCTTTTCTGCCCTGCCTGTCCTTCCTGAACAGTTTATATCCATCCATGACAGTACTTCAGTCATGTGAGTTATCCCACCAAGTCTCTGTTATTCCAATCACATCATAATTCCTTGACTGTGCCAGTTCTCCCTGCTTGTTTCCCAGGCTTCTTGCATTTGTGTAGGGACATGCCACTGCTTCCGGGAGCAGCTTGACGTAAGCGCCACTCAGAACTTGCACCCCTGAGCCTTTCCCCATGCCCCAACCCCTTGCCCCAGCCCTGATCCCACTCTCCAAACCCCTCAATCCCAGCATGGAGTACCCTTCTGCACCCCAAACCTCTCATCCGCAGCCCCACTCCAGAGCCTGCACCCCCAGCCAGAACCTGCACCCTTTCCCACACCCCTACCCCAGCCCTCCGAACACCTCGGTCCTAGCCCAGAGCACCCTTCTACACAACAAATTCCTCATCCACAGCCCCACCCCAGAGCCCACACCCACAACCAGAGCCCTCACCCCCTCCCACACTCCAACCCCAATTTTGTAAGCATTCATGGCCCGCCATACAATTTCTATTCCCTGATGTGGCTCTCAGGCCAAAAAGTTTGCCCACCCCTGATTTATATAGTGGTATTATGATATTGCCTGTCTTATTATCTATCCCTTTCCTAAAGATTTCCAACACTTTTTGGCTGCCGCTGCACATTGAGCAGATGTGTTCAGAGAATTATCTACAATGACTCCAAGATCTCTTTCTCCAAGATCTCTTTCTTGAGTGGTAACAGCTAATTTAGATCCCACCATTTTATATGTACAGTTGGCATGATGTTTTCAGTGTGCATTACTTTGCATTTGTCAACACTGAATTTTATGTGCCATTTTGTTGCCCAGTTGTTCAGTTTCAATACTCTTTTTTAGCATTTCCTGTTATAACTCTGGATGTTCTTGTTATCCATATCAGTGTCCACTCCCACTTTGAATCTTGCTTGGCCTCACCTTCCTGTGACAGTGAGTTCCAAGGACTAATCACACATTTTGTGAAAAAAATATTTCCCTTTATTAGTCTTGAATTGGGTCTCAGGAGATGGGTTCAAATTCTGGCTCAGCCATTGACTTCCTGGGTGACCTGGGGTAAGTTACTTAATCTATTGTGTTCCTGCCTGTAATGAAACTGCCTGTTCCTCTATTGTGTTCCTGCCTGTAATGAAATGGGGACTGCTGCCCCTTTTCAACCCTAACAGCAAGTCAAAGTTCAGGGCCCTGGGGATGTTTCAGTCGGAAGTAGAAATGGATGCAGTTTCTTTGAATCAGTTTTTGTTTGTTTACTAAGAATATATAAAGTCCCATGTCTTGCAATGCAGAAGGAATTAAATACCAGGAAACAGCTTATTTTGCTCACAGCACCAAGAGTACCTCTTTCAGCCTGCACCCTGTCTCAAAAATCTCTTCTCAGGTTTCTTCCAGGGTCAGCCACCATACTTCCATCTGCTCCTTCAGGGTGTCTCTCTCTCTCAGTCCATTCATGTCTGTTCTCCTTCCCCTACCCCCACCTCCCAAAAACAATGCTCAGCAAAAGCTCCTGGGTGGATTGCCACACATCTATTGACTTAGGTGGGGGCTTTTGTTTACAGTTATCCCTACCAATCTCAATGGGGTTTGAACTCAGCCCATAACAAGGTTTCACCCAGCTCCTAACAGGACAATGCCTCCCAAATTCATAGGGTTGCTGGGAGGATGGACTCCTTTACTGCCTGTGAGGTGCTCAGAAG
Source organism: Lepidochelys olivacea (assembly GCF_965140295.1). Taxonomy (NCBI): domain Eukaryota; kingdom Metazoa; phylum Chordata; order Testudines; family Cheloniidae; genus Lepidochelys; species Lepidochelys olivacea. Next base: position 50,181,871 of record NC_140417.1, read on the forward strand.
CTAAGCTGATGAGATGAGAACCACATAAGGATCCAGAAGGACAGACAAATGTAAGTGCTGCTACACCATGGGGCTGTCACATCTAGGTTTCTACATGCAAGAGCAGGTTCAGCTTTGAATGCAAGTCAAGAGTTTCAGCCAGTTCAACTCAATGCATGAAGCACCCAACACTTCACTGTGAACTCCCCTTTTGGTAGGCGTAGCCATAGATGGCTTCCATTTGGGATTGCCTCAGGACCTGAGAGCCACTATCACATCACGTCCCAGATAGCTGGGGAGCCGGTTGGCAGGGAAGGAACTGCTGATCTGGGATAAAAATGCCCAAAGGGGTTCTGAGATGTTGTACAGAGGACAGAGCCTTAAATTAACAGGAGCAAATGCCAGATCAGGTGGAGCAGGATTGGTTATCTGGGTTACATACTCAGTGACAAAGAAGCTTGACTGGAATGGGGAGAGGGAATTGTACAGATGGAAAGATCCCAACTCATGGAGGCCACACACAGGTTCATGGGCATGGTAACATAGTGAAGCAAATTCAACCCTCATTGCTCACAGTGAGATGTTCCTCTCAGACTGCTGCCTGGGGAAAGACTGGGCCAGAGCAGCAGTGGGGTGACTGACAGGGGGACAGTTTTGGGAATTAAAAAAGGATTAGTGACATGGTGCTGAAATGTTTAGAGATTAACAAAGAGCCTAAATATCAGTCCATGCAGGTTCCCTGGGGCCAGGCTGCCTTCTGCAAGGTGATCCACCAGTGGCACCCACTTCCAAAGCACTGACTGAAACATGGCAGAGCTGGGGTCAGATCAGAGACGACTGCAGCTGATTCCTTCTGGCAGTGAGCAGTCCCATGAATACATTTGTGGGTAGGAATCAGTTGATCCCAAATTTGACAAGATCAATTAAGAAACAGGAAATGACTCAATCTTACAGGTGCCTGAGGAAGTCATTCTACATGGGTGGGCAACTGAAAAGGCCCTTCCCCCTCCGAGCACACTGAAGGGATGGAGATGAAATTGCTAGATTCTACACAAAGGATGCCATGTCTCAGCAGCAGCCAGCACGAGGTTTGTTAAGCAGTGTCCACACTTGGCACTGAGAAGTGTCAGAGCACAGCTCAAGGTGTCTGGCATTGGCCAGGCACAGATGCAGCTGTTGAAGATAAGGGGCCACATCCTCAGCTGGTGTGAACCGGCACGGCTCCATTAAAGTCCATGGACTGACACCAGTGGACCCAGCCGAGGATCTGGACAAGTCATCCAAGCGTGAAGTCTGCAATCAGTCCAGGAAACAGGATGCAAAAGAGCCCCAGAACCTGGGTGAGATTCTTGCTTGCCCTTGGCCCAGGGCTGGTGCAGGTCAGTGTGAGTTGGAGAGGGAGCATCATCTCTCCAAGAGGAGAGTGCTGCACATCTCACATGTCAAACTGCTACCTGCTGCCAGTGGGAGAGCATGTTCGAGTGCAAAGAGAAACTGCCTTAGTCCCCCCCCCCCCCGCCCCGAGGAAAAGTCCTATGTGACGAACAGAGACGTCAAACTGAAACCAAGAAGCACACTGGCCCTCTGTTGCCTGGGGACACCCAGAATCTGCTGACAGACGTCACCAACCCGAACCCAGCCCCTGAGAATGGAAATGACTGGGATCAGTAAATAGGCCCAGCCACACTAAGGCCACAGTATTCTTGCCAGCAAGTTAAGTATGGATTGGATGAATGGACTATAAGGTGGACAGAAAGCTGGCTAGATTGTCAGGCTCAACGGGTAGTGATCAATGGCTCGATGTCTAGTTGGTAGCCGGTATCAAGCAGCATGCCCTAGGGGTCGGTCCTGGGGCCAGTTTTGTTCAACATCTTTATTAATGATCAATGATGGGAGGTCTAGATTGGATATTAGGAAACATTATTTCACTAGGAGGGTGGTGAAGCACTGGAATGGGTTACCTAGGGAGGTGGTGGAATCTCCATCCTTAGAGATTTTTAAGGCCTGGCTTGACAAAGCCCTGGCTGGGATGATTTAGTTGGGGATTGGTCCTGCTTTGAGCAGGGGATTGGACTAGATGACCTCCTGAGGTCTCTTGCAACCCTAATATTCTATGATTCTATGATAAGGAGCAAGGAGGTTACAGACTCAGTTACCCAGCCCCAATCAGCTGAGATTATGAGTGTCATCAACTGAGTAGCTCTGCTCCAAAGAGGTGAAAGTCTCCTATGGCACAGTCAGCTGAAACAGGGGTTCAAGGAGGTGACTGGAGCATTGACTGTGAGTGGAACATTCCTCATGTTTTACTGAATAATGTGGATTGTTGTCATTCCGCAGCTTTAACTAAAACACAGTCCATTGGCTCCCTCTGAAGAAGGGATCACAACTGACAGAAAGGGCTCAGATTTCAATGTTTTAAAATATTTATCTAAAAAAACCTAAAGGAATTCCCTGAGAAACAAACTGTGTTACAATTCAGTTAAGGTTGTAACTTGATCTCAGTTAAATTAAAATAATGAACCATCTCTTCAGTTGGTGTAAATCAGTATAACACCAGTCAATGGAGCCACACCAGTTTACCCCAGCTGAGGATTTGGGTCAGGAAGGGGGATGGATCACTTGATGACTGCCTGTTCCGTTCATTCCCTCTGGGGCACCTGGCATTGGCCACTGTTGTAAGACAGAATACTGGGCTAGATGGACCTTTGGTCTGACTCAGTGTGGCCATTCTTATGTTCTTAAGGCTGTGATTTCATGTATATATACATACCTACAAATCATCCCAAATGTCTGAAATCCTGGGAATTCAAAGTTAAGGTTAAAATTACAAAATAACTGTTTGAACACCAAGAAATTCATCATTACATTACTTCTCCTTAACTCCTTCCTTGGTCTACATACACATCTATCACTCATTCTCCTGATGGGCCATTGACCCGGGCACAGATTCTCCTCCCCACATTTATTCCAAGAATTTTGTTTCTTGTACAGTCCAGCTGTGACCTCTGTAGCCCCTCCCATGAAGTGTGACTTTAAGTCCCCCATCTCTCTCCCTAGTGCTTTTCTGACACCTGGTGCCTCCACTCAAGGTGACTCCTCACTGTGCTCACAGGGGTGGGGCAGGATCCTCTCCAGGCTCCCACCAGGCTTGTTGGTCTGGGATCCTGTGGGGGTCTCAGCAGCCACCACCTACCTGGATCCTTCTGGACTGGTCTGCAACTGCCTGATCCAGGAACTAGATCTCACAGCCATGCAAGAATGCCCTCCAGGGGAGTGGAAGTGTAGCAGAAATGCCTGGAGCTGGGCTGTCTGTCCCCCAGCTTCCAAACCAAAACTGAAACTAAACTGCTTCTCCACATCAGATTCTCCCCTCGCTGGGGCAGAGCACCCCTGACTCCATGGCCTGGGTAATACAGTGGGTCACACTACATGATAGTAATGCTCCCTTCCTGCCTTGGGATCTATAAACCTGTCTACCAGCCTCAGAAGGGGTTTCTAGTTCCTTCTGTCTCCCACCCTGACTCCACGCATGCTGGGAGATGGTATCAGAGGCCTCTAGCAGCCATCTTAGTTGTATTCCTTTTGGTAGGTCCCTCTAAAGGTTGATGTCTGGAGCTCCAACAGCTGGCAAATTCCAAGCACAGATTACACTGTGTCACAGTCAAACCAACACTTCTGCCTTAGCCACCTTTCAAAACACACACTGATTGGATGTATCATTTTCTTGCAATATCGTGATGCTATTAAAATAGCAGATCACTGAACAGGGGGATGGGGTCAGAGTTAAGGTCATTTGTAGAAACTTAACAAACATTTCCTGACTTCCAGAAATTCTTTCTACACAATTAGTTTCCATAACAGTCCATTGGGGGTTTTCCTATCCTTTCCTCCCAAGCAGCCTGTTGGTTCCTATATTCCTCATCCCTAGATCTCAAAGCACTTTACAAAGGAATGTGAATATCATCATCTACTTTTTACAGCTGGAGAAACGGAGACTCAGAAAGGTGAAATGACTTGCCTGAGGTCCCACAGCAGATCACTGATCAGAACACAGTGTTACCTGAACCCTAGACCCATGCTCTATCCACTGGACCACACTGCACTAGAGTGAGAGTTGCCACAGTCAGACAGAACACAGGGCTAGAAGATCCATGGCTCTGCTCCTGTGCATTTTTAAATGTTAACACTAACTTTGGGGTATTCAGGGTTACAGAAGCTTGCTTGGCAGTACTCTAATAATGTTGGGATAACTTAACTGGTACCTATTTATAGGCTGTATCTTAACGGTTTATTTTATTTTTGTCAGGGAATAAATACCCCGGCTCTACATAAAGCTGAGCTCACTATCACAACCAATGATCTGTTTGACAAATGTCAACAGATTGCTCACTTTGCAATTCTTGCTGTGTTGGTACCATGTGATAAAGTTTCCAATCCCTGACTGGACAATTTTTGTGGTGAAATGTGAACAGTAAATTTTCCAATCCTCTGTCGAAGTTGAAATTGGTTCGGGTGATTCTGGCTCTAATGCAGTAAAGCATTATACACATGCTTAACTTTACACACTGTAAGCTGTCCCATTTAAGCCAATATTCATAGGACAGTAAGCTAAGTATGTGAGTAAAAGTCTTTGCAACATCAGGGTCTATTGGAGCACATGGGGCTGAGAGCTGATGAAAGTCGAAGAGAGAAGAAAATTAGGAAAAAAGTAACAAGCCATGACAGCTATTTTTTTTTAACAGGTTTTAACTGAACAGACAGCACTGACTATAACAAGGTTATATGGTACGTAACATTTTCCAAAACATTAATAGTGATGATACAAACCCAAGGGACACAGAGCTATGCTCTGATTTGGGGGCTGAAAGCATTTTCTTAGCAAGCCCAGTTCATATTTCTATGTACTGCAGAGAACCATTTAAAGGGAGGAGATCAGAGATTTTTACCTTTTGCCTGACCATCCTTTCCCTCTCTCAAGCGGCCCCAGACCCACCAGCATCCTGACCCCCATAGTCAATGAGACCCAACTTGCATCCCCACACAAGACCCTCAGCCCTCAAGGGAGCCCCCTTACCATCCTCTGCAAGGAGGACCCTCCCTCCCCAGCCCCAGTCTCCACTCCTTACCCCTCCGGGCCTCACCTTTAGATGATTGGTCTGTCCCGTTTGCCAGCCAGTCCACGGCACAGAGAGGAGCTGTTGCAGTTTTGGCAGGTGAGGGCCCAGCATGCAGCACCCTGCATACACAGAACGGGACCAGAAGGCCGGCTGCAGCACACTCCCACCCATGACATGTGTAATCCTTCTGCCAGGCCAAGTTGATAGCAGCAAGGGCCGGGTTCAGTACACAGGGGTTCCCTCTCATCAAAGCAAATGCAAAACTGGCTCGATCCCCCACCCAGTGACCTGGGAAAATCTTACACACTCCCGTGGGCGCCTCAAAAAGGCAATACTTCCCCTCTCGCAAGCACAGAGTCTCGGTGTAGCAGAGAATCTTTAATAACATGAGGTAAACGACATAAGCATTAAATTGGGAAAACAGCACAACTAGGGTTCATCAACCAAACCATGAGCAACGACCCACCCCAGCAAATTGGGCCACGTCCTTTCCCTCGGGTTCTTGAGTCCCACAACCCAAACGTCTCTTGAGTCCAGCAATCCAAAAATCACCCAAAGTCCAAAAAGTCCAACAACCCCAAAAGTCCAGCCCCAGAGTTCAAAAGTTCATCTGCAGAGTGTTACTCCCCAGTCTGGGTAAAAATGTGCATGTGTGTGTGGGGTGGGGAAAGAGGTAAGGGGCACCTTACATGACCTGAAGCTGAGTGCCCCACAGGGCTTCACTCTGATCCGCTCCACAAGCCGGTCCGCCAGCCGTCTCATGAACGGCTCCCCTTCAGGCTTAGTAATTTTATCTCTTTAGTGATTTCAGCTTGTAGTAGTGGAAGCCTTAGTGCTGGTGCACCATAAGGCCAAAGTGAATTCAGCATAGTACCTGTAGCTAGACTCTTAATAGACCCAAAAATAGCTCTGACATTCCACAGTGGCGAGAGAAAGAGGTGTAATTGATGTTTTGGGCCCACACCACCAGATACTAATACCTATCTCCAGCCTCTCTCAATTCACAGAGTTTTGGAACCCATGTCCCTTGCCTAGCGAGTGCTACTTAGTTGATGGCGAGTCCCTCCATCATAACGAAAGGCCAAGTACAGTTCCACTGTCCTTGATTCCCATAATCAGGGTAATAACAATTTATTCTTCCTGCCCCAATAACAAAGACACTGGGGATCCCACAGCAGCCAAAGTGACCATTTGGGCAGCTGTAGCCTCATTCTAGGCGGGGTGGGTGTGCCTATGCAAATGAGATCGGCCCCTGAAGTTCTTTTCCACAACTTGCCACACCTCACCACCAGATGTCAGGGTGGAGCTCATCCTGACTCTGCTTACACATGCATTGCCACTAGTTACAAAATGGCTGCACATGCGGCTACATGTGTGCATGCCAAAAATCCCAGCAAATTACAGTTCTTGACCGACAACTGGCAGGAGACTGGAAAACCCAGCCAGGCCAGTCAAAACAGCCAGGTGACAAGCCTATTTTTTATGTCCTTGCTTAAACATGGCTGGGCCATGGCCCGGGGGGCTCCCCCAGCTCCCCAGCTATGTACGTTGGTCACTGATTTATTTGATGTTGTATGTCTCTTTCCCTGTTCCTTGATGAGTGTATTTGTTCAATGGAAGGGGGAGCTGTCACATTTGGTCTGAAATTTAAATGTTGGAAAATCCCCGATCTGTCAAAAAAACCCTGAGACCCACAGAAATGTGTTCATGGCATTTTTTCTTCCAATGAAAACATGTTTTTTTAAATAAAGAAATCTTCTCCTGCAGGGTCTGAAACCCAAATGCTGCAGATCTAGCCATTTATATGAGAAAGTGATTATAATAAAAAGTGAAACTGACTATAAATGAAAATGAAAGAGACTTCCTTGATTTGCCTTGTTCAAAATGAGGGAAATGCAAAACTGAAGCACTTAGCATAAGCAGGCACAAATAAATTGGATTTGTCAAATTCTTTCACTTTTAATAATCGACAGGGCCATTTAGTAATGTCATTGATGAAATGTCTTTCTTTACAACATATGGGGCTAGATTCTTAGCTACATCCAGCAGCAACCTGGGAGTCGGGTGGCAGGCGTGAAGAGAGTCTAGTTGTGTATCTGTGATTGTGGGGCCAGTTGTACACTAGCCCTTGTCTAGGTGTAGTTTAGTGCCAGGTGTATTTCACTGTTGCAGCCAGTTCATGAGGCTGTCAATCAATATGACTGACAATCACACCATTCCACACTGGACATCATAACTCTCAAGTCCACCCCCTTCTGGGGTGTTTAACCTTCTATCTGTGGACAACTTTCTTTTTTTTCCCCTTCAGAAACTTGAATTGCTTTGAAAATGACATCGTCTGACAGCGAAATGCACAAATGGCTCCGCTTCCTTCTAGCCAACCCGACACTGAGTGGCAGAACAAACTGAAGTAAACCCTCGGTCTGACAGCCTGGCACCAACACGAAACAGAGATGCTAATGCGGAGACAGGCCCAACAGCTACATAGCACACATCAGTGGGCTGCTGAGAGGCCCCATCACAGCAGTATGTGTCCTTCTCTCTAGTTCAAACGTTCCCATGGCATGAACGATGCAGGTAACAGCGGGCAGAGGGGTCCCAGCTTTACCTGAACAGCAGAGTGGTGCCGAAGGGGGGGAAATGGAGGAACTGACAGAGCAGAACAGACCCCAGATGCTGTGTCTGAGCAGAGAGGATCCTCTCCTAGGACAGTGCGTTATGTCTGTCTCCGGTAGATGCAAATAGTTGGTTAGTAGATAAGGTGCCAGCGGATGGCACTCAGTGTAGATCATGGGTTTGCAGGAGCATTTACTCTTGTCATTGTGCACTGTACATGGATTCTTGTGCGCAGCTCTTTACATCAGCTCTCACACCAGTCACTGCGAGACAAAGGTGCAAGACCCCCAAAGTATCCCATGGTGGATAAACTTTCTTTCCAGCCTCTGTTAGTCCAAGGTTAGTTTGCCCCGTGAAGCAGCCAAACTCTAGGGATTCAGACGGGGGGAGATTGGATTTTTTAATCCTTGCTATTATAACTCTAGATGATTCTCATTATCCATTGAAATGGCCAGGCCTTTTAAAGCATCCTGCTAAGCTCTTGGCCTCAGAGACATCTTGTGGCAGTGAGTTGCACAGACTAATTGTGTGTTGTGTGAAAAAACTGTCCTTTTCCCCTTTTTAAATGTGCTGACTTTCCTTGGAACACAACAGCAGTCAGTTAGGAGGCAGGCAGAAGAGAAGTGCCTGTTCAGTTCCACCTGTGAGTGTGTAGCTCTTTGTCGTGTCTGCTCTCACTCCTCTCTTCTAAACAGAGCCATCCCAGTCTTTCCTGCCTCTCTTAATATGGGCACGGTTTCAGCCTCAGAGCATTTTCACTGCCCAACCCCCTGTATTCCTGCTACACCAAGGCTCCATCCCTTGTAAATTATGACCCCTCCCTTAGTGAAAGCAGTGAGGATACAACTAGGATTTCACTTTTCACCATTACATATGTACTGTAGGGTGTGTGTGTATGTGTATGTACAGGCTTGGAAGGATAAGATTTTTATCTGTAAATGTCGGCAAGGGTCAATTTCACACTGCACTCATAAACTGAGGAAAAATATTTCCATCTATAATAATTGAAATTTACAGAAAGGCAAAGTAAGAAACAGGCTGCTCCAGAACTTGTTACAGTTTGATTTAAGGAGATTTATTTTGTTTATTTTGGTCTGTGATGTTGACAGTTTGTGTTTTACGGGTTGTAGAAGCTTTAACTTTTGGGATATCAATATCTACTGTCATTAAATAATTATTGGCTGACCTCCCCTCCTTGGCTGACCACCACCACATAATTTCCCGCAACTGTAAAAATGCTTAAAACCCAAATTGTGCACAACTGTGAAAATGTAAATCAATTAAAACCTAAAAAAGCTTTAAAATAAACATTGATATTTTCTGGTGAAATTATAAAAAAAAAAAAAAAAAATTCAGCCAAGCCTATATATATATATATGAGGCAAACCCTGTGTCTGAGATTTTCAAAGCTAGATATCGAAACTGGATGTTTAAATTCACAGCACACAATGTGTGCGCGCACACACACATTGCTGGCCCTGATTTTTTCTCTCACTGCAATTTCACACCAATGTCTCTCCACTGACTTTACAGGATTTACTCCTGGTTTAAGCAAGAGTAGAATCCAGCCCTCTGTGTTCCCAATGATAAGGCTGTAGAAGAAAATGTAGGCTATTGTGTTATTTAAGGAATAGCATGTGCTGTCCTCTCCTATAAGATCAGAACATATAGCTTCACACATATATTGCATTGCCACTCAGGGAGTAATGCAGTAAAACCCTTACACCTCCCCATCCCCCATCCATCTGCCCTTATAAGGATATTCACACTCACTGTGCAAAACAAATCAAGCCTGGCTCTGAAGGCAGGAGTGAGTTAATGTTATCAGAGAGTCCCTGGGATTATTACTAATCATATTTAGTGCTGGTCTTCTCTCGCTCCATGCACTTTCTGCTCAGTGGATAAGCACTGCATGGGTGGTGGTGGGGGGCTGCCACACAGAAAGGGGAAGTGGCATGCTCAAGGTCCCATTGCAAGATGTGGTCAGAGCCAAGAATAGAAGCTGGTTCCCTGACTCCCAGCCTGGTGCCCTATCCCCTGGCTGTCTTTGCCTCCACACCAGCACTGTTTGTTTGCTTACCCTCTTCTTTCCTTAGCCCTGTTGAAATCTCTGCTCCCAAGGCTGGATCAGACTTTGCACAAGGCGCTAGCTCTGAGGCATAGTGGGGCAATCTGCATGGGGGGAAGTTAGTGTGACATGACTGGGGCCACAGAGGCCTTCCGTCTGTTCTCTCATCTACCCCTGTTAGAAGTACATACTTGGGGACGGGGAGCATAGAACAAGTGGGACAGGCCCTTAAGGCCCTTGTAGTTATGGCATCCAATATCCTAAACAAAGGAAGGCTACATCTGTATGGACAACGGGAAGCTAGAACACAGGAACTCACTGTGCATAGACTGCCCAAATGAGGAAACACTCAAATCCCCACTTCTTACGGTATGTCTACATTACAAGCACTACAGTAGTATAGCTATAATATTACCGATACACCCAGGGTAGCATAAACACCTGCTAGAGCAACAGAAGAGGGTTTTCTAGCACTATAATAAACTCACCCCAGGGAAAGATATTGCCAGAAGAATTCTTCCATCAGCCTAGTAGCATCTATACAAGAACCCAGATCAGCTTGACTGCACCTCTCTAGAGTGTACTTGCAGCTAAATTAACCTAAAACATAGACAATACCTTAAACTCTAAGCCCCACAACTAAACCATAGTAACTGTTGACCTTGTATTTCATCACTGAAACAAAGTTAACTACTCATGACATCAGTGTGACCTACTCACACCAGGGCATGTCCAGCACAACCCCTAGGCCTTGCATGACTACAGTAATGATAATAATCTGTTCTAATGTATACAATCCAAACATAAACAAAGGCCAGCTAAAGCAACAAAATTCAGAAGGTGGAATTCTGGGGAAACAATATTCTAATTTATGTCAATGGGTCTAGCCAGAGCTAGGTTTTCCCCATCTCACCTACAGGAGGAGCAGAGAGTTCCATTCCTCTAAATCAGGGGTGGCCAACCTGTGGCTCCGGAGCCACATGCAGCTCTTGAAAAGTTAATATGCGGCTCCTTGTATAGGCACCGACTCCAGGGCTGGAGCTACAGGCGCCAACTTTCCAGTGTGCCAGGGGGTGCTCACTGCTCAACCCCTGGCTCTGCCAGAGGCCCTGTCCCCATTCCACCCCTTCCTGCCCCCTCCCTAAGCCTGCCATGCCCTTGCTCCTTCCCCCACACCCAGAGCCTCCTGCACACCATGAAACAGCTGATCAGGAGGTCTGGGGAGGAGGCGCTGATCAGTGGGGCTGTGGTGGGGGTTCTGGGAGCGGGGGGGAGGTGGGAGGATGTGAGGTTGCTGACATATTACTGTGGCTCTTTGGCAAGGTACATTGGTAAATTCTGCCTCCTTCTCAGGCTCAGGTTGGCCACCCCTGCTCTAAATCTTCTGGCCTTGGGGCTGACATGGGAGATGGTGGGAAGCTAGAACCCAGGGGAGTTCCCTCTGAAGGACCAGGGTAGGCTGCAGGCCAGCTGGGTCCAATTTGCTCTGGGTTTTGGTGGTTTTTGAGGAACTAGGGCATTGGAACAGGGTGTTTGCAGGCAAAAGGCAAGGCAAGTGTGAGGGTGGTTTCTCTAGGCTGTGAGACAGTGAGGCAACCACCTCTAGATATGGGGGCAGCATCCATGGGCTGACAGGTAACACAGCCTTCCACCCTGAGAGCCCATGGGAACCCAAGCCACAGGCTGCTATTGTAGGTATCCATGAGCCACCACTAGCCCACACTATTCGACATCTCACAGTACAAATGAGAGCAGGTTTGCTGCCCAGAACATGCCCTGTGAAGATGGATTTCCCCTCCCCATAACTAGTACCTCAGTTTAAAGCAGGCTTGGTACCACTGTGTGGATTTCAGTCTGCTGCAGAGCCCAGTCTGTTACTCACACAGCTTTATTCTTGCATCCATTTGGGGGAACGCTGGCTCTTTCCACATAACATAACAAGCACAATGGGGCTGTAATCCTGACTGGGATCCTGAGACACTACCGACATAAATAAGAAACAAAGCCTAAGGAGGATTAAATGCAGACCCTAATTTAACAACAGAGGGCTATTCAGCATAAGCTAGTAGTTAGACCCCAGGGATGACTCCCCGATTCCAATCCCAGCTCTGGCAGTGAGGCAGCCTTCACTATGCAGTGCCTCAATTTCCCTTTCTGTTACACTAATCTTCGTCCTGTGCGTGTGAGTCAGATCACATTTGTTAGGCACTTTGCCGCTATGAAGGGCTGGTGAATGTTTCAGCACCAGAACTAGCGCCCTAGTGACACTGAGGGCAGGCTGGTGCTGCACATGTGGGCTGCCCCCAAAGCTCACCTGCTCCAGGTCAGACTGGATGATCAGTGTAGTCCTTTCTGACCCTATGGAGCACCCTGGGGGAACCTGCAGTGTCTGTGGGCCCCCCCGCGGAACTCCGTACCCTGGGAGTGCTCCTCTCCACGGCCTGCACCTCCCTCCCCATTACGGGCCGCTGGCAGCCCGGTGACGCCCCGCGCTGCCCTCCCCAGGCAGCCGACCCGGGGCTGCCCAGAGGGAGCTGGGGGGCCCCAGCCCAGGCAGCACACGGTCCCCAGAGCAGTAGGAACCTAAAGTTTGCCGGTTACGTCAGCGGGCCCTGGCCCCGCCCCGGGGCGGGTCCCTATCGGTCCAGTCCCTGTAACTTTCCCACGCCGAACTCTGGGGAGATGCTCCAGGTGCCCGGAGCCGGGAGCGCGCTTGGCTCCGTCTGCTCCCCCCTCGACCCCCCCCCCACCCCGGAGCCTGCAGCTTAGTGACACCCGGCTCCCGCAGCCCAGGCACGGCGGGGCGGGCGGCACAGGATCCCTGAGCGTCTGGGGCAGGGCTGAGGGACCCGGCACCTTCCCGCGGCTGGAGCAGGCTTGCAGGTGAGCCCGAGCGGCCGGGGGCGCGGGGCCAGGCTCGGGCTTCGAACTCGTCCGATCTGGAGGGAGGGGGCGCGCCCCGCTGTCAGTGCTGTGTGGAGCTGCGGGCTGTAATTCGGACAGGTGCTCGGCTGCCGCTCCTTCGCGTTGAGAGAGTGACTCCGGTATGACTCTCCCCCGCACCCAGGCAAGGGGACAGCAGCGCCCACGGCAGGGTGGAGGCAGGGAGGGTGCAAGAGACTCGCTGCGCCTCCCGGGGGGGCGGGGCAGGGACAAGGAGCAGGAGGCGGCTGGAGCCGAGGGTGGGGGGGGGGGGGTGCCTGGACAAAGTTACCTGGGGAAGGAGCCTGCGGCGGAGCCTGGGCACTTTGCCGGGGAGCTGCCGCCCCCCCAGTCACTAGCGGCTCCTTCCCCTGCAGCTAGCTGCAGGCGCCCGGTGCAGCATGTGCCGGGGGTGGGTGCTCTGCTCTGCTCTGCTCTGGCAGGGAGCTGGCACCGGGCGGGAGCCATCGGGGAACAGTGCCCACGGGCCGGCGCCCCGGGCTGCCAGGCGGGGCTATCCCGAAGCGGGGGCGGCGGGGTCCCCCTGGCCAGGATTTTGGGAGCTGAGGGCTGATCTGCGCCCAGCTGGGGCTGTTTTACCTTCCATCCCCTCCCCCAGTTCACTCCCTTGTGCGAGACATGGCGCTAATTTCCATGACAACCGCTAATGTCACAAATAAAGGGAAGGGGGCGGGTAGGCTGGGCTCTAGCGGGTGCCCAAGTTTTGCCAGGCAGCATGGGGGGGCACGCCCTGGGCGAGGGGGTCTGTGTGCGTGGGCCGCGTGCTGTGCCAACGCTGGTGTGGGGGTGGGTGCAGCATGCCTGCATCTGTGGCCATGCCCGCCTGCGCGTGCAGGGGTGCGTCTGCCTTGCTCAGCCTGCGCGGGCAGGGGGCTCGCAGGCAGCCATCCCGAGGCGGGTAGGGGGCACCTGTGGGATCGTGCGCTGACTGAGCATGTAGAGTTGGAGGGTGTGTGGGGCCATTGCTGGGCAGGAGGGGAATATGTTATCTTATAAGCATAACAAGTAGATCTCTTCCCCCCCCCCCCCTCCCCCCAGGGATGCTGACCTCCAGCGGGTGCAGCGACACGGGGTGAGAGGCCGGGCCCCGCAGCGCTGGCCGCCCAGAGGCGGTTTCCATCCACTCCGGCAGAGCCTTGCACGTGCTCAGGGCTGTGACACCAGCCATGTGTGCTGTGTTTGTCTCAGGAGTGGGGGTGCACATGTGATGGCCATTTATGTGAGAAGGGGGCAGGGTTTGAGTTCTGCCGCCCCCTGCGAGTCCCTAGCTGGAGCCCTCTCACAAAGCCAGATGTCCCCACCCCTTCCTTGACTTTCATTCGTGGGGTGTCAGGCACTGGCTCCTGCCCCAGACCCTCAGTGGTGCTGGTGTGAAATTGTTTCATCCTGCCCTCTGTATGTGGCTCTGGCTGGGCTCTGGTCTTCTGCAGGGTCATCTGGGCAAAGTCTGGAGGGTCGGGCTGGGGCAACCCTGTGGTCCTTCTCAACCCCCCTCCCCCCAGTCTGTCTGATCTCTCTACCTCCTCAGGACGGACTTTGCCACCTGCACTCCTGACCACCACCCCCCACCTCAGATCCCTCCTGCTGCCTTCCCTCGGCCTGAGCTCCCTGATGTAGCCCCCAGGGGCTGCACTCTTCATGCAGTGGCTTTGCGTGCGCCCTCAGGGACAGTGGCACCTTGCCGCTGCTGGAGGCGCTGGAAGTTTGGTGTCATCCTGCCCACTCCTCTGAACTTACAGCCATTTCGTGGCATTGGGACCCATTGGTTCATGCTACCTGGTGCCTGCACATTGCACTCCAGGGCACTGAGGAGAAATATTGACCTGAGCACAGCAGGCTATAGCCAGGAGTCAGAAGTCTGCCAGCAAACTGTGGTATAGGGAGTCAGCTGGCTGGGGGGAAGGAGCGGGCACAGAGCCCTGGAAATCACTGCTACACCTGGGGTGGGGTAGATCTTTAGCAGTGTCCCTGGTATCCCCAGACCCAATGTGTGCAGAGGAGGCGGACTTCATTTTACTGCTTTCCGTGCCGGACCCCCAGGAGTGTCTGGGCTCAGTCTTGACCTGGTGTACATGGGTGCAACTTCCCTGCCTGCAATGGAGTGGTGTCAGCTTATGCCAGCTCTGAATCTGGCCTGCTGGGGTCTCAGGGTTTCAACGGTGTGTTGCTGTTTTCTCCTTAAATCTCCATTGAAGCAGGTGCTGGGGGACCCTGACCCGGTCATGCTGTCCTCCCCAGCCTGGCCATTGTAAGATCCTTCCCTGCTTAGTTTTGTGCAGTTGTAGGATTCCCCCAGCAATGAGAGGTTATTTCTTGGCCTGATCTCCCTCTCTGTATGTGTTCTATTCCTTAATTCCAGCCCCATAGCCCCAGATGATGGTGAGTTCTGGCCTCAAGACAGACCCCACTTCAGTGCAAGCCCCAGTGCTCAGGAACTGGTGCTGGGGTCAGGCGCATCGGTATCTCCTGCGGAGTGCAAGTCAGGCTTGGCTCGTGGAGGACCTAATGTTACCTGGGACTGCAGGGGGCATGTCCGAGCTGCCTGGGATGCTGCAGAGCCAGTGCTAGGCTGCAGGCCACTTGGTAGGAAGCAGCATGTGGACTCAGTCTCCCTCTTGCTTCCTGGGGCACTGTGTCCCAGCTCGTCTTTCACAGGGAGGAGCTGGTGGATGGGGCTGGTGAATTCTCTTAGAGTATTGTGAGTGGTTGTTATTGGGAGCTGGCAATGGTTTGGATGTATTGTTCCTGTCAGAATTCATGGGCTGGGTTTTCCCCTCCCAGTGGCCCCAGCACCATGCTGGACCGCAGGGGGTGGGAGTGCTCACTGAAGTCAGAGATTGTCTGTCTGTCTCCCTCCCGCCCTGGGGCTGGGGCAGGACTGTTGCTAAGCACAGGCCTTGCCCTGGTTTGGGACAGCTGCTGGAGGGGTTTGCAGAGCTCCATGTGCAAAGGCAGTTGGTTTCAGGTGTGAAAGCAGGAGTCAGACTCCCTGCTACCTTGCTGAGGAGCCATCAGTGCCTACAGGCTGGGCTCCAGCCTCTGTGCTTCAGCCAATCACAGACACATGGGGTTAGAAGGGACCGCAAGGATCATCTAGTCTAACCCCCTGCCAAGATGCAGGATTTGTTGTGTCTAAAAGCATCCTTGGCCCCCTTAAAAATGCCTCCTAATGCACCTAGCAGGCTCTGCAGTGTTACTCAAACTTCCAAAATGTTTCTGTCCTTTTAACTCCCTTTCCAGCATGTGACTCATGAGTGTGATGTGGCAGTGAGTTCCACAGGTTGTCATCAGCTGAGACTCCCTCCTATTCTCCTGTTATGGGATAGGAAGGAACCATGTCATTTCCACTATATCCTTCAGGATCCTTACAAACCTCAGCCAAGTCCAATCGGAATAATTTGCAGTTCCAGATGCACTGACCCCAGCAACCCCCAGCTCTTGTATGTAATATCCCCTTCCTTCTATCACCCTGATCTCCCCCCCCCACCCCCCACTGCCTTTTCCTGATCTGTTCTCAACGTTCACCTCTAAAAGGACAGGATGCAAGTACAGGGTTTGAAGTGTGAACAAACCACTGATTTATAGAACAGCATTTTCCCCTCCCCATTCTTTTAATACAACCCAGCAGCCGATTTTCCTTTTTTCTGCTGCCATGATTGATGTTGAGGCTATTAGATTCAATGAAGGCTCTTTCCTGGGGTTTCTTTATGATCTGCAGCCGTCTCACTTCGGCTCTGTTCTTCTCAGATCTCACAAGCTAAGTAGGGTTGGTCCCTGCATGATACTTGGTTGAAAGAGCTTTGAAGGGTTCCCTGCATGGAGCTCCTCCAGTACCCCTTAGTCCCAATCTGCAGCCCCCTGCTATGCCAGCCCTGTGCTTCTATCCCATCCCAGCTCTGCCAGTGCCACTCAATCCCGACTTAGCGCCTCTGAGGTCCATGTCTGTTACTTCTTGCACCACCATGAACAATCCCTTTTAGGCTGTTCTGGGGTCTGATATCACAGCCCCATTATTTAGGTCCATCTCGGATCAGTGGCTGTTGCTCTTCCCTCTGGGTACAGTCCCTCTCTAGTCAGACGGTGTCAGAAGAGAAGCCACTATTTCTGGAGAGGTAGCCCAAGCGCTGCCCAGAGCAGGCTGTCGCCTCCCAGGTACGTGACACCAGTGCCTCTGAATAAGCAAAATCGCCCCGCTCACTGCTCCGTTCTCTGGCAGCCACCTGCCTAGCTGGAAATGGAAGCAGAGCTCCAGAAAGCTCTAGGCAGAGGCAGCTGCTTGTTAACCCCCAAGGTCGGGCTGAGGCTGCAACGGCGCGCTGGACAGATATGAAGCGAGTCAGGCGGGGGCTATGTGGATGGGCTGAGGACAGGTGAGGGCTGGGAAGCTAATTTAAAGCCGCAGTACAGCAGCAGGAATGTTTACATTGAATCGGGCTTGTTGGCTTGTGAAAGCTGCGTCATCTCTTCATGCCATCCACGCCCTGCCTCCCACTTCCACAGCTATTGTGTCTTGCACTGTTGCGTCTTGTCTTAAATTAGATGCTAAGCGATTGGGGGCAGGAGCTGTGTATGTGTGTGCATAGTGGCCCTTCCCCAGTCTGGTTGGAGGTCTGCTGTAACAGACAGAAAAGCATCAACAAACTCCTAACTTGCCCGTTCCCCTTGCCACCCCTAGGTCTCTGCTGGCATCATCAGGGTGCAGATCTCTGCCACTAAAGTGCCCATGACTAGAGTTATGCTCCTGCTGTGTCGACTGCAGCTGTCCCACTGCAAATCCCCTGGTGTTCCCTCCAGCTCTTTGAATTAGCTCTGCCTCCCCTGCTCTTTGTGACACCGCCTTGTGAGGTCTTGTCTGCATGTTCACACAGTTAGCTTCCCACAGAGCCTTAACGAGGATGTTAGTGAAGCTGGACCTGTGCCCAATCCCCACACAGCCTCTTTTCCCCAGCTGGGTACATGGATGTAGGTCACTGCCCCAGGCCATCCATGGGGCCTGGTCACGCTCACTGAAGTCAATGGGAGTGGAGGACATGTGACCCCTTTAAGGGAGTACTCAGGATGTGCAGGATCGTGCCCAGCCAAGCCACGTGAGGTGTCGCTGGATGCTCTGGAATGATGCTATAAAATCTGAGTTACCCTGCCCCGGCTCCCCTGAGCAGCCGGGCCCATGATTAAAAAAACCCAAGAGCTGTCACGTTTCCCTGGCATGGCCTCTTCCTTTAGAACACAATGTGCTGCCTATTGTTCCTGGTTCCATTCTTCTCAAACGGCTGCCAGGTTCTTTCCTGGTTAGTGCCTATTCTGCCTGGCTGAGACAGTCAGACCTAGCGGGCAAAGCTCTCCTTTGCTATGTGAGAGCCTGGCTCTACATTCACTCTTCTCCCGACTTCTGCCTCTCTTCCTCCCCTTCCCCCACCCTCACACTCTCTTCCACCACCACCCCGTCCCTAAATGTGCCATTGGTGGGGCAGTGGCTCTGTTCCAATTCCCTCGATATCCAAGTGCATGGGAATGCCACCTGATCTGTGGCTGTGCAAGCCCAATCTAATCCTCATGACACTACCCCCTGGTGGAGGAGACTGGAAATGCAGCATCCACTGAGGTAGTATTAGAAACTTGAGGTCTTCACTTTATTGCTTTTGAATTCTAGTAACACAATAACAGATACACCCAGGAAATAGCTCTGGTGTGTCTCACTGTTCTCTGACTTTTACACGGCCCCCACCTTTTTAATGTGGTGCAGATTGTGTTGACAACATCCACCTGCATTGACAAAATTGTTAGGATGTGTGCAGTGATAAGCTGCCAAAATCTTAACAACCAGTTCCCTCCTCACCCCACGAGGGGGTCGTGCCCCCCCCGCCCCTGGGAACTCCTGCCCCATCCAACCCCCCACGTTTTTTGACCCCCCCCCCCGGAACCCCTGCCCCATCCACCCCCCTCCCCTGTCCCCTGACTGCCTCCAGAACTGGGCAGGAGGGTCTCGTGGGCCACTGTAGTGGGTGCCCACCCCACCCCTAAGAGCCAGAGGGACCTTCCGGGGCGCAAGGTGGGGAGTCCTGGCGGTGCTTACCTGGGGCAGCTCCCAAAAAGCATCTGGCAGGTCCCTCTGGCTCCTAGGGGCGGGGGAGCGTCCGCTCACCCCACTGATCACATCAAAAGTGGCGCCTTAGGCGCCGACTCCGTGGGTGCTCCGGGGCTGGAGCACCCACAGGGAAAATTTGGTGGGTGCAGAGCTCCCCAGCCCCAGCTCACCTCACCTCCGCTCTGCCTCCTCCCCTGAACGTGCCACCCCACTCTGCTTCTTCGCACCCCCCACCCCCAGCTTCCCGAGAATCAGCTGTTCATGCGGGAAGCCTGGGAGGGCTGAGAAGCAGGCGGCAGCTTTGCACTCAGGCCCAGGGAGGCAGAGGTGAACTGGGGTGGGGAGTGGTCCCCCCGCCCCTCCCCGGCCTGGGTTACCTGCTGCTGTGCGGGCGGCCTTCCTCGCTCCTCCCTGCCCCAACTCACCTCTGCCATCCTGGGCCTGAGCGCGAAGCCGCCGCCTGCTTCTCAGCCCTCCCAGGCTTCCCGCATGAACAGCTGATTCTCGGGAAGCTGGCCGGGGGTCCAGCGGAGAAGCAGAGCAGGGCGGTGCGTTCAGGAGAGGAGGCGGAGCGGAGATGAGCTGGGGCCGGGTGCAGGGCGGGAAGCTGCAGGTGGGTGCTCTGCACCCATCAAATTTTCACCATGGGTGCTCCAGCCCTGCGGCACCCACGGAGTTGGCAGCTAAGGCGCCACTTTTGACTGGTTGTTAAATTTAGAAGCCCTTTTAGAACCGGTTGTCACTCGCGGGACAACCAGTTCTAAAAGGGCTTCTAAATTTAACAACCGGTTCTAGTGAACCGGTGGGTGAACTGTCTCCAGCTCACCACTATATGTGTGCATGGGGAGAACAGTGGTGGTGGGAAGGAGGAGGGGAATTTGAGATTTTGGGCTAAGCACGTTAGCTGGCTGTTTCAGGTGAGCCAAAGGGACACGTGCACAGCTATCGCTTGGGGCTGTCTGCAAACTCAGGCAGACACCATAAGGCTGGGTCATGTATTAAGGGTTTTCTTTGTGACTATAAGAATGAGGATTTTTAAAAAAACAAAATTAATCAATTCTGGAGCATGATTCAGTTGCAAAGGGTGAATTCCAGAACAAATTCTGTGGCCTGTGGATGCACAGGGCGCTGAAAACTAGGTTCAGATTTCCCAGTGATTTTTCCCTCCTTCATTTTCGTTGTCAATGACAGGTTTTTTTTTTAAAAGGCACTCAAATTACTCAGGAGTCAAAAATATTTCAGTCGCCATTCTTGTGAATTTTACTGTATGTCCCATGTTATTTGTTTTCCTTAAAGCCCCAGCTCCCAGAGTCATGTTATCTCTCTGGAAAAAGTTCCTTTCATTCCCTGGCCCCCTTTGGGTTTTGTTTGCCCTTGTCACTATGCCACCTCAGCTGATTCTGGGTTCAATCTCAGCTCCTGGACTGGTTCTAGTGTCTAGCCACATGGGCTCCAGAGGAATGGTGGGGGCTTGCACTCATGGGGAAGGATAGCCCAGTGGTTAGGGTGCTCCCTGGGATTTAAGACCTGGGGTTAGTTCCTGTGTCCACTGCAGACTCTCTGCGTGAGCTTGGGCCAGTCGCTTCATCTCTCTGGGCCTCAGCTGCCCCATGGGGACAACAGCCCTGCCTGGTCACCCAGGGGGCTGTGGTGATACAGATGTGACAGACGGTGAGGTGCCCACGTACTAGAGTGATGGAGGCCAGAGACGTCCCTAAACCAGATGAGCATTACCAGGCTGAATTGTCTTGCTCCTCCTGCTGCCCCCCTCTCACTAGACTTGTGTCTTCCAGCACCCTGGCCCAGCGGTGCAGCAAACTCAGTTCTGTTCTGCTCTTGTCCAGTCCAGATACCCCCACACACGCCTGTTCTCTTCTGGCTCATGCCCTGCATCCTCCCATGCCTGGGCAGGGCTCCCTTGGTGTTGCCCTGGAAGGTTGCTGCCGCAATTCTGCCACTGCCTGGCTCCTGCATAGGGTCCCCCGATTTTATAGGGACAGTCCTGATATTTGGGTATTTGTCTTGTTTAGATGCCAATTACCTCCCCACCCCTGTCCCGCTTTTTCACCCTTGCTATCTGGTCACCCTACTCCTGCAGCACGGGCCCTGGCGAGCAGATGGTTGCTGAATATGGGCCACTGATGGCGCTGCCCCTGTGACTAACCAGAGGAGGCCGGTTCTGTGTGCCGGCTCAGCCCACCAGAGTGCTTTGGAAGTGGACTGGTGCTGTGCTCTCCTGCCAGGGCCTGAGACTCAGTCGCTAATTCTGGCTTTCCTACTCCTTATTAGATCCATAAAGTAGTAGAGCATTTCATTATGGGCCGGAGAGCGGCAGGCAATGCGAGTGAACGCTACCATTCACAGCTCCCTCCGGTGCCGTTCCAACATGCTACATCTTACACATGCCCTGCCATGTGTGCTGCTGTGCCCAAGCCCCTGGGGCCCCACCTCAGTGCCTAACGCCATCCCTGCTCTCCAGGGGTGTTAATGCAGCACATCCACATAACCCCCATGGAGTGGGGCAGGGAGAAGAGAATCTCCCCCCATGACATGGGGCTCCAGCACCTTCCACATGCAGGCAGCTCAGGACTCTGCTACCTTGCTCTTCTCTTCACTGCTGACGGTGGACAGGTGTATGCAAGGGAGGCCCTGATTCCCCAGCAAAGATGGGAAGGGTCCATGGGATGCTGAATGTAGCAGGCAGAAGAAGCCAGGATGGCGTGTCTTGTACCTACGGAGCAGGAAGCTCCTGAGAGGGCCTGGGGCAGGCTGAGATGAATGGGGTGAGTGGGGGAGGAGAAAAGCAACTGGCCCAGGCTGAGGGGGCCCATCCTGGGTCCTGCTTTTGTTGGTGCATTGGCTGCCAACATGGCCAACACCAGGGAATTTGAGGGCTGGACACCTGAGTCTTTATGGCTTGTGCTAGAGCCAGACTCTATAACAGCCCCACTTCCTGCATGATGTGTAACCTCCCCTCCCCATTCATTGGCCAGTGAAATCCGCTGTCCCTTCCTGGGGAAGCTAGCTGAGGGTATAGGCAGGGGCTGGGCAGTCTGGGCAGATCACAAGGTGCCAGGCTGGCAGGCTTCCAGGGGACCCAGCCCCACATCCTGGGCAGGGCACAGGGTGAGTGCCTCCTGCTTCTGGTGTGGGTCAGGGTCCCTGCATTCCACAGCTTCCTCTCAGTGCTGAGCACAGCCTGCCCCATGGCAGCTCCCTCCAGCAGGAGAGGGCAAGGCAGGATGCATGTGAATCCCAGGCCTTGAAGCTGCGCTGGGGCTCACCCTGCTGATTCTGAACCTATCTGTGAGGTGCAGCTCCCTGCCAGCCTGGCACAGTGTGTCCTTTGCCCTCCTGCCCAGGAGCTGTCAGCACCCATCCCCCAACCAGTCAACCCCTGGCCTCCTTGCTTTTCCATTGCATGCTGTCTGTGCCCCAGCACCCACTAAGAACGGGGCACTGAGACTGAGTTTAAACTGTTGTTTAATGGGTGCGAATCTGGTGCTTGTTAGTCACTGATAAAGCAAAGGAAAGCTCCTCCTGCACAGTTCTGCCAGTGCCCCTCACTCCTGCCTCACAGCCACCTGCTTGCCCAGCCCTGGGCTCGTCCCTGAGCTCTGCTGATGCTCCTCATTCCCGACCAGCAGCTTCCCTGTTATCTCAGGCCTGGGCCCCCGGATATACACCCTGCCAACTGACCCTTGGTTTGGGTTGTGCCGAGACAGAGCAGTGAGATCTCCCTGAGCCCCTTCACTCCCCAGGACAGGAGTGAGTGAGGTCATGGCCCATGCCTCCCCCACCCAGCACCACATTCCTCCCTGCAGCCTGTCACGGACTTACAGGACTCGTGCTCTCTCCTGGCCCCATAACGTCCCTGGAAGGAACCCCCTTCAATGTGACAGCCCTTCTCAGGGGACCATTCTCTCTTGGGGGTTAAGCCGTAGGCCCCTCTGCCTCTTGCTAACACACCTCTCTGAGCCCTCAGCACGCCTGTCTCTCGCCATGGGCCCCTCAGGGAGTCCACTCTCTCTGGACCTCTGGGGCCTCAACGCCCAGAGGGAATAATGAAACCCTGTTCTCTAGACTGGAGTGACTCTCATCCAGTGTAAAACAGGATGATTTGTGAGCATCTGAACCCAGCACAGGAAACTCTCCAGGCCTAGCATCCCTCAGCACCGTACATCTAGGTCTGTCCCGCATCCAGGTGGGCTCTGGATGCTTTCTCTCTGTCTAGTCCAGCAGCCCCCTCCTTCCAGCCAATCATCCAATATCATCTCCCCCAACAGCTCCTCCCCTGTCCTTTGTCTTCTGTCCCAAGTAAACAGGTCACTGGGGCTCTTGCTCTTCCATCCTTTGTTCCCCTCTGATGGAACTGATTGGTCAGGGCACCAGCATCCTCTCTCCTCAGCCCTTTGTCCCCCCCGCTGGCCAGAACCAGCTGGCTGCCAAGCTGGGGTGGGCCTCTTAGTCATTAGTTGTTAGGGTTCCCCATCTCCAGGCCATTGTCTGGGGTCCCAGCTGCTAGGTGAGGTCCTCTGCAACAACAAACCCTCTCCTATCATCTTGCTAAACATGCAGCACACAGGGAAACTGAGGTATGCACATACCATTCATGTAAAACACTACAAAAATCCCAACCTTGTCACAGGGCCGTGTGGGGAGTGGGGTGTATATCACAGTCCGGCTGGTAGCACCTCTGCCCTAGTGTGAACGTCAATCTCATGGCCTCTGCCCACCAAACCCAGGCGGGATCACGGAGTTCCAGCCAGCCGCTCCCAGGTCAGACAGCCATGACCCTGTGGTATCCGAGGGCTCCCATATCCTGGCAGAGTGCAGTGGGATCCACCCATGGTCAGTGGGGTCCCTCTGGATGCCCCTGACCCCCCCAGTCTATAATGCCCAGCAGTAGTCACTGCTCCAGGGGTGCCATGATTCAAGAGACCAGTCCTGCCTGGGGAGCACCTGAATGGCAGGATGGGGTAGGGGTGTTTGCTAGCCAAGGGCTGTCGCAGGTTGAGTGGGGGAGCCAGAACTGGCAGCATTTTGTGGTGTTTGCCAGGCGCCTAGAGCAGATGAGTCACATTGGCGACAAAGACCCTGCCAGCATCTTAGCCCAGCTTTCGAGGTCTGGTACCTTGGTAGAATGCAGCAGCACGGAGCCAGCGTTATCAACGTGTACAGTGATGGCAGAGCAGCATCTATTGAGTGCTTGCCTTAAGCACAGGGGGACCGTGGCATCCTGAACAGAGCAATGCCAAAGCCTGGGCAGAGATCTGGCCTGCAGCTTCTGTCAAGTCTAGCCCAGAGCTCCGCTCCGTACATGCCCCTCTGCACTCCAGCATTGGGTATGGGATGGGGCTAGGGAAAGACAAGAGGTTTCTCCAGATCCTCTGCCCGTTTTTATTCTAGTGGGAATGAAGGTGTGTTCTTTCATCAGCTGAATTAACCTTCCCAGTCTGCAGCCACACCTGGGCTGCTGGGGAAATGGACTGATTAAAAGCAGCAGCATATCTGAGGGACCGTCTACTCTCGTCTCCCCGAGCCCCACTTGAGGACCCATACCTGCGCTAGCTCTGATTGAGCTAGCGTGCTAAAGAGAATGGTGGCGCCGTCGTGGCCCTAGAGTGGGAAAGGCTAGCTTCCCCAGGGCAATCCCATCCGAGAGGCTAAGCGTAGTTGGTTGGCCAGCTTCTTGCGTTGCTGCAGCTACACTCTGTTTTTAGCACCTGAGCTCCAGCAGAGCCAATGTGGGTCCATCTCCTTGAGCTGGGAATTTATTTATTTGGCGTATGCAATCCAGTCAAGCCAAGCCACAGCATTCTTATCAACAGTGTTCAAAGCACAAAGACCTCCAGGAAGTTGAGTCATTTTGCAGCTCTCAGCACTGGGAATTACGCCCCCAGCTCCGAGCGAGCCCTGACTCCAGGTGCAGAAAGGATGAAGGCTAAACTGGGAGTTTAAAATGCCTTTGCATCATCCCAGGTGTGGCTGTAACAGAGGGGAGGAAACTGGGTTCACACTGATGAACAGGGGCCAGATCCCTGGTGGGTGTAAATCAGCATCATCCCAGGGCAGCTGATGGGCCACATTCCTCATGGGTGTAAATCAGCATCATCCAGCCAGTGGGGTGCCATCTCCCCAGACTCCCACAGACAGGCTACCTCTCCCTGCTCTGTGTGCAGGATCCCATGTGGAGGTCACCCCAGGGCAGGGTGCAGGGTCTCCCCCTCCTGCTCTGCACTGTAGCGATGCTGCACATGCACCCAACCCCTCCAGTGCCCCTTTCTGCTGCCCTGTGGCATTAATAAGAATGATCCTTAGCACCGCTCATCTTCAGAGCCCTTTAGAAACCCCAGCTAATGAACCCTCCCACGGGCTTGATCCCCATTTGCATTGCAAACCCCTCATTCCTGCTGTCTACTTCCCTGCATCTGGGCTCCTCCTGTCACTGGGCTCTGTGTTGGTATATTGCTAACCCTCTCCCCATTCCTATGCATTTGCTGCCAGCTGAATCCATGTTGCTGTTTCCTGCCAGCGATTTGAACCCTGGCTTTGGTGGCAGTTTCCCTGTCCTCACTGGGGCCTGCAGCTCCTCTTGACTCCACATCAGCTGTTGAGGGACCAGGACAGAGGCTGTGTTTGGCACAGTATTTCCTGCACAGACAGCAGCTGTTTTAAAAGGAAGATGAGGGGTGGGGCAGAAGCTCCCCACAGTGTTAATGGTTCATCAGCAGGCTTTGAACCCAGGATCTTGAACATCACAGTACAGGCCACCCCTGCATCAGCTAAAGAAGTGGCTCCATTAGTCAGGTGCAGTAGTAGGTTGTTATCCTCTAGTGCAGTGGCCCCTGATCCCTTCAGTAGCAAGACCCTCCTGTCATTAGCAATTTAGGGGTTGAAATGCCATCCAGGTTGAGAACCCCAGAGCTTGTGGACCAGTGGCCAGAGGGAAGCATGGCGTGCACCCCATGAGCACAGCACACTTTGCAGGAGGGGTGACCTCCTTTGTTTGGATTGGGCAGGGTTAGCTAGGCCCAGGACTTCTTGGGCAGGCATGTTGGGAAATTGTTGCCACGGACACTGCTGGGGAAGAAGGAGCAAGGAGGGGATTGGAGGAAGTGGGCTGGTGATTTGGGCCCAATGTGGGGGACTGGAGAAGGCAGAGACCCTCCCCTCAGGTGGTCTTCACCCCTGACCTGTGTCAGACCAGACCTTCACCCCTGATCCTGTGTGGGGAGGGGTACCGAAAGGCCTGTGATGTGTTTAGGGAGCATTGGGGGCTTATCCTGGTGTCCTAGAGCTAGGCTCCTGTTCTGTGAGCAGGGGGCTGTTCCCCTCCACCACAGAGTCCAAGGGGCTCTAAGGCTGAATGTGTCCATGAGGTGCCAGGTACACATGGGAGCTGCTGACAGTGCAGGCTACTGACTCGCTTGGGCGTGGGATGCTGGGATGGATCCGGCTGTTGCTCAGGAAAGTGTGTCAGCCTCATGCCTGTGAGTAGTAGCTACTGATGCTTTCCTGGAATAGGATTAGCATCAATGTAGCCAGTGCCAAGTAATTAGTGCTAACGAGCTGTCAGATGGGAAGCTCTGGTCACTGAATTGCCCAATAGCGATTAGGAAGGGATCTTCCCAGATCCTAGCCAGCAGCATCGTTCTCGTTGTGCAGCACAGAGGCGCTGACTCTGGGGGTGCTCTGGGGCTGAAGCACCCATGAAAAATAGTAGGGGGTGCTCAGCACCCACCAGTCACAGTGGTTCTTGGCCAGGGCTGGCTGCCGATCAGCTGTTCAGCAGGCCCCCAGGATGGCCAGCAGATCAGCAAGCAGCTGATGGGAGGCATTGGGGTGGGGGCTCAGGGGAGCGGGGGCGGGAAGAGGCGGAGTGACAGTGGGGCTTCAGGGAAAGGGGTGGAGCGGGGATGGGAAGAGGCAGGGTGAGGGCAGGGCCTCAGGGGAGGAGGCGGAGCAGGGCTGGGGCCTCATGGTGGAGCAGAGGTCGAGTACCTATTGTGGGGGTGTGGGAGAGTCAGCGCCTATGGTACAGAGTGTTGTGGTTGGCACTGCATTTGCAATCTGATGGGGCCCTGACACCCTGCAGCTTGTCCTGGCTCCCTTCGCAATCTTAACATTCTCCTAAATTGCCTGTTTCCAGTGTTACATGGTGTGGATCCCATGCTGAGGTGGGGCGAGCATCCTGCTAGGTGGGCACCGTGGGAGTCCAGGAATGGAAAATACTGAGAAGCAAGAGCTTGGCCACTGTTCCTTAGAATACTGCAGCGTGGCCTAACAGCTGAGTGCTTCCTGGAGTGGGGCACAGCAGGGTCTGGCAGTTGAGTGCCACAGTGGGGCTGGCTTCAGAACATAGGTGCAATGCCCCCAAATCCCTCATCAGTGCTCAGCCCCTTCATGGCAGAGAAGTTCTGGCCCTTCTGCAGCGCGTGAAAGCAAGGTGCCCAGGCCTGGACTCAGTGCTCCGGGGGAAAGGCTTGCCACAGGGCGACCTGGGGAGCCTGCAGCCCTAGGAGGCCACAGAATCCATCCCTTTGCTGCAGAGTCGTGGCCCGGAATCACAGATTTCTTTGGAAAAGGATGATTCTGGCTCTCAAGCCTTTGAAATGTGCCCACCCGAGCATCACTGACATAGTGGCGGGTGCCTGAATCTGCAGCCAGCCCTTGCCAATCGCTTGGAGGTATGAATGGTTCAGCTCAGTCTAGTGACAGTGATTTAAAATTCAATACAAGGTTATTGAGCAGAGTCACTCACCTCCCATGTGCTCCTCCTGTGTCCCTTCCCACCCTGTCCCCCACCCCTCCTGGCTGCCTGCAGCCCCAGCTAGCCTGTACCAAGCTGCCCAACCCTCCATTTCCCTGCCATCCAGTGGAAGCAAACCAAGCATTGCACTGGAAATGCGGGTTGTCACGGGCTCACAGGTTGTGCCCACTCTTGGCCTGTACAGTCCCTGGGGAGAACCCCCTTCAGTGAGACAGCTCTTCTCAGGGGTCTACTCTCTCCCCCAGGGGTTAAGCCCCTCTGCCTCCTGGAACCGCACCTCCCTGAGCCTTAGCACGCCTGTCTCTTGCCATGGGCCCCCTCAGGGAGTCCACTCGCTCTGGACTCCCGGGCCCTCCACTCCTGGTCCTTGTCCTGCCCCCACCAGTCCTGTTCTATGGGGCCCCAACCCCATCCTCATCCCACCCCTTCCACTCCTCTTCTGTGAGACCCCTGTCCTTGTTCTCCCCCACACCCACAAGCCCTATTCCGTGGGGCCCCAACACCATCCTCGTCTCGCCCCCACCACTCCTGTTCTGTGGGACCCCAGCCAACCCTATCCTCATCCCACCACCACCAGTCATGTTCTATAGGACTCCAGTCCAGTCCTTGTCCTGCCCCCGCCAGACCTGTTCTGTGGTACCCCAACCCGGTCCTCGTCCTCCCCGCAACAGCCCTATTCTATGGGGCTCCATCCCTGTCCTCCATAACCACCCCCCACCAGGGGATCCCAACCCCATCTTTGTCCCACCACTGCCAGTCCTGTTCTGTGGGGCCCCAACCCTGTCCTAGCCCCTATCACGGACTCCCAGGTCATGCCCACTCTTGGCCCTGTATGGTCCCTCGTGGGAATCCCCTTCAGTGTGACAGTCCTTCTCAGGGGTCCTCTCTCTCTCACAGGTTAACCCCGTCCGCCTCCTGGAACCACACCTCTCTGAGCCTTAGCACACCTGTCTCTCACCATGGGCCCCCTCAGGGAGTCAACTCCCAGAGGCAATAGAATCATAGAATCATAGAATATCAGGGTTGGAAGGGACCCCTGAAAGTCATCTAGTCCAACCCCCTGCTCGAAGCAGGACCAATTCCCAGTTAAATCATCCCAGCCAGGGCTTTGTCAAGCCTGACCTTAAAAACCTCTAAGGAAGGAGATTCTACCACCTCCCTAGGTAACGCATTCCAGTGTTTCACCACCCTCATAGTGAAAAAGTTTTTCCTAATATCCAATCTAAACCTCCCCCATTGCAACTTGAGACCATTACTCCTCGTTCTATCATCTGCTACCATTGAGAACAGTCTAGAGCCATCCTCTTTGGAACCCCCTTTCAGGTAGTTGAAAGCAGCTATCAAATCCCCCCTCATTCTTCTCTTCTGCAGGCTAAACAATCCCAGCTACCTCAGCCTCTCCTCATAACTCATGTGTTCCAGTCCCCTAATCATATTTGTTGCCCTTCGCTGGACTCTCTCCAATTTATCCACATCCTTCTTGAAGTGTGGGGCCCAAAACTGGACACAGTACTCCAGATGAGGCCTCACCAATGTCGAATAGAGGGGAACGATCACGTCCCTCGATCTGCTCGCTATGCCCCTACTTATACATCCCAAAATGCCATTGGCCTTCTTGGCAACAAGGGCACACTGTTGACTCATATCCAGCTTCTCGTCCACTGTCACCCCTAGGTCCTTTTCCGCAGAACTGCTGCCTAGCCATTCGGTCCCTAGTCTGTAGCGGTGCATTGGGTTCTTCCGTCCTAAGTGCAGGACCCTGCACTTATCCTTATTGAACCGCATCAGATTTCTTTTGGCCCAATCCTCCAATTTGTCTAGGTCCTTCTGTATCTTATCCCTCCCCTCCAGCATATCTACCACTCCTCCCAGTTTAGTATCATCCGCAAATTTGCTGAGAGTGCAATCCACACCATCCTCCAGATCATTTATGAAGATATTGAACAAAACCGGCCCCAGGACCGACCCTTGGGGTACTCCACTTGATACCGGCTGCCAACTAGACATGGAGCCATTGATCACTACCCGTTGAGCCCGACAATCTAGCCAGCTTTCTACCCACCTTATAGTGCATTCATCCAGCCCATACTTCCTTAACTTGCTGACAAGAATACTGTGGGAGACCATGCCAAAAGCTTTGCTAAAGTCAAGAAACAATACATCCACTGCTTTCCCTTCATCCACAGAACCAGTAATCTCATCATAAAAGGCGATTAGATTAGTCAGGCATGACCTTCCCTTGGTGAATCCATGCTGGCTGTTCCTGATCACTTTCCTCTCATGCAAGTGCTTCAGGATTGATTCTTTGAGGACCTGCTCCATGATTTTTCCAGGGACTGAGGTGAGGCTGACTGGCCTGTAGTTCCCAGGATCCTCCTTCTTCCCCTTTTTAAAGATGGGCACTACATTAGCCTTTTTCCAGTCATCCGGGACTTCCCCGGTTCGCCATGAGTTTTCAAAGATAATGGCCAATGGCTCTGCAATCACAGCCGCCAATTCCTTCAGCACTCTCGGATGCAACTTGTCCGGCCCCATGGACTTGTGCACGTCCAGCTTTTCTAAATAGTCCCTAACCACCTCTATCTCCACAGAGGGCTGGCCATCTCTGCCCCATTTTGTGATGCCCAGCGCAGCAGTCTGGGAGCTGACCTTGTTAGTGAAAACAGAGGCAAAAAAAGCATTGAGTACATTAGCTTTTTCCACATCCTCTGTCACTAGGTTGCCTCCCTCATTCAGTAAGGGGCCCACACATTCCTTGGCTTTCTTCTTGTTGCCAACATACCTGAAGAAACCCTTCTTGTTACTCTTGACATCTCTGGCTAGCTGCAGCTCCAGGTGCGATTTGGCCCTCCTGATATCATTCCTACATGCCCAAGCAATATTTTTATACTCTTCCCTGGTCATATGTCCAACCTTCCACTTCTTGTAAGCTTCTTTTTTATGTTTAAGATCCGCTAGGATTTCACCATTAAGCCAAGCTGGTCGCCTGCCATATTTACTATTCTTTCGACTCATCGGGATGGTTTGTCCCTGTAACCTCAACAGGGATTCTTTGAAATACAGCCAGCTCTCCTGGACTCCTTTCCCCTTCAAGTTAGTCCCCCAGGGGATCCTGGCCATCCGTTCCCTGAGGGAGTCAAAGTCTGCTTTCCTGAAGTCCAGGGTCCGTATCCTGCTGCTTACCTTTCTTCCCTGCGTCAGGATCCTGAACTCAACCAACTCATGGTCACTGCCTCCCAGATTCCCATCCACTTTTGCTTCCCCCACTAATTCTACCCGGTTTGTGAGCAGCAGGTCAAGAAAAGCGCCCCCCCTAGTTGGCTCCTCTAGCACTTGTGCCAGGAAATTGTCCCCTACGCTTTCCAAAAACTTCCTGGATTGTCTATGCACCGCTGTATTGCTCTCCCAGCAGATATCAGGAAAATTAAAGTCACCCATGAGAGTCAGGGCATGCGATCTAGTAGCTTCCATGAGCTGCCGGAAGAAAGCCTCATCTACCTCATCCCCCTGGTCCGGTGGTCTATAGCAGACTCCCATCACTACAGCACAATAATACAACCCTATACTCTAGACCGGAGCAACTCTCAGCTAGTGTGAAACAGGAGTGTTTATTGAATGTCTGAACACAGCATAGGAAACTCTCAGGGCTCCAAGGCCTGGCCTCCCTCAGCACAGTACATCTAAGTCTCCCCTGCATTCAGGTGGGCTCTGCCTACTCTCTCTCTCCAGTCCCAAGCCCCCCCCCCACCCCCCCCGCCTTCCAGCTGGGCATCTGATATCACCTCCCCCAAGCCCCGCCTCTGTCCATTGTCTTCTATCCAGGTAAACAGGGTTGCCTGGGCCTCCTCTCCTCTCAGCCGTCCTTTGTACCCCTCTGGCTGGAACCAGCTGGTCAGGTCATCGGGGTCCTCTCTTCACAGCCCATTGTCCTCCCACTTGCAGAACCAGCTGTGACTCCTGAGTTGTGCCTCCTGGTCACCAGTCACTGGGGTATCCATTCTCCCGGCCTTTGGTTGGGGTTCCAAGTTCTGTTGCCGGTCCTCTGTAACAACAAACTCCCTCTCCCATCCCCTCGTTAAACCAATAACACCCAGGGAAACTGAGTCCCACCACCCTCTGCACGCAAACCATTGGAAAAACCAAGAAAACCCCCCACTTTGTCACAGCAGGAACCGAGAGGAACCAAAGGGGCTCGAATACCCCAGAGAGGAAGCTGTGGCTGGTTCACGTGGCTGCACCTTCCATTCAGCCCCAGCCTCCTTGCTCTGCATTGGTCAGATCTTCCCCTTGATTCCCCACTGGCCCCAGAGAGCGGGGGCCTTGCTGGGGAGCCTGGATCCTGGCCTAGCTGGATCCTGCCCTAGATCCTTCGAGGGGCTGGAATTGCTGTTGAACCCCTAGTAGGGTGGATTGTGCCCTGGGGGTCTGGGCAAGCCAGGCTAGCTACCCCAGTGCCGCCTGGGGTCCCCCCCCTCGAGGGCTGAGAGGGGGCCACTGCGCATGCCCTCCCAGCCAGCTGCCTGTGGGGTGGCGAGGTGGGCACCTGCAAAACCAGACAAGCTCCTAGCGCCCCTGAGTTCCCCTGGATCCATGGCAGGGCTGGGACAGGTGAGGAGTGTTGGTCCAGCCTTGAGCCCTGCAAATCCCTCCCCATCCCCGCTGGGCCTGCTGCAGCCCAGCTCGGCCCTCTGAGCAGGAGTGGGGGGGCTCTGGCCTCTCTCTGCTGCTGCTCTTCCCCGGCCCGAGACACTGAGGTGCAGCCAGTGCAGGCACAAAGCTCCGTCCCGTCGGAGAGGGGGCTGCCTGGCACTGCCCGGATACTGCAGAGAGGCCCACAGGGGGAACT
This sequence comes from Lepidochelys olivacea, assembly GCF_965140295.1. Classification (NCBI taxonomy): domain Eukaryota; kingdom Metazoa; phylum Chordata; order Testudines; family Cheloniidae; genus Lepidochelys; species Lepidochelys olivacea. The sequence goes on from NC_140417.1 coordinate 50,214,298, forward strand.
GGAGCTTCCCTGCCAGCCCTCCTCTCTGGCCTTCCTTTCCATCCCTCCCTGTCCGGCAGCCCTCGCCTTCCTCCCTCTCCTGTACCGCTGTGGGGAGTCACAGCTCCTTGGGCCAGTCATGCATGTGCCCATGCATGTGCCCTCCCCTGCAATCTTGCTGGCTTCCCCCCCATGGCTTTGAGTCTCTGGGGGCCCGGTGGCCCACAGCTCTGCTCCCCCCACAATGTCTAGGGATGAGACCCAGCTGCACTGTATCTGCAGCAGGCCAGCTGGCTAGGCCCCTCATGCTTTGAGTCAGCCCCTGGCTCTCAGCACAGACGGGGACCAGTGCCACACCCTGTCCCGCCTCATTCCCCATAGGGCCTGCCTCTGGCTGGAGGAAGTTGGGGGAATCCGTCTTGCAGCGCCCTGTGGTGCCCGAGTGCCCTTGGTGCTACTCCCTGCACCACCCAGATGCGCCAGCTGGGCACTGAGACACTTGCACTGCCCCACTCAGCTCAGGGCTCTGGGCAGTGGCAGCTGAGAGGCGTGAGGCTTCCAGGCACCAGGGATCTGTGCCTGGGGCCCTCCATGGGCAGGGTGAGGCGCAATGGACTTGGAAACTACCTTGCACATTTTGACCAGGGCTCTCTGCCACCCGGCCCATCCTGCTGCAGGGAAAGGCCCTCCTTGAGCCCTGACCCAGGCACCTCTCTGCCTGGCCACTTCTCCATGCCCTGCCTTCTCAGGGCAGTAAGGAGGCTGCTTTAACCATGATGCCCTGCTCCCTTGCCCCAGCACCAGGCAGCCCAGGTGCCCTGCTGCAGCACTGGGCAACCACTGGCTTGGCCTCGGGAGCAGATGGTGCTGATCTGGGCCAACTGCCTCACCAGCACCTGCGGCCATGCCTCTATACCATGTAGCCTGGCTGGGCTGTGGGGAGCCCCCTAGTGGTGACACAGGGCAGCACTGGCTGGGAACCAGAGCCCTTGGGAGAACCACAGGGTCTGTCTGTGTCCAGCAGCCTCTGTAGTGAATCCCGCAGCCCAGAGACCACCCCCTCCCCTGCTAATAGGGCGTCTCAGACCCTCCTCCTGCCCCTCCTCTGCCAACAGAGCATCTCAGACCCCGCCCCCCCACCACCGTTACCCCTTTTAACAGGGTGTTTCAGACTGGCCTTGCCCCTTCCTCATGGACTTGCCTTTATCCTGCTTGTACAATTCCCATTGCCATAGCAACAGGCTCAGTGCCTGGTACCCAGAGCAGCAAGCTCTGCACTCCCCACATGCCTCCAGCTAACAGGTGTAGAGACCCCAGCCCAGCTCCTCTGCTCCTCCCAGTTCCTTGGCCCGCTGTGTGCAGGAGAGAGGGAAGTAAAAGCACAAGGGGCCACCCCCCCTTGATTTGGGGGCTGTGCCCAGTGAGAGTCCCTGCCCCAAGGGCACTGAGACTGTGCAGGGTTTGGGGTGGGTGCTGCCCCTGGGCTTTGTGCATGCAGTGCTCTGGGGCTCCAGGGTTCCGCATGGCCATCCCCAGGGCAGGGTTTGGGCTTGCTGCCTCTCGGGCTCACACTGGGCATTGCCATTCCCAGACCAGGGCAGGGCTTGAGCATGCTGTCTCTGGGTCTGGCTGGGCAGGGCCATTGCCAGGGCAGGGCTCAGGCATGCTGCCCCTGGGGCTCGTACTGGGTAGGGCCGTCGCCAGTGCAGGGCTGGGTCCAGCACGCCGCCAGTCGCAGCAACTGGGGCAGTGCAGCTCTGCAGGGCAGAATGCCACGTAACCCTGGGCATATGTTCCTGCCACGCTGTGGGCCGTTGTGGCGGCTCTGCATGTAGGGCTCTGCAGGGTGGAACCGCAGTGCGTTGAGGGGCAACGGAGAGCCGGGGTGGTGGTGTCAGCACTGATCCCATTGCACCGCACCGTGCTGGGGGAAGCTGTGCTGCAGGGAGGGGGCGGGTGGCTCTGCTGGGTCGCACTCTCCCCTCAGGTGGGGCTGACCCCATTGCTGGGCAGCAGGGGGTTGCTGTTTTCTGGAGCTGTGGCATCCAGGCCACATTCAGTCTGGGTGACGGCATGAATCCTGAATTCCGTCTGCCCATTGGATACTGGCTCCTCTGCCCTTCCTGGCCTGAGCTGCTGTGCTGCATGGCTGTTGACAGTGGGGTGGCCCGCCCCAGCAGTGGCCGTATTTCTGCAGCAGGCAAAGTGGTTCTTGTACAGAGATGCACACTCCAGCCCCCTTGCTAATCTGCTGGGCTTCACTGTTGGCTTCAATAGAAGCAGGAGGCAGCCCAAGCCTGGGGCCCCATCCCCCTTCTCGTTCTGGTGGTGTGAAGTAGACTATAGACTGGGGGCAGGGGAAGGGAATCAGGTTGACCATTGCTGGAGGCAGCCCTGGGGCAGCTGCAGTCCAGCAGTAACTGCAGCAACCCCCAACTTGTGCTTCAGGCCCACAGGGCAAGGGCCACCTGCCACCAATGCATCCAGGGCTCTGGGCCCCCTCAGGAGCAGGGCCCCCTCCTGGGGCTCTGGGCTGGGAATCACTGTGCCAGGAGCCTTAGCCCCAGTCAGCCTGCAGGGCCGTCCCTGCCCTCTTTCCTCCTCCACCGCCCCCGCCTCCGGAGACCCATGGTGCCTAAAATCCCAGTGTGCTGCATTGTTGGTCACTTCCCTGGAGTGTAATCCCCGCCCTGTGTGCCAGCTCTGGGTTCCCGATGCAGCCTGAGAACCGCTAATGGAACAGTTGCCTCACCCAGTGCAGGCCTCTCTGCCCATCCCTGAGCCAGTGCACACCTAGGGTGACCAGATGTACCGATTTTATAGGGACAGTCCTGATTTTGGGGTCTTTTTCTTATATAGGCTCCTATTACCCCCCACCCCCGTCCCGATTTTTCACATTTGCTGTCTAGTCACCCGACGCGCACCGTACAGCACCCAGTGCCCGTTTCAGGGGCTCAGGAATCCAGGCCTGTCCTCCCCACCCTCTGCGGGGTGCCCCGCTGGGGGCAATCCAGGGGCTCAGGCATCCAAGTCCTGTTTGTATTATCCATATTTTAAATGACTAGTTTGCTGGAGCTGGACAGTCAGAGGGAAACTATGGCCTGGATTTCAGATTCCTGCTGGACTTCAGCCCTGCTTCTGAGTTTTTTATGTAGCTCTCTGTCCCTTGCCCTGCCTGCCCTATGGTGGGTCTGGGGGCTGGTCCCTCTCTCCACAGGCACCGACTCCGTGGGTGCTCCAAGGCTCCAGGGCTGGAGCACCCAGGGGAAAAACCCACTGGCAGCTCTCCACTCCAGCTCACCTCCACCTCCTCCCCTGAATGTGCCATTCCTACTTCTCCTCCCAGTGCTTGCCGCCACAAAACAGCTGTTTTGCAGTGTAACAAGCCCCGGGAGGGAGGGGGAGGAGCAGGAACACCGCATGCTTAGGGGAGGAGGCGGGGAAGAGGTGGGGCCGGGGCAGGGATTTGGGGAAGGAGTCCAATGGGGTAGGGAGGGAGCGGGGTTGGGGCAGGGACTTTGGGGAAGGGGTTGGAATGGGGCGGGGTGGGGAAGGGGTGGGGGCAGGGCCAGGGTGGGCGGGGGTGTGAGCGCCTACTGGCGCCAGGAGAAGTTGGCGCCTATGCCTCTCTCTGCATCCTTAGCATGTCACTTGGACTGGGAGCACTGCAGGGCCAGGCTGGGTCTCCTGGTGTCTGTGCAGAACCTGGCACTGTGGGGCCTGTATCCTGGCAGGGCTCTGGGCACTCCTGCAATGTGCATGTGACACAGCAAGAGCTGTAGCCAGTGCCTGCATCCCCATCCCCCTGCAGCTCTGATCCCAGCCCCCAGTAGCTCCTGGGCCCTCTGCGACACAGCTCTGCCATGGGGCACAACGACACAGCCCAGCAGCAGGGCACTGTGCTGTGCTTTCACCCTAAGGACCAGAGGGAGTGGTCTGAAGGTCCAAAGGCTGTGGAGCTCCTGGGGAGAAGCACCAATTTGGATACGTTTCAATCCTGCCCCTTCTGGGCCTTCCCTCCTTGTCTGTCCCTTGTTAGCCAGGGTGCTGCTGGTTTTAGTCCCACGTTCTCCCCAGGGCGCTCAGGGAACAGCACAGGCCCAGCATTGTGGGAGGGTGCCCACTGCATGCTGAGTTACCTGCACAGACTCCTGTGTGGGGCTGTTGGTGCACAGTGAGCAGGGACACATGGCCAGCTGCTCCTTCAGCTGCAATCCCAGAGTGGCTGTGGTCACCATAGCCCTTAGAATAGAGCATGGGGTGCATAAGCCCCCTGAGGTCCACATGGGTGACGCATCCCCCTCTGCGCCTCAACCCCAGAGGATGTGAGTCGGGTACAGCCCCCATCTCTTCAGCTCCAGCTGGGAGCTCCAGAGAACCCTGGTTTGATCCCCCAAGGTGGAGCCCATCATGTAAGTGTGGACTTGGCCCTGGTTTGAACCCCAGCCCCTGAAACGGTGCAGGGCCCCCCAGTGGCAAGGTCTGTTACAGCCAGAGCCATGGGTGGTGCCCTGGCCCATCAGTGCCTCTAGGTGATTGAACTGGGGCCCTCCAGAGAAGGGAGCTGGGGCCTGACAGAGTCCTGGCCTCATGGACCAGGACCAGAGGGGGACCCTATAAAACTGATGGGGGATGCACAGCTGTGACACAGCATAGCTGCCCTTCTGGTCACCCTGGTAACTGTTCCCTGTGAGAACTTGCTGGTCTGGGTGGGAGGGATCTCGCTGGTGCCTGGGGGCTGGAGGATCTCGCTGAGGCGGGGCATGTCTCGCTGGTGCCTGGGGGCTGGAGGATCTCGCTGAGGCGGGGCATGTCTCGCTGGTGCCTGGGGGCTGGAGGATCTCGCTGAGGCGGGGCATGTCTCGCTGGTGCCTGGGGGCTGGAGGATCTCGCTGAGGCGGGGCATGTCTCGCTGGTGCCTGGGGGCTGGAGGATCTCGCTGAGGCGGGGCATGTCTCGCTGGTGCCTGGGGGCTGGAGGATCTCGCTGAGGCGGGGCATGTCTCGCTGGTGCCTGGGGGCTGGAGGATCTCGCTGAGGCGGGGCATGTCTCGCTGGTGCCTGGGGGCTGGAGGATCTCGCTGAGGCGGGGCATGTCTCGCTGGTGCCTGGGGGCTGGAGGATCTCGCTGAGGCGGGGCATGTCTCGCTGGTGCCTGGGGGCTGGAGGATCTCGCTGAGGCGGGGCATGTCTCGCTGGTGCCTGGGGGCTGGAGGATCTCGCTGAGGCGGGGCATGTCTCGCTGGTGCCTGGGGGCTGGAGGATCTCGCTGTGGGTCTGCAGGGGCATGCTGCTTATTCCAATGGGAGGATATAAAGCTTGTTCAAATGACTGAATGGCATCACCTGCTGGGAGCTGGCAGGGCCTGGTGGGGTTCACGCCGCACAGCCTCCATCTATAGCCCCTCTCCCTACCCAGCACCCCTCTCTGCTGCAGGATTTGGGGGGGGATCTGGGACTCTACTAGAGAAATGCTGCATGTGGGGTTGGCCAGCAGCAGTTGGAGGTGGCACAAATGCTGCCCAGTTGCTTCAATGGGATTCCCTCAGGCTCTGTCTGGTAGCGCCAGCCAGGATCAGTGATGGGAGGGCAGACAGGGCTAAGAAATGGGGCTGGAGGGTGCTGAATCCACTAGGCTGGGGCCCCTTGACAGCACTGGTAGTGGGGGCTAGCATGCTCAGGAGGCCAAAATTCTAATCCAAGGCAGCTGGGGGATGGAGGGTGAGGGACACAGGGGCCAGAGAAGCCAGAGAGCATGGGGCAGGGGACACTTCGGGGGTGTGGTACAGGGTGGGAAGCTGAAAGGCTGGGGTGGGGGGGAGCAGCACTGTGCCTAAAGGATGCCATAGAAGCTCATGTGACCAACACCTAGAGAGCAGAGGCTCATGTTGCTGGTTCTGCCTGGGACACGAGTCCCAGGGCTGAGAATGGAACTACAGCCACTGCCCCAAAACTGCGTTAATGCCCACTCACAGGGGGGTGGCGGTGCACGGTGCCCTTTTGGGGCGTTGAGTGCAGCCAGCCGCAAACCGGCTCCAGGCCAGCCCAGCCCTCACTCAGCAGCACTTGCTCCACCTCCGGCCCTGAGGAAGCAGCTTTCAGAACAATCTTACTGTGCATATGGATTTTAGAGTGCTGGGAAAGATCAGTCCTTAATGAAAAAGCTTTGCTCCCAAGCGAAAGAAGCCCTGTGACACTGCCCCCACCCTGATGGAATTGGCACAGCTGACAAGCTCAGAAATCTGCAGAGGACAGGACTTGAACTTCCTGCCAACATGTAGCTGTCTCCTGTTGCTGTGAGCTGCTCTGTGACTCTAGGGCAGCTGTGTCTTTTGCCCCCTGCTGACCAGCAGTCCTGCGGACCGCACTCCAACCACTCTCCTTGGCTTGTTCCCCAGACATGAGCTGCCTGGGGGATCTAACTCCCACTCCACCGCACATTGGAAATGTTGCTTTCCCAAGGAGGTGCCAGACACCAGCTGTGATCAATGCAGGGCAGGATCAGGGCAATAGTTTGAACCCCAGGTGGGTGCAAAAATTTTTATAAAAACCCTAAACATTTTGCTGTAATGCGATAATTTCAGGCATGTCTTGGGAACCCCGGGCTCAACGTTAGCCTGGATTTGGAGCACCTGCCGTGAGCACTGCTGAGGCACAGCACATTTCTAGGCAATCGGAGTTTGGATATGGATTTCTGAGCACTCAGAAAAATCAGTTGTTATGCAGTAAGTTTAGTTTGAGCCTTAATTGTAATGGTGCTAGCACCAAGAACAGGAAATTGAGTGCACAGTGCTGAGAGAGATCAACAAGGCAGCGAAGTCTGACAAAATGGAAACAAAGAGGATCTCAGCTACCCACTTAGCAACTGGGAAAATGGAACCAAGATTAGGAAAACCATTTCTCAATGTGTTAAGTAGTCACTTCATGGACCAGCTCAGGCTAAAGCTCACAAGGAGAACGACTGATCTCGCTAACACAGAGGAGTTAATTCAAGAAGTGACAGTAGCAGAGCCACTAAGTTACAGTGACCACACAACAGAATTAGGTTTGACACTCTCAGGGGTGGGGAGGACACCAAATGTGACCTTGACACCAAGCTTCAGAAAGGAAAATGTCAATGAAATAAGGAGACTAATGCAAAGGGAGTAAATCCTTAGCGGTAGCATGAATGCTACTTAAAAAACCAGGGATGGAGTCTCAGCAACCATGTGTGTCCCTGAGCATGCCTAGAACCAGGAAGGCAAGGAGTAAAGCAACAGGGCCAAGTGGCAGGTTCATGCAAAACTCCCTCAAAATATGGAAATCTAACTCTCTGCTTCTTTGCCTTCCAGCACCAGACCCGGCAATGCCGTTTGGCTGCGTCACCCTGGGAGACAAGAAAGATTACAACCAGCCATCTGAGGTGACTGACAGATATGACCTGGGACAGGTCATCAAAACGTGAGTATGAACCGGATGCTACCCGCCCTCTCCCCCACACCTCTTGCTCTGCTGTCTCCATTGCTTACACTCTCCCATCCCTTTTGTAGTGTGTAGGAAGTGGGTGGTATTCCTTTATGGCTCACCTAGATTGAGAGACTGGAATAGTAGATCATCTATAACAGTATCACTGGGAAGACAGAAGTGGCAGATTTACTAAGTGTAAAGGGGGCTAAAATGTAGGATCTGCTGCACAGCTTACCAGCCCCTACTAATCTCACAGAGAAAATGTTTGCTGCAATTGTGGAAATTCAGCCAACAATACACCCCGCCCCCAGCCATCGGTGAGCACCAAGTGTTTCCGCTGTTACAAAAGGAATCAAAAAGAAGCTGAGAAATGTTGTGAATATGGGGTTGGCTCAAGGCTCAGTGTTACCAGGCTTCAGAGAGTTGAAATGATGCATTAAGGGGCCAGTTAGTGTATGGTACACACACTGAAGCAAGCCAAAAACACCCAGTGATGCTGGCTTGACCTAAAACACACACCAGAAATTTCTGTATCTACTGTGTGTAGCTATGATAGATGCCAGGGAGCTGCAACAGCTCCATTTGATCCATACAACAAATAAACTGTGGGTCAAGAAGAAAGCACAGTGTGAGCAATGCTCAAGGACTGTGTGTCCATGCGACAAACAGCCGCACAATGCAAATGGTAGTTGGGTCAGGGACAAACCCTGGAGAAACTGCAAGAAATTGGGGTGAATGTAGGAAATGTGCTGGGGATTGCAAAAAGCACACCCCATCCCTCTAAGGGCCATCCCCGAGGAGTTCAGCATTGCAGATGATAACAGGGAGACTGTGGAGAATGCTATATTAAACTTCATTGCACCACGACCCCTTCTGACAACAAAAATTACTGCATGGGTAATTGGACTTGGACCAGGCTTCAGTCCCTGGCTGCAGTGAGACATTAAAATGGGGTCAGGACCCACTTTGGGTCCCAACCCACAGTATGACAACCACTGCAGCATCTCTACAGTTACTTACATTTAGAATACAATAAATGAAGGGTTATTTGGATTTCTTTCCAATGGGAAGGGTAAGATACAAAATGGAGCTGGATCGAGGCTCTGCTGTGACTGGGATTTCACAGTGTGGTTATCAGAGAGCAGAAAATCTCTGTGTAACTAGAAAATATAAAGAGAAACCCTCTCTCCCCTGGGCATTATTACAGGGAAGGTAACATCTATCTGTAACGAGCAGCTGCTAAATCTCTATGTTGTGAAGTGTGAGGGTCCTGCATTGTTTGAGAGATTCAGCTGGCCTGCCATGGCAACACAAACACACCCCTGCAGCGGTAAAGAACTGCGGAGCTCCAGACTGACACGCAAACAAGCGGAACTTTGGGACAAGGCAGCTGATGGCATCGGGAAACAAATGAGGAAGCTGGAAGAGAGCGAGCGATTTGGGAGTTGTGCAAAGCTCACCCGGTACCTTTGGAGACACGGCCAAAGGGAGAGGCAGAATTTCCACTCTTTGAGGGTGCTGGAGTTCCAGCCAAGGAGCTCCTGAGAGAGCCAGCAGTGAAATGAATTGAGGTGTCTGGAACTGGTATGATTTCAAGATTATCCTTAGCCATTGCTGCATGCAGATCAGTGTCCCTGGACTCAAATGGAGGCTGTCTTTGCCTCATTAGCCAGTGAGCAGCATTTCTTCAGGACCGACTTCGTCCAAGCCTGCCTACAAATGGAGGCTGGAGGCAGTGCCAAGAAGAACCTCACAATTATCACATACAAGGGCTTATTTCAGTCTAACTGGCTGGTGTTTGCAATAATGGCCGCATTTGCTGTTTGGCAGGGAGCCCTGGAGCAGGTGCCACAGGGCATGGCTGGTACTCCATCTCACGAGGACGAGAGCATGGGCATGAGGCCCCCACAAAGTCCCATGTGATGGTGGCTGAGCAGAGGCTGAGAGCAAAAAGGAAGAAATGGAAACCTTTCCAAGATTCAGCTGCACAGCATGGACGCATTTGTCAGGGAGCCAGCTGCAGCAGGGTCAGACAAGACAGTGGATACAGCGGACTCTAGCAGGGGCTGCCCAGTTGACGGCACTTCCCGACTGGTGGTGGAATGGAGCTAGCTACTGCTTGACCCTGCCACAGCCTGTGCTCGTGGTTGCTCAGCGCCTTCCCTGTCTGCAGCTGCATTTGGTCCTGCTCCTGGCCCAGTTCCTGCCCTTCTCTGTATTTGACACCCCTGGCTCTGGACTCCAGCTCCTCTCCCCAGGCACATCTCCAGCTCGCCCATCAGCTTTGTTTTTTGGCTTCTGGACCCTGGCTCCGACCTATGGCTCTGCTTTCAACTATGTCCCGGAGCAGCCTGTGGTCCTGATTCTTCACGCCAGCCCATTTCCGCTCTAACCTCCAGGCCTGGCCACCCCTATGGCTCTGACCATAGGCCCAATAACCCACATCCCAGGCATGATCCTTACAGTGCCATGGACAAAGCTGGTTTGTATAAATCACAAGACAAGTCTTAAGTAGGGCCGTTGATTGATCGCAGTTAACTCACGCAATTAACTCAAAAAAATTAATCGCGATTTAAAATGAATCGTGATTAATCATAGTTTTAATCGCACTGTTAAACAGTAGAATACCAATTAAAATTTATTAAATATTTTGGATATTTTTCTACATTTTCATATATATTGTATTCTGTGTTTGTAATTGAGATCAAAGTGTATATTTTTATTATAAATATTTGCACTGTAAAAATGATGAAATAGTATTTTTCAATTCACCTCATTCAAGTACTGTAGTGCAATCTCTTTGTCGTGAAAATGCAACTTACAAATGTAGATTTTTTTTTTGTTACATAACTGCACTCAAAAACAAAACAATGTAAAACTTCAGAGCCTACAAATCGACTCAGTTCTACTTCTCCTTCAGCCAATCGCTAAAACAAACAAGTTGGTTTACATTTACGGAGATAATGCTGCCCTCTTCTTATTTACATTGTCACCAGAAAGTGAGAACAGGCATTTGCATGGCACTTTTGTAGCCTGCATTTACGTGTCAGATATGCTAAACATTCGTATGCCCCTTCATGCTTCGGCCACCATTCCAGAGGACATGCTTCCATGCTGATGACACTCTGGGTTAATTAATTTTGTGACTGAAGTCCTTGGGGGAGAATTGTATATCCCCTGCTCTGTTTTACCTGCATTCTGCCACATATTTCATGACATAGCAGTCTCGGATGATGACCCAGCTTGTTTTCGAGGCTGGGATATTGTGAGTGACAACAGAACTCCATTCACATCCAAAGAGTTTCAGTTGTTTGTCAAAAGAACAAAGATGCCACATCAGCTCCTTCCCAACCTGCCACAGATGGATTAGTGGAAAGGTTTGTCTAGACATTCTAGCAAGTGATCCATGCTATGACCCTGGATAAGGGTAGCTTACAACACAAGACTGCAAATTTTCTATTTGCCTATAGGAATGCACCTCATGCGGCTACAAATCAGACACCAGCGAGGATGTTTTGGGGACATAATTTAAGATAACACCTGGACTTCTTAAAGCCTGATCTGTAGAGGGAGTTCACAAGAAACAATGTGATCAAATGGCCACAGATGAACACACAGCTTTCACGTGGGAGAAAAAGTCGTAGTAAGAGACGATCAAGACAATTGGTGGAAACCTGGAGTGATTGTGTCACAGACTGGTCCCATGCCTTAACAGGTAGAAGTGGCACCAAACATGTCCTAGAGAAGACCCAGAAACTAGCTTTTGAGCACAGGTTCAGCAGGAAGTTTTACACCTGTTGAAAATATTGAGCCTACAATACAACCACAGATGGTGACTTGTGATAGCACCAGTGAGTCTGCAGGTGACCCTGGCGCTACAGAGCAGGGAGATGTTGCTGAGACAGCTGCACAAGAAATACAGCTGCTGTTCCAAATCCTGCTGTGCTGGCTGTGAGCTGCTAGCTAGAGAGAAGTCGTCATCCTCCGCTCAGACTGGACATGCAGCATGCTGCACATGGAATAAGAGTAGCTTTGATAGTCCTGCATTAGTAACTACGTTATGTCCTTTTTCAGACTGAAGGGGGAGAGATATTTAGAGTATATTAGGCGGTAATACCATGGTATCCTAGGCACTGACTCTGTGGGTGTTCCGGGGCTCAAGCACCCACTGAAAAAAAAAATACGGAGTGCTCAGCACCTGCAGGGCCTGATTAATCTTTTGTGGTCCCCGGTGCCTGGACTGAGGCCGGCCTGCTGCTCCACCCAGAGGCCCTGCCCCCGCTTGGCCTCTTTGTTTCTGAGGCCCCACCTGAGCTCCCGCCCCCACTCAGCCTCTTCCCTTTGAGGCCCTGCCCGCTGCTTGCATGGAGTGGGTAGGGGTCAGAGAGGAGCGGAGGTGAAAGTAAGCCAGTACGCCCTGGTACGGAGTACCAGTAAGAGCCGGTGCACCGTCCTGGGACCGGCTTTCCCAGACAGCAATTTAAAGCCTTGGGGTAGCAGCGGCAGGGCTCCGGCGGGGATTTAAAGGGTCCCGGAGCTCCAGACACTGCTACTTCCCCGGCTCTTTAAATCCCCACCGGAGTCCTGCTGCCAAAGCCCTAGGGTAGCAGTGGCGGGGCTCGGGAGGGGATTTAAAGGGCCGGGGCGGTAGCAGCTGCCGGACCCCCAAGCCCTTTAAACCTCCGCCTGAGTCCTGCTGCTGAAGCCCTGGGGTAGTGGCGGCGGCGGGGCTCAGGCGGGGATTTAAAGGGCCCCGGAGCTCTAGACGCCGCTACCGCCCGGCCCTTTAAATCCGCACCTGAGCCCTGCTGCTGAAGCCCTGGGGTAGTGGTGGTGGGGCTCTGGAGGGGATTTAAAGGTCCAGGATGGTAGTGGCGGCTGGAGCCCCGGGGCCCTTTAAATTCCCAACAGAGCCCGGCCGCCGCTATCCCAGGGCTCGGGCAACAGGGCTCAGGCGGGGATTTAAAGGGCTCAGGGCTCTACCACAGTGGAGTCCCAGGCCCTTTAAAGCTCTGCCAGAGTCCAGAGCCCCGGGGTAGCGGTGGCAGCCAGGAGCCTCAGAGCTCCTCAGTGATTTAAAGGGCCCAGGGCTCCGCTGCGGTAGTGGCAGCTGGAGCCCTGGGCCCTTTAAATCACCCCCGAGCCCTGGGGCTCCCAGCTGCCTCTGCAGCTGGTAGGTCAGGGGTGATTTAAAGTTCCCAGGGATTTAAGGCCCTGCCTCTTCCGGTTAAGGCCACGTCCCTTCTGGTTGAGGCCACGCCCCCTGCTCAGGACTCCGGCGTACCGGTAAGTCTTCTAACTTACTTTCACCCTTGGAGAGGAGCAAGCACCCACTGACAAAAACAAAACTCCGCACCTGTGCGCAGTATCCCTTTAAATAGCTAGCAAGCCCTGTAGTGGGCCTTGCTGTCTTCTGTGTTTGAGCCCGCGTGCCCCCTGCCAGAGCTGTAGTGTGAATGTGTGGCTAGGCCTGGCATATTGTGTGTGGTTGATAACTGTGGTTATTTGGACCCCACCGTGCCCGTGCGGTTCCTGCATGTTACAGTCGTTGTGTGACACGTAAAAGACGCAACACTCTCCTCTTTTTATGTGTGCCCACCTCCCAGTTGGTATGATCAAGGGCATGGGGCGGGAGCAGGAACACCGTAGCAATGGAGACCGCCCCGTGGGCAAAGACGTGATAGCGTGGACCTGGCTACAGGGCTGGGAGCAGGAGCAGGGGATAATGAAGTTGGTGCCAGTGCAGGGGGTGACTGGGTGACGGTGCCAATGCAGGGGCGAGATTGGTAACAATATGGCAGTGATGCTCATGGTAGTGGTGTGGTTGCTGCTGGGGCCGACCGACACCAGGGATGGCTGCTGGTGGAAGCTGGGCAGAATATCCCAGGAGTCTCTCTAAGGACCCCTGCTCCAGTTTGTGACACCCCTGTGGGAGTCACCAGGCTTTGAGTTCCCTCAGCTGGTTGCTCTCAGCTGGCTGGTGTATGTGACTGTATCACAGCGAGATGGTTCCCAAATGACATCCATGGCCACTGTGGAAAGTATTGTCCGTTGTCCTGTGTCTTTGGTGACCTGTGTCAGGGGAGACTGCTTCTGCTGTGTCAGGGGAGACTGGAGATTTTTCAGGCCTGCACGGCTCTCCCACGATGTCCACTAGCCCCTCCCAGCAGGAGCTCTTGGGAATGTGTTCGCATGAGGATCCGGAACACTGTCAGTGAACGCCCTTGGCACATGCCTCTCCAGAAGGCAGAGGAAGCTGAGCAGCGGCCCACTGGAGCCATCCTTTCACTGGCAGGAACATAAACACCCTACCCTGGAGCACCTGCCTGGCTCAAGGAGTGATGGTGCGATTGGCAATGGTTTTGCACAGCCTGTGTTGGTGACCCCATGGCAACAGCGCTATCCAATCACAGGGAGCAGCGCCATGGGAACAGAAACAGAGACTGCAACAGAATGGAGAGACAGCGTCAGCTGAGGCGCCCTGTGGTGAGCAACAGCGATGATCACAGGGCTACGTGCAACCACCAGGCTCATCACAACTGCAGTGCCTGCGGCCATGGTTTCATTCCACACAAGAGCTTGGCCTGTCTATTGTATTCAGCTTCTGATATCTCTAAATCAGGTAATGGCATCTTTAATGTACAGTGCCACCTCCTCACCTCTTTTACCCATGCTATCCTTCCAGAACAGGTTAGAACCAGGGATTTGAACATGCCACTCATTCTGCCCAGTTTCAGCAATGCCAATTGTATCCAATTTCTTCTTATCAATGAGAATTTCCAGTTTTTCTTGCTTGTTACTCAGACTGCCGGCTTTGGTACAGAAGCAATGGAAAAATTTCTTCTCTGTACATTCTTCGTCCCATTGGTTCAGTTTGTTTTGTGATACACTGAGTTTGAGCAGGTACTGTATTTGCCCCCGAAGCACTATCCCTTAGCATTGCTATTGTAACGTTCTCCTGGGTACTCCAGCTAGCCTCCAGCTGAGAAGATTAGCATCTCTCCCACTTATGAGATGCAGGCTGTCCAATTTGGGCCACATTCCATGGAGAGAGGGTGCTATGCAATGTTCCACAAAACCAAACCCTTCTGCTTCACACCAGTCATGCAGCCAGTGGTTCACCTCCAGTATTTTCTGCCTTCTCTCACTCATGGGACCAGAAGAACTTCTGAGATCACTGGAACTTTTCTCTTCATCAGCTCCTTTCCAAGGTCCCTGACATCTTCTGTGGCCTGTGTAGTTCCATGTGATGCTGTGTTATTAGTCAAATAACCGACCCAATCTTGCAGTAACATCTTGTATTTTCATTCTCGGGGCACACTGCACTGTTATCTGTGTGTCCTTTGCTGAATTCTCTGCCCACTGGTCTTACTAGGGAGTCACCAATGATAATTACTTACCTTCTTAGCACAGAGTCCACAGCTAAGCCCTCTGAAACTCTTCTCTTTGCCACATGGTACATCCCTCCAGGATGGGCTTAAGCCATTCTAGCACTCCTGCTACCTCCTTTAGGGAGGTCAGCATTCTCTCCTGGTTGGCAGTGTTCAGTGCTGCAGAGAGGTCCCATAGGATGAGAATGGATGTGTGCCCTCCATTTGTAGACACCAGGAGTCATTCTTCTGTCCCATCTTCTGGCCTGGATCCTGACTGTGCTGGGTTTAGGATATTAGCTTAAATTTGGTGAGTCTGTAGTTGGCCGTTGTCTGCTTCTCTGTGAGCTTGCTTAGGAACAGATGGTTTGATACCACGCGGCAGTGGGCTAGAACCGAAGCATTCCGAGTGGGTTTCTTCAGTGTTGGTAGCACTATTGCAGCTCAGAAGGAGGGAGGGAAGATTCCTCCTCTGATGGAGGTGTTGGCTAGTCCTGGCAGGAGCAGCACCCATTGCTCCAGGCTGTCTGCCACCAGCCAGAAAAGGGGTGAGTCAGAGTCTTGGGTCCAGACTCCTTTACGGTGTCCAGTACTTTGTGAGGAGCAACTGCACTGAGCTCCAGGAATGCAGGTGGGTTCTTCTTTGGCTGGTACAGACAGAGTGGATCTAGGGTGTGTTAGAAACCTCCCTGAATGCACACTATCTTTTCAGCACCATAGGATGATAATTCTTCCCAGCACTTGGGGCTTGGCTCAGATGCAGGGTGTGGCCTCAGGACTGATGAAGCGATCTACCACCTAGGTAACTCCTTGGGACAGGATCTAGCTGGTCATTTCAGTGCAGGCTGATAGGAAGGTTCTCCTAGTGATTAATAAAGCCTTAGCATAGGCATGGAGGAATTCATTCTGTTTCATCCTGCCTGTATCAGCCTTTGTTTTCTGCTATCTGCGCTCAAGTTTCTGACTCTCTCACTCTCTCTCTCTCTTTATCCAGTTCAGGGTGTCAAAACCACAGAGACCTGTGTGGGTGATGGGGAGCAAGGGCCCACTTGGGGCCAATGGCCAAGGCAAGTGTAGAATAACGATGAGTCACTAGGTCCTGGACTCCTTGTCCTGTGGAGTCCTGCTGAACTTGGCAAAGTCCATGAGTCTTTCTGATGCTGGGTCCTGGAAGAGCGCTGTTCACTGCCTTAATGAGCTGATGGTCTGCCCAAGGCAGTGGCTGGGTTTTCATGTCTAATATTGATATCTAGACCAAAGAGCAGGTCCAGGCTGTGCCCAGCTGGGTGAGTTCACCAGAGATGAGGACAGGAGTTTGCGGGGGGGTTGTCTTTGCAGCCTTTTCGACATGAATGTTGAAATATCCCAAGATAACCATCGTTGTCAGTGAGTTCCTTCGTGAACCCTTTCATCTTTGGTCTGTAAATGAGCATAACATCTGTAAGCAGTGTCAGGATGAGCTCCACCCTGACATCTGGTGGTGAGGTGTGGCAAGTTGTGGAAAAGAACTTCAGGGGCTGATCTCATTTGCATAGGCACACCCACCACGCCTAGAATGAGACCATAGCTGCCCAAATGGTCACTTTGGCTGCTGTGGGATCCCCAGTGTCTCTGTTATTGGGGCAGGAAGAATAAATTGTTATTACCCTGATTATGGGAACTGTGCTTGGAACTGTACGTGGCCTTTTGTTATGATGGAGGGATTCACCATCAACTAAGTAGCACTCGCTAGGCAAGGGTCATGGGTTCCAAAACTGTGTGAAGGGAGAGAGGCTGGGGACAAGTATTAATACTTGGTGGCATGGGCCCCTTGGTGAGGGCCTTACATGCTGATTGCACTTCCTCCTCTCTCCACTGTAGAATATCAGAACTAATTCTGATTTCATTAGAAGTCTAGTTATAGGCTGCTGAGCTCACTTTGGGCTGACAGTGCACCAGCACTGGGGCTCCCCTACTATAAGCTGAATTCACCTAAGAGCTGAAATCACTGAGTGTTGTGTTAAGTAGTGGGGGAGCCTGAAGATATATTGTGGAGCAGTTTGCGGGACGGCTGGTGAAGCAGTTCGACGCGGAGCAGTGTGTGGATGGCAGGAGCTGCTTGTGGACCGTGGAGCTGAGTGAAGGAGTTCGTGGGGCAGCTGGCGGAGCGGAGCGCATCTGAGCGAAGGAGTTCGTGGGGTGGCTGGCGGAGCGGAGCGCAGCTGAGCGAAGGAGTTCGTGGGGCGGCTGGCGGAGCGGAGCGCAGCTGAGCGAAGGAGTTCGTGGGGCGGCTGGCGGAGCGGAGCGCAGCTGAGCGAAGGAGTTCGTGGGGCGGCTGGCGGAGCGGAGCGCAGATGAGCGAAGGAGTTCGTGGGGCGGCTGGTGGAGCGGAGTGCCGCTATGGAGCTATGGGGCGGTCAGCTTCAGATCACGTAAGGTGCCTCTTACCCCCGTCCCATTTCCACCCAGGTTGGGAGGTAAAGCTCCGCCGATAAACTTTCGAACTCCGGGGCTGCCCTGACCAGGGACAGAGACTTTTGGGGCATTGGACTTTTGGGACTTTGGGTGATTTGGGGTTGCTGGACTCAAGAACCAAAGGGAAAAGGGCATGCCCCAATTTGCCTGGGGTGGGGTTGTTTTTGCTCATGGGTTGTGTTATGAATCCTGTTGGTGGTGTTTCCCCAACATAATGCCACATTGTTTCTCTCTGTTATTAAAAGACTTTTGCTACACTCAGACTATGTGCTTGCGAGAGGGGAAGTATTGCCTCTTGGAGGCGCCCAGCGGGGGTGGTATATATTTGTCCCAGGTCACTGGGTGGGGGCTCGAGCCGGTTTGCATTGTGTTATTGGAATGGAACCCCTAGATATTGAACCCGGCCCTTGTTGCTGCCAACTCTGACGGGCAGAAGGGTTACATTTTTGGGGGCTCGTCCGGGATCGCCTGGGTCAGTACCCCTCGCAAGCACCTGTTGAGTGTTCCACTACATTGGGAAACAATTTATATTTTTTTTTGTTTGTGCTTATATTTTGAGGAAATTACTGTTTGTATAATGGCTAATATGTCAGGTTTGTTGGGCCCTGGCTCAGCAGCTTCTAGCTCGGAGGCTGCAGCCTCGGCTGATGATTGGACAAAAGCTCTGGGGCAAATATTGGAAAAGGTTGTGCTGCCCCATGCTGAGTCAGACTCTTGTCGTAAGTTAAGATTATTTGCTGGGGAGGAGGAGTTTGAACCCTGGTTAGAGCATACCACTGAAATGCTGCAAGAGTGGGCCGTACCAGATGCAGAAAAGCGAAGATGCCTTATAGAGAGCCTTGGCGGCCCAGCATTAGATGTGATTCGCACCCTGAAGCTCATTGACCCTGGGGTCAGTGTGAAGGACTGCCTAGAGGCCCTTGAACACAACTTTGGGAGCGTAGAGGGCCCTGAAGACAGCTACTGTAAGTTCCTTAATTCCCGACAACAAAAGGGCGAGAAGGCTTCAGCCTACATACAGAGACTGGAGAGACTGCTTCAGAGAGCTGTCATGAGGGGAGCAGTGACTGCTGAGCAGATGGATCAGACCAGACTGGCTCAAATTGTAAGAGGAACTCAGTATCAGAACCCGATTCTACTTCATCTCCGGCTAAGAGAACGACAGGAACATCCCCCAAGTTACTCCCAGCTGATAAAAGAGGTCCGAGAGGAGGAAGAAAGGCAGGCTGCCAGTGAGTTTTGGGAAGCCCAAACATCGGAGCCAGCCAGCACAACACCACTGCAAATGGCCAGTGTACTGATGGTGAGCACCAGAGAGGAACTTGCCCAACAAATGCAGGTCCTGACGGAACGGATAGCTGAGCTGCAAAGTACTGTTGACCGAGTTAAGACTTCTAGGAATAAGAAGCCTCAAACTGTAGCGATTGAGAAGCCCGCACTTAGAGCCACCATCCCCCCCAAGGCGAAGGGGGAAAGGTCAATTCTTCTGCTACCGATGTGGTCAGGATGGACACAGTGCTGCCAAGTGCCGTAATGAAGAAAACCCCTCCTTAGTGTATGGAAAGCTGAGGATCAGTTGGGAGAGATCCGGTAGCTGCCAGAGGGTCTGGGGACGGGGACCCCCCAGGTCTGCAGGATTTGAAGATTCCCCCAGAAAAGACTGTCCAGCTGGGATCCCTGCAGGACTGATAGGGCCTCGAGCAGAGGTCATGGTGAGGATCGAAGGGGTGGAGTGTAAAGCAGTGCTTGACACTGGATCTCAAGTGACTATTATATTTCAGTCATTCTACCAACAGATGCTTAGGCACCTGCCTATACAGCCACTGACTGGCCTTGGCCTATGTGGCCTCAGCATGGATGAATACCCCTATCAAGGGTATGTCATAGTGCACCTGGAATTCCCAGAGGAGGTTGCTGGGGTAAGAGAAGAGGTAGACACAGCTGCCTTAATATGCCCTGACCCTAAAGGGACTTCTGATGTGTCTGTGCTGATAGGGACCAACTCCAGTCTCTTCAAGGTACTCGCGGATTACTGCAGAAGGCGGGCTGGGGACCAGTACCTGAATACCCTGATGATCCATACGCTTTGTGCTGAAGCCTATAGGAAAATTGAGAGCGCTAAAAGGGACACATCTGAGCTACCGCTTGGGGCACTGAAGTACGCGGGCACAACCCCCTTAGTAGTGCCTGCAAGGACGGAGCAAGAAGTGCTTGTCATGAGTACCTGTCTGAAAGGCAGTAAAGGGACGTTAGCAATGATAGAGCAGCCGATGGGAGGAGAGCTCCCTGAAGGAGTGCTGGTCCCCAGTGGAGTCATAACCCTACCTGCTGAAGCCCAGGAAAGGGTGACTATACTGATTGCTAATGAAACGAGTCGTGATATTTTTGTGAAGCAAGGACAAAAGATAGCAGACCTCTTTGAGCCTGAGTCGATTGTAAAACCCCAGTATGAAACTCAAGTTCCGGCAATAGACCCAGCAAAGTTTGACTTTGGAGATTCACCAGTGTCCGAGGACTGGAAAGATCACCTGAGGAAGAAACTTTGTGAAAGATCCAAGGTGTTCTCACTGCATGAGTGGGATGTGGGATGTGCAAAAGGAGTAGAGCACAATATCAGACTACATGACTCTCGACCTTTCAGGGAGAGATCTAGGAAGATTGCTCTCTCTGAGATGGAAGATGTGCGACATCATCTTCAGGAGCTGGCTGCGAATGGCATCATTACAGAGTCCCGCAGCCCATACGCCTCACCCATTGTGGTAGTCCGCAAAAAGAATGGGAAAATCCGGATGTGTATTGACTACCGCACCCTAAACAGCCGTACTGTGGTCGACCAGTACACTATGCCTCGAGTGCAAGACGCCTTAGACTGTTTGCTGGGAAGCCAGTGGTTCTCTGTGTTGGATCTTCGAAGTGGATACTACCAGATCCCTCTGGGAGAAGAAGATAAGGAGAAGACAGCCTTCATCTGCCCATTAGGGTTTTATCAGTTCGAACGCATGCCCCAAGGGATTTCTGGAGCACCTGCCACCTTTCCACGTCTCATGGAGAAAGTTGTGGGAGACATGAATTTACTGCAAGTGTTAGTTTATTTGGATGACCTGATTGTGTTTGGAAGAACCTTAGAGGAGCATGAAGAAAGACTTCTTAAAGTGCTTGATAGGTTGGAGGATTATGGTCTGAAGCTTTCAATTGACAAATGCCAGTTCTGCAGAACCTCAGTGAAGTATGTGGGTCACATTGTGTCCCAAGAAGGTGTGAGTACTGATCCTGATAAAATAGAAGCACTCACCACATGGCCACGTCCAAGTAACTACAGAGAACTCAAGACCTTCCTTGGATTTAGTGGCTACTACCGCAGATTTGTGAAAAACTATGCTACGATTGTAAAGCCTCTGAATGATCTTACCAGGGGACATCAGTCCAGCAAGAACAAATCTAAGTCCAAGAATAAGGGGAGGTCCCCAAAGCCTCCTGTGCAGAGACACAATGGCCCCTTTGCACCATTTGGGCCACGGTGGGATGAGAGATGTGAAAGGGCTTTTCGAGAAATCATTACTTGCCTAACTCATGCTCCAGTCCTAGTTTTTGCTGACCCAAGCAAACCATTTATCCTGCATACTGATGCCAGTTTGGAGGGTCTGGGAGCAGTCCTGTACCAGGAAGTGGAAGGCAAATGTAAACCTGTAGCCTTTGCCAGCCGAGGATTGTCTGATAGTGAAACTCGCTATCCCACCCACAAGCTGGAGTTTTTGGCCTTGAAATGGGCCATCACTGAGAAATTTCGAGACTACTTGTATGGTGCTCAGTTCCAGGTGTGGACAGACAACAATCCACTGACTTATGTGTTAACAAGTGCTAAGCTGGATGCTACAGGGCAGAGATGGGTGGCCGCCTTGGCTAGCTATGAGTTCAGCATTCAGTACCGATCAGGGAGAAGCAATGTAGATGCAGATGCATTGTCCAGGCGTCCGCAGGCTCCAGAAGTTGCTGTGATACCCACAGATGGAGTGAGAGCTATTTGCAGTGTGAGTCGCCGAGAGCCAGAGGCCCGTGAAGACTTTCAGGGATGTGTTGCAGAAGCTTTGGGCCTGCCCCCTGAATGCATGCCTTCTGCTTTGGTGAACTATATTGCATTAGACCAATCTCCTTTGCCCATGCTCAATGCGGCTGACTGGCAAGAAGCCCAGCGGCAAGATATTGACATTCGTGATACACTACTTGCCAAAAGGGAGGGGCGAAGCCCAGCTGCGGTTGTCCCACCTAACCTGGAGGGTAAACTACTATTGAGAGAATGGACCAAACTAAAACTGATTCAGGGAGTGCTACACTGAATGACCACTGACCCTTTACAAAAACAACGAGCACAACTAGTACTGCCAAAAAAGTACAGAGCCCTGGCCATGAGGGCCCTGCATGATGACTTTGGGCATTTAGGGATGGAGAGGACCCTGGAACTTATTCGTAGTAGGTTCTATTGGCCCCGAATGGCTGAAGATGTTCGCAGGAAATGTGAGACTTGCGCTCGATGTGTTCAAAGGAAAACTCTGCCCACGAGGGCTGCATATCTCAAGAACATCACCAGCAACAAACCTTTGGAGTTGGTATGCATTGATTTCTTGTCTGTAGAGGTAGACAAGAGGAATGTTGGAAACATTCTAGTAGTGACTGACCATTTTACACGGTATGCACAAGCATATCCCACACGTGATCAGAGGGCCACCACCGTTGCTCGAGTATTGTGGGACAAATATTTCTCAGTCTATGGATTCCCGGCTCGGATACACTCTGATCAGGGGCAGGATTTTGAGAGTCACCTTCTGAAGGAGGTGCTGAAGATAGCAGGAATTAAAAAGTCTAGGACAACGCCTTATCACCCCCAAGGTGATCCTCAGCCAGAGAGGTTCAATCGAACCCTATTAGATATGTTGGGAACTTTGCGACCAGAGCAGAAGGCAACCTGGAGCCAGCATGTCGCATTTCTGGTGCATGCCTACAATGCCACAAAGAACGATGCTACGGGAGTCACCCCATATCTCTTGATGTTTGGGCGAGAACCAAGATTACCCATAGACTTGTGCTTTGGTGTATCAGAGGATGGAGATAGCTATGAAACTCATCAGCAATATGTATCCCGACTAAGAGAAAAGCTGCGGGATGCTTATCGCTTAGCTACCGCTGCGGCTCGGAAGAACGCAGACCGCAACAAACATCGATATGATGCTAGAGTGCGTTCGCAGGAGCTCCAGCCGGGGGACAGAGTCCTGCTGCGAAATTTGGGTATTGCTGGCAAACACAAGATAGCTGACAGATGGAAGGCAATACCTTACCTGGTGATGGAAAAGCTGGGAGATCTGCCAGTCTACAAGATCAAACCTGAAGACGGTCCAGGGCAAATAAAGACGGTGCATAGAAACCTTTTGCTCCCTGTGGGGGAATTGGTAAGCACCTCTTGTGAGATGGGCCACGGCAGGGCCGCCGGGCAGAACAGAGGTGCTAGACCAAAGCCGCCATCCAACACAGACAGTGGGCCCCCTGCAGCTAACTTACCCCTATTCTGCACATCTGAGAGTGAGTCTGAGGAGGAAGACGCAACCCTGGTGTATCCTGGGATGGAGACAAGATTTCAGTCTCGATCAGCTGAACCAAACGAGAGTTTTCCCTCTTCCGCCCTAAACCCAATGGCGAAACTATTTAGGCCCCTTTCTGATACCCCGGTGCTGCTGATGAGACCCCCCTGTGATGACACACACAGGTTATTGGACAATGGGGACAGACAGGTAGAGGATGTCCTGGGCACCTTGGACCCTCCAGCGTTAGAACTAGGAGTGCAGGGGCCTACGCCAGTAGCCGAGGGACCCTCCAGGGAAGCCTCTCCATCCGTCACTCAAGAGGATGTTCCCATTACTTCGGCAACAGAGATTCTCAATAGACGAGACAGGGTGATAAGACCAGTGAAACGGTTAACTTATGATGCACCTGGGGTGACTAGTGAGGAGCCAATACATTTAGCACACAGGCTTGTGGAAGCTAAAGTGGGCTTCCTGAGGCCCTTTGGAGGAAACCAATGAGTTGGTATAAAGGGAGTGTGATTTGTCGGGACGACAAAGTCTCGGCTGGGGGGAGGATGTAAGCAGTGTCAGGATGAGCTCCACCCTGACATCTGGTGGTGAGGTGTGGCAAGTTGTGGAAAAGAACTTCAGGGGCTGATCTCATTTGCATAGGCACACCCACCACGCCTAGAATGAGACCATAGCTGCCCAAATGGTCACTTTGGCTGCTGTGGGATCCCCAGTGTCTCTGTTATTGGGGCAGGAAGAATAAATTGTTATTACCCTGATTATGGGAATCAAGGACAGTGGAACTGTACTTGGCCTTTCGTTATGATGGAGGGACTCGCCATCAACTAAGTAGCACTCGCTAGGCAAGGGTCATGGGTTCCAAAACTGTGTGAAGGGAGAGAGGCTGGGGACAAGTATTAATACTTGGTGGCATGGGCCCCTTGGTGAGGGCCTTACATGCTGATTGCACTTCCTCCTCTCTCCACTGTAGAATATCAGAGCTAATTTTGATTTCATTAGAAGTCTAGTTATAGGCTGCTGAGCTCACTTTGGGCTGACAGTGCACCAGCACTGGGGCTCCCCTACTATAAGCTGAATTCACCTAAGAGCTGAAATCACTGAGTGTTGTGTTAAGTAGTGGGGGAGCCTGAAGATATATTGTGGAGCAGTTTGCGGGACGGCTGGTGAAGCAGTTCGACGCGGAGCAGTGTGTGGATGGCAGGAGCTGCTTGTGGGCCGTGGAGCTGAGCGAAGGAGTTCGTGGGGCGGCTGGCGGAGCGGAGCGCAGCTGAGCGAAGGAGTTCGTGGGGCGGCTGGCGGAGCGGAGCGCAGCTGAGCGAAGGAGTTCGTGGGGCGGCTGGCGGAGCGGAGCGCAGCTGAGCGAAGGAGTTCGTGGGGCGGCTGGCGGAGCGGAGCGCAGCTGAGCGAAGGAGTTCGTGGGGCGGCTGGCGGAGCGGAGTGCCGCTATGGAGCTATGGGGCGGTCAGCTTCAGATCACGTAAGGTGCCTCTTACCCCCGTCCCATTTCCACCCAGGTTGGGAGGTAAAGCTCCGCCGATAAACTTTCGAACTCTGGGGCTGCCCTGACCAGGGACAGAGACTTTTGGGGCATTGGACTTTTGGGACTTTGGGTGATTTGGGGTTGCTGGACTCAAGAACCAAAGGGAAAAGGGCATGCCCCAATTTGCCTGGGGTGGGGTTGTTTTTGCTCATGGGTTGTGTTATGAATCCTGTTGGTGGTGTTTCCCCAACATAATGCCACATTGTTTCTCTCTGTTATTAAAAGACTTTTGCTACACTCAGACTATGTGCTTGCGAGAGGGGAAGTATTGCCTCTTGGAGGCGCCCAGCGGGGGTGGTATATATTTGTCCCAGGTCACTGGGTGGGGGCTCGAGCCGGTTTGCATTGTGTTATTGGAATGGAACCCCTAGATATTGAACCCGGCCCTTGTTGCTGCCCACTCTGACGGGCAGAAGGGTTACACATCTGTGTTAGCTTTGGCTCTTGCTTCTATTGTTAGATTAATGAATTTGAATGACCGTGTCTTATCTGAGGCACCCTTTCTTGGATTTGATGTTTGCAGAGGAGATGAATGCAGTGCTGTTTGCCTTCTTGTCCTGTCTGGGTCTGTGATGTACCGAGTATCCTGGGGGTGTGCAGGTGACATACCCTGAGTGTCTGTATGTAACTGCAGCCCACCAGCCACACTTGGGTTATACTCCAGCTCTTACCATCCTGGGTTATACTGCAGAGTGACTCCAACACACCCCCAGCACCAGGTTTCCCCCAGAAATGTATGTCCTGTACTGCCCCACCCTCTCCTGGACAGTACAAATATTTTAAGTTTATTATTCCTTTAAGGGATTAATATGCCATCTTATTATCTCAAATAGTTATTCAGACACCCTGATTTAAACACACTGGATTAGATAAAACAGTAAAACAAGGTTATTAACTACAAAGAGAGAGATTTTAAGCAAGTACAAGTAATGAATCATAAAAGTCAGAAATGGTTACAAGAAAAATAAAGATAAGACATTTACTAATGCCTAATTTAACAAACTACCATAGATTCAAGCAAAGTTTCTTACCACATGCTCTAGAAGTCTTACTGACCAAACTCTTAGGTCAGGACCCCTCCCCAGAGTCCAAAGCCTGCTTCCTTTGTCTCTTCAGGTGTAGAGAATGTGATGGGAAAGGAGTGTTTGTCCCTCCTTATGGTTTCAGTCCCCTTCTTGAAAAACATTTCCAGCTGAAAATCAGGAGCCAAAGACTTGATGTGGAAGGATTTTCCCTGTTGGTTTTTGTACCTGTTTGAACTTCTTTGTCTTACCTTCCTGCTTGATAACTCTGTTTACTGGTTCAATGCAAATTAAGCAGAGCACACATTCCTTTCTTTAGTTCAGGCCTATTTGCTGACTTCTCTTGGGGCAGGGCTGTAGGGATTGGAACCTGTATTAACAAAACCCAGAGGTGAAAGTAAGCCAGTATGGTGTGGTATGGCGTACCGGCAAGAGCCAGTATGCCATGCCGGACCAGACCGGCTTCCCCAGGCTGGTGCTTTAAAGGGTCCGGGGCTCCCCAGGGGCTCTGGCAGCAGGGGCTCAGTCGGCACTTTAAAGGGCCAGGGTATTAAAGGCTCTGCCTCTTCCGGTTGAGGCCACGCCTCTTCTGGTCAAGGCCACGCCCCCTGCTCAGGACTCCGGAGTACCAGTAAGTCCTTTAAGTTACTTTCACCCCTGACAAAACCATACAGTAGAATGTTATAACTTCACATACAATGTTGCCACACATATTTTACCAGGACAGTACTGCCCAGCAAATTATGAGTTTTCAAATGATACCTTAAAAGGCTTCCTTTGTAAAAAGATTAAAGGGTGTGAATGCAAGGGTGTGATCTATCCTGAGGGGTTAGGTGGGCTAGGACCAGCAGCATATTATTGCCTAGGCCGACAAAGCCTAGGACCAGGGTGGCAAATTTGCAGGGGCGGGAAATTTATAATAGCAGCATTTTTGTAATCGCAGCCTCAGTGACGCTGCGATTCTACCAATCATAGCGCGTATTGATACCACCCATGATGGCGCGACACCATTTAGTAAACATACTTGTGAGAATCCTAAACATTAATAATATGACTGGAAGGAAGAAATTAAGCGATTCTAGTTCCAAAAAAATGCTATACAAAAGAAAGAAAGGGAAAATGAAATGATAGCAAAAATGCACAAAATAGATTCCTTTGTTGTACCAGTTAGTGCTGACAGTGAGACAGAAAAAATAGTTGAAAGTAGTAGTGAAGTAAAAAGTGAAAATATTGGTGTTGATATAGAGAATATTGATGTGATTAAAGTACATATTGAAACTAATGAAGAAATTCTGGCTGCGGTTAGTGTTGAAGAAAATGCTCCAAACACGAGCATATCAGAGACGACCGGGAATCATGTTCATCTGGATATCTTTGACAATACTGCAGAGATTTACGAATCACATCAATCAGAAATTCAATCTGACATTGAAATATCTACCCTAGGTGACGACCTGGCCCAATGGACATTGAATGATGCTACAATTGAGTATTTATCAACGCATGGTATTAAACAAAATATCGATAGTGATTTTACTAACTCAAAAAGACAATATACTGATAAAATGCATGTTCTAACAAATAATGTGTTTGAACAACATCTTTTAAATGGTGAAGTAAAGCCACAGCAATATCTTGTATATTTGGAGAGTAAAGGAGCCGTGCCCCATGTCGATTATTCGGAGGGATCTCTAGTCTGGCGACAAGTGGATACCATGACTGGAAAAACATATCAGCTCAACTACGTGAACATGAAAATTCGACTGAACATAAAATGGGTGTAATGACAATGGTGAAGAGAGGCAAGATATCGGGAAGAATTTATACGAATTTAAAGTTTCAAATGGAAGAAGAAATTATTTATTGGCGAAATGTAATGAAGAGGATTGTAGCAGGGGTAGGGAAACTTTCAAGCAGAGGACTTGCATTTAGCGGTAAGATGGAAAAATTTGGATCACCTTATAACGGCATTACATGATGGCCCTTGAGCTTGTCACAGAATTTGATCCATTTTTAGCAAATCACATTGCATGTTACGGAAATGAAGGTCGAGGTAACATATCTTATTTTTCATCCTATATATGTAATGAATTTATAAAAATCGATGGCTTCAAATGTGATCTCAAATATTATTAAAGAAGTAAAAGAAGCCAAATATTTCTTGATAAGCATTGACTCAGCTCCCGACATATCTCATGTTGATCAATTGGCTTTTATACTGAGATATGTAAACGATGATGACATACCAGTAGAGAGGTTTCTTTGTTTTTTACCAAATACTGGCCACAAATCAGAACAGTTAGCTGATGCTGTACTTTCAACTGTGAATTGTTATGGATTAGATATCGCAACTGCCGTGGCCAGTCGTATGACAATGCCACTAACATGTCTGGTGTATATAGCGGGTTGCAAGCAAGAATAAAGACTATAAATCCTTATGCTGTGTGTGTGCCTTGCTCTGTGTATTCTTTAAATCTGGTTGGAGTATGTGCAGCAGAAAGTTGTCAAGAAGCATGTTCATTTTTCTCAACTGTCCAACATCTTTATTCATTTTTTTCTGCCTCTAATCACCGGTGGGAGATTTTACTATCTAATTTGAAGCCAGGCAGTAAAGTAATAAAAAGACTTCCTGAGACTCGATGGTCATCTCGAGTGGAAGCTTGTCATAATTTGAGTGAAAACTGGAATGCTATTAATTAAAGCCTTAAATACAATAAAGGAAGATGCTACCTGTTACATGTAATGAAGCTGCAGGCCTTCAGTGAAAACTCAATCGACTTGAGGCAGCTTTTATGGCTATATTTTGGAGCTCACTCTTGGATCAATTTCATATAACTAGCCAAAAACTGCAAAATGTTAATATTGATATACAGACAGTTGTAGAACTCTACAACTCACAAATAGGATACATTAACTCTATATGGGACTTGTTTGATATGTATGAAGAGAAAGCCAAAGAAAAATCTGAAACTGAAGACTACAAATTTGACACAAGGCGAAAAAGAAAGCGTAAACTTCAATCTGATGAGACACGCGAAGGTGAAGTGGAAATGTATGGTAGAGATAAATTTAAAGTAGATACTTTTTTAACAATACTAGACCTTGTATGCGCTGAATTAAAACACAGAAGTAATGCATATCAAGAAATTTATGGCAGATTTCAGTTTCTCTCTAATGTTACCAATACTTCAACAACAGATATAACAGGAGAGTGTGTGGCGGGGGGGGAGAAAACCTGGATTTGTGCTGGAAATGGCCCACCTTGATTATCATACACATCGTAAGGAGAGTGATCACTTTACATAAGCTATTACCAGCAGGAGAGCGGGGAGGGGGGAGAGAAAACCTTTTGTAGTGATAAACACCCATTTTTTCATGATTTGTGTGTATAAAAACAAACATCTTCTGTATTTTCCATAGTATGCATCTGATGAAGTGAGCTGTAGCTCACGAAAGCTTATGCTCAAATAAATTGGTTAGTCTCTAAGGTGCCACAAGTACTCCTTTTCTTTTAACAGATATAACCGTTCACGCTAAAAAATTACAGCTATGCTACCAAGGAGATTTAGAAGAATCATTTGTGAATGAATGTCTACATTTTCGATCGTATTTGGAAGGTGTCAAAATTCCTGAAAATGAAAAGAAGTCAATTTTAAGATATTGCAGCCTTCTTTGAAATCGAAACATTCATTCAGTATATCCAAATATTGATATTGCCTTCCGAATGTTCATTTGCACACCTGCTACAAACTGTTCAGCGGAACGATCATTTTCGGCATTAAAAAGGGTGAAAAACTATTTGAGGGCTAATCTCAGTGAAGAAAAATTAAACTCCCTTTCTCTCCTGACAATTGAAAAGGATCTACCAACTTCTCTGGATTACACAGAATTAATTAATACGTTTGTCGCTCAAAGGTATAGGTGTAAACAAATGTAACTACTTACTATTCACATACTTATATTTCTTTTATTGTATCTACACAAAAAAAATATTTGATATACACCGGACCCCTGCTTGAACGCAGGGTTTTGGATCCATGCGCGGTCACGCGCTATACAGACGCACGTTCAAGCGGGGGTCCGCTGTACTTGTAATTTTATTTATAATAAAACTTGTAAATGTTCAATTATTTTAATGATATTTAGATTCATTTTAGTTCAAATGAATTTGTAAAAAAACTAAAACAAGTTCATAAGGGGCCGGGCGCAGCAATTATTTCAGGGCCTAGGGGCAGCAAAATCATTAATCCGCACGTAACATTAATCCCCCGCTAGCACGGGGCTCCTGGCATCATCCAGCCTTGGAGATGCAGGCTAGATCAGGGGATTCATCACTGGCAAGGTCATGGGTGTTGGAGATGGAGCTTGCATTGATTGGTGTCAATATTAGTTCATGTAGCTCTGTGCTGCCGGCTTTGGGCCCATGCCTAGCTAATGTTCCCAGGCAGTGGACAGGTGCTAGATGGCTGGAATCTGACTTCTTAGATCTGCTCTCTTTTGGTGCTAAGGCCTGATTGAGTCCTGGGAGTGGGTAGACCTGGAGCAGTCAGTCCTGGGAGTAGTGGTGGGTGTGCTGCAAGCATGATACTAGGCAGAGTCCATTCCAAGCAGAGGAGGGAGTTCATGGCATTAGACACCCATTTCCTTGCTGCACTTAGCTGGCTTTCCAGGGGTGCAAGGGAGACAGCACTTCCAATGTAGCGTGTGAGTTTCAGCTGTAAAAAAAGCCCTCTTGGCCAGAAGGTGATGGCAAAGCCTGGAGAAGCAGGACTGAGGCCCAGAGTTCCTTCCATATAAGAGAGGCAGTGTCCTATGGGAGCCTGAGCCCAGGTCGGGGTTCTGTGCTGGAGGGAGAAGTCACAGCCTCACTTTCACATTGTAGCAATTCTGTCTGGTGCTGGAATTTCCTCAAGTGCAGGGAGGTTTCTCCCACTGCGGCAGGGTGAGTGTGCTGCCGAAAGCCACGACAACTGAAGGTGCAACATGGAGGTGGCACCCAAGCAACCTTAACTCTTCCCCCCAAGGAGTTCAGCCTCCCACCTGCCTCGCGTCCTGTAGTGTATGCCCCTCGCAGCATTGGTTGGGTAGCTGGTGTCACACAGACAGTTCTTTGACGCTAGTTCGATGAATTGCCACCACACTGATCTGTGCTCTGACAGCATGATCTGGGCACCAAGGTAGCAGTTAGGGAAGCAGATCCTTGCACCTCCCTCCCAGAAGGTAACACACAGGGCTTCTTGCCAGCACTAGCCCGACATGGGGCAACCTGGGACAGTCCTAACAGGGCCCCTGCTGATTTGTTCCCCAGGGAGGAATTCTGTGAAATATTCCGGGCCAAAGAGAAGACGACAGGAAAGCTCTACACGTGCAAGAAGTTCCTGAAGAGAGACGGGCGGAAGGTGCGGAAGGCGGCCAAGAATGAGATCATCATCCTCAAAATGTGAGTCACTGTATCTTCCCATCCTGGGGATTGAGCGTGAAGCTCTCAGCATTAACGGCATGAGTCGCTGCGTATACTACAGGAGTAACTCTGTTAGCTAGCAGCTGTAATAGACTCTTATCCTCTTCTGCGGACCAGCCAATGGAGGGGGACAAATGTACCAGTGGGAGCTACGTCTGCTGAAGCCATGACACAACCTGACCAGGCTCTGCTAACCCGGTCTCCTTCTAATGGGCCCCCTGCTCAGAGCATTCCTGCTGACAACAGGCCTCTTCTACATGTAACTGCACTTGTCCATCTGTGGGCCCCCAACATCGCCTGCTCCAATGCTGGGAGGGCTGGGTAGGGCAGCCCCACGGCTCCTTTTGTTGTGCCTCTGGTCCCTTGGGCCAAGCTGACCTAGCACTACATCTTGCTCACAAGCTGACCTCTGTGCGTGATCAGTGCCAACTTATAGAAGAGCCCTTTCTTCTTGGGACATGCCCACAGTACCCTTTGACAGTCAATGGGTACTCTTTGCCTCCCCCACTGCAGGCAATATAGCAGGGACTGAGAGGGGAGACAGGGTGTGTGTTACAGCGGGGAGATGAGGCTATACACAGAGGGTAGCCTGAGTTGCCCCTGCCCATGTGGCTATGTGGCCAGGCGAAATCAGTGCTCCCTTCCCTTGGGTGCTGGTAGTTGGCTTCATCCCCACGCCCCCTTCTACTGGACTTGCAGTGCATGTTGCCCAGCCCCAGCTCCCCAGCAGGCATGGCCAGGCCTGGTGCCAGGCTCCAGGTTGGGTTAAGGTGGGCACAGAGGGGAAGGTCTGGCCTAGGCCTCCAGCCAGTCTGAGGCAGAGTCCAGCTGGTCCAGCCCCCAGGCCAGCCTGACTCAGAGGTGGGGGCACCAGGGGGTCCTAGCAGAGTTTGGGGCTGCGGCGGGATCCCTGGCCCCCACCCACCAGTCTCCGTCCTGCTGCTGGGTGGGGCCAGTTGGTTTCACCCTCCCTCTCAACCAATCAGGCAGCCTCTGTGCCTCCAGCTCCTCCCCCTCCTCCAATGGGAGACCCTGAGGGACTGGGGGAGGAGCCAGAGGAAAGGGTGCTGAGCAGCTGGCAGAAGAAGCTGGCCACAACTGAGTGAGGAATCTTGCCCAGCCTGTACAGTGCTCGGCGTTCTCCCTGCCCTGTCCACTGTGTTGTACCCAGCTCTCCCGCAGCTTGGCCTCCCCAGTCTTCTCTCCCCTCTGACCTGCATGGCTCCCACAAGAGCCTCCAGTGCCTGCCCTGCCCTAGTGGGAGCAGAGCAGGGGGCAGAGTCTCTGTGTCCTGGCACAGACAAGTACCCCAGTGACGTGGTGCCACGCTGGGCAGAGTCCGCTAACCCCATGTTCTCTTGCTCTGTGCTCCCAGGGTGAAGCACCCTAACATCCTGCAGCTGGTGGACGTGTACGTCACCCGCAAAGAGTACTTCATCTTCCTGGAACTGTAAGTCAGTGCTGCCTGGTACCCGGCAGCTGTGAGATTGGCCCCAGCCAGCTCTGACAGGGCCCCTGCCCCTCCCCAGAGAGACCCTGGCTCTGGGGTCCCAGAGGGAGCTTGCTATGGCTGTAATCCCTCCACTGCTGCTCCCCAGACACGTGTCTGGGGCAGCCACACCAGACGCCCCCTGGGTAATTCCCAGAAGCCCCTTTCTCCTTCTGGGAGGCTCTGTTTCCATGCAGATCTGCCCCACAAAGCTGGCCTGGCTCCCCTCCTGGGACTGCTCTTGCCCCATGGCCAGATGCTGTACTCATTAGCAGGTCAGTCTAGAGGCAGCTCCTGCTTAGAATTACAGCTCAGCTCTGAGCTGAGGACTGGCCATGCGCCACAGCCAGGGCAGCTTATGGCTGGCAGCACAGGGCTTGTTGATTGCCATGTACAGAGGGCTGGAGCTCTCAATTAACACAGGTCTGGGACCCTTCTTTATCACACAAGCCATACAGGAGAAAGAACCATGCTGGGAAGGTCAGGGGATCTGTGGTGACTCTGTGGAGGCTGATTCATGTTCCTCACCAGATTCAGCTGCAGCCTGCTGTGGGGAGCTGTCAGGAATGCTCAAGCCCCTGCTGTGGGCATGCTTCTTGGGTAGGCGTGGCTTGGCCAACTTCACTGAAACTCTTGACAGCAGGGGCCTGGGGGGTTCAGCTGAGCACCCAGAAATGCAGAGGCTGCTCCATAGCATTACCTGCAGCTCTAAGATCCAGCACTCTGATGAGATGCACACTGTGTCCTGCCTCTGGCTGGGCTGGACTCCTGGACAGCTCCTCTTCCCTTGCCATGCTTCCTGCTTTTCCTAACCAAGCCAAGGACCCAGCTGCCTCTGCAGCCTGGGGCAGCTGCTGTTGTTGGATGGGGAGGGTTCTGAGACCCTGCAGTATCTGGGGTGCTCATGTGAGTCTTGGAGTGCTCCAGCCATAGCTTGGGGAGTGTTGGGTGCAAGGCCTGCCCCTCAGGGCAAAGGCCTGACCCTGCTGCTCTCTCAGGTGTGGGCTTTGTCCCCCCACTGCAGGGCCACAGGCCGGGAGGTGTTCGACTGGATCCTGGATCAGGGTTATTACTCTGAACGGGACACCAGCAATGTCATCCGACAGGTGCTGGAGGCCGTCGCCTACCTGCATTCACTCAAGATTGTGCACAGGAACCTCAAGGTCAGTCAGCCAGCTCCCCCACTGGCCTGCATGCCCCGGGACAGTCTGTTACCTGCACACCCCATCTGCCCTTGCAGCCCCCAGCCATCACAAGCAATTGAGCTCTAATGTCGCTCCCCACTCTCATACCTCTCCAGGGGATGGGGCTCTGGGGGGGTACCTCACTGTGCTCCCCAGTAGATGCTGCTCAGCCCCATAGCCTGGCTCCCTGCTGCAGGCTGGTTCGTGGCTCCCTGGCCTGGTGTGCCCAGCAGTGTAGCTTCTCTATATGGCAAATGGCCTCTTCTCTGAGCCATTCTCCCCTGGGGCAGGATGGGGTGCTGGCTGATCCACAGAGCCCTGGGTGAGATGCACCTTGGTGCCCAGGGAGCATTATCAGGCCCTGGTGGGCATGAGGCACAAACACCCCCACCCCAAACACACACACACACAGCAGTGTGCCCATCCCTGGGCTGGGTTGTGCTCTCTCCTTCCACTCCTGCCTTTCTTTCGGTATGGGGACCTGCAGCTGGAGAACCTAGTGTATTACAACCGCCTGAAGAACTCCAAGATCGTAATCAGTGACTTCCACCTGGCAAAGCTAGAGAACGGCCTCATCAAGGAGCCCTGTGGCACCCCAGAGTATCTAGGTAAGAAACAGCGAGGTGGGCATCGGGGGGCATTTGGCAAGGGGCAGCAAGGGACAGACTAGGCAAGAGAGGGCACAAAAATGAAGTATTTCTGCTCAAAAACCAAGAGTGTGCCACAGAGTGAGAAGTTGCCCCCAGAGCCTGCTCCAGGGGCTCAGTAATCTAGGCTGGTCCTCCCCACGCCACCCCCTCATCCCCGGCCCAGGGGCTGCCCCAGAGCCCCTTCCAGCGGCTCAGGAATAGTTAAAGGCTGGCTTGTGCCCTGAAGCATGAGGGCTGAGGTCCCTTCCATCCTTTTGCTTCTCCCACCCAAGGGCAGAATTTCTGACCTGGAAGAGGTGGCCAAATGGGATCCATGCACATTCTCCTGAGCTCTTCCTCACCTGCCTGCCCCCTTCTTTCTCCACAACCCTCCTACCAGCATGCTCAGCCCAGGATTGCTCCAGCCGGGCCTCCTTTCACATGCCATCCTGTACCCTCTGCAGCTGTTCCGGCCCCTTTGCCCTCCTCCAGGGGAGAAGTCACATGCACACAGGGTCCTCCTGGGCATGGCACTGGCAGGGGCTTTCTCCCTGCAAAGATCTGAGCTCCCTGTCGTCGAGGGAAGAGGTTTCCACAGTCTGCAGAGAGCATGGGCACAGTAACCTGGGAGCACTGATGTCCGCTCAGAAAGCGGGTGGCTGCCCACAAAGAAGAGCAAGGCCAGAGCCCTCCAGGAGCTAAGAGCACTGGGGGTGATCAGGTGAATTCACTCAGGTTGTAACACCTCCAGAGAGCTTCCCCCACCGGGATAGAGGCTCACACCGGATTCTCCAGGGACCAAGAGACACAGGAGGATTTTTGGTTAAATAGCCTGAGTTACACTGGACCCAGAGCCTTCCTCCTGATGCCACTAACAGGCAGGCCCGCTGGTCTATGGCAGACTCTGATCCTTAGCTAGGGCTGGAAGGACTTTGGCTCACTGAGGCCCCACACCACTGTGGGCGTGTTCTGAGCAAAGGGTGTTATGAGGTGGGAAGCACAAGAAAATCCCATGATGGCGTTCGAAGGGCCGCTCACCTGCCCGAGCCCATGCTGGAGCTGGGGGACCGCTGGTAAGCTTAGTAGCTTGTGTGTAGGTTCTTTTCCTCTCTGTGGTGCTTTTCCCTCAAGAATCAATGGGTTTGCTTCACAAGGGCCAGGAGGTAACATCACCATGGCAGTTATACTGTGTACCAGCTTGGGGAGAGGAGTGAGGCAGGCCTGCTGAGGCAGCCGGTCTTTTGCTGGGGAGGTCACAATGTAGGCAGAAAGTCAAACAGCTTGGAAATGCCCCGGTGAGAAGGGAAAAACATGGGTCACCAAGAGAGGTGATGGCAGGGGAATCGGGAGCTGAGGCTGGGTGTCCATGCTAGCCCACAGAAGGGGAGTCCAGGCACAGCCTCGCGGCCAGAGAGAATCTTCCAGGGCCAGAAGGCTCGCTGCCAGCTGCAGTGCAGACATGCACAAGGTGAGGCCCAAAATGGCAGGCGGAAGGGAGTAGGTAAATGAGAAGTAGCCCTAGCTAGCCAGATCCTGACTGGCCCTTGCACCACTGCTGACATGGGAACGTCCAAGGTGGGGGCTGCTGTGTGTAATGGGCTGGGCACCCGCTGGCAGCTCTGCATAGGGCACCAGGGCCTGTAGAGAGCCTGAGATGGAGCTCCTGCCACTGCCTGGGTGTGGGGCTCACCTTGCTGTTGGGCCGTTGCAGCTCCGGAGGTGGTGGGACGCCAGCGGTATGGACGGCCTGTGGACTGCTGGGCTATCGGTGTCATCATGTACATCTTGTAAGTATAGGGAGGGGAACACAGACTGGGGTCCTGGAGTTCTGAGCCTGGCTTGCAGGCTAGCTGAGGATGGGGCCAGCCAGAGACTGGGTCAGGGAGCAGAAGATATGTTTGTGGAGGAGATGGTAGTTGGAGAGATGAGTATGGGGGGTGGAGCCAGAAGCTGGGCCAGGAAGCTGATATTGGAGGGACAGGGACAATGGACTGGGCTGTAGAGTCAAGGACATGGTGCAGGGGTGACAGCCAGAGACCACATCCAGGAAACTAGCTGAGAGAGTGAGCCAACAACCAGGGCCTGGACCTGGACCCTAGGGAAGAGGGCCGGAGACCAAAGGGGCCCTGGGGAAGGGGGCCAGAGAGCGAGGGGACCAGAGACCAAGGGTCCCCAGACCCCAGGGAGGGGAGCTGGAAGGGCCCCAGGGAAGGGGGCCGGAGACCAAGGGGCAGTGATGGGGTAAGTGGAGCCAAGGTGTAGTGAGCGCTGGGCCAGGCCAGGCATGCTCACCGCCCCGACGTTCTCGCCCCACGCAGGCTGTCGGGGAACCCACCCTTTTATGAGGAGGTGGAAGAGGACGACTACGAGAACCATGATAAGAATCTCTTCCGCAAGATCCTGGCCGGCGACTATGAATTTGACCCGCCTTACTGGGACGAGATCTCCCAGGCGGGTGAGGCTTGCTCGCCTGGGGGCATTGCTGGGCATCTGGGTCCAGAACCAGCGTGATGCTCGCTCAGAGTCCCACTCGCAAACCCAGCCCTGAGAGCCAATGGAACAGAGGAGCCCATGTAGGCGAGATTCACCCCCATGCAGAGCCTGCAGAGCCCCCGCTGCGGGGACCCCATACACTCCTACCCTCCCTTGAGAGACCACTCAGTAGGAGAGAGGAAAACAACAGTTACTGCCAGTCCTGCTCTATGGCAACCCCAACCCAGTCCTCGTCACCTCCCCTCCCCCCCGACCCCGCCCTGTTCTACAGAATTGCAACCCATCCTCATCCCACCCCTACCAGTGCTCTTCTACAGGATCCTAACCCCATCCTCGTAAGCCCCCCCCACCAGTCCTCTTCTGTGGGAAGCCAGCCAACCCCATCCTCATCCCGCCCCCGTCAGCCCTGTTATATGGGACCCCAACGCCATCCTCATTCCACCCCCCCACCAGTGCTGTTCTGTGGGACCCCAACCACGTCTGCGTCCTGCCCCTGCCAGCCCTGTTCTACAGGGACTGCAACCCTGTCATCATCCCACCCCAGCCAGTCCTGTTCTGTGGGACCCCAATCCCGTCCTCTTCCTGGCCAGCCCTCTTCTACGGGGTCCTAACTCCATCCTCATCCTGCCCGTGCCAGTCCTGTTCTATGGGGACACCATCCCCTCCCCCTCCTCAGCCAGTCCTGTGGGGGTTAGTGACTGTCCAGGGAGTGCTGTCCCTGGAGTGGGGGGTGGGAGGCAGGGCACAGCGGGATGGGGCCTGCTCCAGGAGTGAAGGCCCAGTCCCCATCCCAGGCTGCCCTGTGGGAGAGGAGTCGGATAAGAGCTGTCTGAGCAGCCTGTGCAAGCCTGGTCCCTGGGGAAAGCAGTGACCAGCCATGGCGGGCACATGCTCCCTGCCCTGCACAGACCTTTCCTGGTGATCGGTCGGTAGAGCCCCCTGCCACCCTTTCCTCCAGCAGAGCAGCCAGCCACAAAGGGCTTTGGGCTCCTTTGTTCCTCTCCATTCTCCGCCAGCCCCAGCTCCTCTGCGGATGAGAACAGGGAGCTTGAGCGTCCACTACCCGCCACCATCCCCTTTCGAGCCGTGCCCCAGCACATGGCTGGCCTGAGCACTAAGCGCCTTCTTCCCACTTGCTGTCTCTGCAGCTAAGGAACTGGTGACCCGTCTGATGGAGGTGGACCAGGACCAGAGGATCACAGCTGAAGAAGCCATCTCCCACGAGTGGTAAGGCAGCGCTGGTGACTCCAGGCGGGGGGCCTTCTGGCAGGAGGACCCTGGAGGGATGGAGGGGACACTGACTTGTATCGTGAGAGTTGGGAGGGACATGAGACCCCAGCTCCACTTACTGGTGCCAGGGGAAGAGCTGGGTGCAGGCTGGAGGTGGTGGGGACTGGGTGGGCAGCTGGTCATTGACGTGTGTTTCTGCTTCCAGGATTTCTGGCAACGCCGCCTCCGATAAGAACATCAAGGACGGCGTCTGCGCTCAAATTGAGAAGAACTTTGCCAGAGCGAAGTGGAAGGTACATAGCTCTCGCCCCATGCTCAGGTGCTTCCACCCATGGGGAGCCCTGAGCAGAGCAGAGAGGAGATCTCAGCCTCCCCCTGCACCGTGTTCTCCACAGTCAGGGTAGGAAGGGTAATCTGGGAGTGGGGAACTGGCCTGGGATTGCACAGATCAGCAGTCAGTTCCCAGCTGAGCCACCGACACCCTGGGCCAGTCACTGAACCTACCCTGGGTCTCAGTCCTGCTCTGGACCACAGGGTGTGGTGTGGAGGGAGGATCTCGCAGTGACGGGTGCAGAGAAGACAGGAGGGCCAGGTGAGTACCGAGACAGAGAGGTCTCTGGTGTCCCGCTCTCAGGCAGGGCAAGGAAACCAGCCTGTCAGCAGGCAAAGCTGCTCCCACTGCGGCTCCAGCCCCTCTGCTGCAGCTGTCCGGGGAGCTGCCAGGAAGGGATCCATCAGGTGAAGGGCCCCAGAGGAAGGCAGAGGATTAGTATGCTCAGAGGGGGCTTGAACTGGGCTTTTCCAGACCCAGTTGCCACTGGGTTTCTTTCTTGTTTAACATTAACTCTGTATTTCCTGGCTTTGTAATGCTCAGGTCTCACATCAGGGGTCTCAAACACGCGGCCTGCAGAGTTATTTCCTGTGGCCACCAAGCTCCTCTCCCCCATCGCCTCCCTCCTTCCCCCCCAACACTCTGCGTCCCAACTCCTCTGCCTACCTCCAGGCGCTTCCCACCACCAAACAGCTGTTTGGCGGCACTTAGCACTTTCCAGGAGGGAGGGGGAGGAGCGGGGACACTCAGGGGAGGAGGCGGAGAAGAGGCGGGGATTTGGGGAAGGGGTTGGAATAGGGGCAGGGAGGGGGCGGAGTTGGGGTGGGGACTTTGGGGAAGGGGTTGGAATGGAGGTAGGGAAGGGGTGGGAAGAGGCGGGGCAGGAGCGAGGCCTTATGGAAGGGGTAGAGTGGCGGCGGGAGGGGTGTCAGTGATGCGGCCCTCAGGCCAATGTACTAGTCCTCATGTGGCCCTTGTGGTGATTTGAGTTTGAGATCCCTGTCTCACACAAACTCTCCAATAGCAAGGTCCTGCCATAGCCAGCATTGGACACTGCCTCAGTTTCCCTAGAGTTTCAGTCAGTCACTGACTCCCAGTGCTGGCCCATCATTGTAGTGACCTAACCCTCTGGAGAAGTCTGAAAGAGCCACCCCTTTTGGGGTAATCAGAGTCTGTCCATTGTCTCCTTAACAGCAGGGGTCACTGCACCCCTCCCCCCCCACACAGGGCGGCAGCCTAGGGAGAATCTGTGCGCACCCCCTGCTGAGGGTATCCAGAGCCCTAACAACTGGGCTGTCAGCCCCCTTAGTCCAAATTACCCTGTGTCCATCTCAGAACCTCTCCTTATGCTCCCACTCACCCCTGGCCGGCCAGGGCTGCTGTCCTGGGGATCTTCTCCAGTCTGCCTGGACCACAGGCCTGTACCTCTCCTCCACCTGGGAGGGCAAGCCAGGTTTGGCCCAGCTGAGCCCTAGCCTCCTTAAAGGGCCAGCTCACCCTAGGGCACCTCCCCAAGCAGAGTGTTGACCCCAAAAGGAGGCTCCACAAAGTCCACTAAGGGCTTCACTGTTGCTATTGATTTGCATGGTTGGAGCCCCAGGACTGTGGTGATGGGCGGCTGTATACAAGCCCAAGTCAAGCAGGCAGTATGACACCATATAATTCTGGGGTAACTGCAGCATCCCCATAATGTCTGTTCCCTGTGAGACTTGGTCTACACTTAAAATGTAGCAGTGCTCAGAGGTGTGAAAAAATTCACCCCCAAGGGCTGTAGCTAAGCCTACCCAACCCCCGGCATAGACCCTTCCATTAACCTGGCTACCACTGCCTGGGAAGGCATGTTCCCTGCAGCAAGGGGAGAACCCTTTCCATCAATGGAGGAAGAGTCTACACTAGGTTTCAGAGTAGCAGCCATGTTAGTCTGTATTCGCAAAAAGAAAAGGAGTATTTGTGGCACCTTAGAGACTAACAAATTTGTCTCTAAGGTGCCACAAGTACTCCTTTTCTTTTTGTCTACACTAGGGCACTCAGTGGCGGTGCTGCAGCTGTACCACTGGAGCACTCATGGTGTATCCATCCCCTGAGTCACTGGTCACAGAGCCTGGCTCTTGCCCCTGCACGCTGCACTTGTTTGAGGGAGCTGCAGGGCTGGGAAGGCTGGGGCAGACAGAGGGGCACGGAGCAGTGGGCAGGATGGAGGAGGAGGTAGGAGCTCAGTGTGGGGGCAGAGGGCCAGTCAGCAATGGTGAAAGACCACCCATGCCGTAGTGACCGATGGGATTCCTCCCCTCCCCGCAGAAAGCCGTGCGAGTGACCACGCTTATGAAGCGGCTCCGTGCACCCGAGCAGGCTGAGCCGGCAAAGCCGACCCTGCCAGCTGCCGCCATGCTGGACAGTGCCACCTTGCCAGCCCCCGCCACTGCCACGCAGCCTGCGGCCACCGCCACACCTGACAGCACTGCCCCAACAGCGGGAGCCCCAACTACGTGTAATGGAGAAGAAGCCACTGCCCCCAGTGCCACCCCCGAGGCCTGGACCGAGGAAACCGGCTGAACAGGAGGGACGGGGTGGGGAAGCACTGGATCTCTCATTGTACATAGTTGCTGGCATGGTATCCAAACCTCCCTGGCTCTCTGTCTGTCCCTGCTATGTGCCTGTCTGTCTGACTCTGTCTACCCCTAGCTGGGCCACTGCACAGAGCTTCTATTTTCTATGTTCCTGAGCCTGGAGCGACCCAATAGGCCCAGTTGGACAGACAGAGGCAGAAGCAGAGCCCCTTGCATGGAGTTTTCTCTCTCTCCCTTTGCTTTTCTTTTCTCTGTCTCCTTTGGTGGCTTTGTTGGTTTCCTTTCCTCACTGGAGGCTGCTCTCTGAGTCTGCCCACTCACTGAACCACCTGATCCCCCATCACTGGGCCAAGTGAGAGGAAGCCGGCACGTCAGGATCAAACACAACCAACCTCCTGAGTTCCAGATCCAATTGGGAGCCTGGGCACAGATCCAACTGTGTCCATACCCAGCACTTGTGTGTGTGTGCATTTACATACAGCTGCATGTATGTGCTGTGTGTCCATTGCAGTGTATGTGTCTCCGGACATGGGGTGTTTGTGTGGGTGTCCATATGAATTAGTGCGTGTCTGGGTGTCTGTGATTATACATTGGTGTGTGTGTATGGGTCTCTGGGTGGGTGGGTGTGTCCATATGTGTATCCATGGGTGAACAAGTGTGCGTTTATTGGGTGCATTCACCCTGGGAGTGGGGAGAGAGGCAATCCTGAGCCATTTAGGGAAGGATTTGAGCACCAGTCTGGAGAGCAGCAGCTGAGCTGAGCTGGCTGGAGGGGTGGGGTGACAAGGAGGTGGGGAGGGCTTGAGATTCAAG
Organism: Lepidochelys olivacea; assembly: GCF_965140295.1. NCBI lineage: Eukaryota > Metazoa > Chordata > Testudines > Cheloniidae > Lepidochelys > Lepidochelys olivacea. The sequence continues at coordinate 50,255,886 of NC_140417.1, forward strand.
TGGCCTAGGACAGGGATGCTGCACTTAGATCCCAGATAAAGCTTCCCATGCAATTGCTGGCACCAGTGGGACTCCCCCTCTCATGCCTACAGGTTCCTGTTGAATCATAGGATCATAGAAGATTAGAGTTGGAAGAGACCTCAGGAGGTTATCTAGTCCAACCCCCTGCTCAAAGCAGGACCAGCCCCAACTAAATCTTCACAGCCAGGGCTTTGACAAGACAGACCTTAAAAACCTCTAAGGATGGAGATTCCACCACCTCCCTAGATAACCCATTCCAGTCCTTCACCACCTTCACCGAGCTTGCTTGGAGCTTTGGGTGATGTGCAGAGAGCAAGTGGCCTGGGTGTCCCTCCTCCCTGCTGTAATGGTGGCATCTGGCCCCATGGACTGCAGACCTGCCTTCCTCCCCGTGGATGAGGGAGACGCCTGAGCACCAGCGCTGCCTCACCCTGGCCAGTAAGCACTGGGTATGTCCTGTATCTCCCTAATCTGCATCCACAGCAGGCTCCAGAAGGGGCTGGATCCACGTGGGGGTGAGACACATCATCCCTACACTCTGCTCCGCTGCTTTAGAGCCCGAACCCACGGCAGATACAGACCAGACTCCACTGACTCACAGTGGCATCCTCCCAGCATGACACTTTTGGTCTCACTGCTGCCTTCGCAGGCTCACTGGTGTCACTGACAGCAATGGTCCTGTTGCCAGGCTGTGGGCACCAGGGCTGCCTGTGGTGGCTCAATGTGTGGAGGAGCCCAGCATTTGTGCATCACGGCCACTGCTGGAGCAGCCCTGGGAGGAACAAGGGGGCTGCTGGGAATGTCCAAGGGGCTGCAGACCCCTCACAAGAGGTGCCTCTGTAGCTGTCCAGTGGCCATCACAAACTCCGCATGGCCAGGGACTAGAACTGCAGCCCTGCTGAAAGCTGGCCCCCAATCCCTGTGTGTGCTGATCCAAAGGCGTGCAGGAGCTCTGGGTTGGCCTGTTGGAACAAGGGGGAGCAGGGAGGGGTTGGGGGTTGATTCATCGCCAAAGCACTGTCCTATGCCTCTTTCTACAAGAACAGCTTTGCCATTGTCCAGGCTGATTGTGGTGTTTGCAGCCCACGTGTGACAGCACACAGCATGTCTATGGGAGCAGTATGGTGAGTGTGTGAGACTTATATGGCACAGCTCTGGTCCCGGCTTTGGCCGTGTGAGATTCAGCCCCTGCTGGATGTGTTTATGGAGGCTCTGGGGGTGGGAGTGGTGTATATACTCTCGTTGTGTGGATGTGCATACATAGTGACCCACGTGTGCCCTGTTCAGCACTGTGTAGTCTTATTTCCTCCCGGAGGCTTAACCTGGGGCACATAGAGGTTCTGTACTGTGGAGGCTGAGGCCTGGGCCCATCCAGTCCGAGCGGGGCTTTCCTGACTGTAGCGCTGGACAGTGGCCCCTTGCAGAGTTGTGTTCCCTTGCCCCGACCCTGAATTGACAGTTTGCAGAACTAGGGCTGGCCTTAGGGAAAATGGTGCCCTGGTCCCTGCTGCCTCCTCTGGCCCCTAACCCATCCTCCCTGAGCCTTGCTGTCTCCCCCAGCCCCCCATCGCCCCTGCATCAGCAGCTAGCAGTGCACATTTTACCATTTTAGGGTGGGGATGAGCACTGATTGGACAATAAGGTTCTATCAGGATAGCCTGATACAAATGTGGCTTCTGGAACAGAGTGGATCCAAGGCGATAAGATGTTTGGCACGTGGCTCATTGAGCCACTCTTCTGCACCCACCCCTGATTGTGCTCCTCCTCCATTGCCCTGAGCTCCCTTCTGTGGCCTTGCACCCCAGTCCTGCCCCACTCCTTGTCTCTTTCCCACGGCGCCCCCCATCATTCACCCACAGTGCCCACCCTATACGGCTGGCCCTGTGCTGAACTGTAGCAGCAGGGGGCTTTGTCCTCTTGGGGAGCACATGGTCCGCTCTGGTCTCCAGGCCCATTATAGTGCCCACCCCATGGAGCCAGCCCTGCCCAAGGAGACTTGCTCTGGGCTTGTTTTGTGCTGGGCTGTTTGGGCATATGGCGGTGGAAAGGGATTGGTTTTAGCTGCTGGTAAGCAGAGTCTGGGATTCTACTCTAGCACAAGAGAAGGTTTTTCTAGTTTCCTGAGTCATTGCCCATTAGCAAAAATGTGTTTTACAGCTAAATGTTCTAGAGCACTCTGCACTTGTGAAGGTTCTAGATCATCCTAGAGGAGAGCTCCTGACAGCTCTAGAGCATCTCAGGCATCCAGCTTGTGAAGGTCTTGTCCTAGATCACATCACATGCTTGCCAATAAGTGATCTAGATTGCCACCACCCTGTTGAGGTTCTAGAGTTTCCAATGTGAAACCTTATAGGGGCTATAGCAGAGGTGGGCAAACTACAGGCATCCTGCCTGGCCCCTGAGCTCCCGGCTGGGGAGGCTAGTCCCTGGCCCCTCCCCTGCTGTCCTCTGTCCCCCACCCATCTCCCAGGCTTTCCAATAAGCCTGTCCTGCTGCTCAGAGCGGCATGGTAAGGGGGCGGGGGGAGGGAGGTTGGATAAGGGGCAGGAGGTCCCAGGGGGCAGTCAGGGGATGGGGAGCGGTTGCAGGGGGCGGTCAGGAGACCGGGAGCGGGGGGGTTGGATAGGGGGTGGGGTCCCGGGAGGTTGGGGGATCCTGGGAGGGGGGACAGGGAGCAGGGGGGGTTGGATAAGGGGTAGGGTCCTGGGGGGGTAGTTAGGGACAGGGGTCCCGGGAGGGGGTGGTCAGGGGACAAGGGGAGGGGTTGGATGGGTCAGGGGTCCCAGGGGGCCTGTCAGGATGCAGGGGTGTGGATAAGGGTCAGGGCAGTCAGGGGACAGGGAACGGGGGGGTTGGATAGGGTGTTGGGACCCGGGGGGGCAGTTAGGGCTGGGGGTGTCCCTGGAGGGGGCAGTCAGGGGACAAGGAGCAGAGGGGTTGGATGGCTTGGGAATTCTGAGGGGGGCAGGAAGTGGGAGGGGGCAGATAGGGGGCAGGGGCCAGGCTGTTTATGGAGGTACAGCCTTCCCTACCTGGCCCTCCATACCATTTTGCAACCCCGATGTGGCCCTCGGGCCAAAAAGTTTGCCCGGCCCTGGGCTATAGAGTGCTCCAGAAATATTGCATTCTGGTGGAATGCACAGTCTAGAGCTTGGATCAGGATCTGTCCCACCCCGCCCCAGTTTAGGGTGCAGCCTTATCTAGTGCTCTAGTGAATGAGCCATTGGGTGCTGGTTAGATACCACTCTACCATGTGGTCACAACCGTGGGAGCCTGAACAACCCCACCCGATGCTTTAGTTCAAAGGCCTAGAAGTAGTCTTGTGAAGGCATTTGCCTGCCTGTTCCTAGGTGCAGGGTGCTTGCAGCACTGGCTATCAGTTCTTTGAAGGGTAGGGGAAAGCAGTCCAGATGAGAGCCCTGTGAGCTATGCTCACTTGACAAGAGCCCCTCAGGTACCCCCAGGGTCAGGCCTGGCCCATCAGCCCCCTGTGTCCCTTTCCCCTGGCCCCAAACTAAACACAGGAGGGAAGCCTGAGTCCCGCTGTGACGGGCCTGCAGAGTTGACCTGCCATCAGTGGGGCGTTCTCCACAGCTGCCTGCCCCAGGGCCCTCCCAGCCTGCGGTTTTCTGGGCTATGGTCCCACCACTCCAGCTTTACTTTCCCCTTGTCCTTGATTTGCAGCTGCATGTTTGTAGGGTTGAGTTCTGTCTATGAAACTTTTATTTCCACTACGACCACCCAGAAGCTCCTGTGTGATCGCTGTACTGTACCACTGGCAAATAAAGACCTTCTGAGGACAAACCGAGAAAGCACCAGCCATACCTGCTCTGTCTCTTTGTCTGCCCTGCCGATGAACTCTGCCCTTCTAGGGGCCAGTTCATACACCAGGCTGCTGCCAGGAGCAGATCCTCTAGCCAGCTGCCATGCATGCCTCTGTGCCTCAGAGCTGAGCTGGGGGAAGAGTGGGTGGGACACAGATGCTCTGGGGGCTGGAAGGAACAAGGGGTGGGGTAGGTAGAGGTGCAGCTAAGAGGAGGTTAATCACCGAGTCTTGGGGATTCCCCCTCCCTCCCCCCGCCTCTAAAATCCAGCTCATCTGATCTCTGCTGTCCTGTGGGCAGGCACAGCACCCCGTCTGTCTGCTATGCACAGACTGCAGCACAGTCTGCTCCAAAAGGGGTTGGGAAACGGCTGGGAGCAAGCCTCAGAGCACCAGAGTGTCTGGCATGGCAGCAACTCCCCAGATGTTCTTCCCCCAGCCCTGGGCCAGGATGTGGCCCTGGAGAGGGGACCCCACCTAATAGCCACTGCATGCTCCAGGGATGAGGAGCAGATCCCCTAGTTCTCACTGATATTGTGCAATGGGGCCAACAGTCCTTGTGAATGGGCAAGGAAATGGGATCAAAAAGGAGGATTGCGATCCAATCATCGGTCACTCCCAAGCTGATGTTTCAGATGTTTCCCAGAATCCTTTGCACTGGTGCTCCCATGATGCTTCATTGGAAGGTCTGTGGGAAGCAGGATGGTTTGTTGGGTTCTCCTGGCATATGAGGAGACAAAGGCTTGAGACGGCATGCTACAGCAGGAGCCGTCTGTTAAACAAATGGTACATCATTACAAATGTAAGAGAGCTAGATGGTGTCAGGGTAGCTGGAGATTTTGGTGGATGAGTAAGGGTCAGCTGGGACTTAACGTGCCCACAAAGCCAGGGGAGTCCTTGTGAGCACATGATTAGATGGTCCTGCTATAACGATTGGCAGTGGGACAGTTGGAGTTGATAATCAAATCACCATCATTAGGTTTCAGATTTAACACTCCCACAGAGATGGATGGAGCAGCTCACACCTCCCAGAGCTATGGTGTTGGGCTTTTTGCAGCCCTGGACACATGGCAGTGTCAGTGACACTCAGGCCACATTTGCCAGGTGGTGGGCTGGAAACAGGATTGTTTAATGGAAGGTGAGACTCTGCACCCAGTCCCCTAACAAGAGACAAACCCTGTTCCATCCCCCAGGTCCCGCCCCTTGAGTCTGCAGGCCCTGCCCCGACTCACACGCCCCACCCCATGAGCGGGCCTTACAACAGCGCACACCGCGCCCCTGAATGTGCGGCCCCCGCCCCACGCCCCACGCCCCAGCTGTGCGCTCCGGCCGGTCAGGCTGGGGCGGGGCTAAGACCCCGTGCTCCCGTTAGCCTCGCCCCAGAGAGCCCGCTGGGGCCAGGCGGGGGAGCAACTGGAGGAAGCCGGCCCCGCCCCCTCCTCAGCCATGTAGCGCGACGGGGCGGGCCCCGCGCCTTTCCCGGGGGCGTCATTTCCGGCTCATGCCGGAAGCCACCTCGGAATGAACCAGATTTGAACTGGTAACGCGATGCGAACCGGGGCGACCTCCCGCTCCGGGACCGAGCCCGTCTCCCGCGAGGGCCCCGTCGTCAGGGGGCGGGGGATGGCTGGGGCAGAGCGGGAAGCCGGGCGGGAGCTGGCCCGAGTGCCCCGCTCGGGCTGCCCGCCGTTTCCTCGGCGCCCTGTCCCGGAGAGAGCCGCTGCCGCCTACACCCGCGCGTCCGCCCAGCCAGGGGGGCCCCGACCCGGGCAGCCTCCAGCCTGTGCTCGGCGCGAGTCCCCGGCTCGTTCCCTGCTGCAGCCTCCAGCGTGACAGCTGCTGTGACCCCGACGGGACGCTGGGCTCGGGCCCCGGCTCGCGCTGGGAGCTAGCGTCGCCCTTCCGGGCTGGCTGCAGTCTGGGGGGGGGGGCACGTGGCTCCCGGTGGGACAAGTCTCTACAGCCACTAGGGCAAAGTCAAGATTCTGCCCCATCTGGGTGTATCGTGCTGGGCACAAACACGTCGTGTGGGCTGGATGTATCCTGGGGACAGTATGTTTGACACCCGTGCCATATACAGCAACATCTCCTTAATCCCCACCCATGCCTGGCCATGAGTACCATGAATAGCAGCATGCCATGCATGCCCTGCATATTATACCCTACAGTGCCTTCTGTGCCATCCCTCTGACCTGCCTGCAGCTCATAGTGGGTCCCCCCGTGCCATCCTAAATGTCAGGTTATGCCCTGTGTATAGCAGCCTGGCCCCTATGCCAGCTAAAGATCTAAGCTTGTGAGGCTGTTTGGTGTTGGTTTGGGAGACAGCCCCGCTGAGGCTGGTGTGTTCATCTCTCCTTGCATAGGCCAAGGAGAGGTGCTTCCCTGGTTGTGCTGTGGCAGCCTCTTGGATGTCAGTAGGAACAATAGAGGATGCCTATCCGTGCCCACTGTACCATCTGCTCGGATTTCTTTGACAATCACAAGGATGTGGCAGCTATCCACTGCGGACACACCTTCCATCAGGAGTGGTGAGTAGACATGAACAGCATGACAGATAGTGGTAAAAACATGCATCTCCTTCAACTGCTGAGTTAATATGTCTTATGATGATGTGAGTATCTCTAGCGAAACAGAGGAAGTGCCTCTCCAGTGTTTTGTTCTTGTGATAATCTCTTGTCTTTCTGCATTTCAGTCTCTGAACTCTTCAGCCTCCTCTTCTCCAATCCTGCTGTTTGCAAATGTTATAGTTGAAGGGGATGAACACAGACCTAAGGATGAACACAGACATTAAAAACCATGCACCTTATGCCTGGCTGACCCTTCTTGCTTTTTGAAGGGGTGGGTTGACAGATTGTTAGTTGGCCATCATCATAGTGCAGGTTTCTAAAAGTTGGGCTTTTTCTGTTTCTGAGAGATGGAGAACTAAAATAACAAGAGGTTCTGTGGGTTGGCATTGAGCTACGTTGGTATAGTTGTGTATTAGGAGCACTGGAATTGCAGGGGAGCTGCAGATCAGCATGGAAGTGCTTTGGCAGAGTTGTAGTGCCACTGAGGGCTGTAGTAGGGAAGGGGGTGCAGTTCTGCCAATGCAATGCAAAACTGAGCAATGTGGGAAATTCTGCATGGTTCTTGACTAGTTAGTGCTGATTGTAGCTAGGCAGATTGAGTGCCTTATACTCAAAAGTAGTAAAAAGTACTTAATTTGTCTTAATGTTGTTTTTTGTAACATGGCATCCTTGAAGGCTCTCAGAGTGCTTTTTGAATATTAAAGTCCCACAGTGCCACTGTGAGGTGGGTAGATATCTCACCTCTTCATTTTAGTGATGAGGAAAAGTGAGGCAGAGTGGAAGTTAACTTTCCAAGCTTACAGTAAGCCAGTATCCGTTTGGAAACAGGAATCGAATCCTAGTCCTGTGCTGTTAATACTCTGAGACTAAAGGAAATGTGGATTAGGCCCATCAATATACAGACTTCAAGATACGTTTTTTCCCTGTGATGTTAAATTGAAACTCATTTTTTTCATTAAAATGGAGAAATGCCAAACACACTAAATATGTCTGTATGCCACAGGCTCTCCCCTCTTGAGTCATATGTTAAAGAAGCTTTTTTCATGGTGACCCAAACTAAGATTCTGTACCAGGGCCTAGTGTCACTTGTTGGCTCATATGATTCTCCTTGGGAAGTCTTATTTCTGAGTTTCTCTTGACTACCAGACAAATAAATAACTCTGGTAACTGAATATCCTCTTTCCTCTTAGCAGCTTCCTTCCCTTGTAGAAAACACCTCTGCTGTTCAAGTCTTTCTCGTCTCATTTCTTCCTTCCATCTTTTGTGTTTTGTCTGTTCTCTCTGTCTTCCACAATTCCCTCTCTCTCCCCTGAACCTCCTTCTCACAGTGACCCTTCTTCTGGCTAAGGGTGTGGTGCTTGGGCTTTCTTGATTGATTTTTCACTTTGTTGGAGGAATGTGCTAGAGTGAAATGGGGCTGAAACTTGCAATGCTCTTGAACTCTGATGCGGGTGCTGCTCCCTCCCCCTTCACGCTTGTCCCTTCCCCATCTGTGGTCTTGGTTTCCTTGCCTTCTCCATCAGAGATGATACCATTGTGTTGCTTCTACACAAAGTGCTTGTCCATGCGCTTCAGCAGGAGCAGGCTAAAGACAAAACAATCCTAATCAATTCCATGCTTTTGCTGGAGTTCCTTTGCAAGTGATTTGAGCTGGAGGCATGTGCTCTTCCTGTGGGATCAATTGAGTGTGTGGGGGGAGGGGGGCAGAGGGGACATGTTTTACCAGGGTGCGCTCATCCACATCAAAATGAATCACCCTGGTGATGGTCACTGACTTTAATGAAAAGAACATCTGGGGATCGCTTTGCTCAGTAATGGTTTGGCGGGGTGGTAAGGGGAACTGTGCCCTTTGGATATGACTGGCTAAGCTATTTGTTTTGCTGCCAGTAATCACACAGTTCTTAAGGTGCTCTGAAGACCCAATTCCTAACATCAGACTGCACAGTCTTCTCCACATGCTGTTGTCCTGGGGAGCTTAAAGCATGTCCCAAACATCCTCCATTTGATAGAAATTATTCCTCTGTTTCCTGGTAGGTTAGCAATGTAGCCCTTGGTTGACAACCTTTAGAACAGATGATCTTAAATTCTAACAATTCACTGTATATTTTTTTTTCTCTTTCTCCCGCAGTCTCATCCAGTGGTTTGACACTGCTCCGAGTCGGACTTGTCCACAGTGTAGAATCCAGGTAAATCCTTAATCCTGAATAAAACACTGTATTTCTACATCCCAGTGCTGTCTACCAGCACTGTCAGAGCTCAGGCCTGAGGGCACAGTGATGGCTCACAGAGGCGTTGATGGCATGCAGAGATTGGCTGTCACCTCTCAGTCACCATCAGACTGTGCTGGACGTCACTACTTACACTCTAGCAGAGAGGCTAAGGAGTGAATGGGCCATGGAGACTGAAATCCTCCTTCGAAGCCTCTCCAGGCCAGATTGGGGCACATTGGGAAGCATGTTTTGCTACTGCCAGGCCTTCAGGGCTTTTACTGTGGCAAAACTTCACTAGCACTAAATGGAAAAGGGGTGGAGGGAGCTAGGAAATAATCTAAGCCTGAGATTTTTATTACAGTACTTCCTAGCTTCCCCAGCTGAGATCAGGACACTGCACATACACACAGTGAGAGACAATCCCTGCTCTGGAGCACTGAGCCTAAAGAGGGGAAAAAAGACAGCGGGTGGGAGACAGGAAGGATTATCTCCCTTCTACAGATTAGGAACCAAGGCACAGAGATTCAGTGACTCACTCATGGTCACCCAGGGAGTCTGGGCAGAACCAGGAACTGAACCCAGCTCTTCTGAGTCCCAGTCCAGTGCCTGAACCCCAAGACCATATTTCTTAAGTTAGTCTGGTTCTTGTGCCTCACGTTACAGTGATTATCAAGATTGGGGGTCTTGGCTTGTGCTAGGCTGTATTGGCTATACTCTGAGCTGAGTTACATGGAGGAGTCAGTTCGCAGCCAGCATGTTAATTTTATAGGTGTGCTTCTGTCTTTTTCTTTTCTTTCAAGGTCTTGGCCCTTGTTTCTTCCCTGACTTGTTGATTCCCTGTATTCTTCACCGCCTCTTACATCTCTGGGTTACCATGGAGTTACTCACAAAATAACATCTTATGTAGCAGTAACTATGCAATTAGCTGGTGTCATGACTGCATATAATACTTAAAACACAAAGCTGTAACGGCATGGGGGAGGTGGGGAGAGCTACTGCACTCAATTAGAGCACCCTCTGCATACAGAGAGCAGCACGTACTTCTGTGTTTGGATTTGGCACTGGGTGAGTTCAGCATCAGCTGCTGGGTCTGAGCTGCCAAAGAACGAGCTGCTCTTGACTCAGAAATGCCTGAGTCTTTCTGTCATAATTCCAGGATCTTGCCTGGAGTGACGGCTGTAAATCTCAATGCTTGGGTGACAGATCCAAAACAGGATTTCACCATAGAGATGCCAACTGTGTGAACTGACTTCCACCAGCCATACCACACATTAACATCTTGTGATGGGACAGTAACCTTCTCCCATTGTAGCTGTCTGCCTAGCAGGAAAGGTTCTCCCTGCATTTTCACGCTCATGACTCTCGTCCTTTTCCATGTCTTACCTAGGTCAGCAAAAGACACATCATCAATAAGCTGTTCTTTGATGTTGCCCTGGAGGAGCAGACATCACTGGATGCAGAAAGCCTACAGGTATTCTGATTGAGTTCTCTTAACAGCAGCCTGGAGCCACAGTCTGTCCCAACAGCTTCTTTCAGTTACTGGTGGAGTCTCTAAACAGTCCTGGGTTTCAAAGGTGGATGTTGGTGGTCTTTCTCCTGTTTGCCTCTCTGCTTTCTGTCCTTGTCCTCGCCACTGAGGTCAGCTCAGCTCTTCCTGCTGAACACCTTCACGTGGTGCTTCACGTGGTCCCTGCTTTTCTTTCAAATGAGGAAGCCATCTCCACCCCTTCGCTACTTCCCCTTCACTTGTCATCTTCCCTGAAGCCCTTCCCATATGTTATAACTGTTCAAACTCCTGTTCTTGAGGCTCCTTGATTGTTGTGGAAGGCTGGGAGACAAAGCTTTCCTGCAGCCTGGTGTGGAGGGAGTCCTGAGTTCTATCAAGCCAGTCAGCAAACCTTAGAGAACCTGGGCATAGGAGGATGATCCTCTAACTCTCCTGGGGAAGGGCCTATTAAAGGTACACTCAATTTGTTCACTTTATGCATTTAACAGTCCTCTGTGTTTAGATGAGTGTCATAGACTCGCAGGTCATACCCACTCTTGGTCCCGTACAGTCCCTGGGGGAACCCGTCAGTGTGACAGCCCTCCTTGGGGGTCCCCTCTCTCTCGGGGGTTAAGCCCCTCCGCCTCCTGGAACCACACCTCTCTAAGCCTTAGCACGCCTGTCTCTCGCCGTGGGCCCCCTCAGGGAGTTCACTCACTGTGGACCCCCAGAGCCTCCACTCCCAGAGGGAATAATGCAACCCGTCCTCTAGACAGGAGTGACTCTCAGTCAGCGTAAAACAGGAGGGTTTATTGAGCATCTGAGTACAGCATAGGAAACTCTCAGGGCCCTCAGCACAGTACATCTAAGTCTCTCCTGCATCCAGGTGGGCTCTGCCTGCTCTCTGTCTGTCTCTCTCTCCAGCCTCAAGCCCCTGTGCTTTCCAGCTGAGCATCTGATATCCCCTTCCCCAAGCCCCACCTTTGTCCATTGTCTTCTATCCAGGTAAACAGGGTCGTCTGGGCCTCCTCTCAGCCGTTCTTTGTTCCTCTCTGGCTGGAACCAGCTGGTCAGGTCACTGGGGTCCTCTCTTTGCAGCCCGTTGTCCTCCCACTGGCCAAAACTGGTTGTGACTCCCGAAATGGGCCTCCAGGTCACCAGTCGCTGGGGTATCCATTCTCCAGGCCATTGGCTGGGGTCCCAAGTTCACTTGCTGGTCCTGCTTAATAACAAACTCTCTCTTCTATCACCTCAGTAAACCAGTAACACTCAGGGAAACTGCGTCCCCCTCCTTGGCATGCAAACCATTGGAAAAAAAAAAAACAATAAAACCCCCCACTTCATCACATCTCTCTCTTCAAGTCTGAACTGAGCAGGGTCACTTAGCCAATGACTTAGGGAAGTTCAAGGCCTTTGCCCCATGATAAAGCATCGGCTATAACATTGGCACTCCCCCTCACAAAGCTAGGACCACGTCATAACGCTGGAAGAGCAGGCTCCATCTCAGCAGCTTGGCATTAGCCCCTTTCATTTGGTGCAGCCATGTCAGGAGCGAATGGTCAGTGTACACAGTGATGCGCTGCCCAAATAGATATGGCTGCAACTTTTTAAGGGCCCACACTATGGCCAGGCATTCCTTCTCTATGGCCACATAGTGCTGCTCCTGGGGCAGCAGCTTCTTGCTCAGGTACACAATGGGGTGTCTCTCCCCCTTAGTATCCGTTTGCATTAGCTTAGCACAGCACTGCACCCATCCCAGTGTCTGAGGCATCGGTGGACACCAGGAAGGGTTTGTTAAAATCTGGGTTTACCAGCACCAGGCTTTGGATGAGTGCCCCCTTCAGCGCACAGAGAGCCTTCTGGCACTGATCAGTCCAGACCACCTTGTCTGGCTTTCCCTTCCTACAAAGCTCCATGAGGGGAGCTGCCAGGATGGCACAAAGTGCTAAAGAGTGGCACAAACCTCTGGTAGTACCCCTCCATCCCAATGAAAGCCTGGACCTGCTTCTTAGTCTGGGGAGTGGGCCAATCCTTGATTGCCTCCACTTTGGCCAGCTCTGGCTTCAGATGGCCACTCCCCACCTTGTGGCCCAAGTATGACACCTCTGCCATCCCCACCCATGCACTTTCCAGCTTTTATGGTCAGTCCTGCATCCTGGAGGCGACCCAGCACCCTCTTCACCTTGGACACATGTTCTTCCCAGGTCTGGCTAAAGACACAGATATCATCAATATACGCTAGAGCAAAGTCCTCCGTCTCCCTTAGTAACTGGTCCACCAAGCGCTGGAAGGTGGCAGGTGCCCCCTTGAGGCCAAAAGGCAAGACCAGGAACTCGAAGAGCCCTATTGGGGTGGTGAAGGCAGACTTCGCCCTGGCCTCTGGGTCCAAAGGCGCCTGCCAGTAGCCTTTGGTGAGATCCATGGTAGTGAGGTACCGGACACCCCCCAACTTGTCTATGATCTCATCGGTCCTACACATGGGGTAGGCATTGGACATGGTGATCGCATTGAACTTCCAATAGTCCACAGAGAACCGAATTGACCCATCCTTCTTGGGGACAAGCACCATGGGAGAGGCCGGGGCTGGAGGATGGCTGGATCACCCCTAAAGCCAGCATATCTCCGATATCTCTCTCCCTCTAGGTCCTGGGCTGTTTTCCCAGTGACCCTAAATGGTGAACACGTGATTGGAAGGTTGGCTCCCATCTCCACCTGGTGAACAGCCAGGTTAGTGAGCCCAGGCAAGTTGGAGAACAGCTGCCAGTATGAATGCAGCACCTCTCTGATCTAAGCCTGCTGGGCAAGGGTTAGCTGGTTTGAGAGGGGAATTGATCCCAGTGAGGGGTCAGCCCCTATCTCAGGGAGGAGTCCCACCAGGGGATCCTCTCCCTTCTCCTCCCACTGCCCACACACAGTGAGCACCAACTTCTGCCTGTCCCAGTGGGGTTTCATCATGTTGACATGGTACTCCTGGTGGCGCTATGCGCGATTGGACAGTTCCACTACATAGTTCACCTCATTAACCTGTCTGATGACCTTGAAGGGGCTGTCCAAGGCAGCTTGGACCTTGCTCTTCCTCACAGGGATGAAAAGCATCACCTGGTCCCCAGTAGCATAGGAGCGGGCACCTGCTGAGTGATCGTACCAGACCTTCTGCTTCCTCTGTGCCCTGGCCAGATTTCCCCAGCCAAGCCAATGAGCTCCACAAGCGTTTTCCCAGAAGGTCAGTGCATACTCCACCACTGATTCTCCATTGGGAGAGGTCTTCCCCTCCAACTCGTCCCCCATCAAGTCTAGAGGTCCCCTTACCCTACTCCGATACTTCAAACAGGGAAAACCCTGTGGATTTCTGGGGCACTTCCCTGTATGTGAACAGCAGGAGGGGTAAATACTTGTCTCAGTCTTACGGGAGCTGGTCCATAAATGCTTTCAGCATCATCTTTAAGGTCCCGTTGGACTGAAGGTGATATGCTGAGGCCCAGGTGTGTCTGACCTAGGGTGACCAGCTGAAACGGACAAAATATCGGAACAGATGGGGGAAGCAAAAAAAAAAAGGCGGCCGGAGCAGCCAAAGCCACAGAATTGGGACAAATGGTGTCCTGATCATGCATCTGTCGGGATGCAGGACAAAGAACTAAAAATCAAGACAGTCCCATCTGGTCACCTTAGTCGGACCCCACACTTCTCCCACAAGCACTGGAGTAGGATTGACATGAAGTTGGACCCCTGGTCTGTAAGGACCTCCTTGGGGAATCCCACTCTGCTGAAAATGGTCAGCAGAGCATCTGCCACAGTGTCTGCCTCAATCGAGGACAAAGCCACCAACTTGGGGTAGCACGTAGTGAAATCTACCACCACCAGAATGCGTTTCTTCCCCGACCATGTCACCCTGCTGGTGCCCTGATGCCTTTCAAGGGGAATATTGTGGGCCAAGAACAACAGTCTGCGGTGGTACCTCTGGGGAACCACCAACTGCCTCCTGGTTTTCCAAGCTTCAGTTTGCCCCGAACCAACCCATTCCTGGTACAGGACTCCCTTCTCCCACAGGAATCTCTCCTGGTGATCATCCCCCTGGGATCCTGCACCGCTGTGGCCAGCAAGCCTTCTCCAAGGAGGGATCCTCCTGCAGCTTCATCTGGAATTCAGCTGCTGGGTTTGAGGGTACAGTCCTGGTTTGTGGTGCTTCAGTTCCTCCACCTTGGGATGGAGGCTCCAGCCCCAGCCCTGTCAAGCCCTACCCTCGGTGCTTTGGTCCCCCCCCCTTCCGGAGGTCCTGCATTCCGCTCTGGCGCCAGGTAAGGACCAGGGTGCTCTGAGTGCCATCCAGCCAGTTCTCCAAGTCATTACCCATTAGCACCTCAGTAGGCAGGTGATCTTTGGGATCCCTTGTTGGCTCCCCATTTCAGGTATATCCTTGGTACAGGCACCTTGACGGAGGGCCCAAACACTCTCCTCAGGGTCATGTATGCATTGGTCCACCACCTCGGGCCACGCAAGTGTCACCTCTGCACCCATGTCCCAGAACCCCTGGATGCTCCTTCCCCCCACCTCAGTGGGGATGATGTGGCGATTGTCCCCCGGGGCCTGTCCCACGCTCACCCAGCGGATTGAGTATGGGCACTCTGGACCTGGAGCCCCACCTTCTCCTGCTGGCCTCACCTGGCACAGCCCTATCAACTGCGGCCCCCTGGACTGGCAGTGCCCCCACTCAGTGGGCTTCCACCCAGTTGACACCCAGTTCTGCTTGGCTGCCATTTCCTTCATCTTCAGGGATTGTGCCACCTTGTGTCCTTTTTGGCCACAGCAATTACATTTCAGGTCCCTCAAGTCCCACGAGGGGCGTCGGCCCACCCCGGCATTCATGGGCACCCCTGAGTTGGGCTTCCTGTAGTCTCACCTTTGAGAGGTCTCTGGGTGATTCCCCTTCTGAGTCCCTGATGTGGGTCTCCCTCCTGCCCCAAATTTGCTGTCCAAAAACTTATTCGCCAGTGCACCTGCACTGTGCAGAACTTTATGCTTCCGGTCAACTAACCACATCTTAAGGTCTGGAGGGCAGATGTCATACAGCTGCTCCAACCCCTCATCAGGTTATAAGAAAAGGAGTACTTTTGGCACCTTAGAGACTAACCAATTTATTTGAGCATAAGCTTTCGTGAGCTACAGCTCGCTTCATTGGATGCATGAAGGTTATACACGTCCTCTGCGGTAGTGGCCCCTGTGCCCTTCCTCCACTTACAGATATATTCCCCCAACAGATTGGCGACCTCCTTGTAAGTGACACGTGGGGTTCTGAGTACACCCAGGAATCGTTTCTTGTATGCCTCGGGGGTCAGTTCAAACTTCATCAGCAAAGCCTGTTTGAACAGGTCATAGTCCCCTTGTGACGTTCCCCTCTGGTGTTGTCTGGACCAGTGATCTGCTAGGCCACTCCAATCCTTGACTGTGGGAGACAGCCTTACCCTGCTCTGCTGTGAGAACCTCCACTCCTGGGCTGTTCACACACAGACTCTGGCATGTAAGCTTTTCCCAGCTACTTTTGGACCCAGCAGGGGGGTTAGACAGCAGAGCCTGTGGGGGGTCAATCTAATTCAGATCACAAGCCTTCTCAAAGGCTGTGCAGTAGGCATCAATATCCCCTCCTCCTTAAGCTGGGGCAGTTGTTTGGTATCTAGAGTCACCACAAAACTGGTGTCTCGGGGCCCTTTCCCACTTACTCCCCAGCAGGCCCTCTTGGCCCACTTCTTCTTCAACTCATGCTTTTGCTGTCCTGCACAGTCTGCCAGCCTCTGCTCCTCCAGCTCCTTTGCTTTCAGCTCCAGCCTCCGCAGCTCATCCAGGGAGAAACCTGCCTGGGGGCCCCCTGTGCTGACTGGGGAATCGGATCTGATAGATTCCCAGATGCTACACGGACTGTCCCCATGGCTACTCCCTGGTTCTCAGGGCATCCCGGGAGCCCCCCCTGGGATCTAGAGCCTGTTCCTCAGACTGGTCATTCTCTACAAGCTGAGCCACCATCTGCTCCTTAGTGTGTGTGTCTGTCTGTCTGTCTCTCTCTCTCTCTCTCTCCTCCCCCCTGCCTTCCCTCCCTCCACAGACGTGCCAGGTCCCTATTACGGAGCTTCGTATAGGCCATTTCCACAGTGGTTCCTTCAATTCCCTCATTTTATTGCTGGCAGCCACTCATTGCAAAGCACCTGTGCTCACAGCCAACCATCTACAGGGTGTGTCCACGAATGGTCCTCTGCTACCACAGACTCACAGGTCATGCCCACTCTTAGCCCGTATGGTCCCTGGGGAGAACCCTCTTCAGTGTGACAGCCCCTCTCGGAGGTCCACTCTCTCTTAGGGGTTAAGCCCCTCCGCTTCTTGAAACTGCACCTTTCTGAGCCTTAGCACGCCTATCTCTCGCCGTGGGTCCCCTGAGGGAGTCCACTCCCTCTGGACCCCCGAGGCCTCTACTCCCAGAAGGAATAATGCAACCCTGTTCTCTAGACTGGAGCGACTCTCAGCCAGCTTAAAAAGGGAGAGTTTATTGAGCGTCTGAACACAGCATAGGAAACTCTCAGGGCCCCAAGGCCTGGCCTCCCTCAGCACAGTACATCTAAGTCTCCCCTACATTCAGGTGGGCTCTGCCTGCTCTCTCTCTCCAGTCCCAAGCCCCTGTGCTTTCCAGCTGGGCATCTGATATCCCCTCCCCCAAGCCCCACCTCTGTCCATTGTCTTCTGTCCAGGTAAACCAGGTTGCCTGGGCCTCTTCTCCTCTCAGCTGTCCTTTGTTCTCCTCTGGCTGAAACTGACTGGTCAGGTCACCGGGGTCTTCTCTTCACAGCCTATTGTCCTCTCATTGGCCAGAACCAGCTGTGATTCCTGAGCTGGTCACCAGTCACTAGGGTATCCATTCTCCAGGCCATTGGCTGGGGTCCCAAGTTCCATCGCTGGTCCTCTGTAATAACAAACTCCTTCTCCCATCCCCTCGTTAAACCAGTAACACCCAGAGAAACTGCATCCCACCCCCTCAGCATGCAAACCATTGAAAAAAAACAAGAAAAAAACCCCACTTTGTAACAGTGAGTCACTATTTCCGTGTATACTCAGGCATTTTTTCCCTGTTTATGGATCTTGCACACAGTAACAACGGTGGAGTGATTCATAGATTCCAAGGTCAGAAAAGACCATTGTGATCATCTCGTGTGAGACTTCCTGTGTCACAGAGACCAGAGAACTTCTCCAAAATAATTTCTAGAGCAGATCTTTGAGAAAAACATCCAATCTTGATTTAAAACTGGTCACTGACTCCACCACGGCCCTGGATAAATTGTTGAAATGGTTAATTATTTTCACCATTAAAAATTTACACCTTATTTCCAGTCAGAATCTGAGCTTCAACTTCCAGCCATTGGATGGTGTTAGACCTTTCTCTACTAGATTGAAGAGCCCATTGTTAAATATTTGTTCCCTGTGTAAGTACTGATAGACTGGTCAAGTTACCCCTTAATCTTTTCTTAAACTAAAGAGATTGAGCTCCTTGCGTCTATATAAGGCAGGTTTTCTAATCCTTTAATAATTTTCATGTCTCTTCTCTGAGCCCTCTTCAATTTATCAACATCCTTCTTGAATTGTGGACACACAGAACTGGTCACGCTATTGTAGCAGCAGTTGCACCCATGCCAAATACAGAAATAAAATAACCTCTCTGCTCCTACTTGAGATTCTTCTGTTTTATGCATCCAAGAATCATGTTAGCCCTTTTGACCACTACGTTGCACTGGGAGCTCATGTTCAGCTGATTATCACCACTACCCCCAAAACTTTTTTTTAGAGTCACTGCTTCCCAGGATAGAGTCCCCCATCCTGCAAGTATGGCCTACATTCTTTGTTCCTAGATGTGTACATTTAAATTTAACCATATTAAAATGCACACTGTTTACCAAGCAATCCAGATCACTGTGTCAGTGATCTGTCCTCATCACTATTTACCACTCCCCCAATTTTTGTCATCTGCAAACATTTTCAGTGATGATTTTACGTTTTCTTCTAGGTCATTGATAAAAATGTTAAATAAAATAGTGCCAAGATCCAGTCCCTGCAGGACTCTGCTGGAAACACACCTGTTAGATGATGATTCCCTGTTTACAGTTACATTTGGAGACCTATCAGTTAACCAGTTTTTAATCCATTTAATGTGTGCCATGTTAATTTTACGTTCTAGTTCATCAAAATGTCATGCAGTACAAAGTCAAATGCCGTACAGAAGTTGTTTCCATGAACGCTGTTATCTTTATCAACCAAATTTATAATCTCGGCAAAAAAAATCAAGTTAGTTTGACAGGATTTGTTTTCCATAAACTGAGGTTGATTGGCATTTAATTATACTACCTTCCTTTAATTCCTTATTAATCTAATCCCATTATCAGCTGCTCCGTTATGTTGTCTGGGAACAATGTCAGACTGACAGACATGTAATTACTCAAGCTATCCAATTTACCCTTTTAAAAAAATTGGCACATTAGCTTTCTTCGTCTTCTGGAACTTCCCTAGATTTCTGAGACTTATTGAAAATCAACATTAATGGTTCAGTGAGCTCCTCAGACAACTCCTTCAAAACTCTTGGATACAAATTATCTGTGCCTGCTGATTTAAAAATGTTTAACTTTAGTAGCTATTTAACATCCTCCTGAGATCTAGTGGAATGGAAAGAGCGTTATCAAATGGTATGACTACCTCCTCTGATTTTTTTGATTTTTTTTCCCTCTCAAAACCCCAGATTTGACATGGGAGCAGGTCTGGTACCCCAACCTACTTTTAACTCATTGAAATTGACTAGAAATGCCTTTAAACAAAGCAGCATAGGGAAATCTGTACCTTTATGCTTTCTCTCTTAAAATGAGCATCGGAGTAACACTGTGACACACTGGTAACTGTAGGAAAACTGCTTTGATTAGGGATGTATGTGAACAAATCTCCTGATAGCAGTGTGTATGGTGTTTAGCTTTGGAAAATTCTGAATGCAAAGAGTTAAATCTGGATATTATGGTGCTCTGCCGTCAATGCTAAACTACTGACTTGAAAAAGTCCTCCTTCTGCATGTGTCAAGGTTCCTTCCCCACTCTGAACTCTAGGGTACAGATGTGGGGACTTGCATGAAAACCTCCTAAGCTTACTTTTACCAGCTTAGGTTAAAATTTCCAAGGTACAAACTATTTTACCCTTTGCCCTTGGACTTTCGCTGCCACCACCAAACGTTTAACTGGGTTACTGAGAAAGAGTTGTTTGGAAACGTGTTCCCCCAAAATCTTCCCAACTCTTGCACCCCACTTCCTGGGAAAGGTTTGGTAAAAATCCTCACCAATTTGCATAGGTGACCACAGACCCAAACCCTTGGATCTTAAGAACAATGAAAACTCATTCAGTTTCTGAAAAGAAGAATTTTAATAGAAGTAAAAAGAATCACCTCTGTAAAATCAGGATGGTAAATACCTTACAGGGTAATTAGATTCAAAACATAGAGAATCCCTCTAGGCAAAACCTTAAGTTACAGAAAGACACAAAGACAGGAATATCCATTCCTTTCAGCACAGCATATTTCCTCAGCCATTTAAAGAAATCATAATCTAACGCATATCTAGCTAGATTACTTACTAAGTTCTAAGACTCCATTCCTTTTCTGTTCCCGGCAAAAGCATCACACAGACGGAGAGCCTTTGTTCCCCCCCCCCCCCCCCAGCTTTTGAAAGTATATTGTCTCCTCATTGGTCATTTTGGTCAGGTGCCAGCAAGGTTATCCTAGCTTCTTAACCCTTTACAGGTGAAAGGGTTTTTCCTCTGGCCAGGAGGGATTTTAAAGGTGTTTACCCTTCCCTTTATATTTATGACAGCATATCTGAGTCAACTGTTTAAAAAGAAGAAAATCGCCTTGACCTTGGTATAATGGGATTCTTATACCCTCTTGTGTTTAAAATCAGCATGTGCAGTGATTATCATAATTAGCATCATCATGGCAACTGCTGTGTATTTCATATATATGTGTGTGGGAGGCAGGGGGGAGAATGCAAGACATTAACATAGGTAACAGTGTCATCTTGAGATACAGCTAACATATATTGAGGGCTAGAAGAGATGAGATGAAGACCTCCTATAAAACATGTCTAACTACCCATAGCTACCTAAAACTATGACTTGGAGCAGATAAATGCTGCCTTTATGCTTGCAAGAACTAGTTTGAATGCATGCTAAATAGATGAGTGGCACTCTCTCTGTGGGCTGGCTAGAGAAAAGGTTTCTCTAGAAAAGCAATTTTTCTTGCCACTGACTGTGTTTTCTTTCATGTTTCTTTAACACTTTTGCAGCTCTTTCTGGGGTCTAATTCTCTTTCCACCTAGCTTCCTCTTCCTGCTTGATTCTTCAGTGAAGTCTTGCTCCTGTGCTTCTAGGCATTGCTGTGAAGGCACTCTTTTTGTCCTAAACACAGATACTTGAGATTAATGTGCTATGCCCATACAGAACGACTCTTTCAACTACAGGAGCAAGCCATTGGCACCCCAGCATGCATCTTCGCTAATTAGTAAGAAGCGGGGCCCTTTAGTACCAGGAGAGAACTGCAGGTCTTTGTATGCAAATAGTTTAATTTGTTTCACATACTGCTTAACCTCAGTTTACTGTTTATATTAACAGGGCACAGGGGCAAGCTGAGCAATACAATCACATTGAATGCTTCCTGTTGCTCTGCAATGTTTTCAAAATAGTTCAAATGTGTAATGTTGAGCTTCTGGAGGAAGGTTAGCTTGCAGTGCTTCTGTATGACTATCATGTACAGAATCATAAACCGTCGGTACGGGTGATGGAAAAGCCTTCTTGGTTACGCAGTTTTATCTTCGTGTCAATGCAGGAGTAGCCGAGATGGCTGGCTTTCCTTTTTCCTTTGGAGACTATTCTAAAGCCCAACATGGCTCACTTATCCTGTTGTTCAGCCTAAATTTTCCTAGTCTTATCCCATTATTCTTATGTCTTGTCTTTATGGGGAAATTGACCAGAATAGTTCCCCAAGTGGACGTTCTATTTTAGAATAAATCACTTTATTCTGGAATAATTAGTGCACTATCTGAGTACACTAATTATTCCAAAATAGGGTCCACATGGGGAGCTATTCTGCAATAGTTAATTCTGGTCAATTTCCCTGTGCAGACAAGCCCTTAGTTATAGCCATGTGCCTCACAGTAACTAGCTTCTTTCCATCCAGGATGTTTACAACTTTCAAATAGGTATAAACTGTAAATCCTGTGGCTTCTGCTCCCCCATCCCTTAGCTGTCACTTAGCCAAATGTCAGTCTCGTCCCTCCAGCTCCCTGATCATTTTTTGTTGCTGTTCTCTGAATTCCTCCATTTCTCAATATCTTTCTGGCAAACAGATGACAGAACTGAACACAATATTCTAGGTACCATGTAGAGAGAGAGGGGCTCTGACAGGATGCCTCTGCATATGTAGCTTCTGCGTTGTGTTGGCATTTCTTGCTGTCTAGTTATATTGCAACTCTTGTCCAGCTTGCTGTCTCCTGTCCCCTGCAGGTCTCAGTATTACTGCTTTTCAGGTTTCTTTCTCCCATTAAGTGTGTTCGATTTTTTTCCCCAGATGTATTGGCTTCACTTGATTATTCTCTGCCCACTTTTCCAACCTCTTGTAGGTCCCTGTTGTATCCTCACTGGGTCTACAGCATCTACCAATTTAGTATCTGTTAATTAAATTAACATGCTATTTTCTCTCTTCTCCAGCTTGCTAATGAAGGTACACTGGACCCTCGCTAAACGTGGGATTTGGGATCCATGCATGGTACTGCGTTAATGCGGGGACCGCATTAAAATGAATTCCAATTAAAGTAATTAAATTTGGGATCCATGGCCACGACCGCGTTATATGCGAATTCGCGCTATATAGACACACGTTCTAGCAAGGGTCCGGTGTATTTAATAAGATGTGATCTTCCCTGGATCCCTATGATACTTGCCAGACACCACCTCCCCTGACTTGATACTGATCAGTTTATGGTTGCCCTTTATTTATGGTGTTTCAAGCCAACTATCAGTTCACATAAGCATCCATATCCAAGCTGATCTGAATGAACACTGAATATGGTTTTTGCTAGACACTTGCTGACTCCATTTTCTGTCTAACTGGGCATTTTCAAATCTTCCCGTTGTTCTGGGTATACAGCCCAATTTCATTGCATCTATTGCGTTCCCTTCAACCACTGAACTCATAATTCTAGTTAAAAATAATCAACAATCTAGTTCTGTCTTTCAAGATCCTTGCCTTATTGCCTTGTTTAGTTAAGATGTTATGAAAATTCTTCCTCTGACTTCAAGTGTTTTCCCCAAGAGGCCTTCCAGACTTATTCAACTCAGTCAAAATGACTGATACTGTAAGAAATGAGAGAATGACAAGGATAAGACAAGACTGGGATGTTCTCTGTGGCAGTCTTGTTCTTCCCCTGAAGCACTGCCAGTTTGAGGTGCTCCCCACGTGTCCTGCCGTAGCACTTGGGAATGTTGCATATAACAAGGGCATTCCTCACTATTTTGTTCTGCTCTCAACATCTGGTCCTGTAACTCACCAGGAGAAAGCATTTAGGAATCATAAAACTCTCCTCTAAGATTACGTGAAGGTTACTGAGTGGTGCTGCTCCTCATTCAGTTCTTTGTGTTGCATTTCAGAATGAACTGGACAAGGTGAAAGCACAGCTCTCTGGGAAAGGTGAGTTCAGAAAGGAAACAGAAGAGCACTCTGCCCAGCAGTAAGGGTGCGGAGAGAAGGAACACGAGATTGGCAGGCTACTGTTTTGTTTTGTGCAGAGGCTTTCAGATCAGTTTGCAGCAGAAAAGTTGAGGCATTTGTATATGAGGGTGCTCTCTGAGCCTACAGTACAAATGGGGTCTGTCTCTATGAAACTGGTCGGACAGAGCAAACTGGGGATCATGAGTCTTAAGCTTGCTGGGCCAGTAAGTAGAATAGAGGGACCTGTAGACTTTGTTCAACGCTAGGGCTCTTGTGTGATACAGCTGTGCTATAATTATGTCCCTTGCAAGATTGCCCTAGCTGACATACCACTGATGGCTCAGTGTAGCACTTATTCCAGGTGGGAATCGGTGTCAAGCAAAGATTGTTTCATTGAGTTAGACCTGTTTGTTAGGAGACCCACAGCTGCCAGATGTCAGTAGCTCATTTCTTCAAGTGTAAAATGGCAGAAGAGGGTATATAATTGGGGCCCAAACAGAAATGGGAGAACTTTGGGACTTATTCAGCTGCTGCGATGCTGCATCCCCAAAAGAGCAGGTACAATTTGATGTGTGCATTTCCATTTTCTCATTGCTTTAAAGAGCTCGGGCTCTTTAATTTTAGAGTCTGTTTGATGGAGGCAGGAAAGCGAAAACCCTGGGGATGGTGTCAGTGTGTTTTAAGCATTGTCTGTAGGCAGCCTGTCATCAGAACATGAGTCATGAGCAGTCAAAGGAAAATGTCAGTCAGTCTGAGTGACAGAAATCCTGAGACATGAGTTTGCAATACGAAAAATAAAAAAAAAAAAACACCCTTTAAAGGGAGCTTGGAGTGGGGAGTTTCAGCCATTTCCGCTGTCCTGTTGGGTCCTCTGCCCTCTCACACATGCAAGGCAGAAATAGCTGACTAGATCTATTTATTAGCCTGAAAAGAGTTAGAAAATCTCTCAGATGCCTATACCAAGGCCCCTTCTTGCAAGCAGTCCAGAGCGGTGACATAGTGAGTACCTTCTGGGGAAGAGTGCTGGGACTCCTATCAGAATGCTCTCCGAAGGAATTGCTTTGCAGATTTGCTTTTTATGTTAGCTAGGAGGTGCTGGACTTGAAGGTCTCCCTGATGGGAAGGAGAAGCTTTCTTCTGTCCTGTGTCCTGACTGTATATAGGCTATAACTACTGCCCTGTGAGCCTCAGGGACTCTGTCCCCACTGCCTCCATCTTCGATTCCTCCTTTTTCAAGAATCTGCCTTCGCTTGTAGCTTTCCCCAGCAGCAGAATGAAGATAGCCTTGTCAGTTTCACAGCGGCCACAGGGGGTTCTAAAGAGCAGATGTGTACCTGAGAAGAGTGTTGTACACACCTGAGACCAGCAGCTGAGGTGCTGGATCTGTCTGCAGAGCCCAAGAGGCATTGCTGCACTCTGGTCACATTGGAACATTTTCTTCCCGTCACAAATACGAGAAATGAAACATCTGTTGGCCCTGAAAGCTTCAGCCTTGCAGAGCTTGCCTCCTGCCACCACACCAGGGGAAGTCCTGCCTGAAAGTTTGTGCAGTGGGATGCCTCTCCAATAACAGTCAGCTACTACCAGAGAGCTGATGGAAACGGGGAGGATGAGCGGATTTAAACAGTGCTTAAAAATAGTGCTGCTTTGCTGTCCATGACTTGCTGTAGTAGCACTGCAAGAGGTGGGGACCACTGCCTTATGCTGCTGCAAAACAGGAGCTTTCCAGTGATGTAAAATGTTCTCTGCTGCCTCTGTCAGCTCATGATACTGGTCAGTCTGACCACCAGCTGGCTTTCCTGCCGCCCTCTGGAACATGCTTCAGTTCCAGCAGGATCTGCGCACCCGTGTATCCCACGTGGCTGAAGGCAGGCACAAATACACCTTCCAGGCCAAAAGGCTTTATTGCTGGCAGCCAAGGCGTTGGAATTGAGGATATTAGTGTGGGGGAGGGGCGATCAGAACAACAGGATTTTAAAGCCTTGTGATATGCAAGGACTGGAAATGTTCCAGAGTGATAAATCTGCCTTAATCAAGTACCACGTGGCCTTTAAGAGTCCCAGTGCATTCTGCAGAGCTGTGCTTTAATCCTGCTTCGCTTGTGTGTTTGTGATCTCGCACCCAGAGAAACAGACTGTGGTGAGGGTGAGTGACAGCAGCATAACTGCACAGCCGCATAATTGCTCTGCACGTAGGCACTGTGTTCCTGTGCACAGCAGCGGCTGTCAAGCCTATCTAAGCATGTACCCCGCACACACGACTTCTCGCTGGGAGAGCAGCATCAAGGCAGCTCACTAGAGCTTTGTAGTTCTATAAATGTTTCGATCAGTCTGCAAGGATGCTGGCTCTTTGCACCCAAGCTTGACTTTGGGAGCAGCTGGGGAATAGCGCATGATAGTTAGCTCAGTCCACATTAACTGGGCAAGCTAGGACAGTGCTGAAAAGCCATTGAGGGGCATTTCTCTTGACTGGTAAAGAAATGTTTGAAGTCTACTGATGCTGGGTGCAGGGATTGCTTAGCACAGGTCCTGTCTGACACATTGCATTTGGCAGGGAGGGGGTCTGATGGGAAATGACTAAGTCTCGGAGAGTTTCTCAATCTGAATTTACGTATCCTGTCTGTCACTCTGGCTGCATATCTGCCCTTAGACCCATGGGTCTCAGGGCTGCCCAGGGCAAGGCATTCCAAGTGCTATGTGAGCATTTCCTTTCAGAGAAGGAGAAGCGAGACTGCCAGTCTATAATAGACACACTGAGGGAGACTGTGGATGTTCACAACGCCACCATCGAGTCACTCCAGAAAGCCCTGTGTGAGACGGAGATGCTGTGTTCCACTCTCAAGGTACCTTTCTCCATGGGCAGCATACATCTGATCTACCCCCTATGTGGCTAGGGTTACAGTCTCACTGGCTCTTCCTCTGCGTCATGCTATCCTCATGCCTGTGCAGAGAGGACAGGTGGCTCTGCGCTCGGAGGTCGAAGTTCTGTTCCTGGCTCTGAAACCGGCTCCCTGTGACATGTGTGGGCCCCATCTCTCGAGATGTGAAGTGGAAGGAGAGCAGTGGGGCTGTGTTCCCATTTAAGACAATCCTTTAACCTTGTCTGAACTCCTTGAGGAGGTGGTGTTATAGAAGATCCAAGGGGGCAAAGGGTTAACGTTCTCTAGGGCAGCAGTACTGTTTTAAGGCAATGTCTTTCAGTTCTAACTACACAGCACCCTGGGACAGTAATCTCCTGAGGTACCTCCCTTGGACCCAGGCACCTTGGAAGAGGTGAGAGATTGGGGAAACAATACACTTATTGGATGAATCTAAAGCAGTTGGAGTACTTGACATGTTAAAATATTGGGTCTTCTCTGTGCTTAGCCTAGGTGATTTGTGGCTGGGGTGGGTTGTTAGAATCCTGCTTAAAAATGGCATTCCACTCAAGGCCAGGGAATGAAAGGCAAAAGTGCATGCTGACGTGTTCAGCCTGCAATGAGCTGGGTCTGGCTTGTTGATGCAGTGTCAGTATTGATCTTCCATCGCATCAGTATGAATGCCCTCTTAGGAAGAGAGACTCCAGCTTCTGTTAAGGACTGACACTAGTGCCCTGCATTAAATCTTTCTGTAGGCCTGGTGGGGTTCAGTGTGAATTGGTTAATGTTAATCAATGATTTCCTTCTCCACCCATGCAAGTTAATTGAAATGTACAGAGAGAAAGTTAAAAGTTTAGGCTGGGTTGGACCAACCCTTGTGCTGCTGCCAAACCTGTTCTGTAGTCAAGCCACTAACAGGAAATAATCTCTGTGTGTGTGTGTGTGTATATGTATATAGTCATAACTCATGAGTGAATAATAGCTAGGACAGGCTTAAGTGGGATGGCCATTTCCCTGTGATGCCCCCCAGGGAAACCGATCTAACTTAATCATAATGATTGGTCTTTGCTGCTGCTTAATTGAGATGATAGTGCCATAAATTCCACGTTTTGGGGGTGCACTTTGCCACCGAGTAAGCTGTGCTTCACCAGCTGTGAGTGCGGAGCTGCATTCTTAATGCACCTAAGTTAAACGGAAGAAAAAAGGTGAAACTGTGAAAATCACTCTTCACCCCAAGGGTACTTTGTCCCTGACTTTTCATGTTGTTCAGTGGTTTTATAGGTCACTGGGGTATCTCAATGAACAGAATGTGTCTGTGAGGCTTATTGGCATTTCCTATTCTTGCAAACACTCCAGTTGCTGTAAAACTCTAAATCAGGGTGTGCTGTTGCAGCTGATACAAATGAGCCCTTCCCAAGATGATTTTGCTCTAAGTGATTGGGTTTGCTGCTAGGTTTGTACATACCCTCTCTCCTGGGCTTTCCCTACCCCAGATTCAAGGTGAGATTCGGAGCCTATCTTTCCTCTGACTGTAATTGCTCTCTGACACGTGAAAGCCCCTCTAGCATAATCTGGGAACGTTAGAAGAAAAGGCACCATGCTGGTTGCATCTTTTCCTCTTGAAAGTGTCTGAGATCTTACAGCAGAGTTCTGTGCACTGTTTCTCCTCAGACAGTTTAAAGCAGGGGTAGGCAACCTATGGCATGCGTGCCAAAGGCGGCACGTGAGCTGATTTCAGTGGCACTCACACCGCCCGGGTCCTGGCCTAGTAGGAGCAAATGGAATAGGGCAGTTCATGGACTGAAGTATCTGATGGCCAGCACTGAGAATTTGCCACATGTTAGGAGCTGAGTGAGTGGTGCAGCTGGGTGGGAACCTATGGGGACCTTGCTCCTGGGCTGTTAAAGATGGTGAGAGCTTTGAGGAGCTTGACTGCTGAGCGGGTTGTGCAAGTATTTCAGTGCACACATGCTAGCTGTATGTCTCCATAGGAGTCCCCATGTGCCATGCTAACTACACATGTGCCTATCTCTGTCTCAGAAACAAATGAAGTACCTGGAGCAGCAGCAGGAAGATACCAAAGGTGCAAAAGAGGAGGCCCGAAGGCTGAGAAACAAACTGAAAACCATGGAGAGGTTAGATACAGGGCCTCTGCTGTGTACATATGTGGGCTGGAGCCAGCATGCTCTTCAGTGGTCCGAGTCACTTACTTTCTTAGACGTCTTGCGCAGTAGTTCTGAATGCTACAAACACAGAGTTACTTGGGTTCAGCCTCAATTCCTGGTGCAGATGGAAATGTCAGTGCTGTTGCACTGTTGAGCTGGAGGTTTGGGAACCTCCTGCATCAGTGCTGGTGTGTCTTCATTGGTCCTGACCTGTCCAAACTCATCACCACCTCTTCCCACCCCTGGCACCTCTGGGCAGTTATTTGCTTCCTAAATAATATTTGGCACTCAGCTAGAGCTTTTCATCCCTAGCACTGGGAGCTTGGCTTACAGGTGGGGTAACCAAGGCACGTTGATATTGATGTGAATTGCCCAGGGGGATCAGCACACTAGTGGCCCAGGTAACGACCCAGCACTCCAACTCCTTTCCCAGCTCCACTCTTCATGGCTGTGTGGGAACCTGACAGGACGTGTCTGTTTCAGGATTGAGATGCTCCTGCAGAGCCAGCGCCCGGAAGTGGAGGAGATGATCCGTGACATGGGAATAGGGCAGGCAGCAGTGGAACAGCTTGCAGTCTACTGCATCTCACTGAAAAAGTAGGTGCTGAAAACTTGGCAGTAGACTTGTTTGTTCCATCTCTTTGATATGTGTATAGGTAGAGCTCCCCCTGCAGGGTACTGGAGAAAAGTACAATGGTTTAGCTGCCGTGACTGCCTGTTTGTTACTACACTGGGCTTTGACTGGCAGAATCAAGGCTACTTAGATTGGAGGCTGCCACTCAGAATACTTCCACTGATACTGTGGACAGAGGCATTACTACAGGAACAGCTTTCAGAGCTGTGTCAGTGCAGCTAGGTGTTGATTATTGGATGGCAGTTGAGTGAACAAACCATTGCCCTACTCCTGGGGATGGTGGCACAATCCCTGAATGTCTCATTCATGCGGCACATAGTACTTGATAGCACTGCTGCTGTGGCTCCAATTGTTCAGCTCACAAGTTTTTGCCATACTTATCTGCGCTGGCTCTAGCTCCTACACAGAGATCCTTCTGCTCACATGGTGTTAAACCACATCTTTGCCTGCTCCAATCTGATGGCAACTCGGTGATCATGATTTTATATGGCACTGCCACTCAGAATGATTGCACCTGCATTGTAATTGGTAATGAGCTTGCATAGCAAATATCCCTAAGTGCCTCTGAACTTCACTTCTTAACCAGTGCTACGTGTGCTCCTTCAGCAGGGAGGCTGCATTGTCCCCCAGGTCACAGTCCCTTTCCATTTTGCAGTCAGGGACTTTCACTTTTGCCCCTTCCAGTCACTTGAGCGCAGTCTCTATCTAAGCCTGTTCTCTTACCAGCCCAGTGCTGTGCTGGTGGTTGCCACGCTGCAGTTTAGCATTGGTTTATCCAGCGTTGGCTTCTCCCCAGTGGGGACTCTTGTATACCAGCCTTGCACCTACCAGCCGTGGAGCTGTGAATCAGGTATCTGCAGGCAGCATGTGATCACTGACTACAGTTAACAACTCTATCTCAAAAGCCCAGAGTGATTGTAGTTTGGGCTCTTTCCAGGGAATATGAAAATCTGAAAGAAGCTCGGAAGGCATCTAGTGAGATGACTGAGAAGCTGAAAAAGGAGCTGTCTTCTTCCAATAATAAGGTAAGGAAAGTGCAGGGAGTTGCACATCAAAAGTGTCTGGGTGATCTCTGTTCTGTAGGTGTCCAGCCATGGCCTCTGCCTTGCACTCACAGTAAGCGCTGCTTCTGTCCAACCAGCTGTATCAGTTACTCTAGCCACTGCTTGGTAAACTGAAAAATTCAGCTGGTGCTTCCTTGTGCTTGGAGCACGTGTTTGAAGAGCCCCACTAAGTGGTCAATCTGTTATCCTAAGCTGTTAAAGAACCCAAGTAAATCTCTTTATTCTTTACAAGTCCAGTGCTTGTAACAGAACAAATGCTATAATTAACCCCTGATGGAATGTTCTGCCCTCTTGTGTATAAGGCATTTGTGCCCTGCAGCAAGCTACCATCCCTGCCCTATATAGCTCACTGTCTGAAACAGGTGCCTTTGCAAGGTGTTCTTGGGGGCTGAAGTGACATTGGTAATGTGCTGTTGAGTATCCAAGCAGCCATGGCCTTCCCAGCCCCGATGATCTGGCAGGGCCTGGCCTGGCCAGTGGCATTCCTTGATAATTTGATTGAGGTCTGTGGCTGCTGACCCAGACTGAAGGTAGGATTGAGTTGCGACTTGAAACTTGTACCTGACTGATGATGAGGCACAGTGGGGAGTGCATTGCCAAATACGAATCTCTCGGCCCTCCAATGTCAGCAGAGCAGATGTATTGTGATTTTGAGTGGCAGGCGATGAATACAGGCTGCCCTTGCCTAGGAGTAGCCAGGCAGTATAGTCACAGTACGACTGAAGTCCCATAATGTCATAGTCTAAGGTCCTAGAACAGAATTGTTTTCCTGAACTCCTTTTGGGTAGCACTAAGTTAGCCCCAGTACTAATTGAATTAGTGAAGTTGCAGTGACTGGCATGTTTGTGTTCTAATGCTGATGCAGCAAAGCTGCTGTCCCTGTGGGAGTGGTGAGGCCACATCATCACCATCCTGCAAGGTGGCAGTCCTGATTCCCTTTGATCTGATGCCTCTCAAATCAGAGGGAGGGATAGCTCAGTGGTTTGAATATTGGCCTGCTAAACCCAGGGTTGTGAGTTCAATCCTTGAGGGGGCCATTTAGGGATCGGGGCAAAAATTGGGGATTGGTCCTGCTTTGAGCAGGGGGTTGGACTAGATGACCTCCTGAGGTCCCTTCCAACCCTGATATTCTAGGATTCTATGAAATCCTGTAGAAACTCAAATTATTGAACCAAAGTGCAGCTGCTGCCACCATGTGTTAAACCACAGAAAAGCTGTCACCACTGGGCCTGAAAGCTCAGGAAATCACCTGTGAAACTTCTCTGCTGGAGGCTGGGTCTGAGATAAACCACCATGGGATTCCCTCTGCAGAGGACTTGAGGGAATGAATAGGGGTGGCTTGCTTACCCAGGAGTAAGCCAGTAGTCTAGGCCAGTACTTTTCAAACTTTTTCCTTGCAACCCAGGTGAAGAAAATTGTTGATGCTCATGACTCAACATAATATCTTTTAACTAGTTTTCATAAAATCATAATATTGCAATACCTTCCAGCTTAACCCACTTTACATAACTAACACTAGACACTAGCCTTAGTAAGCCTATGGTAAGGAGTGTAGGAAGTGGCCCAGGGTACGGCAGAGGGTGGGGTGAGGGCTCTGTCTGGGAGTGAGGGCTCTAGCGTGGAGCTGGGGATGAGGAGTTCAGGGTACGGGAGGGGGCTCAGGGCTGGGGCAGAGGGTTGGGATGCAGGGGTGTGAGGGCTCTGGCTGGGAGTGCGGGCTCTGGGGTGGGGCCAGGGATGAGGAGTTTGGGGTGCAGGTAGGCTGCCTGAGGGCTGGGGCCAGAGGACTCCCCGCCAGCAGCAGTTAGCTCCCCTTGGAAGGCTGTTCCAGAACTTCAGTCCTCTGAGGGTTAGAAACCTTTGTCTAATTTCAAGTCTAAACTTCCCGATGGCCAGTTTATATCCATTTGTTCTTGTGTCCACATTGGTACTGAGCTTAAATAATTCCTCTCCCTCCCTGGTATTTATCCGTCTGATATATGTATAGAGAGCAATCCTATCTCCCCTCAGCCTTCTTTTGGTTAGGCTAAACAAGCCAAGTTCTTTGAGTCTCCTTTCATAAGACAGGTTTTCCATTCCTCGGATCATCCTAGTAGCCCTTCTCTGTACCTGTTCCAGTTTGAATTTGAATTGTTCAACATGGGAGACCAG
Source organism: Lepidochelys olivacea (assembly GCF_965140295.1). Lineage (NCBI taxonomy): Eukaryota > Metazoa > Chordata > Testudines > Cheloniidae > Lepidochelys > Lepidochelys olivacea. Next base: position 50,287,630 of record NC_140417.1, read on the forward strand.
AACTGCACACACTATTCCAGATGAGGTCTCACCAGTGCCTTGTATAACTGTACTAACACCTCCTTATCTCTACTGGAAATACCTCGCCTGATGCATCCCAAGACCGCATTAGCTTTTTTCACGGCCCTATCACATTGGCGGCTCATAGTCATCCTGTGGTCAACCAATAATCCAAGGTCCTTCTCCTACTCTGTTACTTCCAAGCGATGCATCCCCAGCTTATAACAAAAATTATTAATTCCTAAATGCATCACCTTGCACTTTTCATTATTAAATTTCATCCTGTTACTATTACTCCAGTTTACAACGTCATCCAGATCTTCTGTATGATGTCACAGTCCTTCTCTGTATTGGCAATACCTCCCAGCTTTGTATCATCCACAAACTTTATTAGCGCACGTCCACTTTTTGTGCCAACGTCAGTAATAAAAAGATTAAATAAGATTCATCCCAAAACTGATCCCTGAGGAACTCCACTAGTAACCTCCCTCCAGCCTGACAGTTCGCTTTTCAGTAGGACCAGTTGTAATCTCCCCTTTAATCAGTTCCTTATCCACCTTTCAATTTTCATATTGATCCAATTTAGCTGCTAATTTCCCATGTGGAACCGTACCAAATGCCGCACTGAAATCAAGGTAAATTAGATCCACTGCGTTTCCTTTGTCTAAAAAAATCTGTTTCCTCCTCAAAGGAGGAGATCAGGTTGGTTTGGCACAATCTCTCTTTTGTAAAACCATGTTGTATTTTATCCCAATTACCATTGACCTCAATGTCGTTAACTACTTTCTCCTTCAAAAAATTTTCCAAGACCTTGCATACTACAGATGTCAAACTAACAGGCCTGTAGTTACCCGGATCATTTTTTTTAACTTTCTTAAAAATAGGAACTATGTTAGCAATTCTCCAGTCATACGGTACAACCCCTGAGTTTACAGATTCATTTAAAAAATTCTTGCTAATGGGCTTGCAATTTCATGTGCCAGTTCCTTTAATATTCTTGGATGAAGATTATCTGAGCCCCCTGATTTAGTCCCATTAAGCTGTTCAAGTTTGGCTTCTACCTCGGATGTGGTAATGTCTACCTCATAGCTTCATTCCCATTTGTCGTCCTACCATTATCCCTAAGCTCCTCATTAGCCTCATTAAAGATTGAGACACAGTATTTGGTTAGATATTGGGCCATGCCAAGGTTATCCTTAACCTCCACTCCATCCTCAGTGTTTAGCGGTCCCTTCTTCTTTCTTTTTTTTCTTATTTATGTGGCTATAAAACCTTTTACTATTGGTTTTAATTCCCTTTGCAAGGTCTAACTGTACTTGACTTTTGGCCTGTCTCACTTTATCCCCACATGTTCTGGCCTCAATAAGGTAGCTTTCCTTGCTGATTCCTCCCATCTTCCACTCCTTGTAGGCTTTCTGCTTTTTCTTAATCACCTGTCTCAATGCTTCTCATCCAGCTTGGTCTACAACTCCTGCCTATGAATTTTTTCCCCTTTCTTGGGATGCAGGCTTCTGATAGCTTCTGCAGCTTTGATTTGAAGTAATTCCAGGCCTCCTCTGCCTTTAGATCCACAAGTTCTTAAGTCCAATCCACTTCCCCAACTAATTTCCTTAATTTTTGAAAGTTAGCCCTTTTGAAATCAATAACCCTAGTCACAGATCTTTTTTTGTTTATCCTTCCCTGCTGCAAGGCCCTTTAGAGCTGCTGCGGGCAACGATCTTTATAATTTAAATCAGCAGGGCCTGACATTTCGCAATCCGTACTTTGAAAAACACTGATTTAGGTGATTTAGAGCAGTGCTACTCAAAGTGGTGGTCCGTGGACCGGGACCGGTCTGCGAGCCATCGGCTGCCAGTGTGCGCACACATTGGGGAAAAAAAAATTGCTGGTCTCCCACATCAGATAGCTTGAGAAGCACTGACCTAGAGTGGCTGCCCTGCATCTCCACTACGGGGAGGTCAATTCTCAAACAGTAGGGCCTGAAAGCTGACTGGAAAAGATAGCTTGTGCTTGTTGTATACCTGATATGTGGTTGCGATCTTCGCCTAAGATTGCACTGTTGAACTGTTCTTACTCTGCAGCTGCAAAAAACATTCTTGGAGTTGGAGAAGATGAAGGAGGAGTTAAAAAGCACCCAGAAGGATCTGAGTAACTCAGACAAGGAGATAATGGTGAGATCCTCCAATCCTCCAGCCTACAATAGCTGGCAGCAATCCATGGCCTACAGTTGCAGAGTCAGGACTCGTGCCAGCTCTAGCTAGACACCTAGCTCATTGTCCATCCCTATTCTGTTGCCTCTGTCCTGATCCTGTTTGAGACTCTGTCTGTCCCCTGTGTTGCAGCCTGTGTGCTTTCCTGAGTATTATGGGCAGGAGGATGCAAACTCTCTCTGGCACAGGCTTCCCATTTCCTCATATGTGCTCTGTTCTTTTGTTTTGTTTTTATTGTTTTCTTTTGCTTTTTTTCCCCAGAGTTTGAAGAAGAAGATTGGAATCCTGCAGGAGACCCTGAAGGTGCCATCTGTAACCAGTGAAACGCTCAGCCGACTAGTCTTCGAAAGGTTAGATGGATACATTCCCTAGGAATCAGTGTAGTGCACATAGAGGCATACTGTGTGTTCTACAGACAAGGATAGGGATTAGATCTTGGCTCCAAAGAACCTTCCGCTTAAATCGGAACAGAAAGCTGGGGTGTGGGATGCAACAGAAAGCAGTAGCTAAGGGTGAAGTAGGGCAGGTATTGTGGTAGCTTAACCTTTGTTAGGCAACCTTCAAGTGGCTCTGCACATTCACATTCCGTACTGCACTGCCTGTGATGCCTGGCCATGGAACCTTCTTCTAGCAGGGTCATCTAGAGCTCTCCTGTGTCCTGCCCGTCCTCTGTGTCACTGACATCCTGACAGCAAGACTGGATGGGGTGGAGCGCCCTCACCACCTCACTTCCTTCCAACTGTGTCTGGATGGACATGAACCTGGCCTGGCTCTTTGGAGCCTGAGTCATTCTCTTTTAGAGAGCTTTGCACTATAGTGAGTGTGTTTCACAAGTCTGGTGGACTCAAAGAAGCAGAGGAGGCTGGGATTTAGGAGGTGCATTTCCTGCCCAGCTGGCTTCCCAGCATCTGACGATTACATGTGGTCCCTGGGAGAAGGGTGCTCGCCTTCTGGGTGTTCGACTTGTCAGACCTTTGCTCCCAGAGCCCTCAAGGACAGGGAGACTTGTTTTTAGCGCCTCCTTGTCAAGGAAGCTCTCGATGTTAGACCCTTTGGATCCCATCACTCCTCAGATCCAGTGTCTAAGAAACCGGTTTCGGCTCCTCTCGCTTCTAGTGGCTCCCAGCGATCGAAGGTTTCCAAGAGACCTCAGACTGTCGGGGTCAGATTGGGTTCCTGCAGCTCCCTCAGTCAAGCCTCCGAAGCTATGCGTGTCCATACCGAAGACCACATGGTCAGATCCAACTGCCCCAGTTCTGGAAGAGAGTTAAAGAGACAGTTTGGCCACCCTCACTGGTGCTGTACCTGGTGCCTCGTAGATACCTGATCCCCATGGCTGCCACTCCTGCTGCAGGTCCAGGGTCAGTTCCGAATTCCACTTCCAGATCCAGGAAGATGGATTTGATTGGTGTGTCAGAATCGGGGTCATTGATGCTTTCATTTCTGTCTGTCCCATCACCGAAGGAAAAGAGGCATAGGGACAAAATGGTTACTGTGCATCAAACTTTCGGATCCATCTGATTCTCCCAAGACCACTACAGTTCCAAAGCAAAGACCTGTTCCACCCCGTAGCTTCAGTCTTCTGATAGGAAGAAGAGATCAGAGTGTGCTGCTGGTTCTTCCTGTGAACACCTTATGCTTCCTCCTCCTAGGGCCTTTATAGGGTCCCCACAAAGAACTGGATCTCCATACTCTTCTCCAGATCTGCAGTTATCCCTGGTGCATTCTGTGTCTGTTACAGACCTGGATCTTTACCAGGAAGGAAGTAGAGGAAGAATGCAGAGACCTGTGGCTCAGTTCATACCACCCTATAGTTCACCTCCTGCAGGCATGTTCCTGAACCCTAGTTGCTGGGGGAACTGGCTGTCCTGTGGCCCATCGCCTTATTGGGAGCTACCTCAGGAATTTTATTATCTTCTGTGTAGGCAGAGGTAATTTTTTCTTCTGCAAAGGATCTGGGAATCCAAAGGTCCTCGGACTGACACTACAGATGGTGAGGCTGGAAATGCTGTCTGAGGAGGAAGATGAAGAGGTAGCTCCCTTCTTTGAGTAGTAGCAATTGGAAACTGATTATGAACCTGATTTATCACCAGATGAACGTGGGGGTGGCTTCAGCCTCCTCTCCTGAGGATGCTACACAGTTCCACAGTTTAATGGATTGTATGGTATCTGCTGTAAATCTTCCTGCAGTGGCTGTGGAAGAGACTTCTCACCTGGTGTTTGATATCCTTGGATGCTTCTTTAAGGAGTAGACTTCAAGGAGTAGTACCTATCTTAGATGGTTTGCTACAGCCAGCTAAATCCACGTGGACCTTGCCTGCTGCTTGTCAGCCTGTTTCTAAGAAAGCTGACAAGTTATATCAGATGCCCTCCAAGGAGCGCTCCTACTTCCATACCCATCCTAACCCTAAGGGCAAGTCTACACTCCGGGGCTAAGTCAACCTAAGTTATGCAACTCCAGCTATGTGAATAACATAGCTGGAGTCAGCGTACCTTAGGTCAACTTATTGCGGTGTCTACATCATGCTGGATTGATGGGAGAGCGATCGGCTGTCAATTTAGCAGGTCTTGATTGGACAGTTAACTACTGAAAGTTAGTGTGCATGAGGACCTATTACACCATATTGCTTTGACAACCAGTCTCCTTTCAGACCTTGGGCTCCTTCTCAACCACCCAAAGTCAATTCTATGCCCTACTTGAAGGATTCCCTGCATAAGCTCCATACCAGAGAGCCTTGCTACTGGAGGACAGATGTCTTCAGATGAGCCAGAATCTATTAAAAATTGAACAGGGTCCTACTCAGAGTAAAATTATTTTGGGGTCTCATTAGTCTTATCGTAGCCGCTACTTATGCGACTCCATTTGTGCATCTGAGAATGAGAGCTATGCAGCACTGAATGTCCCACTCTACAGACCAACTTGGGACAGACTTCATATGTGGATCTCCATGCCTCAGAACATGGTACTCTCTCTCAAATGGTGGTCAGTCAGAATGCATGTGCTCAGTGGTGGACTGGATCCATCTTTGACAGGAACTTCAGATGCATCAAACATTTGACAGTTTGAGGGTGTAGTAGAGAGAGCCTGGAACACTGAGCTTGATGCAAGATCTGAGTCCTGAACCAGAGGCTGTGAACCAAAGTCAAGCCATGTATTAAAGCAGATGGTTACAAGTTTGCTGTCCAGTACTTGAACTTGGCAAAGCTTTTGCTAGTGTACTAGGCACTAGATATTTTATATTCCAGCTAGTACAGATACATCCCAATCTAGTACAAGATAAAATGGTTTGACAAATTAATGATTAGGGATGTTTCGTCCGAAATATCAGGAACCAGGGGAGGTAACAAACGGATGTCATGAAACTCGTAAGGTGGTCTTTCTGTGTCTTCCTCTGTCTCCAGACCTACTGTCTCAGCAGGAGGACAAGATCTTTCACCCAGACCCACCGTCTCTTCACTTGACAGCATTGCTGCTTGGACTTCACTCTTGAGCAGTCACATTCTTTGTCTGTTCAGGGCAGGCTAATTAACTGTAGAAAACAGTCCACTAGAGCTATTAGCTTTTAAAGTGGACCAGATTTTAAGCACAGAAGAAGGGAAAACCTGATTGCTCTGTATCTGCTTTCATTCCTTGTGTTCTGGAATACTTAATGTACTTAAAGTCTAGGGCTTATCTAACTCATTGTTAAAAGTCCCTTTGACAGCCATTTCTGTGTAACATACTTTAGTAGTGGATTGCTGTTGTTCATTGTTCGGTCAAAAGGTTTATGAAAAGTATATTAAATGTATACTGTCTGTTGGCCATGCCCCTTGAACCCTGGGCTGAGTGTTCCTTCTAGCATTTATCTATCAAAAGAGCTTTTGTTATTGCCATCAAGTCAGCTAGGAAAGTGAGTGAATTGAATGGCCTTGTGGCTGATCTACCTTTCACTCCTTTTCATAAGGACGAGGTAGGTCTCAGACCTGATCCCAGGTTCTTACTGAAGTGGTGTCTGATTTTCATAGGCAGTGTTATCCTAGCACCAACACTGCTACAATATTAGAGACAAATTGGGTGAGGTAATATGTTTTGTAGACCTACTTTGTTGATGAGAGAGACAAGCTTTCAAGCTTATACAGAACTCGTCTTCAGGTCAGAAGAGCTCTGCATGAGCTTGTCTCTCTCACCAACAGAAGTCAGTCCAATAGATATTATCTCACCAACATTGTGTGTCTGATTTTCCTGTCAGTCAGACAAGTAATTTGTCCTCCCCGCACGCATGCGCCCCCCCACACCCCCCCACAACTGCACTCTAATAAGGGGGAATCATCCTACACACTCTGTGTGCCAGACGGGCTCTCTCCTAATATTTAGATAGAACTAAAAATTGTCATAAATCGTCTAGATTGTTTGTGCCGTATGCTAAACACCACCTAGGTTATATGGTTTCTTCCCAGCCTCTCCCTTGATTAAACAGTGTATTTCTGGCTGTTACATGCTAGCAAAAGTTCCTGTACCTGCTTCAGTGTGATCACATTTCCTTCACTTGTCACAAGCAGGTGCCAGTCATTGAAATTTGCAAAGCTTCAACCTGCACTTCGGTGCACACTGTAACCCATGCACTATGGTTTGGACTTGGTCTCTAGGGCAGATGCTGGATTTGATAAAGCGGTGCTTCAGTCCTCTGTTCAGTTAGGACTCTGCTCCCATCTCCAGGTGAGTTTGAGCAGTGCTCCTCAGTCTGTCCCATAGGTGGCAATATGCAGAGCCACTTGAAGAAATGAACTTAACTTGTAACCGGCATCCCTTGAGATGGCTCTGCCTGCTTACCCTTCCCACCTGCCTCCCCCTCTCTGTCAGAGTCCTTGTTTGTTCTGTTTCTGGCTTTGCAGTGGAAGGAACGCAGGTGGTGAGGACTCTCTGCCCCCTTTACCGCCTTGCCCTCAGTGTGTTGGGATGGTGTGGGAGAGCCCTAGCTGACGCCACTAGAAGGAGACTGTGCAGTCCCTATAAGTATGAATGTGCAGAACCATCTCCAAAGAATTTTGGTTTCGTTATCTTTGTTTTTGTATCTTTCTCATCCCCTCCCGCTTATGCTAAGCTGATGGGAAGACGGGTTTGCGGGTATCCGGAAGCATGTGTTCAGAGAGGGACTCAGGTGTGATTTGGAAAGCTCTGAGGGAACAAAATGAAGGGGTAGGTTGAGTGAAACTCCAGTTTTGCTCCTAGCGGCTGTTGTTATAACCCAACACTAGAGAAGTGTCATTGTAACTACTCTGGATTTGTTAGGAGATTTATCAACGTGGGGATCCAAGTTAAGAACACTGGGGTGAAAGGCTGTGCTGAATAGGAGTTCCCAACAGGCTAGCTTGCATATTAGGCTTGAATGTGATGTGATGATGCTGGAACGCACTTGAGCTTACAGTGCCTTCCAAACAATGTAACTTCCCCACCTCTGGATGGCAGATGGGGTAATCTAGATTGAGCAGCAGCATTCGAGGTGCACTCCTATAAGGAGCATGGGGTACAGTTTCCTCAAACGGGGCTCAGGCCCTCTGGGTGGAAAGGGCTTTGGGTGTAAATAATAATATTGACCCAAGTGCCTTCAGTTTAGGCTTGGAAGGATTTGATTTTTATCAATAAATGTCGACGAACATCTATTTCACTGTACATACACAAACCTACACCAACATATTTCCATCAGCAGTAATGATAATTTACAGCTAGGCAAAGAAAAATGCTGTTTGAGAACTAGTGATTGATGTAAGGCTGTTGTGGATTTTGATGTTGGCCGTTTTTGTGTTTTAATGGTTACAAATCCTTAACTTTTTGAATCTCTGCATCTGTTGTCATTAAATTGTCTGACACCCCCCCACCCCAATAATTTCCTGAAATTGTGAAAATTTAAATTGAGAATTTTAAAAAGCATAAAAATAAACATTATCTATCAAAATTATAACAAAAAAAGGAATTCTGCCAAGCCTGCTGAAATTGAAGGGAAGAAGCTTACATGAAGGTGTGCAGTTCTGTGGTGCAGCAAATGTTAGATCTGTGCTGCGTCATCTGAGACCTCAGTTTCTGTGTTTGTGCAATGGGATATCCATCCTGAGCAGGGGCTGTGGTACCATGACAAGATACAAATATTTACAACCACTGCTCCTGATAGACAGCGTAACTTGGAGCATTAAAGTCTTTCTCTTGTCTGTCTGGTGGACAGTATGTAATTTGATGTTGATGGCTGACATGTCTGAAATGGCCTTGCAGCCCTGCTCCTGTGGAACTGCTGAGCCCAAAGCTCCACCGCCCGGCCCATAGCGATAAGATCGACCTGGACGCCACCTTTGATGTTGAGACGCCTGAGCAACAGCCTCACAAATCAATCACAACCCCTGCAAAAAAACCCAAGCTGGATAAAAAGCCGTGAGTACTCCCCTTTCTCCAGCCCTAGGTGGGACCAAGGGGACTAAGCTTAAGTCCCTCTGATGCTCACATTTCTGCTGAGCATCAGGATCTCTACCCATTTGATTCATTGCATTAAGAGACATTAATCTTTGTTTGGCCTTCCATCTATCAGTTTCTCTCCCCTGAAAACTCTCTGCTAGCAGCTGCAATCCTCTGAAGCAGTGAACCCACAGCAGATAGATATCCAACTCACTGATCTGATTTCTTACAGGCCTCCTGTGACAAACGTAGCAAAAAAAATTCTGAAGGAAACAATGGAGGTAAAGTAACCAGTTGCTGGCCTCTTAGATCCCCCTGCTTTTCTCGATCTGGTAATAGACTTAAAAAATTGACCAGAATATCCCTCCACTTGGGCTGCATAACCATCATGCTCTGATCTTAGTACTGCAATACATGCTCCAGGGTGCATCGCCTAGACCACTGTTTTTCAAAGTACGGGTCCCGACATTCGCGGAATGCCCGGCACTGGGTTGTCTCACTGATTCAAATCATAACTATCGTTGCCAGGCAGCAGCTCTAAAGGGGCAGCAGGGACCTGGAGAGGAAAGAGGTAGGGAGTGGGTGGGAACTGGGGAGAGGAGCAAGTTGGGGCTTGCAGGGCTGCTGCGGACCTCTCCCCCGGGCCTGGAGCTTGCTGCTGCCAGACAGGAAAGAGAGGACCCTTCCCATCGAGCTCCGTGCAGAGGGAGAGAGAGGCCTTCCCCCGGTGCTCTGTGCTGCCAGCTGGCAGGGGGAGAGATGGGCTTCTTCCCCTGGAGCTCCATGCTGCCTGCCTGCATGGGGGGAGAGAGGCCCTTCTCCCGGAGCTTGGTACTCCGTGCTGCTTGCTTGCTGCTTGCCAGCAAGGAGAGAGAGGGGCTCCTTCCCCGGAGCTCTGTGTTGCCTGCCAGCAGGGGGCGACAGAGGCCCTTCCCCTGGAGCTAGCTGCTGCCAGTGGGGAGAGGGCTGGGGGGAGTCCTCTGGCCCCAGCCCTGGGGCAGGCTGCACCCCGAACTCCTCATCTCTGGCCCCACCCCAAAGCCCACACCCCCAGCCAGAGCCCTCCCCCTCCCCCCATGTCCTAACCCTCTGCCCCAGCCCTGAGCCCCCTCCTACATCCTGAACCCCTCATCCCGAGCTCCACGCTAGAGCCCTCACTCCCAGACAGAGCCCTCACCCCACCCTCTGCCCTACCCTGCGCCACCTCCCACGCTCCTTACCATAGGCTTACTAAGGCTAGTGTTAAATATGTAAAGTGGGTTAAGTGGAATGTATTGCAATATTATGATTTCATGAAAACTCTAGTTAAAAGATATAATTATGTTGGGTCATGGGCATCAACAATTTTCTTTAGCTGGATCATGAGGAAAAAAGTTTGAAAACCACTGGCCTAGACAGTGTTCAGACGAATGCTCTAACACAGCTGCCCAAGTCCGAGGGCTATTCTAGGCTTTCAGGCCATCCATTCTCAATAGTGTCTGGGCATTTCTACAGTGCACTCACCTGGCGCACACGCTATTGCTATTGCCAGTTACACCAGTGGTGTTAAACTCTGAGGATCCTGGGGGCAAACACTTTGTAGAGAGCTGGTCTTACTAGCCACATGAAACACAAACACTTGCTCCCAAGCTTTGTTCTTAATAGCAAGAAACCACAGATATTGATACTGAGTAGCTGAGAAGCTGCAGTTCCATGGTCCACCTTAAAAGGGTAAGCCATGGGGTACAGGAGCAATCATTCCTAAGTTGCCTGGTGGGGTATTCAGTGCTACCTGTTTCTGTAAATGAAATTCAGGGAGTAAAGCTGCTCATGCTGCCTTTCTTCTCTTTCCTGGGACAGAACTGGGTAGGTGAGCCAGAGGATGACCCTCTAGAAGAATTCTTTCCTGCGTTCATCAGGAACTCGGTTCTTTCCCGGAAGCCACCCATGGGCAGCCTGCTGGGGCCACACAAGAACACAGGAGCTGTGAGTATGTGCTCTGGCGGATCAGAGCAAGGATGCTGCTCCCTGCCCTCCAGTGGTGGAGGCTTGTCAAGGGTCAGTCATAGGCATTCTAGCCTCCTGAGTGATCTAAGTGGGAGTGAATGAAAACGAGACTCTTGCTTTCCCTGTGGTTTGCGGATGTGAGAAATGTGGCTAGAGACTTCCCTTTAGAGCCCTCTGTCTTCCCACATGCACTACCAGCCACTTCCTCTGAAGCTAGTCAGATGGCCATAGCCCTTCACTGAGATCCTGTCCACCCTCATTGCTCTAGCTCTCGGCGGCTTGTATAGCTACCCCACGTTTCCCAGTGACTGGGCTTGACTAAACGTCCTATTTTTTTTTTTAGAGGAGGTTCTGTCCATTGTGTGAGGTTCCATCAGAATATGGCCAAGTTCTTCAAAAGTGACTTTGGGCGGCCAACTTGGAGACCCTCAAAGGGTCCTGATCTCGAGAGGGTGGTTGCTTAGCATTTCCTGAAGCTCTGGCTTCTTTATTGTCTCGGGTTGGACACCTTAGTTGCTAGTCTGCTTTGGCCAAAGCATTCTGTACATTTTAAGGTGCCTGTAACTGTCCCTCCCTTCCAGTACTTCGCAAGCTTCCAGCTTGGGTGAAGTACCTAGCATCACCCAAGTGAAGAGGCAGACCTTGCGTGGTGTTATATCTCCTCTCTTCTCTTCTAGGTGAGAATGGGGTACGATGGCTTAGGAGGTAGAACTAAGTTCATACAGCCCGTATCCTTCCCCACTATCTGCGCTGTGGAAATAAGCAGGCAGGAAGTACTCATTTGGGGCGAGTAGCTAGGGTGAATAATGCATGGGCTTTGCTTGGGAATGGGCTGGGGACTCTTAAGGGAGAATGTGGTGGAACTTGTTTAAGCGAGCACTTTGCCCACAGAAAAGGCTGATTTTACTTAATCTGTTTTCTATGCACCAAGTTAAACTGCCCACCCAATATGCCCAGGTGGGAGAGCAGAATATCTTACTACATGTCTGGTTAAAGACACTGTTCTGGTGTGTAGATCCACAACACAGCTCTGTTCTTCAGGCACTGGGGGAGGAGGAAGGGAGACGGATCAGCTGATGGGAACTCCTGAGGGAAACTGATCAGGATCTTGTAAATCTGGGAACTTGTGGCTCAGATACTGTGCTGCTGTGGGTCTTGTATGTACCTGGGCACAGGTCCTGGGGCTGTATTTGATCTACATGTGAATCAGGTCATTCACAAGGAATTGGGGATCTGAATCATCTGATTACTATGGAATAATTGGCAGCTCTTGGACTGTCACTTGTGTGGCCATGTTCTCTGGGCAGGTCTGAGACCCTTCCACATGGTCCTGATTTAAAAGTTAGCCTAGCCCGGAGCTGATAATAAATCGTCCTGCTCCACATTTTCAGACTTGTTTTCCCTGACAGTTTTCCCTTCAGACAAACCCAATGGAGATCCGTCCCTTAGCTGTAAAGAGCAGGAAGAGGAACGTCTCCAGGCCAGCATCCACAACTGCAGCAGCTTCCTCCTCTGGCACGAGCCAGGTGAAACTGGACAGCTTCCTTCAGTAAACCCAAAGGCTTTCCTGGTCACTTAGGCATGCTTGGGCAGAAGACTTGGGGCTCATCTATGTCTCTGCAGAACCAAGGTGCTGGGACCAACACACAGTGTCAATCAGAACTCTCCCATGTTGTTTGCTGTTGATCCAGTCGAGGCTGACTATACTGTGAGGATGGCGAGGCAGGATGTGCCATGTGCTGCCAGCTGTCCTGGGAGATGGGGCTCCTGACACTCAGCAACCTGCCTGCCTTTGTCTGACGTGCAAGGTCACTGGTTTGTGCTCAAGAGCTCAGGACTCCCAGTGGGTGGGGTGTGTGGACCCCTCAACTCTGCCTGGTTTGACTCATCTCGGCCTCACTCCTAGGCAATGCAATAAAGTGTGGGACAAAGCAGACTTAAAAATCTCCTGGCTGCTGATTTCACAGAATCATAGAATATCAGGATTGGAAGGGACCTCAGGAGGTCATCTAGTCCAACCCCCTGCTCAAAGCAGGACCAATCCCCAACTAAATCATCCCAGCCAGGGCTTTGTCAAGCCTGAAGTTAAAAATACCTAAGGAAGGAGATTCCACGACCTCCCTAGGTAACACATTCCAGTGTTTCACCACCATCCTAGTGAAAGTCTTTCCTAATATCCAACCTAAACCTCCCCCTCTGCAACTTGAGACCATTACTCCTCATTCTGTCATCCGCTACCACTGAGAACAGTCTAGATCCATCCTCTTTGGAACCCCTTTCAGGTAGTTAAAAGCAGCTATCAAGTCCCCCCTCATTCTTCTCTTCCGCAGACTAAACAATCCCAGTTCCCTCAGCCTCTCCTCATAAGTCATGTGTTCCAGTCCCCTAATCATTTTTGTTGCCGTCTGCTGGACTCTTTCCAATTTTTCCACATCCGTCTTGTAGTGTGGGGCCCAAAACTGGACACAGTACTCCAGATGAGGCCTCACCAATGTCAAATAGAGGGGAATGATCACGTCCCTCGATCTGCTGGCAATGCCCCTACTTATACATCCCAAAATGCCATTGGCCTTCTTGGCAACAAGGGCACACTGTTGACTGATGTCCAGCTTCTCATCCACTGTAACCCCTAGGTCCTTTTCTGCAGAACTGCTGCCTAGCCATTTGGTCCCTAGTCTGTAGCAGTGCATGGGATTCTTCCATCCTAAGTGCAGGACTGTGCACTTGTCCTTGTTGAACCTCATCAGATTTCTTTTGGCCCAATCCTCTAATTCGTGTAGGTCCCTCTATATCCTATCCCTACCCTCCAGCGTATCTTCCACTCCTCCCAGTTTAGTGTCGTCTGCAAACTTGCTGAGGGTGCAATCCACACCATCCTCCAGGTCATTAAGGAAGATACTGAACAAAACCGGTCCGAGGACCGACCCTTGGAGCACTCCACTTGATAGCGGCTGCCAACTAGACATTGAGCCATTGATCACTACCTGTTGAGCCCGGCAATCTAGCCAGCTTTCTATCCACCTTATCGTCCATTCATCCAGCCCATGCTTCTTTAACTTACTGGCAAGAATACTGTGGGAGACAGTGTCAAAAGCTTTGCTAAAGTCAAGCAACAGCATGTCCACTGCTTTCCCCTCATCCGCAGAATCAGTTATCTCGCCATAGAAGGCAATTAGATTAGTCAGGCATGACTTGCCCTTGGTGAATCCATGCTGACTGTTCCTGATCACTTTCCTCTCGTGTAAGTGCTTCAGAATTGATTCCTTGAGGACCTGTTCCATGATTTTTCCAGGGACTGAGGTGAGGCTGACTGGCCTGTATTTCCCAGGATCCTCCTTCTTCCCTTTTTTAAAGATAGGCACTACATTAGCCTTTTTCCGGTCATCCAGGACCTCCCCCGATCGCCATGAGTTTTCAGAGATAATGGCCAATGGCTCTGCAATCACATCCGCCAACTCCTTTAGCGCTCTCGGATGCAGCACATCTGGCCCCATGGACTTGTGCTCGTCCCGCTTTTCTAAATAGTCCCGAACCACTTCTTTCTTCAGAGGGCTGGCCTTGTTTGGGCCTGGCCTTACGTTTCCCCCAGGAGCCTCTGTTGGCACAGAATAAACAATGAATTTCCTCACCCTGCTGGCCTGTTCTGAGGCTTTGGCGTTTGTGGTGGTGACTGGTCCCTTGGGGGACAAACAACTCTAGCTTGGTTTCAGGAGCAGCGTAGACCTGAAGATGGAGGAAGGGGATCCAGTGTCTGTTAGCCTGTAGCATCCAGGGCTGCATTTCCAGGACAGGGATGGGCAATTTCCCCGTGCTGGGTGTTTCACCTCCAACTGTCCTTGCTAGTAGGGTGGCATGGCAATCCTCTCCCTAACCTAGAGTCTTTGGGCCAGAGCATGCCTGGTGCAAACCCCCCTGAAAGGAGGGGTCTGCCTCAGGCACAAATCTGGTTTTTAATCTGATAGCCAGGGGAGACACCTTGGCCAGTCACATTGACACCTCACACCCAGGCATGGCAGCTGGGGACTTAGCCTAGCCTAGCAGGAGACTCTGCTTTGGAAGGGATGAGGCCGGAATCCATGGCAGACCACCATTCTATGTTGCTGTCTTTGCCATCCCAGCAGATATCCGGCCTGCCGATTGTCCATAGAGCAAAACTGTATGTGATTTGTTGCTATACAGTGGGCGTGCGATCGGCACTGTACTGTTGGCATGCACAGGTTTGAGGAGGAGGTGGGTCTGTAATGAGGCAGCAGGAGGTGAGGGTTAGGGGTGATCTTAGCATTTCTAGCTCAGCAGCACCCGGAGCAGGTGGCCTTTCCCAGCTCGCCACTTCTGTAGGGCTTTATTTTCCAGAATCGAGAGAACGTCATGTCTCTGTACCAGGCTCTTAAAGAGGCAGGCACCTGTGTGACTTTCGGTATTCTCTGCAAACTTTGGTTTGGAACTTACATTTTTTAATCAATTTTTGTAAATGATATGGTGAGTTTACAAATGCTTCTCTGCAACAGATCCCTCCCTGCTGCTGCTTGGGTGTTAAATACAAAATACCAGCCCCATTACACTTACTGGGGAAGAAATATGATGGGGCTGCTGATTGCTAGGGGAGGGCTTTATTCCCCTTCATTGGCCTTAAGCTCAGTCTTTTGTCTCAGGTATCCAATGTGGTTCTGTTCCAGATCTTGCCCTGATTCAGTGGAGCCCTCTTTAAATGGTGCTGTTTATAATGAATTGGCCAGTGAGCATGGCTAGTTAGAGAGCTGGCTGGACAGATCCAATATTGGTACAGGCTTATCTGGAAACCAAAATGAATGGATTAAAGGCAGAGCAGTAACTCCACTGATTTCAGCATCAGCAGCGGTTTGTGTCAGCACCCAGCCCATGCAGTGTGGGCGGCCCGATTCCTGTATGTCCCTGAGAACGTGTGCCTTTATTAAATAAATGTGGTGTACACGATGGAGCCATCTGACTTGTAACCTGAGATGGCTGCTGCTGTCTCTTCTCAGTGAAGGTCTCGTTCCTTCCATTGCATTCAGGGAGCCAGGTTCCCACTGGGAAACAGAATTTGAAAGTAGCTGAGACACTCTTGCAGATTCCTCTGAGCCAGCAGGTGCAGGCCACTGATGGAGGCAGGGACCTGGATTTCGTGGGCCTCAGCTGTGAGCCAGTCCAAGTCCTGTGGGGCCTATTGAAGTATTGCAGCTGCTGTGCCCTAGTATCTTACACCCTGCTGTCTGTGGTGGTAGAGAAAGGGGAGCACCACAGTCCATAGAACACCAGCCACTGTTCCCAATGAATGCTGAGGTGGCCATTAGCTACACTAGAGGCAGGCATGGAGAAGAGCACTGGGCAGGGCATGAGTTGTGTTGGTTGCTCCATCTCCAGAGTGTGGGCAGGCACCCTTGAGTGGAGCTGGAGCTCTGCGTGGGGGGACTTTCCAGCATCTGCCCCTCCCACCTGCTGCTGCCAATGTGGAGTGGAGGCGATGGATCCCTTGGCAGTGGGGTGGCACAAGAGCATTGGACTTGAATCCTGGATGGCTCCCTAATTTCCCCTCCTTCCAGCAGCTCTGATCGATGGGAGCACTGGGGCAGTGAGGGGGAGATGACCAGTGGGGAAGTTTGGCTGAAGGGAGGGAGGGAAAGGGGTCACCTAGAAATGTGAGGAGGCCTGGGGCACATGGAGGTTAAATGCTGCAGGGTATCAAGGGGTGAACAAACCAGCTCTCTTTGGAGAAGGATGGGAGCTAGTCAGGTGCTGGGTAGCTGCTCTCTCTAGTCTGGCTATGGAGGAGGGTGAGCAGCTACTGGGAGCATGGGGATGGAGCCAGGGAGCAGGTCTGGGACAGGAGTTTGGCTACAGGGCGGGGGACCTGGTGGCAGAAGGCCCGGCGCTGAAGCTTTCTAGCCGGCACTGAGGCACTCACCCCGAAGTAGAAGGCGCCTGACAACCAGACATTCCAGGAATTGAAACTCTGCACCAGCTTGGAAATGGTCCTGAGGGGAGTCAGGATGCCCAGCTCCATCCCCTTTTCCTCAGGCAGCTCCTGAGGCTGGGAAGGAGGCCCTTGAAGGCTTGATAGACCTGGCCCTCACTCAGCACTGAATTACAGGTAGATTAAAGCCAGGTGAGGGCAGGTTAGCTTGACCATGTGTTGGTGCTACACAACAGTGGCATATCTAAGCAACATTAAGTCAAGTAGGTCGACCTACAGCCACCACAGTAATGAAATCAGTTGTTCATGTCCACACTACACTCGTTCTGTCGGTGGTGCACGTCCTCACCAGCAGCACTTGCACGGACTGAGGTGGGGCACTTTGGTTAGGTGTGCTAGAGAGGACAGATGATCCAGTGGTTTCATTAATAGCTTTTAAAGCCAAAAGGGACCATTGTTACCTACTCTGACCAGCAGAGCACAGGCCTAAGAACCTCACCCAGATTTCTCCATCAAACCCATGACATCTGTTTATGCTAGAGCAGCTCTTGGAAAGACATGCAGTCCTGACTTGGATTGGAGAATCCACCAGGCCTCTAGCTAAACTGCTTAAGATGCTACCCTGCTAGCGGGTAGATCTGGGGTCTACCCAGCTCTACACCAGACTGCCTGTGTGGCCTTGGGCAAGTGACTTTAGTCTTTTTGTGTGTCAGCTTCCTATATGCATAATGAGACTACTTCAGCCCCCTGAGGTGTGCCAGGGCTCAAACTTCTGCTCTGTGGGGTGTGTCGAGGCTCACAGCTTCAGCCCTGCGCGTTTGAAAATATTTACCAGAGCTCTGCTCTGGCTGAATTTAAGCCCTGGCTGTGTGCATATATCTAGAAACAAAGAATGTAAGTCATATTTATAGGTGGGGGACTCTATCCTGGGAAGCAGTGACTCTGAAAAGGATTTTGGGGGTGGGAGGGGGTGGATAATCAGCTGAATGGGAACTATGTGATGCTGTGGCCAAAAGAGAGAACATGATCCTGGGATGTGTAAACAGATGAATCTTAAGTAGGAGTAGAGAGGTTATTTTACTGCTGTGTTTTGGCATTGGTGCAACCACTCCTGGAATCTTGTATCCAGTTCTGGTGTCTACAATTCAAGAAGAATGTTGATAGATTGAAGAGGGGTCAGCAAAGAGCCATGAGAAGCATTAAATGATTGGAAAATCTGCCTCTTAGATTGAGCTCCTTGAGTCTATTGCTATTTAACTTAACATAGAGACAGGGTGATTTGGTTAGTCTGAGCCTCTACATAGGGAACATATAGAATATTAAGGTTGGAAGGGACCTCAGGAGGTCATCTAGTCCCTGCCCCTGCTCAAAGCAGGACCAATCTGCAACTAAATAGAATCATAGACTTTAAGGTCAGAAGGGACCATCATGATTGCCAAGTCTGACCTACTGTACAACCCAGGCCACAGAATCTCACCCACTCCTGTAATAAACCGCTAACCTATGTCTGAGCTATTGAAGTCCTCAAAACATGGTTTAAAGACTTCAAGGTGCAGAGAATCCTCCAGCAAGTGACCCGTGCCCCACGCTGCAGAGGAAGGCAAAAGACCCCCAGGTCTTCTGCCAATCTGCCCTGGAGGAAAATTCCTTCCTGACCCCAAATATGGCAATCCGCTAAACCCTGAGCATGTGGGCAAGACTCACCAGCCAGACACCCAGGAAAAAATTCTCTGTAGTAACTCAGATCCCACCCCATCTAACATCCCATCACAGGCAATTGGGCATATTTACTGCTAATAGTCAAAGATCAATTTATTGCCAAAACTAGGCTATCCCATCATACCATCTCCTCCATAAACTTATCAAGCTTAGTCTTGAAGCCAGATATGTCTTTTGTCCCCACTGCTCCCCTTGGAAGGCTGTTCCAGAGCTTCAGTCCTCTGAGGGTTAGAAACCTTTGTCTAATTTCAAGTCTAAACTTCCCGACGGCCAGTTTATATCCATTTGTTCTTGTGTCCACATTGGTACTGAGCTTAAATTCTTCCTCTCCCTCCCTGGTATTTATCCGTCTCATATATTTATAGAGAGCAATCATATCTCCCCTCAGCCTTCTTTTGGTTAGGCTAAACAAGCCAAGTTCTTTGAGTCTCCTTTCATAAGACAGGTTTTCCATTCCTCGGATCATCCTAGTAGCCCTTCTCTGTACCTGTTCCAGTTTGAATTAATCCTTCTTCAACATGGGAGACCAGAACTGCATACAGTATTCCAGATGAGGTCTCACCAGTGCCTTGTATAACTGTACTAACACCTCCTTATCTCTACTGGAAATACCTCACCTGATGCATCCCAAGACTGCATTAGCTTTTTTCACGACCATATCACATTGGCGGCTCATAGTCATCCTGTGGTCAACCAATAATCCGAGGTCCTTCTCCTACTCTGTTACTTCCAAGCGATGCATCCCCAGCTTATAACAAAAATTATTAATTCCTAAATACATCACCTTGCACTTTTCATTATTAAATTTCATCCTATTACTATTACTCCAGTTTATAAGGTCATCCAGATCTTTCTGTATGATATCCCGGTCCTTCTCTGTATTGGCAATACCTCCCAGCTTTGTATCATCCACAAACTTTATTAGCGCACGCCCACTTTTTGTGCCAAGGTCAGTAATAAAAAGATTAAATAAGATTCATTCCAAAACTGATCCCTGAGGAACTCCACTAGTAACCTCCCTCTAGCCTGACAGTTCACTTTTCAGTGTGACCAGTTGTAATCTCCCCTTTAATCAGTTCCTTATCCACCTTTCAATTTTCATATTGATCCAATTTAGCTAATAATTCCCCCGGTGGAACCGTATCAAATGCCTTACTGAAATCAAGGTAAATTAGATCCACTGCGTTTCCTTTGTCTAAAAAATCTGTTACCTTCTCAAAGGACAGGTTTCAGAGTAACAGCCGTGTTAGTCTGTATTCGCAAAAAGAAAAGGAGTACTTGTGGCACCTTAGAGACTAACCAATTTATTTGAGCATAAGCTTTCGTGAGATACAGCTTATGCTCAGATAAATTGGTTAGTCTCTAAGGTGCCACAAGTACTCCTTTTCTTCTCAAAGGAGGAAATCAGGTTGGTTTGGCACGATCTATCTTTTGTAAAACCATGTTGTATTTTATCCCAATTACCATTGACCTCAATGTCCTAACTACTTTCTCCTTCAAAAATTTTTCCAAGACCTTGCATACTACAGATGTCAAACTAACAGGCCTGTAGTTACCTGGATCTTTTTTTTTTTCCTTTCTTAAAAATAGGAACTATGTTAGCAATTCTCCAGTCATACGGTACAACCCCTGAGTTTACAGATTCATTAAAAATTCTTGCTAATGGGCTTGCAATTTCATGTGCCAGTTCCTTTAATATTCTTGGATGAAGATTATCTGGGCCCCCTGATTTAGTCCCATTAAGCTGTTCGAGTTTGGCTTCTACCTCGGATGTGGTAATGTCTACCTCCATAGCTTTGTTCCCATTTGTCATCCTACCATTATCCCTAAGCTCCTCATTAGCCTCATTAAAGACCGAGGCAAAGTATTTGTTTAGATATTGGGCCATGCCAAGGTTATCCTTAACCTCCACTCCAAAATATGGCTATAGAACCTTTTACTATTGGTTTTAATTCCCTTTGCAAGGTTCAACTCTACATGGCTTTTGGCCTTTCTCACTTTATCACTACATGTTCTGGCCTCAATAAGGTAACTTTCCTTGCTGATCCCTCCCATCTTCCTCTCCTTGTAGGCTTTCTGCTTTTTCTTAATCGCCTCTCTGAGATGCTTGCTCATCTATCCTGTTCTATAACTCCTGCCTATGAATTTTTTCCCCTTTCTTGGGATGCAGGCTTCTGATAGTTTCTGCAACTTTGACTTGAAGTAATTCCAGGCCTCTTCCGCCTTTAGATTCACAAGTTCTTCAGTCCAATACACTTCCCTAACTAATTTCCTTAATTTTTGAAAGTTAGCCCTTTTGAAATCAAAAACCTTAGTCAGAGATCTATTTTTGTTCATCCTTCCATTTAGTTTGAACTGAGTTAGCGCATGATGGCATGTTGTTCCCTACAACCATTTCTTCTATGAGGTCCTTGCTACTCACTAAAAACCAAATCTAAAATGGCATCCCCTCTTGTTGGTTCAGCAACTACTTTATGAAGGAATCCATCAGCTATCGCATCCAGGAAAATCTGAGCCCGCTTATTATTACTAGCACTTGTTCTATATCATCCCAGCCAGGGCTTTGTCAAGCCTGACCTTAAAAACCTCTCAGGAAGAAGATTCCACCACCTTCCTAGGTAACCCATTCCAGTGCTTCACCAACCTCCTCGTGAAAAAGTTTTTCCTAATATCCAACCTAAACCTTCCCCACTGCAACTTGAGACCATTACTCCTTGTTCTGTCATCTGTTACCACTGAGAACAGTCTAGATCAGTGCTTCTCAAGCTATCTGATGTGTGGGATCGGCAATTTTTTTTTCCAACATGCGCACAGACTGGTAGCCGATGGCTCGTGGACTGGCACCGGTCCACCAACCACCACTTTGAGTATCACTGGTCTAGATCCATCCTCTTTGGAACCCCCTTTCAAGTAGTTGAAAGCAGCTATTAAATCCCCCCTCATTCTTCTCTTCTGCAGACTAAATAATCTCAGTTCCCTCAGCCTCTCCTCATAAGTCATGTGCTCCAGCCCCCTAATGATTTTTGTTGTCCTCCACTGGACTCTTCCAGTTTTTCCACATCCTTCTTGTAGTGTGGGGCCCAAAACTGGACACTACTCCAGATGAGGCCTCACCAATGCCGAATAGAGGGGAATGATCACATCCCTCGATCTGCTGGCAGTGCTCCTCCAAAAAGGGCACACTGTTGACTCATATCCAGCTTCTAGTCCACTGTAACCCTTAGGTCCTTTCCACAGAATTGCTGCCTAGCCACTCGGTCCCTAGTCTGTAGCAGTGCCCATCTTGTTTGCCCATTTGCCTTTTTGATATTTTTATGTTCTTACTAATATGTGTGAAGAGAGACACTGTGTTACAGCTGCCCACAAGCAGAGGAAGGGGGGAGAGATAAGAGAGCAAAAGTGTTGCTGGGCAGAGTGGGAGTTTAATATACAATGTACACTTGAAGGACAGTCCTGCCTCAAACTCCTCTCCTGAAATAAGGTCAAGGAACCAGTCACAAAGGGCGAGGGGGGGGGGAGTATAAGAAATACGAAAAGGCAAAAGGGTATGTCTACACTACAAAATAAGATCAATTTTATAGAAGTCGATTTTCAGTCAATTGCGTATGTCCACACTAAGCGCATTAAGTTGGTGGAGTGCGTCCTCACTACCATAGCTAGCATAGACTTACAAAGCGGTGCACTGTGGGTAGCTACTCAACAGTTCCTGCAGTCTCCACCGCCCATTGGAATTCTGGGTTACGTTCCCAATGCCTGATGGGGCAAAAACATTGTTGCGGGTGGTTTGGGGTACATGATGTCAGTCGCCCCTCCCTCCGTGAAGGCAACTCAGACAATCGTTTTGCACCTTTTTTCCGTGCAGATGTCCTAGCACGGCAAGCATTGAGTCCACTCAGCTCACCCTCGCTGCTGTTGTGTCCTGGGTGCTGCTGTCAGCCAACAGTGCAGTAGGTCTGCTAACTGTCGTTGTCCATCGCTTCCGCTGCAACTCTGCTCTCCTGCAGCCCAGGGGATCTGTTCTGGTCCTCCTGGGTGCTCCTAACAGTCGTCGTCCACCGCTTCCGCTTCAACTCTGCTGTCCTGCAGACGCCATACCACGGCAAGCATGGAGCCCGCACAGATCGCCATCACCGCTACTGTTGTGAGCATTGTAAACACCTCGCACATTATCCTGGAGTATATGCAGAACCGGGCTAAGAGACACCAGCACGAGGAGGATTTTGATGAGAACATGGACACAGACATTTCTGAAAGCGTGGGCTGTGACAATTGGGACATCATGGCGGCAGTGGGGTTGGTTGAGACAGTGGAATGCTAAGTCTGGGCCAGGCAAACAAGCACAGACTGGTGGGTCCGCATAGAGTTGCAGGTATGGGATGATTCACAGTGGCTGCGAAACTTTTGCATGCGTATGGCCACTTTCCTGGAACTCTGTGAGTTACTTTCCCCCATGCTGAAGCACAGAAATACTGAGATGAGAGCTGCTCCGACAGTTGAGAAGCGAGTGGCAATAGCCCTGTGGAAACTTGCAATGCCTGACTGATACCGGTCAGTCGGGAATCAATTTGGAGTGGGCAAGACTACTGTGGGGACTGCTGTGATCCAAGTAGCCAATGCAGTCACTGACGTTCTGCTATCAAGGGTAGTGACTCTGGGAAATGTGCAGGTCATACAGGATGGCTTTGCTGCAATGGGGTTCCCTAACTGTCGTGGGGCGATAGATGGCATGCATATCCCCATCTTGGCACCAGACCACCTTGCCAACCAGTACATAAACGGCAAGGGGTACTTCTCAATGGTGCTGCAAACACTGGTGGATCACAAGGGACGTTTCACCGACATCAATGTGGGATTGCCGGGAAAGGTACATGATGCTTGCATATTTAGGAACTCCAGACTGTTCCTTCTTGCAACTTCTCAGACTTACTTCCCAGACCAGAAAATTACCATTGAGGAAGTTGAAATGCCAATATTTATCCTTGGGGACCCAGCCTACCCCTTGCTCCCATGGCTCATGAAGCTGTACACCGGCAGGCTGGACAGTAAGTAGTAAGGAGCAGTTCAACTATAGGCTGAGCAAGTGCAGAATGGTGGTAGAATGTGCCTTTGGATGTTTAAAAGATTGCTGACTAGGTCAGACCTCAGCGTAACCAACATTCCCATTGTTATTGCGGCTTGCTGTGTGCTCCATAATATCTGTGAGAGTAAGGGGGAGACGGTTATGGCGGGGTGGGAGGTTGAGGCAAATCACCTGGTGGCCGATTTTGAGCAGACACCAGCGTGATTAGAAGAGCACAGCAAGGCATGCTGCGCATCAGAGAGGTTTTGAAAACCAGTTTCATGACTGGCCAGGCTATGGTTTGACTGTTGTGTGTGTTTCTCCTTGATGCAAACCCACCCACCTTGGTTGATCTTTAATTCCCTGTAACCAAACCACCCTTCCTCCCTCCCCCCTTTGAAATAAAGTAACTATTGTTTTGAAACCATGCATTATTTCTTTTATTAATTAAAAAAAAAAAAGTGAGATAACTGACAAGGTAGCCCGGGTGGGGTGGGGGAGGAGGGAAGGACAAGGCTACATTGCCTTTTGTAGCCACACTACAAATCAAACTGTTTGAATGGCAACCTTCAGTTGCTTTGGCCATCCTCTGTAGTGGAGTGGCTGGGTGCCCGGAGCCTCCCTCCATGCATTCTTGGGCGTCTGGGTGAGGAGGATATGGAACTTGGGGAGGAGGTCAGCCGGTTATACAATGGATGCTGTGGAAGGTCTGTGCTCGTGTTGGCTTTCTTGCAGCTCCACCAGATGTTTCATCATGTCCGTTTGCTTCCCCCATTAGCCTCAGCATCGCCTCCTGCCTTTGCTCTTCGCGCTCAATTAATGCTTTCCTGGCCTCTAACACTGAATGCCTCCATGCATTAAGCTGCGCTCTATCAGTGCGGGAGGTCTGCATGAGCTCAGCAAACATGTCATCGCGAGTGCATGTTTTTCACCTTCTAATCTGTGATAACCTCAGGAAGGAGATGATAGGGGGAGCATAGAAAGGAGTTTGCATGGGAGTTAGCTTGGGGAGAGCCCACTGAGGCTTACATCTTGCCGGCTTCTCTGAGTAGTTACTACAACTCCTGAGGAAGCTCGTAGAAGGAAGGTGATATGGATGGGGGGTGTTCAGCTGTTGTGACCTGCACTGGATGTGCTATGATTGTCTTTCTTCCACAGGACAGAAGCGACTTTGTCTGTAAAAAAAAGTGCAAACTGTTCTCCATATTGGAAGAGAAGGTTCAAGGTCTAGAGCAACAGGTATCGACCCTGTGTTGCATAAGAGAAACTGAAGATTTCCTGGACAGACGTCAGGATATGCTTCTACGGGCACAAGGTTCTGAAGATTCAGAGCAGGCTACACACTGGGGACAGGAGGCCGGTGAAGAAATTTGGCATCATGTGACCTCCAGAAGAAGAAAGGGGAACGTCCATGTACCAGCAATGCAGATACAGGTAAGTAACAGTTTTCATGTTCTCTCCACAGGTACCAATGCGGAGAGTGGACCACATGATATGTCTGAGGGAAGGGAGCAGAAGGAGACTCCACCAGTTGGAAGGCATGAGATGCACTGTCCTAGGGTTGGGGGTTCCATGACCACCGCTCCCAAGAGAAGGAGGCGGGTGGTGGTGATCGGGGACTCTCTGCTCAGGGGGACTGAGTCATCTATCTGCTGCCCCGACTGGGAAAACCAAGAAGTCTGCTGCTTGCCAGGGGCTAGGATTTGCGATGTGACGGAGAGACTGCCGAGACTCATCAAGCCCTCGGATCGCTACCCCTTCCTGCTTCTCCACATGGGCACCAATGATACTGCCAAGAATGACCTTGAGCGGATCACTGCAGACTACATGTTTCTGGAAAGAAGGATAAAGGAGTTTGAGGCGCAAGTGGTGTTCTCGTCCTTTCTCCCCATGGAAGTCAACGAATGGCTACGCAGGTGGTGTCGGAGAGAAGGCTTTGGATACTTTGACCATGGGATGGTGTTCCAAGAAGGAGGAATGCTAGGCAGAGACGGATTCCACCTAACGAAGAGAAGGAAGAACATCTTCACAAGCAGCCTGGCTAACCTAATGAGGAGGGCTTTAAACTAGGTTCACCGGGGGAAGACGACCAAAGCCCTGAGGGAAGTGGGATACCGGGAGGGAGCAGGAGCGTGTGAGATGGGAGGGCTCCTGCCTCATACTGAGAAAGAGGAGCGATCAGCGTTTTATCTCAAGTGCCTATACACAAATGCACAAAGCCTGGGAAACGAGCAGGGAGAACTGGAAGTCCTGGCAAAGTCAAGGAATTATGATGTGATTGGAATAACCGAGACTTGGTGGGATAACTCACATGACTGGAGTACTGTCATGGATGGATATAAGCTGTTCAGGAAGGACAGGCAGGGCAGAAAAGGTGGGGGAGTTGCACTGTGTGTAAGAGAGCAGTATGACTGCTCAGAGGTCCGGTATGAAACTGCAGAAAAACCTGAGAGTCTCTGGATTAAGTTTAGAAATGTGAGCACCAAGGGTGATGTCATGGTGGGAGTCTGCTATAGACCACCGGACCAGGGGGATGAGGTGGACGAGGCTTTCTTCCGGCAACTCGCAGAAGCTACTAGATTGCACGCCCTGGTTCTCATGGGAGACTTCAATCACCCTGATATCTGCTGGGAGAGCAATACAGCGGTGCACAGACAATCCAGGAAGCTTTTGGAAAGTGTAGGGAACAATTTCCTGGTGCAAGTGCTGGAGGAACCAACTCGGGGCAGAGTTCTTCTTGACCTGCTACTCACAAACCGGGGAGAATTAGTAGGGGAAGCAAAAGTGGATGGGAACCTGGGAGGTAGTGACCATGAGATGGTCGAGTTCAGGATCCTGACACAAGGAAGAAAGGAAAGCAGCAGAATACGGACCCTGGACTTCAGAAAAGCAGACTTTGACTTCCTCAGGGAACTGATGGGCAAGATCCTCTGGGAGAATAACATGAGGGGGAAAGGAGTCCAGGAGAGCTGGCTGTATTTTAAAGAATCATTATTGAGGTTACAGGGACAAACCATCCCAATGTGTAGAAAGAATAGTAAATATGGCAGGCGACCAGCTTGGCTTAACAGTGAAATCCTTGCTGATCTTAAACACAAAAAAGAAGCTTACAAGAAGTGGAAGATTGGACAAATGACCAGGGATGAGTATAAAAATATTGCTCTGGCATGCAGGAGTGAAATCAGGAAGGCCAAATCACATCTGGAGTTGCAGCTAGCAAGAGATGTCAAGAGTAACAAGAAGGGTTTCTTCACGTATGTTATCAACAAGAAGAAAGTCAAGGAAAGTGTGGGCCCCTTACTGAATGAGGGAGGCAACCTAGTGACAGAGGAGGTGGAAAAAGCTTAATGTACTCTATACTTTCTTTGCCTCTGTCTTCACGAACAAGGTCAGCTCCCAGACTACTGCACTGGGCAGCACAGCATGGGGAGGAGGTGACCAGCCTTCTGTGGAGAAAGAAGTGGTTCGGGACTATTCAGAAAATCTGGACGTGCACAAGTCCATGGGGCCGGATGCGCTGCATCCGAGAGTGCTAAAGGAGTTGGCGGATGTGATTGCAGAGCCATTGGCCATTATCTTTGAAAACTCGTGACTATCCGGGGAAGTCCTGGACGACTGGAAAAAGGCTAATGTAGTGCCCATCTTTAAAAAATGGAAGGAGGAGGATCCTGGGAACTACAGGCCAGTCAGCCTCATCTCAGTCCCCGGAAAAATCATGGAGCAGGTCCTCAAGGAATCAATTCTGAAGCACTTACACGAGAGGAAAGTGATCAGGAACAGTCAGCATGGATTCACGAAGGGCAAGTCATGCCTGATTAATCTAATTGCCTTCTATGACGAGATAACTTGTTCTGTGGATGAAGGGAAAGCAGTGGACGTGTTGTTGCTTGACTTTAGCAAGGCTTTTGACACTGTCTCCCACAGTATTCTTGTCAGCAAGTTAAAGAAGCATGGGCTGGATGAATGCACTATAAGGTGGGTAGAAAGTTGGCTAGATTGTCGGGCTCAACGGGTAGTGATAAATGGCTCCATGTCTAGTTGGCGGTCAGTATCAAGCGGAGTGTCCCAAGGGTCGGTCCTGGGGCTAGTTTTGTTCAATATCTTCATAAATGATCTGGAGGATGGTGTGGATTGCACCCTCAGCAAGTTTACAGATGACACTAAATTGGGAGGAGTGGTAGATACGCTGGAGGGTAGGGATAGGATACAGAGGGACCTAGACAAATTGGAGGATTGGGCCAAAAGAAATCTGATGAGGTTCAACAAGGACAAGTGCAGAGTCCTGCACTTAGGACAGAAGAATCCAATGCACTGCTACTGACTAGGGACCAAATGGCTAGGCGGCACTTCTGCAGAAAAGGACCTAGGGGTTTCAGTGGACAAGAAGCTGGATATGAGTCAACAGTGTGCCCTTGTTGCCAAGAAGGCCAATGGCATTTTGGGATGTATAAGTAGGGGCATTGCCAGCAGATCGAGGGATGTGATCATTCCCCTGTATTCGACATTGGTGAGGCCTTATCTGGAGTACTGTGTCCAGTTTCGGGCCGCACACTACAAGAAAGATGTGGAAAAATTGGAGAGAGTCCAGCGGAGGGCAACAAAAATGATTAGGGGACTGGAACACATGACTTATGAGGAGAGGCTGAGGGAACTGGGATTGTTTAGTCTACAGAAGAGAAGAATGAGGGGGGATTTGATAGCTGCTTTCAGCTACCTGAAAGGTGGTTCCAAAGAGGATGGATCTAGACTATTCTCAGTGGTAGCGGATGACAGGACAAGGAGTAATGGTCTCAAGTTGCAGTGGGCGAGATTTAGGTTGGATATTAGGAAAGACTTTTTCACTAGGAGGGTGGTGAAACACTGGAATGCGTTACCTAGGGAGGTGGTGGAATCTCCTTCCTTAGAAGTTTTTAAGGTCAGGCTTGACAAAGCCCTGGCTCGGATGATTTAATTGCGGATCGGTCCTGCTTTGAGCAGGGAGTTGGACTAGATGACCTCCTGAGTCCCTTCCAACCCTGATATTCTATGATTTGCAGCTGGGGCGGAGATAAAAAGGGAGAGTAAAATTTAAGATGTATGCCTGAGAACAAAAGGGAGACTCTCTCTTTCACAGTGAAGTAATTCACAGAAGACAGCACACGTGCTTTAGGTACCAGGTTGCATTTTGCCTTTTATGTTGAGCACCTGCCAGTATGGTGACACATCATAAATGGCTGGGCAACTGAATTCGGTTTCCCGGCAGCCATGGTAAGTCTTTTGGTATGTGGGGCTGGTTTCTTACGCCTTCATAACATGTGGGAATGGTTTCAAACTGCAGTGCCATCCTTTTCCCATAGCAAGCAATCATCCCATACCCGCAACATTATGCGGTCCCCCTAGTCTGTACTTGTTTGCTGGGCCCAGAATCAGCGTTCCACTCTATCAACCAGCCCCACTGCTGCCATGATGTCCCAATTGCCACAGCCTATGCTTTCAGGAACGTCTGTGTCCATGTCCTCATCACAATCCTCTTTGTGCTGGCATCTCTTAGCTTGGTTCTGCACATACTCCAGGATAATGTGCAAGGTATTTACAATGCTCACAACTGCAGCAGTGAGTAGAGCGGGCTCCATGCTTGCTGTGGTATGGCGTCTGCACGGGTAACCCAGGCAGAAAGGAGTGAAACGGTTGTCTGCCATTGTTTTCAAGAAGGGAGAGAAGGGGCGACTGACATGTACCCCAAACCACCCTCAAAAATGTTTTTGCCCCATCAAGCATTGGGAACTTCAACCAGAATTCCAATGGGCAGCGGGAACTGTGGGATGGCTACCCACGGTGCACTGCTCCATAAGTCAATGCTAGCCACAGTATTGAGGACACACTCCGCTGATGTAATGTGCTTTGTGGGGACATACACAACTGACTGTATAAAATCGATTTCCAAAAATTGACTTCTATAAAACCAACCTAATTTCGTAGTATAGACATACCCTGAGAAAAACAACCTAATCTGGAATTAAAGTGAACAGAATTTTATTGGAAGTCAAAACTGGGCCTGAGCTTGTCTCTATAATTTCACCCAAATAGTAACGGCCCCTGCTCTTTCACTAGGGAAACGGTCTCAGGAAAAGCCTGCTTCTTGTGGCTTTTCATTGTATTTATGCTATGACATCTTCCTTTGGCCAATTGCAGGAGCACACGGAGCAGACACTGACCCGTGGGTTGCAGAAGGAAGGGGGTAAAAGGTGCACAGATTTTGTCTAAAGGTGTCATTATTAATCATTGATTTGGACTGCAGGAGTGCAAGGAGCCCCACTTACAGAGCAGGACCCCACTGTGCTAGGCACTGTCCAAACACAGAACAAAAGAGATGGGCTCTGTTCCAAGGAGTATTAAGCACAAGAATCAGATTGTTCTAAGCCTGCTCCCACTGGCCTCCTTGGGTGTAGGAGCAGACCATTTGTGCACAGGGTGTTAAGTGCTTTTTCTTCAACCCTCCCCTGGTTGTTGTTACGCAGACAGAATGCAGAACAGAAGTCTGAAGTGTGGGCAATGCAATGTTTGTTGGGGTTAATTCAAGGAAGCATAGTGTTGCAGGTCTGGGACGATTCCCAGTGGCTGCAAAACTTTCGCATGCATAAGGGCACTTTCATGGAACTTTGTGACTTGCTTTCACCTGCCCTGAGGTGCAAGAATACTAAAATGAGAGCAGCCCTCACAGTTGAGAAGCGAGTGGCAATAGCCCTGTGGAAGCTTGCAACGCGAGACCTCTACCGGTCAGTCGGGAATCAATTTGGAGTGGGCAAAGCTACTGTGGGGGCTGCTGTGATACAAGTAGCCAATGCAATCAAAGATCTGCTGATATCAAGGGTAGTGACCCTGGGAAGTGCGCAGGTCATAGTGGATGGCTTTGCTGCAATGGGATTCCCTAACTGTGGTGGGGCCATAGACGGAACCCATATCACTATCTTGGCACCGGAGCACCAAGCCAGCGAGTACATAAACCACAAGGGGTACTTTTCAATAGTGCTGCAAGCTCTGGTGGATCACAAGGGACGTTTCACCAACATCAACGTGGGATGGCAGGGAAAGGTACATGACGCTCGCATCTTCAGGAACTCTGGTCTGTTTCAAAAGCTGCAGGAAGGGACTTTATTCCCAGTATAGAAAATAACCATTGGGGATGTTGAAATGCCTATAGTTATCCTTGGGGACCCAGCCTACCCCTTAATGCCATGGCTCATGAAGCCGTACACAGGCAGCCTGGACAGTAGTCAGGAGCTGTTCAACTACAGGCTCAGCAAGTGCAGAATGGTGGTAGAATGTGCATTTGGATGTTTAAAAGCGTGTTGATGCAGTTTATTGACTTGGTTAGACCTCAGCAAAACCAGTATTCCTACTGTTATTACTGCTTGCTGTGCGCTCCACAATATCTGTGAGTAAGGGGGAGACGTTTATGGCGGGGTGGGAGGTTGAGGCAAATCGCCTGGCCGCTGCTTACGTGCAGCCAGACACCAGGGCAGTTAGAAGAGCACAGGAGGGCGCAGTGCGCATCAGAGAAGCTTTGAAAACCAGTTTCATGACTGGCCAGGCTACGGTGTGAAAGTTCTTTGTGTCTCCTTGATGGAAACCCCCCGTCCCTTGGTTCACTCTACTTCCCTGTAAGCTAAGCACCCTCCCCTCCTCCCTTCAATCACCACTTGCAGAGGCAATAAAGTCATTGTTGCTTCACATTCATGCATTCTTTATTAACTCATCACTCAAATAGGGGGATAACTGCCAAGGTAGCCCAGGAGGGGTGGTGGAGGAGGGAAGGACAAGGACACACAGCACTTTAAAAGTTTAAAACTTATTGAATGCCAGCCTTCTGTTGCTTGAGCAATCCTCTGGGGTGGAGTGGCTGGAGGCCCCCCCACCGTGTTCTTGGGCATCTGGGTGAGGACGCTGTGGAACTTGGGGAGGAGGGCGGTTGCTTACACAGGGGCTGTATCATAGAATATCAGGGTTGGAAGGGACCTCAGGAGGTCATCTAGTCCAACCCCCTGCTCAAAGCAGGACCAATCCCCAATTAAATCATCCCAGCCAGGGCTTTATCAAGCCTGACCTTAAAAACTTCTAAGGAAGGAGATTCTACCACCTTCCTAGGTAACGCATTCCAGTGTTTCATCACCCTCCTAGTGAAAAAGTTTTTCCTAATATCCAACCTAAACCTCCCCCACTGCAACTTGAGACCGCTGTAGCGGCCGTCTGTGCTCCTGCTTCCTTTCCTGCAGTTCAACCATATGCTGGAGCATATTAGTTTGATCCTCCAGCAGCTTCAGCATTGAATCCTGCCTCCTCTCATTATGCTGCCGCCACCTTTCAGCTTCAGTCCTCTCTTTGGCCCACTTACTCTCTTCAGCCCCCAGCACCTCTCCCGGTCATTTTCTGACATTGTCTGCCTCCACACATTCATCTGTGCTCTGTCAGTGTGGGAGGACAGCATGAGCTCAAGAGAATATTTCATCGTGAGTGCATTTTTTTCACCTTCTAATCTTCACTAGCATCTGGGAAGGAGAAGATCCTGTGATCCTTGAAACACATACAGCTGGTGGAGAGGGAAAAAAAGGGACAGTGGTATTTAAAAAGACACATTTTATAGAACAATGGGTATACTCTTTCACGGTAAACCTTGCTGTTAACATTGCATACATAGCACGTGCTTTCATTACAAAGGTCGCATTTTGCCTCCCCCTACCACGTGGCTAGCCCCTCACCCCTCCCCGTGGCTAACAGCGGGGAACATTTCTGTTCAGCCACATGCAAACAGCCCAGCAGGAATGGGCACCTCTGAATGTCCCCTTAAGAAAAGCACCCTATTTCAACCAGGTGACCATGAATGATATCACTCCCCCGAGGATAACACAGAGAGATAAAGAATGGATGTTGTTTGAATGCCAGCAAACATACACTGCAATGCTTTGTTCTACAATGATTCCCGAGTACGTGCTACTGGCCTGGAGTGGTAAAGTGTCCTACCATGGTGGACGGAATAAGGCTACCCTCCCCAGAAACCTTTTGCAAAGGCTTTAGGAGGACATCCAGGAGAGCTTTATGGAGATGTCCCTGGAGGATTTCCGTTTCATCCCCAGACACGTTAACAGACTTTTCAAGTAGCTGTACTGGCCGCAAGTGCCAGGGCAAATTAATCATTAAACAGGCTTGCTTTGAAACCATGTAGACTATTTAAAAAGGTACATTCACCAGAGGTCCCTTCTCCACCTGGCGGGTCCGGGAGTCAGCCTTGGGTGGGTTTGGGGAGTACTGGCTCCAGGTCCAGGGTGAGAAACAGGTCCTGGCTGTCCAGAAAACTGGTTTCTCCGCTTGCTTGCTGTGAGCTGTCTACAACCTCCTCCTCATCATCATCTTCCTCGTCCCCAAAACCTGCTTCCGTGTTTGAAGGAGTCAAACAACACGGTTGGGGTAGTGGTGGCTGAACCCCCTAAAATGGCATGCAGCTCATCATAGAAGCGGCATGTTTGGGGCTCTGACCCGGAGCGGCCATTTGCCTCTCTGGTTTTCTGGTAGGCTTGCCTCAGCTCCTTAAGTTTCACGCAGCACTGCTTCAGGTCTCTGTTATGGCCTCTGTCCTTCATGCCCTGGGAGATTTTGACAAATGTTTTGGCATTTTAAAAACTGGAACGGAGTTCTGATAGCACAGATTCCTCTCCCCATACAGCGATCAGATCCTGTACCTCCCGTTCAGTCCATGCTGGAGCTCTTTTGCGATTCTGGGACTCCATCATGGTCACCTCTGCTGATGAGCTCTGCACTCACCTGCAGCTTGCCACGCTGGCCAAACAGGAAATTGAAATTCAAAAGTTCACGGGCCTTTTCCTGTCTACCTGGCCAGTGCATCTGAGTTGAGAGCGCTGTCCAGAGCGGTCACAAGGGAGCACTCTGGGATGGCTCCCGGAGGCCAATGCCATCTAATTGCATCCACAATACCCCAAATTCAACCCGGCAAGGCCGATTTCAGTGCTAATCCCCTTGTTGAGGGTGGAGTAAAGAAATTGATTTTAAGATCCCTTTAAGTCGAAAAAAGGGCTTTGTCGTGTGGATGGGCGCAGGATTAAATTCGACCTCAACTCCTATTGTAGACCAGGGCTAAGAGTCCTCCTTTTACAACAAACCTGGACCTATTAGAAGAGCTGAAAGGTGGTGGGTTGCTCCGTGCCGCCGTCTAAGCTCTCTGGAGGCTTTCATCTGCTTCCTGCTCTGTCTGAAACTGCTCCCTTGATGCTGGAGACATTAGTTCCTCACTGGGTTGTGGACTTGGGCTATGTCCCACTGGAAGCGATAAAGGTGATGGGGGGTGTCTCCGACAATTGTGAACTGCTTTCTGCTGATGCACTAGGTTATATTTGAAGCTCCAGTTGAGCTTCTTGTGCTGGTTTAGCTGCTGTTGCAGGCGCTGTGGCGCCCTTTGGTGCTGACTACCCTGACTCTGGTGGGGTTGCAAGCATAGGCTCTGACAGCTCCACCAGTTCCGATCCTTGGGCTGGGTCCCAGGAACTGGATCTACAACTGCTGCCATAGACTTTGGTCTGGGGTCTGGTTCCACCACCTCTGGCTGGGTCCCTGTAGGAGGCTCAGGAATAGAGTTAGGTGTGGAGGCCTATTTAGCCTGGCTGTGGGTGACCATCCCCACCCTTTTTGTTAGCCTCACAAGTCTTCTCCCAGCAACCTGGGAATGGGATAATCGTCATAGACTTCAAAAGTCCATATTCCTGAGCAGTCCTTGTACTGGACAGGCAACTTGGCTGTAGGCAAGTTAAAAGAGTTGACCTTAAAAGGTTGCACCATCACTTGGGCCTCTGGGTTGATAAATTTGGGGTCCACCAGGAATCAGACACCTGTGCTCCAATGTCTCTCCACGCAGTTATCTTCCTCCCACCCACACTCACAGTTTCCCTTTGCTCTGGGGGTATTTGCGAGGCATCTGGGCCTGAAGGCTCTCTTTGGGACCCCGGGGTGATAAACTGCAGTTGGTTGGTGCTCTTGGGGCAGTTGGCCTTCACATGCTCCAGCTCATTACATTTAAACCATCGCCCAACTGACTGTGGGCTGGGGTGAGGTGGGTGATTGGAGAGTTGGGTGGTGGGTCGAGAGGGCATCTGGGGTCTCCTTGGCTGTGTGGAGGGTTCCTACTTGTGAGGTGGGGCCTTGGGCTGACTCCAATGGTAGGGTGTCATCTCAGGTTGCCCCTTCTGGTATCCGCACGAACTGCTAACTAGCTTTCTTCTCCGCCACCTCCACCCATTTGGCTCCGATTTCCTCTGCTTCGGTTGTAGTTTTGGGCTTCCCATCTAGTATGTACCTTTCCATTTCCTCAGGAACACCCTCTAAGAATTGCTCCACTTGCATGAGGAGAGACAGATCTTCCAGAGACTTAACGCTTGCTCCTGATATCCAGGCATCCCAATTTTTCACAATGTGGTAGGTGTGTCGGGAAAATGCCACATCTGGTTTCCACTTATAAACTTATAAAGAATGTATTTAGTGTTACTGGTCTCTTGGGTCAACTGGTCACTAGTTGTAGCAGTTACTCATTGTGATGTTATCTGATTAAAACATGACCATGTAGATCATTGTTGCAACTACTATTATATGTTTGCAATAAATTTTATACAAAATGTGGCCTGTAAGATATCATAAATATAAAGGGAAGGGTAAACACCTTTAAAAGCCCTCCTGGCCAGAGGAAAAACCCTTTCACCTGTAAAGGGTTAAGAAGCTAGGATAACCTCGCTGGCACCTGACCAAAATGACCAATGAGACAAGATACTTTCAAAGCTGGAGGGGGGGAGAAACAAAGGCTCTCTCTGTCTGTGTGATGCTTTTGCTGGGAACAGAACAGGAATGGAGTCTTAGAACTTAGTAAGTAATCTAGGTAGATATGCATTAGATTCTGTTTGTTTAAATGGCTGAGAAAATAAGCTGTGCTGAATGGATTTGATATTCCTGTTTTTGTGTCTTTTTGTAACTTAAGGTTTTGCCTAGAGGGATTCTCTGTGTTTTGAATCTAATTACCCTGTAAGGTATTTACCATCCTGATTTTACAGAGCTGATTCTTTTACTTTTTCTTCTATTAAAATTCTTCTTTTAAGAACCTGATTCCTTTTTCATTGTTCTTAAGATCCAAGGGTTTGGTTCTGTGTTCACCTATGCAAATTGGTGAGGATTTTTATCAAACCTTCCCCAGAAAAGGGTGTAGCCAGCACAGAGTGCCTGAGGCAAGCAACAGCTGGGTTTGTTGCCCGGTGTGTGTCACGCCAATGACCACAACGGGGTGGAGAAGCAGAGAGATTTATTTGGAGTGCCAAATAGGGCGCAGGGAGACTGAGCTGTCTCAAATCCTGCGGCAGTGCAACAGATTCCAGTATACATTTTATACCTTTGCCTACTTCACTACACAAGCTTATGCAACCAATTACCTGTTGCCCCGTACAATACCGTAGCCAATCAGCTAAAGCAGCCAGTTGTGTTTTTCCTCAGTAGCATTGCTCAAGCCTTGCCTTATTTGGTCCTATTTGTTACTGGTTTTTGCTAAACATTTCTGCCTTATCTATCTGTTTCTCAGGCCGAAGGTGGCCTTGGCTGGCGAGCCGTGTGCAAACCTGTCTGTTTGTGTGCTAGCTTCCTCAGAGTTATGCATGATCACAGAGGGTTCAAGGAGCAAAGGGGCCTTGGTTTATCCGGGCCTAAAGTAGGAGGGCTTCCTCGACACTCGTGGTCTTCCACCCTCCCGAGTTACCTAGTGTAGTGCCTAGTGTCACCAACAACTCCCTCCTTTGAGAATACTCAACAAGCTTGCAACTGAGTCTTCTCATATTTCCCTGGACAATAAGTGATTCCCAGTTTGAGCGCACGGGTCAGGGCTACTAGCTCAGCCAGCTGGGCAGAGGTCCCGGTGGGCAACCTCTAGGCCT
The DNA here is from genome assembly GCF_965140295.1 of Lepidochelys olivacea. Classification (NCBI taxonomy): domain Eukaryota; kingdom Metazoa; phylum Chordata; order Testudines; family Cheloniidae; genus Lepidochelys; species Lepidochelys olivacea. The sequence continues at coordinate 50,323,907 of NC_140417.1, forward strand.
CTATGGTATCATGGAGGGTCACGACAGCATAACCCGCCCTCCTTTGCCCCTCCATGACAATGCTGCTACCATCAGTGTACCACTCATAATCTGCATTTGGGAGTGGCTGATCCTTTAAATCCTGGTTTCTGGCGTACTGGGCATCTATGATCTCTAAACAGTCATGTTCCTGTTCCTCTGTTTCTGGCAAGAGGGTGGCTGGGTTAAGGGAGGGGCAAGACGCCAGGGTGACCTCGGGGTTCTCTAACAGCTTAGCCTGATACCGAGCAATCCGAGCCTGGGTGAGCCAGAGCCCACCCTTTGTGTCTCGCAGGGCTTGGACCATATGGGGAGTATAGATTTGCATAACCGTTCCCGAAGTTAGCTTCTCAGCTTCCTCAAGTACTAGGGCAGTAGCTGCGACCGCCCGTAAACATGCTGGCCAACCCTTTGCAACCTAATCCAGTTGCTTAGAAAAATAAGCCACGGGACGTTTCCAGGTCCCCAACAACTGGGTTAGCACTCCCAGAGCCACCCCTTTTCGTTCATGTATATACAATTGAAATGGCTTCCATCAGCTGGAGCTTCCATCAGCTTCCTTTTTAGGATTTGAAATGCCTTGTTGGCTTCTGGGGACCAGTGAAAGGGGTTGTGGTCCGTTCCCTTGACACAGTCATATAACGGTTTAGCCCATAGTCCAAACTCTGGGATCCAGATCCTGCAAAAGCCTGCCACACTTAGAAAAGCTCTGAGCCATTTGCGAGTGCTTGGGGTAGGGACTTGACAGATAGCTTCCTTTCTTTCGCTTGAAAGCTGATGCTCCCCTTGCCTTAGCTGTAACCTGATTCCACTCCACCTCAGACAACAGAGTTCTCAGGAGGATATTACAGTCGTCCCAGTCCGGCTTGTGACTACTGAGGCACCCCTCAAAGACTGAAATAAACCAGCTTGGGTTTGTGGAGAATTCCCCAGCCTGTGTTTTAAAAGCTGCTAGGTCTATTGGATTGAATGGCACATGGGTGTAAATTTGCATGGTGGTGGCCTGGCATCCGTCCGCCCCTGGGCGAGCCACAACAGTCCCAGTAAGCAAAGGATAGAGTCCCACTGAGGGGGCAATCTCTGTAACCCGAGGCGTCCTACCCTTATAAGGTGGGTTGTGGGGGCCGAAGGGGACACCGAATCTGCCGTTACAACATTTGGGGGGTTCAGGGGGCTAACATTAGCTACTACCGGTCCTATTGGAGTCAAATTACAGCTCTGTAGAATGTCTGTTCTATCTCTTAAAGCCATAAACGCTTGTGCATACAGATGTTCATTCCATTTACCCATTTGCTGACAAATCAGAACTAATTGGAGGATCGTATTATAATTGATTGACCCTCCCGGTGGCCACCGTTCCTGGTCCTCTAGCCGATATTGAGGCCAGTCTACTGTACAAAACCTTTTCAATTTGCTTTTTGTCATTGGATCTGATCCAAACGCTTTCCAGTTTGCTAGAATGCATTTTAGGGGCGTGCACTGTGGCCTGCCTGTAGTACTCTGTCCCTGTCCCATATTCCCGGACGACTCTGGGCGTCCCCAGGTCTTAACAGAGAAAGTCCAGCCCACTGGACTGTTCCTACCTTTTCCACAGGACCGGTTCCTCACCATTGCCTGCAGTTGCTTCTCCACTATAGGGGTGCGTTGCACCGTTGTGCCCTCCGGGGTCGAGCAAATCACGTCTCCTCCAAGTCCTCCCAGTGAACTCAACCGGTGTGCGCTAGGTGTCGGTTGTCGCCGCAATCTGTCGACCGCCAGGAGGGGTCCAGGCAAGGCTAAATAGCAGCCTCGATGCCCACCCAGGGACGCCAAGAACTGTTGCCGGCACAGAGTGCCCGAGGCAAGCAACAGCTGGGTTCATTGCCCAGTGTGCGTCGCGCCAATGACCACAACGGGGTGGAGAAGCAGAGAGATTTATTTGGAGCGCCAAATAGGGCGCAGGGAGACTGAGCTGTCTCAAATCCTGCGGCAGTGCAACAGATTCCAGTATAAAATGTCTTTGCCTACTTCACTACACAAGCTTATGCAACCAATTACCTGTTGCCCCGTACAATACCGTAGCCAATCAGCTAAAGCAGCCAGTTGTGTTTTTCCTCAGTAGCATTGCCCGAGCCTTGCCTTATTTGGTCCTAATTGTTACTGGTTTTTGCTAAACACTTCTGCCTTATCTATCTGTTTCCCAGGCCGAAGCTGGCCTTGGCTGGCGAGCCGTATGCAAATCTGTCTGTTTGTGTGCTAGCTTCCTCAGAGTTATGCATGATCACAGAGGGTTCAAGGAGCAAAGGGGCCTTGGTTTATCCGAGCCTAGAGCAGGAGGGCTTCCTCGACACTTGTGGTCTTCCACCCTCCCGAGTTACCTAGTGTAGTGCCCAGTGTCACCAACAAGGGGGTGTAGGGTTTGGGGAGGATTTTGTGGGGGAAAGACTATTCCAAGAGGGCTCTTTCCCGGTTATATATCTGTTAATGCTTGGTGATGGCAGCAATAAAGTCCAAGGGAAAAAGGAAAATAGTTTGTACCTTGGGGAAGTTTTAACCTAAACTGCTAAAAATAAGTTTAGGAGGTTTTCATGCAGGTCTCCACATCTGTACCCTAGAGTTCAGAATGGGGAAGGAACCTTGGCATAAGATATCTATGAAAAGGTTATGATTTGTTGAATATGTTTATGCTATTTGTATGCACGTATAATTTTTGTATTTGAAGTTATGAGTATTGGCGCTATACCTGTATTTCAAATTTTTGCTCCTGGAGTAATACTCACAAGGTCGTTAGCCAGCACATCTTGAAGGGACTCATCAAAGTAAGTGGCTCATCAAGGCACACAACTCAGAATGGACCATGGGAGATGCCCATCTACATTGAATGGACTTTCCTGTGGACAGTCCAGATGAAGTATAGGTAATGGCTGGGAGGTGATGGGGGAGGGGAGCCCAGGGAGCCCCTAGGAGCCAGGGGTGATGGTGCGAGGGGGAGGGAGGTACCAAAATACAAGTCTGCCCAGGGCACCATTTTCACTAAGGCCAGCCCTGAATAAGACAGAAAATATATTATCTCTATATAAATCCATGGTACACCCACATCTTGAATACTGCATGCAGATGTGGTCACACCATCTCAAAAAAGATATATTGAAATTAGAAAATGATCAGAAATGGGCAACAAAAATGATTAAGGGTATGGAACAGCTTCCATATGAAGACAGATTAATAAGACTGGGACTTTTCAGTTTGGAAAAAAAGATGACTAAGGGGGGATATGATAGATGTCTATAAAATTCTGACTGGTATGGAGAAAGTGAAGTGTTATTTTCTCCTTCTCATAATACAAGAACAAGGGGCCACCAAATGAAATTAATAGGTAGCAGGTTTAAAACAAACACAAGAAATATTTTTTCACACAACGCACTCTCAACCTCTGGAACTCCTTGCCAGAGGGTGTTGTGAAGGCCAATACTATAATGGGGTTCAAAAGGGAGCTAGATAGACATGGAAGATAGGTCCATCAATGGCCACGAGCTCTGGTTCTGGTGGAGCAGCTCGGATAGTCAGGTCCACCGGTGCTTCAGGGGTGAGGAAATCCTCCATCAGGGTGATGGCAGTGGCTAGAGTCGCAGGCCTGTGGCGGAGGACTCAGGCCCTCCTTTGTGATGGGAGGATGTAGACGAATTGCTCCAGAATAATTTGTTCAGTGAGCTCATCTGGAGTTCACCTTTTGGGCTGTAGCCACCGCTTGCAGGCTTCCCTCAGCTCCTGGGCTACCATCCAGGTCAGGCACCCATAGGGTATACCAGACTCTGGAACTGCTACCGGAAGGTCTCCGGGCTAACATCCAAGGCATCTAAGATCACTGCCTTTACCTGGGTGTAGTCCTGTGCCTCCTCCGTAAACAGGCCCCGATACACAGTTTGGGTGGTCCCGGTCAGGTACGGTCTCGGGCCAACCCTGTGACTAACACCACCCTTTCAAAAGTCACAAGGAAGGCTTCCGGATCATCGTTGGGGCCCATCTTGGTCAACCGGATTGGGGGGCTACACTGGGTGTTCCAGTGGTGCCCCCAGGCTGGGGCTCTGCACGATGGGGCAGCAGAGTCACCAACTGCTGTGGGCATTGTTGCTGGTGGTCCTGGTTCTGGCATCCCAGCTCCAAAATCAGTTGTTGCTGTTGTGTTCCTAGCTGGACCAACTGCTGCTGCTGTTGGAGCTGGGCTGCTGCCTGCTGCTGAAGCTGGGCCACCTGCTGCTGTTGTTGGCTTTCGGCCAGGAACTTAACAAGCTTATCCATATCCTTGGTTGCCTGGGCATGCTTCCCCTCAGATCCCTTCTCACAGGGATTGGGGGACCAATGCCCACATTCTCTACCACATGTAGAGAGGGTCCATTGGGGCTCGTCCCTCTCCGGGGTGGCGGGGAACCACACCACCTCTGTACACAGCCTTTCAAGTATTTGAAGACCACTATCATGTCCCCCCTTAATCTCCTCCCTTCCAAACTAAACATACCCAGTTCCTTCAGCCTTTGCTCATATGGCTTGTGTTCCATCCCTTTGATAATTTTTGACACTCACCGCTGGATCATTTCCAGTTTCTCTACTTCCTTTTTATACATTAGTGACCAAAATTGGACACAGTACTCCAACTGAGCCCTAACCAATACCGAGAAGAGTGGTACTATTACCTCCCATGACTTGCATGCCATGCCTTTGTTAATGCAACCCAAAAATCACATTTGCTTTTTTTGCAACAGCATTGCATTACTGACTCATGTTGAAATTGTGATCCACCACAACTCTTAGATGCTGCTGTGAAGCCAGTTATCCCCCATTCTGTATTTGTACATTTGGTTTTTCTTCACTAAGTGGAGTTGTCTTCATTGAATTCATTTTGTTGACTATAGCCCAGTTCTCCAATTTATCAAGATCCCTTTGAATTTTAGCTCTAGCCTCCATAGTGTTTGCAACCAATTCCCCCCCTCTCCCCCAGCTTTGTCTCATCTGCAAATTTGATCAGTCTGCTTTCTTCCTACATCTAGATAATTAATAAAGATGTTAAATAATACTGGACCCAGAACAGATCCTTGTTCAACCCCACTTGAGACCTCTTTCCAATCTGACATAATTCATTAATAGTTACTCTCTGTGGTTGTTTAACCAATCATGTACCCATTTAATGGTAGTTCTGTTGAACCTGCATTTCTCCAGCTTACTTATGAGAATGTCATGTGGGACTGTGTCAAAAGACTTGCTAAAGTTCAGGTATATTATGTCTGCCACATTCCCCCATCCACCGAATCAGTTATCTTGTCAAAGAAGGCAATCAAGCTGGTTTGGCAGGATTTGCAATATCTAAGAAACGCCATCAACACAATGTTATACAAGTAAAGGCTGGGCTTGCGATTAAGGGCACAGGCTGGGATTCAGACAATCTGAGTTCATTTTGCAGTTTTGCCCCAAACACTCTGGAGAAATCACTTTGAGGCCCAGAGAAGCAGTTTTCCCACTGTAAAATGGGGAGCAGCCTCCCACCCTTTGTCTATTTAGCCTGGGAGCTCTTTGTAGCATGGACTCTACAAGTACCCCAGGGTCTATGCAGCACCTGGCTCCATGGGAGCACCAACCTCAATCATGGTCTGTGCAGCTCCCAGCACAATGGGTCCTGATCTCAGTTGGGATCTCAGTGCAGCACCCAATACAACAGTGGCTCCCATCTGAGAGCCATATGATGATACAAGAATCTCCCATTTAGTCTTCAAGGTGAGACATGAAATGTGACTCAAAAGGCTCAAAAACTAGGAAAGTAGTACCATTACCTAAAAATGCAACATTTCTTAAAGGTCTCATGATTTGTAAGCTACCCTCAGGATTTCTGAGCTCACCCCCTGGTTATTGAGTGCTGGGAGCTGCATAAATAACTGGTATTGTGGTTAATAACCACCAGCCCAGTCCTGGCTGTGGGAGACATTCTCATCTGTCCTCTCCTCTCAGGTGGCTCATTGCCAAGGTCAGAAGTTGTCAGAGGATGAAGAAGGCTGCACCCTAAGAAAGGCATCACAAAATGAGGCTCTGTCTTGCTCAGTTAGTTACAGCTGCTTGGAGTTTCTGGACCTCCATTGCTTCTCCCATCTCCACCACTTTGCTTTGCAAACAGAATCACCCTGGAATGTAACACTGGCTGTTCCCACTCCTGAGCTTAGGCTCCCCTGCAGCATGGATCAGGGAGGGAGTGTTGCAGTAGCAGAGGGAAGGAAGAGGTGGGGAGTCCTGGTGGGTTACAGCAGGAGACTCTGTGATTCCAGACTGGACACCTGCTCTTCTCCTAACCCGCCCTGTGATTTCCTGACCGCACAGAAATGGTTAAAGCTACCACATGCTCTCTCCTTTTCCCTTTAGCTCGGTCTTATTGCTCACCCCTGCCCTGCCTTACCCCCAGCCCTCTGTCAGCATTTCCCCCCATGCTGAACTCTGGGGTACAGATGTTGGGACCCACATGAAAGACCCCCTAAGCTTATATCTTACCAGCTTAGGTTAAAACTTCTCTAAGGCACTAATTTCTTAGAGTGATATTGCTGCCACCACCAAGTGATTTACACAAAATATTCAGGGAAGGGTCACTTGGAATCCCTATCCCCCAAAACCTCTTCACCCCCTTTCCTGGGGAGGCTTGGGAATAAACTACCAACCAGTTGCCTTAGCAATGTGACCACAGACCAGACCCTTTGTCTTCAGAACACTGAAGTCAATCAGGTTCTTAAAAGAAGAACTTTATTTATAAAGAAAAAAGTAAAAGAATCACACCTGCAAAATTAGAATGGAAGGTGACTTTACAGGGTAATAAAAATTTAAAACACAGAGGATTTCCCTCTAGGCTCAGCTTCACAGTTACAAAAACAGGAATGAAACTACCTCTGTAGCATAGGAAAATTCACAAGCCAAAACAAAAGATAACCTAATGCATTTCCTTGCCCTACTCAGTTTCTGTGGTTTTAGATGGATTATTCCAGGTATATTTTCAGGAGATATTATACCTGCTTGGCTTCTCCCTCTGCCTGGAGACTGAACAACAACAACAAACATCCTCCCCCGCCCCCAGATTTGCAAGTATCTTCTTTTTTCATTGGTCCTTCTGGTCAGGTGCCAACTAGGTTATTTGAACTGCTTAACCCTGTACTAGTAAGGCAATCCAGTACAGCTGCCAAGGATACATAAAGGTTGCTACTCTTCCCCCTATATTAATGACACCCCCAAGTCAGAACCCACCAGGGGCCAGGTCCTCAGGCACCCGAACCCCTCAGCTTGGCACTGGGGTCTTGGCAGTGCTTAATTTGTAATGGAAGAGGAGACAGGGCTCAAGCACCGGTTTTACATTCGTAACTGACACAGCAAGCCCAGAGGCACCAGGCAAGGAGGCGTGGGGGGGCTGCAAAGTTCTGGACCTGGGGGCACCAGGCCCAGCCCCAGCGTGCACTGAGCCCTGGTGCCCTGGCTGTGACAGCAGTTCCATGCCCCCCAGCCCTTCCCCGCATCTCTCAGTTACATGGGGTCTGTGGCTTGGCAGAGCCCCACCTGGCTCCCACCAGAGCAACCCCGCGCTGGGCACAGGGGTCGGGACGGCCCCTCACAACTCAGCCCCGGCCACAGGTTGCCTCAATGCCTGGCGCTGCTCTTCATTCTCCCCGTCCCCTGCACTGCCCAAGCTGCTGGGGGAAGGTGGGGGCTTGAGCTGCACATGGCTAGAATGCCCCACATGTGGGGTGTTTGGAAAATGTAGTCTTCACCAGTTCAGCGCATGCGCATTTAGGACTATTCCTCCATCCCCTCTTGAGTCTGTTGCACTCTAATCTTGCATGGCTGGGGCTGTGTGCGCCTCTGTATAGCTCATACACCCCCTTCAAGGTCTTGGGGTGCATTCTGGGGGGCTGGTATTCCCTAATAGAGAGCCCCGTGGCTTAAGTGGGTGCATTATGGGTGGCTGGGGTATTGGAGAATCCATGTCTGGGGGATTGTGGGTGCATTACAGCGGGCTGGGCTATTGGAAAGCCCCATGGCCTAGGGGGTGCGCTGTGGGGGACTGGAGGTGTATTCTGGTTGGCTGGGTTATTAAAGATTTGTTATATTAATTTCCAGGAGCAAAAGAGTGAAAGGTGTTATAAACTTGGTCATTGTCTAGCATAAGTATAAAGAGGTATAAAGAGGTCTGGGTATTTCTTTTACATCTTGGTTTACTCGTGTCATAAATATAAAGGGAAGGGTATAAGTATAAAGGGAAGTATAAAGGGATAAAGTATAAAGGGAAGTATAAAGGGTATAAGTATAAAGGGAAGGGTATAAGTATAAAGAGGTATAAAGAGGTCTGGGTATTTCTTTTACATCTTGGTTTACTCGTGTCATAAATATAAAGGGAAGGGTAAACACCTTTAAAATACCTCCTGGCCAGAGGAAAAACCCTTTCACCTGTAAGGGGTTAAGAAGCTAGGATAACCTCGCTGGCACCTGACCAAAATGACCAATGAGGAGACAAGATACTTTCAAAGCTGGAGGGGGGGAGAAACAAAGGTTCTCTCTGTCTGTGTGATGCTTTTGCCGGGAACAGAAAAGGAATGGAGTCTTAGAACTTAGTAAGTAATCTAGCTAGATATGCGTTAGATTATGATTTCTTTAAATGGCTGAGAAAATAAGTTGTGCTGAATGGAATGTAGATTCCTGTTTTTGTGTCTTTTTGTAACTTAAGGTTTTGCCTAGAAGGATTCTCTACATTTTGAATCTGATTAGCCTGTAAGGTATTTACCATCCTGATTTTACAGAGGTGATTCTTTTATCTTTTCTTTAATTAAAATTCTTCTTTTAAGAACCTGATTGCTTTTTCATTGTTCTTAAGATCCAAGGGTTTGGGTCTGTGTTCACTTATGCAAATTGGTGAGGACTTTTATCAAGCCTTCCCCAGGAAAGGGGGTGTAGGGTTTGGGGAGGATTTTGGGGGGGAAAGATGTTTCCAAGCGGGCTCTTTCCCTGTTATATATTTGTTAGATGCTTGGTGGTGGCAGCAATAAAGTCCAAGCGCAAAAGGTAAAATAGTTTGTACCTTGGGGAAGTTTTAACCTAAGTTGGTAAAAGTAAGCTTAGGAGGTTTTTATGCAGGTTCCCATGTCTGTACCCTAGAGTTCAGAGTGGGGAAGGAACCTTGACATGGTGGCAGAGTGGTAGGATTAACTTGAAATCAATTTCAGATTTTTTGAAGAAGCACAGATTTTAAAAAGGGAATTTTTTTTTCCTTTGGGCTGCTGGAAAGCAGGTTTTCAGCTGAAAGCAGTTACAGTTTTTTTGTCTCTGCTTGGGGGCTAGAGCAGAGACAAAAGGGAATTATCTTTTGTGAGCTGGAGTTTTCTCTACCTAAAGGCAGGGTAGTTAACCTCCTGCAGGGAAATTCACAAGTCTTCACAGACCTGAAGAAGTTGTTTTTACCTAAGAGCTACTAGAGGGGTTTTCTGTCTATTTGCCTGAAGACAAAGGTGTTAGGGTTTTTTTAAGGATTTTTCTGTAGGCTGACAATCACTATCAGAGAACATAGGTATCCGGTTACAGCACAGCAAAATTTTACAAGCCAAGTTTTTTGTTTGTTTTATTTCTAACTCTCGGGTGTAAAGTTAGTTAAAAACAGAGAGGCAAACATGACAGAGCCCAAAACAGAAACAGCCCAAGAGGCTGCCCACAGGAGAGCTATGGAGGCAAAGGAAAAAGAATGGAAGCATGCTGAGGAGGAAAGGGAGGCTGCCCACAGGAGAGCTATACAGGCAAGGGAAAAAGAAATGAAGCATACACTGGAGATGGAGAAGGCAAAGGCTCAGCAGAATAGCAATCCTTCTCCAGGTACCGCTTCACATCCCAGGAAGTTCCCCACCTACAAGGCAGGCGATGATACCAAGGCCTTCTTAGAAAACTTTGGAAGGGCCTGCCTTGGGTACAGCATCTCTACAGACCAATACATGGTAGACCTGAGGCTGCAGCTCAGTGGACCCTTAGCTGAGGTGGCGGCTGAAATGCCTAAGGAACACACGGCCCAGTATGAACTGTTTAAAACCAAGGTGAGAGTCAGAATGGGGCGAACATCTGAGCATTCCCGTCGGGAGTTCAGAGCCCTAAGGTGGAAACCAGACGTGTCATTTACCCGACATGCCTATCACATTGTGAAACATTGGGATGCCTGGATATCAAGAGCAAGTGTTAAATCTCCAGAGGATTTGCCCTTCCTAATGCAAATGGAGCAGTTCTTAGAGGGTGTTCCTGAGGAAATAGAAAGATACATCCTAGATGGGAAGCCCAAAACTGTAATTGAGGTGGGGGAGATTGGAGCCAAATGGGTGGAGGTGGCAGAAAAGAAAAAAACTGGTCGCAGTTGGAGCAGATACCAGAAGGGACAACCTCAGACCACACCCTACTACCGGGGGCAGCCCAAGGCCCCAACTGCCACCCAAGGAACCCTCCAGACACCTTATCGTCCTGCCACACCGTTCTCCAGCAACCCACCTCTCCCCAGTGACCCGTCAGCTGGACGATGTTTTAAATGTAACGAGTCGGGGCATGTAAAGGCCAACTGCCCCAAGAACCCCAACATATTACAGTTCATTGCACCGGAATCACACCAGAAGTCCCCAGTGTGAGTGTGGGCGGGAAGAAGGTCACCGCGTGGAGGGACACCAGAGCACAGGTGTCAGCTATCCATGCTTCCTTAAGTGGACCCCAATTTAATCAAACCAGAGATCCAAGTGACAATTCAACCCTTCAAGTCAAATTCTTGACTTGCCTACAGCCAGGTTGCCGGTCCAGTACAAGGGGTGGTCAAGAACATGGACTTTTGCAGTCCATGATGATTATCCCATCCCCATGCTGTTGGGGGAAGACTTGGCCAGTCATGTGAAGCTAGCCAAGAGGGTGGGACTGGTCACCTGCAGCCAGGCTCAGCAAGCTGTCACGCCAGAAACTTCTACCAGGACCCGGTCAGAGGTGATGGACCCGGACCCCATGCCAATGTCTGCAACAGCAGTAGTGGATCCAGTCCCAGAGACCCAGACAGAGCCAGTCCCAGAATTGGAACCGGCAGAACCACCAGCACCAAAACCATTTCCAGCACTGAATCCAGTACTTACAACCCCAACACCAGAGGGCCCCACCAAACCTGAATCGACAGCAGCCGATAACCCTACACCAGCTCATCCGGAGCCTGAACCCCAACATAGTGCACCAGCAGAGAGCGGTTCACAGTCAATGGAAACAGCCCCATCTCCTACATCGCTTCCAGAGGGACCAAGCCTACGTCCACAATCCAATGAGGAACTGATGTCTCCAGCATCAAGGGAACAGTTCCAGACCAAACAGGAAGCAGATGAAAGCCTCCAGAGAGCTTGGACGGCGGCACGGAGCAACTCACCGCCTCTCAGCTCTTCTAATTGATCCAGGTTTGTTGTAGAAAGAGGACTCTTTTATACAAAGAAACTCTTTCTGGTGGACACCAGGAAGACTGGCATCCTCAGAAATAGTTGGTAGTTCCAACTAAGTACCGAGCCAAGCTCTTGAGCTTAGCCCACGATCATTCTAGTGGCCATGCTGGGATGAACAGGACCAAAGACCGTTTGGGGAGGTCATTCCACTGGGAGGGAATGGGCAAGGATGTTTCTACCTATGTCCGGTCTTGTGAGGTATGCCAAAGAGTGGGAAAACCCCAAGATCAGGTCAAAGCCCCTCTCCAGCCACTCCCCATCATTGAAGTTCCATTTCAGTGAGTAGCTGTGGATATTCTGGGTCCTTTTCTAAAAAAGACACCCAGAGGAAAGCAGTACATACTGACTTTCATGGATTTTGCCACTCAATGGCCGGCAGCAGTAGCTCTAAGCAACACCAGGGCTAAAAGTGTGTGCCAGGCACTAGCAGACATTTTTGCCAGGGTAGGTTGGCCCTCCGACATCCTCACAGATGCAGGGACTAATTTCCTGACAGGAACTATGAAAAACCTTTGGGAAGCTCATCGGGTGAATCACTTTGTTGCCACCCCTTACCATCATCAAACAAATGGCCTGGTGGAGAAATTTAATGGGACTTTGGGGGCCATAATATGTAAATTCATAAATGAGCACTCCAATGATTGGGATCTAGTGTTGCAGCAGTTGTTCTTTGTCTACAGAGCTGTACCACATCCCAGTTTAGGTTTTTCACCATTTGAACTTGTATATGAACCTCGAGGTTAAGGGGCCATTACAGTTGGTGAAGCACCAATGGGAGGGGTTTACACCTTCTCCAGGAACTAATATTCTGGACTTTGTAACCAACCTACAAAACACCCTCCGAACCTCTTTAGCCCTTGCTAAAGAAAACCTAAAGGGTGCTCAAAAACAGCAAAAAACCTGGTATGATAAACCTGCCAGAGAGCGTTCCTTCAAAGTAGGAGACCAAGTCATGGTCTTAAAGGCGCTCCAGGCCCATAAAATGGAAGCATCGTGGGAAGGGCCAGTCATGGTCTAGGAGCGCCTAGGAGCTGTTAATTGTCTCATAGCATTCCCCACCTCCAACCGAAAGCCTAAGGTGTACCATATTAATTCTCTAAAGCCCTTTTATTTCAGAGAATTAAAGGTTTGTCAGTTTACAGCTCAGGGAGGAGATGACGCTGAGTGGCCTGAAGGTGTCTACTACGAAGGGAAAAGTGCTGGTGGCGTGGAAGAGGTGAACCTCTCCATGACCCTTGGGCCTATGTAGCGACAGCAGATCAAGAAACTGTGCACTAGCTACATGCTGATGTTCTCAGCCACCCCAGGACTGACTGAACGGGCATACCACTCCATTGACACAGGTAATGCTCACCCAATTAAAGTCCAACCTTACCGGGTGTCTCCTCAAGCTAAAACTGCTATAGAACGGGAGATCCAGGATATGCTACAGATGGGTGTAATCCGCCCCTTTGGCAGTGCATGCGCATCTCCAGTGGTTCTAGTTCCCAAACCAGATGGGGAGATACATTTTTGCATGGACTACCATAAGCTTAATGCTGTAACTCGCCCAGACAACTATCCAATGCCACGCACACATGAACTATTAGAGAAACTGCGACGGGCCCAGTTCATCTCTACCTTGGACTTAACCAAGGGGTCCTGGCAGGTACCGTTAGATGAATCTGCCAAGGAAAGGTCAGCCTTCACCACACATCTCGGGCTGTATGAATTTAATGTACTCCCTTTTGGGCTGCGGAATGCACCCACCACCTTTCAAAGAATTGTAGATGGTCTCCTAGCGGAATTGGGAGAATATGCAGTCGCCTACCTTGAGGATGTGGCCATATTTTCGGATTCCTGGGCAGAACACCTGGAACATCTACAAAAAGTCTTCGAGCGCATAAGGGAGGCAGGACTAACGGTTAAGGCTTAAAAGTGTCAAATAGGCCTAAACAGAGTGACTTACCTTGGACACCAGGTGGGTCAAGGAACTATCAACCCCCTACAGGCCAAAGTGGATGCTATCCAAAAGTGGCCTGTCCCAAAGTCAAAGAAACAGGTGCAACCCTTCTTAGGCTTGGCCGGATATTACAGGCGATTTGTATCACAATACAGCCAAATCGCTGCCCCACTGACAGACCTTACCAAAAAGAAACAGCCAAATGCCATTCAGTGGACCGAAGTGTGTCAGAAGGCCCTTAACCAGCTTAAGGACACCCTCATGTCTGACCCTGTGCTAAGGGCCCCAGACTTTGACAAACCATTCCTAGTAACCACAGATGCGTCCGAGCTGGTGTGGGAGCAGTTTTAATGCAGGAAGGACCGGATCAAGAATTCCGCCCTGTAGTGTTTCTCAGCAAGAAGCTGTCTGAGAGGGGAAGCAACAGGTCAGTCAGCGAAAAAGAATGTTACGCCATTGTCTACGCTATGGAAAAGCGACGCCCACATGTTTGGGGACGGCGTTTCCACCTGCAAACCGACCATGCTGCGCTACAGTGGCTTCATACCGCCATGGGAAATAACAAAAAACTTATTCGGTGGAGTTTAGCTTTCCAAGACTTTGATTTCAACATCCAACACATCTCAGGAGCTTCTAACAAAGTGGCTGATGCACTCTCCTGTGAAAATTTCCAAGAATCAACTGGTTAAAATAGTCCTTGAGATGTGGAAAATATTGTTAGTCTTTATGTACTTGGTAGTATATTTAGAGGTGCATGTGTCTTATTAACTCTGTTTTCTTTTAGAGCTCCAGGAAGAAATCACAGCCAGCGTTTCACCCTATCTGTGATTTCAGGGAGTGTGTCATAAATATAAAGGGAAGGGTAAATACCTTTAAAATCCCTCCTGGCCAGAGGAAAAACCCTTTCACCTGTAAAGGGTTAAGAAGCTCAGATAACCTCGCTGGCACCTGACCAAAATGACCAATGAGGAGACAAGATACTTTCAAAGCTGGAGGGGGGAGAAACAAAGGCTCTCTGTCTGTGTGATGCTTTTGCCGGGAACAGAAAAGGAATGGAGTTTTAGAACTTAGTAAGTAATCTAGCTAGATATGCGTTAGATTATGATTTCTTTAAATGGCTGAGAAAATAAGTTGTGCTGAATGGAATGAATATTCCTGTTTTGTGTCTTTTTGTAACTTAAGGTTTTGCCTAGAGAGATTCTCTATGTTTTGAATCTGATTACCCTGTAAGGTATTTACCATCCTGATTTTACAGAGGTGATTCTTTTACTTTTTCTTTCATTAAAATTCTTCTTTTAAGAACCTGATTGCTTTTTCATTGTTCTTAAAATCCAAGGGTTTGGGTCTGTGTTCACTTATGCAAATTGGTGAGGACTTTTATCAAGCCTTCCCCAGGAAAGGGGGTATAGGGTTTGGGGAGGATTTTGGGGGGGGAAGAGGTTTCCAAGCAGGCTCTTTCCCTGTTATATATTTGTTAGACGCTTGGTGGTGACAGCAATAAAGTCCAAGGGCAAAAGGTAAAATAGTTTGTACCTTGGGGAAGTTTTAACCTACGCTGGTAAAAATAAGCTTAGGGGGTTTTCATGAAGGTCCCCACATCTGTACCCTAGAGCTCAGAGTGGGGAAGGAACCTTGACAACTCGATTTCATGGCAAACACCCACAAGCTGAAACACCTAAAGCTGAAAGTTTATTAATCACAGAAAAGAAAGAAAATTAGGCATATATACACTGAAACTAAATACTTGTGCAAAACAATCAACTCTTCCAAGTCTCTCACCTTTTGGAGGCAAAGTATCAGTCTCTTATTTTCAAAGCACCCTTTCTTTGAAGAGGATAGGGCAGGGTGGATTTGATTTAAATCATGATTTAAATCACGCATCAGGAAGACTATTTAATCATGGATTTCTACATAAAAGTTCATTCTTGTTGGTTGTTACCAACCTGAAGACCCTGCATGTTCAGACATGTTCCTTTCATCATCTTCAACGCAGCTTCCTCCTGAGAAGAAACACTTCTCATGATGTTGTTTCATTTGGGCAACCAGGCCTTGTATTCCTTTGTTGCACTGTTTGCATTTTGCACGCATGCCTGTCTCACCCATGGGTAGAGGAACTTCATTAAAATATTCCCAAACTGGGTCTCTTTTACAGCCTGCTGTCATTATATTATTTCTCACCTCTCTATATTTATTTTAAAACATTTTTGCTGTTAACAAGCATGTTATTTCTGGAGAGACAGATCCACAGTTTGAGAACTGCAAAACTAAGCATCTCTGATGGTATTGTCTAGACCAGGGATGGGCAAACTATGGCCCCGGGGGCCACATCCAATCCACCAGACATTTTAATCTGGCCCTCAAGCTCTTACTAGGGAGCAGGGCTTGCCCACTCCAGGGGGGGGATCGAGGTCGGGGGCTTGCCCCGCTTTGTGTGGCTCCCAGAAGCAGCAGCAGCAAATCCCTCCTCCTGCTTCTACACATAGGGGCAGCCAGGGGGCTCCGCACACTGCCCCTGCCTCAAGCGCCCCCATATGCAAATGGGAGCTGCAGGGGTGGCGCCTCCAGACAGGCCAGCGCGCAGAGTCTCCTGGCTGCCCCTATGCATAGAAGCAGGAGAGGGGACATGCCGCTGCTTCTGGGAGCTGCTTGAGGTAAGCTCCCCCACAAGCCTGAACCCCTACCCCCTCCCATGCCCCAACCCCCTGCACCACCCCGATCCCTGTTCCACCCTCACCCCTCAGTCCCAGCCCGGAGTACCCTCCTGCATCCCCAACCCCTCATCTTCAGCCCCACCCCAGTGCCCTCACCCCAGCCAAAGCCCTCACCCCCCCTCGCACCCTAAACCCCAGCCCAGAGCCCCCTCCCGCATCCTGAACTCCTCATTTCTGGCCCCACCCCAGAGCCCACATGCCCAGCTGGAGCCCTCACCTCCTCCCACACCCCAACCCCCTGCTCAGCCCAGCTCCCCCCCCACACACACACACTCACGTGGAAGTTTTGCTCCTAGACTGAGCACCGCAGCGCTGCAGGCAGGGAGGAACTCAGCTCCGCTCCAGGCAGCGAGCAGTGTGCTGCTCCACCAGTGACTGTCTCCGGCTGTGCTGCTCCCTGGGGCTGGGGCAGAGCTGGAACTCTCAGCTGGCTGGCTGAGGAACGAGTGAGGGAGGAAAGCGGGAGCGGGGAGAAGCCAGCCCACGAGCCCAGCGCGGAGGAGGCAGTGGCGTAGCTAGGACGGGAGTGGGGGAGCAGCCGCTCCCCCACTGAGCACAAGTGGTGCCATGTCAATGTCTTGGGTGCCTTTTCAATTTTCCCCTGTTGAGGGAACAGGGGGAGCGATCAAAAAAGAAGGCACCACCCACTGCGGCGCTTTTACTTATCCGGCGCTGCTCTGGGTCTTCAGCGGCGGGACCTTCACTCGCTCTGGGTCTTCGGCGGCACCTCAGCAGCGGGACCTTCAGTGCCGAAGACACCTGGAGCGAGTGAGGGCCTGCCGCTGGAGCACCGCTGGGTGAGTAAAAGCGCCACAGCAGGTGGCGCCTTTTGTTTGGATTGCTCCCCCTGTTCCCTCCACCTGGCTACGCAGCTGGGAGGAGGGACCAAAGAAGAGAGGATTCAGGCCACAGCCAGCCAGGGGAAGCCCGAGCCCCTTGTGGCTCCCCCCTGGCTATGGCCCAGTTTGCACTAGCAGCGAGGCTCCCCCACTGAGCGCTCAGCTGAAATCACTGAGACCCGGTGGAACCTCAAGAGACCAACTTGCAGAGGTCACAGCGGCAGGTGGCAGCAGAAGGTGATGGTGCAGGGCCACTGGCAACAGAGCCATGGAGAGAACGGTGGCACAACGAACAACAGTGGCCAGAGCAAACAGTGAGCAGCTGGAGGAATGAGCAAGATGCCTTCTTGCCCCCCACCTGGGAGGTGAACTCATGTGAAAGCACCTCGGAACTCTGAGTCTCCACTGCCCAAGGACAACACCAGTGAGTGTTAATGAGGCTGTTAAGAATGCTGGAGACACAACCCAGTTCATGCGAACAAACATGGCTGTGGCATCCTACTTTCTATTTCAGCAAGAGACACCACACACTACAAACCGGAGGCCAATGTTAAATGCATTGTGACTTGTTCATCCTGTACACTGGTTCTGAAAAATACCAGCAAATGCTGACTGTCTTTCTGCAATAAACTCGACTGACTGACTAGAAGCATGCGGTGCAACAGTGAAAGACTCAACAACTGAAAAAGTGAAGAACTCTCTCCCCACATTCAAAAAATTTGCCTGCATGGCTGATGAATGCACCGATGCAAATAGGCATCAAATATTAAGTCATTGTGTACGTTATCTTGCTGTCAGTGGTAGGCAAGGAGATGAATTTCTAGATGTTCAAGTTATAGAAGACACATCAGCTGCATCTGTGACAACCCACATCTTAGAAGAGTTAAATGCTTGTCAATTGGACCCCAAACAGATGGCTGCTGGAAGACATGGTGGAGTACAAGCTTTGCTCGGAGAAAAGTATAATGCTAATCTCTCCTATACACACTGCAGAGGCCTTCTACTTCAACTAGCGCTCGTATGAGCTGCAGACTCTTCAAAAGACATTTAAAAACCTATCTGTAAACAGTGGAAAGGGGCAAGTCAAATAGTACTTGTAACTCAGGCAGACCATCAATCAAAACACCTGTCCCCACCCTCTCTCTTGATAGCCTGTGCTGATTGAGGGTAAGTCCAGTTCTACTGCCCTTTACTCATACAATAAGAACAACAACATTTCATCCTCCCACCCCCACAACCTCCACCCCATATTCAAGTCAGCTGTAACCAACCAGAGCCCAAATCTATCACTTGGGAAACAAAGCTCTGTTTGCTGGATACCTAGGTAGATTAGGTGTGAATGTAAAAACAATCTGGTCCTGAAGCCTTTGCCCCCTGCTCATCACTAGCTGTCAGGGAGAGCTCATTTAGAATTTACTTACAAATCATAATTTGAAATTATTAGGCTGGCTATCACCGAAATGAATGCACTGACATTGTCATAAAAAATAACAGCTGTATAAGGAAGCTAGTCTATGTTCATATTTTTCAAATCTATTATTCTTTTTCAGATACACATTTTATTATACACTTTATATGCTTTTAAAGTGCATATTAATGTTTCAATTTCAATTCAAATTTCAAAACAATTACTAAATTGGCAACACTACATGTAACTAGTTCACAAACTGGGCGGGGAGTGTAGGGAAATGCCTGATTCTGTCCTCTATGTAAGGGGTAGATTGGTTCGTGAAAATTACAAGAAAAGCAAAACACATTAATGATCATTGCGGATGACAAATGTTTTGAAGAATCTTCATTCTAAATTGGTTGGGATTCTGTCCTGATCATTTATGATAGATCACTCTGTGAAAATTACCGACAAAGTCTTTACTGACCAGTGGTCGCTACAAATTTTTTATCAAATTTTCATCATATCTCAATTAGGATTCTTTCTTGATAATTTGGAAGAGATTGGTTTGTAAAAATTACAAAGAGATAGTCAAGTATCAGAGCGGTAGCCATGTTAGTCTGGATCTGCAAAAGCGGCAAACAGTCCTGTGGCACCTTATAGACGTATTGGAGCATAAGCTTTCGTGGGTGAATACCCACTTCGTCGGATGCATCAAAGAGATAGATAGTCATTATTGATCAGTGTTTGGGACAAATTTTTCCACTAAAAACCCCAATCCTAGCTCAGAGAGACCTACACAGAAGAACCCTAACCCTAAATCCAATTGGCTTACCCATAGGAATCCTAACCGTAGCACAGGGAGAGTGACCCATAGGAATGCTAACCTTAACTCCAAATGGCCTTAGCATATAAACCCTACCCAAATGCAAGTGGCCTAAATATAGGAAACCTTACACTAGGGTGGGGAACACTTTCCATAGCAACCTTAATCCTAACCCTAAATATAAGTGGCCTCCAACCATAGGAACCCTAAGACTAACTCCAAGTGGCATACCTATAGGAACCCTAAACCTGGGGTGGGTAGGCCTGCCCATACGACCCTAACCCAAATTCCAGGTGCCCTAAAGACAGGAATTCTAACCCAAACTCCAAGTAGCTTTCTCATAGGAAGCCTAACCCAAGAGCATGGAGCCCTGTGCATAGAAAGCTTAACCCTAGCTAGCTGTGTCATTGCAATAGGAGCTCTAATCCTAGGACAGGGAGTACTGCACATAGGAATCCTAACCTTCACTCCAAGTAGCCTACCCATAGGATCCCTAACTCTAAGTAGTCTACTCATAGAAACCCTAACTGCATGGCAGAGAGTCCCTAACCCTAGGGTGGGGAGCCCTTCCCTTACGAATCTTAACCCTAGGGCTGGGAGCTGTACCCCTAGGAACCCTAACCCTAACTCCATGTGGCCTACGCATAGGAACCATAGCTGCAAGTGGCCTTCCCATAGAAACCCTAACCCTAACTCCACATGGCCTACAAATTGGAACCCTAACACTGGGACGGGAAACACTACCCACAGAACACTAACGGAAATCCCAAGTGGCCTAAAGACAGGAATTATAACCCAAACACCAAGTGGCTCTATCCATAGGAAATCTAACCCTTGGTCAGGGAGCCCTACCCGTAGGAAGCCTAACACTACAGAGAGGAGACCTACCCATAGGAAGCCTCACCCTAACTCGATGTGTCCTATCCATAGGAATCTTAACCCTAATTCCAAGTGGCCTACTCATAGGAACTGGAATGCGAGGAGCCCTACCCATAGTAACCCTAAGCCTAACTACAAGTGGCCTACTCATAGGAACCCTAACTCTAGGGTGGGGAGCCCTACCCATAGGAACCCTAATCCTAGGGCAGGGAGCCCTACCAATAGTAACCCTCACCCTAAGTGGACATGGCTTACCCAGAGGAAGTGGGGTGGGGGGTTGCACTTTCATGTGAAGAGATTCTTGTGTTCCTTCTTGTGAGCAATCTCCAGAAATTCCATGGAGAGAAATTTTATTTTATTGCATTTTATGATGGGGGTGTGGATGGCTGAATTCACGTGAAATTAATTGGTCATAAATTCCACATTAATTTTGGAGAATATCTGTTACCAGCTTCTTATAATTTCTTATGTTTGCAGCAGTTCCTCAGCTCTGCAGAGGGAGCTAAAGACTGAGTTTAGACCCCTTGTCTGAATTCCCTAGCATTTCTTGGGTTATATTACTGTGCTGTTATTTAAGCATGAGGAGAACAATTATGCTAACTTATTTACTAAAGGCATTTTCATTGTCCCTTCCCAGTGTTTAAGAAATGAGCTGGCAGTTGTTTACTCTCCTGGAGGTAATTAGCTCTGAGCAAGGAGCTGTGTCTCAGAAGAAAAGACTGTCCCCATCACTGAGAAATGTATGAACCTGTAGCTCTGGTACTACAGCAATTGCTTAGGGGCTTTAGATTTCCTAATCCCCAAAACTACATTTTCATTATAGTAATTACTCTTTACAAATGATAAATAAGTAATATGGTCACTGTTTGAAGAGGAGACTTCTTGCTGTGCAGTAGGGCTGCTAACGAGCCAGCTGAATGCTCACAGTGGAAAGTCAACAGGTCTGTTCTTTAATTACAGGTACACAGTTTAGGGCTCCCAGGGCTAGACCAGCTCAGAAAAGGCCAACTCCACTGTTCTCATCATGCTTCCCTTTCTCATGCAGCCTTGCATGCATTTCCTGGACACCTGGGCTGATGTGGGGTGGGCTCAGAGCCACTGCTTTCATCCTCCTTTCTCCCTATTGGATGGGGTATACCCCTGGAGTACTTGGAGCCGGCAAGCCTCATGCTCCCCCAGAGGTGATGCACTGGGGGGCACATGGGGTCACAAGCACCCCCAGATTTCTCAGGCTGCTTCTCACCAGGATACCCAGCAGTGAGGAGACAGCGTCTTCTCCTAGCAGCAGCACTCACCAAGCATCTGTGCAGCCCAGGGAGGAGGGAAGCAGCAGGGTGTCAGGCTGAGCTTCCCCCTCTACATGGGGCTGCCTCTCCTTCCCTGTTGCTGATGTCCCAGTGCTTCCCGCTGTCTGCTTTGCGGACTGCCTGCTGAGGTAAGGCAGGAGGCGGAGAAGAGGCAATATGTGGGATGGTTATGTGTCGCTCCCCCCCAGAACCTTTCAATTTTGGCCCCCAGTATCCGCAGTTATGCCTGTATGAACCACCAAGAGTTAATTGCCACAAACCACTAGCAACTGCCCTTAATGGCTACTAAGTGCTACTAAATGAGGTTAGCTACTACTACTGCCAATACACATCACCAGTTGCCAGTTATGACCACTGTAACCAAGCCAAGCAACCTCCACATTCTCCTTAACTGCCAACAGTAAATCCCATCACCTTCTTCTCAACACCATTTGGGAAAGTTATAGGACCATTTTCACACCTGACCATGTTGGTCAGACCATTACCTCTGAAGTAAGAGTCTCCCAACAGTGGTTAAGCCCAGACTAACAGCTATCTTAAAAGGCAAATTTATGGAGTGGCACTAAGCTTAGCTTACTTATTAAGCAAGACGAAAACCTTACATTTGAGAAAGCTCTTTGGCTACCGAGAGCTTCAGGAACTCTCTCTGGAAATTTGTGTATCATGTCTGTCAAGGTTCCTCCTCCACTCTGAACTCTAGGGTACAGATGTGGGGACCTGCATGAAAACCTCCTAAGCTTACTTTTACCAGCTTAGGTTAAAATTTCCCCAAGGTACAAATTAGTTTTATCTTTTGTCCCTGGATCTCCACTGCCACCACCAAACTCTAACTGGGTTTACTGGGAAACGTAGTTTGGACAAGTCTTTCCCCCCAAAATCCTCCCAACCCTTGCACCCCACTTCCTGGGAAAGGTTTGGTAAAAATCCTCACCAATTTGCATAGGTGACTGCAGACGCAAACCCTTGGATCTGAGAACAATGAAAAAGCATTCAGTTTTCTTACAAGAAGACTTTTAATAGAAATAGAAGTAAATAGAGGTAAAGGAATCACCTCTGTAAAATCAGGGTGGTACCTTACAGGGTAATTAGATTCAAAACAGAGAGAATCCCTCTAGGCAAAACCTTAAAGACACAAAAAAGGCACACAGACAGAAATAGTCATTCTATTCAGCACAATTCTTTTCTCAGCCATTTAAAGAAATCATAATCTAACACATACCTAGCTAGATTACTTACTAAAAGTTCTAAGACTCCATTCCTGATTTATCCCCGGCAAAAGCAGCATACTGACAGACAGAGACCCTTTGTTTCTCTGCCTACTTCCAGCTTTTGAAAGTATCTTGTCTCCTCATTGGTCATTTTGGTCAGGTGCCAGCGAGGCTACCTTTAGCTTCTTAACCCTTTACAGGTGAGAGGATTTTTCCTCTGGCCAAGAGGGATTTTAAAGGGGTTTACCCTTCCCTTTATATTTATGACAGAAAACCTTACATTTGAGAAAGCTCTTAGGCTACTGAGAGCTTCAGGAACTCTCTCTGGAAATTTGTGTATCATGTCTCAACAAGGTCTCCATCCTTCCTGTCTCCCTGGATGCTGTAGATTCCCGGAAATGAAGAATTGGCAGGAGGTTCTGGCAGTGTTGATTGTTGTAGCAGTCTCACTCTGAGTCTGACTGAAGGGAGAATTCCTTTGCTTTCACTAGAAAACCCTCAAAGTCCCGGTGAAGGCATATGAACATTTGGATGCAGACAGAATGTGCTGTTGACCCTTCCTAGTGATGAAAATCAGTTGTCCATGCTGATTTTTTTAGCTATGCCAGCTATCTCCAGTTCCACTGTCCATGAAGTGCGGTTAACAAATCCTCAGACCCTAGCAGTCCTAAACAAAATTGTCTGTGGCTCTACTCCTTTCTATCTCAGAGGTAGCAAACAGTGGTACCAGACTTCTTCTGTTATTAGGGCTATTCAGATGGGTCTTCAAAATGCCCCCTTTTCTTGTTCAAATGTATAGGGGCCCCTTCAGAGGGCTAGTGAAGAAATCTGGTCTGTGGTGTCTTCACCTCAACCAACCCTGCAGAAGAGTCTGCAGAAGAGAAGAATGAGGGGGGATTTGATAGCTGCTTTCAACTACCTGAGAGGTGGTTCCAGAGAGGATGGTTCTAGACTATTCTCAGTGGTAGAAGAGGACAGGACAAGGAGTAATGGTCTCAAGTTGCAGTGGGGAGGTTTAGGTTGGATATTAGGAAACCTTTTTCACTAGGAGGGTGGTGAAACACTGGAACGCGTTACCTAGGGAGGTGGTAGAATCTCCTTCCTTAGAAGTTTTTAAGGTCAGGCTTGACATAGCCCTGGCTGGGATGATTTAGTTGGGGATTGGTCCTGCTTTGAGCAGGGGGTTGGACTAGATGACCTCCTGAGGTCCCTTCCAACCCTGATATTCTATGATTCTATGAACCCACCTCATGCAGTTAAGTCAGATGTGTAGTGCCTAACAGAATTTATGGAATGGATGAGAACTAGCCTTCTACTCTCAATCCTGATAAGATTTAGGCAATTCTGATAGAGTAGAACCAGAAGAAGTTATTTTATATTAATGCGCCATATACAAGAATGCCCATCATTTGGCTCTCTAGCTTATAGCCTTTGAGTCTTGTTGGATCCTCAGCTATTCCTGGATCTTCAGAGGCAGTAGTTACCACTTGTACTTTGTACCATTTGCACATTGGAAATAAGGTTGAAGCCATTTTTTTGGGATATGATCCTTGCCACGGTTCTCCTTATCTTTATTACCTCTGGCCTTGATACTGTAACTGGCTCTACCTAAAACTATTTCTTACACCCATTTGAAAATGACTGCTAAAGCACAAACTGTGAACTGGCTGGTGTAGCAAGATGAGGCCCTGAAACATAAACCCTTGGTATCAGAGGCCCAGTATGAGGCCTGAACTAAAGTAATGGTCAAGACTTTGCTAACATAAAGCAAAGTTAAGCTGTGAGCCAGAGGCAGGCCCTGCTCAGAGAAGTTGGCAAGAAGAAGGCTGCTAATTGCATGTATACACATATCTAAAAGGTATCAAGTACTAATAGGATGAACATGTGCTAGGATGGCACCAGAATATTCTGTTACCTACACATTCCACAGAGATAATGAGTGTTAGGGGGCTTATTCCTTCACCCGCTTACTTCCCTGGTCCTTCTCGCATGAACAGAGAGCAACAATATCCAAAGTCCAAAGGTACAAACAATTCGATATTTATTGGGGTGAACTTCCAGGAAGCATGATTCCAGTTTCCTTCCTTAGTGTCCCCCTTCCCAGCTCTGACACCACAGAGCCTTGCCTGTGTCCCTGTTCCCATTTCGCCCCCTTAGCAAAACATAATTCCAATTCCCACCCTTACTTCCTCATTGACTGCAGACTATATAGTAAAACTTTAGTTCTGCTTAGCTATACCTTAACCAATCATTTTACGGAAATGTAACTAATCAATCCTAACATATTGCAACACGATTATTTAACCAATTATATCCCACCACCTTAATTAGTTTACACCCAGCAAAATTAATTATACAGCAGGCAGAAACAATCACAGAACCAGACAGAGATTATACAAACAAACAATAGGGAAATGGGGACTACAGTGATAGAACAAACACAGAAATGAGGATTTCACATCCCAGCTATAGATAAGTGAGTTCTTGCCAGACAGGATGCTATCAAACTAAGTTTCCTTTTACATTTTCTAGGCACTTCCCTTTCTCTGGAGGTGATAGGCATTATCAGGACAGGACTCTATTCCTAACAGCCCAATAGCACCTTATTTCAATGTGACCATTCGCTTCCCAGCTTATGGCTGCCTCTGCTTCTTAGCCAAAGATCAAAGATCTGAGCACAGGGCCTCAGACTGTCACAGTAAGAGAAGGCCCTTACACTGGCAGACAGTGATTTTGATTCTTTCTTTTATGCCTCCATAACTAGCTAAGTGATAAGAATACACCTAAATTCTTAGCGTATAGGCCTTTACAGACAGGCCTGAATATCTATATCCTAACAGTGAGGAACAGGCTGACCCATCCTAAAGACAGGGTCAAAAGGATAATATGTTAGGGATAGAGTTGTTTTTTCAAATCAACGTGTACCAGGAGAGAGGCAGCACCCTAACGTGTAGAGGTGTTGTACCTTAATGCATCAGGAGTGATGTGTAACTTGTTTGTACCTGTATCTAAGAATGCATCCCTGAGTGGATATCTTTGTCTGGCCTAGGGGGCAGTGGTAAATCCTGCCACTGACTGAGCCAGTCCATTATCAGGGAGCACATATGTACTAGCAGAACTGTAGACGTCCTATCCAGGGAGGTAGAGACTGGTTTGGTGAATCTGATGTTAGAATAACCATCAGTTTGGGGTGTGTCTGCCCTATCTTTGTCAGTCTGTCCTGAATTTGGCATCTCAGCTATGACCCATACCAGGCACTGGTCAACAGTAGCAACATGACCAATTTCTTTCATGTGTTATTTTCTCATCCCTCCCCAGGGGCAGAGGTATATGCAGTGGAGTGTTTTGGCATAGTTTATTATTAAAATAATACAATAATTGGTAAAATTGTTTTTCTCTGGGTTCATTTTCATTCTTAACTATAGAACTTTGCTCTATATGTCACCAGCAGCAGCCAGCAATACCAACTGTCAGCAGTTATCACCAATTGCAAGTAACTGCCACCAACAGTCAAACTGTTACTGTCATCAATCACGATACCAGTTGCCACTCTGTTACTAAAAGCCCATGACTGTTATCACCAGCTGTCTCCATCTACTGCTGTCACTGTCTGCTATCAGTTGTAACCAAACATCCATAACTGCTACCCACTGCTATAAATGCCATGGAATTGTTGCCGACTGTTACCAGCTGCAATAACTGTCTCATTCACCAAATGTCACTAATAATTTTTCTCACCATTTGTCACTCACTGTCATTAGCTGCCAGTAACTGCTACCAGATGTAAACTGCCAGTAAACTCCCCCTCTGCAGGTAACTATCACCAGCTGCCAATAACTGTTACAGTCATCAGCTGTTACTGCCACCAACCAGTAGTAAGTGACTCTCTCTATTTTCTGTCTGTCTTAAAAATGCTCCCGCTCCAGGTGCAGTGTACCATATCAATAAAATCCATACTCCCTGGATTTGTGTAAAAACATGAAAGACCTTCTAGAATGCTCTGAACTCAGATTTTCCCACTACATCTTTCTACCCATTCATCTCTCCCCTCAGCCCTGGTCCTTGATACTCAAAAAATGACGGACTCTGGCAGACATAGAGGGAAAGTATACAGTGTTGTTGTAGCTGTGTTGGTCCCAAGATATTAGAGAGACAAGATGGGTAAGATCATACTATGACACTGTACCCCGTATTCTTCATAGTGATACTATTATGATACAATTGACATAATTATGATGTATTTTATGCAAGATACGTCATGTGAAGTGTCATTGGAAATGTTATGATTTGCTGAACAGAATTATCCTATTTGTATGCATGTATCATTTTTGTATCAGAAGTTATGAGTATTGACTATGTATCCGTATTTCAAATGTAGTTACACCTGGGTAACGCCCACTAGACAAGATGCTTTCAGCAGTATAGTGTGAGAGGCACCTGCCCTGCCCCCAATGAGGGGAATAGCTGCCAGCGCTGGGAGTGCGGCTCCTAGTGCTGGTGCTCACTGTCTACACTGCCACTTTACAGTGCTGAAACTTTCTTGCTCGGGGGTGTGAAAAAACACCCCCTCGAGCGATGCAAGTTTCAGTGCTGTAAAGTGGCAGTGTACACGAGGCCTAACAAAATGAGCTTCTGTAGCACCACACTGGTTACCAAGAAGCCAAAATATAGTGCCCTTAGGCAATCCAACCCTTATCACCACCCAGAACATCTGGTCTTTATGATGAGAGGTTACTGAAAACCAGATTCATCATATAAAAGCTCTTCCAGTTCCAAAGGATCAGCCACTTCTCCAGGTAAATAAGTAAATTCATGGTCCATTTTGGTCAATCCCACTGTAATAGGATTTTAAAATGAGTAAATTTCATGATTTCAGCTATTTAAATCTTAAATTTCACAGTGTTGTAATTGTAGGAGTCCTGACCCAAAAAGAAGTTGTGTGTGTGTGTGTGTGTGTGTGGTAAGGTTACTGTCTGTGGTTGTGGTGCTGCTACCCTTTCTTCTGCACTGCTGCTGGGGTGGCAGTGCTGCCTTCAGAGCCGGGCAGCTGAAGCGTGGAGGCTGCTGGCCAGGAGCCCAGCTCTGAAGGCAAGAGCGGCCACCAGCAGCAGCACAGAAGCAAGGATGAAATGGTATGGTGTGGTATTGTGACCTTTCTGTGCTCTTGCTAACAGGGCGCTGCCTTCAGAGTTGGGCCCTTGGCCAGCTGCTACTCTCTGGCTGGCCAGCTCTGAAGGCAGCAGTGCAGAAGTAAGGGTGGCAATACTGTGACCCACCACCCTAAAATAACCTTGTGACCCCTTTGCAACTCCCTTTTGGGTCAGGACCCCCAATTTGAGAAACACTGGTCTCCCCCGTGAAATCTGTATAGTATAGGGTAAAAGCACACAAAAGACCAGATTTCACAGGGGAAACCAGATTTCATAATCCGTGACGCGTTTTTCATGGCTGTGAATTGCATAGGACCCTATATATAACTCAGATCTTACCCAAAAACATGGATGTACCCAATCCTTTATTAACTAAAAGCTAAAGGTTTAATGATATAAAAAGAAAAGAGTATTAAATGGTTAAGAAATCATATACATCAGGGATTCTCAATCTTTTTCTTTCTGAAAGCCCCCACAACATGCTATAAAAACTCCATGGCCCACCCATGCCACAACAACTGTTTTTCTGCATATAAAAGCCAGGCCTGGCATTAGGGGTAGCAAGCAGGGCAATTGTCAGGGGCCCCATGCCACAGAGGCCCCTGCAAAGTTAAGTTGGTCAGGCTTCGGCTTCAGCCCCAGGTGACGGGGCTCAAGGCCCACAAAGTGGGGCTTTGACTTTCTGTCCTGGGTCCCAGCAAGTCTAATGCCAGCCCTGCTTGGCAGACCCCCTGAAACCTGCTCGTGGCCCACCAGGGGGCCCTGGTCCCCTGTTTGAGAACTGCTGATATACGTTACAATTGATTTTCAGAATTTGCAGGTCAGGATAATAGCAGTGATTATCTGCTAGCTTGTAATAAGTCTCCCTGATTTACCAAAGCAGGTTTAGAGTCATTCAGTTTGCTGTTCAAAGCTTCCTTAGAAAATCACAGTCCAGAGATGAGAAGCAGGAATGAAGAAAAAGCAGTGATGTCACAGCTTGCAATTTATAGCTCAGCTCATGTGCATGGAAAGTTACTGGTAAAAGATGGAGTCATAGATCACATGTTCTTTCATGTTCTCTCCACAGGTACCGTTGCAGAAAGTGGACCAGATGATATGTCTGGGGCGAGAAAGCAGAAGGAGACTCCACTGGTTGGAAGGCATGAGATGCGATGTCCTGAGGTTGGGGGTTCCACGACCACCACTCCCAAGAGGAGAAGGCGGGTGGTGGTGGTCGGGGACTCTCTCCTCCGGGGGACTGAGTCATCTATCTGCCGCCCTGACCGGGAAAACCGAGAAGTCTGCTGCTTGCCAGGGGCTAGGATTAGCTATGTGACGGAGAGACTGCCGAGACTCATCAAGCCCTCGGATCGCTACCCTTCCTGCTTCTCCACGTGGGCACCAATGATACTGCCAAGAATGACCTTGAGCGGATCACTGCGGACTACGTGGCTCTGGGAAGAAGGATAAAGGTGTTGGAGGTGCAAGTGGTGTTCTCGTCCATCCTTCCCGTGGAAGGAAAAGGCCTGGGTAGGGACCGTCGAATCGTCGAAGTCAACGAATGGCTACGCAGGTGGTGTCGGAGAGAAGGCTTTGGATTCTTTGACCATGGGATGGTGTTCCATGAAGGAGGAGTGCTGGGCAGAGACGGGCTCCATCTTACGAAGAGAGGGAAGAGCATCTTTGCCAGCAGGCTGGCTAACCTAGTGAGGAGGGCTTTAGACTAGGTTCACCGGGGGAAGGAGACCAAAGCCCTGAGATAAGTGGGAAAGCGGGATACCGGGAGGAAGCACAGGCAGGAATGTCTGTGAGGGGAGGGCTCCTGCCTCATACTGGGAATGAGGGGCGATCAGCAGGTTATCTCAAGTGCTTATATACGAATGCACAAAGCCTTGGAAACAAACAGGGAGAACTGGAGGTCCTGGTGATGTCAAGGAACTATGACGTGATTGGAATAACAGAGACTTGGTGGGATAACTCACATGACTGGAGTACTGTCATGGATGGTTATAAACTGTTCAGGAAGGACAGGCAGGGCAGAAAAGGTGGGGGAGTAGCACTGTATGTAAGGGAGCAGTATGACTGCTCAGAGCTCCGGTACGAAACTGTAGAAAAACTTGAGTGTCTCTGGATTAAGTTTAGAAGTGTGTGCAACAAGAGTGATGTAGTGGTGGGAGTCTGCTATAGACCACCGGAGCAGGGGGATGAGGTAGATGACGCTTTCTTCCGGCAGCTCACGGAAGCTACTAGATCGCATGCCCTGATTCTCATGGGTGACTTTAATTTTCCTGATATCTGCTGGGAGAGCAATACAGCAGTGCATAGACAATCCAGGAAGTTTTTGGAAAGCGTAGGGGACAATTTCCTGGCGCAAGTGCTAGAGGAGCCAACTAGGGGGGGCGCTTTTCTTGACCTGCTGCTCACAAACCGGGTAGAATTAGTGGGGGAAGCAAAAGTGGATGGGAATCTGGGAGGCAGTGACCATGAGTTGGTTGAGTTCAGGATCCTGACGCAGGGAAGAAAGGTAAGCAGCAGAATACAGACCCTGGACTTCAGGAAAGCAGACTTCGACTCCCTCAGGGAAAGGATGGCCAGGATCCCCTGGGGGACTAACATGAAGGGGAAAGGAGTCCAGGAGAGCTGGCTGTATTTCAAGGAATCCCTGTTGAGGTTACAGGGACAAACCATCCCAATGAGTCGAAAGAATAGTAAATATGGCAGGCAACGAGCTTGGCTTAATGGTGAAATCCTAGCGGATCTTAAACATAAAAAAGAAGCTTACAAGAAGTGGAAGGTTGGACATTTGACCAGGGAAGAGTATAAAAATATTGCTCGGGCATGTAGGAATGACATCAGGAGGGCCAAATCGCACCTGGAGCTGCAGCTAGCAAGAGATGTCAAGAGTAACAAGAAGGGTTTCTTCAGGTATGTTGGCAACAAGAAGAAAGCCAAGGAAAGTGTGGGCCCCTTACTGAATGAGGGAGGCAACCTAGTGACAGAGGATGTGGAAAAAGCTAATGTACTCAATGCTTTTTTTGCCTCTGTCTTCACTAACAAGGTCAGCTCCCAGACTGCTGCGCTGGGCATCACAAAATGGGGAAGAGATGGCCAGTCCTCTGTGGAGATAGAGGTGGTTAGGGACTATTTAGAAAAGCTGGACATGCACAAGTCCATGGGGCCGGACGAGTTGCATCCGAGAGTGCTGAAGGAATTGGCGGCTGTGATTGCAGAGCCATTGGCCATTATCTTTGAAAACTCGTGGCGAACGGGGGAAGTCCCGGATGCCTGGAAAAAAGCTAATGTAGTGCCAATCTTTAAAAAAGGGAAGAAGGAGGATCCTGGGAACTACAGGCCAGTCAGCCTCACCTCAGTCCCTGGAAAAATCATGGAGCAGGTCCTCAAAGAATCAATCCTGAAGCACTTGCATGAGAGGAAAGTGATCAGGAACAGCCAGCATGGATTCACCAAGGGAAGGTCATGCCTGACTAATCTAATCACCTTTTATGATGAGATTACTGGTTCTGTGGATGAAGGGAAAGCAGTGGATGTATTGTTTCTTGACTTTAGCAAAGCTTTTGACACGGTCTCCCACAGTATTCTTGTCAGCAAGTTAAGGAAGTATGGGCTGGATGAATGCACTATAAGGTGGGTAGAAAGCTGGCTAGATTGTCGGGCTCAACGGGTAGTGATCAATGGCTCCATGTCTAGTTGGCAGCCGGTGTCAAGTGGAGTGCCCCAGGGGTCGGTCCTGGGGCCGGTTTTGTTCAATATCTTCATAAATGATCTGGAGGATGGTGTAGATTGCACTCTCAGCAAATTTGCGGATGATACTAAACTGGCAGGAGTGGTAGATACGCTGGAGGGTAGGGATAGGATACAGAAGGACGTAGACAAATTGGAGGATTGGGCCAAAAGAAATCTGATGAGGTTCAATAAGGATAAGTGCAGGGTCCTGCACTTAGGACGGAAGAATCCAATGCACCACTACAGACTAGGGGCCGAATGGCTAGGCAGCAGTTCTGCGGAAAAGGACCTAGGGGTGACAGTGGATGAGAAGCTGGATATGAGTCAGCAGTGTGCCCTTGTTGCCAAGAAGGCCAATGGCATTTTGGGATGTATAAGTAGGGGTATAGCGAGCAGATCGAGGGATGTGATCGTTCCCCTCTATTCGACATTGGTGAGGCCTCATCTGGAGTACTGTGTCCAGTTTTGGGCCCCACACTACAAGAAGGATGTGGATAAATTGGAGAGAGTCCAGCGAAGGGCAACAAAAATGATTAGGGGTCTAGAACACATGACTTATGAGGAGAGGCTGAGGGAGCTGGGATTGTTTAGTCTGCAGAAGAGAAGAATGAGGGGGGATTTGATAGCTGCTTTCAACTACCTGAAAGGGGGTTCCAAAGAGGATGGCTCTAGACTGTTCTCAATGGTAGCAGATGACAGAACGAGGAGTAATGGTCTCAAGTTGCAGGGGGGGGGAGGTTTAGGTTGGATATTAGGAAAAACTTTTTCACTATGAGGGTGGTGAAACACTGGAATGCGTTACCTAGGAAGGTGGTAGAATCTCCTTCCTTAGAGGTTTTTAAGGTCAGGCTTGACAAAGCCCTGGCTGGGATGATTTAACTGGGAATTGGTCCTGCTTCGAGCAGGGGGTTGGACTAGATGACCTTCTGGGGTCCCTTCCAACCCTGATATTCTATGATTCTATGATTCTATGTCCTTACATGCTTGGCTGAATCATAGGGGTATTCATTAAGCACCTGCTCCTTGAGGAGTTTTTGGGAGGGACCCTGGAATAGTTGACTGTCCTTAATGGGCCATCAAGCAGGCTGGCTAGTGTTGATGCAAATCTGTCAGGGGAATGGGGGGGTCACCCAGGAACACAACAAATGTTGAAGATACAACTACATAGCAAATATTCATAACTTCAGATACAAAGATGACACATGCATAGGAACAGGACTATCAAATTTAGCAGATTATAACTATTCCACTGTCCTGCTTTGTATTAGATTTAGTGCAATTGTGCAACAGTGGTAGCAACAATATAAATGGTCATCTTCCTTTTCATATAGCATCACAGCTACTGTAAGGTGCTCAGATAGTACAGTGATAAACAGGGAATAAAAACCTATATAGAAATTACCACAATGAACAACAGAGTTTACAGATACATTCATATAAAATGCAGCTTTCCTGTGAAAAATAACACTGCTGGGCTCCATGTTCATTGTATCGTGATTTTCTCCATATAAAAACTTATCCACAGTACTAATAAAGACATGTTCTTATTTTATCTGTCAGACCTGCACATCCTGGTCTCTTAGAATCCTGGTGAGTTGCTGGACTATGATCTCTGTTGGTGATGGGTGACCCAAGCCTATTAGGGTCTCCCTGACTTCAGTTCAAGTTGAGGGGGACGGGAGCTGAACTCTGCAGGGACACCATGGCTTTAGCCCATACAGAGTTTGGAGAATTAGCCCAGCAAGTTTTCCTGGGCTCCAGCTTGTAAGGTCGGGGGAAAACTGGTCTTTGCATAGCCCACCCTTTGCAGTCTAAATAGACATCCTCCTCTCAAAGACTGAAAGAAACCAAGAGGGTATGGATTCCCATTAGCTGGGCTGCCTGCACGTTTATGTGGGGGCTGGCTTGGACTCCTATTTCCCAGGAAGTATGTATGCTTGTGGGGTAGGACGAGTTGGGTGCATGTTCCTATTGGCCAAACATGGGCATAAATAGTGAAGGCGCAGGTTGGTGCACACAACCTGTCAGGGTTCCCTCCCGCTCTGAATTCTGGCGTACAGATATGGGGACCTGCATGAAGGACCCCCTAAGCTTATATTTTACCAGCTTAGGTTTAAACTTCTCTAAAGCACTAATTCCTTAGACTGATATTGCTGCCACCACCAAGTGATTTACACAAAATATTCAGGGAAGGGTCACTTGGAATCAGCAGGGCTGTCCAGAATCATAAAAGCATAGAAATGTACAGATGGGAGGGACCTCACAGAAAGTCATCAAGTCCAGCCCCTTGTGAGAAGCAGGACCAAGTAATCCTAGACCATCCTGACAGGTATTTGTCCAGCCTGTTCTTAAAAACCTCCAGTGACGGAGATTCCACAGCCTCCCTTGGAAACCTATTCCAGAGCTTAACTGTCATATTGTTAGAAAGGGTTGGAGAGGATTCAGAGAAGAGCTACAAGAATTATTAAAGGATTAGAAAACCTGCCTTATAGTGATAGATTCAAAGAGCTCAATCTATTTATCTTAACAAAGAGAAGAATAAGGGGTAACTTGATTACAGTCTCCATAGGGAATAAATATTTTACACCTGGGGGGATTGTGTGACTGTGCACCTGCAGAAAACGGCCCTCCTGCAGAATTCCTGTGCTTCCCTGCAGAAAATGGCAGGGAAGCAAAGGGAAGCTGTGCGGGGGAGGAAGGTGGGGGAGATGACTATGGGTGCAGTGTTTTCAAGGGGGATTGCCCCCCCCAATAGAGGTGTACCTGGGGGGTACATGGGGTTACATGCCACGGCACCCCCCCCATTTCTACAAGCGTAGAGCTGCCCAGCTGAGGGACGCTGCATGTCTCAGCTCTGCTGACTCTGCAGCTGAACGTCACTGCCTCGATCCTAGTACCAGTCGTGCTCCTGTTCTATGTGCTGGGAGCCTTCCTGTTTTTTGTGCAACAGTGAGTGCCCATGGTGGGGCTGGGGAAGGGGGAGGTGCGGGAAATGAGTGAAAGCAGGGTGAGGGGGTGGGGAGAAGAGGCAGTGGGGAAGGAAGGGGGGTGGAATAGGGCAGGGGGAGGGGAACGTGGGAGTAAGGGGAAGGGGATGGAGAAGGAAAGGGGATAGGGGAATCGCGGGGAGATGTGGGAGCCCGGCATGCAGCATCCCCTAGGCAGCAGCTGGGGCTCCCCTGTTAAGCAGGACCATCGGACCCTCACTCTGATAAGCCCTACCCCCTCCACCTGGACCCCTTCAACAAGCCCCCCACATCCAGACCCCCACCCCACTGATCCCCAACCAGCTGCACCTGGACTCCCACCCCATCAAGCCCCACTCCCCCAGCATCCGGACCCCCAATTGAGCCCCCCAGACCCTCACTGCTGAGCCCCATCTCCTCACACCCAGAACCCCCCCACTGAGCCCCAACCACCTTCACCTGGATCCCCTGCAGAGTCCCATTGCCCCTGTACCCGGAACCCTCCAACGAGCCACTGTGCATCCAGATCTCCCACTGAGCTGCCTGCACACAGATTGCCCTACACAGAACCCTCTCAATCCCCCACACTAAGCCCCTCCACACTTGGATCCTGCTGGGCTGAGCCTGCCCAGCCACACCTGATGCACCTGGCACAGAGGGGCAGGGCCCCAGGGTGTTTCTGGCCCAGCCCTTGAATTGTGTCAGGGTAAGGTGCAGCCTCAGTGCTGAGTCACTGTGCAGGGGAAGGTAGGGGCTTCAGGGTGATCTCCCACCTCAATGCAGCCAGTGGCCTGTGCTCCCCACTTCCATGCTGGAGCCACATTTATTTATTGACAAATAAAATTTGCAGAATTTTGCAGAATTTTAAAATATTGTGGGCATAATGATCTCAGCAGTAATATTTAATAATGGGCTCTTCAATCTAACAGAGAAAGGGAAAACACAATCCAGTGGCTGGAGTTGAAGCTTCACAAATTCAGACTGGAAATAAGGTGAACGTTTTTAAGTGAGAGTAATTAACCATTGAAATAATTTACTAAGGGTCATGGTGGATTCTCCATCACTATGCCCTGGTCTATACGAGGAGTTGAGGTCGAATTTAGCAGTGTTAAATCGATTTAACCCTGCACCCATCCACACGATGAAGCCCTTTTTTTTTACTTAAAGGGTTCTTAAAATCGATTTCCTTACTCCACCCCTGACAAGGGGATTAGTGCTTAAATTGGCCTTGCCGGGTCGAATTTGGGGTACTGTGGACGCAATTAAACGGTATTGGCCTCCAGGAGCTATCCCAGAGTGCTCTATTGTGACTGCTCTGGACAGCACTCTCAACTCAGATGCACTGACCAGGTAGACAGGAAAAGGCCCACAAACTTTTGAATTTCAACTTCCTGTTTGCATGGTCACCTGCAGCTTGCCACGCTGGCCAGAGCTCATCAGCAGAGGTGACCATGCAGAGCTCATCAGCAGAGGTGACCATGCAGAGCTCATCAGCAGAGGTGACCATGATGGAGTCCCAGAATTGCAAAAGAGCTTCAGCATGTACTGAACGGGAAGTACGGGATCTGTTCGCTGTATGGGGAGAGAAATCCGTGCTATCAGAACTCTGTTCCAGTTTTCGAAATGCCAAAATATTTGTCAAAATCTCCCAGGGCATGAAGAACAGAGGGCATAACAGGGACCTGAAGCAGTGCCACGTGAAACTTAAGGAGCTGAGGCAAGCCTACCAGAAAACCAGAGAGGCAAACGGCCGCCCCAGGTCAGAGCCCCAAACATGCTGCTTCTTTGATGAGCTGCATGCCATTTTAGGGGGTTCAGCCACCACTACCCCAGTCATGTTGTTTGACTCCTTCAATGGAGATGGAGGCAACACAGAAGCAGGTTTTTGGGACGAGGAAGATGATGATGATGCAGTTGTAGATAGCTCACAGCAAGCAAGTGGAGAAACCGGTTTTCCCTACAGCCAGGAACTGTTTCTCACCCTGGACCTGGAGCCAGTACCCCCCGAACCCACCCAAGGCTGCCTCCTGGACCCGCCAGGTGGAGAAGGGACCTCTGGTGAGTGTACCTTTTAAAATACTATACATGGTTTAAAAGCAAGTATGTTTAATGATTCATTTGCCCTGGCATTTGCGGCTCTCCTGGATGTACTCCCAGAGCCTTTGCAAAAGGTTTCTGGGGAGGGCAGCCTTATTCCGTCCACCATGGTAGGACACTTTACCACTCCAGGCCAGTAGCACGTACTCGGGAATCATTGTAGAACAAAGCATTGCAGTGTATGTTTGCTGGATTCAAACAACATCTGTTCTTTTTCTCTCTGTGTTATCCTCAGGAGAGTGATATCATTCATGGTCACCTGGTTGAAATAGGGCGCTTTTCTTAAGGGGACATTCAGAGGTGCCCGTTCCTGCTGGGCTGTTTGCCTGTGGCTGAACAGAAATGTTCCCTGCTCTTAGCCACGGGGAGGGGTGAGGGGCTAGCCACATGGTGGGGGGAGGCAAAATGCGACCTTGTAACGAAAGCACATGTGCTGTGTATGTAATGTTAACAGCAAGGTTTTCTGTGAAAGAGTGTATCCATTGATCTATAAAATGTGTCTTTTTAAATACCACTGACCCTTTTTTTTTCTCCACCAGCTGCATGTGTTTCAAGGATCACAGGATCTTCTCCTTCCCAGAGGCTAGTGAAGATTAGAAGGCGAAAAAAAGGCACTTGTGATGAAACGTTCTCTGAGCTCATGCTGTCCTTCCACACTGACAGAACACAGACGAATGCATGGAGGCAGACAATGTCAGAGTGCAGGAAAGCACAAAATGACCGGGGGGAGAGATGGGGTGCTGAAGAGAGGACTAAAGCTGAAAGGTGGCGGCAGCATGATGAGAGGAGGCAGGATTCAATGCTGAGGCTGCTGAAGGATCAAACTAATGTGCTCCAGAGTATGGTTGAGCTGCAGGAAAGGCAGCAGGAGCACAGACTGGCGCTACAGCCCCTGTGTAACCAACCACCCTCCTCCCCAAGTTCCATAGCCTCCTCACCCAGACGCCCAAGAACGCGGGGGTGGGGGGGCCCTCCGGCCACCCAGCCACTCCACCCCAGAGGATTGCTCAAGCAACAAAAGGCTGGCATTCAATAAGTTTTAAAGTTTTAAACTTAGTAAAGTGCTGTGTGTCCTTGTCCTTCCCTCCTCCACCACCCCTCCAGGTGCTTCTCTCCTTCACCACCCCTCCCAGGCTACCTTGGCAGTTATCCCCCTGTTTGTGTGATGAATTAATAAAGAATGCATGAATGTGAAGCAACAATGATTTTATTGTCTCTGCAAGTGGTGATTGAAGGGAGGAGGGGAGGGTGCTTAGCTTACAGGGAAGTAGAGTGAACCAAGGGGCAGGGGGTTTCATCAAGGAGAAACAAACAGAACTTTCACACCGTAGCCTGGCCAGTCATGAAACTGGTCTTCAAAGCTTCTCTGATGTGCACCGCGCCCTCCTGTGCTCTTCTAACCGCCCTGGTGTCGGGCTGCGCATAACCAGCGGCCAGGCGATTTGCCTCAACCTCCCACCCTGCCATAAACGTCTCCCCCTTACTCTCACAGATATTGCTCACAGCAAGCAGTAATAACAGTGGGAATATTGGTTTTGCTGAGGTCTAACCGAGTCAATAAACTGTGCCAGCGCGCTTTTAAACGTCCAAATGCACATTCTACCACCATTCTGCACTTGCTCAGCCTGTAGTTGAACAGCTCCTGACTACTGTCCAGGCTGCCTGTGTACGGCTTCATGAGCCATGGCGTTAAGGGGTAGACTGGGTCCCCAAGGATAACTATAGGCATTTCAACATCCCCAATGGTTATTTTCTGGTCTGGGAATAAAGTCCCTTCCTGCAGCTTTTGAAACAGACCAGAGTTCCTGAAGATGCGAGCGTCATGTACCTTTCCCTGCCATCCCACGTTGATGTTGGTGAAACGTCCCTTGTGATCCACCAGAGCTTGCAGCACTATTGAAAAGTACCCCTTGCGGTTTATGTACTCGCTGGCTTGGTGCTCCGGTGCCAAGATAGGGATATGGGTTCCGTCTATGGCCCCACCACAGTTAGGGAATCCTATTGCAGCAAAGCCA
This sequence comes from Lepidochelys olivacea, assembly GCF_965140295.1. Classification (NCBI taxonomy): domain Eukaryota; kingdom Metazoa; phylum Chordata; order Testudines; family Cheloniidae; genus Lepidochelys; species Lepidochelys olivacea. The sequence continues at coordinate 50,362,464 of NC_140417.1, forward strand.
TCCACTATGACCTGCACATTTCCCAGGGTCACTACCCTTGATATCAGCAGATCTTTGATTGCGTTGGCTACTTGCATCACAGCAGCCCCCACAGTAGCTTTGCCCACTCCAAATTGATTCCCGACTGACTGGTAGCTGTCTCGCGTTGCAAGCTTCCACAGGGCTATTGCCACTTGCTTCTCAACTGTGAGGGCTGCTCTCATCTTGGTATTCATGTGCTTCAGGGCAGGGGAAAGCAAGTCACAAAGTTCCATGAAAGTGCCCTTATGCATGCGAAAGTTTTGCAGCCACTGGGAATCGTCCCAGACTTGCAACACTATGTGGTCCCACCAGTCTGTGCTTGTTTCGCAAGCCCAGAATCGGCATTCCACGGCATGAACCTGCCCCATTAGCACCATGATGCCTGCATTGCCAGGGCCCATGCTTTGAGAGAAGTCTGTGTCCATGTCCTCATCACTCTCGTCTCCGCGCTGATGTCGCCTACTCGCCCGGTTTCGCTTTGCCAGGTTCTGGTGCTGCATATACTGCTGGATAATGCATGTGGTGTTTAATGTGCTCCTAATTGCCAAAGTGATCTGAGCGGGCTCCATGCTTGCCGTGGTATGGTGTCTGCACAGGTAACTCAGGAAAAAAGGCGCAAAACGATTGTCTGCCGTTGCTTTCACAGAGGGAGGGAGGGAAGGAGGGCCTGATGACATGTACCCAGAACCACCCGTGACAATGTTTTTTGCCCCATCAGATATTGGGATCTCAACCCAGAATTCCAATGGGCAGCGGAGACTGCGGGAACTGTGGAATAGCTACCCACAGTGCAACACTCCGGAAGTCGACGCTAGCCTCAGTACTGTGGAAGCACTCTGCCGAGTTAATGCACTTAATGCACTTAGAGCATTTTGTGTGGGGACCCACACAATCAACTATTTAAAAACGATTTCTAAAAAAACGACTTCTATAAATTCAACCTAATTTCGTAGTGTAGACACACTCTAAACTTTTTTAAATAGAGTAGCATTTTTTCTAAAAGACCTGCTCTAGGAATTATTTTGGGGAAGTTCTATGGCCTGTATTATACAAGAGGTGAGACTAGATGATCACAATGGTCCCTTCTGGCATTAGATTCAGTTTCCTGGAATCCATGAACATTTTTTCTAATATCTAAACTATATCTCCTGCTACAGATTAATTACTTCTTGTTCTACCTCCAGCAGACATGGAGAACAACTGATCCCTGTCCTCTTTATGCCAGACCTTATATGTGAAGACTGTTATCAGGTGCTCCGCAATCTTCTTTTCTCAAGACTAAATACGTCCAGTTTTTTTAACCTTTCCTCATAGGTCAGGTTTTCTAAACTTTTTATTTTTGTTGCTCTTCTCTGGACTCTCCAAATTGTCCACATCTTTCCTAAAATGTAATGCCCAGAACTGGACACAGTATTCCAGCTGAGACTTAACCAGTGCCAAGTAGAGTGGGACAATACCGCCTGTGTCTTACATATGACACTCCTGTTAACACACCCCTGACATTACTTTTTCACAACTGCACAACATTATTGACTAGTATTCAATTTGTGATCCACTATAACCCTCAGATCCTTTTTGGTACTACCACATAGCCAGTTATTCCCCATTTTGTAGTTGTGCATTTGATTTTTCTTTCCTAACTGAAGGACTTTGTACTTGTCTCTATTGAAGTTCATCTTGTAGATTTCAGACCAATTCTCTAATTTGGCAAGCTTGTTGTGATGCTGACAGACCAGACCCATAGACCAATTCACTTGTGTGTGAACATCAAAGAAATGTTAAGTATAATAGTACGCATAGACTAATTCACTCATGTGTTAATAGAGATCAAAGGAAATGTTGACTGTATTGTTTTTGCCTATCTATATCCTGTTGTTTGTTATTGTATTACATACACATTATGTATCTCCTGTAATTAGATAAACCTAGATTAAGGTGTGTGTTTATGAAGAGTGTATTCAAGTGTTAGAACTTCATGAAAACTAATGGAATGGTACTTGATAAGTGAGAACAATACTATTCCTATTATAATGCAATGGCAGGGATTTATATGATGTTTATCCCTGTAACAAGAAATGCTCCCTGGCCCCTCGTCACATTGTTATCTGACAAAGATATAAATACTGATTCAAAGGAATCCTGCATCTCTGGACTGTTTAGATTCAAACCGGATGAAATAACTGAACTTGAAGACAGAGATCCTCAGAGTTATTCAGGGAAAAGACTTTTGGGAAACTGGCAGATTACGACATCTCTACTATCATTTTGGATTTATAGACTTTAACTCGCCTATTAATATATTTTACCTGCTTTAACCTTTCATTTATTTTTCTTAACTAAGAAACATGGGTGGTTCATGGATCGCTGGCTGGGGGAGGCTAGACCGCAACTCCGCCCCTTCCAGCCGAGGCCCTTTTGCCTCCCTGCCACAGCCCAGAGCCCCTCACTGCAGCCACTGGCCCCTGCCCCAGGCTAGTACCCCCAGCCCCAGGGGGTTCCCATCCCCAGAGTGCCAGGCAGGCAGCATGACCCCCCCGACCATAAAGCACCGGGCGGGTGGAGATTCCAGGACCAGCCAGCGCTGCGGGCCACCCACTGAAAAGGGAACTGGGAAGAGTGGGCCAGAGTGGGAAGCAGGAGGGAGCCTGGGGGGTGGGGGAGTTTGTGCGGAGCCACAGCTGGCTGTTTGGGAAGGCAGAGCCTTCCCCAGTCTATGATACCTGCTGCCCATGCTAATAAACATTTAGTTAGTTCACTAGAAAATTGGCTGCCTGCATTGTCTTTTGTAAGATCCAGAGAACTAATTGATCTGGGTTAAGTGACTGATCCTTTGGATTGGAAGTAACCTAATGTGATGTGATTTTTGGTATAGTGACCATTAGCACAAAGTCCAGTTTGTGTGGTTGCCAATATGGGCTAGAGCCCCTAAGGGGACTCTCTGTGACTCCAGGAGTTCACATATATTACTGGTCCTGTTTTCTGACAGTCTGACATGAGATTGGCACTCTCAGTTTTGAGCCACTCCTGACAGCATGACACTCATTTTGAATTTTAATCCTATTCTCCAAAGCGCTTGCAACGAGTCCCAGCTTGGCATCACCCACAAATTTTATAAGCATACTCTCCAGGCCATTATCTATGTCTTTAATTAAAATATTAAATAGTATCAGACCAATTACTGACCACTAGATACAACTTCCCAGTTTGATGGCAAGCCATTGATAACTACTTTTTGAGTATGGTTTTTCAACTAATCATGTGCCAACCTTATGGTAATTTCATCTAGCCTACATTTCCCTAGTTTGTTTATGAGAATGTCATGTGTGACTTGGTCACAGGAAATTAGGTTGGTTTAGCATGGTTTGTTCTTGACAAACCCATGCTGGCTATTCCTTAATATCCTCCAGTGTTTAATAATCTGTTGCTGTATTTTCCAGATATTAAAGTTAGGCTGACTGAGTTAGGAAGTTTATTATTCCTCTGTGCCTCTTTGCTCCCCCTTTTAAAGACAGGCACTACATTTTCCCTTCTCCAGTCCTCTGGGATGTCTCCTGTCCTCTATGAGTGCTTGTCCAAGAGGAGGCTGGCAGTGGGGCAGCCCAGAAGTGCCTCCTTTTTCAGCACAAATGTCAGCTGAGGCCTTCACCTTGCATCTAGTGATCTAGTGAGAGTGCCTCACTCTCTACCTCCCTCCTCTCTTACCCTGTGCTCACTCTACCGCCTGTGAGCTCTCCAGCCTGGCTGTGAATTCTCCACCTCTGCAGAGGTGACACTGACACAGGGTGGGGCCGTGCGCTCATGGACGGATGGGTTGCTGGCTCCCATGACTGGGGTGCAAACATACTGCAGGGAGCATGTAGCCAGCATGGAGCCCCTTTGCTAGGCACTTGCACACTCATCATGGTACGTGGGCAGGCAGAGGCTCCCATTGGCTAAGAACATGTGACTGGCTTGGGCACCCATGGGCCAAGCTGAGAACGATGGGTTGGCAACCGGGCAGGGCTTCTATTGGTGGAGCCCTGCGTGACGCTGACGAGCCGGGCTTCCCTGGGCGAGCATGTGCAAGGTAAGGGGTGGGTGGGCCAGAGGGGCTCCCACTGGACAGCAAGTGCCCATGCTCGAGGGACCTGAGGCTCTACGGCCCGGACAGATCGGGACTGATTGGCGCTCTCGGTCTATTGGCTCGCAGCGGGTGGGGTGAGCCCGAGCTGTGATTGGCCAGTCAGTGTACGTGCCCAGGATGGGCGGGTCTGAACCTAGCGCCTGCTCCCATTGGCTAGGCCGTGCGCGTGTCCGAGGCGCGCCCTGTGACGGAACGAGTAGGGCGCGCTCACGGCTGGCGCATGCTCTGTTGGGGGGCTGGGGGTGATGGTGGTGCTGGGCTGATGGCGGCGGCGGAGGCGGCGCTGCGCTGAGGGAGCCTGTCCCGTCCCGCCGGCCCGTCCGCCGCTCTGCCATGGGCAATGAGGCCAGCCTGGAGGGTGGGGGAGCTGACGGGAGGCTCCCGCCCGGCCCCGTCGCCGGACACCCGTCGCCGCTCGGAGCTGCCAAGCCGCCTTCAGCACCAGGCGCCGCCGGACAGCTCCCGGGGAGGGCAGCGGCCCCCGCGTCCGCCGACAGGTGAGCGAGCCCGGCCCGGGGCGAGACGGCGGGGGGCGGCCTGCAGGGAAGGGAGATCTCGGGCCGAGGGGGGGGAGCTTGCGGGGAGGGGGGGTCTCGGGCCGAGGGGGGGGAGCTTGCGGGGAGGGGGGGTCTCGGGCCGAGGGGGGGGGAGCTTGCGGGGAGGGGGGGTCTCGGGCCGAGGGGGGGTCTCGGGCCGAGGGGGGGGAGTTTGCGGGGAGGGTGGGTCTCGGGGGGAGGGGGGAGTTTGCGGGGAGAGGGGGGGTCTCGGGGGGAGGGGGGAGTTTGCGGGGGGGGGGGAGTCTCGGGGGGAGGGGGGGAGTTTGCGGGGGGGGGGGGGTCTCGGGCCGAGGGGGGGGAGTTTGCGGGGAGGGGGGGGTCTCGGGCCGAGGGGGGGGAGTTTGCGGGGAGGGGGGGGTCTCGGGCCGAGGGGGGGGGAGTTTGCGGGGAGGGGGGGGTCTCGGGCCGAGGGGGGGGGAGTTTGCGGGGAGGGGGGGGTCTCGGGCCGAGGGGGGGGGAGTTTGCGGGGAGGGGGGGGTCTCGGGCCGAGGGGGGGGGAGTTTGCGGGGAGGGGGGGGTCTCGGGCCGAGGGGGGGGGAGTTTGCGGGGAGGGGGGGGTCTCGGGCCGAGGGGGGGGGAGTTTGCGGGGAGGGGGGGGTCTCGGGCCGAGGGGGGGGGAGTTTGCGGGGAGGGGGGGTCTCGGGCCGAGGGGGGGGGAGTTTGCGGGGAGGGGGGGTCTCGGGCCGAGGGGGGGGGGAGTTTGCGGGGAGGGGGGGGTATCGGGCCGAGGGGGGGGGAGTTTGCGGGGAGGGGGGGGTATCGGGCCGAGGGGGGGGGGAGTTTGCGGGGTCTCGGGCCGAGGGGGGGGACCTTGCGGGGAGAGGGGGGGTCTCTGGCAGAGGAGGAGGCAGCGGGGGGTCTTGGGCAGAAGAGCGGGGAGCTCGCGGGGAGAGGGGGGTCTCGGGCAGGGAGGAGGAAGGGAGCTTGGGGGTAGAGGGGGGAGCTTGCGGGGGGGTCTCGGGCAGAGGAGGGGGAGCTTGTGGGGAGGGGGGTTTTGGGGAGAGGGGGGTCTCGGGCAGAGGAGGGGTGAGCGGGGGGGCCTCGGGCAGAGGAGAGGGGGGCCTCGGGCAGAGGAGAGGGGGGCTTTGGGGAGAGGGGGGTCTCGGGCAGAGGAGAGGGGGAGCTTGCGGGGAGGGGGTCTTGGGCAGAGTAGGGGTGAGCGGGGGGTCTCGAGGAGAGGGGGATCTCGGGCAGAGGAGGGGGGAGCTTGCGGGGAGAGGGGGGCTTTGGGGAGAGGGGGGTGTCTCGGGCAGGGAGGAGGGGGGAGCTTGCGGGGAGAGGGTGGTCTCGGGCAGAGGAGGGGGTGTCTCGGGCAGAGGAGAGGGGGGCTTTGGGGAAAGGAGAGGGGGTCTCGGGCAGAGGAAGGGGGAGCTTGTGGGGAGAGGGAGGGTCCCGGGCGGAGGAGGGGGGGAGCTGGTGGGTATGGGGGGTCTCGGGGGGAGAGGCAGGCCCTTTTAAATTGCCAGCCCTGGGGCAACTGCACTTGCACCTGTCGGCGGCCCGGGGTATGGGCAAAAGGGGCAACGACGTTAAAGCGCCGCGGTGGCAGTGCTTTAAAGTAAGCTGTATGGGTCGGTACTGGCAGCCACTTTTTACTGGTACGCTGGCCTGTACCACCTTATTTTCACCACTAGATGGGTGGCCTGTCTGTGGGGAAGGGTGGGCCTAGGGAAGGGGGGCAAGTGGTGCTCTGTGTTCAAGGTGCGAGGGTGGGTCGCAGGCCCTGGGGAAGGCTAGGAGAGAGGGCAAAGGAGCTAATTGTGGTTGGGGAGCTAGGAAAAGGTAGGAGGACAAACCTACCTTCTGTGGAGGACTAGGGAAGAGTGCCAGGGTGCAGCCTGGTGTCAGGGAGAGAGAATGGGGGTGGAATTGAGGAATGGGGTGAGCCGGAAAGAATATATCTCCCTGTTTGCATCCCCTGTGTTTGTGCCTGGGTCTCCAGCCTTTTATTGTTCAATTTATTGCAATGCCAATTTGTAGAACACCAGTGACAATGATTACATCGTACATGTACCCCAAAGATGGCTCCCCTAACTGTAGCTGATTTGTGACATAAAAGAGAAAGGTGGTTATGTAACTTAAAGTACATATATGTAGAGAAATAATTGATGTAAAAGCTTATTGTGATATATACAATGCCATCTTGTCTACTAAAAATCACAAAATAGGAGTGAAATGTTTTGAGAGCATATGTTGAAGAGAGGAATAGGATTGATTGTATTCCTTAAAAAAACCTATAAGATAATTGGATATAATATGTGGGAAAAATGTGTACGAGAAACAGAAAGTTACTTGATGAAAATGCAGCAGACTCAGTTTGGTTGTGCAGTTTGCCTACAACGTGTGGCAAAGTAACTGTGATGATTTAAAATGTCTTGTCCTCATCTATGAATATAAAAGGACTTGCAATCTGGTCAATTGTTGTGGTGTTTGGAATTCAGAAAATATAAAAGGATGTTGTGATAAGAAATCCAAATAGAAAGCCTTTCACATTTAAGCTTGTACTGAGATTTGAACTTAAAATAGGACTAAAATCACTGTTCTCATACTTTTATGATTGAATCAGTCTCCAAATTTGGCTCAATAGCTCTTCAGAGGACAGTTAAATTTTCTATATAGTTTTCTTATTAAAATTGTTACTGACTGTTGAAGAGCAAACCTTTTAAAATGCTCCTTTTGAAATTTTGCCCTATTTTCCTCATGTCTTTGAGTTCCTCTAGCTAAGCAATCATAGACCCTTAATTCTTGTCTCCCCCCCCTTTTCTTCTCTCACTCTCTCTCTGAGTGATAACAGAGATATAGTCTGTTTTTGAAATTTTAAAATTAAACACACATGCAGCTATCCTCCTTATTCAGGCCACCCTCATAGATTTACACCAAGATTAGCCAATGGAACTGCTCAGGTCTCCCAGCTATTTCTGTTCTCTGATTCTGCCAGTCTGTCTCCCTTATGCATCAACTGGGTGAGCCAGGGGGCCGGTTGAGTGTCAGAAGGTATGGAGGGGTGGTCTCTGGGGGACCATGGAAGAGGTGAGTGGGATGTTTGTAGTGTGCGTGGTGGCAGAATGAATCAGACTTTGAGGGCAGTGAGTAGGGCTTTGGAATGACTGTGGGCTAACAGGAGTGTCTGGGTGGCCTGGAGAGGGAGTGCCTAGTTTCTTTTCCCTGACACTCTCTCTCTTGAAGGATTCCCCATAGAATCTAAAATCTAGAAATCTAAAAATTTCCTAAGGATGCCTACATTTCAAGGTAATGTCACCTCAGGAAGCCAAGTGCCTTAGCGCTTTGAATGGCAATGCTGCTATGATGGCTCTGGAGCAGCGTTGCAAAGCTCTTCAGCTACTGCTGGCTCAGTGCAGAAGCACCAGTCTCCTTCCAGCTAAAAGTCATTAACACAGTCCTCTTCCTCCACTCTATGGCTTCCCCACAAAAGCTGATAAACCCACCCTCACTTTCCAGCCTGTTGGAAATTCCAATATTTTGGAATCTGATGAACCTGATTCTGGATGGAAAGGCAAAATATAAAAACTTTTTCTGAACAAAAAAGTTCAGAAAAATGTAGATTCCCCCCCCCCCCGTGGAAAATTCTGCCAAAATCTCTCTTTTCCAATTGAAAATTTAAATTTTGACAAAACTGTTTTCTTATGGTAATGTTTTGTTTAATTTTTTTTGTCCAGACCTATTTGCCACATGTCCCTGACTACATGTCTGCTCTGTTTATGTGACTGCCCCTGAAAGGGCTGCCCACCCTTGGAATAGGCAGCGATGTGGGATGCAGGGGCCTGGGAATTGAGGGCAGGTTGGGGGCCTGGGAGGTAGGTGGGGGAGGGAAGCTGTCGTATCAGAGGAGACTCACTGTATCTTCCAGCTATCAGGGCTAGTATAGCCCTGATCACCTCTCTGCCTCCCCACATCCCCAGGCACCCCCCTCACCCAGTTCTTGGTTCTCCCTACATACCATGCAGAACTGAAATGCTAGGCACTGCAGCCATGTAAATGGGAGATGGGAAGGAACATAGATGTCAGGGGTGGGGAGAGCATGAAGACAAAGAGGGGCTTCTACTTCATCCCACTCTGCAATGAGGGGGGAGATGCACTTTGAGGAAGTCCCTGGGATTTGTCAGTGTGGCTCTTCTCAGGGCTCGTCTTCACTGCACCATTAGCAGAAGCAATAACTTTCCCCTAATCTGACTCCCATACACACACACACAAATCTCCGTTTCAAGTTAAGTTGTGCTTTAAGCTTGAGCTAGCTGGTTTGGGGGAAGTGGGGGGCTGAAGCTAAAGTGCTGCTGATGCTCAAGTTAGAATAATGCAGTAGAGCTGAAGAAGCTATAACTCATCAGCTGTTAATCATAGAATCATAGAATATCAGGGTTGGAAGGGACCCCAGAAGGTCATCTAGTCCAACCCCCTGCTCGAAGCAGGACCAATTCCCAGTTAAATCATCCCAGCCAGGGCTTTGTCAAGCCTGACCTTAAAAACCTCTAAGGAAGGAGATTCTACCACCTCCCTAGGTAACGCATTCCAGTGTTTCACCACCCTCTTAGTGAAAAAGTTTTTCCTAATATCCAATCTAAACCTCCCCCACTGCAACTTGATCCAGTCACTTCAACTTAATCCAGTCACTTCAATGTAGCTCAGGTGTTTTGTTCAAAGTTATGTACATTTCAGAGTTATGAATAACCTCCATTCCCCAGATGTTAGTAAGGTTCTGCTGAGGTTCTACTGTATTCATACTGATAGATTCCAGGGCTGGAAAGGAGCATTGTGATCCTCTAGTTTGACTTCCTGTATAACACAGGCCATACAGCTTCCTCAAAATAATTCCTCAAGCATCCAGTCTTGATTTAAAATGTGTCAGTGGTGGAGAATCCACCATCACCCTGGATAAATTGTTCAAATAGTTAATTACTTTCACTGTTAAAAATTCATGCCTTATTTCCATTGGAAACATCAATTTTTAAAAACCTGGTGGAAGGGAAATTGAGAAATCCAAAAAGGCAAAACAAGCAAAATGGAACATGCAATCTTTAAACATTTTCTCTAAATCAGTTCTCTAAACCAGGTTCTTAACCTCGGGTGCACGCACCCCTTGGGGGTGCGAGATACCCTTTCTGGGGGGTGCGAGACATGCCAGATTTTTTTAGCAGGCAAATAATTGAAAACACAAATTAAGCACAGGCATGTAACAATTACTTTGTTTCCGCAAACCTATGTATTTATTAACTTTATACATTTTTTTAACGATTACTGTAATAGACAAAAATTATTTTCAAGTTTTTAAGCTAATTGTAGTGAAATTATCTCTCTACAAAATACAGCGTACATGTTGTGGGGTATTTCTTGATGCATGCGCAGATGATGATGTGGCAGTGCCTTGGCTTTGTTTGAATACATATATACACCTCTACCCCAATATTATGCGGTCCTCAGGAGACAAAAAATCTCACTGCATTATAGGTGAGACAGCGTTATGTCGAACTTGCTTTGGCCCACCCTGTTCCTTGTTCCCGGACCGCCCCCTCCAGAGACCCCCATCCCTAATCATCCCCAAGACCGCACCTGATACCCAACCCCCCTGCTCCCTGTCCCCTGACATCTATCTACACACCCTGCCCCCTGACAGGCCCTCACCGGCAGCGGCGGGAATTGGAGCAACGGACACCCACCCATACTCAGCTGTGGCGGGAAGCGGAGCTCCGCGGCTGGGTGCTGGCGGAGTGGAGCAGGCTGGGGCTGGACTGTTCCGCTTCCTGCCACTGGTGAGTGTGGGGAGGTTGGGGAAAGGACGCCCTCCGCATTCACCGGTGGCGGGAAGCGGAGCGATGTGGCCCCAGCCCGCTCCGCTTTCCTTGCCCCGGCCCCAGCTGTGTCGCTGGAGGCGGGGTTGGGGAAAGGTCCTGCACTCACCTGTGGCGGGAAGCGGAGCGCCGCGGCTGGGAGCTGCCGGAGTGGAGTGGGCTGGGGCCGGGCTGCTCCACTTCTGCCGCTGTGTCAGAGCTTTACCACGTTGTATGCGAACCCGCCTTATATCGGGTCACGTTATATCGCGGTAGAGGTGTAATTCTATCTCTTTCATTCTATAGTTATGGTATATCTAGGTTAAAGAACTGACGTTCTTCAATGATTTTTGATAAGGGGTGCAAGAACATATTTTGAGAACCAAAGGGTGTAGTAAAGGTTAAGAACCACTGCTCTAAATTAAATCATCTGAAGCCATAGATGAGTCATTTTAAACAGTAGGATGCACTGTTCTGAAGTGTAATTTTTGCTACTTGCTTTATAGCATATAAGCTACTAGGTTGGATTGGGATATTAATTTTGATTGTTCGAAATTATGCATTGTGTTGTCAACTAATTTGTGCTGGACTTCAGAAGGCAGCAAGAGGGTGCTAAAGAAAAATCGCATTCTAAAAGTAATATTTGAACAATGTTTTATAACATTAGCACTAACAATAATATATTTTTAGGCTTTTTGGTGACGTTCAGTTTTATATTAAAGGTTCCAGCTAGACCCAAGCTGTCAAATGTTTAAGCCACTGTGTAATCACTAGGAGCTTGCTGCAAATTGAAGCTGTCTGAATAGTTCAGTGAGGCTGAGGACTACTTATGGGAATCAAGGTGTGGAGGATTGAGCTCTAACTCACATGAGTAGTTTTTGAATGAGTAGTCCCATTTAGTTCAATAGAAGTACTCATAAGACAATAAGGGTTTGTAAGTGTCATGTTAATTGCTTTAGAAATGTAAATAAAATGTTACTGTTTTTTTTCCTCATAAAATTGGGGAGAAAGTAACAAAGTTATAAATGTTTAGGAAACAAAAGCATAATAGTAAAGTGTGAAGGTTGAAGCTAAATATAATCTGAAATGTTTTTAAATAATAAAGAGAGCACATGTGGAAGGATGAAACTTGGGGCTAAATTCTGAACTTATTAACACTGGTGTAAATCTGACCTAAATCCATTTATATTAGTTACAGCTCTGTAAATCAGATGAGATCAATATTAAGTGCAAATTATAAGAGGGAGAGTATGGTACAAGTGAGACTGAAGGAAGCTGAGGAAAGCACAGTTTACATCAATGCTTATGATCTCTTAGCTAACTCACAATTTTCAGGATTGGGACTCTTCTTGCTGTGTGCTTGTACAGTGCCTCCCATAGTGAGGCCATGAACTGTGTTTGGGGCACCTAGGTTCCGCGTTTTCATGTTGCAGTATTGCATGTGGAGCATAGAACCTTCACTACTGCCTTCCATCTTTGCCAGTCTCCTCCTGCAGTCTTAGTTTCTTCCTATGTCATTTTGATAACTTTTTGTGGCTTCTGTTGTGCATTGCCATGTTATCCTTGATCTACATTAGTCTCCCCTTGCCTATGAGTACCAGTCTAGTGTCTGTACTGCTGCAACATGAAAGAAAGCAAAGAATCAAATCAAGTAAAATCTTAAATGAACCAAACTGTACTGTAGAATTTCTATGGATAGTAATTCCATTCTTGAATAATAAGAATATAGCAGTAGGGACATACTACCGACCACTTGACCAGGATGGTGATACTGACTGTGAAATGCACAGGGAGATTAGAGAGGCTATAAAAATAAAAACCTCAGTAATGATGGGGGATTTCAACAATCCCCATATTGACTGGGTACATGTCACCTCAGGACGGGATGCAGAGAGAGTTTCTTGATGACACCTTAAATGGCTGCTTCTTGGAGCAGTTAGTCCTGAAACTCAAAAGATTAAAGGCGATTCTTGATTTAGTCCTACATGAAGCACAGGATCTGGTTCAGGAGGTGAATGTAGCTGAACTGCTTGGTAATAGTGACCATAATATAATTACATTTAACATCCCTGTGTCCGGGAAAACACCACGGCAGCCCATCATCCAGATCACTGATAAAGATGTTGAACAAAACTGACCCCAGGACCGACCCCTGGGGCACTCAGCTTGATACCAGCTGCCAACTAGATATTGAGCCGTTTATCACTATTCATTAAGCCCGACAATCTAGCCAACTTTCTACCCACCTTATAGTCCATTCATCCAGTCCATACTATTTTAACTTGCTGGCAAGAATACTGTGGGAGACCATATTGAAAGCTTTACTAAAGTCAAGATATATCACATCATCCGCTTTCCCCATATCCACAGAGCCAGTTATCTCATCATAGAAGGCAATCAGGTTGGTCAGGCATGACTTGCCCTTGGTGAATCTGCATTGACTGTTCTTGATCACCTTCCTCTCCTGCAAGTGCTTCAAAATGGATTCCTTGAGGACCTGCTCCATGATTTGTAGTTCATGTAGTTCCTCAGGTTCTCTTTCTTCCCATATTTTAAAATATGGGCACTATATTTGCCTTTTTCCAGTTGTCGGGGACCTCCCCCAATCGCCACAAATTTTCAAAGATAATGGCCAATGGCTCTGCAATCACATCAGCCAACTCCCTCAGTACCCTTGGACGCATTAGATCTGGACCCATGGACGTGTGCATGTCCATCTTTTCTAAATAGTCCTTAACCTGTTCTTTCACCACTGAGGGCTGCTCACTTACTCCCTATGCTGTGTTGCCCAGTGCAGCAGTCTGGGAGCTGCCCTTGTCTGTGAAGACCGAGGCCAAAAAAAGCATTGAGTACTTCAGCTTTTTCCACATCATTTGGCACTATGTTGCCTCCTGCATTCAGTAACGGCCCCACACTTTCTCTGACCTTCTTGTTGCTAACATACCTGTAGAAACCGTTCTTGTTACCCTTCACATCCCTTGCTAGCTGCAACTCCAGTCATGCCTTGGCCTTCCTGGTTACACCTCTGCATGCTCTAGCAATATTTTTATACTCCTCCGTAGTAATCTGTCCAAATTTCCAATTCTTGTAAGCTTCCTTTTTGAGTTTAAGCTCACCGAAGATTTCACTGTTAAGCCAAGCTGGTTGCCTGCCATATTTGCTATTCTTTCTGCACTTCGGAATGCGGGCACAGGAACAAACCAATGAGGCTTCTTTAAAATACAGCCAGCTCTCCTGGACTTCTTGCCCCCTCATATTAGCCTTCCAGGGGATCCTGCCCATCAGTTCCCTAAGGGAGCCTAAGTCTGCTTTTCTGAAGTCCAGGGTCCGTATTTTGCACTCTCCTTTCTTCCTTTTGTCAGGATCCTGAACTCAACCATCCATTGGTCACTGCTGCCTAGGTTGCCACCCACTTCTACTTCCCCTACCAATTAATTCTTCCCTGTTTGTAAGCAGCAGGTCAAGGAGTACGGCCCCTAGTCAGTTCCTCCAGCACTTGTACCAGGAAGTTGTCCCCAACACTCTCCAAAAACTTCCTGGATTGTCTGTGCACTGCTGTATTGCTCTCCCAGCACATGTCAGGGTGATTGAAATCCCCCATTAGAACCAGTGCCTGTGATCTGGAGACTTCAGTTAGTTGTTCGAAGAAAGCCTCGTCTACCTCATCCTTCTGATCTGGTGGTCTATAGCACATGCCCACCATGACATCACCCTTGTTGCTCTCGCCTCTAAACTTAACGCATAGACTCTCAACAGGCTTTTTCTACAGTTTCAAACTGGAGCTCTGAGCAATCATACTGTTCTCTTACGTACAATGAAACTCCTCCACCTTTCCTCCCGTACCTGTCCTTCCTAAACAGTTTATACGCATCCATGACAGTGCTCCAGTCATGTGAACTGCCCGACCAAGTTTTTGTTGTTCCAATCACTTCATAGATCCTTGATTTGTGCCAGGACTTCCAATTCTTCCTGCTTGTTTCCCAGGCTTCTTGCGTTCGTGTACATGCACCTAAGAAAACTAGCTGATTGCCCTACTTTCTCAGTATGAATCAGGAGGCTTCCCATCTTGAATGGGACTGAGGGGGGGGGTTAATGGTAGAGGTGCAGTTTCCCATCCTTACTCTTTGGGTGCATCCCTCCAAAAAGTACTCAAGGCTTTATAGCTCATTCCCCTGGAATCCTGCCACCACTTTCGGGTGAGATAGCAGTATTTTATGGCTGACAGTGTTGAATCCTACACAGGAGGAGGATGAGAATGGATGTGTGCCCTCCATTCAACAACACCAGGAGATCACTCATTCCTCTCTTCCTCGGCCAGTGGTGTCAGAAGACCAAGGAGATCTGTATGGGTGGTTGGGGGCTAGTGTGTCAATCACAGAATCATAGAATATCAGGGTTAGAAGGGACCTCAGGAGGTCATCTAGTCCAACCCCCTGCCCAAAGCAGGACCAATCCCCAACTAAATCACCCCAGCCAGGGCTTTGTCAAGCCTGACCTTAAAAATTCTTAAGGAAGGAGATTCCACCACCTCCCTAGGTAACGCATTCCAGTGTTTCACCACCCTCCTAGTGAAAACGTTTTTCCTAATATCCAACCTAAACCTCCCCCACTGCAACTTGAGACCATTACTCCTTGTTCTGTCATCAGCTACCACTGAGAACAGTCTAGATCCATCCTCTTTGGAACCCCCTTTCAGGTAGTTGAAAGCAGCTATCAAATCCCCCTTCATTCTTCTCTTCTGCAGACTAAACAATCCCAGTTCCCTCAGCCTCTCCTCATAAGTCATGTGTTCCAGTCCCCTAAGCATTTTTGTTGCCCTCCTCTGGACTCTTTCCAATTTTTCCACATCCTTCTTGTAGTGTGGGGCCCAAAACTGGACACAGTACTCCAGATGAGGCCTCACCAATGTCGAATAGAGGGGGACGATCATGTCCCTTGATCTGCTGGCAATGCCCCTACATATACATCCCAAAATGCCATTGGCCTTCTTGGCAACAAGGGCACACTGTTGACTGATGTCCAGCTTCTCATCCACTGTAACCCCTAGGTCCTTTTCTGCAGAACTGCTGCCGAGCCATTCAGTCCCTAGTCTGTAGTGGTGCATGGGATTCTTCTGTCCTAAGTGCAGGACTCTGCACTTGTCCTTATTGAATCTCATCAGATTTCTTTTGGCCCAATCCTCTAATTTGTGTAGGTCCCTCGGTATCCAATCCCTACCCTCCAGTGTATCTACCTCTCCTCCCAGTTTAGTGTCATCTGCAAACTTGCTGAGGGTGCAAATCCACACCATCCTCCAGATCATTAAGGAAGATATTGATCAAAACCGGCCCGAGGACCGACCCTTGGGGCACTCCACTTGATACAGGCAGCCAATTACACATGGAGCCATTGATGACTACCTGTTGAGCCCGACAATCTAGCCAACTTTCTATCCACCTTATAGTCCATTCATCTAGCCCATACTTCTTTAACTTGCTGGCAAGAATACTGTGGGAGACCGTGTCAAAAGCTTTGCTAAAGTCAAGCAACACGTCCACCGCTTTCCCCTCATCCACAGAGCCAGTTATCTCGTCATAGAAGGCAATTAGATTAGTCAGGCATGACTTGCCCTTTGTGAATCCATGCTGACTGTTCCTGATCACCTTCCTCTCCTCTAAGTGCTTCAGAATTGATTCCTTGAGGACCTGTTCCATGATTTTTTCCGGGGACTGAGGTGAGGCTGACTGGCCTGTAGTTCCCAGGATCCTCCTCCTTCCCCTTTTTTTAAAGGGGCAGGTAGAGTATGATGGTAGTGATAGGCTGAGGATCTAGTGTCTTTTTCTGTAATTAGAGTGCTGCTGTCCTTCAGCATGTTTTGGAATTTGATGGGGCCCATGAGCCTTTGTGGATGATCCAGTACCATGGGGTGTTCCAGTTGTGTGGGAGTGGGGAGAGTGCTGACCATTACCTTAATAAGGTGATGGTCTGGGTTGGGATTTGGTTCTAAGACAGTGGCTGGGTTGCTAATATCGTCTAGGTTGACGTTAATCCAAAGACCAGGTCCAGTGTATGATTAGCTATGTGAGTTCAACCAGAGATGACCTATGAGAATCCTAAGGATGCAAGCAAGGAAATAGTTGTTGAAGTTTCACAAGATGATGAGTCAGATATTATTTCACCACTACTGCTGGCAAGGCCTTAGTCATCTGCTTTACAAGCCCTTTAGTCCTTGGAGGTCAGTAAATGAGCAAGAAAGAGACGATAGGTTTAGCTCTGTTTTCTATTGTTAGATGAATGAATTAGAACGACTTTACACAAGAATGGCCATGCTGGGTCAGATCAATGGTCCATCTAGCCCCGGGCTGCCCGAGCTCCCCCAGCCCCAGAGTGTCAGGTGGCTGGGCAGCACAGCTGCTGAGCTCCCAGCCCCGGGCGGCACAGTCCCAGCCCCGGGGGCCAGATGGGTGGTGTGGCCCCAGCCAGCCTGGGCCATGGAAAAGCAGCAACTGCAGGAGGGAGTCTGGGGGTGGAGTGTGGGTGGGGCCATGCCAGGCTGTTTGGGGAGGCTCAGCCTACCCCAGCCTATGATACCCACCGCCAATGTGTTCTCGGTTTAGTAACACTAACTGGTCCCATTAAACGTACAAGTCTTGGTTTTGTGATTAAAAAGTCAGCAAAGCATATTTCAAAAGGAAGTATACAGGGGGTACTAAGTAAGTTCCCTCTGATTCTAGAGGTATTACTGCAACAACTGATGTTTCTCATTTCAAGTGGAGGGAATGTTTCTGAAAACTTTACTCTTCCTAAAACTGGAAGGAACTTTTTAAGTACTACATGTAGTCTGGCAAGTAGAATATGGAAGAATACCATTGTGGCTGCTTCCTTACCAAAATATATATGCAACAAAGAGAAGAGCAAAGCAATCTGGGATTGCATAAAGATTTTCAGCGTGACAAGAAATCATGTGAATATTTATTTTGTATTTATTTGATTGGGGGAAAGGCCTCTTGCAGTTGTCAGAATGAGTGTTAAGTTTTAATAATGTAACCTCTTTATTTCGTCTGGTACAATCTGTAGCCTGCTTCTTTATTCAGAATTTTAAATTTAATGAGGAAAAAGAGATACTGTAGTATTTAATTTCCATGAAAGGATGAAGATTGCAAGAGGGAATTATTTACAACAGTGAACATGCTGTGGCTGTTATTACTCTGATTTCAGGAAAAGGAGCAGATTGCTGCTGGAGATATAAGAAAACACTTAACTAATTCTTTTTGTTAGTCTTCTAAAGAGAATACTCCAGTTTCAGGTGTGTGAAGTCCTGAATTTTGAAATGGGAATACTTGAGATTTAAAGAACACTAATAAACTCTTAAGGAGACAGTAGTTTCAAAAGAGGAGTAAGGGAAAGAAAAGATTTCATCTGATAATATGAAGCACTACATTTGAGGGGAAAAAAGTTCTAAAAGTCAATGTAAAGAAAAATTCAGTTTTACTATATTATTCCTCTGATGGAATGTGAAATTACGTCTACTGTAGGTTATTCCACTTCTACCTGGATAAACTTTATATTTGATTTTAGAGTTAAACTGAAACAATAGGAGGTTCTCACATTTAGATTTTTTGCTGCCTTTTTCTTATTAGGCCTCTACAGTAAGTTCTTCAAGGTATGTGCTAATCTTCTTGGTTAAGACTGTTTTTTTATGTATATATGTTTTGAACTTTAATGTAATTGGCAAACAAATCTTGGTGGTTTTAAGCCTTTTCAGTCTTTGATGCTGATTGGATCAGAACGTTGCATTTAAAGAGACACTCCTCAACATAAAAGTGAAATTTTGTACAGAAATGATGTACAGCAGCCTGGCCAGCTCCTATGCCAACTGCTCCTCACCCAGCATAGGTGATGTGTCTGGGGCAGGATGGTACGTGCCTGCACTCTGCCAGTTTTCCACTGGCATGTGGTCCCTTGGGAATCATAGCCAGGTTGGTGTAAAGTGAGAGCAGGTCTTTGGCTGCTGTAATTTATGATTTATGCTGGGGCAGCTTGAGAATCAAGGAGCCATAACCAGCTGTTTGACTGCCTTCCCACTCTCCTTTGTCAAGTGGATCTAGCAGAGTAGACAATCAGGACTATTATTTTTGAACTATCAGCATTTTGCTCTTTTACAGACTTCTGTTTTTCTATTTTCTCTTAGTACAAGGTGTTGCAAAAGTCAGTTGTGAGGAGATAGTTGGGTGAGTGTTGGCTATCAGCTCAGCAGGAATGACCAGGCCATTAGTGTTCCTGGAAACTGAAGCCAGTGCTGCATTGTGAATTCATCAGCTGATGTTGGAAAAGCGTTAAGCCCTCTCCTGGCAGTCTGCTGCGTACTTCTCATGTTTTCCATGAAACGTTGTGGTGATACCCCAAGATTCCTCTTAGAACACACAGAGTAGCCCAAGTATAGAGAGAAGGTTTAAAGTATGTGAAATTTACTTTGATCTCATCCTGCAAGGTACTGAGAGTCTTAAATTGCCACTGAGTTGAAGGATTGCTTCATTATGTCTCCGGTGGCCTTGGTATATGAAAGTTTGCCATTTTTGTCATGTATTGCATTTTCAGAATTGGCTGTAATCATCGAATCCTCTAAAACTTGGTTTACATACATGTTTTTTAATGATATTTCAGCACACCAAGAAGACCGGCTCAGTCGGATCTCCCTGTTGGAGAGAGATCAGCTTCCCCATCCCTTAAACAGTCTGCCCAGACCCATGAAAGCACAAGAGAGATGCTGAGCCATGGACATGCCAGCCAACAATCAGATGGACCTAGGAGGATGCTCCAGGTGGACGCCAGAATTCAGAGATCAGGACGATCTCCCTCTGTATCACCAGATCGAGGCAGCACCCCTACCTCACCTTATTCTGTCCCACAAATCGCACCCCTTCCAAGCAGCACTCTCTGTCCGATATGCAAGACAACAGAACTCACTTCCTCTCCTAATCAGCCAAACTTCAACACTTGTACACAGTGTCACAACAAGGTCTGCAACCAGTGTGGATTCAACCCCAACCCCCATCTCACTGAGGTAATTGCTTCATTTATTTCAGTTTTTCAGCCTGAAAATTTTGGCTCCAGAGGTAGCTAGTAAGATGGCTCTAACCCCAGATCACCTTTGGTGTTTTTAGGAATCATGGGAAACAGTCAAGTTGGTGTTCTGAGGAAACATTATGTGCTGCCAAATAGTTCAAATTTCAGGCTGTCTTGCATGCTCTGAGCCTTGAGGTTGCATCCTCATCTTCCAGGTTCATGACAGATTAACATCCTTGTTCTTTAACAGTGACGCTGTTGGCTAATCAGTGGATGGTTGTAGTGGTCTGAGGACTGTAGAGAAAGAATGGGAAGCGTTTATACGGGAAAAGCTTAGACCTTCATGGAGGTACAGTTTCCATCTAGATTCTTCTTCACCACCATCCAGGTCATGGATTTCCTGACTCAGGTTAGTTCCACTTGCATAGATAGGTGTGAAGGGCTATACCATATAGGGATATTCATGAGGTGGTGACCGGTGGCAGAACAAGTATTTGAATGCTGAATATTTCAGATTCTGAGTGATACAGGTGATAGTTTTTGGCTGTGAATGCCTGACAGAATTGGAAGCAGATATTTTCTTCTGACTAGGAGGGAGATAAGTGAGAATAATCATTTGCAAGTTAATGTCTACTTGTAAAGTGTTTCACCAAAGGTGTCTGATGTGGGCTGTGTAAAATTGTAAGCATGAGATTCCCGGGGGCAGATTTGGCAGTGTTTGAAATAGCTGAGTGATGCAATGCTGAGGACATGCTGGTGTGTGGGACTCCTTGAAACACCTGGTCAGTCTTATTTATCTATGACTTTAATTATGGGTACATGTAAATTTGTAGCTGAAAGAACAAGGTAAATGTACTTTTGTAGCTATTCAGGAGATACAGAATTGAGATTATTAGTATCTATAAAATTTTCCCAGGTAATAGAAAATAATAAAATCTTATGATTTAAGGTAAAATGTTCAAAAGTGCTTATGTGAGTTAGGAACCCAAATACCTTTGAAAGCTATGGGGAGTTGGGCTCCTAAGTCACATAAGTAATTTTGAAAATTGTCCCCATAATTTCAGTGATCAGCCAGTGATTCCTGTGGATTCCCACTTCACTAACAGAAATTTCAGTTTCTAAATGTTGTTGCGTCATATAAGGCCTCATTGCTTTCAATATTTCTTCTTTGGAAAAGGAGAGGTTAGGAGGTCTACTATCTCTTGCATAGAAAGTTATATGATACTTATGCCAGCTGCATGTTTCTTTATAGTAATTGGTTAGGCTCACAATAGAGGTCTTTCTACAGCATGGGGAAGTAGACAGATACCGGACGCAGTGTTGGTATGTAATACTCTTTTATAAATATAGAGAGAAGGGTAGCATAAAATCCCTCCTTGGCAGCTGTACTGAATCGCCTTACCTGTAAGGGGTTAAGTAGTTCAAATAACTTTGTTGGCACCTGTCAAGTTTCCTTCCCCACTCTGAACTCTAGGGTACAGATGTGGGGACCTGCATGAAAACCTCCTAAGCTTACTTTTACCAGCTTAGGTTAAAACTTCCCCAAGGTACAAACTATTTTACCTTTTGCCTTTGGACATTTATCGCTGCCACCACCAAAAGTCTAACAGGTGAATTGGGAAAGAGCTCGTTTGGAAATGTCTCTTCCCCCCAAAATACTCCCAAACCTTACACTTCCTTTCCTGGGGAAGGTTTGATAAAAATCCTCACCAATTTGCATAGGTGAACACAGACCCAAACCTTTGGATCTTAAGAACAAAGAAAAAGCAATCAGGTTCTTAAAAGAAGAATTTTAATTAAAGAAAAGATAAAAGAATCACCTCTGTAAAATTAGGATGGTAAATACCTTACAGGGTAATCAGATTCAAAACATAGAGAATCCCTCTAGGCAAAACCTTAAGTTACAAAAAGACACAAAACCAGGAATCTATATCCCATTCAGTACAGCTTATTTTCTCAGCCATTTAAAGAAATCAGAATCTAATGCATATCTCGCTAGATTACTTACTAAGTTCTAAGACTCCATTCCTGTTCTGTCCCCGGTAAAAGCATCACACAGACAGAGCCTTTGTTTCTCTCCCCCCCGCCCCCAGCTTTTGAAAGTATCTTGTCTCCTCATTGATCATTTTGGTCAGGTGCCAGCGAGGTTATCCAAGCTTCTTAACCCTTTACAGGTGAAAGGGTTTTTCCTCTGGCCAGGAGGGATTTTAAAGGTGTTTACCCTTCCCTTTATATTTATGACACGCCTCCCCAAATCACAGATAGGGTGAAACGCTGGCTGTGATTTCTTCCTGGAGCTCTTGGAGAAAACAGAGTTAATAAGACACATGCATCTCTAAATATACTACCAAGTATATAAAGACTAACAATATTTTCCACATCTCAAGGATGATTTTAACCAGTTGATTCCGGGAAGCTTTCACGGGAGAGAGCATCAGCTACTTTGTTAGAAGCTCCTGAGATGTGTTGGATGTCGAAATCAAAATCTTGGAGAGCTAATCTCCACCGAAGAAGTTTTTTGTTATTTCCCGTGGCGGTATGAAGCCACTGTATGCAGCATGGTTGGTTTGCAGGTGGAAACGCCGTCCCCAAACATGTGGGCGTAGCTTTTCCAGAGCGTAGACAATGGCGTAACATTCTTTTTCGCTGACTGACCTGTTGCTTTCCCTCTCAGACAGCTTCTTGCTGAGAAACACTACAGGGCGGAATTCTTGATCCGGTCCTTCCTGCATTAAAACTGCTCCCACACCAGCTCGGACGCATCTGTGGTTACTAGGAACGGTTTGTCAAAGTCTGGGGCCCTTAGCACAGGGTCAGACATGAGTGTCGCTTTAAGCTGGTTAAAGGTCTTCTGACACACTTCGGTCCACTGAATGGCATTTGGCTGTTTCTTTTTGGTTAGGTCTGTCAGTGGGGCGGCAATTTGGCTGTATTGCAGTACAAATCACCTGTAATATTCAGCCAAGCCTAAGAAGGATTGGACCTGTTTCTTTGACTTTGGGACAGGCCACTTTTGGATAGCATCCACTTTGGCCTGTAGGGGGTTGATAGTTCCTTGACCCACCTGGTGTCCAAGGTAAATCACTCTGTTTAGGTCTATTTGACACTTTTAAGCCCTAACCGTTAGTCCTGCCTCCCTTATGCGCTCGAAGACTTTTTGTAGATGTTCCAGGTGTTCTGCCCAAGAATCCGAAAATATGGCCACATCCTCAAGGTAGAAAGAAAAGGAGTACTTGTGGCACCTTAGAGACTAACCAATTTATTAGAGCATAAGCTTTCGTGAGCTACAGCTCACTTCATCAGATGCATATCACATCAGATGCAGATCACAGCCGTATGGAGTGGAAATCTATCAACTGCAGGCAGTTTCCACAATATGCATCTGATGAAGTGAGCTGTAGCTCACGAAAGCTTATGCTCTAATAAATTGGTTAGTCTCTAAGGTGCCACAAGTACTCCTTTTCTTTTTGCGAATACAGACTAACACGGCTGTTACTCTGAATCCTCAAGGTAGGCGACTGCATATTCTCCTAATCCCGTTAGGAGACCATCTACAAGTCTTTGGAAGGTGGTGGGTGCATTCCGCAGCCCAAAAGGGAGTACATTAAATTCATTCAGCCCGAGATGGGTGGAGAAGGCTGACCTTTCCTTGGCAGATTCATCCAGCGGTACCTGCCAGTATCCCTTGTTTAAGTCCAAGGTAGAGATGAACTGGGCCTGTCCCAGTTTCTCTAATAGTTCATCTGTGCATGGCATTGGATAGTTGTCTGGGCGAGTTACAGCATTTAGGTTATGGTAGTCCATGCAAAAACGTATTTCCCCATCTGGTTTGGGAACTAGAACCACTGGAGATGCGCATGCACTGCCAGAGGGGCGGATTACACCCATCTGTAGCATATCCTGGATCTCCCGTTCTATAGCAGTTTTAGCTTGAGGAGACACCCGGTAAGGTTGGACTTTAATTGGGTGAGCATTACCTGTGTCAATGGAGTGGTATGTCTGTTCAGTCAGTCATGGGGTGGCTGAGAACATCAGCACGTAGCTAGGGCACAGCTCCTTGATCTGCAGTTGCTGCATAGGCCCAAGGGTCATGGAGAGGTTCACCTCTTCCACGCCACCAGCACTTTTCCCTTCATAGTAGACACCTTCAGGCCACTCGGCGTCGTCTCCTCCCTGGGCTGTAAACTGAAAAACCTTTAATTCTCTGGAATAAAAGGGCTTTAGAGAATTAATATGGTACACCTTAGGCTTTCAGTTGGAGGTGGGGAACGCTATGAGATAATTAACAGCTCCCAGGAGCTCTTGGACCGTGACTGGCCCTTCCCATGACTCTTCCATTTTATGGGCCTGGAGTGCCTTCAAGACCATGACCTGGTCCCCTACTTTGAAGGAACGCTCTCTGGCATGTTTATCATACCAGGCTTTTTGCTCTTTTTGAGCATCCTGTACGTTTTCTTTTGCAAGGGCTAGAGAGGTTCGGAGGGTGTTTTGTAGGTTGATTACAAAGTCCAGAATGTTAGCTCCTGGAGAAGGTGTAAATCCCTCCCATTGCTGCTTCACCAACTGTAATGGCCCCTTAAGCTCGCGGCCATATACAAGTTCAAATGGTGAAAACCATAAACTGGGATGTGGTACAGCTCTGTAGGCAAAGAGCAACTGCTGCAACACTAGGTCCCAATCATTGGAGTGCTCATTTACGAATTTATGTATCGTGGCCCCCAAAGTTCCATTAAACTTCTCCACCAGGCCATTTGTTTGTTGGTGATAAGGAGTGGCAACCAAGTGATTTTTACCCCATGAGCTTCCCAAAGGCTTACCATAGTTCCTGCCAGGAAATTAGTTCCTGCATCTGTGAGGATGTCGGAGGGCCAACCTACCCTGGCAAAAATGTCTGCTAGTGCCTGGCACACACTTTTAGCCCTGGTGTTGCTCAGAGCTACTGCTTCTGGCCATCAGGTGGCAAAATCCATGAAAGTCAGTTTGTACTGCTTGCCTCTGTGTGTCTTTTTCAGAAAAGGACCCAGAATATCCACAGCTACTCACTGAAATGGAACTTCAATGATGGGGAGTGGCTGGAGAGGGGCTTTGACCTGGTCTTGGGGTTTTCCCACTCTATGGCATACCTCACAAGACCGGACATAGGTAGAAACATCCTTGCCCATTCCCTCCCAGTGGAATGACCTCCCCAAACGGTCTTTGGTCCTGTTCGCCCCAGCATGGCCACTAGAATGATCGTGGGCTAAGCTCAAGAGCTTGGCCCGATGCTTAATTGGAACTACCAACTATTTCTGAGGATGCCAGTCTTCCTGGTGTCTACCAGAAAGAGTTTCCTTGTATAAAAGTCCTCTTTCTACAACCAATCTGGATTGATTAGAAGAGCTGAGAGGCGGTGGGTTGCTCCGTGCCACTGTCCAAGCTCTCTGGAGGCTTTCATCTGCTTCCTATTCGGTCTGGAACTGTTCCCTTGATGCTGGAGACATTAGTTCGTCATTGGATTGTGGACTTACCCTTGGTCCCTCTGGAAGCGATGTAGGGGATGGGTCTGTTTCCGTTGACTGTGAACCGCTCTTCACTGGTGCACTATGTTGGGATTCAGGCTCCAGATGAGCTGGTGTGGGGTTATCGGCTGCTGCTGATTCAGGTTTGGTGGGGCCCTCTGGTGTTGGGGTTGCAAGTACTGGGTTCAGTGCTGGCAATGGGTCTGATGCTAGTTGTTCCGCCGGTTCCGGTTCTGGGACTGGCTCTGTCTGGGTCTCTGGGACTGGATCCACTACTGCTGTTGCAGACATTGGCCTCGGGTCCGGGTCCCTCACCTCTGACCGGGTCCTGGTAGAAGTTTCTGGAACAGAGCCAGGTGTGATAGCTGGTTTAGCCTGGCTGCGGGTGACCATTCCCACCCTCTTGGCTAGCTTCATACGATTCGCCAAGTCTTCTCCCAACAGCATGGGGATGGGATAATCATCATGGACTGCAAAAGTCCATGTTCCTAAGCAGCCCTTGTACTGGACAGGCAACTTCGCTATAGGCAAATTGAAAGAGTTGGACTTGAAGGGTTGAATTGTCACTTGGATCTCTGGGTTGATTAAATTGGGGTCCACTAAGGAAGCATGGATAGCCGACACTTGTGCCCCTCCATGCAGTGACCTTGTTCCCGCCCACAGTCACAGTTTCCCTCCGCTCCGAGGGTATCTGGGAGGTATCTGGGCCTGCGGACCTCTGGTGTGATTCCGGTGCAATGAACTGTAATCTGTTGGGGTTCTTGGGGCAGTTGGCCTTTACATGCCCCAGCTCGTTACATTTAAAACATTGTCCAGCTGACGGGTCACTGAGGCGAGGTGGGTTGCTGGAGAACGGTGTGGCGGGACGATAAGGTATCTGGAGGGTTCCTTGGAGGGTAGTTGGGGCCTTGGGCTGCACCCAGTAGTAGGGTGCGGTCTGGGGTTGTCCCTTCTGGTATCTGCTCCAACTGCGACCAGTTTTTTTCTTTTCTGCCACCTCCACCCATTTGGCTCCAATCTCCCCCACCTCGATTACAGTTTTGGGCTTCCCATCTAGGATGTATCTTTCTATTTCCTCAGGAACACCCTTTAAGAACTGCTCTATTTGCATTAGGAAGGGCAAATCCTCTGGAGATTTAATGCTTACTCCTGATATCCAGGCATCCCAATGTTTCACAATGTGGTAGGCATGTCGGGTAAATGACACGTCTGGTTTCCACCTTAGGGCTCTGAACCACCGACAGGAATGCTTGGGTGTTAGCCCCATTCTGACTCTCACCTTGGTTTTAAACAGTTCATCCCGGTTCATTTGTTCCTTAGGCATTTCAGCCGCCACCTCAGCTAAGGGTCCACTGAGCTGCGGCCTCAGCTCTACCATGTATTGGTCTGTACAGATGCTGTACCCAAGGCAGGCTCTTTCGAAGTTTTCTAAGAAGGCCTCAGTATCAGTGCCTGCTTTGTAGGTGGGGAACTTTCTGGGATGGGAAGTGGTACCTGGAGAAGGATTGCTAGGGTTTGTTGGTATATTCTGTTGAGCCTTTGCCTTCTCCATCTCCAGTGCATGCTTTCTTTCTTTTTCCTTCTCCTCCAGTTCTTTGGCCCTTGCCTCCGTAGCTCTCCTGTGGGCAGCCTTTTGGTTTTTTTCTGCCTCCATAGCTCTCCTGTGGGCAGCCTCTTGGTTTTTTTCTGCCTCTTTCACTGCCTCCAGTCTGGCTAACTCCAATTTGTGTTGTGCCTTGGTTTCTGTCATCTTTGCCTCTCTGTTTTTAACTAACCCGAGAGTTAGAAATAAAACAAACAAAGAAACAAAAAACTTGGCTTGCAAAATTTTGCTGTGCTGTAATATGATACCTATATTCTCTGATAGTGATTGTCAGCCTACAGAAAAATCCTAAAAAAAACCCAAAAAACAAACCAAAACAAACCAAAACAAACAAAAAACCCTAACACCTTTGTCTCCAGGCAAATGGGCAGAAAACCCCTCTAGTTGCTCTTCGGTAAAAAGCAACTTCAGGTCTGTGAAGACTTGTGAATTTCCCTGCAGGAGGTTAACTACGCTGCCTTTAGGTAGAGAAAACTCCAGTTCACAAAAGACAATTCCCTTTTGTCTCTGCTCTGGCACCCAAGCAGAGAAAAAAACCCTCTAACTGCTTTCAGCTTAAAACCTGCTTTCACTGCATATCCCCTGTGAACGCCAGTTTCCCCATTTCTCCTCGGCTTAATCTCTTGCAGTATAGCCTGAGCTCTAGTAACTATAGCAACTCTCAAAGGCTCCTTTGCCGCTGTCTTGTCCAAGGCATCAGCCTTATCATTCCAAAATTTCTTGCTCTCCTCTCGCTTTTGATGGCCTCTTCTAACACATCATATCTTTGGTTTCCCTATATTCCTTTTTAACCAATAATAAATTTTGCTTCCAGTCCTCCTTTTGGACTAGACTTTTTTTCCTTTAGCTGTTTCCCAATTATTTCTTTTCCAAGTCCTAATCCAATACAACAACCCTTGTACTGTAAAATCTGAATCCATATACACGTTCAAGTCAATCCACTGTCCAATTCTTCTCTTCTAACAAATCACTAAGGGCAAGGGTGGATTTGATTTAAATCAAATTGATTTAAATCACTAGTGAGGAAGACTTGATTTAATCATGGATTTTTACATAAAAGTGCATTCTTGTTGGTTGTTATAACCTTTATGCATATTCTTCACAACTCAGAGATAGATGTAGGTTTCATTTTTAGAAGGTACACACTATACATTTTTAAAGTGATTTATTTTGAAAACTTTCCAGATTATTTGTACAGCTATATCAGAAAACAAATGATTTTTCGTAATTTCATTTACCAAAGGCAATTGAAGCAGATAGTTCACCTCCCAGTGATTTCATAAATATCTCCAATTCAACAGATTCATCATTAATATTTGGAAAATTTTCTTGCCATGTTGTTTTAGGAGGAGAACATCAAGAGACAAACATTTAAATTGTTTTATTTAACGAAAACAACGTTATGTATTCTGGATTTTTTTCTTCAACAGCAAACTTGTAATATTTTAACAAACAAAGTATATGAATTTTTTATTTTAGTTGAACATTCTAGTTTTTTAAAATCACGTTTTGTTTTTGTTAAAATTGTTTAAAATAGTTAAATGAAATATTTAAAAAAAATCAACTATTTCAGCCAGGTCAACATGAGAAACATAAAATATTGGCTTCTGCAGCTAACTCAGTCATCTTCACCTTCATTGTCCTGTTTGTTCATAATCTGGAAGAGGAAAAATAAGCTTTCCTGCTTTTTCGGGTCCCAAATGATTTCTCAATTTGGAATGAATTAGTCCAAAGGAAGAAAATATTCTTTCTACTGCGGCAGAAGAAGCTACTGCTGTTAAAAGTGAGAGCATCACTTCAGTAGTCTCTGAACCCAAGTGCTTAACTGACATCCACCAGTTCGCTGGTGTGACTTTCTATAAATCATCATCAGCAAACATATTTCTTAAATGGTTCACCTTTAGCTGTGAAGTTTATTATTGTTGGCATTATGGAGGGATGATTGCTGGATGTCCATGTCATAGCCAACTCCTCTTCTTCAGCAGTTGAGGTTTGACCCTGGTACTGAGTATTGAGAATATTTGCAAGAAAATGAGCTGAAGATAGTGCTTATCCCATTTGTTTTGGGGGTTTTTTTGTTTTTTTTTTTAGTGCTTGTAATTTTAACTGTTGTTGCATATTTCTCTTTAAGATCTTACTCACTTCCTTCCAAATTTCAACAGTGTCAGCAATAAAACAGCTATTTCCCTGCATTTTGTTCAAGGCTATAGAAAAAGGCTTCAGGGTACTCAGATTGTGTTCAACATTTCTCTTAAGCCCAATGTTGAGAACTTTGGCTGTGAGCGGGTGGAGCAGGTCCTCAAGGAATCCATTTTGAAGCACTTGGAGGAGAGGAAGGTGATTAGGAACAGTCAACATGGATTCACCAAGGGAAAGTCATGCCTGACCAACCTGATTGCCTTCTATGATGAGATAACTGGCTCTGTGGATATGGGGAAAGTGGTGTGTCATAAATATAAAGCCAAGGATAACAACCTTTATGTATGCAGTAACATAAAATCCCTCCTGGTCAGAGGTACAGAATCACTTTACCTGTAAGGGGTTAAGAAGCTCAAATTACCTGGTAGGCACCTGACCAAAAGGACCAATAAGGAAAGAACATACTTTCAAATCTGGGGGGGAGGTTTTGTTTCTTTTCTCTTTGTTTGTTCCCTTTCTGGATAGAGAGAGAGATGAAGCAGGTAAGGCATCTTCTGAAAACATACCTGAAATTATAGTTAAATTGCAGAAATTGTAAGTAAAGGCAATGAAATGCATTAGATTATCTTTTGTTTTAGCTTGTGAATTTTCCCTGTGCTAAGAGGGAGTTTTATTCCTGATTTTTGTAATTTTGAAACTGAGCCTAGAGGAGAATCCTCTGTGTTTCAGATCTTTTTATTACCCTGTAAAGTTACCTTCCATCCTGATTTTTGCAGGTGTGATTCTTTTACTTTTTTTTCTTTTTTTGGGGAGTGGGGGGTAATAAAATTCTTCTTTTAAGAACCTGATTGATTTTTAGTGTCCTAAAACCCAAGGGGTTTGGTCTGTGCTCACATTGTACCAATTGGTTAGTATATTATTCTCAAGCCTCCCCAGGAAAGGGGGTGAAGGGACTTGGGGGAGTATTTTGGGGAAATAGGGACTCCAAGTGGCCCTTTTCCTGAATTCGGGTCTAAATCACTTGGTGGTGGCAGCAATACCGTCCAAGGACAAGGAAAAGATTTGTGCCTTGAGGAAGTTTTAACCTAAGCTAGTAGAAATAAGCTTAGGGGGTCTTTCATGCTGATCTTCATATCTGTACCCCAGAGTTCAGAGTGGGGAGGAAACCCTGACACGGTGGATTTGATATATCTTCACTTTAGCAAAGCTTGTGATATGGTCTTCCACAGTCTTCTTGCCAGCAAATTAAAAAAGTATGGATTCGATGAATGGACTATAAGGTGGATAGAAAGCTGGCTAGATTGTCGGGCTCAACGGGTAGTGATTAACAGCTCCATGTCTAGTTGGCAGCCAGTATTAAGCGGAGTGCCCCAGGGGTCGTTCCTGGGGCTGGTTTTTTTCAACATCTTTATCCATGATCTGGATTATGTGATTAATTGCACCCTCAGCAGATTCACAGATGACACTAAACTGGGGGGAGAGGTAGATATGCTGGAGGGTAGGGATAGGGTCCAAAGTGACCTAGACAAATTGGAGGTTTGGGCCAAAAGAAATCTGATGAGGTTCAACAAGGAGAAGTGCAGAGTCCTGCACTTAAGAAGGAAGAATCCCATGTACTGCTGGGGGCCGACTGGCTAAGCAAGCAGTTCTGCAGAAAAGGACCTGGGGATTACAGTGGACGAGAAGCTGGGTATGAGTCAGCAGTGTGCCCTCGTTGCCAAGAAGGTCAATGGCATATTGGGCTGTATTAGTAGGAGCATTGCCAGCAGATCGAGGGAAGTGGTTATTCCCCTCTATTCAGCACACCTGGAGTATTGTGTCCAGATTTGGTCCACCCACTCTCTTTTTACAGACCCAGTTTGGGAATATTTTAATGAAGTTCCTTTTTACTGCCATTATGGGTTTCCCCTTCTAGCGAGAGAATGGTATGGTAGATCTCAAATCAATGAAGGCTACACTCAGAAAGACCTCAAGACTTCTTTCAGAGTAGTAGCCGTGTTAGTCTGTAACCACCAAAAAGAACAGGAGTACTTGTGGCACCTTAGTCTCTAACAAATTTATTAGAGCATAAGGTGTCATGGGCTACACCCCATTTCATCGGATACATAGAATGGAACATACAGTAAGAAGATATATATACACAGCCAGAGAAGGTGGAAGTTGCCATACAAACTGTGAGAGGCTAATTAGTTAAAATGAGCTATTATCAGCAGGAGAAAAAAACTTTTGTAGTGATAATCAAGATGGCCCATTTAGACAGTTGACAAGAAGGTGTGAGGATACTTAACTTAGGGACATAGATTCGATATGTGTAATAACCCAGCCACTCCTGTCTCTATTCAAACCCAAGTTAATGGTGTCTAGTTTGCATATTAATTAAAGCTCAGCAGTTCCTCGTTGGAGTCTGTTTTTGAAGCTTTTCTGTTGCAAAATTGCCATCCTTAAATCTTTTACTGAGTGGCCAGAGAGGTTGAAGTGTTCTCCTACTGGTTTTTGAATGTTATGATTCCTGATGTCAGATTTGTGTCCATTTATTCCTTTGCGTAGAGACTGTCTGGTTTGGCCAAAGTACATGGCAGAGGGGCATTGCTGGCACATGATGGCATATATCACATTGGTAGATGTGCAGGTGAACGAGCCCCTGATGGTGTGGCTAATGTGATTAGGTCCTATGATGGTGTCACTTGAATAAAACTTCTCCAGCGCATCATTAAAGATTTTACAACCTATCCTGAAAAATGATCCCTTACTCACAGATCTTGGGAGACAGACCAGTCCTCGCTTACAGACAGCCCCCCAACCCGAAACAAATACCCTCCAGCAACCACACACCACACAACAAAAACACTAACCCAGAAACCTATCCTTGCAACAAAGCCCGATGCCAACTCTGTCTATTACAGAGAACCATTTAAGGATCCCTTTTATCCTTGCCATCACGTGACGCAAATCTGCTACTATTGGTGCCATAAGAAGAGGATTACTAGTGGCACCTTAGAGACTAACCAATTTATTTGAGCATAAGCTTTCGTGAGCTACAGCTCACTTCATCGAATGCAAGCTGTAGCTCACGAAAGCTTATGCTCAAATAAATTGGTTAGTCTCTAAGGTGCCACTAGTACTCCTTTTCTTTTTGCGAATACAGACTAACACGGCTGCTACTCTGAAACCTATTGGTGCCATAGGGGAAGTGGCTTTGTTAATTTGTCTAAAATCCACTGTCAATCAATTTGGTATAGGGTCCCTCTCCAGTCTCCTGAGGCCTTTAATATGGGCCAAACTGGGCTGTTGTATTCCAGATTTCCCTTTTCAATTACTCCCTGTTGTTCTAATGATTCAATTATCTTTCCAATACCTGCCTCCTGTATGTGGGTATTTACACTGTTTCTGTGGTGGTACTTTATCACCCAGAATTTTAACACATGCCTCAATTCCACCACATTCTGGTTTATTTTTAAGCCATACATCAGGGAACTCTTTTACTCACATATCCTGCTGATCTAGATTAATTTCCTCTACTGCTTTTGCAGTGCACATTCTCTGAATGTGTCCCGCTGTCAGAGCACCCTCCATCCAGCTGGACATATGCCATAAGATTCCATTGGTTAAGTCCAAAACCAGCCAATTCTCCTTTAGAAAAGGAGTCTCTAGAATTACTGGATTGGCCATTTGATCTATCTGCAGCATTTGT
This sequence comes from Lepidochelys olivacea, assembly GCF_965140295.1. NCBI lineage: Eukaryota > Metazoa > Chordata > Testudines > Cheloniidae > Lepidochelys > Lepidochelys olivacea. Next base: position 50,394,924 of record NC_140417.1, read on the forward strand.
TCTCTACAAAAAAAATCCCCAGCCCCCATTCTGGGTATAGTTATTTTCACTGAATAATACATTTTCCCCATCACTCCTTCCCCAGTAAAGGACACTGCTGCAATGATCTCAAATACATACTGAGTCAAGTCACAATTTCTATTTACAATATTTACACCAGCCCCACTATCCAGTAGAACATCTTTGGGTCCATTATCTCCCACAATGACAGTCGTCCTAGGTCTCCTATTTGAGTCCCACCTTAATCTGATCATCATCTCCCACTCCTGGGGACCAATTTCCAGTGGGAGCAACCTGTCACCGGGGCCTCCCTATGGAGCAAGTTTCTTAAAGCCTTCAGTTTGCACGGCTGCAGTTCCTCTCTGCTCTTTAAAAACTTGCTCTTCTCTCATTTGCATTTCTTTGATAAATTCATCAGTGGGTTTCCCATCCCATTTGTCCATATCTACTCCCCTCAACTTTAAATACTTCCAAGCAATGTTTCACATAACATCACCTCCCTTTTGAGGCTCACTCCGACCATGTCACCCTCTACCTCCCTGGAGTGGGGCAGACTGTCCTCTGCCTCAGCCTCCTGATCTATACGTGCTTTCATTTGAATAAGTCACTGCCTCAACAAATGGCACTCTGGATTTTGTGCCATCTACCTGGCTTCCCCCTTTCATCATCCGTTGGCATACTATCCAATGATCCAACACATCCAAAATGGTCAATCCCTCCATTTGGGCCTGGTGCTCCAAACTAGTAGACATTGCTAATAAATTCATGTCCAACCCTTCAAACACATAGATCCAAAATTCCCTTTGATTCAAATCTACTGCCATCAAAGAATTGGGTTTAATATGATTTTTGGCCTCTGCCTCAGCGTTAGTTATTGGTAATATTTTCCCTACCAATAACCCCAATGCAGTCCTCCTCAAGAAGTAATGTCTGGGTGAATCTTCTGGCTTCACACAGTCTGCGCTGGATAACGCCTTCATAGGTCTCTGGCCTATCTCTTTTCCTAACACGATAAACTGCGGCACCTCTTGGTGAGCTGTTGGTTCTTTTGCTCGATCTACCGCTTGCCTGGTCTTTCCAATAGTGGCTGCCATAATCAGCCTAAAAGACTCACTCATATTTAAGTTCTTTGTTCCTGCCAACTCTGCCCAGTGTACTAACCATGTGTCTAGATTCTTTGTATTTACTGGGCGCAATGACTTTGCCATAGAATCATAGAATATCAGGGTTGGAAGGGACCTCAGGAGGTCATCTAGTCCAACCCCCTGCTCAAAGCAGGACCAATCCGTAATTTTTTGCCCCATATCCCTAAATGGCCCCCTCAAGGATTGAACTCACAACCCTGGGTTTAGCAGGCCAATGCTCAAACCACTGAGCTATCCCTCCCCCCCATTTGCTTGTGAACTGTGAGGGCTGCTCTCATCTTGGTATTCGTGCGCTTCAGGGCGGGGAAAGCAAGTGACAAAGTTCCATGAAAGTGCACTTACGCATGCGAAAGTTTCGCACTCACTGGGAATCGTTCCAGACGTGCAACACTATGCAGTCCCACCAGTCCGTGCTTGTTTCCCGGGCCCAGGATCGGTGTTGCATGGCATGAACCTGCCCCATTACCACCACAATGTCCAAATTGCCGGGGCCCATACTTTGAGAGAAGTCTGTGTGCGTGTCCTCATCACTCTAGTCACCGCGCTGCCACTGCCTCCTCACCTGCTTTTGCGTATACTGCATGATAATGTGCGTGGTGTTTACAACACTCATAACTGCCGTGGTGATCTGAGCGGGCTCCATGCTTGCTGTGGTATGGCATCTGCAGGAGAGCAGAGCGGCAATGGACGCGGCGGGTGGATGAAGCTGTTGACATCAATATGGCGCCCGCACAGAAAAAGGCATGAAACTATTGTCAGCCATTGCTTTCACGGAGGGAGGGAGTGGGGAGCAAGGGGTAGGCTGGCAGCAGTCGGTTCAGTATGACTGCTAGCCATAGTCATCTCCTGGGTGCTCACAAGCAGACGGTGCAGAACGACTGTGGCCGTCATCGTTTCTAGGCAGACTGAATCTCCATGAGATGAAACTTAAGAAGAGAATGACCTGGAGTCACTCTCATGTCTGCCCAGGTGCCCCTGACCGACCTCCCTGAGGTCGGCCAAGAGCACACAGGAGATGACGATGATGATGACAACGACTGCTACCTGTCGTACTGCACCATCTGCTGCCACAAGGCAATGAGCTGCTGCTGTGTGGCAATGCAGTACCACGTCTGCCAGCACCGGGGACACGTACGGTGAGCTGAGTGGGCTCCATGCTTGCTGTGGTATGGAGTCTGCTCAGGTAACCCAGGAAAAAAGGCACGAAACGATTGTCTGCCATTGCTTTTACGGGGGGGCGGTGACAACATGTACCCAGAGCCGCCCGCGACAATGTTTTTGCCCCATCAGGCATTGGGATCTCAACCCAGAATTCCAATGGGCGGCGGGAACTGTGGGATAGTTACTCACAATGCAACGCTCCGGAAGTAGACGCTAGTCTCGGTACTGTGGACACACTCCGCCGACTTAATGGTCTTAAGTGGGGACACACACAATCGACTTTTTGGGTGTCTGGGTGAGGAGGCTATGGAACTTGGGGAGAAGGGTGGTTGATTACAAAGGGGCTGCAGTGGCGGTCTGTGCCTTTCCTGCACTTCACCCATAGGCCGGAGCATATCAGTTTGAGTGAGGGAGGTAACCTAGTGACAGAGGATGTGGAAAAAGCTAATGTACTCAATGCTTTTTTTGCCTCTGTCTTCAAGAACAAGGTCAGCTCCCAGACTACTGCACTGGGCAGCACAGCATGGGGAGGAGGTGACCAGCCCTCTGTGGAGAAAGTGGTTCGGGACTATTTAGAAAAGCTGGACAAGCACGAGTCCATGGGGCCAGATGTGAATATGCCATGGGGAGTTGGCGGATGTGATTGCAGAGCCATTGGCCATTATCTTTGAAAACTCATGGCAATTGGGGGAGGCCCTGGACGACTGGAAAAAGGCTAATGTAGAGCCCATCTTTAAAAAAGGGAAGAAGGAGGATCCTGGGAACTACAGGCCAGTCAGCCTCACCTCAGTCCCTGGAAAAATCATGGAGCAGGTCCTCAAGGAATCAATTCTGAAGCACTTAGAGGAGAGGGAAGCGATCAGGAACAGTCAGCATGGATTCACCAAGGGCAAGTCATGCCTGACTAATCTAATTGCCTTCTATGATGATATAACTCGCTCTGTGGATGAGGGGAAAGCAGTGGACATGTGATTCCTTGACTTTAGCAAAGCTTTTGACACTGTCTCCCACAGTATTCTTGCCAGCAAGTTAAAGAAGTATGCGCTGGATGAATGGACGATAAGGTGGATAGAAAGCTGGCTAGATCGTCAGGCTCAACGGGTAGTGATTCATGGGTCCATGTCTAGTTGGCTGGCGATATCAAGCTTCCTGGACACTACGGTGCTAATAAGCAATGGTCACATAAACACCACCCTATACCAGAAACCTACTGACCGCTATGCCTACCTACATGCCTCCAGCTTTCATCCAGACCACACCACACGATCCATTGTCTACAGCCAAGCTCTATGATACAACTGCATTTGCTCCAACCCGTCAGACAGAGACAAACACCTACAAGATCTCTATCAAGCCGTCTTACAACTACAATGCCCACCTGCTGAAGTGAAGAAACAGATTAACAGAGCCAGAAGAGTACCCAGAAGTTACCCACTACAGGATAGGCCCAACAAAGAAAATAACAGAACACCACTAGCCATCCCCTTCAGCCCCCAACTAAAACCTCTCCAATGCATCATCAAGGATCTACAACCTATCCTGAAGGACGACCCATCACTCTCACTGATCTTGGGAGACAGGCCAGTCCTTGCTTACAGACAGCCCCCCAACCTGAAGCAAATACTCACCAGCAACCACACATCACACAACAGAACCACTAACCTAGGAACCTATCCTTGCAACAAAGCCCGTTGCCAACTGTGCCCACATATCTATTCAGGGGACACCATCATAGGGCCTAATCACATCAGCCACACTATCAGAGGCTCGTTCACCTGCACATCTACTAATGTGATATATGCCATCATGTGCCAGCAATGCCCTTCTGCCATGTGCATTGTCCAAACTTAACAGTCTCTACATAAAAGAATAAACGGACACAAATCAGACGTCAAGAATTATAACGTTCAAAAACCAAAGAGATTGAAGTGTTCTCCGACTGGTCACTTGATTACAGACCTAAAAGTGGCAATTCTTCAACAAAAAAACTTCAAAAACAGACTCCAACGAGAGACTGCTAAATTAGAATTAATTTGCAAACTGGATACAATTAACTTAGGCTTGAATAGAGACTGGGAGTGAATGTGTCATTACACAAAGTAAAACTATTTCCCCATGTTTATTTCCGCCCCTACTGTTCCTCAGACATTCTTGTCAACTGCTGGAAATGGCCCACCTTGATTATCACTACAAAAGGTTTTTCCCCCCCGCTCTCCTGCTTTTCACTCTGGGTTAGGGGTGGGTGAACACTTTATTCAATGAATATGCCTCTTGTTTTCTTCAGGAGTCTGTGAATAGACTGATTTTTACAGATTTGTTCATTATTTACAGATATTTGATAATTGGATGACTCAATCATATTTCAACCTATTGTTTGTTTATGAAATATTCCCCACGATTGTTGCTATGAGTAGTTGTTCTTAGTAGTATTTGTGATGGATTCCCCCCAGAGTGTCACCTGGAACTGGGGTGCCACTGAGCCCATCTGACCCACCAGCCTGGACTCCCTTTACACTGTATTGCTGTGACAGGCCCTCAAGCCGCCTCCAGCACACATACAGGTAGAGAGACACCCAACTGCAGCTAGAGACAGATGTTGAGATCAGCTGTGCATGGGAAGGCTTCAGCTAAGGAACTGCTGAGCTACTCAAGTGCACATCCTCCTCTGGAGGGTAAACCCAAAATTATACCATCTTGCACTGCACAGAGAACTGTACAGCATAAGTTCATGAAATTCGCCTCCTCCCTCAATGTGGAGAGGACTATATAGAGCTTTCTGCACCAAGTTATGATTCCCAAAAACACTGGTTTTAGACAAAGCAAAAATAAATTTATTAACTACAAAAGATAGATTTTAAGTGATAGCAAACAGATCAAAGCAGGTTACCTAGCAAATAATCAAAAATGCAATCTAAGCTTAATATACTAAAGAGATTGGATATAGTTAGCAGATTCTTACCCTAAATGATGATTTAAGCTGGCTGCAGGCTCTTAAGGGGCAAGCTGCACTTGCTTGAAGCTTAAAAGCCCCAGGTATTCTTTTCACAGACTAGAAATCCCTCTAGCCTGGATCCAGCACTCCCCCCCCCCCCAGTTCAGTCCTTGTTTCTCAGGTGTTTCCAAGAGTCTCCTTTCAGTGGGAAGTCAGTGAAGAACCACAATGATGTCACTCCCCTACTTTAAATAGCTTTTGGGTGTGGTGGGAACCCTTTGTCTCCAAGCTTAGTTCCCACGCCTTTCAGTGGAAAAACACTGGTATTCCAAGATGGAGTCCAGCACCAGGTGATGTAGTCACATGCCCCTGTAGTGTCATACCACCCATGACTGAAAGCTGTTTATAGTGTCCTCAGAAAGGCTCCCCAGTGGGAGATGAACTTCTTCTAAGACCTATTGTTCCCCCAATAGTCCATTGAGTTGAATGGGCTGTTGTTCCCAGCTAGCCATCTAGACTGACAGTCTTTTGCCTAGTGTGAGTTTCCCAAGTGTGAACACATTTGTAATAGATACATAGACAATATTCCTAACTTCAGATACCAAAATGATACATGCGTACAAATAGGATAATCATATTCAGTAAGTCATAACCTTTACAATGATATCTCACATGACCTATCTTATATAAAATACATCATAGTTATGCCATAACCATATCATAATAATATCTCTATGAAGAATATGGGGCATAGTGTCACAGTATTGTTTGTGTTTTCTGATTAGATGACCTCTGAAGCCCCAAAAGAACATCAAGATGGCTGCACAAAACACTTCCAACATCATTATTTATGTGACTACGTATTTCCATGAATATTTGGGTGTGAATACATTTTCACATGAGTTTTCATGATGCTTTCACTTCCAGGCTCTAGGAAGGCAGAGAGACCATAAAATTTGATACTCCTCCTTGCATTCAAAATTCCATGGCAGGATTACATTACCAACATGAAAATAAGAAGAAATAGTCAAGTTGGTAATTCTTCTAAGCAAAAGAAGCCAAGTGGAACAGAAGTTGTGCTTTTCTTTAGCACCTGCCCTATTGTGTGAATGTCTGAAACAGCAGGAGCAGCAAGGTGGGAACTGCAGTAGTTGTTTGACATACCACCTGGGTGTTAATCAGTTTTCAGTTATTTACAACCACAGTGAAAGTAAAAAAAAGAGCTGTTTTCTTGTTTTAACCATGTGAGTATGTCTGTTATACCTGCACATAGATTAAATATACATAGCCCTGGTCTACACTACGGGGTTAGGTTGAATTTAGCCACATTAGGTCAATTTTAAAATGAATGCATCTACGCAACCAACCCTATTCTGTTGACCTAAAGGGCTCTTAAAATCAACTTCTGTACTCCTCCCTGGCGAGGAGAGTAACACTAAAATCGACCTTGCTGAGTCGAATTTGGGATAGTGCAGACACAATTCAATGGTATTGGCCTCCGGGAGATATCCCAGAGCGGTCCAATGTTACCACTCTGGACAGCACTTTGAACTCCGATGCACTAACCAGGTACACAGGAAAAGCCCCCCGGGAAATTTTGAATTTCATTTCCTGTTTGGTCAGTGTTGCAAGCTCAGCAGTAGAGGTGACCATGCAGTCCTCCCAGAATCACAAACAAGCTCCAGCATGGACCAAAAGGGAGACACTGGATCTGATTGCTGTATGGGGAGAAGAATCTGTGCAGGCCGAACTCTGATCAAAAAGAAGAAATGCTAATTATATGCCAAAATCGCACAGGGCATGGTGGAGAGAGGCTACAACAGGAACACACAGCAGTGCCATGTGAAAGTTAAGGAGCTCAAGCAAGCCTACCAAAAGACAAAGGAGGCAAATGGTCGCTCCAGGTCAGAGCCCCATGCATGCTGCTTCTATGATCAGCTGCATGGCATTCTAGGGGGGGACCCTACCACTACCCAACCACTGTCCATGGACACCTGCAAGGGGGGAGTCTCATGCAACAGGGAGGAGGATTTGTGGATGAGGAAGAAGAGGAGGAGGAGGAGAATGCGCAGCAGGCAAGCGGTGAATCCGTTCTCCCTGGCAGCCAGGACCTTTTTATCACCATGGAGTCAATACCCTCCCAAGGTGGGATCCCCAACCCTGAAGCCAGAGAAGACAGCTCTGGTGAGTGCACATTTGTAATTACAGTACAGGGTTTAAAAGCAATAGTGTTTAATGTTTGATTTGCCCTGAAGAATTAGGATGCATTTGCAGCCAGTACAGCTACTGGAAAAGTCTGTTAACGTGTCTGGGGATGGAGCAGGAATCCTCCAGGGACATGTCCATAAAGCTCTCCTGGAGGTACTCTGAAAGCCTTTGCAGAAGGTTTCTGGGGAGGGCTGCCTTATTTCATCCTCCACGGTAGGCCACTTTACCACACCAAGCCAGTAGCAAGTAGTCTGGAATCATTGCAGCACAAAGCATGGCAGTGAATGGTCCTGGGTTTTGGTCGCATTCAAGCAACATTCGGTCTATATCTTTCTGTGTTAGCCTCAGAAGAGTGATATTATTCATGGTCACCTGGTTGAAATAGGGGAATTTTTGTAAGGGAACAGGAAAAGGACCCTGTTCATGCTGGGTTGTTTGCACTTGGTATCATCTTAAATTTTACTCTCCCTTTTTATCTCCCCCCAGGTGCAAATATTTTTATGCTCCCACTATCATCTCCATCCCTGAGGTTATTACAGATCAGAAGGCGAAAAAAATGGACTTGCGATGACATGTTTTCCGAGCTCATGCAGTCCTCCCGCACTGATAGGGCACAACTTAATGCATGGAGGCATTCAGTGGCAAAGGCCAGGAAAGCATTAAGTGAGCGTGAAGAGCAGAGGCAGGAGGCGATACTGAGGCTAATGGGGGAGCAAATGGACATGATGAAGCATCTGTTGGAGCTGCAAGAAAGCCAACAAGAGCACAGACCCCCGCTGTATCCATTGTATAACCTCCTGCCCTCCTCCCCAAGTTCCATATCCTCCTCACCCAGATGCCCAAGAACGCGGGGGGACGACGACACCCAGCCACTCTACTCCAGAGGATGGCCCAAGCAACAGAAGGCTGTCATTCAAACAGTTTTGATTTGTAATGTGGCTACAATAAGTAATGTGGCCTTGTCCTTCCCTCCTCCTGCACTGCACCCCACCCAGGCCACCTTGTCAGATATCTCACTGTTTTTTTAATTAATAAAGAAAGAATGAATGGTTTCAGAACAATAATTACTTTATTTTCTTTGCCAGCTGTGGTCGAAGAGGTGAGGGTGTTTGGCTTACAGAGAATTAAAATCTACAAAGGGGGCGGGTTTCCAGGAAGGAGAAACACACACAACTGTCACACTGTAGCCTGGCCAGTCATGAAACTGGTTTTCAAAGCCTCTCTGATGTGCAGCATGCATAGCTGTGCTCTTCTAATCGCCCTGGTGTCTGTCTGCTCAAAATCGGCCGCCAGGCGATTTGCCTCAACCTCCCACCCCGCCATAAATGTTTCTCCCTTACTCTCGTAGATATTATGGAGCATGGAGCACACAGCAAGCAGCAATAACAATGGGAAAGCTGGTTGCGCTGATGTCTAACCTAGTCAGCAAACAGTGCCAGTGAGCTTTTAAACGTCCGAAGGCACATTCTACCATCATTCTGCACTTGCTCAGCCTATGGTTGAACTGCTCCTTACTACTGTCCAGGCTGCCTGTGTATGGCTTCATGAGCCATGGGAGCAAGGGGTAGGCTGGGTCCCCAAGGATAAATATTGGCATTTCAACATTCCCAACGGTAATTTTCTGGTCTGGGAAGTAAGTCCCTTCTTGCAACTGCTCGAACAGTCCGGAGTTCCTAAAGATGCGTGCGTCATGCACCTTTCCCGGCCATCCCACATTGATGTTGGTGAACCATTCCTTGTGATCCACCAGTGCTTGCAGCACCATTGAGAAGTACCCCTTGCAGTTTACGTACTGGTTGGCAAGGTGGTTAGGTACGAAGATAAGGATATGTGTTCCGTCTATCACCCCACGACAGTTAGGGAACCCCATTGCAGCAAAGCCATCCAGTATGACCTGCACATTTCCTAGAGTCGCTACACTTGATATCAGAACGTCAATGATTGCATTGGCTATTTGGATCACAGGAGTCCCCACAGTAGACTTGCACACTGCAAATTGATTCCTGGGTGACCAGTATCAGTCAGGCGTTGCAGGCTTCCACAGGGCTATCGCCACTCGCTTCTTAACTGTCAGGGCAGCTCTCATCTTGGTATTCCTGTGCTTCAGGGCGGGGGAAAGCAACTCACAAAGTTCAAGGAAAGTGGCCTTACGCCTGCGAAAGTTTTGCAGCCACTGTGAATCATCCCATACCTGCAACACTGTGCAGTCCCACCAATCTGTGCTTGTTTGCCAGGCCCAGAATCAGCTTTCCACTGTATCAACCAGCCCCACTGCTGCCATGATGTCCAAATTGCCACAGCCTGTGCTTCCCGAACGTCTGTGTCCATGTCCTCATCATAATCATCCTCGTGCTGGCGTCTCTTAGCCGGGTTCTGCACATACTCCGGAATAATGTGTGAGGTGTTTACAGTGCTCACAGCAGCAGTGAGCTGAGCGGGCTCCATGCTTGCTGTGGTATGGCGTCTGCACAGGTAACCCAGGAAAAAAGGCTCGAAATGATTTTCTGCTGTTGCTTTCAGGGAGGAAGGGGCGACTGACAACATGTACCTAAAACCACCCGCAACAATGTTTTTGCCCCATCAGGCATTGGGAGCTTAACCCAGAATTCCAATGGGCAGGGGAGACTGCGGGAACTGTGGGATAGCTACTCACAGTCCAATGCTCTGTATATAGATGCTAGCCATGGTATTGAGGACACACACTGCCAACTTAATGCGCTTGAGCGGGGACATACACAATCGAATGTATAAAATCAATTTCTAAAAATCGACTTCTATAAAATCAACCTAATTTTGTAATGTAGACACAGGAATTGTTGTATTGGATCAGACCAGTGAGCCATCTAGCCCACTATCTTGTCATTGACAGGGATTAATACTAGATGTTTCAGAGGAAGGTGCAAGAAGTCCTACAGTAGGCAAATATGGAATAATTGGACCATATGGAAAGATTTTTCCTAATCCCATAGTTAAAGGCTTGTTTATGCAATAAAGCAGGACAATTTATATTCCTTCCAGAATTCTTGTTTCACTCTTCTTTTATTTTAACCATTACTATTTTAACGTATAGTCTTGTTATGCATACAAATGTGCAATTATTTTTTGAATCCTGCCAAGCAATTGGCCTCAGTGCTATCTTGGGACAATGAGACCCATGTGTTAATTGTGTTGTATAAAAAATATTTTTATCAGTTTTATATATGCAACTATCAATTTCGTTGACTGTTCTTTTGTTCTTGTATTCTGAGACAGTAGTTCCAAGTCTATACTGTCTATTCTATTCATTATTTTTTTTACCTTTTATCATATCCCCCCATATTCATTTCCTCTCTTAAGTATGCCATCTTAATATTTTCAATCTCTCTTCCTGTGGCAGTTTTTTCAGGCCTTTATTCATTCATGTCATCTGTCTCTGAACCTGCTCTACTTCTGCTATAAAGGTTTTCTTATATTTTAAATGGAAATTTGGTGCACAAAGCTGTTAATGCAGAATTAAGGCAGGAATTGTAATGTGCAAAAGTTAGCAAATGGAAATGGTAAGGTTCCAATAGCAACATTAAGTCATCTACCTTGTTCACATGTCATAATTAGTATTTTGGATGAGTGTATATGCTGTTAAATGTTATGTGGCAGTGTTAATGTTGCTGTAGGAATTTTAACTTCCCAGTAAAACTTTGTATTTTTCCTGGTTTCCATATGTTTTTTTGCAAATCTTTCTAGAACTTTTCTGGTAATATCAGAACTCCTCTGCAGGTCAGTTGCTCAGTTTCAAGACTGTACAGTCGATTAGGAAATCCTCTTTCTGTACATGTTTTATTTAGTGTTAGTACTGGTACTCCTGTGGCTGTTTGATTTATTGACATTGCAAAATCTTCAACTGCTTGGATTTGCTTTTACTTTTGTATATGAGGGATAATCCCTGGGCCCTGCTAACTTCTGCATTCCTGTTGAATTTTAGGATTTGCAGCAAATTGCTAATTTGAGGCATTAATAATTTTTCCTCAGCTCTTGTCCCCTAATGCCCCTACTCTACTTGTGCTACATTGATGACATCTTCATCGTCTGGATCCATGGAAAAGAAGCCCTTGAGGAATTCCACCATGATTTCAACAATTTCCATCCCACCATCAACCTCAGCCTGGATCAGTCCACACAAGAGATCCACTTCCTGGACACTACAGTGCTAATATGCGATGGTCACATAAACACCACCCTATACCGAAAACCTACTGACTGCTATGCTGACCTACATGACTCCAGCTTTCATCCAGACCACACCACACGATCCATTGTTTACAGCCAAGCTCTACGATACAACCGCATTTGCTCCAACCCCATAGACAGAGCAAACACCTACAAGATCTCTATCAAGCATTCTTACAACTACAATACCCACCTGTGGAAGTGAAGAAACAGTTTGACAGAGCCAGAAGAGTACCCAGAAGTTACCTACTACAGGACAGGCCCAACAAAGAAAATAACAGAACGCCACTAGCCATCCCCTTCAGCCCCCAACTAAAACCTCTCCAACGCATCATTAAGGATCTACAACCTATCCTGAAGGAAGACCCATCACTCTCACAGGTCTTGGGAGACAGGCCAGTCCTTGCTTACAGACAGCCCCCCCAACCTGAAGCAAATACTCACCAGCAACCACACACCACACAACAGAACCACTAACCCAGGAACCTATTCTTGCACGAAAGCCCGTTGCCAACTGTGCCCACATATCTATTCAGGGGACACCGTCATAGGGCCTAATCACATCAGCCACACTATCAGAGGCTCGTTCACCTGCACATCTACTAATGTGATATATGCCATCACGTGCCAGCAATGCCCCTCTGCCATGTACATTGGTCAAACTGGACAGTCTCTATGTAAAAGCATAAATGGACACAAATCAGACGTCAAGAATTATAACATTCAAAAACTAGTTGGAGAACACTTCAATCTCTTCGGTCACTTGATTACAGACCTAAAAGTGGCAATTCTTCAACAAAAAAACTTCAAAAACAGACTCCAATGAGAGACTGCTGAATTGGAATTAATTTGCAACTGGGTACAATTAACTTAGGCTTGAATAGAGACTGGGAGTGGATGTGTCATTACACAAAGTAAAACTATTTCCCCATGTTTATTCCCCCCCCCCTCCACCCCCCACTGTTCCTCAGACGTTCTTGTCAGCTTCTGGAAATAGCCCTCCTTGATTATCGCTACAAAAGGTTCCCCCTCCACCCTGCTCTCCTGCTGGTAATAGCTCACCTTAAGTGATCACTCTCTTGTTACAGTGTGTATGGTAACACCCATTGTTTCATGTTCTCTATGTATATAAATCTCCCCATTGTATTTTCCACTGAATGCGTCCAATGAAGTGAGCTGTAGCTCACGAAAGTTTATGCTCAAATAAATTTGTTAGTCTCTAAGGTGTCCAAGTACTCCTTTTTTTTTTTTTGCGAATAATTTTTCCGTGTTCTCTGACATTTTTTTCTTGGGGTCTATTGAATCATTTCTCTCCCTTTCCCAGTTATGAGGGTTTTTTAAATCTCTGTTTTCTAAGGCTCCAATTCAACATGCTTAAGTGTTTTGCTGATTTGGTGCCTAAATGCTTGTCTGATGCTGGAATATGATTGATTTTGCTCTGAAACTCTTTGGGGTTATGGAAATTCTTTGCTGTCTCTCTCACATTTCTGTTATGATTCTAAAGCTGTTAATTTGGAAAATTGGGTTCAAACTCACTGAACAGATTTATTATTTTGTGCATGCAAAGAGCATATTTTGGGTTTATTTATTTCACTTAGACTTCATCTTGCTAAATGACTTCCTTTACCAGGATCTCACTTACCCTGAATATTTTTTGAGTTTACTCTCTTTACTGCCTCATAGAGTGTGATGGCTTCTAGATGCAGACATCTTTCCAGATTTAACTCTCAGCTGCACACCTCTGACTTTTTATTTTTGTATTGAAGAGGTAGATATTTATAGTATATTACATACAAAAATCTATGTTACAAGAGTGCTAGGGTTGTAAAGTCAAGCAGAGTTCAAGAAATGCCAGAATTAAGATCAACCTCTTGTACGTATGTGTTATTATAATCTTTAATCGCACTGTTGTTCCTACAAGATGGTGCCTAATTCGGTGTGCAGGATGGACAGTGCTCAGGGAGGGAGAAAGAAGTTACAACATTCCTTTTTATCTTCATCATTCAGTTTGTGGCCCACACCATCCAAACCGTGCACTGAATATGCAATTATTAATTTACTTTTGTAGTTTTCTGTGGATCTCATTACCACAGCGTTGGAGTATCTCACAAATATCAATGAAATTATGTGCACAGCACCTGTGTGAGGTAGACCAGGAGCCACATCCACAGAGAGGTTAAGGCCAAAAGTATATAGGAAGAGCCAATAATTTTAGGTGCCTGTGATGGGGTGACCTGCCCCTTTATAAATGTAGTGGTTCCTAATGGTCAGCTCATCCCTGTCATGCGCCAAGGCCCTTTAAGAGTTTGGGTTGATTAGATACACAAAGATCGAGGAGATATGAGGAGAGAGGAAATACGTAGTAAGTAGTGTTTGGAAGGAATCCTTACTGTATTTTTAAAGGCCTGAGATGAGGAGCATTGCAGAATGGTGGGGCAAGGCTCTCCTCTCCCAGCCAACTGAGATGAATGTTCAGGAAGGGGATTAGCGTATATACTCCCCCTGTCACACACACACCCTGGTAGCAAGGGAAGCATCAGCAAGAGAAGATTGGCTTGCTGAACTCTCCAAGCTGGAGGACTACTTGGAAAAAAGGGTCCCGCTGAAGATGAAGCTAAAGTCCTGCAGCTGGCTTGAACCACCACCCCAGCTTCCTGTAGGATAGGTGTGGGGAACTCCTGTCTGAAGGAGGGAGATATTGCCAGGTTGAGCCATAACTCCAGCTCCACAAGGAGGGCTGATGGAAACTCCAGCCTTAAGGAAGGAAACCGTAAGGACAGTTTGGAATATAGCTGCTTGGGTGCCAGGGAAGCCCTGAAAGCAGGGGATGTGAGTAATAGACCATGAAAAGCCAACCGTGAAACCAGGATGTCAGAAGTAGAGGCCCATAGGGTGAATCAGAGGAACATTCTCCACGAGCAGCACAGTAGGAAGCAGGCCAAGGAAACAGTGAACGGTTGGAAGTGGTTGGTACCAACCACTTTAGGTAGAGTCTGGCCTGGAGCCCAGAGAGAGGCGGGGGTCCTGGCTTCCTCTACCAGACCCAGCAAGAGAGTTTATTAAGGCCTTGAGCAAGTGGGCCACACTCAAGGAGGCCAGGGGCTACGTGCCCTCAGCTTGGGCAGCTGGCCTACCAAGGCATTGGACTTCTTTGCACACTGAAAGGGGAAAGCACTACTAACAACCTGGTTGGAGGGCTGAGGTTGTGACAGAGGGCGAATCAGCAAGTTTGATGGTGAAGTGGCCATCAGAGAGAAGGAGGGAAACTCAGGCAAGCTTGTTGCAAGGAGGCTCTGCAGAATGGAACTGACCAGTTAACAGTGCCCAATTTACCTGATTTTTCAGAGGTGCCGAGTAAAAGTAATAGAGGTCAAGGAAGATGAGGAAGGAAGACAGTTCCTGGGATTTGCCAGGAAAAAGTAGTTAGAAATCTTGGTGACAGCAGTTTTATTGAAATGGAGCGGGCAGAAGCCTGACTGGAGGGGAGCCAGGATGGAGTTGCATGATTGAAACTCAAGACTATGTTGGAAAACGACACATTTAATGAATGACAGAACCGACAGGAAGAAGGAAAATAGAGCAGTAGAGGGAGACACAGGTAGGGCTAAGGGTCAGACTTTGGGTATGAGGAAAGTAGGGGATGCAGTCTAAAAAGTCTGGGAAGTTAGAGGAGAGAGTGGTGGTGGGAGGGCAGGGGCATATGGTGGGGTTAAAGGTAGGGAACAGATGAGAAACCTTAGTGCTGGTGATAAAGGAAAGAAGGGAGGTATTCTCAGCACAGATGATGAGAGAGATGGTTTTCTGTTGGATATGTTTGGTGTAAATTCAACAATGATTCACTTTGGCACAGGGACTGCAAAAGGCTAATGGACTAGTTACCTCAAAAGGGGCAGACAGCAGGTGAGTCCTTGCCCTGAACTCTACAGCAGCCAGCAGGACTGGCATATTTCAGAGGGAAGGGCATGCTGCGTCTTCCTAAGGGTGAGCAACTATACTGTCCTATATTCCAGGAAGTTCAAGGAGATACTGCCCCCTTAGTGAGGCCCAGTGCCTCCTGGAGCACTTAACACAGAGCTCTCTGTTAATAGCAGTGCTATGGTTGAAGACCTGCAGGATCAACATGTTCATTTCCATGGCAGTAATGATGCTGAGTTCTGAGTTTTCTGTACAATCTGAATTCCCCATTGCAAAATTCTGTGTTGGTTCAACTGGCTGGCCCAAGATTTGCTACTGTTCTTAGCCCTAATGTGACTTCTTGTCTCACTGTTAAATAATCAGCAAAATTCCAGTATTTATTTAAAAGCTATCATGAGGTTATCCTAGCTAAGACAGCTTGTTTACAATGGGCAACTGTCCAAGGACAGGTTAAAAATATGCCACGCTGGACTAGTCTGCCAGTAGAGAGAGAGAGAGTATTAGACAATCTGAAATGTTGACTTGTGTAGCAAATTACTGTCTTTATGGTGCAAAATCATTGGGCTTAATACTTTGTTGAAACTCAAGACTATGATGTATACAGACTATCAGGAAGACTGTTATACAGGACAGGATCTACATGTATTAGGAAAGCATTTTGGGGGACCATATTAACTTTAGGAACTGTAGCTTATTATTGTCCTTGCTAGAAAAATGAGCCCATCTATCTAAATGTGCACTCTATATTATAAGGTCACCACTGAGCTTCCATTATAAATCATCATTTAATTAAAAAATAAGTCTCATTTAGGGATGAAAACTTCCACACACTGTGTCACACCAAAGGGTGAATTTTTTTTAAGTTTGAGGAAAATCCATTCAGTTTTTGAGTTATTCATGATGGAAATACATTTATTCTGTTTAAAAAATAAGCCTTTTATGTTTTACTTAAATGTGCATATTGTGCAAAGGAAAAATGTGTCATCGGTTGCAATGAGCTAAGGAAAAATACGAAAGTACAATATAAAGCTATATTCATCATGTCATAAAATAATGTTACACTTGCTTTCTGCTTTGTTATAAGAAAATTCAGATAAATGACCAGATCAAAGTGGAAAGAGAAACCACAGGAAACAAAGAAATAATGACATGCAGAACACAGGATGTTAGCCAGAAGAAATACCACACAGAGCTAGGAAATTGTCATCACACAAGAATGACATCAGCCTGAAACTGTCCTCAGCTCTGTTTCAATAGGCTTGGTAATAATGCTCCCTGTACATAGCTATCTGTCAAACAGTTCTAAAATTAGAGACCAAATTTCATCACATTTGTAGAGTTATTCACTTTGATCATATACTGCACTTCCTAAAGCTGTCACTCAATCCACTTCTATGCATTGGGAGGCAAAGGTGGTTTCCAGTGCTTTAGTGTCTGATATTGTTTCTGAGAATCAGTGTTTTTGTGAATCACTTATTACCTGATCTAAAGTCCATTGAGTTCACTGGGCTTTGGATCAGTTCGTAATGCAGGCCCATCCACATCTCTAACACCTATGAGTCTTTAATTCCTACTTTATATATATTGGATGCAATCCTGACCTCACTAAAGTGAGTTGAAAAACTGTCCTTGACTTTAGTGAGGTCAGGATTTCATGCAGAGTTTGGAGTCAAATATACCTGAAAATTATTTTGTGGTGAAACAGAAGACAGATCCATTGAGGTCTTTTTTGTAACTTGTGTATCTGGGATCCGGAGGGGGCAGGAATCTCTAATTCCTGCCTCCATTTACTTTGAAGTGTTTCCATACTTTGTGGCCTTAGTTAAACAAGCACATATTGGCACGGTGACCTGACAGGGTGCCCTTTTTTTCCTATGCATTTTTGCAAGTCTGGCAATTTCAATACTGATATTGCACTGGGGCCTCCCATCCAAGTACTGCCCAGGCCTTACCCTATTTAGCTTATGAGATCAGAGGGCTGGACATGGGAGTGGTGGAGAGAAGGGTATGAATGTATTGTCTGATTTACAGGGGATTTAGTATATGCTTTTATAAGAGGCCCCATCTCTTCTCTCCCTGTTCCCCAACCACAGCAGGTCACTCTGCATTGTGTTCCATTAAAAAATAAACAACAGTTTTAGAAAACCTGCATGCTTCAGGGATTAAGACAGCCTCTGTCTGTTGGGGATCAGGAGAAAAATTTCCCTGGAGCAGTTTATCTCAGAACTGTCTGTTGCAAGGTTTCTGCACCTTCCCTGAAGTATCTGGTACCAGCTGCTCTTGATGACAGGATATTGGACTAAACAGACTACTGGCTTGATCCAATCTGGGACTCCTATGTTCTTGTGTTTTCCAGCTCTGAATAATTCCATGTTTGAAGCAGCCCTCTACAATCTGGATGGATGTTGTCATAAATATAAAGGGAAGGGTAACGACCTTTCTGTATACAGTGCTATAAAATCCCTCCTGGCCAGAGACAAAACCCGTTCACCAGTAAAGGGTTAAGAAACTACGGTAACCTTGCTGGCACCTGACCCAAAATGACCGATGAGGGGACAAGATACTTTCAAATCTAGAGGGCGGGGTGGAACAAAGGATCTGTCTGTATGATGCTTTTGCCGGGAACAGATCAGGAATGCAGCCTTACAACTCCTGTAAAGTTAGTACGTAATCTAGCTAGAATATGCATAGGTTTTCTTTTGTTTAATGGCTGGTAAAATAAGCTGTGTCTTTTTGTAACTTAAGGTTTTTGCCTAGAGGGATTATCTGTTTTGAGTCTGATTACCCTGTAAGGTATTTACTATCCTGATTGTACAGAGGTAATTCTTTTACCTTTTCTTTAATTAAAATTCTTCCTTTAAGAACCTGATTGATTTTTCATTGTTCTTAAGATCCAAGGGTTTGGGTCTGTGTTCACCTGTAACAATTGGTGAGGATTATTATCAAGCCTTCCCCAGGAAAGGGGGTGTAGGGCTTGGGGAGATATTTTGGGGGAAGACGTGTCCAAGGGGGCTCTTCCCCTGTTCTTTGTTTAAAACGGTTGGTGGTGGCAGCATATGGTTCAAGGACAAGGCAAAGTTTGTACCTTGGGGAAGTTTTTAACCTAAGCTGGTAAGAATGAGTTTAGGGGGTCTTTCATCCAGGTTCCCACATCTGTACCCTAGATTCAGAGTGGGGAAGGAACCTTGACAGATGTCATGAAGGAGTTCTAGGTTATATTCACGTATTCTCTATTCTTACTGTACAGCATTGCTCATAAGGTTCTCCTCTGCCCTTGGGACCTTACCCGCTATTCATTTTCCCAGCTGTGAAGCAGATTTTAATCTGAGATGCTTGACATGCACACTACATTGCAGCTTGAAAAAGCTGTTTCTATACTCATGCAGAAATATTTAAAGAATATGGAATTTTTTTCTTCTACGGAGCAGGTGTCAGGCTGAAAAATACAGGGGTTCAAAGTGCAAATCACTCTCTTTAATGGGCCACAGTAGACTTATAAAGAATATTATATAACTGGCCTTCAGGAGAGAGGATATAAGAACCTCATAAGGGAGAAATTTTATATGCATATAAAATACAAAACAACTGATGATTGGTTTTATGTCCTCTAACATTAGGGTTTATAGCTCTTGTACCTTTTAATCCTTTCAAATGTAACTGTGGATGTACTTAGTATCCATATAAATGTCTAATTCTTTTAAAAATCCTACTAAATGCTTGGCTTCCAGAACATCTTGTGCCAATGAGTTCCACAGGATAATTATGGCTTGTGTTTTTAAAAAAGCTTCCTTAGGTAGCAGTGCTGCCTACTTGGTCTGGCTGTGGGCCAGTCACTGCCTCAGTTTCTTCTCACTCGGGTTGAATCTCCTGACCTTCCAGCCCTGGTTTGGTTGCTGCAGTGACTTGGCTCTTCACCCAAGTCATAAAAGGAAAAAGTCCACCCATTCCAGGATATCCAAGTCCAAAACAAATAGAAGAGTCTTCCATCCCCAATCTCAAACTGGGCAGAGCCCATCCTTCCTGACAATCAGTCTGTCTTCCCTCTTCAAACTTCAAATGCTGCTCAGTCCACTGTCTGGGCTTTCCTCTCACCCCTCCGGCTCTTCTGTGCTCCTTTTGAGTCTCTCCCTATTTGCTTCTGAGCAGCAACTCCCAGGGCTTCCTCCCTGGAGTCTCCCTGCTCTCCCCATGCTTCTGTCTAATCTCCACCCCAGAGATGTGATTGAGCCACATGATCTACCTGTTATGTGACTTTGCTCATTTGGTCCCCCTGGGAGGTGAGCTAACTGTGTCACAGGTAGGGCTGGACCCATCTCCCTGTAAAGGGACAGTCATCCTGTGACACCTTGTATTCTTAAATTTGCTGCCTTTCCGGTCCATTGAATGTCCCTATCAAAGCGTGCCAGGAGCAAAGCATCTCATGTAGTTAGCCCCTTGCTACTCCTGTAACAGTTAATTGAAGTTCAACTAAAAATGGCCCCATGGGCTTTTAAATGCCACAACAAAATAAGCAATTTGTCACATGCTTTAACTGACGGTGGAGTGAGATTGTTAGGCCCTGCCGTTGGTGTTTTGGGTAAGGACGTGGGAACTCCTCTCCTGTCCACCTTCACCCAACACTTCCCCTTAGAAGAAGCAGGCAAGCCTTCTTATCTTGCTGAGTCCTGATTGGCTACTGCCTCCTCCCAGCCTTCTGGGGCTTTGACTAGATGACCCTTGTAGTCCCTTCTAACCCTATGGTTCTATGATTCTAGCCCCTGGAGGACCAAGTCTTGTTGATTCTACTGGTACCAGAGCCTGAGTGGCTTTTCTAGGCAGTGCTCAAAGGTCTAAACTCCCTTTCCTTCATGTGGGTGTGTCAGGATCATAGAATCATAGAATATCAGGGTTGGAAGGAACCTCAGGAGGTCATCTAGTCCAACCCCCTGCTCAAAGCTGGACCGATCCCCAACTAAATCATCCCAGCCCTGGGTTTGTCAAGCCTGACTTTAAAAACCTCTAAGGAAGGAGATTCCACCACCTCCCTAGTAACCCATTCCAGTGCTTCACCACCCTCCTAGTGAAAAAGGTTTTTCTAATATCCAACCTAAACCTCTCCCACTGCAACTTGAGACCATTACTCCTTGTTCTGTCATCTGGTACCACTGAGAACAGTCTAGCTCTATCCTCTTTGGAGCCCCCTTTCAGGTAGTTGAAAGCAGCTATCAAATCCCCCCTCATTCTTCTCTTCTGCAGTCTAAATAATCCCAGTTCCCTCAGCCTCTCCTCAGAAGTCACATGCTCCAGCCCCCTAATAATTTTTGTTGCTCTCCGCTGGACTCTTTCAAATTTTTCTACATCCTTCCTGTAGTCTGGGGCCCAAAACTGGACATGGGGGGAGGGATAGCTCAGTGGTTTGAGCATTGGCTTGCTAAACCCAGGGTTGTGAGTTCAATCCTTGAGGGGGCCATTTAGAGATCTGGGGCAAAAATTGGGGATTGGTCCTGCTTTGAGCAGGGGTTTGGACTAAATGACCTCCTGAGGTCCCTTCCAACCCTGATATTCTGTGATTCTATGACAGTACTCCCTGATGAGGCCTCACCAATGCTGAATAGAGGGGAATGATCATGTCCCTCTATCTGCTGGCAATGCTCCTACTTATACAGCCTAAAATGCTGTTAGCCTTCTTGGCAACAAGGGCACACTGTTGACTCATATCCAGCTTCTCATCCACTGTAACCCCTAGGTCCTTTTCTGCAGAACTGCTGCCTAGCCACTCGGTCCCTAGTCTGTAGCGGTGCATGGGATTCTTCTGTCCTAAGTGCAGGACTCTGCACTTGTCCTTGTTGAACCTCATCAGATTTCTTTTGGCTCAATCCTCTAATTTGGCTAGGTCTCTCGGTATCATAACCCTACCCTCTAGCGTATCTACCACTCCTCCCAGTTTAGTGTCATTTGCAGACTTGCTGAGAGTGCAGTCTATGCCATCCTCCAGTTCATTCATGAAGATATTGAACAAAACCAGCCCCATGACTGACCCTTTGGCACTCCACTTGATACTGGCTGCCAACTAGACATGGAGCCATTGTTAGAATATCAGGGTTGGAAGGGACCTCAGAAAGTCATCTAGTCCAACCCCCTGCTCAAAACAGGGCCAATCCCCAATTTTTGCCCCAGATCCCTAAATGGCCCCTTCAAGGATTGAACTCACAATCCTGGGTTTAGCAAGCCAATGCTCAAACCACTGAGCTATCCCTCCCCCCGTCCAGGATCACTACCCATTGAGCCCGATATCTAGCCAGCTTTCTATCCACCTTATAGTCTACCTTATAGGATGGTGAAGCCTTCAGTGGGGGAGGGAGGGGCAGAGAGGATTTTGTACACTCATCACAGTCCCCCATTTTTATTATGAGAGAGGATCACCTAACTTGTCTTCTCTAAACCATTCATTATTTTTGTACATCTCTATCACTTCACCTCTTACCTGGTCTTTTCCCTAAATTAAATATTCCAATTCTCTATCATCTCTTCTCATTTGGAAGTGTTTCCATGACACTAATTTTTGCAGCCTCTGGCTTTGACCTTAATAGGGTGACCAGGGGTAAGAGCTCACTATTGATTTATAGAATGGCATATTTCACTAGTATTCCCTAAACTTTAAATACAGATTACTTGTTTGCCTTTTTGACCACTACTGCATGCTGAGAAAAGGTTTAATTGGGTTGTCAGCAGGGACATGCAAGTATTTTTCTTAGCAGATTATCGTTCATTTAGAACCCAGTTGTGTGGCTGAATAATTCAAATCGTTCCTTCCAGTGAACATCACCTTTGCTTCTCTGTGTTTAGTTTCATTTATAGAGATGGTCAAAAAAATGAAACATTTATTTGAAGAAAAATGTCAAAAAATCTGTTGGCTAAATTATTCACAGTGACTAATACAACAAGTATTACTCACGATCCTCTTTAGACACACTCACAAAGATACATCTAGAGAGCCTTAGCTAAGGTCACAGCAAACTACTGCCCTTGAACTTTGGCATCTCTCTAGCTCTCATCCCATATTAAAAAATGCCATATTTAAAAGAATTAAAAATGGGAAAGAGGTGACTGGGAAGTGGAATTTTTGAACCGTGAAAAATTTCAGGTTTTCAAAAAACAAAACCAGTGTCCTGATTTGGAATAAAAACTCAAATGTTTGGGGACTGGACATTGGATGAACAGGTTCAGGGTGAAGAAAATAGAGATATTGGGCTGGGGGGGGGGTCTGTGGGCATGCCTAGACCTCCAATGAACTCCCCTTAGCTCAGAGCCCTTCGTGTACCAGCTCCTGCTCACTGTCTCCTCCATGGCACTTGTGACATTTGAAGGGAGGGCCTGGTCCTGAAGGGCTGTCAGGAGGGCATCCCCTTGCTGTGTTCCTCTGATGACAGCCCCTGCTGGCAAATCATCTGTTGTTCCCTGGCTAAGAGTCTTTCTTACAAACCATGGATGGTTTGTTGGGACCAGACTTGTGGTGGGAGAGACAGAGAACGATGTGGTGCCTGGGAGGCATTTGTGGATCTCAACATGAGACAATGGAAAGGAGAGTCAGAAGGGGAGGGCATGGATAATCTCTCCAAAGCTTACAGGAGGAGCAAGAGGGGAGAGAGCAGTGTGAACCAATGGGCATATGGGGGAGCCAAAGGAATCACCCAGTGAAGTCCCACAACAGTGTCCACTGCTTGGTGGGAAATAGATTCTCTATTCCACAGTAGTTCCCCACTACCGGAGCTCTGCTCTGCCCCTGAGTTTGCACCCCTGCTCTGCCTCTATGTTGAATAAGCTCTTTTGACATGGGGCAAAGCGGTACCTGCAGGCAGCGCCAGACAAGAACTGCAAGCTAGCTGCTGAGCCTGCTTCTCCCTCTATCAAAAGATTCTGCTCTATGATGTGGGGAAATCATGGGGCTCCCAGAGCTGTTTAAAAACATGGCTAGCATTTTTTTTCAACAGTAAAAAAAAACTTTTGGCTATGAGAGCTGAACTGATCCGTCCTGAGTCTGAGACTGTGTCTACATAAGTAGGTAAATTGACCTACGCTACGCAACTATTCACGTAGCTGGAGTCGACGTACCTTAGGTTGATTTACCTTACTCTTCTCGTCGTGGGTAGAGTACAGGGGTCGACTGGAGGGTGATCTGCTGTCAATTTGGCAGGTCTTCACTAGACCCACTAAATCAACCACCGGTGGATTGATCTCAGGGCATTGATCCCGGCTGTAGTGTAGACATAGCCTGAGACCCAAACATGGAAAATTTTAGCCCAAACGCTTAATGTGTGTCAAAGTTATAAGCAATTGTAAACAGAGGGTTATTATGGGAAGCATTATGCAACCTTAACTCCTAGTAAGTATCGCTGCCAGTTACACCTCTCATACATGGCTGACAACTGCTTTGTCAAACATTATATAAATTCAGTGCATCAGAGATGCATCTGTCAAGTTTTCTTCCCCACTCTGAACTCTAGGGTACAGATGTGGGGACCTGCATGAAAGACCCCCTAAGCTTATTCTTACTAGCTTAGGTTAAAAACTTCCCCAAGGTACAAACTTTGCCTTGTCCTTGAACCATATGCTGCCACCACCAAGCGATTTAAACAAAGAACAGGGAAAGAGCCCACTTGGAGACGTCTTCCCCCAAAATATCCCCCCAAGACCTACACCCCCTTTCCTGGGGAAGGCTTGATGATAATATCCTCACCAATTGGTACAGGTGAACACAGACCCAAACCCTTGGATCTTAAGAACAATGAAAAATCAATCAGGTTCTTAAAAGAAGAATTTTATTTAAAGAAAAGGCAAAAGAATCAACTCTGTAAAATCAGGATGGTAAATACTTTACAGGGTAATCAGATTCAAAACATAGAGAATCCCTCTAGGCAAAACCTCAAGTTACAAAAAGACACAAAAACAGGAATACACGTTCACCTCCAGCACAGCAAATTTTACAAGCCATTAAACAAAAGAAAATCTAATGCATTTTCTAGCTAGATTACTTACTAACTTTACAGGAGTTGGAAGGCTTGCATCCTTGATCTGTTCCCAGCAAAGGTCTCACACAGACAGACAAAACCCTTTGTCCCCCCTCCAGATTTGAAAAAATCTTGTCCCCTCACTGGCCATTTTCGGTCAGATGCCAGCGGGGTTACCTTATCTTCTTAACCCTTTAAAGGTGAAAGGATTTTGCCTCTGGCCAGGAGGGATTTTATAGCATTGTATACAGAAAGGTGGTTACCCTTCCCTTTATATTTATGACAGCATCTCAGCTAAAGAACTTCTGTGTAATGAATAGCAATTAGTGACTTTTTCATCAGTGTTCTGGTTGATGAAGAGGTTTTTGAAAAGATCTGATATTATTTTGCAGAGATGCTGTATCCAAAAAAATCCATCTTGCTTTCTAAGCATTGCTTTTTTTTCCTGTTCCTCTCTTCCATCTTTCACCTACCACTGGTCACCTTTGGGTGTGTAAAGGCTGCAAGCGGATTTGCTTTGAGTAACAGGCTGAAAAGGGAGAGACGTGTCTCAGAGTGGCAGTGTTAGTATTATGGAATATTTTTTATTGAAGTTAGCTCGTGTGCAGCTTCTCAGAGCCTTACCGCAAGCTTATACAACTTTGTTTCTATTATGTGTGTGTGATTGCTCATCAAGAAGACACATGATATGGAAACATGCTGCTGGGAAGCCCTTATTTGAAGGGATGAAGTGCTGATTGAGCTTCGAAAACTATTTGTAGCTTTGATTTAAATGTCACTTTATCTGTGCTGTAAACTTTTTGATCAAAGACAGCCCAAGGAATAGAATTTTTCAGTTCCAAATTTGGTGCATACTGTTAATGTGCTGTACTGTTGGATTCAGCTTTGTTCTCGATTGGAATCTGATGAAAAGCAGGTAAGATCACACTGTAGAGAAATGTGGAAAATGAAATGTAGTGTCCCTTAACAGAACTAAAGCATGTGTAACAGAGCTGTTGCACTAAAAGTGTATCATTAGGGCTTAGAGTGAATCAAGAGTGTTGCCAGCACAGAAGGAACAGATGGAACACTGGGTTTGCAATACCGGATGAGAACATTGGCTCAGGAAGTGTGGTGTGCTGCTTTTGTCTGGGCCAATACCTGATGCTTCAGATGAAAGCAAAGCATTCATAAAGTACCTGGGCAATGAAGCAGTGATGTCCAAGGGGGTTGGAATACTTTCTCTCATTGAGGTGGATCCCTGCATAGGATTGTTCAGTATAGGACCTTGTGAATTTTAATATGCTGTTGAGCAGAAGGATCTTCCCTTTGTATTACTTTTCCTTGTTTTTCCAGAAATGTGCCCAGAAAGCATCTTCATAAGCTGGCTTCCTGTCCAGCTTTTTATAGTGAATTAGCTATCAGGAGCCCCAAGAAACACTCTAAATGAATGAAAAGGATTTAAATAAATTGTAAATACTGCTGCCCCAGGCTTGTCTGGCCAGATAGTCTGGTCATGCTTTTCATAGTGTACATTTGTTTTTTTTCTTTTAATATCAAGGCTCTGTTATGCCTCTGGTCAATCTGACTTGGCTTAGTAGGGCCAAGAGGAGGTGCAACAGTGATGGGAGGCATTATGCCATTGAAGAGTTGTGGAGGAAAGCCCAGTGCAGAAAGAAGGTGTGATCAACACTCCGCCCAGCATAGCCAGCCTGGAGTCTGGCTGGGTGATGCCCAACCCAGAAATGCTCCCTCTGGTGTCAAGTCAGCACTGCAGATAGTGCTAGCTGTGCCCATCCCCGTTTTCATGCCAAGGTGAGGGCAGATGGATTATGCTTGTGCCAATGCACTGAAAGGGAAGCATTCCAACACCCTTTCCAGCACACCCCATAATTTAGCCACAGATTTTGGGGCTGTAACTATTGTTAGATGGATCCCTAACAAGTGGCCCCTATATCCCTCATCATATAACTTATTCATTTGTATTATGATAACACCTAGGGACCTGAATAAGGGGTCCATGGCCCAGTTGTGCTAGGTCCTGTATAAAAAAACAGAAGACAGTCCCTGCACCACACAGCTTGCTAGCTAAGACTATAACAAGACACAAGGCAGACAAGAGGGTGGGAGGACAAGTTAACGGTAAAAGAAGCATGTTTTGATCATTAGCAGGAGCCTGAGCTGATCCCCTGTCTAGCCATTATCAGACAGCAGTGCGCTGTTGATCACACCACAGTTAACTCTTCAGGAGGACAGAGGTAGTGGCTTTACAGTTTTTCCTCTTCTTTCTCTCCTGTGTCTCCTTTCCTTCTCTGGATAGCTGCCTGTGGCTCTTACCCCTTAATTTGCCCCCTTAGGATCTCTCCTTCTCCCAAGGTCTTTTCTTGCCCTCCCTCCTTTAAATTCCACACTCTGTCTCTTAGGGTGTCTCTTCTTGTCCATTGAGCTTCCCTGTTCTCCTTTCCTCACTGAACTCAGCCTTTTACTTTACCTTTTCCCTCGGCCATCCTCTCTCTTTCCAGACTGCCCAAAGACAATCCTCCATTGTAATAATCTCTTACTTCTCCGTGAGCTTCCCCATACTCACCCCTTCTTCCCTCTGCACTGCCTTTTGGTCCAATTTCTTAGCTCCTACTGCCTCTTGCCCACACGCAGCAAGTGGCTAGGGGTAGATGAAGCCACCCACTGCCTGCATGCATATGATAGGAAAAAGGCAAATATAGTGCCCATCTTTAAAAGAGGGAAGAAGGAGAATCTGGGGAACTACAGACGGGTCAGCCTCACCTTAGTCCCTGGAAAAATCATAGAGCAGGTCCTCAAGTAATCCATTTTGAAGAACTTGGAGGAGAGGAAGGTGATCAGGAACAGTCAGCATAGATTCAAGGGCAAGTCATGCCTGACCAACGTGATTGCCTTCTATGATGAGACTGGCTCTGTGGGTATGGGGAAAGCAGTGGACGTGATATTTCTTGACTTGAGCAAAGCTTTTGTGACGGTCTCCCACAGTATTCTTGCTAGCAAGTTAAAGAAGTATGGGTTGGATGAATGGTCCATAAGGTAGATAGAAAGCTGGCTAGATCATTGGGCTCAATGGGTAGTGATCAACGGCTTGATGTCTAGTTGGCAGTCAGTATCAAGCGGAATGCCCCAGGGGTCTGCCCTGGGGCTGGTTTTGTTCAACAACTTCATTAATGATCTGGATGGTGAGATGGATTGCATCCTCAACAAGATTGCGGATGACACTAACCTGTGGGGGAGAGGTAGATACGCTGGAGGGTAAGGGTAGGGTACAGAGTGACCTTGACAAATCGAACAGTTAGGCCAAAAGAAATCTGATGAGGTTCAACAAAGACAAGTGCAGAGTTCTGTACTTAGGACAGAAGAATCCCATGCACTGCTACAGGTTGGGGACCGACTGGCTAAGCGGTAGTTCTGCAGAAAAGGACCTGGGGATTACAGAGTATGAGAAGCTGGATATGAGTCAACAGTGTGCCCTCATTGCCAAGAAGGCTAATGGCATATTGGGCTGCATTAGTAGAAGCATTGCCAGCAGATCGAGGGAAGTGATTATTCCCCTCTATTTGGCACTGGTGAGGCCACATCTGGAGTACTGCATCCAGGTTTGGACCCCCCACTACAGAAGGGATGTGGACAAACTGGAGAGAGTCCAGCAGAGGGCAATGAAAATGATGAGGGAGCTGGGGCACATGACTTATGAGGAGAGGCTGAGAGAACTGGGCTTATTTAGTCTGCAGAAGAGAAGGGTGAGGGGGCGGGGGGATTTGATAGCAGCCTTTAACTACCTAAAGGGGGGTTCCAAGGAGGATGGAGCTCGGCTGTTCTCCATGGTGGCAGATGACAGAACAAGGAGCAATGGTCTCAAGTTGCAGTGGGGGAAGTCTACGTTGGATATTAGGAAACACTATTTCACTAGGAGGGTGGTGAAGCACTGGAATGGATTACCTAAGGAGGTGGTGGAATCTCCATCCTTAGAGGTTTTTAAGGCCCGACTTGGCCTGGCTGAGATGATTTAGTTGGTGTTGGTCCTGCTTTGAGCAGGGGATTGGACTAGATGACCTCCTGAGGTCTCTTCCAACCCTAATCTTCTATTATATGATAACCCTGCTTGGCAGGCAAAGCTCTGCCTCTGGCAGCACCTGGTCCAGCTTCGTGCTGAGCTCCTGGCTGCCCAGCAGCAGGATGCACAGGGAGTCCCTGGAGCCCCGGCGTGAGACGAGTCCAAAGGGCGCCAGCATGGTGCAGTGGGCAGAGCCAAGCCTGAGTGCGGTAGTGCGGGGGCAGCAAGTCCACTCCTCCCTTGTACTTGGGAGTGGAGCAGGAGCTGATGCCCACAAGGAAGGGAAGGAGCGAGTGAGACAGAAGGGAAAAGAGGATGGGGAAGGAACTGTGGAGGAGGGAACTAGAGCTAGTTGTGGCCACCAGCCGCCACACACCTCCCTGCATTCCCAGTGTCCTACCAACCCTCCTGCCGTAGACCCCCAAATATCCCCCACACCTGACCCAAATAACCACCTGTCATAGTCCCACAACCTGTCCCTCCCCAGCCCCCACTTAAGCCCAACCAATCCCCTGCTATCCGATCTCCATAGAAACAGATCCCAACCCCTGCTATCTCCCCAAATAAACCCAAATCCCACAAAACCTCCTCTTGCCACAGCCCTTGACCCATCTCCCCTACCGTCCATGCCAACCCCCATCTTCACAAATAAATGCTCCTATAAAACAACACCCTGCCGAAATCCTACACCAAGCCATCCCTCCACTCTCCAAAGTCCCTCATCCCCACTCCAAACCTTCCCCTGCCACTGCTCACCATCCCACCAAGCCCAATTTCCTTTTAAAACCTCTCCCAGCCCCCCTCTTTCTCCCATCTTCCCAGCCTCTCCACCATCCCTTACTCCCCACGGGACCTTCTGTGTGCTCAACACCCAAATCCATCTGCCCTACAAATCAGTCCAAATGCCCCCAGGTCTTGGCTGCATCACCCCCTCTTCCCTTCTACAATTGTTCCAATCCCCTGTGGCTCACCTAGGAATACCCCACAAGGCCTCTCACCCCTTCAGCACTGACCTGCGCATCCCATTTTCACTTTGGAGTGTTGTGTGGGGCTGGTGACCTTTCCCCCTCTCCTCTGCCCTCTCTCTCCTCATTGTCTTGGGGTAGTCAGATGGCTAGCCCCTCCCTCGCATTTGGAGGAGCCTGCTACAGCAAATCTGTGAGCAACAAGAGCCAGCAGGCCAGAGTGGGACCCGGGCCCAGCCACAGATGATAGGAGCCACTACTGCAGGGTGAGTGCAGAACACGCTCCTTCTCCAGCCCCCTTTCACTCTGGATCACTCCTCTGCCCAGGGCTGGGATAGAGACAGTGACACTCACATTCTGGACAAGGAACCTTGACAGTTTTACTCAGCCTCTGAGCCCCCCAAAAATATTTTCACCAGCTGTCTATGCTCCTGCTCCTAGCCCTCTGGGCTCCTATCTGGTGCCATTGCCTTCTCTTCCCACTCCCAGTGTAGTGTTCATAGAATCAGGAGATTAGGATTGGAAGAGACCTCAGGAGGTCATCTAGTCCAACCCCCTGCTCAAAGCAGGACCAACACCAACTAAATCATCCCAGCCAGGGCTTTGTCAAGCCGGGCCTTAAAAACCTCCAAGGATGGAGATTCGACCACCTCCCTAGGTAATCCATTTCAGTGCTTCACCACACTCCTAGTGAAATAGTGTTTCCTAATATCCAACGTAGACTTCCCCCACTGCAACTTGAGCCCATTGCTCCTTGTTCTGGCAGTGATTCAGTGTTCAGTGATTTCAGTGCTTAAGATGCTTGCAAGAGTTCTGCTTTATTCAGTGTTTGGTTCCTTCCAGCTGGCTGTGCATAACAAGAGCTTCAGTGCCCCACCCAGACTCTCTGTCTGGGAAGCTCTGCCCTTTAAGGCACAGCCTCCAGTACCACATCTTCTCTTCCGAGCCAAAACACCACCACTTGAAAACCAATGTTAATATATAACACGCAATTACACATTTTGTCTGAGACCAGACAGGTTTTTTTATCATATTGACATACAAAATCTAGCTCTGTACTTCGCTCCATTTCACTTTTGTCAAATGCTCTAGAATATGTGTTTGCAACCACAAGATCTCTCCCTGGTTTGTATTCTGCTTACAACTTGTACATTTGTAGCTGAAAAAATAATCTCTGTATTTGCAGGAGGGTGTTTGCCAGGCACCTTTGGCAATAGCTGTGGTTTATGGTCCATTTCAGCTAATACAGACGTCCCATAAATAAAGACATGAAACTGCTTAAAGCCATGGACTAATGCCAAAGCCACCTTCTCTATTTGAGCATGTTGTTAGCATCTGTGATGCATGAACATTGGTCTCCAGTTCTGACGATATGCTGTGAAAGGACTGCACCAATAACTTCCTTGGAGGTGCCTGTGAACAATTTAGTTTTGTGGCTTACTGTCATAGTACCTCTTAATACCTCATAAGGCCTCTTTAATTCCTTTGGTTTGTCAAACTCTTTATAAAGATTTGTATCTCATGTCCATTGGATGGCTTTGCACACTAGTGCTCTCAGGTTGTTGGTTTGGGCAGCTAAACTAGGCACAAATTTCCCTACATAGTTCACCATTCCAAGGATCTTTGCACCTTCCCTTGTGCATTGGGGCAGTCATACCAGTGATGGCCTCAACTTTACTGTGATCTACCTGTATCTCTTGCTGGGTTAACTTCTCCCCCAGGTATGTTATTTCTGTTTCCAAATTTACATGTTGTTTATACAGCTTTAGCCCAACAGCTCTCATTCTTTCCAGAATTGCTTGGA
The DNA here is from genome assembly GCF_965140295.1 of Lepidochelys olivacea. Classification (NCBI taxonomy): domain Eukaryota; kingdom Metazoa; phylum Chordata; order Testudines; family Cheloniidae; genus Lepidochelys; species Lepidochelys olivacea. The sequence goes on from NC_140417.1 coordinate 50,426,301, forward strand.
GCCTCTGGTCCTACTCCTCTTCTGTTTTTCCCCAGATAAAGCATCGTTTATATAGACCTTAGTCCCTTCCATACCATCAAAAATGTGTTGTATTTTTGGGTGAAACACCTCAGATGATGAACACAACTCAAATGGCAGTCTGCCGAAACTGTCTCCCAAAGGGTATGCCGAATGTGCACAGATGTGGGCTCCATTTTTCTAAGGGGACCTGCTTAGAGCCCTGTTGATGCAGAAAAACATTTGGTATCAGTCATCTCTCCAAAAATGTCTCCTGTGTAGGTAGTGAAAAATGTTCCCTTTTTACGTATTCATCTAACTCATTTGAGTTTATACAGAAGTGAAAGGTTCTGTCTTTACTACAAAGACCAACAAATATATGCACTCTGGTTCTTCTACTCACTGTATTGTTCCCAGACCTATGAGCCTATCCAGCTCCTCTTTTAGCTCCCACCTTAGATTCATAGATTCCAAGGCCAGAAGGGACCACTGTGATCATCTAGTCTGACCTTCTGTAGGACACAGTCCAAAGAATGTCCCCACAATAAACCCTAGAGTAGATCTTCTAGAAAGACATCCAGTGTTGATTTTAAAACTGCCAGTGATGAAGAATCCACCATGACCCTTGGTAAACTGTTCCAATGGTTAATTATTCACTGTTAAAAATGTACATCTTATTTCCAGTAAAATTGAGGCCAAAGGGCATATGGGCATAAATTGTGGCATCTTTCAGCTCTGTTCTGTGCTCTGAAACCTTCCCTATCCTTTGTAAAACATCCTCAAACTCTTCCTCAGTTGTTTTGATCTCCTACCCCTCCAGTGAGTACACCCTCTTGATGAAAACTAGCACAAGCCAAGGGCGTATCTGGCCAATGGGAAAAGATGCAAGAAATGCAATAGATTTACATGAGTTTGCAAATGTGAGCAGTGTGTGCACAGCTGTGGACAAACTCATGCAAAGTCATATATAATCTACTGCATTTCTTGCATCTTTCCCCATATGTCAGGCATTTCCTTATGCTGGTTTTCACAGGATGGGCAGCTCCATGTGCTATTTTTGCTGGACTCTGACTTAGTGCTCTACATGCATTTCTGCCCCAGGTCACTTTTTCTTTAGTATTTTGGATTCTCTATCATATCTAGAGCGACAAAGCACTGTCTGCCCTCCATAATCTTCAGACTGAACTGGATGACTTCCTTACCTGGAAAAGTCTAATATCTTTGTTAGGGTTTAATCCTTGGTCTTCCTGTAGCCTTTCTCTGAGTTGTTTGTCCTAGATCCCAATCATGATCTGGCCTCTTATCCAAGACTCAGTTACCAACCCTCCCCCACACCCCTTCAAATAGCAAGATTAACTCTTTGTCCTCTGATTAGTCACAAACTGTTCTGTGGTTTTACCTTCTTTCTGTAACCTCTGATTAAAAACTTATATTTCATTGTTGTGGTGTGCGGTACTCCTCATATTTCTAAGACTGTAAGAATGACAGTATTGGGTCAGACCAATGGCCCATCTAGCCCAGTATCCTGTCTTCTGACTGTAGCTGGTGCCAGTTGCTTCAGTGGGAATGAACAGAACAGGGTTGTTATCAAGTGATCTATCCCCTGTCGCCCAGTCCCAACTTCTGGCTGTCAGAGGTTTCAGGACACCCAGAGCATGGGGTTGCATCCCTGACCATTTAAGTGAATAGCTATTGATGGACCTATGCTCCATAAAAGTATCTAATTCGTTTTTGAATCCATTTATACTTTTGGCAACAGGTTGACTGTGCACTGTGTGAAGAAGTACTTCCTTATGTCTGTTTTAAACCTGCTGCCTGTCAGTTTCATTGGGTGGTTCTTGTATTACATAAAAGGAAAAATAACACTTTCTTATTCACTGTCTCCACACCATTCATGATTTTATAGACCTCTATCATATCCGCCTTAGTCTTCTCTTTTCTAAAATGAACAGTCCCAGTCATTTTAATCTGTTCTTATGTGGAAGCTGTTCCATACCCATTTTTGTTGCCCTTCTCTGTATCTTTTCCAATTCTAATATTTTTTTTGAGATGGGGCGACCAGAACTGCATGCAATATTCAAAGTGTTAGAATAACCAGGCTTTATACAGTGGCAATATGATATTTTCTGTCTTATTACCTTCTTTTCCCAATGGTTCCTAACATTGTTAGCTTTTTTTTTGATTGCCACTGCACACTGAGCAGATGTTTTCAGAGAACTACTTATGATGTCTCCAAGATCTCTTTCTTGAGTGGGAACAGTTAATTTAGACCCTATCATTTTGTATGTATAGCTGGGATTATGTTTTCCAATGTGCATTGCTTTTCACTTGTCAACATCACATTTCATCTGCCATTTTGTTGCCTAGTCACCCAGTTTTGTGATATCCCTTTTGTAACTCTTTGCAGTCAGCTTTGGATTCACCTATCTTGAGTAATTTTGTATTGTCTGCAAATTTTGCTATTTGACTGTTCACTTCCTTTTCCAGATCATTTGCGAATGTATTGAACAGCCCAGGACCCAGTACAGATCCTTGGGGAACCCCATTATTTACCTTTCTCCATTGTGAAACCTGAACCTTTATTCCGACCCTTCGTTTCCTATCTTTTAACCACTTACTAATCCAGGAGGGGACCCTCCTTCTTATCCCGTGACTGCTTTCTTTGCTTAAGAGCCTTTAGTGTGGGAACTTATCAAAGGCTTTCTGAAAGTCCAAGTACACTATATCCACTGGCTCACCCTCATCCACATGCTTGTTCACACCTCAAAGAATTCTAGTAGATTGGTGAGGCGTGATTTCCCTTTACAAAAAGCTGTGTAGATTCTTCCTCCAACTTATTTTATTCATCTGTATGTCTAATAATTCTGTTCTCTACTATAGTTTTAACCAATTTACCAGGTACCGAAGTCAGGCTTACCAGCCTGTAATTTCCAGGATCACCTCTGGAGCCTTTTTAAAAAATTGGTGTCACATTAGCTATTCTCTAGTCATCTGGTACAGAGACTGATTTAAGCAATAGGTTACATACCACAGTTACTAGTTTTGTAATTTCATGTTTGCATTCCTTTTGAACTCTTGGGTGAATACCATCTGGTCCTGGTGACTTATTTCTGTTTAATTTAGGACAGTTCCTCACATTTGTCACCTAAAAAGAATGGCTCACCTGTAGCATTCTCCTCACATCCTCTACAGTGAAGACTGATGCAGAGAATTCATTTAGCTTCTCCACACTAACCTTGTCTTGCTTGAGTGATCCTTTACCACCTTGATCATCCATTGGCCCTACTAATTATTTGGCAGGCTTCCTTCTTCTGATGTACTTAAAAACTTTTTTGTCGTTAGTTTTTGTGTCCTTTGCTAGTTGCTCTTCTAATTCTTTTTTGGCCTGCCTAATTATACTTGTGATTTGCCAGAGTTTATGCTCCTTTCTGTTTTCCTCTGTAGGATATGGCTTCCAATTTTTAAAGGATGCCTTTTTGCCTCTAACTGCCTTTGCTAATCTTTTTAGCCATGGTGGCATTTTTTTGCTCCCTTATTGTTTTTTATTTGGGTATACATTTAACTTGAGCATCTATGATGGTGTTTTTAAAGAGCTTCCATGAAGCTTGCAGGCATTTCGCTTGCGACTGTTCCTTTTAATTTCCATTTTACTAGCTTCCTCATTTTTTGTAGTTCCCCGTTTTCAAGTGGAGGGTTTCTTTGGTATTTTCCTCCCTACAGTGATGTTACATTTAATTATATTATGGTTGTTATTACCAAGCGGTTCAGCCATATTCAGAACCTCTTGGACAAGACCCTATGCATCACTTAGGACTAAATCAAAAATTGCCTCTCCTCTTGTGGGTTCCAGCATCTGCTGGTCCAAGAAGCAGTCATTAATTATGTCTAGAAATGTTCTCTGTATCCTGTACTGAGATGACATATACAAAATCCGTATGGGGTAAGTTGAAATCTGCCATTATTATTGGGTATTTGATTTTTGTAGCCTCTCTAATCTGCCTGAGCATTTCACAGTTACTGTCACCATCATGGTCAGTTGGTCGGTTGTGTATTCCTACTGTTCTACTCTTATTATTCAAGCATGGAATTTCTATCCATGGAAATTCTATGGTACAGTTTGATTCATTGACGATTTTTGACACTATATTTGACACTATGCTTTTCTTTCACATATAGTGACATTCCTCCAACAGCAAAACCTACTCTGTCATTCCTATGTATTTTGTACCCTGGTATTTGCACGTCTCGTTGATTATCATTGTTCCAACTTAGTATTTAGACTTCTTGCATTTGTATACAAGTGTAACCCACATACCTTCTGGGTGTAGTTTTCTGTCCCATCCAGTGGCACCGAGACCACTTAAAGAGAGAGAGAAAATGAGTCTGCTCTACAGCCTTAACTAACAGCCAGTTGGCTTTTAGCTCATAGAATCATAGAATATCAGGGTTGGAAGGGACCTCAGGAGGTCATCTAGTCCAACCCCCTGCTCATGCGGTAGAGGCTCATTCATTAAGCTCCAGAGGTCCCGGGTTTAATCCTGCCCGCCGACGACCAGGGTCTGTTGGTGTTACAAGTGGGAGCTTGTCCGGGATTCCAACTGGGAAGTCTCTGAAGCTCGGGACGTGCTTCCTCAGCTAGGGGAAGTATGTAACCCACACATCTTCTGGGTGTGGTGTTCTGTTCCATCCAGTGGCACCGAGACCACTTAAAGAGAGAGATAAAATGAGTCTGCTCTACAGCCTTAGCTAACAGCGAGTTGGCTTTCAGCTCATGTGGTAGAGGCTCATGCACTAAGCTCCAGAGGACCCAGGTTTGATCCCACCCACTGATGACCAGGATCTGTTGGTGTTACACAAGCACTTATAAAATTTGTCATTATTTAGTTGTCTTGCTTCATGTGATGTAATTGAATTGGGGATTCTTTCATTTGACTATTTCTCTTCAGCTCCTATCTGTATTTTATCAACTGGCTGCACGTAACAACACAAACTTCACAACCCCCACCCAAACTCTATCTGAGAAGCACAGCACTTAAAGGCACAGCACCTAGTACCACACCCAGTTATCCCTTTGTTCCTTTTGCCTGCTCCCAGTTCCCACCACCCTGACCTCTGCACTCTGCTCCCCGAAACCAAAACCTGCTCAACTCCCGGGAGCTATTGTTGAGGAGATTATTAAGGAGTGCGTGAGGTGGAGTGCCGCCCCCAGTGCCCCACAATGGATGAATGAACTATAAGGTGGATAGAAAGTTGGCTAGATTCTTGGGCTCAGCAGGTAGTGATCAATGTCTCAATGTCTAGTTGGCAGCTGGTATCAAGTGGAGTACCACAGAGGTCGGTCCTGGGGCTGGTTTTGTTCAACATCTTTATTAATGATCTGGATAATGGGATGGATTGGACCCTCAGCAAGTTTGCAGATGACACTAGGCTGGGGGGAGAGGTAAATACACTGGAGGGTAGGGATAGAGTCCAGAGTGACCTAGATAAACTGGAGGTTTGGGCCAAAAGAAATCTGATGAGGTTCAACAAGGGCAAGTGCAGAGTCCTGCACTTAGGATGGAAGAATCCCATGTACAACTACAGGCTGGGGACCGACTGGCTAAGCAGCAGTTCTGTAGAAAAGGACCTGGGGATTACAGTGGACGAGAAGCTGAATATGAGTCAGCAGTGCTCCCTTGTTGCCAAGAAGACCAGCGGCATATTTGGGCTGCATTAGTAGGAGCATTGCCAGCAGATCGAGGGAAGTGATTATTCCCCTCTATTTGGCACTGGTGAGGCCACATCTGGAGTACTGTGTCCAGTTTTGGGCCCCACACTACGGAAAGGATGTGGACAAATTGGAGAGAGTCCAGCAGACGGCAACGAAAATGATTAGGGGGCACATGACTTACGAGGAGACGCTGAGGGAACTGGGCTTGTTTAGTCTGCAGAAGAGATGAGTATGGGGGGATTTGATATCTGCTTTCAGCTACCTGAAAGGGGGTTCCAAGGAGGATGGAGCTCGGCTGTTCAATGACAGAACAAGGAGCAATGGTCTCAAGTTGCAGTGGGGGAGATCTGTTGGATATTAGAAAACACTATTTCACTAAGAGGGTGGTGAAGCACTGGAATGGGTTACCTAGGGAGGTGGTGGAATCTCCATCCTTAGAGGTTTTTAAGGCCAGACTTGACCAAGCCCTGGCTGGGATGATTTTGTTGGTGTTGTTCCTGCTTTGAGTAGGGGGTTGGACTAGATGACCTTCTGAGATCTCTTCCAACCCTAATCTTCTATGATTCTATGAACCTCATCAGAAGTTTCTAGAAGAAGCCATTTTTGAGAGGGGGGGCAATAAAGAAGAAAATTTTAATATGAAGTGTGAGCCCTCTCTCTCATAAATGGCTTGTGTGAATCACCTCCATTTTCATAGGATGTTTTCTGCTGGGCCACATACCTCACAAGTTAAATGTGCAATGGAAAGGACATTGGGGCATATCAGGCATATATTGGAAAGGAATACGTAGCCAGCCCTGTGTAATGACAGTGCTCTCACTTCTAATGAATCTGGCAAATGGAGTTCCTGTTCCTATGAAACAGAAGCAGTAAATACTGAACCTTCAGTGTTCAGCAAAGTCTAAGTTATTCTAACGCATCTAATGGCCTTATCGGAGCAATGCAGGCACTGCTTATATCAGTCACAACGCAGGCTTCCATATAGGAGGCAGCAGCAGTATTCTTCCCATTTAATTGTCACTAGCAAGCAGCTAGTCAAAACAGTGTCCCAGTAGAGCAAGAGGTATTGTCATTGTATATAACTCAGATTTGCTAGAAATAGCTAGGTTTATGAAGTATTTTCTCTGAGAAAAGCCTGCGAAGGAGGTGACCATAATGATAAATGCAGGCAGCAAAGCTACCTGTAGGCTGTGTTAGTGCTAAACTACAGTCTTGTTTGCATGCACTGTTATGTTTGGATCTAGTAATTGAGAGCTTCCGTTGGGGTTTTATCATTTTGATCTGCCTTTGTATTAGTTGCTTACAGTGCAAAGGTGCTTCCTGTAATCGTTGGCGTTGCAGGGTAATGTGCATCTGCAGGCACTGAATTTCATGGAGGAAGATTGAAAATGGTGGTGCCTTTGCCACTTTGATGCCCTTGGTTTCTCCAAGTGAACAAGCTCTGTGCATAGCGGGTAGTGATCAATGGGTAGTGATCAATGGCTCCATATCTAGTTGGCAGCCGGTATCAAGTGGAGTACCCCAAGGGTCGGTCCTGGGGCCGGTTTTGTTCAATATCTTCTTAAATGATCTGGAGGATGGTGTGGATTGCACTCTCAGCAAATTTGCGGATGATACTAAACTGGGAGGAGTGGTAGATACGCTGGAGGGGAGGGATAGGATACAGAAAGACCTAGACAAATTGGAGGATTGGGCCAAAAGAAATCTGATGAGGTTCAATAAGGATAAGTGCAGGGTCCTGCACTTAGGACGGAAGAACCCAATGCACAGCTACAGACTAGGGACTGAATGGCTAGGCAGCAGTTCTGCGGAAAAGGACCTAGGGGTGACAGTGGACGAGAAGCTGGATATGAGTCAGCAGTGTGCCCTTGTTGCCAAGAAGGCCAATGGCATTTTGGGATGTATAAGTAGGGGCATAGTGAGCAGATCGAGGGACGTGATCGTTCCCCTCTATTCGACATTGGTGAGGCCTTATCTGGAGTACTGTGTCCAGTTTTGGGCCCCACACTACAAGAAGGATGTGGATAAATTGGAGAGAGTCCAGCGAAGGGCAACAAAAATTATTAGGGGACTGGAACACATGAGTTATGAGGAGAGGCTGAGGGAGCTGGGATTGTTTAGCCTGCAGAAGAGAAGAATGAGGGGGGATTTGATAGCTGCTTTCAACTACCTGAAAGGGGGTTCCAAAGAGGATGGCTCTAGACTGTTCTCAATGGTAGCAGATGACAGAACGAGGAGTAATGGTCTCAAGTTGCAGTGGGGGAGGTTTAGATTGGATATTAGGAAAAACTTTTTCACTAAGAGGGTGGTGAAACACTGGAATGCGTTACCTAGGGAGGTGGTAGAATCTCCTTCCTTAGAGGTTTTTAAGGTCAGGCTTGACAAAGCCCTGGCTGGGATGATTTAACTGGGAATTGGTCCTGCTTTGAGCAGGGGGTTGGACTAGATGACCTTCTGGGGTCCCTTCCAACCCTGATATTCTATGATTCTATAGCTTAATGAGCGTTCAGTGGCATCACACATGATCACACATGACCAATGAAACTGTAGAATGTGGGGGCAGCAATCCAGATGTCCCTGAGCATCCCATGAACCCCTCTCACTCCGCTTCACATGCTGAAAGTTGTGAGTGCTGGGTGCTCTCTTCTTGTTCCAGAACATTCCCAATTCATTGAGCTTCCAAAGTGGGTGTTGTGAGGAGTACTGGCAACAGACTGGAGAAGGCTGAGAGAAAAACAAATGTGGCTCTTGTGATGCCGTAGGGGAGCCTGGACCCTCCACGTCCCTTTGCCTAGCATGCCAAATGACCCCCTTCTCCTGATCCAAACCAGGACTAAAACTCTCCAGCCTTTTCCAAGCCATGTCTCCTTTTGGTGAGGGTTAGTAGTCTGCAGTTGGCCAAGTTGTCTTTGCCTTTTACCGTGGGGGATATACTTCTCCTTCCGCCTCCTCCTCTTCTCCTAGATTAATGGTTCTCAACCAGGGATCTGGGACCCCTTGTGGGGCTGCAAGTGGGTTTCAAGGGGTCTGCCAAAAAGGGCTGGCATTAGACTTGCTGGGGCCCAGGGCAGAAACCCAAAGCCCCACCTCATGCGGCTGAAACCTGGGGCCCCAAGCCCTGCGAACCGGGCTGAAATTGAAGCCTGAGCAACTTAGCTTCATGGGCCTCCTGTGTTGTGGGGCTCCGAGGCAGTTGTCCTGCTTGGTATCCCCTAACGCTGGTCCTGGCTTTTGTATGCAGAAAAAAAGTTGCTGTGGCACAGGTGTGCCGTGGAGTTTTTATAGCATATTGGGGGGGCCTCAGAAAGAAAAAGGTTGAGAACCCCTGTCCTAGACGTCTTAGATCTGTGCAAAAGCTTTCATTGCAACTAGATCTTAGATGAAGTGTCCTGCCTCCACTGTGACAAAACCAATGAAACCACCTACAGTGAAGAGGGCAAGGGCTACTGCTAAGTTTTTCTATGTCCTGCCAGTTGAGGTAATTAAATATTCCTCCTGAAATCCCAGCTGATAATGTTACTAATGTTATAGATCACACCCTTAAGGGCCTTGTCCAGAAAGGTACTAGGGTTTTAGACCCTCTATTCTCAACTACCTCTACTTCTACTCTCAGTTTCTTAGATGACAGAGTCTCCCCCAAGAGGTCCTGAACAAGCCCTATCACTCTTCCATGGAGGACCTGCCCACTGTGAGCAGTAATAATATCACAGCTCATCCATTCTGCTGCTTTGAGTTTGCTCTCCCTTAATGATGAGAATAAACTCAACAATGGATTTTCTATCTACCTAGAGGTCTCGAAATGAATAACATCTGAGTACCTGTTTTAATCTGCTTCCCCACTGCTTCAAATTATCCAGATTTATATGAATGCTCTTTCCATAATTTAGCCCTCTCCATTCATCTCTTCCACCCTCCTTCCTTCCCTCCCTCCCCCCCGTGTCGAAAGGCAGCTAACACCTCCAGGCTGCTACTGGCCACTGACATAACCCAGCCGCCTCCCGTCCCCCGGCTGCAGTGCGGGCAGGAACGGGTTAAGCCCTAAGGATGTATTGTGCACCAGCGCCCAGGGAACCGGACTGCAGGGGCTTCAGCAAACCGGCCAGAGAGGTGGCTCAGCAATGGAGGGTATCTAGGGAACGGAGCAGCCCTGTCCTTCTTGGGGGCAGGACCCAGAGTGGGAGAGGGGCGGGTGAAGAGGGTGCTAAGCCCCTGCTCGGGGGACTTCTCTGGAGCCTGCAGGGTCGGGGCGTGAACAGGCTGGAAATTGCTTCCTCCCCTCCACTCCAGAGATTAGCAGAGGGGTGGAGAGAATTCCCCATGCCAGAACTGCGTGGGGCTTTGGCACATGCAGGGCTCGGCTCCTCCTGGCCAGCACCCCGGGCCAGAGGGTCTTGAGCTTTCTTGGTGCCCTGGCCCAGCCAGAGGCAGTGGGGGAAGGAAGGAGCCTGCCGTCCAGGCTGTTGGTGAGCTGAGCATTCTGACCAGGGGCTAGTTCTCTGCACAGCCCTGGGAGTGGGACGCGCCCTGCCGGGGGGATATGGAATCATAGAATCATAGAATCATAGAATATCAGGGTTGGAAGGGTCCCCAGAAGGTCATCTAGTCCAACCCCCTGCTCAAAGCAGGACCAATTCCCAGTTAAATCATCTGGAGGAGCAGCAGGAGTGGGGGCATGAAGGGGCAAAGGTAGAGGGCAGTGAGAGAGGGAGCATGTAAATGGTGGGCAGCAGAGGCAACATGTAACTGGCCACCGCCTGGTGCCTGCCCACCCTCACCAGCCACTGCACCTTGCAGCTCACAGCTAGCACTGGCTGGAAATGGAACGGGGGCAGGGCCCTGCTGGCTGAGAGTCAGCACACAACGGGGGCTGTGCTGACGGACCAGCAGGGACAGTGGCCAGCCCAGGGCCCTGCAGCTTTCCCCCACCACCAGCCTTGCACACGCACCTTTATCATCAGCCACCGGACCCTCTCCTCACTCACCCCGGTGGCAGGCAACTGGCAAGCAGGAATCCGGCCAGCAGCAGGACCCACCAGTACTGATGGAAGGGAGACAGAAAATACAGGACAATTTGCAATTTTTAAGAAAAAGTTGGGACACCTGCAGGAGGGTTTAAATAAAGGACTGTCCCTTTAAAAACGGGACATCTGGTCACCCTATTTATATTTCATTGTAAAGAGGAAACCCATCAGAAGCTGTTGTATCTTGAATCTCAAGTGGCTCCTCCTCAGAATCCCACATGACTTCGAGGGGTCTCGGTTGCTTAGACAAGTTAGATGTCTTGCCCATCTCCCTGAGTTCTGCAACTTGTTCTAGAAGCTTCCATGTGCATGGTAGACATCTTTTTGAGTCAGTGCTCTCCAGCAGTATGACACAGGAGATTTTTCCTGTTTCTTCCCATGAGAATGACAGATTAAAAGATAAGGGCACAAGATCTGCTATATTAGACCAGACCCATGATCCTTCCGGTCCTCTGCTCTCTGAAAGTGGCCAATCCCAGATGCTTCAGAGGAAGGGACAAGAAACCCTGTAGTAGGCAGTTATGAAATGACAAGCCTGTAATGGAAGTTTCTTTCTAAGCCCCATTTTTAGAGCCTGGGCATGCGATTTGGGGTAGAGCTCTTCTTGACCTACTGCTCACAAACAGGGAAGAATTAGTAGGGGAAACAAAAGTGGATAGGAACCTGGGAGGCAATGACCATGAGATGGTCGAGTTCAGGATCCTAACACAAGGAAGAAAGGACAGCAGCAGAATATGGACCCTGGACTTCAGAAAAGCAGACTTTGATCCCCTGGGAGAATAACATGAAGGGGAAAGAAAAGGAGTACTTGTGGCACCTTAGAGACTAACCAATTTATTTGAGCATGAGCTTTCATGAGCTCATGCTCAAATAAATTGGTTAGTCTCTAAGGTGCCACAAGTACTCCTTTTCTTTTTGCGAATACAGACTAACACGGCTGTTACTCTGAAACCTGTCATGAAGGGGAAAGGAGTCCAGGAGAGCTGGCTGTATTTTAAAGAATCCTTATTGAGGTTGCAAGAACGAACCATCCCCATATGTAGAAAGAATAGTAAATATGGTAGGCGATCAACTTCGCTTATCAGTGAAATCCTTGCTGATCTTAAACACAAAAGAGAAGCTTATAAGAAGTGGAAGATTGGACAAATGACCAGGGAGGAGTACAAAAATATTGCTTAGGCATGCAGGAGCAAAATCAGGAAGGCCAAATCAAACTTAGAGTTGCAGCTAGCAAGGGATGTTAAGAGTAACAAGAAGGGTTTCTTCATGTATGTTAGCAATAAGAAGAAGGTCAAGGAAATTGTGGGCCCATTACTGAATGAGGGAGGCAACCCAGTGACAGAGGATGTGGAAAAAGCTAAAATACTCAATGCTTTTTTTGCCTCTGTCTTCACGAACCAGGTCATCTCCCAGACGACTGCACTGGGCAGCACAGTGCACTGGGCAGCACTTTCACATAGTGGAGAAAGAAGTGGTTTGGGACTATTTAGAAAAGCTGGACAAGCACAAGTCCATTGGGCCGGATGTGCTGCATCCGAGGGTGCTAAAGGAGTTGGCTGATGTGATTGCAGAGCCATTGGCCATTATCTTTGAAAACTCATGGCGACTGGGGGAGGTCCTGGATGACTGGAAAAAAGCTACTGTGGTGCCCATCTTTAAAAAAGGGAAGGAGGAGGATCCGGGGAACTACAGGGCAGTCAGCCTTACCTCAGTCCCTGGAAAAATCATGGAGCAGGTCCTCAAGGAATCAATTCTGAAGCACTTAGTGGAGAGGGAAGCGATCAGGAACAGTCAGCATGGATTCACCAAGGGCAAGTCATGCCTGACTAACCTAATTGTCTTCTAAGATGAGATAATTGGCTCTGTGGATGTGGGGAAAGCAGTGGATGTGATATACCTTGACTTGAGCAAAGCTTTTGACACAGTCTCCCACAGTCTTCTTGCCAGCAAGTTAAAGAAGTATGGGCTGGATGAATGGACTGTAAGGTAGACAGAAAGCTGGCTAGATTGTCGGGCTCAATGGATAGTAATCAATGGCTCCATGGTTAGCTGGCAGCCGGTATCAAGCGGAGTTCCCCATGGGTCGGTCCTGGGGCCAGTTTTGTTCAATATCTTCATGAATGATCTGGAGAATGGCATGGATTGTGCCCTCAGCAAGTTTGCAGATGACACTAAACTGGGAGGAGTGGTAGATACGCTGGAGGGCAGGGATAGGATACAGAGGGCCCTAGACAAATTAGAGGATTGGGCCAAAAGAAATCTGATGAGGTTCAGCAAAGACCAGTGCAGAGTCCTGAACTTAGGACAGAAGAATCCCATTCAGTGCTACAAACTTGGGACCGAGTGGCTCGGCAGCAGTTCTGCAGAGAAGGACCTAGCAATATTTGTAGATCAGATCCACTTGTAGTTCAGTTGAATTCATTCATGTTAAGTTCAGAAGGAACCATTACGTTCATTTAGTTTGACTTCCTGCACAGCAGGATAAGATAAGTTGTTCCAATGGTTAATTACTCTCACTGTTGGACCCAACTTTGTATCTGAGCATAGAAAAAACCCCAGATGAGTTAAGGCTGCCATAAGGTTTTAGGGAAGTAAGAGGGCTACTGTAAAAATACCTTTGGGAAAATAAGTCCTTTGGAGAAAGTAGATCTGTTAATAAATGAAAGGATGAAATTTATGATTCAGCAATGGGTGAGGAACTGAGCTCTTTTTAAATCTATCTTCAATAAAATAAAATAAGTTGGGACAATTAGGAAGTGAGGAAGACTTTATACAAATATCTACTAATAAAGGAGAGATACTGTGTTTAGTTCTTCACATTTTATTACCCAAAATATACTGACAAATGTGAGAGAGCTTAGAGAACAGCAACAAAGAGAATTAGGGGAGAAATGGTCTGATTATGAGAAAAGATTGACTGATCTATCTAATCACATTAATTTCTACAGCATTTAGCATCACTGGAATCTAGGTGCTGTGGGTGAGTTAAGGAACAGAGTGACGGTCTGTCCTGAAGAATCTAACAAATTATCTGATATCCTTGGTTTCGGTTTTGGAGTACACTGTAAGATTTTGCTGTTGTGGTATTTTGGGAAATACTTTTATTAAAGAGGGGAGTCTTACAGTATGTGATTTCAAGAAGGTTACAGTAGGTTCTTCAGGTTCTCCTTTGGGAGGGCAATGAGACAGTGCATACTTTGAATCACTTGAGTTTATACCTGGGCTTGGATGATCACAGCTGCAAGAAGAAGTGGCCTTTCTAATAGTGTGATCCTGCCAAGCTAAGAGTTTGTAGATCAAAACCAGAACCTTAAAGTAGACTGTAGTGGCACAGCTGCCCCACTCCTGCAGAACAGGGGTTAAAAGCAGCCCTGGAGAGGGCTGCAGCTGGGAAAAAGAGTGAGAGCAGCTGAGTGAGTAGCTGACCACAGGTGTGGCCAGCTCCATCAGGGCTCAACTGGCTCTTATAAGAGAGCTGCCGGGCCAGGATGTGAGGAGTCTCTTTCTAGCACTGGAGAGAGAAGGACCTAGCTGCCTGGGAGCAGGATACAAGAGGTAGAGAAGTGCTGGGGAGCCCCAGGCTGCAGGCCTTGTTCACCACCTTTCTAGGTAACCCATTCCAGTGCTTCACCACCCTCCTAGTGAAATAGTTTTTCCTAATATCCAACCTAGACTCCCCCACTGCAACTTGAGACCATTGCTGCTTATTCTGTCATCTGCCACCACTGAGAACAGCTTAACTCCATCCTCTTTGGAACCTCCCTTCAGGTAGTTAGTTGAAGGCTGCTATCAAATCCCCCCTCACTCTTCTCTTCTGTAGACTAAATAAGCCCAGTTCCCTCGGCCTCTCCTCGTAAGTCATATGCCCTAGCCCCCTAATAATTTTTGTTGCCTTCTGCTGGACTCTCTCCAATTTGTCCACATCCTTTCTGTAGTGGGGGGGCCCAAAACTGGACACAATACTGCAGGTGTGGCCTCACAAGTGCTGAACAGAGGGGAATAATCAGTTCCCTCGATCTGTTGACAACACTCGTACTAATGCAGCCCAATATGCCGTTAGCCTTCCTGGCAACAGGGGCACACTGTTGATTCATATCCAGCTTCTCGTCCACTGTAATCCCCAGATCCTTTTCTGCAGAACTGCCACTTAGCCAGTCAGTCTCCAGCCCCATGGGCAGATTCAGTGGTATGCTCTATGGCCCTGATCCAGCAAAACACACAAAAACATGCTTAAAAAGCATGTGCTTAAGTGCTTTGCTGAACTGAGGCCTAGCTGCTTTGCACAGCCCTAGTAAGGCAAAACAGTCATACACCCATTTAACTGGCCCATTACAGTTCCTTTGTGTCTCTGGG
The DNA here is from genome assembly GCF_965140295.1 of Lepidochelys olivacea. NCBI lineage: Eukaryota > Metazoa > Chordata > Testudines > Cheloniidae > Lepidochelys > Lepidochelys olivacea. Next base: position 50,441,382 of record NC_140417.1, read on the forward strand.
GCAGCGCAAACGTGAGCATGCTGCTGATTGTGGCCCATTGATTGTGTACTAATGGCACAAGACTCTTAGAGTGCTGCTGCCAGGATGATTTAGTTGGGGTTGGTCCTGCTTTGAGCAAGGGGTTGGACTAGATGGCCTCCTGAGGTGTCTTACAACCCTAATCTTCTATGATTCTATGTTCAGGAAGATCATTCATTACAGCCTTGTAGGTGGTAAAAGGCCAACTTGCCTGGAACAGTATCATTTGACCAAAATAATTGACCCAGTGCACCTCTGACCCCTTACTTGATTTCTGAGTGTACCCCCTCAAGGTGTTTGGCCTCTTCCACTGTTGCATCAATGAACTCAGCCTGTTTGGGGCCTGGTTGCTGCCTGTCGCTACATCAACACCTGTCATCATCTTCCCTGCTTTCCTCTGGGAAGTTGTTCCCAAACTCTCCAAGTCCTGCTTGTCCATTCAGGCTTCTGTCCCCGGGGCATCTGTTTGGCCTGCCAGAGCACTGGCATACTGGTCTGGGGCTGCTACCCTGGTCTGCTTCTGGTCAGCTTCATGTAGCAACATCACCAGAGTTGACTTTTAAAGCTCTTTGAAATCTATCTTTCTTTCGTTACACATCTCTATTAACTATCCTTTCCTAAACTTTTAGTAACACATTTTTTTCTGTCTGTTTTTCCAGTTCTATTCCCATAAAGAACACAAGACACATTTCTCTTGCTTTTTCCTGCTACAATATTTGTTTTTTACTCCTGTTGTCACTTATTGGAAATTCATCACTCTCACTGTCCCATTCTGCCACTAATATGTCATATGTTCAGGACTAGCTGCACCTCTGACCCTTCGCTTGGTTGACCTGAGTACACTCCCATCTAGGTCTTAAGCCTTGAGAACCTTTACCTCCCTGAGGAGGAATCCTGCAGTTCTCCCACTCTCAGACCAGGTTTTGGGCTACAGCTCTATATGTACCAATAGTGATTGCTCAGCAAGTTCGATGGGGTTTGGCTCCCTGCAGTTCTTCCCTTCAGGAGTTGTGATCAGTGGTGAATATGTTAATCCAAGCCAGCCTTCTTAAAACAATGTATCATTTAATCTTAACAGTAGAAACAGCATAACAAAAGAAAAAAGATTTTTGAACCAGTGAAACAAGCTATACGCACATCTTCTTACCTAAAGACTTAAGTAGGCCTGTTTTACTCCAGACACAAGGAGCCTACAGGAGCTCAGAGAACATGCACAATCAGATTTTAAATAGCTGCACAATCTGTGTGTGGCATCTCATTCTGGTGATTCACAAGGATGGAACTTATTTGGGGGTGGAGCTTGGAAGAGGACTCCCCCACCCCCACCTGCACCGCTCCCTAACCCCTGGAAAGGGGCTTGGCTTCTGACCCCTGCACAGAGCAGGGATTCCACCCCGAATCCACCCTCAACCTCACCCTCACCCCAACCCACACCCTCACCCCTACCCTCTGTGACAGGTTGAGTCACAGAAACCCCCTTGGGACTGCCACCTGATGTGCTGAGACTACCTCTGAGCCTGTTTTCCCTGGCAGCTTCAGACTTCAGTACCCTGTGTTTAGTGTTTATTGCATTTCCCAATTCCTTTGTGTACCATGGTAGGTGCTCTGATACAGATTCTTCTACTTCTTTGGAGAAGGCTTTCAATTCAGGAATGTGTTTGAGGCTTTGGCAAGGAAAGGGTGCACTGCAACCATGCCTACCTTCAGCCCCTCCCTCTGGAATTTCTTTGGGTTGGACCCCACCCCTTTGTGAAGTTTCCCAAATGCAAAGTCCCCCCATCCCCCCACCCCCAGGCTTGAAGAGACAGTCTTATCTTTTACAAGGGTAGTTGGGATAACATTCTTTAATGGAGTGCTTTGGATCGATAAGATTCCCTTGTTTACCCCACTCTCTGCTGCCAACAGGTCAGCTGGGTAGACTCTCCCTTCCAGGAGATCTGACCCCCCAATCTTCCCTTAAAACCTGAACCACAGGAGAGGGGTCAGGCATTTTAGATGCAGGTTTTTACCCTCCTGTCATGAATGGGGGAAGGGTAGCAACCTTTATGTATCCTTGGCAGCTGTACTGGATTGCCTTGCCTCTAAAGGGTTAAGCAGTTTAAATAACCTAGTTGGCACCTGACCAGAAAGACCAATGAGAAAAGAAGATACTTTTAAATCTGGGGGGAAGGATTTTTGTTGTGTATGTTGTTCCTTCTCTGGACGGAGGGAGAAGCTAAGCAGGTACAATATCTCCTGAAAATATACCTGGAATAATCCATCTAAAACCACAGAAACTGTGCGTAGGGCAAGGAAATGTGTTAGGTTATCTTTTGTTTTGGCTTGTGCATTTTCCTATGCTACAGAGGTAGTTTCATTCCTGTTTATGTAACCGTGATGCTGAGCCCAGAGGGGAATCCTCTGTGTTTTAAATCTTTTTATTACCCTGTAAAGTTACCTTCCATTCTGATTTTGCAGGTGTGATTCTTTTACTTTTTTCTTTATAAATAAAGTTCTTCTTTTAAGAACCTGATCGATTTCAGTGTCCTGAAGACAAAGGGTCTGGTCTGTGGTCACATTGCTAAGGCAACTGGTTGGTAGTTTATTCTCAAGCCTCCCCAGGAAAGGGGGTGAAGGGGCTTGAGGGGATATTTTGGGAGGATAGGGATTCCAAGTGACCCTTCCCTGAATATTTTGAGTAAATTACTTGGTGGTGGCAGCAATATCAGTTGAAGGAATTAGTGCCTTAGAGAAGTTTTAACCTAAACTGGTAAAATATAATCTTAGGGGGTCTTTCATGCGGGTCCCCACATCTGTACCCTAGAGTTCAGAATGTGTGGGGGAGAACCCTGACACCTTCTCTTGGGGAGGAGCCTCCCTACAAAAGGTGGGCAGCCCCTCCTGTCCCCCCTCACCTTCCATCGGGACTTCCCCCTCTGGGCTCCCCTCTGGGTCCCCCTCCTATGTCCCCCAAAAGGGAAGGTGACCCTGGTCCAGCTGCGGGCTCACAGCTACCGGCTATGACAGGCCCTTCACTGGACAGCAAAATCCCCTCACTTTCCCTCAGGTTGAGATTGCTTCCAGCTACAGAGTCCTTGGAGTCCATTCCCACTGCAGCAATCACCAGGACCCCAACTTCCATCTCCCGGGTACATGTTTCTGTAAATTGTGTGCCACTGTTGCAACAGTCAGCTCAGCCTGCAAATCCGTTTCCATGTGTACCTTAGCTAAAGGTGCAAGGACTTTGTAACCTCCCACCAGTTCTAATTCTGCCATTTTCCCTGGTAACAAATCCTTCTCCTGGATCAGGTCCTTCCTGACCACAGAAGTTTCTGCACCCGTGTTCCTCCATCCTTGGAGTACTTTGCCATTAAGTTTAACAGCGTGCATATGCTCACTGTTTGGTTGTGTAGAAGCAACCTTTAAAAATCTTGTATGGAAAGAGGCATTAGCCTGGGATACCCCTGTGCTCTGAGAAACAGCATGTCAAGGTTCCTTCTCCACTCTGAACTCTAGGGTACAGATGTGGGGACCTGCATGAAAACCTCCTAAGCTTACTTTCACCAGCTTAGGTTAAAACTTCCCCAAGGTACAAATTAATTTTATCCTTTGTCCTTGGATCTCCACTGCCACCACCAAACTCTAACTGGGTTTACTGGGAAACGTAGTTTGGACACGTCTTTCCCCCCAAAATCCTCCCAACCCTTGCACCCCACTTCCTGGGAAAGGTTTCGTAAAAATCCTCACCAATTTGCATAGGTGACCACAGATGCAAACCCTTGGATCTGAGAACAATGAAAAAGCATTCAGTTTTCTTACAAGAAGACTTTTAATAGAAGTAAAGAAATCACCTCTGTAAAATCAGGATGGTAGATACCTTACAGGGTAATTAGATTCAAAACATAGAGAATCCCGCTAGGCAAAACCTTAAGTTACAAAAAAGACACACAGACAGGAATACTCATTCTATTCAGCACAGTTCCTTTCTCAGCCATTTAAAGAAATCATAATCTAACACATACCTAGCTAGATTACTTACTAAAAGTTCTAAGACCCCATTCTTGTTCTATCCCCGGCAAAAGCAGCATACAGACAGACACAGACCCTTTGTTTCTCTCCCTCCTCCCAGCTTTTGAAAGTATCTTGTCTCCCCATTGGTCATTTTGGTCAGGTGCCAGTGAGATTACCTTTAGCTTCTTAACCCTTTACAGGTGGGAGGATTTTTCCTCTGGCCAGGAGGGATTTTAAAGGGGTTTACCCTTCCCTTTATATTTATGACACAGCAGCTTCATGTATTACCTGCTGCCTGTTCCCACTTAGCCAAAGACGTTTATTTTTGCAGACTAACAGACTAACACGGCTGCTACTTTGAAACCTGTCACTATGCAAGGCACTGAATTTAGCTGTATGGAGTGGAAATCTATCAACTTCATGAAAAAAACTCGTACAGATACAGACAGACATCGTCTTCCTTTCCAAGTGCAAACAGATGGACATCATACCAAAAGGACTAAAGGTAAAAAATCCATTACAATCTACATATCACACAGACTATGCTGAGAGATTGTGCCACCCACTCTCAAAGAAACTGCGAAACCACCTGATCAACATCCTATACAACAAACGGAAAGATTAAGAATGAGCTCTCAAAACTGGATACCTTCATAAAAAAACAACCTTCCACACAAACTTCCTCATGGACAGACTTTACAAAAACTAGACAAGCCATTTACAACACAAACTTTGCTTCTCTACAAAGGAAAAAGGACACTAAACTATCTAAACTGCTACATGCCACAAGGAGCCACAACAGTAGTTCCCTTAACCCACCCAACAATATTGTTAATCTTTTGAGCTATACTCTTAGCCCGGCAGAAGAGTCTGTCGTATCTCGGGGCCTCTCCTTTTTTCCCTCCAGGCCCACGAACATGATACAGTTCTGTGGTGACCTAGAATCCTACTTTTGACGTTGCTGACTCAAAGAATATTTCCAACACACCTCTGAACAACATACTAACCCACAGAATCCTTCCCACCAGCACTACAAGAAGAAGGATTCTGCATGGACTCCTTCTGAAGGTCAAAACAACAGACTGGACTTCTACATAGATTGCTTCCATCGACATGCACGGGCTGAAATTCTGGAAAAGCAGCATCACTTGCCCCATAATCTCAGCCGTGCTGAACACAACACCATCAACAGCCTCAGGAACAACTCTGACATCATAATCAAACAGGTTGACAAAGGAGGTGCTGTCATCATCACGAATAAGTTGGAATATGAACAAGAGGCTGCTAGGCAGCTCTCTAACTCCACATTCTACAGGCCATTATCCTCTGATCCCACCGAGGAGTACCAAGAGAAACTACACCATCTGCTCAAGAAACTCCCTGAAAAAGTACAGGAACAGATCTGTACAGACACATGCCTAGAACCCTGACCAGGGGTATTCTGTTTGCTACCCAAGATCCATAAACCTGGAAATCCTGGACGCCCCATCGTCTCAGGCATTGGCACCCTCAGCAGGATTGTCTGGCTATGTGGACTCTCTCCTCAGGCACTACGGTACCAGCACTCCCAGCTATCTTCGAGACACCACTGACTTCCTGAGGAAACTACAATCCATCGGTGATCTTCCAGAAAACACCATCCTGGCCACTATGGATGTAGAAGCCCTCTACACCAACATTCCAAATAGAGATGGACTACAAGCTATCAGAAACAATATCCCCAATAATGTCACAGCAAACCTGGTGGCTGAACTTTGTGACTTTGTCCTCACCCACAACTATTTCACATTTGGGGACAATATATACCCTCAAGTCAGCGGCACTGCTATGGCTACCCGCATGGCCGCACAGCATGCCAACTTTTTTTATGGCTGACTTAGAACAACGCTTCCTTAGCTCTCATCCCCTAACACCCCTACTCTACTTCCGCTACATTGTTGACATCTTCATCATCTGGACCCATGGAAAAGAAGCTCTTGAGGAATTCCACCATGATTTCAGCAATTTCCATCCCACCATCAACCTCAGCCTAGACCAATCCACACAAGCGGTCCATTTCCTGGACACTACTGTGCTAATAAGCAATGGTCACATAAACACCACCCTATACCGGAAACCTACTGACCGCTATACTTACTTACATGCCTCCAGCTTTCATCCAGGACACACCACATGATCCATTGTCTACAGCCAAGCTCTAAGATACAACCTCATTTGCTCCAATTCCTCAGACAGAGACAAACACCTGCAAGATCTCTATCAAGAATTCTTAAAACTACAATACCCACCTGCTGAAGTGAGAAAACAGATTGACAGAGTCAGAAGAGTACCTAGAAGTCACCTACTGCAGGACAGGCCTAACAAAGGAAATAGCAGAACGCCACTAGCCATCACCTTCAGCCCCCAACTAAAACCTCTCCAACGCATCATCAAATATCTACAACCTATCCTGAAAGACTATCCCTCACTCTCACAGATCTTGGGAGACAGGCCAGTCCTTGCTTACAGACAGCCCCCCAACCTGAAGCAAATACTCACCAGCAACCATACACCACAAAAACACTAACCCAGGAACCTAACCTTGCAACAAAGCCTGATGCCAACTCTGTCCACATATCTATTCAAGTGACACCATCATAGGGCCTAATCACATCAGCCACACAATCAGGGGCTCATTCACCTGCACATCTACCAATGTGATATATGCCATCATGTGCCAGCAATGCCCCTTTGCCATGTACATTGGCCAAACCAGACAGTCTCTACGCAAAAGAATAAATGGACACAAATCTGACATCAGGAATCATAGCATTCAAAAACCAGTAGGAGAACACTTCAGCCTCTCTGGTCACTCAGTAACAGACTTAAAGATGGCAATTTTGCAAGAGAAAAGCTTCAAAAACAGACTCCAATGAGAAACTGTTGAACTGGAATTAATTTGCAAACTCGATACCATTAACTTGGGTTTGAATAGAGACTGGGAGTGGCTGGGTCATTAAACAAATTGAATCTATTTCCCCATGTTAAGTATCCTCACACCTTCTTGTCAACTGTCTAAATGGTCCATCTTGATTTTTACTACAAAAGTTTTTTTCTCCTGCTGATAATAGCTCATCTTAACTAATTAGCCTCTCACAGTTTGTATGGCAACTTCCACCTTCTCTGTATGTATATATATATATATATATCTTCTCAGGGCCAGCTCTAGGCACCAGCAAAACAAGCAGGTGCTTGGGGCGGCACATTTCTAGCCGCAGCATTCTGGCGCTGGCCATGCTGCCCCTAGAAATGTGTCCCTGCACCCCAGCTTGCCTCCGCCTCTTCCTGCTCCCCTGAGTGCGCCGCCGCTGCTCCGCTTCTCACCCCTCTCTCCCTCCCAGGCTTGCTGTTTTGCACAGCAAGCCTGGGAGGGAGGGAGGAGAAGCCGAGCGGCAGCACGCTCAGGGGAGGCAGTGGTGGTGGAGTGGAGGTGAGCTGGGGCGGGGAGTGATTCCTCTACCCCCCCCCGCTACTTCCTGCACGCCCCCCCAACCCTCGCTCATCTCCACTCCACCTACTCCCCTGAATGCGCTGCCTCTCCCTCGCCTGAGAGGAAGGGGGGAGAAGTGGAGTAGCGGTGTGTTCAGGGGAGCAGGCAGAGCGGAGGTGAGCTAGGGTGGGGCCTTGTGTGGGGGAGCCTCAGGAAGCAATGCGGGGGGAGAATGCGGCACGCCCAGGGGAGGGGGGGGCAGGGATTTGGAGAAGGGGTTGGGAAGGGGCGAAGTTGGGGTGGAGCCGGGGGCGGTGGGGACGAAAAAAAGCAGGGGCGGCCAAAAATTTTTTTACTTGGGGCAGTAAAAATCCGAGAGCCAGCCCTGTATCTTCTTATGATATGTTCCATTCTATGCATCCGATGAAGTGGGCTATAGCCCACAAAAGCTTATGTTCCGATAAATTTGTTAGTCTCTAAGGTGCCACAAGTCCTCCTGTTCCATTTATTCTTCAGGTGCTCAGTGGACTTACAATGGTAGCACCTCTGGGGCTCCTCTGCTTGTGCAGGAGACTTGGGACGAGTAACAGGGGAATGGGGAGGTGAACGCCCAGCCTCCTTTTTCCCAGGGGTAAAGTGGTGATTCTGCTTTCCCCCCACCCTGCACCCCTCGGCCAGTGGTTTGTGTTTAATGGCAGCTTGTGACTGCTCGGAAGAGTCTGCAAACCCAGCCAATCCACCCCACTGCATTCATCTTTTTGTCCCACAAATACTGTTTTACATCATCACTGCACATATTCAGGAATTGTTCCTAAGTAACTAAATCACACATTTCTTCAAGGCTTGTAATGCCTTTTCCCCTCACCCACTTATCTAACAGATCTCTCACTTCATTTACATAAGCCACATTACTCAATCCAGATCCCCTCTTAAAACTCCTGAATTTATTCCTGCAGGTTTCAGGTGTAATCTGAAACTGTTTCAAAACCAGTTTGAAGCATCATCACAGGCATCTTGTTGAATATATGTCCAGAGCTCTTCCAGTCAATTTTGCCATTAACATAGTCATTTTTTGATCATCAGGAATTGCATGGAGTGTGCACAGTCTCTCAAAGGTGATGAAACATTCAGCAATATTACTGGATTCATCATACTGCGGACATAGTTGCTCCCATTTGTGGATTTTTGGGGAAGTGGAGCCAGCTGCTGAAGGGTTTTGTGTCTTCCACTCCATAACAGTCAGTTCATGCTCACCCTCGCCCCTCCCCCTAACTCAATATATGCATAAAGTATACAACACTATAAACTAGTCTAGATACAGTCTTCATCAGTTATTACAGGCAGCTCCAAATCCATCACAATGTTACACCATTGCTCCCTCAGTTGGTCAGTATTCTGAATCAACATTGACTTTCTAGCCATTGGATGGGATGCGATCTAAACCCAAGGAAGCTCAGTTCAGCACGATGCTTAGGGCAGTTACTTGTGGCAACGTTTAGCTGTATTCTATGCTTTAATTCTCATTCTCTCTCCTACATCCACTCACCCCCTCTTTGCACTACCCCCGCAGCCCCTTCTTCTCTCTCTTGCTCTTCCCCCCACATACATGGCAACAAATGACTCAAAGCCCCCTCTGTGCCGCCTCTGTGGCCTTATATGACGGCTGAAGTGAGACCAGACAAGGAGCAGCAGTCTGGAGATGTCATAGTTTCTCTTGCTGTCTCATTTCTCATTTGCTGATCAGCTTGTTCAGTGGACTGGGTGAGAACAGATGTCACTTCCACACTTTTGTTGGTAAACTGACTGATAGTGGTGGCAGGAGAGGTGCAGGTGCTTCTGCTTAGATCCAGAACAGTTACTAGTACCCCAGCTTGTAGTGCTGATGGAGAATCAAGTCCTCCATCAGCCTTTCTACCCTTTTCTTAGCTACAGATGAGACCAGATGCATGCAATTCCCCTCTGCCAGTGGCTCTGAGTTGGAGAAGATGGTGCTGTGAGAGAAGGAAACCTTATTAAAATCAGAAAGTACCTTGCCAAAATCAAGCATGATCAGAAGAATTATGAAACCATGTGTCAAGTGAATGCATTTATATTTAAACATCCTTATGTTTAAAATAATTTCCAGTTGCTGCTGGCAGTTGCTCAGCAGCTGAACATGGTGGAGTGCCGTTTCTGGTCCTGAGAAACAAGCATTGACTGGTGGGATCATATCATTATGCAGTATGGGATGATGATCAGTGATTGCAGAACTTTCATATGCAGAAGGCCACTTTCCAGGAACTGTGTGTCGAGCTCTCCCCTGCAGTGCAGCGAAGTTGAAATGAGATCTGCTCTGACAGTGGAGAAGCAAATGGTGATTGCTGTGTAGAAGCTTGCAATGTCAGACTGCTACCAGTCAGTGGGGAATCAATTTGGAGTTGGTAAATCCACCATGGGGGCTGTTGTTATCCAAGTATGCAGGGCCATTAATTGCCTTTTGCTAAGAAGTGTTGTGATTTAGTTGGGGATTGGTCCTGCTTTGAGCAGGGGTTTGGACTAGATGACCTCCTGAGGTCCCTTCCAACGCTGATATTCTATGATTCTATGACTCTGGCCAATGTGCAGGAGATACTGGATCGTTTTGCTGCAGTGGGGTTCCCTAACTGCAGCAGGGCGATAGAGGGCACACATATCCCTATCTTGGCACCAGACCACCTTGCCAACGAGTACATAAACAAGAAAGGGATAGTTTTCATTGGTGGCGCAAGTGCTGGTAGATCACCAGGGCCATTTTACTGACATCAATGTGGGATGGTCAGGGAACGTGCATGATGTACACATCTTTAGGAGCACAGGTCTATTCAGAAAGCTGCAAGCAGGGACTTTCTTTCCAGAATGCAAAATAACCATTGTTGATGTTGAAATGCCAATAGTGATCCTGGAAGACCTAGCCTGTCCCTTACTCCAGTGGTTCATGAAGCCGTACACCTGACAACTGGACAGCAGCAAGGATCAGTTCACTAATAGGCTCAGCAAGTGCAGAATGGTGGTTGAATGTGCCTTTGGCTGTTTAAAGGGTTGTGGGAGCAGTTTGCTTACTAGGTTAGACCTCAGTGAAAGAAATATCCCCATGGTTATAGATGCCTGCTGTATGCTTCATAATATCTGTGAGGCAAAGGGAGAGAAGTTTCCATAGAGGTGGAGGTAGAGAGGCTGTCTGCTAATTTTGAGCAGCCAGATACCAGGGCTATAAGAATTGCTTAGAGTGAAGCACTGCATCTCTGGGAGGCTTTGAAAACTCATTTCAGTAATGAGCCACAGTAATGTGTGCTGCTTCTCTGTATTGTGTCTTCCCATAGCATGAACCTTGCTATGACTGCTGAGTTTTTGTCTTCGGCACATCCCCTCCATTGCTTCAGTTTCCCTGTCCCTCCCTCCCTGCCATTTTAAATTAATAAATATTATTTCATTCTCAAGACACGGACTTTTATTGAATAAACATATTGAACTTAAAGATCACAAATAGAATTTAACATTGGATATATGGTAGAATAAAATTGGGAGGCGAAAAACACATTAATCTTGTCTTTAAAACAGAGTGGCCATGACTGTCACAAATCATTGTATGTGTTGCTTTTATTCTTAGTACCCTCCACTGAGGTTGAGTGGAAGGGAAATTGCATTTGCCCCCTTTGTCTCCTGGAATGTTTGCAAGAGGGGGAGGGGGAATACGGCGATGTTGGAATGTCATTCTGCAGGGGCTGCAGTGGGAGTCTAGCCTCAAGGTGTTTCTTCTGAAAGTCAACCAGATGCCTCAACCTGCCTGTTTGCTCCTTCAGAATCCCCAGCATCTCCTGCTGTGTGCCAAACTCGCTCTCCTGGGCTGCTGTCCTGCTTGCCATGTCCAGTTTTTCAGAAAGAGCAATCCTCCACACGCTCTGCTCAGTATCAGCTTTCCCAGAGGCATTCATAATCTCATTAAACATGTCATCGCACATTCTTTCACCTTCAGCTTATCTGAGAGAGCGTCTCCGCCGGTGTGGAGGAAGCGCTGAAGGCCACACTTTCAGCTGTAAGCCATGAAAAGCACAAAGCAACCATTGTCAGTGCAGACCCAGTGTCTAGTGCAGAGTTGCTATATAAAAATACCCCTTATTTCATGGACATTTAAGGAAGAATATTTTCATTTACACAAGGTATTCATTTAACCAGTTGCTATCCCAGCCATGGTGAGTATGGCCCAGGGGTTTGGGTGCAGGACTGTCAGCAGCATTGGGTGGGCAATCCACAGCACGACCAGAGGTGGCCAGGGGCCCATGCCGCCTCCCATTTGTAACATGAACATTGCCTGGAAATCAGGAACCAGAGCTGACCCTCCCAAACTGCAAGCCTTGGCAGAGGCTACACCGGGGGAGAGGGGGTGCTTGCGGCAGCAAGTGGATACTACTAAATTTCCCTTAGCCCACTGTGGTGCTGCTGCTGCTAGCCATCGCCTGAGGTTTGCAGTTACTAAGGTCAATATTGACCCCTGCGACCCAAAGTACAGCCATGTTTTGGAAACTGTGGGTGAAGGGGCGGAAAATCACAAGGGGAGAGGGAGCACAGGCACTATTTTTCGCTGTCCAAGCAATTGAAATGAAAACTACTCTACAATCTCTGCTAGGTGGCCCTACCTGATATCACTCTCTTGAGGGGAACAGCGGTGGCAATGGAACAGATGCTGCAAGCATCCGGGTACAGACTGGGTCCTTATGCTGCTATGCTGTGTAATGCAATTATGCCAGCTGAATTAATACTGAAGTGGTTTGGGAAAGTGTCCTGCCATGGAAGAAATAAGGCAGCCCTCCCCAGAAACCTTCTGCAGTGGATTGCGGAGTACCTCAATGAAAGTTTCCTGGAGCTCTCTATGGAGGATTCCCAGGTCATCCCTGTATACATAGTCTTTTTTTTTTTTTTTTAATGACCCTGTTTTTCTGCCTGCCACTTATCTTTGGGTGAATAAACAATACAGTGGTTTTGAAAAAGCTCTTGAGTCACTTAAATCAGCTGCTGGTCACCTCTTCCAAAGAGAATTCTCCTGCAGAGGCAAAGCCCAGTTGGTCCTGCTAGAGGAGCCATGGTTGGTAAACTGGGGTGCAAAGAGACAGTTTAACTGTTGGTTCCACCCTGATGAAAGGTGAGGGAAGTGAAGGCTGTCTCTAGAGGGGTGCACTCAATAGGGATTGCAAAAGGAACTAAAGGGCAGCTTGTCCTGTAACTGTAACAGAGAGTCAGAATGACAAATGAGAATTGCACCTATGTGACTGAGAGCAGAATGTGGGCAAAGTCTCAAAAGTCTCTGTATATGGAGACAAGACTCCCCTCCAGAGTCACATAATGTTGTACAAGGTACCTGACCTCAGTTTCTTAGAATCTGAGCCATTGCTGGCTAGTACCCCTGGAAATGAAAACATTGCTTTTGTTGCCCTGGGGAGTCTGATGAGTGTGGCATTAGCATGTCATATCCTTAGCCTCCCTTCCCCACTTGGCCAGATGGTAGCTCTCTCCGTAGAGGAAAAGAAAGCAATGGCACCTCAATGCATTGTATAGTGAGAACATAAAGTGCTGGGGTAGGGAAGAACATTCAAACCTGTGAATACATTTAGTTTATTTCACTAAACTACCAACTGCAGAGCCCACTGCAGTATCTGCTAGTATTATTGTAATGGCTAGGAAGAATTCTTGCCTGCACTTTCAGAGGAAGAAGTAGCATTTATAAGGTGAAGCTCTTGGGAGAAATTGGAGTGGGTCTCACACATAATGCAGAGCCATACACATAGCAAATGAATGAAATGAGGGGAGGGATAGCTCAGTGGTTTGAGCATTGGCCTGCTAAACGCAGGGCTGTGAGTTCAATCCTTGAGGGGGCCATTTAGGGATTTGGGGCAAAAATTGGGGATTGGTCCTGCTTTGAGCAGGGGGTTGGACTAGATGACCTCCTGAGGTCCCTTCCAATCCTGCTATTCTATGATTCTAAGATTTTATTCCATATTACTAGCAGGAAGCTGACCTGCATTTAAAGTCATCACCTATAAACCTATTTACCCAGAGCTTTTTCTAGTGTTATAGCTCTTGTGAATTAAGTTGTTACTGTCCCTCCAACTGACCCCTCCCTCCCTCCCTCCCGAATGCACACTTTAATCATAAAAATCCAGCGTTGTCTTGTATTTCTTCTGCTTCAGGTACAGTGTACTAGTGAGTGGAAACAATTCTGAGCACCAGTGATCTTTGTTGCCTGCAGCTTCCCCTCCATTTCAAGTTGCTATATTAATTCTGAGGAAGACAAAGAATAGTTACCATGACCTGAGGCCTCTTGTTATTTGGATGTCTATCCCTTGCCTCTTTCTTTGGAGTACCAAAAAACATCCCAAATTCTGTTTTCTTGATTGAGAAGGCTGCCATCTAGGTATTGCGGGGTGCAGAATGGGAGGGGGCTCGGAACTGTATATAAAGTACACAGCTACGGTCAGAGCAGCAGAGAGTAAAAACTGGGGTTAGCTTTTCACTGTTCTTGCTTGCGAAGCACAGAGGAAAGAATTCTCTCTGCACACACACATGCCTAAACCTTTCAGTGTATTCCTGAAGATAGGGAACAAAGACCATCTAAACAGGAGCTAGTGAGGCAGCAAATCGCACAAGAAATATTTCCTAATGAACTGGAAGGGCTTGCCCATGTGCCTTCAAGAAATGTTTAGCTAGATACAATAGACAGCTCATTGTCTTGACTCGGAGAACTGCACTGGAAAGAGATGCTGTGTGGTGGCTCTGCAAGGATAGGAGAACACTTACAGTAGCTGCCCATATCGCATTTGTTTCCCTCTTTAACACTGTATTGAAGAAACAGCCCTTTAAATTCACCAGGGACATGGCAGGCCTGATCACACTTTTAGCTATTGAAAACTTTACTGAAGAAGAACTGTCTCACATCTAACTGTGAACCAAGATCAGTAGCAGGGATTTTGTGTGTAATTATTTTTAAAACATTTATTTCATATTTCTGACAGTACCTGGACTCATCTACAGGGCGAGGAATACAAACCAGAGAAGCAGCTGGGAGTTGCCTTTAAAATTGGCTAGCTCTTAGTTTCTGTTTAAAACTATGTTTACATAAATTGAGAGGTATAGGGGTGTCCCCATCTAGACATATACATGGGGAGCCTCTTCATGCATATAAACAGTGGCTTTGATTCTGATATCACACCATTATATCTTAGGAGTAATGCCACTGAAGTTGATGGAATTACACTGCAGTAAGAGAGAGGAGAATCAGGCCCAGCATATACATCCAAACCCTCCGTGGTCAGGTGCAGCAGGGAGGCGTGAGCTTTATAAATGCCCGCAATAACAGCATTGCCTCCGGTCAGCATGCTGAGAAAGAGGAGAGGTGGAACATAATGTTCAGTTCAGACTGGCTCATGGTGTGACAGTTTGAACCCCCCTTCTGGGATGCCATCTAATGTACTGGGGTTTCACTGAGCCTCCCCTGCTCAATCAGCCTTGCTTTCCTCTCCCTGCTTTGCAGAATTAGGCTCTCCGGCCTCCTGCAGCACACACACACAGGTAGAGCCACACCCCTCTGCAGACACAGACTCAAGTCAGCTCTGTGTGAGAGGACTCCCCCAGCACTCACATGCCCACCCCTTTTAGGAAATAAACCCAAAATAATACTGTCTTGTGCTGTACAGAAAAATCTGCACAGCGCAAGCTCATAAAAATCCACCCTCTTCCTCATTGTGATTTTAAGTGAATATAAGAGATTACAGACAGAACAAAGCAGATTACTAAGCAAATGAAACCAAACACGCAAACTAAGCTAGTTTCACTAAATAAATTGGTTACAAATAGTATTTCTCACCCTAGATATTGTTCCAGGTAGATTACAAAAAGTCTTTAAAGGCAGCTGCACTGGTCTCCCTCTTGAGACCTCAGGTATTATTACTCACAAGCTAGATGCCCTTCCACCTTGGGCTCAACCCTTCTCCCCTCAGTTCAGTTTTTGCTTCCAGGTGTTTTTTCAGTGTCTCTTTGGGTGGGGAGGCAGAGGAGAACCATGATGATGTCACTCTCCTGCCTTATATAGCTCAAAGGCAGGAACCCTTTGTCTTCTAGTAGAAAACCACTGGTATTCCAAAAGGGGAAGAGGGGTATCCAGTACCAGGTGACTTGGACCCATGTCTCTGCATGGCTGTGGCAGCCATTGCTTGTAGGCTGTCTCCAGCGTCCACGGGAAGACTAAGCTCTTTCACAGGCCATTGTCTCTGCCCATTAGCCCTGTCTGCTTTTCCATTGTTGTACCTGAAGAGCTGGTTGGGGGTGACACCCAAAGTAACACATTTGAAATACAGATACATAGTTAATATTCCTAACTTCAGATGCAGAAACGATACAAGCGTACAAATTGGATAATCTCATTCAATAAATCATAACCTTTCCAAAGATATCTCACATGAGCCACCCTGCATAAAGTATATCTCAGTTATGTCATATTCTTATCATAAGCATATTTTCATAAAGACTATGGAGTGAAACGTCACACATGGCATAGCCATGATTGACTGTAGAATCATCTAAGTAATGCAGCATTATTAAATACATATGAAGATCTATTTAACAGCATATCTCGAAGGACTACTATGGTCAGAAAAGTGACTATGTGAATGAAATGGCACCACCTTACTCTATTGCTCTATTCCCTATACATATTCAGTATTCCTGTCCGCTGACTTCAGTGATAAAAATATGTTACTGCTGCTTTTTACTCCCCTTTGCCCTGCAGAGCTACCAACTCTGGGAGAACTGGGATGGATTCTTTTCTGGCCCATGTATCATTAACATAATGATGAATTATGCCCATATGCTCCCCTTGTGACCATAAGCACTAGGGGCCAGATTTTGGATTGTAGGTGCTTCACTCACATGAATTTAGGCACCTGGGTGCAATCCCACTAGCTACCTGACTACACCTTTAGGCACCTAATGACCTTTGATAATCTGGCTTTAGGTAGGAAACACATTTTGCAGCTTCCTTGGTACCTTATAGTCCAAGCATTCTCCCCACCCCAGGCTACAGGAAGTGCAGAGAACAAAAGGCAGTTGAAAAGCCAGCCCTCTTCCCTAGCCCTTCAGTTGCTCAGCCCTATCGAGGCACTCCGACTGAGTCCTTGTCTCAAACATGGTATTGTGGTAGCCCCTGGATGTGTTCTCCTTCTCCTGCAACTTCTTAGTCTCTGAGGAGGAGCATGATCCTTAAAACTGCTCCTTCCTCTGCCTCCAGCCTTCTTCGACATCTTTTTTTCTGGTTTCAGAGTAGCAGCCGTGTTAGTCTGTATTCGCAAAAAGAAAAGGAGGACTTGTGGCACCTTAGAGACTAACCAATTTATTAGAGCATAAGCTTTCGTGAGCTACAGCTCACTTCCTCAGATGCATATCGTGGAAACTGCAGCAGGCTTTATATATACACAGAGAATATGAAACAATACCTATTCCCACCCCACTGTCCTGCTGGTAATAGCTTATCTAAAGTGATTTCCAGCACAAATCCAGGTTTTCTCACCCTCCACCCCCCCACACAAATTCACTCTCCTGCTGGTGATAGCCCATCCAAAGTGACAACTCTTTACACAATGTGCATGACAATCAAGCTGGGCTATTTCCTGCATAAATCCAGGTTCTCACATCCCCCCACCCCCATACCAGCAGGAGAGTGAGTTTGTGTGTGTATGGGGGTGGGGGGATGTGAGAACCTGGATTTATGCAGGAAATAGCCCAGCTTGATTGTCATGCACATTGTGTAAAGAGTTGTCACTTTGGATGGGCTATCACCAGCAGGAGAGTGAATTTGTGTGGGGGGGTGGAGGGTGAGAAAACCTGGATTTGTGCTGGAAATCACTTTAGATAAGCTATTACCAGCAGGACAGTGGGGTGGGAATAGGTATTGTTTCATATTCTCTGTGTATATATAAAGCCTGCTGCAGTTTCCACGATATGCATCTGAGGAAGTGAGCTGTAGCTCACGAAAGCTTATGCTCTAATAAATTGGTTAGTCTCTAAGGTGCCACAAGTCCTCCTTATCTTTTTTTCTGCAGCTCTTGAGAAATGTGGCTACAATTAGCTCCCATTCCTACAACACTTATGCAGATGAGTAGTCCCATTGAGTTCATTCAGACACCTTGATTTGTAAATCTTGTAAGAAGTGGACTCCAGAGGCTAGAAATGATTTTTGTTAGTGAGCTCCATGAAGGGAGGATCTGAGGCTTACTTATAGTACCAAGTGGAAATGGTTTTCAGTATAGCATCAATTTTCACCCTGTCAATGCGTCTGTTCCTAATCATCCTGGATTATCATTAAAGCACTCAGATCTCTTAAAAGAGTTATATTAAGGTTAATCTAGCAGTAATATCTGCCTTACATCCTCCACTTCAGCGATGCAATTTTTTCCAATTCTATGATAGCCCGTTCAAAAATTTGGTGAACACATGTTTTTCTGTCTTTTAAGGATTTTTCCTTTCTGTTAGACTCCTCCTGTCTCTGATAGAACCTGCATTTGAACTTATGTCCACCTGTTCTTTGTATGATTTGTCTATTAAGATAGTCACCAAGAATACTATTACCTCTGCTCCCAGAGTGAGTGAAATTCAAGCACTGATGGCATGACCACTTTATATCATCTTCCAGAAGGACAGAGTTACTCTTCATCCTCATCATAAATTTCTGCAGAAAGTGGTTTCAAAATTTCTCTAAAATCAATTTATTCACTTACCAGTATTCTTTCCAAGACCTCATCCATCTCCTGCAAAAGCTAATTTCAAAATTAGGCATTTTATGAGCTCTTTTGTATATCACCTCCATAGGACAAAACCATTCTGCAAATCACCCATTTATCTCTTTTGATAATAAATCCAGAGGACAGGCTGTTTCAACACTAAGACTATCAAATTGAGTGTCAGACTGCATTAGAATTTCCTATAAACTGAACAAGTTAACTCTGTCATCTTGTATCAAGGCATGTTCTGTTAGAACTCAGGCAGCTCAAAGCTCGTCAGATGAACTGAAGCTACCTCTGGGGCTTCTGTGTTAAGGACAGCGTCATTATTGTGGGTTGGATGCGGCTTAGCTTCTTTTAGCTCAGGGCACTGATTTCTCAGGTGCTCAGTGGAGTTACACTGAAAACACATTCTTGGACCCTCCTCCTTCACAGAAGGCTTGTGATGGGGATTTCCAGAACGGGAACGATTTTGTGGGGGTGAGTGACTGGGCTTCCAACCACCCTCCTTCCCAGCGGTAAAGCAGGATCTCCCCTTTACACTGGGTTTGTAGCCCTCATTCTGTGGCTTGCACTTATTGGGCATCTGGGCTTGCACAAAAGAATCAGCCAGAGTGGCCATTTCTTTCACAGACAGCCTTCCAGCATGCAAACCACACCCTTAGTGTCTGTGTGCAACTGCAGCTTGCCAGCCACACTTGGGTTACACTCTGGCTCTCACCAGCCTTGGTTATGCCACAGCGCCAAGTAACACCAACACCTCCCCAGTCTTAGATTTCCCCTCCTCCCCCCACCCCTAATGTATGTTCTGTACTGCCCAGCCCTTTCCTGGATAATACAAGTTATATTACGTACATTATTTCTTTAAAAGAATAATATGCACACAACTTGTCACCCTCCCCCCATGTTGTTTCCCAGACACTTCAATTTAAACACACTGGATTAGATAAAACAATAACATAAAGTTATTGACTACAAATAGATAGATTTTAAGTGAATACAAGTCATGAGGCATAAAAGTCAGATACGGTTACAAGAAAAATAAATATAAAACATTTACTTAATACCTAACTTAACAAACTATATCAGATTCAAGCAAAGTTTCTCACCATATACTTTCAGCAGTGTTACTGGTCAAACCCTGTAGGACAAAACCCTTTCTCCCAGAATCCAACAAAGGCTTCCTTTGTTCCATCAGGTGCAGTGAATGTGATGGGCAGGGAGAGAGAGAGGGGAATCTTAGGGTGTCTGCTCATTCTTTTTATAGTCCTTTCCCCCATTTGAGAAGCATTTCCAGCTGGGAGAAAGACAGCAGGCAGTCTGTGTGGAAGGGAAGGCTGTGCTGTTCCTTTACTAAGGTATAGATTTTTTTTGCCCCTGCCCCCTTTCCTGCCAAAGAATGGCCACTTCGCAGGTAATGGTTCATCTGCCTCGTTTACACCTGGGTGAGGCATCAGTTTACCCTTTGTTGCTGAGGAACTGGTTTGGCCAGTCCCCAGATTTCTCTGGAAAACATACTTTTAGTCATGATTTTGGCTTATGTTTATGGTTTTACATATAATGCCGTTATGTGCATTTTGCCATGATACTGTTGATCAACAAATTATGAGTTTTTACATGTTAACCACAAGGCATACCTTGTACAAACAATATTCCAATAGTGTGTAGGGTGTGAACACAGGAGTATATTCTGTCACACTCTCACAAGCATGAGACTCGGGCCTGATCTACACTACAAAGTTCAGCTTAAGCTGCCTTATGTCAACCTAACTCTAAGTGTCTATGCTAAATGTAGCTTCCACCTACATAACTTGCCCTCTATACCGACTTAATAACTCCACGAGAGGCGTGAGAGGTGTAGCACTTAAGCTGATGTATTTAGGTCGATGCAGTGTCTGTGCAGACACTGTGTTACTTACATTGACTGTGGCTGCCTTTCAGAAACCATCCCACAATGCCCCACCCTGGCAATTAAATTCATGCAAGCACTCCTGGTGTGAACATGCACCTCCAACACAAGGATTGTAATGTGGATGCGTAAAACCAATTCAGTTACCATGGTGGCTGTACATTGATGTAACTTAGATTGACTTAATTTTGTAGTGTATACTTGTCCTAAGTCTTCCTCTGAATCCATTTCAGAGAAGTCGAATTCAGTTGTAAGCAAGCCCATCAGCTTGGCCCCTGAGGACTTAGAACCTAGTAGGTCCAACAAGCATGACATGAAAGCCTGTAAACATTAGCCTGTGTTGGTACTGGACCATGCTGCATTGGTACGGTCATCCTTGGAACCTGACAAATCCCAGGATCTGTAAGCACCAATGAAGTCCGATCACTGTCAACTTCAGTCACCGCCCTGCTAGCCAGCTCCAACAGCTCGAACAAGTAGAACCCCTCTCACAGGGGAGATGTGAATCTATTGCTGCTCCACAAGACCTTTTCACTCTCCCAGATCCGGAATCCTCTTCCCCTTCTCCCCTACACCTCCAGAGAGATAATATCATCACTCAGGGAGTCAAATGCTGAAAGGAGTTTGTCGCCTGTTCCATACGCGGAATACCACTAACTGTTCTGCCACTGGAACCAGAATCAGCCTTCTTTTCATCCGGAGATTCCAAACCACCCAATGAACATTTTTTCCTCTATCCTACATATTCTCCCTCGCCCAAAAGATCTGCACAGCTCTAGGACCAACTGCCGCTTCATCTAACTCAGAGCCGTTGGTACTCCAATGTGTGGGGTGCCCTGTGACCACCTATTGACCCCTCCTACTGGCCATATTGGGGATTAGAGACCAATACTCTCCAGCAAGTCAATTCAATCTGCTAAGGGGTCACCATTTGCCTCCAGTCTAAGGGGCTGCTCAGATCTGCACCTAGATCTGACAGAAGAGGAAGAGAAACATTACACAGTGGATCCAGCGGTTCTGCCGGAACCAGTAAGACTGCCATCTTCATCTCCCAATGAATCAGCGACTCGTATGTTTCTTCTCTCCTCCCCCACCCCAATAACTTCAAACAGTTCCAGGACCTTCTTCGCAGAATTGCTGGAGAACTTCAGATTTCTCTTGAAAAGGTCCAGGACTCCTAGCACAAATTCTTACACATCCTCCAGTCATCCAGATCCAAGAGAATAGAGCTCCCCATTAATGATGCCATATTGTAATCAGCTAGGACAGTTTGGCACATCCCTGGCATCTGCGTTCCCACCCCAAAAAGGGCAAAGAAACATTAGTATGTGCCAGCCAAAGGAACAGAATTTTTTTGTTTTCTCGTCCTGCTCCCAACTCACTGGTAGTCCAGGCTGCTTGTAAAAGGGCTAGACAACAATGTCCCTGGTCAGCTTCTACTGATAAAGATGCCTGGATCTGTTGGGGAGTTAGGTCTTATCATCTAGTGTCCAGTTAAGGATAGCCAGTTATCAAGTACTAATGGCTAAATGTGACTTCCTGCATTACTCCAGGTTTGCGGTGGTTCCTGACAGCCTTCCTCAGCAGGACAGAGTTTTTTTTCCAAGCTCTAACAGACAAAGGAAAACTGATAGCCAAGACCACTCTCCAATCTGCAGTCAATAACGCTGATATTTCCTCTAGAGCTATGGCTACTGCCATGGCTCCATGCATCAGAGCTCCCTATGAAGGTCCGGAATATCATTGAGAACCTCCCCTTTGATGAATCTCATCTCTTCAACCAGAAGACAGACGAGTCCCTCCATACCCTGAAGGACTCCAGGGCCACCCTCTGCTCATTGGGGATAAGCACGCCTGCCCCTAAGAGGAAGTTTCACTCCCCATTGTTCAGCCCTGAACATAAGGGTCAGCAGTTTTTCCATCATGGCCCTGTGAACCATCATGCAAGAGAAAGAGGGTTCAAAAGTCCTGCTTCCCCACACCCTCTCTAACAGGCTCTACATCTCAATCTCAGGCCCCAGCTTGACATTATTTTTGGTGGGTGCTCAAGAGCTGTGAAACACTAAGCCCACATCTCCTGATCCCTACATGTCATTTGGGGATTGTCTAACATTCTTTTTCAACACCTGGAGTGCAATAACAACAGACCAGTGGGTGCTGAACATCATCCACTTTGGCTATATGATAGAATTGTGTCCCTGCCTCCTCCAAAAAAAACCCTCCCCACCCCCTTGTGGGGGCCACTCTCACAAGAGTATTCCCAAACAAGAGGTGAACTCCTTATTGTAGCAAGAAGCAATAGAACACATCCTTCCTCAATGCCAAGAGAGAGGGTTTTACTTGACTTACTTCCTGGACCTCCAGTATCTCAACCTCTTCATTCACAAACTAAGATTTTGCATGACCATGCTGACATCTATAATTCTGTCTTTAGAAAAGGGCATGTGGTTTACGGCTCTCGATATGAAGGATTCCTACTTTGATGTAGACATCCTTTCTAACAGTAGAAAGGACTCTACTAGAAGATGTTACTTAGTTAAATAGAAGTGCTTTTCTTCCTGGGCACATCAAAGAAGCATTCTCTTAGAAACTGCAGCTATCCCTCTTGTCTTGGATTATATCCTCTTTTTGAAGACATCAGGTTTGTTCATCAGCTCCTTGCGAGTCCATTTGGTGGCAATCAGTGCATACCATCCAGTTTCTCAGGGCTACTTGGTCTTTGCATATCGACTGGAAAGGCCTCATCAGAACCTTCCCACCTATTCAGAAGCCTACTACACAGTGGGACTTAAACCTTGTTCTCTCAGTACTCACAAGGCCCACCTTTGAACTTTTAGCTTCTTGCTCCATGTCTTTCTTTTCTACAAAGGTCACTTTCCTTGTAACCACCTCCTCAGCTAGAAGGATTGGCAAGCTTGGAGCAATTATGGTAGATCCTCCTTACATAATATTTCATAAGGATAAGGTTTCTTTGCATCTACACCCCAAATTCATTCCTAAAGTAGTTTCAGAATTTCACCTAAATCAGTCGATTCATTTACCTATGTTCTTCCCAAAACCATACACTTCCTCAGAGGAATGAAGACTGCACTTCCTCAATATTTGATGACAGATTCTGCCCCAGGCTGGGTTGTAGAGCAATGGCTGCTGTGCCATTTTAGATTTTAACTGAAAAACATTGTTTTGTCATTTTTTGTTCTGAGTTTGAGAAAAGGAATGAATGAGTATCAGATGTTTGTATGCCTCAAATTTTTAAGGTTTCAGCTGTATCCAGGCCAATTCCAAAACAAAGAACAGAAATTGCATCCAGAGTCCAAAAAGTTGACGATTATCATCATGATTTGTATTATTCACCAGGCACCATCTGTGTGCTCAGCACTGTTCAGAATATTCCAGAAAATGTAGTCCCTGATCCAATGTGTATAAGATGTGTAGCTCTGGATAAGATAGCTCAGATATTTAAGTGTAAAGTGTATAGTTAGCGAGCACATGTTAATATTTATGAATGGAGTGCTGATGTCAATAGAAGTTTTACTTGATTAAGGACTAGAAGATTTGACCCTCCAACTTTCTTTCAAGAGGAAGAGCTGCCCAGAGCTTCTGTGCCTGTTTATTTTCCTTTCCTGCCTGCAGTGGCCCTGATATTGCTCAGAAGTCTCAATTTTTTTTCTCAGCTTTAAAATGTGGAATTTTCTTGGTTTTTGCTTTTAAATATTCTCCTGTGAAAACTGAAACTCAGTCACTGTAGTGTTGTTTAAGACCCTACTGACAAGTAACTACCCTTTAAACAGAAGTGAAAGCAGTATTGCCAACTCTTATGATTTTGTCATCAGTCTCAGAATAATTATTGTTTTCCTTACAGCCCCAGCTCCTGGAGTCAAGTGGATATGTGATGATTTCAGCCTTAATTCTTAAAGAAAAATGAAGTTTCTAGCCCTCGTGGCTCTGGAGAAAGCTTCAAAATGTGACTTGAAAGTGTCAGTTTCACTCCTGTTTAAAGTCAGTTTCGATCTAGTCTATTATTTGTAGTTGGGTAACAACCCCTAAGAGCCCCAGGCAGGTGCAGTATAAACTAAGGGGGCCTGGCCCTACTAGGATGTTTCCAAAAGTTAAATGATCTATTCAAAGCTTGGTGAACTGCAAAAAAGTGATAGAAAGTCATCTAGATTTTTCTACAATTGTTTCAATTGTTGTATTCAAGAGTTAGTAACAAAGAAAGAATATAGGTTACAATTTTAAACTTAACCAGTGTCCCTTAAGTGACTTGCCACAAGATGTCAGAACATGTTAGTATTAGAGCTGACTGGGTCTAATATTTATTTAATTTTCTTTCTTTATATAGGAATTAGACACAGTGCTCCTGTCAGCCAATTTCTAAATTGTTATCTGCAAAAAAACCTAGAGTTTTCAGGTGCCTAAGTAGCCCCTGGAATCATAGTTAAAGTTGCCCTCCGCATCAAAATCTGAAATGGCACCTCTGGGGAAACAGTCAGTTAGTCTCCACAAACAACACAACAGCAATGTTCTGCCTCAATAAGCAGGGAGGAGCACACTCTTATTCACTCTGTCAAGAGGCAACTCTGTTTTGGGAGCTCTGCATTACCAGCTTGATAGATGTAGAGTCTTACCTTCCATAGGTCCAAAACAATCTGTTGGACAACCTGAGCATATCATTTACAAGTCACCACATGTGGTCTCTTAATTCAGATGTCATCAGATACATCTACCATTGGTGGGTGTTTGCCTACATAGATCTGTTTGTGACAAGTATCAACAGAAAGTGTCAGCAGTTCTGTTCCCTGTAAGGTCACAGCCCAGGTTCGCTGACAGACATAACCTTATTACCATGGTCAGGCATGCTTTACCACTTACCCCACTCATCCATAGGATATTACTGAAGATGAAACAGGACGAGGCCAGAGTCATACATAGCCTCAGCATGGGCCCCTCAGCACTTGTTCTCCATTCTCCTGCCACTGTCAGTGAAACCTCCAATCTCACTTCAACTAGTCTTGGACCTACTCATCCAAGATCACGGGCGCCTATTCCATCTGAGCCTGCAATCTCTTCATTTAACTGCATAGATGCTCCATGGTTAGATGTTAGAGAGTGGTCTTACTTGAAAGAGGTTCAAGAGATCCTGCTAAATAGTAGAAAGCCCTTCTCCTAAGTGGAGACATTTTCCCATCTGGTCCCACCATTACCATGTATCACCCTCCCATTCTTCAGTTCAATGCTTACTAGTTTATTTATTGTACCTGAAACAGGGTTAGTGCTATCAAAGTACATCTGGCAGCTATTTAAGCTTTCCACCCTAAAGTGAATAATCTGTCTGTTTTCTCTAATGACATGTCCATAATGACATTTGAAAGGCCTAGTCAACTTGTGTCCTTAAGTGCAAAACCCCATTCCACTGTGGGATCTAAACTTAGTGTTGTCAAGACTTATGAGTTCCCTGTTTGAACCTTTGGCTGCTTGTTCTCTGTTACATCTGTCAATGAAGGTGGCATTTTTCGTTGCCATAACCTTG
This sequence comes from Lepidochelys olivacea, assembly GCF_965140295.1. Taxonomy (NCBI): domain Eukaryota; kingdom Metazoa; phylum Chordata; order Testudines; family Cheloniidae; genus Lepidochelys; species Lepidochelys olivacea. The sequence continues at coordinate 50,467,079 of NC_140417.1, forward strand.
GCCAGAAGAGTAGGAGAGCTGTGTGCCTTAATGTCAGGGACTTCCTATATGATCTTCTTTAAGGACAAATTCATCCAAAGTTTATCGCAAAGTGGTGTTGTCTTCCCATGTCAACCACTTTACTTGCCTGCATTCTGCCCAAAGCCACATTCAAGCAGGGAAGAGGAACATTTTCAGACCCTGGATGTCAGAAGAGCTTTGGCATTCTACCTTGACAGACCAAGGCATTTCCTTAAGTCCTCCCAACTATTCATAGCAGTGGCAGATAGAATAAAAGGAGAATCACTGTCCACTCAGATAATTTTTTCTTGGATAGTCTCTTGTATACACGTGTGCTATGACCTGGTGAACATCATCCCACCTAGCAGAGTCACAACTCATTTGACGAGATTGCAGTTGTCCTTGGTTGCTTTTCTAGCACATGCTCCAATTCCGGACATTTGTAGAGCACAGTACCCTAGTCCTCAGTCCACATGTTTGCTTCCCATTATACTGTCACTCAGGACTTGAGAGAAGTTGCTAGAGTTGGATGAGTTGTTCTCCAATCTTTATTTAAATAGGCTCTAGTCCCATCTTCTGTTCACGGCTTGTGAATCACCAAGATTGGAATGCACATGTGGCAATCACTAGAAGAAAAAAAAAGCGTTTACTAACCTGTTTGGTAACTGTTGTCCTTCAAGATGTGTTGCACACGTCCATTCCACAGCTCATCCTCCTACACCTCTACATTGGAGATCTAGCAAGAACTAATGGAGGGGGGCTGGAGGCAGCTCTGCCCTATATATATGCCTGCATGCAGTGGCATGTGGCAACAGAGGGCACTCAAGCCACCCAACAGGGAAAAAGTTTCTGATGGTGGTGCACTGGATGCAGACACCAAAAGTAGCATGGACATGTGCAATCACTCAAAGAACAACAGTTACTGAACAGGTTAGTAGCTGTTTTTTCTGTAGCTTCATGCCCCTTGCGAAAGGGGATTCAAGGATTCCTCCTCTGCAGGAGTAGTTCAGCAGTAGAGGTGCCTCTGATCTCTGGGTAACAATTTCAAAGGATAGGTTTTAAAAGTTTGGATGAGAAGATAATGTAAAGAGGAAAGATTTAAATGTATTAGGTACTGGGAGACTCTTTGGGGACGAGAGAACCTGCTCAAAAGGGATGCGCTCTGCCTTTAATCAAAGGGGTCCCGGAAAGCTGACAAGTTTTTAGGACTATTTCAGCTGTGAGCTGGGGGAAGCTGATGTGCTGCGGAGCATTCAAGACAATTACATCTACTCGACATGTCAGTAACACAACAGAAATTGCCGTGAAGTAGAGTAATGAGGAGAAATCCCAAGTTATGAGAATGCAATTACAGGAACTTTGGCCTACAGATCAGAATACCAATAGCAACAGCACAATGTTGAGACAGAGCAAAGAGATCATGAAATCTGCTAAATAGTAATAACTTGTGTGATGTTGCCCCCTGTGACGAAGTGGGACTGTTCTTAATGGTTCCTCTGAATAGTGTGCGGGTACCTCAGTTTCCCCTATGCAGTTCTTAAGTATCTAGGTGGTGGGATAAGGGTGTATGATCATTGCAGAGCCCTAGACGGCAGGTGTGTGCAGGGGTCTGGACACAGAGAATGGCCAACACCCTGTTTCCTGGCAACTGATGGCCTGGCCCTTCCCCCCTGCAAGGTGAGAGCTAAAGGGTTGGAGAACAAAGGAATCAGGTGACCTCTTGGCCCGGAAAAGGGGAAAGCCAAGAGGAGGAGGGGCTGGAGGGAGTTTCAGTTTGAGGCTGGCTGGGGACATGGAGTCAAGTACAGACGTGGTTGTCTGGCTCACTGCCCCCCAAAATGGACCCAGCTGAGGGGTCCTGTTCTCTGCACCTACAAGCTCTGTGTTAGACCATGTTCCTGTCATCTAATAAACCTCTGTTTTACTGGTTGGCTGAGAGTCACGTCTGACTGCGGAGTTGGGGTGCAGGACCCACTGGCTTCCCCAGGAGCCTGCCTGGGCGGACTTGCTGTGGGGAGCGCACGGAGGGGCAGAGGATGCTGAATGCTCCGAGGTCAGACCCAGGAAGGTGGAAGCTGTGTGAGCTGTGTGTCCTGCAGACAGTCTGCTCACAGAAAGGAGACTTCCCCAGAGTCCTGCCTGGCTTCGTAGGGAGCAGTTCCAGAGCATCGCCCAGGGACTCCGTGACCCCCCCCCTAATGCTTTATAGAAATATGCTTATGAGTGTAAAATGACATAAGTGGAATATGTTTTATGCTAGATATGCCATGTAACATATCTTTGCAAATGTGTTCTACTGAATGTATTTATCCTATTCATATGCATGTATCATTTTTATATCTGAAATTATGAGTGTTGGCTCTATGCTTGTATTTAAAGCGTTTGCTGTAGGAAGCACATAAGGCAGATTTGCTCAACACAGTGTGAAGTAATTGGGAGTACTTAGCTAACAATGGGCCTTGAGAGACTCCAATCCACATCTGAGCTTTTCTGGGAATGTTCAAACTAACATGGAAACAATGGCATTGGTCTGTAAAGAACTGAGTCATGCATGGACATGTGACTTGCCCATGTGACTCCAAAACTCCATCTTGTAATTGTGATTCTGCATAGGAGAACACAAGGGGTTTCCACCTACAAGAGAAAGCCTATATAAGGCCCTTGGAAATCCCTCCATTTTGTCTTCAGCTAGTATAAAAGATAGCTTATCCACCCCAAACAGCTGTCTGAAAGAAACTGGAACAAAGGACAGTATTTACAGGGTGTGAGTGATTGCTGGACCCAGACTAGGAGGAACTCTAGTCTGTAAAAGAAGCTTATTGGAACATCTTTGAGAGTGAGATTTACCTGCATTTAGTTCCTTACTGTATTTTTTAGACTTGAGTGTTTTATTATATTTTGCTTGGTAACTTACTTCATTCTCTCTGTTACTACTTGGAACTACTTAAATCCTACTTTTTATTTAATAAAATCACTTTTTACTTATTAATTAACCCAGAGCAAGTATTAATACCTGGGGGAGCAAACAGCTGTGCATATCTCTCTATCAGTGTTATAGAGGGCGAACAATTTATGAGTTTACCCTGTATAAGCTTTATACAGAGTAAAATGGATCTATTTTGGGGTTTGGATCCCGTTGGGAACTGGGTATCTCGGTGTTGGAGACAGAGCACTTCTTAATCTGTTTTCAGTTAAGCCTGCAGCTTTTGGGGGTTCAGATCTATGTTTGTAGCAGGCTAGTGTGTCTGGCACAACCAGGCAGGGCACTGAAGTCCTAAGCTGCTAGGGAAAATGGGCTTAGAGGTAGTCTCAGCACATCAGGTGGAAGTCCCAAGGGGGTTAGAATCATAGAATATCAGGGTTGGAAGGGACCTCAGGAGGTCATCTAGTCCAACCCCCTGCTCAAAGCAGGACCAATCCCCAATTAAATCATCCCAGCCAGGGCTTTGTCGAGCCTGACCTTAAAAATATCTAAGGAAGGAGATTCCACCACCTCCCTAGGTAACGCATTCCAGTGTTTCACCACCCTCCTAGTGAAAGTTTTTCCTAATATCCAACCTAAACCTCCCCCACTGCAACTTGAGACCATTACTCCTTGTTCTGTCATCAGCTACCACTGAGAACAGTCTAGATCCATCCTCTTTGGAACCCCCTTTCAGGTAGTTGAAAGCAGCTATCAAATCCCCCCTCATTCTTCTCTTCTGCAGACTAAACAATCCCAGTTCCCTCAGCCTCTCCTCATAAGTCATGTGTTCCAGTCCCCTAAGCATTTTTGTTGCCCTCCGCTGGACTCTTTCCAATTTTTCCACATCCTTCTTGTAGTGTGGGGCCCAAAACTGGACACAGTACTCCAGATGAGGCCTCACCAATGTCGAATAGAGGGGGACGATCATGTCCCTTGATCTGCTGGCAATGCCCCTACATATACATCCCAAAATGCCATTGGCCTTCTTGGCAACAAGGGCACACTGTTGACTCATATCCAGCTTCTCATCCACTGTAAACCCTAGGTCCTTTTCTGCAGAACTGCTGCCGAGCCATTCGATCCCTAGTCTGTAGGGGTGCATGGGATTCTTCCATCCTAAGTGCAGGGCTCTGCACTTGTCCTTGTTGAACCTCATCAGATTTCTTTTGGCTCAATCCTCTAATTTGTCTAGGGCCCTCTGTATCCTATCCCTACCCTCCAGCGTATCTACCTCTCCTCCCAGTTTAGTGTCATCTGCAAACTTGCTGAGGGTGCAATCCACACCATGCTCCAGATCATTTATGAAGATATTGAACAAAACCAGCCGGAGGACTGACCCTTGGGGCACTCCACTTGATACCTGCTGCCAACTAGACATGGAGCCACTGATCACTACCCGTTGTGTTTCTGTGACCCAACCTGTCACAACTTGAACTACCCAAATCTAAACTGGTTAAAATGCTCATATAGGGCAGTCTGGAGAAACAATCAGCATGTGTGATTGTTGGAGAAGAATTGAGGCTCCTGTTAATTTAGTCCTAAATGAAATACTGAAGAAGTAACTTGTGAATATAGTAGCTTGACATTCTTGAGGGAGGCATTGTACCAAAACTGAGCACCATGATCCAAAGGTGGTTGAGCTAGGTCTATCCCATAGCCCTCCTGGCTCCAGCATAGGGTGTGGGGTTGGGGGTATGGCTGGGGAGCAGGCATGGCCAGTTCATTCTTGTAATCTGGGGATCCATAGCTGTGGAATGGCCCCTTGGGAACTTGTACAGCCAAATATAATTTAGAGCACACCTGTGTCAGGAAGGCTAGTCCCCAGCTTGCCACAAAATCAGGGAAGTTGCAGGAAGACCAAAACCCACTTTTGCTCCATCTCTTTCTCAGCTCTGCTGAGAGCCTTCAGGCCCCAGCTAGCCCTGCAGCCAATGCCAGGCCTGGAGGGCGGAGGACAGAGAGGATGTAGCTCAATTGGGGGCTGACTGGCAAAGAGACAGGAGCTAGCAGCCTCCCTACTGGAGAGGAAGGGTGTCAAGGTTCCTCCCCCACTCTGAACGCGAGGGTACAGATGTGGGGACCTGCATGAAAACCTCCTAAGCTTCTCTTTACCAGCTTAGGTCAAAACTTCCCCAAGGTACAAAATATTCCACCCTTTGTCCTTGGATTGGCCGCTACCACCACCAAACAAATACTGGTTACTGGGGAAGAGCTGTTTGGAAACATCTTTCTCCCCAAATACTTCCCAAAACCTTGCATCCCACTTCCTGGACAAGGTTTGGTAAAAAACCTCACCAATTTGCATAGGTGACCACAGACCCAAACCCTTGGATCTGAGAACAATGAAAAAGCATTCAGTTTTCTTACAAGAAGACTTTTAATAGAAATAGGAGTAAATAGAAGTAAAGAAATCCCCTCTGTAAAATCAGGATGGTAGATACCTTACAGGGTAATTAGATTCAAAACACAGAGAATCCCTCTAGGCAAAACCTTAAGTTACAAAAAAGACACACAGACAGGAATACTCATTCTATTCAGCACAATTCTTTTCTCAGCCATTTAAAGAAATCATAATCTAACGCATACCTAGCTAGATTACTTACTAAAAGTTCTAAGACTCCATTCCTGTTCTATCCCCGACAAAAGCAGCATATAGACAGACAGAGACCCTTTGTTTCTCTCCCTCCTCCCAGCTTTTGAAAGTATCTTGTCTCCTCATTGTTCATTTTGGTCAGGTGCCAGCGAGGTTACCTTTAGCTTCTTAACCCTTTACAGGTGAGAGGAGTTTTCCTCTGGCCAGGAGGGAATTTAAAGGGGTTTACCCTTCCCTTTATATTTATGACAAAGGGTCACTAGCCTGCAAGCTGAGGCAGCCACCAAGCAGTAAGGACTGTTTCCCGGCCAAGGGAGACTGTGGAGGAGCACTAGGAGCCACTGGCAACGGAGGTAACTGCGTGACTGAAGCATAGAAACATTTTGGGGTTTGGCGTGACCAAACTTATGGTTTCCCCAGCTTATGGTTTCCCCACTCAAAGGTTTATTCATAAAAAGAAGGAAATACAGATGAGAGTTAGAACTGGTTAAATGGAATCAATTACATACAGTAATGGCAAACCTTTTCATGGACACCTTACGTGATCTCCTTTGTACAAGATTTGGTGCCACTACAGGATCTTTGGTGCCACATGGACTCCTGAGGGTTGAAATGACAGTCTGGACCTATACATAGGATGCTTCCGCCGACGTGCACAGGCAGAAATTGTGGAAAAACAACATCGCTTGCCTCATAACTTAAGTCATGCAGAATGCAATGCCATCCACAGCCTCAGAAACAACCCTGACATTATAATCAAAGAGGCTGATAAAGGAGGTGCTGTTGTCATCATGAACAGGTCTGACTACCAAAAGGAGGCTGCCATACAACTCTCCAATACCAAATTCTACAGGCCACTTTCCTCAGATCCCACTGAGGAATACACTAAGAAACTGCACCATCTACTAAGGACACTTCCTACACTAACACAGGAACAAATCAACATACCCTTATCAATATAACCCGACCAGGGTTATTCTATCTACTACCCAAGATCCACAAACCTGGAAATCCTGGACGCCCCATCATCTCGGGCATTGTCACTCTCACTGAAGGACAGTCCAGATACGTGGACCCTCTACTCAAACCCCACGCCACCAGCATTCCCAGCTCTCTCCGTTACACCACTGATTTCCTGAGAAAACTACAATGCATGGTGATCTTCCAGAAAACACCATCCTATCCACCATGGATGTAGAGGCTCTCTACACAACATCCCACACACAGATGGAATACAAGCTGTCAGGAACAGTGTCCCTGATGATGCCACAGCACAACTGGTTGCTGAGCTCTGTGACTTTATTCTCATGCACAATTATTTCAAATTTGGTGACAATATATACCTCCAGACCAGTGGCACCGCTATGGGCACCCTCATGGCCCCACAATATGCCAACATTTTTATGGCTGACCTGGAACAACGCTTCCTCACCTCTCCTCCACTCATGCCCCTTCTCTACCTATGCTACATTGATGACACCTTCATCATCTGGACCCAAGGGAAGGAAATCCTGGAAGAATTCCACCACGATTTCAATAGCTTCCACCCCACCATTAACCTCAGCCTGGACCAATCTACACGGGAGGTCCACTTCCTAGACACCACAGTGCAAATAAGTGACGGTCATGTTAACACCACCCTATACCAAAAACCCACTGACTGCTATGCCTACCTTCATGCCTCCAGCTTCCATCCCGGACACACCACACGATCCATTGTCTACAGCCAAGCGCTGAGGTACAACCGCATTTGCTCCAACCCCTCAGAGAGAGACCAACACCTACAAGCTCTTCACCAAGCATTCTCAAAACTACAGTACCCACACAAGGAAATAAGGAAACAGATCAACAGAGCCACACATGTACCCAGAAGCCTCCTGCTGCAAGACAAGCCCAAGAAAGAAACCAACAGAACTCCACTGGCTATCACATACAGTCCTCAGCTAAAACCTCTCCAACGCATCATCAGTGATCTACAACCCATCCCGGACAAAGATCCCTCACTTTCACAGGCCTTGGGAGGCAGACCAGTCCTCGCCCACAGACAGCCCACCAACCTGAAGCAAATTCTCACCAGCAATAACACACTGCACCATAGTAACTCTAACTCAGGAACCAATCCATGCAACAAACCTCGATGCCAACTCTGCCCACATATCTACACCACCAACACCATCACAGGACCTAACCAGATCAGCTACACCATCACCAGTTCATTCACCTGCATACCCACAAATGTAATATACGCCATCATGTGCCAGCAATGCCCTTCTGCTATGTATGTCAGCCAGACTGGACAGTCCCTACGTAAAAGGATAAATGGACACAAATCAGATGTTAGGAATGGCAATATATAAAAACATATAGGAGAACACTTCAACCTCCCTGGACACACGATAGAAGATTTAAAGGTAGCCATCCTGCAGCAAAAAAACTTCAGGACCAGACTTCAAAGAGAAACTGCTGAGCTTCAGTTCATTTGCAAATTTGACACCATCAGCTCAGGATTAAACAAAGACTGTGAATAGCTAGCCAGCTACAAAAGCAGTTTCTCCTCCTTTGGTGTTCACACCTCAACTGCTAGAAGAGGGCCTCATCCTCCCTGATTGAACTAACCTCATTATCCCTAGCCTGATTCTTACTTGCATATTTATACCTGCCTCTGGAAATTTCCACTACATGTGGGCATTCACCCACGAAAGCTTATGCTCCAATATGTCTGTTGGTCTGTAAGGTGCCACAGGACTCTTTGCTGCTTTTACAGGATCTTGGCTACATGGTCACAGATCGTGTCAATAATGTCACACCCCCAACGCAAAATTGATGCAGGAAGGGATGACACAAACATCACAGACTGCATCCCAAGAGCTCCCCATTCTTGGTTCTGCCTTACTACAGCCAGTATTGGGTTAGAAGCCATATCAGTGTATAACAGAAATGGTTTATCAAAGTCATGTTCAATAACATGACTGAATTTCTTTACAAACTCAAGGTAAGACTTGGTTAGAACAATAGCGGATTGGATCTGTTCTTGCAGCACGCTTCCTGTATGTTTCATGTGATCTTGCCAAGAGCTAAAGAACGTAGCTACTTTATCCATACAAGCTCTGGCAAATGTTTAGAACCCAATTAATATCAAGACAATGTAGATATTAATGTTGTCCATAGTATAGGAATCTTGGCATTTAGCTGTGAAAGCAATATGGTAGTGTGCCTCAGTTTCCCTTTTCATACAGCACATTAGGTCTGGAATGTCTTTTCTCCTGTGAAAAGTTCCAAGACTGTGTACAGGCACTAACTGTGCAACATTAGTATAACAAGGCCTTTTAACATAAAGTGTGTTCTCATGTAATCCTTTTAACACGTTCAAGAGTTTTTTCAAAAGATTAGGCACATTGTACATTTTTACAGTTCTTGGTAATAGCAACACATTAGTTACAAAAATTACCATTAGCAATAACAACACATTCATTGCAAGTGTCCATCTACAATCATGTTTGTTATGCCACGCCTTTGGCTCAATACCATTGGGGTTTGGGCCTTTTAGGGTTACCCTGTGGCTTCCCTTTGCAAAATCAAGTTTTCTTTTTTTTCCCCCTTGTCCTGAAAGAAACCCTGATTTCTCTTGCTGAACAGAATTCACTGGCTGATTGGATGTGCTTTCTGTGCTAACAGCTATTAGCAAGTCTTTCTTCTTCCTGTCAGCCAGGTAATTTGCATAAACACAGCCACTAGCTTTTAGATTCATAGCTGCTACCAATTTTAAGTCTAGACACTAATTCTTCCCTTCAGCCAGATTGTGTTCTTACCCCGCCCCCCCCACACACACCTTTTTCCTAGAAGGTTGAAAAACTGAAACTTCCTGCTTACAGAAATTCCTTTGCTGGCTAGGTGTGTTCACCCGCTGAAGACCCTGAAGCATAGACAGCTCAATTAAAGAATTAGCCTGGAGACATTCCTCTCTTAACAACCTTGTCTTCTGAACAAACTGGTCAAGCACAGCTACTTGGTTATAGGGCTGTTCAAATTTCTTAACAGCTTTTACTTCATCTGAGACTTTCTCAAAGCTATCCACACTGGATCTTTCAAAAGGAAAGTCAGTGGATTAATTCACAACAGAAAATTTCTGGCTGTTAGGAACTGAAACTTCCTTGATTAACTTACTTCTACACCCTTCAGTTGCAGTAAACTGCTTGCAAAGACTACCATGAGAATTCCTTTTCCTAGGAGCTTCTCTAAGCAACAATTCACCTCTCACAGAAATTCTGCCCTTACCCTCTTTACCTAGGACTTGCTCTAAAGGAACACCTTCCTTAGTAACAACAGACTCTTTCTGAGTCTCACTGACTGTCAGGGTTTCCCCCCTCCCCCCGCCTACTACTCTGAACTCTGCATGGAAGACCCCCTAAGCTTATATTTTACCAGCTTAGGTTAAAACTTCCCCAGGGCACAAATTCCTTTCCTTGTCCTTGGACGGTATTGCTGCCATCACCAAGTGATTTACACAAAATTTCAGGGAAGAGTCACTTGGAATCCCTGTCTCCCCAAAATATTCTCCCAAGCCCCTCCACCCCGTTTCCAGGGGAGGCTTGAGAATAATATACTAACCAATTGGTTAGCAATGTGAGCAGAGACCAGACCCTTTGTCTTTAGGACACTGAAAATCAATCAGGTTCTTAAAGGAAGAAATGTATTTATAAAGAAAAAAATAAAAGAATTACTCCTGCAAAATCAGGATGGAAGGTAACTTTACAGGATAACAAAAAGATTTAAAACACAGAGGATTCACAAAGTCACAAAGTTCAGCCTTTGTCCTTACCCATAACTATTTTACATTTGGGGACAATGTATACCTTCAGATCAGCGGCACTGCTATGGGTACCCGCATGGCCCCACAGTATGCCAACATTTTTATGGCTGACTTAGAACAACGCTTCCTCAGCTCTCGTCCCCTAACGCCCCTACTCTGCTTGCGCTATATTGATGTCATCTTCATCATCTGGACCCATGGAAAAGAAGCCCTTGAGGAATTTCACCATGATTTCAACAATTTCCATCCTACCATCAACCTCAGCCTGGTCCAGTTCACACAAGAGATCCATTTCCTGGACACTACAGTGCTAATAAACAATGGTCACATAAACACCACCCTATACCGGAAACCTACTGACCGCTATTCCTACCTACATGCCTCCAGCTTTCACCCTGACCACACCACACGATCCATCGTCTACAGCCAAGCTCTGCGATACAACTGCATTTGCTCCAACCCCTCAGACAGAGACAAACACCTACAAGAGCTCTATCAAGCATTCTTACAACTACAGTACCCACCTGCAGAAGTGAAGAAACAGATTGATAGAGCCAGAAGAGTTCCCAGAAGTCTCCTACTACAGGACAGGCCTAACAAAGAAAATAACAGAACGCCACTAGCCGTCACCTGCAGCCCCCCACTAAAACCCCTCCAACGCATTATTAAGGATCTACAACCTATCCTGAAGGATGACCCAACACTCTCACAAATCTTGGGAGACAGGCCAGTCCTTGCCTACAGACAGCCCCCCAACCTGAAGCAAATACTCACCAGCAAACACATACCACACAACAGAACCACTAACCCAGGAACCTATCCTTGCAACAAAGCCCGTTGCCAACTGTGCCCACATATCTATTCAGGGGACACCATCACAGGGCCTAATAACATCAGCCACACTATCAGAGGCTCGTTCACCTGCACATCCACCAATGTGATATATGCCATCATGTGCCAGCAATGCCCCTCTGCCATGTACATTGGTCAAACTGGACAGTCTCTACGTAAAAGAATAAATGTACACAAATCAGATGTCAAGAATTATAACATTCATAAACCAGTCAGAGAACACTTCAATCTCTCTGGTCACGCGATTACAGACATGAAAGTTGTGATATTATAACAAAAAAACTTCAAATCCAGACTCCAGCGAGAAACTGTTGAATTGGAATTCATTTGCAAATTGGATACAATTAACTTAGGCTTGAATAGAGACTGGGAGTGGCTAAGTCATTATGCAAGGTAACCTATTTCCCCTTTTTTTTTTCCTAACCCCCCCACCCCCGCAACGTTCTTGTTAAACCCTGGATTTGTGCTGGAAATGGCCCACCTTGATTATCATACACATTGTAAGGAGAGTGGGTTTGTGTGTTGGGGGGGTGTGTGTGAGAAAACCTGGATTTGTGCTGGAAATGGCCCAACTTGATTATCATACACATTGTAAGGAGAGTGATCACTTTAGATAAGCTATTAGCAGCAGGAGAGAGGGGTGGGAGGAGGTATTTTTTCATGCTTTGTGTGTATATAAAAAGATCTTCTACACTTTCCACCGTATGCATCAGATGAAGTGAGCTGTAGCTCACGAAAGCTTATGCTCAAATAAATTGGTTAGTCTCTAAGGTGCCACAAGTACTCCTTTTCTTTTTGCGAATACAGACTAACACGGCTGTTACTCTGAAACATTTCCAATCATAAGATCCTTAGGAATTGTGTTTTTCACTCCCACAATCATGGTGCCCTCAAATCCCTTCCATTTAAGGTGGATTTTAGCCAAAGACACCCTGACAAAATACTCAGATAAGGCTACAACAGTTACACTTTCACCTGGCAAATAATCTTCCTCCCTGACAAGACTTGCTTTAACCAAAGTAATACCTGCTGCAGTGTCCCTCCATGCCATATTAACGATATGACGCAGCAGGGAGGGGGAGTGTTGACCTGGGAATGTGCCCTGGGGATGGGAGACCTGAGAGCCTGTCACCTGAGCCAGGAGGGGGAGCGGGAGGTAACACCTCTGCCCAGGAATGTGGACACAGGCTGCAGGAGAGAGCCTGCTGGAGGAGGGTTAGTTTCAGTTTGGTGCTGGGTGGAGGAACGCAGGGAACCCCAGGGCTGGGGTCTAAGCTTCATGCTCCCCCAGAAGGACTTTACTGAGGGGTCCTGGTTGTACCCACAAACTCTGTTTTGGACTCTGTTCCTGTTGTCCAATAAACCTTCTGTTTTACTGGCTGGCTGAGAGTCTCAGTGAATCCCAGGAAGAGGGGTGCAGGGCCTGGACTCCCCCACACTCCGTGACAACTGGTGGCAGTGGTGGGATGTACTGCACCCCGTGAACGGCGCTTCCTGCAGTAAGTGACTGGGGAACAGTAAAACGAAGGTAGATTGACGGGGACCAGGCGTGCTGAAGATTCAGAGAGAGACAGTTTCAGGGGGTGGTTAACCCCTGGGAGTGTGTGACCAGAGAGAAGGACTTTTGCAGCAACAGGGTCCACCGGGGGATTGCAGCGAGCGGTCCCAGGGGCGGAGGAGTCTGCAGCTTGACCCTGGCAAAGAGGTGGTGACCTCAAGAAGGACTGGCACACGAGGGGTTTTTCCTGGAAACCGTAGAAAGCTGCCCGGCCTGCGAGTGGCCAGCAGGGAGATGTACGCTAAATGCCTTAAGAGTGACCTGGTGGAGCTGTGCAGACAGAGGGGGCTGCACATTGGGAGGTCCACCAAGGAACAGCTGATTGCCCAGTCGGAGGAGAAGGATCGCTTGGATGACCCGATCCCTGTCCCTGAGGGAAGCCGCTCAGTGGACGCAGTGTAGGCCCTGGGGCCTGACTGGGCTGGGAGGGATCAGACTGCTGCCGAGGACATCCCGAGACCCTTCCTACCTATGCCTGGGGAAAGGGTTGGGGGAAGCCCAGCGAATACTGAGGGCACCCTGACCCCAGCAGCCAGCAGGGGATCCTCCCGACAGAGCTCCCCATCCCTGGAGCGGCTGCGGCTGGAATGGGAGAGGGAGATGAAAATGAGGGAGCTGGAGGATCATGAAAAACAATGTCAGCATGAACGTCAGGAGAAGAAGAAACAAAGACAGCATGAACTGGAGCTGGCCAGGCTGAGGAGCAGTGGGGCCCCGGCTGCGGTGAGTGAGGGGGGACCCAAGACTGCAAGGAGCTTTGCTAAGTGCTTCCTGGCCCAGCGGAAGGAGGGGGAGGACATAGATAGCTTCCTGACGGCCTTTGAGAATGCCTGTGAGATGCACAGGGTTGACCCTGCAGACAGGCTCCCGTTTCTCACCCCCTTACTGGACCCCAAAGCCATGGAGGTGTACAGCCGAATGACAGGGGCGGAGGCAGGGGACTAAGAACTGTTCAAACAGGCCCTGCTCCGTGAGTTTGCGCTGACCCCCGAGATGTACTGGAGAAGGTTCCGGAGTCAGCGTAAAACGCCTGAGGTCACATACCTACAACTGGTCAACCGAATGCAGGGATATGCCCGCAAGTGGACAGCTGGGGCCCAAGCTAAAGAGGACCTGCTTGACCTAATTGTACTGAAGCAACTGTATGAACAATGCCCTTCCGACCTGAGGCTGTGGTTGGTGGACAAAAAGCTAGAGAACCCCCAGTATGCAGGGCAGCTGGCCGACGAGTTTGTGAACAGTTGGTCAGGGGGTGGTCCCAAAAGAACAGCCCCCCCCCCCGATGCAGAGAGAGAGTCACCATGGGACCTCCCAGTGAAGAAATAGGGAGAACCTCCTCCAAAGGGGAAAGCCTGGCGTCGGGCCCCTCCGACCCGCTCAAGGGGACCAACGTGACCTGAGCTGCTATCACTATGGCCAGAGAAGCCACGTACAGACCCAGTGCCCCAGGTGCTGTTTTCCAACCAGGCTGGACGCACTAATCTGACTGTCCACCAGGTGCAGACAGGGTCGCACGCGCTGATAAGATGCTCCCCCTTCCGAGTCACAGGGAAAACTGCTCAGGAGCTGGAAAGAGAGGTCCGGGACATGCTGGCTTTGGGGGTGATCCAGCCATCTGCCAACCCTTGGGCCTCGCCGGTGGTGCTGGTCCCCAAAAAGGACGGGTCGGTCCGGTTCTGTGTGGACTATCGGAAGCTCAGTGCCATCACTTTATCTGATGCCTACCCCATGCCCAGGCTTGATGAGCTCCTAGACAAGCTGGGAGGAGCTCGGTACCTTACCACCATGGACCTTACAAAGGACTACTGGCAAGTGCCGCTGGATGCAGATGCCCGGCTGAAATCAGCCTTTATCACCCCTCTGGGGCTCTATGAGTTCCTGACCCTGCCTTTCGGCCTCAAGGGAGTGCCGGCCACCTTCCAGCGCCTAGTGGACCAGCTACTGAGGGGGATGGAGATTTTTGCCGTGGCATATATTGATGACATCTGTGTCTTTAGCCAGACCTGGGAGGACCATGTGTCCCAGGTCAGACAAGTGCTGGACCGACTCCAGGGGGCTGGGCTGACTGTAAAAGCGGAGAAGTGCAAGATGGGGATGGCTGAAATATCTTACCTGGGCCATCGGGTGGGGAGCGGCCGCCTAAAGCCGGAACCAGCCAAGGTGGAGGTGATCAGAGACTGGCCCGCTCCCCACACCAAAAAGCAGGTCCAAGCCTTTATCGGGATGGCAGGATACTACCGAAGATTTGTGCCCCATTTTAGCGCCATAGCCACCCCCATCACTGAGCTACGCAAGAAGGGGAAGCCAGACAAGGTGGTCTGGACTGAGCAGTGCCAGGAGGCTTTCCGGGCACTGAAGGAGGCTCTGGTCAGTGGCCCAGTTCTGGCAAACCCAGACTTGGACAAGCCCTTTGTGGTGTTCACCAATGCCTCAGACACGGGACTGGGGGCGGTGTTAATGCAGGAGGATGAAAAGGGGGAGAGACACCCCATTGTGTACCTGAGCAAGAAGTTGCTACCCCGGGAGCAACACTACGCGGCCATCAAGAAGGAGTGCCTGGCCATGGTGTGGGCCCTCAAGAAACTAGAGCCCTATCTCTTTGGGCGACACTTCACCGTGTACACCGACCGCTCTCCCCTGACCTGGCTGCACCAGATGAAAGGAGCCAACGCCAAACTCCTGAGGTGGAGCCTGCTCCTGCAGGATTACGACATGGATGTGGTCCATGTGAAGGGAAGTGCCAACCTGATAGCAGATGCGCTGTCCCGGAGAGGGGGCCCCGAACTTCCCCAGGTCACTGGTCAGAGAGACCCCGCTCAGTTCAGTCTCGAAGGGGGGAGAGATGTGATGATGTGACGCAGCAGGGAGGGGGAGTGTTGACCTGGGAATGTGCCCTGGGGATGGGAGACCTGAGAGCCTGTCACCTGAGCCAGGAGGGGGAGCGGGAGGTAACACCTCTGTCCAGGAATGTGGACACAGGCTGCAGGAGAGAGCCTGCTGTGGGGGTTTAGTTTCAGTTTGGTGCTGGGTGGAGGAACGCAGGGAACCCCAGGGCTGGGGTCTAAGCTCCGTGCTCCCCCAGAAGGACTTTACTGAGGGGTCCTGGTTGTACCCACAAGCTCTGTTTTGGACTGTGTTCCTGTTCTCCAATAAACCTTCTGTTTTACTGGCTGGCTGAGAGTCTCAGTGAATCCCAGGAAGAGGGGTGCAGGGCCTGGACTCCCCCACACTCTGTGACACCATACACCTTACTCCATTAACTTCTGCACTGCTAATAAACTCTGTATTATTTTTCCCATATTTAGCTTTAATATGAGTTTTATGGTCAAATTCTTCAGAGACCACAGAAACAGCATTTACACACAGGGCACCAGCGCTGGGCTCTGTGTGGCTTGCCTGTGAGTTTTTATAGGATTAGCATTTACTGTGGCATTTGGGGCTGCCCTTCAGGGTCAGACAATCTGGTCTCATGTGGCCAAGCACACCACAGTGATAGCATGTAACCAGTTTATTTTTGAGGTGAGAGTTCGTACCCTCTGGGCCCCCATGAGCTCCTTTATAAGAGTCAGGGCCAGGTTTACTTTTAAATCCTTCCATCCCCTTGAACTGGGGAGAATGGTGATTAATTTTCCCCTGGGGTTTATACCCTTCCCGAACCCTGTTTTGGGCATGGGCATCTGCAAATTCCACAGCCTGTAGGACTGACTCAGGGTCCCTATCTCACACAGCTGCTCTCACATGGTCAGGAACAACGTCCAAGAACTGTTCCAAAGTTATTAGATCCAGCAGTTTTTTAAAACTCTCATGCGCCTTTGCTCCCACAACCCACATTTTAACAAAACCCATCAGCTTATGAGCACATTCTACAAAAGTACAATCATTAGACATTTTAAACTTTCTAAACTTAACCCTGTAAGACTCAGGAGTGACCTTGAATCGCCTTAACACAGAATTTTTAAACAGCACATAATCTAAGGCTTCTTGTTCCCTCAATTCACTGGCAGGACAGGCGTTTGCTGCTCATTTGGGATCTCATGCAGAACGCATAGGCATTCGAAGGTAGACAAAAACTCCTCTATGTCTTCACTATCTTTGTAAATGGGACAGATCCTTTCCCAGTTTCTTTTGTTGTTGCAGGGAAGCAGAGTAACAGATGACGATGACTTTCTTTGCTCATCCAATACTTGGAGCTGAAGTCTAGCCATCTCCTGTTGCATCTTGTGAGTCTCCTTCTCTAATTCAGCATTTTTTTGCTTTTCCAGCAATAAAATGTTTGCTAGTTTCTGTTCATGCTCAAGTTGCAGTTTATTTGCTGCCTTTTGCATTATAATTGCCTCTGCAGCTTCTGTAGCATCAGGAAAGGGCTGTGCTCCTGTCTCCTGATCACTGACTATTAACAGATCTCTCAGTTCTTGATTTGTAGCTTTATTTTTAAAGCTTATCCCCTTTTCTGAACACAAATCTTCCAGGGCTTTTTTGTCAAGGCCCTCATATGCTCTTTGCTCACCCATTGCAACTCCTCTTTAACCAGCCAAACTCTCAATACCAAAATCCAAATGTGGATAGCGTGGAGTTCTGACCCAAAGCTTAATTGACCTGGTTCTATGGATCCGAGCATGACTACACCACTGTAACAGTGCTGCCCTTGGTGGGACACAACTGTGAGTGCCAATTCTAGACAAATTGCTTAAAGCAGGGCAGTTACATCACAAGGCTGGGGTTCCTTTGCACACCAAGGCAAACCAAATCAGCCTAACAGAGAAGACTTTGGTTTTACCCCACTGGCTAACCATAAGTCACACAAGCAATTCCCTTAGACACTCCAGTGTCCTAGTATCACCACCAGTGCCACTCATTATGGGGATAAATGGTTATGAAAACCAATACCCCAGTAAAAGAAAAAGGGTTCTCTCGATCCCAAAGGACCAAGCCCCAGACCCAGGTCAATATACAAATCAGATCTTACCCAGAAATCACACTGTTGCCAATCCTTTAGAATCTAAAGGTTTATTCATAAAAGGAAAAAGATATAGATGAGTTAGAATTGGTTAAATGGAATCAATTACATACAGCGAAGTTCTTGGTTCAGGCTGGTAGCAGTGGTGGAATAAACTGCAGGCTCAAATCAAGTCTCTGGAGTACTTCCATAGCTGGGATGGGTCATTCAATCTTTTGTTCAGAGCTTCAGTTTGTAGCAAAGTCCCTCCAGAGGCAAGAAGCAGGATTGAAGACCAGATGGAGGAGCTGCAGCAGTCTTCTATAGTCTCTTGTCATTTG
Source organism: Lepidochelys olivacea (assembly GCF_965140295.1). NCBI lineage: Eukaryota > Metazoa > Chordata > Testudines > Cheloniidae > Lepidochelys > Lepidochelys olivacea. Next base: position 50,485,134 of record NC_140417.1, read on the forward strand.
GCCTTTCTTTCTTTGTTCCAAAGACAATCATTCCAGTGCATGGCATGAAAAAACCTTAGAGTTCTGTCCATAGGCACGTCCCTGCATGCCTTACAAGGTGTATCTGCCTTCTCTCAATGGGTTAATTGTATAGCTGATTGTCCTTAATGGGCCATCAAGAAGGCTAGGCATTGCTGACACCAAATTGTCTGGGGTGTCACCCAGAATTATAGCATAAATTTGAAATACAGACAGTATAGAGCCAATATTTATAACTTTAAATACAAAAATGATACATGCATACAGATAGCATAATCATAATCAGCAAATCATAACCTTTCCATTGACACCTTATTTGACCTCCTTTATAGAAGGTTTGGTGCCACTACAGGACCTTGGTTGCAACAATGATCTATACGGTCCCAGTTTGTGCCAATAATGTTACACTATCTGAGGCCTTTTCAAAGCTATCCACACTGGATCTTTCAAAAGGAAAGTCGGTGGATCCATTTGTTGCCGGCACCCAGTGCCGAGAGGCTGAACAACAGCTTGAGTTGGTTCGTTACCCGGTGTGCTACACCCAATAATTACAACGGGGTGGAGAAGCAGAAAAGTTTATTTGAAGCTTCAGAAAGGTACAGGGAGATTTGAATTTCAAATCCTGTACAACAGAGCAGGAAGTTACACAGGCTTTTATACATCCTTTTTCCCAGCATACTTATTCAATAGCAAGCTGCTCCAAGTATCCATATAGCCAGCCAATCCAGTTCCCAGCTAGTTCCCTGATTTTCTGTATCATTTGTTAAACTATACATAAAGCTGCTTTATTCAGCATTGTTTTTCCATATCTCCCCTGTTTGGCCTTGCTTAGTTTCAGGCAGTCTGACTCTGCAACATACTGTTGCAGATTCTCAGCATAACTGCTGTGTGTGCCTCCAGGCGGGGGGGCCAAGGACACTTGGGCCTAGCACACAGAGCTGCTGCGAGTGCCTCCAGGCAGGAGGGGGGGGGCAAGGACACCGGGGCCTAGTGCGAGGGGGCTTCATCGACACTCGTGGTCTTCCATCCCCTCGAGTTACCTAGTGGCCATGCCCCAGTGTTCCCAACACATTCACAACAGAAAATTTCTGACTGTTAGGAACAGAAACTTCCTTGATTAAATCACTTCCACACCCTTCAGTTGCAGCAAATTGCTTGCACAGATTACCATGAGGATTCCTTTTCTTAGGAGCTTCTCTAAGCAACAATTCACCCCACACAGAAATTCTGCCTTTACCCTCTTCACCTAGGCCTTGCTCTAAAGAAACACTTTCATGAACAACAACAGACTCTTTCTGGGTCTCACTTACTTACATCCAGGATCACCTTTGACTCATCAGGCGGATTTTTACACACAAAAACTGCTAGGCAAACTGCTAGATTTCATAGTCAAAAGGTCAGCGTTCTCCTTTCCTTTGCTACACACAAGTTTAGAAATTTTTCCTTCTTGCTACAGGTTTCCAAACTATCAGTAGGTAACACAATGAAATCACCTTTAGGCTTTTCTTGTGCCCTGGCTAGGATATCACCCTGGTTAGACAGAGTTGCTACACCCTTTCCCAGCGACACATTAGCAACAGGCAAAATAAAAGCACCAGAATTGTCTGGTCTCTGGGATTTTTCTAAGACACTAACTGGATGCAACCTAGCTACAGTGCCATTCTCCCTAGCAGACACAAACTTAGGACCTTTCCCTTCCTGGGCTTTAGTTGAATCCAGAACCAACTCTGAGACAACTGCACTACCCTCAACCATCACAGGCTGAAAGACACCTTCTGTCTGCTCCACAGACAAAGAACTGGAGACACATTCTCCTTTATCAGACACACAGCTTGGGATCTCATTTCCCTTGTCCCAGCACACAGGGCTGTTCACAGACAACTGCTTGGAGACTGGGGTTGCTCCCTCCATAGGCAAGTCATTACCCCTACCAGACACAGGCACATTTCCTTCATTGTCACAATTCTCCATACAGAAAACAGCTAAGGTATAGGGACTCTTATTTTCCACTATTCTTGCCTTCCCAAACTGCTGATTAGACAAAGCCATCAGCTCACAAGGCTGCCTAGGCTCCTCCAAAATTTCCTTGTCCTCCTCTCCCACCAAAAATCTACCCTTTCCTTCCTCAGCTAGGGCTTTAACCTGACCATCCACTTTAATCTGCTCCTGAGAAACATTTTCCTGACCAATGCGTTCTTTCTATGCTTGATCTAATTCCAGATTCACTTCTGAGACATTAGACAGACATTCAGAAACTTAATTCACAGACAAACAGCTGTTTGCCACCTTTCTCAGGTTAGAGTTACCCTCTCCCTGGCCATAGCAAAACTGGTTAAACACAGACAACTGCTCAGAGTAGTACAACGTACGAACGTTGTTATAAACTGGACTTCCAAGAGGATATAGTTTCAGCTGGTCTTCCATTGCTTATTTGACTTGGAGCCTAAGTCTGGCACCCCTCTCCTCAGCAGCCATATGATCCATGTTCCTTTTATGAGCCCTTTCCTCTCTTTCAGCATCTTCTTTTTGTTTTTCAGCAGCCCTTTCCTTAGCTTTCTTTTCCGGTTGGGCCAAGGTTTGCTTCTCTCTCATTCGAATTTCTGCCAGTTTTTGATTACGTTCAAATTGCAGGTTGTCTCTCAGGGCTTGCCGTTCCATTGCTTCTGCTGATGCTTTCTGGCTCATGGTCACTGCTTTTTAACCAACCAAATTCTCAATACCAAAATTCAAATTTGGATAGCGTGGGGTTCTGATCCAAAGCTTAATTGACCTGGTTCTGTGGATCCTAGCACGACTACGCCACTGTAACAATGCTGCCTCTGGTGGGACACAACTGAGAGTATCAATTCTGGACAAATTGCTTCAAGCAGGGCAGTCACAGCCCAAAGCTGGGGTCTCTTGCACACCAAACCAGTCAAACAGAGAGAACTTCGGTCTCACCCCACTGGCTAACCATAAGTCATACAAGCAATTCTCTTTGCCACTCCAGTTTTCCAGTATCACCACCAGTGCCACTCATAATGGGGATGAATGGTTATGAAAACCAATACCCCAGTAAAAGAAAAAGGGTTCTCTCGATCCCAAAGGACCAAGCCCCAGACCCAGGTCAATATACAAATCAGATCTTACCCAGAAATCATGCTGTTGCTAATCCTTTAGAATCTAAAATCTAAAGGTTTATTCATAAAAAGAAAGAAATATAGATGAGAGTTAGAATTGGTTAAATGGAATCAATTACATACAGTAATGGCAAAGTTCTTGGTTCAGGCTTGTAGCAGTGATAGAATAAACTGCAGGTTCAAATCAAGTCTCTGGAGTACATCCACAGCTGGGATGGGTCATTCAGTCCTTGGTTCAGAGCTTCAGTTTGTAGCAAGGTTCCTCCAGAAATAAGAAGCAGGATTGAAGACCAAATGGAGATGCTGCTGCTGCTGCTGCTGCCTTTTATAATCCTTTTGCCATGTGTCTTGTGCTTCCTTTGTTCCAACCACAAGCCACCCAGCACATGGCATGGAAAAACCTTAGAGTTCTGTCCATAGGCATGTCCCTGCATGCCTTGCTGAGTCACAAGGTGTAGCTGCCTTTTCTCAATGGGTCAGTTGTATAGCTGATGGTCCTTAATGGGCCATCAAGCAGGCTTGGCAGTGCTGATGCTAAATTGTCTGGGGTGTCACCCAGAAGCATAGCACAAGTTTGAAATACAGACAGTATAGAGCCAATACTTACAACTTTAAATACAAAAATGATACATGCATACAAATAGCATAATCATAACCAACAAATCATAACCTTTTCATGGACACCTTACATGACCTCCTTTGTACAAGATTTGGTGCCACTATATGACCTTGGTTGCAACAATGATCTATACGGTCGCGGGTCATGTCAATAATGTCACAGGGCCATGCCCCAAACCGAAGGGATGGTGGTAGGAAGTAGCCCAGGGCAGTGGATTTAGAATCCCTGCTCGGGGTCCCCCTGGTCAGGGGTTGACTCTCAAGACATTGGGCTGGACCTAACGGAGAGGGAGGGCCCAGGTTCACACATCCCATTGCCTAAAAGACTGAGGCACCTTGACTCGGGAAGCAAGGGGCAGGAGGTCGGGTGTACCAACCACTACACTGCCTGGCCCTCCAGGCAGGGCTGGTGTTAGAGGGTGGCAAGCAGGGCAATTGCCAAGGCCCTGCAAAGCTAAGTTACATTCTTCAGCCCTGGGCAGTGGGGATCGGGGTTGGAGCGCCACCTCTACCCCCTGACTCACCTCAGTGGGCCTCCTGGCCTGTGGGTCAGTGTCAAAGCCTCTGCACCCAGCACTGGCTCTGCCCCCAGAGATCAGGTTTCAGAGTAACAGCCGTGTTAGTCTGTCTTTGCAAAAAGAAAAGGAGTACTTGTGGCACCTTAGAGACTAACCAATTTATCTGAGCATGAGCTTTCGTGAGCTACATGCTCAAATAAATTGGTTAGTCTCTAAGGTGCCACAAGTACTCTTTTTCTTTTTCTCCCAGAGATCGTCACACATGCCTGCCGTGGGGGGCAACTCCCTATTTTCTGCCCTGGCCCTAGTGAGTCTAATGCCAGCCCTGCCTCCAGGCACTATGTTACAGGCCTAAACAACCGAGGGATTAAGCAGTTGAAAAGACATGTACGTAAGTGCAAGAAAAATCAGGATTCCCCGTACACACTGAGGATTCCCCACACACTAACTGAAAAAAGATCCATGCATCTCTACAGACAGCTCTGTAAACACCTTTGCTCAGTGTGCAGCAGTGGGTTAGAAAGCTCCCATAATATTAGTGTGTATTAGACAGCAATAGAAAATATAACTGAAATATTATAATACAGTTCTATAAATCAATTGTACACCCTCACTAGGTTCAAACTTGGGAAACCGATTTAAAAAGTAGATAATGGGGGCAAAGGTCCAGAGAAAGGCAACTGAAATGCTAGGTGGTATATGGATTAATGGTTATGAGAAATAGTGGTGTGAGGCAGTCCAGTTTACTCTCTTACAATACAGGAACAATGGGTCACTCAATGAAATGAAAAGGCAACAGATTTAACACGGATCAAAAGGAAATACTTCTTTACGCACCACATAATTAACCTGTGAAACTTACTACTACATATCACTAAGGCTGAGAGCAGAATTTTAAAAAGTCTTGTCATTTACATGAATAGAAATATTTGGACCTAGTAATCATTTTTTTTTTCTGAGCATATTAGGAGGAGGAAAAATACAGTTATAACTTAACTATGCTGTGGGTACTGCCTTGCCATATTTAGCCCTGGTACATCCAGCTAGGATTGCTGTTGGTGTCTGTCCCTCGTGGCTATGTGCATGGCTCGCCCATGTAGAAGGTGAAGCTATGTGAGTGGGGTACTAATTTGTACCTTGTACCTTGGTTCTGAATCTCTTGCCGACTGGCGTCAGCTGCACCCACTCTAGCTAGGCCAAGCAAGCTCTACATGCCCTCTGTACGAGCAGAGGTACAGTGTGCCACCTCATGGTTCATTGGGTAGAAGTGCTGGGCACATCCTGTGTCCTGAAGGTCAGGTCAGCAGCAATCTCAGTTTCCAGTTAACAGTCCAGGACTTTTATGGCTTAGGCAGGTCTCATTTGTGAATGGTGTTTTCCTTTTTAGGGCCCTAGCTCACAAAAGCTTATGCTCAAATAAATTTGTTAGTCTCTAAGGTGCCACAAGTACTCCTTTTTTTTTTTAGAGAAGCTGTATGTATGCAGAGCTGATTATCCTGCAAACAGTGTTATATATTAATATTTGTACAGCTGCATGGGCGTCCTGGGGTTCTTAGAATCGAAAGTCTCACAGCTTCTATACAGCCTCTTTAATTAACTTAATGCAGACATTAGTGTGACACAGGGAATGTCTCTCAAGGGGGAAGTTTTTCATTTATCGCCACTTAGCCAAGGCATTTTATACTTTTCATTTCCATACAGTAAATCCTGCTTTGTGGAGTGAAAACTAGCCTTTTGCTTTCACAGTCAACAGTTTGCCTGCCTGGGAGAGATGAAGCTCCCCAGGCAGAGCAGTCAGCATATCTCTGAGCTGTGGCCCTGACTTACTTTTGCCTCTGCCCCCAAAGGAGCCCAGCACCAACTGGTGCCACCCCCTGAAGCCAGTCTCTGCCCACGGAGCCTGCCTGCCATGAAATGCTTCCTGAGGCACTCGCTTGCTGCTGCCTGGGTAGTGCCCAGCTGTGCAGAGGTGGCTTGGCTCAGGGAGCAGAGCAGGGAGGGCTGCTGGGCAGAGAGCTAGGGGCCCGAGTGAGCCGAGCGGCTCCCACCGCCTTCCGATCAGCCGGCTTCTGGCAGGAGGTGATGGTTTTCAAACTGGGATGTGCCCCCCCGGCAGTTCAGAAACCTCTGCTAAATTGAAGGCAGAAATCTGGGGAGGCAGGTGACCCCTGCCCCCCATGGCTCCATTTTTCTGTCCCTGCAGCTTTTCACCCTGGGCAGCTGCCTTGCTCGCTCCACCCTGGTTATGGCTCTGGGCACTGCAACCCCGGAAGTTGCAATGCCCTAAGTGGAGAGCCAAGCCCAGCCAGCCCCACAGCACAGGAGCTGCAGGAGCCGCCACTGTGGGGTGAGTGCTGGACAGGATCCTACTTCCCAGGGGGTAAGAGCCAACCAAACCCACCCCAGGGCCTCCACTCCCAAATCATTTACTGCATTGTGACAGGCCATAAACATTTATAAATGGGTCCTGAGTCCAAAAATGTTGAGAACCACTGCTGTAAGGTATTGGACATACTAGTACAGTGCACTTCTCCGCACATGTCTCTCGCCACAGGTGGGGTACAGTAGAACTGTACCTGAAGGAGCCCTCTGCTCGTGCTTATCTAATAGCAAAATGTTTCTCTGCATAGAGAGGTTTTGATAGTGCCTTACTTATGTTCCTAGAGTTAGCAGAGCCTGAACAGTTAGCTGTGAGGCTGGTAGACAGGTACAGAAAACTGCTTGTTTTGCCATTGGCTGTGTGGATTCTGTCCTTGATCATGGTCAGTATCCATCATTCACTGCATTATCTTTTTTGTCTTGTAGGTGAAAGAATGGTTATGTTTGAATTGCCAGATGCAGAGAGCTTTGGGAATGGACATGACCACCGCACCTCGCTCCAAAAGCCAGCAGCAGCTACATTCCCCTTCACTTTCTCCATCCCACTCCCCAGCCAAACATCCCCAGCCTCCACCCCTGGGAATGACAGGACAGGAGAAACCACCAGGAACTGTGCAGCCAGGTATTAGGCAGGGTGCTGGTGTTCTGCAATCAGAGTCACCAAAATCACCCCAAGCTACAGCACAGAGGGAACAACACAGCCAAGGGCAGCCAAAACCTGCTGCACCTCAGGAAGTGGTGAGGTCTTCCCCTCAGCATCAAGCAAAGCCTTCCACCTGTGACCAGAGACAGACTGTGGGAGACTCCCCAGCAAAGACTTCAGCACCCCCACACAGTGCTGCAGCACAAGAGCAACTCCAAGAGGGCCTCACAGAAAAGCTCTTCGGGTTTGGGGCTTCTCTTTTGACCCAGGCAAGCACACTCATGTCTGTCCAGCCAGAGGCCACCCTGCAAAGTCAACAGTCCCCTGGCAAAGTGCCTCCAAAAATTGTCTTCAGTGATGCCAGCAAAGAAGCTGGACTCAGAGCCTCAAGTGCTGCATCTGGAGCACAGAGTAGGGCTGGGACTACCCCAGCTACAAAGCAAGGAAAAGCAGCACAAGTCATCAAGCCAAAGGAAGTGCCGAAGGAAAGGGTCTTGTGCCCCCTCTGCAAATCAGAGATCAGTGTGGGCTCCGGGGAACCATCCAACTATAATACTTGTACGACCTGTAAACAGCAGGTCTGCCTCATGTGTGGATTCAACCCAACACCTCATCTTGTGGAGGTAAGGAGGCTGCACACTGGGCTTGACCATCTATCAGTTCACTGGGAATCCTGATTCTGTTCTGAGATTTGGATATTAATAACATGGGAAAAGTCAGTGCATTTTTCTTTCAGGTTTTAATAGACTTCTAAAAAAGCCTTGACAAAGTCCCTCTCTAAAGGCCAATTAATTTGCAACAAGTTAGGGGGCTTTAGAAATGAATCACACCACTGTGGTGCATATTACCCCATTGTGTAGACAAGCCCTAGATGTGTACTTGGGCCATGTGTTTGGATCTTGGTTGTGTTGGGATTTTACCATATTTGATTTGGGGTGGCAGGGTAGAGTTGCTGAAGATGGCCTTTGCAGTTTGCTTGGCACATCCTTGTTTGGTTGCAGCCCTTTAATGGCATCTTTGGGTGTCCAAGAGTATAGAATGTGGCTGCTGCCTGCTGCGAGGGCTTGGAGTCCTCAGTCCCTATGGTTATGGGCAGGAGGAAGCAATATGAAGGCAGATTTTATGTTAGGCAGGGGCCTGTAGCAAGACATTTGTACAGCCTGTTATTTCTCAGGACAATAGGGTACTGGAAGTGGATCCCAGCTTTGGGGTCATGCTGTTCAATGGAAGACTGGTGGTGAATAAGTCAGTAATCATCCATGACTTGATAAGGGATGAGGCTCCTTACTTTGGCTGCATAATGCTGCAGGACTGGTTTTGGTGCAGTTGGTTCCATCTGGGAACTAGGTACAGTGTGATGTAAAGGGGGATTGTTGGGGAGATGATGTGGCTGTGCTGTTTATGTCCAATATAAAATGTAAGAGACATCCTGCTCCCAAACTAGCTCTGATAGAGTGCGTCCTTTGGGTATGTAGGATAAAGATCGGATGGAGTACCATTGCTGGTATATGGTTCACCATGTTGCACTGCATTATTCCCTGCACAAATTGCCTCACAGGCAGAGAGGCTGGTAGCATTCGTTGACTTTAACATCCATGTGGATCTCAAATTTCCTGGGCCTGCTCAGGGTTTCCTGGTCACTATAAAGACCAGGGTGGCTGTCCAAGGTGATTGAAAGCTTGGCTCCTATAGGTGGTTGAACTTTGGCTCTGGTGTTTGGGTTAGAGTTAGATTGGGGGATTGACTATTATACCCTTGTCTGTTGCTGTATGATATTAAATCAGTTGTTTTTCATGATTTTAAAGACGTCTAACGAGAAAACACTGAAAAACATCCTATTTGTAACCAGTTATGCTTAAGTACAATGTATAGTTCGGGTACGCTAGATGTTTTTTTTTTTTTAAATTAAGAATACTGGCATAAAAACAGCAATTTGGACTCAATTTTCACCATTGGTATCAAGCACTGCAATTCCATTGTCTCCAGTGGAGTTGTTCCTGCTTATGCCTGTAGTGAATATGGCTCCTTATTGTTCAGGTTCCAGGTTTTCCTATTGCTAGTGCCACAGGAAGTGGTGCTGCTGATTCAATAGGTGCCACACTCCCCTCTGAGTTAGTAGTAGAGCAATGCTCTTACTTGGTGTTGTGCTGCTGGAGTGTCTGTCATTTGGATGGGATATTAAACCAAAGTCATTTAACGTTCCCATGCACTTTGCCCAAAGAGTACTGATGGTAACCCTGCTATCCTGGCCCAATTCCATTATGAGTAAGGTTGCGATTTTATCACGGAGGTCACGGAATCCATGATTTCCAGAAACCTCCGTGACTTCAGCCTGCGGTGGCTGGGAGCTGCTGGGTCCCCCTGTGGCGGCTGGGAGCAGCAGGCTGCCACAGCCACCTCCAGCGGCAGGGGCCTCCCGGATCTCCGAGCCGCCGCAGGTGGTGGGGGTACCCCGCAGCTCTTGGCCACTGCAGGCAGCGGGCCCCCCCTCCACATCTCTGAGCTACTGTGGGCGGCAGGGGTACCCCCGAGCTCCTAGCTGCCACATGCTGGAGAGCACCTCACAGCTCTCAACCCCTGCAGGCAGTGGGGGCCTCCCATAGCTCTGAGCTGTTGTGGGCGGCAGTGGTATCCCCCAGTTTCTGGCTGCCGCGGGCGTAGGGGAACTCCGGAGCACCAAGCCACTGCAGGTGGCAGAGTTACCCGGCAGCTCCCAGCCACCTGGAGCCCCCGGAGCTTCGAGCCACCATGAGTGGTGGGGGTACACCACAGCTCTCGGCTACCCAGGGCCCCTCGGAGCTCTGAGCCACAGCAGGGGTAACCTACAGCTCCCGGCTACCTCAGGCAGTGGAGGTACCTCACAGCTCCTGGCCACCCAGGGCCCCTGGGTGCTCCAAGCCACCGCAGGCTGTGGGGGACCCTAGAGCCCTGAGCCCCCCAGAGGAGGTGGGGGTCTCAAGAGCTCACAGCAGGGCCCTGCAGGTGCCCAGCCACTGCAGGCGGTATGGGGACCCCACAGCTGAGCTCCCTATTTTGTCATGGATATTTTTAGTAAAAGTCAGGGACAGGTCATGGGCTTCCATGAATTTTTCTTTATTGCCTGTGACCTGTCCCTGACTTTTACTAAAAACATCCGTGACAAAATCTTAACCTTACTAATAAGACAGTAAATATCTTAATGCCTTTATATAAATCCACGGTATGCCCACACATTGAATACTGTGGGGCGTTCTGGTCACCCCATCTCAAAAAAGATATATTGGAATTGGAAAAGATACAGAAAAGAGCAACAAAATTAACTAAAAGAAAAGGAGTACTTGTGGCACCTTAGAGACTAACACATTTATTTGAGCATAAGCTTTTGTGAGCTACAGCTCACTTCATCCGATGAAGTTAGCTATAGCTCATAAAAGCTTATGCTCAGATAAATTTGTTAGTCTCTAAGGTGCCGCAAGTACTCCTTTTCTTTTTGCGGATACAGACTAAGACTGCTGCTACTCTGAAACCTGTCAAAATTAACTAAGGGTATGGAACAGTTTCCATATGAGGAGAGATTAAAAAGACTGGGACTGTTCATCGTAGAAAAGAGACAACTAAGGGTGATATGATAGAGGTCTATAAAATCATGAATGGTGTGGAGAAAGTGAATAAGGAAGTGTTATTTAATCCTTCACATAACACAAGAACCAGTGGTCATCCTATGAAATTAATAGGCAGCAAGTTTAAAACAAGCAAAAGGAAGTATTTCTTCATACTACACACAGTCAATCTGTGGAGCTTGTTACCAGGGGATATTGTGAAGGACAAAACTACAATGGGTTCAAAATATAACTAGATAAGTTCATGGAGGATAGGTCCATCAATGGCTGTTAGCCAGGATGGGCAGGGATACATGTCCATGCTCTAGGTGTTCCTAGCTTCTGATTGCCAGTGGACGATGGGAGTGATCATTTGATGATTACCTGTTCTGTTCATTCCATCTGATGCATCTGGCACTGGCCACTGCCGGCAGACTGGATAGTAGGCTAGTTGGACCATTGGTCTGACCCAGCCTGGCTGTTCTTACGAGGTTTGAATGTTGGAATGAGTATCTAACAATAGTCTTCAGTGAAAATGGGTTTAAATTAACACAACTTTAAAGGTTTGTGAATTATGCACTGGGGTGAGCCCCAGCACATGTGTTCCCCTAAGGAATGATGAGTGGTGTATGTCATTCAGTGTGTATGTCATTCAGTGTGCATTGTAATGCTCCACACCAGCCAGGAATGCTTTCATATCTGGCCTATTTTCAGGAAATCCAGAAACTGAGAAAAGGGATTAACCACCTTGCCCTCCTCCTCATCTCACCAACTTGCCCCCTTTGCTCATGGAACTCAGCTCAGGACTAAGAGTTCTGTTTCCACTGATAATACTTTGTACATCACAAACCTCAGTTAGTGAGGCCTGGCACCAGTGCTTTCATATAGGTTGTCACTGTGCCTCAGTGGATCACAACTGAGGATACTGAATTCAGGACAAGCTGCTGAGAAATAGGGCAGACACACCCCAGAATTGGTGGTTATTCTTCCATAAGATGTACCAATCCAGCAGCAAAAGTAAACTTCTGTCTCACCACATTGGATAACAAGAAATGGAGTCTCCTTAGGTATTCCAGTCCTGGATTCAACACCCAGACACTAGACTGGACGGGTGGTTATTTAAAACCAATTTCATCAACCAAAGGGTCCTTTTGATTCCAAAGGTCCAGCCACATACCCAGGTCAATATATAACTCAAATCTTACCCAATAATCACGCTGTTGTGAACCCTTTAGTATCTAATATATAAAGATTTATTTATAAAAAGAAAAAAAGGTGGGAGTTTAAATTGGTTAAAGGAATCAAATGCATACAATAATTGCAAGGTTCTTGGATCAGGCTTAATGCAGTGATGAAATAAACTGCTGGCTTGTTAAGAGTCTGGTTGCTTCCAAATGACTTGGAAGGTCCTTAGTCCCTTGGTTAGAATGCTTCCATTGGTATAAGTTCATAGTCCAAAGTTTTGAGCAGGAAAGAGGCAAAATGGAGATGTTTCTAGGGCCTTTTATAGCTTCTGCCATGTGGAGGGAAACCCATTGTTTTATTCAAAGCCCTCCGCACCGCTTGTGGAAAAAGAGGTAACAAGATGGAGTTTAGTGTCACATGGTCTTGTCACATGCTCTTGCATGATTTGCTAAGTCATAGCAGGGGCCATTACCCATACTCTAGTTCAGGGGTGGGCAAACTACAGCCCACGAGCCACATCCAGCCCACCAGCTGTTTTAAGCCAGCCCTCAAGCTCTCGCTGAGGAGCGGGGTCTGGGACTTGCCCTGCTCCAGCACTCTGGCAGTTCAGTCGTGACGCAGAGTCGGGGGCTGCTCCATGCGGCTCCCGGAAGCAATGGCATGGACCTGCTTCAGCTCTGGCAGCCACTCTGCATACTGCCCCGGCCCCAAGCGCCGCCCCCACAGCTCCCATTGGCCAGGAACCACCTGGCCACACCTCCACATAGGAGCCAGAGAAGGGACATGCTGTTGCTTCCGGGAGCCGCTTTAGGTAAGCGCCCCCTGGAGCCTGCACCCCTGAGCCTCTCCCCATGCCCCAACCCCCTGTCCCAGCCCTGATCCCTCTCCTGCCCTCCGAACCCCTTGATCCCAGCTCAGAGCACCCTCCTACACCCCAAAATCTGCATCCCCAGAGCCTGCACCCCCAGCCGGAGCCTGCACCCCTTCTCACTCCCCTGGCCCAGCCTGAAGCCCCTTCCCGCACCCTGGACTCCTCATTTTTGGCCCCACCCCAGAGCCCGCACCCCCAACCAGAGCCCCCACATCCTCCTGCACCCCAACTTTGTGAGCATTCATGGTCTGCCATACAATTTCTATTCCCAGATGTGGCCCTTGGGCCAAAAAGTTTGCCCACCCCTGCTCTAGTTAGAAGGTTCACATGAATATCCATCAGGTGTGGATAGGCGTCTTCCATGGTCCATTGTGAGTTAAGTGTTCCTTGATGAGCCGTTCAACTTGAATAGTTCCTTCACAATGTTCAGGCTAAATATCTTGTGTATGTTATCACAGGAGCAAACATTTGAAATACAGGTACACAGTTAATATTCATAACTTCAGATACAAAAATGATGCATGCATGCAAATAGGATAATCATATTCAGCAAACCATAACTTTTCCATTGACACCTTATTTGACATACTTTGTACAAGTTTTGTTGCAATTATATAACAGTGTAGATTCTACATAGTCATATTTTAATCAGATAACGTCACATAGGTCACCTGGGATCACCTCCAGTTTCAGATGGAGTAACTCAGGCACAGAGATCAAGTCCCACATTTTCAAAGGTGCCCACTGACTGGGGCTGCCCCAGTTCTTGTGTACCCAGCTTTAGACTTCTTAGGCCAAATTCATCACTGATGTAATCCCACTGGAGCCAGTGGAGTTACACCAGGGATGAATATGGTCACTGGGTCCTAATTTTCAACTATTCCTGTTATCTGCAGTTCCCATTGACTGCAGATGAGAGGAGAGAGTACCTCTGTGTGTGGTACTGAGGAAATGTAGAGTGCTGCATAAATAGCAAGGAGGGAGAGCCGATTTTCTGAGGCTGCTCTAAAGGGTTAGAACTAGGAGAACCTGGGTGAGAGTGAGCAAAGGCAGTAAAAACATTCCCTGGTGCTGAGGTCTATTACGTCTGCCAAAGGAAGTAACAGGAGCTCCGTTGCTTGGCTCAAAGCACTGGAGGTTATGTGGGGGTGAACAAGACAGAACGAGAAACAATGGTCTCAAGTTGCAGTAGGGGAGGTCTAGGTTGGATATTAGGAGGGTGGTGAAGCACTGGAATGGGTTATCTAGGGAGGTGGTGGAATCTCCCTCCTTAGAGGTTTTTAAGGCCTGGCGTGACAAAGCCCTGGCTGGGATGATTTAGTTGGTGTTGGTCCTTGTTTGAGCAAGGGATTGGACTAGATGACCTCCTGAGGTCTCTTCCAACCCTAATATTCTATGAATCCTGTACTGGCTGGGAAAGTACAAATTAAGTTGCTTGCCCAGCATCACATAGGACATTTGTAGTAAAAGTGGGAGCGGAACGCTCCCAACTATCTGATATGCTAAAGCTGTGTTTTCTCCACTAGACCTCCATGTTCTCAGGCAAATTTCTTCAACTCTCCATAGCGTAGCTATGTCACCAGTAGAAGGGGCTGCTCATGCATACCTGGTTTTGCAGAGCACTTTGTGGTGATCTGTACTGCAGTGTAAGCATCAAGCATTATTTTTAATCCCATGTTTTAGAGCACCAGTAAGTGAGGTCTCTCTGTGAGCCAGGCTGGCTCTGCAAGGGGCTCAGAAACAGGCTCCTGGTCCCTTTCCCCAAGCTGACTTTGCTGGGGGCTTGGGACTAGGTTGCATCTCCCTCTCCTAGAGCTGCTCTGGGTTTGCCAGGGATGTCAGTATTGGACTGCAGCTTTCTCTTTTTGAGCTGGGCTGGCTCTGCAGTGCTAACAGCAGTGAAAACTTATTTTAGAAACTGAGGTCAGCAGATGGGACTCTGAATATGCCAGGGAGCTAATCTGTGGCCATTTCAGACTGTTAAAGGATAATAAATACAGAACTCCTAATGGATGTTATATTTTTGCATTCTGGTTAGTTGAGTATACAGTACGTGACAGATTTTCAACAATTTGGGCATGAGATCAAAATCATGAAGGTTGATTGATCAAAATGACATGAAGCTTTGTGAAGCAGAAGATTCCAAGAGGCATTGCCATGCAACAATCACTGCCAAAAACAGCCAAAAGAAAATACAAACTGAAATGAAGGGAATTTGCTACATCCTCGAAGTCGAAGGTACATGAGGATGGGAACTGGATGTGACAAATAGGGTCCTAACCAGAGGCAATGCCGAAGTCCATCTAGAAGAGACATTGAGCTCCAGTCTACAAGTTACCTGCTACTGTCACTGGTGTAAAGGAAAGTGATAGCTGCACTGTGAGGTGGAGAGTCTCCATCAGATGTTGATGTAGTTGGAATCATTCCCTAATGCTGTTCACTGGTGACAGTGCTATGTAGATTTCACTTACCCTGGCTCCCTTTCCCCACCCTTATCAATATACCTATTAGTACAAGCCTCCAGACTACCCTGTCCTTGCTGGGAGGTACTGCCTGAGGGAACCTGCCTCTGGAGGCTAAGACAATGGGGCCAAATCCCAGCCCTGGCTCAGAGCCCAGCCAGAGTGCTGTCACTAAGCTGGGCTCCACAGCTACCACCAACTCTTCAGATCCTGCCAGTGGAGACTCTTTACAGCAGCAGCTGCAGAGCTGCTGACAAGACAGAGCCATAGAGACAAAATGACTCCTCATCCATTCCCCCGCTCCCCCCACCACCACCTCCCACCGTGTTGAGTTGTGTCACTGAGGAAAGACATTTCAGCTGCAGGGGTGGAGTAAGAGTGGAGCAGCCCGTGAGAGGAGAGGGGAAAGCAGCTCCCTGCTGAAGGCCAGTGCCAGCTCCATTTGGAGCAGCCAGCTAGGCAGAGTACGGGTCCAGTCTAATGAAGGAATCCCCCATTTCCAGGGTGAGGAGAAGGATGCAGTAGAACCTCCTTCCCTACAAGTCAGTCATAGCTGAAGGTGTAATCAGGTGGCCTGCCCCTTCCCAGTTCAGGCAGCCAGCCAGCCCTGTTCATTTCTCAGACCCAGCTGGCAGAATCAGCACTAGGCATAAGCAAGCTAAGCAATGGTTTAAGGCCCTGAGCAGCTCAAGGGGGCCCCCTATTAGCGTATTATTGTGGGGGGGAACAATATTCCTGCTTAGGGTCCCCAATAGGCTAGCACCACCTCTGCCAGCTGGGAAGAGGTCAGTGGTTCCTATAAAGGGCTGAGAGAGCACACTTGGAAGGGAGCTGCAGGAGGGAGATTGGCTCCCGTGACTAGCCATGGAGCAGAGTGAAAGGCTTCTGGGCCCCAGCAGCCTACTGTGGTTGTGAGTTTATTACTTTGCAAGTTCTTGTTTGCATTAATAAAATAGTGCCCTGGAAGAAGGGCCTGAAAGACTTTGGGTATGACAGAGAGTCCCTCATGGGCTGGGGAGCCAGGCCATCATCCCACATGGGCAGGAAGGAGGGGTGGATTGGTGATGAGCTCCTGGAACTTGGGGGAAACTGGGGCAGTAACTAGCCTGAAGCTAGACAGTGTAGCTGACACTGCTGCCAAGGGGCTGGTTTCTTCCTCTTCTCACAGATATCTCCACCAAGGTTACTGAGTCCCATGTGTAGTAGACACCCTTGCCTAGAATCTGTAGGCTTAGAATGATTTGATGTTTATCGGTAAACCTATTCAATGTGGATTTCATTGTACACCCACAAACCGAGGACAAAATATTTCCATTAATAATAATTGAAATTAACAGATAGGCAAAATAAGAAAAATGCTGCTTGAGATCTTATTACAGTTTGGTTTAAGGATATTTATTTTGCATAATTTGACATGATGCTGGCAATTTGTGTTTGGCTATAAAGCTTGAACTTTTTGTATCTGTGTCTATTGTCATTAAATAATTATTATTGACATCCCCCATAATTTCTTCAAACATGAAAATTATATATACAAAAATAGAAAAATGTGCTTAAAACCCATAATTTTGAGCAACTGTGAAAATGTCAATTAATTAAAAATTGACAAAATGTTTAAAAATAAACACTGATGTTATCTGTCAAAATCATAAATATATAGAACTCTGCCAAGCCTGAGGAGCTGTGTCGGGCCAGAAATAAGGCAAACCGTGCCTCTCTCTAGTTGGCCCTCTTCTGGGCTTCCATGGGTACAGTAAGGAGTGACTGAGCATGTGCACCATAGAGCTACCATGCACAGGAATAAGAGGCCTACGTGGCCCTTGGCTGGGTCAGGATTTGGCCCATGCAGGCTGAATTAATCTCTGTTATCTGACATCTGTACACACCTTATGTTTATTGGAATCAGTGGGATGAGAGAGCCAATGACATTTCTTTTTTTGTAGGGATCTGAGTTCATATGGGCCTTTTTGTGTTTTCTGTCCATCCCCAGGATGTGCGGGGTGGGAGATTCTTAGCCCTGGGGTATGAGAACTTTGTGGTTCCTATAAGGATACAGTTTAGGGATCCAGTCGTTTTTAAATGAGGTGGCAATCAGGTAACAGGATTAAAGTCTCATCCCCTCCTGCCTAGATTCCCTCCTTGGATCTTGACTTCTGTACAGGGCTTTTGAGCTTGGAATAGCACAGCTGCTGTGGGCAGGGTATGGCAGTTACTCAGGGCAGGGATCCCTCACAGTGGCTTAGGGAAGGCCGTTACCCAGCACAAGCTGAATGAAGCTTTGTGGTATCTGGCCACAACCAGGAACTGCCAGAGGAGCTGTAGTGGGGAGTGGAAAGAAAGTTGGGCTGGGTTCCACCCCCACTGATCCAGCACCTAACAGCTTGCTGCAGCAGGACATTTCCCCTTTTCCTGCACCGGGGCACTATGTAGCACTGGAGCTACTGTAACTCCTAAAGGAGAGGAATAAAGTGGGGGTGGGGAAGGGGGGGCCTGAGCTCCCTCCAGTAACTCCTGGATGCAGCATCCCACCCTCTGGGGGCATCACATGAAGCAGAAGCAGTGGAGAGAAAAGAGACAGGCTGAGCTTCTTACCAGGGTGCAGTAGTCAACCACCCATTTGGGATAACACGCTCCTCCTACAGGCTAATGAGTTAGCTGTGCTCTCATGCTGGAAATTCAGGGTTCAAATCTTGCTGATGCATGGTTGGGGAGGAGTGTTATAACATTACTAAGGTCCAGGCCGCATTGTCTACTCAGGTTCTCATGGAGCAGCCCTCCCCATGGCTTGCAGAAAATCTTGGAGTAGTTCTTCGGGATCCTTGCTTCTTCTTTCTCCTCCTTCTCCCTGCGTCTCAGTGAGCAGCCTAGGGTGTGGTACCCATCCTCCCAAATCTGGTGTGGTGCCCACCCACCAGCGGCCTTACTCAGCCATTACTGATGACCCCCACGTCTCTAATGATATTGTAGTGTTTCCCTCAAGAGGTGCATGCATGGTGAGTGTGCCTTTGCCCAGGCATCTGCTATGGGGATCAGCACTATATTCTGTAACTATCAGATCATTAATAACTCCTGGTCTCCTGCCATTCATAAATGCCCTTGTGATGGGTTGCCCCCTCACCCCCCCGGGATGCCACCTAATGTACTGGGCTACCACTGCACCTGACCCACCAGCCTGGGTTCCCTTAACACTGTACTGTTATGCAGCCTGTCAAGTCCTTTCCCAGGCTTCAGGCTGCACTTTATCAGCACACATACAGGTAGGGACACACCCAGCTGCAGAAACACAGACACTAGCTCTGCCTGGGAAGGCTCAGCTAAGGAACTGTCCAGTTACTCAAGCGCACACCCTTCTCTAGAGTTCAAACCCAAAATTATACCTTCTTGTGCTGAACAGAGAACGGTACAGTGTAAGCTTATAAAATTCACCCTCTCCCTCAATGTGGAGAGAGATATGCACAGCTTTTTGCCCCCCATCCTAGTTATGAGTTGCACAAACTCATTTTAGAGAAAACAAAAAAGTTTATTAACTACAAAAGATAGATTTTTTGTGATTATAAGTGATAGCAAACAGATCAAAGCAGATTATCTTAGTAAATAAACAAAAAAATGCAAACTGAGCTTAACAAACTGGGTAGGGTGAGAATTTGATAATTGGTATCCTGAGTGATAAACAGGCTGGCAGATTCTTAAGGCACAAGTTGCCTTGGCTTTCCCAGGTTTTCATACACAGGCTAAAAATCCTTCTAGCCTGGGGCGATCACTTCCCACAATTCAGTCATTGCCCCTCAGGTGTTTCCAGATGTGTTGTTGCAAGGAGGGTCAGGTTCCCCCAAGATGTCATTGTCCCCCTTTTATATCTTCCCACTTGCTAGAAAGCTATTTTGCTGTGCCCTGGGTCAAACAGTTCCCATGGTGCAGTGCTATCTCTGAGAGGTTTGTATTGTACACAGTTCCTGGGGTAATCCTTGTACTATGCATCCGATGAAGTGAGCTGTAGCTCACGAAAGCTCATGCTCAAATAAATTGGTTAGTCTCTAAGGTGCCACAAGTACTCCTTTTCTTTTTGCGAATACAGACTAACATGGCTGTTACTCTGAAACCTTGTACTTGAGTGCATTTCCTCACTAAGACATTAACATTGTTTGGCCTTTTTACTGTTGTACCTGAAAGGCTGCTTTTGGGTGCTTTCAACCTCATAACATGTTTCAGTAACACATACATAGCCAAACTTCATAACTTCCCATACGACAATAATACATACCATCCAATGAGATATTGCTGTGTAGCAGATCAAGACTTTTAGACTGATACCTCACAAGGCATACTTTGTACAAAATAAAACATATCCTAATTACATGACATGGTGAATATTGGGTGTCAGGGTGTCACAGCCCTCTCCTCATTGCTGCTCAGTAACTCATCAGCTGCTGGCAGACTTACCCACTGGGACAACTGGCATCAGCTCAGACAGCAGGGCCATGCTCAGGGGCAGAAGCACTTTTCACAGGAATCTGGTTGCAAAGGGCACTGAGCTCAGCTAGCATAGCCCCACATTTGGGGAGGGCAGAATCAGGCCAGCTGGAGGATGTGCTGATTCCACAAGTCTCCCAGGGAGCCTCTGACAGCAATGCCGTGGTCAGCCTCCCTACAGGGCATTGCCTTCTGCAGAGCAAAGCAACAGAAATTCCCAGAGGGCCAAAGGAAGGGTTCATTATGGGGAAAGAGTGGAGTAACTGTAGCTCAGCTCAGCTAAGGAACGACTTGCGGGGAGGGCTGTGAGAACTGTCTGTAGACACCTGAAATAGGAAGATTTAGTGTGAGATGAGGAGCCAGAGGGGAAAGGTAGGACAATTGAGGATGAATATCGTGAAGAAAGGGCTGCCAGGGTTGTGGGCTCTGGACCTGATTTAAGTCCCATTTAAGTCAGTGGGGCCCTTCCATTGACTGCAGTGGGAGCAGAACTGAGCTCTGTCAGATGGTGGGCAGATGAACCCAAGAAACCCAGAGAACCATATTGCTGCAGGCCAAATCTGCTCCTATCACTGTGCAGTACAAGGAAGCTGGCTTGTCTCCAGCACAGTTTCCTGTCCAGGGAGGTTGGGCTTTAAGCCCCTGTTTAACTGTCCCTGCAGTTGACCCACTGCACTATAGGACAGATCTCTAACATGCTTGGAATACATCTTGTGGGACTTACCCCACGTTAGAGTTTTTGGCTCTAACTGTGCTTGAAAACTATTTCAAACATGGTTACAGACCGTAGTATGGAGAGGTTCTAACCCTGGGAAGCACTTGAGTCATGTCACTTCATACCTCTCCACTCAGCCTGGGCACCAGTGAGAACAGTAAGAGCACAGGAGAGACTGTCTCCCTGATCTTTGTTCTGAAGCTCAGCACTATGGCAACCACCCACCGCAACCGCCAGGAGGAGCAATTGCAGGGAAAGTGTTGTCCAGCCCTGGCATCCCCAGGATGAAGCATGCTCCTTTGCCCCATCACCATCACTTATCCTGCCTGTGTCTCTTTCCATCCACACTCTGGCTGTCCTTCAACCATTGATCTCCTCTGATAATTTCACAGGGATCAGAGCTTAATGCTCAGAGCTATGGACAATAAGTTTTCAAACTATCCCTTAATTTTTAAAGTCACAAGAAGAGCCATGCAGCCCCCCTCCTGGCCCCCTCTCCCTTTGCAGCTTAGCTGGGCACAGCTCTAACTCTCCCCAACCAGACATCAAAAAGGAAATGAGGGTTTCCTAGGCAGCCATGTAACTAGACAATGTATGAAATTTCATATTTTTTTAAAAATCAAACAAAAATAAACATTTATTTCATCATGTGGACTCTCCACATAGGTCATCATCAGTGTGGGACCTCTAGATTCCCTGAGCAGACCTCTGCCTCTTGAGCCAAATGATTAGCTGGTAGCAGTAGAGCATTACCTTCTATATAGATCAGCCACTAGAGGTGGATGAGACACACGCTTTGCCAGAGGGCTTCACAGCTATTTGTCGGGACTCCATTTCAATTCTTCTGACAAGAAACCTTGTTAATGCACAGTTAAGGTTGCCTGGTATATTGTGCCCGTCCAGAACGTTGAGTTCAGCAAAACCTCAAGCTTCTGAAGACCAGGAAATGAACAGTTAAGGTGCACGCCCACACAACCTTAATTCTGCCCTCTGAGCGCTGCTCCAATACATCCACAGCACAGACTCCCACTCTGCGTTTGCACTGTATAGGAGCTAGCTACACATGCGCTACACTGACACAGCCTAAGTGACAGGAAAAACACCACATCTGCTAAATTTCAGTCCCTTCAACAACCTCTTCACCCTTCTGTGCCATTTATCTTCCATTACCCTCAGATCACTCATCTCCCATCTAACAGCTGACAATCCCAATGGCAAGAAAACTCCTATTCCCTGCTACTGACAGAACCTACACACAGTGCTGAAATGAGATATGCTGGATCTCTCAAGGTACACATGCACCTCTGTTTTTTGGTCACCCACAGGAGCTCAGAGTCCTCCTCCATCCCCATGCTCCAAGGACCACAGCCCTCCCCAGATCACCTCATGTCATAATCATAGCTCTGGTAAGCTGCTTCAACAAATTGCTCCACTGTTCAGTACAGCTACGCCTAACACAGTAAATGCTGCTGCAGTGCATGCAGATAATTGCCGGTAGCTAATGCCAGTTCCTGGGAGTGGGGTGGGAGAGAGGCAGAGTTTAGGTTCATAGACTCATAGAAGATTAGGGTTGGAAGAGACCTCAGGAGGTCATCTAGTCCAACCCCCTGCTCAAAGCAGGACCAACCCCAACTAAACCATCCCAGCCAGGGTTTTGTCAAGCCAGGCCTTAAAAATCTCTAAGGATGGAGATTCCACCGCCTCTCTAGGTAACCCATTTCAGTGCTTCACCACCCTCCTAGTGAAATAGTATTTCCTAATATCCAACCTAGACCTCCCTCACCATTGCGTCTTGTTCTGTCATCCGCCACCACTGAGAACAGCCTAGCTCCATCCTCTTTGGAACCTCCCTTCATGTAGTTGAAGGCTGCTATCAAATCCTCACTCACTCTTCTCTTCTGCAGTCTAAATAAGCCCAGTTCCCTCAGCCTCTCCTCATAAATCATAAAAAGAAAAGGAGTACTTGTGGCACCTTAGAGACTAACCAATTTATTTGAGCATTAGCTTTCGTGAGCTACAGCTCACTTCATCGGATGTGCCCCAGCCTGTAGGATTCATACATGGTTCATGTGCTTAGCAACATTCAGGGCACACCCGGAGTGTTGTATAGGAGCTGTGCACACACACCTCCTCTCAAGGGCATGAACCTTGGAATCTCGCCCAGATTACATGAACCATGGGAAGCCTCCCAGGACTGGGCTCAAGACCTGAGAGCAAGGAATGCGGAAGATAGAAATTGGTAAATAAGAATGTTAAACAAAGCCAGGGTATTCCCTTTATCTGTTGGAGAATGTAATGCGTGGGGGGAGAGAAAGAATAAAGGAGAGGGTGGAAAGCTGACGGGCAGAAGCCCGTTAGCAGACCAGCTTGCTTGCTTAAAGCTCTGTGCTGTCTTGTCACTGAACCGAAACACCAGCCCCCTAATAATTTTCGTTGCCTTCCGCTGGACTTTCTCCAATTTCTCCACATCCTTTCTGTAGTGGGGGCTCCGAAACTGGACTCAATACTCCAGATGTGGCCTCACCAGTGCTGAATAGAGGGAAATATTGCTGGCAATGCTCCTACTAATGCAGCTCAATATGCCATTAGCGTTCTTGGCAACAAGGGCACACTGTTGACTCATATTCAGCTTCTCATCCACTGTAATGCCCAGGTCCTTTTCCTGCAGAACTGCCACTTGGCCAGTCGGTCCCCAGCATGTAGCAGTGCATGGGATTATTCCATCTTAAATGCAGGACTCTGCACTTGTTCTTGTTGAACCTCATCAGATTTCTTTTGGCCCAATCCTCCAATTTGTCTAGGTCCTTCTGGACCCTATCCCTACCCTCTAGCCTATCTACCTCTCCCCCCAGCTTAGTGTCATCCGGGAACTTGCTGAGGGTGCAAACCATCCCATCATCCAGATCATTAATGAAGATGTCGAACAAAACTGGCCCCAGGTCAGACCCCTGGAGCACTCCGCTTGATACCGGCTGCCAACTAAACATCAAGCCGTTGATCACTACCCATTGAGCCTGACAATCTAACCGCTTTCTATCCACCTTATAGTCTGTTCATCCAATCCATACTTCTTTAACTTGCTGGCAAGAATACTGTTGGAGACCGTATCAAAAGCTTTGCTAAAGTCAAGGTATATCATGTCCACCACTTTACCCATATCCACAGAGCCAGGTAATCAGGTTGGTCAGGCATGGCTTACCCTACGTGAATCCATGTTGACTGTTCCTGACCACTTTCCTCTCCTCCAAGTGCTACAAAATTGATTCCTTGGGGACCTGCTCCGTGATTTTTCCAGGGACTGAGGTGAGGCTGTAGTTCCCAGAATTCTCCTTCTTCCCTTTTTTAAAGATGGGCACTATATTTGCCTTTTTCCAATCGTCCAGCCATGTACCTTAACTCTGGGTTCTAGCCCACAAAAGTTTATGCCCAAATACATTTGTTAGTCTCTAAGGTGCCACAAGGACTCCTTGTTTTTTTCCTGCTTTTACTGGTTTTTAGAAATTAGCACTGTAGTGTCCAGGAAGTAGATCTCTTGTGTGGACTGGTCCAGGCTGAGGTTGATGATGATTAGCACTACAGTGCTAATAAGCGATGGTCACATAAACACCACCCTATACTGGAAACCTACTGACCACTATACTTACCTACATGCCTCCATGTTTCGTCCAGACCACACCACATGATCCATTGTCTACAGCCAAGCTCTACAATGCAACTGCATTTGCTCCAACCCTTCAGACAGAGACAAACACCTACAAGATCTCTATCAAGCATTCTTACAACTACCCACCTGCTGAAGTGAAGAAACAGATTGACAGAGCCAGAAGAGTAGCCAGAAGTCACCTACTACAGGACAGGCCTAACAAAGAAAGTAACAGAACGCCACTAGCCATCCCCTTCAGCCCCCAACTAAAACGTCTCCAGCACATCATCAAGGATCTACAACCTATCCTGAAGGACGACTCATCACTCTCACGGATCTTGGGAGACAGGCCAGTCCTTGCTTACAGGCAGCCCCCCAACCTGAAGCAAATACTCACCAGCAACCACACACCACACAACTAAAACACTTACCCAGGAACGTATCCTTGCAACAAAGCCCGTTGCCAACTGTGTCCACATATCTAATCAGGGTACACCATCACAGGGCCTAATCACATCAGCCACACTATCAGGGGCTCGTTCACCTGCACATCTACCAATGTGATATATGCCATCATGTGCCAGCAATTCCCCTCTGCCATGTACATTGGCCAAACTGGACAGTCTCTATGTAAAAGAATAAATGGACACAAATCAGATGTCAAGAATTATAACATTATAACATTAAAAAACCAGTTGGAGAACACTTCTGTCTCTCTGGTCACTCGATTAGAGACCTAAAAGTCGCAATATTACAACAAAAAAACTTCAAAAACAGGCTCCAACAAGAGATTGCTGAATTGGAATTAATTTGCAAACTGGACACCATTAAATTAGGCTTGTATAAAGACTGGGAGTGGATGGTTCATTACACAAAGTAAAACTATTTCCCCATGTTAATTCCCCCCCTCCCCACTGTTCCTCACATGTTCTTGTCAACTGCTGGAAATGGCCGATCTTGATTATCACTACAAAAGGTTTTTTTTCTCTCCTGCTGGTAATAGCTCACCTTAACTGATCACTCTCATTATAGTGTGTATGATAACACCCATTGTTTCATGTTCTCTGTGTATATTGTGACAAAGCTCTGTCCTTGCCTCCATGGGTCCCGCGTTTCCTAACGGATTTCGCTAGCCTCAGAGACTCACCATGACCCTGCACGTAACCCTTCTCTCTCTAGAGACAAGGGTCACAGTCTGCTGAGCCATTTTCATCATAAGCCAGCAAGGGAGGTGAGGAGAAGTTATCCTTCCTTGCACAGTCTCTGTTGTCTCCCAGTCTCAGTGATTAATCAGGGGGCAAAGGGTGGGGGGAGCCTGGGCCCACCCTCTACTCTGGGCTCCAGCCCAGGGACCCTAATAGTATCAGCTGTGGTAGCTGACCTTTTAGAAACATGGCATGTACAATTTCCTGGGCTACTTCCCCCACAGCAGCCCTCACTTCCTCAAGCTCCACTTCACCCTTACCTCAGGGCCTCCTTCCTTGTGCCTGATATGGTGTGTACTACTCAGTCTCTCCAAAAGCACAACTTCCTCCCACAGCTCCTGACATGCACGCCCACCTGACTAACTGGGAGGCTTTTAACTAGTTTCAGCTAGTCCCTGATTGGCTTCAGGTGTCCCAATCAACCTAGCGTTCTCCCCGCCTTCTGGAAAGTTCTTAATTGGCCCCAGGTGTCTTAATTGACCTGGAGCAGCTGCCATTTCACTTATCCTGGTACCAGGAATTTGTTTAGCCTGGAGCTAATATATCTATCTCCCACTTTTTTATAGCCATCTGGCCTTGCCCCGTCACAATATAAAATCGTCCTACTGTATTTTCCACTGCATGCATCCGATGAAGTGGGCTGTAGCCCACGAAAGCTTAAGCTCAAATAAATTTGTTAGTCTCTAAGGTGCCACAAGTACTCCTGTTCTTTTTGCGGATACAGACTAACACGGCTGCTAGTCTCAAACAGTCTATGGCCCTGCAGCCTCCGGGTTAGGGCAGACAGTTGCACTGGGGGAACTAGCCCTCTGAGCTGGGCAAAATAAAGCACTATGGCACCTTGAACTTACTCTGCTGCTTGTCTGCGCTGGCCGGTGGCCGGTTGCACAGTGGGATACCCACGCCTGGTGCGCTGTACTCTGCATCTATACAAGCATTCTTGGTGAGTACGTGCACCACTGACAAGGATGTGCACAAGTGATGTACTAACTGCAGTGGCTGTATCCTGATGTAATTTAGATCAACATAACTCTGTAGTGTAAACATGGCCTAAATTGTGACAAGTGAGGGGTTGCTCACAGTTTCCTTCAGCTGATCAGGGATTGTTTCAATATTTCAAGAGCACAAGGGCTTTGGCGGATAATCCAGTATGTATGGTCTTGTGGAGAAGGCACTAATCCAAAACTCAGGAGATTTTGTGGCCACATCCTTGGTGGCTGCAAGGGGCTGTGGGATTGCAATAATAGCAGTAAATCGAAAAGGAGTACATGTGGCACCTTAGAGCTAGGTGCCACAAGTACTCCTTTTCTTTTTGCGAATACAGACTAACGTGGCGGCTACTCTGAAACCTAGCAGTAAATCCTGGTTGGTATGATGGGGAGAGTGTCCATCTGAAGAAGGGCTGGGCACAGGGTGGCTGTTGTTTGGGTGGAGGTGGGTTGAGGGGATGGGCTGGAGGGTGGGAGGTACTGCTGATGGATGGTGAGATTGCTGGGGGATTGGAAATATGCTGAGAAAAGGTACGTCTGGGTGGTACGTGGGGGTGATATATCTGCCCACACTGTCTCTTAGGCTCACTTAAGAATGCTATAGAGCTAGCTGAGTGCTTCATGCAGCTTGAACTCCAGGGTCAGGGCAGCGGAGCACAGCACAGTGTGATGGGGGACAGGGCAACAGCTGGAGGAGGGAGAAGAGCTTCTCCTGCCCTCCCCTTAGCTCCCTCCTCTTGAGTCCTAGCCGGCCCTGGGTTTTGGCAATACTGCTGCGGCCCCTTGCCTATCGCTTAGTGACCTGCCTGCATGTGGTGAGCCAACCCATTTGAGAAGGTGAAGCAATGGCAGTGCTGTGACACTGAAACAGGCCAAAGAGCTCAAGCCACAGAAGCCCGGCTTTTCTCAGTCACATGCATGTTAAATGTCCTTGTGGAGCGATCCAAGTCCAGCTGTTAGGAGAACAGTACACCTGAGCCATAGGGTTACCTTTGATTCCACAGCTCAGCCACTCCAAGGTCTGGATCTGTTTTGATAATGACATACACAACACATAGCCTCAATAATTAGTCATTTAGGCATTTGGTATACTGTTTCCACCTGATTTATACCTGCATTACATTGTCAATGGTTGGTGTAATGTGTTGTATAGTTTAATGAGTCTCTGGAATGGGGATTGAAAATCCCAATTTCTTAGAAATGAGGTGTAGACTAAATGCTGCCACAGGATAAAGCAAGAAAATCTAGACTGAACAGTGCATTATTAGCACAGTCATGAGGCAAAACTCAGGAACCACAGGAATATATTCATTTTTTTCTCAGTGAAATGCCTAAAGGGCTTTGCAGAAGAATCTCTGCCTACTTCTGTAATGGTTGCGTAACCTACATGCCTTCTCAGAGATACAGAGTGAAGAACTAAGGCATTGCCAGTCTACTTAGGCTCAACATTTGATTGACTTTAAGATAGTTATTCCCACTGTTGTGGAAAAAATTACCACGTGTTGTGTTTGGATCAGAACAGCCTGAGGACCACTTTATTACAAGCATGCACGGGAATGACAGCCAAGCTGCCGACCCCCTCCGAAAGGGAATACAAAAGCTTATATAGCTTAAAACCACAATCAATTACACACACTTCCTTATTAACATTTTCCTTATTAGGAATACATCAAAACAAGCTTTTTCCTGTTATTCACAGTTTGTTCATTTGCGGTTAACGCTTTCCTAACACTAGCAGTCACAACTATATTTCATAAGACTGACTATTAGAAATTGTTCTGCTTAAATTTTCCATTCTCTCTCTTCTCCTGCCCCTTGTACACAGTTATTTTAATCAAAGTTATTTTGGTCAAAGTTTGAGCCTACTCATAATGACAGGTTTCAGAGTAACAGCCGTGTTAGTCTGTATTCGCAAAAAGAAAAGGAGTACTTGTGGCACCTTAGAGACTAACCAATTTATTTGAGCATGAGCTTTCATGAGCTACAGCTCATTTCATCGGATGCATACTGTGGAAACTGCAGAAGACATTATATACACACAGAGATCATGAAACAATACCTCCTCCCACCCCACTGTCCTGCAAATCCAGGATGGGCTATTACCAGCAGGTGAGTGAGTTTGTGTGTGGGGGGGTGGAGGGTGAGAAAACCTGGATTTGTGCTGGAAATGGCCCAACTTGATGATCACTTTAGATAAGCTATTACCAGCAGGACAGTGGGGTGGGAGGAGGTATTGTTTCATGATCTCTGTGTGTATATAAAGTCTGCTGCAGTTTCCACGGTATGCATCCGATGAAGTGAGCTGTAGCTCACGAAAGCTCATGCTCAAATAAATTGGTTAGTCGCTAAGGTGCCACAAGTCCTCCTTTTCTTTTTGCGAATACAGACTAACACGGCTGTTACTCTGAAATCTCCCTACAATGTGCATGATAATCAAGGTGGGCCATTTCCAGCACAAATACAGGTTTTCTCACACCCCCCACACCCCCATACACACACAAACTCACTCTCCTGCTGGTAATAGCTCATCCAAAGTGACCACTCTCCCTACAATGTGCATGATAATCAAGGTAGGCCATTTCCAGCACAAATCCAGGTTTTCTCCCCCTCCCCCCCCCCCCCCAAAAAAAACAAACAAACAAAAACTCACTCTCCTGCTGGCAATAGCTCATCCAAACTGACCACTCTCCGAGAGTGGTCAGTTTGGATGAGCTATTACCAGCAGGAGAGTGAGTTTGTGTGTGTATGGGCGGGGGGGGGGGGGTGAGAAAACCTGGATTTGTGCTGGAAATGGCCTACCTTGATTATCATACACATTTTAAAGAGAGTGGTCACTTTGGATGGGCTATTACCAGCAGGAGAGTGAGTTTGTGGGGGGGGCGGGGGGGGCGGAGGGTGAGAAAACCTGGATTTGTGCTGGAAATGGCCCAACTTGATGATCACTTTAGATAAGCTATTACCAGCAGGAGAGTGGGGTGGGAGGAGGTATTGTTCCATGGTCTCTGTGTATATAACGTCTTCTGCAGTTTCCACAGTATGCATCCGATGAAGTGAGCTGTAGCTCACGAAAGCTCATGCTCAAATAAATTGGTTAGTCTCTAAGGTGCCACAAGTACTCCTTTTCTTTTTGAGCCTACTCAGTTTTCCCTTACACCCCCCCTTTTGTGCTTTTAGCATAACTATTAGTCTTAAACCTTCATTTTTATTAAACCTTGTATTTTTGATTTTAAATCAGATGGCTCAGCCTTTGGGGTTTTAGTTGAATGCAACGACAATGCATGGTTAGGATGAATATGGAAGGTGCTAGTATTATTACATCCTTTACAACAACAACAACATAATTCTAAACTAAACAACAACGCTAAAAGCATTAACATTCCCATTGTAACAATATGATGGGGTTGTTGTATAGCCTTAGTCACAGAACACAATACATCATACTTAGTACATAAAGTAGACACTCTATAGGCTGTTTGAAAATCATTTTTTTATTTGAGATATATTTTGAAGTATATGAATTGCTTTTGTAATTCAGAGATATTCTAGACCTTTGGTACGAGTGAAAGCAAATTTTGGAATCGATCAGGTACTAAGGCAGTCCAATTAAAGGGTATCTGAAACTTAAGGGCTGATTGTAAAATTTTATCCGCAGGCCAATAAATAATATTGCCTGCAGCGGTGGTGAGATTGAAATGTATGTCTTGCAAAGTGGTGGCCTTAACATACACACAGCTATTGTTTGCTTGGAAAAGCAGGTGTCCTGTCAGGGTAGTTCCTTGTCCCTTACCCTCCCAACAAACATTGTCAGGTACTGTGACAACTTCCCCGGGCTTCAGTTTGTGTACACACTGGAGCTGAGGGGGTTCTAACGGCCAGAGTGTCCATTGACTTCCTATCCCTATCCAAATGTTGGGTGTTATTCCAGGAGCACTGACTATGAATTGGTTAGGCATACCAGGTAGTTTAATTTTCCAAATGTCTTGGTGAATTATCCAATCCCACATGCATCCTCCCCATGGACCCGGCAGGATTCGGTATATGGGAGCCCACACCCCTCCAACGGGTCAGTATGCCTGGAAGGAGCATTGCGAATGTCTTCACTTCCACCCAGAAAGTTTCCAAGTATGTCTCCAGGGCCATAGATTAGATGATACTTCTGAAGTATTTGTAAAGGCAGTGGGCCAAGTTTGATGCTCAAGATCACTCCAAATGGCCATCAGCTGGTCATTCAGGAAATCCGAATTTCTAAACATGCCAGATCCCACTGCAATGCCTTCCCAGCCTCAGTGATATTTAGTACTATTGTTGTCAGCAGTTTCTGGGTTATTGAACTAAGGGCAGAAATAATACATAATTCACCAACTCCAGCCTGCACATGAGTTAACTGTGCTCCACTAATAAGACCTGTGGCCTTTTTCAATTGTCCCAGTTTTTCTTCATGCTGCTGGCCTTTATAAATGTTCCAAACCGCAGCCATGCTATTGGCTTCATCCCATAAGCATCTGGCCAGGTCCCTCTTTTTTTTTCCCTAGAGGCAACCCAGGCCCTTTGCTGAGCTAAATTAATAGCAGCCCCTTTTGAGCAATTTGGATATATAGAGGTGACTGGAAAACTGGATAAGGGCAGTGTGAATGTGACAGTTCCTAGTATAGCATTAATCACAGTCCATTGACATTTTAACCCGTCCTTTCTCTGTGAAGAGCTGCACCACAATTCTTGGTTAGTTACTTGCAAGTGCTTCTGGGAGGCAGCAGCATCGAGTGCATAGGAAAGGGTATGTTGCAATATGGTGCAGGTTAAATTATCAGTTTCTGGGATAATTTTAATACAGATATATTTTTCCGTGGCAGAGCAAGCTCTTTGAGTATATGTTTGATTATTTACTAGTTAGATGATCAAATGACAGTAAGGGCCTACTTCATCCAATACACTGCGGCGTTCAGGAGCGGCCATCATATTTACCCCATCATAGAACCCATTAATCTCAATTTTTGGTTCCTGGGGCTCATTTGTAGTAATATTATCTATTTCTATTTTCATCGACTCATTTGTTTTCCACTCAATTGTTCGCTCATATGAACTATTCTGAACTTTAAAAAAATATTTTTTTAACAAAATTTTAGTAAATCACTAAGATGTGAAGGCCTGGGCCATTGGGTTTCATTAGAATATACAGTATTATCTGTATTCGGGTAAATTTTAGGGGTGGTGACAGAGGTGGAGGGAATGGTGGGAGTAATGTCTATGGCAGCAGGGTGGTTTTGGTATTCATCCTCTGGAAGCCAATTAGGGAGGGTACTTGTCAGTAACCACAGAGCCCAGCCCCCAGAAAAAACCCACCCCACCACTCAACTCCACATTTCCAAGTGCGGTCCCCACAATTCCCTCCGTGCCAATTAACAATACTTTGTCTTTTCCACCAGGGCCAATTCTTAATGTCTTTTGTAGTCAGGAATCCCTGGACTTTGGTGGTTTCAGCAGGGCGAGTGTTCCTTCTTCATTCTTGGAACAGCCGTGGTTTAGCTTTAGGCAGGGGAGAGGTTACTAGCACATCACCCTGTAATGGTTTGGTTCTTCTAGCAAAGTCCAAATGCACAGTAGCTCTGTCAGTGGATAAGGGAGAGGTTACTAGCACTTCACCTTGTTCTTTTCTCCTGCTGTCCAAAAGGAACAGCAGCATCAGTCGGAGGATCATCCCAAGGTGGAGGGATGATAGTCAGTCCTCGGCACCCCACAGCTGTGTTGGTAATTAACAGGATTTGGTAAGGGCCTCTCCAGCACGGGGCCAGGGTGGTCTTTCACTGATGGACCTTTATATAGACCCAGTCTTTTGGTCCCAGCAAGTGGCAAGGGTTGCTCAGGATTCTTGGACAGTGCTTCTTTTACCTGTGTATAAAGAGAGCTGACACATTTCATTAGTGCCTGGCGATAATCAACCATTGTGTCATCCATTAAATGAATGTCCATCTGAGACAGGGCCAGTGGGGGCACAGCCAGTAGTCGCATCAGGAGCCCTGTTAGAATTTCATGAGAGCTGAGTCCAGTCTTTCGATTGGGAGTGGCTTTCATATTCATTAATGCTAATGGGAGGGCATTTAGCCACTTTAAATTCGTTTTAGCACAGATCTTGGCCAGTTTATTTTTCAAAATCCCATTTTGATGTTTCACTGTCCCGGCAGACTGCAGATGGTGGGAGCATTGGAGATTGTGCTGGATCTGTAAAGCTGCACATAACTTGTTATAATTTGTCCAATAACATTAGGTCCATTATCACTGTTGCTACTCACAGGTATGCCAAATCGTGGTACAAAATCCTTTAACAAAGCTTTACAACAGTTTTGGCATCTGCCTTTTTACAGGGAAAGGCTTCAACCCAGTTGGAAAATACATTAACTAAAACTAACACACTTATAATTACAACATTTAGACATTTAAATAAAATCAATCTGAATATTTACAAAAGGTCCCCAGGAAGGGTAATGTGCTGCCTGCCTATCCTTGACAGCTTTACCAACACTATGTTGCTGGCAGATTACACACTGTTGGCAGTATTGCTTAAAATATTCCTTTCTTTACAAATACCCTTGCTGATTGCAGGGAAAACTGAGGAATTACTCCCCATATTTTCCTGTATTTGTTTTATAGGCAGGTCAAGTTTCAATGGCTTCTATCTTTATTATGTAGGTGATTTGCATTAACACAGACATTCTCGGCTTGCTTTTGGATTCAAAGTGATCAGCCGCTTAGAGACTTTGTCTCAAAGTTAACACAATTAACTTCTAACTCCTGCTTTTAAACACACATTGATTTGAAAAGGAAAACACAACCCATTTTGGCTCCCCTTTAGCAAAGTGACCATTGATTACACAGAGCCACCTTAAGACTTAGTGTGGGGCACTGACCACAGCTTTTATCTGCTATTTGTTATCAAAACAGATTTAAAATCTTTTCCCATTTTCCTGGCTTTGACTGCCCTGCTGCAGCACAACTTTGGTCTTTATTTAAAAACATTTTAAATCTTGTAAAGCATTAAGTCACCTTAAGGATTAAATGGTAAATACCAAAATTAAACACTAGTTTCTTTTGTCTGGCAAAAGTATTTTTCAGTTTTACAGTTTTAAAACAACACCAATTTATCTTAAACTTATAAAACAAAGATTGTATACACCAGGAGTGTTTTTTAGCAAATTTGACTAACTTATTCATAGTTAAATGATTCCACTTAAATAGCCTCTTGCCTGGATTATCTACAGACATTCCCAAAAGGAATGGCTGCAAAGAAACCAAGAATTTTCTTTTCATAACACCGTCTTTTAACATTTGTACAAAGTTTCACTGCTTAATTTCCTCCAGTAACTACAAAGTTAACCTCTCACTTTCTTTCTTTTTACTTCCTCTAACTGTGGTTGCCTGCTTGTCTGGGCCCGATCCTTTTTTCCTTGCTGTATTGTTCCTTCCATGGGCACAGGCATTGTTTGACTACCAATTTAGCAATGAGGGTGGGCTTTTCGACTAACCCCTACCCCTCCTGGTCCCTTTCCTTAACAATATCACTCGCAAGGGTCACCCGAATTATCCCCCGTGAGTCTTGCCACCTGGACAGAACGTACATGTAATATGCAGGGGTGCCCTCCCATGGTGAGGGGGGAACTTTCAGACTGTCCCCCATGCATCTTCCAATCATACATGCCCTGTCTGCTTGCGGCTCATAACCTAAAGAAAATTCTTATTCTCTCACCTTCCCGGGAAAGGGTCCACTGGGGTCAGTGGCTCATAAATAAGGAAAAGTTCCTATCCACTGGATTACAAGATTCGGCTGACCCCCCTTTTATTCATTCATACACACCTATTTACATACACACACATTCATTCCTCATATCCAGATGCATCTTATTTAACAATAACCTTAATCCTTTATGTCCAGACTTAATACAACCTTTCCCTTATTTGAGGCGGTAACAACCCCTCAGCACCAGTGCATTGTAGGAAAGGATAGTAGCAGGGCTAGAGACAACGGGAAAGGTAGGGAGAACAGTAGCATTAACAGCACAGTGAAATGGGAGAGTTACACTCACTGACCATAGGAATAATAGCTTTTCGCTATATTAAGGAGGGGATTACTGGTCAAATTCCTTCCTCAGCCTGTTTTCAGAGAGGGTACTGCTGCACCTTGGGAAGGGGTCTTGCTGGGTTTAGGAGAACTTTACCTGGTTGGGCGGACCCAATGTACCCAACCTGGTCAGCATGATCAGCCCACAAGGAGTGGGGGGATCTTATCCTGTTGCAATGAGGAAGAGCTGGGGTTGGTCTCCCTCTTGGAGCGTCCATGTACATTTTAATTTACATAGCAAGCCTTTCCCAAAACGTTAACTGGTGAGCAAGGGCTGAGGAGGAAGGCATGATGGTCAGACAGAGGACCGATAGAAATGGTCAGAGGTAAAGAGACGGGGTGGGGATTAGGAATATTGCCCACTCCTACTGCAGTTTAAATATAAGTTTATAAGATCTTCAGATGGAGCTGAGGGGGTGCCCCAAAGAGGCCTTAAAGGGTAGAGAGATATCTGCTGGCCAGCATGGGCTTGGAAAACCCAGTTTCTCTTTTGTCTTCTTTAATTGCGTTTTAAGTTTCTCTTGGGAGTCCTTGAGACTCCTCCTTTGAGATTCACAGCGCTGTTTTTTCTGTTTCTCCATACCAATCGAAATATGCATCAAACATTTGCCAGAAGTGCACCTCTGAGGTGCACAATCCTGTCAAGGTTAAAACTTTCCCTCTAGGAGAGACTGTAATTTTGAATCATCCCTGGTATACCAATTCAATTTTTTCAGGAACTTGCAAGTAAAAGGACCGTAATACGTGTATATGTAGTACACAGGTGTGCTTTTGGCGGGATGGTGGCCCCTTTGGACTTAACGGCCCCCATTTTCTCCATTCCTGGCTTCCCAGTATAACAGTTCCTGGTGAGGCGGGGATCCCCTTGGATCCTCCGGTCCTCCCAGTATCCAACCTTCCTGGGGAATGTCCGATCCCCAGTCCCCGGTTCACTCTCACTCGAGTCACTCACACAGGAAAGGCTTATTTAAGACATTCACAACTTTCTTACAGCCTCCCTTCAGCAAAGAGTGTCAGCTAGTCTCAGAGAGAACGGCACCGCTTACTCTGTTGCTTCAGGCAAGGTGACAAGACCAGTCAGTGGCTCATCAGACCACCTTCAGGCAGAGGAGGGGAACCAGAGGAAAGTGGGTGAGGGAATCCAGATAGTCACAAATGGTAGGGGATGGGGTCATACAATCCTAGACCCAGACAGACCCCCTCGCTGGTCATGCCTTGCAGGGGGAAACTGTCTTGGTTGGGGCTCTCATCGTAGCCCACTAGTTGGGGCCACAGAGCTTGCTTTAGAGACACCTCTGGTCACAAGCCAACAGCTTCACAGAGAGCTCTGGGCGTCTTCCTGTGGCCCTTTCTCTCACTCAAACATTCACACTGGCTCACAAAACAGAGGTCCACCCACAGACCTACCCAGCCATTCCCAGTGGCTCTTCCCGGGGAAACCAGAACCAGAAGGGCGTCAGGTATGTCTGGCAGCAAAATGTCTGAATAGAGCATGCAACTCACCCGAACCCAGAGCCTATTGGCAGTCCTCCACCAGAAACCCACAATAGAGCTTTCAAAAGGTCTCTTACCTTTCAGATGGGCCCTGGGTCTGGCGGGGAACTGCTCGCAGTCCTCCGGTTCTGGGTGTCAGCTGTCTATCCAAATCATGGCACCGTTTAATTGTTGTGGAAAATTTTACCACGCGTTGTGTTTGGATCAGAACAGCCTGAGGCGCACTTTATTACAAGCATGCAGAGGAATGACAGCCAAGCTGCCGGCCCCCCCGAAAGGGAATATAAAAGCCTATATAGCTTAAATCCACAATCAATTACACACACTTCCTTATTAACATTTTCCTTATTAGGAGTACATCAATGTTAGGGGGCTTATTCCTTCATCCACTTACTTTCCTGGTCCTTCTCGCATGAACAGAGAGCAACAATACCCGAAGTCCAAAGGTGCAAACAATTCAATGTTTATTGGGGTGAACTTCCAGCAAGCATGATTCCAGTTTCCTTCCTTAGTGTCCCCCTTCCCAGCTCTGACACCACAGAGCCTTACACCTGTGTCCCTGTTCCCATTCCTGCCCTTAGCCAAACATGATTCCAATTTCCTTACTCCCATTCCCTGTTCCCATTTCCCCCTTTAGCAAAACATGATTCCAATTTTCTTACCCCCATTCCCTGTTCCCATCTCCCTCCCCCCCCCACACCCACCGCCTCCCACCCACACCCACTTCCTCATTGACTACAGATTATATAGTAAAATTTGAGTTCTGCTTAGCTATACCTTAACCAATCATTTTCCTGAAATTTAACTAACCAATCCTAACATATTGTAACTTGATTATGTAACCAATTATATCGCACCACCTTACTTAGTTTACACCCAGCAAAATTAATTATACAGCAGACAGGAACAATCACAGAACCAGACAGAGATTATACAGACAAACAATAGCAAAGTGGGAACTATAATGACAAGACAATACAGAAGTGAGGATTTCACACCCCAGCTATTGATAAGTGAGTTCTTGCCAGACAGGATGCTATCAAACTAAGTTTCCTTTTACATTTTCTAGGCACTTCCCTTTCTCTGGAGGTGATAGGAATACAATCCTGTCCTGATAGTACCTAACAGCCCAATAGCACCTTATTTCAATATGACTAGTTTGGAATGTGAGGATGTGACTGTTTGCTTCCTAGCTTATGGCTGCCTCTGCTGCTTAGCCAAAGGCCTTAGCCTAAGAACAGGGCCTCAGACTGTCACAGTAAGAGAAGGCCCTTACACCAGCAGATAGTGATTTTGATTCTTTCTTTTATACCTCTATAATTAGCCAAGTGATAAGAATACACCTAAATTCTTAGAGTATAGGCCTTTACAGACAGGCCTGAATATCTATATCCTAACAATCAAAACAAGCTTTTTCCTGTTATTCACAGTTTGTTCTTTGCTAGTGTTAGGAAAGCGTTAACCGCAAGTCACAGCTATATTTCATAAGACAGACTATTAGAAATTGTTCTGCTTAAATTTACCATTCTTTCTCTTCTCCTGCCCCTTGTACACAGTTATTTTAATCAAAGTTATCTTGATCAAAGTTTGGGCCTACTCAATTTTCCCTTACATCACAAAGAAAAAGCAGATAAACGTATGATACAGCAGTGGCTGAGCCCCCTCTGGATGGTCCCCAGTCTACTGTATTGGACCCAACCTTTGGCTCACGCATGTTTCTAAGCCAACTAGGTGTGAGCAGCATCCCAACACTGTTTCTAGTTCTGGCCTACAGGACACAGTCCTGGGGTGCAGACTCTTTCCCTCCTTGGGATATGGTACTGCACAGTCCAGCTGCCATAAGGCCTGAAACAGGTGCTGAACCGGCCTAGCCTCCCCAGTCACTTATGTACACTCCCCTCAGAGCTCCACCTTCTTGAGCACTCTGGTTTATAGTTTAAGTTTTCAGGGACATGTGGCTGCTAAAGCAAGGAACACAGGGCTTTTATAAGGGATTCCTTTGACACACCAATGCTTTCCTCATAGACAACACAGGAGTGTTACAGATCTAGGCAAAATAAAACATACCTGAATAATGTCTTCTTTCTGAGCCCTTCCCGTTCCTGAAAGTCCTTGTGACTTTTCACTACCCTTAGGACAAGGCAAACGCCTCCTACCCCACTCCTCCCCCTGAGAAGTCTCCTTCTAGGGATGAAACGGCTTCCTTGCTCAGAGAGGATTTCACTGTTAAAAGTAGGCTCTGACACCTTGTCTCTTTCTCCTCTTCCACTGGGATTTTCTCAACCCCTCCCCCCCCCCCCACACCACCCCATCCCATCCCACCCCACCACACCTGGAGGCTGCTGTGCAGAGTCATTAAAAGTCAGTGACTCGACTGGTACACCACCATTGTTCTACTAGCATAGGATTATTTGGTGTACTTGGCCCCTTGATTATCTTGTTTCAGTTTCCCAGTCACAGTCTGTTCTTGCTGCAGGATGGAGGTTCTAATCCACACTGAAGGTTGCAATCAGAAATGTTATTTAACAAAACAGAAAGGAATTCATAAATTGACACAGACATATTCCCCAAACAATCACAGTTTACTTATGGGGAACAAAGACCTCCCTGTCCCTGAAAATAAAGATCTGTCCAACTCTGGATCCTTCTTTAACATCCTTAAGCTCCCACTTACACTGAGAGTATGCCCCCTCTCTTCTAGAAACAACTCATATACCTCCAGCACATACTGTAGCAAGCTACACACATATGCAGTATCACAGTACATGCAGCACATTCCTCAGCATCTCACTAGAAGGCAGAACCCTAATGCTGACTTTAGCAACATCAATGCACACATCTGTCAGGCCTCCCATGCTCTAGCAAACTGCAGGATGTGCCATGCATCCGATGAAGTGGGTTCTAGCCCACAAAAGCTTATGCCCAAATAAATCTGTTAGTCTTTTAGGTGCCACCGGACTCCTTGTTGTTTTTATGGATACAGACTAACATGGCTACCCCCTGATGCAGGATGTGCTGTTTTCACAAGGGCAGTAGGAGGTCTCAGTAAAGGGTTTGTGTTACAGTGCAATGGTGACTGTATTATGCCCCAGCAATTCTACATTGCTGCAATGGCCAGAAGGAATGGAGGACTTCCTTAGCCTGCACAGTGGCCAAGCTAGCTCCCAGCAGCCCCAGAATAGGGGAGATGTAAGCCACCTCCCTTCAGTCCCTAAACCAGCTTTAGTGCCCACATAGGGATGAATTTGGCTGCATATCTTCAAGGCCCTTGCTCTGCATAGGCCTGTTTCCCCCTCTGCTTTCACCTCCCCTTTTGCCCTCACTTGCTTCCTCTAGTTGTGCAATTCAGGATTCCTCCCCTCAGTCAGATCTTTTGCCACTGCTGGGATGGTTTTCTCACTGCACTCTGGGCCTCTTTAAAATGCAGCTCAAAGCTTCCATTTCCTGTGCTGCCTCCAGCCTCTGTTCTCACTCCAGCACTGTCTGTTACAGAGGGTATGTCTTCACTAGCAACATTAAAACACTGGCCGTAGCAGTGCTGCCGTGGCAGCGCTTTAACATGGCTGTATAGTCATGGTAAAAAAACCACCTTCATGAGGGGAATAACTACCAGTGCTGGGAGCACAGCTCCCAGCGCTGGTGCCCTGTCTATACTGCCATGTTACTGCGCTGAAACTTGCAGCGCTCAGGGGGGTGTTTTTTCACACACCTGAGCAAGAAAGTTGCAGCGCTGTAAAGTGCCAGTGTAGACAAGCCCAGAGTTTTCACTCGCTGTCACACCTGCCTAGGGTACCATGCATTGTTGAAGCTGCCATGCATTGGAATATAGCCGCATTCAGGATGAATTGTCAATATCAACTGTGCTGTATTATAAATAGTAATTAATAAGCACTAGTACCATTAGTAGTAATCCAAGCTCTAACCTGGCCTAACTGGATCTGAGCAACATGCTTCAAAGCTTAACACAGCAATTTGAGCATTCAGATTTTGGGACGCAGCTCTTGCTCTGCAGGAACCATACACTGTGTTGGTGAATAATGTTTTCCATT
Source organism: Lepidochelys olivacea (assembly GCF_965140295.1). Classification (NCBI taxonomy): domain Eukaryota; kingdom Metazoa; phylum Chordata; order Testudines; family Cheloniidae; genus Lepidochelys; species Lepidochelys olivacea. The sequence continues at coordinate 50,525,200 of NC_140417.1, forward strand.
AATATTGTAATTTCTGGGGTTGCCTGCTGGCCTGAGTCACAATTGTAATTGAAAGCTGTATTATTAGCTCCAGGAGTAGGGTGACCAGATAGCAAGTGTGAAAAATCGGGATGGGAGGTAATAGGGTCATAAAGAAGCCAAAGCCCCCTAATATCGGAACAGTCCAATAAAATCAGACATCTGGTCACTCTACCCAAAGCAACAGCAGGAACGCCCAGCAAAACTGTCTGAGAATGGGACTAGCAGTAGAATATGACATAGCAAGAATGAAATAACTAAAACTCATTTTATAGGAGGAAGAGGAATTATTGTCTAGAGATTAAAGCAGAGGTCTGGGGATTAGGCAAGAGTAGCATCTCTTCCACACACTTGCTGTGTGACCTTAGACAAAGTCACTTAGAATCATAGAATCATAGAATATCAGGGTTGGAAGGGACCCCAGAAGGTCATCTAGTCCAACCCCCTGCTCGAAGCAGGACCAATTCCCAGTTAAATCATCCCAGCCAGGGCTTTGTCAAGCCTGACCTTAAAAACCTCTAAGGAAGGAGATCCTACCACCTCCCTAGGTAACGCATTCCAGTGTTTCACCACCCTCTTAGTGAAAAAGTTTTTCCTAATATCCAATCTAAACCTCCCCCACTGCAACTTGAGACCATTACTCCTCGTTCTGTCATCTGCTACCATTGAGAACAGTCTAGAGCCATCCTCTTTGGAACCCCCTTTCAGGTAGTTGAAAGCAGCTATCAAATCCCCCCTCATTCTTCTCTTCTGCAGGCTAAACAATCCCAGCTCCCTCAGCCTCTCCTCATAACTCATGTGTTCTAGACCCCTAATCATTTTTGTTGCCCTTCGCTGGACTCTCTCCAGTTTATCCACATCCTTCTTGTAGTGTGGGGCCCAAAACTGGACACAGTACTCCAGATGAGGCCTCACCAATGTCGAATAGAGGGGAACGATCACGTCCCTCGATCTGCTCGCTATGCCCCTACTTATACATCCCAAAATGCCATTGGCCTTCTTGGCAACAAGGGCACACTGCTGACTCATATCCAGCTTCTCGTCCACTGTCACCCCTAGGTCCTTTTCCGCAGAACTGCTGCCTAGCCATTCGGTCCCTAGTCTGTAGCTGTGCATTGGGTTCTTCCGTCCTAAGTGAAGGACCCTGCACTTATCCTTGTTGGACCTCATCAGATTTCTTTTGGCCCAATCCTCCAATTTGTCTAGGTCCTTCTGTATCCTATCCCTCCCCTCCAGCGTATCTACCACTCCTCCCAGTTTAGTATCATCCGCAAATTTGCTGAGAGTGCAATCCACACCATCCTCCAGATCATTTATGAAGATATTGAACAAAACCGGCCCCAGGACCGACCCTTGGGGCACTCCACTTGATACCGGCTGCCAACTAGACATGGAGCCATTGATCACTACCCGATGAGCCCGACAATCTAGCCAGCTTTCTACCCACCTTATAGTGCATTCATCCAGCCCATACTTTCTTAACTTGCTGACAAGAATACTGTGGGAGACCGTGTCAAAAGCTTTGCTAAAGTCAAGAAACAATACATCCACTGCTTTCCCTTCATCCACAGAACCAGTAATCTCATCATAAAAGGCGATTAGATTAGTCAGGCATGACCTTCCCTTGGTGAATCCATGCTGGCTGTTCCTGATCACTTTCCTCTCATGCAAGTGCTTCAGGATTGATTCTTTGAGGACCTGCTCCATGATTTTTCCGGGGACTGAGGTGAGGCTGACTGGCCTGTAGTTCCCAGGATCCTCCTTCTTCCCTTTTTTAAAGATTGGCACTACATTAGCCTTTTTCCAGTCATCCGGGACTTCCCCGGTTCGCCACGAGTTTTCAAAGATAATGGCCAATGGCTCTGCAATCACAGCCGCCAATTCCTTCAGCACTCTCGGATGCAACTCGTCCGGCCCCATGGACTTGTGCATGTCCAGCTTTTCTAAATAGTCCCTAACCACCTCTATCTCCACAGAGGGCTGGCCATCTCTTCCCCATTTTGTGATGCCCAGCGCAGCAGTCTGGGAGCTGACCTTGTTCGTGAAGACAGAGGCAAAAAAAGCATTGAGTACATTAGCTTTTTCCACATCCTCTGTCAGTAGGTTGCCTCCCTCATTCAGTAAGGGGCCCACACATTCCTTGGCTTTCTTCTTGTTGCCAACATACCTGAAGAAACCCTTCTTGTTACTCTTGACATCTCTGGCTAGCTGCAGCTCCAGGTGCGATTTGGCCCTCCTGATATCATTCCTACATGCCCGAGCAATATTTTTATACTCTTCACTTCACTTTTATACACTTCACTCTCTGTGCCTTGTTTTCCATCTGTAAAAATTGGTATCAGAAGATTTCCCCTCCTCACAATGGCTGTGTGAAAATGAACCTGCTCCTGTTTGCAGACAGGGGAGCTTGGGGAAGGTGGGGGGCTGACTGATGGGACACAGTAATGGTGAGGGGCTGACTCTGCTCTGAACCTTGAAACTCCTTGTAACTCACTTTTGAAGTGTGTATATCTTGTTTTCATTTCACAAGAATCCTATTCTAATAAACCCTGAATCCCCTGAGAGGGTTTTTGCTCTGACCTGGGTCTGATGTTTGCTTCCAGCTGTCCAGAGCCTGGCCCAGCCATTGTTAGTATTATGGAAGTGCCCAAAGACCCAGACAGGGCCTAGGCCCCATTGTGCAATGTGCCATAAGCAGACACAGTGAAAAAACAGTCTGTTCCTCAGAGAAGTGCTAGTTGAATTGAAGACCAGTTACAATGAGCAGGAGTAACAACCAGTCAAAGGGAATGGGGAAGGGAAAAGTGGATGGGAACCTGGGAGGCAGTGACCATGAGATGGTTGAGTTCAGGATCCTGACACAAGGAAGAAAGGAGAGCAGCAGAATATGGACCCTGGACTTCAGAAAAGCAGATTTTGACTCTTTCAGGGAACTGATGGGCAGGATCCCCTGGGAGAATAACATGAGGGGGAAAGGAGTCCAGGAGAGCTGGCTGTATTTTAAAGAATCATTATTGAGGTTACAGGGACAAACCATCCCAATGTGTAGAAAGAATAGTAAATATGGCAGGCGACCAGCTTGGCTTAACAGTGAAATCCTTGCTGGTCTTAAACACAAAAAAGAAGCTTACAAGAAGTGGAAGATTGGACAAATGACCAGGGAGGAGTATAAAAATATTGCTCAGGCATGCAGGAGTGAAATCAGGAAGGCCAAATCACACTTGGAGTTGCAGCTAGCAAGAGATCTTAAGAGTAACAAGAAGGGTTTCTTCAGGTATGTTAGCAACAAGAAGAAAGTCAAGGAAAGTGTGGGCCCCTTACTGAATGAGGGAGGCAACCTAGTGACAGAGGATGTGGAAAAAGCTAATATACTCAATGCTTTTTTTGCCTCTGTCTTCATAAACAAGGTCAGCTCCCAGACTGCTGCATGGGCAACACAGCATGGGGAGAAGGTGACCAGCCCTCTGTGGAGAAAGAAGTAGTTCGGAACTATTTAGAAAAACTGGACGAGCACAAGTCCATGGGGCCGGATGCGTTGCATCCAAGAGTGCTAAAAGAGTTGGCAGATGTGATTGCAGAGCCGTTGGCCATTATCTTTGAAAACTCATGGCGATCGGGGGAAGTCCCGGACGACTGGAAAAAGGCTAGTGTAGTGCCCATCTTTAAGAAAGGGAAGAAGGAGGATCCTGGGAACTACAGGCCAGTCAGCCTCACCTCAGTCCCCGGAAAAATCATGGAGCAGGTCCTCAAAGAATCAATCCTGAAGCACTTGCATGAGAGGAAAGTGATCAGGAACAGCCAGCATGGATTCACCAAGGGAAGGTCATGCCTGACTAATCTAATTGCCTTCTATGACAAGATAACTGGCTCTGTGGATGAAGGGAAAGCAGTGGACGTGTTGTTCCTTGACTTTAGCAAAACTTTTGACACTGTCTCCCACAGTATTCTTGCCAGCAAGTTAAAGAAGTATAGGCTGGATGAATGGACTATAAGGTGGCTAGAAAGTTGGCTAGATTGTTGGGCTCAGCAGATAGTGATCAATGGCTCCATGTCTAGTTGGCAGCCGGTATCAAGTGGAGTGTCCCCAGGGTCGGTCCTCGGGCCGGTTTTGTTCAATATCTTCATAAATGATCTGGAGGATTGTGTGGATTGCACCCTCAGCAAGTTTGCAGATGACACTAAACTGGGAGGAGAGGTAGATACGCTGGAGGGTAGGGATAGGATACAGAGGGCCCTAGACAAATTGGAGGATTGGGCCAAAAGAAATCTGATGATGTTCAACAAGGACAAATGCAGAGTCCTGCACTTAGGACGGAAGAATTCCATGCACCGCTACAGAGTAGGGACCGAAAGGCTCGGCAGCAGTTCTGCAGAAAAGGACCTAGGAGTGACAGTGGACGAGAAGCTGGATATCAATCAACAGTGTGCCCTTGTTGCCAAGAAGGCCAATGGCATTTTGGGATGTATAAGTAGGGGCATTGCCAGCAGATCGAGGGACGTGATCGTTACCCTTTATTCAATATTGGTGAGGTCTCGTCTGGAGTACTGTGTCCAGTTTTGGGCCCCACACTACAAGAAGGATGTGGAAAAATTGGAAAGAGTCCAGCAGAGGGCAACAAAAATGCTTAGGAGACTGGAACACATGACTTATGAGGAGAGACTGAGGGAACTGGGATTGTTTAGTCTGCAGAAGAGAAGAATGAGGGGGGATTTGATAGCTGCTTTCAACTACCTGAAAGGGGGTTCCGAAGAGGATGGCTCTAGACTGTTCTCAGTGGTAGCAGATGACAGAACAAGGAGTAATGGTCTCAAGTTGCAGTGGGGGAGGTTTAGGTTGGATATTAGGAAAAACTTTTTCACTAGGAGGGTGGTGAAACACTGGAATGTGTTACCTAGGGAGGTGGTGGAATCTCCTTCCTTAGAAGTTTTTACGGTCAGGCTTGACAAACCCTGGCTGGGATGATTTAGTTGGGGATTAGTCCTGCTTTGAGCAGGGGGTTGGACTAGATGACCTCCTGAGGTCCCTTCCAACCCTGATATTCTATGATTCTATAGAAGACAAAGGCAACAATGACAAGGAACATGGAGTTGCTTAGGCTAGCTCTGTGCATGACATATGGTGCTTGAGCCTTTACTTTAAAATATTATAATGTATCAACAGCCTAACAAATATACTGTTAGTACTTGTTGGCTCGCTGTCTACTCATTGTCAAGTGGCAGTTTCCCCAGGCATCCTAGCAGATGTGGTGCTGGATGGATTTGGAAGAGGAGAAGGCAGTGCTTCTATGATCTCAGTTAGTTTGATTGGTTGATGGCCTCAAAGGGACAGACAGGACTCCAATGTCCATGCTGATAACAGTTATGTCAGTAGTCTTTGCTATGTTGTTCAGAAGGTGGTGGTGACTCATCGGTAGGACCTGGCAGTATCAGACACTCACTTTGAGGTGATTTTTTTTGTTCCTCTGGAGAAATCCCAGACGGTCATGACTGCTTGCTTTCCTGAAGGGCTTTCCCTAGGTTTGGTTTTGTCAACCTTGTATGTGTGGCCGCGAGAGGAGACTCAGAGTATCCATGCAATAGTGTCGCTAGAGTGCTGCTGATACTCTTCTCTGTGTCTCTGCCTCAGTGAAGTGAGACAGTGACGGGCTGCTTTTCAGATGTGCTCAGCACCCACAAATCCATTTGAAGCCAGTGGCACATGTGGGTGGGAGGGTTGAGTACCTTATAAAATGAATCCCTTAGTTCCCTTGCTCCTGTAGTAGTTTCTGGTGGAGGTAAGGACCTGGAGGAGAGGCAGATGGCTTTGGCTCAGCCTGGAGAAAACAAGTGTTTTGGCAGGGAAAGTGTTTTGGAGAATTGGCAGAGGCTGTAACAAGGTGGTTCTTGGTCCTGGAATCTTATTGTTTTAATGTCTGTCTCTGGATTCCCAGAAAGGCGTTTTTCATCTGTTGGCCAAGAGAGCGTGACAGTGTCTTTTGTGCTTTGGTCCCAGGAGAAGCCTAGATATGCAAAAACAAACCAAGAAGTGAAACAAACACTTTGGAACCACATCAAGGATTTGAACTTATTTCAGTTCTTGGGTGATGATTTGACCTGGACCAGTTCTGTGTATCTTAGGTACTTCTGTTGTCATAATAACTGAGCTTCTCACAACCTCATTAATGTATCTGTCCTCACACGCCCTTTGTGGTAGGACAGTGCTTTCATCCCTGTATTCCAGCTTGGGAACTGAGGCCCAGACAGATTGAGACAGATTTTTAAAGATATGTAGGCACCTAAAGCTGCAAATAGGCCTTGGATTCAAGTTCCCTGGGGTATTTTGAACTTCAGACAGCTGACACAGGTAGAGGAGTTTTTACTAACTGAAAAATGTTTGCATGATTGAGTGTAAACACTCCTGAGCCATTTCAGTCTTGAGTTGCTCAGAAGAATGTTAGTGAAACACTTTTTCACTGGAATTTGTCAAAGCTGAAACATTTTATGGAGATGGTTTGGAAAGCAGACCTGCCTGGCTCCTTGGCAGCCTGCCTGGCAGGCTTCTCGGCAACCTGAGCTTCCAGGCTCAGGCTCCCAATTCCTCAGCAGCCCAGGCTCCCAAGGTCCCCTGCTCTGGGATAGCCCCCAAGGTGGGTCCGGGACAGCCTGCCAAGCAGGGCTTCTGGATCAGAACAAATCAAATTTTGAACTTTTGAAATCTTCTGTGGAACAGATTTCCCATTCTCTGCCCATCTCTAATGAAAGCATGTTTTTGCACTGAGAAGACAAGGAAGGAGACATTTGTTTGATATCAGAGCATAAATGCATTCAGGCTCTGCAGACTCATCGCGGCATGCATGCTGTGCGAGGGAACAACTCTTTAAGGACATCTCTGAAGGTGGGGGAGCAAAGTGAAACAATTAGTAAGGGAAGGGTTTAGAGGCCAGCACAGGAAGAGGGAGAAAGAGGAGTTGGATTCAGCAGTCAGTGGAGGGGGTGGGGGTAGTCTGATGGCATACACAGGCTGGCGTGAATAGGAAAGAGGGAGAGGTCTGTGGAGTGCTATCTGCTCCACTCCTGTTAATGCTAATGGGGATTGAGCACCACTTATAACCTTGCGTAAAAGTGAAAATACGAAGAGCAGGGCCTGTCAATGCCCATATGCATTTACGTGAAGGGTGGGGGCATATTCTCCAGGAGCATTTTCTGATCAGAGTAATCTCTCTGCTGTGTGTGTGTGTGTTTGTAACAGAGTTAAACCAGATGAAAAAGCTGCCTCCAAGGGCAGCTCAATACATGCAAATAACTTTTGAACCAACTAACTTATTTCTCAGGGGTTAGATTCTCCTCTCAGCACCACCAGTGTAAATGAGGAGTAATCCAATTGCAGTCAATGGAACAGCTTTGGATTTACAGTAGTGCAGTGGAGTGAAAAGTCTGCTCTGAGGAGTATTACTGTAGTAGTTATAACAAACCAGATGTTAAGTCATCACAGGCAAAAAATTATTATTATATTTTCTACACCGGTTCCCTCTGGACCATTCCCAGTATTCATTCTGGAACTCGGGGGAACACCCAGCACCTCCATGTTAATCTTATAATATGTTTGTGTAGTATCTAAAGCAAATTTTCTCATGTTGGGTATCTTCGGAAGGCTCATGATGTACTGAGCATTGTTGTTATGGTAGTGTTATAGTAATTGTTACAGCAATGTTATAGGTTGTAATTTCATGTATATAGTTATGAGGCTGAAAATGTGTCCTCATGGCTTAAAGCAAGCCAGGCAAAAACTTTTCAGAAGCAGAGGGGCAATTCATGCCTCATCAGGGCATGTATGGGACAAACCAAGCCCAGCCTCACAGGAATAAGAACAATGACGCAGGCAACAACAAAGGATCTGTTGGACTCTCAAGTGAGTCACCCCCCGCCCCTTCCTTTGGTCAGTTTGGGATTGTGATGAGGTAATGCTCACCTGACTCTGAAGGGGGAGGGAATCCAAGAGGGGAGAAAGGACATGATAAAAGGAAGAGACATTTGCCATGTTCTTCCTCTCTCTTCCATCTCCATCTACAGACATCACCACCAAGCAACTGAAGCGCTGATCAAAAGGGAGAGCATGGCTGAAGGGCAACCAGACTGCCTGTGGTGAGAAGCATCTAAGTTTGTAAGGGCACTGAAAGTGTTAAGATCAGTTTACAATGCGTTTTGCTTTTATTTCATTTGACCAAATCTGACTTGTTGTGTTTTGACTTATAATCACTTAAAATCTATCTTTGTAGTTAATAAATCTGTTTGTTTATTCTACCTGAAGCAGTGCATTTGGTTTGAAGCGTGTCAGAGACTCCCCTTGGGATAACAAACTTGGTACATACCAATTTCTTTGTTAAATTGACAGACTGATATAAGCTTGCAGCGTCCAGTGGGCATAACTATACACTGCAAGATGGAAGCTCCTAGGGTTCTATCTGGGATTGGAGATATCGGCTAGTGTCATTCGGTTGCACAATCCAAGGAGCAGCTTATATGCCAGAAGTTGTGCATGAACAGTGGAGGAGTGGGGGTTCTCACAAGCAGAGCAGAGTAAGGTTGGCTCCCAGAGTCAAGGATTTGAGTGACCTAGCAGATCACCAGTCCGGATAACACCATAGGGGAACGTCATAGTGGCGCAGTGAGCAGGGTCTATGTGCAGCTTGTTACTCCAAGTGGAGTTCACACTTTAAGCACTGATACTTGTGATTTTAAGTGAGTCTTAAGTGCAGTGGCTAAGAACAGTCAGGAGAAGGTCACAGTTTTGTTATTTTCTGTTTGCTTATTTCAGGGAAGGGAAGTAGGAATAGAAAAGCAGGAAAATGAGTGAAAGCAGTGAAGCGATTGCAAAGTTGGAGCTTTTTAGGCTGCAGGTTGCAGAAAAGGAGAGGGAGCACCAGAGATTATTGCAACTGAAAGAACTGGAGATAAAAGAAAAGGAGAGAGAGAGCAAGCGTGCACAAAAACACCAGCTGAACCTGCTAAAGAAGCAGAACCAGAGGCCCCCTACCCCAATGACTCACATCACTCAAAAAATCCACAGGTGGGAACACTTACATCCTGCATACAATGAGGAGGACAATATTGCTGAATATCTGACTACCTTTGAAAGGCTGTATGTAATACATGAAATCCTTGATGATAAAAGAGTTCCTACCCTGATTGCGAAATTAACTGGTAAAGCCCAAAATGTATTCAATGGAATGCCTATTGGAGATGCTTTAGACTATTGTAAATGTAAAGATACTGTTTTGCAAAATTTTCAGATTACCCCCGAAACATATAGAGTTAAATTTAGGAATTGTAAGAGGGATATTGATATGAGTAATGGGGATATGTAAACAAAATGAAAGATTTGTTCGGAAAATGGGTGAGAGGTAAAGAGGTGGCAAGTTTTGAGGGAATTTTGGATCTTGTTGCGCAAGAGCATTTCCTAAGCATATGTAAGGCCGAAGTAAAGCAGTGTCTATGGGATAAAGATGTAAAGACTGTGGATGAGATGGCCTTTTATCCTTTGAATAGACTCAGGCATCTATTGAGGGAAGGCCACAGAAAGAGGGGTTTAGAACTGGTGGGAAAGGAGGATCCCATTTTACCCCGGGAAGAAAGAAGGGGGTTCGGAGCCTAAACATTCTCTTACCCCAAAACATTCCTCTACTGGTAACTCCCATCCAAAATCTCTTGTAAAAGCAGAAGGGCCCAAAAGGTGCTATCAGTGTAATTCCACTGATCACCTGAGGAATAAATGCCCTGTGCTAGGAGGAAGCAGACAATCAATAGCTCATGTTAGTTCTGCTGTTCTCAACACAGAAACCCCCCAAACAATTGAAACCTATCATATAGGTTTTGTGAGATTAGCCTCTGCAGAACCAGACATGGAGCATATCAAGGCTGTTGAAATTAATGGCAGGAAATACTTGGGGCAGAGGGATACAGGGGCTGAGATCTCTCTGGTTAAGCAGAGTGTGGTCCCAAAGGCGAGTACGTTACCTGGCCAAATGGCAGAGATTGTGGCAAAAGCAGATTCCTCATACCACTCACTACAATCCATGTGGTGTGGGAAGGTTTGGAAAGTGTTTTGACTGTGGGGTAATGAAACACCGCCCAGTTGACCTGCTTCTTGGTAATGATTTTTTCTGTGTAGCTCAGGTTAAAGTATTTGCCTGCAGCAGGGGAGAGTTCTATGCTGGGACCCCTGAGGGAAAGGGTAACGTTTCAGAAACTGCTGAGAGAATGGGGGAGAGTCTCCTTGATTCTTCTGCAGCAGGAGAAAGCCACATGCTTCCAAGTGGGAGGGTGGTTGACACCAACTCCTGCACTGCAGCTGGAGGCAACACCACATCAGGAAGGGATAGGGGTGTAATGCCTGCCAGGGAGAGAACTGTCACAGCTGAAAAAGAGGCAAACCCAGCTCTAGGGAGCATAGAGAAATGTGTCCCAGAGGAGAGCCCAGCGAAAGGGCAGGGAATCTCAGAAACCACTGAAGTGGGTGAGGATACCTGTGACTCTGTAACACAGGGAAGCAGTGCGCTTCCAGGTATGGGAGGGACTGAGACTAGCTCCTTTCCATCAGAGGGCAACATGCCCTCAGGCGCAGGGGCAGGAGAGGTGTTGTCAGTGATTAAGGAAACTGTCCCAGTTGTTGGCTGGCAGAGTTTTGCAGTTAACAAGAGACAAAACGCTTCCTAGGAAGCACAGAGATATGTGTCTTCGGAGGGGGCCCAGAGGAGGAAACTGGGGAAGGAATAGTGAGGGTACAGGAATGTCTCCTCACTAGTCACTTGGGGCAGGATGCCCAGGACACTAGCAGGATGGCTGGGTCAGCATCTGTGCACCCAGGCACTCAGGCTGTGACCCAGATTTGGAGAAGAAACTGTGTAACTGACCTCCTGGAGGGGAGCAGTCACACAGCTGACTTCTCAGGGACAGAGAAAGAGGTGGTGGAGGGTACCCCAATCCAGGTCCCAATTTTTCAGGATGCTATTTCTGATAAGTTTTTGGAAAGTAACTGAATCTTTTTAAATTGAGATGCAACTCCAATGTCTGTGATAACAGAGGAGTTGAGACCAGGAAGTTGTCAGGTGGTAGTTTGTGAGAATACAAATGGTCCAACTCACAGAGAAGGGGGTGTATAGTGAGGCTGTGTGGTGCCCCACCACCCCGCTGAGGGACGAACCCCGGCAGACACCAAAGTGGGCAGAGCCAATGGATCCTGCGCCCGCCCCCAGAGGTCAAGGCACAGGACAGGAAGTAGAAAAGCCCAACCCCAGAGCTCAGTTGGGCAACAGCAGCTGGAGAGGCCAGACGCCCGTGGCCTGGCTCCAACTTGGGAGATCCCAGCAAGCCATGGCCGACCCGAGGACTGGCCGAGGCCTCATGCTGATCGACGCCCAGAGGAGTAGCTAAGCCTACCCCTTGCCAGCTACCCGGAGGAGCCCATGGTGCTGGAACCCTCTGAGGACACCACCCTGACCCAGGTACCCTATGAGGGGGAGTCCAGAAGTGGCCCGGGGGCAGCCGACCCCAGTCTGGCTGCAGCACTGCCAGAGCCAATGTCAATGTGTTGCGGCCAGGATCCCCACTGACACAGCAGCGGGTCTTCGACTGATGCTCGGGTCCTGGGCTGGGACGCAGTGGAGTGGGTGGGCCTGCATTCCCCCTGCCACCCACCTCGTGGGTGGCAGTCTCCCCCTCCCCCTGATTGCAAACCGAATTATACTGACCTGTTTGCTCAGCCCCTGCCTGGGGACCTGAGCCCCTGACTGTTTCTTTGCTGCCCCACCCTGACCCAGGGCCTGGGCTCATACCAAACTGCTTGTGGGACCCAGCCTGAGGGTCTGGGCCATAGACTGGGTATTCCCCAACCCAGCCGAGAGTGTAGTGAGGCGGTTGGTGTCCCACCACCCTGCCGAGGGACGAGCCCCAGCTGAGTTCCCTTACAGGGTGTCTTCCCCCAGCCTGGTGAGACACAGAGAGCGGTTATAGGAAAGCTGCTGGGAAAAGGTGTATCTGATCAAAGGGTCAACACACCTAGCCCACAGAACACAGATCATAGTCCTCTAGGAAAAGGGGGCAAGGAAGGACTCAGTGCTGGGAGGGGGAAACACCAGGTAACCCCAAAAAAGGAGCTGGATTTTCTGTATATGTACAGTCCTGGGGTTGGGAGACCGCTCCCCAAAGGGCCAGCCAATATGCAGGATCCCCCTGAATACCTATCTTCCCAGACCCTGAAGCACCAACATTCCAGAAACATGATTAAATTAAGAGCCCATACAAAGGGGGACACTGGAGGAAAAGAAAAGCCAGTGACTGATTACATGGGAAAGAGTCAAAGGACACCATGTATAAACTAACCTCAAACTACACTACAGAGGACGTGATATCATAAAGTTACTTGTAAATGCACATCTGTGATAAAAATTTTGGTATTAATGTTAAATTTTGGGGATAAGAATTTTGACATGGATGTTAAACCTTATGATAATGCTACTTTTCAATTAATACCTGTAAACAGACTTAAAGCTTACCACAGCAGAGAAACCATAACAAACCTGGTTTGCTGCATGAGGGGAAAACTGAGACACGCTGCCTCATGGCCTTAATGGCTGGATGCCAAGAGAACTACAACACAGACTGCCTTCAAGATAGTCAGTGACTAACCCTCTTGCAGTAAACTAAGGGGGCAAGTGTGATACTCTGTACCTCAGGGGAACATCTTGCACCCCCATGTTCATCCTTATAATATGATTGTGTGGTATCCAATGCAAAGTTTGTCATGTCGGGTGTCTACAGAAGGCTCATGATGCACTGAGCATTGTTGTTATAGTAATGTTGTAGGTTGTAATTTCAGTTATATAGTTATAAGTCCTCATGGCTTAAAACAAGCCCAGGCAAAAACTTTCCAAGAGCAAAGGCCCAGGCAAAACTCTAAGAGCAGAGGGGCATTTCTCACCTCATCAGGGCGTATATGGAATAAATCCAACCCAGCCTCACAGGAAGAAAGGACACTGGCCTAGGCAGCAACATCATTATCTCATCATAGTCCCTTGGTCAGTTTGGGACTATGATGAGATAATGCTCACCTGATGGTGAAGGAGGGGGCAAAGCCAAGAGAGAAGAAAGAACATGATGAAAGGGAGAGACGTTTGCCATGTTCTTGCTCTCTCTTTCACCTCCATCTTCAGAAACCACCACCAAGTGACTGAAGTGCTGATCAAAGGTGAGAGCGTGGCTGAAGGGCAACCAGCCAGCCTGTGGTGAGAAGCATCTAAGTTTGTAATGGCATTGAAAGTGTTAAGATCAGCTTAGAATGCATTTTGCTTTTATTTCATTGACCAAATCTGACTTCTTGTACTTTGACTTAATCACTTAAAATCTATCTTTTGTAGTTAATAAATTTGTTTGTTTATTCTACCCGAAGCAGTGCATTTGGTATGAAGTGTGTCAGAGACTCCCCTTGGGATAACAAGCCTGGTACATACCAATTTCTTTGTTAAATTGATGAACTCATATAAGCTTGCAGTGTCCAGCGGGCATAACTGGAAGCTGCAAGACAGAGGTTCCTAGGGTTGTGTCTGGAACCAGAGATATTGGCTAGTGTCATTCGGTTGCACAATCCAAGCAGCTCACATGCTATAGGCTGTGCGTGAACAGCCCAGGAGTTGGGGTTCTCACAGCAGAGCAGGGTAAGGCTGGCTCCCCGAATCGAGGATTGGAGTGACCTAGGAGATCACCATTCCACATAACACCAGGGGAATGTCACAATCACCCAGTCTGATTACCTGCCTAACTCAAGCCAGAGAATGTGATTTATTTATTGGCAGTATTAATTATATATACTTGTGTCATAAATATAAAGGGAAGGGTAACCACCTTTCTGTATACAATGCTATAAAATCCCTCCTGGCCAGAGGCAAAGTCCTTTTACCTGTAAAGGGTTAAGAAACTCAGATAACCTGGCTGGCACCTGACCCAAAATGACCAATGAGGGGACAAGATGCCTTTCCTCCCCTCCAGATTTGGAAGTTTTTGTCTGTCTGTATGATACCTTTGCCGGGAACAGATCGAGGATGCAACTCCTGTAAAGTTCGTAAGTAATCTAGCTAGAAAATGTGTTAGGTTTTCTTTGTTTTGGCTTTTGAAATTCGCTGTGCTGGAGGAAATGTGTATTCCTGTTTTTGTGTCTTTTTGTAAGACACAAAGGTTTTGCCTAGAGGGATTCTCTGTGTTTTGAATCTGACTGCCTGTAAGATTATCTTCCATTCTGATCTTACAGAGTTGTTCTCTTATCTTTTTTTGTTCTTCTAATAAAGTTCTGTTTTTTAAGACTCTGATTGGGTTTTTTGGGTGTTAAAAATCCAAGGCTGGTCTGTGCTCATCTTGTTTATTCTCAATCCTCCCCAGGAAAGGGGGTGTAAGGGCTTGGGGTGATATTTTAGGGAAATAGGAACTCCAAGTGGTCCTTTCCCTGTTCATTGTCTAAATCACTTGGCGGTGGCAGCGTTTAACTAATCCAAGGGCAAAAACTTTGTGCCTTGGGGAAGTTTTAACCTAAGCTGGTAGAAATAAGCTTAGGGGGTCTTTCATGCGGGTCCCCACATCTGTACCCTAGAGTTCAGAGTGGGGAAGGAACCCTGACAACTTGATTGGTTTTGAAAGTAGTTTGTGTGGGTAAAAGGGGATAAGCAATACATCAATCATGTTACCCTGCAATGTCTGAGCCTTTTCTCAATGTTCCGTTTAACAGGACACAAACGCTAGGGAAATAGAAGAATCCATGTATGATTCAAAAATTGGTCACATCACTACTCTTCATAATGCTACTCAATAGCTTGGTTAGGTTCTTTTTAAGTCTATTAATTTTATCGTGCTGCTCTCCTTCCTCCCCATTCTTACAGTTGAATTTGGAAAAAAGAAAAGGAGTACTTGTGGCACCTTAGAGACTAACAAATTTATTTGAGCATAAGCTTTTGTGAGCTACAGCTCACTTCATCGGATGCATTCAGTGGAAATTACAGTGGGGGAGATTTATATACATAGAGAACATGAACAATGGGTGTTACCATACACACTGTAACGAGAGTGATCACTTAAGGTGAGCTATTACCAGCAGGAGAGTGGGGGGGGGAGGGGAAAACCTTTTGTAGTGATAATCAAGGTGGGCCATTTCCAGCAGGAAACAAGAACGTCTGAGGAACAGTGGAGGGTGGGGGTAGAAACATGGGGAAATAGTTTTACTTTGTGTAATGATCCATCCACTCCCAGTCTCTATTCAAGCCTAAGTTAATTGTATCCAGTTTGCAAATTAATTCCAATTCAGCAGTCGCTCGTTGGAGTCTGTTTTTGAAGTTTTTTTGTTGCAGAATTTCGACTTCTATGTCTGTAATCGAGTGACCAAAGAGTTGAAGTGTTCTCCAACTGGTTTTTGAATGTTATAATTCTTGACGTCTGATTTGTGTCCATTTATTCTTTTACGTAGAGACTGTCCAGTTTGGCCAATGTACATGGCAGAGGGGCATTGCTGGCACATAATGGCATATATCACATTGGTAGATGTGCGAGTGAACAAGCCCCTGATAGTATGGCTGACGTTATTAGGCCCTATGATGGTGTCCCCTGAATAGATATGTGGACACAGTTGACAATGGGGCTTTGTTGCAAGGATAGGTTCCTGGGTTAGTGGTTCTGTTGTGTGGTGTGTGGTTGCTGGTGAGTATTTGCTTCAGGTTGGGGGGCTGCCTGTAAGCAAGGACTGGCCTGTCTCCCAAGATCTGTGAGAGTGATGAGTCGTCCTTCAGGATAGGTTGTAGACCCTTGATGATGCGTTGGAGAGGTTTTAGTTGGGGGCTGAAGGGGATGGCTAGTGGCGTTCTGTTATTTTCTTTATTGGGCCTGTCCTGTAGTAGGTGACTTCTGGCTACTCTTCTGGCTCTGTCAGTCTGTTTCTTCACTTCAGCAGGTGGGTAGTTGTAAGAATGCTTGATAGAGATCTTGTAGGTGTTTGTCTCTGTCTGAGGGGTTGGAGGAAATGCAGTTGTATCGTAGAGCTTGGCTGTAGACAATGGATCGTGTGGTGTGGTCAGGGTGAAAGCTGGGAGCATGTAGGTAGGAATAGCGGTCAGTAGGTTTCTGGTATAGGGTGGTGTTTATGTGACCATTGTTTATTAGCACTGTAGTATCCAGGAAGTGGATCTCTTGTGTGGACTGGTCCAGGCTGAGGTTGATGGTGGGATGGAAATTGTTGAAATCATGGTGGAATTACTCAAGGGCTTCTTTTCCATGGGTCCAGATGATGAAGATGTCATCAATGTAGCGCAAGTAGAGTAGGGGCATTAAGGGACGAGAGCTGAGAAAGCGTTGTTCTAAGTCAGCCATAAAAATGTTGGCATACTGTGGGGCCATGCGGGTACCCATAGCAGTGCCACTGATTTGAAGGTATACATTGTCCCCAATTGTGAAATAGTTGTGGGTGAGGACAAAGTCACAAAGTTCAGCCACCAGGTTTGCTATGACATTATCGGGGATACTGTTCCTGATGGCTTTGTGTGGAATGTTGATGTAGAGGGCTTCTACATCCATAGTGGCCAGGATGGTGTTTTCAGGAAGATCACCGATGGATTGTAGTTTCCTCAGGAAGTTAGGGTGTCTCGAAGATAGCTAGGAGTGCTGGTAGCGTAGGGCCTGAGGAGGGAGTCTACATAGCCAGACAATCCTGCTGTCAGGGTGCCAATGCCTGAGATGATGGGGTGTCCATCAAGTTGCAGTGGGGGAGGTTTAGATTGGATATTAGGAAAAACTTTTTCACTAAGAGGGTGGTGAAACACTGGAATGCGTTACCTAGGGAGGTGGTAGAATCTCCTTCCTTAGAGGTTTTTAAGGTCAGGCTTGACAAAGCCCTGGCTGGGATGATTTAACTGGGAATTGGTCCTGCTTTGAGCAGGGGGTTGGACTAGATGACCTTCTGGGGTCCCTTCCAACCCTGATATTCTATGATTCCAGGATTTCCAGGTTTATGGATCTTGGGTAGCAGATAGAATACCCCAGGTCGGGGTTTCAGGGGTGTGTCTGTGCGGATTTGTTCTTGTGCTTTTTCAGGGAGTTTCTTGAGCAAATGGTATAGTTTCTTTTGGTAACCGTCAGCAGGATCAGAGGGAAATGGCTTGTTGAAAGTGGTGTTGGAGAGCTGCCTAGCAGCCTCTTGTTCATATTCCAACCTATTCATGATGACGACAGCACCTCCTTTGTCAGCCTTTTTGATTATGATGTCAGAGTTGTTTCTGAGGCTGTGGATGGCATTGTGTTCTGCACAGCTGAGGTTATGGGGCAAGTGATGCTGCTTTTTCACAATTTCAGCCCGTGCATGCCGGCAGAAACACTCTATGTAGAAGTCCAGTCTGTTGTTTCGACCTTCAGGAGGAGTCCACCCAGAATCCTTCTTTTTGTAGTCTTGGTAGGAAGGTCTCTGTGGGTTAGTATGTTGTTCAGAGGTGTGTTGGAAATATTCCTTGAGTCGGAGACGTCGAAAATAGGATTCTAAGTCACCACAGAACTGTATCATGTTCGTGGGGGTGGAGGGGCAGAAGGAGAGGCCCCGAGATAGGACAGATTCTTCTGCTGGGCTAAGAGTATAGTTGGATAGATTAACAATAGTGCTGGGTGGGTTAAGGGAACCACTGAATTTGGGCGTAACTTGTAAGGGCAGGCCTTCACTACCCACCGGATGGGCGGGTAGTGATCAATCTATCGGGGATCGATTTATCGTGTCTCGTCTAGACGCGATAAATTGATCCCCAAACGTGCTCCCCGTCAAATACGGAACTCCAGCAGAGGCAGAAGCGGAGTCGACAGGGGAGCGGCAGTGGTCAACTCGCCGCCGTTCTCACGGCCAGGTAAGTCGACCTACGACCCCAGTGTAGACCAGGGCTAAGAATTCATAGATTCCAAGGCCAGAAGGGACCATTGTGAGGATGAAGTCTGACCTCCTGTAGGACACAGGCCAGAGAACTTCCGCAAAATAACTGCTAACCCATACCAGGAGTGTAGGGCAACTTACACCACATCCTTTCTGTACCACCGCCATATTTGTATCTGTTCCTATGTCTGCCTTACAGAATAAGTTCTGCTTACAGGCTCTGTCCACCTGAGACATGTAAATGAGATGCTACTGCTGGGAGACCAGGAAGATGTGTGTTCTGCTGGCCTTCTTCGGCTTTGCTCTCAGATGAATCCCTGGACTTTCCAGGTTTGTCTCCTGCTTTGTTGGGTCCTCCTTGGACTCAAGTCCATCTCAATGGGCTCCCTATCATAACTGCCATGGAATAACCTGATCTATTGATGAAAGTCTGATTGCTCTGCAGAAATATCCTGAGACACTTGCTAAGAATATGGCTGTTCTTGCCAAATCATAGGCAATGGGGGCTCAGTGTAAGCCTGGAAATCAGCCATAAAAGAAAGTGATGGGAAATCAGGCCTTTCAGGTTAGACCTCACTGTACGAAAGAGAGTGTGGAAACCTTTACCCAGTCTTCTCAATAAGAAATGGAATTAACAAGGGACTGCTGTACAACCATGTCATGTGCTGAGTTTGTCTGAGCAGTGAAATGGAATAAGCCTATTTCAAAGTCTGTAAAGTTCTTGTGCAGTGAAATTTGCTTTAGCAAATATTGGTTGAAAGAAGAATTGCCAAAAATATACATCAAGACAAAATAAAGTTGATCAAACCAAAATATGTGTATCAATATCCTGCCTACTTTTATAAAATACTTTTATGAAATACTGGCTGGTGGTCTTGCAGTAGGCCTATCAGAATGCACCTTTTCTGCAGTGATCCAATGAGCAGTGGGATGGTGCAGGACTCAGCCCTGCGGTGCCTCCTGATGGTCTCTCAGGGAATTAGCTCTTCCAGCCTCTGAAGTGCCCTCTGCAAGGCCAGTGTCTCGCTGCCGCTGGCCCCTGTGTCCCTCCCAGACCCCGGTGCCCCTCTCCCTGGGGTGCTGTCCCCTGGCAGTGCCCCCACAGTCTCTGGGTCTCCCCCTCCCAGAGGAACCCCCAACCCCCTAACCCCACCTCGCCTCAGCAAGGGCAAGTCATGCCTGACTAATCTAATTGCCTTTCTGCAGAAAAGGACCTAGGGGTTACAGTGGACGAGAAGCTTGATATGAGTCAACAGTGTGCCCTTGTTGCCAAGAAGGCCAATGGCATTTTGGGATGTATATGTAGGGGCATTGCCAGCAAATCAAGAGACGTGATTGTTCCCCTCTATTCGACATTGGTGAGGCCTCATCTGGAGTACTGTGTCCAGTTTTGGGCCCCACACTACAAGAAGGATGTGGAAAAATTGGAAAGAGTCCAGTGGAGGGCAACAAAAATGCTTAGGGGACTGGAACACATGACTTATGAGGAGAGGCTGAGGGAACTGGGATTGTTTAGTCTGCAGAAGAGAAGAATGAGGGGGGATTTGATAGCTGCTTTCAACTACCTGAAAGGGGGTTCCGAAGAGGATAGATCTGGACTGATCTCAGTGGTAGCTGATGACAGAACAAGGAGTAATGGTCTCAAGTTGCAGTGGGGGAGGTTTAGGTTGGATATTAGGAAAAACTTTTTCACTAGGAGGGTGTTGAAACACTGGAATGCGTTACCTAGGGAGGTGGTGGAATCTCCTTGCTTAGATATTTTTAAAGTCAGGCTTGACAAAGCTCTGGTTGGGATGATTTAATTGGGGATTGGTCCTGCTTTGAGCAGGGGGTTGGACTAGATGGCCTCCTGAGGTCCCTTCCAATCCTGATATTCTATGATTCTCACCTCAGTATATGGCTACTGCCCAGTCACCATCTAGCCCCTGTTCAGTGGGGCAGACTGCAGTATATAAGCCACTCATCACAGGCAAGAGGGGTTTGGACCCATGGACTGCCCCCTGCAACTCCAGTACCATTTTTGGCCTTACACTAGGCCTGAAGCCTGGGGGGTTTCCAGACCAGAGCTCCCCAGCTCCTCTGGCCTTCCCCCTGCCCTGCTCCACCTTAGGTACCTGGGTACACTCCCCAGCAGCCAGGCCCTTCTCCCTCTAAAGGGAGAGAGAGAGACTCTGCTCCTAGCGCACTGCCCTCTTATAAGGGCCAGCTGAGCCCTGATTGGGGCATGGCCACAGCTGAGCCTTCTTCCCCCAATCAGCCTGGGAACTGCTTGCTCCCAGCCACAGTCCTCTCCTGGGCTGTTCTAAGCCCCTCAGGGCAGGAGTGGGTGTCTACCCCGTTGCAAGAGGGAGGGTCAGTCTGCTTGGGCTGCTCTGCTGGCTGAGCTCTCTCCCTCCCTGGAGAGCTGCTGCTGGCTGGGACCCCTTCTGGGAGCTTCTGTTGCTGCTGTGGGGAAGGGGGGCCTTGCCAGCCTGCCCCCGCATCCCCACCCCTCTGGAGGGAGGAGAAGTGAGGACCCCACCACCACCACCGCTATCACCTCTTCTGCCTGGGTCCTCACCTGGCTGGCCACCACCCGCTTGCTGCTGCTGCTCCTAAGCTTGCTGCCTCGTTGAGGAGGAGGAAGACCGCTGCGAGGAATTGTGGAGGGGGTCGTTTATTGGACTGAGTGACTTTAACACCTGTGCTCTTGGGGTGGTGGTAGCCTTTTGCTGCTGTGGGGGGCCAGGGGAGAGGCGTAGAGCCTTCCCCAGTCCTGCTGGCCCCCACCATACTTTCTTCCACTGCCACCACCACTCCCTCTTATTGCCACCACCCCCTCCACCAACCCAGCTGACCATCGACACCTGCTGCTCGCCCCTCGACGAGGCTGCTTGCTTCTTCGCCCACCCATCTGGGACTGTTTCCACCAGCGAGCAAGGACTGGAGTGAGCCCCGCAAGCACTCATGGGTGCACTCCCCCCCCCTTTTTATATGGACTTGGCCCCCTCCCTCAGTTGCATTTGGACGGGGGGGCCTCCCTGCTACCTCCCAGCCCAGTTTTTTTCCTCCCTCCCTACCATAGCTCCCTGGAAGATTTTTCCCTGGTTGTTTGCCTGTCCCACCCTGGCCCTGTCCTAGGTTTCTGAATTTGTTAGTGTGCCTGTCCTGCCCCAATCCTTGCAAATTTGTTACTTCGCCTGTCCCGCCCTTCCCCAGGAGTTTGGTTTCCCTACCCTTGTGCTCTACTCAACCCGCCCTCAGTTGTTTGCTGTTCCCCTTGACTCCCGCAGATCCCTGCCCCGCCCAATCCGCAGTTTGGTGCGCCCATGTCCCCTCCTAGAGCGCTTGTACCCCCCGCCCTTTAAGTTGTTTACCCTGATCACTGCACCCCCCCGATGCCATTGTAGTCCTTCCCCATCCAAGTGCAGCCAGAGGAGCCGGTGCCCTGCCCTGTGACCATGATTGTCCCCCTCTCCTTTATTGTCCCCCTGCTGCTGGCACCCTCTTCCCCTGCCTGCAGCCTAGCGGGGAGAAGTGGTTGTTTCTTCCCTTCTCCCAGTGCCTCCCTGCAGCTCCCCCGCCCGCAAGCTGGTACCCTCCTTCCTGCATACAGCCTAGCAGGGAGGAGTAGTTGGCCCTGTCCCCTCTCCCCTATTCCCAATACCCTGCCTGTTGGACCCTCCTCCCCTGCGTGTCACCTCGTGGGGAGGAGCAGCTGTCCATTGTCCCACCCCCATTTTAGGGCCTCCTCCTGCCTCTTCCCACTATGGAGGAGGATCCCACCCCTACCCCTGGCCCCACCCCTACCCCTGCTCCTGCCCCTACTGATCCCATAGTTCCCCCCTTGTCACCACCCTTGCCCGCCCCAGTGGCTACCCTCTTGGCCACCACAAGCCCACACTCCGTCGCTGCCATGGCTGCCCCTTCCACCAGCAAAAAGGGCCAGGGGAATAAAAAGGGCGAAGGCCCCGCCCAGAAATCAAAAACTCCTGTTGGCGGGACTGCCCTCCCTGCCGCGGCCCTGACAGCTGCCGCGGCCCCTTCTTCCCCAGCCGTTCCCTCCACCAGTTCTGGGGCCACTCCATCCCAGGCCCCCAGAGCGTACGCCCAGGTGGCCGCCTCCTCCCCATGCGCCACCGCGCCATCTGTCCAGACTGCTGCCTCCGGTACCATTCCTGGTGGCCGGGGCCCCTTCCCCTCACTGACCAGGAGGCACCGCGTCCGCTGCCTCTTGGTGCCGTCCTCGCCCCACGTTGAAAAGTATGTGCGGGTGGTGGTGAGGGTGGTAGGGCCCATGGCCATCGTGGCGGCCTCCAAGATGTATGGTAAAGTCGTGTTCTTCCTAGCGTCGGAGGCCGCCATGCAAGAGGCAGTAGAGAAGGGCCTGACAGTGGAGGGCGTGTTCGTCCCTCTAGAACCCCTGGAGGACTTGGGCGTACGGGTGACATTGATCTCCATCCTGCCCTTCCTACCCAACACTGTCCTGTTGCCTGCCCTCTCCACTCTGGGGGAGCCAGTTTCCGTCATCAGCCCTCTCCCCCTGGGCTGTAAGGACCCCACCCTCCACCACATTTTGTCATTCTGCTAGCAGGTGCAGATTCAAGTGCTACTGGCAGCGCTTGGCGGGGTGGTGCTCGAGGGGTCCTTTTTGGTGCCCTAACGGGGCCCATTACCGGGTCCATTATTTGACGGGGGAGGCCCGGTGCTTTCTCTGCCAGGCAATGGGGCACGTCCGGAGGGACTGCCCCCTGGCCTGGCCTGGAGGGGCGTCCAGGACCCCCAAGACCCAGGAGAGTTCCGGCCCTGTCATCGCCAGTGACCTTGGCAGCCCGGCTGCTGCTGCCCCTCCTCCTGTGGAGGGGAGGGCAACAAGATCTTTGCCAGCTGAGGAAGAGGGCCCGCCCTAGTGGTAGGTTTCCCTTCCCCCTCGTTGTCCCGCCCTTGCCGCCTGAGCTCTGGAACAATCACCCTTGCCCCCTGGCCCTGCCCTTGCTGACCGGCCCTCCACCTCCACTTCAGAGGGCTGGGTGCTCGTCCAGGGGAAGTGTGGCACCCGTAAATCTGACAGAGAGGGAGAGGAGGCCCCCTGAAAGATGTTGCGGGGGGCTGATGCTGTTACATCTGCTGCTGCATCTCCTGCTGGGCTCCATCCGGGGGTGCAGGCCATGATAGCCATGGCAGTGGACGGAGACGCCACCGCCTCCCTTGTTGAGTCCCCTCCTGCGGAGGCCTCTGTAGGAGTTCCCCCGGCCCCTTTGCCATCTGTGCCCCCCACCGCCATTGATACTGGGGCTATTACTGCCCCGGTTGCTGGTGGGGAGGACTCTGGGGCCACGGGGACTGAATTTACGTCCATATTTGAGGAGATCAAGGCCCTGGTCTGACCCCGGTCACCCAGGGGGAGGACGATACCCACCCAGCGGGCCTCGATTGGGGCGGTGGTTCAGTTCCACCACCCCCTCCTCCTTTTCCCTGCCCCTCACTCCTAGCTGTAGCCCCTGCTCTGGTCCTGGGGGTGTTCCTGGTCCTCCCTATCTGCCCGGATGTGGACGGCACCTCACCTGAGGCCCCCAAGCCCCTAAGGGCAGCGGCCGGTGCCGAGCGGTCAGGCCTCGAGCCTGTGAGCGTGCCCCCCACCACCTGGACAGAGCAGTGAACCTCCCCTCCGGAGGAGGGCCCCACTGAAGCTTCTGTTGTGCCTGATGCAGTGGCTGTGGGTGACATGTTTGTCACAGCTCCCGTGCCCGGCGTTGGCGAAGACCCCCCTCTAACCCCCCAATCCCGGTCAAGAGGAGCAGCACCCCAGCAGTCTCACTGTCGGGGACAATGAACCTACCCCTGTCCCCACTCCTGTTCCTGTCCCTGCTCCCAACCCCTCTCTTGTCCCGGTCCCAATATCAACCCTTGTCCCTGCTTCCACCCCTTCTTCTGTCCTAGTCTGTGGCCCTGTTCCTGCCCCGATCCCATTTCCGTTCCTGAAATGTTGCTCTCCCCCTTCCCCACCACCTCCCATGCTATTGCTGCCGCAGAGGTTGTCTCGTTCCCGTTACTCACGGACAACCTTCAGGGGGTGGTTTTCGTGTCCCCTCTTCCCAACACTATGGGAGCTGCACTACTCGCTCCACCCCTCCCTCCCCCATGCTGGAAATGGGGACGGGCTGCCCGGTGCAACCGCAGGCCACGAGGATCTTTGGAGGGCCCCACCGGAGGACAGCAGTGGGTTGGCTGCCACGTCCCCCTCTGCGCTGAGGGAAGAGCTTTTGTTAAACTGTGGAGTCTGTCATCCAACCTCTCTGTTTTTTAACTAATTTTACACCCAAGAGTTAGAAAGCAAACAAATAAACAAAAAAAACTTGGCTTGTAAAATTTTACTGTGCTGTGCTGTCCAGATACCTATGTTCTCTGATAGTGATTGTCAGCCTATAGAAAAACCGTAAAAAAAAATAACCTAACACCTTTGTCTCCAGGCAAATAGGCAGAAAAACCCTCTAGTTGCTCTTAGGTTAAAAAAAACAAAACAAACTTCTTCAGGTGTAGGAAGATTGGTGAATTTTCCAGCAGGAGGTTAACTACCCTGATTTTAGGTAGAGAAAACTCCAGCTCACAAAAGACAAGTTCCCTTTTGTCTCTGCTCTGGCCCCAAAGCAGAGAAAAAAAACCTCTAACTGCTTTCAGTTTAAAACCCGCTTTCCAGCAGCCCAAAGAAAAAAAAATACATTTCCTTTTCAAATCTGTGCTTCTGGTTCAAAAAATCTCAAATTGATCTCAAAATGATTTCAAGTTAATCCCACTGCTCTGCCACCATGTCAAGATTCCTTCCCCACTCTGAACGCTAGGGTACAGATGTGGGGACCTGCATGAAAACCTCCTAAGCTTACTTTTACCAGCTTAGGTTTAAACTTCCCCAAGGTACAAACTATTGCAGTTTTTGACCTTGGACTTTTGCTGCCGCCACCAAACGTCTAACAGGGATATAATCTGGAAAGAGTCCGTTTAGAAACGTCTTTCCACCCCAAAATCCTCCCAAACATTACATCCCCTTTTCTGGGGAAGGTTTGATAAAAATCCTCCCCAATTTGCATAGGTGAACACAGACCCAAACCCTTGGATCTTAAGAACAATGAAAAAGCATTCAGTTTCTTAAAAGAAAAATTTTAATAGAAGAAAAAGTAAAAGAATCACCTCTGTAAAATCAGGATGGTAAATACCTTACAGGGTAATTAGATTCAAAACATAGAGAATTCCCTCTAGGCAAAACCTTAAGTTACAAAAAGACACAAAAACAGGAATATCCATTCCATTCAGCACAGCTTATTTTCTCAGCCATTTAAAGAAATCAGAATCTAATGCATATCTAGCTAGATTACTTACTAAGTTCTAAGACTCCATTCCTGTTTTGTCCCCAGCAAAAGCATCACACAGACAGAGAGAGAGGCTTTGTTTCTCCCTCCCCCCAGCTTTTGAAAGAATCTTGTCTTCTCATTGGTCATTTTGGTCAGGTGTCAGCGAGGTTATCCTAGCTTCTTAACCCTTTACAGGTGAAAGGGTTTTTCCTCTGGCCAGGAGGAATTTTAAAGGTGTTTACCCTTCCCTTTATATTTATGACATCCCCCGAGCTATGGCCCGAGGTGCTGGAGGTAGTCGAGGTTGTGCCAGGTCGCCTGCTGCACGTCCGGGCCTGTGTGGAGGGGCTGATATTAAACCTGGTCAACATATATGCCCCGAACGCGGGCCCGGAACGAGTGCATTTCTATCAGCAGGCATCAGCCTTCCTCGGCACCCTGGATCCTCACAAGTGCCTGGTCCTGGGCAGAGACTTCAACACCACCCTCGAGGACCGGGACCGCTCAGGAGTCGAGACATCCCAGGCAGCCGCGGGCGTCCTCAGGAAGATCGTGGACCATCACTCCCTGGTGGATGTCTGGCGCAACCACCACCCGGACGATGATGTCACCTTTACCTATGGCCGGGTGGAGGAGGATTGGTCACACCACTCCCGGTTGGACCGCATTTATTTTTCGCGTTTCCAGCTGGCATGAGCCCACGCCTCCAGTGTCCGGCCAGTCCCATTCTTGGATCACCACTTGGTGACCGTGACGGCCTCTCTCAGTTCGGAGAGGCCGGGGCCTGCCTATTGGCATTTTAACAACAGCTTGCTGGAGGACGTGGGCTTCGTGGCGTCCTTCTGGGAGGTTTGGCTGGCCTGGCAGCGGCACACCTTTCCCTCAGCATAGCAGTGGTGGGATGTGGGGAAGGTGCACACACGGCTCTTCTGCTGCGACTACACCCAGGGAGCCACCTGGCGGAGGGATGCGGTGATATGGCAGTTGGAGCGGGAGGTCTTTGAGCTAGAGAGGCGTCTGGCCTCTGGCCCCGAGGATCCACCCCTCCGCACAGAGTACCGGGAGAAGCGGGAGGAGCTTCCGGGCCCTGGAGGACCATCGAGCTCAGGGCACTTTTGTTCGATCCCACATCCATCTCCTTAAGGAGATGGATCGCGGCTCCCACTTCTTCTATGTCCTGGAGAAAAGGGGGGGGCCAAAAAGCACATCACCTGCCTCCTGGTGGAGGATGGTACTACCCTCACGGATCCGGAGGAGATGCGTGGGAGGGCCAGGGCCTTCTACACTAGCCTTTTCTCCCTGGATCCAACCGATGCTGAAGCCCAACAGTCAGCTTGGGTGACTGAGACTGGCTGGAGCTGCCTCTCTCTCTGGCCGAGCTCTTGGAAGCCCTCCACAGCATGCCCACCAATAAATCTCCAGACATGGACAGGCTGACTGTGCAGCTCTACCACGTGTTCTGGGATGTCCTCAGCCCGGACCTTGTCATCATCTGGGCCAAGTCCTTGCAAAGCGGGGTCCTCCCTCTCTCATGCAGGCGAGCTGTGCTCGCCTTATAGACGAAGAAGGGGGACCTCTGCAACCTAAAGAATTGGCTTCCTGTCTCGCTCCTCAGCACGTACTACAAGGTCATAGCGAAGGCCATCTCGCTGCGGCTAGGGTCCGTGCTGGCGGACGTGGTCCATCCCAAGCAGACCTACACCGTCCCAGGCTGGACCTTATTTGATAACTTGTATTTGGTCCAGGACCTCTTGGAGCTGGGATGTAGGGATGGTCTGTCGTTTGCCTTCCTGTCCCTGGACCAGGAGAAGGCGTTCGACAGGGTGGACCACAAGTATCTCCTGGGCACCCTGTGGGTGTTTGGCTTCGGGCCCCAGTTTGTGGGTTTTCTGCAGGTGCTGTACGCTAATGCAGAGTGTCTGGTCAGGCTCAACTGGACCCTGACCGAGCTGGCCAGCTTCGGGCAGGGAGTATGGCAGGGATGCCCCCTCTCGGGCCAGCTGTATGCTTTGGCAATTGAGCCCTTCCTCCGTCTTCTCCGCCAGAGGTTGGTGCTTCGGGAGCCAGAGCTGCAGCTGGTCCTGTCAGCGTACGCTGACGACGTGCTCCTCGTGGTCCAGGACCCAGATGACCTGGTGCAGGTGGAGGCCTGCCAGGCTGTTTACTCGGCAACCTCCTCCGCTCCAGTCAACTGGTCAAGAGCTCTGGCCTGGTGGTCAGGGACAGGTGGCAGGCGAGCTCCCTTCCACCCGTGCTTCAAGCCATTCGGCGGAGCGCAGGTCCGCTGCTCTATCTTAGCATTTATCTATCTGCCAAACATCCTTCTCCTCCAGAGAACTGGCAGGATTTGGAGGCCAGGGTGGGTGAGCGGCTGCAGAGTTGGACAGGACTGTTCCAGTGTCTCTCCCTGTGAGGGAGGGCGCTGGTGCTGAACCAACTAGTCCTGTCCATGCTCTGGCACCGGCTCAACACCCTGAGCCCAGCCCCGAGGATCCTGGCCAGGCTCCAGAGAATGGCTCTGGAGTTCTTCTGGCCGGGGCTGCACTGGGTCTCTGCAGGGGTCCTGAGTCTTCCCTTGGAGGAGGGAGGACAGGGCCTGGTTTGCTTGCGCAGCCAGGTTCATCTCTTCCACCTCCAGGCCCTGAAGAGGCTCCTTTATGGTGCAGGTAGTCCGGCGTGGAGCAAGTTGGTGCACGCCTTCCTCCGCTGCCTCCGAGGGCTCCAATGTGACTGTCAGCTCTTTTTTCTCCATCCGAGGGGTCTTCCATGAGACCTCTCTGAGCTGCCGGTCTTCTACCAGGACCTCCTCTAGACCTAGAAACTTTTTCTGGCAACCAGGTCCTTTGTAGCCACCAAGGGGGTGGACCTCCTCGCGGAGCCCCTGCTACACAACCTCGATCTCCGTGTGCAGGTGGCGGAGTCTCCCTCGGTGTGTCAGAGGTTGGTCCTGGCAGAAACCACCAGAGTCGGAGACCTCCTGGATTACAACAGGGGGGACTGGGTGACGCTCTGCATGCTCGGTCAATGCGTGGGGCTTTCCACCCTTCCAACCCCTAGGCGCGTACTCCAGGAGGTGAAGGCTGCGTTGTCACCCTATTCTCTCGCTTTCCTGTGGCAAGCCCTGTGAGAGGGTGCTCCCCACCCCTCACCCCTGGCCCTCTGGATGTTTTTCTTCGGCCCCTGTCCCGCGAGCCCCCCCACCCCCGGCCTCCCCGCTCCCACACTCCGAGCTGGCTGCATACCCTGCAGCCGGTCTGGTTTCAAACCGTGCCTAGAAGCCATCTGTACACGCTCGTGCTCCACACACTGCACTTTCTCACCCTCGTGGCCCGCCCCGACACCAAATGGCAGAACTATCTTCCACCTCAAGAGGGTGAGGAGCCCTGGTGGGCCAGCCTTTATTCCACCTTTGTCCCGCAGCCCGCCGGGGACATCAGTTGGCAGCTCCTTCATGGAGCCATGAGCATGGGAGTGCACCTGGTGCGGTTCACTCCTATACCTGAAGCCTGCCCCTTTTGCAGTGTGAGGGAGACGCTGGTGCATGCCTATCTTGAATGCGCTAGGTTGCAGCCCCTATTCCAGCTCCTCCAGAACCTCTTGTTGAGGTTCTGGCTGCACTTTTCCCCATACTTATTCCTTTTTGCACACCCTATCCGTGGCCCCACGAAGTCACAAGACCTCCTCAGCAACCTCCTCCTGGCTCTGGCCAAAGGCTCCATCTATAACACCAGGAGGAGGATGGACGAGGGGGTGCTCTGCGACTGTGGGGCCTATTTCTCTTCCTCCCTGGTCTCGCGCATCCAGGCAGAGTTCCACTGGGCAGCGTCCGCTGGCTCCCTTGATAGCTTTGAGGAGCAGTGGGTGCTGGCCGGGGTTCTCTGCTCAGTATCCTCATCCAGTACTCTTGTTTTGAATCTATACCTTCACTCCGATCCCTGGTTTTCATTAGTTGTCCCCCACATTTACCTGGCCCCTGGGTTCAGTGGTCCCTCCCACTAGGCTGGGGGAGGGAGGCTTGCGCCCACCCACCTCCCGGGTTTCCAATAAGACCCTGCTACCTGCAGGAGCCCTCCCTCTTCCTCTCTGGCTGTCCTGGGCTGTTGCTGCTGGCTGGAGCTCTCTTCTTCCCTGGAGGACTGTTGCTGCCACTGCTGCTGAGTGGGGGTGGGGCCCTTGAGGGCCTACCCCCCCACACCTCTGGAGGCAGAAACCAGGACCCCACTACTGCCACCTGCAGGGTTGTTCCTGCCTGGCTGCCAGGGTTGCTGGAGCTGCTGCTTCTGCGGTTGTCCTGGGGAACAGTTAAAGTGTTACTCAAGAGCACACTTTAAGATTGTCTCAACCCCTATCTCAGGCAAAGTCAAGCAACCAGTTGGGAGGAGCAAAGCGGAAGCGTACAGCAGCTGGAGAAAACCCACAAACTGGGATCTGAAGCCAAACACTTGCAGAGTGCCCAGGAGAAGCAAAGTGGTTTGGGGGGGAAGGTATAAAACAATAAAAGACCAAAGAAATGCCTGTCCCTGACCGCAGCACAATCTCACTCCTTACCCCTCCTATGGGGTACAAAATGGAACATGACCCTGAGTTGTGAGAGCTGGGAATGTGTGTGTGCATTGCAGGTATATTTGGGCCTGCTAAGAAGAAGGAGGAGGGTATAGGAAATGGGGAATGGGAAATGAGAATGGGGAACGGGGACACAGGCAAGGCTCTGTGGTGTCACAGCTGGGAAGGGGAACATGGGGTAAATGCTCTGTGGTATCAGAGCTGGGAACGGAACACTGGGAAACAGACTCCGCCAGTGTGTACAGCTATGGATATGTTTGCTTGGAATTAACCCCAATAAACATTATATTGCCTGCACTTCGGACTTCTGGTCTTCAGCTTTCTGTCTGTGTGACAAGAACCAGCGGAGGGGGTGAAGGGAAAGCCCTCTAACATATAAAGGTATTGTGGCACATAGAGATGCAGACAGGTGGCTAATGGAACTTACAAAAGCACCTGGTTTCCACTGAGAGGTGGGCATCCAACCCGCTCAGGTGCTTCTGTAAATGCCACTAGGGGCCTGTCTGCATCTGTAGATGGTGAAATAGGTTTTTGTACAAAAACCTTTCTAAGCTAAAACAAAACCTGGACAATAAATTTTTGGTTAATTTTTCAGGATCTGTACTGACTATTTTGGCTGGCTGTTGGGTCTGAGTCACTTGATGCTTGGCTTCCCTTTCTTCACCTGGCTCTAAAGGACAAAAAGGCACACATCTAAGTGGCTCAGGTGGGGTATATCTGAGGCAGATAAGATAAAGAGCTTGTCTTTGCCTTCTCTCAGGCCAGGCTCCCAAAGAGCAGCAGTGGCCTCTTTGGTGGGAGATATACACATGTTTAGATATTGTTATCAGGGATGCTGTCTCATACTGCAGTGACTCAGACAATCAGCCAACAGTCTATGCCCATAACTGCTACAATTTGGGTTATATCTCTTTTCTTAGATATTTTTAAGGTCAGGCTTGACAAAACCCTGGCTGGGATGATTTAGTTGGGGATTGGTCCTGCTTTGAGCAGGGGGTTGGACTAGATGACCTCTTGAGGTCCCTTCCAACCCTGATATTCTATGATTCTATGTATTGTTTCCTCTAGCTACATGCTGCTGATAAAATCCTATTGTAGGATCGCACTATGTTGAACAGAAAAATCTCTTAAGTGAGATATACCCAGATGAACCCAGCTGGTGACAATGCACCATGTTGCAGAGGAAGGTGAAAAAGCCCCAAGGTCCCTGCCAAACTGCCCTGGGGAAAATACCTTCCCGACCCCAAATCTGGCAACAATTTAGACACTGAGCATGTGAGCAAGACCCACCAGCAAAGCATCTGAGAGAGAATTCTCATTACCATCTCAGAACATCATCCTACCCTGTCAAGTGTCAGTTGTGGTCATCTCTGATGCATCAGAGAAAAGAGACAAAAAACAAAACGAAACCCAACAACACACACCCCAGAATTCATTAGGAAAAAAAATTCCCTTCCTGACCCCTACTCTTAGTGTGAGCTTTCACATACAGTCTCCTTTTCAGATTTCCAAAATACTTTCCCACACCTTTTCCGAACACAGCATAGACTCCCCCTCCACCACCTCCCTCTCCTATTCCACTGTTCCTTTCACTGTATTAACCAGATAGGGACATTTCAAACAATAACTGAAAACCAAAATTTTTCAGCTCAGTTCCAGCAAGACTAGAGGCATAAGGAACCCATTGAGAGATGAGATGTAGAGCCAAGCACGGTGATGTTGACTCAAGAGAAGCAAGTTTACTTTGTGAACCAGAAGGTGGGACCTGGAGTTAATTTGGGTACTCGCAATATTACAGCAAGGACACTGTTAAGGATTTCTAAATATGTTGCTTGAAATGACACCTAAAAGGAGTGAAATCTGCTGGGAAATGTGTACATTTAACAGTTATAAATAAGTAGCTTACTAAAGGAAACACCATACACTTCTGCATGTTACAAATATGTCCTACTTAATCATTTTTGGTATGCTGGTGTGGAATGTTATCTGGAACCCAAGTATTTTCTATCCCTGATCCGACCAGAAATTGGCTCTCCATTTTAGTGGGATCGTAGTAATGTACACTGAGTGCTCTATCTGCATGAGTTCCTTCCACTGCTTGAGAGCAGCAATTAACTCATGAGCATTTCGGATGAAATTTGCCTCTTTCACCTGTACCTCTGACCTCTTTGCTTGCATGAAATCTTAGAGAGCTACTGTGCAGCGCTGAGAACTGAAATTCATACTTGGCCTTTACAAAAGAGGCAGAAGAGCAGCTGAGCCAGCTGAATGCCTTCGCGGTGCTGGGCAGCGGGATCTCGGAGGAACTGCTGATAGACACACATGCCCCATGCTGAGGTGCCCAAGAGCAGGCAGGAAGCAGCAGTATCCCCAGAAGGAGCCCTGCCTCCTTGCAGCTACCACCAGATAAGCTTGCTACGCATAGAGAAAACCATGAGGCTTTCCAGGCTGCTGAGGCAAAGATAAGGTCAGGCTCAGGAGAGAACAAAATGTCTCTGGATGTTTTTAGGGAGCCTCCTGAGCAAGGGGAAGCAAAGGAAAGTGTAGAGGGAAAGCTGCCTGCCATCCTCTTGCATTTGAATAAATCCCTTTTAGCCAGTGGTGGATCACAACCCCCTTTTAATGGGATCAGTAGGGCTGGCTTTAGACTTGCTGAGGCCCAGGGCTGAAGCCGAAGCCTGAGAGCTTCAGCCCTGAGCAGCAGGGCTTGGCCTTTGACTTCAGCCCCACCGCCCTTCCCCGTGCACAGCGGGGCTTGGGCTGCGCTTCAGCCCAGGGCAGCACAGCAGGTCTTAGGCTTCAACTTCAGGCCCCCTTCCCCACTGCACAGTGGGGCTCGGGCTGTGGCTACAGCCACATGCATGGGGTGGGGTGGCATCTTGTATTAATTTTTGTTATCAGAAGGGAATCTGAGTGCAATGAAGTTTGAGAACCGCTGCTTTACTCACATGCTTTGATTACTGCTGGGGTCCCTCCTGCAGCCGCAGTGACTTCCCACTTGTTCCTGTGACTTCCCCTTGCACTGGCCCAGTCCTCCTCTGCCTCTGGAGAAGTAGGGCTGTCACATGTCTCTCTGGTGCCTCAGGGTGGCTGAAGTAGGCACTAGCACAGAGAAGTGTAAAGGGCCCACTCCTCCGCCATGGGCTGAGCATGCCGTCTCCAGGGGTTACCAGCTCTTGCCGGTGTAGCCAGGGAGCAATGACTGCATTAGGGGCTCAAGTTCTAGGGCCTTGGTAGGGCTCTCCTGCTGGGCTCCCATTAAATCTGGAAACTTGGACAGATGCCGACGGAGGAGTAAAAAATATTGTTTGAGAATGCAGGGGTGTAATCAGGAAGGCCAAAGCACAATTGGAGTTGCAGCCAGCAAGGGATGTGAAGGGCAACAAGGTGGTGGTCAGGGAAAGTGTGGGACCCTTACTGAATGGGGGAGGCAACCTAGTGACAGATGATGTGGAAAAAGCTGAAGTACTCAATGCTTTTTTTCCTCGGTCTTCACAGACAAAGTCAGCTCTCAGACTGCTGCACTGGGCAGCACAGTATGGGGAGGAGGTGAGCAGCCCTCAGTGGTGAAAGAACAGGTTAAGAACTTCACCTCTACCCCGATATAATGTGGTCCGATATAATGCAAATTCGGATATAAAGTGGTAAAGCAGTGCTCTGGGGAGTGGAGCTGCTTTACCTCGTTATATCCGAATTCATGCTACCGCAAGCAGTTCCTCTGCGCCCCCCCAACCTTACTTGCTGCGGCCCCCCTGCCCCAGCTCACCTCCGCTCCATCTCCACCTCCTCCCCTGAGCGCGCTTGCAGCTCCGCTTCTCCTCCTTCCCAGGCTTGCCGCGCCAATCAGCTGATTGGCGCGGCAAGCCTGGGAGGGGGAGAAGCAGAACTGCAGCGCACTCAGGGGAAGAGGCGGATTGGAGGTGAGCTGGGGCCGTGGGGGGGGACAGGGGCACAGCAAGTAAAGGTGGGGGGGCACAGAAGAACCGCTTCCTGCCCTAGCTCACCTCCACTCCACCTCTGCCTCTTCCCCTGAGTGTGCTGCTGCTGCTCCGCTTCTCCCTCCCTCCCTTCCTTCCAGGCTTCCCACGCCAAACAGCTGATTGGCGCAGCAAGCCTGGGAGGGAGGGAAAGAGAAGCGGAGCGGCAGCGGCGCGCTCAGGGGAGGAGGAGGAGGCAGAGCGGAGGTGAGCTGGGGTGGGGAGCAGTTCTTCTCCCTACCTCGATATAATGCGGTCTCACCTATAAGACGGTAAGAGTTTTTGGCTTCCGAGGACCGTGTTATATTGGGGTAGAGGTGAATTTAGAAAAGCTGGACATGCACTGCGTGCATCTGAGAGTGCTGAGGGAGTTAGCTGATGTGATTGCAGAGGCATTGGCCATTATCTTTGAAAACTTGTGGTGATAAGGGGAGGTCCTGGACTATTGGAAAAAGGCAAATATAGTGCCCATCTTTAAAAAAGGGAAGAAGGAGAATCCAAGGAACTACAGACCAGTCAGCCTCACCTCAGTCCCTGGAAAAATCTTGGAGCAGGTCCTCATTTTGAAGCACTTAGAGGAGAGGAGAGGAAGGTGATCAGGAATAGTCAACATGGAGTCACCAAGGGCAAGTCATGCCTGAACGACCTGATTGCCTTCTATGATCAGATAACTGGCTCTGAGGATATGGGGAAAGCGGTGGACGTGATATACCTTGATTTGAGCAAAGCTTTTGATACGGTCTCCCACAGTATTCTTGCCAGCAAGTTAAAGAAGTATGGATTGGATGAACGGACTATAAGGTGGATAGAGAGCTGACTAGATTGTCGGGCTCAATGGGTAGCGATCAGCGGCTCGATGTCTAGTTGGCATCCAGTATCTAGTGGAGTGCCCCAGAGGGTCAGTCCTGGGGCCAGTTTTGTTCAACATCTTCATTAATAATCTGGATGATGGAATGGATTGCACCCTCAGCAAGTATGCAGATGACACTAAGCTGGGGGGGGAGAGGTAGATATGCTGGAGGGTAGGGATAGGGTCCAGAGGGACCTAGAGAAATTGGATGATTGGGCCAAAAGAAATCTGATGAGGTTCAACTAGGACAAGTGGAGAGTCCTGCACGTAGCGCAGAAGAATCCCATGCACCGCTACAGGCTGGGGACCAACTGGCTAAGCTTCAGTTCTGCAGAAAAGGACTGGGATACTACAGTGGATGAGAAGCTGGATATGAGTCAACAGTGTGCTCTGGCTGCCAAGAAGGCTAACAGCATATTGGGCTGCATCAGTAGAAGCATTGCCAGCAGATGGAGGGAAGTGATTATTCCCCTCTATTCAGCACTTGTAAGGCCACATCTGGAGTATTGTGTCCAGTTTTGGGTCCCCCACTATGGAAAGAATGTAGACAAATTGGAGAGAGTCCAGCAGAGGGCAACAAAAATTATCAGGGGGCTGGGGCACATGACTTACGAGGAGAGGCTGAGGGAACTGGGCCTATTTAGTCTGCAGAAGAGAAGAGTGAGGGGAGATTTGATAGCAGCCTTCAACTATCTGAAAGGGGGTTCCAAAGAGGATGGAGCTAGGCTGTTTTCAGTGGTGACAGAACGAGCAATGGTCTCAAGTTGCAGTGGGGGAGGTCTAGGTTGGATATTAGGGAAAACTATTTCACTACAAGGGTGGTGAAGCACTGGAATGGGTTACCTAGGGAGGTGGTGGAATCTCTATCCTTAGAGGTTTTCAAGACCTGACTTGACCATGAAGCAGGACTGTCAGGTTCCAGGTAAATGAAGACCTTTAGTATATAGTACTGTAAAATTCAGGCATTTTCCTTTAGAGAGGGAAGTAAGCATGAGCTTGTAGGCTGGTGCCAGGAAAGCAGCTCTGAAGAAAAGCGTTAGCTTTCCAAGGGTGCTGTTAGAATCACTACTAAAAGCTCTTCAGGTGCTTCTGGAAATGATTTTCCCACAAAGCAAATAGTTTCAGCTAATTAAGAACCTGTTTCCAAAGCTCTGAATAATATTTTGCAACTTAAAAATTTTCCAGTGTTTTGGGAACAGAAACTGTTTAAAGGCACAGCTGCTGCTGTCTACCCATCAGAGATATACCACAAGAATTTTCTTTTTCTGTATTTTTTTTTGTACTTGCTGATGTGACTTGAGAAAATAAACAGGGGATCTGGATGTGTAGCTCCAAGGCTGAGCAGCATGATTTCAAAGAGTTCTTACCCCGATGTACTGAGCTTGCAGTGAAATACAGTAGAATGCCAGCTTCAATCCAGCCAAATACACAAAGGTCTAGAGTCATGAACTTATGGTTGTTTGTGGGCTTCCCTTCTCTACAGAATTATCCATCATTATAACACCATGAGAAGGCAAACATAAACCTGAAAAACAGGTAAATGTGGATACCACAAAACTCCTCTTGTAATTTTCATACCTAAGCTCCTGCTATTCTAGTGAAATCCAGCAGGCAGTCCTGTAGCTTTGAGCTTACTCGCAGGAGCATATACAGATTGCCTATAATACAGACCTACTGCCAGACAAAGGGGAAGTTCCATGCTCCACCTCATCTTTATCAAAGAGAGGTGCTGGAGCCAGGGAACATTCTGCATTGCCCCTGCACCCTAGATTTATTAGTATGAAAACATCCCTAGGCTACAGTGGGTCTCCTTCCATTTAGTGGCAGTTACTGGGGTTCTCAGTTTAGTGCACATTATTAAGGTTCTGCTGCAGTGAGTGCTGTTGGTCAGCTCTTTTTATTGTGTTGTCAGAAACTAACTAATTGGGGTCACTGGTGAGCTGCCCTGGGGGCATCCAAGAAAACAGAATTAAAACAGTGCAGGAAACCTTCCACAGCAAGGCTCTATTTCAGAAGCCATCCTCTTTTGCTTTTCATCTGCAAGGTTATATTCCAGTTACCATCCACCCTCACTGGTAAAACAACTCTACTTTAGAAGCAACATTACATGTTTCAGAGTAACAGCTGTGTTAGTTTGTATCTGCAAAAAGAACAGGAGTCTTTGTGGCACCTTAGAGACTAAAAAATTTATTTGAGCATAAGCTTTCGTGGACTACAGCCCACTTCATCGGATGCATAGAATGGAACATATTGTAAGAAGATATATATATATCCACATACATACAGAGAACATGAAAAGGTGGAGTAAGAGACTAATTAATTAAGATGAGCTGTTATCAGCAGGAGAAAAAAACTTTTGTAGTGATAATCAAGATGGCCCATTTTGACAGTTGACAAGAAGGTGTGAGGATACTTAACATGGGGAAATAGATTCAATTTGTGTAATGACCCAGCCACTCCCAGTCTCTATTCAAACCCAAGTTAATGGTATCTAGTTTGCATATTAATTCAAGCTCAGCAGTTTCTAGTTGGAGTCTGTTTCTGAAGCTTTTCTGTTGCAAACTTGCCACCTTAAAATCTGTTACTGAGTGGCCAGAGAGGTTGAAGTGTTCTCCTACCGGTTTTTGAATGTTAGGATTCCTGATGTCAGATTTGTGTCCATTTATTCTTTTGCGTAGAGACTGTCTGGTTTTGCCAATGTACATGGCAGAGGGGCATTGCTGGCACATGATGGCATATATCACATTGGTAGATGTGCAGGTGAACGAGCCCCTGATGGCATGGCTAATGTGATTAGGTCCTATGATGGTGTCACTTGAATAAATATGTGGACAGAGTTGGCATTGGGCTTTGTTGCAAGGATAGGTTCCTGGGTTACAAACCTGGGACAGTTCCTCAGATTTGTCACCACTTGCATGACTCTTAGAATCATAGAATCATAGAATATCAGGGTTGGAAGGGACCTCTGGAGGTCATCTAGTCCAACCCCCTGCTCAAAGCAGGACCAATCCCCAACTAAATCATCCCAGCCAGGGCTTTGTCAAGCCTGACCTTAAAAATATCTAAGGAAGGAGATTCCACCACCTCCCTAGGTAACGCATTCCAGTGTTTCACCACCCTCCTAGTGAAAAAGTTTTTCCTAATATCCAACCTAAAATTCCCCCACTGCAACTTGAGACCATTACTCCTTGTTCTGTCATCAGCTACCACTGAGAACAGTCCAGATCCATCCTCTTTGGAACCCCCTTTCAGGTAGTTGAAAGCAGCTATCAAATCCCCCCTCATTCTTCTCTTCCGCAGACTAAACAATCCCAGTTCCCTCAGTCTCTCCTCATAAGTCATGTGTTCCAGTCCCCTAAGCATTTTTGTTGCCCTCCGCTGGACTCTTTCCAATTTGTCCACATCCTTCTTGTAGTGTGGGGCCCAAAACTGGACACAGTACTCCACATGAGGCCTCACCAATGTCGAATAGAGGGGAACGATCACTTCACTCGATCTGCTGGCAATGCCCCTACTTATACATCCCAAAATGCCATTGGCCTTCTTGGCAACAAGTGCACACTGTTGACTCATATCGAGCTTCTCATCCACTGTAACCCCTAGGTCCTTCTCTGCGGAACTGCTGCCTAGCCATTCGGTCCCTAGTCTGTAGCGGTGCATGGGATTCTTCCGTCCTAAGTGCAGGACTGTGCACTTGTCCTTGTTGAACCTCATCAGATTTCTTTTGGCCCAATCCTCTAATTTGTCCAGGGCCCTCTGTATCCTATCCCTACCCTCCAGCGTATCTACCTCTCCTCCCAGTTTAATGCCATTTGCAAACTTGCTGAGGGTGCAATCCACACCATCCTCCAGATCTTTTATGAAGATATTGAACAAAACTGGCCCGAAGACCGACCCTTGGGGCACTCCACTTGATACCGGCTGCCAACTAGACATGGAGCCATTGATCACTACCCGTTGAGCCTGACAATCTAGCCAACTTTCTATCCACCTTATCGTCCATTCATCCAGCCCATACTTCTTTAACTTGTTGGCAAGAATACTGTGGGAGACCATATCAAAAGCTTTGCTAAAGTCAAGGAACAACACGTCCACCGCTTTCCTCTCATCCACAGAGCCAGTTGTCTCGTCATAGAAGGCAATTAGATTAGTCAGGCATGACTTGCCCTTCGTGAATCCATGCTGACTGTTCCTGATCACTTTCCTCTCCTCTAAGTGTTTCAGAATTGATTCCTTGAGGACCTGCTCCATGAATTTTCCAGGGACTGAGGTGAGGCTGACTGGCCTGTATTTCCCAGGATCCTCCTTCTTCCCTTTTTAAAAGATGGGCACTACATTAGCCTTTTTCCAGTCGTCCGGGACTTCCCCCGATCGCCATGAGTTTTTAAAGATGATGGCCAATGGCTCTGCAATCACATCCGCCAACTCCTTTAGCACTCTCGGATGCAGCACATCCAGCCCCATGGACTTGTGCTCGTCCAGCTTTTCTGAATAGTCCCGAACCACTTCTTTCTCCACAGAGGGCTGGTCACCTCCTCCCCATGCTGTGCTGTCCAGTGCAGTAGTCTGGGAGCTGACCTTGTTCGTGAAGACAGAGGCAAAAAAAACATTGAGTACATTAGCTTTTTCCACATCCTCTGTCACTATGTTGCCTCCCTCATTCAGTAAGGGGCCCACACTTTCCTTGACTTTCTTCTTGTTGCTAACATACCTGAAGAAACCCTTCTTGTTATTCTTAACATCTCTTGCTAGCTGCAGCTCCAGGTGTGATTTGGCCTTCCTGATTTCACTCCTGCATCCCCGAGCAATATTTTACTTACCTCAGGGCTTTGGTCTCCTTCCCCCGGTGAACCTAGCTTAAAACCCTCCTCACTAGGTTAGCCAGCCTGCTTGCGAAGATGCTCTTCCCTCTCTTCGTTAGGTGAAGCCCGTTTCTGCCTAGGACTCCTCCTTCTTGGAACACCATCCCATGGTCAGAGAATCCAAAGCCTTCTCTCCAACACCACCTGAGTAGCCATTCGTTGACTTCCATGATTCGACGGTCTTTACCCAGGCCTTTTCCTTCCACGGGCAGGATGGACGAGAAGACCACTTGTGCCTCAAACTCTTTTATCCTTCTTCCCAGAGCCACGTAGTCCGCAGTGATCCATTCAAGGTCATTCTTGGCAGTATCATTGGTGCCCACGTGGAGAAGCAGGAAGGGGTAGCGATCCGAGGGCTTGATGAGTCTCAGCAGTCTCTCCGTCACATCGTGAATCCTAGCTCCTGGCAAGCAGCAGACTTCTCGGTTTTCTCGGTTGGGGCAGCAGATAGATGACTCAGTCCCCGTGCGGAGAGAGTCCCCGACCACCACCACCCGCCTCCTTCTCTTGGGTGCAGTGGTCGTGGAACCCCCAACCCTAGGACAGTGCATCTCATGCCTTCCAATCGGCGGAGTCTCCTTCTGTTCCCTTCCCTCAGATGTATCATCTAGTACACTCTCCGCATTAGTACCTGTGGAGAGAACATGAAAACAGTTACTTACCTGTATCTGCGTTGCTGGTACATGGACGCTCCCCTTTCTTCTTCTGGAGGTCACATGCTTCCAATTTCTTCACTGGCCTCCTGTCCCTGCTGCTCAGCCTGCTCTGAATCTTCAGAACATTTGCCTGTAGAAGCATATCCTAATGTCTGTCCAGGAAATCTTCAGTTTCTCTTATGCAAAGCAGGGTCGATACCTGTTGCTCCAGACCTTGAACCTTCTCTTCCAATATGGAGACCAGCTTGCACTTTGTACAGACAAAGTCGCTTCTGTCCTGTGGAAGAAAGACAAACATGGCACATCCAGTGCAGGTCACAACAGCTGAACACCCCCCATCCATATTACCTTCCTTCTACGAGCTCACTCAGGAGTCGGAGTAACTACTCAGAGAAGCCGGCAAGATGTAAGCCTCAGCAGGCTCTCCCCAAGTGAACTCCTAGGCAAACTCCCTCTGTTAGCCGCTCTGCTGTTTGCTGCTCAGCCAGTTCGCAGCTGACGGGCTGACTGGCTTTTATACAGTCAGGCCCACTCGAGGTTCACCTGGAAGAAAGCACTCCCTATTCACACTTTTCAAACCACCAGTCGAGCACACGGTCAAACTGTCCCCACAACAGACACTCAGATACTCACCACCACAGCCTCCTTAATGCAGTCCTTAGCGTACCTCCTCTCAGGCAGATCCCAGGCAAACTCCCTCTGTTAGCCGCTCTGCTGTTCGCTGCTCAGCTGGTTCACAGCTGACTGGCTTTTATACAGTCAGGCCCACTCGAGGTTCACCTGGAACAAAGCACTCCCTATTCACACTTTTCAAACCACCAATCAAACCACCTCTTCTTTAGAGGGGGAAGGAACGAGCAATATTCTATCTGGTGACTGTGGATCTTCCTTGTTGGCCAGGATGAATCAAATTGTACCATACACTCTCTATCGATAGAAATTCCGTGCTCTAATAAGAATATAGCAGTAGGGATATATTATCACAATCCTGGTCAGGTGGTTGGTAGTGACTGTGAAATGCTCAGGGAGATTAGAGAGGCTATTAAAATAAAAGACTCAATAATAATAATGGGGGATCTCAGTTATCCCCATATTGACTGGATACATGTCACCTCAGGACGGGATGCCGAGATAAAGTTTCTTGACATCTTAAATGACTGCTTCTTGGAGCAGATGGTCCTGGAACCCACCAGAGGAGAGGCAATTCCTGATTTAGTCCTAAGTTGAGCACAGGATCTGGTCCAAGAGGTGAATATAGCTGGACCGCTTGGTAATAGTGACCATAATATAATTAAATTTAGTATCCCTGTGGCAGGAAAAACACCACAGCGGCCCAACACTGTAGCATTTAATTTCAGAAAGGGGAACTACACAAAAATGAGGAGATTAGTTAAACAGAAATTAAAGGGTACAGTGCCAAAAGTGAAATCTTTACAATCTGTGTGGAAACTTTTTAAAGACACCATAACAGAGGTTCAACTTAAATGTATACCCCAAATTAAAAAACATACTAAGAGAACCAAAAAAGAGCCACCGTGTCTAAACAATAAAGTAAAAGAAGCAGTGAGAGGCAAAAAGGCATCCTTTAAAAAGTGGAAGTTAAATCCTAGTGAGGAAAATAGAAAGGAGCATAAACATTGGCAAATGAAGTGTAAAAATACAATTAGGAAGGCCAAAAAAGAATTTGAGGAACAGCTAGCCAAAGACTCCAAAACAATAGCAAATTTTTTTAAAGTACATCAGAAGCAGGAAGCCTGCTAAACAACCAGTGGGGCCACTGGATGATTGAGGCGCTAAAGGTGCACTCAGGGACGATAAGGCCATTGCAGAGAAACTAAATGAATTCTTTGCAACGGTCTTCACGGCTGAGGATGTGAGGGAGATTCCCAAACCTGAGCCATTCTTTTTTGGTGACAGATCTGAGGAACTGTCCCAGATTGAGGTATCATTAGAGGAGGTTTTGGAACAAACTGATAAATTAAACAGCAATAAGTCACCAGGACCAGATGGTATTCAACCAAGAGTTCTGAAGGAACTCAAACGTGAAATTGCAGAACTACTAACTGTAGTCTGTAACCTATCATTGAAATCAGCTTCTGTACCAGATGACTGGAGGATAGCTGCTGTGATGCCAATTTTAAAAAGGGCTCCAGAGGTGATCCTGACAATTACAGGCCTGTAAGCCTGACTTCAGTACCGGGCAAACTGGTTGAAACTATAATAAAGAACAATATTGTCAGACATATAGATAAACATAATTTGTTGAGGAAGAGTCAACATGGTTTTAGTAAAGGGAAATCGTGCCTCACCAATCTACTAGAATTCTTTGAGGGGGTCAACAAGCATGTGGACCGAGGGTATTCAGTGGATATAGTGTACTTAGATTTTCAGAAATCCTTTGACAAGGTCCCTCACCAAAGACTCTTACGCAAAGTAAGCTGGCACAGGATAAAAGGGAAGGTGCTCTCATGGATTGGTAACTGGTTAAAAGATAGGAAACAAAGGTTAGGTATAAATAGTCAGCTTTCAGAATGGAGAGAGAGGTAAATAGTGGTGTCCCCCATGGGTCTGTTTTGGGACCAGTCCTATTTAACATATTCATAAATTGCCTGGAAAAGGGGTAAACAGTGAGCTGGCAAAATTTGCAGATGATATAAAATTTCCTAAAGATAAGACCCAGGCAGACTGCAAAGAACTACAAAAGGATCTCTCAAAACTGGGTGACTGGGCAACAAAATGGCAGATAAAATCTAATGTTGATAAATGCACACTAATGCACATTGGAAAGCATAATCCCAACTATACATATGAAATGATGGGGTCTAAATCAGCTGTTATCACTCAAGAAAGATCTTGGAGTCATTGTGGATAGTTCTCTGAAAACATTCACTCAATGTGCAGCGGCCGTCAAAAAAATGAACAGACTGCTGGGAATAATTAAGAAAGGGATAGATAATAGGACAGAAAATATCATGTTGCCTCTATATAAATCCATGGTACGCCCACATCTTGACTACTGTGTTCAGATG
The DNA here is from genome assembly GCF_965140295.1 of Lepidochelys olivacea. Lineage (NCBI taxonomy): Eukaryota > Metazoa > Chordata > Testudines > Cheloniidae > Lepidochelys > Lepidochelys olivacea. The sequence goes on from NC_140417.1 coordinate 50,568,394, forward strand.
TGGTTGTCCCATCTCAAAAATGATATATTAGCATTGGAAAAGGTTCAGAAAAGAGCAACAAAAATGATAAGGGGTAAGGAACGGCTTCCGTATGAGGAGAGATGAATAAGACTGGGACTTTTTAGCTTGGAAAAGAGACGGCTAAGGGGAGATATGATAGAGGTCTATAAAATCATGACTGGTGTAGAGAAACTAGATAAGCGTTGTTTACGCCTTCTCATAATACAAGAACTAGGGGTCACCAAATGAAATTAATAGGCAGCAGGTTTAAAACAAATACATACTTTTATTTTTTCACACATCGCACAGTCAACCTGTAGAACTCCTTGCCAGATGTTGTGAAGGCCAAGACCATAACAGGGTTCAAAAAAGAACTAGTTAAATTCATGGACCATAGGTCCATCAATGGCTATTAGGCAGGATAGGCAGGAATGGTGTCTATAGCCTCTGTTTGCCAGAAGCTGGGAATGAGCGACAGGGGATGGATCACTTGATGATTACCTGTTCTGTTCTTTCCGTCTGGGGCACCTGGCATTAGCCACTGTCGGAAGACAGGATATTGAGCTAGATGGACTTTTGGTCTGACCCAGTAGGGCCATTCTTTTGTTCTTAAGTAACCCCTTCTGTTGGAGACCACTATTCATACTTGTTAATGTCTCTCCCCTGGCTGGTGATGTACACTCACAGAGCTGATCTCAGTCTGGGTCTGCAGCTGGATGTGGTCTTACCTGGGTGTGTGCTAGAGAAGGCTTGAGGGCCCGGCACAGCAAGGACAGGGTGAGGAAGCCCAGGCTGATGTAATGGGCACGCTAAGTGGAACCCCATCAGCACATCAGGTGGCATCCCAGATGGGGGGGGTCCAACCTGTCACAATGGCAAACTCTGGTCTGTAACACTGGGCATGTCAATACAACGTGTGCTCTGAATGTTTACTAGAAAGTGGGAACTGAGTGGTGCTGTTAGGAATGGTATCATTCCCTGGGTGGATAACCAGACAGAGGGAACAGCAAGAGAACCCACCTAGGAAGCCACCAAATTAGAACTTTGTTCCTGTGTCTGCAAGATATATATGTACTTGCTTTCCACATTTAGGCAGCATTTGTGAGGAGAGGCTGAGGGAACTGGGATTATTTAGTTTGCAGAAGAGAGGAATGACGGGGGATTTGGTAGCTGCTTTCAACTACCTGAAAGGGGGTTCCAGAGAGGATGGATCTAGACTGTTCTCAGTGGTAACAGATGATCGAACAAGGAGTAATGGTCTCAAGTTGCAATGGGGGAAGTCTAGGTTGGATATTCGGAAAAATCTTTTTCACTAGGAGGGTGGGGAAGCACTGGAATCGGTTACCTAGGGAGGTGATGGAATCTCCTTCCTTAGAGGTTTTTAAGGTCAGGCTTGACAAAGCCCTGGCTGGGAAGATTTAGTTGGGGATCGGTCCTGCTTTGAGCAGGGGGTTGGACTAGATGACCTTCTGAGGTCCCTTCCAACCCTGATATTCTGTGATTCTATGATTTAGCACTGATGTCTGAGGATTGGTGAGAGGGGGTGCAATCTGCTAAATGGGGGGCTTGGTTTGCTGATCTAAATAGGAAGGAGCCCAAATTAATGTTACAGCGTACAGTGCACAACAGTCTCTTAATGGTTTAATAAGAGACATGAACAGCCTTTAATAATAGCTGTTTACTTGTCTGGGGTTTGTTATCCTCTTTGTTTAGCTTTTATATACCTAAGCTTTCTGGACATCATTTCAGACTTTAAATACAGTGCTGCCTCCTTTTTCTTAGGAATCTGGATTTTAAAATATGCTGCTCATTTTAATATCTCTTTCCTCTGCCTTTTTGCAGAGTCAGATAGAGAGCCTGATCCAAAGCCCATTTAAGACAAGAAAAACGCTGCTATTGACCTCAATGGGTTTGGGATTAGGCCCTGAGAGAGTGTCCTTGTAAAGGCCTCAGTCTAGCAAAGTGTTTTAAGCACAGTGTGGTTGTGAATAACCCTTGGAACTGTGAACCTCAGTGTAACCAATGTAGTGAGGGTGGGGACAGGCAGTTCCTCCCAGGCTCAGTCACTGCTGGCGGCTGCCTGCAGCCATTGCTGTATCAGTGACACTCAGGTTACATTTTAAAGCTTTTCTTCACAGCCTTGTGAGCTAGAAACTGTTAAATAGTGAAAGCTCAGAATCTGGTACCATCACGTGTCTGGGAGGTGTGGCCCTAGCCTCAAGTCTGTTGTGCAGTGTGCCTCAGTACAGTCCTGAACGCCTAGAAAGGGGGTGTCAAGCGAGAGGAGCCCAGCAGAGCATGTTTGATCAGACTTTGAACATCTGCACAGTTACTGCAAATGGCATCGGATTCGGGCATGGGCAGACTTTTGTTCGTGGGTGGAGGGACACTTGACTCAGGTTCCCCTTGCGCAGATCCACATGAGGAAGTCCAGCCTCCGCTGCTCTCCGGAGCCAGGTGAGATGCAAGGCTGTGCATTCCCACGTGAGGGAGCTGCATGGCAGGCTGGGTATCTTTTGGAGGTGGAAGCCATGTCCCTGTGTGTTACTGACAGACAGCATTTCCTTGAGTGGCTGGAGATTTGTGCCTTACATTGGCATTTCCTTTGATTCTCCAGTCTCAGAGGCCCTCTCAGGTGGTGCTACCTATTAACAAGGTCATCCTCCAGTGTGGGCAGTGTGGTACACCCCTGCCTCCTGTGCCCCCACACCTAAGCGGGTAGAGAGGAGACATTTTGTACTTGCTAAAGGGATGGATTTTCTTTCTCCTCATCCACCCCGCTCCTTGTTATCCACATGGCAGCAGAGCGGGCATGCCAGCACTTGCAGAAGTCTACTTCTCCAGACCGGATGGCAAAGCACATGGGCCTGCTGGGGAGGAAAGTATATTCCTTGGTGGCACTACAGTTCCAGATCACAGATGGGCCAAGGGAGGGGACTGGATACTCAGAAGGGCTCCTAGCTCACATCTGCCTACAATGGCTGCGACACTGGGTATTGTAGTTTTAAGAACGCTTGATAGAGATCCTGTAGGTGTTTGTCTCTGTCTGAGGGATCGGAGCAAATGCAGTTGCGTCTTAGAGCTTGGCTGTAGACAATGATTGTGTGATGTGGTCTGGATGAAAGCTGGAGGCATGTAGGTAATTATAGCGGTCAGTAGGTTTCTGGTATAGGGTGCAGAGTAGCAGCCGTCTTAGTCTGTATTCGCAAAAAGAAAAGGAGTACTTGTGGCAACTTAGAGACTAACAAATAAATTTAGTCTCCAAGGTGCCACAAGTACTCCTTTTCTTTTTGGTATAGGGTGGTGTTTATTAGTACTGTAGTGTCTAGAAAGTGGACCTCTTGTGTGGACTCGTCCAGGCTGAGGTTGTTGGTGGGGTGGAAATTGTTGAAATCTTAGTGGAATTCCTCAAGGGCCTCCTTCCCATGGGTCCAGATGATGAAGATGTCATCAGTGTACTGCAAGTAGAGCAGAGGCGTAAGGGTACAAGAGCTAAGGAAGCGTTGTTCTAAGTCAGCCATAAAAATCACATCACACGATCCATTGTCTACAGCCAAGCTCTAAAATACAACCTCATTTGGTCCGATCTCTCAGACAGAGACAAACACCTACAGGATCTCTATCAAGCATTCTTACAACTACAGTACCCACCTGCTGAAGTGAAGAAACAGATTGACAAAGCCAGAAGAGTACCCGGAAGTTGCCTACTACAGGACAGGCCCAACAAAGAAAATAACAGAATGCCACTAGCGGTCACCTTCAGCCCCCAACTAAAACCTCTCCAGCACATCATCAAGGATCTACAACCTATCCTGAAGGACAACCCATCACTCTCACAGAGCTTGGGGGACAGGCCAGTCCTCGCTTACAGACAGCCCCCCAACCTGAAGCAAATACTCACCAGCAACTACACACCACACAACAAAAACACCAACCCAGGAACCAAACCCTGCAACAAACGCCGGTGCCAACTCTGTCCACATATCTATTCAAGGGACACCAATAGAGGACCTAACCACATCAGCCACACCATCAGGGGCTCATTCACCTGCACATCTATCAAAGTGATATATGCCATCATGTGCCAGCAATGCCCCTCTGCCATGTACATTGGCCAAACCAGACAGTCTCTATGCAAAAGAATAAATGGATGCAAATCTGACATCAGGAATCATAACATTCAAAACCTAGTAGGAGAACACTTCAATCTCCTTGGTCATTCAATAACAGACCTAAAAGTGGCAATTCTTCAACAAAAAAACTTCAAAAACAGACTCCAACGTGAAACTGTAGAACTGGAATTAATTTGCAAACTGGACACCATCAGATTAGGCCTGAATAAAGACTGGGAATGGTTGGGTCATTATAAAACCTAAGCCTAATTTCCCCAGTACTAATTTCCCCCTACTGTTACTCACACCTTCTTGTCAACTGTCTGAAGTGCGCCACTCTCATTACCACTTCAAAAGTTATTTTTCCTCCCTTGGTATCCTGCTGTCAATTGAATTGTCTCGTTAGACTAACCTCACATTTGGTAAAGCAATTCACATCTTTTCATGTATTTATGCTTGCTTCTGTATTTTCCACTCCATGCATCTGATAAAGTAGGTTCTAGCCCACGAAAGCTTATGCCCAAATACATTTGTTAGTCTCTAAGGTGCCACAAGGACTCCTCATTTTTTTTGCTGTTACAGACTAACACGGCTACCACTCTGAAACCTACTCTTTCTCTGGCATTGCTTTGGCATCCTGGTCATTATCCGTCGTGGACATCTGCTTTGCAATATCCCCAAAAAGGTTTTATTCTGGTGACTGGCCACAAGAGCTTCCTGAACTAATGCTTCTCCCCAGTTGGCAATGAGAGCCAGGGTCTCAGCACGGCTCCAGGCAGCTATATAAGCCATGGTGTGGAGCTTTTGGAGTGTAATCACAGTTGTATTACAAGAATGGTATACTGGGATCCAGGAGCAAAATGACACAATCCTTCTCAGCATCAGCTTTTAAAGGAGGGAGGTGTCATCCCTGGAACTTGACTCCAGAGCAGGGGAGAGCACTCAGGTAAAGAGGTCAGCAATGGTCAGCCTGCAAAGCATTGTGGGATAGCCATTGGAGGCATGCAAAAAGTGGTGTGCAGCAGTTGCATCCACACAAACAGTAGACCAAACTAATTCAGTTTGAAGCAAGAGGACTGCACAGTTTGGGATAAATGCAGAGTTAGTGTGCGGTGATGGATTGTGTCATGTGAGGATCCTCCATCCTTAACGGTTTTTAAGGCCCGGCTTGACAAAGCCCTGGCTGGGATGATTTAGGTGGGGTTGGTCCTCCTTTGAGCACAGGGTTGGACTAGATGACTGCCTGAAGTCTCTTCCAACCCTCATCTTCTATGATTCTATGTGGACCAAGTGTTTTCAAACCAGATTAACTTGATTTGACCTGGTTTAAACCCTGATGTAGACAAGCCCTCAATTAGCACATAAATGGAGGTCTCTTTATTGCAGATGTGTTGGGGAGGCGGAGATAACCTTTGAGTTCATCCATGTAGTATGAAAATCATCAAATAAACCCATACAGGTTGCTAGGGCAGCTGCTGTCAGGGCTGATGCCAGGAGCCAAGGGTAGTAGTCTATGGGGATGTACCTCTGGTGACTTGGCTTGGGACTCCATGGGCTGACAGCAGGCAATCCCTGCCCATACACATGCAGGTGGCCGCCCTTTCGAAAACAGGGCGGACATGGTGTGTTCTATAATTAGTTTTGCCAAGCGAGTAGCAAATGTGAACTATAACAGTCTTACTATAGAGTCACAGACAGTCCCCTTAGACTCTCCAGTCTATCTGGCCACCTACACAAACTGGACTTAATTGATAAATTGTCACTTATACCACATTCGGGGCAAGGGTTCCTGCGCCCAGGCTCCAGCCTGAGCCTTGATGTCTACACAGCTTTTTTAGCCCTGCGAGCCCGAGTCAGCTGACCCAGGCCAGCTGTGGCCATGCTGCAGGTCTTTTATTCCAATGTAGACAGACCCACTGTGGTTCTATGCAGTTGAAAAGTGAACATGCAAAGAAACTGCTGTGTGTTGGATGAGGAGCAGTGCTTCTAGGGCTGGTTGAACATTTTCTGTCAAAAAAAATTTCTATGAAAAACTCATGGGGGAATTGATGAAATTACAATTTTTGCAGAAAGTGCCTTTTTTTCTTGAACATTTTCAATTTTGTTTTATTATTATTAGGGCAGTCAAGTAATTAAAAATTAATCGCACGATTAAGTGCACTGTTAAACAATAATAGAATACCATTTATTTAAATATTTTTGGATGTTTTATACATTTTCACATTTATTGATTTCAATTACAACATAGAATACAAAGTATACAGTGCTCACTTTATTTATTTGTGATTACAAATATTTACACCGTAAAAAAACAAAAGAAATAGTATTTTCAATTCACCTAATATAAGTACTGTAGTGCAATCTCTTTATAATGGAAGTTGAACTTACAAATGTTGAAAACGTAAAACTTTAGAGTAGTGGTTTTCAAACTGCGGTTGTGACCCAATACCGGGTTGTGGAATGGAAGGCACTGGGTCGCAGTGGTTCTGGTCAGCACTGCCAACCGGGTCATTAAAAGTCCCGTCGATGGTGCAGCTCATCTAAGGCAGGCTAGTTCCTATCTGTTCAGACACCGCACTGCGCCCCAGAAGCAGCCAGCAGCAGGTCCAGATCCTAGGCAGGGGGGCCATGGGGCTCCGTGCGCTACCCCCACCCTGAGCACTGGCTCTGCACTCACGTTGGCTGGGAACCAGACAATGGGAGCTGCGGGGGTTGGTGCCTGTGGGTGAGAGCCTCCGCCTAGGAGCTGGGCCTGCTGCTGGCTGCTTCCAGGGTGCAGCACGGTCTGCGGTGCCAGGACAGGCAGGAAGCCTCCCTTAGCATCGCTGCTGCACTGCTGACCAGGAGTCACCTGAGGTAAGCATGAACCCCTGCACCCCAACCCCCTGCCTCAGCCCTGAGTCCCCCCCAAACCCAGAGCCCCCTCCTGCACCCCAAACTCCTCATCCCTGGGCCCATCCCAGAGCCTGCACTCCCAGCCCAGAGCCCCCTTCCATACCCTGAACCACTCATTCCTGGTCCCACCCCAGAGCCCTCACCCCCGCACTCCAACCCTCGGCCCCAGCCCTGAGCCTCTCCCACACCCCAAAACCCTCATCACTGTTGGGTCGCGGGCACTAACAATTTTCTTTAACTGGGTCGCCAGGAAAAAAAAAAGTTTGAAAACCACTGCTTTAGAGCCTACAAGTCCACTCAGTCCTACTTCAGCCAATCACTAAGACAAACAAGTTTGGTTACGTTTGCAGGAGATAATGCTGCCCACTTCTTGTTTACAATGTCACATGAGAGTAAGAACAGGCGTTTGCATAGCACTGTTGTAACCGGCATTGCAAGATATTTACATGGCAGATACGCTAAAGAGTCATATGTCCCTTCATGCTTCAACCACCATTGCACAGGACATGCATCCATGCTGACAATGGGTTCTGTTCGATAATGATCCAAAGCAGAGCGGACCGATGCATGTTTATTTTCATCATCTGAGTCAGATGCCACCTTTTTCTTTTCTGGTGGTTTGGGTTCTGTAGTTTCTGCATCTGAGTATTGCTCTTTTAAGACTTCTGAAAGCATTCTCCACACCTTGTCCTTCTCATATTTTGGACAGCAGTTCAGATTCTTAAACCTTGGGTTGAGGTCTGTAGCTATTTTTAGAAATATCACATCGGTACCTTCTTTGCATTTTGTCAAACCTGCAGTGACAGTGTTCGTAAATCAAACGTGTGTTGGGTCATCCAAGACTGCTTTAACATTAAATATATGGCAGAATGCAGGTAAAACAGAGCAGAGGACATACAATTCTCCCCCAAGGAGTTCAGTCACAAATTTAATTAACACACTATTTTTTTAACGAACATCATCAGCATAGAAGCATGTCCTCCGGAATGGTGGCTGAAGCATGAAGGTGCATACAAATGTTTAACATATCGGCACGTAAATACCTTGCAACGCCGGCTACAAAAGTGTCATGCAAATGCCTGTTCTCACTTCCAGGTGACATTATAAATAAGAAACAGGCAGCAGTATCTCCCGTAAATGAAAACAAACTTGTTTGTCTTAGTGATTGGCTGAACAAGTAGGATTGAGTGGACTTGTGGGCTCTAAACTTTAACATTGTTTTGTTTGAGAGTGCAGTTATGTAACCAAAAAAAAATCTACATTTGTAGGTTACACTTTCATGATAGAGATTGCACTACAGTACTTGTGAGGTGAATTGAAAAATACTATTTCTTTGTTTATAATTTTTACAGTGCAAATATTTGTAATAAAAAATATAAAGTGAGCATTCTGTACATTTTGTATTCTGTGTTGTAATAGAAATCAATATATTTGAAAATGTAGAACATCCAAAAATATTTAATACATTTCAATTGGTATTCCATTGTTTAACAGTGCAATTAATCGCGATTACTTATTTTAATCACAGTTAATTTTTTGAGTGAGTTAACTGCGATTAATCGACAGCCCTAATTATTATTAGAAAACCAACCACCCTTTTTGTTTGTTTTTCTTTTCAACTGGCATTTTTCTGTTGTGTCAGTTTTCTGCCAACATTTTTTGGTTTTCTGGGATTCGAGTGTTTTGATTAAGTCAAAATTTTCCACAGAGAAACTCCAAACTTTTTCTGACCAGCTCTAGCTATTCCATCAGAAGTAGACAATGAGGTATGAAAGACACAACCATCTGACTGAGAGGAATGGGAACCAGCAACATGTCTCCTCCCCGCGCTGCGCTTCATTGCAAATGAAATTTGTGAACCCCCCATGTACGATGTTCAAGAGAAAGGTCCCAGGCATTATTCCAGGACTGTTGCTGGACAGACAGACAATGTGCAAAGTTCTTTTTACTATTGGTAACATTGGCTAAGAAATACATCCTGATGGCATGGACGGTTGAAGATAAGCCCAGCTAGATGTCTCGAATAAATCTAGTTAAAGAACACTTAATCACAGAGTAAATTACATTGCGGGACTGGGATCGATTCAAATGAAAACTAACAACTATACATGACTTCTTTATCAATGAAAAAATAGACTTACATCTCCTGTACAGTTGTATACCAGGTCAAATGAGCAATTGTATTGTGACTTCTGCCTCAGTGGCTTGTTGAAAATATACTGATTTTCAAATACTACATTCCTAGCACCAGTAAGACAAACAAGAGCTCACAGGCTGGAGCCCCACAATGGAGCAAGTTAAGGAAGTATGGGCTGGATGAATCCACTATAAGGTGGGTAGAAAGCTGGCTAGATTGTCGGGCTCAACGGGTAGTGATCAATGGCTCCATGTCTAGATGGCAGCCGGTATCAAGTGGAGTGCCCCAAGGGTCGGTCCTGGGGCCGGTTTTGTTCAATTTCTTCATAAATGATCTGGAGGATGGTGTGGATTGCACTCTCAGCAAATTTGTGGATGATACTAAACTGGGAGGAGTGGTAGATACGCTGGAGGGTAGGGATAGGATACAGAAGGACCTAGACAAATTGGAGGATTGGGCCAAAAGAAATCTGATGAGGTTCAATAAGGATAAGTGCAGGGTCCTGCACTTAGGACGGAAGAACCCAATGCACAGCTACAGACTAGGGACCGAATGGCTAGGTAGCAGTTCTGCGGAAAAGGACCTAGGGGTTACAGTGGACGAGAAGCTGGATATGAGTCAGCAGTGTGCCCTTGTTGCCAAGAAGGCCAATGGCATTTTGGGATGTATAAGTAGGGGTATAGTGAGCAGATCGAGGGACGTGATCGTTCCCCTCTATTCGACATTGGTGAGGCCTCATCTGGAGTACTGTGTCCAGTTTTGGGCCCCACACTACAAGAAGGATGTGGATAAATTGGAGAGAGTCCAGCGAAGGGCAACAAAAATGATTAGAGGTCTGGAACACATGAGTTATGAGGAGAGGCTGAGGGAGCTGGGATTGTTTAGCCTGCAGAAGAGAAGAATGAGGGGGGATTTGATAGCTGCTTTCAACTACCTGAAAGGGGGTTCCAAAGAGGATGGCTCTAGACTGTTCTCAATGGTAGCAGATGACAGAACGAGGAGTAATGGTCTCAAGTTGCAGTGGGGGAGGTTTAGATTGGATATTAGGAAAACCTTTTTCTCTAGGAGGGTGGTGAAACACTGGAATGCGTTACCTAGGGAGGTGGTAGAATCTCCTTCCTTAGAGGTTTTTAAGGTCAGGCTTGACAAAGCCCTGCCTGGGATGATTTAACTGGGAATTGGTCTTGCTTCGAGCAGGGGATTGGACTAGATGACCTTCTGGGGTCCCTTCCAACCCTGATATTCTATAATTCTATGATGCTGGGTGAGTGAATTTGGGTGTGTTGTGAGCAGAGCTGAGTAAATGATGGATTTTTCATTTTGCTGGGAATTCTAGAAATGGAGAGGGGGCAACTGCTTTGGGTCAAACCAAAAAATTTTTTTTAAATTTTCATTGAATCAAAAATTTTGTTTCAAGTCAGTCAGAATGTTTTGTTTCAACAAAATCTAATCCATTGTTTTGACTGACCATATTTAAACATTTTTTATTTTAAAAAAATAAAATTAAAGGAAATTTTAAGAAAAAATTAATTTTTCACTGAAAAAAATATCAGAACATTTCCTTGGCTCTTGGGGAGGAAGCTTTTTAAAAGATGGGCACTACATTAGCCTTTTTCCAGTCATCCGGGACTTCCCCCGATTGCCATGAGTTTTTAAAGATAATGGCCAATGGCTCTGCAATCACATCCGCCAACTCCTTTAGCACTCTCGGATGCAGGGCATCCAGCCCCATGGACTTGTGCTCGTCCAGTTTTTCTAAATAGTCCCGAACCACTTCTTTCTTCACAGAGGGCTGGTCACCTCCTCCCCATGCTTTGCTGCCCAGTGCAGTAGTCTGGGAGCTGACCTTGTTCGTGAAGACAGAGGCAAAAAAAGCATTGAGTACATTAGCTTTTTCCACATCCTCTGTCACTATGTTGCCTCCCTCATTCAGTAAGGGGCCCACACTTTCCTTGACTTTCTTCTTGTTGCTAACATACCTGAAGAAACCCTTCTTGTTATTCTTAACATCTCTTGCTAGCTGCAGCTCCAGGTGCTATTTGGCCTTCCTGATTTCACTCCTGCATGCCCGAGTAATATTTTTATACTCTTCCTTGGTCATTTGTCCAATCTTCCACTTCTTGTAAGCTTCTTTTTTGTGGTTAAGATCAGCAAGGATTCACTGTTAAGCCAAGCTGGTCACCTGCCATATTTACTATTCTTTCTACACATCGGGATGGTTTGTCCCTGTAACCTCAATAAGGATTCTTTAAAGTACAGCCAGCTCTCCTGGACTCCTTTCCCCCTCATGTTATTCTCCCAGGGGATCCTGCCCATCAGTTCCCTGAGGGAGTCAAAGTCTGCTTTTCTGAAATCCAGGGTCCGTATTCTGCTGCTCTCCTTTCTTCCCTGTGTCAGGATCCTGAACTCAACCATCTCTTGGTCACTGCCTCCCAGATTCCCATCCACTTTTGCTTTCCGTATTAATTCTTCCCTGTTTGTGAGCAGCAGGTCAAGAAGAGCTCCTGCCCCTAGTTGGTTCCTCCAGCACTTGCACCAGGAAATTGTCCCCTACATTTTCCTAAAACTTCCTGGATTGTCTGTGTACCGCTGTACTGCTCTCCCAGCAGATATCAGGGTGATTGAAGTCTCCCATGAGAATCAGGGCCTGCGATCTAATAATTTCCATTAGTTGCCAGACGAAAGCCTCGTCCACCTCATCCTCCTGGTCTGGTGGTCTATAGCAGACTCCCACCACGACATCACCCTTGTTGCTCACACTTTTAGTAGCTGTTCTCCAATTGCTCTACCTGTAAAGGATTAAAAAGTCGCTCTGTTAGGTAAAAGGAAGTGAGTGGGCACCCGGCCAAAAGAGCCCATAGGAAGGCTAGGACTTTTTAAACCTAAAACAAGACTCCCCTTTCGTCTGTCTGTTGTTCTCCTGGGGAGAGGTGGACAGGGCAAAGCTATGCTGTAAGAAGCTTGGGCCGGGTTTGAAAAATCATTAGTATCATACGTAGAAACTACTCATTTAAAACCCCAGTATAAAAGAGCAGACTCCCTCGGCAGCACCTCCTGCTGGTCGTCCTTGGGAATTAGCTCTTTTCCAGCCTGGAGCGCCCTCTGCAGGCTGGCGAGCCGCACAGCTCTGACCCCCATGTCCCTCACAGACCCCAATGCCCCTTTCTCTGGGTTCTGCCACCTGGCAGCACCCCCACACTCTACCTCTGGGGAAACCCCAACCCCCACCTTGCCTCAGTCTGGGCTACTGCCAGTCATCACCAAGCCCCCACTCCCTGGGGCAGACTGCAGTGTAAAGACCACTCATCATAGGCAAGGGGGTTTGGACCTGTTGCCTTCCTCTGACCCCCAGTACCTCAATGGACCTTGGACCAGGCCCTACAGCCTGGGGAGTTGCCAGCCTGGAGTGCCCCACTCAGCCTGCTCCTTCCCCAGCACTGCACCCACCCTCAGTACCCTGTCAGGCAGGCAGCCAGGCCCTGCTCTCTCCCAGCCTGGAAAGAGACTTCTTAAGCCACTAGCTCACAGCCTTTTTATACAGGCCAGCTGGGGCCTGATTGGGGCATGGCCCAGCTGCGGCTGCTTCCCCAGTAAGCCATCCCCAGCCACAGCCCTCTCCAGGGCTGCTTTTAACCCCTTCTATTTTAGGAGCAGGGTAGCCACCACGCTACACCAAGATATGTAAGTAGGTCAGGAAATGTCTAGGAAGATGCAATTAGGTTTATCTCTTTTATTTTGTTATGACTTGTGGATTCCTCTGTGCTAACCCCAGGTGCTTTTGTTTTGCTTGTAACCTTTAAGCTGGATCTCAAGAAAGCTATTCTTGGTGCTTAATTCTTGTAGTTGCTCTTTTAAAATCTAGCAATAGCCTGAGTTCCCAGATATTGTTTTTTTTAATTAATAAAATTTACCTTTTTTATTAACAGAATTGGATTTTTGTGTCTGAAGAGGTTTGTGCATGTTGTTTAATTAGCTGGTGGCAACAGCTGATTTCCTTTTTTTTCTCTTTCTCAGCTCTTCCCTGGAGGAGGTGGGGGGAGAGAGGGCTTGAGGATACCCCACAGGAATGAATTCCCAAGTGAACCTTCCTGGCCTCTCAAAGGGTTTCTGCTCTTGGGTGGTGGCAGTATCTACCAATCCAAGGTCAGAGAAAAGCTGTAACCTTGGGAGTTTAATGTAAACCGGGAGTGGCCAGTATTAATTTTTAGAATCCTTGTGGGCCCCCACTTTCTGCATTCAAAGTGCCAGAGTGAGGAATTAACCTTGACATGTGCAGAGACTGCTAGTGGGGGAGGACGTGGCACAGCTGCACAAGGCAGAACTGAGGCTTCTCAAGAGTCCTTCTCCATTCTGTGTGGTGTGACAAAGTTCCTCCTCTGCCTTGGTGGGTCCAGCGCTTACTGGCAGATTTGCTTTCTTCAGAGATTCATGGCAGCCCTCAGTTTGGCCACTTTTGCAAGTGGCTTAAACCTGCCGTTCACTCAGCTAACCTCGTCACTGGCCAGCATGGGAAAAAGGAAGGAGAACAATCCCCGCAGTCTCTGCTGATCCACCATGTGGGTCGGGGAGCAGCCCAGAGACCTTCCCCTCTGGTGGAACTCATAGTCCAGGTCAACTCCTCCTGTGTCTGATCAGGAGTTGGGAGGTTTGGTGGGAACCCGGGCCCGCCTTCTACTCTGGGTTCCAGCCCAGGGCCCTGTGGAATGCAGCTGTCTAGAGTGCCTCCTGGAACAGCTACAACTCCCTGGGCTACTTCCCCTGGCCTCCTCCCAACACCTTCTTTATCCTCACCACAGAATCTTCCTCCTGGTGTCTGATAATGCTTGTACTCCTCAGTCCTCCAGCAGTACACGTTCTCGCTCCTAGCTCCTCACACGGACACCACAACTGAAGTGAAGTCCTTTTTAAACTCAGGTGCCCTGATTAGCCAGCCTGCCCTAATTGATTCTAGCAAGTTCCTTCTTGTTCTGGAACTGCCCCTGTTCCCTTACCCAGGGAAAAGGGACCTGCTTAACCTCGGACCAAGATCTCTCCCTTCTATCACTCTCCTGTAGTCGGTCCATTCACGTATTCGGGCAGAGTTCCTCTGGGCAGCATCCACTGACTCCCTTGACGCCTTTGAGGAGCAGTGGGAGCTGTTTGGGGTTTTCTGCTCGGTGTCCCCATCTGGTTCCCTTCGTTTGACCCTTTGACCACACTCCTGTCCCTATTATTTCATTAGAATCATAGAATATCAGGGTTGGAAGGTACCTCAGGAAGTCATCTAGTCCAACCCCCTGCTCAAAGCAGGACCAATCCCCAATTAAATCATCCCAGCCAGGGCTTTGTCAAGCCTGATCTTAAAAACTTCTAAGGAAGGAGATTCTACCACCTCCCTAGGTAACGCATTCCAGTGTTTCACCACCCTCCTAGTGAAAAAGTTTTTCCTAATATCCAACCTAAACCTCCCCCACTGCAACTTGAGACCATTACTCCTTGTTCTGTCATCTGCTACCACTGAGAACAGTCTTTGGAACCCCCTTTCAGGTAGTTGAAAGCAGCTATCAAATCCCCCCTCATTCTTCTCTTCTGCAGGCTAAACAATCCCAGTTCCCTCAGTCTCTCCTCATAACTCATGTGTTCCAGTCCCCTAATCATTTTTGTTGCCCTTCGCTGGACTCTCTCCAATCTATCCACATCCTTCTTGAAGTGTGGGGCCCAAAACTGGACACAGTACTCCAGATGAGGCCTCACCAATGTCGAATAGAGGGGAACGATCACGTCCCTCGATCTGCTCGCTATGCCCCTACTTATACATCCCAAAATGCCATTGGCCTTCTTGGCAACAAGGGCACACTGCTGACTCATATCCAGCTTCTCGTCCACTGTCACCCCTAGGTCCTTTTCCTCAGAACTGCTGCCTAGCCATTCGGTCCCTAGTCTGTAGCTGTGCATTGGGTTCTTCCGTCCTAAGTGCAGGACCCTGCACTTATCCTTACTGAACCTCATCAGATTTCTTTTGGCCCAATCCTCCAATTTGTCTAGGTCCTTCTGTATCCTATCCCTACCCTCCAGCGTATCTACCATTCCTCCCAGTTTAGTATCATCCGCAAATTTGCTGAGAGTGCAATCCACACCATCCTCCAGATCATTTATGAAGATATTGAACAAAACCGGCCCCAGGACCGACCCTTGGGGTACTCCACTTGATACCGGCTGCAAACTAGACATGGAGCCATTGATCACTACCCGTTGAGCCCGACAATCTAGCCAGTTTTCTACCCACCTTATAGTGCATTCATCCAGCCCATACTTCCTTAACTTGCTGACAAGAATACTGTGGGAGACCGTGTCAAAAGCTTTGCTAAAGTCAAGAAACAATACATCCACTGCTTTCCCTTCATCCACAGAACCAGTAATCTCATCATAAAAGGCGATTAGATAAGTCAGGCATGACCTTCCCTTGGTGAATCCATGCTGGCTGTTCCTGATCACTTTCATCTCATGCAAGTGCTTCAGGATTGATTCTTTGAGGACCTGCTCCATGATTTTTCCAGGGACTGAGGTGAGGCTGACTGGCCTGTAGTTCCCAGGGTCCTCCTCCTTCCCTTTTTTAAAGATTGGCACTACATTAGCCTTTTTCCAGTCATCCGGGACTTCCCTGGTTCGCCACGAGTTTTCAAAGATAATGGCCAATGGCTCTGCAATCACAGCCGCCAATTCCTTCAGTACTCTCGGATGCAACTCGTCCGGCCCCATGGACTTGTGCACGTCCAGCTTTTCGAAATAGTCCCTAACCACCTCTATCTCCACAGAGGGCTGGCCATCTCTTCCCCATTTTGTGATGCCCAGCGCAGCAGTCTGGGAGCTGACCTTGTTAGTGAAAACAGAGGCAAAAAAAGCATTGAGTACATTAGCTTTTTCCACATCCTCTGTCACTAGGTTGCCTCCCTCATTCAGTAAGGGGCCCACACATTCCTTGGCTTTCTTCTTGTTGCCAACATACCTGAAGAAACCCTTCTTGTTACTCTTGACATCTCTGGCTAGCTGCAGCTCCAGGTGCTATTTGGCCCTCCTGATATCATTCCTACATGCCCGAGCAATATTTTTATACTCTTCCCTGGTCATGTGTCCAACCTTCCACTTCTTGTAAGCTTCTTTTTTATGTTTAAGATCCGCTAGGATTTCACCATTAAGCCAAGCTGGTCGCCTGCCATATTTACTATTCTTTCGACTCATTGGGATGGTTTGTCCCTGTAACCTCAACAGGGATTCCTTGACTTGTCCTTGTTGAACCTCATCAGATTTCTTTTGGCCCAATCTTCCAATTTGTCTAGGTCCCTCTGTATCCTGTCCCTACCCTCCAGCGTATCTACCTCTCCTCCCAGTTTAGTGTCATCTTCAAATTTGCTGAGGGTGCAATCCACACCCCAGATTGTTTAGTTGTCCCCCAGATTTATTTGGTGTCCAAGTCCTGTGGATCCCCCTCTTAGGCTGGGGGGGATCCTTTAGCAGTGGATGGGCTTCACCCGCCCACTTCCCGGATCCCAATAGGATCACTCTCCTGTAGTCGGTCCGTTCACGTTTCCGGGCAGAGTTCCTTTGGGCGGCATCCACTGACTCCCTTGACGCCTTTGAGGAGCAGTGGGCGCTGTCCAGGGTTCTCTGCTCCGTGTCCCCGTCCGGTTCCCTTCGTTTGACCCTCTGACCCCACTCCTGTCCCTGTTATTTCATTAGTTGTCCCCCAGATTTATTTGGTATCCAGGTCTTGTGGATCCCCCTCTTAGGCTGCGGGGGGATCCTTTAGCAGTGGACTGGCTTTGCCCGCCCACTTCCCGGATCCCAGTAGGGCTACTGCCACTCCAGTTGCTCCCCTGGCTGGGCCAGACACCACCCCTCCTTCTTTGCTACCTGGTTGCTGGCTGGCTGTTGGACACCCCCACCCTTGGGTGCTGCTACTGCTCCAACTACAGCCCCTGGCGGGGGGGCAGGCTGCTGGCCTGCTCCCCAGAGTGGGAGGAGTGAGGGACCCTAGCCCCAGCCGTTGCTGCTGTGGACACCACCACCACCTTAGAGGGGTCCTTTCTGCCTGTCCAGACCACCACCTGGAGTTCCTGGAGCTGCTGCTGTGGAGTTTGCTGCCTGGGGCCGCTGAAGCCCCGAGGAGGAGAAGAAGAGGACCATCTACCAGTGGGGGAGCACCTAGAGACTTTGCAGATCACTGTAGAGTGGGCCTTTTGAACGGAGTAATTTTCAAACTGTGCTCTTCTGGTGGGGGTTTTGACTGTGTTGGTAGGGACACAGGGGGTGTGGCGTTGAGCTGCCCCTGATCCATCTGTGTTCCCCCAACCCCCACCACTACCACCACTGCTGCCCCCTCCACCACCCCCACTGGCTGTTTACCATCTGCCTCAGCTCCTGCCTCTGGACTCAGCTGCTTGCCAAGCCCTATTTCCACCATTTGGGCCAGAAGCAGCAGCCAGGCCAAATTCACTTTGTGCAACCGCACGTGACGCACGTACCGCCCCCCAGACTGCCCACCTCACAGCTTTGCCCTTTGCTACCTACTCCATTTGCCCCTTGCAGCCTTCCCCCCTGCTTTTTTGCCCCAGCCCCCTTTACGAGCTTCAGTTTGTTTGCCTGCCCCACCTGTTTCCCTCTGCAGCCTTTGTTTGTTTGCCCTGCCCCAGCCTCTGAAGCTAGCCCCTTGGTTTCCCTGACCTAACTCCAGGCTGCTTAGCCCCTTGCTCCGTGCTCCCATTCCCCCTCTCAAGCACTTGTGCCCCTCCCCATTTTAGTTTGTACCCCTTTCACTGCACCCCCAATGCTGTTGTATCCCCCCTCCCCTAGTGCAGCTAGAGGAGCTGGAATTCCACCCAGTGTTGGTTATTGCCCCTAACCCCTGATTGCCCCCCCCGTCCAGCCCACCCCCTTTGGCACCCTCCTCCCCTGCCTGCAGCCTAGCGGGGAGGAGTGGTTGACCTGCTTCCCCTTTCCCCACTCCCCTCCTCCTTCTGGTGTCTCCACTTCCCTCCCTGCTCATAATGGCGGGGGACGAGACAGGTGGTGCCCCTCCAGAAAACCCCACTGCCCCTCCCCCACCTGCCGCTCTGTTGCCCCCCCCAAACCTCTATCTCCACTGCCACAGCCAAACCACCTGCTACTGCCCCCGCTGGGGCAACGGCAGCGGTGGACACCGGGATGACCTCTGCTGCCGCCACGTCCCTCACCCCCTCCGACCCTGGGGAAGCCCTCCCAGCCGGCAGGAAAGGCCAGGGTAAAAAGAAGGGTAAGGGCCCCGCAAAAAAGACCAAGCCCTCCATGCCAGGGGCTGCCCCCACTGCCGCGGCCCCACCACTGGCCGCGGCATCCCTCCCCGCTGTTCCCTCCACCAGCTCTGCGGGTGTCCCTCCCCTGCCCCCCAGGGCGTATGCCCCGGTGGTGGCAGCCCCCCCGCCTGCTGCTACGTCATCTCTCCCGCCAACCGTCTCTGCTACCATCTATAGCGGCCGGGGCCCCTTCCCGACCTTGACCAGGAAGCACGGCATCCGTTGCCTCCTGGTGCCCACCTTGCCCCACGTGGGACCTACGTGCGGGCTTTGGCGAAGGTGGTGGGGCCCACGGCCATTGTGGCAGCCTCCAAAATGTACAGAAAGGTCGTCTTCTTCTTAGCATTGGAGGCCGCCGCCCAGGAGGCAGTGGAGACACGCCTGGCAGTGGGGGGCGTGTTCGTCTCCCTAGGTCCGCTAGAGGACCTGGGCGTCCATCTTGTCCTGACCTCCGTCCCTCCCTTTCTTCCCAATGTCGCCCTGTTACCTGCTCTCTCCACCCTGGGAAACCCATCTCCGTGGTCAGCACTCTCCCATTGGGCTGCAAAGACCCCACCATCCGTCACATCCTCTCGTTCTGCCAGCAGGTGCAGCTTCAACTGCCGCCGGCGGTGTGTGGCGGAGAGGCGCTCGAGGGGTCATTCCTGGTCCCCTACCAGGGGGCCCATTACCGGTTGCACTACTCCGCGGGGGGACCCAGTGCTATCTCTGCCGGGTGATGGGGCACGTCCGGAGGGACTTCCCCTTGGCCCAGCAAAGAGGGGCATCCAGGACCCCCGAGCCCTGGCAGGGCGCCGGCCCTGTCATCGCCGGTGCCCCTGGCTGACCGGCGCCTGAAGCCACCCCTCCTCCTTCCCAGCCCACCCCTGCTTCCGCTCAGGCCCAAGGGGCACATCCCCCACTATGCCCAGATTAGCGGGAGAGCCCCGTCTTTGCTGCTTGCAATCTGGCAGGGCCTGTGGAGGAGGGTGCGGCAGGGATACCGCCGGGCATGGGAGAAGGCCCACCCCAGGGGGAATCTTCCCTCCCTCGTGCTGCCCCACCGTTACCCCCCCAAGTCCCTGAGCCATTGCCCCTGCCCCCTAACCTGACCCCTGCTAGCCAGCCCCCAGATGATGCCATGGAGGGCTGGGCCCTAGTATAGGGGAAGTGGGGCAAGCAGAAGGCTCGAGCTCCGCTCCTTCCATCAGATGCGGAGGCCCCCTGGAAAACCAGAGAGGGGGGCACCGATGCCGAGCCTTCTGCTTTGCCCACAGGTGTGTGCCATTCACTGGTGCCGGCTGGGGAAGACGTGGCAGCACCGGAAGGCAGTATCTCCCCTCCACGGGAGTCCCTCCCTTCCAAGGGCCCCACGGGAGCCCCTTCTGCCCTGGTACCATCTGAAGCCCCTGTGAGCCCCGAGGCAACCGTCGCATCAGGTGCTGGCAGGGAGAACCCCGGAGTGGTGGAAAGTGATCTCCCCTCCATATATGAGGAGATTGAGGCCCTGGATCTGACCCCAGTCACCCAGGGGGAGGATGACCCTTTGCCAGCGGGCCTCGATCTGGGTGATCTCACTCCGGCCCCCCTTTCCCCATGTTCCCTACCCCTAACCGTTGCTTCCACTCCCACCTCTGAGGAGCCCCTGGATTCTTCCATCAACCCAGCCACAGAAGGCACCCCACTGACGGCCGCCGAGCTTGTTGAGGCGACGGCCAGTGCCACGCGGCAGGGACCCGAGCCACCAGGGGCATGCCTCGTTGGTGTGGTGCAATCGACCTCCTTCCCGGGCGGGGGCCCTACAGAAGATAGTCCACCTCCTGATGCTGTGGCTGCCAAACCCACCATAGAGCCTGCGCTCGGCATCACTGAGAGCCCCCTCCCCACCCCCTCAACCCTTGAGCCTGACCAAGAAGTGCCACCACCCAGTTGCTCGGCTCCTGGAGCTCAATATCGCACCCCTGCCCCTGTCCCTGTCCCCGATCCTGGCCCTGCCCCTGTCCCTGACCCCGGCCCTCCCTCAGGATGCCGACCCTGTCTCTATCCCCTCCCCCTCCTGCGATGTTATTGCCGCCTGGGGCTGTCTCCTTCCCTTTTCCGGCAAATGACCCCCAGGGAGTGACCTTTGTGTTTCCCTGTCCCAACCCACTAGGGGCTGCTATCTTCCCTCCGCCGCCCCCCTACTACACCAAGGTTCAAGGCGGGCCACATGGCGCCGGCCGGTCGGGTGCCATGTCCGGAGTCCGCCCCTTGCCTACCCGTCTCAGTGGGACTCAGGGCTGTGCCAGGGGCCCCTTCAGAGGATAGTCAGGAGCCAGTAATCCCACCCCCCCATGCACTGTGAGAGGAGCTGGGAGAGTTTCTAGAAGACGTCCGTGGCTCCTGCAACAAGGTACAGCTTGCTCTTCAGCAATGGGGGGACTTTCATCAGATCCTCTGGGCTGCATGGGCCCTTATGCGGGAGGGTAAAAGGACCGGGAAGCAGGTCTGCTGCAGCCTACCAGCAGGTCCGTGGCTTCCGTGACTCATTGCTCACCTGCAGGGTAGGTCACAGTTTGCTGTGTGGCTCAATGGGGGCCACGAGCATCCCTGCCAGTGACGATGCTCCCCAGCCCTCCTCATGGCACCACTCATCATCGCAACATTGAACAGCATGTAGGATGGGTCTCCACAGGTCCCAGGTGCTCTCCTTCCTTCGGGAGGGGGGTACTCTGTGGTTTTCCTGCAGGAGACCCATACGCCAAAGATAGCTGGTGGCTGGAATGGGGGGACAGAGTCTACTTTAGCCATCTCACAGTTCGTACGGCTGGAGTGGTGACCCTGTTCTCCCCTGACCTACGGCCCGAGGTGCTGGGGGTCACCGAGGCTGTGCCGGGCTGCCTGCTGCACCTTCGGGTCTGTATAGAGGGGCTCATGGTCAATTTCGTTAACATCTATGCCCTGACATCAGGCCCAGATTCTATCAGCAGGCGTCTGTCTTCCTCGGCACCTTGGATCCTCACGAGTGCCTGGTCCTGTATGGGGACTTTAACACCACCCTCGAGGAGCGGGACCGCTCGGGGACCGAGCAGTGTCCGGCCGCAACAGACGTCATCCGGGAGATAGTCGAACACCAATCCCTGGTGGATGTCTGGCGCGACCACCACTTGGACGACATCTCGACTTTCACCTTTGTCCGGGTGGAGGCCCATTGGTCGCGCCACTCCTGGTTGAACTGCATTTACTTATCACGCTTCCACCTTTCACGAGCCCACTCCTTCAGCATCTAGCCAGCCCCGTTCTCTGACCATCATTTAGCCACCGTGACAGCCTCTGTCTGCACGGAGAGGCCGTGGCCGGCCTATTGGCATTTCAACAACAGCTTGTTGGAGGATGTGGGCTTCGTGGTGTCCTTGCAGGAGTTCTGGCTGGCCTGGCGAGGGCAGCAGCGTGCCTTTCCCTTGGCGCAGCGATGGTGGGACCTGGGGAAGGTGCGTGCCCGGCTCTTCTGCTGTGACTACACCCGGGGAGCCAGCCGTCGGAGGGATGTGGCGATAGAGCAGTTGGAACTGGAGGTCTTAGAGCTGGAGAGGCATCTGGCTACCAGCCCTGAGGACCCGCCCCGCTGCGGAGTGTGCCGGGAGAAGCGGGAGGAGCTCCGGGCCCTCGAAGATCATCGGACCCAGGGCACCTTTGTTTGATCCCGCATCCGTCTCCTTTGGGAGATGGATCACCGCTCCCGCTTCTTCTACGCCCTGGAGAAAAGGAGGGGGGCCAAGAAACACATCACCTGCCTTCTGGCAGAGGATGGCACCCCCCTGACAGATCCTGTGGAGATGTGCGGGAGGGTGAGACCTTCTACGCAAGCCTTTTCTCCCCGGATCCAACTGATCCTAATGCTTGTAGAGTGCTCTAGGAGGAGCTCCCTACGGTCAACGCAGGCGACTGAGACCGGCTAGAGCTGCCTCTCACTCTGGCCGAGTTCTCGGAAGCCCTACGCCGCATGCCCACCAATAAATCTCCGGGCATGGACGGGCTGACCGTGGAGTTCTACCGCGTGTTCTGGGACGTCCTCGGCCCAGACCTAGTCACTGTCTGGGCTGAGTCCTTGCAGACCGTGGTTCTCCCTCTTTCATGCAGGCGAGCCGTGCTTGCTTTATTGCCGAAGAAGGGGGACCTCCGCGATTTACGAAATTGGCATCCCGTCTCGCTCCTCAGCACGGACTACAAAGTTGTAGCAAAAGCCATCTCACTGCGGCTAGGGTCCGTGCTGACGGACGTGGTCCACCCAGACCAGACCTACACTGTCCCGGGCTGCACCATCCTCGATAACTGTATCTGGTTCGGGACCTCTTGGAACTCAGGTGTAGGGAGGGTCTGTCGTTCGCCCTCCTGTCCTTGGATCAGGAGAAGGCATTAGACAGGGTGGACCATGGGTATCTCCTGAGCACTCTGCAAGCATTTGGCTTCGGACCCCAGTTTATGGGTTTTCTCTGGGTGCTGTACGCCTCCGCAGAGTGTCTGGTCAGACTCAACTGAACCCTGACTGAACCGGTCAGCTTCGGGCGAAGAGTACGGCAGGGGTGCCCTGTCTTAGGCCAGCTGTACGCTCTGGCAATCGAGCCCTTCCTCTGTCTCCTCTGTAGGAGGTTGACGGGGTTGGTGCTGTGGGAACCGGAGCTGCAGCTGGTCCTTTTGGCATATGCTGACGACGTGCTCCTCATGGTCCAGGACCCGGGCGACTTGGCATGGGTGGAGGCTTGCCAGGCCATCTATTTGGCAGCCTCCTCCACCCGGGTCAACTGGGTCAAGATCTCTGGCCTGGTGGTCAGGGACAGCTGGCAGGTGAGCTCCATCCCACCCATGCTTCAGCCATCCTGTGGAGTGCAGCTCTGTCTCGGCGTTTACCTTTCTGCCATGCATCCCTCTCTGCCGGAGAACTGGCAAAATTTAGAGGGCAGGGTGATAGAGCGGCTCCAGAAATGGACAGGACTACTCTGGTGCCTCTCCCTTCGAGGGAGAGTGCTGGTTCTTACTCAACTAGTCCTCTCCATGCTCTGGTACCGGCTCAACACCCTGGTCCCGGCCCCAGATTTCCTGGCCAACCTCCAAACATCAATTCTGGAGTTCTTTTGTTCAGGACTGCGCTGAGTCCCTGCAGAAGTTCTCCATCTACCCCTGGAGGAGGGAGGGCAGGGCCTGAAGTGTCTGCACACTCAGGTCCATGTCTTCCGCCTCCAGGCCCTGCAGAGGCTCCTTAATGGTGCAGGTAGTCCGGCATGGAGCATACTAGCATGGAGCACACCTTTCTGCGCCACTTCCGAGGGCTCTGATACGACTGGCAGCTCCTTTATCTCGATCCGAGAGGTCTTCCATGAGACCTCTCTGGGCTGCCTGTCTTCTACCAGGACCTCCTCCGGACCTGGAAACTGCTTTCAACGACCAGGTCCGTGGTGGCCACCGAGGGGGCAGATCTCCTCCTGGAGCCCCTGCTACACCACCCCCAGCTCCGTGTGCAGGTGGCGGAGTCCCCCTTGGTGTGCCAGAGGTTGGACCTGGCAGAAGTCACAAGAATCGGAGACCTCCTGGACTACGACCGGGGAGACTGGCTGGATCCCCTGACACTCGCTCAACGAATGGAGCTCTCCAGACCTCGTACTCCCCAGCGCATACTTCAGGAGGTGAGGGCTGCTTTGCCGCCCGCTGCTCAGGTTTACCTTGACCGGGTCCTGCACGAGCGTGCGCCCTGCCCACCCTCCACCCCAGGCCCGCTGGACCTTTTCATTGGGCCCCTGCCCTGTGGACCCAACCACGCCCCCCCCGCCCCTTCACTGTGAGCCGACTGCACAAGCTGCAGCCTGTCTGGTTCCAGACTGCGCCAAGGAAACATCTATACACACTTGTGCTGCACACCCTTCACATCCTCACCCTCACGTCCTGCCCCAATACAAAATGGCAGGACCTCCTGCCACCTCTGGAGGGTGAGGAGCCCCAGTGGGCCAGCCTATACTCCACCTTGGTTCCAAGGCCTGCCGGGGATATCAGTTGGCGGCTCCTTCATGGAGCGTGAGCACGGGCGTGTACTTGGCATGGTTCACCCCATCCCAGACACCTGCCCCTTTTGTGGCATGAGGGAAACCCTGGCACATATATATTTGGAGTGTGCCAGGCTGCAGCCCCTATTCCAGCTCCTCACAAATATTTTGTTACATTTTTGGCTGCACTTTGCCCCTCACCTTCTGGTTTATGCACTCCCTATCCGTGGCCCCACAAAGTCACGGGATCTCCTGGTCAGCCTCCTCCTGGCCCTGGCTAAAATGGCCATCTATAAAATCAGAGTGAGGAGGTTGGCCGATGGAGTCTCCTGTGACTGTGGGGTCTATTTCTGGTCCTCCGTCCGTTCACATATCCAGGCAGAGTTCCTCTGGGCGGCGTCCACTGAATCCCTTGACGCCTTTGAGGAGCAGTGGGCACTGTCCGGGGTTCTCTGGTCGGTGTCCCTGTCCGGTTCCCTTCATTTGACCCTTTGACCACACTTCTGTACCTGTTATTTCATTAGTTGTCCCCCGTATTTAGTTGGTGTCCAGGTCCTGTGGATCCCCCTCTTAGGCTGGCTGGGGATCCTTTAGCAGTGGGCGGGCTTTGCCTGCCCACTTCCCGGATCTCAACAGGAACACTATCCTGTAGCCATCTGGCCTGACCCTGTCACAATGGCTACACTCCATTCTGCAAGGGCATCACAGTCTGGCCCATAATGACCTCCAGCAGCCAAGCCTGGGCCCTCATCCGAACAGAATTCATACCGCTCACCCTCAGAGGTGCCATTTTATCTACCTTCAACATTTCAAGGTTTTGTGTTTGCTGGAAGATGTTCCCACAGACAAAACAGTAATCCTAGTTAACCGAGCATGGGCAGGTCTACAGCCCTTCTGAAACAACTGCCCAGAGTGCTTGCCTGAGTCACTTGCTATTTACAAAAAGGAGTACTTGTGGCACCTTAGAGACTAACCAATTTATTTGAGCATAAGCTTTTGTGAGCTACAGCTGATGTAGCTGCTGTAGCTTACGAAAGCTTATGCTCAAATAAATTGGTTAGTCTCTAAGGTGCCACAAGTACTTCTTTTCTTTTTGCGAATACAGACTAACACAGCTATTACTCTGAAACTTGCTATTTAGTTCATTTCCCTTAATAAGATTCATTTGAGCATTGGTGTCCCACTACTAAAAGGAATCCAAGGAATCCATTACACTCTCTGTTATGCAGTATCTGGTACCACATCTAGCCAACCAAGGAGTTTAAATGCCATCTTGCATAACCTAATGCCTGAATCCCCACAGGCTCACTTGTGGCTCTTCAGCCCTATTCCCATCTCTGGGGCACAGCAGAGGTAGATCTCCCAATGGGAATTCCATGGGGTCCTGTGCCTGATGCAGGCCCAGTGCCTTCTAGGATCCTCGGGGGTTGTGTTTCACCATTCTTTCCACTGATGCACCATCTGCTCTTCCGTACAAGGAATGGAGATTGGGCATTGGGAAGTAAGACACTGTGAGCTTCAGCTTCAGGGACCTCTTGCACAAGGACTTGGCTTGTTTCCCTGTGGGAGGGAGGCTTCTGCACAGCTGAGCCCTGAGTGGGCCATACATAATCAACTGGGTTTCAAGCATGTCAGTGCTCCGGTCAATTAAACTAGTAACCAGTGGGATTTGTTTATTATTAAATGGATGAAGTGAGTAGGCCCATGTATTTGTAGGACTTTTCACTAGAATTTATACATATAAACAGTCTTCTGAGTTGCTTCTTCCATACAGAACCTTAAGAATGATATAGTAGCTCCACATGCCCCTATTTTTGTATGATATTTTAAATCGTGACATCTAACTATATTTGCAAGTGATTTAACCACTGTATTGCTGACTGTGTCACCAGAGGTGTGCACAACAGGGTGAATGGAATTTTGCAATCCAGGAAATCCCATGTGACTCTTTGCACATTGACCAGCTCAGCTGTTTTCCTAGTATTTAGGGCACATCTTTTCTTGTACTTGCTGTGTGTTTTCCCTACTGGCAGTTGGATCAGTTACAGCATTTTGCAATTTTTACATTTCTCTCCATCTTCATCTTTTAAAGTGTTCTGTTCTGTTGCTTCCCTGAACATTTCTGCTGTTAAGTATTTCACTGTCTTTAGGTCTCTTCTTCTCCCCCTCCCTGCATGTCCCTCTTCACTCCTGCAGAGCCAGGCCAACATCAGAAGGCACCTTTCAGAATATTTTATGGTACATTTCTTTCTGGGAGCCTGCCAGCTCTGCGCCAATTGGACTTTTAACGGCCTGGTTAGCAGTGCTGACCGGAGCCGCCAGGGTCCCTTTTTGATCATGTGTTCTGGTTGAAAACCAGACACCTGGCAACCCTACCACCTAACTTTGGACAGTAACCAAAGGAAAATGGTGTATCTTCCTCCTCAGTGTCATCTTTGGCAGCCCATTCTGAAGCCTTTGTATTATAATCCCGAATCCCAGGGAACAGAAGATGCAATTGTCCCCCTTGGGGGCCCTGATATTGTTCATTGCTCTTGTCCTATTTCTCTTTTGCTTTCAAAACTGCTTTAATTTCTCCCACTTTTCTTCCTAAAAATAGCTGCATCTATTTAATTACAGGTTTAATTGGTTAGTCTCTAAGGTGCCACAAGTACTCCTTTTCTTTTTGTGAATCTATTTACTTCATCCAAGAAAAGGGTACTTTATCACAGTCTATATGTACCTACAGGGGGAAGAAATTTCTGATAGCAGAAAGGTGCATAATGGGAGCCAATGGTTGGACACTGAAACTAGACAAATTCAGACTAGAAAGAAAGCACAAATTTTCAACTGTGAGTGGTAATTAAACATTGGAGCAGCTTACCTGTGGAGGAGTTGGGTTTTCCCTCACTTGGTGTCTTGTAAATCAAAACTGGATTTCTTTTTAAAAGATATGCTCTAGCTCAAACAGATGTCACGGGCTTGATGCAGAAGTTACTGGGTGAGGGTCTCTGGCCTGCCTTATTCAGGAGGTCAGACTAGATGATGATGATAATGGTCCATTCTGGCCTTAAAATGTATTATCTTTTGTTCAAAGTAAAGCAGAGAGGGGCTGCAATGTGAGCCCCTCATAGCCCTTCTGGGGGAGAGGCCTGCATTCAGAGACTGTATTTATTTTATTCATAGACATTATTTCTAATAATAATGGAAATAGGACTGCTTTAATGTGCTTTGGATATCCTTTAGTTCATGCAAGCAGCATCTAAATGAGGCAATTAGAGCGCTGTTGGGCATGTGGAGGTAAGACACAAAGTTCTCTACAGTTCACACCCCCTAGACCAGCTGTGCAGAGAAAACTAACTAGACCCCTAAATTGAAGACTTTGGTGACAAAAGATGGACAAATGCCCTCAGTCAGGGGGGCTAATATAATACAATATAATTATAATTAATAATATAATCTCCATTGTCTCCTCTGCTTGCTCGCCCTAGCCCACCATAGTCACGTCAGTCTTCTCCAGGTGGAGTCTGCTGCTTTGTTCTCATCCGCATCCCAGTGTCATTCCTGTGCTGGGAAAGATGCTCAAACACACACTGCCCAGGCTGGACAAGAGGGCAGTATAAAGCTGCATATCACCAAGCTCCTGAAAACTCTTCTAGCTGTGCTTCCCCACTGACTGACCTGACACCTCACACATGCATTCAATAAGAGAGATGGCAACCTACAACCTTGTGGTAGCTCTGTGGGAGAGGAGGATTTACACAACACAGCTCTCTGGGGTCTCTCCAAGAGAGACTAAGCCACCTAAAGGCAGACCAGTCTACTACTGCCCATTACCAGTAAACCCCACCTCCCTCAGTATTGAAGGGAGCTGATAGATCAACAGCAGCATGAACACCTGAACATCCTCCACTTCTAGGAGCACCACAGTTGAAATGTCTTTGCCCAACCCAGACTGCAGTGTCAACTCACAAGGATCAAGGAACTCAGAGGTAACCAGAGTCTGAGCATTCTCTCACTGGCGTCTTTTCCAAATTCTCAACCAGACATGGAAGCCAGGTTAGAGGCCAGTTAAAATTGGCTGGATTGAGTGTCCACCTCTAGAGATGGCTTTTTGAGTACAGGCCAAACACATGCTTCGGTTAAAAGCAATCAGCACACAATTTTGTCTCAAAGGGATCATTGGTGCTCTCTGCAGGCAACATAACAAGTACTTTCCCAGTGGTCTTCCACCTGCCCGGAGGGACAAGGGCCCAAAGCACAGGCCACATGTGATGTTCCCCTGGTGTTATCTGGACCGCTGATCTGCTAGATCACTCCAATCCTCGACTCTGTGAGCCAGCCTTACCCTGCTCTGATGTGAGAACTCCCACTCCTGGGCCGTTCATACACAGCCTCTAGCATGTAGCTGCTCCTTGGATTGTGCAACCGAATGACACTAGCCAATACCTCCGGTCCCAGACACAACCCTAGGAACCTCTGTCTTGCAGTGTTCAGTTATGCCCGCTGAACGCTGCAAGCTTATACGAGTTCATCAATTTAACCAAGAAATTGATATGTACCAGGCTTGTTATCCTAAGGGGAGTCTCTGACATGCTTCAAACCAAACGCACTGTTTCAGGTAGAATAAACAAACAAATGTATTAACTATGAAAGATGGATTTTAAGTGATTATAAGTCAAAACATAACAAGTCAGATTTGGTCAAATGAAATAAAAGCAAAATGCATTCTAAGCTGATCTTAACACTTTCAGTGTCCTTACAAACTTAGATGCGTCTCACCACAGATTGTCTGGTTGCCCTTCAGCCAGGCTCTCCCCTTTAATCAGTGCTTCAGTCACTTGGTGGTGGTGTCTGTAGATGGAGGTGGAAGAGAGAGCAAGAACATGGCAAACATCTCTCCCTTTTATCATGTTCTTTCTTCCCTCTTGGCTTTGCCCCCAGCCCCTTCAGAGTTAAGTGAGCATTACCTCATCATAGTCCCAAACTGACCAAAGGAAGTGGGGTGACTCACTCGAGAGTCCAAAAGATTCTTTGTTGCTGCCTAGGCCAGTGTCTTTGTTCCTGTGAGACTGGGCTGGGTTTGTCCCATATATGCCCTGATGAGGTGTGAACTGCCCCTCTGCTCTTGCAGAGTTTTGCCTGAGCCTGTTTTAAGCCATGAAGACA
Source organism: Lepidochelys olivacea (assembly GCF_965140295.1). Taxonomy (NCBI): domain Eukaryota; kingdom Metazoa; phylum Chordata; order Testudines; family Cheloniidae; genus Lepidochelys; species Lepidochelys olivacea. The sequence goes on from NC_140417.1 coordinate 50,597,987, forward strand.
CATTTGCAGCCTAATAACTATATACATGAAATTACAACCTATAACATTACTATAGCAACAGTTACTATAACTGTAGTATAACAACAATGCTCAGTGCATCGTGAGCCTTCCAAAGACACCCGGCATGACAAACTTTGCATTGGATACCACACAATCATATTATTAGGATGAACATGGGGGTGCTGGGTTTTTCCTTGAGGTACAGAATGTCACACCATGACCCCAGGTTCTCCTAGTACATCCAGAATGTCTGTGAGCAACACTGGCCAGCACCCAAGCAGAGAAAACCTAGTGTTTGTCCCCTCCAGATATTGTTCCACCTCTGCAGACAAAGAGAGCTTGGTCTAATTACAGTCAATTTTATCTTCAAAGTAACCTCAGCTTTCCTCAGCATGTAAGGGACTCACATCCACCACAAAGTGCAAACTGCTTAGGTTAATCAGGTGTCCACTGCCATTTGATGGAGACTTTGCAGATCCTTTGGTGGAAGCAAAGAATCTTGGTTCCCTGCACACAGTGTAAGAATTAAACAAAACCTGCATGATGCAATAGGTCAGCTTCTACCTGAGACTTCCACCATCTGTACTTCAACCATCTTCCCTAGACAGCAGCCTTACAGTGGAATCAGCAGCTAAATCCTGGTTTGCTCCACAGTTGCAATGTTAAGCAGAAGACTTTAAACACATGAGTCTAGACAATCCCAGAGCAATATCATTTCACCCACATTGCACAGAAGTCATTTTTTGTTGTTAAGTGCATTCTTTATTCCAGAGGCTATCAGTAATACCCTAGTTAAGGTAGGTCTCAATTTCCACTGAAATGGGAGCTTGCTTGCAGCCCTGTAAGCATGCCCCTTGATTTTGGAAAAATCAAAAACATCACAGTACTCTCCTGTGTGCCACTGAGGTTTTTTTTAATGATTTGTGTGGGGACATGTTGAGTAGGGGGAGAGAGATGTTCACACAAAGCACTAGTATCAAGATTTCAGGCAGCCACATCTCATCTTTTTTTTTAAACCCCTTCATCAAGGCCACACAGCACACAGGCCCCTAGAATATGGTGCTGATTTGTAGACTTGTTCACTTGTGTGCAGAATGCTTTTGGAATGTCTTTAACTTCTAAAATACAAGTGTTATAAAGATTCTTCATTCTAACAGAGATCCAACATGATCCAGTGGCTGGAAGTTGAAGCCAAACAAATTCAGACTGAAAATAAGGTGCAAATTTTTAACAGTGAGGGTCATTAACTGTTGGAACAATTTACCAAGGTATCTTGATGGATTCTCCATAACTGGTCATTTTAAAACCAAGATTGGATGTTTCTCTAAAAGATCTGCCCTCGTACTTATTTTGGGAAGTTCTCTGGCCTGTGTTATAGAGGGGGTCAGACTAGATTATCATGATGGTACCTTCTGGCCTTGGAATCTATGAATCTATAACTGGGGTCTGGAAAACATGCCTTAAAGGGAGAAACTAAAGGAACTCAATCTATTTCAGCTGTTGAAGAGAAGATTAAGAGGTGACTTGATCTTGGTCTAGGTACATACACAGAAGACTTCTGACAGAAGAGGACTTTTTAATTTAGCAGGCAGAGGCAGGCTGAGATCCAATGGCTGGAAGTTGAAGCTGAGAAAAATTCAAACTGGAAATAAAGTGCAAATTGGAAATACAGGTTAGTTAACCATTGGAAGAGGTTGTCAAAGCATGTGGCACATTCTCCATCATTTAGAGGGGCCTCCATCACTTCAGGTCACTGATAGGTAAGGCTAAGATTTTGTCACAGATATTTTTAGTAAAAGTCATGGATGGGTCACAGGCAATAAAGAAAAGACCTGTCCTGACTTATACTAAAAATATCCATGATAAAATGAGAAGAGGCTGGGCAGATGCTGGGTGGCTGGGAGCTCTACCCCTCCCCACACCTGCTCCTAGGAGCTGCAGGGTCCCCCTGCCCGCCACGGTGTGGGGAGCCATAGAAATCCCCCTGCAACCCGCAGTGGCAGGAAGCTGCAGGAATCCCACTGCTGCTGGCAGCAGCCAGGGAGCTGTGGGGTTCCTCCTGCCCACCGCAATGCAGGGAGCCACAGAAATCCCACTGTGACCCACGGCAGCTGGGAAGAGCCACAGGTGTCTCCCATGCTGCCTGCAGCGGTGGAGAGGCACAGGGGTCTGCGACACTGCTGGCCATGGCCAGGGAGCCACAGGGATCCTGCTGCTGCTGGTGGCAACTGGGGAGCTTCAGGGGTCCCCCTGCTGTGTGGGGGTTCCTCTGCCTGCCGCAGTATGGCTGGGGAGCCACGGGGGTCTGCCATGCCACCACCAGCAGCTGGGGAGCCGCGGGGGTCCCCCATGCTGCCTGTGGCATCCAGGGAGCTGCAGGGATCCCCATGCCACTGCCGGTGGCCAGGGAGCTGTGGGGATCCCCTGCCACCGGTGGCTGCGGGGAGCTGCTGGGGTCCCCCATGCTGCATTTGGCAGCTGGGGAGATGCAGGGTACCCCCATGCCTATGGCTGCTGGGAGCTTGGGGGCATCGCTGCCACAGGCGGCGGGGGTACGTCACAGCTCCCTGCCACTGCGGGAGGCTGCGGGACCCTGTAGCTCCCAGCCAGCCAGGGTTGAAGTCACTGAGGTCTTTGGAAGTCATGGATTCTGTGATTTCCGTGACGTCCATGACTAAGTCGTAGCCTTACTGATAGATTTCAGGACCTCACTTTCTTTATGGCTAGATGGGCAGGAAGGATCAAAACCTTTGTCTCTTGTACCATAGAGTCATAGTGTGGAACAGATTGAGAGAGTCCTAGAGTCTTTAAATGGAGATGAGATGCCTCTTCCTGAAAGATATGCTCTAGTTCAACAACACATTACGGGGCTTAATGAGGGAATCATTGAGTGCAATTCAGTGTCTCTGCTATGCAGGAGGCCAGAATGGCCCTTTCTGGCTTTAAATCTGTGAGTCTAATGTAAATTGGACATTTGTAGGGTCAGTGGGTTTTAAGTTACTTGGTCCCAAAGACAGTTGCCAGGATGTTTTTAAGGCATAAAAAGATGGACGGTTTTCACACCTCCCCCACTCGAAAACGGGCTCACATTTTCTGAAAAGTCCCCCTTTGAGCTCACACTAAACATGTGAAACTTCAGCCCAAAAGAAGGAAATTTTGAGAAAGCGAAGAATGGAGACACCAGCTTAATGTTAGGTACTGGAATGTAGACATTCTGGTCTAGTGGTCAGAGCAGGCATCCAAGTCAGGGAATGGAATTAAGGGTCAGAACCAGAGTCAACTGCCTAGTACCAGAGCCAGGGGCTAAGCAAGCGTCAGAGCCAGGAATCAAAGCTCAGGGTCAGATACCAAATGACAGAGCCAAAGGTCAAGCCAGAGTTGGAACCAGGATGGGTAACTGATGGTCAGAAGCAAGGCATAAGGACGGGGGGGGGAGAGGCAAGGATCAGGCACAGAGCAGGAGCATGGTGGGAACTAGGAGTGAAGGCAGGGCAAGGCGGGAGCAGAGTTCACTGCAGCAGCAAGGAATCACCTAATTGCTTAGACAACTTCCTGTGCCTCATTCTGGCTTAAATAACATGGTTGGACTAACTGATGGAGCCAGGCAATGCTCCACCTGGGGCTGCCATGGGTGGTGCTTTGGCTGAGGCTGGACTCCTGCTAGCTTTTTGGTCCAGCAGGTTTTAGCTGACAGCGGGTGGGAATGCACAGGCCTCAGTTTGGGATATCACGCTTGACTACAGCACTGCTATTTTTAATAACCTGAATGATTTGCTTTGCATTTGCTCTGGTTTGTTTAAGGAAAACCTTTTTTGAAGGCCACATGGATAATTCAGGGAAAACGCACCATGGCTGGCTAACACTTTATCTCCTGCATGCACATGTTGGAGCTCAAAGGAGCTCATTGATTTTTCTGCATCATTCCACTTTTGCACAAAGAAAGGAGTGTAAGCTGTGACAAAGCTCTGTCCTTGCCTCCGTGGGTCCCGCGTTTCCTGGCGGATTTCGCTAGCCTGAGAGGCTATCAGCTATGGTAGCTGACCTTTTAGAAACATGACATGTACAATTCCCTGGGCTACTTCCCCCACAGCAACCCTCACTTCCTCAAGCTCCACTTCACCCTTACCTCAGGGCCTCCTTCCTTGTGCCTGATATGGTGCGTACTACTCAGCCTCTCCAACAGCGCAACTTCCTCCCACAGCTCCTGAAATGCACATCCACCTGACTGACTGGGAGGCTTTTAACTAGTTTCAGCAAGCCCCTGATTGGCTTCAGGTGTCCCAATCAACCGAGCCTTCTCCCTGCCTTCTGGAAAGTTCTTAATTGGCCCTAGGTGTCTTAATTGACCTGGAGCAGCTGCCATTTCACTTAACCTGGTACCAGGGATTTGTTTAGCCTGGAGCTAATATATCTATCTCCCTCTACTTTTCTATAGCCATCTGGCCTTGCCCCGTCACATATTCCCCCTCTCCCCCTGCTCAACACCATAGAGTTGGGCAACTTGGGACGCCAGGCAGTATGCTCGTGACAGACCATCAGGGTTGCCATGGTGGCATCCAGCCCTGTGCCGTATGTGGAACTGGAATGGTTGGAGGGATAAGAACCACCTGGTGACCCTTGCATTCTTTTCCTTATTCCGCTGCATCCACTGGAGGGGTGCATGGTCCATCACAAGAGTAAATCGCCAGCCTAAGAGATAGAATCATAGAATCATAGAATCATAGAATATCAGGGTTGGAAGGGACCCCAGAAGGTCATCTAGTCCAACCCCCTGCTCAAAGCAGGACCAATTCCCAGTTAAATCATCCCAGCCAGGGCTTTGTCAAGCCTGACCTTAAAAACCTCTAAGGAAGGAGATTCTACCACCTCCCTAGGTAACGCATTCCAGTGTTTCACCACCCTCTTAGTGAAAAAGTATTTCCTAATATCCAATCTAAACCTCCCCCACTGCAACTTGAGACCATTACTCCTCGTTCTGTCATCTGCTACCATTGAGAACAGTCTAGAGCCATCCTCTTTGGAACCCCCTTTCAGGTAGTTGAAAGCAGCTATCAAATCCCCCCTCATTCTTCTCTTCTGCAGGCTAAACAATCCCAGCTCCCTCAGCCTCTCCTCATAACTCATGTGTTCCAGTCCCCTAATCATTTTTGTTGCCCTTCGCTGGACTCTCTCCAATTTATCCACATCCTTCTTGAAGTGTGGGGCCCAAAACTGGACACAGTACTCCAGATGAGGCCTCACCAATGTCGAATAGAGGGGAACGATCACGTCCCTCGATCTGCTCGCTATGCCCCTACTTATACATCCCAAAATGCCATTGGCCTTCTTGGCAACAAGGGCACACTGCTGACTCATATCCAGCTTCTCGTCCACTGTCACCCCTAGGTCCTTTTCCGCAGAACTGCTGCCTAGCCATTCGGTCCCTAGTCTGTAGCTGTGCATTGGGTTCTTCCGTCCTAAGTGCAGGACCCTGCACTTATCCTTATTGAACCTCATCAGATTTCTTTTGGCCCAATCCTCCAATTTGTCTAGGTCTTTCTGTATCCTATCCCTCCCCTCCAGTGTATCTACCACTCCTCCCAGTTTAGTATCATCCGCAAATTTGCTGAGAGTGCAATCCACACCATCCTCCAGATCATTTATGAAGATATTGAACAAAACCGGCCCCAGGACCGACCCTTGGGGTACTCCACTTGATACCGGCTGCCAACTAGACATGGAGCCATTGATCACTACCCGTTGAGCCCGACAATCTAGCCAGCTTTCTACCCACCTTATAGTGCATTCATCCAGCCCATACTTCCTTAACTTGCTGACAAGAATACTGTGGGAGACCGTGTCAAAAGCTTTGCTAAAGTCAAGAAACAATACATCCACTGCTTTCCCTTCATCCACAGAACCAGTAATCTTATCATAAAAGGCGATTAGATTAGTCAGGCATGACCTTCCCTTGGTGAATCCATGCTGGCTGTTCCTGATCACTTTCCTCTCATGCAAGTGCTTCAGGATTGATTCTTTGAGGACCTGCTCCATGATTTTTCCAGGGACTGAAGTGAGGCTGACTGGCCTGTAGTTCCCAGGATCCTCCTTCTTCCCTTTTTTAAAGATTGGCACAACATTAGCCTTTTTCCAGTCATCCGGGACTTCCCTGGTTCGCCACGAGTTTTCAAAGATAATGGCCAATGGCTCTGCAATCATAGCCGCCAATTCCTTCAGCACTCTCGGATGCAACTCGTCCGGCCCCATGGACTTGTGCATGTCCAGCTTTTCTAAATAGTCCCTAACCACCTCTATCTCCACAGAGGGCTGGCCATCTCTTCCCCATTTTGTGATGCCCAGCGCAGCAGTCTGGGAGCTGACCTTGTTAGTGAAAACAGAGGCAAAAAAAGCATGAGTACATTAGCTTTTTCCACATCCTCTGTCACTAAGTTGCCTCCCTCATTCAGTAAGGGGCCCACACATTCCTTGGCTTTCTTCTTGTTGCCAACATACCTGAAGAAACCCTTCTTGTTACTCTTGACATCTCTGGCTAGCTGCAGCTCCAGGTGCGATTTGGCCCTCCTGATAACATTCCTACATGCCCGAGCAATATTTTTATACTCTTCCCTGGTCATATGTCCAACCTTCCACTTCTTGTAAGCTTCTTTTTTATGTTTAAGATCCGCTAGGATTTCACCATTAAGCCAAGCTGTTCGCCTGCCATATTTACTATTCTTTCGACTCATTGGGATGGTTTGTCCCTGTAACCTCAACAGGGATTCCTTGAAATACAGCCAGCTCTCCTGGACTCCTTTCCCCTTCAAGTTAGTCCCCCAGGGGATCCTGGCCATCCGTTCCCTGAGGGAGTCGAAGTCTGCTTTCCTGAAGTCCAGGGTCCGTATCCTGCTGCTTACCTTTCTTCCCTGCGTCAGGATCCTGAACTCAACCAACTCATGGTCACTGCCTCCCAGATTCCCATCCACTTTTGCTTCCCCCACTAATTCTACCCGGTTTGTGAGCAGCAGGTCAAGAAAAGCGCCCCCCCTAGTTGGCTCCTCTAGCACTTGCGCCAGGAAATTGTCCCCTACGCTTTCCAAAAACTTCCTGGATTGTCTATGCACCGCTGTATTGCTCTCCCAGCAGATATCAGGAAAATTAAAGTCACCCATGAGAATCAGGGCATGCGATCTAGTAGCTTCCGTGAGCTGCCGGAAGAAAGCCTCATCTACCTCATCCCCCTGGTCCGGTGGTCTATAGCAGACTCCCACCACTACATCAAGTAAGTACATCAAGGTAATAACGCAGTGTCTCCATAGCCCATTTGACAGCAAGGCATTCTCTCTCAACTACTGCGTATTTCTGTTCTCTTGGGAGAAGCTTTCTGCTTAGGTAGAGGATCGGGTGTTCCTCTTCTCCCACCATTTGCAACAGAACTGCCTCCAACCCCACCTCGGAAGCATCTGTTTGTAAAATAAATTCCCTGTGAAGTCTGGGGCTATGAGTATGGGGTCATTACAGAGGGCCGTCCGAAGGTCTGTAAATGCCCCCTCTGCTGTGTCTGTCCACTTTACCATGTCTGGACCTCGGGTCTTCACCAGATCCGTTAGGGGACTTGCTCTAGTGGCGAACTGGGGAGTAAAACTTCGGTAGTAGCCTACCATGCCTAGGAATGCACGGACCTGCTTCTTTCGGGTCGGCTGGAGCCAGTTTTGAATTGCCTCTAGCTTATTTGTTTGGGGCTTCACTATGCCCCTTCCCACAATATATCCCAGGTACCTAGCCTCTGCTAGCCCTATGGCACATTTAGCGGGATTAGCAGTGAGACCAGCCCGCCTTAAGGTGTGCAGTACTGCCTCAACTTTCTCCAGATGGGTTACCCAGTCTGGCGTATGGATGATGACATCATCTAGGTATGCAGCTGCATAACTAATATGGGGGCGCAGCAGCTTATCCATGAGGCGCTGGAATGTGGCTGAGGCACCATGTAACCCAAAAGGGAGGACGGTGTACTGCAATAGCCCATCTGGGGTGGAGAATGCTGTCTTTTCTTTAGCTTCTTTGGTCAGAGGAATCTGCCAGTACCCTTTTGTCAGATCCAGTGTAGTCTGGAATCAGACACTACCCAGTCGGTCAACCAGTTCGTCGATGCATGGTATGGGGTATGCATCAAACTGGGATATTTCATTCAGATGGCGAAAGTCATTACAGAACCTCATGGTACCGTCAGGTTTAGGCACTAGAACAATGGGACTGGACCACTGACTGTAAGATTCTTCAATAACCCCTAATGCTAACATTTTCTTTACTTCAGCCTTGATTTCTTCTCTTTTGGCTGCTGGGATTCAGTAGGGTCTCAATGTTACCTTGGCTCCGGGGATTGTGTGGATATGGTGATAGGTCTCAGTCGTCCATCCTGGTTTTGTAGAGAACACATCTCAGTTGCGATTAATCATGTCAGCTGCCTCGATCTTTTGGATCAGCGTCAAGTCGGATGATATCCTCACTTGCTCGTGTAAGTTATCCTCCTGGGGAAGGGTCTCCTGCATTACTAAGCATGCCTCTCAAACATGCCAAGGTTTTAGAAGATTGATGTGGTAAATTTGCTCCAATTTCTGGCAGCCTAGCTGCCACACCTTATAGTTCACCTCTCCCGCAGCTTCGATTACCTAGTAGGGTCCCTGCCACTGGGCCAACAGTTTACTTTCTGCTGTGGACTCCAATACCATCACCCAATCCCCTGCTTGGAACCATCGAAGCTTCACTTGGTGGTTATAGTGGGTTCGTTGGGTCTCCTGTGCTCTCTCCAAGTATTCCCGTGGCATAACTCAGGCTATCCAATCTCTCATCTGCAGTATATGCTGAACTATGTTCCTTCTGGGATTTGGCTCCTCTTCCCAGGCTTCTCTGGCTATATCCAATATGCACCGAGGGTGGTACCCATATAGTAGTTCAAATGGAGAGAAACCCGTGGAGGCTTGTGGAACCTCCCGGATGGCGAACATGAGGTAAGGCAATAGGGTATGCCAATCTTTCCCATCCCGGCTCACCACTTTCCTCATCATGACCTTGAGGGTCCTATTGAAACTTTCCACAAGGCCATCTGTTTGCAGATGATATACAGAGGTCCGTAGGGCTTGTACATGGAGCAATGAACAGAGATCTTTCATCAACTTGGACATGAAAGGTGTCCCTTGATCAGTCAATATCTCCTTGGGTAGTCCAACCTGGGCAAAGATCTGTACTAGCTCCTTAGCTATTGTCTTGGAAGCTGTGTTGTGCAGGGGAACAGCTTCCGGGTCCTGGGTTGCATAGTCCAGTACAACAAGCTCATGTTGGTGGCCCCGAGCTGTCTTCTGTAGGGGCCCTACCAGATCCATGGCTATCCGTTCGAAAGGAATCTCTATTATTGGAAGAGGTATCAAAGGAGCCCGCAAGTGCGGGCGAGGGCTGTGTAACTGACACTCCGGGCAAGAGGTGCAGTATCGCTGGACATCTTCATGTACTCCTGGCCAGAAGAACCTCCGCAGGATCCGTGCCTGGGTTTTCTCTACCCCTAGGTGTCCTCAAAACAGGTGACTGTGGGTGAGACTCAATATGGCTTTTTGATGTTTTCGTGGCCACCAGAAGTTGCTGTATCTCTTGCTCCTGCATTTGCACCACGCAGTACAGGAGATCTTTCTTCACTATAAAGTAAGGTCCGGGACCCTGGACCTTTCCGTCCACGGGTATCCCATTGATCTCGGCCACCTCTTTCTTGGTGTTATCATATCTGGGGTCCTCCGACTGGTCCCGCCCAAAAGTCTCTCTCCTGGGACTAACCTGCCCAAGCTCCCAGGGGCCGGCTTCTACTTCTTCTAACAGCTCGCCGCAGTCATGGCTGGGGGCAACTTCTGGCTCACCTTCTGTGGTGGAAGTTTCTCTGTTGGCTGCTTGTGTCCATCTGTCTATTAGGGAGGTCTTCTGGCCCTGGGTCAGGATCCGGGTTCCCAAGGCCTCCACGGCCTTCCTCTCTTTTTTTGTCTTCTGGGTTTTTTGGGGGGCTGAGAACAGACCCTGAGAAATCTCAGCAAACATCGGGGGTTGACATTCCCCCGGTGATGAGTCACTGTCCTCAGGGTCCCCACCTCCTTCCAGCCTCTCCAGGGGGAGTAAATTATCAAACCCTGGATAGTCCCTCCCAATGACTACAGGATATGGGAGTTTAGGAACTACGCCCATGGTCACCTCAATGGGGTTTCCCTGAACCTCTATCTCCACTGGGATGGTGGAGTAATGGCTTACAGCCCCATGCACGCACGTCACTGCTACGCATTTGGCTCGTAGCAGCTGACTACTTTTTACCAGCTTACCCAATATAAGGGTGATAGCACTCCCAGAGTCCACAAGCGCTGTAGTCTCTACTCCATTTATCCTCACTGGCCTGTTGTAATTATGCAGGGCTAATGCAACCCCCGCGAGCATGGGACCTCCCAATCCCCCAAGTTACATTGCATAGGCTCCTCGGTGCTGGGACACTGTGCTGCTATGTGTCCCCACTCCCCACATGCATAACATCTATAATTACTTTTAATCACTCCCCTATCCTGGGGGTTAGGGGGTTTAGTCCCGGGGTTCCCCCCACTCAAGCCAATCCCTTCCTTCTGGGGTCCCCGCTGGTTTTCAGCCCCCCCACCTTCTTCCACCTAGGACTCCCTGGGGGTTTGGATGCCCAACCTTCCAGGGTTGGGGTCAGGTGCTTGCTTCGAAAGAGACCTTCCTTGGGTAGTTGGGTCAGTTCCCTGGCTGTCATCCATCTTTCTACCAGTGTGATCATCTCGTCGTATGTGGAGGGATCGTTCTGGCCTACCCATTTGCGGAGATCTGGTGGCAGTCCCCACATGTAATGATCTATGACTAGGGTCTCCAAAATCTCCTCTGGTCTGCACACCTCGGGCTGTAACCACTTCCGTGCGAGGTGTATGAGGTCGAATAGCTGGGACCTCGGGGGTTTGTTCTTCTGGTATTTCCACTCATGGAACCTCTGGGCCCTTACCGCTGCCGTTACCCCTGATCTTACTAGGATCTCTGCCTTCAGACGGGTATAGTCAGTGGCATCCATGGCAGGCAAGTCAAAGTAGGCCTTCTGGGCCTCTCCACACAAAAAAGGGGCGAGAATGCTGGCCCACTACTCCTGGGGCCATGCCTCATGCTGAGCAGTCCTTTCAAATGAGAGGAGATATTCCTCTACGTCATCTCCTGACGTCATCTTTGGCAGACAACCAGTGGCCCTCAGGGTTCGCGTCCCGTCGGACCGCCAGGCTTGGATGGTGAGGATCTTCAGCTGGTCCACTACCTCTCTCAAGAGGGCACGATCTTGGGTCGCCTGGCTCATCAATAATTGATTGGTTTCCTGCTGTAGCTGCATAGACTCCTGTTGTGCCATTGCCTGAACCCGAGTGGCCTCCTGCTGGGCTGCCGTGGCTTGTACCAGAGCTCTTACCACCTCCTCCATTGCAGTACAAAGCAAACAAACAAAAGAAAACAAAAACGGAAATTCAAAACCCCAGTGCACTTTTTTTTTAAAACTCTTTCTTCCGCCACTCTGTGTACAAAGTCCCACTCCTGACACCAGTTGTGACAAAGCTCTGTCCTTGCCTTCGTGGGTCCTGCGTTTCCTGGCGGATTTCGCTAGCCTCACAGGCTCACCGTGACCCTGCACGTAACCCTTCTCTCTCTAGAGACAAGGGTCACAGTTTACTGAGTCATTTTCATCATAAGCCAGCAAGGGAGGTGTGGAGAAGTTATCCTTCCTTGCACAGTCTTTGTTGTCTCCCAGTCTCAATGATTAATCAGGGGGCAAAGGTTGGGGAGGGAGCTTGGGCCCACCCTCTACTCCGGGCTCCAGCCCAGGGACCCTAATAGTATCAGCTATGGTAGCTGACCTTTTAGCAACATGACATGTACAATTCCCTGGGCTATTTCCCCCACAGCAGCCCTCACTTCCTCAAGCTCCACTTCACCCTTACCTCAGGGCCTCCTTCCTTGTGCCTGATATGGTGTGTACTACTCAGCCTCTCCAACAGTGCAACTTCCTCCCACAGCTCCTGACATGCACTCCACCTGACTAACTGGGAGGCTTTTAACTAGTTTCAGCCAGTCCCTGATTGGCTTCAGGTGTCCCAATCAACCGAGCCTTCTCCCTGCCTTCTGGAAAGTTCTTAATTGGCCCCAGGTGTCTTAATTGACCTGGAGCAGCTGCCATTTAACTTATCCTGGTACCAGGGATTTGTTTAGCCTGGAGCTAATATATCTATCTCCCACTATTTTTCTATAGCCATCTGGCCTTGCCCCGTCACAAAGCAGATAACAAGATGCTTAAGTTTGAGGGAAGGTACTGTTTGATTTGTAACCTTAGAAGTGCTGGTTATTGATCTATCAGCAACATCAGTGCTGTGAGATGATGACCCACAGTTTCTACCTAGCAACAAGGCTGGGAACATGGAGCCGATTGTCAACCTCTAAATTACCAAGAAAGGCCCAGCACGTGTCTAGAGAGAGAATACATTTTGTACTATTTGTTTGTTCCACCTTCCTATTTCTGTATGTCTCCTTGTCTAGCAGTAATGCTTCTGCTGGCATGGTTGTTACTATGGCAGCTTAGCTTTGATGTTGCAGTCTGGAGGCAGCTATCACACGCATTACAGGCTGATGGGTTTGTAACCATTGTGCAGGCTTCTCTCTTCAGGTAATGGATAAGCTCATCAGTCTTGTCCATCACTAAGCTTGTCCCTGTAAGTACTATAATAAAAAATTGGCTGGACTTGGCAGGACTACAGAATTGTTCTTTTAAGCAAAAGGAATGGAAATGTCACTGTTACTCAGTAGTAATCAGTCAGAGCTGTTCAGCTGGGATTATCCGTTACAAGCTATTTCATCATGTTGATGTTAAAGGCTGTGTTGAGTCAAAATGGTGGACATTATTCTGCTAACTTACTGTGTGCACCCAAAAGAACCAAGCACTCAGCAACAAGGGGCAGGTTGGTACCACCAGCCAGTACCTCGTAGCTTGTAGAAGGATGTTTTTTAACTAAAATAGTTGGTTTTTACTCAGTCTTTGTCTTCAGTCAGCATTTGCTGGAGGAAAGCCATCAGGGTTTGTCCGAGCACTGATGCTCCCTTAGATCCAGCATTTCTTCCCTGTCTCAGCAGTGGATTAAGAATGACTGGTGTAAATGCTGGCGAGAAGAAGTCTGGGATTATATACAGTCATATAACATGTGACCTAGGAATGAATGATTAATGCAGCATGATAGGAGAAAGAGAGATGGAAAGCTAGAAAGAGGATCTGCAGCAGAGCATCACATGCAAGAGGAAGAATCTTATGTACAAACATGAAGGAAACTAGTGGGATACCTCTGGGCATCAGTGGGGTTTTGTGATTGTGAGGGCCCTTTAAGACAGAACTCTGTGTAGCTGAGCTCACTGAGTCCTCCCCTTGTGGTGATGCTGTAAGCAGGGAGGATTCTGAGTCAGTAGCTGGGGAGTGGACTCTAGTACTCTCTGTGTCAGATGGAAGCAGTGTCCATTGCTGTGCCTTTTGAGCAGTCATTTACCTTGGTGCACAGAGAGCCTGAAACACTACCCTTTCTGCACTCCCCTTACACTAGCCAAGGTGTAAGGAAGTGGAGATTGATGGTCTTCCAGATCATCGGAGCCTGGGCACCTAAAGGGGAAAGCAGCAGGTTATTTCCTGAAAGGGAAACAGGGAGAGAGAAGAGAGGGCAATGTACAATGGTCACCATTACTGAAGAATACGTGGCTACAACAATTCATGGATTTTGCAACCAAAGCTCTTGTGCTGTAGCTACCAGAATAATGTGAAAACCTGTGGGTCTGGTGCTGGTACTTGCTGCTTTCATTATGGAGGCACTTTATTGTTATTCAGATGGTTGCTGTAATCCTGCTTCTTGACAGTGACTGTTAGCTGGCAAAGTTAAAGCATGCAACATCGTGCAGTTGGGGACATGAAGATGGCACTGGTCACTCTAGCATGGAGGGGAATTTCATCTAGTGGTTAGAAAGGACTGGGTGTCAGAAGACATGGCTTATTATCCCAGCTCTGATCACGTCTCGCTGTGTGACCTTGGGCCTCTCTGTTCCTCAGTTAATCCCCTCTGTGAAATAAGAACAATAACCGTGCCCTCCTTCCACAGTGGTCTTGTGCAGCTTTTTCAATGAGTGTAAAGCACCATTCAACCTGCAGGTGGAAGGGCCTCTCCAAAAGAAAATGGGGTTGTTTCTTCTCTTCACATTTTGCTTACTCAAACTCATTTTTGTTTGTGGAGTGTTCTCAGCTGGCCTGGCAGTGTTACTCATGGGGAAGAAAATGGTGTGCTGAGGGGATCTGAGCACAGAATTGGAATTGAAGCTCCTGAGGACGAACTCCAGCTCTGATACCAATTCTCTCCAAGGCCTTGGGCAAATTACATAATTGCTGTGCCCAGGTTTCCTCATGTGTAAAGTGGGGACAGTGATACTTCCCTACTTCCCAGGACTGTTGCACAGATTAATTAGATAACATTTGAACAGGGATGCAGTATAAATGTAGTCAATGTTGCAACTGTTGTCTATTAGATCTCTCCCTCAGCTTATGGCCATCAGTCCCCCACAGTTGGGGGTCCCTCAGAGGGGACAGAACACTGCAAGGTTGCACGTGTGCATTTAATATATGGTCTTCCTCTGGGGGAAGGTCTGTGTTCCCTCATGGAAGTGAAAGGCTGTTTGGCCCCACAACTACCCATCTTCCACGATGCATGCAGATCTTGGGCACCTCAGAGAGGCTGGGGCCATCCATGTGCACTTCCTGTGCATCTGCACTGCATCTCAGTTCCCCCTTCCTTCCTCTGGTTCCTCATAGCATCACTTCTCCCAGCACTGCCCCTTGAGCCTCAGGGGAGTGGGGCAGGAGTTGGTTCCCATCGTGTAATGGGTGGTGGGTAAAGTGCCCTTACCATGAGTTGCTATGTTCCCTTGGGAAGGTCCCCTCCAAACCAAGGGTCTGGAGCTGTGTGTAATATTATTGCTCTTGCTAACTTATTGCCCAGAATGAGCAAAAAAACCACCTGGTGTCTGAATTAAGAAGCATAACCCTTCTCTGTTGCCTTTTCTCTTTCTGTGTGCCCAAGCTACAGCAAGTGAGGTGGGCACTATAGTGGCATACAGAGAGCAGCCAAAACATTACAGTGGCCTGGTGGCTTCTGTGACACTACGCTCCATATTCTTCATAAAAATATTATTATAATATGATTACAGCATATATAAGATGTATTTCATGCAAAATGGGTCATGTGACGTATCATTGGAAAGGTTATGATTGATTATCCTATGAGTATGTATTGTGACGGGGCAAGGCCAGATGGCTATAGAAAAGTAGTGGGAGATAGATATATTAGCTCCAGGCTAAACAAATCCCTGGTACCAGGATAAGTTAAATGGCAGCTGCTCCAGGTCAATTAAGACACCTGGGGCCAATTAAGAATTTTCCAGAAGGCAGGGAGAAGGCTAGGTTAATTGGGACACCTGAAGCCAATCAGGGACTGGCTGAAACTAGTTAAAAGCCTCCCAGTTAGTCAGGTGGTTGTGGATGTCAGGAGCTGTGGGAGGAAGTTGCACTGTTGGAGAGGCTGAGCAGTACACACCATGTCAGGCACAAGGAAGGAGGCCCTGAGGTAAGGGTGAAGTGGAGCTTGAGGGAGTGGGGGCTGCTGTGGGGAAGTAGCCCAGGGAATTGTATGTGTCATGTTTCTAAAAGATCAGCTACCATAGCTGATACTATTAGGGTCCCTGGGCCGGAGCCTGGAGTAGAGGGTGGGCCCGGGCTTCCCCCTTTGCCCCCCCCGATTAATCACTGAGACTGGGAGACAACAGAGACTGTGCAAGGGTGGATAGCTTCTCCTCACCTCCCTTGCTGGCTTATGATGAAAATGGCTCAGTAGACTGTGACCCTTGTCTCTAGAGAGAGAAGGGTTATGTGGAGGGTCACAGTGAGCCTCTGAGGCTAGCAAAATCTGCCAGGAAATGTGGGGCCCATGGAGACAAGGACAGAGCTTTGTCACAATATGTTTCTTTTTTGTATCTAAAGTTAGGAATATTGACTATACATCTGTACTACAAAAGTGTTTGCACCTGGGGAATGCCCACCAGATGTCAGGATGGGCCATGTCAAGGTTCCTTCCCCACTCTGAACTCTAGGGTACAGATGTGGGGACCTGCATGAAAATCTCCTAAGCTTACTTTTACCAGCTTAGGTTAAAACTTCCCCAAGGTACAAACTATTTTACACTTGGACTTCCACTGCCACCACCAAACTTTATCTGGGTTCCTGAAAAAACATAGTTTGGAAACGTCTTTCCCCACAAAATCCTCCCAACCCTTCCACCCCACTTCCTGGGGAAGGTTTGGTAAAAATCCTCACCAATTTGCATAGGTGACCACAGACCCAAACCCTTGGATCTTAGAACAATGAAAAAGCATTCAGTTTTCTTACAAGAAAACTTTTAATATAAGTAGAAAAGAATCATCTCTGTAAAATCAGAATGGTAGATACCTTACAGGGTAATTAGATTCAAAACATAGAGAATCCCTCTAGGCAAAACCTTAAGTTACAAAAAAGACACACAGACAGGAATATTCATTCTATTCAGCACAGCTATTTTCTCAGCCATTTAAAGAAATCATAATCTAACACATACCTAGCTAGATTACTTACTAAGTTCTAAGACTCCATTCCTGTTTTGTCCCCGGCAAAAGCATCACACAGACAGAGAGAGAGGCTTTGTTTCTCCCTCCCCCCAGCTTTTGAAAGTATCTTGTCTCCTCATTGGTCATTTTGGTCAGGTGCCAGTGAGGTTACCTTTAGCTTCTTAACACTTTACAGGTGAAAGGATATTTCCTCTGGCCAGGAGGGATTTTAAAGGGGTTTACCCTTCCCTTTATATTTATGACAGGCCATTAGGAAGAACAATAGATCTTTGAAGATGCTAATCTCCCACTTTCCTGAGAAGT
This sequence comes from Lepidochelys olivacea, assembly GCF_965140295.1. Classification (NCBI taxonomy): domain Eukaryota; kingdom Metazoa; phylum Chordata; order Testudines; family Cheloniidae; genus Lepidochelys; species Lepidochelys olivacea. The sequence goes on from NC_140417.1 coordinate 50,615,009, forward strand.
TTCCTGGGATGCTACATCCCAGAAACCTTTGACTCATGGCTGCTTTGACATTGCAGATTCATGTGATCATGTCACCTGGTACTGGACGCCATGATAGAATACCAGTATTTTTCCACGGGTGCGGGGGGATGGGACACAACACACTGGAAAACAAAGGGTTCCCGCCATATGTAAAACCTATTTAAGGCCTTGGAGTGACTTAATCTGGGTTCATTTCTTCACTGAATTCCCACCTCAGGATGACTTCTGAAAACATCTAAGAAACAAGTATAAAGGTGGGGGTGGGGAAAAGGACTGAACCCAGGCAGGGAAGGTGTCTGGCCTGTGAAAGAAATATCTTGAGTTTTAATCTGCAAGCAAGAGCAGTTTGCCTTCAAGAAACTCTGTAATATCCCTAAAACAACATTTAGGGTGAGGAAATTACTATCTGTAACCATTTCTTTAGAGCATTAAGCTTAGTTTGAGTGTTTGTTTTATTTGCTCAGTAATCTGCTTTTATCTGTTTGCTATCCTTTATAATCACTTAAAATCTATCTTTTGTAGTTACTAACTTGTTTTTGTTTACTCTAAAACCAGTTTGTGGAATTCATAACGGGAGATGCGGGGGAAAGCTGTGCATATCTTCCTCCACATTGAGAAAGAAGGCGAATTTCAATAAGCGTACACTGTACACTTCTCTGTGCAGCGCAAGACAGTGTAATTTTGGGTTTACACTCCAGAGGAGCTGTGCACTTGCGTGCTGGGCAATTCCCTAGCTGAGTCTTCCCATGCAGTGCTGATTTCAGTGTCTGTGTCTTTCTGCAGTTGAGTGTGTCCCTACCTGTGTGTGTGCTGGAAGAGGCTTGAGAGCCTGGCTCAGCAGGACAGTGTAAGGGAGCCCAGGCTGGTGAAACAGGCAGGCTCAGTGGTACCCCAGTACATCAGGTGGCACACCAGAGGGTGTGGGGGCAACCGTTACAGATTCCATGTTAGTTTTCCAGGAGTTTCCAGTTTGGGACTGGGAAGCAAAGAAGAAAGGGTTCTTGATTATCAGTGTATATAGAAAAGGAGTACTTGTGGCACCTTAGAGACTAACCAATTTATTTGAGCATGAGCTTTCGTGAGCTACAGCTCACTTCATCGGATGCATACCGTGGAAACTGCAGCAGACTTTATATACACACAGAGAATATGAAACAATACCTCCTCCCACCCCACTGTCCTGCTGGTAATAGCTTATCTAAAGTGATCATCAGGTTGGGCCATTTCCAGCACAAATCCAGGTTTTCTCACCCTCCACCCCCCCACACAAATTCACTCTCCTGCTGGTGATAGCCCATCCAAAGTGACAACTCTTTACACAATGTGCATGATAATCAAGTTGGGCCATTTCCTGCACAAATCCAGGTTCTCTCACCCCCTCACCCCCCTCCCAAAAACCACACACACAAACTCACTATCCTGCTGGTAATAGCTCATCCAAAGTGACCACTCTCCCTACAATGTGCATGATAATCAAGGTGGGCCATTTCGAGCACAAATCCAGGTTTTCTCACACACACCCCCCACCCCCATACACACACAAACTCACTCTCCTGCTGGTAATAGCTCATCCAAACTGACCACTCTCCAAGTTTAAATCCAAGTTAAACCAGAACATCGGGGGGGGGGTAGGAAAAACAAGGGGAAATAGGCTACCTTGCATAATGACTTAGCCACTCCCAGTCTCTATTTAAGCCTAAATTAATAGTATCCAATTTGCAAATGGATTCCAATTCAGCAGTTTCTCGCTGGAGTCTGGATTTGAAGTTTTTTGAAGTTTTTGAAGTCTCTGCGTAAAAGAATAAATGGACACAAATCAGATGTCAAGAATTATAACATTCATAAACCAGTCGGAGAACACTTCAATCTCTCTGGTCACGCAATCACAGACATGAAGGTCGCTATCTTAAAACAAAAAAACTTCAAATCCAGACTCCAGCGAGAAACTGCTGAATTGGAATCCATTTGCAAATTGGATACTATTAATTTAGGCTTAAATAGAGACTGGGAGTGGCTAAGTCATTATGCAAGGTAGCCTATTTCCCCTTGTTTTTTCCTACCCCCCCCCCCGATGTTCTGGTTTAACTTGGATTTAAACTTGGAGAGTGGTCAGTTTGGATGAGCTATTACCAGCAGGAGAGTGAGTTTGTGTGTGTATGGGGGTGGGGGGGGGGTGTGTGAGAAAACCTGGATTTGTGCTCGAAATGGCCCACCTTGATTATCATGCACATTGTAGGGAGAGTGGTCACTTTGGATGAGCTATTACCAGCAGGATAGTGAGTTTGTGTGTGTGGTTTTTGGGAGGGGGGTGAGGGGGTGAGAGAACCTGGATTTGTGCAGGAAATGGCCCAACTTGATTATCATGCACATTGTGTAAAGAGTTGTCACTTTGGATGGGCTATCACCAGCAGGAGAGTGAATTTGTGTGGGGGGGTGGAGGGTGAGAAAACCTGGATTTGTGCTGGAAATGGCCCAACCTGATGATCACTTTAGATAAGCTATTACCAGCAGGACAGTGGGGTGGGGGGAGGTATTGTTTCATATTCTCTGTGTGTATATAAAGTCTGCTGCAGTTTCCACGGTATGCATCCGATGAAGTGAGCTGTAGCTCACGAAAGCTCATGCTCAAATAAATTGGTTAGTCTCTAAGGTGCCACAAGTACTCCTTTTCTTTTTGCGAATACAGACTAACACGGCTGTTACTCTGAAACCTGTCAGTGTATATAGTGTCCCTCCCCATTAGATTTATACCGATGCAGAGCAGGTCTGCTAGGTTAAGAATCCACGGGTGTACGGAGAGGGAGAGTAAAGCCTGTTCTTGATCTTGAGGTTGCCACTTAAACTGGGTTAGCTCCCCTGCTTCAAAGATGAAACAGTGTCCAGTCTGCACACTGCTTGACTGGCCTGCTCATCTCAGGCATGTTCACTGCAATTGACCCCATTCCTCTGGGAATAGTGTGCAGGGGCTAAGGATATGAAACAAAATATGGGAGATACATCCAAAATAGGGCTCCTTTCTTGGCTGGCACCTCCTTACTCCCTGCTTTAATGCTGCAATAAAAATACAGAATGTGAGGTTGCTGTGCATTGACTCTGGACACTGATTGGCTGTCACTGATGTCATGCCTATGGTGGCAGTGTGCCATGAATTCTTCCTCTATATTGGCCTTTCAGGAGGATTGTTACCATTGGGTTAGGGGGAGAGTTAGTGATAAACCTTTGCCCTTGGCAGCTTTGTGAGCAACGTTATCCCTAGAGCAGGAGGTTAGTTGCTGAGCCTCTGCTCTCCAGGGCATAACAGATCCTTTTCTTTACAAATAAAGTTGCATAGAAGCAGTGAAAGTGCACAAGAGTTTGGCTGAAATTTCATAGTGCTCCTGTCCTTGTCTTCTTGCATGTACAACCCTCTAGACTAGGGGCTCTCAAACTGGGGGTCATAGAATCATAGAATCATAGAATATCAGGGTTGGAAGGGACCCCAGAAGGTCATCTAGTCCAACCCCCTGCTCGAAGCAGGACCAATTCCCAGTTAAATCATCCCAGCCAGGGCTTTGTCAAGCCTGACCTTAAAAACCTCTAAGGAAGGAGATTCTACCATCTCCCTAGGTAACGCATTCCAGTGTTTCACCACCCTCTTAGTGAAAAAGTTTTTCCTAATATCCAATCTAAACCTCCCCCACTGCAACTTGAGACCATTACTCCTCGTTCTGTCATCTGCTACCATTGAGAACAGTCTAGAGCCATCCTCTTTGGAACCCCCTTTCAGGTAGTTGAAAGCAGCTATCAAATCCCCCCTCATTCTTCTCTTCTGCAGGCTAAACAATCCCAGCTCCCTCAGCCTCTCCTCATAACTCATGTGTTCCAGTCCCCTAATCATTTTTGTTGCCCTTCGCTGGACTCTCTCCAATTTATCCACATCCTTCTTGAAGTGTGGGGCCCAAAACTGGACACAGTACTCCAGATGAGGCCTCACCAATGTCGAATAGAGGGGAACGATCACGTCCCTCGATCTGCTCGCTATGCCCCTACTTATACATCCCAAAATGCCATTGGCCTTCTTGGCAACAAGGGCACACTGCTGACTCATATCCAGCTTCTCGTCCACTGTCACCCCTAGGTCCTTTTCCGCAGAACTGCTGCCTAGCCATTCGGTCCCTAGTCTGTAGCTGTGCATTGGGTTCTTCCGTCCTAAGTGCAGGACCCTGCACTTATCCTTATTGAACCTCATCAGATTTCTTTTGGCCCAATCCTCCAATTTGTCTAGGTCCTTCTGTATCCTATCCCTCCCCTCCAGCATATCTACCACTCCTCCCAGTTTAGTATCCTCCGCAAATTTGCTGAGAGTGAAATCCACACCATCCTCCAGATCATTTATGAAGATATTGAACAAAACCGGCCCCAGGACCGACCCTTGGGGTACTCCACTTGATACCGGCTGCCAACTAGATATGGAGCCATTGATCACTACCCGTTGAGCCTGACAATCTAGCCAGCTTTCTACCCACCTTATGGTGCATTCATGACCCTCAGGGGGTCATGAGGTTATTACATGGGGGGTCACGAGCTGTCAGCCTCCACTCCAAGCCCTGCTTTTCCTCCAGCATTTATAAAGGTGTTAAATATATAAAAAAGTGGTTTTAATTTATAAGGGTGGGGAGTAGCACTCAGAGGTTTGCTATGCGAAAGGGGTCACCAGTACAAAAGTTTGAGAACCACTGCTCTAGACAGTGTCACTATGAGAGTAGGAGAACTACGTGCAGCAGTTTTCTCCTCCTCATAGCCAAATCTAGTGTAGATGTCATTCATTTTCATAATCTGGAATAAAGTGCCCAGGCAAACTGATCATATCAGCTTTGTAGAGTAAGACTCATTTCCACTTTCACACCTGACTGTTGTTCCAGTTCCCTATGTGTGAGCATAATAGCTTGGAATAATAATTCCACAGGAAGCCCAGCTCTTGCTTTTTTCATGGTGTTCGCTTAAAGAGTATCTTCCAAGGGGAGAAGTCTCTTTTGAGGCAGCCCTCTTCTCCGTAATTCTGCTCACCATTTATGTCCAAACGGGGGAGGGAGCATTCTTTCAGTGCTGAGGAATTTTGTTGATTCCTTCATTCATTTGAGGAATAATTGGGGCTCACATCTGATTTCATGGCCCCCACATAGAAAAGGGATTGAGGACTAGAACTACACCTCTCTTCTTTTAACATAAGAACAATCATATGGGATCAGACCAATGGTCTGTCTAATCCAATATCCTGTCTGTCGACAGTGGCCGGTACTGAATGATTCAGGGGGAATGAACAGAACAGGTCAATTATTGAGTGATCCATCCCATCATCCGGTCCCAGCTTCTGGCAGTCATTGGTTTAGGGATATCCAGAACATGGGGTTGCATCAGTAACCATGTTGACTAATAGCCATTGATGGACCTATCCTCCATGAACTGATCTCAGTCTTTTTGAACCTACTTATACTTTTGATGTTCACATCCCCTGGCAATGAGTTCCTTGGATTGACTGTGTGTTCTGTGAAGAAATACTTCCTTATGTATGTTTTAAACCTGCTGCCTTTTAATTTCATTGGATGACCCCCTAGTTCTTGTGTTATGTGAAGGAGCAAATAACATTTTCCTGTTCACTTTCTCCACACCAGTCATGATTTTGTAGACCTCTATCATACCCCCTTAGTCCTCTCTTTTCTAAACTGAACAGTCCCAGTCTTTTTAATCTCTCCTCAAATGAAGCTGTTCCATACCCTTTGTTGCCCTTTTCTGTATCTTTTTCCAATTCCAATATACATTTTTTGAGACAGGGTGACCAGAACTTCTTGCAGTATTCAATGTGTGGGCATTCCATGGATTTATATAGAGGCAATATGATATTTTCTGTTTTATTATCTATCCCTTTCCTGATCGTTCCTAACATTGTTAGCTTTTTTGACTGCCACTGCACATTGAGTGGATGTTTTCAGAGAATTATCCACAATGACTCTAAGAGCTCTTTCTTGAGTGGGAATACCTAATTTAGACCCTAACATTTTGTATGTATAATTGGGATTATGTTTTTCAATGTGCATTGATTTGCACTTATCAACATTTCCCCATTCTCAAGATGTTCTCCGTATTCTTTTTAACAACCAGAAATATCTGGTTGGTGACCCATTTCCTCCATTGGTGTCTTTCTTCTCTTTAGTCCTGTGAATTAGAAGAGGGCCCACAAATGTAGATTACCTTGGAGACTCAGCAACAAAAAGAAGAAAAGAGGGGTGGAAGGGAGTGAGAAAATGTGTCATGAAGTGAAACACAATGAAGCAGCCCTTGCCAAGCCATGAATCTACTGGCGTGAGATCACAGCATATTCGCTAGTGCTGCTTTTAATCACGTTATTTGGGGTTTGAAGGCCACTGGCACATCACTGACACATCATGCAGAGTGACTGGATAGAGTATCAGCTCCATCAATGTGCAAGTGGCTACTGGACTCGACAGGAATAGATGGATGCTGGGAAACACACCAGTCCATTCACATTGGCAAATGCTATTTCCAGCTGTGGACTGAAATAACTACATGGTTTTTCAGCAGGCCTAATCCACTAACTGTGATTCTGCTCAAACATGACTAGTTAATATTAATGAAGTAGATTAGTGTCAAGAAATTGGCTGACAAGTAAACTATGAGGGTCTGTGTGCCTGGTTCTGGTGTTTGCTTTCAGTTCAAAAGGTCAAAGGATCCCATAGTTTAAGGTAGCACACTTACCAAGTGCACCTCTCCTGGAGGGGAAATGAAGGCTGCCCTGTGCTGCCCCACAAACCTTGCTTTGGCACTGAAACTTGCCAGGCTGGGCTTTAAGAACATAAGAATGGCCCTACTGGGTCAGACAAAAGGTCCATCTAGCCCAGTATCCTGTCTTCCGACAGTGGCCAATGCCAGGTGCCCCAGAGGGAATGAACAGAACAGATAATCGTCAAGTGATCCATTCCCTGTCGCTCATTCCCAGCCTCTGGCAAACAGATGCTAGGGACACCATTGCTGCCCATCCTGGCTAATAGCCATTGATGGACCTAACATCCCTGAACTCATCTAGGGTTTTTTTTTAACCCTGTTATAGTCTTGGCCTTCACAACATCCTCTGGTTGACCGTTGATTGTGTGAAGAAATACTTCCTTTTGTTTGTTTTAAAACCTGCTGCCTATTAATTTCATTTGGCGACCCCTAGTTTTTGTGTTATGAGAAGGAGTAAATACCACTTCCTTAAAAGCCGCCAAGAGTCCTGTGGCACCTTATAGACTAACAGACATATTGGAGCATGAGCTATTGGAGTATTCACCCACGAAAGCTCATGCTCCAATATGTCTGTTAGTCTATAAGGTGCCACAGGACTTTTTGCCACTTTTACAGATCCAGACTAACACGGCTACCCCTCTGAAGCTTAACACTTCCTTATTTACTTTCTCCACACCAGTCATGATTTTAAGAGACCTCTATCATATCCCCCCTTAGTCGTCTCTTTTCCAAGCTGAAAAGTCCCAGTCTTATTAATTTCTCCTCATATGGAAACCATTCCATACCCCTAATAATTTTTGTTGCCCTTTTCTGGACTTTTCCAATTCCAATATAGGTTTTTGTCTTGTGATGCAGTTTTTGGAAAAACTTTCATAGAATATCAGGGTTGGAAGGGACCTCAGGAGGTCATCTAGTCCAACCCCCTGCTCAAAGCAGGACCAATCCCCAACTAAATCATCCCAGCCAGGGCTTTGTCAAGCCTGACCTTAAAAATATCTAAGGAAGGAGATTCCACCACCTCCCTAGGTAATGCATTTAAGTGTTTCACCACCCTCCTAGTAAAAAAGTTTTTCCTAATATCCAACCTAAACCTCCCCCACTGCAACTTGAGGCCATTACTCCTTGTCCAAAATGTCATCAGCTACCACTGAGAACAGTCTAGATCCATCCTCTCTGGAACCCCCTTTCAGGTAGTTGAAAGCAGCTATCAAATCCCCCCTCATTCTTCTCTTCTGCAGACTAAACAATCCCAGTTCCCTCAGCCTCTCCTCATAAGTCATGTGTTCCAGTCCCCTAAGCATTTTTGTTGCCCTCCGCTGGACTCTTTCCAACTTTTTCACATCCTTCTTGTAGTGTGGGGCCCAAAACTGGACACAGTACTCCACATGAGGCCTCACCAATGTTGAATAGAGGGGAACAATTACGTCCCTCGATCTGCTGGCAGTGCCCCTACATATACATCCCAAAATGCCATTGGCCTTCTTGGCAACAAGGGCACACTGTTGACTCATATCCAGCTTCTCGTCCACTGTAACCCCTAGGTCCTTTTCTGCAGAACTGCTGCCGAGCCATTCGGTCCCTAGTCTGTAGCGGTGCATGGGATTCTTCCGTCCTAAGTGCAGGACTGTGCACTTGTCCTTGTTGAACCTCATCAGATTTCTTTTGGCCCAATCCTCTAATTTGTCTAGGGCCCTCTGTATCCTATCCCTACCCTCCAGCGTATCTACCACTCCTCCCAGTTTAGTGTCATCTGCAAACTTGCTGAGAGTGCAATCCACACCATCCTCCAGATCATTTCTGAAGATATTGAACAAAACCGGCCTGAGGACCGAACCTTGGGGCACTCTACTTGATACCGGCTGCCAACTAGACATGGAGCAATTGATCACTACCTGTTGAGCCCGACAATCTAGCCAATTTTCTATCCACCTTATAGTCCATTCATCCAGCGCATACTTCTTTAACTTGCTGGCAAGAATACTGTGGGAGACCGTGTCATAAGCTTTGCTAAAGTCAAGGAACAACATGTCCACCGCTTTCCCTTCATCCACAGAGCCAGTTATCTCGTCATAGAAGGCAATTAGATTAGTCAGGCATGACTTGCCCTTCATGAATCCATGCTGACTGTTCCTGATCACTTTCCTCTCGTGTAAGTGCTTCAGGATTGATTCCTTGAGGACCTGCTCCATGATTTTTCCAGGGACTGAGGTGAGGCTGACTGGCCTGTAGTTCCCAGGATCCTCCTTCTTCCCTTTTTTAAAGATGGGCATTACATTAGCCTTTTTCCAGTCATCCGGGACTTCCCCCGATTGCCATGAGTTTTCAAAGGTAATGGCCAATGGCTCTGCAATCACATCCACCAACTCCTTCAGCACTCTCGGATGCAGCGCATCCGGCCCCATGGACTTGTGCTCGTCCAGCTTTTCTAAATAGTCCTGAACCACTTCTTTCTCCACAGAGGGCTGGTCATCTCTTCCCCATGCTGTGCTGCCCAGTGCAGTAGTCTGGGAGCTGACCTTGTTCGTGAAAACAGAGGCAAAAAAAGCATTGAGTACATTAGCTTTTTCCACCTCCTCTGTCACTAGGTTGCCTCCCTCATTCAGTAAGGGGCCCACACTTTCCTTGAATTTCTTCTTGTTGCTAACATATCTGAAGAAACCCTTCTTGTTACTCTTAACATCTCTTGCTAGCTGCAACTCCAGGTGTGATTTGGCCTACCTGATTTCACTCCTGAATGCCTGAGCAATATTTTTATACTCTTCCCTGGTCATTTGTCCAACCTTCCACTTCTTGTAAGCTTCTTTTTTGATTTTAAGATCAGCAAGGATTTCATTGTTAAGCCAAGCTGGTTGCCTGCCATATTTACTATTCTTTCTACATATTGGGATGGTTTGTCCCTGTAACCTCAATAAGGATTCTTTAAAATACAGCCAGCTCTTCTGGACTCCTTTCCCCCTCATGTTATTCTCCCAGGGGATCCTGCCCATCAGTTCCCTGAGGGAGTCAAAGTCTGCTTTTCTGAAGTCCAGGGTCCGTATTCTGCTACTCTCCTTTCTTCCCTGTGTCAGGATCCTGAACTCAACCATCTCATGGTCACTGCCTCCCAGATTGCCATCCACTTTTGCTTCCCCTGCTAATTCTTCCCGGTTTGTGAGCAGCAGGTCAAGAAGAGCTCTGCCCCGAGTTGGTTCCTCCAGCACTTGCACCAGGAAATTGTCCCCTACACTTTCCAAAAACTTCCTGGATTGTCTGTGCACCGCTGTATTTCTCTCCCACCAGATATCAGGGTGATTGAAGTCTCCCATGAGAAGCAGGGCCTGTGATCTAGTAGCTTCTGCGAGTTGCCGGAAGAAAACCTCATCCACCTCATCCCCCTGGTCCGGTGGTCTGTAGCAGACTCCCACCATGACATCACCCTTGTTGCTCACACTTCTAAACTTAATCCAGAGACACTCAGGTTTTCCTGCAGTTTCATACTTGAGCTCTGAGCAGTCATACTTCTACCTTACATATATTGCAACTCCCCCATCTTTTCTGCCCCGCCTGTCCTTCCTGAACAGTTTATATCCATCCATGACAGTACTCCAGTCATGTGAATTATCCCACCAAGTCTCTGTTATTCCAATCACATCATAATTCCTTGACTGTGCCAGGACTTCCAGTTCTCCCTGCTTGTTTCCCAAGCTTTTTGCATTTGTGTATAGGCAGTTGAGATAACTCGCTGATCGTCCCTCTTTCTCAGTATGAGGCAGGAGCCCGCCCCTCTCACACTCTCCTGCTCGTGCTTCCCCCCAGTATCCCACTTCCCCACTTACCTTTGGTCTCTTTCACCCGGTGAACCTAGTTTAAAGCCCTCCTCACTAGGTTAGCCAGCCTGCTTGCGAAGATGCTCTTCCCTCTCTTCGTTAGGTGGAGCCCATCTCTGCCTAGCACTCCTCCTTCTTGGAACACCATCCCATGGTCAAAGAATCCAAAGCCTTGAGGAAAAATCCTGTTGGCTGATTTTTGAGGTCTGAAAACATGAAAAAAGTAATTCTTCTGCCTCCAGAAAATAACTGTGTTCCTATTCAGCTAAATCAGCAATGGCTGGGCGACAAAATGTCAATCTTCGAATGTCAGGGACAGGTGCTGGGGGAGGGGAGGAGAAGATGTTGGCTTTGAATTACCATAGTTGTTACAGGTTTCAGAGTAACAGCTGTATTAGTCTGTATTAGCAAAAAGAAAAGGAGTACTTGTGGCACCTTAGAGACTAACCAATTTATTTGAGCGTAAGCTTTCATGAGCTACAGCTCATTTCATCGGGTGCGTAAAGTGGAAAATACAGCGAGGATGTTTTTATACACACAGACCATGAAAAATGGGTGTTTATCACTACAAAAGGTTTTTTCTCCCCCCCACCCCACTCTCCTGCTGGTAATAGCGTATTTAAAGTGATCACTCTCCTTACAATGTATATGATAATCAAGGTGGGCCATTTCCAGCACAAATCCAGGGTTTAACAAAAACGTTTGAGGAACAGTGGGAGGGAGGAAGGAATAAACAGGGGGAAATAGGTTACTTTTTATAATGACTCAACCACTCCCAGTCTCTATTCAAGCCTAAGTTAATTGTATCCAATTTGCAAATGAATTCCAATTCAGCAGTCTCTCGTTGGAGTCTGTTTCTGAAGTTTTTCTGTTGTAATATCGCAACTTTCATGTCTGTAATCGCGTGACCAGAGAGATTGAAGTGTTCTCCGACTGGTTTATGAATGTTATAATTCTTGACATCTGATTTGTGTCCATTTATTCTTTTACGTAGAGACTGTCCAGTTTGACCAATGTACATGGCAAAAGGGCATTGCTGGCACATGATGGCATATATCACATTGGTAGATGTGCAGGTGAACGAGCCTCTGATAGTGTGGCTGATGTTATTAGGCCCTGTGATGGTGTCCCCTGAATAGATATGTGGGCACAGTTGGCAACGGGCTTTGTTGTAAGGATAGGTTCCTGGGTTAGTGGTTCTGTTGTGTGGTATGTGTTTGCTGGTGAGTATTTGCTTCAGGTTGGGGGGCTGTCTGTAGGCAAGGACTGGCCTGTCTCCCAAGATTTGTGAGAGTGATGGGTCGTCCTTCAGGATAGGTTGTAGATCCTTGATAATGCGTTGGAGGGGTTTTAGTTGGGGGCTGAAGGTGACGGCTAGTGGTGTTCTGTTATTTTCTTTGTTAGGCCTGTCCAGTAGTAGGTGACTTCTGGGTACTTCTTAATTGATCCATCTTATTTCATTCAAACTTGTTTTTCATTTCTGAGTGTCTTTTACCTCAGGTGTTTGTTTTTTTAGCTTCTTCCAGTTCTTTTTATCACTTCCCCCACTCCTGATACCAAGTGTTGTTTTATATTCAAGTAATCCACTAGTCTTAATAATAATTCATTGCTAGTAACTTAACAACAGTCTTTATTAGATACATTGTTAACATATAGACAGAGCATCTTAACTCAGGTCTATCTGTCAGTCTAACTTAAAACTAACAGTCTCTTTCCGCTGTCAGCTCCCTTGCCCTGGAGGGTCTGTTCATTCTCTTACTACTGCAGTAACACCGTGCACTACTCAAAAAAATACATCATTTACTCTGGGAAAGGAAAGAGCAAAGGGGAGTGAAGCAAGAAAAGGAAAGCAGGGTTAAAAGCAAAAGAGAGATTAATTGACAATGTTACAATTAGATATAGTCCCCTATAGACAGTGGTTAATGGGTAAGAACAGAGCTGAGGTAATATTCTTTATAACTGAAACAGCCCCCTTTTCCTGCACCTCAGCCAACTTTTGCATTGAAGAACGCAGCCTTTGGAGGACCTTTTAAAGAAGAAAAAATATTCCACTGTTAAACTGCGAGTGAGAGGATGAGTGCCACACAGATTCTTAAAAAATAACATATAATGTATATGGAAAAGGAATACTTGTAGCACCTTAGAGACTAACAAATTTATTTGTATATAACTCTCTGCAGCCAGCATTTGGAATACTGATGGGCCCTTTCCTTCAACAGAACTATGAGGTAGTGGCTCTCTAGGTGTTTTCCCACACAGCCTGGAGTCTTCAGGCCCTCAGAGTTTTCCCCACTTTGTTGCTGTTCCATGAGTTACAATGCAGGGTGAACCTTAGTGTGCACACTCCCTCCCCTCCAATCTTCTTATGGAGAGGACTTCAGTTTCTGCAGCGTGGCATCAGAGGTGCAGTGTGTCACCTGATTCCTCAGAGCCCGTGAAGAATGGCAGCCCTACTCTTCCCCTTCAAACTCCGCAGAATCCCCTCAGCTGCCAGCAAGATCGGGACTGTGTAGCCTGGATCCAAGATGGTGCAGCTCACACAGCAGGCACACCTTAATCTTGTATCACACAGCCACAGGGCTGTCTCCAGTTCCCCTATTTATACCCATCTCCCCCAGAGTGCTGATGGGCTCAGCTGTCAGACATGAATATGTGAAGCCTGAAAGACTGCTCATCCTTCATAGAAACCCTGTGCAGTTTCAGCAACAGCTACTGACCATGACCAGTATCTACCACACCCCCAGCTCTCGGTGCCTCTGTGCCCTTCTAAGTGACCTGCCCTGCCCTCCGCACATGTGCCAAGACTCAGAGGATTCAATTAAAATCCATGTCCCCTCCCCACTGCTGCTCTCCCCTCTTTGGAGGCAACAGACATCAAATGCTGCAATATTTGTGGGTCACCAGTGCACAGCTACATTATTCCTCGGATTGCAGAGGACTGGTGCAGTCACAGCCCTCAAGCTGAGAAAGTGCAAAGATTGCTGAGTGTAGTGTCCACTGCAGCAACCTAGAACAACACAGCCTGCATCATGGTCCCCCAGTCTGCTCTGTGCACACTAGCATTTGCAGGACGGGGTGGAATCTCCAAAACAGCTAGCAGAGTTTAACTGCAGCTGATTGGCTGGTGCTTTGTTGAGATTCCCCCCTCTCTAAACCCATTTAGAAACATGCTGCCTGCCCAAGACGATGATGCATGAGTTGTTCAGGAAACATGTTCACACCTGAAGCAATGATACCCACGTGGTGTCCAGGATGGGCCACCCTCTAGACAAAGGGCCCTTTCCAGAAGCATGGCTCTTCTAGCCCTCTCTTGGTCTCTTGATGGTTTTATCAGTGCTCTGCAGTATTAGTCAAAACACCCTTTTTCCCCTTACAACATAGTAATTGGTTTCCAGGCTAAGCTAGGGAGTGAGCGGCTCTTTCATCCAAGTAATTTGTGTCTGAAATGGATTGACCTTTCTATTTGTGCAGTTTAACGTAACTCACAGCTGAAGGGGTTGACAGCAGAGTCATAGGGAGGAAGCATTCCATCACTTCAGATTTCTCTCTGTGTTGAAGAGATTTAGATCCCCCAAGAGAGACTTTTGCATTTCTTCTGCTTTTGGCTGCCTTGACATCTGTACCTGTGGACATAGTAAAAGCCCCTGAGATTTACAACTGCTCCTGGTAGTTTACATTGGCCCGTAAATGGCAATTCTTTGAAAGACAACTTCAGGTACATTGCCTTCTAGGCCCCACACCATGCCAAGGCACAGGGGAGATGGGTTTTACACAAAGGATCTAGGAAGAATTTCCAGGGAGGAGATTATTCATCCCTGTCTCCGCTTTGTGGCTTAGTGCAAATCAATTGCTCTGCTGCTGCACTCCAGATCACTGAGTAGCAGCTGCTGAGCCCTGAACACCCCACACAGGAGGTTTATAGACTTGTGGATCTACATAGAGACAGATCCACTGGATCCTTCCCCATCCCACCTTCACCCTGCCCCAGAGAAAGACACCCCATGGGCTGCCTCTTCTGCAGCAGAATTCCTCTTCTGGGATTAGGGCATTCCATGTCTGTGGGGGCAGGGACATCATATATCCCTTTTTGACATGCAGCTGCTCTCAGCCTATTCACAAATTCCCAATGGCACAGGGCCGGGCCTGTCCTTCTGGAAATCTCCCACTGGCTTCCACTCCTGCCGAGATTTGACCCAAATGCATTGGAAAGAGAAGATGTGGATCAAAGATATTCCATAGCTCAAACAGGAAATATGGGCTGGGTGCAGGAATACCTGAGGGTCTCTGGTCTACACTGTATAGATCAGACTAGATGGTCATAATGGGCCCTTCAGGCCTCAAAAGTTTTGACTCTTGAGCAGAGTAATTTCCTCATGTGCTTACCAACAGACCCAAACTGTCCTATGAAGGCCAACTGTCTCCCTGCTGCATAGTGGGTGGGCTGTCAGCTCCTTCAGGAGGGATAGGTGATGCTCTGTACCTCGGGGGAACACCCTACACCCCCATGTTCATCCTTATAATATGATTGTGTGGTATCCAATGCAAAGTTTGTCATGCCGGGTGTCTTCAGAAGGCTCATGATGCACTGAGCATTGTTGTGATAGTAATGTTATAGGCTGTAATTTCATGTTTATAGTTATGAGGCTCAAAATATGTCTTTGTGGCTTAAACAAACCCACACAAAACTCTCCAAGAGCAGAGGGGCAGTTCACACCTCATCAGGGCATGTATGGAACAACCCCAGCCCAGCCTCACAGGAACAAAGGACACTAGCCTAGGCAGCAACAAAGGATCTGCTGGACTCTTGAGCGAGTCACCCCCTTCCCTTGGTCAGTTTGGGACTACGATGAGGTAATGCTCACCTGACTCTGAAGGGGTGGGGGCAAAGCCAAGAGGGAAGAAAGAACATGATGAAAGGGAGAGATGTTTGCCATGTTCTTGCTCTCTCTTCCACCTCCATCTACAGACATCACCACCAAGTGACTGAAGCACTGATCAAAGGGGAGAGCCTGGCTGAAGGGCAACCAGACAACCTGTGGTGAGAAGCATATAAGTTTGTAAGGACACTGAAAGTGTTAAGATCAGCTTAGAATGCGTTTTGCTTTTATTTCATTTGACCAAATCTGACTTGTTATGTTTTGACTTATAATCACTTAAAATCCATCTTTCATAGTTAATACATTTGTTTGTTTATTCTACCTGAAACAGTGCGTTTGGTTTGAAGCATGTCAGAGACTCCCCTTAGGATAACAAGCCTGGTACATATCAATTTCTTGGTTAAATTGATGAACTCGTATAAGCTTGCAGCGTTCAGCGGGCATAACTGAACACTGCAAGACAGAGGTTCCTAGGGTTTTGTCTGGGACCGGAGGTATTGGCTAGTGTCATTCGGTTGCACAATCCAAGGAGCAGCTACATGCTAGAGGCTGTGTATGAACAGGCCAGGAGTGGGAGTTCTCACGTCAGAGCAGGGTAAGGCTGGCTCACAGAGTCGAGGATTGGAGTAATCTAGCAGATCAGCGGTCCAGATAACACCAGGGGAACATCACACGTGGCCTGTGCTTTGGGCCCTTGTCCCTCCGGGCAGGTGGAAGACCACTGGGAAAGTACTTGTTATGTTGCCTGCAGAGAGCACCAATGATCCCTTTGAGACAAATCGTGTGCTGATTGCTTTTAACTGAAGCATATGTTTGGCCTGTACTCAAAAAGCCATCTCTAGAGGTGGACACTCAATCCAGCCAATTTTAACTGGCCTCTAACCTGGCTTCCATGTCTGGTTGAGAATTTGGAAAAGACGCCAGTGAGAGAATGCTCAGACTCTGGTTACCTCTGAGTTCCTTGATCCTTGTGAGTTGACACTGCAGTCTGGGTTGGGCAAAGACATTTCAACTGTGGTGCTCCTAGAAGTGGAGGATGTTCAGGTGTTCATGCTGCTGTTGATCTATCAGCTCCCTTCAATACTGAGGGAGGTGGGGTTTACTGGTAATGGGCAGTAGTAGACTGGTCTGCCTTTAGGTGGCTTAGTCTCTCTTGGAGAGACCCCAGAGAGCTGTGTTGTGTAAATCCTCCTCTCCCACAGAGCTACCACAGGATTGTAGGTTGCCATCTCTCTTATTGAATGCATGTGTGAGGTGTCAGGTCGGTCAGTGGGGAGGCACAGCTAGACGACTTTTCAGGAGCTTGGTGATATGCAGCTTTATACTGCCCTCTTGTCCAGCCTGGGCAGTGTGTGTTTGAGCATCTTTCCCAGCACAGGAATGACACTGGGGTGTGGATGAGAACAAAGCAGCAGACTCCACCTGGAGAAGACTGAAGTGACTATGGTGGGCTAGGGCGAGCAAGCAGAGGAGACAATGGAGATTATATTATTAATTATAATTATATTGTATTATATTAGCCCCCCTGACTCACAGAATCATAGAATATCAGGGTTGGAAGGGACCTCAGGAGGTCATCTAGTCCAACCCCCTGCTCAAAGCAGGACCAATCCCCAATTAAATCATCCCAGCCAGGGCTTTGTCAAGCCTGACCTTAAAAACTTCTAAGGAAGGAGATTCTACCACCTCCCTAGGTAACACATTCCAGTGTTTCACCACCCTCCTAGTAAAAAAGGTTTTCCTAATATCCAACCTAAACCTCCCCCACTGCAACTTGAGACCATTACTCTTTGTCCTGTCCTTTTCTACCACTGAGAATAGTCTAGAACCATCCTCTCTGGAACCACCTCTCAGGTAGTTGAAAGCAGCTATCAAATCCCCCCTCATTCTTCTCTTCCGCAGACTAAACAATCCCAGTTCCCTAAGCCTCTCCTCATAAGTCATGTGTTCCAGACCCCTAATCATTTTTCCCCTAATCATCCTTCGCTGGACTCTCTCTAATTTTTCCACATCCTTCTTGTAGTGTGGGGCCCAAAACTGGACACAGTACTCCAGATGAGGCCTTACCAATGTCGAATAGAGAGGAACGATCACGTCCCTCGATCTGCTGGCTATGCCCCTACTTATACATCCCAAAATGCCATTGGCCTTCTTGGCAACAAGGGCACACTGTTGACTCATATCCAGCTTCTCGTCCACTGTAACCCCTAGGTCCTTTTCCGCAGAACTGCTGCCGAGCCATTCGGTCCCTAGTCTGTAGCGCTGCATGGGATTCTTCCGTCCTAAGTGCACGACCTTGCACTTATCCTTGTTGAACCTCATCAGATTTATTTTGGCCCAATCCTCCAATTTGTCTAGGTCCTTCTGTATCCTATCCCTACCTGCCATCATATCTACCACTCCTCCTAGTTTAGTATCATCTGCAAATTTGCTGAGAGTGCAATCCACACCATCCTCCAGATCATTTATGAAGATATTGAACAAAACCGGCCCCAGGACCGACCCTTGGGGCACTCCACTTGATACCGGCTGCCATCTAGACATGGAGCCATTGATCACTACCCGTTGAGCCCGACAATCTAGCCAACTTTCTACCCACCTTATAGTGCATTCATCCAGCCCATACTTCTTTAACTTGCTGACAAGAATACTGTGGGAGACCGTGTCAAAAGCTTTGCTAAAGTCAAGAAACAATACATCCACTGCTTTCCCTTCATCCACAAAACCAGTAATCTCATCATAGAAGGCGATTAGATTAGTCAGGCATGACCTTCCCTTGGTGAATCCATGCTGACTGTTCCTGATCACTTTCCTCTAGTGTAAGTGCTTCAGGATTGATTCCTTGAGGATCCGCTCCATGATTTTTCCGGGGACTGAGGTGAGGCTGACTGGCCTGTAGTTCCCAGGATCCTCCTTCTTCCCTTTTTTAAAGATGGGCACTACATTAGCCTTTTTCCAGTTGTCCGGGACTTCCCCCGATCACCATGAGTTTTCAAAGATAATGGCCAATGGCTCTGCAATCACAGCCGCCAACTCCTTTAGCACTCTCGGATGCAATGCATCCGGCCCCATGGACTTGTGCAAGTCCAGCTTTTCTAAATAGTCCCGAACCACTTCTTTCTCCACAGAGGGCTGGCCACCTACTCCCCATACTGTGTTGCCCAGCGCAGCAGTCTGGGAGCTGACCTTGTTCGTGAAGACAGAGGCAAAAAAAGCATTGAGTACATTCGCTTTTTCCACCTCCTCTGTCACTAGGTTGCCTCCCTCATTCAGTAAGGGGCCCACACTTTCCTTGGCTTTCTTCTTGTTGCCAACATACCTGAAGAAACCCTTCTTGTTACTCTTGACATCTCTTGCTAGCTGCAGCTCCAGGTGCGATTTGGCCCTCCTGATTCCATTCCTACATGCCCAAGCAACATTTTTATACGCTTCCCTGGTCATTTGTCCAATCTTCCACTTCTTGTAAGCTTCTTTTTTATGTTTAAGATCCGCAAGGATTTCACTGTTAAGCCAAGCTGGTCGCCTGCCATATTTACTATTCTTTCTACACATTGGGATGGTTTCTCCCTGTAACCTCAATAGGGATTCTTTGAAATACAGCCAGCTCTCCTGGATTCCTTTCCCCCTCATGTTATTCCCCCAGGGGATCCTACCCATCAGTTCCCTGAGGGAGTCGAAGTCTGCTTTCCTGAAGTCCAGGGTCCGTATTCTGCTGCTTACCTTTCTTCCCTGTGTCAGGATCCTGAACTCGACCAACTCATGGTCACTGCCTCCCAGATTGCCATCCACTTTTGCTTCCCCTACTAATTCTTCCCGGTTTGTGAGCAGCAGGTCAAGAAAAGCTCTCCCCCTAGTTGGCTCCTCCAGCACTTGCACCAGGAAATTGTCCCCTACATTTTCAAAAAACTTCCTGGATTGTCTGTGCACCGCTGTAGTGCTCCCAGCGATATCAGGATGATTAAAGTCGCCCATGAGAACCAGGGCGTGCAATCTAGTAGTTTCTGCGAGTTGCCGGAAGAAAGCCTCATCCACCTCATCCCCCTGGTCCGGTGGTCTGTAGCAGACTCCCACCATGACATCACTCTTGTTGCTCACACTTCTAAACTTAATCCAGAGACACTCAGGTTTTTCTGCAGTTTCATACCGGAGCTCTGAGCAGTCATACTTCTCCCTTACATACAGTGCTACTCCCCCACCTTTTCTGCCCTGCCTGTCCTTCCTGAACAGTTTATAACCATCCATGACAGTACTCCAGTCATGTGAGTTATCCCACCAAGTCTCTGTTATTCCAATCATGTCATAATTCCTTGCCTTCACCAGGACCTCCAGTTCTCCCTGCTTGTTTCCAAGGCTTTGTGCATTTGTATATAGGCACTTGAGATAACCTGCTGATCACCCCTCATTCTCAGTATGAGGTAGGAGCCCTCCCCTCACAGACATTCCTGCCTGTGCTTCCTCCCAGTATCCTGCATGCCCACTTACCTCAGGGCTTTGGTCTCCTTCCCCCGGTGAACCTAGCTTAAAGCCCTCCTCACTAGGTTAGCTGGCCTGCTCGCAAAGATGCTCTTCCCTCTCTTCGTTAGGTGGAGCCCGTCTCTGCCCAGCACTCCTCCTTCATGGAACACCATCCCATGGTCAAAGAATCCAAAGCCTTCTCTCCGACACCACTGAGGGCATTTGTCCATCTTTTGTCACCAAAGTCAGCCTGTGGTGAGAAGCATCTAAGTTTGTATTCAGCCACGAAAGCTTATGCGCCAATATGTCTGTTAGTCTATAAGGTGCTACAGGACTCTTTGCCGCTAAGTTTTAAGGGTACTGAAAGTGTTAAGATCAGCTTAGAATGTGTTTTGCTTTTATTTCATTGACCAAATCTGACTTCTTGTGCTTTGACTTACAATCACTTAAAATCTATCCTTTGTAGTTAATACATTTGTTCATTCTACTTGAAGCAGTGCGCTTGGTTTGAAGCATGTCAGAGGCTCCCCTTGGGATAACAAGCCTGGTACATATGAATTTCTTTGTTAAGTTGACAAACTCATATAAGCTTGCAGCGTCCAGTGGGCATAACTGGACACTGCAAGACGGAGGTTCCTAGGGTTGTGTCTGGGACCAGAGATATTGGCTAGTGTCATTTGGTTGCACAATCTAAGCAGCAGCTGGCCAAAAGTGCTCACTCACGTAGCTGGGAGCAGCTTACATGCTAGAGGCTGTGCGTGAACAGCCCGGGAGTGGGGGTTCTCACGTCAGAGCAGGGTAAGGCTGGCTCCCAGAGTTGAGCATTGGAGTGACCTAGCAGATCACCAGTCCAGATAACATCAGCGGAACGTCACAGGTTCTAAAATGCAGAACTCAAGTCATGGCATTGAAGGCCCATTCACCTTCCTTGGAAAGAGGGTGGCAGTGGTCAGGCTGCAGCTGTGGCTCCAAATGGCAGGTCTCTCCCAGGAAATGCAGGCCTGGATCCAGGACCTCCCCTTTGATTGAGTTGGTCTGTTCTCGGATCAAACAGATGCCAGGCTGCATGGGTTGAAGGACACTAGGGCTACCCTTTGCTCATTGGGCATGCACATGCCACAATCAGCCAGAAAGCCCTCCCAGCCACTACCACTGCCAAAACCCTGTCAACCTCATTCAGGGATCTACAAGGAGTAGGGATGCAAGTTTTAGTCATCGTCACCCTTTTTCCTCCCGCTCACCAACCCAGCCTGGGGCCGCCAAACACCCAGAGGGCCAGTAGTGATCATTTTGAGGGTGTGCCTGACAGCAACGCCCCAGTCAGTCGATCAGATCCTGCCCGCCTTTTCCTCAACCGCCTCTCTCCCTGCCGTTCATCCTGGTTGCAGGTAACATGGGACCACTGGGTCCTGGACATAGTAGCTCTGCGCTGTACCCTGCCATTCTTAGCCGCCTCTCCTTCCCAACCTCCAATTTTCCCATCCCTCTTCAGGGACCCTTCTCACGAGCAACTCTTCATTCAGAAGGTTGAGAAACTCCTGGGCTTGGGGGCTGTGGAGGAGGTTCCTCGGGACCTGGAAGGAAAAGGATTCTATTCCTGCTACTTCCTAATCCCAAAGGCCAAACAGGGCCTCAGACCCATCCTGGACTTACGTGGCCTCAACAAGTCTCTCAAGAAGTTGAAATTCCACATGGTCTCCCTGGCCTCCATCATTCCTTCCCTGGATCCAGAGGACTGGTACGCCAGAAGGATGCTTACTTTCATGTCTCCGTATTCCCAGGCCACAGACATTTCCTGCATTTCATAGTGGCAGGGCACCATTTCCAGTTCACAGTGCTACCTTTTGGCCTGTCCTTGTTCCCCAGAGTGTTCACGAAATGCGTGGCACCAGTAGCAGCTTATCTGAGACATGGGGGGGTCCAGATCTTCCCCATCTCGATGATTGGCTCATCAAGGACAGGTCTCCGGAGCAGGTGCCATGGAGCCTTGATCTGGTAAGGTCCATTTGCAATGATCTGGGCCTGTTAATAAACACAGAGAAGTCCATCTTAACGCCAGTCCAATGCATAGAGCAATTCTTGACTCTATGTGAGCCAGGGCCTTCCTTTTGGAAGAGCACTTTCAGGCCATGTATTCGTGGCGATCGGGGGAGGTACTAGACGCTTGGAAAAAGGCAAATATAATGCCCATATTTTAAAAAGGGAAGAAAGAGAACCCGGGGAACTACAGACTGGTCAGCCTCACTTCAGTCCCCAGCAAAATCATGGAGTAGGTCCTCAAGGAATCCATTTTGAAGCACTTGGAGGAGAGGAAGGTGATCAGGAACAGTCATACCTGACCAACCTGACTGCCTTCTATGAGGAGATAACTGGCTCTGTGGATATGGGGAAAGTTTTTGATATGGTCTCCCACAGTATTCTTGCCAGCAAGTTAAAGTATGGATTGGATTAATGTACTATAAGGTGGATAGAAAACTGGCTAGATTGTCAGGCTCAATGGGTAGTGATCAACAATTCAGTGTCTAGTTGGCAGCCGGTATCAAACTCAGTGCCCCAGGGGTCGGTCCTGGGGCCAGTTTTGTTCAACATCTTTATCAATGATCTGGATGATGGCATTAATTGCACATTCAGCAAGTTCGCAGATGATACTAAGCTAGGAGGAGAGGTTGATACGATGGAGGGTAGGGATAGGGCCCAGCGTGACCTAGACAAATTGGAGGATTGAGCCAAAAGAAATCTGATGAGGTTCAACAAGGACAAGTGCAGAGTCCTGCACTTAGGAAGGAAGAATCCCATGCACTGCTACAGGCTGGGGACCGACTGGCTAAGCAGCAGTTCTGCAGAAAAGGACCTGGGGATTACAGTGGACAAGAAGCTGGATATGAGTAAGCAGTGTGCCCTCATTGCCAAGAAGGCCAACGGCATATTGGGCTGTATTAGTAGGAACATCGCCAGCAGATTGAGGAAAGTAATTATTCCCCTTTATTCGGCACTGGTGAGGCCACACCAGTATTGCATCCAGTTTGGTCCCCCCACTACAGAAGGGATGTGGACAAATTGGAGAGAGCCCAGTGGAAGGCAATGAAAAAGATTAGGGGGCTGGAGCACATCACTTATGAGGAGAGGCTAAGGGAACTGGGGTTATTTAGTCTGCAGAAGAGAAGAGTGAGGGGGGGATTTCATAGCAGTCTTCAACTACCTAAAGGTGGGCTCCAAAGACCTAGGCTGTTCTCAGTCTTGGGAGATGATAGAACAAGAAGGAATGGTCTCAAGTTGCAGTGGGGGAGGTCTAGGTTGGATATTAGGAAATACTATTTCACTAAGAAGGTGGTGAAGCACTGGAATGAGTTATCTAGGGAGGTGGTGGAATCTCCATCCTTAGAGGTTTTTAAGGCCCGAATTGACAAAGCTCTGGCTGTGATGATTCAATTAGTGTTGTTCCTGCTTTGAGCAGGGGATTGGACTAGATGACCTCCTGAGGTCTCTTCCAACCCTAATAGTCTATGATTCTATGTAAAGAATCATCTTCTCACCACAGCCCACACGTGCCTGCGACTAATGGGCCACATAGTGCACGTACATGGTCAGCCATGCTTAACTTCATCTACAGCCTCTGCAGGCATAGCTGGCCTCAGTCTATATCCCCAGCACGCATGCCCTGGGCTGAGTGATCACAGTGCCGAGCCACTTCCTCTCATCCTTGGACTGGTGGCTGGATCCTGAGTTGGTGCTGCAGGGGGTTCCCTTCGTGACCTGTCTCCATTGCTTACCCTGATCTCTGATGGGTCAGACCTGGGCTGGGGAGCCCATCTGGGGAAGCTCAACACCCAGGGCTGCTGGCTACACAGTGATCTAGCCCTTCATATCAACGTCAGGGAGCTCAGAACGGTTCACCTGGCCTGCCAAGCATTCTTGCCCCACCTGAAGGGCAGGGCGGTACAGGTGCCTACAGACAATACGGACGTGATGTATTACATCAATAGTCAGGGCGACGCCAGGTCTTTGGCCCTTTCTCAGGAGGCACTCAGCCTCTGGGACTTATGTATGAGGCATGCTATTCATCTGGTGGCCGCCCACCTGCCTGGAACCAGGAACGTCCTGGTGGATTGCCTCAGCAGGACCTTCTCATCTTGCCACAAATTGTCACTTCATCAGGAGGTGATCTGCCTAATCTTCCACAGGTGGGGGACTCCCCAGATTGACCTGTTTGGATCCAGGCAAAACTGAAAGTATCAGGTGTTCTGTTCTATGCAGGGCATGTCACGTGTTCTGTCTCTGTCGGAGGCCTTCCTGATTCCATGGTCGAGTGCAATGATGTACGCCTTCCCGCCGGTACCATTGATCCACAAGGTACTGCTGAAGGTGAAGCAAGATAGAGCGTCTGTTTTCCTCATAGCCCCAGCGTGGCCTCGTCAACACTGGTTCGGCATGCTGCTGAGTCTTTCGGCAGCCACCATGTTGCAGCTACCTCTTCAGTTGGATCTGCTGTTCCAGAACCACAGCAACCTGCTGCACCTGAACCTGGCATCACTGCACTTGACAGCTTGGCTGCTCCGGGGCTGAGTATGGATGAATGGGAGTGCTCCGCTGGTGTCCAGCAGTTCTGCTGGGCAGCAGAAAACCATCCACCAGGGCTACATATGTGGGAAAGTGGAAGCAGTTCACATGTTGGGCCTCGGGCTGACACATTTGTGCAGAAGAGGCCCCACTGCAGGACATCCTGGACTACTTACTGCAACTTAAGCACCAGGGTCTGTAACTATCTTCCATCAAGGTACAGCTGGTGGCCACTTCGGCGTTCCACCCTCCATTTTGAGGTCGGTCGGTCTTCGCCCATCCCATCACAGTGCGGTTCCTGAAAGGTCTGGAGCGCCTTTACCCACATGTCCGGGACCCCGTCCCACCTTGGGACCTGAATCTTGTGCTGTCGAGGCTCATGGGTCCCCCCTTTGAGCCCTTGGCTTCCTGCTCCCTCCTGCTTCTCTCTTGGAAAGTTTCCTTCTTGGTCGCTATAACTTTGGCCTGTGGGTGCTCAGATAGGAGCCACCCTATACGGTCTTCTATAAGTACAAGATCCAGCTGTATCCACACCCAGCTTTTCTGCCCAAAGTTGTCTCCCAGTTCCACACTGGTTGGGACATTTATTTACCAGTCCTTTGTCCAAAACCTTATGTGATGGAGGAGGAACATAGGTTGCATACCCTGGATGTCAGATGGGCACTGGCCTTCTACATTGATAGAACAAAGCCATTTTGAAAGTCAATGTAGTTGTTTATTGCTGTCACTGACAGGATGAAAGATTGTCCAGTGTCAGCCCAGAGAATCTCATCTTGGATCGCAGCCTGCATCCACTACTGCTATGAACTAGCAAAGGTGCCCCCACCAGCGATCATGACAGCTCATTCAACTGTGGCGCAGGGCTCATCTGCAGCCTTCCTGGTGCAGGTGCTAATCCAAGAGATCTGTGAAGCCACCACCTGACTGTTCGTCCACATGTTTGCATTGCACTACGCGCTGACCTGCCAGGCTCGACACGATGCTGGCTTTGGCAGAGCAGTGCTGCAAGCTGCAAGACTGTGAACTCTGAGCCCACCTCTGTTAATTCTGCTTGTGAGTCACCTAGAATGGAATCGACATGAGCAAGCACTGAAAGAAGAAAAAACGGTTACCTACCTTTTGTAACTGTTGTTCTGCTCATGTCCTGCCCTCCTGCCCCTCTGTTGGAGTTGTCGGCAAGAAGGAACTGAGAGGGTGTAGGGCCAGCAGCACCCAATATACCGCGGCATGAGCACAGGACTCCAGAGGGCACCACAGCCGACCCTAAGGGTACCTCTGAGGCAAATATCTCTGATGGCCACGCTCGTAGGCGCGCGCACACCTAGAATGGAATGGACATGAGCAACACATCTTGAAGAACAACAATTATGAAAGATTGGTAACCGTTTTATCCTTGAAGCTGCTGCATGCCTCTCTGTTCAGAAAACAGACTTATCTCCCTGCCAGAACTCACCACACCCATTCTGACATGTTGTATATGGGAGCAATTGCTGCCACTAGCTATGCAAAAGAAGATACTGTCTGCCAGGTGCTGAGGTTTGAAGAATCAATGGCACCTCATGAAGTGGGCATTGCAAGGTATCATTGCCTAGAGCAGTGATCACAGAAAGCAGATTTGAGTTCTGAGCCTGGCATGGCCACTCACTGAGTGGCCTTGGGTGAGCAAGAATGGGAACACCTTGCCTGCCTCCCAGGGAATCTGTGAGGAGTAATTAGCTAATGATCAGGCAAAGAAGGGGCAACACTCATTATTATATTCACTCACATACCACTCAGGGAAGTGAGCACTCCACATAAAGACTAAAGCCCAGAAATACACTGGCACTGGTTCAGATTTGTGTCTTTTAACAACAACAAGATCATATCAGTAAAGGCTCTTGCTGGCACCTGTGCTTGCTTCATCTCATTTTTATTCTCTCTGGAGCCTACATTGTAGTTTCTTGAGAAGACATCCATTATGCCTTCTAGTCTTTTCATTTCAAATCAGGTCATTGCTCCAGCCAGTTACAAGAGGTAAGGAACAAGGTGGGGTACAGAAGAGTAGCTGGCTATTTGCTAACAAAACTGGCAAGGCTACAACTACTCTTTCTGGGCTCAGTAGTTCAGCCTTGTCTCCTTGTGACCTGGGTTTTAGTTTGTGTCACAAAATGTGTTAGACTAATCTGTCCTCTTCCTGCTTTGGGAACCAAGCATTCTGCACAGTTCAGCACAATCAGCAGTCTGTGCCAAGAATGGAGCAGCATGGTCAGATGGAACAGGCAGAGCTGTGCGGTGCCTCTGGTCTGCATATAGATCCTTTAAGGTGGTGTAAGCGGCTTTACCTAGGAATAATGGGATACAGGTAAGGAGTAGAAACCATCAGCTAATGCTCAGGAAACAGCTTGCTGCATGTGGGATGAATTAGACTGTGAAGTAGGCATGTAGGGAAAGTGGGGGAGCCTCAGTGCTTGAGACATTCCAAATTCTACTTGCCAGAGCACAGCAGACTGACCTCTGCAGAAGGCCATGCCCATGGAGCTCTGGCCCCTCCATGGGTTTCCTTC
Organism: Lepidochelys olivacea; assembly: GCF_965140295.1. NCBI lineage: Eukaryota > Metazoa > Chordata > Testudines > Cheloniidae > Lepidochelys > Lepidochelys olivacea. Next base: position 50,642,048 of record NC_140417.1, read on the forward strand.
TCTGCTGAACCCTGACTCTCTCCCCCAGGTGGCTAGTGGCAAAGGCCAAACAAGCAAACTGAAGAAAGTTCACACCCAAACCTGACAGCCGCTCCCTAAATCTCCCTCTTGGGCGATCATGCTGGGTGCCCCCCACTCCACAGACCTGGCAGCCAAGCCTAACAAGAGTCAGCCCTATCTCTGGCAGAGCATCACTGCAGCTCCAGCCTCCCCTATCCTGCTGTTTATATTGTATCCCCTTGCCAAGCATGCTCTGCTGCAAAGGCCCACAAATTCCAGCAGCCCTCAATCAACATTTCAGAGTTTCATAGAATTTAAAGCTAGAAGGACCCATTAGATCATTTCCCAGGATTCCCTCTTGCTGGCTGAGAGAGAGGAACCTTGCACTACTCACAATTCAAGGCTCCAGTCCTGCGTCACAGGCAGAGTGAAGAGCCTAGCTTCCCCTTAAGCTACATCCTACCACCCAGGACCACTTCCTGTTTTCCAGTTACTGCCTCCTTTATGCCAGAGTCTGTGTTTGCAGAACACCCTTACGAATGGGGTACCAAGTCTGAAAATGCTAATAGAACTTGGTACCCAGGGAGTAAGGCAATTGCTACAGGAAACAGTAAGCCTAGGCAGGGAGCTAGAGCTGCTCTCTGTGATTCTTGGCAGGGATGCAAGGGTGCCTGGGATGGGACATCAAGACACTGTAATGGAGAAGTAGGTGATACCAGAATAAGCAAATGAGGGATTTGTGCCTTCAAAGAAGAAGAGTATCTGGCAATTCTTGGCTGGCAATCTATGTCCAGTCTGCAGTAAAATAATGGAGCAGTTATTTACAAAGATCTATAAACACATAAGCATTGGCTTACAAATCATGGCATAAATCTGATTATAGAGTAGGAGGGGGAAGGGTAGGAGGTACATATAATATAGCTAGATAGTAGGAAAACATTTGATACATCTTACTTGAAAATTAATTTTTATTGACTTAGCTATGAGCTCTGTCACCTGTCTTTACCAGAGCATTTAGGCAGCATTTCTAGGCCATGTCTATGGCGTGCTGAGCTGATCCTGTTCTCCTGACTCCACGGCCCCATGTAACCTGCGTCCCGAGATGTGTTGCCAGTTGCCATTTATGTTTTCTGCGGAAGATTGAGACTCTGGGCTGGGGATCAGTCGGTGTAAATAAGTGAAACGCCACTGATTTCAGCAGAGGTGGTCTTCGGTACTTTGAAGGAGCAATGCTGATGTACACCAGCTGACGATCCAGCCCTCTGTTTTTACCAGTCAGACGATGGATGGAGACTCCAACAAACAAACATTAAATCAGGAAGTCATGGAAGGCCACAGTCTAGCCAAGAGCAGGTCCCAGGAAGTGGCACAGAGACAGTCAGTCCAGTTTGGGTCAAATATCACCCCACCCTGACAGTTTAATGCTGAAGCATTTATCAGGTGACATATTGGATGACTTCCTCATTCATTAAAGTTGGTGGTAAATACTATTCAAACTGCTGCTGACACCAAACGGCGTTTGAGACAGTTGCTGGGGAAGTTGAGAGCCAAGGAAGTTGAGAATCCAAGGTTCCTGGAGAAGATGTTCCAGCCTGTGCTGAAATGGAGATGATGCTCTTATACCACAGCTAGATTAGAAAGAACACCAAGAGAAATGGCAGCTGAAGGATCCCTGGTTTATTTAAAACCATGCTGAGTGTGAGGCTCTAAAAGGAACCTTTCCAAAATGATTGTCAGAAGTTCATAATGTTAGTTTAGCTCCTGATTCGGATAGTGAGAGCGTTTTACATATTTTCCAGGCACCCATAGCCCACAATGATGAGCCCTGTGCAATGTCTATTAATAAAGTAATTAACTATGATATTTCACAGCTTTAATTCTAACATCTGGGATTTGGTTTGTGGGATATTTATATTCCTTGTTGATTCTCTTATTTTGTACAGATTTTACCTGGGTGTAGTAATTTATTACATTTTAATTATAGAAACTAATAATGTAGAGCTGAAATAACTGGACTGGATGGGGCAAAATCCTGGAGATTATAGTGCAGGGAACAGTCCTATACTGATTAGGGATGGACTGATGATCTGAAAGGTCTTTCACTTCTATAAGTCTGTGAATAACAGACGGGATGGCTGGTTGGGACTGAGGAGCATCAGCAGAGAGGTGGTATTGGGAAGCCTAGGATTGGTATAGCAGAGGGGCCTTTGGGTTGGAACTCAGGGGCATTGGCAGAGCGGTGGGTGTGTGGGCCCCCCAGGACTTAAATAGCTTGAGGAATTGCAGATTGGGTTTCAGGGACTGTAAAGCTGCCTGCTCTAACTCAGAGCGTGAGTACCAACCTCAGCGCAGACATTTAAGAAGCGGGGTATAAACCCCAGGTTGATTGTGAGTTCTATACTTATATTTCACCAGCCAATTATCATGTGTAAACTCCTCAGGCACTATAGCAACCTAAGCATGGAGTCACAGACAGTCCCCTGGAGTACTCCAACCTGTCTTGCCATCCAGGGAAGCCTGCCTTTGTGATAGATGATCACTCACACCCAGAATCCCAGAAATATTCAAATTACTCCCAGTCCCAAAGGCCCAGTCACTCACCCAAGGTCAGTTGCACCTTAGATCTCACAGCAAAGACAACACGTGTGGTCAGTCCTGCAATAAACTATATAAAGATTTAGTAAAGCAGAAAAGGAAAGAAGAATGTTATTTACAAGGTGAAAGCAGGTAAACATAGATGCACACAAATGAGTTCCAGTATTAAGTTTTGAAAAGTAATAGACGCTTCTCCAATAGCCAAGCTCTATCTGTCCTTTAGGGCTAACTCAGCCCTAATGTTGAGGAGTTCGTGCTATGCCTACTAATCCTTGCCCCTCAGAGTTCAATGAGCACAGAGATCCAGTTCCTTCTTATTATCCCCCTCCTCCCTTGGGTTTCCAGCTGCAAGCTCAGCTGACAGGCGGAATCCACCTGCATGGCCCCTCTTCATGGGCAGTGGGGGGACAACATCAAATACCTTTTGTTATCTGTATTGCCCCACTACAGTCTGTCTGGTGTGATGGGGCATCTGCCCCACACTGGGCTCTAAGCGGTTAATAGAGCCCTAGGGAGGATGTGTAAGAGGCAGCCAATCACAGAAGGGCTTATAGGAGCAGCCAATCAGGGCCAGACAGATCCATATAAGAAGAGATGCAGGGCAGACCAGAGTTCAGTAGCCACCTGGAGTTTGAGAAGGCTCCTAGCAGGGGGAAGGAGTGCCAGTACCCTGGACAGAGCAACTGGCAGTGACCGAGGGGAGCTAAAGATGGCTCCAGGTTGGCTGTAGGAATTCGCAGGCTGAGGCCCTGAGGTAAGGGCAAAGAGAGTGCTGGGGGCCATGGGAAGTGGCCCAGGGAAAGGTACTGAGAGGTTGGAAGAGATGCAGCACGTGACTGCCATCTACAGGGTCCCTGGGCCGTAACCTGGAGTAGTGGACGGGTCCAGGTCCCCTGCCTTGGCACTAGGAAGTGGCCAGGCAATTGGCTGCAGTAGCCACTGAGGGACGTGGCTGGACAGCGGACTGTGATCCTGTCCCCCAGAAGCAGGGAGCACAGAGTGTGGCACAGCCAGAGGGCTGTGTCCTGAAGAGGACACCACAGTCCTTGGGGTGACATGGGTCCTGGAGCAGAAGTGACAGTGGCAAGACATCATCAGAAGAGGGTGCACTAGCAAACAGAGCTCATCCCCAGCACAGCCAGCAAGTGGTGCTGCAGTGGTGAGTGAACCCTGTCACACAGGTCATAACACCTTCTGTTGCAGATCAGCACTTCACACTAGTCAGTGTCTCTCCCCTGGCTGCTGACTTACATAGGCTTGGTTTACAGCACCAACTTAGGTCAGTATAACGGTGTCACCCAACTGTGTGGAAAAGCCACTACCCTGAGCGACCTAACCCCTAGTGTAGACATCACTATGGTGATGGGAGGGCTTCTCCCGTGGACATAGCTGCTGCCTCTCAGGGAGATGGAGTACCTATGCCAACGGGAGAAGCTCTCCTGTCAGCATAAGTAGTGTTTTCATTAACACGCTACAGTGGCGCACGTGTACCGGTGCTGCACTGTAAGTGTGGACAAGCCCATAGCCACAGAGGCTTACAGTGCAGCTACTCAAATATTACCTTACCATATGGGCTCCAGATGCTATAAGTGAGATCATTGCCGGCAGCAATGCACAAGCACTCCATACAGTCTAAACACATTCCTATACCTATTGTACCAATACTAACACCCTAGTGAGCCACACTGATTCCAGCTACGTATTTGCCAGGGCTTCCTTGAGGCAGGGGGGGCTTGGGATGAGCTGGCACCTGGTCTGCAGTGCCACAGGACATGAGCAAAACTCTGTGGTGGGACGGGGGAAGCCCAGGGCTGGAATAGCAGGAGAGGGTTTCTGGGCAGGATCAAAGAGCAAAAGCAGAGGTATAACATGACATTGTTTAGCCCCAATACTGTTGGCTCCAGCCAGTGCTGTCAGGCCCCCACTCCAATGAACATTAGAGTCCGACACAAAATGTAACAAAAAGCTCACTGGATTCTTTGTTAATAAATGACAGAACTGGTGGGTTCAGCATTTAATTAACTTGCCAAGTGACAATGTTGACCAAAATTGTGCAAGAGGATTTCTATTTTAGTTAATTACAGTTTTATGTGTTACCCATTAGTAAATTAAAACAATTACGGGGTGAAAACCCTTTGATGTTGGCAAGCACTGAACTGGCCACATGCCAGCTAATGTAGCACAATTAAGAAAGAAGCCAGGGGTGCACACACACTAGTGTATTGTCCCTGTGAGGTGGCCAGCTCACTAGGAGAGCGCATGCTTTCAACATGCTGCGAAGTAGCAGGGTGCCAGCTACCATGCTACAAATCACAATCATTACTATTGCAGTTAAAATTTCATTTTCTTTCTGTTTTAAATTAATTCTCCATACTGCTGCCAGACAAATTCATTTTGGCGCAGACAATCAGCAGCTGACTCCAGTTCATTGCATAGTTGATAGGTTTTGATTTTCTGCTTGGAGATGAGAGCAGCTCTCCCTCTGTCTGGCTGTCTCCTGGTTTGGTGTATTCTGATGCAGCAGCTTTGTTTTGCAATGCTCAGACACAGAGCCTGGAGTATGCCGCTGTTCGTGATGCTGACTGTCAGGATTAGCTGAGAACACAGCCTGCCTTAAACAGAAAAGAAGAAAGTAAGTTTCATTGCATCAAACGTACATTGCTCCATGTTGAGTGATGGGCGAACAGGCTGTGGTTCATACTGAGTAGATATTTGTATTTGAAGTTTGTAATATTCCAGTGATATCTGAACCTCCACATATCAGCCCCTCCTCACTTAGAGACCTTGGCCTTCTCTCAACAGGACCGATGCTTCCCCACTGGCCTTGCAGCAATGGGGTGTGGTAAGCTGGCCTTCCAGCACTGATTAGCTCTTATTTCGTATTTGGGGTCAGGTGGCTAGCCCTTTCCATACGGTGCGGGGTAGCTAGTGACCTGCTCGCCATCAAATGCAGGAAAGAGCTTTCACAGGGGCGGCCAGTCAGCCCATTCCACTATTCTAATGCAGAGAGACTAGGAGCCATTACCCCTCACCCTGCGGCTACTGGCCCTGTAGCACTTCCAGGACTGGGAAGGGGTAGGGAGCCTTGTACAAGGTTGGACAGGAGACACGGGGGTCAGTAGTGCAGATGGCTGAGTGAGGAGCTGATCTCCCAGGGATGAACAGGCAATCGTCTTTATGCCAACATTTGGCTTCCCAATAGCATCAATAGCCATGCTGTTTGACAAACATGTGACCCATTCAGTCCCCCTCTTCTCCTAGAAATTGCTGACCCTTTGGTCTACCTGCAATTCTTAGTGAGATAAGAGAACAAATAGTGAGTGGAAGAAGCCCTGAAACATCTACAGGTGATGCAGCCATGAGCAAAATCTTAATTTGCTTCTACAGACTACATCTTGCCACCTTGAGCACAGCAGCTTTCTGCCAGGGAGAGGGGGCAGTGAAGGTCCAGAGAGGAGCAGCTACCTATGTAGACACCTGCCTCTGGGGGTCCTTGTGGCACTGGCAGACCAGATGCCAGCTTATGCCAAGGTCCCCATGTTTCTGCTGAACCTTGACAAATACAGGGCTGGAACCAGGCTGGCTCCAACAGAAAGTGTAACCTCCTACCCAACAGGAAAAGGCCTTCAGCACCAGATAGACTATTGAGGGACATTAAAAAGGACTGAAGACTTTGTTGTTTGGCCCTCCCCTCTCCCCCCATGAAGATGAATCATGTAAGGAGATTCCTCCCAACAGCTGAGTTCACAGCTCAGCATACTCAAGAGGAACAGGGAAATAAAAACCTCTAACAAGTGCTAACTGGATTTCTATGCTGATCAGACTCTCAGGGCAAAGGAGTACTAGGCATAAGCAAGAAATCCCCAGTGCTGAACTTGGGTTAGCCCTGAAGGACATGTAGAGCTTGCTTATTATAAAAGTTTCTATTACCTTTTGAAACATAGGATTGGAACTCACTTGTGTGTATCTATGTTTATTTGCATTAACCTTGTAAGTAACTCTCTTGTTTTCTTTTCCTACATAATGAATCTTTAGATAGTTTATTATAGGATTGGTTACAAGCATTGTCTTTGAGGTGAGATCTAAGGTGCAAATGACCTGGGCTCAGTGACTGGTGTTTTGGGACTGGGAGTAACCTGAATACTGCTATGATTCTTAGTGAAGGGACCATCTGTCCTGGGTGGTGAGACAGACCAGAGTATTGCAGGGGACTGTCTGTGGCTCCATGTTCAGGCTTTTATAGTCCCTGAGGAGTTTACACTTGATGATTGGTTGGTTCTCTAAGTGCAGAACTCAGAGCCTATTTGGGGTTTGTGGCCTGCTTCCTAAATATCTGCTCTGAGGTTGGTACTCATGCTTTTGAGCCGCTGCTAGACAGTCTGACAGTTCCTTCTTTGTACCGCCTCAGGGTTCATGGGCTTAGGAGGCCTTAATCCCTTCCCCTTGAGGCAAAGATTTCAAGTGAACTCCATGAGGTCTGCCTAACATGGAGGAGTTTTCCTGCCTCTTTGACCCCTCCTGTGGTTTTCTCTGGGGGAAGGAGGCACTGGCCACTGCTCTTAATGGAGCTGATCTACACGTTAAGTTTCTCTGTATAACTATGAGGTAAGGAGACCGGCATCCTGCTTATTTAAAGTTGATGAGCTGGGCAAAACAGGAAGAGAACCTGGCCTTTCCTTCAACAGGACAAAGGGAGGATTAATGCATAGGACAGAGAGTGTGGGCCTTGTTATCTTTTAGCCTGTCCATGTATGCCAAGGGGAACCCCTGCCCTGGTGACTGTTGCACAGAGCTATACGTTTGCTGCCTCTGCATTGCATAAAGTCTGTGAGGGCTGCTGTACTGGTAACGTGAAGTCTCCTAAATGCTCTGGCTGTACTGCCTATGCCGTGTATCACTGCTGGCTTTCTCTTCTTCTCCTCCATGTTGTCATCATAATGGAACCATTATTTTTCCACCTGGTCCCTGAGCAGCTCTGCTGTCCATTTACTCAGGCACTTGCTCTGTTTTATTCCAGCCTTGCTGTTTCAAAAGCTCTCTCAATTCATTGTATGGGGTTTTTTCTACTCTGCTGGCTTTTTCTGCCTCTCAGCTGCTTTCACATTTGCCTCCCATTCAGAACAACGTGCAATGTTATACTGCTTCTAAAATACCCTGTTAAGTTATCTTCTTTCTGCCTTCCTGCTGCTGACCTAGTGCAATCAATCCCATTGCACTGTCACTGTCAACATTTGCTGCAATGTTCCTAGCATTCATCTCACAGCAGACAGCAGTGAGGATTGTGGGCCAGAAATATCTCAGGTTGTCATTGCTCTCATTTTCACTGCTCCGGTGACTATGAACACTACGAAAATAAGCCCCTTTCCTCCTCTGACTAATTGTAATTCCCAGTGCACTCTGAAAAACATCTGTTTTCTCCTATTCCCAAACACCTGCTCTCTGCTCTCAGGAGGAGAGCATGGTTCCCAAGCCACTGGGACGGTGGGACACAAGTGAGGCAAGCATCTGGAACCCATTTTTAGTCTGCAGAAGAGAAGAATGAGGGGGGATTTGATAGCTGCTTTCAACTACCTGAGAGGTAGTTCCAGAGAGGATGGTTCTAGACTATTCTCAGTGGTGGAAGAGGACAGGACAAGGAGTAATGGTCTCAAGTTGCAGTGGGGAGGTTTAGGTTGGATATTAGGAAAAACCTTTTCACTAGGAGGGTGGTGAAACACTGGAATGCATTGCCTAGGGAGGTGGTGGAATCTCCTTCCTTAGAAGGAAGGTCTTTTAAGGACTTTTAAGGTCAGGCTTGACAAAGCCCTGGCTGGGATGATTTAATTGGGTATGGGTCCTGCTTTTGAGCAGGGGGTTGGACTAGATGACCTTCTGGGGTCCCTTCCAACCCTGATATTCTATGATTCTATGTGAACCCATCAGAACCCAGTGGTTTAAAATGCAGTGTATTATCACAACAGTGTGCAGCTTGGGCATCCCCCAGCCCCATCCAAGGGAGAGGAGCTAGCAGCTGAGGCTGAGGTCTGCGTGTGGGAAACTGGGAGAAGAGCAGGAGCAGGCACTTTCGTAATCCTCATATCCCAAAATGCTCTCTTCCCAGTCCACAAGGTCCTGCTACAAGGGATATACCTGAGCTGAGACGATACCAGGCCTTGTATTTAGGAGATGGCAGGAGCAGGAGAGTGGGATAAAGGTCCCATTAAAGTGTCCAATATGCTGGACCCATTTCCTGAGTATTAGCTTCCCAGTGAGGTTGTGACCCAGGAACCAGTTGGTGCCAAATGGCAGAGGACATAGGGGGCGCATAGGGTGTTACAGAGATCCCCTGGGTTGGATATCTATATAATAGCGCATTGAAAAGTGGCATGTGAAGTCTCCATTGAGAGCCAGTAGCCCACTGTGCATTACGTACAACAGATAAGATTTAAGGAGTTATGGAGCTATACTGAAAATTATATTCTTAAAATCTTGGCCTGAAGGTGGCTCTCCAGGAGGTGACAGACCTCAGAAATGTTCTTTGCAGGTAGGCAGTAAAAGCCCCTGCCTCTGTCATTTGTGTGTTGTGTGCTTCACACTGTAGACCTATCTGCATACCGATCCAGGTGCAAATTGAGAGATTGTAAAATCTGCAAGAGAGGAAATTTGCAGATAGAAACAAAGAGCAGGGAATGTCCTGTTTCTGAATAGGACAAAGGACTAGTCTGATATATTTTGAAGTGCAAAGACACACACTAAATCATTCACCAAAGAGGCATACTAGTAGTGTGCCTGCCTTGTGAAAGGAGGGTCCCAGACAGCCTGGCTGTAAAATGCTGCAAGGATTTGGGGTTAGCAGTAATCTGCAAGATGTGAGATTATTGTGTTAATTAAGTCTGGGCTCTAGAAAGCATGTTATGATTTTATTTGATATGTAACCATTTGTTTTCAATACTTCTACTAGCTACTACTTGAACCTTTGTGCTTTCTTCAAAGAACTTATCCTTGTTTTCGCTGAGTGCTGGGAGTAAAGCAGAGTGGTATCTGTGGTGGGGCTGGTAAACTGGCATGTATGGATGCTTTGGAAGCAGCGGGTCTGTGATCCTGTGCATGTCCAGTGGCCCAGGGGCTGGGCACTGCAGGTTAGGTGCACAGGGCTCGAGGGTGGAGGTGTGCCTTGCTGGTCTGTAAAGTACCAGTGAGGCCTTCAAGGCTAGTGGACAGTGCTTGTGTTGCTGGTGGAGTCGGTAGCTAACCCACAGCAGGCATTGGTAGGGCTCCCCCAAATGAAGGGTAGTGGGTACCTCCAGGAAGCATCAAAGATGGGCAGGCCAAAAGCCGCCATGGCCTCTGACTTTACAAACCCCAAGGCTCTTTCTACACTGCCAAATAACCAACTATGGTAATGAGACGTAAACTAGAGGTGTATTCATGGCCCCCAGCCCCTCGTCAGCACATGCCCCCACAGTGCACTAGGGATCTGGCATGCCTCAAGCTAGACTAACCACTGTGCCATCCTTCACCAGTGTGGTGACAATGGGCATGTGGATTGCTGATTTAATAGCCCCATAGTCCTACCACCAACTCACAGTGTACTGGGCACAGCTTAGGAGGCCTGCCTGGGCTTAGTCTGCTCTCTGCAGCACAGGGGTAAGTTTACCGGAAGCTCTTAGCTGCATAAATAGTGCTATTTTCCCAGTGAGCAGCCTCAGTAACTTGCACATCTCAGAGGAGGGCTTCCTTTGAGCTGGCTGCACTGGCCCAAGAGCAATTCTGTTTGAGCCTATCACAGGTTCTCTACACTCCTGAGTGTCCAGCAAAGGGACAATCATGGACTACCAGCAGCAATTCTGTCCTGTACTTCTCAGGCACCGGCACATGCTTGCAAACCTCACCAGGGGGCCTTATTTTGCCAATGGGAGCCACTGTGTACAACAAACCTCCTCCTAGAAAACCCCACCCTTTTGTTCCACAGCTGGGGTGATGTTCTGAGCTGCAGTCCTCTCCTTGTTCAGGGAAGGATCAGCCTGCTGAGCCTCAATATACTCTTTTGGAGTCTCACTCAAGTTAAGAGCAGACTCTGGCAAAGCAGTGGAATCTCGACCCTTGCCCCCGCAGCCCTCCCTGCTTTCCGTAGACAAGCCAGGTGAGATAGAGCCAAACGCTTTCTGGCTGCGAGTTATGATATTAAGCTGAAAGAAAAGGAGTACTTGTGGCACCTTAGAGACTAACCAATTTATTTGAGCAGCTGAGACATGGCTAAAATATCATTGCCAATTCAAACATCAGTTGGAAGCAGGTTCCTAATGCCTGCAACATCTCCTTTAAACTCCTTGAGTTTGAGGTAGATCTTGGCCTATGGCACAGATACAGGGAGTTCAGCCAAAGCTAATATATTTAAACTCTTACCAGGAATTCTGTCTTCCTCCCTTACCAGATTATCTTTAACCAAAGTGACTTGGGATTCTGTGTCCCTCTAGCCCTTGCAATCTGTGCCATTTACCTTAGTATTTTTAATAAGTTCTTCACTACCCCCTCCCAAGGTTCAGTCCTGATATAGTTCACTAGGACTTCCTCTTGCTCTATGGCTGCTTCGGGGTAATAGAAGTGGCACTCACTGTGGCAAGTGGGGGTGTGGGTCATGAGGTTACCTTAAATTTTGGGCAGTTTGGTTTTATATGGCTGGTAGCCCCACAGTGATGGCAGACTGCCTGCCTTCCCTTTTGGGAGGGAGCTTTAAAATTTGGACTCTCTGGCATTTTTATCGAAGTTTGGGTTAGGTTTATTTCTAATCCCCCCTTCCGTCTTAACCTGGGTGACAGGGGGACTTCCCTTCCCCTGGGATTTGCGCCCCCTCCTTGGACCCTGGATTCAACATATTCATCAGCAGTTTCCGCATCCTCTAAAACTGTGGCTGTTTTTCTTTCCTCACAGATGGCTGCCTTTATCTCATCTGTACCTACCCATAACAATTGCTCCTGGGCCATCAGATCAAATGGTTTTCCATAATCACCTTCTGCCCTCATCCCCATTTTCTCATAAAATTACACATTTTGAGCACATATTCAACATGAATGACATTGTCAAATATTCTGAGGTTTCTGTACTTCAGCTGAAACAACAAGGAGTCCTTGTGGCACCTTAGACTAACAGATTTATTTGGGCACAAGCGTTCATGGGCTATAACCCACTTCATCAGATGCATGGAGTGAAAAATACAGTAAGCGGGTATAAATACACAGCACGTGAAAAGATGGGAGGGTCAGGGCTAACGAGGCCAATTCAGTTAGGATGGATCTGGCCCATTCCCAACAGTTGACAAGAAGGGGTGAGTATCAACAGAGGGAAAATTATTTTTTTGTATTGACCCAGCTACTCCCAGTCTTTATTCGGGCCTAATTTGATGGTGTCCAGTTTGCAAATTAATTCCAGTTCTGCAGTTTCTCATTAAAGTCTGTTTTTGAAGCTTTTTGTTCAAGAATGGCCACTTTTAAGTCTGTTACTGAGCGTCCAGAGAGATTGAAGTGTTCTCCTACTGGTTTTTGAATGTTGCAATTCTTGATATCTGATTTGTGTCCATTATTCTTTTGCATAGAGACTGTCTGGTTTGGCCAATGTACATGGCAAAGGGGCATTGCTGGCACATGATGGCATCTATCACATTGGTAGATGTGCAGGTGAATGAGCTCCTGATGTGGTGCCTGCGGTGGTTAGGTCCTATGATGGTGTCCCTTGAATAGATATGTGCACAGAGTTGGCAATGGGGTTTCTTGCAGGGATTAGTTCCTGGGTTAGTGTTTCTGTTGCATGGTGTGTAGTTGCTTGTGAGTATTTGCTTCAGGTTCAGGGGCTGTCTGTAAGCGAGGACTGGCCTGTCTCCCAAGGTCTGTGAGAGTGAGGGATTGTCCTTCAGGATAGGTTGTAGATCCCTGATGATGCGCTGGAGAGGTTTTAGTTGGGGGCTGTAGGTGATAGCTAGTGCCATTCTGTTACTTTCTTTGTTGGGCCTGTCCTGTAGTAGGTGACTTCTGGGTACCCTTCTGGCTCTGTCAATCTGTTTCTCCACTTCAGCAGGTGGGTATTGTAGTTTTAAGAATGCTTGATAGAGATCCTGTAGGTGTTTGTCTCTGAGGGATTGGAGCAAATGCGGTTGTATCTTAGGGCTTGGCTGTAGACAATGGATCATGTGATGTGTTCTGGATGAAAGCTGGAGGCATGTAGGTAAGTATAGCGGTCAGTAGGTTTCTGGTATAGGGTGGTGTTTATGTGACCACTGCTTATTTGCACTGTAGTGTCCAGGAGGTGGATCTCTTGTGTGGACTGATCCAGGCTGAGGTTGATGGTGGAGTGGAAATTGTTGAAATCCTGGGGGAATTCCTCAAGGGCCTCCTTCTCATTGGTCCAGATGATGAAGTTGTCATCAATGTAGTGCAAGTATAGTAGTGGTGTTAAGGGACAAGAACTGAGGAAGTGTTGTTCTAAGTCAGCCATAAAAATGTTGGCATACTGTGAGAAACCTGTACTTCAGTTGATAGATCTTGGGGTAATCTTAAATCTTTTCAATACATTTTCTTTAAATTTCTATACACCATAGCATTGCCCAACTCCATATCATTAAACTTGTCTGGCTTTCCCAATTAATCTGGTTAAGAGGACAGGCATCTGATTATCTGATGGGATATTGTGTATCCCACATAGTCTCTCAAAGGTGACAGGAATTATTCTTTATAAACTGGGCCAGCTTTCTCCCGCTCCCGTGTGTTGTGGCGGGTTCTCACTGGATGGGAACGCTCCTTTTGCTTCATTGCATTGCATTGATCTTCATTGCTAGAGCATCCGTGAGCCTCCTGTGTGTCCACTCCTCAGCTTCTTCTTTGGCTTTGGCTACTGCTATTTGTTCCATGCGTCTTTGTTGGGTTTTTTCCCCATTTATCTCAGCTCCTTTGGTCTCCGTGATCCGCAGCTCCACCATAGTCCCTGGTGTTCGCATTCTTCCTGGGCTTTTGGGTGCTGTAATTGGGCCAGGTCCCTGTGGCGGGCTCCTGTGTGGCAACTGGGCAGGAAGGCTCTTGGGCTCCACAGTTATTTACTCCATTTCTTATTTTTCTTTTAAATGCACACTACAGCATGCTTTGGTCTGCAGGAGAGAAAGTGAGGGCCACTCTTCACAGACAGGACAGGTTGAAGCAGGCAGCAGGGCCAGGGGCTGATGATCTGCTCTTGGATGGAGAGGAGAATGAGAGTTCAGAACAGACACTTTCAATGAATATATAGTCAGGGCTCCAGAAAAGTCCAGCACAGCTGACCCAGCTTTGTGCTCTGCATCTGTAACTGTCTCACCTGCCGGTGTTCCTTATTGGACTGCCCCTTTCAGTTTGGCTTCCTCACATCCATTTCTCAGGTACTGCCCCCCTTCCCATGACTGTAGCAAGGAAAATTGAAACCCCAGTGAGATGCACTTTATGACTCTACAAAATACTGTCCCTAGAGCTCTTGCATTTATAAATATACCACCCTGGGTAGACAGCGCAACTGGCCTGCATGTTTATTTGCATATGTATAGATTCTGGGGGGAAAAATCTCTCTGTGATTAGCACATTCTTTAATATCAATGCAACAACAATTCCCTCCTCCATAGACTCCCTCATCAGAGCTAATACAAGTAATTCATAAACCATAAGACATGTGAATGCAGCAACCAATCAGAATGATAATACCAACCCTTCACAGCAGCACTTGCCAATAAATATTGCCTCATCAGACATTTCACAACATCCCTCATCATGCAAATTCATAAAATGCGGTTGTGGTTAAAGTTCAGATTTAATACATAAAACAAAACTCCACACTACTACAGCACAGTAATACATAGCCATGTAGTTCCTGGTATGCTTTGTCCATCACTGCTAGTAGTGTCCAGCCCTGGCTCCTGAAGCTTGGCAGTGATCTTGGATACATTGCTAAAGTCCCTCTGAGCCTGGTGGGGTATCCTGCCAGAGCTGGGGCTTCCCTTTAGTATTTCTCTAGCATACTAGCTAGTCTGACTTCTTCTCCAGCAGGTGCTGCTGTGGGTGAGACCCTAGCACTGCTGGGAACAGTGTTAAAAATAATGTTGGAAATTCAGAGCTTCTAGATGCTGCTGTGGGATTAGGGATTGCAAAGGCTTCAAGTTACCAATTTGCTCATGAGGGCAGTATTTTAGGCATACAGTGGGTGCCTATCTGTATTGCTAAGAATCTCAATACTATTGCCAGTCTATCTCTGAGCTTCTGACCACTTACCTCCCAGGGTGCTGAGAAGACAATCAGTTAATGTGTGTTCTGCCAGCTGAAAATATAAAGCACTAAATAAGGGCTAATTATTATTATATTAATCAGACATTGTTAATATTTAAGTGGATTTCAAAGCTGTTAGCAAATATGCTAACTGGTACTATTTGCTCTTTTGCCAGGAGCTGCCTAATCTGGTTGGCTGAAACATTCACTGATCAGATCTCCATTACAGATAAGCTCCTTGTTTGGAGAGCGCCTCTGGGTTCCTTCCCTGCTAGAGCTGCATCACAGTCCCACTGGGGAATGAGATGTGGCCACCCTCTTTGCCAGGTTAATGGACTGCCATGGCCTTTTCTCTGTGCCCGGCAGCCTGCCTGCCCAAAAGAAGTTTTTCCACTGTGATTGCGTAGCCAGATGGCTGATTTAAGGTATGCTTGTTGTTAGAATTGACATTTCTGAGCCTAGCTTTGGAAGCAGCCATCAGCCCACTTTGACACTCAGAAGAAAGATACTTAGATTTAATAGCTGAATGTTAAACTTCTTACCAGTCTGACAACAGAGTCTCTCTGTATGATTGCTCAATCATTAGCCAAAAGAGTTTGAAGCTGCCATTCTCCTGCAGTAGCTGAAGAGGCCCAGATTGAAATACACATTCAGAAAGCTGTGCAGGCCAAGCAGAATCTACACAGGGACCACTGCAAAGATCAGGCAAACATGTCTTTAAAGACACAAGGGAGCGAGGGACTGATCTTTTGAAGTGTGCTGTCATTAGTGTCAGTCTTCTACCCTATGTGGCTCTGCAACTGCATAAACTCCCATTAGTATTTTCAGTTATGTACTTAGATTTTAGGGTATATGCTGTTATTTTGCACATTTTGTAATGTCTTCTCACACTGGTCATGAATAGCTGTGTTCTACCAAGGGAAGACTAGGTGGGATGATGAACTAACATTTCACCTCTGGGTTAGAAGCCTATTCAGTAAAATGCTCGTCTTATCATAAAAGCAGCACACCATGCAGTGCAGCTGGCAATTACTGCTCAAGAGAGGCCTGGAACAGGAAATGCTGGGGCAAAGCTTGTGCTGCTGGCCAGGAAAGAGCTGCATTAGCATTAGAATTGAGGTATATTGTCAGAAGGGTCCCAGAATTGGAAGAGAAGAGACTATTATGGTCAGGATTGAGCAGTAGGGATTTGCACACAGTGCAGGTGTTGCAAGCGTGGATCACAGCAGACCAGCTCAACATGCCAGAGACCCAAATCATAGTTTAATAACTTTGTATTAATTAAGCTGTTGAGCTTGCTCCCAGTGCTGGACACTAGATCTCCCCAGGTGCATCCCAGTGTCATATAAATCCTGCCCTCTGTTCAGGATGCAAGATTCAGCTCTAAACAAAGTTGGGTTGCAATTTATGATACAGCTGTCACTGCTTTACAGTACTGTAGTTGTAGTAACCACAGTTAGTCCCTGGACCACTAAACACTGCGTCAATGCATGGCTTCACTTATGTTGGCCTGTGAGTGATAAAATACCCTCTTGTAACCCCAGTAAATTCAACAGGGCTGCAGGGAAGGAAGTCGTCAATAAGTGGG
Source organism: Lepidochelys olivacea (assembly GCF_965140295.1). Lineage (NCBI taxonomy): Eukaryota > Metazoa > Chordata > Testudines > Cheloniidae > Lepidochelys > Lepidochelys olivacea. The sequence continues at coordinate 50,658,482 of NC_140417.1, forward strand.
GAACTTTGGCCCCCTCTTTAATTCCATGGGGGTGTGCCCCCCAAATCCACAGCTTTGGAGAAAGGATCTGCCCCTCTGCATCTCAGCTTCCCATTCTACTGAGCAAGTACTGGTCACCATTGCAGCACCTTCTCATGCTCATACAGGGAGTGGAGAAGAGAGACTGTGCCCTGCAAAGAGAGGGGAGCATCCTGAAGGACTGAGTAGACCTGGGAGCTCTGGGAGTGACTGTGCTTCTCTGACCTACCATACCTCTGGGAGGTCCCCTGGGGTGGAGCTGCTCTACACTTGTCCTGATTCAGGCCCATGCCTGTCTGGCACAACTGAGCCCTAACCTTAGTGTAAAATCCTGGCCCAATTGAAGTCAATGGCAAAACTCCCATTGATTTCAGTGGGGCCACACTTTTCCCTAAAGTTTTTGTTTGCTCTTGCAGGACAGGGTGCGCATCATGTCTGTACTTTGGACTCCTGAGCGAGCCTAGGGAAAAGGATTGCACTGATTCTGAAGGCTGCACCGAAAAGCAGCTGACATTCTACTTCCTGGCTTCCCACAAACCAGGAGATTGCTGTCTAGTGTCAGGGAGAGGCCTTCCCAGCCTCCCAGACTTTGCTGTCTACCAGTCATTTTTCTGTGGGTCTCAGTGCTGCCTCAGTGAACTGCACTGTAATGGCCCAGATTCTGATGGCCTGATGTTACACTCTGTACCCCAAAGCAACACACTGGCACTCCCATATTTACCAGAGTGATAGATGTTTTGTACAAAGTATGCCTGGTGAGGTATCTTTTTAAAAATCTTAAGCTGTTGAACATTCATATCCTGTTGGATTGTATGTGCTATCATTGTATAGGAAGTTATACAGTTTTGCTATGTGTTTGTCACTGAAAAATGTTGTAAGGTTGGAAACACCCACAACCAGCCTTTCAGGTACAACAATAGAGGATCCAGACGTGTTGATGGCCCATTAAGAGGAATCCACACTCACAAGGACTACCCCCGGAACTGTATAAAATGGAGACCTCTCAAAGATAGCATGTAGATAGTGGAGACTGCTTGACCCATGTCATAGCAATGATGCTTCCAGGAAGCTGGAAGAAGCTATAAAAGGGGAAGTGACATAATCACTTGGCCTCTCTCCCCCCACAACTCAACACCTGGAAACGTGTGGAGGACAAAGACTGAACTGGGGAGGTGGTCTCAAGCTCTGGGATCCTAGGCTGGGGAGCTGTGGGAAATTGGCTGGAGTCTCTGTATTGTTGGTTCATGCTTGGCTGGCAAAAGCATTCATGTAACTGAGCTGGGTGCGTCCCTGCCTGTGGATGGCTGCATGGGTGCAGGATCTGGAGAGATTTGCAGTTTATCACAGCTTCACAGTGTGAGAGGGAGCCCAGATTGGTAAGCCAGAGGTTCAGCAGTATCTCAGTTACAGCTTGCACCCTGGGGAGCCCATCACAGTGGCTCACTGCTGACATGACCAGGTTCCCTTTGATGGCAGTAGGAGTGACACCCAACAAGATGGCAGAATTTTGGATATAAAGTTGTATTGGGCAGCCAGCCCTCGGTATGGCAGTGATCTCTGGAGATACATTTTGTTGCTCCTATTCCCTTGTGGATTTTGTTAACTGATTCTCTGAAGTGGATCTAGAAATAGTCCAGGTAATAGATCCACAGCCTTTCAGTTTCAGTTACAAATAAATAATAGCATTGTTCATGGTGGGTGAGAACAGGAAACAATAAGCTTGCTGTCACATTTTAATCACATCAGTCCCTCCAGAAATGGGTTTTGCCTCCGCTGGGACATAAGTGTTCAGACTCATGCACATCTCAGGGGACCTATCCTAGCTAGCCATGCTCCCTGCTGGCCTGTGCTGCCAGGACCTCGCCACTGGCCACTGCCCAATTATGTTAATTAACTTTATGTTAATACTCCATCTGTCTTAATTTAGGAAGAGGGCCCCTGCCCACTCCCCTGGCACCTCCCAGCCTTGCAGAGACAGTAAAGAGGAATGATGCTATAGAAGCTGTACTGCCCACGCACAGGGTTCCACCAGGCCCTCCTCTCTCTGTTTATAGAGGTGCAAGGGGAGACTTTATCTCCTCTCCTTATTATCTGGATTTCCTGTCTGAGCTTGTTCAGCTCATGGACATAGTAACCAATCCTAGAGTGTTCCATGTAGCCATGACCATTCTGTACCAAGTGTACAATGATGCTCCAGCTTCCTCTGAGGAGATCATTTGACTAGAATACACTCGGCAGAAGAGAGTGGCATCTGATGGCTCCTCGTGAATTTCCTAAGAACTTCCTTACTCCCAGCTCTGAATTGTACCTAGTGGCTCACCTGTAGATTTTAAGGCCAGAAGGGACCATTGTAATTAACTAGTCTGACCTGAACACCTCAGGCCAGAACTGGAAACAGAGGCAAAGAGATGAAGTGACTTGGCCAGTGGCACAGAAGGACAGCCAGGAAAGAGCCCAGGTCTCCCAAGTCCCAGCCCAGCTCCTTAGCCGCGAGACCAGCCCATAAGCATCAGATGGGGAATGCTGGCAAAGAAAGGATTGGCTAGGCCATTCCTGAAAACAACCGAAATGTCACACATTTCCATCAGAGATGGAGTCAAATTTATGACAAACAATTAAATTTTCTTTTCCAGTCTGAAATAATTACATAACAGTCTGTGGGGAGGGGAAAATATGATTCAGAAGCAAACTGGTTAAGGTGAAGTCTGAAATAAGAGACAAATGCAATCATTAAGAGACAAAGGGCTGCACTTGCCTTTTCGGTAGACTTTCCTTTCGATTAAGCAGTAATTAAATATTGCTATGCTGAAAGGGGGTTTTACGACCAGCCGAACCTGCAATGTATTCTTAAGATGTTTATGTGACAAGCAAGCTATGTGAACTCAGTCTTACAGCACGTTTCATGGGGAGCTGGAGAGAAGAGGTACCAATGTGCTCACAATCCATAGAGCTCACTCACCTGACATCACATGACCCCTGTGTCCAGAGCAGGAGGACAGAAAGGAGATACTGCCCACTTTCCCCTTGGTGTCCTCTCTTGGGCTGTTTCCTTCCTCCTTGGGGTGCAGTGTGACAGATTTATGTTACCAATCTGCCTGGGGCATCAGGTGATCAGCCTGAGGCTGCAGGATCTTTGGGGAGGAGATGACAGAGCACACCAAGTAACTGAGTTTTAAAGCTTTATTGATAAAAACAACAACCGAGAGTGCTGGGGGGGTGGGTTCCCCACATCACTTAGAGGAAGGAAGAAAGTGTTAGTGCCCCAAGCTCTAACCCACTTTCATACTCACACTCGCACTACCCGAGGCTGGCTAGGCCTGGGTGTAATGTAAGAAGGGGGGAGGGGTGGACAGGAATTCTGTCCTGTGAGCACAGGTCGTCCAGGGTCCGCTGTTGATTTCCAAATTGCTCCAGCTCTCAGGAGGGTTTTAAGTCCTGGGCTCCTTTGGGGGTGTTCCATTCCACAACCTCTGTTCCTGGTGCTCTTTGTGCCAGTCCAAACTGGCTTTCTGTGGTCTTCTCCGCTTTCCTAAAACACAACGGCTCCAGGGATGCAAAACTCTGCTTCCCCCTCGTCGTCTCACCGATGTTTTCCATCTCTGCAGCCCTGGTTCAGTGTACTTTTTCTTTTTTCATGGCTGGCTGTGGCTGGGTGAGAGATAAATGCAGCTTCAGACTTTTTGTCTAGCACCGTGACCTTGGACTGGGGCCAGCGTCTTATCGTCAGACTGAGCTTGCTAGCTGCAGTGTTGAGTTAACCCATTCTCTGCTCTCTTTCTCCTTCCCCCTTTGGCCTCTCACAGCCTGCAAAAGAATCTTCCACTCACACCTTTGACCCTTCCCAAATTGCCCTGCGATGCTTGCAACAGAGTTAGCAATATACAATGCTGATCTGCCTTCCCCAGGGGACCCCCTGGAGGGTGGGGTCCCTGGGGTGTGACAGGAGGTCCAGGTATGGTGTTGCACCTAGTTACTTCCTCTCTGAATTTGGCCCACATCTGCAGGATGTCTCCCAGATGGGGCTTATCCCTCCCTGCAACACCTGAGTGCCTTAGGAGCATTCCCCTTTGAAGACAGTTGTCAGTCCTGCTCCTGCATGTGGTTGTTCTGTGTTCCTGAAGCAGGATGTTCTCGCTTAGGTGTTTTACAGGTCCATTCACTTCTTGACCCACAAGGATGTGAGGAGACATTCCTCTGTTGGCTGAGAGCTGTCTCATTACACCATTCCCCTAAAACAGAATTCACTGGTTCCTGTGTAGCCCAACATCTGTAAATACTCAGAGCTGGCAATGACTCAGGTCAGCACATTGGACAGCAGTCTCCTTATAGCAGCATGGCCTTGCCTTGCAACTGCAGGTAGTCACAGGGATAAAAGACTTGCGGCATGGCTGCAGCTGGCCCGGGTTAGCTGACCCAGGCTTGCAGGGCTAAAAATTGCTGTGTAGACATTTGGGCTGAGACTGGAGCCCATGCTCTGGGAGCCAGGGAGAGTGGAGCCCTCTCCTGAGCCCAAACATGTACACCACAATTTTTGAAGCCATCGAGCCTGAGCCCCATGAACCTGAGTCAGCTGATCCAGGCCAGCCACAGGGTTTTTACCCCTGTGTTAGAGATACCCTATGTCTGGAATGGGCAGGGCTCATGAGATCTCTAGTGACCCTCCACACGGTTCAACAGGGTGAGAAAAGCCATTGTACCAGCCATCTTTTCTGTGATGTTTCTGCCCCTCTTGTGATAGCATGGTCTCTTGGTTAGAATACGGGGGCCAGGATTTGTGGGTTCCACCCCAGCTCTGCCACGGGGCAAGTTCCTGAGGCTCAGTAACACTGGGATAGCAACACTCTCCCGTTTCAGATTGGAACATTTTTTAAGAAGGGATAAGCTGTGAGTATGAGGTGCTACTCTGTCTCCCATTCTCCAGCCAGCAGCAGTGAAGCATGGGCGGATGGCATCGACACCAGCACTGGTCCTGTGTCTGATGGGTGAAAGTTGCAGAGTAACTCCTGCTGGGCTGTAATGAGGACAGCTCTCCTATAACTGAGCTGGTATCAGAAACCACAGCAAACATCCTGATTTCAGTACTGGTCAAACTGAATAGTGCCTTTAAAACAGGGGTAAAAAGCTGCTTTGGGCATGTTTAGTCTGAGCCAGGCCATTTCTCCTGTGGCTGGCACACTCCCACTCTCTACACTAATAGTTTTACAAAAGAGGAATGCCAGAAGAATAGCTTTCACTACTCTGTTGTTAGCAGAACAGGGAAAAGGTTTAAAATGACCAAACATCAAACAGGAAGAAAATGTCAGGAAATGTGTCCAATTCCTGGACATAGCTATGGCAGTAAAAATAGCCCTTTCATAACTTGAAGGGAGCAAATGCTTCTGATCTATTAATATGGAGATCCTGCCTTATCGCTGCAGGCTTTCTGCCACTTCCCTCCCCAGCGGCAAGCTGCTCTTTCTCAGTAGGCCAGGCTTAAAACGACAGCTTCTGCTGTGGATTTCAAGAGACAAGATTGTCTTGTTCTTTTCTGCTCACTGTGCTCTTTGAGGAATGTCTTTGGTGGGGGTGGGGAGTTCTTCCTTTCTGATAACCCAAAGAAAAATCCTGAAGTCTGCGGTCGGGGTATGACCAAACATTAATTTTTCCCAGGAAACTAAACCAGAATAAAGGTGAGGCTGTTGTAGGCCAAAGAAGGGCTGAACTGTGTTAATTATCTGCATTTATAGGTGAGCCATAAACAATATTAGAAATTAGATGAATCTGGAGATGCTGAGGTGTTATAGGATGAGCATAGCAATAAATGTGTCCTAACTATAGTCCCTCTATCAACAAAGTAATTGCACTTTTAAGGTCTGAATGGCAGTATTGTAGTAGGTGCCAAAGATTTTAATTGCATAGTAGTTTACATTCTAATGGCTGTTTTCAGCTGCTCATAATAATGGGAAACATTCACCTTTTGGATTGCAATTGCCCATGCTTGGTGTCTCCTTGCAGAGCTGGAGTTGGGGGTTCCAGTTGCTTCTGGTTTGCTCTGTTCTATGGGACTGTATATCCAGGTTTTCTTTTCAATACTTCTGAATTTTGAAGCCCAGTAGGAGTTTTACCCTCATTTCAGTGGGTGCAGGAGCAGGGCTTAGGTGTCCCTCATGCTCCAGCTGGAGTTGGTGGTGCTCAGGTCCCAGGTGTCTCCATTTGGTCTCTTCAAAAATGAGCTATCCCAGTTCATGGGCACTTTTGAACATTTTGACCTATGTATCATATGCTCCCAGCTTGGGGTGACTTGAGAGCACTCCACACCTCCAGTCCTCTGTAATGGTATTTGTTGTTCTTATCATTACGGTAGTAACTAGGGGTACCCATCATGAACCAGGTCTCCATTGTGCCAGGCACTGTACAAACACAGGCCACTCCATAGGTTATTCAGTTGGGCAGCTCTCTGAGTGTACCCTATTTTCTGCTGACCTTTGTAAAGTCACTGTGACAGGTTCCTCTCCCTGGGAACTGGGGTACCACTGAGCCCTCTGACCCTCCAGACTGAGTTCCCTCTCTCACTGTGCTGCTGTGACAAGCTGAAGACCCACTCCTGGTCCTACACTTCCATCAGCATTCACACAGGTAGGAACAAACCGAGCTGCAGTTACATGCCAGGTCTCTGACTAGCCACTGCATGAACTAACAATAGAAAGGCTAAAGCTGAGTTAACTCTCAGCTCCCCAGGCACATACCCCCTCTAGAGCATAAACCCAAAATTATACCGTCTTGCACTGCACAGAGAACTGTACAGTGTAAGATCATAGTTTGCCCTTCCCCCTGCTCCCCCACATGTGGAGAGGAATATGCAGCAGCCTTTGCCCCTTGAGCTATGATTTCCCATGCATTTCACTCCAACTCACTTGGTTTAGATAAAGCAAAAACAAGTTTATTAACTACAAAAGATAGATTTTGAATGATTATAAGTGGTAGCAAAGAGATCAAAGCAGATTACCTAGTAAATAGACTTAGTTTATGTTTTTGTTTAAGATACTAGAAAGATAGGATATGAATTAGCAAATTCTCACCCTGGCTGAGGATAGAAGCAGGCTGCAGATTCTTAAAGGACAAGCTGCACTTGCTTTACAGCTTGGAATCCCCAGTTGTTTCATTTACAGGCTAAAAATCCCTTTAGCCTGGATCCAGCACTTCCCTCAGTTCAGTCTTTTCCCCTCAGGTGTTTCCAGGAGTCTTCTTGTGTGGGGAGTGAAGAACCTCCAATGAGGTCACTCCCTGCCTTATATAGTTTTTGCATATGGTGGGAAGCCTTTGTCCCAAACCTCAGTTTGTGGAAAAACACTGACATCCTAAGATGGAGTCCAGAGTCATGGGGCCTGATCACATGCCCTTGCATACCTTGCTGAATCATAGCAGCCATTACTTACAGGCTGTCTGGAGCATTCTCAGGAAGGCTCACCAGGTGGAAGATAAGCTTCTCCTAAGGCCTGTTGCTTTCCCTAATGGCTCATTACCCTGAATAGGCCCTTCTCAACAAGAGACTGAAAGCATCTTGCCTAGTGGGCGTCACCCACATGTAACTACATTTGAAATACAGATACATAGTCAATATTTATAACTTCACATACAAAAATGATGCATGCATACAAATAGGATAATCATATTCAGCAAATCATAATTTTTCCAATGATACCTCATATGACCCATCTTGTACAAAATGCATCATAATTATTCCATAATCATTTCATAATAATATAACTGTGAAGAATGTGGGATGCAGTGTCACAGTCACCATGTGAAAATCTCTTGCCCTATTTAGTCCACTCTGTCTTCCACCCAGGTGATCTATCTTCTCTGTGATCAAGGACATCAGTTTGGTTGGAGTCTTGCTACTCAGTAGTGCATTTAGGAGATTGGTGCCCTTCTGCCACCTTTATCATATGAAGCTGTTCATTTTGCTCTTGCAGGACTGAGTGCTTTGCAGTGCCACAGACACTTGCATGTTGTGTGAGCTGACTTTTTTGATGCAGTGTGAGAGAGATTTCATAGGAGTATTTGCAATAAAAGTCAGACTTGAGCCAGACACACCCAGGCTCCCTGCAGCCCCTTGAAAACATGGCTGCTGGAGGAGGCTGCTTCCTGGGACTCCCTCAAAAGCTACTTCCACCAGGAGTTCCCCACATTGCGGGAGCCAACCTTTCAGCCATTTGTCTTGAGGCTTCTTCTGAGTTTTCAGGGTGGGCAGAGTGGCATAACAGGATATGGGGTTCTGAGCATGCTATTTAATCCTAGGTGGGCAATGTACTGGGGTGGGGACCATTAGAAACTTTAGGGAAAAAAACATACTGTATACATTTTACCCACAGCAGTGAATAACTAGCAAAGCTGATTCCTCCAGACACATCAGCAGGGGTCTACTTAAATCTTGGGAAAATCCCACATTTTTTGTGGGTTGGTCAGAGCATAAAGAGCAAATTTCATGGATGTGTTCATACAGTTGCATATTCCATGCTACCCTTACTTCTGTGCTCCTGCTGGAGGGTTCTGTCTCTTCCACTCCATAACAGCCAGTTCATGCTTCTGGGCCTCAAGCTGGGCTTGTATTTCTTTGTCTCTTAACTCCAGGGCTCTTTTTTCCCTGGCTGCCTCTTCTTCCAAAGCCCTTTTATGAGCAGCTTCCTCCCTGGCTGCCTCTGCTTCCATAGCCCTTCTGTGTGCAGTTGCCTCTGCTTCTTGGAGCTTCAATTGAAACTCCTGGTCCTTTGCCTTCTCTTCTGCTTCCAGTCTGGCCAGCTCTAGTTTAGCAGCTGCCTCACTGGTACTCATTTTCCTGCTCTCTTGTGCTGGGCCACACCCCTCTGCAGTTCACTGAAACTGGGATGCACTCAGCTCAGGGGCTTCCTAGTTAACAGAGACTTTCCCAGCACCCAGTGTTCAGCCTTTCTGGGCAGTCTGCAACTTGTGCAGTTCTAGCTTCTTCTGATCTTCACTCTTACTTATTTTGCTTACTTTTCTGTCCCTATTTCCCTTACCTGAAATAAGCAAACAGAAAATAACAAACCAGTAACCACTTTGTCTGTTCTTCAGTCACCACACCCAAAACTCACTTAAAATCACTACCAGTATCTCAAAGCAATCAGCTGTGCACAGATCCTGCTCGACTACGCCACTGTGACGGGTTGGATCACAGAAACCCCCTTTGGGACTGCCGCCTGATGTGCCTAGACTACCTCTGAGCCTGTTTTCCCTGCCAGCTTGGGGCTTCAGATCCTTGCCTGGTTTGAGCCAGACACACTTGCCTGCCGCAAACAAACAGATCCAAGTCTGAACGACATCCCCCACAAGCTGCAGACTTAACTGAAAACAGTTTAAGAAGTGCTCCTGTCTCCAGCACTCAGATACCCAACTCCCAATGGGGTCCAAACCCCAAATAAATCCATAAAGCTTATACAGGGTAAACTCATAAATTGTTCACCCTCTATAATAGTGATAGAGAGAGATGCACAGCTGTTCCCCCCCCCCCCCCAGGTATTAATACATACTCTGGATTAATTAATAAGTAAAAAGTGATTTTATTAAACCCTACTCTTTGTACTTAAGTGGTTCCAAGTAATAACAGACAGAACAAAGTGAATTACCAAGCAGAATAAAATTCCCTGACTTTAGCAAAGCTTTTGACACAGTCTCCCACAGTATTCTTGTCAGCAAGTTAAAGAAGTATGGGCTGGATGGATGCACTACAAGGTGGGTAGAAAGTTGGCTAGATTGTCGGGCTCAACGCATAGTGATCAATGGCTCCATGTCTAGTTGGCAGCCGGTATCTAGCCGAGTGCCCCAAGGGTCGGTCCTGGGGCCAGTTTTGTTCAATATCTTCATTAATGATCTGAAGGATGGTGTGGATTGTACCCTCAGCAACTTTGCAGATGACACTAAACTGGGAGGAGTGGTAGATACGCTGGAGGGTAGAGATAGGATACAGAGGGCCCTAGACAAATTAGAGGATTGGGCCAAAAGAAATCTGATGAGGTTCAACAAGGACAAGTGCAGGGTCCTGCACTTAGGACGGAAGAATCCCATGCACCGCTACAGACTAGGGACTGAATGGCTAGGCAGTAGTTCTGCAGAGAAGGACCTAGGGGTTACAGTGGACGAGAAGCTGGATATGAGTCAACAGTGTGCCCTTGTTGCCAAGAAGGCCAATGGCATTTTGGGGTGTATAAGTAGGGGCATAGCCAGCAGATCGAGGGACGTGATCATTCCCCTCTATTCGACATTGGTGAGGCCTCATCTGGAGTACTGTGTCCAGTTTTGGGCCCCACACTACGAGAAGGATGTGGAAAAATTGGAGAGAGTCCAGCGAAGGGCAACAAAAATGATTAGGGATCTGGAATACATGACTTATGAGGAGAGACTGAGGGAACTGGGATTGTTTAGCCTGCAGAAGAGAAGAATGAGGGGGGATTTGATAGCTGCTTTCAACTACCTGAAAGGGGGTTCCAAAGAGGATGGATCTAGACTGTTCTCAGTGGTAGCTGATGACAGAACAAGGAGTAATGGTCTCAAGTTGCAGTGGGAGAGGTTTAGGTTGGATATTAGGAAAAGCTTTTTCACTAGGAGGGTGGTGAAACACTGGAATGCGTTACCTAGGGAGGTGGTAGAATCCCCTTCCTTAGAAGTTTTTACGGTCAGGCTTGACAAAGCCCTGACTGGGATGATTTAGTCGGGGATTGGTCCTGCTCTGGGCAGGGGGTTGGACTAGATGATCTCCAGAGGTCCCTTCCAACTCTGATATTCTATGATTCTATGAAAACATGCAAGTCTAAGCCTAATACAGTGAAGAAAGTGATTACAGATAAAATCTCACCCTCAGATGTTTCAATGTTTCAATAAGCATCCGATGAAGTGAGCTGTGTTAGGGGGCTTATTCCTTCACCCACTTACTTCCCTGGTCCTTCTCGCATGAACAGAGAGCAACAATACCCGAAGTCCAAAGGTGCAAACAATTCGATGTTTATTGGGGTGAACTTCCAGCAAGCATGATTCCAGTTTCCTTCCTTAGTATCCTCCTTCCCAGCTCTGACACCACAAAGCCTTACACCTGTGTCCCTGTTCCCATTCCTGCCCTTAGCCAAACATGATTCCAACTTCCTTACTCCCATTCCCTGTTCCCATTTCCCCCTTTAGCAAAACATGATTCCAATTTTCTTACCCCCATTCCCTGTTCCCATCTCCCCCTTTAGCAAAACATGATTCCAATTTTCTTACCCCCATTCCCTGTTCCCATCTCACACACCCCCATGCCCACCCCCACCCACGCCCCGTCACTTCCTCATTGACTACAGATTATATAGTAAAACTTGAGTTCTGCTTAGCTATACCTTAACCAATCATTTTCCTGAAATTTAACTAACCAATCCTAACATATTGTAACATGATTATGTAACCAATTATATCCCACCACCTCAATTAGTTTACACCCAGCAAAATTAATTATACAGCAGACAGGAACAATCACAGAACCAGACAGAGATTATACAGACAAACAACAGCAAAGTGGGAACTATAATGACAAAACAATACAGAAGTGAGGATTTCACATCCCAGCTATTGATAAGTGAGTTCTTGCCAGACAGGATGCTATCAAACTAAGTTTCCTTTTACATTTTCTAGGCACTTCCCTTTCTCTGGAGGTGATAGGAATACAATCCTGTCCTGATAGTGCCTAACAGCCCAATAGCACCTTATTTCAATGTGACTAGTTTGGAATGTGAGGATGTGACCGTTCGCTTCCCAGCTTATGGCTGCCTCTGCTGCTTAGCCAAAGGCCTTAGCCTAAGAACAGGGCCTCAGACTGTCACAGTAAGAGAAGGCCCTTACACCAGCAGACAGTGATCTTGATTCTTTCTTTTATACCTCTATCACTAGCCAAGTGATAAGAATACACCTAAATTCTTAGAGTACAGGCCTTTGCAGACAGGCCTGAATATCTATATCCTAACAAGCTGTAGCTCATGAAAGCTTATGCTCAAATAAATTGGTTAGTCTTTAACGTGCCACAAGTACTCCTTTTCTTTTTGCGAATACAAACTAACACGGCTGCTACTCTGAAACCTTTCATAGACTGGGTGCCTTCCTAGTCTGGGCACAATCCTTTCTCCTGATACAGTCTTTGTTCCAGCTCAGGTGGCAGCTAGGGGATTTCTCATGACTGAAGCCCCCGTTGTTCTGTTCCACCCCCTTATATATCTTTTGCACAAGGCAGGAATCCTTTGTCCCTCTCTGGGTTCCCACCCCTCCTTCTAAATGGAAAAGCTCTAGGTTAAAGATGGATTCCAGTTCAGGTGACATGATCACATGTCACTGTAAGACTTCAGTACCCACTTGCCAGCACACACATACAGGAAGACTTACAAGTAAACAGAGCCATCTACAGTCAATTGTCCTAGTTGATGGGAGCCATCAAGATTCCAAACCACCATTAATGGCCCACACTTTGCATAATTACAACAGGACCTCAGAGTTATATTTCATATTTCTAGTTTCAGATGCAAGAGTGATACATTTATACAAGTAGGATGACCACACTCAGTTGATTATAAGGTTTGTAATGATACCTTACAAGAGACCTTTTGCATAAAGCATATTTTAGTTACATTATATTCACACTTATTAGCATATTTTCATAAAATCATATGGAGTGCAATGTCAAACTGTTCTATTTATGTATTGCCACAGCTGTGCATTGGGTTTGCAGGAAAAGAAAAAAACAGAGCTACCTCAATGGGCTCCTGGATGAAGTAAGTTTTAAGAGACTTGAAGGAAGAGATGTTGGAGTTTTGGATGGAAAATGGCCTGGAAATGAGGGCTGGAAACAGGAAGAGGGAAGTCAGTGGTTTGGATTGGGCTAAGCAAAGTGAATAATGTGGGGAGTCAAAGCTAGTTTCTCATCTGAGGAAGGACAGCAACAGATGGGGTAATTAGTACAGCTGGGAGGTGAGCTGGTTGGAATGCGGCTGTAATGGGTAAAAGTGAAATCTGATCATTCCTTCCTTTATGAGACAACAAAGGAACAAGAGATTATTCAAGGAAATCAATGCCTGGTAAATTTAGAACAAATGCTGCTTCTCCCAGCTCTCAGGTAGCCTTGTGGAATTCACTGCAGCAGGAGGTCACGGAGTTAAATACTCAGGCTGAGTGATGACATTGTATAGCCTAGAGAAGGCTAATCAGCTTGCGATTTAGTGCCCACCAGGATTTTCAGGAGGAATTCCCCACCTGTGCACCTAATTGCACAGTTGGGTTGTTCATTATTGGGGCCAGCAGGACAAGTGTCAGAGCAGCTGAAGAGAGCACAGGGCTGTCCCGGGACCCCACCACCAGCTGGACATGCAGAGATGTCACTCTCACCTTGGTGTTGTCTCCACACTGCACTTGGGAGGTTGGACAACAGTGGCTTCTGGGGGAGATGTTCTGTGTCCAGCAAGGAGGTGATGGGAATGACTAGTCCTTGTGTTGGGAGCAGTGCGGACACTCTATGCACAAGGGTGTCTTAATTCTGTAGCCACGCCAGTGCATGATGTGGAGGCTGCGCTCTCGGAGTGAGCCCCACATCAGAACCCTGGAATTCAGGGTGCTCCCACCTGCAAGCTAAAGCTGGTGCATCACAGGTTATCAAAGTAACTCTCTGTCCTACTGGAACGTGGTTCCTTACTGGATCTGAGAAGACCCAACTAAAGCATTCCTGCCACCTCTGTCACTTAGGGACTATGCAGGCACCTGGACTGGGAGGGTCCCTGTGCTCTGCAACAAGCTCTCTTCACATCTCATTGGGGTTAGCTGGACCCTGCCATTCATGTCTTATATTGTGGCTGCTTTAGTGCCTTGAGTGCAGCTGCAGATAAGGCCTTTGACATTCTTCTTCCTGAACAAATGGGCTTGTTGCTCTTCTCATGAAAACCAGCGCAGGCTCCTGCAGCCCTAGCCCTGGGTTCCCTGCAATGGTCCTCCAGGAGCCCATCTTCACAGTTCCTGGGCTCACTGAGGGGATCAGTATATTCAGGTGTTGTGGTCCCCAGTGGAGTGACTTTGCACAGTCTGCCACTTGGAGTTGCAGACTGTCCATCCAGAACTCAGGTTGTGAGTCCTCCCTGTCCAGCCCTCACATCCTTACCCACTGCAAACAAACACATGGGTGCAAGGTGGCCTCAGGGCCCCCCGGTTACCCTTGAAAGCCATTAACTTTGTTCCCTTGACATAGACCCACCTGCAGCCTGTCCCACTGGGGGTGGGGAGAGGGAGAATATCAAGGGCAATCAGTTGAGCAACCGGGACTTCATGTTCAGGGACTGGCTCCTGAGATCAGAGATTTGGGCAGTCCATTTGTCAAGCTGCTTGCAGGGGCTCAAGAACGTGAGTGAAACCTCAGGGTAGAATTGTTAGGAAGCAGAGCACCAACCCCAAGCTCGCTGTGAATTTTATGCTAAGATTTCACCAACCAATTATCAAGTGTGAACTTCTCAGGTACTGTAGCAGCCTTAACATGGAGTCACAGACAGTACCTTTAAGTACTCCAATCTTGCCACCAAGGTGATCCTGCCTTTGTGATAAATGGTCCCTTACACCGAGAACCACAGAAATATTCAGGTTACTCTCCATCTCAAATCACTAGTCACTTACCCCCGGTCAATTGCACCTTAGATCTCACCCCAAAGACAAAGCTTGTAGGCAATCCTATAAAAAACTCTATGCAGATTTATTCACAGGAAAAGGAAACAAGAGAGTTATTTACAGTCCTGCTACATTTTCCAAGCCTAGTGTTCTGAGTAGGCCTCTTTTCAGAAACATTGCAGCATTGCCAGCTCTCAGGATTTTAACATGAGTCTTTGATGGGGGTTCTTAAAGCCCCAACTCCTGGAGTCAGGTGAGTATGGGAGAACCTCAGCTTTCATTCTTTTTAAGAAGGATGTTTCTGACCCTCATGGCAGTGGAGAAAAGCTGGAAACATAATTGGAGTGCATTGTAGAAGCTCAGAAACCAGAGGCAAATACAAAGAAACCATTTAAAAAAAAATCTCATTTTTAAGCCAATCCTTTGATTGTATGCAACCTGACTCAGGATTTTTGAGCTATCAATGCGATGTTGCTCTGCAATGAGCACTGTGCCTCCTCCTTTGAATGAATGTTTCCTTTCAGTTACTCACGCATAAAGTTATTATTTGTTGCAATGCTGAGGCCTCCCCTTTGTTTCTAGATAGGGCTGTTTTCTGCCTTTCTCTGATTTTTTTTATCAAAGGCTAATTTGGAACTCATGTCTCTCAGCCTCTCTCCCTGCCTGCTGGCTGCCCACATCCAGTCTTCAATCTATGGGGGTCAGAAGTGGGCTTTAGTTTTATCTGAACTATGTTCCGCACTTTGAGGAGCCTGAGAACCATTTCATTGCTCCCATACTACAGAGCTTCCAGACCCTGCCTTTCCTCTTCAACTAGTGGCCAAGGTTTTCAGTGGATGGGTGATCGCACCTTCTGAAACCCAGGCACCTTTAAGATGTTCAGGATGGGTTCACCCAAAATTGAGGCACCAAGATTCACAAGTCACTTTTGAAAATCTTGAGCAGTGAATTTGCAATTCTGGAATACCATGAAGGAGGCCAAGCTTCACCCTCACCATCAAAGGACATTCAGCCAGACCCTTTGCCATATCCTGGGACAGAAAGGCAAAGGAGTCAGCCAGCAATCTGTGGTGTAATCCTCAGTAGTTCATTACACTTATACTATGGGCCTATTTTCTATGTCTAGGCTGGATTTTGATTGGTAAGTGCTCCAGTAGGAAGATCACCCACTGTCTGTCTTAGGTGCTGCAGACCACATCCAGCAGATGCTGAGGCAGGCTGTCCTGTTAAGGAAGGCTGTCCTAGGTGGTAAAAAGAGAGACAGCATGGTAAAGAGAAGTTACTTAGCAGTAATGAGTTTTGTCAGAATCCTCTTCCTGTAGCCTACTTCCTTCCCTTCCATCCCAGTTATTTGCTCTTGTGGCTGGATCTGAGATGTGTTTTTTTTCCCTGCCTTTAAATTGAATTGAGCAGGAAGTGGGTGGACAAAACTATTTATAGCCCCTGTGATTGGCAGTCTCCAGTCGCCTCTTTACTGGTGGCTCTGTAATGCTCATTGTTACATCTGTTCTTTCTGTTGGATGAAGCAAGAGGACACCAGCTGGAACAACACCCAGTAAGTACATTTTAGCATCACATACCCTTCTGGTCCCCCTCTCGGATGCTGTTAATTTGGAGCATGTTTCATTTCTACTGCCAGGGAGTAGGAGCATAGAGCCCTGCAGGGAGGGCAAACGGCCTTCCAGAGAAACCTTGTCTTAGTCACAGGCACCAACACTAGCCTGTTCTGGTTCTAGGGAAGATGGCTGAAACAAAACTATCACATTTCCATCCCTTAGCAGGCTGTTAGTGGGGAGGCAAATATACATAGACAAGGAGCACTGGGAGCATTGGAGTGGGGTTAGGTTGGAGGATAGAGCATTGGAAACAAAGAGCACTGTAACCAAACTAAAGAGACATTGAAGAGTTTTTTTTTCTTTTCTGCAGCAGTCTTTGTTATAGTCATAATCACCCAGCATGGGACTATAAGACTGGCAATACGTTGTCAGACAATTGATCCATCTAGGCTAGTGTAAGGGTTCCCTCCCTGCTCTGAACTCTAGGGTACAGATGTGGGGACCCCCATGAAAGACCCCCTAAGCTTATGTTTACCAGCTTAGGTTAAAAACTTTCCCAAGGCACAAATTTTGCCTTGTCCTTGAACAGTATGCTGCCACCACCAAGTGATTTAGACAAAGAACAGGGAAAGGACCACTTGGAGTTCCTATTTCCCCAAAATATCCCCCCAAGCCCTTACACCCCCTTTCCTGGGGAGACTTGAGAATAAACAAGATGAGTGCAGACCAGCCTTGGATTTTTAACACCCAAAAAACCCAATCAGAGTCTTAAAAAACAGAACTTGATTAGAAGAACAAAAAAATATAAGAGAACAACTCTGTAAGATCAGAATGGAAGATAATCTTACAGGCAGTCAGATTCAAAACATAGAGAATCCCTCTAGGCAAAACCTTTGTGTCTTACAAGAAGACACAAAAACAGGAATATACATTTCCTCCAGCATGGCAAATTTCAAAAGCCAAAACAAACAAAACCTAACGCATTTTCTAGCTAGATTACTTACTAACTTTACAGGAGTTGGAGGGCTTGCATCCTTGATCTGTTCCCGGCAAAGGTATCACACAGACAGACAAAACCCCTCCCTCCAGATTTGAAAGTATCTTGTCCCCTCATTGGTCATTTTGGGTCAGGTGCCAACCAGGTTACCTGAGCTTCTTAACCCTTTGCAGGTAAAAGGACTTTGCCTCTGGCCAAGAGGGATTTTATAGCACTGTATACAGAAAGGTGGTTACCCTTCCCTTTATGACAGCTGGCATGTTTGAAATGAGGACACCATGCTTTGAGGATATGAGCCACAACCCCATACTCAGTTACTTTCACGCTACCTCAGTTACTTTCAAGTTGCAGTGGGGGAGGTTTAGATTGGATATTAGGAAAAACTTTTTCACTAAGAGGGTGGTGAAACACTGGAATGCGTTACCTAGGGAGGTGGTAGAATCTCCTTCCTTAGAGGTTTTTAAGGTCAGGCTTGACAAAGCCCTGGCTGGGATGATTTAACTGGGAATTGGTCCTGCTTTGAGCAGGGGGTTGGACTAGATGACCTTCTGGGGTCCCTTCCAACCCTGATATTCTATGATTCTATGATTCTATACCTCATTATGGGTGTTTGGGCTGACAAACTCTCAAAGCATCATCAGAAGGCGGACAGGTTAGATGCACGGTTGGAAGTTTTCCCAGCCATTCCTTTGTTGATATCTACAATACATTTTGACTGTAAGGCACATCACTCCAGTTATGAAGCAGTTGTCACTAAGTACAGTGAGGGGGGATTTCTTAGCTACCAAAATGGTCTCAAACTAAAGCACACACAGCTAAGAGCTGTGGGGTTGTACCACTAAAACTGAATTTTGGGAATCTTCAGATGTTCTCCAAACCACCAAGGATTATACCGATGCAAGCCAGACTATTTCCAAGTGCACAGAAAATTCTGGGTTGATAGTTTATTTAGTTGTGCAAATGAGTACATGCAGCTCGCTGAATCTAAACCCACGGTGTTTTGGCGACATGCCACTTTTGGGGATCCATCTAATTTTACAGTTAGCAGGGCATATTTATTTGTCTGCTTATTTTCAACACCTCTCCTCAATCTGAATGTCCCTGTATTTGTTTCCATCTTCCACAATCAGAGAAGAAAAAATACTATTTGAAAGCATTTTGCTTTTCCACTGAACAAGGCAGTCTTTCAGGACTAGAAATGGCAAAGGTTTAGCACATGAGCTTTCTAAAAATGTTCCTGGCTGCTTGGAAGGAGCTGTTGTTCATCATGCCCATCGTCCTAATGCTGGATGAGTGGCATGTGGCAGTGGTTAAGAGGATGATGATGGTCAAAAACACTGTTTCATTAAATTCTGCTGAAGAGCAAAGCAAGGTGGTAATTTCTCCTCAGCTCTGTGTCTCTCCTGTGAAATTGCTATTTGAGACCTCTCCTTAGTCAAGACTTATCCTGCAATGGCTTTCTAACACCCCATGTGGAGCATGGGATTGGGTAGTTCCAACTGTGCCTCTCACTAGCATTTTCATGATGCAAAATGTTGCCACCACAGATTAACTGAATAGTATTTGTTAGGAAAACTCACCCTAGGCACTTGGAGAAGGAAGCTCTCCCCCTCAGTGCACCTTGTATTGCCACCAGAAGATGGGCTGAAGGACTCTTGGATGTGATTGACCAGTGGAGAATTACACAGCCTTCATCAGACTCTCACTTCTTCGCTGAGCCTGGGTTTGGGGGATCCTGAGTTGGGCAGAGCTATTTTTCTGTGGTGCTTCCTCCTCCTGTCCCCAGCAAATTGTCCGCTGAGCTGCAGTACTCTGCTGGTGTGGAGACAGCTTGCTTGAAGTTCTGACTCAGGTTTTCGTAGTGCAGTAGGGATGCACCAGCATGGTTGTGAGGCCCGAGTTTCCATTGGAGTGTGGAAACTCAAGTGTGGGTTTGGAAATACAAGTCCCCAAGCCTGGGTCCCACAGAGCTGTGTAGACATACCCTGAGAGGATAGGGAAGGCACCTACAAACCCTGCCCAAAGTTAAAGTTGTAGCAAGTGGAATGCAGGAGAGCAAATACACAGGCAGCTGCAGAGCTGGCCTGGGAAAAACAAGTAGCACAGGCTGAGGCCACTCAGAGGCTGGAGTGGGGCAGCAAGACTGTCCAGCTGCAGAGCGAATGCAGATGCAGTCCTGGCAGAGCCATCGCAATGTGCACTACCACTCCCCATTTCCTGTAGGGGATAAAGGCACTCTCCTGATCTGTTTTCTAGTGCAATGGCCTGGTCCAAACCACTCTGCTGCTTGGGTTTTCACTGCATTAATGGAGAAAACAAACCCTTGGAAAAGGTGCCCATTAGTCACATAATTGGTTGGTTCAGCAATCAGTTGATTTCCATATGCAGCCCATGCAAATTCTAGAAAATTTTCATGCACATGGCTGGGTGATCACCTAGCTACTCATGCACATGTGGCAGTCTATGCAATTGGTGTGCATGGTAGATGTGCAGGTGTGTGCATACAGATGTGTGCAGGCCAGATGACAGAAAAGGCAGCCTTTTGTGCATCTGTTTGTCCTTCTGTCACTCCCATCACCATGGTAACCTTCTCCATGTCAGTGGGTTATTTTTACTCCCAATTCCTGCTACACCATCAGTCTCCTGGCGGCACAGCTTACTCCTTCTTAGGGGGAGCAGGTTATAATCATGCGAACTAATGGAGTTTCTTGAAAAGCCAAATCCTCAGCAGCATTAATTGCCCCATTCTCTGATATTAAAACAGAATATCAGAAGCTGGGTGTTCCTTGGAGCCACTTAGAAAGGAAATCCAAACAAGAGCTGTGGTGAGTTTCTCATGGGGTGCCATGTCTGCATGGGAGGGAGTTGATCATGCTGCCCAGTGCCTTCTGCAGCAGAGCAAGGGGTGCTGCTGACCTTGGGCTCCAAAGGGAATCTGTTGAGGGCTTCTCATTCCAAAGGACATGATAGCAGCATGGCATCATGATGCTAGGGGCAGCGGTCTCATGGCTCCTGCAGGTCCTGTAAGCAGAGGAAAACAGGAAACGGATGGAAGCTTTTTGCCTCTCTAGGTCATGCCCACAGGTGTATGATCACTCTAAAAGGCTCCCAGCTGGAGAGAACAGCAAGCCCCATTATGAGCTTTGTAGTGCAGAATAGTTCTGTAGAAACTCTATAGCAAACCCATCCCTGGTTCCAGCAAGCTGCACCATAGGACTCCAGCAGGATTTAGTGCTCAGCCCTGGAAGATTTTTTGATTTGGTGGCCTCAGTCCTCAGCTCTGGGAGTCCTGTGGGTTTATCGTGGTGTGTTCTGGAGCTGGGAGCAAATGTAAGTAGCCAGTGACTCAGACTCCAGTGTTTGGAAAAGGTCAGGGCTTGTGTGCAACCTAGAGCTTCCTTTCAAAGTACATTTGAGGGCAGAAAGAACTGGCCCAAGAAATGGGGCAGCCAGACCCAGGCTTACTCTAGCAAGTGGGACGGTACAAGCAAATCCCATCCTTCCCCCAGCGTCCTCTGCTGCTTTTCTGGCTGTAAAGTCCCAAAGGAGGCTCATCACCCCATCCCTAGGCTGCTGTAGTAGTGTTAGTGAGTGCACTGGGGGTTGGCAGCCCAGAGAGCTTTGAAATCTTAAACTGACAAAGGGAAATGCCATTTAATGTAGCCATCTGTAGCATAATGGGTCTGGAGGCAAGGAACCATCACAGAGAAACCTAGTTAAATGGCATCATGCCACATCCTGGCTAGCAGAGAGATTGTGGGGTCATAGGGTGTAGAAGTCATCATCCCAGTTTAGAGTGGTCATTAAAGGCAAGAACTACTGAGGCTGAAACTTTTGGAGAAGAGCTCTCCTCCTGCCTCTAGGAGAGCAGAGAGGATGCCACTTGTGGCCAGCTACACCCAGCCACATTCACACAGAGAGGTTCCTCACCCAGCTGTCATTCCCATGCATGTCTCCTCCATATCTTCATTGTGAGATGTATGGTCACTTTGTGCTCGTGCCATGGACTTCTTTCAGTGAAGACATCCTACTCCCCTTGGAGACTTTCGGCCTCCCCTGTCAAACATCCTCCCTGCATAAGACACTCCTTTCATTTGACTCCTTTCAGTATGACTGCTCAGAGCTCCAGTGTGAAACCACAGAAAAATCTGAGAGTCTCTGGATTAAGTTTAAAAGTGTGAGCAACAAGGGTGATGTCGTGGTGGGAGTCTGCTATAGACCACAAGAGCAGGGGGATGAGGTGGACAAGGCAACAAATAGAAGTTACTAGATCACAGGCCCTGGTTCTCATGGAGGACTTCAATCACCCCAATATCTGTTGGGAGAGCAATACAACACTGCATGGACAATTCAGGAAGTTTTTGGAAAGTGTAGGGGACAATTTCCTGGTGCAAGTGCTGGAGGAACCAACTAGGGGCAGAGCTCTTCTTGACCTGATGCTCACAAACAGGGAAGAATTAATATGGAAAGCAAAAGTGGATGGGAACCTGGGAGGCAGTGACCATGAGATGGTTGAGTTCAGGATCCTGACAAAAGAAAGAAAGGAGAGCAGCAGAATAAGGACCCTAGACTTCAGAAAAGCAGACTTTGACTCCATCAGGGAACTGATGGGCAGGATCTCCTGGGAGAATAACATGAGGGGGAAAGGAGTCCGGGAGAGCTGGCTGTATTTTAAAGAATCCTTATTGAGGTTGCAGAAACAAACCATCCTGATGTGTAGAAAGAATAGTAAATATGGCAGGCAACCAGCTTGGCTTAACAGTGAAATCCTTGCTGATCTTAAACACAAAAAAGCTTAGAAGAAGTGGAAGCTTGGACAATTGACCAGGGAGGACTATAAAAATATTGCTCAGGCATGCAGGAGTGAAATCAGAAAGACCAAATTACACTTGGAATTGCAGCTAGCAAGGGATGTTAAGAGTAACAAGAAGGGTTTCTACGGGTATGTTAGCAACAAGAAGAAGGTCAGGGAAAGTGTGGGCCCCTTACTGAATGAGGGAGGCAACCAAGTGACAGAGGATGTGGAACAAGCTAATGTACTCAATGCTTTTTTTGCCTCTGTCTTCATGAACAAGGTCAGCTCCCAGATAACTGCACTGGGCAACACAGTATGGGGAGGAGGTGACCAGCCCTCTGTGGAGAAAGAAGTGGTTCAGAACTATTTAGAAAAGCTGGATGAGCACAAGTCCATGGGGCTGGATGCACTGCCTCTGAGGGTGCTAAAGGAGTTGGCTGATGTGATTGCAGAGCCATTGGCCATTATCTTTGAAAACTCATGGCAATTGGGGGAGGTCCTAGATGACTGGAAAAAGGCTAATGTAGTGTCCATCTTTAAAAAAGGGAAGAAGGAGGATCTGGGGAACTACAGGCCAGTCAGCCTCACCTCAATCCCTGGAAAAATCATGGAGCAGGTCCTCAAGGAATCAATTTTGAAGCACTTTGAGGAGAGGAAAGTGATCAGGAACAGTCAGCATGGATTCACCAAGGGGAAGTAATGCCTGACTAACCTAATTGTCTTCTATGATAAGATAATTGGCTCTGTGGATGAGGGGAAAGCAGCGGACATGTTATTCCTTGACTTTAGCCAAGCATTTGATACAGTCTCTCACAGTATTCTTGCCAGCAAGATAAAGAAGTATGGGCTGGATAAATGGACTATAAGGTGGATAGAAAGCTGGCTAGATCATCAGGCTCAACTGGTAGTGATCAATGGCTCCATGTCTAGTTGGCAGCCGGTATCAAGCGGAGTGCCCCAATGGTCGGTCCTGGCTGGTTTTGTTCAATATCTTCCTGAATGGTCTGGAAGATGGCGTGGATTGCACCCTCAGCAAGTTTGCAGATGACATTAAACTGGGAGGAGAGGTAGATATGCTGGAGGGTAGGGATAAGATACAGAGGGCCCTAGACAAATTAGAGGATTGGGCCAAAAGAAATCTGATGAGGTTCAACAAGGACAAATGTAGAGTCCAGCACTTAGGACAGAAGTATCCCATGCACTGCTACAGACTAAGGACCAAGTAGCTAGGCAGCAGTTCTGCAGAAAAGGACCTAGGGGTTACAGTGGACAAGAAGCTGGATATGAGTCCACAGTGTGCCCTTGTTGCCAAGAAGGCCAATGGCATTTTGGGATGTATATGTAGGGGCATTGCCAGCAGATCGAGGGATGTGATCGTTATTGTCCTTAACGGTGTGAAGCCACTTCAGCACAGCATGGTCGGTTGGTATTTGGAAATGCCATCCCCAAACATATGGGCGTAGATTTTTCCAGCGCGTACACAATGGCGTAGCATTCCTTTTCACTAATTGACCAGTGGCTTTCCCTCTCAGACAGTTTTTTTGGTGAGAAACACAACAGGATGGAATTCTTGATCCAGTCCTTCCTGCATTAAAACTGCTCCCACACCACGCTCGGACGCATCTGAGGTTACTAGGAACGGATTGTCAAAATCTGGGGCCCTTAGCACAGGGTCAGACATGAGGGTGGCTTTAAGCCGGTTAAAGGCCTTCTGACACTCTTCAGTCCACTGAACTGCATTTGGCTGTTTCTTTTTTGGTTAGGTCTGTCAGTGGGGCGGCAATTTGGCTGTATTGCAGTACAAATCACCTGTAATATCCAGCCAAGCCTAAGAAGGATTGGATCTGTTTCTTTGACTTTGGGACAGGCCACTTTTGGATAGCATCCACTTTGGCCTGTAGGAGGTTGATAGTTCCTTGACCCACCTGGTGTCCAAGGTAAGTCACTCTGTTTAGGCCTATTTGACACTTCTTAGCCTGAACAGTTAATCTTGCCTCTTTTATGTGCTCGAAGACTTTTCGTAGATGTTCCAAGTGTTCTGCCCAGGAATCCGAAATTGTGGCCACATCGTCAAGGTAGGTGACTGCATAGTCTCCCAATCCCACTAGGAGACCATCTACAAGTTTTTGGAAGGTGGCGGCTGCATTTTGCAGCCTGAAAGAGAGCACATAAAATTCATATAGCCCGACGTGTGATGAAGGCTGACCTTTCCTTGGCGGATTCATCTACTTGTACCTGCCAGTACCCTTTGGTTAAGTCCAAGGTAGAGATGAACTGGGCCCGTCCCAGTTTCTCCAATAGTTCATCTGTGCGTGGCATTGGATAGTTGTCTGGGTGAGTTACAGCATTTAGCTTATACAGTAGTCCATGCAAAAACGTATCTCCCCATCTGGTTTGGGAACTAGAACCACTGGAGATGCCCATGCACTGCCAGAGGGGCGGATTACACCCATCTGTAGCATATCCTGGATCTCCCATTCTATAGCAGTTTTAGCTTGAGGAGACAACCGATAAGGTCGGGCTCTAATTGGTTGAGCATTACCTGTGTCAATGGAGTGGTATGCCCGTTCAGTCAGTCCTGGGGTGGCTGAGAACATCGGCATGTAGCTAGTGCACAGCTCCTTGATCTGCTGTCGCTGAATACGCCCAAGGGTCATGGAGAGGTTCACCTCTTCCATGCCACCAGCACTTTTCCCTTTGTAGTAGACACCTTCAGGCCACTCAGTGTCATCTCCTCTCTGGGCTGTAAACTGACTAACCTTTAATTCTCTGGAATAAAAGGGCTTTAGAGAATTAATATGGTACACCTTTGGCTTTCGGTTGGAGGTGGGGAATGCTATGAGATAATCAACAGCTCCCAGGCGCTCTTGGACCGTGACTGGCCCTTCCCACGATGGTTCCATTTTATGGGCCTGGAGCGCCTTCAAGACCATGACCTGGTCTCCTATTTGGAAGGAACGCTCTCTGGCATGTTTATCATACCAGGCTTTTTGCTCTTTTTGAGCATCCTTTAGGTTTTCTCTAGCAAGGGCTAAAGAGGTTCAGAGGGTGTTTTGTAGGTTGGTTACAAAGTCCAGAATGTTAGTTCCTGATGAAGGTGCAAACCCCTCCCATTGGTGCTTCACCAACTGTAATGGCCCCTTAACCTCGCGGCCATATACATGTTCAAATGGTGAAAACCCTAAATTAGGATGTGGTACAGCTCTGCTGCAACACTAGATCCCAGTCATTGGAGTGCTCATTTAGGAATTTACGTATCATGGCCCCCAAAGTTCCATTAAACTTCTCCACCAGGCCATTTGTTTGATGGTGGTAAGAGGTAGCAACCAAGTGATTCACCCCATGAGCTTCCCAAAGGCTTTCCATGGTTCCTGCCAGGAAATTAGTTCCTGCATCTGTAAGGATATCGGAGGGCCAACCTACCCTGGCAAAAATGTCAGTTAGTGCCTGGCACACACTTGTAGCCCTCGTGTTGCTTAGAGCTACTACTTCCGGCCATCAGGTGGGAAAATCCATGAAAGTCAGTATGTACTGATTTCCTCTGGGTATCATTTTCGGAAAAGGACCCAGAATATCCACAGCTACTCGCTGAAATGGAACCTCAATGATGGGGAGTGGCTGGAGAAGGGCTTTGACCTGGTCTTTGGGTTTTCCCACTCTTTGGCACACCTCACAAACCGGACATAGGTAGAAACATCCTTGCCCATTCCCTCTCAGTGGAACGACTTTCCCAAATGGTCTTTGGTCCTGTTCACCCCAGCATGGCAACTAGGATGAGCGTGGGCTAAGCTTAAGAGCTTGACCCGATACTTAGTTAGAACTACCAACTGTCTCTGAGGATGCCAGTCTTCCTGGTGTCCACCAGAAAGAGTTTCCTTGTATAAAAGTCCTCTTTCTACAACAAACCTGGATCGATTAGAAGAGCTGAGAGGCGGTGGGTTGCTCCATGCTGCCGTCCAAGCTCTCTGGAGGCTTTCATCTGCTTCCTGTTCGGTCTGGAACTGTTCCCTTGATGCTGGAGACATCAGTTCCTCATTGGTTTGTGGACCTGGGTTTGGTCCCTCTGGAAGCGATGCAGGTGATGGGGCTGTTTCCATTGACTGTGAACCGCTCTCTGCTGGTGCACGATGTTGGGGTTCAGGCTATGGCTGAGCCTCTTGAGTAGGGTTATCTGCTGCTGCCAGTACAAGTTTGGTGCAGCCCTCTGGTGTTGGAGTTGCAAGCACTGGATTTAGTGCTAGCAATGGTTCTGGTGCTGGTTGTTCTGCCAGTTCCGATTCTGGGACTGGCTGTGTCTGGGTCTCTGTGACTGGATCCACTACTGCTGTCACAGACATTGGCATGGAGTCCGGTTCCATCACCTCTGACTGCACCCTGGTAGAAGTCTCCGGAACAGAGCTAGGTGTGACAGCTTGCTTAGCCTGGCTGCGGGTGACCATTCCCACACTCTTGGCTAGCTTCATATGACTGGCCAAGTCTTCTCCCAGCAGCATGGGGATGGGATAAACATCATAGATTGCAGAAGTCAATGTTCCTGACCAGCCCTTGTACTGGACAAGCAACTTGGCCGTAGGCTCATAGACTCATAGATATTGAAGTCAGAATGGACCATTATGATCATCTAGTCTGACCTCCTGCACAATGCAGGCCACAGAATCTCACCCACCCACTCCTGCAATAAATCTCTCATCTATGTCTGAGCGATTGAAGTCCTCAAATCATGGTTTAAAGACTTCAAGGTGCAGAGAATCCTCCAGCAAGTGACCTGTGCCCCATGCTGCAGAGGAAGGCAAAAAAAACCCAGGGCCTCTTCCAATCTGCCCTGGAGGAAAATTCCTTCCCGACCCCAAATATGGCGATCAGCTGAACCCTGAGCATGTGGGCAAGATTCACCAGCCAGATACCCAGGAAAGAATTCTCTGTAGTAACTCAGATCCCACCCCATCTAACATCCCATCTCATGCCATTGGGCCTATTTACCATGAACAGTTAAAGATCAATTAATTGCCAAAGTCATGTTATCCCATCATACCATCTCCTCCATAAACTTATCGAGTTTAGTCAAAAGAGTTTGACTTGAAGGGTTGAATCGTCACTTGGACCTCTGGGTTGATGAATATGGGGTCCACTAAGGACTGGTGGATAGCCGACACCTGTGCTCCGGTGTCCCTCCACGCTGTAACCTTCTTCCCGCCCACACTCGCAGTTTCCCTCTGCTCTGAGGGTATCTGGGAGGCATCTGGGCCTGAGTACCTTTGGTGTGATCCCGGTACAATGAATTGTAATCTATTGGGGTGGTTGGCCTTTACATGTCCTGGCTCGTTACATTTAAAACATCACCCAGCTGACTGATCACTGGGTCGAGGTGGGTTGCTGGAGAATGGTGTGTTGGGACGATAAGGTGTCTGGGGTTTTCCTTGGGGTGTAGTTGTGGCCTTGGGCTGCCCCCAGTAGTAGGGTGTGGTCTAAGGGTGTCCCTTCTGGTGTCCGCTCAAACTGTGACCAGGGTTGTTCCTCTCTCCTCCCTCCACCTGTTTTGTTCCAGTTTGCCCCGCCTCTCTGGTGGTCTGGGACTGCTCGTATTGAGCAGCATAAGAAGCAAGATTTTCTGCTGGGTCCATTTTCTTATCCCATAAACACTGTTTTATATCATCGGACATATTCAGGAATTGTTCCTGAGCCATCAAATCACACACTCCTTCAAAGCTAGTTACACCCTTTCCTTTGACCCATTTATCTAACAGATCCTTCATCTGGTTTACATAAACCATATTATTTAGTCCAGGCCCTCTCTTAAGGGTTAGAAATTTTACTCTGTAATTTTCAGGTGTAACTTGAAATTGTTTTAAAACCAAATCCTTGAATTTATCATAGTCAGAAGCCTCATCAATAGGCATCTTGTTGAATATGTCCAGAGCTCTTCCAGTCAATTTTGCTACCAATGTGGTCATCTTGTGAGCATCAGGAATTTTATGGAGTGTGCACAGTCTCTCAAAGGTGAGAAAAGATTCAGCAATATCACTGGATTCATCATGCTGTGGACATAGTCGCTCCCATTGTTGGGGAAGGATTGTTAGGGTTATTCGGTATATTCTGCTGAGCCCTTGCCTTTTCTATCTCCAGTGCATGCTTCCTCTCTTTTTCCCTCTCCTCCATTTCTTTTTCTTTTGCCTCCATAGCTCTCCTGTGGGCAGCTTCTTCTGCCTCCACCTGGCTTTTTCTGCCTCCCTAGCAGCTTTTTCTTTGGCCGTTTCTGCCTCCCTAGCAGCTCTTTCTTTGGCCGCTTGTGCATCAATCTCCATCTGTCTGAGTTCTACCCATCTTTCATGTTCCTTCTGTCTTTCCTCAGCCTCAAATCTGGCTAATTCCAGTTTTTGTTGGACATTGCTTTCTGTCATCCTAGCCTCTCTGTGTTTAAACCAGCTATACCCGAGAGTTAGAAAGAAAAAAAAAAACCTGCTTGTGAATTCCCAATTTTCTGTGCTGTAACCTGATACCTTTGCCTCTGATAGTATTTTTAACAGAAGGGTTTTTCTGTAGGCTGGGAACACCTCTGCCTCCAGGCAAAGAGACAGAAAACCCTCTAGCTGCTCTCAGCTTAAAAAAAACTCTTCAGGTCTGTGCTTTTCGTTCAAAATGATCTCTGATTCAAAATGATCCCACCGCTCTGCCACCATGTCACAGTTCCCTCCCCACTCTGAACTCTAGGGTACAGATGTGGGCACCCACATGAAAGACCCCCTAAGCTTATTTCTACCAGTTAAGTTTAAAACTTCCACAAGGCACAAAGTCTTTGCCCTTGGATTAGGTAAAACACTGCCACCACCAAGCGATTTAGACAAAGAACACAGAAAGGACCATTTGGAGTCCTATTCCCCCAAAATATTCCCCCAAGCCCTACACCCCCTTTCCTGGACAAGGCTTGGTAATAATATCCTCACCAATTCATACAGGTAAACACAGACCCAAACCCTTGGATCTTAAGAACAATGAAAAATCAATCACTTTCTTAAAAGAAGAATTTTATTAGAAGAACAAAAAAGATAAGAGAACAACTCTGTAAAATCAGAATGGAAGATAATCTTACAGGCAGTCAGATTCAAAACATTCCCCTCGCCGCTGATTTCTCAATGGATGAATAATAGCAGGCAGGTTGTGCAGCCTGGGTGGGTAACCTCATATGAGCTCCTGGAAAGAGAAATGCCTGGCCTCCTTGATCTGATCGGGAGATAACTCGCTGGAGTCTGTTTGCAAAGGAGTTATTGTAGGAACCATCTCAGAAGAGATAAGAACATTTTCTTACCCAAAGCCCCAGGTGACCCTCTGCTACTTCCCCCTTCTCTTCCTGAGCACAGAGTCCCACTCTGCAGCCACCAACCTCCAGCTTATAATGCATCTGAGAGTGAGCCTCCCAGTCTGGGCCCAGAGACTTGTGCCAGTGGGGCTAGGGCGCTGTGCTCCCCCCGCCTCACACAGCTGCCTCTCAGACTAGACAGCCCAAGCTCCACCCAAGTCCCAGTGTCAGCACTGTCTACCCAGCTATTTCTAGTGCTGTAGTAGGAGATCCCAGCACAAATCTGTGTACCCCGGCAGGGAGGCTCGTTCGCAGGTGCAGTGTAGACACACCCTATGAAGGCTGGGTGAGATTTCCATGGAGCACACTTCCTCAGTAGTATGTTGGAGGACACTGTTGAGTGATGTGAGGTGTTCCCTCCTCCTTCCGTCAGGCTTAAGAGCACGTACCCATCAGAGTACTCCCAGACCCAGACTGAGTAAATCTGGGGGTCTCTTCTCCCCACTCTCTTCCTGCTTTGGCAAGATCCCTTTAAAGATCCAGACAGACCCCAGGGTCCAGCTTCTCGACCACAGCTAAATGCATCATCCATAAGGCAGCAGAAGAGCTGACTGAGGTGGCAGTTTCTCAGTGAGTTGGCCGTTAGAACTGCAGTGCAGTTACACTGTGGATTAACAGCTCATTGATCGCCCCATGAGTGGAGCCAGCAAGAAGGCAGCACTGAGCACCCCTTCTGCCACTCAGCTGAGGGAGCCCAGGGCTTAGGGACAGAGCTTGGATCTGTCTGTGTATGTCAAACAAATCAACTTCAATTAATCATGGTGGCACAGAGATGCCAGCCTGTGAAGGGGTATATCAACTCCTCAGTGGATAATCAGCTGTTTTGGACCTGCAAGGCCCACCCACTTTTTAAGATGGGTGTAGTTTGGGGGCAGGGGGCTGCATTGCTGCCTCCACCCCCACCCACACATACACACAAATTGTAAGCCTTGGGCAGGCATGGAGCAGCACAGGCAGGGCTGCTTTTCGTGGTGGGGAGCTGACAAGGTGATGGGGGCTGAGGTGGGCTTTAGCCCCCCCACTCCTTGCTCCTCCTCTTTTCCCATGCCCCACCCCCAGCCAGCCCGGAAGCCAGAGCCGGGCCATGGTAAGAGCTGCCCAGGGAGCCCAGGCTGCTGTGGGCAGTCCCAGACCCTCCACCTGCCCTGGGAGGGAGGCTGGGGGGCCCAAGAGCATCCCCCAGCCCATATCCCTGCCCCAGCGAAGCACAGAGGGTAGGGAATGACTATGGGGAGATATGTAGTCCTGAGCCCTGTGAGTGGGCGACTAGCCTTGAAGGGCCCTAGCTCAGAACCCGGTGGAGTAGGGTGGTACTGGGTTCCCCTTCCCTCCCCTCCCCATGCTTGTCGTTGGGAAATACCACCAGCCCCATGGACTCTTACAACTGGACAGCACTGCTGCCACGAGGGGCAGCTCCATGGACTCTTACCACTGGGCAGCACTGTGGTCATGAGGGGCGGTCCCAGGGACTCTTACTGCTGGCCAGCACTGGATTCTCACCACTGGGCAGCACTGCCACCATGAGGGGCGGCCTCACTGGATTCTCACTGCAAGGTGACGTAGCCGCTGAAGCGAGCAGTGCCTTTTTGGATAATTGTTTTGGGGTCCTACCACCACTGGAGACAAGGGTAACAGCTTGGACTGCTGCTGCTAGGCACCCCCTGTGACGGGTTCCCTGGGGTGCAAGCTGGAACTGGGGTACTGCTGACCCCTCTGTCTTACCAACCTGGGCTCCCTCTCACACTGTGATGCTGTGACAAGCTGCAAACCTCTCAAGGTCCTGCACTCATGCAGCCATCCACAGGTAGGGACACATCTAGCTGAGTTACATGAATGCTTTCGCCAGCCACTCATGATCCAACAACAGCAAGGCTCCAGCTAATTCCCCCCAGCTCCCCAGACATACCCCAGAGCTGTACCCTCTTGCCTGGGTCAGAAGCTTGACCAGTGCAAGTTTATTATCTGGTCTGCCCCTCCCTCAAGGTGGAGAGGACATGCACCAGCTCCTGTTCCTGAGCATATTTCCCTTTGCACTTCAGCGACACACTGTTTTAAGTAAAAAATATGAAACAGATTTATTAACTACAGAAAGATAGATTTTAAGTAATAGTGTACAGATCAAAGTTGGTTACCTAGGAAATAAAACAAATTCACAATCTGAGTTCTATAAACTAGACAGGATTTGAATCAAGCAGTGTCTCACCCAGATAGATGGAATATAGTTCCCTAATACACAGGTTGGAACTCCTTTCCAGCCTGGGACCGCCTCCCAGTTCAGTCTTTGTTCTCCAGATGTGTTTCCAGGTGTTGAGTTGTGCAGGGAAAGATGCCAAGCAATGATGTCACTTCCCCCTTTTATAGTTTCTTCCAGCTTGCTAGAAACATTGTTTGCTGTGATATGCATCAAGCAGTCTCCATTGTGTACAAGCTATCTCTAAGAGGTCTCCGTTGTACACAGTTCCTGGGACAGTCCTTGTGAGTGTGTGGATTCCCCTTAATGGGCAATCAAAACTGTCTGGCCATGCCATTGTTGTACCTGAAAGGCTGGTTGTGGGTGTTTCCAACCTCACAACATATTCCAGTAACACACACATAGCAAAACTTCATAACTCCACATACAATGATAGCACATACAATCCAACAGGATAGTAATGTTCAACAGATCAAGACTTTTAGAATGATACCTCACAAGGCATACTTTGTACAAAACACATCATAGTCATATCACCATGGTGAATATGGGAGTGCTAGGGTATTGCTTTGGGGTACAAGTATCCCACTGCTCTGCAACTTGAGAGGGGCAGTTCCTCAGACCCCCAATGGTCCCTAACACAGCCTTGCCATGAGCAGCTCTGGCTGTGTGAGAATCCTGGGCTCGTTCATTTCTCCCAAAGCCTTGGCAGCTCAAACTTGGAACTTAAACACTCAGGGAGAGATTCTTCAGCAAAGCATGATCATTCTCAGCTGCGTGCTGCAAGGGCGATGCACAGACACCAACCTCCTGCCATCTCATCCCCTTTGGATACAGAGTCTGAGGTGGCATCCCCCAGTGTGTCAGGACAGCACAGTCACCCCTTCAACCCTGTGTCATTCCCACTGGGAACAGATTCTACTGGCTCCTTATTATTTCCTGCCAGGTCAACTTCCTCAGCTGCAGTCCTCACTGTGCTTCTCAGGCAGGGAAGTAAGCTCAGCTGCCTGGCTAAGCAAACTAGGGCAGAGTTCCCAAGATCTGTGCCTTGTGATCTGTGGCTAAGCCCAGCACAGCAGAGCATACATCAGCAGGTAGTCTCTGCTCTATCTGGCGGCGACACCCTTGCATGAGCAGGGAGAGCCTCTCCCACTGACAAAGTGCTGTCCACACCGGCACTTTTCATCTGTAAAACTTGTGTCAGTCAGGAGAGTGGTTTTTCACACCCCTGACTGATAAAAGTTTTACCGACAAAATGCAGCGTACTCAGGCAGGGGAGGGATCTTCCAGAGGATATGCTACCCCATGTTTCAGAAAAGCAGGAGCACCTTTCAGCATAAATGGGAAGAGAAACAGATGGGAAAATCATTTGGCATCATACTTTGTGCTTCCTACCATTGGGATGAGCAAAATGGGAAGAGATTTCTATCAAGTGTGCAAATTTGCAAATGTGTGTGTCAGAGAACATGACAAGCAGATATACCTGCTTATTCAGAATGAGGGAGGCTGCCTACCCCCGCTGGAGGAGGGTAATGGGTGGTGGGTATAATAGGCCAGGGAAGGCTTAGCAACTCCACCACTCCATCCTTCACCGAGATCCCCACTGAGATCCCCACCGCCCCCTCCACTCCACCACTTCACCACCCCCCGCCCCCGCAGCTCGCCGCATCCCTCCTCCTCAGGACAGGGAGAGCCAGCAGCCTTGTGGTGGGGACTTCAGGACTGGGAGGGGCTAGCGCCCAGGGGGCTGACCCGGTGTTGGACAGGCCTGGTGCTTGGGGCGGGGATGGGGGTTAGTGGCTCGACCTGACACTGGGGCCAGCCCGGCAGTTGGGCAGGCTGGAGGCTCGGCCTGGTGCTCATGGGGGGAAGGGTTGGGGGTCCAGCGAAGGAGGCTCAGCCCAATGTGGCTGGGGTGGGCAGGCGGGCCAGAGCTCCTCCAGTCACAGGGGCCAATCAGGGTTTCTCCTTTTATAGGGGTGGGGGGGTTTGGGGCTCTGGCAGGGCCTTGGGCGGAAGGGGTAGGGCTGGCAGGCTAGTCTCCCCAAAGCTGGGGTTTACCCGCCACCCATGAGGAGGGTACATGTCAGGGGAGGAAATGTAAACCACATAGCTTGTTTTCAGATGTAACATGCATGCCGTGTGCCACAGAATCCTGCAGCCTCTGTGCGTGGCAGAGAGGAGACAGGATTCAGCTCTAATCCTCGTAAAGATTCTTTTTCAAGGCCACTGGAAGCAGACAGTCCCTGTGGCTCCCTCTGGCTGCCCAGATCCCTGACTAACACTGCCTGGGTGCCTAGTGTCCCTAAATCCTAACCTGGCCCTCCTGCTAGCATCACTAGAGACCCTGGGCTCTTAGTGTCATCACACAAGCTTCCTGTGAGACAGCTGTCCAGTGGCACCTTAAAGACTAACAGATGTATTTGGGCATAAGCTTTTGTGGATAAAAAACACACGTCTTCAGATGCATCTGAAGAAATAAACAGAAATAAATCTGTCAGTCTTTAAGGTGCCACCAGGCTCCTTGTTGTTTTTGTGGATACAGCCTAACATGGCTACCCCCGGATACTTGTGAGATAGCTGGCCTCTCTCGATTAATCCCCTGTAAATGGACACCTCTCCGCTTTCCCATGAGTGCTCAGCTTTCAGCAGACACCTGACTGTGCCTTGGATAGTGCTAGTCCTGGGTCTGGCTGGGAGCAGTGTGTTTTCAGGAAAGGCAAGTACCAGAGAGCTGTGATGCACTTGGAAGCCAAAATGAATCATCTGGGATTAATAAATGCTTAAGATTAGCTCCAGGTATGGGGGGAGCTATTGACCGATGGATGGAAAGCACTAGGTATCATTATTATATATCTGAGCAAGGTGTATCTGCAAGCACCTCTCCCAGCCTATCCAGGCCAGGCATTTGTGGTGGGAAAGGAACCAGAGATAGAAGAAGTTGTGACACCTCATCTCCATTTCTAGGTCTGCAGACACATCCAGCATTCAGGGCAAGAGCCTCCCAGAAGGGTGCTTTCTCATTAAGGTGAAATTCCTTTAAATAAGTGATTTGTTCCCCAGATGCAGCAGCAAGGTCTGAAACAGACAAACCAGCAAATGCTGGTTATTTTCCAAAAGCTGCCCCTGAGCTGCACGTGCAGAATGGTGAGTTGTAAGTTTTTGTAATTTGTAAGTTGCACTTTCATGATAAAGCAATTGCACTTCAGTACTTGTCTGAGGTGAATTGTGTGGTTAAAAAATTAACCATGCATTTTGTTTGGATCAGAACAAACCTGGGGCCCCTTTATTCAAGCATGCGCATACGGGGAGAGTCAGCTGGAGCTGCTCTGGGGTAAACAGAAATACAGGAGCTTATATTGCTGAAAACCACAATTTGCCAAACACACTTCCTTCAACAGCATTTTCCTTATTTAGCATATAGTGCAAGCTTCAACAGTAGCTTTGCCTTACTTGCAGTTTAGCAAAAACAAGCTTTTCCTGTTATTGACAGGTGTTTCCTTTGCAGTTAATGATTTTTTTCTAACTTCTAGAGGTTATGGTTATATTTTTTAAGCTGTGCTGTTGCAATTGCCCCACAATGGAATTTTCCTTACTCTCTTCTTAGGCTTTATGTACACAGTTAGCTTGACCAAAGTTTTAGGCCTGATAGTTTAGGCCTACTAGATTTTTCCTTCACAATTGAAAAATACTATTTCTTGTGTTTATCATTTTTATAGTGCAAATATTTGTAATCAAAAATAATAATATACATTGAGTACTGTACACTTTGTATTCTGTGTTGTAATTGAAATCAATATATTTGAAAATGTAAAAATCATCCAAAAATATTTAAATATTCTGGCATTCTGTTATTCTTTAACAGTGCAATTACAGTTACGATTAATCATGATTTTTTTTTTATTTCACAATTAATCATGATTAAGTTTTTTAATCATTTGACAGCCCTAGTTAAAACTCAAAGAAAACACATCATTTGAAAGTATGAAAATGTACTGCTAAGGCCTTCAAGCAACCTTTTAACTGTGCCCTGCAGACATAAGAACAGCTGTACTTGGTTAGACCAGTGGTTCCTCTGGCCAGTATTCTGTCTCTGACAGTGGCCAGTGTCAGACGCTTCAGAGGGAATGAACGGAACAGGACAGTGTTGAATGATCCATCCCATCATCCAGTCTCAGTTTCTAGCAGTTGGAGGTTTAGTGACACCTAGAGCATGGGGTTGTGTCCCTGATATCTTGGCTAATAGGCATTGATCACCTATCTTCCATGAACTTAATGAAATCTATTTTGAATGCAGTTATGCATCTGGCCTTCACAACATCCCCTGGTAATGAGTTCCACAAGTTGACTGTGTGTTGTGTGAAGAAGAACTTCCTTTAGTTTGTTTTAAACCTGCTGTCTATTAATTTATTTAGGTCACTCCTAGCTCCTCTGTTATGTGAAGGGATACTTATTCACTTTCACCACACAAGTCATGATTTCATAGACCTTAAGTTGTCTTTTTTCTAACCTGAACACTCCCAATCTTTTTAATCTTTCCTCATATGGAAGCTGTTCCACAACCCTAATCATTTTCCTTGCCCTTCTCTGTTCTTTTTCCAATTCTGATAAATCTTTTTTGAGATGGAGTGAACAGAACTGTCCACAGTATTCAAGATGTGGGCATAACATGGATTTATATAGTGGCATTATATTTTCTGTCTCATTATCTAACCCCTTCCTAATGGTTCCTAACATTCTTTTAGCTTTTTTAGCTGCTGTTGCACACTGAGCGGATGTTCAGAGAACTATCCACAATGACTCCAAGATCTCTTTCTTGAGTGGTAACACCTAATGTAGATCCCATCAAATGTATGTATGTATAATTGGGATTATGTTTTCCAATGTACATTACTTTGCATTTATCAACTGTGACAAGATGGCCGATGTTAGCATGGTGGGTCCTGCGCTTTTCTTGGCAGGGGGGCTAAGACGCCACCCCTTTCCCCTGCTCTTGGGCCACTGAGGTCCCCACTAGTGGCCTGGAAAGATGGTAGAGGAGGGAAGCGGGGGAGGGGTCTGGGTATGCTCCTCACTCTGAGCCCCAGCCCCTCTCAACCCCTGTGGGTTCTTACTCTCTTCTCCCTTGGGTGGGGTACCTTTGGTCCTTAGATGCTTGGGGAAGGAGTCTCTCTCCCCTGCTGGGACATGGTCTCCTTTACTTCAGTTCTCTGATCTTTCAAGTCTCATAGATTCATAGATATTTAGGTCAGAAGGGACCATTATGATCATCTAGTCTGACCCCCTGCACAACACAGGCCACAGAATTTCACCCACCACTCCTGCAAAAAACCTCACATCTATATCTGTGCTACTGAAGTCCTCAAATTGTAGTTTAAAGACTTCAAGGAGCAGAGAATCCTCCAGCAAGTGACCCATGCCCCATGCTACAGAGGAAGGCGAAAAACCCCCAGGGCCTCTTCCAATCTGCCTTGGAGGAAAATTCCTTCCTGACCCCAAATATGGCAATCAGCTAAACCCTGAGCATATGGGCAAGATTCATCAGCCAGATACTACAGAAAATTCTTTCCTGGGTAACTCGGATCCCACCCCATCTAATATCCCATCACAGGCCATTGGGCCTATTTACCATGAATATTTAATTACCAAAACCATGTTATCCCATCATACCATCTCCTCCATAAACTTATCGAGTTTAATCTTAAAGCCAGATAGATCTTTTGTCCCCACTGCTTCCCTTGGAGGGCTATTCCAAAACTTTACTCCTCTGATGGTTAGAAACCTTCGTCTAATTTCTAGTCTAAATTTCCTGGTGGCCAGTTTATATCCATTTGTTCTTGTGTCCACATTGGTACTGAACTTAAATAATTCCTCTCCCTCTCCAGTATTTATCCCTCTGATATATTTATAGAGAGCAATCATATCTCCCCTCAGCCTTCTTTTGGTTAGGCTAAACAAGCCAAGCTCCTTGAGTCTCCTTTCATAAGACAAGTTTTCCATTCCTTGGATCATCCTAATAGCCCTTCTCGATGCCTGTTCCAGTTTGAATTCATCCTTCTTAAACATGGGAGACCAGAACTGCACACAGTATTCCAGGTGAGGTCTCACCAGTGCCTTGTATAACGGTACTAAAACCTCCTTATCCCTACTGGAAATACCTCTCCTGATGCATCCCAAGACCACATTAGCTTTTTTCATGGCCATATCACATTGGCAGCTCATAGTCATCCTATGATCAACCAATACTCCAAGGTCCTTTTCCTCCTCCGTTATTTCTAATTGATGTGTCCCTAGCTTATAACTAAAATTCTTGTTATTAATCCCTAAATGCATGACCTTACACTTCTCACTATTAAAGTTCATCCTATTAATATTACTCCAGTTTACAAGAAGAAAAGGAGTACTTGTGGCACCTTAGAGACTAACCAGTCTCTAGGTGCCACAAGTACTCCTTTTCTTTTTGCGAATACAGACTAACACGGCTGTTACTCTGAAATCAGTTTACAAGGTCATCCAGATCCTCCTGTAGGATATCCCTGTCCTTCTCTAAATTGGCACTACCTCCTAGCTTTGTATGATCCGCAAACTTTATTAGCACACTCCCACTTTTTGTGCTGAGGTCAGTAATAAAAAGATTAAATAAGATTGGTCCCAAAACCAATCCTTGAGGAACTCCACTGGTAACCTCCCTCCAGCCTGACAGTTCACCTTTCAGTAGGACCCATTGTAGTCTCCCCTTTAACGAATTCCTTATCCACCTTTCAATTTTTCTATTGATCCCCATCTTATCCAATTTAACTAATAATTCCCCATGTGGCACGGTATCAAATGCCTTACTGAAATCCAGGTAAATTAGATCCACTGCATTTCCTTTGTCTAAAAAATCTGTTACTTTCCCAAAGAAGGAGATCAGGTTGGTTTGGCACAATCTACCTTTTGTAAAACCATGTTGTATTTTGTCCCATTTACCATTGACTTCAATGTCCTTAACTACCTTCTCCTTCAAAATTTTTTCCAAGACCTTGCATACTACAGATGTCAAACTAACAGGCCTGTAGTTACCCGGATCACTTTTTTTCCCCTTTCTTAAAAATAGGAGCTATGTTAGCAATTCTCCAATCATACGGTATAACCCCTGAGTTTACAGATTCATTAAAAATTCTTGCTAATGGGCTTGCAATTTCGTGTGCCAATTCCTTTAATATTCTTGGATGAAGATTATCTGGGCCCCCCAATTTAGTCCCATTAAACTGTTTGAGTTTCGTTTCTACCTCAAATATGGTAATGTCTACCTCCATATCCTCATTCCCATTTGTCATGCTATCATTATCCCCAAGATCCTCTTTAGTCTTATTAAAGACTGAGGCAAAGTATTTGTTTAGATATTGGGCCATGCCTAGATTATCCTTAACCTCTACTCCATCCTCAGTGTTTAGCGGTCCCATTTCTTCTTTCTTTTTCTTCTTATTTATATGGCTATAGAACCTTTTACTATTGGTTGTAATTCCCTTTGCAAGGTCCAACTCACTTGACTTTTAGCCTGTCTCACTTTATCCCTACATGTTCTGACCTCAATAAGGTAGCTTTCCTTGCTGGTCCCTCCCTTCTTCCACTCCCTGTATGCTTTCTGCTTTTTCTTAATCACCTCTCTGAGATGCTTGCTCATCCAGCTTGGTCTACAGCTCCTGCCTATGAATTTTTTCCCCTTTCTTGGGATGCAGGCTTCTGATAGCTT
The DNA here is from genome assembly GCF_965140295.1 of Lepidochelys olivacea. NCBI lineage: Eukaryota > Metazoa > Chordata > Testudines > Cheloniidae > Lepidochelys > Lepidochelys olivacea. The sequence goes on from NC_140417.1 coordinate 50,697,783, forward strand.
CTGCAGCTTTGATTTAAAATAATCCCAGGCCTTCACACCTCCAAGCTCCAGTCCTCTCTCCTTCCTCCTTCTCCCTGACTGCCTGAAGCAGAGGATTTTATTAGGTTCCTGACAGGGCCTTAATTGACTGCAGGTACTCCAGTTAACCTGTAGCCACCCTCCCTAGTCTACAGGGAACCACGCCTTAATTAGCCTTGGGCTTATATATTTCCCCTCTAGCACTCTACCACTGCTCCCTGGCCCTCCTGTATCACATATCATCCTTCCCTCCTCCCCTGGCCCCGCTCAACACCATGGGGTTGAGCTACTTGGGACGAGAGACAGTGTGGTGGTGACGGGCTGTCCGCATTGCTGTGTTGGCTTCCGGCTCTATGCTATATCCAGAAGTGGAAAGGCTGTAGGGATAGAAACCATCTAGTCACTCGTGCATTCCTCTCCTTGTTTGTGTGCATCCATTGCAGTGGGGCGTGGTCTGTCACAAGGGTGAACCGCCGCCCAAGCAGGTAGTATCATAGAATCTCCATGACCCATTTAACTGCTAGGCATTCCTTTTCCACTACGGCCTGGGCAGGAGCTTTCAGCTAAGGTAAAGGATTGGGTGCTCCTCATCCCCCACCATCTGTGAAAGGATGGCCCCAAGTCCTACCTCCGAGGCATCTGTTTGTAGGATGCATTCCTTTTTGAAATCTGGGGCTATGGGCACTGGGTGGCTGTAAAGGGCCGTCCTTAGGTCTGGGAAAGCTTCTTCTGCCACCTCGGTCCACTTAACTGTCTCCGGGCCCCGAGCTCTTATCAGGTCTGTCAGAGACCGTCAGGGTTCCCTCCCCACTCTGAACTCTAGGGTACAGATGTACGGACCCGCATGAAAGACCCCCTAAGCTTATTTTTACCAGCTTAGGTTAAAATTTTCCCCAGGGCACAAACTTTGCCTTGTCTTTGAACAGTATGCTGCCACCACCAATGACAAAGAACAGGGAAAGGACCACTTGGAGTTCCTATTTCCCCAAAATATCCCCCCAAACCCTTACACCCCCTTTCCTGGGGAGGCTTGAGAATAAACAAGATGAGCACAGACCAGCCTTGGATTGTTAACACCCAAAAAACCCAATCAGAGTCTTAAAAAACAGAACTTTATTTGAAGAACAAAAAAAATATAAGAGAACAACTCTGTAAAATCAGAATGGAAGATAATCTTACAGGCAGTCAGATTCAAAACATAGAGAATCCCTCTAGGCAAAACCTTAAATTACAAAAAGACACAAAAAACAGGAATACACATTTCCTCCAGCACCGCAAATTTCACAAACCAAAACAAAGAAAACTTAACGCATTTTCTAGCTAGCTTACTTACTAACTTTACAGGAGTTGGAGGGCTTGCATCCTTGATCTGTTCCCAGCAAAGGTATCACACAGACAGACAAAAGCCTTTTCCCCCCCTCCAGATTTGAAAGTATCCTGTCCCCTCATTGGTCATTTTGGGTCAGGTGCCAGCCAGGTTACCTTAGCTTCTTAACCCTTTACAGGTAAAAGGACTTTGCCTCTGGCCAAGAGGGATTTTATAGCACTGTATACAGAAAGGTGGTTACCCTTCCCTTTATATTTATGACAGAGGCGCTGCCCTTGTGGTGAAGTGAGGGATGAACCAGCGATAGTACCCCACTATCCCTAAGAATGCTCGGACTTGCTTCTTGCGGATCGGGCGAGGCCATTCCTGTATTGCCTTCACTTTGTTCCATTGGGGCTTCACCAGGCCCCTTCCGACTACATACCCAAGGTATCTGGCCTCGGCTAATTCTATTGCATGTTTGGATGGGTTAGCAGTGAGGCCAGCCTGTCTAAGAGCATCCAGTACCGCTTCCACTTTCCGCAGGTGCGTCTGCCAGTCAGGGCTATGGATTACCACATCATCTAAATAGGCGGCAGCACACTTGGCATGGGATCGAAGTTCATCAATCGTTGGAAAGTCACGGGGGCGCCATGGAGCCCAAAAGGGAGGACAGTATATTGGAAAAGGCCATCGGGTGTAGAGAAAGTGGTTTTTCCTTGGTGTCCTCAGCCAGGGGGATCTGCCAGTAGCCTTTCATCAAGTCCAAGGTGGTCCAAGTATCGGGCCTTGCCTAACTGATCCACCAGCTCATCAATACATGGTATTGAGTAGGCAGAAAATTGGGATACCTCATTTAACTTTCAGAAGACATTACAAAACCTCCGGCTGCCATCAGGCTTGGGGACCAAGACAATAGGGCTGGTCCACTGGCTGTGTGAGTCCTCAATCTCCCCAAGTTCCAGCATCTTCTTTACTTCTGCCCTAATTTCTTCTCTTTTTGCCTCTGGTATGCGATATGGTTTTATCGTCACCCTTGCTCTGGGACAGGTGACAATCTGGTGTTGGATCAATGTCATACGGCCTGGTTGTGTGGAGAACACGTCTTGGTTCCACCGGATCATTTCAGTGACCTCTGTTTGTTGTTCTGGGGCTAATTCGGGATATATCTTTACCTGCTCTTGTGGGCCATCTGCCTGGAATGGAGCCGGCAGGACAGCCAGGCACGTCTCCCGATCAAGCCAGGGTTTCAGTAAGTTGATGTGGTATATCTGCTCTGGCCTTTGGCAGTCTGGCTGCTTCACCTTATAATTCACCTCCCCAATGGCTTCCACGGTCTCATAGGGTCCATGTCAACTGGCCAGGAGCTTACTTTCTGTTGTTGGTACCAGCACCAGCACCTGTTCTCGTGGTTGAAATTTCCGTGTTTTTGCCCAACAATTGTAGTAGGTTTGTTGGGTCTCTTGCGCTTTCTCCAAATGCTCTCATACTACAGGGGTCACTTGGGCTATTCATTTTCTCATCTGGGCTACGTGTGCCATGACATTCTTCCCCGGGTTGGGTTGTTCCTCCCATTCCTCCTTCATGATGTCTAATATGCCACGTGGGTGGTATCCATACAGTAGCTCGAAGGGGAACAATTCCGTAGATGCTTGGGGAACTTCTCATATTGCAAACATCAGGTATGGGAGGAGGGTATCCCAGTCTTTTCCATCTTGTGCCACCACTTTTTGGATCATGCTCTTGAGAGTTTGGTTAAATCGCTCAACCAGACCATCTGTTTGGGGATGGTAGACTGAGGTCCGCAAGGATTGGATGTGGAGCAAGATACATAAGTCTTTCATCACTCTCGACATGAAGGGAGTCCCTTGGTCTGTCAGGATCTCCTTAGGGATGCCTACCCTAGCAAAAACCTGCACCAGTTCTTTTGCAATCGCCCTGGACGTGGGGTTTCTTAAAGGAATGGCTTCGGGGTACCATGTAGCGTAGTCCAGGATGACAAGTATGCTTTGGTGGCCCCGGGCCATTCTTTCTAATGGACCCACTAGATCCATTGCTATCCTTTCAAAAGGAACTTCAATTATAGGCAAGGGTACCAACGGGGCCCTTAACTGAGATCAGGGGCTATGCAGCTGGCACTCTGGGTAGGAGGTGCAATAGCACTGGACTTCTGCCCATACCCCCAGCCAGTAGAACCTCCTTAGGATTCTATCCATGGTCTTGTCTGCTCCTAAATGTCCCCCAAACAGATGATTGTGAGCTAACTCTAATACAGCCCTAGTGTGCTTCCATGGCACCAAGAGCTGTTCTACTACTTTCCCCCGTATTGGCACTACCCGGTACAACAGATCCTGCTTGATAATATAGTATGGCCCTGGGCCTTTAGTTTTCCCTTCTACTGGCATGCTATTTACCTCTATTACCTCCTCCCTCACGTTTGCATACAGTGGGTCATCAGCTTGGTCCTGCCCAAAACACTGATGTGCGGGACCAATCTGGCCTGATTCTATTGGAATGGGCTCCCCGCCTTCTCTTGAGGTGCTTCTGCTCGTGTTGGGGGCTGTCTCTGGGTCTCCACGGGGCCTCCTCCCAACCAGTGCAGCTCTCTGGTTTGCCACCAAAATCCTGGTTCCTAATCTTTTGTCTGCCCTCCTTTCCCGTCTGGATTTCCGGGATTTCCCGCAGGGTGAAAATAACTCTGGGGAAAACCCAGCAAAAATAGTAGGGCCATCCATGGGCACCTCAAACTCTGTTCGTGGTTTACTTCCCTCCCCTAATTTGATGGGGGGGAGTAAGCTCTTGAACCCAGGAAAGTCCCTGACAATTAAAGACCGGATAGGGGAGCTTGGGAACCACCACTGCAGTCATCTTGGTAGTGTTTCCCTGGATCTCAATCTGTATTGGAATTGTGGGGTACAAATTTACTGTGCTGTGGACACATGTCACTCCGGTGCTCTTGGCCCGGCTCAGTTGGTCTTGCCCACTAACTTCCCTGAGACCAATGTGACAGCACTCCCAGAGTCCACAAAAGCTATGGTCTGGATGCCGTTCATCTTTACTGGCCTGATGTGGGGCCGTCGTGACCCCCACCAAGCTGATTAGGCTACATTGGTCCCCATAATCCCCCAGATTACATTGCATGGGCTCCTCCCTGTTGGGCCACTGGGCTGCTATATGCCCCAACTCCCCACAGCGATATCTCATTCCAGAGGTTGCCCTCTGTCTTGGGCCCCCTGACTCGCTCCCCCAACCCTCTCCCCCCAGACCCCCAGGTCCTTTTGGGGGCCTCAGGCTGCTCCTTGGTGCCTGTTCTTCCAGCTATGGCTTTCCTGGAGTTCTCAATGACCCAGGGCCTCGGGGTCAGGACTGGTTTCCTGAAACGCCATGTTCCACTTCCTGGGGTTTTGAACACTTCACGGGCTGCCAGTTGTCTCTCAACAAGGGTGACCAGTTTGTCATAGGTGGAGAGGTCTTTCTGGCCTACCCAGTCTTGGAGGCCTGAGGGTAGTCCCCTCATATAGTGGTTCAGCACCAGGAGCTCCATCATTTTCTCCATGCTGAGAGCCTCCGGCGTAACCACTTCAGGGCTAACTGAATTAGGTCAAATAGTTGTGATCGTGGGGTCTTGTCTTCACAGTACTGCCATTCATGGAACCTCCGGGCTCGCAAGGTCGTCATTACCTCTGCCCTGGCCAGGATCTCCACCTTCAGTCAGGGGTAATCTGCCACCTCCTCTGCAGTCATATCATAGTAGGCCTTCTGGGCCTCCCCGCACAAAAATGGGGCAAGGATGCCTGACCACTGGTCTCGGATCCAGTCCTCCTGCAGGGCTGTCCTCTCGAAGGCCAGGAGGTATGCCTCCATATCATCCTCCCAGGTCATTTTCTGCAGATAGTAGCTGGCCTGTATGGTCCATGTCCCGTCATACCCGCAGCTCAGCTCCGTAAGGGCCTTCACCTGGTTCACTAGTTCCTGCAGCATGGCCCTATCTTGGGTGGCTTGGGTCATCAGCAGGTGATTGAACTCTTGCTGCAGCCGCATGGCCTCTTGTTGGGCAGGTGCCTGGACCCGGGTAGCCTCCTGCTGGGTGGCAGTGGTTTGCACCAGTGCTTTGACCAGGTCCTCCATCTTGGGGCAGGGTGGTTGTGACCCACCCTGGATTATGTTCACGGCGCAGCAATCCCACTCTTGATACCACGTGTGACAAGATGGCTGATGTTAGTATGGTGAGTCCTGTGCTTTTCTTGGCAGGGGGCTAAGATGCCACCCCTTTCCCCTGCTCTTGGGCCGCTGAGGTCCCCACTAGTGGCCTGGGAAGATGGTAGAGGAGGGAAGTGGGGGAGGGGTCTGGGTATGCTCCTCAATCTGAGCCCCAGCCCTTCTCAACCCCTGCAGGTTCTTACCCTCTTCCCCCTTGGGTGGGGTACATACCTTCAGTCCTTAGACGCTGTGGGTGGGAGTCTCCCTCCCCTTACTTCAGTTCTCTGAGCTTTCAAGTCTCACAGCACACCTCCAAGCTCCAATCCTCTCTCCTTCCTCTTTCTCCCTGACTGCCTGAAGCAGAGGATTTTATTAGGTTCCTGACAGGGCCTTAATTGACTGCAGGTGCTCCAATTAACCTGTAGCCACCCTCCCTAGTCTACAGGGAACCACGCCTTAATTAGCCTTGGGCTTATATATTTCCCCTTTAGCACTCTACCACTGCTCCCTGGCTGTCCTGTATCACACAACATTGAATTTTATCTGCCATTTTGTTGCCCAGTCACCCAGTTTAGTGAGATCCTTTTGCAACTCTTGCAGTCTGTTTTGGACTTAACTATCTTGAGTAATTTTTAGGGCTGTCGATTAATCACAGTTAATTCACAGGATTAACCCAAAAAATTAATCACACTGTTAAACAATAGAATACCAATGGAAATGTTTTAAATATTTTGGATGCTTTTCTACATTTTCAAATATAATGATTTCTATTACAACACAATACAAAGTGTACAATGCTCACTTTATATTACTGTATTTGATTACAAATATTTGCACTGTAAAATGATAAACAAAAGAAATAGTATTTTTCAATTTACCTCATGCAAGTACTGTAGTGCAATCTCTTTATCATAGAATCAAAGAAGATTAGGGTTGGAAGAGACCTCAGGAGGTCATCTAGTCCAACCACCTGCTCAAAGCAGGACCAATCCCCAACTAAATCATCCCAGCCAGGGCTTTGTCAAGCTGGGCCTTAAAAACCTCTAGGAAAGGAGATTCCACCACCTCCCAAGGTAACCCATTCCACTGCTTCACCACCCTCCTAGTGAAATAGTGTTTCCTAATATCCAACCTAGACCTCCCCCACTGCAAGACCATTGCTCCTTGTTCTGACATCTGACATCACTGAAAACAGCCTAGCTCCATCCTCTTTGGAACCCCCCTTCAGGTAGTTGAAGGCTGCTATCAAATCCCACCTCACTCTTCTCTTCTGCAGACTAAACAAGCCCAGTTCCCTCAGCCTTTCCTCATAAATCATGTGCCCCGGCCCCCTAATCATTTTCGTTGCCCTCCACTGGACTCTCTCCAATTTGTCCTCATCCTTTCTGTAGTGGGGGGCCCAAAACTGGACACAATACTCTAGATGTGGCCTCACTAGTGCTGAATAGAGGGGAATAATCACTTCCCTCGATCTGCTGACAATGCTCCTACTAATGCAGTCCAGTATGCTATTAGCCTTCTTGGCAACAAGGGCACACTGCTGACTCATATCCAGCTTCTCATCCATTGTAATCCCCAGGTCCTTTTCTGCAGAGCTGCTGCTTAGCCACTCGGTCCCCAGCCGCTAGCGGTGCATGGGATTCTTCCGTCCTAAGTGCAGGACTCTGCATTTGTCCTTGTTGAACCTCATCAGATTTCTTTTGGCCCAATGCTCCAATTTGTCTGGACCTTATCCCTATCCTCTAGCATATCTACCTCTCCCGCCAGTTTAGTGTTATCTGCAAACTTGCTGAGGATGCAATCTATCCCATCATCCAGAACATTAATAAAGATGTTGAACGAAACCAGCCCCAGTACTGACTCCTGGGGCACTCCACTTGATGCTGCCAACTAGACATCAAGCCATTGATCACTACCCATTGATCCGACAATCTAGCCAGATTTTTTTTGTTACATAACTTCACTCAAAAACAAAACAATGTAAAACTACAGGTCCACTCAGTCTTACACTTTGTTCAGCCAATCACTAAGACAAACAAGTTTGTTTACATTTACGGGAGATAAATTTCTTATTTACAATCCTTCTTATTTACAATGTCACCTGCAAGTGAGAACAGGCATTGGCATGGCACTTTTGTAGCCAGCGTTGCAATGTATTTACATGCCAGATATGCCAAACATCCGTATGCCCCTTCATGCTTCAGCCACCATTCCAGAGGACATGCTTCCATGCAGATGATGTTTGTTAAAAAAAGTGTTAATTAAATTTGTGACTGAACTCCTTGGGGGAGAATTGTATGACTCCTGTTCTGTTTTTCCTGCATTCTGCCATATATTTCATGTTATAGAAGTCTCGGATGATGACCCAGCACATGTTTATTTGAAAAAAACTTTCACTGCAGACTTGACAAAATGCAAAGAAGGTACCAATGTGAGATTTCTAAAAATAGCTACAGCACTTGACCCAAGGTTTAAGAATCTAAAGTGCCATCCAAAATCTGAGAGGGATGAGGTGTGGAGCATACTTTCAGAAGTCTTAAAAGAGCAACAGTCCAATTCGGAAACTACAGAACATGACCCACCAAGAAAGAAAATCAACCTTCTGCTGGTGTCATCTGACTCAGATGATGAAAATGAACATGTGTTAGTCCGTGCTGCTTTGGATCATTATCGAGCAGAACCCATCATCAGCATGGATGCATGTCCTCTGGAATGGTGGTTGAAGCATGAAGGGACATATGAATCTTCAGCACATCTGGCACATAAATATCTTGTGATGCCAGTTACAACAGTGCCATGCACCTGTTCTCACTTTCAGGAGATATAAACAAGAAGCGAGCAGCATTATCTCCTGCAAATTGTAACCAAACATGTTTGTCTGGGCAATTGGCTGAAGTAGGACTGAGTGGACTTGTAGACTCTAAAGTTGTACATTATTTTGTTTTTAAATGCAGTTATTTTTTGTACGTAATTCTACATTTGAAAGTTCAACTTTCATGATAAAGAGACTGCACTACAGCACTTGTATTAGGTGAATTGAAAAATACAATTTCTTTTGTATTTTACAGTGCAAATATTTGTAATAAAAATAAAGTGAGCACTATACACTTTGCATTCTGTGTTGAAACTGAAATCAATATATTTGAAAATGAAGAAAACATCCAAAAATATTTTTAAATATGCTATTCTATTATTAACAGCGTGATTAAACGCATGATTAATCAAGAGTTTTTTTAATCGCTTGAGAGCCCTAGTAACTTTGTTTTGTCTGCAAATTTTGTCCCCCTTCTCACATACAGATCCTTGGGGTATCTCACTATTTACCCTCTCCAATGTGAAAACTGAGGATTTGGTTCTAACCTTTGTTTCCTATTTTAACCAGTTACTGATCCCTCTTATCCCATGACTGCTACTTTGCTTAAGAGACTTTGGTGAGGGACTTTGTCAAAGGCTTTCTGAAAGTCCAACTACACTATATCCACTGGATCACCATTGTCTACGTGCTTGTTCACACCTCCAAGAATTCTAATAGATTGGTGAGGCATGATTTCCCTTTACAAAATCCAAGCTGACTCTTTCCCAACAAATCGTGTTCATCTATGTATCTGATAATTCTGTTCTTTAAGAACATAAGAACGGGTCAGACCAAAGGTGCCCCAATGCCAAGTGCCCCAGAGGGAAGTAACGGAGCAGGTAATCATTAAGCAATCCATCCCCTGTTGCTCATTCCCAGCTTCTGACAAACAGAGGCTAGGGACACTATCCCTGCCTATCCTGGCTAATAGCCATTGATGGACCTGTCCTCCATGAATTTATCTAGTTCTTTTTTGAACCCTATTATAGTCTTGGCCTTCACAATGTCCTCTGGCAAAAGAGTTCCATGGGATGACAGTGCATTGTGTGAAGAAATACTTCCTTTTGTTTGTTTTAAACCTGCTTTACTATAGTTTCAACCAATTTGCTTGGTTGAAGTTTGGCTTACCAGTCTGTAATTGCCAGGATCACCTCTGGAGCTTTTCTTAAAAATAGAAGTTACATTAGCTGCCCTCCAGTCATCTGGTTTTAGAGGCTGATCTAAGCGATAGGTTACGTACCACAGTTAATAGTTCTGCAATTTCATATTTGAGTTCCTTGAGAACTCTTGCGTGAATACCATCTGATCCTGGTGACTTCTTACTGTTTAATTTATCACTTTTAGGGCCGTCAATTAATTGCAGTTAACTCACATGATTAACTCAAAAAAAGTAATCGCAATTAAAAAATGAATTGTGATTAATCACAGTTTTAATCACACTGGTAAACAACAGAATACCACATGAAAATTATTAAATATTTAATAATGATTATTAAATATCCCTAATAGTCACTTAAAATCTACTTTTTTCTAGTTAATAAACTTGATTTATTGCTTCATTTTGATTGACGTGTTTGGGAAACCTCTACTTGAGATAACAAATGCTGGTACATAATCATTCCGACTGTTGGAATGACAGACTGTCTATGAGCTTATATGGTCCAGGGGTCTACTGAGCGGTATAAGATGTAAATTTCTGGGGTGTCAGGCTGGGACTGGGGATATGTGGATGTCACCCTGTGTGTAATTCATGGGTGGCTGAGACAGCATTCATGTAGTCAGCTGGGAATGATTTTACATGCTAGTGTCTGTTCACAGCAAAGCAGAGTAAGAGGCACCCCAGGCTGTAGGGTTGAGGGCACACAGCAGTTCAGCAGTCCAGATTGTACCTCAGCAATCAGGAGTAATGGAGGCCCGACCTCCATGTCAGCCCTCCCATGCCAGAGCAATCAGGGATAAGGCAGATCAGCTGCTCACAACTCATTGTATACATACTATTGCTGAAATCTCTCTCCTCCTTGCCCTTCCATCTAGTTTCTGTGCCGGGGTGTGATAGAGTCATGTGCAATGGCAGTGTGCTTTTACTGCACCTTATTAAGCCAAATACAGTGTGTTTTGCAGTTGTTTGGGGGACTCCTGTATACTCCTGTATACAATGCCTTCTGTTCTTGTTGCCCTGTAATGCATTCTGCATAACAGATTCTGTCTTGTGCTAGCAAAGAGAAATATGTTCACTATGTGGTTGTTTCTCTGCTAGCTGGTACCTTGTAATGCAATGATTAGTGCCTCCTATCACCTTACAATGCTGCCTGTGCTCTGTGTCAGTGCTGTCACACCAGGTTCTTCTTGAACAGACTCTCAGCTCACATGGGGAACCGTGGTTCAGACAAATATCCACTAGGAACAGTCTGGGGAGTCTGTTCAGTGCCCTTATCGAGACCTGATCCCAGTCCCCAGGGAGGAAAGACAGGTGCACTGACTCTGTCCACCACCAAATCCTAGGTCTGCATTGTAACTGAGCTTATTGGCTCCATGAATGTATGCCGGAGGGACCTGGCTTTCCTTGGGCATATCCAATCGGGGTAAATACAAGTGAGCCACAGATTGCTCCCAGAAATGGCCTCTCCCTGCTCTTACCACATTCTGCCCTGTCAGCCAAGGGCTCTGCAACCCTTCATCTTCCGCCTTTGGAGTCCTGCTGATTAGAGATTAGCCTTGAAAGTCTCCTGGGAGCTATCTGTTGCTAACTTGAATGAAAGCATGGAAACTCCAGGACTGTGCAGCCAGAATCCCAGGCAAACCCTGCGAGCAGTCAGCCACCAAGCGCAAGGCACCTTGCAGGCAGCCAGGCCAGGCAGCATAGCAAACAGATCTCTCTTAGCCACAAGAGTAGAAATAATCCATTCCTCTCCTGTCACATTGGCCATTTCTCCTCTCCTTTGAAGTACTCTGCTGAATTAGAATTAATCAGTTCTCATTTGGACAGATATCAATCCCTGAGGAATAGGAGCTGAATAGAAACCAGTTGCAGTTGAGGGGGAATGGAAGGAATATGGTGTGTGTTGTTTTCTGAGTATGAAACACTGCAGGACACTTACCTGTTTAGCATGTGATGATATCACCTGGGACTTTAACACTTAGATACCATAGTGATGGGTAGATTAAAATAATGCACCCTCCCACCGCATCTCCCTGCGTAATACTGCCTGAAGCAGGCAGAAACTGGTGGAAAAGCCCCATTAATTGACCTATTCAGAGTTCTTTTGCTTGTATAAAAGCATTCCAACACAGATAAACTTGTCATGTGCAGCAATGGCAAGTGAACCGTGCTGGTCTTCCTACAGTGGGCCAGCCAGTACTACGATGGTACCTCTGAGGGATTGTTGCTGGCAGATCTCTAGAGCAGTGCTTGGGGCCAGGTTAGGTTAAGGGTCATTCCTACATATTCTTGGGACTATTCTAGAGACAGTAATTAAATGGCAAAAAACTTACCATGTGAGAGCTCATGTCCTTCCAGAACATCCAGTTCAGCAAAATTCAAACTTCAGAGAACCAGGAAAGGCAGAGGAAAGATGCTCACCCATGTAACATGTGCTCTACCTCAGGAATCATCTGCATGCAGGGCAGCTGTACTGAGTGGTGAAGGCAAGAGTGGGGCAGGTGGGGAGAGGTATGTGTGACATTCCCCTCTGGTGTTATCTGAACCGGTGATCTGTGAGGTCACTCCCATCTTTGACTCTGGGACCCAGCCTTACCCTGCTCTGCTGAGAGAACCCCCCACTCCTGAGCTGTTCACACACAGCCTCTGGCTTGTAAGCTGCTCCCAGCTACTTGCAACCGAATGACACTAGCCAATATCTCCGGTCCCAGACACAACCCTAGGAACCTTTGTCTTGCAGTGTCCAGTTATGCCCGCTGGACACTTATATATATAAGCTTATATAAGTTCGTCAATTTAACAAAGAAATTAATATGTACCAGGCTTGTTATCCCAAAAGGAGTCTCTGACATGCTTCAAACCAAGCGCACTGCTTCAGGTAGAATAAACAAACTTCGGGGAAGGGGTTGGAATGGGGCAGGGAAGGGGTGGGAAGAGGTGGGCCAGGGCGGGGCCTCATGGAAGGGGTGGTGTGGGGGTGGGGCCGGGGGCAGCAATGGGAGGTGTCAGTGATGCGGCCCTCGGGCCAATGCACTAGTCCTCATGTGGCCCTCATGGCCATTTAAGTTTGAGACCCCTGCTCTAAGCCATGAGGATATATTTTTAGCCTCATAACTATATACATGAAATTATAACCTATAACCTTACTATAACATTACTGTAACAATTACTATAACATCACTATAACAATCATGTTCAGTGCATCATGAGCCTTCCGAAAACACCCAACATGACAAATTTTGCATTGGATACCACACAATCATTTTATAAAGATGAACATGAGGGTGTAGGGTGTTCCCCCGAGGTACAGGGCATCACACCTCCCTGCTTAGTTTACTGCAAGAAGGTTAGTCACTGACTAGCTCAAGGCAGTTTGTGTTATAGTTCTCTTGGCATGCAGCCATTAAGCCATGAGGCAGCGTGCCTCAGTTTCTCCATTCACACACAGCAAACCAGGTTTTTTATGTTTACTGTGCTGTGATAAGCTTTAACCCTGTTTACAGGTATTAATTGAAAAGTAGCATTATCACAAGGTTTAACATCCGTGTCAAAATTCTTATCCTCAAAACTTAACATTAATACCAAAATTTGTATCACAGATGGGTGTTTACAAGTATCTTTATGATACCACACCCTCTGTTTAGATAGTATAGTTTGAGGTTAGTTTGTTCATTACCCATGGTGTCCTTTGACTGTCTCCCATGTAATTAGTCACTGGCTTTTCTTTCCCTCCAGTCTTTCCCTTTGGGTGAGCTCTTAATTTAATCATGTTTTTAGAATTTTGGTGCCTCAGGGTCTGGCAAGATAGGTGTTCAGGGGGATCCTGTACATTGGTTTGCCCTTTGGGGAGCAGTCTCCCAACTTCAGGACTGTACATATGCAGAAAGTCCAGCTCCCCTTTTGGGGTTACCCTGTGTTTTCCCCTCCCAGCACTGAGTCCTTCCCTGCCCCCTAGAGGTCTGTGCTCTCTGGACTAGGTGTGTTTACCCTTTGATCAGATTCAGCTTTTCCCAGCAGCTTTCCCATAACTGCTCTCTGTTTCACTGGTCTGGGGGAAAACACCCCCTTCTCTGTTAGTTGGGTCATTTGTATTCTGGCAAACTACCACCTGGCAATTTCCTGCTCCCAACTCCTCTGTTATCACAGGCATTGGAACTGCATCTTATTTAAAGAGACATGATTACTTTTCAAAAATGTATCAGAAATAGCATCCTGAAAAATTGGGACCTGGATTGGGGTACCCTCCACCATCTCTTTCTCTGTCCCTGAGAAGTCAGCTGTGTGACTGCTCCCCTCCAGGAGGTCAGTTACACAGTTCCTTCTCAAAACCTGGGTCACAGACTGAGTGCCTGGGTGCACATATACTGACACTGCCATCTTCCTGGGTATCCTGCCCCAAGTGACCATTGAGGAGACATTCCTGTACCCCCACTATTCCTTCACCAGTTTCCTCCTCTGGGCCACAACCTAAGACACATTTCTCTGTGCTCCCTAGGAAGGGTTCTGTCTCTTGTTCATCTGCAGAACTTTGCCAGCTAACAAATGGGACAGTTTCCTTAATCACTGATAACACCTCTCCTGCCCCAGCACCTGAGGGCACATTGCTTTCTGCTGGAAAGGAACTAGTGTCAACTCCCCACCCGCACTTGGAAGCACCCTGCTTCCCTGTGTTAGAGTCATAGGAATCCTCATCCACCTCAGTAGTTTCTGTGATTCCATGCCCCTTCTCTGGGCTCTCTGGGACACATTTCTCTTTGCTCCCCAGAGTTGGTTTTGCCTTTGGTTCAGTTGCAACCTGCTGGCAGCTAACAACCTGGACAGTTCTCTCCCTGGCAGGCATTACACCCCCATCCCTTCCTGATGTGGTGTTGCCTCCAGCTGCAGTGCAGGAGTTGGTCTCAACCACCCTCCCACCTGGAAGCATGTGGCTTCCCCCAGCTGCAGAAGAATCAAGGAGACTCTCTCCCATTCTCTGAGCAGTTCCTGAGACCTTACCCTTTCCCTCAGGGGTCCCAGCATAAAACTCTCTCCTACTGCAGGCAAAAACTTTACCCTGAGCTACACTGTCAGCAGTGGGGCGGGGTAGGAGGGCAGTCTGCAGCTTACTGCTGTCTTACTGAGGGCTAGGTTGAAATGGTAGCCAGTGAGTATGGAGAGGTTGTTAAATTTCTCCAGTGTGGTTCTGGGCTGGGGTTCTGAGGCAGCGCAGTGTCTGAGGTAGGGCACATTGCACCTTTCCTTTGCACTGAAAAAGCAGAGTGTGAATGAGTGCATTATGGGTGTATGAGGTGCCGTTCCACAGGGTGAGTTAAGGCTGTGTGGGCATGTACCTTGACCCCATAGTTCCTGGTCCTCTGAAGTTTGTGTTTTGCTGAAGGACACAAGCAGATCCCAGGAAACCTTAGCCCTGCAGTAGGGGGGTCTTCCCATCTAATTTTCTAAGTTGTTTTAACAGAAACAACAGTGCTGGTATGAGTTGGTGGTCATTGTGGCCTTTGCACATAGCCTTCAGGCCAAATGGACTAACAACCATGGCCTATCCCCTTCTCCCCTCCCCGTCCCTTCCAGTCCAGCCTCCCCTGACCAAGCTAGTTTCTCCAGGGAGGGGGAGTGTCTCTGATGTGGCTATGTGGAAGTGTACACAGGGTGTCCAACTGGACCCAGCCTTGGAATCTGACTTTCTGCAGTCGATGACAGGAGAACCCCAGGGCTCTTTGAAGACCCACCACCATTTTCTGCAAAGGAGCTGTATCCTGTGCACTGCTTGGCCAGCCTGAGTTTCCCTGCACATTCCTCCACCACCACCACCACCACGTACTCAGCATAGGAAGCTCCAAGAGGTGTAAAGTGGGCTGGCCCATTCATCTACATGTGATGGTCTTAGAATCATAGACTATCATAGAATCATAGAATATCAGGGTTGGAAGGGACCCCAGAAGGTCATCTAGTCCAACCCCCTGCTCAAAGCAGGACCAATTCCCAGTTAAATCATCCCAGCCAGGGCTTTGTCAAGCCTGACCTTAAAAACCTCTAAGGAAGGAGATTCTACCACCTCCCTAGGTAACGCATTCCAGTATTTCACCACCCTCTTAGTGAAAAAGTTTTTCCTAATATCCAATCTAAACCTCCCCCACTGCAACTTGAGACCATTACTCCTCGTTCTGTCATCTGCTACCATTGAGAACAGTCTAGAGCCATCCTCTTTGGAACCCCCTTTCAGGTAGTTGAAAGCAGCTATCAAATCCCCCCTCATTCTTCTCTTCTGCAGGCTAAACAATCCCAGCTCCCTCAGCCTCTCCTCATAACTCATGTGTTCCAGTCCCCTAATCATTTTTGTTGCCCTTCGCTGGACTCTCTCCAATTTATCCACATCCTTCTTGAAGTGTGGGGCCCAAAACTGGACACAGTACTCCAGATGAGGCCTCACCAATGTCGAATAGAGGGGAACGATCACGTCCCTCGATCTGCTCGCTATGCCCCTACTTATACATCCCAAAATGCCATTGGCCTTCTTGGCAACAGGGGCACACTGCTGACTCATATCCAGCTTCTCGTCCACTGTAACCCCTAGGTCCTTTTCCGCAGAACTGCTGCCTAACCATTCGGTCCCTAGTCTGTAGCTGTGCATTGGGTTCTTCCGTCCTAAGTGCAGGACCCTGCACTTATCCTTATTGAACCTCATCAGATTTCTTTTGGCCCAATCCTCCAATTTGTCTAGGTCTTTCTGTATCCTATCCCTCCCCTCCAGCGTATCTACCACTCCTCCCAGTTTAGTATCATCCGCAAATTTGCTGAGAGTGCAATCCACACCATCCTCCAGATCATTTATGAAGATATTGAACAAAACCAGCCCCAGGACCGACCCTTGGGGTACTCCACTTGATACCGGCTGCCAACTAGATATGGAGCCATTGATCACTACCCGTTGAGCCCGACAATCTAGCCAGCTTTCTACCCACCTTGTAGTGCATTCATCCAGCCCATACTTCCTTAACTTGCTGACAAGAATACTGTGGGAGACCGTGTCAAAAGCTTTGCTAAAGTCAAGAAACAATACATCCACTGCTTTCCCTTCATCCACAGAACCAGTAATCTCATCATAAAAGGCGATTAGATTAGTCAGGCATGACCTTCCCTTGGTGAATCCATGCTGGCTGTTCCTGATCACTTTCCTCTCATGCAAGTGCTTCAGGATTGATTCTTTGAGGACCTGCTCCATGATTTTTCCAGGGCCTGAAGTGAGGCTGACTGGCCTGTAGTTCCCAGGATCCTCCTTCTTCCCTTTTTTAAAGATTGGCACTACATTAGCCTTTTTCCAGTCATCCGGGACTTCCCCGGTTCGCCACGAGTTTTCAAAGATAATGGCCAGTGGCTCTGCAATCACAGCCGCCAATTCCTTCAGTACTCTCGGATGCAACTCATCCGGCCCCATGGACTTGTGCACGTCCAGCTTTTCGAAATAGTCCCTAACCACCTCTATCTCCACAGAGGGCTGGCCATCTCTTCCCCATTTTGTGATGCCCAGCGCAGCAGTCTGGGAGCTGACCTTGTTAGTGAAAACAGAGGCAAAAAAAGCATTGAGTACATTAGCTTTTTCCACATCCTCTGTCACTAGGTTGCCTCCCTCATTCAGTAAGGGGCCCACACATTCCTTGGCTTTCTTCTTGTTGCCAACATACCTGAAGAAACCCTTCTTGTTACTCTTGACATCTCTGGCTAGCTGCAGCTCCAGGTGCGATTTGGCCCTCCTGATAACATTCCTACATGCCCGAGCAATATTTTTATACTCTTCCCTGGTCATATGTCCAACCTTCCACTTCTTGTAAGCTTCTTTTTTATGTTTAAGATCCGCTAGGATTTCACCATTAAGCCAAGCTGGTCGCCTGCCATATTTACTATTCTTTCGACTCATTGGGATGGTTTGTCCCTGTAACCTCAACAGGGATTACTTATACATCCCAAAATGCCATTGGCCTTCTTGGCAACAAGGGCACACTGTTGACTCATATCCAACTTCTCGTCCACTGTAACCCCTAGGTCCTTTTCTGCAGAACTGCTGCCGAGCAATTCGGTCCCTAGTCTGTAGCGGTGCATTGGATTCTTCCGTCCTAAGTGCAGGACTCTGCACTTGTCCTTGTTGAACCTCATCAGATTTCTTTTGGCCCAATCCTCCAATTTGTCTAAGTCCCTCTGTATCCTATCCCTACCCTCCAGCGTATCTACCACTCCTCCCAGTTTAGTGTCATCTGCAAACTTGCTGAGGGTGCAATCCACACCATCCTCCAGATCATTTATGAAGATATTGAACAAGATATTTGCATTGTACCCCAAAGGGCTGGTGGGTGCCAGGCTCTCTGTCAGGGTGGCCCTTGAGTGCTGGACAACATGGTGTGCTGATTTGAGCCCTGCTTTGATCTCAGCTCTGCCAGAACGTGTCAACTTTAAGAGAAACTGTTTTTTCCCCAAGGGTGGTTTCTCGGGACCCCATGGTCAAATTTCCCCAAATTTGGGTCACTGGCCATTCCCCATGCTCCAACAAGGCACACCAAAGTTCAACTCAATCTGATTGACTGTATGGATTTTAGAGCACTTAGAAGAGTCAAACTTTAAACAGAATGCTGATCTCAACCTGAACTGTAGCAGAGCTGCCACTCCACTATAATGTGTCAGCAGGAAACAGTCTTTCTCCACATTGCCACTAAAGAGCACCACGGTGCTTGCTGGGCTGCTGGTTCCCATTGCCAAATACATGGTGCTGAAGCCCATTGCTACTCCTGTTCCCATCTGGCAAGGAGCATTCCCCATCCTCCACAATAAGGAACAAGCAACATCTTTCGAAAGGGAAGGGAAGGCAATGTCTCCTGGCATCCAGTTCAGACAAGGGCAGGTTGTGCAGATTTTGGTGTTGAAGGTACTCAGTTAATGCTGCTCTGTGCCTGGCATATTTGGCTGGGTTTTGTGCTTCTTCCCAGTCACCTGTGCTCTCTCATGTGTTCCTGTTTTCCTGCATTAGGACATTTGGGCTAAGCCTCAGCACTGACCTGAATAAAGGAAACAGCCTGCTACGTTAATTATAGTCCATGAGATGGGCTTGTGGCATTTTAACTGTGCCTTTTCCTTTCCTCACAAGAACAAGATGATAGTGAAGATGGCTTTGCTTTGTACGCTCGGCAGGTTTGAGAATCCCAGGGTAGGAAAGGCTTTAGATTTTACTCTCTGCTTTTCAGAAGATATTACAAATGTTTAGCATTTCAATATAGACAGAGAAAATCACTCTTTTGTATCATGGAAACATTCTGAGAACTATACGGAGGTGAAAAATTCTCCGACCGTGGAACCCTGTCAGTAAATTAATAAAATAGGTCTCTGGGGTTCTGCTATCTGCCAAGCATGTAGAATTCAACAGCTAACTTCCAGTCTTCCCTCTGCTCCCCAATCCACCAAAAGGAGAAGGGTAAGAACGACGGAAAGGAAAGGGGTGGCCGGCCCAGCCTGCCTGAATGCCACACCATAGAAAAACAAACATTCACCTTAGGGTACGGGTTAGGTTTGAGTGACAGAGTCAAAGCCCAGCACAATGAGGCAGGTAGTGCAGTTAGCAGGGCTGAAGCTCCTGGGTGCTATGTGTGAAATCAGAAGGGTCAATGGATAATGTATCTGCTTGCAGGAAAATGTATCTGCTTATTTGTTAGAATCAGCCTGTTCAACAACAGGAAGCCCCGTAGCAACCCATTGGCTGTGCTCCTGAGGTCTCATTCTTAGCTTTCCACATGCAGCCTGTTCCCCACCAAAAGCCAGTTGTGTGTGGACCCTCATGTGTTAACTTTACTCTCCGTGAAGCCAGAACACTGGGGCGTAACTCCCCTGCATTCCTATGTAACTCCTACTATGACAGGTGTGGGCAAACTTTTTGGCCCGAGGGCCACATCGGCATTGCGAAATAGTATGGAGGGACAGGTAGGGAAGACTGTGCCTCCCCAAACAGCCCCCACCCGCTATCCGCCCCCTCCCACTTCCCGCCCCCCTCAGAATCCCCAACCCATCCAACCCCCTGCTCCTTGTCCCCTGACCGCCCCCACCGGGACCCCACCCCCTATCCAACCTCCCCTGCTCCCTGTTCCCTGACTGCCTTGACCCCATCCACCCCCCTGCCCCCTGCCAGGCCCCCTGACCCATCCAACCCACCCTGTCCCCTGACCGCCCCCTCCTGGGACCCCCGTCCCTAACCTCCCCCCACCAGGATCCCACCCCCTATCCAACCCCCCCGAACCTCCACCCTATCCAACCACCCCCGTCCCCTGACTACCCCCCAGGACCTCCTGCCCCTTATCCAACCCCCCCCACCCCCTTACCATGCCGCTGAGAGTGGCAGGACTGGCTTATTGGAAAGCCTGGGAGGTGGGCTGTGGGGGAGGGCAGACAGCGGGGGAGGGGCTGGAGACTAGCCTCCCCAGCTGAGAGCTCAGGGGCTAGACAGGACGGTCCCACGGCCAAATGTGGCCCGTGGGCCATAGTTTGCCCACCTCTGTACTATGATAATGAGCAGGCCCTGGCCCCGTTAGGAGTAATACCAAGGCTGAGGAGATGAGGCCCCGTTGTGTGCGTATGAAACATACGAGGGTTATGACCTCATCAGATCTCACAGGCTAGGAAGCACTGGCTCTGCTACAGTGGCTGACTGAATGGGAAGCCTGTGTGAGCTACCTGTAGTCCTGCCTTGTCTCCACAGAGCTCAGCGGGGCTGTGGCCCTCCACTGTGTGCAGGCCTCACATATCTCAAACGTCTTCAGACGCTGCATCTACTTTAACCTTTTTCTTTACAAAGCCTGCTCCCTAGGGCGCTCTGAGTCAGAAGCCCTCAGACCTGAGAGCAGGAGAGATGCAGTGTCACAAACCCTTGGTCGAGGAGTCGGCCCTAGCAATAATAACTGCAGGGAAACTACTCCAGCCAAGGGGCAGTGAGTCTCCCTGGAGGTCAGTGGGAATTCTCTGCCCCTCTGAACCCTGGCAGAACTACACACTCCACTGAGACCAGCAGTGCAAAGCTCACTAAATTATGGATGATATTTTCTTTCACTGTTTTGCAGAAAAATGAATGGTTGTGTTTGAACTGCCAAACTCAGAGGCTGCTAGAAGGAAGCCTAGGAGACCCTGCTCCAATACCACTACCTGCTTCAAAGCAGCAGCCAACAGGATCCTCCCGACACAAACCAGGGGGAGCTGGTCAACACAGAGGAGGTCCTCAATCTGTAACAGCTCAGAAGTCAGAAATGTCCACTCCTCAGGACAGGAACCTCCTCCAAGGAAAGCATCTCAGGACTTCAGAGCAGAGCAAGCTGCAGGCAATGATGAAAGAGAGCAAGCCCACTGCCCCCTCAGAAGAAAAGCCACTGCCGAAACTTCCTGGTGAGGCTCCAAAAGTTCCTGAAAGTGCATCGCCAAAGGGGAAAAGTATGGTTGCGAAGCCAGAAGCAGAGAGCAAAGCAAGCAAGGCAGTCACTGAGGCTCAGCAAGTGAGAGAGCAGGAGGTAAGCACCCCTTCTCCCTCCTACTTACTCTTACCTCCCACTGGGCTGGCCTGTTCCTGCCAGGGTATAACATTGCCTTGTACTCAGAGCAGGCAGCACCCCCTCCTACCCTAGGGAGAGGTCTGGGATGGAGGCATTAGCTAGCAGTCTGCGGGGGGCAGAGGCTGTGAAACAGAAAGAACATGGTAGCCTCAGAAAAACAGGGGCTTGGCTTTCAGGTCTGACCCAGTAGAGAGCTGGAGAAAGCATGTATAAATGACTGCACTGGGGAAGCAATGTCCCACAGCCCGTCAGAAATGTGTCATGTCTAACACTTTGATTCCAATCCCAATTTCTCTGTCAGCACTTTGGGAATCACTGCATAATCCATTCTAGTAGGTAGTGTCCTTCGGACACCAGACCCAAACATCCGGGAGAGTCAACAACAGGCTGCAGAGAAGGGGAATGTCTTACGGTGACATTAGAGGCTGCTTCCCCTCTCACTCAGATGGTTCCCCCAGTGTAACTCCACTGACCTCAGCTGAGTTACTCCTGCTTTATGCAGTGTGACAAAGTTCCTACTCTACCTTGGTGGGTCTTGCGCTTGGCGGATTTGCCCACCTCGGAGATTCACAGCAGCCCTAAGACACCCTGGTTCGGTGTCAGATCAGGGGATATCCTGATCTGCTCATGTAGGTTATTGTCGCAGGACCCATGCCAGGGTCTTCTCTACCCCCAAATGCCCCCCAAAAAGGTGACTATGGGCAAGATTTAATACAGCATTCTGGTGTTTTTGAGGTACTAGGATCTGTTGTACCTTCTGCCCCTGTACTGGTGCAACCCGGTATAAGAGATTCTTCTTCATTATGAAGTAGGGTCCTGGTCCCTGGGTTTTCCCTTCCATGGGTATCCCATCTATTTCATTCACCTCCTTCCTAATGTTGTCGTACCTTGGGTCTGTAGCCTGGTCCCGTCCAAAATTTCCTTTCCCGGGGCTAATCTGCCCGAGATCTAGGGGGCCAGACTCTGTTGCCTCTACTGGTTCAGAGGCGTTAGGGTGTGGGTCAGACTCGGGTGCTTCTCCCTCCTGGGTGGCCTCCTTTTCAGCTGCTCAAGTCCGCCTACCTACGAGAGCAATCCTCTGGCTTTGGGCCAGTATTCGGGTTCCCAAGGCCTTTGCTGACCTCCTTTCCCTTTTCGGCTTTCTATCCTGTCTGGGAGTGGAGAACAAATCTGGGGATATCAGAAGATTGGGGGTTGACAGTCTACAGTGGATGCCTCACTTACTTCAGGGCTTCCCCCTTTTCCAATTCCCCTACCGGGAGTAAGTCTCCAAACCCTGGGAAGTCCCTCCCTATCAGCACCGGGTATGGGAGTTTAGGGACTACACCTGCTGCTACCTCGGTAGTGTTCCCATGAATCTTGATTTTTACTGGGATGGTGGGGTAATAACCAACTGTCCCATGGACGCATGTTATCCCCGTACGCTTAGCCCACAGAAGCTGACTACACTTCACGAGCTTCCCCGAGACTAGTGTGATAGCACTCCCCGAATCAACCAGTGCCGTGGTCTCTACCCCATTTAGTTTCACTGGTCTGGTGTACATATGTGGGGTTAGTGAGACCCCCACAAGGTGGATTAGGGAGCATAGGTCTGCCCAGTTCCCCAGGTTACACTGCATAGGCTCCTAAGCATTGGGACACTGTGCAGCTACGTGTCCCCACTCCCCGCAGGCGTAACATCTGTATGGAGTCCGAGGCATTCCCCGGTCTCTTGGTTTGGGCAGTCTAACATCACGATCCTCTTCCACCTCAGTGCTCCGATTCTTTGTGGCTTCTGGTGGGCCTTCAGCCCCTCTCTTTTTCCACCTGGGCTCTCCTGGTGGCCAAGTCACCCGAGCTCCAGGGCTTGGTGCTGCTAGTTTAACCAGGGGTGCTTCTTCCTTAACTAGTCGGGTCAGCTCCTTCGCCGTCCTTCACCTCTCTACCAGTGCAACAACCTCGTCATAGGTGGAGGGTTCATTCTGGCTTACCCAGGCGTGAAGGTCTGGCAGTAACCCTCTCATGTACCGGTTGATGACAAGAAACTCTAGTATCTTCTCTGGACTCCAGGACTCAGTTCGTAACCACTTTCATGCGAGATGGATGAGGTCATATAATTGGGACCGTGGGGTTTTGTTTTCCTGGTACCTCTGCTCACGATATTGCTGGGACCACACTGCGGTCGTTACCCCAGATCTGGCCAGGATCTCTGCTTTCAGTTGGGGGTAGTCTGCCGCAGCCTCTTCAGGCAAATCATAGTAGGCCTTCTGGGCCTCCCCACACAGGAATGGAGCGAGGATGCCAGACCACTGTTCTCGGGGCCAAGCCTCCTGTAGGGCTGTCCTCTCAAAGGCCAGGAGGTACGCCTCTACATCATCCTCCAGTGTCATTTTCTGCAGCCAATTGCTGGCCCTCATGACCCGTGTCCCATCATGGCCGCGGTTCAGCTTTGTAAGGGCCTTTACCTCGTTTACCAGTTCCCGCAACATAGCACGGTCTTGAGCAACCTGGTCCATCAGCAGGCGATTAGTCCCTTGCTGTAGCCGCACTGCCTCCTGTTGGGCGGCTGCCTGGAAACGGGTAGCCTCCTGCTGGGCAGCTGTGGCTTGTATCAGAGCCCGCACTACATCCTCCATTGTGGTGGGGGGGGCCCTCTCCTCCTTTTTTTGTTTTTTGTTTTTTGGGGGGGTTGGGGTTTTTTTTTAAAATCACCCTCCTTCATCCACTGTGCTGCGCACACCAAATCCCACTGCTCACACCAGTTGTGACAAAGTTCCTCCTCTACCTTGGTGGGTCTTGCGCTTATTGGCAGATTTGCTCACCTCGGAGATTCACGGCAGCCCTAAGTTTGGCCTTTTTTGTGAACCCACAGTCCAGGTCAACTCCTCCTGTGTCTGACCAGGAGTTGGGAGGTTTGTGGGGAACCTGGGCCCACACTCTACTCCGGGTTCCAGCCCAGGGCCCTGTGGAATGCAGCTGTCTAGAGTGCCTCCTGGAACAGCTATGCGACAGCTACAACTCCCTGGGCTACTTCCCCATGGCATCCTCCCAACACCTTCTTTATCCTCATCTTAGGACCTTCCTCCTGGTGTCTGATAATGCTTGGTACTCCTCAGTCACAGAATCATAGAATATCAGGGTTGGAAGGGACCCCAGAAGGTCATCTAGTCCAACCCCCTGCTTGAAGCAGGAAGCAGGACCAATTCCCAAAACGTCCTCCAACAGTATGCGTTCTCACTCTCAGCTCCTAGTGCCTCCTGCTCCCAGCTCCTCACATGCACGCCACAAACTGAAGTGAGGTCCTTTTTAAACTCAGGAGCCCTGATTAGCCAGCCTTAATTGATTCTAGCAGCTTCTTGATTGGCTGCAGGTGTTCTAATCAGCCTGTCTGTCTTAATTGTTTCCAGAATGTTCCTGATTGTTCTGGAACCTTCCCTGTTGGGAAACGGAACGTCCTTTGCTTGCTCCTCAGCTATCTGCTTTCTATTCTTTCCTAAAGCCCCCTGGCCTGGATTTTTCTTTCTTTTTGAACCTGTCTTAGTCCGTCCCGTCCCCCCCCGACCGGGCCAGACTTTTTTTGCTTTGTTTTGATTCTTTGTTATTTTTTTTCGTCTACGTGCTGTCGGCCCTCAGCTTGCCGCAAGCATCCGCCCCCCCCACACCTGCTTTCGGGCGCAGCTATTTGCCTCAGCTGAGCCCCCGGAGGGGGGGGGAGATTGCCGATTTTGCTGTCTGGAGGGGGGAGTGGAAACCCCCAGACCCAGCCGTTTTGCTGGCAGCTCGGACTTTACAACATTCTCAGCATGCCGAAGGCCTTGGAACACAGCCAACACAGCTGGAGAAGAAGATTTCAGAAGACAGGAGAAATAATCCAGGAGAGCTATAAATCATCGTGAAGGGGGCCGTAAGACTGAGTAATTTTCTGAATTATACTCTCATGGGGGGGAGTTTGACTGTGGTTACTTGCGTTTGTGGCGGCACAGGGGGTGTGGCGCGGAGTCCGCCCCGATCCATCGGTGCCCCTAACTCCCCCACCCTTACTACAACTGTCACGGTCCCCCCGCCGTCCGTCCCTGCTGGCAACCTGCCATCTCCCTTCGGATCCAGCTGTCCGCTTTGAACTTTGCCTTTCGGACCGGACATAACAGCCGACCAAACGAGACTCTTTGGACAAACATGTGTGGGTCTGCACCCCCCCCCCCCGGATTGCTTATCCCACAGCTTGCCCCTATTACTGGACCCCGATTTGTTCCCCCCAGTCCAACACCCTCGGCATTCCCCCCCGCCGCCTGCAGTCTAGTGGGGAGGAGTGGTTACTTTCCTTTCCCCCTCCCCCCTTCTCCGTCCGGTGTCTCCCTGTCTCTCCCTGCTCACAATGGCGGGGAATGAGAGGGGCGAGGCCGCTTCAACAAAAGCCCCCCAGCTCTGGGCCACCAGGTAACTCAGGAGGGTGGAAGACCACGAGTAACGAGGAAGCCTTCCCGCTCTGGGCCCAGGCTAGCCTGAACACTTCTCCCTCCTGAAAGCTGCTGTGTTATACCTTCTGTTTGCGTTGTTTTGTTGCATAGTTGTTTTGTTTCCTTTGGTAATTTTGTAAGTGTTACCAATAAACTTCTTTTCTGTTTCAAAAAAAACCCTTCCCTGTTGGGAAACGGAACGTCCTTTGCTTGCTCCTCAGCTATCTGCTTTCTATTCTTTCCTAAAGCCCCCTGGCCTGGATTTTTCTTACTTTTTGAACCTGCCTTCGTTCCCCCCTCCGACTGGGCCAGACGCTTTTTGTTTTGGTTTGATTTTTTGTGCTTTTTTTTCTTGCCGTTTATGTGCTGGTCGGCCTCCAGCTTGCCGCCAGCACCCGCCCCCCCCCCCCAGTGCCTGCTTTCCGTCACAGCTATTTGCCTTAGCTGAACCCCCCGGAGGAGGGGGGGGAAGATTGCCGATTTTGTTATCCGGAGGGGGGAGTGGAAACCCCCAGACCCAGCCGTTTTGCTGTCTGTTTGGAATGCCTTTCTTATCTCGGCCCGCCGGAAGCCTTGGTACACAGCCAACAAGCCGGAGAAGAAATCACCCAGGGAAACTACAAATCATCGTAAAGGGGGCCGTAAGACTGAGTAATTTTTTGAATTATACTCTTGTGGGGGGGAGTTTGACTGTGTTTTAATTGCGTCTGTGGTGGCACAGGGGGTGTGGCATGGAGCTGCCCCCCGATCCATCTAACCCCCCCCACCATTACTACAACTGTCATGGCCCACCCGCCATCCGTCCCTGCTGGCAACCTGCCATCTACCTTCGGATCCAGCTGTTTGCTTTGAACTTTGCCTTTCGGACCGGACTTAACAGCCGACCAAACGAGACTCTTTGGACAAACGTGCGTGGGTCTACACACCCCCCCCTCGGACTGCTTATCCCACAGCTTGCCCCTATCACCGGACCCCAATTTCTGTTATTTCCCCCCTCCCAGCCCAACCCATTTGGCATTTCCCCCCCACCCCGCCTGCAGCCCAGCAGGAAGGAGCGGTTAATCTGCTTCCCCCTCCCCTCTCCTCCTTCCGGTGTCTCCCCGTCTCTCCCTGCTCACAATGGCAGGGAATGAGAGGGGCGAGGCCCCTCTAACAATATCAGCTGTCCCTCCCCCACCTCCCCCCCGCCCAACCCCCAAGGCCTCCCCCACCACTATTGTTAAAATACTTGCCACCCCCCCCCACTGGGGCACCGGCAGCAGGAGGCACCCGGGTGATTACTGCTGCTGCTGCGCCCACCGCCCCCCCAGATTCTAGGAATCCCCCCCAGCTGGCCGGAAAGGCCAGGGCGGGAAGAAAGGAAAGGGCCCCACTAAAACCACTAGGCCCTCCATGGCAGGGGCTGCCCCCACAGCTGTGGCCTCATCATCAACCGTGGCGCCCCTCCCTGCATTTCCCTCCAACAGCTCTGCTAATGTCCCTCCCCCGGCCCCCAGGACGTATGCCCAGGCAGTGACAGGCTCCTCCCTGCCTGCCACCTTGTCATCTCGCCCACCCTTTGCCTCCGCTACCCTCACCAGCGGCCCGGGGCCCTTTCCCCACCTTGACCAGGAGGCACGGTGTCCGTTGCCTCCTGGTGCCCGCCTCACCCCACGTGGAGACATACGTGCAGGCGTTGGCGAAGGTGGTAGGACCCACGGCTATTGTGGCAGCCTCCAAGATGTATGGGAAGGTCGTTTTTTTCTTAGCTTCGGAGGCTGCCGCCCAGGAGGCGGTGGAGAGGGGCCTGGCGGTGGGGGAGGGTGTTTGTCCCCCTGGAGCCGCTAGAAGACCTGGGCGTTCACCTCGTCCTCACCTCCGTTCCTCCCTTTTTACCCAATGTTGCCCTGTTACCCGCTCTCTCCACCCTGGGGAAACTTGTCTCTGTCATCAGCCTTCTCCCGTTGGGCTGCAAGGACCCCACCCTCCGTCACGTCCTTTCGTTCCGCCAGCAAGTGCAGCTTCTACCGCCGGCGGGGGCACGTGACGGAGAGGCGCTCGAGGGGTCTTTCCTAGTCCCCTACCAGGGAGCCCGCTATCGGGTCTTTTACTCCACCAGAGAGGCCCGGTGCTACCTCTGCCACTCAGCGGGGCATGTCCGCAGAGACTGCCCTTTGGCCCGGGGGGGGAGGGGCACCCAAGACCCCCGAGACCCGGCAGGACATCGGCCCCGTCGTTGCCGACGCCCCTGGCTGCCCGGCACCTGAAACCAACCCTGCTCCTACTCGACCCATCGCTGCTCCCATCTGGGCCCAAGAGATACCTTCCCTACAATGCCTGGGCGAGCAAGG
Organism: Lepidochelys olivacea; assembly: GCF_965140295.1. Lineage (NCBI taxonomy): Eukaryota > Metazoa > Chordata > Testudines > Cheloniidae > Lepidochelys > Lepidochelys olivacea. Next base: position 50,725,656 of record NC_140417.1, read on the forward strand.
GAGTTCCACCCTTGCTATTACCAATCTGGCAGAGCCTATGGAGGAGGGTGTGGCAAGGATATTACCGGGTACAGGAGAGGGCCCGCCCCAAGGAGAACCCCCTGCCCCTCATGCTGCCTCACTGCTACCCCCCAGAATCCCTGAACCATCGCCTCCGCCCCCCGACGCAACCCCTGATAACCAACCCCCAGATGACACTATGGAGGGCTGGACCCTAGTCCAGGGGAAGCGAGGCAAGCAGAAGGCTCGAGCTCCGCTGCATCCATCCAACGCGGAAGCCCCCCGGAAGACGAGGAAAGGAGGCACTGATATTGAGCCTCCCGCTACGGCCACGAGTGAGATCCATCCGCTGGTGTCGGGAGGGGAAGACGGACTGGCATTGGAGGGCAGAATCCCCCCTCCACAGGAGACCCTCCCCTCTGAGACTCCTGAGGACGCCCCTTCTGCCCGGATACCACTCGAACACCCCGCGGACCCCGAGGCGACCGTCGAGGCAGGCCCTAGAGGAGAGGCCCCCGGGGTAGCAGGAGCTGGCCTCTCCGCCGTGTATGCGGAGATTGAGGCCCTAGATTTGACCCTGGTCACCCAGGGAGAGGATGATCTACTGCCGGCTGGCCTCGAGCTGGGCAACCTTACCCCAGCCCCCCTTTCCCCATGCTCCCTCCCCCTAATTGCCTTCCCGGACGAGCACCCTGCAGAAGGTGGTCCACCACCTGATACCATGGCCGCCAAGACCACCACGGAGCCAGCGCCTAGCATTATTGGGAGCCCCCTCCCTTACCCCTTAACCCTTGACTCTGCTCAGGAGGCACTTTCCTTTAGCTGCTTGCCTCCTGAACCCCAGAGCCTTACCCCTGCCCCCACCCCTGTCCCTGCCCAATTCCCCTCCTCCTGCAATGCTAATGCTGCCCCTGGGGTTATTTCCTTCCCGCCTTTCGCAGATTCCCCCCAGGGAGCAGTCTTTGCACTTTCTAGTCGCAACCCATTAGGAGTTGCAATTTTTTCCCTGCCATCCCCCTCCACCCCAAGGTGTGAAATGAATTTAATAACCCCAGCCTGTCAGACGCCCCGTCGGTGGTCCGCACCTTGTCTACCTGCCTTAGCAGACCACGAGGCTGTATTAAGAGCCCCACCAGGGAATACCCCAGAAATCGTAACCCCACCCCCCCATGAGCTGCGGCATGCACTACGGAAGTTCCTAGAACACACCCGTGGCGCCCGCAATAGGGTACAGCTGGCTCTTCAGCTATGGGGGGACTTTGACCAAATCCTCCAGGCCACAAGGGCCCCTATACAGGAGGGCAGGGGGCAAGGAAGGCACGGTGCTGCGGCCTACGAGCGAGCCCGCTGCTTCCGAAACGATCTACTCATCCACAGGATGAGTCACTGGTTGCTGTGCAACCCGCCGGAGGCCCTGAACACCCCCACCAACAAGAAACCCCCACCCCCCAGCCCTCCGCATGACGCCTCTTACTATTGCAACCCTGAATACCAGGAGCTGTAGGATGGCCCCCCCTTCGGGAAGGGGGGTATTCTGTAGTTTTCCTGCAGGAGACCCATACGGACCCGACCGCCGAGGACAGGTGGCGGCTGGAGTGGGGGGACGGGGTATACTTTAGCCACTCCACGACTTGGCAAGCTGGAGTGGCGACCCTGTTCTCCCCCAACCTACAGCCCGAGGTGCTAGGGGTTACTGAGGCTGTGGTGGGCCACCTGCTGCACCTTTGAGTCCGTATGGAGGGGCTCGTGGTCAACCTTGTCAACATCTATGCCCCGCAAATGAGCCCAAAGCGGCCACAATTCTATCAGCGGGTGTCCGACTTTCTCGGCACCCTAGATTCGCACGAGTGCCTGGTCCTGGGAGGGGACTTTAACACCACCCTCGAGGAACAGGACCGCTCAGGGGCCGAGCCGAGCCCAGCCGCCGCGAACATTCTCCGAGGAATAGTCGAACATCACTCCCTAGTGGACGTCTGGCGTGACCATCACCCAGATGACACTTCCACGTTCACTTTTGTCCGGGTGGAGGCCCATCGGTCACACCACTCTTGGTTAGACCGTATTTACTTATCCCGTTTCCATCTTTCACAAGCCCACTCCTCCACCATTCGGCCAGCCCCATTCTCCGACCATCATTTAGCCACCATAACGGTCTCCCTCCATGCAGAGAGACCGGGGCTGGCCTATTGGCACTTTAACAACAGCCTGTTGGGGGACGAGAGCTTCGTGACGTCCTTCCGGGAGTTTAGGCTGGCCTTGCGAGAGCAGTGGCATGCCTTTCCCTCGGTGCGGCGATGGTGGGATCTCGGGAAGGTGCGCACCAAGCTCTTCTGCCGTGACTACACTCAGGGCACCAGCCGACAGAGAAATGCAGCGATAGAGCAGTTGGAACGGGAGGTCTTAGAGATGGAGAGGCGCCTGGCTGCCAACCCCGAGGACCCGTCCCTCTGCAGAGCGTGCCGGGAGAAGCGGGAGGAGCTCCGGGCCCTCGAGGACCACCGGCCCCGAGGTGCCTTCGTTCGGTCCCGCATCCACCTCCTTCGGGACATGGACCGTGGCTCCTGCTTCTTCTATGCCCTGGAGAAAACGAGGGGGGCCAAGAAACACGTCACCTGCCTTCTAGCGGAAGACGGCACCCCCCTCACGGATCCGGAGGAGATGTGTGGGAGGGCCCATGACTTCTACACAAGCCTTTTCTCCCCGGATCCGACCGATCTTGGCGCTTGCGGGGTGCTCTGGGAGGAACTCCCCACAGTCAGCATGGGCGACCGAGACCGGCTAGAGCTGCCTCTCACCCTGGCCGAGTTCTCGGAAACCCTCCGTCGCATGCCCACCAATAAATCTCCGGGCATGGACGGGCTGACTGGGGAGTTTTACCGCGCGTTCTGGGACATCCTCGGCCCAGACCTAGTCACTGTCTGGGCTGAGTCCTTGCAGAGCGGGGTCCTCCCTCTGTCGTGCAACAAGGTGCTCGCCTTGTTGCCGAAGAAGGGGGACCTCCGCGATCTACGAAACTGGTGTCCCGTCTCACTCCTTAGCACGGATTACAAAATCGTAGCGAAAGCAATCGCGCTGCGGCTAGGGTCCGTGATGGTGGACGTGATCCACCCAGACCAGACCTATACTGTCCCGGGTCGCAGCATTTTTGACAACCTATTTCTAGTCCGAGACCTTTTGGAACTCGGGCGGAGAGATGGTCTGTCGTTCGCTCTCCTGTCTCTTGATCAGGAGAAGGCGTTCGATAGAGTAGACCATGGGTACCTCCTGAGCACTCTGCAGGCGTTTGGATTCGGACCTCTGTGAGTTTTCTCCAGGTCCTGTATGCCTCCGCGGAGTGTTTGGTTAGGCTCAACTGGACCCTGACCGAACCAGTCAGCTTCGGGCGAGGGGTGTGGCAGGGGTGCCCCCTCTCGGGCCAGCTGTATGCTCTGGTGATCGAGCCTTTCCTCTGTCTCCTCCGCAGGAGGTTGACAGGGTTGGTGCTGCGGGAGCCAGAGCTGCGGCTGGTCCTGTTGGCGTACGCCAATGACGTACTCCTCATGGTCCAGGACCCGGGCGACTTGGCGCGAGTGGAGGCATGCCAGGCCATCTATTCGGCAGCCTCCTCCGCCCGAGTCAACTGGGTCAAGAGCTCTGGCTTGGCGGTGGGGGACTGGCAGCAGGTAAGCTCCCTCCCACCTGCGCTTCAGACCATCCGGTGGAGTGCGGGTCCACTGCTCTATCTCAGCGTTTACCTTTCCACCACGCACCCTTCCCCGCAGGAGAACTGGCAAAATTTAGAGGGCGGGGTGATAGAGTGGATCCGGAAATGGACGAGGCTCCTCCGATGTCTCTCCCTCCAAGGGAGAGCACTGGTGCTTAACCAACTAGTCCTGTCCACACTCTGGTACCGGCTCAACACCCTGGCCCCAGCCCCAGGTTTCCTGACCCACCTCCGGAGATTGATTCTAGAGTTATTTTGGTCAGGAATGCACTGGGCCCCTGTTGGAGTTCTTCATTTACCCCTGAAGGAAGGAGGGCAGGGCCTGAAGTGTCTGTACACTCAGGTCCGCGTTTTCTGCCTCCAGACCCTGCAAAGGCTCCTTTATAGTGCAGGTAGTTCGACGTGGAGCATATTGGCACACACCTTCCTGCGCCGCTTCCAAGGGCTCCGATACGACCGGCAGCTCTTTTATCTTTGTCCGAGAGGTTTTCCACGAGACCTCTCTGGGCTGCCGGTCTTCTACCAAGACCTCCTCCGGACCTGGAAACTGTTTCTAATGACCAGGTCCGTGGCGGCCACCGTGGGAGCAGATCTCCTCATGGAGCCCCTGCTACACAATCCCCAACTCCGTGTGCAGGTGGCAGAGTCCCGCTCGGTGCACCAGAGGTTGGTCCTGGCGGAAGTCACGAGGGTCGGAGACCTCCTGGACTACGACCGGAGAGCCTGGCTGGATCCCCTGACGCTTGCTCGGCGCATGGGACTCCCCAGTCCTCATACCCCCCAGCGCGTACTTCAGGAGGTGAAGGCCGCCTTGACCCCCTCTGCTCGGGCTTATGTCAACCGAGCCTTGCGCGAGGGCGCACCCCACCCATCCTCTACCCCAGGCCCGCCGGACCTTTCCATTGGGCCCCTACCCTGCCGATCCCAACAAACCCCTCACCTTTTCACTGCAAGCCGTCTGCATGAACTGCAGCCAGTCAGTTTTCAAATCGCACCATGAAATATCTATACACACTCACGCTTCACACCCTTCACGCCCACACCCTGGTGTCCCACCCCGATACAAAGTGGCGGGACCTCCTGCCACCTTTGGAGGGTGAGCAACCTCAGTGGGCCAGCCTGTATTCCACCTTGGTCCCAAGGCCCGTCGGGGACATCAGTTGGCGGCTCCTTCACAGAGCTGTGAGCACGGACGTGTTTCTGGCACGGTTTACCCCCATCCCAGATACTTGCCCTTTTTGTAATGTGAGGGAAACCCTGGCGCACGTATATCTAGAGTGTGCCAGATTGCAGCCCCTTTTCCGGCTCCTCACAAATATTCTATTGCGCTTTTGGCTTCATTTCTCCCCTCACCTTTTTATCTATACACTCCCCATCCGTGGCCCCACAAAATCGCGACATATCCTGGTTAACCTCCTCCTAGCCTTGGCTAAAACAGCCATTTATAAAACCAGAGAGGGGAGGTTGGCCCATGAAGCGTCCTGCAATTGTAGGGCCTTTTTTCGATCCTCAGTACATTCACGTATCCGGGCAGAGTTCCTCTGGGCAGCGTCCACCGACTCCCTTGACACCTTCGAGGAGCGGTGGGCGCTGTCCGGGGTTCTCTCCTCGGTGACCCCGTCCAGTTCCCTCCGTCTGACCCTTTGATTAAGGGGAAGAGCGAGAGACACCAGCCCCAGCCGTTGCCGCTGTGGATACCATCATTACTGTCATCTAGGAGGGGTCCTATAATACATGGGTGTCTACCCTCCCACCCCCAAACCGCCCACCCTGCAGCCATGCCCATCTTGCTGGGCACTCTCAGGAGAGGGATAATCAGTGACACTGGGCGCGGCCCTAGGTAACTTGAGGGGGTGGAAGACCATGAGTGTCGAGGAAGCCCCCCCGCTCTAGGCCACCAGGTAACTCAGGAGGGTGGAAGACCACAAGTGTCGAGGAAGCCCCCCCGCTCTGGGCCCAGGCTAGCCTGAACACTTCTCCCTCCTGAAAGCTGCTGTGTTATACCTTCTGTTTGCGTTATTTTGTTGCATAGTTTGTTTTGTTTTCTTTAGTAACTCTTTGCAAGTGTTACACAATAAAATTCTTTTCTGTTTCAAAAAAAAACCTTCCCTGTTACCTTACCCAGGGAAAAGGGACCTACTCAACCTGGGGCTAATATATCTGCCTTCTATCACTCTTCTGTAGCCATCTGGCCTGACCCTGTCACAGCGGGTGTTGGGAATTGGGCCCAATGTTTCAACAGTGAAAGAATTCCAGGTAGATGAAGTTATACAAATGAAAGAGTCACTAGCAGCTGCTGCGTGGGGAGCTGAATGATGGGCCAGAGGGCAGGTCAGTACCAGACCGGGAGGGTACTGAAGAGCGAATGGGGGAGAAAGTCCCTGGGAGCATTGAATACCCAAGAGCCACGTGGAATTGGCTGCAGAACTGGCTGGGAAGGGTGGATGGTCTGTGTGGTGCCAAATGGGCTGAAGGGTTAAGCTCTCATTTCTGAGAGCAGGAGACTAGTCTGGCTGCAGCCACCTCCTGGAGCAGAGATTTTGGAAGAGCACAGGAAGGGAATTGCAGTCATAGAGGTGGGAAATGATGCCAGCACAGAGAGGGGTGACTAAGGGTGTCAACTGAGCCTGCTCAGGGAGGGGTAAACTCCAGGAGGATCCTAGACAGCTGTGACTTACCAATAGGAAGCTCTGGGGACGCCAGGATTTCTGGCCTGGGCGTGAGTTAAGGGCTGGGCTAAAGAGAACTTATTACCTGGAAGGAGCAATACAGTCTTTGGGCCTGAGACTGATGGTGCTTGCCCTGCTATGAATCAGGAGTAATGTCAATGAGGTCAGAGCACTTACATGGTGTAAAACTGGTACAGGGAAGCCCCTTGAAGCACTCTCTTGGAAGTCATGCTAGTGCTGGCAGGAGATGAAGTGGAGTAAAGAATGAGTCAGAGGAGGTGGGGCACTGGGTGTCCTCCCCACAGAGGTGCCCCAGCATGAGACAATAGCTGGAGGTGAGAGCCCGGGACTGGGACCTGATGCACGTCCTAATGGCAGAGTCAGGGTCAGCCCAGGCATGAACGTACTGCTGACAGCTGCATGCTGAGCAGCAGAGAAAGCTGTGTGAGTTGGTGCGTTGTTACACATGCCTGCTGCTTCCCCAGGCAGCACTCCAGTGAAGCAGAGCTGTCTCCTGGGCAAACACTAAGGAAACCAACTTCACAAAGGCCTCCTTGCACAGATGGCTGTTGAGACGTCTTTAGTTGAATAACTTCTGTCTGCAAACAGATCAGGGTCACTCTGGGGTAGCTGGGGGTCACCTCTTTTCACAAGTTACAGGTTGGGTCCCAGGTGGTCCATGTTCCACACCTGTTTGGGATCCCAGCTTCAGAGTCCTTCCATGTCCTTCCAGAGTCCTTCCATCGTGCCTAATTGTGGTGTCAATGAAACTGGGTTTATTTCTGTCAGTGGTTGACGAGGATCCTGCATTACTTTCCTGGGATCACCTTGATTTTTCAGAGTGCTTTGCAGAACTCTCAGTCACTGAAATTAACAGCCATTCAATGGCTTCTGTCCCCAGAGGATACTGCTAGTGAACCCTGCTTTCACTGCTTTTTTGTCCAGCTGTGCAGGCATCCAAGGCACAAGAACAGAGATCTTCAACCTCTCACTTTGCAGGGCAGCAGAACTAGTCCCTTCCTGAACTCAGATCTAATTACAGGTTCTCCAAGTTCTATTTGAAGATTAAAAAGTTCAGTTCTGAGGCTGGGCTTGCAGCTACCGCAGAGTTTACTGATAAACACAGCACTCAGCTGAGCAGCAGTTGAATTTATCAAATGGCCTTTTGGACCATTTGCAGCTCTAGGGAGTTTGGCATGAAGAAGGGAGGCAGGGTTTGTATTACAGGCAAAATACTATCTTTGTCAGACAAAGAAAATGTCCATCATCAGGCACTGGCAAAGAAGGAGAGCAGGTGGGACTGGCCCCAACAGTACCAGAAATTGTATGTAACAACACAGCTGGCCCAGGGGTCAGGACTGTCCTGCTCCTCTCTGTCAGCTATAGGGAGGTATTGTTAAATTATTGCTGAGTCCCCAGGGCAGGAGAAGCCCTAACGCCACCTTGAACATAGGCAGCCCTCTAGAGAGAGAGCTAATATCTCAGGTAGACAGGCTCTGGGGGGAGCCACAGCCAGCCTTGGGGAAAAGGAGACCCCTGGGTGATGGGGGGGGTCCTTTCAGAGTGTATCATTTGTGTGAGGCCCAAAATCAGGGTTACGGCAGCTGCCCTCAAGGAACTCCTGGAGCATTCGAAATAATTGCATATGAAGAGGCGATTTATTTTAGGGGGGAGGAAACGCTTCCAGTTTTGAATGGCTCTGATTTAATGCTCATAAAAGCATCAAGCCAATAGCACTTGGTCCATAGCCAGGGTTGATGCCAGCAGGTCAGGGCAGCATTTCCCCTCACAAGGAAGCCTTGCTGATGCCCTGTCATCCTGGCCTGCTGCCTCCCTCCCCCCCTCCCCATTTCCAGCCTTAGGCTCTGACACCCTGTGCTCCTCCAATTAGAGGCCTGCTCGGAAGAGAGAGGCCTGATCTTGCTAAATTATGTGGGAGTTCTATGATGTGCATAAACACCTATGGAGGACTGTAATCCCCATACATGTGACCTGAGACAGGGTTTGTATCTAGCTTTCTATCTGGAGAACACTTACACACTAACCCAAAGCGCTCCCTGTTCCCCCTCAAGTTGTGGTTGTTTGCCATGTGTGTAGACCATTTGGAGACAGTTGACCTGGAACTCTTCCTCAGCACTCCTCCAGGTGACTAGAAAGTTTCCTAGTATTATAATAGCCATTGGCCATGATCTTTGAAAACTCATGGCAAGCGGGGGAGGTCCTGGATGACTGTAAAAAGGCTAATGTAATGCCCATCTTTAAGAAAGGGAAGGAGGAGGATCCAGGGAACTGCAGGCCAGTCAGCCTCACCTCAGTTCCTGGAAAATTTATGGAACAGGTCCTCAAGGAATCAATTTTGAAGCACTTAGAGGAGAGGAAAGTGATCAGGAACAGTCAGCATGGATTCACCAAGGGCAAGTCATGCCTGACTAATCTAATTGCCTTCTATGATGAGATAACTGGCTTGGTGGATGAGGGGAAAGCAGTGGACGTGTTATTCCTTGACTTTAGCAAAGCTTTTGATATGGTCTCCTACAGTATTCTTGCCAGCAAGTTAAAGACGTATGCACTGGATGAATGGACTATAAGGTGGGTAGAAAGTTGGCTAGATCGTCGGGCTCAATGGGTAGTGATCAATGGCTCCATGTCTAGTTGGCAGCCAGTATCAAGCGGAGTGCCCCAAGGGTCGGTCATGGGGCCGGTTTTGTTCAATATCTTCATAAATGATCTGGAGGATGGTGTGGATTGCACCCTCAGCAAGTTTGCAGACGACACTAAACTGGGAGGAGTGGTAGATACGCTGGAGGGTAGGGATAGGATACAGAGGGCCCTAGACAAATTGGAGGATTGGGCCAAAAGAAATCTGATGAGGTTTAACAAGGACAAGTGCAGAGTCCTGCACTTAGGACGGAAGAATCCAATGCACTGCTTCAGACTAGGGACCGAATGGCTAGGCAGCAGTTCTGCAGAAAAGGACCTAGGGGTCTGTGGATGAGAAGCTGGATATGAGTCAACAGTGTGCCCTTGTTGCCAAGAAGGCCAATGGCATTTTGGGCTGTATAAGTAAGAGCATTGCCAGCAAATCTAGGAATGTGATCATTCCCCTCTATTTGGCATTGGTGAGGCCTCATCTGGAGTACTGTGTCCCATTTTGGGCCCCACACTACAAGAAGGATGTGGACAAATTGGAAAGAGTCCAGCGGAGAGCAACAAAAATTATTAAGGGGCTGAAGCACATGATTTATGAGGAGAGGCTGAGGGAACTGGGATTATTTAGTCTACAGAAGAGAAGAATGAGGGGGGATTTGACAGCTGCTTTCAACTACTTGGAAGGGGGTTCCAAAGAGGATGGATCTAGACTGTTCTCAGTGGTAGCAGATGACAGAACAAGGAGTAATGATCTCAAGTTGCAGTGGGGGAGGTTTAGGTTGGATATTAGGAAAAACGTGTTCACTAGGAGGGTGGTGAAGCAGTGGAATGCGTTACCTAGGGAGGTGGTGGAATCTCCTTCCTTAGAGGTTTTTAAGGTCAGGCTTGACAAAGGCCTGGCTGGGATGATTTAGTTGGGGATTGGTCCTGCTTTGAGCAGGGGGTTGGACTAGATGAACTCCTAAGGTCCCTAGCAACCCTAATATTCTGATTGTATTTATTTACATACAGAAACTAAATTAATAGAACTCAGTTTCTGAAATGTATTTACACTTCAGTTGAGTAACCCATCCCCCTTTTGTTAATGTAGCCCTTTGTAATATATTCATATTGGATGGACTGTGTGTTAACTGTTCTTACATACCAGAGAATGTTCGCTTTTAGAAAAGCTGATTTTAGTTTAATCTGGGAAGTATTTTTACTAATGTTCTTATAAATTGCTTATAACCCATTCCTAGAGCCTGGAGGGCAGCTAGTGACCATCCCGGGCCAGAGTTACAAAGTTAAGCACATGTAAATATTTGAGTGTGCCAGTTCCAGATGCATGCACACAGATCAGATATTGGTACATGCCCACAGACAGTGAGGTACCTAACTGGCCAGGTACTCAGGCAAACACATCTGGATTCTTGGTGTGCATGAATGCATACTGCTAACTTCATGAGTTGTTCCTTCCTCAGTACTGGCCAAGTGTTGGTAAGTTAACATAGGAGAGTGTTATTGAAATCATGTTGGTACCAGGCCTGTTTACCAGCTCTGGGCAATCACCAAACCAAATTCCTAGTAAACCATGGCGTTAATTCTCCAGGCTGCCCGAGAACAGAACACAGTGAAAATGACACAGATGGGCTTTAAAGGGCCTAAACCACCTTCTGGTTACAAAGCTAGAAGCCTTATTTGTACTACATGTCAAGCTTGTGGAGCCCTGAGAGCAGCCTCGGGCAAGCCAGCTGACATTCTTTAAACTGAGGGAGTGGTGTCTAAACTCTGGGATTGGAAATGCAGAATACAGCCTTCCAATCTTGCAGGGGTAGCTCTTTGGATTTCCCCTGCCCTGCACTCAGATCTCAGCAAGCACATTTCTGTGGGACTCAGCTCAGGGAGAGGGTTGGAGTACGGGGTCAGGTGCAGGCTATCCATTGGTATCATTGATAAAAATACACAAAGTGAAGTGGATGCATTAGAAATGCAAAAACTGATGTACAATGGAAATGATCCACTGAGTCTGTTCTGAGACAAAGCCAGGAGAAATCCTTCTACTGAAGCTTCTTTTCAGTCTCCATATGCCTGTTTATAAGTTTGCAAAATGTTTGCCCTGTGAAACAATTTAATGACATTTCCAAACTTCCTGATGAAATGTTGTCCGTGCCCCCCCGGCCCCATTCCCTACTAGCTCTGGGTTCGTGGAAAAGCCCAAAGTCACCCTTGTCAACTGCTTACAGCCATCAGAGGAGGAGGTGATTGGGCTCATTGGTGGGAGCCAGAAGGCCGAGCCCTGTGCTCTTCTTGCCACTCAGGGCTTATCTACATGGGCAGTTTGTAGCAAGCTGGGTGTAAAGCTGCCTGTGCATATACTGACTGTTCTGGGGCCCTGCTGATGTGCACTGACAATTCATTAATGTACTTTGATCTAGTCCTGCTTCAAAGAGGGCTAAATCAAAGCACATTAAGGAACCATTCGTGTGCATCAGCAGGGTCCAAACACACAGGGTAGACTGCAGCAGGCTAGTGCAGGGAAGATTCACATCCCAGCTTGCCATGAACTAACTGGTCATGTAGATGAGCCCTGAATGGCCTTAAGAATGTGTCACTTATAGCTAAAAGAAAAGGAGTACTTATGGCACCTTTTGCCATAAGTACTCCTTTTCTTTTTATGGATACAGACTAACACAGCTGCTCCTCTGAAACCTGTCACTTATAGCTCTTCACAGTCATCCACAGTAAGCACATTTAAAATACAGATACATAGTCAATTATAACTTCAGATACAAAAATGATACATGCACACAAATAGGGTAATCATTCAGCAATTCATAACTTTTGCAACCTCTTCTAACTCACATGACCCATCTTGTGCAAAATTCATCATAATTATGCCATAATCATATCACTATGATGAATAGGTGTGCAGTCACAACATACATAAGCCATACTAAGTCCGCAAGAGAGAAGGCTGTGGCTTGCATTTAGTTCTGTATGCCTTGAGGTCTGGCCCCTGGCAGGAGTCCATTGTCTTGCTCAGTTCGTTTGAAAGGACTGTCCACATGTTCAGGAGCTTGGCCTTATGTGAGGGGAGAGGGACTAGAACGCAGGACTGTCCTGCATCCTGCCATGGGGCTTTGAGGACACTGCCACCTGCTCCAGGGGTTGTTTCCAGCTTCCTGCTGTGAATTCTGACACCAGTATGACTCCACATTCCTGCCCATTTCACTGCCAGGCCACCAGGAGGTGACTTCATTTCCCCCCTTGGGTCCATGGTCTAATGTATAATATCTCTTTTCTCTTCCTTGCAGGAGACAGGCAAGCCTTATCCCCATGACCTGTCCCGCAGCCCCCAAAGCCTGAGTGACACTGGCTACTCATCAGATGGCATCTCCAGTTCCCAGAGTGAGATCACTGGCCTGGTGCAGCAGGAAGAGGAGCAGCTGAATGGCACTGGCCTGGAAGACCAGAGCCCTGCCAGTCCTTCTGAACTTACCAAACTGGAGAGTAGTGTGCGCCCCTTGCTGGAGTCAAAGGGCATTTCCCAAGAGCAGAGCAACAGAGGGAGAATGTATCATGAGTTACGGGAAGAGCAGCGACAGAGGCAGAGGCCTCGGTCCCTTTCTATCACCCCCGAAGCCTTTGATTCTGATGAGGAGCTGGAAGACATCATGGAAGAAGATGAAGATTCTCTGGAATGGGAAAACCAGAAGGATCAAAGAGAGAGTGTGGAGTCATCTGACGACTTAGGCAGCAAGCTGCGCCATGACTATGTGGAGGACAGCAGCGAAGGAGGGGTCTCCCCGCTGCCCAGCAGGCTGAAAGGCAGGGAGACAGAGATGACTGATGAGGAGTTCATGAGGAGGCAGATCCTGGAGATGAGTGCAGAAGAGGACAATCTGGAGGAGGAAGAAGAGTACAGTCACGTGAAACACAGTGTAACAAAAAGTGGGCACAAGCCCGACCTGGAGAAAAGCAAAGAGCCAACCTCATCCAAGAGGCGTCTGCCTCACGTCTCTACCAGTATGTATGAGGAGGAGAGGAAAGAGCTGGAAGTTATCGAGGGGGAGGATGTAACCACATCCCAGGGAGGACTGCGGCGCTTCAAGACCATTGAGTTAAATAGCACGAGCAGCTACAGCAGGGACATGGAGCTTAGCCAGGATGCAGATATTAGCCTGGACAGAGAGCCAGAGCTGGAGATGGAGAGTCTGACGGGCTCCCCAGAGGAACGTTCAAGGGGGGAATATTCCTCCACCTTGCCAGCAACTACACCCAGCTACACATCGGGCACCTCCCCTACTTCCCTCTCATCTCTGGAGGAGGACAGCGACAGCAGTCCTAGCCGTCGGCAGCGACTAGAAGAGGTAAAGCAGCAGCGCAAAGCTCGGCATCGCTCCCATGGTCCTTTGCTACCAACCATAGAGGATTCATCAGAGGAGGACGAGCTGCGTGAGGAAGAGGAGCTCTTGCGGGAGCAGGAGAAGATGCGAGAGGTGGAGCAGCAGCGCATCCGAAGCACTGCACGCAAAACTAAACGGGACAAAGAAGAGCTGAGGGCACAGAGGAGGAGAGAGAGATCCAAAACCCCACCTAGTAACCTGTCTCCCATTGAAGATGCTTCACCCACAGAGGAGTTGCGCCAGGCAGCAGAGATGGAGGAGCTGCACAGGTCCTCCTGCTCAGAGTACTCGCCCTCCATCGATTCAGAGGCAGAGGGCTTTGATGTCATAGCCTCCAAGCTGTACAAATCTGGCAGTGAGTACAACCTGCCAACATTCATGTCCCTCTACTCCCCAACAGAAAAAACAAACAGCATCTCCCATTACCCCTCCAGTAAGCCCCTGAAAAGTGCTGAAGAAGCGTATGAAGAGATGATGAGGAAGGCTGAACTGTTCCAAAAGCAACAAGTCCAACAGTCCCAGCAAAGCGCCTACAGCAACACCTACCAACAGGTAGGGTACCACAGTGCAGAAGGCCAAAGCAGTTTTGAATACCAGTACATAGAGGAGTACAGCTACGATAATGGGCATATGGACTCCTGTGCATCTGACTTTCAGCATGAACTTTCAGAGCCAGGAGCAGTGTATGAGGAAATCCTGCAGACATCACAGAGCATTTCCAGGATGCATCAGTCCTCCTCATTTGATTTGGCCCTAGAAGAGGAGAAAAAGAAGAAAGGGAGAGAAGAAACATATCAGGAAAAGCAGTTTCTGAATGCTGAGAGTGCTTATGCTGATCTGATGAAGCAAAACAGCGGTCCACTCACACCAGGAACAAGCCCCACCCAGTTATCGGCTCCTGTCTCATTTTCCTCCTCTGAAGACAGCACAGGCAGGGTAATTCCTGATGTTAGAGTCACTCAGCATTTTGCAAAAGAGGGGCATGATCACCCAAAGCTTCACAGCTCACCAGCAGCACCCAGCTCAGCTCCCAAGGTTATGACAGCTCCCTATACTTACAGCAGAGGCTTCAGCACAGTCACAACTGTTGTTTCTAGCCCAGCAAGTGCTCCACGAATCTACAGTTCTCCATCTCTGAGTGGCTCAGATGTAACACCTGTATCTATCCCTAGCAGAAGCTACAGTCAGACGAAAGGTACCGTGAATTATAGCTCTCAGACAGAGGACGGCTCCAGGAGCCAGATTGCTGCTGAGCTCTGTGGAGCATCAGCAAGAGAGAACCTCCAAAGTAAGAGTGAGAGCAAGACCAATGTCCCTGTGTCATCTAAAATGTATTCCTACTTCCAAAGCCCCAGCCCCCTGCTTTCCCCGACATCTCCTACTCAAAGTTCCACTCATTCTGCTCCAAAAGCAGGGCAGCCATCCAGTAAGGCAACTGCAGAGTTTTCCACTCAAACTCAAAGCACAGTTTTCTCCTATGATATTCCCACTACCACTGGTGCATCAATGTCCTCTCCAATGATTGCTCAAGGGACCCAGACACCCCATCGTGCAAGCTTTCCTCGCCTTGCTAGGCAGCAGTCATCACAAGAAGCTCCATTTATGGTCATCACATTAGCATCAGATGCATCTAGCCAAACCACGCTAACAAGCATGTGCTCCTCAACTTCCCCAGCCTCCTCTCCCACTCGACTGAGCCACCAGCAAACAATGCACAGCTACAGTCAGACAGCAGTCAGCACAACACAGCTTCATCAGGAGCAGCTGCAGTCCACTTATGCCAAGACACAGTCAATAGAAAGAGCCTCTGCTGCCAGTGCCATGCTTCAGAAAGGGCATGCCACTTCTGTTGCTGACAGCATTGCTGGTGTGTACAGCTGGGGACCCCTGCCTGCAGAAAACATCTCCTTGTGTAGAATATCATCAATCCCTGGCACGTCCAGAGTAGAACCTGGACCCAAGCCACAGACCACTAATGCTGTGGACCTACGGACTGCTATAAAGTCAGGCCCAATCATCATAACAGACCAAGGCATGGATCTCACTTCCCTAGCTACAGAGAGCAGAAGATATTGCCTCACTCTGGAACAGACCCCAAGTAGGCAATCCACAACCGTCCAACCCTTAATCATTAACCTCAATGCTCAGGAACAACCCCATGCTATTATAGGCACAACTACTACAGTCAGCATAACTGTCGACTCTTCCATGCTCGTGTCACAACCCAAGCAGCCTTTGGTCTATGGAGATCCTTTCCAGAACAGGATGGACTTTGGGCAAGGGGCAGGAAGTCCAGTCTGTCTGACTCATGTTAAGCAGGTAGAGCAAGCAGTTCAGACTGGCACCTTCCGAGGGAGCATGAGCAGCATTGGCATTTCTGTACCAAGCACAAAGCCAGAAACGGCCAGTCCTCAGCAAACCAAATTTGCAAGATATAATTTGCCTAACCAGATGATGTCTTTGGTGAAGAAAGATGTGCTAATTACTCAGACTAGCAGCGCCCAGAGTGCTGTTAGTATCAGCACCAGTCCGAGGCCAATTCTTCAGGACCAAAGCACAGACCTATATAGAGGGGTGCCAGTGGGACTGAAAACCCAGAGTCCTCCAATCAACCTGGGAGGCAAAAAGTCCCAAACCATGATGGTGCAGATGAATGAGATAGCAGCAGTCCCAGTAACAAAGCTGATCAAAGAACCGCCACCTGCCAGTGCATTGGATCTCACTGGGATAAAGCCTGAAAGCCAGGTGGCATGCTGTGATGTAGTGTACAAATTCCCCTTTGGCAGCAGCTGCACAGGTACCTTCAACCCCTCCCCCAAGATCCCGGAGAAGAACATTGGGGATGCGGCTCAAACTGGCAAACCGAGCATTCAGTACTATGGAAACAAAGAGCCAGACCTGCCAGAGACATATCCCTACAGAGAGCAAACAGGCCCTATTCCCAGCCTGTACGAGGAGCAGCGGTTCTACCCACAAGGCTTGTTTGGGAGGCTGTATTCATCCATGTCAGATACAAATCTATCGGAAATTGGTCTGAACTATTACCCCCAGAAGGCGGAGCAGCCCTTCCATTCCCCTTCAGGAGACTCTGCTGTGGATTTGACCACAATGAAACATTCCTACAGCATCAGCTTCACTGAGGGGGGCTACCTGGGTCAGGGAATGCAGTACGGCTCGTTCTCTGACCTCCGGCAGCCCACAGACTTGTTAAGCCACCCGCTCCCAATGAGACGGTACAGCTCAGCCTCCAATATCTACTCTGATTACAAGTACTCACCCAGAGGAGACCTGGCAAATTTCCAGGAATCCAGTCTGGCCCAGTACAGTGCCACCACAGCTCGGGAAATCAGCCGCATGTGTGCGGCACTCAATTCCATGGACCAGTATGGGGCTAGGCACTCGAACAGCGCTGACCTTCTGCAGTATGGGCCAGCAGGGGGCAGTGGCATCTCAGCACCACAAGGCATTTCTGCCATCAAACCGAACAATATGTACAATCCCAACTTCCCAGAGACACGCCAGTACAGTCTCTCCAGTGCCCGGCTGGGAGCTGTCAGGCAGATCTTCCCTTCCACAGCCACAGTGCGGGCAGCAGACGGCATGATTTATTCCACAATAAATACTCCCATAGCATCCACCCTTCCCATCACCACCCAGCCAGCTTCTGTGCTGCGGCCAATGCTCCGAGGCTTATATCGACCCTACACCCCAGGCAATATCGCAGCAGTCCCTCTGGCCAGCCTGACCAGAGTGCCTCTAGTTACCCCAAGGGTCCCCTTTGCTACCCAAGGCCTGTATCGCTATTCAGCTCCTAGCAGGTTCCCGTTTGTTTCTACGGCCTCAGTGATGGAAATGCCCATGTACTTGGGGAAGCCTGTTAGCACTACTGCAGCCAGCACGGCTGCAAGCAATGTTAGCCCAGTGTCTGCTGCCAAAGCACCAGCTCCTACTGCAATGAACCTGCAAAGACCTGAGCAGACAGGAGCTGGTGCTCAAGAGGAGGTGCCCATGGCAGCTGCTGGCATGCAAAGTGCCTCAAAAGAGACCAGTCAGCCTCAGCAGCCACCACCCCCAGTCCAAACCCAGCAGGCCGAGGTATCCCAGGCCAGCGTCCCCAGCAAAGGCAGCACAGAGCGAGAGGAGAAGGAAGAGGAACGCCAGAGAAAGCAGCAGGAGCACATCCTCCAGATTGAGAGGGAGAGGGTGGAGCTGGAGAAACTGAGGCAGCTGAGGCTGCACGAGGAGCTGGAGAGGGAGCGTGTGGAGCTTCAGCGACACAGAGAGAAGGAGCAGATGCTGGTGCACAGGGAGATCCAGGAGCTGCAGTCCATAAAGCACCAGGTCCTGCAGCAGCAGCAAGAAGAGCGCCAGGCCCAGTTTGCCCTGCAGAGAGAGCAGCTGGCCCAGCAGCGCCTGCAGCTGGAGCAGATTCAGCACCTGCAGCAACAGCTGCAACAGCAGCTAGAGGAGCAGAAGAGGCAGAAAAGCACCTTCCCCCCTGTGTGTGACCCCGCCGGAAGGATCCCTCCCCAGGCCGTGTCTGAGATAGCCATGGAAATGCAAAGGACCCTGGCCCAAAATGGTCAGTATTGGCCCCCCCTGAACCAGCCCTTCATGGCTCCTGCAGTCCCAGGGCAGGAAGGGCCAGCACCATCCCGCTACTCCGGGCTCCAGCGCCCACTCACCAACTCTACCTCTGAAATATCCCTGCAGCCTGAGGAGCAGTGGGAAGCTAGCCAGGGGATAAAGAAGAGGAACTCCATGCCACGCCTGCGGGACACGTATGACAAAGAGACCCCCCACGAGCCCTACGTGGTGAAGAAGATCACAGACAGCAGCGTGCAGACTGATGAGGAGGACGGTGAGGAGCGCTACTTCCTGTCTCGGCGCCGGCGCTCCCGGCGCAGCACCGACTGCAGCGTGCAGACTGACGAGGAGGACAATGCTGAGTGGGAGCAGCCGGTGCGCCGGCGGCGATCCCGTTTCTCCCGGCACTCAGACTCCAGCACTGAGAGCAAGCAAGACTCCTCCTCCAAAGGCATGGCCAGCATAGGCATCCAGACCAGCAGTGACTGCTCTGTACAGACTGAGCCCGACCAGCTGCCCCGCGTTTCGCCCTCCATCCACATTACCACCCCTGACCCCAAAGTGAAGATCGTGAAGTATATCTCTGCACCAGAGAAGACACAGCGAGGGGAGAGCCTGGCCTGCCAGACTGAGCTGGAAGCACAGCCGCAGCCAGGTATCGTGGTCCCCCAGCTCACTGTGCCTACAACCATAACACCCTACTCCTCCAACCTCCAGCTGGTAAGCACAGGCCCCCTGGACCCACGTGCCATCCGGCAGCAGGCCCTTGGCAAGTTTGAGAAGAAGAAGCCCGATCCTCTGGAAATTGGGTACCAATCCCATTTGCCCGCAGAGTCCCTTTCTCAGCTAGTGACCTGCCAACCTCCCAAATCCCCCCAGGTACTCTACTCCCCTGTCTCTCCTCTTTCCCCCCATCGGCTGTTGGAATCCTCCTTCACTGCCAGTGAAAGACTTAACAAGGCTCACGTGACACCACAGAAACATTTCACAGCTGACTCTATCCAGCGCCAGCAGACCCTGCCTCGCCCCATCAAAACCATGCAGAGATCCTTCTCTGACCCCAAGCCCACCAGCCCAACCTCAGAGGAGTCTGGGAAGGACAGGTTCTCCATATACCAGCACCCTTTACTCCAAGGCAGCCAGGTAAGAGAGATGCTTGTGTGGCTTGTGAGTTGGAGCTGCACGTGCTGCTGTGCATTCCCACTAATATTTCATCCAGCACCTACAGCTCTCTCGCTGTAGTGTCAGTATGGTGGAGAGCTGCAGCAGACAGGAGAGCAGACCTTCAGCTCTGAGAGCAGGCTGCTTTTTCACTGCTCAGATGAGTCATGAGTGAGACTGTCTGACTGTACCCTCATACCCTGTACGGTCTCACCCTATTAGCAGGTATGGGTTTATTAGAAAAGAGGCAGCATTTCCCCCAGGATTAGCCTTGGGGTGGTTGTATCTAGCAGGTGGGCCCAGGTCCTGAAGCCATGCCCTCTGTTCAGCATGTATGCCCACACTGTCTAGAGGTTCCCCTTTGGGGAGTTGTTCTTTGGGAACCCAAGGGAGCTTCTGCTGGGCCTTCACACCTGCCCTCAGGAACGTTATTACACCTGTCTGAAGCAGGGACTGAAGCTGCCTCATTAGCAGCTACTCACCCAGTGTACTCCCCCACGCAGCCATCTCCTGCAGATACATGGAGGCAGTTGCCTGCTGCTTCCTGCTGGAGCTGCATAAGCCAGGGAGGGGCCTGTGGCAGTGAAATAGCAGGGAGCCCAGGGGGCTCCATTCCCCCCCCCCCCCCGCCCCATGGAGAGGGCTTGGAGGCAGTGGGGAGGGAAGGGAAAGAGCAGGGCTGAAGCTGTCTCACCCGAATGCTTGGAAGACACCCCCACCCCCTGCCTTACAGGAACAGAGTTAGTTTTCACAATTACAACAGGAAAAAACATTTTGCAACAGTGGGACCTGGATTGGGGTACTCTCGGTCACTCCTCTCTCTGTTTCCCAGAGGTCAGCTGTATGGCTGCTCCACTCAGGTTAGGACAGTCACACAGTTCCCTCTTAAAACCTGAGCCATAGGTGAAGTGCCTGGGAGAAGTGCCGGGTTTGCAAAGGACTAATGGCTCCATGGAGCTGGGCCCATGCTCAGAAGGGGCCCCGGCCTGCTCTGCCTGCACTGTGCCATGGGACCCTGCTGGCTCCTCCTGCCCACCACTTGCTCCTCTCGGCCTGCCTGTGGCTGGCCGAGGGCTCCTCTCTGCCCCCACAGGGCTCCTCTCTGCCCCCTGCTCCTCTCAGCCACCTGGCTGGCCCCTAGTGCACCTCTGGCTCCAGGCAGTCTCTGCTTCCCACCACCTGTGGGGCCCCACCTGTCTCCCCAGAGCTGAGCCACCTGGGACTGGTGCAGAAACCTGGCCAGTCTCAGCCATGTGGGGGCAGGGGGAGAGGGGAGAACAGTGTGCGGAGCTTGGCTGGGCCCCTCCAGGCAAGTGCATCTTGAGGGACCCCGGCCGGGGCAGGTCCTGGCCTAGTTGATCATGCCACTCCCAAGTGGCTGGAGTGATTCCCAACCCTGGCTGCGCTGCCGGCTCAGCCCGGCAGACAGTCACCTCCCAGCAGGGCTGGTGAGTGCAGCCGGGAGGCAGAGCTTGGGGGAGAGGGTCTGGGGGGGGGGGTGCTGGGTTGTGAGGGGCGAGGAGGATCTGTGTGTGTTGGGGCATTAGGGAGTGGGAGTTCTGTGGAGGGTGCTGGGCAGTTGTGGTGGGGCTGTGGGCAGGGATGATGTTATGCAAGGCGCTGTGCATTTGTGGGTGGGTCTGGGAGGGGCGCTGGGGATAGTGGGTCCGGGGGGGGCCTCTGGCCATAGGGAGTCGGGGAGTCTCCTTGTATCAGGATTCAGGTACCCAAGGCCTTGGCTGCCCTTCTTTTTCTCTTGGTCTTCCTGCCTTTCCCTGGGACAGGGAATAGCTCCTGGAACATTTCCGCAAAAAATGGGAGGTGAAATTCTGCCGTGGAAGCCTCCTGAAGTTTGGGGAGCTCCTCTCCTTCCAATTCGTCCGCTGGGAGGAAGTTTACAAACCCAGGGAAATCTCTACCTATGAGCACGAGGTATGGGAAGTTTGGGAATACCTCTGCTTTCACCCTGGTGACATTTCCCTGAATTTCAATTTTCACTGGTATGATGGGGTAGTAACTAACAATCCCATGGACACAGATTACCCCCGTATGCCTAGCCTGCGTTAACTGGCTACACTTCACTAATTTACCTGAAATAGGGAGTGCTATCACCCTAGAGTCTACAAATGCCATGGTTTCTACCCCATTCAACTTTACCTGCCTTGTATATTTATGTGGGGTGACTGCAATCCCTACAATATGGAGTAGGCTGCATGGGTCTGCCCTGTCCCCCAGGTTACACTGCATGGGCTCTATGACTTTGAGGCACTGGGCCACTATGTGCCCCAACTCCCCCCACCCATAACATGGATAATAACTTCTAGTCACTCCCCTATCACGTGGGTTAGGGGGTTTAGTCCCAGGGTCCCCCCCACTCAGGCCTTTTCCTTCCTTCTGGGTTCCCTGCTGGTTTTCGGTCCCCCTCTTCTTCCACCTCGGACTCCCTGGGGATTTGGCCACCCAACCCTCAAGGGTCAGGGTCGAGTGTGTGCTTCGTGAGGGGCCTTCCTTGGGGAGTTGGGTCAATTCTCTGGCCGTCATCCGTCTTTCCACCAATGTGATCATTTCATCGCAGGTGGATGGATCATTCTGGCATACCTATTTGCGGAGATCTGGCGGCAGTTCCCACATGTAATGGTCCATTACCAAAGTCTCCAAAATCTCCTCTGGGCTGCATGCCTCAGGCCGTAGCCACTTCTGAGCTAGGTGTATGAAGTCAAATAGTTGGGACCTCGGAAGTTTATTCTCCCTGTATTTCCACTCCTGGAACCTCTGGGCCGTACCACTGCCGTCACCCCTGATTGTGCTAGGATCTCTGGTCTCAGCCAGGAATAGTCAGCAGCGTCCTTGGTGAGTAGATCAAAATAGGCCTTCTGGGTCTCTCCGCACAAAAAAGGGGCGAGAATGCTGGCCCACTGTTCCTGGGGCCATGCCTCATGCTGAGCAGACCTCTCAAATGAGAGGAGATATACCTCTACCTCATCCTCTGCTGTCATCTTTGGTAGACAACCGGTGGCCCTCAGGGTTTGGGTCCCATCAGACCCCTGGGCCTGGGTGGTGAGGATCTTCAGCTGGTCCATTACCTCACGCAGGAGGGCTAGATCTTGGGTCGCCTGGCTCATTAATAATTGGCTAGTTTCCTGCTGTAGCCGCATGCACTCTCGTTGCACCATCGCCTGAGCCCAGGTTGCCTCCTGCTGGGCCGCTGTGGCTTGCGCCAATGCTCTCACCACCTCCTCCATTGTGGTACAAACAAAAACCCAACACCAAAAACCCTAATGCCCTTTTTTTTAAAAAAACCTCTTTGTTCCACCACAATGTGAACAATCACATATCCTACTTTTGACACCAGTTGTGGCAGAGCTCCAACCTTGTCCCTGTGGGTCCTGTGCTTCCAGGCAGTTTATGCTAGCTTCAGAGGCTTACTGCAACCTTCCACGTAGCTGTTCTCTCTCTAGGGCCAGGGATACAGTCTACTGAGCCCTTTTCGTCATAAGACAGCAATTGAGGTTGGTGAGAGAATTCCCACAGTCTCTGTTACTCCTACAGCCTCATGCCAAAACAGTTTAGCCTCCTGACCTGACAGGGGCCTGTTTTCCCCTCCCAGGAGGTGTTTCTTTAGTGGTGGGTTGGGGGGAACCCAGGCCCACCCTCTACTCCGGGTTCTAGCCCAGGGACCCTAACGGCAGCAGTTGTTGGCAGCCAACCTTTTACTGCCAGAGTTGCTACATTTCTCTGGGCCACTTCCCCACAGCTCTCCTGCTTCTTCCTTCTTCTCCCTTACCAATGACTTGCAGGTGTCTTCATTAACCAGCCCTTCAGCTGCACTTCTATTCCTCTCTGCCTGACTGGAGTCAGCCCTTTTATATTATCAGAGGGGCAATAATTTGAGTCAGGTGGTCATTTTAGCTTAATGGCCTCACCTGACTCTTTGCAGGTTAATTGGAGTCAGGTGTTCTCATTAGCCTGGAGCAACCCCTGCTCTGGTCAGTCAGGGAACAGACCCCTGTTCATCCAGTGGCCAGTAGACCCGTCTTCAGCTCCTCTACTGAACCCAACTGGCCTGGAGGGAGGAGGGAGACTGCTGCTCCTGTTGCTAGACCGTGGGCCCTTGCTGCTGCCGCCGCTGCCCCGGCCAGGCTGGATGCCATCCACCCACCCCGCTTCTCTGCTACCTCGTTGCTGGCTAGCTGCTGGACTCCCCCACCCACCCACCCACCTTTGGGTGCTGCTGTTACTGCTCCAACTACAGCCTCTCTGGAGGGGGGTTGCTGGCCCGCTCCCCAGAGGAGTGAGGGACCCCTACCCCAGCCGTTGCTGCTAGCGCTGCTGTGGACACCATCAACACCACCTGTGAGGGGTCCTCTCTGCCTGCCTGGCCACTGGGCGGCTGCTGCTGCTGCCTTTGCTGCTGCCTGAGAGCTGCCAGACCCCGAAGGGGGAGGGGACGAGGCCATCTGCTGCTGGGGGAGCACACAAGGACTCTGTAGACCACTGTGGAGGGGGCTTGAAAGCTGAGTAACTTTTGGATTGTGCTCTTGTGGTGGGGGTCCTGACTGTGTTTGTGGGGACACAGGGGGTGTGGTTTGGAGCCTGCCCCCCCAGTCCATCAGTGTGTCCCCCCACCACCACCACCACCATCGGAGCTGCCCCCTCCACCACCCCCAGTGGACACTTACCATCTGCCTCAAGCTCCTGCTTCTGGGACTCCGCTGCTTGCTTGGCCTGCTGCCCCCTTTCACCACCTTTTGGGCCTGCAGCAGCAGCCAGCCCACACTGACTCTTTTGCAAGCGCCTGTGGGCGCACGTGCCCCCCCTCGCCCCATCCTGGACTGACCCCCTTCAGCAACCCCCAGCTTTGTCCCTTGCTCCCTGCCCCATTTTGCCCCTTGCAGCCTTTTTGCCCTCCCCTTTACCCCAGCACCTCGCTGGCTTCAGTTTGTTTGCCTGCCCTGCCCTTCTCCCTCTGCAGCCCTTGCTTGTTTGCCCCGCCCTTGCCTCTAAAGTCAGCCCCTAGGTTCCCTGTCCTGCCTCCAGCCTGGTTCTCCCCCCTCCCCATGTGATAGCCCTGCCCTGATTGGCCCCTTATTCATTGCGCCCATGCCCCCTCCCGTGCGCTTGTGCCCTTCCCCTGTTTGGGTTTGCCCCGATCTCACTGCACTCCCCAAAGATTGTTATGACCCCCCCTCCCCTAGTGCAGCTAGAGGAGCCGGTTTTCTACCCTGAGTCGGTGACTGTCCCCAACAAGCCCTCAAAAGCCCCCCTGTCCAGACCATCCCCTTCGGCGCCCTCCTCCCCTGCCTGCAGCCTAGCAGGGAGGAGTGGTTGACCTGCCTCCCCTTTCCCCTCCTCTTTCTGGTGTCCTTCCCTCCCTCCCTGCTCATTATGGCGGGGGACATGACGGGTGGGGCCCCTCCAGCAGCCCTAGGTACCCCTCCCCCACCTCCCTCTCCGTCACCCCCCCAAGCCTCTACCTCAGCCGCTGCTGCCAAACCACCTGTCCCCGCTCCCGCCAGGGCACCTGCAGCGGCGGACACCGGGGTGACCTCTGTTGCTGCCACATCCCTCCCCCCCTTAGATTCTGGGGGAGCCCCCCCAGCCGGCGGGAAGGACCAGGGTAGGAAGAAGGGGAAGGGCCCTGCTAAAAAGCCCAGGCCCTCCATGGCAGGGACTCCCCTCACTGGCGCGGCCCTGCCACCGGCTGCGGCCTCCCACCCCGCTGCTCCTTCCACCAGCTCTGCGGGTGTCCCTCCCCCGGGCCCCAGGGCGTACGCCCAGGTGGCGGCAGCCCCCCCGCCTACCATTACATCATCTCTCCCGCACGCCGCCTCCGCTACCAGCTATAGCGGCCGGGGCCCCTTTTCCACCATGACCAGGAAGCACGGCGTCCGTTGCCTCCTGGTGCTCGCCTCGCCCCACGTGGAGACCTACGTGCGGGCGTTGGCGAGGACGGTGGGGCCCACGGCCATTGTGGTGGCCTCCGAAATGTACGGGAAAGTAGTCTTCTTCCTGGCATCGGAGGCCGCCGCCCAGGAGGCGGTGGAGAAGGGCCTGGCAGTGGGGGGAGTGTTCGTCCCCCTCGAGCCGCTGGACGACCTGGTCCTGACTTCCGTCCCTCCCTTCCTTCCCAATGCTGCCCTTTTACCTGCCCTCTCTACCCTGGGGAAGCCCATCTCTGTTTTGAGCCCTCTCTCCTTGGGCTGCAAGGACCTTGCCCTCTGTCACGTCCTCTCGTTCCGCCGGCAAGTGCAGCTGCAACTGCCGCCTGCGGCGCGCGACAGAGAGGTGCTTGAGGGGTCCTTTTTGATCCCCTACCGGGGGCCCACTACCGGGTGCATTATTCCAGGGGGAGGCCCGGTGCTACCTCTGCTGGGCGATGGGGCATGTCCGGAGACACTGCCTCTTGGCCCGGCAAGGAGAGGCATCCGGGACCCCCGAGCCCCGGCAGGGCGCTGGCTCTGTCATCGCCACCATGCCTGGCTGCCCGGTGCCCGAAGCCGCCCCTCCTCCCACTCAGTCCATCACTGCTCCCGCTCGGGCCCAAGGGGCACTCCCCGCAGCACGCCCAGACCAGCGGGAGAGCCCCGCCTCTGCCGCCTGCAATTCGGTGGGGCCCCTAGAGGAGGGTGCGGCGGGGATACTGCCAAGCGTGGGAGAGAGCCCGCCCCAGGGGGACTCTTCCCTCCCTCATTCCACCCCACCGCTGCCTCCCACGGTCCCTGAGCCATCGTCCTCGCCCCCTGACCCGACCCCTGTTAGCCGGCCCCCCGATGATGCCATGGAGGGCTGGGCCCTAGTCCAGGGGAAGCGGGGCAAATGGAAGGCTCGAGCTCCACTCCTTTCCACCAATGCGGAAGTCCCGCGGAAGACCAGAAGGGGGGGCGCCGATGCCGAGCCCTCTGCCTTGCCTGCGGGCACATACCATCCCCTGGTGCCGACTGGGGAAAACGTGGCAGCACGGGAGGGCAGTACCGTGCCTCCCTTGGAGTCCCTTCCCTCCAAGGACCCCGATGGAGCCCCACCTGCCCCGTTACCATCCGGAACCCCCGTGAGCCTCGGGGCGAGTGTCGCTTCGGGCACTAGCGGGGAGACCTCTGGGGTGGCGGAAGGAGAGCTCCCCTCAATTTACGAGGAGATTGAGGTCCTGGGTCTGACACCAGTCACCCAGGGGGAGGACGACCCTCTGCTAGCGGGCCTCAATCTGAGCGACCTCACCCCGGCCCCGCCTTCCCCATGTCCCCTTCCCCTAACTGCTGCCTTTGCTCCTGCCTCCGAGGGTTTCCAGGGCTCCTCCATCTGCCCGGCCGTGGGTGGCACCCTGCTGTTAGCCGCCGAGCCCACCGAGGTGACCACTGGTGCACTGCGGCTGGGACCCGAGCCCCACGGGTTGCCCCTCGAGGGCGTGGGGCAACTGACCTTCTTCCCGGGCGGGGACCCCACTGACGGTGCTGTGACTACTATGCCAGCCGTGGTGCCAGAGCCCAGCATCATGGAGGGTTCCCTGCCCCACCCCCACCTCCCAGAGCCTGATTGAGAGGGGCCATTTTTCAACAGCTTGGCTCCTGGGGCCCAGGATCCTGCCTTGCCCCTCTCCCTGGCTCTGTACCCAACCCCTGCCTTGCCCCTACTCTGGGTCTCTGCTCTGCCCCTGTCCCCCCCCCCGTCCCTATCCCCCCCCCCACCTCCCATGCTATCATTGCCGCCCCTGGGGCAGTCATCTCGTTTCTAGAAGATAGCTCCCTGGGAGCGGCTACTGTAGTTCCCAGTCCCGACTCACTAGAGGCTACTACCTTCCCTCCGCTGCCCCCAATTGAGCCAGGGTTTGAGGGGGGCTGCGTGGTGCCAGCCCATCGGGCTCCACATCGGGGGTCTGCCCCTTGCCTGCCCGTTTCAATGGGCCACGGGGCTGTGTCAGTGGTCTCTCCAGAGGACAGCGGGGGCTAGTGGCCCCAGCCCCCCATACGCTGTGGGAGGAGCTGCGGGAGTTCCTTGAGGACATCCGGGGCTCCCGTAATAAGGTGCAGCTCGCCCTGCAGCGATGGAGGGATTTCCATCTAATCCTCCGGGCCGCGAGGGCCCTCATGGGGGAGGGTAAAAGGACCGGGAAGCAGGCCGCCGCCGCCGCCTACCAGCGGGTCCGCCACTTCCGTGACTCCCTACTTACCTACGGGGTAGGTCACAGATTGTTGCGCGGGCCGTTGGGAACCGTGAGTATCCCTGCCGGCGAGGATCCCGCCCAGCCCTCCTTAGGGAACCTTTCACCATCATCATGTTAAACACCCAAGGCTGTAGGATGGGTCTCCGCAGGTGCCAGGTGCTCTCCTTCCTTCGGCAGGGGGGGTACTCTGTGATTTTCCTGCAGGAGACCCATACAGATCCGGCCGCCGAAGCTAGCTGGCGGCTGGAATGGGCGGACAGGGTCTACTTTAGCCATCTCACAGTTCGTACGGCTGGAGTGGCGACCCTGTTCTCCCCCGACCTAGGGCCCGAGGTGCTGGGGGTCGCCGAGGCTGTGCCGGGCCACCTGCTACACCTCTGGGTCCATTTGGAGGGGCCCGTGGTCAATCTTGTCAACGTCTATGCCCCGACATTGGGCCTGGAGCGGCTGCGTTTCTTTCAGCAGGCGTCCGCCTTCCTCGGCACTTTGGATCCTCACGAGTGCCTGGTCCTGGGCGGGGACTTTAATACGACCCTCGAGGAGCGGGACCGCCTGGGGACAAAGCAGTGCCCAGCCGCCGCGGACGTCCTCCGGGAGATAGTCGACCATCACTCCCTGGTGGACGTCTGGTGCGACCACCACCCGGATGACGTCTCGACGTTCACTTTTGTCCGGGTGGAGGCCCGTTGGTCGCGCCACTTCCGGTTGGACCGCATCTATTTATCACGTTTCCATCTTTCACAGGCCCACTCCTCCAGCATCTGGCCAGCCCCTTTTTCCGATCATCACTTAGCTACCATGATGGTCTCTCTCTGCGCAGAGAGGCCAGGACCGGCCTATTGGCATTTTAATAACAGCTTGTTGGAGGATGTGGGCTTCGTGGTGTCTTTCCGGGAGTTCTGGCTGGCCGGGCGAGGAGTACAGCAGGGGTGCCCCCTCTCGGGTCAGCTGTATGCTCTGGCGATCGAGCCCTTCCTCTGTCTCCTCCTCAGTAGGTTGACGGGGTTGGCGCTTCGGGAGCCGGAGCTGCGGCTGGTCTTGTCGGCATACGCCGACGATGTACTCCTCGTGGTCCAGGACCCGGGCGACTTGGCGCGGGTGGAGGCTTGCCAGGCTGTGTACTCGGCAGCCTCCTCCGCCCGGGTCAACTGGGTCAAGAGCTCTGGCTTGGTGTTAGGGGACTGCTGGCAGGCAAGCTCCCTCCCACCCGTGCTTCAAGTCATCTGGTGGAGCGCAGGTCCGCTGCTCTATCTCAGCATTTACCTTTCTGCCACGCATCCATCTCCGCCGGAGAACTGGCACGGTTTAGAGGGCAGGGTGGTAGAGCGGCTCCGGAGATGGACAGGACTACTCCGGTGTCTGTCCTTTTGAAGGCGGGCACTGGTGCTCAATCAACTAGTTCTGTCCATGCTCTGGTACCAGCTCAACACCCTGGTTCTGGCCCCAGATTTCCTGGCCAAACTCCGGAAGTTAATTCTGGAGTTCTTCTGGTCAGGACTGCACTGAGTCTCTGCAGGGGTTCTCCATCTACCCCCTGGAGGAGGGAGGGCAGGGCCTGAAGTGTCTCCACACTCAGGTCCATGTCTTCCGCCTCCAGGCCCTGCAGAGGCTCCTTTATGGTGCAGGTAGTCCAGCATGGAGCATATTGGCACACGCCTTCCTGCGCCGCTTCCGAGGGCTCCGATATGACCGGCAGCTCCTTTATCTCCATCCGAGAGGTCTTCCACGAGACCTCTCCAGGCTGCTGGTCTTCTACCAGGACCTCCTCCGGACCTGGAAACTGTTCACAGTGACCAGGTCCATGGAGGTCTCCATGGGGGAAGATCTCCTCGCGGAGCCCGTGCTACGCAACCCCCAGCTCCGTGTGCAGGTGGCAGAGTCCCCCTCGGTGCACCAAAGGTTGGTCCTGGCAGAAGTCACCAGAGTCGGAGACCTCCTGGACTATGACCAGGGAGACTGGCTGGATCCCCTGATGCTCGCTCAGCGTATGGGGCTCTCCAGACCTTGTACTCCCCTGCGTGTACTTCAGGAGGTGAGGGCCGCTTTGCCACCCGCCGCTCGGGTTTACCTCGACCGGGTCCTGTGAGAGGGCGCGCCCTGCCCACCCTCTACCCCAGGCCCTCCGGACCTTTTCATCGGGCCCCTGCTCCGTGGACCCGACCGACCCCGCCCCCACAGCCCCTTCACCGTGAGCAGGCTACGTGAGCTGCAGCCGGTCCGATTCCAGACCGCGCCAAAACAACATCTCTACACGCTCGAGCTCCACACCCTTCAGGTCCTCACCCTCGCGTCCCGCCCTGACACAAAGTGGCAGGACCTCCTGCCACCTCTAGAGGGTGAGGAGCCCCGGTGGGCCAGCCTCTATTCCACCTTAGTTCCGAGGCCCGCCGGGGATATCAGTTGGTGGCTCCTTCACAGGGCCATGAGCAGGGGCGTGTACTTGGTGCGGTTCACCCCAATCCCGGACACCTGCCCCTTTTGCGGCATGAGGGAAACCCTGGCACACGTCTATCTGGAGTGCGCCAGGTTGCAGCCCCTATTCCGGCTCCTCACGAATATTTTGTTAAGGTTTTGGTTGCACTTTTCTCCTCACCTCCCTATCTACGCACTCCCTGTCCGTGGCCCCACTAAGTCGCGGGACCTCCTGGTCAGCCTCCTCCTGGCCCTGGCTAAAGTGGCCATCTATAAAACCAGGGTGAGGAGGTTGGCCGACGGAGTCTCCTGCGACTGCGGGGCCTATTTCCAATCCTCTGTCCGTTCACGCCTCCGGGCAGAATTCCTCCGGGCGGCATCCACTGACTCCCTTGACGCCTTTGAGGAGCGGTGGGTGCTGTCTGGGGTTCTCTGCTCGGTGTCCCCGTCTGGTTCCCTTCATTTGACTCTTTGACCGCACTCCCATCCCTGTTGTTCATTAGTTGTCCCCCGTAATTATTTGGTTTCCCTTAGGCTGGGGGGGGCGATCCTTTAGCAGTGGGCGGGCTTAGAGTAGCAATAGGGCTACTCTGCTGTACCCAACTGGCCTAGGTCTATCACAGTGTGTGTGTGTGTGTGTGTGTATATATATATATATACACTTACGATATGTTCCATTCTATGCATCAGATGAAGTGGGCTGTAGCCTACGAAAGCTTATGTGCTAATAAATTTGTTAGTTTCTAAGGTGCCACAAGTACTCCTGGTTTTTTTGCAGACAGATTAACATGGCTGTTACTCTGAAACATAGCAGAGATGGTGAGTTTGTAGTTGCCAAAAGTCCTTTTAGAAATAGTCCATAGGTTATAGTCCAATATCCATATTCAGGGTGACTCCAGTCAGTGACTGGGGATCTCAATTCTTATGGCTTGGGGTTTCCCTTTCTTGAAACCCAAAGCAGATCTGAGATAGAACAGGATGGTGTCCCAGGGTTTTTATACATTTTCCAGCAGCCTCTCTCTGCCTGAGAGAATAAGTTTAATCTTCTGTCTCCCAACCATCCTGTCAATTAGCATAATGTAATTTATCCATTAAACTGTTCATATACAGTTTATCACAACCTTCAAAGAGACATATAGACAATAATACTATTTCACTCAAGTGTCATCATAAATGTTAATACTCCTTTTTTGATCTTTGAATCAAGCTATAGCAATAGACAAGACTTGATTGCTTACATCACAAGACCTGAACAAACAGCTACCCTTCTGTCTCTAAAAATGCAGGCTTGCATTTCAAAGCTCTATTCATTTACATATCTTCCTAACAAGTCATTAGAGTTCAGGCATGGGTCAGGTCAGTCTGTGAGTTAATTAACTCTTTCTAGCCCTGTGTCACCTTTCAATGAGATATTATATTACACTCACAATGTCGCGGGGGTAATCTGAAAACTTTGCAAAACAGTATCTTTAAATTTACAATAGTCTAAAGCATCTCCAATAGGCATTCCATCGAATACATTTCGAGCTTTACCAGTTAATTTTGCAATCAGGGTAGGAACTCTCTTATCAGGGATTTCATGTATTACACACAGCCTTTCAAAGGTAGTAAGATATTCAGCAATATTGTCCTCCTTGCTGTATGCAGGACATAAATATTCCCATTTGTGGATTTTTGGAGTGATGTGAGTCACTGGGGTAGAGGGCCTCTGGTTCTGCTTCTGTAGCAAGTCCAGCTGTTGTTTTCTCCCTCTTTCTCCTCTCTCTTTCTTTCTTCCATAGCCCTTCTGTGTGCAGCCTCCTCTCTGGCTGCCTCTGCCTCCATAGTTTCCCTGGTCACAGCTGCTTCTTTGAGCCTCATTTCTGCCTGCCACATTTGAAACTCGCGGTCCTTTGCCTTCTTTGCTGCTTCCAGTCTGGACAGCTCTAGTTTTGTAGCTGCCTCACTGGTAGTCATTTTTCTGCTTTCTTGTGCTTATTTCCCTCACCCGAAACAAACAGAACATAACAAAACTGTGACCTCCTCCTGACTGTTCTTAGCCAGTGCACTTATGACTCACTTAAAATCACAAATATCAGTGCTTAAAGTGTAAACTCCACTTGGAGTAATAAGCCGCACGTATACCCTGCTTGCTGCACTACTGTGACGTTCCTCTGGTGTTGTCCAGGACCGGAGATATTGGCTAGTATCATTCAGGTTACACAATCCAAGCAGCGGCTGGGAGCAGCTTACATGCATGTGAACAGCCCAAGAGTGGGGGTTCTCACAGCAAAGCAAGGTAAGACTGGCTCCCAGAGTTGAGGACTGGAGTGACCTAGCAGATCACTGGTCCAGATAACACCATGGGAACATCATGGGGTGACACCCAAAGTAACACATTTGAAATGCAGGTACATAGTTAATATTCCTAACTTCAGATACAGAAATGATACAGGCATGCCAACTGGATAATCACATTCAGTAAATCATAACTTTTCTAATGATATCTCACATGAGCCATCTTGCATATAGTATATCTTAGTTTTGTCAGATCCATATCATAAGCATATTTTCATAAAGAATACGGAATGAAACATCACAGGCAGTCCCCAGCTCAGCAGCAGAGGAAATAACCCCAAGGGCTTGTTAACTGAGCTGCTGGTAGTTGAGGCCAGAGAGGCCTGGCACACCTAGCTCCTCAGCAGCAGGGAAGGCTCCTAAACCAGTTACTGCACCTCCAGGAGAGGAGACCCTCCACTACAGGATTATCAACAAGCCAGGAAAGCCCTAGCAGCGCCACCTAGCTGTGCCCTGCACACCAGAGCGAGGCCCTAAAAACTCAGCTGCTCCCCTCACACTGCCTGTACCACTGCACTGGGGCATTTGCCGCCTTCCTTTTCGGGCTCAGCAGACCCTAGGCAGAGCTGGCAGAAGGGCTCTTCTCTTGTAGACAGACCCTCAGCAGGCTTGTTCTCATTTTCCCTCAGTCTGTATTAAACACTGCTTCAGAATGAAGCTCTGAGAGTGAGTGAGGAGATCCTCTCCCTGATGATCTCTCCAGTGCACGCTGGAGCCCCCAAAGAGAGTCATGCCGGGAGCATAGGCACAAACTGTGTTCTGCCATCTAGTGGCCATCAAGAGATGACCGACTGTGGCAGAACTAGGCATATGCTAACTATCCAGAGAGCACCCAGGCAGCATGACAGAGGGACATACAGAAGCCAGATTGCCAAGCAGGCGCCACCTTGCAAGGTACCCCAGTATGCTGGGCATGGTGTAGTCCACCTCCCCTGAGGAGAATCTTCAGCTGCCTACTGGATCTTGTCTCCACTTCCTTGAGAGCCATCTCTGTGCTCTCAGCGCACAGATCCGAGACAGGGACACATCAGTTTGGAATGGTGAATATATACCTGTGGCCACCTGAACTCATTCTAAGAAAGAGAGCATAGGCTGATGCCAGTCGCCCACTGCGGAAAGCTGTCCCCTTCCATGTTCTGTATCAACCCCATGCATTTGGAGGGCCAGGAGGGGCTAGGCGCAGGCCCAGGGAGAGCCAGCACTGCTCCACTCTACAGACCAAAGGAGACTGAGAGCAGGTAAGGGCAGCACTGATCAAAGGGTCTTGCTTGCAGGTGGCTGGGCTGGAGTTGGAGGTGCTTGCGGTGGTATCCAGAGCCGGATAGTGTGTTTAACTGAGGGCTGCCTGGAGCAAACTGCCCCTTATCCTGTTGCTTTCTTTGAATTGGGCCCAGGGCCTACAGGGAACTGAGGTGTGTGTGTGTGTGTGTGTACATATGCCTGGCAAAGAGCAAGCAGGGAGGAGGAAGTGTCCCTGTAGCAGCCCATTCTAAAGGCTGGTTGACTTTTTACAAAGGGGCAGAAGCAGGGAAGGCAGGCACCTGCAGGAGAGACTCTTTTTGGCGTCCACTCTGTGCACCAGGACACTGTTCTGCACAGGGAGGAGGCCAGACACATTTGGCCTGGCTGGTAGCTTCTCTGTTTCCAGTGCCTCTGACAGCACTTTAGTTACAGCCCCTGTCCAGTGAGGAGGATCTGGGCCTTTGCCTCTCCACCTACAGGATGTTCACTGCAGTCCATTTGAGCCTTGGGATAATTGTTCTTGTTAGCTAGCTCCACCCAAGCAGTAGTTGTCTCCCATGCTCCTGAGTGCAGAGCTCATCCCTTCAAAAGGAGACAGCTGACGCCTGAGTGGCTGCAGTGTTTTACCAATGGTTCACATCATCTGCTTCAGGCCGTGAACATAGCTGGTTATCACATGGTAACTTTTCACTATCCTGCCTTCTAAAGCTCATTTCATTCTCTGAAGCTGAATGTGGCAGAGCACCATTGTCATGTTTTCTGGGGGTAGAGGTGGCTGAAATGAGAACGTTTTCTGTTGGGCATCAGAAAGGCATGAGGAACAAAGAGCACAGCTGTCAGTGTGCATACAGACAGTGACGGATTAGCCTATAGTGTGCATACAGGCCATGCCCAGGGGCCCTGGCCTATTGGGGAGCCCTGCACCCCAACCCACTCTGCCCACCTGGCGCTCCTGCCAGGGAGCAGGAGAAGTTCCCTGTCCCGACCCAATCCCCAGCAGGAGCATTGGGTGGAGGGCAGAGCGGGGCAAGCCCTCGTGCCCTGACCCCATTTCCCCATGACATGTACGGAAGGGTTGGGGGACTGCAGGCCCAGGGCCCCACAAAAGCTTAATCAGCCTCTGCATAAAGGAGACATCACATAATGCAGTTTTTAATGCTCAGGCACTGCTGAGCTGAACACACCCTATCTGTGTGCCACTCTGCTCAAGCCGTGCTCCCTCCATGAACCCCTTTGCTTCAGGGTGACCCTGTTTCTTGTATTTAATCTAGTAAATTGGCACAGGAGTTCCCTGGGCAGGGTTCAGGCTAACTCCCTTGCTAGGCAAGGTCAGAACAAGGTGCACAGTGTCAGCTTTCCTCCAGCATGTGCAGATATAGTAATTTCTGAGAGAACTGAGACATCCTGCACATGGATTTTTGTTCTAGTGTTTCTGTTTTGTGAAGCAAACCAAATAGTTCCTAAGGGAGTGAACAAATCAGGGATATTCTATAAACACACCAGCCTTCAGTAGCAATGAACCTCATTATGGGAAGCTCTTCTAATAACAAGCTATTTTCTGCAGACCTGTTCTGTGTTCGATGGCAGGTAAAGGGACTTCGGAGTATATCAGAGAATAGGATGCTTCCAGAGGGTTAACAGTGTTGGCACCTTGGACATGGCTGTGTGCAGCTAACAAGAGTGTGGCTTTGAGAGAGATCTAGGACTGCAGGGACAAATCTTTCTTTCTCAGCCAAGCTGTTGTTCTACTGTTAGTACTTGACAGAGGTACAAAGCTGAGGACTGGAAGCTGGGTGTCTTCCCAGTTTGTCAAGTCAAGCTGAAGATGTCTGCGAGGCCTCTCCCCACATGGAGGAACACAATATGGTATAAATGAGTCATGCTAAGTGGAAGAATACTTTCTCTGACTTGCTGTGCATAGGTTTCCCCCGCCCCCTACTGCTGTGATTAGCAGATAGGTCCTGAGGCAAGCAATCCCGTAATGATTTTGCATTCATTTACTGTTCCAGTTGGGAAGCAGGCAGCACCACTCATCCTCTGAGCAGCCCCAGACCTCGCATCAGTTCTGACCCCTCTAGCCTATTCATTCTCTCTGATTAGAGAAAGCTGTTTTTGTTACATGGAATTATCCAGGGCACATTAAATGGGGTGGAGTTAAAGCAGACAGCATTTCCCAGCCATAAGGAGCATCATATCCTGTGATGGCCCTGGAGTTGTATCGCTGCAAAAGGCAGAAGTGGAGGAGGCATTGCTGGGGTGTTTTGGGGATCACCCAGACCAGTGAGGGGTTCTGGCACCAACTGCCTTGGAACCATGGGTGCCTTTATGCCGTGCAGCTTTAGTTCAGAGCCCTGACACCAGTAACCTGCCCATCACCACAGGCTCTCACCCGGCTCCCACCAGCGTAGTTACTTCTTGCAAGATGACCCCCAGGAGCCCTCCCAGTCCTGAGTCTCCCCAACTGCATCTTTCCCAAGTTCTTAGCTCCCAGACACTGACTTGGCCCCTCTGGTTCATCACTCCCGAAGACAGGACACCAGCCTGCAGTTTGCTTTGGTGCACACACTCGACACAGTTTGCACACCAGAGACCTGCAAGGGGTAAAAATAAATGGGAAGTTTATGTAATGGAAAAATCACAGCTTCAAAGCTGAAATGCCAAAGGAAGCAATAGGTACAAGTCACACAGGAAATAAACAGAAAGGTGCACCCTCAGGCTTCTCCATTCCAAAATAGATAAACAAATTCCTTTTCTAGTTACCCACTGCCTGTGAACAGTCTCCCAGCATGCCTCCAGCCGTAGAGGGACCCAGCGTTTCACACACAGCTTCTGCCTAGATGCTGGCCTTCAATTGCTGGATAAATTTCACTTCAAATCCCTTCCCTTTTAAAAAAAGGTTTGCAGGGTGTTTTTCTTTCTCTTAGACTGTGGTGGTTCATGGTTATTCAGAACAGGAGGAAATTCCCTCTTGACCTGATAGCCAGGATGCCTCAGTGTCTTCCCATTAATGCTAATGACTCATCATCATCTTTTCCTAGGTTGTACAATGCTAGGCAGTTGGAGCTAGGCTCATCTGGCTGGGGAGGCAGCCCGTCCATCTCTAACTGCCCACCACACTGCTTCTAGGTGGAGCTGAATGGTTCAGCCCAAATTACAAGCCCATTGTACACATATAGTGCATACATTCATAACCCCACTCTGTGAACATATCTCAGCATTCCCATTGAGTTCAGAACATGACAAGCTTTCATAAAAGACTGTAATCCATATACCTGTATAGTCTGTCACGGGTATTTCTATTAAAAGTCATGGATCAGTTGCAGGTGGGGTGAGGGAGGGGAAGGACTGAAAACCCTGAGCCCCGCCAGCTGAGGCTGAAGGCATGGAGGTCACCTAAAATCACGGAATCTATGCCCTCCGTGATGGACTCATTGCCTTATATATAATCAATGGATTCAACAGCTTATTCTTTGAGGTTCAGCCCCCCTATTCCCCCTGGGTGTCTGGACCTGGCTGGCATGCTCAGACATAAGCTAAACACAGCTTGCAGTATCTTGCAGCAGCATCTCCACAAAGATGCATCCTGCGATGCAGTGTAAACATGGTCAGCATGCTAAGCCAGTCAGCTGCATCGCTTATTCTCTGGAGCTGGATAAACTGCAACCACCGTCCAGAGATCCCTGCACTGGTGGGAACAAGCATTTGGATGGAAACAGCGGAGTCACAATGAACAGAGGGGATGTTGGCCGGAGCTGGCACCCGGGGGTGAAGGCATCTGCCCTGCAGTCATTGGTCTCCTGCTGGGCTAAGTATGGCTCTAGACATGCAGATAGGCAGGATGGCAAGAAATGCCTTCCACTTTTGGAAGTGAAGAAGGCTGTGGCCACTCCACGCAGAGAGGACCTGGCCACACTGCTCTGCCTTTGTTACTTCCAGCTTTGATGAACACAGCATGCTCCACCTGGGGCTGATTGCAGAGCCCAGGGAATCACAGGGTTAGATGGGATCATAGAGGTCATCTAGTCTAACCCTCTGCCAAGATGCAGGATTTGTTGCATCTAAATCATAGAATCATAGACTTTAAGGTCAGAAGGGACCATTATGATAGTCTAGTCTGACCTACTGCACAACGCGGGCCACAGAATCTCACCCACCCACTCCTGTAACAAACTTCTAACCTATGTCTGAGCTATTCAAGTCCTCAAATCATGGTTTAAAGACT
Organism: Lepidochelys olivacea; assembly: GCF_965140295.1. Classification (NCBI taxonomy): domain Eukaryota; kingdom Metazoa; phylum Chordata; order Testudines; family Cheloniidae; genus Lepidochelys; species Lepidochelys olivacea. The sequence continues at coordinate 50,763,181 of NC_140417.1, forward strand.
TCAAGGTGCAGAGAATCCTCCAGCAAGTGACCTGTGCCCCACGCTGCAGAGGAAGGCAAAAAAAACCCAGGGCCTCTGCCAATCTGCCCTGGAGGAAAATTCCTTCCCAACCCCAAATATGGCGATCAGCTAAACCCTGAGCATGTGGGCAAGACTCACCAGCCAGACACCCAGGAAAGAATGCTCTGTAGTAACTCAGATCCCACCCCATCTAACATCCCATCATAGGCCATTGGGCATATCTACCGCTAATAGTTGACGATCAATTAATTGCCAAAATTGGGCTATCCCATCATATCATCCCTTCCATGAACTTATCAAGCTTAGTCTTGAAGCCAGATATCTTTTGCCCCCACTGCTTCCCTTGGAAGGCTGTTCCAGAAACTTCACTCCTCCGATGGTTAGACACCTTCGTCTAATTTCAAGTCTAAGCTTCCTGATGGCCTGTTTATATCCATTTGTTCTTGTGTCCACATTGGTACTGAGCTTAAATAATTCTTCTTCCTCCGTAGTATTTATCCCTCTGATATATTTATAGAGAGCAATCCTATCTCCTCTCAGCCTTCTTTTGGTTAGGCTAAACAAGCCAAGCTCTTTGAGGTTTTTAAGGTCAGACTTGACAAAGCCCTGGCTGGGATGATTTAGTTGGGGATTGGTCCTGCTTTGAGCAGGGGGTTGGACTAGATGACCTCCTGAGGTCCTTTCCAACCCTGATATTCTATTATTCATATTCTATGATTCTTTGAGCCTCCTTTCATAAGACAGGCTTTCCATTCCTCAGATCATCTTAGTAGCCCTTCTACTAGTCCATTCCAGTTTGAATTCATCTTTCTTAAACATGGGAGACCAGAACTGCACACAATATTCCAGATGAGGTCTCACCAGTGCCTTGTATAATGGTACTAACACCTCCTTATCTCTGCTGGAAATACCTTGCCTGATTCATCCCAGGACCGCATTAGCTTTTTTCACGGCCATATCACATTGGCGGCTCATAGTCATCCTGTGATCAACCAATACTCGGAGGTCCTTCTCCTCCTCTGTTACTTCCAAGTGATGCGTCCCCAGTTTATAACAAAAATTCTTGTTGTTAATCCCTAAATGCATGACCTTGCACTTTTCACTATTAAATTTCATCCTATTACTATTACTCCAGTTTACAAGGTCATCCAGATCTTCTGTATGATATCACAGTCCTTCTCTGTATTGGCAATATCTCCCAGCTTTGTGTTATCCACAAACATTATTAACACATTCCCACTTTTTGTGCCAAGGTCAGTAATAAGATTGGTCCCAAAACCGATCCCTGAGGAACTCCACTAGTAACTTCCTTCCAGCCTGACAGTTCACCTTTCAGTGTGACCTCTTGTAGTCTTCCCTTTAACCAGTTCCTTATCCACCTTTCAATTTTCATACTGATCCCCATCTTTTCCAATTTACCTAATAATTCCCCATGTGGAACCATATCAAATGCCTTACTGAAATTGAGGTAAATTAGATCCACTGTGTTTCCTTTGTCTAAAAAATCTGTTCCCTTCTCAAAGAAGGAGATCAGGTTGGTTTGACATGATCTACCTTTTGTAAAACCATGTTGTATTTTGTCCCAATTACCATTGACCTCAATGTCCTTAACTACTTTCTCTTTCAAAAATTTTTCCAAGACCTTGCATACTACAGATGTCAAACTAACAGGCCTATAGTTACCTGGATCACCTTTTTTCACTTTCTTAAAAATAGGAACTATGTTAGTAATTCTCCAGTCATATGGTACAACCCCTGAGTTTACAGATTCATTAAAAATTCTTGCTAATAGGCTTGCAATTTCATGTGCCAATTCCTTTAATATTCTTGGAAGAAGATTATCTGAAGCCCCTGATTTAGTCCCATTAAGCTATTCAAGTCTGGCTTCTACCTCGGATGTAGTAATATCTACCTCCATATCCTCTTTCCCATTTGTCGTCCTACCATTATCCCTAAGCTCCACATTAAAGACTGAGGCAAAGTATTTGTTTAGATATTGGGCCATGCCTAAATTATCCTTAACCTCCACTCCATCCTCAGTGTTTAGTGGTCCCACTTCTTCTTTCTTTGTTTTCTTATTTATATGGCTACAGAACCTTTTACTATTGGTTTTAATTCCCTTTGCAAGGTCCAACTCTATATGGCTATTGGCCTTTCTCACTTTATCCCTATATGTTCTGACCTCAATAAGGTAGCTTTCCTTGCTGATCCCTCCCATCTTCCACTCCTTGTAGGCTTTCTGCTTTTTCTTTATCACCTCTCTGAGATGCTTCCTCATCAAGCTTGGTCTACAACTCCTGCCTATGAATTTTTTCCCCTTTCTTGGGATGCAGGCTTCTGATAGTTTCTGCAACTTTGACTTAAAGTAATTCCAGGCCTCCTCCACTTTTAGATCCACAAGTTCTTCAGTCCAATCCACTTCCGTAACTAATTTCCTTAATTTTTTTAAGTTAGTTCTTTTGAAATCAAAAACCCTAGTCACAGATCTATTTTTGTTTATCCTTCCATTTAGTTTGAACTGAATTAGCTCATGATCTCTTGAACAAAGGTTGTCCCCTACAACCATTTCTTCTATGAGGTCCTCACTACTCACCAAAACCAAATCTAAAATGGCATCCCCTCTCATTGGTTCAGCAACTACTTGGTGAAGGAATCCATCAGCTATCGCATCCAGGAAAATCTGAGCCGTATTATTATTACTAGCACTTGTCCTCCAGTCTATATCTGGGAAGTTAAAGTCTCCCATGATCACACAATTCCCATTAGTATTTACTTCTTTAAAAACATTAAAGAGGTCTCTATCCATATCCAGATCGGATCCCGGCAATCTATAGCACACCCCAAGCACTATCCCAGGGGAGTCTCTAGTAGCTTTCTTCCCCAATGTGATTTTTGCCCAGACAGACTCTGTCTTATCCATTCCATCACTTCTTATTTCTTTACATTCTACCTCATCATTGATGTACAATGCTGCTCCACCACCTTTACCTTTATTTCTGTCTTTCCTAAACAGCACATTCCCTTCAATACTTGTAGTCCAGTCATGACTACTATTCCACCATGTTTCTGTTATCCCTATAATATCTGGTTTCACTTCTGCACCAGTAGCTCTAGTTACTCCATTTTGTTACCTAGACTCCTCGCATTAGTTTACAAACATCTTAATTTTTGCTGTTTGGCTTCGCTCACATTCTTTACCCGATTAGGCACAGTCATTCTACAGCCAGTATCACCTATTTGACTGGCATGTAAACTCCCCTTCCTCCTTATGTCCATTCTCCTACCCACGGCTGTATCATTTCTTACTTCATTTTCTTTCCTCTCAATGTTAAAATCCGGTGTGGAGATTACCTGGACATCTCCCAACCATCTCCCCCAGATTCCTAGTTGAAAGCTCTCTTGATCAGTTGTGCCATTCTCCATCCTAGAAGTCTATTTCCCTCCCTACTCCTGTGAAGTCCATCCCAGGAGAACAGTCCTCTGTCCATGAATGCTTCCCAGTGGCCATACATCCCAAAGCCCTCCTTATAGCACCACTGCTTGAGCCATCTGTTGAGCATCATAATCTTTTCACACCTTTGTTGCCCTTCTCTAGGAACAGGCAGAATCCCACTGAAGTTCACCTGAGCCTCGATTTCATTCAGTGTCTTCCCCAGCCTGGCATAGTCTCCCCTCATATCCTCCAGCAAGAATCTAGCTGTATCATTTGTTCCCACATGAAGGACAATCAGTGGATTCTTTCCCGCTCCCGTTAGGATCCTCTTCAGCCTCAGGTCCACATCCCGTATCTTAGCACCCGGCAGACAGCACACCCTTCTGTTCTCTGGATCGGCTCTTGTTACAGGCCTGTCTATTCTTCTCAGAAAGGAGTCCCCAATCACGTAGACCTGCCTTTTCCTGGTGATGGTGGCATTCTTCAGTCTATCCCCTGTTCCCTCTGGCTGCATGTCCTCTCAATTCCTATTCTCCCTTGCAATCCTCTGCAACCCATCCTGCATCCTCCTGGAGCTCATATATGGTATTGTTATCTCCATTGACTCTTGCCCTCTTCTATAGGACTAGCTGCTCTTCTCTTTTTCCTTGCCCTCTCACCTTCAGTGACCACCTGCTGTGCCCCTTCTTCGTTTTCCAATTCCGCAAACCTGTTCCTGAGCTCTGTTTCTCCTTCACTAGCCCATCTTTTCCTCTGCCTGGTTCTCTTAGTCACATGCTTCCACTGTCCACTTTTCTCACCCAGCAGTCTCCCCTCAGAGTTCTTTGGTCCTGCTTCCATCTGCAAGTCTGAGCTTTTCCCTTCAGCCTCCTCATGTCTTTGCTCCATCATCTGCTCAAACCCCCTTCTAAACTCAACCAGAGTTTCCACCTGCATCTCCAATCCTCGAATCTTTTCTTCCATCAGCTCTATCAGGCAGCACTTCATGCTGACAAATCTCTTTTCAGGTACCCCCTCCAGGATCATGTACATGCCGCAGCTTCTACATCCAGTCATCTGCATTGTGTCTTCCACTACTGGGTCACTATCACTGCTACCTCTGTGTCTGTCATAGCCTTCTCACCTAAGTCCTGTTAGTCCGGAAAACACAAACCAAACCAAAACACCACCACCCACAGCAAAACAAACCCCCAAAAAGCACCAAAATACTGCCAGACCACCATACACTCCCTTCACTAGCCTGTCTGCTCCTTTGCCTGGCTCTCTTAGTCTTCCCCCCACACTCCCCTTACAGACTCCAACTCAAACTCCCGTTTACAGCTCTGGTTCCTGGCTCCTGTGCCACTACAATTGTCTGTGCTGCTGCCTGACTGGCTGGCTACCTTTATAGGACCCCTATCATCATCCAAGACAGATGGCTGTTCAGCCTCCTTTTGAAAACCTCCAGTGAAGGAGCTTCCAAAACCTCCTTAGGCAGTGTCAAGGTTCCTTCCCCACTCTGAACTCTAGGGTACAGATGTGGGGACCTGCATGAAAACCTCCTAAGCTTACTTTTACCAGCTTAGGTTAAAACTTCCCCAAGGTACAAACTATTTTACCCTTTGCCCTTGGACTTCCACTGCCACCACCAAACTTTATCTGGGTTCCTGAGAAAACGTAGTTTGGACACGTCTTTCCCCCCAAAATCTCCCAACCCTTGCATCCCACTTCCTGGGGAAGGTTTGGTAAAAATCCTCACCAATTTCCATAGGTGACCACAGACCCAAACTCTTGGATCTTAGAACAATGAAAAAGCATTCCGTTTTCTTATAAGACGACTTTTAATAGAAGTAAAAAATAATCACTTCTGTAAAATCAGGATGGTAGATACCTTACAGGGTAATTAGATTCAAAACATAGACAATCCCTCTAGGCAAAACCTTAAGTTACAAAAAAGACACACAGACAGGAATAGTCATTCTATTCAGCACAGCTATTTTCTCAGCCATTTAAAGAAATCATAATCTAACACATACCTAGCTAGATTACTTACTAAGTTCTAAGACTCCATTCCTGTTCTGTCCCCAGCAAAAGCATCACACAGACAGACACAGACCCTTTGTTTTTCTCCCTCCTCCCAGTTTTTGAAAGTATCTTGTCTCCTCATTGGTCATGTTGGTCAGGTGCCAGCGAAGTTACCTTTAGCTTCTTAACCCTTTACAGGTGAAAGGATTTTTCCTCTGGCCAGGAGGGATTTTAAAGGTGATTACCCTTCCCTTTATATTTATGACAGGCAGTCTGTTCCATTGTCCCACTGTTTTTATAGTTAGGAAGGTTTTCCTGAGATTTAATCTAAATCTCCTATGCCACTGGTTCTCAAACTGTGGGTCAGGATCCCAAAGTGTGTCACAACCCCATTTTAATGCGGTCACCAGGGCTGGCATTAGACTTGCTGTGGCCCGGGACCAAAGCCCGAGGGCTTCAGCCCTGGGCATCGGGATTCAGGTTACAGGCCCCCTGCCTGAGGCTGGAGCCCTTGGGCTTCAGCTTTGCCCCTCCCCGACCCCCCTCCTGGGGTCATGTGGTAATTTTTATTGTCCGAAGGGGGTCACAGTGCAATGAAGTTTGAGACCCTGTCCTATGCTGTAGTTTGAACCCATTGACTCTTGTCCTGCCCTCTGCAGCAATAGAGAACAACTTTTCTCTCTCTCCGTCTATTATAGCAGCCTTTCAAGTATTTGAAGACAGCTATCATGTCCTCCCCTTAATCTCCTCTTTTCCAAACTAAACATATCCAGTTCCTTCAGCCTTTGCTCATATGACATGTGTTCCATCCCTTTGATCATCTTTGTCACTTGCCTCTAGATCCTTTCCAGTTTCTCTGCCTATATATTGGTGACCAAAATTGGACACAGTACTCCAGCTGAGGCCTAACCAGCACCAAGTACTATCGCCTCCTGTGATTTGCATGCTCTGCCTCTGTTAATGCAACCTAAAACTGCTTTTGCTTTTTTTGCAACAGCGTTGCATTGCTGACTCATGTTGAGGTTGTGATTCACCACAATTCCCAGTTTTCCCCCATTCTGCATTTGGTTTTTCTTCCCTATGTGTAGCACCTTACATTTGTCTTTGTTGAATTTAATTTTGTTGGCTATAGCCCAGTTCTCCAATTTATTAAGATTGCTCTGAATTTTATCTCTATCCTCCAAAGTGTTGGCAACCCCTTTTAGCTTTGTGTCATCTGCAAACTTGATCAGTCTGCTCTCTATTCCTACATCCAGATTATTAATAAAGATGTTAAATAACACTGGGCCCAGAACAGATATCTCTAGAACCCCACTTGAGACCTCCCTCCAATCTGACATCATTCCTTTAATAGTTACTCTTTGTTTGCAGTTCTGTAACCAATTTTGTATCCACTTAATGGTAGTTCCATCAACCCTGCATTTCTCCAGCTTACTTAACAGAGTGTCATGTGGGACTGTGTCAAAAGCCTTGCTGAAGTCTAAGTATATTATGTCCACTGCATTCCTCCATCTACCAAATCCTGTCAAAGAAGGAAATCAAGTTGGTTCAGCATGATTTCTTCTTGGTAAATCCTGCTGACTGCTAGTGATCACCCCTTCATCCTCCAGGTATTCACAAATGAAATGTTTTATCCATTGCTCTAGTTGCTTCCTAGGAATTGAAGTCAGGCTGACGGGTCTATAGTTCCCCTGCTCCTCCTTTTTCCCCCTTTTAAAGATGGGCACTATGTTAGCCTTTCACCAGTCTTCCAGGACCTCTCCTTATCAGACTAAAGAGCCTGGGTAACACAATGATGGTTGCCTTGGAAATGCTGAGAGCAAGACCTTTTCCAAGTTAAGGAAGTATGGGCTGGATGAATGCACTATAAGGTGGGTAGAAAGCTGGCTAGATTGTCGGGCTCAACGGGTAGTGATCAATGGCTCCATGTCTAGTTGGCAGCCGGTATCAAGTGGAGTGCCCCAAGGGTCGGTCCTGGGGCCGGTTTTATTCAATATCTTCATAAATGATCTGGAGGATGGTGTGGATTGCACTCTCAGCAAATTTGCGGATGATACTAAACTGGGAGGAGTGGTAGATACGCTGGAGGGGAGGGATAGGATACAGAAGGACCTAGACCAATTGGAAGATTGGGCCAAAAGGAATCTGATGAGGTTCAATAAGGATAAGTGCAGGGTCCTGCACTTAGGACGGAAGAACCCAATGCACAGCTACAGACTAGGGACCGAATGGCTAGGCAGCAGTTCTGCAGAAAAGGACCTAGGGGTGACAGTGGACGAGAAGCTGGATATGAGTCAGCAGTGTGCCCTTGTTGCCAAGAAGGCCAATGGCATTTTGGGATGTATAAGTAGGGGCATAGCGAGCAGATCGAGGGACGTGATCGTTCCCCTCTATTCGACATTGGTGAGGCCTCATCTGGAGTACTGTGTCCAGTTTTGGGCCCCACACTTCAAGAAGGATGTGGATAAATTGGAGAGAGTCCAGCGAAGGGCAACAAAAATGATTAGGGGACTGGAACACATGAGTTATGAGGAGAGGCTGAGGGAGCTGGGATTGTTTAGCCTGCAGAAGAGAAGAATGAGGGGGGATTTGATAGCTGCTTTCAACTACCTGAAAGGGGGTTCCAAAGAGGATGGCTCTAGACTGTTCTCAATGGTAGCAGATGACAGAACGAGGAGTAATGGTCTCAAGTTGCAGTGGGGGAGGTTTAGATTGGATATTAGGAAAAACTTTTTCACTAAGGGGGTGGTGAAACACTGGAATGAGTTACCTAGGGAGGTGGTAGAATCTCCTTCCTTAGAGGTTTTTAAGGTCAGGCTTGACAAAGCCCTGGCTGGGATGATTTAATTGGGAATTGGTCCTGCTTTGAGCAGGGAGTTGGACTAGATGACCTTCTGGGGTCCCTTCCAACCCTGTTATTCTATGATTCTATGATTCCTCAGTGACCATTCCAACATCTCAGCAGGAGTCCAGCCCACTGCTCCTTCCAGAATCCCTTCCCAGCTTCCCTCTTCTTCCACATCTGGTTCATCTTCCTTATGCTCACCTTCAAGTCTGTACAATCCCACATCTTCTCTCCCTGGGCCCAAGCCCCTTCCTCTTCTATTCCTTCCCTCTATGCATCGTCTTGGGCAGGGGACAGGTACTGCCTCCCATGAGCCAAGTGCCTCCCACCCCAGCTCCAGATTCCTTTCTGCCTTCCTGTGCAGAGCCAGAACCTCCCCACCCAAGGCATTCCACGCTTGTGCGCTGGCTGAGCACCCATTTGATGGCAGTCTCCTTGGGACAGGGTCCCTGGCTGTCAGTGCGCATTGTGATGTGGCCTGTGCTGCTGTGGAGACAATACTAATTAATCAGCCCATTGAACATCCAGTTTTCTTTTTGTCCCCAGAGGAATTCCAAGCGAGGAAGGAGGAAGGTCCCTTGCTGTCATATTCAGTTGGAGCCCTGACACTAACGGCAACTCCTTCTCCCCCCATCAAAAACTATTGGCTTGACAGTTGGAATTCATCTCTTGGTCGGGAGCCAGTGCACACTGGAGACACATCTCAAACAGTTGGTGTTGCAGGCACTTACGCAACGCATACTGTGAGCCAAATGCACTGGCTTCTGTGGGAGCTGCTGGGAGCTCAGCACGTCTGAAAACCAGGTCACTTCCTTGGGGGCCTGAATGTGGAGTTGGGAGCCTAACTTTGGGCTCCTGATTTTGGAAAACATGATATATTAAAGGAGTATAGAGTTGGTAAGGAAAGTCCATCAGCTTCCAGTTAATGGAGGCCAAGTAAAGTCTCATGTAACCAAACTGGCTGGCCATTTTCAAAGGTTTCTAAACCAGAATCCTGGCTCTCGAGGCCTTTCAGTTCCAGGAGGAGCTGGATTTGAACTGTCACATCTGATCACACTACTATAGTTTGAGTCCCAGGTTGTATCTGGCTCCAGAGTGCACCTGTTTTCCAGTGCTAGTTCAGATATGGCTGAAATATCATGAATGCAGCTATCTGAGGTGGCAGATCTCATGAGATCACCTGAGACTTCCACTGTTTGGGGCTGAACTTTCACAAGAACTAATTTTGGGGTAGTTGCTTCATGGCAATTGGATGGGCTGACTTCAGGAGAGTCTTTTACAAATTCTCTCAGTGCGGAGAGCAGCTTGTTCCTGATGCAGTGGTGATCTCACACACCTAATCCTCCTTGCAGTCCTCTGGAGCTGTTCCTTTGTGCTTTGGGAGATCACCCTGGTGGAGAATATCATGCAGAGGAAATGTGCTGTGACAGACACAGAGTCAACTGCTTGTCATGCTTTCCACATGCCCACAGTAATGTTACTGTTCCACCTCATGGCATGAATTATCTGTACAGCCCGTCATGCTGTGGCATAACCTCTCCACAGAAGACTGTCCCCAGACGGTGCACCAAGAATCTCTCGTTCATTAGTGCTCCAGCAAAGAATATTTGAAAAGGTTGACTTCAAGTGACAGCCTTGACACAAACACACACATGCATAATCAGCAATCGTTTCATCCCATGCTGGGCATCTGGGAATTGGAGGACATTTGGTTGATTTCATTACTGTGTCAGAAAGTGGAATTATTCTTTCCAGGCGCCTGTGCAGGTACATAAGATACTCCGGAGGGAATTCTGTGCCAAAAAATTAAAAATTCTGCACACAATATTTTAAAATTCTGCAAAATTCTACAAGTTTTATTTGTCAATAAATAAATGTGGAGGTTCCAGCATGCCAGGGGGGCTGAGGATGCAGGGGATGAGGTTCAGCAGAGTGGGGTTTGGGTGTGGAGGGCTGGGTAAAGGGGGTTCTGGGTGTATGGGATGAGGCTTGGGAAGGGTCTGAGTATGGGGGGAGGGGTCTGATGCAGGGGGTTGGATGCGGAAGGATGTGGAAAAATTGGAAAGAGTCCAGCGGAGGGCAACAGAAATGATTAGGGACTGGAACACATGACTTATGAGGAGAGGCTGAGGAAACTGGGATTGTTTAGTCTGCAGAAGAGAAGAATGAGGGGGGATTTGATAGCTGCTTTCAACTACCTGAAAGGGGGTTCCAAAGAGGATGGATCTAGACTGTTCTCAGTGGTAGCTGATGACAGAACGAGGAGTAATGGTCTCAAGTTGCAGTGTGGGAGGTTTAGGTTGGATATTAGGAAAAACTTTTCCACTATGAGGGTGGTGAAACACTGGAATGCGTAACCTAGGGAGGTGGTGGAATCTCCTTCCTTAGATATTTTTAAGGTCAGGCTTGACAAAGCCCTGGCTGGGATGATTTAATTGGGGATTGGTCCTGCTTTGAGCAGGGGGTTGGACTAGTTGACCTCCAGAGGTCCCTTCCAACCCTGATATTCTATGATTCCATTCAGCACAGCTTATTTTATCAGCCATTTAAACAAAACAGAATTTAATGCATATCTAGCTAGATTACTTACTAAATTCTAAGACTCCATTCCTTTTCTGTTCCCGGCGAAAGCATCACACAGACAGAGAGAACCTTTGTTTCTCCCCGCCCTCCCGCTTTGAAAGTATCTTGTCTCCTCATTGGTCATTTTGGTCAGGTGCCAGCGAGGTTATCCTAGCTTCTTAACCCTTTACAGGTGAAAGGGTTTTTCCTCTGGCCAGGAAGGATTTAAAGGTGTTTACCCTTCCCTTTATATTTATGACACTTGTACAGGATGGTTTATAAGAGAAGGAGTTTTTTGACCTGATGCTTCTCTGCTTTCCCCAGAGAACACACCAACAAAGCCTTCGCTTCCCCCCCACACGCACCGCCCACACAGATTTGAAAGTATCTTCTTTCCCCATTGGTCCTTTTGGTCAGGTGCCAACCAGGTTATTTGAGCTTCTTAACCCCTTACAGGTAAGGAGGAATTCTAGGCTACCCTTAGCTGAATGGTTATGACATCCCTGTGCTGACCCAACTGCATGTGTGGGTTCTGAATGGTCTGTTGCCTTTTCACAGTGTCTTGCCTGCTGGGGCTCATTACCTGGTTCTCACTTGCCAAGCTGTAAAACTGCTGAGCAAAGAAAAACTGATTAATTCCCACAGGGGCTGAGTTAAGATTAAGATTACAGGAGTTAAGATTACATGGGCTCCCCTAATTTGGGCATTTCCTAACTTTTGTATGTTTGGTTTGGCAACCTAAATGATGTTCTTTTAACGCACTTCCGTGTAACGTCCTATGGTTTGTAAAAAGGCAAAACCAATTCCCGGTATTTGCAACAGTCACACTGCTCCCACCATGCATTAGCGGCAGGGTTGGCACCCTAAGCTTGCAGCACAGACCTCTACCACAGAGCAAACAGACCTGAGCTGGCAGCAGGAGAAGGCTGTGGACTAGCCACTAGTTGAGGCCACATAGCACACTGACACAGTGTGGTACATTTGCAGGAGGTGCCATGTTTTACAGACACATGTTTTATATAGATCAAGCACAAAGATGTGGCAACTTCATTCCTAGAGACAGGGTGACTGAGACCTGGACCTGCCATCTTAGAGACTTGGGCTCTGGTCCCCGCTTGTGGAACCCCACAGCAGGATGTGAATCCTTGTCAATAAGAATGGTGAAGGGCACACCCTGATTAATCCTAGTCAGGAGAAGTGAGCCTAGAGCTCCCAGCTCTGAGTACTGTCCCCTAGGCCAAAGGGAATTGTGTTGAGGGGTTGGAAGTTGATGATCATTCATGTTACCTGTGTCCCACCCAGAGGTTCAGTGGTCTGGCCACTGAATAGGTACACGGGCATGCATGTGTGATTTTGCTGGATTGGGGATGGGTTTTGGCAGCAAGTGAGGAGCAAACTCTGCTGAGCAGCACAGTGGTGCTGGAACTGGGGGGTAGGGACGCAGGGCCCATCCACTTCTTACCGGGGCAGACCCTCCCCTTTTCCCCCCAAGACCCCACACCTGGCCAGGCAGTGGGGAGCCCAGCCAGTTGTAGGAGCTGTGTGGACTCTCCACCTGCCCGTGGTGCAGAGGGGAGGCCAAAAGCAGCCCCCAGCCCATGTCCCACCCAGGGCAGGTGGAGGGACCCAGGCTGCCCATGCAGCATGGCTCTTGCCCCAACCAGGCTCTTGGCCAGATTTGAATGGCTGTTCAGAGGCCAGCAAAAGCCCAAAAGCACTCCTGCTGCAAACTACACAAAGGTTGGAGCTCTCTAGGGAAGAGCTGAAAGTATTTTAATATTGGCACATTAGGTGATCTTCATCCTGGGGTCACTGCCTCTCACACTGCAATAGAAAACACCCTTTTCCTTAATTCCAGCCCATTTGGTCATTTGTAGCTGATCATTTTTACACTCAGATTTATAAAACTGTTCCTTTCACAGTGCCCCAGGGCCCGTGTACTAAACACAGTGTGTGTTTCTGTATCACAGCGCACAGCAGACAGGACTAGCGGAACCCTAGAAAAGCTGGCAAAAAGCAATGAGCTTGTACCCTGCCCCTGAGGTGACCAGGCCCAACTGAGGAAGCAAATTCCAGAAGTGGGAAAGGTAGCGGGGGCTCTGTTCAAGGCAGCTGGGAGGTCACTAAGCAGCAAGGTAGTTATAGCTCTGGCATGTGCTGGGACCACTTGCCTCGTGTTTCTAGCAGCCCACCAAGCATCTTGATAACACAGTTGCTTTGGTTAAAGCGCTCTCTGCCTTGTACCAGCTCCATCCCCAAGTGGCTGGGTCACCGAAGATCACCATGTCCTGATGCTGAGTAGGGGCACTTGTAACACTCCATGCTGATGCCATGTCACCATGCAATAGAGTCTTAGTGGATGCCATTTGTCATTAATGTCAGTAAGAGCACAAGCAGGCCCATCCTCAGTAGACACAATATCGTGATGTGACAGTATGTCATCATGTGGGGTGACATCAGCACACTCATCATGGGGCTGAATGGGGCCAGAGCCAGCAACACACAGGTGGATTTCAGCTAGCGGCCATCCAATCTCATCTCAGCGCTCAGGAGGGTTGGCCGGGAACGCAAAAGACAGAGTCCTTTGAACAGGCTTTGCCCCCATCATGCATGGAGCTGTGTGGATTGTTGTCACCTTGTCAGGGTTCAGATTCACACATTCTCCAGGCAACATTTCTTCTTTCTGCTCATGGCACAGGTCAAAATGATGATGTGCTAGCAAGGAGTCCTGCCTGCTCCTCCTATGGAAACCCACCCACTTCCAAAGTGCATTAAGCAAAATTGGATTAAAGTCCACTTAAATGCTGAATAAGAGCATCCACACAGTGGTTTAATCCTGTTAGTTCATTCAGATTAACTGTCCTGAGTGTCTTTCTGTGGGGAAGCCCACACAGAACTGGAGTAGGCGAATGCTTTCCCCATCCCAGTTTTCAGTGCTGCCCTTCTGGATCCCCCAAATCCCATGCCGTCCCTTCTGCCTGTGACCTACTCCTCAGCCACCCTCCATAAATCTCCACAGAAGACATTAGGGGTGGTTGGTATTCTCACTAGGCTTCTGCCTCGAAGACTTGGCCTTTGCCTTCGTTGTTCAGCTAATGTAAACTGTGGCTTGTTGGATTCCATCACCCTTAAAGGCTGAGATAAGATTTGAGGGTCAGAACCTCAAGGGAGATCTCCTTCCATAGGACCAGCCCTTGTGTAATTTTTCATCCAACCAGTCAGGTTATTTTGCAGTGAAAATAGATCACCTAAAATTCTCAGGTCAGCTCACAAGATGTTTCAGAGCCACAGAAAAGTGCCTTTTGGATGGTGTCCCTGCTCCCATCCCAGGCATTTGCACAGCTGTGTGTTTGGAGGGTGTCCCTGCTCCCATCCCAGGCATTTGCACAGCCTCCTTTCAGTCCTAGGAAGGGTTTAACATACATCTCTGTATTGTAGTTTAACTGCCAAAGCCTTCCCAGGGGCCTTCTTATTGGACCCTAGAAAAGGTTTGCCACCCCAACAACTCCCCCCAAGGCCTGTGGGCAGCAGTCTGTAGCAGAGCTATGATAGTCCCACAGGAAAAGATGTTTCTCCGCCATCCCACAAGTGACAACTGTCCCCTTACGAGGCATTTTTGACTTAATTGTTTGAAACCTCAGAACCAGTTTGGATTGTTTCTGTTCTGGATCAGTTTGGGGAAAAGGGTAAGGTTGTCTCTTATTTTTTCTCATTGCTGGTGTGGTCATTTCCATGTGCAGAGTGATAGTGCAGCAGATACATACGTCACAGTACAACCGACGTACATGCTAATCAAAAGGCAGCAATGACCAACACCAGAGTTCCTCCAAGCCTATGGCTCTGCAGGCTCACCTGGTTAAGGTGTGCCAGTTTCACAGCTAACTGTGCACAAGGCATTGATGTGGCCAGCATCACGTTTGACCACCTCTGACTGCCACTGGGTGACTTGGATGTGGCGTTTCAGTGTGCAATCAAGAAAAACTCAGCTCCCCCAACCTTCAGGATTGTAGTTAAGTGCCTTACCCACTCCACCACACAGCCACGAGCACTGGACAGCTGTTCATTTCCCACTGAAGGAAGCAGGGGATGAGGAGTCAGGCCTCTTGGACTCTATTTCCAGTGCTTACTTTCACTCTGTGATATTGGGCAGCTGGTGGCCTGTCCCTGTACCTCAGTTTCCCCATTTCTCCACTGACTGCAGTGATAACATGGGGATATGCCAAGACTTAAGAAATGAATGTTTAAGCACTTAGATAAACTCTGCTGAAAGACACTGCGGCAGGGCAGAGTTCTTACCTCTCCATTTTCCCAAGGGAGTTGCAGCACTCCCAGTGTCTAGGTTAATGCCAGTTTCAATTGTTTTCTAGATCTCCGCTTTGCAGTCAAACACTCTGATGCGGAAGGTGAAGCGGACACTGCCCAGCCCCCCTCCGGAGGAAGCTCACCTGCCTCTGGCCAGCCAAGCCCACTCCCAGCTGTACTTGCCCAGCTTCATGCAGAAGGGGGTAGGAGAACAGGCCACTCAGGTAACCAAAGCCAGCCTTCTCAGAGACATCGACCGTGACCTGAAGCTGGTGGAGCATGAGTCCACGAAGCTGCGGAAGAAGCAAGCAGAGCTGGATGAGGAAGAGAAGGAGATTGATGCCAAGCTGAAGTACTTGGAGCTGGGCATTACTCAGAGGAAGGAGTCTCTTCTGAAGGAGAGGGGAGGGCGGGATTATCCTTACCCGAGGTGCCTGGGCGAGAACCGGGACTACATGTCTGATAGCGAGCTGAACAATTTACGCCTTTCCAGCTATGAGGGCAGCAGTCTGCTCAGCAGGCCCAGCACTGCCCCCACTAACCATTACACTGACTTCTCCAGCACACAGTACACATCAGCCTCCTCCTATGCCCCTTACCCATACCCAGCAGCCCCACCTGGCCCTGCCGCCTTCCAGCAAACACGGCTCCAGCCCCCCCACTACCCTGTGGTCAGCAGTGGCACATCTCAGAATGGCTTCCAGGCTGGCCAGCTCCCCGCCTTCCCCTCCCAAAGTACATATCAGACACACAGCTTCCCTCCCAGTACCGGTTACCAGCCCCAGCTGGGCTTTCAGAGCCATCAAGGCTTCCGGCCGCCTCATCACTACCAAGCTCAGACCACATATCCCAACCAGCCACCCTCACAGCCAGCACAGAGTGCCCTCTTCCAAACTCAGGCAGATGTGCACACCATGCACCAGAAGCCATGGCAGACATCACTAGCAGACTTGGAGCAAAAGATCCCCACCAATTATGAAGTGATTGGAAATCCCACCGTGGTGATCTCCTCAGCAGCCCCAGAAGTTACATACAGCCCCACGACAGTGACCAGCAGCTATGCCCAGCACACGGCCCCAGAGGCCAGGCCAGCTGACCAGAGCAATGCCATGCAAAGCCCCTCAGCCAGTTACTCTTCAGATTCTCTGTACACAAACCTGGAGCAGAACATTCCCCGCAACTATGTGATGATCGAGGACATCAGCGAGCTGACCAAAGAGAGCACTGCAGCAGACAGCCACAAGGGGGAGATGCAGGTGCAGAGCAGCACTGGCCACCAGATCAAAGAGAAGAGTGAGCTGGTGGAGATGGAAGGCTCCAGCAGAACTTGCTGCTACTCCAAAGCAGAGGAGGAGTCAGAGGAGGATATGTATGATCAGCATGGTGCCGACCATAGGGGGAAGAACAGCTACCACAGGGGTATGGAGAGCAATGGCAGGATGTCAGGCAGTTCCAGCAGCCCCTGCTCCTATTATGGGGACGATTATCGGCACTCCGCACGCTCAGACAAGCATGGCTCTGGACTGGGAATGCAGAAACATTCCTCCAAAAACCTGGCCCCTGCTGTCATCTCATCCAAGCGCAGTAAACACAGGAAACAAGGCATGGAGCAAAAGATCTCCAAATTCTCCCCCATAGAAGAAGCCAAAGATGTGGAGTCGGACCTGGCCTCCTACACAGTGACTACGTCTATCAGCAGCAGCAATGTGGCATCCAGGGCAAAGAAGCTTCAGGACGAGATCACCTACGGCCTCAAGAAGAATGTGTATGAGCAGCAGAAATACTATGGCGTATCCAGCAGGGATATGACAGAAGAGGACGATCGAGCGTATAGCACTGGAAGCAGATCTAGATCGTCGGGTTATGGGACAGAGAAATCATCAAGCCGCGATGCCAACAGCAGAAGCAAATCCTATGAGAGAGAGTGCATGGAGAAGCCTCAGAAAGGAAGCTCCAAACCATCTTCCCTTAATATGAGTCAGAGTCGAGGGCGGCCTCCGATTCGTACACAGACCACTGAAGAGGAAAGTCCCATCAGCCCTTTAGGAAAGTCTGTGGGCATGTCCCGCTCCTCAGGTGGACCTCTCCCTCAGTCCTCTGGGGACAGCTGTTCCCAGTTCTGCTCCAGCCACTCGTTGCCTGATGTGCAAGAACATATCAAAGATGTGCCAAGGAACCACTCTTACAAGCATGAAGAAGGTTACATCATGGATGATTCACATTGTGTTGTTTCAGACAGTGAAGGTAACAGTTACCTGTGGTGACATACCCCAGAGCATGCTCCTATGGGTCATTTGCAAAGACAGTCTCACAGCCTGCGTTTGCGTACCATGTGCCTTTCTCCCTTCTTCCACTGCATGTTCCAGGTGTCTGGTGGTAGTATGTCAGTGTTCAATGCCTGCTGCATGTAATGATGTGTTGTATTTGTTGGGGAGGGGTCTATGACGTGTCCCAGATGCATGTTATAAGCTGCTTGCATTCTTTTATCTCATTGCATGGCTTCAGTGTGGGGTACGCTCCCACCACGGGACCGAGAGACTGACTGTACTCTGTGTTTGGTTTCTGAAGCCTATCATTTGGGTCAGGAGGAGACAGACTGGTTTGATAAGCCCAGGGAAGCTCGCTCAGAGCGGGTAAGGTACTACACTGGCCACTCCTCCTCCCAGAAGAGACCTCCCATCAAACACACCTTTCATGATTACGATGAGCCTCCAGACGAAGACCTGTGGCAGCACGATGACTATTCTCAGGCACGTCACTCTTCTTCCAAAGACCACCGGCACCATGGAGAGTATGGAAGGCACTCAGCCTCTTCCCGCCACCCAAGTGATGAACAGCCCAGGAGGACATCCAAGCAGCATGCCCGAGACCAGGGCCGTCATGAAGTCCGCACACACATGCAGCTATCTGCCCAGAAGAAGGCCCAGCAGTCAGACACGAGAGCCCAGCCAGCTTTCCCCTCCAGCTCAGTGGAGTACTCGCAGCAGTCCCAGCAGCTGTCCAGCTACCACCATACCTCAGAGTCCCAGAAGTCCCAACGGCAGGCTCAGCATGGGCCACTGCCCCAACAGCCGAAAACAGAGCCCTTGCTGCACCATTCACAGCAGCAGTTGCAAACAAGGCAGCAGCAATCCGGGCAGCAGCAGCTGCCATCCAGGCAGCAGCAGCCATCAGTCAGGCAGTCTCCACAACAGCAAGCAGGCCCTTCGCAGCAACCTCCTCAGCCACAGAAGGAGCAGCAGCAGCAGCAAGCTAGGATGCAGCAACAACCGGGGGCTCAAGGACCACCCTCTTCGCGGCCACCACAACAACAGCCCATCCAGTCCCAGCATGTCGGGAAGCCCCAGTCAACCCTCCCTGCACAGCCAGGCAGTCACCAAGTAGGGCTAGTAAGTGTGCCATTGGTTCATCACTTACACAGCAGGTGCCCAGCTGATGGCTTGTCCTGCAGCACTGGGGATGGCACCCTAGGAGAATCTGGTTGCCCAGGAAGGAGGCAGAGGCTGGGAGCCCCTGCTGCGTCCCAGGGCACAGGCTATGTACTGTCATGAGCTCCCCCAGTCCACAGCAGCACAGCGGAGTACATCATCCAGTGAGGAGGGCCCCCAGCTGCTAAGCAGCTGATGTGTTCTGTTGCACAGGAGACCTACTTAGGATGTTCCACAGCAGGAAAGGCGTTAAATAATGGAGATCTCGGGAGCAACAGAGCTGAGGCTGTGCCGAGATTGGCACTAAGAGCAGAAATAAAATCCCACCCTTTCACCCTTCATTGCCTGACTTCAGGCTCCAGTTGTTCAGTCAAAAACACCTGGAGCTACTCCTTCCCCCTCCCCCGGCCCCACTTGGCCAGGACAAGCCAACAACCTTACAGCACAATAAGCCAATTGCACTGTTCAGGTCTGCTGGCTATTTCCATTCTCCAGTGCAGCCAGCCTGCCTCCTGGGCTCACCTGCTGGGCACCCAGGCAGGCTGAGCATGGAGGGCATAGGGGAGAGATGAGGCTGGGAAGATCAGGGAGCTGGGAGAAGCCAGGGGGGAGGGAGTGGGGAATGTGGGGATCAGGAGAGAGAACAGATGGGAGGGGCCCTGTGAAAGAAGCAAGGATTTGGGGTGGGGGGAGGGAGGAGGGGATGGGATTGGGGAGCTGGGCAGAAAATCCATGCTCCCATATTGGTGCAGAGGCCTCCCCCCTGCCCAGCTACCTCCTGAGCCAGGCCTAGCACCTGCCCCCTGAGGAAGTGCAGCAGAGGGAACAGCTGACTGGATGGAGTTGGCTGTGGATTGCAAGGGATGACAGAGGCTGGGCCATTGCCTTGGGGAGCCAGGCTGGCTTGCAAGGTAGGCCTTTGTGTGTGGGAGGAGATGTGCATGTGTGTGACTGGGAGCAGGGGGTGTCAGGGTGGGTTTCCCAGGAGGCAACATGCGTGATCCTGGGTTGATATAGTCTTTGACCTGTTGCGAGGGCTGGATTGTCTGCTGGCACTTACTGATGTGCCCCTGGGACTGCTGTTCTACCAGCCCCATGCCCTACCTGCCTGCCCGCCCATGCGCACAGAGACCAGGGGAATTCTGAAATATGCCTTTCATGTTACAGCCAAAAGCGGATCAGGTGGATACGCCCAAACCCACCACAAAAGTGCCACCACCGCATGGGAGAGCGCCCCAAGCACAACCACTGGGAACGACTGCAGCAGGTCAGTGAGCCAGACCAACACATTGGGCCCTGCCAGGCCACCTGCGCCCATGTTGGCTGGCAGTGCCCACGGTACTGAAGGAGCAGCCAGGCACCAGCTGTATTTGCCAGAGCCATGGCTGCCTGGTCTCTTCAAAGAGAAGATCCACTTTTATCCCTCCCTAGCACATCACAGCATTCAGAGGCTGAGATCACTCGGAGCCTGGAAACAAATGCATCCCGCACTTGTCAGGCTATGGAATGGGGCCAGATCCCCAGCCTACCAGTGGGTGGTCACAGTCTCTCAGGGCAGGAGAGGGGTCAGCAGTGACCCAGGGTGGGTTGGCATCCCCCGGTCAGGGAAGCAGATGTGCAGAAGGTGCCCAAAACCAGCCTGCCCTAATCTGTACCAGTCATGCCACAGACTCCTGGCAGCTGAAAGCACCTGGGCTCTGGCCCCACCTCTAGTAAGTCACATAGGCACTGCCCGTGTCAGGGAGGGGCTGTGGCTGGGTTCTCCTCCTTACTATGGTTCTATATATTCCCTGGCAGGTATTAAAGTGGGTCAGAAGCCATCAGGGGCTCCCCCACCAACTGGGGCAGCAGCTGGACAGTCCGGGGTGGATGGAGAGAGCGTGTTCTCCAAAATCCTGCCAGGAGGAGCCGCAGAACAAGCCGGCAAACTGACAGAAGGTAAGTCTATGTCTACACTTGCAGAGTTTTTTCACTGACCGTTTTGTCAATGATAGAAAAGTGCTAAAAGAAAAGCACTGTTTTGTGTTCACATTGTTTTCCACAGGCTTCAGAGCGTGTTTACTTATGCAACACTTGCATTGCAGATGAGAGGAGTGCACTGTGGAAGCTATCCCACTATGCACTGCTCCTGGACACAAAGCAAATCATTATTGTGGCAGGGGTGGATATGTGTGTGTGACAGTCGCTGGAAGCAACCAGTCCTAAGGCAGGGGGAGGGGGAAACCCCAACCTCAGCCCCCGCCTCCCTCCCTGACTCTGCACAGCACATTCTGTCTGCCTGCCTCTGTTTGTATCGTGGGAGGCAGCAGGAGCATTCCACAATAATTATTTGTTTTGTGTCCCAGAGAAGTGACAGCACCAGCTGTCAAAACGGAGCTAAAGGGAAGGGGCGCATACCTGCAGGCAGGACTGTTGAGTTTCAAAGAGCAGGCACTCCCGCGCTGCATTGTGGGACAGCTCTGGAGGGCAATTAGACCAGTAAAGCAATCAAGAGTCTTCACTGGCACATCAGCGCAAAAGCATCAACACCAAAAGACTCATTGGGGTGGTTTTATTTTTGTGCTGAAACTGCTGAGTTTCAACGCAAAATGTAGATTTCAGTGAAGATACTAGTGTGTTTTTTGCGCAAAAACCTGACTTTTTGCCCTAAAACTGGCAAGTGTAGACATAGCCTAAGAGTGCCAGCACCTGGCTAGACAGTGTCTGGAGACGGCCACACAGCCCACGGGACCTGGCGCCATGGAGACATGCCGGCACAGGGTCTCTGCTTTGCAGATCAACAGAAGGGACTCGCTGCAGACTGTGCAGGGGCTGACACAGCCCAGAGGTGACCCAGGTGCTACAGGCCTCTGACTGGCTGCTCGTTAAGCATTGAGACAAGGCCAGCCACTTCAGGTGAACCATAAGGTGGCCTTGTGGTTCACCAGGAAGAGCTGCTGTTTCTGGAGCTGGGGGGCTACAAGCTGGACTGTTGAACAGCTGTGTCCCCTCAGTTCTCCAACCGGAGTGTCGTTTACACTGCTTCGCTGTGAGAGCAACGACTCCTGGCCTGCTCACAGCCAGCCTCCAGCATGTAAATTCCTCCCAGATACACTGCGGAGCAACACCACAAAATCCCAGTCCCAGACTTTCCCCTGGAAATGTGCTGTTTTGTACTGCCCCGCACCCTCCTGGACAATACAGGCCCATAGAAAGTCCATCGTTTTATGAATAGAAAATGGTATGCACAAACCCGGTTATCCCAAATGGAATTTCCAAAACACTTCAATTCAAACACTCAGGTTTAGATAAAACAATAAAACAAGTGTATTAACTAAAGAAAGATTTTAAGGGATTACAAGTAATGAGGCATAAAAGTCAGAATTGGATACAAAGAAATAAAAGGTAAAATGCAACTAACGCCTAATTTAATAAGCTAAATACATTCATAGAATCATAGAATATCAGGGTTGGAAGGGACCTCAGGAGGTCATCTAGTCCAACCCCCTGCTCAAAGCAGGACCAATCCCCAATTTTTGCCACAGATCCCTAAATGGCCCCCTCAAGGATTGAACTCACAACCCTGGATTTAGCAGGCCAATGCTCAAACCACTGAGCTATCCCTCCCCCCAAAGCGAATCTCTCTCACACCACATGTTTTAGCAGTCTTACAGGTTGGACTCCTTTCAGCGGGGACCCCTCCCACCGTTCAGTGTTACTTTCCATGTCTTTCAACCATTGTTGATTCCGTGAGCAGAGAGAAAGGGAGGAATATTTTGGGGTGTCCATTCCCCTTTCTTATAGCTCTCTGTTTTTTTTGAAAACCACCTCCAGCTGAGGTTCAGGCAACAGAAAATCTGTTTGGACAGGAATCTAAAGCTGTTCCTTTGTCAAAATGTAAATTTTTACCCACATCCTCTTTCCTGCCAAAGAATGGCCAGTTAGCCAGGTGATGGTCCATTTGATCCTGTTGACATCTGGCGGAGGCATCAGTTTGCCATTTGTCTCTGAGGAACCAGTTTGTGGCTATTTTTCCAAACTTGGAACATCTCAAAAACATCATATAGTAGAATCTCATAACTTACATACAACGATGTCACACAAACTTTACCAGGACAATAATGATCAGCAATTATGAGTTTTCAAAGACATACTCACAAGGCATACTTTTTACAAAATTTATCATAGTCTTTTAAAAGGGTGAACATAGGGGGACAGACTGTCAGAAGAGTCGCTGCTGGCTCTCACTGTGTTGAATGTCTGGCGGCCGGAAGTAAATTAGATGGGAAGGACAAGATCAGGAAAATGGGGCAGTATTGAACCTGACTCAAGTGACGGGGTGGAGGAGACCAGAGCCACAGGGGAAGCTACTTAGTGAGAATTTGATCAAAGGACCTGCCGGGGGATTGCTAATGAAGTCCCCACTCATGCTGAGAAACAGGTAGGTGGCACTTTGCAGACTTGTGCCCAACCTGATGGCATTCCCCCTGCCAGACAGTGGGACACTGGGCCCTGCCCTGCCGGACAGACCAGGCCAGAGCTCAGCACTCAGCAATGGAGACCCAGCTCCTCCTGCTGCATTTGTGCCAGGAAAGGCTGCGCTGACCCCAGTGCCTGAGTCCAGCAGAAGGTCCTCTGCTGGGATTGTGCCTCACTAAGTCCCTCAGAAGAGCGGGGCTTAGGCCTCTCGGCTAATTCCCCAGTCTGGCACTTCGACTTCAAAAGGATCCCACAAGAATTCTAAAAATTAATACTAGCCACTCCCAGTTTATATTAAACTCCCAGGTTACAGCTTTTCTCTGACCTTGGATTGGTAGATGCTGCCACCACCCAAGTGTAGAACCCCTTTGAGAGCCCAGGAACACGCACTTGGGAATTCCTTCCTCTGGGGTACCATCAAGCCCTTTCACCGCCACCGCCACCCCTCCCCGCATCTAAGGAAGAGCTGAGAAAGGGAAAAAAAGGAAACTGGCTGTTGCCACCAGCTAATTAAACATGTGAACAAACCTCTTCAGACACAAAAATCCAATTCTGTTCTTTAAAAAGAAAGAAAATACATCTGGGAACTCAGGCTATTGCTAGAGTTTAAAAGAGCAACTACAAGAATTAATTACCAAGAAGAGCTTTCTTGAGGTCCAGCTTAAAGGTTACAAGCAAAACAAAAGCACCTATGGTTAGCACAGAGGGGTCACAAGCCATAACGAAATAAAAGGGATAAACCTAATTGCATCTTCCTAGACATTTCCTGATCTACTTACATACCTGGGCTTTTAAATGAGTAGTTTCTAGATATGATACTGATGATTTTTCATACCTGGCCCAAGCTTCTTACAGCATAGCTGTTGTCCTGTCCACCTCTCCCTGAGAGAACAACAACACAGGCAAAAGGGGAGTCTTTTTTCAATTTTAAAAAGTTCTAGCCTTCCCATAGGCTCTTTTGGCCAGGTTCCCACTCACTTCCTTTTACCTATGCATAGCAGTGAGACTTTTTAGCCCTTTATAGGTAGAGCAATTAGAGAACAGTTACTAAAAGGGATTTTATAGCTACTGGCTGACTGGGTGTCCATAAAAGGGACCTACCTCATCCCTTCATTTATCACACGCCCCCCAAATCACAGACAATGTTGGCCAGCCTGGTTCAGGTCCACGCCATCTGGGATTTCTTCCTGGAGGTTTAAGAAAACAGAGTTAATAAGATACATGCACAATTGTCTGTAATACGCAGCCAAGCCCAAGAAGTATTCGGCCTGCTTCTTTGACTTAGGGATGGGCCAATTTTGAATAGCATTTACTTTAGCCTGTAGGGGGTTGATAGTTCCTTGACCCACCTGGAGTCCAAGGTAGTTACCCTGTTTAGGCCTCTGACATTTTTTTTGCCTTAACGGTTAATCCTGCCTCCCTTATACTCCAGAAGACAGCTTGGAGGTGTTTCAGGTGTTCTGCCCATGAATCTGAGAATATAGCCACATCATCAAGGTAGGCTACTGCAAATTCTCCAGTTCCCACCGGAAGGTTATTTACCCGTCTCTGGAAGGTGGCAGGTGCATTTTGCAGTTCGAAAGAATGAATGAATGAAGCACATTCCAGTTACATTATATTCACAATGATTAGCATATTTTCATAAAATCATATGGAGCACAACACCACACTTAGTCCTTTGCCTTCTCTTCTGCTTCCAGTCTGGCCAGCTCTAGTTTTGTAGCTGCCTCACTGGTAGTCATTTTCTTGCTTTCTTGTGCTTATTTCCCACACCTGAAATAAAATAGAAAATAACAAACCAGTAACTACTTTGTCTGTTCTCCAGCCACCACACTTAAAACTCAGTTAAAATCACTACCAGTGTCTCAAAGCAATCAGCTGTGCACGGATCCTGCTCAACTACGCCACTGTGACGGGTTGGGTCACAGAAACTCCTTCAAGACTGTTACTAGACATGCTGGGATACCACTGAGAATAAACCCCCCTGCCAGAAAAGGCTTCCCGGCACGCCCATCTTGCTGAGGTAGACACACCAGTTGGCTCCAGCAGACCAAGAGGTTGGGCCACGCCCTCCTGCAGTTCACAGAAACTAAGATTCACTTAGCTCAGGGGCTTCTCAGTTAACAGGGACTTTCCAAGCACCCAGTATTCAGTCTGAGAGTGTAAATCCTGAATATGTCTGTTTTACTCTGTATAAAGCGTATACAGGGTAAACTCATAATTGTCTGCCTTCTATAACAATAATAAAGAGATATGCACAGCTGTTTGCTCCCCCAGGTATTACTTACTCTGGGTTAATTAATAAACAAAAGTATAAAAAGTAGGATTTAAGTGGTTTCAAGTAATAACATAGAAAAAAGTAAGTTATGAAACAAAACAAAAAAAAACACATGCAAGGCTAACTTAATACACTAAAAACAACAAGGAGTCATTTTTTGGGGCATAAGCTCTCTCAGACCTTGGGAGACAGGGCAGTCCTTGCTTACAGACAGCCCCCCAAACTCACCAGCAACTACACACCACACAATAAAAACACCCAGGAACCAAGCGCTGCAACAAACCCCGGTGCCAACATTGCCCACATATCTATTCAAGGGACACCATCTGAGGACCTAACCACATCAGCCACACCATCAGGGGCTTGTTCACCTCCACATCTACCAATGTGATATATGCACATGCCAGCAATACCCCTCTGCCATGTACATTGGCCAAACCGGACAGTCTCTATGCAAAAGAATAAATGGACACAAATCTGACATCAGGAATCATAACATTCAAAAATCAGTAGGAGAACACTTCAATCTCCCTGGTCACTCAATAACAGACCTAAAAGTGGCAATTCAACAAAAAAAGTCAAAAACAGACTCCAACGTGAATCTACAGAACTGGAATTAATTTGCAAACTGGACACCATCACATTAGGCCTGAATAAAGACCGGGAGTGGCTGGGTCATTACAAAACCTAAACCTAAATTTCCCCCATACTAATTTCCCCCTACTTTCAAAACTTCTTGTCAACTGTTTGAAATGGGCCACTCTCATTACCACTCCAAAAGTTATTTTTCCTCCCTTGGTATCCTGCTGTTAATTGAATTGTCTTGTTAGACTGACCTCACACTAGGTAAGGCAACTCCCATCTTTTCATGTATTTGTACCTGCTCCTGTATTTTCCACTCCATGCATCTGATGAAGTGGGTTCTAGCCCACAAAAGCTTACGCCCAAATACATTTGTTAGTCTCTAAGGTGCCACAAGGACTCCTCGTTGTTTTTGCTGATACAGACTAACACGGCTACCACTCTGAAACCTTAATACACTAAGGATCTAGTTAAAAATATTAACTTCTCACCTTAGATGTTCTCAGACCAACATTGTAGTTTATGGCCTGGGCCCAGCAATAACTCACACCCCCATAGTTACAGTCCTTTGTTCCAGTTTCTTTCAGGCATCTCTTTGGGATGAAGAGGCCATCTCTTGAGCCAGCTGAAGATAAAATGGAGAGGCTTCCAGGTCCTTTTATATTCTCTCTTGTGGGCGGAAACCCCTTTGTTTTTCTGTGCAAAATCACAGCAACAAGATGGAGTTTGTAGCCACCTGGGGAAGTCACGTGTCCATGAATGATTCAGCTTTTTGCAGGCCTACACCACTGTATACATGTTAGTTTGAACATGTCCAGGAAAGCTCAGATGTGGATTGGTGTCTCCCAAAGTCCATTGTTAGTTAAGTATTCCCAATTACTTGAATAGCCCCTTCACAATATATTGGCCAAACCTCCCTTATGTGTTTCCTACAGCAAACACTTCAAATACAAGCACAGAGCCAATGCTCATAACTTCAGATATAAAAATGATACATGCATACAAAAAGGATTAATATATTCAGTAGATCATAACCTTTGCAAAGATATGTTACATGCCATATCGAGCACAAAGCATATTTCAGTTAGATTATATTTATACTTATAAGCATATTTTCATAAACATTGTGACAAAGTTCCTCCTCTACCTTGGTGGGTCTTGGGCTTATTGGTAGATTTGCTCGCCTTGGAGCTTCACGACAGCCGTCAGTTTGGCCATTTTCGTGAACCCACAGTCCAGGTCAACTCCTCCTGTGTCTGACCAGGAGTTGGGAGGTTTGGAGAGAACCCAGGCCCGCCCTCTACTCTGGGTTCCAGCCCAGGGTCCTGTGGAATGCAGCTGTCTAGAGTGCCTCCTGGAACAGCTATGCAACAGCTACAACTCTCTGGGCTACTTCCCCACAGCCTCCTCCCAACACCTTCTTTATCCTCTCCATAGGACCTTCCTCCTGGTGTCTGATAATGCTTGGTACTCCTCAGTCCTCCAACAGTATGCATTCTCGCTCCTAGCGCCTCTTGCTCCCAGCTCCTTACACATGCACCACAAACTGAAGTGAGGTCCTTTTTAAACCCAGGTGCCCTGATTAGCCTGCCTTAATTGATTCTAGCAGCTTCTTGATTGGCTGCTGGTGTTCTAATCAGCCTGTCTGTCTTAATTGTCTCCAGAAGGTTCCTGATTGTTCTGGAACCTTCCCTATTACCTTATCCAGGGAAAAGGGACCTACTTAACCTGGGGCTAATATATCTGCCTTCTATCACTCTCCTGTAGCCATCTGGCCCGACCCGGTCACAACATATAGGGTTCAACATCATAGTCAGTATGTGCAGCTTTCCTCTTGGTGTCTTCTTAGGGAAAGGACCCAGAATATTAACAGCTACACACTGAAATGGAACCTCAATGATGGGGAGTGGCTGGAGAGGGGCCTTGACCTGGTCTTGGGGCTTTCCCACCCTCTGGCACACCTCACAAGACTGGACATAGGTAGAAACATCCTTGCCCATTCCCTCCCGGTGGAATGACTTTCCCAAATGGTCTTTGGTCCTATTCACCCCAGCATCGCCACTAGGGTGATTGTGGGCTAAGGTCAAGAGCTTTACCCTATACTTAGCTGGAACTACTAACTGTCTCGGAGGATGCCAGTCCGCCTGGTGTCCACCAGAAAGGGTTTCCTTTTATAAGAGTCCTCCTTCAACAACAATCCTAGATGTATTAGAAGAACTGAGAGGCAGTGGGTTGTTCTGTGCCACCGTCCAAGCTTCCTTGAGGCTTTCATCCACTTCCTGCTCTGCCTGGAACTGGTCCCTTGATTCTGGAGACATTAGTTCCTTGCAGGGTTGTGGACTTGGTCCCACTGAAAGCGATGCATGTGATGGGGGTGTCTCCATAGACTGTGAGCCGCTCTCCACTGGTGCACTAGGTTGTGTTTCAGTCTCCAGGTGAGCTTCTTGCCCCGGTTTAGCTGCTGCTTCAGGTGCACGCTCTGTGGCACCCTTTGGTGCTGGCTCTCCTGACTCTGGTGGGGTTGCAAACACGGGCTCTGGTGCTGACAGCTCTGCCAGTTCCGATCCTCGGGCTGGTTCTAGCTGGGTCCAAGGAACTGGATCTACAACTTCTGCCACAGACTCTGGTCTGGGGTCTGGTCTCACCACCTCTGGCTGGGTTCCCAGGCCTATGATATCAGAGGACACAGACTGGGTCCTTGTAGGAGGCTTAGGAATGGAGTTAGGTGTGGAGCCTGTTTAGCCTGGCTGTGGGTAACCCTTTTTGTTAGCCTCACATGGTTGGCTAAGTCTTGTCCCAGCAGCATGGGAATGGGATAATCGTCATTGTCAAGGTTCCTTCCCCACTCTGAACTCTAGGGTACAGATGTGGGGACCTGCATGAAAACCTCCTAAGCTTACTTTTACCAGCTTAGGTTAAAACTTCCCCAAGGTACAAATTAATTTTACCCTTTGCCCTTGGATTTCCACTGCCACCACCAAACTTTATCTGAGTTTACTGGGAAACGTAGTTTGGACACGTCTTTCCCTCCCAAATCCTCCCAACCCTACCACCCCACTTCCTGGGGAAGGTTTGGTAAAAATCCTCACCAATTTGCATAGGTGACCACAGACCCAAACCCTTGGATCTTAGAACAATGAAAAAGCATTCAGTTTTCTTACAAGAAGACTTTTAATAGAAGTAAAGGAATCACCTCTGTAAAATCAGGGTGGTAGATACCTTACAGGGTAATTAGATTCAAAACATAGAGAATCCCTCTAGGCAAAACCTTAAGTTACAAAAAAGACACACAGACAGGAATAGTCATTCTATTCAGCACAGTTCTTTTCTCAGCCATTTAAAGAAATGATAATCTAACACATACCTAGCTAGATTACTTACTAAAAGTTCTAAGACTCCATTCCTGTTCTGTCCCCGGCAAAAGCAGCATACAGACAGACACAGACCCTTTGTTTTTCTCCCTCCTCCCAGCTTTTGAAAGTATCTTGTCTCCTCATTGGTCATTTTGGTCAGGTGCCAGCGAGGTTACCTTTAGCTTCTTAACTCTTTACAGGTGAGAGGATTTTTCCTCTGGCCAGGAGGTATTTTAAAGGGGTTTACCCTTCTCTTTATATTCATGAGAGTCATAGACTGCAAAGGTCCATATTCCTGACCAGCCCTTGTACTGGACAGGCAACTTGGCTGTAGGTTGCACTCTCACTTGGGCCTCTGGGTTGATGAATCTGGGGTCCACCAGGGATTGGTGGATAGCGGACACCTGTGCTCCAGTGTCTCTCCACGCAGTAATCTTCCTCCCACCCACACTCACACTTTCACCCTATGTCAAGGCAAATGCCTCCCCCTTCATTTATCACAAGGCCACACTGGTCCTCAGTATTTCCTATTGGCTACTGAGGCAGCTTGCCACTCAGTGTGTTGGCTTCTGTGGGTCCCATTTTCAGCGCCTGATTCTCCCCATGAAGTGTATGGGGTGCCCAGGCCAAATGGGGCTGTGGATCACACTGAGGACAGCTTGCCCAAAAGCTAGACATTGCACTGCTGAGCACAGTCGCCAGCTTCCAATGGTCCCCAGGGCTGCTCAATCCCCTGCTCCACCCCAGGCCCCTTTCCCCACCTGACCCCTGACTCCCAAACCCCACCCCACCTCTTCCTGCCCCCACTCCATCTAGGGTTGCCAACATTCCAATTTTAGAAAACTGAACACCCCTGCCCCACCCCCTGGCCTGCCCCTTCTCCGAGGTCCTGCCCCTTCTCCAAAGCCCTACCCCCACTCACTCCATCCCTCCTCGCTCTGTCCCTCGCTCATTTTCACCACACTGGGCAGGGGGTTGGGGTGGGGGGGGTGAGGGAACCAGCTGGGGGAGTGGGCTCTGGGAGGGAGCTTGGGTGCGGGAGGAGGCTCAGGACTGAGACATGGGGTTGGGGTGTGGGAGGGGCATGGGGTGCAGGCTCTGGGAGGGAGTTTGGGTACGGTAGGGGACTCAGGGCTGGGACGCGGATTCGGGTGCAGGAGGAGGTGCAGAGCTGGGACAGGGGATTGGGCTGCGGGACGAGGTGTGGGGTGCCAGCTCTGGGAGGGAATTTGGGTGTGGGAGGGGGCTTTGGGCTGGGGAGGTGGTTGGGGTATTGGAGCAGGTGAGGGGTGAGGACTTTGCGAATTAGGGTGCAGGAGGGGGTTCCAACCTGGGGCAGGGGGTTGGGTTGCAGCAGCGGGTTTGGGTTGCAGGCTCTGGGTGGTGCTTACCTTAGGCAGCTCCCAGAAGCGGCCAGCATTTCCTTCCAGCTCCTAGGCAGAGGTGTGGCTAGGTGGCGCTGCATGCTGCCCCCATCCTCAGGCACTGCCCCCGCAGCTCTCATTGGCCACAATTCCTGGCCAATGGACGCTTCAGAGCTGGCAGTCAGTGCGGGGGCAACACACGAAGCCCCCGTGGCCGCATCTCCACCTAGGAGCCGGAGGGAAATGCCAGCCACTTCTGGGAGCCATGCAGAGCCAGGGCAGGCAGGGAGCCTGCCTTAGCCCTGCTGCACCGCCAACGGGACTTTTAACGGCCTGGTCAACAGTTCTGACCGGGGCTGCCAGGATCCCTTTTCAACCAGGCATTCTGGTTGAAAACCAGACACCTGGCAACCCTAGCTCTGCCCCAGGCCCTGGTCCCACCCCTTTTCCCAAGCTCCCCACCCCCGCCCCGCCTCTTCCTGCCCCAGGCCCCATCCCTACCCCTTCTCCCAAACCCCCCACTTCCCCTTGCCTCTTCCCATCCAGTCCCACCCCCTCCCCCAAGCACCCCATCCCCCCTCCTCCCCCGTGACTCCTGCATGCTGCGAAATAGCTGATTGCAGTGGGAGGGAGGTGCTGAGGAGGGTGGGGAGATCTGGCTGCTGGTGGGTGCTAAGCACCCTCTAATTTTTTTCCATGGGTGCCCTCAGCTTATGCTGCTGAGTCTAAGTCCCCTTTGTGGCTCTAGCCCTTGTAGACTGGAAACAAGCTGTCCCTTAACCTTCTCTTGGGCACACTGCCTTGCTTCGTCTCCTTTAGTCACTGTCAGGCTGCTTTCCCTGACCTGCAGTCTTTCTTACTGCTCTTTATTGAACCCTTCCCAATTTGTAATGTGTGGGCATCAGATCTGGACAGAGTGCCCAAGAAAGGTCTTACCAGTGCTGTAAACAGAGAAAATCTCCTCTCTCTATTCCCTGCGTATACATCCGAGGATCACGTTAGCTCTCTTAGCTAGAGCATTGCCCTGCGAGGTCATGTTCACCTGGTTTCTATTACGACCATGAGTCCCTTTCTGAGACGCTGTGCTCCAGGTCCTGGACCCTGTTGTGATGGGATCACCAGGGTGCAATCTGGGACCATGGAACCACTGTGCCCTCTTAACTCTCCAGCCTGGGCTGTCTCTCACAATGCTTTGCTAGTGACAAGCAGCAAGCCCCTCCAGGCGCTGTTATACTTAACACAACCGCACGTGGAGCCCCACAGCCAGCTAGATTGCATGAATGCTCCCAGAGCCACTCATGAATCACACAGAGAAAGGCACTAATCAAAATCCCCCAGCTTCCAATCTTGTACCTCAGGAACATACCATCTTGCACTGCTCAAGACGAGCAGTGCAAGTTTATTAATTGGTTCACCATTTCATCAACAGAAAGTGGATATACATCAGCCTTTGTAAACCTGAGCAAACACTCTTATCAAACACTTCAGGCAAACTCACTGGTAAAGATAAACAGTTAAAGAAATGTATTGACTACAAAAGATAGATTTTAAGTTATTATAAGTGATAGGCAAAAAATCAGAGTTAGTTACCAAAATAAAATAAAATATAAGCACGCAGTCTAAACTCTCAACTCTGTTAGACCGGGGGACATCTAGATTTAAGCAGTTTTTCTCACCCCACTGGATATTGCAGTCCTTAATATACAGATTTTATCCTTAAACCTGGGCTGGTTTCCTCTGTTGGAGTCTTCAGTCTTCTGAGTGTCTTTGTTGCTTGAAGCATAGGTGGGGGAAGAAGAAAGGCCAAGCATGGGGCCCTTGTGTTCTGTTTATACCCTTAATCCCAAGTGCTTGGAGAACACAAGTCCTGGGCATCCTATCCCAAGTGACCAGTGAGGAGACATTCCCATACTCCCACTATTCCTTCCCCAGTTTCCTCCTCTGGACCACCCTCTAAGACACATTTCTCTGTGCTCCCTAGAAAGGGGTCCGTCCCTTCTGCAGCTACAAAACTCTGCCAGCTAACAACTGGGACAGTTTCCTTGGTTACTGACAACATCTCTCCTGTCCCCGATCCTGAGGGCATGTTGCCTTCTGGTGAAAAGGTGCTAGTCTAAGCCCCTCCCATACTTGGAAACATGCTGCTTCCCTGTGTTACAGAGTCACAGTAATCCTCACCCACCTCAGTGGTTTCTGAGATTCCCACTGTGATGGCCTGGACACCCTGGGGTGTCACTTGGTGTGCTGGGATGCCACTGAGTCAGACTATTCTGCTAGCCTGGGCCCCCTTTTCGCCTGGTCTATCTGGGATAGGCTCCCCAGCCTTTTCCAGCCAAGCACGCAGGCACGGCCACACCCACCTCCACAGAAAGACAGAGATACGCTCTGGGAAGGCTCATCTTAAGGGGCTTGCCACAGCACCCAGGTGTCCACCCCACCCCCCGCTTGGAGTACAAACCCAAAATCATACGAAATTCGCCTCTTCCCTAATGTGGAAGAGGGTATGCACAATTTCTCTCCCCCCTGTTAGAAATCACATACACTGGGTTGTATTATAATCCAGAAATACATTTATTAACTATAACAGGTGTATTTTAAATAGTTAAGGAGGTAGCACACAGAACAAGGCACATTGTCTTGTCACCAAGTTAAAGAAGTATGGGCTGGATGAATGCACTATAAGGTGGGTAGAAAGTTGGCTAGATTGTCGGGCTCAACGGGTAGTGATCAATGGCTCCATGTCTAGTTGGCAGCCGGTGTCAAGTGGAGTGCCCCAGGGGTCGGTCCTGGGGCCGGTTTTGTTCAATATCTTCATAAATGATCTGGAGGATGGTGTGGATTGCACTCTCAGCAAATTTGCGGATGATACTAAACTGGAAGGAGTGGTAGATACGCTGGAGGGCAGGGATAGGATACAGAGGGACCTAGACAAATTGGAGGATTGGTCCAAAAGAAATCTGATGAGGTTCAATAAGGATAAGTGCACAGTCCTGCACTTAGGACGGAAGAACCCATTGCACAGCTACAGACTAGGGACCTAATGGCTAGGCAGCAGTTCTGCGGAAAAGGACCTAGGGGTTACAGTGGACGAGAAGCTGGATATGAGTCAGCAGTGTGCCCTTGTTGCCAAGAAGGCCAATGGCATTTTGGGATGTATAAGTAGGGGCATAGCCAGCAGATCGAGGGACGTGATCGTACCCCTCTATTTAACATTGGTGAGGCCTCATCTGGAGTACTGTGTCCAGTTTGGGGCCCCACACTTCAAGAAGGATGTGGATAAATTGGAAAGAGTCCAGCGAAGGGCAACAAAAATGATTAGGGGTCTGGAACACATGACTTATGAGGAGAGGCTGAGGGAACTGGGATTGTTTAGTCTGCAGAAGAGAAGAATGAGGGGGGATTTGATAGCTGCTTTCAACTACCTGAGAGGTGGTTCCAGAGAGGATGGTTCTAGACTATTCTCAGTGGTAGAAGAGGACAGGACAAGGAGTAATGGTCTCAAGTTGCAGTGGGGGAGGTTTAGGTTGGATATTAGGAAAAACTTTTTCACTAGGAGGGTGGTGAAACACTGGAATGCGTTGCCTAGGGAAGTGGTGGAATCTCCTTCCTTAGAAGTTTTTAAGGTCAGGCTTGACAAAGCCCTGGCTGGGATGATTTAATTGGGGATTGGTCCTGCTTTTGAGCAGGGAGTTGGACTAGATGACCTCCTGAGGTCCCTTCCAACCTGATATTCTATGATTCTATGACATTACTAAGAAAATAAAACAGATCACGCAAACTAAGTTTAAAACACTAAAGAAAATAGTTACATGTGAGTTCCCACCCTAAATATGACCCTTCCAGCCTGGGCCTAGTTCTTTCCCCCTGTTCAGTCTTAGTTGTTTCCAGCAGTCATCTTGCATGGGGTAGCAGGTGAGAACTGACTACCCGGATTACCTCACTCCCCACCCTTAAATAGGATTTGCATAAGGTAAGAGTCCTTTGTTTCCTAGTTTAATCCCACCCCCCTCAGCTTCTCGTGGAAAAGTACAGAACTCAAGCTGGGTTCCAGAATCAGGTGACATGGTTACATGCCTCTGTAGGGCCCTTGTAGTCTGTCAGGGTTCCCTCCTGTCAGGGTTCCTTCCCCACTCTGAACTCTAGGGTACAGATGTGGGGACCCGCATGAAAGACCCCCTAAGCTTATTTTTACCAGTTTAGATTAAAAACTTTCCCAAGGCACAAATTTCACCTGTAAGGATATCAGAGGGCCAATCTACCCTGGCAAAAATATCTGTTAGTGCTTTGCACACACTAGTATCATAGAATCATAGAATATCAGTGTTGGAAGGGACTGCAGGAGGTCATCTAGTCCAACTTCCTCCTCAAAGCAGGACCAATCCCCAACTAAATAATCCCTACCAGGGCTTTGTCAAGCCTGACCTTAAAAATATCTAAGGAAGGAGATAAGTCATGTGTTCCAGTCCCCTAATAATTTTTCCACATCTTTCTTGTAGTGTGGGGCCCAAAACTGGACACAGTACTCCAGATGAGGCCTCACCAATGTCGAATAGAGGAGAA
Organism: Lepidochelys olivacea; assembly: GCF_965140295.1. Lineage (NCBI taxonomy): Eukaryota > Metazoa > Chordata > Testudines > Cheloniidae > Lepidochelys > Lepidochelys olivacea. The sequence goes on from NC_140417.1 coordinate 50,798,371, forward strand.
CGATCACGTCCCTCGATCTGCTGGTAATGCCCCTACTTCTACATCCCAAAATGCCATTTGCCTTCTTGGCAACAAGGGCACACTGTTGACTAATATCCAGCTTCTTGTCCACTGTAACCCCTAGGTCCTTTTCGTCAGAACTGCTACCTAGCCATTCAGTCCCTAGTCTGTAACGGTACATGGGATTCTTCCGTCATAAGTGCAGGACTCTGCACTTGTCCTTGTTGACCCTCATCAGATTTATTTTAGCCCAGTCCTCTAATTTGTCTAGGGCCCTCTGTATCCTATCCCTACCCTCCAGCGTATCTACCTCTCCTCCCAGTTTAGTGTGATCTGCAGACTTGCTGAGGCTGCAATCCACACCATCCTCCAGATCATTTATGAAGATATTGAACAAAACTGGCCCCAGAACCGACCCTTGGGGCACTCCACTTCATACCGGCTGCCAACTAGACATGGAGCCATTGATCACTAGCCCTGGTATTGCTTAGAGCTACTGCTTCCGGCCATCAGGTGGCAAAATCCATGAAAGTCAGTATGTACTGATTTCCTCTGTGTGTCTTTTTTGGGAAACGACCCAGAATATCCACAGCTACTTGCTGAAATGGAACCTCAATGATGGGGAGTAGCTGGAGGGGGCTTTGACCTGGTCTTGGGGTTTTCCCACTCTTTGGCACACTTCACAAGACCGGACATAGGTAGAAACATCCTTGCCCATTCCCTCCCAGTGGAACAACTTCCACAAATGCTCTTTGGTTCTGTTCACCCCAGCATGGCCACTAGGATGATTGTGGGCTAAGCTTAAGAGCTTTACGCAGTACTTAGTTGGAACTACCAACTGTCTCTGAGGATGCCAGTCTTCCTGGTGTCTACCAGAAAGTTTCTTTGCATAAAAGTCCTCTTTCTACAACAAACCTGAATCGATTAGAAGAGCTGAGAGGTGGTGGGTTGCTCCGTGCCACCATCCAACCTCTCTGGAGGCTTTCATCTACTTCCTGTTCGGTCTGGAACTGTTCCCTTGATGCTGGAGACATCAGTTCCTCATTGGATTGTGGACCTGGGCTTGGTCCCTCTGGAAGCGATGCACGTAATGGGACTGTTTCTGTTGACTGTGAACCGCTCTCCGCTAGTGCACTATGTTGGGGTTCAGGCTCTGGCTGAGCATCTTGTGTAGGGTTATCTTCTGCTGCCGGTGCAGTTTCGGTGGGGCCCTCTGGTGTTGGGGTTGCAAGCATTGGATGTAGTGCTGGCAATGGTTCTGGTGCTGGTTGTTCCACCAGTTCTGGTTCTGGGTCTGGCTCTCTGTGACTGGATCCACTACTGCTGTCGCAGACGTTGGCATAGGGTCCGGTTTCATCACCTCTGACTGGGCCCTGGTAGAAGTCTCCGGAACAGAGCTACGTGTGACAGCTTGCTTAGCCTGGCTGCAGGTGACCATTCCCACTCTCTTGGCTAGCTTCACATGACTGGCCAAGTCTTCCCCCAACAACATGGAGATGGGATAATCATCATAGACTGCAAAAGTCCATGTTCCTGACCAGCCCTTGTACTGGACTGGCAACTTTGCTATAGGCAAGTCAAAAGAGTTTGACTTGAAGGGTTGAATCATCACTTGGACCTCTGGGTCGATGAAGTTGGGGTCCACTAAGGATTGGTGGATAGCTGACACCTGTGCTCCAGTGTCCCTCCATGCTGTAACCTTCCCACCCAAACTCACAGTTTTCCTCTGCTCTGAGGGTACCTGGGAGGCATCTGGGCCTGAGGACCTTTGGTGTGACCCCGGTGCAATGAACTGTAATCTGTTGGGGTTCTTGGGGCAGTTGGCCTTTACATGCCCCAGCTTGTTACATTTAAAACATCGCCCAACTGACTAGTCACTGGGGCGAGGTGGGTTGCTGGAGAATGGTGTGGTGGGACGATAAGGTGTCTGGGGTTTTCCTTGGGGTGTAGATGGGCTGCCCCCAGTAGTAGGGTGTGGTCTGAGGGTGTCCCTTCTGGTGTCCGCTTAAACTGAGACCAGGGTTGTTCCTCTCTCCTCCCTCCACCTGTTTTATTCCGGTTTGCCCCATCTCTCTGGCAGTCTGGGACTGCTTGCATTAATCAGCATAAGAAGCAAGATTTTCTGCTGAGTCCATTTTCTTATCCCATAAACACTGTTCTATATCATCATCGGACATATTCAGGAATTGTTCCTGAGCCATCAAATCACACACTCCTTCAAAGCCAGTGACACCCCTTCCTTCGACCCATTTAGCTAATAGATCCTTTATCTGGTTTACATAAGCCACATGACTTACTCCAGGCCCTCTCTTAAGGGTTCGAAATTTTACTCTGTAATTTTTAGATGTAACTTGAAATTGTTTTAAAATCAAATCCTTGAATTTATCATAGTCAGAAGCCTCATCAATAGGCATCTTGTTGAATATGTCCAGAGCTCTTCCAGTCAATTTTGCGACCAATGTGGTCATCTTGTGAGCATCAGGAATTTTATGGAGTGTGCACAGTCTCTCAAAGGTGAGAAAAGATTCAGCAATATCACTGGATTCATCATGCTGTGGACATAGTCGCTCCCATTGTTGGGGAAGGATTGTTAGGGTTATTCGGTATATTCTGCTGAGCCCTTGCCATTTCTATCTCCAGTGCATGCTTCCTCTCTTTTTCCCTCTCCTCCATTTCTTTTGCCTCCATAGCTCTCCTGTGGGCAGCTTCTTCTGCCTCCACCCTGGCTTTTTCTGCCTCCCTAGCAGCTTTTTCTTTGGCCGTTTCTGCCTCCCTAGCAGCTCTTTCTTTGGCCGCTTGTGCATCAATCGCCATCTGTCTGAGTTCTACCCATCTTTCATGTTCCTGCTGTCTTTCCTCAGCCTCAAATCTGGCTAATTCCAGTTTTTGTTGGACATTGCTTTCTGTCATCCTAGCCTCTCTGTGTTTAAACTAGCTATACCTGAGAGTTAGAAAGAAAAAAAAAAACCTGCTTGTGAATTCCCAATTCGCTGTACTGTAACCTGATACCTTTGCCTCTGATAGCTGTTCCCAGCCTACAGAAAAATCCGTTTGTTAAAAAAACTAACACCTCTGCCTCTAGGCAAATAGACAGAAAAAGCTCTAGCTGCTTTCAGTTAAAAAAAAAAACACACCTCTTCAGGTCTGTGCTTTTGGTTCAAAATGATCCCACCGCTCTGCCACCATGTCAGGGTTCTCTCCCCACTTGAACTCTAGGATACAGATGTGGGGACCCACATGAAAGACCCCCTAAGCTTATTTTTACCAGCTTAGGTTAAAAACTTTCCCAAGGCACAAATTTCGCCTTGTCCTTGAACAGTATGCTGCCACCACCAAGTGATTAAGACAAAGAACAGGAAAAGGACTTTTGGAGTTCCTATTTCCCCCAAATATTCCCCCAAGCCCTTACACCCCCTTTCCTGGGGAGGCTTGAGAATAAACAAGACGAGCACAAACTAGCCTTTGATTTTTAAGACCCAAAAAACCCAATCAGATTCTTAAAAAAACAGAATTTTACTAGAAGAACAAAAAAAGATAAGAGAACAACTCTGTAAGATCAGAATGGAAGATAATCTAACAAGTAGTCAGATTCAAAACATAGCGAATTCCTCTAGGCAAAACCTTAAGTTACAAAAAGACACAAAAATAGGAATACATATTTCCTCCAGCACAGCAAATTTCACAAGCCAAAACAAAGAAAACCTAACACATTTTCTAGCTAGATTACTTACTAACTTTACAGGAATTGGAGGGCTTGCATCCTTGATCTGTTCCCGGCAAAGGTATCACACAGACAGACAAAAGCCTTTTCCCCCACTCCAGATTTGAAAGTATCTTGTCCCCTCATTGGTCATTTTGGGTCAGGTGCCAGCCAGGTTACCTGAGCTTTTTAACCTTTTACAGGTAAAAGGACTTTGCCTCTGGCCAGGAGGGATTTTATAGCACTGTATACAGAAAGGTGGTTACCCTTCCCTTTATATTTATGACATAGCCATTCTTCACAGGCTGACCCACAGGAAGATTAAACTCTTTTACAGTCCACTGTCCTTGTTGTTGGGCCATCCACGCTGTCTGGCTTTTCCATTGTTGTACCTGAAGTGTTAGCAGTGGCGTCATCCAAAGTAGCATAGTTGAAATACAGATACATAGACAACATTGCTAATTTCAGATACAGAAATGATACAAGCATACAAATAGGATAATCACATTCAGTGAATCATATCCTTTCCAGTGATATCTCACATGAGCCATCTTGCATAAAGTATATCTCAGTTATATCATATTCATATCATAAGCATATTTTCATAAAGAACTGCCTCCGCCTTCTCTGGGCTCCCCTCTGGGACACATCTCCCTTTGCTCCTTAGAGCGGGATCCGTCTCTGGTTCAGCTAACAACCTGGATAGTTCACTCCCTGGCAGGCACTACATCCCCATCCCTTCCTGAGGAGGTGTTGCCTCCAACTGCTATGCAGGAGCTGGTCTCAGCCAACCTCCCAGCTGCAAGGATGTGGCTTCCCCCTGCTGTAGAGGAATCAAGGAGGCTCTCTCCCATTCTCTCAGCAGTTCCTGAGACCTGACCCTTTCCGTTGGGGGTCCCAGCATAAAACTTCTTGCTGTGGGAAAATACCTTAACCTGAACCACACAGAAAAAATCATAACCAAGAAGCGGGTCAACTAGGAGGTGTTCCATTACCCCCACGGTTGAAACACTTTCCAAATCTTCCTATACCACATGGATTTTAGCTAGTGGTATGAGGAATCTGCTTTCATCGACCCCCACAATCTCTGCCAGCCAGGTAATATACTAGACTTTAGGACCACACTCTGCTTAACCAGAGAGATCTGGGTCCCTGTATCATTCTGCACCAAGTACTCCCTGCCATCAATTCTGACAACCTTAACAATGCTCCATATCTGGTTCTTCAGAGGCTAATCTCACAAAACCAATATGATAGATTTCAATCACCTCGGGGGGGTTTCTGTGTTGAGGACAGCAGAACTAACATGAGCTATTGGTTGCCTGCTTCCTCCTAGCACAGGGCATTCATTCCTCAGAAGATCGGTGGAATTACAATAGCACCTTTTGGGCTCTTATGCTTTTTACAGGAGATTTGGGGTGAGGGTTAGAGGAATGATTTTGGGGAGGTGAGCACTCAGCCTACCAGCCACCCTCTTTCTTTATAGGGATAAAACAGGATCCTCCCTTCCCACCATGTTAAAGCCCCTCTTTTGGTGGTTTGCTTTCAAGAGATGCCTGGGTCTCTTCAAAGGCATCAGCTAGAGATGCCATCTCATCTAAAGATTTTTACATTTTTGTCCCATAGACACAGAAATGCTCTTGAGCAATAAGATCAAATATTCCTTCAAAGCTTGAAACACCTTTGCCCCTCACCCATTTTCCCATCATATCTTTCATTTTGTTCACATATTCGCCATGACTCATACCAATATCCATCCCTCTTGAGATTCCTAAATTTAACGCTATATGTTTCAGGGGTAATCTGAAACCTTTGCAAGACATCCTCAATGGACACACATTTCATTGAACACACTTCGAGCTTTACCAGTTCATTTTGCAATCAGGGTAGGAACTCTCTTGGCATCAGGGATTTCATGCACTGCACACAGCCTTTCAAAGGTAGTCAGATATTCAGCAGTATCGTCTACCTCATTGTATGAATGGTCCTAATTGTGGATTTTTGGAGTGATGGGAATCACTGGGGTCGGTGGATTCTGGTTTTGCTTTTCTAGTAGGTCCAGTTGGTGTTTTCGCTCTCTCTCTTTCCTTTATCTCCAGTTCTTTCAGTTCCAATATTCTATAGTGCTCTCTCTCTCTCTCTCTCTCTCTCTCTCTCTCAAAGGTCCAACTTTGCAATAGCTTCACTGCATTCACTAATTTTCCTGCTTTTCTGTCCCTACTTCCCTTTCCCAAAATAAACAAACAGAAAATAACAAACCGGTAGCCTCCTCCTGACTGTTCTTAGCCACACTTAAAGCCTCATTTAAAATCTTTATGCCAGTGTACGAAGTGCAAATCTTGCTCAATACAACAATATCTGTATTTCACCCTGATTGCTGCACCACTGACGGGCTCCCCGGTGTGAAGCCTGGGACTGTGAAAGTGCTGTGCCCCCTTAACTCTCCAGCCTGGGCTGTCTCTCAAAATGCTTTGCTAGTGACAAGCAGCAAGCTCCTCCAGATGCTGTCATCACTCAGGACAAACACATGTGGAGCCCCACACCCAGCTAGATTGTATGAATGGTCCCAGAGGCACACATGAATCACACAGAGAAATGCACCAGCCAAATCCCCCCAGCTCCCAGCCTTGTACCTCAGGATATACCATCTTGCACTGTGTGACAGGTTGGGTCACAGAAACCCCCTTGGGACTGCCACCTGATGTTCTGAGACTACCTCTAAGCCTGTTTTCCCTGGCAGCTTGGGACTTCAGTACCTTGCCTGGTTGTGCTAAACATGCTAGCCTGCTACAAACACAGACCCAGATCTGAACCACATCCCCAAAAGTTGCAGGCTTAACTAAAAACAGCTTAAGAAGTGTTCCTGTCTCCAACACCCAGATACCCAGTTCCCAATGGGATCCAAACCCCAAATAAATCTGTTTTACTCTGTATAAAGCTTATACAGGGTAAACTCATAAATTGTTCACCCTCTATAACACTGATAGAGAGATAAGCGCAGCTGTTTGCTCCCCCAGGTATTAATACTTGCTCTGGGTTAATTAATAAGTAAAAAGCGATTTTATTAAATATAAAAAGTAGGATTTAAGTGGTTCCAAGTAATAACGGACAGAACAAAGTAAATTACCAAGCAAAATAAAACAAAAACACACAAGTCTAAGCCTAATACAGTAGGAAACTAAATGCAGGTAAATCTTCCCCTCAGAGATGTTCCAATAATCTTTTTTGACAGGCTAGTCTCGGTCCAGCAATCACTCACACCACTGTAGTTACTGTCCTTTGTTCCAGTTTCTTTCAGGCATATCTTTGGGGTGGAGAGGCTACCTCTTGAGCCAACTGAAGACAAAAAGGAGGGGTTTCCAAGAGCTTATATAGTCTTTTTCTTGTGGGTGGAAACCCCGCTCTTCTCCTGTGTAAAATCCCCTCAACAAGATGGAGTTTTGCAGTCACCTGGGCAAGTCACATGCCCATGCATGACTCAGTTCTTTACAAACACCATTGTTTACATGTTAGTTTGAATGTTCCCAGGAAAGCTACAATATGGATTGGCGTCTTCCAAAGTTCATTGTTAGTTAAGTACTCCCAATTACTTGAATAACCCCTTCAAACTATGTTGACCAAATCTGTCTTATGTGCTTCCTTCAGCAAACACTTTAAATACAAGCATAGAGCCAATGCTCATAACTTCAGATATAAAAGTGATACATGCATACAAATAGGATGAATATATTCAGTAGATCATAACCTTTGCAAGGATATGTTACATGGCATATCTAGCATAAAACATATCCCAGTTATGTCATATTTACACTCCTAAGCATATTTCTAAAAAGCATTATGGGGTGCAAGGTCACACACTGCTCAAGGCAAGCAGTGCAAGTTTATTAATTGGTTCACCACTTCATCAATGGAAAGTGGATATACACCAGCCTTTGTAAACCTGAGCAAACACTTTTATCAAACACTTCAGGCAAACTCACTGGTAAAGATAAACAGTTAAAGAAATTTATTGATTATAAGTGATAGGCAAAAAGTCAGAGTTAGTTACCAAAATAAAATAAAATAAAATATAAGCATGCAGTCTAAACATCCAACCCTATTAGACTGGGCAACATCTAGATTTAAGCAGTTTTTTTCACCCCACTGGATATTGCAATCTTTAATATACAGATTTGTTCCTTAAACCTGGGCCAGTCTCCTCTGTTGGAATCTTCAGTCTTCTGAGTGTCCTTGTAGCTTGAAGCATAGGTGGGGGAAGGAGAAAGGCCAAGCAGGGGGCCCCTGTGTTCTGTTTTATATCCTTAATCCCATGTGCTTGGAGAACACAAGTCCAGGCATGTCTGGTGGTCATTGCTGAATCACAAGATGAAGCAATATCCTGGTGTGTCTCCTGTGAGCGAGTCATTGAATTGTAACTCCTCTTCTGGACAATGGCTGGTGATGTCTGTTCAGCACCCACCCAGGTGTTGATTACCTCTTCCCTTGTCATTGTCTCTGGGGAGCTAGTATCTGGGTGCTGCCCAAACCCACAGCATGCAACACATTCTCATAACTTCATATGCATTAATGATGTACTTATTTAGATGGGACAGTGGGTTTCAGCAGATCATAACCTTTCCTATGATACCTCACAATTATATATAAATGAGGGGGTTACAGGGCGCTCCCCCAAGGTATAAAATGTCATACCTATTTGGCAGGGATGGCCTGCATTCTTTGTTCCTAGATGAATGCCGTTGCATTGAGCTGCATTAAGACATGTTGTTCAGATAGGATTAGTCTGCTGTAAGACATTTGACTCAGTCTCACACAAAATCCTAAATAAAAAATATAAGCACTATGCACAATCCGTGTAGCATCCTGGCAAGGTGGAGGCGCTGCAGCAGGTTAACAGGTCCTGGCTGGTCCTGTGGCTGCTTGGGCCAGAGTATAAAAGGAAGGGGAAGGACAAGATGCCTTCTCCTCATGGGGCTGGCTAAAGCCTCTGCACATTCTCCCCAGTCTTTTCAGTGGATTTACTTTGTGAGTGTTTGGGTAAAAAGCAAGCCCGGGCCAAGGCTGTAAAAGCACTGATGTCTATAGGGCTAGTTCCATTGCCTGCCTGGGGAACCCAGCTTGGTATCTTGATAGCTTTTTTAGCAAGTTTGGTTGTTAAAGATCACAGTGCTGATGTAAGGTTCTTAGACACCTGAAAGGCTTTTGACTTGGGACTGCATGACACTTTGAGTAAAAACTAGAATGATATAAAATGAACATGGCACATGATGAATGGATTAAATGCTGGCTGGCAGATAGGGCTCAAAATGGAACTGAGAATGGGGAATTGAGTGGGTGTGTGTTTCCGGTGGGTCCCCCAGGGTTTGGTTCTTGGCCCTATGCTATTTAACATGTTTACTGATGACCTGGAAGAAAACGTGTAATCATCATCGATAAAGTTTGCAGATGATCCAAAAATTGGGGGAGTGATAAATAATGAAGAAAACAGATCACTGATATGGATCACTTGGTAAATGGAGAGCAAGCAAATAATATGCATTTTAATACTCTATCCTGGGAAGCAGTGACTCTGAAAAAGATTTGGGGCAATGGTGGATACTCAGCTAAATATGAGATGCCTGTGTGACCGGTGGCCAAAAGGGCTAATGAAATCCTGGTGTGAGCGCTCTAGAATAGTGTGTTCAGTTCTGGAGTCCACAACTCAAGAAGGATGTTGATAAATTGGAGAGGGTTCTAAGAAGAGCCACGAGAACAGCCTCACCTCAGTCCCTGGAAAAATCATGGAGCAGGTCCTTAAGGAATCCATTTTGAAGCACTTGAAGGAGAGGAAGGTGATCAGGAAAAGTCAACATGGATTCACCAAGGGCAAGTCATGCCTGACCAACCTGATTACCTTCTATGATGAGATAACTGGTTCTGTGAATATGGGGAAAGTGGTAGACGTGATATATCTTGACTTTAGCAAAGCTTTAGCAAAGCTTTTGATACAGTCACCCACAGTATTCTTGCCAGCAAGTTTAAAAAGTATGGATTGGATGAATGGACTACAAGGTGGATAGAAATCTGGCTAGATTGTTGGGCTCAATGGGTTCAACATCTTCATTAATGATCTGGATAATGGGATGGATTGCACCCTCAGCAAGTTTGTGGATGACACTAAGCTGGGAGGAGAGGTAGATACATTGGAGGGTAGGGATAGGGTCCAAAGTGACCTAGAGAAATTGGAGGATTGGGCCAAAAGAAATCTGATGAGGTTCAACAAGGACAAGTGCAGAGTCCTGCACTTAGGACTGAAGAATCTCATGCACTGCTACAGTCTGGGGACCGACTGGCTAAGTAGCAGATCTACAGAAAAGGACCTGGGGATTACAGTGGATGAGAAGCTAGATATGAGTCAGCAGTGTGCCCTTGTTGCCAAGAAGGCTAACGGCATATTGGGCTGCATTAGTAGGAGCATTGTCAGCAGATCGAGGGAAGTGATTATTCCCTTCTATTCAGCACTGGTGAGGCCACATCTGGAGTATTGTGTCCAGTTTTCGCCCCCCCCCCCCCCACTACAGAAAGGATGTGGACAAATTGGAGAGAGTCCAGCGGAGGGCAAGGAAAATGATTAGGGGGTTGGGGCACATGATTTATGAGGAGAGGCTGAAGGAACTGGGCTTATTTAATCTGCAGAAGAGAAGAGTGAGGTGGGATTTGATAGCAGCCTTCAACTACCTAAAGGGGGGTTCTAAAAAGGATGGAGTTAGGCTGTTCAAAGTCATGGCAGATGTCAGAACAAGGAGCAATGGTCTCAAGTTGCAGTGGAGAGGTCTAGGTTGGATATTAGGAAAAACTATTTCACTAGGAGGGTGGCGAAGCACTGGAATGGTTTACTTAGGGAGGTGGTGGAATCTCCATCCGTAGAGATTTTTATGACCCAGCTTGACAAAGCCCTGGGTAAGATGATTTATTTGGAGTTGGTCCTGCTTTGAGCAGGGGATTGGACTAGATGACCTTCTGAGTTCTCTTCCAACCCTTATCTTCTAGGATTCTATGATTCTATGAATGAGTAACTAAACCATCCTTCGGTTATCTGCCAACACTCCCCCTCCCCCGCAGCTGCATGTCACCAGCACATGTTACTCACAAGGACTGTACATTTTCTTCCAAATCATTGGTAAAGATCTGGAACAGCAGTGAGCTGAGAACAGATCCCCACAAGAACCCCCCCCCCCACTGGCTGATGATTTTCTGTTGACAAGCTGCGATGGCTGTCCACCCCACACAGGACTGGAAGGGGTTAAGGTGGCCAGGCAGGCCAATTAGCTGCAGAGGCTGCACCTGGAGGAGGAACTTCATAGCAAACAAATATTTCAGCCGGGCTCCTCGGGCTGGCAGAGAAAGCGCTAACACCCTCCAATGGCTGGACATTGAAGCTGGACAAAGTCAGTCTGGAAATCAGGCTTACATTTGCAACAGCTGGAAGAATTAACCATTGGAGCCATTTACTGGGGTCCTAGTGGATTCCCTGGCACTGTCAATTTCTAACTCACAACTGGCTCTGCTCTAGGAAGTGTTGTGGGGCTGCTCTCTCACCTGGGCCAAATAGGCTCAACCGAGCTGATCACAGGAACCCTTCTGGCCTTCAAAGCTGGAATCTATATAAATAAACTCCAGTGCAATTCCTGTGAATGAGGTTCTAGAGTAGGGTTGCCAGGCATCTGGTTTTCAACTGGAACACCCGGTCGTAAAGGGACCCTGGCGGCGCCAGTTGGCACCACCAACCTGGCCACTAAAAGTCTGGTCGGCAGCACAGCAGGGATCCGGTGCTAAGGCAAGCTCCCTACCTACCCTGGCTCAGTGCGGCTCCCAGAAATGGCCGCCAGATCACAGCAGCCTGTAGGCTCATGGGTGGCCAGGGAGGCTCTGCCCATGCCCCAGGTGCTAGCTAAGCAGCTCCCATTGGCTGGGAACTGCGACCAATGGGAGCTGCAGGGTTGGTGCCTGCAGACAAGAGGGCAGCATGCAGAGCTTCATTGGCTGCCCTGCATCTAGGAGCGGTAAGCGCTGCCAGGACCCCACACCTACTCCCACACTAAAACTCCCTCCCAGAGCCTGCACCCCACAACCCCTCCATACCGCAACCCCCTGCCCCAGCCCTGAGCCTACTCCTGCATCTGAAACCCCTCATCCCTGGCCCCACCCCAGAGCCCACACCCCCAGCCAGAACCCTCATCCCCCTGCCCCGCAACCCCCTGCCCCAGCGCAGAGCCCTCTCTCACACCCTGAACTCTTAATTTCTGGCCCCACCTGGAGCCTGCACCACCAGCCCTTTAGTCATACTCCCCATCCCAACCCCCTGCCCCAGCCCAAAGCCCGCTCCCACACCCCAAACCCCTCACCTGTCCTCACCCCAGAGCCCGCACCCCAGCCAGAGCCCTAACTCTCTTGCTCCAGCCCAGTGAAAGTGAGTGAGGGTGGGGGAGAGCGATTGATGGAGGGAGGGGGGGTGAAGTGAGCGGGGGTGGGGCCTCTAGGAAGGGGACAGGCAGGGGTGGGGCCTTGGTGGAGCGGTGTTCAGTTTTGTGCAATTAGAAAATTGACAACCCTACTCTAGGGAGCAATCTGGATTGTATGGGGTGTGGCTACATTGCAATGAGACCTGTGGCTGGTCCATGTCAGCTGATGCAGGCTCATGAGACTTGGGCTGTGGGACTGGAAAACTGCAGTGTAGACATCAGGTCTCGGACTGGTGGCTAGGCTCTGGGACCCTCTCCCATTGCTCTATTTTGCAGAGAACCATGTTGACTGGGGTTAATCATGCTGCCACGTATTTATTCTTTGCTACTTCTGTCATCCATTCCATGGCTTTGTCCAACCGTTTGCCCAACCCTGTTTGCCTTTTCCAGGTGGTGGCTCAACATTAGCATATGTCCAGTCCCCTGGGTCTTGCCCTGTATATCATCAGAGGGGTAAAGGGAGGAGGGGGAGGTAGGGCAGGCTCAGAATTTCTCCCTATTTTGTTCTTATGTTGTAGATAGTGTTGTTTTACAAACAATCAAGCAATTGCAGAGCCAACCTGGCTGTCACCGAGAAGCCAGGGTTACAGCAGAAAGAGCTAGTGCTAGCATGGGCTGGATGCAGGGAAAGCAGCTTTGCTGTCAGAGCCCAGAGCTGCAGTGGGGTTACCGGGAGCTACTCTCTCACTCCCCTGCAGGCCATACCCTGACCCCAGACAATGCCCAGACCCCAGGGCAACAAAAATGATTAGGGGTCTGGAACACATGACTTATGAGGAGAGGCTGAGGGAATTGGGGATGTTTAGTCTTCAGAAGAGAAGAATGAGGGGGGATTTGATAGCTGCTTTCAGCTCTCTGAAAGGGGGTTCCAAAGAGGATGGCTCTAGACTATTCTCAGTGGTAGCTGATGACGGAACGAGGAGTAATGGTCTCAAGTTGCAGTGGGGGAGGTTTAGGTTGGATATTAGGAAAAACTTTTTCACTATGAGGATGGTGAAACACTGGAATGCGTTACCTAGGGAGGTGGTGGAATCTCCTTCCTTAGATATTTTTAAGGTCAGGCCTGACAGAGGCCTGGCTGGGATGATTTAGTTGGGGATTGGTCCTGCTTTGAGCAGGGGGTTGGACTAGATGACCTCCTGAGGTCCCTTCCAACCCTGATATTCTATGATTCTATGAATGATGATACCTCACAGTGCCATTGCATGCCTCACCGCCCTCTTTTCTTTGCCCATCACAGCGGTGTCAGCATTCGGAAAGAAATTCACGTCGTTCTGGTGAGGAAATGCTGCAAGGTGAGTCACACTCAACTGCCCCGATGCCCCATCCCATGGCCATCCTGATGTATGAACCTTTGCCTCCCCACAGCTACTCTGACACACCAGTCCTCACCTCCCCAAAGCCGCCGCAATGCACCAGCCCTCGTCTCCCCACAACTGCCCTGACGAACAAATCCCACAGCCACCCAACATCCCAGCCAACACCACCCCTCAGTGTGCCAGCCCTTACCTCCTCACAGCCACCCCAAAGCACCAGCTGTCACATCCCCACAACTGCCCCAATGCGCCAGCCATCGTCCCCCACCAGCCGCTCTGATGTGCCAGCCCTTGTATCCCCACAGCAGCCCCAAAGTACCAGCCCTGGCCTCCACACACCTATCCTGATGCGCCAGCCCTCACCTCCCCGTAGCCACCCAGATGTGCCAGCCCTCACCTCCCTACAGCTGCCCCGAACCACCACTCCTCGCCTCCCCACATCCACCCTCAACCACAAGCCCTTCCCTCCCTGTTGCCACCCCGAAGCACCAGCCCTCAAATACCCACAGCCACCCTGACAAGTCAGCCCTCGCCTACCTACAACAACACTGATGCTCCTGTCCTCACCTACCTACAACTGCCCTGACGCACCAGCCCTCACCTACCCTCAGCAACCCCAATGCGCCAGCCCTCGCCTCGCCTTGCCCTGATGCATCAGCCCTTGATTCCTCACAGCCACCCTGATGTGCCAGCCATCGCCTCCCCATAACTCTTCTGACGCGCCAGCCCTGACTTTCCCAAAGCCACACTGATGCACTACCCTCGCCTCCCCAAAGCTGCTCTGACATGCTAGCCCTCGCCTCCCCGATGCATCAGCACTCGCCTTCACACAGCAGCCCCAATGCACCAGCCCGCCCCTCCCCACAACAGCCCCAATGCACCCGCCTTCACATCCCCACAACAGCCCTGACACACCAGCCCTCGCATCCCCACAGCCACCCTGACATGACAGCCCTCGCCTACACATAACCACCCTGATGTGGCAGCCCTCACTTCCCCACAGCCACCCTGATGCACCAGTCCTCGCCTCCCCATGGCCGCTGTGACGTGCCAGCCCTTACCTCCCCACGGCCACCATGATGCGCCAGCTCTCACCACCCTGACGCTCCAGCCCTTGCTTCCCCACAGCTGCCCTAACATGCCAGCCGTCGCTTCCCCACAGCTGCCACAATGCACCAGTCCTCGCCTCCCCACAGTTGCCCTGATGCACCATCCTGTGGCCACCCAATGTGCCAGCCCACACCACCCCCCAGTGTGCCAGCCCTCGCCACCCCATCAAAATCCCAAGGCACCAGACCTCACCTCCCAACAAGTGCCCTGACGTGCCAGTCCTCACCTCACCAGAGCCACCCTGATGCGCTAGCCCTCACTTCCCCATTGCCTCCCTGACACACCAGCCCTCGGACACCATGGCCCCCCCAAAGCACCAGTCATCGCCTCCCCACAACCACCCTGATGTTCACCTCACCTCATCTCCCTACAGCTGCCCTGATGCACCAGCCCTCACCTCCGCATAACTGCCTGACGCACCAGCCCTTGCCTGACCATAACTAACTTGACAAACCAGACCTCACTTCCCCACAACCGCCCTGATGCAGCAGTCCTTGCCTTTCCACAACCGCCCTAAACCACCAGCCCTTCCCTCCCCATTGCTACCCCGATGCACCAACCCTCCCCTCCCCACAATGGCCCCAATGCACCCACTTTCACCTCCCCACAATGGCACTGACGTGCCAGGCCTCACATGCCACAGCCACCCTGATGCACCAGCCCTCGCCTACACACAACCGCCTTGAGGCGCCAGCCCTCACCTATACACAACTGGCTTGATGTGCCAGCCCTCGCCTACCCACAAGTGCCCTAATGTGCCAGCCTTTGTTTCCCCACATCTGCCCTGACATGCCAGCCCTCGCCTGCCTACAGCTGCCCTGATGTGCCAGCCCTCGCCTCCCCACATCTACCCCAACGTACTAGCCCTCGCTTCCCCACAACCACACTGATGCACCAGCCCTCGCCTCCCCACAACAGCCCGAACCACGAGACCTCGCCACCCCACAGACACCCTGACATGCCAGGTCTTGCCTCCCCATGGTTTCCCTGATGCACCAGCCCTTGACTCACCACAGCTGCCGTGACACGCCAGCCCTTGCCTCCCCACAGCCATCCCGAAGCACCAGCCGTCGGCCCCCCCATAGTTGCAGTGATGCGCCAGCCCTCACTTCCCCACAGCCACTCTGACACGCCAGCCCTTCTCTCCCCATAGCAGCCCTGATACACCAGACCTTGCCTCCCCACTGCTGTCATGATGTGCCAGTTCCGCAACATACCAGACTTTCCCTCCGCACAACCTCTGAGGTCGCAGCCCTTGTCACCCCACAGCAGTCTTTACGTGCCAGCCCTTGCTTTCACACATCCGCCCTGACGCTCCAGTCCTCACATCCCCACATACGCCCTGATGCACCAGCCCTGGCCTCCCCACAGCCACCCACATCTGCCAGCCCTTGCCTCCCTATGACTGTCCTAATGCACCAGCCCTCACCTCTCCATAGCTTCCCTGATGCACCAGCCCTCCCTTCAGCACAGCTGCCCTGATGCTTCCCCGCAGCCACCCTCATGCCTCAGCCCTCACTTCCCCATGGCTGCCCTGATGCACCAGACCTCGATTCCCCACAACCACCCTGACATACCAGCCCTCACCTCCCCATAGCTGCCCTGAAGTGTCAGCCCTTGCTTCCCCATAGCCACCCTGATACACCAGCTCTCGCTTCACCATAACCTCCTTGACATGCCAGCCCTGGCCTCCCAACAAATGACCTGACACAACAGCCCTCTTTTCTCCACAGCCGCTCTGATGCGCCAGCCCTTCTCTCCCCACAGCCACCCTGATGCACTAGCCCTCACTTCCCCACAGCTGCACTGACATGCCAGCCCTCACTTCCCCAGAGCCGCCCTGACACGCCAGCCCTCACCTCCTTTCAGCCACCCTGATGCGCTAGCTCTCGTATCCCCAAAACTGCCCTGACACAACAGCCCTTGCCTCTCCACAGCCGCCCTGATGCACCAGCCCTCTCCTACCCACGACCAATGTTCCCTCTAATTTTTGACAGGCCGTGTGTGCAAAAAATTTCTTCTGTGGAAATTTTTGACAGGCCATGTGCGCAAAAAATTTCTGTGTGTATTGTGCTTCTCCGCAAATTTTTGTGAGCGCGGTGTTTCGCCGTGTGCGCTGGCTTTAGGATCTGTGTGCGTACACACACACACACAGCTTAGGGGGAACGGTGCCCATGACTGCCCTGAAACAACAGGCCTCTCCTCACCACAATCACCCTGACACGACAGCCCTCGCCTCCCTGTCCTGATGTGCCAGCCCTCATCTCTCCACAATCGCCCCGAAGTACCAGACCTCGGCACCCCACACACAACCTGATGAGCCAGCTCTTGCGTCCCCATGGCTACCATGATGTGCCAGGCCCCAACTCCCCACAGCTACCGCGACAAGCCAGTCCTCGCTTCACCAAAGCTGCCCTCGCTTGCCAACACTTGCCTCACCACAGCCACCCTGATGCGCCAGCCCACGGCTACCCAACCTGCCAGCCAACACCACCCCTGTATGGCAGCCCTCACCACCTGATCACTGTCCTGAATCACCAGCCCTGTCCTCTCCACAGCCTCTGGGAACCACAAGCACTCACCTTCCCACAGCCACTCCAACGCTCCAGCCCTCCCCTCCCCTCAACTTCTCTGAACCACAAGCCCTCGCCTCCCCATGGCAGCCCTGATGCACCAGCCCTCGCCACTCTACAGCCTCCCTGACACACCAGCCCTCACCTTCCCAAAGCCACACAGACACGCCAATTCCTGCCTTCTTAGAATTGTCCCAGCACACCAAAACTCACCTCCCCACAGCCACCCTGATGCACCAGCACTCACCTCCCCACAGCTGCTCTGATGAGCCAGCCCTTGCCTCCCCACAGCCAGGGCTGGTGCATCCAAGTGGCTGTGGGGAGGGGAGGGCTGGTGCATTGGGGCAGTTTTGGGACTGTGAGGGCTGGCATGTAAGGGTGGTTGTGGCGAGGCGAGGCCTGGAGCATGAGGGTGGCTTTCGGGAGGCAAGGGCTGGTGTGTCAGGGAGATGTGGGGAGGTGAGGGAAGGCGCACAGGGCAGCTGTGGGGAAGTGAGGGCTGCCATGTCACAGTGGGTTCTGCAGAGGGAAGGTCTCGTGCGTCGGGGCAGTTGTGCGGAGGCAAGGGCTGGTGCATTGGGATGGCCAGGGGAGGCGAGGGCTGGCACATCAGGGTGGCTGTGGGGACGCGAGTGTTGGCAAGCAAGGGCGGCTTTGGTGAAATGAAGATTGGTATGTCAGGGTAGCTGTGGGGAGTCGAGGGCTGGTACATCACAGCAGCCATGGGGAGTCAAGAGCTGGCTCATCAGGTTGTGTGTGGGGTGCTGAGGTCTTGTACTTCTGGGTGAGGGAGGTGATGGCTGGGCCTCAGGGCGGCTGCGGGGAGGTGAGGGCTGTCACGTCAGGGCTACTGTGGTGAGAAGAGGGCTGTTGTTTCAGGGCAGTCATGGGGAGGTGAGGGCTGGTGCATGACGTTGTCTGTGCAATGGCAAGGGCTGGCACGTCAAGGCGTCTGTGGAGAGGCACGGGCTCTTGTGTCAGGGCAGTTTTGGGGGGGCGAGCGCTGGCGCCTCTGGGCGGCTGTGGGGAGGCGAGAGTTTACGCACCAGAACAATTCTAGGGAGGCAAGGGCTGATGTGTCAGGGTGGCTGTGGGGTGGTGAGGGCTGGTGCACTGGAGCGGCCATGGGGAGGCGACTGTGGTTAGGAGAGGAATGTAATTTCAGGGCAGTCATGGGGAGGCGAGGGCTGGTGCATCAGGGCAGGCTCCCCACAGCCGCCCTGACGCGCCAGCCCTCGCCTCCCCACAGCCGCCCTGACGCGCCAGCCCTCGCCTCCCCACAGCCGCCCTGACGCGCCAGCCCTCGCCTCCCCACAAGCCCCCGATGTGCCAGCCCTCCCATCCCCACAACTGGCTTGACACACCTGCCCTTGCCTCTCCACAACTGCCTTGAGATGCCAGCCCTCGCATCCCCACAACCCCTCTGACGTGCCAGCCCTCTCCTCCCCACAACTGCCATTATGCGCTGGTTGTCACCTCCCCACAACTGCCCCAACGCGCCAGCCCTCGCTTCCCTACAGCTGCCCTGATGCACCAACCCTCCTCTTCTCACAGCCACCCCGAAGCACCAGCCCTCACCTCCCCATAACTCCCCTGAAGCACCAACCCTTGCCTCTGCACAACCGCTCTAAAGTGCCAGCCCTCGCCCTCCCCACAGCCGCCCTGACATGCCAGCCCTCGCCTCCCCACAGCCACATTGACATGCCTGCCCTCGCCTCCCTGCAGTCACCCTGAGGCACCAGCCGTGGCCTCCTCACACCCACCCTTACATGCCAGACATCACACCCCATACAACTGCCCTGAACCACCAGCTCTCGCCAGCCCACAGCCACCCTGATATGCCAGTGCTCGCCTCCCCACGGCTGCTCTGATGCAGCAGCCCTCGCCTCCCCACAACTGCCCCAATGCACCAGTCCTCGCTTCCCTACAGCCGCTCTGATGTTCCAGCCCTCATTTCCCCACAGCCATCCCGAAGCACCAGCCCTCACCTTGCCATAACTGCCAGACACGCCAACCCTCGTCTCCCCACAGCCACTCTGAACCACCAGCCCTCACCTCCACATTACTGCTCTGATGTGCCAGCTCTCGCCTCCCCACAACTTCTCCAATGCACCAGTCCTCTCTTTCCTATAGATGTCTTGATGTGCCAACCGTCGTCTTCCCACAGCAGCTCTGAACCACCAGCCCTCACCTCCCCGCAATTGCCCAGAACCAGCAGCCCTTGTCTCCCCATGGCCTCCCTGACATGTCAACCCTCAACTACCCACAACTGCTCCGACATTCCACTTCTCACTCTCACTTCCCCACAGTCACCCTGACGCACCAGCCCTCGCCTCCCCACAGCCACCCTGAAGCACCAGTCCTCGCCTCACCACAAGTGTACCAATATGCCAGCCCTCGCTTCCCCACAGCCGCCCTGAACCATTAGCCCTCACCTCCCCACAGCTGCCTTGACGTGCCAACCCTTGCCTCCCCAGAGCCGCTTTGAAGGAGCAACCCCCCCCGTTTCCCACAGCTGCCCTATGCGCCAGCCCTCGGCTCCCCGCTACTACTCTGACATGCCAGCCCTTGCTTCCCCAGAACCACCCTGATATGCCAGCACTCGTCTCCCCACAGCCACTCAGAAGCACCAGCCTTCGCCTCCCTACACCTGCCCTGATGCACCAGCCCTCCCCTTCCCGCAGCCACTCCAAGGCACCAGCCCTACCCTCATCACACCTGCCCTGATGTGCCAGACCTCATACCCCTGACAACTGCCCCGAACCACCAGCCTTTGCCACCTCACAGCCAGCCTGACATGCCAACCCTCACCTCCCCATGGTTGCACTGATGCACCAGCCCTCGTCTCCCCACAACTGCCCCAACACGCCAGCCCTCACTTCCCTACAGCCGCCCCAATGCGCCAGCCCTTGTCCCCCCACAGCCACCCTGAAGCACCAGCCCTCGCCTCTCCACAACCACCCCAAAGCACCAGTTTTTGCATGGGCTTGGTTTAAGCCATGAGGATACATTTTAAACCTCATAACTATGTACATGAAGTTATAACCTATAACATTACTTTAACAATTACCATAACATCACTATAACAACCATGCGCAGTGCATCATGAACCTTCCGAAGACACCAGACATGACAAACTTTCCATTGGATACTACACAATCATTTTATAAGGATGAACATGGGGGTGCTGGGTGTTCCCCCAACGTACAGAACATCACACCTCCCCTCTTAGCTTACTGCAAGAGGGTTAGTCACAAAGGCAGTTTGTGTTATTGTTCTCTTGGCATCCAGCCATTAAGGCCATGAGGCGGCGTGCCTCAGTTTCCCCATTCACACACAGCAAACAAGGTTTTTTATAGTTTCTCTGCTGTGATTAGCTTTAAACCTGTTTACAGGTATTAATTGAAAAGTAGCATTATCACAAGGTTTAACAGCAGTAACAAAATTCTTATCCCAAAACTTAATACCAAAATTTTTAATACGGATGGGTGTTTTTATACTATGCCCTCTGTTCAGATATTCTAGTTTGAGGTTAGTTTATTCATTACCCATGGTGTCCTTTGACTCTCTCGCATGTAATCAGTCACTGGCTTTTCCTTCGCTCCAGTGTTCCCTTCTGTATGAAGAAAGAAAAGGAGCACTTGTGGCACCTTAGAGACTAACCAATTTATTTGAGCATAAGCTTTCGTGAGCTACAGCATGCATCCGATAAAGTGAGCTATAGCTCACGAAAGCTTATGCTCAAATAAATTGGTTAGTCTCTAAGGTGCCACAAGTACTCCTTTTCTTTTTGCAGATACAGACTAACACGGCTGTTATTCTGAAACCCTTCTGTATGGGCTCTTAATTTTTAATCATGTTTCTGGCATTTTGATATCTCAGGGTCTGGCAAGATAGGTGTTCAGGGGGATCCTGCACATTGGCTGGCCCTTTGGGGAGCCATCTCCCAACCCCAGGACTGTACATATTCAGAAAATCCAGCTCCCCTTTTGGGGTTACCCTGTGTTTCCCCCTCCCAGCATTGAGTCCTTCCCTGCCCCCTAGAGGGCTGTGATCTGTGCTCTCTGGGCTAGGTGTGTTTACCCTTTGATCAGATTCACCTTTTCCCAGCAGCTTTCCCATAACTCTTCTCTGTGTTTCACCAGCCTAGGGAAAAACACCCCCTTCTCTGTCAGTTGGGTCATTTGTGCTCTCACAAACTACCACCTGGCAATTTCCTGCTCCCAACTCCTCTGTTATCACAGGCATTGGAACTGCATCTTGATTTAAAGAGACACAGTTACTTTCCAAAAAAGTATCAGAAATAGCATCCTGAAAAATTGGAACCTGGATTGGGGTATCCTCCGCCACCCCTTTCTCTGTCCCTGAGAAGTCAGCTGTGTGACTGCTCCCCTCCAGGAGGTTAGTTACACAGTTCCTTCTCAAAACCTGGGTCACAGCCTGAGTGGCCGGGTGCACAGATGCTGACCCAGCCATCCTCCTAGTGTCCTGGGCATCCTGCCCCAAGTGACTAATGAGGAGTCATTCCTGTACCTCCAGTATTCCTTCCACGGTTTCCTCCTCTGGGCCCCCTCCTAAGACACATTTCTCTGTGCTCCCCAGGTAGGGTTCTATCCCTTGTTCATCTGCAGAACTCTGCCAGCTAACAACTGGGACAGTTTCCTTAATCACTGATAACAGTTCTCCTGCCCCAGCACCTGAGGGCACATTGCTTTCAGCTGGAAAGGAGCTAGTCTCAGCCCTCCCTCCCCCCACACATACTTGGAAGCACCCTACTTCCCTGTGTTAGAGTCACAGGAATCCTCATCCACCTCAGTGGTTTCTGTGATTCCATGCCCCTTCTCTGGGCTCTCTGGGACACATTTCTCTCTGCTCCCTAGAGTCGGTTTTGCTTTTGGTTCAGCTGTAACCTGCTGGCAGCTAACAACCTGGACAGTTCTCTCCCTGGCAGGCATTACATCCCCCTCCCTTCCTGATGTGGTGTTGCCTCCAGCTGCAGTGCAAGAGTTGGTCTCAACCACCTTCCCACCTGGAAGCATGTGGTTTCTCCCTGCTGCAGATGAATCAAGAATACTCTCTTCCATTCTCTCGGCAGTTCCTGAGACTTAACCTTTCCCTTGGGGGTCCCAGCATAACACTCCCTCCTGCTTCAGGCAAATACTTTAACCTGAGTTACACGGAAAAAATCATTACCAAAGAGCAGGTCAAATACGAGGTGTTCCATTATCCCCACAATTAAAACACTTTCCAAACCACATGAATTTTAGCTAACAGTATGAGGAATCTGCTTTCACCCACCCTCACAATCTCTGCCATTTGGCCAGGCAACATACTGGCCTTTGGGACCACACTCTGCTTAACCAGAGAGATCTGGGCCCCTGTATCCCTCTGCCCCAAGTATTCCCTGCCATCAGTTTGGACAGCATTAACATGCTCCATATATGGTTCTGCAGAGGCCTCACAAAACCAGTATGATAGGTTTCAATTGCTTGGGGGGTTTCTGTGTTGAGGACAGCAGAACTAACATGAGCTATTGTTTGCCTGCTTCCTCCTAGCACAGGGCATTTATTCCTCAGTTGATCAGTGGAATTACACTGATAGGACCTTTTGGGCTCTTCTACTTTTACAGGAGATTTGGGAGGAGGGTGAGAGGAATGTTTTTGGGTCAGAGAATATTTAGGCTCCCAACCCCCTTCTCTCTTCCCAGGGGCAAAATGGGATCCTCCCTTCCCACCAGTTTGAAACCCTGGACCAGTGATCTGCTAGGTCACTTGAATCCTTGACTCTGGGAGCCAGCCCTACCCTGCTCTGCTCAGAGAACCCCCACTCCTGGGCTGTTCACACACAGCCTCTGGCATGTAATCTGCTCCTTGGTTTGTGCAACCAAATGACACTAGCCAATACCTCTGGTCCCAGACAAAACTCTAGGAACCTCCATCTTACAGTGTCCAGTTATGCCCGCTGGACGCTGCAAGCTTATATGAGTTTGTCAATTTAACAAAGAAATTGATATGTACCAGGCTTGTTATCCCAAGGGGAGTCTCTGCCACACTTCAAACCAAAAGTGCTGCTTCAGTTAGAATAAACAAACAGATTTATTAACTATAAAGATAGATTTTAAGTAATTATAAGTCAAAACATAACAAGTCAGATTTTGTCAAATGAAATAAAAGCAAAATGCATTCTAAGATGATCTTAACACTTTCAGTGCCCTTAGAAACTTAGATGCTTCTCACCTTCAGCCAGGCTCTCCCCTTTGATCAGCACTTTAGTCACTTGGTGTGGTGTCTGTAGATGTAGGTGGAAGAGAAAGAGAGATCATAGCAAATGTCTATCCCTTTTATTATGTCCTTTCTTCTCTCTTGGCTTTGCCCACCCACCCCCACCCTTCAGAGTCAGGTGAGCATTACCTCATCGCAGTTCCAAACTGACCAAAGGAAGGGTGGGGGGGTAAATCCCTCGAGAGTCTAACAGATTCTTTTGTTGCTGCCTAGGCCACTGTCCTTTGTTCCTGTGACTCTGGGCTCGGTTTCTCCCATACCTGCCCTGATGAGATGTGAACTGCCCCTCTGCTCTTGGAGAGTTTTTGCCTGGGCTTGCTTTAAGTGATGAGGATACATTTTCAGCCTCATAACTATATACATGAAATTGTAACCTATAATATTACAGTAACGTTACTGTAACAACTACTATAACATCGCTATAATAACCGTGCTCAGTGCATCATGAGCCCTCTGAAGACACCCACATGACAAACTTTGCATTGGATACCACACAATCATTTTATAAGGATGAATATGGGGGTGCTCAATGTTCCCCCAATGTACAGAGCGTCACACCTTCCTCTCCCCACAACCACTCTGAACCACCAGCCCTCGCCTCCCCACAGCCTCCCGCATGTACCAGCCCTCGTCTTCCCACAGCTGCCCCGAAGCACCAGCCTTCGCCTCCTCATAGTCCCCACAAAGCACCAGCCGCACCTCCCCACAACAGTCCCAGTGCACCAGCCCTTGCCATCCCACAGCCATCCTGACATGCAAGCCCTCACCTCCCCACAGCCGCCCTGACGCGTGGGCCCTAGCCTCCCCACAGCCGCTCTGATGCACCAGCCCTCACCTCTCCACAGCTGCCCTGACATGCCAGCCCTCTCCTCCCCAGAGCCTCCCTGACATGCCAGCCTTTGCCTCCCCACAGCCACCCGGAAGCACAAGCCCTCACCACCCCACAGACACCCTGATTTGCTAGCTGTTGTCACCCCATGGCTGCCCTGATACACCAGTCCTCGACTTCCCACAACTGTCCCAACACGCCAGCCCACACCTCCTGACAGCCGCCCTGACATGCCAGCCCTCGTATTCCCACAGCTGCCCTGAAGCACCAGCCCTCACCTCCTCACAATTACCTGGAAGCACCAACCCTCGCCACCCCACAGCTGCCCTGACACGCCAGCTCTTGCTTACCCACAAGGGCCCTGACGTGCCAGCCCTCGCCTCCCCACAGCCACCCTGACACGCCAGCCCTCGTCTCCCCATATCTGCCCTTATGTGCCAGCGCTCCCCTCCCCATGGTCGCCCCAATGCCCCAGCCCTCGCCTCCCCACAATCACCCTGACGCTCCAGCCCTCACCTCCCCAGAGCCTCCCAGATGCTCCAGCCCTCGCCTCCCCACAGCCACCCTGACGCTCCAGCCCTCGCCTCCCCACAGCCGCCCTGATATGCCAGCTCTCACCTCCCCACAGCCACCCTGACGCTCCAGCCCTCGCCTCCCCACAGCCGCCCTGATGCACCAGCCCTCTCCACCCCACAGCTACCCTGATATGCCAGCTCTCGCCTACCCACAACGGACCTGACATGCCAGCCTTCGACTACCCACAGCTGCCCTCACGCACCAGCCTTCGTCTCCCTACAGCCACCCTGACGTGCCAGCCATTGCCCCCTGTAACAATGCTGGTTCTGGCAGGACCCAACTGAGAGTACCAATTCAGGACAAATTGCTTAAAGCATGGCAATAACAGCCCAGGGCTGGGGTTCCTTTGCACACCAAGGCAAACCAAACCAGCCAAACAGAGAACACTTTGGTTTTACCCCACTGGCTATCCAGAAGTCATACGAGCAATTCCCTTAGACACTTCAGTTTCCCAGTATCACTACCATTGCCACTCATTATGGGGATGAATGGTTATGAAAACCAATACCCCAGTAAAACAAAAAATGTTCTCCCAATCCCAAAGGACCAAGCCCCAGATCCAGGCCAATATACAAATCAGATCTTACCCAAAAATCATGCTGTTGCCAATCCTTTAGAATCTAAAATCGAAAGGTTTATTCATAAAAGGAAAAAGATATAGATGAGAGCTAGAATTGGTTAAATGGAATTAATTACATACAGTAATGGCAAAGTTCTTGGTTCAGGTTTGTAGCGGTGATGAAATCAACTGGAGGTTCAAATCAAGTCTCTGGAGTGCATCCATAGCTGGGATGGGTCATTCAGTACTTTGTTTAGAGCTTCAGTTTGTAGCAAAGTCCCTCCAGAGGCAAGAAGCAGGATTGAAGACAAGATGGAGGAGCTGCAGCAGCCTTTTATAGTCTCTTGCCATGTGGTCTCCTTTCTTTGTTCCAAAGACAAGCATTCCAGCACATGGCATGAAAAAACCTTTGAGTTCTGTCCATAGGCATGTCCCTGCATTCCTTGCTGAGTCACAAGGTGTAGCTGCCTTCTCTCAATGGGTCATTTGTATAGCTGATGGTCCTTAATGGGCCATCAAGCAGGCTAGACAGTACTGATGCCAAATTGTCTGGGGTGTCACCCAGAAGCATAGCACAAGTTTGAAATACAGACAGTATAGAGCCAATACTTATAACTTTAAATACAAAACTGATACATGAATACAGATATGCTATCTGTATCATAACCAGCAAACCATAACCTTGTCTTAGACACCTTATACAAGATTTGGTGCCACAATGATCTATACAGTCCCAGTTTATGTCAGTAACGTCACACTCCGCACAACTGCCCCAACACACCAGCCCTTGCCTCCCCACAGCCACCGTGACACACCAGCCCTCATCTCCCCACAACCACCCTGACAAACTAGCCCTCGTCTCCCCACAACCACCCTGACAAACCAGCCCTTGCCTCCCCACAACCACTCTGAAGCACCAGCCCTCTCCACCCCACAACCGCCCCAAATAACTAGCCCTTGTTTCCACACATCCACCCTGGTGCCCCAGCCTTCTCTACCCTACTATTGCCCTGCTGTATTGGCCTTGCCTGATGTTCCAGACTAGGTGTGTGGGCTTTAAAGTGTCTGAGGAGGATGGGAATGGGTGAGAGCTTCCTGAGCAATGTCTGCAGAGGCCTGGGAATCAGCCCATCCAGCCCCCATCCATTCCCCACCAACCCATTCCCCGACTCCTTGGCCCCCATTAGCCCCTGCCACTTGCCCAAGTCACTGTCCCTCCAGCCACTCACCTGCTCCATACCCCACCAGCTGCCACCCACCATGTGCCCCCTCATTCTCCACCCACTCTCCAGCCCCTGCACACTGCACTGACCTCCCATCCTCTCTCCTGCCCAGTAACCCACCTGCTATTTGCTGACTGCACCGCCCTGCTCAGGCGGGAATTGCCTGGGGGTGCCTCTCATTAGATGCCCCAACCCCCCCACCACCCTCTTCCGCCGACAGGAGGCTGGGAAAGCGGGTGGCGATCTAGTCTTCGCAGTGGAAAAACCTATGAAGAAACCAGTGAATTCAGCAGGCAACGTTGGACTCTGGGTATAACAGTGAGTGCCCCTGGGTACAGCCGTGAAGGTGGGGTCTGCTTGGGGTACAGCTGCAAGGGGGACTGCTAGGGATGCAGCTGCATGAGGGTCTGATGGTACAGCTGCATGGAGGTCAGGGGTACAGCCACATGGGGGTCAGGGTACAGCTGTGAGGGGAACTGCTGCTTTTTGCCTTTTGCAGATTGGATTATGTGGAAATTTAGTGCTCATGAAATTAATGCCCATGGGCAGGGTCAGGCACACAACAAGCTTCCTCCCCCTGCTCTGCCAGTGCCTCTCAAACACCCGCCTTGCAGCCACCAGCTAGCCCAGCCCCATTCCACAGCCCCTGCTAGCCCAGCCCTGGGCTCCCCACTCTCCCAGCTCTGTCGGAGCCCTCTCTCCCAACCCACAGACCTCTGACATTCCAGCCCTGGGCTTCCCCCTCCCCCAGCTCTGCTGATGCACCTCATTCCCAACCCACAGCTCCCTGCTGTTCCTGAAAAGAGTATGCCTGTCGCTGAAGCCCTGTGTGGGCTTTGTGCTGATACCAGAATGCTCATTTCCCATGTGCCATGAGACTCAGTGCATTGGAGAGCAAAATGCCTGAGCACTGAGAAGACACTGGGCCAAGGTGTGGTACATTTGCTGTATGATGAAGCTGGCAGGGCGAAGATGGCTGGAAAAGGGCAGTGCCCCCCAAGCCAGGAGTGGATGGGCCATTTGAGAGGCCCTTGTCCCAGTGAGAAGAACAAAGTGTGTGAGGGGCTCAGCCTATCACTCCCTTCTCTGGGAACCAGACCCTGCCCCATGCCATCTCCTGGGCATGGCAGCCAGGCAGCTATTGCCCTAGGCTGCTCAGTGTCCAGGCCGGCTCCCCCAGCCCTGCTCTCACCAACATTCGCACCCTATGCGGCTGTTCACACGGGTACAGCAGAGGGTCTGACAGGGCAGACTGGTCCCTGTGGTGTGGGCACTGCATAGAATGTAATAACAGTCCCTGCCTGGGAGAGCTGGGAGTGAGAGATGGGACTGCCGGCCCATGTTTCCCCACAGAGATGAGTTGATCGCTCTTTGGCTGCCACTGCCCCAGCACCCTCCCCACCAGCCCTTTGCCAAGGGGGACTGGATGACACTGTAGCTGCTGAATCATGGCATGTCCAGGCCACTCCTCCTGCTTGGAGCATTACCCACTGCTTGGGTGTCTCTGGGCTGCTGAACCCCTGCCTGGCAATGGGTAGCTGAACAGCAGAGCTATGGCAGGAGAGCTGCGGGAGCCTGGCCTGGCTTGCTGGGGAGGTGGTGGGGCTGCAGTGCCAATTTGCAGAGGGTGAAATGCACAGCTCTGAGCCCAGATTTAAGCTAAGGGCCCACTGGGGCTGGGCAGTTCATTGGGTCAGGAGTTCCTCAGCCATCTCCTTGATTGTAAACAGGCTACACACTCCTCCCACTGGCCACTGTGCCTGCAGAGAGCTGTTCCCAAGCTAGAGGACTGTGTGTGCCAAGGGGGGCAGGAGGAGCAGGAGTGATAGCAAAACACTTGGAGCTCTGTCATGGATCAGGGCCCATTGCACCAGGCGCTGCACACACACACAGTTGTCAATGATCTCTCTGTCTCTTTCTGTCTCTCATCAAGCTTTTGAAACCATGGAAACCACTAGGCTGCTTCACAGATTGCAAGGCCAGAAGGGCCCAGCGTGACCTGGAAGGCCGAAGAGACGATGTTGGGTCTCACTGAGCAAACCAGGCCTTTACCTGTAGCAAGCTTCTTCAGAGCCTTGAGGCAGCACTGCAGGAGGACATTGACCTCTTCTTGGCTCTGTGTACTGTCTGGAGCAAGCCATGGGAACACCCACACAGCTTAGTGTCCATCAGGAACATTGCCAAATCATGGGCCTGTACCACAACGTGACTGTCACAGAGGTGCGGTTTGCCCTGCTCTCAGAGGATACTTCTGAGCTTGTGCAGGACTGGTCCCTCCTGTGGTCTCCTTGGGCCGGGGATCTGATGGGGGGACCACTGGCCCATTCTTGCGATTATACACAGAGTTGCTCACTGACTGAATCTTAACTCTAGTTTCTTCATAGGTTTTTTTCCCTCTCTCTGAGCCATGTATGAGTCTAGGGCTGGCAGCTGAAGGCTCCAATCTCCTTCACATTCCAGTTTGCCCCATTGGCCCCTCCGCATGCTCAGCATTCCTGTACTCTCACCATCCCTGCGACGGAAAGTGTTCCACACCCCCATCCGGGGGATTGAGAGAACTTCAATTAGGACCTAACACTGTTTCCTTACTGAGATACGAGGCCATAGGACTCTGAAAGGCAGTGCGTAAACTGGCTGATTTTTCCCAAAGCAGATACTGGCCAGGCATGTCTCTCAGCCGCCCCAAGCCATCCTGAAGCCATTCTAAAGCATTCAAATGGCAGTGCTATCCATTGGTAACATCACACATTGTTTTATGTATGCCCGGGTATTATTTTTATTTCCATAACAGCCTTAATCATTCCACTTTGATTTACATCTATACCTCATCAACACCCAGGGGCTGGGGGTTTCTTGTTTCTTTTTGGTTTGGTTTCCTTTGTATTGAATTCTCTTTCCTTTCTGCTTTGTGCTGAGTTAGCACCCAGGCTGTTGTCTGTAGAAGCAATAGAGTCCAGAAGGCTATAACGAGCACAAGATCAGGAGAGTGCTGCCTCTGCCATTCTCCTTCTTATTACTGTGCAATTCAAGTCCTTCTTAAGCCATTGCATGCTCAGAAAGATGGAGGAGCTACTCACAGCAAAATGTTTAACCTGCGAGGATAAAGTTCCTCAGACCGTAACCCAGGAGAGCAGAATGAAACCAAATGGAAAGCTTGTTTCACCGTAGAGAAATCAGCAAGTGTACAAATATTCTGGTTTTCATTTGTTTGTGTTGTCAGTTTCCTGCCAGTCTCTTGTTCATGCTGAGCATGCTCAAAACAACAGTTCATTGGTGTGATCCATCAGAGCTTCCATCCACCTTGGGTAACCGCGAGCTAGTCTCATGTCTAATGTTCTATGCAATGAAATACAAAATTGAAAAAATCCTGTTAATATTTACTAAGTTCAATGTTCTGTATAAGGATTTAATTGCAACTGTGCTATTGATACTCGATAGTGATCTTTATAGCAAACACCCATGTGTATAACATTTCAATTAGTGGCATGTTTGACCCATCGAGGGACACTTTGCCAAAGGCGTGTGACTGTCCTGTAGTAGAGCATGGCTTGCTACTTTTCTGCATGCTATCATTTACGTTTAACGCTTGCAGTTCTTTGCTTGGAGGATTTTTTTCTCATTGGTTCATCTTCGATGTTGAATGCTAGTAGCAGATTTATGCACTTGTTTTTGATGGCACAGTCCCAGTGTGAAGCAGAACATCCTGCAGCTGATGAGTCTGAGTTCTCTGCCTCTTGCCCTGCAGTGGCTAGCAGGGTGCAATACACAGCACCACCAGGGGTTCCCTGAGATAGACCTTTGTCCAGCCCTGGCCCATTTCAGAATAGGCAAGCAGGCAACAGGTAGGGTGGTGGGGGGAGAGAAAGACAGTATGGAACAGCTCTGGAAATTGGTTTTAGAATTTCTGCACTGAAACCTCCCTGCCCTGCTTTGTGAGGCTGAGAGGTCTCATAGTGGTGTCGGCTCTCAATGCTGCTCCTTCCCGTGACTGAAGAGCCCTGAACAACTACCCCAGGAATCCATGGAGAGAGGACTAAGCATGGCCCAGTAATAGAAAAGCGAAGCAGACTGCCCCACAGTTGCAATGCCCTCCCTGCCAGTAGCCACCTGGCTGAGCCCTGTGTTTTCACAAGCTAGATGAAGACTGTAAAGCCCTTTCAGGCAAGCGGGCATTGCAAAGAGACGGGGCCGGAGCCTTCTCTGTGGCCCTGGGCACTGTGAGCCTGTGGGGACTGGGCAGGACCCGGGGGTGCCCACCACATAACTCATTCTGCAGTGTGCACCAGCTTGGCTGTGCCAGATTGGTGAGTGATCGGCCCAGCCACATTCTCCTTCTCGGATCCCAAAGCACCTCCGTCCAAGAAGCTTGGGCTCTGCACTCTGCTTAGGGCTTGCTGCACTGTCCTCCCATTCTCTCAGCCAGGGGTACCCGAACCTGCCCAAGCCAGGCTTATGTCAGCAGCCTGCCCCAAGGCCAACATTAACTGGGGCAGAATGAATCCACCCTCCCTGTTAGTAGAGAGGTGCCACTGACAGAGACTACAGGTCCCAGTATGCAATGCTCTGTCTTGGAGCTGGAAATGGTTACCACCATGGGCCTTGTTGTCTTGAAAGAGGCACTTCAGCCATCCTTGCAGAACAGCAGGCACCAAGTGATCCCATATATGGTTCCAGGCACAGATGGTTGGAACGAGCACCAGCATCTGCACTGTTCTGGGTCGGGTACCATGGCCAGGTTGGGATCTTGTGCACATGCCAAGACACCCCTGAGGAGTGGCTGGAGCTGCTGCACATTGACACTGGGTGACCTGCCAAACCAGACTCTCTCTGCGTTGCAGAGACCTTCACATCACAGAGGGGAGCCCCCCAGGGCTGTGACACCCATGCTGCAGCTGGGAGGAACCCCAGGCTCTGTAGACAGCTGCTGAGATCCGAGCCGTGAGGCCCTGATTCGATGGAGACCATGGAAAGGAATGGGACCCCCCCATTATTGATCGCCATGGGACCCCGGGAGGGTGCAGCTGATACCCCATGTCTGAGGTCAGGGAGCATGGAGGGATGTTGCAGAAGCTGCGTGTTTCTGGGATCATGTGCAGGCTCAGAGCAGTGTTCTGCCTGGGCATGGCATGGGGGTGGGTCAGTACTAGCTGTGGATCTTTGCAGATTACTGTGGCCTTGTCTACAGGGGGTGGGTATTTTGACAGGTAGCACTTCTGTTGGCTGCTCAGTGGCTGGTGTGAATCGGACCACTGGGCTCACTCTAGTTCACTGCAGCCAACTGCTTGCAGTGCCATAGTCACTGACTGAGCCTCTGGGTGGTATATCGGCACAGAGGCCACGTTCTGATGGCCATGGAGGCTGAGTTCTCCTCTCGCCATGCAGGGCTCCTTGCTGGAGACTCCGGCACATGGCGGGAGTGCTGGGGGTCTGAGGGGGGTTGCACCATGGCTTCCCAGGTCACATCAGCTCCCAGGATAGAGGGCATCCACTTCTAGAGCTCTTGATGCAGCATCTTTCACCAGCACCACACTCATTGTAAGCCAAGGCCGGCCCAGCACTTGGAGCGTCACTGTCGCTGGGGGATTGGGAGTCAGTCCCTCCCCAGCTGTGCCAGGAGCATTTCCCTCCCACCTCCTGCTTAGGTGCTGCAGCTCAGACAGGAGGCAAAGCCAGGCCCCTGGCCTAGGTGTGCCAGAGCGAGGGGGACAGAGCCCTTTGCCTGGCCAGGCTGTCGGAGAGTGCAGAACAGCAGTCCCCAGGTCAGAGCTTAGCAGGGTTACCCTGCCCAACATGGCACTGCAGACATGGCCACACTGCAGTTGGCAGGCAGGCAGTTAGTCATGGACCAAGTACAGCTGCTGGGCACTAAGCCTGCTGATCTGCACTAGCCACACTCGTGGGCAGCATGGTGCCAGCCCAGCAGGTGATGCAGAACAGAGAGATCTCACTCTCTTAACATCCTGCCCATCCTGGGCATTGCCCAGGTGTGCCCACTCTCAGCCTTGGCTGCCAGGGGCTCGCTTGGGGTACTGGTTTAGGTAGACGAGTCAGCTAGTCCTGAACACAGAGCCTCGCTCTTGGGCTTCTGCTGTTTTGCGCCTTCGAAGGGGGCAGGCATGGCTGTCCTTGCCCCAGGCAGCAGGATGTTCCCCAGCAGCAATGCTCTAGGGCCCTCTAAGGCGATTTCCCCCCAATGACAAGTGCATAGTCTGCATATGCTTCTCCAGGGCTCTAGCTGGGCTCTTGCCCTCCGCTGGTTTGCTCAGCAGTGGCTGAACCAGCCCCCTCCATTTCTGCCATGTAAATAGTTGTACAGTGTGGAATCTCCAGTGGTACTGACAACAAAACCCAGCAAGGCCACGGAGTGCCTCTCGCTGCCCAGCACACTGGCCACACGTCTGTGGTGGGCTCGCTGCGCTGACCACTCTTGCCATCCGCTCCCTGTGCTCACATTCCTGGGGGCTTTCCTTTGCATTGGTTTTTGGAGCGGGGAAGGGGTGCTGTACAAAGCTCAAACAAAAGAACAAATTGCCAGTTGTAAGTGAAATGACCTTGTGAATGGTGTGTCGTCCTGCTGTGCTCTGTGAGAACATGTATTTCAGTGTGCCACCTCCTGTATTGTGACCCCCTCCGAGACGTTGCCCTACAAGGTATTTCTGTGGGAACAGAATAAAAGGACTTGCTAGAAATCAGAGGGTGCCATGACTTGATGTGTACCAAGTGAGATTACACAGCAAAGTGGGGCTGGAGCACATGAGGAGAGCCGGTCAGCCCAGAAGGTGACAGGCACTAGCAACTAGCAGCTGCTGGATTGAGCTGAATGGGCATGACCAGCAGCACTGGGGTCCCCAGTGAGCAAGTCTGGGTTCAGCCGGGTTTGGTGGAACAATGGCTTTGCCCCCGAGCACAGCTGTGTTCATTGTGGGACAGGTGGGGAGCAGAGTTGCCTGCATCCCTGCTCTGCTGGATCCAAGCCGCAGCCTGATGAGGCTATGTCTATACTACCGCTGTAAGTCGACCTATGTTACGCAATTCCAGCTACCTGAATAATATGGCTGGAGTTGACGTACCTTAGGTCGAGTTACCAGGGGGTCTACACCGCGGGGGGGGGGTCAGTGGGAGAAAAATGGAATGGGTTACCTAGGGAGGTGGTGGAATCTCCTTCCTTAGAAGTTTTTAAGGTCAGGCTTGACAAAGCCCTGGCTGGGAAGATTTAGTTGGGGATTGGTCCTGCTTTGAACAGGGGGTTGGACTAGATGACCTCCTGAGGTCCCTTCCAACCCTGATATTCTATGATTTACCTTCTCTTCTCATCAGGGGTAGAGTATAGGGGTCAACTGGAGAGCGATCTGCTGTCGATTTCGCAGGTATTCACTAGACCCACTAAATTGACCGTTGGTGGATCGATCTCAAAGCGTTTAGCTCCACTGTAGTGTAGACATATGAGTCACAGGGGACTCTTGGCTAAGGGGCTGGCTACCTGGTTCGAGGAGACTGGCTGTCATGGAGTTACAGGCTGGGTGCTCTGGAACTGCCCTGAATGAAGTCAGGCAGGACTCTGGAGCAGCGTGTCTCCCCTCAGGGCCACTCTCTCCAGGGCAGCCTGCTCGCCTTCAGCACCTCCTGTGTCTGACCTCGGAGCATTCAGCTCCCTGTGAGCTCCCCTACAGCAAGTCCCCCTGGATGGGCCCTGCACACCACTTCACAATCAGCAGTGACTCCGCCAGCCAGCGTAGTGAAACAGAAGCATTCATTAGTTGACAAGAACACAGCGTAGAGCAGAGCTTGTTAGCACTTGTGATCAATTGGATCACAGAAACCCCCTTTGGGACTGCCACTTGATGTGTCTAGACTACCTCTGAGCCTGTTGTCCCTGCCAGCTTGGAACTCCAGTACCTTGCCTGGTTTGAGCCCAAAAAACCCCCAAAAAATCCAATTTACCCTGCACAGCTGTTTGCCCCCCAGCTATTAATACATACTCTGGGTTAAGTAAAAAGTGATTTTATTAAATACAAAAAGGAGGATTTAAGTGGTTCCAAGTAATAACAGACAGAACAAAGTAACATAACAAAACAAGCAAAATAAAATAAAACACGTAAGTCTATGCCTCATACAGTAAGAAAACTGAAAATAATTAATCTCACCCTCAGTGATTTTCAATAGGCCTTTTTTTCACTGAAGACCTTCCTAGTCTGGGCCCAATCCTTTCCCGCGGTAAAGTCCTTGTTCCTGCTCAGGTGGTAGCTAGGGGATTTCTCATTACTGCAGCCACTTTTGTTCTGTTCCACCCCCTCTTATAGCTTTGGCACAAGGCGGGAATCTTTTGTCCCTCACTGGGTTCCCACCCCTCCTTCTCAATGGAAAAATACCAAGTTAAAGATGGATCCCAGGTCAGGTGACATGATTATATGTCACTGTAAGACTTCATTACCTGCTTGCCAGCACACAGGTGTACAGGAAGACTTACAAGTAAATAGAGCTATCTACAGTCACTTGTCCTGGTTAATGGGAACCACCATTAATGGCCCAAACCACCATTAATGGCCCACACTTTGCATAATTACAATATGACCTCAGAGTTATATTTCATATTTCTAGTTTCAGATACAAGAATGATACATTTATACAAATAGGATGAGCACACTCAGTAGATTATAAGCTTTGTAATGATATCTTACAAGACACTGTGCATGAAGCATATTCCAGTTACATTATATTCGCACTCATTAGCATATTTTCATAACATCAGACACATAAAGCAGGGTTACAGAAAAGTTCATCTTGGGGGGAATCCAGACCCTTCGGCTGTCCCAGCGTGTCTCAAACCAGGAGACTGACTACCCTGCAGCACCCTGACCTTAGTGCTTTGTCTCTTTTCCAGACAAAAACGTAACCTGGTCTCCACCTCTGTCCTTATTCCAACTTGTCGCAGCTGGCTGGCTCTTGGTAGAGGGGTCCTGGCCATCAGTTACCAGGTTACAAAGTGTACGACCATCAGGGCCAGATCCAGCCTGTGGACCCGGGGCTGTTAGATTTTGTTGGGCCCCTGTATACAATTCTTTTTCCTGGGATGGAGTTTGGTGCAGGAGGGGTCTGGGGCAGGGGATTGGTGTGCAGGAGGGTGTGCAGGGTTCTGGGAAGGAGTTTGGGTGCAGGGATTCTGACTTGGGGCAGGGGAGATGGGTGCAGGAAGGTATGTGGGGTCTGGGAGGGAGCTTGGGTGTATAAGGGGATTCTGATCTAGGGCAGGGGGTTGGGGGTGAAGGATGGGGTGGAATGGGAGCCAATGGGATGGTGCTGGGGGCAGCGCACGGAGCTCCTCCCTCCTCTAGGGGCCACAGAGACTTGTCAGCAGCCAGCTGTTTCCAGGAGCGGTGTGAGCCCTGGAGAGCACCGACTGTGATTTATTTTTCCTAGGTCCCCTTTGAGCCTGTAACACAGGGGAAACACACAGTATTCATGAAAAACATTAAGAAAAAACCCTCCCACTTTGTCACATCTCTCCCCCTTTGAGTCTGACGTGAGCAAGGTCAGTTTAGCCAGTGACCTGGGGAACTTCAGGCCCCGTCTCTTCATGACAAAGCATCAGCTATAACATTGGCACTGCCACTCACATAGCCCACCTCCATGTCATAATCCTGGAGCGCCAGACTCCACCTCAGGAGCTTGGCGTTGCCCCCTTTCATCAACGCAGCCACAGCAGGGACGAGTGGTCAATGTACATAGTGAAGCACCATCCAACTAGATAATGACTGCAGCTTTTTAAGGGCCCACACCAGGGTGAGACATCCCTTCTCTAGACCACATAGCTCTGCTCCAGGAGCAGCAGCTTCCTGCTCAGGTACACGATCGGTGTCTCTCCCC
This sequence comes from Lepidochelys olivacea, assembly GCF_965140295.1. Classification (NCBI taxonomy): domain Eukaryota; kingdom Metazoa; phylum Chordata; order Testudines; family Cheloniidae; genus Lepidochelys; species Lepidochelys olivacea. The sequence goes on from NC_140417.1 coordinate 50,834,900, forward strand.
CTTTGCATCAATTTGCATCAGCACTGCATCCAGCCCAGTGTCTGAAGCATCAGTGAACACCATGAAGAGTTTGTCAAAGACTGGGCTTACCAGAACTGGGCACTTGACCAGAGCCTTCTTCAGAGCACAGAGTACTCAGTCCAGACCACTTTATCTGGCTTACCCTTCTTACATAGCTCAGTGATGGGAGCATAGAGTGACCTAAAATGGGGTACAAACCTGCCATCCCCATAAAGGCCTGGACCTGTTTCTTAGACTTGGGAGTGGGCCAGTCTCTGAGCACCCCCACCTTGGATGGCTCTGGCTTTAGGCAGCCACTCCCCACCTTGTGGCCCAGGTGCAACACTTCTGCCAGCCCGCCCTTTTCAGCTTTAACAGTCAGTCCTGCATTGCAGAGGTGACCCAGCATCCCCTTCACCAGGGATATATGAGCCTCCCATGTCTGGCTAAAGTTATAGATATCATCAATGTACGCTAGGGCAAAGCAAGTCCTCTATCCCACTCAGTAATTGATCAGTCCAGCACTGGGAGGTGGCAGGTGCCCTCTTGAGGGTGAAAAGCAGGACCAAGACCTCATAGAGTCCCAGAGGAGTGATAAAAGCAGACTTCAATCTGGCATCTGGCTCCAAAGGCATCTGCCAGTAAACCTTGATGAGATCCATAGGTACCAAGCTCCCCACAACTTGTCTAGGAGCTCATCAGGCCAAAGCATGGGTTTGGCATCGAACACGATGATGGCATTGAGCTTCCACACAGAACCAGATAGACGCGTCCTTCTTGGGGACCAGCACCACGGGCAAGGCACTGGGGCTGAAGGACGGCTGGATCACCCCTAAAGTCAGCATGTCTCTGACCTCTCACGCCAGTGGGACAGCTAAGTTAGTGAGGGAGGCAGAGGATAGCTGGTCAGAGAGGGGAATTGATTCCAGAGGAAGGTTGGCCCCTGTCACAGGGAAGCGCTCCACTAGGTGATCTTCCCTCTTCTTCTCCCACTGGCCACACACAGCCAGCACCAACTTCTGCATGTCACAGTACGGCTTTATCATGTTGACCTGGTACCCTTGGTGGCTGAGAGCACAGTTGGACAGTTCCACATAGTTCACCTCATTCAGCTGTTTGATACCCTTAAAGGGCCCATCCCAGGCGGCTTGTAGCTTATTCTTCAGCACTGGGATGAGAACAATCACTTGGTCCCTGGTGGCATGGGAGCGAGCCTGGTCCCCGGTGGCATAGGTACGAGCCTGCGCTGAGTGGTTGTACCAGACCTTCTGCTTCCCTTGGACCCGAGCTAGGTTCTCCCTGGCCAGACCCATGAGCTCAATGAGCTTTTCCCGGAATATTAGTATGTACTCCAAAACTGACTCCTCAATGGAAGAAGCCTTCCTCTCCCATTCATCCCTCACTAAGTCCAGAAGTCCCCTCACTCTCCTCCCACAGAGCAATTCGAAAGGGGAGAACTCCATAGATTGCTGGGGTATGTCTTGGTATACAAACAGCAGGTGGAGTAAATCCAGTCCCGCAGATGCTGGTCGATAAAAGTCTTCAGCATAATCTTGAGGGTCCCATTAAACTTCTCCACCAGCTGGTTAAACTGAGGGTGATATGCAGAGGCCCAGGTGTGCCAGACCCCACATTTCGCCCACAAGCACTGGAGCAGGGCTGGAGTTGCGCCACATCACACGATTTACTGCCTCAACACCAACACCCTGGCAGGGCTAGTGCCATGGCCCCCTGTGACATTCTATACCTTGGGGGAGTATACTATAACTCCATATTCCTCATTTTCATATAATCATGATCTTACATATAAAGCATGCTTTGTATGGTATCAGGGGAAAGGTTACGATCTGCTGAAAGTCATTTCTCTATCCATACCTGTATTCCATTAATGCATATGAAGTTATGAGAACTGTGTTGTATGGTTCTCTCTAAAACATACTGTAAACTGGGGAGGCAGTCCTATTAGTTCCCCAGAGGCAACAGAAAGGAACGTAACCAACACTTGGGTGGCGTTTCAAACAACCCATCAACAACCATTGTCCAGCAAGGGAGCTACAATTCAATGACTCACCTGCATGAAACCATACCAGGAGAATTGCCCAACCTTGCCCATTGCTCAGCAATGCCCCCAGACATCCCTGGACTTGTGTTCTACAAGCACATGGACTGAGGTTATAAAACAGACACACAGGCCATGCACTGGGCCTTTTCCTGCTGCCACGCATGCTGCAAGCAACTAAGGGCTTGTCTACACTGGCACTTCACAGCGCTGCAACTTTCTTTCTCAAGGGAGTGAAAAAACACCCCCCCACACAATTTGCTGCAAGTTTCACAGCTGTAAAGTACCAGTGTAGACAGTGAACCAACGATGAGATTGGCCCAGGTTTAAGGAACAAACCTGTAAATTAAGGACTGCAATATCCAGTGGGGTGAGAAGAACTGCTTAAGCTAGTTGCTGCCCAGTCTAACAGGGTTGAAAGTTTAGACTGTGTGCTTATATTTTATTTCTTTTGGTAACCAACTCTGACTTTTTGCCTATCACTTAATATAATTTAAAATCTAACTTTTATCATCAATAAATTTGTTTAATTGTTTATCTTTACCCATGAGTTTGTATGACGTGTGGGGCACATCTGCTCAGGTTTTGCACTTTCCATTGTAGAAGAGGTGAACCAATTACTTAATTTCCACTGGCCATCTTGCGCAATGCAAGACGCTATATTCCTGAGGTACAGTGCTGGGGGGATTTGGCTCCGATGCCTTTCTCTGTGTGATTCATGAATGGCTCTGGGAGCATTCATGCACATAGGTGTGTGTGGGGCTCCATATGCTACTGGGTGGAGTAATCAGAGCTCTTGGAGGGGTCTGCTGCTGGTCACTAGCAAGGCATTGTGAGAGACAGCCCAGGCTGGAGAGAGTTAATGGTCCTAGGCTGCACCCCGGGAGGCAGACCGTCACACACACCCCATTGTCCCCCCAACTCCGGCACCTTGGCAGGGCTAGAAAAATATCCCCTGCCCTGCTCCCCCACACCAACCACTGAGCAGGGCTAGTGCTGCAGCTGCATCTGCTCCGAGCACACTGAGACTGTCCTGTAGTAGGTTAGGTCTGGGTATTCGTCTGGCTCTGCACCACGTGGGGACTGGTCCTGGCTGAGGTGGATGGTGGGATGGAAATAGTTGAAACCATCGTGGAATTCCTCAAAGGCTTCTTTTCCATGGCTCCAGATGATGAAGATATCATCAATGTAGCGCAAGTAGAGTAGGGGCGTTAGGGGACGGGAGCTAAGGAAGCATTGTTCTAAGTCAGCCATAAAAATGTTGGCATACCATTGGGCAATGCGGGTACCTATAGCAGTGTCGCTGACTTGAGGGTATATATTGTCCCCACTTTCTGCCACATGCTGCAGTACTGCTTCCTTGGCCTGCTGCCCTTGGGAAGTCACAGTGTAAGGTCCCTGCACAGGTTTCTAAGAATGCTGATTTGGTGTTCTGCCATTATCATTTGTAGAGCCTGTGTCAAGCTGGCTTGCAAAGTGTTAGTACCAACTTCAGGGCAGACTGTTAAAACCAGGGCACAAACCCCACATTGGTGAAATCTAGTTATAGAACTCACAACCAACCAATACCAAATGTAAACTCCTCAGGCACGAAAACAGTCTAAGCATTGCCACCCAGGGAAGCCTGCCTTTGTGATAGACGGTCCCTTACACCAAGAATCACAGGAATATTCAGGTTTCTCCCAGTCCCAAAGGATTGACTTACCCCAGTCAATTGCACTTCAGATCTCACATCAAAATTCAACATCTGTAGCTAATCCTGTAATAAACTATATACAGATTTATTAAAAAGAAAAAAGAAAAGGAGTACTTGTGGCACCTTAGAGACTAACCAATTTATTAGAGCATAAGCTTTCGTGAGCTACAGCTCACTTCATCAGATGCATATCGTGGAAACTGCAGCAGACTTTATATATATCCAGTTTGACCAATGTACATGGCAGAGGGGCATTGCTGGCACATGATGGCATATATCACATTGGTGGATGTGCAGGTGAACGAGCCTCTGATAGTGTGGCTGATGTTATTAGGCCCTGTGATGGTGTCCCCTGAATAGATATGTGGGCACAATTGGCAACGGGCTTTGTTGCAAGGATAAGTTCCTGGGTTAGTGGTTCTGTTGTGTGGTATGTGGTTGTTGGTGAGTATTTGCTTCAGGTTGCGGGGCTGTCTGTAGGCAAGGACTGGCCTGTCTCCCAAGATTTGTGAGAGTGTTGGGTCATCCTTTAGGATAGGTTGTAGATCCTTAATAATGCGTTGGAGGGGTTTTAGTTGGGGGCTGAAGGTGACGGCTAGTGGCGTTCTGTTATTTTCTTTGTTAGGCCTGTCCTGTAGTAGGTAACTTCTGGGAACTCTTCTGGCTCTATCAATCTGTTTCTTTACTTCTGCAGGTGGGTATTGTAGTTGTAAGAAAGCTTGACAGAGATCTTGTAGGTGTTTGTCTCTGTCTGAGGGGTATATAAAGTCTGCTGCAGTTTCCACGATATGCATCTGATGAAGTGAGCTGTAGCTCACGAAAGCTTATGCTCTAATAAATTGGTTAGTCTCTAAGGTGCCACAAGTACTCCTTTTCTTTTTGCGAATACAGACTAACACGGCTGTTACTCTGAAACCTGTCATTAAAAAGAAAACAAGGAAGTTGTTTATGAGATTAAAGTAGGTCAGCATATATACAATTGAGTTACAATTTTAAGTTTCAAAAAGTAGAAGTTTCTATAATAAGCAAGGTCTATAGATCCTTTAGGGCTAACCCAGACTGAGCAGTTAGGGATCCCTGTGCTAAGAAAACCATGTCCCCCAGAATCCAAAGAGCATTGAGATACAGTTCCTTCTTCTTAGAGTTTTTTATTCCTTTTCCCCTGTGTGCTTTTAGCTGTGATCTCAGCTGATGGGAGAAATCAGAAGAACATAAAAATGGCCATACTGGGTCAGACCAAAGGTCCATCTAGCCCAGTATCCTGTCTGCCGACAGTGGCTAATGCCAGGTGTCCCAGACGGAATGAACAGAACAGGTAATCATCAAGTGATACATCCCCCGTTGCCTATTCCCAGCTTCTGACAAACAGAAGCTAGGGACTCCATCCCTGCCCATCCTGATTAATAGCCATTAATGGACCTATCTTCCAGGAACTTATCTAGTTCTTCTCTGATTCCAGTTATATTTTTGTCCTTCACAACATCTTCTGGCAAAGAGTTCCACACGTTGTCTGTGCATTGTGTGAAGAAATACTTCCTTCTGTTTGTTTTAAACCTGCTGCCTATTAATTTCATTTGGTGACCCCTAGTTCTTGTGTTATGAGAAGGAATAAATAACAATTCCTTATTTACTTTCTCCACACCAGTCATGATTTTATAGACCTCAATCATATCCCCCCTTAGTTGTCTCTTTTCCAAGCTGAAAAGTCCCAGTCTTATTCATCTCTCCTCATATGGAAGCCATTCCATGCTCCTAACCACTTTCGTTTCCCTTTTCTGAACCTTTTCCAATGCCAATATATCTTTTTTGAGGTGGTGCATCCACATCTGAACACAGTATTCAAGATGTGGGAGTACCATGGATTTATATACAGGCAATATGATATTTGTTGTGTTATTATGTATCCTTTTCTTAACGATTCCCAACATTCTTAATGATTCCCAACATCACTTTTTTGACTGCCACTGCACATTCGTGGATGTTTTCAGAGAACTATCCATGATACCACACAAGAAAGATCTGGGCCTCAACCACTAATTTAGACCCCATCAGTTTATATGTATACATGGGATTATGTTTTCCAATGTGCATTACTTTGCATTTATCAACATTGAATTTCATCTGCCATTTTGTTGCCCAGTTACCCAGTTTAGAGAGATTCTTGTAGCTCTTCACAATCTGCCTGGGACTTAACTATCTTGAGTAGAGGATGCCCAGAGGGAACTCGAATGATGGGGATTTTCTCTGAGAACAAGCAGTGTCTGGGAACAAGCAATGACCCCACCCCTACCCAGAGGCAGGGGACGGTGCTAGTCACCCGAAAAGGTCCCGCTTTGAGATCCAGAGGGACAACCTCTACCGGGGTGGTCAAAGACCCCCCAGACACAGGAAGACCTCTGAGAGATGCTGGTTCTGTGAAGGCTATGCTGTGGCCTCCTGCACTTGGCCCACTTGATGCCCTCGGCAGTATACCTCCGTAGAAAATACCCTCCAAAGGCTGGCCCAATGGTTTTTCTAGCCAGGCATCCACCAGGAGGTACAGTAGAACCTCAGAGTTACAGACACCTCGGGAATGGAGGTTGTCCGCATCTCTGAAGTGTTCGTAACTCTGAACAAAGTATAGTTCAGGCTCCAGATCCAGTAGCTGACACTGCAGGCCAGGCTTCAGCAGCAGCTGAGCTCCCTACTCAGCCCCAAGATGAGTTTGCAAGCTTGTCCCCCTCCTGGCAGGGGGTGGGTGTGTGTGTGTGAGAGAGAGAGACAGAGAAAAAATAGTGCATCCCCCTCCTGGCCAGAGAAGGGGGTTAAAAACAGTGCATTCGCCTCCCAGTTGTGGGAGGGGAGGGAGGATTGAATGCAGTGCAGACCCCAGCACTGCTCCTGCTCTGCTGGCTGGTTCCAGCTGCCTTGGGCTGGCAGCATAGCATCTCGCTGTAAGTGGCTGCCCTGCGCATGGGGGTGAGGATGGGGACAGATTGCCCAGATGTGCCTACCTTTAAGATGCAATACGAGCACAGTACAGTATTTTATTGTTTTTATTTTTTTGGTCTCTGCTGCTGCCTGATTGGTTGCTTTCAGTTTCACTTGGTGTCCGGTTGACCAGTCAAATCCATAACTCTGGAGTCCATATCTTTGCAGTTCTATTGTAAAGGATTACAGTGCCTCTTGCCCAGAGTGCCAGCGGCCTGACCGAAGGGAGTACCCAAGCCACCCCTCATCCCCTTACCTGTGATATGGGTCCCATTTGAATGTATCGGCCTGGACCTGGTGGGGCCAATGAAAAGGAAAGGGGTGGAAAACTGCTACATTCTGGTGGTTATTGACTATGCCACTGGTACCCCAAAGCTGTCCCTTTGTGGACAGCTACAGCAACTAAGATCTCCGATGAGCTAGTGAAAGTCTTCACCAGAATGGGGATACCATGAGAGATCCTAACTCATCAGGGTACCAACGTGGTATCCTGTCTGAGGGCTGAATTCTGCCGCTTACTTACCATATGGGCTTTCAAGACGTTGGTGTACCACCCTCAAACAGATGGGCTGGTAAAGCATTTCAACCGGATGTTGAAAATGATGTTGCATACGTTTGTGGAAAAAGACGCTCAGCACTGGAACACTTTACTCCCAGCCCTGTTGTTCACTATGCTGGAGGTATCCCAGGCATCAACAGGCTTCTCACCCTTTGAGCTCCTCTGTGGAAGGCAAACCTGTGGCATTCTCGACCTCCTTTGGGATAATTGGGAGGAGCAAGAAACCTGGGTCACAGGTTTGGTCCACTACGTGTTGCAACTGCATGAGCAACTCCATACTTTGGGGACAAATTATGTTCATCTATGTGTCTGACAATTTTACTCTTTACTATAGTTTCAGCCAGTTTGCCCAGTGCTGAAGTCAGGCTTACCGGCCTGTAATTGCCAGAATCAACTCTAGAGCCCTTTTTAAAAATTAGCGTCACATTAGCTATCCTCCAGTCATTTGGTACAGAAGCTGATTTCAATGATAGGTTACAGACTACAGTTAGTAGTTCTGCAATTTCACATTTGAGTTCCTTCAGAACTCTTGGATGAATACCATCTGGTCCTGGTGACTTATTGCTGTTTAATTTATCAGTTTGTTCCAAAAGCTCCTCTAATGACACCTCAATCTGGGACAGTTCCTCAGATTTGTCACCACTTGCATGACTCTTAGAATCATAGAATCATAGAATATCAGGGTTGGAAGGGACCTCTGGAGGGTATCTAGTCCAACCCCCCGCTCAAAGCAGGACCAATCCCCAACTAAATCATCCCAGCCAGGACTTTGTCAAGCCTGACCTTAAAAATATCTAAGGAAGGAGATTCCACCACCTCCCTAGGTAACGCATTCCAGTGTTTCACCACCCGCATAGTGAAAAAGCTTTTCCTAATATCCAACCTAAACTTCCCCCACTGCAACTTGAGACCATTACTCCTTGTTCTGTCATCAGCTACCACTGAGAACAGTCCAGATCCATCCTCTTTGGAACCCCCTTTCAGGTAGTTGAAAGCAGCTATCAAATCCCCCCTCATTCTTCTCTTCCGTAGACTAAACAATCCCAGTTCCCTCAGCCTCTCCTCATAAGTCATGTGTTCCAGTCCCCTAAGCATTTTTGTTGCCCTCCGCTGGACTCTTTTCAATTTTTCCACATCCTTCTTGTAGTGTGCGGCCCAAAACTGGACACAGTACTCCAGATGAGGCCTCACCAATGTCAAATAGAGGGGAACGATCACGTCCCTCGATGTGCTGGCAATGCCCCTACTTATACATCCCAAAATGCCATTTGCCTTCTTGGCAACAAGGGCACACTGTTGACTCATATCCAGCTTCTCATCCACTGTAACCCCTAGGTCCTTCTCTGCAAAACTGCTGCCTAGCCATTCGGTCCCTAGTCTGTAGTGGTGCATGGGATTCTTCTGTCCTAAGTGCAGGACTGTGCACTTGTCCTTGTTGAAGCTCATCAGATTTCTTTTGGCCCAATCCTCTAATTTGTCTAGGGCCCTCTGTATCCTATCCCTACCCTCCAGCGTACCTACCACTCCTCCCAGTTTAGTGTCATCTGCAAACTTGCTGAGGGTGCAATCCACACCATCCTCCAGATCATTTATGAAGATATTGAACAAAACTGGCCCGAGGACCGACCCTTGGGGCACTCCACTTGATACCGGCTGCCAACTAGACATGGTGCCATTGATCACTACCTGTTGAGCCCGACAATCTAGCCAACTTTCTATCCACCTTATAGTCCATTCATCCAGCCCATACTTCTTTAACTTGCTAGCAAGAATACTGTGGGAGACCGTGTCAAAAGCTTTGCTAAAGTCAAGGAACAACATGTCCACCGCTTTCCCCTCATCCACAGAGCCAGTTATCTCCTCATAGAAGGCAATTAGATTAGTCAGGCATGACTTGCCCTTGGTGAATCCATGCTGACTGTTCCTGATCACTTTCCTCTCCTCTAAGTGCTTCAGAATTGATTCCTTGAGGACCTGCTCCATGATTTTTCCAGGGACTGAGGTGAGGCTGACTGGCCTGTAGTTCCCAGTATCCTCCTTCTTCCCTTTTTAAAAGATGGGCACTACATTAGCCTTTTTCCAGTCGTCCGGGATTTCCCCCGATCGCCATGAGTTTTTAAAGATAATGACCAATGGCTCTGCAATCACATCCGCCAACTCCTTTAGCACTCTCGGATGCAGCGCATCCAGCCCCATGGACTTGTGCACGTCCAGCTTTTCTAAATAGTCCCGAACCACTTCTTTCTCCACAGAGGGCTGGTCACCTCCTCCCCATGCTGTGCTGCCCAGTGCAGTAGTCTGGGAGCTGACCTTGTTAGTGAAGACAGAGGCAAAAAAAGCATTGAGTACATTAGCTTTTTCCACATCCTCTGTCACTAGGTTGCCTCCCTAATTCAGTAAGGGGCCCACACTTTCCTTGACTTTCTTCTTGTTGCTAACATACCTGAAGAAACCCTTCTTGTTACTCTTAACATCTCTTGCTAGCTGCGGCTCCAGGTGTGATTTGGCCTTCCTGATTTCACTCCTGCATCCCCGAGCAATATTTTACTTACCTCAGGGCTTTGGTCTCCTTCCCCCAGTGAACCTAGCTTAAAACCCTCCTCACTAGGTTAGCCAGCCTGCTTGCGAAGATGCTCTTCCCTCTCTTAGTTAGGTGGAGCCCGTCTCTGCCTAGCACTCCTCCTTCTTGGAACACCATCCCATGGTCAGAGAATCCAAAGCCTTCTCTCCGACACCACCTGCGTAGCCATTCATTGACTTCCACGATTCAACGGTCTCTACCCAGGCCTTTTCCTTCCACGGGAAGGATGGACGAGAAGACCACTTGTGCCTCAAACTTCTTTATCCTTCTTCCCAGAGCCACGTAGTCCGCAGTGATCCGCTCAAGGTCATTCTTCGCAGTATCATTGGTGCCCACGTGGAGAAGCAGAAAGGGGTAGCGATCCGAGGGCTTGATGAGTCTTGGCAGTCTCTCCGTCACATCGTGAATCCTAGCTCCTGGCAAGCAGCAGACTTCTCGGTTTTCCCAGTTGGGGCAGCAGATAGATGACTCAGTCCCCCTGTGGAGAGAGTCCCAGACAACCACCACCCGCCTCCTTCTCTTGGGAGCAGTGGTCGTGGAACCCCCAACCCTAGGACAGTGCATCTCATGCCTTCCAATCGGCGGAGTCTCCTTCTGTTCCCTTCCCTCAGATGTATCATCTAGTACACTCTCCGCATTAGTACCTGTGGAGAGAACATGAAAACGGTTACTTACCTGTATCTGCATTGCTGGTACATGGACGCTCCCCTTTCTTCTTCTGGAGGTCACATGCTGCCAAATTTCTTCACTGGCCTCCTGTCCCCGCTGCGCAGCCTGCTCTGAATCTTCAGAACATTGTGCCTGTAGAAGCATATCCTGACGTCTGTCCAGGAAATCTTCAGTTTCTCTTATGCAAAGCAGCGTCGATACCTGTTGCTCCAGACCTTGAACCTTCTCTTCCAGTATGGAGACCAACTTGCACTTTGTACAGACAAAGTCGCTTCTGTCCTGTGGAAGAAAGACAAACATGGCACATCCAGTGCAGGTCACAACAGCTGAACACCCCCCATCCATATTACCTTCCTTCTACGAGCTCACTCAGGAGTCGGAGTAACTACTCAGAGAAGCCGGCAAGATGTAAGCCTCAGCAGGCTCTCCCCAGGTGAACTCCCAGGCACTCTCCCTCTGTTAGCCGCTCTGCTGTTTGCTGCTCAGCCAGTTCGCAGCTGACTGGCTGACTGGCTTTTATACAGTCAGGCCCACTCGAGGTTCACCTGGAAGAAAGCACTCCCTATTCACACTTTTCAAACCACCAGTCAAGCACACGGTCAAACTGTCAAACTGTCCCCACAACAGACACTCAGATACTCACCAACACAGCCTCCTTAATGCAGCCCTTAGCGTACCTCCTCTCAGGCAGATCCCAGGCAAACTCCCTCTGTTAGCGGCTCTGCTGTTCGCTGCTCAGCTGGTTCACAGCTGACTGGCTTTTATACAGTCAGGCCCACTCGAGGTTCACCTGGAACAAAGCACTCCCTATTCACACTTTTCAAACCACCAATCAAACCACCTCTTCTTTAGAGGGGGAAGGAACGAGCAATATTCTATCTGGTGACTATGGGTCTTCCTTGTTGGCCAGGATGAATCAAATTGTACCATACACTCTCTATCGATAGAAATTCCATGTTCTAATAAGAATATAGCAGTAGGAATATATTACCAACCACCTGACCAGGATGGTGATAGTGACTGTGAAATGCTCAGGGAGATTAGAGAGGCTATTAAAATAAAAGACTCAATAATAATAATGGGGGATTTCAGTTATCCCCATATTGACTGGATACATGTCACCTCAGGATGGGATGCCGAGATAAAGTTTCTTGACATCTTAAATGACTGCTTCTTGGAGCAGCTGGTCCTGGAACCCACCAGAGGAGAGGCAATTCTTGATTTAGTCCTAAATTGAGCACAGGATCTGGTCCAAGAGGTGAATATAGCTGGACCGCTTGGTAATAGTGACCATAATATAATTAAATTTAGTATCCCTGTGGCAGGAAAAACACCACAGCAGCCCAACACTGTAGCATTTAATTTCAGAAAGGGGAACTAAACAAAAATGAGGAGATTAGTTAAACAGAAATTAAAGGGTACTGTGCCAAAAGTGAAATCTTTACAATCTGCGTGGAAACTTTTTAAAGACACCATAACAGAGGTTCACTTAAATGTATACCCCAAATTAAAAAACATACTAAGAGAACCAAAAAAGAGCCACCGTGTCTAAACAATAAAGTAAAAGAAGCAGTGAGAGGCAAAAAGGCATCCTTTAAAAAGTGGAAGTTAAATCCTAGTGAGGAAAATAGAAAGGAGCATAAACATTGGCAAATGAAGTGTAAAAATACAATTAGGAAGGCCAAAAAAGAATTTGAGGAACAGTTAGCCAAAGACTCCAAAATAATAGCAAATTTTTTTAAAGTACATCAGAAGCAGGAAGCCTGCTAAGCAACCAGTGGGGCCACTGGATGATTGAGGCACTAAAGGCGCACTCAGGGACGATAAGGCCATTGCAGAGAAACTAAATGAATTCTTTGCAACGGTCTTCATGGCTGAGGATGTGAGGGAGATTCCCAAACCTGAGCCATTCTTTTTTGGTGACAGATCTGAGGAACTGTCCCAGATTGAGGTATCATTAGAGGAGGTTTTGGAACAAACTGATAAATTAAACAGCAATAAGTCACCAGGACCAGATGGTATTCAACCAAGAGTTCTCAAGGAACTCAAACGTGAAATTGCAGAACTACTAACTGTAGTCTGTAACCTATCATTGAAATCAGCTTCTGTACCAGATGACTGGAGGATAGCTGCTGTGATGCCAATTTTAAAAAGGGCTCTAGAAGTGATCCTGACAATTACAGGCCTGTAAACCTGACTTCAGTACCGGGCAAACTGGTTGAAACTATAATAAAGAACAATATTGTCAGGCATATAGATAAACATAATTTGTTGAGGAAGAGTCAACATGGTTTTAGTAAAGGGAAATCATGCCTCACCAATCTACTAGAATTCTTTGAGGGGGTCAACAAGCATGTGGACCGAGGGTATTCAGTGGATATAGTGTACTTAGATTTTCAGAAATCCTTTGACAAGGTCCCTCACCAAAGGCTCTTATGCAAAGTAAGCTGGCACGGGATAAAAGGGAAGGTGCTCTCATGGATTGGTAACTGGTTAAAAGATAGGAAACAAAGGTTAGGTATAAATAGTCAGCTTTCAGAATGGAGAGAGAGGTAAATAGTGGTGTCCCGCAGGGGTCTGTTTTGGGACCAGTCCTATTCAACATATTCATAAATGGCCTGGAAAAGGGGTAAACAGTGAGCTGGCAAAATTTGCAGATGATATAAAATTTCCTAAAGATAAGACCCAGGCAGACTGCAAAGAACTACAAAAGGATCTCTCAAAACTGGGTGACTGGGCAACAAAATGGCAGATAAAATCTAATGTTGATAAATGCACACTAATGCACATTGGAAAGCATAATCCCAACTATACATATAAAATGATGGGGTCTAAATCAGCTGTTATCACTCAAGAAAGATCTTGGAGTCATTGTGGATAGTTCTCTGAAAACATTCACTCAATGTGCAGCGGCCGTCAAAAAAATGAACAGATTGCTGGGAATAATTAAGAAAGGGATAGATAATAGGACAGAAAATATCATGTTGCCTCTATATAAATCCATGGTACGCCCACATCTTGACTACTGTGTTCAGATGTGGTTGCCCCATCTCAAAAATAATATATTAGCATTGGAAAAGGTTCAGAAAAGGGCAACAAAAATGATTAGGGGTAAGGAACGGCTTCCGTATGAGGAGAGATGAATAAGACTGGGACTTTTTAGCTTGGAAAAGAGACGGCTAAGGGGAGATATGGTAGAGGTCTATAAAATCATGATTGGTGTAGAGAAAGTAGATAAGTGTTGTTTACGCCTTCTCATAACACAAGAACTAGGGGTCACCAAATGAAATTAATAGGCAGCAGGTTTAAAACAAATAAAAGTATGTATTTTTTCACACATCGCACAGTCAACCTGTAGAACTCCTTGCCAGAAGATGTTGTGAAGGCCAAGACCATAACAGGGTTCAAAAAAGAACTAGATAAATTCATGGACCATAGGTCTATCAATGGCTATTAGGCAGGATGGGCAGGAATGGTGTCTATAGCCTCTGTTTGCCAGAAGCTGGGAATGAGCGACAGGGGATGGATCACTTGATGATTACCTGTTCTGTTCATTCCGTCTGGGGCACCTGGCATTAGCCACTGTCAGAAGACAGGATATTGGGCTAGATGGACTTTTGGTCTGACCCAGTAGGGCCATTCTTTTGTTCTTAAGTAACCCCTTCTGTTGGAGACCACTATTCATACTTGTTAATGTCTCTCCCCTGGCTGGTGATGTACACTCACAGAGCTGATTTCAGTCTGTGTCTGCAGCTGGATGTGGTCTTACCTGTGTGTGTGCTAGAGAAGGCTTGAGGGCCTGGCACAGCAAGGACAGGGTGAGGAAGCCCAGGCTGATGTAACGGGCACGCTCAGTGGAACCCCATCAGCACATCAGGTGGCATCCCAGATGGGGGGTCCAACCTGTCACAATGGCAAACTCTGATCTGTAACACTGGGCATGCCAATACAACGTGTGCTCAGAATGTTTACTAGAAAGTGGGAACTGAGTGGTGCTGTTAGGAATGGTATCATTCCCTGGGTGGATAACCAGACAGTGGGAACAGCAAGAGAACCCACCTAGGAAGCCACCAAATTAGAACTTTGTTCCTGTGTCTGCAAGATATATATGTACTTGCTTTCCACATTTAGGCAGCATTTGTGAGGAGAGGCTGCGGGAACTGGGATTATCTAGTCTGCAGAAGAGAAGAATGACGGGGGATTTGATAGCTGCTTTCAATACCTGAAAGGTAGTTCCAAAGAGAATGGATCTAGACTGTTCTCAGTGGTAACAGATGATCGAACAAGGAGTAATTGTCTCAAGTTGCAATGGGGGAAGTTTAGGTTGGATATTCGGAAAAATATTTTTCACTAGGAGGGTGGTGAAGCACTGGAATGGGTTACCTAGGGAGGTGATGGAATCTCCTTCCTTAGAGGTTTTTAAGGTCAGGCTTGACAAAGCCCTGGCTGGGAAGATTTAGTTGGGGATTGGTCCTGCTTTGAGCAGAGGGTTGGACTAGATGACCTCCTGAGGTCCCTTCCAACCCTGATGAAAAGGGATTTTATAGCTACTGGCTGGCTGGGTGTCCATAAGAGAGCTATCCCCCACTTCATTTATCACAGCACACAATGCAGGGTTTAGCTTCCTCCCCAAGAGCCAAGGAAACGTTCTGATATTTTTTCAGTGAAAAATTAATTTTTTCTTAAAATTTCCTTTAATTTTATTTTTTTTAAATAAAAAATGTTTAAATATTGTCAGTCAAAACAATGGATTGGATTTTGTTGAAACAAAACATTCTGACTGACTTGAAACAAAATTTTTGATTCAATGAAAATTAAAAAAAAAATTTTTGGTTTGACCCAAAGCAGTTGCCCCCTCTCCATTTCTAGAATTCCCAGCAAAATGAAAAATCCATCATTTACTCAGCTCTTCTCACAACACACCCAAATTCACTCACCCAGCATCCCATAGTGGGGCTCCAGCCTGTGAGCTCTTGTTTGTCTTACTGGTGCTAGGAATGCAGTATTTGAAAATCAGTATATTTTCAACAAGCCACTGAGGCAGAAGTCACAATACAATTGCTCATTTGACCTGATATACAACTGTACAGGAGATGTAAGTCTATTTTTTCATTGATAAAGAAGTCATGTATAGTTAGTTTTCATTTGAATCGATCCCAGTCCTGCAATGTAATTTACTCTGTGATTAAGTGTTCTTTAACTAGATTTATTCGAGACATCTAGCTGGGCTTATCTTCAACAGTCCATGCCATCAGGATGTATTTCTTAGCCAATGTTACCAATAGTAAAAAGAGCTTTGCACATTGTCTGTCTGTCCAGCAACAGTCCTGGAATAATGCCTGGGACCTTTCTCTTGAACATCGTACATGGGGGGTTCACAAATTTCATTCGCAATGAAGCGCAGCACGGGGAGGAGACATGTTGCTGGTTCCCATTCCTCTTAGTCAGATGGTTGTGTCTTACATACCTCATTGTCTACTTCTGATGGAATAGCTAGAGCTGGTCAGAAAAAGTTTGGAGTTTCTCTGTGGAAAATTTTGACTTAATCAAAACACTCGAATCCCAGAAAACCAAAAAATGTTGGCAGAAAACTGACACAACAGAAAAATGTCAGTTGAAAAGAAAAAAAACAAAAAGGGTGGTTGGTTTTCTAATAATAATTAGGGCTGTCGATTAATCGCAGTTAACTCACTCAAAAAATTAACTGTGATTAAAATAATTAATCGCGATTAATTGCACTGTTAAACAATGGAATACCAATTGAAATGTATTAAATATTTTTGGATGTTCTACATTTTCAAATATATTGATTTCTATTACAACACAGAATACAAAATGTACAGTGCTCACTTTATATTTTTTATTACAAATATTTGCACTGTAAAAATTATAAACAAAGAAATAGTATTTTTCAATTCACCTCACAAGTACTGTAGTGCAATCTCTATTGTGAAAGTGTAACCTACAAATGTAGATTTTTTTGGTTACATAACTGCATTCTCAAACAAAACAATGTTAAAGTTTAGAGCCCACAAGTACACTCAAAGAAGAAAAGGAGTACTTGTGGCACCTTAGAGACTAACCAATTTATTTGAGCATGAGCTTTCGTGAGCTACAGCTCACTTCATCAGATGCATACCGTGGAAACTGCAGCAGACTTTATATACACACAGAGAATATGAAACAATACCTCCTCCCACCCCACTGTCCTGCTGGTAATAGCTTATCTAAAGTGATCATCAAGTTGGGCCATTTCCAGCACAAATCCAGGTTTTCTCACCCTCCATCCCCCCCCACACAAATTCACTCTCCTGCTGGTAATAGCCCATCCAAAGTGACAACTCATAATTCATTCTCCTGCTGGTAATAGCCCATCCAAAGTGACAACTCTCTACACAATGTACATTGTACAATGTACATCTACATTGTGTAGAGAGTTGTCACTTTGGATGGGCTATTACCAGCAGGAGAGTGAATTTGTGTGTGGGGGGGTGGAGGGTGAGAAAACCTGGATTTGTGCTGGAAATGGCCCAACTTGATGATCACTTTAGATAAGCTATTACCAGCAGGACAGTGGGGTGGGAGGAGGTATTGTTTCATATTCTCTGTGGGTATATAATGTCTGCTGCAGTTTCCACGGTATGCATCTGATGAAGTGAGCTGTAGCTCACGAAAGCTCATGCTCAAATAAATTGGTTAGTCTCTAAGGTGCCACAAGTACTCCTTTTCTTTTTGCGAATACAGACTAACACGGCTGTTACTCTAAAACAAGTACACTCAGTCCTACTTGTTCAGCCAATCACTAAGACAAACAAGTTTGTTTTCATTTACGGGAGATACTGCTGCCTGTTTCTTATTTACAATGTCACCTGGAAGTGAGAACAGGCGTTTGCATGACACTTTTGTAGCCAGCGTTGCAAGGTATTTACGTGCCAATATGTTAAACATTTGTATGCACCTTCATGCTTCAGCCACCATTCCGGAGGACATGCTTCTATGCTGATGATGTTCGTTAAAAAATAGTGTGTTAATTAAATTTGTGACTGAACTCCTTGGGGGAGAATTGTATGTCCTCTGCTCTGTTTTACCTGCATTCTGCCATATATTTAATGTTAAAGCAGTCTTGAATGACCCAACACGTTTGATTTACGAACACTGTCACTGCAGATTTGACAAAATGCAAAGAAGGTACTGATGTGATATTTCTAAAAATACCGCTGTGATATTTCTAAAAATAGCTACAGACCTCAACCCAAGGTTTAAGAATCTGAACTGCTGTCCAAAATATGAGAAGGACAAGGTGTGGAGAATGCTTTCAGAAGTCTTAAAAGAGCAATACTCAGATGCGGAAACTACAGAACCCAAACCACCAGAAAAGAAAAAGGTGGCATCTGACTCAGATGTTGAAAATAAACATGCATCGGTCCGCTCTGCTTTGGATCATTATTGAACAGAACCCATTGTCAGCATGGATGCATGTCCTGTGGAATGGTGGTTGAAGCACGAAGGGACATATGACTGTTTAGCGCATCTGGCATGTAAATATCTTGCAACGCCGGTTACAACAGTGCCATGCAAACACCTGTTCTTACTTTCATGTGACATTGTAAACAAGAAGTGGGCAGCATTATCTCCTGCAAACGTAACCAAACTTGTTTGTCTTAGTGATTGGCTGAAGTAGGACTGAGTGGACTTGTAGGCTCTAAAGCAGTGGTTTTCAAACTTTTTTTTTCTGGCGATCCAAATAAAGAAAATTGTTAGTGCCCGCGACCCAACGGTGATGAGGGTTTTGGGGTGTGGGAGAGGCTCAGGGCTGGGGCTGAGGGTTGGAGTGCGGGGGTGAGGGCTCTGGGGTGGGACCAGGAATGAGTGGTTCAGGGGATGGAAGGGGGCTCTGGGCTGGGGCAGGGGGTTGGGGTGCGGGAGGGGGTCAGGGCTCTGGGCTGGGAGTGCAGGCTCTGGGATAGGCCCAGGGATGAGGAGTTTGGGTGCAGGAGGGGGCTCTGGGTTTGGGGGGGGCTCAGGGCTGAGGCAGGGGGTTGGGGTGCAGGGGTTCAGGCTTACCTCAGGTAACTCCTGGTCAGCAGTGCAGCAGCGATGCTAAGGGAGGCTTCCTGCCTGTCCTGGCACCGCAGACCGTGCTGCACCCTGGAAGCAGCCAGCAGCAGGCCCAGCTCCTAGGCGGAGGCTCTCACCCACAGGCACCAACCCCCGCAGCTCCCATTGTCTGGTTCCCAGCCAACGCGAGTGCGGAGCCAGTGCTCAGGGCGGGGGTAGTGCACGGAGCCCCATGGCCCCCCTGCCTAGGAGCCGGACCTGCTGCTGGCTGCTTCTGGGGCGCAGTGCGGTGTCAGAACAGTAAGGAACTAGCCTGCCTTAGATGAGCTGCACCACCGACGGGACTTTTAATGACCCAGTCGGCAGTGCTGACCAGAGCCACTGCGACCCAGAGCCTTCCATTCCACAACCCAGTACTGGGTCGCAACCACAGTTTGAAAACCACTGCTCTAAAGTTTTACGTTTTCAACATTTGTAAGTTCAACTTCCATTATAAAGAGATTGCACTACAGTACTTATATTAGGTGAATTGAAAATACTATTTCTTTTGTTTTTTACGATGCAAATATTTGTAATCACAAATAAATATAAAGTGAGCACTGTATACTTGTGTCATAAATATAAAGGGAAGGGTAAACCCCTTTGAAATCCCTCCTGGCCAGGGGAAAGCTCCTCTCACCTGTAAAGGGTTAAGAAGCTAAAGGTAACCTCGCTGGCACCTGACCAAAATGACCAATGAGGAGACAAGATACTTTCAAAAGCTGGGAGGAGGGAGAGAAACAAAGGGTTTGTGTGTCTGTCTGTAGTCGTCTTGGCCGGGGACAGAACAGGAATGGAGTCTTAGAACTTTTAGTAAGTAATCTAGCTAGGTATGTGTTAGATTATGATTTCTTTAAATGGCTGAGAAAAGAATTGTGCTGAATAGAATAACTATTTCTGTCTGTGTATCTTTTTTGTAACTTAAGGTTTTGCCTAGAGGGGTTCTCTATGTTTTTGAATCTAATTACCCTGTAAGATATATACCATCCTGATTTTACAGGGGGGATTTCTTTATTTCTATTTACTTCTATTTTTTATTAAAAGTCTTCTTGTAAAACACTGAATGCTTTTTCATTGTTCTCAGATCCAAGGGTTTGGGTCTGTGGTCACCTATGCAAATTGGTGCGGCTTTTTATCCAACATTTCCCAGGAAAGGGGGAGTGCAAGTGTTGGGAGGATTGTTCATTGTTCTTAAGATCCAAGGGTCTGGGTCTGTAGTCACCTAGGCAAATTGGTGAGGCTTTTTACTAAACCTTGTCCAGGAAGTGGGGTGCAAGGTTTTGGGAAGTATTTTGGGGGGAAGGACGCGTCCAAACAGCTCTTCCCCAGTAACCAGTATTAGTTTGGTGGTGGTAGCGGCCATTCCAAGGATAACGGGGGTAATATTTGTTACCTTGGAGAAGTTTTGACCTAAGCTGGTAAAGATAAGCTTAGGAGGTTTTTCATGCAGGTCCCCACATCTGTACCCTAGAGTTCAGAGTGGGGGAGGAACCTTGACATGGTGGCACAGTGGTGGGATTAACCTGAAATCATTTTGAGATCCAGTTGAGATTTTTTGAACTAGAAATACAGATTTTAAAAAGGAATTTTTAGGAAGTCCAGAAGGCAGCTTTGAAACTGAAAGCAGCTTGGTTTCTCTCTGCTTTGTGGCCAAGCAGAGACAAAAGGGGATTATCTTGTGAATTGCAGGTTTTCTTGCCTGGAGGCAGGGTACTTAACTCCTGCAGGGAAATTCACAGTCTTCCAACCCAGAGGTTTTTTTTTTTTCTTTTCTTCCTAAAAGTAAATAGGGGGTGTGTGCTCTACCCATTTGCCTGGAGACAAAAGTGGCAGGGGTTTTTTTTTTAGGATTTTGATTTTTTTTTGTTTTACAAGGAGCACAGGTTTGAAAAGAAATTTTTTTCTTCTTTGGGCTGGGTAAGCAGGTTTCCAAGTAGTTGGAGGTTTTTTGCTTTAATTTGGGCCCAGAGCAGAGACAAGGGAATTGTCTTTTTCTGTAGGCTGACAATCACTATCAGAGAATAGGTATTCTATTCCAGCACAGCAAAATTTTACAGCCAAGTTTTGTTTGTTTATTTCTAAACCTCGGGTGTAAAGTTAGTTAAAAACAGAGAGGTTAGAATGGCCAAATCCTCAGCTCGACTACAGCTGGAATTAGCCAAATTTCAGGCTGAGGAAAAACAAAGGGAACATGAAAGACAGATAGAACTCATGCGGCTGGAGAAGGAGGTACAGGAGGCTGCCCACAAGAGGGAAATGGAGGCAAGGAAGCATGTGGAGGAGATGGAGAGGATAAAGGCCCAGCAGAATATACCAACAAACCCTAGCAATCCTTCTCCAGGTACCACTTCCCATCCCAGAAAGTTCCCCACCTACAAGGCAGGTGATGATACTGAGGCCTTCTTAGAAAACTTCGAAAGGGCCTGCCTTGGGTACAACATCTCTACTGACCAATACATGGTAGAGCTGAGGCCGCAGCTCAGTGGACCCTTAGCTGAGGTGGCAGCTGAAATGCCTAAAGAACACATGAACAAGTATGAACTGTTTAAATCCAAGGCGAGAGTCAGAATGGGGATAACACCCGAGCAGTCTCGTCGGAGGTTCAGAGCCCTAAGGTGGAAACCAGACATGTCATTTACCCGACATGCCTACCACATTGTAAAACATTGGGATGCCTGGATATCAGGAGCAAGTGTTGAATCTCCAGTAAATTTGCCCTTCCTAATGCAAATGGAACAATTCTTAGAGGGTGTTCCTGAGGAAATAGAAAGATACATCCTAGATGGGAAACCCAAAACTGTAATTGAGGCAGGAGAGATTGGAGCCAGATGGGTGGAGGTGGCAGAGAAGAAGAAAACTGGTCGCAGTTGGAGCGGAGACCAGAAGGGACCACCCCAGACCACACCCTATTACCGGGGGCCGCCCAAAGCCCCACCTACCTCCCAAAGAACCCTCCAGACCCCTTATCGTCCCACCACCCCGTTCTCCAGCAACCCTCCTCGCCCCAGTGACCCGTCAGCTGGACGATGTTTTAAATGTAACGAGCTGGGGCATGTAAAGGCCAACTGCCCCAAGAACCCCAACAGATTACAGTTCATTGCACCGGAATCACACCAGAGGTCCAAAGGCCCAGATACCTCCCAGATACCCTTGGAGCGGAGGGAAACTGTGAGTGTGGGTGGGAAGAAGGTCACCGCGTGGAGGGACACCGGAGCACAAGTGTCAGCTATCCATGCTTCCTTAGTGGACCCCAATTTAATCAACCCAGAGATCCAAGTGACGATTCAACCCTTCAAGTCCAACTCTTTCAATTTGCCTACAGCCAAGTTGCCTGTCCAGTACAAGGGCTGGTCAGGAATGTGGACTTTTGCAGTCTATGATGATTATCCCATCCCCATGCTGTTGGGGGAAGACTTGGCCAATCATGTGAAGCAGGCCAAGAGGGTGGGAATGGTCACCCGCAACCAGGCTAAACAAGCCGTGAGGCCTAGCTCTGTTCCGGAAACTTCTATCAGGACCCAGTCAGAGGTGATGGACCTGGACTCCAGGCCAATGTCTGCAACAGCAGTAGTGGATCCAGTCCCAGAGACCCAGACGGAACCAGTCCCAGAACCGGAACCAGCCAAACAACCAACACCAGACCCCGTGTCAGCACTGAATCCAGTACTTGCAACCTCAACACCAGAGGGCCCCACCGAACCTGAACTGGCAGCAGCCGATAACCCTACACAAGAGGCTCAGCCGGAGCCTGAATCCCAACATAGTGCACCAGCGGAGAGCGGTTCACAGTCAACAGAAACAGCTCCATCCCCTATATCGCTTCCAGAGGGACCAAGCCTAGGTCCACAATCCCATGAGGAACTGATGTCTCCAGCATCAAGGGAACAGTTCCAGACCGAACAGGAAGCAGATGAAAGCCTCCAGAGAGCTTGGACGGCGGCACGGAGCAACCCACCGCCTCTCAGCTCTTCTAATCGATCCAGGTTTGTTGTAGAAAGAGGACTTTTATACAAGGAAACTCTTTCTGGGGGACACCAGGAAGACTGGCATCCTCAGAGACAGTTGGTAGTTCCAACTAAATACCGGGCCAAGCTCTTGAGCTTAGCCCATGATCACCCTAGTGGCCATGCTGGGGTGAACAGGACCAAAGACCGTTTGGGGGGGTCATTCCACTGGGAGGGAATGGGCAAGGATGTTTCTACCTATGTCCAGTCTTGTGAGGTGTGCCAAAGAGTGGGAAAACCCCAAGACCAGGTCAAAGCTCCTCTCCAGCCACTCCCCATCATTGAAGTTCCATTTCAGCGAGTAGCTGTGGATATTCTGGGTCCTTTTCCGAAAAAGACACCCAGAGGAAAGCAGTACATACTGACTTTCATGGATTTTGCCACCCGATGGCCGGAAGCAGTAGCTCTAAGCAACACCAGGGCTAAAAGTGTGTGCCAGGCACTAGCAGACATTTTTGCCAGGGTAGGTTGGCCCTCCGACATCCTCACAGATGCAGGGACTAATTTCCTGGCAGGAACTATGAAAAACCTTTGGGAAGCTCATGGGGTAAATCACTTGGTTGCCACTCCTTACCATCATCAAACAAATGGCATGGTGGAGAAGTTTAATGGAACTTTGGGGGCCATGATACGTAAATTCGTAAATGAGCACTCCAATGATTGGGACCTAGTATTGCAGCAGTTGCTCTTTGCCTACAGAGCTGTACCACATCCCAGTTTAGGGTTTTCCCCATTTGAACTTGTATATGGCCGTGAGGTTAAGGGGCCATTGCAGTTGGTGAAGCAGCAATGGGAGGGATTTACACCTTCTCCAGGAACTAACATTCTGGACTTTGTAACCAACCTACAAAACACCCTCCGAACCTCTTTAGCCCTTGCTAGAGAAAACTTACAGGATGCTCAAAAAGAGCAAAAAGCCTGGTATGATAAACATGCCAGAGAGCGTTCCTTCAAAGTAGGAGACCAGGTCATGGTCTTAAAGGCGCTCCAGGCCCATAAAATGGAAGCATCGTGGGAAGGGCCATTCGTGGTCCAGGAGCGCCTGGGAGCTGTTAATTATCTCATAGCATTCCCCACCTCCAACCGAAAGCCTAAGGTGTATCATATTAATTCTCTAAAGCCCTTTTATTCCAGAGAATTAAAGGTTTGTCAGTTTACAGCCCAGGGAGGAGACGACGCTGAGTGGCCTGAAGGTATCTATTACGAAGGGAAATGTGCTGGTGGTGTGGAAGAGGTGAACCTCTCCATGACCCTTGGGCGTATGCAGCGACAGCAGATCCAGGAGCTGTGCACTAGCTACGCGCCAACGTTCTCAGCCACCCCAGGACTGACTGAACGGGCATACCACTCCATTGACACAGGTAATGCTCACCCAATTAGGGTCCAACCTTACCGGGTGTCTCCTCAAGCTAAAACTGCTATAGAACGGGGGATCCAGGATATGTTACAGATGGGTGTAATCCGCCCCTCTGAAAGTGCATGGGCATCTCCAGTGGTTCTAGTTCCCAAACCAGATGGGGAAATACGTTTTTGCGTGGACTACCGTAAGCTAAATGCTGTAACTCGCCCAGACAACTATCCAATGCCACGCACTGATGAACTATTAGAGAAACTGGGACGGGCCCAGTTCATCTCTACCTTGGACTTAACCAAGGGGTACTGGCAGGTACCGCTAGATGAATCTGCCAAGGAAAGGTCAGCCTTCATCACACATCTCGGGCTGTATGAATTTAATGTACTCCCTTTCGGGCTGCGAAATGCACCCGCCACTTTCCAAAGACTTGTAGATGGTCTCCTAGCGGGATTAGGAGAATATGCAGTCGCCTACCTTGACGATGTGGCCATATTTTCGGATTCCTGGGCAGACCACCTGGAACATCTACAAAAAGTCCTTGAGCGCATAAGGGAGGCAGGACTAACTGTTAAGGCTAAGAAGTGTCAAATAGGCCTAAACAGAGTGACTTACCTTGGACACCAGGTGGGTCAAGGAACTATCAGCCCCCTACAGGCCAAAGTGGATGCTATCCAAAAGTGGCCTGTCCCAAAGTCAAAGAAACAGGTTCAATCCTTCTTAGGCTTGGCCGGTTATTACAGACGATTTGTACCGCACTACAGCCAAATCGCTGCCCCACTGACAGACCTAACCAAAAAGAAACAGCCAAATGCTGTTCAGTGGACCGGAAAGTGTCAGAAGGCCTTTAACAAGCTTAAAGCGACACTCATGTCTGACCCTGTACTAAGGGCCCCAGACTTTGACAAACCGTTCCTAGTAACCACAGATGCCTCCGAGCGTGGTGTGGGAGCAGTTTTAATGCAGAAAGGACCTGATCAAGAATTCCACCCTGTAGTGTTTCTCAGCAAAAAACTGTCTGAGAGGGAAAGCAACTGGTCAGTCACTGAAAAAGAATGTTATGCCATTGTCTACGCTCTGGAAAAGCTACGCCCATATGTTTGGGGACGGCGTTTCCACCTGCAAACCGACCATGCTGCACTAAAGTGGCTTCACACCGTCAAAGAAACTAACAAAAAACTTCTTCGGTGGAGTTTAGCTCTCCAAGATTTTGATTTCGACATCCAACACATCTCAGGAGCTTCTAACAAAGTGGCTGATGCACTCTCCCGTGAAAGTTTCCCAGAATCAACTGGTTAAAATCATCCTTGAGATGTGGAAAATATTGTTAGTCTTTATGTACTTGGTAGTATATTTAGAGATGCATGTGTCTTATTAACTCTGTTTTCCTAGAGCTCCAGGAAGAAATCCCAGCCAGTGTTTCACCCTAGCTGAGATTTGGGGGGCGTGTCATAAATATAAAGGGAAGGGTAAACCCCTTTGAAATCCCTCCTGGCCAGGGGAAAGCTCCTCTCACCTGTAAAGGGTTAAGAAGCTAAAGGTAACCTCGCTGGCACCTGACCAAAATGACCAATGAGGAGACAAGATACTTTCAAAAGCTGGGAGGAGGGAGAGAAACAAAGGGTTTGTGTGTCTGTCTGTAGTCGTCTTGGCCGGGGACAGAACAGGAATGGAGTCTTAGAACTTTTAGTAAGTAATCTAGCTAGGTATGTGTTAGATTATGATTTCTTTAAATGGCTGAGAAAAGAATTGTGCTGAATAGAATAACTATTTCTGTCTGTGTATCTTTTTTGTAACTTAAGGTTTTGCCTAGAGGGGTTCTCTATGTTTTTGAATCTAATTACCCTGTAAGATATATACCA
Source organism: Lepidochelys olivacea (assembly GCF_965140295.1). NCBI lineage: Eukaryota > Metazoa > Chordata > Testudines > Cheloniidae > Lepidochelys > Lepidochelys olivacea. Next base: position 50,860,748 of record NC_140417.1, read on the forward strand.
TCCTGATTTTACAGGGGGGATTTCTTTATTTCTATTTACTTCTATTTTTTATTAAAAGTCTTCTTGTAAAACACTGAATGCTTTTTCATTGTTCTCAGATCCAAGGGTTTGGGTCTGTGGTCACCTATGCAAATTGGTGCGGCTTTTTATCCAACATTTCCCAGGAAAGGGGGAGTGCAAGTGTTGGGAGGATTGTTCATTGTTCTTAAGATCCAAGGGTCTGGGTCTGTAGTCACCTAGGCAAATTGGTGAGGCTTTTTACCAAACCTTGTCCAGGAAGTGGGGTGCAAGGTTTTGGGAAGTATTTTGGGGGGAAGGACGCGTCCAAACAGCTCTTCCCCAGTAACCAGTATTAGTTTGGTGGTGGTAGCGGCCATTCCAAGGATAACGGGGGTAATATTTGTTACCTTGGAGAAGTTTTGACCTAAGCTGGTAAAGATAAGCTTAGGAGGTTTTTCATGCAGGTCCCCACATCTGTACCCTAGAGTTCAGAGTGGGGGAGGAACCTTGACAACTTGCTTTAAACAATTTGTCCTGAATTGGTACTCTCAGTTGGGTGCCGCCAGAGGCATCATCATTACACTTTTCCACGCAAGGTGGGAAACTGAGGCATGGTGGAGATGCGTTTTTGCTTATGATTGCTTGTTTCTGAGCGTGGGTTTGTTGTTTTCCCAAACTAATTCTGCATTCCCTTTCCCTTTCATGAAAAATTCTCTTTTATTATACACAGACTTACATTTTCCCAGATTATTGGGGGGGTCCACAAGCCTGTTCTGTTTTGTATTTTTAGGAGGAATCCCTAGATGTAGACCTTGTTGCTGCCAACTCCACCTGGCAGAAGAGTGACATATATAAATAGCTAATAACTATCTAATAATGCATACCTTAAATTCTCATTCCAACTACTGCATTGCCATAATTTACGTTCCATATACCAACTATGTCACTACCTGGAGAGACAATTTTACCATCACATCACCCTGGAGTGAGGCATCACTGTTGTCATTCCTCAAATAACCCTTCTCCAGGCAGGTTGGCTAATCTCTAAGGGTATGTCTACACAGCAAAGAAAAACCTGCGGATGGCCCATGCCAGCGGACTCAGATTCATGGGGCTCGGGCTGTGGGACTGTTTCACTGCTGTGCTGACATCTGGGCTGGAATTCTGTGGCTGAAAAAGATTCCTTTCATGCCAGCTATCACTGATTTACTACTAGTACTGCGCAGTGTGCAAATTTGTGTGACTATTTCTCTATTAAATAGTGCTTTGCTTGCCAGATGAATAGCTCAATTCTTGCCGTCTCATAAAACCTTTTTGGAACTGGATGAGATCTCAGCACCTCCGTCTGTTGGCATAGCTTATACTTCAAGCATGAAAAGCAGTTTCCTGCCACATAAGTAATGTCATGATGGATCCACAGTCAATGCCTCATCTCTCTTGCTCATTGTTTGCACTTCTCAGTTCCTAAATTACCCTTGCAGCTCTTCTGTAGCATTTCTTTCCTGAAGTTCATTGGTATTACAAGTTTGCCGCCCTTGAAAATCACCCCATCCTGGTAAGATCATGTCTGCAATTACAATAGTCTTTTATACTTTACTCTTTAAATCCCTACGGTGCAGTCATTTAGTGGTTTGCCAAGTGATGGTATCAGGGGCTTGTGGACCATTTCACTTCCACTGTCTGACCATAAATGTATTTATTGAATTTCTCACAGGCAAAGAAGAGTCCTAAAAGCTCCTTCTCAATCTGTGCATATCTGTTCTGCATTGATCAATCATATGGATACACAAGCCATTGGTTGCAAACAATCGTGTTTCTGCAAAATCACTGCACTTAACCCAGATTGTGAAGCATCTGCTGAAACTTTAATAGACCTGCCTGGTGTGTAGACCTTCACAACTGGCTCTTGTATTAGTTGTTTCAAACAGTCTCATAAATCCTCCTGTTCTCCATCCCAATACCTCAGACCCTACCACATTCTCTGTCCATTTTGGTCAATTTCATGGTCATTGGATTTTTAAAATACTAAATTTCATTATTTCAGCTATTTAAATCTGAAATTTCATGGTGTTGTACTTGTAAGGGTCCTGACCCAAAAATGAATTGTGCGTGGGTTGCAAAGTTATCGTAGCGGGGGTTGCGGGATTGCTACACTTACTTCTGTGTTGCTACTGGCAGCTGCATTACCTTCAGAGGTTGGCAACTGGAGAATGGCAGCTGCTGGCTGGGAGCACAGCTCTGAATGCAGAGTGATCACAAGCACCAACGCGAAAGTAAGGATGGAATGGTATGGGTATTGCCACCCTTACTTCTGCGCTGCTGCCTGCAGAGCTAGGCCCTCAGTCAGCAACCGCCATTGTCTGAAGGCAGCACAGAAATAAGGGTTGCAATACCGCAATCCCCCCCTCCCCCCCGAAAATAACCTTGTGATCTCCCTGCAATTTTTCTTCTTTCTCCTTGTAACGGCCTTGAAAATTGTTATCATGGCCCCCTTCAGTGGTCTCTTCTCCAGAGTAAACAAACCCAGTTTTTTCAATCTTCCCTCATAGGTCATGTCTTGTGGACCTTTAATAATTTTTATTGCTTTTCTCTGGACTTTCACCAATTTGTCCACATCTCTCCTGAAAGGTAGCTCCTGGAACTGGACACAATACTCCAGTTGAGGGCCAATCAGCGCAGAGTAGAACAGACTAATTACGTCTTGTCTCTTGCTTACAACACTCCTGCTCATACATCCTAGAAGGATCGCTTTTTCTTTTTTTGCGAGTGTTAAACTGTTGACTCGTATTCAGCTTGTGATCCACTATGACTCCCCAGATCAGTTTCTGCAGTACTCCTTCCTCAGCAGTCATTTCTCATTTTTTATGTTTGCAATTAATTGTTCCTTCCTAAATTGAGTACTTTGCATTTGTCCTTATTGAATTTCATCCTATTTTCTTCAATTCTCCAGTTTGTCCAGATCATTTTGAATTTTAATCATCCTCCAAAGCACTTGCAACCCCTCCCAGCTTGGTATCATCCACTCTCTGTGCCATTATGTAAACCACTGATGAAGATATTGAACAGAACTGGACCCAGAACTGATCCCTGCGAGCCCCCACTTCATATGCCCTTCCAACTTGACTCTGAATCACTGATAACCAAGGCTCCATGTTTGTCACAGAGGTCACGGATTCCGTGACTTCTGCAGCAGCCCTGTGCAACTGGCCCAGGAGCTGCCTGAGCAGCCCCAGGACAGTTGCACTGGCTGCTACTGAGGTAATCTCAGGTCCCCCTCATCCCCCTGCCTCTTGGGGCCCTCCAGTAGAAGTTTGGGTGTGTGGGGGGCAGGGATTGGAGCTGCTATTTACCTGGAACGGTGGGGGGCTCCCCTCCCTCAGCTCCCCATGCTACCTCTGCTGGCAGACAACCACTGCTCCTGCAGCTCCCACTGGCCATGGTTCCCAACCAATGGGAGCTGAAGAACCAGGGCTAGGGGAGGAGTGGAGGCAACACATGGAGATAGGGAGCTGCGGCCACCGCTTCTGTCTGCCTCAGCCCCACCAAACCCCTGCCCCGCCAGCACCCGCACACCCCCTTGCTGCATTTTCCCCCAGCACCCACGTCCCCGGCGAACCACATCTCCCCCCCCATGTTTCCTCCCCAACACCCACCGCACTTCCCCGGGCCATGCACCCCCTCCCAGCACCTACCACGCTTCCCCAGGCTATGCTCCCCTTCCCCAGCACCTGCAATGCCCCCTGAGCCGCCCCCTTCCCCCCCCCAGTTTTAATCAAAGATATTTTTAGTAAAAGTCACGGACAAGTCTGTGAATTTTTGTTTACTGCCCATGAACCTGTCCGTGACTTTTACTAAAAATACGCATGATAAAAACTTAGCCTTACTGATAACTACGCTCTGGGAATAGTTTTCCAACCAGCTATGCACCCACCTTATAGTAGCTCCATCTAGGTTGTATTTGCCTAGTTTGTTTATGAAAAGGTCATGGGAGACAGTATCAAAAGCCTTAATAAAGCCATATTTACGGCTTCCCCCTTCCACAAAGCTTGTTATCTTGACAAAGAAAGCTATTAGCTCTTAGATGTTTGTAAACTGGTTGCTTAATTATTTGTTCCATTATCTTTCCAGGTACTGAAGTTAAACTGACTGGTCTGTAATTTCCCTTATTTCCATTTTTATAGATGTGCACTCTTCTGTCTTCTACAAGTTTTCAAAGCTAATAGCTAATGGCTCAAATACCTCCTCAGTCAGCTCCTTGATTATTCTAGGATGTATTTCCTCAGGCCCTAGTGACTTAAAGACATCTAACTTGTCTAAGTAATTTTATCTTGTTCTTTCCATATTTTAGCCTGAGATCCTACCTCATTTTCGCTGCCATTCACTAAGTTAGACATCAAATTGCTACTAATCTTTTTGGTGAAAACTGAAACAAAGCAAAACTTTCATGGGCAGTAGCCAGACTCTCTCATTACATTTTCTTACTCCCGCACACCTAACTCCTCAACCTGGGTATCTTCAGCTCAATGCTCTTCTCTTTTCTGCATTTGGGATCTTCAATTAGCACCTCATTAGCACTACAAAGGTAGTTTTTCCTCTGTTAACTCCCCTTCTTGTCAACTGTTGAGAATAAGCCACTTCCACCTTAATTGAATTGGCCTCGTTCACAGCGACCCCCCCCCCCGCCACATACACACACTTGTAAGGCGACTCCCATCGTTTCATGTGCTGTAATATATATACTGCTTATTGTATTTTTCACTCCATGCACTGAAGAAGTGGGTTTTAGCCCACAAAACCTTATGCCCAAATAAATTTGTTAGTCTCTAAGGTGCTACACAGACTTCTTGTTGTTTTCATCCTACCAGTGAAACAGTTTTTCCTAATATCCAACGTAGACCTTCCCCACTGCAACTTGAGACCATTGCTCCTTGTTCTGTCATCTGCCACCACTGAGAACAGCCTAGCTCCATCCTCTTTGGAACCCCCCTTCAGGTAGTTGAAGGCTGTTATCAAATCCCCCCTTACTCCCCAGTTCCCTCAGCCGCTCCTCGTAAGTCATGTGCCCCAGCCTCCTAATCATTTTCATTGCCCTCCACTGGACTCTGTCCAATTTGTCCACATCCTTTCTGTAGTGGAAGGCCCAAAACTGGACACAGTACTCCAGATGTGACCTCACCAGTGCTGAATAGAGGGGACTAATCATTTCAATCTGCTGGCAATGCTCCTACTAATGCAGCCCAATAAGCCATTAGCCTTTGTCATAATTATAGGGGAATGTATGCAGTATCATAAAATCCCTTCTTGGCAGCTGTACTGCATTGCTTTACCTGTAAGGGGTTAAGCAGTTCCAATAACCTAGTTGGCACCTTACCAGAAGGACCAATGAGAAAAGAAGATACTTTCAAAACTGGTGGGGGAAGGACTTGTTATGGTTCTCTTTTGTTGTTGCCTCTCCCAACGAAGGGAAAAGCCAAGTAGGTACAGTATCTCCTGAAAATATACATGGAATAATCCATCTAAAACCACAGAAATTGTAAGTATGGCAAGGAAATGCATTAGGTTATCTTTTGTTTTGGCTTGTGAATTTTCCTATGCTACAGAAGTCATTTTGTAACTGTGAAGCTGAGCCCAGAGGGGAATCCTCTGTGTTTTAATTCTTTTTATTACCCTGGAAAGTTACCTTCCCTCCTGATTTTGCAGGTGTGATTCTTTTATTTTTTTTCTTTATAAAGTTCTTCTTTTAAGAACCTGATTGAATTCAGTGTCCTGAAGACAAAGTATGGTCTCTGCTCACATTGCTAAGGCAATTGGTTGGTATATTATTCTCAAGCCTCCCCAGGAAAGGGGATGAAGTGGCTTGGGGGTGGGATATTTTGCGGGGATAGGGATTCCAAGTGACCCTTCCCTGAATTTTTGTGTAAATCCCTTGATGGTGGCAGAAATACCGCCCAAGGACAAGGAAAGGAATTTGTGCCCTTGGGCAGTTTTAACCTAAGATGGTAGAATATAAGCTTAGGGGGTCTTTCATGCAGGTCCCCACACCTGTACCCCAGAGTTCAGAGGGGGTGGGATCTTGACAGCATTCTTGGCAACAAGGGCACACTGTTGACTCATATCCAGCTTCCCCTCCTGTTCATGGAACAGTCTTTCCCTTAGCACATTCTCTTCAATGCCACAAATAATTCTCTCTCTGACCAGACACACGATCAACTCAACAAAGTCCCAGGTTTACTGAGTCTTCTTAATTCTGCTCTATGGTGTCATCAGTTTTTTGCCTGAATATAGAAATATTTTCTCTCTCAAAAGTCTCATTCTTCTTTGGCATTCAGTGTTCCTCAAATTTAGTCAGTATTTTATTAAACTTCCTGCTTTCACCTTCTTCCAACTTAGGCCTGGTCTACACTACAAAATATGGTTGGCATGACTATACTGCTCCATACTACAAGCAGCACAGTTAACCAACTTAAGTCCCATGTAGATAGCACTGGGTCAACGGAAGAAGTCTTCTGTCAACTTAGCTACTGCTTCTTATGGAGATGGATCAGCTGTGCTGACACTACCTCCCATCGCTGCAGTGGAGCAGCTGTGCCATTGTAGCATTTAAAGTGTAGACAAGCCCTTAAAGTTATTATAAATTTCCCATGCTTCCTCCCCCACAATGTGCAAAGAGAGAGAGAATTTCAATTTGTCATTTTTCTCCTTTGCCCCAAATGGCTGCTAAATACATTTCAAATCTATGGATTTTTTTTCTGGTTCTCTGCAACATTGTCTGACATTTGCAGACTGCATCCATTTTGGCTTTCTTCCTGTCTTAAGCTAGTCAACATACTACTGTGTTCATAAAATACATACAAAAGCCTTTATCATTCTGTTTGCTGCTCCACGTGTTCATGTTCCTGTTCCCTCTGCTTTCAGTGTCAAACCCAGGACTTAACCTCAAAACTCCTGAAAGTCTCATTCTCATTCTCATTCGGTACTTCTGACACCATGTAAAGGTCTGGGGGTTCATTAAACAACAAACCAGTAAATGAGAAAAGAGTAAAACTTTTAATAAAATGTATGCAGGGTATGAATGAGTTCTTCCCTGACATCTAGTGATGAGCTGGGGGGGAGAGGACTTCAGGAGACTACCTTGTTTGCATAGACATGTCCACTCTGCTTAGGTGCACAGCATAATTTGGGCAAAGCAGCTCCATCATCACTTTTGGCTGGTGTTGGCTAACAAATCACTTTGTTATTGGGGCAGTAGTAATAAAGGGTGTTATCCTTGTGTGAATAAAGGGCAGCAGAACCGTGCTTGGCATGTCCTGATTGAGCGGTTCACTCTTAACTGAATTGTACTCACTAAGCAGCAGGTAGTAAGTGGCAAAGAGCATTGTAGGTGAGAGAGGGTGGGGACAGGTGTTTCTACTGTGTGGGTTCTGCATAAGGATATTAGACCTCATTTGACCCTCCTCTTCTCTGCTATGTAGTTGCTGCACCTCTCTAAATAGTTCTCTTAATAAAGAGGAGCACAGACTCCTCTCCTGTTGTCACCTGGCCTGTGGTGCATGAAATACTAGCGCATGGTTGGGTTCTGGGGCAAGACATTCGCCTACAGCTGGACTGCAGAGTGCTGTTGGCTGTGACTGATCACAGCCAACGAGACACTGAATCGATCAGACTAGGGTGTCTCAGCAGAAAACTGCCACTGCTGAGAAAGCCCTAAGGCTTTCCCGATGTGTAGAAAGAATTGTAAATACAGCAGGCGATCAGCTTGGCTTAACAGTGAAATCCTTGCTGATCTAAAACACAGAAAAGAAGCTTACAAGAAGTAGAAGATGGGACATATGACCAGGGAGGAGTATAAAAAGTTGGAGTTGGAGCTAGCAAGGGATGTTAAGAGTAACAAGAAGGGTTTCTTCAGGTACCTTAGCAACAACAAGAAGGTCAAGGAAAGTGTGGGGCCCTTACTGAATGGGGGAGGCAACCTAGTGACAGAGGATGTGGAAAAAGCGAACGTACTCAATGCTTTTTTTGCCTCTGTCTTTAGGTTCCCAGACTACTGCACTGGGCAGCACAGCATGGGGAGGAAGTGACCAGCCCTCTGTGGAGAAAGAAGTGGTTCAGGACTATTTTGAAAAGCTGGATGAGCACAAGTCCATGGGGCCGGATGCCATGCATCCGAGGGTGGTAAAGGAGTTGGCCGGGGAGGTCCCAGATGACTGGGAAAAGGCTAATGGAGTGTCCATCTTTAAAAAAGGGAAGGAGGAGGATCCGGGGAACTACAAGCCAGTCCCTGGAAAAATCATGGAACAGGTCCTCAATGAATCGATTTTTGAAGTCAGCATGGATTCACCAAGGGCAAGTCATGCCTGACTAAACTAATTGCCCTCTATGACAAGATAACTGGTTCTGTAGATGAGGGGAAAGCAGTGGACATGTAATTCCTTGACTTTAGCAAAGCTTTTGATACGGTCTCCCACGGTATTCTTGCCAGCAAGTTAAAGAAGTATGGGCTGGATGAATGGACGATAAGGTGAATAGAAAGCTGGCTAGATCAAGGGGCTCAACAGGTAGTGGTCAATGGCGCCATGTCTAGTTGGCATTTGGAATCAAGCGGAGTGCCCCAAGGGTCGGTCCTGGGGCTGGTTTTGTTCATTATCTTCATTAATGATCTGGAGAATGGCATGGATTGCATCCTCAGCAAGTCTGCAAATGACCCTAAACTGGGAGGAGAGGTAGATACACTGGAAGGTAGGGATAGGATACAGAGGGACCTAGACAAATTAGAGGATTGGGCCAAAAGAAATCAGACAAGGTTCAACAAGGACAAGTGCAGAGTCCTGCACTTAGGATGGAAGAATCCCATGCATTGCTACAAACTAGGGACTGAGTGGCTAGGCAGAAAAGGACCTAGGGGTTATAGTGGACAGGAAGCTGGATATGAGTCAACAGTGTGCCCTTGTTGCCAAGAAGGCTAATGGCATTTTGGGCTGTATAAGTAGGAGTATTGCCAGCAGATCGAGGGACGTGAACATTCCCCTCTATTTGGCATTTGTGAAGCCTCATCTGGACTACTGTGTCCAGTTTCAGGCTCCACACTATAAGAAGGATGTGGAAAAATTGGAAAGAGTCCAGTGGGGGGCAACAGTAATGATTAGGGGGCTGGAGCACATGACTTATGAGGAGAGGCTGAGGGGACTGGGATTATTTAGTCTGCAGAATAGAAGAAAGAGGAAGGATTTGATAGCTGCTTTCAACTACCTGAAAGGGCGTTCCAAAGAGGATGGATCTAGACTGCTCTCAGTGGTACCAGATGACAGAACAAGGAGTAATGGTCTCAAGTTGCAGTGGGGGAGGTTTAGGTTGGATATTAGGAAAAACTTTTTCACTAGGAGGGTGGTGAAGCACTGGAATGGGTAAGCTAGAGAGGTGGTGGAATCCCCTCCCTTCGAGGTTTTTAAGGTCAGGCTTGACAAAGCCCTGGCTGGGATGATTCAGTTGGGGATTGGTCCTGCTTTGAGCAGGGGGCTGGACTAGATGACCTCCTGAGGTCCCTTCCAACCCTGATATTCTATTATTCAATTCTATGATTCAAAAGGGAAGGAGATTGCAAAGATGGTCCAGCTGCCCCACCTAAACGGCAACCCCAGGCATGCAACTCTAGGAGAGAGATGAAGGGCCAAAGCCACTAGATTGCTGGGGACTGCGTGGCAGGGAGGCATGAACCAAAGCAGCAGAACAAAGGGAGCTGGACCGGACCCGCAACAGCTATCTCAGGACTCATCCAGTTCTGAAACCCTGTGGGTCTTTGGATGAGTTAAACCGTGGGCTCCCTATGGCCCGGAACAGCCATACCAGGCCATGGTAACAGCCATGCATCATCCAAGCTATGCCCCCAGGGCACTCAGAATGAGGAGTCACAAAGAAAGGGTGCTGACAAGGCCCAGTTTCAAACATTGCTTTGTATTCAGCAGCTGCCTCACTGGCCATTACCTGTCCCCCAGCTGCCACAGATTGTAACCAGCACGTGCATGGGGTCGGGGACCAGAACCCCTTTTCAGACCTCAGTACTGTTCTTCTCTCATGAGCCCAGCTCTGCCTGGGAAGGAGCAGAGCTCAAGTTCTTTTATTATGGAATTCCTTTGATCTCTTGACACTGGAGGCCATTTGAGAACAGGGATGGAAAGACTGCTCCAAACTGAGCCAGGCACCTTAGCTCCATCTCCCTGGACCAGCCCATTTCCTCTGCATGTTCCCTGTGAGCAGGAGCTGTCCTAGGCAGCGCATTGTACCTCGAAAGCAGCAAATGCTGCGTAGGGAGTTCTAGGCAGCTCTCTGTGCCACGTGCGTTACAGAGCATGCTGACTGGGCTCCGATCATCATTCCTCTCGGTTGCTTCATCAAACTGTCCCACAGGCGGCTGTTTGTTTTTATCATGGATTCAGATTCCTTTGCTCCCACATACTTGCCCTACAGATTGTCAGGGTATGCTACATTGGAAAGAACCTTGTTTGGAGACTGTTTGCTGGGGCTCTGCCCCCAACTGGCTATCCCAGCACTGCCCACCACAGGCTTCCTGCACCTTCCTCCGAGGCACTTGGACTGGACATGTCAGACAGGATCCTGGACTAGCTGGAACCCTGATAGTGATGCAGCAGGGTGGTTCCACTGACCCCCAGCGCCCCCTGTCCTGTGACTGAGACAATCCAGCCCCACATGCACACAGGGGGCAAGTCACTAAAGAAGTCTCCAACATTTATTTTGTTTGCAAATTTCATTTAAAACTTGCTCCCCCAAATCAAGGAGGTAACTCCCTAAAAGCTACCTGCTACATTCATCAAGGGCCCCAGGCATCACCCCCAGGGGCAAAGGTGCTCTACTGTTACCCCTGATGGCAATGGGGCAGACAGACAGTCTGCAACTCCACCTTCCTGCCCTTGGATGGCACTTAGCCAAGGCCCTGGCCCCTTGAGCTCATCAACGATCACAAGGGGATCAGCCCTGCGGTCCAGGCCAAACATCAGGCCTACTTCCCCCACTCTGCCTCCCTATGGGCCCTGGCAGGTCACAAGAGACGTTTCCTTCCTGTGACCCCAGCAACCAGCTGCTGTGTCCACCCTGGAGGAGGCTGCTGCTTGGTGGCTGGGAGTGATCCTCAGAGCCAAGCCAGTTAGCACTCTGCACTGGGAAGCACTGGAGAAGTGTCATTTTCTGTGCAGACTCTCTGGCCTCAGGCTACTTTGCATGCACCAAGGCTGTGGCAGCCACTAACTGTCCTTGAGACCCTGAATGCCAACTCCACAACTCCTCGCCAGCCAGCTAGGTAGGGCATAGGATTCCACTCAAGAGGGTGTCTAACCAGGAACTGCACTCTGTGACATCATGAGGGTGGCGAGGCCGAGGAATGACCATCACAAACTCTGCCATGACTCCACGGAGATGGACTGCACTAAGGCAAAGTGCATAGGGAGGCCATGGAAGCACAGCAGTGCAGCTAGGAGTGGGAGCTAGGCAGTCTGTGGTACAGGCTAAAGGAGCAAAAAGTACTGCTCATCCCAGGACTCTGTCCCTTGGAGCAGTTCTCTTGGGGGAGCTATGTGCGATCACTGGTGTCCACAGAGCTGTCCTCAGCAGTACAGTAATGGGCTCTCCCTGTGCTCCAAACTGGCAGCTGCTTGCCATGCAGTGGGTGGGCGGGGGGAGAATGGGGACACTTTGCTTGGGGGGACAAGCACTAGTTCTCAGGGCCAGGAGAAGTCCAACCCCCACACACCCTCCAGCCACTATGCTCCTGTTGCTCAGCCTACAGCTCCCTGCTTCTTGGGACAGGCTTCACTCCTGCTTCTTTCCCCCACCCCCACCACTTGCTGTTTATCACCATCCCTGGCCTGTGCTCCTTCTACCCACCCCACGCGGATGCAGCTCTCACTCAGCACCTGCACAGCCATCTGGCTGGCATCGGCTGCTCAGCTCTAGTTAGAGATGTGCAGGCTGGTGAGGAAATGCCAAATTAGTGTGTCACTCTGCAATCCATGGATTGCCAGGTGCCCATGGCAGCTTTCCACTTGGCTTCCCAGTTCCCAGCCTAACCTTGCAATGCTGCTGGCTGGAGCAGTGGCAGAAATTCCAGCTCAGCACTCAGGGTCCCAGGAGACCTCTGTCATCAGCAAGCTGGGGACAAAGAGACTGACTGAAGCCATTCCCTGCTACAGGCCAATTCATTAGAATTCACAGCAGGCCCGAGAGGCTGCACAGCTTTAACGTGGGCATGGCGCCGCCTGTGCTATTCCCAGCTCGGACTGGCATGCAGACAGCCAGACCCACACGCAGCACTCAACACCATGTAAGACGCCCACAGTAAGACTCTGCTGCAATGTCCCAGCCAACCTGCCTGAGCCCCAGGAAACCAGATCCCCATGGCTAACAGAAAAAGGGGCCGGACCCACTCCAACAAGCACACTATGACCCACACCCACAATGCACCACTCAACCTCTCTCCCACTAGAATGGCTGGGCAACCCCACCCTGGCCAGCTCTACATGCTCTCCGGTGGCACCAGTGCAAAGACTCGGGATCTGGCCAGCACGTCTCGAAGATCTGCTCAGAGGAGGGCTGCCTACGCTCTGCCACGCTGCAGCACAGCCTGGGGAGAGCTGACAGGACGTGATCTCTAGCGTAGAAGCAGCCACGGCACAAACCCAGAAATGGCACACAGGCCTCCCAGTGGGGCTGTTGACTATATTGAAAGACAGCCTAAGAGACATCCACTCTAAGCGAGCCTTCCTTCTGACATGGAAAAACTGTGTGCTCGGCCCTGATGCAGGCCGGTGCAGTCCCCAAAAAGGGACTCAAGCAGTAAACTGCGCATACTGGATCCTGACCCACTCCTGGCTGCCAGGGACAGCATGCGGCAGCCGTGGCCAAGCCTGGTCAGGGGTGCTTTGGTGACAAGAACCAGTGGACTTTGGAGACCGTCCCAGCCAGCCCAGGGCTCTGCCCTGCATGGAGCTGAGCCTGGCCTTGTTGGGCATCACCACGGGCAGCACAGGACTGGGGCTTCTGGGGCCAGGCCGGCCCTGGGGGGTGCTGGGCTCCATAGGCACCAACTTCTAGTGGCACCAGTGGGTGCTTGACCCGCCTCTAGCCCCACCCTGACTCCACCCCCGCCCTGCCCATTCCAACCCCTTCCCCAAAGTCCCTGCCCCAACTCCGCCCCCTTCCCAAAGTCCCCGCCCCCATTCCAACCCCTTCCCCAAATCCCTGCCCTGGCCTCACCTCTTCCCTGAGCATGCCACATTCCCCCTCCTCCCAGAGCTTTCTACGGCAAGCGGGCAAGCGCTGGGAGGTAGGCGGAGGAGCGGGGATGCTGCACACTCAAGGAAGAAGGAGGAGATGAGGCGAGGCAGCAGCAAGCTTGGGTGCTGGTGGGTGCAGCGTACCCACTAAATTTTCCCCATGGGTGCGCCAGCCCCGGACCACCCACAGCGTCAGCACCTATACTGGGCTCCCGGGGTGTCACCCATCCTGCTGCCAGGGCAGCCTCACCTGTCGGCTGGGCCAGCAGGGCAGAGACTGGCTGGCAATGCGGGGGGAAGGCCCGGAGTCGCAGCCCGACACTACAAGGGCACGGGAGAGCAGTGAGCCGAGCGACCCCCTGCGGCCAGGGAAGATGCGTGCGCGAGTAGCTCCCACCTCGGGGCTGCCGCAAGGCCGGACCCACCCCCCCACACCCCGCCAGCCCTACCCCCCGCCTTCGGCTCTAGCGCCTTGCCCCGCCAGCACCCCCCCCCCAGCTCTGCCCCCAGCCAGCACCCCACCAACACCAGCCCCGTCCCCCAGAGCGCCCCACCCCGCCCCACCCTGTCTCCTCCAGCCCGGCCCCACCCCCCCCCAGCTCTGCCCCCAGCCAGCACCCCACCAACACCAGCCCCGTCCCCCAGAGCGCCCCGCCCCGTCTCCTCCAGCCCGGCCCCACCCCCCCCCCAGCCCTGCCCCCAGCCAGCACCCCACCAACACCAGCCCCATCCCCCAGAGCGCCCCACCCTGTCTCCTCCAGCCCGGCCCCACCCCCCCCCCAGCTCTGCCCCCAGCCAGCACCCCACCAACACCAGCCCCGTCCCCCAGAGCGCCCCGCCCCGCCCCCTGTCTCCTCCAGCCCGGCCCCACCCCCCCCAGCTCTGCCCCCAGCCAGCACCCCACCAACACCAGCCCCGTCCCCGCAGGTGCCCCGCCCCGCCGACCCTGTCTCCTCCAGCTCTGCCCCCAACCAGCGCCCCACCAACACCAGCCCCGTCCCCCAGAGCGCCCCACCCCCCCCCCCAGCCCTGCCCCCAGCCAGCGCCCCACCAACACCAGCCCCGTCCCCGCAGGTGCCCCGCCCCCCGTCTCCTCCAGCCCGGCCCCACCTCCAGCTCTGCCCCCAGCCAGCGCAGCGCCCCGCCCCGCCCCTGCCTCCAGTGCCTAGCCGACCCCCCAGGCTGGTCTCCGGGCTCCGAAGGGGGGCCGCGTTCCGTTCATCGCCACGTCTGGCCCGATGCCCCCGCGCGGGGCCGGCGCACGCTCTCGCTGTTGACAGGTAGCGGGGACACGCCCGCCCTGCGCGCGCAGCGCTCTCGGGGCCGGCCCGGACCCTGGCCAGTAGGGGCCCCGTCCTCCGGGCCGGAAGTGCCGCGTCAGGATCCCCAGCGTTCGGAGCAGCGTCAGCGACATGGAGTCGCCGGTGAGGGGCTGGGTCCACCGCCTTCCCGCAGAGTCCCGCGGGAGGGGCCTTGGTTGGCAGGGCAGGGACTGCGGGTGAAAGCTCCACCCCCCGCCGTGACCTCTGTGTGACCCACAGGGCCACGACCCCTTCCCCCACGCACAGCCCCCAGGCTGCGTTCCCCGTCCCTGAACCCGCGTCCGTGCCCGCGGTGTGCCGAGCTCTGCGCCCAGCCCTCCGTGCCCGCGAGCTCCCCGCTGCCCTGGTCCTTCCCTGCCCCGCTGCGCGGTGCCCGACTCGGTGCCCACTGCCAGCCTGCCTGTGCTGACGGGCCCTTCCTGCGCAGGTGCTGAGGAGCCCGGAAGAGATAGCGGCGCTGTACCGCGAGCTCAGCCAGTGCCCCTCGCTCTGCAGTGCCTGTATCGGGCCCGAGGTCACCACTCAGTATGGGGGCAAATACTGCAATGTCTATACAGGTACCGACTCTGTTGCGCCCTGCGCGTTCCAAGCCCCTCTGCCCCAGTGCGGGGAGAGCGGAGGGCAGAGGGGCCCCGAGGGCAGAGGGCAGCTGCATTGTTCCTAGCTTTGGTTCGGCCTTGCCATGGGAGGCCCCCCAGTTCCCCATCTCTGAGGTGAGGCAATGGGCCCAGGCTGTCTGCTTGCCAAGAGTCAGTCTCAGAGGAAAGCACCCCAAGACCCTGCTTGGGGCTCTTCACATGTGTGAAGGGATTTGTGGCTGTTGGGTCCCATCGGATCAGCATGCCACCCCCTGGGTAGGCTCCCTGGGCTTGGGCTCAGCCCTCCCATCCCTGCAGCTCGCTCCACATGTCACAGCAGCATCCCACAGCACCTCCAGTCCTGACCTTCCCCAGTTAAGGGTTCCGCGGCCCTCCGCGTGGCTTCCCTAACCTGACCAGCCCTGCTTCCTGAGCCACTGCTCCCCGCTCTCCAGACTTCTGTCTTCTGTCCACTCAGAGGCCTGACTGAGCCTTGGGACCTGCCCATTGCCATGTGACTTGCTCCCTTTCTCCAACTGGAGGGGTGGGAGAAGTGTGCCCAGATAGGGCTGGCCCCAGCTTCCTGGGACAGAAGCTTGACTGCTGTCCCCATGTGCCAGCTGGGGAGCTGAGGCCCAGACAGTGACAGCTGATTTTCAGAGATGTCCCCCGTCCCAGCTGCAAAGTGCTAAGTGCACTTGACCATCAAGCCATAAGGGGCTGGGCCACGATCACACAGAGCTGGGGTTGAGCCCAGATCTCCTGAGCCCTAAGTTGCTGCCTTAGCCACAAGCCCAGCCTGCTTGCAGGTAGCATAGAAAGTGCCAGGAGTGCAGGCAGGCAAGGTGCCCTGCTCTGCACACAGGCCATCCCATGTGGTATCTTTGCTCTAAGGCCAAAGGAGAGGGGAGCAGTGCCGGTCCGGGGCAGGCAGCAGCTGACTGCCCTCTCCTTCCAGAGTGGTCTCAGCAGGACCTGGAGAGAGCCGAGAGCGTGAAGTTCTGCCGCCAGTATCTCATCTTCCATGACAGCCAGGCCATTGTGTACTCGGGCCCCTCGGGCACCTGCAGTGAGATCAAGGGAGAGTGAGTGTCTCCGCCCTGTGCCTTTGCCAGCACCCACCATGTGCCCATCGCCACCCCCACAGCTCTGCTAGAGCCTGACCTGGCTGGCTGCCCAATGTGGGCGTGGTTGGCAGGAGGTGGGGGCTGCCCTGCCATGGGATGTGGGCAGCTGGGGAAGAGCTTGGGCTGTGTTGCCACCTGCCCTGGTGCTGGGGACTCCAGCAGGAGGGACAGAGCCAGAGTGTGGCTCTGCACCTGGCAGAGGCCCCCTGCTCAGAGTGCGGGGATGAGGATGTCCTGGGGGCCTTATGTCTAGCCCTGAATTGCCCCTAGCTCCCAGGCTACTGGTTGGGGAGGCAGAGTCTGCCATTACATTGCCCTGTCCCCTCCTCTGTGTCCTTGGGGGGCTCCAGGCTCAGTTGCCTGCAAAAGGCCATTAGCAGAGGGCGGGGCTCTTGGCTGCACCTGTTCCCACCCCCTGGAGGAGGTATCTGGGCCACCTCTAGCCCCCTGCTGCTTCTCCAGCTTTGCAATGGGGAACCCCATGTGCCAAACCTGTTGTCCCTGCCTTTTGCTGCGCCTGCTGGGAGCACTTCTCCATTGTGCTGTGTCCTGGTGTGTGTTTAGACGGGATACAGGAGACAGAGGGTTCACATGACCCAGTCCCTGGCCAACAATAAACTGTGTTAACCGTGGCCTGGGCTTTAGGATCTGGAGACCTCAGCTTGCATAGCCCCAGGGCAAACAGCCCAGCAAACACCCCTTTAACTTGTACTGAACATCCAGAAAGGAAGGGAAACAGTTGAAGCTTTTGAAATGGAAGGGATTGAGTCAGGCTTTCATCGTAATAACACCCCATGTTCCCTTTCCCTTTGGCAGGAGAGGGCTCCTCGTGCCAGACAGTCTCGTAGACAGGGTTATAGCTGGTAAATAACTGTTTGGGGAAAAGAGAAGCAGTGAGTTGAGATGGACTGGGGTAACTGCTACTGCTCAAGTCTGATCCTGTTTGCTAAGAAGACAACAAGCCCAACGCACCAAAGATAGAGCAGAAAAGAACAACAAAAAGAGAGATTCAGCATCTGTCTCTGGGGCTGACTTCATTGCAACCTCACTGCTGGAGAAACCCAGCCCCAGCCCATGCCCAAGAGCTGGCAAACTCGTACTAGCAAGAGGCGGTTTGGCGTAGTGCTTTTAGCTCAGTTACAGGCTTACAGTGGTGTTGCAAAGTATGCAGGCATGGCCAGCTCAGCCACACTCTTAATAATTAGGAAGAAAACAGAGAAGGCTAGGAAAGAGAAAAAAGGTGGAGAGGGCAAAGGCCGCAAGGGGGAATGAGAGGGGGGGGGAAAGTCTCACGTCCCAGCTGGGGTTGCAATTCAGCCGAAGCCAATGGAAGTGGTGCTGGCCTTTGGACCCCTCTCTTTGGCCTGGCCTGGTCTGGTCAGGGCAGCTCGCAGGAGCAGGAGGTTCCAAGGAGACCCAGTCACGATGGTGAAGCTCACTGCAGTGGTTGTCGCCAGACAGTTGCTGCTCTGGCTAATTTCATAAGAACATAAGAATGGACATACTGGGTCAGACCAAAGGTTCTTCTAATCCAGTATCCTGTCTTCCCACAGTGGCCAGTGCCAGGTGCCGCAGAGGGAATAAACAGAACAGATAATCATCAAGTGATTGCCCTGTCACCCATTCCCAGCTTCTGGCAAACAGTCTAGGGACACCATCACTGCTCATCCATCCTGGCCAATAGCCATTGATGGACCTATCCTCCATGGATTTATCTAGTTCTCTTTTGAACCCTGTCATAGTCTTGGCCTTCACAACATCCTCTGGCAAGGAGTTCCACAGACTCACTGTGCGTTGTGTAAAAAAATACTTCCTTTTGTTTGTTTTCAACCTGCTACCTATTAATTTCATTTGGTGGCTCCTAGTTCTTGTGTTATGGGAAGGAGTAAATTAAACTTTATTTACTTTCTCCATACCAGTCATGATTCTATAGACCTCTATCATATCCCCCCTTAGTCGTCTTTTTTTCCAAGCTGGAAAGTGCCAGTTTGATTAATCTCCTCATACGGCAGTTGTTCCATACCCCTAATCATTTTTGTTGCTCTTTTCTGAACCTTTTCCAATTCCAATATATCTTTTTTGAGATGTGGCGACCACATCTGCACGCAGTATTCAAGATGTAGGTGTACCATGGATTTATATAGAGGCAATATTATATTTTCCATTTTATTATCTATCCCTTTCTTAATGATTCCCTTGATTCTGTTAGCTTTTTTGACTGCCGCTGCACATTGTGTGGATGTTTTCAGAGAACTATCCACAATGACTTGAAGATCTCTTTCTTGAGTGGTAACAGCTAATTTAGACTCCTCATTTTATATGTATAGTTGGGGTTATGTTTTCCAGTATGCGTTACTTTGCATTTATCATAATTGAATTTCATCTGCCATTTTAACAATGAGGAGTCTGGTGGCACCTTAAAGACTAATAGATTTATTTGGTCATAAGCTTTCGTGGGTAAAAAACCACTTCTCCAGATGCATGAAGTGAAAATTGCAGATACAGGCATAAATAAATATTGGCACATGAAGAGAAGGGAGTTCCTCAGCTATCATCTCCTAGCACCCCTCCTCTACTTATGCTACATTGATGACATTTTCATCATAGGATCCATGGGAAGGAGGCCCTTGAAGAATTCCACATGGATTTCAACAATTTCCACCCCACCATCAACCTCAGCCTGGACCAGTCTGCACAAGAGAGCCACTTCCTGGACACTAAAGTGAAAATAAGTGATGGTCACATAAACACCACCCTATGCCGGAAACCTACTGACCACTATACTTACCTACATGCCTCCAGCTTCTATCCAGGACACATCACACAATCCATTGTCTACGCAGCCAAGCCCTAAGATACAACCACATTTATTCCAATCCCTCAGACAGAGACAAACACCTACAAGATCTCTATCAAGCATTCTTAAAACTACAATACCCACCTGGGGAAGTGAGGAAACAGATTGACAGAGCGAGACAGGTACCCAGAAGTCACCTACTACAGGACAGGCCCAACAAAGAAAATAACACCACTGTCCATCACGTACAGCCCCTGGCTAAAACCTCTCCAGCACATCATCAACGATCTACAACCTATCCTGGAAAACGATCTGCCACTCTCACAGGCCTTGGGAGGTAGGCCAATCCTTGCTTACAAACAGCTCCCCAACCTGAAGCAAATACTAACCAGCAACTACATACCACACCACAGAAACACTAACCCAGGAACCAATCACTGTAAGAAACCCCATTGCCATCTCTGTCCCCATATCTATTCTAGCGACGCCATCAGGGGCTCATTCACCTACACATCTACTAATGTGATATGTGCCAGCAATGCCCCTCTGCCATGTACGTTGGCCAACCCGGAGACAGTCTCTACGTAAAAGGATAAATGGACACTAATCAGTCATCAGGAATGGTAACATACAAAAGCCAGTAGGAGAACACTTCAGTCTCCCTCAACAGATTTAAAAGTAGCCATTCTTCAACAAAAAAACTTCAAAAACAGACTTCAAAGAGAAATTGCAGAGCTACAGTTCAAAACTTAACACCATTAATTTGGGCTTGAATAGCGACTAGGAGTGGCTGGCTCACTGCAAAAGCAATTTTCCCTCTCTTGGTATTGACACCTCCTCATCAATTATTGGGAGTGGACCACATCCACCCTGACTGAATTGGCTTTCAAAACTGGTTCTCCACATGTAAGGTAACTTCTTTCTCTTCATGTGCCAATGTATATTTATGCCTACAATTTTCACTCCATGCATCTAAAGAAGTGGGTTTTTTACCCATGAAAGCTTATGCCCAAATAAATCTGTTAGTCTTTAAGGTGCCACCAGACTCCTCGTTGTTTTTGTGGATACAGACTAACATGGCTACCCTTCTGATGCTATCTGCCATTTTGTTGCCCAGTCACCCAGTTCGGAGAGATCCTGAAGCTGGATATGAGTCAGCAGTGTGCCCTTGTTGCCAAGAAGGCCAATGGCATTTTGGGATGTATAAGTAGGGGCATAGCGAGCAGATCGAGGGACGTGATCGTTCCCCTCTATTCGACATTGGTGAGGCCTCATCTGGAGTACTGTGTCCAGTTTTGGGCCCCACACTTCAAGAAGGATGTGGATAGATTGGAGAGAGTCCAGCGAAGGGCAACAAAAATGATTAGGGGACTGGAACACATGACTTATGAGGAGAGGCTGAGGGAGCTGGGATTGTTTAGCGTGCAGAAGAGAAGAATGAGGGGGGATTTGATAGCTGCTTTCAACTACCTGAAAGGGGGTTCCAAAGAGGATGGCTCTAGACTGTTCTCAATGGTAGCAGATGACAGAACGAGGAGTAATGGTCTCAAGTTGCAGTGGGGGAGGTTTAGATTGGATATTAGGAAAAACTTTTTCACTAAGAGGGTGGTGAAACACTGGAATGCGTTACCTAGGGAGGTGGTAGAATCTCCTTCCTTAGAGGTTTTTAAGGTCAGGCTTGACAAAGCCCTGGCTGGGATGATTTAACTGGGAATTGGTCCTGCTTTGAGCAGGGGGTTGGACTAGATGACCTTCTGGGGTCCCTTCCAACCCTGATATTCTATGATTCTATGATCCTTTTGTAGCTCTTCACAGTCTGTCTGGGACCTAACTATCTTGAGTAGTTTTGTATCATCTGCAAATTTTGCCAGCTCACTGTTTACCCCTTTTCCCAGAACATTTATGAATATGTTGAATAGGACTGGAGCCAGTACAGACCCCTGGGGGATACCACTGTTTACCTCTCTCCATTCTGAAAACTGACCATTTATTCCTACCTTTTGTTTCCTATCTTTTAACCAGTTACCAACCCATGAGACCTTTCCTCTTATCCCATGACTGCTTACTTTGCTTAATAGCCTTTGGTGAGGGACCTTGTCAAAGGCTTTCTGAAAATCTAAATACACTATATCCACTGGATCCCCCTTGTCCACATGCTTGTTGACCCCCTCAAAGAATTCTAGTAGATTGGTGAGGCATGATTTCCCTTTACAAAAACCATGTTGACTATTCCCCAACAACTTATGTTAATCTATGTGTCTGACAATTTTGTTCTTTACTCTAGTTTCAACCAGTTTGCCCGGTACTGAGGTGAGGCTTACCAGCCTGTAATTGCCAGGTTCACCTCTGGAGCCCTTTTTAAAAATTGGCATCACATTAGCTATCCTCCAGTCATTTGGTACAGAAGCTGATTTAAATTATAGGTTACAGACTACAGTTAGTAATCCTGCAATTTCACATTTAAGTTCCTTCAGAACTCTTGGGTGAATACCATCTGGTCCTGGTGACTTATTACTGTTTAGATTATCAATGTGTTCCAGAACCTCTAATGACACCTCATTTCCCCCCAAATCTGTTTGTTTTCCAGCCTCCAAAGGCAGAGGGGTGGAATAGCCCATTGACCACCAATTAGGCCAAATTTCCGACTCCAGGTTTGGTCCACTGATTTCTGGTCCCCACCTTCTCGTGGTTACCAGGTGTGGCCGGAACACCCAGTCCTTTGGGGACCTTTGTACATATTTTCTTGTTCCGTTTTGGATAACAGGTCACTGTGACAGCTTGGGAATGTTCACTCTCTTGCACGACTGAGCTCATAGGCTCAATTGCAGACCCCGTTATCACAACAGGCCCCAACTCCACCTCTCCCAACACCCCTGTGGGGTGAGTTAGCACGTGGGTCCAGGATCCTATGGACTCCCTGAGCCCTGGCCATGCCTCTCCTGTCCCCAGGCCATGCCATGCCCCCAGGCCCACTCCAGCCTGTCTCCCCCTGCAGGCTTCTGAGCAGGGAGTCTCCCAGCGGGGCACTTAAGGCCGTCTTGCGGAAAGCCAGCCCTGGCAAAGGCGAGGAGAAGCAGTTTCTTGAGGTGAGTCGATATGAGGCTGGGCCCACTAACACTGTGGGAAAAGCCCTGGGCAGAGTGAGGGCAGCCCTCAGCATTCTTGCTGTCTGGGGCCGAGGTTCCTTCCTGGCCTGACCGTGCTCAGGACTCAAGGAAGGGGCCCCTGCCAGCCCCTGCTGCTGACGGCCCCTCCTCAGGCCTGGCTTTGGGGTGGAGGGATCCGTTCTCTGTAGTTCCAGCAGGCCACTAGGGTGGGAATCTTTGTGGCTCTCCCCTCAGCGTTTACCAGGCATTGCTCATGGCACACTGGGGCCCAGCCTCGTGGGATCCTGGGCTGGTGTGGGGCAGGATGGACAGAGCCATGGCCAGCCCACTCCTTCTCTTCATGGGTGGAGCGAGCCCATGCAAGGTGGGGCCCTGCTGCCCACTCTGCAGCCAGGCAAACTACCACCCCAGCTGGCAGCTGTTGCCAGCAATACCCACCACAGTCACCTGTTCCCCCCGCCCTGTGCTGCCATTCCCCTGCCACCTGCCCTGTGGCCCCACAGTCCTGGGGCCTGGCCCCTGATGTTTTTGTTCCTCCAGATCTGGGATCAAAATCGCAAAGTGAAGAGCGTCAACCTGACTGTGTTGGAGAAGCATGGCAATGTCTATGAGGATGGTGAGGCTGGGTCCCTATGGATCCACCTTTTTCCCTGCATTGGCTGGCAGGGAATTGGGGGAGGGGGTGGGGCAGGGCAGGATATGGGGATGGGAGGGTGGCCAAGGGGGCCCTGTGGCCGTCTGGCCGGGCGTGCGGAGGGCGGTGAAGGGGGCCCTGCAGCCGTCTGGCCAGGTGGGGGAGGGTAGGGTCGGTGAAGGGGGTCCCCAGGGCCTGTGGTGGGGGCACTGGGCCATGCTGCCCAACAGGGTCTGATCAAACTTCCCCAGATCAGTTTGGCTGCCTGTCCTGGTCGCACTCGGAGACCCACTTGCTCTACGTGGCTGAGAGGAAACGGCCCAAGGCCGAGTCCTTCTTCCAGAGCAGAACCCCGGAGCTGAGCAGCAACTGTGCTGATGAGAGACGAGACAAGGCTGTCAAGGTGTGTGGGGCGCAGCTGGAGATCGCGAGTTGGAGCTGTGGGTGGGCCATTCGTCCCACCCCCACAACTGGTCAGAAAGTCGGGCATGGTGCTAGGGCCCTGAGCAGAACTCCCAGCTCTGTTGCTGAGTGCTGTGCCATGCTTCCCTAGTGGATGCTGAGCCTGCCCATCCCCCACACACTGGGCCTGTGGGGCAGGAGATGGCATTCCTGTGGGCTCTGGCAATGTAAAGAGCCAGATCTGCCCTGTATCTGAGGCACAGGGCTGTCCTGCCCCAGAAAGCAGGAGAGTTGGGGGGTGTCCCAGGGGAGGGGGCACTCATGGCTCTGTGTTCCAGGGGGAGCAGTTCGTGTACCATGACGACTGGGGCGAGGCACTGGTGGGCAAGAGCATCCCAGCCCTGTGCATACTGGATGTGGAGAGCGGCAATGTCTCGGTGCTGGAGGGTATCCCGGAGCACATCTCCCCTGGGCAGGTCAGCGCAGGCGTGGGGAGCCAGGCACTGGCAGTACCTGACTGGCACCCGCTGGCAGCCCAAAACAGCCCCCAAACACCTCTCTACCTGTTCCCTCTGATGCAAGCTGCCCCTGCCAGCACCCACAGGTCACCCAGTTTCCATGAGGGGCTGATGTGCCTCAGCAGGGGAACCTGTGCCCCAGGATGCCAGCCGGTAGGACGGGGCCCTGGTTTGGATCTCGGGAGGGCACTGCTCATTGCTTCATTCCCTTAAACAGAGCGGGAGAGTTTCTAGCTGCTCTTGCGCCCCCTCCGACACTCTTCCCCCCTCACCAGGTTCTCCTCCCACCTTCTCTTTCCCCACCCCTCTTGCTCACTGGCGCTCTCCCACTTTGCCTGCAGGCCTTCTGGTCCCCTGGCGACACGGGTGTGGTGTTCATAGGCTGGTGGCATGAGCCCTTCCGCCTGGGCCTGCGGCACTGCACCAACCGCAGGTGAGTGCCCTGTGCTGCTGCCAGCTGCCCCTTCCTGAGCGCTGGGGAGAGGGGCCTCCCCATTCCCAGGTGTGGAGCCATGTCCCTCGGGGAAATGCCCTTTGAGGCACCTTTGGGCTGGGGCTGTTCTGCTAGGGCAGAAGGCCGGACTGGGCCTGACCCAGCCCTGCTCTGAGAGCTGGCCCCAGCTTGCGGGCATCTGCTGCAGCCTCCTCTGAAGGAGACCACTGCAAAGGGACGGGCTGTTGTGGGGCTGGGGCTGCCAGACTCAGCCTGAGGAGCCACAGCTCTGATCTGCCAGCTGGGAGCAGGGGCCATCTGGAGGGGGAGGAGTGGGGGCTGGGCTGGCCACTCCTATCGGGTGTAGGGCAGGAGGGTTGGGCAGTTGTGGGGAAGCTATGGGGCCCGTGCAGTGACGGCTGCCCTCCTCTGGTTCCCAGGTCAGCGCTGTTCTATGTGGACCTGATGGGAGCGAGGTGTGGTGAGTCGCTGCTGCTTTCTGAGCCAGTGCCCTGCCCGCATGCCCCCTACCTGCCTGTGCCCTCCCTGTGTGCCCCCTGCCCCTGTTCTGCCCACATGTCTCTGTCCTGCCTGCGCCCTGCCCACATGCCCCCTGCCCTTCTCATGGTCCCCATTCTGCCCATGTACCCCCATCCTACCTGCGGGTATGTCCATGTGCCCCTTGCCCTACCTGCATGCCCCCTGCCCTGTCCAGGGTCCCCACTATGCCCATGAAACACCGTCCTGCTGTGCCCTGCCCGCACTCCGCCCTGCCAGTGGTCCCCGCCTCGCCCATGTGACCCCATCCTGCCTGCGCCCTGCCTGCGCGCCTCCCATTCAGCCCGTGCCCCACACTGCCCATGTGCCCCCTGCCCCACCCACAGTCCCCACTCTGCCCATGTGCCCCCGTTCTCCACCTGCCCTGCCTGTGTGCCCCTTGCCCAGCCCACGGTCCCCGGTCTGGCTGTGTGCCACCCACCCTACCCACACCCCACCCTGCCCGCGGTCCCCGCTCTGCCCACATGCCTCTATTCTTCCCACGTCCTACCAGCGGTCCCTGCTCTCCCCACATGCCCTCATCCTGCCTGCGCCCTGCCCGCATACCCCCTGCCCTACCTGCATACCCCCTGCCCTGCCCACGGTCTCCGCCCTGCCTGTATGCCTCCTGTCCTGCCTGTTCCCTGCCTGTATGCTTGCCCCCTGCCTGGATGTCCCCTGCCCTGCCAGTGGTCCCCACTCTGCCCATGTGCCCCCCGGTCTGCCCATGCCATGCCCTACCCTTGTGCCCGCTGCCCTGCCCACGGTCCTTGTTCTGCCCATGTGCCCCCATCCTGCCCGCAGTCCACGCTCTGCCCATGTGCTCCCTGCCCTGGCCTCGTCCCCTCATCCTGCCTGCGCCCTGCCCCCGGGTCCCCTGCTCTGCCTGTGCCCCCTGTCCTGCCCATGTGCCCCTGTCCTGCCTGTATGTCCCCTGTTCTGCATGTCCCCATGCCCCCGTCTGGCCTGCCCCTGTTCAGCCTGACCTCTGCCCTGCCCACCTGCCCATCCTCCGCCATGATTGCCCCCCTATCCTGCCTGTGCTCACACTCTTCTCCATCCCTCTGCAGAGCTGCTGTCAGACGACACTAAAGCTGTGTGGTCCCCACGCCTGAGCCCTGACCAGTGCCGCATTGTGTACTTGGAGAACAGCGCACTCGGGCCCCACCAGCAGTGCAGCCGCCTTCGCGTGGTGAGTGGGTTCCACCAGGTTGGGGAGCCAATGCCAGGGGTTGGGTGTCAGGCTCTCTGGGGCCCAGCCAAGGCCGTGTGGGCCATGTCTTCCAGGGGCACTTCCTGCTGGGAGCCAGCCTTCAGTCGCACTGCATAGGCCTGGTGCTTGGGCTTCTTCAGCAGCCTGTGCTGCCATAGCCGAAAGTCTGTGCACGCAGCGGCACAACGAGAATCCTCTTCCCTGGGCATGTCGCCCTGACACTTGGGCCTGGCCCTGCTCACTCTGCTGGTGCCCCCTGCTCCCCACAGGGTCACACCTATCATCCCCCCAATAAGGCACCGGAAGGTGCCTATGGCACAGCGCTGCTGCTCCCTTGGGTGCCCGGGGGGAGCTGGGACAGGCCTGCTGGGGTCTAGCTAACCCAGGTCAGGCTCCCCAGCACGCTGGGCCTTCCCATGAGCAGCCACCAGCCCTGCCCTGGATCCCCCAGAAGGGAAGGGGCAACATTGCAGAACAGAGCCCCACGCTGCTGCCCCTGAGTGCCAGGCGGCCGTCTCTTGCAGTACGACTGGTACACGAAGGTCACCTCCACCGCACTGGATGTCGTGTCCCGGCACAGCCAGGGTGAGTAGTCGGCCAGGTTCACTGGGGACGAGGGAGGAGCTGGGCAGCGGGATGATGAGACAGGCTGAACACCCAGGGATCTGGCGCTGTCTGCTCAGGAGGGGCCAGAGCTGCTGGGACCAGGAGGGGCTGCGTTTTGGGAGTGAGGGGTGCTGGCAGAGCTGGGGGGGGCAGGGGGCTGTGGATCAGGAGAGAGGGGCGCTGGCAGAGCTGGGGGGCAGCCCAGGGCTGGGCTAGCAGGGGCTGCGAGTCGGGAGTGAGGGGCACTGGCAGAGCTGTGTGGGCAGGAGGCTGAACAGGAGCTGCGTGAGAAGCTTGGTTCCCTGTTGCTGGCCATTGGTGCGAGTGCCCTGTGCCAGCCTGGCTGATGTGCAGGGGGCAGTGCGCTGAACCTGGGGCCCTCTCCTTGCAGGAACGTTCACAGGGATCTATTGCCCAGCACTGCCTGGCCTGTGCTGGGCAGCCGATAGCCAGAGAGTCGTGCTGGACACCGCTCAGCGCAGCCGGCAGGTACTGGGGTCAGGGACTGGGGCAGGGCAGTCCCACAGCTGTGCTGCCTGCGGGCATATGCAGAGCCCGGGGCCCAGGCCAGCCCTGAGCAGAGGGGCTGGGGGCGTGCTGGGCCCTACCTGGCTCTGACGAAGCTCTTGGTGTCCTCCTAGGAGCTGCTTGTGGTGGAGACTCTGAGTGGCAGCGTGACCTCCCTGACGCTGGGTAAGTACCCGGCAGCCTGCTCTGCTCACGGTGTCCCTGGATGCCTGGTGGGAGGGGCTGGGAGCCCTGCTGCTCCCAGACTCCTCCTGTGAGCTCCAGACCGTGACCCGGGCATCTGTCCCTTTGCAGGCGCCCCCCTGGGCAGCTGGTCTCTCCTCACCATTGACCGGGATCTCCTGGTGGCCAGGTTCTCGACCCCCAGCTGCCCCCCAACACTGGTAAGGGATATGGGCTGGGGAGGGAGACTGTGCCGTGACCTTTCACCCCACACGCAGACTCAGGAATAAAAATTTACTGGCTGCATCCACACCATACCCCAGCCAGCATCCCAAAGCATCACCCTGCTCAGGCTCTGGGCTAGCAGGGAGCAGTGGGGCAGGCGTGAGGGGCACCAGCAGAGCTGGGTGATGGAGCCGAGGGCCAGGCTAGCAGGGGACAGTGGGACAGGAGTATGGAGCATCAGCAGAGCTTGGGGGGTGGAGCCCAGGGCTGGGCTAGCAGGGGGCAGTGGGGCAGGAGTGAGGGGCACCAGCAGAGCTGTGGGGTGGAGCCCAGGGCTGAACTAGCAGGGACTGCAGGTACTGGGGCTGCATGCAGGTTGCCTATTCGGTCAATGCTGTCAGTCTCTCCTTGTCAACGCCCCCATTCCAGCTGCAGCCATTTCCTCCCCAAATGCTGCCAGAAGATGTCTGCAAAGGCCCCCGCCCGAGCATCCTGGCCCCCCTTGGGTCATGCCCCCACTCCCCGAGCATGCTGCGCCTGCCACTGATGGGCTCTTTCCCCTGGCAGAAGGTGGCCTTCCTCCCCGGGGCCGGGCGGGAGGCCCAGGTGCACTGGGTATGTCTGGAGGATGTGACCCCCATCCCGGAGATCAGCTGGGTGATCCGGCCCCTGCAGCCCCCCCCGGATCAGGAGAATCCGCAGTACAGTGAGTGCCGTCGGGGGTGCGGGGCTGGGCTCTGGGGGCTGGCGCTGACGCTGACATCACACTCTTCCTTTGCAGAGGGTATTGATTTCGAAGCCATCCTGCTGCAGCCCAGCAAGGGGCTAGGGCTGAGGAAGCTGCCCCTGGTGGTCATGCCCCATGGTGAGACCCCTGCCTGGCGTGCCCCTCCCTTCTCCCCCCGGCCCCCCCACCACAGGGACCCCCACCCTCCCAGACTGTGTAGGTCTGATTAGGCCTAATTATGAAGCTAGAGCCGAGTGTTGTGCTGTCAGATCTGGCTCTCCCCGACCCTTGTCAGTGCTGCCACCTTGCCCTGGGGCTCCCCATGCCTGCCTATCTGCAGCTGTTCCCCTCCTGCTGTGGGGCCAGCTGCCCTCCTGTCCCATGGGGTTGTCATGGCAGCTGCAGGCCACTGCCCCTTCACTGGACTCTGACTCCCAGGCACATGCCCCACCCCCCCAGGCAAGGGGGCATTCGCCAGCAGCCACAATGCCAGCCCCATGGCAGGGGAAGGGGAGCGGCCCCAACCCAACCAGCGCCTGACACTGACAGGCGGGTCCCTCTGGGTTTGGGTTGGGGGCAAGGTTCTGCCCTGGTGGTCATGTCCATGGAGAGTCCCTCCCTAGGCAGCTTGCATCAGTCCCTAGGAAGATGAGGGGCGATCAGGTCAGATCTGAGTGAGGCTCTGCAGCCTGGCATATGGGGTGGCAGCCTCACTCGGCTTTGGCACCTGCTATTGATAGTGCAGGGAGCCACGTCCCTGCTTGCCCAGGCCCAGATCCCACCCTCGGCACTGCTGGCGTCATCACAGCGGCCTGGCAGCACCCACTGGGCTGAGTCTGGAGCAGGGTCAGTGTGGGGATGCCGTTCCCTGCATGGCAGGGACAGAGCTCAGGGAGAGGTGGGACCGAGAACTGTCCCCCAGCTGCATGCAGGTCAGAGTCTACCCAGCCCCACAGGGAGCACAGCAATGCCACGGGCCTAGGCCCCCAAACCCCTCAGCCCCGCGGGGAGCACAGCCACCCCAAAGGCCTAGACCCCTCAGCCCCAAGGGGCGCACAGCCACCACACAGGGATCATAGCCACCCCACAGGCCTGGGCCCTCCGACCCCACAGCCCCTTCCCTCTTCTTTTACTCTTTTGTCCCCATGGTAATTGTTTTGGAGGGTTGGGGGGGCCTCTGTTTCCAGTTTTGCCCTGGTCCCCAGAGCTCTGTCACTGTGTTGAGCGTCTTGTCCCCGGTTCCCAACCAATCCCTTGTGCCAACGGTATCGTTCATTCGCCATTCAGGGAGTGATTGGGGCCAGCAGATGCCCCCTGGTCCATGCTTCCCTGAAAGCCTCTGTTCAAGGCAATCGTGTGTTGGGGGAGCCTAGCAGCTCAATCACTTTGCTCACCCAGCTCCTCCCCGTCCCTGCCAGACACCACATCCCAACAATTACACTACACACATGCTATGAGCCCCTTCCCTCTGGACTCTGCCCCATGGTCCAGCCCCTCACCCCTCTGCCCTCACCTTGCAGGAGGCCCACACTCTGTCTGCACGGCCAGCTGGATGCTGTACCCCGCGGTGCTCTGCAGGATCGGCTTCGCCGTGCTCCTGGGTGAGTCCTGCCAGAGCCACGGGAGCAGGCATGGTGCAGCCAAAGCCTGGTGAAGTGGCTATGGGCTCCCTAGGCCTGGCCATGCTTGGCCCCTGCCAGCTCCCTGGGCACGGCACCCTGGGGAGGAACTGCTGGGCCAAGGCTTACTCTGAGGGTGCCCTGGAGCCCCTGGAGAGGGCTGAGGGCACATCTGGGCCACGGCACAGGGAGGCTGAGCTCCCAGAATGCAGCACCAACATGGGGATGGCCATTCAGGGCAGGGCCCGGGCACCATCAGCATCCCTGGGACAGCCAGCAGGAGGGCGCAGTCCCCGGGCCAACCCAGCCCCACAGTACTCAGCTGCTTTCCCTTCACCCTGGGTTGCAGGCCTGCAGCTGTGTGCCCCTTGGCCAGGGGTGGGGTCTCCTGGCGGCACCCTGCTCCCAGAGCATGGCAGGGGGCTAGCTGTGGCAGGCCAACCCTGTACCCTTGTGAACCCCTGTTGCTGGGGGGCTGTCAGGCACTCTCCCATCATGCTGAACTCTCTCCCACAGTGAATTACCGCGGTTCGCTGGGCTTTGGCCAGGACAGCGTCGCCTCCCTGCCCGGGCACGTGGGCTGCCAGGATGTCAAAGACGTGCAGGTAGTGGCTTCCCCCTCCCCCCCCCAGCTGCCCTGCAGGGGCTGGGACAGTGTGTGACCCACAGCCAGGAGACCAGGCTGCTCCCTCTGGGCACCTTCCGCCCAGGGACTTGGTAGGGGGAGATGGGCTCAGCCAGCTTGTCAGGTCCTGGCCCCATCCCAGCCCTGCCCCCCTGTCCCCTCCCTGGGCGATCCCTTCCAGGCCCTGGCTGCCCCCTCCTTGAGACTGCCCTGGCTTCCCACCCTGCCCTGAGGCTGCCCTGTCTCAGGCCCTGGTGCCCTGGCTGCCCCATGGCACTGCCCCTCTCATCCCATTGCAGTATTGTGTGGAGCGGGTGCTGCAGGAGGAGCCCCTAGACTCGGCGCGTGTGGCACTAGTGGGTGGCTCACATGGGGGCTTCCTCGCTTGCCACCTCATCGGTCAGTACCCAGGCACCTACCAGGCCTGTGTGGCAAGGAACCCGGTCATCAACATGGCCTCCATGATCAGCAGCACCGACATCCCAGACTGGTGAGTGCCTGGGGCTAAGACCCTCCCCACCCCCTGCACCAGGTGCAACCTGGATCCTGCCCTGAGCCGGGCTCTGTCTCCTCTGCAGGTGTCTGACTGAGGCCGGCTTCCCCTATGCGCCCGACACCCTACCGGATGCCTCCCACTGGGCAGAGATGCTCCACATGTCACCCATGCAGTACGTCGCCCAGGTATGGACCCCACCCCCCTGCTCATAGACCCCAACCCCTGCTCAGAGACTGGTCAAGCTTCTGACCAGGGCAAGACAGTACAGCCCCGGGATCCTAGGTTGGGGAGCTGGGAGGAATTGGCTGGAGCCTCTCTGTTGTTGGATCACGAGTGGCTTACAAAAGCATTCATGTAACTCAGCTAGGTGTGTCCCTGCCTGTGGATGGTTGTGTGAGTGCAGGACCTGGAGAGGTTTGCAGTTTGTCACAGCATCACAATGTGAGAGGGAACCCAGGTTGGTAAGACGGGGTCAGCAGTACCACAGTTCTAGACTGCATTCTGGGGAACCCGTCACAGGGGGGTGGTCACCTGATTCCTTTGTTCTCCAACCTTTTAGCTATCACTTTGCAGAGGGGGAAGGGCCCAGGCCATCAGTTGCCAGGAAACAGTCGGCCATTTATGTACCCTGGCCCTTTGCTCTGCAACAATTACACTCCCTTAAGAAATGCATAAGAGAAATTGAGGCACCCCTACAGTATTCAGAGGAAACATTAAGAACAGTCCCATTTTGCCACATCTTCCTTAGAGGTTTTTAATGTTAGGCTTGACAAAGCCCTGTCTGGGATCATTTAGTTGGGGATCGGTCCTGCTTTGAGCAGCGGGTTTGACTAAATGACCTCCTGAGGTCCCTTCCAACCTTAATATTCTATTCTATGGTGTGGGTCCCCTAGTGCTGGCTGTGGGACCCAGATCTCTGCCCTGCTCTTCCCCCAGGTCCGGGCACCTGTGCTTCTGATGCTGGGAGAAGAGGACAGGCGTGTCCCCCCCAAACAGGGGCTGGAGTACTACCGTGCTCTCAAGGCCAGGGGCGTCCCTGCACGGTGAGCCTGCGGGGGGCAGGACATGGGGATCAGCTGGGAGGAGAGAACTGATTGGTGCAGGGGCCATGGCTGGGGCGGGAGGGAGGACAAGTTGGGTGCTCAGGTGCAACAAGGCCAGTGGGGCTGGGATCACCAATGGAACAGGCTGGCACCAAGGGAGGGAGCAGATCACTGGGGCGGGGGGAAGCTGGAGTTGTAGGAGGGAAGCTGGCTGGAGGCTCAGATGGCTGCGAGGAGTTGGTACATCCCAAATGGCTGGGATGGTCCTGGTGCAGGGGTCCTGGGGGAGCAGGTGCGGGGTCCTGGTGCATTTCTTGATGGGTGGGGGGGTCTCTGGAGAGGTGGCAAGGGGTCCTGGTCCATGCCCAGGTATATGTGTGGGGGGGTCCTGGAGAGCTGGTTACAGGGTACCTTACCAAGTCCTCTCCTTCTCCACAGGCTGCTGCTGTACCCCAGGAACAGCCATGCGCTCTCTGGCGTCGAGGCTGAGGCCGATGGCTTTATGAACATGGCGCTCTGGCTGCTCCAGCACCTGCAATGCTGACAGAGGCTGGGCTTCGCCTCTGCCCGAGCCCTGTAACCTGCATCCAATAAACCCACTGCTCATCTTGTGTCCCTGAGGGCGTAGCGTGCCCCTGGGGGGAGGGGATGGGTCTCCACTGCAGCGGGGGGCCCCCTTCACTAGCAGGCTGTGGGGCTAGGGTGGGGGAGGAGGAGCCACCAGCGCCCCTCCTGCAGAACTGGGAAGGGCCCTGGGGGAGGAAGGTGGGAGGTGTGCCAGTACTCGCTCTCCCCTCACCTGGCTGGCTGGCTTTACACTCCACCTGCACCTTGCGAACAGCCCATCCTGTAAGCCTACCCCTTGTGGGGTGCCTCACAGCCCTTGCTCTAGGATCAAGCCCTGGAGGAACCCCTCAGTGGCCAGCACCCAAGGTCCCCCCCTCATCTGCCAGGGCAGGCCACACATTCTCACCGCCGCCTGCCCACCCTGTCCTGCTGAGCCAGAAGCCTGGGGGAGACTTTCACCCTCACCCTCCCAGCCCACAGCCAGTGTTGGCAGTGACACCCGGCAGCCTTGTCCAGTCAGAGCAGGATCTCTGACTCACCGGGACCAGCTAAGGCTGAGACAGCTTCACCCAGCCATGGTGCCCTGCAGGCAGGTGTTGGCTCTGCCCCAGGTGAGTGCTGCTGAGTCGGCTCTTACCCCTGACATCTTGGGCCAGTGCCCTCAGGGCCAGGCTGACTTCAGACGCCCCACCTGTCGGCCTCCCAGGGCTGGGAGTTAATTGTGCCATTCCTGGGGCTCCCATTTTCTTTCCAGGTCCTCCAGGCAGTTCACTGACCCTGCTGCTCATGACTCCTGCTCTGTCCCAAGAGTGGTATTTCAGCCCCTTTGCAGTGCCACCCTGTGGATGTGAAGTCCAGAGGGAAACTGATGCATGCACAGGCATCAGAAAAACTGCAGAAAATTTCCACTTTGTGACAGCAGAAAGCAAGATTTCCCCAGCCCTGCTGTCAGCAGCTAGTGCTGCCTCATTGGCAGGATACTTGGTGCATGGACCACAGCTGGGCTGAGTCAGCTGGAGCTGTTTGGGCAGGGAGGAGAGTGGGGACAGGCAGTGGCACTATAAGGCTTTTGTGTATCACTGGGTGGGGTCCATAAAAAAAGAGCAGCTTGCTCCTGGCCAGCCTGAGCTTCAGCCACTGTCTGGCCCTAGATGAAGGGCAGCAGGTCTATGCAGATGTTGGCATAGCAGAGAGGTGGCACTATGAACAGGCAGCAGGATGGGCAAGTGGATCCAGACTCACCGCCAGAGCGAAGAGAGGGGCCAAGGGCAAAGTCAGGAGGGGGGTCCTCTGCCCCAGGTGAGTGATGGGAGATGGAGAACCAGGAGCGGATGGAGCCGAGAGGCCTGGGCTATGGGCAGGAAAGGGGGCATGGCAATCCCAGTCTGACAATACCTGTGCTCATTGCTCTGGTGCAGGAGGGCCTGATGTGAGCCGAGGGCAGGAAGCTGAACCCAGGCAAAGCAGGTGTAACTGTTTCACGCTGAGGGGAATTAGTCACTGGAGCCATTGTTGTGGTGCAGTCTCCATTGGTGGCAGTTTCTAGCTCCAGCTGGGCTATTTCTAACAACTCTGCTAGGAATTGCTGTCTCTGGCCTGGCCTTGCAGGGCTCAGCCTAGCTGATTGCAATGGGCCCTTCTGGCCAGGGAAGCTCTGAGCTCCGGTTGGACCAGGGTGCAACAGGAACTGGGGCTCTGGCGACCAGGGCTCCCTTTTCACTGCCTACGTCCCTACAGGCTGGCCTACCAAGCCCAAGGTCTCAGTCCCTGTCTACAAGGGGCTCATGGCCCAGTGTGGCTCAGGCCCTTGGCAATGCCTCCGGCCCCCAATGCCAGCTCCACGACAACACTACTGGGCCTTAAACATAGTGATCTCTGTGGGGCTCCTTGCAGCAAGTGCAGCCCAGCCAGACCCTTGTGCAAGGCTGGATTGTCCACTGGCTGAAGCCTTGGAAGGTCCCTGGGCTCAGGACTGAGAGGCAAAGCCATGACAGCTGGTGTCAATTCCCCTGCTGGCTCTGGGTCCTTGTCCTTATCTCAGGGCAGCTCTGAGCCTAGCCACCAGGTGGTCTCCAGCAGGGCACCCACATCCCACCTGCCAGGTGTCCTGCTGGGTGGTTACTCCTGTGCTTCTCAGCACCACAAGGAGCATCCCTGAGCCATGTGCAGACAGTGTGTCACCCCTCTGCAGGGCACTGCCCATCATCCTGGCCCCTTCTCCCAGCTGTGCTGCCCCAGCATACACACACACACACAGATCCGCACTGCCCTACCCTAAGCAGGGCACTGTGAGCCCTGCTTGCATCATCTAGACTGGGGGAGGGGAGGGCGGTACTAACATCTGTCCTCACTGCCCATTGCTGAGCCTTGCCAGGGGCCTTTCCATGGTGTCTGTAACTTGTGTGTGTGTGTGTGGGGGGGTGTTCCTTGCCAAGAATGGGGAAACCCTTCCGCTAAGTCTTCAAAGTTCTTGATCTCATTTCCTTCCTGCTGCCTCCCCGGCACCCTCTGCAGCCCTTGGATGTTCTGTGACTCTACGAGCGTGGGGCAGGCCTGGTACCCAGGGTTTTCAGAACCCTAAGCAGTGGTAACTTAACAGTTTCTCTCCAGGTGCTGTCAGGAATAAATCAATGGGGACACAGCTCCTCTGTCTGATAAATGATTGACACAAACAAGAGTGCTTTTACCTACAACTAACTTTTTTATAAGGTCTTTTGCACACATTCTCCCCTCCCCTCCCCATATGCTGTAGCAGTGGGGTTAGAGCCAGCCAAACATTTATATATACCTAACATCTGAAATGGTTTCAAGGAATCAAAACCAGTCTTCCAGGTTGGGGGTCCCAGTGGGGGCACCAGGCTCTGCTGTATGTGGGGTGTTAGGTGGCTGATGGCTACAGGGGCCGCATCAGCACACATCCACTATCCCCAAGAGGAGTAGGAGTCAGGCTGCCCATGGGGATGGGGATGGGGACAGGGAAATAGGGAGGGGGGCAGGGTGTGGGACTCCAGGTCTGCCCTGATCTCCTGGGACCCTGGCACTACCCAGAGAAACTGAGTGGATCAGTAGTGGGCCCTTCCTAGAGCTCTCTTCCAACCAGAGTGGGGTCCTGCTGTCCACGGAGCCATGAGTGTGGCGGGAGCTGCCTCGCCAGGGTGCCTTCTCATGGCCAGAGGGTTAGAAACAGTGAGCCCCATCACAGTAGATACGGCTGGGGTGGCTAGCTATTATAGCACCCCTGCTGGGCCAGTCTGGGACTGCAGGAGCTGAGAGCTCCCTCTTGCAGACCAACAGTATCGGTGCTATCCCCCCTCAGCTTTGTGTTGAACCCCTTCTGTGGGATAGACTCCCTAGAGGCTCATACATCCTTCAGGGCTGGATCCTGAGGCTGAACATCTGCGACTCTAGCCCGCTCCCTGCATCCTTCCTTGAGTGTTGCCCAGCGGAACCGGCCACCTCGGAGAGATGGTCATACTCTGCAGGTATCAGTGCATCTCATCCAGCATGTGCAGTGACGTTCCCAGTGTGCTGTCCAACCAGCAGGGTTTATTAGTCACTGGACACAGAGCACAGACCAGCTTTTGGTTAGCACAGAGAGAGCAGGGTAAAACATCAGCCATACTGGGCAGCCAGGGCCCAGCCAAGCTGTCATGAACCCCATGGTCTTAGAGAGCTTATTCCTTCACTCTCCCACTTCCCTGGTCCTTCTCGCATGAACAGAGAGCAACAATACCCGAAGTCTGAAGGTGTAAACAATTCGATGTTTATTGGGGTGAACTTCCAGCAAGCTTAAATCCAAGTTCCTTTTTCCTTATTTTCGAATCCCAACTTACTTCCTGTTTGCCCCTAATTTATACAGTAATATTCTTAGCTATACCTTAACCAATCATTCTTCTGAAATTTAACTAACCAATCCTAACATATTGTAACATGATTAGCTAACCAATTATATCCCACCACAATAATTAGATTACACCCAGCAAAATTAATTATACAGCAGACAGAAACAATCACAGAACCAGAAAGAGACCATGCCAATAAACTATAGCAACGTGGGAACTATAATGAGAAAACAATACGGAAGTGAGGATTTCACAACTACATCTATAAAGACATAAGGGTTTCCCAGCTGTGTCTACGGATAAGTGAGTTCTTACCAGACAGCAAACTATCAACCTAAATGTCCTTTTACATCTTCTAGGCTCTTCCTTTTCTCTGGAGGTGATAGATTGGATCACCTTCCTAACAGTCCCATATTGACTAGTTTGATATGTGACCGTTCGCTTCCCAGCTTTGGCTGCCTCTGCTGCTTAGCCAAAGGCACTGGCCTAAGAACAGGGCCTCAGACTGTCACAGTGAGAGAAGGCCCTTACACAGATTCTTTCTTGTATAGCTCTATTACTAGCTAAATGATAAACATATACCTACATTCTTAGCGTATAGGCCTTTACAGACAGGCCTGAATATCTATATCCTAACACATGGGTCAGGCTCTCTCTGATTCCTTGATCAGTTCCCAGGCAAATGCCATGACTCATGCAGCCAGCTCCCACCCTCCCACTATCTCCCCACCTCACACCTGGCCACTATTCTCGGGCTAGGGTCTGAGCAGGTGGGGAAATCTGGCTACCTCCAGGGCATTGGTCGTTAGGTGTCCATGTCCTGGGGACTGGGTTTGTCAGTGTCCTCTCAGAGCCTCCATTGATATAGGTCTGCTTTGGCCAGTTTTAATTTCTTCTTCATAAAGATCTTCATAAATGATCTGGAGGATGGTGTGGATTGCACTCTCAGCAAATTTGCGGATGATACTAAACTGGGAGGAGTGGTAGATACGCTGGAGGGGAGGGATAGGATACAGAAGGACCTAGACAAATTGGAGGATTGGGCCAAAAGAAATCTGATGAGGTTCAATAAGGATAAGTGCAGGGTCCTGCACTTAGGACGGAAGAACCCAATGCACAGCTACAGACTAGGGACCGAATGGCTAGGCAGCAGTTCTGCGGAAAAGGACCTAGGGGTGACAGTGGATGAGAAGCTGGATATGAGTCAGCAGTGTGCCCTTGTTGCCAAGAAGGCCAATGGCATTTTGGGATGTATAAGTAGGGGCATAGCGAGCAGATCGAGGGACGTGATCGTTCCCCTCTATTCGACATTGGTGAGGCCTCATCTGGAGTACTGTGTCCAGTTTTGGGCCCCACACTTCAAGAAGGATGTGGATAAATTGGAGAGAGTCCAGCGAAGGGCAACAAAAATGATTAGGGGACTGGAACACATGAGTTATGAGGAGAGGCTGAGGGAGCTGGGATTGTTTAGCCTGTAGAAGAGAAGAATGAGGGGGGATTTGATAGCTGCTTTCAACTACCTGAAAGGGGGTTCCAAAGAGGATGGCTCTAGACTGTTCTCAATGGTAGCAGATGACAGAACGAGGAGTAATGGTCTCAAGTTGCAGTGGGGGAGGTTTAGATTGGATATTAGGAAAAACTTTTTCACTAAGAGGGTGGTGAAACACTGGAATGCGTTACCTAGGGAGGTGGTAGAATCTCCTTCCTTAGAGGTTTTTAAGGTCAGGCTTGACAAAGCCCTGGCTGGGATGATTTAACTGGGAATTGGTCCTGCTTTGAGCAGGGGGTTGGACTAGATGACCTTCTGGGGTCCCTTCCAACCCTGATATTCTATGATTCTATGATAATTACCCAGCCCAGCTCAGTCAGCCAGATGCCAGTCATGCCTCTGTCTCCTAGCCTGCCCCATAAGCAAACAGCCCTTTCCCACCACTGGGCAACACTGTGATATATTCGGGGAAACTGAAGCACATATATGCTTCATAAAAATATTATAGAAAAGTCCCACTTTGTCAACCCCTCCAGAGCCAGGGCTCCTGCCCTGCCCCACAGCGCCCCCTGCTGGGAGAGGCTGGAGATGGCATAGCTGTGTGTCACGAGCACACAGGCTGAGGGCTCTGGAACAAACCCAGGCAGGACCCTCTTCAGTGTGACTCCCCTCAGGGCCATTCTCACCAGGGCAGGAAGCCTCCTTTGATTCAGTGCCTCCTGAGACCAACCTTGGACCATTCAGCACTCTGCACACCGTGAGCTCCCTGCAGCAAGTTCCCCTGGGGATGGGGCACCTGGGGAAGCCTTACACAGCTCCAAAGGGGTGCCTGCATCCCACTCCGCACTCAGCCAGTGTTGTAAAAGAGCAGGAACACAGCATAGGAAAGGTCTTTGTTAGCACCGAACCCAGAAAGTTACATTTAAGTCCATCTTGGTCAGACCCAGTGCTCCAAGCCCTGATTCTCCCCCCGAGACCCAAACATGAAACTGAGACGTACTTGCAACAGGCTATACCAAGTCATGCCCAGTTGCCCCTCCTCCAGCCTTTGTTACTCTTCCCGGGCAAATAGGGTCACCTGGCCTCCACTGCAGTAATTTGTTCTCCTTCTTGAAACTGGCTGGCTTCTTGAAGAGGGAGTCCTGTTCACACACACACCCTGCCATCAGTTACTAAATTACAAAATAGCCGGCCCAGGCATCTAGACAACAGTCACACCTTACCCTCTAGAGGTATCTGAAAAGAACAACACCCTTGTCCCACCACCTGTGTTAATACTGCACCACATAGGGGAAACTGAGGCACACACCATATTCATACAAAACAAGAAAATCCTCTGCTTTGACACATTGGAGCTCCCTCCACAGCAAGCACTCCTACCCTGCTTCCCACAGTGGCCCCTGCTGGGAGTAGGGGGGGTTCCAATTTTGGTTAGCGGTATTCCTGGAGGTTTCATCACATGACATAATCTTTTAATTAAAGACTTATCTTTAATTCCTGGGGACTCCAGGATAGTCCGGGAGGGTTGCGCAACCCTAGCTGGGAAAGGCCGGGACATTGGTGACTTCTTTCTGACTCATCTTCTGGTAGTTGCTCATTGTAAAGTGACAGGCCCCTCCCTTACCCACAGTACTCTGCCTCCAGGATTGGCCAAAGGGAGCAGGACGGCACACGACACTGGCCATTCAGCAACAGTGCTTATGGTCAGTGGCTCATCCCTGAGTCTGCTAAGAATGAGTGCCCTGCACATAGTCGTGCATCCCACACTGGGCTCTGGCTGGACTTGTCACTTGCCCTGCTGCCTCGTTCCAACACAAGCACCTTAGCGCCTGGCTTTCTCTGCCTTGCACATCCCTGCAACACTCTCAACCGTGCTCTCCAGCACCCCACAGAAGAGGGCTGCTCAGGCGAAATTTTTAGGCCCAGCCAGGACCTGAACCAGACCCAAGGATGCCAAGTTGTCCAGCCGAACCCAACCTGTCGCTCCAAACAGTGCCACCTGTTCTCGGAGGTCCGATGCAAGTCGCATTAGCAGACAGGGCAGCACATTCAGTCCCAGACCTCACATTAGTTGTAAGAAAGGCCACAGGCTGGGAACAGTGGAGAAGGTGCTCGGCCAGGTTTATTGTCAACAACTTAGGATTCTAGCAACCCAATGGCACCAACTCAGTCAGCGCACCAGGACCTTGACCGCCCCCAGGCTGGCCAACAAAGCCTCTGCTGTGACTCCCCCTTTTATATTATATACTGATACAAACAGGTTATGGCTCACGTTCCTGATGTGTCTAGTTACCAACCTGCTCCAGGGACCTGCTACTTTGAGCAAACCAAGTAGCAGGTCTTGGTGTGTTTAGGTACCACCTCTTGACATTTGTTTCAGTAGTTAAGTGAGAGCTCTGTGCCATCCTCTCCGGTCAGGAACGTGCTCACTTGGTGCTAGCTAATATACCGAAGTCTTTTTGTTATTCTGCCAAGGTCAGGCCTGTTCAGGCTCACAGCTTTTAGCTCACGCTTGTTAGTGATGCCTAGAGCTTCAGCCAGGCCTACATGCCTCTCCTTTTTGTCTTTTATGGGGAGGATATTTGCCCATCCCAGAGAAGTATAGTGCACGCACTGAAGATGACCCAGTGGGCTAACCACTGTATCTTGGCTATTTGGCTCTACCCATCCATTTATTCATGCTCCATGTGTTAAATGGTGTGCACATTCCCTCGTGCCACCTGTGGCCAGTTTCCGTCAGTCAATTGTTCTTAGTTCCATGTGGTGGCTCTGTGAGCATTTGGTTGTGTCCTTTGGTTCAAGTCTTACAGACCGTTTTAAAGCTGGGAGAGGCACTATCACAATGTGTCCTGCTGTGTGCACAGGGAGTAACCCAGACGTCGGACGAGCAATGACATCACAAGTGCAGCCTTCATGTAAACACTATTTGTAATTAGTTACTACACAGTGCTTTCCATCCCTGTTGTATGTTACTCTCCCTGCTGGTTGGTACGTCGGGCAAGCTGCACCAGGCAGGAGACAGGATCGGCTAGCTTCTCCCTGCCATTGCATAAGCCTCAAGCCTTGTGGCCACAAACTGGAGTTGCGAATCCAATAGCATTCCTGGCATAACAAGGGGCATACCGTGCTGTTCAGGTTTGCATCGCTCTGAGATACAGCAGGCGATGATGAAGTGCAGTTGTTTCTTGTAGAGGTGGCCACATGAATTGCCAGGAATCAATTTATAAAATACTGCTTTCTCAGGAGTCAATGCTGGTAGCCAGAGATTGAATAAGATTGTTCTGAATAATACAGGTTTCAATTAGCATAAAGTGTCTGTGACCCCAAATTTTTACGGGTGCTCACAGGAGATTTGTCTACACAATCTGACACATTGCCGGTTCACCACGTCCATCTAGACTAGTATTTGTCTTCTGACAGTGACCAATGCCAAGTGCCCCAGAGGGAATGAACAGAACATTCCCAACTTCTGGCAAATAGAGGCTAGGGACACCATCCCCGCATGTCTTGCCTAAAGTTTTTCCTCGGGTAGTTACTGCCTTTATTTGTTCTACCGGGTCTGTGTCTCTAGTGTGGTTACTAGTAGCAGCAGCTTTAGCTAAGGCCTCAGCTCTGTTGCTCCAGTGTGCTGCTTCTGTGTGATATTTCTGATGCCCCTTTCTGTGAGTCTCCTAGGTGTCTCCAGTTCTTTCCTTGATCAGATTTGACATTTGTCTCCCTTTGTCTGAATGAGAAATGGAGCGCCAATCTGTAGCTACCATTTCTCTATTCAACCAAACGGGGAGCCACAGAGTGATTGCTCTGGCTGTCCAGTCAGAGTCAGTGTAACAGAAGTGTCCTGGGATTCATAAGCTAGGACAGCTCTAACTGCCTCCACCTCAGCTGCTTGGGAAGAATGGGGGCGAGCTGGTCCTTGGAGCATCTCTCCCTCATTTACACGGATGGCTCCATACCCTGTTCGGGGATGACCCATAGGGTAGAAACTTGAGTTATCTGTAAACCAAATTGCAACCCCCTTCTGCTTAGCGTCTGCAAGCCTCATGCCTCCCTTGACTGGCCACTCAAGGTGTTTTACCAGGGGGAGGGGGCAGGTATGCACCTTTCTTTCTATAATTAGCACACAGTGGGCTGGTGAAATGGCTGGTTGATTTTTAAACTCGACTGCTCAGTTTACTAGGGTGAGGGTCTATTGAGCAATGCGGGGGTTAGAGACCTGGCCGTCCTGTATTTTCCCCAATATGACGTGCTTGAGTGGGGAATATACACAGTCTGAACAATGACCTTTGACCCTCCAATAATAAATTCCCAATGCGTGAGGCTCCAGACCAACGCAAGACACTCTTGTTCACAGGCGGTAAAGCCTGGCTCTGTTTGAGCCGGGAGCCTGGAGTCATACGTAATGACTCTGAGCTTGTCACATTGCCTTTGGTTGAGAGTGGCTCCAATGCTTGTCTCTGAGGAGGCCAAATGAATCACAAAGAGCAGGGCAGAAGCACTAACCAAATCTTGTTTCAAGGTGACCAGGGCACTCTGTTGATCTAGTTACCTTGTGAGCTGGGCAGCCTCTAAGTAGACTCCTAATGGAACCAAAATTAGCTCTGATATTCCACAGTGGAGAGAGGAAGAAATGCAATTAGCATGTAAGGCCCTCACCCAGAGGCCCACACCACCAAGTATTAATACTTGTCCCCAGCCTCTTTCAATTCACAGAGCTTTGGAACCCATGACCCTTGCCTAGCGAGTGCTACTTAGGTGATGGTGAGTTCCTCCATCATAACAAAAGGCCAAGTACAGTTCCAAGCACAGTTCCCATAATCAGGGTAATAACAATTTATTCTTCCTGCCCCAATAACAGAGACACTGGGGATCCCACAGCAGCCAAAGTGACCATTTGGACAGCTATGGCCTCATTCTAGGCGGGGTGGGTGTGCCTATGCAAATGTGATCAGCCCCTGAAGTTCTTTTCCACAACTTGCCACACCTCACCACCAGATGTCAGGGTGGAGCTCATCCTCACACTGCTTACATTAAAAAAGGTAAATTTTATTAATCAAAAGAGAAAGAAAATACATCTGGGTCTCAGGCTGTGGCTAGATTTAAAAGA
Organism: Lepidochelys olivacea; assembly: GCF_965140295.1. Lineage (NCBI taxonomy): Eukaryota > Metazoa > Chordata > Testudines > Cheloniidae > Lepidochelys > Lepidochelys olivacea. The sequence continues at coordinate 50,903,729 of NC_140417.1, forward strand.
GCCACTACAAGAATTAGCTTCCTTGAGGTCCATCTTAAAGGTTAGCAGCAAAACAAGAACAACTAGGGTTAGCACAGAGGAATCCACAAGCCATAATGAAATAAAAGGGATAAACCTAATCATGTCTTCGTAGACATTTCCTGATCTACTTACATATGTGGGGTTTTAAATGAGTAGATTCTAGTTATGAGGCTGATGATTTTTCCATACCTGGCCCAAGCTTCTTACAACATAGCTCTGCCCTATCCACCTCTCCCCAGGAGAACAACAGACAGACAAAAATGGAGTCTTTTTTCAATTTTAAAAGGTCTAGCTTTCCCAGTGTCTCTTTGACTAGGTGCCCACTGACTTCCTTTACCTCATAGCAGTGAGACTTTTTAACCCTTTACAGGTAGAGCAATTGGAGACCAGCTTTTAAGAGGGATTTCATAGCTACTGTCTGGGTGGCTGTCCAAAAAAGGGAACTGCCCCGCACCCTTCATTTATCACAACCTGCTTCATAACTTTTCCAGGGACTGAGGTGAAGGTGACTAGTCCATAGTTCCCCAGATTCTCCTTTTTCCCTTTTTTAAAGATGGGCACTATATTTGCCTTTTTTCAATAGTCCAGGATCTCCCCCAAGGACCATGCGTTTTCAAAGATAATGACCAATGGCTCTGCAATCACATCAGCCAATTCCCTCAGCACCCTCAGATGGACATGTGAGCATTAATGCACTTTAGTTGGGTGTGGGGTGTCCACATGTGGTTGTCCTGAGTGATAATGGCACCTGTAGGGGTTTGATACTGATCACTAGCAAGGCATTGTGAGAGACAGCCCAGGCTGAAAAGAGGCTGCACCCCGAGGGGCTCCCGTCACCGTGTCGCAGTGAGCAGGGTGAAATACACAGTGTGACATTCCCCTGGTGTTATCTGGATCAGTGATCTGCTAGGTCACTCAAATCCTTAACTCTGAGAGCCAGCCTTACCCTGCTCTGCTGTGAGCACCCCACTCTTCACGCACAGCCTCTGCATGGATTGTGCAACTGACTGACACTAGCCAATATCTCTGGTCCCAGACACAACCCTAGTAACTTGCATCTTGCAGTGTTCAGTTATGCCCCTGGACGCTGCAAGGTTATATGAGTTTGTCAATGTAACAAAGAAATTGATATGTACCAGGCTTGTTATCCCAAGGGAAGTCTCTGACATGCTTCAGACCAGACGCACTGCTTCAGGTAGAATAAACAAATACATTTATTAACTACAAAAACATAGATTTTAAGTGATTCTACGTCAAAGCAAAAGAAGTCAGATTTGGTCAATGAAATAAAAGCAAAATGCATCCTAAGCTGATCTTAACACTTTCAATGCCCTTACAAACTTAGATGCTTCTCACCACAGACTGGCTGGTTGTCGTTCAGCCAGGCTCTCCCCTTTGATCAGCGCAGCAGTCTCTTGGTGGTGATTTCTGTAGATGGAGCAGGAAGAGCATGAAAAATGTCTCTCCCTTTTATTATGTTCTTTCTTCCCTCTTGGCTTTGCCCCCCTCCCCCCGGACTGCAAGGTCAGGTGAGCTAATGCTCATCATAGTCCCTAACTGAACAAGAGATGGGAGGGTGGGGGACACACTTGAGGGTCCTTTGTTGTTGTCTAGGCCTGTGTCATTTGTTTCTGTGAGGGTGGGCTGTGTTTGTCTGATACATGCCCTGATAAGGTGTGAACTGCCTCTCTGCTTTTGGAGAGTTTTTGCCTGTGCTTACTTTAAGCCATGCAGCTATATTTTAAGCCTCATACATGAAATTATAATCTATAACATTACTATAACATTATTGTAGCAAGAATTACTATAACATCACTGTAACAACAATGATCAGTGTATCATGAGCCTTCTGAGGATATCCAAGATGACAAACTTTGCATTGGAGACCACACAATCATTTTACAAGGGTAAACATGGGGGTGCTGGGTGTTCCCCTGAGGTACAGAGCATCACACTGGGTTACAGAAGGTGGTTGTGGATACACTGTGGCTCCTCAACAAGGCAACTCAGTCAGGGAAGAAATACATTCTGGCGCTGATAGCTTTCGCTAATCGCTACCCAGAGGTGGTGGCTTTATTCTCTGTCGAGGCAGACACTGTGGCAGATTAGACCATATTCAGCAGAGTGAGGTTCCCCTGGGAGGTCCTTACAGACCAGGGCTCCAATTTCATGTCAGCCCCTCTCCAGTCTAGTGGGAAAACTGTGGGATCCGGCACACCTGGGCTTCTTCATATCATCCTCAGTTCAATAGGCTGGTGGAGAGGTTTAATGGGACCCTAATGATGATGCTGAAGACTTTTATGGACCAGCATCTGCAGGACTGAGATAAGTATTTACCCCACCTGGTGTTGCATAGCGAGAAGTGCCCCAGGAACCCATGGGGGGGGTCCCCTTTCGAGTTGCTGTAGGGGAGGAGAGTGAGGGAATCCATGGACTTGGTGAGGAATGAATGGGAGGGGAAGGCCTCTCCTGATGGAAAATCAGTGGTGAAGTATGTACTGACTTTCTGGGAAAAACTCGCTGAGCTCATGGGTTTGGCCAGGGAGAACCTAGCCAGAGCCCAAGGGAGGCAGAAGTTCTGGTATGACAGTTCAGCTCATGCCTGCTCCTATGACACTGGGGACTATGGGTGGCTCTCATCCCAATGAGGAATAATAAATTACAAGAGGCCTGGGATGGGCCCTTTAAGAGTATCAAACAGTTAAATGAGATGAACTATGTTGTTGCTCACAGCGACCGAGTGTACCATGTCAATATGATGAAGCCATACTTTGACAGGGAGAAGCTGGTACTGGCCGAATGCGGGTAAGAGGGAAATGGAACTCTTCCTTGTGACAGGGGCCAACCTCCCTCTGCAATCAATTCAGAGAAGTGTTGCATTTGTATCTGCAGCTGTTGTCCAACTGTCCTGGGTTCACTACCCAGGCTGCCTGTTGGGTGACGATGGGAGCCAGCCTTCCCATCAGGTGTTCCCTATTCAGAGTCACTGGAAAAACAGCCTAGCACCTGGTGAGAGAGGTCAAAGACATGCTGGCTTAGGGTTGATCCAGCCATCCTCCAGCTCTTAGGCCTAGCCCGTGGTGCTGGTTCCCAGGAAAGACTGTTGATCCAGTTTTGTGAGGACTATCAGAAGTTCAATGTAATCACTGTGTTTAGTTCTTAACCCATGCCTAGGCCTCAAAAACTCCTAGACAAGTTGGGGAAGACTCAGTACCTCACTATCAGGGATCTCACCAAGGGCTACCAGCAAGTGCCTTTGGCTCCAGGTACCAGGTTGAAATCTGCTTTTATAAGCCCTCTGGGGGCGGGGGGTCTTGATCCTGCCTTTCAGCCTCAAGGGGTTGCCTGCCACCTCCCAGCATCGGATGGACCAGTTACAGAGGGGGATGGAGCACTTTGTCCTGGCATATATTCGTGATATCTGTGTCTTTAACTAGATGTGGGAGGGTCATGTGTCACAGGTGAAGAGGGTGCTGGGTCGCCTCTTGGATGCAGGACTGACTGTTAAAGCTGAAAAGTGTAATGGAGGGGGAGGCTTGCAGAGGTGTCGTACCTGGGCATCAACGTGGAGAGTGGCCACCTAAAGCCAGAGCCAGTCAGAGTGGAGGCACTCAGAGATTGGCCTGCTCCCCAGACTAAGATGGTGGAGGGTTGTGTCGCACTTTAGCTCCATATCCACCCACATCACTGAGTTATGCAAGAAGGGTAAGCAAGACAGGGGGTCTTGGCTTGGGCAGTGCCAGAGGGCTCTCTGTGCTCTGACGGAGGCTCTGCTCAAGTGCCCAGTTCTTGACAAACCTTTATTGTATTCATTGACGCCTCAGACACCGGGCTGGGCGCGGTGCTGATCCATGCCAATCTGAAGGGGAAGAGACACCTCATTCTGTACCTGAGCAAGAAGCTGCTGCCCAGGAGCAGAGCTATGCAGCCATAGAGAAGGAATGCCTGGCCTTGGAGTGGGCTCTTAAAAAGCTACAGCTATTTGGGTGCTATTTCACTGTGTACACAGACTACTTGCCCTGGCGTGGCTGTGTTGGACCATATGAAAGAAGTTCTGTATTAAAATCACAAATAGTTTGATTCCCCAGAGTTTAAATTCCAGAGTATTACTAATTAAGAGGTCTCTTGGTTTTTGGTACTGTTTCTCTCCCTCTATGTGTGAAACTTGCAAGCTGCTAATTGCGTTAGTACATTCTAAGACAGAGTCTGTTCTCAAAGCAATTCACACAGAGAGAGACTCAAAGCAATACTCTGTAACAACAGAAACAGCACCCAGAGACTCCCCGCCCTTTTGTTGTATTAACAATTGTGATTAAAATAGAGATAGAGGATGTATGTGGATGGATGCTTGGTGTGGATAATAAGTGAATGATCAGGGAGGTGCCAGCCTAAGAATCCAGTGTCCTTCGGCTGAAGAAGGCGTCAAGTGGAAATAAGCAGAGGACCCCCGGAGGGCAGACTGGAATCCACCCAACAGCCTCAAGAATGGGAGAACCAAAGAACAAGATAACATCTAGCAGCACAGAGCCGGCAGGAATGTGCCATCTGCTGATTGATTCAGCAACAGCATGATGAAGAAATTCCCATAGACTGGCCTAGGAAAAAATTCCTATAAAAATGGACTCTAGAAAGTGAGAACTTTGGGGGGGTCTGATTCTGCAAACCAACTTCCAGGAGCATCAGATGAGCATCTGACAAGGCCCTGCTCCTTCCCCATGTCCAGGCCACCTGGCCAGTGGCTTGGCATGAGCAACTCTAAGGCTGGTAACTATGATAACAACCTTGCAGAACCTGTGTGTGTGTGTGGGTGTGTGTGTGTGTGTGTATGAATGAATGTGTGAATAAATATGAGATTGAATGGAATGTTATAACTATAACTAACTGCTTACTATGATTCTTTCTGTATTCACAATAAATGTGGTATTTTGCCTTTTCCCCTTTAATAAGATCCTGCTGGTTTTTAATTTATTGGTATAACAGCTGCACCAGATGAAAGGGGCCAATGCCAAACTCCTGAGGTGGAGTCTGGTCTTCTAGGATTATGACATGGAAGTGGTCCATGTTAAGGTCCAATATTATAGCTGATGCTTTGTCCTGGAGATGGGGGGGCTAAACTTCCCCAGGGCACTGACTAAAGTGACCCGCTCAGTTCAGTCTCAAAGCACAGAGAGAGAGGTGTCAGTGTGGGTTTTTTTCTTTGTTATGTTGTGTAATGGGGCAAGGCCAGATGGCTATAGAAAAGTAGTGGGAGATAGATAGCTCCAGGCTAAACAAATCCCTGGTACCAGGATAAATTAAATGGCAGCTGCTCCAAGTCAATTAAGACACCTGGGGCAAATTAAGAACTTTCCAGAAGGCAGGGAGAATGCTAGGTTGATTGGGAAACCTGAAGCCAATCAGGGACTGGCTGAAACTAGTTAAAAGCCTCCCAGTTAATCAGGTGGGTGTGGATGTCAGGAGCTGTGGGAGGAAGTTGTGCTGTTGGAGAGACTGAGCAACACACACCATATCAGGCACAAGGAAGGAGGCCCTGAGCTAAGGGTGAAGTGGAGCCTGAGGATGTAGGGGCTGCTGTGGGGAAGTAGCCCAGGGAATTATGTGTCATGTTTCTAACAGATCAGCTACCATAGCTGATACTATTAGGGTCCCTGGGCTCAAACCCGGAGTAGAGGTTGGGCCTGTGCTTCACCCTTTCCCCCATTAATCACTGAAACTAGGAGACAACAGAGACTGTGCAAGGAAGGATAACTTCTCCTCACCTCCCTTGTTGGCTTATGATGAAAATGGCTCAGTAGACTGTTACCCTTTTCTCTAAAGAGAGAAGGGTTACATGGAGGGTCACAGTGAGCCTCTGAGGCTAGCGAAATCCACCAGGAAATGTGGGACCCATGGAGACAAGAACAGAGCTGTCACAGTTGTATGTGAGTCTTACTGTTTTGTATGAAGACACAGTTTCCCTGTGTATTGCACCAATGCCTAGATGGGAATAAAAGTGTGTGACTTTGCTGACTCTGGGTCGGGGGGAGGCTGCCCAGCTGTCTGCATGTAAGCGATGGATGGTGCCTTCATAACCGGAGACCCAGGAGTGGGATGCAACCAGGTGACACTTTGCCAGGGAAGCAAGACAAAGACCAAGAAGAGGGGCAGTGGGTGTGCTGGAGGTCAGGCAGTTGGAAGGGGCAGTTGGCTGTTTGGGACCCGGAGGTGGGAGTCGAAGGCGCCATGCCCTGGGTCCCCCCAAGATAGACTTTGTGGAAAGTTCCTGATTTCTGTGCTAAGAAGCTCTGCTTTAGTCTATGTTCCTGAGGGTGAGATTTACCTGAATTTAGTTTCTTACTGTATTAGGCTTAGACTTGTGTGTTTTGTTTTGTTTTGCTTGGTAATTGACTTTCTTCTGTCTGTTGTTATTTGGAACCACTTAAATCCTACTTTTTATATATAATAAAATTACTTTTTACTTATTAATTAACCCAGAGCAGGTAATTAATTCCTGGGGGAGCAAACAGCTGTGCATATCTCTCTGTCAGTGTTATAGAAGGCAAACAATTTATGAGTTTACCCTGTATAAGCTTTATACAGATTAAAATGGATTTTTTGAGGTTTGGATCGCTTTGGGAACTGGGTATCTGGGTGCTGGAGACAGGAGCACTTCTTAAGCTCTTTTCAGTTAAGCCTGTAGCTTTTGGGGGATGTGGTTTAGACCTGGGTCAAGCACAATAGGAAAGGCACTGAAGGCCCAAGCTGCCAGGGAAAACAGGCTTAGAGGTAGTCCCAGCACTTAAGGTGGCAGTTCCAAAGGGGTTTTCTGGCACCTAATCTGTCACAGGGGGCTCTGCCAAAAGCTAAGCAGGAACTGACTGGCGTGGCTGGTGAGAATGGTGCGCAGGGGCAGTGGCTGTGGTGCTGCATGACATGATGGATACGGGGTGCAAAACTGCTGCCTAGAGACTTGTCCGTGGCGGCGAGGTGGATTTTGGGGTGACTCCAGCTGCACCGAGGAGACTGGGCTTGGATGCTTGTCTGGACCAAGTGGAGACGTGAGCTCTGATACACACAAACGAGCCCACGGACAGTGCCTTTGGCTAGGAAACAGCCTGGATCTGTAGAAGAGCAGAGGGACCAGCCCAAGTCACCCATCACAGAGCGGGGGGGTCTTACAGCTCTGTGAACTAGCTACAGGCTGGAAGGCCAGGCCACTAGTGGAGAGCCAAGTCCCATGGTCAGGAGTCAAATTCCAGGTTCATACGGTTTTTCTTTGACTTCTTCCCGTGGGTTTCCAAGCCCCATGGGTCTGGCTCCAGCTCTGCTAAATAAACTTCTGTCTGGTTTTCCTAGATACGGCTGAGAGGCGAATGCTAAGGAGAGGGTGAACTGAGGTGAGACCCATGACTAGGTGACCCGGCTCCCTGCAGGCCGTGGACTAGGGTGCACGGGGGGTGGTGAGGTGGGGGCGGGGTGTGTCCAGAAAAGGGCAGGGCACTTGTGTGTCCCATGATGGGGGGGTGTAAATTCCCAGCCTGCTGGGGAAAGACCAAGGCTTGTGGAGCTCGGGGGGGTGCACCTGTTTGCCAGCAGCCGGCTGAGCTGGGAGCCTCCCCTTGGTGGACACAGACCTGCTCCCTCCTGCTGTGGGCGGGGATTTGGGTCACAGCTCCTGTTCTATTGGCAAACTTAGAAACATGAACCAGCTCCTCTATCTCCACCATGTCGCCTAGGACCCATGTGCTGACGGGCCAGTGGGCCACATGCTTCCCTGCCCCCACCCAGGGACTGCCTCCTGCCCCCCCCAGCACTCAAGGACCTTTCCCCTCCTCCTTTTGCCCCCCCACCATTAGCTCCAGCCCATCACTGCCTTCTCCCAGTGATGCACGTGGCTGCAGCATACAAAGGCTCCCAGTGAGACATGCCCAGGCCAGGCACTGGGCTCCTGTGGGTCACAGCAAACTCAGGAATCAGCGCCCGCCCCCCCCCCCCCGCCTCCCCCGATCCCGGGGGAGAGGCTCCTTGGAGTGGGCAGGGCCAGAGCCTGGCCCCATCCCGCCAATGCTGCTGCCATCTCCTCCAGGTGGACTTGGAGCCTGCCAGGCCCTGCCCAGGCTCCCACCAGTCCTTGGGGCTGGTCCTGTACCCCAGCACCCAGGTCCCCCCGGCCCACATGACAGAGACACCTTAAGCATGTTTATTGCAATCACCCAATGCAGTAATGAGGAGCAACCCCCTGTTGTGAGGCTGATGCCCACAACCCAGGGACAGGCTGGCCTGGCTTGGTCTCAGCACATGGGACAGACAGTCTGGATTCAGAGCCCCGCCTGGGGATGCTGTGAGGGTTTGGCACAGTTTGGCATGGGTGAACTCCAATGGCCATCATGAGGCGGAGGGGAGAGCAGTGCTGAGCTCATTGTGGGGGCTGTCCCCGCCCATCTGGGCCCTGAGCTGGGCCCCCCCCCAGCTCAGAACATCCTCATTACTTTGTTGATCCAATCGACGTAGAGCGAGACACGAGTGAAGATGGCTGGCTGGTCCTTGCGGGCACACACACGCATTGGGGTTATGATGCCCTCCAGCACCCAGCAGTCATGGGTCAGGCAGGCCAGCGGCCCCCCATAGTCACCCTGCAGGGGCCAAGAGAACATGCCAACTCTTACGCCCTGCGCTGGCCCCTCAGCATGGGCAGGGACTCGGAGTGCCAAGCCACTGTGGAGGGCCCAGGGCTCCTGGCCTCACTCCTGTGCTCCTGTCCTGCCCTGCCCCACCGTGTCCCCCAGGGCCATGTCCTGCCCTGCCCACTCACAGATCCTCCCCATGCTCACCTTGCATGGCCTCCTTCCCCAGGATCCACTTCCAGCCCCCACAGCACTCCCCTCTCCTCACCCATAGCACATCTTCCAGGCCTGCCCCCATGGCACTCCCCCATCCACAGTACTCCCCTCCTCTCCCTCACAGCATTCCCTCCCAGCCTTCCCCAGACAACACTCCCCTCCCCTCCCCCACTGTACTCCCCTTCCCTCCTCCACGACACTCTCCTCCGCCACAGAACTCTCCTCCCCTCCCCATAACATTTCCCTCCCCTCCCACCCCCCAGAGCACTCTCCTCCCCCTTTGAACTGCCACCCAGCCTGCCCCCTACAACACTCCTTCCCCTCCCCCACGGCACTCCCCTCCCCCAGGGCACTCCCTCCCAGCCTGCCCCCACTGCACTCCCTTCCCCTTCCCCCAGCATGCACCAACCAGCATGCCCCCCAGCTCACCTCACAGGCCCCCACCCTGGCTCTCAGGGGCGCAGTACACAGCTCACTCTCCTTCACCTGGCCTCGGAGCGCCATGTTGCACTCCTTGTTGCTCATCACAGGCAGCTTGGCCACGTTGAGTAGAGTCTTGTTGCCAGTACCTGGGGCAGGAGGGAGAGCAGGTGAGAGGCCTAGGTGCTAGAGCCCAAGGACTGGTGGCCCCATCTCGCTTCCCCCCGGCCTGGGCAGGGCTGGCTGGAGGGGAGGCTGGCTAGGCCATGACAGGGTCCCTGTCTGGGATCTGATGTGGCAGTGGTGGAAGGGATGGGGCAGAGGGATGGAGCAGAGGGGAAGCTGCATGGGGCAGGAATCCGGCTGGGGCTCCTGTAGTATAGAGGCAGGGTAGGAGAAAGCTGGGGAAGGTGGGGTGTCATTGCAGACAGCCCCAGCCTGGAGAAGAGACTGGACGGCTCTGGGGGTGTCTGTGCCCCATGGCATTCTCCAGTCCTCACCTCCTGGCTGCCCCCTCCCTGACCCTGGGTCTGTACCTCTGGTTTCACCCCATCCGGCGATCTCGCACTCTGTGTTCTCAGGCACGACGTACCGCTCTGGTGGGAGGCAGATCAGAGCCACCCGCTTGTTCAGAGTCGCTGGCCTGCCAAGAGAGAGCAGTGCCACATAGCTGCCCGCCCACGCCCTGCCACCCAACTCCCAGCATGGCACCATGGGCTCTGCCCTCACCATGGCCATTGCAGAAACAGGCCTTCAGCACAGATTGATCTGGAGCAGCCTCCAAATGTGACTCAAGCACAACAGGACTGCTGCAGGGACCCGGGCTAATGACTCGCAGAGGTTTGAACTGCCCATTCAGCTCTGTCCAGCCCTGGGGGTTGCTGACTCCTCAGCCCCAGAATTTGGTGTTAGCTGGGGGATTCCCCCCACGCTGGCCCAGGTTTCTTGTTCCCCTGCCTGCAGCTGCCTCTTGCTTTCCAGGGCGTGCCAGCTGGATGCCAGTGCATGCCCCTGCATGAAGCCATGGCACCAGGCCATGGGGGGGTCAGGGAGGCAGAGCCAGAGCCAGGGACTGGAAGTGCAGCCAGAGATGAGCCACTAGTGCAGGCTCCAAGCTGCCCCCTTCCTGGTGCTCCTGGCACAGGGAGGAAGTGGTGCTGAACCAGGCTGCCTGGCTGCAGGCCTGAGGGGCTGGCAAGGGCTAGGCTGCGCTGCAGAGCTTTGTGCTGTGGGATGCATGGGCTGCATCACAGCCAGGCACCTGCCTTGAGGTCATGCCACCTGCCAGGGCCATATACTACCCCACCTGCCTCCCTGTCACAGCCAGACACCTGCCCCATGGGCCGGCCTCCTGCACCACCAGTGCCCATACCGGCCGTGCACTCCTGCACCACCCTTCCCATCGTGGCACCCGGCACGCCTGGGCAGGGCATGCCCTGGCTGTCCCCAGGGCCCCTGGCTGGCTCCTGGAGGTTCTCTGTGGGAGCACAGAAAATCACTGGAGCCAGCCAGACCTTACACCCCTTGTAGGGAAAGGGGGCACTCCAGTTGAAAGGAAAGGCTGTCACACCAAGAGCTGCATGGTGGGTGGGTGGGGGTGGAGTCCAGTGTACGCCTTGGCACCCGGTCCTGGCCTCACCAAGCCGGCGCCCTCAGCTTGCTCACCTGGCTAGTTTCAGCAGGACCAGGTTGGACGCAGAGGGCCCGCAGACAAGTCTCAGGATGGGGAGGGCCTGTTTGTCGGGGTCGCTGGGGCTCGGGTCCTTGAAGAGGGTCCCAAGTTGGACCTCATAGCTAGACAGGTCAGTGTCACTGCCAGAGGAGGCAAGATCCAAGCTGCAGCACATCACTCCAGCACAGTGCCCCCAGCCTTCACTCTGCTCCTCAGCCCCCGCCCTGATCCCCAGCCTCCATTCAGCAGGAGCTCCCACTGTAGGGTTGCCAACTGTCGAATCACACAAACCCAAACACCCTTGTCCTGCCCCCTGCCCCGCCCATTCTCCAAGTCCCCGCCCCACTCATTCCATCCCCCCTCCCTCCGTCGCTAACTCTCCCCCACCCTCATTAACTTTCACCAGGCTGGGACAGGGGGTTGGGGTGCAGGGGGTGGGGTGGACTCTGGGCTGGGGCCGAGGGGTTTGGACTGTGGGAGCTTTTCATATGGTCTCCCACAGTATTCTTGCCAGCAGGTTAAAGAAGTATGGGCTGGATGAATGGACTATAAGGTGGATAGAAAGCTGGCTAGATCATTGGGTTCAACCAGTATGATCAATGGCTCCATGTCTAGTTGGCAGCTGGTATCAAGTGGAGTGCCCCAAGGGTCCGTCCTGGGACCAGTTTTGTTCAATATCTTCATTAATGATCTGGAGGATGGCATGGACTGCACCCTCAGCAAGTTTGCAGATGACACTAAACTGGGAGGAGAGGTAGATACACTTGGAGGGTAGGGATAGGATACATAGGGACCAAGACAAATTAGAAGGTTGCTCCAAAAGAAATCTGATGAGGTTCAACAAGGACAAGTGCAGATTCCTGCACTTAGGACAGAAGAATCCCATGCACTGCTACAGACTAGGGACTGAATGGCTAGGCAGCAGTTCTGCAGAAAAGGACCTGGGGGTTACAGTGGATGAGAAGCTGGATATGAGTCAACAGTGTGCCCTTGTTGCCAAGAAGGCTAATGGCATTTTGGGCTGTATAAGTAGGGGCATTGCCAGCAGATCGAGGGACATGATCATTCCCCTCTATTCAACATTGGTGAGGCCTCATCTGGAGTATTGTGTCCAGTTTTGGGCCCCACACTACAAGAAGGATGTGGACAAATTGGAAAGAGTCCAGCAGAGGACAACACAAATAATTAGAGGGCTGGAGCACATGACTTATGAGAAGAGGCTGAGGGAACTGGGGTGCCACAAGTACGCCTTTTCTTTTTGAGGGAACTGGGTTTGTTTAGTCTGCAGAAGAGAAGAATGAGGGGGGATTTGATAGCTGCTTTCAACTACCTGAAAGGGGGTTCCAAAGAGGATGGATCTAGACTGTTCTCAGTGGTAGCAGATGACAGAACGAGGAGCAATGGTCTCAAGTTGCAGTGGGGGATGTGTCGGTTGGATATTAGGAAAAACTTTTTCACTAGGAGGGAGGTGAAGCACTGGAATGGGTTACCTAGGGAGGTGGTGGAATCTCCTTCATTAGAGGTTTTCAAGATCAGGCTTGAAAAAGCCCTGGCTGGGTTGATTTAGTTGGGGATTGGTCCTGCTTTGAGCAGGGGGTTGGACTAGATGACCTCCTGAGGTCCCTTCCAACCCTGATATTCTATGAGGGGGCTTTGGTCTGAGGGTGGGGCAGGGGGTTGGGTTGCAGAGGGGGGTGCAAGCTCTGGGAGGGAGTTTGGGTCCTGGAGGGGGCTCAAGGCTGGGGTTGGGGGAACAGCAGGTCTAAGTCAGGCTCTCTGCCTGCCCCTGGCTCTGCGCCACTCCTGGAAGTGGCTGGCATGTCCCTGAAGCGGGGGGTTATGGGGTCTCCACGCACTGCCCCCGCCCCAAGCTCCGACTCCACAGCTCTCATTGCCTGGAAACTTTGGCCAAAGGGAGCTATGGGGGCAGTGCCTGCAGGCAGGGACAGTGTGCAGAGACCACTTGGTCCTCCCCAGGGGCCTCAGGGATGTGCTGGCTGCTTCCAGAAGCGGCCCAGAGCTAGGGGCTGGCAGGGGGCCTACCTTAGCCTGACTGCGCTGCTGATCAGGACCAGTCCAAGGTAAGCACCGCCTGGCCAGAGCCCACACTGCTTCTGCGCCCCAATCACCTGCCCCAGGTTGGAACTCCCTCATGCACCCTAACTTCCTCCCTGACCCTGAACCTCCACCCGCACCCCAATCGCCTGCCCCAGCCCTGAGCCCCCTCCTGCACCCAAACTCCCTCCCAGAGCCTGCACCCCTCACCCCCCCTACACCCCAATCCCCTGCCCTAGCCCTGAGCCCCCTACTGGAGCCTGAACCCAGCACACCCTCCCGCACCCCAACCTTCTCCCCCAGCCCAGAGCCCCCTCCAGTACCTAAACTCCCTCCCAGAGCTTGCACCCTGCACCCCCTCCTACACCCTAACCCCTGCCCCAGGCTCAGCCCGGAGTGCCCTCCTACCCTCCAAACTCCTTGGCCCCAGAGACCGCACCCCAACCCTCTGCCTTTGCCTGGTGAAAGTAAGTGAGAGTGTGGGAGAGTGAGTGATGGAGAGAGGGAGAATGGCATGAGCAGGGCGGGGCCTCGGAGATGGGGTGGGACAGGAGTGGGGCAAGGGCACTTGGGTTTGCATGATTAGACAGTTGGCAACCCTACTGGCTGTGCAGGGCTCTCTCACAGTCCCCCATATCTGGGGCCCCGCCTTTCTGCCCATGGTGCCATTAGGAGTGGGCGAGGAAGGACTGGCCCTTCCCTGCAGGCCAGGGCTGCACAGCCCAGGAAGGTGCTCCCAGACAGTCCGTGTCTGACCATCACTACAGCAGCCCCCTCATACCCAGGCCAAAGGGCTCGCTCTGGGGCTGATACATGCCATGCGGCACAGGGGTGGGAGGCCAGGCTGACAGCGGCTGAGCATGGTGCTGCCCAGACGCCTGTGTAGCCTGCAGCTAGGGAGGGTAGGGGGTGAAGGGACAAACCACAGGCTCCTATTGTCCACTGCCCACCTGTGCACTGCAGCACCCACCAGATGATGCCTGCAGCTGTTGCAGTGGTGCTAGTCAGCAGGGACCATCTGCCTCCCTTCGCTGCTCCCCGGCCCATCACTGAGCCCGGCCCCGCTGGCCGCCGTACCATGGAGGACTGGATGGTAACAACCCCTGGACTAGCGCTGAGCGTCTGAAAGGCACCAGCTAGCTGATCTCTGGACCAGTCAGGGTCCAGTGGGACTGTCCCCTGCTCCAGCCCCCCCGCCCCTCCCCCAGTGCCATGTGCTCAGCCAGAATGGCTCGTGCACAGAACACCGCATTTCCTCCCCTGGAGGGGCCCCAGGGTACAGCTGACACCTTACCAGGAGGAGAAGCACTGGCGCGTGCTGATGACCCATTGCTCCTTCACTAGGGATCCTCCACAGAAATGCACTCCTTCCCTGCGGGGCAGAAAGTACACAGCACATGGGAGAGGCAGGGTCCAGGCAGTGCCCCTGCCTGCCTCACAGGGCCTGGCAATCTAGTTAGCACCAGGTGGATCTGGCAGCAGTAAGAAAGAGGAGGTGAAGGGGTGGCTTGATCACTGTGCAGAATATTGGCATAGGAACCGAATCTTTCATCCTGGGCTCTTCAGGCTGGCAGAGGAAGGGCTACCACTGTCCATAGGTGGGATGCTGAAGCTAGACACATTCATCCTGGAAATCAGGCTTACATTTTTACTCGTCAGAATAAGTAACCATTGGAACAATTTACCCAGGGTCATTGTGGATTCTCCACCACTGACAATTTGTAACTCAAGATTGGCTATTTTCTGGCTCTAGGAAATGTTTTGGGGATTTTCTCTGGCCTGTGTCCTACAGGAGGTGAGACTGGATAATTACGATGGTCCGTTCAGGCCTGGGAATGGCTGAATCTCCGGATCGCCATGCCTCTCTGAGGGCTGGGCGCGCTTGGCCTCCAGCAGATCAGATATGGGACAGTGAGGTGCATGGGGAGTCTCTGCCTCTGTGGCATTGGCCACAGTCAGAGCGGTCACTGGTCTGCATGGCACTTTGGCTCATTGTGAGATGGTACCGTGGGTCTCAGCTCCATGCAGCTTATAAGCCTCTCTCCTCTGTGAGGAACCTATGGCAGGAAGTGTGACCACCACTGGCTATTCTGCAAGTGCCAGTCCCCAGGCCCCTGCTATTGCAGCTGCCGAGTGCCTGGGGGTCTGGATGCTGGGGAACTGCAGTGCGCATTGTGAGGCCTGGGGGCAGGCACCAACATTCGTGGCTTGCTGACCCCCAGCCTGTGCCTGGCGAGCCATGGTGGTGGGAAGCTGCTCAGAGTGGCCAGCCAGCCAGTGTTACTACCCCCAGAAGATCTGGGGCCGGGCTCTAGCTGCTCTGGGAGATGCACACGTTGCTGCTCCGCACCCATTAAACTCTTGCCCCACTGAATGGAGTTCAAATAACTGCCGCCTGAGTCTCCACTTTGAGTCAGCGGAGCAATGGACAGGCACCAATGGCTCACGGCTGCTGCCGCTGCTTCCCCATGACCCAGCAGGGTCCCACTCTCCAGCTCTCCTGCCCCAGTCCCACCCTGGCTCACCGGTTGCGGATGCTGACGGTCCAGGGTGAGTTCCCGGGGCGTCCCCCGACTATACGGCCTTTCAGCTGGCGGCGCTCATCCCTCTTGCCACACTCGGCAAAGACAATATTATCTGCAGACATGGGGAGGATGAGGACAGCGCACGGGGGCCGGGGACGGCAGCAGACTCAGCAGGAGCTCCCCAAAGATTCCCCCAGCCAGAGGCAGCTGCTTGGTAATCTGGGTGTTTTCCCAGTCCCAAGAGGGAGGTGGGGTCACCTAGGGGCTCTGTGGCCTCTGCTCCTGAGCACTATCCCCTGACTGAGCTGCCCCCGCCTGGCCCCAGCACCTGGACCCTGGCCACAGCTGGTGGGCTTTACCTGCAGTCTCCAGGATGGCCAGCGTCTTGTCACCTGTTGGGGAAACAAACCAGAGGTGGGGAAGATTAGTTGCCCCAAGAAGTGGAGCACAGTAGGTGAGCCAAGCATGGATGGCGCCAGGTCTGGGGAATGGCCAAAGCATAGCCCTGAAGGGGGTTCAGCCCCCAAGTCAGCTCCTCACTCCCACCTTGCAGAGACCCAGCTCCTTTTAACGCTGATTAAATCTTTTGAAAACTCTTCCCGGCTTCCACGCTGGTACTGAACCAGCCTATCACTGCAGCACTGGAGTGGGGTGATCGAGCCCTTAATCACACCCCTTCACCCCCTCCTCCAGTGCACCCCCACCTGAGCACCTTCTGGCCCTGGCCTGTCCGTGGCCCCGGAGCCCCATCTGCCTGACACAGGTATGGCTGGTTACCTGGAACCCACAGGGCAGTTTAAGGGAGCAAGCTTGGGGCCACCAATCCGCCCATCCCTCTGCTAGGCCAGAGCCCAGGTCTGCCCTGAGAGGGCTCAGATCCATGTGCCAAACACCAGGCAGCCAGGGCTGGCTCTGCTGTGGAGAAGGCCCCTAGGGCAGCCCAGCCTGTGGATTTGAAGAGGTGGCCCTGGCAGTGGCCCTGGGTCGACAGGAGGCTGGGCCACAGGCCAGCCTGGCAGAGGGGAGCCAGGCCGCGAACCCACTGCATTTTCTCAACTCAGCAGCATGACTCCAGTCCCCAGAGAACATGGCGTGGGGCAGTGGCCTTGGGATTGAGCTGTCCCCTCTGTGTGCCAGGCACCCACCGCAGGGCTTGATGGCGCAATAATCAAACTGGGTGCTGGGGTCCATGGTGTAGCACCAGGGCCCGTGGCTGTCGTTGTCAGGGTTGCGGCAATAATTCTCCTCCAGGCGCATGGTGGGGAACATGGCAGGCGAGATCCTGTGGGGAGATGGGGAAATCAGCCCTGTGTCCCTCAACCCTGACCCCTTCCCCCGGCTGCCTCTCAGCCCCCCATCCCTCAGCCCAGATTCTCATAGCCACTCTCCTGCCCCCCACCCCTCAGCCCCCTCCAATCACTCTCTAGCTCCTCGCCCCTCAGTTACCACCCACCCCTAAGCCACTCTTCTGCCCCCTGACCCTCAGCCACCCCACCTCTCAACCCCCCAGCCACCCTCCTGCCCCTGCACCTCAGTCACCCCCCACCCCCAGCCACCCTCTTGCCCCGCACCACTCAGCTCCCCCAGCAATTCTCCTGCCCATCACCCCCCATCCATCCTGCTGCCCCCCGCCCCTCAAACTCCCACACCTCAGCTACCCTCCTGCCCCTGCCCCTCAGCTCCTCGCCCCTCAGCCCTCCCCACTGCCGCCTCCTCAACCCCCCTGCTGCCCTGGTTTCCCTCAATCCCCCCAACCCTTCAATCTTCCCACACCTCTCATCCCTTGTCCCAACACTCCCCACAACCCTCCCCCTGAGGTGAGTGCCATTCCCACTGCCCCGGCCCTGCTGCTCGCCTTGACCCAGGCTCCATGGCACGGTCACATGCCTAGGTTCCTGGGCCCAGTGCAGGGACCTCCCCACCCGGGGCCTCTCCCAGTGGCTGTGGGGGCCATTTCTGGAGGAGGGGAGACCCCCACTTACTGGGGTGTGTGTGGTGACCCTGCTGACCACTTCTGGCAAGTGATGCCCTTCCGGGTTTTGCTGATCTTGCCCCTGTACAGCTCACCATTTCCATGGTAACAGTCTGGGGTGAGGGAAGGGAAAGAACAGCTGTTACTGAGGGTGCACAGCTCCCCCTGCAGCTCCCTAGCCTCCGTCCCCACCATGACACCCCTCAGAGACCATCCTGGCACTGCTGGCCTAGTGCATCCTGCCCTGCTCCCAGACCTCCAGAGACTGCCCAGGAGGTAATACACACACTGTGTTCTGTTATTGGAGGGTCGCTCTTGGGCACTCAACTGTACACACTAGTTTGTTATTGTAGGGTCACTCCTGGGCACTGGGCTGTGGGCACTGATCATAGAATCATGGAAGATTAGGGTTCGAAGAGATCTCAGGACATCGTCTAATCCAATCCCCAGCTCAAAGCAGGACCAACCCCAACTAAATCATCCCAGCCAGGGCTTTGTCAAGATGGGCCTAAAAAACCTCTAAGGATAGAGATTCCACCACCTCCCTGGGTAACCCATTCCAGTGCTTTACCACCCTCCTAGTGAAATAGTTTTTCCTAATATGCAACCTAGACCTCTCCCACTGCAATTTGAGACCATTGCTCCTTGTTCTGTCATCTGCCACCAATGAGAACGGCCTAGCTCCATCCTCTTTGGAACCGCCTTTCAGGTAGGTGAAGCCTGCTATCAAATCCCCCCCTCACTCTTCTCCTCTGCAGACTAAATAAGCCCAGTTCCCTCAGCCTCTCCTCATAAGTCATGTGCCCCAGCCCCCTAATAATTTTTGCTACCCTCCGCTGCACTCTCTTCAATTTATCCACATCATTTCTGTAATGGGGGGCCTAAAACTGGACGCAATACTCCAGATGTGGCCTCACTAGTGCTGAATAGAGGGGAATAATCATTTCCCTCGATCTGCCGGCAATGCTCCTACTAATGCAGTGCAGTATGCTGTTAGCCTTCTTGGCAACAAGGACACACTGCTGACTCAGATCCAGCTTCTCGTCCACTGTAATCCCCAGGTCCTTTTCTGCAGAACTGCAGATTAGCCAGTCAGTACCCAGCCTGTAGCGGAGCATGGGATTCTTCCGTCCTAACTGCAGGACTCTGCATTTGTCCTTGTTGAATCTCATCAGATTTCTTTTGTCCCAACCTCCAGTTTGTCTAGCTCACTCTGGACCCTATCCCTACCCTCCAGCATATCTACCTCTCCCCACAGCTGAATGTCATCCACTAACTTGCTGAGGGTGCAATCTAGCCCATCATCCATAGAATCATAGAATATCAGGGTTGGAAGGGACCTCAGGAGGTCATCTAGTCCAACCCCCTGCTCAAAAGCAGGACCCATCCCCAATTAAATCATCCCAGCCAGGGCTTTGTCAAGCCTGACCTTAAAAACTTCTAAGGAAGGAGATTCCACCACCTCCCTAGGCAACGCATTCCTGTGTTTCACCACCCTCCTAGTGAAAAAGTTTTTCCTAATATCCAACCTAAACCTCCCCCACTGCAACTTGAGACCATTACTCCTTGTCCTGTCCTCTTCCACTACTGAGAATAGTCTAGAACCATCCTCTCTGGAACCACCTCTCAGGTAGTTGAAAGCAGCTATCAAATCCCCCAAACAAAACCAGGTCCAGGACAGACCCCTGGAGTACTCCACTTGATACCGGCTGCCAACTAGACATCAAGCCACTGATCACTACCAGTTGAGCCCGACGATCTAGCCAGCTTTCTATCCACCTTAGAGTCCATTCATCCAGCCCATACTTCTTTAACTTTCTGGCAAGAATACTGTGGGAGACCATATGAAAAGCTTGGCTAAAGTCAAGATCTATCACATCCACCACTTTCCCCACATCCACAGAGCCAATTAACTCATTATAGAAGGCAATCAGGTTGGTCAGGCATGACTTGCCCTTAGTGAATCTATTTTGACTGTTCCTGATCACCTTCATCTCCTCCAAGTGTTTCAAAATGGATTCCTTGATGACCTGCTCCATGATTTTTCCAGGGACTGAGGTGACGCTGACCAGTTTGTAGTTCCCGGGATTCTCCTTCTTCCCTTTTTTAAAGATAGGCACCATATTTGCCTTTTTACAATCGTCCGGGACCTCCCCCAATCACCACAAGTTTTCAAAGATAATGGCCAATGGCTCTGCAATCACATCAGCCAACTCCCTCACACCCTTGGATGCATTAGATCTGGCTCTATGGACTTGTGCAGGTCCAGCTTTTCTAAATAGTCCTTAACCTGTTCTTTCACCACTGAGGGCTGCTCACCTCCTCCCCATACTGTGCTGTCTAGGAGCTGACCTTGTCTGTGAAGACCGAGGCAAAAAAAAAATTTTTTTTTCCCACATCATCTGTCACTTGGCTGTCTCCCCCATTCGGTAAGGGTCCCACACTTTCCTTGACCTTCTTGTTGCTAACATACCTGTAGAAACCCTTCTTGTTACCCTTCACATCCCTTGCTAGCCGCAACTCCAGTTATGTTTTGGACTTCCAGATTACACCCCTGCATGCTCGAGTAATATTTTTATACTGCTCCCTAGTCATCTGTCCAAGTTTCCACTTCTTGTAAGCTTCCTTTTTGTGTTTAAGCTCTCCGAAGATTTCTCTGTTAAGCCAAGCTGGTTGCCTGCCATATTTGCTATTCTTTCTGCACATCGGGATGGTTTGTTCTTGAGCCCTCAATAAGGCTTCTTTAAAATACAGCCAGCTCTCCTGGACTCCTTTTCCCCTCATGTTATTCTCCCAGGGGATCCTGCTCATCAGTTCCCTGAGGGAGTCAAAGTCTGCTTTTCTGAAGTCCAGGGTCCATATTCTGCTGCTCTCCTTTCTTCCTTTTGTCAGGATCCTGAACTTGATCATCTCATGGTCACTGCTGCCCAGTTGCCACCTACTTCTACTTCCCCTACCAATTCTTCCCTGTGTGTGAGCAGCAAGTCAAGAGAAGCATGGTCCCTAGTTGGTTCCTCCAGCACTTGCTATAGGAAGTTGTCCCCAACACTCTCCAAAAACTTCCTGGATTGTCTGTGCACTGCTGTATTGCTCTCCCAGCACATGTCAGGGTGATTGAAATCCCCAATGAGAACCAGGGCCTGTGATCTGGAAACTTCTGTTAGTTGTCTGAAGAAAGCCTTATCTACCTCATCCTCCTGGTCCAGTGGTTGATAGTAGATGCCCACCACGACATTACCCTTGTTTTTCTCACCTCTAAACTTAACCCAAAGACCCTCAACAGGCTTTTTCTCCAGTTTCATACTGGAGCTCTGAGCAATCATACTGCTCTCTTACATATAGTGCAATTCCTCCACCTTTTCTTCCCCTGCCTGTCCTTCCTGAACAGTTTATACCCATCCATGACAATGCTCCAATCACATCATAGCATTAGTAGGAGCATTGCCAGCGCATCGAGGGAGTGATTATTCCTCTATATTCGGCTCTGGTGAGGCCATATCTGGAGTATTGTGTCCAGTTTTGGGGTCCCCCACTACAGAAAGGATGTGGACAAATTGAAGAGAGTCCAGTGGAGGGCAACAAAAGTGATCAGTGGGCTGGGGCACATGACTTACGAGGAGAGGCTGAGGGAACTGGGTTTGTTTAGTCTGCAGAAGAGAAGAGTGAGGGAGGATTTGATAGCAGCCTTCAACTACCTGAAGGGAGGTTCCAAAGAGGATGGAGTTCAGCTGTTCTCTGTGGTGGCAGATGACAGAACAAGGAGCAATGGTCTCAAGTTGCAGTGGGAGAGGTCTAGGTTGGAAATTAGGAAACATTATTTCAGTAGGAGGGTGGTCAAACACTGGAATCGGTTACCTAGGGAGGTGGTGGAATCTCCATTCTCAGAGGTTTTTAAGGCCCGGCTTGACAAAGCCCTGGCTGGGATAATTTAGTTGGTGCTGGTCCTGCTTTGAGCAGGAGGTTGGACTAGATGACCTCCTGAGGTCTCATCCAGTTCTAATCTTCTATGATTCTATGATAGTTTCCTGACTGTGCCAGGACTTCCAATTCTTCCTGCATGTTCCCCAGGCTTTTTGCATTCATGTACAGGCACCTAAGATAACTAGATGATTTGTTATTGTAGGGTCGCTCCTGGGCAGTGGGCACTAGTTATTGTAGGGTTGCTCCAGAGCACTGGGCTGTGAGCACTGGTTTATTATTGTAGGCTCTCAGGGCAGCCCAGTGTCTCCTCCCCGCCAGGGCAGTCCTCACCCTCCACCTCCACCTCATCGGTGCAGCGTTTGATCTGGAAGCAGAAGGCGACGCGCATGCTGGGCAGGCTGGTGAAGCACCAGGGGGCCTCTGAGCCATCAGGGTTCCGGCAATAATTCTCCCGCAGGTCCCTGGCAGACATATCAGCTCAGCTTGGGAATGCCCCAGCCAAACGCACAGCATCCAGTGGCTGCCAGCCCCCATCATCGGAGCTGTGCCCAGCCACAGAGGTGTTTCTGTGAGTTGCAGGCTGGAATTTCCAAGGATACAGATGCTCAGATCGCCCCCCACAGACAGCTCCCCCTAAGCTCCCCCTAAGCTGTGGCATCAGACTATGGGCATTCACAAGCAGCCCCCCTTCAAGGTTGGCTCCACCCCATCTGGGCCAAGGTCACACCTGTGCTGGAGGCTCAGGGCCTGCAGCCACGGAACCAGCAAGCCCTGCTTGGCCTCACACCACACTCCCAGCCCTGGCTGGCTCCCCAGGCTGGCTCCCATGCTGTGACTCCTGGCTGCAGAGCCAGCCCCTCTTGCCCAGCTCCAGCTGGAGCAATGCTGCAGCCGCCAGACTGGATTGTACATGGTCACAGGGGGAGCCTGCAGCACCTGGGACCTGAGCCAGGGAGTCTGGTTCCAGCCAGCTCAAACCACAGCTGCACAGCTGTTCATGCCATCCAGGACCCTGGGTGTTTATTCAGACAGCTAGCGCACTGTGTGCTGGTGCCGGGTCTCATCTGAGGGGGAACAGGTGACCCCTCCCCCAGGTACCCCTCCAGGAACCTCCAACAACCCCTCCCCCCAGCTCGGCCCCCGCAGAGACCCCCTCCTCCAGTTAGCTCCCCCACACAGGGACCCCATGTGACCCCTCCCCCAACTAGCCCCCCTAGGGACCCCAGCCTCTCCTCCTCCAGCTAGCCCCCCATTCAGAGGAACCTCTAGCAACCCCTCCCACAGCTAGCCTGCCACAGGGACCCCAGGTGACACCTTCCCCACCTAGCTCCCCATCTCATAGGGACGAATGGTGAACCCTCCCCCAGCTAGCCCCCCCTCATAGGAACCCCTGGAAACCCCTCCCATCAGCTAGCCTACCACAGGGACCCAGGCAACCCCTCCTCCAGCTAGCTCCCTTCCTCATGGGGACCCCAGGTGACCCCTCCCCACCTAGCTCCCCCTCACAGGGACCCCCGTGACCCCTCCCCCAACTAGCCCCCAAGGACCACCCAGCAATCCCTGCACAGATGCAAAGTGAATTCTTCTCCCTGTGCACAAGGATGCCCCCCAGCCCCGAACCTCCAGCATATAGACCTCAAGGAGCTCCTCCCTCCCCCACACCCAAGTGGTCCATCGCCTACTTGCACTCGTATGCCTCAGGCTGGAAGTGGTGCCGGTGGGGGGTCTGGGCATCCCAGCGCTGGCAGGGGATCCCTGACGTGGTGACGTTCACCTTGCCCCGGTAGCCTTCGCCTTTGTGCTTGAAGCAGCTGGTGGTGGTATCTGTGAGGTGTGGACGTTTCTCTGCTTCCGTAGATGTGGGCAGCGGGAGAGGCCAAGCGTCACTGGGGGCTGTCTTGGGAGCACCGGGAGCAGGGACGAGTGGTGTATACTGTGGGCACTGGAACACCTTGCACTCTGGCACCAGCCTGCTGGCCAGGGGACTGGTCACGCTGCAGACCCTTCACAGGCAGGGCCCTGCCAAGTGCTCAGGGCTGTGAGCCAGAGGCTGGACCTCATGGGCTCTCTGAAATCCCCCTAAGGGCATGGAGCTTGTTCCCGAGTGCCAGCGGGGTGGGCGCTGTACAAGGGGTTGGTGTGCTACTCATCCCCTGCGCTGGGGCAGAGCAGAGAGCAGTGCTGGTCAGGGGCAGCAGGGGGACATTGTCGGGGAAAGGTCTGTCATGGCTACAGGGCTCAACTCCGCTGAGGCATGGGAGCAGGGAGCCGGGCACGGTGACACGGGGTGGCCCTGCCAGGTGGCTACACCTCACACCATCAAGAGCCAGAGCCAGATTGGGCACATCAGCGTTGCTCTCAGAGAGTTAACGATGATACGAACATAGCAGTGTGGTAAACACATCCCAGACACTCCCATTGGCACCCACTACACAGCACTTACTGCACTTGCGTAGGTGGCAGTACTCCCGCTCCCGGGCTGGGTCCGTGGTGTAGCACCAGGGGCCCACGGAGCTGTCAGGGTTGCGGCAGTAATTGTCATCCAGATCCTTCTCGGGGTATCTGGGTGGGACGGGGAGGAGGCAGAGAGAGGTGAGGGAAACCATGATATTTACAAAGCCACGTTCTGATCCTGTCCTGGTTCAAGAGCCTCTGGGATGTGTTCTCCCCCTGCTCGGACCCTCAGGAAGTGGGTTTGCAGTGCAGCCTCAGCCTGACCCTTGGCAGTGACCAGCCCTGTTTGGGGGACGTGGCCAGGATCCATGTTACCCACAGAATCTCAGTGCTGGACCCTGCCTGAACATGGTGGTGGGGCTGGGCAGTGGCAAGTGCGCTCCTCTGCAGGTGGCAATGCCAGCCTGGGGGCTCAGCACTGGCAGCAGGGAGGATCTCTGCTTGTGCCCATCCCATCCCGGAGTGCCATGCCTCCCGGCTGGTCTGCATTCACTGCAGGGCCTGTGTAGTGCTGCGGGGGCTCAGGCTTCCCAGCCCCTAGCAATCCATGGGCAGTAACCAGTGACCCTGGGGAACTCGCCGCTCTGGACAGAGTGCTGAGCTGCCCCACCACCACCTAGCCCTGCTCCGTCCTGAGCCCCCCACCCCCTCAAAGGCCAGGCTGTTCCCATCCCATGCTGAGAACATTCTGTGGGGGATGAGCAATCCCCGCCCCAAATAGGGAGGGCTGGTACTTGTGGGGATGGTATGGGTGCTTGTGGGGGTGCTGCAGGTCCCAGCGCTGGCACTCCCGCCCGGACTCCGTGTGGTCCACCAGGCCCCGGTAATCTTCCCCGTTACACAACATGCACACGGCTGCAAGAGAGAGTCATGCTTCAGGCATGGAGCAAGGCAGGGCACACACAGGCTGGCAGCTCTGAGGGCCTCTGTCAGCTATGCAGGTGGGCATCATTGGCACTGAACCCAGAGAATCCACAGCATCCCCAACCCTCCTAGCTCTGCCCCCAGGAGAGCCCCCATATCACAGACCATCACCAAGCAGACTAGTGCCAGGCAAGGGTTTGTGGGTAGAACCCTGGATCCAGCACATATGCGCATGGCGGTGTGCAGGGGTGAACGGGCAAGTGTGGGCTGGGTGCTGGTGCACAGGCACCAGCTGTCGCGCAGGGAGGGAGGGAGCATCCAGCCAGCACACGGAGGGAGTGAGGTGTCCAGCCATTGCACATGGGAGATGGCTATTCCATGCATGGGGGCATAGATGCCGAGTCCGTTGGTGCTCTGGGGATGGAGCATCCACAGAAAAATAACAGTGGGTGCTCCGCACATACTGGCCACAGCTGTTTCCCGCCCCTGCTCATCAGCTAATGGGGGAACACTGCTGCCCAACAGCTGATGGGGGTGGTGCTGCTGCCCAACAGCTGTTTGGCAGTTGGGGGGAATTGGGGGAGGTCAGAGAGCGGCAGGTATGCAGGAGCCCCGGGGAGGGGGCAGAGTGGAGGGAGAAAGAGGGGGAGCAAAGGTGGGGCCTTGGGGGAAGAGGCTGAGTGAGGTTGGGGCCTCAGGTGAAGTGGGGGTTGAGCAGAAAAAGGAAAAGTCAGCACCTGTGCTTGGGGGAAGGGGGTTTACTCACCATCTTCACACTTCTTGATGCCACAGCTCTGGTGCCGGATGGCCGGGTCTGTGGTGTAGCACCAGGGCCCCCGCTCATCTCTATCTGGGTTCCGGCAGTAGTTCTCCTCAAGGCCATTCCGCAGAGAGGGTGAAAACCTAGTGGGACACAGAGAGCGCTGGAGGCTGGGATAGTTTCAGTGACGGGTGCCCTAGACCAGCTGGGGCTGGGCTCTGCACAGCCCAAAGGAGGGGCTCTAGCACTCAGGCCAGGGCTACACAACAAAGGTAGGTCAATGCAAGTGGCCTGGCATAGACTTAGGATATGTCTACACTGCAGCCAGATTGAAGCTCTGGCGATCGATACACCAGGGGTCTATTCAGCAGGTCTAACTTAGGGGTCGATTTAGAAGACCCACCAAATTGACCGCAGATCGCTTTCTGGTCAACCCCCATACTCCACCCTGAACAAGAAGAGTAAGGTAAGTCGACGGGAGAGTGTCTCCCATCAACCCAGTGTGGTGTAGACACCACAGTAAGTTGACCTAAGCTACGTCGACTCCAGCTATGTTATTCACATAGCTGGAGTAGTGTAACTTAGGTCAACTTACTGCAGTAGTGTAGACATAGCCTGAGTTATGCATGTGTCTGCATTCACATTTGCCTCCAGCAGATATAAGCGCCCCATTACACCAGCCCAGTAAAACTGCCTCCCAGAGTGGTGTGTGTGTGACACTTAGTGCCCCAGAGCAACACCCTGACACCCCCATATTCACCACTGTCATATAAATATGATATGTTTTGTACAAAGTGAGCCTTGTGAAGTAGCATTCTTGTTGGATTGTATCTGGAGTTATGAATTTTGCTATGTGTGTGTTACTGAAAGATGTTGTGAAGTTGGAAACATCCACAACTAGCCTTTCAGGTACAAAAATGAAAAAGCTAGACAGTGCTAATGGCCCAACAGTAAAGACAATGGACCATGGAAAAAGTTTGTTCCCAGTGCTTCAGCCAGCCTATGGATAATGGCTGCTATGACTCAGCGAAGCATGCAATGGCATGTGACCAGACCACATGACACTGAACTCAATTTTGGGACTTGTATTTTTCCACAATGTTGATAAATGCAAAGTAATGCACATTGGAAAACATAATCCCAACTATACATATTAAATTATGGGATCTAAATTAGGTGTTCTCACTCAAGAAAGAGATCTTGGAGTCATTGTGGACAGTTCTTTCAAAACATCCACTCAATGTGCAGCAGCAGTCAAAAAAGCTAACAAAATATTGGGAATCATTAAGAAAGGGATAGACAATAAGATAGAAAATATCATATTGCCTCTATATAAATCCATGGTACGCCCACATCTTGAATACTGCATGCAGTTGATTTCGCCTCATCTCAAAAAAGATATCTTGGAATTGGAAAAGATTCAGAAATGGGCAACAAAAGTGATTAGGAGTATGGAATGGCTGCCGTATGATGAGAGATTAATAAGACTGGGACTTTTCAGGCTGGAAAAGAAACAATTAAGGGGGTACATGATAGAGGTCTATAAAATCTTGACTGGTGTGGAGAAAGTAGATAAGGAAGTTTTATTTACTCCTTCTCATAAAACACGAACTAGGGGGTCACCAAATGAAATTAATAGGCAGCAGGTTTAAAACATACAAAAGAAAGTATTTCTCCACACAACGCACAGTCAACCTGAGGAACTCTTTGCCAGAGGATGATGTGAAGGCCAAGACTATAACAGGGTTCAAAAAACAATTACATACATTCATGGATGGTAGTCCATCAATGGCTATTAGCTAGGATGGGCAAAGATGGTATAGAATCATAGGATCATAGAAGATTAGAATTGGATGAGACCTCAGGAGGTCATCTAGTCCAACCCCCTGCTCAAAGCAGGACCAGCACCAACCAAATCATCCCAGCCAGGGCTTTGTCAGGATGGGCCTTAAAAACCTCTAAGGATGGAGATTCCATTACCTACCTAGGTAACAGAGTAACAGCCGTGTTAGTCTGTATTCGCAAAAAGAAAAGGAGTACTTGTGGCACCTTAGAGACTAACAAATTTATTTGAGCATAAGCTTTTGTGAGCTACAGGTCACTTCATCGGATGCATACTGTGGAAAGTACAGAAGATCTTTTTATACACACAAACCATGAAAAAATGGGTGTTTACCACTACAAAAGGTTTTCTCTCCCCCCACCCCACTCTCCTGCTGGTAATAGCTCATCTAAAGTGATCACTCTCCTTACAAAGTGTATGATAATCAAGGTGGGCCATTTCCAGCACAAATCCAGGGTTTAACAAGAACGTTGGGGGGGGGGAGGAAAAAAGAAGGGGAAATAGGTTACCTTGCATAATGACTTAGCCACTCCCAGTCTCTATTCAAGCCTAAGTTAATTGTATCCAATTTGCAAATGAATTCCAATTCAACAGTCTCTCTCTGGAGTCTGGTTTTGAAGTTTTTCTGTTGTAATATCGCAACTTTCATATCTGTAATCGCGTGACCAGAGAGATTGAAGTGTTCTCCGACTGGTTTATGAATGTTATAATTCTTGACATCTGATTTGTGTCCATTTATTCTTTTATGTAGAGACTGTCCAGTTTGACCAATGTACACGGCAGAGAGGCATTGCTGGCACATGATGGCATATATCACATTGGTGGATGTGCAGGTAAACGAGCCTCTGATAGTGTGGCTGATGTTATTAGGCCCTGTGATGGTACCCCCTGAATAGATATGTGGGCACAGTTGGCAACGGGCTTTGTTGCAAGGATAGGTTCCTGGGTTAGTGGTTATGTTGTGTGGTATGTGGTTGCTGGTGAGTATTTGCTTCAGGTTGGGGGGCTGTCTGTAGGCAAGGACTGGTTTGTCTCCCAAGATTTGTGAGTGTGTTGGGTCATCCTTCAGAATAGGTTGTAGATCCTTAATAATGCGTTGGAGGGGTTTTAGTTGGGGGCTGAAGGTGACGGCTAGTAGCGTTCTGTTATTTTCTTTGTTAGGCCTGTCCTGTAGTAGGAGACTTCTGGGAACTCTTCTGGCTCTATCAATCTGTTTCTTCACTTCCGCAGGTGGGTATTGTAGTTGTAAGAATGCTTGATAGAGATCCTGTAGGTGTTTGTCTCTGTCTGAGGGGTTCGAGCAAATGCGGTTGTATCGCACCTATTCCAGTGCTTCATAGAATCATAGAATATCAGGGTTGGAAGGGACCCCTAGAAGGTCATCTAGTCCAACCCCCTGCTCGAAGCAGGACCAATTCCCAGTTAAATCATCCCAGCCAGGGCTTGTCAAGCCTGACCTTAAAAACCTCTAAGGAAGGAGATTCTACCACCTCCCTAGGTAATGCATTCCAGTGTTTCACCACCCTCTTAGTGAAAAAGTTTTTCCTAATATCCAATCTAAACCTCCCCCACTGCAACTTGAGACCATTACTCCTCGTTCTGTCATCTGCTACCATTGAGAACAGTCTAGAGCCATCCTCTTTGGAACCCCCTTTCAGGTAGTTGAAAGCAGCTATCAAATCCCCCCTCATTCTTCTCTTCTACAGGCTAAACAATCCCAGCTCCCTCAGCCTCTCCTCATAAGTCATGTGTTCTAGACCCCTAATCATTTTTGTTGCCCTTCGCTGGACTCTCCAATTTATCCACATCCTTCTTGTAGTGTGGGGCCCAAAACTGGACACAGTACTCCAGATGAGGCCTCACCATTGTCGAATAGAGGGGAACGATCACGTCCCTCGATCTGCTCGCTATGCCCCTACTTATACATCCCAAAATGCCATTGGCCTTCTTGGCAACAAGGGCACACTGCTGACTCATATCCAGCTTCTCGTCCACTGTCACCCCTAGGTCCTTTTCCGCAGAACTGCTGCCTAGCCATTCGGTCCCTAGTCTGTAGCGGTGCATTGGATTCTTCCATCCTAAGTGCAGGACCCTGCACTTATCCTTATTGAACCTCATCAGATTTCTTTTGGCCCAATCCTCCAATTTGTCTAGGTCCTTCTGTATCCTATCCCTCCCCTCCAGCGTATCTACCACTCCTCCCAGTTTAGTATCATCCGCAAATTTGCTGAAAGTGCAATCCACACCACCCTCTTAGTAAAATAGTGTTTCCTAATATCTAACCTAGACCTCCCCCACTGCAACTTGAGACCATTGCTCCTTGTTCTGTCATCTGCCACCACTGAGAACAGCCTAGCTCCATCCTCTTTGGAACTGCCCTTCAGGTAGTTGAAGGCTGCTATCAAATCCCCCCTCACTCTTCTCTTCTGTAGACTAAATAAGCCCAGTTTCCTCAGCTTCTCCTTGTAAGTCTTGTGCCGCAGCCCACTGATCATTTTCATTGCTTTCCGCTGGACTCTCCAATTTGTCCACATCCTTCCTGTAGTGGGGGGCCCAAAACTGGATTCAGTACTCCAGATGTGGCCTCACCAGTCCTGAATAGAGGGGAATAATCACTTCTCTCGATCTGCTGGCAATACTCCTACTAATACAGCCCAATATGCCATTAGCTTTCTTGGCAACAAGGGCAAACTGCTGACTCATATCCAGCTTCTCATCCACTGTAATCCCCAGGTCCTTTTCTGCAGAACTGCTGCTTAGCCAGTTGGTACCCAGCCTGTAGCAGTGCATGGGATTCTTCCGTGCTAACTGCAGGACTCTGCACTTGTCCTTGTTGAACCTCATCAGATTTCTTTTGGCCCAATCCTCCAATTTGTCTAGCTCACTCTGGACCCTATCCCTACCCGCCAATGTATCTACCTCTCCTCACAGTTTAGTGTCATCTGCAAACTTGCTGAGGGTGCAATCCATCCCATCATCCAGATCATTAATGAAGATGTTGACAAAACCGGCCCCAGGATCAACCCCTGGGGTACTCTGCTTGATATCGGCTGCCAACTAGACATCAAGCCATTGATCACTACCCGTTGAGCCTGACAATCTAGCCAGCTTTCTATCTACCTTATAGTCCATTCATCCAATCCATACTATTTTAACTTTCTGTGGGAGACCATAACAAAAGCTTTGCTAAAGTCAAGTTATATCAGGTCCACTGCTTTTCCCATATCCACAGAGCCAGTTTTCTCATCACAGAAGGCAATCAGGTTGATCAGGCATGACTTGCCCTTGCTGAATCCATGTTGTCTGTTCTTGATCACCTTCATCTCCTCCAAGTGCTTCAAAATCCCTAGCTTCTTTTTGCCAGAAGCTGGGTGTGACGGGTTTGGTCACAGAGATCCCCTTGGGGCTGTCACCCAATGTGCTGAAATTACCTCAGAGCCCGTTTCCCCTGTCAGCTTGGGACTTCCAGAACCCTGCTTGTTGAGCTAGCCATGCTAGTATGCTGCAACATAGACCCAGGGTCTGGGCCACGCCCCCAAAGCTGCAGGCTTTAAGTGAAAACAACTCTGCAGGTTACCTGACTCCAGCACCCAGACACCCAGCTCCCAATGGGATCCAAACCCAAATAAATCTATCTTACTCTGTGTAAAGCTTACACAGGGTAAACTCATAAATTGTCCACCCTCTATAACACTGATAGAGAGATATGCACAGCTGTTTGCTCCCCTAGGTATTAATCGCTTACTCTGGGTTCATTAATAAACAAAAGTGATTTTATTAAGTATAAAAAGTAGGATGTAAGTAGTTTCAAGTAATAACAGACAGAACAAAGTAAGTCACCAAGCAAAATAAAGCAAAAACACTCAAGTCTAAGCCTAATACATGAAGAAACTGATTACATATAATATCTCACCCTCAGAGATGTTCCAATAAGCTTCTTTCACAGACAAGACTCCTTCGTAGTCTGGGCCCAATCCTTTCCCTTGGAACAGTCCTTGTTAGTTCCAGCAGCCATCTCAGGTGGTAACTAGGCATTTTCTCATGAGTGGCACCCATCTTTGTCCTGTTCCACCCCCTTTTATAGCTTTGGCACAAGGCAGGAATCTTTTTCCCTCTGGGTCCCCAACCCTCCTTCTAAATGGAAAAATATGAGATTTAAGATGGATTCCAGTATCATGTGACATGGTCACATGTCCTGTGAGACACCAGCCTCCATTCTTCCTGAGCTGGCCCACAGGATGGTTTGCAAGTAAACAGAGCCATTTACAGTTCACTGATTCTGAAGCACCCTTAATGGCTACCACTTAATATGTTTATATCAGTAATACAAGTTTATATCTTATTCTCTTACCTTCAGATATAGAAATAATACATGCAAACAAATAGGATGACCACACTCAGTAGATTATAAGCTTTGTAATGATATCTTACAAGAGACCTTTTGCATAAAGCATATTCCAGTTGCATCATATTCACATTCAGTGCAACATCACCAATGGGCGACAGAGAATGGATCACTTGATGATTACCTGTTCTGTTCATTCCCTCTGGGGCACCTGGCATTGGCCACTGTCAGAAGACAGGATACTGGCTAGATGGACCTTTGGTCTGACCCAGTATGGCTGTTCTTATGTTCTCAAACTGGGCTGGGAACTTAGCTTGGAACAAAGGATTCCCGCCCTACAGAGAGACTATATAAGGTGAGGAGTGACATCATGATTTGTCTTCACTCCCCCACAACTCAACACCTGAAAGAACCTCTGGAAGACAAAGGACTTGTAAGGGGGGAGGGGAACCCAGAATTTGCAAGCTTTATTGTATCATAAGTCAGGGTGAGATATTGCTAATTCAAATCCTATCTAGTATATTAGGCTTAGTTTGTGGTTTTGTTTATTTGCTAATGTGACGTTATTGACATAAACTGTAATCATATAGATCATTGTTGCAACCACTGTTATATATTTGGAGGAAATATTGTACAAAGGTTGTTGTGTGAGGTGTCTATAAAAAGGTTATGATTTGCTGGTTATCATTATGCTATCTAAATGCATGTATCATTTTGTATTTAAAATTATAAGTTTTGGCTCTATACTGTCTGTATTTCAAACTGGTGCTATGCTTCTGGGTGACACCCCAGACAATGTGGCGTCAGCACTGCCTAGCCTGCTTGATGGCCCATTAAGGACCATCAGCTATGCAAAGAGAAGGCAGATACACCTTGTGACTCAGCAAGGCATGCAGGGACATGCCTATGGACAGAACACTAAGGTTTTTCCATGCCATGTGCTGGGTAGCTTGTGGTTGGAACAAAGAGAGCACAAGCCACATGGCAAAAGGATTATAAAAGACAGCAGCAGCATCTCCATTTTGTCTTCAATCCAATCTTCTGACCTCTGGAGGAACTTTGCTATAAACTGAAGCTCTGAACAAAGGACTGAATGACCCATCCCAGCTGTGGATGTACTACAGAGACTTGATTTGAACCTGCAGTTTATTCGATAACTGCTACAAGCCTGAAACAAGAACTTTGCCATTAATGTATGTGATTGATTCCCTTTAACCAATTTTAGCTCTCATCTATATTCTTTTCTTTTATGAATAAACCTTTAGATTCTGAAGGATTGGCAACAGCGTGATTTGTGGATAAGATCTGATTTTTATATTGACCTGGGTTTGGGGCTTGGTCCTTTGAGATCGGGAGAACCCTTTTTCTTTTACTGTGGCATTGGTTTTCATAAACATTCATCCCCATAACAAGTGGCACTGGTGGTGATACTGGGAAACTGGAGTATCTAAGGGAATTGCTTGTATGACTTATGGTTAGCCAGTGGGATGAGACGCAGGGGAAGGAGGGCTTGAAGAATTCCACCTGGATTTCAATAATTTCCACCCCACCATCAACCTCAGCCTGGACAAGAGATCCACTTCCTGGACATTACAGTACAAATAAGTGATGGTCACATAAACACCACCTTATACCGAAAACCTACTGACCGCTATACTTACCTACATGCCTCCAGCTTCCATCCAGGACACATCACACCATCCATTGTCTACAGCCAAGCCCTAAGATACAACCGAATTTGCTCCAATCCCTCAGACAGAGATAAACACCTACAAGATCTCTAACAAGCATTCTTAAAACTACAATGCTTACCTGGGGAATGGAGGAAACAGATTGACAGAGTGAGACAGGTACCCAGAAGTCACCTACTACAGGACAGGCCCAACAAGGAAAATAACAGAACACCGCTGGCCATCACATACAGCCCCCAGCTAAAATTCTCCAGCACATCATCAACAATCTACAACTTATCCTTATCCCACTCTCACAGGCCTTGGGAGGCAGGCCAGTCCTCGCTTACAGACAGCCCCCCAACCTGAAGCAAATACTCACCAGCAACTACACACCGCACCACAGAAACACTAACCCAGGAACCAAGCCCTGCAACAAACCTTGTTGCCTAGTCTGTCCACATATCTACTCTAGCAACACCATCAGAGGACCCAACCACATCAGCCACACCATCAGGGACTCATTCACCTGCACATCTACTAATGTGATATACACCATCATGTGCCAGCAATGCCCCCCTGCCATGTACATTGGCCAACCGGACAGTCTCTATGTAAAAGAATAAATGGACACAAATCTGACATCAGGAATGGTAACATGCAAAAGCCAGTAGGAGAACACTTCAATCTTCCTGGACATTCTATAACAGATTTAAAAGTAGCCATACTTGAACAAAAAAAGTTCAGAAACAGACTTCAAAGAGAAACTGCACAATTAAAATTCATTTGCAAATTTAACACCATTAATTTGGGCTTCAACAGGGCCTGGGAGTGGCTGGCTCACTACAAAAGCAACTTTACCTCTCCTGGAATTGATACCTCCTCAACAATTATTGGGCGTGGACTACATCAACCCTGACTGAATTGGCCCTGTCAACACTGGTTGTCCACTTGTGAGGTCACTCCCTCCTCTTCATGTGTCAGTATAATAATGCCTGCATCT
The DNA here is from genome assembly GCF_965140295.1 of Lepidochelys olivacea. Taxonomy (NCBI): domain Eukaryota; kingdom Metazoa; phylum Chordata; order Testudines; family Cheloniidae; genus Lepidochelys; species Lepidochelys olivacea. The sequence goes on from NC_140417.1 coordinate 50,938,073, forward strand.
GAAATTTTCACTCCATGCATCTGAAGAAGTAGGTTTTTTACCCACAAAAGCTTATGCCCAAATAAATCTGTTAGTCTTTAAGGTGCCACCGGACTCCTTGTTGTTTTTGTGGACGTTGTGGGACCTATATCCAGACCTTCTAGGAATGGAAAAAGGTATATTCTTGTGGTGGTGGATTTTACTACCAGGTACCCTGAGGCTGTAGCATTGTCTAACATTTAAGCTGAGGCTGTGGCCACAGCTTTCTTTACCATCTTTAGCAGGGTGGGTTTTCCCAAGGAAATGTTGACAGACCGCTGTACTAATTTTATGTCTATGGTGTTTGAGAAATTGTGGGAGTTGTGTGGGGTGAAGCACTTAAAGGCTACACCCTACCACCCCTAGAAAAATGGACTGGTAGAAAGGTTTGATGGAACTCTGAAAGCCATGCTTAGGATGCATGTTTCCAGGCACGAGGGTGACAGGGATGTGTTGCTTCCATATTTACTATCTGCATATAGAAGCGTGCCCCAAGAATCCACAGGGATTGCTCCTTTTGATCTCTTGTATGAAAGACAGGGCGGGGGCCCTTGAATTTGATCTATGACTCCTGGGAAGGCAATACTGAAGAAACAGAATAGCCAGTAGGGGAGTATGTGTCCCACTTTAAGGAGAGATTGCAGGCTGTGATGGATTTGGTACAGCAGAACCTTAGGAAAAATCAGGAAGATCAGAAAGTTGGTACAATAGGCATGCTGAGGAAAGAGCTTTTGAAATTGGGAATATGGTTCTTGTGTTGATTCCTGTAAGGAAGAATAAAATGCAGGACATTTGGGATGGACCATATGAGGTAGTGGAAAGGGTTAATGAGATTACCTATAATGTCAAGAATCTTTATGGAAGAGGAGCTATGCAGATGGTGCATTCTAATAGACTGAAAGCTTACGTCAATATGATTTGTTGTGCTCATGAGGGAACAGGATCTGTCCCTTTGATTGACCTAATTACAGAAACCCTCTTGGAATGCATGGAGTTTGGGAACAGTTTAAATCCTACCCAAAAACAGGAGATGTTAGCCCTGTTAAAATACCACAGGCAAACATTCTCCAACCGGCCAGCTTTAACTAACATGATTGTGCATTCCATTCAAACTACCCAGCGCCTAGCAGGGCATATTGGGCCAAGGGCGAAATGCAAAGGCAGATCCAGGAGAAGTCTGAAGGCATGTTGGAAATGGGAATAATTACTAAATCAAATAGTCCCTGGGCCTCTCCCATTGTGATGGTGCCCAAGAAGGATAAAACCATGAGGATTTGTGTGGATTACAGAAAGCTAAATGCAATCACACAGCCTGATCCATACCCCACACGCTGCATACAGGATTTATTGGACCAATTGGAGGATACAAAGTTCATAAACACACTGGATTTAACTTGAGGATACTGGAAAATCCCCTTAGATGTTGAATGCCCAGGAAAATTCTGCTTTCGTAGTGGATTCTGGTCTGTATGAGTTCAAGGTTCTACCGTTTGGATTAAAAAATTCTGGTGCCACCTTTATGAGACTCATTAATCAGGTTTTGCGTGGGTTGCAGACCTTTGTCAGAGCCTATATAGATGACTTGGCCATTTTCAGCTGCTCCTGGGAAGATCATCTCTGCCACATGGGAGTTGTGTTACAAAGGCTAAGGGAAGCCAGCCTAACTATTAAAATCTCCAAACATGCCTTAGGAGCTGCAGAGGTATCATACCTGGGACACAGAGTGGGAAGCAGATTGGTACACCCTGATCCCCTGAAAGTAGAAGCCATAAAAGGCTGGCCTGTTCCTAAAACAAAGGAGCAAGTCCAATCTTTTATTGGGCTTGCCAACTATTATCGCAGGTTTGTAAAGGGATTTAGCGACATTGTGGCCCCCATAACAGACCTTACCAAAAAGGGGAAACCAGACGAGGTAAAGTGGACTAAGGCCTGTGGAAAAGGCTTCCCAAAAATAAGAGTCGCTAGCTAAGGAGCCTATATTAGTCATCCCTGATTTTGGGAAAACGTTCCTGCTGTGCACAAATGCTTCTAATGTGGGGTTGGGAACTGTGCTGATGCAGGATGGGGAGGGAGGTAAAAGGCACCCCATTCCATATCTAAGCAAAAATTGACACCTATTGAACAACACTATGCTACTATAGAGAAAGAATGCTATGCAATTGTGTGGGCAGTAAAGCAGCTCAAACCCTATTTGTATAACAAGAAGTTTACAGTGTTCAGTGATCATGCTCCCTTGGTGTGGTTACACAAAGCGAAAGGAATCAATTCTACAAAAAGAAAAAGAGTACTAGTGGCACCTTAGAGACTAACCAATTTATTTGAGCATGAGCTTTCGTGAGCTACAGCTCACTTCATCGGATGCATTCAGTGGAAAATACAGTGAGGAGATTTATATACACACAACATGAAAAAATGGGTGTTATACACACTGTAAGGAGAGTGATCACTTAAGATGAGCTATTACCAGCGGGGGGGGGGGGGGAGGGGAGGGAGAAAACCTTTTGTAGTGATAATCAAGGTGGGCAAGGTGGGCCATTTCCAGCAGTTAACAGGAATGTCCGAGGAGCAGTGGGGGTGGTGGGGAATAAACATGGGGAAATAGTTTTACTTTGCGTAATGACACATCCATTCCCAGTCTCTATTCAAGCCTAAGTTAATTGTATCCAGTTTGCAAATTAATTCCAATTCAGCAGTCTCTCGTTGGAGTCTGTTTTTGAAGTCTTGTTGTTTTAATATTGCGACCTTTAGGTCTGAGATCGAGTGACCAGAGAGATTGAAGTGTTCTCCAACTGGTTTATGAATGTTATAATTCTTGATCTGATTTGTGTCCATTTCCTGAAAAAGCACAAGAACAAATCTGCAAAGACACACCCCTGGAACCCCGACCTGGGGCATTCTATCTGCTACCCAAGATCCATAAACCTGGAAATCCTGGACGACCCATCATCTCAGGCATTGACACCCTGACAGGGTCTGGCTATGTAGACTCCCTCCTCAGGCCCTACGCTACCAGCACTCCCAGCTATCTTTGAGACACCACTGACTTCCTGAGGAAACTACAATCCATTGGTGATCTTCCTGAAAACACCATCCTGGCCACTATGGATGTAGAAGCCCTCTACACCAACATTCCACACAAAGATGGACTACAGGCCGTCAGGGACAGTATCCCTGATAATGTCACGGCAAACCTGGTGGCTGAACTTTGTGACTTTGTCCTCACCCATAACTATTTCACATTTGGGGACAATGTATACCTTCAAATCAGCGGCACTGCTATGGGTACCCACATGGCCCCATAGTATGCCAACATTTTTATGGCTGACTTAGAACAACGCTTCCTCAGCTCTTGTCCCCTAATGCCCCTACTCTACTTGCGCTACACTGATGACATCTTCATCATCTGGACCCATGGAAAAGAAGCCCTTGAGGAATTCCACCATGATTTCAACAATTTCCATCCCAACATCAACCTCAGCCTGGACCAGTCCACACAAGAGATCCACCTCCTGGACACTACGGAGCTAATAAGCGATGGTCACATAAATACCACCCTATACCGGAAACCTACTGACTGCTATTCCTACCTACATGCCTCCAGCTTTCACCCAAACCACACCACACAATCCATTGTCTACAGCCAAGCTCTATGATACAACCGCATTTGCTCCAACCCCTCAGACAGAGACAAACACCTACAAGATCTCTATCAAGCATTCTTACAACTACAATACTCACCTGCTGAAGTGAAGAAACAAATTGACAGAGCCAGAAGAGTACCCAGAAGTCACCTACTCCAGGACAGGCCCAACAAAGATAATAACAGAACGCCACTAGCCGTCACCTTCAGCCCCCAACTAAAACCTCTCCAATGCATCACCAAGGATCTACAACCTATCCTGAAGGACGACCCATCGCTCTCACAAATCTTGGGAGACAGGCCAGTCCTTGCCTACAGACAGCCCCCCAACCTGAAGCAAATACTCACCAGCAACCACACAACAGAACCACTAACCCAGGAACCTATCCTTGCAACAGAGCCCATTGCCAACTGTGTTCACATATCTATTCAGGGGACACCATCATAAGGCCTAATCACATCAGCCACACTATCAGAGGCTCGTTCACCTGCACATCTACCAATGTGATATATGCCAGCATGTGCCAGCAATGCCCCTCTGCCATGTACATTGGTCAAACTGGACAGTCTCTACGTAAAAGAATAAATGGACACAAATCAGATGTCAAGAATTATAACATTCATAAACCAGTCAGAGAACACTTCAATCTCTCTGGTCACTCGATCTCAGACTTAAAGGTTGCAATATTAAAACAAAAAGACTTCAAAAACAAACTCCAACGAGAGACTGCTGAATTGGAATTAATTTGCAAACTGGATACAATTAACTTAGGCTTGAATAGAGACTGGGAATGGATGTGTCATTACACAAAGTAAAACTATTTCCCCCCCTCCCCCCAACACACACACACACACACACTGCTCCTCCGAGGTTCCTGTTAACTGCTGGAAATGGCCCACCTTGATTATCACTACAAAAGGTTTTCTTCCCCCTCCCCCCAACTCTCCTGATGGTAATAGCTCATCTTAAGTGATCACTCTCCTTACAGTTTTCAGAGTAACAGCCCTGTTAGTCTGTATTCGCAAAAAGAAAAGGAGTACTTGTGGCACCTTAGAGACTAACAAATTTAGAACTCCATCCTCTTTGGAATCTCCCTTCAGGTAGCTGAAGGCTGCTATCTTATCCCCCCTCACTCTTCTCTTCTGCAGACTAAACAAGCCCAGACTAAACAAGCCCCCTAAACAAGCAGGGGAAGACTTATTTTGCTTCCAGTGGCTGTGTTGGCAGACACATGGGGAGCCTCTTCTCCAGTCAGCCCCTGACTGAGACAGGCTCCCTTCTTTTCTCCCCATTCCAGGCCTGGCATTGGCTGCAGGTATAATGGGGCGGGGCTAGCTAACCCACAGGTTTTCTTTAACCTCTGCCGTGCCTGGCAGCTGTCTCTCTGCTCCTTCACACATCCCCCCTCATGACCCCATTTGGGGTCTGCCCCCCCACAACTGTCCTCCACCATCCCATGAAAAGAAGTCCACATGCAGATAGACTCTCCTGGCCCAGTGCTGGATGCAGAAGGTGAAAGGCTGGAGGGAGAGGTACCATCTCATGATTTGGGGGCTTGTGTCCTTCATAGCATGGAGCCAGTGGAGGGGGCGTGGTCAGTAACTAAGGTGAAGTGCGTGCCCAGAAGATAATAACGGAGTGAGTCCATGGTCCATTTTACCACCAGGGCTCCTTTCTCGATTACAGAATAGGCCTTCTCTCACGGGAACAGTTTCCTGCTAATATACAGGATGGGGCGTTTGTTGCCCTCTACTACCTGCGATAGAACTGCTCCTAGGCCCACGTCTGAGGCGTCTGTTTGTAACAAAAACTCCTTGGCGAAGTCAGGGCTGTACAAGATGGGTTTCTTAGAGAGCCGGGCCTTCAGAGTTTGAAATGCCACCTCACAGGCTGTGGTCCACTGGATCCTTTTAGGACTCTCGTTCTTGAGAAGATCAGAAAGGGGGGCTGCAATGGAGGAGAACCCTGGGATAAAGTGGCGGTAATATCCAGCTAGTCCCAGAAATCGACGTACCTGCTTCTTTGAGCATGGTGTGGGGCACAGCTGGAGGGCCTGGACTTTGCTAACCAAGAGTCGGATTATACCCCTTCCCAATGTGTACCCAAGGTAGGTGGTTTCGTGCTTCCCAAGGTGACATTTGGTGGAGTTCTCTGTCAGGCCAGTCTCCTTGAGGGACTGTAGGACCGCGGTCACATGTTTCAAATGGTGCTGCCAGTTGCGACTATGGATCACCATGTCATCTAAGTACATGGCTGCATATCCGTTATGGGGGTGGAGAATTTGGTCCATTAGCTGCTGAAATGTGGCTGGGGCCTCATGCAAGCCGAAGGAAAGATACCCCATTGCATATCTAAGCAAAAAATTGACACCTACTGAACAACACTATGCTACTATAGAGAAAGAATGCAAGAACGCAAGAACTGGAAAAACCCAAAGGGGGTGGAGTAAGCAGTTTTTCTCCTGGTCTCCGGTGTGAGGGTGATCTGCCAAACAGGGCTGTCCTTAGGATGTATGGGGCCCTACGCAGTATTATTAAACTGGTGCCCCATGCCTGACGGCAGCCCGAGCTCACAGCCCGGCAGGGGGTGGGGAGGGACCAGACAGCAAAAGATAAGGAGACGCAGGGCCTGCCTCATGGTGGTGGAGAGTCACAGTTCCCTGCAAAAAGAAAAGGAGTACTTGTGGCACCTTAGAGACTAACCAATTTATTAGAGCATAAGCTTTCGTGAGCTACAGCTCACTTCCTCAGATGCATATCGTGGAAACTGCAGCAGGCTTTATATATACACAGAGAATATGAAACAATACCTACTCCCACCCCACTGTCCTGCTGGTAATAGCTTATCTAAAGTGATCATCAGGTGGGCCATTTCCAGCACAAATCCAGGTTTTCTCACCCTCCACCCCCCCACACAAATTCACTCTCCTGCTGGTGATAGCCCATCCAAAGTGACAACTCTTTACACAATGTACATGACAATCAAGTTGGGCTATTTCCTGCACAAATCCAGGTTTTCTCACATCCCCCCCACCTCACCCCCATACACACACAAACTCATTCTCCTGCTGGTAATAGCTCATCCAAACTGACCACTCTTCAAGTTTAAATCCAAGTTAAACCAGAACATCTGGGGGGGGGGGTAGGAAAAAACAAGAGGAAACAGGCTACCTTGCATAATGACTTAGCCACTCCCAGTCTCTATTTAAGCCTAAATTAATAGTATCCAATTTGCAAATGAATTCCAATTCAGCAGTTTCTCGCTGGAGTCTGGATTTGAAGTTTTTTTGTTTTAAGATAGCGACCTTCATGTCTGTGATTGCGTGACCAGAGAGATTGAAGTGTTCTCCGACTGGTTTATGAATGTTATAATTCTTGACATCTGATTTGTGTCCATTTATTCTTTTACATAGAGACTGTCCAGTTTGACCAATGTATATGGCAGAGGGGCATTGCTGGCACATGATGGCATATATCACATTGGTGGATGTGCAGGTGAACAAGCCTCTGATAGTGTGGCTGATGTTATTAGGCCCTGTGATGGTGTCCCCTGAATAGATATGTGGGCACAATTGGCAACGGGCTTTGTTGCAAGGATAAGTTCCTGGGTTAGTGGTTCTGTTGTGTGGTATGTGGTTGTTGGTGAGTATTTGCTTCAGGTTGCGGGGCTGTCTGTAGGCAAGGACTGGCCTGTCTCCCAAGATTTGTGAGAGTGTTGGGTCATCCTTTAGGATAGGTTGTAGATCCTTAATAATGCGTTGGAGGGGTTATAGTTGGGGGCTGAAGGTGACGGCTAGCGGCGTTCTGTTATTTTCTTTGTTAGGCCTGTCCTGTAGTAGGTAACTTCTGGGAACTCTTCTGGCTCTACCAATCTGTTTCTTTACTTCTGCAGGTGGGTATTGTAGTTGTAAGAAAGCTTGACAGAGATCTTGTAGGTGTTTGTCTCTGTCTGAGGGGTTGGAGCAAATGCGGTTGTATCGCAGAGCTTGGCTGTAGACGATGGATCGTGTGGTGTGGTCAGGGTGAAAGCTGGAGGCATGTAGGTAGGAATAGCGGTCAGTAGGTTTCCGGTATAGGGTGGTGTTTATGTGACCATCGTTTATTAGCACTGTAGTGTCCAGGAAGTGGATCTCTTGTGTGGACTGGACCAGGCTGAGGTTGGTGGTGGGATGGAAATTGTTGAAATCATGGTGGAATTCCTCAAGGGCTTCTTTTCCATGGGTCCAGATGATGAAGATGTCATCAATATAGCGCAAGTAGAGTAGCGGCGTTAGGGGACGAGACCTGAGGAAGCGTTGTTCTAAATCAGCCATAAAAATGTTGGCATACTGTGGGGCCATACGGGTACCCATAGCAGTGCCGCTGATCTGAAGGTATACATTGTCCCCAAATGTGAAGTAGTTATGGGTAAGGACAAAGTCACAAAGTTCAGCTACCAGGTTAGCCGTGACAGTATCGGGGATACTGTCCCTGACGGCTTGTAGTCCATCTTTGTGTGGAATGTTGGTGTAGAGGGCTTCTACATCCATAGTGGCCAGGATGGTGTTATCAGGAAGATCACCGATGGATTGAAGTTTCCTCAGGAAGTCAGTGGTGTCTCGAAGGTAGCTGGGAGTGCTGGTAGCGTAGGGCCTGAGGAGGGAGTCTACATAGCCAGACAATCCTGCTGTCAGGGTGCCAATGCCTGAGATGATGGGGCGCCCAGGATTTCCAGGTTTATGGATCTTGGGTAGTAGATAGAATATCCCAGGTCGGGGTTCCAGGGGTGTGTCTGTGCGGATTTGATCTTGTGCTTTTTCAGGAAGTTTCTTGAGCAAATGCTGTAGTTGCTTTTGGTAACTCTCAATGGGATCAGAGGGTAATGGCTTGTAGAAACTCGTGTTGGCAGCGATTTTATATGTGATTTTATAATCTTCACCAACACAGTAATGAAATATTTTTAAAGCCAATTTTAAACTAAGGTCCTGTAGACAGACATGTTCTGAGTAAATATTACAGTAATGCACAACTGTTTTGGTCAGTAAATTCAGAAACTGACAGTATATACCTAGGGTTTGGCAAATGCCTGTTAAATGGCTTAATTACCCCTTGAATGGCTCTTTAACAGTTTCAATGTTGTGCTAATAGGTCTGGCAGGCTAGAATGCTTTTTCCCTTTTAACTATTAGATCCCCTCTGGAGGAAGACTCACCAGGCTGCAGCAGCCAGCTGTGGGAGCCTGTAGGAAGGGTCAGAACAGGGATTTGAAAGCTAGGAGGGTGGACACTAAGACGCAGTGGTACCCCAAATTTTCAGGTGCCCTACGGCCCTGCTGCCAATAGTAGAATCAAAGAATATCAGGGTTGGAAGGGACCTCAGGAGGTCATCTAGTCCAACCCCCTGCTCAAAAGCAGGACCCATCCCCAATTAAATCATCCCAGCCAGGGCTTTGTCAAGCCTGACCTTAAAAACTTCTAAGGAAGGAGATTCCACCACCTCCCTAGGTAACGCATTCCAGTGTTTCACCACCCTCCTAGTGAAAAAGGTTTTCCTAATATCCAACCTAAATCTCCCCCACTGCAACTTGAGACCATTACTCCTTGTCCTGTCATCCGCTACCACTGAGAATAGTCTAGATCCACCCTCTTTGGAACCACCTTTCAGGTAGTTGAAAGCAGCTATCAAATCCCCCCTCATTCTTCTCTTCTGTAGACTAAACAATCCCAGTTCCCTCAGCCTCTCCTCATAAGTCATGTGTTCCAGTCCCCTAATCATTTTTGTTGCCCTCCACTGGACTCTCTCCAATTTTTCCACATCCTTCTTGTAGTGTGGGGCCCAAAACTGGACACAGTACTCCAGATGAGGCCTCACCAATGTCAAATAGAGGGGAACGATCACATCCCTCGATCTGCTGGTAATGCCTCTACTTATACATCCCAAAATGCTATTGGCCTTCTTGGCAACAAGGGCACACTGTTGACTCATATCCAGCTTCTCGTCCACTGTAACCAGTAGGTCCTTTTCTGCGGAACTTCTGCCTAGCCATTCGGTCCCTAGTCTGTAGCAGTGCATTGGATTCTTCCGTCCTAAGTGCAGGTCTCTGCACTTGTCCTTGTTGAACCTCATCAGATTTCTTTTTGCCCAATCCTCCAATTTGTCTAGGTCCCTCTGTATCCTATCCCTACCCTCCAGCGTATCTACCACTCCTCCCAGTTTAGTGTTGTCTGCAAACTTGCTGAGGCTGCAATCCACACCATCCTCCAGATCATTTATGAAGATATTGAACAAAACCGGCCCCAGGACCGACCCTTGGGGCACTCCGCTTGATACTGGCTGCCAACTAGACATGGAGCCATTGATCACTACCCGTTGAGCCCGACAATCTAGCCAACTAGCCATGCTGACTGTTCCTGATCACTTTCCTCTCATCTAAGTGCTTCAGAATTGATTCTTTGAGGAATCAATGATTCCTCCATGATTTTTCCAGGGACCGAGGTGAGGCTGACTGGCCTGTAGTTCCCCGGATCCTCCTTCTTCCCTTTTTTAAAGATGGGCACTACATTAGCCTTTTTCCAGTCGTCCGGGACTTCCCCCGATCGCCATGAGTTGTCAAAGATAATGGACAATGGCTCCGCAATCACATTCGCCAACTCCTTTAGCACTCTCAGATGCAATGCATCCGGCCCCATGGACTTGTGCACGTCCAGCTTTTCTAAATAGTCCCGAACCACTTCTTTCTCCACAGAGGGCTGGTCACCTCCTCCCCATGCTGTGCTGCCCAGTGCAGTAGACTGGGAGCTGACCTTGTTCGTGAAGACAGAGGCAAAAAAAGTATTGAGTACATTAGCTTTTTCAACATCCTCTGTCACTAGGTTGCCTCCCTCATTCAGTAAGGGGCCCACACTTTCCTTGACTTTCTTCTTGTTGCCAACATACCTGAAGAAATCCTTCTTGTTACTCTTAACATCTCTTGCTAGGTGCAACTCCAGATGTGATTTGGCCTTCCTGATTTCACTCCTGCATGCCCGATCAATATTTTTATACTCATCCCTGGTCATTTGTCCAATCTTCTACTTCTTGTAAGCTTCTTTTTTGTGTTTAAGATCAGCAAGGATTTCACTGTTAAGCCAAGCTGGTTGCCTGCCATATTTACTATTCTTTCTACACATCGGGATGGTTTGTCCCTGTAACCTCAGTAAGGATAGTCCTTCATTAAATCTAAAATGGTGATGTATTCTGCCTTTCTGCCTTTCCCAGCCAGTTGAGCAGTTCATCAATCTGAGGCATTGGATAAGCATCGAATTTTGATACTGCATTGACCTTGCGGAAGTCTATGCAAAAGCGGGTGCTTCCATTGAGCTTAGGGACCAGTACCACAGGGTTTTTGCAGTTGTTGAATGACTCCTCAATCATCCCTAATGCAAGCATTGAGCAGAGTTCCTCTTTCATGTCTCTCTAAACTTCTGGGGAAGGGGCCAGGGGTTTTCTCTGACCATAATGCCCAGTTCCATCTGAATATGATGAGTTATCAGGTGAGTCCACCCAGGTTGGGTTGAGAAAATGGAAGAGAAGGCAGTAATCAATTCTTGTGCCTGACCTCTCTGCACGGGGTTAAGATTGTCCCCAGTCTTGACCACTCTGGGGTTTGAAGCCTTCACGGCCTGCGGGCTCTGGTGGGTACGGTGCTATTAGTAACCTTCCTGGGCTTTCCACAGTTTTAACAGGTTCATGTGGTAGATCTGTTGTACCTTATGTTTGTCCAGTTGCTTGATTTCATAGTTCACCTGCCCCACACGCTGGATCACCTCATATAGTCCTTGCCAGCGGGCCAGGACCTTCGACTCTGAACTGGGCAACAATAACAGCACCCAGTCACCGGGCTGAAACACCTGGAGGCATGCCCGTTTATTGTAGGCCGCTTCTTGGGTATCCTGGGCACGTAGGAGATTCTCCCTGGCAAATGAACCTAGGGCCTCAAGTTTCTCCCGCAGGTTTAGCACATACTGTACCACATTGTTGGCTCAGGATGGTTGCTCCTCCCACATTTATCCAACAAGGTCCAAAATCCCCCGGGGTTGCCTCCCATATAAAACCTCAAATGGTGAGAAACCAGTGGAAGACTGCAATACTTCTCGGACTGCGAACAAGAGAGACGGGAGCAGCTGGTCCCAGTGTTGGATATCCATCAGGACAAATCTTTGGAGCATTGTTTTTAGGGCTCGGTTAAAGCACTCTACCAGGCCATCCATTTGCAGATGGTATACAGATGTTTGTAAGGTCTTGATCTTGAATAGATGGCAGAGCTGTTTGAACATTTGGGACACAGTTTGTCCCTTGATCTGTCAAGATTTCCCAGAGCACCCTGACTCAGGTGCAGATGTTCATAAGTTCCGTCGCCACTCCTTTGGAGTTCATGGAGCGTAACGGCACTGCTTCGGGGTCACATAGTCCACCACAACAAGGATGAACCTGTATCCAGCAGTGCTCTTTTCAAGAAGGCTGACTAAGTCAACTCCAATCTGCTCAAAGTGTACGCCTACAAGTGGGAGGGGGATCAATGGGGTTCTCTCAGCTGACCATGGTGCAGTGAGCTGACACTCTGGGCATGAGGCACAGAAATTGGCCACATCTCGGTAGATCCCTGTCCAAAAGAACCAACCTAAAATCTTGGCCAGCGTCTTTTCCCTTCCAAGGTGCCCAGGCATGGGTATGGCATTGGCGAGCCACATAACTTCCTTCCTGTCGAACCTCTTCAGTTGGTTGGTCTATCTCTATGAGGTATAGACGGTCACCTTGAATCTCAAAGCATGGGAACCGTCCCGCATGGCGGGGTTCAACAGTCTCCCCATTCACCGCTGCCACTTGGGTATATGCCCGGTTCAGGGTGTCATCAGCCCGTTGCTCCCCCAAAAATTCAGAAAAGTGAGTCAGGATCTCTGATTCAGGTAATGGAGTGAGTTCCCCTCCTGGCTGGGAGGGGACCTGGTGGGTCCGAGTTGACGCTGAGACCTGTGATGCCCCTTCACCAGGGTCAGCAACCTCCCCCACGCCCACAAGGGTCACTGCTTCAGGCTGGCCAGTGGCCAGAGGTAGGTGTCCTTGACCATTGGACGGCAGCCCCACCAGGTCTGCTAACAATTCCCCAACATAGTCCCAGTCCTGGCCTAAAATAATTAGGTAGACCAGTGTTGGGGCCAGACCGACTATCAGGGGCTCTTTGCGTTTCCCTATTGTTAAAGTCACTTCTGTGCCGGGGTAGGCCCTCACATCTCCATGCATGTACTGCAACATGATGGTGCCCTGAGTTGGGCCAGGATTAGGTCTGAGTACACCATGAATCTAGGAGTCCTATCACTTCTTTCCCATTTATCTGCAGTGGGATGGACATGCCTGCAGAGCCCAGATCTTCCCAAAGCTACATTCTATGTACGGGCAGTCTCTGGACCAATGCCCAGAATGGCCATATGTGAAACACCGGTCCTGCTCTTGGGTGGCGCGTGGGGTTTCCTGTCTGGGTACCCAGGCAGTTGGGTCGCAACAGGCCTCCCCGAGTTCTAGGCCAAGCAAGGGCCCTGGCCAGGCTGCTGATGGGGCTATGGTCTCCTGAACTGCAGGGTGGGTAACCAGCTCTGGTCCTCTGGATTGGGGGGCCTGGTGCCTCTGGATTCTCTAGCCCTCCGGAGTTCTGGTAGGGGGGATGGAGGCCAATGTTCCTCATGATCCAGGGGTCCCTGGATGGTTTAATCCTTCAGGGGCACAGATTCTTGGTTCCAGCCAACCCTGAAGGGATTTTCATCCCGGGGGACTTGGCGGCTAGGTAGTTCTCCATGAGCTGAATGGCCTCCGTCATGGTGTCAGGGTAACACATTCCAGTGTTTCACCACCCTCCTAGTGAAAAAGTTTTTCCTAATATCCAACCGACACATCCCCCACTGGAACTTGAGACCATTGCTCCACATTCTGTCATCTGCTACCACTGAGAACAGTCTAGATCCATCCTCTTTGGAACCCCCTTTCAGGTAGTTGAAAGCAGCTGAACACAGTATTCAAGATGCGGGGGTACGATGGATTTATATAGAGGCAACATGATATTTTCTGTCCTATTATCTATCCCTTTCTTAATAATTCCCAGCATTCTGTTTGCTTTTTTGACTGCCGCTGCACATTGAGTAGATGTTTTCAGAGAACTATCCACAATGACTCCAAGATCTCTTTCTTGAGTAGTAACAGCTAATTTAGACCCCCATAATTTAATATGTATAGTTGGGATTATGCTTTCCAATGTGCATGACCTTGCATTTATCAACATTAAATTTCATCTGCCCAGGATTCTCCATCAGTGACATTTTTTAACTCAAGATTGGCTGTTTTTCTAAAAGTGTTTTGGGGACATTTTCTGGCTTATTTCCTACAGGGGGTCAGACTAGATTATCACAATGGTCCTCTCTGGCCTGGGAATCTCTGAACCTTCCACCCATTTGGGGATGTCCCCAGCACATTTGAGCAGGGCCGCCCAGAGGATTCAGGGGGCCTGGGGCAAAGAAATTTTGGGGGCCCTTTAATTAATTAAGGGGCCTTTTTAATTTTTACTCACCTGGCGGCGCTCCGGTTCTTCGGCGGCATTTCAGCAGTGGGTCATTCACTTGCTCCGGGTGTGTTCAGCAGCACTGAAGGACCCGCTGCTGAAGACACTATAGAATACTATATTCTCATGGGGGCCCCTGCAGGGCCCAGGGCCTGAGGCAAATTACCTCACTTGCCCACCCCTCTGGGCAGCCCTGCATTTGAGAGGCTCCAGTGCCCTTTGTGGGGTACAGCACTAATGACAGGAGTTCCCATCTCTGTGAGAGGCTGTGATGCTGTGCGATTGAATATGACTATTTATATCATTGATATTGCCACTGTTAGACAATTACAACAAATCTTATGCAACGTTTGTCACATAAGGTGTCAATGAAAAAGTTATGATTGGCTAAGTATGGTTATCCTATGTGTATGCATAGGATACATTTGTGTAGCTGAAGTTATGAATATTGGCTATTCATACATGTGTGCTGTATTCCCGGGTAACAGCCACCAGATAAAATTTAAATTGAGGCCAGACAGCTTTCTGTTGATGTCCCATCAAGGACACTTAGCTCTCACAATGGGCCACAGAAGAAACTCCTTCCACCCTGATAGCTCTTCCTGCAGAGGGAGGCTTCAGCCAGAACATGGGCAATAGGTGCCCCTATGAGTCATCTAGCATGTAAGGACGTGGGATATGCTCATGTGACCCTGGACTCCATCTGGGCCAGTAACTTTCCATGCTTTTCATGTAACTTTTCCAACTTTTCATCTGGACTGTGAGCTTTGTTTGAGACAGTAGATTTCCAGGCACATGGCAGAGGATATAAAAGATCCCTGAGATATCTCCATTTGGCGCTCCATTTCCTGGCCTGATTCTCTGGACTGTGGATTTAAAAGTCAAAGGAGCATTTTGAATTATGGACTGAGGACCTTCCATCACTGCTAAAACCTGATATAAGGACTTTGTAATCACTTGCATGTATATGATATGTTAACCATTATTAATTCTCTTCTTTTCTTTTATAATTAAACCTGTAGATTTTAGTCACTACAGGATTGGTACCAGCATGATTACTGGATAAAATCTGGGTTGTATGTTGACCTGGCTGTGTGGCTGATCACTTGGGATTAAAAGGACCCTTTGTTCAATGAAATTGGTTTTCAGTAACCACTCATCCTAGAGTCCAGTGCCTGGGTGGTGAGCCAAGTGCTGTGATGCTTAAGGAGACTGCATCTTTCACTTCCTGTTAACCAGTGTGGTGAGACAAATTTACTTTGATTACAGGCTTGATATATCTAATGAGAAAACAACCCCCAATCTGGAGTGAGTCTGCCCTATTTCTCCACAGTCTGTCCTGAATTTGACATCCTTAGCTGTGACCCACTAAGGCACAGTGACAGAGGCACCATTTACTCTGGACTTCCCAGAGCTGTCAGCTCCTGCAATACCAGCCCAATGAGAGGAGGAGCATGCTGGGGGCAGGGCTGAGGGGAAGCTAGCCCCTTCCACCAGAGGCCCTGCCCCCCAGCCTGCCACACTGACTGGCCGGACCCCTGGGCTGGGGTGAGCCAGCCCGATCTGCTCTTGGATGCTCCAGCCCCTGGCCACCAGCCCAAGCCCCAAGCTCCAGGCCCCTGACTGGAGCTGAGTCTCCACCAGCTTCAGGGGAGAGGGGGAAGCGTGGGCGAGGCCACAGCCTCAGGGGAGACTTAGCCTCCCCTGGCCTTCGATACTCACTGCCCATGCCAGTGGACCCCCAGGTGGCACAGCCCCATCCACCATGGGATAGCCCCACCTCATCTCCTAGCACGGGGTGCGCATCACCCTCACAGCACCTGTGATCATGGGGAATCTTCAATCTCCACTGCTGGCAGTTCTTCCCCTTCTCCGTCGTGGACTGCATGCCCCGGTAGCTTCTCCCATCTCCCCTAATGCAATTCTGCATGTAATCTGTGGGTGAGAAGGGTGCCTCCATGAGCCCAGGGATGGGTGCCTTGCGAAGAACCTCCGTGGGGAGAGCAACCGGCCCTCAGCATGAGCGGTTCCTGCAGCTCCACAGCTACTCCAGCCAGCAGTGGGGAGCAGGCAACCATCAGCCCTGTAGCAAGTGCGCTGGGGAGCTAGAGAGCTGGGGCAGAACTGGGCAGCCTCCCTGCAGTCGGGAGTCGGGAGCTGGGGAGATCTAAGCACAGAGCCAGACACCAGAGCACTGGTGGCTTGAGAGTGGTGGAAGAGCTGGCTCCTGTGGAGTGCAGAACTGGCCAGTTTGGGGCTCCAGGAGGTTGCTGCTCTAGGAAAGGCTGGCACGGGGTAAGCAGAGTGGCAGGAGTCAGTGGCTGTAAGGTTGGAGCCCAGCAGCCTGGCAGCTGTGAGCACAGCCGGGGGTGCTGTCATACAGCACAGATGGCCATGCCACCCCTCTCCTGGGCCGTGCGAGCCGCCAAGTGCCTGCTCTGGAAATGCTCCTGCCCTCACTCTGCCCTCTCGCCTGGGGCTCCCCTTCTCTCACTACAAACCCTCTGACGGGGTAGGAGCTGCCCTCAGCTGGGCTTGCTCTGTGGCTGGACACACAGCATGCCCCAGGCAACAGACGGGCATGGGTGTGTCAGCCTCCAGGGCAAAGCCAGCTCACGGTAGGAAGCATCTGGATGGCCAGAGCCAGCAGCGGGATCCTGGAGTTAGGTTTGATCAGCCCAAGGTCAAACTGGGTGAAAGCACTGCTGACCCTGCCCTTGCCCTCTGCTCCCCCTGCCCTTCACCCCTTGCCCTTTTCCCTGCCCCTCACCCTACACCCCTGCCCCCACCACTCCCCTGGCCCCCCCCACCCTCATCCCCACCCCCCTTACACCCCTGCTCCTGGATCCCCCTGCATTCTCCTGCCCTTGTCCCCACCTTACACACCTTTCCCTCCTGCCCTCATCCCCACCCTATACCTCTGCCCCTGCCTACACCCCTGCCACTCTGGCTCTCACCCCCTGTCCTCATCCCCACCCCCCACCCTACACCTCTGTCCCTGGCTCCTCCTGCCCTTATCCCCACCCTCGCACTATAACCCTGCCCCTGGGCCCTCCTGCCCTTGTCCCCTGCTCTCATCCCCACCCGCTGCCGTTGTCCCCACCCTCTGCCCTACATCCCTGCCCCTGGTCGCCCGACCTCATTCCCCACCCACTGACCTACACCTCTGCTGCTGCCCCCTGCCCCTCACCCCCTGCTCTGATCCCCACCCCTCGCCCCCTGCCATACACCCTTACCCCCACCCCCATCCCACACACCTGCCATCATCCCCACCCCTCGCCCCCTGCCCTATACCCCTGCCTTCATCCCTGCCCCCTGCCCTACATCTCCACACCCGTCTCTCCCGCTCCTCGCCCCCTGCCCTCGTCTCTGCCCTCCTCCACCTCTCTGCCCTACATCCCACCCCCGCCCCTCACCCCTGCGCTTTATCCCTGCCCTTGTTAGCACCCCTTGGCCTTCATCCCTGCCCCACCCCTCACCCTCACCCCTGCCCCCACCTGCCTTTCTTCTGGTAGAGATCATAGTGGACGTTCCTCTGCACGTGGGCGTGCACCGAGTGCTGGGTCCATGGCAGCAGCTGGCAGCCGTGGCGCTGGTGGTTGTAGTGAAAGGCCCTGAAGATCAAACCAAGAGTCTTATCCCAGCTCGGACCAGACCACAAGTCCCCAACCGCGCGGCAGACCCCACCTTGTCATAGAATCATAGAATACCAGGGTTGGAAGGGACCTCAGGAGGTCATCTAGTCCAACCCCCTGCTCAAAGCAGGACCAATCTCCAATTTTTGCCCTAGATCCCAAATGGCCCCCTCAAGGATTGAACTCACAACCCTGGGTTTAGCAGGCCAATGCTCAAACCACTGAGCTATCCCTCCCCCGTGTCCTCAAGGGCTGGGCCAGAGCCAGTGCCCCAGCTCATGTGCCCTCTCCAGCACCTTCCATCACCATAGCAGGAGTCACCACCCGTGCCTGGCTACAGCCTAGTGAACATGGGGGGAGTTCCGAGTAAGGTGACAGAGTCCTCCCCCACCCCAGCTCTAGCCCTCAACTCCTCTCCCACCCCAGCTCCTCCCCTGCCCCGCCTCTGGCTCCCGGCTCCTCATGCACTCCGGCTCCACCCCCCAGTTCCTGGGGATGCAGTGGGGGCTGGAATGGGGCAGACTGTGGGTTGAACAGGGTGTGGCCATGGGGGGAAGGGGCAGAACGGAGGCGGGACTGCAGGCGGAAAGGGTGGGGATGGGTCCAGTGTTCCCTCTACTATTTCTGACACATGTGCGGAAAGAATTTTATTATGTTTACCAATATGGAGGTGATGTAAGACACATCACTTCCATAATGGCACACATAACAAAATTCATGTGGTGGGGTTGGGGCCGAGGGGTTTGGAGTGTGGGAGGTGGCTCAGGGCTGGGGCAGAGGGTTGGGGTGCAAGGTGTGAGGGCTCTGGCTGGGGATGATGGGTTTGGGGTGCCGGCTGCCCTGGGGCTACAACGGGGAGAGAGGACTCCCCCCAGCTCTCTCTCCCCGCAGCAGCACTTGGGCTGGGAGGAGAGGTGCCTCTCCCCGCTGTGGCAGCTTTGGGGCTGGGGCTGTGGGATAGGAGCCTTTCCCCCAGCCACAGCAGGTCCAGCCGGGCTGGATTGGGGCCAGAGGAGGGGTGTCTCTCCGCCTGCCTCAGCAGGTCTGGGGCTGGGCTGGGCTGGGTTGGAGCCGTGGGATAGGCGACTCTCCCCACCGCAGCCCTGCGCACCTGCACAGCACTTAATAGGCTGTTGCACAGCCACCCAGCTTAGAGGGAATTTGGGAGGGGCCCCCCACTTTCTCTGGCCCAGGGCTCCACAAAACTTTAATTTGCCTCTGGAAGGCCCACCCCAACTTGGGAGCCAGCTGGCTTTGCTCAGTGGGAAAACAAAGGGCTGAAGAGAGACACCAGGTGTTTTGTCCAGGAAAGATAACAAAGGACGGAGGAGGGGCCTTTGGGGAGGTAATATAGCATGGTTGACTGGAAGGAAAAATGCTTCTGGACTGGGACCAAAGAGATTGGGACAGACCTAGATGGACTGTGCTGTAATTTTCTATTCTGCAGCTACCCAAGAATTTCTACACTGTGTTTCTAGACAACCAATAAGCCCTTGTTTTACAGTGCTGGCTGAGAGTCACTCCACTCTAAAGAGGTCAGGGTTTCATTGCTCCCTCTGGGTGTGCAAACGGCCCCCCCTGCCCCCAGGGTCCAGTTCAAGTGGACTCACTGAGGAAGTTCGCAGAGTGAGGCAGGCATGCTGAGGTCTCAGAGGTGCAGTTCCAGGAGGCAGTGGAGTCAAAGGGCTTACCCCAGCAAGAGTGTGACCCTAAGGAGGGTTAACACTCTAAAGGGGTTCCTCCCAGGGACCGCTACTGAGAGTATGGGAGAGCACTGGACTTGTAGTTCTATGACACCCTCTCTCGCAGCAACACCATTGATCGGGCCAGAGCCCTCTGCCATGATGGTAACAGCTCCAGCCCACTAGAGAATTTGGCTCCTGCCATTAGCTGTCTGCCCCATGCTACCTGTCAGCTCTGTGTTCCTGGGAAACCAAGGTGCAGTATCCAGCCTGTCTGATTCAGGAAGGACCCCACCCCAGCCTCTGCTTGAACCAAAACCGATCAGAAGAAAGATTTATAAAAAGCAATGAAAAGACAGTGGGAGACACACCTAAACCCCTCCAGACAAGGGTTACAGGATTAAGGAAACTCCCCTAGCCTCATTTGCATCAGAGATGGGACACGCATATCCATTAGCATACAGAATGGAGAACAGAGATTCCAAGGCAAGAACCACATGGAACTCTGGGACCAGAAAGGCAGGGAAGCACTGCATGATGCGGGATCTCTGCTTCAGATGTTAATGAACCCTCGCCTGCACACACCCAGCTCAGTAGTTATCAGACCTAGTCTAGTAATAAATCCTTTATTGGTATCTGTAGCGAGGCGGTGTGGCTCCCCGCCGCCCCGAAGAGGGTCGAGCCCCTCCAGACACCGGAGTGGGTGGAGCCAGGAAGCTCTGAGCCTGCCCCTCAGAGGGACAGGCGGCAACCTGGAAGTATAAAGGCGGGCCCTCAGAGCTCACTAGAGGACCAGTGGCCAGGGAGGCCAGACATAGCCAGCCTAACCCGTGACTGGAAAAAACCCCATGGCCCCAGGTCCACACCAAGACTGGCTGGACCTGCCCTACGCCAGCTATCCAGGGGAGTTGCCGGACCTGCCCTGCGCCAGCTATCCAGGAGAGTTACCAGGCCGGCTGCTTGTCCACTGCCCTGAGGAACCCATGGTGCTGGACCCCCCTGGAGAACTCTGCCGTGATCCAGGTACCAGAAGTGGGGGAATTAGGAAGTAGCCCAGGGACAGCCGACCCTAGTCTGGCTGTATCTCTGCCAGAACCCAAGTCAGTGTGTTGCGGTCAGGATCCCCACTGACCCAGCAGCGGGTCGTTTGCCACTGCTAGGGCCCCGGGCTGGGATGCAGCGGAGTGGGTGTGCCTGTGTCCCCCCTGCCACCCAACTCGTGGGTGGTAGTCTCTCCCTCTTCCAGATCCTTGGAGGCCTGGGCTAATTCACACATGCTGTGTTGCTCAGTCCCTGCCCAAGGGCCTGAGCTACTGACTATTTGGTGCCTGCCCTGACCCATGGCCTGGCCTGCTAACATTGGGCTATTTGCTCAGCCCCTGCCCGAGGGCCTGAACTACTGACTATCTGGTGCCCCACCCTGACTCAGGGCCCGGGCCTGCAGTGCTCATTCCAGTTACCACAAGGGCTGCCGTGGGAGACTCTGGTGGCCAGACAAATTCCCCCAAAGTCAACTGTGTGTAGTGAGCTGGTGTGGCTCCCTGCCGCCCCAGAGAGGGTTGAGCCCCAGCATAGCCCCTTTACAGTATACAAAACACTGAAGCTGCCTAATTGCATGGTGAGCTCCCTCAAAGGAACATCGCCCTTGGCAGGAATGATCAGTTCCTATTGTCTAGCCTGAACAAAACAACTTTGGTATATTCCCTTGAGCCATTAGTTTACCCATAAACAAATCTAGTGTTCTCCCTTTAACCATTGTTGTTTCCCTACAAAAAACCCCTACCCATGCTCAGGACCTGCCTGGATCCAAAATCTGCATCAGTTACATTGGGACTTCATCTTCTCCTGACTGATCGTGCTGGGGGCTCTGCCTGTCTCCAGCACTCCGGACCCTCAGCTACCACCACTACCTGGGAACCCCGACCGGTTCAAGCTGCATGGATAACCCATCTCTCTCTCTCTGTTTTTTGTCCTACTCTAGGAATAGCTTTCTAACCCTGACTTGTGTGATCAGGTATAGTTTTCTAAACCTGACTTTTGTAACCAAATTTAAGATAGATTTAATATTGAACCTGTTTTGATTGTTTGGCTCTCCGTGTATGGTTATTACCTGGCCATAAATAATTTTTATGGTTAAGATGGTTGCTTCCCTCCCTCCATCTCTCTCTTTTCGGCTTCCCCATTTGCTCTGCAGCAACGCTCCTCCTACCTAAGCTAAAGATCCCTGTAGCACCCAAAAATCCTGTGGGGTTTGCTCATCAAGGGGGTTACTACCAGAACAATTGTCACGTGAAAGTGCGGATAGGGACATGCTGAACCTGTGGCATAGGAGGGTGGCAGCTTGGAAGTGCTGTACAACCTAGCCTGCTGAGTCCAGGGGCATATAAGGGATCAGCTTGGGAGTGCTGATTGACCTGGTCTACTCAGATGCTGTGATAAATGAATCGAAGTGGGGAAGATTGGAGCAAAATGGGTGGAGGTGGTGGAGAATAAGAAAGCTAGTAGCAGTTGGTATGGATATCAGAAGGGGCAACCCATGACGACACTCCACCATTGGGATCAGCCCAAGGCCCCACCTCACAAGGAGGAGCCCTCCACACAACTAGGGAAACCCCAGGTGCCCTCTCATCTCACCATGCTACTCTCCAACCACCCACCTCGCCGAAGCCCACAGTCAGCTGGGTGATGCTTCAAATTTAATGAGCTGCGGCATATGAAGGCCAACTGCCCCAAGAGCACCAGCCGACTGCAACTCATCACCCCAGGGTCCTACCGAAAGCCCTCAGGCCCAGATGCCTCGCAAATACCCCCATAGTGAAGGGAAACTGTGAGTGTGGGCGGGAGGAAGATTACTGTGTGGAGAGACTCTGGAGCACTGGTGTCAGCTATTCACCAATCCCTGATGGACCCCAAATTCATCGACCCAGAGGCCAGTGACAGTGCAACCCTTTAAGGCCAACTCTTTTTACTTGTCTACAGCCAAGTTGCCTGTCCAGTACAAGGGCTGGTCAGGGATATGGACTTTTGCAGTCTATGATGATTATCCCATTCCTGTGCTGCTGGGAGAAGACTTAGCCAACCATGTAAGACTAACAAAAAAGGTGGGGATGGTCACCAGCAGCCAGGCTAAACAGGCCTCCACACCTAACTCCATTCTTGAGTCTCCTACAGGACCCAGCCAGAGGTGGTGAAACCAGACTCCAGACCAAAGTCTATGGCAGCAGTTGTAGATCCAGTTCCTGGGACCCAGCCAGAACCAGCTCAAGAATTGGAACTGGGGGAGCAGTCAGCACCAGAGCCTGTGCTTGCAACCCTACCAGAGTCAGGGGAGCCAGTACCAAAGGGCGCTGAAGCCTGAAATACAACCTAGTGCACCAGTGGAAAGCAGTTCACAATCGATGGAGACAACCCTATCACCTGCATTGCTTCCAGTGGGACCAAGCCCAAGTCCACAACCCAGCGAGGAACTAATTCTCCAGCATTAAGGGAGTAGTTCCAGGTAGAGCAGGAAGCGGATGGAAGCCTCAAGGGAGCTTGGATGGCAGCACGACCCACCGCCTCTCAGATCTTCCAATGGGCCCAGGTTTGCTGTAAAAGGAGGACTCTTATACAAGGAAACCCTTTCTGATGGGCACAAGGAGGACTGGCATCCTCAGAGACAGTTGGTAGTTCCAACTAAGTATAGGGAAAAGCTCTTGAGCTTAGCCCACGATCACTCTAGTGGCCATGCTGGGGTGAACAGGAGCAAAGACAGTTTGGGGAAGTCATTCCACTGGGAGGGAATGGGCAAGGATGTTTCTACCTATATCCAGTCTTGTGAGGTGTGCCAGAAGGGTGGGAAAACCCCAAGACCAGGTCAAGACCCTTCTCCAGCCACTTCCCATCATTGAGGTTCCATTTCAGCGTGTAGCTGTGGATATTCTGCGTCCTTTCCCTAAAAAGACACCCAGAGGGAAGCTTTACATACTGACCTTCATGGATTTTGCCACTTGATGGCCGGAAGCAGTAGCTCTACGCAACACCAGGGCTAAAAGCGTGAGCCAGGCATTGGCAGACATTTTTGGCCCTCCGACAACCTTATGGATTTGGGAACTGACTTCCTGGCAGGGACCATGAAACGTCTTTGGGAAGCTCATGGGGTGAACCACTTGGTTGCCACCCCTTACCACCATCTAACGAATGGGCTAGTGGAGAAGGTTAATGGAACTTTGGGAACCATGATACATAAATTTGTGAATGAGCACTCCCATGATTGGGACCTAGTGTTGCAGCAGTCGCTCTTTGCCTACAGGGCAATATCACATCCCAGTTAGGGGTTTTCTCCCTTTGAACTCTTTTATGGCCATGAAGTTAAGGGGCCATTAAAGTTGGTGAAGCAGCAATGGGAGAGAGTTACATCTCCAGGAACTAACATTTTGGACTTTGTAACCAAACTGCAAAACACCCTCAAGGACACTCTAGCCCTTGCTTGAGAAAACCTACAGGATGCTCAACAAAAGCAAAAGGCCTGGTATGATAAACATGCCAGAGAGCATTCCTTCAAAGTAGATGACCAAGTCATGGTCCTAAAAGTGTTCCAGGCCAATAAGATAGAAGTGTCATGGGAGGGGCGATTTATGGTCCAAGAGTGCCTGGGAGCTGTTAATTACCTCATAGTGTTCCCAGACCCTATCCTAAAACCTAAAGTATACCATGTTAATTCTCTAAAGCCCTTTTATTCCTGAGAAATCAAGGTTCTCCAGTTTACAGCCCAGGAGAGAGATAACACTGAGTGGCCTGAAGGAGTCTACTATCAAGGAAAAAGCAATGGTGGCCTAGAAGAGGTGAGTCTTTCCATCACCCTAGGGCATAAGCAGTGACAGCAAATCCAGGAGCTGTGCATCAGCTTCGTGCCAATGTTTTCAGCCACCCCAGGATGGACAGAACAGGCATACCACTCCATTGACACAGGTGATGCTCGCCCAGTTAGAGCCCAACCCTACTGGATGGCTCCTCAAGCCAAAACTCCAATAGAAAGGGAGATCAAGGACAAGTTACAGATGGGTGTAATCTGCCCCTCTGAGAGTGCATGGGCCTCTCCAGTGGTTCTGGTTCTGAAACCAGATGGGGAAATCTGCTTTTGTGTGGACTATCATAAGCTAAATGCTGTAACTCGCCCAGAGAACTATCCAATGCCATGCACAAATGAGCTATTAGAGAAACTGGAACGTGCCCAGTTCATCTCCAGCTTAGACTTAACTAAGGGGTACTGACAAGTGCCGCTAGATGACCCAGCCAAGGAAAGGTCAGCCTTCATCACCCATGTAGGGCTGTATGAATTTAATTTAGGGATGGTAGCAGATGACAGAACAAGGAGTAATGATCTCAGGTTGCAGTGGGGGAGGTTTAGGTTGGATATTAGGAAAAACTTTTTCACTAGGAGGGTGGTGAAACACTGGAATGCGTTACTTAGGGAGGTGGTGGAATCTCCTTCCTTAGAAGTTTTTAAGGTCAGGCTTGACAAAGCCCTGGCTGGGATTATTTAGTTGGGGATTGGTCCTGCTTTGAGCAGGTGGTTGGACTAGATGACCTCCTGAGGTCCCTTCCAACCCTGATATTCTATGATTATAATGTGCTCCCTTTCGAACTGCAAAATGCACCTGCCACCTTCCAGAGACTGGTGAATAACCTTCTGGCGGGATTTGGGGAATTTGCAGTAGCCTACCTTGACGATGTGGCTATATTCTCAGATTCATGGGCAGAACACCTAGAATACCTCCAAGCTGTCTGCTGGCGCATAAGGGAGGCAGGATTAACTGTTAAGGCCAAAAAATGTCAAATAGGCCTAAACAGGGTGATGTGCCTTGGACACCAGGTGGGTCAAGGAACTATCAACCCCCTACAGGCTAAAGTAAATGCTATCCAAAACTGGCCTGTCCCTGAGTCAAAGAAGCAGGTCCAATCCTTCCTGGGCTTGGCTGGGTATTACCGCTGATTGGTACCACACTACAGCCAAATTGCCACCCCGCTGACAGACCTAACCAGGAAAAAACAGCCAGGGATATTAGCCGACTTGTTAGTGGACACTGGAGCATCAGTAAACATTCTAAGTCTCTGGTGGATCTCCGGAGGGAGACCCACTGATAAACAGGTTCAGCTCAGTGGGTATGGGGGAAACATCCAGGAAGCTCCAGTCTGGCAGGATATTCCCTTGCAAACTGACAGACTACAGGGGCAAGTAGAATGCTGGGCTCATGAGGGAAATGAGAAGGGAATCCTAGGTGTTCCTTTCCTCCAAACATTTCAGCTAACTATGGATCTAGCTAATGGAGTGTTATGGAAATTGGAAGGAGGGCCTACAGAGATTTCTGCTGTGCATTGTTGTGCAGCTATAAAGGCAACCACAGCCACCCTAACCTCCGTTTGTGATCCATGGGTACAAGAATTTCCCAGGGTATTGACTAACAATAAGGAGGAGTGTGGAAAAATAGATTCTGAAGTTTTCATTGAGGGAAAAGATCCCTCTCCTCAAAGCTAATATAAATACCCAGCTGCAGCAGAGGAAGGCATTAAAAATACTATAGACTGTCTCTTGAAATAAGGGGTGCTCATGCTTATGCAGAATATCTGCAATTCACCAGTATGGCCAGTCCTTAAGGCAGACAGTATCACTTGCAGAATGACTTCCGTGCATTAAATGCGGCCACCTCTGCAGCAGCCCCTGTAGTAGCTAAATAGAACAAAATCATAGTGACTGTAGGGGCAGCTGGCTCAAAATGGTTCTCTGTGATCAATTTGGCTAATGCTTTCCTGGCTATACCCCTCCATACTTCATGCTGGTATAAGTTTGCTTTTACCTATAGGGGACAACAACATGCCTTCAACTGGACTCCCCAAGGTTTCCATTCTTCCCCTAGTATTTGTCATGCCCATGTCACTAAAATGTGGAACCATTTGCACCCTGACCACCGCTCACACGTAATTTCATACGTGGATGACACTTTAATACACAACCCCACTTCAGAAATGAACAGGGAAATCACCAGGGAAGTGTTGACTACAATGCAGGAAACCGGATTTAAGGTAAATAGAGAAAAGGCTCAGTTAGTATAGCAACAAGTGAAATACCTGGATGTGTGTCTTGGGGAGGATGGTCCGACTCCCAATCAACAAAGGGTAGAAACGATAGGAAAGGAACCTGCTCCCACCGACACACTCCCTACGAGCTCTCTTGGGAACTTTTAATTTCTGCAGAGGCCATTGAAATGTTCTCTGACAAAGCCAAGCCCCTGTACCAATTATTAAAGAAAAACAGGATTTGGGAATGGGGACCAGATCAACAGAGTGTCCTGGTCACCTTGAAACAAGATTTGGCTAGTGCTTCTGCCCTGGCTTATCTGGACTTTGCCCTGCTCTTTGTGATTCATTTGGCCTCCTCAGAGACAAGCATTGGAGCCACTCTCAGCCAAAGGCAATGTGACAAGCTCAGAGTCATTACGTATGACTCCAGGCTCCTGGCTCAAACAGAGCCAGGCTTTACCGCCTGTGAACAAGAGTGTCTTGCGTTGGTCTGGAGCCTCACGCATTGGGAATTTATTATTGGAGGGTCAAAGGTCATTGTTCAGACTGTGTATATTCCCCACTCAAGCACGTCATATTGGGGAAAATACAGGACGGCCAGGTCTCTAACCCCCGCATTGCTCAATAGACCCTCACCCTAGTAAACTGAGCAGTCGAGTTTAAAAATCAACCAGCCATTTCACCAGCCCACTGTGTGCTAATTATAGAAAGAAAGGCGCATACCTGCCCCCTCCCCCTGGTAAAACACCTTGAGTGGCCAGTCAAGGGAGGCATGAGGCTTGCAGACGCTAAACAGAAGGGGGTTGCAATTTGGTTTACAGATAACTCAAGTTTCTACCCTATGGGTCATCCCTGAACAGGGTATGGAGCCATCCGTGTAAATGAGGGAGAGATGCTCCAAGGACCAGCTCGCCCCCATTCTTCCCAAGCAGCTGAGGTGGAGGCAGTTAGAGCTGTCCTAGCTTATGAATCCCAGGACACTTCTGTTACACTGACTCTGACTGGACAGCCAGAGCAATCACTCTGTGGCTCCCCGTTTGATTGAATAGAGAAATGGTAGCTACAGATTGGCGCTCCATTTCTCATTCAGACAAAGGGAGACAAATGTCAAATCTGAACAAGGAAAGAACTGGAGACACCTAGAAGACTCACAGAAAGGGGCATCAGAAAAATCACACAGAAGCAGCACACTGGAACAACAGAGCTGAGGCCTTAGCCAAAGCTGCTGCTACTAGTAACCACACTAGAGACACAGACCAGGTAGAACAAATAGAGGCAGTAACTACCCGAGGAAAAACTTTAGGCAAAGGAATAGATACCTTGGGCTTAAGTACCCTTCAAGGTGGGGATATGGAAATCCAGTCCTTAGCCAAGACAGGGAAAGATCCACAGGAAAATACAGGATTGAGCAAATTGGAGATGTCTGCTGAGCAGTGGATGCAGGTGGTCAAAGACACTGGATAGTCCCCAGCCTGGCACAGGGGGACCTGATTCAGTTTGTGCATGAGCAAGGGCATAGAGGAAAACAGGATACTTTAAATAGGGTTAAAGATATAGGGTGGTGGCCAGGCATGAAAGCGGATATAAATCAGTGGTGTGATAATTGTTTGCAGTGCGCCATGGTTAATGTTGATTGCAAGGTTAAAAAAAATGCATTGGGGCACTGAAGAATAAAGGGTCCCTGGTCCCTGGTCCCGGATTCAGATAGATTACATAGGCCCTTTACCCACCACCAGTAGAGGGAATAAATACTGCCTGGTAATAGTAGATCCCTTCTCCAAATGGGTGGAAGCCAGCCCTACTAAAACTAACACTGCCTCGGTCACTGCTAAGAAACTCTTTAACATGGTTTTCTCAAGAATGGGAATTCCCAGAGTAATTGATTCAGATTTGGGATCCCATTTTGTGGGAGATGTTATGCTTTAGGCATTAAGCAATGTTTCCACATAGCTGGACACCCTGAGTCCTCTGGACAAGTTGAACAAACCAATCGCACTCTAAAGGAAGCTTTGAGAAAACAAGTAAAGACCTCAAGGAGGGATTAGGATGAAAAGCTACCAACAGGGCCAGTGCAACCACTAGGCGAAGTAGGCGGTCGCCTAGGGCACCAAGTGGTTGGGGGCGCCAAAAAGCGGTGCCCTGGCTTGGCAGGGAGGAACCGCCTTCCGGCGGCACCGGAGAGCCAGAGCATTGGCTTGAGGGGGCAGTGAGCCCCAGCCATGGAGGAGCTGGCGCGGCGCAGGGGGGCAGCAGCCCTGAAGAGGCAGCGGCACTGCTAGCGGGGAGCAGCCCCTCCTGCCCAGGCTGCGGCCCAGTGCCCCACCCCCCGGGGCTCCTGCAGGCTGCAGCAGATGCATGCGGGCGGTGGCCCCCATGCGCCCTCCAGCTCCCCCCTCGCTGTGCTCCCAGGCATGTGAGCTACGGCCACCCCTCCCACTGCCTCAGCACTCTGGGGGGGAGGGGCTATGCATGCGGCAGCCCGGCGCATGATTTGCCTCCACGTGGAGCCAGCATCTGACCGGCATGGACATGATAAGGGGAGTCCCGGGGGGCAGTCAGGGAGCAGGGGGAGGGTTGGATGGTTCGGGAGTTCTGGGGGGGGCCTGTCAGGGGGAGGGGGTGTGGAGAGGGATCGGAGCAGTCAGGGGACAGGGAGCAGGGGGGGTTGGATGGGTCAGGAGTTCTGGGGGGTCTTGTCAGGGGGTGGGGAGTGGTTGGATGGGCAATGGGAGTCCCGGGGATCTGTCTGGGGGTGGGGGTGTGGATAAGGGTGGGGACAGGTAGGGGGTAGGGTCCTAGGGGGGCAGTTAGGCTGCAGGGGAGTCTCAGGAGGGGGTAGTCAGGGGACAAGAAATAAGGAGGCTTAGGTAGGGGGTGAGGTTCTGGGGGGCAGTTAGGGGCAGGGGTCCCGGGGGGGCAGTCAGGGGACAAGGAGCAGGGGGGATTGGAGGTTCTGAGGGGGGCAGTGAGGGGGTGGGAAGTAGGAGCGAGTGGATGGGGGCGGGGCTAGGGCAGGGCTCTCCCTCCCCCATCCTCTTTTTTGATTGTTTAAATATGGTAACCCAAGGGAAGCCGGGCGGGGGGGGGGACATGGGGGCCAGCATCCGCATGCATCCGCTGCGGCCTGCAGGAGCCCCCGGGGGGGAGGGTGCCGGGCCGCAGCCTGGGCAGGGGCGGGAGGCACAGCTGCTCCCCGCTAGTGGCACTGCCGCCGTTGCAGGGCTGCTGCCCCCCTCGCTGTGCCGGCTCCTCCATGCTGGGGCTTGCCACTGCCGCAAGTGGGACACTCTGGCTCTCTGGTGCCTCTGGAAGGCGGCTCCTCCGTGCCAAGCTGCTGCAGCGGCCCAAGCCCAGCAAAGCCAGTGACTTGGGGTGGGGGCTGCCGGGGTGGGGTGGGGAGGGCTTGTGAGGGGGCTGTGCACCCTCCAGGGGAATTCAGGGGGTGGGAAGGGGGGGAACCTGGTCTGGGGAGCAGCCCCTGGGCACAGCTGGCCCCTGGGCAGGCTGGCCCCTGGGGTCTATAAAGGCTCGTTGAGATTTGCCCCTCAATGAACCAATGTCCGCGGGGGTGGGCCGCAAGGTGGAAGTTTTGCCTAGGGCGCAAAATAGCCTTGCGCCGGCCCTGGCTACCAATCATCTTAATGGCTCTAATAGGCTCTAAGGTGATACATGGGTACACTCCCTTTGAAGTTATGACTGGAAGGCAAAGGCACATGCCTGAAAGTTGGTGGTTGGGAGTGGAACTGCCTAGTGCCTGGGAAGATGGTAACAGATGAATGGGTACAAACGCTAGTAGAGACTGTAGCTGCTTTGCACAAGCAAGTGGCAGCACAGCTAGGCATAGTACAGCAAAACACAGACAAAAAACTAGCCTCCTGGCACCAAACAGCCAATCAGAGTGGCTACAGGCAGAGTTCTTCTCCCACACCCCAGCAACACACAGCCATTCTCAGAGGTGGGGAGAGTTGCAAACAGCTCATGGCCCCCCATGGGAAATGGGGATGGGACAGTGACCTATGTTCCCTCTATTGGTGCACATAACAAAATTCATTCCACACATGTGTAGGAAAAATTAGAGGGAACACTGACAGTGACTCTGCCATCCTTCTCCTGCCTGGGCAGGTGTGGGGTGTGAGCAGCCCCTGGATTCCCCACCCCGACCTGGGAAGGGGGAGAAGAGTCCCTCTGCAGCCCCTGGCCTGGGAGAGTGAGGGTGAGGAACCCTAGGAGGAGCAGATGGGATTTGGGGGGGAAGGACTGATTGAGAGGTTGGGAACAGGCAGAAGTGGGGGGACAGCTTCTGCTTGGGGGGACAGAATCCCCTCCCCCAGTAGATCTGGGAGAGTGGGTGACACTGATTGTGACCCACACACAGGAGGGGAGGCAATAATCAACAGCCTGTGCAAAACGTGGGGTAGCCTGCTCTCCTGAGCTAGCACTTGGGGGTCCAGCTCCTGAGGCGGGCAGCGTTGCCCTGCTCATGCATCACACAGGGGAGCTCACACACATGCAGCCACACACACTTGTATGCACCCCTAGCTGGGCCCCCATCACCCCACTCACCTGCAGTCCAGCAGCACCGTGCAGCGCCTGGCACACTCCTCGGTGTCTGCAGGCTCCTCCTGCTCCGGACCGGGGCCTTGCTGGCTCAGGGAGAGCAGCTGGGTGGCTTTGAGCCTCTGGAAGTCATTGAGAGGGGAGCGCTGCTGCCCTGGGGGACACAGCGAGAGACACATTCCTGGCAATCACATGGCTGGGGGTGCCCAGCTTTGGCCTCACTCCTTGTCCTGGGCATGGAACCAAGAGGGGTCTGGCAAAGCAGTGGGGCCAGGGAATCAGAGGTGCCTGGGCAGGCAGCAGAGCTATGGACAGACAGCGGGGCCATCAGTGGGGCCGGTGGGCAGGCAGAGGCAGGGCTGGCCTTACCATGAGGCGAACTGAGGCAGCCTCCTCAGGTGCCAGACTTTGGGGGGGCACCGCTAGGACCCAGAGTGTAGAAAATTGTACCTGCTGCTGGTACATATGTATTCTCTCTACTCTAGATGCACAGAGATGGTGGAGTGCTGTGCTGGAGGAAGGAGGGCACAAGAGACATAACAGACAGGCAGGAGAAAAGGTGAGAGGGAATAACAGAAAGCAGCAGGAGCTGCAGGGAGAGAGAAGAGGAGGAGCCTCTTATGTACCTCTCTAGCACTCCCAGGACCCTGGACTGATTAACACCAGCTTCTCAGGGAGCTTCCTCTTTCCTGCTGCTTCCCTGAACTCAGTTGATGAGAACGGGCAGTCAACTGAAGTAGTAGGAGCCAGTTAGGCCCTTAAGATGCTGATATCTTCCCTCACTCAGGCCCGGCTACCAGCCTACTTATTTGTCCACTTCAGTTGAGTGTTGAGAGCCACTATAGCTGGCACAGAACAGCAGTCATGAGTGAAAGAAGAAAACGCCCCTCTGGGGCAGCATTTAGAAAAAGAAAGGAAAGGAAGCTTTTCTGCCTAAGCAGGAAGGAGCTCTCCTGAGATACATAAACACAAATGTTCACGGTGAGCCTTCCGGCCCTGGTGAGGATGTGAGTGGTGACAAGATGCCTGATCTTCCAGTTAGAGTGCAGGTGACCTGGCAGCTACTGCAGCATCCATGTCTCCATCTCAAATGGATGTAACCATGCACATTCCTGAAGAAAAGTATAGATCAGAGAAGAGTGTGGTGGAGGTGCAAGAAACAGCTGCTGCCAAGTTTAGTTCCTTAAATCCAGATGATCCAGGACTGTGGACCCACTTGAGCAGTAGCCTGAGGGACTTCCTTGTACTGCATGGGCCACAGCAAGTGAAAAACTTCATGTTCCCCAAAGACAATGAAAATAGAAGTTTCCATCCAACACATTACTGGTGTGAAATCCCCAATGGTGACAAAGTGGAGAGGCCATGGCTTATGTACTCAAAAACCCAGAATGCTGCCTACTGTTTTTGTTGCAAACTCTTCCAGCCTAATGTTTCAGCCACACTGGGTTCTACAGGAACAAAGAACTGGAAAGAAATCTGGCTAGAAATCTGGCATGCCATGAGAAGGCAGCAAATCACCAGAGAGCATTCCATAGGTGGAAAGAGCTTGAGATGAGACTAAAGGCCATCATAGATGATCAGCATCAAGAGAAGATTGCATCAGAGTCTCTTTACTGGCAAAATGTTCTGAAAAGGCTCATTGCCATTGTGAGAATGCTTGCTACCCAAAACCTAGCACTGCATGGCACTTCAGATCAGCTGTATATGCCAAACAATGGAAACTTCCTTAAAATTGTGGAGCTGATGGCTGAGTTTGATGCTGTACTCCAGGAGCATCTAAGAAGATGCAAATTCCACTCTTTTGGAAAAACAATTCAAAATGAGATCATACAGTTACTGGCAACAAAAGTCAAACAGAAGATTGTGGCAGATCTGAAGTCAGCAAGATATTACTCTGTTATTCTGGACTGCACACCTGACATCAGCCATACAGAACAAATTACTTTAATGGTGCATTTTGTAACAACAACAGAACCTATTGAAAGTGTCCCTGCAATGGTGACAGTCAGAGAGTATTTTCTAGAATTTATTGACATTGATGATACTACAGGAGCTGGTATGACAAACGTGCTTCTTAAAAAGCTGGAAGATACAGGAATTGCAATAGCTGACATGAGAGGTCAGGGCTATGATAATGGTACCAACATGAGAGGAAAGAACAGAGGAGTGCAGACATGGATCCGAGAGTTAAACCCTCGAGCTTATTTTGTCCCATGCAGTTCTCATTCATTGAACTTGGTGGTCAGTGATACATCATCAGCCTCTAGTGAGGTTGCTGAATTTTTTAATGTAATTCAAAGCATCTATGTATTTTTCTCCGCATCAGCTCATCGATGGCAAATTTTGAAGCAACATCTGGGAACATCCTCTCTGACACTGAAACCACTGAGTGCCACATGATGGGAAAGTCGAGTGAAGGCAATAAAGTCTATCAAACACCAAATTGGGAAGATAGATGATGCCATAGTTGCCATTATGGAGGATAATGCTATGACAGGAATTGTTCGTGGGAGAACAGTGGCAGAGGGAAATGGAATCACCAGAAACCTACATAACTTCAAATTTCTGTGTGGCTTAGTGTTGTTGCATGACATACTGTTCGAAATAAATGTTGTAAGCAAGAGACTCCAAGGTGTTGACCTTGATATATCTGGAGCAATGGAACAACTGGACAAAGCAAAGTCATACCTACAGTCTTACTGGTCAGATGAGGGATTTCAAAATGTTCTGAAGAGTGCACAGAAGTTGGCAGAGGAACTTCACACTGAAGCTATTTTCCCACCCATTCAAGAATACAAGAGTCACCAAAGAAGACATTTTGATTACGAGGCATGGGATAATCCCATAAGAGACCCCAAACAACAATTCAAAGTTCAATTCTTTAACCAGGTGCTAGATTGTGTAATACAGTCAGTTGAAGAACATTTCATGCAGCTCAAGGAACACAGCAGTATATTTGGGATGTTGTATGATATTCCAAAACTCCTCACTATACCTGAAGAAGACCTACACCAGCAATGCAGGGCACTACAGACAGTGTTGACACATGATGACATGCATGATATTGATGCAAGTGATTTAGGTGATGAACTGAAAACCCTTTCAAGATACATTTCAGCAGAATCAACTACAAAGGCTGTTCTGGAATATATGTGCTGTGACAAAGTTCCTCCTCTACCTTGGTGGGTCTTGCACTTATTGGCGGATTTGCTCACCTTGGAGATTCACGGTTGCCTTCAGTTTGGCCATTTTCATGAACCCACAGTCCAGGTCAACCCCTCCTGTGTCTGACCAGGAGTTGGGAGGTTTGGGAGGAGCTCGGGCCCGCCCTCTACTCTGGGTTCCAGCCCCGGGCCCTGTGGAATGCAGCTGTCTAGAGTGCCTCCTGGAACAGCTGTGTGACAGCTACAACTCCCTGGGCTACTTCCCCATGGCCTCCTCCCAACAGCTTCTTTATCCTTACCATAGGACCTTCCTCCTGGTGTCTGATAATGCTAGTACTCCTCAGTCCTCCAACAGTATGCATTCTCACTCTCAGCTCCTAGTGCCTCTTGCTCCCAGCTCCTCACACACACACACACGCCACAAACTGAAGTGAGGTCCTTTTTAAACTCAGCTGCCCTGATTAGCCAGCCTTAATTGATTCTAGCAGCTTCTTGATTGGCTGCAGGTGTTCTAATCAGCCTGTCTGTCTTAATTGTTTCCAGAAAGTTCCTGATTGTTCTGGAATCTTCCCTGTTACCTTACCCAGGGAAAAGGGACCTACTCAACCCAGGGCTAATATATCTGCCTTCTATCACTCTCCTGTAGCCATCTGGCCCGACCCTGTCACAGAGCACAAATAAGATGACCACCCTCTTTCCAAATGCTTTTGTTGCTCTGCACATACTTCTAACACTTCCTGTAACAGTTGCCAGTGGCTTCTCCAAGCTGAAGTTAATAAATATGCTCCACAATGACACAGGAGAGGCTGGTCAGCCTTGCAACCATCTCAATAGAGCATAAGCTGGCCCAGACTGTGGACCTTCAGGAAGCAGTTCAAATCTTTGCAACCAAGAAGGCACAGAAAGCACCACTTTGATTATTCAAACAGATAAAAATGCCAGTGTTTACTATACAGACAAGAAAAGTTACATTTGCTGTTCAGGCATTTAAAGTTAAGTGTTACTTAAAATTTTTGAACAAGGCATTTTAAGTTGTTAGTTCTCCTTTACTGGGGTAGGTAAAGCAGAGCAGTACCATGATAGGAGTAGAACAGGAAGAAGGCAGAACTGAGACCTTTCAAAGTTTTGGCCCAAGCAAGGGGGCTGCCTCAGGTGCCAAAATGTTGTGGGCCAGCCCTGGGCAGAGGGGCCAGCAGGCTGGCAGAGTGGCCAGCAGTGGGGCCGGCAGTGCAGCTGGGGCACATCTATGGCTGCAGGAAGGGGGCTATTTCAAGCTGTATTTTGTATCCTCTAAAATTCCCAGCCATAGTCTGACTAGCCTGTTAAGTGCCAGGCCAGGTCCAAGCTTGGGGTGCCAATGGGAGCTCCTCAGTGCCAGGGGGCCCTGATTCCATACCCCTGCATCCCACACCCCTCCCCAGAAGCTATCTGAGACATCTCAGCACATGTCTCTGTCCAAAGACAGGGAAAACTGCGCCGGAGACCCGGCCAGCACTGGTCGGCCAGCCAAGCCAGGACAGAGCACATCTGAGAGTGCAGCCAGTGTCTGGGCCGCTGCCCTAATGGCTCTGCCAGCATCCCTGCCCCACAGAGCCCATGGTCTGGCCCCAGTCAGGGGCACCACTTCTCACTGGTGTCCACCTCCCTCTCCTCTCTTGGCTGGAGCCATGACCCAGCTGTGCTGGTCAGAGTCCTTTGCTCTGTGGGGCTTGAGCACGAAGCGGGGAGCAGCTGTTCCTGCCCTGCTTCATGGGGCTTTTCCCCAGGGTCTCCCCTCGGCTGCCTGCCCACAGACCTCCTTGGCGGGTGCAGGAGGGAGAGGCGCGTGCTGGGCCCCATGCCAGACCAAGAGGGGCCCCTCTGCCCTAGTTCCTGCCCCACTGGGAGGGCAGGCTCGCAGCAGGCCCTGGCTGCCCCAGGCGGGCACTCCTACCTGTGCTGAGGGCACAGGCCAGGGCAAGCAGCAGCACTGCTCCGGCCTGCATCATCCTGCTGCGCCGTCAACCTCAGGGATTGTTGCGGAGCCTGTGCAGAAATGCGCTGGCCGAGGTTGGACTGTCCAAGCAGGGCAGTGCCCTGAGGGCCACCCCCAGTTCTCCGCTCCCGATGGGCAAATATTTGCCTCTGGGCCATAAGCCAATAATGCAGCTCTGGGGAGTGGGAGGGTCACCATTCAAGGGATTCCCAGGCAGATCACAGAGGAGCAGCCCTCACCCCCAACACACACTCAGCTCATGGGGATTTCAGCTCCCTGCCACCAAAAGCTCCTGGGCTTCAATAAACAGTCACCCCCTGCATGGCCATATTGACCCAGAGGAGCAAGTTGTGAAACTGCTCCATGCCCAGCTCCAGCAGGACTCGGCCACTCACCCGCTCCTCCCTTTGCAGTAACTGACATGACACCTAGAGCTGCCCTGCCAGGGTGGAGATGCAGCCGACCCTGGGCCCTCTCACAGCTCCAGGAGCTGTGTACTGTGGGTGGGGGCCCGAGGGGCTCTGGAGACTGCTGAGCTGGCAGGTGGCACACATGC
Source organism: Lepidochelys olivacea (assembly GCF_965140295.1). Lineage (NCBI taxonomy): Eukaryota > Metazoa > Chordata > Testudines > Cheloniidae > Lepidochelys > Lepidochelys olivacea. The sequence goes on from NC_140417.1 coordinate 50,974,922, forward strand.
CCTGCGTGTAGGGTGGGGGCAGCAGGGCAGTGCTAATGGGTCCCCTGGCCACTCTGGGTGAGCCAGGGCTGCAGCAGAGCCCAGAGGGAAGAGACGCACACTGCCCCCAAGGTGAATGTGAACACGCACCAGGCCAGGTCAGCAGCCAGCCTGTGCTGGAGTCAGAAACAGCCCAGGAAGGAGGCAGTGTTGCTGCAGCACTGTGATACCCCCACAGGGGGGCAGTGTCTCTGCCATGCTGTGGCAATACCTCTGGGGGGGTGTATCTGCACACCGGTTACACCTCTATCCCACCAAAGGGAGGCAGTGTCTCTGCAGCGCTGCAATAATACTCCACAGGGGGGACGTGTCACTGCAGCACTGCGATACCCCCACAAGGGGCAGTGTCTCTGCAGCACTGCAATATCCCCACAGGGGGCAGTGTCCGTATAGGACTGTTTTGTCATTAATCCCCAGTGGGCAAATGTCTGTATGGCCGTGATGTCCCTAAACCACCTCCAGGAGGCCGTGTCCCCACATCACTGTCATTCAGGCGCTGACTCTCCTGGGGACTTGTCTGCGTGGCCGGGGCTAACCACTGGGCTAGCGTTGCTGGGGTCAGTGGGCCCAAAGCATTCCATGCACCTCTCCCTGCAGCACACTTACACTGAACAACTGATGCACACCATCTGGGGCCTGACGTACCACGGTCCTGGGGCCGATTTTGTTCAATATCTTCATTAATGATCTGGAGGATGGTGTGGCTTCCACCCTCAGCAAGTTTTCAGATGACACTAAACTGGGAGGAAGGGTAGATACGTTGGAGGGTAGGGATAGAATACAGAGGGACCTTGACAAATTAGAGGATTAGGCGAAAAGAAATCTGATGAAGTTCAACAAGGACAAGTGCAGAGTCCTGCACTTAGGATGGAAGAATGCCATGTACCCCTACAGACTAGGGACTGAATGGCTAGGCAGCAGTTCTGCAGAAAAGGACCTAGGGGTGACAGTGGACGAGAAGCTGGATATGAGTCAACAGTGTGCCCTTGTTTCCAAGAAGGCCAGTGGCATTTTGGACTGTATAAGTAGGGGCATTGCCAGCAGATCAAGGGACGTGATCGTTCCTCTCTATTTGACATTGGTGAGGCCTCATCTGGAGTACTGTGTCCAGTTTTGGGCCCCACACTACAAGAAGGATGTGAAAAAATTGGAAAAAGTCCAGCAGAGGGCAACAAAAATGATTAGGGGACTGGAACACATGACTTATGAGGAGAGGCTGAGGGCGCTGGGATTGTTTCATCTGCGGAAGAGAAGAATGAGGGGGGATTTGATAGCTGCTTTCAACTACCTGAAAGGGGGTTCCAAAGAGGATGGATCTAGACTGTTCTCGGTGGTAGCAGATGACAGAACAAGGAGTAATAGTCTCAAGTTGCAGTGAGGGAGGTTTAGGTTGGATATAAGGAAAAACTTTTTCACTAGGAGGGTAGTGAAACACTGGAATGCGTTACCTAGGGAGGTGGTGGAATCTCCTTCCTTTGAAGTTTTTAAGGTCAGGCTTGACAAAGCCCTGGCTGGGATGATTTAGTTGGGGATTGGTCCTGCTTTGAGCAGGGGGTTGGACTAGATGACCTCCTGAGGTCCCTTCCAACCCTGATATTCTATGATTCTATGATTCTATGATCTCAGCCTGTTCAGGTTCACAGCAACACGCACCATTCACTACCTGTAAAACTTGTACTAAAGAGACAGAAAAACAGCTAAAGCCTTTGACATGCGAAGTGCTGAGTCAGGCTTTTGCTGTGACACACTCCCTTGTTCCCGTACCCTTTAGCTGGAGAGTTTTTCCTAGGAGAGCTGCTGTCTGGCCAGCTCGCAGATGGTCATACCTGGGCTTTGGGGAACAGAGAGCAGTGACCTGGGTTGAGATGGGGATAAAGTCTGACCCGTTTTTTATAGGAGACAAATCAAGCCAAAAACATCCCTGAAGGGAAAGAAGAGAGCAGCACCAAAAGAACATGCAGCTGCTGGCTCTGTGGCTGCCTTTCACTTGCAGCCTGAGCAGTGTAGAAACACAAGCCCAGCACATGCTCTGATCAGCCATGCCGAGGCCAGGAACAAGCCAGCATCGGGCTGTTCTGGTTTTGCAGGTAGTTGCCTCCCCAAGCCCAGCTCCCAGCAGAGCTTTAGAACAACCTCCACAAAGTTTTTACAGATGCCTGCCTTATAAAACACCAAAAGTCGAGTGGAGTGAGGCACTACCTGCAATGGGCCTGCCATGTGATCAGGACCGAATAGAGAATTTGAACACAGAGTGAATATCATACAATGAACGAATTAAGATTTGACTTCAACTTCTTCTTTATCATCACTAGTGGTTCAACCCAATTTTTGTGCTATATTTCCTGGGATGAAAGAAGTAGGAATTCACTTCTTTCTAGTCCCAGTCACAACAGCTACAGTTGAGCGTCCTTTTTCATCATTGAATAGAATTTTGTGTTCTGAAAGAAGTCGCCTTCTGCATGATCATGAGCATATCATGAAGAACTGGAAGTACTGGACACATGAAAAGCCACCAAAAATGAACACACTGCATTTGAGAAGTTCATTAACAGAGTTGTGCAAAATTACAAGAAACCAAGAAGGATGTAGATATAGTGCTTCATAGTAGGTTTGTGTAGCCAACTTTATTGTGTGTGATGATTTAAAAACATGAGTTAAAGCTAATAAAATGGTAGTGAAACATTTTTCAGTTTTTACTATGGTGCCATACAGCCCACCTTTGCCCTAATGGTCTCACCCCTCATTGGTCCTCACTCCCCCCTTATGTTTTTGAACACCCCCCCCTAATTTCAATTCCTGGGAAAAACACTGCTCCTACTGATGTCAGGCAACTGTGAATCCTGTTGAGTTTGGAATTTCACGATTAACTGCACTGCCATTCGTGATGTGCTACTGACAGCTAGCAGAGCAGTGGAGAGCAGGGTAGGACCCATGCTTTCACACAGAGATGGCAAGGTGAACAGCAAACAAGGGCTGTTGAAAAATGCCACAAACCAAAGACAGAAGCACATGGAATGCTGGGGTGGAAAGCATCATGGGACATTGACTCCAGACCCATGATGCGCTGCAATCCACTACACCTTCCTAGAAGACCTAGAGGCAGAAGTGTGAGATAGCTACTGTAGCAGTGCACTGTTCTCACTGTTGATGCTACTGCCCCAAGTGTGTATGCGCTCTGCCGACAGAGGAAGACAGCATGAACATGAAACAACAATTGTCTTTCAGCGCTTTTTGATTGTCGACAAAACTTTTGCCGACAAAACGCTGCAGTGTCATGGAGGCCTTACTAGCTGCTCATGTGATCTTAGCTTTGAAGCTCTTGCAGGCATGGTGAAAGTTCTATCACCTATAATTTTACATGACCCATTCATTATTTACAGAGCTCATGCCATATGGCCAATTGGTGAATCATACGGTGGCCTGTGTGGGTCAGTGGCAAGGTACTGCCTTTGTCTACAAATGATCACAGGTTCATTTCCTGGCTAAATTCTGGCAGAAGTGGGAAAAGCTCACTGAGCTGTGCATCTCAAATCTCACTGTGACCATTAGGCACTTCCTCCCATGGCCAGCAGGCAGCTGAAGAGATGTAGGGCAGGGCTCCTCTTTGGCATGAGAATCGGCAGCAGGTCAAATCCTGATTCACCTCTTGCAGGAGTAATAAAAATTCTCCTGCCTCTGCACTTATCATAGAATCATAGAATATCAGTGTGACGAAGCAGAACTGTTCTTAATGCTTCCTCTGAATATTGTGGGGGTGCCTCAGTTTCCCCTATGCAGTTCTTAAGGATCTAGGTGGTGGGATAAGGGTGTTTGATCATTGCAGAGCCCTAGAGGGCAGGTGTGTGCAGGGGTCTGGACACAGTGAATGGCCAACACCCTGTTTCCTGGCAACTGATGGCCTGGCCCCTTCCCCCCTGCAAGGTGAGAGCTAAAAGGTTGGAGAACAAAGGAATCAGGTGATCTCCTGGCCCAAGAAAGGGACAAAGCCCAGAGGAGGAGGGGGCGGGAGAGAGTTTCAGTTTGGGGCTGGCTGGGGACATGGAGTGAAGTGCAGACGTGGTTGTCTGGCTCACTGCCCCCCAAAATGGACCCAGCTGACGGGTCCTGTTCTCTGCACTTACAAGCTCTGTTTTAGACCATGTGCCTGTTGTCTAATAAACTTTCTGTTTTACTGGCTGGCAGAGAGTCATGTCTGGCTGCGAAGTTGGGGTGCAGGACCCTCTGGCTTCCCCAAGAGCCCGCCTGGGCGGACTTGCTATGGGAAACGCACAGAGGGGCAGAGGATGCTGAGTGCTCTGAGGTCAGACCCAGGAAGGTGGAAGCCGTGTGAGCTGTGTGTCCTGAAGACAGTCTGCTCACAGAAAGGAGACTTCCTCAGAGTCCTGGCTGGCTTTGTAGGGAGCAGTTCCAGAGCATCACCCAGGGACTCTGTGACAACTGGTGGCAGCTGTGGGATGTACTGCACCCTGTGGATTGCGCTACCTGCAGTAAGTGACTGGGGAAAAGTAAAACGAAGGGGGATTGACGAGGACCAGGCATGCTGAAGGCTCAGAGAGGAGTGGTTTCGGGGGTCAGTTAACCCCTGGGAGTGTGTGACCAGCGAGAAGGACTGTGCAGTAATGGGGTCCCCCTGGGGACTGCGGTGAGCAGTCTCAGGGGTGGAGGAGCCTGTGGCTTGACCCTGAAAGAGAGAAGGACTTTTGCAGTAACAGGGTTCCCCTGGGGATTGCAGCGAGCGGTCCCAGGGGCGGAGGAGTCTGCAGCTCGACCCTGGCAAAGAAGTGGTGACCTCGAGAAGGGCTGGCACACTACGGGTTCTCCCTGGAAACCGTGGGGAGCTGAGAGCACACAGGCCTGTGAGTCCACAACAACTTGGGAATCGCAGAGTGATAGCCTATCACCATCTCCTTAAGAAGGACATTGTAACCCTGTGCAAAAAGAGAGGTTGAGCATTGGAAAGTTCACCAAAGCACAGTTAATCATGCAGCTGGAGAAGGAGGACGACCACTCTAAGGAACAGATTTCTGACCCAAATGGGGCTATAGCAGGATCTGGGAGCGGCTGGAGTGGTAGCCAGGCATCCCCAAGACTCCTGTCCCCGACCAGACGGGGGTCTTCACGATCGGGTTCCCCAACCGGGGATCGGAGATGGACGGGATTGGAGCTGAGTCCGAGAGAGCAAGAGGACTGTGAGAGACAGCGAGAGCCCGAGAAAGAGCTGCAGAAGCAGGAGCAGCATGAACTGGCGATGGTGGAGCGGAGAGGCATAGGGGACCTCCCAGGGGTGAGTGGGGATAGACCCCGGGGTGCCAGTTCTGCAGGGAACTTCGAGACTAAATTGCTGCCCCTGGTTAAGGAGGGGGGTGTGGATGCGCACCTCACTACCTTTGAGCAGACTGGCAATTTGAACCAGGGGGACCCTGCGGAAAAGCCCAGGTGTCAAGCTCCCTTGCTGGGTCCCAAGGCTGTAGACTCCGTCAGCCAGATGGGTGGGGCTTGCTGGTCATTGGGGTTCTCCAGGATATCAGCTGTGAGACCCTGTTGTGGGGTGACTGTGTCTTTTTGGGACTGGATCCAGACCCTGCTCCTGTAATGGCCGAAGGTTTGAATTTGAATCCAGGGAACCAATCGGCGGAGAGGGAAATGGTCAGTGAAAATGCAGAAGACCTGGCTGGCAGGGGGGAGGAGCTGCTAGGCTTGGGCTACCTGCCTGCCTGTAACCAGAGCCCTGGGGCTGGGTGGGACAGAGAGACGCTCCCTGCCCCCTTGCACACCGGAGAGGGGGCTCGGGTGGCTCACGCTGGCTCTGATGCAGTGAGGAAAGCAGCGAGCTCGCTGCCTACCTCCACTGGGACAGCAAGGGCAGCGCTGAGCACAGTGGGAGCTGAGACCCCAGCTGAGTGGGGGGAGACACAGGCAGGGCAGCTTATCTGTTGGGAGTGGCAAGGTGCTCGGTAAGGAAAGTTTGGATGAGCCTAGGCAGACTTGTGAGCTGTGGCTTTGTCTAGTCAGCAGTGTGGGAAGGCAAGGATAGTGGAAGATGAGTGTCTCTTTACCTTACCTGTTACCTGGGTGGAGAAGTGTGACACTGAAGGAAATGTGCCTGTGTCTGTCAGGGGTATTGACTTGCCTGTGGAGGGAGCTACCCCTGTCTCCAAGCAGTTGTCTGTGAACAACCCTGTGTGCTGGGACAAGGGAAATGAAAGCCCAAGCTGTGGTCTGGTAAAGGAGAAAGTGTGTCCGGCTCTTCTTTGTCTGGAGCAGACAGAAGGGGCCTTTCAGGCTGTGATGGTTGAGAATAGTGCAGTTGTCTCAGTTTCTGGATTCAACTAAAGTCCAGGAAGGGAATGGTCCTAATTTTGTGTCTGCTAGGGAGAATGGCCCTGTAACTAGGTTGCATCCAGTTAGTGTCTATGTAAAATCCCAGAGACCAGACAATTCTGGTGCTTGTATTTTGCCTGTTGCTAGTGTGTGGTTGGGAAAGGGTGTAGCAACTCTGTCTAATCAGGGTGAGATCCTAGCCAGGGCACAAGGAGAGCATAAAGGTGATTTGATCCTGTTACCTATTGATGGTGTGGAAACCTGTAGCAAGAAGGAAAAGATTCCTGAAGTTGTGTGTGGCAAAGGGAAGGAGAATGCTTCTAACCTTTTATCTAGTAAGTCTGTAAGTTTGCCTGAAAGGGGATTGTGTAGGAATCCGCCTGATGGGCCAGAGGTAATTCTGGATGTAAATGAGACCCAGAAAGAGTCTGTTGTTGCTCAGGGAAGTGTTCCTCTAGAGCAAGCCCTAGGTGAAGAGGGTAAGGGCAGAATTTCTGTGAAGGGTGAATTGTTGCATAGAAAAGCCCCTAGGGAAAGGAATCCTCATGGTAGTCTTTGCAAGCAATTTACTACAACTGAAGGGTGTGAAAGTGATTTAATCAAGAAAGTTTCAGTTCCTAACAGCCAGAAATTTTCTGTTGTGAATGAAGCCACTGACTTTCCTGTTGAAGGATCCAGAAGGTCTCAGATGGAGCGAAAGCTGTTAAGAAAGTTAAACAGTCCTATAACCAAGTGGCTGTGTTTGGCCAGCTTGTTGGGGAGACAAGATTGTTGAGAAAGGAATGTCTCCATGCTCGTTCTGTAAGTGAACAGTATGTGGCTCAGGTCAAGATGGGGGCTCTTAATCAAGAAAGCCCGAATTGCAGCCTTTTCCACATTCTTCTTGTAGTGTGGGGCCCAAAACTGGACATAGTACTCCAGATGAGGCCTCACCGAATAGAGGGGAATGATCTCATCCAGTGATGAGCTGGAGCCAGTTCCCACTGGTACACTAGAACTGGTTGTTAAATTTAGAAGCCCTTTTAGAACTGGTTGTTCCGCGATGGACAACCGGTTCTAAAAGGGCTTCTAAATTTAACCAGCCAAAAGTGGCGCCTTAGGCGCCCACTCCATGGGTGCTCCAGGGCTGGAGCACCCAAGGGGAAAATTTGGTGGATGCAGAGCACTCACCAGCAGCTCCCCACCCCAACCCCGGCCCCAGCTCACCTCTGCTCCGCCTCCGCCTCCGCCTCCTTCCCTGAATGCGCCGCACCGCTCTGCTTCTCTGCCCCCCCAGGCTTCCCGCGAATTAGCTGTTTGTGTGGGAAGCCAGGGCGGGCTGAGAAGCAGGCCGCGGCTTCCTGCTCAGGCCCAGGGAGGCGGAGGTGAGCTGGGGTGGGGCACAAGGAGGGCCACCCGTGCCGCAGCAGGTAACCCGGTGCGGCGCAGGGGAACCGCTCCTTGCCCCAGCTCACCTCTGCCACCCTCAGCCTGAGTGTGAAGCTGCCACCTGCTTCTCAGCCCTCCCAGGCTTCCCGCCAAACAGCTGATTTGCAGGAAGCCTGGGATGGGGCTTGGAGAAGCAGAGCGGGGTGGTGCATTTAGGGGTGGATGCGGAGGCGGAGCAGAGGTGAGCTGGGGCCAGACACGGGGCGGGGAGCTTCCGGTGGGTGCTGCACCCACCAAATTTTCCCCGTGGGTGCTCCAGCCCCGGGGCACCCAGGGAGTCGGCGCCTAAGGCGCCACTTTTGATGTGATCAGTGGGGGAGCGGCTGCTTCACCGGCTCCCCCCCTAGCTACGCTCCCCCGCCCCTAGGAGCCAGAGGGACCTGCCAGCTGCTTCCTGGGAGCCGCCCCAGGTAAGCAGCTCCGGGACTCCCCAACTCGCCCCCCAGCAGGTCCCTCTGGCTCTTAGGGTGGGGTGGGCACCCACTACGGTGGCCCACGAGACCCTCCTGCCCAGTTCTTGGGGCAGTCAGGAGACAGGGGAGGGGGGTAGATGGGGCAGGGGTCCTGGGGGGAGGGGTGTCAAGGAACTCGGGGGGTTGGATGGGGCAGGAGTCCGGGAGGGTGGGGGTGAGCAATGACCCCCTCGTGGGGTGAGGAGGGAACCGGTGGTTAAGATTTTGGCAGCTCATCACTGATCTCATCCCTCGATCTGCTGGCAATGTTCCTACTTATAAAGCCCAAAATGCCATTAGCCTTCTTGGCAACAAGGGCACACTGTTGATGCACATGCAGCTTCTCATCCATTGTAACCCCTAGGTCCTTTTCTGTAGAACTTCTGCCTAGCCATTCGGGCCCTAGTCTGTAGCAGTGCATGGGATTCTTCCATCGTAATTGCAGGACTCTGCATTTGTCCTTGTTGAACCTCATCAGATTTGTCTAGGTCCCTCTGTATCCTATCCCTACCCTCCAGCGTATCTACCTCTCCTCCCAGTTTAGTTTTTAATAAAAACATCCATTAACTATGAACTAAAATTCACTGACAGCACCAGTGTCACTTATTCAGTGCACACAACCTCCCCCTCTTGGGGTTGATTTTTGAATGTGCTTTAAATTGGCATACAATAGAACCCGGTTTACCAAAGCCTCTGTTACCCAGTGCCCTGTGTTAATCAAACCACCAGCTGCCTGGGGCTGACAGTGGCTGGAGCTCGGGCAGCTGGGGCTCAGGCGGTGGGGGCTGAGAGCCCCAGGCCCCACCATTGTCACTGCCAGGTGGTTGGTGGTTCAGTTAACATGGAGAGCTGTGCAATGGAGGCTTGGATAAACGGGGGCTCTGCTGTATATCAATAAAATATTGTGTTCACCTGAGACCTGTGTGTGTTGTGGCTAGGGAAATGAAAGGTCAGCATTTCATTTTAATCATGGAAAAATGTGGATTTTTATGGTTGTTTTTCAGAGAATTTTGTTTTTTATCAGAGAAAACTATGATCTCTGCTTATTAGTAACTGTGCAGCTGAGAGAGGCAGCAATTGCTGCTCACAATCCGTCAGGGGGCAGTGCAGGAGTGGGAGAGGCTGGTGGATCTGGACAGCCAGGCATCACCCAGCTGTCACTGCCCTGGCATGGAAAGCCGGGCCTGTGGCACAGGCTGGTGCCCCCCAGGCATGGGCAGAGGCCTGAAGAGCTCCAGGAGGGGAGGCCAGGTAGCAAAGGGGCATCGTGGCTGGGCTGTCTGCCCTGCTCAGTGCCCTGCATGGAGGGGGTCACACTGCTGTGGGTGCTGCGGTCACACAGCTGGGAACACCCTGGCACCAGCCTCAGAGCCTCGTGAGCACAAGGCTCTCTTCAGCTGCCATCCAGGGCTGCAGCCCCGAGGGGACCAGGCACTACACTGTTAGCAGAGCCTGGTTCTTCCGTGCCCAGCTGAGGGCAGGCGCTGGGGCTGGGCCACCCCCATGCGTGGAGATGGATGGCTGTGATGGGCAGGTGGGCCCCAGTCAGCTGTGCTGTCACCTGGGCTCAGTGATAGCACAGTGGAGCTGAGACCCCGCCCCCACCATTCCCCCCCTCAGCAGGGTCTGGTAGCAGCTCTGCCTGGGAAGCTGCCTGGGGTGGGCAGGCAGGGGAGGCAGTAGGGGGCAGCGCAGAAGGTGCAATGAGTCACAAGCCCAGGGGACACCTCCCAAACGCAGTGTGTGGCAGCCGGACACAGGAGACAATGTCAGGGTGCAGGAGCATAGCTATTGGCTGGGCTCCATGTGGGCGAGGTCTCAGGAAGCGCTGGGCAGGTTTGGAGTGGTAGGGGGTCATGGCTGGCTCTATGGGCAGGGTCTGAGTGGTAGAGGCATGGCTGGCTCTGTGGGCGGGGTCTATGGGGATGGGGACGTGGTATATTTGGCTCATCTCGTGGGGTGTGACTGGCACTGCGTGGGATGCAGGAGGCCGCCAAGTGGAGTTCCCCCCTGTGCTGGGCCAAGGCTGGGTGCCGTGAGGAGAGCGAGACCCTGAGGTCAGCCTGCCCAGCCACACTGCAGTGCCTCCCCAGCCCTCCCAGCAGTGGTGCCCTGATGCCGCAGCAAGGTGCCATGTGAGACCTGAGCAGAGGGCAGATGCTGTGCCCAGACAGGTGGCAGTTGCAATGGGAGTGGCTCTGTGCCACTACCACATGGATCGTGGGGAGCAGCTCACAGGCAGAGAGTCACCCCTGGCTGACCATGGAGGCACCTGGGGAAAAGAAGGGCAAAGGGGAGGGAGAGAGCCAGACAGCTTGGTGGGGAGGGGGCTGGGAGGAGCCACAGTGGCTGGTCTGCAGCCCTGGCTGCAGACAGGGAGGAGCTGGCAGGAGCAGGTGGGCAGTGTGCAGGGGAGGGGAGGGGCATAGATGCAAGTCCTGAGTCCCGCTTGGTCCCCAGCCCTGAGATCCAGCCAGGACTGTGTTTAGTGCAAGCTCTGGGATGAGCAGTGTATGACCTGCAGTGCAGAGCGTCCGGGGCACAGGCTGGTGCAGGTGAGTTCAGAGGGATCGTGGACCAGAGGGGAGAACAGTCCCTGCCAGTGTCACATGGCGCCCAGCACCAGGAGCTGCCCACAGTTTGGGAGCCGTGGAACCTGTGCATGGCATGGGTCAGAGATCAGCACCTCCTCATTCTCTACCCTCCTGGCTACTACCCCTCTCCCTGTCATTCAGACCCTGACTCCACCTGCCCCCTGGACCTAGTATTCAGGCCACATCCAAACCCTGCTGCTTCCTCTCCACCCTCTGCCACAGTCAGCATCTTGTTCCTTGGTGCTGCTGACTCCTCCTGGCCAGCTCTGGCACCTTGCTCCCCTGGGCTCCACGCAGAGCGAGCAGCTCGGTCACCTTCCTGGCTTGCTGCTCTGCCCCTTCCAAGCCCTGAATGCCCCACTCACCTCTGCCTCCGACATGACTCGTCACCCCCCAGCAGTGTACAGGGGAGTCAATCTGCCTCCACCCCGCCAACGTCCCCAGCCTCCATCACCCGCCCATCAGCTCCTCCCAAACCTTGCAAGAGACCTGTTTTGTCCATCTGTTGGGGTTCAGCACCTGCTGCTCTTTCGCTCTGGCCCCTCTCCGCCTAGCCACATTCCTCTCTCATGCACCGATTCGTTCTGCCTTCTGGGCTGGCTGGCTAACAGGGTTAGGAGCAGCCGGATTTGCTTTGCTTTGTTATTGCTGCTGAGAAACACGGGCCCAGCTGTGTATATTACGGGGTAAATTCCACATGGTTCCATGCCCTGCCCAGCTGCCTTTCCTGGCATTCCCAGCCTACACTGCGCCCATTCAGGCACATTGCCCCTCATTGCATAACTAAGATCCAGCAAACACATGCTGGATTCCAGCTGTTATTTCAGCATCTACTGGGTCTGTCTCCCCCCAAGTTCTCAGGTCAGAGACTGGCAGCATCCGTTCACCAGTGATTCCTCTGCCTAGCACGTGCATTCGTCCCTCCAGGCCGGGCAGGAAGGCACAAGGGCTGCCATGGGGCATGACAGAAAGCACCCAGCTTTGATGCACATAGGCCAGTGGATCTGCTGCCTCGGGAGCCCAGCTCTGGGGCTGGATCATTCCATAGCTGGGTCCAGTCTGCCCCAGAGCAGGACTCCGGAAGGGACCTGTGCACTGGCCAGAGGTTAGAGTATCTCAGCAGCACAGGTAGAGACCATGGTCCTGTGGTTCCCCATCGCACTGGCTTTGCCATGGGACTGGTGCTGAGCTCTGACCCTGGTGCCAAACCAGGGTGCCTCCCTGCAGTGTCTACCTGGCTTGTGTTCGCACTCCCTCTTCCTGGAGACCTCAGCTGTCTGTGGTGGCGGAGCCACTGCTGCCCCACCCTGCTCTCATAGGCCTTGGGGGAAGATGGGACTGGTGGGAGCTGGGATTCCCTGAGGGCAGGGTGCTGTGAGACCCGAGGAGGCTGAGAGCAGAGAGAGAAGCTCTGGTTGTGGGCCCCACACCGGTGTCTTAGCCAGAGCAGCCCAGGTACTGCCAAGGCCGTTAGCACCACTTCAGCTGGCCAGATAGTGGAATGGGCCAGTTCAGGACTATAACCACCCTGGGTGACCGGCAGGTGCCAGTAAGTCAAAGACTGCTGCATGCTTCCCAAACACACCCGTGTCTCCTCCCATAAGAGGCTGCCTCAGCCCCATAGCAGCAAAGGGCCCCAAAGGTCCCAGCACATGTCTGCCCTGGGAGGGTTGGGGGGGCCAGGCTTTGCTGGGGGAGCAGGGTACCAGGCTTTGGGGCTCTGACCAGCACCCAGCCTTGGGAGGCTCTCTGTTCAGTACCCCCAGCCCACAGCCTGTTCACCTCTCTGTCAGGTCAGCCAGGGTTGAGGCAGCTGCTTCCTCGCCCCACAGGAGCCTCCCACTCAGCCTTCCAGCCTTGCACAGTGCCATGTCTGGAACAGGGCAGAGCAATGTCTTGTCTGCTGCTGCTTCCTGGGAAGGGCTGGAGCAGCAGCCACTGAGCAGTGGCCCCAGGCCCCGAGGGGAGAGCGGACAAGGGTAAGAGACTTTCCCTGCTTCAGGCCTGGGAGCGCAGCCAGGAAACTAATGGGGAACACGGCCAAGGGGCAGCCTCCGCCATAGCCTCCACTATGAACTGCATCAAGCAGGCCATGAATGAGGGGCTCAGCCTGCAGGAGCAAAGGGTCCCACGGATGTGCCGCTCTGTGCCTGGAAGCCCCCGGCCAGGGAACAACCTCTCCTCTGCCACGGCTGCTGCTACCAGAGCCCCTGTCCCACCCCGAGGCAGCAGCCAGCAAAGTCTGTGGGAGCGCTCGGACCCAGGGTGGGAAAAGGCAGGGCCACAGGGGGTGCCCTTCCCAACCACCTCAGGGCCTAACCTCTGGGGAGAGTACGCCAAAGTCCTGTAAGTTGGGCTGCTCCTGTACCCTCTCCTGGGAATGGGCTCCTGTGTAAATGCAAAGTATTAACACACAAGCAGCACTCTGGTATCCTAATATGCCGTTCTTTGCTCTAACCGCTAGCTCCCACTTCCCTCCTGAGCTGGGGCTAGAACCCATGTGTCCTGGCTCCCACCCCTCTGCTCTAACCCACTAGACTCCCCACCCTAATCTGGGGCTAGAACCCAGGAGTTCTGAAACCCAGCCCCCACTGCTCTAACCTAACACACAGTCCCCTGCTCGAACCCACAAGCCCCCACACACCCTTCCAGAGCTAGGGATAGAACCCAGGAGCCCTCCCTCCCCCCTGCTCTAACCACTATACCCCACTCACCTTCCAGCCTTCCAAGGGGAGCAGTGGGGGCAAAAGACCTCTCTGGCTTCAAGATTAAACTCGATAAGTTTATGGAGGAGATGGTAGGATGGGATAATATGATTTTGGCAATTAATTGATCTTTAAATATTCATGGTAAATAGGCCCAATGGCCTGTGATGGGATGTTAGATGGGGTGGGATCTGAGTTACTACAGAGAATTCTTTCCTGGGTGTCTGGCTGGTGATTCTTGCCCACATGCTCAGGGTTCAGCTGATCGCCATATTTGGGGTTGGGAAGGAATTTTCCTCCAGGGCAGATTGGAAGAGGCCCTGGGGGTTTTTCGCCTTCCTCTGTAGCATGGGGCACAGGTTACTTGCTGGAGGATTCTCTGCTCCTTGAAGTCTTTAAACCATGATTTGAGGACTTGAATAGCTCAAACATAGGTGAGAGGTTTTTTTGCAGGAGTGGGTGGGTGAGAGTCTGTCGCCTGCGTTGTGCAGCAGGTCGGACTAGATGATCATAATGGTCCCTTCTGACCTTAATATCTATGAGCCTATGAGCTGGGCTAGAAAACCAGCCATGGGCATGTGCATGGCCATCTTTGCACCAAGTCCCAGCCCAGCCCCGAGAAGCCTGGAGAAGGCAGCAGCAACCCACCCTCTGCCATAGCTGGGGCAGATGCAGCCAGTGCAGGCTTCTGATACCCTGCCTCTTGCCTGTTGTATGGCATAAGAACAAAAGAACAGCCATACTGGGTCAGACCAAAGTTCCATCTAGCCCAGTATCCTATCTTCTGACAATGGTCAATGCCAAGTGCTCCAGAGGGAAAAAACAGAACAGATAATCATTAAGTGATCCGTCCCGTCTCCCATTCCCAGCTGCTGGCAAACAGGCTAGGGACACCATCCCTGCCCATCCTGGGTAATAGCCATTGATGGGCCTATCCTCCATGGATTTATCTAGTTCTCTTTTGAGCCCTGTTATATTCTTGGTCTTCACAACATCCTCTAGCAAGGAGTTCCACAGGCTGACTGTGCGTTGTTTGAAGAAATACTTCCTTTTGTTTGTTTTCAACCTGCTGCCTATTAATTTCATTTGGTGGCCCCTAGTTTTTGTGTTATGAGAAGGAGTAAATAACACTTCCTTATTTGCTTTCTCCACACCCATCATGATTTTATAGGCCTCTATCATATCACCCCTTAGTCGTCTGTTTTCCAAGCTGAAAAGTCCCAGTCATATTAATCTCTCCTCATACCCCATCGTTCCATACCCCTAATCATTTTTATTACCCTTTTCTGAACCTTTTCCAAATCCAATATATCTTTTTTGAGATGGGGGTGACCACATCTGCATGCAGTATTCAAGATGTGGGTGTACCCTGGATTTATATAGAGGCAATGTGAGATTTTCTGTCTTATTATCTATCCCTTTCTTAATGATTCCAAACATTCTGTTCACTCTTTTGACCGCCACTGCACATTGAGTGGATGTTTTCAGAACATGGGGTGTGGTGTCATGGGAAGTAGGGTGACCTGGGCATAGGAAGGGCACTGCTTGGAGGTCATTGCCTGGAGGTCACTGGGCTGGTGGGACACTGCAGGGTGACAGGGTGACTGGTAGCTCTGCTGGTCACTATGTGGCAATGGGGCAGTCAGATTGCTGGGGGTCAGCACTGGCACCAGGAAAGGCTGTCACAGCCTGACTGGTGCTGTCTGTTTGCGGGGCTGGGGAGGGGCTGGCCCCTGCTCCCAGGGTCAGTTCTTGCCCCCCAGGAATAAATTCTGCTGGTTTCACTAAGTCTCCTGCTGTGGCTGGGATCCCCCAAAGGTTAACCCCTGACATTCTGCAGCCGGAGCCCCCCCAGGGGCAGAGTGAAGGGGGTCTCACCCTGGGCAGCACAGGAGCCGAGCGGCAGGGTCACAGTGTCATGGGGCTGGCAGGACAGATGGATCAGCATGGTGCTAGAAGAGAGCTCCAGACCCTCCTGCTTTGGACTGTGAAGGTTCAACACAGCTTCAAGTTGCCTGAGCCCCTTTACAGTACCCAGGGCAGTCATGTGCCTGGCTGGCACAGGCAGGAGACAGAGCTTTGCCTCCCTTGGTATGGGCTTCGGTGAGGTGCTGCAGCCCATGCAGGGACAGGTGGTGTGGCAAAGGACCCAGCTGAGGGTGAGGAGGGACCCGTAGGAGCTCCCTGATCAGGTGTGGGGGCAGTCCTGAGCTGCGGCAGGGGTGGGGCGGGGGCTGGAGGCACAGCTGGATCTAGTGAGCAGCAGGTCTTGGCTGGGCTGAGGAATGAAGCTCTTATCTTCCATTGCTAGGAGCATTCCTCCCCCCAAGTCAGGTCATGCTCAGAGAACCCAGGGCAGCCGCACAGCACTGTGTGGGGCAGGGCTGATAGGGAGAGGGGCACCACACTGTCCCCATCCTGCTCAGCCGGGCTGTGCCCAGAAAACCCAGCACCAGGCCCAGACACTCCCTACCAAGCCACCTGAGCTCTCCAGGTGCCCTGTGAGGTGCCTTGCTCTGCCCCAATGCGTGTCGCAAGGGGGGCACCGCAGCTGGGTACTTACTCGCATGGGTGCCCTCTCTAGGCGGGGGATCATTGCCAACCCAGCCAAAGGGCTTCAGCTATCACCATAGGGGCCGGGGCTGGGTCGTGGGGTGGAGAAAGGCTGTGAGGGGGAGGTGTGCTGGGAGGGGTGAAGGGCAGAGCTCTGCACAGGGGGGTTCTGAGCTGTGGGGCAGGGCTCGGGAGATAGGGGGGAAGATCATGCAAAGTGAGGCTAGTAGGGGTCCCATGGGGGGTGGAAGTATCTCCATGGCCTGCTGGGAGCTGTGGCAGTACTGCTCCCGGACCTGCCAGACCAAGGGGCAGCGTGCAGGGGGTCATCCCACAAGGGACAGTGTTGGGGGGAATCTCCCCATGAGGGGCAGCATGCGGTGGTGTCTCACCCACATGGAGACTGTGTGGGCGGGGGTGTCTCCTCTCCCTCATGTCCACCCACTACATGGCCCCTGGGCAGTCAGGGACAGGCCCCAGAACGCTCCCACTCCTGGATCTCCCCAGCCCCCATGAGGCGACGACAAGGAGTACTGATAGACTCGGGTCACAGACAGCATGTCCAGGCAGAGCTGGGGCCAACCAGCAGGTGTCTCGCACACCAGAACCAGTCCCCTCCAGCTGTGCCTGGCCTTATTTGGTACACACACACAGAGCGAGCCCCTCACACATGCGCACGCACACACACACAGTGCCCCTCACACACACAGAGAGCGCCCCTCACACACACAAACACACACAAACAGCGGCCCTCATACACACACACACACATAGAGCGCCCCTCGCTCTGGCTGCAGTGTTTGTCCAAGTCTTGCTTGAACTTTCCCTTCCTTAGCTTTAGCCCAGTGCTCCCCTCCCTCCTACTGGGCATGGTCTGTCTACCATCCTGAGCCCTGGTTGGGTCCAGGCTGCCTCTCCCGCACCCTGGGCTGGGTGGCTTCTCATCGCTGGCACCCCGCTCTGCATGTGCTCTCCTCCTCCCCTCGGAGCTGGGCCTCGCCTCACTCCAGCTGCTTATTGCCAACATGGAGCAGGCTGGCGCCAGCTCGATCCACTCACCCTGACACTGGCATCAGTCAGCAGCGACTCCACTGAGAGCAATAGCATTACCCCAGGGGAAACTAGTGTGAGATGAGACTCAGGCTCCAGGCTCCCAGGCCTGCCCCATTGCCTGCATCGCCCAGAGAGCCCAGGCTGTGCCTCAGCCCACCTGCCCCCAGCCTCATGCCAAGACTGATGCCCCCAGCCTCATGCCCCAACCCTCGCTCTTTCACCAGAGCCAGAATGCTGAAATGTGCAGAGCTGGACTGGCCCTCACTCCCCAGCTTACCTTCCCTCCTGTGCCCCTCAGACCAGCTGCTGGGGGGCGCTGGCCTGTCAAGAGGGCTGCGGAAGGCAGAGAGCACAAGGAGTTCAGCTGACCCAGTGTGCAGTGCCTGCTGGTCAAAATGCACCTCCTAGCATGCAGAGCAGGCCTTGGCATGGGTGGGCCTTGGCACAGGCAGGCCTTGGCATGGACATGCTTTGGTGCAGGTGGGGCATTGGAGTGGGTTGGGCATTGGCATGGGCAGGACCATGGTGTGGGCTCGCCTTGGCACGGGTGGGGCCTTGGCACGGGCAGGGCCTCAGTGCAGGCAGGGCCATGGTGCAGGCAGGGCTGTGGCATTGGCAGGGCCTTGGCACAGGCAGGCCTTGGCACAGGCCAGGCCTCAGCTTGGGCAGGGCTGTGGTGCGGGCAGGGCCTTGGCACGGGCAGGGCTGTGGTGCGAGCTGGGCATCGGCAGGGCAGAGCTGTGGTGTGAGCATGACTTGGCATGGCCACAGGCACCACAATAGTGCTGCTCAGATGGAAAAGTCTGACCCCAAATGCTAGAGCTCATTAAGGCTCCAACGTGGATCACTTCACGCTGCCCGTCAGCTGTGCTGCCTCTGCTGTGGTGGGGACATTGGCTACTTTGCTTAGCCGGCCTGCATCCTGGCTGTAGTCTTGTTATACACAGTTGCCATGTCCCTCTCCAGAGCTGGCTGCATTTTGGGGGAGCTGATGACTTCTTTGTGGATAGTGTAAATCAACTGGGAAGGATGGGCAGCTTGCTAGCAACAGAGAGAATAATGAGGGGTACCTATCCTACTCCCAGGGAGGCTCGTCCCACATGATCAGTGAGGAGAAAGATCAGGTTGGCAGAGCACCTGGGTATTTGCTGAGAGGATGATACATGGGTGTGTCCTCTAGCAGAGGTCAGGGAGTCTTTCCCAGTGGGGGGAGAGGGGCGGAGGGCTGTAAGAGGCACCTCCCCCTCTCCCCGGAGAGCTGCCCCATTAGACTCATAGAATCATAGAATATCGGGGTTGGAAGGGACCGCAGGAGGTCATCTAGTCCAACCCCCTGCTCAAAGCAGGACCAATCCCCAACTAAATCATCCCAGCCAGGGCTTTGTCAAGCCTGACCTTAAAAACCTCTAAGGAAGGAGACTCCACCACCTCCCATTCCAGTGCTTCACCAGCCTCCTAGTGAAAAAGTGTTTCCTAATATCCAACCTAAACCTCCCCCACTGCAACTTGAGACCATTACTCCTTGTTCTGTCATCTGCTACCACTGAGAAGAGTATAGATCCATCCTTTTTGGAACCCCCTTTCAGAAAGTTGAAAGCAGCTATCAAATCCCCCCTCATTCTTCTCTTCTGCAGACTAAATAATCCCAGTTCCCACAGCTTCTCCTCATAAATCATGTGCTCCAGCCCCCTAATCATTTTTGTTGCCCTCCGCTGGACTCTTTCCAATTTGTCCACCTCCTTTTTGTAGTGTGGGGCCCAAAACTGCACATAGTACTCCAGATGAGGCCTCACCAATGATGAATAGAGGGGAATGATCACGTCCCTCGATCTGCTGGCAATGCTCCTACTCAGAGGTGAAAGTAAGTCGGTATGCCCCAGTACGGCATACTGGCAAGAGCCGGTGTGCCGTACTGGGGTGGATCGGCTTCCACAGGTGCAATTTAAAGCATTGGCTGGAGCCCCTGGCCCTTTAAATTGCTGCCAGAGCCCCACTGCTGGAGCCCTGGGGTAGCGGCGGCGGGGCTGGGGCGGTGATTTAAAGGGCCTGGGGCAGTAGCAGCGGCCAAGCTCTGGGCCCTTTAAATCATCCCCGGAGCTGCCGCTTCCCCAGGGCTCCGGCAGGCTCCGGGGATGATTTAAAGGGCCTGGGGTGGTAGTGGAGGCCGAAGTCCCGTCCCCGGAGCCCTGGGGAAGCGGCAGTGGGGCTCCAGGGATGATTTAAAGGGCCCAGGGCTCCAGCCTCAACTACCACCCGGGGCCCTTTAAACCACTGCCAGAGCTCCCTGCTGCCGCTGTTACCCCAGGGAGGGGGAAGGAGGCACTGGCCGGTACAGGGTGGGCTGGGGCTGGCTCTGACCTCCCCCAGCCTCGCCCCTTCTGCCCAAGGCCCCGCCCCTTCCGGGGCCTGAGCTGGGCCCAGCCCCGTACCGGTAAGTCCCTAGACTTACTTTCACCCCTGCTCCTAATTATACAGCCCAAAATGCTGTTAGCCTTCTTGGCAAGAAGGGCACACTGTTGACTCATATCCAGCTTCTCGTCCACTGTAACCCCTCGGTCCTTTTCTGCAGAACTGCTGCCAAGCTACTCGGTCCCTAGCCTGTAGTGGTGCATGGGATTCTTCCGTCCTAAGTGCAGGACTCTGCACTTGTCCTTGTTGAACCTCATCACATTTCTTTTGGCCCAATGTCCTAAATTGCCTAGGTCCCTCTGTATCCTATCCCTACCCTCCAGTGTATCTACCACTCCTCCCAGTTTAGTGTCATCTGCAAACTTGCTGAGGGTGCAATCCACACCATCCTCCAGATCATTAATGAAGCTATTGAGCAAAACCAGCACCAGGAACCGATTCTTGGCGCACTCTGCTTGATACTGGCTACCAACTAGACATGGAGCCATTGATCACTACCCATTGAGCCCGATGATCTAGCCAGCTTTCTATCCACCTTATAGTCTGTTCATCCAGCCCATACTTCTTTAACTTGCTGGCAAGAATACTGTGGGAGACCATATCAAAGGCTTTGCTAAAGTCAAGGAATAAGATATCCACTGCTTTCCCCTTATCCACAGAGCCAGTTATCTTGTCATAGAAGGCAATTAGTTAATCAGGCATGACTTGTCCTTGGTGAATCCATGCTGACTGTTCCTGATCACTTTCCTCACATCTAAATGCTTCAGAATTGATTCCATGAGGACCTGCTCCATGATTTTTCCAGGGACTGATGTGAGGCTGACTGGCCTTTAGTTCCCCAGATCCTCCTTCCCTTTTTCCATTAGCCCTTTTCCAGTCATCCAGGACCTCCCCCGATCACCATGAGTTTTCAAAGATAATGGCCAATGGCTCTGCAGTCACAACCACCAACTCCTTTAGCACCCTCAGATGGAGTGCATCCGGCGCCATGGACTTGTGCTTGTCCAGCTTTTCTAAATAGTCCTGAACCACTTCTTTCTCCACAGAGGGGTGGTCACCTCCTCCCCTTACTGTGCTGCCCAGTGCAGTAGTCTGGGAGCTGACCTTGTTCGTGAAGACAGAGGCAAAAAAAGCATTGAGTACATTAGCTTTTGCCACATCCTCTGTCACTAGGTTGCCTCCCTCATTCAGTAAGGGGCCCACACTTTCCTTGACCTTCTTCTTGTTGCTAAGGTACCTGAAGAAACTCTTAACATCTCTTGCTAGCTGCAACTCCAGCTGTGATTTGGCCTTCCTGATTTCACTCCTGCATGCCTGAGAAATGTTTTTATACTCCTCTCTGGTCATTTGTCCAATCTTCCACTTCTTGTAAGCTTCTTTTTTGTGTTTAAGATCAGCAAGGATTTCACTGTTAAGCCAAGCTGGTCGCCTGCCATATTTACTATTCTTTCGACTCATCGGGATGGTTTGTCCCTGTAACCTCAACAGGGATTCCTTGAAATACAGCCAGCTCTCCTGGACTCCTTCCCCCCTCATGTTATTCTCCCAGGGGATCCTGCCCATCAGTTTCCTGAGGGAGTCAAAGTCTGCTTTTCTGAAGTCTAGGGTCCATATTCTGCTGCTCTCCTTTCTTCCTTGTGTCAGGATCCTGAACTCAACCATCTCATGGTCACTGCCTCCCAAGTTCCCATCCACTTTTGCTTCCCCTACTAATTCTTCCCCGTTTATGAGCAGCAGGTCAAGAAGAGCTCTGCCCCGAATTGGTTCCTCCAGCACTTGCATCAGGAAATTGTCCCCTACACTTTCCAAAAACTTCTTGGATTGTCTGTGCACTGCTGTATTGCTCTCCCAGCAGATATCAGGGTGATTGAAGTCTCTCATGAGAACCAGGGCCTGCGATCTAATCATTTCAGTTAGTTGCCAGAAGAAAGCCTCGTCCACCTCATCCCCTTGGTCCGGTGGTCTATAGCAGACTCCCACCACGACATCACCCTTGTTGCTCATGCTTCTAAACTTAATCCAGAGACTCTCAGGTTTTTCTGCAGTTTCATACTGGAGCTCTGAGCAGTCATACTGCTCTCTTACATACAATGCCACTCCCCCCCATTTTCTGCCCTGCCTGTCCTTCCTGAACAGTTTATATCCATCCATGACAGTACACCAGTCATGTGAGTTATCCCACCATGTTTCTCTTATTCCACATAGGCTTAGGCACTCACCCCAGGGCCAAGTCCTGCCAGTGGGGCACCTGGGGGCTCATGACCATATCCCTGGGGCCGTGCCCTGCCAGTGGGGCACCTGGGGGCTTGTCAATCCCCTCCCATCTCTGGGGCTGGGGCCTGCCAGCGGGGTGCCTTGGGGCTTATTGCCACCAGGTGGTACAGATCCCACCACCACCTGCCCCAGGTGGTGCAACCCTTCTCCTCCCCATGCCTGCACGATCCCAGGTCCCTCACTGCCCCTCCTGCCCCAGACTGCTGCCCAGGGCCAATCAGAGGTGGGGCCAGGAGGGCCATTTGGCCTAGGCCTCAAGCTAAGAGATGGCCTCAAATTTAGAAACTTGTTAATTTTTTGGCATTTGATAAGTTTCGCAACTTGGTTTTATGCGCCTCCCTATCGGACCAAAATGTGACACTCTCCCAGCTTAGAGCTGCAAATTTAAGCAAATAAGAGATGTGATTTGGCAAAAGACATAATTTTTTTGTTAACTGATACAAATTTTGTCATATTAAAGAGTTTAAAATGTTCATAAATATTAATAAAAATATATCAGTTCTGATGGCACAAGATTAGACCGTGATGAATGTGTCCTCTCAGATCAGCCAATTATATAAATAAACCACTACGAGTGGCTGGTGCTGGATCAAGTGTGTGTTGAAAGGTAGAGAATTGTTACATTTTAGTGTCTTTGTAGTTTTCCATCTAGTTGACTAAGGAATTATTTATGTGTGAGAATTCCTCATTATTATCTTCATATGGTAGCTAAAAGAGGTGAATGGTTGGTTGTTTGAGCCCTAGCTTGGTAGCTTGGCTGTCATTATAGGCTTTCATAGTCTATAGGCCCAATTCATGGTGAAAATTTGTGAGGACAATCTTGTACAGTGAGTTTCATGAGATCATGTCTGAAATTTTTGGACATTATCCCTCTGTCTGTAACCATGTCTGTGTTTACTATATATATGTCATCCCTTTGTCTTCAGTTCAGCCCGTTATATTATACCTTGCGTGCTTGAATTTTGATTCAGTGATAAGGATAATAACCTGTCTGCCTGTGTCATTTTGTGTTCTTAATTAGTATTCCTTCGTTTTAAGTCTTTGCAGCATTTGCATACCATTCAGCATTTGTTGTACATGTTTACAGTAGAAGATTTCAAGTGTAGATAAGCTACTTATTTACAGCAGAATATTTCAAGTGTGGATAGGCTATATACTGACCAGATAGCTCACTATGAAGAGGAGATTTGAAAGTGGTGCAAGCAAGAGACGGCGAAAACAATTTAGTGAAGCAGCCACTAAGACCTCAAAGCCAATAACTTAATTTTTCAAACCACTCGAAAACACACCTTACCCAACAAACAATGCTACAGATAATGAAAACTCCACAACTGCAACAGGTGATATTTCAATGCCAATGCCAATACCTGAACGTGAGGACAGTAGTCAAGAAGGAGATGTGCCAGTAGTAACAGATGCAGCAGAAGATCCTGTGTACGATCAAGAAACTCAACAGCAACAGGAAGATGTAGATCTTACGCAGCAAGAGCAATTTGCTCAGGTTTGACCGTGACTGACATTGGAATTATTGACAAGAGCAATGCTGCCCAAATGCAATCTTTTCTTCAAATTAGTTGTTCTGAAATTCCAAGTAACATGCCACGAGATGCTGATAATCATGCTTTCCATACTTGTCTGCTGAGAAAAACTCTTCCAAATGGTGAGACCTGCACAACAGACTGGTTATGCTGGAGTACGGAAAAACAATCTTTGTACTGTGCACCCCTCTTCATTTTGAACAAAAGTGCTGCAAATGCATCAGTTCTCTCTGATCAGTCAGGATGGAGCATCAACCCGGATTGGAGGAAGTTGAAAGACTGAATACCATCACATGACAGTTTGTCACACACAAAGAAAACTATGTTGCATGGAAATCAGCCAGTAGGGCAGCATCAGATGAAAGTTCAGTTGAGAATTTACTCTTGACTGAACTCTCTACAGAAACTAATGACTGGAAAAAACTTCTTGAGCACATCCTGCATGTCATCCTTTTTCTTTCTGAGTGGGGATTGGTTTTCTTTTTTCCAGTTAACGTACTGGTGATCGTGCAAATGGAAACTTTCTAGGCATAGTTGAGCTCCTCAGCAAATATGACCCACTTTTATCAGAGCATGTTAAACATGTTCGAGAATGGCAAGAGAGACAAAAGCGCATGCAAGTCCATTATCTCTCCACACACATACAAAATGAGTTTATTGAGCTATGTGGGTCATTCGTACAAATAACAATTCTTGATGAGATTCAAAATGCCAGGTATTTTTCAATCATTGTTGATGCCACTCCAGATTGTTCTCACAAGGAACAGACTACTATGGTTATTCAATATGTTAAGATTGTAGACAGCTCAAAATTTTCAATTGAAGAAAGGTTTATTTTGTTTGATAATTTCATGAGAAAAACTGGAAAAGAAATTGCTGCTCGAATATTAGCAATTCTAGAAGGTTTTAAGTTAGATTTTCAAGTCTGCATTGGTCAAGCCTATGACAATGGATCTAATATGGCAGGGAAGTACAAAGGTGTACAAGCAGTTCTGCTTGAGCATAATTCAAACTGTATTTTCTCCAGCTGTGGAAACCACACACTAAACCTTGTAGGTGTTGACTGTGCTGAATTATGCCAGGAGGCAATTACTTACTTTGAGTCTGTTCAGCAAATGTACAATCTCTTCAGTAGCAGTCCACAAAGGTGGGAAATTCTGAAGCAGTATCTTCCTTCATTGGATGTCCAAAACTAGATGGTCTACACGGACTGATTGTGTTCAACCAGTTGCGCAGCATTTGAATTCAGTGAGAAAGGCTTTAAATGAGCTTGAATCTCTTGATTTCACTGCACAGGCTCAAACTGAACTTCAGACTATTCAGAAGCACATGTCCAAATTTGAATGCATTCTGATGTCATCTTTGTGGATGAAGCTACTTACACTGATCCACCAAACTAATCTGGTAATTGAAGCATGCAATGGTACAGTTGATGTTGAGAGGGATAACATTGAAAGTCTTATCAATGACATTCAACAGATTCGTGAACAATGGGATGCAATCCTGACTTACTCCAAATTAGTAGCACAGAATATTGGCATTTCATTTGAGTTCTCCTCCAATCACAACTAACCTACTGAATCCAATGCTGAGCAGCATTATAGGGTCAATGTCTTCCCTGTCATCGCTGACTCTATTCAATCATGTCTTACACATCACTTTGAGTCACTGCAACTAATTTGTACACTTTTTGGGTTTCTTTGGCAGTTCAATAGACTGAGTAATGAAGATCTACTTTCTGCAGCTGAACAATTTCAGCAACAGTGCAACAAAGAAATCTCAAAAGATCTTAGTGGCGAGGTCATCTTCCTCAAACAAATATATTCCACAAACTTTAAATTGGATTTCAAGCCACAGGAATTGCTTTAAGAAATATTCAAACTTGGACTCTCTGGGGTGTTTCCTAATAGCACAATTGCATTGCGTATTTTTGTCAGTTTGCCAGTGGCTTTAGGTGAACACACCTTCAACATGTTGAAGCAGGGAAAGAACTATCACCGTTCAACTTTGGGACAAGAGCATTTGAATGGGCTCGCTATGCTTAATATCAACTGTGACATTGCACAAAAGCTAGATTTTTCCTCAATAATTAGTGCATTTTTACAGAAAAAGGCTAGAAAAGCATTTGTTAAATAAAAAAATATTCATATTATGTCTCAGTCTTTTTTGGTGCCTTATTTTGTTTTCATATGTCATCATTTTTTATTTTTAATATGGTTAGGAGCCTCAAAAGCTAGAAGTGGCCCGGCCCCCTCTGGACCTCTGAAAGGGCCTGCTCGGGCAAGCTCAGATTTCGACTCCCTCCACCAGGGGCAGCAGGTCTTGGGCAGGCTCAGGCTTCAGTTCCACATCCTAGGGTTGTGTAGTAATTTTTGTTGTCAGAAGGGGGTTGCAGTGCAACGAAGTTTGAGAACTCCTGATAATCCAAAGGAAAGATAGTAAGAGGCCCATTGGGCTCCATCAGGAGCTCTTTAGCGATCTGAAAATCTAAAAGGAATCCTAGAAAAAGTGGAAACATGGACCAGAGGCGAATTAAGATTTATTGGGGCCCTGAGCACAAAGAACATTTGGGCCCCCCACACTGAACTTGCCATGGGACCCTGCCCCCTGCTCCTCCCTCAGAGGTTCCAGTGCTCCTGCGGGGGCCCCCAAATTGGCCAGGGCCCTTGGGCACAGGCTCATGGGCCCATGTGTTAATCCGCCCTGACATGGACAAATTAGTAAGGATGAGTACAAAAGAAGAGCACAAGACTAAAGAGTGTAGACACAAAATCAGAAAGGTTGACACAAAATGAGTTACACCTAGAGACAATAAAAAGAGGTTATTTAAATAAATGAGGAGTAAGAGAAAGACAAAGAAGAGCGTAGGTCTGCTATTTAGTGTGGAAGGAGAACAAATAACTGATGGTATCAGGAAGGCGGAGGTATTAAATGCCTGCTTTTCTCTAGTCTGCACTAAAAATGTTAATGTTACCAGATGCTTAACATGATTAATATTAACAACAAGGCAGAGTGAATGCAAGACAGATGAGGGAAAGACCAGGTTAAAGAATGTTTATGTAAGCAGATAAGCAGGACCTGATGAAATTCACTTGAGGACAGTGGTCACCAACTGGTCAATCCTAGAGATTCTCCCACTCCCAGTCGATGAGATCTCTGGTGGTGCAGCGTGCAGCTAAAGCAGGCTTGCTCCCTGCCTGCCCTGGCCCCACACTGCTCCCGGAAGTGGCCAGCATGTCCCTGCGGCCCCAGGGTGGGCAGGGTGGGCAGGGGTATCCCTCCACATGCTGCTCCTGCCTGCAAGCACCACCCCCGCAGCTCCCATTGGCCAGGAACGCATTGGCCCCTTCTGGGAGTGGCATGGGGCTGGGGTAGGCAGGGAGCCTGCCTTAGCCTTGCTGTGCCACTGACGGGAGCTGCCCAGTGTAAGTGCCACCTGGCGGGAGGCCGCACCCCAACCCCCCAGGCCCCTCCCAGAGCCAGCACCCCGTGCCCCTTCCTGCACTCCAACACTCTGCCCCAGCCCTGAGCCGCCTCCTGCACCCAAACTCCCTCCCAAAGCACTCACCCTGCACCCCTTCCTGCACCCTAACACTCTGCACCAGCCTGGAGCCCCCTCTTGCACCAAAACGATATTCAATATCTTCATAAATGATCTGGAGGATGGTGTGGATTGCACTCTCAGCAAATTTGCGGATGATACTAAACTGGGAGGAGTGGTAGATACGCTGGAGGGGAGGGATAGGATACAGAAGGACCTAGACCAATTGGAAGATTGGGCCAAAAGGAATCTGATGAGGTTCAATAAGGATAAGTGCAGGGTCCTGCACTTAGGACGGAAGAACCCAATGCACAGCTACAGACTAGGGACCGAATGGCTAGGCAGCAGTTCTGCGGAAAAGGACCTAGGGGTGACAGTGGACGAGAAGCTGGATATGAGTCAGCAGTGTGCCCTTGTTGCCAAGAAGGCCAATGGCATTTTGGGATGTATAAGTAGGGGCATAGCGAGCAGATCGAGGGACGTGATCGTTCCCCTCTATTCGACATTGGTGAGGCCTCATCTGGAGTACTGTGTCCAGTTTTGGGCCCCACACTTCAAGAAGGATGTGGATAAATTGGAGAGAGTCCAGCGAAGGGCAACAAAAATGATTAGGGGACTGGAACACATGAGTTATGAGGAGAGGCTGAGGGAGCTGGGATTGTTTAGCCTGCAGAAGAGAAGAATGAGGGGGGATTTGATAGCTGCTTTCAACTATCTGAAAGGGGGTTCCAAAGAGGATGGCTCTAGACTGTTCTCAATGGTAGCAGATGACAGAACGAGGAGTAATGGTCTCAAGTTGCAGTGGGGGAGGTTTAGATTGGATATTAGGAAAAACTTTTTCACTAAGAGGGTGGTGAAACACTGGAATGAGTTACCTAGGGAGGTGGTAGAATCTCCTTCCTTAGAGGTTTTTAAGGTCAGGCTTGACAAAGCCCTGGCTGGGATGATTTAACTGGGAATTGGTCCTGCTTTGAGCAGGGGGTTGGACTAGATGACCTTCTGGGGTCCCTTCCAACCCTGATATTCTATGATTCTATGATTCTATGAAAACTCCCTCCCAGACTTTGCACCCCTCACCCCCACCCCCTGCCCCAAGCTCAGCCCAGAGCCCCCTCCCACACTGAGAACCCCTTGGCCCCAGCCCAGAGCCCGCACTCCCTTCCAAGCCCCAAGCCCCTACCCCAGCCCAGTGAAAGTGAGTGAGGGTGGGGGAGAGCAGCGATCGAGTCAGTGGGGTGAGGCTTTGGGAAAGGGGCGGGGTAGATCCTGGGTTGCCCTTACATTCAAAAAATGATCTTGGGCTTAAAAAGGTTGGAGACCGCTGCTCTAGTGTATGTACATAACTAGCTGAAGCAATCTCTGAATCATTAGCGATTATCTTTGAGAACTCATGGAGGGCAGCTGAAGTCCCAGACAACTGGAGAAGGGCAAACATAGTCGGGGTGAAAGTAAGTCTAGTGACTTACTGGTACGGGGCTGGGCTGGGGCCGGCTCTGGCCCCCGGAAGGGACGGGGTCTCAGGCAAAGAGGGCGGGGCTGGGGGAGGTCAAAGCCAGCCCCGGCCCACCCTGTACCGGCAAGTGCCTCCTTCCCCCTTCCCGGGGTAACAGTGGCAGCCGGGGGCTCTGGCAGTGGTTTAAAAGGCCCCGGGTGGTAGCAGAGCCCGGAGCCCTGGGCCCTTTAAATCACCCCCGGAGCCCCACCGCCGCTTCCCCAGGGCTCCGGCAGCAGGGCTCCAGGGACGGGGCTCCGGCCGCCACTACCACCCCAGGCCCTTTAAATCATCCCCGGAGCCTGCCAGAGCCCTGGGGAAGCGGCGGCAGGGCTCCGGGGATGATTTAAAGGGCCCAGGGCTTGGCCGCCGCTACTGCCCAGGGCCCTTTAAATCGTCGCCCCAGCCCCGCCGCCGCTACCCCAAAGCTCCGGCAGCAGGGCTCTGGCAGCAATTTAAAGGGCTGGGGGCTCCAGCCGCTGCAGGCCCTTTAAATTGCACCTGGGGAAGCCAATCCACTCTGGTACGGCACACCGGCTCTTGCCGGTACATCGTACCGGGGCATACCGGCTTACTTTCACCTCTGAACACAGTACAGGTCTTTACAAAGGAGAACACAGAGGACCTGGGGAATTATAGACCAGTCAGCCTAACTTTACTACTAATTTGTTCCAGTATCTTTCCCGTATCAATCAGTTTGTAAGCACTTACAGGATAATCAGGTGAGAAATAATAATCAACATGGATTTGTCACTAACAAATCATGCCAATCCAACCTAATTTCCTTCTTTGGCAGGGTTACTGGCCTAATGGAGGGGCGAAGCAGTAGACATGCTCTAACTTGTTTTCAGTAAATTTTTGACATAGTCCCACATGACATTCTCATAAGCAAACTAGGGCAATGTGGTCTAGATGAAATCACTATAAGGTGGGTGCGCAAGTGGACAAAAACCTGTTCTCAACTTTATCAGTGGTTTGCTGTCAGATTGGGAGGGTGCACTGAGTGGGGGCCCGCAGGGGTCTGTCCTGGGTCCAGGACTGATCACTATTTTCATTAATAATTTAGAGAATGGAGTGGAGAGTGTGCTTATAACATTTGCAGATGACACCTGGCTAGGAGGGGTTGCAAGGAAATGAGCCAGCAATGTGATACTGTTCTGAAGAAGGCAAATGTCTTTCTGGGGTGTTGTATTGTTGAAAAGGAACCCCTAGATATTGAACACAGTCCTGGTTGTTGACAGCTCCACCTCGCAGAAGGGTTACATAGTCATGCTTTGTAATTTGACCTAGTTTCTACTTTTTGTGGGGTTTGAACTGGTAAGTGACGTTGGGAGCAGCTAAAGGGCAAAAAAATCCAGACCAGGGTGGAATTGTAGGAAAGCCTTGGAGGACTAGCAGAGTCTGAGCTGATTAGCTTGTGTCCACACTGCAAGTGGTCAGGTGACTGGGCTTCACCCAGTAGCCAGGAGAGGCCAGCTCGCTGGGGTGGATGCGCCCACACCATGGATGGTGTGTGAACCTACCATTGGGGAAGACTAGCTCCTGTCCCCATCCCTTCTGCTTGAGGCTCTCCCCTCCCCCACTGGAGCCCAGAGCCCCCTACCGCAGCCACCAGCCCCCCATTCCAGGCCCAGGCCACCTGAGTACCCCCAGACCTGGAGTGCTGGGCAGATGGTGCGGCCCTAGCACCCCTGGTCCCCAGTCCAAGAATGCCAGGCAGGCAGCATGGCCCTGGTGCCCCCAGCCCCACAGCATTGGGCATGGCCCCAGCACCCCGGCCCTGGAGCACTGGGCAGAGCGAGCACCGGCCCCAGCCACCCCAAGTCCCAGCTACAGGCCATCCTAGCCCCAGGTGGGTGGAAGAGCGGGAAGCCAGAGGGAGCCCTTGGGCGGAGTGTAAGGAGGGCCACGTTGTGCTTCTTTGGGGAGCCTTAGCCTCCCCGGCCTATGATACCCGCAGCCCATGACCGCACCTTCAGGCAAGAAGATTTTGTGTGTGTTTGGGAGCTAAGAGCCAAGGCCCCACGTAGGCCCTTGTTACAGGTGGTTCTTTGTGTGCGTGTCTGGGCTGGTGGGTGACAGTGGCCTCTGAGATGGGCAAACACTAGGCTGTTTAACACCTCCGCCTCCTGCCTTTTTAAAAACACAAATCAGTGTCTAAGAACTTGCTCAGACAAGCTGCATGGCCCTGAGCCCAAGCCAGCCCTGTCTGGAAGCCATGCTCCCCAATGGAATGGAAGAAGCGCTGCTGGCTGACGTGACACGTTCCAGGGCCAAAGGGTTGGCTAGAAAGAACACTATGGAGTGGAGAGGAGGGCTGGGCATTGGGAGCCTCCAGGACAGAGGTCACAGGACAGTTCTGGTACATGGGCGATCCTAGAGGCCCTGGAGTTCCCTTCCCTACAACACGTTCCCTTGTGTCAGGAGTGCTGTGAGGCTCTTCTGAGCTGTGGCTGGCTGCCACATTGGCCTGGGCCATCCCTGTGCTGCTGGCATTGGACATAGGGTTGCCAGGTGTCTGGTTTTTGACTAGAACACCCAGTCAAAAAAGGACCGTGGCGACTCTGGTGGGCACCACTGACCATGGTGTTAAAAGTCTAGTAGGCACAGGGCTGGCAAGCTCTCTACCTGGTTCCGCGTGGCTCCCGGAAGCGGCCAGCATGTTCGACTCCTAGATGTAGGGGTGGTCCTGAGGGCTCCATGTGCTGCCTCTGCCCCAAGCACCGGCTGCGCAGCTCCCATTGGCTGGGAACGCGGCCAGTGGGAGCTGTGGGGGCAGTACCTATAGGCAGAGGCAGCACACAGAGTCACCTGTCTGTGCCTTCACCTAGGAGCCAAACATTCCAGCTGCTTCCAGGAGCCGCCTGAGATCAGCGCTGCCCGGAACCCATACCCCTCTCTCCCTCCCACACCCAAACTCCATTCTGGAACCTGTACCCCAAACCCCCTTCTGGGCCCCAACCCCCGTCTCAGCCCTGAGCCCTCTCCCACACTCCAAACTCCTCATCCTTGGCCCCATCTCAGACCCTGCACCTCCAGCTGGAGCCCATACCCTCTCCCACACACCAACCTCCTGCCTCATCCTGGGGCCCCCTCTCACACTCTGAACGCCTCAGCCCTACTCCCCAGCCTGGAACCCCCTCCTGCACCCCAAACCCCTCATTCCTGGACCCACCCCAGAGCCCACCCCCAGGTGGAGCCCTCACCCCCTCCCTCACTCTAACTCCCTGACCCAGCCCAGAGCCCCCTCCCGCACCCTGAACCCCTCATTTCTGGCCCCACCCCAAGCCCACTCCCCCAGCTGGAGCCCTCATCCTCTCCCACACCTCAACCCCGTGTCCCAGCCCGGTGAAAATGAGCAAGTGAGTGAGGTTGGGGGAGAGTGAGCTACAGAGGGAGGGGAGATGGAGTGAGCGGGGGCAGGGTCTCAGAGAATGGGTGGGGCAGAGGGCGGGACAAGGATGTTTTGTGCAGTTAGAAAGTTGGGAACTCCAGTTGGACACATGATGTATGAACTAACATGTCCTTGTAATGGACCTTTCATCCAAGGGCAGAGAGCAGGGACTCAGCATGCCACAGCATGCCCAGCGCTGGGCAACTGTCTGAGAAAGGCTGCCTCCCTCAAGCAACCCACTGTGCCCTTCTGAAGGGAGGGCCTGTGTGTCCAGAGCCAGGTGGCTGTGGGTAGGCATGGCAGAGAGTTGGGCAGGGCAGGATAATGCTAAGCAGGGGGGTGAGGGGCATTATCAGCAATGTAAGAAGAATGTGCCCCAGAAACCACCCTCAGCTCAACTGTAAAAGGCAAACGGGCACCAGTCCATGCCCTCTCTGCCTGCTGTGGGCTGAGCAAAGAGCTTGATGGCAGCCCATTGGCAGCACTGGCTCTGGCTCTGCTCAGGTCCCGTCTAGTAGATCACATGGGACAATGCAAGATGTGGGCACTGTGGGCTGGGGATGCCACCATAATGACACCACTCACTCTGGCTAACCATGGGGTTGGCTTCCATAATGATCCTCTCCTAGCAGTGGGCTCCTCCAGCTCCCACAGCTGCAATGGAAGGACTCCCAGTAACCCCTGGAAAGCCAGCGCTGTCACCTGCAACTTCCCAAGAGCCTGTGTGATGAGGTGACGAGTTTGGCTGCTAAAGGTCACAGTGCTGATGTAAGGTTCTTAGATGCCTGCAAGACCTTTGACTTGAGACAGCACGACACTTTGAGTAAAAAAACTAGAATGATATAAAATTAACATGGCACGTGATGAATGGATTAAATGCTGGCTGGCAGATAGGGCTCAAAATGGAACCATGAATGGGGAATTGTCATCAAGTGGATGTTTTTCAAATGGGTCCCACAGGGCGCGGTTCTTGGCCCTACGCTATTTAACATGTGTATCAATGACCCAGAGAAAAATGTCACTGCTAAAGTTGGCAGCTGCCACACAAATTGGGGCACGGTAAATAACGAGAGGATAGGTCACTGGAAGGGAGGGATCTCGATCGCTTGGTAAGCTGAGTGCATGCAAACAGGTGACATTTGAATACAGCAAAATGGAAATGTGGAGGCTGGGGACAAAGAACTCAGAGCATGCGCACTGGTTGGGGGCCCTGTCCTGGAAGCAAAGACTCAGACATTGAGTTTCTGGCTTACTGGCCAGCGCTCCCTGGAAGTGGGAAGTAGCAAGGGGCCTGCGAGCTCTTCCAGGGCTGGGCAGGGAGCCCCAGCTGGGACAGGGGACACAATGCCAGGGGATAAGAGCTGGGGGCGGGCCTGATACCAACCACAGCAAATGCATACAGCTGCACATGGGAGCAAGCCTCCAGGCAGGAAGATGTGGCCACCTTGCCATAGGGAGCTGGGGCAGCAGCAGGCCCTCTCAGAGGTCCAGAGAGGCCCAGGACACTTCAAGCTTTTGAGGCCCCGACCATAATAAAAAATATTGACACATGAAAACAAAATGGCTGCTCAGAGGCCATGTACTGGGTGGACATGAAGGAGAGGGAACCCCCCACACTCAGTCTCTATGTGGGTGAGAACCCCCTGCATGGTGCCCCTCATGCAGAGAATCCCCACCCCCCCACACACACTGTCCTTTGTGACCTCCCCTGCACGCTGCCCCTTGGTCTGGCAGGTCCGGGAACAGTACTGCCACAGCTCCCAGCAGGCCATGGAGATGCTTCCACCCCCCATGGGACCCCTACTAGCCTCACTTTGCATGATCTGCCCTCCCCCACCCCGCCCCCCCGAGCCCTGCCCCACAGCACAGAACCCCCCTGTGCAGAGCTCTGCCCTTCACCCAGAGGTGAAAGTAAGCCGGTACGCCTCAGTTCAGCGTACCGGTAAGAGCTGGTGCGCCATACCAGGATCGGCTTTCCCAGATGGCAATTTAAAGCCTTGGGGGAGCGGCGGTAGGACTGTGTGGGGATTTAAAGGGCCCCGGAGCTCCAGCCCCTGCTACCGCCCTGGGCCTTTAAATCCCCGCCTGAGCCCTGCTGCCCGAGCCCTGGGGTAGTGGTGGCAGTCAGGAGACCTCAGAGCTCCTCAGTGATTTAAAGGGCCAGGGGCTCCACTGCGGTAGCAACTGGAGCCCTGGGCCCTTTAAATCACCCCCAAGCCTGGGGCTCCCAGCTGCCTCTGCAGCTCGTAGCTCAGGGGTGATTTAAAGGGCCCCGGGGCTCCCAGCCACCACTACAGCAGCTGGAGCCCCGGGCCCTTTAAATCTTGATTTAAAGGGCCTGGGGATTTAAGGCCCGGCCTCTTTCAGTTAAGGCCATGCTTCTTCCAGTTGAGGCCACGCCCCCTGCTCAGGACTCCAGTGTACAGGTAAGTTCTCTAACTTACTTTCACCCCCCTCCCAGCACACCTCCCCCATTCCTTAGAATCATGGAACCTATCATTCATGATTAAGGCTAAGATTTTGTAGTCTTTATTTGTAGTAAAAGTCACGGACAGGTCACGGGCAATAAACAAAAATTCACAGAAGCTGTGACCTGTCTGTGACTTTTGCTGCTGTGGCTCCATGGTTTCCCCAACCACCTGGTGGCTGAGAGCTGTGGGGTTCCCTCTCTGTCCATGGCAGCTGGAAGCTGCAGGGTAACCATTTTGCCCAAAGAGAAAATAGGACACCCCCAGCTACTCGCCAGAGATGTCCTCTCCCCTGTACCGTGCCCATTGCTGGAACCCTGAGGAGCCCCTGTCACCTGTCGCTGGAACCTTGCAGGGGGCCCCCGTCACCTGTTGCTGCTGTCTCCGGAACCCTGCCAGGGCCCTGTTGGCTGCCAGCTCCAGAGTCCCGCAGCCCCTGGGGTTGAAGCAGAGAATGTCATGGGACTTCCATGACTTCCGTGACATAAACGTAGCCTTTGTCATGCTCACTTTCCCCACATTGCTTTCCACCTTCAGATTTGCAAACAATTCCTCCCTGTCAGTCAGAATTAAGTCTATCCCCCTTATTACTTCCTCCACCTTCTGAAATAAGTTGTCCCCAACACATTCCAAGAACTTAACTGGACATTTTGTGTATTGCTGTGTCGTTTTTCCAGCAGATGGCTGGGTAGTTAAAGTCCCCCATTACTCCCAGGGCTTGTCTTTTGGATACTTCTGTTATTTGTTCTTGAAATGCCTCATCCACCTCCTAGACTCATGGACTTTAAGGCCAGAAGGGACCATCACGACCATCTAGTCTGACCTCCTTCACATCATAGACCACAGAACGTACCCCACCCACTCCTGTAGTAGGCCCACAACCTCTGGCTGAGTTACTGATGTTCTCAAATCCTGATTTAAAGGCTTCAAGTTAGAGAGAATCCACCATTTACTCTAGTTCAAACCAGCCAGTGACCTGCATCCCACACCGCAGAGAAAAGCAAAAAAACTCAGGGTCTCTGCCAGTCTGACCTGTGGCAAAATTCCTTCTTGACCCCAAATATGGTGATCAGTTAGACCCTGAGCAGGTGGGGGAGACCCAGCAGCCAGACACCTGGGAAAGGATTATTTGTAGTAACTCAGAGCCCTCCATATTTAGTGTCCTATCTCCAGTCATTGGAGATATTTGCAACTAGCTGTCACGGATTGGCCATGTCTCCAATCGTCTGGCATAGACCCCTCACTTGAATTACTCCCCTGAATCGGCCTAGCTCCTGTGTGAAATGGCACTCAAACCGCACTAATCACAATGGAGCTGCACTCCTCTGGGCATGGCATTAATGTTTGTGGGGGCACAGCCCATGGTTCTTTGCAGTTCAGTATGCTGAGCTGCTCTATCAATTCTTTCCCAGTGCATTGTGCGAGATCTTGCCTGACCTTTCTGGGCACAGAGGGGGAATTGTGGGAAGGTGTTTAGAGGATAGGCAGTGCCCAAGTGGAGTTAGCCTGTATCTACACTCCCAAGTGTTGTGTCAGCAGCTGATGAGTTGTGGGCTGTGCCCCCTGATAGGTTAGCCAGCTCGAGTTCAGAGCACCAGCACACTGGTGTGCGTTCGGGACAATGCTCCAGTTATAGCTCGAGTTGCCTCTGCAGCCCGAAGTGTCTCCCACTGAAGAGGGTAGAAAGGTTCCTCTTGCTTTGGGTGCAGGGTGGCTCAGCCCTCGGCCCATCAGGCATCCACAGTGGCAGCGACCCCTTGTGCTGCCAGAGTCCAGTTCCCACCAGTCCATGCTCTCAGATCATTCCCAGTGCCGGGGAGGAAAGGTCACTCTTTCGAAGACTTTGATTCTTTTGGCCTTCAGTAAAATCCCCCAATGGATCCAAGCCATCAGACTGGCCTGCCTGTCACTAGAGCAAGCCCAGCACATGGTAAGCACTCTAATCCCTCATGGTGTTTGTGGTCAAACAGAGAGGAGGACAAACGAGCTCTTTGGAAAGGTTATCTGAGAATTGATGGAATCACTAGAATAGCCAGCCCCGGGGTTGCGATAGAAACACATGTAGCTGACAGAGCATGCTCTGGAAAAGAAGCAGCTGAGGAAGAGAGGCAAAGATGTTTTCACCTCCTATCTCATTCGCTGACACCCCCTCTGTTGAAGAAATTGATGCATTCATTGTAGGTGACAAATACTTACAGGTACAGTTTCCCTGAAGGAAAATTTGCCAAACAGCTTCACCTTCCATGGCCCATCTTTACGTCCTTCAAGCTTGTCTTGGAAGAACGTGTCTCAGAATTCAGACTGTCTGTAAATCACATGTCCCGAATATTGTGTGTAGGGGGCAGCCGGTGCAGAGATTCCAGCTCCTGTGGCCCTCCACAGGTATTCATCAACAGTCTGACTGGCTGACCTGGCTCTTGGTGCCATCGATCGCTCCACCTGTGCTGTTGAAAAAGTGCCTGTCACTCACATAGGCTCCCCTGGCTGGGCCTGCCCTGCTGCGGTTGTACAGCAGCCATATGAGGGCCAGGGGACCCAGCTGCTCCCACAAGAGCAAGGGATGCTCCCCTGGGGTGGCCAAGATTCCCTCCTTTATCCTGCCCTTGTCTCCTGCTCACCCATGAGCTGGATGAGCAGGGCGCTGCGCAGGAGTTACTGGCTTGGCAGGGTGGGGGTGGTGGGAACCTGGGGGCAGGCATAGCTACTGTTGAGAGAAGATGGGGAAGCTCAGGACAGAGCCTGGGGTGGGATCAGAGCCGGGCAAAGAGTATTAGTGCAGACCCCTCCACACAGGCCCCACTACCATGCACCTGCACCAGCCTCGCCCCAAGCAGGAGGTACTGCAGCCACAGACTCTCACTTCAGTGCTCCCATCCCACCCCAGCAGCACTGACCCCTACTGAACCTGCCAGGCTACAGGCTCAGGGTGCCCCCAGCCCGCCCCACCACAGGCTACCCGCAGCACAGCACGTCCCGCAGGAGGACCCAGCCTGTAAGCCGAGCCCTGTTCCAGGCCTGGTTCCACTGACTCACCCCAGAGGCATGTGGCAGTTCAGAGCACAGCTAAAAATACCCCCAAGCCACCCAGATATAGAATGCAGCCAGACAAGGACAGGGGGGACCCTCTGCCCCATAACACATTGCTCTGCCCAGAGATACCTGGGCCAGGCACCCCCTGTCCACAGCCTCAGCCACAACCACCCAGCATTCCTCTGCATCCCCCTCCCCCGCTAGCTCCCACTGCCCTCCCTGACATCTCCCCTGCCTGGCACCTTCCTCCCCCGCTACCCCATGGCACCCCTGGCATCCCCGAGGGGATATTTATAGAAAAATAGGTCATGTCCAACGAACCAGAGTTCACACTTTGGTGAGATGAGGGGTTGATCTGATAAAGTTAAGAGTATAGATGTCACCTACATAGGCTTTTGTAAGGGTACCACAGCATTCTGATCAAAATATTAGTACCGTGCAATAGCGCACACATTAGATGGCAAACTGATAGAGCTCAAAGAAATCCCCTGGGGAACCATCGGTGAATAGGTATTCCTGGTGGGGTTCCCAGGGATCAGTTCTGGCCCCACACTAGGCACCACTGTCACTGCTGATAACTTGCAGATGGCATGGAGACTGGTGGATGGTGTATGCTGCTGAGGACAGGACAGCTGTACATCCCCATTGGATCACTTGGTAAGCTGGGCCCATCAAACAAGAGGTGCGTTAATATAGCCAAGTGCCAAGGTAGGTGAGCTGCCAGGGTCACGGTGCAGCAAAGCGTCCAGTATGACCTTTGGATGGACAAACGGGAGGAGAGAGTGGGGCCGGGAGCCTTGGTAATGGCCTGGGTGGGACCGACAGCGGATGTCGCATCCAGTTCTCTTAAAAAAGGAAATTAAAAAATTGGAAGGTGCAGAAAAGAGCCACAAAAATGATTCACCAGCTGGAGGAAAGACCTGAGGTGAGGCACTGACAGTGTGATCTGTTCAGCAGATCAGAGAGCAGGCTGAGAGGCGACACGTTCACAATGCATGAGCATCTTCATAGGAAGGTGACCAGCAATTATCAGGCTCTTCTGCCCAGCGGAGAAGACAACAAAGACTCACCAGCTGGAAGTTGGAGCCAGACAAATTCCAGTTAGAAACAAGGCCCAATGGTTGCCAGGGAGGTGATACGCCATTGGAACAAACTGCCAAGGGATGGGATGGATTCTCCATCTCTTGGTGCTGCTGCAGCACTTCAGTGTACACATGACTTACGCTGATGGGAAGGGTTCTCCCAGCAGGGCAGGCAATCCACCTCCCCAAGAGGCAGTAGCTGGATCAATGGAAGAATTCTTCCATCCAGCTAGTGCTGTCTGCAGACTTTACACACCCTGCGTGACGTGGCTGGGTTGACTTAACTGTTTAGTGTAGACCAGGCCTTGGTGTCTTCACATCAAACCTGGCTGCCTTTCTGGGCGGAGCTTTAGGCAAACAGGCATCCCTGGGAGCAGTCTGGGGAGCTGGGGGAGATGTAAGGGCCGGTGCCATCCAGGGGTCAGACTAGTTGAGTGAATGGTCCCTTCTGCTCTTCACCTCTCTGAACCCATGAATCTGACTCTCCCCCATTAGCTCCCCACAGCCCTTCACCATCGACCCCAGCTCGAAGGGCTGGGTGCAGGCCAAGGCATGTGGGAAGGAGACCAGGCCCTCTCTCTGCCCAGATAGCCACGTCAAGGGGAACTTTCCTGCCAAGTGCTGTCTCCAGGCTGACAGCTCAGCATGGCCTCTTGGCACCCTTCCCAGCTAGGTCAGCACCTGAAACACGCTGCCCACCCTGGGGCAGCTGCCCTTCCTCGGTGCTCGGTCTCTCCCAGAGCCAGGACCCCAGAGTTTATGGGAATGAACCTGGCAAAGGGCAGCCTGGCAAAGGCTTGGAGAATCTCACAGTCAGCACTGGCACGACAAAGCACACAGCATTCCTGGGGCCGTGGGCTGGTGACAGCTGCACCCGCTGGGCCAGGGCACAAAAGCAGCATTGACAGTGGACGCTTTGGAATGTGATGGAGCCCCACGGCCGACCTAGGACTCCCTGCCTGCCCTGGCTCTGCACAGCTCCCCAGAAATGGCCAGCATGTCCCTGCGGCCCCTAGGCACAGGGGTGATCAGGGAAGCTCTGCACGCTGCCCCTGCCCCCAGCTTTGGCTGAGAACTGCAACCAATGGGAGCCGCAGGGGCAGCGCTTGCGGGCCCAGGCAGCGAGCAGAGCCCCCTAGCCCCTCCGTCTAGGAGCCACAGGAACATGCTAGCCATTCCAGGAGATGCACGGAGCCATGGCAGGCAGGGAGCCTACCTTAGCCCTACTGCACTACCGACCGGGAGCTACCTGAGGTAAGGGTCGCCCGGCTGGAGCCCACACCTCAAGCCCCCTGCCTCAGGTTGGAAACCCCTCCCGCATCCTAACTCCCACCCACACTCCTGCCCCAGCCCTGAGCCCCCTCCTGTACCCCAAACCCCTCATCCCCAGCCCCACCCCAGAGCCTGCACCCCCTGCTGGAGCCCACACCTACTCCCACACCCCAACCCCCTGCCCCATCCTGAGCCCACTCCCGCACTCCAAACCCCTCGGCCCCAGTCCAGAGCCCCCTCCTACACCCCAAACCCCTCATCCCCGGCCCCACCCCAGAGCCTGCACCCCCAGCTGGATCCCTCACCCCCTCCCATCCTGGAGCCCCCTCCTGCACCCTGAACCCCTCATTCTGGCCTTACCCCAGCCCCCTCCCCTAGCCAGAGCCCTCACTCCCTCCCGCACCTTAATCTGTGCCCCAGCCCATTAAAAGTGAGTGAGGGTGGGGGAGAGCGAGCGACAGCTGGAGGGGGGGATGGAGTGAGTGGGGGCAGGGCCTCAGAGAAGGGACAGGGCAGGGTGTTTGGTTTTGTGCAATTAGAAAGTTGGCAACCCTGGGGGGGGGTATCACTGTGTTGTAACTGCCAGTCATGTGCCCAGCCTGGAGCTGGCCAGGGCCAAGCTACCCCAGCGAGCCTGTGGGCAAGGCTGTAGGCAGAGGCTGGTGCTGCTGTCAGCAAGCCCGAGCAGAGTGCACCCAGCACAGCATGCCCCACCAGCTGTAGCACAGACAGAGCTGCTCATGGTCTGTAACTTAGCACTGCTGCAGTCAGGCACCCTTCCCCCAGGGAATGGATTGCTGCAGGCTGGACGAAGCCTTTGCTAACTGTACCCCTGGGTGGGCATGCGTGGGGAGCATGGGTTTGCTTGTGGACAGGGACAGCCATAAGAAAAATGGTGCCCTGAGAAAACTTGTATTTTGCCCTTTCATACCTCAAGGTGAGAACAGAGGCAAAGGACACTGCAGACAATACAACACTACTCAAGATAGTTAAGTCCAAAGCAGACTGTGAAGAGCTACAGAGGGATCTCACAAAACTTGGTGACTGGCCAATAAAATGGCAGATGAAATTCAATGTTAATTAATGCAAAATAATGCACATTGGAAAACATAATCCAACTATACATATAAATTATGGGGTCTAAATTAGCTGTTCCCACTCAAGAAAGAGATGTTGGAGTCATTGTGGATAGTTCTCTGAAAACTCAATGTGCAGCGGCAGTCAAAAAAGTGAACAGAATGTTGGGAATCATTAAGAAAGGGATAGATAAGAAGACAGAAAATATCATATTGCCTCTATATAAATCCAGGGTACGTCCACATCTTGAAAATTGCATGCAGATGTGGAAGGAGGTATATGGGGAGTGCATATGTTTGCGCTTGTGGGAGGAGGTGTAAAATTCTTGTACTTGCAGTGAACAGCCTCTATCAGTAGCTGTTAACCAGCCAACATCCAGGCTGTTAGGACCTGCGATTTTGGATCTGAGCAAAGTATTTGACGTTGGGTTCTGATCTGTTATGTCTGGCTAGTCGGGAAGTACTGTCAGAGGCTCAGTAATAATATTAACAAACCCAGGCTCTCAGGTAGCGCTTTTCACCTGTAGTTCTCAAAGCACCTTACAATGGACGGTAGTATTTTACAGATGGGGAAACTGAGGCACATAGGGTGGGCATGGCTTGCCAGAGGTCACCCATCAGGACAGTGGCAGATACAGGACTAGAACCCAGAGTGCCAATCCAGTGTTCTACACATTAGGGCACGCCACCTTGCCACTAAGCAGACGAGAGCTGTTACCCAGAGCTGTCTTGGCCACTACAGAGCTTTCAGGAGCAGAGCATCTGAAGCCTGGCTGAGGTGTCACATCACCCTGGTTATTGGGGGTTGGGGGAAGTGTGTTCCCAAAACCTGGATCCCAGTGTTAGGATGGTGCCTTACAATGCTCCTGGGCTGATGCAAAAGGCTTTGGCTTTACTTTGGTAGCAAAAAAGTCAGCCACGGGATTTCCCCCTGCGATATACTGTCAGAGCTCTTCAGAAATTGTCAGCTTAGGAAGTCTGCTAAATTCTACTGGTGAGCCATTGAGGCATCTCCCTGGTGTTTCTGCCATGACCATAACTGCAGGCCAGATACCTGGTTACTTGCACCATGGCAGATGTGGATCTGCAGGTGGAATCTTCAGAACAGGCTGGAATGTCTGCTAATCACAAGCAAACTTCCAATTACAAGAGACTCTGATCACTTGCCATCCCAGAATGCTTCCATGTCAACTCATGTCCTTTAGGACCAAGTTCCACGTATGTGGAGTTGGGCCAGGTGTGTGCCTCACCCTGTCCCTGACGTGGCTGCAATCAGTATCTTTGGAAGGAGGTTTCAGAGTAACAGCCGTGTTAGTCTGTATTCGCAAAAAGAAAAGGAGTACTTGTGGCACCTTAGAGACTAACCAATTTATTTGAGCATGAGCTTTCGTGAGCTACAGCTCACTTCATCGGATGAAGTGAGCTGTAGCTCACGAAAGCTCATGCTCAAATAAATTGGTTAGTCTCTAAGGTGCCACAAGTACTCCTTTTCTTTTTGGAAGGAGGGTGGCAAAGGGTACCCCTCCCTGGCATCCGAGGGGGTTAGCCACTGTGATGGGGCAGCTGCCCCTCACTGGCAGAAAAGGGATTAAAAGCAGCCCTAGTGAGGCTGTGCCAGAGGCAGCTAATCAGAGAAGGGCCGAAGGAAGCAGCCACTCAGGGCCAAGCAGGCCCATATAAGAAGGGAGCTGCAGGGCAGAGGAGTTCAGTTCTCTGCTGGGGGAGGGGAGACGAGACGAGACGAGACGAGACAGAGCAGTGCTGCTAGCAGGGAGCGGGAGACAGCTCCTGGTTGGCTGCAGGGGTTTGCAGGCTGAGGCCCTGAGGAAAGAGCAAAGAGGGTGCTGGGGCCATGAGGAAGTGGCCAGACAACTTGCTGCAGTAGCCACTAAGGGAAGTGGCTGAACAGTGAACTGCAGGTCCACTGGAAGGGGGGAGCACAGTGTTTGGCATGGCTGGCGGGCTGTGTCACTGAAGAGGATGCTGCAGTCCTTGGAGAAACATGGGTCCTAGAGCAGGAGTGATGGTGGCAAGGCACCACCTGAAGAGGGCTCACTAACACGCTGAACTAATTCCCAAGACAGCCAGCAGGAGGCGCCAGAGCAGTGAGCAAACCCCATCACTGCCCGCAAGGGCATACCTAGCCCCAGTGCAGACAATCTGCAAACAAGGCTTGATAGCTCCCCATTCGAAGCTGAAGTGGCAGAGCTGAGCAAGCCTTTCTCCTGAAGAGAGCTTATCCTTTGGGCCCTCATCTGCAGGAGTTTAATATTCTCAAGATCTGCAGCCAGACAAATAACTCTGGGGATGGGGAGGGGATAAAACTGCTCAACCCCTTTTGGGGAACTTGGTACTTTGTTCTGGTCTTTTAGCAGTCAGGGGTAGAGTGGCTGTTGCCTGCTGCAGTTAGCTGATTCGCAGATGCCACCTGGCCATGCTCCTCTGGCAGGGTGTAGTTTGTTGAATGACTTATGAGCTTTCTCCACATCAAGGTCCTCAGCAACACAAGAAAGCAGCTCCTAGATAGCTGTAAAATCTCCAGGCACTGGTGCAGGAGGCACATACAGGAGAAGGTGCCCAGTCAGGAGAAGGTGTTCAGCTGGTTCAAGATCTGCAAGCTGTTCTCCCTCTCTCTGTCTGCAGCCAGGGTCTGGCAACTGAGGCAGTAGGGAACGGGAACGTCTGTGTTCCTGGCCGGTAGGAGGGAGATCAGCTTCTGGATGATCCAGGTAGAGATCCTCAGCATGCCCAGCTGGGCCAAGGTGGAGACTGCAGGGGTAGGGCTGCTGATTGGGCCATTGCCCTGCCCACTCACAGAGGATCACACTTGTTCCCTCTGGCCTTGGAATCTCTGAACATCAGAGGATCCTGCGGGGCCACTCAGTGCCAAAGCAGACACGGCAACAGAGCAATCTTCCATCCCAGCACAATGCTCCGATGTGCCCAGGCCTGTCCTTCCTTTGTGACAGTTGCATGGGAACATAGCCCAGGCATTGCCAGATGGGATCAAACTCAGCATCCATCTAGCCCAGTGTGTGTCTCTGGTAGTGGCCAGCACCAGGTGCTGCAGGGAAAGGTGTAAGAACCAGCAGGAGAAGAGGGGAGATAATCTGTCTCCATGTTGGGTCTCCTCCTGATCCCTCCTCCTAGGCAGTGACTGGCTGATGCCAGAGGTTCAAGATGCCTGC
The DNA here is from genome assembly GCF_965140295.1 of Lepidochelys olivacea. Lineage (NCBI taxonomy): Eukaryota > Metazoa > Chordata > Testudines > Cheloniidae > Lepidochelys > Lepidochelys olivacea. The sequence goes on from NC_140417.1 coordinate 51,018,831, forward strand.
CAACAGTGTGACCATCAATAATGACAATAACTCAGATATTCTTGTTATCAAGAGAAACCTCCTGTCCCTTTTGGAATCTTGGTAAGTTCTTGGCCTCAGTGACTTCCTGTGGCAGTGAGTTCCACAGGCTAATTACTCATTATGTGAACAAGTGTTTCTGTCTTGAATCTTGGTCCACAGAAGCAATCATACTTCAGCCCTCCACCTGGCAGCCTGCTGACAATGGCTTGTCTGAGCCATGAAGCTCTACTTAAGCCAGCAGCAGGAACAGGAAGCTGTCTGAACAACTGTCCTCCACCCTGCTCTGCACTGTGCCTTGTGCTTCCTGTGCTGGTGGCTCGATTTTGTGGCATTCTGACCCGGAGTGACACCTGGCACTGGATGACTTGTTGTGGACCTCCAGTTTGTCTTCTGCTTCTGTCCTCCTGGTAACCTGACTCTGGCTCCTGTCATATGTTTCTGATCTCTAGTTTGTCTCCTGCTTCTGATCTCCCGGTGTCCTGACCCAGTCAACTCCTGTCTTGTGATTGTGCACTCTGGCTCCGACTGCTGGGTCTGTCTGCCCACAACCCAGCTGTGACAGTTTCTTTTTCTCAGTTTTAATCTCCCCCTTTCCATTTCACTGTGTGTCCCCCTAGTCTTGTGTTCAGAGACAGGGAGCATTTCTTCTCCTATCTCTAGACTCATAGACTACAAGGTCCGAATGGCCCATCGTGATCAACTTGTCTGACTTTCTGCATTTGCAGGCCATAGAGCTCCCCCTCCCATTGCTGTGATAAATAAGTGCGATATGGGTCAGCGTGCAATCCTATGAGGGGCCGAGTCCTTGCCTCCTACTGACTTACCACTCGCTCTTCCGTAGAGGCTTTCATGTCCTCTCTCGTTCGCCACCTCCCTAGGGTAATACTCCCAGTCTTTTCAGTCTCTCTTCCTTAGGAAGTTTCTCCAGGCCTTGAATCGTTCTTGGTGCCTGTACTGGGGTGCACTCACCCCAGACTGGACTGGAAAGGGTTAACTCCTCATTGTGGATGAGGAAACCATGCTCCCACGTCCCTACTGGGCATGCATCAAGTGCAGTACAAGTATACGCCTGAGCTCAGTCAAGATGGACAGCCAAGGAGGAACATATGTTGCAGGTTCCCACCTTGGAGCAGCGGCCGGCCCCGAATGCAGAAGCCAGAGGCGCCCAGACCCAGGCAGATGCCCTGATACCTGCAGACACCCCAGAGAATTGAGAGCCACCAGGACCAGCCCAGGCAGAAGAATCCAGGAACCCTGAAGTCATCCAGACCATGGATGCAGCAATCATGGTAGGAAGTAGGGTGACCAGACGTCCTGATAAAATCGGGACTGTCCTGATTTTTAGTTTTTTGTTCTGCGTCCTGACCAATGCATGGTCGGGACACCATTTGTCCCGATATTGTGGCTTTGGCCACTCTGGCGGATTTTTTTGTTTTGGTTTTTTTTTTTGCTTACCCCATGTGTCCTGATATTTTGTCCGTTTCATCTGGTCACCCTAGTAGGAAATAGCCCAGGTGAGGGATTAACTATAGTCCCAAGCTTAGTTAGTTTGCAATTGGAATCCCACTGATTCAGTGGCGAACTCACTTGCTTCTGCCAGGGCCCTGGGCTGGGACCTGGTGTAGCAGGGAGGCCCCAGGTCCCCCTACCCTGGCCACTTCCCACTCTCTCCCAGGTGGTGGCCCACCCTTCTTCAGGCCATGCCACCCTGCTAAAGAGGGTATCTCTACTGACTCTGGCCACTAGGCCTTGCTGCCCAACAAACCAGGGTAGCCTTATTGACTCTGGCCACTAGGCCTCACTGCCCTGTGAGTTAGGGTATTTCTGTTGACATTGGCCACTAGGCCTGGCGAACCAGAGTAACCTTACAACTAGGCCTTACAACCCTGCAGAATAGGGCCACTCTTTGGACTTTAGCCCTTAGGCCTCACTGTCTGGAGACAGAGGGCATCTTGAAGGACTGGGTGCACTCACCTGACACTGGACAGGGTCCCCCCGCCAACCTGTCTCACACGGTGGAGAATGTGCCAAGCCCCAGACCCAGGTCAATATACAAGTCAGCTCTTACCCACAAATCACACTGTTGCCAATCCTTTAGAATCTAAAACCTAAAGATTTATTCATAAAAGAAAGAAATATAGATGATGGCTAAAATTGGTTAAATGGAATCAATTACATACAGTAATGGCAAAGTTCTTGGTTCACGCTTGTAGCAGTGATGGAATAAGCTGCAGGTTCAAATCAAGTCTCTGGAGTACATCCACAGCTTGGATGGGTCATTCAGTCCTTTGTTCAGAGCTTCAGTTTGTAGCAAAGTCCCTCCAGAGACAAGAAGAGAAGGTTACTCACTTTGCAGTAACTGAGGTTCTTTGAGATGTGTGTCCCTGTGGGTGCTCCATTCCAGGTGACTGTGTCCCCCAGCGCCATTGATTGAAGATCTTCGGTAGCAGTGCCTGGCTGGGATGCACGTGCTCAGCTGCTGTCTCGGTGTTGTTAGGGTCTGCCTGAGTGCGCGCGTCCCGCACCCCTCTGAGTTCCTTCTCTACCTTAGAGTTCTCTGATTAGTACTCCAAAGTAGAGGGGAGAAGCATGGGTAGTGGAGCACCCACAGGGACACACATCTCAAAGAACCTCAGTTACTGCAAGGTGAGTAACTTTCTCTTCTTCTTTGAGTGCTGTCCCTGCGGGTGCTCCACTCCAGGTGAATGTGAAGAGGGACCCACTATGGTTGGTGGGATTTTGGAGTTGCGGCAGTAATAACGGTAGACAGTACTGTGTGGCCTACTATGGGGTCTGCCATGGCATCCTGTGTGATAGCATAAAGTTTTGCGAATGTGTGGTCAGATGTCCACGTGGCCACCTTGCATATGTCCGTAATAGGTACGCTGTGAAGGAATGCCCAAGTGGAATGAGGGTGATTGAGCATTCTGAGTCTGGTAGCGGAATCTGATGCAGTCAGAGATAGCAACACCCTTTGATCTCTCAGTAGTGGAGACAAAATAGCCTAGGGGATTTATGAAATGGCTTAGTCCTGTCTAGATTAAAATGCTATTGCCTGTCTGAAGTTGAGGCTATGTAATGCCACTTCCTGTGGAGTCTTATGAGGTTTGGGATAGAATGCAGATAAGTGTATTGGTTGGTTAAGGTGGAAGGTAGACAACACCTTGGGGAGGAATTTGGGGTGCGGTCGCATTGTAATCTTGTCTTTAGAGAAAATCATGTAGGGAGGGTAGGCCATAAGGGGGCTTATTTCACCAACCATTCTCGCTGACGTTATGGCAACCAAGAAAGCTACTTTCAGAGACATGTGGAGCATGGAGGAGGTAGCCAGGGGCTCGAAGGGAGGTCTCATAAGACCTTGGAGAACTAGGTTGAGATTCCAGGAGGCTACTGGCCAATGAATCTCAGGGTAGAAATTTTGCAGGCCTGTGAGGAAGTGTTTTATGGTGGGGTGGGCAAAAAGTGAATATCCGTCCAGCAGACCATGGAAGGTGGTGATAGCCATGAGCTGTACTCTGATAGAACTGAGCAAGAGCCAATCCTGTTTTAGTTTTAAAAGGTTGTCTACGATGTCAGGAAGAGTCATGGTCTGGGGTGTCAAGCATCTGTGGAAGCACCATGTGGAGAAGCGTTTCCACTTTTGCAGGTAAGTCTTACGAGTGGAGTCCCTTCTACTGTGCAGGAGGACGTACTGGACCTGTTCCGAACAGGCTAATTCATGGGTTTGAAACCATGAAGGAACCAAACCGTTAGATGGAGTTTCTGGAGCTGCGGATGGAGAAGCCGACCATTGTCTTGGGAGAGCAGATCTGGTGTGTTGGGGAAAGACCTTGGAGAACGGATGGACATGCGCAGCAGGTAAGGATACCATGTCTGTCCAGGCCAAGCTAGGGCAATAAGTATGACCCTGGCCTTGTCCTCTCTGATCTTGTGTAGAACCCTGTATATCAGTGGGATTGGCGGAAAAGTATACATGAGGGATTTGTTCCACAGAATGAGGAATACCTCCCCTAGGGATGCAGTCCCAAGTCCTGCTCTGGAGCAAAATAGATGGCATTTGCAGTTTTGAGTTCTTGCAAACAGGTCTATCGATGGGGTGCACCAGTGGGAGAAGAGCTGTCATAGTATCATGGGATGCAATTCCCATTCGTGTTCCTCGGAGAAGCGTCTGCTGAGTGTGTCGGCAGTAGTGTTGTGACACCCAGGCAGGTAGGAAGCGTTGATTTTTATGTGATGTTGTATGCACCAATTCCATAACCGGATTGTTTCCGTGCATAGGGAGTGAGATCGTGCTCCCCCCTGCCTGTTGATGTAGAACATTCATGCTATATTGTCCGTCAGAACTCTGATGGACTTGTTCTTTATGGTGGGGAGAAAGTGAAGGCAGGCGTATCTGACTGCTCTGAGCTCTAGAAGCTTTATGTGCAGACACATCTCTGATAAGGACCAGTGGTCCTATGCCATGTGGTCCTCTAGGTGCACTCCCCAACCTATCAGGGAAGCGTCCGTGATGAGCATGAGCACTGGGGAGTGTTGATGGAAGGGGACACCTGTGCATAGGTTCTCTGGCTTTGCCCACCATTTTGGGGAGGCCAATATGTTCGCTGGAGGAGTTAGTGTCATGCAGAAGCTGTGTCTGCTGGGTTTGTAGTTGGAGTTGAGCCAACCTTGAAGGCATCTCATGTGCAGCCTGGCGTATTTGACCACAAAGGTGGTGGCTTCCATGTGACCAAGAAGCTGTAGGCAGGTTTGTGCCAGTATTCTGGGACGAATGGAGACTGTGCATATGAGATGTGTAATAGCGAGGAATCTGTTTGGGAATGAGGCTCTGGTTCGAGCTGAGTCCAGGTGAGCGCTGATTAACTCGATCTGCTGTGTGGGTATCGGGGTGGATTTTTGGAAGTTTATTTGCAGGCCTAGACTGTGGAAGAGGGAGATGGTAAAATGTGTCGCTTTTAACGTCTCGTCATACGAGCTGTCTTTGATAAGGCAGTCGTCAAGTCTGCTGCAGTTTCCACGGTATGCATCCGATGAAGTGAGCTGTAGCTCATGAAAGCTCATGCTCAAATAAATTGGTTAGTCTCTAAGGTGCCACAAGTCCTCCTTTTCTTTTTGTGAATACAGACTAACACGGCTGTTACTCTGAAACATATTCAGGTCTGTCTGCAAAGGCCTGTACTTTAAGAATTTAGGTGTATTCTTATCACTTGGCTAGTTAGAGGTATCAAAGAAAGAATCAAAATCACTGTCTGCCAGTGTAAGGTCCTTCTCTTACTGTGACAGTCTGAGGCCCTGTTCTTAGGCTAAGGCCTTTGGCTAAGCAACAGAGGCAGCCATAAGCTCGGAAGTGACCGGTCACATCCTCACATTCCAAACTAGTCACATTGAAAGAAGGTGCTATTGGGCTGTTAGGAATACACTCCTGTCCTAATAATGCCTGTCACCTCCAGAGAAAGGGAAGTGCCTAGAAAATGTAAAAGGAAACTTAGCTTGATAGCATCCTGTCTGGCAAGAACTCACTTATCAATAGCTGGGATGTGAAATCCTCACTTCTGTATTGTTTTGTCATTATAGTTCCCACTTCGCTATTGTTTGTCTGTATAATCTCTGTCTGGTTCTGTGATTGTTTCTGTCTGCTGTATAATTAATTTTTCTGGGTGTAAACTAATTAAGGTGGTGGGATATAATTGGTTACATAATCATGTTACAATATGTTAGGATTGGTTAGTTAAATTTCAGGAAAATGATTGGTTAAGGTATAGCTAAGCAGAACTCAAGTTTTACTATATAGTCTGCAGTCAATCAGGAAGTGGGTGGGTGTGGGGAGGGGAAATGGGAATCCTGTTTTGCTAAAGGAGGAAATGGGAACAGGGAATGGGGGTAAGGAAATTGGAATCATGTTTGGCTAAGGGCAAGAATGGGAAGAGGGACACAGGTGTAAGGCTCTCTGGTGTCAGAGCTGGGAAGGGGGACACTGAGGAAGGAAACTGGAATCATGCTTGCTGGAAGTTCACCCCAATAAACATTGAATTGTTTGCACCTTTGGACTTTGGGTATTGTTGCTCTCTGTTCATGCGAGAAGGACCAGGGAAGTAAGTAGGTGAAGGAATAAGCCCCCTAACACTAGATAGCGGAAAAGTATAATCCCGTGTTTGCGGAGGGGGGCCACGACTACAGCTAGAGTCTTGGAGGACACTCTTGGTGCTGTGGAGAGTCCGAATGGGAGCACTCTGTATTGAAATTGGTTGTGTCCGGTGTGAATCGCAGGAAGTGTCTACATGCTGGATGAATGGATATGTGAAAATAGGCATCTTGTAGGTAGAGGGCTGTGAACCAGTCCCCTTGTTCCAGCATAGGTATTATTGTGACCATCTTGAATTTCTATACGTGTTCAAATTTGTTCGGTCAGCATAGGTCCATTATAGGCCTCCATCCCCCGCACTTATTTTGGGTGAGAAAGTAATGGGAGTAGAACCCCTTTTCCCCAATGTTGTATTGGTACAGGTTCCACTGCACCTAGCTGTAGGAGATGAGCCACTTCTACGTGAAGTGAGTGCTCATGAGAGGGGGGTCCCTGAAGAGGGACGGGGAAGGGTCCGTGGGCAGGATATGAAAAGGATGAAGTAACCTGACTGAACTATTTCCAGGACCCAGCGGTCTTGTATGACCTGTTGCCAGACATGGTGGAAAACCTGGAGGCAGTGGCCAAATGCGCAAACAGGCTGCAGAGTCAAGGGTTGGTTGCGCAGACCCGTGACCAACACTTCAAAATTGCTGTTTGTTTCCAAATGGGTGGGAGGTAGCCGGTTGCGCATGGTTTTGTCTGCGCTTAGGAGGTCTGTTGCAGTTTCTCCCAATGTCATATGGTCTGGGCTCGGGCCGATGATATTGTTGTTTGTGGGGCCTCTGATAATGTTGATACCATTGTCTCTGGGGGAGGGATGGGTATATGCCCAGCGTGCGCAGGGTGGCTCTAGAGTCTCATAGTGTGAAGGACTTGTCGTTTGTTTTTCTTAGAAAAATTTTTGTCAAAGGGAAGGTCCTCCACTTTGGTCTGCAGATCTTTGGGGATACCGGATGCAGACAGCCAGAAAGACCTGTGCATAACCACCACAGTTGCAGTAGTGCGGGCTGCCGTGTCTGCCATGTTCAGGGATGCTTGTAGCACCGTACTAGACACCAATTGACCTTCAACAAGGACTGACTTAAAGTCCGCTCTCCTGTCCTCTGGGAGGTAAAATCAAAGAGCTTGTTGCAGTTGTCGAAGTCATAGCTTGCGAGAAGGGCGGAGTAACTTGCAATTCTGAATTGCAAACTAGAGGAGGTATAAATCTTGTGGCCCAGGAAGTCAAGCCGTTTGAGGTCCTTGTCTTGCTGGGTGGGCTGGTATTGTAGCTGTTTTGTCCTGTGTGTCGCTGCATCCACTACAAGAGAATTTGATTGCGGCCAGGAAAATAAGAAATCTACATCCTCAGTGGGAACATAATATTTACATTCAGGCTTTTTGCATGTTGGTGGGATGGAGGCAGGGGTCTGCCAGAGAGTGTCAGCCGGTTCTAGGAGGGGTTTGTTTATGGGTAGCGCTATCTTTGAGGGTGCAGAGGGTTGGAGGATTTTGAGACACCTGTTGTGTCTTCTGGACTTCCTCCAAAGGAATGTCCTGGCTAAGTGCCACCCTCTTGAAATTGGAATTGCTTAAAGTCATCCACATCATGTGGAGGCATGAGGGCTCCATCTGCAGCTGATGGAGAATTAGGAGCCTGTGAGTCAGGGAAGGGGGTTCAGGAGCTCTAGATAGAAGCGCAGAACAAGCTTGCGGTCTGGTGGAAGGGCCACGAGGAGGAGTGACAGCAGCAGCCGACCAAGGGTACCACTGAGGCCAAGGCATGGGGTAAGAGAAGCAAGGTCCCACCCACGGTGGAACAAAGTAGGGAAACTGAGGCTCGTTCCTGTGACACGCCATGCCTTGAGATATATATGGCGCTGGTGGCAGAGGAGAATCAGGTGGGGAGAACTCTGCCTGCTGCTGCATGTCGTTCTCACTGTCAGTGAGGATAGCCAGGTCGGGTGGTGAAAGCAGTTGTTCAAACAGTGAGTGCTGTGTCTCAAGGAGTGGAGAGTTAGGCACAGGGGCCATGGAGCTGTCACCTTGATGCAAAAATTGCTGCTGCTCCATGGGCTGTGGTCCTGGGGGGGTGCAAAGTGTGAGCGGAAGCCCACAGAGACTTTTGTTTTCCTTAGCGAGTGCCACGGGCCGTTTATAAGTACTCTGTATGGGGTCCACATCTGCTGCAGGGATGATGGGCAGGCTTGGTGCCAACGTTCTTGTTGGCACCGGGGTGGAATGCACTGCCAGGACTGGGTCCGAGGAGAGCTTCCTTCTGTGGGAAGTTGGGTCCCTGCTTTTGCGCCCCGCGTGAGCTGTGGCTGAGGTGCTGGAGCGGTTGGAGGCTCCTGCTTTTGGTGCTGTCAGCACCAAGGGTAAAGATCTCACAGGAGACACTTTACCCTTTGGAAAGTCTCTGTGAGGAGACATTGGGCCTTCCTGCCTCTTCGCTTGAGAGGGTAAAGCAGCACTCCCGATCAATTCCAACCTAGCAGAGAATGAAGGAGAGGGTTTACTTGTGCCAGTCTCCTTAGAGGGCTGCAGAGATTTCTCCATCAGGAGCATTTTTAGCTGCAAGTCCCCGTCATGATGAGCCCTGGTTTTGAGACTGGTACAATGGAGATACTTGGCAGGGATGTGTGTCTTGCCGAGGCACTTTGCACACCATGAATGTCCATCAGACTGTGGCATAGGCTCCTTACAGGAGTCGCATTTCTTAAAGCCCAGGGACCCCAGCATCATTGATCTATGATTGCCTGGGGAGAGAGTCTCAACGGGAGATGAACGTGAGGGGGAAAAGTCTGTTTTTTTTTTTCTTTCTTGAAACTAATGAATCATTCTAAAGGAAGGGAGAGAACTGGGATATTTCTATCTATTTCTATTTCTTTCTACTTATTTCCTTCAGTGACCAGGGAAGAGGTTCAGCACTGCCCCGAGTCCTGTCTTCAGCCAAGGATGGTTGAGAAGGAACTGAGGGGGGTGCAGGATGCGCGCGCTCAGGCAGACCCTAATGATGCCACGAGACAGCAGCTGACCGTGTGCATCCTGACCAGTCACTGCTACTGAAGATCTTCGATCAACGGTGCCAGGATGCACCGTCACCTGGAGTGGAGCACCCACAGGGACAGCACTCAAAGAAGCGGGATTGAAGACAAGATGGAGGAGCTGGAGCAGCCGTTTATGGTCTCTTGTCATTTGGCCTTTCTTTGTTCCAAAGACAAGCATTCCAGCACATGGCATGAAAAAAACCTTAGAGTTCTGTCCATAGGCATGTCCCTGCATGCCTTGCTGAGTCACAAGGTGTATCTGCCTTCTCTCAGTGGGTCAGTTGTATAGCTGATGGTCCTTAATGGGCCATCAAGCAGGCTAGGCAGTGCTGATGCCAAATTGTCTGGGGTGTCACCCAGAAGCATAACACAAGTTTGAAATACAGACAGTATAGAGCCAATACTTTAAATACAAAAATGATACATGCATCCAGATAGCATAATCATAACCCGCAAACCATAACCTTGTCTTAGGCATCTTATTCGACCCCCTATATACAAGATTTGGTGCCACTATAGGAGGTTGGTTGCAACAATGATCTATATGGTCACAGTTCATGTCAATAACGTCACACCCCCAATGCAAAATTGATGCAGGAAGGGATGACATAAACATCACTGACTGCATCCCAAGAGCTCCCCAGCCTTGGTTTCTACAGCTAGTATTGGGTTAGAAGCCATATTAGTGTATAACAGAAATGGTTTATCAAAGTCATGTTCAAAAACATGATTGAATCTCTTTATGAACTCCAGGTAAAACTTGGTTAGAATAATAGTGGATTGGATCTGCTCTTGCAGCATGGTTCCTGAATGTCTCATGTGATCTTGACAAGAGCTAAAGAACATAGCTACTTTATTCATACAAGCTCTGGCAAATGTTTGGAACCCAATTAACATCAAGTTAATGTAGATATTAATGTTGTTCACAGTACAGGAATCTTGGCATTTAGCCATGAAAGCAATATGGTAGTGTGCCTCAGTTTCCCTTTCCATACAGCACATCAGGTCTGGAATGTCTTTGCCCCTGGGGAAAGCTCCAGTACTGTGTACAGGTACTAACTGTGCAATATCAGCACTACAAGGCCTTTTAACAAAGTGTGTTCTCATGTATTCCTTTTAACATGTTAAAGGGTTTTTTCAAAAGATTAGGCACATTGTACATTTTTACAGTTCATAGAATATCAGGGTTGGAAGGGACCTCAGGAGGTCATCTAGTCCAACCCCCTGCTCAAAGCAGGGCCAATCCCCAATTTTTGCCCCAGATTTGTAAATGGCCCCCTCAAGGATTGAACTCACAACTCTAAGTTTAGCAGGCCAATGCTCAAACCAGTGAACTATCCCTCCGCCCCCCCCCCTTGGTAATACCAACACATTTGTTACAAGAATTACCATTAGCAATAACAACAAATTAATCTACAATTATGTTTGTCTTGCCACACCTTTGACTCAATACCATTGGAATTTGGGCCTTTTAGGGTTACCATGTGGCTTCCCTTTGCAAAATTAAGTTCCCTTTTTCCTCCTTGTCCTGAAAGATCAAACCCTGATTTCTCTTGCTTAACAGAATTCACTGGCTGATTGGGTGTGCTTTCTTTGCTAATAGCTATCAGCAAAAACAAAAGGAGTACTTGTGGCACCTTAGAGACTAACCAATTTATTTAAGCATAAGCTTTCATGAGCTACAGCTCACTTCATCGGATGCATACTCTGGAAAGTGTAGAAGATCTTTTTATATACACACAAAGCATGAAAAAATACCTCCTCCCACCCCACTCTCCTGCTGGTAATAGCTTATCTAAAGTGACCACTCTCCTCATAATGTGTATGATAATCAAGGTGGGCCATTTCCAGCACAAATCCAGGGTTTAACAAGAACGTCTTGGGGGGGAGGGAGGAAAAAAGAAGGGGAAATAGGTTACCTTGCATAATGACTTAGCCACTCCCAGTCTCTATTCAAGCCTAAGTTAATTGTATCCAATTTGCAAATGAATTCCAATTCAACAGTTTCTCGCTGGAGTCTGGATTTGAAGGTTTTTTTTATTGTAATATCACAACTTTCATGTCTGTAATCGCGTGACCAAAGAGATTGAAGTGTTCTCCGACTGGTTTATGAATGTTATAATTCTTGACATCTGATTTGTGTCCATTTATTCTTTTACGTAGAGACTGTCCAGTTTGACCAATGTACATGGCAGAGGGGCATTGCTGGCACATGATGGCATATATCACATTGGTGGATGTGCAGGTGAACGAGCCTCTGATAGTGTGGCTGATGTTGTTAGGCCCTGTGATGGTGTCCCCTGAATAGATATGTGGGCACAGTTGGCAACGGGCTTTGTTGCAAGGATAGGTTCCTGGGTTAGTGGTTCTGTTGTGTGGTATGTGGTTGCTGGTGAGTATTTGCTTCAGGTTGGGGGGCTGTCTGTAGGCAAGGACTGGCCTGTCTCACAAGGTTTGTGAGAGTGTTGGGTCATCCTTCAGGATAGGTTGTAGATCCTTAATAATGCGTTGGAGGGGTTTTAGTTGGGGGCTGAAGGTGACGGCTAGTGGCGTTCTGTTATTTTCTTTGTTAGGCCTGTCCTGTAGTAGGAGACTTCTGGGAACTCTTTTGGCTCTATCAATCTGTTTCTTCACTTCCGCAGGTGGGTATTGTAGTTGTAAGAATGCTTGATAGAGCTCTTGTAGGTGTTTGTCTCTGTCTGAGGGGTTGGAGCAAATGCGGTTGTATCGCAGAGCTTGGCTGTAGACGATGGATCGTGTGGTGTGGTCAGGGTGAAAGCTGGAGGCATGTAGGTAGGAATAGCGGTCAGTAGGTTTCTGGTATAGGGCGGTGTTTATGTGACCATCGTTTATTAGCACTGTAGTGTCCAGGAAGTGGATCTCTTGTGTGGACTGGACCAGGCTGAGGTTGATGGTGGGATGGAAATTGTTGAAATCATGGTGGAATTCCTCAAGGGCTTCTTTTCCATGGGTCCAGTATAGCGCAAGTAGAGTAGCGGCATTAGGGGATGAGACCTGAGGAAGCGTTGTTCTAAGTCAGCCATAAAAATGTTGGCATACTGTGGGGCCATGTGGGTACCCATAGCAGCGCCGCTGATCTGAAGGTATACATTGTCCTCAAATGTAAAATAGTTATGGGTAAGGACAGTCACAAAGTTCAGCCACCAGGTTAGCCGTGACATTATCAGGGATAGTGTTCTTGACAGCTTGTAGTCCATCTTTGTGTGGAATGTTGGTGTAGAGGGCTTCTACATCCATAGTGGCCAGGAAGGTGTTATCAGGAAGATCACCGTTGGATTGAAGTTTCCTTAGGAAGTCAGTGGTGTCTCGAAGGTAGCTGGGAGTGCTGGTAGCGTAGGGCCTGAGGAGGGAGTCTACATAGCCAGACAGTCCTGCTGTCAGGGTGCCAATGCCTGAGATGATGGGGTGCCCAGGATTTCCAGGTTTATGGATCTTGGGTAGTAGATAGAATACCCCAGGTCGGGGTTCCAGGGGTGTGTCTGTGCGGATTTGATCTTGTGCTTTTTCAGGGAGTTTCTTGAGCAAATGCTGTAGTTTCTTTTGGTAACTCTCAGTGGGATCAGAGGGTAATGGCTTGTAGAAAGTGGTGTTGGAGAGCTGCCGAGCAGCCTCTTGTTCATATTCCGACCTATTCATGATGACAACAGCACCTCCTTTGTCAGCCTTTTTGATTATGATGTCAGAATTGTTTCTGAGGCTGTGGATGGCATTGTGTTCCGCACGGCTGAGGTTATGGGGCAAGTGATGCTGCTTTTCCACAATTTCAGCCCGTGCACGTCGGCGGAAGCACTCTATGTAGAAGTCCAGTCTGCTGTTTCGACCTTCAGGAGGAGTCCACCTAGAATCCTTCTTTTTGTAGTGTTGGTAGGGAGGTCTCTGTGGATTAATATGTTGTTCTTAAAGAGATACCATCCATTTTTACAAGCAAGCTAGACTCAGTTCTCTTGTCCTTTCCTTATCAACCTCTGCTTCCACATGGAATCAGATGTTAAGATCACGGAGAGATACAAGTCATATCCAAAGTGTCTAGAGATGAAAGTATACCTGCCATCCCTTGCATTCTCAAGAGATTAATTGCACAGCTGTCCTGCTCTGCAGACTCAGCTACCCAGTCTTTTCTCTGAACCTGAGACACAGACTGTTCACTTACAGAATCAGCATGGAGACATTCCTCTCTCAACAACCTTGTCTCCCGAACAAGCTGACCAAACACAGCCACTTGGTTATAGGGCTGTTCAACCTTCTTAACAGCTTTTACTCCACCAGAGACCTTCTCAAGGCTATCCACACCAGATCTTTCAAAAGGAAAGTCCTTTTACAACTTCTGGCTGTTAGGAACTGAAACTTCCTTGATTAAATCACTTTCATGCCCTTCGGTTGCAGTATACTGCTTGCAAAGACTACCATGAGGATTCCTTTCCCTCTGAGCTTTTCTAAGCTACAATTCACCCTTCACCAAAATTCTGCCCTTACCCTCTTCACCTAGGGCTTGCTCTAAAGGACCACTTTTCTGAGCAACAACAAACTCTTTGTGGGTCTCACTCACATCCAGGATCACCTCTGGCTCATCAGGTGGATTTCTACACAATCCTCTTTCATGCAAACTGATAGATTTCATAATCAAAAGGTCAGAAGCATTCTCCTTCCCTTTGCCACACACAAGCTCAGGAATTTTTTCCTTCTTGCTACAAATTTTCGAACTGTCAGTAGGTAACATAATTAAATCATCTTTATGCTCTCCTTGTGCCCTGGCTAGGATATCACCCTGATTAGACCAAGTTGTTACATCTTTTTCCAGACACACATTGGCAACAGGCAAAATACAAGCACCAGAATGGTTTGGTCTCTGGGATTTTGCCATGACACTAATTGGATGCAACCTAGTTACAGTGCCATTCTCCCTAGCAGACACAAACTTAGGACCATTCCCTTCCTGGCCTTTAGTTGAATCCAGAAACAACTCTGAGACAACTGCACTATTCTCAACCATCACAGGCTGAAAGGCACCTTCTGTCTGCTTCACAGACAAAGAAGAGCTGGAGAAACCTGCCCCTTTAACAGACACACAGCTTGGGATATCCTTTCCCTTGTCCCAGCACACAGGGCTGTTCACAGACAACTGCTTGGAGGCTGGGGTAGCTCCCTCCATACGCAAGTCAATACCCCTGACAGACACAGGCACGTTTCCTTCACTGTCACAATTCTCCACACAGGTAACAGGTAAGGTATAGGGACACTCATTTACCCCTATGTTTGCCTTTTCAAACTGCTGACTAGATAAAGCCATCAGTTCACAAGGCTGCCTAGGCTCATTCAAACTTTCTTTGTTCTCCTCTCCCTTTGCTTGCTCTAATTCCAGATTTACTTCTGAGACATTAGATAGACATTCAGAAACTTCAATCACAGCCAAACAGCTATTCTCCAAAGACAAACTTTTGGAGAAACCCTCCATAGACACAACCTCAGGATTAATCCTCCCCTGTGCCTGGTTTATGTTAACTTGACTAAACATAGCTTTAATATAATTTCCAATCATAAGATCCTTAGGAATTGTGTTTTTTCACTCCCACAATCATGGTGCCCTCAAATCCCTTCCATTTAAGGTGGATTTTAGCCAAAGGCATCCTGACAAAATACTCAGATAAGGCTACAACAGTTACACTTTCACCTGGCAAATAATCTTCCTCCCTGACAAGACTTACTTTAACCAAAGTAATATCTGCTGCGGTGTCCCTCCATGCCATACACCTTACTCCATTAATTTCTGCACACGCTAATAAACTCTGTATTATTTTCCATATATTTAGCTTTTAAATATGTGTTTTAAGGTCAAATTCTTCAGAGACCACAGAAACAGCATTTGCACACAGGGCACCAGCGCTGGGCTCTGTAGGGCTTGCCTGTGAGTTTATAACAACAGAATTAGCATTTACCGAGGCATTTGGGGTTGCTGGTTTTGGGCTGCCCTTCAGGGTTGGGCAATCTGGTCTCATGTGGCCAAGCACATCACAGTAATAGCATGTAACCTGTTTATTCTTGAGGTAAGAGTTCCTACCCTCTGGGCCCCCATGAGCTCCTTTATAAGAGTCAGGGCCAGATTTACTTTTAAATCCTTCCCTCTTCTCAAACTGGAAAGAATGATGATTAATTTTCCCCTAGGGTTTATATCTTTCTTGAGCCCTGTTTGTGGGCATCTGCAAATTCTGCAGCCTGTAGGACTGACTCAGGTTCCCTATTTCAAACAACTGCTCTCACATGCTCCGGAACAATGTCCAAGAACTGTTCCAAAGTTATTAAATTCAGCAGTTTTTCAAAACTCTCATGTGCCTTTGCTCCCACAACCCACTTTTTAACAAAACCCATCAGCTTATGAGCACATTCTACAAAAGTACAATCATTAGACATTTTAAACTTTCTAAACTTAACCCTGTAAGACTCAGTAGTGACTTTGAATTGCCTTAACAAAGAATCTTTAATCTTAATCTCTTGTTCCCTCAATTCATTGAATACTTCCCTGGCTTTTCCAGTCAATTTGGTCAGCAGGACAGGAATTCACTGCTTGTCTGGGATCCTATGCAGAGTGCATAGACCAGGGGCAGGCAAACTTTTTAGCCTGAGGGCCACATCAGGTTTCCAAAATTGTATGGAGGGCTAGTTAGGGGAGGCTATGTCTCCTCAAACAGCCAGCTGTGGCCCGGCCCCCGTCTCTCATCCAACCCCCCTGCTTCTTGCCCCCTGACGGCTCCCCTAGGATGCCTGCTCCATCCAAACTCTCCACCCCTGTCCCCTTACAGCCGCCCCCCCCCGGGACTCCTACCCCGTCCACTACCCCCTGCTCCCTGTCCCCTGACCACCCCAGGACCCCCCACCCCTGACTGCCCCCTGCCGCCCCATCCAACCCCCCTTCTCCTTCCTGACTGTCCTCCCGGGACTCCTGCCCCATCCACACTCCTGCCACCTGACCACAACCCCAACTCCCCTGCCCTCTATCCAACCCCCCCTGCTCCCTGCCCCTTTACTGCGCTGCCTGGAGCAAGGGTGGCTGGCGGCACTACAGCCGCACTGCCCAGAGCACTGGGTCAGGCTGCAGCTCTGCAACGGTGCTGCCCAGCTGCCCAGAGCGTTGTGCTGGTGGCACGGCACGCTGAGGCTGTGGGGGAGGGGGAACAGTAGGGGAGGGGCTGGGGGCTAGTCTCCCGGGCAGGAGCTCGGGGCCGGGCAGGAGGGTCCCGCGGGACGGATTTGGCCCACGGGCTGTAGTTTGCCCACCTCTGGCATAGACGTTCGAAGGTAGACAAGAACTCCTCTATGTCTTCAGTATCTTTGTAAATGGGACCGATCCTTTCCCAGTTTCTTTCATTATGGCAGGGAAGCGGAGTACCAGGTGACGATGACTTTCTCTGCTCTTCCAATACTTGGAGCTGAAGTCTGGCAGTCTCCTGTTGCATCTTGTGAGTCCCTTCTCTAATTCAGCATTTTTTTTGCTTTTCCAACAATCAAATGTCTGCTAGTTTCTGTTGATGCTCAAGTTGCAGTTTATTTGCTACCTTTTGCATTCTAATTGCTTCTGCAGCATCAGGTAAGGGCTGTGCTCCTGCCTTCTGATCACTGGCCATTAACAGATCTCTCAGTTCTTGATTTGTAGCTTTCTTTTTAAACCTTATCCCCTTTTTGAACACAAATCTTCCAGGGCTTTTTTGTCAAGGCCCTCATATGCTCTTTGCTCACCCACTGCAACTGCTCTTTAACCAACCAAACTCTCACTTCCAAAATTCAAATTTGGATAGCGTGGGGTTCTTACCCAAAGCTTAATTGACCTTGTTCTGTGGATCGAAGCATGACTACACCACTGTAACAATGCTGGCTTTGGTGGGACCCAACTGAGTGTGTCAATTCAGGACAAATTGCTTAAAGCTGGGCAATTACAGCCCAAGGCTGGGGTTCCTTTGCACACCAAGGCAAACCAAACCAACCAAACAGAGAAGACTTTGGTTTTACCCCACTGGCTAACCACAAGTCACACAAGCAATTCCCTTAGACACTCCAGTTTCCCAGTATCACCACCAGTGCCGCTCGTTATGGGGATGAATGGTAATGAAAACCAATACCCCAGTACAAGAAAAAAGGTTCTCCGGATCCCAAAATACCAAGCCCCACACCCAATATATAATATACAAATCAGATCTTACCCACAAATCACACTGTTGCCAATCCTTTAGAATCTAAAATCGAAAGGTTTATTCATAAAAGGAAAAAGATAGAGATGAGAACTAGAATTGGTTAAATGGAATCAATTACATACAGTAATGGCAAAGTTCTTGGTTCAGGCTTGTAGCAGTGATGGAATAAACTGCAGGTTCAAATCAAATCTCTGGAGTACATCCGCAGCTGGGATGGGTCATTCAGTCCTTTGTTCAGAGCTTCAGTTTGTAGCAAAGTCCCTCCAGAGGCAAGAAGCAGGATTGAAGACAAGATGGAGAAGCTGCAGCAGCCTTTTATAGGCTCTTGTCATTTGGCCTCTCTTTGTTCCAAAGACAAGCATTCCAGCACATGGCATGAAAAAACCTTAGAGTTCTGCCCATAGGCATGTCCCTGCGTGCCTTCCTGAGTCACAAGGTGTATCTGCCTTCTCTCAATGGGTCAGTTGTATAGCTGATGGTCCTTAATGGGCCACCAAGCAGGCTAGGCAGTGCTGACGCCAAACTGTCTGGGGTTTCATGCAGAAGCATAGCATAAATTTGAAATACAGACAGTATAAGCCAATACTTTAAATACAAAAATGATTCATGCATCCAGCTAGCATAATCATAACTCACAAACCATAACCTTGTCTTAGATACCTTATTCGACAAGATTTGGTGCCACTACAGGACCTTGGTTGCAACAATGATCTATACGGTCACAGTTCATGTCAATAACATCATACTCAGCATGTCTGGGCCCACAAGGGATTTCAAAACCATGTTAGCCATGCTCACGTCCCCAGCTGCACTGGGGCTGAACACTCGCAGAAGAATGGCTGGAACCTGGTGCAAAGTGCTCAGAAGGCCCCGTACCTAGCCTGGGCCTGCCAGAGAGCACTGCCCCACCAGACTAACTCCCCACTACCCCCAACACACTGTCTGGAGAGGCTGGGTGAGAGAGAGCAAGCCCTGGATGAGGAGCCTGTGGGTGGGCAGGGCTGGAGGGAACAGGGTGGAGAGGCAGGCATGTTGTTAGTGAGTGGGTTGGGCACCTGTGGGGGCATGCACCACCCTGGGACTGGGTTGCTTACTCAGAGCAGCATATGCTGGTATAGATCTGGGTGCCTGTGCCCAAGCAGTATGTACATGGAGGGTGGGTATTGGCACGTGTGTCTGGAGGAAAAGGAGGTTCCTGGACAATACAGGGCAGGTCCCTTTTGTCTGAATTAAAGCTCTGGTGGAACTATGAAGGGAACTCAGGGACCGGGGGGACCTGCTGGGCCACACACCAGGACGCAGACATCTGCTGGGACCAAAGGCAGCCGTATGGATGAAGACAATCCAGCACAAGCCAGGAGAGCCAAGCATGAGCCCTGAGTGTCTGCTGCAGTGGGGCCCCAGGCCCTGCAGGGCTGGGTAAATAATGAAAGAAAGCCCCGCGACGCTGCTCACAGTGCAGGGCTGGGGTCACAGGGTGGGGCCAAGGACACGGGTGGGATGGGCTGAGGACAGGCTGGGGCCAGGGTCAAGAAGATGCTGCTTTGACTCCAGGGGAAAAGAGCCTTTTCAAAGTTGCCGATCACTCTGCATGCCAGAAAGAGGTCAGAACATGTTCCAGTCCCAACCAGCCCCATGGATGATGCTCATGCCCCAGCCTGAACCCCATGGGACAGGCCCCCAGCCCTAACCCCAAGGGGCAGGCCCCACTCCCCAGCCATGCCTTCTTGCTGCATGGATCAGGGCCCCGTCCCCACCCTTAGCCCCACCTTGATGGGGCAGGTCCTATACCCACGGATGTTAGCTAGCGCTATCCCAGAAGCAGTGAGGGGGAGCACTCTGTCCCGGTCCAACCCTGACGTTCCGGGAGGGTCTATTCTCATGCCAGCAGTTCCCTCAGCTCCATTCCAAGGCACAACTCCCACATACTGCCCACAGCCTTTTTGGAGGGGAAAGATGTTCCCCAAATTCCTCCAAGCCGGGAAGCGTAACCTGCCCCCATCATCCCATCCAATGCTGTGCTCTGAGATAGGAGGTGGGGTCTCTCATGGTGGTCACTCCATACAGACAGAGACTATTTACACAAGTGCTAGAGAGTGGGTCCCTCTCGCTCGCTGGCTGCATGGGGTACACTGGTGGGGTGAGCATGCCATCAGCATGCCAGCTGGCCTCTGCTAGAGAGAGTCAGCACCCCTGCAGCCATTAGCACCCCATCCCTGCCCCAGTGCTCCAGGGGCAGAGGAGGGGCTGGGCCTGCTCTCCAGGCTAGCCCGTTAGTGGTTCCAGAGCCCTTAGCCAAAGGCTGGGAAGAAGGTGGCAGGGTGAGGTCCTTACAGGTGGCAAGGGCTGCTTGGGCTCCCTCGGCCCAATGGACAACTGAGCTTAATTCAGCAACGAGCCAAAGCCAGGAAATGGCAGGATGGCTGGCTCCTACTTGGGGCAGATCTCCAGAGTCAGTGACACTAGACACTCTGGGGTGGGACAAGTCCTCAGGAAGGATCAGGGTGTAGAGGGGGT
This sequence comes from Lepidochelys olivacea, assembly GCF_965140295.1. Lineage (NCBI taxonomy): Eukaryota > Metazoa > Chordata > Testudines > Cheloniidae > Lepidochelys > Lepidochelys olivacea. The sequence continues at coordinate 51,038,723 of NC_140417.1, forward strand.
GCGCAGAGCAAGGGAACCTGTACTGCTCTGACTCCATCACACCTGTAAAGGCTGAATCCCCACTCTGGCACTTCAAGTGCAGAAGGTGAGGGCCCGCAAGGATTCTAAAAATTAATACCGGCCACTCCAGGCTTATATTAAACCCCTAAGGTAACAGCTTTTCTCTGACCTTGGCTTGGTAAACGCTGCCACCACCCAAGTGAAAAACTGCCTCTTGCACACCCTGGAAAAACTCACTTGGGAAGTTTTCTCTGAGGCCCCTTGGCTTTTCCACCCCTCCTTCAGGGAAGCCGAGAAAGAAAACAAACAAAAGGGAAACCCGGCTGTTGCCACCAGCTAATTAAAAAGCATATGCACAGACCTTTTAAGACATAAAACCAATCCGTTTTTTTTAAAAAAACGGAAATTTTATTTAAAAAAGAAGAAAGGAAACATCTGGAAAATCAGGATATTGCTAGATGAAAAGGGGTTAAACACCAGGAATGGCCCCCTGGGGTCCAGATTAACGTTACAAAAGAAAAGAAAAATACCTGAGCTTAGCATGGAGGAAATCCACAAGCCAAAATAAAGAAATAAACCTGATTGCGTCTATCTAAACATTCCCTATCCCAATGCATCCTTCTAGATATGGAAGATAATTTTTCATACCTGGTTCAAATTTTACACAGCGTTCCTTCTGCCCCTGTCTCTTCAGCCAAGAGAAAACAACCGAGAGACAAAGGGAAAGCTTTTTTGTCATTTTTAAAAAGTTCTAGCCTTCCAATTGCCTCTTTTGGTTAGGTGCCAACTCCCTTTCCTTTACCTGGGGGACTTTGTTAACCCTTTACAGGTAAACCAAGCAGAGAACAGCCATCAAAAGGAACTTTATTGCTAACTGGCTGGCTGGGTGTCCATACAATGGAGCTGACCCCTCTTCATTTATCACAACCCCACACAACAGATGGGGCTCTGGCCCCTCCCCCACATTGATTCCATCACCCCACACATTGCAGGGGGAGCTGTTACCGCCCCCACACTGAACTCATCACTCCACAGATAGCAGGGCATCAGAACCCTCCCCCACAATGACTGCATCACCATACCCATCGCAGGAGGATATGGCCCCTTCACTACACTGACTCCATCACCACAAACATCGCAGGGGTCCGAATTCTCCTCCGCATTGACCCCATCACCCCACACATCGCAGGGGGGTTCTGGCCCCTCCCCTTCTTCGCACTGACCCCATCACCCCACATATTGCAGTAGGGGCTGGCATGTCCCCAGCACTGACCTTATCACACCACCCGTAGCAGGAGGCTCTGGCCCCTCCCCCGAACTGACCCCATCCACACAAACATCCCAGGGAGTCTGGCCCCTCCCCCACACCGACTCAATAACCCCACATATTGCAGGGAGTTTGGCCCCCCTCTGCACTGACCCCATTACCCCACACATGAAAGGAGTGATTGGCTGCTCCCCCAAACTCACCCCACACATCACAGGTCTAGTCTCTCTCCCAAATTGACCCCATCACCCCACACATCGCAGGGGGGGCTGGTACCACCCCCGCACTGACCCCATCACTCCACACATTGCAGGGCATCTGACACCTCCTCCACACTGACCGCATCACCATACCCATCGCGGGAGGGTACTGCCCCTCCCCTACACTGACTCCATCACCCCACATATCGCTGGGCGTCTGGCCCCTCCCCCGCACTGACCCCATCATCCCACACATCGCAGAGATGTGTAGTCCCTCCCCCACACAGAGCCCGTGACCCCAAACATCACAGGGGGGGTCTGACCCCTTCTCCGCAGTGACCTTATCACCCCACACATCGCAGAAGGGTATAGCCGCTCCCCACACTCACTCCACACATCGTAGGGGGGATTGCATGCTCCCCTGCACTGACCCCATTAACCCACATATTGCCGGTGGGTCTGGCCCCTCCCCAATATAGACCTCATCACCCCAAAAATCACAGGGGGGGTCTAGCCCCTCTCCCGCACTGACCTCTTCTCCCCACACATCGCAGAGGGGTATGGCCCCTCCCCCACACTGAACCCATCACCCCATACATCGCAGGTGGGTCCAGTCACTCCCCTGCACTGACCACATCATCCCACACAATGCAGGGGGGTCTGAACTCTCCGACACACTGACCCTATCACTCATCAAATTGCGGGGTGTGTGGACCCTCCCCTGCACTGAGCCGATCACCCTACTCATCACAGGGGGCTCTGGCCAATAGCCAGCAGTCACTCCATTATCCCACACATCATGGGGGTTCTACCTTTGCCCCATACTAACCTCATGTCCCTATTCATCGCAGGGGGGTCTGGCCCCTCCCCTGGACTGACCCCATCACCGCCCATATCTCAGGGGGGTCTGGCTCCTCCCCTACATAGACCTCATCACCCCATACACCACAGGTGGGTCTTGCCACTCCCCTGCACAGATTCCATCACCCCAAACATTGCAGGGGGGGTCTGACCCCATCTCCACACTGACCACATCACCTCACACATCACAGGGGGGTCTGGCCAGTCTCCCCCACTGACCTTATCACCCCACACATTGCAGAATGGTCTGGCCCCTCCCCCGCTCTTATCCCATCACCCCACACATCCTGGGAAGAACTGGCCCCTCCCCAGCACTGACCCCATCACTACACAAATTGCAGAGGGGTCTGACCCCTCCTCGCACTGACCCCATCACCACACAAATGGCAGGGGGGTCTCTACCCTCATCTGCACTGACCCCATTGCCCTACAAGTCGCAGGAGGGTCTGGCCCCTCCCACGCACTGATCCCATCACCCCACTCATCTCAGGGGGGGTCTGGCCCCTCCCCCACACTGACCCCATTGCCACACACATCGGAGGCAGGTATGGCCCCTCCCCCACACTGACCCTGTCTCCCCACACATCATAGCGGGGTCTGACTCCTTTCCCGCATTTCCCCATTACCCCTCACATCACAGGGGGCCTGGCCCCTGCCCCACACTGACCTGATCATTCCACATATCGCAGGGGGTCTGGCCCCACCCACAGACTGACCCCAATACCCCACAAATCACAGGAGGATCTGGCCCCTGTCCTGTACTAACCCCATCACGCCACACTTTGCAGGAGGGTCTGGCCCCTTCCTCGCACTGACTGCATCATGCCACACATGGTAGGGGGATCTGGCCCCCCCCACAGACTGACCCCATCACCCCACACATAGCAGAAGGGTCTTGTCCCTCCCCAGGACTGACGCCATCACCCCAAACATCTCAGGGGGGCCTGGCCCTTCCCCCACACTGTCAGGGTTCCTTCCCCACTCTGAACTCTGGGGTACAGATGTGGGGACCCACATGCAAGCTTATTTTTACCAGCTTAGGTTAAAAACTTTCCCAAGGCACAAATTCCTTGTCCTTGAACAGTACGCTGCCACCACCAAGTGATTTAGACAAAGAATCAGGGAAAGGACCACTTGGAGTTCCTGTTCCCCAGAATATCCCCCCCAAGCCCTTACGGCCCCTTTCCTGGGAAGGTTTGAGAATAATAACCTAACCAATTGGTTACAAAGTGAACACAGACCCAAATCCCTGGATCTTTGGACACTAAAAAAAAAAAAAAAAAAAAATCAATCAGTTCTTAAAAGAAGAACTTTATTTAAAAAAAAAAAGAAAAGGTAAAAATCCCCTCTGTAAAATCAGGTTGGAAGATAACTTTACAGGGTAACAAAAGATGCACAAAACACAGAGGAACCCCCTCTAGCCTTAGTTTCAAAGTTACAACAAAACAGGGATAAACCTCCCTCCAGCAAAGGGAAAATTCACAAGCTGAGAAAACAAAGATAAACTAATATGCCTTGCCTGGCTGTACTTACAATTTCTGTAATATGAGAGACTGTTTCAGAATGACAGGTTTCAGAGTAGCAGCTGTGTTAGTCTGTATCCGCAAAAAGAACAGGAGTACTTGTGGCACCTTAGAGACTAACAAATTTATTAGAGCATAAGCTTTCGTGGGTTACAGCTCACTTCATCGGATGCATTGAATGGAACATATAGTAAGAAGATATAGATATATACACACATACAGAGAAGGTGGAAGTTGCCATACAAACTGTAAGAGGCTAATTAATTAAGATGAGTTATCAGCAGGAGAAAAAATGTTTGTAGTGATAATCAAGATGGCCCATTTAGACAGTTGACAAGAAGGTGTGAGGATACTTAACATGGGGAAATAGATTCAATATGTGTAAGAAGAGTGTCTGAGTGTCTCTGGATTAAGTTTAGAAGTGTGAGCGACAAGAGTGATGTAGTGGTGGGAGTCTGCTATAGACCACCGGACCAGGGGGATGAGGTGTATGAGGCTTTCTTTCGGCAGCTCGCAGAAGCTACTAGATCGCACGCCCTGGTTCTCATGGGTGACTTTAATTTTCCTGGTATCTGCTGGGAGAGCAATACAGCGGTGCATAGACAATCCAGGAAGTTTTTGGAAAGTGTAGGGGACAATTTCCTGGTGCAAGTGCTGGAGGAACCAACTCGGGGCAGAGCTCTTCTTGACCTGCTGCTCACAAACCGGGAAGAATTAGCAGGGGAAGCAAAAGTGGATGGGAATCTGGGAGGCAGTGACCATGAGTTGGTTGAGTTCAGGATCCTGACGCAGGGAAGAAAGGTAAGCGGCAGGATACGGACCCTGGACTTCAGGAAAGCAGACTTCGACTCCCTCAGGGAATGGATGGATAAGATCCCCTGGGGGACTAACATGAAGCGGAAAGGAGTCCAGGAGAGCTGGCTGTATTTCAAGGAATCCCTGTTGAGGTTACAGGGACAAACCATCCCTATGTGTCGAAAGAATAGTAAATATGGCAGGCGACCAGCTTGGCTTAACGGTGAAATCCTAGCGGATCTTAAACGTAAAAAAGAAGCTTACAAGAAGTGGAAGGTTGGACATATGACCAGGGAAGAGTATAAAAATATTGCTCGGGCATGTAGGAATGAAATCAGGAGGGCCAAATCACACCTGGAGCTGCAGCTAGCGAGAGATGTTAAGAGTAACAAGAACGGTTTCTTCAGGTATGTTGGCAACAAGAAGAAAGCCAAGGAAAGTGTGGGCCCATTACTGAATGAGGGAGGCAACCTAGTGACAGAGGATGTGGAAAAAGCTAATGTACTCAATGCTTTTTTTGCCTCTGTCTTCACGAACAAGGTCAGCTCTCAGACTGCTGCGCTGGGCATCACAACATGGGGAATAGATGGCCAGCCCTCTGTGGAGAAAGAGGTGGTTAGGGACTATTTAGAAAAGCTGGACGTGCACAAGTCTATGGGGCCGGACGAGTTGCATCCGAGAGTGCTAAAGGAACTGGCGGCTGTGATTGCAGAGCCATTGGCCATTATCTTTGAAAACTCGTGGCGAACGGGGGAAGTCCCGGATGACTGGAAAAAGGCTAATGTAGTGCCAATCTTTAAAAAAGGGAAGAAGGAGGATCCTGGGAACTACAGGCCAGTCAGCCTCACTTCAGTCCCCGGAAAAATCATGGAGCAGGTCCTCAAAGAATCAATCCTGAAGCACTTACATGAGAGGAAAGTGATCAGGAACAGTCAGCATGGATTCACCAAGGAAAGGTCATGCCTGACTAATCTAATCGCCTTCTATGATGAGATTACTGGTTCTGTGGATGAAGGGAAAGCAGTGGATGTATTGTTTCTTGACTTTAGCAAAGCTTTTGACACGGTCTCCCACAGTATTCTTGTCAGCAAGTTAAAGAAGTACGGGCTGGATGAATGCACTATAAGGTGGGTAGAAAGTTGCCTAGATTGTCGCGCTCAGCGGGTAGTGATGAATGGCTCCATGTCTAGTTGGCAGCCGGTGTCAAGTGGAGTGCCCCAGGGTTCGGTCCTGGGGCCGGTTTTGTTCAATGTCTTCATAAATGATCTGGAGGATGGTGTGGATTGCACTCTCAGCAAATTTGCGGATGATACTAAACTGGGAGGAGTGGTAGATACGCTGGAGGGCAGGGATAGGATACAGAGGGACCTAGATAAATTGGAGCATTGGTCCAAAAGAAATCTGATGAGGTTCAATAAGGATAAGTGCAGGGTCCTGCACTTAGGACGGAAGAACCCAATGCACAGCTACAGACTAGGGACCGAATGGCTAGGCAGCAGTTCTGCGGAAAAGAACCTAGGGGTGACAGTGGACGAGAAGCTGGATATGAGTCAGCAGTGTGCCCTTGTTGCCAAGAAGGCCAATGGCATTTTGGGATGTATAAGTAGGGGCATAGCGAGCAGATCGAGGGACGTGATCGTTCCCCTCTATTCGACATTGGTGAGGCCTCATCTAGAGTACTGTGTCCAGTTTTGGGCCCCACACTACAAGAAGGATGTGGATAAATTGGGAAGAGTCCAGCGAAGGGCAACAAAAATGATTAGGGGTCTGGAACACATGAGTTATGAGGAGAGGCTGAGGGAACTGGGATTGTTTAGTCTGCGGAAGAGAAGAATAAGGGGGGATTTGATAGCTGCTTTCAACTACCTGAGAGGTGGTTCCAGAGAGGATGGTTCTAGACTATTCTCAGTGGTAGAAGATGACAGGACAAGGAGTAATGGTCTCAAGTTGCAGTGGGGGAGGTTTAGGTTGGATATTAGGAAAAACTTTTTCACTAGGAGGGTGGTGAAACACTGGAATGCGTTGCCTAGGGAGGTGGTGGAATCTCCTTCCTTAGAAGTTTTTAAGGTCAGGCTTGACAAAGCCCTGGCTGGGATGATTTAATTGGGGATTGGTCCTGCTTTTGAGCAGGGGGTTGGACTAGATGACCTCCTAAGGTCCCTTCCAACCCTGATATTCTATCATTCTATGATTCTATGATTCTAATGACCCAGCCACTCCCAGTCTCTATTCAAACCCAAGTTAAAGGTATCTAGTTTGTATATTAATTCAAGCTCAGCAATTTCTCGTTGGAGTCTGTTTTTGAAGGTTTTCTGTTGCAGAATTGCCACCCTTAAGTCTTTTACTGAGTGGCCAGAGAGGCTGAAGTGTTCTCCTACCGGCTTTTGAATGTTATGATTCCTGATGTCAGATTTGTGTCCATTTATTCTTTTCCATAGAGACTGACCAGTTTGACCAATGTACATGGCAGAGGGGCATTGCTGGCACATGATGGCATATATCACATTGATAGATGTGCAGTGAACGAGTCCCTGATGGCGTGACTAATGTGATTAGGTCCTATGATGGTGTAACTTGAATAAGTATGTGGACAGAGTTGGCATCGGGCTTTGTTGCAAGGATAGGTTCCTGGGTTAGTGTTTTTGTTGTGTGGTGTGTGGTTGCTGGAGAATGGCTTGGAAGACATGGATTGATGTTCAGTCCCTCTTAGTCCCAAGAGCGAATGAACACAGAAACAAAGAACCCAAAATAAACCCTCCCCCAATTTGAAAGTATCTTTTGTCCCCATTGGTTCCTTTGGTCAGGTGCCAACCAGGTTATCTGAGCTTCTTAACCCCTTACAGGTAAGGAGGAATTTTAGGCTATCCTTATGGTTATGACATGCACTGACCCCCATCTGTGCAAATCACAGGGGGGTCTGGCTGCTCCCCCACACTCATCCAACACTTTGCAGAATTGATGTGGCCCCTCCCACACACTGACCCCACCACCCTATACATCGCAGGGGGTGTCGCCCATGCTCCGCACTGGACCCATCACCCCACACATCAGAGAGTTTGGTCCCTACCCCATACTGACCCTATAACCTCACAGATCGCAGGGTTGTCTGGTCCCTACCTCGCACTGACCCCAACACCACATGCATTGCAGCGGGGTCTGGCCCCACCACCGCACTGACCCCATTACCCCGCACATCGTAGGAGGGTCTCATCCCTCCCCCACACCGACCCCATCTCTCCACACATCGCAGGGGGGCCTGGCCCCTCCCCCGCACTAACCTCATCACTGCACAAATTGCAGAGGGGTCTGACCCCTCCCCGGCACAAAATCCATCACCCCACACAAAGGAGAGGGGTCTGCCCCCCCCTACACACTGACCCCATTGCCACACACATCACAGGGGAGTCTCTGCCCTCCCCTGCACTGACCCCATTGCCCCACACGTCACAAGAGGATCTAGCTCCTCCCCCGCACTGACCCCATCTCCCCTCACGTCGCTGGGGGGTCTGGCCTCTGCCCCACACTGACCTGATCATTCCACATATTGCAGGCAGTCTGGCCCCACCCCCAGACTGACCCCAATACTCCACACATTGCAGTTGTCTGACCCTTCCGGCACACTGACCGCATCACCCCACGCATCTCAAGGAGGTCAGGCCCCTCACCAGCACTGACCCCATCTCCCCAGCTGCTGGGGGGGGTCTCTCCCTTCCCCCACACTGCCCCCATCATCCCACACATCGCAGGGGAATCTGAATGCCTCCCTTGCACTGACCTGATCACCGCGCAGATCTCAGGGGGGTCTTTCCCCTCCCCCGCACAGACCCCATAACTGCACACATTGAAGAGCGGTCTGACCCCTCCACCGCACTGACCCCTTCACTCTATACATTGCAGGGAGGTCTGGCCCTCACCCCACCACCCTATACACTGCAGGGGGTGTCGGCCCTGCCCCACACTGGACCCATCACCCCACAGATCGCAGGGTGGTCTGGTCCCAACCTCGCACTGACCTCAACACCACACATATCGCAGGAGGGTCTGGCTCCTCCCCTGCACTGACCCCATCTCTTCACACATTGCAGGGGGGTCAGGCTCCTGCCCTGCAAAGATCACAATACCCCACACATTGCAGGGGTTTCTGTTCCCACCCTTGTACTCACCCAATCACTGCACACATCGCAGGGGGAACTGGCCCATCCCCCGCACTTACCCCATCACCCTACACATCGCAGTAATATCTGGCAGCTCCCCTGCACTAACCTCATCACTGCACAAACTGCAGAGGGGTCTGACCCATCTCCAGCATAGAATCCATTACCCCACACAACGCAGAGTGGTCTGGCCCCTCCTCCGCACTGACCCCATCCCCCCACACATCGCAGGGGCGTCTGTCCCCTCCCCTGCACAGATCCCATCACCCCACATGTTGCAGGGTGGTTCGGCCCCTCCCCTGCACTTATTCCATTACCCCACACATTGCAGGAGTGTCTGTTCCCACCCTTGCACTCACCGCATCACCACACATATTGCAGGTGGGTCTGGTCCCTCCCCTGCATTTACCACATCACCCTACACATCTCGGGATGATCTGGCCCCTCCCCAGCACCGACCCCATCACCCCAAACATCGCAGGGGGGCCTGGCCCCTCCCCCGCCACTAACCTCATCACTGCACAAATTGTAGAGGGGTCAGACCCCTTCCAGGCACAGAATCCATCACTGCACACAATGCAGAGGGGTCCGGCCCTCCCTCTGCTCTGATCCCAATACCCCATAGCTTGCAGGGGGGCCTGGCCCTCCGTCATGTGACCACATCACCCCACACATGGCAGGGGGGTATGGCCACTCCACCACACTCACCCCATCACCCCACAAATCCCAGGAGGGTCTGACCCCTCCCCACACATTGCAGGGAGGACGTGGCCTCTCCCACACACTGACCCTATCACCCCACACATCACAGAGCAGTTTTACACCTCTCCCACACAGACTCCATCACCCTACACATCGCAGGGGGGGCTGGCCCCTCCCCCGCTCTCACCCCATCGCCCCACACATTGCAGGGGGTCTGGCCCCGCCCTCGCACTGACCCCATGACCCAACACATCACAGGAGGGATGTGATAAATAAAGGGCTAGGCAGCTCCCTTTTATGGGCACCCAGCCAGCTAGCAGCGATGAAATCCCTCTTAGTAGCTGTTCTCTAATTGCTCAAGCTGTAAAGGGTTAAAAAGGTTTCATTGCTATGCATACACAAAAGGAAATGAGTGGGCACCTGGCCAAAAGAGCCAATGGAAGTCTAGAACTTTTTAAAATTGAAACAAGACTCCCCTTTCATCTGTCTTTTGTTGTTCTCGGGGAGAGACAGAGAGGAAGCAGTTATGCTGTAAGAAGCTTGTGGATTCCTCTGTGCTAAACCCAGGTGCTTTTGTTTTGCTAGCAACCTTTAAACTGGACCTCAAGAGAGCTATTCTTGATGCTTAAATCTTGCAGTTGTTTTTTTTTTAATATAGCAAAAGCCTAAGTTCCCAGATGTATTTTCTTTTTTATTATTATTAATAGAATTTACAATTTTAAGAACAGAATTGGATTTTTGTGTCTTAAGAGGTCTGTGCACGTGGTTTAATTAGCTGCTGGCAACAGCTGATTTCCCTTTTCTTTCTTTCTTTCTTTCTTTCTTTCTTTCTTTCTTAGCTCTTCCTCAGAGTAGGGGTGAAAGGATGTGATGTTACTGACCTAACCTGTGACCTTATAAATCATTGTTGCACTCCGTTACATATTTGCAGCAAATATTGTACAAAGGTTGTTGTGTAAGGTGTCTGTGGAAAGGTTATGATTTGCTGATTATGATTGTGCTATCTGTATGTGTGTATCATTTTTGTAGTTGCAGTTATGAATATTGGCTATGTACTTGTATCTTAATATGTTTTGAGTCTAAGTAGCCTCAGCTAAGCATTTGGTCAGCTTCTTGAGAAGGAACTATTTTTTCCTGAGAACGTTCAACCTAACATATAAACAATGGCGTCGGCCTGTAAAGAACTGAGTCATGCATGGACACGTAACTTGCCCATGTGACTCCAAACTTGATCTTACACAGGAGAACCAAGGGATTTCCACCCATGAGAGAGAGAATATAAAAGGCTGCTGCATCTCCTCCATTTTGTCTTCAATCCTGCTTCATTTTTGCCTCTGTCTTCATGAACAAGGTGAGCTCCTAGACTATTGCACTGGGCAGCACAGTATGGGGAGGAGGTGACCAGCCCCCTGTGGAGAAAGAAGTGGTTCGGGACTATTTAGAAAAGCTGGATGAGCACAAGTCTATGGGGCCGGGTGCGCTGCATCCGAGGGTGCTAAAGGAGTTGGCGGATGTGATTGCAGAACCATTGGCCATTATCTTTGAAAACTTATGGTGATTGGGGGAGGTCCTGGAGGACTGGAAAAAGTCTAATGTAGTGTCCATCTTTAAAAAAAAGGGAAGGAGGAGGATCCAGGGAACTACAGGCCAGTCAGCCTCACCTCAATCCCTGGAAAAATCATGGAGCAGATCCTCAAGGAATCAATTTTCAAGCACTTAGAGGAGAGGAAAGTGATCAGGAACAGCATGGATTCACCAAGGGCAAGTCATGCCTGACTAACCTAATTGCCTTCTATGACGAGATAACTGGCTCTGTGGATGAGGGGAAAGCAGTGGACGTGTTATTCCTCGACATTAGCAAAGCTTTTAATATGGTCTCCCACAGTATTCTTGCCAGCAAATTAAAGAAGTATGGGCTGGATGGATTATAAATTGGATAGAAAGCTGGCTAGATCGTCAGGCTCAAGGGGTAGTGATCAAAGGCTCTATGTCTAGCTGGCAGGCGGTATCAAGCAGAGTGCCCAAGGGTCAGTCTTGGGGCCAGTTTTGTTCAATATCTTCGTTAATGATCTGGAGGATGGTGTGGATTGCACCCTCAGCAAGTTTTCAAATGACAGTAAACTGGGAGGAGTGGTAGCTACACTGGAGGGTAGGGATAGGATACAGAGGGACCTAGACAAATTAGAGGATTGGGCCAAAAAGAAATGTGATGAGGTTCAACAAGGACAAGTGCAGAATTCTGCACTTAGGACGGAAAAATCCCATGCACCGCTACAGACTAGGGACCAAGTGGCTAGGCAGCAGTTCTACAGAAAAGTACCTAGAGGTTACAGTGGACGAGAAGCTGAATATGAGTCAACAGTGTGCCCTTGTTGCCAAGAAGGCTAACAGCATTTTGGGCTGTATAAGTAGGGGCATTGCCAGCAGATCAAGGGACATGATCATTCCCCTCTATTCAGCATTGGTGAGACCTCATCTGGAGTACTGTGTCCGGTTTTGGGCCCCACACTACAAGAAGGATGTGGACAAATTGGAAAGAGTCCAGCGGAGGGCAAGAAAAATTATTAGAGGGCTGGAGCACATGATTTATGAGGAGAGGCTGAGGGAACTGGGATTGTTTAGTGTGCGGAAGAGAAGAATGAGGGGGGATTGATAGCTGTTTTCAACTACCTGAAAGGGGGTTCCAAAGAGGATGGATCTAGACTGTTCTCAGTGGTAACTAATGACAGAACAAGGAGTAATGGTCTCAAGTTGCGGTGGGGGAGATCTAGGTTGGATATTAGGAAATACTATTTCACTAGGAGGGTGATGAAGCACTGGAATGAGTTATCTAGGGAGGTGGTGGAATCTCCTTCCTTTGAGGTTTTTTAAGATCAGGCTTGACAAAGCACTGGCTGGGATGATTTAGTTGGGGATTGGTCCTGCTTTGACCAGGGGGTTGGATTAGGTGACATCCTGAGGTCCTTTCCAACCCTGATATTCTATGATTCTTGCCTCTGGAGGGACTTTCCTACAAACTGAAGCTCTGAACAAAGGACTGAATGATCCATCCCAGCTGTGGATGTGCTCCAGAGACTTGATTTGTGCCTGCAGCTTATTCCATCACTGCTACAAGCCTGAACCAAGAACTTTGCCATTACTGTATGTAATTGATTGCATTTAACCAATTCTAGCTCTCATCTATATCTTTTCCCTTTTATAAATAAACCTTTAGATTTTAGATTCTAAAGGATTCAAATCAGGCAACAGCGTGATTTGTGGGTAAGATCTGATTTATATATTGACCTGGGTCTAGGGCTTGGTCCTTTGGGATTGAGAGAACCATTTTTCTTGTACTGGGGTATTGGTTTTCATAACCATTCGTCCCCATAATGAGTGACACCGGTGGTGATACTGGGAAACTGGAGTGTCTAAGGGAATTGCTTGTGTGACTTATGGTTAGCCAGTGGGGTAACACCAGTCTTCTGTGTTTGGTTGGTTTGGTTTGCCTTGGTGTGCAAAGGAACCCCAGCCTTGGGCTGTAACTGCCCTGCTTTAAACAATTTGTCCTCACTTGATACTCTCAGTTGGGTCCCACCAAAGCCAGCATAGTTACAAAGGGCTTGAGGGTACCCCACAGGACGAAATTCCCAAGTGCACCTTCCTGAGTTCTCAAAGGGGTTCTGCACTTGCATGGTGTCAGCATCTACCAATCCAAGGTTAGAGAAAGCTGTAGCCTTGGGAGTTTAATACAAGCCTGGAGTGGCAAGTATTAATTTAGAGTCCCTGCAGGCCCCCACCTTCTGCACTCGAAGTGCCAGAATGGGGAATCAGCCTTCACATGGTGCCAGAGCGAGGGGATCATTTTGAACCAGAGGCACAGACCTCAGGATTTTAAAAGGACATATTTTTCCTCTTGGCAGCCTGTGAAGCCTGGGAGTTGTTTTTTTTTTCTTTCGTTTCTTTTCTTTGCTGCCTGTGGGGGAACAGGCAAGCAGAGGGTTCAATCTGCCAAGTCAAGGAGTCTAACAAGAAGTTGTTGTTTTTTCTAGCTTCATGGAAACGAAATAGCGAGGCTAGAGTAGGGCAGCCCTGTGCATGAGGTTGCAGTCGGGGTCCGAAGCCCTAGAGCAACCAGTCTTCCCAAAGCACCACGCCATGGAGAAGACAGACACAGATCAAGCCCAGACATCCAGCTCCATGACAAAAATGCAGGGAGGGGATGGGGGACCAGGGATGTGATGCTGCGCTGGGCATCACAAAATGGGGAAGAGATGGCCAGCCCTCTGTGGAGATAGAGGTGGTTAGGGACTATTTAGAAAAGCTGGACGTGCACAAGTCCATGGGGCCGGACGAGTTGCATCCGAGAGTGCTGAAGGAATTGGCGGCTGTGATTGCAGAGCCATTGGCCATTATCTTTGAAAACTCATGGTGAACCGGGGAAGTCCCGGATGACTGGAAAAAGGCTAATGTAGTGCCAATCTTTAAAAAAGGGAAGAAGGAGGATCCTGGGAACTACAGGCCAGTCAGCCTCACCTCAGTCCCTGGAAAAATCATGGAGCAGGTCCTCAAAGAATCAATCCTGAAGCACTTGCATGAGAGGAAAGTGATCAGGAACAGCCAGCATGGATTCACCAAGGGAAGGTCATGCCTGACTAATCTAATCGCCTTTTATGATGAGATTACTGGTTCTGTGGATGAAGGGAAAGCAGTGGATGTATTGTTTCTTGACTTTAGCAAAGCTTTTGACACGGTCTCCCACAGTATTCTTGTCAGCAAGTTAAGGAAGTATGGGCTGGATGAATGCACTATAAGGTGGGTAGAAAGCTGGCTAGATTGTCGGGCTCAACGGGTAGTGATCAATGGCTCCATGTCTAGTTGGCAGCCGGTATCAAGTGGAGTGCCCCAAGGGTCGGTCCTGGGGCCGGTTTTGTTCAATATCTTCATAAATGATCTGGAGGATGGTGTGGATTGCACTCTCAGCAAATTTGCGGATGATACTAAACTGGGAGGAGTGGTAGATACGCTGGAGGGGAGGGATAGGATACAGAAGGACCTAGACAAATTGGAGGATTGGGCCAAAAGAAATCTGATGAGGTTCAATAAGGATAAGTGCAGGGTCCTGCACTTAGGACGGAAGAACCCAATGCACAGCTACAGACTAGGGACCGAATGGCTAGGCAGCAGTTCTGCGGAAAAGAACCTAGGGGTGACAGTGGACGAGAAGCTGGATATGAGTCAGCAGTGTGCCCTTGTTGCCAAGAAGGCCAATGGCATTTTGGGATGTATAAGTAGGGGCATAGCGAGCAGATCGAGGGACGTGATCGTTCCCCTCTATTCGACATTGGTGAGGCCTCATCTGGAGTACTGTGTCCAGTTTTGGGCCCCACACTTCAAGAAGGATGTGGATAAATTGGAGAGAGTCCAGCGAAGGGCAACAAAAATGATTAGGGGACTGGAACACATGAGTTATGAGGAGAGGCTGAGGGAGCTGGGATTGTTTAGCCTGCAGAAGAGAAGAATGAGGGGGGATTTGATAGCTGCTTTCAACTACCTGAAAGGGGGTTCCAAAGAGGATGGCTCTAGACTGTTCTCAATGGTAGCAGATGACAGAACGAGGAATAATGGTCTCAAGTTGCAGTGGGGGAGGTTTAGATTGGATATTAGGAAAAACTTTTTCACTAAGAGGGTGGTGAAACACTGGAATGAGTTACCTAGGGAGGTGGTAGAATCTCCTTCCTTAGAGGTTTTTAAGGTCAGGCTTGACAAAGCCCTGGCTGGGATGATTTAACTGGGAATTGGTCCTGCTTCGAGCAGGGGGTTGGACTAGATGACCTTCTGGGGTCCCTTCCAACCCTGATATTCTATGATTCTATGATTTCCCAGGAGGGAAGGGTCAGCCCTTCCCAACCCGAGATCCCAGTGTCAGGATGGAGGGATGTCCTTAACTCAGCCCAAGTTGTAACTGTGGAAGACTGGAATTTCTTCCTGCAGATGGAGCACTTGGAGATGGAAGTGGAGGTGAAGCGCTTGGAAGAGGAGGTGAGGTGAAGCACTTGGAGGCGGGAATGGAGCTGAAGTGCTTAGAGCTGGAAAGGGCTAAGTTGAGTCAGCAAGGTAGCCTTAACAGTCCTCCAGGTACCATTCCCTGTTCCAATAAATTCCTCACATACAAGGCAGGCGATGATACAGAGGCCTTCTTAGAAAATTTCGAAAGGGCCTGCCTTGGGTACAACATTCCTACAGACCAGTATATGGTGGAGCTGAGGCCACAACTCAGTGGACCCTTAGCAGAGATGGCAGCTGAAATGCCTAAAGAACACATGAACGAGTACTAACTTTTTTAAAAAGAAGGCCAGAATTAGGATGGGGTAGCACCCGAGCATGCTCGTCGGCGGGTAAGAGCCCTAAGGTGGAAACCAGACGTGGCATTTTCCCGACACGCCTACCACATTGTAAAAAATTGGGATGCCTGGATATCAGGAGCAAATGTTGAGTCTCTGGAAGATCTGTCTCTCCCAATACAAATGGAGCAGTTCTTAGAGAGTGTTTCTGAGGAAATAGAAAGGTACATACTAGATGGGAAGCCCAAAACTGCAATCGAGGTGGGGAAGATTGGAACCAAATGGGTGGACATGGTAGAGAAAAAGAAAGCTACTGGCAGTTGGTGGGGATAACAGAAGGGGCAACCCAAGACGACACCCCACCATCTGAGTCAGCCCAAGGCCCCATCTCGCAAGGAGGAGCCCTCCACACAGGCAGGGAGACCCCAGGTGCCTTCTTGTCCTACCACTCTACTCTCCAACCACCCACCTTGCTCCAGCGCACAGTCAGCTGGGCGATGCTTTAAATGTAATGAGCTGCAGCATGTGAAGGCCAACAGCCCCAAGAGCACCAGCCAACTGCAACTCATCATCCCGGAGTCCCACTGAGAGCCTTGAGGCCCAAATGCCTCGCATATACCCCCAGAGCGAAGGGAAAATCTCAGTGTGGGTGGGAGGAAAATTACTACATGGAGAGACAGTGGAGCACAGGTGTCAGCTATCCACCAATCCCTGGTGGACCTCAAATTCATCAACCCAGAGATCCAAGTGATAGTGCAACCCTTTAAGGCCAACTCTTTTAACTTGCCTACAGTCAAGTTGCCTGTCCAGTACAACGGCTGGTCAGGAACATGGACTTTTGCAGTCTATGACAATTATCCCATTCCTATGCTGCTGTGAGAAGACTTAGCCTACCATGTGAGGCTAACAAAAAGGGTGGGGATGGTCACCTGGCTAAACAGGCCAGGCTAAACAGGCCTCCACACCTAACCCCATTCCTGAGCCTCCTCCAAGAACCCAGTCTGTGTCCCCTGATACCACAGGCCAGAGGTGGTGGAACCAGACCCCAGACCAAAATCTATGGCAGCAGTTGTAGATCCAGTTCCTGAGACCCAGCCAGAACTAGTCCAAGGATCAGAACTGGTGGAGCAGTCAGCACAGAGCCCGTGCTTGCAACCCCAGAGTCAGGGGAGCGAGCACCAAAGGGAGCCACAGAGCCTGCACCTGCAGCAGCAGCTAAACTGGCACAAAAAGCTCAACCAGAGCCTGAAATACAACCAAGTGCACCAGCAAAGAGCAGTTCACAATCAACAGAGACACCCCCATCACCTGCATCGCTTCCAATGGTACCAAGCCCAAGTCCAGAACCCAGCGAGGAACTAGTGTTTCCAGCATCAAGGGAGCAGTTCCAGGCAGAGCAGGAAGTGGATGAAAGCCTCAAGGGAGCTTGCATGGTGGCACAAAGTGACCAACCACCTCTCAGCTCTTCTAATAGGTCCAGGTTTGCTGTAGAAGGAGGACTCTTACACAAGGAAACCCTTTCTGGTGGGCACATGGAGGACTGGCATCCTCGCAGACAGTTGGCAGTTCCAAGTAAGTATAGGGAAAAGCTCTTGAGCTTAGCCCACTATTACCCTTGTGATCATGCTGGGGTGAACAGGACCAAAGACCGTTTGGGGAAGTCATTCCACTGGGAGGGAATGGGCAAGGATGTTTCTACCTATGTCTGGTCTTGTGAGGTGTGCCAGAGGGTGGGAAAGCCCCAAGACCAGGTCAAGGCCCTTGTCATAAATATAAAGGGAAGGGTAAACACCTTTAAATCCCTCCTGGACAGAGGAAAAACCCTTTCACCTGTAAAGGGTTAAGAAGCTAAGATAACCTCGCTGGCACCTGACCAAAATGACCAATGAGACGACAAGATACTTTCAAAGCTGGAGTGGGGGTGGGAAACAAAGGGTTCTCTCAGTCTGTGTGTTGCTTTTGCCGGGACCAGAGCAGGGATGCAGGTCAGAACTCCTGTAAAGGGTTAATTAGCAATCTAGTTAGATATGCGTTAGATTCTGTTTTGTTTAAATGGCTGATAAAATAAGTTGTGCTGAATGGAATGTATATTCCTGTGTTTGTGTCTTTTTGTAACTTAAGGTTTTGCCTAGAGGGATTCTCTATGTTTTGAATCTGATTACCCTGTAAGGTATTTACCATCTTGATTTTACAGAGGTGATTCTTTTACTTTAATTAAAATTCTTTTAAGAACCTGTTTGCTTTTTCATTGTTCTTAAGATCCAAGGGTTTGGGTCTGTGTTCACCTATGCAAATTGGTGAGGATTTTTATCAAGCCTTCCCCAGGAAAGGGGGTGTAGGGCTTGGGGGGATTTTGGGGGGAAAGACGTTTCCAAGTGGGCTCTTTCCCTGTTATTTTTGTTAGACGCTTGGTGGTGGCAGCAATAAGGTCCAGGGACAAAAGGTAAAATAGTTTGTACCTTGGGGAAGTTTTAATCTAAGCTGGTAAAAATAAGCTTAGGGGGGTTTTCATGCAGGTCCCCACATCTGTACCCTAGAGTTCAGAGTGGGGAAGAAACCTTGACAGCCCTTCTCCAGCCACTCCCCATAAGTGAGATTCCATTTCTTTATGGAGCGGCGGAGAACCAGCTGAGCAGCGGGGACAGCAGGAGTTTGCCTGGGACTGGTAAGTATCCTAGTGTGTGTTTGTTTGCTTGCTGAGGAAGTATCTGAGCATGTGTTTGCTGCGGGGGCAGTGTGAGAGCCTGAGTGAGTGTCTGATTGGCTGCTAGCCTGCAGGGGGCGGGCAGTAGGGTGTCTGTTTGTTTGCGACAGGGAAGCCTGGCTGTTTAAAAATAGCCAGAGCTTCGCAAACCAGCTGAGCAGCGGGGACAGCAGAGCAGCTCACAGCAGGAGTTTGCATGGGAGTTCGCCTGGAGTGAGCCCAGTGAGGCTTACGTCTTGCAAACTGCTCTGAGGAAGCTCGTAGTAGGAAGGTGATATGGAAGGGGGGGGTTCAGCTGTTGTGACCTGCACTGGATGTGCCATGTTTGTCTTTCTTCCACAGGACAGAAGCAACTTTGTCTGTACAAAGTGCAAGCTGGTCTCCATATTGGAAGAGAAGATTGAAGGTCTGGAGCAACAGATAACAACCCTGCGTTGCATACGAGAAACTGAGGATTTTCTGGACAAAACTCAGGATAGGCTTCTAGGGGCACAAAGCTCTACAGATATAGAGCAGGTTGCACAGAGGAGCCAAGAGGCCAGTGAAGAAGCTTGGCAACATGTTACCTCCAGAAGAGGTAAGCGGAATGTCCGGGTTCCAGTAACACAGACACAGGTAACTAACCGCTTTCATGTTCTCTCCACAGGTATCGTTGCGGAGAGTGGACCAGATGATATGTCTGGGGCGAGAAAGCAGAAGGAGACTCCGCTGGTTGGAAGGCATGAGATGCTATGTCCTGAGGTTGGGAGTTCCACGACCACCACTCCCAAGAGGAGAAGGCGGGTGGTGGTGGTCGGGGACTCTCTCCTCCGGGGGACTGAGTCATCTATCTGCCGCCCTGACCGGGAAAACCGAGAAGTCTGCTGCTTGCCAGGGACTAAGATTCGCGATGTGACGGAGAGACTGCCGAGACTCATCAAGCCCTCGGATCGCTACCCCTTCCTGCTTCTCCACGTGGGCACTAATGATACTGCCAAGAATGACCTTGAGCGGATCACTGCGGACTATGTGGCTCTAGGAAGAAGGATAAAGGAGTTGGAGGCGCAAGTGGTGTTCTCGTCCATCCTCCCCGTGGAAGGAAAAGGCCTAGGTAGGGAGCGTCGAATCGTGGAAGTCAATGAATGGCTACGCAGGTGGTGTCGGAGAGAAGGCTTTGGTTTCTTTGACCATGGGATGGTGTTCCATGAAGGAGGAGTGCTGGGCAGAGACGGGCTCCATCTTACGAAGAGAGGGAAGAGCATCTTTGCCAGCAGGCTGGCTAACCTAGTGAGGAGGGCTTTAAACTAGGTTCACCGGGGGAAGGAGACCAAAGCCCTGAGGTAAGTGGGAAAGCAGGATACCGGGAGGAAGCACAGGCAGGAATGTCTGTGAGGGGAGGGCTCCTGCCTCATACTGGGAATGAGGGGCGATCAACAGGTTATCTCAAGTGCTTATATACAAATGCACAAAGCCTTGGAAACAAGCAGGGAGAACTGGAGGTCCTGGTGATGTCAAGGAACTATGACGTGATCGGAATAACAGAGACTTGGTGGGATAACTCACATGACTGGAGTACTGTCATGGATGGTTATAAACTGTTCAGGAAGGACAGGCAGGGCAGAAAAGGTGGGGGAGTAGCACTGTATGTAAGGGAGCAGTATGACTGCTCAGAGCTCCGGTACGAAACTGCAGAAAAACCTGAGTGTCTCTGGATTAAGTTTAGAAGTGTGTGCAACAAGAGTGATGTAGTGGTGGGAGTCTGCTATAGACCATCGGACCAGGGGGATGAGGTAGATGAGGCTTTCTTCCGGCAGCTCACGGAAGCTACTAGATCGCATGCCCTGATTCTCATGGGTGACTTTAATTTTCCTGATATCTGCTGGGAGAGCAATACAGCGGTGCATAGACAATCCAGGAAGTTTTTGGAAAGCGTAGGGGACAATTTCCTGGCGCAAGTGCTAGAGGAGCCAACTAGGGGGGCGCTTTTCTTGACCTGCTGCTCACAAACCGGGTAGAATTAGTGGGGGAAGCAAAAGTGGATGGGAATCTGGGAGGCAGTGACCATGAGTTGGTTGAGTTCAGGATCCTGACGCAGGGAAGAAAGGTAAGCAGCAGGATACGGACCCTGGACTTCAGGAAAGCAGACTTCGACTCCCTCAGGGAATGGATGGCCAGGATCCCCTGGGGGACTAACTTGAAGGGGAAAGGAGTCCAGGAGAGCTGGCTGTATTTCAAGGAATCCCTGTTGAGGTTACAGGGACAAACCATCCCAATGAGTCGAAAGAATAGTAAATATGGCAGGCGACCAGCTTGGCTTAATGGTGAAATCCTAGCGGATCTTAAACATAAAAAAGAAGCTTACAAGAAGTGGAAGGTTGGACATATGACCAGGGAAGAGTATAAAAATATTGCTCGGGCATGTAGGAATGATATCAGGAGGGCCAAATCGCACCTGGAGCTGCAGCTAGCCAGAGATGTCAAGAGTAACAAGAAGGGTTTCTTCAGGTATGTTGGCAACAAGAAGAAAGCCAAGGAATGTGTGGGCCCCTTACTGAATGAGGGAGGCAACCTAGTGACAGAGGATGTGGAAAAAGCTAATGTACTCAATGCTTTTTTTGCCTCTGTTTTCACTAACAAGGTCAGCTCCCAGACTGCTGCGCTGGGCATCACAAAATGGGGAAGAGATGGCCAGCCCTCTGTGGAGATAGAGGTGGATAGGGACTATTTAGAAAAGCTGGACATGCACAAGTCCATGGGGCCGGACGAGTTGCATCCGAGAGTGCTGAAGGAATTGGCGGCTGTGATTGTAGAGCAATTGGCCATTATCTTTGAAAACTCGTGGCGAACCGAGGAAGTCCCGGATGACTGGAAAAAGGCTAATGTAGTGCCAATCTTTAAAAAAGGGAAGAAGGAGGATCCTGGGAACTACAGGCCAGTCAGCCTCACCTCAGTCCCTGGAAAAATCATGGAGCAGGTCCTCAAAGAATCAATCCTGAAGCACTTGCATGAGAGGAAAGTGATCAGGAACAGCCAGCATGGATTCACCAAGGGAAGGTCATGCCTGACTAATCTAATCGCCTTTTATGATGAGATTACTGGTTCTGTGGATGAAGGGAAAGCAGTGGATGTATTGTTTCTTGACTTTAGCAAAGCTTTTGACACGGTCTCCCACAGTATTCTTGTCAGCAAGTTAAGGAAGTATGGGCTGGATGAATGCACTATAAGGTGGGTAGAAAGCTGGCTAGATTGTCGGGCTCAACGGGTAGTGATCAATGGCTCCATGTCTAGTTTGCAGCCGGTATCAAGTGGAGTGCCCCAAGGGTCGGTCCTGGGGCCGGTTTTGTTCAATATCTTCATAAATGATCTGGAGGATGGTGTGGATTGCACTCTCAGCAAATTTGCAGATGATACTAAACTGGGAGGAGTGGTAGATACGCTGGAGGGGAGGGATAGGATACAGAAGGACCTAGACAAATTGGAGGATTGGGCCAAAAGAAATCTGATGAGGTTCAATAAGGATAAGTGCAGGGTCCTGCACTTAGGACGGAAGAACCCAATGCACAGCTACAGACTAGGGACCGAATGGCTAGGCAGCAGTTCTGCAGAAAAGAACCTAGGGGTGACAGTGGACGAGAAGCTGGATATGAGTCAGCAGTGTGCCCTTGTTGCCAAGAAGGCCAATGGCATTTTGGGATGTATAAGTAGGGGCATAGCGAGCAGATCGAGGGACGTGATCGTTCCCCTCTATTCGACATTGGTGAGGCCTCATCTGGAGTACTGTGTCCAGTTTTGGGCCCCACACTTCAAGAAGGATGTGGATAAATTGGAGAGAGTCCAGCGAAGGGCAACTAAAATGATTAGGGGACTGGAACACATGAGTTATGAGGAGAGGCTGAGGGAGCTGGGATTGTTTAGCCTGCAGAAGAGAAGAATGAGGGGGGATTTGATAGCTGCTTTCAACTACCTGAAAGGGGGTTCCAAAGAGGATGGCTCTAGACTGTTCTCAATGGTAGCAGATGACAGAACGAGGAATAATGGTCTCAAGTTGCAGTGGGGGAGGTTTAGATTGGATATTAGGAAAAACTTTTTCACTAAGAGGGTGGTGAAACACTGGAATGCGTTACCTAGGGAGGTGGTAGAATCTCCTTCCTTAGAGGTTTTTAAGGTCAGGCTTGACAAAGCCCTGGCTGGGATGATTTAACTGGGAATTGGTCCTGCTTCGAGCAGGGGGTTGGACTAGATGACCTTCTGGGGTCCCTTCCAACCCTGATATTCTATGATTCTATGATTCCAGCATGAAACTGTGCATATTCTGGGCCCTTTCTCTAAGAAGACACCCAGAGGAAAGCTGTACATACTGAACTTCATGGATTTTGCCACCTGATGGCTGGAGGCAGTAGCTATAAGCAACACCAGGGCTAAAAGCGTGAGCCAGGCATTGGCAGACATTTTTGCAAGGGTAGGTTGGCCCTCCGACATCCTTATGGATTCGGGAACTAACTTCCTGGCAGGGACCATAAAATGTCTTTGGGAAGCTCATGGGGTGAACCACTTGGTTGCCACCCCTTACCACCATGAAACAAATGGCCTAGTGGAGAAGTTTAATGGGACTTTGGGGGCCATGATACGTAAATTCGTGAATGAGCACTCCAATGACTGGGACCTAGAGTTACAGCAGTTGCTCTTTGCCTAGCGGGCCGTACCACATCCCAGTTTGTGGTTTTCACCCTTTGAACTTGTTTGTGGCTATGAAGTTAAGGGGCCTGTGATGGGTTCGGTAACAGAGCCCCCCTTTGGACTGTCACCTGATGTGCTGAGATTACCTCTGAGCCCATTTTATCCGCCAGTTTGGACTTTCAGAACTCTGCTTTGTCGAGCCAGACACACTAGCCTGCTGCAACACAGACCCAGGGTCTGAACCACGCCCCCAAAGCTGGAGACTTAACTGAAAACAGCTTAAAAAGTGCTCCTGTCTTCAGCACCCAGACACCCAGCTCCTCATGGGATCCAAACCCCAAATAAATCCATTTTACTCTGTATAAAACTTATACAGGGTAAACTCATAAATTGTCCGCCCTCTATAACACTGATAGTGAGATATGCACAGCTGTTTGCTTCCCCCAGGTATTAATTAGTTACTCTGGGTTAATAAGCAGAAGTGATTTTATTAAGTATTAAAAGTAGTATTTAAGTGGTTAGAAGTAATAACGGAACAAAGTGAGTTACGAAGCAAAATAAACCAAAACACGCAAGGCTAACTTAATACACTAAGGATCTAGTTACAAATACTAACTTCTCACCCTAGATGTTATCTCAGGTACAATCCTTTTCAGACCAACATTGTAGTTTATGGCCTGGGTCCAGTAATCACTCACACCCCCGTAGCTACAATCCTTTGTTCCAGTTTCTTTCAGGCATCTCTTTAGGGTGGAGAGGCCATCTCTTGAGCCAGCTGAAAACAAAAATGGAGAGGCTTCCAGGGCCTTTTATATTCTCTCTCTTGTGGGAGGAAATCCCTTTGTTCTTCTGTGTAAAATCACAGCAATAAGATGGAGTTTGTAGCGACCTAAGCAAGCCACATGTCCATGAATGAATCAGCTTTTTTCAGGCCGACGCCATTGTTTACATGTTAGTTTGAACATTCCCAGGAAAGCTCAGATGTGGATTGGCATCTCCCAAAGTCCATCGTTCGTTAAGTACTCCCATTTACTAGACTAGCCCCTTCACAATATGTTGGCCAAACCTCCCTTATGTGTTTCCTACAGCAAACACTTCAAATACAAGGATAGAGCCAATGCTCGTAACTTTAGATATAAAAATGATATGTGCATACAAATAGGATGAATATATTCAGTAGATCATAACCTTTGCAAAGATGTCACATGCCATATCTAGCAAAAAGCACATTCCAGTTATGTCATATTTACACTCACAAGCATATTTCCATAAATATATGGAGTGCAATATCACAGGGTTATTACAGTTCATAAAGCAGCAGTGGGAGGGGGTTACATCTTCTCCAGGAACTAACATTTTGGACTTTGTTACCAACCTGCAAAACACCCTCAAAGACTCTCTAGCTCTTGCTTGAGAAAATCTACACGATGCTCAACAAGAGCAAAAGACCTGGCCAGAGAGCTTGCCAGAGAGCTTTCCTTCAGAGTAGGTGACCAAAAACATGCCAGAGAGCTTTCCTTCAGAGTAGGTGACCAAGTCATGGTCCTAAAAGTGCTCCAGGCCAATAAGATGGAAGTGTCATGGGAGGGGCCCTTTATGGTCAAAGAGAGCTTGGAAGCTGTTAATTACCTCATAGTGTTCCCAGACCCTACCCTAAAACCTAAAGTATACGATGTTAATTCTCTAAAGCCCTTTTATTCCTGAGAAAGCAAGGTTCTCCAGTTTACAGCCCAGGAGAGAGACAATGCTGAGTGGTCTGAAGGAGTCTACTGTGAAGGAAAAAGCAATGGTGACATAGAAGAGGTGAGCCTTTCCATCAACCTTGGGCGTAAGCAGTGACAGCAAATCCAGGAGCTGTGCACTAGTTTCAGGCCCATGTTTTCAGCCACCCCAGGAAGGACAGAACAGGTGTACCACACCATTGACACAGGTAATGCTCGCCCATTTAGAGCCCAACCCTAACGGATGGCTCCTCAAGCCAAAACCAGAATAGAAATGGAGACTACGGACATGTTCCAGATGGGTGTAATCCATCCCTCTGAGAGTGCATGGGCCTCTCCAGTGGCTCTCGTTCCCAAACCGGATGGAGAAATCTGCTTTTGTGTGGACTATCATAAGATAAATGCCGTAACTAGCCCAGAAAACTACCCAATGCCATGCACAGATGAGATATTGGAGAAACTGGGATGTGCCCAGTTCATCTCCAACTTAGACTTAACTGAGGGTAAGGGCAAATGCCGCTAGATAACCCAGCTGAAGAAAGGTCAGCCTTCATCACCCACATAGGGCTGTATGAATTTAATGGGTTCCTTTTTGGACTGCGACATGCACCTACCACCTTCCAGAGACTGGTATATAACTTTCTGGCTGGATTTGGGGAATTTGCTGTCACCTACCTCAATGATGTGGCCATAGTCTCAGATTCATGGGCAGAACACCTGGAAAACCTCCAAGCTGTCTTCCAGCACATAAGGGAGGCAGGCATAAGTGTTAAGGCCAAAAAGTGTCTAATAGGCCTAAACAGGGTAACATACCTTGGACACCAGGTGGATCAAAGAACTATCAACCCCCTACAGGCTAAGGTAAATGCTATCCAAAATTGGCCTGTCCCTAAGTCAAAAAAGCAGGTCCAATCCTTCTTGGGCTTGGCTGGGTATTACCGACAATTTGTACCACACTACAGCCAAATTGCCACCCCACTGACAGACCTGACCAGGAAAAAGCAGCCAAATGCAGTTCAGTGGACTGAGAAGTTATGCCTTTAACTTAAGCTTAAGGCGTCATTTATGTCTGACCCTGTACTGAGGGCCCCGGACTCCAACCAACCTTTTGTCATAACTACAGATGAGTCTGAGAGTGGTGTAGGAGCAGATTTAATGCAGAAAGGACCATATCAACAATTCCATCCTGTCGTGTTTCTCAGCAAAAAACTTTCTGAGAGGGAAAGCCACTAGTTGGTCTCAGAAAAAGAATGTTATGCCATTGTGTACGCTCTGGAAAAGCTACATCCATACATTTGGGGATGGAAGTTCCACCTGTGGACTGAGCATGCTGCACTGAAGTGGCTTCGCACAGTCAAAGAGTGTAACAAAAACCTTCTTTGGTGGAGTTTAGCTCTCCAAGGCTTTGATATTGAAATACAACACATTTCAGGAGCCTCTAACAAAGTGGCTGATGCACTCTCCCGGGAAGGTTTCCCAGAATCAGCAGGGTAAAAATGTCCCTATATTCTAAGTCAATGTAGTCCCTGAAATGTAAAAAGTACTGTTTAGTTCTTCATGTAATTATTAGTAAAATTAGAGGTGCATGAATCTTATTAACTCTGTTTCCTAAACCTCCAGGACCTAACCAGGCGGGCCAGCACTGTCTGTGATTTGGGGGGCATGTGATAAATAAAGTGTGTGTAGGGTGGACACCTAGCCAGCCAGTTAGCTCTTTGATGGACACCCAGCCAGCCAGTTAGCTGTAAAATCCCTCTTGGTTAGCTTTTCTTTACTTGCTTTACCTGTAAAGGATTAAGAAGTCCCTCAGGTAAAGAAAAAGGAAAAAAGTGGACACCTGACCAAAAGAGCCAATGGGAAGTCTAGAACTTTTTAAAATGGGGAAAGAAACTTTGCCTTTGTCTGTTGTTCTCTGGGCTGGAGGGAGAGAGCAGTCATGCTATAAGCAGCTTTAAGCCAGATATGGTCATAAATAATCAGATCATACCTAGAACTACTTATCTGAACTCCAAATGTGTAAGTAGATCAGAATGTTTAGCTAGATGTGATCAGGTTTATTTCTGTTTATTTTTTAAGGCTTGTGGATCTTCTCTGTGCTAATTCCTGATGCTTTTGTTTGCTTGTAACCTTTAAGCTGAACCCCCCAAAAAAGCTGTTTTGGATGCTTAATTTTTGTAATTGTTTCTTTTAAGATCTAGGGGTGAAAGGGCTTGAAGGTACTCCATAAGGAGGAATTCCCAAGTGCTCCTTCCTGGGCTCAAAGGGTTTTTTTTTGCATTTGGGTGGTGGCAGGGTTTACAAAGCCAAGGTCAGAGAAAAGCTGTAATCTTGGGAGTTTAATACAAACCTGGAGTGGCACATATACATTTTTAAAATCTTCGTAGGCCCCTATCTTCTGCACTCGGAGTGACAGAGTGGAGATTCAGCCTTAACATCTGCAGTGAGCCCATCACCCCACACATTGTGGGGGGCGGTCTAGCCCTTTCCCCAAACTGACCCTATCACCCCACACAGTGTAGGGGGTCTGGCCTCCACTGCACTGACCTCATCACCCCACACATCAAAAGGTAGTCTGACCCCTCTACCACACTGTCCTCACACATCGCATGGGTATCTGGCCCCTCCTGTGTATGGTCCCCATCTCCCCAGACATCACAGCTGGGTCTTGCCCCTCCCCCGCAATGACCCAATCACCCCACACATTGCAGGGGAGTCTAGCCCTCCCCCATAATGATCCTGTCACCCTACACATTGTGGGGGTTCTGGCCCTTCCCCAACAATGACCCCTTCACCCCACACATTGCAAGGGGGTCTGGCCACTCCCCCAAACTGCCCCCATTACTGCAAACATCCCAGGGGGGTCTAGCCCTCCCCCTCAATGACCCCATCACCCCACGCATCGTGGGGGAGTCTGGGCACTCCCCCAAACTGACTCCCTCACCCTATAACTCTTGGGGACATCTGGCCCCTCCCCTACACTGACCCCATCACCCCGCACATGGCAGGGGGGTCTGGCCCCTCCCCCCGCACTGAACCTATCTCCCCACAAAGCGCAGGGGGGTCTGGCCCCTCCCTGGCGTTCTCATCTCCCCACACATCATAGTGGGGTCTTGTCCCTTCCCCACACTGACCTCATCACCCAACACTTTGCGGGGGGATCTGGCCCTGCCCCCATAACGACCCTTTCACGCCACACATCATAGGGGGGTCTCGCCTATCCACTGAACTGACCCGATCACCCCACATATCGCAGACGAAGGGGTTAGCGTGCTCAGTGGCTTTTCCGTCTGGGGGTAGTGCGGGTGGACGGGTTTGGTATGTTCCGAGGGACTGGCGGACCTCGGAACGGCG
The DNA here is from genome assembly GCF_965140295.1 of Lepidochelys olivacea. Classification (NCBI taxonomy): domain Eukaryota; kingdom Metazoa; phylum Chordata; order Testudines; family Cheloniidae; genus Lepidochelys; species Lepidochelys olivacea. The sequence goes on from NC_140417.1 coordinate 51,066,980, forward strand.
GAGTTAGGGAGGCGCTGGTGGGCGTCTCCCCCCGCTCGGGTAGAGCGATGGGTGGGGCCGGGGGCGGGTTCCCGCGCGTTGGGCGGGGCCGCGGGCGTACCCTCGTCTGTGGGGCTGGGCGGTTGGGCGCCGGGTTGGCAGACGCGACTGAGTTGCGCCGCGCTGTGATTGGATGTGGCGTGCTCGTGTCGCCGGTTGCTAGGTTCCGTGCGCCGCCCCTCCCCTAGGTACGTGCCCGCGCGGGGTCGCGCTCGCTCGGTGCTCAGCGCTCGGTTGGTGCCGGTGGTGGCCGGTCCCCGGTAGGGAGCGGCCTTTTCCGGGTCCGGCCGGGGCTGTCTCAGCGGCTGCCGCTCTGGTGAGGGCTCTGCGCGGGCCGGGCCTGGGGAGAGGAGGTAGCTCCGGAATTTGTGGCGGGGCCCGCAGCTGCTGTGCGGGGCCGGGCCCGATGGGTTCAGGGGGCGGCTGGGGCTGTGCTCGCCCTGTCCCGTGGGGTGTGGCCGGGGTCCGTGGGGAGCTGGCTGGGGCTGTGCTCGTCCCGGGGGTGGGGGTTGCTCTTCCCCATTTCGGCTCTGGGCTGGAGTTGGGCCCTGTGCGCGCCTAGGGGATAGTGCTCTCTGCCTCCTTCGGCAGTGGCGTGTTGTCGTTAGTGCTGTGCCTTGTAGCGGGGGGATTAGCAATGCTGCGAGGGCAGTCACCTGAACGGGAGGGCTCAGGATTGGGGAGGGGGGGTTCTATCCCTCTTCCCTGGCCACTAGCAGATATTCCTGCACATCCTGTCTAGCCTAAGGCAGGATTAGGGTCTTAAGTGTTTCCTACATTCCCATCCCCTCCCATTTTATGCCCTTGTGTCTTAGGGTGCAGCCCACCTTGAGTTACCCTGCACATGCCCTCTTTTAGAGTCCAGGCATAAAACTCACCCCTTTCTACTTAGCTTGAAGTGCCTCGGGCTGCATTTGGCTTGAGGGACTGGGCTCTGAGGTCACCTCTGTATTTGGATACCCTGGCGATGGGCGTGGTAGACATACTTGGTGGTCTTATTTGGTATTGAGCTGGAAATCCCATCTTCCAGCTCTTGTGACAAAAGTTATCATGCTCTTGTGTGCAGTGGTTACCCCCTTGTCCTTCTAGTTGTGTGTTATAGTTAGGATTGGAAGGATTCGTTTTTTATTGGTATATGTCCGCAAACATCAATTTCACCATGCATGCCAAAATATTTTCCTCAATAATAGGTGAAATTTGCCTATCGGCAAAACAAGAAAAATGCTGCCTGAGAACTTATTAGAGTTTGATTTATGGATATTTGCTTTGTGTTTTGACATGTGATGTTGACAATTTGTGTTTTAACTGTTATAAAACTTTTAACTTTTTGAATCTCAGCATCTCCTGTCATTAAACAATTATTGTCTATCCTGCCATAATTTCCTGAAACTGTTAAAATTTAAATGAATAAAAATTGAAGAAAATCTTAAAAATAAACCTATTAATTATCAAAATTATAAAAAATAAGAATTGAATTTTGCCAAGGCTGATTGTAGCGTGGCAGGACCCTACAGTCTGTGCACAGTCCGTCATGCTTGCTGTTCTCTGGTTCGGTTGTGAATGTGGCAAGGTTTCTCTATAAGGACAATAGCTATAACTCTTCCCATCATGTTTGTAGAATCATATTGTCCTGTTCACACTAACAAATGCTGTTAGAATCTGTTTGCTCCTGATTATGGTAGAGCTGTGCTAGTGCAACGAGGCGAGTAGGGGTGGTTGGCTCCTAACCTAACAGTTTTCTCAAGGGTTGACATCTTCATTTCTGTCTGGGGACACCTTGTCCAATGCCATGTTCTGGTTAGTGGTGTTACACTTGTGCACCAGTGCCCACTGGTGCCTAGCTGAGAGCTACTGAGAGGAGAATCTTCCCACCCCTACTCTGTCCCTTGTTACAAGGCTTCTCTTGATGTTTATAAACTGAGGGAGGGAGGGAGGAAGTCCTGGCCCCTCCAGTCCCAAAGTAGCTCTTGTCCTCTTCCTGGTTATTCTTCATGGAAGATTTTGTTGCATGAACCTGTCCAAAATTGGTTTGTAAGAAGTTTTTTACTTGTCAGTTGCTGAGCCACAGATTGTATTAATAATAAGTCAGTGTAGGGCAGGGGTCTCAAAGTCCTGGCCAGCAGGCCATCTGCAGCCCAAGAACCTCCCCAATGTGACCGGCCAGGCTCCAGCAATTTTGGGGCTAGGTCTCTCTCTTGGCCCCACCTGCTGCCCGAGGGCCCCCCAGCGTCCCCTGGGCAATTTAAAATGGCTCGGGGCCCTGCTCACCACCAGCAGTGCAGTGGAGCTGAGCAGCTTTCTGTGCGCTTGCTCCACGGGGCTGCCAGCCCCTCCCTGTGGCCCTGGGGCTGTGCCTCCATGCAGGGCTGTGCCTCCATGCGCTGCACCCACCCCAAGCATCCCTGCGGCCAATGGGAAGCTGTGCAGGCGGTGCCTGGGGGCAGCAGTGTGTGGAGACCCCCCGGCCTGCCCTGCCTTGGAGCCCCAGGTAAGCACTGCACCCCCACCCCTTCCTCACATACCCCCTCCCCACCCTCCAAACGCCCTCCCAGAGCCTGCATCCCCTCCCCACCCCCCAAACTCCCTCCCAGAGCCTGCAACCCCACCCCCTTCTCCTGCACCCACACCCCGTCCCCCAGCCCAGAGGTAGCACCCAAACTCCATCCCAGAGCCTGCACTCCAGACCCCCTCCTCCACCCAAACTCCCTCTCAGAGCCTTAGGCAGATGGGGGGCAGAGTTGGAGGGTTTGGGTTCTGGGCGGCATGAGTGACATTATTGGCCCACTGGGAGGATTTGAGGACTGGCCCTGGCCCCTAGTGTAAACTGAGTTTGAGACCCCTGCTGTAGGGTGTGCGGTGGCAGCAAGAGATGTTCTTGGGGACTTGAAAGCATTTGTCTTTCAGACCTATGTCTTACAGTACAACTGAGGCCAGCACCAATAGACATCCTTTCATGGCTTATTGCTCTTCTAGCCATTCTAATGGATGACCTGGCTTTCGCTGTGGAGATGTACAGATGAAGGTGCTAAAGTGTGTGTTCCTTTTGAATGCAGGGTTTGGTAGTGGCAGAGAGTTTCTTCCTTTTGATATAATTGGATACAGCTTCTTTAATTTTATTAAAGACCTAACTTACACACATACCTGTGCCTTCCATTGCATCTTTTACCTCTTGTGCCTAGTCTTTTCTTGGACTTCTGCATAGTGGCAGTACCCCTGGGGATCAGTTGGGAGAACTGAGTCTGCGTTCTTGACTCTCGTCTCCTGAGTTTGGTGCAGTACTGTAGGGACTTGGTGTGGGAGTGGAGTTGTTGCACTGAATGGTGCTATGGCATGTATGAGTCTCCCCTTCTGTCAAACTTCTAGGGTTCATTGACTTGAAAATATCACTGGAGGTGAACTTCTGCCTTCTTGGTTTCCTCAAGCTCCTTTGATCAACTTGCACTGCCCATGCTGCTCTAGTGGAGTCCCAGTTCCAAAATACTTGCTGGCCTTATACAAACTTCCCATTATAACTACTGAGCATGTTGAGCACATATCTAGTATATTTTTCAGTGTGTGGTTTCTTACTCCTAGCTACTTTGACAAGCATATTGATCTCAAGCCTTGATCCGGCCCTTAATATGGAAGGTAATTGGGAGTGTCTCTGTTCCCTTATAACACGGGCAGATTTTCCAAGATATGTGGTGGCAATGTGTATCTATGTATCTGAATTCTGAAGATATTTCCTGTTTAGATTCTTGGAGTGATAGGCACCGACTTTTGGTTATCCCTGGGGGTGCTCCATCCCTGCTCTGCCCCTTCCACAAAAGTCCCACGCTCACTCCGTCTCTCCCATCCCTGCTCCACCCCCTCCTTGAGGCCCCAGCCTGCCTACTGCTTTCCACCCTTCCCCAAACCCCTCCCCGAGCCACTGATCAGCTACTCCAAGAAAGAATCTGATCTGGATCGTTTTGGGGTGAATCCTAATACTAGTGATTTCTAGAAAGTAAATAAAGTGCAAGTTTCATGATGTTTTGTTCTTAAGTGGACCATGAGGTGGGGATTTAGTCACTGAATCTATAGAGTATTCCAGTTTGCATGTTCATTGCAGGTGATGGCATCACAGATCATGTTCGCCAAGAAAACCTTCAGCACTCCACAGGGGTCTCCTCGTAGATCAGTCCAGAGATATGTTTATGGCTTTGCAGCGAGCTGAATAGCTAGCTTTGTTAGCCTAGCACCTTCTGATGGTGCTTAGTGCCACCCTTCCTGAGTCACTTACTGCTTTTGCCAGGTCCAGACATCCTAGTACTACTTGCAGACTGTATGTGCTTCTGGATTCTTTGCCTCAAACTTTAAAATACACTTCCATTCTGAAAATGACTCAACAGAAGTTATTGTTCTGTGTTTGAGGTAAAAAGGATTCACTGAACAAGAAAAGGTTTTTGTTTTTTTTCCCCAACCGTGCCAAGTGCCAACCCTGCAAACTCTTTCCTGCCCCCCTCATCCCAAGGCTCTGAGAATTAAGCCAGGTTCTTTCCATGTTGTGCATGGCCAGTAGTCAAGGCTCTGCAGGCTGTATTAGACACTTTGTCTTCATTGGGTTGGCACAGATGTAACTGATTGGATCTTAGGCCTGGCCTGTGCGGGGGTTCGAACTAAGATACTTTGACTTCAGCTACGCTGTTCACGTAGCTGAAGTCAAAGTATCTTCGTTCGACTTACCTGGCCATCCTCAATGGCGGCGAGTCGACCATGGCTGCTCCCCCGTCGACTCTGCTTACTCCTCCTGCTGAGGTATCTAGACGAGACATGATAAATCAATCCCCAATAGATCAATCACTACCTGCCGATCCAGTGGGTAGTGAAGACGTACCCGTAGTAAACAATTCTGTTGCACAAGAAGGAGTAGATTCCAGTGCTCTCCTTAGGTGTGCTGGCTAATCAGGAGTAAAGGGCAATAAAGCTAATCCCTAGTCAGCAAAGTCTAAATCTGTAGCCCCTAAAGCTAAGCTCTAGTCCCTTCAAATCAGCAGACCTGACTCTGGTGGTGTACGTGCATGGGGCAGTTGTAGAGTAGGGAGGTGCTATTTCTTTGTAGGTTTCAGAGTAACAGCCGTGTTAGTCTGTATTCGCAAAAAGAAAAGGAGTACTTGTGGCACCTTAGAGACTAACCAATTTATTTGAGCATGAGCTTTCGTGAGCTACAGCTCACTTCATCGGATGCATGCCGTGGAAACTGTAGCAGACTTTATATATACACAGAGAACATGAAAAAATACCTCCTCCCACCCCACTGTCCAGCTGGTAATAGCTTATCTAAAGTGATCACCAGGTGGGTCATTTCCAGCACAAATCCAGGTTTTCTGACCCTCCACCCCCCCACACACAGATTCACTCTCCTGCTGGTGATAGCCCATCCAAAGTGACAACTCTTTACATAATGTGCATGATAATAAAGTTGGGCCATTTCCTGCTCAAATCCAGGTTCTCTCACCCCCCTCCCAAAAACCATTCTTTGTAGTTGCTTTTCAGAATAGCATTGCTCTTTAGGAATTGGCTGAAGGCAGATAGCAGAATTCTTTGCAAATGGTTAGGATTACCCTGAGCTTTGCTGCCAATGGCCTCTTGCTGGTGGTCCAGGGAGGAAGAATGTAGAGGAAGCCTGTGTTGCTACTGGGAAGAGGTGTGTCGTCTGGACAGTAGTGTGCTCCCTAGATGCTGGCTGAACAGCGTCCTTGGCTTGTAGCCCTGAGAACTGGTGTTCACAGACATTTCCTCTCCTTAAAGCATGACAAAACCCCCTTTTCTAAATACCAAGCACTTACCTAGTTCACCTCAACCCTTCCTGGCAGGAGGTCCTGCTTCTCAGGTGCCCCCTGTGTAATATGGCCTCCAGTGCCTTTTGCCTCAGGCATGCTGCTGCTGCTCTTGTTTATATTTTTAGTTTATATATTGTGCTGTTTTTAAAAAGCTTTAGTTTGATGAATTCCATCCCACCTCCAGGGTCCTCAGTTTAATAGTCTCTAATTGACTGTGAAAAGAAAAGGAGTACTTGTGGCACCTTAGAAACTAACAAATTTATTTGAGCATAAGCTTTCGTGAGCTATAGCTCGCTTCATCGGATGCATCTGATGAAGCGAGCTGTAGCTCACGAAAGCTTATGCTCAAATAAATTTGTTAGTCTCTAAGGTGCCACAAGTACTCCTTTTCTTTTTGCGAATACAGACTAACACGGCTGCTACTCTGAAACCTGTCATTATAATTGACTGTTGGTTTCTTTGCAAAGTGTCTTCTGCTGCTTCTACTCCAAGCATCCTAAACCACTTATTCATTCTTTCTGATACTTGTCATTGCACTCTCCTATCCTAAATATAGGGTAGTGTGCCAGTCCAAAAAAGAAAAAAAAGAATGATAGAAAGATGAAGTGTTTGGAACTCCACTACTTAGAGAGATAATCAGCAAAGCCTAACTTACTGGGTTTTGAATCTTACTTTCTCCTTGGTGCAGGTGCCCTTAGATTCCTGTGAGTGTCTGAACTACTCTTGCATTAGAGGAAAAATTTTTAGCGGGAGCATGTCAGTTTGAAAAATGCACATCTCTCCAATAATCAGTATATAAATGTAATAAATTCTTGGTAACAGCACTGGACTCACTCTTGAGCTGGAAAAACATGTGCCAGTGGGCTGATACATCAGCATTTCTGCTCTACATTTTGTGGTATAGATTTTGTATGGAATTTTTTAAATGTTAGCACTTATTTGGCGCAAGAAATGGCCTGTTTTCATTGCAGATAAAACCCATTACTAGTTGTCCTACCGTGGAGAACAAATGATCCCTGTCCTCTTTATAACAGCCTTAACATACACCTCTACCCCAATATAATGCGGTCCGATATAACACAAATTCAGCTATAACGCTGTAAATAATTTGTTCTAGTATCTTTCCAAATACCGAAGTTAGGCTGACTGGTTTATAGTTCCCCTTTTTAATGACAGGCACTATGTTTTCCCTTTTTCAGTACTCTGAGACATCACCTGTCGTCCATGAGTTCTTGAAGATAATTTGTAACAATTCCAATATTGCTTCAGCTAGTTCCTTAAGCACCCTAGAATGAATTCAATTAGGCCCTGTTGACTTGAATACAGTTAACTTATCTAAATGTTCTTTAACCTGTTGTTTCGGGTTGGCTTCATTCCCTCTTGTTGCTATTAGTTGTGTTAAGTATCAGGTCACCATTAACCTTTTTATTGAAGACTGAAGCAAGATAAGCATTGAACACCTCAGCCTTCTTGATGTCCTCAGTTATTCGCTCTCCTTCCCTGCTAAGCAGAGGACCTACACTTTCCTTCATCTTTCTCTTGCTCCTGATGTGTTTAAAGAACCTCTTATTGCCCTTTACGTTCCTTTCTAGGTGCATCCGTTGAAGTGAGCTGTAGCCCACGAAAGCTTATGCTCAAATAAATTTGTTAGTCTCTAAGGTGCCACAAGTACTCCTTTTCTTTTTGCGAATACAGACTAACACGGTTGCTACTCTGAAACTTATTTTGTGCCTTAGCTTTTCTGATTTTGTCCCTACATGCTAGTACTATTCTTTTGTACTCATCCGTAGATTTTATCCATGTTTTCACTTTTTCTAGGATTCCTTTTTCATTTTCAGGTCATTAAAGAGTTCCTGATGGAGCCCTATTGCCCTCTATCCTTCCTTTGCATTAGGATAGTTTGATGTTCTGCCTTTAACAATGTCTCTTTGAGAAACTGCCAGCTCCCCTGAACAACTTTATCCCTTAGATTTTCTTCCAATGGGACTTTACTTACCAGTTCTCTGGGTTTGTAAATCTGCTTTTTTTGAAGTACATTTTCCTTATTCTACAACTTTCACTTCTTTAGAATCATGAAAGATCTATCATTCATGATTACTTCATCCAAATTATCTTACACCTTCAGAGTCACAACCCATTCCTCCGGAATCACATCTAAAATGGCTGTACCCCTGGTTATTTCCCCCATTTTCTGATACAAAAAGTTGTTCCCCGTACATTAAGAACTTATTGGAAGCTTTGTGTTTTGCCATATTACTTTTTCAACAGATGTCTGGCTAGTGAGCCTCCATATACTACCAGGTCTTGTGTTTTGGTTATTTGTGTTGTTCTGGAAATGCCTCATCCACCTCCCCTTCCTGATTTGGTTGTTTATAGTAGACCTATCATGACATCATCTCTGTTCTCTCTCCTCCCACCCTCCCCCCCCAATATATCTTTACCCAGGGACTGTCAACTCTCTGCCTCTCATCTCCTTCTGGACCTCAGAACAAGTGTGTATATATACTTGAGATATAGTGTAATACCCCCTCCCTTTTTACCCTGCTTGTCCTTAATGAGCAAGTTACGCTTCTCTATACCAATATTCCAGTGATGAGATTTATCCCACCAAGTCTGTGTTGCCAGTTGAGTTGTAATTTAGCTTATGTATTTATATTTCCTGTTTTTATGTACAGACAGCTAATATTCTGAGCAGACAGCCCCACTGATTTCCTTCTTGTTGCTACCATGACCTGATTGTAATATTCCATGTGTCTCCCCCTCTTCCCAACATGTAAGCCCCCTGTTAAAGTTGTGGTTTTGTGCTTACCTGTGGGCTTCTGTCACATGCCCCCTTTGAACCTAGTTTAAAGCCCTCCTAACTAGGTTGGTGAGTTGGTGTGCAAAGATGCTCTTTTCTTTCTTAGTCAGGTGGACCCTGTGATGTTGCACTCTACATGCTTTATAAAAATATGCTTGGAATGTGAATATAATGTAACTGGGATACGATTTATGCAAAAGGTCTCTTGTAAGGGTCAGGTGGGGCATGGGGGGGGCGGAGGGCTCTCTGACCACTGCCAGTGCCTGCAAGCCCCGCCCCCACAGCTCTGATTGGGCAGGAGGGAGCCGGTGCAGCATGCGGAGACCCCCCTCTGCCCCTGTGTCTAGGGGCTGCCCACACTACTGGCTCCTGCCGGTGGGCGGGCGCGTGTGCGCCGCCATGCCAGCCCCAGGACTTCGGCGGTGATGGTGAGCAGTCCATCCTCCATATTGGGACAAAGGGTGTCCCGACCAATGTGCGGTCAGGACACAGGACAAATGGGTTAAAATTGGGACTGTCCTGATGATAATGGGAGATCTGGTCACCCTAGCCATTAATGGTGGCTTGGAATCTTGATGGCTCCCATTAACTAGGACAATTGGTTGTGAATGGCTGTTTACTCGCAAACCTTCCTGGGTATGTGCAGGCCAACCCTGAAAGAATGGAGAATGAGGTCTTACAGTGACATGTGATCATGTCCATCTTAAACCTGGAATCCATCTTAAACCTGGTGCTTTTCCAGTTAGAAGAAAGGGCGGGGACCCAGAGAGACACAAGATTCCTGCCTTATACCAAAGATATAAAAGGGGGTGGAACAGAACAAAGGGGGTCCCAGTCATATGAAATCCCCTGCTTTTCACCTAAGATGTTTGCTGGAATGAACAAGAACTGTACCAGGGGAAAGGATTGGGCCCAGACTAAGAAGGAGTCTAGTCTGTGAAAGAAGCTTATTGGAACATCTGCGGGTGAGATTTACCTATATTCAGTTTCTTCATGTATTAGGCTTAGACTTGTGTGTTTTGTTTTATTTTGCTTGGTAACTTACTTTGTTCTGTCTGTTGTTACTTGAAACCACTTAAATCCTACCTTTTATACTTACTAATAAACAAAAGTGATTTTATTAAACCCAGAGTAAGTGATAAATACCTGGGGGAGCAAACAGCTGTGCATATCTCTGCGTTATAGAGGGTGGTCAATTTATGAGTTTATTCTGCATAAGTCTTATACTGAGTAAAACGGATTTATTTGGGGTTCGTATCCCATTGGGAACTGGGTGTCTGGGTGCTGGAAATAGGTGACTTGCTGAGCAGTTTTTGGTTAAAGTCTGCGGCTCTGGGGGCATTGACCAGACTTAGGTCTGTGTTGAAGCAGACTAGCATGTCTGGCTCAACCAGGCAGGGTTCTGGAGTCCCAAGCTGGCAGTGAAAAATGGGCTCAGAGGTAATTCCAGCATGTCAGGTGGCAGTCCCAAGGGGGTCTCTGACCAAACCCGTCACAGACCCGATCTCATCCTAGCAGTTGTCCTTCCCAGAACAGCATCCCATGGTTGAGAAAGCCGAAACCCTCCCATTGTGCCACTATCTGCTCAGCCATGTATTTGTCTCCAGAATGCAGGTGTCTCTGCCTGGGCCCTTACTCTCAGCCAGAAAGATGGACAAAAACACAACCTGTGCCCCCCTTCACCCTGGCTTCCAGAGCCCTGTGGTCACTGCTGATCTGCTCAGGGTCGTACCTGGCAGTATCATTAGTGCCCTGGGGATAAGCAGCATGGGGTAGACTTTCCTGCTCTCCCTTTGGCCACAGGAGCAATAGTCTTATGAGGAGTTCCTAGATTAACAGAATGAACTCCTGTAAGGGTGAGTCTACACAGGAAAATGCAGGCCTGTCATTCTCCTGCGGTGGTGTTTCATCTGTGTATTAATGGTGGGGATGCTGGTGTAAACAGGGCTCAGGCATTTTTGACGCTAACAAAAGCTAGCATGAAGCAGTGTTAGGCAGCAGGATGGTAAAAATACTTGCACCCTGGTCTACACTACAACTTGTATTCTGTTACTAAACTGTGCTTCATTTTAGACAAGTGGTGAATCTGACATTTCAGAGTACACCTTTACCCCAATATAATGCTATCGCATATAACACGAATTCAGATATAATGCGGTAAAGCAAAAATGGTTTTCTGTCTCGTCTACAACATTGGTTCTCAAACTGGGGGTTGTGAGCCCTGACCCCAGCACATGTCTGCAAGTTGCGAGTCCCCACCCCTGCACCAGATGTGAGCCCCGATCGTGACGCGTGGCTGCGAGCCCCGACCCCTGTGTGGAGCTGCGGGGCTACGAGCCCTGACCCAGGCGCCCGGCTGTGAGTTCCAACCCTGACCTCCTGCGCCGGGCTGCGAGCCCCGGCCCTGGCAGGGACGTGTGGCTGCAAGCCCCGGCCCCAGGCTTGATGTGAATGACAACATCAGATGCACCCTTTCTAAAACAACACCAAGTATAAAACTTCTTATGTCAAATACCATATTAATAACGGAAATGCTTGAGGCCAAAGCAAGTTCGATATAACGCGGTTTCACCTATAACGCGGTAAGATTTTTTTTTTGGCTCCCGAGGACCGCGTTATATCGGGGTAGAGGTGTATGTTGTGGAATCTGTTCAGATGTCAGAGCTTTAAACTTTGTCTAATTCCTAAAGCTTTCCACACTATCTGATTTGTACTATACAGGCTGCTTTGGTCTTATACTTTGATGCCAAATAGTAGTCCCTTGTTGAGTTCTTGAAACTCTGAATGACAGTGTGGAAGAACACAAATATGTGGGTAATCAGATTGCCATAGCATATCCAAGGCCGTGGGATGCTGAGAAGGTAAGTTCTGCTTATGCTATTTGCTCAGTGTGGAGAGCTTTGTGTATTACACATGATTCATAAATTTGATAATCATCCCTTAGACTGGGGAAAATGACAATGATTCCTAAAAGCTTGGATTCTAGGATGTTTTGTTTCTGTGGAAAAGGATAAGTTTCCAGCAGGCTACTAGAGTGTTAGGAGCATTAACATACAACTGCTCCTCTGCCTAGGCTAGTCTTATGACAGTAACTCTATCCTAATGCTATTCTGTAGCTCTCAATCTTTTCCTTGTGGGTTTGTGCTTTGGCTCAGATGAACTCGAGTTATGCTTTTCTGGGACATAATTCTAAACTGCTGATAGAAAATTCAGTAATATTGATTTAAAGTATAAAGAATCCCAGAATAAACCCTGAATGTTTGACCTCTAAGCCTTCAAATTAGTGATGGAAGAAAAGCTTTTTTTGTGGGAATGTGTTGCTGTCTCTCTCATGTAGCTAATGTTGTTTTTCGCTGTAGTTAAACCTGTGAGTTTCTTGCATAATTATAACTGACTCCTGATTTGCTAGCACACAAACAGTTTCAATACTCTTCCTTTCTCAAGGAATTTGAAGACTCAGTCTCTGTTTCCTCTGTGTGTCTTACTCATGGTCGCTTCAGTCAATCGGAGGCACAGTCAAGAGTCCAAACCTAATACCTTGTGCACAGTAGGAAATTTTAGAGAAATTTCAAATGATGCTACACCAGTTCAACTGCTGCACTAGGAGTTGCAGTGTAGACAAGCTTCCTACAGCTGGAGATGTTTTTACCATCATATCAGTTAAACCTGGTGAGGAGCAGGTTTAATTAACACATCATGTGTTAAAAACACTAGAAGATGCTAGACACTTCGCTATGTTAGGTAACACAAGTGCAGCTGATCTGCTGGTAGTGCTGGTGGAAACTTTTCTAAAATTCTCTACGCTAGACCTGGTAGTCTGGGAAGAAGTCCCGGCCAACTTTGTAGGTATCATCACACAAGTGGGTCTTAAGAAGAGTTCACTTTCCTCTGAGGCATTCAAAGTTAGTCAGTAGCCATGTACTGTATTATACTAAGGTCTTGTGTATTCAGTGGCCATGTAATCAACCCCTTGCTACAGGATTGTGCTCCAGAATCTAAGCTTTCTGTCTTGAAAACAAATAATTTTATATAGCTCCTGTGGTTATGAATAAAGCCTTCAATACAAACTGAGTGTGACTGATACAGTGCTATCCACAGGAGTCAGCAAACAGCCAAAAAAGAGCTAATGCGATCCTGAGATGCATAAAAACAGTAGGAGTAGAGAGGTTATTTTACCTCTCTATTTTACCTCTGATGTGACCACTGCTGGAATAGTGTGTCCAGAATTCAAGAAAGATGTTGATAAATTGAAGAGGGTTCAGAAAAGAGTCATGAGTATGATTAAAGGATTAGAAAACATGCTTTATAATGATAGACTCAAGGAGCTCAATCTATATATTTTAACAAAGAGAAGGTTAAGGGGGGATTTGGTTACAGTCCAGAAGTATAAATGTGGTGAACAAATATTTAATAATGGGCTCTTCAGTCTAGCAGAGAAAGGTATACATGGAAGTTGAAACCAGACAAATTCAGACAGGACAATAAGGTGTAAATTTTTGAGAGAGTAATTAACTATTGGAACAATTTGCCTAGAGTCATGGTGGATTCGCCATCAGAGATAACTTTTAAATCAAGATTGGATGTTTTTTCTAAAAGATCTGCTCGTGGAATTATTTTGGGGAAGTGTCTCGGAGTCATAGGGTCCGGTCTAAGCTTCAGCCTGTAACCAGTAACCCGTCTCTTGGGAGTGACCGCTTAATGTGCGAGGCCCTCAAAACCCACACAGTTCTGAAGGGGCAGGCCCATGGCCTTCAAGATTGGGCCTTTGGCACCAGCGAATGCTGTCTCACTCCATGGTTCCCTGCTGCGAATCCAGCCAGGCCATAGTCCTGAAGGATGCTTTTACTGTAGCCCTTCAAGGCACAATGCTCTCAGTATTTGCAATGACACAGGCAGCCTTTTGAGAAAAAGTGAACCATTTATTAGTCACCTTGCTAAAGAATCTTATAGTCCCTGAATGTATCTGATGAAGTGAGCTGTAGCTCACGAAAGCTTATACTCAAATAAATTGGTTAGTCTCTAAGGTGCCACTAGTACTCCTTTTCTTTTTGCTTATAGTCCCTAGCTTAGCAAAGTGAGGCAGAAGTTAAGCCATAGTCCATGTTGGCCATGCCAGTGCCATGGTGATCCAGCCAAGCTGTAATGGACTCCATCTCTTGCTCTCTTCTCAGTTCCCCTTTGTCTTTCAGTTGTGGGCTCCTGAGTCCCTCCCCTCCAGTCACCTGACAACTTGTTCCCAAGCCTGCTTCACAAGGCCAGCCTGAGCGTTTCCTGCTGCCAGATGTCGATTGTTTAGTTGGTGAGGTGACTTTGTCTTGCGGGACCCTCTGTTGATTTGAACCAGTTCTTTAATTATTCTATTCATTCCACCCAGATGACACACACCCCTGTCCAGGGGTGACAAATGGGTGTCCATTCAGGCTTGACAAAGCCCTGGCTGGGATGATTTAATTGGGGATCGGTCCTGCTTTGAGCAGGGGGTTGGACTAGATGAGCTCCTGAGGTCCCTTCCAACCCTGATATTCTATGATTCTATGATTCAGGGGCAGTGTGCCCACTTTTGCACCCACTGGATAACAAAGCAGTGTACAGGAGGAAACTTCAGGTATGCCTAGAATTTGTACAAATATTACAGAAAATTTCCACTTTGTCACAGGAAGTTTTTTGGCTATACAGGAGGTCCGACTACATCAGGGGACAGGACAATAAGGTGTAAATTTTTAACTTTAAGAGTAATTAACTTTTGGAACAAAACTTTTGGTGGCCTCAGAGTGCAGCCACCAACTCTTGCTGGTGCCTGCTCTGACACATTTTGCTAAAATACTTAATTAACTTTAGGGAAAAACAAATAAATATGCACATGTGCAAATCATTTATTTATTTACACAGGTTGGGTTTTTTGCAGGCTCAATAATAAAAATAATGTACTGTTGTATTTTGGTATCCTGGCCCCCGCCACCTCCCCTGGCCCCGTACCCGTTGCCTCTCGGCCCTGCTGCTTCTCCTCATTGCCCTGAGGTCCCTTCCATGGCCACGCACCTCACTCCTTGCTTCTTGACCATGGCGCCCGATAAGGCCAGCCCTGCTGAAGCCAGGGGATGTGTGGGCAGGGGGAGCTGAAGCCTGGAGCCCTGAAGCTGGGGCGAAGGCTAAAGCCCTCCCTTGGAGAACCTGGGTGCCGCAGGAAGCTGCTACTGCTTTGCCCCCTCCCCATCTCTGCCTAGAAGGCTGTCGTGGCTGCAGGGAAACCCGCTGATGGCCGCATTTGAGAAACACTGGACTAGATGATCACAAGGCCTTGGAATCTATGAAGAACTGGCTGAAAACACACTGCTCTGAAAATCCCATTGTGAGTGGACATATGAACTTTGTGCATGAGAGAATCAGAATTTCCAGTCTGCCCCACCAGTTTTGCAGAATACCTTGCCACAATATATGCTTCATGGTACAATTTCTTTACAGCCAGTACCACTGCTGCAGTTAGGTGCACTTCAAAGCTAATCTAGGCTACCTAAATCTGCTGCTTTATATGCCAGCAAACTTGCACTATTGTTTGTTTAACTTAATCTGTAGTGTGATGCTTAGTGGATTATTTTGTAATGCTCGGATGAGTACTAAATACTGCGCACGATACATGCATGCCCCTGCCTGCCCTGGAGAGCTCTCACACAAAGGATGGATTTGACAGATAGCTGAGGAATAACATTAGGAATGGGGGTGGGGGAAAGGACCCAGGCTGTAGTAATATGAGGGGTTATTTCTTTTAGGGAAGTGTACTTCTAGGTTGGTGCAGGGTTTTGTCTGTGTGCACACTAATTTCTTGTAGGTGGGGCTGTAGGAGTTAAATTTTAAAAGTGATTTGGATGAAGAGAGGGTGGAAAGACTTTTCTCTTACTGTCTAAAACAGTGGTTCTTAACCAGCAGTCTAGGGGGCCTCCAAGCAGGGCCAGCATTAGACTCCCTGGGGCCCAGGGCAGAAAGCCGAAGCCCCACCTGTCAGGGCTGAAGCCCAGGTCCCTAAGCCCTGCCACCCAGGGCTGAGGCGAAGCCTGAGCAATGTAGCTTCTTGGGGTCCCCAGTGGCATGGGGCCTCAGGCAGTTGCCCTGCTTGCTACCTCCTACCGCTGGTCCTGGCTTTTATATGCAGAAAACCAGTTATTGTGGCTTAGGTGGACTGTGGAGTTTTTATAGCATGTTGGGGGGCTAGAGGGGGGAGAGTTTGGGGGCTCAGAAAGAAAAAGGTTGAGAACCTCTGGTGTAAAAGACATTTGTCTGGCAAACAGAGCAGTACACAAGGTTACACATCTGCTGAAGGTTCCAGGAAAATATGTATTGTGATAAGTAGTATATGCTGTGGTTAATATAGACTGTAGCATTGTGCTGCATAACATATGGGGGCAGAATTAAGGTTGCACAGGTGACACTAACTGGTAATTCCTAGTTCTCAGGTGCTGAATATGTAACTTTAGCATTATCTTAATGTAGTTTTTATGCAGTCTCTTGTGTTTTGTGGGAGGGCTCCAGGTGTATAGACCCTGCTATTGTCAACGACTTCTTTCAGAAGGTTCGTGCTTTGATAGTGTATCATTGGGTAAAAGTTGTCTTGAATAGCAGGGTCTAGACTAGAGGTAGTCAATTATTTTTTATCAGGTTCCAAATTTCTTGGTCAAGGTATAGTTAAGGTCCAGACTCCAAAGAAACATTTTCCATGCTGCAACATCAATAACAATAATGATTGTGATAATTAAATACAGTTCTTCTTTGAGTGATTGCTCATGTATATTCCACAGAACGTGTGCGTGCTCGCCATGTGCACCGGTGCCAGAAGTTTTTCCCTTAGCAGTATCCGTACAGGGGAGCACCGCTGCAACCCCTGGAGTGACGCCTCTATATCGCGCTATAAGGGGAGCTGCACACTCCCCCCACCCTCAGTTCCTTCTTGCTGCCAGTGAAGGTAGTCGGAACTTTTGCTCCAACTCTGCTGCAGCTTTTTCCAGTGTTCTTAGTAGTACCTCTAGTTAGTGTTAGCAGTTAGTAGTTTTTAGTTGTTAGTGGGCTCAGGGTATGCCCCTAGCTTCAAGTTGTGTGACTCCTGTCACTCTTCCATGCCAAGGAGTGATCCGCATGCTGAGTGTCTCCGCTGCGTGGGCGAAACTCACGGGAGTGAACGCTGCAAGATCTGCAGGTCATTCAAGCTGCAGACTAAGAAGGAGAGGGACATCAGGCTTCGCACTCTCCTTATGGAATCGGCGCTGGCCCCAATTCTGGCACACTGAGCAGATTCAACACCCAGCACCGCGTCTTCTGTGCGCAGTGAAGTCCCCTCCTCCAGCTGGCACTGCTCCCTCTCCAAGAAGCAGGGGAAGAGCTCCCCTGTCCTTCTCTTGGTGCCTCTGTGAGGCGGAGAGGCTGGTCCTGCGTTGGGCAGCCCTCGATCCCTCCTGCTCCCACCCCCCCCCCACCCTCCGGGCCCGAAGCCTCTGACTCGTGATGAGCGGAGCAGTCTGGCACTGTCCGTGCGTGCGTCTCTGGCAGTCAGGATGCCATCAACGCCAGAGGCTCTCCAGGCCGCGCGAGACATTTTGAGTTTGCTGGTACCCGGGGCGCCACCGATGACAGGCCCTCGGTCCCACGGCAAGCCGCCTCTGGGTGCTCACCAGACCTCCCCGGTGCGGCGCAGCTCCCACTCCGAGGACCGCTCCTTGCCTCATTCGACGCGCAGTGGCTGGTCATCTCACAGCCCTCACCCACCCTCCATGCCAGTCAGGCTAACAGGTTCACCACCCGGGCAGGAGTCTCGAGGTCCCTCCGTGCCACGCAGTAGCGGACGCAGTCACTGTGACAGGTGCCGTAGACGCTCCTCCTCGAGGCACAGATACTGCAGCTGGTCCCGACAGCATCGACGTAGATGCTCCCGTTCCAGTTCCCACTCTGCCAGACGTCGCACACGGGACTCGCCAGTGAATTACGAGGAACTGGAGTGAGTACTGGAGCAGCACTTCCGATGGGTACCATTCCTCGACATCAAGGTCCCGGTCCCGTGGAAGATGGCACCGCAGGCACCATCGCTCCTGCCGCTCCTATGAGGCCGTGCGTTCGACGGTGACCTCAGCCTCAGCACCCAGCTGCCCATCACTGGGTCGCGGGGCTCAGCCGGACCAGCCGGCACCGCCAGGGCCCCAACTTGGTCGGGGCAGTGGTGCCAATGGGCACCGTGGCCACAGATGCCCGCCCAGACGGGAACCCCTTCAGTAGCCGAGGCGTCCCAGGCCCCATTGGCCTCTCCATCTTGGCTGAGGGACAAGTCTACAAGTCATGAGTCAGCAGCCCCTCGCCCGGACTCCGACCTGGGGGGTCGATTCCTCGGTACCACCAGAGGCCCACGGCTCCGGGCCGGCCCTCTGTCTGGCACCAGATGATGCCATAGCGGCACTGCCGCCCGTTATCCCACAGGAGGATTTCATGGCACATCAAGACCTTTTAAAGCGGGTGGTGTCCAACCTCCAGCTGCAAGCCGAGGAGCTGGAGGGCCCGTCTGACACACTCTTTAATGTGCTGTCGTCCTCGGCACCGGGCCGTCTGGCCCTACCTGTCCACCAGGGAGTAGCCAACACTTCCAGCACCTTGTGGCAAACTCCCTCTTCCTTAGCCCCTATTTCCAAGAAGGCTGAGAGGAAGTACTTTGTGCCGGCTAAGGACCACAAGTACCTCTATTCTCATCCGACACCTAACTCTCTTGTGGTGGAATCGGTAAACCACGGGGAACGACAGGGCCAGCCCACGCCCACCCCCAAAAACAAAGACTCCAGGAGACTGGACTCCTTTGGTAGAAAGGTTTATTCCTCGGCAAGTTTCCAGCTCAGGCTGGCCAATCACCAGGCCCTACTGAGCCAATATAACTGTAACTTATGGGGGTCTCTTCCAAAGTTTGAACCACTCCCCCCGGAGCAGGAAAGGAAGGACTTCAAGGCTCTGGTGGAAGAAGGGGTAGCGGCGGCCAAAGCAACCCTCCAAGCAGCATCCAATACAGCCGGTACGGCAGCTCGTTTGATGGCTTCTGCCGTATCCATGCGCAGAGCATTGTGGCTCCTCCTGTCCGGGCTGTCGGCAGAGGCCCAGTCCGTCATGCAGGACCTGCCGTTTGACGGAAAAGCATTGTCTGCAGATCAGACGGATGTCCGCCTGCAGGGAATGAAGGATTCCTGTTCCACTCTGCAAACCTTGGGACTCTGTGTGCCTTCGGCTAAGGACGAGGTCAAGACGCAAACATTGGCTCAACCTGCGCGGAGCAGATATCAGCTGCCGTATAAGAGGCTGAGAGACCAGAAGCGTCTGTCTCAGTGTCAGTCCCGCTCTGCCCCACAGCCCGGGCCCTTCAAGGGCAAGAAGCAGGGAAAGAGGCAGTTTTGACTATCTGCAGGGGGGTACCAGGGCAGTTGCCGGGGAGATCCCCCTATTAATAAAGTTGGTGTTCTGCAACTCCTTGTCCGCTTTCCACATAGCGTGGTCCCATATAACATTGGACCAATGGGTCCTCAACACCATCTCCAGGGGCTACACGTTGCAGTTTGTCTGACCCCCGTCCCCCGCCAATGGGCTCGGGGGACCCGGAACATGCCCAGCTCCTAGGGCAGGAGGTGGAACAACTAATGCACCTCGGGACGGTGGAAAGAGTAACGGTAGAATTCCAGGGAAAGGGGTTTTACTCCCGGTATTTCCTGATCCCCAAGGCAAAAGGGGGTCTCAGGCCCATCCTGGATTTGCGGGATCTCAACCGCTTCCTGGTCCGTTCCAAGTTCTGCATAGTGTCCCGGGCCTCTATTATCCCCTCCCTGGACCTTCAGGATGCATATTTTCACATTTACATTTTCAAGGGGCACAGGTGCTTCCTCCGCTTCCTAGTGGGGTTAGATCACTACCAGTTTACGGTCCTTCCGTTTGGCCTATCCACAGCTCCCAGGGTTTTCACAAAGTGCATGTCCGTGGTGGCAGCCTACCTCAGATGGCAAGGGGTACAAATCTTCCCATACCTGGATGATTGGCTTCTCAAGGGCAACTCTCGGGCCCAGGTAAGGGACCGTGTGGAGCTGCTCAGGTCCACATGCGCGGATCTCGGCCTAGTGGTGAACGAGACCAAATCAACATTAGTTCTGGTACAGCACATAGAGTTCATCGGAGCGCCGCTGGACTCCTCCAGGGCTGCAGCATCTCTCTTGCTGGGCAGGTTCGAGGCCCTACGAGACCTCATCGCCTCGGTCACGTGGTTCCCGGTGACAATGGCGAGAGTGTGCCTTCGGATCCTGGGACATATGGCGGCATGCACGTATGTGGTCCACCATGCAGGCTACGTATGAGGCCCCTCCAGCTCTGGCTAGCCTCCCAGTTCTGCCAGGCTTGGGACGGGCTAGACAAGGTTCTGACAATCCGGTCCCCAATACTTACGTCCCTGCACTCGTGGTTTTACTCGAACAATATGCTGCAAGGGTTTCCTTTCGGGAGGTGACCCCGTCATTAGACCTGGTGTCCGATGCGTTGGACTTGGGCTGGGGAGCTCACACAGGGAGCATGCAAACCCAAAGGAGTTGGTTGGCCTTGGAATTGTCCCTCAACATAAATGTGAAGGAACTCAAGGCGATTTGTTTGGCGTGCATAGCTTTCAGCATGCACCTTTGCGGCAAGGTGGTCAGGGTCCTTACGGACAGCACCGCAGCGATGTACTACATCAACAGACAAGGCGGGACTCGTTCCTCAGCCCTCCGTCTGGAAGACGTGAGCTTATGGGAGTTCTGTATAGCCCACGATATCTCCCTGCGAGCTTTTCACCTGCCTGGCATCCGCAATTCGCGAGCCAATCACCTCAGCAGGATTTTCTCCCCCCAATACGAGTGGTCGCTCCACTCGGAGGTCGCTCACCTGCTCTTCTGAGAGTGGGGAGTTCCCCAGGTCTACTTCTTTGCAACCTGCCAGAACCGGTGTTGCCCCAAGTTCTGCTCCAGAGGAGGAGTGGGGAGTGGGGCGATCTCGGACGCCTTCCTCCTACAGTGGTCAGGCCAGCTGTTCTACGCCTTCCCACCATTTCTTCTCATTGGCAAAGTCCTGCAAAAGGTAAAAAAGGACAGGACGTGTGTCATCCTCATAGCCCCAGCGTGGGCCTGCCAGCACTGGTACGGGACCCTCCTACACCTCCTAGCAGCCCCACTCCGAGGAAGTTGCTGTTTCGCCCGGACCTCCTCTCATAAGACTGAGGCCGTCTCCTCCATCCCAATCTATCCGTGCTCCACCTGACAGCATGGCTGCTCAGTGGCTAGGCGAAGAGGAGAGAAGGTGCTCGGAGGAAGTCAGGCGGGTCCTCATAGAAAGCAGGAAGCTGTCCACATGCCAGGCATACCTGGCGAAGTGGTCCAGATTTTCCACATGGGCAGGAGAGCGGGGAGCCTCCACATTGTCCGCATCGCTCCAGCTTATCCTTGAGTACCTCCTGTCCCTTAGGACCCAAGGGCTGGCACCCACCTCTGTCAGGGTACACTTGGCGGCCATATCGGCTTTCCACCTGTCTGTGCAAGGCCACTCTCTCTTTTCCCACTCTTTTCTCATTTTCTGAGAGGCCTAGACCGTTCATTCCTGTATGCTAGTTTCCCCATACCGCAATGGGACCTAAACCTGGTGGTGTCCCGTCTCACAGGGTCCCCCTTTGAACCCCTGGCCACGTGTTCCTGGTCTTACCTCTCATGGAAAGTAGCATTCCTTGTAGCAATCACGTCGGCCCGACGTGTTTCAGAGCTCAGGGCCTTGACCTTGGAACCCCCATATACAGTCTTCCACAGGGATAAAGTCCAGCTTTGCTCACATTCTGCATTCCTCCCGAAGGTGGTCTCCACCTTCGATATGGAGCAGGACGTTTTTCTTCCAGTGCTGTCCTAAGCCCCATTCCTCCAACGAGGAACGCCGCCTTCATGTGCTCGACGTGCTTGGGCGCTGGCTTTTTATCTAGATTGGACCAAGCCCTTCCGGAAATCCTTGCAACTGTTCGTTGCCTCGGCCGAGCGTATGAAAGGGTAACCCATTTCCACCCAGCGCCTTTCTTGCTGGATCACCTCATGCATACGCACATGCTACGATCTGGCAGGGGTTCCCCCGCCACCAATTGTCCGGGCGCACTCTACGAGGGCTCGGGCCTTGTCAGCAGCTTATGTAGCCCATGTCCCTATCCAAGACATATGTAGGGCTGCCACTTGGTCCTCAGTCCACACATTTATGTCGCATTATGCGATCGTCACCCAAACTAGAGATGATGCCGGGTCGGCCAGGTACTGCGTCCTGGGAACTCATAAACTCCTACCCACCTCCAACAGTTACCTGTTCCGTAACTGGAGTTCTTTGAGATGTTGCTCAGGTGTAATCCACATTCCCTGCTCCTTCCCCTCTGTTGGAGTTGTCCGGCAAGAAGGAACCGAGGGTGGGGGGGAGTGCGCAGCTACCCTTATAGTTTGATATAGAGGCGCCACTCCAAGGGTCGCAGCGGTGCTCCCCTGTACGGGTACTGCTAAGGGAAAAACTTCCGGCACTGGTACAAGTGGCAAGCACATACACCTACTGTGGAATGCACCTGAGCAAAGCATCTTGAAGAACGCCAGTTATGGAACAGGTAACTGTCATTTTTTGTGGTCCATTCAAAAGTGTGTGGTGGTCCGGATTTGGCCATGGTCCACCTATTGACTACTTCTGCTCTTGACTTTAGAGATCAAATCTAATCTTTCCAAAGAAATAATTGCAACTAGAAATAAATATGAATCCTTTCCAGAAGTGCATGCTGCGAGGGGATGCAACCCCATCCTCTGGGTATTCTTAAATATCTGACTGCCAGAAGCTGGATCTGTACAACAGGAGATGGTTCACTTAATAATTGTCCTGTTCTGTTCATTCCCTCTTAAGCATCTGGCACTGGCCTCTGTCAGAACACACAATACTGGGCTAGATGGAGCATTGGTCTGATCCATTATGATCATTCTTATGTTCTTAAAAACCTTATACAGCACTCTCTTGAAGCTGTGCTTTCTTTCATGGAAAATACCCCTTACACCCATTGGATGTGGGAAGGAATCCATCACTCCAGTATAATGTAACTTTACCCATGTTTAGCTGTGGGTCCAAGCTGTCTATTGTGGTAGTAGATGGGGTTGGTACGACTCTTTACTTTGGTATATAGAAATGAGCTCCTTGTGGTTTTGTTGGTTAATTTAGCATTTGGGAGGGTTTGATAAAGAATAACCTAGGTCCTAGATGGGAAGGAGCTCCTCCATATTGAATGTGATCCAAAAGTAGAACTTCAAAGGAAGATTGCATTGGTACCTAAACTGACTTCTCAGTTTGCAGTTGCATTGGCCAAAATATTCAAAAACCATGGAAAGGAGGGCTCGTAAGACCAGATTTAGGTGTATAACCACGGTATTTTAAACAGTGCTTAAGTTAGGAGCACAATTCTCATTCAGGTCAATGGGATTTGTGCTACTAAATCACTTAAGCCATTTCCACATACACCCAACATCTTCAAGGCGGTTGCCAATTGGAATGGCTTCAAGAACTAAACTCGTGGACAGGGCAGCTGGGTTCATGCTGAAGAAAAGCAGAGTCTTCTTTTTGGTGCTGAAAAGATGGTTCTGCTCTGCAATCCTAACTGATGCGATATCGGAGGAAAGGGGAGATGTGTTATCTTCTCTGTCTCCAGGCAAGTCATTCCCAGGTTGAGAAAGTGGCTGCAAAGGTTCCATCCACAGTGTAGCTTGAAGGCTTGAACTTGATGCTAACAAGCTTGTTTGGCCCTCAGTAGGCACTTCATTTCTGCCTTTTGAGCTGACCCCAAACACACTGAGAGGCTTATGAGCATATCATTAGCAACTTTTAAATTAATGAAACAGGCACAAAAGATGGCTGAATCCCAACTTGGGGAGTGGGAGGAGGGGTCCCAGGGTCCCACGACAAAGGCATTGCTCTGAGGAGCCATGACTAAATGGAGGTGAAGAGAATTTGCTTTCTAAAGAGATGGGGGTGAGGGTCAGGGTCAGATCAAAGTATTTACACCCAGGCTAATGTCTATCTGGTTTGGCTTTGAAGCAATATGCAAATAGAGCTGGTTTGCAAAAACTTTCAAAGGCGAACAATTGTCCCATTTACAGTACTCCCCTCCCCCACCCCCTTACTGGAAAGGAATTAGCTTGTTCCCGTGGATAGGAATGTTGTTCTCTTTGGTAGACTGGAACTTTCTGGAGGACCTGCAGTGAGCTCACACACTTGAATTCTTTGGGAGTGGCTAGCTGAAGTTCCTGTGATTGCTGCTGTTTTAGAGCAGAAACATAACTGGAGCAAAACATATTTCCAGGTCAGCTTGTTGGTGCTATCTGCCACCTATATTCTGAAAGGAAATTTGAGTCTTGCTATGTAGTGGTCTTTGGACAGTGTGGTGTTTCCTGAGCAATTAGTGTTTAGCACGCTGTCCTCTGTTCACTCATTCCATGTGGCTGTACTATACAGCAGGGATTCTGAAACAATTCCATAATGTGGCCCACATCTTTGTAGAAAAAGGGTCTTAAAAGCTGCTTCCTACCCTCTATTCACATTCACACATCATTGTGGCAACTATATGCTTACATGGAAAAGCAACAAAGTATTTAATATATTTAGCTGTCCTTAAAGCTGTTTAGCATCTAGAAATAAAGAGAAGCCAACGCCAATTGACTAGCCGCTTCTACACAGTCTGCTCGCAGGTGATTGAGTGGACTGCTTGTGGTCACCAGATCTGGGAACTTCTGCTGTAAAGGAATCACTTTATACGCTGCCAGCATGCAGCCATTTCTGTGAGGCAAGTGCATTACCAGTGCATGCCACTTAGATGCTGGCTTAGGGTAGGAATGGAAGATGGGAATTACACCCCACTGAAACTGCAAGTGCTCCTTATATATGCAACATGTACCATCATTACTCAAGGCAGAATTTAGCTGGGTCACTGGGACTGTTACTCCTCATGTTCGTGGAATGTCATGGGGTTTTGGTCAAGTATTCAGAGACTTGGCTTGCTGTTTTGTGGGAAAGATGACAGCCCCGCCAGAAGTCTGTAGTAGCAGTGTTTCGTTAGCGACCCCTGCAGGGGTCGGTTGGATCAAAGGCATCTTGTTACTATTATTGCTTGTTTGGAATGCCTTAGTTTTCTTGGACAGACTCCCATCCAACTATTGTGTAGTCCTGATCCTGCTTAGCTTGAGATGTAACAAGATCACTGCCCCTGAGGTGCTACAGTTGCTTGCTTTTATACTGATGCGAGCTTCTTTTTGACATATAAAGAAAAGGAGTATCTGTGGCACCTTAGAGACTAACTAATTTATTTGACCATAAGCTTTCGAGAGCTACAGCTCACTTCATCGGATGCATTCAGTGGAAAATACAGTGAGGAGATTTATATACACACAGAACATGAAAAAATGGGTGTTTATCATGCACACTGTAAGGAGAGTGATCACTTAAGATGAGCTATTGCCAGTAGGAGAGTGGGGGGGGGGAGAAAACCTTTTGTAGTGATAATCAAGGTGGGCCATTTCCAGCAGTTAACAAGAACATCTGAGGAACGGGGAGGGAGGGAAGGAATAAACAAGGGGAAATAGTTTTACTTTGTGTAATGACTCAACCACTCCCAGTCTCTATTCAAGCCTAAGTTAATTGTATCCAGTTTGCAAATTAATTCCAATTCAGCAGTCTCTCGTTGGAGTCTGTTTTTGAAGTCTTTTTGTTGAAGAATTGCCACTTTTAGGTCAGAAATCGAGTGACAAGAGAGATTGAAGTGTTCTCCGACTGGTTTATGAATGTTATAATTCTTGACATCTGATTTGTGTCCATTTATTCTTTTACGTAGAGACTGTCCAGTTTGACCAATGTACATGGCAGAGGGGCATTGCTGGCACATGCTGGCATATATCACATTGGTAGATGTGCAGGTGAATGAGCCTCTGATAGTGTGGCTGATGTGATTAGGCCCTATGATGGTGTCTCCTGAATAGATATGTGGACACAGTTGTCAACGGGCTTCGTTGCAAGGATAGGTTCCTGGGTTAGTGGTTCTGTTGTGTGGTTGCTGGAGAGTATTTGCTTCAGGTTGGGGGGCTGTCTGTAGGCAAGGACTGGCCTGTCTCCCAAGGTTTGTGAGAGCGATGGGTCGTCCTTCAGGATAGGTTGTAGATCCTTGATGATGCGTTGGAGAGGTTTTAGTTGGGGGCTGAAGGTGACGGCTAGTGGCGTTCTGTTGTTTTCTTTGTTGGGCCTGTCCTGGAGTAGGCGACTTCTGGGTATTCTTCTGGCTCTGTCAGTCTGTTTCTTCACTTCAGCAGGTGGGTATTGTAGTTGTAAGAATGCTTGATAGAGATCTTGTAGGTGTTTGTCTCTGTCTCAGGGGTTAGAGCAAATGCGGTTGTATCGTGAAGCAGGTCCTCAAGGAATCCATTTTGAAGCACTTGGAGGAGATGAAGGTGATCAGGAACAGTCAACATGGATTCACCAAGGGCAAGTCATGCCTGACCAGCCTGATTGCCTTTTATGAGGAGATAACTGGCTTTGTGGCTATGGAGAAAGTGGTGGACGTGACATACCTTGACTTTAGCAAAGCTTTTGATATGGTCTTCCACAGTATTCTTGCCAGCAAGTTAAAGAAGTATGGATTGGATTAATGGACTGTAAGGTGGATGGAAAGCTGGCTAGATCATCGGGCTCAATGGGTAGTGATCAACGGCTTGATGTCTAGTTGGCAGCCGGTATCAAGTGAAGTTTTGTTTGGGACTGACTGGCTAAGCGGCAGTTCTTCAGAAAAGGACCTGGGGATTACAGTGGATGAGAATGTTGACTCATATTCAGTGGACTGAATATGAGGTCAACAGTGTGCCCTTGTCAAGAAGGCTAAGGGCATATTGGGCTGCATTAGTGGAAGCATTGCCAGAAGATCGAGGGAAGTGATTATTCCCCTCTATTCAGCACTGGTGAGGCCACATCTGGAGTATTGCATCCAGTTTTGGGGGCCCCACTACAGAAGGGATGTCGACAAATTGGAGAGAGTTCAGCGGAGGGCAACGAAAAGGATTAGGGGGGTGGTACACATGATTTATGAGGAGAGGCTGAGGGAACTGGGCTTATTTAGTCTGTAGAAGAGAAGAGTGAGGGGGGATTTGATAGCACCGTTCAACTACCTGAAGGGGGTTTCCAAAGAGGATGGAGCTAGGCTGTTCTCAGTGGTGGCAGATGACGGAGCAAGAAGCAATGGTCTCAAGTTGCAGAGCGGGAGGTCTCGGTTGGATATTAGGAAACACTATTCCACTAGGAGGGTGGTGAAGTACTGGAATGGGTTACCTAGGGATGTGGAGGAATCTCCATGCTTAGGTTTTTAAGGCCCAGCTCGACAAAGCCCTGGCTTGGATGATTTAGTTGGTGTTGGTCCTGGTTTGAGCCAAAGCTATAAAAGGGGGTGGGACAGAAAAAACGGGGCTGCCAGTCATGAGAAATCACCTAGTTACCACCTGAGCTAGAACTAACAAGGACTGTATGGGGAAAGGATTGGACCCAGACTAGAAAAGGAGTCTGGTCTGTGAAAGAAGCTTATTGGAACATCTCTGAGGGTGAGATTTACCTGTATTCAGTCTCTTAATGTATTAGGCTTAGACTTGCATGTTTTTGCTTTATTTATGCTTGGTGACTTACTTTGTTCTCTCTGTCACTTGAAACCACTTAAATCGGACTTTTTATACTTAATAGAATCACTTTTGTTTATTAACAAACCCAGAGTAAGTGATTAATACCTGGGGAAGCAGAAAGCTGTGCATATCTCTCTATCAGTGTTATAGAGGGCGGACAATGTATGAGTTTACCCTGTATAAGCTTTATACAGAGTAAAACAGATTTATTTGGGGTTTGGATCCCACTGGGAGCGGGGTGTCTGGGTGCTGGAGAAAGGAGTACTTGCTGAGCTGTTTTCAGTTAAGGCTGCAACTTGGAGGCACGGTTCAGATCCTGGGTCTATGTTGCAGCAGGCTAGCATATCTGGCTCAACAAGACAGGGCTCTGGAGTCCCAAGCTGGCAAAGAAAATGGGCTCAGAGGTAGTTTCAGCACATCGGGTGACAGTCCCAAGTGGGGGTCTCTGTGACCGAACCCGTCACAGTAGTGGATTCTCCATACTTAGAGGTTTTTAAGGCCCAGCTTGACAAAGCCCTGGCTGGGATGATTTAGTTGAGGTTGGTCCTGGTTTGAGCAGGGGGTTGGACTAGATGATCTCCTGAGGTATCTTCCAGCCCTAATCTTCTATGATGCAGCCCCATGCTCTAGGTGGCCCTAAGTCTGTTTGCCAGAAGCTGGGAATGGGCGACAGGGATTGGATCACTCGATGATCCCCAACCCTAATCTTCTATGATTCTATGCGGTCCCACTACAATGCTGTGGCAAAAAGGACTAATGGAATTGTAGGATGTATAAACAGGAGAAGGTAGTAGGAGCAAGGAGAGGTGATTTTACTCTGCATATGGCATTGTGTGCAACCAATGCTGGAATTCTGTGTACTGTTCTGGTGTTCACAAAGGATGTTGAAAACTATAAAGGTAGTGAGTAAGCCTGATATGTCTGGGCTATGAGCTGGGATCTAGCTTGGGCTTGGGAAGTTAACGGCTTTCCTGATATGCTGCTGCATTTCTCACCTAAATCAGAATCCCCCAAAGTTACTCTTCTTGCTTTAATTTTAGCCTAGATTTCTGAAGCTGAACTTTAGAGCTGGAATGTGGGAGTTAGAGGAAAGCCACCTTTGTAGCTGGACAGATGCACTGCGGAGACTACCATGGAGTCAGTGTACTCCATGAGAAACATGCCTCTGCATGGGTACGTTAAAATCTTGTTAAAGCATCGTTTGGTCCCTCAACTCTGATACTATAAGTGTTTAGGAGAATGTCAGATTGAAGAGAGTGTTTCTTGTCACTGTCAGGAGTTCCTTCTCGGCACGTAACAAATGGGCTAGGAATCTCTAATGGGAGGGATAACTTTGACCTGCGGGTTTTCGTTTGTGGTTCTGAGTGGCAAGGTCCATATTGAAAAGGAGTACTTGTGGCACCTTAGAGACTAACCAATTTATTTGAGCATGAGCTTTCGTGAGCTACAGCTCACTTCATCAGATGCATGCCGTGGAAACTGCAGCAGGCTTTATATATACACAGAGAATATGAAAAAATACCTCCTCCCACCCCATTGTCCAGCTGGTAATAGCTTATCTAAAGTGATCATCAGGTGGGCAATTTCCAGCACAAATCCAGGTTTTCTCACCCTCCACCCCCCCACACACAAATTCACTCTCCTGCTGGTGATAGCCCATCCAAAGTGACAACTCTTTACACAATGTGCATGATAATAAAGTTGGGCCATTTCCTGCACAAATCCAGGTTCTCTCACCCCCCTCCCAAAAACCACACACACAAACTCACTATCCTGCTGGTAATAGCTCATCCAAAGTGACCATTCTCCCTACAATGTGCATAATTAAGGTGGGCCATTTCCAGCACAAATCCAGGTTTTCTCCCATCCCCCCACCCCCATACACACACAAACTCACTCTCCTGCTGGTAATAGCTCATCCAAACTGACCACTCTCCAAGTTTAAATCCCAAGTTAAACCAGAACATCTGGGGGGGGGGGGGTAGGAAAAAACAAGAGGAAATAGGCTACCTTGCATAATGACTTAGCCACTCCCAGTCTCTATTTAAGCCTAAATTAATAGTATCCAATTTGCAAATGAATTCCAATTCAGCAGTTTCTCGCTGGAGTCTGAATTTGAAGTTTTTTTGTTTTAAGATAGCGACCTTCATGTCTGTGATTGCGTGACCAGAGAGATTGAAGTGTTCTCCGACTGGTTTATGAATGTTATAATTCTTGACATCTGATTTGTGTCCATTTATTCTTTTACGTAGAGACTGACCAGTTTGACCAATGTACATGGCAGAGGGGCATTGCTGGCACATGATGGCATATATCACATTGGTGGATGTGCAGGTATACGAGCCTCTGATAGTGTGGCTGATGTTATTAGGCCCTGTGATGGTGTCCCCTGAATAGATATGTGGGCACAATTGGCAACGGGCTTTGTTGCAAGGATAAGTTCCTGGGTTAGTGGTTCTGTTGTGTGGTATGTGGTTGTTGGTGAGTATTTGCTTCAGGTTGCGGGGCTGTCTGTAGGCAAGGACTGGCCTGTCTCCCAAGATTTGTGAGAGTGTTGGGTCATCCTTTAGGATAGGTTGTAGATCCTTAATAATGCGTTGGAGGGGTTTTAGTTGGGGGCTGAAGGTGACGGCTAGTGGCGTTCTGTTATTTTCTTTGTTAGGCCTGTCCTGGAGTAGGTAACTTCTGGGAACTCTTCTGGCTCTATCAATCTGTTTCTTTACTTCTGCAGGTGAGTATTGTAGTTGTAAGAAAGCTTGACAGAGATCTTGTAGGTGTTTGTCTCTGTCTGAGGGGTTGGAGCAAATGCGGTTGTATTGCAGAGCTTGGCTGTAGACGATGGATCGTGTGGTGTGGTCAGGGTGAAAGCTGGAGGCATGCAGGTAGGAATAGCGGTCAGTAGGTTTCCGGTATAGGGTGGTGTTTATGTGACCATCGTTTATTAGCACTGTAGTGTCCAGGAAGTGGATCTCTTGTGTGGACTGGACCAGGCTGAGGTTGGTGGTGGGATGGAAATTGTTGAAATC
Source organism: Lepidochelys olivacea (assembly GCF_965140295.1). Taxonomy (NCBI): domain Eukaryota; kingdom Metazoa; phylum Chordata; order Testudines; family Cheloniidae; genus Lepidochelys; species Lepidochelys olivacea. The sequence continues at coordinate 51,097,368 of NC_140417.1, forward strand.
ATGGTGGAATTCCTCAAGGGCTTCTTTTCCATGGGTCCAGATGATGAAGATGTCATCAATATAGCGCAAGTAGAGTAGCGGCTTTAGGGGACGAGAGCTGAGGAAGCGTTGTTCTAAATCAGCCATAAAAATGTTGGCATACTGTGGGGCCATGCGGGTACCCATAGCAGTGCCGCTGATCTGAAGGTATACATTGTCCCCAAATGTGAAGTAGTTATGGGTAAGGACAAAGTCACAAAGTTCAGCCACCAGGTTAGCCGTGACATTATCGGCGATAGTGTTCCTGACGGCTTGTAGTCCATCTTTGTGTGGAATGTTGGTGTAGAGGGCTTCTACATCCATAGTGGCCAGGATGGTGTTATCAGGAAGATCACCGATGGATTGAAGTTTCCTTAGGAAGTCAGTGGTGTCTCGAAGGTAGCTGGGAGTGCTGGTAGCGTAGGGCCTGAGGAGGGAGTCTACATAGCCAGACAATCCTGCTGTCAGGGTGCCAATGCCTGAGATGATGGGACGTTCAGGATTTCCAGGTTTATGGATCTTGGGTAGTAGATAGAATATCCCAGGTCAGGGTTCCAGGGGTGTGTCTGTGCGGATTTGATCTTGTGCTTTTTCAGGAAGTTTCTTGAGCAAATGCTGTAGTTGCTTTTGGTAACTCTCAGTGGGATCATAGGGTAATGGCTTGTAGAAACTTGTGTTGGAGAGCTGCCGAGCAGCCTCTTGTTCATATTCCGACCTATTCATGATGACAACAGCACCTCCGTTGTCAGCCTTTTTGATTATGATGTCAGAGTTGTTTCTGAGGCTGTGGATGGCATTGTGTTCTGCACGGCTGAGGTTATGGGGCAAGTGATGCTGCTTTTCCACAATTTCAGCCCGTGCACGTCGGCGGAAGCACTCTATGTAGAAGTCCAGTCTGCTGTTCCGACCTTCAGGAGGAGTCCACCTAGAATCCCTCTTTCTGTAGTGTTGGTAGGGAGGTCTCTGTGGATTAGTATGTTGTTCAGAGGTATTTTGGAAATATTCCTTGAGTCGGAGACGTCGAAAACCAGTCGGAGAACACTTCAATCTCTCTGGTCACGCAATCACAGACATGAAGGTCGCTATCTTAAAACAAAAAAACTTCAAATCCAGACTCCAGCGAGAAACTGCTGAATTGGAATTCATTTGCAAATTGGATACTATTAATTTAGGCTTAAATAGAGACTGGGAGTGGCTAAGTCATTATGCAAGGTAGCCTATTTCCTCTTGTTTTTTCCTACCCCCCCCCCCCCCCCAGATGTTCTGGTTTAATTTGGGATTTAAACTTGGAGAGTGGTCAGTTTGGATGAGCTATTACCAGCAGGAGAGTGAGTTTGTGTGTGTGGTTTTTGGGAGGGGGGTGAGGGGGTGAGAGAACCTGGATTTGTGCAGGAAATGGTCCAACTTTATTATCATGCACATTGTGTAAAGGGTTGTCACTTTGGATGGGCTATCACCAGCAGGAGAGTGAATTTGTGTGTGGGGGGGTGGAGGGTGAGAAAACCTGGATTTGTGCTGGAAATTGCCCACCTGATGATCACTTTAGATAAGCTATTACCAGCTGGACAATGGGGTGGGAGGAGGTATTTCTTCATATTCTCTGTGTATATATAAAGTCTGCTGCAGTTTCCATGGCATGCATCTGATGAAGTGAGCTGTAGCTCACGAAAGCTCATGCTCAAATAAATTGGTTAGTCTCTAAGGTGCCACAAGTACTCCTTTTCTTTTTGCGAATACAGACTAACACGGCTGTTACTCTGAAAGGTCCATATTGTATGCTGGGCTGTGCTGGGGTGGCTGTTCGTTGGCATTTTAGCCAAGGGATGTTTTTAATGCACCCTAAGTAAATGCCGGCAGTTTTCAGGCTTATTGGAGACTCTTCTCTTGTCCTTTTGCAGAGTGTGTACATAAATAGGTTAGCATTTGCTTAGGGTCAGGCTGATCTATGTTTGAAAGCTATGTTGTGATTAAATTTATGGCAAGATTCTTGTGTAGTGGTGTCTTGCTTTCTTTACTCCAGAAGCCTGTTTTGACTGATTCAGAATCCAGAGGCGGCAGATGCTACCTTTGGACCCCAAAAGATTTAATTAGATGGGACTTCAGAAGAAGGGATTCTTGTTTGGTGTGACTCTCTCAATCAAAAAACTTATTTCAAAACTAATTGCCATCTGTGTAGGAAGAAAACTGCCAAGTTTGCTTTGTTTTCCCATGAGTTTGTTGTGACTGCAACATTATTTAGCACTAGTTTTATCAGTAAACACCCTTTGAGATGAGTGTTTTACTTCTGAAAACTATCCAGCCAAGCAAGAACTTCAGACTTATTTCTAACTTTACTTAAACAGAAACTGCCTTGCTTCTAATATAAGGTAGGGTGGATAAAATCAATAAAATCTGACCTCTCATTTAAATTAGATTTTTTATTTAAATTAAATACAGGGTGTTTTTAAAATAAACTTGCTTAAAATTAAATTTGAAATTAAGCAACCTATGTTAAGGCCTCAACTTACTATAATCTATTGCAAACATTTAAATTAAATTAAAAAATAACATGCTTCCAAGTTTAAAAGAGTCAAGCCACTTAACTGGTGGAAGTCACTAGCTAATCCTGGAATCTGAGTTTTAAGTGCTAAACCAATTTTTAACCGTGCTCCTGCAGGTGCAAAGACACAATTTTCTTCATTTCAGTTCATTCAACTAGTTTAGTTCAGTGACTAGCTTGTTCACAGTCAAGAAAAAGCAATTTGGAGTTGAAAAAGGAGGAGTGCTTGTTTTTCCTCTTTCAATCCTTGAATAAAATCCTTCATGTGAGAGGATGAGATCTCATCTAAAATCTTGAAGGATGCACATGGTGACCAGAAAGAATCAAAAAAAGAAAAAGGAGTACTTGTGGCACCTTAGAGACTAACAAATTTGTTTGAGCTTGTTAGTCTATAAGGTGCCACAAGTACTCCGTTTCTTTTTGCGAATACAGACTAACACGGCTGCTACTCTGAAACCAGAAAGAATCAGTTCACTAACTACAATAATACTTCCTCTGTTTAATAAATCAGGTAGTTTTGAATGCAAAACATATTTTGATAGTTTTTTAAATGTATCCAACACACTTAAGGTAGTTTTATTTACTTAAAAAAAAAAAAAAAAAAGCTGATTTGTGCACTTACAATTGAATTTGAATTTCCATCCAAATAGTTTGACACAAATCAAGTAAAAAATTAATCTCAGTAAATAAGAAATGCATCATTCACCATTTTCTGACAATACAAAATGTAAAAAATAAGAATCTGCATAGATGTAAGTTAAGCTATATAAATGTGCATAGATGTAGTGTACTCTCCTGGTTAGCAAAAAGAAGCATCAAATTTAGTGTAAAATGCTATATTTAGTTGCAAATCAATATGTTTTAATGATTATCAACCAAGGAGAACCACCCTTTATTTAGGAAAAGAACTAAAGTACAAATGCAAAACATGATTAAAATTAGTGATTTAAATCAGAGTTTCCTGCTTGCTTATTTAAGTCATGATTAAAATTGATCTGAATTGCTTTGATGTAAATCAAAGCGCCCTGGTTTAATGGGGCAGTACAGTGCCTGTCCATTTGCCCAGAGGGGGAAAACTGAGCCTAAAAGCCCAGCATTCTGACTTTGTTTATGTCTATATAGCTCACAGAAGCAAGCTTCCCAGCCTGGGTCAACAGACTGGCTCTAAAGCCTGGGCGTGGGGTAGACTTCAGATCCCAAGCTCCAGCCCCAAATGCAACTTCAAAGTGATGTCTACACAACTAATTTTAAAGCACTAGCATGAGCCCTGCTAGCTCAGGTGTGCCAGCTCAGGCTGGGAGGCTCGCTTCTGTGTAGGCTGCGTAGACATACCCTTGAGGCAGGCTTGGGAGTTCCTAGAAATTCTCCAGCCAAAACGCACCATCTGTTTCTGCTGTGGTTTAAGGTTTAGGTATTTTTATAGCTAACCTATGAAGATTTTGTCTGCAAAGTGGAGGTCCTGGGAAGGGAGGAAAACCAAACTATTTTTACTGTCACAAATATGGCCTGCCATGTTTATTTTAGTCTCTGGAGTCACTCAGGCCAATGTGAGGTTTTTATATTCTCCTACTGTTACAACAATATGCTAAATATATATTATAAAAACACTGGGAATCAGAAGAAAATATTTGCCACTTATGGAAGCTGAGGTACTGTGTCCTGTTGTAGCGAAGAGCCCGGGAAGGAGACTGCAGGAGGGTTCAGTAATTAAATGATACTTTTGCATTCTTCTGTGTTGTGTGTAGCACTCTCATGTCCCTGGCTCATTAAGGGCCCCTCTGCTAGGCAGCTGGCCTTGATGTCAGTTATGCTCTGTATATGTGCATTTCCATGGCGCACTCCTCCCTGCAGAGAAGGGACTGCAGTGATAGACACTGCAGTAGGACTTAAAAATCCATTTGCTAGTGACAAGTAAGTAAACTTTCCCTAGTGCATAGAGAAAGGGTGGAGCTTGGCTATCACTTCTGCAGAATTTAAACTTTCACTTTTAAAGTTCCTAGTTCTGATTGCAAAGAAAAGTGTCCAAATGTGATCTGATGTAGTGCTGTCTCCGAGTCTCCACACATTTCAGTGTCTCTGCTGCAGCTCAGAGCTTTGCCAGACAGCAGGAGAGTTAATCTATTTAATTGCTGCTATTGAGAACCCTGCAGGCAACGTGAAACTGACTATCAGGTCAATTTTACCCTGCTGCTTGGCTAAGTTGGGAGGACTCAGAAACAGATCTCCTAGGTATTGCCTTTGGACATCACTGGTTAGGGATTTTCCTTCATGTGTTTTGGCCTGGCAAGTGGTATCTTGTAAATTTAAGGATTATACTGCCTCTCTCAAATGCTCTCCAAATTTCCTTTTAACACTTGGATCCTGGCAACTACAGGTCTGCTCTTAGTATTGCAGTAGTGCCAAGGGATCCATAAGATCAGGACTTCACTGTGCAGATATGGAACAAAGATGGTCCCTGCCCCATGGAGCTTACAATCGAAACTGCATTGTTGCAAGATGAACCATCAACCCAACTAACATGCAGAACACTTGTGCAGAACACACATGTGCAGAACACTTCTTCATGAAAGAACCGAGATGTGAGCAGACTGAGGCTATGTCTACACTACAGCCTATGTTGGCAAACTTTAGGGGTGTGAATAGTCTCCTGCCGACAGCTTCTGCCACTTGTGGAGGTGGGTTGTTTATGCTTATGGGGGAACTGTAATGATGCTGCCGTTGGTGGGACACAACTGAGGGTATCAATTCAGGACAAATTGCTCAGGGCAGTCACGGCCCAAGGCTGGGTGTCCATTATTATTAAGGCATGCCAAACCAGCCAAACAGAGGACTTTGGTTTTACCCCACTGGCTAACCACAAGTCACACAAGCAATTCCCTTAGATAGTCCAGTTTCCCAGTATCATCACCAGTGCCACTCATTATGGGGATGATCATTTATGAAAACGGATACCCCAGTAAAAGAAAAAAGAGTTCTCCTGATCCCAAAGGTCTGAGCCCCAGACCCAGCTCAAATGATAACTTAGATCTTACCCAAAATACACGCTTATAGACCATTCTTATTAACTAAACTAAAATTTATTAAAGTAAAGAGAGAGAGAGTTGGTTGAAAGATCAATATACATACAGATTTGAGTTCAATTTCTTGAGGTCCAGTTACATAGTAGAGATGGTGAGTTTGTAGTTGCCAAAAGTTTTTAGAAATAGTCCATAGGTTATAGTCCAATGTTCATATTCAGGGTGACTCCAGTCAGTGACTGGGGATCTCAATTCTTATGGCTTAGGGTTTCCCCTTCTTGAAACCCAAAGCAGATCTGAGATGAAGAAGGATGGTGTCCCAGGATCTTTATACATTTCCAGCAGCCTCTTGGCCTGAGAAAGCAATAGGTATAACTTTCCATCTCCCAAACATCATGGCAATTAGCACAGGGTAATTTATCCATTAAACAGGTCAGATACAGGTTACCGCAACCTTCAAAGAGAAACATAGACAATAATACTATTTCACTCAAGTGTCTTCCTAAATGTTAGTACTCATTTTTTGATCTTTGAATCAAAGTCATAGTAATAGACAAGACTTGTTTACTTACATCACAAGACCTGAACAAACAGCTACCCTTCTATCTCTAACAATGCAGGCTTGCATTTCAAAGCTCTATTCATTCACATAGCTTCTTAAAAGGTATTTAAAGTTCGGCCATGGGTCATGTCAGACTGTGAGTTAATTAACTCTTTCATCATCTGGACCCATAGAAAAGAAGCCCTTGAGGAATTCCACCATGATTTCAACAATTTCCAGCCCACCATCAACCTCAGCCTAGACCAATCCACACAAGCGGTCCATTTCCTGGACACTACTGTGCTAATAAGCGATGGTCACATAAACACCACCCTATACTGGAAACCTACTGACCACTATACTTACCTACATGCCTCCAGCTTCCATCCAGGACATGCCACACGATCCATTGTCTACAGCCAAGCTCTAAGATACAACTGCATTTGCTCCAACCCTTCAGAGAGAGACAAACACCTACAAGATCTCTATCCAGCATTCTTAAAACTACAATACCCACCTGCTGAAGTGAAAAAACAGATTGACAGAGCCAGAAGAGTATCCAGAATTCACTTATTACAGGACAGGCCCAACAAAGAAAATAATAGAACGCCACTAGCTGTCACCTTCAGCCCCCAACTAAAACCTCTCCAGCGCATCATCAAAGATCTACAACCTATCCTGAAAAATGATCCCTCACTCTCACAGATCTTGGGAGACAGACCAGTCCTCGCTTACAGACAGCCCCCCAACCTGAAGCAAATACTCTCCAGCAACCACACACCACACCACAAAAACAGTAACCCAGGAACCTATCCTTGCAGTAAAGCCCTCTGTCCACATATTTATTCATAGGACCTAATCACATTAGCCACGCCGTCGGGGGCTCATTCACCTGCACATCTACCAATGTGATATATGCCTTCATGTGCCAGCAATGCCCCTCTGCCATGTACATTGGCCAAACCAGACAGTCTCTACACAAAAGAATAAATGGACACAAATCTGACATCAGGAATCATAACATTCAAAAGCCGGTAGGAGAAGACTTCAGCCTCTCTGGCCACTCAGTAAAAGACTTAAGGGTGGCAATTCTGCAACAGAAAACCTTCAAAAACAGACTCCAAGGAGAAACTGCTGAGGTTGAATTAATATGCAAACTAGATACCTTTAACTTGGGGATGAATAGAGATGGGTCATTACACATATTGAATCTATTTCCCCATGTTAAGTATCCTCACACCTTCTTGTCAACTGTCTAAATGGGCCATCTTGATTATCACTACAAAAGTTTTTTTTTTCTCCTGCTGATAATAGCTCATCTTAATTAATTAGCATCTTACAGTTTGTATGGCAACTTCCACCTTCTCTGTGTGTGTGTGTATATATCTATATCTTCTTACTATATGTTCCATTCAGTGCATCCGATGAAGTGGGTTGTAGCCCACGAAAGTTTATGCTCTAATAAATTTGTTAGCCTCTAAGGTGCCACAAGTACTCTTGGGTTTTTTTGCAGATACAGACTAACGCAGCTGCTACTCTGAAACTTAACTCCTTCTGGCTCTGTGTCACCTTTTAATGAGATTATATTACACTCAGAACCTCACAGGAGAGCTCTCACCTGTCAGCATAGAGCATCTTCACCAGATGTGCTGCAGCAGCACTGCTGTGTTGGTACAGTTGCACTGCTCCAGCGCTGTATGTATAGACATAGTGTGCACCTAGATTTTTATTCTTGTGCCTTTAATACTAGCCTAGAGCTTGAAGAGTAGAGACTTTGTGGTAACGATTGCAGGACTGGAAGTCTTTCAGCTTGGTTAATCTGTATGCAGAAGTCTGGCCTCCAGAAATGTGTAAGGCTACCAGGCTCCAAGTGTTTGTTCCTTAACAGATTAGATTAATATTTATGGTTGGCTCCAAATTAATCTGCTGTGTGTTTTGGATTAAGAAGGTCTGGTCTTAATTGTAAATATTATTGCTTATGTAGTGTGAAGTGCCTATAGGAGCACACATTCCTAAAGTTAAACTGCATTCAGCTGTATGTCTACTTTGCAATAACATAGCAGCATGCATGTAGTGAAGAGCAGAACTTGTTCCGAGCACTGTATTCCCAATGTGATGGGAATGGGATGGGAAACTGACCACCAGTTTGGATATGTTGTCTGCTCGCAAGTTTACCCGTTCTCGTAACCTTGCATTGCACTGAGCGTTTAAGCCTGTCCACTGCTTTCAGGGATTCTTTGAAGCCTGTCCTTATTCAGCCTACTAGGCAAGTGTCATTTCTTGGGGGCAGGTGAGAGTTGTCATGGAACAGTGGAAGTTTGGTGTCAGCATGAATTGAAGCAGGGCTGGATTAAGATAATCTGCGATGCTAGACATGCTCCCATATAGTGGTGCTGTAGCTTTGACCCCTGCCACACCCTCTCTTTAGGGTGGTGGTAGCAAGGGTCACCAGCACAAACTTCTGCTCCCTCTTCCTCCTCCTCCTCCTCTCCCCCCCCCCCCGCCCTCATAGCTCCCTGTCTTCAGGCAGATGGGGGTCCAGGCCAGGATTTGGAAAGCTTCAACTTTCCCCCCACACATCCCAGCAGACAACCTTCACTGCCCCAAATAGAGGGGTGCTCTCTGCTGGGGTGGATGGTGGTTAGCCCCTCATGGCTGCAGCAGTGGTGAGTTGGGGACAGGACAAACTGGCCTGAATGGAGACAAACTGAGGCTTCATATTTTATTCTTGTCCACCCAAAGAGCTGCAGCAGGGCAACACCCTCTTCCAGGCCAGCACCCAATTGCAGATGTGGAGTGGCAGATCTCCAGGAGGTAGGGGAAGGATGTCCTGTTGCTTGGCTCTGGAACAGACTAATGCATCTCCCTATGGGCTCTAGGCTGTATGTGATGTGAGGCACTTGATTTACCCCTCCAGCGTCAGGTGCAGCTGCTGCTCTCGGTCTCCCCCTGCTGTAGAGTAATGTAAGCCTCTGTCCAAAGTCCTCCCTTTCTGGGTAAAACAAGTCTCAAAAGCAAACTGCTCCAGTAAAACGGTCCTTCCCCCAGCTCCTCACTCTCTGGGCTGCAGCCTTCAGGAGTTCACCTCCTGTGGTGTAGGGTGGTAAGCATAGTTCCTGTGGGAGAGCCCATGCCCTCCCTCTACCACAGCCTCCAGCCCGAAGGCCCGAACAGGGAAGTGGGCAGCCACTTCAGCCTCAGATGTTTGCCTGCTCTTCCCTCAGACCTACTTCTTGTGCTTGTCTCTTGGGCACAGGAGGTCTGCCAGTGGTGGCTAAACCCCGGACCCTCCCAGGTTCCTTCCCTGGCTCATTCCAATCCCTGGAGATTCTGGCCAGCAGGCTGTTGCTCCCTCCCAGTGTCTCATCCTGCGCAGCAAAAGGAAGCACTACTTGCTTCCCCACCAAGGATTGTTTGCAGCCCACAGCTGCCAGTCCCTGCATAACAGCAGTCCCCCAAATGCCTGTCCTGCAAGAGCCAAGACCCAGTAACAAGTGGTGGGCCTGGGCCTGCCCTTAGAGACAGCACGTCCTGCTTTAGGGACTCCAGAAACTGGGGCAGAAACCCAGTTTATGGTGGTCTGGAAGCAGCTGGAATTGATGCCTGTGCAGTCATGGCAGAATAAACAGGCTTCCAGGGGGCCTCAGTGAGTAGGTCTGTGGCTCTCCTGAAGCCATTGGATGCTCTGCTTTGTGAAGAGTGACTGTTCAGACATTTGGATTATATTGGGGCTATTGAGAGGCAAAATGTCAACTAGCTTGCTATGGACTGAGAATGACTTGGGTTGCCTGGTGAGGCTGGTAGCACTGAAGTATTTAATCCTAAAGGGCCTCACCTTTTCTTTCAGCAGCATAGTTCCCTAAATGCAAGTGCTGAGAGCTCTTGAGGCAGTTCCTAGTCCAATGGTCCCAGGGCACAGGGAGACCTTTCCTGACCTTCAGGAGCACTGAGACAACACTCCATTTTATGCATAGTTAATTTATAGAAAGTTCCTGATTAAATTTCCTCCAGTAGCCCCAAAACCACAGTCTCACATCAGCCAGCTAATCAAATTCTGCTAACTGACTAATGAGTCTGTCTCCTCCTCACCCCCCACCCCCCCCAGTAAAGTCATCTCCCTAATGAACTTATCGATTATGCAAGAGAAGTGTAGTCGAGGGCTGACTGGGAAAGCTGTCCTGTGAACAAGTTGTATCTCTAGTATTGAGATTAATATCTGATTCTAGGGTTTTGTGTGAATGAACTGGGAGCCTGCTTGTTAAGCCTGCTGCTGTGATTGGACTGCTTCTTCCAGACTTGAAAATGAATCCAAGGCTGGGAATTAGTAAGATGGGCTATGCACCCTTTGTGCCTGACTTCTGCAGCTTGTACAACTGGGTGTACAAGGTTGCACGTAGACCCATTCACTGGCATCATCTTCCTCTAGGATCTTCTGCTTGCTCATATTCCAGGTAGGGAGAAACATGTATCTGCATGGCCGAAACACAACAGCTAGCCCACTTCAGGTAATGCCTTTGTTAGGTCATGTCTACGTTGCTGCAGTCGATGCAGCTGGGGGTCGATTTAGCGGGTCTTCACTAGACCCGCTAAATCAACCACAGAGCGTTCTCCAGTACTCCACCAGAATGAGAGGCATAAGGTAAGTCAATGGGAGCATGTCTCTCGTTGACTCAGCGTAGTGTACTCTGCAGCAAGTTGACCTAAATGATGTCGACTCCAGCTACATTACGCACATAGTTCGAGTAGTACAACTTAGGTCAATTTACCCTGGTACTATTGACAAGGCCTTAATGTCACTTTACAAGAAAGCAAGTATCAAAAGTATCTGGGTGTAAGGGAGCAATTGTCTTTAAAGGGCACCAACTTGAAATCTAGTTAATCTTTTTTTAATGGTCAAAAATAGTTAAATGTTCTCCCCGTGTTTCTGAACACTCAATACCAGTTTGAGGTTTTATAGTTTTCCTTGCCCTGGCTGCTGTGTGAAAGACCTACACAAAGGGGAAAAGACTGCAGACTATCTCCAGAGTTAACAAACTGAAAAAAGAGAGCTGTTTCTCTGCTCTCTTTTAGTCACAGGAAACTTGGGTGCTATTTGTCAAAATGTTTTAGGCAGGAGTGTGCTGTTTAAGGTCTCCACCCTTCAGAGCTGGATGGAGAATAACAAAGCAGATACCAATATTGAGATGCTGTGAATTTCTGACTTTTCTTGTCAAGAATCTAAACTGCAGCTCCAAAGCTGCTACAGACTCAGGTTCATCTAGCTGCTAGGGTGCCTCTGGAAGGTGGGATGGGGAGAGAACTTGTAAGCTGGCCTGCTGGAGTGGGCTGCTCTGCAGCTGGCCTTCTTGCTTTCCCAGCTGTTGGGCAAATTGGCCCCTTCATGCTGAGATGCCTTCGCACCCTCCTTGGGAGGGGCGTGATTTTTCACGCTTATCTCCTTTTGTTCAAGGGTGTGGTTGAACAGTGCAGAAATTAACTTCAGACTAGCAGCTGGAGAGTGGAGAGACTGTCTGCAGGGATTTTTAAATAGGTATGTAGGGAAAAGAATGATCAAAAGGGGGGGAATGACATTTAAACTCTCATTGTAACTTCTTGGCAGGGACATGAGAGCCACACAAAAGGCAGCTGTTCAAGAGCCTACCAGGCCCCCTGGAATAAATCCACTTCAGCAGCTCTTCCAGCCTGATGGAAAGGAAGTTTGTTTGGCACACTTGTGACCTGGAATTGCTTAATTTTTTGTAAGCTGGGCCTGCTCCTTCCCCTTAAATCTCTTCTGCATCAGTTGATAAGCAGTTTCTCTTTTCTGTCAGGGAAAATGCTGCAGAAAGAAATGCCAGGAATGCAGACAGCAGGTGGGGACTGACAGATGTGCTTATCAATCATGACAGACTTGGTCACAGAGTGGTTTATTTATTTAAACAGCTACTGTTTGCCTCTGGCACAGTCTATACGGGGCCTCTCAGTCCTTTTTTAGCATATACTGGGGTTCAAGAATGAAAGGCCCTGTATTGCTGTGCCTCCCATCTGAGGGTGAGCTTCCAGGCTTCACCTACTAAAGGAGACTAAGTGAAATGGAGGATTTGGTGAGTGTACTTCTGCCTTGGCTCAGCCTGTGTCCAGCAAACCTCTCACACCATACCTGTCACATCTTAATAGCATGTTTATTTGAAAGCAAATAACGCGGTAGATGTTGGTGGAAGCAGGTTATGGGAAAGATTTGCCTTCCAGAGCAGCAGTGTAGGAGGAAAGAAAAATTTTGTTGTGAAGCAAATTACAGTTCAGTGAACTAAGCTCACTGGACTATCTTTGTCAGTTAAAACACTTTCACAGTGGTTAGCAATCCCAAGTACATTTTTTCTACAAGGTGCCCTGTTTTTCAGTGATAGAATCATAGAATATCAGGTAATTAAATTACATCCAAAGTTCCCATCCGGGGGCAGCCCAGCACAGTCGCTTGCACCCCAGTGATTATTTGCCAATTCTTGGGGCTTCCACCACAGGAGGAGTCAATCATTACACTAGGAGAGTCTCTAGGTGCTTCCACTTGCCTTTTCAGGGGGAGGAGGTGAGAGGGGGGGATTTCCAGACGATGTGGAAAAAGCTAATGTACTCAATGCTTTTTTTGCCTCTGTCTTCACTAACAAGGTCAGCTCCCAGACTGCTGCGCTGGGCATCACAAAATGGGGAAGAGATGGCCAGCCCTCTGTGGAGATAGAGGTGGTTAGGGACTATTTAGAAAAGCTGGACGTGCACAAGTCCATGGGGCCGGACGCGTTGCATCTGAGAGTGCTAAAGGAATTGGCGGCTGTGATTGCAGAGCCATTGGCCATTATCTTTGAAAACTCGTGGCGAACGGGGGAAGTCCCGGATGACTGGAAAAAGGCTAATGTAGTGCCAATCTTTAAAAAAGGGAAGGAGGAGGATCCTGGGAACTACAGGCCAGTCAGCCTCACCTCAGTCCCTGGAAAAATCATGGAGCAGGTCCTCAAAGAATCAATCCTGAAGCACTTGCATGAGAGGAAAGTGATCAGGAACAGCCAGCATGGATTCACCAAGGGAAGGTCATGCCTGACTAATCTAATCGCCTTTTATGATGAGATTACTGGTTCTGTGGATGAAGGGAAAGCAGTGGATGTATTGTTTCTTGACTTTAGCAAAGCTTTTGACACGGTCTCCCACAGTATTCTTGTCAGCAAGTTAAGGAAGTATGGGCTGGATGAATGCACTATAAGGTGGGTAGAAAGCTGGCTAGATTGTTGGACTCAACGGGTAGTGATCAATGGCTCCATGTCTAGTTGGCAGCCGGTGTCAAGTGGAGTGCCCCAGGGGTCGGTCCTGGGGCCGGTTTTGTTCAATATCTTCATAAATGATCTGGAGGATGGTGTGGATTGCACTCTCAGCAAATTTGCGGATGATACTAAACTGGGAGGAGTGGTAGATACGCTGGAGGGGAGGGATAGGATACAGAAGGACCTAGACAAATTGGAGGATTGGACCAAAAGAAATCTGATGAGGTTCAATAAGGATAAGTGCAGAGTCCTGCACTTAGGACGGAAGAACCCAATGCACCGCTACAGACTAGGGACCGAATGGCTAGGCAGCAGTTCTGCGGAAAAGGACCTAGGGGTGACAGTGGATGAGAAGCTGGATAGGAGTCAGCAGTGTGCCCTTGTTGCCAAGAAGGCCAATGGCATTTTGGGATGTATAAGTAGGGGCATAGCGAGCAGATCGAGGGACGTGATCGTTCCCCTCTATTCGACATTGGTGAGGCCTCATCTGGAGTACTGTGTCCAGTTTTGGGCCCCACACTACAAGAAGGATGTGGATAAATTGGAGAGAGTCCAACGAAGGGCAACAAAAATGATTAGGGGTCTAGAACACATGACTTATGAGGAGAGGCTGAGGGAGCTGGGATTGTTTAGTCTGCAGAAGAGAAGAATGAGGGGGGATTTGATAGCTGCTTTCAACTACCTGAAAGGGGGTTCCAAAGAGGATAGCTCTAGACTGTTCTCAATGGCAGCAGATGACAGAACGAGGAGTAATGGTCTCAAGTTGCAGTGGGGGAGGTTTAGATTGGATATTAGGAAAAACTTTTTCACTATGAGGGTGGTGAAACACTGGAATGCGTTACCTAGGGAGGTGGTAGAATCTCCTTCCTTCGAGGTTTTTAAGGTCAGGCTTGACAAAGCCCTGGCTGGGATGATTTAACTGGGAATTGGTCCTGCTTCGAGCAGGGGGTTGGACTAGATGACCTTCTGGGGTCCCTTCCAACCCTGATATTCTATGATTCTATGATCTCCTCCCCCACCCCGACAGCTCTGTCTTGTAAGGAGATGCCCACTATGCTACCTTTTAGGATCTGGAGCCTAAATCAGCAAGCTTCTGCACTGGGCGCTGCCAAAGGTGCGACAACTAAATAACTCGGGTCCAAATTGTGATCTCTGGGAGGGGGAGAATTCCAGCTATCCAGTTGCCCAATCCCTAGGTTTCACTGTAAGGAAGGCGAAAAAACCCAGCTAGCTGTAGCCAGTCTGGTGGTATGAGGAAAAATTCTTCCCAGCCTCAACACAGTGACTAGCATAGCCAACAACAACCTAGATGAGGGAGGGAGGGAGGATGGGTTTACTGCTGGAAACCAGCAAACAGGAAGTGGCCCTGAGCAGATGGCTCAATATCTTGTGCCTACCCTGGAAGTCTAGTGGGGGCTGGAAACTTTGTGGGACTGTCCTGTCCTGTCCTTTTTGTCTTCTCCCATCGTGGAAACCACCAAAACACACCCTTTTCTAGGTTCGGGGACCCTCTTACAAGTGGAACAAAGCTAAAGGGGAGGGATAGCTCAGTGGTTTGAGCATTGGCCTGCTAAACCCAGGGTTGTGAGTTCAATCCTTGAGGGGGCCATTTAGGGATCTGGGGCAAAAGTTGGGGATTGGTCCTGCTTTGAGCAGGGGGTTGGACTAGATGACCTCCTGAGGTCCCTTCCAACCCTGAGATTCTATGATAAAGGACAAGTGACTCTAGAAACTTTATTTGAGCATAAGCTTTTGCGAGCTAAAGCTCACTTCATCGGATGCATTCAGTGGAAAATACAGTGGGGAGATTTATATACATAGAGAACGTGAAACAATGGGTGTTACCATACACACTGTAAGGAGAGTGATCAGGTAAGGTGAGCTATTACAGGCAGGAGAGCGGGGCGGGGGGGGACACCTTTTGTAGGGATAATCAAGGTGGGCCATTTCCAGCAGTTGACAAGAACATCTGAGGAGCAGTGGGGGGGAGGGGAAACCTGTAAACATGGGGAAATAGTTTTACTTTGTGTGATGATCCATCCACTCCCAGTTTTTATTCAAGCCTAAGTTAATTGTACCCAGTTTGCAAATTAATTCCAATTCAGCAGGAATTCTTGAACGCGGGTCACTAGTGCAAAGCGAGTGCAAACCAGTGCAGTGGGGGTCTGACCCTGTGCCTGTCGGCATCCATGGTCATGCTCCCAATGACTTCAGTGGAGCAGAAGCAGGC
Source organism: Lepidochelys olivacea (assembly GCF_965140295.1). Taxonomy (NCBI): domain Eukaryota; kingdom Metazoa; phylum Chordata; order Testudines; family Cheloniidae; genus Lepidochelys; species Lepidochelys olivacea. Next base: position 51,113,002 of record NC_140417.1, read on the forward strand.
CCTGAATGCACCAGGCACAGGGTGACGGAGAAGTGGGCACAAGGGGACTGCTCACATGCACAAGTGTCAGGATCCGAGCAAGGCAGGGTGCAAGGCTGCGGAGGATCAGGTCCAGGGAGAGTGCGTGAGTGTCTCTCCCATGTCCCCAAAGATTCATTCCTTCTGCCCTCTTGTGTCCGCTGGAGCCTGGGATCAGAAACCTGTAATTCGTTACTGTGCCATGGCCTCTCCCTTGGTACCGAGTTCTCCCACTCAGCCGGTGCGTGCATCTGGAACTCTCCACTCAGTGGATACTAGAACTGGCCGTTCATCTCTCCCATGGGCCTGTATGAATTCTGCCTATCAAATATTCCAGAAAGACCAGTAGGATGGAGGGTGGTAGCATATCCTGGAAGCTGATGAGAAGCTGCATATGTCCGACTGTTCCTCAGATGTTCTTGTCAACTGCTGGAAATGGCCCACCTTGATTATCAGTACAAAAGGTTCCCCCCCGCTTTCCTGCTGGTAATAGCTCACCTTACCTGATCGCTCTCGTTACAGTGTGTATGGTAACACCCATTGTTTCATGTTCTCTATGTGTATAAATCTCCCCACTGTATTTTCCACTGAATGCATCTGATGAAGTGAGCTGTAGCTCACAAAAGCTTATGCTCAAATAAATTTTAATTTCTAAGGTGCCGCAAATACTCCTTTTCTTTTTGTGAATACAGACTAACACCGTTGCTACTCTGAAATCAGGAAACTTTGTTTCCACTCAACGTCCACTCTGACTTACTTGCTGGTACTAGACCCTGAATGAGTCTCTGATCAAAGTGAAGCCCTGTAAAACTAAACTTCTAGACAAGCCAGAGTGCCCCACAGACTTGCAGATGAAGTGACTAGAAGAATTCTCCCTTTTAGATGATTTTCTACATGTAGGCCACTTCAGCCTGTCCAGACAGAAGTCCCTCCTGAGTACTTCCTGCAGTCTTGGAAGGAAACTTGACTATCTTTTGAAAGCCATCAATGTCTGTAGAACTGAAAGGGGCACTGATAACTTGAAATCTAGTCTTTGTTATTTAAAAACTGTTCAAGGTAGTTTTTCACCACACCTGTTCAGAGTCCCTCTACCAATTTTTGTGGCTTTGCAATTGCATTTTTTTTTTTTTTTTTTTTGTAAAAACATCTCATTTGCGGCTGTGTGGAAGACCTGTAAAACAGAGGAGACTAATTTTCCCATGCAGCAGGGGAAGCAATGAACATGAGTAAACAAAGTACTGTCAAATGCAGCATATTAAGACAAGGACAAAAGATAGCAAGTGTAGCAGCAGATCAAAAGCATTTTCAGGGCTCTGATTTGTTTGAGATGGTGACCCTGCAAACTTTCATTTGAAAAAGTTTCTATCCCTTAAGATTGCCAAGAGCTTTTCAAAAGTGCCCTTGTGCAGCTCTACCCTTGAGTCTGCAGGCTGGCTGCTCTAGGGTTTCTGTTCAGAGCCGCTGCCCAGTGTCTTATGGAGCACAGTTGGGCAGCAATTTAAAAAGTAAGGATAATCATACTGCCATTTGCCCTGATACCCACGTTACCCATTATATTCCATGCCCTGCTCAAAGTTGTCAATCAGCAGCAGAAGGAAATGAACAAAACTGCTCAGTTTCACAACTGCTGTGGCCAGTAGCAACACTGCAGAATCATCAGTTTCACTGTACTGCTGCTAGGGAAAGTGCTGAAGATGAGCAGAGGCACCCACACAGAGCTATTTTCAAGACAAGATCCATCAAATGGAAGTTGGGAAGTGGAGTAGCGGTTGCTGTTCCAGCAGCCAGAAAGGGCCACCTGTTCAGAGGTTTAGCTATAGCTGCCAGGCAGGGCCCAGAGATTATACTCGGCATCAGATTGGAATCTAGGCCTCTCACCAGGGTGTTGATTGCTCCCTAGTGGGAGCTGTTCCATTGGCTTCTGATTAATAAGTCATCGTCATAGAGTGTAAGGCCAGAAGGGACCACCAGATCATCTAGTCTGACCTCCTGTATATCACAGACCACCAACACTAGCCCTCACATGCTACACTCAATAACTGAAACGAGACCATGGTATAACAGACCACAGGAGATTGTGCCAGAGGCAGGGAATAGGAAGGACTGAAGTACACCAGTGTCAAAGGCCACTGCAGTGGCTGGGAAATAATTGAATTGTCTGGTAAACTTTTCAATCCTGTTCTTAAACTACTTTGCAAATGATCAGTGTTAGAGCTTATCACGGAGTGTGGGGGAGTCAGGGCCCTGCACTTCCCACTTCCTGCAATTCACTGTGACTCTCAGACAGCCAGTAAAACAGAGAGTTTATTAGGCGACAGGAACACAGTCTAAAACAGAGCTTGTGGGTACAGAAAACAGGACCCCTCAGTCAGATCCCTCTTGGGAGGTGGGAAGCCCAGACCCAGGTTCTGGGCCTCCCCCCATCTCCCCAGCCAGCTCCAAACTGAAACCCTTTCCGACTGCCTCACCCAGCCACATGCCTGACCCCTCCTCCAGCCTTTGTCCAGTTTCCCAGGCAGAAGGTGTCACCTGGCCCCAACCTCTGGCTCAGGTTACAAAGGACAGCTGCCATCATTTACGTGCTGGCAGTCAAGTATCATCCCTCAGTGAAGTCACACCCTTATTTCCCATCACCATCTAGTACTGGTGCAGTACCCCAAGGAAACAGAGGCACTCTGTGTGTTAGCAGAAAACCGTAAACTAGTAAAACTCTCATGAACATTACCAGGTGACTATGCCCTACTCTGTCACAAAGCTCCCTCGAAGGCCTCCTGTATATAACGCTGAGGTCAGGGGGCCTAGTTAAGTTAATGTAGACAGAACCTAATCCTGTTGCTCTAATGGGTTAAACTCTGAACAGTCCAAAGTTTGACCTTGGCTACACTACGGTGTCGTGGCTCAGTTATTGAAATAGATACAGAAGTTTTATCTTCTGATTGCAATTTGTATTAGAGGGGAAGCTGGTAGCACCACTTGTAATTAAGTTTGTCCAGCACTTCTCATTTAAGACCTTGCTTTCTGTTGCTTCTAACTTTGCAAACTGTAACTGTTAGGGCTGGAATTTCCTCTGCTGGGTGTCTGCCTCTTGCTTAGTTTGTTTCAGCAAATACTGTTCAGCCATTTCCAAGAATTAGGAAAAAATACATTATTTTGCCCATGCTTTAAAAAAATAAAGTCTTACAACAGTTTTGTGGAGAAGCTGTAGCACCTCCATGTTTGAAATTTGGCAGTTGGATTGCCCTGGTATCAGGGATCCGTCTTTTGCCAGCCTCACAAAAACTCACCCAAATTTGGCCAAGTTATAAGCATCTGAAAAATTTGAGTTTGTACATGCTCGTCATAGACTTGGTTAGTAAGGCAGCTAAATTCTCCAGCAATTCCATCTGCACTGGAAATTCTCCAGGCTGTGGGTGCAGAGGCTAAGCAGGACTTTCCCTCAGTTGCTACTCATGGCAGCTGGGGGCTGTTCTGGCACCATGCACTGAACTGAGAGCAGGGAGCTTCTCTCATGTGCTCTCAGTGCTCGTAGAGCTGGTGCCCAGGTAGCATGGAGGAGGAAACAGCCTCATCTGAATGTAGAGAGGGCAGGAGCAAGATTGACAGCAGTGAAGGGGAATGAATTGTGACAAAGGGGTGCAGGTTGTTAAAAGCAGGCAGCAGGTGGCTACTGCAGCAAGTTGCACGGGCAACCTTAATTCTGGCATTTCTGAACTTTTGAGTGCTTGACTTTGCAATCTTAAGGTCTGCTTTCAGTGGTTGTTGTATTAGATCTGAGTATGTCCTTGTGAGAATGCTTTAGAACAGGGGTGGGCAAACTTTTTGGCCTGAGGGCCACATCGAGGTTCTGAAATTGTATGGAGGGCTGGGTAGGGAAGGCTGTGCCTCCCCAAACAGCCTGGCCCCCACCCCTTATCCGCCCCCTCCCACTTCTTGCCCCCTGACTGCCCCCCTCAGAGCCCCTGACCCATCCAAGCCACCCTGCTCCTTGTCCCCTGACCGCCCCTTCCGGGGACACCATCCCCTATCCAACCCCCCCTGCTTCCTTTCCCTGACTGCCCCGACCCCTATCCATACCCCTGACAGGTCCCCCGGGACTCCCACACCTATCCAACTGCTCCCTGTCTCCTGCTGCCTCCTGAACCCTCTGCCCCTTATCTAACCCCCTCGTTCGCTGTCCCCTTACCATGCTGCTCAGAGCAGCATGTCTGGCAGCCACGCAGCCCGTTTGGAGCCAGCCGCGTCACCACACTGCCCGGCAGGAGCTCGCTGCCCCACCACTCAGAGCACTGGTGGCATGGTGAGCTGAGGCTGCAGGGGAGGGGGAATAGCAGGGGAGGGGCAAGGGGCTAGCATCCCTGGCCGGGAGCTCAAGGGCCTTGCAGGTTGGATGTGGCACGCGGGCCGTAGTTTGCCCACCTCTGTTTTAGAGGCTCTTGTGGGTTTAGGAGTGAATGGGAAGGAGGAATTAGATGTTTGAGACCTTCAATAAAGGCTCTGAGGAAATGAGTTCCATTCCCTCATCCCTGGGTGTTCTTGCTGGGAGAAGCACTGTGGTTGCTTTTGGATGTGTTTTCTGCGCTCTCTTTGGGGAAGGTCCATGGATATGTCCTGGCTGAAGTTGCTGTAGACTTGACTCTGCTACTCAATTTCCATTCCTTTGAGGACCAGGCTTCACTCTAACCTGTGATTAGATATGAGAAGTCCCAATAGTGCAACATCCTCTGCCTTTATTTGCTTCTTTCTCCTTATACTCAGTATTGCTGTTGTAGCCATTTTTATTTATTGCTTGTTGCAGTGCCATAGTTAGCCAAGGCACTTTCCAGACATCAGAGACAGGATCTTGTCTGAGGAATTCACAGTCCAAATCAGACATAACAAAAGGGGGAAGGCAAGGGTGCGCTTGCACAGTGACCTTGGTTAGATAAGGGAGAAGTGGATTTTTAAACAGGTTGCCAAACACAACTAAGTGCTGTTCAAAAATATTCCCACCCTGTGTAGGAGCCTGTTAAAAATGTTAGCTGCATGTGGTCATAGCCATCAATGCAGCAGGTAGCAATGGCGAAGCACTAGCATAGACAGGGCCAGGAACATTAACCACCTTTTTCTGACCAGCAAGGGGGCAGGTATTGAATGTTCAGTGAGTCTCAGTAACCTGTGAAGCTGAAATTATTTTTGGTGTAATCTGGCACATTCGGGGATTGGGAGTGGGGGTGGGAGGGAGATTTCCTGATTGCGCACAACTCAGACTCTTCCTTTATGGAACCAGTTTGGAACCAAAACTGGAAAGGGGTAAAGCAGCATCCCAGAGTTTTGATGGGAAATAGGTTCTTAGGTGAGACCCAGTTTTGTAGTCTGCTGAACTAGTTATACTGCATAGTTCTCCATCATGCAAGTCTGTGTTCATGGCTGGATCTACCATGCTTAGCAGTGCAGACGTCAACCCTGCCCTGCATACGGTGACCAGATAGCAAGTGTGAAAAATCGAGATGGATGGGGGGTAATAGGAGCTTATATTTAAAAAAAAAAAAAAAAAAAAGCCCAAAATATCAGGACTGTCCCTATAAAATTGGGACATCTGATCACCCTGGCCCTGCAGGACAGGAGCGATCTAGCTGGAAATACTTTAGCTCTTGCCAGTACCTGCAAATCTTGTAAAGCCAGCAAGCTGGGGAAACATTGCACAACCATTGGGGGAAAGCAGGGTAATCTGCGAATCTGTGCTCTTAATGAGTACCTAATTCCTGCTGCTGCCCCCCAGGGGATTGGAATCCCACTCCAGCACTGCAAAACCAGAATGGGCCAGCGTGCAGTAAGTAGGTTCCTTTGGTTTGAAGCATATGCAGAAGGGAGTTGTAAAAAGAAAGGAAGCTAAATAGACCTTCAGTGGTTGTTGGTTTCTTCTCTAATGTTTGTCCTTTTCCATCTGTAGCTGTATTCTTCCTGTGAGTTTTCCTGAGCACCTGGAGGGTCACTGCCTGTATAGCCAGGTCTGCATACTCTTTGAATGTCTAGTTTGCTTCTAATATTATTTTCAATGGTGCAATGTGGTGGTAGAAGTGCTTCAGACTCATTCAAATTGACTTACCTGTGAGCTCTGTCACATGGGCCAAAAACTTGTGGTAGGAATATAAACACAAGGCAAAGAGCAGTGGGGAGGGTGCTGGTAAAATAGGTTTCCTCTAAGTTAATGGTTGAGGAGAGGGAGAGAAGCAACACCGTAGATCTGTAATGTTGCGACCAACAAGGACAGAACACTATACCGGGGAGTTTAGAAATACAGATAGGAAGCAAAGCAAGATTAAATGTGGGATGGTGGGATGGGGGTGGGGGGGAGAGATGAACTAACAAATCTGTGAGGGCAATAAACAGTGAGTAAAAGGAAGAAACCTGGAGGGTAGCAGTGCTAAGAGAAACTTGTAGTGCTTGTGGACACCGCTCCGCATTGTGCTTGGAGTATATGCACCCAAGGATAATAATTAGGATTGCTGTGTTTTTTTGTTTTGGCTGCCTCAGTACCAGAAAGATGGCAGCTAAATGAAAAGAATTCAAAAGAGCAACAGTAATAAGGGGCTATGGGGGGAGGGGTGGCTTACGAGGAGAGATTTAAAGACCTAAATGTAGAACTTTGCTAAGACACTGGGTGGGGAGTGGAGGAGGGGGATGGATGGCCACAAGAGCCTGTAAGTATTTGAAGTATGTAAACAGTGAGCTTGGAAAAGGCTAGGGAATGGTCTGACTGGGAGTGACAGGATGAAATTGCATAAAGAAAAATCTAGGCTGGCTGGCAGTAGAAACTTCCTTACAGTGTAGCTTGGAAATTGTGCCCTCCCCCTTGATGTTGAATAGTGGGGAGTCTTGTGACTTCTCTTACAGTCCTCGCGATGGCACATCAGTTTAATTAGACACAAGGAGAGTTACCAGATGCTTAATTTCATTCTATCACAGTGTTGGGGGAGAAGTTAGCATGTACACCAGGACTGGGGTTGACAACTTTTCAGAAATGGTGTGCCGAGTCTTCATTTATTCACTCTAATTTAAGGTTTCGTGTGTTAGTAATACATTTTAATGCTTTTAGAAGGTGTCTCTCTATAAGTCTATATTATATAACTAAACTATTGTTTGTATGTAAAGTAAATAAGGTTTTTAAAATGTTTAAGAAGCTTCATTTAAAATTAAATTAAAATGCAGAGCCCCCAGATCGGTGGCCAGGACCCAGGCAGAGTGAGTTCCACTGAAAATCAGCTCAAGTGCTGCCTTTGGTATGCATGCCATAGGTTGCATACCCCTGGTGTACACTCAATGCATCCGTTGCCTCTCTGCCCATTACCTTCCTTCCCACCTTTAAAAGAAGTCCGTGCTTTAATTAGGTAGAGCCAGCTTGAGTTGGAGCACCTCTCTGACCAGGGAGAAGACACAGCTACAGAAGAGCTGAGTCCTGTTTCCTGCCTTCTGTCTTGTCACAGCTTTCTGCTTTGGAACCAACATGGAGGAGGAACTAAGAGGATAGTAGTTCATATGTGGATGGAGGGGAGTAAATGATCTGCTCTTTCATGAAACCCTGACTCTCCTCCCAGGGTTCTCTAGGAAGATCACAGTTTGATATCAAGGTGCAGAGGCACCGTGTTGTGCCCTCAGCATAGATTAAAACCTCCAGCACCAGTCTTTACTGGCTTGCAATGGAACTGTTGAAACACTTGGTCTTCTGACTCGTCAGCCTCATTGTCTGCTGCTGGAAATCTTTCTGGCCAGAGCTCCTCTCCATGGAGATGTTACTAACCCCTTCTTGCCCCTCCAGCAGAGATTGGGTGAGACTGGGAGCTAATATCCTGAAGGAGTTTTACAGTTGTCTCTGGCCCTGCAGGTGGACCTCGCCTTCCATCTTCATAGTCTCTTAGGTGTTGTACCACTGAGAATCACAGAATCATAGAATATCAGGGTTGGAAGGGACCCCAGAAGGTCATCTAGTCCAACCCCCTGCTCGAAGCAGGACCAATTCCCAGTTAAATCATCCCAGCCAGGGCTTTGTCAAGCCTGACCTTAAAAACCTCGAAGGAAGGAGATTCTACCACCTCCCTAGGTAACGCATTCCAGTGTTTCACCACCCTCTTAGTGAAAAAGTTTTTCCTAATATCCAATCTAAACCTCCCCCACTGCAACTTGAGACCATTACTCCTCGTTCTGTCATCTGCTACCATTGAGAACAGTCTAGAGCCATCCTCTTTGGAACCCCCTTTCAGGTAGTTGAAAGCAGCTATCAAATCCCCCCTCATTCTTCTCTTCTGCAGGCTAAACAATCCCAGCTCCCTCAGCCTTTCCTCATAACTCGTGTGTTCCAGTCCCCTAATCATTTTTGTTGCCCTTCGCTGGACTCTCTCCAATTTATCCACATCCTTCTTGAAGTGTGGGGCCCAAAACTGGACACAGTACTCCAGATGAGGCCTCACCAATGTCGAATAGAGGGGAACGATCACGTCCCTCGATCTGCTCGCTATGCCCCTACTTATACATCCCAAAATGCCATTGGCCTTCTTGGCAACAACAGCACACTGTTGACTCATATCCAGCTTCTCGTCCACTGTCACCCCTAGGTTCTTTTCCGCAGAACTGCTGCCTAGCCATTCGGTCCCTAGTCTGTAGCTGTGCATTGGGTTCTTCCGTCCTAAGTGCAGGACCCTGCACTTACCCTTATTGAACCTCATCAGATTTCTTTTGGCCCAATCCTCCAATTTGTCTAGGTCCTTCTGTATCCTATCCCTCCCCTCCAGCGTATCTACCACTCCTCCCAGTTTAGTATCATCCGCAAATTTGCTGAGAGTGCAATCCACACCATCCTCCAGATCATTTATGAAGATATTGAACAAAACCGGCCCCAGGACCGACCCTTGGGGTACTCCACTTGATACCGGCTGCCAACTAGACATGGAGCCATTGATCACTACCCGTTGAGCCCGACAATCTAGCCAGCTTTCTACCCACCTTATAGTGCATTCATCCAGCCCATACTTCCTTAACTTGCTGACAAGAATACTGTGGGAGACTGTGTCAAAAGCTTTGCTAAAGTCAAGAAACAATACATCACTGCTTTCCCTGAGCTAAGGTACTGGAGTAAAGCAGAGTAACAGAGAGACCTAGATTCAGTCTCCTACCACAGACATGCACCTTTTAAGTTTAAGAGGCTAATGGAACTGGTTGGGCTTCAGATTGCTCTGAGGAAGGCAACTTAGTGTCTGAGCATCTTCTTTGATCAGTCATCTATGTAGTCTTCCTGCTACACGAGGAGCCTGTAGTCTCTGAACAGGTAGAGGCGAGAGTGCCAGTGCACACGCCAGTCAGCCCAGCCCATCAATTACTGAAACCTCTTGCTGTGGCTGTGTGTGAGGAGGCTTTTTACCCCCACCAGCATCCACATGAATCCTCTCCATGGAACTGTTCTTGGTGGTGAACAACCTGTTTAATTCAAGCTGTCTCCTCTCAGCCAAGTATTGAATCTCTCAGCTCCACAGCTACCAGGTAATATTCATGTGGACAGGCTTTATGCTTGAGTGGCTCTGTTCTTGGAAAAGAATCAAAGGGAAGTGCTGTGTCCTGAGGGAGGTTCACTCTGTGTGTTTGAGGCTGTGGTGATGTCCATGAATAGCTCTACAGTGATATTTTATTGTATCCTGAGGTTGCAGTTTGTTAGCTTCCCCATTGTCTATCAGAGAACAGGGTTTGGAGTCCTAGATCATTTGAAGTCCAAGGACCATTGTGATCATTTAGTCTGACTGTATAACCCAGGCCAGAGAACGTCCCCAGCCCATTTCCTGGGGCAAATCTTTTAGAAAAACATCCAATCTTGAGTTAAAAATTGTCCGTGGTGGAGAACCCACAACAGCCTGTGGTAATTTTTTCCAGTGGTTAATTACTCAAGTTTTTGCAAGTTTGCAGATGACGCTAAACTGGGAGGAGTGGTAGATATGCTGGAGGGTAGGGATACGATACAGAGGGACCTAAACAAATTAGAGGATTGGGCCAAAATAAATCTTATGAGATTCAATAAGCACAAGTGCAGAGTCCTGCACTTAGGAAGGAAAAATCCCATGCACTGCTACAAACTAGGGACCGAGTGGCTAGGCAGCAGTTCTGCAGAAAAGGACCTAGGGGTGACAGTGGACGAGAAGCTGGATATGAGTCAACAGTGTGCCCTTGTTGCCAAGAAGGCTAACGGAATTTTGGGCTGTATAAGTAGGGGCATTGCCAGCAGATTGAGGGACGTGATCATTCCCTTCTATTTGGCATTGGTGAGGCCTCATCTGGAGTACTGTGTCCAATTTTGGGCCCCACCCTACAAGAAGGATGTGGAAAAATTGGAAAGAGTCCAGAGGAGGGCAACAAAATTGATTAGGGTGCTGAAGCACATGATTTATGAGGAGAGGCTGAGGGAACTGGGATTATTTAGTCTGCAGAAAAGAAGAATGAGGGGGGATTTGATAGCTGCTTTCAACTTCCTGAAAGGGGGTTTCAAAGAGGATGGGTCTAGACTGTTCTCGGTGGTACCAGATGATAGAACGAGGAGTAATGGTCTCAAGTTGCAGTGCGGGAAGTTTAGGTTGAATATTAGGAAAAACTTTTGCACTAGGAGGGTGGTGAAGCACTGGAATGGGTTACCTAGGGAGGTGGTGGAATCTCCTTCCTTTTCGGTAATAGTGTGCTGTGATACTTTTGTATTTTTATGTCCAATTTTGAAAGCAAGTAGTTTCTAAGTGAGGTGAAACTTGGGGTATGTAAGACAAATCAGACTCCTGAAAGGGGTACAGTAGTTGAGAGCCACTGTGCTAGGGTACTTGCACTAATGGCTCCTAGGCATGTATGGCTGAGGCAGGATGCTCTCAGTGGAGAGGAGGCCGAACCACCGCTGACATTCCCTAACAAATCTGAATGGTGCATCCTTGAGAAGGACAATAAGCTCTCAGATTTAAAAATACTTCTGAGTGAGGATGGAGATGGTCAGGCATTTCACTGAAACCATGCACCCATAGTGGCTGTCCCAGCCTTCCCAAAATGGGCATCATGTCTTGCTGACATGGCTGATGCCATCAACTGCCTGGACGAAGCGTTAGGCAGGAACAGAGAATTACTTTTAAATGATCTTACTCCCCTGCACTGCATAATTCAACTCCATTACGAGGTTAATGCTGCATGAATGAGCTGAAGATCCTGTTAATTACATTAGCGCCATGAATGCCAAACTACTCACAAGCTTTCCTGGTTTCAGGAAGCCAGTAATCCCAGATAGACACTTGTGGTAGCTGGGGCACCCTGAGGCTTTCCAGGATGCTACATGCATAGTCCTACAAGCAGAAGGTTTAGATTGCCCTGTGGGTCACTGGCTAATGCTTTAGAGAAGCAACAGCAGTGACTGACATTTATGGTTTCAGAAGAGTTGAGTACTGTGTCTAGGTTGCTCCTCAATGCTGTTAGCTGTGTGGTGACTTCCTGGCTCCTTACATGTGCTATTGTGGTATGAGTTTTGATGCCCCTTTGTCTAAGACTGGAGAGACTCACTTGTTAGCCTCTGGATCTTTCCCTCCAACTGCCCATTCAGCCAAGCGGGGAGCTATATACTCCTCCTATGTTCCAATTGCTGGTGTGCTCATGGCATTTCACTCTAGTCCGCTCACTGGTAGCCAAGGAGCATGCTTCACCTATGCTGAGATCTGCTGTCGAAGGCCATATTGTTAGTTACTCATGAGGATATTCTGCTCCTAAAAAAACAAAAATTCTGTGCACGGTATTTTAAAATTCTGCAAATTTTATTTGTCAAATAAATGTGGAGGCTCCAGCATGGCGTTGGGGAGCACAGGGTACTGGCTGCACAGAGGTGGGAGATCATTGTACAGCTTCCCCCTTCCCCTCCCCCCCCCCCCAACATGGATTCAGTGGTAGGGCTGCACGCAACCCTGACACAGCGCTGGGACCAGGCCTGTCCCAGAAATACCCAGAGCCCTGCTCCTCTGTGCCAGGTGCACCAGGTGTAGGCAGGCAGGATCAGCAAGACAGGATTCAACTGTAGAGGGGCTTAGTGTGGGGGGAATCCAGGTGTGGGTTGAGGAGGTTCTGTGTGGGGCAGTCTGGGTGCGGGCGGCTCAGTGGGGCATTGTGTGCAGGGGGGATCTGGGTGCACAGGGGCTTGTTGGGAGGTTCTGGGTGCAACGGTATTGGGACTCTGCAGGGGGGTCCAGGTGACAGTGGTTGGAGCTCAGTGTGTGGGGGATAACGCTCAGCAGAGAGGTCTGGGTTGGGGGGGCTCAGTGGGGGAAGTCAGATGCTGGGGGAGCAGGGCTCAGTGGGTTTGGGATCAGTGTTCTCTCTAACTTTTCCTACTCATATGCGGAATTAATTTTTTATGTGTACCAATATGGAGGTGATATTCATGTGAAATTCATGTGGTGGGGGTGGGGCCAAGGGGTCTGGAGTGTGGGAGGGGGCTTAAGGCTGGGCCAGAGGGTTGGGGTGCAGGTATGTGAGGGCTCTGGCTGGGGGTGCTGGCTCTGGGGTGGGTCTGGGGATGAGGGGCTCGGGTAGGGCAGAGGGTTGGGATGCTGTGGTGTGAGGGCTTTGGCTGGGGGTGTGGGCTCTGGGGTGGGGCCGGAGATGAGCAGTTTGGGGTGCAGGAGGGTGTTCCGGGGCTACAGCGGGGAGAGAGGACTCCCCGCAGCAGCAGCACCTCCTGGGCACGGCAGCTCTGGGGCTGGGGCTGCAGGATAGTCGCAGCTCAGTTCAGGCCAGGGGAGGGGTGCCCTGGCTGGGGTAGGTAGACGCTGGGGGAGGGGCACCCCTCCCCTGGCCATGGCAGGTCCCTGGGTGGGTTCCCTGAGCGGCGGTAAGAAGGCTGTTGCGTGGCCGCGCAGCTTACAGGAACTTAGTTTGGAATTCAGGTGCAGCTGGTTGGGGCTCAGTAGGGTGGGGATCCGGGTGTGGGTGGCTCGTTGGGGTGGTCCAGGTGCAGGGGGAGTGGGACTTGGGGGGAAGGGGAGGAGTTCTGGGTATGAGGGGGATGCATGGGGGTTGGACAGATGGGGGAGCAGCTCCCTCTACAATGATCCCTCCCCCTGTAGCTGAGGAGCGGTGGGTGCAGGAAGTGCTTGAGGGCAGAGTTTGCAGAGTTACTACAGCTGAGGGAGAAATTTGGTGGTAGGTCTGACCCGGCCCTGGATGCTGTGCAGGGGAAGAGGAAGTCCTGTCTTCCCCAGCCCAGCCAGGACTAACAGCTGAGCCCGGTGCAGGGTAGGAGCCACCAGCTGTCTTCCCCAGTCCCACCCCACATTGATTTACCTCTCTGCTGGCTGTCCTGGGCACCCAAAACATACATTAGTGCCTCTCCCTTCCAAGACAGTAGAAGTGGCATGCCCCATTACCCTCCTGATGGCTTGGGGTTTATTCTTTACCAGTTATGGTAATGTTAAGGCCCTGGTTGGATGCAAGGAAGTATTACATTAGCAAGTCTCTGAGGGGGACTATTTCCTTCCTCTCTTACGATTCATGGCCAGCCCCCTCACCTTGGAGGTTGGGCTGCAGTATTTTATCTAGGAGATCCTTGCTAAGTGGTCTGTAATTCTTTCTACACACCGTGGGCGGAGAGTGGGTTAAATAGGAGTGTGATGAGTTGGATCACAGAAAACCCCTTGGGAACTGCCAGCGGATGTGCTGAGACTACTTCTAACCCATTTTCCCTGCCAGCTTGGGACTCCAGAACCTTGCCAGTTTGAGCCAGACACACTAGCCTGTTACAAACCCAGACCCAGGTCTGAACCACATCGCCCAACAGCTGCAGGCCTAACTGAAAACAGCTTAAGGAGTGTTCCTGTATCTAACACTCAGATGCCCAACTCCCAATGGGGTCCAAACCCCAAATAAATGTGTTTTACCCTGTATAAAGCTTATACAGGGTAAACTCGTACATTGTTCACCCTCTATAACACTGATTGAGAGAGATGCACAGCTGTTTGCCCCCCCCCCCAGGTATTAATACATACTCTGGGTTAATAAGTAAAAAGTGATTTTATTAAATACAAAAAGTAGGAATAAAGTGGTTCCAGGTAATAACAGACAGAACAAAGTAAACTACCAAACAAAATAAAATAAAACACACAAGTCTAAACCTAATACAATAAGAAAGTGATTACAGATGAAATCTCACCCTCAGAGATGTTCCAGTAAACTTCTTTTACAGACTAGCCTCCTTCTACTCTGGGTCCAGCAATCACTCACCCCAGTGGTTACTGTCCTTTGTTCCAGTTTCTTTCAGGTATCCTTTGGGAGTGAAGAGGCTCTCTCTTAAACCAGCTTAAGACAAAATGGAAGGGTCTCCCAGGGGCTTAAATAGACTTTCTCTTGTGGGTGGAGACCCCCTCCTCTCCCCTATGGAAAATCCAGCTCCAAGATAAAGTTTTGGAGTCACATGGGCAAGTCACATGACCATGCATGACTCGGTTTTTACGGGCATCAGCCATTGCCCACATGCTATCTTCAGTATCTCCAGGAAGACTTCTTATGTGGATTGGAGTCTTCCAGAATGCATTGTCAGCTAAGTGTTTCTTGATTGGGCACTTAACTTGCACATTCCTTTCTCAAGAAGCTGACCAAATGCTTTACTAAGGCTACTTAAACTCAAACAAGTACACAGTCCATATTCATAACTTTGAATACAAAAATGTTGCAAGTTGCAGTGGGGGAGGTTTAGATTGGATATTAGGAAAAACTTTTTCACTAAGAGGGTGGTGAAACACTGGAATGCGTTACCTAGGGAGGTGGTAGAATCTCCTTCCTTAGAGGTTTTTAAGGTCAGGCTTGACAAAGCCCTGGCTGGGATGATTTAACTGGGAATTGGTCCTGCTTTGAGCAGGGGGTTGGACTAGATGACCTTCTGGGGTCCCTTCCAACCCTGATATTCTATGATTCTATGATACATGCATATGAATAGGATGAATATATTCAGTAGATCATAACAGAACAGTTTATTAGTTGACAGGAACACAGCGAAGAATAGAGCTTGTTAGCACAGAAATCAGTGACTTTCAGCCAAGTCCATCTTGGGGAGTCCTGTGCCAGACAGCCAGGACTCCCCCTCTTCCAGTCCCCCCAAGCACACTGCCCCACTTCCAGCGAACCAACCTGCGACACCCCCCTTGCTTCTCCTCCTCCTCTTTGTCCTGCTTCCCTGGCAAAAGGTGTCACCTGGTTGCACCCTCCGCCTGGGTCTCAGGTTACATAAGTGCAGACAACTGGGCAGCCTCACCTGCCTCAATGGCCTCAGCAAAAATTCCTACCACCAAAATATTGGTGCAATATACAGGGAAATGGAGGGGTACACAGTATTAGTACAGGACAGTAAGACTCACATGCAACATAAGATGAATAAAACCCCACTTCGTCGCATCTCTCTCCTCTCTTGAGACCGAAATGAGTAGGACCACTTTAGCCAGTGGCCTGGCGAAGTTCTGGCCCCCCTTTCCGGGACAAAGCATCTGCTATAACCTTGGCACTCCCCTTAACATGAACCACCTCCATGTCACAATCCTGAAGCTGGAGACTCCACCTCAGGAACTTGGTATTAGCCCCTTTCATCTGGTGTAGCCACGTCAGGGGTGAGTGGTCAGTGTACACAGTGAAGCGCCACCCGAATAGATATAGCTGCAGCTTTTAAGGGCCCACACCATGGCCAGGCATTCCTTTTCTATGGCTGCATAGTTTTTCTCCCGGGAAGGCACCTTCTTGCTCAGATAGACGATGGGGTGTCTCTCCCCCTTCTCATTAATCTGCATCAGCACCACACCTAGCCCTGTGTCTGAGGTATCGGTGAACACCATAAAGAGCTTGTCAAAGTCTGAGTTTACCAGCGCCAGGCCGTTAACCAGAGCCGCCTCCAGAGCACAGAGAGCCCTCGGGCACTGCTCGGTCCAGACCACCTTATGTGGCTTACCCTTCTTACATAGCTCAGTGATGGGGGCAGCTATGGAGCGAAAATGAGGCACAAACCTCCAGTAGTAGCCAGCCATCCCAATAAAGGCCTGGACCTGTTTCTTAGTCTGGGGAGCAGGCCGATCTCTGATCGCCTCCACCTTGGCCGGCTCTGGCTTTAGGCAGCCGCTCCCCACTTCGTGGCCCAGGTATGATACCTCTGCCAGCCCCGCCTTGCACTTCCTAGCTTTTATAGTCAATCCTGCATTCTGGAGCCGGTCCAGCACTTGTTTAACCTGGGACACATGGTCCTCCCAGGTCTGGCTAAAAACACAGATATCAATATATAGGCCAGGGCAAAATTCTCCATCCCCTTGAGTAACAGGTCCACCAGGCACTGGAAGGTGTTCCTTTAGGCAGAAAGGTAGGACCAGGAACTTGTATAGCCCCAGAGGGGGGATAAAAGCAGATTTCAGCCTGGCATCCAGATCCAAAGGTACTTGCCGGTAGCCCTTGGTGAGATCCATAGTAGTGAGATAACGAGCCCCCCCTAGCTTGTCTAGGAGCTCGTCAGGCCTAGGCATGTGGTAGGTATCGAACATGGTGATTGCATTAAGCTTCCAGTAGTCCACACAAAACCAGATTGACCTGTCCTTCTTGGGGACGGGCACCATGGAAGAGGCCCAAGGGCTGGAGGATGGCTGGATCACCCCTAAAGCCAGCATGTCCTTGACCCCTCTCTCCAGGTCCTGGGCTGTTTTCCCAGTGACCCAGAACGGGGAGCATCTTACGGGAGGGTGGGCTCCTGTCTCCACCTGGTGGACAGCCAGGTTAGTGAGCCCAGACCGGTTGGAGAACAGCTGCTGGTTGGAACCCAGCACCTCTCGGACCACTGCCTGCTGCGCAGGGGTTAGCTGTTAGAGGGGGAATTGATTCCAGCGAAGGGCTGGCACCTGTCTCAGGGAGTAGATCCACCAGGGGATCATCTTCCTGCTCCTCCCACTAGCCATGCATGGCCAGAACCAAATTCTCCCTGTCAAAGTACGGCTTCATCCTGTTGATATGGTACACCCGGTGGCTGAGAGCCCAGTTAGACAGTTCCACCACATAGTTCCTCATTCAGCTGCTTGATGACCTTAAAGGGCCCATCCCAGGCAGCTTGTAGTTTGTTTTTTCTCACAGGAATGAGAACCATCCCCTGGTCCCCGGTGGTATAGGAGTGGGCATGCGCTGAGCAGTCATACCAGACCTTCTGCTTCCCTTGGGCCCGGGCTAGATTCTCCCTAGCCAAGTCCATGAGCTCAGCAAGCTTTTCCCGGAAAGTCCACCACTGATTCTCCATCGGGAGAGGCATTCCCTTTCCATTCGTCCCTCACTCTCCTCCCGTACAGCAACTCGAAAGGAGAGAACCCTTTAGATTCTTGGGGCACTTCCCAGTATGCGAACAGCAGGTGGGGTTAAATATTTGTCCCAATCCTGCGGGTGCTGGTTCATAAAGGTTTTCAGCATCATCTTTAGGATCCCATTGAATCTCTCCACCAACCTTTTGGACTGAGGATGATACGCCAAGGCCCAGGTGTGTTTGACCCCACAGTTCTCCCACAAGTACCGGAGCAGGGCTGACATGTAATTGGAGCCCTGGTCTGTAAGGACCTCAATGGGGAACCCTCTGCTGAAAATGGTTAACAGCGCGTCTGCTACAGGTGTCTGCCTCGATAAAGGACAGAGCCACTGCCTTGGGATAATGAGCAGTGAAATTTACCACTACAGGAATGTATTTTTTCCCTGTCCTAGTTGCCTTGCTGAAGGACCCTGCTATGTCCATGGCCACCTTCTGAAAAGGCTCCTCTGTGATGGGCAGGGGCTTCAAAGCTGCTTTCCCCTTGTCCCGGGCCTTCCCCACTTTCTGGCAGGGGTCGCAGGACCTGCAGTACTGTTGAATGGCATCAAAGACCCCAGGCCAGTCAAAGTTCTGTGACAGCCTCTGCCTGGTGCTCTGAGTTCCCTGGTGTCCCCAAAGAGGGACATTGTGGGCTGGATACAATAGCCTGTGGCAGTTCTTCTGGGGGACCACCTTCTGATCCCCCACTGTTCCACTTCCCCTTGGGGAGTCCATTCCGGGTACAGGAATCCCTTCTCCTGCAGGAAACTTTCACAGCAGCCTTCCCCCAGGGGTTTTGCTGCGCTATGGCCAGCAAGTTCCCTCAGCTTCTCTGAGGAGGGATCCTTCACAGCTTGGCGTGGTATTTAGCGGCTGGTGAAGGGATGGGGACCTGCTCCCTCTCACTGGCTGGGTCTGAGGCCGCAGCCCCGCCACGTCCTGTCTGCAGGGGCTCTCTTCTTGCCAGGGTGGGGTCTCATGCCCCGTGCAGGGTACCCCCTCCCGGTGTCATGGCAGAGTGCCCTTTGCTGCCTCTGGCTCTTAATGGCTAGGATGCTCTGGGGACTGCCTGGACAATCCACCAGGTCACCCCCCCCCCCATCAGCATCTCGGTTGGCAAATGATGGTGCACTCCCATGTCTTTGAGGCCCTCCTTTGCCCACCCATTTCAGATGAACCCTTACCATGGATACCTTAAACAGGGGCCCGCACACGCCCTTCAGGGTCAGGTAAGTGTTGAGCACCACTCGGTCTGGGCCACCACCTCGGCCGGGCCAGCATCACCTCAGCGCCCGTGTCCCAGTACCCAGTAACCTGCTTCCCATCCACCTCCAGGGGAATGAGGCATTAAGTCCTCAGGGGTCATCCGGCACCCACCGTGTAGACTGAGAACTTTGAATTTGGAGCATCAAGCCTCCCTGAGGAGCTGGCCTAGGAGACTCCTCCCTCTTTGGCCATTGCTAAACTGCCAGACCCTTCTGCCTGGAGAGCCAGCCCCTCCTCCGGCTGGGCCCCCACCCAGTTAACCCTTTGGGGGCTCAGTTTGCTCATCCTGTTCCTGAGCATTTGGCACCGAGCCCATCTGTGGCCCCTTTGCCCATAGTATTTATACCTCAGGTCCTGTTTGTCCCCGGGGGCCGGCCAGTCAGCTCTGGTATTGGCTGTGCCTCTCGAGGGATTTATCTGAGTCCCCCTTCTGGGAAGTCCCTGGGTAACCCCCCTTCTGCACTGATGTGGGCCTGTCCCCCTGGAGTTCCATTCTATATCCTGACCTGCTGTCTACAAACTTGTCAGCCAGCAGCCCTGCACGGTGCAGGTCCTTCAGCCTCTTCTCCACCAGCCACGTCCTCTGGTCAGGGGGACAGAGTTCATATAGTCGTTCCAGCCCCATCAGTTCAATCACGTCCTCCTTGATCTGGGCCCCGGCCCCATTCACCTACTTGTGGTTGTATTCCCCTATCAGGTTGGCCAGTTCCAGATAGGTCATCCCCTGGGTCTTCTGTGTGCCCTGGAACCTTTTCCTGTACGCCTCAGGGGTCAGCTCAAATTTGTGCAGCAGGGCTTGTTTGAACAGTTCATAGTCCCCTGCTTCCACCCCATCCATCTGGCTGAACATCCCTATGGTCTTGGGACCCAGTAGGGGGGTGAGATGTCTAAGCTTATCTGCAAAGTCAACCTGGTGCACATTGCAGGCCTTCTCAAAGGCAGTGAGGAAGGCATCTATATCATCCCCTTCCTTAAACTCAGGCAGCACTTTTATATCGGAGTTTCCTGCAGGCTCAGTCACGGTGGCCCAACTTCACTCACCCCAGCAGGGGGTCTCTGTGCTTCTCAGCTCCATCACCAGTTCATGCTGCCTCTGTCTCTCACGGTCCTGTTGTTCCTTCTCATGGTCCTCCAGCTCTTTCAGTATCAGTTCCATTTCTAACTCCAACCATTTCAGCTCCACCGACTGGGAACTCAGCTGTGAAGATCCCCTGCTGGTTGGGTAGGTGGGTCCTAGGATCTCCTGATTGCTTTCAGCCCCTCCCGCTGCCCTGGTTGGGTCGGTGGCTAGGGTGACCCCTGGGGCTGCCTGGCTGCTCCCAGCCTCTCTCGCGGTTCCAGCTGGGTCACGAACCAGCTCCTTAGAGAGATCATTCTCCTACAACTGAGCAATCAGCTGTGAAGGTCCCCTGCTGGTTGGGTAAGTGGGTCCTAGGATCTCCTGACTGCTTTCAGCCCCTCCCACTGCCCTGGTTGGGTCGGTGGCTGGGGTGACCCCTGAGGCTGCTTGGCTGCTCCCAGCCTCTCTCGCAGCTCCAGCTGAGTCACGAACCAGCTTCTTAGATCATTCTCCTCCAACAGAGCAATCCGCTGTGCCTTGGTTAATCTTCCAATGCACAGCGCTCGCGCGCTCTCTCTCTGCACAGTTCTGCAATGCCCTTCTTAAGGAGATGGTTATAGGCCATCCACATGCTGTTCCCAAGTGGTCACGGACTCGCAGACCTGTGCTGTCTCAGCTCCCCCTGGTCCCTGGGAGGAACCCATTCAGTGCAACAGCCCTTCTTGGGGGTCCACTCTCTCTCAGGGTTAAGCCGTAGCTCCTCTGGCTCTTGGAACTGTGCCTCTCTGAGCCTTCAGCATGTCTGTCTCTCACTAATCCACCTTCGTTCTACTGCTCCCCAGTCACTTACTGCAGGATGCTCTGTCCATGTGGCACAGTTTATCCCCCCTCTGCCACCAGTTGTCAGAGTCACCAGGGCGATGCTCTGGAACTACTCCATACGAAGCCGGTCAGGACTCTGGGGGAGCATGCCTCCTCTCTTTGAGCATTCTGTCTCCAGGGAAAGCTTACCCAGCTTCCACTTTCCTGGATCTGACCTTGGAGCATTTAGCATCCCCTTCCACACCGAGGCTACCCGGGCAGGGCTCCTGGGGAAACCAGAGGGCCCTGCACCCCAACTCCACAGTTAGATGTGACTCTCAGCCAGCATATAGAACAGAAGGTTTATTAGTCAACAGGAACACAGCGTAGAACATAGCTTGCTAGTACAGAAATCAGTGACTTTCAGCCAAGTCCGTCTTGGGGAGTCCTGTGCCAGACGGCCTGGACTCCCCCTCTACCAGTCCGCCAAGCAGACTATCCAGCTTCCAGCAATCAGTCCCCTGACACACCCATTGCTCTTCCTCCTCCTCTTTGTTTTGCTTCTGGGGCAAAAGTTGTCACCTGGTTGCACCCCCTTCCTGGATCTCAGGTTAGGAAGGGCACCACCATAGCATATGTGCTGACCATTGGGCAGGCTCACCTGCCTCGAGGGCCTCAGTAAAAATCACACACCCAATTCCCACCACTGAAATATTGGTGCAGTACCCAGGGAAACAGAGGTACACACAATATTAGTATAGGACAGTAAGACTCATGCAGCATAACAAAATGAATAAGAGCCCACTTCATCACATCTTCACATAGTTGTTTCATAGATTTCATAGAATATCAGGGTTGGAAGGGACCTCAGGAGGTCATTTAGTCCAACCCCTGCTCAAAGCAGGACCGATCCCCAATTAAATCATCCCAGGCAGAGCTTTGTCAAGCCTGACCTTAAAAACTTCTAAGGAAGGAGATTCCACCACCTCCCTAGGTAACGCATTCCAGTGTTTCACCACCCTCATAGTGAAAAAGTTTTTCCTAATATCCAACCTAAATCTCCCCCTTGCAACTTGAGACCATTTCTCCTTGTCCTGTCATCTGCTACCACTGAGAAGAGTATAGATCCATCCTTTTTGGAACCCCCTTTCAGGTAGTTGAAAGCAGCTATCAAATCCCCCCTCATTCTTCTCTTCTGTAGACTAAACAATCCCAGTTCCCTCAGCCTGTCCTCATAAGTCATGTGTTCCAGTCCCCTGATCATTTTTGTTGCCCTCCGCTGGACTCTCTCCAATTTTTCCACTTCTTGTAGTGTGGGGCCCAAAACTGGACACAGTACTCCAGATGACGCCTCACCAATGTCAAATAGAGGGGAATGATCACATCCCTCGATCTGCTGGCAGTGCCCCTACTTATACAACCCAAAATGCCATTGGCCTTCTTGGCAACAAGAGCACACTGCTGACTCATATCCAGCTTCTCGTCCACTGTAACCCCTAGATCCTTTTCTGCAGAACTGCTGCTGAGCCATTCGGTCCCTAGTCTGTAGCGGTGCATTGGATTCTTCCGTCCTAAGTGCAGGACTCTGCACTTGTCCTTGTTGAACCTCATCAGATTTCTTTTGGCCCAATCCTCCAATTTGTCTAGGTCCCTCTGTATCCTATCCCTACCCTCCAGCATCTACCACTCCTCCCAGTTTAGTGTTGTTTGCAAACTTGCTGAGGGTGCAATCCACACCATCCTCCAGATCATTTATGAAGATATTGAACAAAACCGGCCCCAGGACTGACCCTTGGGGCACTCCGCTTGATACTGGCTGCCAACTAGACATGGAGCCATTGATCACTACCCGTTGAGCCCGACAATCTAGCCAACTTTCTACCCACCTTATAGTGCATTCATCCAGCCTTTACTACTTTAACTTGCTGACAAGAATACTGTGGGAGACAGTGTCAAAAGCTTTGCTAAAGTCAAGAAACAACACATCCACTACTTTCCCTTCATCCACAGAACCAATTATCTCGTCATAGAAGGCAATTAGATTAGTCAGGCATGACTTGCCCTTGGTGAATCCGTGCTGACTGTTCCTGATCACTTTCCTCTCATCGAAGTGCTTCAGAATTGATTCCTTGAGGACTCCATGATTTTTCCGGGGACTGAGGTGAGGCTGACTGGCCCGTAGTTCCCCAGATCCTCCTCCTTCCCTTTTTTAAAGATGGGCACTACATTAGCCTTTTTCCAGTCGTCCGGGACTTCCCCAGATCGCCATGAGTTTTCGAAGATAATGGACAATGGCTCCGCAATCACATCCGCCAACTCCTTTAGCAATGTGCCTGCTAACAGCTCACCTAATTTTTCTGGCAAAAAGTGTATAAATGATACCACGTCTGTACTTGCCAGTTTTCAGTGTTTCATTTGATCTTCCTGCCTCAAGTTGTATTAGGCTTCGTGTAGTCACTTAAGGTATGTCCATGCAGGAATGAATGCCCATGGGATGGTGCTCAGAACTCTTCCAGGACCATCTTTAACGCTTGTAGATTTGTCTCAGTAAACAGGCTGTCTTGCCAGCAAAACCTTAAACAACATCACGGCTTCCTTTTGTTGCTCACACTGTTACTCTTACCATAGATGTGAGGTGCCTGCCAGACCTGTATTGCATATTTCTCACCTTGAATGTGCAAGTACAATCTTTCACCCCCTCAAGTTCTCTTGTTTCCTTTGGTCTGGTTTACGCTTTACTTAGAACTAAGATTAGCAAGGCTTATGTTTGCACAGTGACCCCAGCTCTGAAACTGTATACAGTTCCCAGGATGCGTAGCTCTAGTCTGAGAATCTTAAGTACTTTGCCTTCCTCTGTTCCTCGAGGGCTGAACTCAGAGGAGGGGGTAAAGATCTTTGTTTTGAGCCATCTTGGTTGTCTTGGAGGCAGCACTGGAGCTGACATCTAAAGGATTGATTTCAGAGTAACAGCCGTGTTAGTCTTATGCTCAAATAAATTGGTTAGTCTCTAAGGTGCCACAAGTACTCCTTTTCTAAAGGATTGAGTTCTCTTTAGGACAAAAGTAGAAGTTTGCTTTGAGCAGCAAATATTCCCTTCAGGGGAAGGAGAGTCCCCAGCTGTTTTGGAAGGAGTGTGTTGATGTCACTAGCAGTAGTGGCTTTAGAGCGCTGTTCTGGGCTCTACCTATGACAGCTCTGCAGAGTGCAGTTTGATCCCCTGGGACAAAGCATGGGACAAACCTTCTTCCCAAGCCGCCTTCCTGATCTGTCATTCCTTATAGTATCTGCATCAGGCACCTTCTGGAGACTATATAGAGAGCCTAAACCTCTTTCACTCTCAGAGGAGTGTCTTCCTTCAGCTTTGCTGAGAGCTAAAACTACTCCATTCACTAGGTGAACTGTCCTGGCTGGGGACGTAGTAACATCCTAAACACAGATAGTGCTTTCAGATAGTCTATCTGCTTCTGACACCTGCAAGCCCTTGCTGCCAGTGCAAATAGCAGCTTCAGGCACCTAGCAATGGCTAGTCATTGCTACTGGCAGCCTCTTCTCCCACACTCCCCAATATTCTGGGGATGCTTGGAAGAGTGCTCCTTTCAGGAACTTTTCATTGTCTTTGCTGTGGTTCTGTAATACTACAGTAAAGGCAGTCCCTGGCTCTGCTGGTCAAGTAACCTGGCTCAGAAACCACCTGGCTTTGACCATAACACAGACACAGCCTGAGCAGCATGCATGAATGCATGTCTTGATGCCCCAGACACCTGAAGGGTAGGATTCAGGCTACGGAGTAGTGGCGAAAGGAGCTGCAGGTGTAATGATTTCCATGCCTTCTGATCTTGTGGTTCTGTCCAGGTGCTTTAGGAAAATACTTGCCTGGTGAGACACACCAGAGTACTAGAAGAGCCATGCCCTGATGTTGTGTAATCCCCAGTCAGTCCCCTTCAAGGAGCAATTATAAGTGACTTGCTATTATTGTACTTGTGTTTCTTCTCCTCCAGGTCTTCATCTCCTTTTGTTTTGCCTGGTTGCAGATCCCTTCTCTGCAGCATCCTCAAGCTCTAGCTCTCCTGATTGTAATGCTTGTCAAACAGATTTGAGACACTCAATATCTTTAACATCTGTTGGTGAGTTAGTCCAATACAAGTTATTCCCCCACCCACCCTGTGTCTCTAATATCCTGGAGCTGACACTGCTACACCACCACAGTGACATCTGAAGATTTCAAATCACTTAAACGTTAACCTTTGCAGCCATGCTCAGTAGGGACCTATTAATCTTTACCCAGATGGATAAAGTGAGCAAGACCCATCACCGCTGGGTCTGTCTATATACAAACATGCTCTAGTTTAGTTAAACCAGTGCAAACTCCTGTGTGGACATTCATACTGATTTAGAACTTGTTTACCACCTGTAAATTGATAGGGTCAAAGGAAATGGATACAAGTCACACTTAAATTGATTTAAGAATGTTCACACACACACAGCCACACCGATTTAACAACATCAGTTTAAAATAATATCTTTAGTTAAACAGGTGCAACAGTGTAGACCCACCCTAAATGACTTGGCCACTGTTGCCTATGTGGCAAGCCTATTGAGGAGTTGAGAATACAACTCAGGAGTCCTGTCTCCAGTCCCTTGCGCTAGATGCTAGAAATACTTCCTGTAGCTCACAGCGTATGTGCAGTATTCTGCATGCCTGCCTTCCCCTGGGCACTAGGAAATGAGACCATAACACTGCTGGCTCCCCAATTACTTCATGACCTAATTTGAAATTGCCCTCCCCCTCCTCCTCTTTTTAAAAAAAAAAAAAAAAAAAAACAGCAGACTTGCACTTGTCTACACTAGAAAGGATTTGCTGGGATATGCATACCTAGTGGAGATGCAGTTATAGTCTTTTGCCAGTATCAGCTACATCTACACTAGGCTTTTGCCAGCACAGCTATAGAAGTTGGGGGTGTGATTTGTTTTTTTCATACACCTAACTGACATAGCCATGCTGGTAAAACTGAGGTCTAGACCAGGCCTTCCTCTCCTCCTGGCCTCCACTCTGCCCACTCATAGTTTTACCACTGTGGGTGCAAAAGCCTTCTCCTGTGCCGCATGCTGCATCTAGTATAGCCTTCCCTTCTGTCTAGTTTATTGGCTCTCTACCTTCTTCTAAACATCACCTGAAAACATCTTCCCTTCCTTGCCTTTGCCTTTTGATTGTCTTTATTAGAAGGAAAGCTCCAGTGTTTCTATTTCAGAATTAACTTGTATCAAGCAGGATCAGTGACGTATGAGGCATCCTTACAACCGAGAAATTTACTGGCCAGAAGTATATTTCTTGCTATGTGGGCACTGTTGATTATTTTCACCAAGGCTTGCATGTGCCTCCAAGCCAGAAAGTCTGTATCCTTCAGTCCTAACTTAGAATTTGTGGGTGTTCTTAGAGCTGTTGTATGAATACTTCTCATACCCAAATTACGTTGTGTTTTCATATTTGAATCTCATAGTTGTTACTGTCACTGATGGGGGGAGGGATAGCTCAGTGGTTTGAGCATTGGCCTGCTAATCCCAGGGTTGTGAGTTCTAATCCTTGAGGGGGCCATTTAGGGATCTGGGGCAAAAATTGGGGATTGGTCCTGCTTTGAGCAGGGGGTTGGACTAGATGACCTCCTGAGGTCCCTTCCAACCCTGATATTCTATGATTCTGTGTACTTTAATACTTGCCTCTGCTTGCCATCCTTTAAAAAATTATTTTTAAAGTCAAGTTAAATATAATATTTCAGTTTAACTTTTCCGTTTTGTTACCAGACAGAACCCAGGCGTGAGAAATAGAAGTTCTTGTGCACTGTCTGGCAATAGAATAGACATTCACATTAACTCAAAACTAGATTTAACTGAGCACATTTAAAGAAATATGTGCCAAAAATGGCCTCACACAGTATTCTGAGCCCAGTGCTATTCCTGTTGAGTTCTGTGCAGAATGAGTTTTTCTCTGTCATTTCTCTACTTCCTGCAAGTTGGCAGGAAAATGATGGCCTCCATGGAATAAGCTTAGTGCCCACAGTTGAGAGGTATCTAAATATTTGTGTGTACTGCTTGGCTTATTTATCTACCTAGACTAAGTCTGGGAGGAGAATAGCAGTGTTTTCTCATTAACTCACAGCATTTGAGGATACAGTCGCTGTGAAAGATATT
Source organism: Lepidochelys olivacea (assembly GCF_965140295.1). NCBI lineage: Eukaryota > Metazoa > Chordata > Testudines > Cheloniidae > Lepidochelys > Lepidochelys olivacea. Next base: position 51,139,653 of record NC_140417.1, read on the forward strand.
ACACAGTTGCGGTGTGGGAATAGCAGTGAAAGCTGATAGACTATTGTGATCAGGATTTGGAAAATGTACCCAAAGCCTCACATGTACCCAAAATGTTTCACCAAGCCAAAATACAGCAGTGTTCCAACCAATACCCCTTTTCCTTGGTCTGTGTTGGGCAAGAAATTTCCTGCTGCTTTAGCCCAAAGACCCCAGCCTTCTCTTGGCTGACATTTATGCTCCCATCCCACCAGCAAAGAGCCGAGATGAACGACGCTGTCTCTCTGCAGACTCAGGAAGACTTGGCTTCAGTACACACTTGGTCCCGTTGGGAAGGTTTCTTCAGCTTTCAGAGCTAGACACGTAGGTGCCGACTTCCCCTCTGCCCGATGGGATGCTCACCTCTTCCTGCCCCGCCCTTGCCCCACCTGCATTCCACCCCTTCCCCGAAGTCCCCACCCTGCCTTTTCCCACCCCCTTCCTGCCCCCTTCCACCCTCTTCCCCCATGTCCCCGCCCCTGCCCTGCTTTTCTCCGCCTCCTCCCCTGAGCACACTGTATCCCTGCTCCTCTTGCTTCCTCCTGGAAAGTCCTAAGCGCTGCCAAACAGCTGTCAGGCAGCCGAGGGAAGGTTGGGGGATGGGAAGCGCTGGGAGGGACGGGGAGGAGCGGGGCTGCAGCGCGCTCAGAGGAGGTTGGAGAAGGAGGTGAGGAGATGGGAGCTTGGCTGCCAGTGGGTGCAGAGCACCCACTAATTTTTCCCCGTGGGTGTTCCAGCTCTGGAACACCCACGGAGTCAGTGCCTATGGCTAGACATGCAACCGTTCTCAGTGGAAAGGTGAGGTTCTGTAGAAATTGATGGCAGTGCAGGGGGAAGTTTCCTTCGTCCCCTGGGCAAATGGACTTCTCAATCCCTGGTTGTGGTGATTTACATCCTCACTGCTGCTTGGTTAAACCTGAGCAGAGCTTGTTCAGCCAGGCTGCTGCTGTCCTTCACAGGGATGTAGAACCCAGACAGTTTGTTAGGGACGGTTTCAGGGCCAACCTGTAAGTCAGCTCAGCCCTTGCAGAGTAAAACACCAGTTTTGAGCTGCTGATGCCTTTTATGTGTGACCACTTCCGCTGTCAGTCACATATTCGCGTGAAGCTGATGCTGCTGGCATGCCGTGTGCAGAATGTTAGACATAGAAGGTAGTGATTTAGAGTTTGCGACTGGGTTTCACGTAAGCAGCAAGGGGTTCCAGTAACTGCCTGTTTCCCTGTCTGGGACATGTCATTTAAGCAGGGATAGTAATTTCTCTTTCTAGATTGTTCCCACAGTCAGATTTTCCTGTTGCTGGCAATGGATATGCTAGAATCGAGCAGTGTGAAATGAGTAAAGTATGGTTTGACCAGGGAAGAGATTGTGAAAATGGCACTTTATTACTGCATATATCTGCTGAGCTTGATGCTAGGTGTGTACTCATCAGCACTGCAGAGCCAACACAGCTGTGGAAGAGTACATTGAAATCCAGTATGGGAGGCAAATGAAGCAGGCAGAGCACAGCTTGGCTGGCAGGATCCAGGCTGAGCTTGCAATGATTGGAGACAACAAATTATGGTTTAACTTGTAAACTCAGCCAGTTCACTGTGGTCAGTTTGGGGTGGCAGAATTCTTGAGCTCCCAGCTGCCGCTGTGCTTCAAGAGTGAGTATCCTAATTCTTGTGGTACTGGACTCCACTATGATTCCACTCTGATGATCTTTGAAGCCAGAGGAATGAAACAACCCAGAAGAATGCAGAGCATAGGCCAGTGGGTATTAGTGCACCTGACCCTGGGGGAGCTGCCATCCACATGGATTCCTGGTAGTCTGTGTGTGGGATAAGACCAAGATTGTCAAGCTAAGCTGTTCTGACTATTCTAGGAAAGGGATGTCTGCCAGGGTCCTCTAGAGGAGCCCCGGAGGTCTGCTCTTCACAGACACAAGAGCTTCTCCCTTGAGCCACTGCTCAGGCCATTTCACAGGAGTTCTGGTAGTAGGCTACATGTAATGCTTTTTAGCCAGCATGTGTGGGGTAACTAGGAATTCTGGCACCTCCAGGCTTCAGTATAGAACTGATCCCAACTGCAGTCACTGTTACTCAGAGCGGAGAATTCAGATCCAATCTCCTGGGGGGTGCTGCTTCTCGAGCTCAGTGACGTGAATCTGCTGACAGCTATCAGTTATTGTGACCCACTTATGTGAATTCTGCACCTGGGCAAATGGCTTGAGTGCAGTGCTGGAGCTGGCCTATCACCCTCTGGGTCTTGCAGGAACAGCCATGTAGTGAGTAGCAAGGGAAGGGGCTCTTGGGGCACCTCTGGCCTTAGCCCTGCTCTGCACCCGGGTGGGTAGGTCGATCTAGCTTACGGAGCTCAAGGCTGTGACAAACTTAAAGCTACCACACTAGCTTATTGCTAGGGCTGTGGGAACCACTCCCAATGCAATGTATTGATTGTACTGAGTACTGCAACAAGGCAAATTAGTGGGAACTAGTCTGGTTCAGACCCTGTGTGGACAGGGCCTCGGGCTGACTCAAGCCATTCTACAGCTGTGAGCGTGCATTTACGTGGTAGCCTGACAGCAGTTCTGCTCTCCAGCTTGTCATACTGCTGCAGAGCACAGGGCTCTTTGTATCTGTGTCAAATGAGATGTGGGTTGAGGCAGCGGGCTCGCGTGCACATGAGCTGTAATGGTTTTGCAGTAGTGTCTGTTGACCCGCTTATGCGTCATCTGCATGTCTGTGTCCGAGGCTATAGGAGGCCATGCAGTTCAACACCACTCTAGTTCCTCTTATCGTCGCATGGCCAGAGTCGGAACACCTGTTCCTTGGTGCTCTTAGCTCCGCTAATTCCCGGAAGGAGCATAAGGCTAAAGACTGCTTTGAGCTGCAGGTACCTCCTACCGCTATGGTTGTCGGTCCAAAACAGTCAACGCCGCTCGGCCCTTCCAGACTGTCATGCCCGGTTCCCTGCATGCCAGCTCACCTGATACAGCTGATGCCCATGGCAAAGCTGATGCTCCCATACGCCAGTTCACCGCCTCACTCCAGCCCTCTGGACACCTCGCTGCTTTCCACTATGGCAGATGAACCTCTCCTACTCCTCCCAGAGTGGCGCACTTCTTCCCCCCAGGCACTGCCGTTGATGACGGTTCTGCCTCTGCCAGACCTATCCTCTGAGTCTGAGTGGTTTTCCAAGCCACACCCCTCCTTGACATCTGCGCTCTCTCGCAGTTCGTTTCCCTGGCAAAACTCAACCTATCCACCTGCATATGAACCAGAGCCGTAGTTCATTCCCCCTGGGGCCCGTTGATGCCCAGTGACCCCTATGCTTGGCCCTACTGGTCTCCCTATGACTCTGCCAGGACCATGGGGTGCTGCTGCTGCTATCTTACCAGCTGTCCCCTGCCTGCACCGTGCCCCCTGCAGATATGAGGAGCCAGAAGAAGACATCTGTCCTGGGCAACGCAGTATGGGGAGGAGGTGAGCAGCCCTCAGTGGTGAAAGAACAGGTTAAGGACTATTTAGAAAAGCTGGACATGCACAAGTCCATGGAGCCAAATCTAATGCACCTGAGGGTACTGAGGGAGTTGGCTGATGTTATTGCAGAGCCATTGGCCATTATCTTTGAAAACTCGTGGCGATCGGGGGAGGTCCTGCACGATTGGAAAAAGGCAAATATAGTGTCCATCTTTAAAAAAGGAGAACCCGGGGAACTACAGACGGGTCAGCCGCACCTCAGTCCCTGGAAAAATCATGGAGCAGGTCTTCAAGGAAACTATTTTGAAGCACTTAGAGGAAGGTGGTCAGAAACAGTCAGCATGGATTCACCAAGGGCAAGTCATGCCTGACCAACCTGATTGCCTTCTATGATGAAATAACTGGCTCTGTGAATATGGGGAAAGCAGTGGACGTGATATATCTTGACTTTAGCAAAGCTTTTGATACGGTGTCCCACAGTATTCTTGCCAGCAAGTTAAAGTATGGATTGGATGGACTATAAGGTGGACAGATTGTCAGGCTCAGTGGGTAGTGATCAATGGCTCGATGTCTAGTTGTCAGCCGGTATCAAGCAGAATGCCCCAGGTGTCTGTCCTGGGGCTGGCTTTGTTCAACATCTTCATTAATGATCTAGATGATGGGATGGATTGCACCCTCAGCAAGTTTGTGGATGACACAAAGCTTGGGGGAGAGGTAGATATGCTGGAGAGTAGGGATAGGGTCCGGATTGGGCCAAAAGAAGTCCAATGTGGTCCAACAAGGACAAGTGCAGAGTCCTGCATTTAGGACGGAAGAATCCCATGCACCGTTACAGGCTGGGGACTGACTGGCTAAGCAGCAGTTCTGCAGAAAAGGACCTGGAGATTACAGTGGATGAGAAACTGGATATGAGTCAACTGTGTGCCCGTGTTGCCAAGAAGGCTAATGGCATATTGGACTGCATTAGTAGGAGCATTATCAGCATACCGAGGGAAGTGATTATTCCCCTCTATTCGGCACTGGTGAGGCCACACCTGGAGTACTGTGTCCAGATTTGGTCCCCCCACTACAGAAGAAATGTGGACAAATTGGAGAGAGTCCAGCAGAGGGCAACGAAAATGATTGGGGGGGTGGGGCACATGGTTTGAGGAGAGGCTGAGGGAACTGCGGTTATTTAGTCTGAGGAAGAGAAGAGTGAGGGGGGATTTGACAGCAGCTTTAAACTACCTAAAGAGGGGTTCCAAAGAGAATGGAGCTAGGCTGTTCTCAGTGGTGGCAGATGACTGAAGAAGAAGCAATGGTCTCAAGTTGCAGTAGGAGAGGTTTAGGTTGGATATTAGGAAACACTATTTCACTAGGAGGGTGGTGAAGCACTGGAATGGGTTACCCAGGGAGGTGGTGGAATCTCCATCCTTAGAGGTTTTTATGGCCTGGCTTGTCAAAGCCCAGGCTGGGATGACTTAGTTGGTGTTGGTCCTGCTTTGAGCAGGGGGTTGGACTAGATGACCTCCTGAGGTCTCTTCCAACCCTAATCGTCTATGATTCTATGGTCATCATGCAGCTAGCACTGCCAGAAACACCAGTCCTCACCAGAGCCTCATCATCTCAGATGAGGCATTAATTCCACCTTCCCTCTCCCCTTTGGACAACCATAACCAGTACCACAACCTACTTTGGCATGTAGCAAAGGCTCTCGAGCTCATGGTAGAAGAAGTCCAGGACCCACAAAACCAGTCCTGGATATTTTCCAACCACTGGGGCCCTCCCATACTGCCCTTCCTATCCACACGGCCATCCTACAACTGGCAGAGTTGGTCTGACACACTCTGGCCTCCTGTTCCCCTACTCTGAAGCACCTTGAGTAGCAGTATTTTGTCCCATTCTAGGGTATGGACTTCCTGCTCTCACACACCTGCCCCATAACTCCTTTGTGGTGCACGCAGCGACTGAACGGGCTCAACAGCAACACCTTAAGGCCACACCACACCCCTGCATAGGGTGGCAAAGAAACTGGACCGTTTAGGGCAAAAGGTTTATTTCTGTGGGACTTCAGTTCCGTATTGCCAGTTACGAGGCCCTCTTGACAGAGTACAGTTTGTTCATATACCTGAAGCTTATTGACTCTCAGACCTTTCTCTGGGCAGACAAACAGGATCTCCAGGCGATCCTGGATGAGGGCAAACTGGTCACCAAGATGACCCTCCAGATAGCGGTTGGTGCTACTGACGCTGTGTCCCGCTACCTAGCAAACAGTGTCCTACTCTGCCAAGACTCCTGACTTCAATCCTCCAGATTTCCTAAGGAGGTCCAGATCACTCTCAAGGACCTTCCCTTTGACAATCAGAAACACTTCAGTGACAAGATGCACGGATCCCCCCGCTCCCTCGAGGATTTCCACGTCATACTATGGTCGCTTGGTATCTCTGCCCTGATCTGCAGGCAGCAACAGTCATCCTTGGTCACTGTGCCCTATCAGCCCTATTTTCAATGACAGCAGGAGCAGTCTTGCCAGTGTCCATGCACTCAACGACCCCATTACCCCACCACTACTACTTCTGCTCCCTCAACTCTTCCACAGCGTCACTCCAAATGGCCATTTGACTCTTCCATTGAGACCCACCAACGTCCTCCCATGCCTACCCTGGTCATCCTTGGGGGCATCTCACCCTGTTCGCCCACACTTGGGGCAAGATCACCACCGATTGCTGGGCACTGGACGTCATGGAGTACTCAGTAGAGTTCCTCTCATTCCCCCCTCATCACCCACCCCATGGTGACGTGGAGATCCCTCTCATTGCGACTGGAAATTTCTCCATTTTACAGTGGGACACTCCCATTATTAGTTCTGGGTCCTCCCCTTCGGTATCACCACCCCTCCCTGCGTGTTCACAAAAGTTTTCACCGTTGTTGCAGCCCACATACAACACTTCAGCCACTCAGTGTTTCCCTACCTGGATGATTGGCTCCTCATTGCGACATCCATGCACCTGCCTCCTTTCCACTATCTAGACCCTTCGCGATCTCCTCACCAGCCTGGGTGTCTATATCAACAAGGAAAAGTCAGTCCTCATCCCTGTCCAAGAGATCACCTTTATTTGGGTGTGCCTGGTCTCTATCGTAGGCCTCACTTTCCTCCTGATGGACCTCTTTGCCACCCTCACCTCCCATGACGCCACTACACCACAATCCGCACACACCTATCCACCAGTGCCTTTCCCTCCATGGCCACATTGTGGCCTGCACCTCTGTAACGCCCCAGGCACACCTCTGTATGCAGTGCCCTCAACTTTTGCTCCAGTCAATCTACAGACCTCAGACAGATTGCTTGGACAAACCAGTCCCGCTTCCCCGATTTGTCCTGGCTTCCTTCAAGTGGTGGTCTGAGCCATCCAACATCTTGGTCGGCATCCATTCACCCTTCCTGCTCCACTCTCACCACAGACACCTCCCTCACAGGGTGAGATTTCCATCTGGATGGTCACACGACTGAGGGCCTCTGCACACCACAAGAGGTGAGGATGCACATCATCTTCCTGGAACTCCAAGCTGTCTGCTTTGTCTCCCCCTCATAAGATCACTGCACTTTCATTTGCTGTCAGACATGTCAGCAGTTGTGTATATCAACAAGCAAGGCAGCACCAGGTTACCCTCTCTGTGCAGAGGCTGTCCAGCTCTGGAACCGCTTCATCAAGAATGGGGTCCCGTGGCACACCATGCACCTTCCAGGCACCAGCAACTCCTTGGCAGACACACTCTTGTATGCCAGGGGTGGCCAACCTGAGCCTGAGAAGGAGCCAAAATTTACTAATGTACATTGCCAAAGAGCCACAGTAATATGTCAGCAGCCCCATATCAGCTCCCCCCCACCACCACTTCCAGTGCTTCCTGCCCACTGGTAGCCCTGCCAATCAGCACCTCCCTCTCCCTCCCCTCACCATCCAATCAGCGGTTTCGTGGCTTGCAGGAGGGGAGGGGGAGGAGCGAGGGCATGGCAGGCTCTGAGGAGGGGGCGGGAAGGGGTGGAGTGGGGGCAGAGCCTGTGGCAGAGCCAGGGGCTGAGCAGTGAGCACCCCCTGGCACATTGGAAAGTTGACACCTGTAGCTCCAGCCCCGGAGTCGGTGCCTAGACAAGGAGCCACCCCTGTTCTATGCAAATCACGAGTGGGAGCTCCATGATCCCACACTTTACTCCGTCTTCCACCGGTGGGGGACCCCGCGCTGGAACCTCTTCACAACCAACAAGAACCAAAAACTCCTCCTCTTCTGCTCCAGACGGGTCCTCTGGACTAGCTCACAAAGCGACGCTCTTCTCCTGCCACAGACTGTTGAAGTCTGCTATGCCTTCCCACCCATTCCTCTGCTCCCACAAATCCTCCACAAGGTGCAACAGGATCAAGCAACATTCATCACAATAACCCCCTTTTGGCCTCACCAGTGTTGGTTCACTGACCTCCTTCACCTCGCCACTCTCCCTCTGATCTGCCTTCCCACCCACCTGGATCTCTTCACCTAGGTGCAGCAACGCTTGCAGCACCCCAACCTGGGCCTGCTCCGCCTTACAGCTTGGTGTTTGGATAGGGCTCATATATAGACAGAACGTGCTCCACCCTGGTGCATGACGTCCTCATGCACAGCAGGCCAAGTGAAGCGGGCGCATTTCACCATCCAGGCACACCACCACCATTATCCACTGGAGACTCTCTCTGCTCCCATCCTCCTGGACTACACTCTCCATCTTAAGTGTCGGACCTCATTCACTCATCCATATGTGTCCACCTGGCGGTGCTCAGTGCCTTCCTCCCCGCCATGGATGGTTCCTCCACCTTCACTCACCTGATCACCATTCGCTTCCTTCAAGGCTTGCTCATTGCCTTTCCACCAGTATGGAAACCCTACCCCATCTTGGGACCTAAATATAATCCTCTCTGCCCTCACTAAACTGCCCTTTGAAGATCATCTTGATGGCCATCGCTTCAGTGCAGCCCATTAGCGACCTGGTGGCTCTGATAGCTGACCCACCCCTCCCCACAATATGCATCTTCCATAAAGTTTCCCTGCACCTGCACCACAAGTTTCTCCCCGTTCCACCTCAACCAAAGCATCCACCTTCCAATCTTCTACCCAAACCACACACCACCTCCAGAACAAAAACACTGCATTCTCTCAATCTCCAATGCAACCATGCCTTTCAGGCTTCGCCCAGGCTCTTCGTCACGATTGCCAGGGCCTCTCTTCTCAACACATCTCTAAATGGATCTCCCATTTCATTGCAGACTGCTATGCTCTCTCCTCCGCCTCCTGGAGTCCTGGCTCACTCCACGCAGGCACAGGCCATCTTGTTGGCCTACTTTGTGGACGTGCCTTAGCAGAATGTTTGCAAGGCAGCGACATGGACCTGGGTCCACACCTTTACCGCTCGCTGCGCCATTGCTGGGGATGCGTCTGTCGGCCGAGCTGTCCTGCCGACTGACTTCACGCGAGTCCACGTACCCACCTCCACGCTGAGCGCTGCTCCCTACTCACCCACATCTGGCCTCCATGTAGGGACCATCACTCAAAGAAGTTCTCTGAGATGTGTGGTCCCTATTTGGTTCCAATACCTGCCCTCCATCTTCTCTGCTGTGGATTCCATTGCTTGCGAGTGAGAGAGAACTGGAGCATCGTTAACCGCATGGCCTCTTATAGCCTCAGACACAAGCATGCAGGTGGCTCACATAGAGATCAAGAACACTACTAGAAAATCACTGTCACATGGCACGCATGCACACGCATGTCTGGAATCCAAATAGGAACTATACGTCTCAAAGAACCTCCAGTTACAGTAAGTAACTTCTTCTCGGGTCTGTCAGGAGGGCTGACGTCAAATGGCACAGCTGGAGTAGATTCACTGATAACTTACAGGCTGTGCTCAGATCTGGCAGTCACAAACACTTGCAGCTTGTCTCGGAATGGCTGTGAGGTGCTCCTCCCTGGATCGAGAAAGGGGTGCTGGAGCCCCTGTCAGCTGCTTAGCCCTGAAGAAAGCCTCATCCCTTAGCAGTGTCTCACAGGGCTAAGCAGCTTCCCCTTGAGCCATTGTATCCTGACTCTTGGCCTCCCAGCCTAGCATAGAGCACTGCCCAATCTGGCATCAGGGGATGGGGGGGGGGCTGCTTCTTCTTGTGACACCTTGCAGTAAAGACTCCCAAGGGCTTCCCGAGGGAAGAAGCTGTAGCACAACACGAGTGCAGTGGAGAAACTTATTGGATAGACACAATTTATGGCAGGAACAGCCATGGCATGGGGAGCTGCATTGGAGATCTCTGACTATAACTTTGGACCTACACAAGCTCTGAGCACTAAGGGGAAGGGGGGAGGGAATAGAAGGAAGAGGGGAGCAAAAGATGGGAGTTAGGGCACCAAAGAGGAGAGAAGGGAACACAAAGGTGGAGGGAGAAAGAACAAGCTGCTAAATAAGAGACATTGAAGGCAAGTCTGTGTGAACAAGGAATGGATAGAACCTGATCCTTGCACAGCGCTGGAAAGGAGCAGTGGTGCCCACCCTATGTTGAAGGGGGGCGCAGGACAGCATACAGGGAGGAGTGGAGTGGGGACTGGGGGGTACGATAGGGAGGGGAGCATCCTGCATGTGTAGGGAGGGTGTTGAGGGGCCCAGTGCATGCTTATTGCCCCACACCAGGTTTGGCAGTGCATTGCTAGCCAAGAGAGTCCATTCTGCACACATGCCCAACTCTGAAAGCTAGAGTTGGGGGCGGGTCTGGTTGTGGGGGCTCATGGGCCTTTGAAGCAGAATCATCTGTTCTGCCCCAGGCTGTCAAGGTGGCAGCTTCCTGCTCACACTAGTGTACATCTCTTCAGGGGCTTGTTCTGTGAAATTAGCATTTAAATTCATTGATATCCTAGCTTAACTGCAGCTCTCTTGGAAAGGTCACCTAGTTCCAAAGTTCTGAGACTGCATCGGTTCCTCCTGCTCACACTCCAGGGTGTTCCTCTTTGAATCACTGAGCGCTCAGGCACCAGCAGTTGGTGGCTGAGAGTGGAGAGGAGGAAGGATCCTTGTTTCCATTGAGTGGCTGTACTCCAGTGTGAGCATGGGCTGCTAAAGGCTTGCTCTCCGCTGGGAATAGGCCTCTTGCATTTGCACAGCAGAGCTAAAAGGGTGGGAGGGCAGAGGCATTAGGCAAGTGGGCTTCTTGGCTATTCTTCAGTGCTCTTAAACGGGCATCTTTCATGTGCTGACCTGGCCTCTTCTTTCTCTCTCAGGTTCGGGAGACTCCCAGGATGAAGCTGCTGTGAGGAGCTTGAGGAGCCAGCACACAGGCTTTCAGGGCTCCCTTTCTGAGTGGAATACAGTATTGGAGTCTGCAAGAAAAATGACTGTGGGATTTGTACTGCTTCCCGCTCTGCTGGGGAGGACTTTGCTTATGCTGCTGCTGGTGGCTGCCTCTGTTCAATGCCATTGGCCCAGTGAACGCTCTGAACTTGCACAGGACTGGGAAAACCAGTTAGAGGCCTCCATGCATTCTGTGCTGTCAAATCTCCGTGAGACGGTCCCAGCAGTGGTGGGGATTCCAGACAGCTCTGCTGTGGTGGGACGCTACTTCAGAGTCACCATCCCCACAGATTTAATTGCTTCTAATGGAGAAATGGTGCAGGTGAGAAATGCATCCGCCTGCCTCATACCTCACAATCCCCTTCCTTGCAGTCATGCCTGTGGGAGGGACTGGGTCTGTCTCCGTGCCAGTGTGACAAATGGGTTTGAACGGATGGGTCATAGATGGTGCTATGATTCAGACTCGGGGGAGGCTGTTGGATTTGGTGATAGATGAGTGGAAGAAACTTCCATTTCCCTCTTCCGGAATATCACTGTTTATTTCTTACTGGATTGAACGCCTTCATCCTAGAGTGAAGAATAGAGGCGGTCTGGTCCCCTCTGTAGGAGCTGGTTTGGTTCAATGTCTGGTTACATTTAACCTGCGTGCACCCAGATGCCCAAGCAAGGGGCACATGAATCACTGAAGGACAGTGACCCTCAGCCTCCCATAGCCCAAGTCCTGGAATGATCCTTTGACACCATGGGGTGACTTGTTTTACCATGGGGACAAAATATTGGGCCACTGATGTGATGCCATAGCACAGATCCTGTTGTATGGCTCTGGCTCTTGACTCCATTTGACACCGTGTCTCCTCCCCTTGCCCTGTGACCCGTGGGGAGAGCCCTGTGACCCGTGGGGACACTTCTCCTTGTCTGAGAGGAGCTATGATCAATCCTGTGGCTCCCAAGAGAGCCACATCTGCCTGTCCTCAAGCTTTGTGTCTATTGCCTTCAGGACTTCTAGGTGCTGTAGCTGCAAGATATGGAAGTGTGAAAGTGACACCAGCTAGGCAAGGAAAGAAAAGTGAGAGAGACTGTCAAGGTGTCACTATTCACTACTGGTGAGGAGTCCTCTCCAGGCTGGGTGCAGGGAAGACTGCTTCTGCTTCCCAGGCTTTTCTAGATTCATTGACAGATGGGGCTGGACCATTTCCCAGTCTAAACCTGAGAGAATTACGTGTTTGCTCTTTTTCAAGTGGTCAGAAGGGATCTGGAGGTGAGGGAGGAGGAAAATCTTGGACTTGCCAACTTCTCCTTATAGGCGGGTTTGCTGTAGAGCCAGAGGACACAGATCACAGCGCTAAAGAATCTAGATCAAGAAAGTGAAGTGTGAGTGGGTCCCATTTGCACTACTAAGAGTCCTGGCCCTGATGAGTGGCAGTGATAATCTGGGGATCTAAAAGGTGCATCTGGCACATCTGGAACACCTGCATTCTGAGTCGGGTGGGGAGGAGAACGGTGCTGGATGAGTTCCATGTTTCGAAGAGCTAGAGGACTGTCATCTGCTTTGAACTGAAGGCTGCAGCACTGTGGGGCTGATGAAACTTGCCCAGGTGGAAGCTAGGACATGCCATGGTGGCCTTAGTCATGCTGCCTGCTTTCTTCATATGACCACTGCCATGTGAAAGCCTGGTTCTTGGCTGCTTAGTACCCAAACTCCAGGGAGTCTGGGGAGCTGCGGGTGCTCGGCAAATTGACAACTAGCATCATCTGTTTTATCAACAAAAATACAAGTGCAGGCCAACTGTCAACTTTGGATTTTTGTCTCTAAATGCACAGACTCCTGCTGATCAAATTCCCAGGCTTCCCAGTGCAGCCCAAGGTGTGAGCTGTGCTCTAGGAACCCCTATCTGTCTGAGAAACCGCTTCCTGACCAGTGTCTCATACTGGCTGCTTTACCGAAGTGTACACCTCTTTAGCTAGGACTGCACAGCGGGGCTCTGACCCAGTGTTCTCGGAGGAACACGTGTAGGATTGGGGGTAACACTGACCATGTGAGGGTGGGGGTGTGGCAGGTTTGGGAGAGCACTGGGCACACGTGCTTGGGATTGAGGGGTACGTAGAGCATGCAGGGGTGACTGAATATGCACGGAAGCACTAAGGGGTTCCGTAGCTGGACGTTGTAATGCGTCCCTGCCTCCCAGGGAAAGTGCTTCCAGCTCCTCAGCTGGAAAGTGCTGGAGGAGGGTTACTATGCTGTGGTGCAGTGAAGCCTGAGTGGTTTTCAGGTGTCAGAGGACTAGTCTAAACACAGAAGTTGCACTTCAACTTAAATTGATTTTAAAATCGGACTTAGGCCTTGTCTCTGTGAGACTTTCATGGGTTTTTACCCTACATTGGTTTAATACAGATCTCTGCGTTGGTAAGGATGCATCCATACTTACTGAATGTGGAGGGCTTCCTTCCAAAGGACTCCACTTAGGAGAGGGGATTCCTTATGGAAGACATAGGTAGGCAACTTTAGGTGTGAGAGGGCATCAGCAGTTTCCACTTGTTTTGCCGGGGCACTTTTGGCCTGTACAGATTCCCTATCTGAATCCATCTCTCGTAGAAGTTAGGAAATCCTGTGGGCTAGGTGCACCTGAAAGAACTCTGGCATTTATTTGCTGTTGCATCTCATGCAACCCTAGACAATTTGTGCTGCTCAGCTGGAGCTTTCAGCAAACCAATGTTTGTCGCACTTATGGACTCAGACGAGCCAAGCCCTTCGTAGCCAGTACATAGGGAGCTCAAGCCCTAATTAAAATCAGGCAAAAATAGCCATTAAACGTCTCCCAGTTGTGGCAGTAAAGCAGATCAGAAAGACAATGACCTATACTCCTGTTCTTCCTGGTCTCCAGGAGGTCAGGAATGATATGCTGGACCGAACAAGCTCCTCAAAGCCACAAAAAGAAAAGGAGTACTTGTGGCATCTTAGAGGCTAACAAATTTATTTGAGCATAAGCTTTCGTGAGCTACAGCTCACTTCATCAGATGCATACAGTGGAAAACACAGTATGCATCCAATGAAGTGAGCTGTAGCTCACGGAAGCTTATGCTCAAATAAATTTGTTAGCCTCTAAGGTGCCACAAGTACTCCTTTTCTTTTTGCAGATACAAACTAACACGGCTGCTACTCTGAAACCTGTCAAAGCCACAGTTCAAGATGGAGACATTTAAAGCCTACCCTAGTAGCTAACTCCCAAGGGGTTTTCTATCTTATAGATCAAAATGAGGCATGTTGCCACATCCCTATGTAATAGTTCTTTGAATAGTCCATAGCTGTGTTTGTTGTGGTCAGTACTTCCACTATTCCTACACTTCCACTGTTCCAGCAGCACTCACAGGAAGAAGTTCACATTAACCTCTTCCTCCTGTCATCACACCAAGCTGCTCTCATGTGCTGTCTGTTGTTGAGGTCACTCTCTGCTGATGGGTGAAGGTCAATAGAACTGCAGGCTGCAGAATTTCTGAACTGGAAAGAATCTGTGACTTCCAGGCATGGGTCTAGAGGGCTGGGAGCACATTACCAGCAGAAGGGTGATCAAGGAAACATTGTCATGCAGAGGAGAGCACAGCATCAGCTGGCTGGAGCAGAATGACATGTGACGTGGTCTCAAAGCACAGCCTCCCCTGAATGCACCAAGAGTGTCCTAGTAATGATGAGCATCACATCCACCACGATGACTATTAAATGAGAGGACCTGATCCCCTTCCTTACAAGTCTCTTACTTTCCTAGGCAGGAGAGTGTCTCATGCCTGTGTGCACTTCATACTAAAGGAGAGCTAAGCACTAGAGCAGACTAACAGGACACTAATAGAGCTGGCTGAGCGGGAGTGTGTCTATTTTGAGAGTTCCCCCACCTAACTGTGCACCTCGGCAAACTGCCAATGGACTTTTACTCCCAGATTTAACAGTAAGACCCCACACTCTCCCTTTCTCCTGAGAGGGACCAAAAAAGTGCCAAAGGATCCTTCCTGAAAATGTACCAGAGTGCCTTCTGCATACCTTTCCTCTTGTCCCGTTTCTGTCCAGAAGATCAAGGAGAAGACAGCAGTCATATGGATGGCCTTCTCTGGCAATGTTTGGGGCTATGACTTTCAAACCTAGTCAGCATGACACTCTCCCTCTCTCAGGGACTGGTATTCCATCAAAAACCAGGAAAGCTGATCCTAGCTGCAAAAAGACAGGGTATTCACTCAAGGTCCTTACTCCCAGTCTGGCTTCAAGATGTCCCAATGCTTCATCTGACTTGGTTGGGATTTTTGCATTCGTGTAGAGACCACCCTCAAATGCTGTCTTCAGCCAGAATGGGACACCTCTTGAGCTCCTATAGGGAGGGTTATCCATGGCTCTAAAAGATCATTCTCATTAACATTGAGGTAGAAGTAAGTAGGAGAGAGCTGGACAACAGATGGCTCTTTAGGTCAGCCTCACACATCAGTTTACCCTGCAGTATGTGGAGCAGAGCCCTGGGATCACGGCCGAATGTTAAATGTTCTCACAAACATGCATCTGAGTCACTGAAGGAGGAAATTCTCTTCTTTCAATCTCTGGCATTCTTAATGAGCGGCCACCTCAGAAGAGCCTGTAGGTAGGAGCTCTATGCATTGAACCCCATCGTATGTTCTTCACAGAAAAGGCTGGATCTTCTAGTAAACCTGGTATTGTTCTCCAGGTACACGTTCTTCCTCAGACTGCAGGAAGATCATGTTTCCCCATTCTGTCCTAAACCTTTACACCTACTGGAAAGATGCTGATGCCACAGGATCTCCAAGAGGTATCCTGATCACCTGTCTCTGACAATGCAATACCCTAACTGCACTCTCCCCATGGGGAAATACATGACAGTTTCAAAGGCCTCATTCAAGATGGAACGGGAAGAGCACGCTGGATGGATAGTCCAAGTTTTAACTCAACCTACCAATGCCACCACGCATTTGCTGGGAGCAGTGTCCACAATGTGGGGTGAAAACATGTATGTTTTGTACAACGAGATGCGAGGCAGCTTCCTGGCTTTCTTTCTGTACCAGCATGAAGGTCTACAAGCTAGGCATGTGAGCATCAGAAAAAAGGCTGTTGTATGCAATGAGACTAAACTCTTAAATATTTATTTATCTCCGTGGCATCATACTTGCTGCTGATTCGCAGTCCCACTGAAGAGATTGGTGGCCCTTTGTCCTCAGCAGAAGAGGAGAATTTCTGTGCTTAACCAAAATGTTCTTCTGGTAGGAAGTTGCACAGATCCAGCCTAGCACAGGCTGGGTGAAATAGAATCAATAGCGAGTGTGGTGGTGAAATAATTTGTAGACCTGCAGCAGACAAGTTTGTGTACTATAGTTTGTTGCTATCAACAGAAATGTTGCATCTCTTTAGTACTATAATCTGAATATTGATCAAGATAGTCTTTGCTGGCAGGCTCTGGGAAGGGGGTGTGCCAAGTGTGGGACTGTCTCTGGCATGGCAGTGAGACTGCAGACCTAGCATAAGATTCTGGTTCTATGGACTGTCCTACCAGTAGAAAGGAAATGACCACTAGTACAGATCCCTTTTTCTATCTTCCGTTGCCCAGTCTGTAGCTCCCGGTAAAGGGTCCTTTCCAAAGTGCATAAGGTCAGCAGCACTCTGAGAAGGGTGTTGTTGGTGCACGGTGAGACAGCCACTCACAGCTCTGTGCCAGTGAGTCACTCTGGATGACATTGACTCCTTTAATTTTGTGGATTAATTTACTTGATTCTGTTAAATGGCGTTTCTGTGGCTGTTGGAGCATTTGGATATAAATCTGTGCAAAGCAGCTTTGCTCCTTAAAGAGGAGGCTGCTTTTGACAAGCCCAGTGAATACTCTGTTTGCCATCTGGTGAAAGGACTTTTGTTTAACAGGTTTATTATCAGATATTAGAGTTCATTCTCTTAGTAGGATCTGTAGGGACTGATTTGCAGAAACCATACTAGATTTATTATCTGCTGTAAGTGTGGTGTGTGCACCGGTCCCCTGCCTGTCCCTGGTAATATAACAGTCTCACTGAAAGAGGCAGACTTCTGAAGCATTTAGACTTGTTGGTGGGTGCGAGTTCTGCTGAATTCCTTGAAAGTAAGGTCTGAAATCATTCTATTCTCCCTCTAAGGAGCTTCGTGCAGGGATTGCTAATTGAATGTGACCCATTAGCCAGCATTTCTTGGAGGAGGTTTGCTACAGGACAAAAAGGATTACCAGTTGGAGCAGTGGGCAGGTGTTGTGCTAAGTAATGGTGGCTTTAGAGTTAGGGACACCTGGGACCAGGAGAATAATTCTCCCTGATTCAGATGTAAAGAGCAGTGCTGCAGTAGCTTCAAGAGCATCTGTGGCTGTTTACTCACGTATATTTTAGGCTCAACAGTGGTCTCTGGTTGGATCTGGTCACAGGAGCTCTTGGGAAGGGATCTGCCTAACTCTAATCCTGCGATCCATGAGATAAGATTTGTTGATAGTGGTTCATTGTCTGCTTTTCTGTAGTGAGCCAGGGTGAGGGAATTGAGCATTTTCAGTGAACTCTCAGTAACGAGCTCTGGATTTGGAGGGCTGGAAAGTATGACTCAGTCTAATTATAACCAGCTTCTCGTGCAGGCCTGGAAGTTCCTTGTTTTGTCTCAGCACTGCTGTTACGGATTGCTTCCTCCAGTATTTGGGAGGATGAGAGGGCGGCCAGTGGGGAGTAGAACGTCCTAGTACACAGGCTGGCTGAAGGTCACTGGTTTAGGCTTAGCTAACCCTACTGCCAGCTCACACATCAGCCTGCTGCATATCTGCTGAGCTTGTAGTGAGTGCGGGTTAGCTGTGAGATCACAGTACTTGGCACAGGCATTGTGGGGTAGTTCTGCTCTCCTTTGGCCTTTGGCTTATTAAAAGGCCGTGACTAGAAAAGAGACAAATTTCCCTTTCTGAAAGCTGTTCAGGGCTTTTCCTGTGCTGTTGTTCTGTGAGTGAGAAGAATCAGGGTGTGGGCAGGGATTTGAGCTCCATGCAGGCATGCAGCTTGTTCCAGTCAGAACAATGCAACTGAACAAACCCTTTTCAAGTTGGCAGTGTGAGCTGCTGAAGGGAGTTTTTCTGGGGACACTCAATGTTTTGTAGCAAGCTCCCTGTGAAATAGCTGCCCTGTCCTCCCGCCCTGGCAGAGGGAATCTTTGTACCCTGAATAGTTCCCTTACAGGAAACACGAACACATCTGGAAATGAAGGCGTCCTAGTGGGAGTGGGTGAGAAAGGCATTCGCTGGGGCACATCTATTCCAGAACTTTGCCTGTTCAGTTGTGAAGCAGAACAGTCTGGCAGGAAGTTGGTGTTCCAAAAAAAAGAAAAGAAAAAAAACAAAACCCAATGCTCCTTGCATACCAAAGAAGTGTGTGGACACAATGAAGTCTCTCACTGACATCTGTAAAAGGGTGCCTTCCATGGGAGGTGCGGTGTCGAATAGCAGGCATGTGGCTGCTATTTCATTTTGCCATGAACGTGTGAAGGTAAGGCAGTTTCTTTAGGCTGCCGTAATCGTTTGGTTCATGAGGGACTTGCTGCATTTCAAGTCCCTTCCCTCAGTTAAAAAGCCTCCAGCTCCAGGGTTAGTAATGTAGTCCTTAGAACTGATGGACGATCCTCTCTGAGCCCTTCGGCTCCTGAGAGCTCAGCTTTCTTACCAGCAGGTTTTCTTCATGGTGCCGTGACTTCAGTTTGTGGAGTGAGCAAGGAGGCCTTTTCAGGGTTGTCATGGCTAGCACAGATGTGAAGATGCTCCCAGCCCTTCCTACTCACAAGAGAAGTGACTCTTCTGAACTAGCTGGAGCTTCTACAAAGCCTTGGGTAGAGATAGTCAAGCCCTAAAGATTGACAAAAGCCTGTATGACTGAGGTGAGGTGTACTTCTGAAAACTGGTGAAATCTCTTGGCCATCTGTAGATATGAGGGGAGAGGATGAATTTCTATATGAAAGCTTGTTCATTTTCCAGGGGGTCTCTGGGCATGTTCCATTTGTGGGATATGGTGCCCCAGCCTGGAGCTGTAGAACTGCCAAGAAGAGTCATGTCCTTTTGGGGCAGAGTGCATAAGATTTCTTATGATGTGAGTAACATCGCCCTATTCTGTATCATAGAATCATAGAATATCAGGGTTGGAAGGGACCTCAGGAGGTCATCTAGTCCAACCCCCTGCTCAAAGCAGGACCAATCCCCAATTAAATCATCCCAGCCAGGGCTTTGTCAAGCCTGACCTTAAAAACTTCTAAGGAAAGAGATTCTACCACCTCCCTAGGTAACGCATTCCAGTGTTTCACCACCCTCCTAGTGAAAAAGTTTTTCCTAATATTCAACTTAAACCTCCCCCACTGCAACTTGAGACCATTACTCCTTGTCCTGTCCTCTTCTACCACTGAGAATAGTCTAGAACCATCCTCTTTGGAACCACCCCTCAGGTAGTTGAAAGCAGCTATCAAATCCCCCCTCATTCTTCTCTTCTGCAGACTAAACAATCCCACTTCCCTCAGCCTCTCCTCATAAGTCATGTGTTCCAGACCCCTAATCATTTTTGTTGCCCTTCGCTGGACTCTCTCCAATTTATCCACATCCTTCTTGTAGTGCGGAGCCCAAAACTGGACACAGTACTCCAGATGAGGCCTCACCAGTGTCGAATAGAGGGGAACGATCACGTCCCTCGATCTGCTGGCTATGCCCTTACTTATACATCCCAAAATGCCATTGGCCTTCTTGGCAACAACAGCACACTGTTGACTCATATCCAGCTTCTCGTCCACTGTCACCCCAGGTCCTTTTCCGCAGAACTGCTGCCTAGCCACTTGGTCCCTAGTCTGTAGCGGTGCATTGGGTTCTTCCGTCCTAAGTGCAGGACGCTGCACTTATCCTTGTTGAACCTCATCAGATTTCTTTTGGCCCAATCCTCCAATTTGTCTAGGTCCCTCTGTATCCTATCCCTGCCCTCCAGAGTATCTACCACTCCTCCTAGTTTAGTATCATCCGCAAATTTTCTGAGAATGCAATCCACACTATCCTCCAGATCATTATGAAGATATTGAACAAAACCGGCCCCAGGACCGACCCTTGGGGCACTCCACTTGATACCGGCTGTCAACTAGACATGGAGCCATTGATCACTACCCGTTGAGCCCGACAATCTAGCCAGCTTTCTACCCACCTTATAGTGCATTCATCCAGCCCATACTTCTTTAACTTGCTGACAAGAATACTGTGGGAGACCGTGTCAAAAGCTTTGCTAAAGTCAAGAAACAATACATCCACTGCTTTCCCTTCATCCACAGAACCAGTAATCTCATCATAGAAGGCAATTAGATTAGTCAGGCATGACCTTCCCTTGGTGAATCCATGCTGACTGTTCCTGATCACTTTTCTCTCGTGTAAGTGCTTCAGGATTGATTCCTTGAGGACCTGCCCCATGATTTTTCCAGGGACTGAGGTGAGGCTGACTGGCCTGTAGTTCCCAGGATCCTCCTTCTTCTCTTTTTTAAAGATTGGCACTACATTAGCCTTTTTCTAGTCATCCGGGACTTCCCCCGTTCGCCACGAGTTTTCAAAGATAATGGCCAATGGCTCTGCAATCACAGCCGCCAATTCCTTTAGCACTCTCGGATGCAACGCGTCCGGCCCCATGGACTTGTGCACGTCCAGCTTTTCTAAATAGTCCCTAACCACCTCTTTCTCCACAGAGGGCTGGCCACCTACTCCCCATGCTGTGATGCCCAGCGCAGCAGTCTGGGAGCTGACCTTGTTCGTGAAGACAGAGGCAAAAAAAGCATTGAGTACATTAGCTTTTTCCACATCCTCTGTCACTAGGTTGCCTCCCTCATTCAGTAAGGGGCCCACACTTTCCTTGGCTTTCTTCTTGTTGCCAACATACCTGAAGAAACCCTTCTTGTTACTCTTAACATCTCTTGCTAGCTGCAGCTCCAGGTGCGATTTGGCCCTCCTGATTTCATTCCTACATGCCCGAGCAATATTTTTATACTCTTCCCTGGTCATTTGTCCAATCTTCCACTTCTTGTAAGCTTCTTTTTTAGGAAGGGCATCCACACTTCTTTCTCCGCCCTCATAGATTGTGAACAGAACTCACCATCATGTCCTCAGACTAGACCTTTCCTACAGGATAGCTTAGTGTAGATAGCCCTTCTCTTGGGCCACTTAGTGAGACCATAGCTGGCCGGGAGCCTGTAAGGTTTCAGGAGCTGCACTTCCTGCTCATCAGTCATAAAGACATGCTTACATTCAGTGCCTTCTGTGCCTGGGCCAGACCCACTTGGTAACTCAGTGTAGAGCAGAGAGCCTTAAGACGCCAGGATCATCAGTCTGATACTGAGTCTGTCAATGGTACCAAGACCAGCCTCCATGTCATAAGTCCTGCGTCAGAGGACCAAGATGCACTATGCCACTCTGGCTTTAGTGCCATCTTCTGTCACAGCCTGGAGACCAGACTCTCCTCTGCCCTGTACTGGGAGTGAATTCTTCACCCAGCACTGACTACTGAGTTTTCAGTAACCTTGGTGGTGATCCAGGAAGCACCCACCTTAGCACCTCTTCCCTCAGCTGGCACCATCGTCCTTCACACAGACTTCAAACCTGTTCAGTGATGCCAGGTTTGTCTTGTCACTGCAAACCCACATAGAGGTCTGTCTGGGTAGAAGGAGGAAGCACGTATCCCCACAAGAAGGGCATTAACAGAAGAAAAGTTAAGAAAACCTCTCCACCCCCTTTCATACTCTCTGAACTGGGAAGGTTTTGAAGAGATCGGAATCTGTTCTTAGCTTTACGCTAATTAATAGTTTTATCAGTGACCTGGAAGAAAACATAAAATCATCACTGATTAAATTTGCAAATAACATGGATTTGGGGAGAGGTAAATAATGAAGAGGACAGGTCACTGATAGAGCAATCTGGATCACTTGGTAAACTGGGCACAAGCAATTAGTATGCAGTTTAATATGGTTAAATGTAAATGTATATATCTAGGAACAAAAAATGTAAGACACTTACAGGATGGAGGAGTCTATCCTGGGAAGATAGTCCTCTGAAAAAGACATGGAGTCATGGTGGATAATCAGCTGAACAGGAGCTCCCAGTACAATGCTGTGGCCAAAAAGGCTAATGCGGTCATTAGATCCATAAACAGGAAAATATCAAGTAAGAGTAGGGAGGTTATATTATATTTGTATTTGGCACTGTTGCTGGAATCTTGGGTCCAGTTCTGGTGTCTACAATTCAGGAAGGACGTTGATACATTGGAGAGGGTTCTTCAATCTAGCAGACAAATGTATAACAAAATTCAGTGGCTGGAGGTTGAAGCTGGACAAACTTAAACTGCAAAAGGAGCACTTTTTTTACGGTGAGGATAATTAAGCACTGGAACAATTTACCAACGGGTGGGGTGGATTCTCTATCACTGGCCGTTGTTACATCAAGAGTGGATGTTTTTCTGAAAGATCAGCTCTAGTTCAATTCAGGGCAGTTCTTTGGCCTGTTATACTAGACATCACACTAGATGATCACCATGTCCCTTCTGATCTACAAAGGCTCTCAGGCAGCACTGGTGACACTTTAATTGGGAGAGCGATTGACCATTGGAACAAACTACAAAGGGAAGTGGTGGATTCTGAATCTCTCTTGATTACTTCAGATCCAGACTGTATGCCTGTCTGGCAGAGACGCTCTAGCCCACAGTTACTGGCTCAATGCAGAGGTAGCTGGTGACATGCCACAGGAAGTCACTCGATGAGCCAGTGATCCCTTCTGGTCTTCAACTCTGTGACTCTACAAATTATTCTTGTAAAGTTCCTGTCTGCACTCCAACTCTTCACCCTTCTTTCCATCTGCCTCAGAACAACTGTGGTTAGGGAGACGGCCCAGAGGGGACTGTGGGGGTGCACTTCCTTATATCGGGTCAGCTGAATATCCCTTTGAAGCTATGTTTGCACTCAGGTGAACTTTCAGCCTCCGTTTTCTCTCCCCCTCTTCCTCCCCCCCACAATTCTACAAGTAATTGTTTGTAGAAGCCTATTTGGGGTGCTAAGTAACCTCATAGCAAATGTTGAACACCTTCAGCCAGGGTCTTAAACACAGTTCACTGTCTGCCATGCATCCAAGTTTAAAGAGAAGGCTCCAGTATTTTTATACTTGATGTTAATTCTACTCTACATCAGTAAGAGTTGTCAGACTTATTCCATCTATCACAGCCACCCATGGACAAGGGGACCACATCATAGAGTTACTCAGTGGACATGCTCACGTCTTGATGATCTGCCACTTCAAAAAAAAAAATCTTAATCAGAAGTTTTGGAAGGATTTTACTGGGCAATGAAGGTGGCTTGCAGCAGGTGTTCTTTGTATAAGAGACATAATACAAAGTTCAGTATTGGTCAAGAATACAGAACAAACTTTACCCTTAGGTGCTCAGTAGAGAACAAGTGAAAATAACTGGCGGCAGTATCTTGAAGTTCAGTCCCAAATACTTAGTTTTACCTCTTTCTCCAACAAAATCTTCCAGAATTGAAGCAGTACGACACAGGGTAGACTACAAGAAATTTTCTACCTGTATTCAAAAAAGGATCAAACTAGTGGCACTAAGGGTTGGTAAATTCCCTCGACAGGAACAGATGAAAGCTGCCTGCTGCTGGTGGAGCACTCTAGCGCTCTTGGAACGCAAGGTGAGAGTCCCCTCCAGTCCCACCCTGGGAACACACACCTAGGACTAGGGCAGGGGTTGGCAACCTATGGCACGTGTGCCAATTTTTAATGGCACGCTGCTGTCTGCTGGACCTCGGCTGACAGCAGCGTGCCACTAAAAATCCTGCCCAACTCACTCTTTTCCACCCACCACTCTCTCCTTGCAGGGCAGGCAAGCTTCCCCCTCCTCCCACCTCTTCCCCCAGTATGCAGGGTTCCTGCCCCTCCTTCTCTCCCTCCTTGCGGCCGATCAGCTGATGGCCCTTGCCATGGAGGGGGAGAAGGAAAAGTGGAGCCGCAGCACGCTCTCTGCTCCGGGGACCTTGGGGTCGGGGGTGGAATCAGGGCATATCCCCTCCAGCCCCCTGCCGTGAGCCGCAGGGGGCTGGGAGCACCTCCACGACCCCAGCCCACACCCCCAGCCCTCTGCCCTGACTCCTGCACCCCCCCCCACACCCCAGCCCTGACTCCGGCGCCCCCCCCACATACCCAGCGCCCTGCCCTGACTCCTGCACCCTCCTCACACATACCCAGCCCCACCACACCCCATGCCGTGACTCTTGCACCCCCCACATCCCCACTCCCACCCTTAGCACCAAACAGGAGCTCCTGCACACACACACACACACACACACATTCCCACCTGTACGCCTCGCACCAAATGGGAGCTGCCCAGGTAAGCGTTCCAAACCCAAACCTCCTGAGCCCCCTCCCTCATTCTAGCTCCTGGCCAGACCCTGCACCCCAACCTCCAGCCTGCTTCTTCACCCCCAGCCCTGTTCTCAGCACACTACCACCCTCATCTCAGTGCAGAGAGAGGAAGAAAATGGCTAGAACCAGGGAACTAGGTAGGTACTTACTCTGTGTGGACAGGGCCAGGACTCCAGACTGGCAGCGCTCAGCCCACTGCCGGTCTGGGGTTCTAGCTGCCTGCCCCAGCCCCCCAGTTCTGATCTGCAGAAATGAGGGGTACCACTCCCCCATAGTCACCTCGGGAGGACTCCTCGTCTGAGTCCAAGGTGGAGCCTTACACCCATCCCAAGAGCTGCCACTAGTACCTGTCCTACATCCCACTGAATCCCGGTGCGGGTTCCCCCCCACCGGTAACTGGCCAGGTGGACAGTGGTCTAGGCCCTATACAATGGCCATTCTGGAACCCATGAGGGTTTCCTCTGGTACCAAGTCCATC
Source organism: Lepidochelys olivacea (assembly GCF_965140295.1). Taxonomy (NCBI): domain Eukaryota; kingdom Metazoa; phylum Chordata; order Testudines; family Cheloniidae; genus Lepidochelys; species Lepidochelys olivacea. The sequence continues at coordinate 51,164,388 of NC_140417.1, forward strand.
TTCTCACCGGTCATACTCAGTTGTTTCCGAGAGAAAGGCCCCTGCACCGTTTCACTCAGCACCGGACCCTGACTCAGGTACCGAATCCAGTACTGATATACAAGACATGGGCCACGTGGAGGTAATTGAGGCTGAAGAAGTTGGGCCGAAAACAAAGGAAGCAGGATCCGAAGTGGGACCCTCAGTCGCACCTTCAAAAGCACCCTCGGCCGCACCTTCAAAAGGCCTGCTTGGGCGCACCGGAGTACCTATGCAACCCTGGCACTGAGACTGAGGTGGTAGAAATGCAGTGTCCCCCCTGGACATTCCTCCTCCTCCTCCTCCTCCCCCTCCCCAGGCAAGGCTGTCTCAAGATGACTTTCAAGCCCATCAGGAGCTTCTAAAAAGGATAGCGGCTGCCCTGGGGCTAGAGGTTGAGGAGCTCAAGGAATCATCCCACAGCTTCATTGACATTATGGCTGCAGCTGCACTATCTATGGGGGCCCTGCCCATTAATAAGGTGGTAATGGGTGAGGTCAGAGACCTGTGGCAGACCCTGTCTTCTCTCCCTCCCACTTCAAAGAGGGAAGAGAAGAAATACTACATGCCAGCCAAAAGGTACGAGTACCTATACTCTCACCCCCCTTCTAGGTCCCTAGTTGTATCGGCAGCCAATAAGAGGAATAGACAGGGCCAAGCAAGTTGCTACCGCTAAGCAGAAGGACACAAAGAAACTTGATCTATTTGGGAGAAACATTTATTTGACAGGTGGGCTACAGCTACGTATCTCAAACCAGTAAGCCCTGCTGGGGAGATGCAAAATTACAACTTATGAGACTCCTCGTCCAAATGTAAAGACTCCGTGCCTCAGGACTCAAGACAGGCATTCTTTGCCCTCTTAGAGGAGGGAAAGACCATTGCCAGAGCCTCTTTCCCAGCAGCCCTGGATGCAGCCAATGTGGCAGCCAGGCCAATGGCTTCTGCAGTGGCCATAAGGCAGTGCTCTGGGCTGCAGTCCTTGGGGCTACCTCAGGAGGTCCAGCAGTCAATTCAGGAACTCCCTTTCAAAGGCTCCTCATTTTCGGAGCAAACAAATACAATTTCCATGTCCGGAAGGACTCAAGGACTACCCTCAGGTCCCTGGGCCTCTATGCTCCGGCCCCTTTGAGGAAGCACTTCAGGCCTCAACAGTTGGCCCGCTTTTTGGGGTTGCTAGACTAATCAGTAGCACCCCCACTACTGCTCCCACTCCATCCGGACCTGATCTCACAAGGCATTGGCCGTATATTCCACCCGAATGTCTGGTCCCTCGCATGACCGCAGGGAAGCTTCATGGCTGAACCTGGAGGACCAAGCTTGTTCAGAACAAGTTCAGCAGGTCTTCCTGGGTAATAGGAAGCTGTCCAGTAGGGCTATCTACTTTGCCAAGTGGAAGCATTTTTCAATAGGCCTCGAGGGGATGGCCATTTCTCAGACTGTCTTCTCTTCAGTTTATTTTGGAATACTTGCTCCACCTAAAACAACAAGGTCTGGCCCCCGAATGAATCAAGGTGCACCCAGAAGCAGTTTCAGCCTTCCTCCCGCCAGTGGGCAGTAGGTCAGTTTTATCTCACAAAATGACAGTCTGATTTCTTGAGGAGTTACCGACTTTACTGTCACGTTTGCTAACTGATTCCTCTGTGGGTTTGAACTTGGTTCTGTTGAAACTCACGGGCCCTCCCTTTTTGCTGCTAGCATTGTGCCCTCTGCTCTTTCTCTCCTGGAAGGTTGCCTTCCTGATAGATATTACCTCAGCCAGAAGGGTCTCTGAAATCAGGGCCCTTTTGTCAGAAGCACCATACATGGTGTTCTTGAAGGACAAGATTCAACTGCACCCCCATCCGGCCTTCCTACCAAAGGTAGTCTCACAGTTCCATAGCAACCAAGCCATTTTCCTGGCAGTTTTCTTCCTGGAGCCACACAAGAATTCAGAAGAGTGATGGCTTCACCCATTGGATGTTAGGCATGTCCTCACCTTCTGCATTAAGAGGACTAAACCCTTTTACAGATCCACACAAGTTTTTCTGGCAATAGCAGAGAAGATGAGAGGCCTACCTGTTTCAACCCAGAGCATCTCATTCTGAGTAACCTCCTGCATTTGGGCATGTTATGGGCATGTTATGGGCAGGTAAATGTTCTACTACCTGCCATCCTGACCACTCATTCCATGAGAGCTGAGGCCTCTTCAGCAGTGTTTCTGGCCCAGGTTCTGATTCAACACATCTGTAGGGCCGCAACCTGGTCATTAGTGCAAAACTTCTCATCCAGCTATGCCAGGGCGGCAAACTTTTTGACCCAAGGGCCACATCTGGGTATGGAAATTGCAGGGCGGGCCATGAATGCTCACAAAATTGGGGGTTGGGTGTAGGAGGGGGAAGGGCTTCGGCTGGGGGGTGTGGGTTCTGTGGTCGGTCCAGAAATGAGGAGTTCAGTGTGCGGGAGGGGGCTCCAGGCTGGGGCAGGCGGTTGGGCGGGGGGGTGTGAGGGCTCTGGCTCAGGTTGCAGGCTCTGAGGTGGGGCTGGGGATGAGGGTTTGGGGTGTAGGAGGGTGCTCCGGGCTGGGATCAAGGGGTTTGGAGGACAGGAGTGGGATATGGGCTGGGGCAGGGGATTGGAGTGCGAGGGGGGCAGAGATGCAGGCTCTGGGCGGCGCTTATCTCAAGCAGCTCCCAGAAGCAGTGGCACGACTGCCCTCTGGCTCCTGCATGGAGGTGCAGTTAGGCAGCTCTGCACACTTCCCCGTTGGCCGTGGTTCCCAACCAATGGGAGCTGCAGGGGCAGCACTTGGAGTGGGGGCAGTGTGCCAAGCCCCTACCTGTAGGAGCTGGAGGGGGGTTGTGCCACTGCTTCCAGGAGCTGCACGGAGCCACGGTATGCAAGGAGCAGAGCAAGCCCCGACCCCGCTCCCCAGCTGGAGTGTCGGAGCAGGGCAACCCCAGACCCTGCTCCTTGGGGGAGCTCAAGGGTTGGATTAAAATATCTGAAGTGCCAGATGCAGCCCCTGGGCCTTAGTTTGCCCACCCCTGTACTATGCCATCACCAACAGGCTCGAGATAACGCTGGGTTCGCGAGAGCAGTGTTGGAGTACACATGTCCATGAACTCCAACCCCACCGCCTTAGGTACTACGTAGGAGTCACATAGTATGGAATAGATATGAGCAAGCACTCAACCAAAAAACAGTTACTGATATTACATAACTGTTGTTCTTTGAGATGTGTGGCTCATGTCCATTCCATGACCAATGCTCCATCCCTGCTACTGGAGTTGATGGCAAGAAGGAACTGAGAGGGTGCGGGGCCGGTGGAACCCCTTATACCGGCACATATGTGCGCAGCTCCAGAGGTCGCTAGAGCCAGCCCGACGGATACCACTGGGGGAAAAATCTCCAGCAATGGTGCACGCAGCACGCACATACCTAATGTGGAATGGACATGAGCAACACATTTCGAACAACCGTTACCAAAGGTCTGTAACTGTCTTTTTCTGTGTTAGATGGGTCTTTGGTACACCCCCAGGCTTGTGTGATCTTTAGCTACTAAAGGCTCATTTATAAGTGTCTCCAAAATAACTGGAAAATGAAGGCAGCCTTTTTTCTCTCAAGTAACAGAGGAGGTATTTCAAAACTAGAACTCTTAAAGGAAATGGTAGAGTTTGAATACTTGGCACTAAGATTGTGTACAGAGCAAACTGGAAAGCTTCTCTTGATGAAGTGATCTCAAATCATTAACAGTGTGTAGCCTTAACAAATACATTTAAATGGTATTTAAAACCCATTCCTAGAGCAGAGTCCAGGGTTCTCTTTACTCTGCCAGTGTTCATACTGTCACAAACATGACAAGGGAGTGCAGAAAACACTGTGCTCTGTGCACTGGGGGCATGCTATCAGAGTGCCTCGAGGAGAACAGAACTCTGAACTGGACCAAGGTGGCTAAGTTAAGGACTCCCAGTTGAGTGTTACCATTTTATAAATTAGTATCAAAGTTTATATTTACATATATTCCTTCCTTTAGTTTAGCGACCGGAGTCTGTTCTGAAGTCCAGGCTCAGTGACTTCTCATCTAAGATTTAGCTCTGTGTTCCAGTAATTCTCCACGTCTAACCTTTCATAGAGAAAGGAGGATGGGGAGAATCCAAAGTGTGCTAACACTGAGGTCCAAAAGCACACAAAGTTTAGGCATGTGCAAAGTCTGAAAAGAAAGATGCCTGGAACTGGGTGTGCCGGGGTCTTGCCAGTCCATCAGGTTTTGGGCCACCAGCAGAGGCTTCTGTGAATCCAGGGAACTTTGCTTTGAGTTCCTCAGTTCCACTTTGGGGACCTCTTCTTTAACAGAACAGGAATTACCACAGGCCTCTGACTTCTTATGGCCCAAATACCTTGCAATACAGTTTTACTGACTCAGACTCCACGGGTAGGTCTCCAGATCCTTAAATGGCAGTTGTCTACAGCACCCTTTCGTGAAGAAATGTCCTTCAAGAACAGTGAGAGCTTTCAGGCTCTGTCTCTCATCGAGTTAATGCTCTGGCCACCATTTCTGCTGTCTCCTCCTGTCCTCCTAGTCACCACTTCCTGAAGTAGGAAACCATGAAGCTCACAACCCCAGGCCCTAGGATAGCATGCCCCCTAATGCCAGCTCTGTCACTGCGACATGTAGGGTTCCACTACGTCCCTCACAGTGCCTCTGGGCAGAATGGATCTTTTGAGATGAAATTATTCCAGGGTGTGGAAATGCTTTTTTCAAATCAATTCCCCCCCCCCCCCTCCACCCCAGGACATTACATTTGAAAAACAGTGTTAATGTTCAGCTCAGGAAGGTTGAACAAGAAATGATCTCAAGTTGCGGTGGGGGAGGTCTAGGTTGGATATTAGGAAACACTATTTCACTAGGAGGGTGGTGAAGCACTGGAATGGGTTACCTAGGGAGCTGGTGGAATCTCCATCCTGAGAGGTTTTTAAGGCCCAACTTGACAAAGCCCTGGCTGGGATGATTTATTTGGAGTTGGTCCTGCTTTGAGCAGGCGATTGAACTAGATGACCTCCTGAGGTCCCTTCCAACCCTGATAGTCTATGATTCTAAGGCTAGAACTCTGGTAACTCCCACATTTAAACTCTGCCCCAGACATGTATGCATTACTGGTACACCTGAGTACTGACCATTTATCAAACACAGTACAACATCCAGCCATGTAAGGTTCATCTCGTGAACTGTGCAGTGCAAGAGGCAACATTTGCTTTGCAGCTTGTATAGAAATAACTTTCCTGGACATTCTGGCATGGCCAGAGTGGTCCACAGTCACAAAAAAAGTAGGGTTACGGGAAAGATTGTATGTTGGAGTAATAGCATGTGATCATGTAATTAGAATGTATTGTCCTGTGCACACAAGGGCCGTAGTTAAAGTTGCATGTGCAGCCTTAATTTATATTTCCCAACATGTGTTAACCATGAACTGTAAAATCTCTTATCCTCAAGTTTGTATATTGGAATTTAAATAGTTTGAAGCAATGCTGCCAGAAGAACCAGATTCTTTAGGCTGCCATTTACATGCTTAAATTTACTAACAACTTTGCCCTAACTTAATCAGAGTTTCTGCCCTCCCCCACTCCATATGTAGCCCCTTGGAAGTCAGTGGTGAATTTTGTCATGAATAAGGGTGGTACAGTCTGACTCAGGCTTTTGCATTCAGTGTAAACTAAATCTCATTATATTTTCTCTTCCTGGCTTCTGAACCTTGTGGAGACGATGCAAAATTCCCCTTACTTTTGTGAAAGGCACACATGGGTAAGGTGGCTTCCCTCACATCCTAGATGTGAGGTAGGGGACAGTAACCTCAGCCACTCCTCCCCCCTTAACCTGTGGCCTCACTCCCTTTTCGTGACTCTGCTTTCTGGCAGGCTGATAACGTGGCTTAGGGTGGGGGACAGGAGACATTCCGCTACAGCTGACCCATCACTAGCTTCATGGACCATGCTGCCTGTACCTGGTATCTTATGGTAACCTGGCAATGTGCTGCACAGATGCTTTACCTGGGGACTAGAGCAATATCTTGGGCCTGTGCTTTTGCAGGCTGCAGTTGCCATGCTGAGCTCAGGTAAAGAGCAGCGCTCCCCTTCAGGCTGGGTGTTTCTCTGCCTTGCTGCAATGCACATGAACGGTGGGAAAATTGCCATAAAAATGCCTCTTTCCCCAAGGCAGATGGGCAGCTATACAGAGGCTGGATTAGGGCATGATCTCCTATGTCTACACATCTCAGAGCTGAATTCCAGGCAGCTAGCACAGACTGCTCACTCCCCACCATGACTTAGAATCATTGAATATCGTAGAATATCAGGGTTGGAAGGGACATCAGGAGGTCATCTAGTCCAACTGCCTGCTCAAAGCAGGACGAATCCCCAACTAAATCATCCCAGCCAGGGCTTTGTCAAGCCTGACCTTAAAAACCTCTAAAGAAGAAGATTCCACCACCTCCCTAGGTAACGCATTCCAGTGCTTCACCACCCTCCTAGTGAAAAAGTTTTTCCTAATATCCAACCTAAACCTCCCCCACTGCAACTTGAGACCATTACTCCTTGTTCTGTCATCTGCTACCACTGTGAACAGTCTAGATCCATCTTCTTTGGAACCCCCTTTAGGTAGTTGAAAGCAGCTATCAAATCCCCCCTCATTCTTCTCTTCTGCACACTAAACAATCCCAGTTCCCTCAGCCTCCCCTCATAAGTCATGTGTTCCAGTCCCCTAATCATTTTTGTTGCCCTCCGCTGGATGTTTTCCAATTTTTCCACATCCTTTTTGTAGTGTGGGGCCCAAAACTGGACACTCCAGATGAGGCCTCGCCAATGTCGAATAGAGGGGAACGATCACGTTCCTCGATCTGCTGGCAGTGCCCCTACTTATACATCCCAAAATGCCATTGGCCTTCTTGGCAACAAGGGCACACTGTTGACTCCTATCCAGCTTCTCGTCCACTGTCATCCCTAGGTCCTTTTCTGCAGAACTGCTGCCTAGCCATTCGGTCCCTAGTCTGTAGCGGTGCATGGGATTCTTCCGTCCTAAGTGCAAGACTCTGCACTTATCCTTGTTGAAGCTCATCAGATTTCTTTTGGCCCAATCCTCTAATTTGTCTAGGTCCCTCTGTATCCTATCCCTACCCTCCAGCGTATCTACCTCTCCTCCCAGTTTAGTGTCATCTGCAAACTTGCTGAGGGTGCAATCCACGCCATCTTCCAGATCATTAATGAAGATATTGAACAATACCGGCCTGAGGACCGACCCTGGGGGCACTCCACTTGGTACCGGCTGCCAACTAGACATGGAGCCATTGATTGCTACCCGTTGAGCCCGACAATCTAGCCAACTTTCTATCCACCTTATCGTCCATTCATCCAGCCCATACTTCTTTAACTTGCTGACAAGAATACTGTGGGAGACCGTGTCAAAAGCTTTGCCAAAGTCAAGGAACAACACGTCCACTGCTTTCCCCTCATCCACAGAGCCAGTTATCTCATCATAGAAGGCAATTAGATTAGTCAGGCATGACTTGCCCTTGGTGAATCCATGCTGACTGTTCCTGATCACTTTCCTCTCCTCTAAGTGACTTGGGAGGATCCACCAGCAGCCTGGTGCAGGCCACTGCTTTGGCTTGGTTCCTTGTCTCAGAATCTGTATCTGCAGGACTTTGGATTTCCTGCTCCAATTCATTGACACCTGAGTTATGTGCCACACAGCATTCTAACGATTTTAATATCTGCCCAGTGCAGCTGCTGCCTTCGTGAGCAAATGTCTCATGCTGTTCTTTCCTGCCATGTCTGCTCTCACAAAAATGGAGGCCCACTGTTCCCCACAAGTGGTAGCAGTGGTGCAAGCTGTGGAGTGGAGAGGGAACAGGCTCAGTGGCTGTGGTTTAAATCCTGTGCTCATCTACACTACAGTTTCCATCATTGCTATTCCCGGGGGAAATTGCAGATCCTAATTTTACTCCAGTAGACTCAGCCATGTAAGCCTGTGTTGCCCCCAGTAGCTTCTATGGTGACATCGCAGGACAGAATCAGGCTGTGACAAACCAAAGGGAGCCACATAGCTGCATGTAAGGGGTGCGGCAGGAGCAGCAGTCCCTTGAGAAAAAAGGGGAATGTCTCAAATACCTGTGAGGGAAGGAGAGAGAACTGATCAGGGGAAAGACAACTAAGGTGAGCAGCACCTCTCTGCAGACTCTGAGACAGTAGGTCACTGGGAAGGAGGTGAACATCCATACGACTTGGATCTCTGATGCTGCTCACTGCTGCCATTGGGTGAAGAGTTGGGTTGTGTATTGTGGGAGGCCTTCATGAAAACTCAAACCCCATAGTAGCAGCTGCTATTTTCTTGGAGCGGAGATCCACTCAAAATGTGGGTAAAATTAAGATCTGCATCCAAAAAGAAATGGTATTAAAAGAACATTAAGGCTGCACAGTCGAGCTCTTAAAAGTTAGGAAATGCCAGTATTTGGGTTGCTCTTGCAACCTGAAATGGCCCCCTATGCTCCAGTCTTTAATTATAGGATTGCATCCTGTTTTTTATACATTCAGTGCACAGCATTGATGGTGAACGAGGCAGAGCTGGGTAGTGATTCCAGAAGCCAATATAAGGTGTAGGTGCTCAGCCCATCGGAAGAATCAGGCCCTGGGGGTCTCAAGTTACACTCCCAAAATCAGTGAATACTTTTGCAAATTTTGACCTTAATCTTGCTGTAAAATGGAAATAACAGAATTGTGACAAGAGATTTATTGTTTGTGAGATATTTGTACCACAGTGATGAGTGCCACAGAGAAATCAGTTCTACATTCAGTGCAGGTTTCGGGTGGTGTGCAGTGTATAAGATATTGGAGCACACAATGAGGATAAAATGAAATATTAAGCAGTTGCCTCATTCTCTGAACACCATCCATATTGTGCACTGCTTGAGGCATGGGTCCTGTGGAAAAAAGTGATTGTGTAAGTAAAGGCTGTATCCAAATTGAATAAACACGAGGGCAGAATTAAGGTTGTACAGGCATCCCTAACTCTGGCACTTCCTAACTTTGGAGCACTTGACTTTTCAGCTCTAATATTTTTAACATTGTTATAAGCACAGCCATACTGGGTCAAACCAATGGTCCATGTAGCCCAGTATCCTGTCTTCCGACAGTGGCCGGTGCCAGGTTCTTCAGAGGGAGTGACCAGAACAGGCAGTCATCAAGTGATCCAGGCCCTGACGCCCATTCCTAGCTTCTGGCAAAGAGAGACTTAGGACCACCCAGAGCATGGTGTCGCATCGTAGAAGATGAGGGTTGGAAGGGACCTCAGGACATCATCTAGTCCAACCCCCTGCTCAAAGCAGGACCAACCCCAACTAAATCATCCCAGCCAGGGCTTTGTCAAGCCGGGCCTTAAAACCCTCTAAGGATGTAAATTCCACTACCGCCCTGGGTAACCCATTCCAGTGCTTCACCACCTCCTAGTGAAAGTTTTTTTTCTGATATCCAACCTAGACCTCCCCCACTGCAACTTGAAAATATTGCTCCTTGTTCTGTCATATGGTACCACTGAGAACAGTCTAGATCCATCCTCTTTGGAACCCCCCTTCAGGTAGTTGAAGGGTGCTATCAAATCCCCCCTCACTCTTCCATGCTGCAGGCTAAAAAAGCCCAGTTCCCTCAGCCTCTCCTCATAAGTCATGTGCCCCCGTCCCCTAATAATTTTTGTTGCCCTACGCTGGACTCTCTTGGATATCCCTGCCCATCTTGGGCTAGGTAAAATCTATGGAAAACATAATACATACAAATAAAATGTTATGTTGAGACTTAGCTTTGTATTTAAAGACTTGACTTCATGTGTCAGATCTGCTCTCAGGGGACAGCACTTTGCAGCTAGCTGCCAGAACGTGTATCCAAATTCTAAAACTAGGTAGAAAGCTTAGGTCAGCAGGAGACGAGGCCTGTTAGCACAGGCCCATCACTGCCACTGGGTTGCTGCGCTTTCTCTGCTTACAATAGGTACAAAGCAATGTGCATAATTTCACTGTTAGTTGAGCAGCGGAGTAAAGAGCTGTGAAAACTCAGAGGTAGCAAGAGTCAGACCCATTGGTTTGAATTGCAAATGGAAAAGGATTTCTGTTAGTCCAGCTGCTAATCATTGATACTCTTTGCTCTGCTTGCTGCAGTCTCTAGGGCTTTTCAGTGTTGCATGTCATGTCTGCTCTTGTCACACATGAAGGGAATTGTCACCCTGTAGCTCACGAAAGCTTATGCTCAAATACATGTTAGTCTCTAAGGTGCCACAAGTACTCCTTTTCTTTTTGCTAATATAGTCAGTGAATAATGACTGATCTTGGTGCTTTTTCATTCAGCTATCTAAAGCAAGAGACCTCGTGCTTGGTAGCCAGCTCCAGCATTCCAACCCTCTCTTCTTCAACTGCTCTCAAACCTCGTGTGCATTCCTACAGTCTGCAAGGCTACCTTGTCCGGCTATATGTTCGGACAGATTATGAAATATGTGTAAGCTTTACAGAATTGCAGAGATATGAAAATGGCCTTCTTGGAGAGAGCTTAATCACATCACTGCATTAGGCTGCAGCAAACCCAGCAGGCTCGAGGGAACCTGAGTATCTCCCTGTGCACGGGGACACCTCGCAGTGGCGAAAGGAAGCTGCTTGTAGCATTAGAAACTGCAGGCTGGAGTAGTGGGAGCTGCAACTTAATTCTTGCATCACTCTGCTGCCTCCTAGTTCTCATTGAGCTCTGTGTAGGCTTTCCTAGTTGTTAAAAGAACAGGAGTACTTGTGGCACCTTAGAGACTAACACATTTATTAGAGCATAAGCTTTCGTGGTCTTATGCTCTAATACATTTGTTAGTCTCTAAGGTGCCACAAGTACTCCTGTTCTTTTTGCAGATACAGACTAACACAGCTGCTACTCTGAAACTAGGTGTTAAAGTGCTGCTTGGGGAGCGGATCTGCTGTGAATTGTAGCTGGGGCACCATGTGGTTCTCAGTTCTTCAACAACAGACTCCACCACTTGCTGCAGAGTCATGTTTCAGCATCTGCATTGGTGTCTTCAAAGCTACAATTCTTGTCCTTCCAGAGGTGAAAGACTCCTCCACACAGCCAGTGTAAAGCCAGCATGCATGCGATGCCCTGTACCAGTATAGGAAGGGATGGTGTGCTCAGCTACACAGAGAGCTTGCAGTGTAACTATGGGATTTAATCCACTTAATATCGAAATAAATAATGAGAGGGAAATGGCGCCAAAGTAGCCACTTCCTTGTTTGAGTCACTGCAAACTGCCAGTTCGCTGCAGAACCCCAGGGCTTGCTGCATAGTCAGAGGGAAATGGGAGTGGCAGTAGCCTTGCAAACAGCGCGTCACAGTATGTCAGGCCTGCTCTTCATTGTGAATGGAGGGAAGTGGCCATAACACAAACAGAACATGAGCTGCCACAACTTGAGTGGGTGCTGGAAGCACACAACTGCCACCTGGCAGGTGCAGTTGGTGTCCCGTAAGTGGGAGCCGAGTACCTGGGCTTCGGAGCAGGCAGGAATGGGTACAGAAGTAGATACTGTGGCTTTGCACATGTGGTTTTTCCTTATATGTGGGGGGAGGTGGAAGCACTTTGGCATCTCTCCAGACTGTCAGCTGTGCTGATGACAAACAGCTTGCAGTGAAAGCAAAGTCCTTGTAACATAGAATGATTGGCAAAGTAAGGCATGCTGTCTGCTGGCTGACATTTCAGAACAAACTCAGAACTTCTCACTAAATGAACTAAATGGCTAGGAGAACTTGGGGGAAATAGCTTTATTTATGTCTCTCCCCTCCTGTACCCCACATGAAGACGTGTATGGTCAGGGTTATCGGAGAGGTGCAGGGCAGGTGTGTGCTGGGAAGATGGGGGTGGAAGACTAGTAGGAATCACATCAAAAATACATTGGAAAGAGCTGGCGTGATTAGGTGCACTTAACTTTAACTTGATCTTCCTTCTCAGCACATAGCAGTTCCATCTTCACTTACATTAACTTTCCACTCCTAAATTACATAACAGGATTTCAAGGAAAGACTCAGGTTAGTGATCCACTAACCATGGCCCCAAGTCAGTCAACAAATAACAAAATAGCGTCCAGTATTAACTTACAGGAAAGCAGCAAATGAAATGTTCTGAATTCTCGGGTGCAGGGGGCCAGGCCGGAGCACACCTTTGTTTCTGTTCTAGGAAAGTCAAACTCCTGAATAGTAGGCTCGTTTTGAATAGGAGGACTGACTCCTATCAAATGGCTTGAACCTTTTGTACAAACAAAAATGATTGTCAAGTACAGGTTAACAGCGATCAGTCATGCCACCCGGTTTCATTCTCCACTGCTGTGTGCCTCTGCACTTCAGAGGTAAGTGCTGCCATGCTGATCTGGTGGCCCTCATTTTGTCCTAGTGTAAATGGCCACACAAGGAGTATGGGGAGGCAGTGGAGAGTCAGGCCTCTGGTCCTCTCAGGAGGATGGAAAGCCAAGGGCAGAACCTTTTCATTGGAAATAGCAGCATGGTGTTAATGATTCATTTCTGCTGTTATCAAGAGCTAAACGTGAAAAGGGCAACTGGCATGTTAGTCGCCCCAGTGACAGGAGATCCTTGTGAGCCTCAGATGAGGGCATGAGCTAAGTGGATATGCAATATTTTCCTTCTGGACATCTTAGGTTTTAGAAGACTTCAGAAAGAAGATGAACTGTGACAAAGTCAGAAAACTTACTAGCTTAATCAGTACTATTGTGAGAAAGATCTTTCTTTAATGGCTTAATTCAGAGCCACTTGGACTCTGGCATCTGAATTTGTGGTTCTACTAGGTATTTATAGCTCAGATAGTGCTGGAATAATAAAACATTTCAGCTTCATAGTTCTACATATCAACTAAACACTTTTGGCTGGCCCATGCCAGCCAACTCAGGCTCGTTGGTCTTGGGCTGCAGGGCTGTGTCGTTGCTGTGTAGACTTCCAGTCTCCGGGGCTCTGCAAGGTGGAAGGGTCCCAGAGATCAGACTCCAGCCTGAGCCCAAAAGTCTACACAGCAATGGAACAGCCCAAGCCCTGCGAGCCCGAGTTGACTGTCAGAGGCCAGCTCTGGGTGTCTTGCTGTGTAACCACACCCTGGAATTGCACTTGTGCCTTAGCAGAAAATAACATACTTATCCCATATAGTGGTGCCTACTGGTGCTTGGGAGCTTACATCATGGAGACGAGCCCTTTGACAAAGTATTTTAAAATACCTACTGGGTTTGCTCCTCTGTTCAGGCCACTTCAATGTTTTGGGGGCAGATGCATGCAATAAAAATCAATCATGGTATTCTGGCTAGAAATTTACCTTTTACACCTGTTGTGCTTACAAGATCAGTTGTTGATAGCCTGTAACGTAAACATTAATTGTGATCAAACTAGTCTCTTTACTAATTTCTAAAAGGCAACAGTACCTTACCATACCTCTCCTTCTCTTCCATAGATATCTGAAGCGGGGAAAGACTCCTTGCCTTCTTGGCTGCATTGGGAACCGAAGAGTAGCACCTTGGAAGGTCTGCCCCTGGATACTGACAAGGGTGTGCATTACATCTCAGTGAATGCAGGGCAGCTGGAGCCCAATGGAAGTTATGTGCCCCAAACCATCAATGTCTTTTCCATTGAGGTTCACCCTGAAGACCACAATGAACCTCAGTCAGTACGAGTGACTTCCCAAGACCAGAATGAGGCAGCACCATTCATGTGTGGCACAGAGGAACCAGTCACAATCCTAACTGTAATTTTGGATGCTGACTTAACAAAAATGACACCAAAGCAAAGAGTTGAACTTTTAAACCGAATGAAACGTTTTTCAGAGGTGGAACTTCATAACATGAAGTTGGTTCCTGTTGTAAATAATAGACTCTTTGACATGTCAGCCTTCATGGCTGGGCCAGGAAATGCAAAGAAGGTGGTGGAAAATGGGGCCTTACTCTCATGGAAATTGGGATGTTCTTTGAGCCAAAATAGTGTTCCCAACATCAGCAATGTTGAAGCTCCTGCTAAAGAAGGTGCCATGTCTGCCCATCTTGGCTACCCTGTTGTTGGCTGGCACATTGCTAACAAGAAACCTCATCTTCCTAAGAGGATAAGGCGGCAGATCAATGCCACCCCTACACCTGTCACTGCCATCGGGCCACCTACAACTGCTATCCAAGAACCACCAACCAGAATTGTTCCCACTCCCACATCCCCAGCCATTGCTCCACCCACAGAAACAACGGCTCCTCCAGTAAGAGAGCCTATACCGTTACCTAGGAAACCTACAGTTACTATTAGAACAAGAGGAGCCATTGTTCAGACACCAACTCTAGGACCAGTTCAGCCAACCAGAGTAATAGAAGCCACCAGTACTATCCCTGGGCAGATTCGCCCAACGATGACTGGATATGTAGAGCCTACTGCTGTGGTTACACCACCCACAACCACTACTAAGAAACCAAGAGTTACCACTCTGAAACTAGGCACACCATCAACAACAGATTCCTCTACAGCTACAACTCGAAGGCCTACCAGAAGACCCAAAACTCCTCGACCTACCAAGCCCCCTGGCACGACCAGATCACCAATCACTAAGTTGGAAACCCCCTCTCCTCCAACCCGCATACGCACTACCATTAGTGGTCCTTCCCGTGTGTGGGAGCCAAATGAGCCGCCAAGGCTGACAAACCACATTGACAGGGTGGATGCATGGGAAGGCACTTACTTTGAAGTTAAAATACCTTCCGATACATTCTATGATAAAGAAGACACCACTACAGATAAACTACAATTGACTCTAAAGCTGAAAGAGCAGAAAATGGTGGAAGAAAACTCCTGGGTCCAGTTCAATAGCACTAGTCAACTAATGTATGGAATGCCTGATCACAGCCACATAGGTAAGCATGAGTATTTCATGTACGCCACGGACAAAGGTGGCCTCTCTGCAGTGGATGCTTTTGAAATACATGTTCACAAACGGCCACATGGGGACAAGTCTCCAGTTAAATTCAAAGCCAAATTCCATGGAGACCACAATGCAGTGGCCACTGACATCAATAAAAAGATTCAGTTGGTAAAGAAGCTGGCTTTTGCATTTGGTGACCGGAACAGCAGCACCATTACCTTACAAAACATCACCAAGGGCTCCATTGTAGTGGAGTGGACAAACAACACTCTGCCTCTGGACCCGTGCCCGAAAGAACAGATCAGAGCCTTAAGCAAAAGAATCTCTGATGACTCTGGTGGTCCTAGCCCAGCCTTTTCCAATGCCTTAGAGCCAGAGTTCAGGCCCATAAACATATCTGTGGTTGGCTCCGGCAGCTGCAGGCACATTCAATTTATTCCAGTGGCTAGAGATAGCAGGATTATCTCTGAAGCCACCCCGACGTTGCTGGCAGGTAAAGACCCCGAGAAGAGCAGTGAGGATGACGTGTACCTGCACACTGTGATCCCTGCTGTGGTGGTTGCTGCTATCCTGCTGATCGCTGGCATCATTGCCATGATCTGTTATCGCAAGAAGAGAAAAGGCAAACTCACCATTGAAGATCAGGCCACCTTCATCAAGAAGGGAGTGCCAATCATATTCGCAGATGAGCTGGATGACTCCAAACCTCCCCCTTCCTCCAGCATGCCCCTGATCCTTCAGGAGGAGAAAGCCCCTCTCCCCCCTCCAGAGTACCCAAACCAGAACATGCCAGAGACCACCCCCTTGAACCAGGACACCATCGGGGAATATACTCCATTGCGGGATGAAGACCCCAATGCACCTCCATACCAGCCTCCCCCACCTTTCACAGCACCCATGGAGGGTAAAGGCTCCCGCCCGAAGAACATGACCCCCTACAGGTCTCCACCTCCATACGTCCCCCCTTAATGAATAAAAGATTCTTTGCGGAGTAGGGGCCTCTAGTCCCGTGCCAGGGTTGTCTGTAGGGACTGATGGCCTGCAAATCCATTGCCAACCAGAAACACCACTCAGAATCCCAAACCGCAGCCAGCCCCTCTCCGGAAATGTTCGCTCACCAGAGTGCTGGGGAGACTTTGGGACACTGATTTTATTTTTGCCTAACAGCTTTTATTTTATTTTATTCATAGAAATTTCTTCTTGGCTCAAATGTATTTCTGATGGCAGGCTTCTCGACGCGTCCGCGGACTGGTGAAAAGGGAGAGAGATGGCTGGATGTGCAGGCAGCATAGGGGGTGGCACTCTGAGGCTCTGCTGTTTGCCTTTAACACTAACTGTACTGTTTTTTTTTCTATTCACGTGTGTCTAGCAACAGGACATAACATGAAAGATAGCCTACAAATAATGACATTTAAGGGACTTTCTGAAGTCAAGGCTGAGTTTTTACATTTATTCTGCTGTTTACCTAAAGTTGTCTGTGTAGTTTTTGGGACGGGGGAGGGGAAGTACTTTGCTAAAAATCAGCTCCAGAGGTGTTTCAAACCCAGTTAGAGGATGGACCTAGCCAGTGTTTTTATCAGAGGAATCCTATTTTTTCACATATTGTAAAATTGTCATTAGCCTGGGTGTGGGCACCCTTTGCCAAGCGGCCAGGAAACTCCCTGCCTCCACATAGGCTGTTGCTGGCCTGCCGAGATCACCCTGCCCGTCCCCATGCTGCTGGAGAACAGAACTTGGTGCCTCAGAACAGCCTGGAAAACATCCATTGGGTAACAGAGTGGGGCTCAGTCA
Organism: Lepidochelys olivacea; assembly: GCF_965140295.1. NCBI lineage: Eukaryota > Metazoa > Chordata > Testudines > Cheloniidae > Lepidochelys > Lepidochelys olivacea. The sequence goes on from NC_140417.1 coordinate 51,181,126, forward strand.
GGTTCAAAGGGGCAGCATCTCCACGGTGGGCTGCATGGCTGTGGTGTGAGCAGGCCAGCAGTGGGGGGCTCTGCCAGGAATGGGGGAAGGTTTTATACTGCCCCACTTCTCCATGTAAGTAGCAAGTGCTGGGGTTTGACACACTTTGAGGTGTTTTGGCAAAGATGCAATATTTTTATGTAATGTGTTGCTATCTCCTCACTTCTCCTTGAGCATAGTATTGGCACAGCTTCTCATCCATCCCCTCTTACTGTCCCAACCCACTTGTTCTGCACCACCCTCACACTCGCGCGCACATTACGCTGGCGGTTGGGATCTCCGAAGTGCCAGAAATGGCTCAGAGTAAAACTCTCAAATCTAATTTTTTACTAAATTTTTGATAAAGCCTCAAATTGTTTTATTAAAAAATAATTAAAAATGGTAACGCTGACAGCAGTTTGTATGAGCTTAGCTTCATAGTATCAACTCCATGGGACTGGCTGCTTTGCTCACTTTGAGTTCTGTCTCTTAGTCATTGTTAAATAATAGAGCCATGTCTAGGTTTCTTGCCTTTTTAAAATGAACTTCCATCATCTCTCCTGCAAGGTTGGGGTTGCCCTGTAGGCTGCTCCTGTGCTTTTTTCCTTTGAACTAAATCATTTTAAGCATGGATTTTTCTTGACCGTTTGAGAACTATTTTTGGTACATTTAGAGGGAGGAAAAACCCTTTGCAATAATGTGGCCCTGCCCTGGCCAGGGCTGGCTGGGCAGGTTCTGGCTGACTTTGCACACCAAACAGACACTTTAAGCCATATTGACTGTTTTGCAAAGTATGTTTGTGTGCTGACGTGGCCAAGTTACACACCAGTAGGTGACTGGAGAAAATGACCTTCACCTCTTAATTGCTAGGCTGGCATTTCCCATCATCCCTTTTCTCGACTTCAAGGGAGTTTGCCTGTCAAAAGCAAACACTAGTCTAATCTTGTTAGGGCCTTAGCTCAGCACTCTCTGCTTCTGCACCTACAGGGGCATGGGAGGAGTGAGGTCAGGGTGGCTGCAAAGTGCACCTCAGGCAGGGTTTTAGTGGTGCTGGCTTTACCCCACACCAACTGTGACTCCTCCCCCACTCCCCCCTTGCAGGAGTGCTGAAGCTGAGCAGGCTTCCTAAGAGAGCACTGGCCCATCTTTTCCTCTCTGGCAGTAGGGGGAGTGGGAGTGTCGTCACCCAGATGCTCTGCTGGCTTTGTGCTGCGCCTAGAGCTGTGTCTGGAAGCCCTTTGCAGCTGGGAGTAGATTGGGAGGGCTGAGCTGGCAGCGGTACATTTTGGGTGCCTCTTCAGCAGTCCTGAAGTTATCCCCACATGCGCAAGTTGGAACAGACTCCCAAACAGTGCCGTTGTCCCTAGCAACCGCAGCCTTTCCATACTGGCCATGCGCAGGCGCACATATGTCAGGCCTGGGCCTACCTGTCACCATAGAAACTGGAGGCGAAGGGGCAGTGAACAGAATAATAATAATGGCATTCTCAGCGGCCGCCTTCCCCCTAGCACCAGTGCTGTTTGTTTATGCCACTAGACACTGTAATGGTGAGAGAGACTTGTATTAAAAAAGTGTTCACCAACTACTGCTGTGTTTTTATTCCTTGTATGATTATTTTAAAGATGTTTTCTGTATTCTGTAAAGAATCCTATCAACTAAATAAACCCGTGTACTTTACTACACCGCAGTGGGCTCACGCACTCTTCCTCCGCTGCTGGCCGCAATCGTGAGGCGTCACCCACCCAGCAGGCTCCTGGGGTAGAGCAACTGCTGTGGTGTAATTCCAGGCCCAGCAGAGCTTGGGGGCAGCTCTCAGAGGGTATTCTGCCGCTAGCTGTGGGACGTGGGGGCTTTTACTAAGAGCTGCTGGCTTGCCCTCAGTTGTGCCTGGTGCTGCAAGGCGGGGTGTGTAAGTCTGTCTGTCTAGATGAGAGCCTCTCCCATTTGTGTGCTCTCTAGGAAAGAGTGAAGCAGACCGAGAATACAAGCTCTTGAGTTACTGCAGGGAATCCCAGTCTGCCACCAGCATGCAACCGAGAGGTGCTGGGTACACATCAGACCCGCCACTGCCCTTAGGGCCACGGGTGTGACTCCCACTCATCCATCTGTGCAAGTCCATGGAGACTTGAGCCCTTAACCCTTTATCTCCAGAGCAGAGCATGGGCAGCAGTGATGCCAATTCACCCCCATGCCATGCTGGGCCTTAGTCCTGGCCTGAGGGGCCCACTAGATGGAGACAGGAATCCCAGACAGGGTTTGAATGAGATTTTAACCAGTTCAGTGAAGCACTGATTTGAACACAGCCCAGTGGGGCTCTGTTCATGCAGCGGCTATTTGGCTGTTGTCACTAACTCAGCTGTCCACAGAAAGTCGGTGGTTCGCTCTCCACAGGGAATTGTACATTTGCTTTCTCTGTGTGCTCACAGCACAAACCTTGCTCGTCCTATCAAAAACAAGACTGTGACCAATCACATTAAAGTAGCTGAGATTTCAAATGCTTGGTTACATTTTGAGAAAATGGGGATGAGTTTGTGCATCAATCACCTGTTCGCAGGGACCCACTCGGCTCTAATTCAAGCTGCTGAGCACCTGGCATCTCGGGCCCACAGTGCTTGCCGGTCCATGCCCGACCCCCAGCTAATCAGAGCAGCTGGGCTGTGCCCTGGCAAGGCAGTGAAGGTCTAGCACAGGATCAGTTCTGCCCCTGCCCTAGACTCAGACAAGTGAGGTGAAGCAAAAGGCTCCATACATCCCATTACTTTTCTCCACAACCTTGTGTACTCTGAACATGGCTTCCATCCACTGTGTGTGTCATGATACCAGCTCTCCTGAACTACAGAGAAGCGTAGACCCAAAACTTCACTGGCACCAGAGCACTAGTAAAAGGCAAGTTTGAGTGGTAGGGAGAAGCCGGATGTGAGGAAAGGAGAGCTGCTGCCATTAGAGCAGGCAGAGAGAATCACTTCCTACTAGAAAAAAGAAAAGGAGTACTTGTGGCACCTTAGAGACCAACAAATTTATTTGAGCGTAAGCTTTCGTGAGCTACAGCTCACTTCATCGGATGCATGCCAGCTTATGCTCAAATAAATTTGTTAGTCTCTTAAGTCTTAGTTGCCACAAGTACTCCTTTTCTTTTTGCAGATACAGACTAACACGGCTGCTACTCTGACTTCTGACTAGATAACTTGTCGGTTTCCCAGGCTGAGGTTAACTAAAAAGCTGGAGAGACTGCGGCAGGGCCTAACTTCCCAGCCTTGCAAAGACATTGCACAGATGTTTCTCTGGCTGCTGGGCAGCAGGCTAAGGACGTGTTTTAGCCTGTGGTGTTCATTCCATGTCAGGACAATATGGACTCTGGAAAGGTGGGTAGTTGACAACCCAGCACAGCTGCTGCCTACTGCATTGAGCCAAAGCAAGCTTGAAACTTTCTGCTCTTCTCCTTGGTGTATGGATCCTGTTCTCACGAAAGCTTATGCTCAAATAAATGGGTTAGTCTCTAAGGTGCCACAAGTACTCCTTTTCTTTTTGCGAATACAGACTAACACTGCTGTTACTCTGAAACCTGTCATTTTCTCACTGTGACAGTCTGAGGCCCTGTTCTTAGGCTGAGGCCTTTGGCTAAGCAGCAGAGGCAGCCGTAAACTGGGAAGCATATGGTCCTATCCTCACATTCCAAACTTTGAGTCCCATTGAAATAAGGTGCTATTGGGCTGTTAGGCATTCTCAGGACAGGATTGTATTTCTATCACCACCAGATAAAGATGGTTAAAGAAAACTTAGTTTGATAGCATCCTATCTGGCAAGAAATCACTTCTCAATAGTTGTGGTTGTGAAACCCTAATTTCTGTATGTTTTATCTTTATGACCCCGATTTTTCTATTGTTAATCTGTCCTCTAATTGTTTCTATCTGCTGTATTACTAATTTTGCTAGGTGTAAGTTAATTAGGGTAGAGGGATATAATTAATTAGAGAATTATGTTACGGTATGTTAGGATTGGTTAGATAGATTTCAGTAAAATGACTGGGTAAGGTATAGCTGAGAATATTATATAAACTGGGGTCAAACAGGAAGTGAGTGGAAGGGGAAATTGGAATCATGCTTGCTAAGCGGGGAGGGAGGTAATGGGAATAGGGAACAGGGACACAGGCAAGGCTCTGCGATGTCAGAGCTGGGAAGGGGGACACTGGGGAACAGACTATTGGCGTATAGAGATAAGCCCGACTGGTGTGAAGGGCTTCAGAATATGTTTGCTTGGAAATTAATCCCAATAAACATTGCATTGTCTGCACTTTGGACTTCTGGTCTTTTGCTGCTTGCTGTCTGCATGACAAGAACCGGGGAAGCAGGAGGGTTGAGGGAAGGCCCTCTAACATCTTGATGCCATGACTCGGATGCATCACGTTGGACAGGTAAGTAGCAGCCACGTAAGTCCCCCACCCCAACTGTCCGCACAGCTGCTTGGAGGGGGTTATGGCAGGCTCTCATGATGGTAGTTGCAGGTCCTTGCGAGCTGGGGTAATGGTCTTTTTGGATAAGTGGTTACGAAAGAATCTGGGCCCATTCCAGGTGTGGGGGTCAACCTGGGATGAGATTAAGAAGGAAATGGGAGCAGTGTTGGAGACCCAGAAGGATGGGGGCTGGCTGAGGAGCCCACCTCCATGATAAATGGGTAGTGGAAGGAGGTCCGTACCCATGGGGCAGGATGCCTTCCAGGGAAAGGAGTCACTTAAGTCCACTTGTAAGAGGTTTGAAGTAAAGGCAGCATTATGGGAAGCTGCCAGTAATCTTTCATGTTTGGTGCTACTCCAGCAAAGGCTACTGGAGGATTGTGAAATAAAGTTAGGAGCAGTTAAAGATGATTTGGCAAACAGGGTTTGGAGTTAAAAGCAGAGTTAACAGACCACCTTAAGAGACAGGAGCTGGGACTTGCTCCTAGGGGAGTGGAGAGGGAAAAAAAGTTTCAAAGTGAAAAATGGCAGGGTTTGCAGGAGCAGGTAACAACCTCCACTCTTCTCCAAGAGCCAGGATAAAAACCTGGGGGTAAGGGTTCCCAACTGTTTAAACTTAGGGAGCCCTACCCTTTGCTCAGAGCTAACTATATCCTTTTCTTCTTTTTCTTCTCCTCCTCAGTTTGCTTAATTTGGTTGGAAGTTGTGAAAATGTTAAAAGGTAATGGTTGTGAAGCAAATTACACAAGGGGGTCAGGTGGCTACTACCACCACTATGTTTTTGTCCCCAGGAGCCTTTATAGCTATTCTGAGGGGAAATAGGCCCTTTTCCCACAGAAATGGTCTGTAAAGGACTGCTTCAGGCACCAAGCCAGCCAGATACTCTGATCTATATTATTTGACTATTGGACGAGTTAATCAAAATCACTAAAGGAATGTAGGGGGTTTCCATTAAAACTTGACTGTCTCCAGTTGTACAAGATGGAGATGTAATCTGGGTACAGTTGTGTAAAAATAATAAAAGCAGTGTGTGAGGTGTTGGGCAAAAGAATTTTTGTGTGCGAATCTTTTTGTGTAATGTGAGGTTTTAAGGACCAAAACCAACACTCATGGTTTGTAAAATCCTGTCTGTAGATTTAAGATGAATTGTTTTAGAATCATAGAATCATAGAATATCAGGGTTGGAAGGGACCCCAGAAGGTCATCTAGTCCAACCCCCTGCTCGAAGCAGGACCAATTCCCAGTTAAATCATCCCAGCCAGGGCTTTGTCAAGCCTGACCTTAAAAACCTCTAAGGAAGGAGATTCTACCACCTCCCTAGGTAACGCATTCCAGTGTTTCACCACCCTCTTAGTGAAAAAGTTTTTCCTAATATCCAATCTAAACCTCCCCCACTGCAACTTGAGACCATTACTCCTCGTTCTGTCATCTGCTACCATTGAGAACAGTCTAGAGCCATCCTCTTTGGAACTCCCTTTCAGGTAGTTGAAAGCAGCTATCAAATCCCCCCTCATTCTTCTCTTCTGCAGGCTAAACAATCCCAGCTCCCTCAGCCTCTCCTCATAAGTCATGTGTTCTAGACCCCTAATCATTTTTGTTGCCCTTCGCTGGACTCTCTCCAATTTATCCACATCCTTCTTGTAGTGTGGGGCCCAAAACTGAACACAATACTCCAGATGAGGCCTCACCAATGTCGAATAGAGGGGAACGATCACGTCCCTCGATCTGCTCGCTATGCCCCTACTTATACATCCCAAAATGCCATTGGCCTTCTTGGCAACAAGGGCACACTGCTGACTCCTATCCAGCTTCTCATCCACTGTCACCCCTAGGTCCTTTTCCACAGAACTGCTGCCTAGCCATTCGGTCCCTAGTCTGTAGCGGTGAATTGGATTCTTCCGTCCTAAGTGCAGGACCCTGCACTTATCCTTATTGAACCTCATCAGATTTCTTTTGGCCCAATCCTCCAATTTGTCTAGGTCCTTCTGTATCCTATCCCTCCCCTCCAGCGTATCTACTACTCCTCCCAGTTTAGTATCATCCGCAAATTTGCTGAGAGTGCAATCCAGACCATCCTCCAGATCATTTATGAAGATATTGAACAAAACCGGCCCCAGAACCGACCCTTGGGGCACTCCACTTGATACCGGCTGCAAACTAGACATGGAGCCATTGATCACTACCCGTTGAGCCCGACAATCTAGCCAGCTTTCTACCCACCTTATAGTGCATTCATCCAGCCCATACTTCCTTAACTTGCTGACAAGAATACTATGGGAGACCGTGTCAAAAGCTTTGCTAGTTTTGGTTTGGTTTTTAAACAATGGCACTAAATCCATTTGAATCTTTCATTCAAAGTTGCAAAACTGACAGACACTTTTTGCCAGACACAGGTAACTAGTGTTGTTTGACTTTGGTATTTAGCAGTTAACCCTTAAGGAACCTCAATGCTTTATAAAGTTTAATATGTTTTTAAATAAAGACCAAAGTTGTGGCTGTGGTGGGAGGCGACCAGGGCCAGGGGATGGAGGAGACAGCCTGGATCTTTTTTTGCGTGTGCACAGGAAAAAAAGAAGGAAAAGGGGAGCAATGATGGGAACACTGACCCTTGGGGTGGCTCTGGGGGATCGGACTGTTGCTTTGGTGGGGGTGCATGAGAACGCTGTGGGCACAGGGGAGGCAGTTACACCTTCTGTGAAAGTTGATGTGGCTAATATAATGTAAGGTAGAGGAAGGAGAGAACTGTCCATAAATGGCAGCACAAAGGAGCTGCAAAAAATAAATATACCTGGTCAGCAAACAAGATTGAAGACTTAGATTATGGCCCTCCAGGATAGGGAGGTGGGAAAACAAGTCAAGCCTGAAAATAAGAGGGGAAACAGAGGTATACTACCTCATGAATGAACAGTGGGATAATTCACAAGCCCGCCTATAGAACAAAACAAGAAAAATGTGGAAGTAATTCTTCTGTTTTTCTTGCAGTTAGCAAGATTTGTAAAAGGAAGGAGTATTTTTAGGCACTAATCTATCCCTACCCAGGGGCCTGGGAAATGTTTTTTGTTTTTCAGACACTCTACAAGCAAGCTGCTGCCAGCAGACAAATAACCCAGAGCACTGTGAGGCTACTGTCGCGACGAAGATTGTGTTGTATGTGTGTGTGTGTGTCTTTGTCTTGTTATTACCGTTATTTTGGTTTTTGGTGGATATTCTACGATGGAGAATCAGTGGTGGAGTATGTACTGACTTTCCTGGAAAACATTGCTGAGCTCATGGGTCTGGCCAAGGAGAACCGGGCTAGGGCCCAAGGGAGGCAGAAGGTCTCGTATGACCGCTTAGTCTATGGTACCAGGGACCAGGTGAGGGTTCTCATCCCGGTGAGGGAGAATAAGTTGCAAGGTGCCTGGGATGGGCTCTTCAAGGTCAAATAGCTGACTGAAGAGAATGATGTGGTGGAACTGCCCAGCTGGGCTCACGGCCACCGAGGAGATCAGGTCAACATGATGGAGCTGTACTGTGACAGGGAGAGGCTGATACTGGCCGTGTGTGGCCAGTGGGAGAAAGGGGAAGATCCCCTGTTGGGTCTCTTCTCTGAGACCAGAGCTGGCCCCTTGCTGTACTCAGTTCCCCTCTCTAACCAGCTAACCCCCAGCAGGCAGAGATCAGAGAGATGCTGCATTCCAACCAACAGCTGTTTTCTAACCTGCCCGGGGCTCGCTAACCGAGTTGTCCACTGGGTGGAGACAGGACCCAGCCCTCCCATCAGGTGATCCCCATTCAGAGAAATGGGGAACACAGAGCAGGCCCTGGAGGGAGAGGTCAGAGACATGCTGGCTTTAGGGGTGATCCAGCTATCCACCAGTCCTGGGGGCCCCTCTTGTGGTGCTGGTCCCCAGGAAAAATGTGTCGATCCGATTCTGTGTGGCCTACCAGAAGCTCAATGCCATCACCATGGCTGGTGCCTGCTCATACCTAGGCCTGATGAGATCCTAGACAAGTTGAGAGGGGACTCGATACCCCATGACCGGGGATTTCACCAAAAGCTACTGGCAGGTGCCTTTGGATCCAGATGCCAGGTTGAAACCTGCTTTTGTAACCCCTTTGGGACTGTACAAGTCCCTGGTCCTCCCTTTGGGCCTGAAGGAGGCACCGGTCATCTACCAGTACCAGGTGGATCAGTTACTGAGGGGGATGGAGACTTTTAACCTAGCATACATTGATGATATTTGTGCCATTAGCCAGACCTGGGAGGACCAGGTGTCCCAGGTGAAGAGGGGGCTGAGTCACCTCCAGGACGCAGGGCTGACTGTAAAAACTGGGATGTGCAAGGTGGGGATGGCAGAGGTGTCGTACCTGGGCCACAAGGTGGGGAGCAGCTGCCTAAAGCCAGAGCCACCCAAAGTGGAGGCGATCAAAGACTGGCCTGCTCCCCAGACTAAGAAACAGGCCCAGGCCTTTACTGGGATGGCGGAGCACTACCAGAGGCTTGTGCCCCACTTTAGCTCTGTGTCAGCTCCCATCACTGAGCTATGCAAGAAGGGTAAGCCAGACAAACTGGTCTGGACCGGGCAGTGCCAGAGGGCTCTCTGCACACTGAAGGAGGATCTGGTCAAGGGCCCGGTGCTGGGAAACCCAGACTTTGACAAGTCCTTTATGGTGTTCACCGCTGCCCCAGACACAGGACTGGGCACGGTGCCGAGGCAGGCCCATGCAAAGGGGGAGAAACACCACATCATGTACCTGAGCAGGAAGGTGCTGCCCCGGGAGCAGGGCTCTACAGCCATAGAGAAGGAATGCCTGGCCATGGAGTGGGCTCTTAAAAGACTGCAGCCGGATCTTTTTGGGTGGTGCTTCACTGTGTACCCAGACCATTTACCCTGCTGTGGCTGCACCAGATGAGAGGGGCCAATACCAAGCTGCTGAGGTGGAGACTGTCCTCCCAGGATTATGAGAAGGAGGTGGTTCACATTAAGGGGAGCTCAAATGTTATAGCTGATGTTTTGTTCCGGAGAGGGAGACCTGAACTTCCCCAGGTCACTCGCTAAAGTGACCCCACTCAGTTTGGTCTTGATGGAGAGAGAGAGGTGACAAAGTGGGGATTTTCCCTTGTTTTGTTCTATGTGATTCTTTCTGTTTTGCAAGAATGCTGTGTGTGTGTCAGTTTCTCTGTGTATTGCACCAATGTCTTGGTGGTAGGAATAACCACTGCTATAGCTTCCCCTTCATAACCTGAGACTCAGGAGGGGGATGCGACCAGGTGACTCTTGACCTGCAAAGCAAGGCAAGGGCTGGAGGAGGAGCAATGGGTAGGGCAGTCTCAGGTGTTTTCGGGTACAGGGGGAGGGCCAGAGTCCTGGCTCTGGGCTCCCCTCCCTCTAAGAGGGGCTTGGCTATTTCATAGTAGGCCAAGATTTTTAAAATGCATTATTTGCCAAGGTCGTTATCTCACAACATTGCTATCTCAAGAGGCCATTATCTTGGGGAGTTTCTGTACTAAACTTCTTTATTATAATTTTTCTTATGTAAGAATGGCCATACTGAGTCAGACCAATGGTCCATCTATCCCAGTATCCTGTCTTCCGATAGTGACTATTCCAGGTGCTTCAGAGGGAATGAACAGAACAGGGAATCATGGAGTGATCCATCTCCTGTCATCCACTCCCAGATGCTGGAGAACAGAGGCTAGGAACACGCAGAGCATGGTGTTGTATCCCTGCCCATCCTGGCATTTTTCAGTTTTTACTATGGTGCCATACAGCCCACCTTTGCCCTAGCAGTCTGAACCCTCGTTGGCCCTCATCCCCTCCCTGCCCCCGAATATTCCAGCAACCCCCCAATTTCAATTCCTGGGGAAAACACTGTCCATGGCCACCTTCTGAAAAGGCTCCTCTATGGGCAGGTGGCTCAAGGCTGCTTTACCCTTGTCCCAGAACAGTTGCAGCTCTGGACAAGGCAGCCCTGGTTGGCAGCTGTCCCACCCTGGCTGTGGTTCCCCACACTCAGCTGAGGTCTCTGATTCCCCTGGTCTCAGCTTTGCCCCTGCTGTTCCAGTGAGGGCAGGCAGCGACCCCCCCTGCTTTGCTCACAGCATCAGAGCCAGTGAGCCACCTCCCCTATGTGCAGGGAGTATCTCTCTGTCCCACTCAGCTCCAGAGCTCTGGTTACAGACAGGCAAGTATCTTGAGCTTAGCAGCTCCTCCCCACTGCCAGCCAGGTCATTTGCATTTTCACTGACTGCTTCAGTCTCAGTCGATTGGTTCCCTGGATTCAAATTCAAATCCTCAGCCATTACAAGAACAGAGCCTGGATCCTGTCCCAAATAGACGCAGTCATTCCCCAAGAGGAAGTCACAGCTGATATGTTGGAGAACCCCAACTACCAGCTGGCACGACCCCTCCTGTGTCTGCACAGGGATCTGACCTATAGGCAGGTCACGTGGCTTGTCTCTGGGACCTTCACCCAGGTCACACAGCCCCTCAGCATCTGGTGAGGCGGCACCACCTGGGGACTGACAACAGTTCTCTCTGTCCCAGGATCTCACCACCCCAGGAATGTCTCCCCATTGACCATCACCTTCCGCTCCCTCTGGGGGTCTGAGGGCCCTGAGCCCAGAGAGTCCATGCAGACATATATGCTGGGGCCAGGAGTGAGAGCCAGTCTGCCACCCTGCCCATCTGGCTAAACAGCTCTATGGCCTTGGGACCCGGGAATGGGGCTAGACAGAGGAGCCTTTCCACAGGGCCAGCCTGGTTCCAATTGCCAGCCTTCCCAAAGGCCGCGAGACAGGCATCTATATCTCTGCCCTCCTTAACATGGGGAAGCAATTTAGTGTCAAGGTTCCCTGTGGAATTGGCACCCCGGGGTCCATCCCCACTCACCCCTGGACTGGTTCTTCTGCCTCTCAGCTCAGCCATTGCCAGTTAGTGCTGCCTTTGTCTCTCCTGCTGTTCTGCTTCATGCCTTCCCTGTCTCTAATGGTCCTCTGACTCCTTCAATCTCAACTCCAATTCCATCTGTCTCAGATCCACCGACAGGGAGCTGGAGAGGTGGAGCTGGGAGGTGGAGACCCCCTGCTTGTTGGGGACAGTGGCAGAGGTCTCAGCCTGCCTGCTCCCAGCCTCTCTCACGGCCCCAGCTGGGTCAGGAACTGGCTCCTTAGAGCAATGCTCCTCTTTCAACTCAGCAAACAGCTGTGCCTGGTCTACACTGGGGGGGATCAATCTAAATTACGCAACTTCAGCTATGTGAATGATGTAGCTGAAGTCAACATACTTAGATCTAAATTACCGCAGTGTCTTTACTGACGCTCTCCCATCAACTCTGCCTGCACCTGCACCTCTCGCCCTGGTGGAGTACTGGAGTTGGCGGGAGAGTGCTCGGCAGTCGATTTATCATGTCTAGACTAGACGCGATAAATCGACCTCTGCTGGATCGATCGCTGCCCCTCGATCCAGCGGGTAATGTAGACAAGCCCTTAGTGAGCTTTCCAATGCACAGCTCTCTCTCTCTCTGCACAGCTCTACAATTTCCTTCTTAAGGAGGTGGTTATAGGCCATCTCCACGCTGTTCCCAAATTGTCACAGACTCACAGGCCTATGCTCTCTCAGCTTCCCACGGTCCCTGGGAGGAACCCCTTCAGTACAAGAGCCCTTCTCGGGGGTCCACTCTCTCTCGGGATTAAGCCATAAGATCCTCTGCCTCCTGGAACCGCACCTCTCTGAGCCTTCAGCACGCCTGTCTCCCACTCATCCCCCTTCTTTCTACTGTTCCCCAGTCACTTATTGCAGGATGCTCTGTCCACAGGGTACAGTTTATCCCACAGCTACCACCAGTTGTCATGGAGTCACAGTGCTCTGGAACTACTCCATATGAAGCCAGCCAGGACTCTGGGGGAGCATGCCTCATCTCTCTGAGCATACTGTCTCCAGGGCAAGAAGCTTACACAGCTTCGACCTTCTTGAGTCTGACCTTGGAGCATTCAGCATCCCCTTCCACACTGTGCGCTTCCCACAACGAGTCCACCAGGGTGGAGCTCCTGGGGAAGCCAGAGGGCCCTGCACCCCAACTCTGCAGTCAGATGTGACTCTCATCCAGCCAGTAAAACAGAAGTTTTTTTAGTCAACAGGAACACAGCGTAGGACAGAATTTGTTAGCACAGAAATAAGTGACTTTCAGCCAAGTCCACCTTGGGGAGTCTTGGGCCAGAAGCCCTGGATTCCCCCTCTTCCAGTCATTCCCACTCCCCACCCCCCCGAAGATTGACAGCTTCCAGCAACCTGATCTCAGACACCCCTGTTGCTCCTCTTCCTTGTCTTTATCTCGCTTCCTGGGCAAAGAGTCACCTGGTTGCATTCCCACCCTGGGTCTCAGGTTATGAAGGGCACCTGTCATAGCATATATGCAGGCAGCTGGAGTAGCCTCACCTTCCCGAGAGGTCTCAGCCAAAGTCTCACACCCCTATTCCCTCCAATGCGGTATTGGTGCAGCACACAGGGAAACTGAGGCACACACAGTATTCATGAAAAACTATAAAACTCACATAGGCTCAACAGTAGGGTCATGGCTACACTTGTGAGTTAGAGCTCATTAAAGCAGCCCAGTGTGCTCTAACTCACGATGCGTCCATACGGGCAAGGCATGTAGAGTGCTCTGACTCCACGGCGAGAGTGCTCCTGGTACTCCATCTTGGCGAGTGGAATAACATTTGATGCACCCGCGCTGGAGCGCCATGGTGCCAGTGTGGATGCCCTGGTCTGTTAGTGCACTCTGATCGGCCTCCAGAAGTGTCCCACAATGCCTGTTCTAGCCACTCTGGTCATCATTTTGAACTCTACTGCCCTGCCCTCAAGTGACCAACCGTCAGACCCGCCCTTTAAATTCTCTGGAAATTTTGAAAATCCCCTTCCTGTTTTCTCAGCCAGGCATGGAGTGCTCTCAGCAAATCTTTCCAGGTGACCATGCCTCCACACGCCAGGCGATCCCCACTGAGTATGGAGCAAGGGCCAGGTGCTGACTTCATCAGTGTTTGGGGGCAGGAATCTGTCCAGTCCCAGCTGCGCTCCAGCCGTAGGAATTACGAGACGTTCGGGCAGATATCAGGGGACATGATGGAAAGGGTCATGACTGGGACGCTCTGCAGTGTAGGGTTAAAGTGAAGGAGCTGCAGAATGCCTACCACAAAGCCCGCAAGGCAAACCACCGCTCCAGTGCTGCCCCCACAACCTGTTGTTTCTACAAAGAACTGGACGTGATACTTGGGGGTGACCCCACCTCCATGCTGAGTACCACCATGGACACTTCAGTGCAACAAGGCAGGAGGAGGAGCAAAGCGGGACTGAGGGTGCTAAGGCAGAGGAAGACACCCCGGAATCCCTAGATGCATGCAGCCAGGAGCTGTTCTCAAGCCAGGAGGAAGGTAGCCAGTTGCGGCAGCTGGTGCTTGGGGAAGGACAAACACCAGAGGAGGTTACCGGTAAGTGGCTTTTATTTTGGGAAGGAAGTTATTTGGTGTTGGTTCTTGGGGCGAGGAGGGTTAGGGCTGCATGTGTGCCTAGATGCGGAATAGGGCGTTGATGTGCTCTCTCACATCACAGTAATCGGCCTCAGTGATCTCTTCAAAGGTCTCATCCAGAACTTGGGCAATGCGCTTGCGCAGGTTTATCAGGAGAGCCACTGTGCTCCTTGTCCCAGTAAGAGTAACTTGTCCGCGCCACTATGCCATGAGGGGCGGGGTAAACCATTGCTGCACACAGGCAAGCTGCATATGGGCCAGGGCAGAAGCCTCATTGTAGTAGAAGACTCTTCCTTGCTTCCCAGGTCACCCTCAGCAGTGAGATATCTTCCAGGACTAATTCCTGTGGAAAATGTGGGGACAGTGTTCAGTATAGGAGCCCCCTGCCGCTGTTGGCTCTCCCCAAGGCACAGAAACCCAGAGGACAGTACAGCCATGAAAGAATCAGTCCCCCTGGACCCTGTGCTTACTCACCATTTTGGGGCTCCCGTGGGTTATGTGTGCTCACTTTGGGATGGGCAAATTATGCTATTGTGTAGACTGTGCTTGCCCTTAAGTGCGGGGGAATCATTGCTCTGTCTGGTGTGAACAATGCTGCCTCTGTTAAGTGTTACATTTTGCCTTTATAGATACAGCCTTGAGATCTCAGCTGTCCATGTCATCACCGGCTGAGAGGCTGCAAAGAATCAGGAAGAGGCCACGTAGAAGCAAAGAGGACATGCTGCATGAAGTCATGCAGCACTCCCTTAATGAAAATAAAAAAGTGCAGGAGTGGCAGGAGAGCGAAAGGAGGGTCTGCCAGCAGAATGTGGATCACCGGCACCAAAACCCAGAGAGGCTGATAAGCATCATGGAGCGCCAAGCCGACTCGATCCAGGTGCTTGTAGCCATGCAGGCGGAGCACTACTATGCCCGCCTCCCCCCTGCAGCCCTGGTCCCAAAACTCATCCCCTTGTCCCCCATGTCACCTCCAACCCACTTTCCCCATCCTCCAGGTTCTTATTGCCACCAGCTGCCTCCAATACCTGTAGCTTCCCCACCCAGCGCGGAAAACTATGACCCTTCACCACTGCACTCAACCCCCATCACCATGCAGTATAGCCATCCTGAAGTGGAGCACTCATTACACGGCACTCCAAACAGGAAGGCTGAGTATGATAACAGGACATACGCAAACCTGTGATTGTACCATTCCCCACCCCAACCCCTTCCTTTTGTGTTTCCCAGGCAGTTGTGTTTCTTTTCAACGAATGAATTTTCTTTTCATTAAATGGATTTTTTTGCTTTGAAAACATTCTTTATTATTGCATAATGTAAAAGCTACCTTAGCCCAGGAAAGCAACAGGCACTGCAAGTCCGTGTATCATACATAGCAAACACAGATTCCTACGAACATTGGAACCACTGCACTTCACTCCCATGCAGGGCACCAGACATTACTGATGGCTTTCAGCCTCAAATTGCTCCCTCAAACGATCCCTAATCCTTGCAGCCCCACGCTGGGCCCTTCTAATAGCCCTGCTCTCTGGCTGTTCAAATTCAGCCTCCAGATGTTGAACCTCCGAGTTCCATGCCTAAGTGAATCGTTCATCCTTCCCTTCAGAAATGTTATGGAGGGTAAAGCATGAGGGTATAACCACGGGGATGCTGTTATCGGCCAGGTGCAGCTTCCTATACAGAGAGAGCCAGCAGCCCTTTAAACAGCCAAAAGCTCACTCCACAGTCATTCTGCACCGGCTCAGCCTTTTGTTGAACTGCTCCTTGCTGCCGTCAAGGCTCCCTGTGTAGGGTTTCATGAGCCACGGCATTAAAGGGTAAGCAGGGTCTCCAAGGATCACAATGGGCATTTTGGGTGATCTTCTGGTCTGGGAAAAAAGTCCCGGCTTGCAGCCTCCTGAACAGGCCAGTGTTCCGAAAGATGAATGGCACAGTCAAGGAATTATGATGTGATTGGAATAACAGAGACTTGGTGGGATAACTCACATGACTGGAGTACTGTCATGGATGGATATAAACTGTTTAGGAAGGATAGGCAGGGCAGAAAATGTGGGGGAGTTGCATTGTACGTAAGAGAGTAGTATGACTGCTCAGAGCTCAAGTATGAAACTGCAGAAAAACCTGAGAGTCTCTGGATTAAGTTTAGAAGCGTGAGCAACAAGGGTGCTGTCGTGGTGGGAGTCTGCTATAGACCACCGGACCAGGGGGATGAGGTGGATGAGGCTTTCTTCTGGCAACTCACGGAATTTTCTAGATCGCAGGCCCTGGTTCTCAAGGGAGACTTCAATCACCCTGATACTTGCTGGGAGAGCAATACAGTGGTGCACAGACAATCCAGGAAGATTTTGGAAAGTGTAGGGGACAATTTCCTGGTGCAAGTGCTGGAGGAACCAACTAGGGGCAGAGCTCTTCTTGACCTGCTACTCACAAACCAGGAAGAATTAGTAGGGGAAGCTAGAGTGGATGGGAACCTGGGAGACAGGGACCATGAGATGGTAGAGTTCAGGATCGTGACACAGGGAAGAAAGGAGAGCAGTAGAATACGGACCCTGGACTTCAGAAAAGCAGACTTTGACTCCCTCAGGGAACTGATGGGCAGGATCCCCTGGGAGAATAATATGAGGGGGAAAGGAGTCCAGAAGAGCTGGCTGTATTTTAAAGAATCCTTATTGAGGTTACAGGGACAAACCATCCCCATGTGTAGAAAGAAGAGTAAATATGGCAGGCGACCAGCTTGGCTTTAACAGTGAAATCCTTGCGGATCTTAAACACAAAAAAGAAGCTTACAAGAAGTGGAAGATTGGACAAATGACCAGTACAAAAATATTGCTCGGGCATGCAGGAGTGAAATCAGGAAGGCCAAATCACACCTGGAGTTGCAGCTAGCAAGAGATGTTAAGAGTAACAAGAAGGGTTTCTTCAGGTATGTTAGCAATAAGAAGAAAGTCAAGGAAAGTGTGGGCCCCTTACTGAATGAGGGAGGCAACCTAGTGACAGAGGATGTGGCAAAAGCTAATGTACTCAATGCTTTTTTTGCCTCTGTCTTCATGAACAAGGTCAGCTCCCAGACTACTGCACTGGGCAGCACAGCATGGGGAGGAGGTGACCAGCCCTCTGTGGAGAAAGAAGTGGTTCGGGACTATTCAGAAAATCTGGACGAGCACAAGTCCATGGGGCCGGATGCACTGCATCCGAGAGTGCTAAAGGAGTTGGCGGATGTGACTGCAGAGCCATTGGCCATTATCTTTGAAAACTCATGGTGATCGGAGGAAAGTCCCGGACAACTGGAAAAAGGCTAATGTAGTGCCCATCTTTTAAAAAAGGGAAGAAGGAGGATCCTGGGAACTACAGGCCAGTCAGCCTCACCTCAGTCCCTGGAAAAATCATGGAGCAGGTCCTCAAGGAATCAATTCTGAAGCACTTAGAGGAGAGGAAAGTGATCAGGAACAGTTGGCATGGATTCACCAAGGGCAAATCATGCCTGACTAATCTAATTGCCTTCTATGAGGAGATAACTGGCTCTGTGGATGAGGGGAAAGCAGTGGACATGTTGTTCCTTGACGTTAGCAAAGCTTTTGACACGGTCTCCCACAGTATTCTTGCCAGCAAGTTAAAGTAGTATGGGCTGGATGAATGGACGATAAGGTGGATAGAAAGTTGGCTAGATTGTCGGGCTCAACGGGTAGCGATCAATGGCTCCATGTCTAGTTGGCAGCCGGTACCAAGTGGAGTGTCCCAAGGGTCGGTCTTCAGGCTGGTTTTGTTCAATATCTTCATTAATGATCTGGAGGATGGCGTGGATTGCACCCTCAGCAAGTTTGCAGATGACACTAAACTGGGAGGAGAGGTAGATACACTTGGAGAGTAGGGATAGGATACAGAGGGACCAAGACAAATTAGAAGGTTGCTCCAAAAGAAATCTGATGAGGTTCAACAAGGACAAGTGCAGAGTCCTGCACTTAGGACGGAAGAATCCCATGCACTGCTACAGACTAGGGACCGAATGGTTCGGCAGCAGTTCTGCAGAAGAGGACCAAGGGGTTACAGTGGACGAGAAGCTGGATATGAATCAACAGTGTGCCCTTGTTGCCAAGAAGGCCAATGGCATTTTGGGATGTATAAGTAGGGGCATTGCCAGCAGATCAAGGGACGTGAGCGTTCCCCTCTATTCGACATTGGTGAGGCCTCATCTGGAGTACTGGGTCCAATTTTGGGCCCCACACTACAAGAAGGATGTGGAAAAATTGGAAAGAGTCTAGCGGAGGGCAACAAAAATGATTAGGGGACTGGAACACATGACTTATGAGGAGAGGCTGAGGGAACTGGGGGTGTTTAGTCTGCGGAAGAGAAGAATGAGGGGGGATTTGATAGCTGCTTTCAACTACCTGAAAGGGGGTTCCAAAGAGGATGGATCTAGACTGTTCTCAGTGGTAGCTGATGACAGAACAAGGAGTAATGGTCTCAAGTTGCAGTGGGGTAGGTTTAGGTTGAATATTGGGAAAAACTTTTTGACTAGGAGGCTGGCGAAACACTGGAATGAGTTACCTAGGGAGGTGGTGGAATCTCCTTCCTTAGAGGTTTTTACGGTCAGGCTTGACAAAGCCCTGGCTAGGATGATTTAGTTGGGGATTGGTTCTGCTTTGAGCAGGGGGTTGGACTAGATGACCTCCTGAGGTCCCTTCCAACCCTGATATTCTATGATTCTATGAGTGCGTTATGCACCTTTCCGGGCCAGTCTGTGTTAATGTCAATGAAACGCCCACGGTGATCCAGAAGCGCCTGGAGAACCATAGAGAAATAGCCCTTCCGATTAACGTACTTGGAGGCTAGGTGGGCTGGTGCATTTTGGAATATGCATGCCATCTATCATCCCTCCACAGTTAGGGAAACCCATTTCTGCAAAGCCAGCAACAATGTCATGCACGTTACCCAGAGTCACGGTTCTTTTGAGCAGTGATTAATGGTCCTGCAAACTTGCATCAACATGATTCCAACGGTCGACTTCCCCAGTCCAAACTGGTTAGGGACCTATCGATAGCTGTCAGGAGTTGCCAGCTTCCAGATTGCAATAGCCACCCGCTTCTCCACCGTCAGGGCAGCTCTCAATCTTGTGTCCTTGCGCCTCAGGGTGTGGGGCCAGCTCCTCACACAGTCCCATGAATTGGCTTTTCTCATCCGAAAATTCTGCAGCCACTGTTCGTCATCCCAGATTTGCATGACGATGTGGTCCCACCACTCAGTGCTTGTTTCCCAAGCCCACGGTGGTGAGCATGTCCGTGAATGAATGCCACAAACAAACTCGTGTCATATGCATTACTCAAGTCAATATCATTGTCGGAGCCCTCACTGTCACTTTGGATCATAAGGAGTAACTCGACTGCCAAACATGATGTGCTGGCGAAACTCATCAGCATACTCCTCAGCAATTCGGGCTCCATTCCCAGAGACCAAAAGGGAAGACAGAGCACGCAGTACAAAAAATGTTGAAAGATGGCGCCAATTGTGGACGGAAGCAGAGGGATTGCTGGGAGGCGAACCAATGCATCATGGGCGTTGGGACAGGACCCAGAATGTCCCGCACCCCCCTGCACTGTTCCCACAAGCCTGAGCGCCAGAATGGGAAGAGGTGCTCTGTGGGATAGCTGCCCACAATGCACTGCTCCCAATGCCGCTGCAAGTGCCACAACTGTGGACAAGCCAGTGCGTTTGCAGCCGTCAGTGTGGACAGACTGCAGCGCTTTCCCTACTGCGCTCTACGAAGGCTGGTTTAACTCAAAGCACTCTACATTTGCAAGTGTAGCCATGCCCTAAGACTCACATACAACATAACAAGGGAAAATCCCCACTTTCTCACAGGGGTACTTGGGGTCTAGAGATGGAAAGTGGGCAAAGGGTCTCTGTACAGCAGGGGGTACCTTAGGTCTAGAGGTTCATAAAATATCAGGGTTGGAAGGGACCTCAGGGTTGGAAGGGACCTCAGGAAGTCATTTAGTCCAACCCCCTGCTCAAAGCAGGGCCAATCCCCAACTAAATCATCCCAGCCAGGACTTTGTCAAGCCTGACCGTAAAAACCTCTAAGGAAGGAGATTCCACTACCTCCCTAGGTAACCCATTCCACTGCTTCTACTTAAGTGAAAAAGTTTTTCCTAATATCCAACCTACACATCCCCCACTTCAACTTCAGACCATTACTCCTTGTTCTGTCATCTGGTACCACTGTGAACAGTCTAGATCCATCCTCTTTGGAACCCCCTTTCAGGTAGTTGAAAGCAGCTATCAAATCCCCCCTCATTCTTCTCTTCTGCAGACTAAACAATCCCAGCTCCCTCAGCCTCTCCTCATAAGTCCTGGGTTCCAGTCCCCTAATCATTTTTGTTGCCCTCCTCTGGACTCTTTCCAATTTTTCCACATCCTCCTTGTAGTGTGGGGCCCAAAACTGGACCCAGTACTCCAGATGAGGCCTCACCAATGTCGAATAGAGGGGAACGCTCACATCCCTCGATCTGCTGGCAATGCCCCTACTTGTACATCCCAAAATGCCATTGGCCTTCTTGGCAACAAGGGCACGCTGTTGACTCATATCCAGCTTCTTGTCCACTGTAACCCCTTAGTCCTTTTCTGCAGAGCTGCTG
This sequence comes from Lepidochelys olivacea, assembly GCF_965140295.1. Classification (NCBI taxonomy): domain Eukaryota; kingdom Metazoa; phylum Chordata; order Testudines; family Cheloniidae; genus Lepidochelys; species Lepidochelys olivacea. The sequence goes on from NC_140417.1 coordinate 51,201,731, forward strand.
CCTAGCCACTCGGTCCCTAGTCTGTAGCAGTGCATGGGATTCTTCTGTCATAGATTCATAGATATTAAGGTCAGAAGGGACCATTATGATCATCTAGTCTGACCTCCTACACAACACAGGCCACAGACTCTACCCTTGTCCTTGTTGAACCTCATCAGATTTCTTTTGGCCCAATCCTCTAATTTGTCTAGGTCCCTCTGTATCCTATCCCTACCCTCCAGCGTATCTACCTCTCCTCCCACTTTAGTGTCATCTGCAAACTTGCTGAGGGTGCAGTCCACGCCATCCTCCAGATAATTAATGAAGATATTGAACATTATCGGGGGTCTCTGTACAGCACGGGTTACCTAGGGTCTATGGGCAGGAGGACGGGGGGGTGTCTCTGTACAGGGAGGGGGATTTAATCCTGTTTCCCAGAGGATCACGTCTGTGCCCGGCCCCGGCCCCGGCCCCGGCCCCGTGGAGCCCGGGCTAAGGGCGGTTCTGGCCTGTGGATCAGGCCCGCAGGTGCTGGGGAAGGCGGCTCTCAGCTGGGAGCCCTCTGGTTTTGGCCATGTGCATGCTTCTGTTCCGTGGGCAAGGAGCACAAAGAGCCCTTCACTGCTGGCATGGCATGTGCCCCACGGTTCAGCCCTGCCCAGGCCCCTGAAGCTCAGGGGAGTTGGCGGGCAGTGCGGCAGCTCTGGCATAGACAGTTCTCCCTGACCAGCTATGTCCCACTGGCAGGGCACAGGGCCAGCCCCCGCCAAGGGTGCAGGTACTGAGAGCAGCCTCGCCCCCACACACTCCCAGCCCCAGCCACTTTACCTTCTGCTCCTCTGTGATGCAGGTCCGTGTACCCACACCTCAGAAGTCCTGGCCCTACTGGGGTTTACTGCAGCTGTGAGCTGGGCAGGCTGGGCTCGGGCACATGCTGGGAGCTCTGGCCAGACTGGCTGGTGCCACAACACCTGCTTCCTCTGGGCATCTCTCAGGAGGTGCTGTCACCCATAAACCTCGCTGTGCTCCTGGCAGCATGTCCAGCATTGCTCCCTGGCCCTTGGAGGGCATAGCTGGGCACTGTCCCAGGTCGTGCCTGTCCCGCCACAGCAGGACCAGAGACACCCCATGGCTCCCAACCGGGAGGCAGTGGGATTGCTCTTGGATTTCGCCCTTGTGCTCGCAGGGGCAGGGCTGTCTGGGGAGGGGTGATTATGCCAGAGCTGCCCATGCCCTGCACTCCCTACTCACTGCTGCCAGCTAAGGGTGAGCATGGGCATGCCCAGCTCTGCCCATCTTCTCCACCGCTCCCTGCCTCTACCTGGGGGGCTGTGGAGCTGCCTGTCCTAGCTGGGGGCACAGAGACATGCGCCCCAATGCATATTCAGTAGCCGGCATGGCCTCCCCCAGCACAGCCTGGCGGAGCCTTTTGTACCCCACAACTGGCAAGGAGCCCTGAGGAGGGGAGCAGCTGAGACGCTTGTGCTAAGGAGCCTGCACACAGACAGGGAAGGGGAAAGATGGGAGCAGGGTTAAGACCCTACCCCTGCCATGCTAGGCAGGCAAGTCTGGGCAGACACTGCACAGATTGTAATACAACCTGGGGGACACACCAAGCCTCTGCCTCCCATAGAGGCCCAGCATGCACCAGCACGGAGTGGGGCAAACTGGTGTGGGGGGAGGAGAGTGGCCCACCAGGGCTGGGGAGGCAGCCAGCTGTGTAGAGGGGGCTCAGGGTGCCAGCAGAGGGTGGGGCTGGAGAGGTGCAGGCTCTGGGCTTTGCAGGGAAATCAGGGCTCCAGGCCCATCCCTTTGGTCCCTGGGCCCATGGCATGCTCCCAGCTTCGCTCTGGGCAGCTGGGGCAGCACAGTGAGGCTGTGTTCAGGCTCCAGCCGGCAGGGAGTGGCTGACACAGGCAGCAGCTGCCCTGGCCCTGGGAAAGGAGTGGGGTTTGGCACCAAGGGCCTGACAGGTGTGAAGCTGCCCAGGATCTGGTGCTGACATGGCTCCAGGGAACAGCACAGCTGGTGGAGGCTTGTACAGGCCGAAGCAGGGAGCCACTCTGGGCCAGGGAACAGGCCAATGCTTCTTAACCAGCGTGGCCTGCATTCCCAGGGAGGGTTTGGCAAGAACTCGGCAGTGGGGAGCACACGCCAGCTGTACCAGTTCAGACCAGACCCAACAGCTCTGCCAGTGTTCCTCATTCCCGACCCACAGCCCGCTGCTAGCCCAGCCCTGGGCACCCCCCATCGCTGCCGGTGCCCCTCACTCCTGACCCGCTGGAGGGGGGACTCTGCCCGACCTGCAGCCCCCTTCTGGCCCAGCCATGGGCTCCCCCTAGCTCTGCCAGTGCCCCTCACTCCCACCCCACAGACCCACAGGGCTCAGAGTCACAGCTTGAACACCCAGCCAATGAAGGTATCAGTTCCCACAGGAGGCCCCAGATCCACCCTCCAGACAGTCCCCCACTCCTCAAACCCAGTGCAGCTTGCAGGGGGCCTGTCCTTCCCAGTGTGCAGACCCCAGACACTGGCACCTCGTCCCCCAATGCCATCTGTCCAATGCCATCCCGCCTCCTCCCCAGATCATGGAGAAGCGTTAGCATATTGCTCAGGGCAGATCTTGAGGGAGAGAATGGGGATTCGTGGGGGGGGGGGGATTCGTGGGGGGTTCAGGGCTGCTGAATCAGAAACCACTGGTTAGCAGTGACAGGTTTACAATGGCTCCAGTGGCTCCATGGAGCCAGGTGCATGCTCAGAAGGGGCCCCAGACTGCTCCGCTTGCACTGCACCCTGAGACCCCACTGGTTCCCCCTGCCCATCACTTGCTCCTCTCGGTCTGCTTGCTGGCTGGCTGAGGGTTCCTCTCTGCCCCCTGACTCCACCCCTTGCTCTTCTCAGCCTCCTGGTCGGACCCCAGTGCACCTCCGGCTCTGGGCAGTCTCTGCTTCCCACCGCCTGTGGGGCCCCACCTGTCTCCCCGGAGCTGAGCCGCCTGGGGCTGGTGCAGAAATCAGCCAGGTGTGGGGGGAGACAGTGCAGAGGGCTTGGCTGGGCCCCTCCAGGCAAGTGCATCTTGAGGGAGCCTGGCCGGGGCAGGCCCTGGCCTGGCTGATCGTGCCACTCCCGGAGGACCAGAGCAATTCCTGGCCCTGGGATCAGCCCTGGCTGCGCTGCTGCTCAGCCCAGCAGACACAGTCAATTCCCAGCAGGGCTGGTGAGTGCGGCCAGGAGGCAGGGCTTGGGGGAAGAGGGTCTGTGGAGGTACTGGGCTGTGAAGGGGCAGGGAAGATCTGTGTGTGTTGGGGCATTAAGGAGTGGGGGTTCTGTGGGGGGGTGCTTGGTAATTGTGGTGGGGCTGTGGGCAGGGGTGGTGTTGTGCAGGGCGCTGTGCATTTATGGGTGGGTCAGGGGTGGGGTGGGGGGGGCGCTGGGCATAGTCGGTCCAGGAGGGCTCTAGCCACAGGGAGTTGGGGGTTTTTTGCGGAAGGGGGCTGTGTGATGTGGCATAGGCCCACCCCCGAGGGGACGGGGCATGCTGGCAGCACAGGGCCTGGGAGGCCACTATGCATCTGGCAACTGCTGATTTGTAAATAGTGCCCTTGCATTGGGAAGAGCAGGGTCACCCCTTCCTGTCATGCCCCATTGCCTCTGGCTGGCCCCTCACTCCGGGGACTGACCTCCTCACTCCATGCTCCATTGCCTCCATGGGGCCCACAAATATGTATGATACTGGGCCCACAAAAGGTTAATCCAGCCCTATTGGGCAGTTTGGAACAGCAACTGGGCTGAGCCAGCGCCCTGGGCCAGTGCTACATGTTCTATTTGCCAGGAGGGGGCACTCTTCATAACTGTCCTCATGCACAGCATCTATCCATCGCACTCTAGAGGCACCAGCTATCTTAAGTCCATAGCTCTCTCTGTATCTAACCCCATCCATCCCCCCTCCCCCATCTCACTCTCAGCACACTCATACCCCAGTCAGCAGGGCTAGCCCAGCCCAGCTGACAAAAAGGCATGGCTGACAGGGTGAAATGTGCGAATGCTGGAGCCCTAGATGGAAAGGTCAAAGAGCTCATCATGAGCATCCAGCTCAGGCCAGCCCTGCCCCCGCTCCTGGCATCCTGCATTGGCCCCTGACTCCTGTGGACTCTTGTCAAGGTTTCCAGGGCTGGGGCCTGCAGGTAATGAACCGACTGACAATTAAAGAATCTGCCTTTAATCTCACAGGGCAGTTTCTGAAAGGCACCCTGCTCAGTGCTGGGGAGGTGCCCCAGGGAATGGAGCCCTTAGTCTATCACAGGGGGAGGTGGGTAGGGGAACACATGAAGCGTTCCCTACTCTGCCCCTGCCTCCCAGGACCACACAGCCCTGCTTTGGGGCTGCTTCTCCAGGGGCCACAGGGCAACTCAAGTCCAGACAGTTCTTGGCCTCTCTGCTGAGTCTGCCCTTAGTGGCAAGCAGGCAGAGTGGAGAGCTGGAGCTGAACCCCAAGACACCTGCACTGCTGTTGGGTAGGTGGACTGCACCACTGGACTGATGTGAATGCTGTGAGATTCCTGTGGCAGCCAGTTCCCGGGAAAAGGCAGCGGGGGCGGGGTGGGTCAGGGTCGTGCCACATATGCACATTTACAAAATATAAAGAAACCTCACACCCATGCAGGGCCCAGAGCCAAGCACTCCAAAGTTAGCCATGCCTGTGTGACCTTAGCTCTTTCCCTGGGGCATCTGTGCTTAGGGACAGGTTTTCACAACAGGGTCGCAGAGTATTTTTTCTCCCAGTAGTTATGATCAGGGTTTGAGCCCAGCACTTTCAGACCCATAGCACAGTCCCCTTGTTGCAGTAGTGAATATAGGTCCCAGCTGACCCAGCACCTCCTCAGTTCCTTCTTACCGCCAGTGATGGTCACTGGAACTGCAGTCACTTGCTTCACAAGTGCTTGCCTTAGCTTATTCTGCTTGTTACCTGTTATAGTTTAATAGTTCTTAGTTTTATAGTGTTAAGTAGTTAAGTTAGTTAGTGACAAGAGTAATTGGAGTGGGATACTTTCCCCCACCCCATATCCTTCCCCTGGGTGCCGGATATGTCTCGGTTCCATGGGTTTAAACCCTGCGAAACCTGCCATTAGCCCATGCCAATGGGCTACTCCCACAACTCTTGCCTTAAGTGCGTCTTTTCCAGACACCACACAGAGAGATGCAAGATTTGCAAGGCATTCTGCCCGAGGACGAAGAAAGAGCGGGACTTCAGGCTCAAGCAGCTCCTGATGGAGGCAGCTCTTTGTCCTCAACCGGCCCTGGACCAGCAGGATCTGACACCAAGTGCATCTGTGCAAAGTGCCCCAGCCTCTGTACGTTACACGGTGCCGAGGAAGGACTCTGGCCAAAGAGACCCTCAGCACCGGTGCTCCCCGGCACCACAGACAGTGGAGGCAACCCAGCACTGCTCCCATTCCCCAGTGCCACACAAGCGGCACAGGAAGATGGGACAGGGGCTACTCCCCTGGGCCGAAGTCAGCCGTGTCGGCTGCCATGACCGGGGTGTGTTCGTTGCGGGAATACCCGGTGCAGAAGTCATAGGAGACAGCACTGTCAACTTCAGTCCCTCAAAGGGGGCTGTCGAGTCTGGTGCTTGCAGACTCTCCTGACTGAGATTGCTAGGCAGAGGAGTGAGAGCTTCCCTCCACCCTGGAGGCTTTCGAGGCTACGAGGGATCTGATTGCCATGACAGCACCTCAGTCCCTGGCTGGCAGAGACAGACCTCCAGTGCCGCACGGCACCGTCCAGAGGCAAACCTGCCATGATTAGGTGGTAGCTATTGCCAACACGGCACCACCCCCCATAGCACCGCTCCACGACTCCTCCTTCATGGCACCATTCGCCAACAACGGCCTCCAGATGGGGTTCCCCGGTACCATCTAGACAATGCTCCCCATCTCTGGCACCAAGACGACTATCTCTGGTGCGGATGGCGCAGCACTGGTCTCTGGCTGAGTGGCACCGGTACCCAACACTGATTGAGCAGCACTGATCCCTGGCGCCAGTTGAAAGGCACCGGCCACTCGGCACTGCTCCTCAGCGCAATACCACTCAGCACCACCATGGTCCTCATGATCCCGGTCCAGATGATCGGACTCTGATGCCAAGTCATGTTACTCACAGAGCAGCCGGTACCAGTCTGACAGGTGCCGGCGCAGGCAGGATGTGGGCATGGTGCCCTGGCAGCCACAGTGGCAACTGCCCTCACAATGGCTCTTTTGGACCCCCTGGGCCTACCACCAGGTACAGAGCTCCTTTTCCACGGGCTCACAATTGGTGGTCTCCGAGGGACATGCACTCCCGCTGACCAGGGATCATCCTACGCCTTGGGGTTCCGGGACATCGTCGGCCCATGGCACCTGGCCTGAACCACTGCCTGAACCCACCCCCGACATGGGGATGGGCGTCAGCACCGAGGGCCACAGTGCCAAACATTACGATGCCAGAGAGCTGGAAGGACAGGAGGGCCCAGCACCACCTCTGGCTTCATCATCTTCATTGCCGGACAAAGCAGTGGCAGGGGCCTTCGCCTTGGGACCACCACCTATTGATAGCAAGGCCCATCAGGCAGGGGCAGCAGGGACTGACCGACTCCAAAATCCAAGAAGTCAAAAAAGATGGACCTTTTTGGCTGAAAGGTCTATTCGACTGGGAGGCTGCAGCTGAGGATAGCTAACCAGCAAGCTATCCTCAGTAGGTACAACTTCAATTCATGGACCTCCATGTTCAAGTTTAAGGAATTGGTGCAGCCAGACTCAAGAGCAGAGTTCATGGCAATAGTGGAGGAGGGCAAGGCAATGGTACAGAACTCTTTACAGGCCTCACTGGATGATGCAGACACTGCTGCGTGAACCATGTCCTCAGGCATTGCCATGAGGAGAAGCTCATGGCTTCAGGCATCTGGGCTTCCCCTGGAAGTGAAACAAACACTGCAGGACCTGCTGTTAGACAGTGCAGGCCTTTTTGTGGAGCAAATAGACTCCAGGCTGCATAACCTTAAAGACTCCCAGGCTACTATAAAGTTATTGGACATGCACGCACCGGCAATCCAACGCAAACGCTTCAAGCCCCAGCCGCAACAACACCCCATCCTCCTCGGCCAAGGCAGCAGTTCTATAGAAAGAGGGGCAGGAATGGCAGGCACAAGCCGTACTATCCTCCGCCTGGACAAAGCCAGGGCCCAAAAGCCATTGTCAGGCTGAAAGCAGTCCTTTTGAAGATGCATCTGAGGAGGGCACACCAACCATAACTCCACATCCTTAACTATGTTTCCTGAATTGTCTGTCCCACTTCTACTGTCATTGGTCCCAAATAACATTGGATCGCTGGGTTCTTTGCATGGTAGAATTCTCTTCAATTCTGCTCCTTCTCTCCCTCCCACCCTCCTTCCCCATCCCTCTTCAGGGACCCTTCTCATAAGTAGCTGCTCATACAGGAGGTGCAGATGCTCCTTGCTTCAGGGGCAGTGGAGGAGGTTCCTCAGGAGCTAAGAGGCAAGGGATTCTACTCCTAATTATTCCCTCTCTGGATCTGGGAAACTAGTACACCGCCCTTGACCTCAAGGATGTGTACTTCCACATATCCATATGGCCTGCTCACAGATTATTCCTCCAGTTCGTGGTCAGCCACAACCATTATCAGTTCACAGTCCTCCCCTTGGCGTGTCAACAACCCCACGAGTGTTCACCAAATGCATGTTGGTCGTAGCAGCCTTCCTCCATCGGAGCAGGTGCAGGCAGAGCCGTCCCTTGGGTAGGGCAAATTGGGGCAACCACTCCGGGCCCTGCACTTTGGAGGTCCCCACGCGACTGGGGTCTTGGCTGCTGCCCTTCACGCCCGAGGTCTCGGCTGCCACCCCGTACACCCAGAGCCCAGCCATCAATGCAGAGTGAGGCCCCCAAGCCAGCAGGGACTGATTTGTCCCGGGCTCCGCACCCCACTAGACACGGCCCTGGGTGTAGGTATACCCGTACCTTGACAACTGGCTGCTCAGGGGGTGTTCCAGGGAACAGATGGAGACTCAAGTTCACTTTGTCAGGTCCATCTTCGACATGTTGGGTCTCCTCACTATGAGCAAACCAACCATATTACCAACCCAAAGAATAGAGTTAATCGGGGAGGTGTTGGACTCAGTCCATGCGAGGGCATTTCTGCTGGAGGCCCACTTACAAGCATTGACGGACATCATACAAGACCTCAGACGGTATCCTACTACTACAATAAGGGGGTGCCTGAGTCGTCTTAGACACGTCAGCATGCATGTACATGGTACGGCATGCCAGACTGAGGTTCAGACCTCTCCAAGCTTGACTAACGTTGGTCTACCGTCCAGGTCGCAATGGCCTGGAATCTGTGATCACTATTCTGGCCCAAGTGTTAGAGTCCCTCCAATGGTGGCTCAACCCTCAAATGGTGTGAGAAGGAGTCCTCTTCAACAGCCCCCAGGCCTTTCTGTCCCTGGTAACAGATGCGTCAGTGCTGGGATGGGGCATGCACCTGGGAGACATCCAGACACAGGGCTTCTGGTCTCAGGACAAGCTCTTGTTTCATATCAAGATCAAGGAGTTGAGGGCATCTCACTAGCGTGCCAAACCTTCCAAGTTCGTCTGCAAGGGCAGTGTGTGGTGGTTATGACAGACAACATGACTGCCATTGTTTACATTAACAAGCAGGGTGGAGCCCGTTCCTCTCCCCTACGTCGGGAAGCCCAGCAATTGTGGAAGTTCTGCATAGCCCATGCCATTCATCTGGAAGCATCCTACATCCGAAGTGCCCAGAACAAGCTAGCAGACTACCACAGCAGATCCTTCCGCAACCACGAGTGGTCCATCTGCCCGGATGTCATACACATCATCTTCCAGAGGTGGGGGGTCTGCCCAAGTCAATCTGTTTGCCACACGAAGCAACAGAAAGTACCCGCAATTCTGTTCCTTCCAGAAGCACAGTCCAGGCTCACTTGCTTGCTTGCTCCTGGATGAGACGTGCTTTACGCATTCCCGCCATTCCCATTCGTAAACAAGGTTCTACTCAAGATTCACAGGGACAGGGTAGTGGTTATACTGGTGGCACCAGCGTGGCCTCACCAACACTGGTACACCACTCTGCTGGAGCTGTTGGTGGGTGCCCCAATTACATTGCCACTGTTACCAGACCTGATCACCCAAGACCATGGTCACTTTCACCACCACGACCTCCAGTCTCTCCATCTCACAGCCTGGAAGCTTCATGGCTAAACCTCATGGAGCTCATGTGCTCAGAGCCAGTGAGGAAGGTCCTACTTGGTAGCAGAAAACCCTCCACTAAGGCTATGTACATGGCAAAGTGGAAGAGGTTTGCAATCTGGTGTTCTCAGGGCCGCACACCCCCACTACAGGTGCCCATACCACTCATCCTGGAGTACCTACTGCATCTGAAACAGGAGGGTCTTGCATCAGCAGGGTCATCCATCAAGGTGCACCTGGCAGCCATTTCAGCCTTCTACCCAGGACTAGCCGGCTGTTCCATCTTTGCCAACCCCATGGTCACCCATTTCCTTAAGGGCCTGGAATGTCTGCACCCACAGATCAGACAACCAGTTCCGGTGTGGGACCTTAACCTGGTCCTTTCCATACTAATGGGGCCCCCATTTGAACCGCTGGTGACTTGTTCGCTCCTCTACCTATCATAGAAAGTTGCCTTTCTGGTCACCATTACCTCAGCAAGTAGGGTGTCAGAGCTAAAGGCCCCCACCTCCAACCCCCACTACAGGGTCGTCTTTAAGGACAAGGTGCAACTCACATCTCACCTGGTCTTTCTTCCAAAGGTGGTGTCCCAATTCCACACCACACTGGACATTTTTCTACCCATGTTCTACCTTAAGCATCACAACAGTAGCCGAGAGTAGAGGCTCCATTCACTGGATGTTCGGCAAGCGCTGGCCTTTTACATAGAGCGCACGAAGCCATTCTGGAAGTCGAACCAGCTGTGGCAGACCAAATGAAAGGACTCCCGGTCTCATCACAGAGAATCTCATCGTGGATCACGTCCTGCATCCAGACATGCTACAAGTTAGCCAAGGTTCCAGCACCTGCACTAATGGCGCAGGCCTCATCGGTGACATTTCTGGCCTAGGTCCTGATACAAGAGATCTGCAGGGTGGCAACGTGGTCCTTGGTTCATACCTTCACCTCTCATTACGCCATCACCCAGCATGCCAGAGATGATGCAGCTTTCAGCAGAGCGGTGTTCCAATCAGCGATTCATAGAATATCGGGGTTGGAAGGGACCACAGGAGGTCATCTAGTCCAACCCCCTGCTCAAAGCAGGACCAATCCCCAATTTTTGCCCCAGATCCCTAAATAGTCCCCTCAAGGATTCAACTCACAACCCTGGGTTTAGCAGGCCAGTGCTCAAACCCCTGAGCTATCCCTCCCCCACATAACGCCAACCCCACTGTCTAGGTAGGGCTTGGGAGTCCCCTAATTGGAATTGATATGTGCAAGTGCTCGAAGAAGAAAAATGGTTACTCACCTTCTCGTAACTGTTGTTCCCTGAGACGTGTTGCTCATGTCCATTCCAGATCCACCCGCCTTCCCCTCTCTCAGAGTAGCCGGCAAGAAGGCGCTGAGGAGGCACTGGGTCGGCAGGGTCAAATATTGAGCGCTATGAAGGCACCACTCCAGGGGGCTCCAGAGCTGACCCAAAGGTACGCCCTGCCAAGGGCATACACACACCTAATTGGAATGGATGTGAGCAACACATCTCAAAGAACAACAGTGATGAGAAGGCGAGTAACCGTTTTTTATCCTCCAAGTGACCCAGCCCCTAGCAAGAGATGTGGCATGCACATTGCCAGCGAGTTACATGACTGCTTGCTAGGCAGAACTAGAATGCAGGAGACCAGGACACTTGGCTGCCTGGCTCTGGGAGTGTGTCTAGTGGTTTGAGACCGGTCAGCTAAGCCCATGGAGGTAACAGACCCTTTCTGGAAGGCAGCATGGCTGAGACTTGGAGCTGCTGTACTGGGGATCCGGGTTCTGCCCAGGCTGCTGTGCCATCCCATTGGGGCAGCTTGCTCGCTAAGGACAATTCAGAAGTGTACAGAGCCCCTAGCAGGAGCAGGTGGAAGAGAGGAGATTCAAAGGTGCAGTGCCCTGGCTCCATGCATCTGTCCCCAGGCTGCTGGACAGGGGTAGTCTCTCTGGCCAGGGCTGGGGAGTCAGGCCTGGCCACAGTTCCAGGCCGGGGCCAGCACCTGAACCCAGGACTGACCTGCAAAAGCCAGGGTGGGGAGCAGCTGAATGCTTAGGGATCTGCCTGCAGGAACCGCGCAGCCTCATTCTCCCTATGCCGGGCCGAGGGCTCCTCACAACATCACCCCCCAAACAGGGCTGTGGGAGACTCTCAGCTTTGGCCAACCCAGCCCCTTGCAGCCCAAACCACCCAGTCCAGCCAGCATCTCTGGCCAGGAGGTGACACCTCGTGGTGAAGGTTGGTATGGCACCAGTGACCTTGGGCAGATGGGTCCAGCCAACTCAGACAGCGTTAGCCTGGCCTGCCAGGTCTCCCCCTTTCAGAGCCTCATCTGCCTGAGAGAGCCTGGGTGGGAGGCTGCAGGTAATGTGGGGCGGGGACAACGAGGTGGCCCCGGGCTGGGCAGGGAAGTGTCACTCAGCAGGGGAGACACATGGGGTGGTCACATGTCCTCCCCTTTAGTTTGTGCCCCCCCAAGTCGTAACTTGCCCCCTCCCCGGGGGTGGGGGGGGGAGAGACAGTAGTCACAGTGTAGGGATTGGATTTAGACCTCTGAGTTGGTCCATTGGCATTTAACAGAGGTGCTGGTGTCTTAACAGGGGCACATCAACTCCCCTCACAGACACTTCATCTCCACAGAAGGCTTCTGTGGTATTTCCCCAGCTGTGCAGATCCCACATTCTTGTGAGCACGGGAAGGGTGGCTGGAGTTAAAATAATGGAACAGTGAACACTGAGACATTTAGCAGGCTGGGACCTTAACTATTGACTTTCCCATGTGCATTCACAAGCCTGACATCAACTCCTGCCTGGAGCAAAGAGAGGAGCCCTTTGTCCCAGCTGCCCAGGGCCTTGAGGAACCAGAGATCCTGAGAGGCATCTACACAGATGCGGGATGGGATAAAGCACCTCCAAACCCATCGATCGAGTGAAATGAAATGCTGGGACCCTGGGAAAGTGGCATGAGCGCCCCCAGCTCTGCTTCCTCTTGTGAGCTCTGCAGAGGCAGGTGTCAGCTGGAGATGTGAGGTGTTTGCCATAGCTCTGAGCATCCCCTTTCTGCCTGGGGGGATTTGCCCCCGAGTACCATAGAGTTCTAGAGCCATAAAACAAAACATAAACGTACAGTCCTGAGGCCAGAAGGGACCATTATGCCCATCCAGTCTGGCCTCCTCAATCACCCAGGCCAGAGAACCTCCTCTGGAGAATCCTGCATCTAGCCCAGTGGCTAGTGACGGAGCCAGAAAGGATCTTAGGGATCCAAAGAGAGAGAGAGACCTTTGCAGTCCCTCCAGTCTGTCGCCTTCCCTTTCATTTCCTAGCTGTCCTCTCCCATCTCCTCCCTTCAGCAGATGGACACCGTGCATTCAGCTCTGGGGTTCATGCCCTGGGAACAGTGGTTATTGGTGACACACCTGTGTGCGGTTCCTATTCCTGAGATTCCCTGTCTCCCACCACCGGGGACGGCTCGTGCCCAGACGGCCTCTTTATCCCAGATGATGATGGGATTTTGTCTCCAACTCGAGAGTCCTCACCTGGAAATCCCAGCTGGAGAGTGAGTGAAACAGTGGGCACCCTGTGGAGCTGCACAGAGATAAACCCCCTGTTAGGATATAGATATTCAGGCCTGTCTGTAAAGGCCTGTACTTTAAGTATTTAGGTGTATTCTTATCACTTGGCTAGTTAGGGGTATAAAAGAAAGAATCAAAATCACTGTCTGCCAATGTAAGGTCCTTCTCTTACTGTAACAGTCTGGGGCCCTGTTCTTAGGCTAAGGCCTTCGGCTAAGCAACAGAGGCAGCCATAAGCTGGAAAGCGACCGGTCACATCCTCACATTCCAAACTAGTCACATGGAAAGAAGGTGCTATTGGGCTGTTAGGAATACAATCCTGTCCTGATAGTGCCTATCAGCTCCAGAGAAAGGGAAGTGCCTAGAAAATGTAAAAGAAAACTTAGTTTGATAGCATCCTGTCTGGCAAGAACTCACTTATCAATACTGGGATGTGAAATCCTCACTTCTGTATTGTCTTGCCATTATAGTTCCCACTTTGCTATTGTTTGTCTGTATAATCTCTGTCTGGTTCTGTGATTGTTCCTGTCTGCTGTATAATTAATTTTGCTGGGTGTAAACTAAGGTGGTGGGATATAATTGGTTACATAATCATGTTACAATATGTTGGGATTGGTTAGTTAAATTTTAGTAGAATGATTGGTTAAGGTATAGCTAAGAATATTACTATATAAATTAGGGGCAAACAGGAAGTAAGTTGGGATTCGGAAATAAGGAAAAGGAACTTGTATTTAAGCTTGCTGGAAGTTCACCCCAATAAACATCGAATTGTTTGCACCTTTGGACTTCGGGTATTGTTGCTCTCTGTTCATGTGAGAAGGACCAGGGAAGTGGGAGAGTGAAGGAATAAGCTCTCTAACACCCCCTCCTTGCACTGACTATGGGGGGCATCACAGCTGGTGTTGCATCAGACACCCTGCTGAATAGAAACCAGCAGTGCTGCATCCTCTGGTCCCACAGGGCCCCATCCCACCAGACACCTTCTACATCACACGCCATTCAAGGCATGTGGGGTCAGCTGTGAGTTGTGGGCTTGGGCAAAGGGAGCACATTCCTGGGGTGATTAATTGCTTGGGAATCATGTAATGGGTGGCATTGGGGTGGAAACCAGAGGAGAAGGATTCCTGGCTGCAACCTTAGCCTGCTGGACAAGTCTCCTTGGGCAAGTCACTGCCCCGCTCTCTGCCTCAGTTTCCCTATGGGTAAAATGGGGATAATGTTACTGACCTTTGTAAAACACTTTGAGGTCTAGTGATGAAAAGCACTAGAAAAGAGCTGGGTCTTACTATTTTGTTATTAAGGAGCACTTAAAAGGGTCAGTTTCACAAAGCTGAAAACAGAGATGAGTCAAATGAGCTGGGAGAAAGGATTTAATCAGAAAATTGTTAATGGTATTTTGGAGTTGTATAAGAACATTGTATTAGATGTCCAAAAAGCCAAAATTCCTCAATCAAGAAAGAAGGATACACAGGTGGAAAAAAAGACCCCAACAACCTAGCTTAGAGGAGAAGTGAAAGCAGCTTGTGACAAAGTTCCTCCTCTGCCTTGGTGGGTCCTGCACTTTCTGGCGGATTTGCTTGCCTCAGAGGTTCACGGCAGCCCTCAGTTTGGCCACTTTTGTTAGAGGCTCAAACCTGCCGTTCACTCAGTGAATCTTGCTAACCTCACCACTGGCCAGCATGGGGAAAATGGAGTCTCTGTTGTCTCACCTAGTGGGTCGGGGACAGGCCAGATCCCTTTCCAAATTAGATCTTCCCCTCTGGTGTGTCTCACAGACCAGGTCAACTCCTCCTGTGTCAGATAGGAAATTGGGGAAACCAGGCCCACCCTCTACACCAGGTTCCAGCCCAGGGCCCTGTGGATAGCAGCTGTCTACAACATCTCCTGTATCAGCTGTGTGACAGCTACAACTCCCTGGGCTACTTCCCCATGGCCTCCCCCCAGCACCTTCTTTATCCTCACCACAGGACCTTCCTCCTGAAGTCTGAAAACACTTGTACTCCTCAGTAGCTCATCTTCTCACTCCCTGTTTCTTGCGTGCCCCCCACTAACTGATGGGAGATCCTTTTTAAACCAGGTGTCCTGATTAGCCTGCCTGCCTTAATTGATTCTAGTAAGTTCTTAATTGGCTCCAGGTGTCTTAATTAGCTTGCCTGTCTTAATTGGTTCTAGCAGGTTCCTGAGTGCTCTAGGACAGCCCTTGCTCTGTTCACTCAGGGAACTGAAAACTATTCATCCAGTGGCCAGTATATTTACCTTCTACCAGACTCCTGCACCCAACTGGTCTGGGTCTATCACACAACTATAAAAAAATACAAGTTGTAACATGGGGGGGGGGGGGGGAGGAAATATAAGTTAGATGCTAGGAATTGTAGAAAATTGCTAAGGGAAGCAAAAGGACACAAGGAGTTATTTATGGCCAGCTGAGTTAAGGACAATAAAAACACATTTTAAGAATATTCAGAACAAAAGGAAACCTAACAATGGTATTTGTCCATTACTAGGTGGAAATGGTAGAGCTGACAATAACAGTGTAGAAGAGGCCAAAGTGTTCAATAAATATTTCTGTTTTCCATTTGGGAAAATGCCAGATAATGTATCCGTGTTATATGATGGTGAGCAATAGTCACTGTTGGAATAGAAAGTAAGTAGGATGTTAACAGTAGCTACTTTTAAAGCAGCAGTTCCAGATAACTTGCATCTAGGAGTTTTAAAAGAGCTGGCTGAGGAGCTTGCTCACCCATTAATGCTGATTTTCGATAAGTACACTGGGGAAGTTCCAGAGGACTGGAAAAAAGCTCATGTTATGCCAGTATTATAAAAGGGTAAATAGGACACCCTGGGTAATTGTAGGCCTGTCAGACTGGCATTGATCCCAGGCAAAATAATGGAATAGTAGACATCCAACTCAATCAATAAAGAAATAAAGCAGGGCAATATAATTAATGCCAATAGCAAGGGTTTATAGAAAATAGATCTGCTCAAACTAATTTGATATCTTTTTTTGATGTGATTACAAGTTTGGTTGATAAAGGTAATACCGTTGATGTAGTATACTTAGAATTTTATGAGGCATTTGACTTGTTAACATACAGCATTTTGATGAAGTAACTAGAACAGTACGAAATTAACATGGTGACACCTGTTAAATGGATTAAAAACTGGCAGGCTGACAGGTCTCAAAAGGTAACTGTAAACAGGGAATCCTCACTGATGGGTGTTTCCAGCGGGGTCCCACAGGGATTGGATCTTGGCACTACGCTGTTTAATATTTTTATCAATGACTTGGAAGAAGGCAAAAAATCATCACTGATAAAGTTTGCAGACAATACAAACATTGGAGGAATGGTAAATAAAGAAGAAGACAGGTCACTGATACAGAGCGGTCTGGATCAAATGGTAAACAGGGTTCAAGGAAACAATGTGCAGTTCAATATGGCCAAATGTAAATGTACATTGAGGAACAAAGAACCCAGGCCACACTTACTGGATGGGGGGAATCTATCCTGGGAAGCAGCGACTCTGAAAAAGACTTGGAGATCATCTTGGACAATCGGCTGAATGTGAGCTGCCAATGTGACACTGTGCCAAAAGGGCTAATGTGATCTTTGGATGTATAAACAGGGGAACCTTTAGTAGGAGCAAAGAGGTTATTTCACCTCTGTGTGTGGCACTGGTGTGATTGCTGCTGGAATCCTGTGTCCAGTTCTGGTGCCCACAATTTAAGAGGATGTAGAAACATTGGAGAGATTCAGAGAAGAGCTGCCAGAATGATGAAAGGATTGGAAAACCTGCCTTACAGTGAGACTTAAGGAACTCTATCTATTTAGCTTAGCAAAGAGAAGGTTAAGGGTTAGGTTAAGGTAAAGCTTAATTACTTGGTCCTAGTTTCTAAGTACCTACTTGGAAGCAGAAATTCTATAATGGGCTCTTCAAGATCCAATCTTTGGAAATTGGAGCCAGACAAATTCAGTCTGGAAATAAGGCACACATTTTTAACAGCCAACAGTTGTGGCAGATTCCCCATATTTCCAAATTTCTTGATCAAGGTCCACACTCCAGGGAAAATTTTAAAAAATAATAACAATAATAATGATAAGTAAGTAAGTAGAAAGATTTCAAGTTCCGTTCAGAAGCATCTGGCGGTCCGGATTTGGCCAGCAGTCCGCCTATTGACTACCCCGGTGTAGGGGCCTTTGCTGGCACTCCTGTTCATGTGATCTGCCTAGCACAAGGGGCACAGGAATAAGGCTGCTGGAAAGCATACTGCTCCCTTGTTACGTAGCCTTTAGTCAACCACGTGGCGGGGAGGTTTATGGACGCAGCATGGGATGCACTGGCCAGGTGCATGGTGCCAGAGCATTCCAGAGATCTGGCATTTACCTGTTTGGACAAGAAGGGGATTTAGTCCCCACCACATGATATGGCTATCGGTGGGGTGTCTGTGCCCACTATTCTGTGGGTGGCCAGGCCCACCCCCTGCCCTGGCTAATGAAGCTGAACCCTGATGAGAGAGCACCTGGCAGCAGAAGGCCACTCACCCCCAGAGCAGTTGCTGGATGGTGGGGGAGTGTGCCTGGGGCAGGCTAAAGGCAAGAGAGTGCTGCCTACAAATGCATCGTTTGTTCCCGGGGGTGCTGGGTCTAGGAGAGCAAGGGGCATGAGGGAGGCCCTGTGTGTCCTCAGCCTTGCTCTGCAGGGGGAGATGAAATCCCATGGAGACACTGGCTCACCTGTACTGTCCATAGCAATGTCTGTATCATTTATCCATGGCTCTATTAAACTTCCCACCCTTCAGGCTATATTGAAAAGGTGTGCGCCTGGAGTCAGGTGCCATTTCTTCAAAAGGGTGTTGGGCTGTGATGCATCACCAGCCCATCACCCAGGCCCTCACCTCCCTGGGGTTAGGGGCTCCTGCCAGGGGCACAACAAAGTGGGGCAGGGCAGCCCCCGTATCTTTGGCCCTAGACCCTACTACACATTCACAGTGCCTGTCTCTCTGGTGGGAGGGAAGGGGGAGATGTCCCGGCCCAGCCTGTCTGGTGGGAGGGGAGGAAGGAGACATCCTGGACGTTTCTGGTCTCTCTGGTGGGAGGGAAGGGGACATTTCCCGGCGGGTCCCAGTCTCTCTGGTAGAAGGGATGGGGGAGAGATCCTGGCCAGTCTCTGTCTCTCTGGTGGGAGGGAAGGGGGCAAGATGTCCCAGCTGGGCCTGGTCTGTCTGGTGGGAGGGTGTGACAAAGTGGGAAAGTTCTTAATGTTTTGTCTGAATAGTGTGCATCCCTCAGTTTCCCCTGTATTTTACTCAAGTATCTAGGGGGTGGAACAAGGGTGTGTGATTGTTGCAGAGACCCCTGGCGGGCATATGTGACTGCCAGCTGGCTGCCTGGGCACAGACAATGGCCGACACTCTGTATCCTGGCAACTGCAAGAGCCAGCTGGAGGTGTTGGAGAACAAAGCCAGAGGTGGAGGCAAAAGGACCTGCTTGCCTGGGAAAAAGACAGAGGAGGGCAGCTGGGCGTGAGTGAGGCTCGGCTGCTGGAAGCTGGTCCATCTGAGGTTGGGGAACTTGAGAGGGGAGAGCTCTGGGTTCAGGAATCCCCACTCTCCCTCCAGGATGGACTTCGCTGAATGTTCCAATTTTCTGTGCTGATGAGTCTGCTCTACGCTATGTTCCTGACCACTAATAACCTGTCTATGTTACCTGCTGGCTGGGGTCACTGCTGACTCCGGGGGTGGGGTACATGGCCCCTTGGGGGGTAAAGCTTCCCCATGTGTCCCATCCAGGGGTACTCCCTGCGGGGAGCTCATGGCATGGAGCAGGGCACTGAGTGCTCTGAGGTCAGACACAGGAGGCTGCGCTAGGCAGACTGAGCCCCGAGGGGTATCACGCTGTCTGAACCACATTCAGAGTGGTTCTGGAGCACCGAGTCTGTGCACTGTGACAGAGGGGAGGGGGAGAGGTCCTGGCCAGTCTCTGTCACCTGGGGCTGGCCCTTGGAGATGAGGAAGAAGCAGCAGTTGCAGCTGCCAGAGACCAGCACAGCAGAAATGGGAGCAGCAGCTCCTCCTGGGGCTTCGACCCCTTGGAATCCCCAGACCCGGCTCCTCACTGCCCAGTACCCTGGGCCCCCATCTCCTCACGCTGCCTCCTCCAGCCCACTCTGGGAGGAGAGGTGGTGGCTTGGCGAGGACATACATGTGTCAGATGACAATGGGAAGTGGGGGACCCCTCATGACACAACGCATGCGTAAAGCAGGAGCCCGCTGAGGAGGAGATTGGGAACATAGTGCGTGTAACCTGGGCCCTGTCCCCAGGAAAATTCTGGGTGTGCCCCACCTCATTCTGCATCATGTGCCATGAACATTCCTAGGCACACATGCTGCCCTCGACAGTGTCTCCACGTACAGAGAGCACAGCCCAGAACACGGAGGGCACTGTGCCCTGGAGATGAACTTCCCCAGCCCAGGACTCCACAGAGGAGCTGGTGAATGCACACTGAAAGTGGGGGCTGCTGGAGGCCAATGGCCTCCTGCATGGGAGGCAGCACTGGTGTTACCAGATTGCAGTGCAGGGGCTGAGCCCAGGGAGGTCTCAGCATTACGCAGGGATGGGGTGGTTCTCTCTTTATGGGGTGACTCAACAGGGGTTACCTTTACCCAGGAGCCAACATGGTGCTGGGGGAGCTGTGTTTCTGGCAGTGCCGAGTGCCTGGCCCTGGTAACTCACTGGGCAATGATGCAGGAGCCAGAAGTGCCAGCACTACCCAGGAAAAGGGGTAGGGCTGGTTCTGTGCATTGTGGAGATAAACTAGGGCAGGGGTTCTCACAACAATTTTTTGGTGGCCTCAGAGTCCAATCCCTGCTAGCAGCCCTGGGGGAGGGGCTGCTGCTTTGTCTCACCCCGCCCATCACTGCCCAGGAGGCTGTGGCTGCAAGAAACACCTGCCTGCACTTGAGAAACACTGAAGTAGGGGGTCATGAACTTCATTGCATCTGTCGGCCAAGCTCATTGCCTGTACCAGGTGCACCTTGCATCCCTCCACCCCTTGCCAGGCTCCCTGGGGACTCCTCTGCCATCCGCTCTATTTCAGGGTTCCCCTGGAACTCCCCCTGTGATGGGTTGGATCACAGAAAACCCCTTGGGAACTGCCAACTGATGTGCTGAGACGACTCCTAACCCATTTTTCCTGCCAGCCTTGGACTCCAGAACCTTGCCAGTTTGAGCCAGGCATGCTACCCTGTGCAAACACAGACCAGGTCTCAACCACATTCCACACAAGCTGCAGCCTTAACTGAAAACAGCTTAAGAAGAGTTCCTGTCTCCAACACTCAGATGCCCACTCCCTATGGGGTCCAAACCCCAAATAAATCAGTTCTACCCTGTATAAAGCTTATACAGGGTAAAATCATAAATTGTTCACCCTTTGTAACACTGATAGAGAGATATGCACAGCTGTTTGCCGCCCTGGTATTAATATATACTCTGGGTTAAATAATAAGTAAAAAGTGACTTTATTAAATACAAAAAGTAGCATTTAGGTCGTTCCAAGTAATAACAGACAGAACAATGTAAATTACCAAACAAAACCTAATACAGTAAAAAAGTGATTACAGATGAAATCTCACCCTCAGAGATGTTCCAGTAAGCCTCTTTTACAGACTATCCTCCTTCTACTCTAGGTCCAGCATTCACTCATACCCCAGTGGTTACTGTCCTTTGTTCCAGTTTCTTTCAGGTGTCCTTTGGGGGTGGAGAGGCTACCTCTTGAGCCAGCTGAAGACAAAATGGAGGGGTTTGCCAGGGGCTTAAATAGACTTCCTCTTGTGGGTGGACTCCCCTCCCTCCCCCTGTGTAGAATCCCAGCTCAAGATGGAGTTTTGGAGTTATATGGACAAGTCACATGTCCATGCATGACTCAGTTCCTTACAATTGGCAGCCATTGTTTACATGCTACCTTGAAAGTCCTCAGGTAGACTTCTCATATACATTTAAGTCTTCCGAGATCTATCATCTGTTAAGTGTTGCTTGATTGGACACTTAACTTGCAAATTCCTTTCTAAAGAAGCTGACCAAAGTCAGACTTACTAAGGCTACTTAAAATCAAAAAAGTATACAGCCAATATTCATAACTTTGAATACAAAAATGATACATGCATATGAATAGGATGAATATATTCAGTAGATCATGACCTTTGCAGCGATATATTACATGGCATATGTAGCATAAAACATATTCCTCTTATGTCATATTTACATTCATAAGCATATTTCCATAAAGCATTATGGAGTGAAACGTAACCTCCTTCTCCTAAACTTACTGCCAGAAACTTGGACACTGTCCACTGTGGAGGCAGTACATGTAAAATCCCCTGGTTACTTTTCTTTTTAGTACCTTTAAACCACGTGATGTTATTTATACATGTTTTAGCAAGTTTCGGGGTTCCTAGCCCCTGGGTGCTTGAAAACAGGTTGGGGTGGAGTACTGCTAACAGAATGCAGACAGCAATATCTTTTAAAGTATAGGTGTCTTGGCATTTAGCCACCAACACCATGAGGTGGCATGCCTCAGTTTCCCCTTCCACAAAGCAGCATGGGCCTGTTATGCCTTTGCTGCTGTGCTAAGCTTCCAGCCCATTTACAGGTATAAGCTGAAAAGTAACAGGCTTCGGGGACTGTCTTGTTACCATTCCTAGCATGTACAAAAGTTTTTTTCATGTATCAGGTATGTTCCACATCTTTAAAGGGTTTACCACTAGTATTAACTCCTTTGTCTTGACCCATAGATGAAGTAGCAAAAGACACAAGATTAACAGCAAATCTACGGTGGACAGGCTTTGTTTATATAATTTAGCTTGTTTAGTGTTTATTGCATTTTTCCATTTCTTTGGGTACCCTGATAGGCACTCTGATGCAGATTCTTCTGCCTCTTTGGAGAAGGCTTTTAATTCAGGTATGTGTTTGAGGCTTTGGCCAGGAAAGGGTGTACTGCAACCATGCCTGTCCTCGGGCCCTCCCTCTGAAATTTCCCCACCCCCTTGTGGAGTTTCCCAAGAGCAGAGTTCTCCCCTCAGCCTTGAAGAGACAGTGTTATTTTTTACAAGGGTGGCAGGAATAACATTATTTAATGGAGTGCTTTGGATTGGTAAGATCCCCTCGGACACACCACTCTTTGCCCCCAACAAGTCAGCTGGATGGACTCCCCCCTACAGGAGATCTGACGGTTTCCCCAGGTATTGAAATTATGGGGGGTGTTCGAATTTACAGGAGGGTGTCCGGGCTGATGAGGGGTGAGACTGTGAGGGTGAAGGTGGGCTGTATGGCACCATAGTAAAAACTGAAAAATGTTTCATAACCATTTTATTAGATTTAACTCATGTTTTAAAATCATCACACAAATTAAAGTTGGCTACTCAAGCCTTCTATGAAGCACTACCTCTACATCCTTCTTGGTTTCTTGTTCTAATTTTGCACAACTCTGTTAATGAACTTCTTGAATGAAATGCATTCATCTTTGGTGGCTTCTCATGTGTCCGGTAGTTCCATTTCTTCAATTGATATGCTCATTAGGTCATTCACATGATCAGGCTGAAGGCGACTTCTTTCAGAACACAAAATTCTATTCAATGATGAAAAAGAATGCTCAACTGGAGAGAGTCCAGCGAAGGGCAACAAAAATGATTAGGGGTCTGGAACACATGAGTTATGAGGAGAGGCTGAGGGAGCTGGGATTGTTTAGCCTGCAGAAGAGAAGAATGAGGGGGGATTTGATAGCTGCTTTCAACTACCTGAAAGGGGGTTCCAAAGAGGATGGCTCTAAACTGTTCTCAATGGTAGCAGATGACAGAACGAGGAGTAATGGTCTCAAGTTGCAGTGGGGGAGGTTTAGATTGGATATTAGGAAAAACTTTTTCACTAAGAGGGTGGTGAAACACTGGAATGCGTTACCTAGGGAGGTGGTAGAATCTCCTTCCTTAGAGGTTTGTAAGGTCAGGCTTGACAAAGCCCTGGCTGGGATGATTTAACTGGGAATTGGTCCTGCTTCGAGCAGGGGGTTGGACTAGATGACCTTCTGGGGTCCCTTCCAACCCTGATATTCTATGATTCTATGATTCTAACTGTAGCTGTTGTGACTGGGAGTAGCAAGAGATGAATTCCTACTTCTTTCATCCCAGGAAACATAGCACAAATATCGGGTCGAGCCACTAGTGATGATAAAAAAGAAGTTAAAGTCACATCTTCATTCATTCATCATATGATATTGCACTCTGTGTTCAAATTCTCTATTCTGTCCTGAGCACATGGCAGCCCCATTGCTGGTAGTGCCTCACTCCACTCAACTGTTGGTGTTTTATAGGACAGGCAACTGTAAAAGCTACGTAGAGGTTGAGTAGAATCTAGAAGGTTTCAGAGTAACAGCCGTGTTAGTCTGTATTCGCAAAAAGAAAAGGAGTACTTGTGGCACCTTAGAGACTAACCAATTTATTTGAGTATAAGCTTTCCTGAGCTACAGCTCATGAAAGCTTATGCTCAGATAAATTGGTTAGTCTCTAAGGTGCCACAAGTACTTATTTTCTTTTTAGAATCTAGAAGTCACTGTTGTAGCTTTTTAAGAATCAAGTCTGTGTACTTTTTCAGTTGTCTTAACAGACACTTCTTGTCCTCTTCACTTAAGGATTCAATATAAATGCCTTCATTAGTCAACTTCTGGACTGAAGTCTTTGCTTCTTCCAGTACCTTTTCAATAGATAGCTCTCTGATTGATCCAAAGGTAGCTTCTATTGCTGGACAAAGATCTACTACTGTTGTAGCAGATGCCTGGATGGCATTGTTTAATGACCCAAGTGGTTTCAACAATAGACTTACGAGAGAGAGAATGGCAATAGTCTTCTCTGAATGTAGTAGCAAAAGTAATCCACCAGCCTCACTACTTAGATCCATCCCATCTTGGTAGATACTTTCCAAAGCCAATAATAACGGCTGGAGTAATTTTAAGACAACAGCCAAGGATCACTAATGAGAAAGCCAGAGGGTTTTCCCAGGTTGGACTAATATGAACTTCAGTCCCGGTGTATCTTCTATATTTTCCAAGATATTCAATCTTTTTGGACTCTTGCTGAAAAAAGAATATAATGCAGACATTAAATGTATAGCTTTTTAAATGTCTTTTGAAGAGTCTGCAGCTCATACTAGCACTAGTTGCAGTAGATGGCCTCTGCAGTGTGTATAGGAGAGATTAGGGTTACACTTTTCTCTGAGCAAAGCTTGTACTCCACCATGTCTTCCTGGGAAGTTTGCAGCTCCATCAAATGCACAAGCAGCCATCTGTTTGGGGTCCAATTGACAAGCATTTAACTCTTCTAAGATGTGGGTTGTCACAGATTCAGCCGATGTGTCTTCTATAACTTGTACATCTAGAAATTCATCTACTGGTCTACCACTGACATCAAGATAACGTACACAATGACTTAATACTTGATGTCCATTTGCATCAGTGCATTCATCAGCCATGTAGGCAAATTTTTTGAATGTGGTGAAACAGTTCTTCACTTTTTCAACTGTTGAGTCTTTCCCTGTTGCACCGCACATCTCTAGCCAGTCAGTTGAGTTTCTCGCAGAAAGATAGTGAGCATTTGCTGGTCTTGTTCAGAACCAGTGTTCAACTACAGGATGAACAAGTGACAATGCACTTAACATTGGCCTCCAGTTTGTAGTGTGTGGTATCTCTTGCTTAAATAGAAAGTATGATGCCACAGCCGTGTTTGTTGGCATGAACTGTGTTGTGTCTCCAGCATTCTTAACAGCCTCATTAAGTACTTCTAAAATTGGCTTTGAAAGTGGGCTTATAAGGCTTTCTGCATGTTGATGCAGCCCAGAGGCCTGGTGTTTTGCTGTTCTTTCACATAATTTGTCAGCATTGGCTTTGCTGATTGGTCTGACAAACCAAGCTCCTCCACTTTTACCAGTTGTAGCATTGGGAAGCTTTCCTTCTTCGTAAGTTTTTTGCAAGAGGTGCACCAGTAGCCATCTTTTGTAATTTCAATAAATGGGAACACTTTGACTGACAAACATTGGGAACTGCCTTTAGGTTTTGGAGACACTGTTTCTTCAATAGGTAGCTGTATTTGTGCTTCAGGCTGGTTGGATGTAGATACGCCACTTGAACCTTCAGATGACATGTTGATATATTCTTGGTTCTTGATGTGTTCTTCACCTTGGTTAGTTTTTGAGACCTTTGAGTGGAAAAATTGTTGTATTGTTTTTTGTCTTTTCATTTTCACCTGCAACATATAAAAGAGATATGAATAAATTAAATGTTTTGTTACTATAATGCAAATTTTAACATAAGGATAATGCAAAATACACCAAAACATATAACAGGTCTAGATTTCTAAAAAAATATAAATTTAAAAAAAATGTATTTAATTTAAATTGACTTTTGAAAAGTAAGCCATTATGGGATAAGAGGGAAGTCGTCTCATGGATCAGTAACTGGTTAAAAGATGGGAAACAAAGGGGAGGAATAAATTATCAGTTTTCAGAATGGAGAGACATAAATAGTGGTATCCCTGAGTGGTCAGTACTGGGACCATTACTGTTCAACATATTCATACATGATCTGGAAAAATGGGTAAACAGTGAGGTGGCAAAATTTGCAGATGATACAAAACTATTCAACATAGTTAAGTCCAAAGCAGACTGCGAAGAGTTACAAAGGGATCTCACAAAACTGGGTGACTGGGCAACAAAATGGTAGATGAAATTCAATGTTGATAAATGCAAAGTAATGCACATTGGAAAACATAATCTCAACTATACATACAAAATGACGGGGTCTAAATTAGCTGTTAACACTCAAGAAAGAGATGTTGGAGTCATTGTGGATGGTTCTCTGAAAACATCCACTCAATGTGCAGCGGCAGTCAACAAAGCAAACAGAATGTTGGGAATCATTAAGAAAGGGATAGATAATAAGACAGAAAATATCATATTGCCTCTAAATCCATGGTACGTGTACACCTTGAATACTGTGTGCAGATCTGATCACCACATCCCAAAAAAAGATATATTGGAATTGGAAAAGGTACAGAGATGGGCAACTGAAATGATTAGGGGTATGAAACAGGAGGAGAAATTAAAATGACTGGGAATTTTCATTTTAGAAAAGAGACAACTAAGGGGGGATATGATAGAGGTCTATAAATCTTGATTGGTGTGAAGAAAGTGAATAAGGAAATGTTATCTAATCCTTCACATAACACAAGGACTAGCAGTCACCCCCATGAAATTAATAGGCAGCAGGTTTTAAAAAAAACAAAAGGAAGTACTTCACACAACATAAAGTCAACCCGTGGAATTCTTTGCCAGGGGATGCTGTAAAGACCTAAACTATAACAGGATTAAAAAAAGAACTAGATAAATTCCTGAAGAATAGGTCCATCAGTGGCTATTAGCCAGGATGGGGAGGGATGCAACACCATGCTCTGAGTGTCCCTAGCCTGTTTGCCAGAAGCTGGGAATGGGCAACAGGGGATGGATCACTTGATGATTACCTGTTCCGTTCATTGCCTCTGAAGCACCTGGTCTTGACCACTGTTGGAAGACAGGATACTGGGCTATATGGACCATTGGTCTGACCCAATATGGCTATTCTTATGTAAAAATTAATTATAATAATAAAAATGTTTAGTACAGAAACTCCCCAACATACTGATCTCTCAAGATAGCAACAATGTGAGATAACAACCTTGGTAAATAATGCATTTTAAAAATCTTGTCCTACTAGGAAACATTTATATAAGTTTCCATTCCCAGTCACAAATCTAGCATTCTGGAGCAAAATGACTAAAATATAGTCCAACAAACAAATGTTTATTTAATGTGCCCCTCACTTTTCCCTCCACCGCACCCCACTCACTGGTGTTGTCCTTGGTCAGTGGCGACTCAGAGTTCCGAGGTGCTTTCACATGAGTTCACCTCCCAAGTGGGGGGCAAGAAGGCATCTTGCTCATTCCTCCAGCTGCTCACTGTTCGCTCTGTCCACTGTTGTTCATTGTGCCACCGTTCACTCCATCGCTCTGTTGCCAATGGCCCTGCACCGTCACCTTCTGCTGCCACCTGCCTCTGTGACCTCTGCAAGTTGGTCTCTTGAGGTTCCACCGGGTCTCAGTGATTTCAGCTGAGCTCTCAGTGCGGGAACCTCACTGCTAGTGCAGGCGGGGCTGTCTCTTCCACAGAAACACTGTCCCACAGCAGGACTAAGCACTTAGACCTGATTATCAGTGATTTCAGCTGCAGTGGTCACTTAACAAAACAAAAGACTATCTATGGAGCCTAATCAGCTCTGTCTTTAAACAGTGGAGAGGGGCAGGTCAAATAGTACTTGTGACTCAGGCAGACCATCAAACAGAATGCCTGTCCCCACCCTCTCTCTTGATGCCTTCAATCGGTACAGGCTATGTACAGTTCTACTGCCCTTTACTCATACAATAAGAATAACATTTCATTACCCCCGCCCCCTACATTCAAGTAATTTGTAACCCAACCCCAGCCAAAATCTATCACTTGGGTAACACAGCTCTGTTTGCTGGATACCTATGTAGATCAGATGTGAATGTAACTACAACTGGTCCTGAAGCCTTTCCCCGCAAGCCCCCAGCTCATCACTAGCTGCCAGGGAGAGCTCATTTAGACTTTGCTTACAAACCATAATTTGAAATTATTAGGTTGGCCAACAACACCAAAATGAATGCACTGACATTGTCATAAAAAACAACAGCTGAATAAGGAAGCTAGTCTATGTTCATACTTTTCAAATCTATACTTTTATAGATACATGTATTTTATCATACACTTTATATGCTTTTAAAGTGTGTATTAATGTGGGAGAAGTGTGGGGTCCAACACACCTGAGCCTCCGTGTATCACCCTCAGTCCAATGGGCTGGTGGAGAGGTTCAATGGGACCCTAAAGATGATGCTGCAAACATTTATGGACCAGCATGCGACTGGGACAAGTATTTACCCCACCTGCTATTTGCATACAGGGAAGTGCCCCAGGAATCCACAGGGTTTTCTCCATTCAAGTTGCTGTACGGAAGGAGAGTGAGGGGACCCCTGAGGAATGAGTGGGAGGGGAAGGCCTCTTCCGATGGAGAATTGGTGGTGGAGTATGTACTGACCTTCTAGGAAAAGCTTGCTGAGCTCATGGGCTTGGCCAGGGGAAACATAGCCAGGGCACAAAGGAAGCAGAAGGTCTGGTACAAGCGCTCAGAGCATGCCCTCTCCTATGCTACCAGGGATCAGGTGATGCTCCTCATCCCTGTGAGGAAGAACAAGCTGCAAGCTGCCTGGGACAGCCCCTTCCAGGTCATCAGACAGATAAATGAGGTGAACTATGTAGTGGAACTCCCCAACCTGGCACACAGCCACCAGGTGTACCATGTCAACATGATGAAGTCATACTGGGACAGGGAGAAGTTGGTGTTGGCTGTGTGTGGGCAGTGGGAGGAGAAGAGAGACAATCCTCTGGTGGGTCTCCTCCCCAAGGCTGGGGCTGACCCCTCACTGAAATCAATTCGCCTCTCAGACCATCTAACCCCTGCCCAGCAGACAGAGATCAGAGAAGTGCTGCATTTGTATCAGCAGCAGTTTTCCAACCTACCTGGGCTCACAAACCTGGCTGTTCACTGGGTAGAGATGGTAGCCAACCCTCCAATCAGGTGTTCCCCATTCAGGGTCACTGGGAAAGCAGCCCAGGACCTGGAGAGAGAGGTTGGAAACATGCTGGTTTTAGGGGTGATCTGGCCATCCTCCAGCCCATGGGCCTCTCCCGTGGTATTGGTTCCCAAGAAGGGGTTGATCCGGTTCTGTGTGAAGTATCAGAAGCTGTCACGGACTCACAGGTAGTGCCCACTCACAGCTAGTGCCCGTGCGATCCCTGGGGGGAACCCCCTTCAGTGAGACAGCCCTTCTCGGGGGTCCACTCTCTCTCGGCGGTTAAGCCCCTCTGCCTCCTCGAACCACACCTCTCTGAGCCTTAGCACACCTGTTTCTCACCGTGGGCCCCCTCAAGGAGTCCACTCACTCTGGACCCCCGGGGCCTCCACTTTCAGAGGGAATAATGCAACCCTGTTCTCTAGACAGGAGTGACTCGCAGCCAGTGTAAAACAGGAGGGTTTATTGAACATCTGAACTCAGCATAGGAAACTCTCAGGGCCCTCAGGCCTGGCTTCCCTCAGCACAGCACATCTAAGTCTCCCCTGCATTCAGGTGGACTCTGCTTGCTCTCTCTCTCTCCAGTCTTGAGCCCCCCTGCTTCCCAGCTGGGCATCTAATATCACCGTCCCCAAGCCTCACCTGTGTCTATTATCTTCTATCCAGGCAAACAGGGTCGCCTGGGCCTCCTCTCCTCTCTTCTGTCCTCTGGCACCTTCTGGCTGGAACCACCTGGTCAAAGGTAACCGGGGTCCTTTCTTTACAGCCTGTTGTCCTCCCGTTGGCCAGAACCGTCTGTGACTCCTGAACTGGACCTCCGGGTCACCAGTCACTGGGTATCCATTCTCCAGGCCGTTGGCTGGGGTCCCAAGTTCCATTGCCAGTCCTCTGTAACAACAAACCCCCTCTCCCATCACCTTGTTAAACCAGTAACACCCAGGGAAACTGAGTCCCATCCCCTCTGCATGCAAACCATTGGAAAAACAAGGAAAAAACAAGAAAATCCCTCACTTCATCACAGAAACTCAATACCATCACCCTGTTTGATGCCTACCCCATGCCTAGGACCGATGACCTTAGACAAGTTGGGTGGCGCCCGCTACCTCACTATTATGGATCTCACCAAAGGCTACTGGCAGGTGCCTTTGGACCCAGAGGCCAGGGTGAAGTCTGCCTTCACCACCCCAACAGGGCTCTTCAAGTTCCTGGTCCTGCCTTTTGGCCTCAAGGGGGTCAATCTTCCAGCACCTGGTGGATCAGTTACTAAGGGGGATGGAGGACTTTGCTCTAACGTATATTGATGATATCTGTGTGTTTAGCCAGACCTGGGAGGAACATGTGTCCCAGGTGAAGAGGGTGCTCAGTCACCTCCAGGATGAAGGACTGACTATAAAAGCTGGAAAGTGCAAGGTGGGGATAGCAGAGGTGTCATATCTGGGCCACAAGTTGGTGGGTGTCCACCTAAAGCCAGTGCTGGCCAAAGGGGAGGCAATCAAGGGTTGGCCCACTCCACAGACTAAAAGCAGGTCCAGGCTTTCATTGGGATGGCAGGGCACTACCGGAGGTTTGTGCCACTCTTTAGCTCCCTGGAAGCTCACCTGATGGAGCTTTGTAGGAAGGGAAAGCCAGAGAGGGTGGTATGGACTGAGCAGTGCCAGAGGGCTCTCTGTGCGCTGAAGGGGGCACTCATCCAAAGCCTGGTGCTGGTAAACCCGAATTTTAACAAACCCTTCCTGGTGTTCACCGATGCCTCAGACATATGGCTGGGCGCGGTGCTGACGCAAACTGATACAAAGGGGGAGAGACACCCCATTGTGTACCTGAGCAAGAAGCTGCTGCCCTGGGAGCAGCACTATGTGGCCATAGAGAAGAAATGCCTGTCTCTGGTGTGGGCCCTTAAAAAGCTGCAGCCATATCTATTTGGGTGGCGCGTCACTGTGTACACTGACCATTCGCCCCTGACATGGCTACACCAAATGAAAGGGACTAATAACAAGATCCTGAGGTGGAGCCTGCTCCTCCAGGGTTATGACATGCAGGTGGTCCATGTGAGGGGGAGTGCCAATGTTACCAACCTTCACAGACAAGGTCAGCTCCCAGACAGCTGCACTGGGCAACGCAGTATGGGAAGGAGGTGAGCAGCCCTCCGTGGTGAAAGAACAGGTTAAGGACTATTTAGAAAAGCTGAACATGCACAAGTCCATGGGTCCAGATCTAATGCATCCAAGAGTGCTGAGGGAGTTGGCTGATGTAATTGCAGAGCCATTGGCCATTATCTTTGAAAACTTGTGGCATTCAGGGGAGGTCCCGGACAATTGGAAAAGGCAAATATAGTGCCCATATTTTAAAAAGGGAAGAAAGAGAACCCAGGGAACTACAGACCAGTCAGCCTCAGTTCAATCACTGGCAAAATCAAGGAATCCATTTTGAAGCACTTGGAGGAGAGGAAGGTGATAAGGAACAGTCAACATGGATTCACCAAGGCCAAGTCGTGCCTGACCAACCTGTTTGCCTTCGATGATGAGATAACTGGCTCTGTGGATATGGAGAAAGCAGCAGATGTGATATATCTTGACTTTAGCAAAGCTTTTGATACTGTCTCCCACAGTATTCTTGCCATCAAGTTAAAGAAGTATGGATTGGATTAATGGACTATAAAGTGGATAGAAAGCTGGCTAGATTGTTGGGCTCACTATCAATGGCTCAATGTCTAGCTGGCAGCCGGTATCATGTGGAGTGCCCCAGGGGTCAGTCCTGGGGCCAGTTTTGTTCAACATCTTTATTAATGATCTGGATGCTGGGATGGATTGTACCCTCAGCAAGTTCGCAGATGACACTAAAATGAGGGGAGAGGTACGTATGCTGGAGGATAGTGATGTTCCACTATCTCCCGGAGGATGTCCGCGGCGGCCAAGCACTACTCGGTCCCCGAGCGGTCCCGCTCCTCGAGGGTGGTGTTGAAGTCCCCGCCCAGGACCAGGCATTCGTGAGGATCCAAGATGCTGAGGAAGGCGGATGCCTGCTGATAGAATCGCAGCCGCTCCGGGCCCGATGTCGGGGCATAGATGTTAACGAGGTTGACCACGAGCCCCTCCATACAGACCCAGAGCTGCAGCACGCGGCCTGGCACAGACTCGGCGACCCCCAGCTCCTCGGGCCGTAGGTCAGGGGAGAACTGCGTCGCCAATCCAGACGTACAAACTGTGAGATGGCTAAAGTAGACCCTGTCCCCCCAATCCAGCCGCCAGCTGTCTTTGGAGGCCGGATCCGTTTGGGTCTCCTGCAGGAAGACCATACGGTACCCCCCCTCCCAAAGGAAGTCGAGCACCTGGGGCCTGCGGAGACCCATCCTACAGCCCCTGATGTTCAATGTTGCGAAAATCAGTGGTGCCATGAGGAGGGCTGGGGGGGATCCTCGCTGGCAGGGACGCACGTGGCCCCCATTGGGCCACGCCGCAAACTGTGACCTACCCTGTAGGTGAGCAACGAGTCACGGAAACCGCAGACCCACTGGTAGGCTGTGGCGGCCTGCTTTCCAGTCCTTTTACCCTCCCCCATAAAGGCCCTTGAGGCCCGGAGGATCTGATGAAAATCCCCCCATCACTGGAGAGCAAGCTGTACCTTGTTGCGGGAGCCACGGACATCTTCTAAAAACTCCCGCAACTTCTCTCGCAGTTCATCAGTGGGTGGGGTTACTGTCTCCTGGTCATCCCCTGACGGGGCCCTTGGTACAGCCCCGTGGCCCACCAAGACGGGCAGGCAGGGTACAGCCACGCGGCCCACCTCAAACCCTGGGGCAATAGGGAGCGGCGGAGGGAAGATAGCAGCCCCTAGTGGGTCGGGACAGGCAAACACAAAGGCCGCTCCCTGGGGCTCATCTGCTGGAAAAGGGAAGAAGACAGCCCCAGGGGCGGCAATAACATCGCGGGAGGTGGATGGGATAGGGACAGGGTCAGCATCAAGGGCAGGACCGGGATCAGGGACAGGGACAGGGGCAGGGGAAGAGGTGAGATTCTGGGCTTCAGAAGCCAAGCAGCTGGATGGTGGCACTTCCCGATCAGGCTCAAGAGTTGAAGGGGTGGGGAGGGGGCTCTCAGCGATGCCGGGCGCAGGCTCCATGGTGGGTTTGGCAGCCACGGCATCAGGAGGTGGACTATCTTCTTTAGGGCCCCCACCCGGGAAGGAGGTCAATTGCGCCACACCAATGAGGGGTGCCCCTCGTGGCTCGGGTCCCGGCTGCATGGCACTGGCCGTCACCTCAACAGGCTCGGCGGCCGTCAGCGGGTTGCCTTCTGCGGCCGGGTTGATGGAGGAGTCCAGGGGCTCCTCGGAGGTGGGAGCGGAAGCAACGGTTACGGAGAGGGAGCATAGGGAAAGGGGGGCTGGAGTGAGGTCGCCCAGATCGAGGCCCGCTGGCAAAGGGTCATCCTCCCCCTGGGTGACCGGGGTCAGACCTAAGGCCTCGATCTCCTCGTATATGGAGGGGAGATCGCTTTCCGCCACCCCGGGGTTCTCCCCACTGGCACCCGACCCGACGGTTGCCTTGGGGCTCACAGAGGCTTCAGATGGTACCAGGGCAGGAGCAGCTCCCTCAGGGGCCTCGGTGGGGAGGGACTGCCGTGGAGGGGAGATACTACCTTCCAGTGGTGCCACATCTTCCCCAGCTGGCACCGGTGGATGGAACACACCCATGGGCAAAGCGGAAGGCTCGGCATCAGTGCCCCCCTTCCTGGTCTTCCAGGGGACCTCTGCATCGGATGGGAGGAGCGGAGCTCGAGCCTTCCACTTACCCCGCTTCCCCTGTACTAGGGCCCAGCCCTCCATGGCATCATCTGGGGGCTGGCTAGCAGGGGTCGGATCAGGGGGCAGAGGCGATGGCTCAGGGACTCGGGGGGGTAACGATGAGGCAGCACAAGAGAGGGAAGATTCCTTCTGGGGCGGGCCCTCTCCCATGCCCGGCAGTGTCCCTGCCGCACCCTCCTCCACAGGCCCCGCCAGATTGCAAGCAGCGGAAGTGGGGCTCTCCCACTCATCTGGGCATAGTGGGGGAGGTGCCCCTTGGGCCCAAGCGGGAGCAGTGGTGGGCTGGGAAGGAGGAGGGGTGGCTTCGGGGGCCGGGCAGCAAGGTGCGCCAGCGATGACAGGGTCAGCACCCTGCTGGGGCTCGGGGGTCCCAGATGCCCCTCCTTGCCGGGCCAAGGTCAGTCCCTCCGGACGTGCCCCATCACCCGGCAGAGGTAGCACCGGGCCTCCTCCGTAGAGTACTGCACCTGGTAATGGGCCCCCTGGTAGGGGACCAAGAATGACCCCTTGAGCGCCTCTCCGTCACGTGCAGGTGGTGGCAGTTGAAGCTGCACTTGCTGGCGAAACGAGAGGACGTGACGGAGGACGAGGTCTTTGCAGCCCAATGGGAGAGGGCTGACAACAGAGATGGGTTTCCCCAGGGTGGAGAGGGCGGGTAACAGGGCGGCATTGGGAAGAAAGGGAGGGACAGAGGTCAGGACCAGGCGGATGCCCAGGTCCTCTAGAGGCTCTAGGGGGACAAACACGCCCCCCACCGCCACGCCCTTCTCCACCGCCTCCTGGGCGGCGGCCTCCGATGCTAAAAAGAAGACAATCTTTCCGTACATTTTGGAGGCCGCCACAATGGCCATGGGCCCCACCACCCTCGCCAACACCCGCACGTAGGTCTCCACATGAGGCGAGGCGGGCACCAGGAGGCAACGGATGCCATGCTTCCTGGTCAAGGTCGGGAAGGGGCCCCGGCCGCTATAGATGGTAGCAGAGGTGGTGGGCGGGAGAGATGACATAGCGGCAGGCAGGGGGGCCGCCGCCACCTGGGCATACGCCCTGGGGGCGGGACACCCGCAGAGCTGGTGGAGGGAACAGCGGGGAGGGACGCCGCAGCTGGTGGTGGGGCCACGGCAGTGGGGGCAGCCCCTGCCATGGAGGGCTTGGTCTTTTTTGCAGGGTCCTTACCCTTCTTTTTACCCTGGCCCTTCCTGCCGGCTGTGGGGGCTTCCCCAGAGTCGGAGGGGGTGAGGGACGTGGCAGCAACGGAGGTCATCCTGGTGTCCACCACTGCCGGTGCCCCAGCAGGGGCAGTAGCAGGTGGTTCGGCTGCGGCAGCGGAGGTAGAGGCTTGGGGGGGCAACAGGGCGGCAGGTGGGGGAGGGGCAGTGGGGTTTTCTGGAGGGGCCCCACCCGTCTTGTCCCCCGCCCTCATGAGCAGGGAGGGAAGGGGAGACATCAGAAGGAGGAGGGAAAAGGGGAAGCAGGTCGACCACTCCTCCCCGCTAGGCTGCAGGCAGGGGAGGAGGGTGCCAAAGGGGTGGGTTGGACGGGGGGGGCAATCAGGGGTTGGGGCAATAACCAACACTGGGTGGAATTCCTCTAACTGCACTAGGGGAGGGGGGGATACAACAGCATTGGGAGTGCAGTGAACAGGGTTTAAGCTAAAAAAGGGGAGTGGCACAAGCGCATGGGCGGGAGCATGGGTGCACAAGCAAGGGGCTAAGCGGGCTGGAGTTAGGTCAGGGAAACCAAGGGGCTAGTTTCAAAGGCTGGGGCGGGGCAAACAAACAAAGGCTGCAGAGGGAAACGGGTGGGGCAGACAAACAAACTGAAGCTAGTAATGGGGCTGGGGCAAAAGGGGGGGTAAAAGGCTGCAAGGGGCAAATGGGGTAGGTAGCAAAAGGCAAAGCTGTGAGATGGACAGTCCGGGGCGGGGGCACGTGCACCCACGTGTGCTTGCACAAAGTCAGTTTGGGCTGGCTGCTGCTTCTGGCCCAAATGGTGGAATCAGGGTGTGGCAAGCCAAGCAAGCAGCTGAGTCCAGAGGCAGGAGCTGAGGCAGATGGTAAACAGCCAGTGGGGGTGGTGGAGGGGGCAGCAGTGGTAATAGTGGTGGGGGTTGAGGGGGACACGGATGGATCAGGGGGCAGCTCGACGCCACACCCCCTGTGTCCCTACAAACACAGTCAAGACCCCCACCACAAGAGCAGTTTGAAAGTTACTCCGTTCCAAAGGCCCCCTCCACGGTGGTTTGCAAAGTTTCTAGGTGCTCCCCCACTGCTAGATGGTCCTCTTCTTCTCCTCCTCGGGGCTTCAGCAGCTCCAGGCAGCAGACTCTACAGCAGCAGCTCCAGGAACTCAAGGTAGTGGTCCGGGTAAGCAGAAAGGACCCCTCTCAGGTGGTGGTGGTAGTGTCCACACAGCAAAGGCTGGGGCTGGGGTCCCTCACTCCCCCCCTCTGGGGAGCGCACCAGCAGGGCTCCCCCCAGGGGCTGTAGTTGGAGCGGTAGCAGCACCCAAGGGTGGGGGGTTCCAGCAGCTGGCCAGCAACCAGGTAGCAGAGAAGGAGGGAGTGGTGTCTGGCCTACCCAGGGGAGCAGCTGGAGCAGCAGTAGCAGCAGAGAGAGCCCAGGGCCTAACAGCAGCAGCAGGAATCATAGAATCATAGAATATCAGGGTTGGAAGGGACCCCAGAAGGTCCAGAAGCTCGAAGCAGGACCAATTCCCAGTTAAATCATCCCAGCCAGGGCTTTGTCAAGCCTGACCTTAAAAACCTCTAAGGAAGGAGATTCTACCACCTCCCTAGGTAACGCATTCCAGTGTTTCACCACCCTCTTAGTGAAAAAGTTTTTCCTAATATCCAATCTAAACCTCCCCCACTGCAACTTGAGACCATTACTCCTCGTTCTGTCATCTGCTACCATTGAGAACAGTTTAGAGCCATCCTCTTTGGAACCCCCTTTCAGGTAGTTGAAAGCAGCTATCAAATCCCCCCTCATTCTTCTCTTCCGCAGACTAAACAATCCCAGTTCCCTCAGCCTCTCCTCATAAGTCATGTGTTCCAGACCCCTAATCATTTTTGTTGCCCTTCGCTGGACTCTCTCCAATTTATCCACATCCTTCTTGAAGTGTGGGGCCCAAAACTGGACACAGTACTCCAGATGAGGCCTCACCAATGTCGAATAGAGGGGAACGATCACATCCCTCGATCTGCTCGCTATGCCCCTACTTATACATCCCAAAATGCCATTGGCCTTCTTGGCAACAAGGGCACACTGTTGACTCATATCCAGCTTCTCGTCCACTGTCACCCCTAGGTCCTTTTCCGCAGAACTGCTGCCTAGCCATTCGGTCCCTAGTCTGTAGCTGTGCAGATCCAGCAGTCCCAGAGCCGGGGCTTCCATCAACTTCCTTTTCAAGATTTTAAATGCCCTGTCAGCCTCTGGGGTCCAATAGAAGGGGTCATGATCTGCTCCTTTTACACAGTCGTACAGGGGTTTAGCCCATAGTCCAAACTCTGGGATCCATATCCTGCAAAAGCCTGCCATACCCAGAAATGCCCTGAGCCGCTTACGATTACTTGGGGTAGGAACTTGACAGATAGCTTCCTTTCTTTTGCTTGAAAGCTGACGCTCCCCTTGCCGTATGTGAAACCCAAGGTACCATACTGCTAGGAGGGCCATTTGAGCCTTACTCCGTGCTACCCGATATCCCCGGAGTCCAATAAAATTCAGGAGGCTCACGGTGGCATTAAGGCAGGGGATTTGGCCCACAGTGGCAATTAACAAATCATCTACATACTGCAAAAGGAGTGCCTTCTCATTATTCCACTCGTCTAGGTCCCTGGCCAGAGCCTGGCCAAAGAGGGTGGGGGAGTTTTTAAATCCCTGGGCCAACACTGTCCAGCAAAGTTGCTTTTTAACCCTATTTCGGTCCTCCCACTTGAAGGAGAAGATCTCCTGTGATGGGGTGGCAACTGGGATGGTAAAGAAAGCATCTTTCAGATCGAGGACTGAAAAATGGGTATGTTGTCCCCCTATAGAAGCCAATAAGGTATACGGGTTAGGGACAAGAGGGTGCAGAGTCTTAACCTGTTCATTGACTGCCCTTAGGTCCTGTACCAGCTGATACGTGCCATCAGGCTTCTGTACGGGTAGAATGGGAGTGTTCCAGGCTGACTGACATTCCCGGAGAATACCATACGTTAGGAATCGATCTATAGTTTCCTGTAAACCTTCTCTGGCTTCCCTCTTGATTGGATACTGTTTTACTTGCACTGGGCCTTTCCCTGGTATGAGCTGAATAGTAATGGGCGTCTGGTGGGTGGCCCTTCCTGGGATCCCTGATGCCCACACGAGGGGGTACACCTGGTCTTCCCATGGGCTCCATTCTGGGGCTTGCACAGCTGAGGGCTCAACTGAAAGGGTCATGATCCATGCATTCTCAGGGGGTAAGGTAAGGGTTATTTCATCCTCAGTAAAATGCAGGGTGGCACCGAGGCGACAAAGCAGATCCCGTCCTAACAGAGGTGTTGGAGACTCAGGGAGGTATACCAGCTTGTGGGATATAGTCCTATTTCCCAAAGCACATTCCACTGGGGCATACACTGGGCACTTGGTGTCTCTGCCTGTGGCTCCCACCACAGTAAGGGAATCTGCTACTGGCAACTGAAGGGGTCGATTTACGGCAGTTCGTGCTGCTCCAGAGTCCACTAAAAAATCTATTTCTGAGCTTCCCACTCGCATCTTTACTTGGGATTCTGGGGGTAGGGTGGTCCATCTCCCCTGACACCCCTATTCCTGCTCCGCCATCACCATCATAGAGGCACCCCCCTTTTCTTTCCTCTTTGGGCACTCATTTTTCCAGTGTCCCTCTTGTTGACACAAGGCACACTGGTTGAGACCCAGTCGTCTCTCCTGCAAGCCCGGACGTTCGTGTCCACTGCCCCTTCCTCCCCGGCCATTTCCCTTAGTGCCGACCTGTACCGCTGTTACCATCAGTCTCACTTGCTTTCTCTCCTTCTCAGTGGTAGAAGAGGACAGAACAAGGAGTAATGGTCTCAAGTTGCAGTGGGGAAGGTTTAGGTTGGATATTAGGAAAAACTTTTTCACTAGGAGGGTGGTGAATCACTGGAATGCATTACCTAGGGAGGTGGTAGAATCTCCTTCCTTAGAAGTTTTTAAGGTCAGGCTTGACAAAGCCCTGGCTGGGATGATTTAATTGGGGGTTGGTCCTGCTTTGAGCAGGGGGTTGGACTAGATGACCTCCTGAGGTCCCTTCCAACCCTGATATTCTATGATTCTGATTCTATGATCTCTCTAAGACGTTTCAGTTGTATGTACATGAACAAAAGGGGGTGGCCCTGGGAGTGCTGACACAGCTGTTAGGAGCATGGAGACATCCCGTGGCTTATTTTTCTAAGCAACTGGATCAGGTTGCAAAGGGTTGGCCGGCATGTTTACGGGCGGTCGCAGCTACTGCCCTAGTGCTTAAGGAAGCTGAGAAGCTAACATTGGGAGGGGTTATGCAAATCTATACTCCCCATATGGTCTGAGCCTTATTGGCTGCAAAGGGAGGGCTTTGGCTCACCCAGGCTCGGATTGCTCGGTATCAGGCTAAGCTGTTAGAAAACTCTGAAGTCACCTTACAGCCTTGCCCCTCCCTTAACCCAGCCACCCTCTTGCCAGGAACAGAAACATGACTGTTTAGAGATCATAGATGTCCAGTACTCCAGCCGTCCGGATTTAAATGATGTACCCCTCCCAAATGCAGATTATGAATGGTATACTGATGGTAGCAGTACTGTAATAGATGGGCAAAGGAGGGCAGGTTATGCTGTTGTGACCCTCCATGACACTGTAGAAGCTGAAGTTTTGCCTGCTGGGACCTCTGCCCAGCTGGCTGAACTAAGAGCCCTGACCCGTGTACTTGAACTGTCAAAAGGAAAGCGGGTCAACATTTTTACTGATTCAAAGTATGCTTTTGGTGTGCTACGTGCTCATGCTGGCCTATAGAAGCAAAGGGGAATGCTGACAGCCCAAGGCTCCCCAGTCAAGTACGGGCCCCAAATCCTCCGGCTCCTAGATGCCGTACAACTTCCCTCGGAAGTGGCGGTGGTACACTGTAAAGCCCATCAAAGGGAAGATCAAAATGTGGCCAGAGGTAACGCCCGGGCAGATAGAGAGGCTAAGCATGCTGCCACCCTGCCATCCCCTCAGACTGAGAACGCCCATATGCATGCCCTTATCCCATCAGTAGGGGAGCTTCCAACCCCTCAGTACTCTGGGGAGGAGAGACAGCTAACTGACAAACTCGGTCTCCGGGAAAAAGAGGGATGGCTCCATTCCCCGGAAGGGAAGGTCCTCTTACCAAAGGGCCTGATCCAACCGGTGTTGCAGAAACTACATCAAACCACTCATGCTGACAGGGAAGCACTTATCCACTAATGGGAAAATACTTTATCACTTCTGGACTCCGACCCCTGGCTGCCCAGGTACAAGCAGACTGCTTAGTCTGCCAAAAGAATAACCCCCGACCGGGACATCCTGTGCCACCAGCTGCCCTAGAACCCACTCCGGGTCCCGGACGAGTGTGGCAAATAGACTTTACTGAGTTTCCCTGGACCCAAGGGTTCAAATATCTCCTTGTCATAGTGGATCGGTTCAGCGGATGGCCAGAAGCCTTCCCATGCCGTAATTGCACTGCAAGAACAGTGGCCCTCAAGTTTGTTAAGGAGATCATTCCTCGCTTTGGACTCCCCCTGTGGATGGAATCTGACAACGGGACACACTTCACGTCAAAAATCATCCAAAGCATCTCAAATGCCTTACAGATCCCCTGGAAACTCCATACGCCCTGGAGACCGCAAGCCAGTGGGGTAGTGGAGCGTACCAATCAGACCCTTAAACGGCATCTCTCAAAAGTGTGCCAAGAAGCCTCACTGTGATGGCCTGATGCTTTGCCCCTCGTCCTACTCCATATCCGCGTTCTTCCAAAGGGTAGATTAGGGCTTAGTCCCTTAGAAATTATGTTTAGAAGGGCATGGCCTATGAATGGAACCCCGGTTCTGTCAGGGGAATGGGAGTTGGGTAATGGTTTTTTGTCACAGTATATGTGTTCCCCGTCTGCTGTTCTCTTGTTTCTTCACAGGTATACCAAGGATTCCCAGCCTCTCCCCTTGGACTCTCCCGTTCACTCCTTACAGCCCGGCGACTCTGTGCTTGTTCGTACCTGGAAAGATGAGCCTCTCCAGGAAAAGTGGAAAGGACCCTATACTGTCCTGCTGATCTACCATACAGTGGCAAAGATCGAGGACACAAGAACTGGATCCATCACTCTCGTCTGAAGGCAGTACCCGCCCCCTCGTCAGCAGGACAGTGGACCATCCAACCTGCTGACTCCTCATCTAGTGACGATCTCGGGCTAAAGCTACTGTTTAAAAGACACAAATAGCGGGCACCTTAATGCTAAAATGGGCCACCCAGGTACTGGAGACCCTGGGTTGGGAAGACTCTGGTGATAATTAATTGGGTAACATTGTTATTCTCTGTATTGTTATTTCCAAACTGTGCATATCGGGAGCATAACTCCTTTGTTTTGCTTGCGCACCATGTTGCTACTTTAACATACCAGACTGATTGCTGGGTGTGTGCTCCAACTCCACTGTCCCCCAAAACGGGAATGCCCCTTGACATGCTGCCCCTGACCCTAGCAGAATTAGCTGCCACCAAAGAGCAGGAAAGAACGGACTCGCCGTTCTGGAACAAGACTTCTTTACAACAAGCCACCTATCAGAACCAGGAGTATTCAATTGCAGTACTCACTGAGGGAGTATTATGTTTTACCCAAAACCAATCTGATCACTATGGGCGTCCTGTGGGAAAAAGCTCCTGTGTTATTACACAGTGGGCTGATGGGTATTGAATAAAGACCAAAAGGGGAGGCCAGCAGTGTGGGTGTAATGGTTCCTCCCCTTTTAGGGAAACTCTTACAAATAATCTTACCACAAAAAAAGGGTTTGGAAATATACCTTGCCGTCCAGTTAATATCTCCAATGTAGCAAGCCAATGGTGGGTTTGTAGTGGTCCCTATGGCAAGTGTAATTTAAAGGGCACAATTAGAAACGCCCCCACTTGTACCTAATCAGGAGGATGGGATGCCCCCTTAGGAGCATATGAACTGTTTGGAAAAACAGCCAAAGCAGCCTTAAATATCCCAGGAATCCCCTTAAGAAACAGTCCTTACTGGGCCCTACAGGGTCACTATTTTGTATGTGGCCAAAAGGCTTACAAGGTGCTGCCAGCCAACTGGACAGGTAGCTGTTATATAGCTCATGGAGTTCCTCATCTGTCAATAACTGCCACACTGCCCAAAGGAAAGATTAGAAATGCCCGAGACACCTCTGTTGAGTCACGAGAAAAGACCCTGCGGTGACTGACTGCGGCACTGGAGGGCAATATGAAGAATTCCCTCACAACCGAGAAGCTTGTAGGGTGCTCTGTACTGGGAATAGAGCCACTGTTTACCAGGCCAGCCATGGCATGCATAGGCCGCTATACTGTAAGGCTGCAAATGGTACTTGAGAAAGTTGCCTTAGAGTTATAGGACTCGGTTAGTGATTTAGGGTCAGCAGTAAAAACATTAAATAAAGAGGTACAGCAGCTCAGGACGTCTTCCCTCCAAAACAGGCTGGCTTTGGACTATATCTTGGCATCCCAAGGAGGGGTTTGTGCCCTCATCGGGCCCCAATGATGTGTATATGTAAATGATAGCAGTTATGAGATCTATGAAAAGGTGTTACTGGCTGAGGCCCATGCCCGAGCCGGAGCACAGGTTGCCTATACTGCCCCAGAGAGCGATTGGTTGCAAACCTTGTTTTCAGGCTGGGGTTTATCGTTTTGGCTTGGTGGTTTATTTAGCCTGTTACTGAAACTTCTCTTAACTGTATTGCTTGTATTAATGGTATTATGCTGTGCAGTATCATGTGTCAGGGCCCTTTTGCAAAAGTTAATAAGTCATTCTCTTCAGGGCTATCACATAGTGCTTATGCAAAGTCCTATTATAAAGAAATAAGTAGCCCAAGTGAGAAAACTCAGAGC
Organism: Lepidochelys olivacea; assembly: GCF_965140295.1. Taxonomy (NCBI): domain Eukaryota; kingdom Metazoa; phylum Chordata; order Testudines; family Cheloniidae; genus Lepidochelys; species Lepidochelys olivacea. The sequence goes on from NC_140417.1 coordinate 51,244,161, forward strand.
CAAGGCTGTTGAGTGTTCTCAAAGGAGGGAGTTGTTGGGAACGCTGGGCATGGCCACTAGGTAACTCGAGGGGATGGAAGACCACGAGTGTTGATGAAGCCCCCTCACACTAGGCCAAGTGTCCTTGCCCCCCCTTCTCCCCACCTGGAGGCACTCGCAGCAGTTATGCGCACAAGGCCCAAGTGTCCTTGGCCCCCCCGCCTGGAGGCACTCACAGCAGTTATGCTGAGGATCTGCAACAATATGTTGCAGAGTCAGACTGCCTGAAACTAAACAAGGCCAAACAGGGCAGATATGGAAGAACAATGCTGAATAAAGCAGCTTTATGTATAGTTTAACAAATGATACAGAGAACAAGGAAACTAGCTGGTAACTGGATTGGCTGGCTATATGGATACTTAGGGCAGCTTGCTACTGGATAAGTATGCTGAAGAAAGGATGTATAAAAGCCTGTGTAACTTCCTGCTCTGTGTACAGGATTTGAGATTCTAATCTCCCTGTACCTTCTTTGAAGCTTCAAATAAACTTTTCTGCTTCTCCACCCAGTTGTGATTATTGGGTGAAGCACACCGGGTAGCGAACCCCCTCCCCCCCCCCCCCGCTGTTGCTCACCTCTGGCACTGGGTGCCGGCAACACTCCTTCTTCCCTGTTTTAAAGATGGGCACTACATTAGCCTTTTTCCTGTCATCCGGGACCTCCCCCAATGGCCATGAGTTTTCAAATATAATGGCCTGGTACCCTGATGAGCAAGGCTCAGACTCTGCTCCCTTGTTGGGTCAAAACTGTGCAAGGGGGAGACCAAGCGCTCCCCAGCCAGCCCCAATGCCCCCCAACCGTACCTCCCAACCAGCCCTGTCATAAATATTAAGGGAAGGGTAAACCCCTTTAAAATCCCTCCTGGCCAGAGGAAAAATCCTCTCACCTGTAGAGGGTTAAGAAGCTAAAGGTAACCTCGCTGGCACCTGACCAAAATGACCAATGAGGAGACAAAATACTTTCAAAAGCTGGAAGGAGGGAGAGAAACAAAGGGTCTGTGTCTGTCGGTATGCTGCTTTTGCCGGGGATAGAACAGGAATGGAGTCTTAGAACTTTTAGTAAGTAATCTAGCTAGGTATGAGTTAGATTATGATTTCCTTAAATGGCTGAGAAAAGAACTGTGCTGAATAGAATGACTATTCCTGTCTGTATACCTTTTTTGTAACTTAAGGTTTTGCCTAGAGGGATTCTCTACGTTTTGAATCTAATTACCCTGTAAGGTATCTACCATCCTGATTTTACAGAGGTGATTCCTTTACTTCTATTAAAAGTCTTCTTGTAAGAAAACTGAATGCTTTTTCATTGTTCTCAGATCCAAGGGTTTGGGTCTGTGGTAACCTATGCAAATTGGTGAGGATTTTTACCAAACCTTCCCCAGGAATAGGGGTGCAAGGGTTGGGAGGATTTTGGGGAAAAGACGTGTCCAAACTACGTTTCCCAGTAAACCCAGTTAAAGTTTGGTGGTGGCAGTGGAAATCCAGGCTCAAAGGATAAAATTAATTTGTACCTTGGGGAAGTTTTAACCTAAGCTGCTGAAAGTAAGTTTAGGAGGTTTTCATGCAGGTCCCCACATCTGTACCCTAGAGTTCAGAGTGGGGGAAGGAACCTTGACATGGTGGCAGAGTGGTGGGATTAACCTGAAATCATTTTGAGATCAATTTGAGATTTTTTGAACCAGAAATACAGATTTTAAAAAAGAATTTTTTTTCCCTTTGGCGCTGCTCGAAAGGAGGTCCAACTGAAAGCAGCTAGTTTTTTCTCTGCTTTGGGGCCAGAGCAGAGACAAAAGGGGATTATCTTTGTGAATTGCAGGTTTTCTTTGCCTGGAGGCAGGGTACTTAACCTCCTGCAGGGAAATTCACAGTCTTCACAAACCAGAAGATTTTTTTTCCCCTAAAAGTAAATAGGGGGGGTGTTCTACCCATTTGCCTGGAGACAAAAGTGGCAGAGGGTTTTTTTTAGGATTTTGATTTTTTTTTTTTTTTTACAAGGAGCACAGGTTTGAAAAAGAATTTTTTTCCTTTGGGCTACTGGTAAGCAGGTTTCCAAGTAGTTGGAGGTTTTTTGCTTTGATTTGGGGCCAGAGCACAGACAAAGGGAATTGTCTTTTTCTATAGGCTGACAATCACTATCAGAGAATAGGAATCCTATTCCAGCTACAGCAAAATTTTACAGCCAAGTTTTATTTGTTTATTTCTAAACCTCGGGTGTAAAGTTAGTTAAAAACAGAGAGGTTAGGATGACAGAATCCACAGCACAACAAAAGATGGAATTAGCCAGATTTCAGGCTGAGGAAAAACAAAAGGAACATGAAAGACAGATAGAACTCATGCGGCTGGAGAAGGAGGTACAGAAAACTGCCCACAGGAGGGAAATGGAGGCAAGGAAGCATGTGGAGGAGGAGAAGGAAAAAGAGAGGAAGCATGAACTGGAGATGGAGAAGGTAAAGGCTCAGCAGAATATACCAACAAACCCTAGCAATCCTTCTCCAGGTACCACTTCCCATCCCAGAAAGTTCCCCACCTACAAGGCAGGCGATGTTACGGAGGCCTTCTTAGAAAACTTCAAAAGGGCCTGCCTTGGGTACAACATCTCTACTGACCAATACATGGTAGAGCTGAGGCTGCAGCTCAGTGGACCCTTAGCTGAGGTGGCAGCTGAAATGCCTAAAGAACACATGAACAAGTATGAACTGTTTAAATCCAAGGCGAGAATCAGAATGGGGATAACACCCAAGCAGTCTCATCGGAGGTTCAGAGCCCTAAGGTGGAAACCAGATGTGTCATTTACCCGACATGCCTACCACATTGTGAAATATTGGGATGCCTGGATATCAGGAGCAAGTGTTGAATCTCCAGTAAATTTGCCCTTCCTAATGCAAATGGAACAATTCTTAGAGGGTGTTCCTGAGGAAATAGAAAGATACATCCTAGAAGGGAAGCCCAAAACTGTAATCGAGGCAGTGGAGATTGGAGCCAGATAGGTGGAGGTGGCAGAGAAGAAGAAAACTGGTCGCAGTTGGAGCGGAGACCAGAAGGGACAACCCCAGACCACACCCTATTACCGGGGGCTGCCCAAAGCCCTACCTACCTCCCAAAGAACCCTCCAGACCCCTTATCGTCCCACCACCCCGTTCTCCAGCAACCCACCTCACTCCAGTGACCCGTCAGCTGGACAATGTTTTAAATGTAACGAGCTGGGGCATGTAAAGGCCAACTGCCCCAAGAACCCCAACAGATTACGGTTCATTGCACCGGAATCACACCAGAGGTCCGCAGGCCCAGATACCTCCCAGATACCCTTGGAACAGAAGGAAACTGTGAGTGTGGGCGGGAAGAAGGTCACTGCGTGGAGGGACACCGGAGCACAAGTGTCACCTATCCATGCTTCGTTAGTGGACCCCATTTAATCAACCCAGAGATCCCAGTGACGATTCAACCCTTCAAGTCCAACTCTTTCGATTTGCCTACAGCCAAGTTGCCTGTCCAGTACCAGGGCTGTCAGGAATGTGGACTTTTGCAGTCTATGATGATTATCCCATCCCCATGCTGTTGGGGGAAGACTTGGCCAATCATGTGAAGTGGGCCAAGAGGGAGGGAATGGTCACCCGTAGCCAGGCTAAACAAGCCGTGAGGCCTAGCTCTGTTCCGGAAACTTCTATCAGGACCCGGTCAGAGGTGATGGACCCGGACCCAGGCCAATGTCTGCGACAGCAGTAGTGGATCCAGTCCCAGAGACCCAGATGGAGCCAGTCCCAGAACCGGAACTAGTGGAACAACCAACACCAGACCCATTGCCAGCACTGAATCCAGTACTTGCAACCCCAACACCAGAGGGCCCCACCGAACCTGAACCGGCAGCAGCCCATAATCCTACACAAGAGGCTCAGCCGGAGCCTGAACCCCCACATAGTGTCCCAGCGGAGAGCCGTTCACAGTCAATGGAAGCAGCCCCATCCCCTACATCGCTTCCAGAGGGACCAAGCATAGGTCCACAATCCAATGAGGAACTGATGTCTCCAGCCTAAAGGGAACAGTTCCAGACTGAACAGGAAGGAGATGAAAGCCTCCAGAGAGCTTGGACGGCGGCACGGAGCAACCCACCGCCTCTCAGCTCTTCTAATCGATCCAGGTTTGTTGTAGAAAGAGGACTTTTATACAAGGAAACTCTTTCTGGTGGACACCAGGAAGACTGGCATCCTCAGAGACAGTTGGTAGTTCCAACTAAATACTGGGCCAAGCTCTTGAGCTTAGCCCACAATCACCCTAGTGGCCATGCTGGGGTGAACAGGACCAAAGACCGTTTCGGGGGGTCATTCCACTGGGAGGGAATGGGCAAGGATGTTTCTACCTATGTCTGGTCTTGTGAAGTATGCCAAAGAGTGGGAAAACCCCAAGACCAGGTCAAAGTCCCTCTCCAGCCACTCCCCATCATTGAAGTTCCATTTCAGCGAGTAGCTGTGGATATTCTGGGTCCTTTTCCAAAAAAGACACCCAGAGGAAAGCAGTACATACTGACTTTCATGGATTTTGCCACCCGATGGCTGGCAGCAGTAGCTCTAAGCAACACCAGGGCTAAAAGTGTGTGCCAGGCACTAGCAGACATTTTTGCCAGAGTAGGTTGGCCCTCCGACATCCTCACAGATGCGGGGACTAATTTCCTGGCAGGCACTATGGAAAACCTTTGGGAAGCTCATGGGGTAAATCACTTGGTTGCCACTCCTTACCACCATCAAACAAATAGCATGGTGGAGAAGTTTAATGGAACTTTGGGGGCCATGATACGTAAATTCATACGTAAATGAGCACTCCAATGATTGGGATCTAGTGTTGCAGCAGTTGCTCTTTGCCTACAGAGCTGTACCACATCCCAGTTTAGGGTTTTCCCCATTTGAACTTGTATATGGCCGTGAGGTTAAGGGCCCATTACAGTTGGTGAAGCAGCAATGGGAGGGATCTACACATTCTCCAGGAACTAACATTCTGGACTTTGTAACCAACCTACAAAACACCCTCCGAACCTCTTTAGCCCTTGCTAAAGAAAACTTACAGGATGCTCAAAAAGAGCAAAAAGCCTGGTATGATAAACATGCCAGAGAGCGTTCCTTCAAAATAGGGGACCAGGTCATGGTCTTAAAGGCGCCCCAGGTCCATAAAATGGAAGCATCGTGGGAAGGGCCATTCACGGTCCAGGAGCACCTGGGAGCTGTTAATTATCTCATAGCATTCCCCATCTCCAATCGAAAGCCTAAGGTGTACCATATTAATTCTCTAAAGCCCTTTTATTCCAGAGAATTAAAGGTTGGTCAGTTTACAGCCCAGGGAGGAGAGGACGCTGAGTGGCCTGAAGGTGTCTACTATGAAGGGAAAAGTGCTGGTGGTGTGGAAGAGGTGAACCTCTCCATGACCCTTGTAGCCACAGCAGATCAAGGAGCTGTGCACTAGCTACGCGCCAACTTTCTCAGCCACCCCAGGACTGACTGAACGGGCATACTACTCCATTGACACAGGTAATGCTCACCCAATTAAAGTCCAACCTTAGCGGGTGTCTCCTCAAGCTAAAACTGCTATAGACCGGGAGATCCAGGATATGTTACAGATGGGTGTAATCCGCCCCTCTGGAATCATAGAATCATAGAATCATAGAATATCAGGGTTGGAAGGGACCCCAGAAGGTCATCTAGTCCAACCCCCTGCTCAAAGCAGGACCAATTCCCAGTTAAATCATCCCAGCCAGGGCTTTGTCAAGCCTGACCTTAAAAACCTCTAAGGAAGGAGATTCTACCACCTCCCTAGGTAACGCATTCCAGTGTTTCACCACCCTCATAGTGAAAAAGTTTTTCCTAATATCTAATCTAAACCTCCCCCACTGCAACTTGAGACCATTACTCCTCGTTCTGTCATCTGCTACCATTGAGAACAGTCTAGAGCCATCCTCTTTGGAACCCCCTTTCAGGTAGTTGAAAGCAGCTATCAAATCCCCCCTCATTCTTCTCTTCTGCAGACTAAACAATCCCAGCTCCCTCAGCCTCTCCTCATAAGTCATGTGTTCTAGACCCCTAATCATTTTTGTTGCCCTTCGCTGGACTCTCTCCAATTTATCCACATCCTTCTTGTAGTGTGGGGCCCAAAACTGGACACAGTACTCCAGATGAGGCCTCACCAATGTCGAATAGAGGGGAACGATCATGTCCCTCGATCTGCTCGCTATGCCCCTACTTATACATCCCAAAATGCCATTGGCCTTCTTGGCAACAAGGGCACACTGCTGACTCATATCCAGCTTCTCATCCACTGTCACCCCTAGGTCCTTTTCCGCAGAACTGCTGCCTAGCCATTCGGCCCCTAGTCTGTAGCGGTGCATTGGATTCTTCCGTCATAAGTGCAGGATCCTGCACTTATCCTTATTGAACCTCATCAGATTTCTTTTGGCCCAATCCTCCAATTTGTCTAGGTCTCTCTGTATCCTATCCCTCCCCTCCAGCGTATCTACCACTCCTCCCAGTTTAGTATCATCCGCAAATTTGCTGAGAGTGCAATCTACACCATCCTCCAGATCAGTTATGAAGATATTGACCGACCCCTGGGGCACTCCACTTGACACCGGCTGCCAACTAGACATGGAGCCATTGATCACTACCCGTTGAGCCCGACAATCTAGCCAGCTTTCTACCCACCTTATAGTGCATTTATCCAGCCCATACTTCCTTAACTTGCTGACAAGAATACTGTGGGAGACCGTGTCAAAAGCTTTGCTAAAGTCAAGAAACAATACATCCACTGCTTTCCCTTCATCCACAGAACCAGTAATCTCATCATAAAAGGCGATTAGATTAGTCAGGCATGACCTTCCCTTGGTGAATCCATGCTGGCTGTTCCTGATCACTTTCCTCTTATGCAAGTGCTTCAGGACTGATTCTTTGAGGACCTGCTCCATGATTTTTCCAGGGACTGAGGTGAGGCTGACTGGCCTGTAGTTCCCAGGATCCTCCTTCTTCTCTTTTTTAAAGATTGGCACTACATTAGCCTTTTCCAGTCATCCGGGACTTCCCCCGTTCGCCACGAGTTTTCAAAGATAATGGCCAATGGCTCTGCAATCACAGCTGCCAATTCCTTCAGCACTCTCGGATGCAACTCATCCGGCCCCATGGACTTGTGCACGTCCAGCTTTTCTAAATAGTCCCTAACCACCTCTATCTCCACAGAGGGCTGGCCATCTCTTCCCCATTTTGTGATGCCCAGCGCAGCAGTCTGGGAGCTGACCTTGTTCGTGAAGACAGAGGCAAAAAAAGCATTGAGTACATTAGCTTTTTCCACATCCTCTGTCACTAGGTTGCCTCCCTCATTCAGTAAGGGGCCCACACTTTCCTTGGCTTTCTTCTTGTTGCCAACATACCTGAAGAAACCCTTCTTGTTACTCTTGACATCTCTTGCTAGCTGCAGCTCCAGGTGCGATTTGGCCCTCCTGATATCATTCCTACATGCCCGAGCAATATTTTTATACTCTTCCCTGGTCATATGTCCAACCTTCCACTTCTTGTAAGCTTCTTTTTTATGTTTAAGATCCGCTAGGATTTCACCATTAAGCCAAGCTGGTCGCCTGCCATATTTACTATTCTTTCGACTCATCGGGATGGTTTGTCCCTGTAACCTCAACAGGGATTCCTTGAAATACAGCCAGCTCTCCTGGACTCCTTTCCCCTTCATGTTAGTCCCCCAGGGGATCCTGGCCATCCGTTCCCTGAGGGAGTCGAAGTCTGCTTTCGTGAAGTCCAGGGTCCATATCCTGCTGCTTACCTTTTTTCCCTGCGTCAGGATCCTGAACATGGGCATCTCCAGTGGTTCTAGTTCCCAAACCAGATGGGGAGATAAGTTTTTGCGTGGACTACCATAAGCTAAATGCTGTAACTCGCCCAGACAACTATCCAATGCCACGCACAGACGAACTATTAGAGAAACTGGGACGGGCCCAGTTCATCTCTACCTTGGACTTAACCAAGAGGTCCTGGCAAGTACCACTAGGTGAATCCGCCAAGGAAAGGTCAGCCTTCACCACACATCTCGGGCTGTATGAATTTAATGTCCTCCCTTTCGGGCTGCGAAATGCACCCGCCACCTTCCAAAGACTTGTAGATGGTCTCCCAGCGGGATTAGGAGAATATGCAGTTGCCTACCTTGATGATGTGGCCATATTTTCGGATTCCTGGGCAGAACACCTGGAACATCTACAAAAAGTCCTTGAGCGCATAAGGGAGGCAGGACTAACTGTTAAGGCTAAGAAATATCAAATAGGCCTAAACAGAGTGACTTACCTTGGACACCAGGTGGGTCAAGGAACTATCAGCCCCCTACAGGCCAAAGTGGATACTATCCAAAAGTGGCCTGTCCCAAAGTCAAAGAAACAGGTTCAATCCTTCTTAGGCTTGGCCGGTTATTACAGACTATTTGAACTGCAATACAGCCAAATCGCCACCCCACTGACAGACCTAACCAAAAAGAAACAGCCAAATGCCGTTCAGTGGACCAAAAAGTGTCAGAAGGCCTTTAAGCAGCTTAAAGCGACACTCATGTCTGACACTGTACTAAGGGCCCCAGATTTTGACAAACCGTTCCTAGTAACCACAGATGCGTCCGAGCATGGTGTGGGAGCAGTTTTAATGCAGAAAGGATCTGATCAAGAATTCCACCCTGTAGTGTTTCTCAGCAAGAAGCTGTCTGAGAGGGGAAGCAACTGGTCAGTCAGTGAAAAAGAATGTTACGCCATTGTCTACGCTCTGGAAAAGCTACGCCCATATGTTTGGGGACAGCGTTTCCACCTGCAAACCGACCATGCTGCACTACAGTGGCTTCATACCACCATGGGAAATAACAAAAAACTTATTCGGTGGAGTTTAGCTTTCCAAGATTTTGATTTCGACATCCAACACATCTCAGAAGCTTCTAACAAAGTGGCTGATGCACTCTCCCATGAAAGTTTCCCAGAATCAACTGGTTAAAATCGTCCTTGAGATGTGGAAAATATTGTTAGTCTTTATGTACTTGGTAGTATATTTAGAGGTGCATGTGTCTTATTAACTCTGTTTTTCCTAGAGCTCCAGGAAGAAATCCCAGCCAGCGTTTCACCCTAGCTGAGATTTGGGGGGGGGGGGGGTGTCATAAATATAAAGGGAAGGGTAAACCCCTTTAAAATCCCTCCTGGCCAGAGGAAAAATCCTCTCACCTGTAAAGGGTTAAGAAGCTAAAGGTAACCTCGCTGGCACCTGACCAAAATGACCAATGAGGAGACAAGATACTTTCAAAAGCTGGGAGGAGGGAGAGAAACAAAGGGTCTGTGTCTGTCGGTATGCTGCTTTTGCCAGGGATAGAACAGGAATGGAGTCTTAGAACTTTTAGTAAGTAATCTAGCTAGGTATGAGTTAGATTATGATTTCCTTAAATGGCTGAGAAAAGAACTGTGCTGAATAGAATAACTATTCCTGTCTGTGTACCTTTTTTGTAACTTAAGGTTTTGCCTAGAGGGGTTCTCTGTGTTTTGAATCTAATTACCCTCTAAGGTATCTACCATCCTGATTTTACAGAGGGGATTTCTTTACTTCTATTTACTCCTATTTCTATTAAAAGTCTTCTTGTAAGAAAACTGAATGCTTTTTCATTCTTCTTAGATCCAAGGGTTTGCGTCTGTGGTCACCTATGCAAATTGGTGAGGATTTTTACCAAACCTTTCCCAGGAAGTGGGGTGCAAGGGTTGGGAGGATTTGGGGGGAAAAGACGTGTCCAAACTACGTTTCCCAGTAAACCCAGATAAAGTTTGGTGGTGGCAGTGGAATCCAAGGGCAAAGGGTAAAATAAATTTGTACCTTGGGGAAGTTTTAACCTAAGCTGCTGAAAGTAAGCTTAGGCGGTTTTCATGCAGGTCCCCACATCTGTACCCTAGACTTCAGAGTGGGGTAAGGAACCTTGACAAGCCCCAATGCCCCCCAGCCAGCCCCCCCAGCTTCCCCAGCCAACCCTAATGCCCCCCAGCCAGCCCCACTGCCTCCCAAGCCCCTGCACCCGCATTCCCCAGCGAGCCGTTTCCATGGAGACAGGCGGGGGCGGGGCCTGTATTCCGCTAGCCCCGCCGCGGAGCCATTTTGGCTCGAACCGCCGGTGCTGAGCCTGGGACGCGGAGCGGGGTGAGAGCGTCCTGCAGCCCAACGGGTTCTCCCGGCCAGCCCAGCCCCCTTCCAACACCCCCCGCCTGGGCCGGGCCGGAACACCCCGGGCCCTCTGAACGACCAGGGCCCTTCCCCGCCTTGTACGCCGCGCACGGGCTCCGCAGCCAGCCCAGCCTCTCCCCATTTCCAGCCCCCTCGGAACACACCCCGCCCCCCCAAACGGGTCCCCCAGCCAGCCCAGCCCCTCCCCATTTCCATCCCCCCTCCAAACACGCCCCGCCAGCCCCTCTGAATGGCCACCTCAGCCCCGTCCAAACACCCCCTTCTCCCCCCCCCGGCCAGCTTAGCCCCCTCCAAACACCTCCTCATCCCCCCAAATGACCACAGCCCTCCCAAACGGCCCCCTTGGCCAGGCCAGTCCCCTCCAAACACCCCTCCGCCCCCTGCCCAGGCTGCCTGACCTGCTGTTCTCTTCTCGCAGCCACCCCATGGCGCCTGGCCCAGCCCCGTGCGCTGTCCGCAGCCCTGTTGTGCTGCAGGTGGGAGATGTGAAGACGGATCTGGCCCGGCCCGGTGTGGCCATCATCGACGTGGTCTTACCGCCCGCCCAGCCCCTGGATGTACGTGTGGGAGCGAGCCCCTGCCCGGGCTACAGGGCTAGGGGAGTCGCGCGTGGCCCTCACCCCTCCTGCTCGTGCGCCATGGTAGGGGAGGGCGCTTAGTGACAGTTGCAGGGCTAGGGGGAGCTGCTGCAATGTCTACGGGGCTGGGTAGCCATGGTAGGGCCCCGGGCTCCCAACAAACTCTCTGGGATACGAAGGGTCCCCCAGGAGGAATGGGGCAGCTCCAGGGAAACCCTGGGTAGCAGGGCTGTACCAGTCCCCATCGGGTGCCAGTCTGCACACTGTGGGGTGCCCTGATGCAGCAGTGAGCTCAGGTCAGAGCCCCGGTTTGCTTAGCACACTCATTTGGACACTCATTTGGACTCATTTGGGTAGGGTTCTCAAGGCAGACGGACCCAGGGTGGGCATCTGACACATGGGGACCCAGGTGCCATTGGCTGTGTGTTTGAGTAGCTCCCACTGCATCCAGTGACAGGGCGATGTACCCAAAGCATGCCAGGAGGGGCACTGCCACGGAGACAGGGAATAACACAGCCACCTGGGCCCGCTGGCCCCCTGCCAAAAAGCAGCATTTGGTGGCTGAATGCCAGGGGGGCTGTTGTACACTTGGGACTCGAGGATGTTCCCATCAGTTTTGGAAGGGAAGATGCTCCTTGCATCACCCTGAAGTAGTTGGGTGGGAGGACTTGTGGACCTCGTCTCCACCAAGGGAAAGGCTCTGCGTTCAGCCGGCTGGACAGGAACAGGCCGGACACTTGGGGCACCTTATGCAGCACGTTACAGGCAGCTCTTGGAGTTGGGAGCAGGGCAGTTTTAGGCCCAGCCAGTGAACCAGCCTGTCCCAGAGCCATGGTAGTGACACAGAAGCTGAGGGAGAGCACCACTGGTGTGTTCCAGTTTTCCAGTATCTGGAGTGTAGCAGAGGGAGGGGCAGGATTTCAGAGCAGCGGCCAGAGACAGGTAGTCCAGAGTTACAGCCATCTCCCTGGGACTAGGGGTGCTGCCGGACAAGCATAGCAAAATGTGGGGCTTTGAAGCAGGCTTCTAAGTGTGGGTAGCTTGTATCGAAGAGTCTGGGGGACTGGTAGGTTTTCAACTGCCGTATTTCTATTTACTGTGTCAGGCTTGGGGCCAGGAGCTGTGTGTTCGGAGAGAGACAGATTGTGAGGCCGAAGGGACCATTGTGCGGTTCTATCCAGACGTCCCGCATAGCACAGGACAAAGAATGTCCCCAGAATAAATCCAGACTGGATGGCACTCTAACAGAGCTGCTCTAGGAATCAAACAGTGTCGGGGATGGAGAATCTAGCTCTGTGGGGCTGGGCATTCCCATGCCTTTCCTGCTGTCCATCGCACTGAGTGGACTCACTGGTGGATTGAAGATGTGGCTTAAAGGAGGCCCAGTGCATTACTTCTCTTGTGTGCTGGCAGGATCTCTCCATGTGGGTGGTGAGCAAGGTCTCCCCGTGGGGATACTTGCCTGTCTAGGTGGCAGAGGGCAAGCTCTCCCCGTGGGGTAGGCTCTCCCTGTGTGGGGACCTCCCTGGCTAGGCAGTAGAGGGCTGGCTCTCCCCATGGGGCAGGGTCGTGACCTGCCCGCTGGGTTGTCTCAGTTGCAGGAAATCGTCTTTAAGAACTCCTACACAGCTTTCCTGACTGTGCGGGTGCAGCGGCGCCGCCCCTGTGATGTGGGGCGTGAGGGTGCCAGGAAGTGGGTCACCTGCTTGTGGAATCACTGCCTGATGCCCAGCCCGCACACAGAGACTGGCTCCCAGGATTACTTCTCTCTCTTCAGGCATCAGGTCAGGACTCTCGACACCACTGGGACTGGGGGGCTGGGCCTATGGTAGCTGATTCCCCTGCAGCTAGAGCACAGTCAGGGCCCTGGCCACCACAGCCGGTACAAGTGCAGCTGGTCTGGGCCTGCCGCGCCGGGGAGGAGAGAATGCTGGGGAGAAGCCAGGTGGTGCAGGCAGGCCAGCTGGGGACTTGCAGGAGGCTTGCTTCCCCTTTCTGCTGGGCTGCGGCTGAAACACTAAAGCAAGGCAGGTTTCAGAGTAACAGCCGTGTTAGTCTGTATTCGCAAAAAGAAAAGGAGGACTTGTGGCACCTTAGAGACTAACCAATTTATTAGAACATAAGCTTTCGTGAGCTACAGCTCACTTCCTCAGATGAAGAGTGGTCAGTTTGGATGAGCTATTACCAGCAGGAGAGTGAGTTTGTGTGTGTATGGGGGTGGGGGGGATGTGAGAACCTGGATTTATGCAGGAAATAGCCCAGCTTGATTGTCATGCACATTGTGTAAAGAGTTGTCACTTTGGATGGGCTATCACCAGCAGGAGAGTGAATTTGTGTGGGGGGGTGGAGGGTGAGAAAACCTGGATTTGTGCTGGAAATCACTTTAGATAAGCTATTACCAGCAGGACAGTGGGGTGGGAATAGGTATTGTTTCATATTCTCTGTGTATATATAAAGCCTGCTGCAGTTTCCACGATATGCATCTGAGGAAGTGAGCTGTAGCTCACGAAAGCTTATGCTCTAATAAATTGGTTAGTCTCTAAGGTGCCACAAGTCCTCCTTTTCTTAAAGCAAGGCACGGGCTGCTTGTCCCAGCAGTTCCCATGGTGCTGCTCATAAAAGCAAACTCGATGTTGGGAATCCTGATCCCTGTGGTGTAATCAGGATCTCTTACTCCTCCCTGAATCATGTGTAGTGTTGTAGGGCTCCACCCCAGAACCAGCTGCCATTCAGTGCTGGGGCAGTGGATGAATTGCCCAGTGGAATTCTTGGCGATAAAATCTCTGCTTCCCCTCTGGCTGCTGCTGGGGGCATGGGCTGTCTCCCCTCCCTAACTCTGTGTCTCCAAGGCTGACAGACTTGATAGTTTATTGCATTGCGATAGTGCTGTGACCCCACCAGCACCATAGTGCTGGGACCCACCCTGAGCTGCCAGTCCTCGTCCTTATCCTGCCTGGTGGAAAGGGCCTGGCATGCGATTCTTGGCACCGATCTATAACTCCTGTCCAGCCATCCCACATTGGGCTCTGCTCTCTCCCCTCTAGCTCTGTCCCCTCACCAGAGCCCTTGTGCCCCTGGCTCTAAAAACTAGCACCCAACCCCCTCACTGCAGCGGAGCTCTTGCTGCTCTGTTGTCTCTGGCAGATGCTTTGTGATGTGGATCAGGTGACTGCTGTGCGTTTGATTCTTCGCCAGCCCTCGCCCGTTTGGCTGAACTTCACCCTGGAGGAGCTGCGGCTCTACCCCAAGGGCCAGCAGGTGAGTGACTGCCGGGGCGGTGTCAGGCTGCCCTTCCCCCATGGCAATGAATGCTGCACAAAATCACCTGTGGTTGGCGAGGCCGGAATCGCCCCTGGCCCTGCCTGCTGTGGAGCATCCAGCCCTGCAGGACTCATCTGGGACTCTGCTAATCATCTCTGCCTCGGACTGCTTCCCACAGGTTCCACTGAGGTTGGGAAGCAGTTGCCCATCCCTTAGCCAGGGGCACCCTGTCTCCCCTCTCTGTGCTGTAAAGGCCACCCTCAAGAATGCAGATGCAGGGGGTACCGAATCCCACCCCATGTCCTGCCTGGCAGGGGCTGCCCCAGGCTCTGGGTCTGCCACATGAGGCTCTCCCCAGACCCCACCATCCCCAGAACCCCGGGGAGCCCAGTGAAGTGCGGTTTGCAGCCTGGGCCATGGTGAATGTCCTCAGTGGTCTCAGGCTCCTGGCCATAGGGGCCTCTGTCTCTGTGGCCCAGGGAGTGTTTCCTACAGCACCCCCTGTCATCAGCCTGGCCCCAGCACTGATCACCTGCCTGTGCTGTGATTCTGAAGCCATCTGCACCAGCAGGGTTACAGTGACAGAGCAGACTGCCTGGGTGCCTGGGGAGGCAGCCAAGCAGGAGCAGCCGCACGCTCCGGCTGGACCCACACTCCTTTTGCTCGTGGCTACAGTGTAGTTCGCTTGGCCTAAGGAGTGTGTGCTGAACGCAGCAGCGGGGGCAGCAGGCAGCCTGTCCCTGTGAGCACTGAGGAGCCCGGCCTGCCTCCATCCATATGGCACATGGGGAGGGGGGCTCTGCTCTGCTTACCTGCCACCTTTGACCCCTTTCAGAGCCTGCAGACAGATTTCCCGACCTGGCTGTCTTACTTGGCCCCCCAGCAGCAGCCAGAAAACCTGCATGGGGTAAGCAGGCTCCTCATGAGCAGCGCTGGAACTGGAGTCTCTAGGGGAGCAGTGGGCATGTCCCGGCCAGGATTGGGGTGTCCTGGGGGGAGAGGGCAGCAGGTGAGGTCCCTATAGGGGGTGGTGTGTCCTGGGGGGAGAGAGTGGGATGTCCCAGGGGGAGGGGCAACAAGTAGGTTCCTGGTCGAGCGTGGGGTGTTCTGGGGAGAGAAGGGGGGTCCTGGCTGGGGTGGGGTGTTCTGGGGAGGGCAGCGGGTAGGGTCCTGGCTGGAGGGGCGAGGGATGTCCCCTGCTGCAGACAGCTCAGTTGGGCAGGGCAGGTGAATAAAGTGGTAACTGGGCTTGTGGGGGCCATGATCCCTGCCAGGTGTATTGGGATCTGCATGCACACTGATGCACTGCAGGAAGTGGTAGGGAGCTCCTGGACTCTGGGGAGTGGTAAATGTTGTGCAGCATGCTGGGTTATAGTTGAGAGCTGTGTGTCTGGGACAGGGGGACGGGCACCATAGTCTGCACTTGGCAAGCGCAGGTTAGCCCTGCCCGCTGGGAGCACATGGCCTGTTTGTGTTCCTCTTGCACGCGTGTCCTAGTACGAATACACACAAGGGCTAACGGCCAGCTGCCAGCACTGCTCAGCGAGCAAATTGCAACTGTCTGTTTGCATGTGCAATTTGAAAGCCAGGCCACAAGCCCTCCCCAGTCAGGGCACAGAAACAAGCCCCATGCCTGTCACTAGCCAGCTCAGCACAAGGAGCTGTTCACAAGCTGCCTGCATAGAGAATTGCTTTCTGAATAACTTGGCCCCGACCACACCTGGGTGCTTCTCACCTACTTGGGCAGTTTGCAAACAGCAAAAGGCCAGATCCAGGGCCGTCCTTATCCATGCACAAAGTATGCAGCTGCGTAGGGCACCAGGAAATTTGAGGCACCACATTTCCTGGTGCCCTGCACAGCTGTATGCTGCTCCAGCCCCTGCCCCGCCTCTTCCCCAGGGCCCTGTCCCTGCTCTGCCCCAGCCCCGCCTCCACTCCGCCCCTTCCCCAAAGCCCCCATCCTGCTCTGCCCCGCCCTTTCCCACCCCAGCCCCGCCTCTTCCCACCCCTGAGGACTGCAGCAGGGCTGGGCCTGTGCTTACCGGCGGCTGGAAGTGCAGCGACCTGGCCCCAGCCATGCCGCCATTGAGTGCTGGGGGGGGTGGTTCCCCCTGCCCCCCAAGCCAGCCCCTCCCCCGCGGAGGCATGGGGTCATGCCTCAGTGCGGTTGAGGGGGACCTGGGAGTGCTGAGTGGAGGGGCTAGGGGTGCAGCATAGCTGAGTGGAGGGTTGGAGACCCCGGTGCGGGGGAGGGGCCCCAGTGGCACAGTGCGACTCGGCCAGGGAGGGCCCAGTTTGAAATGGGCAGACTAGTGCAGAAAGAGCCTGCCCAGGGTGTGGAGATCCAGCTCTGTGATATTTGGTCAGTTGTGATTCCTGTCCCAGATCTTGCATTGCACGTGTGCTCTAGGTCCTTGTCACTCAGTTTCTCTTCTTAAATGGGGTGCCCCAGGACTGTGTCCTCAGCCCTTTGCTGCAGAATGCATCTTAGGTCAGTGAGGTTGGTGTTCCGGTGGCCACTGGGGCTGTTTGTGAACGCCAGGTGGTGGCAGCTATGGGTGCATGCCATGGAATGAGATATGCCTGGGGCTGTGCTCTTCGATTGCCCTGGGCAAAACCATGCTCAGGAGGCACTTGGAGGGCATTGGAGCCGAATGGGTTGGCTGGGCTGTCAGCTCAACCTGAGTCAAGCTGGAATTTTCAAGAGTTTTGGAAAAAATGGCGAATTAGTTTCTAAATTCTGTTCAGCTCTCCCTCGTTCCCCTAAGTTCCCATCTGGATTCTCCTGGCTGTGGCCGCTCCAGCACAGTGTGTGCTGTGCAATCAGTCTGATTTTGTTAATTAACAGCAGCTTGGATTTGAGGTCCTGGCTGTCGGTTCCAGGCACACTTACCAACAGACACCGAGCTTGATGTGCTCAGCTGGGAAGACCATGGCTCATGGTAGCCGGGATCTTCCAGGAAGCAGCTGCTGCAGATTCGACACAGACCGGAGCACTCTGACTGTGCAGCTAGAGAGTGCTCCTGAACCAGTTGGGCAGCTCAGCTGAGAAGAGCAGGCCTGTGGCCAGGCTGACCCTGCAGCACCAAGCCCATCAGGAAGGGGTGTGATGTTCCAAAGCAGCGAGTAGGGAGCTCAGACAGCAGGCCTGGCTGGGGCAGAGTCCTGGTAGTGACGTCCGGTGCTGGCTGGAGCGTGTGAACTCTTCCCAGTCCATCCCCTGCCTTGTGGTTTGCTCAGAGAGCAGCAGTGCCTCACGCATTGGGCGGTGTTTCTGTGCAGAGACTGCTGGTCATACTGCAGTTGGACCTGGAGGCCTCCCTGTGCCAGGTGCTGCCCCAAGGGCTCATCATCTGAAAGCAGACAAAGCAGAGTGGAACAATGAGACGAAGTGGGCTTGGGGGAGAGCAGGGTAACCTGGGTGCATACCCAGCTTCAGCACAGCCAGGAGCAGTGCCCACAACTCACCTGGCTGGGGCGAGAGAGCACTTGGCCCGTGGGTAATGGGGAGATGAGGGTTACCCTACCTGTCTGGAGCTGCCTTCAGGAACACTCATCTCAATAACTGTTGCTTGTCTGCAGGGTATCCCCGACCCGGAAAAGGTGTCTTCAGAAGTCCAGCAGCTGTGGGTACTAACAGAGATGATCCATGCAAACCAGACGGCAGCCCGAATCGGGCGTTTTGATGTTAGTTTCCAGTTAGCTCTGTTCATTGCCCACTGGGGCTGGCCCCCTGCTCTGGGCTTGCTACGTGGCCCAGCATGCACCGAACAGGCGGAATGTACCTTGGGCACTGGCAGCATCTGCAGTCTGAGCTGCTCCCAGCTGGCTATGCTGTACAAAATGCCATCAAACTGCTGGGAAAGCTCCCAAGGGTTCCAGGTCCAGGAGTGTTGGAGGTAGGGAACTCTCACCTCCCCCAGTCCCAGCCTCTCTGATGTTCCAGCTCCAATTCCACTATAATGGAGGAGATAGGCTGTATGGGGGCTCTCTGCTCCTGCAGTCCCAGCAGAGGTCCCTTGGGGGTGTATTGGGGGCTGTGGGCACCTGCAGTCCCAGCAGCAGCCCCTAGGGGACGTGTTGGGGGCTGTGGGTGCCTGCAGTCCCAGCAGCGGCTCTAGGGGGTGCATCAGGGCTCTCGGCTCCTGCAGTCCCAGCCAGCCCCAGCAGGAGACAGCGGGGTGTCCCAATGGGAGTGACTTTGCTCTCTGTGTTCCAGGTGGATGGCTGTTACGACATCAATCTGCTCTCCTACACCTGAGCTCTGGCCCAGGCTGCCTGCCCCGAACTTACCGCCTGCACGGCATGTTTCCTTCATCGTTGATTGGAGTCTGCTTCAGCTCTCCACAGTCAAGAGGGTTGTTTTTTCTCCCTCCCTACCTGTTCTGTTTTCCCTCAGCATCTCCTACAGCATTTCTTGGGCTTCTCCGCTCCCTGGCGCTGGCCAGACTCCTCCGTCTGGATCTCCCTGGGGCCTGCAGAGTTCCTCTTCTGGCACCACATAAGCTCCCTGTTCTGGGCCTGGCAGGCATGTCCCAGTCTCCTGATCAAACCGTTCTGCGGGTGTTTGGCAAAATGGCCCCCCTCCCCAGAATTTCTGATTAAGCCGTCTGCCAGTGGGATCTGGGTTGTCAATAACCCTGCGGTCGGTGAAGCTCAAGGGATGTGCTGGGCTCCAGGAACAGAGTTACTGCCCTGAATGCTGCACCAGAGCCCTCCAAGCTTGGGGCTGCCTGGGCTCAGCGTGGGGCTGGTGTGCTGCAGGCATGGGAGTTGTGGCACAGGGGAGGGACTGTGACATTCCCTGTTTGATTGCTATTGCCTGTGGGCACAGGTGGCATCCATCTGGCTGTGCTGTGGAAGTTGCTACCTAAAAGCCACAGGGGCTGGGGTTTGTCTCTCTCCCCTCCAGTGCTGCTGTTCTGGGCAAAACTCCCAGCAGCCCCATGCTCTCCTCCCGAGCACCCAGTCCCTTCATAACGCTGGGGTGTGGGCTAGTTCGAGAGATGAACAGCCTGGCCTCTCCCCATGTTCTCTCCAAGGGGGCTGGAGTAGCTGAGAACCTTCCAGCCTCCTCTGCATATAACCTCGCGCCCACCCTGGGATTGGCTGGCCCCAGCATCCAGCTGGGAACCAAGGTCCAGAGAGACTTGCCCTGGGTCACGTAAGGAGTTTTTAGCAGAGCTGGGACATGAGCCCTGCTCTCCTGAATGCCAGCCTAGTGCCCTCCTCCAGGTCAATCCTTCCTGACTACATGCTTGGCTGCACGTGACTGGGCTGGGCTGAGTAGGATGTGGGTCTTGGGCTGCAGCCAGCCATGCTGTTCCCTCCAACAGTCAATGTGCCCTTGGGGATCTGACCTTTGTTCTGCCCGTCCCCGCAGGGGCATGCATCGTGCATTTGCTAGATCTGCACCCAGCTGCTCTAATAAACAACCCCCAAAGTTGAGCTGTGCTAGTGGTTTCTCCTGAGTGGAGCCGGGCTGGCACATGCCATCCTTTCTGCCAGGTCTGGGCATCATCACTTACCTATGGCCCAGCTTGGGGGCTGCCTGGGCCCAACCCAGCCTTCCCTCAGCTCTTAGAAGAGGGGAGCTGGGGCTGAAGGGCCAGTGTCCATAGAGGGGACAAGGCCAGGTTTCAGGAGAGCTGGGGTGGGGATGTGTGTACAAGGACTCACCGTGCCCCAGGCTTGTGGAGGTGAATGAGGGGAAGGCAGTGTTACCCACACAATCTACAGCACCCGGCCTATACCCTATGGAGGGCTCAAGGCATCAACCAGTCAATTTACGCACTGCACCCTTTTACACCCTGAGCCCTTGGAAGGAAGGCACCAATCCTTATATGACCCAGGGTGCCAGGGCAGCCCTCACTGAAAATGTCAAGGGCAGGGCAGGCTGCAAAAGGGAGAGCAGATACTCCCAAAACTGATGGTTAACACTGAAGTTAAACTCTGCAACCAGTCACAGACTGTGATTCTGGTCCCCCACGCTCGTTATCAAGAGCCAAAAAAAAAAAAAAATCACACAGCCCCCTTTATTGCATTCCAGTTCTCTGGCCCCCAGTCAGCACCTAGGTCCAGTACAGTGAGAAGTTGTTTAAAAGCTCTGCTCATATATACAAAATGTTCTAACCCCAAAGGGCCAGCCATGTTACCAGGTCAATACTAGTTTGGAACTTACCCAAAATACCAATCCTTTGGTGTCTAAAACTAAAGAGTATAAAGAAAAGAAAAAGAACAAGAAGAGAGTTATTAAATGGTGAAGCAGTCCGATACATACTTCAATGTCCATATATCTGGTTCTTAGCAGTATTGGTGAGTTTGCTGGCTTGAAAGTCCCTCTGGAACACATGCACAGCTTGGATGGGTCATTCAGTCCTTGGTTCAGAGCTTCATTTGTAGAGAAGGTGCAGCAGCCTTTTATAGTCTTTATAGTCTTCTTTGTTTCAAACACAAGCTGCCCAGCACATGGCATGGAGAAGCCTTAGATTTCCGTCCGTAGAGTTCAAGCCCTTGCATGGCTTGCTGACTTATAAGGTGTAGTCCAGGGGTGGCCAACCTGTGGCTCCGGAGCCACATGCGGCTCTTCAGAAGCTAATATGTGGCTCCTTGAATAGGCACTGGCTACAGGGCTGGAGCTACAGGCACCAACTTTCCAATGCGCTGGGAGGTGCTTGCTGGTCAACCCCTGGCTCTGCCACAGGCCTTACCCCCATTCCACCCCTTCCCGCCCCCTCTCCTGAGCCTGCTGTGCCCTTCCTCTTCCCTTCCCCTCCAGAGCCTCCTCCACACCACAAAACAGCTGATGGAGGGGGAGGCACTGATTCGGTGGGGCTGCTGGTGGGTGGGAGGCACTCAGAGCAGGGGTGGGAGCTGATGGGCTGAGGCTGCTGATGTATTACTGTGGCTCTTTGGCAATGTACATTGGTGAAGTCTGGCTCCTCGGGCTCAGGCTGGCCACCCCTGGTGTAGTCCCTGGCTTTTTCAATGGGTTCATTGTATAGCTGATGACCCTTGATGGGCCATCAAACAGGCTAGGCAGTGCTGATGCCAATCTATCTGGGGTTGTTACCCAGAAACACAGCATAAGTTTTGAAACAGATATATCATGCATATCTATAACTCACAAATCAAAAGTGATACAAACATATAAACTAGATCTTCATACTTGGCAAATCATAACATTTTCAAAGATACCTTACATGGCATATCTGTCAGATTCCTTGTAATTTTATAATATATCAATATCACAAAAAGAACAGGAGTACTTGTATCCTCACACCTTCTTGTCAACTGTCTAAATGGGCCATTTTGATTATCACTACAAAAGTTTTTTTTTCTCCTACTGATAATAGCTCATCTTAACTAATTATCTGTATGTGTGTATATATATGTTCCATTCTATGCATCCGATGAAGTGGGCTGTAGCCCACGAAAGCTTATGCTCTAATAAATTTGCTAGTCACTAAGATGCCGCAAGTACTCCTTTTTGCGGATACAGACTAACACGGCTGAAAAATATCACAAAGTGTTCCCCATATTTCATACAGCATCACACCTGTCATAAATATTAAGGGAAGGGTAATCACCTTTAAAATCCCTCCTGGCCAGAGGAAAAACCCTTTCATCTGTAAAGGGTTAAGAAGCTAGGATAACTTCGCTGGCACCTGACCAAAATGACCAATGAGAAGACAAGATACTTTCAAAGCTGGAGGAGGGGAGAAACAAAGGCTCTGTCTGTCTGTGTGATGCTTTTGCTGGGAACAGAACAGGAATGGAGTCTTAGAACTTAGCAAGTAATCTAGCTAGATATGTGTTAGATTTTGTTTTCTTTAAATGGCTGAGAAAATAAGCTGTGCTGAATAGAATGGATATTCCTGGTTTTCTGTCTTTTTGTAACTTAAGATTTTGCCTAGAGGGATTCTCTATGTTTTGAAACTGATTACCCTGTAAGGTATTTACCGTCCTGATTTTATAGAGGTGATACTTTTACTTTTTTTTTCTATTAAAATTCTTCTTTTAAGAACCTGTTTGCTTTTTTCATTGTTCTAAAGATCCAAGGGTTTGGGTCTGTGCTCACCTATGCAAATTGGTGAGGATTTTTATCAAGCCTTCCCCAGGAAAGGGGGTGTAGGGTTTGGGAGGATTTTGGGGGGAAAGGTGTTTCCAAGTGGGTTCTTTCCCGGTTTATATATCTGTTAGACGCTTGGTGGTAGCAGCAATAAAGTCCAAGGGAAAAAGGAAAATAGTTTGTACCTTGGGGAAGTTTTAACTTAAGCTGGTAAAAATAAGCTTAGGAGGTTTTCATGCAGGTCCCCACATCTGTACCCTAGAGTTCAGAGTGGGGAAGGAACCTTGACAACACCTTACCCATGGGGCTCAGGGAGAAACCTGGACAATTTAATTACTCAGCCTTTTCCATGGGCTCAGGGCTCTATGGGTCTGCGGGCCCTTTTCCCAGCGAAAGAACCTTATGCAGTTGTGCTCTAAACATCTACTTATTAGCAACACACAGAGAATACATATATCGGGCAAATCTCTCATGCTCACCACTCCCAGTATACAGACAGATTTCACCCGATGGCCAGTCAGGATCCATTCATCTGGAGGTTCCCAGCGATGCCTCTACACATCATGGTCGTGCAGAGGGGTCAGGGTTCCAGCAGCTTGATGTTGAACTGCAATCAGGAAATGGTTCCCAGAGAGCTTTGTTTTTCATTTATACTCTGTAGGTAAAACTAGCTCCCTTCTTTACCTTCACTATCCTATCATACTATTCAGTACCCCTAGGTAACAAAATGGAACCAATCCTGCACTAGCACCTATGTTTTCTTCTCCCTGCTCAAGTCTTTTTTACATTTTTATCTTTCATGCCCTAATTGTAACTTATTTATGACATTCTCCTTTTTTCTGTCTGTGCAGATGGTCTGAGCTTAGCTTAGCTATTTTACCATTTGTTTGGGTCTTACTGTTTCCTCCCTACAGTTCCCAATGCCTCGGGGAGGGGGGCTCTGCAGCCCTTGGTGTTATCACTTGTTAGGGACATTCCTGAGCTAGGGGAGGGGGTGCTCAGTGGCAGCCGAGCATTTTTTCTTAATCTTAATCGCAGTGAGTTTCACCCAAGGCAGCTCAAGGCTGGTTTATGGATATTAGGAAAAACTATGATATGATTAGGATATTAGGAAAAACTTTTTCACTAAGAGGGTAGTGAAACACTGGAATGCGTTACCTAGGGAGGTGGTAGAATCTCCTTCCTTAGAGGTTTTTAAGGTCAGGCTTGACAAAGCCCTGGCTGGGATTATTTAACTGGGAATTGGTCCTGCTTTGAGCAGGGGGTTGGACTAGATGACCTTCTGGGGTCCCTTCCAACCCTGATATTCTATGATTCTATGATTCTATGGGTGAGTTAGGTCCTAGCCCGACAGCAGTGCCTGTGGTGCTGGTCATAGGGGAAAGTGGCTTGTTCTGGGGGCAGCTGCTGCCCAGGGGGAGGTGCACCCAGAAGTGGTCAGCTCATGAAGTCCAGGGTTCAATTCTCCAGGGTTGGAATCTCTGCCAAAGTGGGGGAGTCAACCCCCCATCAGCCCCTTCACTGCTTCTCTGGCTCCAGACACCTCACCACAGACAGCAATTCCTGGGGCTCCTGGCCCACCCCATTGCCCTGTGGCCTCCTCTCCCCAGGCTGCAACCTCTAGGGCCTGCGGCTCCCCATTTACACCACTTGAACCCCAGCTATTGTACAGAGCAGTGATACCACTGTAGGGGCCGAGCCACAGGTGCTGGACACACCCAGAACAAAGAGACGGTCCCTGCCCTGCTGACAGTCTAAGACCACATCTACACTACAAACTTCTGTCAACTTGAGTTACGTCAGCATACAGCTGCCGCAGTTAGTACATCACTTGTGCACATACACACGTGGCTCTGTGTCAGTGGTGCATGTACTCACCAGGAGTGCTCGTGTCAGGGCAGACTGCAGCACACCATGGGTGGGTATCTCACTCTGCAATTCACCACTATGCAGCGCAAGGTCTTTTGGGAAGTTTTGCAATTCCTGATGGGGCAGACATGAGTCATGCAGGGGTGACTGGGAGCAAGGGGTCAACTTCCCAGTGTGCCACTGTCTCCATCTCATAATGTTAGCTGTATCCCATAATTTTCATGCCTTTTTTTCAAAACCCCACAAACCCATGTCCCTCCTTGCTGTCCACCATCTCTGACAGAAGCCTGGAGCCTGCACAGCTCTGCACTATTGTTATAGCACTGAGAGCACAGGACGCATAATCCTGGAGTATTTGCAGAGCTGCAAGAAAAAACAACTAAGTGGGGAACATGCTGTTTAAGGCTACATTTATGTCATGGAAGTCACGGAATCCATGACTTCTAGAGATAGCCTTGACATTTTCTTCTTCAGTCTTGGGGAGCCCCTGCAGGGTTCCAGCAACAAGCAACAGCCTCATGGTGGGCGAGGGAGGGTTTGGGTGAGTGGCTGAGGGAGTCCCGTTTTCTCTTTGGGAAATATGGTCCCCCTTGCAGCTCCCAGCCAACGCAGTTGGGGACACCATGGAGCCGTAGTAGCCTGGGGTGCTGGATCCCCCACTTCCCATTTTGTCAGTTATTTTTAGTAAAAGTCATGGACAGGTCATGGATAATAAAGAAAAATTCACAGATGCTGTGACCTGTCCATGACTTTTACTAAAAATACTCGTGACAAAATCTTAGCCTCACTGATGATTCCTCAGAGGACAGATTGCTGTGGGACCAATTCAAGTTTGCTGGTGGCATTCATGGTGCAGCTGCATATGGTGGAGTGCTGGTTCTGGGTCCAAGAAATGAGCACTGACTGGTGGGATCACATCATAGTGCAGGCTTGGGCTGATGAGCAGGGGCTGCAGAGCATTCAGATGTGCAAAGCCACATTCCTGGATCTGTGCACTGGGCGCACCGCAGCCCTCCAGCACAGCCACACCAAATGAGAACACACTGACGGTGGAGCAGCGAGTGGCACTCACACTGTTGAAACGTGCAACATCAGATTGCTACTGGTCAGCTGGGAAATCCACCATAGGGACTGTTGTGATGCAATCGTGTAGGGCCATTAACTGTCTCCTGCTGTGCAGGCCTGTGATGCTCGGCAATGTGCAGGACTTAGTGGAGGGTTTCGCAGCAATGGGGTTCTCGAACTGTGGTGGGGCAACAGATGGCCCCCATAGCCCTACTTTGGCACCAGACCTCCTTACCATGGAATGCATCAACAGAAAGGGCTACTTTTCTATGGTCATGCAAGTGCTGGTGGATCATTGGGGATGCTTCACCGACATCAGTGTTGGTCGATCAGGGAAGGTGCATAGATGTGCATCTTTAAGAACACAGGACTGTTCAGAAGCTGAAAGCAGGGACTTTTCTTCCTGACTGGCAGATTACTATTGGTGATGTTGCAATGCCAGGAGTCATTCTGCAACCCCCACCCCCCCCCCACCCCCCGGCCTAACCCTTGCTTCCGTCACTCATGAAGCCGTAGGCCAGCCACCTCAAGGGCACCAAGAAGCACTTCAACTATGAGCTCAGCAGGTGCAGAATGACAGATGAATGTTCCTTTGGTCGTCTGAAGGCTCATGGTGGTGTTTACTTATAAGACTGGACCTCAGTGAGAAAAATATTCCAATGGTTGTAGCTGCCTGCTGTGTCCTGCATCATCTCTGTGAGGCAAGGGGGAAAAGCTGAGGGATGAGGTGGAGAGTCTGTCTGCTGAGTTTGAACCACCAGACACAAGGGCTATTATAAGAGCTCAGCACAGAGCTATAAGGCTCAGGGAGGGCTTTGACAGACCAATTTAACAGTGAGCCAGAGCAGTGTGTGTTGCTGCAGTGTGCTCTGCCTGGCCTTGTTCTCTTGTGGCCTGGTAGGAATGAGTTGGTGGTTGCAGTACATGTAGGGATATAACACTGTCAATGCACCTATTAACTGTGTTTATGAATGATGTCATGAGCCATGTGACACTGGGCAGTAACAGGTCATTGGGTGCCTTCAGTACTGCTGAGCACTAGGCAGCATGTGTTCTGAACTAATAATGGTAAATTATGCTCCAAATAATAGAAATTTATTCTGTAACAAAATCAGTACAAAAACAAAACCCCCATGCAATGTGAAAACAAATACACTAAAAACTTAATAACTTAAGAGTCCAAAACTTAGAAAGGGGAAAGAGCCGTCCATTTCAGCTACACATACACCAACCCTGGCTTTCCCAGGTCTGTGTATGTGAAGCTGATTATCTTTACTGTCGGCTGGGGTGGAGTGGTCGGGGTACTGCACTGACCCCTGATGCCACATGGGATGTTGAGGGGGTGTAGGAAGGTCCTAATATTGAGTTCTCAGTGGGATGCAGAGGGAGGCGAGCCCGGGATTGTTGAACCTGCAGGTCCACCAGAGTCTGCAGGGTCTGTGTTTGGTGCCTGATGAGCTCCATTATGCCCTGGTGCATCTCCCTGTCCTTTTCCTGCTGGGACTCCTGGGCCTCTCTTTCCTTCTCCAGGCTGTCTGCAGTGTTCACCCTCCAGGCCCTGTGCTCGCAGTGGGATGCAGCCCTGGCTTGCAGTGTCTCCTGGAAGTCATCCTGAGTCCTCTTCTTTTTCCTCCTCATCTGGCGCAGGCATTCTGTGGGTGCAGAGGGAAAGACCCTGCAGGCCACAGCCGCAGGTAAAACACACACAGGTACCATTGTCAGTCTGTTCACTACAGAAAGCAAAAGTTAAGATGCTGAACTCACTCACCTGCTTCCTTAACTTGGTGAGCTTGGCATTCTCACTTCTGCTTGGGAGTGGCTTGTGCACGACGCTGGTCACAGCACAGCCATGGTGAGTGTGGCCCTAGGGCACGGGGGAAATAAGGGGGGAATTGTTCGCTGGCATAAATCATAGAATCATAGGACTGGAAGGGACCTAGAGAGGGCGTCTAGTCCAGTCCCCTGCACTCATGGCAGGCCTAAGTTTTCTCTAGATCTAGCAGTACAGGGTATTGGCACTGAATCCGGGCACCACACAGGTCATGGGGATTTTAGCAGATCTCTCACTCCAAAAGCCACCCGGGCCCATATGCTGCTAGCCTGTGCACTGCAAGGGCACCTGCTGAAGTTATTGCTGAGTGATGGGGGAAAGCGTCCTGCAATGGAAGAAATAAGGCTGCTCTGCCCAGAACTCTTTGGTAGAGGATTGCAGAGAACCTCCAGGAAAGTTTTATCTAGATCTCTACAGAGGATTCACAGGACATCCTGTGTATGTAAACAAGCTGCTCTGCATCCCCACCCAGCCACCCCCAGCTAGCGAGGAATGAAAAGCAGATACCAGCTCTACTTCTCTCAGTTGTACCACTCCCTCTTCTAGCACCAGACAATTCATGAAAAGTCGCTGTGACCTGGTACTCTGGGGGCCAATCCTGTAACAGAACTTTTATCTACATGCTGACCCAAGGTTCCTTCCCCTGCAGCAGACTCACCCAGACTTGGCTGCCAGGACTGCGGTGGAGTCAAAACCAGGTCTTGGCTCGCTGCACAGCTGGATCCTCAGTCGCTTGTTCCGCATACTCCTCATCATCATCCTCCATCACCTCCTCCTCACTGTTCATGGCAGGAGCCATGACTCAGGCTCCTCGGAGGCATCCAGGGTGCTGTGTGTCTGTGTAGGTCTTCACCAAGGATGGCTTGCAGTTGTTTGTAAAAGCAGCAGGTCTGCAGCTCAACACCATATCGATTGTTGGCCTCCCTGGCCTCCAGGTATGCCTGCCGCAGCTCCTGGGCTTTCATGCGGCTCAGCTGCTGGTCCCTGTTGTAGCCCTTCCCCTTCATCCCCCAAGCAATCTGCGCATGTATAAGCAGCAGAGTGGTCCCGCCATTGTGGGGAACTTTCCTGGCTTCTGCACTACCCCGGTGAAGTGGGCTACTGAAAGGATCTGAGTCCTCGCTCCCACTTCCTTTATCCAGATGCCTCCCTGCCCTCGAGAACTCCCCTTCCACTCTCCCGTCTGGCAGAGTCCTCGTAACCCTGACAAGGCTGGGCCCAGGATTCAACCCCCAACTTAGCTGTGGTCACCTAGGACAGGGGCTAGGGTGTCCCCACTCCGGGGTACTCTCTCTGCACTGGGCACTTCTCTGACCCACGGACCATTACATACAATTTAAAGCAAATACAATTTATTTAATCAGCAAGTAATTTAAAAAAGAATAAGGAAAAATGGGAAAGGTTAAAGGAAACACATCACCCCGTTCTGTGGCAGGGAACATCACAAGCAGTGTCTCTGGAATGTCAGGGCCGTTCACAGTCTGTTCCTTGTAAGTCCCAGGCCTTCGTCTCAGGCCCTGGCTGTGCTGCAGGGATACTGCGGGTTGGACACTTGCTCTGGTGGTGGCCACACGCCTCTGGGCTTTGGGTGGTGGAGCCCTTCTTCCCAGCATCAGCCCCCCATCGGGTTAAGATCCCCCTCCCAGTCTGGCCTGCAAGGACCCTTGGCTGGGGGTGTCTTTCTGCGCTGGGCCCTTTGCCCAGGGTCCCCCCTTGGCTGGCCCCAGTTGCTCACCACACCCGGCTCCAGACTGCTCCAACTCCAGCCCCAGCCCCACTGTTCTAGCTCTGGCTCCGCTCTGCCTCAGCACGGCTGCTGCTGCTGCTCTGCCTCCAGCCCCCGGGGCTGCTTCTCTGGCCCCTCTGGCTTTGGTTGCTGCACCTGTCCTCCCAGGGCAAGTCTGCTCTCTCTGGGCTGTGCCTCTGGCTCTGTGGCTGCAGCCCTGCTCCCAGCACAGGATCTGCTCTCTCTGGGCTGTGCCTCTGGCTCTGTGGCTGCAGCCCTGCTCCCAGCACAGGATCTGCTCTCTCTGGGCTGTGCCTCTGGCTCTGTGGCTGCAGCCCTGCTCCCAGCACAGGATCTGCTCTCTCTGGGCTGTGCCTCTGGCTCTGTGGCTGCAGCCCTGCTCCCAGCACAGGATCTGCTCTCTCTGGGCTGTGCCTCTGGCTCTGTGGCTGCAGCCCTGCTCCCAGCACAGGATCTGCTCTCTCTCGGCTGCTTTTCTGGCCCCGCTGGCAGGCATGGCTCTGTTCCGTAGCTCAGCTTGGTCCCCTGCTCTCTCCTTAGCTTGGCCCCACTCTGTCTGACCCAGGCAATTCCAGCTCACAGGAGGACGGGACCCCCCTGGCCTCCTGACTCCCTGATTAGCCTGCCCGCCCTGTCAATCAGGCTGACCTGGAGCATTGGCCTCTCCCCATTGCCCCTTTCCCTTTTGGTACTGGGAGCTAGCCAACCAAAACACCCCCACTGAGTGCTAGTAAGGGGATAACAGTCCCCTTACACATGCATGGCCATGTTTCTATGCTGAGCCTCTCTTCCCCACAGGCCCAGGGGATCCAATATCTCAGCTTACTCCAGGCAGGAGTGTGTCTGGAGCATGTGGCTGGTGGGGTCGGCTGGGCAGCTGCACACAGTAAGGGAGCGCTGCTGGGTGTGCTCACCAAGCCGGGCAATCAGGAAAAGGCAGTTCAAAAATTCCCGCTTTAAGGGGCTGGGGAATTTCTGGTCTCCATGAGCCCTGGGCAGTGGAGCTCCCAATGATGACCCGAGTAGTCAGTGTGGGGCATTGTGGGACAGCTGCTGGAGGACTGTTAGGATCAGCGTAATTACATTCGCACTCTGTCACCCTCCGTATATCAACCAGGGTTCTGCGCTGCTCAGGGAGGTGGTGTTACTATGTTGGCATAATGGGCTGCTGTCGGGAGCGGGCAGACCAATGCGAGTGTAGACACTTACAAGTGGACTATAAGGTGGATAGAAAGCTGGATAGATTGTCGGGCTCAACGGGTAGTGATCAATGGCTCCATGTCTAGTTGGCAGCCGGTATCAAGTGGAGTGCCCCAGGGGTCGGTTTTGTTCATCATCTTTATTAATGATCTGGATGATGGGATGGATTGCACCCTCAGCCATAGGTGCTGACTCCATGGGGCACCCACCAGCAGCCAAGTTCCCCTCCCTGCCCCACCTCACCTCCATCTCCTCCCCTGAGCGCGCAGTGTCCCCGCTTCTCTTCCCATCACTTTCTAACACAAAACAGCTATTTCGCAGCGCAAAAAGGTCCGGGAGGGAGGGGGAGGAGCGGGAACACGGTGCACTCAGGAGAGGAGGCGGGGCTGGGGCAGGGATTTGGGGAAGGGGTTGGAATAAGGGCAGGGAGGGGGCAGAGTTGGGGCGGGGACTTTGGGGAAGGGGTTGGAATGGGGGTGGGGCGGGGCACCAGGGGGCGGAGCCGGGAGCAGAGCAGGGTCGAGCACCCACCAGCGCCAGCAGAAGTCGGCACCTGGGCCCTCAGCAAGATCACAGATGACACTAAGCTGGGGAGAGAGGTAAATAGATTGGAGGGTAGGGCTAGGGTCCAGTGTGACTTAGATAAATTGGAGGATTGGGCCAAAAGAAATCTGATGAGGTTCAACAAGGTCAAGTGCACAGTCCTGCACTTAGGACAGAAGAATCCCATGCAGGCTGGGGACCGACTGGCTAAGCAGCAGTTCTGCAGAAAAGGACCTGGGGATTACAGTGGACAAGAAGCTGGATATGAGTCAACAGTGTTCCTTTGTTGCCAAGAAGGCTAATGGCATATTGGGCTGTATTAGTAGGAGCATTGCCGGCAGATCAAGGGAAGTGATTATTTCCCTCTATTCGGCACTGGTGAGGCCACATCTGGAGTATTGTGTCCAGTTTTGGGCTCTCCACTACAGAAAGGATGTGGACAAATTGGAGAGAGTCCAGCGGAGGGCAATGAAAATGATGAGGGGGCTGGGGCACATGACTTACGACGAGAGGCTGAGGGAACTGGGATTGTTTAGTCTGCAGAAGAGAAGAGTGAGGGGGGGACTTGATAGCAGCCTTCAACTACCTGAAGGGGGTTTCCAAAGGGGATGGAGCTAGGCTGTTCTCAGTGGTGGCAGATGACAGAACAAGAAGCAATGGTCTCAAGTTGCAGAGGGGGAGGTCTCGGTTGGATATTAGGAAACACTATTTCACTAGGAGGGTGGTGAAGTACTGGAATGGGTTACCTAGGGAGGTGGTGGAATCTCCATCCTTAGATTTTTAAGGCCCAGCTCGACAAAGCCCTGGCTTGGATGATTTAGTTGGTGTTGGTCCTGCTTTGAGCAGGGGGTTGGACTACATTACCTCCCGAGTTCTCTTTCAACCCTAATCTTCTATGATACTATGATAAGCTGCCTTGCACCACCCTCACTGTGTAGTGTAGACCAGGCCTGGGAAAAGAGGCAGTAGGTGCAGACTGACAGACAGGCAGTGGGCTGCCAAGGAGGGTTTTGAAGGAGAAGAAGGACCTTATTGGATGTTTATGGGGACCTGCTCCCACACAGGATGGGCAGGCTGGAAGAACGGCCAGGGGGCTGGGTTGACAATGTAAGAAGTGAGCCATGGGTCTGAGTTCATGGCCAGTTGGAGGGGCGTACGGCCAGCATGGCAGTGACTGCAATGAGAGGTCAGCAGGGCAGGCACGCAGGGCCCTGCGAGTGGAGACAAACAGTTGACGTTTGCTACAGAGCCTGAGCCCAGAGCTCTGTGCAAGGCTCCAGCAGCCCCAGTCACAGCAGCTGAGTACTCAGCATTGTTCAGGGTGCCAAGCGGTGACAAATGTGGGAATATTATTACAATGCCCTGTGTGCCTCAATTTCCACAGCTGTCACTGTGCATTGAGTGTGAATGAGCAGGAGCCCTGAGGTGTTTGTCACGTAGCTGTCTGGGGTAATGTGGTTGGGTTGTTAGGAAGGTCTGGAACCAACTCATATCAATGGAAGACCCTACGGAGGCAAGGGAAACCTCAGTGACTGAACAATTGACCCCAAGCCCAGCTTGGCTGGGTGGAGAGCCTGTGATCTTGGGAGGCAGACAAGGGTGGGGAGGTGACGGAAGGTGGGGAGAAGAACTGGGCTCACAGAGACACAGAGCAGCTGTCTCTGAAACTAAGGGCTGGTCTACATTGAAAAGTGCCATCACCGTAGCTACATCTCTCAGGCGCAGGAAAGATCTACACCTGTGAGAGACACATCTGTGATGACCTAGCCCCCGCATAGACAGCGCCAGCTGCGAACAGAGGAGAAGCCAACAGAGGAAGTTTGCCTGGGAACTGTCTAAGAGGACCTATGGTGAGTACTGCATTAGGAGGGCTGTGTTGTGAGCTGGTGGGGTGAATATCTGAGTGTCTGTCTGCTGTGACCATTTGTTTGACTGGAGCTAGTTGCAGGGACTGTTTGACCATGTGGTTGGTGGTTTGAAAAGTGTGAATTGGGAATGCTTTGTTCGAGGTGGGCCTTGAGTGGTTGATTGGAGGGAAGGCTTTGAGCCGGGGCAACTGCTTTGAGCCAGCAGCCTTATAAAAAAGCAGCCAGTTACAAACTGAGTGAGCTGCGAACAGAGGAGAAGCCAACAGAGGGAGTTTGCCTGGGAGTTCACCTAGTGGGGAGTTCCCACAGAGTTTTTGCCTTTCAGGCTTCTGTGAGCAGTAAATACAACATCTGAAGAGGCTCTTAGAAGGAAGACAATATGGATTGTGAGCGATCAGCTGTTCTGA
The DNA here is from genome assembly GCF_965140295.1 of Lepidochelys olivacea. Taxonomy (NCBI): domain Eukaryota; kingdom Metazoa; phylum Chordata; order Testudines; family Cheloniidae; genus Lepidochelys; species Lepidochelys olivacea. The sequence continues at coordinate 51,276,857 of NC_140417.1, forward strand.
CCTGCACAGGATGTACCATGTTTGTCTTTCTCCCAGAGAATAGAAGTGACTTCGTCTGTACAAGGTGCAAGCTGGTCTCAATATTGGAGGAGAAGGTTAAAGGACTAGAGACCCAAGTAGCAACCCTGCATTGCATCAGAGAAAAGGAAGACTTTCTGGATAGAAGTCAGCGTTTGGCACTGCAGGCACAGCATGCTGAAGAATCAGAGAGGGCAGTGCAGAACAGGGAAGAAAATTGGCAGCATGTGACCACCAGAAGAAGAAAGAGGAGAACCCATGTACCCCCAATGCAGAGAGAGGTAAGAAACTGTTTTCAGGCTTGCTGCACAGGTACTACGGCGGAGAATGGTTTGGAAGAGTTGTCTGAGGGAAGGGATCAGACGGAGACCCCATCGACCGGAAGGCAAGGGATGCATTGTCCTAGGGATGGAGGTTCCACGACCACCACTCCCAAGAGGAGGAGACTGGTGGTTGGGGACTCCCTCCTAAGGGGGACGGAATCATCCATCAGCCGACTAGACCGGGAAACTCGAGAAGTGTGCTGCTTACCTGGAGCTAGAATTCAGGATGTGACAGAGTGTCTGCCGAGACTGATCAAACCTTTGGACCGCTAGTCCTTCCTACTTCTCCATGTGGGCACCAATGATACTGCCAAGAATGACCTTGAGTGGGTCACTGCAGACTACGTGGCTCTGGGAAGAAGGATAAAGGAGTTTGAGGCGCAAGTCTTGTTCTCGTCCATCCTCCCTGTTGAAGGAAAAGGCCCAGGTAGGGACCATCGAATTGTGGAGGTAAATGCTTGGTTGCACAGGTGGTGTCGGAGAGAGGGCTTTGGATTCTTCGACCATGGGATGTTGTTCCAGGAAGAAGGATTGCTGGGAAGAGATGGCATCCACCTAATGAAGAGAGAGAAGAGCATCTTCGCACGCAGGCTTGCTAACCTGGTGAGGAGGGCTTTAAACTAGGTTAGCCGGGGGATAGAGACCTAAGTCCTGAGGTAAGTGGGGAAGTCAGATACCGGGAGGAAACACAAGGAGGAGGGTGCAACAGGGGGGGCCTCCTGATTCATACTGAGAAAGTAGGGTAATCAGCTAGTTATTAGGTGCCTGTACATGAATGCAAGAAGCCTGGGAAACAAGCAGGAAGAATTGGAAGTCCTGGCACAGTCAAGGAACTATGATGTGATTGGAATAACAGAGACTTGGTGGGGTAACAAACATGAGTGGAGCACTGTCATGGATGGGTATAAGCTGTTCAGGACAGACAGATCGGGGAGAAAAGGTGGAGGAGTTGTAATGTATGTAAGAGAGCAGTATGGTTGCTCAGAGTTCCAATATGAAACTGGAAAAAAGCCTGTTGACAGTCTTTGGGTTAAGTTTAGAGGCGAGAGCAACAAGGGTGATGTGATGGTGGGCATCTGCTATAGACCACCAGACCAGGAGAATGAGGGAGACGAGGCTTTCTTCGGACAACTAACAGAAGTTTCCAGATCACAGGCCCTAGTTCTCATGGGGGACTTCAATCACCCTGACATCTGCTGGGAGAGCATTACAGCAGTGCACAGATAATCCAGGAAGATTTTGGAGAGTGTTGGGGACAACTTCCTATAGCAAGTGCTGGAGGAACCAACTAGGGACCATGCTCCTCTTGACCTGCTGCTCACACACAGGGAAGAATTGGTAGGGGAAGTAGAAGTGGGTGGCAACTTGGGCAGCAGTGACCATGAGATGGTCGAGTTCAGGATCCTGACAAAAGGAAGAAAGGAGAGCAGCAAAATATGGACCCTGGACTTCAGAAAAGCAGACTTTGACTCCCTCAGGGAACTGATGGGCACGATCCCCTGGGAAGCTAATATGAGGGGGAAAGGAGTCAAGGAGAGCTGCCTGTATTTTAAAGAAGACTTGTTGAGGGCGCAGGAACAAATCATCCCAAAGTGCATGCCATATTTGCTATTCTTTCTGCAACCAGCTTGGCTTAACAGAAAAATCTACGGTGAGCTTAAACACAAAGAGGAAGCTTACAAGAAGTGGAAACTAGGGCACATGACTAGGGAGCAGTATAAAAATATTGCTCGAGCATGCCGGGGTGTAATCAGGAAGGCCAAAGCACAACTGGAATTGCAGCTAGCAAGGGATGTGAAGGGTAACAAGAAGGGTTTCTACAGGTATGTTAGCAACAAGAAGAAGGTCAGGGAAAGTGTGGGACCCTTATTGAATGAGAGAGACAACCTAGTGACAGACGATGTGGAAAAAGATGAAGTACTCAATGCTTTTTTGCCTCGGTCTTCACAGACAAGGTCAGCTCCCAGACTGCTGCACTGGACAGCACAGTATGGGGAGGAGGTGAGCAGCCCTCAATGGTGAAATAACAGTTTAAGAACTATTTAGAAAAGCTGGACATGCACAAGTCCCTGGGTCTGGATCTAATGCATATGAGGGTGTGAGGGAGTTGGCTGATGTGATTGAAGAGCCACTGGCCATTATCTCTGAAAACTTGTGGGGATCGGGGGAGGTCCTGGACAATTGGAAAAAGAAAAATATAGTGCCCATCTTTAAAAAAAGGGAAGAAGGAGGATCTGGAGAACTACAGCCTCACCTCAGTCCCTGGAAAAATCATGGAAAAATCATCCTCAAGGAATCCATTTTGAAGCACTTGGAGGAAAGGAAGGTGATCAGGAACAGTCAACATGGATCCATCAAGGGCAAGTCATGCCTGACCAACCTGATTGCTTTTTATGATGAAATAACTGGCTCTGTGGATATGGGGAAAGTGGTGTATGTGATATACCTTGACTTTAGAAAAGCTTTTCATATGGTCTCCCACAGTATTCTTGCCAGCAAGTTAAAGAAGTATGGATTGGATGAATGTATTATAAGGTGGTGTGACGGGGTCAGGCCAGATGGCTACAAGAGAGTGGTCGAAGGTAGATACATTAGTTCCAGGTTAAGCAGGTCCCTTTTCATCTTTCTACCCCTCCTGGGAATAGAAAACAAATCTGGCGATATTTCGGAGAAGACTTGGGGTGACAGTCTATTGTGGATGCATCACTAACTTCAGGGTTCCCCTCTTTTTCCAATCCTCCTACTGGGAGTAAGTCGCCAAACCCTGGGAAGTCCCTCTCTATGAGCACCGGGTATGGGAGTTTAGGGACTACACCTGCTGCTACCTCAGTAATGTTCCTCTGGATTTCAATTTTTACTGGGATGGTGGGGTAGTAACTAACTGTCCCATGGACGCATGTTATCCCCGTACGTTTAGCCTGCAGCAGCTGACTATGCTTCACGAGCTTCCCTGAGATAAGCATGATAGCACTCCCCGAATCAACCAGTGCCGTGGTCTCTACCCCATTTAGTTTCACTGGTCTGGTGTACATATGTGGGGATAGTGAGACCCCCACAAGGTGGATTAGGGAGCATGGATCTGCCCAGTTCCCCAGGTTATACTGCATAGGCTCCTCACCACTGTGCAGCTATGTGTCCCCACTCCCCTCAGGCGTAATGTCTGTATGGGGCCCTAGGCATTCCCCGGTCTCTTGGTTTGGGCAGTCTAACATCACGATCCTCTTCTCCCTCAGTGCTCCGACTCTTTGTGGCTTCTGTTGGGCCTTCAGCCCCTCTCTTTTTCCACCTGGGTTCTCCTGGTGGCCCAGTCACCCAAGCTCTAGGGCTTGGTGCTGCTAGTTTAACCAGGGGTGCTTCTTCCTTAACTGGTCGGGTCAGCTCCCTTGCTGTCCTTCACCTCTCTACCAGTGTGACAACCTCGTCGTAGGTGGAGGGTTTGTTCTGGCTTACCCAGGCACGAAGGTCTGGCGGTAGTTCTCTCATGTACAGGTCAATGACCAGAACCTCTAGTATCTCTTCCGGACTCCAGGACTCATTTTGCAACCACTTGAGTGCGAGATGGATGAGGTCATACAATTGGGACTGCAGGGTTTTGTTTTCCTGGTACCTCCACTCGTGATTCCACTGAGCCCGCACTGCTGTCGTTACCCCAGATCTGGCCAGGATCTCTGCTTTCAGCTGGGGGTAGTCTGACACAGCCTCTTCAGACAGATCATAGTAGGCTTTCTGGGCCTCCCCACACCAGAATGGGGCGAGGATGCCAGAACACTGATCTCGAGGCCAGGCCTCCCGTAGGGCTGTCCTCTCAAAGGCCAGGAGGTATGCTTCTCTGTCATCCTCTCCCATCATTTTCTGCAGGCAGTTCCTGGCCCGTATGATCTGCATCCCATCATGGCCACGGTTCATCTCCGTAAGGGCCTTCATTTGATTTACCAGTTCCTGCAACATAGTACGGTCTTGAGCGGCCTGGATCATCAAGTGATTGGTCTCCTGCTGCAGCCACACTGCCTCCTGTTGGGTGGCTGCCTGGACATGGCAGTGCCCACGGACATGGCAGTGTATCCGTGCCCGCAGTACCTCCTCCACTGTGGTGAAAAAAAATAAACCCGCTCCCTTTTTTTTTTTTAAATAACACCCTCCTTCTTCCGCCGTGCTGTGCACATGAACTCCCACCTCTTACACCAGTTGTGACAAAGTTCCTCCTCTGCCTTGGTGGGTCCTGCGCGTATTGGCGGATTTTGCTTGCCTTAGAGATTCACAGTAGCCCTTAGTTTGGCCAATTTTGTGGCTCAAATCTGCTGTTCACTCAGATAACCTCATCACTGGCCAGCATGGGACAAAAAAGAGTAAGAAAAATCCCCGCATTTTCTGCTGATCCACCATGTGGGTCCGGGAACAGCTCAGAGACCTTCCCCTCTGGTAGAACCTCCTGTGTTGGGTCCAGAGTTGGGAGGTTTGGGGGGAACCCGGGCCCACCCTCTACCCCGGGTTCCAGCCCAGGGCCCTGTGGACTGCAGCTGTCTAGAGTGCCTTCTGGAACAGCTGTGTGACAGCTACAACTCCCTGGGCTACTTCCCCATGGCCTCCTCCCAACACCTTCTTTATTCTCACCACAGGACCTTCCTCCTGATGTCTGTTAACACTTGTACTCCTCAGTCCTCGAGCTCAACGGGTAGTGATCAATGGCTCAATGTCTAGTTGGTAGCCGGTATCAAATGGAGTGCCCCAGGGGTCTGTCCTCGGGCTGGTTTTGTTCAACATCTTCATTAATGATCTGGATGATGGGATGGATTGCACCCTCATCAAGTTTGCAGATGACACTAAACGGGGGGGGGGAAGAGGTAGATATGCTAGAGGGTAGGGATAGGGTCCAGAAGGACCTAGACAAATTGGAGGATTGGGCCAAAAGAAATCTGATTAGGTTCAACAAGGTCAAGTGCACAGTCCTGCACTAAGGATGGAAGAATCCCCTGCACTGCTACAGGCTGGGGACCAACTGGCTAAGCGGCACTTCTGCAGAAAAGGACCTGGAGATTACAGTGGACAAGAAACTGGATATGAGTCAGCAGTGTGCCCTTGTTGCCAAGAAGGCTAACGGCATACTGGGCTGCATTAGTAGGAGCATTGCCAGCAGATTGAGGGAAGTGATTATTCCCCTCTATTTGGCACTGGTGAAGCCAAATCTGGAGTATTATGTCCAGTTTTGGAACCCCCACTACAGAAAGGATGTGGACAAATTGAACAGAGCCCAGCGGAGGGCAATGAAATTTATTAGGGGGCTGGGGCACATGATTTATGCAGAGGGGCTGAGGGAACTGGGCTAATTTAGTCTGCAGAAGAGAAGAGTGAGGGGGGAATTTGACAGCAGCCTTCAACTACCTGAAGGGGGGTTCCAAAGAGGATGGAGCTAGGCTGTTCTCTGTGGTGGCAGATGACAGAACAAGGGGAAATGGTCTCAAGTTGCAGTGGGGGAGGTTTAGGTTGGATATTAGGAAACACTATTTCACTAGGAGGGTGGTGAAGCACTGGAATGGGTTACCTAGGGAGGTGGTGGAAAGTTTTTGAGGCCCAGCTTGACAAAGCCCTGGCTTGGATGATTTAGTTGGTGTTGGGCCTGCTTTAAGCAGGATGTTATGCTTATAAAAACGCACAGAATCTTTTTCAGGGGACCAGGCAATACGCTACATTTATTTAAAATGTCAACAGATATTAAAATCAGCAAGTATATGCATATATTCAAAAAAACACACACACATTCTGCAGATGGTGTTTATAGTCACTGTGATGAAGCAGGGTGTTTTCTTGTTTTCAATGGTTTGCATGCAGAGGGCGTGGGACTCAGTTTCCCTGTGTGTTACTGGTTTAACGAGGTTGTAGGAGAGGGTGATTGTTGTTACAGAGGGCCAGCGAATGGCCTGGAGAATGAGCCAGAGACAGGAGACCTGGTGACCGGCCTGGAGAATGGATACCCCAGGGACCGGGTGGCCCACCTCGGGAGTCACAGCCGGTTCTGACCAGTGGGAGGACAATGGGCTGTGGAGAGAGGACCCCAGTGACCTGACTAGCCGGTTCCAGGCAGTGGGGAAACAAAGGACGGATGAGAGGAGAGGAGGCCAGACAGCCTGTTTACCTGGGACAGAAGACAAAGGAGAGAAGCGAGACTTGGGGGCTGGTGATATCAGATGCCCAGCTGGAAGGAGGGGGTTTCTGGGCTGGGAGGAGGGAACAGCCAGAACCCACCTGGAGGCTTGAGAGACCTAGATGTACTGTGCTGAGGGAGGCCAGGCCTGAGGCCCTGAGAGTTTCCTATGCTGTGTTCAGACCTCAATAAACCTTCCTGTTTTACGCTGGCTGAGAGTCACTCCGATCTAGAGAACAGGGTTGCATTATTCCCTCTGGGAGTGGAGGCCCCAGGGGTCTCAAGCAAGTGGACTTCCTGAGGGGGCCCATGGTGACAGACAGGCATGCTGATGGCTCAGAGAGGTGCGGTTCCAGGAGGTGGAGGGGCCTACGGCTTAACCCCTGAGAGAGAGTGGAACCCCGAGAAGAGCTGTTGCACTGAAGGGGGTTCCTCCCAGGGACTGTACAGAGCTGAGAGAGAACATGAGTGCTGTGTGTCCGTGACAGTTACCAGTCCTTATTGTTGCTCGAGTCAGCCTAGTGGCCAGCTACACTGAACACGAGTAGCGGGAGCTAGGCCTCCATCAGACGTGTCTGATGTTCCATTGTTGCAGAATGACCCAAAGCCTCCTGGCCTCCCACCTTTATAGTAGTCGTCTTTCACGTCAGTCTATGGATTTTGCTGTTTCAGCTGGGATCCATTAATTACAAATCTGCCCTTCTCACAGTCATCTTTCATCAGTGATGTTTGGATCCTCAGTCACAAACTGTGTGCTAGGTGTTTACACAGCTGCTTCTTATCTTATACTTTGTTCTTAGTTTGGGGTGGATGCCTTGCACTTCAGTGTCATTAATTTGCACCTCTTCAGCCATCAGGACAGGATGACACTGGAGTCTTATTTTCACGCTTCCGTCTTCTTGAGATTAGGCCCATCTGCTCAGCTGGTGTGTCTTCTTATCTACTCACATCCTTGCATACCTCACTCATACAAAGAACAACTATACATCCATCTACTAAACAATTACACCTTATAAGTCAGCAAGCCATGTAGGGGCTTGAACTCTATGGACAGAAATCTAAGCCTTCTCCATGTCATGTGCTGGGCAGCTTGTGTTTGAAACAAAGGAAGCACAAGCCGCATGGCAAAAAACTATAAAAGGCAGCTGCATCTTCTCCATTTTGTCTTCAGTCCTGCTTCTTTCCTCTGAAGGAACTTTGCTACAAACGGAAGCTCTGAACGACCCATCCAAGCTGTGCATGTGTTCCAGAGGGACTTTCGAGCCAGCAACTCTCCAATACTGATAAGAACCAGATATATGGACTTTGAAGTATATATTTGACTGTTTCACCATTTAACAATTCTCTTCTTGTTCTTTCTTTTTTCTTTATAATAATCTTTAGTTTTAGACACCAATGGAATGGCTGGCAGCGTGGTATTTTGGGTAAATTCCAAACTAGTATTGACCTGGTAACATGATTGGCCCTTTGGGGTCAGAACATTTTGTATATGAGAGCAGCCCTTTTAAACAACTTCTCACTGTACTGGACCTAGGTGCTGACTGGGGGCCAGAGAACTGGAATGCAATAAAGGGGGCTGTGTGATTTCTTCTTTTTTTTTTTTTTTTGCTCTCAATAACGAGTGTGGGGGACCAGAATCACAGTTTGTGACTGGTTGCAGAGTTTAACTTCAGTGTTAACCATCAGTTTTGGGAGTATCTGCTCCCCAGTTTGCAGTCTGCCCTGCCCTTGACATTTTCAGTGAGGGCTGCCCTGGCACTCTGGGTCACATAAGGATTGGTGCCTTACACCCTGAGCCCTTGGAAGGAAAAGGGTGGGAGTGCGTAAATTGACTGGTTGATGCCTTGAGCCCTCTGTAGAGTATAGGCCGGGTGCTGTAGATTGTGTGGGTAACACTGCCTTCCCCACATTCACCCCCATGAGCCTGGGGCTCGGTGAGCCCTTGTGCACCCTCCCCCGACCCCAGCTCTCCTGAAACCTGGCCTTGTCCCCTCTATGGACACTGGCCCTTCAGCCCCAGCTCCCCTCTTCTAAGAGCTGAGGGAAGGCTGGGTTGGGCCCAGGCAGCCCCCAAGCTGGGCCATAGGGAAGTGATGATGCCCAGGCCTGGCAGAAAGGATGGCATGTGCCAGCCGGGCTCCACCCTGGAGAAACCACTAGCACAGCTCAACTTTGGGGGTTGTTTATTACAGCAGCTGGGTGCAGATCTAGCAAATGCACGATGCATGCCCCTGTGGGGATGGGCAGAACAAAGGTCAGATCCCCAAGGGCACAGTGACTGTTGGAGGGAACAGCATGGCTGGCTGTAGCCCAAGACCTACGTCCTACTCAGCCCAGCCCAGTCACGTGCAGCCAAGCAAACACATAGTCAGGAAGGATTGACCCAGGGGAGGGCACTAGGCTGGCATTCAGGAGAGCAGTGCTCATGTCCCAGCTCTGCTAAGAACTCCTTACGTGACCCAGGGCAAGTCTCTCTGGACCTCGGTTCCCAGCTGGATGCTGGGGCCAGCCGTGCCCAGGGTGGGCGTGAGGTTACATGCAGAGGAGGCTGGAAGGTGCTCAGCTACTCCAGCCCCCTTGGAAAGAACATGGGGAGAGGCCAGGCTGTTCACCTCCTGCCACTGCTCAGGCCTGGCTCGCTGACGAGGGAGAGATGGGCACTGCCCTGAATACCAGGGAAAGTGGCAGTCATGCCATTACCCCATGTCTGGTGCCAGCACTGTCCACTGCACCTCCGGGGAGAGTTAATGGCACAAAGTGGGGCTCGGTTGCTGCAGGGGTTCCTAAGACACACCCCATCCCCTGCTTTTTTGAGCAGCCCGGTGAGCCCTCGAACTAGCCCACACCCCAGCGTTACGAAGGGACTGGGTGCTCGGGAGCAGAGCATGGGGCTTCTTGGAGTTTTGCCCAGAACAGCAGCAGTACAGAAAAGAGAGACAACCCCCAGTACCTGGTGGTGGAGGAAGGTGCTCCAGGCCAGGATCCAGTGGCCCGGGGGATGGCACGCCAGGCTGGGATCCAGGAGACGAAGAGCTCAAATCTCTTCTGTGTGGCTGCTATTTGCTCCATGAGTGGAAGTGAGCATCTCGGAGCGCCCTAGGGTCATCAGAGGGGCTGGGTGACAAGCTGCCCATCTTCACGGAGTGTGCATGTTTATGGATCAGGAACCAATTGGGGGTGGGAGACATCTGGGGATCCCACACTCAGTCCTGGATCAGGAGCAATGTGGGTGTCTGGACTGGGTTCTGGGGAAGCATGCTTTGATTGCCATTGGTGCTGAGGCTTCCAAGAGCTGGCAGACAGCTCTCCCCATCCCAGGCTCTGAGCCCTGCAACCTTGTTAAAATCCACAGTCAGGAAGGCTCCACCCAACAGTCCTTCCTCCCCCCTCACCATGCTCCTGCAACCCCATTTCCATGGAGGGAAAGTGGCAGGGCCCCAGCCCTGTACCCCTTACACCCTCCCAGAACAGGAAGAACAGACAAACACTGCCAAAGTACCCCTGTGGCTTTTGGATAGCACCTCCCACAGCACAGCCAGATGGATGCCACCTGTGCCCACAGGCAATAGCAATCAAACAGGGAATGTCACAGTCCCTCCCCTGTCCCACAACTCCCATGCCTGCAGCACATCAGCCCCACGCTGAGCCCCAGGCAGCCCCAAGCTTGGAGGGCTCTCGTGCAGCATTCAGGGCAGTAACTCTGTTCCCAGAGCCCAGCACATCCCTTGAGCTTCACCCAATGCAGGCCTATTGACACCCCAGATCCCACTGGCAGCCGGATTTGTTTGAAATTCCCGGGGGGACGCTCTGCCAAACACCCACAGAGCAGTTTGATCAGGAGGCTGGGACATGCTGCTGGGCCCAGAACAGGGAGCTTATGCAGTGCTGGGAGAAGAGGAAGTCCGCAGGCCCCAGGGAGATGCAGATGGAGGCGTCTGGCCAGCACCAGGGAGCAGAGAAGCCCAGGAGATGCTGTGGGGGAGGCTTAGGGAGCACAGAACAGGGAGGGAGAGAAAACAACCCTCATGACCAGGGGTGGCCAACCTGAGCTTGAGAAGGAGGCAGAATTTACCAATGTACATTGCCAAAGAGCCACAGTAATACGTCAGCAGCCCCCATCAGCTCCCAGCGCTTCCCACCCACCAGCAGCCCTGCCAATCAGTGTCTCCCCTTCCCTCCCCGCACCTCCCGATCAGCTGTTTTGTGGCTGCAGGAGGCTGGGGGGGGGAGGGGGGAGGAGCGAGGTCAAGGCAGGCTCAGGGGAGGGGGCGGGAAGGGGTGGAGTGGGGGCTGGGCCTGTGGCAGAGTCAGGGGTTGAGGAGTGAGCAGCCCCCAACACATTGGAAAGTTGGCGCCTGTAGCTCCAGCCCTGGAGTCGGCACCTAGACAAGGAGCCGCACATTAACCTCTGAAGAGCCGCATGTGGCTTCAAAGCCACAGGTTGGCCACCCCTGAATTAGAGGAAACAGCACAGGGACTGTTGAACAATTTCACAGCTATACATTCTTTTACTAAGCAACAAAAAGGAATAGCACAGGGGCTGTAAAACAATTTTCTCAGAAGCAGAACATCACAATTTTGAAACAAATCCACCTCATTTTACTATAACTTAATAAATCCAAAACAGCTTAATAGATCAAGGCAATTTTGCCAGGGATTGGTAGTGGGTATGCTTTGTTACTGGGTATGCTTTGGCTAACATTGTCCCCCTTTTGACCCTTCAATAACAACACTGAATGGGTCACATTTTTAACCTTATCTAATTGTTTTAAAGCAATATATTGGGAAACAATTTGTGCTTGCGGTTTCAACTTAAAATACATTCTTCTCATCCAACAGCACAACCAACACATTATGATGAACAATATTCCGATTAACAAAGAAGACAATTATAGGGTGAAACATGATGTTAAGGACTGATGTCCATGGAGGTGACCATCCTTTAAAAATATACCAATGGTACACTATCATTTGTTCAGCTTGTGAGGATATTTTAAAATTTCTGACCCCTGATGTAAAATGGCCAGACTGTGGGTCTCTATCTGCTCTCGTGTGACCGCAGTCAAATGGCTAATTTGTTTGTTCTCTAGCAGCCACTTGTACAAAACCGTCCAATTGACTCCCAAGGAAAAAGTGAAATGTACAGCATTACTTGCGTCCATTGGGCTAAAACTTTTATCCTTATGGATTGGAAAGTAATACATTAAGTAGAGGTTTGTAACATAGTCACATTACACATACATGGCCGCACAGGAGGTTTGACAGTATACCTTTCTTGCCACACAATTTTCTCTAATCCAGTGACACAGACACAACTTTTCCCATCATAATACATGTTGGTGGTGCTGTTATCTAATTCATCCCTGCTTTGTTTTGTAGCGAACAGGGTTCCTCTAATATTTGTAGTGTGGGGTACATCCACTGCTGGGCAGTCCATTCCTCACATCCTCAGTGGTCTATAATTTCCTCTTTCTCGTTTAAATATGACCCAGCCAGTCATGGAACCCAAATATGTCTGCCTTGAGGTGTTGGAAGTGCTAGGAAGGCCCACACAGTGCTTTGGTATCTGTGTAGCTGGGCTCGTATTACCTATATTGTAACACACCCCATTAGGGAGGTTGCCTGTACATATGATTCCATAGGTTTGAACAATCATGGGACATAAGGGAGAAAAAGATTATCCTTATGTTCAGTTAAAAGGGGAGTTAGGACTGCCATATCTTTGGCTTGTATTCAATCCATTTCTTTCTGTTAAAAATGGCCAACAGTTGCTGCTCTGAGCACCGCAAAACCTTAGCTGTTTTATTGGCTATGTCCCGCATGGTAACATATTGTACCCAAAATGTATGATTCACATGGTTCCAGGTATGCCATTGTAAATACAGTGTGTCCACTCCCGTTTGTACCAATTCAGAAATTTGGTGTTCCTGTCCTTGCACAATTGTACGGTGCAGAGCTTCCACCACACTGGCCTTAGCCTTTAATGCTTCCAGATCCACAGAATTTAATATCCCTGTCCCTACTCTGATGCCTCCCAATATGGTGCTGGCTAGATCCCACCGTTTACGAGGATGGGAGTATCTTTGTTGCAGGGATTCATACCAGGTATTGAATAGGGAGTGCTGTATTGTGCACATTCAGGCCATGTGATGGTTAGATTATTTTTAGTCCAATTAAGTGTAATGTGTAAGGCTGTTATAATTGGCGCCACATATCCCTTAATGCAGGGGTCTCAAACTCACTTTACCTTAGGGCCAGTGCCAGTCCTCAAATCCTCCCAGCGGGCCAATAATGTCACTGAAGATGGTGTTCAGAAAAGAAAATGTTTATATTGTATTTTTTATTTCAAATTTCTTAGAAATAATAAAACTGTCATACAACTTTGCCTGCCAGAGAGTTTTTAGTGTTTGCCAGTGTCAAGGTTCCTTCCCCACTCTGAACGCTAGGGTACAGATGTGGGGACCTGCATGAAAACCTCCTAAGCTTATCTTTACCAGCTTAGGTCAAAAACTTCCCCAAGGTACAAAATATTCCACCCTTTGTCCTTGGATTGGCCGCTACCACCACCAAACAAATACTGGTTACTGGGGAAGAGCTGTTTGGAAACGTCTTTCCCCCCAAAATACTTCCCAAAACCTTGCACCCCACTTCCTGGACAAGGTTTGGTAAAAAGCCTCACCAATTTGCCTAGGTGACTACAGACCCAGACCCTTGGATCTTAAGAACAATGAACAATCCTCACAACACTTGCACCCCCCCCCCCTTTCCTGGGAAATGTTGGATAAAAAGCCTCACCAATTTGCATAGGTGCCCACAGACCCAAACCCTTGGATCTGAGAACAATGAAAAAGCATTCAGTTTTCTTACAAGAAGACTTTTAATAGAAATAGGAGTAAATAGAAGTAAAGAAATCCCCTCTGTAAAATCAGGATGGTAGATACCTTACAGGGTAATTAGATTCAAAACATAGACAATCCCTCTAGGCAAAACCTTAAGTTACAAAAAAGATACACAGATAGAAATAGTTATTCTATTCAGCACAATTCTTTTCTCAGCCATTTAAAGAAATCATAATCTAACACATACCTAGCTAGATTACTTACTAAAAGTTCTAAGACTCCATTCCTGGTCTATCCCCGGCAAAAACAGCATATAGACAGACAGAGACCCTTTGTTTCTCTCCCTCCTCCCAGCTTTTGAAAGTATCTTGTCTCCTCATTGGTCATTTTGGTCAGGTGCCAGCGAGGTTACCTTTAGCTTCTTAACCCTTTACAGGTGAGAGGCGTTTTCCTCTGGCCAGGAGGGATTTTAAAGGGGTTTACCCTTCCCTTTATATTTATGACAGCTTACTTTTACCAGCTTAGGTTAAAACTTCCCCAAGGTACAAATTAATTTTACCCTTTGCCCTTGGATTCCACTGCCACCATCAAACTTTATCTGGGTTTCCTGGGAAACATAGTTTGGACACGTCTTTCCCCCCAAAATCCTCCCAACCCTTGCATCCCACTTCCTGGGGAAGGTTTGGTAAAAATCCTCACCAATTTGCATAGGTGACCACAGACCCAAACCCTTGGATCTGAGAACAATGAAAAAGCATTCAGTTTTCTTACAAGAAGACCTTTAATAGAAGTAAAGGAATCACCTCTGTAAAATCAGGATGGTAGATACCTTACAGGGTAATTAGATTCAAAACGTAGAGAATCCCTCTAGGCAAAACCTTAAGTTACAAAAAAGGTACACAGACAGGAATAGTCATTCTATTCAGCACAGCTCTTTTCTCAGCCATTTAAAGAAATCATAACCTAACACATACCTAGCTAGATTACTTACTAAAAGTTCTAAGACTCCATTCCTGTTCTGTCCCCGACAAAAGCAGCATACCGACAGACACAGACCCTTTGTTTTTCTCCCTCCTCCCAGCTTTTGAAAGTATTTTGTCTCCTCATTGGTCATTTTGGTCAGGTGCCAGCGAGGTTACCTTTAGCTTCTTAACCCTTTATAGGTGAGAGGATTTTTTCTCTGGCTAGGAGGGATTTTAAAGGGGTTTACCCTTCCCTTTATATTTATGACAGCCAGACACCTGACAACGCTTCAGTTCTGTCAGTTTGTTGATGTTTGGCCTCAGTGACTGAGCAGTTGAAACCTTCAGGATTGCAGCAAGGTGTGCATCAGATAGTTGCGTTCGGGATTCAGGCTTGTTTATATTCATTGTGGAAAAATGTGATGCTGCCTCCATGGCTGACTCTGCCGGCGACTAGTGATTCCCCAGCCGATGGGATCTGTAGGGGGTGGCACCTGCAACAGACATTGCCTGCAGCGTGGCTGCATGCATCTCTCCTTCGCGGGCTGCAATGGGGAGGTTCTTGGGCCACAGATGGCCTGCAGGCTGCCTTAACGGGTGGTTGTCTTTTAAGCAGATGTGGGTAAGGAATTTCTTTAATTGGAGGGCCATTTAAGAGTAACACTATTGCATTGCCTACAAAAATTGTCCTGTTCATCCATACTGTTATTGTACGAATTTCCAATGGCCCTGGAGTAAAGGGTGGAAAAGTGTGGTAACCAGGTTTACTGGGTTTACAAGAGGGGTTAGAATCTACCATTGTACCAGTAGGGTGGTTACCGTGGATGGTCACACACATATGATAGCCGGTGGTAAGGTTTACCCAAGCTTGTAAAGGAACTGTAGAGAAGGGCCCATACAGAGTATTGTTAAGCACTGGTACCTTTTGGACTTTATTCCAGTTGGAAAAATTGAACCATTGTATTCCCCAAAGTGTGTCTGATATCCTTAGACCACACATTCCCATAAGCAGTCCCAAAAGTATTAACGTTGTGTACTTTCGTCTTTGTTCTCCCACTTGACAGATTTCTAGAGGTGTTCCCCTGTATAAAAAATGCTTGCTCAGTGAGATATCAAACAATTTGGTGTTAATGGGTGCTCTTCAGGGTAAAGATTTGCACAGTGTCCACAGTCCTTGAGTGGTGAGTATAACGTATTCCAGCTGAAATAATTAAGCACAAACAGTTTAGAAAAACAGTTTTATCTGTGAAACATGGACCCATTACATTTCCTGTCCTTTTCAATGTGATACACCAGTGGGCTGAGTCGGTCAACTATGGATAAGGGCCTATCCATTTAGAATCTAGAGCATGATATCTTTTCCCTAATTTTACATACATTCCTTGGTCACCAGTTTCCCATAGCATCGATTCGGTGGCTTTTTGCTGATGCATTTTCACAATTTGTTCAATGGCTTGGTTTACTCCATACTGTAGCGTTGTCTTGTCTTCTTGTAATTGTTTGAGCCACAGAAAATAAGCATGTTGTGTTGCTGTAGGGTGTTCTTCAGAATTCTTAGTTATGGATTCAAGATCAATTATCAATTGCAATGGCTGCCCGAAAAGAATTTGGTATGGCTGGATCTTTGTTTTCAGTCTATCACTGCTGCAGATTGCAAATAAAATTAAGGGTAGCTTTTCAGGCCAGTTCTTGCCAGTATGGTCTACCACTTTTCGCAGCACTTCCTTAATGGTGTGATTCATCCTCTCTACTTCACCTGAGGATTGGGGTCGGTATAAGATGTAAAACTTTTGCTTGATTCCCAGAGCATGGGGACAATTTCCTGGTGCAAGTGCTGGAGGAACCAACTAGGGGCGGAGCTTTTCTCGACTTGCTCACAAACAGGGAAGAATTAGTAGGGGAAGCAAAAGTGCATGGGAACCTGGGAGGCAGTGATCATGAGATGGTCAAGTTCAAGATCTTGACAAAAGGAAGAAAGGAGAGCAGCAGAATACGGCCCCGGACTTCAGAAAAGCAGACTTTGACTCCCTCAGGGAACTGATGGGCAGGATTTTCTGGGAGAATAACATGAGGGGGAAAGGAGTCCAGGAGAGCTGGCTGTATTTTAAGGTATCCTTATTGAGGTTGCAGGAACAAATCATCCCGATGTGTAGAAAGAATAGTAAATATGGCAGGCGACCACCTTGGCTTAACAGTGAAATTCTTGCTGATCTTAAACACAAAAAGGAAGCTTACAAGAAGTGGAAGCTTGGACAAATGACCAGGGAGGCGTATAAAAATACTGCTCAGGCATGCAGGAGTGAAATCAGGAAAGCCAAATCACAATTGGAGTGGCAGCTAGCTAGGGATGTTAAGAGTAACAAGAAAGGTTTCTACAGGTATGTTAGCAACAAGAAGAAGGTCAGGGAAACTGTGCCCCTTACTAAATGGGGAAGGAAACCTATTGACAGAGGATGTGGAAAAAGCTAATGTACTCAATGCTTTTTTTTCTCCTCTGTCTTCACTAATAAGGTCAGTTCCCAGACTGCTGCACTGGGCAGCACAGTATGGGGAGGAGGTGACCAGCCCTCTGTGAAGAAAGAAGTGGTTCAGGACTATTTAGAAAAGCTGGACGAGCACAAGTCCATGGGGCCAGATGCACTGCATCCGAGGGTGCTAAAGGAGTTGGCTGATGTGATTGCAGAGCCATTGGCCATTATCTTTGAAAACTCATGGTGATCGGGGGAGGTCCCAGATAACTAGAAAAAGGCTAATATAGTGCCCATCTTTAAAAAAGGGAAGAAGAAGGATCCAGGGAACTACAGGCCAGTCAGCCTCACCTCAGTCCCTGGAAAAATCATGGAGCAGGTCCTCAAGGAATCAATTCTGAAGCATTTAGAGGAGAGGAAAGTGATCAGAAACAGCCAGTATGGATTCACCAAGGGCAAATCATGCCTGACTAACCTAATTGTCTTCTATGACAAGATAACTGGCTCTGTGGATGAGGGGAAAGCAGTCGATGTGTTATTCCTAGACTTTAGCAAAGCTTTTGATACTCTCCCTCAGTATTCTTGCCAGCAAGTTAAAGAAGTATGGGCTGGATGAATGGACTATAAGGTGGATAGAAAGCTGGCTAGATCATCGGGCTCAACTGGTAGTGATCAATGGCTCCATGTCTAGTTGGCAGCCAGTATCAAGTGGAGTGCCCCAAGGGTCGGTTCTGGGGCCGATTTTGTTCAATATCTTCATTAATGATCTGGAGGATGGCGTGGATTGCGCCCTCAGCAAGTTTGCAGATGACACTAAACTGGGAGGAGAGGTAGATACGCTGGAGGGTAGGGATAGGATACAGAGAGACCTAGACAAATTAGAGGATTGGGCCAAAAGAAATCTGATGAGGTTCAACAAGGACAAGTGCAGAGTCCTGCACTTAGGACGGAAGAATCCCATGCACTGCTACAGACTAGGGACCAAGTGGCTAGGCAGCAGCTCTGCAGAAAAGGACCTACTGGTTACAGTGGACGAGAAGCTGGATATGAGTCAACAGCGTGCCCTTGTTGCCAAGAAGGGTAATGACATTTTGGGCTGTATAAGTAGGAGCCAAGCAGATGAAATGGCCTTGACTCATCGGGAAAGCATAAAGCTGGGACTGCTGCTGCTTTTTGTTTTCAGGTGCTCAGGGCGGAATCCTGTTCCGGTCCTCATGCCCATTGAGTCTTTTTTTTTTTTTAACAACTTCCATAAAGGAAGGGTGATTTCAGCATCCTTATAGATATGTGGCTGCAGGAAACTAAATCCGCCCAACAAAACTCGTAAATAGTGCACATCCGTAGGGGCTGGCTGAATAATTTGCACCAGTTGGGCGTCTGCCTTCTTTGGGTAGAGGTATTGTTTCTGAGGAGATACTAGCTCGCCAACAATTTTAATGCAGGTGCTAATTTTACCGCAGTCTGTTTTCTTATGAGTCCATACAGTGGGGAATTTTAAACGCCACTCCTCAGCCTGCTCGGCTGAGAGTGTGGTGATGGGCCTCCTGCCCCCTTTTGATATAATAATAACCTAATGCCTATCCTTGCAACAAAGCCCGTTGCCAACTGTGTCCACATATCTATTCAGGGGACACCATCATAGGGCCTAATCACATCAGCCACACTATCAGAGCCTCGTTCACCTGCACATCTACCAATGTGATATTTGCCATCATGTGCCAGCAATGCCTCTCTGCCATGTACATTGGCCAAACTGGACAGTCTCTACGTAAAAGAATAAATGGACACAAATCAGACGTCAAGAATTATAACGTTCAAAAACCAGTCGGAGAACACTTCAATCTCTTCGGTCACTCGATTACAGACCTAAAAATGGCAATTCTTCAACAACAAGAACAGACTCCAATGAGAGACTGCTGAATTGGAATTAATTTGTAAACTGGACACAATTAACTTAGGCTTGTATAAAGACTGGAAGTGGTTGTGTTATTACACAAAGTAAAACTATTTCCCCATGTTTATCCCCCCTGCTCCTCACACGTTCTTGTCAATTGCTAGAGATGGCCCACCTTGATTATCACTATAAAAGGTGGGTTTTTTTCTTTTCCCCTCCCTCCCCAGCTGGTAATAGCTCACCTTACCTGATCACTCTCATTACAGTGTGTATGGTAACACCCATTGTTTCATGTTCTCTGTGTATATAAAATCTCCCCACTGTATTTTCTACTGCATGCATCTGATGAAGTGAGCTGTAGCTCCTGAAAGCTTATGCTCAAATAAATTTGTTAGTCTCTAAGGTGCCACAAGTACTCCTTTTCTTTTTTTGACATATTAGCCGCTTGTGCCATTAAGTGTTAGCGGCCCACCATTTCTCCTAGTGTTGTAAACGTAGCCAGGATATTTGTAGGATTGTCCTGCCCCACCCTGTCAATGACTCCCTGGATTTCAGTTAGTAGATGCTGTATCTCAGGGAGTGTTAACCCTTCCCTAGCTATTAATTGAAAAACACGCAGCTTCCATTTAGAGAAATTTTCACGATTAAGGGGTCCAAGTCATTTTGCTATGGCTTGGAGATCAGAGGTGGATATGGGCTCTGTAGTGGTAGTGGTACTATTTCCATTGTCTTCTCTCGTGGTTGTCGCAATTTGGGTTATGACTGCAACTGGATTCTGATCAAGAGGTCCCCAACTCTTGGGATCATTCCAAATATTCGCTTCACTGGGATCCTAGGGTGCATTCCCCCAAGCAGGGATATTATCCCATTCTCCTGCTGTTACCGCTGCTATTTGACATGTTGCGAACCCGAGCTTTTGCCTGAGGTGTTTAATGAGGGATTCGCAATGGCTGTAACTGGCATGGGCTCTGCCTTGCTCTAGAGTTAATTTTTAATCATTCCTTGTAACACCTGATTTTCTTTCTCTATTTTATCCTTTTCCCCAGCTTGTTCCTCTAATATTCTCTCCTTTTGTTTCCCTTCTCTGAGTGCTTCCCGAAGGGGATCTAACTGGCTTTGTATTCCTGTTGCCAATACCTTTCACTTCTCAGCTTCTTTTTCTGCTTGGGAAAGTTTCTTGTGCAGAGAGACACTCTCCTGCCGGCAAGCTGCCAGGCAAGCGAATGACTCATTGCACGCTTCCGATAGTAAACAAATTGCTGCCGAATCTCTTTTTGTTGGGGTGGAAAGTTTGTACAGGAGTATATATTGTGCCAGCCTATCTTCTCAATCCAAAATGGCCTGCACATCTGCCAATAGGTGTTCAGCCCGCTGGTTGTGCCCAAACCTTGATAAAATTTGTTTAAAAGGGGTGACTTCTTGAACAAAAGGTAACTCTCCTGACTTTTCTTAGGGGCATCTTTAGATTGTTGTTTCTTAAACATTTTTCCCAGAGATATAAAATCATGCAATGCTACTCAGATTCTTTTAACCCACAAATACTATTTGCCCAAACTCCTATATCCTTCAGAGTTGGGTCTTACACAGAAAATACCACCTAAAACTCCTCAAGAGTTTGTTCCGATGCCAAAACAGACAGTCTTAAGCAGCAGTCTCCTCCGACTGCTCAGCTCTCTATGACCAAGGGTGCGCAGACAAATTTTAAAATAAGCAATCCATTTTGCATAAACAATCAATCTTTCAACTTTACAATAAGTGTGGTGTACGGCCACGTTCCCCTGTCCGCAATTCTCCACCAAAAATGTTATGCTTATAAAAACTCACAGAATCTTTTTCAGGGGACAAAGCAATAAGCCATGTTTATTTAAAATGTCAACAGATATTAAAATCAGCAAATATATGTATATATTCAAACTAGCACACACACATAGGTTCTGGAGCTGGTGTTTATAGTTACCCCGTCCTTATTGTTGCTCGAGTCAGCCTAGTGGCCAGCTACACTGAACACGAGTAGGGGGAGCTAGGCCTCCATCAGTCTGATGCTCCATTGTTGCAGAATGACCCAAAGCCTCCTGGCCTCCCACCTTTATAGTAGTCGTCTTTCATGTCAGTCTACGAATTTTGCTTTGTCAGCTGGGATCCATTAATTACAAATCTGCCCTTCTCACAGTCATCTTTCATCACTGACGTCTGAATCCTCAATCACAAACTGGGTGCTAGGTGTTTACACAGCTGCTCCTTATCTTATACTTTGTTCTTAGTTTGGGGCAGATGCCTTGCACTTCAGGGTCATTAATTTGCACCTCTTCAGCCATCAGGACAGGATGACACTAGTGTCTTAGGCTTTGTCTACGCTGAAAAAACACACCCCTGAGCGATGCAAGTTTCAGTGCTGTAAAGTGGCAGTGTAGACAGTGTACCAGCACTGGAAGCCCCGCTCCCAGCACTGGTAGCTACTCCCCTCGTGGGGGTGGGTTTTTTACAGTACTGGGAGAGCTCTACAAAGCCACGTTAAACGCTTTAACTTTGGTAGTGAAGACATACCCTTAGGCTTTGGCTACACTTGCACATTATACTGAAATAACGCCTCGCAGACTGCTCTACCTTACTCCCCGTCCACACTGGCAAGGAACGTAGAGCGCTCTGACTCCCTGGCTGGAGCGCTCCTGGTACCCCACCTCCCTGAGAGGATTAACAGCTGTTGTGCATTGGCTGAGACACCCCAGTGTAAACGGGGAGTAATGTTATTATGCACTGATTGAACTCCGGAAACTCCCCATAATCCTTTAAACTGAGGCGTCCTCTCTTATTTTGTTGTAAACTCCGGAGGCGGAAGTGCCGTTTCAAAGCTCCGTTTCGGGGGCTGCTTATCAAAAAAACAAACACAGCTACTGTTTGCTTTGAATGAGTGAAAGGCAGGCGGGGGGCTCCGTTGGGAGTGCCGACAGCTAATGTTTGCTTGAAGAGAGAGGCGGCGCGGGGGGGCTGAGGTCCATTTCCGCGAGCGGCTGCTTATCTCGTCTATGAGAAAAAAAGAAACAGCTGCCGTTTGCTTTCAGTGCGTGAGAGAGAGGCGGGGGAGGGAGGGGATCTGTACTTACAAGACAGCTCGCTGACACACTCTCAGCCCCCCAAAACCCCACGCTCTCCCCCCCACACACTCCCTGTCACACTCCACCCCACCCCCCATTTGAAAAGCAGGTTGCAGCCACTTGAATGCTGAGATAGCTGCCCACAATGCACCGCTCCCAATGCAGCTGCAAATGTGGCCAGGACAGTGCGCTGGCAGCTATCAGTGTGGACAGACTGCAGCGCTTTCCCTACTCAGCTGTACGAAGGCAGGTTTAACACACAGCACTGTACATCTGTAAGTGTAGCCAAGGCCTTATTTCTCACTTCCTTCTTCTTGTGATTAGGCCCATCTGCTCAGCTGGTGTCTCTTCTTATCTCCTCACATCCTTGCATACCTCACTCATATAAAGAACAACTATACATCCATCTACTAAGCAATTAGAGGAAACAGCACAGGGACTGTAAAACAATTTTCTTACAAGCAGACTTGTAGCAGAACATCATGATTTTGAAACAAATCCAATCATTTACTATTTCAATTCATAAGACAAATTACTACTAACTTAATAAATCCAAAACAGCTTAATAGATCAAGGCAACTTTGTCAGGGATTGGTATTGGGTATGCTTTGTTATTGGGTATGCTTTGGCTAACAAGGGAGTTACGGTCTCTTCCAACCCTAATCTTCTTTGATTCTATGATTCTAGGTGGACAGAAGAATTCGGGCAGCCTAGGTACCGCCTCTCGGGGAGGTCAGTTGCGTACACTGGTGGGAGAAGCCCTGTTGGTGTAGGATGTGTCTACACTGAAGTGGGGCAGCTGTGAGGTTATAAGAGTAGACAAGCCTAGAGGAAAGAAGTTGCTACAGAAGCATAGCACCAGGAGGCCTGGTGTTGGCCAGGAGGGACTAGGCGGGCCTGGTCTACACTTAAATTAGGAGGACATAGCTACGGCACTCAGAGATGTGAAAGCCCCCCTCCCCAAGTGCTGTAATTAAGTCAACCTAAGCCCAGTGTAGATGTGGCTGGGTCAATGGATGAATGCTTCTGTCAACCTAGCTACCACTGCTCAGAAGCCAAAAAACCTTTCCAGCAGCACAGCTGCCATGCCGGAGCTGTATCACTGTATCACCCACAGTGTAGACATGGCCTCAGCCTTACCCTTTGCTCCTGGATACTAACCGAAGGACTTCCCAACCCTGTGTCCCAGTTGACTCTGTTTGCAAAAGGCTGCCAGGTGTCACTGCAAACACTGGCTGAGGTTCACTGAGCCCTGAAGAGGAGGAAAGGCTCTGACTAGGAGTCTATCTCAGGCCATGGCAACATGACTAAATTGACAAACGTTATGCCGGGGTGCGCTGATGTAACACGGGGCATCCCCAGGTGGTATTCCAGCATGTCCACCCCACCGTGGGGCACAATACCTTTGGGGACATTGTCACTGCTTGGTGGGCTAACTGGGAGTTTCACAGGGCTTTCTGGAACCAAGCAGGTCAAAATCCCACCATGCCACTGTCCACATCCCAGGATTTTCACATCTTTCTCTTTCCTGCCTGGTGCTATTCGGTGTCTGCCAGCTCTCGTCCAGAAGCCTGCAGAGCTCCATACGGTTCTCGTCTGTTGCTAATACAGGCTGCACAATTCTCTAGCATTTGCACAGTCTGAGGCAGCTCTGCTCCCATCAGGGCTGCAAGGAGGATGATGCAGAGATGTTTGGGCACAATAACTGGATGCTGATGGACTCAGCAAAAGTCAGTACCTGGTTGCTGCTCTTTACAGAGCGGTCCACATGGGGGAGCGCAGAAAGGGAAAGAGACATCTCAAAGCTCCCTGATGTTATTCTCACACATCTCTGTAATAAGAAATGCTTACTGACACTGTGGCTTTGGAGTGCATCGCCTGCACTGCTCTCCAGTGCAAACCCTAGGAAGCACAGCCAGGCTGGGCGGAGGGCATGCTCCATTGCAATGTAGCTTGGTTCCTCCCTCGGTATAGGTGTAGCTTGGTTCCTCCCTCGGTATAGGTATAGAGCAATGGCAGTGAATATACTGGCACTATTTTCATAGGCAGTTATTTTGGCTGGTCTTGCGGGTCATAAAGGCAGCTGTTACTGGCAGCCCAACATGGCCCGGGCCAGTAGGCTTCTAGCCTGTCTACTGCAATGGTGCTAGAGAACTGGCCATAGAGTGGTGCGGAGAGTGTCCTGGGTGGAGGCAGAACCAAGGCTGCCCTCCCTAGAAACCTTGGGGAGAGGATTGCACAGCATCTGCATGGAAGTCTCCCTGAGGTCTCTCATGAGAAGAAAAGCGACATCCCCATTCTGATACTGGAGAACTCTGCATGGCCCCACTGCCCAACAAGCCAAAGACATGAGAAGCCGATGCCGATTCTTCCTGTTTGTTCTACCTCTTTCTACCTCAAACCCTGGACACTGGCCTGCTGTGGCCTGTGGGATCGGATGGCCAGGACACCTGGTTAGATTGTGTTCCCTGACCGTCCCTCTCTCCCATTGGCCCAGTGGAGCCATGCGAAGGTGACACCTGCCTGAACCCACGAATGGGCTGCGTGCCGGTTTTAAATGGGGAACAAAGGCTGGTAGGGGACGGTGGGGGCGGGGAGGTTCAAGGAAAGCAAAAAACAGGAGAAAAAGAAGGAATAATGTCACGGGGTCCCAGACTGGGGGCTCTGGAACTGCTCTGAATGAAGCCAGGTAGGACTCTGGGGCAGCATGTCTCCCCTCAGGCCCACTCTCACTAGAGCAGCCTGCTCGCCTTCAGCGCCTCATGGGTCTGACCTCGGAGCATTCAGCCCCCTGTTCTCACCATGATCTCCCTGCAATGAGTCCCCCTGGATGGGCCACCTGGGGAAGCCTCACCTGTCCCCAGAGGGGCCCTGCACCCCACTCCACAGTCAGTGGTGACTCGCAGCATGTGTAAAACAGAAGGTTTATTAGTTGTGTGGAACACAGTGTAGAACAGAGCTTGTTACCACTGAAAGCAGGAAGTTACGGCAAAGTCCATATTGGGGGATCCCCACCCCAAAGTCCCAAACCAGGAGACTGACTCGCTTCCAGCAGCCTCCACTCAGTCACACCCAGTGCCCCCTTGTCAGCCTTTGTCTCTTTTCCGAGCAAACCGGTCCCCTGGCCTCCACCTCTCGCTTTGTTCTCCAACAGCTCTGGCTGGCTCCCACAGAGGATCAGTTGCCAGAGTGTCGGCCATTGTCTGTGCCAAGGCAGCCAGTCAGCAATCACACCTGCCCGCTAGTCCAGTGGCTCTCAACCTTTCCAGACTGTTGTCCCCCTTTCAGAAGTCTGATTTGTCTTGCGTACCCCAGGTTTCACCTCACTTAGAAACCACTTGCTTATAAAATCAGACATAAAAATACCAAAGTGTCAACAGCCACCTTATTACTAGAACACTGCTGATATTCTCATTTTGTCTGTATGAAATTTTAGTTTATATTGATTTCGCTAGTTTTTTATGTAGCCTGTGGTAAAACTAGGCAAATATCTAGATGAGTTGATGTACCCCCTGGAAGACCTCTGAGTACCCCCAAGGGTACGTGTACCCCTGACTGAGAGCCACTGCTCTAACAGCCTCTGCTTGATCACAGATCACACACCCTTGTCCCACCACCTAGATACTTGTGCAACACATAGAGGAAACTGAGGCACACACATTTTTCATACAAAACATTAAAAAAAATCCCATTTAATCACAAATGTATGAAGATACTTCCCCCCGCTCCCATTCCCGTGATCAGCAGCCTCATCCATGCAAGCCTGGCAAGACTGGCTAAATTTTGCGGAGTTTCAATCAGTGCCTGGCCCACTGCCACATCTCCCTCCTCCTCCTCCTCCTCTCCTGCCTCGCTGTTCACAACTGGGGTCTCCTCCAAGGTGTCCACAGTGGTCTGCGGGGTGTGGGTGGGCATGCACCTCATACAAGCAGCAGGTCTGTGAGGCACTACCAAATATCTAGTTGCCCTCCTTTGCACAGCACTGCATGCCCCTTCTCCTGCAGCCCCTGTGCAATGTGCACCACGATGGTCGATGGTCCGTAGCTGGGCCTGCAAAGCCTCTTCTCCCTGCCGGCCCAGGAACTCCAGTAGCTCCAGGCAGGAGCATGTCTAAGCAGTTCTTGGTGCATGGAACTGGCCTGGGTGGTTGGGCAGGTGCACACAATGAGGGAGAGCTGCCAGCTGTGTTCACCAAGATGGGCAATCAGTAAAAGGCATTTCAGAACCACGCAGGAAGTTAAAAGGTGAGGGAAGGTGTGAACTGCAGGGTACCATTGGGCTGCATGCTGGGAAACTGCATTCCAATTTCTGCGCCCTCTGGGCAGTGCAGGTCAGAACCAGGACTAGTGCTGTCATGGGGACAGGGGCACTGTGGGATGGGTGCAGGAGAACTGGTAGGGTCACAAGTCCTGTAATGGCTCACTTGCAGTGGTGTTAGAGCGTTGCTGTCCTGGGCGGCAGGAGAAAGGTGCGAGCATAGACACATGCACACGCGGACTCGCCCAGACCTTGCTTTGCAATGTAGACCAGGCCTAAGCAGGACTCACTGGGCAGAGAGACTGGATGAAGCAGGCAAGTTTAGCCAGGGGCTCAGCCTCAGAGGTGTCCTGCCCTGGGCTCTGGCACACTGAGGGGACCCTCCAAGGGTGGGGTGTAGTGACACTCCTGGGGCTCCATGACAAGCTAAAGGCTGGCCCCCCAAAGATGAGGTGTGTGCACAGGTGGACATATGGCTCAGGGATGCTGCCACAGGGGATGGGAGCCCCAGGCTGTGAACACCCTACACTTGGAGCCATGCTCCACAGCCCGAAATCCTGGGGAGCTGGGCAGGTGCCGCAGCCACGCTGCCATGGGCATGGCAGGGGCTGTCCCTGCAATGGGCACATCCCAGTATGCAGCCCAATGGCACCCTGCAGTTCACACCTGTGTGAGCAGCACCAGGGGCCTCTACTGGGATTGGGGCACCTAGCAGTCCCGGAGTTCAGACAGACCCACATGTGTCTGGCTGGGGGCCCGGGGTAGAATGGGGGAGGTGGGCCCGGGGCCCACACACCCTCGCCACACCAGGAGCCCCCAGGTCCCATGCAGGCTGGGCTCTCCCTGGTGCCCCAGCTGGGGGTGGGGGGAGCCGGGAGCAAAGCACCCAAAGCGCCCCAGCCCCCCGAGGGGCCCGGGTGGCACAGATATCACATGAGACAGGTGTGTCCCCCCCCGCGCTGCTCCTCCCCACACCGCGTTAAACCCCTCCCCCCGGAGCTCTCCTCTCCCGCATTAATCTCCTCCCCCTACAGCTCCCCCGAGTTAATTCCCTCCCTCCGCAGTTCCCTCGGTGCGTTAAACCCCTCCCCCCGCTGCTAATCCCCTTTCCCGCAGCTCCCCCCCCCCCGCAGCTCCCCCGAGTTATCCCCTCCCCCGGCGTTAAACCCCTCTTCCCCTGGCGGCCCCATTTCCCAACCTGCAGTGCCGGGGGCAGGCCCGGGATCCGAGGCTGCGGGATGCTGCGGGCGGGCGGCCGGACTGCGCTGCGGGTCAGACCCCGGGGCCTGGAGCCCGGGGCGGGCGGGCGGCGGCGCTGCTGCAGCTCCGGGCCGGTGAGCGGGGGCGGGGGGACCCCGGCGTCCGGGTGCAACCCCCATAGTCCGGCCTGTGTCCTGCGCAGGCACTGTCCCGGGCTCCGGTCCCCACTGCCCCAACTCCCGACTGCCCCTTCCACCACCACCAACTTCCGCCTCGACCCTCCCCATGCCCCCGATACCCGACACCCCCTGATTGCTCTTCCATGGCCCCCAACTTCCACCCCGACCCCCGATACTCCCTGACTCCCACCCCCAATTCCTGCCCCCTGAGTCCCAGCCCCCACCCCTGAATCCTCCCCCCCACTCCCAACCCAGACCCCATACTGCTCCCCAATACCTGCTGCCCCTGATACCTGACACCCCCTGACTGCCCCTCCACAGCCCCCAACTTCTGCTCCGACCCTCCCACCACTCCCAACTCCGACCCCCCTGCTGCCCTGGTACTCCCTGACACCCACCCCCAATTCCCCACCCTTTACCCCTGATTCCCAACCCCTACTCCCTGGCTCCGATACCCAACACCCCCAAACTCCAACCCCCTAATTTCCCCTGAGCTCCCCCTGCTCCTCTGCTGCCCCCCAAATCCCACCCCTGACCCCCCACTGCCCACTACCACCCCCCACCACCCCAATACACAACCCCCCCAACTGCCACCCCCCTGACTGCTGGTGAACACCCCCTCCAGGCCCCTGACTTTGCACTTCCTCCCTACATCCTGGCTTTGGGATAAAAACAAATTTAATTTGTAGCTGGGGCTGCTGTAGAGAATCCCCTTGCCCCCTCCCTAACCTACCCCCCATACGGCCCCACCCAACTGCCCCCTCCTACGTGTCCCTCTACTGCCCCCACTAGCCTTCGGGACTATGCCCCCTGTGTCTGTCTCCCATATGTCTCCTGACTGTTCTTTGTACCCCCTGTTCCCCCTGACTGGTGTGCCCCCCCTACTCCCAAATGCCCTGTCCCCTCAGACTACACCTCCCAGCTGCTCTCCTTTTGCTCCTCCAGCTGCCCTCTGCACCTCTGTGCCCCTGCTGTGGTGGTGGCTGCCTGAGTGTGCAGAGAGCCTGCCCCGGGGATTGGGGTGAGCCTGTGTTGGTGCCAACTCTGAACCCTAATGATGAATGTGGACTCTTCCTACTGATCTCTCTGCAGGCAGGGTAGGGGTGGGAGACTGGCAAAGAGCAGGGGCCAGAGAGACCTGGTGGAGGGGGGAGCGAAGCAAGAGATAGGGCAGCAGGACACCTCCCCCGCAGTGACCTTGGATATGCCAATTACCGATAATGAAGGGCACGTGCTGGGCAAAGGGCAGGAGCTCCCCTTGATCAGTGCACACAGCCCTGGGCTCTGCCATCAGTAAATATAGCCCTCGTCGTGTCCCCCCCGAGCAAGGATGCCCCGCTCCCCTCCATCCATCAGGGAGGCACCATGGACCCCAGCCTGGGGTTCTGGCTTTCTCGGCGGGTTGCGGGGGCTGTGTCCGTCACGCCACAGGGAGCCGACGCAGCCAGAAAGGGGAGTCCAGCCTTGTGCTGAGTGTTGGCAGCTCTTGGCATGTAGGGAAGGGGATGCTGCTGCAGCACGGTGCTGCCAGGCTGGCACTGCAGCTCCCCCTCAAAGCCATCTCTCTCCTGCTGGGCATGACCACGGTGGGGGTGGCAGGGGGTGCTGTGTCCCCTGCTGCCTGTTCTGTGCCAGCCTGGGGAGCATGGCCGAATCCTGGGGGTCCTGGCCCCTACAGTGTGGGGTACAGCGCTACAGGGAGGGGTGGGAGGACCCAGAAACCTGGCGGCTGAACGTTCCCATTAGTCCAGTCTTTGGGTCTGGCACTGGGGCAGGTTCCCCTTCTTGGAAAATCCACATGGGCTCAGACCTGCAGCCTGGTTCTGAGCCGGGGCCCTGGCAGCCAGCCTGGGGGCTCCTCTCCATTCTGGGGCCTCTTGGGGAGCCCCTCTTGTGCCTCAAGATGAGTGTCCGAGCCAGCTCTGCAGCCCGAGGCCTCAGCTGGCATAGACACGTGCTGCTAAAACTTCTGGAATGGGAGCCCAGAGCCGGGAGCAGAGTGCCCCCCAGACCTTCCCCATCTGGAGCAGGTCCGGGGGGAGGGGCTCACGCTGACCGGGCTGTAGCCATGCACTGAGACTAAAGGGGGAAGCCTGGGGGTTCCCCAGCAAGACTGAGGTGGTCTCCCCTGGAGCCTGCATCCCTGGTTCCAGACATGCCTGGCACTGGGGTTACAGTGGGGCAGGGCTGCCAGTGCCCCACTGTGGTGCCAGCTGGCGTCCCTTGGTCTGGGGCACAGCCCTGCAAACTGAGGCTGGCATTGGGCAGGGAGGAGCAGCAGGGTGGTGGGGGGACAGAGCCTTCAGCCTGGGTATGCTCCCAGCCTGGGGGCAGCGCAGGGAGACCCTGCGAGCTAGCCCCAAGCTGTTCAGGGAGGGGCTGCCACTGCGCAAGTGTGGCTGAGGTACCAGCTGGTCTGTGCCATCCTCTCTCCATTCTGCCCACAGGGGCATTACTGGGGGTCAGCTGAAGGTTCAGCCATGTCTCACAGGAGGGTGCCCGAGCTCTGACTGCCAGCGCGGTCCTCAGATGGTAACATGCCCCGTGACAGGAACATTGCCCTGGGGCAGTGCCCATCGACCCTTCCTGGCCGGGAGCCATGCTGTGCCCTGGACCTGTGGCTCTGTGCCAGGTGCCAAGCCCAGCCCCTCTTGCTGGGGGGTTCTAGTGCCAGGGCCGACCTGATCCGGCCCCCTCTCGCCCTGCAGGACAGCCTGAAGCAGACGCCCCTCCACGCCTTCCACCAGCAGCAGGGCGGCAGGATGGTGAACTTCGCTGGCTGGAGCATGCCCGTGCAGTACGCACTGAGCCACTTGGAGTCCCACCTGCACACGCGCCGGCACTGCTCCCTCTTTGACGTCTCCCACATGCTGCAGGTAGCATCGCCCGCCCCAGCCGCTCCCCGCCAAGGGTCCCCTGTGCTCACAGCCTGGCTGCATGCAGGCCAGGAAGCTGTACACCCCATTTGCTGTGCATCCGCTCACCTTGTAGACGAGCCTGAAGACACCCCGAGATGAGGAAACTGAGGCCCAAGCAGGGCCAGCCAGCACTGCCCAGAGTCAGATCTTAGGGGTGTGACTACAGCTGTGGCCCTCCTGAAACAGGGCAGGGACTCAGCCAGGCTGCACAGCGTATTAGGGCAGAGCAGAGAATGGAACCCAGGAGTCCTAGCTCACTCGTCCTCCCCCGCTTGCATTGGGCACCTTAAAAATATCTTAATACACAAGTACCCAGCCCTGCCAGCAGGGGCAGGGCAGGACTCTCTGCAATGGCGGGGGCGGGGCTGGACCGGCGAAGGGCTCTCTGCAATGGCTGGACTGGCACAGGGCTCTCTGCAATGGCGGAGGAGACGGGGGCAAGGCTGGCATGGGGCTCTCTGTGATGCTGGAGAGGGGGTAGGCAGGGCCGGCATGGAGCTCTTTCTGATGGGGGAGGGACAGGGTCGACACTGGGCTCTCTGCGATGCGGTGGGGCTGGAGCTGGGGGGGACTTTCTGCAATGCGGGGGGCTGGGCCGCCGCTGGGCTCCCTGCGATGGGGGTGGAGGGGGCAAGGCTGGCTCTCTGAGATGCGGGGGGTTGGGCCGATTTAGGGCTCACTGTGATGAGTGGGAAGGGCCGGCGTGGGGCTCCCTGCAATGGGGGTGGAGGGGACAGGGCCAGCATGGGGCTCCCTGCGATGGGGATGGAGGGGGCAGGGTTGGCACGGGGCTCTCTGAAATGTGGGGGGCTGGGCTGGTGCAGGGGTCTCTGCGATAGGGGTGGAGGATTCCGGGCTGGCGTGGGGCTCCCTGCGATGGGGGTGGAGAGGGCACGGCTGGTGCGGGGCTCTTTGTGATGGGGTGGGGGCCTGGGCCGGTGCACAGCTTTCTGTGATGGAGTTGGGGGGTAAGGCCAGCAGGGGGCTCTCTGCGATGGGGGTGGGGGAGCAGAGCCGTCACGGGGCTCTCTGTGATGGGAGCTGGGCATGTCTTAATGGCTATGGAGCAGGGCTGGCAAGCTGGTCTCAAGCTGTGCCCATGCTGGAGATGCCCACAGCTGGCCCATGCCATCTGATGTGGGTCATGGGACTGGCACGAGGGGCTGTTAAATTGCCGTGTAGAAGTCCAGGTTTAGGCTGGAGCCAGGATCCTGCGAGGTGGGAGGGCCCCAGAGCTGGGATACAGCTGGAGCCAGAACATCTACATGGCAATGAAACCGCCCTGCAGTCCAAGCCAGCTGCCTGGCCAGCCAGCGGAGACAAGACCCTCAGCAATGTCTCCTTTCCAGACCAAGGTGTTTGGCCGGGACCGGGTGAAGTTCATGGAGAGCCTGGTGGTTGGGGACATTGCAGAGCTGAAACCAGACCAGGTACAGTGGGTGTGAGATGCCCTCCCCCATCCCCATGGCCAGGAGTCTTTGTAGTGCCCTGGAGAAAACAGCAGTGGGTTTTAGGGCAGCCTGGGCATGGGCAGAGCTACCGTTGTGGGGAGCCCTAGCCCTAGCCCCCCTCTGCCCCTGCTCTGTGTGCAGCAGCAGCCTGGCAGCTCCTGCCATATGCCCCGTGGGGCACTCAGCTCCCTGCTGAGTGGGGCGAGGAGCTCACCTAGGAGCCAATGTGTTGATCTGGGCCCAGGCAGCCCTGGTGACTCTGTGACTCCAACACCTTCCATGTCCCAGGGAGCAAATCGCTTCTCCCCTCTGGGGTAGTGACGCCACATGGGTAGGTCCCGAGTCAGATGGTTCATAACAAGCGCAGAAAATTGCCCCATTCATCACAGGAGACGTGGCCACCTCAGCTGCCTGCCCATCCTGCTCTGGCCATGGGGTCAGAGAGCTGGGGGGGGTCCCATAGCACAAATCCATCACGAAACCAACCCCATCCTCTGTTCAGTTAGAGAGAGACCCGAGGCTGGGCTACCAGGGGGCTGCGGTCAGGAGTGAGGGGCACCAGCAGAGCTGGGGGAAGCCCAGGGCTGGGCTCGCAGGGGTGTGGTCGGGAGTGAGGGGCACCAGCAGATGGGGGGAGCCCAGGGCTGGGCTTGCAGGGATCTTTCACTGAAGGGCCATTAGGAGACACTGCATGGCATGCTGGTGATCTGTGGCCTTGCCTGGAGTTTCAAAGGTGGGGGGCGGGCAGGGACAGGTCTGCTCTGTGACTTGTGGCTGCTCAGGCTCAGCATGGCCTCGCTCGCAGGGCACCCTGTCTCTCTTCACTAACGAGGAGGGAGGCATCCTCGACGACCTGATCGTGACCAGCACCTCGGAGCAGCACCTCTATGTGGTGTCCAACGCAGGCTGCAGGGACAAGGACTGGGTCCTGATGCAGGTATGTGTGCGGCTGGGCACCCCCTGCCTGGACCCTGCAGTGACCCTGAGAATGGGATCATTGCTGGGCGCCTGCTCTCTCCCTGCTGTGCTGGTGCTACCCTGCTGGTGCCCTTCCCCATGGAGCTGCAGCCCTGGCTGCCAGGGGGCTCCCTGAATAGCAGAGGCGGAAGAATCCATCCCCCGTGCAGGGCTGGAGGCAGGTCTGATGGTGGTCCAGGGTCTGGCTGCTGACCTGGCCCTCAGGAGCTGGGCTCTATCCCTGCTCTGCATGCCCTGTTCTCACCTGTGCTTGTCTCCGTTCCAGGGCCGAGCAGAAGAGCTGCGGGCTGCAGGCAGTGATGTGCACCTGGAGGTCTCTGAGAACGCGCTGCTGGCTCTGCAAGGTAACAGGCTGCCCACCCTGGGCTGCCAGCATGTCCCTACACCAGGGCCCTGCACTGACAGCCCCTTCCCCATTGGGGTCACCCTGGTTCGGAGTTCCTGCCATGGCCGGAGCTGATGGTGCTGGCTCTACTGCCAGGCTGGCCAAGCCAAGGTGGGACTCCCCAAGGGCATGGGAATGGGGCAGGATGTCCTGTAGAGAGAATCTGATGGCACAGACCCCTCGGCCCTGCTGTGCTCCCCCCCATCCCCCACCAGTGCAGGGGGGAGTTGGCAAACACAAGCAGCACTGCCCTGGTATGGGGGGTCGCCAGGTGAGGATCAAGGCCCATCATTCCTGGGCAGAGCTGTCCCAGAGGTGGGGGTGGGTCAGAAATGCTGACTCGCTCAATCTCTTACAGGACTGGTGAAACTTGGAACAAAACCTGCCTGGTGGGGGTCGGGCAGCCCTGGGGCCCAGTACGTGGCAGCCTGCCAGGCAGGCAGGCCCTGGCAGAATGGCTGTGTGGGGCAGCGTTGAGAGAGCAGCGGGGGGCTAGCAGGAAATGCCCATTTGTTGAGAGTCAGACATACTGAAAATTCCCCTGCCGGCTCCACCCCAAGTCCTTTGTGCCCTGCCAGGGTGGGCGCTATCCCCGGGATGCTGAGGCTCACACTGAGCTCCTCCTGTGCTCTCTGTGCCCAGGTCCCTCGGCGGTGCGGGTGCTGCAGACAGGCGTGTCAGATGACCTGGCCAAGCTGTCCTTCATGAGTAGTGTGGTGATGGTCGTGTTTGGCGTGCCAGGCTGTAGGGTGACACGCTGCGGCTACACCGGAGAGGATGGCATCGAGGTACCATGCTGCCAGGCCCAGGGGAGGGGAGGGCGGAGGTACCAAAGCAGAAGCGGCCCTGGTGGGGCAGGGAGGGGGCGAAGTGTCCCATGGGTGGCATGGTGCTGGCTCAGGCACTGCCTGGTGGGAGGAAGCTGGAACTTACCATGCCTGCCATTGCTTGGCTCAGATCTCGGTGCCCGTCGGGCGCGTGGTGGAGCTGGTGGAGCTGCTGCTCAGGGACCCACAAGTGCAGCTGGCAGGGCTGGCGGCCAGGGACAGCCTGCGCCTGGAGGCGGGGCTCTGTCTCTATGGCAACGACATTGACGAGACGACCACGCCTGTGGAGGCGGCTCTGGTGTGGACCCTGGGTAGGAAGGGGCAAGGAGCAGGGCAGGCATGGCAGGGCCTGGGCACCTTAACAGCTGTGAGGAGCACCTTGGGGGGTGGGTGAGACTGGTATGGGGACTGGAGGCTGGTACAAGGGTGCTAGCTGCCTTGGGGAATGGAGACACAGGGACAGTGAGAGCCCTTGTGGTTGGGGGGGAATAGGTTGTGGGGCACTTGGTGCATGGGGGGCTTGGCCGGGCCCCCAGAGTGCCAGGGCATGGGGGGCTGGCCAGACACCTAGAGGGCCAGTGGATGGGGGTGGGACAGGGTTTGGAGTGCTGGTGGTGTGGGGGAGGGGTGGCCAACCCCCTAACTTGGCCTGTCTTGCTGTCTGCAGGGAAGCGGCGCCGGGTGGCCATGGATTTCCCCGGTGCCAGGGTCATTGTTCCCCAGATCAAAGGGAAGGTGAAGCGCAAGCGCGTGGGGCTGATTTCCACGGGCCCCCCCATCCGTCCACACATGCCCATCCTGAGCCTGGAGGGCAGGCCCATCGGTAGGTGGGGCAGGCAGGAATGCGGCCCTTGTGGGGTGCTTGGGCCTGGCTAGCCCTTCATTAGCCCACTTACATGGGCCTCCCTTCCCCTCACTGTGCTGCAGCCCAGGGGGCAGGACCCTGACCCTAGCACGCTTGGCATGTCCGTCTCCCCTGTGTGATAGGCTCCGACCTGCAAAGCTCACTAGCTGGGCCCCACATCAAGGAGGATGGCACAGCTGTATGTTTGGGGTCTGCTGGCAGTGGTGGGGGGCTGGCATGGCTGTTCCCATGCTAACC
The DNA here is from genome assembly GCF_965140295.1 of Lepidochelys olivacea. Taxonomy (NCBI): domain Eukaryota; kingdom Metazoa; phylum Chordata; order Testudines; family Cheloniidae; genus Lepidochelys; species Lepidochelys olivacea. The sequence goes on from NC_140417.1 coordinate 51,311,889, forward strand.
TACCACTTGTGCTTCCTGTGCCCAGGCAAAGTGACCAGTGGCTGCCCCTCTCCCTGCCTGAAGAAGAACGTGGCCATGGGCTATGTGGAAGGTGAGCAGAGCCGGGTGGGCACGGTGCTGGCTGTGGAGGTGCGGAAGAAGAGCTGCCCTGCCCTGGTCACCAGGATGCCCTTTGTGCCCACCCGCTACCACATGCTCAAGTGAGGCACTGCTGGCAAGCCACGCCTCCCACGCACCCCAACCAATCAGCATGTACCTCTCTGCCCTACATGAAAGGCCACATCCCCAGTCAGGACTCCCCAGAGGACAGCCTGGGCCCACAGTGCCACCTGTCCAAGCAAGGCTGGGCCTCGCCAGGGGCACAGAGCCAATGTCCAGCCATGCACTGCCCAGCCAATGCCAATGCCAAGGGCATGTAGCTTGCAGCCCCATCTGAGGCCGATGTCAAACCAGGCCAGTCTGTTGGTGGTCTGGGGGGGCAGCCTCTCAGCTGTGCCCTTTGTCCAGACATGCTCTGGCCTGCCGCTTGTATGCCAAATGCTGATGGGCAATGGGCTGGCAAGGTGAGAGCCCCTCTGCTGCCCCGGCCTGCCTGGGCGTCCCCCTTCTCTGTAATTGGGCTGTGATTCTCCATTAAAGACCCCCTGACTCCATTCCTGCTCTGCCACTCGTCTTTATCCATGCTAGGCTGGCGGTGTGCAGTACCCAGCGGGCACAGGCTGGACAACAGCCTTCAGCCGCCACTGCTCACATGTGGCTTCTGAGTATTCTGGGTCCCCCACTGGCCTGGAGCCCATAATCCCCAATGGGGCCTGCCAGGGGCAGTGGCAGAGCTGGGGAGAACAGCTCAGCCCACTGGAGAGCTAGCCTTGCACTGGGGTGGTACATGCCACCTGGCCCTGCAGGCAAAGGGGCCAGCACACTTCGCTCCCATGAGAAAGGGGGAAAGAGACTGGGCACACTGGGGCTGTGGGACCTAGGGTGCCTAAGGGTGGGACCTAGGGTGCCTAAGGGTGCCTAAACTAGGGTGCCTAAGGGTGCCTAAACTAGAGTGCCTAAGGCCAGCCCTGTGCCAGCAGGGCCCAACCACAGGCCTTTTCAAAAGCAGCCATGGGGGTTGTGCCCCCCAACCCCTCCCCCCAGCATGGCATGCGTCCGCTTCATGCTCCTGCCCTTGCCCCCAGCAGGGGGTGAGACCAGGGAGCCCCCATCCCTTGCTGGAAGAGGGCAAGTGGTTCAAGGCAGTTGCTCCAAATGCCTGAAGAGCAACAGCATCCGCCAGCTAGGACAGCATCTCCCTGAGGAGCAGGGGTCCCCTCCTCCAGGGACAGGGTCACAGAGAGCCAGGATGGACGCAGTCCCCCCCAGTAATGGAATGGCAGCATGATCACAGCAGAGGGATTTAATCCAGCCAGCAGGTACCAGCAAGGCCACAGGAGCCAGGCCAGCACCCTTAGCCAGGGCCTGGCAGGGTGCAGAGGGACAGCAGGTGGCCCTGGGGCTAAGGGCCTAGCCTGGGATACAGATACCAGGCTCCAACCCCAGTTGTGCCACTATGTGCCTGCCAGGCCATTAGCCAGGTGCTGCCTCTGAGCCCTGCCCCCTCCTGAGCTTGGAGAGACCCTTGCTCACTGCAGGTGGGGCTGAAAGTACCTGGGGCCAGCTATTCCTACTGCCCTGAGAGGCACCCTGGCCCCTAGGCTGGGTTTGCCATGGGCATGCTGTTCCCACTCTGATCCCAAGGGCTGGCACCTTGGCAGAGGGCACTGACCTAGGAAGGCCTCACCTGGCCCAGGCAGATGGCATGGGGGGTGTTGTGTGGAAGCTGGTAGTGTTGCTGCCCAGATGCCAGTGGGCTATCACTCCAACACTGCTATGAGACAATGAACAGGGTAAGAGCAGCCAGGTGCTGTCCCAAGGCCCACCACACCACCAAACCCCAGGGAGGTGGGCAGCTCAGCTCTCTGCTCCCACGCCATGTAACCAGTGGGATGGTGACAGGCGCTGCCATCCTGCCCCGCAGATCCCCTGTGCCCAGGAGCAGAATTCTGCCCCTCTGAGGAGCAGCTGCAGTTCCTCAGGGGCCTGGGTCGCAGGGAGCAAAGGAGTTCTAGCAGCAGGGAGTGGGACCTCCCACCTTGGCTGCTGGGGCAGGAAGTGGTACAGGTGTATGAGGCACACAGTCCCTGGGGGCAAAGGAGGGGGCTTGGCAGCAGGAAAGGGGGGATTGGGGCAATTTTCCCTGGAAGGGGCTGGGGCATGAGAAGGCTTTCGGCTCATCAGTGGTGGGGGCAGCAGTGGACAAGAGCTGGGGGAAGGGGCTGGGAGCATGTGCTCAGGAGCATGTGCTCAGGGAGGATTTAAGCTGGGCACGAGGACCACTGAGGCACAGACTATTGACCGCCCCCCCCCCCCCATGTACACCAGGGACACAGGCCTGTGGCCACTGCAGGGGCCTGTTTTGTTTGGGGCAGGTAGGGGGAAGGGCTGATGTGCTTGGGGCAGTGCAGATGCCCCCAGAAGTGACCACAGGGGTGATATCACAGCTTGCCCTGCCTGAGAGGCTATGCAGAGTTCAGCTGGGATGGGCACAGGCCAGGTGGCTGCACAGCTCCCTGCTAGCCAGCGGCTAGGCCACAGGTGACATAGCTGCGGTCTCCAATGCAGCGAAGGTGCAAAGCCAGTTTCTCTGGGTGGCAGCACTGGGTCCATGGGTGGAGCTGTCCCAGGTACGCCCCTGCCCACCAGCGTATCCGTCCATGCCTCATTCTCGGTGCATCTTCATGGCCTCATTGCTTGAGCTGTCCCTACAGGAGGGTAAGAAGAGAGCAGGCGCCATAGACAGAGCTTTGGGGCAAGCCCCAGACACCTGAGGCTCAGCTCCTGCAGCTCAGAGGACTGGAGAGAGCCTGGGGTCAGAGTGGGAAAGGATGGGTGGAGTCCTCTGGCAGACTCCACACATGCACACAGATCCTGTGGGGATGGGCACTGCCAGTAGGGCATGCCAACCCATACATCCCACTGCAGTGCCTGGGCACGAGAGCCACCACTGAGGTAACCCCCACCCAGGGCAGGCATGGCAAGGCTCCCCCTGCTGGCAGGGAAGCAGCTGGCAGAGCTGGGCTTCTGCCCATCTCAGAGCCCGCATTCTGGCAGTGCATGGGCCAGGACCAGCTGTTTCTGAGGCCTGAGCTGCCCTTGGAGAAGAAGCCTTACGAACTGGTGAGGTGGAGCACAGCCAGGCTCCATGCCTGTAAGCCCCCTGCTGAGCAACACAGGACTGAGCAGCCGGAAGCACTCACCAGGTGGGGAAATATGAGGCACCAGCGGGGGTCCCTCCATTCTGGCTGCCTCTGCCTGGAAACAAGGCGAAGGAGCAGTCAGGGCAGGGCCAGACAGGGCTCAGCAGGGGGCAGGCAACAGGCAACTTGCTGAAGGATACTCAGATGATGCCTAACAGCTGCTCCACATGCCACAGCCAGGCCAGCACCTGGTTTCCCCCCCTTGGTACCAGGGAGCTGCTGGACACAAGCCAGCCCCTTCCATGCTGCCTGGACAATGGTGCAGCGCTCCTGGATTTCCTCTGCGTGGGCGGGGGCCCGGGCCCACAAGCAGCCAGGGACGTGCAGCAGCGTGTGCCCTAGTCCTCACTGCCCCCCTCCAGCCTGTAGGTGAGACAGTGTGAAGAAGAGCACCGTTCCCTGCCCCTGGCAGTCTCACCCTCTCCCCAGGGTCACTCAGCCCTATGGGCACCAGGGCAAGGCACACAGACGTCCCCTGCCCAGATTCCACGAGGAATGGCTCTGAAGCGGTGGTACTATGGGACAAACCTGTGCACAACAGGCCACTGGGAGAGGGCGGGAAGCCAATCAGAACAGGCTACCTGCCCGAACAAGCCCAGGAGAGCCTGAGAGGAGCACCGGTCTCCCAGGGCCAGGGCCAGGCCCAGCAGCAACCCCCTGCCCTATGCCTTACATCGTTTGGAGCCCCAGTTCTCCCTGACAGCTGGAGCCAGGCCCACTCAAACTGTGGGGCGGGCAGCTGCTGGGGCAGGGCCTGGCACAAGGTGCCTAGGCTGCTCTGCCCAGGTATGCTGCTGGGATCTGGGTGCCAGAGACAGGGCTGGCTCCAACCCCAGCCCCCGACAGTACTTGGGACTGCCCAGGTTAGGCAGGAGCGCCAGGGGCATGGCACTTTGGGCAACGGGCCATCCTCCAGGACTCCCGCATTTGGAGCTGGCCCCTTACTGGGGGCCGGGTTCCACCACATTCCCTATAGCACAGCTCAGTCAGTACCTGAGCGTCAGCCCTGCCTGCAGCAGGAGGTTCAGCTCGGTTGATACTTGGCCAGCAGCCCGGCCCAGCGGGGGAGGCAGTTCGGGTCAGCACCTGGACGGCAGCTTGGCCCAGGGTTCGGTGTCCGGCCAAGGGTTTGGTTCAGGTCGGTACCTGGTCGGCGGCGCAGCCCAGGGGTCCGGTTCGGTACCAGGGCAGCAGCAGAGCTCGGCCCAGGGGTTTCGGGTCGGTACCTGTCTGGCAACCCAGCCCAGGTGTTCGGCTTGACCCGGCCAGGGGGGTTGATTCAGCCCGGTTTGGTCGGTACCTGGGCGGCAGCAGAGCCTAGTCCGGGGCGGGTTCGGGGCCCAGGCCGGGAGCTCGGTTCATCCTGGGAGAAGGGGGCCCGTACCTGGGCAGCAATACAGCCCAGCCCGGGGGAGGTTATCGGGGGCTCGGTTCGGCCCGTACCTGGGCGGCAGCAGAGGCGGCTGACGCGGCCCCCGTGGAGCCGCCAGGCAAGGTGGATGCCCAGCAGGCTGAGGCCCAGCCAGAGCAACAGCAGCTGGAAGAGCGCGGCCCGCAGGTCCTGAGCCGCCCAGTCGGCCGCGAACTCCTGCCCCAGCCAGGCTAGGCCCCGCAGCGCCCGGCCCGGCGCCTCCCAGCTCAGCCACGGTGCGGCCATCGCCTTGCGCAGGCCCCGACAGAGCACTGCACTGCGCAGGCGCCGAGAACTGTACTATTGCTTCCGTCCTCTCTTGAAGGGGAGCACCCCGTGAACCTGAGACAGTGAGCGGAGCCGGTGCAGCCCGGCTCCTCCTCCCGCAGCCCGCCCGCCCGATGCCCTCCCCGCCCCTCACAGGCCGCGTTCCCCCGCTCCAGAGTGTGGTCCCGCCCCTCCTCTCATAACCTGGCCCCCATCTGCAGCGACCTTGCACCTCGTCCCACAACTCACCCTCCACCGCACTGGCCCCTCCCCTCACAGTTCGGCCTCCCCACTGGCCCCACCCCTCCTCCCACAGCCCTGCCCCTAGCTCACGGGCTCCGCCTGTCATTCCCCACTCATAGTCTGTGCCCAGCACGGGCCCTGCCACTCCTCCAACAGCCTGGCCCTGATCCCCAGGGCCATCCTTAGGAATACGGGGCTGCGTAAGGCACCTGAAAATTTGGGGCACCACTGGGTCTTACTATCCATCCTCTCACCTCTTCCTATCACTGTTCTGACCCTTCCCGGAGGCTCCCACAGCTGGTTGCTGCAGCCTGGTGACTCTTACTCTGGAAGGGATCTAGTATCTTAAAATGAAAAAGCCTTCCAGCCTGCCAGACCTATTAGCACAACATTGAAACTGTTAAAGAGCCATCCAAGGGGTAAATAAGCCATTTAACAGGCATTTGCCAACTCCCAGGTATATACTGTCAGTTTCTGAATTTACTAACAAAAACAGTTGTTCATTACTGTAATATTTACTCAGAACATGTTAGTCTACAGGACCTTAGTTTAAAATTTGCTTTAAAAATATTTTGTTGGTGAAGATTTTAAAATCACAGATCTTTAGATGCAAAATCATCTTTAGCTTTAAATGCTTGGCTCTTCAGACATATAGTTTTTAAAATAAATCCTTCAAAAGACCACCCTTATCTAATATACACATTTTAATTACTATAGTAAAAAACAACTTGCTTCCAAAGTCTTCCTGTCCTTTTTGTCCATCCCTTTCTCCCTTCCACTCCCCACTCCCCTGCCCCTTGAAAAGAGCCCTTAAAGGGACAAACACCCTTTTCCTTCCAGACAGCTCAGAGGGGGGGAAACTACAGCCCGCGGGCGGCATCCAGCCAGCAGGACCCTTCCCTCTGGCCCCTGAGCTCCTGCCAGGGAGCGGGGTCAGGACAGGCTTGCAGAGGAGCCAGCCCAATTCCTTGGGCAGTGTGGTGAGCAGGACAGAAGCTAACCCCTGGCCCCTCCCCTTTTACTCCCCTCCCTTGCAGTCACAGTTCCCCCAGCGCCTGAGCAGCATGGCTGCAGCTCCGGCTGGGTGGCAGGGCTATATTGCTGCCAGACCTGGGGTTCCAGGACGTTGCGGTCAGGGAGTAGGGGGAGTTGCGGGGGTGGGAGGCGAGAAGCAGTGAGGCGGTCAAGGGGCCTGGACCCTGCTGCCGGGGACAGGGGCAGAGCAAGCCAGGGCCCCCCTCCACCCCAGCATGCTTGGCCCCTGTCCCCAGCAGCCAAGGCCAGACAGTGAGCGAGCTCTGCCTGCCTGCCAGGGAGAGCAGCCAACCGAGCAGGGAAAACACACAGGGAAAGGACTTAGCCCCCCTTTTCCCCCACCTCACAGGTAACATGGGGCAGGGAGAGCAGGGAGGGTTGGATAGAGGGGTGGGGAGCAGCAGAGGTTGGATAGGATGCAGGAGTCCAGGGGCCTAGTTGGGGGGGAGGGGGGGTGTTGGATGGGGGTGGGGATTCCAGGGTGCTGGATAGGGAGTGGGGGCCAGGCCACACCTCACTGTTTGGGGAGGCATAGCCTCCCCCAGCTTTTCCTACCCAGCCCTCCATACAATTTCTGTATCCGATGTGACCCGAGGGCCAAAAAGTTTGCCCACCCCTGAGATAACTGGGCAAAGTTTCCCTTTCTTTACTTCTGACTATCTGATGAACTAGTTTTAAGAGAACCCTCCAGCAAAATCAGTACCAAGATAGATATAAAATCCTTTGTTATGGCTAAAATCTTTGGAAACATATTTTTAAAGTTGGTGAAATTTCATAAACATGTCTATTGTTATGGAGATCACACAACGTAAATTAGTGTTCCCTTTTTCTAAAAGCAGTGAACATTGTTACGAACACACTAAACCTCTGTGATTGATTAATTTAAAATAATGTCTGTTTCAGTGAGTTAAATATGTAGTAATCTGGAATGATTACTTTATGAAGGCTTAAGAGTACATTTAAAATATAAAATTAGCTTAGAAATACTGATTAAGAAAATGTAAAACAGAAGAGCTGCATCATGTATTCCATAATATTTAATGATGTATTTAGCAAGACAGTTGACTCACCCTTGCTACAAAATTTTTGCAAATAAATCTCTGACAAACGTCAGGGTGTTGGGGACACTGGGACATGGCCACTAGGTAACTCGAGGGGATGGAAGACCACGAGTGTCGATGAAGCCCCCTCGTACTAGGCCCAAGTGTCCTTGGCCCCCCCGCCTGGAGGCACTCGCAGCAGTTATGCTGAGGATCTGCAACAATATGTTGCAGAGTCAGACTGCCTGAAACTAAACAAGGCCAAACAGGGCAGATATTGAAGAAAAATGCTGAATAAAGCAGCTTTATGTATAGTTTAACAAATGATACAAAAAACAAGGGAACTAGCTGGTAACTGGATTGGCTGGCTATATGGATACTTAGGGCAGCTTGCTATTGGATAAGTATGCTGAAGAAAGGATGTATAAAAAGCCTGTGTAACTTCCTGCTCTGTGTGCAGGATTTGAGATTCTATTCTCCCTGTACCTTTTTGAAGCTTCAAATAAACTTTTCTGCTTCTCCACCCCGTTGTGATTATTGGGTGAAGCATACCGGGTAGCGAACCAACCCCTGCTGTTGTTTTGCCTCTCGGCATTGGGTGCTGGCAACAAGGGCATATCAAAAAACCTGTGACTGACATTTTTTATTCCCAAATTTAGTGCTTTTAATTAGGTGCCTTCTGCATGTCCAGTCTTCCCCATGGGGCATGCAGTGGAAAATATGCTTCATTTTCTTTAGAAAGACATTGCAGAAAAGTGTTTTTTTCAAATGTCATTTGCTTCATTTGTGCTCAGGGATTTGGCTGGAAGGGGGTGAGCAGGGAGGGGGAGGGAAGAGAGGATGAAGACAGTGGGGAGCGGGCAAGGCCTGGGGTGTAGCAGCAGTGGAGTATGGGTGGGACCACATGCAGAAGAGGTGAGCTGGGGAGTTAGCCTCCACAAGTGGCAGCTTCACACACTGCGCATGACAGTAGGTAAGAGCAGGTTGGCTCCCGCACACCCAGCTTGGGCTGTAGTGTCCTTAGGCAGGGGCAATATTCACAGAGCCAAATGCGCCTGCGCCGCACATTCTGTGTGAGGGAGAAGGTACGGGGGCGGGGGGGTCTCTGCGGGGAACTCTGACTCTCTGCCGCAGTGAGGTGGGCAGGGCTTCTCTGTATCCTTTGCTGCTTCATCCCTCCCCCTGGGGGCTGCGAGCCTGGGCTGCCATAGGGGCACCCGTTTAATAATACTGCATAGGTAGGCTGACCAGACATCCATTTTTAAAGGGACAGTCCCATTTTTGGGGACTTTTTCTTATATAGGGGCCTATTACGCCCCACGCCCGTCCTGTTTTTTCATATTTGGTATCTGGTAACCCTATGCAGAGGGCCCCATAAATCCTAAGGACAGCCCTGTCCCTCCCCCCCCCCCCCGAGCCTGCCCTTCCCTTTACAGCCTACCCTGCCCCTGCCCCTCCTCTCACAGCCCAGCCTGCCCCTGCTCACTGGCCCGCCCCCTCCTCCCACAGCTCAGACCCCACCTGCACTGGCCCCCCCACCTCTTCCTCCAGCCTGCCCCACGCCCACTGACTCCCACCCCTCCTCTCATAGGTTGTGCCCCCCCCCACGCACTGGCCCTGCCCGTGCCCCTCCTCCCACAGCCCAGTTCCACCCCACCCCCATTGACCCTTCCCCTCCCCTCACAGCCCAGCCCAGCCCTACCCCCTGCTTTCTGCCCTGACTCCGCTCCTCCCCCCCCTCTACAGTCTGGCTCCACCTCCACACTGACCGCACCCCTGCACTGTACCATCACCCCCACAGCTCCATGGAGGCCTCCCCCACCCCTCTCCCCATGCCCAGAGCCCACTGGTGCTTGTGGCAAAGGCTCACTGAGCTCTATAGGCCTGCCCTGGTGTTTGCTGCCCTCACCCTGTGTTCCTGGCACGACCTCTGTCAGCCAGATGAAAGCACACCTGGAGGCTGGTGATCTGACACTGACATGTGGGCGGATGGTGGAGGAGTTGTGGGTCACATAGGACCCTCTGCTGAGGGGCTGAGAGGAGTCCGGAGCCCGGTGCTGCTATGGGAGTGGGCGGGAGGGGAAGGGTGTAATGATGCTGGTTCTGGCGGGACCCAACAGAGTGCCAATTCAGGACAAATTGCTTAGAGCAAGGCAGTCACAGCCCAAGGTTGGAGTTCCTTTACTATTAAGGCACACCAAATCAGCCCAACAGAGAAGACTTTGGTTTCACCCCACTGGCTAACCACAAGTCACACAAGCAATTTCCTTAGGCACTCCAGTTTCCCAGTATCACCACCATTGCCACTCATTATGGGGATGAATGGTTATGAAAACCAATACCCCAGTACAAGAAAAAGGGTTCTCTCAATCCCAAAGGACCAAGCCCCAGATCCAGGTCAATATATAAATCAGATCTTACCCACAAATCACACTGTTACCAATCCTTTAGAATCTAAAATCAAAAGGTTTATTCATAAAAGGAAAAAGATATAGATGAGAGCTAGAATTGGTTAAATGGAATCAATTACATACAGTAATGGCAAAGTTCTTGGTTCAGGCTTGTAGCAGTGGTGAAATAAACTGCGGCCTCAAATCAAGTCTCTGGAGTATGTCCACAGCTGGGATGGGTCATTCAGTCCTTTGTTCAAAACTTCAGTTTGTAGCAAAGTCCCTCAAGAAGCAGGACTGAAGACAAGATGGAGGAGTTTTCAGGGCCTTTTATATCCTCTGCCCTGTGGAAGATCACTGCAGCAAGATGGAACATGGAGTCACATGGGTAAGCCACATGTCCATGCATGACTTAGTTCTTTACAGGTGGCAGCCATTGCTTACATGCTATCTTGAATGTCCCCAGGAAGACTTCTTATGTGGATTGGAGTCTTCCAAGATCCATTGTCAGTTAAGTGTTTCTTGATTGGGCACTTAATTTGCACATTCTTCTCTCAAGACAGGCTTCCCAGTAGTGTTAGTCTGTATTCGCAAAAAGAAAAGGAGTACTTGTGGCACCTTAGAGACTAACAAATTTATTTGAGCATAAGCTTTCGTGAGCGACAGCTCACTTCGTCGGATCTCTCAAGAAGCTGATCAAATGCTTTACTAAGGCTACTTCATAATCAAAACACATTTGGGGGAGGGATAGCTCAGTGGTTTGAGCATTGGCCTGCTAAACCCAGGGTTGTGAGTTCTATCCTTGAGGGGGCCATTTAGGGATCTGGGGCAAAAATTGGGGATTGGTCCTGCTTTGAGCAGGGGGTTGGACTAGATGACCTCCTTAGGTCCCTTCTAACCCTGATATTCTATGATATACAAGTACAGAGCCAATATTCATAGCTTCAACTACCAAACTGATACACAAACACCGATATCATAATTAGCAAATCATAACCTTTCCATAGACACCTTACACGACAGCCTTTATACAATATTTGCTGCAAATATATAACAGTGATTGCAAAATATGGTCACAGGTTATATTAATAACGTCACAAGGAGTCTGGGGCCCTGTGCTGCCATGGGACTGGGTGGTAGGGGAGGGATCTGGGGCCCAGTGCTGCCAGGGGCCCCTTGGCACTGGCCCTGACCCTGACCTGAGAGGGAAGCTAATACCGGGCAGCCCTGGGCCACCTTCGGGGCACTGTGGGGTGTGTAACCAGTGGTTTCCATCGGTCGCCCCACTCCACATCTCAGGGAGTCTCTGGCCTTTGTTAACGCAATCTCCTGTCTCACTATAACTGCACTCCGTCCTGGAGGGCACCAGACTGCTGGGCTAAAGACAGCTGGTAAACTGAGGCAGCTGCTCCTCTGGGACCAGAGGGTCTGTGATTTCGGTGGGGATCATGTTCAAGGCACTTGGGGGTCCATTGTTGACCTGCAGGCATAGGCAGCGCTGGCACGGCCTGGAGGAGTGAACGGCTGACAGGCTGGTGGGGATAGGAAACTGCCACCCGACTGGTGCAGGCAAGACTCCCTAGTGCTGGCTATAAGGTGCTGACAGCCGTGGGTGCTCTGAGAAGCATCACACCCACTCACTGGCACCATCAGCACCAGATATTACAGTGGGGGAGGGACAGTGGGAGCTGCATGATGCCAGGTGGTCCCCTCTGCCAGGACACAGTCCATGGGTGCCCCTGTTGCGGGGTACCAGACTTCCCCTTCAGCTGTACACAGCCTCTAGCGCATTGCGCCAGGTCCTGGGCTTGGCATTCGGACAGGGTGGGGAGGGGATGGCATGTGTCTTTGCTGAGGGGAAAGTCCTAGCTGTATCCAGACAATGCCCTACCTACACAATCCAGCATCCCTGCTGTTCCTGCACCAGCCCCTGCCCTGGCGGCGCTCTGGCATCCCCGCTGCCCACCTACGCCCTGGTAGAGCTCAGGTATCCCCAAGCAGAGCTCTGGTGAGGGTGACCCCACTGCCTGTGGCTCAGGCTGTCTGTGCCTTTAAGAGGCTGAGGGGCGGCAGCTGTTTCTCGACTTGCCGTTTCCTGCTCTCCTTCTTGTGCTGCTTCTCTGGCGCTTGTGTGGGCACCGGCTGGCTGGGTAAGTGCTGCCCCCGCACCCCGCTGGGCCAGGCAGGTTTGCCAGCCTCCCCCTCTGGGCATGAACCCCGGCAGCCGTGTTATCTCCACCTCAGGGCTGGTTCTGGGCTGGAAGCGGTGTCCTGTGGCTGGAGCAGAGGGCTGGGAGGCAGGTTCTGCCCCGGGCCTTAGAGGGGCTGAGCATGGCCTGGTTGTGCCTGGCCCTTGCTTGCCCTCTGCCCATGAGGACAAGACCCAGGCACGGGGTGGGGATGTTTCTGCCCCCATATGTGTGGGTTCCTGGCGTCTGCCCCCTCCTCCTACTGGCATCACTCTGTGGGACCCCTGCCCTGGTGCCCCCAGGGCCTTGCTGGTGTGCTGTGCTCTGGCTAGCTCTGTGCCCTGCAGCCCCCAGGAGGTGATGTGCAGTGGGGTGTGTGGCAGACCCCGTCCCATGACAGGCAGGTGTCTAGAGGAGCCCCCTTCCTGCTGCCTGGTGCCCAGCCCCACCTGACCCAGCAGGTATGCCCTCCCTGTGCCTGGGCAGCAGGGTACCAGCTGTTCTGAGGGAGGCCACTGCCTGCTCCAGTGACCTTCATGCCAGCAGCTTCTTGTGCCATGTGCCCAACTTCTGCAGGGGTGGGTTGGTCTTTGCTACCCCACAGCAGGGCAGTGCTGTGCCCATAGCTCCATCAGGCTGCAGCAAGGTTCTGGGATGCGGGTGCTGCCAAGCTAGCCTTGGGGGCTAGGAGGGGATTGGCCTGGCTCCTGGACTCTGGGGTTCCTTAGCTCCGTTCCCTCAGCCACTAAGGCAGTCTTTGCTCCCATCTGTCCCTGTGTGGCAGGTGGGCTTCCTGCATGGCATGGGGCGTGGCATAAGGACCTGTCCAGCAGAGCCATCTGAGGCTGCTGCCCAGGGGTTGGGGAGCTCAGGGAATGCAGCCCACTTCCAGCCCATAGCAGCAGCTCTCCTCCCCGCTCCCATTCCCGGCCTTTCACTTTCATTTTCCTGACAGTCACAGGGCTGGGTCTGCTGGGGATAGAGCTGCCTTTCCCTCCTCATGGCCAAGCCCCTGGCAGCGTTAAACCTCATGGAGCCAGGCCTCTGCCAGGAGATGCTGGAGATGGGGTTGGAGCCCCTGAGCCTGCCAACCTGCAGCAGGGGGCATCCACCGCCTCATGGGTGTTCAAGCATCCTGAGCGCCCGCTGCTCCCATCGCTGCCCTGGTATGTGGCCACTGGGCTGGCCCCTTCTGGCTACAGCCCTGGGTGACATCTGTGATGCTCCTTGGGTGCTCTGCACCATGGCTCTAGCCCAGCTTGGGTGCCAACCTCCTTCCAGGCCCTGCCAATCTTCCCCAATCCCTCCAGCCAGGCTCCTCTGCCCACAGCCCTATGTTAGCTGCCAGCTCTGGGACCCAGAGAGAGGAGCTGCCTACCCACAGCTGGGGGCTAGGCTGGGCCGGAGCTGGACGGCCCTAGGGGGCCCAGGGCAGCCTGGCTGGCTGTGTGGAGCATCCCGCTGCCCTTTGCAGCCAGGAATGGAGCTGGTATGGAGCCACTAGCTCCAGTGGAGGACCAGGAGCACGGCCCATGAGTCCTGGCTCCCAGCCTGGTTCTTTTCTCATGCAGGGCTGGGCACAGCTGCACCCACCTCACCCATGTCTGCACTGGGCAGAAGCAGCATGAGGCGTTCCAACAGCCTGGGCGAGATCGACGAGGGTCTGTACTCGCGGCAGCTGTGAGTGCTGGGCCTGGAGATCAGTCAGCGTGGCAGGGGGCACCTGGGGTCAGCCAAGGAGCACGCCAGGTGCAGTGCCCCAGTGTGGGCGTGACAGGGGGAGGGGTCAGGGCCAGTGCGACAGGGCTGTGGTGGGGGCAGAGCCAGGGGCAGTGGTGTGGTGGGGACATGGTGGAGTAGGGGCTGTGCCAGCTGCATGTTCTCTCCCCCACATGCCTACTGTGCTTGCCCCATAGCTACGTGCTGGGCCATGAAGCCATGCAGAGGCTGGCAAAAACCGCTGTGCTGGTGTCAGGGATGAAGGGCCTGGGTGTGGAGATTGCCAAGAACATCATCCTGGCTGGGGTGAAATCCGTCACTGTGCACGACCTGGGCAACGCCCAATGGAGTGACCTCTCCTCGCAGGTACCTGAGGTGATCGGGGGCAGGGCTTGGGGTCCTTCCTCCCTGGGGGCATGTACCTCCCAGCCTTGACTGGTCTGTTTTCACCCTGCGTTCTGGGGTTGGGATGCTGCCAGGGCCCAAGCATGTCCATCTACTTGCATGGTGCCAACCTATCGGTAGCAGCTGCCTCTCAGGAACTGCTTTGCGACTCAGCTTCTGACGAGAATTGCACCACAGCTAGTGACAGGCATTTCTCCATAGTAGCTCTGCCCTGCCTCTGCAATTGGCAGCAGTAGTTACCGGAGTGATCAGTGATAGCCTCACCTGCTGACTCCCTGCAGCTGTTCCCCAAACCTGACAGAAGCCGCATTAAGCTTGAGTGCTTCCATCAGTCCCGTCCGCAGCGCCTGGTTCTCCCATGTACAGTGGAAAGCCAAGAAGATCCAGCCCTGCACAGGTGTGGGGCCGCAGTTTGGCCCCATTCCCTCCTGGCTCTGTGCTGCCAGCCCACTTTGACCTGGCCACGGACTGGGGTGGGGCAGGCCCAAAGAAGGGGATTTTTAATTACCCATGTGATTATTACTCTCTCTCCTGGTCGGGGTGGGTGCAGGCTGGCTCAGCCCCAGCCCTTGGGTATCATTCAGTTTAACCTCATTATCAGGTTCAACTGCTTAGTTTGGGGATCCTCGCCCCAGCCGGCTGGGTTTTCCCCTCGGTCCCTGCTTGGGGCGCTCGGCCGTAGCACTGTGCAGCTCAGGGTCAGTTTCTGCCTGGGAGTTTCTCTGGCTCTTCAAACAGCCTGGGCTGGGGGAGGGCTGGTGCTGTGCAAAGGAGAGATCTGGTTGTGGGGAGCCCTCTCCCTAAATCTCCTGGCCTCTTCTCTGTAAGGACTCCCCCTGCACCAGCCCCGCTCTCCCGAGTGCTTGCTGAAGGTGTGGGGAGCCGAAGCTGCAGTGCCATGGCCAGCCTGGGCAGCACTGATTCTCAAGGCTGGCTGCTAATGTCCCCTGAAGCAATGGGTGGGTGCCCTGGTGGTACCCAGGCAAGCACTGCGACTGGGGAGGCACGAGGGGGCTGTGTGCCACGTGGCCAAAGCTCAGCCCATTGGTAAGGAGGCCAGGGGCACCCCTCATGTAGGGCTGTCTCTGCAGTTCTTCCTGTCTGAGAGCGATGTGGGCCGGAACCGAGCAGTGGCCTCCCAGCAGCACCTGGCAGAGCTCAACAGCTACGTGCCTGTGACAGCATACACCAGGGAGCTGTCTGAGAGCTTCCTGGCAGCCTTCCAGGTGAGGAGGGGCTGTGGCTCGGGCACCAACACCTAAGGGCTTGCAGGGGCCTCAAGCAGGCAGGAGCCGGGTCCAGGCTGCCGGTGTGGGGCAGCTGAGAGCTGAGGCTTGGCAGGTGTCACTCAGCTTCTGGAAACAGCCAGCATAACCAGCCCAAGTCCGGGGTGGGGGTGGGGATCTGCAGCAGAGTCCGAGGGTGCTGGGAGCCCGGGCAGGGGGGCGGGGTTTGAGGGCAGTCTGGGGTGGGGTCCCAGCTGAGCTAGGGTTGCCAAGCATCTGTTTTTTGACTGGAAGGCCCGGTTGAAAAGAGACCCTGGTGATTCTGGTTGGCACCACTGATCGGGTCATTAAAAGTGCGGTTGGCGCGAGGCTGGCAGGCTCCCTACCTGGCTCTGCATGGCTCCTGAAAGTGGCCGGCATCTTCAGCTCCTAGGCGCACGGGTGGCCATGGGGACTCCGCACTCTGCCCCCACCCCGAGTGCTGGCTCTGTAGCTCCCATTGGCCAGGAACCATGGGGCAGTGCCTGTGAGCGGAGTCAGTACGCTATGGCTTCCCCAGCACCTAGGAGCCGAGGGACATGCCAACCGTTTCCGGGAGCTGCCTGAGGTCCATGCTGCCTGGAGCCTGCACCCTGAACCCTCTCCTGCATCCCAACCCCCTGCCCCAGGTCTCAGTGCCCTCCTACACCCCAAACCCCGCATCACCAGCCCCACCTCCAAGCTGGCACCCCTGAGCCGGAGCCCTCACCCCCTCACACACCCCAACCCCCTACCCCAGCCCAGTAAAAGTAAGTGAGGGGTGGGGAAAGCGAGCAACAGAGGGAGGGGGGATGGAGTGAGCAGGAGGTGGGGCGTCAGAGAAGGGGTGGGGCAGGAGCAGGGCTTCAGGGAAGGGATGGGCAGCGGGTGGGGCAAGGGTGTTTGGTTTTGTGTGATTCAAATGTTGGCAACCCTAAGCTGAGCCTGAGGGGGTGGGGAGTCTGGGGAGTGATCCCATCTGAGGCCGGGGTAGCAGGGAGGTCCCCTTGTGGGGGGTCCCAGCTGAGGGCTGGCTGTAGCTTTCTGAGTTCCTAAACAAGCAATTTTGGAACTGCTTCTCCCGGCAAAGAACAATCCAGGTGTTTACATAGAGCCTACACAAACCACCATGTGATCACCCCCTTGTGGGCCTGCAGCACACTGACCCAGCTGGCTGGCACTGCCCAGCGGCTGGCAGGGGAGTGAAGTTCCCATCTAGCTAATGCCAAAGCCAGTTGAGTGGCTGTGAAGCAGCATAAGGGAGACATGCCGGCCCAGGGGGCGTGGCACTGGATTTGGGGGCCTCATCCCAGGCTTCCCAGGCGCACAGCCACCCCCAAGCCAGATCCCGCTTGCACTAACTCTGGGTCTTGGCTCAGGTTGTGGTTCTGAGCAACTCGCCCCTGGAGGAACAGCTCCGTGTCAGCGACATCTGCCATGCCCGCAGCATCCGCTTCATCCTAGCAGACACCAAGGGGCTGGCCGGGTAAGCGTAAGATGCTACCTGCACTGCTGTGACACGCGCACGCAAGATGCTCTGTAGCAGGGGGTGCTGTGGGGTAGGGCAGGAGCCCTGGCTGTAAGGGGAGCCTCTGGCTACTTCAGCCCCAGCCTCTCCCAGCAGGGGCTGCTGTGCAGGGGGTGGGTAGGGACAGTGGCTATGTGAGGAGCCCTCAGCTACTCCAGTCCCAGCCTCTCCCAGCAGGGGATGCTGTGGGGAGGGAGGTGCACTGGTCAGGGGTGATGACCCAGCCCGTTCCTGCCTCTAGGCAGCTGTTCTGTGACTTCGGGGAGAACTTTGTGGTCGACGAACCCTCGGAGGCTGAGCCCGTCTGTGCCTACGTCCAGCACATCTCGCAGGTACAGCCAGGCCAAGCGCCTTTGCTGGGGCCTCCGCCAGGCACCTGGGGAAGCTTGGTCTCCCCCCTCAGAGCCCGGGCCCCCAGCCAGGAGTCACCCGGGCACCACAGAGGGATCCCCGAGAGGCAGGAGTTCATCCCTTGCCCACCCTGGCCAAGCCAGCGCCATGACAAGCTGACCAAGCTGTGATGGGCCCATGCTCAGCTGCTCTCAGGTGAGAGCCCCGGTTTCTGCCAGGGCAACCCCCCAGGCCTTCGCTCTCGGACGAGCTCTGTGCCCAGCATCCCTTCGGAGCTGTGGGATCACGCTCCCTCTGGGCTGTGGGGCACTGTGGGTCCCTGTCCTGGTGACTGGCTCTGCCACTGTTTCCTCAGTGTCTCAATTGTACAAGTCGGCCTCGGCCAGTCCTCAGTGACTGCCACCCCCGGCTTAGACCACTGGGTGATGCCCATGCATGCCCACCCCAGGTGATGCCCACACACCTATGAGACTCCCTGGTGACGCCCACATGTCCATGTGTCCCCCCTAGGCAACGTCCACACATCCGTGGCCCACCTCCACCCCTGAGAGCATACAGGCCTTTTCCACCATGGGGAACAATGCAACATATGGGGAAACTGAGGCACACATGGGCTTCATAAAAATATTACAAAAATTCCCACCTTCTCATCCCCTCCCACTACGTGGGATGCCCAAGGGTCACCCTTCCTCCTGTAATCCGCTTGCCATGTGGCCCAAGTGGGGTTGCTGACCCCTTCTCTCTCCCCAGGGCACTCCTGGGGTGGTGACCTGCAGGGACGGGCAGGGCCACGGCCATGGCTTTGCAGATGGCGACTTTGTGACATTCTCGGATGTGGAGGGCATGAGCCAGCTGAATGGCTGCAAGCCCCGCGCCATCCATGTTCTGGGTGAGCCCCCACTGGCTGGGGCCAGGAGAGCGCAGGGGTGGGGATCCCAGGGCCGGGGAGCATTGGGGGATCCTGTTCTGAGGGCCTGGGGGCAGGAGAGCATTGGGAGGGACCCCATGCTGGGGGCAAAGGGCAGGGCAGCATTTTGGGGACCCTGCTCTGTGGGGAGGCTGCTGCAATGGGGGCTGGGATGTAGTCTTTCACTGAAAGTCACTGAGCCCCACCTCTCCAATGGGGGCAGAGAGGGATGAGGGCTTCCCCGCTGGCTCCCTGCTTTCAGCCCAGCCCTAGGTGGGGGCTGCTGGGCTCCGTCCAACCCACCGTGGGCCCTTGTGAGTCCCCTGGGGCCAGGGCCTGTGCTAGGGCTAGGCTGGCCTTGAGCTCCTGGCTCTGGGTCGGGCCATGGCGAGGGTCCCTGGGCAGGTCTGGGCCAGGCTGATATGGCAGAGACGCCCTTTACCCACAGGCCGTGCCCAGCTGCCACAGGCTTACACAACTGGGGAGGAGGTGTGGGGACTCAGGGCCTCCCTCACCCAGGCACTGCCTTCCCCAGATGAGTTCATGCTGGAGATTGGGGACACGGCCTTCTTTGCCCCGTACCAGCACGGCGGAGTCATCACCCAGGTGAAGGTGCCACAGCTGCACTCCTACGTGAGTATGTCCCCAGCCGACTGCCCCCCCCATCAGGGCCCCTCTGCAGTTGGCTGAGCCCCACTACTCTGCATCCCTCCCCCTGGGCCCCCACAACTGGCCGGGCTCCCTGCTCACCCCCCCCCAGTTTCCTCCCCTGTGGCTGGCTGGACCCCCCACTCTGCTCCCACGACTGTCTGGGCCCCCACCCACAAACTGGTGCAGTGTTACAAACTGCTGCCTATCAGAATTTGCTGCTTTGCTTGGACCAGACATATCCTTGTGGATGCTCAGTAACGTCTGCTGGAACCACTGGCCTCGTGCTGCTCCCCTAGGGGACCTCCTGTTCCCTAGGGCTGGAGGGGGAAAATTGGGGGGGCGGGGGGGAGAGAGGGCCAGGCTGCGGCCAAACTGACTGCACAGGAGGGGCAAACTGCCAGAAGCAGAGGTGGAACAGGGGCCAAAACACGGCTGGGGGTAGGAGCTGGGGTACTGCTAGCTTGGGGCAGAAGGGGTAACAGTTACCCCAGAGGAGGGGGGCGTTTGCAGTGTGGAGGTGTCAAGGCTGAATCCCCATGCTGTCACTCCGAGTGCAGAAGGTGGAGGCCTGCAAGGATTCTAAAATTTAATACTTGCCACTCCACGCTTGTATTAAACTCCCAAGATTACTGCTTTTCTCTGACCTTGGCTTGGTAAATGCTGCCACCACCCAAATGCAAAAAACCCCCTTGGACCCAGGAAGGAAGCTCTTGGGAATTGCTCTCTGTGGGGTACCCTCAAGCCCTTTCACCCACCCACTGCCTCCAGGGAAGAGCTGAGAAAGAAAACAAAGGAAATTAGCTGTTGCCACCAGCTAGTCAAACAACATATGCACAAATCTCTTAGGACACCAAAAATCCAATCCTGTTCTTAAAAAAGGTACATTTTATTAAAAACAAAAAGAAAGAAAATACATCTGGAACTTAGGCTTTTGCTAGATTTTAAAAGAGCAATTCCAAAAATTAAGCACCCAAAATAGCTTTCTTGGGGCGTTCATCTTAAAGGTTACAAACAAACAAAAGCATCTGGGGTTAGCACAGAGGAGTCCACAAGCCAATAAGAAATAAACGAAATAACCCTAATCGCTTCTTTTTAAACATTCCCTAATTTTACTTACACATCTGAGGCTTCAGATAAGTAGGTTCGAGGTATGAATTGATAATCTATAATCATACCTGGCTTAAGCTTCTTACAGCATTGCTGCTCCATCCCTGCAGCCCAGAGAACAACAGACAAAGGGAAAGGTTTCAGAGTAACAGCCGTGTTAGTCTGTATTCGCAAAAAGAAAAGGAGGACTTGTGGCACCTTAGAGACTAACCAATTTATTAGAGCATAAGCTTTCGTGAGCTACAGCTCACTTCCTCAGATGCATATCGTGGAAACTGCAGCAGGCTTTATATATACACAGAGAATATGAAACAATACCTATTGGGGTGGGAATAGGTATTGTTTCATATTCTCTGTGTATATATAAAGCCTGCTGCAGTTTCCACGATATGCATCTGAGGAAGTGAGCTGTAGCTCACGAAAGCTTATGCTCTAATAAATTGGTTAGTCTCTAAGGTGCCACAAGTCCTCCTAGACAAAGGGAAAGTTTCTTTCCCAATTTTAAAAAGTTCTAGCCTTCCCATTGGCTCTTTTGGTCAGGTGCCCACTTCTTTTCTTTTACCTGTGGGCTTGTTAACCCTTTACAGGTAAAGCAAGCAGAGAACAGACCAAGAGGGATTTTACAGCTAACTGGCTGGCTGGACGTCCATCAAAGGGAGCTACCTATTTTCCACCCCATTCATGTATCACAGGGGGGCAGAGGGGCTTTTTGTTTCCTCTGCCAGGACAGTGCAGCTCAGCGCCTGTCTCCCAGGGCAGTGCTGCCTAGCCAAGGCAGCTCTGCCCCAGCCTCTGGGATGTGCTGGGTGGCTGAGGGAGACTCCATTCAGTGCTGTATTTTGCCCCACAAAAGTGACAGTTGTCAGCCATGGTTTAGTGCATACAGGAATTCCGGCTCAGCTTCCCTTTCTGCAGAACGTCCATCGCAAATTTGCCTTGGCTGCTGTTCTCATTCCTGCTCTGACGCCTGCCACTGCTAGGCCAGTATAACTCCTGACCATTCTTTATTTGAAAATGTTACCCTGATTTCCCTTGGCACTTCATTGTGGGTCGTCCGGGGGGCTGGCGGGTGGCACTGCCACTTGAGAGCAAATCACTGACTATGGGCTTGTCTACACTTACATTTTATAGCACTCCAACTTGCTGGCTTATGCGTATGAAAAATCACCCCCCTGAGCGCTAGTGTAGACAGGCTCTGAGCGCTGGGAGCCGCTCTCCCAGGGCTCAGAGCTAATCCCCTCATGGAGGTGAAGTACTAGACTCGCACTTCAAAGCGCTGCCATGAGAGCGTTCCCGCGATAGCGCTTTGAAGTTTCCAGTGTAGCCATGCACTATATGTCGCTAGTACCTTAGAATCATAGAATATCAGGGTTGGAAGGGACCTCAGGAGGTCATCTAGTCCAACCCCCTGCTCAAAGCAGGACCGATCCCCAATTAAATCATCCCAGCCAGGGCTTTGTCAAGCCTGAGCTTAAAAACTTCTAAGGAAGGAGATTCCACCACCTCCCTAGGTAACACATTCCACTGCTTCAACACCCTCCTAGTGAAAAAGTTTTTCCTAATATCCAACATAAATCTCCCCCCTGCAACTTGAGACCATTACTCCTTGTCCTGTCATCCGCTACCACTGAGAATAGTCTAGATCCATCCTCTTTGGAACCCCCTTTCAGGTAGTTGAAAGCAGCTATCAAATCCCCCCTCATTCTTCTCTTCTGCAGACTAAACAATCCCAGTTCCCTCAGCCTGTCCTCATAAGTCATGTGTTCCAGTCCCCTAATCATTTTTGTTGCCCTCCTCTGGACTCTTTCCAATTTTTCCACATCCTTCTTGTAGTGTGGGGCCCAAAACTGGACACAGTACTCCAGATGAGGCCTCACCAATGTCGAATAGAGGGGAACGATCACGTCCCTCGATCTGCTGGCAATGCCCCTACATATACATCCCAAAATGCCATTGGCCTTCTTGGCAACAAGGGCACACTGTTGACTCATATCCAGCTTCTCGTCCATTGTAACCCCTAGGTCCTTTTCTGCAGAACTGCTGCTGAGCCATTCGCTCCCTAGTCTGTAGCGGTGCATGGGATTCTTCCGTCCTAAGTGCAGGTCTCTGCACTTGTCCTTGTTGAACCTCATCAGATTTCTTTTGGCCCAATCCTCCAATTTGTCTAGGTCCCTCTGTATCCTATCCCTACCCTCCAGCGTATCTACCTCTCCTCCCAGTTTAGTGTCATCTGCAAACTTGCTGAGGGTGCAATCCACACCATCCTCCAGATCATTTATGAAGATATTGAACAAAACCGGCCCCAGGACCAACCCTTGGGGCACTCCACTTCATACCGGCTGCCAACTAGACGTGGAGCCATTGATCACTACCCATTGAGCCCAACAATCTAGCCAGCTTTCTATCCACCTTATAGTCCATTCATGCAGCCCATACTTCTTTAACTTGCTGGCAAGAATACTGTGGGAGACCATGTCAAAAGCTTTGCCAAAGTCAAGGAACAACACTTCCACTGCTTTCCCTTCATCCACAGAACCAGTTATCTCGTCAGAGAAGGCAATTAGATTAGTCAGGCATGACTTGCCCTTGGTGAATCCATGCTGACTGTTCCTGATCACTTCCTCTCCTCTAAGTGCTTCAGAATTGATTCCTTGAGGACCTGCTCCATGGTTTTTCCAGGGACTGAGGTGAGGCTGACTGGCCTGTAGTTCCCAGGATTCTCCTTCTTCCCTTTTTTAAAGATGGGCACTACATTAGCCTTTTTCCAGTCATCTGGGACTTCCCCCAATCGCCATGAGTTTTCAAAGATCATGGCCAATGGCTCTGCAATCACATCCGCCAACTCCTTTAGCACTCTCGGATGCAATGCATCCGGCCCCATGGACTTGTGCATGTCCAGCTTTTCTAAATAGTCCCGAACCACTTCTTTCTCCACAGAGGGCTGGTCACCTCCTCCCCATGCTGTGCTGCCCAGTGCAGTAGTCTGGGAGCTGACCTTGTTCGTGAAGACAGAGGCAAAAAAAGCATTGAGTACATTAGCTTTTTCCACATCCTCTGTCACTAGGTTGCCTCCCTCATTCAGTAAGGGGCCCACACTTTCCTTGACTTTCTTCTTGTTGCTAACAAACCTGAAGAAACCCTTCTTGTTACTCTTAACATCTCTTGCTAGCTGCAACTCCAGGTGTGATTTGGCCTTCCTGATATCACTCCTGCATCCCCGAGCAATATTTTTATACTCATCCCTGGTCATTTGTCCAGTCTTCCACTTCTTGTAAGCTTCTTTTTTGTGTTTAAGATCAGCAAGGATTTCACTGTTAAGCCAAGCTGTTAACCTTCAGCAGTTACAGCTCACGGTGTTTCTGGGACAGCACTTCCTGTCTGTATGGCGACATTAGGTTTTAATTTTAAATTTCATCCTTTTCTCCTTTGTTTTAATCCACACGTTAATTCTTTGGGCTCAGGACATCAATGCTGGGTGATTTCCTGCTTGGGTGTCAAACCTCTTCCCTTTCCTTTGATCCACCAATGGGGATTGCCTTGTCAACTGTTCCTTTGCTTCTCTAGCCAACCCCCTGGGGCTTCTTCACATCTCTGCGGGTGTGTAGCACTTGGCTCCCAAATATTCACCCCAGGCCAGATCTTTAAAGGGTAAGAGCATCTTGGTGCTTTTGAAAATCCCACTGGCTGCCTACCTACCTTTTAAAAATTTGTCCCAAAGGGCATTACACTATCTTGTATGAAGCCCTTCTGAAAAGGCAAATTGCTACTGCCATTGTTACTGGAGAGAGGTATGCGATCGGCAGCCACGAGTGTTCAAAAATCACAAGTTTTACACCTGAAAGTCATGGAATTAAACAAACTAAATACATTGGTTTGGGGGGCTTGTATTTTACCTTTTTGTTCCTGAGCCTTTCGGTTGCACTAACTTTGTACTTTCTCTGTTCCCTCTTGCAAAGACACCATAGACCAAAAATGGGCATAAATTCCTATAACATCCAATTCCATTTTGGACTTCCAGGAACATATGTTCCCTCTCCCGTCCTCACTGAAAACTGATTAAAATCCTTATTTCTATAAGTAGTCCCCCCGTCCTGCAGACACTGGCATGCACACTAGCACTTTACTCTTGTTGTTTCATTTTGCTGCATACCTAAATGTTGATTTTTCTGCTGAATTGTTTATACTTTTCCTTGCATATTGTAATTTAATAGCTATTTATATATGCTACATATTGTGTTATGATACATTTCAGTATCATTCTGACAATTTTACTGCTCTACTGCCGAAAGCAAGGATTTTTAAGGTGAATTATGCTGTTACTCCTTTGTATTGGCTGCCTTTTGGAGAAACTAAAATGCTGTCTCTCCACTATGTTTGCAGTGGCTGTCAGTCCCAGCATATTAGAGACATGAGGTGGGTGAGAGAATAGCTTTGATTGGACCAACTTCTGCTGGGGAGAGAGACAAGCTTTCAAGCCACACAGAGCTCTTCTTCAGCTCTGGAAACCTACTGAGAGTGTCCTGGCTACATATAAGACTGAACAGATAGTTTTAGCATAAGTAGTGACACATATTGTAAGGAACCATTTAATGTAGAGTGGCCCAATAACACCCCTGTAGTCACAGGACACAAAGGGAGAGGGGATTGTTGTAATAAGCTATAAATCCAGTGTCTTTATTAAGACCACAATTTTTAGTGTCTAGCAAAGTTATGAACGTCAGCTCCCAGGCTCATCTTTTGAAGGAGTTGTGCAGGTTTCCTGTGTGGCTGAGGACTGAGAGGTCAGACATGGAGTGATCGCTGTGTGAGAAGTGTTCACCCACAGGTGGCAGACGGCATGTTTTTGTCCTTTGTCTTTTTCCTGTGCGAGTTCATTCCATAGAGATTGTCTGGTTTCACCTGTACAGCTGTTAGTGGGGCATGTAGAGCACTGGGTCTTCACAGGGAGATGCTAATGCGGGGTGGGTAAACTACGGCCCGGGGGCCGCATCCAGCCCTCCAGACTTTTTAATCTAGCCCTCAAGCTCCCACCGGGCAGCAGGGTCTGGGGCTTGCCCCACTCCGGCGCTCCAGCTGGGGAGTGGGGTCGGGGGCTTGCACCACTCCGCGTGGCTCCCAGAAGCAGCAGCATGTCCCCCATCCGGCTCCTACATGTAGGAGAAGCCAGAGGGCTCCGCACGCTGCCCCCACCCCAAGCGCTGCCCCCACAGCTCCCATTGACCGGGAACCGTGGCCAATGGGAGCTGCAGGGGTGGCGCCTGCTGTGGGCATGCCATGGAATCCCAGGGAAAGCCTGTGAAACTAAAGGAACTGACTGAGGCTTGTCTTAGTGAGGGTATGTCTCTAAGGTGTGACACTAAAGGTGTGAAGCCAGGCCATGCCGTGGGGATGCACTGCCCCGAACCCCTGTGTGGATGCTCTTGTTCAGGGGTGAAGTGCCCAGTGTCAGTCAGGCAGCCCTAGGAGGTTGGTGTCCATCTCCACCCACTGTTAATCATCAGGCCTGTGAGTATGTTGAACGTGGTAAAATGTCTCGTTCCCATGATGGGGGCTCCACTGGACTGGCCCCTCCCTGGTCACTGAGGTATAGCTTGCCAGGTGGAGCCTCTTCCCGCAGTCGCAGGCCCTCCCTCCCTCTGTCTCTGTCGCCGGGTCTGCGGCGCCCCAAGCTGCTGCTGCCTCTTGGTGACTCAGCCTCCGGCCAAGCCACTATAGCCCTTTTCCCTTCCAGGCACCAATCTCCCTCCCTGGCAGGCTCCCTTTCACTGCCCCAGTGCCACTCCTCAGTGGTTGGCAGGGCCTCGGGCCTACTCTCTGTTCTGGATTCTGACTCAGTGCCCCTCTGCTCAGCCGCCAAGGCCTGTTCCCTTTGAGCCCTCTCCTGCCACCTGGCCCTGCGCCTCTCTGGGGTTTGCTGACCCCCCCCCGGGGAGGGACTGTGGGCTACCTGGCCCTGTAGCCTTCAAGCCCTCCTCCCACTGCCCAGCGGGGACTGTGGCCTTCCCCAGCAGCCCCTGTCTTCATAGGTCCAGTCCAGCTGGTTCCTTGGGCTCCCTCCTTCAGCCACCTTCAGCTTCCCCTCCACAAGGGCCTCTTGGGGATTAGCTCTGCCAGGCATCGCACCCTCCTCTGGCAGTGTCTTCACCTGTCCTGGCTCACCTTGCAGCCCCTTTCGCCTCCGGCTGGCTCCCTACAGGGTTCCCCTTCTGGGGTTACCCAAAGCCCTTCCACACAAACAGCCTCAGGCAGTCTTCTGATGCCACATCTGCAGGGGCTGGCAGGGGAACCCGGCCCACCTGCTACTCCAGGGTCCAGTTCGGGGCCCCATACCTCGCAACTCTGGCTGCTCCCTGCAGCCCTTGCTCCTTCCCTGGACTTCTTCCTACAGCATCTGGTTTCTCTTCCCTCCCCACCCTTTACCCCTGGCTGTACCATCTCCAAACCCTCCTCCCAGGAATAGGCTGCTTGCTCTAGCCCCAACACCCCTCCCAGGGTGGGACTGCAGCGCCCGCGGGTGCCAACTTCCTGCTTGTATGGGCCAACCTGCTCCTTCCCAGCAGAGCCTCCTCTAATGAAATCCCTGCTCCCTGGCTCCTTCTCCGTGGGCAGCTGATTGGCTCCTTTGCCAGCTTTATTCCTCCAGGCCTTGTGTGGGGTGCACACAAGTACTCAGACTCCTGGAAATGCAGTCTGGAAGGGACCTTTTCAGGTCATCTAGTCCTGCTGCCTGCTACATATTACCTGTACCGTCCCTGACAGGTGTGTGTCCAACCTGCTCTTAAAAGTCTCCAGTGACGGAGACTCCGCAACCTCTCTGGGCAATTTATTCCAGTGCTTAAACACCCTGACAGGAAGTTTTTCCAAATGTCCAACCTAAACATCCCCTGCTGCAATTTAAACCCATTGCTTCTTGTCCTACCCTCGGACTAAGAAGAACAGTTTTTCTCCCTCCTCTTTGTAACAACCTTTTATGTACTTGAAAACTGTTATCATGTCCCCCCTCAGTCTTCTTTTCCAGACTAAAAAAAACTCCATTTTTGTCAATCTTCCCTCATAGGTCATGTTTTCTAGATCTTTAATCATTTTTGTTGCTCTTCTCTGGCCTTCTCCAATTTGTCCTCATCTTTCCTGAAATGTGGCACCCAGAACTGGACACAGTGCTCCAGCTGAGGCCTAGTCAGCGTGGAGTAGATCAGAAGAATTATTTCTTGTGTCTTGCTTACAGCACTCCTAATACATCCCAGAATGATGTTTGCTTTTTTTGCAACAGTGTGACACTGTTGAGTCATATTTAGCTTGTGATCCACTATGACCCCCAGATTCCTTTCTGCAGTTTTTCTTCCTCAGCAGTCGTTTCCCATTTTGTACATGTGCAACTGATTGTTCCTTCCTAAATGGAGTACTTTCCATTTGTCCTTTTTGAATTTAATCCTGTTTACTTCAGACCATTACTCCAGTGTGTTCAGATCATTTTGAATTATAATCCTGTCCTCCAAAGAATTTAGAACCCCTCCCAGCTCAGTGTCATTTGCACTTTTGATAAGCACGCTCTCCACTCCTGTAATGATGTTGCCCTTGATGGGACACTTCTGAAAGTACCAGTTCAGGACAAATTGCTTAGAGCAGGGCAGCTACAGCCCAAGGCTGGGGTTCTTTTGCACACCAAGGCAAACCAAACCAGCCAAACAGAGAAGACTTTGGTTTTACCCCACTGGCTAACCATAAGTCATACAAGCAATTCCCTTAGACACTCCAGTTTTCCAGTATCACCACCAGTGCCACTCATTATGGGGACAAATAGTTATGAAAACCAATACCCCAGTACAAGAAAAAAGGTTCTCTCGATCCTAAAGGACCAAACCCCAGATCCAGGTCAATATATAAATCAGATCTTACCCACAAATCACACTGTTGCCAATCCTTTAGAATCTAAAATCAAAAGGTTTATTCATAAAAGGAAAAAGATATAGATGAGAGCTAGAATTGGTTAAATGGAATCAATTACATACTGTAATGGCAAAGATCTTGGTTCATGCTTGTAGCAGTGATGGAATAAGCTGCAGGTTCAAATCAAGTCTCTGGAGTACGTCCACAGCTGGGATGGGTCATTCAGTCCTTTGTTCAGAGCTTCAGTTTGTAGCAAAGTCCCTCCAAAGGTCAGAAGCAGGATTAAAGACAAGATGGAGGAGGTGCAGCTTCCTTTTATAGTCTCTTCCCATGGAAGGACTCCCCTTTGTTCTGACTGAGGAAAATCACAGTAGGGAGATGGAGTCTGGAGTCACATGGGCAAGTCACATGTCCTTGCATGACTCAGTTTGCAGGCCAACGCCATTGTTTACATGTTAGTTTGAAAGGTCCCAGGAAAGCTCAGAAGTGGATTGGCGTCTCCCAAAGTCCATTGTCAGTTAAGTGTTTCTTGATTGGGCACTTACTGGGAACAGTCCTTTCTCAAGAAGCTGACTAAATGCTTCACTGAGGCTACTTAAAATCAAAACACATTGATATACAAGTACATAGCCAATATTCATAAATTCAACTACAAAAATGATACACACATTCAGATAGCATAACTATCCCCAGCAAATTATGACCTTTCCATAGTCACCTTACATGACAATCTTTGTACAATATTTGCTGCAAATATATAACAGTGGTGGCAACAATGATCTATACGGTCCAAGTTCATATTAATAACGTCACAACTCCATTATCTGTTATTAATGAAAACATTGAATAGTACCAGCTGCAGGACTGACCCTTGCAGGACCCCACTAGATGCACCCTCCCAGTATAACTACTCTTTGAGAATGGCTTTTCAGCCAATTGTGCACCCACATTATAGTAGTTTCATCTAGACCAAGGGTGGGCAAACTACGGCCCGTAGGCCGCATCTGGCCCACCAGGGCTTTGGATCCGGCTCGCAGGCGAGGGCAGCATGCGGAGCCCTCTGCCCTGCCTCCCCCAGGGGCCACAGGGACATGGCGCTGGCCGCTTCCAGGAGCAGTACGGGGCCCGGGGCAGGCAGGGAGCCTGTCTTAGCCCCTCTGCGCGCCGCTGCCACCCCGGAGCTGCTCAAGGTAAGCGGCGCCGGGCCGGAGTCTGCACCCTGAACCCCTCCTGCACCCCGCACTCTAACCCCCCACCTTGAGCCCCCTTCCGCACCCCTCCTGCATCCCAACCCCCTGCCCCAGCCCTACATTCTTGGCCCTGCATGCAATTTCCCCACCAGATGTGGACCTCGGGTCAAAAAGTTTTCCCACCCCTGAACTAGACCACATTCTCCTAGTTTGCTAATGAGAATGTCATGAGGGACTGGGTCAAAAGTCTTACTAAAGTCAAGATACATCAGTTCTACTGCTCCCCTCTTGTCCATTGGGCCAGGAACCCCGACGAAGCAGGAAGGCTGGTTTGCCGTGATTTGTTCTTGACCAATCCTTGCTGGTGATGCCTTAGCCCTGATCATCCTGGGTGTGCTCACAACGGGCTGGTTTGTTCATTTGCTCCAAGGAGCAACGAACGTGAGGCTGACTGGTTTATAATTCTCTCAACCTCTTTGTTCCTCTTTATGGAGACTTAGGGCTGGATTCGCAAAGGGCTTGGTGCTGATGTTCCAATTTTAGGCTCTGCTGCAGTTCCCCAAACTCCCACCAAATGCTGTAGGCACCTGAGCTCAGTCAGCGCCACGTTGTCAGGTCAATGCTCCCGTGGTGCCCCCGCTTCCACTCAGCATGGGCGTACTGCTGCCATGTTCCAGTGTCTGGGTTTCAGCGTCCCACTAACACACCCAAACAATTTGCTAACCAGGCAGATGGGGGCAATGCTCATGGGGCATGTGGGCCCGATCCGGTCAGTGTGCTCAGAGGCTGTGCGCTAGATAGGGCCCCACCGGACACTGGCTGGAGGAGAGGAGATGGGGCACCATCCACCTTGTAACTTCTTGCCCAATAGCTAGAGCACGGGCCCAGGGTGGGGGTGATCCCACCCCACCCCCCTCCAGCAGAAGGGTTTGAATAGGGCACTAACCCCAGGGCTACAAGGTGGATCTCATCCACTGCTGTGTATGGAGCCGCCTGACTCCAGAGGAGTCCCCATTCATGGATCACCAGGCTGAGCCTAATGTCTCCCTGCCCTGGGGAGTTAGCCACTGAACTCTGTGAGGGGTGGTACTTAGCATGCCCCATCCTGGGGGGGGAAGACCCCACCCAGCCTACTGGCATTTGGAAATCCCACTCTGAGCCTTCTCATTCTTGGCACAGAGAGCCTAGGTGCCCAACTCAGGCTCTGTGCACTGTGGGGTGTTCCCAAGGCTGGGTGCTGGGACACTGAGTGGACAGTGCCCCAGGCCCTCTGGGAATCAGCCCTGTTCCCCATGGCTAGAAACTGGGATTGCTGTGGTGTTAACATGGGGAACTGAGGCGCGGGGGCTGTTCTGCAGTAGAACTCTAGGGAGGATGAGGCCTGAGGAGACGCTGGGCAGCGGGCTCAGCAGGTAGTGGGCGTAGCAGGGAGCAGGCACAGCAGTCTCTGTGGGCAGCAGGCTCAGCGGGCGTAGCAGGGAGCGGGCGTAGCAGGGAGCGGGCGTAGCAGGCTCAGCGGGCTCAGTGAGTGCAGAAGGGAGTGGGCATAGCAGGGAGCGGGCGTAGCAGGCTCAGCGGGCTCAGGGAGTGCAGAAGGGAGTGGGCATAGCAGGGAGCGGGCGTAGCAGGCTCAGTGGACGCAGTGGGGAGTGGGCTCAGCAGGCTCAGTGGGCAGCTGGCTCAGCGGACACAGTGGGGAGTGGGCTCAGTGGGCAGCAGGCTCAGTGGGGAGTGGGCACAGAAGGTGCAGTGGGTAGCTGGCTCAGTGGGGAGTGGGCTCTGTGGGCACAGCAGGCTCAATGGGCAGCTGGCGCAGTGGGCAGTGGGCTCAGTGGGTGCAGCGGGGAGTGGGCACAGCAGGCTCAGTGGGCGCAGTGGGGAGCAGGCACAGCAGGCTCAGTGGGCAATGGGCTCGGTGGGCACAGTGGGGAGCAGGCTCAGCAGCAAGCGGGCGCACATGGGCCCCAAGGGTGGAAGAGCAAATTTGAAAACTCGACCAGTTTGTGTAGCAGTGATAGGGCGGGGTGGGGGGGCTATGTAAAGACCAAGGCCAGTTTCCTGCCTAGCATTCCCCAGCCTTTCCTGGCGCACCACATGACTCCGAAGCAGTGAACAGTGGTTATATGGGCCAGGATCAAATCTGCGATGGCAAGAGACAAACAGACAGACTGAGACCTGTCAGTTCTGCCGGATGCTCGCCCTGCGCTCTGACGCCATATTGGCCTTGCCCAGTCACACCCGCACACCTGGCAGAGGGCAGAGGCAGCAGACGGGCCCCCCATCAGTAGCTCGAACGGTAGTCATTTGTAACACAGCCCCTGGCTGGGCCCATCCTGTATGTGCACCCGGGGTCCCTCAGGGAGGTGGGGGGACCATTCTGTGCCAGGTCTCAGCCCAGCAGCTCTTCGGGGCATGGATGTGTGGGCCTGGCACCATGTCCTGCTGCAGTGCATGTGTCCCGGCCCTGGCATGGCTCTCAGAGCCTGGCAGCACCATGCCAAGAGCCTGTCATGGGGCAGAGTAGCCTAGCCCTGCCTGTGCCCAGCTGCCTTGCTCTGTGGGGGGTGCATCCCAGTCTGTACCCAGCTCCCTGGGCAGCGCCACTCCAGACTCCGATCTCTGCCAGCAGGAGCCTCTGAGCGCAGCCTTGGCCAAGCCGAAGATCAAAGCCATGGATGACCGAGGGTGCAGCTTGCACCTGGCCTTCCGGGCACTGCACGCCTTTGCTGCTGAGATGGGACAGCTGCCCCGGCCCAGAGCCCAGGTGAGGAGGGTCCTTGCCTGGAGGTCAGCCACCTCCGAGCCTTGTGCCCCCAGCCTGCATCCTGCCCCCACCTGCACCCCATCCCCGCCTGCGCCCAACTTGCACCTGTGCCCCACCCCCACCTGCATCCTGCCCCAGCCCTGGCCCGACTTGCACCTGTGCCCTGCCTGTGCCCCGCCCCTGCCTGGGTCCTGCCTCGCCCCCGCCTGACCTGTGCCCGTCCCTGCAGGCGGATGCCGAGAGGCTGCTGGAGCTGGCACGAGGCCTGACCGCACACCAGGAACTGCTAGATGAGGGGCTGGTGCGGACGTTTGCCCACGTGAGCGCAGGGGAGCTGAGCCCCATGGCTGCCCTCCTTGGAGGCCTGGCTGCCCAGGAGGTGCTGAAGGTGCGTGGCCAGGTTGGGGGGAGGTGGAGGACAGGGCGAGCCTGAGGCCCGGCTGCTGGCTTGGGAGGGGCAGAGCCACAGCAGGTGTCTGGGAAGTGGGGGAGGGTTGAGAGGGGGGTTTCCAGCCACTCAGACCTTGTGCCTGATGCCCTTGGGTGCTATCATATGCCAGTGTGGACCAGAATCACTGGGTTCCTGACATAGCCACCAGGTGGCGCCCCAATCCAAGCCAAACTGTCAAGCTGCAGCCCACCTTTGTGGGCGAATTCAAGGGGTGCCCTAGAGTGGGTTTCCTGGGGGATGGGGGGCGCAGCTGGGGCAGGAGGAGGCTGGGTTAGGCTGGGACTAATGTCTGGGAGGAGCTGGCTCCCTGGCAGCCACCTTCTACCCCAGTCCTGGTCTCCCTCAGCTGTGTGTAAGCGGGGGATTGATCCTACTTTCCTGGCTTATACACTATCCCGGTGGAATGGGTCCTCCCTCCCACTCCCTTTACCCAGAGGCCTGCCTGACCTTGAGAACACCCCTTCTACTCTCATGTGTGGCAGAGTCCTTATAACCCCAACAAAGCTGGGCCCAGGATTCCTGGGGGACTCGACCCCCAACCTTGTTGTGGTCACTTCAGGTAGGGGCTAGGGTGTCCCCACTCCAAGGTGCTCTCTCTGCACTGGATGGTTCCCTGACCCACTGATCATTATATACAGTTCAAAGCAAATACAATTTAATAAACAGCAATCAGTTAAAAAATAAGGAAAAAACAGGAAAGGTGAAAGGAAAACCTGTCACCCTGCTCTGTGGCATGGGGCCACCACAACCAGCCATCTCTGGAGAGTAAGGGAAGTTCACAATCTGTTCCTCATATGGCCCAGGGCTCCTGCCCAGGCCCTGGCTGTGTTGCAGGGATGCTGTGGGTTGGACACTTGCTCTGGCAGTTGCCACACGCCCTCAGGCTCTAGGTTGCAGGACCCTTCTTCCCAGCCTCAGCCCCCTGTTGGGGTTATGATCCCCCTCCCAGCTCTTCCCTGCACTGGGTCTTCTGCCCAGGGTCCCACGCACCTTCACTCTCTCCAGCTTCTCCCTGCATGCTGCTCCGAACAGCCCCAGCTTCAGCCCCAACACTGCTGCTGCTCTGCCTCCAGCCCCCTGGGCTGCTCCTCTGGCCCCTCTGGCTTTGGCTGGCGCGGCTCTGCTCCCAGCTCAGCCTGGTCCCCAGCTCTCTCCTTAGCTCAGCCCCACTCTGTTTCAGGCATCCCCAGTTCACCTGGAGGATGGGACCCTCTGCACTCCTGACTCCCTCATTAGCCTGCCCGCCCTGTCAATCAGGCTAACCCGGAGCATGGGTTCTCCCCATTGTCCCTGGGGACTGTCAGTCTCAGGGTCCTGATTTCCCATCGACCCTTCCCCTTCCTTTTGGTATTGGGAGCTAGCAACCAAAAAACCTCACTCAGTTTTAGTAAGGGGCTAACAGTTCCCTTACATCTGCAACGCCCCTCACTCCCGCCTGACAGCCCCCTGCTAGCCCAGCACTGGGCTCCCCTCAGCTCTACCAGTGCCTCTCACTCCCGCCCCACAGCCCCTGCTAGCACAGTTGTGGGCTCCCCCCAGCTCTGCCAGTGCCCCTGACTCCTGACCCACAGCCCCCAGCTAGCCCAGCTCTGGGCTCCTCCCAGATCCGCCCATGCCCCTCACTCCCTGACGGAGTCACCGGGCAATGCTCTGGAACTACTCCATACGAAGCCAGTCAGGACTCCAGGGGAGCATGCCTCCTCTCTGAGCGTACTGTCTCCAGGGCAAGAAGCTTACACAACTTCGACCTTCCTGTGTCTGACCTCGGAGCATTCAGCCTCCCCTTCCACACTGTGTGCTTCCTGCAGCGAGTCCCTGCAAAACAGTAAAGCTGACATAGGCTCAACAGTAAGACTCACGTACAACATAACGAGGGAAAATCCCCACTTCGTCACACTCCCGCCCCACAACCCCCTACTAGCCCCGTTCTGGGATCAGCCCACCTCTGCTGGTGCCCGTCACTGCTGACCCGCAGCCCCCTGCTAGCCCAGCCCTGGGCTCCCCCCAGCTCTGCCAATGCCCCTCACTCACGATCTGCAGCCCCTGCTAGCCCAGCCCTGGGCCTCCCGGTCTGCTGGTGCCCCTCAGTCCCGCCCCACAGCCTCCTGCTCGCCCAGCCCTGGGCTCCTCCCCAGCTTTACCGGTGCCCCTCACTCCCAACTCGCAGCCCCTGCTAGTCCAGCCCTTGGTTCCCCCCAGCTCTGCTAGTACCCCTCACTCCTAACCCGTAGCCTCTGGCTGTCCCAGTGCAGGTGCCCTAGTGAAGAGGAGCTAGTTGCTTCAAAGTAGGTTGCTGGGATGTGACAAGCAGGGCTCACGTGTGTGTAGTACTGCGGCTGGGCAGGGTCCCTGACTCCCTTATCTTGGGGACTGGCCTGCGTGCTCACAGGGAGCCAGTGGCAGGCCTGGGTGGGACCCAGGATCCTGATCCTGTTGTCTCTGAGCTACATCTGCACAAATGGCCAGCAGGTGGCATTACCCGCCGCAGTGCCATTGCAGTGGGGTCAGGGGTCTGGGGGTGCAGTCCCTCACAGCAGGATGGGATAGGAAGGTCTGGGGGTGCCCAGGTGCCTGTTCCCATGCCAGGCAGCTCTGCTCTGCTAGACACCTGTTGACACCGCTGGGCCTGGCACAGTGTGCTGGGTCCTCCTGTGGCAGCCAGCCCATGGTGCTGCTAGCTGCTCTGCTACCCAGCGCAGCTAGCCCTGCGCTACAGGCGGGCACTGGCCAGGCACTTGGGGTCCCAGGAGAACTGATGTTGCCTGTCTCGCTGTGCCCAGGCTGCCTCGGGGAAGTTCTTGCCGCTGGAGCAATGGCTTTACTTCGATGCACTGGAGTGCCTGCCCAAGCAGGGCACTACGCTGCTGACGGAGGAGTCCTGTGCCCCGGTGAGTGCCGTGCCCACTGCCGCCCACTGATGGACACAGCCTGAGAGCTACTGGCTCTGGGGCCGGGCCCCTCACCCAGCCCTGTGCAGGGATAGGGTTCCTAGGTGTCCAGTTTTTGACTGGAACGCCCAGTCGAAAAGGGACCCTAGCGGGTCACTAAAAGTCCAGTTGGCACCCCCCTCCCACACCCCAACCCTCTGCACCTGAGCCTCCCCCCACACTCCAAATCCCTCGGCCACAGCCTGGAGCCCCCTCCTGCACCCCAAACCCCTCATCCTTGGCCCCACCTCAGAGCCCACACCCACAGATGGAGCCCTAACCCCCTCCTGCACCACAACCCCCTTCCCCAGCCTGGGGAAAATGAGCAAGTGAGCAAGGGTGGGGGACAGCGAGTGATGGAGTGAGTGGGGGATGGAGTGAGTGAGGGCAGGGCCTCAGAGAAGTTACAGGGCAGAGGTGGGGCCTCAGGGCAGGGCAAGGGTATTTGGTTTTCTGCAATCAGAAAGTTGGCAACCCTATGAGTGGAGCCGGCTGGGGGAGGAGCAGGGTGGGCCCTGGTGAATGGGGTCAGTGTGGGGAGCCCGCTGGGGGAGGGGCACTGTGTGGGAAGCTGGTTGGGAGAGGGGTGCTCTGAGGGAGCTGATGTCAATCTGTCCCTCTGCTCTAACAGCGTGGCAGCCGCTATGATGGGCAGATCGCTGTGTTCGGGGCTGACTTCCAGGAGAGGCTGGGCCGGCAGAAGTACTTTGTGGTGAGCAGGTTGGGAGAGGGGCCAGGAGGTGGGGCAGAGGGCTAGGGGGCAGAGTGGGTGAGGCAGGGCGCTCAGGGCAGGACCATGCTGACCCCACCTCCTCCCCCTAGGTGGGAGCCGGAGCTATTGGCTGTGAGCTGCTGAAGAACTTTGCAATGATTGGGCTGGCGGCTGGCAAGGGCGGGAGCATCACCGTGACGGACATGGACACCATCGAGCGCTCCAACCTCAGCCGGCAGCTGCTCTTCCGCCCGCGGGATGTGGGTGTGAGTGGGGCGAGGGCCGGGCAAGGCCTTGACTATGGTCTAATCACACAAATCCAAAAGCCCTGCCCCGCCCCTTTCCCTGAAGCCCCGCCCCGCCCCTTCTCCGAAGTCCCGGGCCACTCACTACATGTTGCTCGCTGTCCCCCACCCTCACACATGTTCACCAGGCTGGGACAGGGGGGTGGGGTGCAAGGGGGTGTGTGGGCTCTGGGCTGGGGCTGAGGGGTTCGGAGTGTGGGAGGGGGCTCTGGGGTGAGCCTGGGCAGGAAGGGATGCGGGGTGCAAACTCCAGCCAGCGGGAGCTGCAGAGTCAGCTCTTGCGGCAGGGGCAGTGCATGAAGACCCCCTGCCCCCACCCCAGGGACATGCCGACCACTTCCGGGAATGGTGCGGAGCCAGGGCAGGCAGGGAGCCTGCCTTGGCCCTGCTGTGGTGCCAGATTTTTAGCACTTAAAATCTCCCAGTTTGGCTTCAGTAGCCTCCAGGAGACTGAGCCCGATTCCAGGAGACTCCCTTTGAAACCGGGATGGTTGGCAACCCTAGCCCTTGACACCCCTCACTCCTGACCCGGAGCCCCTGCTACCCCAGCCCTGGGCTCCCCCCAGCTCTGCCAGTGCCCCTCACTTCCGACCAGCAGCCCCCTGCTGCCCCAGCCCTGGGCTCCCACCTCTCTGCTGGTGCCCCACACTCCTGATCTTCAGCCCCCTGCTGCCCCAGCCCTGGGCTCCCCACAGCTCTGCCAGCGCTCTGCACTCCTGACCCTAAGCCCCTACTGGGCGGTTCTGCGTGAGGGATGAGGATGGGTGGGTCTGAGGGAAGGGGAGAGGGAGTGCAGCCTCCTGCCTGGCTCTGACTCTTGCCCTTTGCCCCCTGCCTGGGCCCAAGGGGGCCCTGGTGAGGGGTCGAGCACCAGCCAGGGGCACTGACTTTCCACAGCCTGGTCTGTTATCCTCACTGCCACTGGCTCTGGGCCCAGAAGGGGTCTGTGGAGCTGGCAAAGAACAAGGGAGCAGCCCAGCCTGGCCCAGCACCTGGGCTGGGGTCTCCCTGGGAGGTGCAGCACTGTTGGGGGTGAGGCTTCCTGGTCTCCCCTCTGCTCATGGCTCCCATGGCCCTTGCAGAAGCTGAAATCAGAGACGGCGGCGGCAGCTGTACGGCGCATGAACCCCATGACCAGGGTGACAGCCCAGCCGCACCATGTGGGGCCCGACACGGAGACACTCTACGGGGACGACTTCTTCACGGCCCTGGATGGCGTGGCCAATGCTCTGGACAGCATGCAGGCCCGTGAGTGCCCGGACACTGCCACAGGCAGCCTGGCCCTGAGCGCCCGGGGCCAAGCCCCCTGCCACATACTGCCACTGCCCTTGCCCCACACCCCGCCATGCCACATGCCTGTGTCCCCACGCCCACTGCCACATTCCCACACCTCTGCCACACCCACCCACATCGCCACACGCCCCGCGTGGTGCAGAGACTGGCCTGGGACAGGCACTGAGAAGAGGCTGCTGCTTCCTTCTCTAGCCTTGGCTCAGTCTCTGCTCTGCCTCCCTTGGCTGGGGCATCTCCTGGGGATCTCTGCTGGGCGGAGCTTCCTGAGATCTCATCCAGAAGGCAGTGCCTCCCGGGGGGCTAGCAGGATGCACCCCAGGGCCCTGCTCTCTAGCTGCTCCAGAGGCTACCTGGACAGGGGGAGGGGCAGAAGTGGAACATCTCCCTGATCGGCCACTCTTTTCCCATAGGGGCCTATGTGGACGGCCGCTGCATCCGCTACCTCAAGCCCCTGCTGGACTCGGGCACTGAGGGCACCAAGGGCCACGTGCAGGTCATCGTGCCCTATCTGACACAGCCGTTCGGGAGCTCCGTGGACCTCACGGAGTCGGCCGTGCCCCTGTGCACCCTGCGCCACTTCCCCAGCACCATCGAACACACCCTACAGGTGGCCATCCCTCCGCGTCTGGAACCTGGGCTCTCTCCACCCTGAGCCTCTTCCTGGCCCCTCCCCATTCCCAGCCTGGCCCACTCCTGTCCAGAGATTGGGCTCTCCCCAACCCTGGCCTGGGCCTGGCCCCTCCCTGCATCCTGAGGTTAGGCCCAGCCCTTCCTCCCTGCCCCAGACCTGAACCCCCTCAAATCTGTGCCCTGACCCCAGCCAGTGCCTTCCCCGACCCCAGCTGCCCAGCAGATTCCCGCCCTATTGCGAAGTCCAGGAGCCAGTGGCCAGGCTAGGGGCTCCGATGCAGGCCCAGGCCATCCAGGGCCCAGCGAGGGCAGGGGTGACTGTGCCTGGGGCCAGGCTGGGGGACAGGGGAGCACTCTGACCTGCAAGGTGGCTCTCCGGGCACTGTCGTTCCCAGCCCCTTGCTGGGCCTCTGGCCTGCTTATTTGGCAGAGGAAGGGGCTGTCAGGGGTCTGCTGGCCAGACCTTCCTGCTTCCCAGCCCTCACATTGCCCCTCCTACCCACATGCTGCCCCACGCCGACACAGCCCCTTGGACTCGCAGCCCCCGCACACACCGTGCACGACCCAGGCCCTGCCCAGCTCCCTGTCTCGGGGCCTGGCACTAGGCCTGGGGGGCTGCAGGGGCTGTCGCCTGGCCCCCTGCTAGAAACCCCTGCCCTGGCCACCTGCCCCTGCTCCCGTCCCACAGCTGGGGCTCTGAGGGCCCAGCAGCCAGAGCATATGGCCCTCAGCATGGGCCGTGCCAGGAGGCAGCATGGGGGTCCTGCCCACGCCCTGATGGGAGTGGGTGGGAGTGGGGCGACCCCAGCCTGTGTGTAACTCACCCCCTCTCCCACAGTGGGCCCGGGATGAGTTTGATGGGCTCTTCAAGGTGCCTGCGGAGAATGTCAACAAATACCTGGAGTGAGTGTGGGCTGGAGGGGGCTGTAGAGTGGCTCTGGGGGATGGAGGTTTGGTGGCTAAAGGGAGCTGTGGGGGTTGGGGGGCTGAGGAGGGAGCTGTGGGGCAGGGGTTGGGCAGCTGATGGTGCCTCTGGGGGGTGGGGCGGCTGAGGGGAGGTGTGGGGGTTGGGGACTGAGGGGGATTCTGGGGGGCAGGGATTGGGCAGTTGAGGGGTTCACTGAGGATTTGGGGGGCCAGAGGGGGGTTCTGACATTGGGGCCTGTCTGTGGTCTCCGTGGCCCAGTGGCTCACATGTACCAGGGCTCAGGGGCCAACCTGGAAGGGCCCAAGATGTTTGGGTTCTCTCTGGGTGGGTGACCCTCCCCCCACCCGGGCCCTGGCTCTGGCACTGTGCTGTGCAATGTGTGTGTGGGGGGGGCTCGGCCTGACACTGCCCTGTACCCACAGGGACCCAGCCTTCCTGGAGGGACAGTGGACGACGCAGGATCT
Organism: Lepidochelys olivacea; assembly: GCF_965140295.1. Classification (NCBI taxonomy): domain Eukaryota; kingdom Metazoa; phylum Chordata; order Testudines; family Cheloniidae; genus Lepidochelys; species Lepidochelys olivacea. The sequence goes on from NC_140417.1 coordinate 51,351,229, forward strand.
GGAGGGGTTGCGAAGCAGCCTGCAGGAGAAGCCGCGCAGCTGGCAGGACTGTGTGTGCTGGGCCAGGCAGCACTGGGAGAGCCTCTATCGCCACGCCATCCTAAACCTGCTGCATGCTTTCCCGCCCAGCCACGTGAGCAGCACTGTGGACACCCCGGGCTCTGATCCCCCTGGTTCAGTATCCGTGGTCTCTGATCCCCCTGGCTTGGTGCCCCGGGCTCCCATCCCCCCAGCCTCAGTACTCTGGGTTCCCATCCCCACGGCACAATGCCTTGGGCTCCAATCCTCCCAGCTAAATATTCCTGGCTCCGATCCCCCGAGCTCAGTGCCGCAGGTTCCCATCCTCCCCTGGCTCAGTGCCCATGGGCTCCCATCCCCCTGTAACGATGCTACCTTTGGTGGGACACTTCTGAGAGTATCAATTTAGGACAAAAAGAAAAGGAGTACTTGTGGCACCTTAGAGACTAACAAATTTATTTGGGCATAAACTTTTGTGAGCTACAGATTCACTTCATCAGATGCAGTCTCTAAGGTGCCACAAGTACTCCTTTTCTTTTTGCAAATACAGACTAACACGGCTGCTAATTCAGGACAAATTGCTTATAGCAGGGCAGTTACAGCCCAAAGCTGGTGTTTCTCCACTTCTAAGGCAAACCAAGCCAGACAGACAGAGAAGACTTTGGTTTTACCCCACTGGCTAACCATAAGTCATACAAGCAATTCCCTTAGACACTCCAGTTTTCCAGTATCACCACCAGTGCCACTCATTATGAGGACGAATAGTTATGAAAACCAATACCCCAGTACAAGAAAAAAGGTTCTCTCGATCCTAAAGGACCAAACCCCAGATCCAGGTCAATATATAAATCAGATCTTACCCACAAATCACACTGTTGCCAATCCTTTAGAATCTAAAATCAAAAGGTTTATTCATAAAAAGGAAAAAGATATAGATGAGAGCTAGAATTGGTTAAATGGAATCAATTACATACTGTAATGGCAAAGATCTTGGTTCATGCTTGTAGCAGTGATGGAATAAGCTGCAGGTTCAAAGCAAGTCTCTGGAGTACATCCACAGCTAAAATGGGTCATTCAGTCCTTTGTTCAGAGCTTCAGTTTGTAGCAAAGTCCCTCCAAAGGTCAGAAGCAGGATTAAAGACAAGATGGAGGAGGTGCAGCTTCCTTTTATAGTCTCTTCCCATGGAAGGGCTCCCCTTTGTTCTGACTGTGGAAAATCACAGTAGGGAGATGGAGTCTGGAGTCACATGGGCAAGTCACATGTCCTTGCATGACTCAGTTTGCAGGCCAACACCATTGTTTACATGTTAGTTTGAAAGGTCCCAGGAAAGCTCAGATGTGGATTGGCGTCTCCCAAAGTCCATTGTCAGTTAAGTGTTTCTTGATTGGGCACTTACTGGGAACAGTCCTTTCTCAAGAAGCTGACTAAATGCTTCACTGAGGCTACTTAAAATCAAAACACATTGATATACAAGTACATAGCCAATATTCATAAATTCAGCTACAAAAATGATACACACATTCAGATAGCATAACTATCCCCAGCAAATTATAACCTTTCCATAGTCACCTTACATGACAATCTTTGTACAATATTTGCTGCAAATATATAACAGTGGTGGCAACAATGATCTATACGGTCCAAGTTCATATTAATAACGTCACAATTCCATTATCCGTTATTAATGAAAACATTGAATAGTACCAGCTGCAGGACTGACCCTTGCAGGACCCCACTAGATGCACCCTCCCAGTATAACTACTCTTTGAGAATGGCTTTTCAGCCAATTGTGCACCCACATTATAGTAGTTTCATCTAGACCAAGGGTGGGCAAACTACGGCCCGTAGGCCGCATCTGGCCCACCAGGGCTTTGGATCCGGCTCGCAGGCGAGGGCAGCATGCGGAGCCCTCTGCCTTGCCTCCCCCAGGGGCCACAGGGACATGGCACTGGCCGCTTCCAGGAGCAGCACGGGGCCAGGGCAGGCAGGGAGCCTGTCTTAGCCCCTCTGCGTGCCGCTGCCACCCCGGAGCTGCTCAAGGTAAGCGACGCCGGGCCACAGTCTGCACCCTGAACCCCTCCTGCACCCCGCACTCTAACCCCCCACCTTGAGCCCCCTTCCGCACCCCTCCTGCATCCCAACCCCCTGCCCCAGCCCTACATTCTTGGCCCTGCATGCAATTTCCCCACCAGATGTGGACCTCGGGTCAAAAAGTTTTCCCACCCCTGATCTAGACCACATTCTCCTAGTTTGCTAATGAGACTGTCATGAGGGACTGGGTCAAAAGTCTTACTAAAGTCAAGATACATCAGTTCTACTGCTCCCCTCTTGTCCATTGGGCCAGGAACCCCGACGAAGCAGGAAGGCTGGTTTGCCGTGATTTGTTCTTGACCAATCCTTGCTGGTGATGCCTTAGCCCTGATCATCCTGGGTGTGCTCACAACGGGCTGGTTTGTTCATTTGCTCCAAGAAGCAAAGTGAGGCTGACTGGTCTGTAATTCTCTCATCCTCTTTGTTCCTCTTTATTGGGCACTTACTGAGAATAGTCCTTTCTCAAGAAGCTGACCAAATGCTTCACTGAGGCCACTTAGAATCAAAACACATTGATATACAAGTACATAGCCAATACTCATAACTTCAACTACAAAAATGATACACACATACAGACAGCATCATCATAACCTTTCCATAGACATCTTACTGGACCTCCTTTGTATAAGATTTTGTGCCACTCTAGGACTTTGATTGCAGCAATGATCTGTACAGTCACAGTTCATGTCAATAACATCACACCCCCCGGCTCAGTACCTCATGCTCTGATCCCCCCTGTTCAATGCTCCGGGCCCTGATTCCTCAGGCTCTGATACCACTGGCTCAATGCCCCAGGCTCCCATCCCCCCTTGCTCAGTGCCCTGGACTCCCATCCCCTCAGATCAATGCCCCTGGATCCGATCTCCCCTGGCTCAGTGCCCTGGGTCTCTGATCCCCCTTGTTGTGTACCCCAGGCTCCGATCCCCACCCCTCAGTAGCCCCCGGCTTGGTACCCCGGGCTCCTATCCCCTCTGGCTCTGATCCCTCTGGGCTCCAATCACCCCCGCAGGGCCTCCAGGCTCAGTACACCAGGCTCTGTCCCCTGCACTTCTCATGGATCTGGTCCCCACCTGAACTCCTGGGCTCTCACTGCCCCCGGGCCTCTATCCATCCACCTCTTGACACCCTCCTAACCCTTTGGCCCCTGTCTCCCGGCCCCCCCCACACCGTCAGCCCACCCTTCTGCAGGGCCCCTTGGGCCTGCAAGTCCCTGCTGCACATCCCACAATGGAGCCTCAACCCCCTGGTCCTTGTGACCTGCCCTGGAGTTGCACACAGGGAGGGGAGCCTCCATTGGCTGGGCCCCTCCCTGGCCCTGGCCTGACCCCTGGCTTCCCCTGTCCCCAGGAGACCAGCCCTGGGGTCCCCTTCTGGGCAGCGCCCAAGAGATGCCCCCGGCCCCTGGAGTTTGACTGCGACAATGTAAGTGGGGAGCAGTCAAGGGTGCCTGCGAGTGGGGGGTGGGGCCAGTGGTGGAGCCAGGACCCATGCTGGGGGGAGCTCTGTGCTGGGGCTAGTGGATGAGGCGTGGCCCCTGTCGGGGGGTGCCTGTGTGAGAGTTTGGGTTATGGTGACAGAGGCCCATGGGGAGGGACCTGTGTTAGGGGCGGGGCTCATGTTGGGGGTGAGACTATGAGGGGCAGGATCTATGCTTGGGGCAGGAGCTGGGGGGCCCGGAGGCAGGTGGGTGGGTGTGGTCGGGCGATGGCACCAGGTGTGAGCGGGTGGGTGAGGGCAGCAGGCGTGGGTGGTTGGACGTGGGTAATGATGCAGGGTACAGGCAGGCGGGTGGATGATGGCGCAGGGCGATGGTGGGTGGCCGATGGCGCCGGGGGTGGATGGGTGACAGTGCAGGGTACAGGCAGGTGGGTGGATGATGGCACTGGGTGATGATGGGTGGGCGATGGCCCCGGGCATGGGCAGGTGAGCACGGGTGACAGTGCATGGTACAGGTGGTGGGGTGGATTATGGCGTAGGGCAATAGTGCATGGGCGATGGTGTCGGGCGTGGGTGGGTGAGAGTGCACGGTATGGGTGGGTGGGCGAGGGCGCTGGGCATGGGACAGTACAGAGTACAGGCAGTGGGTGGGCGATAGGTGCAGGGTACAGGTAGGTGGGTGGATGATGGGGCAGGGCAATGGTGCCAGGCACATGTGACGGTGCACAGTGCGGGCGGGTGGACGAGGACGCCAGGCATGGGCGTGAGATGGTGTCACGGAGTGTGGGGGAGTCAGGGCCCTGCACCCCCACTTCTTGCAATCCACCGTGACTCTCAGACAGCCAGTAAAACAGCAGGTTTATTAGATGACAGGAACACAGTCTAAAACAGAGCTTGTAGGTACAGAAAACAGGACCCCTCAGGCAGCTCCATCTTTGGGGGTGGGGAGCCCAGACCAAGGTTCTGGGCCTCCGGCCATCTCCTCAGCCAGCTCCAAAACTGACACCCCTTCCTGATGCCTCACCCAGCCACACCCTCGGTCCCTCCTCCAGCCTTTGTCCAGTTTCCTAGGCAGAAGGAGTCACCTGGCCTCAACCCCCTCCTGGGCTCAGGTTACAAAGGGCAGCCGCCATCTTCTGCATACTGGCGTTCAAGTATCATCCCTCAGTGAAGTCACACCCTTATTTCTAGTATTGGTGCAATACCCCAGGGAAACGGAGGCACACCCTGTGTTAGCAGAAGACAGTAAACTAGTAAAACTCCCATGCAGTATTACCCAGTTAATACTCCCTACGCCATCACAGAGTATGCCGGGTATAGGCGGGTGACAGTGCAGGGTACAGGCAGGCAGATGGATGATGGCACAGGGCGATGGTGCTGGGCATGGGTGACAGTGCAGAGCACAGATGGGCAGGTGGGCAAGGGTGCTGGGCGGGGGCGGGTGATGGTGCAAAGTATGGGTGGGTGGGTGATGGTGCCGGGCATGGGCGGGTGGGCGTGCGTGACAGTGCAGGGTACAGGCAGGTGGGCGGACGACAGCGACGGGTGATGATGGGTGGGCGAGGGCACAGGGCATGGGTGTGTGACGGTGTAGGTTACGGGCAGGTGACAGGCATGGGCAGGTGGGCACGGGTGACGGTAAGGGTGGGTGGGCATGGGTGCCAGATATGTGTGGGTGATGATGCAGGGTACGGGTAGGTGGGTGGATGATGGCACAGGGTGATGATGGGTGACAGAGCAGGGTAAAGGCAGGCGGGTTCATGATGGTGCTGGGCATGGGTGATGGTGCAGGGTACAGGCGAGTGGGTACACGGTACAGATGGGTGTGTGGATGATAGCACAGGGCAATGGTGCTGGGCGTGGGCAGGTGATGGTGCAGGGTACAGGCACATTGGTGGGCAAGGGTGCTGTGCATGAGCGGGTGACGGAGCAGGGTACAGGAGGGCAGGTGAGCAAGGGCACTGGGCGTGGGATGGTGCAGGGTACAGGTAGGTGTGTGGATGATGGCACAGGGCAATGGTGGGTGGGGCGGGTGACAGTGCAGGGCAATGGCACTAGGTGTGGGCAGGTAATGGTGCAGGGTACAGGCGGGCAGGTGGGCGAGGGTGCTGGACGTGGGCGGGTGACTGTGCACAGTACAGGCGGGCGTGTGGATGATGGCGCAGGGTAACGGCGAGGTGGCGGGTGACAGTGCAGGGTACAGATGGGCGAGTGTATGATGGTGCAGGGCCTGGGTGACATTGTAGAGTACACACAGGAAGGTGGGCGAGGACACTGGGCATGGTTGGGTGATGGTGCAGGGTAAGCGCGGGTGGGTGGGTGAGGGCTCCGGGCGTGGGTGGATTACGGTGCAGGGTACAGGTGGGTGGGTGAACGAGGGGGCCAGGCATGGGTGGGTGATGGTGCAGATTACATGCGGGCAGGTGGACAAGGGCGCCTGGCATGGGCTGGTGACAGTGCACGGTACAGACAAGCGGGTGGATGATGGCGCAGGGTGATCATTGGGAGGCGGGGACGGTGCAAGGAACAGGCGGGTGGGAGGGCGCTGGGCATGGGTGGGTTAGGTACAGGTGGGTGGATAAGGACAGACGGGTGTGTGGATGATGGCACAGGGCGCTGATGCTGGGCGTGGGCATGTGATGGTGCAGGGTGCAGGCTGGCAGGTGGATGATGGCGCAGGGCCATGGTGGGTGGGGTGGGTGACAGTGCAGGATGCAGGCAGGCAGATGGGCAAGGACACTGGGTGTGGTTGGGTGACGGTGCAGGGTACAGGTGGGTGGATGGACAAGGGTGCTGGGCATTGGCGGGTGACAGTGCAGGGTACAGGCTGGCAGGTGAATGATGGTGAGTGGAGCGGGTGATGGTACAGAGCACAGGCAGGTGGGTGGGCAAGGATGCCAGGCATGGGTGTGTGATGGTGTAGGGGGTGGGTGGGTGAGGGTGGCAGGCTTGGGTGGGTGGGCACAGCTGACAGTAAAGTGTATGGGTGGGTGGGCAAGGGCACCGGGTGTGGGACGGTATAGGGTACAGGCGGGTGGGCAGGCGAGGGTGCCAGGCATGGGCTGGTGATGGTGGATGATGGCGCAGGGTGATGGTGGGTGGGGCTGGTGACACTGCAGTATACAGGTGGGCGGGAGCATGATGGTGCTGGGCGATGGTGCTGGGCACAGGTAACAGTGCAGAGCACAGGTGAGTGGGTGAATGATGGTGCCGGGCATGGGCAGGTTACAAGCGGGCAGGTGGATTATGGCACAGGCGATGGTGGGCACTGGGCATGAGCAGGTGGGTGTGGGTGACAGTGCAGGGTACAGGCGGGTGGGCGGACAACAGCAATGGGTGATGGGTGGGCATGGGTGCGTGATTGGATTGGGCATGGGTGCGTGACGGTGCAGGGTACGAGTGGGTGGGTGATGATGCTGGGTGTGGGCAGGTGGGCACAGGTGACGGTAAGGGTGGGTGGGTATGGGTTCCAGGTGTGGGTGGACGTGGGTGATGGTAAAGGGTACAGGCGGTGGGTGGGCAAGTGTGCTGGCTGTGTGAGGGTGATGGTGCAAGGTACAGGCAGGCACGTGGCGAGGGCGCTGGCTGTGGGTGGGTGACTGTGCAGGGTGCAGGCGGGCGGGTGGATGATTGCACAGGGTGATGGTGAGTGGGGTGGGTGACGGTGCAGGGTACAGGCAGGCAGGTTCATGATGGCACTGGGCGTGGGTGACAGTGCAGGGTACAAGCGGGTGGGTGCAGGGCACAGACGGATGTGTGGATGATGGCATGGATCAATGGCGCCAGGCGTGGGCAGGTGATGGTGCAGGGTACAGGCGGGCGAGTGATCAAGGGCGCTGGGTGTGGGATGGTGCAGGGTACACGTAGGTGTATGGGTGAGGGCGCTGGGCGTGGGTGGGTGACTGTACACGGTACAGGTGGGTGGGTGGATGATGGTACAGAGCTATGGTGGGTGAGGTGGGTGACGGTGCAGGGTACAGGCGGGCGGGTAGATAGTGGCACAGGGCGATGGTGGGTGGCCGATGGTGCCAGGTGTGGGTGGACCGTGCAGGGTACAGGTGAGTGATGATGCAGATTACATGCAGGCAGGTGGACGAGGGTGCCTGGCATGGGCTGGTGACGGTGCAGGGTACAGGCAGGTGGGTACATGACGGTGTAGGGCAATGGTGCTGGGTATGGGTGGGTGACTGTGCAGGGTAGAGGCAGGCGGATGGATGATGGCGCAGGGCTTGGTCACAGGCGTGGGCATGGTACCGGCGGGCAGGTGGGCATGGCTGCCGGGCACGGGTGGGTGACAGTGCAGGGTACAGGCAAGTGGGTGGATGATGGCACAGGGCAATTGTGCCGGGCACAGGTGACCGTTCAGAGGACAGGCAGGCAGGTGGATGATGGTGCCGGGCATGGGTGGGTGATGGTGCAGGGTACAGGCGGGCAGGAGAGGTAGGAGATGGAGGTGTGGGACAGAGAGAGCAGGGGGAGTGGTGGGGCAGAGAGAACAGGGGGAGGGGTCAGAAAGGGAAGTGTGGGGCGGGGGAGCAGGGGGAGTGGTGGGGGTGGGCAGGGACTGCCCCCGCCCTCCCCACCCGCTGAGCCAGGCTGTATTCGCAGAGCACCCACATGGAGTACATCATGACGGCTGCCAGCCTCTTTGCCCAGATGCACAGGCTGCAGGTGCCCCGGGACTGGGCGGCTGCCAGGGAGACGCTACGGGCCATGGCTGTGCCGCCCTTCCAGCCAGAGGTGGGGGTGCGGATCCCCGTCACGGAGGAGGAGATGGAGGAGGCGCCTGCCGGGGTCGGTAAGGGCCATGCTTGGGTCACGGTGCAAGGGGCTATGCAGGGGGAAGGGAAGTGGGCACTGGCCAGGGCGGGGAGCTCTGCCTGGCGCCAGCTGTGGGGTAGGGGAGGGGAGCTCTGCTTGACACTGGCCGGGGTAGGGGAGGGGAGCTCTGCTCTGTCCTGTGAGAGTCGGTGGCCAGGCACCCCAGGACCCAGTGCAGAGCAGCCTGTCACCCTCTGCAGACACCTGCAGGCTCGCTGGCCTGGCTCGGACCCCTCTGGAGTAGACATTTCCCTCGCAGGCGCTGCCTTGGGCAGCCCCTGCCCACCAGCCTGCATTTCCGCTGGTACCTGCTGACCAGGGCGGGTGGGTGCCCCCCGACCTGGGCCAGGAGAATCCTGTCCCAGCCTGGCCCACCCGGGGAAGGGGTGCCCTGACTCCAACACCGCCTCGCTGGGGCTCAGAGGGCCTTGGCACAGTCAGGGCTTGAGCCTGGCCCGCTCCTTGCCTGAAGCTCGGCTGCAGGTCCCATGCTGCCCCTGGGCCCCTCTGAGATGTGTACTGGCCCCACTCCCCAATGGGCACCTCGCAGGCCCTGCTCCTGCTCTGCTGGCCTGGAAGGGCTCCTGGCACCGTCCTAGAGCAGCCTGGGGCAGTGCATGCTGGGGACATTGCTGTCCGTGGCTTCACCCCGGGATGGCACTCAGCCCCAGTCTTCCTGCCAGAGCTGCCCCACCCTGCTGCTGGCTTGGGGGTTCCCTGAATGCCACAGATGGACTCAGGAGACCTGCCCCCAGCTGCAGCCCCACTGTTCTCTGTGCCCCCTGCAGACGAAGAGCAGCTGGCAGCACTGAGGCAGGAGCTGGCAGAGCGCAGATGGGCACTGCTGGAGGGGGGGTGCGGTAGCACCCACCGCATGGAGCCTATCCACTTTGAGAAGGTAGTGGGGGCTGCGCTGGCTGGGGTCACTCTCCCCCAGGCGTTGGGGGGAGGGGGTGTGGTGCTGTGAGCCGTGGCTGGGGTGGTTGGCTGGCCTAGTTGGCATCGCCCAGGGGCTGGGGCTGTGGGAGATTCCAACGCGCCTTGGGGGAGCATGAGGGGCCAGGGTGGAGCACACGGCCCCACCAGTGGGCTGGCCTTTGCCCTGTGGGCGCTGTCTGGGCAGGGACTATCTATTACTGCCACGTGGGGTTGGGCAGGAGCCAGTGAAGTTATGCAGGCTCAGGCAGGGGCTGCTGTGGCCATGTGGGGTCAGGCAGCAGTTGGGCAGGGGCTATTGAAACCAGGTGGATTGAGCATGGGCCTGGGCAGGGGTCAGGCAGGGGTCACAGGTCAGGCAGGGGCCAGGGTGGCCATACGGGGTCGAGCAGGGTCTGGGGTGGCCAGGCAGTGTCGGGCAGGGGTCACGGGTCGGGAAGTGGCCGCGGTGGCCAGACAGCTGGCTGTCCATGTCACTCAGAACAGGGCTTCATGTGAGAGACGTGCTGGGGCACTGCCCCCTTTGCAAGGCAGGCATTGCCCTATGTCCTGTGGGGTGAGGCCCAGGCTGCCCTCACCAGATTAGGCCTTGCCCATCGGTGGCGGCTACAGGGGGCTTCCCCTGCAGGCACTCGGGTGGGGCGTCCGGCCCCGGTTCTCATCATGCCCCTCTTGCGCTGGCCCTGCAGGACGATGACAGCAACAGCCACGTAGATTTCATCATGGCTGCGTCCAACCTGCGGGCTGCGAACTACGGCATTGCCCCCGCCGACTGGCACAAGGTGTGGGGGACCAGGGAGAGAGGTGGGGTGGGGGCGGGACCATGCACCACTGGGGACAGATGTGGGGCAGGGGTGGGGCGATGGCCTCCCCAGGGACAGACACGGGGGGGGGGGGGAGGCGATGGCCTCCCTGGGGACAGATGCAGGCCGGGGCCGGGGCCAGGCGCCTCCCAGGGACAGACGTGGGGAGGGGTGATGGCCCGCCTGGGCACAGGCACGGGGCAGGAGTGGGGCGACAGTCTCCCCGGCCACAGACGTGGGATGGGGGTGGGTCAACAGTCCCCCTGGGCACAGACACGGGACGGGTGTGGGGGAACGGGCCCCCTGGGGACAGACACAGGGTGGAGTCGGAGCTGGGGTTATGGGCCTCCTCGTGGACAGACGAAGGGTGGGGGCAGGGGTGGAGGTGAGGCAAAGGCCTTCCCCAGGATAGCTGCGAGGTTTGGGGCCCTGCGCCCACCCCTGGCAGCAGCTGCTGACACAGTTCCCTGTTGCCTGGCAGAGCAAGCGGGTGGCGGGCAGGATCGTGCCCGCCATTGCCACCACAACAGCGGCAGTGGCCGGACTGGCATGCCTGGAGCTCTACAAGCTGGTGTGGGGGCACCAGGACCTCGGCTCCTACCGCAACAGTTTCCTGCAGCTTGCGGAGCCGCTGCTCACCCGCTTCCAGCCCCTGACGCCCCCAGCCACTTACAAGGTGAGACCCCATGCCTGGCCTTGCCAATGACCTCCCCCGCACCCAGGGGGGGCTGCTTGGGGCTGAATGGCTGGGAGGGGGGATGGGCCTTCTTCAAGGGCAGCAGAGTCAGTGGCTGGGGGGCTGCCAGATGCTGGTGCCCGCGCTCTGGCAGTCAGGGCTGAACGATGCCTCAGTGCAGCGCTAGGAGGTGCTGTGCTGCAGGGAGTGGGCTGGGGGTCTCCCCTGGTGGTCCCCGGCACCTATGCCCCAGTGCAGCACAGGGTCACAAGGGGCGCTGTGCTGCAGGGAACCACACAGGGTCTCCCCTGGCAGTCAGGGCTGGCCCGATACCCAGCGCGGCCCTACAGGGCCTGTGCCCTGGAGGTACAGTGTGGGGATGATCCCTGCCTGTGGCTGTGGGGAGGTTGGCACAGGGAGGGTGCGTCCAGGGTCCTGGCTCACTGTTACACTCCCATCTCCTGTGTGCTGTTTTCGGTTCTGGGGTGGCTGCCTGGCTGCACCGTGTTGCTCCCCAGCATGGGCTGCATCTCGGTGGTGGAGGGGAGCACGGCTCTGGGTGAGGGGCTGCAGCTGTAGCTAGGGATCCCCCACTCTGGGTGACACTGAAGCAAGGGGAGCCACAGCCGGGGCGGTGCAGGGGCGCCATGAACATGGTTGAGCCTGGCCTATGCTGTGCCCTCTGCCTGGGTGCAGGGCCCAGCACGAGTGCGGGGCCTAGATCCTGTGCACACGGTGTGGGGAGCTGTCCAGCCCCTGACGCCTGGACCATGCTGGGAGCCAGCATCCCAGGGACCGGGGCTCTGCCAACAGCTGCCTGGGCATGGCTGAGCAGCTTTCAGCCCCAGCCCCTGTGGCTGCCTTTCTCTCTGCCACGCTAAGCTACCCCTGACTTGCCCCTGGCCAGGCCTTGCTGCACGAGAGCGCTGTGGGGCAGCGGGGGAAGCAGGCAGAGCTGTGGGGCACTGGGAGGCTGTGGGGCACTGGAGGGCGCAGGCAGAGCTGTGGGGATTAGTGGGGGGCCGTACGGCAGTAGGGGGAAGGCAGAGCTCTGTGGCAGTGGGGGGCTGTAGGGCAGAGGGGGGAGCAGGCAAGCAGTGTGGGGAGGCTTGGGGGGCTGTAGGGCAGTGGTGGGAGCAGGCTGAGCTGTGGGGGAGGTGGGGGTTGTAGGTCAGTGGGGGAAGCAGGCAGAGCTATGGGGAGCAGGGAGGGCTGTAGGGCAGCAGGGGGAGCAGGCAGAGCTGTGGGGCAGCAAGGGCTGTAGGGAAGCTTGGGGAGCAGGCAGAGATATGGGCAAGAAGGGCGCTGTCAGGCAGTGGGGGGAGCAGCAGAACTGTGGGGCAGTGGGGGGAGCAGGCTGAGCTGTGGGGATCAATGAGGGGGCGGTAGGTCAGCAAGGTGGAGCTGTGGGGCAGTGTGGGGCTCTGGGGCAGTGGGCGGAGCTGTGGGGATCTGCGGGGGGCTGTGGGGCATTTCTGGGAGCAGGCAGAGCTGTGGGGATGAGCTGGGGGCTGTAGGATAGCGAGGGAAACAGGCTGAACTCTGGGGATCAGCGGGGGTCTGTAGGGCAGTGGGAGTAGCTGCTGTGTGTCAATGCCTGGCTCCCCCCAGCCTGGGACAGGCACTCCCTCCCCCGCTCTGCTCCCCCTGGCCTGGGATGGGCACCCACCCATGCTCTGCTCCCCTCTGCAGGTCTGACACTTGGCTTGGGCAGCAGAGGGCGCCGGGGGCAGGGCCCTAAATTGGGACCATGTGTCGTGGGAGGAGGCAAGTTTCCTGCTGCACAGGAAGCACTGGCAGGAGCCAGGCTGCCTGTGGGGGCGGGGGAAGGGGAGCCAGGCTGGCTGGGGCGGCCAGGAAAGAGGAGGCGCCAGGCATGGGTCTCAGTGTATTTCCACTAACACAGCCAGCTTAGCTCCCGGCCTGCACTTGCCTTCCCACAGCCCACTCTCCTCCCCCCATCCCCTCCAGGCAGTGCACCCCACAGCCCCCTGAGCAGGGCACCCCACAGTCTGGCCAGGACCGCAGCTCCTGGGCCTGGGGTGCAATGGGGTTGAGGGCTGGTCCCAGCATGGGTAATGAGAGCACCCCCTACAGGGGCAAGGAGGCCGGCCTGTCGGCCAGGGAGAACCCCCTGCCCCACACCCTGCTGCACAGCTCCCCGCCCATGCTGGCACAACCCCTGACAGCCAGGGAAGAGCGCCCCCTGCTGAGCTCTCAAAGCTGCAGCCCAAAGGGGTCCGGAGCCCCTCTTAAGGCCTGGGTGCCTTGGGGGAGCCGTTCCCTGGCTGGGAGACCAGTGGGGCCACAGCTCCAGCACACAGGGGCTGGCAGGAGAGCAGGCAGAGGTCGGCTGCCGTGGGCTCTGCACAGCCTGGCTCCCCTGAGCATGCCGAGCTCTGGCTCAATGTGGGGAGGAGCGGAGTCGTCTGGGTCAGTGCCCTGCTGCCCTTGGGGACAGGAAGGGGGTGCAGGCTGGCAAGAGTGGAACAAGAAAAGGAGTACTTGTGGCACCTTAGAGACTAACCAATTTATTTGAGCATGAGCTTTCGTGAGCTACAGCTCACTTCATCGGATGCATGCCGTGGAAACTGTAGCAGACTTTATATATACACAGAGAATATAAAAAATACCTCCTCCCACCCCACTGTCCAGCTGGTAATAGCTTATCTAAAGTGATCATCAGGTGGGCCATTTCCAGCACAAATCCAGGTTTTCTCACCCTCCACCCCCCCACACAAATTCACTCTCCTGCTGGTGATAGCCCATCCAAAGTGACAACTCTTTACACAATGTGCATGATAATAAAGTTGGGCCATTTCCTGCACAAATACAGGTTCTCTCACCCCCTTCCCAAAAACCACACACACAAACTCACTATCCTGCTGGTAATAGCTCATCCAAAGTGACCATTCTCCCTACAATGTGCATAATTAAGGTGGGCCATTTCCAGCACAAATCCAGGTTTTCTCACATGGGAGTGTCAGCCCCTTGCCCAGAGGGGACCTGAGGTGCTGGGAGCAGATGGGCTGCACCAGGGTCACCCAGCGGGGCAGCATCAGGCAGGATTTGACCCCAGGAGTCCTGGGCCCAGGCCTGTGCTCTGAGCTCCTGGGGCACAGCAGGCGTCTCCCAGGCTGGGCTGAGGGGATGTGGGGCAGTGCCCACATGGGCAGGGACCAGCAGGGCCCCCAGCTCTGGGTGGGGCCAGCAGAGGAGCTGTGCCATGGCAAGCACAGAGTTAACTCTGCCAGGCTCTCAGGCTGCAGGTGGCGAAGGGAGTGGGGGGGAGCGGCCAGGTGCTAATGCCTTGTCCCACCCGGGTGAGAAGGGGTGGGTCCCGCTGCCCCATGGAGCCACCGCAGCACTTGGCAAGAGCAAATGGCCAGGGCCAGCTGCAGCAAATGGCCAGGCTGTTTTGCTCCCAGTACACACACCGCGGCCCCAGCTGCCTAGCCAGAGGCCATGCTCAGCTATGCCAGGCTTGCTGCAGGGGCTTTCCCAGGCCCTGCAGCCTCTGTGCCTCAATTTCCCTACCATGAGCTCACTGCCTTAGAGGTGGCAGAGTGGCCAGGGGCAGGGAGCTGGGGCTTGGCACAGTGGGGGCCCTGCTGGAAGGCAGAGCAGAGAGCCCAGCAGGGGAGGGGCAGGGGCCTGGCTTGCCCTGGGGCTGGTGCTGAGCAACGTGAGCACTAGGCCTGGGCGCAAAGCTGTGAGGCTGGGGAAAGTGCTGTGGGCTGACTAGTTGTGGTGCAGGAGGTGTCTGGGGCAACCGTCCTGCCTCCTAGATCTCTGCAGCCCGAGGTGGGCCCAGCTGGGGCAATGTTGGCCCTGGGTTGGGGGGATGAGCCATGTCAGGGCCAAGCCCATGAGAACTCCTGCCTCCACCCCCCCAGGCACTCCAGTCATCTCCCCTTTGGCAGCCTCGTGTGCCCCGCATGCTCTCCCCACATCTGGGCCGCCCAGAAAGGCCTGGCTTGTTGGCAGTCAGAGCCGCCCCTGGCCCCAGCTGGCTGGGTCCTGGGCAGGGCAGAGACGCGCAGGCAGAAGTGGCTGATTGTGTGTGTGCGGGGGGACACTGCCTCAATGGGGCTTTGTGCAGGGCTGCCTGGCCCAGCCTCTCCAGAGCTCAGCAGCTCAGACCCCCACCTCAGCAATGCTCATAGGGGAGCTATATGCTTGGGCACAGCCCATGGCGGAGGGGGGTTGTCCTCTGTCCCAGCCTGGCCAGCCAGGGGCCCCAGCTCCCTGTGGCATGAGCAGAGCTCGCGCCCAAGTCTGCTTGGAGCTGGGCTGTGCCCTATCCCCTCCCTCCAGTGCCCCCCCCAGGCGTATGTCCTACCCTGACCTCTGCATCCTGCCCGTCCTCATGTGAGGGGCCAGGGGGGCTGGGCATGGCCCCCATGTCCTAACACTGCCGTACCCGGATGCAGGGTCCTGTTTGCACTCGCCCTCACTAGCCAGAGGCCAGGACTGGGACAGGCATCAGGGAAGGGAGCTGAGTGTTGGATTGGCCAGGGAGGCTCTGGACCCCACTGCCAGGATGTGGATTTTCTAATTCACATTCTGGGGTGATTTTGATTATTCTGAAAAGGAGGGAATTGCAAAAGGGACCATCCAGGCAAACCGCCCCCCTGGCTCGGCTGGTTTCCCTTAGCTCCGACCCGCAGCCCCTTCTAGCCCAGCCCTGCAACTTGCCAGCTCTGGTGGTGTCCCTCAGCCCCAACCCGCAGCTCCTGCTAGCCCAGCCTTAGGCTCCCTCTACAGCTCTGGCAATGCCTCTCACTCCCGACCCACAGCCCCTACTATCCCAGCCCCGAGCTCCTGCCAGCTCTGGCGATGCCCCTCACGACCTGAAGCCGTGTATTAATGGGCAGAGCAGGGAGAGATCCGTGTGTCATTGTTGAGGGGAAGTGCCATTGTACATGGCCATGCACAGAGCTGGTGCTCAGGGGGAGGGGGAGGAAACAGATGGGGAGACCTGGCTCCCTGGCCCCATGGTGGCTCTAGCGGGGTGTGGAGACATGCTGACATCAGCCTGCCCTTGTGTCCCCACCAGTATGGCCAGGAGACGTGGAGCTGCTGGCATCGGGTCGAGGTGCCTGGGATCGGCGCTCACGGGGAGGAGCTGAGCCTGCAGGAGCTCCTGGACCAGCTGCAGGTGACCATCCCCCTCTCTTCCCCCCCACCAGAACCTGGGCTGGGTGCGGGCTGTGGGAACAGGCCTGTGCCCCCCCCCACATCCTGCTGAACCCCCACTTTCCCTCTGTAACCTGAGCCCTGTCCCCACTGCCTAGGGGCTGTGGCTGGGCCTTGGGGAGTCTGCCCCCACCCAGGGCAGGCACTCACCTCCCCCCAGCTCTCACCTGCCCCCTACCCAGGTCTCTCTGGGGTGCCCACTGCTGGACATGGCTGCTTGGAAAGGTCTTGGCTTGCCCAATTTCTCCAGACAGCCCCCTGCATGCTGGCCTAGTCCGGGCACATCCAGTCTGGGACTTATGCTGGGGGGAAACGCGCAACGCACTTCCGGGAGACATGCCCACCCCCAGCTGGGACCGGCTGGACCCTGGTGCTCCCAACGACTGGGGGAACAGCCCCGTCTGTGGCTTGGGAGAGATCCGGGATTGGGGGAGACCCTCTACTTACACCTTTTTTCCTATTCCACAAAAGCTTATGGGAAGTGAGCGCCCAGTGCTGGGCCTGGCACTGACCTGCCCCATCCCTGACGCCCCTCCTGCCTTACAGGGGGTGCACGGCCTGCCTGTGCGCACAGTACTGTGCGGGGTGACCATTCTCTATGCCAGCTTCTGGGCCAAGCAGAAACGTGAGGCACAGCTCGCCCGCAGGTAGGTGCTGTCCTGGGCCTCTGGGCTGGCAGCCGGCCCCCCTCCGGCCCTGGGCTGGCTGCCCTCCCTCTGCAGGGGGCTGATGGGCCTGCAGCAGGGGGCATCACCCCATGAGCCCCCATCCCCAGTGAGGTCCTGGGGGCCAGCACCAGCCCCTGCGTAACCCACTGCCCCTCCTCTGCCAGTCGCCAGGACTCCAGCTCCCCGCTGCCCCACCCCGCTCCAGCTCTCCCTCCCTACTGCCCCTCCCCCCTCACCCCCACTCACCAGGAGTCCAGCTCCCCCACTCCTCCGACAGCTGGATCGCTGGCCGGTCTGACCACCCGGTAAACATCCTGCTTCCTGCACCGGGACCCCCTGCCCGGCCCCTTGCTGGCTGTGCTCTGCAGAGAGGCCCCGAGGGCCAGGTGGCATTGCCCTCTGGCCTGGCCATGGCAGCTCCTCTAGCCAGAGAGCCCTGCCAGTGCCCCTGGGCTCTGCGAGGAGAAGGACTGGGGCCAGTGTCAGCACGGGGGGAGGAGAGAAGGGCTAAGGGAGCCTGGTGAGGGGCAGGCTAGCATGGGGAGCCACTCTGAGCTTGGGCTGCTGCCCCGGGCAGGCTAGCTGGACGCCCAAAAAGAGGGGCTCTTCAAACCTGGCTCTGGGTGCTTGGACTGCAGCTAGGGCTGTGCCCACTGGCACTGCCAGGTTTCCACTGATGCAGGCTCGCCAGGGGTTTGACTGGCATAGCCTCTGGGCACATACACTGGGCCTGGCCCCTGCTGGATGCCCTGTGGCTTATTCACCCTTCCCCTTCCCTAGACTGATGCAGCTGGTGGGCGGCCCCCCTGGAGGAGCCTGGCAGCCCCCCCGCATCCTAGTGCTGGACCTGGTCTGCGAGGACCAACAGGACGACGACGTCTTACCGCCTGTGCATGTTCGGCTACCCTGTGGCTGAGTGAAGCCTGCTGCCAGGCACCTCCCTGGGCACAGATGGGCAGTGGGGGCTTGGCTATACGCTACAGGCCCCCTGAGATGCTCAGCAGGACGCTGGCCCGCTTCTCACCAGCCTGGCAGCAGAGAGCCCAGGATGTAGATGGGTGCACTGGGAGCGAGGTCTGTCCCCGGCCCCCTACAGCTAATAAACCCTTGTCCCTGTCAGTAGGAGCCAGAGGACCGCTCATTCCAGGGGGTGAGGGCAGTGCCCCCATCCGTTAACTCACTTGTAATTCTCCTGCTGAAATGGGGAGGGGCATAACAGGTTTAATAGCCCCACTCCTTGGGATAGACGTGGGATAGTCTGGCACCAGCGCCAACTCTGTGCCACAGATCGAGGCCCAGCCTGGTGCTGCCTCAACCATGGAAGCTGGGCATGGCAGCCTCAGGTGGGCAGGGCCAGCACAGCCTGGCACCCCCCACCGGCAGCTCCAGCATTTTAATAGGTGCGTCCTGTGCGTGCAACATGATTGTGTAGCACACAGTGCATGTGTGCATGCATTGATTATTCTGTGTGTGTGGGTATGTGCACTGCGTGTGCACCATCTAGGTGAGCCAGGCTCCCTCCCCTGCCCCAGTGCAGGCTGCAGCCACCCAGGTGAGGCTGGCACAAAGCCCCTGGTGAGGACAAGAGCACACTGGGCCAGTGACGGGCTCCGGCCGTGCCCAGCGCTGCCTCCCCTCCCCCAAGCGACAGGCTCTGGCTGCGCGTTCCATACAAAAGCCGTTTATTTATTTACAGAGCTGGGTACTAATGCAGAGCTGGGACAGGAATGCGCTGGGGGTGGGGCTAAATGTAGCCAATGATGTCATTGCAGATGATTGGCTGCCGGCTGCGGCTGTTCAAGAGGGCAGCGAAGCGGGTGCAGTCCGTGGTGAGCTTGGCAATGTCGCCATGTGACTGGTGGAAGAGGGGCCCCTGCGCCCGCCCACCTAGGCCCCCTGGGCCGGGGAGGTGCTTGGGGCCGGGCTGGGGAGCGGCGGGGCCCTTGGGGCGTGCCAGGCTGGCCAGCTTGCGCCGCACATTGCCCGAGAGACTGAGCAGAAAGCCGTGGGGCTTGGCCAGCCGGTGGGGCAGGGCGCTCTCCTCAGGAAGGTCCATCCAGTTCTCCACCAGGTCAGCGAAACAATTATCACCCAGCACGAGCGGCTGCCGGTTGCGGCTCTGTGAGAGCAGTGCCACAGTCCAGTCCTGCGCTTCTGCCGACTCCAGCACCCGCCACTGCTCCAGGCAGGCATCTGAGGTGGACTTAGGCCGGACCTGCCGGCCGGGGGCCTGGCTAGCGCTGCTGCGGAGGAAGCCCCCCGTGGAGAGCCTTTGTGCCCTTTGGCAGGGGGGCGGGGGGTTCCTGCGCAGCACCAGCCCCTCCTCCTCCCGCCACGTCCCCCCTGACACCTCCGAGTAGCCCGAGTCGAACTCCAGGCTCCTCTCACTAGCGGGCAGTGCGCACTCCTCCTCCATCAGCTCCAGGCAGCAGGCTGAGTCTGCCTCTGAGACGCCCGATGCCCGGTTCTCAGCAGGCCGCTCCCAGCAGGGCTGTGGGGGAGCTGGCACGGGCTTGGGGGGCCCCAGCCGTGGAGCTGGGCCTGGCACCCGCTTCAGCTCGTGGAGAGTCCGCATCATGCCCTGCATCTGATCCCGCAGCGTGTCCCCCGCCGCCTGCAGGCACAACTGTGGGGAGAGGAACATGGTGATGTGATCGCTGCCCTGATGGACTGGCCACCCCGGTAGCATGGCTGGCCCATACCCCATCTCCCTAACAGCTCCATTCCCCACCTCCAACAGTCCCATCCCCACAACAGCCCTTTCACTCATCATCTATCCTGACATCTCCAACAACCCCATCTCCCCAGCAGCCTTGTCTCCCGTCACGCGTCCCAACACCTCCAACAGCCCAGTCCCCCACCTCCATCAGCCCCAGCCCCCACCTTCATCAGTCCTGTCACCATCCCAACAGCCCCATCTCCCTAACAGCCTCATCACCCGTCCCAACACCTCCAAAGCCCCATCCCCCGCCTCAGTCAGCCCCATCAATGTCCCAACAGCCCCATCCCCCGCAACAGCCATCCCGACACCTCCATTAGCCCCATCCCCCTAACAGTCCCATCCCCCACCTCCATCAGCCCCATCCCCCCCAACAACCCTGCCACCCACACCTCCAACAGCCCCATCCACCACCTCCTTCAGCCCCGTCCCCCTCCCAACAGCCCTGTTCCCCACTTCCATCAGCTCCATCAATGTCCCAACAGCCATCCCGACACCTCCATCAGCCCCATCCCTGTAAAAGCCCTGCCACCCATCACCTGTCCCGACACCTCCAACAGCCCCATCCCCCGCCTCCATCAGCCCTGTCCCCCATCACCTGTCCCAACACCTCCAACAGCCCCATCCCCCGCCTCCATCAGCCCTGTCCCCCATCACCTGTCCCAACACCTCCAACAGCCCCATCCCCCGCCTCCATCAGCCCTGTCCCCCATCACCTGTCCCAACACCTCCAACAGCCCCATCACCTGTCCTGACACCTCCCACAGCCCTGTCCCCCCAGCAGCCCTGTCTCCCATCACCCGGCCTGACACCTTTAACAGCCCCATCCTCCACCTCCAGCAGCCCCGTCCCCCACCTCCAGCAGCCCCGTCCCCCACCTCCAGCAGCCCCGTCCCCCATCACCTGTCCCAACACCTCCAACAGCCCCGTCCCCCCAGCAGCCTTGTCTCCCATTACCCATCCCAACACCTCCGTCCACCGCCTCCATCAGCCATGTCCTTCACCCCCAACAGCCCTGTCCCCTCAAAAAGCTCTGTCACCATCCCCTGCCTCCAGCAGCCCCATCACTGTCTCCCCCATCCCAACAGCTGTCACCCTGTCTGCAGTCCCAGTACTCTCCAATGCTCTCCCTGCACCGGCCCAATGGCAACAAGGGCCCCAGGACCTAGGATGGGAAGGACACTCAGGGGTTATCGGCCAGGCACGAGGGCAGGACCCAGCCCCATGAGCCAGGTCATTCCATGGCAGTGACCCGGGTGACTGGCTATGGGACACCAGTGACCAGCTATGGGACACCAGAGTGCCCACCCCATCCACCCCACATATCTCCTGCCCCATCCCCATGCGCCCCATCCACCTCCCTGCCCCCTCCTCATGCCCCCCAAACACCCTCTGCCACCCCACACCCACCCCCCGCCCTGTCTCCTCCCCCCATTCACTCCCCGCCCCATCCCCTCCTCCCCCCTGCCCCCATCCACCCCGCTCCTCCCATCCACCCCATGTCCCGTCTCCACACTCCCCATCCACCCCATGCCACCTCATGCCCCATCCATCCCTCACCCTGTCCCCATGCCCCCATCCACTCTCTGCCCTGCATCCAGTCGCACTCCATCCTCACCCCCCATTGACTCCCTGCTACCCTACACCCCCGCATCCACCCATCTCACTGTCCCCACACCCGCTGTCCCATCCCCATATGCAACCACAAGCTCATATACACCGTGCCCCACTATATACCCTCCTCTGTATACCCTCTCCATGTCCTTCCCCATACACCCCCTGCCCTTTCTCCACACCCCCCATAAACACCCCACCACCACCTATACACTCTGCCCCAAAAACACCCCATGCTGTGTCGTCGCCCTCCCCTCCCCCCTGTGCTCACCAAGCACCGGTTGCAAGGAGCCTCCCTCTGATCCCCATGTCACTCAGCCCCCAGGAGAGCCCCCAGAGGACTCACCAGGCTCTGGGCTCCCGGACAGCGAGGCCAGCTGGGCCCAGGGCCCCCAGAGCTGGGGCTGAGTCCCTGTCCCCTCTCTGGGTGGCCACAGGGGCTGCCCTAGGAGATGCCGGGGTCCAGCTGGGTTGGGCTGGGCACTCGAGCAATGGTCTCTGCAGTTGCAGCAGCGTCTGCCTGGGCTGGGTGTGGAGCTGCAAGGGGGAGATGCACATGCAGGGCTCCGCTGCCTGGACGTGCACCCAGCCCCAGGGCACCACTTTCCTGCTGCTCCTGCACCGAGCTAGCCCATCCCTGCCGCGTGCTGCAGCATGTCGGGGTGAGCAAGCAGCCGCCCCGCCGCGTCGGCAGCTACATATCCAGCCCCAGCCCAGCCGCTGGGACATGACAAATAGAGATGGCAGCTGGAGTTACACAAGCTGGGCCTGGCCAGAGACGCTGGGTGCCCAGAAGAGTCCAGCACTGGGGGACAGAGGGAAGGGGCACCACGTAGGCCTGGCCCGGAGCGGTATGGAGGGACCCTGGCTCCCACCAACCCCTGGGAATTCCTCAGGGCAGGCATGTACCACTAGCGAAGGGCCATGAGCCAGGGCCTGGGGCAGCCAGGGGCCATGCTCCAGTGGGCCGCGTCAGCAGCCCAGGGCAACATGAGCTTTGGGGGCCATTGGTGCTGTCCCACACAGCCAGCGCAGGCATTGGGCCCGGGGAGGAGGGAGCTGAACTGCTCACCAGGGCCAGGCACACACGGGGCACCAGCCACACCAACTGGCACCCTCGGATGGGACCTGCTCAGGTCCCCTTGTCTGTACCAACCCCTGCAGTCACACCCAGGTGGTTGGACAGACATCAGGGCTGGGGTTGCCCCACGGATACACACGAGTGTGCCAGAGCTGGGAACTGAACCCAGGAGTCCGGACTCCCTGGCCTGGCTCTAACCACTAGCCCCCACTCCTGCCCACAGCAGGGAAGCAAACCCTGGAGTCCTGGCTCCCAGTCCCACCAGGTACAAAGAGCAGCGCGCTGTGTGGTAGGTGGCCAGCAGGGACATGCCGGGGCTGGAGTGCCAGGAGCCTCGCCAAGGGCAGGCCGTGAGGCCATGAGAACAGAAGGACTTGGGGCCTTAACAAGGCGAGCCCAGCCTGAGAGGCTCCCTAGTGCTGCCAGCTCTGTGCTTTGGGGTGGGGCTCCTCCTGCTTCCAGCCACCCCCACATCCCACCCTGCCTGCCAGCCACCATACCTCTCCCCCGCACGTCCCGGCTGAGGGCGTCGCTGCACTTCCCGCAGGGAAACACTAGCAATTCAGCCCCAATGCCTGCTGCAGCCCCGAGCCCGGGAAACCTCCTGCACTACTGCACCACAAGAGCCTGCTCACCCAGTCGCCCCGCGGCTCCAGCCTCGTGTCCCCAGCTGTGAGTGATGGCACCACAGCTCGGGCTTAGTCCCTTTGTCCTAGAAATGAGTTGGTGACTCCCACTTGCTGGCTGAGGGCAGCTGGGCTGCAAGGCATGGGGTCTGCATACTGGCCTAGGTCTTGGGGGGCTGGATGGACCCAGGGCATGTGCAGCTCCAGGGTCCCTGTGGGCAGTGCTGGACCCTTTCTCGTTTGCTCCCCAGCTCTTCTAGGCCACACCAGCCGAGCGGAGCCCTGCAGGGGGTGGCTCAGGGAGTTGGTCCCAGCAGCCTGGCATCCAACATGCCATGAAAACCATCTATCATCCAGCTCCACCAAAGCTTCAACCTGAACAGGGGCCAGGTTTGCCCAGAGCTGCTGGAGGATTGAGGGCATCGGGGCCACATGCTCCCAGGGGCCAGGGAAATCACCCTGCCCAGTAAGCAGACCCAGGCGGGCCCAGAAACAGCAGGGCTAGTGCCAGGGGCCCACTCCCATAGCAGAGGCCATGCCCAGGGCTCCGGAACTGCCCCAGGATCTGCCCGTTCAGCCCTAGCACCAGCCCCAGCCCGGGGACATGGCAGACCCTACAGGAGGGAGACATGGGACCAAGTGACAGGGCCAAACAGCACCTCTGCCACGACCAGTCTGGGCTGAACCGGGGCCAGCTTGGGCAGATTGGCTCCCCCAGCTCTGATGTCACTATCCCCTCGGACAGATTGGTTCCCCCAGCTCTGATGTCACTAACCTGTCACCCAGCAACCAGTTGTTCGGCAATCGGCACTTTCTTGACATCAGATATAAAACAACCAAAATGGCTTCCTGTGTCAGCCGCCTGTGAAGGAGGGAATCCTGCTGCTCCTCCCCTGCCCACAGGGACCACCCAACCCCGGACACCGAGCACACGCGCCTGCTGCCCTGTGCGGGTAAAGGTGCCTGTGGGTGCCCGGAGATGTGGGTGGGTATGTGTGCACAGCCCTGCCTGGGGACCCTGCCCTGCTCCAGCACTGCCCACCCATCCTGGGCCAAAAACCAGATTTTCAGATGTGCCCAGGGATTTGGGGAGCCCTAAGATTAGCAGCGGGCAGTGCTCAGGTCACACAGGGGATCAGGCCCCTGAGGCCACCAGGGGTGGGTGGGTGGCTGGGGGAACTGTGCCCAGGTCACACAGGGGATCAGGCCCCTGCACCCGGCCGGTGGGGTGATCAGGCCCCCTGCAGCTTCTCATGTCAGTCCCCAAGTCCCTGGTCACATTTTGAAATTATGGCCAAAGAGTCCTCCAGCCGCCAGTTACTGCAAGTGGGTCACACTCTGCCCCCACCAACGCCCCCAGTCCCCCACCCCATGGCAGGGCAGCCCAGCGCCCACCTCCCTGGGGGCAGCCAGCCCCTCCGTCGCCTCATGTATAGAGGGCAGGGTTCGAGCCGGGCTGAGTCCCTGAGCATGGAGCCAGCGGAGCAGCAGGGGGCTGGGGGCAGTCTGGGCCCTGCTTGGATCTCGGGGATCCCAGAGCCGGGCAGGCCCAATCGCAGGGGCTGAGGGTAGCTCTGGGCCAGCACAGCCCGTGGCCCGATACTGTGGCCTGACTCTGGTGACGCCCAACCTGAGGCTGCCCGGCCCCGCGTGCAGCCCTGGGCACAGGAGCGGGCAGGGCTGGCATGTGCCCAACGCGGGCAGCCAACCGAGCCCAGCGGTGCTAGGCGTGGTCCGGGCAAAGCCGAGCCCCGATACTCCGGGGACGCCCCTGGCCTCTGCCCTGCATCCCCAGCGCCCTTCCCCGGGCTAGCCCCGCCGCTGCCAGGGGGAGCCGGGCTGCCCGGCCGCACCCGCTGTCCTCCGAGCCCGGCCAGGCCACTCACCACTTCTGCCCGGAGGCGGCCGAGGGAGGCGTCCAGCCGGGCGCGCCGCATGTCGGGGGGGCTAGGCGGGCAGCCCCGGTGCGCGCAGGGAGCCCAGGGCGCCCCGCCAGCCCGGCGCTCGGCGCTGGCCCGGAGCTGCGAGCTGGATCCCAGGCGCTCACTGTCCCAGGCCCGGCCCCCGCCCCGGAGCAGCCAATGAGCCCCGGTCTCCCCTCGACCTGGGGGCCGGGCCGGGCCAATGGGAGGCCTCAGTAATGTGATTCCCGGGGCGGCGGGGGCCGGAGTCCGCTAGGGTATCCCCTGGGCCAGACGGCGTGAGGGGCCCCGGCCCCTCCAGCCCTGGGCAACCCAGACACCACGGGCATCGACCTCCCCCTCCCAAGCCAGAGCACCATGTGCACACCAGCCCCCCAGCCTCGGGCACTGCGGGCACCAGCCCTCCAGCCCTGAGCACCAGCCCCACCCAGCCCAAGTTGCAGAAGGCACCAGCCCCCCAGCCCAGTTGCAGAGCTCTGGGTGGGTGCTGGGTGGTGGGCGCAGGGGACAGGCAGTTGCAGAATTCTGGGGCGTCGGCGCGGGGGGATGAGGGGGGGACAGGAAATTGCAGAGCTCTCTGTATGGGGGGGCTGGGGGGTGGGCACGGTGGGGGGACAGGAAGTTGCAGAGCTCTGGATGGATGGGTGGGCACAGAGGAGACAGGAAGTTTCAGATCTCTGGGTGGGTAGGTGGGTGGACAAGGGGGGGTGCGGTGGGCACAGGCAGTTGCAGAGTTCTGGGTGGGTGTGGGGAGGTGCAGGGGGGGACAGGCAGTTGCAGAGGTGTGGGTGGGGGCTGGGGGGTGGGTATGAGGGGAGGACAGGTAGTTGCAGAGCTCTGGGGGGGACAGGGGTTGGGTGCGGGGGGACTGGGGACTGAGCACAGGGTGAACAGGCAATTGCAGAGCTCTGGGTGGGCAGGGGCTGGGGAGTCTGGGGATGGGCGTGGTGGGGGGTGCGGGAGGGCCATGGGGGGCATGCAGTTGCAGAGCTTTGGGTTGGTGGAGGCTGGGGGTGGGAGCAGGGGTGTGTGGAGGGGAACAGGTAGTTGTAGAGCTCTGGGTGAGTGGGGGAAGGGGGGTGGGCACGTGGGGGACAGGCAGTTGCAGAGCTCTGGGTGGGTGGGGGCTGTGGAGGCTGGGGGTGGATGCGGAGGGCACAGGCAGTGCCCGACTGGAATCTCTGGGCAATCCCCACAGAGGGTGCCCACACTGCACGTGCTGAGATTGCAGGGCCAGCTGCTGGAAGAGGACCAGGCTGTCCCCTTTGGGGGAAAAGGGTGGTACTCTGTATGCAAATCGCTCAATAAACTAGTTTGCATTTTGGCAAATAATTTGCATATTTGTATATGACCCTAAACTCCGTTTACAATCTGTTGGTTTAGTGCTGGCAAAAAGCATCCACTGGCAAGCCCCTCCCGCCACCCAGCTGCCAGTGGATTTTAAAGAATCCTTATTGAGGTTACAGGGACAAACCATCCCGATGTATAGAAAGAATAGTAAATATGGCAGGCGACCAGCTTGGCTTAACAGTGAAATCCTTGTTGGTCTTAAACACAAAAAAGAAGCTTACAAGAAGTGGAAGATTGGACAAATGACCAGGGAAGAGTATAAAAATATTGCTTGGGCATGCAGGAGTGAAATCAGGAAGGCCAAATCACACCTGGAGTTGCAGCTAGCAAGAGATGTTAAGAGTAACAAGAAGGGTTTCTTCAGGTATGTTAGCAACAAGAAGAAAGTCAAGGAAAGTGTGGGCCCCTTACTGAATGAGGGAGGCAACCTAGTGACGGAGGATGTGGAAAAAGCTAACGTACTCAATTCTTTTTTTCCCTCTGTCTTCACGAACAAGGTCAGCTCCCAGACTACTGCACTGGGCAGCACAGCATGGGGAGGAGGAGACCAGCCCTCTGTGGAGAAAGAAGTGGTTCGGGACTATTTAGAAAATCTGGATGAGCACAAGTCCATGGGGCCGGATGTGCTGCATCCAAGAGTGCTAAAGCAGTTGGCGGATGTGATTGCGGAGCCATTGGCCATGATCTTTGAAAACTCATGGTGATCGGGGGACGTCCCGGACGACTGGAAAAAGGCTAATGTAGTGCCCATCTTTAAAAAAGGGAAGAAGGAGGATCCGGGGAACTACAGGCCAGTCAACCTCACCTCAGTCCCTGGAAAAATCATGGAGCAGGTCCTTGAGGAATCAATTCTGAAGCACTTAGAGGAGAGGAAAGTGATCAGGAACAGTCAGCATGGATTCACCAAGGGCAAGTCATGCCTGACTAATCTAATTGCCTTCTATGACAAGATAACTGGCTGTGTGGATGAGGGGAAAGCAGTGGATGTGTTGTTCCTTGACTTTAGCAAAGCTTTTGACACGGTGTCCCACAGTATTCTTGCCAGCAAGTTAAAGAAGTATGGGCTGGATGAATGGACTATAAGGTGGACAGAAAGCTGGCTAGATTGTCGGGCTCAATGGGTGGTGATCAATGGTTCCATTTATGTTGGCAGCCGGTATCAAGTGGAGTGCCCCAAGGGTCGGTCCTGGGGCCGGTTTTGTTCAATATCTTCATAAATGATCTGGAGGATGGTGTGGATTGCACCCTCAGCAAGTTTGCAAATGACACTAAACTGGGAGGAGAGGTAGATACGCTGGAGGGTAGGGATCGGATACAGAGCGCCCTAGACAAATTAGAGGATTGGGCCAAAAGAAATCTGATGAGGTTCAACAAGGACAAGTGCAGAGTCCTGCACTTAGGACGGAAGAATCCCATGCACCGCTACAGACTAGGGCCCAAATGGCTAGGCAGCAGTTCTGCAGAAAAGGACCTAGGGGTTACAGTGGACAAGAAGCTGGATATGAGTCAATAGTGTGCCCTTGTTGCCAAGAAGGCCAATGGCATTTTGGGATGTATATGTAGGGGCATTGCCAGCAGATCGAGGGACGTGATCATTCCCCTCTATTCCCCTCTATGAGGTGAGGCCTCATCTGGAGTACTGTGTCCAGTTTTGGGCCCCACACTACAAGAAGGATGTGGAAAAATTGGAAAGAGTCCAGCGAAGGGCAACAAAAATGATTAGGGGACTAGAACACATGACTTATGAGGACAGGCTGAGGGAAGTGGGATTGTTTAGTCTGCAGAAGAGAAGAATGAGGGGGGATTTTATAGCTGCTTTCAACTACCTGAAAGGGGGTTCCAAAGTGGATGGATCTAGACTGTTCTCAGGGTTAGCTGATGACAGAACAAGGAGTAATGGTCTCAAGTTGCAGTGGGGGAGGTTTAGGTTGGATATTAGGAAAAAAATTTTCACTAGGAGGGTGGTGAAATACTGGAATGCGTTACCTAGGGAGGTGGTAGAATCTCCTTCCTTCGAGGTTTTTAAGGTCAGGCTTGACAAAGCCCTGGCTGGGATGATTTAATTGTGGATTGGTCCTGCTTTGAGCAGGGAGTTGGACTAGATGACCTCCTGAGGTCCCTTCCAACCCTGATATTCTATGATTCTATGATTCAGAGCTCCCCACACCTGCGGCAGCAGTAGACTGTTGTCCTGTTTGCTGAGCAGGAGAGTGCACAACCTGCCTTCTGCAAACACAAATGTTTGCTAGAATGTTGGATCCAGGACTCCTGGGTTCTGTCCCTGCCCTGGGAGGGGAGTGGAGGAGAAGGGGGGTTCTAGTCGGTTGTGGGGGGTAGTTGGGAGCCAGGACTCCTGGGTTCCATCCCTGGCTTTGGGCAGGGAGCGGGGGTCTTGTGACCAGAACAGTGGTTCCAGCAGCATAGCCTAGCCTGTAGACGTAGCACCTTCATCTGCAAGGTGGCGAGGCCACAGGGCACAGCTGTGGGGCTGGTTGGGGCTGACCCTGCCCTTGAGGGTTGTTTGCAGGCTCACACTGGGCTGTCCTGCCCCATGCCACTCCCTGAGCTCGCCGTGAATTTGTCCTGGGGTGCCCTCGCATGGCAGCACCACGTGTTAAAACCCATCAGCCAGAGGCCCCTGCTCAGAGCCCAGGCCCCATGCTGATCTGGGGGCAGCCCCATTGAGCTTCTGGCACCCCCCACTGGACAGAAGTTTGCACATCAGGATTTAAAACAGTGGTCCCCAAACTTTATTTGTTGCATGCCCTGTCCCCGCTTTAGTTGTACTGTAATCTGTCTCTGCCCCCCAGGGGCTGGGAGCCAGGAGCCCAGCCATGGTTGGGGCTGAGGTCAGGGATAGGAGCCAAAGCGGGGGCCTTAGTTGTGGATGGGGCAGTTTCCTGATGCGTTTGCTGCGTCCAGTCTTTCTGACCTAAGGTGCCTTCTGCCTGCAACAACTCCCTGCAGTGTGCGAACGCCAACCTCTGCTCCCTCCGAGTCCCTGATCTCTCCCAGCCCCTGGCACCCAAACCCTGCTCCCTCCTAGCCCCCAACCGCTGCTCCTTCCCAGCCCCTGAACCCTGCTTCCTCGGAGCCCCTGGTCCCCAAACCCTGCTCCCCGTCAGACCTTATCCCTCCCAGTCCACGGCACCCAACCCCTGCTCCTCCCAGACCCTACTCTCTCCCAGCCACCAGCCCCCGACCCCAGCTCATTCCCAGCCTGTGGCCCCTGACCCACGCCCACTCCCAGCCCCCGGCACCCAACCCCTGCTTCCTCTCACCCCTGGCCCACAACTCCTGCTCCCTCCCAGCCCCTGGTCCCCAACCCCTGCTTCCTCCCAACCCCTGTTCCCTTTCAGGCCCTGGTCCCCCTGTGATGCTCTGTACCTCGGGGGAACACCCAGCACCCTCATGTTCATCCTTGTAAAATGATGGTGTGGTATCCAATGCAAAGTTTGTCATGTTGGATGTCTTTGGAAGACTCATGATGCACTGAGCATTGTTATTATAGTGATGTTATAGGTTATAATTTCATGTATATAGTTATGAAGCTGAAAATGTATCCTCATGGCTTAAAATAAGCCCAGGCAAAAACTGTCTAAGAGCAGAGGGGCAGTTCATACCTCATCAAGGCATGTATGGGACAAACCTAGCCCAGCCTCACAGGAACAAAGGATGATGGCCTAGGCAGCAACAAAAGGATCTGTTGGACTCTCGAGTGAGTCACCCCCCCTTCCTTTGATCAGTTTGGGACTCCGATGAGGTAATGCTCACCTGACTCTGAAGGGGGGGAGCAAAAAAGGAAGAAAGAACATTATAAAAGGGAGAGACATTTGCCATGCTCTTCCTCTCTCTTCCACCTCCATCTACAGATACCACACCAAGCGACTGAAGCACTGATCAAAGGGGAGAGCCTGTCTGAAGAGCAACCAGCCACCCTATGGTGAGAATCATCTAAGTTTATAAGGGCATTGAAAGTGTTAAGATCACGTTAGAATGTGTTTTGCTTTTATTTCTTTTGACCAAATCTGACTTGTTATGTTTTGACTTATAATCACTTAAAATTTATCTTTGCAGTTAATAAATCTGTTTATCTACCTGAAGCAGTGTGTTTGGTTTGAATCGTGTCAGAGATTCCCCTTGGGATAACAAGTCTGATACATATCAATTTCTTTGTTAAATTGACGCACTCATATAAGCTTGCAGCATCCAGCAGACATAACTGGACACAGCATAAGGAGGTTCCTAGGGTTGTGTCTGGGACCGGAGATATTGTCTAGTGTCATTTGGTTGCACAATCCAAGGCGCAGCTCACATGCCAGAGGCTGTGTGTGAACAGCCCAGGAGTGGGGGTTCTCACAGCAGAGCAGGGTAAGGCTGGCTCCCAGAGTCAAGGATTGGAGTGGCCTAGCAGATCACCGGTCCAGATAACACCAGAGGGGAACATCACAGTGGCGCAGCGAGCAGGGTTACTCCAAGTGAAGTTTACATTTTAAGCACTGATATTTGTGATTTTAAATGAGTCTTAAGTACAGTGGTTAAGAACAGTCAGGAGGAGGTCACAGTTTTGTTATTTTCTGTTTGCTTATTTCAAGAAAGTGAAGTATGAACAGAAAAACAGGAAAATGAGTTAAATCACTGAAGCAATTACGAAGTTGGAGCTTTTTAGGCTACAGTCTGCAGAGAAGAAGAGGGAACACCAGAGATTATTGCAACTGAGAGAACTGGGAATAAAAGAAAAAGAAAAAGAGGCAGACAGAGAGGAGGCTGCACACAGAAGGGCCATGGAAGAAAGAGAGAGAGAGAAGAAAAAGAGAGAGAGCGAAAACACCAACTGGACCTGCTAGAGAAGCAGAACCAGAACCCCTGACCCCAATGACTCCCATCACTCCAAAAATCCACAAATGGGAACGCTTATGTCCTGCATACAGTGAAGAGGAAGAAATTGCTGAATATCTGACTACCTTCGAAAGGCTGTGTGTAATACATGCAATCCCTGATGATAAGAGAGTTCCTACCCTGATTGCGAAATTAACTGGTAAAGCTCAAAATGTATCCAATGGAATACCGATTGGAGATGCTTTAGATTATTGTAAATTTAAAGATACTATTTTGCAAAGTTTTCAGATTACTCCTGAAACATACAGAGATAAATTTAGAAATCTTAAGAGGGATATTGGGATGAGTAATGGGGGATATGTAAACAAAATGAAAGATTTTTTAGGAAAATGGGTGAGCGGTAAAGAGATGGCAAGTTTTGAGGCAATGTTGGATCTTGTTGCCTAAGAGCATTTCCTAAGCATGTGTAAGGCTGATGTAAAGCAGTGTCTATGGGACAAAGATGTAAAGTCTGTGGATGAGATGGCTGTTTTAGCTGATGCCTTTGAACAGACTCAGGCGTCTACTGAGAGCAGGCCACAGAAGAGGGGTTTAAAACTGGTGAGAAGGGAGGATCCCATTTTGCCCCTGAGAAGAGAGAAGGGGGTTGGGAGCCTAGACATTCTCTTACCCAAAAAACATCGCTCTACTGGTAACTCCTATCCCAAATCTCCTGTAAAAGCAGAAGAGCCCAAAAGGTGCTATCAATATAATTCCACTGATCACTTGAGGAATAAATGTCCTGTGCTAGGAGGAAGCAGGCAACCAATAGCTCATGTTAGTTCTGCTGTCCTCAACACAGAAACCCCCCAAGCAATTGAAACCTATCGTATTGGTTTTGTGCGATTAGCCTTTGCAGAACCAGATATGGAGCATGTTAAGGCTGTCCAGATTGATGGCAGGGAGTACTTAGGGCAGAGGGATACAGGGGCCCAGATCTCTCTGGGTAAGCAGAGTGGGGTCCCAAAGGCCAGTATGCTACCTGGCCAAATGCCAGAGATTGTGGGGGTTGGCAAAAGCAGATTCCTCCTACCACTAGCTAAAATCCATGTGGTTTGGGGAGGTTTGGAAAGTGTTTTGACTGTGGGGTAAGAACACCTCCTAGTCAACCTGCTCCTTGGTAATGATTTTTTCCATGTAGCTCAGGTTAAAGTATTTGCCTGCAGCAGGAGGGAGCTTTATGCTAGGACCCCAAAGGTAACGTCTCAGGAACTGCTGAGAAAATGGGAAAGAGTCTCCTTGATTCTTCTGCAGCAGGGGAAAGCCACATGCTTCCAGGTGGGAGAGTGGTTAAGACCAACACCTGCATTGCAGCTGGGGTCAACACCACATCAGGAAGGGAGGGGGGTGTAATGTCTGCCAGGGAGAGAACTGTCCAGGGTCTTAGCTGCCAGCAGTTCACAGCTGAACCAGACGCAAAACTGGCTCTAGGTAGCATAGAGAAATGTATCCCAGAGGGGAGCCCAGAGAAGGGGCAGAGGAAACAGGGTGCTTCCAGAAACCATTGACGTGGGTGAAAATTCCTGTGACACTGTAACACAGGGAAGCAGTGTGCTTCCAAGTATGGGAGGGGCTGAGACTAGCTCCTTTTCAGCAGAAGGCAACATGCCCTCAGCCATAGGGGCAGGAGAGGTGTTGTGAGTGATTAAGGAAACTGTCCCGGTTGTTAGCTGGCAGAGTTTTGCAGATGAACAAGAGACAAAACGCTTCCCAGGGAGCACAGAGAAATGTGTCTTAGGAGGGGCCTGTGATGAAGTAGGGATTTTCTCTTGTTATGTTGTATGTGACCCTATGTGAGTCTTACTGTTTTGCATGAATGCTGTGTGTGCCTCAGTTTTCCTGTATATAGCACCAATGTCTAGGTGGTGAGAATAAGGGGGTGTGACTTTTGAAGAGGCTGCTCCAGCTGCCTGCACTGATGCTATAGCCAGCCCTTCGTAACCTGAGACCCAGGAGGGGGAGGTGACCAGATGACCCTTGACCCAGGTAGCGAGACAAAGGCCAGAGGAGGAGCAACAGGGAGGACAGGTGCCAGGCAGCTGGAAGCGAGTCAGTTTTGGCTGGCTTGGGGCACAGGTGGAGGAACAGAGCCCTGGCTCTGGGCTCCCCTCCGCCCACTATGGACTTAGCTGAAAGTCACTGATTTCTGTGCTAACAAGCTCTGTTCTACTCTGTGTTCTGTGACGGGGCAAGTCTGGATGGCTATAGAAAAGTAGTGGGAGATAGATATATTAGCTCCAGGCTTAACAAATCCCTGGTACCAGGATAAGTGAAATGGCAGCTGCTCCAGGTCAATTAAGACACCTGGGGCCAATTAAAAACTTTCCAGAAGGCAGGGAGAATGCTAGGTTGATTGGGAGACCTGAAGCCAATCAGGAGCTGGCTGAAACTAGTTAAAAGCCTCCCAGTCAGTCAGACGGGTGTGCATGTCAGGAGCTGTGGAAGGAAGTTGTGCTGTTGGAGAGGCTGAGTAGTAAACACCATATCAGGTACAAGGAAGGAGACCCTGAGGTAAGGGTGAAGTGGATCTTGAGGAAGTGAGGGCTGCTGTGGGGGAAGTAGCCCAGGGAATTGTACATGTCATGTTTCTAAAAGGTCAGCTACCATAGCTGATACTATTAGGGTCCCTGGGCTGGAGCCTGGAGTAGAGGGTGGGCCTGGGCTCCCCCTCCCTTTGCTCCCTGATTAATCACTGAGACTGGGAGACAACAGAGACTGCAAGGAAGGATAACTTCTCCTCACCTCCCTTGCTGGCTTATGATGAAAATGGCTCAGTAGACTGTGACCCTTGTCTCTAGAGAAAGAAGGGTTACGTGGAGGGTCACAGTGAGCCTCTGAGGCTAGCGAAATCCTCCAGGAAATGCAGGACCCACAAAGGCAAGGACAGAGCTTTGTCACAACTGGTGTTAGCAGTGGGATTTCATTCAAAGCATGGCGGAAGAAAGAGGTTTTAAAAAAAAAGTGCACTGGGGTTTTGGATTTTTGTTTTTGTTTTGGTTTGCTTGCTTTGTACCACAATGGAGGAGGTGGTAAGACCTCTGGTACAAGCCACGGCAGCCCAGCAGGAGGCTACCCAGGTTCAGGTAATGGAACAACAGGAGCCTATGCGGCTACAGCAGGAAACCAACCAACTCTTGATGAGCCAGGCGACCCAAGATCGTGCCCTCTTGAGAGAGGTGGTGGACCAGCTGAAGATCCTCACCATCCAGGCCTGGGGGTCCGACGGGACGCAAACCCTGAGGGCCACTGGTTGTCTGCCACAGATGACATCAGGAGATGACGTAGAGGCATATCTCCTCTCATTCAAAAGGACTGTTCAGCGTGAGGCACGGCCCCAGGAGCAGTGGGCCAGCATTCTCGTCCCTTTTTTGTGTGGAGAGGCCCAGAAAGCCTACTTTGACTTGCCTGCCACGGATGCCACTGACTATACCCGTCTGAAGGCAGAGATCCTAGCATCATCAGGGGTAACGGCAGTGGTAAGGGCCCAGAGGTTCCATGAGTGGAAATACCAGGAGAACAAACCCCCGAGGTCCCAGCTATGCGACCTCATACACCTCGCGTGGAAGTGGTTACAGCCCGAGGTGTGCAGGCCGGAGGAGATTTTTGGAAGCCCTGGTCATAGACCATTACATGCAGGGACTGCCGCCAGATCTCCGCAAATGGGTAGGCCAGAACGATCCATCCACGTACGACAAGATGATCACACTGGTAGAAAGATGGATGATAGCCATGGATCTGGTAGGGCCCCTAGAGAAGACAGCTCGGGGACACCAACATGTGCTTGTTGTATTGGAGTATGCAACCCGGTACCCAGAAGCTGTTCCTCTACACAACACAGCTTCCAAGACAATAGCTAAGTAGCTAATACAGATCTTTGCCCAGGTTGGGCTACCCAAGAAGATATTGACTGATCAAGGGACACCTTTTGTGTCCAAGCTGATGAAAGATCTCTGTTCATTGCTCCATGTACAATGAACAGAGATCTCCATTGCTCTCATTCCTCCATATACAGAGGCCCTATGGGCCTCTGTATATCACCTGCAAACAGATGGCCTTGTGGAAAGGTTCAATAGGACCCTCAAGGCCATGATCAGAAAAGTGGTGAGCCGGGATGAGAAAGATTGGGATACCCTATTGCCTTACCTCATGTTCGCTATCCGGGAGGTTCCGCAAGCCTCCACGGGTTTCTCTCCATTCGAACTAATATATGGGCGCCACCCTCAGGGCATATTGGATATAGCCAGAGAAGCCTGGGAAGAGGAGCCAAATCCCGGAAGGAACATAGTTGAGCATGTACTGCAGATGAGAGATCGGATAGCCTGAGTTACGCCCATTGTACAGGAACACTTGGAGAGAGCACAGGAGACCCAACGAACCCATTATAACCATCAAGCGAAGCTTCGACGGTTCCAACCAGGGGGTCGGGTGATGGTACTGGTGCCCACAGCAGAAAGTAAACTGTTGGCCCAGTGGCAGGGACCCTACTAGGTAATCGAAGCCGTGGGAGAGGTGAATTATAAGGTGCGACAGCCAGGCCACTGGAAATCGGAGCAAATTTACCACATCAATCTTCTAAAACCTTCACACGATTGAGAGGCATGCTTAGTAATGCAGGAGACCCTTCCCCAGGAGGATAACTTACACGAGCAAGTGAGGATATCATCCGACTTGACACCGATCCAAAAGATGAAGGCAGCCGACATGATTAATCGCAACCAAGAAGTGTTCTCTACAAAACCAGGTGGACGACTGAGACCTATCACCATATCCGCATGATCCCCGGAGCCAAGGTAACATTGACACCCTACTGAAACCCAGCAGCCAAAAGAGAAGAAATCAAGGCCGAAGTAAAGAAAATTTTAGAATTAGGGGTTATTGAAGAATCTTACAGTCAGTGGTCCAGTCCAATTGTTCCAGTGCCTAAACCTGATGGTACCATGAGATTCTGTAATGACTTTCGCCGACTGAATGAAATATCCCAGTTTGATGCATACCCCATACCATGCATTGACGAACTGGTTGACCAACTGGGTAGTGCCTGATTCTACTACAGATCTACTACACTGGATCTGACAAAAGGGTACTGGCAGATTCCTCTGACCAAAGAAGCTAAAGAAAAGACAGCATTCTCCACCCCGGATGGGCTATTCCAGTACACCGTCCTCCCTTTTGAGCTACATGGGGCCCCAGCCACATTCCAGCGCCTCATGGATAAGATGCTGCGCCCCCATACTAGTTATGCAGCTGCATACCTAGATGATGTCATCATCCATACGCAAGACTGGGGAACCCACTTGGAGAAAGTTGAGGCAGTAGTGCGCACCTTAAGGCGGGCTGGCCTCACTGCTAATCCCACTAAATGAGCCATAGGGCTAGCAGAGGCTAGGTACCTGGGATATATTGTGGAATGGGGCATAGTGAAGCCCCAAACGAATAAGCTAGAGGCAATTCAAAACTGTCCCCAGCCAACCTGAAAGAAGCAGGTCCATGCGTTCCTAGGCGTGGTAGGCTACTACAGACGTTTTATTCCCCACTTTGCCACTAGGGCAAGTCCCCTAATGGACCTGGTGAAGGCCCAAGGTCCAGACATGGTAAAGTGGACCGATGCAGGAGAGGGGGCATTTACAGACCTTCAGACGGCCCTCTGTAATGACCCTGTACTCATAGCCCCGGACTTTAACAGGGAATTTATTTTACAAACAGGCGCTTCCGAGGTGGGGTTGGGGACAGTTCTGTCGCAAATGGTGGGAGAAGAGAAACACCTGATCCTCTACCTAAGCAGAGAGCTTCTCCCAAGAGAACAGAAATATGCAGTAGTTGAGAGAGAATGCCTTGCTGTCAAATGGGCTATGGAGATACTGTGTTATTACCTCTTAGGCCAGCGATTTACTCTTGTGACGGACCATGCATACGGATACGGCACAGGGCTGGATGCCACCATGGCAACGCTGACTGTCTGTCACGAGCCTGGCATCCCAAGTTGCCGAACTCTATGGTGTTGAGCAGAGGGGGGGGATATGTGAAATCCTCCAGGAAACGCAGGACCCACGGAGGCAGGGACAGAGCTTTGTCACAGTTCCTGTCGACTAATAAACCTTCTGTTTTACCGGCTGGCTGAGAGTCATGTTTGACTGCGGAGTTGGGGTGCAGGGCCCTCTGGCTTCCCCAGGAGCCCCGCCCAGGTGGACTCGCTGCTGGAAGCGCACAGTGTGGAAGGGGATGCTGAATGCTCCGAGGTCAGAACTAGGAAGGTTGAAGCTATGCAAGCTTCTTGCCCTGGAGACAGTATGCTCAGAGAGAGGAGGCATGCTCCCCCAGAGTCCTGACTGGCTTTGTATGGAGTAGTTCCAGAGCCTTATCCTGGTGTCTCTGTGACAGGGGCCCAGAGGAGGAAACCATGGAAGGAATAGTTGGGGTACAGGAATGTCTCCTCACTAGTCACTTGGGGCAGGATGCCCAGGACACTTGGAGGATGGCTGGGTCAGCATCTGTACACCCAGCCACTCAGGCTGTGACCCAGGTTTTGAGAAGGAACTGTGTAACTGACCTCCTGGAGGGGAGCAGTCACACAGCTGACTTCTCAGGGACAGAGAAAGGGGCGGCAGAGGATACCCCAATCCAGGTCCCAATTTTTCAGGATGCTATTTCTGATACGTTTTTGGAACGTAACTGTGTCTCTTTAAATCAAGATGCAGTTCCAATGCCTGTGATAACAGAGGAGGTGGGAGCAGGAAATTGCCAGGTGGTACTTTGTCAGAATACAAATGACCCAACTACCAGAGAAAGGGGTGTTTTCCCCCAGGCTGTTGAAACAGAGAGAAGGGTTATGGGAAAGCTGCTGGGAAAAGGTGAATCTGATCAAAGGGTAAACACACCTAGCCCAGATCACAGCCCTCTAGGGGGCAGGGAAGGACTCAGTGCTGGGAGGGGAAAACACAGGGTAACCCCAAAAGGGGAGCTGGATTTTCTGCATATGTACAGTCCCGAGGTTGGGAGACCACTCCCCAAAGGGCAAGCCAATGTGAAGTATCCCCCTGAACACCTATCTTGCCAGACCCTGAGGCACCAACATTCCAGAAACATGATTAAATTAAGAGCCCACACAGACAGGAACACTGGAGGGAAGGAAAAGCCAGTGACTGATTACATGAGAGAGAGTCAAAGGAC
Organism: Lepidochelys olivacea; assembly: GCF_965140295.1. NCBI lineage: Eukaryota > Metazoa > Chordata > Testudines > Cheloniidae > Lepidochelys > Lepidochelys olivacea. The sequence continues at coordinate 51,389,236 of NC_140417.1, forward strand.
TCCATGGGTAATGAACAAACTAACCTCAAACTAGAATATCTGAACAGAGGGTGTGGTATCATAAAGATACTTGTAAATGCACATCTGAGACAAAAAATTTGGTTCTCATGTTAAGTTTTGGGATAAGAATTTTGACACGGATGTTAAACCTTGTGATAATGCTACTTTTCAATTAATTCCTGTAAACAGGTTTAAAGCTTATAACAGCAGAGAAACCCTAAAAAACCTAGTTTTCTGTGTGTGAATGGGGAAACTGAGGCACACTGCTTCATGGGCTTAATGGCTGGATGCCAAGAGAACTATAACACAAACTGCCTTTGAGCTAGTCCGGGGTGGGCAAACTTTTTGGCTTGAGGGCCACATTGGGGAGTAGAAATTGTATGACGGGCCATGAATGCTCACAAAATTGAGGTTGGGGTGTGGGAGGGGGTGAGAGCTCTGGTTGGGGGTGCGGGCTCTGTGGTGGGGCTGGGGATGAGACGTTTGGGGTGCAGGAGGCTGCTTCAGACTGGGATCAAGGGGTTTGGAAAGCTGGAGGGGGGAGGGATCAGGGCTGGGGCACCGGCTTGGGGCATGGGGAGCGGCTCAAGGGTGCAGGCTCCGAGCAGAGCTTACCTCAAAGTGGAACACCCATGGGGAAAAATTGCACCCACCAGCAGCTCCCCGTCCCTCCCACCCCACCCCAGCTTACCTGCGCCCCCGCTCCGCCTCCACCTCCTCCCCTGATTGTGCCGCCGCGTCCTGCTTCTCCCCACTCACTTCCAGTGCTTGTGTTGCAAAACAGCTGTTTCGCATGGCAAGCCTGGGAGAGAGGGGGAGGAGGGGGAACACGGCGTGCGTGGGGGAGGAGGCGGGCCGGGGCGGGGATTTGGGGAGGGGTCCAAGAGGGGCAGGGTGGGGCGGAGTTAGGGCGGGGACTTTGAGGCGGGGGGGGCGAGCACCCACCGGCTCAGAAAAAAGTTGGCGCCAGTGCCCGGAAGCAGCGGCATGTCCCTTCTCCAGTTCCTGCATGTGGGGCAGCCCCTGACCTTTGGAACAGGGCCATGTGGCTGCTTCTGAGAGCCGCGTGGTGCAGCTCCAAACCTGGTGCTCCAGCTGGAGCTTGCGGGCTGGCTTAAAATGGCTCGTTGGCTGGATCCAGCCTGCAGGCCGTAGTTTGCCCACCCCTGAGCTACTCAGTGACTAATCCTCTTGCAGTAAACTAAGGGGGGAGGTGTGATGCTCTGTACTTCAGGGGAACTCCCAGCACCCCCATGTTCATCCTTGTAAAATGATGGTGTGGTATCCACTGCAAAGGTTGTCATGTGGGTGTCTTTGAAATGCACATGATGCACTGAACATTGTTGTTATAGTGATGTTATAGTAATTGTTGTTGCAGTAATGTTATAGGTTATAATTTCATGTATATAGTTATGAGGCTGAAAATGTATCCTCATGGCTTAAAATAAGCCCAGGCAAAAACTGTCTAAGAGCAGAGGGGCAGTTCACACCTCATCAAGGCATGTATGGGACAAACCCAGCCCAGCCTCACAGAAACAAAGGACGCTGGCCTAGGCAGCAACAAAGGATCTGTTAGACTCTCGATTGAGTCACCCCCCTTCCTTTGGTCAGTTTGGGACTGCGATGAGGTAATGCTCACCTGACTCTGAAGGGGGGGGGGGAAGGGGGCAAAGCCAAGAGAGAAGAAAGAACATGATAAAAGGGAGAGATGTTTGCTATGCTCTTCTTCTCTCTTCCACCTACTCCTACAGATACCACACCAAGCAACTGAAGTACTGATTGTCACGGAGTGTGGGGGAGTCCAGGGCCTGCACCCCTCTTCCTGGGATTCACCGTGACTCTCAGCCAGCCAGTAAAACAGAAGATTTATTGGACAATAGGAACACAGTCTAAAACAGAGCTTGTGGGTACAACCAGGACCCCTCAGTCAAGTCCTTCTGGGAGGCAGGGAGTTTAGACCCCAGCCTTGGGGTTCCCTGCATTCCACCACCCAGCCCAAAACTGAAACCAACCCCCACCCCAGCAGGCTCTCTCCTGCAGCCTTTGTCCAGTTTCCTGGGCAGAGGTGTTACCTCCCTTCTCCCCCTTCTGGCTCAGGTTACAGGCTCTCAGGTATCCCATCCCTAGTGAAACTCCCCTGCCACATTCCCAGGTCAACACTCCCCACTCCCTGCTGCATCACATCTCTCCCCTCTTCGAGACTGAACTGAATGGGATCACTCTGACCAGTGACCTGGGGAAGTTCAGGGCCCCCTCTCCGGGACAATGCTTCCGCTATCATGTTGGCACTTCCCTTCACATGGACCACATCCATGTCATAGTCCTGCAGGAGCAGGCTCCACCTCAGGAGTTTGGCTTTGGCTCCTTTCATCTGGTGTAGCCAGGTCAGGGGAGAGTGGTTGGTGTACAAAGTGAAGTGTCGCCCAAAGAGATACGGCTCTAGTTTCTTAAGGGCCCACACCATGGCCAGGCATTCCTTCTTGATGGCTACGTAGTTCTGGTCCCGGGGTAGCAACTTCTTGCTCAGGTACACGATGGGGGTGTCTCTCCCCCTTTGAATCATCCTGCATTATCACTGCCCACAGTCCCGTGTCTGAGGCATCGGTGAATACCATGAATGGCTTTTCAAAGTCTGGGTTTGCCAGAACTGGGCCACTGACCAGAGCCTCCTTCAGCACCCGGAAAGCCTCCTGACACTCCTCGGTCCAGACCACATTGTCCGGCTTCCCCTTCTTGCATAGCCCAGTGATGGGGGTGACTATGGCGCTAAAGCGCGGCACAAACCTTCAATAGTATCCTGCCAACCCAATAAAGGCTTGGACTTGCTTTTTGGTGTGGGGAGCAGGCCAGTCTCTGATCACCTCCACCTTAGCTGGTTCCGGCTTTAGGCAGGCGCTCCCCACCCGATGGCCCAGGTAAGATACTTCAGCCATCCCCACCTTGCACTTCTCAGCTTTTATGGACAGCCCAGCCTCCTGGAGTCGGTCCAGCACTTGTCTAACCTGGGACACGTGGTCCTCCCAGCTCTGGCTAAAGACACAGATGTCATCAATATACGCCATGGCAAAACTCTCCATCCCCCTCAGTAGCTGATCCACCAGGCGCTGGAAGGTGGCCGGCGCTCCCTTGAGGACGAAAGGCAGGGTCAGGAACTCATAGAGCCCCAGAGGGGTGATAAAGGCCGATTTCAGTCTGGCATCTGCATCCAGTGGCACTTGCCAGTAGTCCTTTGTAAGATCCATGGTGATAAAGTATCGAGTTCCTCCCAATTTGTCTAGGAGCTCATCAGGCCTGGGCATGGGGTAGGCATCAGATACAGTGATGGCACTGAGCTTCCGATAATCCACACAGAACCGGATCGACCCATCCTTTTTGGGGACCAGCACCACCGGCGAGGCCCAAGAGCTGGCAGATGGCTGGATCACCCCCAAAGCCAGCATGTCCCTGACCTCTTTTTCCAGGTCCTGAGCAGTTTTCCCTGTGACTTGGAAGGGGGAGCATCTTATCGGTGGGTGCGATCCTGTCTGCACCCGGTGGATAGTCAGATTAGTGAGTCCAGGCTGGTTGGAAGACAGCTGTCGGTACAGATGCAGCACCCCTCTGATCTCAGTTTGCTGGGCAGTGGTTAGCTGATCCGAGAGGGGAATTATTTCCAGGGGGGAACCAGCTCTGGTCCCAGGGAATAGATCTACTAAAGGGTCATCTCCCTGCTCCTCCCAGTGTCCACACAGAGCCAACACCACATTCTCCCTGGCATAATATGGCTTCATCATATTCACATGGTACTCCAGACAGTGGTGTGCCCGGTTCGGCAGCTCCACCACATAGTTTACCTCATTTAGCTGCTTGACAACCTTGAAAGGGCCTTCCCAGGTGGCTTGTAGTTTGTTTTTTCTCACGGGGATGAGAACCATCACCTGATCCCCAGTGGTGTAGGCGCGGGCCCGCACTGTGAGGTCATTCCAGACCTTCTGCTTCTTCTGGGCTCTGGCCAGATTCTCCCTGGCCAGGCCCATGAGTTCAGCAAGTCTCTCTCAGAAGATTAGGACATACTCCACCACTGACTCTCCATCGGGAGTGGCCTTCCCCTCCCATTCGTCTCTCATCAGGTCCAGGGGGCCCCTTACCCTCCTGTCATATAACAGTTGACAAGGCGAAAAGCCGGTAGACTCCTGGGGTACCTCCCTGTACGCGAACAGCAGATGAGGTAAGTACTTGTCCCAATCCTGTGGGTGCTGGTTCATAAAGGTTTTCAGCATCATCTTTAGCGTCCCATTGAACCTCTCCACCAGTCCATTGGACTGGGGGTGATAAGCTGAGGCCCAGTTGTGCTGGACCCGAAATTTCTCCCACAAGTACCAGAGCAGGGCCGACATGAAGTTGGACCCCTGGCATGTCAAGACTTCCTTGGGGAACCGCACTCAGCTGAAAATGGTCAGCAGCGCATCTGCCATGGTGTCTGCTTCAATGGAAGCACTGCCTCGGGGTAGTGGGTGACGAAATCTACCACCACCAAAATGTATTTCTTCCCCGACCGGGTCGTCTTGCTGAGAGGCCCCACTATGTCCATGGCCACCTTCTGGAAAGGTTTCTCTATGATGGGCAAAGGTTTCAAAGCCGCTTTCCCCTTGTCCCGGCCTTCCCCACCCTCTGACAGGGGTTGCAGGATCGGCAATACTACCGGACCATGGTAAAGACCCCAGGCCAATAAAAGTTCTGCAGCAGCCTCTCTCTGGTGCACCGGATTCCCAGCTGCCCTGAGAGGGGGATGTCATGGGCCAGGTACAGCAGCTTGTGGCGATACTTGTCGGGGATCACCAGCTGCCTCCTGATCCCACAGGACTCCACTTCCCCTGGGGGAGCCCAATCTTGGTACAGGAACCCCTTCTCCCACAGGAACCTCTCCTGGCAACTTCTCCTCATGGTCCGTACCACACTGAGGTTGGCCAGGTCCCTGAGCTTCCATAAGAAGGGATCTTTCTGCAACTTGGCCTGGAACTCAGCGGCTGGGGAAGGGATGGGGACCGGTTCCCTCTCGCTGGCTGGGTCTGAGGCCACAGCCTCTCTGAGCCATGCCCCTCGGCGCTCCCTCCCTACCAGGGTAGGGTCCTGCGCCTCCAGTGTGGCACCCTCCCTGTGGTCGGGGCGCAATGCCCCTCGCCAGCTCTGGCTACGGGTAACAACCAGGGTGTTCTGGGGGTTGCTTGGCCAGTCCTCTAGGTCCCCCCCATCAAAACCTCAGTGGGCAAATGGTGGTGCACCCCCACATCCTTGGGGCCCTCCTTGGCCCCCCATTTCAGGTGTACCCTTGCCACGGGCACCTTGAATGGGGTCCTGCCCACCCCTGTCAGGGTTAGGTAGGTTTTGGGCACCACCCAATCTGGGGCCACCACCTCAGGCCGGGCCAACGTCACCTCCGTGCCCATATCCCAGTATCTATTGACCTTCCTCCCATCCACCTCCAGGGGAACAAGGCACTCTCTCCGGAGGGACAGCCCTATGCCCACCCTGTAAACTGAGAACCCTGAGTCCAGAGCATCCAGTCCTCCGGAGGAGCTGGCCTGGGGTACTCTTCCCTTCTGAGCATGTGGTAAGCTGGCAGCCCCCCTTGCCTGGGCCATCTGCATCTCATCTAACTGGGTCCTTACCCAATTAATCCTGGGTAGGTAGAATCATAGAATCATAGAATATCAGGAGGTCATCTAGTCCAACCCCTTGCTCAAAAGCAGGACCCTCAGGGTCTGCTCAGTCTGTCCCTGAGCCTGGGGCACTAGGTCCGTACGTGGCCTCTCTGGCCACAGTGATAGCAGCTCATGTCACATTGGTCCCCTCGAGCGGGTCAGATGGTCCTGACGCCAGGTGTTCCCCTTGGGAGGGGGTTCTCCATATTTCCCCACTGGGAGGTCCCATGGTGACTCTCTGTCTGCATCATGGGGGGTCTGTTCTTTTGGGACTCCTCTCTGCCGCCCCCTGACCAACTGTTCACAAACTCGTCGGCCAGCTGCCCTGCATGCTGTGGGTTCTCTAGCTTTTTGTCCACCAACCATAGCCTCAGGTCAGAAGGGCACTGTTCATACAGTTGCTCCAGTACGATTAGGTCAAGCAGGTCCTCTTTAGCTTGGGCCCCAGCTGTCCACTTGCGGGCACATCCCTGCATTTGGTTGACCAGTTGTAGGTATGTGACCTCAGGCTTTTTACGCTGACTCCGGAACCTTTTCCGGTACATCTCGGGGGTCAGCCCAAACTCACGGAGCAGGGCCTTTCTGAACAGTTCGTAGTCCCCTGCCTCCGCCCCTTTCAGTTGGCTGTACACCTCCACGGCTTTGGGGTCCAGTAAGGGGGTGACAAACTGGAGCCTGTCTGCAGGGTCATAGAATCATAGAATCATAGAATATCAGGGTTGGAAGGGACCCCAGAAGGTCATCTAGTCCAACCCCCTGCTCAAAGCAGGACCAATTCCCAGTTAAATCACCCCAGCCAGGGCTTTGTCAAGCCTGACCTTAAAAACCTCTAAGGAAGGAGATTCTACCACCTCCCTAGGTAACGCATTCCAGTGTTTCACCACCCTCTTAGTGAAAAAGTTTTTCCTAATATCCAATCTAAACCTCCCCCACTGCAACTTGAGACCATTACTCCTCGTTCTGTCATCTGCTACCATTGAGAACAGTCTAGAGCCATCCTCTTTGGAACCCCCTTTCAGGTAGTTGAAAGCAGTTATCAAATCCCCCCTCATTCTTCTCTTCTGCAGGCTAAACAATCCCAGCTCCCTCAGCCTCTCCTCATAACTCATGTGTTCCAGTCCCCTAATCATTTTTGTTGCCCTTCGCTGGACTCTCTCCAATTTATCCACATCCTTCTTGAAGTGTGGGGCCCAAAACTGGACACAGTACTCCAGATGAGGCCTCACCAATGTCGAATAGAGGGGAACGATCACGTCCCTCGATCTGCTCGCTATGCCCCTACTTATACATCCCAAAATGCCATTGGCCTTCTTGGCAACAAGGGCACACTGCTGACTCATATCCAGCTTCTCGTCCACTGTCACCCCTAGGTCCTTTTCCGCAGAACTGCTGCCTAGCCATTCGGTCCCTAGTCTGTAGCTGTGCATTGGGTTCTTCCGTCCTAAGTGCAGGACCCTGCACTTATCCTTATTGAACCTCATCAGATTCCTTTTGGCCCAATCTTCCAATTGGTCTAGGTCCTTCTGTATCCTATCCCTCCCCTCCAGCGTATCTACCACTCCTCCCAGTTTAGTATCATCCGCAAATTTGCTGAGAGTGCAATCCACACCATCCTCCAGATCATTTATGAAGATATTGAATAAAACCAATATCAATGCTGTGCATCTCACAGGCATTCTCAAAGGCTGTCAGGAATCTATCTATGTCCTCCCCCTCCTTACGCTGGGCCAGAAAGCACTTATCAAAGCTCCTCACAGTCTTGGGTCCCCCTTCACTCACCGCAGCTGGGGCCCCACTGCTCCTCAGCCTGGCCAGCTCCAGCTCATGCTGATGTTGCCTCTCCTTCTCGTCCCGCTCATGCTGCCATTGCTTTTCATGATCCTCCAGCTCCCTCATTTTCATCTCCCTCTCCCATTCCAGCCACCTCCACTCCAGGGATGGGGAGCTTCGCCGGGAGAATCCCCTGCTGGCTGCCGGGGTCAGAGTGCCCTCGGTATTCGCTGGGCTTCCCCTAACCCCTCCCATAGGCATAGGTAGGAAGAGTCTCGGGATGTCCTCAGCAGCAGTCTGACCCCTCCCAGCCCGGTCAGGCCCCAGGGCCCACTCTGCGTCCACCGGGCAGCTTCCCTCAGGGACAGGGATCGGGTCATCCAAGCAATCCTTCTCCTCCAACTGGGCAATCAGCTGTTCCTTGGTGGACCTCCCAATGTGCACCCCCTCTGCCTGCACAGCTCCACCAGGTCACTCTTAAGGCATTTAGCATACATCTCCCTGCTGGCCACTCACAGGACTGTGCAGCTTTCCACGGTTTCCAGGAAGAACCCCTAGGGTGCCAGTCCTTCTTGAGGTCACCACCTCTTTGCCACCGTCGAGCTGCAGACTCCTCCGCCCCTGGGACCACTCGCTGCAATCCCCCAGGGGACCCTGTTACTGCAAAAGTCCTTCTTTCTGGTCACACACTCCCAGGGGTTAACTGCCCCCTGAAACCATCTCTCTCTGAATCTTCAGCACACCTGGTCCCCGTCAATCCCCCTTCATTTTACTGCTCCCCAGTCACTTACTTCAGGAAGCGCCGTCCACGGGGTGCAGTACATCCCACTGCTACCACCAGTTGTCACAGAGTGTGGGGGAGTCCAGGGCCTGCACCCCTCTTCCTGGGATTCACCGTGACTCTCAGCCAGCCAGTAAAACAGAAGGTTTATTGGACAATAGGAACACAGTCTAAAACAGAGCTTGTGGGTACAACCAGGACCCCTCAGTCAAGTCCTACTGGGGGGCAGGGAGCTTAGACCCCAGCCTTGGGGTTCCCTGCATTCCACCACCCAGCCAAAACTGAAACCAACCCCCCCCCCAGCAGGCTCTCTCCTGCAGCCTTTGTCCAGTTTCCCGGAGAGAGGTGTTACCTCCCTCCTCCCCCTTCTGGCTCAGGTTACAGGCTCTCAGGTATCCCATCCCCAGTGAAACTCCCCTGCCACACTCCCCCCTCCCTGCTGCATCACACTGATCAAAGGGGAGAGCCTGTCTGAAGAGCAACAGCCACCCTGTGGTGAGAAGCATCTAAGTTTATAAGGGAATTGAAAGTGTTAAGATCAGCTTAGAATGCATTTTGGTTTTATTTCATTTGACCAAATCTGACTTGTTATGCTTTGACTTATAATCACTTAAAACTTATCTTTGCAGTTAACAAATCTGTTTGTTTATTCTACCTAGGAGGGTGGTGAAGCACTGGAATGGGTTACCTAGGGATGTGGTGCAATCTCCATCCTTAGAGGTTTTTAAGGCCTGGCTTTACAAAGCCCTGGCTGGGATGATTTAGTTGGGGAGTGGTCCTGCTTTGAGCAGGGAGTTGGACTAGATGACCTCCTAAGGTCTCTCCCACAGAATTGCAGAATCACAGAAGATTAGGGGTGGAAAAGACCTCAGGAGGTCATCTAGTCCAACCCCCTGCCCAAAGCAGGATCAACACCAACTAAATCATCCCGGCCATTCCAGGAAGGATTCAGAAGGCATGTCCCATGTGGGGGGGAGGCAAAGGGAGGGGGGCAGAGGCCAGCTCCCATGCGGAGTCAGAGGGCAGGTCTCATTGGGGGGTCAGAGGGAAGGGGTTAGAAGGCTTGTCCCATGGGGGGGTCAGAGGGCAGGTCCCATGAGGGGTCAGAGGTAAGGGGTCAAAAGGCAGGTCCCATGGGGGTTCAGAGAGAAGGGGTCAGAGGCCAGGTCCTATGGGGGGGTCAGAGGGAAGGGGTCAGAGGCAAGGTCCCATTGGGAGGGTGTCACAGAGTGTGGTGGAGTCAGGGCCCTACACCCCCTACTTCCTCCAGTTCACCGTGACTCTCAGCCAGCCTGTAAAACAGAAGGTTTAGTAGACAACAGGAACACAGGAATATCTCCCCAGCCAGCTCCAAAACTGACACCCCTTCCTGCTGCCTCATCCAGCCACACCCCCGGCCCCTCCTGCAGCCTTTGTCCAGTTTCCTCAGCAGAAGGTGTCAACTGGCCCCAACTCCTCCTGGGCTCAGGTTACGAAGGGCAGCCACCATTGTTTACTTGCTGACCGTCAAGCATCATCCCTCAGTGAAGTCACACCCTTATTTCCCATCACCATCTAGTATTGGTGTTAGCAGAAGACAGTAAACTAGTAAAACTCCCATGCAACATACCAGGTTAATACTCCCTACTCCGTCACAACTCTCCCCGCTTCGTGACTGAACTGAGCGGGGTCACTCTAACCAGTGACCTGGGGAAGTTCAGGCCCCCCTCTCCAGGACAACGCATCAGCTATCACATTGGCACTCCCCTTCACACGGGCCACCTCCATATCGTAATCCTGGAGGAGCAGGCTCCTCCTCAGGAGCGTGGCATTGGCTCCTTTCATCTGATGTAGCCAGGTCAGGGGAGAGGGTCAGTGTACACAGTGAAATGTTGTCCAAATAGATATGGCTCTCGTTTCTTAAGGGCCAATACCATAGCCACGCATTCCTTCTCTCTGGCCACGTAGTTTTGCTCCCGAGGTAACAACTTCTTGCTCAAGTACACAATGGGATGTCTCTCCCCCTTTTCATCAACCTGCATTAACACCGCACCCAGCCCCATGTGTAGGCGTCAGTGAACACCATAAAGAGCTTGTCAAAGTCTGGTTTTACCAGAACTGGGCCACTGACCAGAGCCTTCTTCAGCATACAGAGAGCCTTCTGGCACTGCTTGGTCCAGACCACCTTGTCTGGCTTTCCCTTCTTGAATAGCTCAGTGATGGGGCGGCTATGGAACTAATGTGAGGCACAAATCTTCGCTAATACCCCGCCATCCCAATAAAGGCCTGGACCTGCTTTTTGGTTTGTGGAGCGGGCCAGTCTCTGATCGCCTCCACCTTGGCTGGTTCTGGCTTCAGGCAGCCACTCTCCACCCAGTGGCCCAGGTAAGATACTTCGGCCATCCTCACCTTGAACTTCTCAGCTTTTATGGTCAGCACAGCCTTCTGGAGTTGGTCCAGCACTTGTTTAACCTGGCACACATGATCCTTCCAGGTCTGGCTAACGACACAGATGTCATCAATGTATGCCACGGCAAAACTCTCCAACCCCCTCAGTAGCTGATCCACCAGGTTGTGGAAGGTAGGAGACACGCCCTTGAGACCGAAAGGCAGAGCCAGGAACTCATAGAGCCCCAGCAGGGTGATAAAGGCAGATTTCAGCCTGTCAGCTGCATCCAGTGGCACTTGCCCTTTGTAAGATCCATAGTGGTAAGGTAGCGAGCTCCTCCTACCTTGTCTAGGAGGTCGTCAGGCCTGGGCATGGGGTAGCCCTCAGACACGGTGATGGCATTAAGCTTCCAGTAATCCACACAGAACCGGATCGACCCGTCCTTTTGTGGACCAACACCACAGGAGAGGCTCAAGGGCTGGAAGATAGCTGGATCACGCCCAAAGCCAGCATGTAACTGATCTCTCTTTCCAGGTCCTGAGCAGTTTTCCCTGTGACTCGAAATGGGGAGCATCTTATAGGAGGATGCAATCCTGTCTGCACCCAGTGGACAATCAGATTAGTGAGTCCAGGCTAGTTGGAACACAGCTGTTGGTTCAAATGCAGCACCCCTCTGATCTCAGCTTGCTGGGCAGGTGTTGATCAGAGAGGGGAATTATTTCCAGGGAGGAATCAGCTCCTGTCTCAGGGAATAGATCTACTTAAGGGTCATCTCCCTGCTCCTCCCAATGCCTACACATGGCCAACACCACATTCTCCCTCTCATAATATGGCTTCATCATATTAACATGGTACATCAGACGGTGGTGTGCCCGGTTAGACAGTTCCACCACATAGTTTACCTCATTTAGTTGCTTGACAACCTTGAAAGGGCCTTCAAGTTAAAGAAGTATGGGCTAGATGAATGGACTATAAGGTGGATAGAAAGCTGGCTAGATCATCGGGCTCAACGGGTAGTAATCAATGGCTCCATGTCTAGGGTGTCAAGCAAAGTGCCCCAAGGGTCAGTCCTGGGGCCGATTTTGTTCAATATCTTCATTAGTGATCTGGAGGATGGTGTGGATTGCACCCTCAGCAAGTTTGCAGATGACACTAAATTTGGAGGAGTGGTTGATGCGTTGGAGGGTAGGGATAGGATACTGAGGGACCTAGACAAATTGGACGATTGGTCCAAAAGAAATCTGATGAGGTTCAACAAGGACAAGTGCAGAGTCGTGCACTTAGGATGGAAGAATCCCATGCACTGCTACAGATTAGGGCCCAAATGGCTAAGCAGCAGTTCTGCAGAAAAGGACCTAGGGGTTACAGTGGATGAGAAGCTGGATGTGCGTCAACAGTGTGCTCTTGTTTCCAAGAAGGCTAATGGCATTTTGGGCTGTATAAGTAGGAGCATTGCCAGCAGATCGAGGGAAGTGATGATTCCCCTCTATTTGGCACTGGTGAGGCCATACCTGGAGTACTGTGTCCAGTTTTGGGCCCCACACTACAAGAAGGATGTGGGAAAATTGGAAGGAGTCCAGAGGAGGGCAACAAAAATGATTAGGGGGCTGGAGCACATGATTTATGAGGAGAGGCTGAAGGAACTGGCATTATTTAGTCTGCAGAAGAGAAGAATGAGGGGGGATTTGATAGCTGCTTTCAACTATCTGAAAGGGGGTTCCAAAGAGGACGGATCTAGAACAGGGATCTCAAACTCAAATCATCACGAGGGCCACATGAGGCCTAGTACATTGGCCTGAGGGCAACATCACTGACACCTTTTCATACAAAGATACAAAAGCCACCCTCTGTGTCCCCGGCCCCACCCCCACTCCACCCCTTCCATGAGGCCCTGCCCCTGCCCCACCTCTTCCCACTCCTTCCCCACCCCCATTCCCACCCCTTCCCCAAAGTCCCCGTACCAACTCTACCCCCTTCTTATCCCTATTCCAATTCCATCCCCAAGTCCCCGCCCCAGCCCTGCCTCTTCTCTGCCTCCTCCCCTGAGTGCACTGTGTCCCTGCTCCTCCCCGCTCCCTCCTGGAAAGTCCTAAGCACCCCAAACAACTGTTTGGTGGCGGGAAGCACTGGGAGGTAGGTGGAAGAGTGGGGATGTGGCATGCTCAGGGCGATGGAGGCGGGAGGATGGAGGGTGAGGGGAGCTATGGTGGGCCACAGGAAATAACTCCACGGCCGCATGCGGCCACATGGGCCACATGTTTGAGACCCCTGATCTAGACTGTTCTTGGTGGTACCAGATGACAGAACAAGGAGTAATGGTCTCAAGTTGCAGTGGGGGAGGTTTAGGTTGGATATTAGGAAAAAACTTTTCACTAGGAGGGTGGTGAAGCCCTGGAATGGGTACCTAGGGAGGTGGTGGAATCTCCTTCCTTCGAGGTTTTTAAGGTCAGGCTTGACAAAGCCCTGGCTGGGATGATTTAGCTGGGGTTGGTCCTGCTTTAAGCTGGGGTTTGGACTAGATGACCTCCTGAGGTCCCTTCCAACCCTGAGATTCCATGATTCTATGATTCCCAGGCAGCTTGTAGTTCATTTTTTCTCATGGGGATAAGAACCACCACCGGGTTCCCAGTGGCGTAGGCAGGGGCCTGAGCCATGCAGACATACCAGACCTTCCGCTTCCTCTGGGCTCTGGCCAGATTCTATTTGGCCAAGACTATGAACTCAGCAAGTCTTTCTTGGAAGGTCAAGACATACTCCACCACTTGGACTGTCCAATGAGACTAGCCTTCCCCTTCCATTCATCTCTCATCAGGTCCAGGGGCCCCCTTATCCTTCTTCTGTATAACAGTTCAAAGGCAAAAACCTAGTAGACTCCTGGGGCACTTCCCTGTACGCGAACAGCAGGTGGAGTAAATACTTGTCCCAGTCCTGCGGGTGCTGGTTCATAAAGGTTTTCAGCATCATCTTTAGAGTTCCACTGAACCTCTCCCCCAGCCCACTGGACTGGGGGTGGTATGCAGAGGCCCAGATGTGCCATAACCCATATTTCTCCCACAAGCACCAGAGCAGGGCTGACATGAAGTTGGATCCCTGGTCTGTCAAGACTTCCTTGGAGAACCCCACTCAGCTGAAAATGATCAGCAACGCATCTGCCACTGTGCCTGCTTCTATAGAAGACAAGGCCACTGCCTTGAGTTAACAGGTAGTGAAATCTACCACCACCACAATGTATTTCTTTCCCGATTGGGACGTCTTGCTGAGAGGCCTCACTATGTCCACAGCCACCTTCTGAAAAGGCTATGATGGGCAAAGCTCTCAAAGCCACTTTCCCCTTGTCCTGGGCCTTCCCCGCCCTTTGACAGGGGTCACAGGATTTGCAATACTGTTGGACAGTATTAAAGTCTCCAGGCCAGTAAGAGTTCTGTAGAAGCCTCTGCCTTGTACACCAGATTCCCTGGTGTCCTGAGGGAGGGTTGTCATGGGCCAGGTACAGTAGCTTGCGGCAATACTTCTGGGGGATCACCAGCTGCCTCTGGATTCCCCAGGACTCCATTTCTCCTGCGGGAGCCCATTGTTGGTACAGGAATCCCTTCTCCCACAGGAACCTCTCCTGGCAGCCTTTCCCCATGGTCTGTGCCGCACTGAGGACAGGCAGATCCCTCAGCTCCTGCAAGTAGGGATCTTTCTGCAACTTGGCCTGGAATTCAGTGTCTGGGAAAGGGATGGGGGCCTACCCCTCTCGCTGGCTGGGTCTGAAGCCGCAGCCCCTCTGAGCCTTGTCCTTGAGCACTCCCTCCCCACCAGGGTAGGGTCTTGCGCCTCCAGAATGGTACCCTCCCTGATGTCAGGGCGTAGTGCCCCTTGCTGACTCTGGCTACGGGTCATGACTAGGGCATTCTGGGGATTGCCTGGCCAATCCTCGAGGTCACCGCCCCTCAACACCTCAGTGGACAAATGATGGTGCACCCCCACGTCCTTGGGGCCCTCCTTGGCCCCCCATTTCAGATGTACCCTTCCCATGGGCACCTTGAATGGGGTCCCACTCATGCCCATCAGGGTCAGGTAGGTATTGGGCACCACCTGATCTGGAGCCACCACCTCGGGCCAGGCCAGCATCACCTTAGCGCCCATGTCCCAGTATCCATTGACCTTCCTCCTATCCACCTCTAGGGAAACAAGGCATTCGCTCCACAGGGACAGCCTTGTGCCCACCCTGTAAACTGAGAACCTTGAGTCCAGAACATCAAGCCCCACAGAGGAGCTGGTCTGGGAAACTCCTCCCTTCTGAGCTGTTGGTAAGCTGCCAGCCCCTCCTGCCTGGGAGGCCTGCCCCTCCTCCAGCTGGGATCCTACCCAGTTAATACTGTGAGGGTTTGATTTGCTCAGTCTGTACTTGAGCTTGGGGCACTGGGTCCGTATGTGGCATCTCTGCCCACAGTAACAACAATTCACATTCCGTTTGTCTCCTCGAGATGGTCAGTTGGTCCTGGTGCTGGTTGTTCCCCTTGAAAGGGGGTTCTCCACATTCCCCCTTTGGGGGGTCCCAGGGTGACTCCCTCTCTGCACCATGGTGGGTTTATTCTTTTGGGACTCCTCTGTTCCACCCTCTGGCTGTCCACAAACTCGTCATCCAGTTGTCCTGCGCTCTGCAGGTCCTCTGGCTTTTTGTCCACCAACCATATCCTCAAGTCAGATGGGCAATGTTCATACAGGTTCTCCAGTACAACCAGTTTAACTAAGTCCTCCTTAGTGTGGGCCCCATATGCCCATTTGTGGACATATCCCTCCATTCAGAGGATCAGTTCCAGATATGTGTCCTCAGGGGTTTTACGCTGACTCCAGAACATTTTCTGGTACGCCTCAGGAGTCATCCCAAACTTGCATAACGGGGTCTTTTTGAACAGTTCTTAGTTCCCTGCCTCCACCCCTTCCATTCGGCTGTACATCCCTGTGGCTTTGGGGTCCAGTAAGAGGGTGAGAAACTGGAGCCTGTCTGCAGGGCCAACTCTTCTGCAGCCCGCAGGCCTTCTCAAAGGGCATCAGGAATTCATCCATGTCCTCCCCTTCCTTAAATTGGGACAGGATGCACTTATCAAAGTTCCATGTAGTCCTGGGTTTCCCCTCACTCACTGCAGCAGGGGGCTCTCTGCTCCTCAACTTTGCCAACTCTATGTTATGCTGCTACTGTTTCTCCTGATCCTCCAACTCTTTCAGTTTTATCTCCCTCTCCCATTCCAGCCGCCTCAGCTCCAGCAATGGGGAGCTTGGCCGTGAGGATCCCCTGCTGCCCGTGGTGGTTACGGTGTCCCTGGGGTTTGCCTGGCTGGTTCTAGCCCCTCCCTAAGCCACAGGTAGAAGGAGCCTCGGCAGCAGTCTGACCATTCCCAGCCAGGACAGATACTGGTGCTGGTGCTGCATCTGCTGGGCTGCTTCCCTCAGGGACAGGGATCAGCTCCTCCGAGTGATCCTCCTCCTCCAGCTGGGCAATCTCAACAGGCTAGAGCTGTGTTTTGGTGGCCTTCCCTCTGTGAAGCCCCCTTTCCTTGCACAGCTCTACAAGGTCCCTCTTAAGGAGATGGTTACACATCTCCCCGCTGTTCCCAAGTTGTGGACTCACAGGCCTGTGTGCTATTAGCTCCCCACGGTTTCCAGAAAGAACCCATACAGTGCCAGCCCTTCTCCATGTCACCACCTCTCTCCTAGGGTCAAGCCGCAGACTCCTCCACCCCTGGAACAACTCACCACAATCCCCGGGGGACCCCGTTACTGCAACAGTCCTTTTCACTGGTTCCACATTCCCAGAGGTTAAGTGTAGCTCCTCCACCTCCTGAAACCTCTCCTCTCTGAGCTTTCAGCACTCCTGGTTCTCATTAATCCCCTTTAGTTTTACTACTCCCCAGTCACTTACTGCAGAAAGCACCATCCACAGGGTGCAGTACGTCCCACTCTGCCACCAGTTGTCATGGAGTGTGGGGGAGTTGGGGCCCTGCACCCCCCCCACTTCCTGCAATTCACCATGACTCGCAGGCAGCCAGTAAAACAGAAGGTTTATTAGACAACAGGAACACAGTCCTGTACAGAGCTTGTAGGTACAGAAAACAGGACCCCTCAGTCAGGTCCCTCTTGCAGGGTGGTGTGGAAGGGGATGCTGAATGCTCCGAGGTCAGACCCAGGAACGTTGAAGCTATGTAAGCTTCTTGCCCTGGAGACAGTGTGATCAGAGAGGAGGCATGCTCCCCCAGAGTCCTGACTGGCTTTGTAGGGAGTAGTTCCAGAGCATCATCCAAGTGACTCCGTGACACTCTCTCCCAGTCTCTGGCCCCCTGACCCCTGCTCCCTCTCAGCCTCTGGCCCCCTGGGCCTTACTCCTTCCCAGCCCCCAGCTTCCTCCCGGCCCCGGTCCCACTCCATTCTGACCCCGCCCCCTCAGAGTCCCTGACCCCTACTCCCTCCTGACCCTCGACCCCTCCCACTCCCCAACCCCCACTCCCTGCCAGCACATGCCATATGAACCCCAACCTCCATTCTCTCCCAGGCCCCAGCCCCCACTCCCTCCCAGCCCCTGGTGCCCAGACAGACACAGACGGATTGTCAACCAGATACAGATGGATTGTCAGCCAGACACGGATGGACAGACAGACACAAATGGATGGACAGCCAACCACAGACAGACAGACAGAAGGACAGCCACACCCAGACAGACACAGAGGTATGGACAGCCACGCCCAGCCAGGACACAGACAGACAGACAGCCGTGCCCAGCCAGGACATAGATGGATGGACATCCATGCCCAGACAGACACAAATGGACAGACAGCCACCCTGAGACAGACACAGACGGACGGAGAGCCATGCCCATCCAGGATGCAGACAGACGGACAGATACCCCCAGCCAGACATAGATGGATGATACAACCATGCCAAGACAGCACAAATGGATGGACAGCCACGCCCAGCCACACCCAGCCAGACACAGACGGATGGACAGCGACCCCCAGCCAGGACACAGACGGACGGACAGCCACACCCAGGCTGGATGCAGATGGATGGATAGATACCCCCAGCGAGGCACAGATGGACAGACAGTCATGACCACACAGACACAGATGGACAGACAACCACCCCCGGCCAGGACATAGATCTACAGTCATGCCCTGCCAGTCACAGATGGATGGACAGCCATGCCCAGCCAGTACATAGATGGACAGACAGCCACCCCCAGCCAGGACACAGATGGATGGACAGCCATGCCCAGACAGACACAAATGGACAGACAGGCACAGATGGACGGACAGCCACTCCCAACCTGGAGACAGACGGACGGACAGCCATGCCCAGCCAGGATGCAGATGGATGTACAGCCACCCCTAGCCAATCAGATGAGCCCCAGGATCAAGCCCCGGCCCAGCTCTGCTGGTGGTACCTGAGGGACCCTGGTGCCTGCCCCTTTGCAGGTCTCCGAGATCCCCACAGGCCCTGGAGCAGAACCCATGGCCACACCCCGATCTCTGGGACCTGCCTGATCACCAGGAGCCACCCAGCTGCTCCCCTGAGGGGCTCAGCCCAGCGTAGTGGCAATGCGACAGATTAGGAGTGCGCGTGACTTGGGCCATGGACTGTTCCTCCAGGTACACCCAAATAATGCACCCGACATCCCCAGCGTGATGCTGCAGAGAAACCTTTGCTCGTTTTGGTATTCCAAAACAGCTGCTGTATTCGCACCTTGCACCAGCCTGGGCAGAGAGCTGGGGAGGGGCAGCTGGGAAAGGTGTTGAAGAAGGAGAAGAATCGAGAGGCTGAGCTAGCAGGTGAATCCGAGCCCAGGCAGGAGGGAAGTGACACAATAACAGAAGAAAAGGAGAGTCAAAGTAGGGCCCTGGGACGTGAGAAGGAGGAAAGAAGGAAAGGTAAAACAGGCCTGGATATATGAGCAGATGCCACCAGAGAAGGGAAGGAGAGAGTGAGGATCTAGGGACACTGAAAGGAAATTGAATTGGTGAAAAAGGGAACTGATGCTAAAGCTGCATGAGAAGCAGACAGCTCCTGGCAGGGGAAACATCCCTGACCAGAGCAAGTGACTGTGAGGACATCCATGGAAGGAACACAGGTCAAAGTGCAGGGGAGAATTTCTGTATTTCTGTTCTGGTTGTTCACGCCATCTTGAATACCTGACAACAACAACGAGGAATCCATCTCAGCTGCCTTTCTTCGCCCTCCTTAGGTGTAGTTTCCCGCCCTTTTTGCCAAAAGGCGGGAAACTGGGTAACCATGTGACATGCGATCTGCCCAGTAACAACAGGGAATATAAGGGCTAGCACGTCCGAGGGAGGGTGCTGCCCATCTGAGTGGCAGAGTGCTGTATTCAAGTGCGTAAGCCAGAGCACCGTGCCTTAGGGTTGTGGGAGGGTTTAACACAAAGATGACCTGCTAGCTGCCACCCTCTCATGCTGATCTTACTTGCACCCATGATGCCGCGGGGAAGAAGGAATAAGAATCACCAGCATTAAGCAGAGTTACCACCTACCTGTTGCCTAAGGTCCACTTCTCACCCTGCTGAGTATCCTGGTCGATTCTGGACCCGATCTGCATCATGAGGTCAGGAGGCCCCAGACAAGCTGCAGGAAATGGTAGAGACCTTTTAAGTCCTCCATACCCCTTACCTTGGACCCGTCTTAGGGAGAGAGTAAACCCTTTTGGTCATAGTCAGTATAGTTATAGTATCACCTTTACCTATTTATTTGGCTTACCTGTGTTGGGAGTCCTTTATAGTACATCCTATTTACTGACCTTGTTGAACTGTTGTTAGTCTAATAAACATACCGGAGTTTTACTCCTGAACTCCTGTTGCAGACTCCCAGGTCGTGCCCACTCTTGGCCCCGTACGGTCCCTGGGGGGATCCCTTCAGTGTGACAGCCCTTCTCGGGGGTCCACTCTCTCTCGGGGGTAAAGCCCCTCCGCCTCCTGGAACCGCACCTCTCTGAGCCCTCGCACGCTTGTCTGTCACCGTGGGCCCCCTCAGAGAGTCCACTCACTCTGGACCCCCGGGGCCTCCACTCCCAGAGGGAATAGTGCAATCCTGTTCTCTAGACCAGAGCGACTCTCAGCCAGCGTAAAACAGGAGGGTTTATTGAGTGTCTGAAGACAGCATAGGAAACTCTCAAGGCCCTCAGGCCTGGCCTCCCTCAGCACAGTACATCTAAGTCTCCCCTGCCTCCAGGTAGGCTCTGGCTGCTCTCTCCCCGCAGTCCAGAGACACTACATTTCCAGCTGGGCTTCCGATATCACCAGCCCCAACAGCTCCTCCCCTGTCCTTTGTCTTCCGTCCAAGGTAAACAGATCATCCCAGGTAAACAGATCGCTGGGGCACTCTCTCTTCTGTCCTTTGGTCTTCTCTGGCTGGAATCAGCTGGTCAGGTCACTGGGATCCTCTCGCCTCAGCCCTTTGTCCTCCCATTGACCAGAACCGGCTGACTGCCAAGCTGGGGTGGGCCTTTTAGTCTCCAGATCACCAGTTGTTAGGGTTCCCCATCTCCAGGCCATTGTCCGACTGTCCTGGCTGCTAGGTGAGGTCACACCTGGTCCTCTGCAACAACAACCCTCTCCCACCACCTTATTAAACATGCAGCACACAGGGAAACTGAGGCACGCACACGCTATTCATGTAAAACGCTACAAAAATCCCCAATTTCGTCACAACTCCCTTGTTGGTTTTTATTTTGGGCAATCTTAAACCCCAATGATAGATGTGAGTAGGGAGATGAATCTCTCAACGGGTCTCCAGCCATCCTAAAACTGGTCAATAAAAGGTGCCCAATCGAAAAGGGAGGTGTCACGAGGTCACTGGGGTGATGCTCTGGAACTACTCCATATGAAGCCAGCCAGGACTCTTGGGGGAGCATGCCTCCTCTCTCTGAGCATACTGTCTCCAGGGCAAGAAGTTTACACAGCTTCGACTTTCCTGGGTCTGACCTCGGAGCATTCAGCATCCCCTTCCACACCGTGTGCTTCCTGCAGTGAGTCCACCCGGCTGGGGTTCCTGGGGAAGCACGCCAACTCCACAGTCAGATGTGACTTTCAGCCAGCCAGTAAAACAAAAAGTTTGTTAGTTGACAGGAACACAACATAGGACAGAACTTGTTAGCACAGAAAGCAGTGACTTTCAGCCAAGTTCATCTTGTGAGGAAGGGAGCCCAGAGCCAGGGCTCTGGTCCTCCCCCTGAGCCCCAAGCCAACTGAGACTGACTCTTGTCCAGCTGCCTGGACCCTGCCCTGCCCATCACCTGGTTGTATCCCCCTCCTAGGTCTCAGGTTACAAAAGGGGCGGCCATAGCATCTATGCAGGCAGCTGGAGCATCCCCTGCAAAAGTTGCACACACTTATTCCCACCACCTAGACATTGGTGCAATACACAGGGAAAGTGAGGCACACACAGCATTCATGCAAAACAGTAACACTCACATAGGCTTACATACAACATAACCCGGGAGAATCCCCACTACGTCACAGGAAGGCCACAAGGTGAAGAAACCAGCTTGTGGCTAAGCTCGGTGCAAAGAGGAACAGCGAATCTATGGAGCATGGCAAGCCAAAGGGAGGCAAAGAACAGGACAGCGAGAGCGGAGCCAGACTGCCAGCCAAGATGGAGAAGTTGATTCTTCTTGCAGTGACCCAACCTATTGTAGATACTCTCTTCTGTGGCCGTTCATAACAATGCACTTGGTGCTAGCCGCACAGTGTCGCCAAGCTACCCAAGCCTTATGAGCTGGTCTCCCCAAGGTTATTATTACCACGAGTAGGTCTTTGGCAATGGTCTGTATTATTTATCCTCTGCCCCTCCTCCCAGTTAGCACAGCCTGGCCTAGCTGGGTCCCTACACCTGGGCTGGACAATGGAGCCTAGCAGAGGCGTCAACTTCTGGTGTTAGAATATAGATATTCAGGCCTGTCTGCAAAGGCCTGTACTTTAAGAATTTAGGGGTATTCTTATCACTTGGCTAGTTCTAGAGGTATAAAAGAAAAAATCAAAATCACTGTCTGCTGGTGTAAGGGCCTTCTCTTACTGTGACAGTTTGAGGCCCTGTGCTTAGGCTAAGGCCTTTGGCTAAGCAGCAGAGGCAGCCATAAGCTAGGAAGCAAACAGTCACATCCTCACATTCCAAACTAGTCACATTGAAATAAGGTGCTATTGGGCTGTCAGGCACTATCAGGACAGGATTGTATTCCTATCACTTCCAGAGAAAGGGAAGTGCCTAGAAAATGTAAAAGGAAACTTAGTTTGATAGCATCCTGTTTGGCAAGAACTCACTTATCAATAGCTGGGATGTGAAATCCTCACTTCTGTATTGTTTTGTCATTATACTTCCCACTTTGCTATTGTTTATTTGCATGGTCTCTGTCTGGTTCTGTGATTGTTTCTGTCTGCTGTATAATTAATTTTGCTGGGTGTAATCTAATTATTGTGGTGGGATATAATTGGTTAGCTAATCATGTTACAATATGTTAGGATTGGTTAGTTAAATTTCAGCAGAATGATTGGTTAAGGTATAGCTAAGAATATTACTATATAAATTAGGGGCAAACAGGAAGTAAGTTGGGATTCGAAAATAAGGAAAAAGGAACTTGGATTTAAGCTTGCTGGAAGTTCACCCCAATAAACATCGAATTGTTTGCACCTTCGGACTTCGGGTATTGTTGCTCTCTGTTCATGCGAGAAGGACCAGGGAAGTGGGAGAGTGAAGGAATAAGCTCTCTAACATCTGGCGCTAGTGGGAGCTTGACCCCCACTGCCCCGGCCCCGCCCCAACTCCACTCCTGCCCCGCCCCGACTCCACCCCCGCCCCGCCCCCTCCTGTCCCTGCCCACCCCCATTCCAACCCCTTCCCCAAAGTGCCCGCCCCAGGTCCGCCCCCTCCCTGCCCGTATTGGACTCGTTCCCCAAATCCCTGCCCTGGCACTGCCTCTTCCCTGCCTCCTCCCCTGAGCGCTCCACATTCCGCTCCTCCCCCGTCCCTCCCAGAGCTTGTTACTCCATGAAATAGCTGTTTCACGGCACCAAGCGCTGGGAGGAGAAGCGGGGATGCAGCGTGCTCAGGGGAGGAGGCGGAGGCGGAGGTGAGGTGAGCTGGGGCGGGGAGCTTGGCTGCTGGTGGGTGCAGAGCACCCACCAATTTTTCCCCGTGGGTGCTCCAGCCCCAGAGCACCCACGGAGTTGGCGCCTATGGAGCCCAGCTCATTCGAAATGACAAATGGCTTTGATCCTTTTCCTGGCAGCCCACATTACCCATAAGCGAATGGGGAGGCGGTGAGAGCTGTACAGACAGCCAAGAAAATCCTGCAGCAGGAAGATCCATTCCTTGCTCTTTTGGGCTACAGATCAGCATTGATAACAGCTCCTGGCTGTTGTCCAGCACAAGGCAGCTCAGAGCTATTGTTTGGACTTTGCAAAGCCTAGCTCCCAAGTGGCAAGGCACGAAGAGGGGCCAAATCAGATAAAGGCACAAAGAGCTTACGGAGGCTTTTACAACCGACCTCGTTCAGCTCAAGAAGTGCCAGGGTTAGCGCCCAGGGGCTGCTTTTGGGTGAAACAGGATGGAGAGAAACATGGGAGAACTCCAGAATTCATCGCCAAGCCCACCAGTGGAGAGTGCCTCAGGAATCATAACACACCTGACCCGGCGGGGGGGGAGGGGGCATCTCCATGACCCCACCAAGGAGACGCAGGGGCTATCTAGAGGCCAAACTATGTTTTCTCTCAATCAGTCGGGGCAAAGGAGAACTCAGGGAAGTGGGGAGGAATCACAAGTAAATCAGAATTAGTTGTTCTCCACTGACAGAGCCTGGGATCCTAATAATACTCCCGTTGCAGGTAACGATGGACATTTCTGAAAGTGCAGAATCTGGAATAGAAAACACAAGGCCATAGAACCCAGCCCCTCCATCCATTCCCTGTCCTGTGGCTCTATTCGCAGCCTCTGCCAGCCAAAGTGTGGAGGAAAAGTTCTTCAGCTGTTTAGCCACATCTGTCACATGGGCAGTGAGCCCCGGTAACTGGAGCCAGAGTGGGAGTTGGCTGGGTCAGGATACAGGGAGGTCAGAACTAGGAGTCAGATGCTGGGGTCATGCCAGGTCAGGTGGCAGGAAATCATGCCATGGGAGCAGGAAGCAGGAGGCCCGCAGTCCAGAGTGGGGCGGAGCCCAGTTGTTCAGAGAGCTCCTTGAGCCTGCTGCTGGCTTAAGCAGGGTCAGTGGGTCTGGACACTGCTCTGGATGCTAGGGCTGGGCTTCCTGGGTCCCAGGAGAGCAGGTGTCAGCAAGCTGCCAGGGAGAGGGCTGCTCCATAGGCTCAGCTTTGAGACTGGGGGTCGTGACAAGCTCAGGTGGGCGCCTTGTGCGATCTCTGCTCACTGGCTTGAGTTCCAGCTTGCTGCCTTGTGTTGGCTTCTCCCCCGCTCCTTGCTGCCTTGCGTTGGCTTCTCCCCCAGCTCCTTTCTGGCTGCCGGTCTTTGCTCTTGGCAGCAGCTCCGTTCTTGTCACTTCACCTTGTTGACCGGAACCGGCTGCCTGGTGTTTTACATGACAGCTCCCTTCCTCCTTCCAGCCTGCATCTGTTCCTCCATCTGGCAGCCTGTTTCCTGCCACTGCACTCACGCCTTACCCCCGCACGGGTCACTCATGAGGGGCTGTGAATGGCTTCTTGGATCCCGCAGAGACTCGCTAGTTACTGTCCTCATGGAACTTCCTTCAGCCTCCCCTCTGCTTCCCTAACCCCTGCTGTGCCTCTTGCTGCCCCATCCTGGGCGAGCCCCCGCCCCCATTCCCTCTCTGACCTGGCCTCTCCCTGTCCGCTCTGTTCCTGGCACCCCCAGCCATTGGGTCCCTAGCCACTAGCCATGTCCCTCCTTTTCTGGTGCTGGGTACTGCCCCACTGGGGACTGGCCTCTCCTCCAGTGCTGGGCAGCCTCCCTCTGGCTCCTCCAGCACTTTGCATCACTGACTGAGTGGCCAGCCAGCAGCTGGAGCTCCACCTGAGGCAGGGGGAGCTCCCCCGAAAGTTGTGCTGGGTTAAGCTCACCCTGGAGTCTGGGCAGTTCTCTGGGCCCTTCTCCCCAGTGCAGCTGGGTTGCGGACCCAGGGAGGGGCAGCTGCAGCCGGACAGGCTCACAGCTCACCCTCCACCCGGGCTGCAGTGAGTCCCTGCTGGGCACATGACAGCACCAGCTTAGCACAGTACCAGCAGGGACTCTGTGCCAGGCCTGGGGCAGCTGAGCTCTGAGCAGAGTCCAGGGAGGTGACCCCAGGCCCACGTGTGTTCCCCAGCCCCGCTGGAGCTGCTGGCCAGAAGCCTCCTGCAGCCTCCCTCAGCACGTCAGGCTATGCCCAGCTCTGGTACTGACCCCTTCCAGCCCTGACCCCACCTCCTGACTCTCTGGTTTCGGCCTCTGGCCACCCCTGCACTCCGGCTACTGTTCTGGTTCTGGCCGGCCTCTGTTCTCAGTTCTGACCCTGGCCTGGCCCCTGAGCTCATCTCCAGGACCCCTGATCTCATCCCCTGATCTCATCTCATCTCCCTGCCCTCAGCCTCAACTCCATCTGGCATTGCATGCTGCTCCAACCATTAGGCCTGTCTGTCAGGAGGTCTCACCAGGCACACCTTTTCAAAAACTAATTCTCAATACCCTGCAGCTGCTCCCATTGTTCCTTCCACCCAAGAAGCCCCCCATCCCCAAGCCCTGGCTGTATAACTGCTCCCTCCAAGCACTCAGCCATGGGCTTACCCCCGGCCTGAGCTGCGGGCTGCCTTTCTGGCTGGCCAGAGGCCAAGTTAGCCCCTCAGCCCTGGGCAGACCTGGTTTCTCACACCTCGGGCACTGTGCCTGCTTGTGTCCCGTTCTCCTCAATGTCCCCTCCCCTTTCCTCCCCCCGCACACCCTCGCCCCCAGGCTTGGGCCATCCCTGGTGGGGTCTGCTGCGGTGGAATGGAATTTGTTTGTGATTCCTCTGTGTGCTGTGGTTTCCCCCTGCCCCATGCATGACAACAGGGGTCGGTCTGCACTTGGGGTGTGTCACCAGCCATCTGAGCCGAATCTGACCCAAATCACAGAAGAGCCAGCCAGCGGATGTGTGAGCTGAGCTGGAGCGCCAAGGGGAAAGGGGACAGGGAGAGCGCCAGGGAGAAGGGCTAAGAGAGGCACTGTCCATTGTGGCTTAGCTGGTCTGAACAGGCTGGATCCTGGCTTGAGCTCTGCCTCTCGGTGCTGAGCTAAGGACATTTGGACTCTGTGGCCAGGTGCCTTGTTTGGGACAGGCTGCCAGCAGGGCTGTAGTGCACCCTGGCAGTATTGCGCCTCCCATAGGAGTGATGGAGAGAGACAGGGAGCTGGTGCCAAAGACCTGGTGTTGGAGGCCACAAGCCTGTCCCGTGGAAGTGTGAGGCCCTGGGGCCTGGCTCACTGCAGGGGTCACCCCCAGGAGCCTGGTAACAGGCTGGGGCACTGACCAGGCCTTAAATTTACCTGTATGCCATTCCTGGGGTGCCGCCAGGGGTCCCTTTCCCAGGGCCCAGTCTCAGGCCAGTCCCCGTTGGGCTCCTCTTCAGACCCGGACCTATGGTCCACAAACTCCTCTGCCAGCTGGCCAGCGCCCACAGCTCCCTAGGTTCTTGGCCACACGTGATGCTCCTGGAGCTGCTCTGACCCAGCCAGGTTATCTGAATCCTCTAGGACAATAAGCCCTGTGCCCGTACCCCCGTGCAGAGAGATTCTCCCTTCGGCTTCCAAACAGGCAGGGGCGGCCTGGGATCCAGCAATATTCAGGGCTCGGGGTCCCAGCTTCACCAATGTTTGGGGCCAGATCTCTCTCCCGGCCCTGCCTGTCTCCCACACGTGCCTCCCCCGAGTGCCCCTGGCCCCCACTTGCTGCCCCTGTGCGCTTCCCCTGGTTCCCGGAGCTTCCCTGCTTCTCCCCTACAGCTCCGCACTGCCACTGCACTGCTGGTTCCCTAGTCCTAGTGCCTCCCATCCACTAGTGTTAGGGCAGGCTGACCCAGCCCCTGCCCTTCCACCTCGGACCCTTCCCTTTTCCAGCAGGACCCTCCACCAGCAGAGGCCCCCCCTGGCCCGCAGTCACCACTCCTGTCCCACACTGGGCAAGGGGCAACCACATCCCCCACCCCTAGTGAGGCTACAGTGAGGGTCAGCAGCAGGGGAGGAGACGCACATGTGATGGCAGCCCCCCACCCAGCACCCACCACAGAGGGGGCTTCCTCGACATGAGAGGGGCCCTAGGAGCACATGCAGTGACTGTGGTGTGAGCTGAGTGTGCTGCCAGAGGAGAGAGCCCCTCCCCCGGAGCTTGTTGCTGCCATCCTTCTCTCTGGCCCCATCCCCGGAGCAGCCTGCCTGCACCCCAAACTCCTCATCCCCACCCTTGCCCCAGAGCGCTCACATTTTTACATTATTTTAAAAATATATATCTGCTTATGAGGCAGGTTTGGGGTATGTGTGATGTTATTTACATGAACTGTGATCGTATAGATCATTGTTGCAACCAAGGTCCTAAAGTGGCACCAAACCTTGTACAAAGTAGGTCAAGTAAGGTGTCCATGAAAAGGTTATGATTTGCTGGTTATGATTATGCTATCTGTATGCATGTATCATTTTTGTATTTAAAGTTATAAGTACTGGCTCTATACTGTCTGTATTTCAAACTTGTGCTATGCTTTGGGTGACACCCCAGACAATTTGGCATCAGCACTGCCTAGCCTGCTTGATGGGCCCATTAAGGACCATCAGCTATACAACTGACCCATTGAGAGAAGGCAGATACTCCTTATGATGCAGCAAGGCATGCAAGGGCATGCCTATGGCGAGAACTCTAAGGTTTTTCCATGCCATGTGCTGGGTAGCTTGTGTTTGGAACAAAGGAAGCACAAGCCACATGGCAAAAGGACTATAAAAGGCAGCGGCATCATCTCTATTTTGTCTTCAATCCTGCTTCTTACTTCTGGAGGGACCTTGCTGCAAACTGAAGTTCTAAACAAAGGACTGAATGACCCATCCAAGCTGTGGACGTACTCCAGAGACTTGATTTGAACCTGCAGTTTATTCTATCACTGGTACAAGCCTGAACCAAGAACTTTGCCATTACTGTATGTAATTGATTACTTTGACCAATTTTAACTCTCATCTATATTTCTTTCTTTTTATAAATAAATGTTTAGATTTTAGATTCTAAAGGATTGGCAACAGTGTGATTTGTGGGTAAGATCTGATTTGTATATTGACCTGGGTCTGGGGCTTCATCCTTTGGGATCGGGAGAACCTTTTTTCTTGTACTGTGGTATTGGTTTTCATAACCATTCATCCCCATAAGAAGCGCTGCTGGTGATGATACAAGGGAACTGGAGTATCTGAGGGAATTGCTTGTATGACTTCTGGTTAGCCAAAGGGATAAAACTGAAGTCCTCTCTGTTTGGCTGGTTTGGCGTGCCTTAATAGTAAAGGAACTCCAGCTTTGGGCTGTAACTGCCCTGCTCTAAGCAATTTGTCCTGAATTGATACTCTCAGTTGTGTCCTACCAGAGGCCGCTTCATTACAGGGGAGCAGGATATGGACCTGTTCTGGGCACCACCAAAAATTATACAAACCTGCCACGTCTGCACGCAGGTCACCACTGGGGCCTTTTCCTAGCAGTGGATCCTCTTTGAACGGTTCATAGTCCCCAGTCAGCACCCCGTCCATCTGGCCATGCGGCTCTATGGGACGGAGCAAGAGGATGTGACAGCCAGTCCGGTCCACAGAGTCAAATCACAGGCCATCAGAGTTACTGAGGTCACATCTGTATTCCCCTCCCCGCCAACTGGGGCAGCAATTTGATATCTCAGTTCCCTGTGGAATGGGCATCCCAGGGCTTTCCCCCATGTGGCTCATGGTGGCTTATCTTGCCCCTGTGCTCCTCTGGCTCCAGTTCATGCTTTTGCTGCTTCTGGGGTTTTTCTGTTATTTCTTCTCATGATTTTGCTCCTTCTAACAATCAGCTCATGCCCTCTTGTGGTCCACTACATCCTTCACTCCTGGCTCCAACTCCCATCACTTCAGCTCTATTGAAGGGGAGCCAGGCTGTGAGGGGTGCCCGACAGAAGCCTCTGTTGCTCTTGGACCCTCCTGCCCCTTCAACCAATCATTGTTCTCCAGCCATGCAATCAGCTGCGCCTTGTTGAGTTCCCAGCTACTTAATCCTCTCTCCCTGCACAGGTCTGTGATGCCCTTCCTGGGAGATGGTTCTACCCCATTTCCTTTGACAACATGCTTTACTGCCACATGTCACTTATTGCAAAATGCTACTGGTGCGTTCAGCATCCCACCCCTGCCATCACTTTTTACAGATCCCCAAGAGATCTTCCCTTGTTATGTTGTATGTGAGCCTTACTGTTTTGCATGAATGCTGTGTGTGCCTCAGTTTCCCTGTGTAATGCACCAATGTCAGGGTAGACGGAATAAGGGGGTGTGACTTTTGTGGGAGCTGATCCAGCTGCCTGCACAGATGCTATGGCCCCCCCCTTGGTAAACTGAGACCCAGGAGGGGGATGCAACCAGGTGACCCTTGGCCCGAGAAGCGAGACAAAGGCCGGAGGAGTAACAGGCAGGGCAGGGGCCAGGCAGCTGGAAGCGAGTCAGTCTCAGCTGGCTTGGGGTGCAGGAGGAGGGCCAGAGCCCTTGTTCTGGGCTACCCTCCCCCCAAGATGGACTTGGCTGAAAGTCACTGATTTCTGTGCTAATAAGTTCTGTTCTACTCTGTCTTCCTGTTGACTAAGAAACCTTCTGTTTTATTGGCTGGCTGAGAGTCACGTCTGACTATGGAGTTGGGGTGCAGGGCCCTCTGGCTTCCCCAGGAGCCCCACCCAGGCGGACTCGCTGCGGGAAGTGCCCAGTGTGGAAGGGGATGCTGAATGCTCCGAGGTTAGACCCAGGAAGGTCAAAGCTGTGTAAGTTTCTTGCCCTGGAAACAGTATGCTCAGAGAGAGGAGGCATGCTCCCCCGGAGTCCTGGCTGGCTTTGTATGGAGTAGTTCCAGAGCATCGCCCTGGTGATTCCGTGACACCTGGTGGCGAAGGTGGGATAAACAGCACCACATAGACAGAGCATCCTGCAGTAAGTGACTGGGGAGCAGTAAAATGAAGGGGGCGTGCTGAAGGCTCAGAGAGACGCAGTTCCAGGAGACCGAGGAGCCTATGGCTTAACCCCGAGAGAGAGTGGACCTCTGAGAAGGGCTGTTGCACTGAAGGGGTTCCTCCCAGTGATTGCGAGGAGCTGAGATCTCACTGGCAGGTGCTTTTGGATCCAGATGCCAGATTGAAATCTGCTTTTGTCACCCCTTTGGAGCTGTACAAGTCCCTGGTCCTCCCTTTCGGCCTGAAGGAGATGCACATCACCTACCAGCGCCAGGTGGATCAGTTACTGAGGGGGATGGAGAATTTTACCCTAGTAGACATGGATGATATTTGTGCCATTAGGCAGACCTGGAAGGACCAGGTGTCCCAGGTGAAGAGGGGGTTGAGTCACCTCCAGGATGCAGGACTGATTGTAAAAGCTGGGAAGTGCAAGGTGGGGAGTGGCTGCCTAAAGCCAGAGTTGGCCAAGGTGGGGGCAATCAGAGACTGGCCTGCTCTGCAGACTAAGAAACAGCCTTCAGGCATATATCGGGATGACGGAGGTACTACTGGAGGTTTGTGTCAGCTCCCATTCCTGAGCTATGCAAGAAGGGTAAGTCAGACAAGCTGGTCTGAACTGGGCAGTGCCAGAGGGCTCTCTGCACCCTGAAAGAGGATCTGATCAAGGGCCCAGTGCTGGGAAACGCAGACTTTGACAAGCTCTTAATGGTGTTCACCGATGCCCCAGACACAGGTTTGGACACGGTGCAGAGGCAGGCCAATGCAAAGGGGGGAGAAACACCCCATTATGTACCTGAGCAGGAAGCTGCTGCCCTCGGAGCAGGGCTATGAAGCCATAAAGAAGGAATGCCTGGCTCTGGGATGGCTCTTAAAAGGCTGCAGCTGGATCTATTTGGGCAGTGCTTCACTGTGTACAAGGACCACTCACCCTGCCATGGTTACACCAGATGAGAGGGTCCAATGCCAAGCTCCTGAGGTGGAATCTGTCCTCCCAGGATTATGAGATGGAGGTGGTCCACATTAAGGTGAGTAAAAATGTTACAGCTGATGCTTTGTCCCGGAGAGCGGGGCCTGAACTTCCCCAGGTCACTCGCTAAAATGACCCTGCTCAGTTTGGTCTCAAAGAGGGGAGAAATGTGACCATGCGGGGATTTTCCCTTGTTATGTTTTATGTGAGCCTATGTGAGACTTACTGTTTTGCATGAATGCTGTGCGTGCCTCAGTTTCCCTGTGTATTGCACCAACGTATAGGTGGTGGGAATAAGGGGGTGTGACTTTTCCGGGGCTGCTCCAGCTGCCTGCACTGATGCTATAGCTGCTCCTTCATAATCTGAGACCCAGGAGGGGGATGTGACCAGGTGACTCTTGGCCCGGGAAGTGAGACAAAGGCCAGAGGATGAGCAATGGGCAGGGCAGGGGCCAGGCAGCTGGAAGCGAGTCAGTTTTGGATGGCATGGGGTGCAGGGGAAGGACCAGAGTCCTGGCCCTGGGCTCCCCTCCTCCCAAGATGGACGTGGCTGAAAGTCACTGATTTCAGTGCTAGCAAGCTCTGTTCTATGCTGTGTTCCTGTTGACTAATAAACCTTCTGTTTTACCAGCTGGCTGAGAGTCCCATCTGACTGCGGAGTTGGTGTATGGGGCCCTCTGGTTTCCCCAGGACTCCTCCCGGGCGGACTCACTGTGGGAAGTGCACGGTGTGGAAGGGGATGCTGAATGCTCCGAGGTCAGACCCAGGAAGGTGGAAGCTGTGTAAGCTTCTTGGCTTACAGACAGAATGCTCAGAGAGAGGAGGCTCCCCCAGAGTCCTGACCTGGCTTTGTAGGGAGTAGTTCTTCTTCGAGTGATTGCTCATGTGCATTCCAATAGGTGTGCTTGATCACCGGAAAGCTTTTCCCCTAGTGGTACCCGTCGGGTCGGCTGTGGAGATCCCTGGAATGGCGCCTTTATGGCGGTGTATTAGTCCCTGTCGACCCTCTGCCTGCTCAGTTCCTTCTTACTGCCCTGAGGGTCATTGGAACAGCTGTCTCTTGCATCTGCAAGTGTCTTACCTAGTGTTTCCCTTTGTTTGTGTAAATAGTTATTAGTCAGTTAGTTGTTAATAGTTGTAGGTTAGTTTAGTGTACTTCAGGGGGCTCTCCCCCCGTTCTATTCTCCCCGGCGCCAAGGCATGCAAGAGGTGGCGAAACCTATGCCCACAAGTGATTCGCACGCTGCCTGTCTCAAGTGCCTCAGGGAGGGCCATCAGACAGATAAGTGCCCAATTTGCAGAAGCTTCAGACACAGGACTAAGAGACTATCATTTGAAGCTCCTTCTGATAGAGTTGACCCTTCAGCCACAGCCAGAGCTGGCACCGGCATCCGCGGTGCGCAGCGCACCTGCCTCGGTGCGGGATGTCCCAGCACCAAGGAAGGACTCCGCCAGGGAGCACCTGCGCTGCTCCCCAGCCCGCAAGTCCCTGGTGCCACATAAGAAAAAGAAAATGGACAGGGGACGTTCCCCTGCCAAGAAACCGCGGGGGGACTCCAGTGGGGTGTGTCCTCCAGCAGGACACCCTCGATCTGGTCCTCAAGAACCGGTGCCGTTGACTCCAGCCCCAGGGGCTGAGCCATTGAGTCCATCGAGAACAGACTCCCCTACCTGGGACAATTTGGAGGAACGACCTCCCCTCCACTCCGGACCCCTATGAGGTGGCTTGAGACCTCATTGCCATGATGGTGCAGTACCCAGCCCCGCAGGTGCGGGGCCCTGCTTCGCAAGCTCAGGCACCGCAAGTAGCACCAGCAACGGCACTGACTGCGGTGTCGAACCTGGCACCACAGGCGGCTCCTACATCCGTTGGGGCAACGATGGTGGAACCGATGGCGGCACTGCCGTTGATTCATCATTGGGGGAAGCCCATGATGTTGCGGCGCCATTCACTGTCTCCCCAGTACAGCTCGCCAGCACCATTGGGCTCCGCTCCCCCGTGGTCGGATACAGAATATTCGTCCGAGTCAGAGGCCGAGTCTTCTGTCTCCCGATGCAGCCACCACCGGTCCTGGTCCCAGCACCAATCCCAGCACAGTAGGCCAGCAGAACAACCGACACCAGCGATCACTTGGCCACCCCAGTGGCAGGGCCCAGTACAATGGCCCTTTTGGACCCCTTGGGCCTACCACAAGGCTCAGGGATCCAGGCCAGTATCGGTAATGTCGGCACCCCGTACCCCTCCATCAGTGACGTCGCTGGCATGCTATACCCCTTGGGCCCGTGAGGATCCCGAACGTGACAGGCCTGCTGAGCTGTCACAGGCAAGCGCAGCCCATGCTCCACCGACATCAGTGACATTAAAGCTGCCTCCAGTTCGTGTGAGCTCCGAGGTACCTGATCCAACCTCCAGAGAACCAGAAGGGCAGGAAGACCCCATAGAATCATACAATCATAGAATATCAGGGTTTGAAGAGACCTCAGAGGTCATCCAGTCCAACCCCCTGCTCAAAGCAGGACCAATCGCCAACTAAATCATCCCAGCCAGGCCTTTGTCAAGCCTGACCTTAAAAACTTCTAAGGAAGGAGATTCCACCACGTACCTAGGTAACACATTCCAGTGTTTCACCACCCTCCTAGTGAAAAAATTTTCTTAATATCCAACCTAAACCTCCCCCACTGCAACTTGAGACCATTACTCCTCGTTCTGTCATCTGTTACCACTGATAACAGTCTAGATCCATCCTCTTTGGAACCCCCTTTCAGATAGTTGAAAGCAGCTATCAAATCCCCCCTCATTCTTCTCTTCTGCAGACTAAACAATCCCAGTTCCCTCATCCTCTCCTCATAAGTCATATGTTCCAGTCCCCTAATCATTTTTGTTGCCCTCTGCTGGACATTTTCGAATTTTTCCACATCCTTCTTGTAGTGTGGGGCCCAAAACTGGACACAGTACTCCAGATGAGGCCTCACCAATGTCAAATAGAGGGGAACGATCATGTCCCTTGATCTGCTCGCTATGCCCCTACTTATACAGCCCAAAATACCATTGGCCTTCTTGGCAACAACAGCACACTGCCGACTCATAACCAACTTCTCGTCCACTGTAACCCCTAGGTCCATTTCTGCAGAACTGCTGCCTAGCCATTTGGGCCCTCGTCTGTAGCGGTGCATGGGATTCTTCCATCCTAAGTGCAGGACTCTGCACTTGTCCTTGTTGAACCTCATCAGATTTCTTTTGGCCCAATCCTCTAATTTGTCTTGGTCACTCTGTATCCTATCCCTACCCTCCAGCATATCTACCTCTCCTCCCAGTTTAGTGTCATCTGCAAACTTGCTGAGGGTGCAATCCACACCATCCTCCAGATCATTAATGAAGATATTGAACAAAACCGGCCCGAGGACTGACCGTTGGGGCACTCTGCTTGATACCGGCTGCCAACTAGACATGGAGCCATTTGGGGGGGGAGGGACAGCTCAGTGGTTTGAGCATTGGCCTGCTAAACCCAGGGTTGTGAGTTCAATCCTTGAGGGGGCCATTTAGGGATCTGGGGCAACTATGGGGGATTGGTCCTGCTTTGAACAGGGGGTTGGACTAGATGACCTCCTGAGGTCCCTTCCAACCCTGATATTCTATGATTCTATGACCACTACCCGCTGAGCCCAACAATCTAGCCAGCTTTCTATCCGCCTTATAGTCCGTTCATCCAGGCCATACTTCTTTAACTTACTGGCAAGAATACTGTGGGAGACCGTGTCAAAAGCTTTGCTAAAGTCAAGGAATAACACCTCCACTGCTTTCCCCTCATCCACAGAGCCAGTTATCTCGTCATAGAAGGCAATTAGATTAGTCAGGCATGACTTGCCCTTGGTGAATCCTTGCTGACTGTTCCTGATCACTTTCCTCTCCTCTAAGTGCTTCAGAATTGATTCCTTGAGGACCTGCTCCATGATTTTTCCGGGGACTGAGGTGAGGCTGACTGGCCTGTAGTTCCCCGGATCCTCCTTCTTCCCTTTTTTAAAGATGGCACTACATTAGCCTTTTTCCAGTCGTCCGGGACCTCCCCCAATCGCCATGAGTTTTCAAAGATAATGGCCAATGGTTCTGCAATCCCATCCACCAACTCCTTTAGCACCCTCGGATGCAGCGCATCTGGCCCCATGGACTTGTGCTCTTACAGATTTTCTAAATAGTCCCAAACCACTTTTTTCTCCACAGAGGGCTAGTCACCTCCTCCCCATGCTGTGCTGCCCAGTGCAGCAGTCTGCGAGCTGACCTTGTTCGTGAAGACAGAGGCAAAAAAAGCATTGAGTACATTAGCTTTTTCCACATTCTCTGTCACTAGGTTGCCTCCCTCATTCAGTAAGGGGCCCACACTTTCCTTGACTTTCTTCTTGTTGCTAACATACCTGAAGAAACCCTTCTTGTTACTCTTAGCATCTCTTGCTAGCTGCAGCTCCAGGTGTGATTTGGCCTTCCTGATTTCACTCCTGCATGCCCGAGCAATATTTTTATACTCTTTCCTGGTCATTTGTCCAATCTTCCTCTTCTTGTAAGCTTCTTTTTTGTGTTTAAGATCAGCAAGGATTTCACTGTTAAGCCAAGCTGGTCACCTGCCATATTTACTCTTCTTTCTACTCATCAGGATGGTTTGTCCCTGTAACCTCAATAAGGATTCTTTAAAATACAGCCAGCTCTCCTGGACTCCTTTCCCCTTCATGTTATTCTCCCAGGGGATCCTGCCCATCAGATCCCTGAGGTTGTCAAAGTCTGCTTTTCTGAAGTCCAGGGTTCGTATTCTGCTGCTCTCCTTTCTTCCTTTTGTCAGGATCCTGAACTCGACCATCCCATGGTCACTGCCTCCCAGGTTCCCATCCACTTTTGCTTCCCCTACTAATTCTTCCCGGTTTGTGAGCAGCAGGTCAAGAAGAGCTCTGCCCCTAGTTGGTTCCTCCAGCACTTGCACCAGGAAATTGTCCCCTACACTTTCCAAAAGCTTCCTGGATTGTCTGTGCACCGCTGTATTGCTCTCCCAGCAGATATCAGGGTGATTGAAGTCTCCCATGAGAACCAGGGCCTGTGATCTAGTAACTTCCGTTAGTTGCCGGAAGAAAGCCTCGTCCACCTCATCCCCCTGATCCGGTCGTCTACAGCAGACTCCCACCACGGCATTGCCCTTGTTGCTCACGCTTCTAAACTTAATCCAGAGACACTCAGGTTTTTCTGCAGTTTCATACTTAAGCTCTGAGCAGTCATACTGCTCTCTTACATACAATGCAACTCCCCCCCACCCCCCTTTTCTGCCCTGCCTGTCCTTCCTGAACAGTTTATATCCATCCATGGCAGTACTCCAGTCATGTGAGTTATCCCACCAAGTCTCTGTTATTCCAGTCACAACATAATTCCTTGACTGTGCCAGGACTTCCAGTTCTCCCTGCTTGTTTCCCAGGCTTCTTGCATTTGTGTATAGGCACTTGAGATAACTTGCTGTTTGTCCTGCTTTCTTAGTATGAGGCAGGAGCCCACCCCTTTCGTGTTCTCGTGCTCGAGCTTCCTCCCAGTATCCCACGTCCCCACTTACCTGAGGGCTTTGGTCTCCTTCCCCGGTGAACCTAGTTTAAAGCCTTCCTCACTAGGTTAGCCAGCCTGCTTGCGAAGATGCTCTTCCCTCTCTTCGTTAGGTGGAGCCCGTCTCTGCCTAGCACTCCTCCTTCTTGGAACACCATCCCATGGTCAAAGAATCCAAAGCCTTCTCTCCGACATCACCTGCGTAGCCATTCGTTAACTTCCACGATTCGACGGTCTCTACCCAGGCCTTTTCCTTCCACGGAGAGGATGGACGAGAACACCACTTGCACCTCAAACTCCTTTATCCTTCTTCCCAGAGCCACATAGTCCACAGTGATCTGCTCAAGGTCATTCTTGGCAGTATCATTGGTGCCCACGTGGAGAAGCAGGAAGGGGTAGTGATCTGAGGGCTTGATGCGTCTCGGCAGTCTCTCTGTCACATCGTGAATCCTAGCTCCTGGCAAGCAGCAGACTTCTCGGTTTTTCTGGTCGGGGTGGCAGATAGATGACTCAGTCCCCTTGAGAAGAGAGTCCCCGACCACTACCACTCACCTCCTTCTCTTGGGTGTGGTGGTCGTGGAACCCCCATTCCTAGAATCATAGAATCATAGAATCATAGAATATCAGGGTTGGAAGGGACCCCAGAAGGTCATCTAGTCCAACCCCCTGCTCAAAGCAGGACCAATTCCCAGTTAAATCATCCCAGCCAGGGCTTTGTCAAGCCTGACCTTAAAAACCTCTAAGGAAGGAGATTCTACCACCTCCCTAGGTAACGCATTCCAGTGTTTCACCACCCTCTTAGTGAAAAAGTTTTTCCTAATATCCAATCTAAACCTCCCCCACTGCAACTTGAGACCATTACTCCTCGTTCTGTCATCTGCTACCATTGAGAACAGTCTAGAGCCATCCTCTTTGGAACCCCCTTTCAGGTAGTTGAAAGCAGCTATCAAATCCCCCCTCATTCTTCTCTTCTGCAGGCTAAACAATCCCAGCTCCCTCAGCCTCTCCTCATAACTCATGTGTTCCAGTCCCCTAATCATTTTTGTTGCCCTTCGCTGGACTCTCTCCAATTTATCCACATCCTTCTTGAAGTGTGGGGCCCAAAACTGGACACAGTACTCCAGATGAGGCCTCACCAATGTCGAATAGAGGGGAACGATCACGTCCCTCAATCTGCTCGCTATGCCCCTACTTATACATCCCAAAATGCCATTGGCCTTCTTGGCAACAAGGGCACACTGCTGACTCATATCCAGCTTCTCGTCCACTGTCACCCCTAGGTCCTTTTCCGCAGAACTGCTGCCTAGCCATTCGGTCCCTAGTCTGTAGCTGTGCATTGGGTTCTGACCCTGCACTTATCCTTATTGAACCTCATCAGATTCCTTTTGGCCCAATCTTCCAATTGGTCTAGGTCCTTCTGTATCCTATCCCTCCCCTCCAGCGTATCTACCACTCCTCCCAGTTTAGTATCATCCGCAAATTTGCTGAGAGTGCAATCCACACCATCCTCCAGATCATTTATGAAGATATTGAATAAAACCGGCCCCAGGACCGACCCTTGGGGCACTCCACTTGATACCGGCTGCCAACTAGACATGGAGCCATTGATCACTACCCGTTGAGCCCGACAATCTAGCCAGCTTTCTACCCACCTTATAGTGCATTCATCCAGCCCATACTTCCTTAACTTGCTGACAAGAATACTATGGGAGACCGTGTCAAAAGCTTTGCTAACGTCAAGAAACAATACATCCACTGCTTTCCCTTCATCCACAGAACCAGTAATCTCATCATAAAAGGCGATTAGACAGTGCATCTCATGCCTTCCAATCGGCGGAGTCTCCTTCTGTTCCCATCCCTCAGATGTATCATCTAGTCCACTCTCCGCATTAGTACCTATGGAGAGAACATGAAAACGGTTGCTTACCTGTATCTGCACTGCTGGTACATGGACGCTCCCCTTTCTTCTTCTGGAGGTCACATGCTGCCAAATTTCTTCACCGTCCTCCTGTCCCCGCTGCGCAGCCTGCTCTGATTCTTCAGAACATTGTGCCCATAGAAGCATATTCTGACGTCTGTCCAGGAAATATTCAATTTCTCTTATGCAACGCATAATGTTTCCCCAGACCTTGAACCTTCTCTTCCAATATGGAGACCAGCTTGCACTTTGTACAGACAAAGTCGCTTCTGTCCTGTGGAAGAAAGACAAACATGGCACATCCAGTGCAGATCACAACAGCTGAACGCTCACCATCCATATTACCTTCCTTCTACGAGCTTCCACAGGAGTTGTAGTAACTACTCAGAGAAGCTGAAAAGATGTAAGCCTCGGTGGGCTCTCCCCGGGCAAACTCCCAGGCAAACTCCCTCTGTTAGCCTCTCTGCTATTCGCCGCTCAGCTTGGTTCGCAGCTGACTGGCTTTTTATAACAGTCAGGCCCACTCAAGCCTCACCTGGAACAAAGCACTCCCAATTCACACTTTTCAAACAAACAACCAATCAAGCACACGGTCAAACTGTCCCCACAACAGACACTCAGATACTCACCAACACAGCCTCCCTAATGCAGCCCTTAGCGTACCTCCTCTCAGACAGATCCCAGGCAAACTCTGGGAACCTCCTCCTCCTCCTCCTCCATTCTGGGAACCTCTTCCTCCTCCTCACTGGATGAGGCAGTGGCAGGCACCTCCACCACCCTACCACCTATGGACACCAAAGACTCCTGAGCCTGCTTAGGAGGGTGGCCATTAACCTTAACCTCCAGGCAGAGGAGGTTATGGAGGACTCGGATCTGGTGGTGGACATCTTCAGTTCCGAGGGTCCTTCTAGAGTGGCCTTGCCCCTCATAAGGACAATTCAGAACACCACGAAGGTGCTCTGGCAAACTCCAGCCTCTATACCGCCAACAGCTAAAGGGGTTGAGAGACGCTATTTTGTGCCACAAAAGGGCTATGAGCTTTCGTGAGCTACAGCTCACTTCATTGGTGCCACTAGTACTCCTTTTCTTTTTGCGAATACAGACTAACACGGCTGCTACTCTGAAAAGGGCTATGAGCACCTTTTTACCCACCCCCAGCCGGGGACTCTGGTGGTTGATGCGGCAAACCACAAGGAGCGCCAGGGATAGCCAGGTCCCGCACCTAAGTCACGGGATGCCAAGCAGCTGGATCTCTTCGGCCGTAAAGACTATTTGACTGGGGGGCTCCAGCTTCGAGTAGTGAATCAGCAGGCAGTGTTTAGCTGCTACGCCTTTAATTCCTGGAGATCATTGGCTAAGTTCCAGGAGATAATCCCGGCCGACTCTCGCAAGGAGTTTGGCGCGCTCCTTGAGGAGGGTAGAGTAGTGTCTAGGAATGTGCTCCTGACAGCACTGGACACGGTGGACTCTGCGGCTCGAACCATGGCCACCGCCATTGCAAGGAGGTGCAGTGCATGGCTCCAGGTTTTGGGGATTCCACCTGAGGTCCAGAACACCATACTGGACCTCCTCTTTGATTGCTAGGGCCTGTTCGCTCAAAATACGGACACACGCCTGCATAGCCTGAAGGACTCATGGGCGACTCTGAAGTCTCTGGGGCTACACATCCCGGCACCTCAGAGAAAGCCCTTTACGCCTCAGCCCCCATCTCACTTCTACCCTGGGCCTCCTAGGCAAGATCCATCAAGGAGAAAGGGCAGGAATAATAGGAGGCGTTCACCGTAATCCTCCTCAGACCAAGGCCAGGGTTCAGCTAAACAGCCCCTGGTCCCAAGCCAAACTTTTGAAGATGCGCCTGAGGACAGCGCACCAGTCGCCATCTTAGATTCTTCCTCCCCTTTGTGAATCGACTCTCCCTCTTCTACCATGTTTGGTCTCAGATCACGTCAGCCCTCTGGGTCCTTAGCATGGTAGGGCAGGATATACTATCCAGTTCTGTTCCCTCCCGCCCTCCCACCCCCCTTCCCCATCTCTCTTCAGAGACCCCTCTCACAAGCAACTCATTTTGCAGAAGGTACAATCGCTCCTAGCTCTAGGGGTAATAGAGGAGGTTCCTCAGGAATTCAGGAGCAAGGGGTTCTAATCTCTCTATTTCCTCATCCCCAAGAACAAATGGGGGCTTCGGCCTATCCTGGACCTATGAGACTGCAACACATTAATAAAGAAGGTGAAGTTTCGCATGGTCTGTCTGGTCATCATCATTCCCTCCCTGGATCCGGGGGACTAGTACACTGCCCTCGACTTGAAGGACGTGTACTTCCACATTTCTATTATCCCAGCCCACAGACGCTTCCTCAGATTCGTAGTCAGTGGCCAGCACTACCAGTTCAGGGTGCTCCCATTTGGCCTCTCAATGGCCCCCCGGGTGTTCACGAAGTGATGGCAGTCGTGGTGGCCTTCCTCCGCAAGCACCATGTGCAGGTATTCCCGTATCTGGACGACTGGCTCATCAAGGTAAAGT
This sequence comes from Lepidochelys olivacea, assembly GCF_965140295.1. NCBI lineage: Eukaryota > Metazoa > Chordata > Testudines > Cheloniidae > Lepidochelys > Lepidochelys olivacea. The sequence continues at coordinate 51,429,979 of NC_140417.1, forward strand.
CCCAAGCATGGGAGGCAGAACACATATCCCTGGCCCTGGCTATGTTTCACAGGCTGGGTCTTATATTGAACAAGCCCAAGTCCACATTGACCCCTACACAAAGAATAGAGTTCATAGGCGCTCTCTTGGACTCTATGAAGGCAAGGGCGTTCCTTCCGGAACTGCGTTTTAAAGTGCTCACGGACATTATTGAGACCCTGCACTGCTTTCCCACAACCACAGCCAGAAATTGTATGAAGCTATTGGAGCACATGGCAGCCTGTACATACATGGTACAGCATGCCAGGCTGCGCCTTTGGCCCCTTCCAGGCATGGTTAGCACAAGTGCACAGACCGGGCAGGGACCCATTCAACTCAATAGTGACCCTCCCACCTCAGATTCTCAACTCTCTCCAACGAATGGCTGCAACCACAGATGGTTTGTGCGGGAGTACCCTTTACCAAACCCCAACCTACACTCTCCCTGGTCCCGGACGCCTCGGTGCTTGGTTGGGGAGCACATCTGGGCAATATCAGAACCCAAGGCCTCTGGTCCCATACAGATCTATCTCTGCAAATCAACGTAAGGGAGCTGAGGGCGGTTCGCCTGGCATGCCAAGCATTCCAGGCCTGTCTTCAGGGCATGTGCATATCAGTGCTCATAGACAATACTGCAGCAAAATAAGGGGAATTGGGGCTGATTGTGGCTCAGTTCCCCTTTGTCGAGACCAAATGGAGAAACGCTTCCACTTAGCCAGGTACGTGGCTCGAGTGGAGGGTTTATATAAACAAACAGGGTGGTGCTCACTCCTCTCCACTGTGTCGGGAAGCCCTCGTACTGTGAGACTTTTACATCACCCACTCTATACACCTGCAGGTGTCGCATCTTCCAGGGGCACAAAATGAGCTAGTCTACTGCCTCCGTCACTTGTTTCATGGTCACGAATGGTCCCTCAGACCGGACATCGCACTCTCAATTTTCCAGAGGTGGGGCTCTCCCCACATGGACCTGTTCACGATGCAGCGCAACAGGAAGTGCCAGAGGTTCTGCTCCTTCCTGAACCACAGTCCAGGCTCCACCGTGGACACCTTTCACTTGTCATGGATGGGTCACCTGCTGTATGCATTTCCGCCATTCCCCCTCATACACAGAGTACTCCTCAAGACTCGTCGGGAAAGGGCTTCCTTGATCCTCATAGCGCCAGCATGGCCTCACCAGCACTGGTTCACCATGTTATTGAACCTCTCAGTGGACAGACCAGTAGCACTCCCTGTCTGTGCGACCCTAATCACACAAGACCATGGCTATCTGCAACACCCCAACCTGGAGTCCCTCCACTTCATGGCGTGGAAGCTACATGGCTGAACCCTCTTGAGCTTCAGTGCTTGGACTCAGTGAGTGAGGTCCTGTTAGGAAGTAGGAAACCCTCCACTTGAGCCACATACCTGGCTAAGTGGAAGCGTTTCTCCATTTGGTCTCAACAAAGGGGAACTGAGCCACAATCAGCCCCAATTCCCCTTATTTTGGACTATCTTTTATATCTCAAGCACCAAGGGTTAGAGATATCATCCCTGAAGGTACACCTTGCAGCCATTTCAGCCTTTCACTTGGGAACAGTGGGTGGGTCAGTTTTTGGTAACCCCATGGTGGGCAGGTTTCTTAAGGGCTTGGACAGACTTTATCCCCCTGTACGTCAGCCTGTTCCCCAGTGGGACCTCAACCTAGTCCTGTCCTCTCTCGTGGGGCCCCCTTTTGAGCCCATGGCTACCTGTCCTCTCTCCTACCTCTCCTGAAAGGTGGCCTTTCTGGTGGCTATAACCTCCACTAGAAGGGTATCTGAGCTCAGAGCACTGACCTCCGAACCTCCTTATATGGTATTTTATAAGGACAAGGTGCAGCTACGCCCTCACCCTGCATTTCTGCCTAAGGTTGTATCCCAGTTTCATGTGAACCAAGATATATTTTTACCTGTGTTCTTTCCTAAACCCCATGCCACTAACAGGGAGTGCATGTTCCATTCCTTGGACGTTAGACGTGTCTTGGCATTTTACAGTGAATGCACGAAGCCGTTTCGTAAATCACCACAGCTCTTTATTGCTATCGCAGAAAAAATGAGGGGGCTTCCAATCTCATCACAGCGCATTTCGTAATGGATCATGTCCTGCATCAGGACTTGCTATGACCTGGCTAAAGTTCCAGTCCCTCCGCTTATGGCGCACTCTACCAGAGTGCAGGCAGCGTCCGCAGCATTCCTGGCGCAGGTCCCTATCTAGGATATCTCCAAGGCAGCAATGTAGTCTTCAGTCCACACCTTCACTTCACACTATGTCATGACCCAGCAGGCGAGGGATGATGCTGTTTTTGGTAGGGCAGTCCTGCACTCAGCAATCAGGTGAACTCTGACCCCTCCCCCTCGGCAACTACTTGGAAGTCACCTATTGGAATGCACATGAGCAATCACTCGAAGATGAAAAAATGGTTACTTACCTTTCGTAACTGGTGTTCTTCGAGATGTGTTGCTCATGTCCATTCCAAATCCCATTTGCGTCTCTTCTGTCGGAGTGCTCCCGCAAGAAGGGATTGAGCAGGCAGTGGGTCGGCAGGGACCTATATACACCATCATAAAGGCACCACTCCAGGGGTCTCCACAGCCGACGCGACGGGTACCGTTAGGGGAAAAGCTTTCCGGCGATTGTGCACATGGTGCACGCACACACCTATTGGAATGGACATGAGCAACACATCTTGAAGAACAGTTATGAGAGGTAAGTAACTGTTTTTTCCAGATTTCAGAGTAACAGCCGTGTTAGTCTGTATTCGCAAAAAGAAAAGGAGTACTTGTGGCACCTTAGAGACTAACCAATTTATTTGAGCATGAGCTTTCGTGAGCTACAGCTCACTTCATCGGATGCATACCGTGGAAACTGCAGCAGACTTTATATACACACAGAGATCATGAAACAATACCTCCTCCCACCCCACTGTCCTGCTGGTAATAGCTTATCTAAAGTGATCATCAGGTTGGGCCATTTCCAGCACAAATCCAGGTTTTCTCACCCTCCACCCCCCCACACAAATTCACTCTCCTGCTGGTGATAGCCCATCCAAAGTGACAACTCTTTACACAATGTGCATGATAATCAAGTTGAGCCATTTCCTGCAAGGAATTTTCCTCCAGGGCAGATTGGAAGAGGCCCTGGAGGTTTTTCGCCTTCCTCTGTAGCATGGGGCATGGGTCAATTGCTGGAGGATTCTCTGCTCCTTGAAGTCTTTAAACCACGATTTGAAGACTTCAATAGCTCAGACATAGGTGAGAGGTTTTTCGCAGGAGTGGGTGGGTGAAATTCTGTGGCCTGAGTTGTGCAGGAGGTCGGACTAGATGATCATAATGGTCCCTTCTGTCCTTAGTATCTATGAATCTAAAATCAGTGATTTTCAGCCAAATCCATCTTGGGAGGACCCTCCCCCTGTGCCCCAAGCCATCCAAAATTGACTTGCTTCCAGCTGCCTGGCCCCTGCCCTGCCCATTGCTCCTCCTCCGCCCTTTGTCTCGCTTCCTGGAGTCACCTGGTTGCATCCCTGTCATAAATATACAGCTAAGGGTAGCATAATATCCCTCCTTACCTGTAAAGGGTTAAGAAGCTCAGATAACCTGGTTGGCACCTGACCAAAAGGACCAATGGGGAAAGAAGATACTTTCAAATCTGGGAGGCGGGGGGGGAGAAAGGCTTTTGTTTGGTGCTTTGTGGGTGTGTTCTCCCCAGAGACAAAGGGAGATACCAAGCAAGTAATCCAGCTCCCACTGAATATATATCTAATATTACAGAAATAATAAGTAATAACAAGGAAATTCATTAGAGTATCTTTTGTTTTAACTTGTGAATTGTCCCTGTGCTAAGGGGGAAGTTTATCCCTCTTTTTGTAACTTTAAAGTTTTGCCTGGAAGAGAAATCCTCTGTGTTTTGAATCTTTTTGTTACCCTGTAAAGTTATCTTCCATTCTGATTTTACAGAGGTTATTCTTTTATCTTTTTTTAAATAAATTCTTCTTTTAAGAACCTGATTGGTTTTTCATTGTTCTTAAGATCCAAGGGTGGGTCTCTGTTCACCTGTACCAACTGGTGAGGATATTATTCTCAAGGCTGTCCCAGGAAAGGGGGTGTAGGGCTTGGGGGAATATTTTGGGGGAATAGGACGCCAAGGGGTCCTTTCCCTGATTCTTTGTCTAAATCACTTGGTGGTGGCAACATACTGTTCAAGGACAAGGTGAAATTTGTGCCTTCGGAAAGTTTTTAACCTAAGCTGGTAAAAATAAGCTTAGGGGGTTTTGCATGCAGGTCCCCACATCTGTACCCCAGAGTTCAGAGTGGGGAAGGAACCCTGACAATCCCCATCCTGGGTCTCAGGTTACAAAGGGGCAGCTGTAGCATTGGTGCAGGCAGCTGGAGCAGCCTCTGCAAAAGTCACACCCCCTTATTCCCACCACCTAGACATTGGTGTAATACACAGGGAAACTGAGACACGCACAGCATTCATGCAAAACAGAAAGACTCACATTGGCTCACATACCACGTAACAAATGAAAATCCCCATGCCGTCACATCCCCACCTGATGCTGCCCCAGGCTTTTGTCCCCTTTGGTGGTGAGAGGCAGGGAAGTCCTTCTCCCTCTGGTGCAATGCTTGCTAAGTGTCAAGGTCTGGGCAATTGGATCTGCCCTTGTATTCTCAAAATTAGCACTGATATGGGACCTAAGACTGAGATAGTCAGGCGACACCCAGATCTAGGTCTTTCCATCTTCCCTGAGAGAAAACAGCCCCTTTCCACCCAATAGGTAACAATGCCACATAGAGGGGAAACGGAGGAACAACTAGGACGCATAAAAATATTACAGAAAATTCCCACTTCATCACAACCATCTCCTGGCCCCAAGACTCTGGACTGAGGCCTTCCTGCTTCACCCCATCAGCTCTGCACGAGTGCAGCTGAGACAGATTCCTGGGAGAAACTTGTTCCCTCTGCCTGGACTAAGGCAGCCAAGCAGTACTGGCAGTGCTCCCAGGAAGCGGTTTCAAACAGAGGAGTGCTCTTAGTCCGGTGCAGAGTTCCTGGGCCATCCTTCAGCCAGCACCTAGACAGCAGGTTTCAGTATCATCCATGCTGGTCACGCCAGGGCAGCCCACCAGCCTCGTCTCGGGCTCTGCCTCTCTGATCCCTCAATCCCCAGAGAGACCAACCAGCCTCTTACAGAAGCCAGCTCTTTCTCCTCTCCTGGGCACAGCTCAGTCTGTTGTGGCCACAGGCGCCAACTTTTCCCTGCGCCGGTGGGTGCTCGACCCCTCCCCACCCCTGCCCCGCCCCCATCCCAACCCCTTCCCCAAAATCCCTGCCCCAATCCAACCCCCTCCCTGCCCCTATTGGATTCCTTTCCCAAATCCCGGCCCCGGCCCCGCGTCTTCTTCAAGCACACCGCGTTCCCCCTCCTCCCCCCTTCCTCCCAGCACTTGCCGCCATGAAAGAGCTGTTTCGCAGTGGGAAGTGCTGGGAGCTAGGGGGAGAAGTGGGGATACGGCACACTCGGGGCGGAGGCGGAGTGGAGGTGAGCTGGGGCGGGGAGGCGGGCAGCTGCCGGTGGGTGCAGAGTTGGCGCCTATGCTCGTGGCAGGGTCATGGGCCAGCCTGGCTCTGGAGCCCCACAGGGCCCTGCCTCGCCCCAGCTGGGCGTTGATGGGGAAGGAGCCAAAAAACCAAGCATGAGCTGAACTGATTCAAAGGCCTAGCCAGGGGCAGCTCCTTCTGGTCTGATGGGAGGGGACATGGTGCCCCAAGCCCGTTATATACCTCCCCACATGCGCACTGGTGCAGCCTAGCTAGGAGAGTAGTGGGCCCCATAAGAGGGCTACTTGGGACGGGCAGTCCCACAAGGGAGGCTTGCTTGAGGGCAGGGGCTGGGCAGAGCTTTCCTAGGGCTCTGGGAGTCAAGGATCAGTGTGGGCCTGCCCCACGCCCAAGCTTCCCCATCAACCTGCCACCCAGCAGTCTCTGCAAGGAGTTGGATGGACCTGGGGCACAGTCAGGGGAGGAGAAGAAGGGCCCCTCATCACAGGGCTCAACCTGTGCTCATGGGAGAAGAGTCCCTGTTGTGGGGGCACAGCCCCCAGGGCTTGGCTGAACTGGGCTAGTGCAGGTCCCTGGGGTGGGTGGTGCAGACTTCAGGGCTGGGGGAGGCCCCTGGGGCAGGAAAGCAGACCTCAGGGCTCAGCTGGGCTGGGGGAGCCCCTGGGGTGGAGGGCTCAGACCCCAGGGCTGGGCTGGGCTGGGCTGGGGGAGCCCCTGGAGCAGGGGAAGCAGACCCCAGGGTTCAGCTGGACTGGGGGAGCCCCTGGGGTGGGGGGCACAGACCACAGTGCTCGGCTGGGCGGGGGGAGGCCCCTGGGGCGGATGGTGCAGACACCAGGGCTCGGCTGGGCTGGGGGAGGCTCATGGGGTGGAAGGCACAGACCCCAGGTTGAGGGCGGGTGCCCTGGCTGGGGCTGTCTCTGTGTGAGTGGGAGGCGTGTCCCTGAGCGCAGCTGGGGCCCGGGTGTATGAGTGCTGCACCTGGCGCTGCCCAGCATCCATAGCAACAGCCTGGCAACCTGCTCTGGCTTCCCAAACAAGAAGCAGAGCTGAGCTGAGCTGAGCTGCATCCAGTCTCGGCACTGCCCCTTGGGGAGTCATGGGGCCACGTGGGCACCAGTCCTTCCTGCTGCTCCTGGCCCTCTGTGCCACAGGTAGGCAGCTCGGTACCCAGTGATGGGCCACCCACCCAGTAACAGGGAGAATCCACCTGCCAGCCTCCCTTACCAGGGTGCTGAGGGAAGGCAGAGAGCATGGCTCTGCCCCAGGGAGCCAGCGCAGCCAAAACCCTGTGTCACTGGCAGCCCTCCTGCCCCAAGGAGCCAGCACCGCCTGAGCCCCATGGCAGCAGCAGTCCCCCACCCCAGGGAGCCAGCGCAGCCAATGTCCCATTGCATCGACAGGGTCTCCCCAGGGTGCAATCAGTGTTGAGGAGGTGCCCACCCAGGGAGGTGTGCCAGGGCCTGGGAGCAGCCGCAAATCTTGGCTGGCCAGTGATGGGCACGACCCATCCCAGATAACAGTGTCTCCTTCTGCTTCCAGGGGCCTTCGTCAGTGCCACAGGTAAGAACTGAGTGGCCAGGAACTGCCACCAGCAGCCCTAGTGCCCGGCTTGCCCAGGTGTGTGCGCGGGGGGGGTGGGGTGCGTGCGCCCACCCAGGTGTGTGTGTGTGTCCGCGGGGGTGCCCATGTGCATGTATGCCAGGTTTACGCTCCCCCTCCCTTCTCCACCCACTCGGACAGTGCTCCCGCTCCATACCCTTGGACAGCGCTCCCACTCTCCCTCAGACTGCACTCCCCCTCCCCCACCCACCCCTGGACAGTGTTCCCCCTCTACCTCCGCCCCCTCGGACAGCACTCCCCTTCCATCTCCACCCCCAGAACAGTGCTCCCCCTCCACCCCATCGGACAGTGCGCCCCCTCTCCCTCCAGATACATAGCAGAGATTGTGAGTTTATAGTTGCCAAATGTTCCTTTAGAAATAGTCCATAGGTTATAGTCCAATGTCCATATTCAGGATGACTCCAGTTAGTGACTGGGGATCCCAATTCTTATGGCTTAGGGTTTCCCCTTCTTGAAACCCAAAGCAGATCTGAGATGAAGATGGATCATGTCCCAGGGTTTTTATACATTTCCAGCAGCCTTTTGGCCTGAGAAAACAATAGGCTTAACTTTCCTTCTCCCAAACATCATGGCGATTAGCATAGGGTAATTTATCCATTAAACAGTTCAGATACAGGTTACCACAACCTTCAAAGAGACATATAGACAATAATACTATTTCACTCAAGTGTCTTCCTAAATACTAATACTCCTTTTTTTTTTTAATCTTTGAATCAAAGCCATAGTAATAGACAAGACTTGTTTGCTAACACCACAAGACCTGAGCAAACAGTTACCCTTCTATCTCTAACAATGCAGGCTTGCATTTCAAAGCTCTATTCATTTACATATCTTCATAGAATCATAGAATATCTGGGTTTGAAGGGACCTCAGGAGGTCATCTAGTCCAACCCCCTGCTCAAAGCAGGACCAATCCCCAACTAAATCATCCCAGCCAGGGCTTTGTCAAGCCTGACCTTAAAAACCTCTAAGGAAGGAGATTCCACCACCACCTTAGGTAACGCATTCCATTGCTTCACCACCCTCCTAGTGAAAAAGGTTTTCCTAATATTCAACCTAAACCTCCCCCACTGCAACTTGAGACCATTACTCCTTGTTCTGTCATCTGCTACCACTGAGAACAGTCTAGATCCATCCTCTTTGGAACCCCCTTTCAGATAGTTGAAAGCAGCTATCAAATCCCCCCTCATTCTTCTCTTCTGCAGACTAAACAATCCCAGTTCCCTCAGCCTCTCCTCATAAGTCATATGTTCCAGACCCCTAATCATTTTTGTTGCCCTTCGCTGGACTCTTTCCAATTTATCCACATCCTTCTTGTAGTGTGGGGCCCAAAACTGGACACAGTACTCCAGATGAGGCCTCACCAATGTCGAATAGAGGGGGACGATCACGTCCCTCGATCTGCTCGCTATGCCCCTACTTATACATCCCAAAATGCCATTGGCCTTCTTGGCAACAAGGGCACACTGCTGACTCATATCCAGCTTCTCGTCCACTGTAACTCCTTGGTTCTTTTCTGCAGAACTGCTGCCAAGCCATTCGGGCCCTAGTCTGTAGCAGTGCATGGGATTCTTCCGTCCTAAGTGCAGGACTCTGCACTTGTCCTTGTTGAAACTCATCAGATTTCTTTTGGCCCAGTCCTCTAATTTGTCTAGGTCCCTCTGTATCCTATCCCTACCCTCCAGCTTATCTACCTCTCCTCCCAGTTTAGTGTCATCTGCAAACTTGCTGACTGAGCAATCCATGCCATCCTCCAGATCATTAATGAAGATATTGAACAAAACCGGCCCCAGGACTGACCCTTGGGGCACTCTGCTTGATACTGGCTGCCAACTAGACATGGAGCCATTGATCACTACCCATGATCCTAACAACTCTTTAAAGTTTGGCCATGGGTCATGTCAGTCTGTGAGTTAATTAACTCTTTCTGACTCTGTGTCACCTTTCAGTGAGATGTATTACACTCATAATGTCACACCCTCCAACTGCACTCCCCCACCCCCTCCAGCCCTGTGGACAGTGTTCCCCCTCCCCTTCTGTCCCCCTCAAACTGTACTCCCCCTCTCCCTCCCTCCCCCTGACAGTGTTCCCCCCTCCCTCCGTCTTCCTGGACAGCAATCCCCCTTCCTCCCCCTGGACAGCGCTCCCTCTCTCCCTCCCTCCACCTGGACAGTGCTCCCCCTCTCCCTCCGCACCCCTGGACAGCACTCCCCATCTCCCTCCGCACCCCTGGACAGTGCTTCCTCTCTTCCACCACCGCCCTGGACAGTGGTCCCCATCTCACTCCGTCCCCCTGGCCCTCCCACATCCCCATACAGTGCTATCCCCTCTTCTCACTTGTCATTAACTGTACAGCCCACACAGGTGTGGGGTGGCCTGACCCAGGCCTTGTGCGCGCAGGCACCCCTGGGCACAGGTGCAGCCACACACACCCAGCTGTCCCTGATGATCTGGGGGTTTTGTGGATCCCCGCTGTGGCGGGGGCTGGGCGGGCTTATTCCGTGCCTCTCTGTGCCAGTGCTGTCCGGCCTGCCCACCACAGTGAGCGTGATGGAGAGTGCGGGACCGGGCACGATCATCGTGGAGTTCAACCTGACCTGCCAGAACGAGACCAGCATCCCCACCCCTGTCTTCACCCTGCAGAGCACCCCCCCAACCTACTTCTTTAACCAATCCATCGTTGCCCACCGTGCCAGCCCAACTCCCCACTACAGCGTGCAGGTACGTGCTGCAGCCCACACCCCCAGGAGGACAGACCTAGGCCCCAGCCGGCGGGGCATCCCAGCCTGGCAGTGCCCTGTGGGGCCGTGCTGGCAGGCGCAGACCCCAGACACCGTCAGCACTAAGCCAGGGCAAGGCTGGCCTGGAGGCCTGTGCTCAGTGGGGGCAGCGTCTGCAATGGGAACAAAGGGCCGATGCACCGTCACCCTGCCCCCAGGGGTGTGGGAGGGGTATTTGCGCCCCCTGAGGACGGCACATGATGCTGGGCAGTGAAGACTCAGGCACCAGGGTCCCAGGACAGCAGGCTAGCAGCAGAGCCGCAGGAAGCAGAGCCTGCACAGCGTCCACCATAGGCTCCCCATGGTGCCAAGGGGGCCCAGGGCTCTGCTCTTGGTGAGGAGCAGGCCCATTCCCTGCATGGCACCCAGGGGTGAGAGGAGGGCAAAGAGGGAGACACAGGAGGACTAGGAGGGGGCTGCGGGCTGGGTGTGAGGCTGGAGAGTCCAGAACAGGAGCCCTCGCTGCATGCGGGGTCAGGGCCGGGGAGGCAGGGCCTCATTACATGCAGGGTCTAGGGCAGGGGCCCCTGTTACATGTGGGGGTGAGGGTCAGGGCCCCAATACATGTGGGGTCAGGGCCCCATTACAAGCGGGATCGGGGGTGGGGTCCCATTACATGCAGGATTGGGCAGGTGGGGCCCTGTTACATGCGGGGGCAGGGCCCTGTTACATGTGGGGATGGGACCCCGTTACATGAGAGATTGGGGGGGCAGGGCCCCATTACAATGAGAGTCAGGGAGCAGGGGCCCCGTGACATGCGGGGTCAGGGGCAGGGGTCTGTTACATGCAGGATTCTGGGCAGGGCCCCGTTGCATGCCGGATTGGGGGGCAGGGCCCCGTTACATGCGGGGGCAGGGCCCAGTTATATGAGGGATTGGGGGGGCAGGGCCCCGTAGAGTCAGGGGCAGAGCCCTGTTACATGCAGGGTTGGGGGCAGGGCCTCGTTCCATGTGGGATTGGGAGGAGGCGGAGCCCCATTCTATGCAGGGTAGGGAGCAGGGCCTGCTGCATGGGGAAGGCTGGCGTAGCCTGTGCTCAGTGTCAGAGCCTGCTGAGTGCTGGGGTTTCTGTTAGATCACGCTGAGCCCCAGTGCGGCGCTGGACGCTCGGCAAGTCAATCAGTACACGCTGACCCTGGAGGCTACCTGCCCAGGGGAGACGCCTGCCAAAGGCCAGCTCTTCGTCCAGGTCCACACAGTGGATGGGCCCCCCCAGTGCATGGCCAGGTTTGCTAGCCAAGGTAAGGCCCACCCTGCGCTCTGCCATGCCCAGCCCCTGCGCTCTCCCATGCCCAGGCCCTGCATTCTGCCCCGCCCAGCCCCAGTGCTCTGCCCCACCCAGGCCCTGTGCTCTGCCCCACCCAGGCCCTGCGCTCTTGCCTGCCCAGCGCTCTGTACCCAGCGCTGCCAGGGGAGTTGGGGATCCAGGCTGGGATGGGGAGCCCTTCCAGGGCAGAGCGGGCACCTCTGGTGCTAACAGGACTCGCCTCCTGGCTCTTTCTGCTCTTGGCCAGTGGGACCCAGTGCAGAGCCAGGGGAGGTGGGTCCAGGGCTGGGGAGAGCAGCCTCTGAGCCCACTCTGCCTGACTCTGTGCTTTGCTGCAGTGGGGGAGCTGGTGCAAGTCTCAGAGGACGTGGCACCCCTGATGCCCATCTACACTGTGGTCTTGCAGCGGCCAGCTAGCGGACTGAGGGTGAGCATGGAGCAGGGCCTGGCCTCCCATCCCCGGGCGAGTGCTATGGGATGACCCTGCACAGTCTAAGCCTAGGGGGCAGGGGTCTGACAGGGCCCAGTGGCGGGAGAGGGGCTGTGGTGGCGGGGGGCTCCGATGCGGTCCAGTGGCGCGGGAGGGGCTTTGGGGGCAGGGAAATCCACCGAGGCCCAGTGGCGGGAGAGGAGCTGTAGGGCAGGGGGAATCCAACAGGGCCCAGTGGTGGGCGAGGGACTGTGGGGGCTGGGGGATCCACCAGGGCCCAGTGGCGGGGGAGAAGCTGTGGAGGCAGGGGGGATATGATAGGGCCCAGTGGCAGCGGAGGGCTGTGAGGATGGGGAGGATCCAAGGGGCCCAGTGGTGGGGGAGGTGCTGTTCTGGACTGGGGGTCTCGGTAAGGGGGATCTGGTTCTCTGGCTCAGCCCCTCTCTCCATGGCAGTTCACCATCAAAGACAATGACACACCCCTCACCATCGACCGCGCCGGGCAGGTGCTGGCACCAGGATCAGGCTTCATCCCAGCCCATGCCGGCCAGGTGAGTGCTGGGGTCTGGCCCCGCTTGGGCATCCTCCAGCCCTGCCTTCCCAGGGTAAGCCCGTCACCCCCAGGCCTGCTTCTGGGGCATGCCCTCCCCGAGAGCCCCCCATCCTCGGGTACTCCATCTACCCCCAGGCCCCTCCCAAAGCACCCCAACTCCTCTCCCTGGGCCATGGCTCTCTCCCCGCACCCCCATGGCTCTGGGGCTCCCCCTTCTCTCCAACCATCTGGAGAGAGCTGATCAGTGCCCATGGGGCTTCAGCGCCCCCAGCCCACAAACTCCCTCTCTGCCTTTACCCATGCGCCCACAACGCAGCACCAGAGCTGGCAGCATGGCCCAGGCCAGGGTCCTCCCAGCCTCACCCAGCACCTGTGTCTCCAGGCGTTCAGGCTGCAGATCCTGGTTACTGACAGGAGCGGGAGAAACTGCAGTGGGGCCGTGACAGTGACGGTGCTGCCTGTCCACCGCCCCCACATCAACTTCATGTAAGGGCACAGGGTGTGGGGCATGGAGGGGTGGGGCACAGGGGTGCTGGAGGCAGGGGTGTGGGGTAATGTTCCCAGGGTGTAGGGCATAGGGGGCAGAGGTATGGGGTGATGGGGGCAGGGGTGTGAGGTGCAGGTATTTGGGGCACAGGGGGCAGAGTTGTGGGGCTTGGGGACTTGGGGCACAGGGGTGCTGGGGGGCAGGGGTGTGGAGCGCAGGGGTGTGGGGTACAGGGTGATGTTTCCAGGGCATAGGGCACAGGGGGCAGAGTTGTGGATTGTAGGGATTTGGGGTGTGGTGGTGTCATGGAGTCACCGGGACGATGCTCTGGAACTACTCCATATGAAGCTCTGGGGGAGCCTCCTCTCTCTGAGCATACTGTTTCCAGGGCAAGAAGCTTACACAGCTTCCACCTTCCTGGATCTGACCTCGGAGCATTCAGCATCCCCTTCCACACTGTGCGCTTCCCGCAGTGAGTCCGCCTGGATGGAGTTCCTGGGGAAGTCAGAGGGCCCTGCACCCCAACTCTGCAGTCAGATGTGACTCTCAGCCAGCTGGTAAAACATAAGGTTTATTAGTCAACAGGAACACAGCATAAGACAGAATTCAGTGACTTTCAGCCAAGTCTATGTTGGGCGGGAGGGGAGCCCAGAGCCAGGGGTCTGGTCCTCCCACTGCGCCCCAAGCCAGCCAAGTCTGACTTTCTTACAGCTGCCTGACCCCTGCCCTGCCCATTGCTCCTCCTCTGGCCTTTGTCTCGCTTCCCGGGCCAAGAGTCACCTGGTTGCATCCCCCTACTAGGTCTCAGGTTACAAAGGGGCAGCCATAGCATCTGTGCAGGCAGCTGGAGCATCCCCTGCAAAAGTCACACATGCTTATTCCCACCACCTAGACATTAGTGCAATACACAGGGAAACTGAGGCACACACAGCATTCATGCAAAACAATAAGACTCACATAGGCTCACATACAACATAACAAGGGAAAATCCCCACTGTGTCAAATCTCTCTCCTCTTCGAGACCAAACTGAGCGGGGTCACTTTAGCCAGCAACCTGGAGAAGTTCAGGCCTCCCTCTCCGGGACAAAGCATCAGCTATAACATTTGTACTCCCCTTAAGATGGACCACCTCCTTCTCATAATCCTGGGAGGACAGTCTCCACCTCAGGAGCTTGGCATTGGACCCTCTCATCTGATGCAGCCACGGCAGGGGTAGTGGTCTGTGTACACAGTGAAGTGCCACCTAAATAGATTCGGCTGCAGCCTTTTAAGAGCCCACTTCATGGCCAGGCATTCCTTCTCTAGGGCTGCATAGCCCTGCTCCCGGGGCAGCAGCTTCCTGCTCAGGTATAGATGTGGTGTTTCTCCCCATTTGCATTGGCCTGCCTCGGCACTGCGCCCAGCCCTGTGTCTGGGGCATCTGTGAACACCATTAAGAGCTTGTCAAAGTCTGGGTTTCCCAGCACTGGGCCCTTGACTAGACCCTACTTCAGCATGCAGAGAGCCCTCTAGCACTGCCCAGACCAGACCAGCTTGTCTGGCTTACCCTTCTTGCATAGCTCAGGGATGGGAGCTGACACTTTAGCGAAAGTGGAGCACAAGCCTCTGGTAGTGCTCTGCCATCCCAATAAAGGCCTGGGTCTGTTTCTTAGTCTGGGGAGCAGGCCAGTCTTTGATAGCCCCCACATTGGCTGGCTCTGGCTTTAGGCAGCTGCTCTGTACCTTGTGGCCCAGGTACAACACCTCTGCCATCCCCACCTTGCACGTCCCAGCTTTTACAGTCAGCCTTGCATCCTGGAGGTGACTCAGCCCCATCTTCACCTGGGACACCTGGTCCTCTCAGGTCTGGCTAACGACATAAATATCATCAATGTACGCTAGGGTAAAATTCTCCATCCCCGTCAGTAATTGATCCATCTGGCACTGGTAGGTGACTAGCGCCTCCTTGAGGCCAAAAGGTAGATCCAGGGACTTGTACAGTCCCAGAGGGGGTGGTAAAAGCAGGTTGCAACTTGGCATCTGGATCCAAAGGCACCTGCCAGTAATAGCCTTTGGTGAGATCCCTGGTGATGGGGTACCGAGTCCCGCTCCAACTTGTCTAGGATCTCATCAGTCCTAGTAATGGGCAGGCACCAGACATGGTGATGTCATTGAGCTTCTGATAGGCCACACAGAATCGGATCGACCCATCTTTCCTAGGGACCAGCACCACGGGAGAGGCCCCTGTGGCTGGTGGATGGCTGGATCACCCCTAAAGCCAGCATGTCTCTGACCTTTCTCCCTCCAGGGCCTGTGCTGTGTTCCCCATTTCTCTGAATGGGAAACACCTGATGGGAGGGCTGGGTCCCATCTCCACTCAATGGACAGCTTGGTTAGTGAGCCCAGGCCTCTTGGAACACAGCTGTTGGTTGGAAAACAGCTGTTGGTACAAATGCACTGTCTCTTGCATCTCTGCCTGCTGGGCAGGGGTTAGCTGGTCAGAGAGGGGAATTGATTCCAGCAAGGGGCCAGCTCCTGTCTCAGGGAATAGACCCACTAGGGGATCTTCCCCCTTCTCCCACTGGCCACATATGGCCAGTAGAAGCTCTTCCTGTCACAGTACAGCTCCATTATACTGACCTGGTCCCCTCAGTGGCTGTGAGTCCAGTTGGGCAGTTCCACCACATCGTTCTCCTCATTCATCTGCTTGATGACCTTGAAGGGCCCATCCCAGGCACCTTGCAGCTTATTCTCCTCTATGACAGGCAGATGTCTCAAGACTGCTGTACCCTTGTCCCAGGCCATTTGCACCTCTGAACAAGGCAGCCCTGATTGGCAGCTGTCCCGCCCTGGCTGTGGTTCCCCACACTCAAATGGGGTCAGAGCCAGTGTGAGCCACCTCCCCCCTGTGCAGTGGGGTGGGGACCATCTCTCTGTCCCACTCAACTCCAGGGCTCTGGTTACAGACAGGCAGGTAACCTGAGCTTAGCAGCTCCTTAGAGCTTTGCATTTTCACTGACTGCTTCAGTCTCAGCCGATTGTTTCCCTGGATTCAAATTCAAATCCTCGGCCGCAGGGCCTGGATCCTGTCCCAAATAGACACAGTCATTCTCCAAGAGGAGGTCACAGCTGATATCTTGGAGAACCCCTACTACCAGCCAGCCCGACCCCTCCTGTCTGTACAGGGATCTGGGCCACAGGCATGGTGAGGGGCTTCATTCCTTGGACCTTCACCCAGGTCACACAGCCCCTCAGCATCTGGTGAGGCAGCACCACCTGGGGCCTGACAACAGTTCTCTCTGTCCCAGGATCTTGCCACTCCAGGAATGTCTCCCCATTGACCACCACCTTCCACTCCCACTGGGGGTCCTAGGGGCCTGAGCCCAGGAGAGGACACGCAGACATATGCTGCGGCCAGGGGTGAGAGCTAGTCTGCCACCCTGCCCATCAGACTAAACAGCTCTATGGCCTTGGGACCCAGGAAGGGGGCTAGACACCAGAGCTTTTCCGCAGGGCCAGCCTGGTTCCAATTGCCAGCCTTCCCAAAGGCAGCGAGACAGGCATCTACTTCTCCCCGCTCCTTAACCTGGGGCAGCAATTTAGTGTCGAGGTTCCCTGCAGAATTGGCACCCCGGGGTCTATCCCCACTCACCCCGGACTGGTTCCTCTGCCTCTCAGCTCAACCATCGCCACTTCATGCTGCCTCTGTCTCTCCTGCTGTTCTGCTTCATGCCTTCCCTGTCTCTAATGGTCCTCTGACTCCTTCAATCTCAACTCCAATTCCATCTGTCTCAGATCCACCAACAGGGAGCTGGTGGAGACCCCCTGCTGGTTGGGGACGATGGCAGAGGTCTCAGCCTGCCTGCTCCCAGCCTCTCTCGCGGCCCCAGCTGGGTCAGGAGCCAATGTGGACCCTGGGGCTGCCTGGCTGCTTCCAGCCACTCTCACACCCCCAGCTGGGTCAGGAACCAGTGCGGGCCCTGGGGCTGCCTGGCTGCTCCCAGCCTCTCTCATGGCCTCAGCTGGGTCAGGAACCGGCTCCTTAGAGCAATCCTCCTCTTCCAAGTGAGTAATCAGCTGTGTCTTAGTGATCTTTCCAATATGCAGCCGTTTCTCTCTGCACAGCTCTACAATGTTCTTCATAAGGAGATGATTATAGGCCATCTCCACAGTGTTCCCAAATGGTCATGGATTCACAGGCCTATGCTCTTTCAGCTCCCCACAGTCCCTGGGAACAGCCCTTCTCGGGGGTCCACTCTCTGTCAGGATTAAGCCGTAGGCTCCTCCACCTCCTGGAACTGCACCTCTCGGAGCCTTCAGCATGCCCCCTTTGTTTTACTGCTCCCCAGTCACGTACTGCAGGATGCTCTGTCCACGAGGTGCAGTTTATCCCACCTCTGACACCAGTCATCACGGAATCACCAGGGAGATGCTCTGGAACTATTCCATACAAAGCCAGCCAGGACTCTGGGGGAGCATGCCTCCTCTCTCTGAGCATACTGCCTCCAGCCAGCCAGACTGATTCGCTTCCAACTGCCTGACCCCTGCACTGCCCATTGCTCCTCCTCCAGCCTTTGTCTCGCTTCCTGGGCCAAGAGTCACCTGGTTGCATCCCCCTCCTGGGTCTCAGGTTACAAAGGGGCAGCCATAGCATCCATGGAGACAGCTGGAGCAGCCCCTGCAAAAGTCACACACCCATATTCCCACAACCTAGACATTGGTGCAATACACAGGGAAACTGAGGCACACACAATATTCATGCAAAATAGTAACTCACATAGGCTCATATACAAAACAACAAAAGAAAATCCCCACTATGTCACAGGGGGTGTGGGTTACAGGGTGATGTGCACAGGGGCAGTGCTGTGGGGTGCAGGTATTTGGGGGACACGGTGATGTTCCCAAGGCATAGGGGGCAGAGTTGTAGGGCCTGGGGATTTGGGGCGCGGGAGTGTGGGGCACAGGGTGATGTGTGCAGGTGTTATGCTTATAAGAAGCACACAAGCTCTTTTTCAGGGGAAAAGGCAATACACCGCATTTATTGAAGATACAACAATTAGCATATGCATTCAATCACACACACACACATTCTGTCCCGCAAGTCGACGTTATAGTTACCAGTCCACAGTCCGGATCAATCTAATGGCCCTAGGTTGATTATGGGTAGGGAGGAGCCGGGTTCTGCTGGTTGCGACATGATGCTCTGGGGAAGTCTTGGCAGGATGAACCCAAAGTTTCATGGCAAGGCACCCTGTATATATAGTGATTTTCCTTCATTGGGACCAATGAGTTTTGCACCGTCATGCTATAATCAATTGTTGTTTGACAAGTGCTTGTTTTCTTAAATTGTTTTTCTCATCCTTTATCTTGTTCTTTCATCAAGTCTCTCAGGGAGTTATCCCATGCTGGTTTTGATCACAGCTATCCTGTCCCCATTGATAGGTGCTTGTCTCATCTTTAGAGTCATCAATCTGCCCTCCTCTGACATTTCAGTAGGGGTGTGTTGCATCCTTCTAGCACCCTTGCATCTGTTTTAGGATCCTCCCTAGAACGTCTGGTTCGGTGAGGGCCTTCACACTTATCTCTTAACACACACATTCCTCATTCACACACAAAACAGAATTGATTTACACAGAACATTTTGAACAGGAACATCAAATTGCAATGCAGAAGAAAAACAATCATGGCTACACTATTATCTTATTATTCTTTATCCTTCATTCTAAATTATACAAAATACAAACAATAAATCCTACTACTACACAGGGGACAGGGGTGAGGGGCACAGGAGCAGGAATTTGGGGCACAGGGGTGAGGGCACAGGATGATGTTCCCAGGGCTTAGGGTGCAGGGGGCAGAGTTGTAGGGCATGGGGATTTGGGGTGTGGGGTGTGTGCAGTGCAGGGTGATGTGCTCAGGGGCAGGGGTGTGGGGCAAAGGTATTTGGGGCACAGGGAGCAGGGATGTGTGGCACAGAGCTGCCACAGGCACAGGGAGATAGATGTTCCCAGGGCATAGGGGGAAGATTTGGGGGACCAGAGGGCAGGGGTGTGGGCTAATGTTCCCAGGATTAGGGCAGAGGGGGCAGCTTTGGGGCACAAGGGTGCAGGGGGCAGGGATGTGGGGTGCAGGGTAAAGTTCCCAGGCGTAGGGCGCAGGGCTAGGCCTGGAGGGGCAGGCAGCAGAGGGCTGACGCAGGCAGTGCAGTGCAGCTGGGCAGCAGATCTGTCAGCCATGCCGGCGGGGCATCTCTTGGACAGCGCGTGGCAGCCCCGTCCTGCTGGGGGCCGTGAGGGGGACGAGGGTGCCTGGGGCAGGGGCTGAGTGGGTGCCTGATGGTGGCAAGGCCGGCGGTAGCTGGGCTGACCTCTGCCATGTGGTGGGCAGGGCAGCGTGGCGCAGTGTGGCCGTGCTGGAGAAGAGAGGCGCCATGCAGCTTGTCACGCAGGTCCAGGCCCAGGGGAACAATGTGCGCTACGAGATCATCGCCCCGGCTGCTCATGGGCTCTACACCATTGATACAGGTGAGCCACGCTGCTGCCCCAGGCCGGGCATATGGCCCCGGGGTTCCCTCATAGCATGGCAGGGCGGTGACGCATCTCTGAGATCCCCCAATATTGTGGCAGGGCCGTGGCTGGGGGGCATCTCTGGGATCCCCCAATACCACTGTGGCAAGGCCATGGCCAGGGACATGTCTCTGCCCTACCACATAACGTGCCAGGAGCATGACCACAGACATGTCTCTGCCCCCCACCCCCTAACATGGTGGGGCCGTGACGCTGGCAAGTTTCCCTGAGAGCAGCCCTTCCCTTCAGTCCCTGTCCCTGCCTGGGGGTGCCGAGGGCTGCAGAGGCCCCAGCCTGGTGCTGGGCACATGGTGACACCCTCCTGTCCTCGGCAGTGACTGGCGAGCTCCGCAACACCTACGAACTGGACCTGCAGCGCTCCCCAGAAGTGGCGCACACCCAGCTTCTGGTGCGGGCCTATGACATGCTGCACCCCAGCGACAGCGACATCATGGGCCTCAACATCACCGTGCTCCCCACCAACACATTGGCACCCCACTGCTCCCCCGCTGTCTTGCTGTAAGGCTCTCTGCCCCCACCCCCCAGCACGGCTGGGAGCCAGATTTTGCCCCGGGCTCTGCCCTGGCTCTGGGAGGGCAGTGAGGCCTAGTGGGTGGGGGTTGCAGGGGCATGGAGCCAGGAATTCTGGGTTCTATCCCCAGCTGTGACACACTCTACTTTGCAACGTTGGCCAGGTCCCTGTAGCTCCCCTTGTGGAAGGGGCTGCTGCCCCTGGGGCAAGGTGAGATCCTAGCTGCAGGTGGCCCTGGTTGAAGTGTCATGCAGACGGACCCTGAGTGCTGGCCATAGTGTGGCAAGGCTGCAGAGGGCACGCTTGGCACAAGGGCAGGAGAGAGTCCCCCTCCCTTTGCCCAAGTCCTGTTGGCCCCTTCCCCCACTGGTTACCCCTGCCCTCCTTCTGCCAGGGCTCAAGTACCTGAGGACACCCCCATCGGCTGGACTCTCGTGATGCTGACATGCACGGACCCAGATGCCAGCAACAGCTCCCTGCGCTACCAGGTGGAGGGTGACCAGCACTCGCGCTACAGCTTCCGCATGCAGGGCCCACAGCTGCAGGTGAGCCCAGCGGGCAAGGGCAGGGCACACCCGACCAGTGCCAGCGCCTTCTGCAGCCAGCAGGGCACCATGGGGCACTGCTGGGGCCTGGTCTGTGGGATCCAGACTGCCCCACCTGGCAACCCGCAGGGAGCTCAGCTGTGAACTGCCTGGGCTCTATCCCCAGCTCTGGGAGGGGGATGGGGGCTAGTGGTTAGAACTGGGGGAGCGGGGCTGGGAGCCAGGCCTCCTGGACTCTATCCCCAGCTCTGGAAGGGGAGTGCGGGCTAGTGGTTAGAGTGGGGAGGGAAGGGGCCTGGGAGCCAGGACTCGGGGTTCTCTCCCCAGCAGGGCTCATGTGCGGTTCAGGGGGAGGCATGGGGTGGCAAGGCTCAGTGGGCAGCCCTGGCTGTGGAGTTTCAGTGTCCAACCCCTGCAAATCCGAGCTGCCTGGGTTTGAATCCCGCAGGTCAACGAGACCCTGGATTACGACTCAGCTGCCAGTGCCCGCTTCCAGTACGTGGCCACCATCCTGGTGACGGACAACGGGCAGCCCCCCCTGAGCAGTGAGTGCCCCCGCTCTGCTGACCCCCGGCCTGGCCCAGGCCCCTCAGTCCAGTCGTACAGGCAGGGCAGGGGCAGTGGGTGCTGGGCAGCTCCAGGTATCTGAGGGCAGCACCAATCCCAGTGTAACCCTTAGCCAGAAAGTGCAGCCATAGGGGACACAACTTCCAGAATACAGTGGGGTCGCAAGGCCCCTCTTTACTGCCCACGGAGCTGTCAGCAAAAAACACCCTTTCCAGCCCCCAAGAGCCCAGCCCGGGTGTGTGGGTGTGTGTGGGGGGGGGTTGTTCCCCTCCATTCCCAGACAGCCCCCCATCCCTCCCCTATCCCCAGACAGCCCGGCCCCAGGGGATGGTCCCCCCACACCCCCAGACAGTCTGGCCTGGGGGGGACTGATCTACCCACCGACCCCAGACAGGCCAGCCCCTGGGGGCTGGTCCCCTCACATAGCCTGGCCCCCGGGAGCTGTTTCCTCCCCATCCCCAGATAGCCTGGCCCTGGAGGCTGGTCCTCTCTGTCACGGAGTCACTGGGCAATGCTCTGGAACTACTCCCTGTGAAACCAGTCAGGACTCTGGGGGACCCTCTTCTCTCTGACCATACTGTCTCCGGGGCAAGAAGTTTACCCAGCTTTGACCTTCCTGGATCTGACCTTGGAGCATTCAGAATCCTCTTCCACACCGTGCTTTTCCCACAGCGAGTCTGCCCATGCAGAGCTCCTGGGGAAGCCAGAGGGCCCTGCACCCCAACTCCGCAGTCAGACGTAACTCTCAGCCAGCATGCAGAACAGAAGGTTTATTAGTCGACAGGAACACAGTGTAGAACAGAACTTGTTAGCACAGAAATCAGTGACTTTCAGCCAAGTCCATCTTGGGGAGTCCTGGGCCTTCTCCTCCCCTTTGTCCTGCTTCCTGGGCAAAAGGTGTCACCTGGCGGCGCCCCCTTCCTGGGTCCCAGGTTACGAAGGGCACTGGTCATAGCATATATGCAGACAGCTGGAGCAGCCTTACCTGCCCCACAGGTCTCTGCCAAAGTCACAGACCCCTATTCCCACCACCGAGGTATTGGTGCAGCACACAGGGAAACTGAGGCACACACAGTATTCATGCAAAACAGTAAAACTCACATAGGCTCAACAGTAAGACTCACACACAACAGAACAAGGGAAAATCCCCACTTCGTCACACCCTCCATCCCCAGACAACCCGGCCCCACATAGTTGATCCCCCCGGCCTCTGTGATGCAGCCCATGTGCCTGTGCTGGTGACGGTGACTCCGAAGAACGAGCACTCACCTGCATGCCCAGCCAGTGCCATGTTCAGTGTGCCAGAGGATGCTGCCTTCGGCGACACAGTGGGCCGGGTGAATGGCACGGACCTTGACTACCCCTTCGACAACATTGAGTATAGCATTGCTGGGGGCACCGGTGCCAGCCCGCCTGCCTTCTACATTGGCCCCCGGACCGGTAAGCCACCATGCCAGTCTGCATGGGCCTGTGCTAGCCTCTCCCACCTGTTCCTGAGCCTGTTCCCCTGCACCCGCCCCCATTACCCCTCCCCCACCCTGCCCCTTACTCCTCCAACCGCCCCCATTACCCCTCCCCCACCCTGCCCTGCCCCTGTTACTCCTCCACCCGCCCCATTACTCCATCCCTGTCCTGACCCCATTACCCCCCTCACCTTGTCCTGCCCCTGTTACCCCTCCACCCGCCCCGTTGCTCCATCCCCGCCCTGACCCCATTACCCGACCCTGCCCTGCCCCCATTGCCCCGCCCTGCCCTGCCCCCGTTGCCCCACCCCACCCTGACTCCATTACCCCACCCCCACCATGCCCTGCTTCCACCCCCATTACCCCACCCACCCGTTTTCCCTCCACCCGCCCCCGTTACTCCATCCCCACCCTGACCCCTTACCCCACAACCACACTTACCCCTCCACTGCTCCCCCACCCTGCCCTCCAGGCAGCCCCCTCCCCACCTGACCCTAGCCTGGACCCTGAGTCCCTCTCTTGAGGAGCCCAGGCTGTGGGTGTCTCCACAGGATGTTTCTGCATTGCTGCTCCTATGTCATGCAGGTGAAATTCACGTGCTCAGTCCCCTGGACTACGAGAGCAAGCAGGTCTATATCCTGACCGTGCAGCTGCGGGACATGGCCAATGATGCAGACCCACATCACCAGCGCAGTGCACTGTGTGACATCACCATCCAAGTGCAGGTGATGCTCCGCTGCGCGCTTCCTGGCCAGCCCCGGGGCCGGTCCCACAATGCATGTGCACCAGGGGTCTGGTTAAGGTTACTCAGGCCACCTTAACTCTGGCGTTCCCTAATTCTGGAGCGCTTGCTCTGCCAGCTAAGCCTGTCCTCGGCCTGGCGGTTCGGTCTGTGCCATTCCAAGGATTCCAAGGAGAAAACAGATCAAATCCCGTGCAGGTATCTGCTAGGAGCCCTGGATGCCTGGGTTCAGCCCCTGGCCACAGGAGGGCAGCGTGCTCTTTATTAGCACAGGGGTGCTTTGCCTTTCCACAGTGCTCAGGTAGGGGGTGTGGGGGTAGTTCTGCGGAAGCCTCCCTGGTTATCTCTCGAATCAGCCCACTCTTCCCATGAGCCATGACAGCAGCCAGGCACCTAGAGCCCTGGCGTCCCCGGCCAACCCTGCCAAAGGCCCAGCCGGGAGCCCTCTGTAAACCTATGCCCGGTGCGCGGGGGGGCTCACGGACTTGCCTGCCTCCTGAAGTGGAGGGATGAGGCTCTGCCATGTGGCTGTGATGGGAACCCCGGTGGGTGGAGAGGCCAGACCAGGCTGGTGATGAGGCTGCAGGAGGCTGTGGTGGTGCTGTGCAGGGATGGGCTCTTCACAGCTTCGGGGCCCAGCCCACCCAGTCTATTGGCAGCCAGCTCCCCAGCTCTGACCAGAGACAGAGAGCAGCATGGGGCCCCTCTGCCCCCCACGGTGGGCTTGATAGAAGCTGGGGGGCAGGGAAGAAGCAGCCCATGGGCACTGTGCCATCCACAGCTCTTCGGTGGAACCAATAGAAACATGGGTTACAGGCTGCTACCGGCGTGGCCCTGCCCACACCCACTGGCAATGGGGCTGCCCCTGGGGTGCCACAGGGTGCTGCCCAGTGTGGCCCTGCCCGTGCCCACCTGCAATGGGGCTGCCCCTGGGGTGCCGCAGGGTACTGCCCAGTGCGGCCCTGCCTGTGCCCACCAGCAATGGGGCTCCCACCCCACCTCCCTCCTCTAGCACAGATCTGCCTGGCAGGAGTGAGAGGTGAATCCAAGCTGGTTGCGAGCACAGTATAGGGTTGTGACACACATGGTACTGCTCTGGCCCTGCCAACAGAGGGCAGTGCCCTGGTTTAGCGTGCTATCACTGTGTTTCTGGGATGTCATGCTGCCCTGGTGCCTAGGTCCTGTCCTGCGGCCTAGTTCGCAGGAAGGAGAGCTGGGAATGTGCCTGGCTCAGGGATGGCCCATTGCCCTGGCCCGGGGCTGACCTGCCTAGCCTGGGGAACTCTGATCCCGCCCTGGGCCCCGAGTGCCACTGCAATGCCACCCACGCCACAGCCCTGGGGTGGCTGTTCCCAGCACAGGCCTCCGTGTGCCCCCAGGACACCAACGACCAGCCCCCGCGCTGCATGCCCCCCTTCCAGGAGTTCTTCATCTACTCCACCCGGGACCCCAGCCTGCCCCTCGTGCAGTTGCAGTGCTCCGACAAGGATGAGAGCACCATGCTGCCCCTGACCTACACCCTTGTGGGAGGTGAGTGGGTCACGTTTCCATGCCCCTGGCCTAGCACAGGGCAGGGGGGCATTTCTGTGCCCCTGGCCTAACCCTGGAGAGGGAGCGGGGCATCTCCATGCCCATGGCGTAGCCCTGAGAGGGGGAGCTGGGCATCTCTGTGCCCTTGCCCTACCTGTTGGGGGAGGGCGTCTCTATGCCTCTGGCCTAGCCCGGGGGGGGGCGGGGAGGCTGGGGCATAACTGGGTGTTTCTGTGCCCCTACCTTACCTGTCAGGGGGGGAGGGAGGAGGCTGGGTTTGGGGCTCGTAGGGGCTCATGGCTCACTCGCACTCTGTGGGGACCTGGCAGGGCCTCGGAGGTAGTGTCTGCAGTGGAAATAAGGGGGCTCTGTGGTGGGGGCTCTCCGCACTCAGGGTGTGGGGCAGCATCCCCTCCCCACTGCTACCCCAATGGGCGGTGGAGCCCAGGCTCATCAAGGCCTTTCCTTGCCAGGCAACACCAATGGGCACTTCCGTCTGGCGGGCAGCACCCTGCTGCACTCTGCCTTCTCCGACCCACCCGACAGCATCAGTGAGCCCCGTACCTTCGAGCTGCTGGTGGAGGTGACAGACAGCTTCAGTGCGCCACGCCACAGCACCACAGCCACGCTGGTTGTGCATGTGACACCCTGGGCCACTGCCACGCCCAGCGCCACCACCATGCACACGGTGAGCCAGGGAGCTCTGGGGTGCCCCCAACTCATCCCCCCCATCAGCCTGCTCTGTTCTCCTGAGGGAGCCCTAT
This sequence comes from Lepidochelys olivacea, assembly GCF_965140295.1. Taxonomy (NCBI): domain Eukaryota; kingdom Metazoa; phylum Chordata; order Testudines; family Cheloniidae; genus Lepidochelys; species Lepidochelys olivacea. The sequence continues at coordinate 51,455,404 of NC_140417.1, forward strand.
GGCCCAGGGTAACTCCCCCACCCCCAGCCTGTTCCAGCCCCCCAACCTGGCTGCCCCATGGTTTCTGCTTCCCGCCCCGTCCATGTCCCCTCTGGAGGGCTGCTCCTATCCCCATTTGTTGTGGGCACGGCCCCCGGCGTTGGCAAGGGGACAGGGATGAGCCTGTGGTTGAGGTACCCGCTGGCAGACTGGGCTGACCTGAGCTTGTGCTGGGATGGGTGAGGGGGGGGGTGGGGGGGTAGTCTCCTTTCCTAGGGCTCCAGTCTGTGTCCTGGAGTCACCCTAGAGCCTACACTGTGCCAGACTTTCCTGGCCCCCCCTTTTCTGGCAGGGTGTTGGGCACAGGGAGGTTATGCAGCCCTCCTGTGACATGGTGCCCCAAGCTGCGCTGGGGCCCAGTGCCCCGTGTTGCAAGTGCATTGAGCTGCTTTGTCCCATGAAACTGCTGCCCACAGCCCGCAGAGCTCCCTGCCCACCATGCCCACACCCCATCTTGCCAGGCCTCCCATCACTTTGCTCTCTGCTGGCAGACCCTGCGGAAGGGGCCGCTAGTCGTCACCCACACCGAGTGGTTCTGGGCACCCTCGCCTTGGTTTGTGGTGGTGCTGACTGTCTCTGTGGCGCTGCTGCTGGTGGTGCTGGCGTGGCTGGCCTGGAAACTCCTGTGCAGGTGAGTGCTGACATGCAGGGTGGCGTGGGCAGGGCTGCCAGGCAGGACACACCCTGCCATGGCCAGGGTCCACCTGGTTAGGAGGGGCTTTCAGGGCTCTGCCAGGGGCAGCAGCCCACCTGCTCCTGACCCGTAGGGCAACAGGGGCGCAGACCCCTGCCCTTCCCCACTCCCCTGTGCTCCTCATTGCAGGTCTGCTCCGGGCAAGTCAGCGCAGCCACTCCTACAGGACAGGTGAGAGCCTCTCCACGCACCCCTGGGCACCATTGGGGCATTGGCCCAGCCTGAGGAAGCGTAGGGGACCCAGCCCTAAAGCTGGGTGTTGGGGACCCCATTGGAGCCAGTCCTGGGCCAGGGCCCTTCCTGTTACCAGATTTGCCCGTTACTATGGGGTATGTTCATTTATTAGGGTTACTCTTTGGGGATGGGAGGTGTCTATAATTCTATCAATGTACTGCTTATGTCACTTGTGTTTTCAAAAGGAGCTCTACTTCTCCCTTCTGCAAGTCCCCTCTCAAGGGAACTATCCTTCAGGACCTAGGTTCCCCAGGACTGGGCTCCTCCAGCCCCAGAATCAGATGAACACACACACATACACATTAACAGAGCAAGTCTGAATGGACCAAGTCAATCAGCACCCTCAAGCTGACCCCTTTTATGGTCCTGGACTCAGTGGGCTGGGTCAAGCAGGATTTCCAAGCTGCCACCCTTTTATGCCCCTGGACTCAATAGACTGGGCCAAGCAGCACTTCCAAGCCACAAGTACCGCACTGGAATAGAGTACACCTGAGCAGGCTGGGTCAAACAGCACTTCCAGGCTGCCACCCTCATATGTCACAGGTTCAGCATGTCCTTATCCCCACTTTCACGTTACAATTGAAAAGTAGTAACCCACTTGATGAGCAAACCCCACAGTATTTTTGGGTGCTACAGGGATCTTTAGCTTAGGTAAGAGGAGCGTTGCTGCAGAGTAAATGGGGGAGCCAAAAAAACAAAAGAATAAAGTTCAGAGAGAGACAGAGGGAAGCAACCAGCTTAACCATAAAAGTTATATATTGAATAATAGTGATAACTACACAAGGAGAGCCTAAACAAACACAACAGTTACATTATTAAAGATTACAAAAGTCAGGTATAGAAAACTATGCCTAATCAAACAAGTCAGGGTTAAAAAGTTATACCTGAGGTAGAAAAGAAAACAGAGAGAGAGCGAGCTGGGGTCTTACCACTCCATGAAGCTTGAACTGGTCGGGGTTCCCAGGTGATGGTGGTAGCTCAGGGTCCTGAGTGCTGGAGAGAGGCAGAGCCCCCAGCACAATCAGGCAGGAGAAGTAGTCCCAGTGGAACTCATACAGAGTTTGGATCCAGGCATCAGAACACGTACTTGAGTGTGAGTAGGGGGTTTTTGTAGGGAACGGTGGTTCAAGGGAGAACACTAGATTTGTTTATGGGTATACTAATGCCTCAAGGGTTTTCTTTAGGCTAGACAATAGGAACTGATCATTCCTGGCTATGGGTGGTGTTCATTCAAGGGAGTTTACAATGCAATTTGGCAGCTTCAGTATTTTGGATGTCAATCAAGGATTCATTACTAGAATTGGTCTGATAACTGCTGAGCTGGGTGTGTGCAGGCGTGGGTTCATTAACATCTGGAGCTGAGATCCCCCGTGATGCAGTGCTCCCCTGCTTTTCTGGTCCCAGAGTTCAGTGCAGTAATCTCTGTTCTCCATTCTGTATGCTAATGGAGATGTCTCCCTGTCCCATCTTTGATGCAGCTGAGGCTAGGGGAGTTGCCTTAATCCTGTCACCCTTGTCAGGAGGGGTTTAGGTGTGTCTCCCACTGCCTTTTCATTACTCTCTGTTGGGCATGGCTACCCTGGAAACTGTCAAAATGCTGGTAATCCACCTCCATGAGCGGATTAGCTCTGAGCACTGGGAGCACGGCTCCCAGTGCTTTGAGCCTGTTTACACTAGCACTTTAAAGCGCTCTGACTTGCTGCGCTCAGGGGGGTGATTTTTCACACACACATGCTCCCCCCCGAGCCAGCAAGTTAGAGTGCTATAAAATGTAAGTGTAGCCAAGCCCTAAATCTTTCCTCCGATCGGTTTTGGTTCAAACAGAGGCTGGGGCGAGGGGGTGTCCTTCATGAGTCAGACAGGCTGGATACTGCGCCCTGGTTCCCCAAGAACACAGAGCTGATTGGTATCCTTCTGGGGGGGGAGGTCCGCTCCGTCTCCGGGGCTGGGCCACATTGGGGCTAGACATGCTAAGCTGGGACTGCTGGTAGACAGCAGATCAATCTGGGAGGGGCTGCGCCTTTGCCATGGGTTGGCACTGACCCTGGACCCTTTGCCATGGTAGGGGTGCTGTGCTGCTGGAGACCTGAGAGCTAGCTCTGGCCACATGTGGGCACTGAGTGCTAGGCTGCCCTGCTAGAGCAGAGGCTGGGACAGCCCCACAATGAATGGCACCTGCCTCCCATAGGGCCCTGCAGCTCCTGGGGGGCTTGGCACCCTACCGCACCATGCTGTTTCCCTATGCCCCTCTCAGAATGACCAGCCGTGTGCACCACAGCCTGCCATGGTGCCTGTTGCCTGGCATGGGACCCAAGCCTCACCCGAGGAAGCTCCTTGTGCTCCGTATCCTGAAGGCACTGATGGCAGGGGCTGCCCCGCTGCCAGGCTGGGAGCTCCAGTGCCTAGCTACAGTGCCTTGGCATCCAGCAGAGGGTGCTCAGGCTGTGGGAGGGGCACATGCCAGCACAGGTGGTAGGTGCCTGGCTCTTTGGGGTCCATGCCCTGACTATCCTCTCACTCCCCTCAGGGCCTTGTCAGACCCACATGTGGCAAAGAACAACACAGCCCCGGGAGAGCTGGACAAGGAGACAGGCCGCGCCAGCATCCTCAGCTTGGTACAGACACCTCATCCGAGCATGTGCCAGGCAGGAGCCCTGCCAAGGCTGTCCCCAGAGCACTGCACCCAGCCTGTGCACCTGCCAGGCCCCTACTGCCACCTCACCCCCCGAGCCTGGCACAGCCTGCAGTTGGCATGGCCCATGACAGCTCCCCCAAGAAGTTGGGCACCTTCCCCTGCTTGCCTGCCCTGCCCCCAGCGCCCGCTGCTGGCTCTGTCCCCGCAGTGTGCCTGCCCCGCCCCCCAGCATCCCCTGCTGGCTGTCCCCCCGAGTGTGCCTGACCCGCACCCCAGCAGCCCCTGCTGGTTCTGCTTTCCAGTGCACCTGCCCTGCTCCCCCAGCACCCCCTGCTGGCTGTGCCCCCCAGTGTGCCTGACCCGCACCCCAGCAGCCCCTGCTGGTTCTGCTTTCCAGTGCACCTGCCCTGCTCCCCCAGCACCCCCTGCTGGCTGTGCCCCCCAGTGTGCCTGCCCCACTTTCACAGCACCCCCTGCTGGGGGAAGTCGGTGTTGCCTTATCCGTACAGCTCTGGCTCTCAGGTGGAGTTTGGGGCTCTGCACTGAACAGCCGCTCTCTGCTCTTCTCTCCACAGCAGGAGCAGTTTGATGGCCGTGCCCAGGACCCCAGTGAGTGCCAGGCCGGGGCCCTTCCCCCACCTCCTCCAAGCCAGTTCCGGCCCCCTACATTCTACCCTCTTCTTCCAGCCAATGCAGGCCCTCTGCCCTCCCCAACCTCCTCCAAGACCGTGCCAGGCTCCTGCCCTCCCCCCACCTCCTGCCAGTCAGTGCCAGCCCCCTTCCCTCCTCTCCCCACACCTCCTCCCAGCCAGTGCTGTGCCCCTCCACTCCCCTCCCACCCCTCCCAGCCAGTGCAGGCCCCCTACCCTCCCGCCACCTCCTCCCAGCCAGTGCCAGCCCCCTGACCTCCCCTCGTCCTCCCAGCCAGTGCCAGGCCCTAGCCCTCCCCCACTGCCTACCAGCCAGTGCTGGCCCCCTGCATCTCCCCTTCTCCCAGACAGTGCAGTGCAAGCCCTCTGTCCTCCCCCACCTCCTGCCAGCCAGTGCCAGCCCCAGCCCTCCCCTACCTCCTGCCAGCCAGTCCTCCCCACACCACCTCCCAGCTAGTTCCAGCCCCCTGCATTCCACCCCCTCCTCCCAGCCAGTGCTGGCCCTCTCCCAGGCAGAGCAGGCCCCCTGCCCTCCCCCACCTCCTCCCAGCCAGTGCCATCCCCTGCCCTCCCCCACTTCCTGCCAGTCAGTGCCAGCCCCCTTCCCTCCCAGCCAGTGCAGGCTCCCGGCCCTCCCCCACCTCCTCTCAGCCAGTGCCAGGCCCCCTGGCTTCCCCCCACCTCCTCCCAGCCAGTGCTGGCCCCCTGCCCTCCAACACCTCCTTCCTTGGAGTGCCAGCTCCCTGCCCTCCCCCACTAAGCAAGAGGGCATGGCTGGAACCAGGGCTTTGCAGGCGAGGCGCCACCCCATACCAGAGTCTTGCCCCCTCTTGGGCTGTCAGGGAACAGCTGTGCATGTGGGCAGGGGTGGGCAAAGGGCCCGTCACCCCCCTACTTTGGAGAACTTGAGCACATCTGGGGCACTAAGATAGTTGAGCCCTTGCCTGCCCCATGGCACCACAGGGGCGGCCATGCCACATCTGAGCGCGGGCCCTTGGGGCAGGGACAAAGTGCCACTCCCACTTGGCCCCTTTTGGTCGCTCATGTCCCCACCCACGTTACAGCCCTTCCAGCCCCACAGCCTGTGTGCAGAGCCTGGTGGCTGACCCTGGCGAGAGCCCAAGAGGGAGGTGGGCCCTGCCCAGGATGACGTGCACCGTGCTTTCTATCTCAAGTTACAGGTCAGGATTACCTCTTCAACAGCAGCACCGGAGCGCGCCGCTGGGTCTGAGCAGGCACCGCCCCCCCTTGGTCTGAGTGGACACAGCTTCCCCCGCCCACACACACACTTTCCCCCTGCACTGGGTCTGAACGGGCACTGCCCGCCCCCTCGAGTCCGCCCAGCACAGCCTCTGCGGACAGGCCATCTAGAATGGGCCAGGCTGTAACTTTCTACTCTGTGCACTAACCAAGGACCATCTGCATAGGGTCCCAGACACCCAATAAACCCTCCTGCTTCTACCGCGCTGTCTAAGTCACCACAGTGCCGGGGGTGCAGTGCTTCCTCTGGGAGTGCAGGTCTCCCTCAGTGCCCATCACAGAACTACTTGCTGCAGGGAGCTCACAGAAACAGGGGTTAGAGGCTCCAAGGGTCGGACCCAGGTGGTGGTGAAGCTGCGTGTCTTACCCTAGGCAGCAAGAGCCTAAAGGGGCTGGCACACTGAGGGGTCCTGCCAGGACAACTCCAGAGCCAGGAGGCTTGGTCCCACCCAACAGAAGTGAAGTCATCCTGGGTAAAAGGGGCACCAAGTTAAGTGCAGGATTCGCTGCCATTCAGGCCCGGCTAGAGGAGAGCAGAGGGTATAAGGGGCCAGCCGTGACCTGTGTCGTTCACTACACCGAGCAGTGACTGGAAAACGGGAAGAGCCATGTGGGCACTGCCAACACAAAGGGCTGTGGCTCAGGCCAGAGGTGCGGAGAATGGCATGCAGGGGAGGAATCTGCTGAGGTGCCAGTTGGATTTTAGCTTTAAAATCTAACAAACAGGCTTCGCCAACTGGCTCACAATGCACGGGACAGCAGCGCCTGGCACAAACCAGCCCCTCTGCATCCCTGAGCAAACCAACAGCTACCAGCCACCCCAACTATCCTGAGCAAAGTACTGACCCCGCCCAAACCTCCCTCTTGACTATCCAGTGCCAAATACTGTCCACCAGTCCCCCCGCATTGTCGTGAACCAAACACCAGCTGCTAACCCCCCCTCCTGACTGTCCTGAAAAAAACACCACCAGCCAATGTCACCTGACTGTTCTGAGCCAAACACTGACCACCGCCCCTCCCCCAACTTTTCACCTAAGATGCCTGCTGGAACTAAGAAGGACAATACTGGGGAAAGGATTGGGCCAAGACAAGGAAGGAGTTTAGTCTGTGAAAGAAACTTTCTGGAACATCTCTGAGGGTGAGATTTACTTGTAAACAGTTTCGTAATGCATTAGGCTTAGACTTGCATGTTTTGTTTTATTTTGCTTGGTAACTTACTTTGTTCTGTCTGTTATTACTTGAAACCACTTAAATCCTACTTTTTGTACTTAATAAAATCACTTATCTTTATTAATTAACCCAGAGTAAGTGATTAATCCCTGCGGGAGCAAACAGCTGTGCATCTCTCTCTATCAGTGTTATAGAGGGCGGACAATTTATGAATTTACCCTGTGTAAGCTATATACAGAGTAAGACTGATTAATTTGGGGTTTGGATCCCATTGGGAACTGGGTGTCTAGGTGCTGGAGATAGGTGACCTGCTGAGCAGTTTTTGGTTAAAGTCTGCAGTTTTGGGGGTGTGGACCAGACCTGGGTCTGTATTGCAGCATAGTAGTGTGTCTGGCTCAACAAGACAGGGTTCTGGAGTCCCAGGCTGGCAGGGAAAATGGGCTCAGAATTAATCTGAGCACATCAGGTGACAGTCCCAAGGGGGTCTCTGTGACTGAATCCGTCACACCATCCCCCCAACTCTCTAAGCAAACCACCAGTGCCCCCCAACTGTCCTGAGCAAAATACCAGACATCAGCCCCCCTGCGCCCCCAGACTGTCCTGAACCAATCACCAGCCAACAGGACCCACCTCGCAAACTGTCCTCAGCAAAACACCGACCTCCAGCACCCCCCCTTTCCTGAAAAAAAATACTGGCTGCCAGCCCATACAACTCTCCTGAGCAAAACACCAGCCGCCAACCCTCCCTCCCCAACTGTCCTGAGCAAAATACTGGCCACCAACACACACCCCCAACCCCAACTGTCATGAGCAAAATACCAGCCACCACCACCCACGACTGCCCTCAGAAAAACACTGGCCGTGACACCCCCTTCCCCGACTGTCCAGCGCCAAACACCGTCTGCCAGCCTCCCCAATTGTCCTGAACCAAACACCAGCTGCCAGTGCCCCCCAACTTCCCTGAGCAAAACATTGGCCCCCAACCCTCCCCCTCAGAGTGTCCAGAGCAAAACACCATCCACCAGCCCCCCCCATACTGTCCTGAGGCAAACACCAGCCGCCAGCCCCTGCAACTGTCCTGAGCTAAGCACCAGCCACCACCACCCCTCTCCGACTATCCTGAGGAAAACACTGGCTGCCAACCCCTCCCCCCTCAGCCTGTCCTTGGCCAAACACCAGCTGCCAACCCCCACTTCCAACTGTTCTGAGCAAAACACTGGCTGCCAACCCCCACTTCATTGCCCTGAGCAAAACACCAGCCCGCACTGCCCCCCTGACTGTTCTGAGCCAAATGCCAATTGCCAGCCCCCGACTGTCAGTCAGCCGCCCCCAATTGTCCTGAACCAAACATCAGCTGCTAACCCCCCTTCCAGATTATTGTGAGGAAACCACTGGCAACCTACCTGCCCACAACTGTCCTGAGGAAAACACCAGCCGCCAGCCCCCCAGCAGTACTGACCCAAACACCAGCTGCAAATCCCGCCCCCAATTGTCCTGAGCAAAATACCAGCAACCAACCCCCCCATCTGTCCTGAAGAAAACACCACCCTCCAATGCCCCCCAACTGTTCTGAGCCAAAGACTGACTGCCACCCCCCACCACTGTCCAGCCCCAAACACCATACTCCAGCCCCCCTAATTGTCCTGAACCAAACACCGTCCGCCAGCCCCCACAACTGTCCTGAGCAAAATACCAGCCACCAACCTCCACTCCTGATTGTCCTGAGGAAACTGCCAGCCACCAGTCCCCTCCCAACTGTCCTGAAGAAAACATCAGCCCCCCAATACCCCCAACTGTTCTGAGCCAAACACCAACTGCCACCCTCCCGAGACTGTCCAGCCCCAAACATCATCCACCAGCCACCCTAATTATCCTGAACCTTAGGAAAAGGCCTGGGTAGGGACCGTCGAATCGTGGAAGTCAACGAATGGCTACGCAGGTGGTGTTGGAGAGAAGGCTTTGGATTCTTTGACCATGGGATGGTGTTCCAAGAAGGAGGAGTGCTGGGCAGAGACGGGCTCCATCTTACGAAGAGAGGGAAGAGCATCTTTGCCAGCAGGCTGGCTAACCTAGTGAGGAGGGCTTTAAACTAGGTTCACCGGGGGAAGGAGACCAAAGCCCTGAGGTAAGTGGGAAAGCGGGATACCGGGAGGAAGCACAGGCAGGAATGTCTGTGAGGGGAGGGCTCCTGCCTCATACTGGGAATGAGGGGCGATCAACAGGTTATCTCAAGTGCTTATATACAAATGCACAAAGCCTTGGAAACAAGCTGGGAGAACTGGAGGTCCTGGTGATGTCAAGGAACTATGACGTGATCGGAATAACAGAGACTTGGTGGGATAACTCACATGACCGGAGTACTGTCATGGATGGTCATAAACTGTTCAGGAAGGACAGGCAGGGCAGAAAAGGTGGGGGAGTAGCACTGTATGTAAGGGAGCAGTATGACTGCTCAGAGCTCCAGTATGAAACTGTAGAAAAACCTGAGTGTCTCTGGATTAAGTTTAGAAGTGTGTGCAACAAGACTGATGTAGTGGTGGGAGTCTGCTATAGACCACCGGACCAGGGGGATGAGGTAGATGAGGCTTTCTTCCGGCAGCTCACGGAAGCTACTAGATCGCATGCCCTGATTCTCATGGGTGACTTTAATTTTCCTGATATCTGCTGGGAGAGCAATACAGCGGTGCATAGACAATCCAGGAAGTTTTTGGACAGCATAGGGGACAATTTCCTGGCGCAAGTGCTAGAGGAGCCAACTGGGGGGGGCGCTTTTCTTGACCTGCTGCTCACAAATCGGGTAGAATTAGTGGGGGAAGCAAAAGTGGATGGGAATCTGGGAGGCAGTGACCATGAGTTGGTTGAGTTCAGGATCCTGACGCAGGGAAGAAAGGTAAGCAGCAGGATATGGACCCTGGACTTCAGGAAAGCAGACTTCGACTCCCTCAGGGAACGGATGGCCAGGATCCCCTGGGGGACTAACATGAAGGGGAAAGGAGTCCAGGAGAGCTGGCTGTATTTCAAGGAATCCCTGTTGAGGTTACAGGGACAAACCATCCCGATGAGTCGAAAGAATAGTAAATATGGCAGGCGACCAGCTTGGCTTAATGGTGAAATTCTAGCGGATCTTAAACATAAAAAAGAAGCTTACAAGAAGTGGAAGGTTGGACATATGACCAGGGAAGAGTATAAAAATATTGCTCGGGCATGTAGGAATGATATCAGGAGGGCCAAATCGCACCTGGAGCTGCAGCTAGCAAGAGATGTCAAGAGTAACAGGAAGGGTTTCTTCAGGTATGTTGGCAACAAGAAGAAAGCAAAGGAAAGTGTGGGCCCCTTACTGAATGAGGGAGGCACCCTAGTGACAGAGGATGTGGAAAAAGCTAATGTACTCAATGCTTTTTTTGCCTCTGTCTTCACTAACAAGGTCAGGTCCCAGACTGCTGCGCTGGGCATCACAAAATGGGGAAGAGATGGCCAGCCCTCTGTGGAGATAGAGGTGGTTAGGGACTATTTCGAAAAGCTGGACGTGCACAAGTCCATGGGGCCGGACGAGTTGCATCCGAGAGTGCTGAAGGAATTGGCGGCTGTGATTGCAGAGCCATTGGCCATTATCTTTGAAAACTCGTGGCGAACCGGGGAAGTCCCGGATGACTGGAAAAAGGATAATGTAGTGCCAATCTTTAAAAAAGGGAAGGAGGATCCTGGGAACTACAGGCCAATCAGCCTCACCTCAGTCCCTGGAAAAATCATGGAGCAGGTCCTCAAAGAATTAATCCTGAAGCACTTGCATAAGAGGAAAGTGATCAGGAACAGCCAGCATGGATTCACCAAGGGAAGGTCATGCCTGACTAATCTAATCGCCTTTTATGATGAGATTACTGGTTCTGTGGATGAAGGGAAAGCAGTGGACGTATTGTTTCTTGACTTTAGCAAAGCTTTTGACACGGTCTCCCACAGTATTCTTGTCAGCAAGTTAAGGAAGTATGGGCTGGATGAATGCACTATAAGGTGGGTAGAAAGCTGGCTAGATTGTCGGGCTCAACGGGTAGTGATCAATGGCTCCATGTCTAGTTGGCAGCCAGTGTCAAGTGGAGTGCCCCAAGGGTCGGACCTGGGGCCGGTTTTGTTCAATAGCTTCATAAATGATCTGGAGGATGGTGTAGATTGCACTCTCAGCAAATTTGCAGATGATACTAAACTGGGAGGAGTGGTAGATACGCTGGAGGGGAGGGATAGGATACAGAAGGACCTAGACAAATTGGAGGATTGGGCCAAAAGAAATCTGATGAGGTTTAATAAGGATAAGTGCAGGGTCCTGCACTTAGGACGGAAGAATCCAATGCACCGCTACAGACTAGGGGCCGAATGGCTAGGCAGCAGTTCTGCGGAAAAGGACCTAGGGGTGACAGTGGACGAGAAGCTGGATATGAGTCAACAGTGTGCCCTTGTTGCCAAGAAGGCCAATGGCATTTTGGGATGTATAAGTAGGGACATAGAGAGCAGATCGAGGGACGTGATCGTTCCCCTCTATTCGACGTTGGTGAGGCCTCATCTGGAGTACTGTGTCCAGTTTTGGGCCCCACACTTCAAGAAGGATGTGGATAAATTGGAGAGAGTCCAGCGAAGGGCAACAGAAATGATTAGGGGTCTAGAACACATGACTTATGAGGAGAGGCTGAGGGAGCTGGGATTGTTTAGTCTGCAGAAGAAAAGAATGAGGGGGGATTTGATAGCTGCTTTCAACTACCTGAAAGGGGGTTCCAAAGAGGATGGCTCTAGACTGTTCTTAATGGTAGCAGATGACAGAACGAGGAGTAATGGTCTCAAGTTGCAGTGGGGGAGGTTTAGATTGGATATTAGGAAAAACTTTTTCACTAGGAGGGTGGTGAAACACTGGAATGCGTTACCTAGGGAGGTGATAGAATCTCCTTCCTTAGAGGTTTTTAAGGTCAGGCTTGACAAAGCCCTGGCTGGGATGATTTAACTGGGAATTGGTCCTGCTTCGAGCAGGGGGTTGGACTAGATGACCTTCTGGAGTCCCTTCCAATCCTGATATTCTATGATTCTATGATTCTATGAAACCAATATTCCCACTGTTATTACTGCTTGCTGTGCGCTCCACAATATCTGTGAGAGTAAGGGGGAGACGTTTATGGTGGGGTGAGAGGTTGAGGCAAATCGCCTGGCCGCTGGTTACGTGCAGCCCGACACCAGGGTGGTTAGACGAGCACAGGAGGGCGCTGTGCGCATCAGAGAAGCTTTGAAGACCAGTTTCATGACTGGCCAGACTATGGTGTGAAAATTCTGTTTGTTTCTCCTTGATGAAACCCCCCCGCCCCTTGGTTCACTCTACTTTCCTGTAAGCTAAGCACCCTCCCTGCCTCCCTTCGATCACCACTTGCAGAGGCAATAAAGTCATTGTTGCTTCATATTCATACATTCTTTATTAATTCATCACACAAATAGGGAGCTAACTGCCAAGGTAGCCTGGGAGGGGTGGTGGAAGAGAAAAGGACCGGGAGGGGTGGTGGAGGAGGGAAGCTGAGTGGTCGTACCAGACCTTCTGCCTCCCTTGGGTCCTGTCATAAATATAAAGGGACGCCACTTATATAACCACTTTTATATAACCACGAGGACACACAGCACTTTAAAACTTCAAAACTTATTGAATGCCAGCCTTCTGTTGCTTAGGCAATCCTCTGGGGTGGAGTTGCTGGGTGGCCGGAGGCCCCACCACCTCGTTCTTGGGCATCTGGGTGAGGAGGCTATGGAACTTGGGGAGGAGGGCGGTTGGTTACACAGGGCTGTAGCGGCGGTCTGTGCTCCTGCTGCCTTTCCTGCAGCTCAACCATAAGCTGGAGCGCATTAGTTTGATCCTCCAGCAGCCTCAGCATTGAATCCTTGCCTCTTCTCATCACACTGCTGCCACCTTTCAACCTCAGCCCTCTCTTCAGCCCGCCACTTACTCTCTTCAGCCTGCCACCTCTCCTCCCAGTCATTTTGTGCTTTCCTGCAGTCTGACATTGTCTGCTTCCACGCATTCGTCTGTGCTCTGTCAGTGTGGGAAGACAGCATGAGCTCAGAGAACATTTCATCGTGAGTGCATTTTTTTTGCCTTCTAATCTTCCCTAGCCTCTGGGAAGGAGAAGATCCTGTGACCCTTGAAACACATGCAGCTGGTGGAGAAAAAAAAAGGGGGACAGTGGTATTTAAAAAGACACATTTTATAGAACAATGGGTACACTCTTTCACGGTAAACCTTGCTGTTAACATTACATACACAGCACATGTGCTTTCGTTCCAACGTCGCATTTTGCCTCCCGCCACCACATGGCTAGCCCCTCACCCCTCCCCGTGGCTAACAGTGGGGAACATTTCTGTTCAGCCACAGGCAAACAGCCCAGCAGGAACGGGCACCTCTGAATGTCCCCTTAAGAAAAGCACCCGATTTCAACCAGGTGACCATGAATGATATCAGTCTCCTGAGGATAACACAGAGAGATAAAGAACGGATGTTGTTTGAATGCCAGCAAACATACACTGCCAGTGCTACTGGCTTGGAGTGGTAAAGTGTCCTACCATGGGGGACAGAATAAGGCTGCCCTCCCCAGAAACCTTTTGCAAAGGCTTTGGGAGTAAATCCAGGAGAGCCGTAAATGCCAGGGCAAATTATTCATTAAACATGCTTGCTTTTAAACCATGTGAAGTATTTTAAAAGGCACACTCACCAGAGGTCCCTTCTCCGCCTGGCGGGTCCGGGAGGCAACCTTGGATGGGTTCAGGGGGTACTAGCTGCAGGTCCAGGGTGAGAAACAGTTCCTGGCTGTCGGGAAAACCGTTTTTTTCCGCATGCTTGGTGTGAGCTATCTACAACTTCAGCATCATCATCTTCCTCGTCCCCCAAAACCTGCTTCCATGTTGCCTCCATCTCCATTGAAGGAGTCAAACAACATGGCTGGGATAGTGGTGGCTGAACCCCTAAAATGGTATGCAGCTCATCATAGAAGTAGCATGTTTGGTGCTCGGACCCAGAGCGGTCATTTGCCTCTCTGCTTTTCTGGTAGGCTTGCCTCAGCTCTTTAAGTTTCACGTGGCACTCCTTCAGGGCCCTGTTATGGCCTCTGTCCTTCATGCCCTGAGAGATTTTGACAAATGTTTTGGCATTTCGAAAACCGGAACGGAGTTCTGATAGCACGGATTCCGCTCCCCATGCAGCGATCAGATCCCATTCCTACCGTTTGAATCATAGCAGCATAGAATCATAGAATATCAGGGTTGGAAGGGACCTCAGGAGGTCATCTAGTCCAACCCCCTGCTCGAAGCAGGACCAATCCCCAATTAAATCATCCCAGCCAGGGCTTTGTCAAGCCTGACCTTAAAAACTTCTAAGGAAAGAGATTCTACCACCTCCCTAGGTAAACTTAAACTTAAACTTCAAAAACTTCTAAACTCCTACTAAAACTTACTTAAACTAAAACTTCTAAACTTAAACCAGAGACACTCAGGATGGTGATGGGACATTCCTGGGGCGGTGAGATCCTGGGATAGAGAAAACTGTTGTCTGGCCCTGTATGGTGTGCCTCCTATTTACCCAAAATATCCCCCCAGACCCCTTACACCCCCTTTCCTGGAGAGGTCTGAGATTAAATAAGATGAGCACAGACCGAGAAAAAAAACCCAGTCAGATTCTTAAAAAACAGAACTTTATTAGAAGAACAAAAAAAGATAAGAGAACAACTCTGTAACATCAGAATGGAAGATAATCTTACAGGCAGTCAGATTCAAAACATAGAGAATCCCTCTAGGCAAAACCTTAAGTTACAAAAAGACACAAAACCAGGAATACACATTTCCTCCAGCACAGCGAATTTCACGAGCCAAAACAAAGAAAACCTAACACATTTTCCAGCTTGATTACTTACTAACTTTACAGGAGTTGGAGGGCTTGCATCCTTGATCTATTTCCGGCAAAGGTATCACACAGACAGACAACAGCCTCCAGATTTGAAAGTATCTTGTCCCTTCATTGGTTATTTTGGGTCAGGTATCAACTTCTGAACCCTTTACAGGTAAAAGAACTTTGCCCCTGGCCAGGAGTCATTTTAAAGCACTGTATACAGAAAAGTGGTTATATAAGTGGCGTCCCTTTATATTTATGACAGGACCCAAGGGAGGCAGAAGGTCTGGTACGACCACTCAGCTTACGGCACCGGGGACAAGGTGAAGGTTCTTATCCTGGTGAGGAAGAATAAGCTGCAAGCTGCCTCGGACAGGCCCTTCAAGTTCATCAAGCAGCTGAAGGAGGAAAATGATGTGGTGGCACTGCCCAGCCGGGCTCACAGCCACCAAGGGGATCAGGTAAACATGATGGAGCTGTATTGTGAAAGGGAGAGGCTGGTACTGGCCATTGTGTGGCCAGTGGGAGAAGGGGGAAGATCCCTTGGTGAGTCCCTTGGTGAGTCCCTGAGACAGGAGCCGGTCCCTTGCTGGAATCAATTCCCCTCTCTGCCTGGTAGGATAGAAAGCTGGCTAGATTGTCAGGCTCAATGGGTACTGAGCAACGGCTCAGTGTCTAGTTGGCAGCAGGTATCAAGCGGAGTGCCCCAGGGGTCGGTCCTGGGTCTGGTTTTCTTCAATACTAATGATCCGGACTATGGGCTAGATTGCACCCTCAACAAGTTTGCGCATGACACTAAGCTGGGGGGAGAGGTAGATACCCTGGAGGTAGGTGTGATGTTGCACTCCATATGCTTTACGGAAATATGCTTATGAATAGGCCATAACTGGAATATGCTTTTCGCTAAATACCCCTTGTATTATGTCATTAGAAAGCTTGTAATCTACTAAGTGTGTTCATCCTATTTTTTTGCATGTATTATTTCTATATCTGGAATTAGAAGAATAAAATATAAACTTGTTTCACAGATGTAAACATATTAAGTGGAGGCTATTAAAGGTGCTCCAGAAAAAAAATCAGTTGTAAATGGCCTTAGTTACTTGAAAGCCTTCCTGTGTACGTGTGGGCCAGCCCATGGGAAATGGAGACTAGGGGACTTATAGTTATTTGTGACCATGTCACCTAGTAATGACATCCATCTTAAATCTGGTACTTTTCCATTTAGAAGGAGGGGTGTGGCTCCAGAGAGACAAAAGATTCCTATCTTGTGCAGAAGCTATAAAAGGGGGTGGAATAGGACAAAAGAGGCTGCCGGCCATGAGAAAACCCCTTCTTACCACCTGAGATGTCTGCTGGAACTAACTAGGACTGTACCAGGGAAAGGATTGGGCCCAGACTAGGAAGGAGTCTGTGAAAGAAGTTTATTGGAATGTCTCTGCGGGTGAGCTATTACCTGTTATCCGTTTCTTAATGCTTTTAGGCTTAGACTTGTGTGTTTTTGCTTTATTTTTGCTTGGTGACTTCTTTTGTTCTGTCTGTTGTTACTTCAAACCACTTGAATCCTACTTTTATATTTAATAAAATCACTTTTGTTTATTAATAAACCCAGAGTAAGTGATGAATACCTGGGGGAGCAAACAGCTGTGCATATCTCTCTATCAGTGATATTGAGGGTGAACAATTTATGAATTTACCCTGTATAAGCTTTATAACAAGTACAATGGATTTGTTTGGGGTTTGGCTCCTATTGGGACGTGGGTGCTGGAGACAGGTAACCTGCTGAGCTGTTTTCAAAGTCTGCAGCTTTGGGGGTGTGGCCCAGACCCTGGGTCTGTGTTGCAGCAGACTAGCGTGTCTGGCTCAACAAGGCAGGGTTCTGGAAGTCCCAAGCTGGCAGGGAAAACAGGCTCAGAGGTAATTTCTGTAACATCAGGTAACAGTCCAAGGAAGGAGGTCTCTGTGAATGAACACGTCGCAGTTAGGGATAGGGTACAGAGTAACCTAGCCAAATTGGAGGATTGGGACAAAATTAATTTGATGAGGTTCAACAAGGAAAAATGCACTTAGCACTTAGCACGTAAGAATCCCATGAACCACCACAGGCTGGGGACTGTCTGGCTAAGCAGCAGTTCTGCAGAAAAGGACCTGGGGATTACAGTGGCTGAGAAGCTGGATGCGAGTGAGCAGTGTGCCCTTGTTACCAAGAAGGCTAACCACATATTGGGCTGCATTAGGAGGAGCATTGCCAGCAGACCGAGGGAAGTGATTATTCCCCGCTATTAGGCACTGGTGAGGCCACATCTGGAGTATTGCGTCCAGTTTTGGGCCCCCCCCACTACAGAAAGGATGTGGACAAATTGGAGAGAGTCCAGCGGAGGGCAGCGAAAATGATTAGGGGGCTGGGGCACATGACTTATGAGGAGAGGCTGAGGGAACCGGACTTGTTTAGTCTGCAGAAGAGAGGAGTGAGAGGGGAGTTGATAGCAGCCTTCAAAAGAGGATGGATCATAGCTGTTCTTAGTGGTGGCAGATGACAGAACAAGGAGTAATGGTCTCAAGTTGCAGTGGGGGACGTCTAGGTTCGATATTAGGAAACACTATTTCACTAGGAGGGTTGTGAACCACTGGAATGGTTTACCGAGGAAGGTGGTGAAATCTCCATCCTTAGACATTTTTAAGGCCCCGCTTGACGAAGCCCGGGCTGGGATGATTTAGGTTGTGTTGGTCCTTCTTTGATCGGGGGTTGGACTAGATCACCTCCTGAGTTCTCTTCCAACCCTAATCGTCTATGATTTGTAACAACAGCTGCTTTGGAACCAGCCTGGCCTCGCTAACCTAGCTGTTCACCAGGTGGAGACAGGAGTCCACCCTCCTGTAAGATGCTCCCAATTCTGGGTCACTGGGAAAACAGCCAAGGACCTGGTGGGAGAGGTCGGAGACATACTGACTTTAGGGCGTGATCCAGCCATCCACCAGCCCCGGGGGCCTGTCACTTGTGCCGGTCCACAGGAAAGATGGGTCGATCCGACTCTCAATGCCATCACCATGTCTGCCGCCTGCACATACCTACTCCTGATGAGAGCCTAGACAAGTGGGGGGGACTCAGTACCCATGACCAAGGATGTCACCAAAGGCTACTGGCAGGTGCCTTTCGATCCAGATGCCAGGTTGAAACCTGCTTTTGTTACCTCTTTGGGGCTGTACAAGTCCGACCTTTCAGCCTTAAGGAAGGGTCGGTCACCTACCGGTGCCAGACGGATCAATTACTGATGGCGATGGAGAATTTTACCCTAGCGTACATTGATAATATTTGTGCCATTAGTCAGACCTGGGAGGACCATGTGTCCCAGGTGATTAGGGGGCTGAGTTACCTCCAGGATTCAGGGCCGACTGTAAAAGCTAGGAAGTGCAAGGTGGGGATGGCAGAGGTGTCGTACCTGAGCCACAAGGTAGAGAGCGGCTGCCTAAAGCCAGAGCCAGCCAATGTCGGGGCGACCAGAGATTGGCCTGCTCTCCAGACTATGAAACAGACCCAGGGCTTTATTGGGATGGCGGGGCACTACCAGAGGCTTGTGCCCCACTTTAGCTCTGTGTCAGCTCCCAAGAAGGGTAAGCTAGACAAGCTGGTCTGATCGGAGCAGTGCCAGAGGGCTCTCTGCACACTGAAGGAGGATCTGGTCAAGGGCCCGGTGCTGGGAAACCCAGACTTTGACAAGTCCTTTATGGTGTTCACCGATGCCCCAGACACAGGACTGGGCACGGTGCCGAGGCAGGCCCATGCAAAGGGGGCGAAACACCACATCATGTACCTGAGCAGGAAGCTGCTGCCCTGGGAGCAGGGCTATGCAGCCATAGAGAAGGAATGCCTGGCCATGGAGTGGGCTCTTACAAGGCTGCAGCCGGATCTATTTGGGCAGCGCTTCACTGTGTGCACAGACTACTCGCCCTGCCATGGCTGCGTCAGATGAGAGGGGCCAATGCCAAGCTCCTGAAGTGGAGTCTGTCATTAAAGGATTACGCTATGGAGGTGGTCCATAGTGGTTAAAGGGAGTGAAAGTGTTTTAAAGGCTGATGCTTTGTGCCGGAGAGGGAGACCTGAACTTCCCCAGGTCACTGGCTAAAGTGAACCCGCTCAGTTAGGTCTCGAAGAGGGGAAGAGGGGAGACATGTGGTGGGATTTCCCCTTGTTATGTTGTATATGAGGCTTACTGTTTGACATGAATGCTGTGTGTCCCTAACTTTCCCTGTGTATTGCACCAATGTCTAGGTGGTGGGAATAAACGTGTGCAATTTTTGGAGATGCTCCAGCTTTCTGTATGGAAGTTATGGACACCCCTTTGTAAGTTGAGACCCAGGAGGGGGATGCGACGAGGATACTCTTGGCCTGGGAAGCGAGAGAAAGGCCAGAGGAGGAGCAACAGGTAGGGCAGGGGCCAGGCAGTTCGAAGCGAGTCTCGGCTGGCTTGGGGCTCAGGGGGAGAAGCTAAGAAGTGCTAAGAAGTTCTGTCCTGCGCTGCGTTCCTGTCGACTAATAAACCTTCTGTTTTTACCAGCTTGGCTGAGAGTCACGTCTGCCGGTGTGTCATGGAATCACCGGGGCGATGCTCTGGAACTACTCCGTCTGACGCCAGCCAAGACTCTGGGGGAGCATGCCTCCTCTCTCAGAGCATACTGTCTCCAGGCAAGAAGCTTAAACATCTTCACCTTTCCTGGGTCTGACCTTGGAGCATTCAGCATCCCCATCCACACCGTGCACTTCCCACAGTGAGTCTGCCCGGGTGGGGTTCCTGGGGAAGCCAGAGGGTCCTGCACCTCAACTCCGCAGTCAGGCATGACTCTCAGTCAGCCAATAAAACAGAAGGTTTATTAGTGGACAGTAACACAGCGTAGGACAGAACTTGTTAGCACAGAAATCAGCGACTTTCAGCCAAGTCTATCTTTCAAGTCCTGGGCCAGACGCGCTGCACTAGCCCTCTTCCAGTCTCCTAATGCAGACTGCCAGCTTCCAACACCCCCCTGTTGCCCCTTCTCCGTCTCTTTGTCTTGCTTCCCAGGGAAAATGTGTCACCGGGTCACATAGGTGCAAACGGCTGGGTAGCCTCACCTGCCCTGAGGTCCTCAGTAAAAATCACACGCCCAACTCATACGCAACAAAACAAGATGAATAAAACCCCACTTTGTCACAGCTCTTCCTCCTCAGAGACCGGAACTGGGTGGGGCACTTTGGCCAGTGGCCTGCGTAAGTTCTGTCCCGCATTTCTGGGACAAAGCATCGGCTACAATCTTGGCACTCCCCTTAACGTGGACCACCTCCATGTCATAATCCTGAAGCTGGAGACCCCACCTCAGGAGCTTGGCATTGGCCCGTTTCATCTAGTGTAGCCACCTCAGGGGTGAATGGTTAGTGTACACGGTGAAGCGGCGCCCAAACAGATACGGCTGCAGATTTGTAAGGGACCACACCATGGCCAGACATTCCCTTTCTATTGCTGGATAAGTCTGCTCCGAGGGCAGCAGCTTCCTGTACAGGTACATGATGGAGTGTCTCTCCCGCGTTCCATCAACCTGCATTAGCACGTGCACCCAGCGCTGTGTACGAGGCATCGGTGAACACCATAAAGGGCTTGTCAAAGTCTGGGTTTACCAGCATCGCACAGGCGCCAACTTTCATTTCGCAGTGCAAACATGGGAGGGAGGGGTGAGAAGCAAGGGAGCTACAATGCAATGAGTCACCTGCATGAGGCCCCACCAGGGGAATTGCTCAACCTTGCTTGGAGAGACATTCCATTTGTTCTACAAGCACATGGACTGAGAGTGTAAAACAGGGAGAATGGACACATACTGGGCCCTTCTCCTGCCCCACCTCTTCTGCAAGCAACCAGGCAGGACACTGAGAAGAACACAAGACTCCAACACAGGAGTTTGGCCCAGGTTTAAGGAACAAATCTGTATATTAAGGACTGCAATATCCAGTAGGGTGAGAAAAACTGCTTAATCTAGTTGCTGCCCAATCTAAAGGGTTGAGAGTTTAGACTGTGCTTATATTTTATTTTATTTTCGTAACCACTCTGACTTGTTATGCCTCGACTTAAAATCACTTTAGATCTAGCTTTATAGTTAATACATTTGTTTATTCTACCTGAAGCAGTGCATTTGTAGCAGAGACTCCCCTTGGCATAACAAGCCTGGTACATATCAATTTCTTTGTTAACTTGATGAACTCATATAAGCTTGCAGTGTCCAGCGGCCATAACTGGACACTGCAAGACGGAAGTTCCCAGGGTTATGTCTGGGACCGGAGATATTGGCTAGTATCATTCAATTGCAACTAGCTTGGAGCAGCTTACATGCCAGAGGCTGTGTGTGAACAGCCCAGGGGTGGGGTGGGGGGTGGGGTCTCACAGCAGAGCAGGGTAAGACTGGCTCCCAGAGTCAAAGAAACAGATAGCCGTGGGGGGAGCAGACGGACACACCGACAGGCAGAAACCACGGTTGGAGTGCATGGACCCACTGCTGTCTGAAGTGTCCCTTTATTATTCTGCTACAAAACAAAAACTAACAGGACACTGGGGCTTTCCTGGGAGGGTGGGGGAAGGACAGAGCCCCTGACCATTTCCAGGGACAGGACATCACAGACAACACTTTCAGATAAGGCACTGCTAAGCCCTGCCCCGCTCCCTGCAGCACAGGCTCTAGTACAGGGGTGGCTCACAATTTCAGCCTGTGCACGTCTGCGGAAGCACACTATGTAGAAGTCCAGTCTGTCATATCCACCATCAGGCGGAATCCACCCCGTAGGAGGGTTCCTGTCGGTCAGTGCACTGTTCAGTGGTGCGTTGAAAATATTCCTTAGTCTGAGACCATGAAAGTAGGCTTCCTGATCACCGCAGAACTGTATCATGTTCTTGGGAGTGGTGGGGCAGAAAGAGATAGGACCGACTCTTCTGCCGAGCTAAGTGTGTGGTTGGATCGATTAATGATATTGTTAAGTGAGTTGAGGGAACCACTGTTGTAGCATGTAGGAGTTTAGATAGTTTACTGTCCTTTTTCCTCTGTAGAGAAGTGAATTGTGCGTTGTAAATGGCTTGTCTCGTTTTTGTAAAGTCCAGCCACGTGGAATTTTGTGTGCAAGGTTGGTTTTGTATGAGAGTTTCTAGTTTTGAGAGCTCATTCTTGATCTTCTGTTTGCTGTACAGGATGCTGATCAGATAGGTTCCTCAGTTTCTTTGAGAGTGTGTGGCACAGTCTCTCACCGTAGTCAGTGTAGTAAGTCGATTGCAACGGATTTTTTACCTTCAGTCCGTTTGGTATGATGTCCATCTGTTTGCACTTGGGGAGAAAGATGATGTCTGTCTGTATCTGTGCAATTTTTTTTGTTCAAGTTGATGGATTTCCACTCCATACGGCTAAATTTAGTGCCTTGCATGGTGACAAGTAGCAGCCGGGAGTCTATCAACCCAATTCCCCAGTCAGCGGGGGGGGGCGCGGTGCGGGGCGCCCCAATCAGAAAGCGAAGGAGCTGAAAGCGAAGGAGCTGGAACTGGAGGAGCAGAGACTGGTGGGCAGAGGGCCTGCCAGGGGAGTAAATGAAGAAGGACCCAAGATGCCAGTTCTGCAGAGAATCTAGACACCAAATTGTCACCCCAGTTTAAGGAGGGGGGATATTAATGCCTACTTCACGTCCTTCACATCCTTCAAGGCTTGTGATCTGATCCAGATTGACCCTGCAGACAGGCTCCGCTGTGTAACCGCCCCCTGCTGGGTTCCAAGGCCAAGGAGGGATTGAGCTAAATGGATGGTATTGAGATGGGGAACTATGACCTGTTCAAACAGGCTTTGCTACTGAAGTTTGAACTGATCCCCAAGGTGTACGATTCTGGGGTGTACGCAAGACCCCAAGTGTCACTTACAAGGAGGTCACCAACCTGCTGTGGGAATATCTCCGCAAGTGGGGGAAGGGTACAGGGGCCACTACCTCCGAGGGATTGAAGCAGCTGTATGACATCTCTTCTCCAGACCTTAAGATGTGGTTAGTGGACCCAAAGCACTGGGCACTAGCGGATGAGTTTGTGGACAGCAGATGGGGGGGGGGAGGCGCGAAGGAGACCGATATCGGGGAGTCAGAAGGGTGGGTCACCCAGAGACCTCTCAAAGTTGCGAGTCCAAGAAGCCCAACTCAGGGGTGCCCATGAGCCAGAGCGGGCCAACCCCCCCACTCGTGGGACTTGAGGGACCTGAAATGTAATTACTGTGGCCGAAAAAGACACAAAGTGGCGCAATGCCTGAAGATGAAGGAACTGCAGGCCAAGCAGAATCCTCAGAGTGTCAACTGGGCGGAAGCCCACCGAGAGGGGGCACCACCAGTCCAGGGGGCCGCAGTCAACATGGCAGAGTCAGGGAGAGGAGAACGCCAGTGCAGAGGAGCAGGGGAAGGTGGGGCTCCAGTTCCAGAGCACCTGTACTCAATCCCCTGGGTGAGAATGAAACATGCCTCATGGAAAAATCGCGAGCTCATCCCCATTGAGGTGGGCGGAAGGAGCGTCCAGGGGTTCTGGGACACAGGCAGAGAGGTGACACTGGCCAGGCCAGAGGCGGTAGACCCAGACCAGCGAGTGCCTGATGCATAGCTGACCCTGAGAGGTGTGTTCAGGCCCCTCGACAAGATTCCTGTAGCAAAGATGCATCTGAACGGGGGGGGTGCCTAAGGAGGGCCCCCAAAGAGTTTGGGGTGCATGATAAGCTACTCCTGGAGGAACTAATGGGTCTTGACTTGGGGGACTGGCCGGGTGGCACTCAGAGCACCCTGATCCTTCCCCAGAGTCAGAGCCAGTGAGGGACACCCTGTCCTGAGCCAGCAGTGCGAAACCTCCCAATGTGGGGAGCAAAGCACCAAGGGTAGGGTTCAAAAGGGCTGGGCCTGAGCCTCTGTCCCAAGATGGGGAAACCAATGCATAGCCAGCCAGGGCTGTGGCCCCAAACCCAGCAGCGGAATTCCAGATTGAGCTGTAGGCGGATCCCTCCTTAAAGAAGCTGAGGGCCTTTGCTGGCCACAGTGGTGCCGGACCCCTGGGGAGGACAGCTGGGAGAGCTTCCTGTGAGAGAAGGGAATGGGCTGGTTTGGGGGCAGACTGAACCTTGTAAAGCCAGGAGTCAGTTTGTGATTCCCCAGTCTGGCCCATGATGTTCCCCTTTTGAGGCATCAGGGCAGCTAGCACGCCAGGCAGCGGCTGCTGCAGAACTTTTACTGGCTCGGGTCTTGGACGCTGTCCAACAGTATTGCAGGTCCTGTGACTCCTGCCAGAGGGTGGGGAAGGCCTGGGGTAAGTGCAAAGCATCTCTGAGACATTTGCCCATCATACAGCCTTTTCATCATGGAAATAGTGGGGCCCCTCAGCAAGGCAATCCGCGCTGGGAAGAAATACATTCTGGTGGTGGTACCCCGATGCAGTGGCCTAGTCCTCTATCGAGGAAGGCACCGTGGCAGATGTACTGCTGACCATTTTCAGCAGAGTGGGGTTCCCCAAGGAGGTCCTTACTGACCAGCAGTCCAACTTCATGTCAGCCCTGCTCCAGTGCTTGTGGGAGAAGTGTGGGGATCAGGCACACCTGGGCCACTGCATGTCACCCTCAGTCCTATGGGCTGATGGAGAGGTTCAATGGGACTCTAAAGATGATGCTGAAAACATTTATGGCCCAGCACCCGCAGGAGTGGGACAAGTATTTACCCTACGTGCTGTTCGCATACAGGGAAGTTCCCCAGGAATCCACAGGGTTTTCCCCATTCGAGTTGCTTTATGAGAGAAGAGTGAGGGGACCCTTGGACTTGATGAGGGACGACGGGGAAGGGAAGCCCTCTCCCCATGGAGAATCTGTGGTGGAATACGTACTGATTTTCCGGGAAAATCTCACTGAGCTTATGGGTTTGGACAGGAGAAACCAAGTCAGGGCCTAAGGGAAGCAGAAAAGCGGGGGCCCCTCCTGTGCCACTGGGGACCAGGTGATGCTTCTCATCCCCGTGAAGAAGAATAAGTTGCAAGCTGCCTGGGATAGGCCTCTCAAGGTCATCAAACAAGGAGGTGAACTATACGGTGAAACCTTTTTCAGCACCCTAAAGCCTGCGATTGAATCAAAAAATCTGAACACTGCTGCTGGATGTACAGCCCAGATCCAGTTCAACGTTGTCACGACAGCTACATAGTCTGATATTCGTTTAGATCAGAGATGGGCAAACTTTTTGGCCCGAGGATCACATGTCGGTATGGAAATTGTATGGCGGGCCATTAATGCTCAGAAAATTGGGGGTTGGGGTGTGGGAGGGGAGGAAGGATACGGCTGGGGCTGCGGGCTCTGGGGTGGTGCCAGAAATGAAGCGTTCAGGGTGCAGGAGGGGGATGAGGGCTGGGGCAGGGAGTTGGTGCACTGGAGGAGGTTGGGGTGCAGTCTCCGGGTGGCGCTTACCTCAAGCATCTCTGGAAGCAGCAGCATGTGCCCTGTCCAGCACCGTCCCTACAGCTCCCATTGGCGGCGCTTGTGGTAGGGGCCGCATGAAGAGCCATCTTACATCTTAGTAAGAGCCAGAGAGGGGGAACCAGATCCTGCTGTTTCCGGGAGCCACACAGATCCATGGCACAGTACTTTCATTTGTCGTGTAACTGACATTTCACTAGCAGCTCTCTGTAGCGTGCAAGCAGGTGTGGTAATAAATGCACCGCACAGAATTTGGACTGCCTGGGCTTGTGTTAAATCTAATTTTTAATGTTCTGATTTTGATGCTGACCCAAAAGTTTGGCAGCCAGAGTCAATCCTGCATCTTGGCAGGGCCCAGACTAGAACTAGGTGACCCTTGCGGTCCCTCCCAACCCTATGGGGCTATGATCCTAGTACCGGGTCTGATTCAGGCTCTGTATAGGGTCAGCAGTGTTTTCGTATCCAGCCTCCAAACAGACCCAGCAATCCGTGTATGGGAAGCTGGACGTGGCCGATGATCATATTCCTATGCTTATAGCCGTGTGCTGTGCGCTACATAATATTTTTGAAGGGACGGGTGAATGCTTCACTCAGGGCTGAACCGCAAAGGCTCAGCACCTGGAGGCTAGCTTTGAACAGCCAGAGACCAGGGCTATTAGAAGGGCACAGCACGGGACCATAAGGATCAGGGATGCTTTGAGGCAGCAATTTGAAGCTGAAACCTATACTCGAGATTGCAGTGCTTGTAATGCTAGGAGGTGATTGGTGCACATGATGCAAGAAGGGAACTTAACATAGCTGTATCTATGTTACTTTGCAGTGCTCTTTTTGCTTTCACTTAATAGAATAAAGATTGCTTTCAAACAAACACAATTCTTTTACTGAAAGACAACAACCGGAAGAGAGAGTCCAATGAAAAAAATCATCAGTCGGGAGCAGGATGGGGGAGAATGGAGGGTATGGAAGGTCTCAAGAGGAGGAGGGGGGTCTCAGCACGGCTACAGATTTGTGTATGTCCAGGGATCATACCCAAACCTGGGCAAGTGTTGAGTGTAGTGGGTATTGGGAGTCCACACTGCTGGACTTTGAGGAGGGAGGAGTGGAATGCTGCGGGTAGAGAGTGGATCCAGGAGGTTGATAAGAGTGTGTTGGCGATGTGTGTGTGTGTGTGTGTGTGGTGCTTTGGGAAAGAGTTTTCCGACAGTGGCTGCAGGGGAAGGTGGGCGTGGAGCTGCTCGGTTTGAAGAGCTAGTACCTCTGGAGCATGTCCGCTTGACGCTCCATGACTGTTAAGAGCCCCTCCGTGGCTTCTTTCTGGTGTGCTGCGTTCTCCTTTCATTCCGTCTTCTCACTGTCCCACCACTCCTTCAATTCCTTTTTCTCAGCAGCGGAGTGGATGATAACCTCACGCATAAAGTCCTCCTTACTTCTTCACCGTTTTCGAATTCTTCGCAACCGCTCTGCCGCCGATAACAAAGAGGGAGGCTGGTCTCCCAAGGTCATCTGTGTGAAGTTTAAATACAACATTTTACAGAAGCAGTATTGTTTGCTACATAGACAGCACTCTTTCAGTGCTTTAAAACACAGCTGGTACTCACACAACTGTCAGTATCTGGTTGACCCCAGGCAAGCACACATAAGCCACAAGACTCCCAAAATGGTGAGTAGCAGCAGGGACAGGGTAAATCACTGTTTCGGGACCCTGCTGTACACTGGACACTTGGCTCTTGGGCACTTGGGGAGAGCCAGCACTGTAGGGTGGGCCTGATATTCATTCCTGTCTCCACACTTTCCACAGGAGGTGATCATTATGGGTGATATCTCGCTGCTGAGGGTGAGCAGGGAATCAAGGGACAGTGTTCTCTAAGCCTGCGGCTTCTGCCCTGGCCCTATGTGAATGGCGCGTGTGTACCTATGGATTCCTATCTTGTGCAGAAGCTATAAAAGGGGGTGGAATAGGACAAAAGAGGCTGCCGGCCATGAGAAAACCCCTTCTTACCACCTGAGATGTCTGCTGGAACTAACTAGGACTGTACCAGGGAAAGGATTGGGCCCAGACTAGGAAGGAGTCTGTGAAAGAAGTTTATTGGAATGTCTCTGCGGGTGAGCTATTACCTGTTATCCGTTTCTTAATGCTTTTAGGCTTAGACTTGTGTGTTTTTGCTTTATTTTTGCTTGGTGACTTCTTTTGTTCTGTCTGTTGTTACTTCAAACCACTTGAATCCTACTTTTATATTTAATAAAATCACTTTTGTTTATTAATAAACCCAGAGTAAGTGATGAATACCTGGGGGAGCAAACAGCTGTGCATATCTCTCTATCAGTGATATTGAGGGTGAACAATTTATGAATTTACCCTGTATAAGCTTTATAACAAGTACAATGGATTTGTTTGGGGTTTGGCTCCTATTGGGACGTGGGTGCTGGAGACAGGTAACCTGCTGAGCTGTTTTCAAAGTCTGCAGCTTTGGGGGTGTGGCCCAGACCCTGGGTCTGTGTTGCAGCAGACTAGCGTGTCTGGCTCAACAAGGCAGGGTTCTGGAAGTCCCAAGCTGGCAGGGAAAACAGGCTCAGAGGTAATTTCTGTAACATCAGGTAACAGTCCAAGGAAGGAGGTCTCTGTGAATGAACACGTCACAGTTAGGGATAGGGTACAGAGTAACCTAGCCAAATTGGAGGATTGGGACAAAATTAATTTGATGAGGTTCAACAAGGAAAAATGCACTTAGCACTTAGCACGTAAGAATCCCATGAACCACCACAGGCTGGGGACTGTCTGGCTAAGCAGCAGTTCTGCAGAAAAGGACCTGGGGATTACAGTGGCTGAGAAGCTGGATGCGAGTGAGCAGTGTGCCCTTGTTACCAAGAAGGCTAACCACATATTGGGCTGCATTAGGAGGAGCATTGCCAGCAGACCGAGGGCTTATATTCCCCGCTATTAGGCACTGGTGAGGCCACATCTGGAGTATTGCGTCCAGTTTTGGGCCCCCCCCCACTACAGAAAGGATGTGGACAAATTGGAGAGAGTCCAGCGGAGGGCAGCGAAAATGATTAGGGGGCTGGGGCACATGACTTATGAGGAGAGGCTGAGGGAACCGGACTTGTTTAGTCTGCAGGAGAGGGGAGTTGATAGCAGCCTTCAAAAGAGGATGGATCATAGCTGTTCTTAGTGGTGGCAGATGACAGAACAAGGAGTAATGGTCTCAAGTTGCAGTGGGGGACGTCTAGGTTCGATATTAGGAAACACTATTTCACTAGGAGGGTTGTGAACCACTGGAATGGTTTACCGAGGAAGGTGGTGAAATCTCCATCCTTAGACATTTTTAAGGCCCCGCTTGACGAAGCCCGGGCTGGGATGATTTAGGTTGTGTTGGTCCTTCTTTGATCGGGGGTTGGACTAGATCACCTCCTGAGTTCTCTTCCAACCCTAATCGTCTATGATTTGTAACAACAGCTGCTTTGGAACCAGCCTGGCCTCGCTAACCTAGCTGTTCACCAGGTGGAGACAGGAGTCCACCCTCCTGTAAGATGCTCCCAATTCTGGGTCACTGGGAAAACAGCCAAGGACCTGGTGGGAGAGGTCGGAGACATACTGACTTTAGGGCGTGATCCAGCCATCCACCAGCCCCGGGGGCCTGTCACTTGTGCCGGTCCACAGGAAAGATGGGTCGATCCGACTCTCAATGCCATCACCATGTCTGCCGCCTGCACATACCTACTCCTGATGAGAGCCTAGACAAAGTGGGGGGGACTCAGTACCCATGACCAAGGATGTCACCAAAGGCTACTGGCAGGTGCCTTTCGATCCAGATGCCAGGTTGAAACCTGCTTTTGTTACCTCTTTGGGGCTGTACAAGTCCGACCTTTCAGCCTTAAGGAAGGGTCGGTCACCTACCGGTGCCAGACGGATCAATTACTGATGGCGATGGAGAATTTTACCCTAGCGTACATTGATAATATTTGTGCCATTAGTCAGACCTGGGAGGACCATGTGTCCCAGGTGATTAGGGGGCTGAGTTACCTCCAGGATTCAGGGCCGACTGTAAAAGCTAGGAAGTGCAAGGTGGGGATGGCAGAGGTGTCGTACCTGAGCCACAAGGTAGAGAGCGGCTGCCTAAAGCCAGAGCCAGCCAATGTCGGGGCGACCAGAGATTGGCCTGCTCTCCAGACTATGAAACAGACCCAGGGCTTTATTGGGATGGCGGGGCACTACCAGAGGCTTGTGCCCCACTTTAGCTCTGTGTCAGCTCCCAAGAAGGGTAAGCTAGACAAGCTGGTCTGATCGGAGCAGTGCCAGAGGGCTCTCTGCACACTGAAGGAGGATCTGGTCAAGGGCCCGGTGCTGGGAAACCCAGACTTTGACAAGTCCTTTATGGTGTTCACCGATGCCCCAGACACAGGACTTGGCACGGTGCCGAGGCAGGCCCATGCAAAGGGGGCGAAACACCACATCATGTACCTGAGCAGGAAGCTGCTGCCCTGGGAGCAGGGCTATGCAGCCATAGAGAAGGAATGCCTGGCCATGGAGTGGGCTCTTACAAGGCTGCAGCCGGATCTATTTGGGCAGCGCTTCACTGTGTGCACAGACTACTCGCCCTGCCATGGCTGCGTCAGATGAGAGGAGCCAATGCCAAGCTCCTGAAGTGGAGTCTGTCATTAAAGGATTACGATATGGAGGTGGTCCATAGTGGTTAAAGGGAGTGAAAGTGTTTTAAAGGCTGATGCTTTGTGCCGGAGAGGGAGACCTGAACTTCCCCAGGTCACTGGCTAAAGTGAACCCGCTCAGTTAGGTCTCGAAGAGGGGAAGAGGGGAGACATGTGGTGGGATTTCCCCTTGTTATGTTGTATATGAGGCTTACTGTTTGACATGAATGCTGTGTGTCCCTAACTTTCCCTGTGTATTGCACCAATGTCTAGGTGGTGGGAATAAACGTGTGCAATTTTTGGAGATGCTCCAGCTTTCTGTATGGAAGTTATGGACACCCCTTTGTAAGTTGAGACCCAGGAGGGGGATGCGACGAGGATACTCTTGGCCTGGGAAGCGAGAGAAAGGCCAGAGGAGGAGCAACAGGTAGGGCAGGGGCCAGGCAGTTCGAAGCGAGTCTCGGCTGGCTTGGGGCTCAGGGGGAGAAGCTAAGAAGTGCTAAGAAGTTCTGTCCTGCGCTGCGTTCCTGTCGACTAATAAACCTTCTGTTTTTACCAGCTTGGCTGAGAGTCACGTCTGCCGGTGTGTCATGGAATCACCGGGGCGATGCTCTGGAACTACTCCGTCTGACGCCAGCCAAGACTCTGGGGGAGCATGCCTCCTCTCTCAGAGCATACTGTCTCCAGGCAAGAAGCTTAAACATCTTCACCTTTCCTGGGTCTGACCTTGGAGCATTCAGCATCCGCATCCACACCGTGCACTTCCCACAGTGAGTCTGCCCGGGTGGGGTTCCTGGGGAAGCCAGAGGGTCCTGCACCTCAACTCCGCAGTCAGGCATGACTCTCAGTCAGCCAATAAAACAGAAGGTTTATTAGTGGACAGTAACACAGCGTAGGACAGAACTTGTTAGCACAGAAATCAGCGACTTTCAGCCAAGTCTATCTTTCAAGTCCTGGGCCAGACGCGCTGCACTAGCCCTCTTCCAGTCTCCTAATGCAGACTGCCAGCTTCCAACACCCCCCTGTTGCCCCTTCTCCGTCTCTTTGTCTTGCTTCCCAGGGAAAATGTGTCACCGGGTCACATAGGTGCAAACGGCTGGGTAGCCTCACCTGCCCTGAGGTCCTCAGTAAAAATCACACGCCCAACTCATACGCAACAAAACAAGATGAATAAAACCCCACTTTGTCACAGCTCTTCCTCCTCAGAGACCGGAACTGGGTGGGGCACTTTGGCCAGTGGCCTGCGTAAGTTCTGTCCCGCATTTCTGGGACAAAGCATCGGCTACAATCTTGGCACTCCCCTTAACGTGGACCACCTCCATGTCATAATCCTGAAGCTGGAGACCCCACCTCAGGAGCTTGGCATTGGCCCGTTTCATCTAGTGTAGCCACCTCAGGGGTGAATGGTTAGTGTACACGGTGAAGCGGCGCCCAAACAGATACGGCTGCAGATTTGTAAGGGACCACACCATGGCCAGACATTCCCTTTCTATTGCTGGATAAGTCTGCTCCGAGGGCAGCAGCTTCCTGTACAGGTACATGATGGAGTGTCTCTCCCGCGTTCCATCAACCTGCATTAGCACGTGCACCCAGCGCTGTGTACGAGGCATCGGTGAACACCATAAAGGGCTTGTCAAAGTCTGGGTTTACCAGCATCGCACAGGCGCCAACTTTCATTTCGCAGTGCAAACATGGGAGGGAGGGGGTGAGAAGCAAGGGAGCTACAATGCAATGAGTCACCTGCATGAGGCCCCACCAGGGGAATTGCTCAACCTTGCTTGGAGAGACATTCCATTTGTTCTACAAGCACATGGACTGAGAGTGTAAAACAGGGAGAATGGACACATACTGGGCCCTTCTCCTGCCCCACCTCTTCTGCAAGCAACCAGGCAGGACACTGAGAAGAACACAAGACTCCAACACAGGAGTTTGGCCCAGGTTTAAGGAACAAATCTGTATATTAAGGACTGCAATATCCAGTAGGGTGAGAAAAACTGCTTAATCTAGTTGCTGCCCAATCTAAAGGGTTGAGAGTTTAGACTGTGCTTATATTTTATTTTATTTTCGTAACCACTCTGACTTGTTATGCCTCGACTTAAAATCACTTTAGATCTAGCTTTATAGTTAATACATTTGTTTATTCTACCTGAAGCAGTGCATTTGTAGCAGAGACTCCCCTTGGCATAACAAGCCTGGTACATATCAATTTCTTTGTTAACTTGATGAACTCATATAAGCTTGCAGTGTCCAGCGGCCATAACTGGACACTGCAAGACGGAAGTTCCCAGGGTTATGTCTGGGACCGGAGATATTGGCTAGTATCATTCAATTGCAACTAGCTTGGAGCAGCTTACATGCCAGAGGCTGTGTGTGAACAGCCCAGGGGTGGGGTGGGGGGTGGGGTCTCACAGCAGAGCAGGGTAAGACTGGCTCCCAGAGTCAAAGAAACAGATAGCCGTGGGGGGAGCAGACGGACACACCGACAGGCAGAAACCACGGTTGGAGTGCATGGACCCACTGCTGTCTGAAGTGTCCCTTTATTATTCTGCTACAAAACAAAAACTAACAGGACACTGGGGCTTTCCTGGGAGGGTGGGGGAAGGACAGAGCCCCTGACCATTTCCAGGGACAGGACATCACAGACAACACTTTCAGATAAGGCACTGCTAAGCCCTGCCCCGCTCCCTGCAGCACAGGCTCTAGTACAGGGGTGGCTCACAATTTCAGCCTGTGCACGTCTGCGGAAGCACACTATGTAGAAGTCCAGTCTGTCATATCCACCATCAGGCGGAATCCACCCCGTAGGAGGGTTCCTGTCGGTCAGTGCACTGTTCAGTGGTGCGTTGAAAATATTCCTTAGTCTGAGACCATGAAAGTAGGCTTCCTGATCACCGCAGAACTGTATCATGTTCTTGGGAGTGGTGGGGCAGAAAGAGATAGGACCGACTCTTCTGCCGAGCTAAGTGTGTGGTTGGATCGATTAATGATATTGTTAAGTGAGTTGAGGGAACCACTGTTGTAGCATGTAGGAGTTTAGATAGTTTACTGTCCTTTTTCCTCTGTAGAGAAGTGAATTGTGCGTTGTAAATGGCTTGTCTCGTTTTTGTAAAGTCCAGCCACGTGGAATTTTGTGTGCAAGGTTGGTTTTGTATGAGAGTTTCTAGTTTTGAGAGCTCATTCTTGATCTTCTGTTTGCTGTACAGGATGCTGATCAGATAGGTTCCTCAGTTTCTTTGAGAGTGTGTGGCACAGTCTCTCACCGTAGTCAGTGTAGTAAGTCGATTGCAACGGATTTTTTACCTTCAGTCCGTTTGGTATGATGTCCATCTGTTTGCACTTGGGGAGAAAGATGATGTCTGTCTGTATCTGTGCAATTTTTTTTGTTCAAGTTGATGGATTTCCACTCCATACGGCTAAATTTAGTGCCTTGCATGGTGACAAGTAGCAGCCGGGAGTCTATCAACCCAATTCCCCAGTCAGCGGGGGGGGGCGCGGTGCGGGGCGCCCCAATCAGAAAGCGAAGGAGCTGAAAGCGAAGGAGCTGGAACTGGAGGAGCAGAGACTGGTGGGCAGAGGGCCTGCCAGGGGAGTAAATGAAGAAGGACCCAAGATGCCAGTTCTGCAGAGAATCTAGACACCAAATTGTCACCCCAGTTTAAGGAGGGGGGATATTAATGCCTACTTCACGTCCTTCACATCCTTCAAGGCTTGTGATCTGATCCAGATTGACCCTGCAGACAGGCTCCGCTGTGTAACCGCCCCCTGCTGGGTTCCAAGGCCAAGGAGGGATTGAGCTAAATGGATGGTATTGAGATGGGGAACTATGACCTGTTCAAACAGGCTTTGCTACTGAAGTTTGAACTGATCCCCAAGGTGTACGATTCTGGGGTGTACGCAAGACCCCAAGTGTCACTTACAAGGAGGTCACCAACCTGCTGTGGGAATATCTCCGCAAGTGGGGGAAGGGTACAGGGGCCACTACCTCCGAGGGATTGAAGCAGCTGTATGACATCTCTTCTCCAGACCTTAAGATGTGGTTAGTGGACCCAAAGCACTGGGCACTAGCGGATGAGTTTGTGGACAGCAGATGGGGGGGGGGGCGCGAAGGAGACCGATATCGGGGAGTCAGAAGGGTGGGTCACCCAGAGACCTCTCAAAGTTGCGAGTCCAAGAAGCCCAACTCAGGGGTGCCCATGAGCCAGAGCGGGCCAACCCCCCCACTCGTGGGACTTGAGGGACCTGAAATGTAATTACTGTGGCCGAAAAAGACACAAAGTGGCGCAATGCCTGAAGATGAAGGAACTGCAGGCCAAGCAGAATCCTCAGAGTGTCAACTGGGCGGAAGCCCACCGAGAGGGGGCACCACCAGTCCAGGGGGCCGCAGTCAACATGGCAGAGTCAGGGAGAGGAGAACGCCAGTGCAGAGGAGCAGGGGAAGGTGGGGCTCCAGTTCCAGAGCACCTGTACTCAATCCCCTGGGTGAGAATGAAACATGCCTCATGGAAAAATCGCGAGCTCATCCCCATTGAGGTGGGCGGAAGGAGCGTCCAGGGGTTCTGGGACACAGGCAGAGAGGTGACACTGGCCAGGCCAGAGGCGGTAGACCCAGACCAGCGAGTGCCTGATGCATAGCTGACCCTGAGAGGTGTGTTCAGGCCCCTCGACAAGATTCCTGTAGCAAAGATGCATCTGAACGGGGGGGGTGCCTAAGGAGGGCCCCCAAAGAGTTTGGGGTGCATGATAAGCTACTCCTGGAGGAACTAATGGGTCTTGACTTGGGGGACTGGCCGGGTGGCACTCAGAGCACCCTGATCCTTCCCCAGAGTCAGAGCCAGTGAGGGACACCCTGTCCTGAGCCAGCAGTGCGAAACCTCCCAATGTGGGGAGCAAAGCACCAAGGGTAGGGTTCAAAAGGGCTGGGCCTGAGCCTCTGTCCCAAGATGGGGAAACCAATGCATAGCCAGCCAGGGCTGTGGCCCCAAACCCAGCAGCGGAATTCCAGATTGAGCTGTAGGCGGATCCCTCCTTAAAGAAGCTGAGGGCCTTTGCTGGCCACAGTGGTGCCGGACCCCTGGGGAGGACAGCTGGGAGAGCTTCCTGTGAGAGAAGGGAATGGGCTGGTTTGGGGGCAGACTGAACCTTGTAAAGCCAGGAGTCAGTTTGTGATTCCCCAGTCTGGCCCATGATGTTCCCCTTTTGAGGCATCAGGGCAGCTAGCACGCCAGGCAGCGGCTGCTGCAGAACTTTTACTGGCTCGGGTCTTGGACGCTGTCCAACAGTATTGCAGGTCCTGTGACTCCTGCCAGAGGGTGGGGAAGGCCTGGGGTAAGTGCAAAGCATCTCTGAGACATTTGCCCATCATACAGCCTTTTCATCATGGAAATAGTGGGGCCCCTCAGCAAGGCAATCCGCGCTGGGAAGAAATACATTCTGGTGGTGGTACCCCGATGCAGTGGCCTAGTCCTCTATCGAGGAAGGCACCGTGGCAGATGTACTGCTGACCATTTTCAGCAGAGTGGGGTTCCCCAAGGAGGTCCTTACTGACCAGCAGTCCAACTTCATGTCAGCCCTGCTCCAGTGCTTGTGGGAGAAGTGTGGGGATCAGGCACACCTGGGCCACTGCATGTCACCCTCAGTCCTATGGGCTGATGGAGAGGTTCAATGGGACTCTAAAGATGATGCTGAAAACATTTATGGCCCAGCACCCGCAGGAGTGGGACAAGTATTTACCCTACGTGCTGTTCGCATACAGGGAAGTTCCCCAGGAATCCACAGGGTTTTCCCCATTCGAGTTGCTTTATGAGAGAAGAGTGAGGGGACCCTTGGACTTGATGAGGGACGACGGGGAAGGGAAGCCCTCTCCCCATGGAGAATCTGTGGTGGAATACGTACTGATTTTCCGGGAAAATCTCACTGAGCTTATGGGTTTGGACAGGAGAAACCAAGTCAGGGCCTAAGGGAAGCAGAAAAGCGGGGGCCCCTCCTGTGCCACTGGGGACCAGGTGATGCTTCTCATCCCCGTGAAGAAGAATAAGTTGCAAGCTGCCTGGGATAGGCCTCTCAAGGTCATCAAACAAGGAGGTGAACTATACGGTGAAACCTTTTTCAGCACCCTAAAGCCTGCGATTGAATCAAAAAATCTGAACACTGCTGCTGGATGTACAGCCCAGATCCAGTTCAACGTTGTCACGACAGCTATATAGTCAGATATTCGTTTAGATCAGAGATGGGCAAACTTTTTGGCCCGAGGATCACATGTCGGTATGGAAATTGTATGGCGGGCCATTAATGCTCAGAAAATTGGGGGTTGGGGTGTGGGAGGGGAGGAAGGATACGGCTGGGGCTGCGGGCTCTGGGGTGGTGCCAGAAATGAAGCGTTCAGGGTGCAGGAGGGGGATGAGGGCTGGGGCAGGGAGTTGGTGCACTGGAGGAGGTTGGGGTGCAGTCTCCGGGTGGCGCTTACCTCAAGCATCTCTGGAAGCAGCAGCATGTGCCCTGTCCAGCACCGTCCCTACAGCTCCCATTGGCGGCGCTTGTGGTAGGGGCCGCATGAAGAGCCATCTTACATCTTAGTAAGAGCCAGAGAGGGGGAACCAGATCCTGCTGTTTCCGGGAGCCACACAGATCCATGGCACAGTACTTTCATTTGTCGTGTAACTGACATTTCACTAGCAGCTCTCTGTAGTGTGCAAGCAGGTGTGGTAATAAATGCACCGCACAGAATTTGGACTGCCTGGGCTTGTGTTAAATCTAATTTTTAATGTTCTGATTTTGATGCTGACCCAAAAGTTTGGCAGCCAGAGTCAATCCTGCATCTTGGCAGGGCCCAGACTAGAACTAGGTGACCCTTGCGGTCCCTCCCAACCCTATGGGGCTATGATCCTAGTACCGGGTCTGATTCAGGCTCTGTATAGGGTCAGCAGTGTTTTCTGATCCAGCCTCCAAACAGACCCAGCAATCCGTGTATGGGAAGCTGGACGTGGCCGATGATCATATTCCTATGCTTATAGCCGTGTGCTGTGCGCTACATAATATTTTTGAAGGGACGGGTGAATGCTTCACTCAGGGCTGAACCGCAAAGGCTCAGCACCTGGAGGCTAGCTTTGAACAGCCAGAGACCAGGGCTATTAGAAGGGCACAGCACGGGACCATAAGGATCAGGGATGCTTTGAGGCAGCAATTTGAAGCTGAAACCTATACTCGAGATTGCAGTGCTTGTAATGCTAGGAGGTGATTGGTGCACATGATGCAAGAAGGGAACTTAACATAGCTGTATCTATGTTACTTTGCAGTGCTCTTTTTGCTTTCACTTAATAGAATAAAGATTGCTTTCAAACAAACACAATTCTTTTACTGAAAGACAACAACCGGAAGAGAGAGTCCAATGAAAAAAATCATCAGTCGGGAGCAGGATGGGGGAGAATGGAGGGTATGGAAGGTCTCAAGAGGAGGAGGGGGGTCTCAGCACGGCTACAGATTTGTGTATGTCCAGGGATCATACCCAAACCTGGGCAAGTGTTGAGTGTAGTGGGTATTGGGAGTCCACACTGCTGGACTTTGAGGAGGGAGGAGTGGAATGCTGCGGGTAGAGAGTGGATCCAGGAGGTTGATAAGAGTGTGTTGGCGATGTGTGTGTGTGTGTGTGTGGTGCTTTGGGAAAGAGTTTTCCGACAGTGGCTGCAGGGGAAGGTGGGCGTGGAGCTGCTCGGTTTGAAGAGCTAGTACCTCTGGAGCATGTCCGCTTGACGCTCCATGACTGTTAAGAGCCCCTCCGTGGCTTCTTTCTGGTGTGCTGCGTTCTCCTTTCATTCCGTCTTCTCACTGTCCCACCACTCCTTCAATTCCTTTTTCTCAGCAGCGGAGTGGATGATAACCTCACGCATAAAGTCCTCCTTACTTCTTCACCGTTTTCGAATTCTTCGCAACCGCTCTGCCGCCGATAACAAAGAGGGAGGCTGGTCTCCCAAGGTCATCTGTGTGAAGTTTAAATACAACATTTTACAGAAGCAGTATTGTTTGCTACATAGACAGCACTCTTTCAGTGCTTTAAAACACAGCTGGTACTCACACAACTGTCAGTATCTGGTTGACCCCAGGCAAGCACACATAAGCCACAAGACTCCCAAAATGGTGAGTAGCAGCAGGGACAGGGTAAATCACTGTTTCGGGACCCTGCTGTACACTGGACACTTGGCTCTTGGGCACTTGGGGAGAGCCAGCACTGTAGGGTGGGCCTGATATTCATTCCTGTCTCCACACTTTCCACAGGAGGTGATCATTATGGGTGATATCTCGCTGCTGAGGGTGAGCAGGGAATCAAGGGACAGTGTTCTCTAAGCCTGCGGCTTCTGCCCTGGCCCTATGTGAATGGCGCGTGTGTACCTATGGATTCCTATCTTGTGCAGAAGCTATAAAAGGGGGTGGAATAGGACAAAAGAGGCTGCCGGCCATGAGAAAACCCCTTCTTACCACCTGAGATGTCTGCTGGAACTAACTAGGACTGTACCAGGGAAAGGATTGGGCCCAGACTAGGAAGGAGTCTGTGAAAGAAGTTTATTGGAATGTCTCTGCGGGTGAGCTATTACCTGTTATCCGTTTCTTAATGCTTTTAGGCTTAGACTTGTGTGTTTTTGCTTTATTTTTGCTTGGTGACTTCTTTTGTTCTGTCTGTTGTTACTTCAAACCACTTGAATCCTACTTTTATATTTAATAAAATCACTTTTGTTTATTAATAAACCCAGAGTAAGTGATGAATACCTGGGGGAGCAAACAGCTGTGCATATCTCTCTATCAGTGATATTGAGGGTGAACAATTTATGAATTTACCCTGTATAAGCTTTATAACAAGTACAATGGATTTGTTTGGGGTTTGGCTCCTATTGGGACGTGGGTGCTGGAGACAGGTAACCTGCTGAGCTGTTTTCAAAGTCTGCAGCTTTGGGGGTGTGGCCCAGACCCTGGGTCTGTGTTGCAGCAGACTAGCGTGTCTGGCTCAACAAGGCAGGGTTCTGGAAGTCCCAAGCTGGCAGGGAAAACAGGCTCAGAGGTAATTTCTGTAACATCAGGTAACAGTCCAAGGAAGGAGGTCTCT
This sequence comes from Lepidochelys olivacea, assembly GCF_965140295.1. Lineage (NCBI taxonomy): Eukaryota > Metazoa > Chordata > Testudines > Cheloniidae > Lepidochelys > Lepidochelys olivacea. The sequence continues at coordinate 51,494,185 of NC_140417.1, forward strand.
GTGAATGAACACGTCACAGTTAGGGATAGGGTACAGAGTAACCTAGCCAAATTGGAGGATTGGGACAAAATTAATTTGATGAGGTTCAACAAGGAAAAATGCACTTAGCACTTAGCACGTAAGAATCCCATGAACCACCACAGGCTGGGGACTGTCTGGCTAAGCAGCAGTTCTGCAGAAAAGGACCTGGGGATTACAGTGGCTGAGAAGCTGGATGCGAGTGAGCAGTGTGCCCTTGTTACCAAGAAGGCTAACCACATATTGGGCTGCATTAGGAGGAGCATTGCCAGCAGACCGAGGGCTTATATTCCCCGCTATTAGGCACTGGTGAGGCCACATCTGGAGTATTGCGTCCAGTTTTGGGCCCCCCCCCACTACAGAAAGGATGTGGACAAATTGGAGAGAGTCCAGCGGAGGGCAGCGAAAATGATTAGGGGGCTGGGGCACATGACTTATGAGGAGAGGCTGAGGGAACCGGACTTGTTTAGTCTGCAGGAGAGGGGAGTTGATAGCAGCCTTCAAAAGAGGATGGATCATAGCTGTTCTTAGTGGTGGCAGATGACAGAACAAGGAGTAATGGTCTCAAGTTGCAGTGGGGGACGTCTAGGTTCGATATTAGGAAACACTATTTCACTAGGAGGGTTGTGAACCACTGGAATGGTTTACCGAGGAAGGTGGTGAAATCTCCATCCTTAGACATTTTTAAGGCCCCGCTTGACGAAGCCCGGGCTGGGATGATTTAGGTTGTGTTGGTCCTTCTTTGATCGGGGGTTGGACTAGATCACCTCCTGAGTTCTCTTCCAACCCTAATCGTCTATGATTTGTAACAACAGCTGCTTTGGAACCAGCCTGGCCTCACTAACCTAGCTGTTCACCAGGTGGAGACAGGAGTCCACCCTCCTGTAAGATGCTCCCAATTCTGGGTCACTGGGAAAACAGCCAAGGACCTGGTGGGAGAGGTCGGAGACATTCTGACTTTAGGGCGTGATCCAGCCATCCACCAGCCCCGGGGGCCTGTCACTTGTGCCGGTCCACAGGAAAGATGGGTCGATCCGACTCTCAATGCCATCACCATGTCTGCCGCCTGCACATACCTACTCCTGATGAGAGCCTAGACAAGTGGGGGGGACTCAGTACCCATGACCAAGGATGTCACCAAAGGCTACTGGCAGGTGCCTTTCGATCCAGATGCCAGGTTGAAACCTGCTTTTGTTACCTCTTTGGGGCTGTACAAGTCCGACCTTTCAGCCTTAAGGAAGGGTCGGTCACCTACCGGTGCCAGACGGATCAATTACTGATGGTGATGGAGAATTTTACCCTAGCGTACATTGATAATATTTGTGCCATTAGTCAGACCTGGGAGGACCATGTGTCCCAGGTGATTAGGGGGCTGAGTTACCTCCAGGATTCAGGGCCGACTGTAAAAGCTAGGAAGTGCAAGGTGGGGATGGCAGAGGTGTCGTACCTGAGCCACAAGGTAGAGAGCGGCTGCCTAAAGCCAGAGCCAGCCAATGTCGGGGCGACCAGAGATTGGCCTGCTCTCCAGACTATGAAACAGACCCAGGGCTTTATTGGGATGGCGGGGCACTACCAGAGGCTTGTGCCCCACTTTAGCTCTGTGTCAGCTCCCAAGAAGGGTAAGCTAGACAAGCTGGTCTGATCGGAGCAGTGCCAGAGGGCTCTCTGCACACTGAAGGAGGATCTGGTCAAGGGCCCGGTGCTGGGAAACCCAGACTTTGACAAGTCCTTTATGGTGTTCACCGATGCCCCAGACACAGGACTGGGCACGGTGCCGAGGCAGGCCCATGCAAAGGGGGCGAAACACCACATCATGTACCTGAGCAGGAAGCTGCTGCCCTGGGAGCAGGGCTATGCAGCCATAGAGAAGGAATGCCTGGCCATGGAGTGGGCTCTTACAAGGCTGCAGCCGGATCTATTTGGGCAGCGCTTCACTGTGTGCACAGACTACTCGCCCTGCCATGGCTGCGTCAGATGAGAGGGGCCAATGCCAAGCTCCTGAAGTGGAGTCTGTCATTAAAGGATTACGCTATGGAGGTGGTCCATAGTGGTTAAAGGGAGTGAAAGTGTTTTAAAGGCTGATGCTTTGTGCCGGAGAGGGAGACCTGAACTTCCCCAGGTCACTGGCTAAAGTGAACCCGCTCAGTTAGGTCTCGAAGAGGGGAAGAGGGGAGACATGTGGTGGGATTTCCCCTTCTTATGTTGTATATGAGGCTTACTGTTTGACATGAATGCTGTGTGTCCCTAACTTTCCCTGTGTATTGCACCAATGTCTAGGTGGTGGGAATAAACGTGTGCAATTTTTGGAGATGCTCCAGCTTTCTGTATGGAAGTTATGGACACCCCTTTGTAAGTTGAGACCCAGGAGGGGGATGCGACGAGGATACTCTTGGCCTGGGAAGCGAGAGAAAGGCCAGAGGAGGAGCAACAGGTAGGGCAGGGGCCAGGCAGTTCGAAGCGAGTCTCGGCTGGCTTGGGGCTCAGGGGGAGAAGCTAAGAAGTGCTAAGAAGTTCTGTCCTGCGCTGCGTTCCTGTCGACTAATAAACCTTCTGTTTTTACCAGCTTGGCTGAGAGTCACGTCTGCCGGTGTGTCATGGAATCACCGGGGCGATGCTCTGGAACTACTCCGTCTGACGCCAGCCAAGACTCTGGGGGAGCATGCCTCCTCTCTCAGAGCATACTGTCTCCAGGCAAGAAGCTTAAACATCTTCACCTTTCCTGGGTCTGACCTTGGAGCATTCAGCATCCCCATCCACACCGTGCACTTCCCACAGTGAGTCTGCCCGGGTGGGGTTCCTGGGGAAGCCAGAGGGTCCTGCACCTCAACTCCGCAGTCAGGCATGACTCTCAGTCAGCCAATAAAACAGAAGGTTTATTAGTGGACAGTAACACAGCGTAGGACAGAACTTGTTAGCACAGAAATCAGCGACTTTCAGCCAAGTCTATCTTTCAAGTCCTGGGCCAGACGCGCTGCACTAGCCCTCTTCCAGTCTCCTAATGCAGACTGCCAGCTTCCAACACCCCCCTGTTGCCCCTTCTCCGTCTCTTTGTCTTGCTTCCCAGGGAAAATGTGTCACCGGGTCACATAGGTGCAAACGGCTGGGTAGCCTCACCTGCCCTGAGGTCCTCAGTAAAAATCACACGCCCAACTCATACGCAACAAAACAAGATGAATAAAACCCCACTTTGTCACAGCTCTTCCTCCTCAGAGACCGGAACTGGGTGGGGCACTTTGGCCAGTGGCCTGCGTAAGTTCTGTCCCGCATTTCTGGGACAAAGCATCGGCTACAATCTTGGCACTCCCCTTAACGTGGACCACCTCCATGTCATAATCCTGAAGCTGGAGACCCCACCTCAGGAGCTTGGCATTGGCCCGTTTCATCTAGTGTAGCCACCTCAGGGGTGAATGGTTAGTGTACACGGTGAAGCGGCGCCCAAACAGATACGGCTGCAGATTTGTAAGGGACCACACCATGGCCAGACATTCCCTTTCTATTGCTGGATAAGTCTGCTCCGAGGGCAGCAGCTTCCTGTACAGGTACATGATGGAGTGTCTCTCCCGCGTTCCATCAACCTGCATTAGCACGTGCACCCAGCGCTGTGTACGAGGCATCGGTGAACACCATAAAGGGCTTGTCAAAGTCTGGGTTTACCAGCATCGCACAGGCGCCAACTTTCATTTCGCAGTGCAAACATGGGAGGGAGGGGGTGAGAAGCAAGGGAGCTACAATGCAATGAGTCACCTGCATGAGGCCCCACCAGGGGAATTGCTCAACCTTGCTTGGAGAGACATTCCATTTGTTCTACAAGCACATGGACTGAGAGTGTAAAACAGGGAGAATGGACACATACTGGGCCCTTCTCCTGCCCCACCTCTTCTGCAAGCAACCAGGCAGGACACTGAGAAGAACACAAGACTCCAACACAGGCGTTTGGCCCAGGTTTAAGGAACAAATCTGTATATTAAGGACTGCAATATCCAGTAGGGTGAGAAAAACTGCTTAATCTAGTTGCTGCCCAATCTAAAGGGTTGAGAGTTTAGACTGTGCTTATATTTTATTTTATTTTCGTAACCACTCTGACTTGTTATGCCTCGACTTAAAATCACTTTAGATCTAGCTTTATAGTTAATACATTTGTTTATTCTACCTGAAGCAGTGCATTTGTAGCAGAGACTCCCCTTGGCATAACAAGCCTGGTACATATCAATTTCTTTGTTAACTTGATGAACTCATATAAGCTTGCAGTGTCCAGCGGCCATAACTGGACACTGCAAGACGGAAGTTCCCAGGGTTATGTCTGGGACCGGAGATATTGGCTAGTATCATTCAATTGCAACTAGCTTGGAGCAGCTTACATGCCAGAGGCTGTGTGTGAACAGCCCAGGGGTGGGGTGGGGGGTGGGGTCTCACAGCAGAGCAGGGTAAGACTGGCTCCCAGAGTCAAAGAAACAGATAGCCGTGGGGGGAGCAGACGGACACACCGACAGGCAGAAACCACGGTTGGAGTGCATGGACCCACTGCTGTCTGAAGTGTCCCTTTATTATTCTGCTACAAAACAAAAACTAACAGGACACTGGGGCTTTCCTGGGAGGGTGGGGGAAGGACAGAGCCCCTGACCATTTCCAGGGACAGGACATCACAGACAACACTTTCAGATAAGGCACTGCTAAGCCCTGCCCCGCTCCCTGCAGCACAGGCTCTAGTACAGGGGTGGCTCACAATTTCAGCCTGTGCACGTCTGCGGAAGCACACTATGTAGAAGTCCAGTCTGTCATATCCACCATCAGGCGGAATCCACCCCGTAGGAGGGTTTCTGTCGGTCAGTGCACTGTTCAGTGGTGCGTTGAAAATATTCCTTAGTCTGAGACCATGAAAGTAGGCTTCCTGATCACCGCAGAACTGTATCATGTTCTTGGGAGTGGTGGGGCAGAAAGAGATAGGACCGACTCTTCTGCCGAGCTAAGTGTGTGGTTGGATCGATTAATGATATTGTTAAGTGAGTTGAGGGAACCACTGTTGTAGCATGTAGGAGTTTAGATAGTTTACTGTCCTTTTTCCTCTGTAGAGAAGTGAATTGTGCGTTGTAAATGGCTTGTCTCGTTTTTGTAAAGTCCAGCCACGTGGAATTTTGTGTGCAAGGTTGGTTTTGTATGAGAGTTTCTAGTTTTGAGAGCTCATTCTTGATCTTCTGTTTGCTGTACAGGATGCTGATCAGATAGGTTCCTCAGTTTCTTTGAGAGTGTGTGGCACAGTCTCTCACCGTAGTCAGTGTAGTAAGTCGATTGCAACGGATTTTTTACCTTCAGTCCGTTTGGTATGATGTCCATCTGTTTGCACTTGGGGAGAAAGATGATGTCTGTCTGTATCTGTGCAATTTTTTTTGTTCAAGTTGATGGATTTCCACTCCATACGGCTAAATTTAGTGCCTTGCATGGTGACAAGTAGCAGCCGGGAGTCTATCAACCCAATTCCCCAGTCAGCGGGGGGGGGCGCGGTGCGGGGCGCCCCAATCAGAAAGCGAAGGAGCTGAAAGCGAAGGAGCTGGAACTGGAGGAGCAGAGACTGGTGGGCAGAGGGCCTGCCAGGGGAGTAAATGAAGAAGGACCCAAGATGCCAGTTCTGCAGAGAATCTAGACACCAAATTGTCACCCCAGTTTAAGGAGGGGGGATATTAATGCCTACTTCACGTCCTTCACATCCTTCAAGGCTTGTGATCTGATCCAGATTGACCCTGCAGACAGGCTCCGCTGTGTAACCGCCCCCTGCTGGGTTCCAAGGCCAAGGAGGGATTGAGCTAAATGGATGGTATTGAGATGGGGAACTATGACCTGTTCAAACAGGCTTTGCTACTGAAGTTTGAACTGATCCCCAAGGTGTACGATTCGGGGGTGTACGCAAGACCCCAAGTGTCACTTACAAGGAGGTCACCAACCTGCTGTGGGAATATCTCCGCAAGTGGGGGAAGGGTACAGGGGCCACTACCTCCGAGGGATTGAAGCAGCTGTATGACATCTCTTCTCCAGACCTTAAGATGTGGTTAGTGGACCCAAAGCACTGGGCACTAGCGGATGAGTTTGTGGACAGCAGATGGGGGGGGGGCGCGAAGGAGACCGATATCGGGGAGTCAGAAGGGTGGGTCACCCAGAGACCTCTCAAAGTTGCGAGTCCAAGAAGCCCAACTCAGGGGTGCCCATGAGCCAGAGCGGGCCAACCCCCCCACTCGTGGGACTTGAGGGACCTGAAATGTAATTACTGTGGCCGAAAAAGACACAAAGTGGCGCAATGCCTGAAGATGAAGGAACTGCAGGCCAAGCAGAATCCTCAGAGTGTCAACTGGGCGGAAGCCCACCGAGAGGGGGCACCACCAGTCCAGGGGGCCGCAGTCAACATGGCAGAGTCAGGGAGAGGAGAACGCCAGTGCAGAGGAGCAGGGGAAGGTGGGGCTCCAGTTCCAGAGCACCTGTACTCAATCCCCTGGGTGAGAATGAAACATGCCTCATGGAAAAATCGCGAGCTCATCCCCATTGAGGTGGGCGGAAGGAGCGTCCAGGGGTTCTGGGACACAGGCAGAGAGGTGACACTGGCCAGGCCAGAGGCGGTAGACCCAGACCAGCGAGTGCCTGATGCATAGCTGACCCTGAGAGGTGTGTTCAGGCCCCTCGACAAGATTCCTGTAGCAAAGATGCATCTGAACGGGGGGGGTGCCTAAGGAGGGCCCCCAAAGAGTTTGGGGTGCATGATAAGCTACTCCTGGAGGAACTAATGGGTCTTGACTTGGGGGACTGGCCGGGTGGCACTCAGAGCACCCTGATCCTTCCCCAGAGTCAGAGCCAGTGAGGGACACCCTGTCCTGAGCCAGCAGTGCGAAACCTCCCAATGTGGGGAGCAAAGCACCAAGGGTAGGGTTCAAAAGGGCTGGGCCTGAGCCTCTGTCCCAAGATGGGGAAACCAATGCATAGCCAGCCAGGGCTGTGGCCCCAAACCCAGCAGCGGAATTCCAGATTGAGCTGTAGGCGGATCCCTCCTTAAAGAAGCTGAGGGCCTTTGCTGGCCACAGTGGTGCCGGACCCCTGGGGAGGACAGCTGGGAGAGCTTCCTGTGAGAGAAGGGAATGGGCTGGTTTGGGGGCAGACTGAACCTTGTAAAGCCAGGAGTCAGTTTGTGATTCCCCAGTCTGGCCCATGATGTTCCCCTTTTGAGGCATCAGGGCAGCTAGCACGCCAGGCAGCGGCTGCTGCAGAACTTTTACTGGCTCGGGTCTTGGACGCTGTCCAACAGTATTGCAGGTCCTGTGACTCCTGCCAGAGGGTGGGGAAGGCCTGGGGTAAGTGCAAAGCATCTCTGAGACATTTGCCCATCATACAGCCTTTTCATCATGGAAATAGTGGGGCCCCTCAGCAAGGCAATCCGCGCTGGGAAGAAATACATTCTGGTGGTGGTACCCCGATGCAGTGGCCTAGTCCTCTATCGAGGAAGGCACCGTGGCAGATGTACTGCTGACCATTTTCAGCAGAGTGGGGTTCCCCAAGGAGGTCCTTACTGACCAGCAGTCCAACTTCATGTCAGCCCTGCTCCAGTGCTTGTGGGAGAAGTGTGGGGATCAGGCACACCTGGGCCACTGCATGTCACCCTCAGTCCTATGGGCTGATGGAGAGGTTCAATGGGACTCTAAAGATGATGCTGAAAACATTTATGGCCCAGCACCCGCAGGAGTGGGACAAGTATTTACCCTACGTGCTGTTCGCATACAGGGAAGTTCCCCAGGAATCCACAGGGTTTTCCCCATTCGAGTTGCTTTATGAGAGAAGAGTGAGGGGACCCTTGGACTTGATGAGGGACGACGGGGAAGGGAAGCCCTCTCCCCATGGAGAATCTGTGGTGGAATACGTACTGATTTTCCGGGAAAATCTCACTGAGCTTATGGGTTTGGACAGGAGAAACCAAGTCAGGGCCTAAGGGAAGCAGAAAAGCGGGGGCCCCTCCTGTGCCACTGGGGACCAGGTGATGCTTCTCATCCCCGTGAAGAAGAATAAGTTGCAAGCTGCCTGGGATAGGCCTCTCAAGGTCATCAAACAAGGAGGTGAACTATACGGTGAAACCTTTTTCAGCACCCTAAAGCCTGCGATTGAATCAAAAAATCTGAACACTGCTGCTGGATGTACAGCCCAGATCCAGTTCAACGTTGTCACGACAGCTATATAGTCAGATATTCGTTTAGATCAGAGATGGGCAAACTTTTTGGCCCGAGGATCACATGTCGGTATGGAAATTGTATGGCGGGCCATTAATGCTCAGAAAATTGGGGGTTGGGGTGTGGGAGGGGAGGAAGGATACGGCTGGGGCTGCGGGCTCTGGGGTGGTGCCAGAAATGAAGCGTTCAGGGTGCAGGAGGGGGATGAGGGCTGGGGCAGGGAGTTGGTGCACTGGAGGAGGTTGGGGTGCAGTCTCCGGGTGGCGCTTACCTCAAGCATCTCTGGAAGCAGCAGCATGTGCCCTGTCCAGCACCGTCCCTACAGCTCCCATTGGCGGCGCTTGTGGTAGGGGCCGCATGAAGAGCCATCTTACATCTTAGTAAGAGCCAGAGAGGGGGAACCAGATCCTGCTGTTTCCGGGAGCCACACAGATCCATGGCACAGTACTTTCATTTGTCGTGTAACTGACATTTCACTAGCAGCTCTCTGTAGCGTGCAAGCAGGTGTGGTAATAAATGCACCGCACAGAATTTGGACTGCCTGGGCTTGTGTTAAATCTAATTTTTAATGTTCTGATTTTGATGCTGACCCAAAAGTTTGGCAGCCAGAGTCAATCCTGCATCTTGGCAGGGCCCAGACTAGAACTAGGTGACCCTTGCGGTCCCTCCCAACCCTATGGGGCTATGATCCTAGTACCGGGTCTGATTCAGGCTCTGTATAGGGTCAGCAGTGTTTTCGTATCCAGCCTCCAAACAGACCCAGCAATCCGTGTATGGGAAGCTGGACGTGGCCGATGATCATATTCCTATGCTTATAGCCGTGTGCTGTGCGCTACATAATATTTTTGAAGGGACGGGTGAATGCTTCACTCAGGGCTGAACCGCAAAGGCTCAGCACCTGGAGGCTAGCTTTGAACAGCCAGAGACCAGGGCTATTAGAAGGGCACAGCACGGGACCATAAGGATCAGGGATGCTTTGAGGCAGCAATTTGAAGCTGAAACCTATACTCGAGATTGCAGTGCTTGTAATGCTAGGAGGTGATTGGTGCACATGATGCAAGAAGGGAACTTAACATAGCTGTATCTATGTTACTTTGCAGTGCTCTTTTTGCTTTCACTTAATAGAATAAAGATTGCTTTCAAACAAACACAATTCTTTTACTGAAAGACAACAACCGGAAGAGAGAGTCCAATGAAAAAAATCATCAGTCGGGAGCAGGATGGGGGAGAATGGAGGGTATGGAAGGTCTCAAGAGGAGGAGGGGGGTCTCAGCACGGCTACAGATTTGTGTATGTCCAGGGATCATACCCAAACCTGGGCAAGTGTTGAGTGTAGTGGGTATTGGGAGTCCACACTGCTGGACTTTGAGGAGGGAGGAGTGGAATGCTGCGGGTAGAGAGTGGATCCAGGAGGTTGATAAGAGTGTGTTGGCGATGTGTGTGTGTGTGTGTGTGTGGTGCTTTGGGAAAGAGTTTTCCGACAGTGGCTGCAGGGGAAGGTGGGCGTGGAGCTGCTCGGTTTGAAGAGCTAGTACCTCTGGAGCATGTCCGCTTGACGCTCCATGACTGTTAAGAGCCCCTCCGTGGCTTCTTTCTGGTGTGCTGCGTTCTCCTTTCATTCCGTCTTCTCACTGTCCCACCACTCCTTCAATTCCTTTTTCTCAGCAGCGGAGTGGATGATAACCTCACGCATAAAGTCCTCCTTACTTCTTCACCGTTTTCGAATTCTTCGCAACCGCTCTGCCGCCGATAACAAAGAGGGAGGCTGGTCTCCCAAGGTCATCTGTGTGAAGTTTAAATACAACATTTTACAGAAGCAGTATTGTTTGCTACATAGACAGCACTCTTTCAGTGCTTTAAAACACAGCTGGTACTCACACAACTGTCAGTATCTGGTTGACCCCAGGCAAGCACACATAAGCCACAAGACTCCCAAAATGGTGAGTAGCAGCAGGGACAGGGTAAATCACTGTTTCGGGACCCTGCTGTACACTGGACACTTGGCTCTTGGGCACTTGGGGAGAGCCAGCACTGTAGGGTGGGCCTGATATTCATTCCTGTCTCCACACTTTCCACAGGAGGTGATCATTATGGGTGATATCTCGCTGCTGAGGGTGAGCAGGGAATCAAGGGACAGTGTTCTCTAAGCCTGCGGCTTCTGCCCTGGCCCTATGTGAATGGCGCGTGTGTACCTATGGATTCCTATCTTGTGCAGAAGCTATAAAAGGGGGTGGAATAGGACAAAAGAGGCTGCCGGCCATGAGAAAACCCCTTCTTACCACCTGAGATGTCTGCTGGAACTAACTAGGACTGTACCAGGGAAAGGATTGGGCCCAGACTAGGAAGGAGTCTGTGAAAGAAGTTTATTGGAATGTCTCTGCGGGTGAGCTATTACCTGTTATCCGTTTCTTAATGCTTTTAGGCTTAGACTTGTGTGTTTTTGCTTTATTTTTGCTTGGTGACTTCTTTTGTTCTGTCTGTTGTTACTTCAAACCACTTGAATCCTACTTTTATATTTAATAAAATCACTTTTGTTTATTAATAAACCCAGAGTAAGTGATGAATACCTGGGGGAGCAAACAGCTGTGCATATCTCTCTATCAGTGATATTGAGGGTGAACAATTTATGAATTTACCCTGTATAAGCTTTATAACAAGTACAATGGATTTGTTTGGGGTTTGGCTCCTATTGGGACGTGGGTGCTGGAGACAGGTAACCTGCTGAGCTGTTTTCAAAGTCTGCAGCTTTGGGGGTGTGGCCCAGACCCTGGGTCTGTGTTGCAGCAGACTAGCGTGTCTGGCTCAACAAGGCAGGGTTCTGGAAGTCCCAAGCTGGCAGGGAAAACAGGCTCAGAGGTAATTTCTGTAACATCAGGTAACAGTCCAAGGAAGGAGGTCTCTGTGAATGAACACGTCGCAGTTAGGGATAGGGTACAGAGTAACCTAGCCAAATTGGAGGATTGGGACAAAATTAATTTGATGAGGTTCAACAAGGAAAAATGCACTTAGCACTTAGCACGTAAGAATCCCATGAACCACCACAGGCTGGGGACTGTCTGGCTAAGCAGCAGTTCTGCAGAAAAGGACCTGGGGATTACAGTGGCTGAGAAGCTGGATGCGAGTGAGCAGTGTGCCCTTGTTACCAAGAAGGCTAACCACATATTGGGCTGCATTAGGAGGAGCATTGCCAGCAGACCGAGGGAAGTGATTATTCCCCGCTATTAGGCACTGGTGAGGCCACATCTGGAGTATTGCGTCCAGTTTTGGGCCCCCCCCCACTACAGAAAGGATGTGGACAAATTGGAGAGAGTCCAGCGGAGGGCAGCGAAAATGATTAGGGGGCTGGGGCACATGACTTATGAGGAGAGGCTGAGGGAACCGGACTTGTTTAGTCTGCAGAAGAGAGGAGTGAGAGGGGAGTTGATAGCAGCCTTCAAAAGAGGATGGATCATAGCTGTTCTTAGTGGTGGCAGATGACAGAACAAGGAGTAATGGTCTCAAGTTGCAGTGGGGGACGTCTAGGTTCGATATTAGGAAACACTATTTCACTAGGAGGGTTGTGAACCACTGGAATGGTTTACCGAGGAAGGTGGTGAAATCTCCATCCTTAGACATTTTTAAGGCCCCGCTTGACGAAGCCCGGGCTGGGATGATTTAGGTTGTGTTGGTCCTTCTTTGATCGGGGGTTGGACTAGATCACCTCCTGAGTTCTCTTCCAACCCTAATCGTCTATGATTTGTAACAACAGCTGCTTTGGAACCAGCCTGGCCTCGCTAACCTAGCTGTTCACCAGGTGGAGACAGGAGTCCACCCTCCTGTAAGATGCTCCCAATTCTGGGTCACTGGGAAAACAGCCAAGGACCTGGTGGGAGAGGTCGGAGACATACTGACTTTAGGGCGTGATCCAGCCATCCACCAGCCCCGGGGGCCTGTCACTTGTGCCGGTCCACAGGAAAGATGGGTCGATCCGACTCTCAATGCCATCACCATGTCTGCCGCCTGCACATACCTACTCCTGATGAGAGCCTAGACAAGTGGGGGGGACTCAGTACCCATGACCAAGGATGTCACCAAAGGCTACTGGCAGGTGCCTTTCGATCCAGATGCCAGGTTGAAACCTGCTTTTGTTACCTCTTTGGGGCTGTACAAGTCCGACCTTTCAGCCTTAAGGAAGGGTCGGTCACCTACCGGTGCCAGACGGATCAATTACTGATGGCGATGGAGAATTTTACCCTAGCGTACATTGATAATATTTGTGCCATTAGTCAGACCTGGGAGGACCATGTGTCCCAGGTGATTAGGGGGCTGAGTTACCTCCAGGATTCAGGGCCGACTGTAAAAGCTAGGAAGTGCAAGGTGGGGATGGCAGAGGTGTCGTACCTGAGCCACAAGGTAGAGAGCGGCTGCCTAAAGCCAGAGCCAGCCAATGTCGGGGCGACCAGAGATTGGCCTGCTCTCCAGACTATGAAACAGACCCAGGGCTTTATTGGGATGGCGGGGCACTACCAGAGGCTTGTGCCCCACTTTAGCTCTGTGTCAGCTCCCAAGAAGGGTAAGCTAGACAAGCTGGTCTGATCGGAGCAGTGCCAGAGGGCTCTCTGCACACTGAAGGAGGATCTGGTCAAGGGCCCGGTGCTGGGAAACCCAGACTTTGACAAGTCCTTTATGGTGTTCACCGATGCCCCAGACACAGGACTGGGCACGGTGCCGAGGCAGGCCCATGCAAAGGGGGCGAAACACCACATCATGTACCTGAGCAGGAAGCTGCTGCCCTGGGAGCAGGGCTATGCAGCCATAGAGAAGGAATGCCTGGCCATGGAGTGGGCTCTTACAAGGCTGCAGCCGGATCTATTTGGGCAGCGCTTCACTGTGTGCACAGACTACTCGCCCTGCCATGGCTGCGTCAGATGAGAGGGGCCAATGCCAAGCTCCTGAAGTGGAGTCTGTCATTAAAGGATTACGCTATGGAGGTGGTCCATAGTGGTTAAAGGGAGTGAAAGTGTTTTAAAGGCTGATGCTTTGTGCCGGAGAGGGAGACCTGAACTTCCCCAGGTCACTGGCTAAAGTGAACCCGCTCAGTTAGGTCTCGAAGAGGGGAAGAGGGGAGACATGTGGTGGGATTTCCCCTTGTTATGTTGTATATGAGGCTTACTGTTTGACATGAATGCTGTGTGTCCCTAACTTTCCCTGTGTATTGCACCAATGTCTAGGTGGTGGGAATAAACGTGTGCAATTTTTGGAGATGCTCCAGCTTTCTGTATGGAAGTTATGGACACCCCTTTGTAAGTTGAGACCCAGGAGGGGGATGCGACGAGGATACTCTTGGCCTGGGAAGCGAGAGAAAGGCCAGAGGAGGAGCAACAGGTAGGGCAGGGGCCAGGCAGTTCGAAGCGAGTCTCGGCTGGCTTGGGGCTCAGGGGGAGAAGCTAAGAAGTGCTAAGAAGTTCTGTCCTGCGCTGCGTTCCTGTCGACTAATAAACCTTCTGTTTTTACCAGCTTGGCTGAGAGTCACGTCTGCCGGTGTGTCATGGAATCACCGGGGCGATGCTCTGGAACTACTCCGTCTGACGCCAGCCAAGACTCTGGGGGAGCATGCCTCCTCTCTCAGAGCATACTGTCTCCAGGCAAGAAGCTTAAACATCTTCACCTTTCCTGGGTCTGACCTTGGAGCATTCAGCATCCCCATCCACACCGTGCACTTCCCACAGTGAGTCTGCCCGGGTGGGGTTCCTGGGGAAGCCAGAGGGTCCTGCACCTCAACTCCGCAGTCAGGCATGACTCTCAGTCAGCCAATAAAACAGAAGGTTTATTAGTGGACAGTAACACAGCGTAGGACAGAACTTGTTAGCACAGAAATCAGCGACTTTCAGCCAAGTCTATCTTTCAAGTCCTGGGCCAGACGCGCTGCACTAGCCCTCTTCCAGTCTCCTAATGCAGACTGCCAGCTTCCAACACCCCCCTGTTGCCCCTTCTCCGTCTCTTTGTCTTGCTTCCCAGGGAAAATGTGTCACCGGGTCACATAGGTGCAAACGGCTGGGTAGCCTCACCTGCCCTGAGGTCCTCAGTAAAAATCACACGCCCAACTCATACGCAACAAAACAAGATGAATAAAACCCCACTTTGTCACAGCTCTTCCTCCTCAGAGACCGGAACTGGGTGGGGCACTTTGGCCAGTGGCCTGCGTAAGTTCTGTCCCGCATTTCTGGGACAAAGCATCGGCTACAATCTTGGCACTCCCCTTAACGTGGACCACCTCCATGTCATAATCCTGAAGCTGGAGACCCCACCTCAGGAGCTTGGCATTGGCCCGTTTCATCTAGTGTAGCCACCTCAGGGGTGAATGGTTAGTGTACACGGTGAAGCGGCGCCCAAACAGATACGGCTGCAGATTTGTAAGGGACCACACCATGGCCAGACATTCCCTTTCTATTGCTGGATAAGTCTGCTCCGAGGGCAGCAGCTTCCTGTACAGGTACATGATGGAGTGTCTCTCCCGCGTTCCATCAACCTGCATTAGCACGTGCACCCAGCGCTGTGTACGAGGCATCGGTGAACACCATAAAGGGCTTGTCAAAGTCTGGGTTTACCAGCATCGCACAGGCGCCAACTTTCATTTCGCAGTGCAAACATGGGAGGGAGGGGTGAGAAGCAAGGGAGCTACAATGCAATGAGTCACCTGCATGAGGCCCCACCAGGGGAATTGCTCAACCTTGCTTGGAGAGACATTCCATTTGTTCTACAAGCACATGGACTGAGAGTGTAAAACAGGGAGAATGGACACATACTGGGCCCTTCTCCTGCCCCACCTCTTCTGCAAGCAACCAGGCAGGACACTGAGAAGAACACAAGACTCCAACACAGGAGTTTGGCCCAGGTTTAAGGAACAAATCTGTATATTAAGGACTGCAATATCCAGTAGGGTGAGAAAAACTGCTTAATCTAGTTGCTGCCCAATCTAAAGGGTTGAGAGTTTAGACTGTGCTTATATTTTATTTTATTTTCGTAACCACTCTGACTTGTTATGCCTCGACTTAAAATCACTTTAGATCTAGCTTTATAGTTAATACATTTGTTTATTCTACCTGAAGCAGTGCATTTGTAGCAGAGACTCCCCTTGGCATAACAAGCCTGGTACATATCAATTTCTTTGTTAACTTGATGAACTCATATAAGCTTGCAGTGTCCAGCGGCCATAACTGGACACTGCAAGACGGAAGTTCCCAGGGTTATGTCTGGGACCGGAGATATTGGCTAGTATCATTCAATTGCAACTAGCTTGGAGCAGCTTACATGCCAGAGGCTGTGTGTGAACAGCCCAGGGGTGGGGTGGGGGGTGGGGTCTCACAGCAGAGCAGGGTAAGACTGGCTCCCAGAGTCAAAGAAACAGATAGCCGTGGGGGGAGCAGACGGACACACCGACAGGCAGAAACCACGGTTGGAGTGCATGGACCCACTGCTGTCTGAAGTGTCCCTTTATTATTCTGCTACAAAACAAAAACTAACAGGACACTGGGGCTTTCCTGGGAGGGTGGGGGAAGGACAGAGCCCCTGACCATTTCCAGGGACAGGACATCACAGACAACACTTTCAGATAAGGCACTGCTAAGCCCTGCCCCGCTCCCTGCAGCACAGGCTCTAGTACAGGGGTGGCTCACAATTTCAGCCTGTGCACGTCTGCGGAAGCACACTATGTAGAAGTCCAGTCTGTCATATCCACCATCAGGCGGAATCCACCCCGTAGGAGGGTTCCTGTCGGTCAGTGCACTGTTCAGTGGTGCGTTGAAAATATTCCTTAGTCTGAGACCATGAAAGTAGGCTTCCTGATCACCGCAGAACTGTATCATGTTCTTGGGAGTGGTGGGGCAGAAAGAGATAGGACCGACTCTTCTGCCGAGCTAAGTGTGTGGTTGGATCGATTAATGATATTGTTAAGTGAGTTGAGGGAACCACTGTTGTAGCATGTAGGAGTTTAGATAGTTTACTGTCCTTTTTCCTCTGTAGAGAAGTGAATTGTGCGTTGTAAATGGCTTGTCTCGTTTTTGTAAAGTCCAGCCACGTGGAATTTTGTGTGCAAGGTTGGTTTTGTATGAGAGTTTCTAGTTTTGAGAGCTCATTCTTGATCTTCTGTTTGCTGTACAGGATGCTGATCAGATAGGTTCCTCAGTTTCTTTGAGAGTGTGTGGCACAGTCTCTCACCGTAGTCAGTGTAGTAAGTCGATTGCAACGGATTTTTTACCTTCAGTCCGTTTGGTATGATGTCCATCTGTTTGCACTTGGGGAGAAAGATGATGTCTGTCTGTATCTGTGCAATTTTTTTTGTTCAAGTTGATGGATTTCCACTCCATACGGCTAAATTTAGTGCCTTGCATGGTGACAAGTAGCAGCCGGGAGTCTATCAACCCAATTCCCCAGTCAGCGGGGGGGGGCGCGGTGCGGGGCGCCCCAATCAGAAAGCGAAGGAGCTGAAAGCGAAGGAGCTGGAACTGGAGGAGCAGAGACTGGTGGGCAGAGGGCCTGCCAGGGGAGTAAATGAAGAAGGACCCAAGATGCCAGTTCTGCAGAGAATCTAGACACCAAATTGTCACCCCAGTTTAAGGAGGGGGGATATTAATGCCTACTTCACGTCCTTCACATCCTTCAAGGCTTGTGATCTGATCCAGATTGACCCTGCAGACAGGCTCCGCTGTGTAACCGCCCCCTGCTGGGTTCCAAGGCCAAGGAGGGATTGAGCTAAATGGATGGTATTGAGATGGGGAACTATGACCTGTTCAAACAGGCTTTGCTACTGAAGTTTGAACTGATCCCCAAGGTGTACGATTCGGGGGTGTACGCAAGACCCCAAGTGTCACTTACAAGGAGGTCACCAACCTGCTGTGGGAATATCTCCGCAAGTGGGGGAAGGGTACAGGGGCCACTACCTCCGAGGGATTGAAGCAGCTGTATGACATCTCTTCTCCAGACCTTAAGATGTGGTTAGTGGACCCAAAGCACTGGGCACTAGCGGATGAGTTTGTGGACAGCAGATGGGGGGGGGGGGCGCGAAGGAGACCGATATCGGGGAGTCAGAAGGGTGGGTCACCCAGAGACCTCTCAAAGTTGCGAGTCCAAGAAGCCCAACTCAGGGGTGCCCATGAGCCAGAGCGGGCCAACCCCCCCACTCGTGGGACTTGAGGGACCTGAAATGTAATTACTGTGGCCGAAAAAGACACAAAGTGGCGCAATGCCTGAAGATGAAGGAACTGCAGGCCAAGCAGAATCCTCAGAGTGTCAACTGGGCGGAAGCCCACCGAGAGGGGGCACCACCAGTCCAGGGGGCCGCAGTCAACATGGCAGAGTCAGGGAGAGGAGAACGCCAGTGCAGAGGAGCAGGGGAAGGTGGGGCTCCAGTTCCAGAGCACCTGTACTCAATCCCCTGGGTGAGAATGAAACATGCCTCATGGAAAAATCGCGAGCTCATCCCCATTGAGGTGGGCGGAAGGAGCGTCCAGGGGTTCTGGGACACAGGCAGAGAGGTGACACTGGCCAGGCCAGAGGCGGTAGACCCAGACCAGCGAGTGCCTGATGCATAGCTGACCCTGAGAGGTGTGTTCAGGCCCCTCGACAAGATTCCTGTAGCAAAGATGCATCTGAACGGGGGGGGTGCCTAAGGAGGGCCCCCAAAGAGTTTGGGGTGCATGATAAGCTACTCCTGGAGGAACTAATGGGTCTTGACTTGGGGGACTGGCCGGGTGGCACTCAGAGCACCCTGATCCTTCCCCAGAGTCAGAGCCAGTGAGGGACACCCTGTCCTGAGCCAGCAGTGCGAAACCTCCCAATGTGGGGAGCAAAGCACCAAGGGTAGGGTTCAAAAGGGCTGGGCCTGAGCCTCTGTCCCAAGATGGGGAAACCAATGCATAGCCAGCCAGGGCTGTGGCCCCAAACCCAGCAGCGGAATTCCAGATTGAGCTGTAGGCGGATCCCTCCTTAAAGAAGCTGAGGGCCTTTGCTGGCCACAGTGGTGCCGGACCCCTGGGGAGGACAGCTGGGAGAGCTTCCTGTGAGAGAAGGGAATGGGCTGGTTTGGGGGCAGACTGAACCTTGTAAAGCCAGGAGTCAGTTTGTGATTCCCCAGTCTGGCCCATGATGTTCCCCTTTTGAGGCATCAGGGCAGCTAGCACGCCAGGCAGCGGCTGCTGCAGAACTTTTACTGGCTCGGGTCTTGGACGCTGTCCAACAGTATTGCAGGTCCTGTGACTCCTGCCAGAGGGTGGGGAAGGCCTGGGGTAAGTGCAAAGCATCTCTGAGACATTTGCCCATCATACAGCCTTTTCATCATGGAAATAGTGGGGCCCCTCAGCAAGGCAATCCGCGCTGGGAAGAAATACATTCTGGTGGTGGTACCCCGATGCAGTGGCCTAGTCCTCTATCGAGGAAGGCACCGTGGCAGATGTACTGCTGACCATTTTCAGCAGAGTGGGGTTCCCCAAGGAGGTCCTTACTGACCAGCAGTCCAACTTCATGTCAGCCCTGCTCCAGTGCTTGTGGGAGAAGTGTGGGGATCAGGCACACCTGGGCCACTGCATGTCACCCTCAGTCCTATGGGCTGATGGAGAGGTTCAATGGGACTCTAAAGATGATGCTGAAAACATTTATGGCCCAGCACCCGCAGGAGTGGGACAAGTATTTACCCTACGTGCTGTTCGCATACAGGGAAGTTCCCCAGGAATCCACAGGGTTTTCCCCATTCGAGTTGCTTTATGAGAGAAGAGTGAGGGGACCCTTGGACTTGATGAGGGACGACGGGGAAGGGAAGCCCTCTCCCCATGGAGAATCTGTGGTGGAATACGTACTGATTTTCCGGGAAAATCTCACTGAGCTTATGGGTTTGGACAGGAGAAACCAAGTCAGGGCCTAAGGGAAGCAGAAAAGCGGGGGCCCCTCCTGTGCCACTGGGGACCAGGTGATGCTTCTCATCCCCGTGAAGAAGAATAAGTTGCAAGCTGCCTGGGATAGGCCTCTCAAGGTCATCAAACAAGGAGGTGAACTATACGGTGAAACCTTTTTCAGCACCCTAAAGCCTGCGATTGAATCAAAAAATCTGAACACTGCTGCTGGATGTACAGCCCAGATCCAGTTCAACGTTGTCACGACAGCTATATAGTCAGATATTCGTTTAGATCAGAGATGGGCAAACTTTTTGGCCCGAGGATCACATGTCGGTATGGAAATTGTATGGCGGGCCATTAATGCTCAGAAAATTGGGGGTTGGGGTGTGGGAGGGGAGGAAGGATACGGCTGGGGCTGCGGGCTCTGGGGTGGTGCCAGAAATGAAGCGTTCAGGGTGCAGGAGGGGGATGAGGGCTGGGGCAGGGAGTTGGTGCACTGGAGGAGGTTGGGGTGCAGTCTCCGGGTGGCGCTTACCTCAAGCATCTCTGGAAGCAGCAGCATGTGCCCTGTCCAGCACCGTCCCTACAGCTCCCATTGGCGGCGCTTGTGGTAGGGGCCGCATGAAGAGCCATCTTACATCTTAGTAAGAGCCAGAGAGGGGGAACCAGATCCTGCTGTTTCCGGGAGCCACACAGATCCATGGCACAGTACTTTCATTTGTCGTGTAACTGACATTTCACTAGCAGCTCTCTGTAGTGTGCAAGCAGGTGTGGTAATAAATGCACCGCACAGAATTTGGACTGCCTGGGCTTGTGTTAAATCTAATTTTTAATGTTCTGATTTTGATGCTGACCCAAAAGTTTGGCAGCCAGAGTCAATCCTGCATCTTGGCAGGGCCCAGACTAGAACTAGGTGACCCTTGCGGTCCCTCCCAACCCTATGGGGCTATGATCCTAGTACCGGGTCTGATTCAGGCTCTGTATAGGGTCAGCAGTGTTTTCTGATCCAGCCTCCAAACAGACCCAGCAATCCGTGTATGGGAAGCTGGACGTGGCCGATGATCATATTCCTATGCTTATAGCCGTGTGCTGTGCGCTACATAATATTTTTGAAGGGACGGGTGAATGCTTCACTCAGGGCTGAACCGCAAAGGCTCAGCACCTGGAGGCTAGCTTTGAACAGCCAGAGACCAGGGCTATTAGAAGGGCACAGCACGGGACCATAAGGATCAGGGATGCTTTGAGGCAGCAATTTGAAGCTGAAACCTATACTCGAGATTGCAGTGCTTGTAATGCTAGGAGGTGATTGGTGCACATGATGCAAGAAGGGAACTTAACATAGCTGTATCTATGTTACTTTGCAGTGCTCTTTTTGCTTTCACTTAATAGAATAAAGATTGCTTTCAAACAAACACAATTCTTTTACTGAAAGACAACAACCGGAAGAGAGAGTCCAATGAAAAAAATCATCAGTCGGGAGCAGGATGGGGGAGAATGGAGGGTATGGAAGGTCTCAAGAGGAGGAGGGGGGTCTCAGCACGGCTACAGATTTGTGTATGTCCAGGGATCATACCCAAACCTGGGCAAGTGTTGAGTGTAGTGGGTATTGGGAGTCCACACTGCTGGACTTTGAGGAGGGAGGAGTGGAATGCTGCGGGTAGAGAGTGGATCCAGGAGGTTGATAAGAGTGTGTTGGCGATGTGTGTGTGTGTGTGTGTGGTGCTTTGGGAAAGAGTTTTCCGACAGTGGCTGCAGGGGAAGGTGGGCGTGGAGCTGCTCGGTTTGAAGAGCTAGTACCTCTGGAGCATGTCCGCTTGACGCTCCATGACTGTTAAGAGCCCCTCCGTGGCTTCTTTCTGGTGTGCTGCGTTCTCCTTTCATTCCGTCTTCTCACTGTCCCACCACTCCTTCAATTCCTTTTTCTCAGCAGCGGAGTGGATGATAACCTCACGCATAAAGTCCTCCTTACTTCTTCACCGTTTTCGAATTCTTCGCAACCGCTCTGCCGCCGATAACAAAGAGGGAGGCTGGTCTCCCAAGGTCATCTGTGTGAAGTTTAAATACAACATTTTACAGAAGCAGTATTGTTTGCTACATAGACAGCACTCTTTCAGTGCTTTAAAACACAGCTGGTACTCACACAACTGTCAGTATCTGGTTGACCCCAGGCAAGCACACATAAGCCACAAGACTCCCAAAATGGTGAGTAGCAGCAGGGACAGGGTAAATCACTGTTTCGGGACCCTGCTGTACACTGGACACTTGGCTCTTGGGCACTTGGGGAGAGCCAGCACTGTAGGGTGGGCCTGATATTCATTCCTGTCTCCACACTTTCCACAGGAGGTGATCATTATGGGTGATATCTCGCTGCTGAGGGTGAGCAGGGAATCAAGGGACAGTGTTCTCTAAGCCTGCGGCTTCTGCCCTGGCCCTATGTGAATGGCGCGTGTGTACCTATGGATTCCTATCTTGTGCAGAAGCTATAAAAGGGGGTGGAATAGGACAAAAGAGGCTGCCGGCCATGAGAAAACCCCTTCTTACCACCTGAGATGTCTGCTGGAACTAACTAGGACTGTACCAGGGAAAGGATTGGGCCCAGACTAGGAAGGAGTCTGTGAAAGAAGTTTATTGGAATGTCTCTGCGGGTGAGCTATTACCTGTTATCCGTTTCTTAATGCTTTTAGGCTTAGACTTGTGTGTTTTTGCTTTATTTTTGCTTGGTGACTTCTTTTGTTCTGTCTGTTGTTACTTCAAACCACTTGAATCCTACTTTTATATTTAATAAAATCACTTTTGTTTATTAATAAACCCAGAGTAAGTGATGAATACCTGGGGGAGCAAACAGCTGTGCATATCTCTCTATCAGTGATATTGAGGGTGAACAATTTATGAATTTACCCTGTATAAGCTTTATAACAAGTACAATGGATTTGTTTGGGGTTTGGCTCCTATTGGGACGTGGGTGCTGGAGACAGGTAACCTGCTGAGCTGTTTTCAAAGTCTGCAGCTTTGGGGGTGTGGCCCAGACCCTGGGTCTGTGTTGCAGCAGACTAGCGTGTCTGGCTCAACAAGGCAGGGTTCTGGAAGTCCCAAGCTGGCAGGGAAAACAGGCTCAGAGGTAATTTCTGTAACATCAGGTAACAGTCCAAGGAAGGAGGTCTCTGTGAATGAACACGTCACAGTTAGGGATAGGGTACAGAGTAACCTAGCCAAATTGGAGGATTGGGACAAAATTAATTTGATGAGGTTCAACAAGGAAAAATGCACTTAGCACTTAGCACGTAAGAATCCCATGAACCACCACAGGCTGGGGACTGTCTGGCTAAGCAGCAGTTCTGCAGAAAAGGACCTGGGGATTACAGTGGCTGAGAAGCTGGATGCGAGTGAGCAGTGTGCCCTTGTTACCAAGAAGGCTAACCACATATTGGGCTGCATTAGGAGGAGCATTGCCAGCAGACCGAGGGCTTATATTCCCCGCTATTAGGCACTGGTGAGGCCACATCTGGAGTATTGCGTCCAGTTTTGGGCCCCCCCCCACTACAGAAAGGATGTGGACAAATTGGAGAGAGTCCAGCGGAGGGCAGCGAAAATGATTAGGGGGCTGGGGCACATGACTTATGAGGAGAGGCTGAGGGAACCGGACTTGTTTAGTCTGCAGGAGAGGGGAGTTGATAGCAGCCTTCAAAAGAGGATGGATCATAGCTGTTCTTAGTGGTGGCAGATGACAGAACAAGGAGTAATGGTCTCAAGTTGCAGTGGGGGACGTCTAGGTTCGATATTAGGAAACACTATTTCACTAGGAGGGTTGTGAACCACTGGAATGGTTTACCGAGGAAGGTGGTGAAATCTCCATCCTTAGACATTTTTAAGGCCCCGCTTGACGAAGCCCGGGCTGGGATGATTTAGGTTGTGTTGGTCCTTCTTTGATCGGGGGTTGGACTAGATCACCTCCTGAGTTCTCTTCCAACCCTAATCGTCTATGATTTGTAACAACAGCTGCTTTGGAACCAGCCTGGCCTCACTAACCTAGCTGTTCACCAGGTGGAGACAGGAGTCCACCCTCCTGTAAGATGCTCCCAATTCTGGGTCACTGGGAAAACAGCCAAGGACCTGGTGGGAGAGGTCGGAGACATTCTGACTTTAGGGCGTGATCCAGCCATCCACCAGCCCCGGGGGCCTGTCACTTGTGCCGGTCCACAGGAAAGATGGGTCGATCCGACTCTCAATGCCATCACCATGTCTGCCGCCTGCACATACCTACTCCTGATGAGAGCCTAGACAAGTGGGGGGGACTCAGTACCCATGACCAAGGATGTCACCAAAGGCTACTGGCAGGTGCCTTTCGATCCAGATGCCAGGTTGAAACCTGCTTTTGTTACCTCTTTGGGGCTGTACAAGTCCGACCTTTCAGCCTTAAGGAAGGGTCGGTCACCTACCGGTGCCAGACGGATCAATTACTGATGGTGATGGAGAATTTTACCCTAGCGTACATTGATAATATTTGTGCCATTAGTCAGACCTGGGAGGACCATGTGTCCCAGGTGATTAGGGGGCTGAGTTACCTCCAGGATTCAGGGCCGACTGTAAAAGCTAGGAAGTGCAAGGTGGGGATGGCAGAGGTGTCGTACCTGAGCCACAAGGTAGAGAGCGGCTGCCTAAAGCCAGAGCCAGCCAATGTCGGGGCGACCAGAGATTGGCCTGCTCTCCAGACTATGAAACAGACCCAGGGCTTTATTGGGATGGCGGGGCACTACCAGAGGCTTGTGCCCCACTTTAGCTCTGTGTCAGCTCCCAAGAAGGGTAAGCTAGACAAGCTGGTCTGATCGGAGCAGTGCCAGAGGGCTCTCTGCACACTGAAGGAGGATCTGGTCAAGGGCCCGGTGCTGGGAAACCCAGACTTTGACAAGTCCTTTATGGTGTTCACCGATGCCCCAGACACAGGACTGGGCACGGTGCCGAGGCAGGCCCATGCAAAGGGGGCGAAACACCACATCATGTACCTGAGCAGGAAGCTGCTGCCCTGGGAGCAGGGCTATGCAGCCATAGAGAAGGAATGCCTGGCCATGGAGTGGGCTCTTACAAGGCTGCAGCCGGATCTATTTGGGCAGCGCTTCACTGTGTGCACAGACTACTCGCCCTGCCATGGCTGCGTCAGATGAGAGGGGCCAATGCCAAGCTCCTGAAGTGGAGTCTGTCATTAAAGGATTACGCTATGGAGGTGGTCCATAGTGGTTAAAGGGAGTGAAAGTGTTTTAAAGGCTGATGCTTTGTGCCGGAGAGGGAGACCTGAACTTCCCCAGGTCACTGGCTAAAGTGAACCCGCTCAGTTAGGTCTCGAAGAGGGGAAGAGGGGAGACATGTGGTGGGATTTCCCCTTCTTATGTTGTATATGAGGCTTACTGTTTGACATGAATGCTGTGTGTCCCTAACTTTCCCTGTGTATTGCACCAATGTCTAGGTGGTGGGAATAAACGTGTGCAATTTTTGGAGATGCTCCAGCTTTCTGTATGGAAGTTATGGACACCCCTTTGTAAGTTGAGACCCAGGAGGGGGATGCGACGAGGATACTCTTGGCCTGGGAAGCGAGAGAAAGGCCAGAGGAGGAGCAACAGGTAGGGCAGGGGCCAGGCAGTTCGAAGCGAGTCTCGGCTGGCTTGGGGCTCAGGGGGAGAAGCTAAGAAGTGCTAAGAAGTTCTGTCCTGCGCTGCGTTCCTGTCGACTAATAAACCTTCTGTTTTTACCAGCTTGGCTGAGAGTCACGTCTGCCGGTGTGTCATGGAATCACCGGGGCGATGCTCTGGAACTACTCCGTCTGACGCCAGCCAAGACTCTGGGGGAGCATGCCTCCTCTCTCAGAGCATACTGTCTCCAGGCAAGAAGCTTAAACATCTTCACCTTTCCTGGGTCTGACCTTGGAGCATTCAGCATCCCCATCCACACCGTGCACTTCCCACAGTGAGTCTGCCCGGGTGGGGTTCCTGGGGAAGCCAGAGGGTCCTGCACCTCAACTCCGCAGTCAGGCATGACTCTCAGTCAGCCAATAAAACAGAAGGTTTATTAGTGGACAGTAACACAGCGTAGGACAGAACTTGTTAGCACAGAAATCAGCGACTTTCAGCCAAGTCTATCTTTCAAGTCCTGGGCCAGACGCGCTGCACTAGCCCTCTTCCAGTCTCCTAATGCAGACTGCCAGCTTCCAACACCCCCCTGTTGCCCCTTCTCCGTCTCTTTGTCTTGCTTCCCAGGGAAAATGTGTCACCGGGTCACATAGGTGCAAACGGCTGGGTAGCCTCACCTGCCCTGAGGTCCTCAGTAAAAATCACACGCCCAACTCATACGCAACAAAACAAGATGAATAAAACCCCACTTTGTCACAGCTCTTCCTCCTCAGAGACCGGAACTGGGTGGGGCACTTTGGCCAGTGGCCTGCGTAAGTTCTGTCCCGCATTTCTGGGACAAAGCATCGGCTACAATCTTGGCACTCCCCTTAACGTGGACCACCTCCATGTCATAATCCTGAAGCTGGAGACCCCACCTCAGGAGCTTGGCATTGGCCCGTTTCATCTAGTGTAGCCACCTCAGGGGTGAATGGTTAGTGTACACGGTGAAGCGGCGCCCAAACAGATACGGCTGCAGATTTGTAAGGGACCACACCATGGCCAGACATTCCCTTTCTATTGCTGGATAAGTCTGCTCCGAGGGCAGCAGCTTCCTGTACAGGTACATGATGGAGTGTCTCTCCCGCGTTCCATCAACCTGCATTAGCACGTGCACCCAGCGCTGTGTACGAGGCATCGGTGAACACCATAAAGGGCTTGTCAAAGTCTGGGTTTACCAGCATCGCACAGGCGCCAACTTTCATTTCGCAGTGCAAACATGGGAGGGAGGGGGTGAGAAGCAAGGGAGCTACAATGCAATGAGTCACCTGCATGAGGCCCCACCAGGGGAATTGCTCAACCTTGCTTGGAGAGACATTCCATTTGTTCTACAAGCACATGGACTGAGAGTGTAAAACAGGGAGAATGGACACATACTGGGCCCTTCTCCTGCCCCACCTCTTCTGCAAGCAACCAGGCAGGACACTGAGAAGAACACAAGACTCCAACACAGGCGTTTGGCCCAGGTTTAAGGAACAAATCTGTATATTAAGGACTGCAATATCCAGTAGGGTGAGAAAAACTGCTTAATCTAGTTGCTGCCCAATCTAAAGGGTTGAGAGTTTAGACTGTGCTTATATTTTATTTTATTTTCGTAACCACTCTGACTTGTTATGCCTCGACTTAAAATCACTTTAGATCTAGCTTTATAGTTAATACATTTGTTTATTCTACCTGAAGCAGTGCATTTGTAGCAGAGACTCCCCTTGGCATAACAAGCCTGGTACATATCAATTTCTTTGTTAACTTGATGAACTCATATAAGCTTGCAGTGTCCAGCGGCCATAACTGGACACTGCAAGACGGAAGTTCCCAGGGTTATGTCTGGGACCGGAGATATTGGCTAGTATCATTCAATTGCAACTAGCTTGGAGCAGCTTACATGCCAGAGGCTGTGTGTGAACAGCCCAGGGGTGGGGTGGGGGGTGGGGTCTCACAGCAGAGCAGGGTAAGACTGGCTCCCAGAGTCAAAGAAACAGATAGCCGTGGGGGGAGCAGACGGACACACCGACAGGCAGAAACCACGGTTGGAGTGCATGGACCCACTGCTGTCTGAAGTGTCCCTTTATTATTCTGCTACAAAACAAAAACTAACAGGACACTGGGGCTTTCCTGGGAGGGTGGGGGAAGGACAGAGCCCCTGACCATTTCCAGGGACAGGACATCACAGACAACACTTTCAGATAAGGCACTGCTAAGCCCTGCCCCGCTCCCTGCAGCACAGGCTCTAGTACAGGGGTGGCTCACAATTTCAGCCTGTGCACGTCTGCGGAAGCACACTATGTAGAAGTCCAGTCTGTCATATCCACCATCAGGCGGAATCCACCCCGTAGGAGGGTTTCTGTCGGTCAGTGCACTGTTCAGTGGTGCGTTGAAAATATTCCTTAGTCTGAGACCATGAAAGTAGGCTTCCTGATCACCGCAGAACTGTATCATGTTCTTGGGAGTGGTGGGGCAGAAAGAGATAGGACCGACTCTTCTGCCGAGCTAAGTGTGTGGTTGGATCGATTAATGATATTGTTAAGTGAGTTGAGGGAACCACTGTTGTAGCATGTAGGAGTTTAGATAGTTTACTGTCCTTTTTCCTCTGTAGAGAAGTGAATTGTGCGTTGTAAATGGCTTGTCTCGTTTTTGTAAAGTCCAGCCACGTGGAATTTTGTGTGCAAGGTTGGTTTTGTATGAGAGTTTCTAGTTTTGAGAGCTCATTCTTGATCTTCTGTTTGCTGTACAGGATGCTGATCAGATAGGTTCCTCAGTTTCTTTGAGAGTGTGTGGCACAGTCTCTCACCGTAGTCAGTGTAGTAAGTCGATTGCAACGGATTTTTTACCTTCAGTCCGTTTGGTATGATGTCCATCTGTTTGCACTTGGGGAGAAAGATGATGTCTGTCTGTATCTGTGCAATTTTTTTTGTTCAAGTTGATGGATTTCCACTCCATACGGCTAAATTTAGTGCCTTGCATGGTGACAAGTAGCAGCCGGGAGTCTATCAACCCAATTCCCCAGTCAGCGGGGGGGGGCGCGGTGCGGGGCGCCCCAATCAGAAAGCGAAGGAGCTGAAAGCGAAGGAGCTGGAACTGGAGGAGCAGAGACTGGTGGGCAGAGGGCCTGCCAGGGGAGTAAATGAAGAAGGACCCAAGATGCCAGTTCTGCAGAGAATCTAGACACCAAATTGTCACCCCAGTTTAAGGAGGGGGGATATTAATGCCTACTTCACGTCCTTCACATCCTTCAAGGCTTGTGATCTGATCCAGATTGACCCTGCAGACAGGCTCCGCTGTGTAACCGCCCCCTGCTGGGTTCCAAGGCCAAGGAGGGATTGAGCTAAATGGATGGTATTGAGATGGGGAACTATGACCTGTTCAAACAGGCTTTGCTACTGAAGTTTGAACTGATCCCCAAGGTGTACGATTCGGGGGTGTACGCAAGACCCCAAGTGTCACTTACAAGGAGGTCACCAACCTGCTGTGGGAATATCTCCGCAAGTGGGGGAAGGGTACAGGGGCCACTACCTCCGAGGGATTGAAGCAGCTGTATGACATCTCTTCTCCAGACCTTAAGATGTGGTTAGTGGACCCAAAGCACTGGGCACTAGCGGATGAGTTTGTGGACAGCAGATGGGGGGGGGGCGCGAAGGAGACCGATATCGGGGAGTCAGAAGGGTGGGTCACCCAGAGACCTCTCAAAGTTGCGAGTCCAAGAAGCCCAACTCAGGGGTGCCCATGAGCCAGAGCGGGCCAACCCCCCCACTCGTGGGACTTGAGGGACCTGAAATGTAATTACTGTGGCCGAAAAAGACACAAAGTGGCGCAATGCCTGAAGATGAAGGAACTGCAGGCCAAGCAGAATCCTCAGAGTGTCAACTGGGCGGAAGCCCACCGAGAGGGGGCACCACCAGTCCAGGGGGCCGCAGTCAACATGGCAGAGTCAGGGAGAGGAGAACGCCAGTGCAGAGGAGCAGGGGAAGGTGGGGCTCCAGTTCCAGAGCACCTGTACTCAATCCCCTGGGTGAGAATGAAACATGCCTCATGGAAAAATCGCGAGCTCATCCCCATTGAGGTGGGCGGAAGGAGCGTCCAGGGGTTCTGGGACACAGGCAGAGAGGTGACACTGGCCAGGCCAGAGGCGGTAGACCCAGACCAGCGAGTGCCTGATGCATAGCTGACCCTGAGAGGTGTGTTCAGGCCCCTCGACAAGATTCCTGTAGCAAAGATGCATCTGAACGGGGGGGGTGCCTAAGGAGGGCCCCCAAAGAGTTTGGGGTGCATGATAAGCTACTCCTGGAGGAACTAATGGGTCTTGACTTGGGGGACTGGCCGGGTGGCACTCAGAGCACCCTGATCCTTCCCCAGAGTCAGAGCCAGTGAGGGACACCCTGTCCTGAGCCAGCAGTGCGAAACCTCCCAATGTGGGGAGCAAAGCACCAAGGGTAGGGTTCAAAAGGGCTGGGCCTGAGCCTCTGTCCCAAGATGGGGAAACCAATGCATAGCCAGCCAGGGCTGTGGCCCCAAACCCAGCAGCGGAATTCCAGATTGAGCTGTAGGCGGATCCCTCCTTAAAGAAGCTGAGGGCCTTTGCTGGCCACAGTGGTGCCGGACCCCTGGGGAGGACAGCTGGGAGAGCTTCCTGTGAGAGAAGGGAATGGGCTGGTTTGGGGGCAGACTGAACCTTGTAAAGCCAGGAGTCAGTTTGTGATTCCCCAGTCTGGCCCATGATGTTCCCCTTTTGAGGCATCAGGGCAGCTAGCACGCCAGGCAGCGGCTGCTGCAGAACTTTTACTGGCTCGGGTCTTGGACGCTGTCCAACAGTATTGCAGGTCCTGTGACTCCTGCCAGAGGGTGGGGAAGGCCTGGGGTAAGTGCAAAGCATCTCTGAGACATTTGCCCATCATACAGCCTTTTCATCATGGAAATAGTGGGGCCCCTCAGCAAGGCAATCCGCGCTGGGAAGAAATACATTCTGGTGGTGGTACCCCGATGCAGTGGCCTAGTCCTCTATCGAGGAAGGCACCGTGGCAGATGTACTGCTGACCATTTTCAGCAGAGTGGGGTTCCCCAAGGAGGTCCTTACTGACCAGCAGTCCAACTTCATGTCAGCCCTGCTCCAGTGCTTGTGGGAGAAGTGTGGGGATCAGGCACACCTGGGCCACTGCATGTCACCCTCAGTCCTATGGGCTGATGGAGAGGTTCAATGGGACTCTAAAGATGATGCTGAAAACATTTATGGCCCAGCACCCGCAGGAGTGGGACAAGTATTTACCCTACGTGCTGTTCGCATACAGGGAAGTTCCCCAGGAATCCACAGGGTTTTCCCCATTCGAGTTGCTTTATGAGAGAAGAGTGAGGGGACCCTTGGACTTGATGAGGGACGACGGGGAAGGGAAGCCCTCTCCCCATGGAGAATCTGTGGTGGAATACGTACTGATTTTCCGGGAAAATCTCACTGAGCTTATGGGTTTGGACAGGAGAAACCAAGTCAGGGCCTAAGGGAAGCAGAAAAGCGGGGGCCCCTCCTGTGCCACTGGGGACCAGGTGATGCTTCTCATCCCCGTGAAGAAGAATAAGTTGCAAGCTGCCTGGGATAGGCCTCTCAAGGTCATCAAACAAGGAGGTGAACTATACGGTGAAACCTTTTTCAGCACCCTAAAGCCTGCGATTGAATCAAAAAATCTGAACACTGCTGCTGGATGTACAGCCCAGATCCAGTTCAACGTTGTCACGACAGCTATATAGTCAGATATTCGTTTAGATCAGAGATGGGCAAACTTTTTGGCCCGAGGATCACATGTCGGTATGGAAATTGTATGGCGGGCCATTAATGCTCAGAAAATTGGGGGTTGGGGTGTGGGAGGGGAGGAAGGATACGGCTGGGGCTGCGGGCTCTGGGGTGGTGCCAGAAATGAAGCGTTCAGGGTGCAGGAGGGGGATGAGGGCTGGGGCAGGGAGTTGGTGCACTGGAGGAGGTTGGGGTGCAGTCTCCGGGTGGCGCTTACCTCAAGCATCTCTGGAAGCAGCAGCATGTGCCCTGTCCAGCACCGTCCCTACAGCTCCCATTGGCGGCGCTTGTGGTAGGGGCCGCATGAAGAGCCATCTTACATCTTAGTAAGAGCCAGAGAGGGGGAACCAGATCCTGCTGTTTCCGGGAGCCACACAGATCCATGGCACAGTACTTTCATTTGTCGTGTAACTGACATTTCACTAGCAGCTCTCTGTAGCGTGCAAGCAGGTGTGGTAATAAATGCACCGCACAGAATTTGGACTGCCTGGGCTTGTGTTAAATCTAATTTTTAATGTTCTGATTTTGATGCTGACCCAAAAGTTTGGCAGCCAGAGTCAATCCTGCATCTTGGCAGGGCCCAGACTAGAACTAGGTGACCCTTGCGGTCCCTCCCAACCCTATGGGGCTATGATCCTAGTACCGGGTCTGATTCAGGCTCTGTATAGGGTCAGCAGTGTTTTCGTATCCAGCCTCCAAACAGACCCAGCAATCCGTGTATGGGAAGCTGGACGTGGCCGATGATCATATTCCTATGCTTATAGCCGTGTGCTGTGCGCTACATAATATTTTTGAAGGGACGGGTGAATGCTTCACTCAGGGCTGAACCGCAAAGGCTCAGCACCTGGAGGCTAGCTTTGAACAGCCAGAGACCAGGGCTATTAGAAGGGCACAGCACGGGACCATAAGGATCAGGGATGCTTTGAGGCAGCAATTTGAAGCTGAAACCTATACTCGAGATTGCAGTGCTTGTAATGCTAGGAGGTGATTGGTGCACATGATGCAAGAAGGGAACTTAACATAGCTGTATCTATGTTACTTTGCAGTGCTCTTTTTGCTTTCACTTAATAGAATAAAGATTGCTTTCAAACAAACACAATTCTTTTACTGAAAGACAACAACCGGAAGAGAGAGTCCAATGAAAAAAATCATCAGTCGGGAGCAGGATGGGGGAGAATGGAGGGTATGGAAGGTCTCAAGAGGAGGAGGGGGGTCTCAGCACGGCTACAGATTTGTGTATGTCCAGGGATCATACCCAAACCTGGGCAAGTGTTGAGTGTAGTGGGTATTGGGAGTCCACACTGCTGGACTTTGAGGAGGGAGGAGTGGAATGCTGCGGGTAGAGAGTGGATCCAGGAGGTTGATAAGAGTGTGTTGGCGATGTGTGTGTGTGTGTGTGTGTGGTGCTTTGGGAAAGAGTTTTCCGACAGTGGCTGCAGGGGAAGGTGGGCGTGGAGCTGCTCGGTTTGAAGAGCTAGTACCTCTGGAGCATGTCCGCTTGACGCTCCATGACTGTTAAGAGCCCCTCCGTGGCTTCTTTCTGGTGTGCTGCGTTCTCCTTTCATTCCGTCTTCTCACTGTCCCACCACTCCTTCAATTCCTTTTTCTCAGCAGCGGAGTGGATGATAACCTCACGCATAAAGTCCTCCTTACTTCTTCACCGTTTTCGAATTCTTCGCAACCGCTCTGCCGCCGATAACAAAGAGGGAGGCTGGTCTCCCAAGGTCATCTGTGTGAAGTTTAAATACAACATTTTACAGAAGCAGTATTGTTTGCTACATAGACAGCACTCTTTCAGTGCTTTAAAACACAGCTGGTACTCACACAACTGTCAGTATCTGGTTGACCCCAGGCAAGCACACATAAGCCACAAGACTCCCAAAATGGTGAGTAGCAGCAGGGACAGGGTAAATCACTGTTTCGGGACCCTGCTGTACACTGGACACTTGGCTCTTGGGCACTTGGGGAGAGCCAGCACTGTAGGGTGGGCCTGATATTCATTCCTGTCTCCACACTTTCCACAGGAGGTGATCATTATGGGTGATATCTCGCTGCTGAGGGTGAGCAGGGAATCAAGGGACAGTGTTCTCTAAGCCTGCGGCTTCTGCCCTGGCCCTATGTGAATGGCGCGTGTGTACCTATGGATTCCTATCTTGTGCAGAAGCTATAAAAGGGGGTGGAATAGGACAAAAGAGGCTGCCGGCCATGAGAAAACCCCTTCTTACCACCTGAGATGTCTGCTGGAACTAACTAGGACTGTACCAGGGAAAGGATTGGGCCCAGACTAGGAAGGAGTCTGTGAAAGAAGTTTATTGGAATGTCTCTGCGGGTGAGCTATTACCTGTTATCCGTTTCTTAATGCTTTTAGGCTTAGACTTGTGTGTTTTTGCTTTATTTTTGCTTGGTGACTTCTTTTGTTCTGTCTGTTGTTACTTCAAACCACTTGAATCCTACTTTTATATTTAATAAAATCACTTTTGTTTATTAATAAACCCAGAGTAAGTGATGAATACCTGGGGGAGCAAACAGCTGTGCATATCTCTCTATCAGTGATATTGAGGGTGAACAATTTATGAATTTACCCTGTATAAGCTTTATAACAAGTACAATGGATTTGTTTGGGGTTTGGCTCCTATTGGGACGTGGGTGCTGGAGACAGGTAACCTGCTGAGCTGTTTTCAAAGTCTGCAGCTTTGGGGGTGTGGCCCAGACCCTGGGTCTGTGTTGCAGCAGACTAGCGTGTCTGGCTCAACAAGGCAGGGTTCTGGAAGTCCCAAGCTGGCAGGGAAAACAGGCTCAGAGGTAATTTCTGTAACATCAGGTAACAGTCCAAGGAAGGAGGTCTCTGTGAATGAACACGTCGCAGTTAGGGATAGGGTACAGAGTAACCTAGCCAAATTGGAGGATTGGGACAAAATTAATTTGATGAGGTTCAACAAGGAAAAATGCACTTAGCACTTAGCACGTAAGAATCCCATGAACCACCACAGGCTGGGGACTGTCTGGCTAAGCAGCAGTTCTGCAGAAAAGGACCTGGGGATTACAGTGGCTGAGAAGCTGGATGCGAGTGAGCAGTGTGCCCTTGTTACCAAGAAGGCTAACCACATATTGGGCTGCATTAGGAGGAGCATTGCCAGCAGACCGAGGGAAGTGATTATTCCCCGCTATTAGGCACTGGTGAGGCCACATCTGGAGTATTGCGTCCAGTTTTGGGCCCCCCCCCACTACAGAAAGGATGTGGACAAATTGGAGAGAGTCCAGCGGAGGGCAGCGAAAATGATTAGGGGGCTGGGGCACATGACTTATGAGGAGAGGCTGAGGGAACCGGACTTGTTTAGTCTGCAGGAGAGGGGAGTTGATAGCAGCCTTCAAAAGAGGATGGATCATAGCTGTTCTTAGTGGTGGCAGATGACAGAACAAGGAGTAATGGTCTCAAGTTGCAGTGGGGGACGTCTAGGTTCGATATTAGGAAACACTATTTCACTAGGAGGGTTGTGAACCACTGGAATGGTTTACCGAGGAAGGTGGTGAAATCTCCATCCTTAGACATTTTTAAGGCCCCGCTTGACGAAGCCCGGGCTGGGATGATTTAGGTTGTGTTGGTCCTTCTTTGATCGGGGGTTGGACTAGATCACCTCCTGAGTTCTCTTCCAACCCTAATCGTCTATGATTTGTAACAACAGCTGCTTTGGAACCAGCCTGGCCTCGCTAACCTAGCTGTTCACCAGGTGGAGACAGGAGTCCACCCTCCTGTAAGATGCTCCCAATTCTGGGTCACTGGGAAAACAGCCAAGGACCTGGTGGGAGAGGTCGGAGACATACTGACTTTAGGGCGTGATCCAGCCATCCACCAGCCCCGGGGGCCTGTCACTTGTGCCGGTCCACAGGAAAGATGGGTCGATCCGACTCTCAATGCCATCACCATGTCTGCCGCCTGCACATACCTACTCCTGATGAGAGCCTAGACAAGTGGGGGGGACTCAGTACCCATGACCAAGGATGTCACCAAAGGCTACTGGCAGGTGCCTTTCGATCCAGATGCCAGGTTGAAACCTGCTTTTGTTACCTCTTTGGGGCTGTACAAGTCCGACCTTTCAGCCTTAAGGAAGGGTCGGTCACCTACCGGTGCCAGACGGATCAATTACTGATGGCGATGGAGAATTTTACCCTAGCGTACATTGATAATATTTGTGCCATTAGTCAGACCTGGGAGGACCATGTGTCCCAGGTGATTAGGGGGCTGAGTTACCTCCAGGATTCAGGGCCGACTGTAAAAGCTAGGAAGTGCAAGGTGGGGATGGCAGAGGTGTCGTACCTGAGCCACAAGGTAGAGAGCGGCTGCCTAAAGCCAGAGCCAGCCAATGTCGGGGCGACCAGAGATTGGCCTGCTCTCCAGACTATGAAACAGACCCAGGGCTTTATTGGGATGGCGGGGCACTACCAGAGGCTTGTGCCCCACTTTAGCTCTGTGTCAGCTCCCAAGAAGGGTAAGCTAGACAAGCTGGTCTGATCGGAGCAGTGCCAGAGGGCTCTCTGCACACTGAAGGAGGATCTGGTCAAGGGCCCGGTGCTGGGAAACCCAGACTTTGACAAGTCCTTTATGGTGTTCACCGATGCCCCAGACACAGGACTGGGCACGGTGCCGAGGCAGGCCCATGCAAAGGGGGCGAAACACCACATCATGTACCTGAGCAGGAAGCTGCTGCCCTGGGAGCAGGGCTATGCAGCCATAGAGAAGGAATGCCTGGCCATGGAGTGGGCTCTTACAAGGCTGCAGCCGGATCTATTTGGGCAGCGCTTCACTGTGTGCACAGACTACTCGCCCTGCCATGGCTGCGTCAGATGAGAGGGGCCAATGCCAAGCTCCTGAAGTGGAGTCTGTCATTAAAGGATTACGCTATGGAGGTGGTCCATAGTGGTTAAAGGGAGTGAAAGTGTTTTAAAGGCTGATGCTTTGTGCCGGAGAGGGAGACCTGAACTTCCCCAGGTCACTGGCTAAAGTGAACCCGCTCAGTTAGGTCTCGAAGAGGGGAAGAGGGGAGACATGTGGTGGGATTTCCCCTTGTTATGTTGTATATGAGGCTTACTGTTTGACATGAATGCTGTGTGTCCCTAACTTTCCCTGTGTATTGCACCAATGTCTAGGTGGTGGGAATAAACGTGTGCAATTTTTGGAGATGCTCCAGCTTTCTGTATGGAAGTTATGGACACCCCTTTGTAAGTTGAGACCCAGGAGGGGGATGCGACGAGGATACTCTTGGCCTGGGAAGCGAGAGAAAGGCCAGAGGAGGAGCAACAGGTAGGGCAGGGGCCAGGCAGTTCGAAGCGAGTCTCGGCTGGCTTGGGGCTCAGGGGGAGAAGCTAAGAAGTGCTAAGAAGTTCTGTCCTGCGCTGCGTTCCTGTCGACTAATAAACCTTCTGTTTTTACCAGCTTGGCTGAGAGTCACGTCTGCCGGTGTGTCATGGAATCACCGGGGCGATGCTCTGGAACTACTCCGTCTGACGCCAGCCAAGACTCTGGGGGAGCATGCCTCCTCTCTCAGAGCATACTGTCTCCAGGCAAGAAGCTTAAACATCTTCACCTTTCCTGGGTCTGACCTTGGAGCATTCAGCATCCCCATCCACACCGTGCACTTCCCACAGTGAGTCTGCCCGGGTGGGGTTCCTGGGGAAGCCAGAGGGTCCTGCACCTCAACTCCGCAGTCAGGCATGACTCTCAGTCAGCCAATAAAACAGAAGGTTTATTAGTGGACAGTAACACAGCGTAGGACAGAACTTGTTAGCACAGAAATCAGCGACTTTCAGCCAAGTCTATCTTTCAAGTCCTGGGCCAGACGCGCTGCACTAGCCCTCTTCCAGTCTCCTAATGCAGACTGCCAGCTTCCAACACCCCCCTGTTGCCCCTTCTCCGTCTCTTTGTCTTGCTTCCCAGGGAAAATGTGTCACCGGGTCACATAGGTGCAAACGGCTGGGTAGCCTCACCTGCCCTGAGGTCCTCAGTAAAAATCACACGCCCAACTCATATGCAACAAAACAAGATGAATAAAACCCCACTTTGTCACAGCTCTTCCTCCTCAGAGACCGGAACTGGGTGGGGCACTTTGGCCAGTGGCCTGCGTAAGTTCTGTCCCGCATTTCTGGGACAAAGCATCGGCTACAATCTTGGCACTCCCCTTAACGTGGACCACCTCCATGTCATAATCCTGAAGCTGGAGACCCCACCTCAGGAGCTTGGCATTGGCCCGTTTCATCTAGTGTAGCCACCTCAGGGGTGAATGGTTAGTGTACACGGTGAAGCGGCGCCCAAACAGATACGGCTGCAGATTTGTAAGGGACCACACCATGGCCAGACATTCCCTTTCTATTGCTGGATAAGTCTGCTCCGAGGGCAGCAGCTTCCTGTACAGGTACATGATGGAGTGTCTCTCCCGCGTTCCATCAACCTGCATTAGCACGTGCACCCAGCGCTGTGTACGAGGCATCGGTGAACACCATAAAGGGCTTGTCAAAGTCTGGGTTTACCAGCATCGCACAGGCGCCAACTTTCATTTCGCAGTGCAAACATGGGAGGGAGGGGGTGAGAAGCAAGGGAGCTACAATGCAATGAGTCACCTGCATGAGGCCCCACCAGGGGAATTGCTCAACCTTGCTTGGAGAGACATTCCATTTGTTCTACAAGCACATGGACTGAGAGTGTAAAACAGGGAGAATGGACACATACTGGGCCCTTCTCCTGCCCCACCTCTTCTGCAAGCAACCAGGCAGGACACTGAGAAGAACACAAGACTCCAACACAGGAGTTTGGCCCAGGTTTAAGGAACAAATCTGTATATTAAGGACTGCAATATCCAGTAGGGTGAGAAAAACTGCTTAATCTAGTTGCTGCCCAATCTAAAGGGTTGAGAGTTTAGACTGTGCTTATATTTTATTTTATTTTCGTAACCACTGTGACTTGTTATGCCTCGACTTAAAATCACTTTAGATCTAGCTTTATAGTTAATACATTTGTTTATTCTACCTGAAGCAGTGCATTTGTAGCAGAGACTCCCCTTGGCATAACAAGCCTGGTACATATCAATTTCTTTGTTAACTTGATGAACTCATATAAGCTTGCAGTGTCCAGCGGCCATAACTGGACACTGCAAGACGGAAGTTCCCAGGGTTATGTCTGGGACCGGAGATATTGGCTAGTATCATTCAATTGCAACTAGGTTGGAGCAGCTTACATGCCAGAGGCTGTGTGTGAACAGCCCAGGGGTGGGGTGGGGGGTGGGGTCTCACAGCAGAGCAGGGTAAGACTGGCTCCCAGAGTCAAAGAAACAGATAGCCGTGGGGGGAGCAGACGGACACACCGACAGGCAGAAACCACGGTTGGAGTGCATGGACCCACTGCTGTCTGAAGTGTCCCTTTATTATTCTGCTACAAAACAAAAACTAACAGGACACTGGGGCTTTCCTGGGAGGGTGGGGGAAGGACAGAGCCCCTGACCATTTCCAGGGACAGGACATCACAGACAACACTTTCAGATAAGGCACTGCTAAGCCCTGCCCCGCTCCCTGCAGCACAGGCTCTAGTACAGGGGTGGCTCACAATTTCAGCCTGTGCACGTCTGCGGAAGCACACTATGTAGAAGTCCAGTCTGTCATATCCACCATCAGGCTGAATCCACCCCGTAGGAGGGTTCCTGTCGGTCAGTGCACTGTTCAGTGGTGCGTTGAAAATATTCCTTAGTCTGAGACCATGAAAGTAGGCTTCCTGATCACCGCAGAACTGTATCATGTTCTTGGGAGTGGTGGGGCAGAAAGAGATAGGACCGACTCTTCTGCCGAGCTAAGTGTGTGGTTGGATCGATTAATGATATTGTTAAGTGAGTTGAGGGAACCACTGTTGTAGCATGTAGGAGTTTAGATAGTTTACTGTCCTTTTTCCTCTGTAGAGAAGTGAATTGTGCGTTGTAAATGGCTTGTCTCGTTTTTGTAAAGTCCAGCCACGTGGAATTTTGTGTGCAAGGTTGGTTTTGTATGAGAGTTTCTAGTTTTGAGAGCTCATTCTTGATCTTCTGTTTGCTGTACAGGATGCTGATCAGATAGGTTCCTCAGTTTCTTTGAGAGTGTGTGGCACAGTCTCTCACCGTAGTCAGTGTAGTAAGTCGATTGCAACGGATTTTTTACCTTCAGTCCGTTTGGTATGATGTCCATCTGTTTGCACTTGGGGAGAAAGATGATGTCTGTCTGTATCTGTGCAATTTTTTTTGTTCAAGTTGATGGATTTCCACTCCATACGGCTAAATTTAGTGCCTTGCATGGTGACAAGTAGCAGCCGGGAGTCTATCAACCCAATTCCCCAGTCAGCGGGGGGGGGCGCGGTGCGGGGCGCCCCAATCAGAAAGCGAAGGAGCTGAAAGCGAAGGAGCTGGAACTGGAGGAGCAGAGACTGGTGGGCAGAGGGCCTGCCAGGGGAGTAAATGAAGAAGGACCCAAGATGCCAGTTCTGCAGAGAATCTAGACACCAAATTGTCACCCCAGTTTAAGGAGGGGGGATATTAATGCCTACTTCACGTCCTTCACATCCTTCAAGGCTTGTGATCTGATCCAGATTGACCCTGCAGACAGGCTCCGCTGTGTAACCGCCCCCTGCTGGGTTCCAAGGCCAAGGAGGGATTGAGCTAAATGGATGGTATTGAGATGGGGAACTATGACCTGTTCAAACAGGCTTTGCTACTGAAGTTTGAACTGATCCCCAAGGTGTACGATTCGGGGGTGTACGCAAGACCCCAAGTGTCACTTACAAGGAGGTCACCAACCTGCTGTGGGAATATCTCCGCAAGTGGGGGAAGGGTACAGGGGCCACTACCTCCGAGGGATTGAAGCAGCTGTATGACATCTCTTCTCCAGACCTTAAGATGTGGTTAGTGGACCCAAAGCACTGGGCACTAGCGGATGAGTTTGTGGACAGCAGATGGGGGGGGGGGGGCGCGAAGGAGACCGATATCGGGGAGTCAGAAGGGTGGGTCACCCAGAGACCTCTCAAAGTTGCGAGTCCAAGAAGCCCAACTCAGGGGTGCCCATGAGCCAGAGCGGGCCAACCCCCCCACTCGTGGGACTTGAGGGACCTGAAATGTAATTACTGTGGCCGAAAAAGACACAAAGTGGCGCAATGCCTGAAGATGAAGGAACTGCAGGCCAAGCAGAATCCTCAGAGTGTCAACTGGGCGGAAGCCCACCGAGAGGGGGCACCACCAGTCCAGGGGGCCGCAGTCAACATGGCAGAGTCAGGGAGAGGAGAACGCCAGTGCAGAGGAGCAGGGGAAGGTGGGGCTCCAGTTCCAGAGCACCTGTACTCAATCCCCTGGGTGAGAATGAAACATGCCTCATGGAAAAATCGCGAGCTCATCCCCATTGAGGTGGGCGGAAGGAGCGTCCAGGGGTTCTGGGACACAGGCAGAGAGGTGACACTGGCCAGGCCAGAGGCGGTAGACCCAGACCAGCGAGTGCCTGATGCATAGCTGACCCTGAGAGGTGTGTTCAGGCCCCTCGACAAGATTCCTGTAGCAAAGATGCATCTGAACGGGGGGGTGCCTAAGGAGGGCCCCCAAAGAGTTTGGGGTGCATGATAAGCTACTCCTGGAGGAACTAATGGGTCTTGACTTGGGGGACTGGCCGGGTGGCACTCAGAGCACCCTGATCCTTCCCCAGAGTCAGAGCCAGTGAGGGACACCCTGTCCTGAGCCAGCAGTGCGAAACCTCCCAATGTGGGGAGCAAAGCACCAAGGGTAGGGTTCAAAAGGGCTGGGCCTGAGCCTCTGTCCCAAGATGGGGAAACCAATGCATAGCCAGCCAGGGCTGTGGCCCCAAACCCAGCAGCGGAATTCCAGATTGAGCTGTAGGCGGATCCCTCCTTAAAGAAGCTGAGGGCCTTTGCTGGCCACAGTGGTGCCGGACCCCTGGGGAGGACAGCTGGGAGAGCTTCCTGTGAGAGAAGGGAATGGGCTGGTTTGGGGGCAGACTGAACCTTGTAAAGCCAGGAGTCAGTTTGTGATTCCCCAGTCTGGCCCATGATGTTCCCCTTTTGAGGCATCAGGGCAGCTAGCACGCCAGGCAGCGGCTGCTGCAGAACTTTTACTGGCTCGGGTCTTGGACGCTGTCCAACAGTATTGCAGGTCCTGTGACTCCTGCCAGAGGGTGGGGAAGGCCTGGGGTAAGTGCAAAGCATCTCTGAGACATTTGCCCATCATACAGCCTTTTCATCATGGAAATAGTGGGGCCCCTCAGCAAGGCAATCCGCGCTGGGAAGAAATACATTCTGGTGGTGGTACCCCGATGCAGTGGCCTAGTCCTCTATCGAGGAAGGCACCGTGGCAGATGTACTGCTGACCATTTTCAGCAGAGTGGGGTTCCCCAAGGAGGTCCTTACTGACCAGCAGTCCAACTTCATGTCAGCCCTGCTCCAGTGCTTGTGGGAGAAGTGTGGGGATCAGGCACACCTGGGCCACTGCATGTCACCCTCAGTCCTATGGGCTGATGGAGAGGTTCAATGGGACTCTAAAGATGATGCTGAAAACATTTATGGCCCAGCACCCGCAGGAGTGGGACAAGTATTTACCCTACGTGCTGTTCGCATACAGGGAAGTTCCCCAGGAATCCACAGGGTTTTCCCCATTCGAGTTGCTTTATGAGAGAAGAGTGAGGGGACCCTTGGACTTGATGAGGGACGACGGGGAAGGGAAGCCCTCTCCCCATGGAGAATCTGTGGTGGAATACGTACTGATTTTCCGGGAAAATCTCACTGAGCTTATGGGTTTGGACAGGAGAAACCAAGTCAGGGCCTAAGGGAAGCAGAAAAGCGGGGGCCCCTCCTGTGCCACTGGGGACCAGGTGATGCTTCTCATCCCCGTGAAGAAGAATAAGTTGCAAGCTGCCTGGGATAGGCCTCTCAAGGTCATCAAACAAGGAGGTGAACTATACGGTGAAACCTTTTTCAGCACCCTAAAGCCTGCGATTGAATCAAAAAATCTGAACACTGCTGCTGGATGTACAGCCCAGATCCAGTTCAACGTTGTCACGACAGCTACATAGTCTGATATTCGTTTAGATCAGAGATGGGCAAACTTTTTGGCCCGAGGATCACATGTCGGTATGGAAATTGTATGGCGGGCCATTAATGCTCAGAAAATTGGGGGTTGGGGTGTGGGAGGGGAGGAAGGATACGGCTGGGGCTGCGGGCTCTGGGGTGGTGCCAGAAATGAAGCGTTCAGGGTGCAGGAGGGGGATGAGGGCTGGGGCAGGGAGTTGGTGCACTGGAGGAGGTTGGGGTGCAGTCTCCGGGTGGCGCTTACCTCAAGCATCTCTGGAAGCAGCAGCATGTGCCCTGTCCAGCACCGTCCCTACAGCTCCCATTGGCGGCGCTTGTGGTAGGGGCCGCATGAAGAGCCATCTTACATCTTAGTAAGAGCCAGAGAGGGGGAACCAGATCCTGCTGTTTCCGGGAGCCACACAGATCCATGGCACAGTACTTTCATTTGTCGTGTAACTGACATTTCACTAGCAGCTCTCTGTAGCGTGCAAGCAGGTGTGGTAATAAATGCACCGCACAGAATTTGGACTGCCTGGGCTTGTGTTAAATCTAATTTTTAATGTTCTGATTTTGATGCTGACCCAAAAGTTTGGCAGCCAGAGTCAATCCTGCATCTTGGCAGGGCCCAGACTAGAACTAGGTGACCCTTGCGGTCCCTCCCAACCCTATGGGGCTATGATCCTAGTACCGGGTCTGATTCAGGCTCTGTATAGGGTCAGCAGTGTTTTCGTATCCAGCCTCCAAACAGACCCAGCAATCCGTGTATGGGAAGCTGGACGTGGCCGATGATCATATTCCTATGCTTATAGCCGTGTGCTGTGCGCTACATAATATTTTTGAAGGGACGGGTGAATGCTTCACTCAGGGCTGAACCGCAAAGGCTCAGCACC
Source organism: Lepidochelys olivacea (assembly GCF_965140295.1). Lineage (NCBI taxonomy): Eukaryota > Metazoa > Chordata > Testudines > Cheloniidae > Lepidochelys > Lepidochelys olivacea. Next base: position 51,536,657 of record NC_140417.1, read on the forward strand.
TGGAGGCTAGCTTTGAACAGCCAGAGACCAGGGCTATTAGAAGGGCACAGCACGGGACCATAAGGATCAGGGATGCTTTGAGGCAGCAATTTGAAGCTGAAACCTATACTCGAGATTGCAGTGCTTGTAATGCTAGGAGGTGATTGGTGCACATGATGCAAGAAGGGAACTTAACATAGCTGTATCTATGTTACTTTGCAGTGCTCTTTTTGCTTTCACTTAATAGAATAAAGATTGCTTTCAAACAAACACAATTCTTTTACTGAAAGACAACAACCGGAAGAGAGAGTCCAATGAAAAAAATCATCAGTCGGGAGCAGGATGGGGGAGAATGGAGGGTATGGAAGGTCTCAAGAGGAGGAGGGGGGTCTCAGCACGGCTACAGATTTGTGTATGTCCAGGGATCATACCCAAACCTGGGCAAGTGTTGAGTGTAGTGGGTATTGGGAGTCCACACTGCTGGACTTTGAGGAGGGAGGAGTGGAATGCTGCGGGTAGAGAGTGGATCCAGGAGGTTGATAAGAGTGTGTTGGCGATGTGTGTGTGTGTGTGTGTGTGGTGCTTTGGGAAAGAGTTTTCCGACAGTGGCTGCAGGGGAAGGTGGGCGTGGAGCTGCTCGGTTTGAAGAGCTAGTACCTCTGGAGCATGTCCGCTTGACGCTCCATGACTGTTAAGAGCCCCTCCGTGGCTTCTTTCTGGTGTGCTGCGTTCTCCTTTCATTCCGTCTTCTCACTGTCCCACCACTCCTTCAATTCCTTTTTCTCAGCAGCGGAGTGGATGATAACCTCACGCATAAAGTCCTCCTTACTTCTTCACCGTTTTCGAATTCTTCGCAACCGCTCTGCCGCCGATAACAAAGAGGGAGGCTGGTCTCCCAAGGTCATCTGTGTGAAGTTTAAATACAACATTTTACAGAAGCAGTATTGTTTGCTACATAGACAGCACTCTTTCAGTGCTTTAAAACACAGCTGGTACTCACACAACTGTCAGTATCTGGTTGACCCCAGGCAAGCACACATAAGCCACAAGACTCCCAAAATGGTGAGTAGCAGCAGGGACAGGGTAAATCACTGTTTCGGGACCCTGCTGTACACTGGACACTTGGCTCTTGGGCACTTGGGGAGAGCCAGCACTGTAGGGTGGGCCTGATATTCATTCCTGTCTCCACACTTTCCACAGGAGGTGATCATTATGGGTGATATCTCGCTGCTGAGGGTGAGCAGGGAATCAAGGGACAGTGTTCTCTAAGCCTGCGGCTTCTGCCCTGGCCCTATGTGAATGGCGCGTGTGTACCTATGGATTCCTATCTTGTGCAGAAGCTATAAAAGGGGGTGGAATAGGACAAAAGAGGCTGCCGGCCATGAGAAAACCCCTTCTTACCACCTGAGATGTCTGCTGGAACTAACTAGGACTGTACCAGGGAAAGGATTGGGCCCAGACTAGGAAGGAGTCTGTGAAAGAAGTTTATTGGAATGTCTCTGCGGGTGAGCTATTACCTGTTATCCGTTTCTTAATGCTTTTAGGCTTAGACTTGTGTGTTTTTGCTTTATTTTTGCTTGGTGACTTCTTTTGTTCTGTCTGTTGTTACTTCAAACCACTTGAATCCTACTTTTATATTTAATAAAATCACTTTTGTTTATTAATAAACCCAGAGTAAGTGATGAATACCTGGGGGAGCAAACAGCTGTGCATATCTCTCTATCAGTGATATTGAGGGTGAACAATTTATGAATTTACCCTGTATAAGCTTTATAACAAGTACAATGGATTTGTTTGGGGTTTGGCTCCTATTGGGACGTGGGTGCTGGAGACAGGTAACCTGCTGAGCTGTTTTCAAAGTCTGCAGCTTTGGGGGTGTGGCCCAGACCCTGGGTCTGTGTTGCAGCAGACTAGCGTGTCTGGCTCAACAAGGCAGGGTTCTGGAAGTCCCAAGCTGGCAGGGAAAACAGGCTCAGAGGTAATTTCTGTAACATCAGGTAACAGTCCAAGGAAGGAGGTCTCTGTGAATGAACACGTCACAGTTAGGGATAGGGTACAGAGTAACCTAGCCAAATTGGAGGATTGGGACAAAATTAATTTGATGAGGTTCAACAAGGAAAAATGCACTTAGCACTTAGCACGTAAGAATCCCATGAACCACCACAGGCTGGGGACTGTCTGGCTAAGCAGCAGTTCTGCAGAAAAGGACCTGGGGATTACAGTGGCTGAGAAGCTGGATGCGAGTGAGCAGTGTGCCCTTGTTACCAAGAAGGCTAACCACATATTGGGCTGCATTAGGAGGAGCATTGCCAGCAGACCGAGGGCTTATATTCCCCGCTATTAGGCACTGGTGAGGCCACATCTGGAGTATTGCGTCCAGTTTTGGGCCCCCCCCCACTACAGAAAGGATGTGGACAAATTGGAGAGAGTCCAGCGGAGGGCAGCGAAAATGATTAGGGGGCTGGGGCACATGACTTATGAGGAGAGGCTGAGGGAACCGGACTTGTTTAGTCTGCAGGAGAGGGGAGTTGATAGCAGCCTTCAAAAGAGGATGGATCATAGCTGTTCTTAGTGGTGGCAGATGACAGAACAAGGAGTAATGGTCTCAAGTTGCAGTGGGGGACGTCTAGGTTCGATATTAGGAAACACTATTTCACTAGGAGGGTTGTGAACCACTGGAATGGTTTACCGAGGAAGGTGGTGAAATCTCCATCCTTAGACATTTTTAAGGCCCCGCTTGACGAAGCCCGGGCTGGGATGATTTAGGTTGTGTTGGTCCTTCTTTGATCGGGGGTTGGACTAGATCACCTCCTGAGTTCTCTTCCAACCCTAATCGTCTATGATTTGTAACAACAGCTGCTTTGGAACCAGCCTGGCCTCGCTAACCTAGCTGTTCACCAGGTGGAGACAGGAGTCCACCCTCCTGTAAGATGCTCCCAATTCTGGGTCACTGGGAAAACAGCCAAGGACCTGGTGGGAGAGGTCGGAGACATACTGACTTTAGGGCGTGATCCAGCCATCCACCAGCCCCGGGGGCCTGTCACTTGTGCCGGTCCACAGGAAAGATGGGTCGATCCGACTCTCAATGCCATCACCATGTCTGCCGCCTGCACATACCTACTCCTGATGAGAGCCTAGACAAAGTGGGGGGGACTCAGTACCCATGACCAAGGATGTCACCAAAGGCTACTGGCAGGTGCCTTTCGATCCAGATGCCAGGTTGAAACCTGCTTTTGTTACCTCTTTGGGGCTGTACAAGTCCGACCTTTCAGCCTTAAGGAAGGGTCGGTCACCTACCGGTGCCAGACGGATCAATTACTGATGGCGATGGAGAATTTTACCCTAGCGTACATTGATAATATTTGTGCCATTAGTCAGACCTGGGAGGACCATGTGTCCCAGGTGATTAGGGGGCTGAGTTACCTCCAGGATTCAGGGCCGACTGTAAAAGCTAGGAAGTGCAAGGTGGGGATGGCAGAGGTGTCGTACCTGAGCCACAAGGTAGAGAGCGGCTGCCTAAAGCCAGAGCCAGCCAATGTCGGGGCGACCAGAGATTGGCCTGCTCTCCAGACTATGAAACAGACCCAGGGCTTTATTGGGATGGCGGGGCACTACCAGAGGCTTGTGCCCCACTTTAGCTCTGTGTCAGCTCCCAAGAAGGGTAAGCTAGACAAGCTGGTCTGATCGGAGCAGTGCCAGAGGGCTCTCTGCACACTGAAGGAGGATCTGGTCAAGGGCCCGGTGCTGGGAAACCCAGACTTTGACAAGTCCTTTATGGTGTTCACCGATGCCCCAGACACAGGACTGGGCACGGTGCCGAGGCAGGCCCATGCAAAGGGGGCGAAACACCACATCATGTACCTGAGCAGGAAGCTGCTGCCCTGGGAGCAGGGCTATGCAGCCATAGAGAAGGAATGCCTGGCCATGGAGTGGGCTCTTACAAGGCTGCAGCCGGATCTATTTGGGCAGCGCTTCACTGTGTGCACAGACTACTCGCCCTGCCATGGCTGCGTCAGATGAGAGGGGCCAATGCCAAGCTCCTGAAGTGGAGTCTGTCATTAAAGGATTACGCTATGGAGGTGGTCCATAGTGGTTAAAGGGAGTGAAAGTGTTTTAAAGGCTGATGCTTTGTGCCGGAGAGGGAGACCTGAACTTCCCCAGGTCACTGGCTAAAGTGAACCCGCTCAGTTAGGTCTCGAAGAGGGGAAGAGGGGAGACATGTGGTGGGATTTCCCCTTGTTATGTTGTATATGAGGCTTACTGTTTGACATGAATGCTGTGTGTCCCTAACTTTCCCTGTGTATTGCACCAATGTCTAGGTGGTGGGAATAAACGTGTGCAATTTTTGGAGATGCTCCAGCTTTCTGTATGGAAGTTATGGACACCCCTTTGTAAGTTGAGACCCAGGAGGGGGATGCGACGAGGATACTCTTGGCCTGGGAAGCGAGAGAAAGGCCAGAGGAGGAGCAACAGGTAGGGCAGGGGCCAGGCAGTTCGAAGCGAGTCTCGGCTGGCTTGGGGCTCAGGGGGAGAAGCTAAGAAGTGCTAAGAAGTTCTGTCCTGCGCTGCGTTCCTGTCGACTAATAAACCTTCTGTTTTTACCAGCTTGGCTGAGAGTCACGTCTGCCGGTGTGTCATGGAATCACCGGGGCGATGCTCTGGAACTACTCCGTCTGACGCCAGCCAAGACTCTGGGGGAGCATGCCTCCTCTCTCAGAGCATACTGTCTCCAGGCAAGAAGCTTAAACATCTTCACCTTTCCTGGGTCTGACCTTGGAGCATTCAGCATCCCCATCCACACCGTGCACTTCCCACAGTGAGTCTGCCCGGGTGGGGTTCCTGGGGAAGCCAGAGGGTCCTGCACCTCAACTCCGCAGTCAGGCATGACTCTCAGTCAGCCAATAAAACAGAAGGTTTATTAGTGGACAGTAACACAGCGTAGGACAGAACTTGTTAGCACAGAAATCAGCGACTTTCAGCCAAGTCTATCTTTCAAGTCCTGGGCCAGACGCGCTGCACTAGCCCTCTTCCAGTCTCCTAATGCAGACTGCCAGCTTCCAACACCCCCCTGTTGCCCCTTCTCCGTCTCTTTGTCTTGCTTCCCAGGGAAAATGTGTCACCGGGTCACATAGGTGCAAACGGCTGGGTAGCCTCACCTGCCCTGAGGTCCTCAGTAAAAATCACACGCCCAACTCATACGCAACAAAACAAGATGAATAAAACCCCACTTTGTCACAGCTCTTCCTCCTCAGAGACCGGAACTGGGTGGGGCACTTTGGCCAGTGGCCTGCGTAAGTTCTGTCCCGCATTTCTGGGACAAAGCATCGGCTACAATCTTGGCACTCCCCTTAACGTGGACCACCTCCATGTCATAATCCTGAAGCTGGAGACCCCACCTCAGGAGCTTGGCATTGGCCCGTTTCATCTAGTGTAGCCACCTCAGGGGTGAATGGTTAGTGTACACGGTGAAGCGGCGCCCAAACAGATACGGCTGCAGATTTGTAAGGGACCACACCATGGCCAGACATTCCCTTTCTATTGCTGGATAAGTCTGCTCCGAGGGCAGCAGCTTCCTGTACAGGTACATGATGGAGTGTCTCTCCCGCGTTCCATCAACCTGCATTAGCACGTGCACCCAGCGCTGTGTACGAGGCATCGGTGAACACCATAAAGGGCTTGTCAAAGTCTGGGTTTACCAGCATCGCACAGGCGCCAACTTTCATTTCGCAGTGCAAACATGGGAGGGAGGGGGTGAGAAGCAAGGGAGCTACAATGCAATGAGTCACCTGCATGAGGCCCCACCAGGGGAATTGCTCAACCTTGCTTGGAGAGACATTCCATTTGTTCTACAAGCACATGGACTGAGAGTGTAAAACAGGGAGAATGGACACATACTGGGCCCTTCTCCTGCCCCACCTCTTCTGCAAGCAACCAGGCAGGACACTGAGAAGAACACAAGACTCCAACACAGGAGTTTGGCCCAGGTTTAAGGAACAAATCTGTATATTAAGGACTGCAATATCCAGTAGGGTGAGAAAAACTGCTTAATCTAGTTGCTGCCCAATCTAAAGGGTTGAGAGTTTAGACTGTGCTTATATTTTATTTTATTTTCGTAACCACTCTGACTTGTTATGCCTCGACTTAAAATCACTTTAGATCTAGCTTTATAGTTAATACATTTGTTTATTCTACCTGAAGCAGTGCATTTGTAGCAGAGACTCCCCTTGGCATAACAAGCCTGGTACATATCAATTTCTTTGTTAACTTGATGAACTCATATAAGCTTGCAGTGTCCAGCGGCCATAACTGGACACTGCAAGACGGAAGTTCCCAGGGTTATGTCTGGGACCGGAGATATTGGCTAGTATCATTCAATTGCAACTAGCTTGGAGCAGCTTACATGCCAGAGGCTGTGTGTGAACAGCCCAGGGGTGGGGTGGGGGGTGGGGTCTCACAGCAGAGCAGGGTAAGACTGGCTCCCAGAGTCAAAGAAACAGATAGCCGTGGGGGGAGCAGACGGACACACCGACAGGCAGAAACCACGGTTGGAGTGCATGGACCCACTGCTGTCTGAAGTGTCCCTTTATTATTCTGCTACAAAACAAAAACTAACAGGACACTGGGGCTTTCCTGGGAGGGTGGGGGAAGGACAGAGCCCCTGACCATTTCCAGGGACAGGACATCACAGACAACACTTTCAGATAAGGCACTGCTAAGCCCTGCCCCGCTCCCTGCAGCACAGGCTCTAGTACAGGGGTGGCTCACAATTTCAGCCTGTGCACGTCTGCGGAAGCACACTATGTAGAAGTCCAGTCTGTCATATCCACCATCAGGCGGAATCCACCCCGTAGGAGGGTTCCTGTCGGTCAGTGCACTGTTCAGTGGTGCGTTGAAAATATTCCTTAGTCTGAGACCATGAAAGTAGGCTTCCTGATCACCGCAGAACTGTATCATGTTCTTGGGAGTGGTGGGGCAGAAAGAGATAGGACCGACTCTTCTGCCGAGCTAAGTGTGTGGTTGGATCGATTAATGATATTGTTAAGTGAGTTGAGGGAACCACTGTTGTAGCATGTAGGAGTTTAGATAGTTTACTGTCCTTTTTCCTCTGTAGAGAAGTGAATTGTGCGTTGTAAATGGCTTGTCTCGTTTTTGTAAAGTCCAGCCACGTGGAATTTTGTGTGCAAGGTTGGTTTTGTATGAGAGTTTCTAGTTTTGAGAGCTCATTCTTGATCTTCTGTTTGCTGTACAGGATGCTGATCAGATAGGTTCCTCAGTTTCTTTGAGAGTGTGTGGCACAGTCTCTCACCGTAGTCAGTGTAGTAAGTCGATTGCAACGGATTTTTTACCTTCAGTCCGTTTGGTATGATGTCCATCTGTTTGCACTTGGGGAGAAAGATGATGTCTGTCTGTATCTGTGCAATTTTTTTTGTTCAAGTTGATGGATTTCCACTCCATACGGCTAAATTTAGTGCCTTGCATGGTGACAAGTAGCAGCCGGGAGTCTATCAACCCAATTCCCCAGTCAGCGGGGGGGGGGCGCGGTGCGGGGCGCCCCAATCAGAAAGCGAAGGAGCTGAAAGCGAAGGAGCTGGAACTGGAGGAGCAGAGACTGGTGGGCAGAGGGCCTGCCAGGGGAGTAAATGAAGAAGGACCCAAGATGCCAGTTCTGCAGAGAATCTAGACACCAAATTGTCACCCCAGTTTAAGGAGGGGGGATATTAATGCCTACTTCACGTCCTTCACATCCTTCAAGGCTTGTGATCTGATCCAGATTGACCCTGCAGACAGGCTCCGCTGTGTAACCGCCCCCTGCTGGGTTCCAAGGCCAAGGAGGGATTGAGCTAAATGGATGGTATTGAGATGGGGAACTATGACCTGTTCAAACAGGCTTTGCTACTGAAGTTTGAACTGATCCCCAAGGTGTACGATTCGGGGGTGTACGCAAGACCCCAAGTGTCACTTACAAGGAGGTCACCAACCTGCTGTGGGAATATCTCCGCAAGTGGGGGAAGGGTACAGGGGCCACTACCTCCGAGGGATTGAAGCAGCTGTATGACATCTCTTCTCCAGACCTTAAGATGTGGTTAGTGGACCCAAAGCACTGGGCACTAGCGGATGAGTTTGTGGACAGCAGATGGGGGGGGGGCGCGAAGGAGACCGATATCGGGGAGTCAGAAGGGTGGGTCACCCAGAGACCTCTCAAAGTTGCGAGTCCAAGAAGCCCAACTCAGGGGTGCCCATGAGCCAGAGCGGGCCAACCCCCCCACTCGTGGGACTTGAGGGACCTGAAATGTAATTACTGTGGCCGAAAAAGACACAAAGTGGCGCAATGCCTGAAGATGAAGGAACTGCAGGCCAAGCAGAATCCTCAGAGTGTCAACTGGGCGGAAGCCCACCGAGAGGGGGCACCACCAGTCCAGGGGGCCGCAGTCAACATGGCAGAGTCAGGGAGAGGAGAACGCCAGTGCAGAGGAGCAGGGGAAGGTGGGGCTCCAGTTCCAGAGCACCTGTACTCAATCCCCTGGGTGAGAATGAAACATGCCTCATGGAAAAATCGCGAGCTCATCCCCATTGAGGTGGGCGGAAGGAGCGTCCAGGGGTTCTGGGACACAGGCAGAGAGGTGACACTGGCCAGGCCAGAGGCGGTAGACCCAGACCAGCGAGTGCCTGATGCATAGCTGACCCTGAGAGGTGTGTTCAGGCCCCTCGACAAGATTCCTGTAGCAAAGATGCATCTGAACGGGGGGGGTGCCTAAGGAGGGCCCCCAAAGAGTTTGGGGTGCATGATAAGCTACTCCTGGAGGAACTAATGGGTCTTGACTTGGGGGACTGGCCGGGTGGCACTCAGAGCACCCTGATCCTTCCCCAGAGTCAGAGCCAGTGAGGGACACCCTGTCCTGAGCCAGCAGTGCGAAACCTCCCAATGTGGGGAGCAAAGCACCAAGGGTAGGGTTCAAAAGGGCTGGGCCTGAGCCTCTGTCCCAAGATGGGGAAACCAATGCATAGCCAGCCAGGGCTGTGGCCCCAAACCCAGCAGCGGAATTCCAGATTGAGCTGTAGGCGGATCCCTCCTTAAAGAAGCTGAGGGCCTTTGCTGGCCACAGTGGTGCCGGACCCCTGGGGAGGACAGCTGGGAGAGCTTCCTGTGAGAGAAGGGAATGGGCTGGTTTGGGGGCAGACTGAACCTTGTAAAGCCAGGAGTCAGTTTGTGATTCCCCAGTCTGGCCCATGATGTTCCCCTTTTGAGGCATCAGGGCAGCTAGCACGCCAGGCAGCGGCTGCTGCAGAACTTTTACTGGCTCGGGTCTTGGACGCTGTCCAACAGTATTGCAGGTCCTGTGACTCCTGCCAGAGGGTGGGGAAGGCCTGGGGTAAGTGCAAAGCATCTCTGAGACATTTGCCCATCATACAGCCTTTTCATCATGGAAATAGTGGGGCCCCTCAGCAAGGCAATCCGCGCTGGGAAGAAATACATTCTGGTGGTGGTACCCCGATGCAGTGGCCTAGTCCTCTATCGAGGAAGGCACCGTGGCAGATGTACTGCTGACCATTTTCAGCAGAGTGGGGTTCCCCAAGGAGGTCCTTACTGACCAGCAGTCCAACTTCATGTCAGCCCTGCTCCAGTGCTTGTGGGAGAAGTGTGGGGATCAGGCACACCTGGGCCACTGCATGTCACCCTCAGTCCTATGGGCTGATGGAGAGGTTCAATGGGACTCTAAAGATGATGCTGAAAACATTTATGGCCCAGCACCCGCAGGAGTGGGACAAGTATTTACCCTACGTGCTGTTCGCATACAGGGAAGTTCCCCAGGAATCCACAGGGTTTTCCCCATTCGAGTTGCTTTATGAGAGAAGAGTGAGGGGACCCTTGGACTTGATGAGGGACGACGGGGAAGGGAAGCCCTCTCCCCATGGAGAATCTGTGGTGGAATACGTACTGATTTTCCGGGAAAATCTCACTGAGCTTATGGGTTTGGACAGGAGAAACCAAGTCAGGGCCTAAGGGAAGCAGAAAAGCGGGGGCCCCTCCTGTGCCACTGGGGACCAGGTGATGCTTCTCATCCCCGTGAAGAAGAATAAGTTGCAAGCTGCCTGGGATAGGCCTCTCAAGGTCATCAAACAAGGAGGTGAACTATACGGTGAAACCTTTTTCAGCACCCTAAAGCCTGCGATTGAATCAAAAAATCTGAACACTGCTGCTGGATGTACAGCCCAGATCCAGTTCAACGTTGTCACGACAGCTATATAGTCAGATATTCGTTTAGATCAGAGATGGGCAAACTTTTTGGCCCGAGGATCACATGTCGGTATGGAAATTGTATGGCGGGCCATTAATGCTCAGAAAATTGGGGGTTGGGGTGTGGGAGGGGAGGAAGGATACGGCTGGGGCTGCGGGCTCTGGGGTGGTGCCAGAAATGAAGCGTTCAGGGTGCAGGAGGGGGATGAGGGCTGGGGCAGGGAGTTGGTGCACTGGAGGAGGTTGGGGTGCAGTCTCCGGGTGGCGCTTACCTCAAGCATCTCTGGAAGCAGCAGCATGTGCCCTGTCCAGCACCGTCCCTACAGCTCCCATTGGCGGCGCTTGTGGTAGGGGCCGCATGAAGAGCCATCTTACATCTTAGTAAGAGCCAGAGAGGGGGAACCAGATCCTGCTGTTTCCGGGAGCCACACAGATCCATGGCACAGTACTTTCATTTGTCGTGTAACTGACATTTCACTAGCAGCTCTCTGTAGCGTGCAAGCAGGTGTGGTAATAAATGCACCGCACAGAATTTGGACTGCCTGGGCTTGTGTTAAATCTAATTTTTAATGTTCTGATTTTGATGCTGACCCAAAAGTTTGGCAGCCAGAGTCAATCCTGCATCTTGGCAGGGCCCAGACTAGAACTAGGTGACCCTTGCGGTCCCTCCCAACCCTATGGGGCTATGATCCTAGTACCGGGTCTGATTCAGGCTCTGTATAGGGTCAGCAGTGTTTTCGTATCCAGCCTCCAAACAGACCCAGCAATCCGTGTATGGGAAGCTGGACGTGGCCGATGATCATATTCCTATGCTTATAGCCGTGTGCTGTGCGCTACATAATATTTTTGAAGGGACGGGTGAATGCTTCACTCAGGGCTGAACCGCAAAGGCTCAGCACCTGGAGGCTAGCTTTGAACAGCCAGAGACCAGGGCTATTAGAAGGGCACAGCACGGGACCATAAGGATCAGGGATGCTTTGAGGCAGCAATTTGAAGCTGAAACCTATACTCGAGATTGCAGTGCTTGTAATGCTAGGAGGTGATTGGTGCACATGATGCAAGAAGGGAACTTAACATAGCTGTATCTATGTTACTTTGCAGTGCTCTTTTTGCTTTCACTTAATAGAATAAAGATTGCTTTCAAACAAACACAATTCTTTTACTGAAAGACAACAACCGGAAGAGAGAGTCCAATGAAAAAAATCATCAGTCGGGAGCAGGATGGGGGAGAATGGAGGGTATGGAAGGTCTCAAGAGGAGGAGGGGGGTCTCAGCACGGCTACAGATTTGTGTATGTCCAGGGATCATACCCAAACCTGGGCAAGTGTTGAGTGTAGTGGGTATTGGGAGTCCACACTGCTGGACTTTGAGGAGGGAGGAGTGGAATGCTGCGGGTAGAGAGTGGATCCAGGAGGTTGATAAGAGTGTGTTGGCGATGTGTGTGTGTGTGTGTGTGTGGTGCTTTGGGAAAGAGTTTTCCGACAGTGGCTGCAGGGGAAGGTGGGCGTGGAGCTGCTCGGTTTGAAGAGCTAGTACCTCTGGAGCATGTCCGCTTGACGCTCCATGACTGTTAAGAGCCCCTCCGTGGCTTCTTTCTGGTGTGCTGCGTTCTCCTTTCATTCCGTCTTCTCACTGTCCCACCACTCCTTCAATTCCTTTTTCTCAGCAGCGGAGTGGATGATAACCTCACGCATAAAGTCCTCCTTACTTCTTCACCGTTTTCGAATTCTTCGCAACCGCTCTGCCGCCGATAACAAAGAGGGAGGCTGGTCTCCCAAGGTCATCTGTGTGAAGTTTAAATACAACATTTTACAGAAGCAGTATTGTTTGCTACATAGACAGCACTCTTTCAGTGCTTTAAAACACAGCTGGTACTCACACAACTGTCAGTATCTGGTTGACCCCAGGCAAGCACACATAAGCCACAAGACTCCCAAAATGGTGAGTAGCAGCAGGGACAGGGTAAATCACTGTTTCGGGACCCTGCTGTACACTGGACACTTGGCTCTTGGGCACTTGGGGAGAGCCAGCACTGTAGGGTGGGCCTGATAATCATTCCTGTCTCCACACTTTCCACAGGAGGTGATCATTATGGGTGATATCTCGCTGCTGAGGGTGAGCAGGGAATCAAGGGACAGTGTTCTCTAAGCCTGCGGCTTCTGCCCTGGCCCTATGTGAATGGCGCGTGTGTACCTATGGATTCCTATCTTGTGCAGAAGCTATAAAAGGGGGTGGAATAGGACAAAAGAGGCTGCCGGCCATGAGAAAACCCCTTCTTACCACCTGAGATGTCTGCTGGAACTAACTAGGACTGTACCAGGGAAAGGATTGGGCCCAGACTAGGAAGGAGTCTGTGAAAGAAGTTTATTGGAATGTCTCTGCGGGTGAGCTATTACCTGTTATCCGTTTCTTAATGCTTTTAGGCTTAGACTTGTGTGTTTTTGCTTTATTTTTGCTTGGTGACTTCTTTTGTTCTGTCTGTTGTTACTTCAAACCACTTGAATCCTACTTTTATATTTAATAAAATCACTTTTGTTTATTAATAAACCCAGAGTAAGTGATGAATACCTGGGGGAGCAAACAGCTGTGCATATCTCTCTATCAGTGATATTGAGGGTGAACAATTTATGAATTTACCCTGTATAAGCTTTATAACAAGTACAATGGATTTGTTTGGGGTTTGGCTCCTATTGGGACGTGGGTGCTGGAGACAGGTAACCTGCTGAGCTGTTTTCAAAGTCTGCAGCTTTGGGGGTGTGGCCCAGACCCTGGGTCTGTGTTGCAGCAGACTAGCGTGTCTGGCTCAACAAGGCAGGGTTCTGGAAGTCCCAAGCTGGCAGGGAAAACAGGCTCAGAGGTAATTTCTGTAACATCAGGTAACAGTCCAAGGAAGGAGGTCTCTGTGAATGAACACGTCGCAGTTAGGGATAGGGTACAGAGTAACCTAGCCAAATTGGAGGATTGGGACAAAATTAATTTGATGAGGTTCAACAAGGAAAAATGCACTTAGCACTTAGCACGTAAGAATCCCATGAACCACCACAGGCTGGGGACTGTCTGGCTAAGCAGCAGTTCTGCAGAAAAGGACCTGGGGATTACAGTGGCTGAGAAGCTGGATACGAGTGAGCAGTGTGCCCTTGTTACCAAGAAGGCTAACCACATATTGGGCTGCATTAGGAGGAGCATTGCCAGCAGACCGAGGGAAGTGATTATTCCCCGCTATTAGGCACTGGTGAGGCCACATCTGGAGTATTGCGTCCAGTTTTGGGCCCCCCCCCACTACAGAAAGGATGTGGACAAATTGGAGAGAGTCCAGCGGAGGGCAGCGAAAATGATTAGGGGGCTGGGGCACATGACTTATGAGGAGAGGCTGAGGGAACCGGACTTGTTTAGTCTGCAGGAGAGGGGAGTTGATAGCAGCCTTCAAAAGAGGATGGATCATAGCTGTTCTTAGTGGTGGCAGATGACAGAACAAGGAGTAATGGTCTCAAGTTGCAGTGGGGGACGTCTAGGTTCGATATTAGGAAACACTATTTCACTAGGAGGGTTGTGAACCACTGGAATGGTTTACCGAGGAAGGTGGTGAAATCTCCATCCTTAGACATTTTTAAGGCCCCGCTTGACGAAGCCCGGGCTGGGATGATTTAGGTTGTGTTGGTCCTTCTTTGATCGGGGGTTGGACTAGATCACCTCCTGAGTTCTCTTCCAACCCTAATCGTCTATGATTTGTAACAACAGCTGCTTTGGAACCAGCCTGGCCTCGCTAACCTAGCTGTTCACCAGGTGGAGACAGGAGTCCACCCTCCTGTAAGATGCTCCCAATTCTGGGTCACTGGGAAAACAGCCAAGGACCTGGTGGGAGAGGTCGGAGACATACTGACTTTAGGGCGTGATCCAGCCATCCACCAGCCCCGGGGGCCTGTCACTTGTGCCGGTCCACAGGAAAGATGGGTCGATCCGACTCTCAATGCCATCACCATGTCTGCCGCCTGCACATACCTACTCCTGATGAGAGCCTAGACAAGTGGGGGGGACTCAGTACCCATGACCAAGGATGTCACCAAAGGCTACTGGCAGGTGCCTTTCGATCCAGATGCCAGGTTGAAACCTGCTTTTGTTACCTCTTTGGGGCTGTACAAGTCCGACCTTTCAGCCTTAAGGAAGGGTCGGTCACCTACCGGTGCCAGACGGATCAATTACTGATGGTGATGGAGAATTTTACCCTAGCGTACATTGATAATATTTGTGCCATTAGTCAGACCTGGGAGGACCATGTGTCCCAGGTGATTAGGGGGCTGAGTTACCTCCAGGATTCAGGGCCGACTGTAAAAGCTAGGAAGTGCAAGGTGGGGATGGCAGAGGTGTCGTACCTGAGCCACAAGGTAGAGAGCGGCTGCCTAAAGCCAGAGCCAGCCAATGTCGGGGCGACCAGAGATTGGCCTGCTCTCCAGACTATGAAACAGACCCAGGGCTTTATTGGGATGGCGGGGCACTACCAGAGGCTTGTGCCCCACTTTAGCTCTGTGTCAGCTCCCAAGAAGGGTAAGCTAGACAAGCTGGTCTGATCGGAGCAGTGCCAGAGGGCTCTCTGCACACTGAAGGAGGATCTGGTCAAGGGCCCGGTGCTGGGAAACCCAGACTTTGACAAGTCCTTTATGGTGTTCACCGATGCCCCAGACACAGGACTGGGCACGGTGCCGAGGCAGGCCCATGCAAAGGGGGCGAAACACCACATCATGTACCTGAGCAGGAAGCTGCTGCCCTGGGAGCAGGGCTATGCAGCCATAGAGAAGGAATGCCTGGCCATGGAGTGGGCTCTTACAAGGCTGCAGCCGGATCTATTTGGGCAGCGCTTCACTGTGTGCACAGACTACTCGCCCTGCCATGGCTGCGTCAGATGAGAGGGGCCAATGCCAAGCTCCTGAAGTGGAGTCTGTCATTAAAGGATTACGCTATGGAGGTGGTCCATAGTGGTTAAAGGGAGTGAAAGTGTTTTAAAGGCTGATGCTTTGTGCCGGAGAGGGAGACCTGAACTTCCCCAGGTCACTGGCTAAAGTGAACCCGCTCAGTTAGGTCTCGAAGAGGGGAAGAGGGGAGACATGTGGTGGGATTTCCCCTTGTTATGTTGTATATGAGGCTTACTGTTTGACATGAATGCTGTGTGTCCCTAACTTTCCCTGTGTATTGCACCAATGTCTAGGTGGTGGGAATAAACGTGTGCAATTTTTGGAGATGCTCCAGCTTTCTGTATGGAAGTTAAGGACACCCCTTTGTAAGTTGAGACCCAGGAGGGGGATGCGACGAGGATACTCTTGGCCTGGGAAGCGAGAGAAAGGCCAGAGGAGGAGCAACAGGTAGGGCAGGGGCCAGGCAGTTCGAAGCGAGTCTCGGCTGGCTTGGGGCTCAGGGGGAGAAGCTAAGAAGTGCTAAGAAGTTCTGTCCTGCGCTGCGTTCCTGTCGACTAATAAACCTTCTGTTTTTACCAGCTTGGCTGAGAGTCACGTCTGCCGGTGTGTCATGGAATCACCGGGGCGATGCTCTGGAACTACTCCGTCTGACGCCAGCCAAGACTCTGGGGGAGCATGCCTCCTCTCTCAGAGCATACTGTCTCCAGGCAAGAAGCTTAAACATCTTCACCTTTCCTGGGTCTGACCTTGGAGCATTCAGCATCCGCATCCACACCGTGCACTTCCCACAGTGAGTCTGCCCGGGTGGGGTTCCTGGGGAAGCCAGAGGGTCCTGCACCTCAACTCCGCAGTCAGGCATGACTCTCAGTCAGCCAATAAAACAGAAGGTTTATTAGTGGACAGTAACACAGCGTAGGACAGAACTTGTTAGCACAGAAATCAGCGACTTTCAGCCAAGTCTATCTTTCAAGTCCTGGGCCAGACGCGCTGCACTAGCCCTCTTCCAGTCTCCTAATGCAGACTGCCAGCTTCCAACACCCCCCTGTTGCCCCTTCTCCGTCTCTTTGTCTTGCTTCCCAGGGAAAATGTGTCACCGGGTCACATAGGTGCAAACGGCTGGGTAGCCTCACCTGCCCTGAGGTCCTCAGTAAAAATCACACGCCCAACTCATATGCAACAAAACAAGATGAATAAAACCCCACTTTGTCACAGCTCTTCCTCCTCAGAGACCGGAACTGGGTGGGGCACTTTGGCCAGTGGCCTGCGTAAGTTCTGTCCCGCATTTCTGGGACAAAGCATCGGCTACAATCTTGGCACTCCCCTTAACGTGGACCACCTCCATGTCATAATCCTGAAGCTGGAGACCCCACCTCAGGAGCTTGGCATTGGCCCGTTTCATCTAGTGTAGCCACCTCAGGGGTGAATGGTTAGTGTACACGGTGAAGCGGCGCCCAAACAGATACGGCTGCAGATTTGTAAGGGACCACACCATGGCCAGACATTCCCTTTCTATTGCTGGATAAGTCTGCTCCGAGGGCAGCAGCTTCCTGTACAGGTACATGATGGAGTGTCTCTCCCGCGTTCCATCAACCTGCATTAGCACGTGCACCCAGCGCTGTGTACGAGGCATCGGTGAACACCATAAAGGGCTTGTCAAAGTCTGGGTTTACCAGCATCGCACAGGCGCCAACTTTCATTTCGCAGTGCAAACATGGGAGGGAGGGGGTGAGAAGCAAGGGAGCTACAATGCAATGAGTCACCTGCATGAGGCCCCACCAGGGGAATTGCTCAACCTTGCTTGGAGAGACATTCCATTTGTTCTACAAGCACATGGACTGAGAGTGTAAAACAGGGAGAATGGACACATACTGGGCCCTTCTCCTGCCCCACCTCTTCTGCAAGCAACCAGGCAGGACACTGAGAAGAACACAAGACTCCAACACAGGAGTTTGGCCCAGGTTTAAGGAACAAATCTGTATATTAAGGACTGCAATATCCAGTAGGGTGAGAAAAACTGCTTAATCTAGTTGCTGCCCAATCTAAAGGGTTGAGAGTTTAGACTGTGCTTATATTTTATTTTATTTTCGTAACCACTCTGACTTGTTATGCCTCGACTTAAAATCACTTTAGATCTAGCTTTATAGTTAATACATTTGTTTATTCTACCTGAAGCAGTGCATTTGTAGCAGAGACTCCCCTTGGCATAACAAGCCTGGTACATATCAATTTCTTTGTTAACTTGATGAACTCATATAAGCTTGCAGTGTCCAGCGGCCATAACTGGACACTGCAAGACGGAAGTTCCCAGGGTTATGTCTGGGACCGGAGATATTGGCTAGTATCATTCAATTGCAACTAGCTTGGAGCAGCTTACATGCCAGAGGCTGTGTGTGAACAGCCCAGGGGTGGGGTGGGGGGTGGGGTCTCACAGCAGAGCAGGGTAAGACTGGCTCCCAGAGTCAAAGAAACAGATAGCCGTGGGGGGAGCAGACGGACACACCGACAGGCAGAAACCACGGTTGGAGTGCATGGACCCACTGCTGTCTGAAGTGTCCCTTTATTATTCTGCTACAAAACAAAAACTAACAGGACACTGGGGCTTTCCTGGGAGGGTGGGGGAAGGACAGAGCCCCTGACCATTTCCAGGGACAGGACATCACAGACAACACTTTCAGATAAGGCACTGCTAAGCCCTGCCCCGCTCCCTGCAGCACAGGCTCTAGTACAGGGGTGGCTCACAATTTCAGCCTGTGCACGTCTGCGGAAGCACACTATGTAGAAGTCCAGTCTGTCATATCCACCATCAGGCGGAATCCACCCCGTAGGAGGGTTCCTGTCGGTCAGTGCACTGTTCAGTGGTGCGTTGAAAATATTCCTTAGTCTGAGACCATGAAAGTAGGCTTCCTGATCACCGCAGAACTGTATCATGTTCTTGGGAGTGGTGGGGCAGAAAGAGATAGGACCGACTCTTCTGCCGAGCTAAGTGTGTGGTTGGATCGATTAATGATATTGTTAAGTGAGTTGAGGGAACCACTGTTGTAGCATGTAGGAGTTTAGATAGTTTACTGTCCTTTTTCCTCTGTAGAGAAGTGAATTGTGCGTTGTAAATGGCTTGTCTCGTTTTTGTAAAGTCCAGCCACGTGGAATTTTGTGTGCAAGGTTGGTTTTGTATGAGAGTTTCTAGTTTTGAGAGCTCATTCTTGATCTTCTGTTTGCTGTACAGGATGCTGATCAGATAGGTTCCTCAGTTTCTTTGAGAGTGTGTGGCACAGTCTCTCACCGTAGTCAGTGTAGTAAGTCGATTGCAACGGATTTTTTACCTTCAGTCCGTTTGGTATGATGTCCATCTGTTTGCACTTGGGGAGAAAGATGATGTCTGTCTGTATCTGTGCAATTTTTTTTGTTCAAGTTGATGGATTTCCACTCCATACGGCTAAATTTAGTGCCTTGCATGGTGACAAGTAGCAGCCGGGAGTCTATCAACCCAATTCCCCAGTCAGCGGGGGGGGGGCGCGGTGCGGGGCGCCCCAATCAGAAAGCGAAGGAGCTGAAAGCGAAGGAGCTGGAACTGGAGGAGCAGAGACTGGTGGGCAGAGGGCCTGCCAGGGGAGTAAATGAAGAAGGACCCAAGATGCCAGTTCTGCAGAGAATCTAGACACCAAATTGTCACCCCAGTTTAAGGAGGGGGGATATTAATGCCTACTTCACGTCCTTCACATCCTTCAAGGCTTGTGATCTGATCCAGATTGACCCTGCAGACAGGCTCCGCTGTGTAACCGCCCCCTGCTGGGTTCCAAGGCCAAGGAGGGATTGAGCTAAATGGATGGTATTGAGATGGGGAACTATGACCTGTTCAAACAGGCTTTGCTACTGAAGTTTGAACTGATCCCCAAGGTGTACGATTCGGGGGTGTACGCAAGACCCCAAGTGTCACTTACAAGGAGGTCACCAACCTGCTGTGGGAATATCTCCGCAAGTGGGGGAAGGGTACAGGGGCCACTACCTCCGAGGGATTGAAGCAGCTGTATGACATCTCTTCTCCAGACCTTAAGATGTGGTTAGTGGACCCAAAGCACTGGGCACTAGCGGATGAGTTTGTGGACAGCAGATGGGGGGGGGGGCGCGAAGGAGACCGATATCGGGGAGTCAGAAGGGTGGGTCACCCAGAGACCTCTCAAAGTTGCGAGTCCAAGAAGCCCAACTCAGGGGTGCCCATGAGCCAGAGCGGGCCAACCCCCCCACTCGTGGGACTTGAGGGACCTGAAATGTAATTACTGTGGCCGAAAAAGACACAAAGTGGCGCAATGCCTGAAGATGAAGGAACTGCAGGCCAAGCAGAATCCTCAGAGTGTCAACTGGGCGGAAGCCCACCGAGAGGGGGCACCACCAGTCCAGGGGGCCGCAGTCAACATGGCAGAGTCAGGGAGAGGAGAACGCCAGTGCAGAGGAGCAGGGGAAGGTGGGGCTCCAGTTCCAGAGCACCTGTACTCAATCCCCTGGGTGAGAATGAAACATGCCTCATGGAAAAATCGCGAGCTCATCCCCATTGAGGTGGGCGGAAGGAGCGTCCAGGGGTTCTGGGACACAGGCAGAGAGGTGACACTGGCCAGGCCAGAGGCGGTAGACCCAGACCAGCGAGTGCCTGATGCATAGCTGACCCTGAGAGGTGTGTTCAGGCCCCTCGACAAGATTCCTGTAGCAAAGATGCATCTGAACGGGGGGGGTGCCTAAGGAGGGCCCCCAAAGAGTTTGGGGTGCATGATAAGCTACTCCTGGAGGAACTAATGGGTCTTGACTTGGGGGACTGGCCGGGTGGCACTCAGAGCACCCTGATCCTTCCCCAGAGTCAGAGCCAGTGAGGGACACCCTGTCCTGAGCCAGCAGTGCGAAACCTCCCAATGTGGGGAGCAAAGCACCAAGGGTAGGGTTCAAAAGGGCTGGGCCTGAGCCTCTGTCCCAAGATGGGGAAACCAATGCATAGCCAGCCAGGGCTGTGGCCCCAAACCCAGCAGCGGAATTCCAGATTGAGCTGTAGGCGGATCCCTCCTTAAAGAAGCTGAGGGCCTTTGCTGGCCACAGTGGTGCCGGACCCCTGGGGAGGACAGCTGGGAGAGCTTCCTGTGAGAGAAGGGAATGGGCTGGTTTGGGGGCAGACTGAACCTTGTAAAGCCAGGAGTCAGTTTGTGATTCCCCAGTCTGGCCCATGATGTTCCCCTTTTGAGGCATCAGGGCAGCTAGCACGCCAGGCAGCGGCTGCTGCAGAACTTTTACTGGCTCGGGTCTTGGACGCTGTCCAACAGTATTGCAGGTCCTGTGACTCCTGCCAGAGGGTGGGGAAGGCCTGGGGTAAGTGCAAAGCATCTCTGAGACATTTGCCCATCATACAGCCTTTTCATCATGGAAATAGTGGGGCCCCTCAGCAAGGCAATCCGCGCTGGGAAGAAATACATTCTGGTGGTGGTACCCCGATGCAGTGGCCTAGTCCTCTATCGAGGAAGGCACCGTGGCAGATGTACTGCTGACCATTTTCAGCAGAGTGGGGTTCCCCAAGGAGGTCCTTACTGACCAGCAGTCCAACTTCATGTCAGCCCTGCTCCAGTGCTTGTGGGAGAAGTGTGGGGATCAGGCACACCTGGGCCACTGCATGTCACCCTCAGTCCTATGGGCTGATGGAGAGGTTCAATGGGACTCTAAAGATGATGCTGAAAACATTTATGGCCCAGCACCCGCAGGAGTGGGACAAGTATTTACCCTACGTGCTGTTCGCATACAGGGAAGTTCCCCAGGAATCCACAGGGTTTTCCCCATTCGAGTTGCTTTATGAGAGAAGAGTGAGGGGACCCTTGGACTTGATGAGGGACGACGGGGAAGGGAAGCCCTCTCCCCATGGAGAATCTGTGGTGGAATACGTACTGATTTTCCGGGAAAATCTCACTGAGCTTATGGGTTTGGACAGGAGAAACCAAGTCAGGGCCTAAGGGAAGCAGAAAAGCGGGGGCCCCTCCTGTGCCACTGGGGACCAGGTGATGCTTCTCATCCCCGTGAAGAAGAATAAGTTGCAAGCTGCCTGGGATAGGCCTCTCAAGGTCATCAAACAAGGAGGTGAACTATACGGTGAAACCTTTTTCAGCACCCTAAAGCCTGCGATTGAATCAAAAAATCTGAACACTGCTGCTGGATGTACAGCCCAGATCCAGTTCAACGTTGTCACGACAGCTATATAGTCAGATATTCGTTTAGATCAGAGATGGGCAAACTTTTTGGCCCGAGGATCACATGTCGGTATGGAAATTGTATGGCGGGCCATTAATGCTCAGAAAATTGGGGGTTGGGGTGTGGGAGGGGAGGAAGGATACGGCTGGGGCTGCGGGCTCTGGGGTGGTGCCAGAAATGAAGCGTTCAGGGTGCAGGAGGGGGATGAGGGCTGGGGCAGGGAGTTGGTGCACTGGAGGAGGTTGGGGTGCAGTCTCCGGGTGGCGCTTACCTCAAGCATCTCTGGAAGCAGCAGCATGTGCCCTGTCCAGCACCGTCCCTACAGCTCCCATTGGCGGCGCTTGTGGTAGGGGCCGCATGAAGAGCCATCTTACATCTTAGTAAGAGCCAGAGAGGGGGAACCAGATCCTGCTGTTTCCGGGAGCCACACAGATCCATGGCACAGTACTTTCATTTGTCGTGTAACTGACATTTCACTAGCAGCTCTCTGTAGCGTGCAAGCAGGTGTGGTAATAAATGCACCGCACAGAATTTGGACTGCCTGGGCTTGTGTTAAATCTAATTTTTAATGTTCTGATTTTGATGCTGACCCAAAAGTTTGGCAGCCAGAGTCAATCCTGCATCTTGGCAGGGCCCAGACTAGAACTAGGTGACCCTTGCGGTCCCTCCCAACCCTATGGGGCTATGATCCTAGTACCGGGTCTGATTCAGGCTCTGTATAGGGTCAGCAGTGTTTTCGTATCCAGCCTCCAAACAGACCCAGCAATCCGTGTATGGGAAGCTGGACGTGGCCGATGATCATATTCCTATGCTTATAGCCGTGTGCTGTGCGCTACATAATATTTTTGAAGGGACGGGTGAATGCTTCACTCAGGGCTGAACCGCAAAGGCTCAGCACCTGGAGGCTAGCTTTGAACAGCCAGAGACCAGGGCTATTAGAAGGGCACAGCACGGGACCATAAGGATCAGGGATGCTTTGAGGCAGCAATTTGAAGCTGAAACCTATACTCGAGATTGCAGTGCTTGTAATGCTAGGAGGTGATTGGTGCACATGATGCAAGAAGGGAACTTAACATAGCTGTATCTATGTTACTTTGCAGTGCTCTTTTTGCTTTCACTTAATAGAATAAAGATTGCTTTCAAACAAACACAATTCTTTTACTGAAAGACAACAACCGGAAGAGAGAGTCCAATGAAAAAAATCATCAGTCGGGAGCAGGATGGGGGAGAATGGAGGGTATGGAAGGTCTCAAGAGGAGGAGGGGGGTCTCAGCACGGCTACAGATTTGTGTATGTCCAGGGATCATACCCAAACCTGGGCAAGTGTTGAGTGTAGTGGGTATTGGGAGTCCACACTGCTGGACTTTGAGGAGGGAGGAGTGGAATGCTGCGGGTAGAGAGTGGATCCAGGAGGTTGATAAGAGTGTGTTGGCGATGTGTGTGTGTGTGTGTGTGTGGTGCTTTGGGAAAGAGTTTTCCGACAGTGGCTGCAGGGGAAGGTGGGCGTGGAGCTGCTCGGTTTGAAGAGCTAGTACCTCTGGAGCATGTCCGCTTGACGCTCCATGACTGTTAAGAGCCCCTCCGTGGCTTCTTTCTGGTGTGCTGCGTTCTCCTTTCATTCCGTCTTCTCACTGTCCCACCACTCCTTCAATTCCTTTTTCTCAGCAGCGGAGTGGATGATAACCTCACGCATAAAGTCCTCCTTACTTCTTCACCGTTTTCGAATTCTTCGCAACCGCTCTGCCGCCGATAACAAAGAGGGAGGCTGGTCTCCCAAGGTCATCTGTGTGAAGTTTAAATACAACATTTTACAGAAGCAGTATTGTTTGCTACATAGACAGCACTCTTTCAGTGCTTTAAAACACAGCTGGTACTCACACAACTGTCAGTATCTGGTTGACCCCAGGCAAGCACACATAAGCCACAAGACTCCCAAAATGGTGAGTAGCAGCAGGGACAGGGTAAATCACTGTTTCGGGACCCTGCTGTACACTGGACACTTGGCTCTTGGGCACTTGGGGAGAGCCAGCACTGTAGGGTGGGCCTGATAATCATTCCTGTCTCCACACTTTCCACAGGAGGTGATCATTATGGGTGATATCTCGCTGCTGAGGGTGAGCAGGGAATCAAGGGACAGTGTTCTCTAAGCCTGCGGCTTCTGCCCTGGCCCTATGTGAATGGCGCGTGTGTACCTATGGATTCCTATCTTGTGCAGAAGCTATAAAAGGGGGTGGAATAGGACAAAAGAGGCTGCCGGCCATGAGAAAACCCCTTCTTACCACCTGAGATGTCTGCTGGAACTAACTAGGACTGTACCAGGGAAAGGATTGGGCCCAGACTAGGAAGGAGTCTGTGAAAGAAGTTTATTGGAATGTCTCTGCGGGTGAGCTATTACCTGTTATCCGTTTCTTAATGCTTTTAGGCTTAGACTTGTGTGTTTTTGCTTTATTTTTGCTTGGTGACTTCTTTTGTTCTGTCTGTTGTTACTTCAAACCACTTGAATCCTACTTTTATATTTAATAAAATCACTTTTGTTTATTAATAAACCCAGAGTAAGTGATGAATACCTGGGGGAGCAAACAGCTGTGCATATCTCTCTATCAGTGATATTGAGGGTGAACAATTTATGAATTTACCCTGTATAAGCTTTATAACAAGTACAATGGATTTGTTTGGGGTTTGGCTCCTATTGGGACGTGGGTGCTGGAGACAGGTAACCTGCTGAGCTGTTTTCAAAGTCTGCAGCTTTGGGGGTGTGGCCCAGACCCTGGGTCTGTGTTGCAGCAGACTAGCGTGTCTGGCTCAACAAGGCAGGGTTCTGGAAGTCCCAAGCTGGCAGGGAAAACAGGCTCAGAGGTAATTTCTGTAACATCAGGTAACAGTCCAAGGAAGGAGGTCTCTGTGAATGAACACGTCGCAGTTAGGGATAGGGTACAGAGTAACCTAGCCAAATTGGAGGATTGGGACAAAATTAATTTGATGAGGTTCAACAAGGAAAAATGCACTTAGCACTTAGCACGTAAGAATCCCATGAACCACCACAGGCTGGGGACTGTCTGGCTAAGCAGCAGTTCTGCAGAAAAGGACCTGGGGATTACAGTGGCTGAGAAGCTGGATACGAGTGAGCAGTGTGCCCTTGTTACCAAGAAGGCTAACCACATATTGGGCTGCATTAGGAGGAGCATTGCCAGCAGACCGAGGGAAGTGATTATTCCCCGCTATTAGGCACTGGTGAGGCCACATCTGGAGTATTGCGTCCAGTTTTGGGCCCCCCCCCACTACAGAAAGGATGTGGACAAATTGGAGAGAGTCCAGCGGAGGGCAGCGAAAATGATTAGGGGGCTGGGGCACATGACTTATGAGGAGAGGCTGAGGGAACCGGACTTGTTTAGTCTGCAGGAGAGGGGAGTTGATAGCAGCCTTCAAAAGAGGATGGATCATAGCTGTTCTTAGTGGTGGCAGATGACAGAACAAGGAGTAATGGTCTCAAGTTGCAGTGGGGGACGTCTAGGTTCGATATTAGGAAACACTATTTCACTAGGAGGGTTGTGAACCACTGGAATGGTTTACCGAGGAAGGTGGTGAAATCTCCATCCTTAGACATTTTTAAGGCCCCGCTTGACGAAGCCCGGGCTGGGATGATTTAGGTTGTGTTGGTCCTTCTTTGATCGGGGGTTGGACTAGATCACCTCCTGAGTTCTCTTCCAACCCTAATCGTCTATGATTTGTAACAACAGCTGCTTTGGAACCAGCCTGGCCTCGCTAACCTAGCTGTTCACCAGGTGGAGACAGGAGTCCACCCTCCTGTAAGATGCTCCCAATTCTGGGTCACTGGGAAAACAGCCAAGGACCTGGTGGGAGAGGTCGGAGACATACTGACTTTAGGGCGTGATCCAGCCATCCACCAGCCCCGGGGGCCTGTCACTTGTGCCGGTCCACAGGAAAGATGGGTCGATCCGACTCTCAATGCCATCACCATGTCTGCCGCCTGCACATACCTACTCCTGATGAGAGCCTAGACAAGTGGGGGGGACTCAGTACCCATGACCAAGGATGTCACCAAAGGCTACTGGCAGGTGCCTTTCGATCCAGATGCCAGGTTGAAACCTGCTTTTGTTACCTCTTTGGGGCTGTACAAGTCCGACCTTTCAGCCTTAAGGAAGGGTCGGTCACCTACCGGTGCCAGACGGATCAATTACTGATGGTGATGGAGAATTTTACCCTAGCGTACATTGATAATATTTGTGCCATTAGTCAGACCTGGGAGGACCATGTGTCCCAGGTGATTAGGGGGCTGAGTTACCTCCAGGATTCAGGGCCGACTGTAAAAGCTAGGAAGTGCAAGGTGGGGATGGCAGAGGTGTCGTACCTGAGCCACAAGGTAGAGAGCGGCTGCCTAAAGCCAGAGCCAGCCAATGTCGGGGCGACCAGAGATTGGCCTGCTCTCCAGACTATGAAACAGACCCAGGGCTTTATTGGGATGGCGGGGCACTACCAGAGGCTTGTGCCCCACTTTAGCTCTGTGTCAGCTCCCAAGAAGGGTAAGCTAGACAAGCTGGTCTGATCGGAGCAGTGCCAGAGGGCTCTCTGCACACTGAAGGAGGATCTGGTCAAGGGCCCGGTGCTGGGAAACCCAGACTTTGACAAGTCCTTTATGGTGTTCACCGATGCCCCAGACACAGGACTGGGCACGGTGCCGAGGCAGGCCCATGCAAAGGGGGCGAAACACCACATCATGTACCTGAGCAGGAAGCTGCTGCCCTGGGAGCAGGGCTATGCAGCCATAGAGAAGGAATGCCTGGCCATGGAGTGGGCTCTTACAAGGCTGCAGCCGGATCTATTTGGGCAGCGCTTCACTGTGTGCACAGACTACTCGCCCTGCCATGGCTGCGTCAGATGAGAGGGGCCAATGCCAAGCTCCTGAAGTGGAGTCTGTCATTAAAGGATTACGCTATGGAGGTGGTCCATAGTGGTTAAAGGGAGTGAAAGTGTTTTAAAGGCTGATGCTTTGTGCCGGAGAGGGAGACCTGAACTTCCCCAGGTCACTGGCTAAAGTGAACCCGCTCAGTTAGGTCTCGAAGAGGGGAAGAGGGGAGACATGTGGTGGGATTTCCCCTTGTTATGTTGTATATGAGGCTTACTGTTTGACATGAATGCTGTGTGTCCCTAACTTTCCCTGTGTATTGCACCAATGTCTAGGTGGTGGGAATAAACGTGTGCAATTTTTGGAGATGCTCCAGCTTTCTGTATGGAAGTTATGGACACCCCTTTGTAAGTTGAGACCCAGGAGGGGGATGCGACGAGGATACTCTTGGCCTGGGAAGCGAGAGAAAGGCCAGAGGAGGAGCAACAGGTAGGGCAGGGGCCAGGCAGTTCGAAGCGAGTCTCGGCTGGCTTGGGGCTCAGGGGGAGAAGCTAAGAAGTGCTAAGAAGTTCTGTCCTGCGCTGCGTTCCTGTCGACTAATAAACCTTCTGTTTTTACCAGCTTGGCTGAGAGTCACGTCTGCCGGTGTGTCATGGAATCACCGGGGCGATGCTCTGGAACTACTCCGTCTGACGCCAGCCAAGACTCTGGGGGAGCATGCCTCCTCTCTCAGAGCATACTGTCTCCAGGCAAGAAGCTTAAACATCTTCACCTTTCCTGGGTCTGACCTTGGAGCATTCAGCATCCGCATCCACACCGTGCACTTCCCACAGTGAGTCTGCCCGGGTGGGGTTCCTGGGGAAGCCAGAGGGTCCTGCACCTCAACTCCGCAGTCAGGCATGACTCTCAGTCAGCCAATAAAACAGAAGGTTTATTAGTGGACAGTAACACAGCGTAGGACAGAACTTGTTAGCACAGAAATCAGCGACTTTCAGCCAAGTCTATCTTTCAAGTCCTGGGCCAGACGCGCTGCACTAGCCCTCTTCCAGTCTCCTAATGCAGACTGCCAGCTTCCAACACCCCCCTGTTGCCCCTTCTCCGTCTCTTTGTCTTGCTTCCCAGGGAAAATGTGTCACCGAGTCACATAGGTGCAAACGGCTGGGTAGCCTCACCTGCCCTGAGGTCCTCAGTAAAAATCACACGCCCAACTCATACGCAACAAAACAAGATGAATAAAACCCCACTTTGTCACAGCTCTTCCTCCTCAGAGACCGGAACTGGGTGGGGCACTTTGGCCAGTGGCCTGCGTAAGTTCTGTCCCGCATTTCTGGGACAAAGCATCGGCTACAATCTTGGCACTCCCCTTAACGTGGACCACCTCCATGTCATAATCCTGAAGCTGGAGACCCCACCTCAGGAGCTTGGCATTGGCCCGTTTCATCTAGTGTAGCCACCTCAGGGGTGAATGGTTAGTGTACACGGTGAAGCGGCGCCCAAACAGATACGGCTGCAGATTTGTAAGGGACCACACCATGGCCAGACATTCCCTTTCTATTGCTGGATAAGTCTGCTCCGAGGGCAGCAGCTTCCTGTACAGGTACATGATGGAGTGTCTCTCCCGCGTTCCATCAACCTGCATTAGCACGTGCACCCAGCGCTGTGTACGAGGCATCGGTGAACACCATAAAGGGCTTGTCAAAGTCTGGGTTTACCAGCATCGCACAGGCGCCAACTTTCATTTCGCAGTGCAAACATGGGAGGGAGGGGGTGAGAAGCAAGGGAGCTACAATGCAATGAGTCACCTGCATGAGGCCCCACCAGGGGAATTGCTCAACCTTGCTTGGAGAGACATTCCATTTGTTCTACAAGCACATGGACTGAGAGTGTAAAACAGGGAGAATGGACACATACTGGGCCCTTCTCCTGCCCCACCTCTTCTGCAAGCAACCAGGCAGGACACTGAGAAGAACACAAGACTCCAACACAGGAGTTTGGCCCAGGTTTAAGGAACAAATCTGTATATTAAGGACTGCAATATCCAGTAGGGTGAGAAAAACTGCTTAATCTAGTTGCTGCCCAATCTAAAGGGTTGAGAGTTTAGACTGTGCTTATATTTTATTTTATTTTCGTAACCACTCTGACTTGTTATGCCTCGACTTAAAATCACTTTAGATCTAGCTTTATAGTTAATACATTTGTTTATTCTACCTGAAGCAGTGCATTTGTAGCAGAGACTCCCCTTGGCATAACAAGCCTGGTACATATCAATTTCTTTGTTAACTTGATGAACTCATATAAGCTTGCAGTGTCCAGCGGCCATAACTGGACACTGCAAGACGGAAGTTCCCAGGGTTATGTCTGGGACCGGAGATATTGGCTAGTATCATTCAATTGCAACTAGCTTGGAGCAGCTTACATGCCAGAGGCTGTGTGTGAACAGCCCAGGGGTGGGGTGGGGGGTGGGGTCTCACAGCAGAGCAGGGTAAGACTGGCTCCCAGAGTCAAAGAAACAGATAGCCGTGGGGGGAGCAGACGGACACACCGACAGGCAGAAACCACGGTTGGAGTGCATGGACCCACTGCTGTCTGAAGTGTCCCTTTATTATTCTGCTACAAAACAAAAACTAACAGGACACTGGGGCTTTCCTGGGAGGGTGGGGGAAGGACAGAGCCCCTGACCATTTCCAGGGACAGGACATCACAGACAACACTTTCAGATAAGGCACTGCTAAGCCCTGCCCCGCTCCCTGCAGCACAGGCTCTAGTACAGGGGTGGCTCACAATTTCAGCCTGTGCACGTCTGCGGAAGCACACTATGTAGAAGTCCAGTCTGTCATATCCACCATCAGGCGGAATCCACCCCGTAGGAGGGTTTCTGTCGGTCAGTGCACTGTTCAGTGGTGCGTTGAAAATATTCCTTAGTCTGAGACCATGAAAGTAGGCTTCCTGATCACCGCAGAACTGTATCATGTTCTTGGGAGTGGTGGGGCAGAAAGAGATAGGACCGACTCTTCTGCCGAGCTAAGTGTGTGGTTGGATCGATTAATGATATTGTTAAGTGAGTTGAGGGAACCACTGTTGTAGCATGTAGGAGTTTAGATAGTTTACTGTCCTTTTTCCTCTGTAGAGAAGTGAATTGTGCGTTGTAAATGGCTTGTCTCGTTTTTGTAAAGTCCAGCCACGTGGAATTTTGTGTGCAAGGTTGGTTTTGTATGAGAGTTTCTAGTTTTGAGAGCTCATTCTTGATCTTCTGTTTGCTGTACAGGATGCTGATCAGATAGGTTCCTCAGTTTCTTTGAGAGTGTGTGGCACAGTCTCTCACCGTAGTCAGTGTAGTAAGTCGATTGCAACGGATTTTTTACCTTCAGTCCGTTTGGTATGATGTCCATCTGTTTGCACTTGGGGAGAAAGATGATGTCTGTCTGTATCTGTGCAATTTTTTTTGTTCAAGTTGATGGATTTCCACTCCATACGGCTAAATTTAGTGCCTTGCATGGTGACAAGTAGCAGCCGGGAGTCTATCAACCCAATTCCCCAGTCAGCGGGGGGGGGGCGCGGTGCGGGGCGCCCCAATCAGAAAGCGAAGGAGCTGAAAGCGAAGGAGCTGGAACTGGAGGAGCAGAGACTGGTGGGCAGAGGGCCTGCCAGGGGAGTAAATGAAGAAGGACCCAAGATGCCAGTTCTGCAGAGAATCTAGACACCAAATTGTCACCCCAGTTTAAGGAGGGGGGATATTAATGCCTACTTCACGTCCTTCACATCCTTCAAGGCTTGTGATCTGATCCAGATTGACCCTGCAGACAGGCTCCGCTGTGTAACCGCCCCCTGCTGGGTTCCAAGGCCAAGGAGGGATTGAGCTAAATGGATGGTATTGAGATGGGGAACTATGACCTGTTCAAACAGGCTTTGCTACTGAAGTTTGAACTGATCCCCAAGGTGTACGATTCGGGGGTGTACGCAAGACCCCAAGTGTCACTTACAAGGAGGTCACCAACCTGCTGTGGGAATATCTCCGCAAGTGGGGGAAGGGTACAGGGGCCACTACCTCCGAGGGATTGAAGCAGCTGTATGACATCTCTTCTCCAGACCTTAAGATGTGGTTAGTGGACCCAAAGCACTGGGCACTAGCGGATGAGTTTGTGGACAGCAGATGGGGGGGGGGGCGCGAAGGAGACCGATATCGGGGAGTCAGAAGGGTGGGTCACCCAGAGACCTCTCAAAGTTGCGAGTCCAAGAAGCCCAACTCAGGGGTGCCCATGAGCCAGAGCGGGCCAACCCCCCCACTCGTGGGACTTGAGGGACCTGAAATGTAATTACTGTGGCCGAAAAAGACACAAAGTGGCGCAATGCCTGAAGATGAAGGAACTGCAGGCCAAGCAGAATCCTCAGAGTGTCAACTGGGCGGAAGCCCACCGAGAGGGGGCACCACCAGTCCAGGGGGCCGCAGTCAACATGGCAGAGTCAGGGAGAGGAGAACGCCAGTGCAGAGGAGCAGGGGAAGGTGGGGCTCCAGTTCCAGAGCACCTGTACTCAATCCCCTGGGTGAGAATGAAACATGCCTCATGGAAAAATCGCGAGCTCATCCCCATTGAGGTGGGCGGAAGGAGCGTCCAGGGGTTCTGGGACACAGGCAGAGAGGTGACACTGGCCAGGCCAGAGGCGGTAGACCCAGACCAGCGAGTGCCTGATGCATAGCTGACCCTGAGAGGTGTGTTCAGGCCCCTCGACAAGATTCCTGTAGCAAAGATGCATCTGAACGGGGGGGGTGCCTAAGGAGGGCCCCCAAAGAGTTTGGGGTGCATGATAAGCTACTCCTGGAGGAACTAATGGGTCTTGACTTGGGGGACTGGCCGGGTGGCACTCAGAGCACCCTGATCCTTCCCCAGAGTCAGAGCCAGTGAGGGACACCCTGTCCTGAGCCAGCAGTGCGAAACCTCCCAATGTGGGGAGCAAAGCACCAAGGGTAGGGTTCAAAAGGGCTGGGCCTGAGCCTCTGTCCCAAGATGGGGAAACCAATGCATAGCCAGCCAGGGCTGTGGCCCCAAACCCAGCAGCGGAATTCCAGATTGAGCTGTAGGCGGATCCCTCCTTAAAGAAGCTGAGGGCCTTTGCTGGCCACAGTGGTGCCGGACCCCTGGGGAGGACAGCTGGGAGAGCTTCCTGTGAGAGAAGGGAATGGGCTGGTTTGGGGGCAGACTGAACCTTGTAAAGCCAGGAGTCAGTTTGTGATTCCCCAGTCTGGCCCATGATGTTCCCCTTTTGAGGCATCAGGGCAGCTAGCACGCCAGGCAGCGGCTGCTGCAGAACTTTTACTGGCTCGGGTCTTGGACGCTGTCCAACAGTATTGCAGGTCCTGTGACTCCTGCCAGAGGGTGGGGAAGGCCTGGGGTAAGTGCAAAGCATCTCTGAGACATTTGCCCATCATACAGCCTTTTCATCATGGAAATAGTGGGGCCCCTCAGCAAGGCAATCCGCGCTGGGAAGAAATACATTCTGGTGGTGGTACCCCGATGCAGTGGCCTAGTCCTCTATCGAGGAAGGCACCGTGGCAGATGTACTGCTGACCATTTTCAGCAGAGTGGGGTTCCCCAAGGAGGTCCTTACTGACCAGCAGTCCAACTTCATGTCAGCCCTGCTCCAGTGCTTGTGGGAGAAGTGTGGGGATCAGGCACACCTGGGCCACTGCATGTCACCCTCAGTCCTATGGGCTGATGGAGAGGTTCAATGGGACTCTAAAGATGATGCTGAAAACATTTATGGCCCAGCACCCGCAGGAGTGGGACAAGTATTTACCCTACGTGCTGTTCGCATACAGGGAAGTTCCCCAGGAATCCACAGGGTTTTCCCCATTCGAGTTGCTTTATGAGAGAAGAGTGAGGGGACCCTTGGACTTGATGAGGGACGACGGGGAAGGGAAGCCCTCTCCCCATGGAGAATCTGTGGTGGAATACGTACTGATTTTCCGGGAAAATCTCACTGAGCTTATGGGTTTGGACAGGAGAAACCAAGTCAGGGCCTAAGGGAAGCAGAAAAGCGGGGGCCCCTCCTGTGCCACTGGGGACCAGGTGATGCTTGTCATCCCCGTGAAGAAGAATAAGTTGCAAGCTGCCTGGGATAGGCCTCTCAAGGTCATCAAACAAGGAGGTGAACTATACGGTGAAACCTTTTTCAGCACCCTAAAGCCTGCGATTGAATCAAAAAATCTGAACACTGCTGCTGGATGTACAGCCCAGATCCAGTTCAACGTTGTCACGACAGCTATATAGTCAGATATTCGTTTAGATCAGAGATGGGCAAACTTTTTGGCCCGAGGATCACATGTCGGTATGGAAATTGTATGGCGGGCCATTAATGCTCAGAAAATTGGGGGTTGGGGTGTGGGAGGGGAGGAAGGATACGGCTGGGGCTGCGGGCTCTGGGGTGGTGCCAGAAATGAAGCGTTCAGGGTGCAGGAGGGGGATGAGGGCTGGGGCAGGGAGTTGGTGCACTGGAGGAGGTTGGGGTGCAGTCTCCGGGTGGCGCTTACCTCAAGCATCTCTGGAAGCAGCAGCATGTGCCCTGTCCAGCACCGTCCCTACAGCTCCCATTGGCGGCGCTTGTGGTAGGGGCCGCATGAAGAGCCATCTTACATCTTAGTAAGAGCCAGAGAGGGGGAACCAGATCCTGCTGTTTCCGGGAGCCACACAGATCCATGGCACAGTACTTTCATTTGTCGTGTAACTGACATTTCACTAGCAGCTCTCTGTAGCGTGCAAGCAGGTGTGGTAATAAATGCACCGCACAGAATTTGGACTGCCTGGGCTTGTGTTAAATCTAATTTTTAATGTTCTGATTTTGATGCTGACCCAAAAGTTTGGCAGCCAGAGTCAATCCTGCATCTTGGCAGGGCCCAGACTAGAACTAGGTGACCCTTGCGGTCCCTCCCAACCCTATGGGGCTATGATCCTAGTACCGGGTCTGATTCAGGCTCTGTATAGGGTCAGCAGTGTTTTCGTATCCAGCCTCCAAACAGACCCAGCAATCCGTGTATGGGAAGCTGGACGTGGCCGATGATCATATTCCTATGCTTATAGCCGTGTGCTGTGCGCTACATAATATTTTTGAAGGGACGGGTGAATGCTTCACTCAGGGCTGAACCGCAAAGGCTCAGCACCTGGAGGCTAGCTTTGAACAGCCAGAGACCAGGGCTATTAGAAGGGCACAGCACGGGACCATAAGGATCAGGGATGCTTTGAGGCAGCAATTTGAAGCTGAAACCTATACTCGAGATTGCAGTGCTTGTAATGCTAGGAGGTGATTGGTGCACATGATGCAAGAAGGGAACTTAACATAGCTGTATCTATGTTACTTTGCAGTGCTCTTTTTGCTTTCACTTAATAGAATAAAGATTGCTTTCAAACAAACACAATTCTTTTACTGAAAGACAACAACCGGAAGAGAGAGTCCAATGAAAAAAATCATCAGTCGGGAGCAGGATGGGGGAGAATGGAGGGTATGGAAGGTCTCAAGAGGAGGAGGGGGGTCTCAGCACGGCTACAGATTTGTGTATGTCCAGGGATCATACCCAAACCTGGGCAAGTGTTGAGTGTAGTGGGTATTGGGAGTCCACACTGCTGGACTTTGAGGAGGGAGGAGTGGAATGCTGCGGGTAGAGAGTGGATCCAGGAGGTTGATAAGAGTGTGTTGGCGATGTGTGTGTGTGTGTGTGTGTGTGGTGCTTTGGGAAAGAGTTTTCCGACAGTGGCTGCAGGGGAAGGTGGGCGTGGAGCTGCTCGGTTTGAAGAGCTAGTACCTCTGGAGCATGTCCGCTTGACGCTCCATGACTGTTAAGAGCCCCTCCGTGGCTTCTTTCTGGTGTGCTGCGTTCTCCTTTCATTCCGTCTTCTCACTGTCCCACCACTCCTTCAATTCCTTTTTCTCAGCAGCGGAGTGGATGATAACCTCACGCATAAAGTCCTCCTTACTTCTTCACCGTTTTCGAATTCTTCGCAACCGCTCTGCCGCCGATAACAAAGAGGGAGGCTGGTCTCCCAAGGTCATCTGTGTGAAGTTTAAATACAACATTTTACAGAAGCAGTATTGTTTGCTACATAGACAGCACTCTTTCAGTGCTTTAAAACACAGCTGGTACTCACACAACTGTCAGTATCTGGTTGACCCCAGGCAAGCACACATAAGCCACAAGACTCCCAAAATGGTGAGTAGCAGCAGGGACAGGGTAAATCACTGTTTCGGGACCCTGCTGTACACTGGACACTTGGCTCTTGGGCACTTGGGGAGAGCCAGCACTGTAGGGTGGGCCTGATAATCATTCCTGTCTCCACACTTTCCACAGGAGGTGATCATTATGGGTGATATCTCGCTGCTGAGGGTGAGCAGGGAATCAAGGGACAGTGTTCTCTAAGCCTGCGGCTTCTGCCCTGGCCCTATGTGAATGGCGCGTGTGTACCTATGGATTCCTATCTTGTGCAGAAGCTATAAAAGGGGGTGGAATAGGACAAAAGAGGCTGCCGGCCATGAGAAAACCCCTTCTTACCACCTGAGATGTCTGCTGGAACTAACTAGGACTGTACCAGGGAAAGGATTGGGCCCAGACTAGGAAGGAGTCTGTGAAAGAAGTTTATTGGAATGTCTCTGCGGGTGAGCTATTACCTGTTATCCGTTTCTTAATGCTTTTAGGCTTAGACTTGTGTGTTTTTGCTTTATTTTTGCTTGGTGACTTCTTTTGTTCTGTCTGTTGTTACTTCAAACCACTTGAATCCTACTTTTATATTTAATAAAATCACTTTTGTTTATTAATAAACCCAGAGTAAGTGATGAATACCTGGGGGAGCAAACAGCTGTGCATATCTCTCTATCAGTGATATTGAGGGTGAACAATTTATGAATTTACCCTGTATAAGCTTTATAACAAGTACAATGGATTTGTTTGGGGTTTGGCTCCTATTGGGACGTGGGTGCTGGAGACAGGTAACCTGCTGAGCTGTTTTCAAAGTCTGCAGCTTTGGGGGTGTGGCCCAGACCCTGGGTCTGTGTTGCAGCAGACTAGCGTGTCTGGCTCAACAAGGCAGGGTTCTGGAAGTCCCAAGCTGGCAGGGAAAACAGGCTCAGAGGTAATTTCTGTAACATCAGGTAACAGTCCAAGGAAGGAGGTCTCTGTGAATGAACACGTCGCAGTTAGGGATAGGGTACAGAGTAACCTAGCCAAATTGGAGGATTGGGACAAAATTAATTTGATGAGGTTCAACAAGGAAAAATGCACTTAGCACTTAGCACGTAAGAATCCCATGAACCACCACAGGCTGGGGACTGTCTGGCTAAGCAGCAGTTCTGCAGAAAAGGACCTGGGGATTACAGTGGCTGAGAAGCTGGATACGAGTGAGCAGTGTGCCCTTGTTACCAAGAAGGCTAACCACATATTGGGCTGCATTAGGAGGAGCATTGCCAGCAGACCGAGGGAAGTGATTATTCCCCGCTATTAGGCACTGGTGAGGCCACATCTGGAGTATTGCGTCCAGTTTTGGGCCCCCCCCCACTACAGAAAGGATGTGGACAAATTGGAGAGAGTCCAGCGGAGGGCAGCGAAAATGATTAGGGGGCTGGGGCACATGACTTATGAGGAGAGGCTGAGGGAACCGGACTTGTTTAGTCTGCAGGAGAGGGGAGTTGATAGCAGCCTTCAAAAGAGGATGGATCATAGCTGTTCTTAGTGGTGGCAGATGACAGAACAAGGAGTAATGGTCTCAAGTTGCAGTGGGGGACGTCTAGGTTCGATATTAGGAAACACTATTTCACTAGGAGGGTTGTGAACCACTGGAATGGTTTACCGAGGAAGGTGGTGAAATCTCCATCCTTAGACATTTTTAAGGCCCCGCTTGACGAAGCCCGGGCTGGGATGATTTAGGTTGTGTTGGTCCTTCTTTGATCGGGGGTTGGACTAGATCACCTCCTGAGTTCTCTTCCAACCCTAATCGTCTATGATTTGTAACAACAGCTGCTTTGGAACCAGCCTGGCCTCGCTAACCTAGCTGTTCACCAGGTGGAGACAGGAGTCCACCCTCCTGTAAGATGCTCCCAATTCTGGGTCACTGGGAAAACAGCCAAGGACCTGGTGGGAGAGGTCGGAGACATACTGACTTTAGGGCGTGATCCAGCCATCCACCAGCCCCGGGGGCCTGTCACTTGTGCCGGTCCACAGGAAAGATGGGTCGATCCGACTCTCAATGCCATCACCATGTCTGCCGCCTGCACATACCTACTCCTGATGAGAGCCTAGACAAGTGGGGGGGACTCAGTACCCATGACCAAGGATGTCACCAAAGGCTACTGGCAGGTGCCTTTCGATCCAGATGCCAGGTTGAAACCTGCTTTTGTTACCTCTTTGGGGCTGTACAAGTCCGACCTTTCAGCCTTAAGGAAGGGTCGGTCACCTACCGGTGCCAGACGGATCAATTACTGATGGTGATGGAGAATTTTACCCTAGCGTACATTGATAATATTTGTGCCATTAGTCAGACCTGGGAGGACCATGTGTCCCAGGTGATTAGGGGGCTGAGTTACCTCCAGGATTCAGGGCCGACTGTAAAAGCTAGGAAGTGCAAGGTGGGGATGGCAGAGGTGTCGTACCTGAGCCACAAGGTAGAGAGCGGCTGCCTAAAGCCAGAGCCAGCCAATGTCGGGGCGACCAGAGATTGGCCTGCTCTCCAGACTATGAAACAGACCCAGGGCTTTATTGGGATGGCGGGGCACTACCAGAGGCTTGTGCCCCACTTTAGCTCTGTGTCAGCTCCCAAGAAGGGTAAGCTAGACAAGCTGGTCTGATCGGAGCAGTGCCAGAGGGCTCTCTGCACACTGAAGGAGGATCTGGTCAAGGGCCCGGTGCTGGGAAACCCAGACTTTGACAAGTCCTTTATGGTGTTCACCGATGCCCCAGACACAGGACTGGGCACGGTGCCGAGGCAGGCCCATGCAAAGGGGGCGAAACACCACATCATGTACCTGAGCAGGAAGCTGCTGCCCTGGGAGCAGGGCTATGCAGCCATAGAGAAGGAATGCCTGGCCATGGAGTGGGCTCTTACAAGGCTGCAGCCGGATCTATTTGGGCAGCGCTTCACTGTGTGCACAGACTACTCGCCCTGCCATGGCTGCGTCAGATGAGAGGGGCCAATGCCAAGCTCCTGAAGTGGAGTCTGTCATTAAAGGATTACGCTATGGAGGTGGTCCATAGTGGTTAAAGGGAGTGAAAGTGTTTTAAAGGCTGATGCTTTGTGCCGGAGAGGGAGACCTGAACTTCCCCAGGTCACTGGCTAAAGTGAACCCGCTCAGTTAGGTCTCGAAGAGGGGAAGAGGGGAGACATGTGGTGGGATTTCCCCTTGTTATGTTGTATATGAGGCTTACTGTTTGACATGAATGCTGTGTGTCCCTAACTTTCCCTGTGTATTGCACCAATGTCTAGGTGGTGGGAATAAACGTGTGCAATTTTTGGAGATGCTCCAGCTTTCTGTATGGAAGTTATGGACACCCCTTTGTAAGTTGAGACCCAGGAGGGGGATGCGACGAGGATACTCTTGGCCTGGGAAGCGAGAGAAAGGCCAGAGGAGGAGCAACAGGTAGGGCAGGGGCCAGGCAGTTCGAAGCGAGTCTCGGCTGGCTTGGGGCTCAGGGGGAGAAGCTAAGAAGTGCTAAGAAGTTCTGTCCTGCGCTGCGTTCCTGTCGACTAATAAACCTTCTGTTTTTACCAGCTTGGCTGAGAGTCACGTCTGCCGGTGTGTCATGGAATCACCGGGGCGATGCTCTGGAACTACTCCGTCTGACGCCAGCCAAGACTCTGGGGGAGCATGCCTCCTCTCTCAGAGCATACTGTCTCCAGGCAAGAAGCTTAAACATCTTCACCTTTCCTGGGTCTGACCTTGGAGCATTCAGCATCCGCATCCACACCGTGCACTTCCCACAGTGAGTCTGCCCGGGTGGGGTTCCTGGGGAAGCCAGAGGGTCCTGCACCTCAACTCCGCAGTCAGGCATGACTCTCAGTCAGCCAATAAAACAGAAGGTTTATTAGTGGACAGTAACACAGCGTAGGACAGAACTTGTTAGCACAGAAATCAGCGACTTTCAGCCAAGTCTATCTTTCAAGTCCTGGGCCAGACGCGCTGCACTAGCCCTCTTCCAGTCTCCTAATGCAGACTGCCAGCTTCCAACACCCCCCTGTTGCCCCTTCTCCGTCTCTTTGTCTTGCTTCCCAGGGAAAATGTGTCACCGGGTCACATAGGTGCAAACGGCTGGGTAGCCTCACCTGCCCTGAGGTCCTCAGTAAAAATCACACGCCCAACTCATACGCAACAAAACAAGATGAATAAAACCCCACTTTGTCACAGCTCTTCCTCCTCAGAGACCGGAACTGGGTGGGGCACTTTGGCCAGTGGCCTGCGTAAGTTCTGTCCCGCATTTCTGGGACAAAGCATCGGCTACAATCTTGGCACTCCCCTTAACGTGGACCACCTCCATGTCATAATCCTGAAGCTGGAGACCCCACCTCAGGAGCTTGGCATTGGCCCGTTTCATCTAGTGTAGCCACCTCAGGGGTGAATGGTTAGTGTACACGGTGAAGCGGCGCCCAAACAGATACGGCTGCAGATTTGTAAGGGACCACACCATGGCCAGACATTCCCTTTCTATTGCTGGATAAGTCTGCTCCGAGGGCAGCAGCTTCCTGTACAGGTACATGATGGAGTGTCTCTCCCGCGTTCCATCAACCTGCATTAGCACGTGCACCCAGCGCTGTGTACGAGGCATCGGTGAACACCATAAAGGGCTTGTCAAAGTCTGGGTTTACCAGCATCGCACAGGCGCCAACTTTCATTTCGCAGTGCAAACATGGGAGGGAGGGGGTGAGAAGCAAGGGAGCTACAATGCAATGAGTCACCTGCATGAGGCCCCACCAGGGGAATTGCTCAACCTTGCTTGGAGAGACATTCCATTTGTTCTACAAGCACATGGACTGAGAGTGTAAAACAGGGAGAATGGACACATACTGGGCCCTTCTCCTGCCCCACCTCTTCTGCAAGCAACCAGGCAGGACACTGAGAAGAACACAAGACTCCAACACAGGAGTTTGGCCCAGGTTTAAGGAACAAATCTGTATATTAAGGACTGCAATATCCAGTAGGGTGAGAAAAACTGCTTAATCTAGTTGCTGCCCAATCTAAAGGGTTGAGAGTTTAGACTGTGCTTATATTTTATTTTATTTTCGTAACCACTCTGACTTGTTATGCCTCGACTTAAAATCACTTTAGATCTAGCTTTATAGTTAATACATTTGTTTATTCTACCTGAAGCAGTGCATTTGTAGCAGAGACTCCCCTTGGCATAACAAGCCTGGTACATATCAATTTCTTTGTTAACTTGATGAACTCATATAAGCTTGCAGTGTCCAGCGGCCATAACTGGACACTGCAAGACGGAAGTTCCCAGGGTTATGTCTGGGACCGGAGATATTGGCTAGTATCATTCAATTGCAACTAGCTTGGAGCAGCTTACATGCCAGAGGCTGTGTGTGAACAGCCCAGGGGTGGGGTGGGGGGTGGGGTCTCACAGCAGAGCAGGGTAAGACTGGCTCCCAGAGTCAAAGAAACAGATAGCCGTGGGGGGAGCAGACGGACACACCGACAGGCAGAAACCACGGTTGGAGTGCATGGACCCACTGCTGTCTGAAGTGTCCCTTTATTATTCTGCTACAAAACAAAAACTAACAGGACACTGGGGCTTTCCTGGGAGGGTGGGGGAAGGACAGAGCCCCTGACCATTTCCAGGGACAGGACATCACAGACAACACTTTCAGATAAGGCACTGCTAAGCCCTGCCCCGCTCCCTGCAGCACAGGCTCTAGTACAGGGGTGGCTCACAATTTCAGCCTGTGCACGTCTGCGGAAGCACACTATGTAGAAGTCCAGTCTGTCATATCCACCATCAGGCGGAATCCACCCCGTAGGAGGGTTTCTGTCGGTCAGTGCACTGTTCAGTGGTGCGTTGAAAATATTCCTTAGTCTGAGACCATGAAAGTAGGCTTCCTGATCACCGCAGAACTGTATCATGTTCTTGGGAGTGGTGGGGCAGAAAGAGATAGGACCGACTCTTCTGCCGAGCTAAGTGTGTGGTTGGATCGATTAATGATATTGTTAAGTGAGTTGAGGGAACCACTGTTGTAGCATGTAGGAGTTTAGATAGTTTACTGTCCTTTTTCCTCTGTAGAGAAGTGAATTGTGCGTTGTAAATGGCTTGTCTCGTTTTTGTAAAGTCCAGCCACGTGGAATTTTGTGTGCAAGGTTGGTTTTGTATGAGAGTTTCTAGTTTTGAGAGCTCATTCTTGATCTTCTGTTTGCTGTACAGGATGCTGATCAGATAGGTTCCTCAGTTTCTTTGAGAGTGTGTGGCACAGTCTCTCACCGTAGTCAGTGTAGTAAGTCGATTGCAACGGATTTTTTACCTTCAGTCCGTTTGGTATGATGTCCATCTGTTTGCACTTGGGGAGAAAGATGATGTCTGTCTGTATCTGTGCAATTTTTTTTGTTCAAGTTGATGGATTTCCACTCCATACGGCTAAATTTAGTGCCTTGCATGGTGACAAGTAGCAGCCGGGAGTCTATCAACCCAATTCCCCAGTCAGCGGGGGGGGGGCGCGGTGCGGGGCGCCCCAATCAGAAAGCGAAGGAGCTGAAAGCGAAGGAGCTGGAACTGGAGGAGCAGAGACTGGTGGGCAGAGGGCCTGCCAGGGGAGTAAATGAAGAAGGACCCAAGATGCCAGTTCTGCAGAGAATCTAGACACCAAATTGTCACCCCAGTTTAAGGAGGGGGGATATTAATGCCTACTTCACGTCCTTCACATCCTTCAAGGCTTGTGATCTGATCCAGATTGACCCTGCAGACAGGCTCCGCTGTGTAACCGCCCCCTGCTGGGTTCCAAGGCCAAGGAGGGATTGAGCTAAATGGATGGTATTGAGATGGGGAACTATGACCTGTTCAAACAGGCTTTGCTACTGAAGTTTGAACTGATCCCCAAGGTGTACGATTCGGGGGTGTACGCAAGACCCCAAGTGTCACTTACAAGGAGGTCACCAACCTGCTGTGGGAATATCTCCGCAAGTGGGGGAAGGGTACAGGGGCCACTACCTCCGAGGGATTGAAGCAGCTGTATGACATCTCTTCTCCAGACCTTAAGATGTGGTTAGTGGACCCAAAGCACTGGGCACTAGCGGATGAGTTTGTGGACAGCAGATGGGGGGGGGGGGCGCGAAGGAGACCGATATCGGGGAGTCAGAAGGGTGGGTCACCCAGAGACCTCTCAAAGTTGCGAGTCCAAGAAGCCCAACTCAGGGGTGCCCATGAGCCAGAGCGGGCCAACCCCCCCACTCGTGGGACTTGAGGGACCTGAAATGTAATTACTGTGGCCGAAAAAGACACAAAGTGGCGCAATGCCTGAAGATGAAGGAACTGCAGGCCAAGCAGAATCCTCAGAGTGTCAACTGGGCGGAAGCCCACCGAGAGGGGGCACCACCAGTCCAGGGGGCCGCAGTCAACATGGCAGAGTCAGGGAGAGGAGAACGCCAGTGCAGAGGAGCAGGGGAAGGTGGGGCTCCAGTTCCAGAGCACCTGTACTCAATCCCCTGGGTGAGAATGAAACATGCCTCATGGAAAAATCGCGAGCTCATCCCCATTGAGGTGGGCGGAAGGAGCGTCCAGGGGTTCTGGGACACAGGCAGAGAGGTGACACTGGCCAGGCCAGAGGCGGTAGACCCAGACCAGCGAGTGCCTGATGCATAGCTGACCCTGAGAGGTGTGTTCAGGCCCCTCGACAAGATTCCTGTAGCAAAGATGCATCTGAACGGGGGGGGTGCCTAAGGAGGGCCCCCAAAGAGTTTGGGGTGCATGATAAGCTACTCCTGGAGGAACTAATGGGTCTTGACTTGGGGGACTGGCCGGGTGGCACTCAGAGCACCCTGATCCTTCCCCAGAGTCAGAGCCAGTGAGGGACACCCTGTCCTGAGCCAGCAGTGCGAAACCTCCCAATGTGGGGAGCAAAGCACCAAGGGTAGGGTTCAAAAGGGCTGGGCCTGAGCCTCTGTCCCAAGATGGGGAAACCAATGCATAGCCAGCCAGGGCTGTGGCCCCAAACCCAGCAGCGGAATTCCAGATTGAGCTGTAGGCGGATCCCTCCTTAAAGAAGCTGAGGGCCTTTGCTGGCCACAGTGGTGCCGGACCCCTGGGGAGGACAGCTGGGAGAGCTTCCTGTGAGAGAAGGGAATGGGCTGGTTTGGGGGCAGACTGAACCTTGTAAAGCCAGGAGTCAGTTTGTGATTCCCCAGTCTGGCCCATGATGTTCCCCTTTTGAGGCATCAGGGCAGCTAGCACGCCAGGCAGCGGCTGCTGCAGAACTTTTACTGGCTCGGGTCTTGGACGCTGTCCAACAGTATTGCAGGTCCTGTGACTCCTGCCAGAGGGTGGGGAAGGCCTGGGGTAAGTGCAAAGCATCTCTGAGACATTTGCCCATCATACAGCCTTTTCATCATGGAAATAGTGGGGCCCCTCAGCAAGGCAATCCGCGCTGGGAAGAAATACATTCTGGTGGTGGTACCCCGATGCAGTGGCCTAGTCCTCTATCGAGGAAGGCACCGTGGCAGATGTACTGCTGACCATTTTCAGCAGAGTGGGGTTCCCCAAGGAGGTCCTTACTGACCAGCAGTCCAACTTCATGTCAGCCCTGCTCCAGTGCTTGTGGGAGAAGTGTGGGGATCAGGCACACCTGGGCCACTGCATGTCACCCTCAGTCCTATGGGCTGATGGAGAGGTTCAATGGGACTCTAAAGATGATGCTGAAAACATTTATGGCCCAGCACCCGCAGGAGTGGGACAAGTATTTACCCTACGTGCTGTTCGCATACAGGGAAGTTCCCCAGGAATCCACAGGGTTTTCCCCATTCGAGTTGCTTTATGAGAGAAGAGTGAGGGGACCCTTGGACTTGATGAGGGACGACGGGGAAGGGAAGCCCTCTCCCCATGGAGAATCTGTGGTGGAATACGTACTGATTTTCCGGGAAAATCTCACTGAGCTTATGGGTTTGGACAGGAGAAACCAAGTCAGGGCCTAAGGGAAGCAGAAAAGCGGGGGCCCCTCCTGTGCCACTGGGGACCAGGTGATGCTTCTCATCCCCGTGAAGAAGAATAAGTTGCAAGCTGCCTGGGATAGGCCTCTCAAGGTCATCAAACAAGGAGGTGAACTATACGGTGAAACCTTTTTCAGCACCCTAAAGCCTGCGATTGAATCAAAAAATCTGAACACTGCTGCTGGATGTACAGCCCAGATCCAGTTCAACGTTGTCACGACAGCTATATAGTCAGATATTCGTTTAGATCAGAGATGGGCAAACTTTTTGGCCCGAGGATCACATGTCGGTATGGAAATTGTATGGCGGGCCATTAATGCTCAGAAAATTGGGGGTTGGGGTGTGGGAGGGGAGGAAGGATACGGCTGGGGCTGCGGGCTCTGGGGTGGTGCCAGAAATGAAGCGTTCAGGGTGCAGGAGGGGGATGAGGGCTGGGGCAGGGAGTTGGTGCACTGGAGGAGGTTGGGGTGCAGTCTCCGGGTGGCGCTTACCTCAAGCATCTCTGGAAGCAGCAGCATGTGCCCTGTCCAGCACCGTCCCTACAGCTCCCATTGGCGGCGCTTGTGGTAGGGGCCGCATGAAGAGCCATCTTACATCTTAGTAAGAGCCAGAGAGGGGGAACCAGATCCTGCTGTTTCCGGGAGCCACACAGATCCATGGCACAGTACTTTCATTTGTCGTGTAACTGACATTTCACTAGCAGCTCTCTGTAGCGTGCAAGCAGGTGTGGTAATAAATGCACCGCACAGAATTTGGACTGCCTGGGCTTGTGTTAAATCTAATTTTTAATGTTCTGATTTTGATGCTGACCCAAAAGTTTGGCAGCCAGAGTCAATCCTGCATCTTGGCAGGGCCCAGACTAGAACTAGGTGACCCTTGCGGTCCCTCCCAACCCTATGGGGCTATGATCCTAGTACCGGGTCTGATTCAGGCTCTGTATAGGGTCAGCAGTGTTTTCGTATCCAGCCTCCAAACAGACCCAGCAATCCGTGTATGGGAAGCTGGACGTGGCCGATGATCATATTCCTATGCTTATAGCCGTGTGCTGTGCGCTACATAATATTTTTGAAGGGACGGGTGAATGCTTCACTCAGGGCTGAACCGCAAAGGCTCAGCACCTGGAGGCTAGCTTTGAACAGCCAGAGACCAGGGCTATTAGAAGGGCACAGCACGGGACCATAAGGATCAGGGATGCTTTGAGGCAGCAATTTGAAGCTGAAACCTATACTCGAGATTGCAGTGCTTGTAATGCTAGGAGGTGATTGGTGCACATGATGCAAGAAGGGAACTTAACATAGCTGTATCTATGTTAC
This sequence comes from Lepidochelys olivacea, assembly GCF_965140295.1. Classification (NCBI taxonomy): domain Eukaryota; kingdom Metazoa; phylum Chordata; order Testudines; family Cheloniidae; genus Lepidochelys; species Lepidochelys olivacea. The sequence continues at coordinate 51,581,327 of NC_140417.1, forward strand.
TTTGCAGTGCTCTTTTTGCTTTCACTTAATAGAATAAAGATTGCTTTCAAACAAACACAATTCTTTTACTGAAAGACAACAACCGGAAGAGAGAGTCCAATGAAAAAAATCATCAGTCGGGAGCAGGATGGGGGAGAATGGAGGGTATGGAAGGTCTCAAGAGGAGGAGGGGGGTCTCAGCACGGCTACAGATTTGTGTATGTCCAGGGATCATACCCAAACCTGGGCAAGTGTTGAGTGTAGTGGGTATTGGGAGTCCACACTGCTGGACTTTGAGGAGGGAGGAGTGGAATGCTGCGGGTAGAGAGTGGATCCAGGAGGTTGATAAGAGTGTGTTGGCGATGTGTGTGTGTGTGTGTGTGTGGTGCTTTGGGAAAGAGTTTTCCGACAGTGGCTGCAGGGGAAGGTGGGCGTGGAGCTGCTCGGTTTGAAGAGCTAGTACCTCTGGAGCATGTCCGCTTGACGCTCCATGACTGTTAAGAGCCCCTCCGTGGCTTCTTTCTGGTGTGCTGCGTTCTCCTTTCATTCCGTCTTCTCACTGTCCCACCACTCCTTCAATTCCTTTTTCTCAGCAGCGGAGTGGATGATAACCTCACGCATAAAGTCCTCCTTACTTCTTCACCGTTTTCGAATTCTTCGCAACCGCTCTGCCGCCGATAACAAAGAGGGAGGCTGGTCTCCCAAGGTCATCTGTGTGAAGTTTAAATACAACATTTTACAGAAGCAGTATTGTTTGCTACATAGACAGCACTCTTTCAGTGCTTTAAAACACAGCTGGTACTCACACAACTGTCAGTATCTGGTTGACCCCAGGCAAGCACACATAAGCCACAAGACTCCCAAAATGGTGAGTAGCAGCAGGGACAGGGTAAATCACTGTTTCGGGACCCTGCTGTACACTGGACACTTGGCTCTTGGGCACTTGGGGAGAGCCAGCACTGTAGGGTGGGCCTGATAATCATTCCTGTCTCCACACTTTCCACAGGAGGTGATCATTATGGGTGATATCTCGCTGCTGAGGGTGAGCAGGGAATCAAGGGACAGTGTTCTCTAAGCCTGCGGCTTCTGCCCTGGCCCTATGTGAATGGCGCGTGTGTACCTATGGATTCCTATCTTGTGCAGAAGCTATAAAAGGGGGTGGAATAGGACAAAAGAGGCTGCCGGCCATGAGAAAACCCCTTCTTACCACCTGAGATGTCTGCTGGAACTAACTAGGACTGTACCAGGGAAAGGATTGGGCCCAGACTAGGAAGGAGTCTGTGAAAGAAGTTTATTGGAATGTCTCTGCGGGTGAGCTATTACCTGTTATCCGTTTCTTAATGCTTTTAGGCTTAGACTTGTGTGTTTTTGCTTTATTTTTGCTTGGTGACTTCTTTTGTTCTGTCTGTTGTTACTTCAAACCACTTGAATCCTACTTTTATATTTAATAAAATCACTTTTGTTTATTAATAAACCCAGAGTAAGTGATGAATACCTGGGGGAGCAAACAGCTGTGCATATCTCTCTATCAGTGATATTGAGGGTGAACAATTTATGAATTTACCCTGTATAAGCTTTATAACAAGTACAATGGATTTGTTTGGGGTTTGGCTCCTATTGGGACGTGGGTGCTGGAGACAGGTAACCTGCTGAGCTGTTTTCAAAGTCTGCAGCTTTGGGGGTGTGGCCCAGACCCTGGGTCTGTGTTGCAGCAGACTAGCGTGTCTGGCTCAACAAGGCAGGGTTCTGGAAGTCCCAAGCTGGCAGGGAAAACAGGCTCAGAGGTAATTTCTGTAACATCAGGTAACAGTCCAAGGAAGGAGGTCTCTGTGAATGAACACGTCGCAGTTAGGGATAGGGTACAGAGTAACCTAGCCAAATTGGAGGATTGGGACAAAATTAATTTGATGAGGTTCAACAAGGAAAAATGCACTTAGCACTTAGCACGTAAGAATCCCATGAACCACCACAGGCTGGGGACTGTCTGGCTAAGCAGCAGTTCTGCAGAAAAGGACCTGGGGATTACAGTGGCTGAGAAGCTGGATACGAGTGAGCAGTGTGCCCTTGTTACCAAGAAGGCTAACCACATATTGGGCTGCATTAGGAGGAGCATTGCCAGCAGACCGAGGGAAGTGATTATTCCCCGCTATTAGGCACTGGTGAGGCCACATCTGGAGTATTGCGTCCAGTTTTGGGCCCCCCCCCACTACAGAAAGGATGTGGACAAATTGGAGAGAGTCCAGCGGAGGGCAGCGAAAATGATTAGGGGGCTGGGGCACATGACTTATGAGGAGAGGCTGAGGGAACCGGACTTGTTTAGTCTGCAGGAGAGGGGAGTTGATAGCAGCCTTCAAAAGAGGATGGATCATAGCTGTTCTTAGTGGTGGCAGATGACAGAACAAGGAGTAATGGTCTCAAGTTGCAGTGGGGGACGTCTAGGTTCGATATTAGGAAACACTATTTCACTAGGAGGGTTGTGAACCACTGGAATGGTTTACCGAGGAAGGTGGTGAAATCTCCATCCTTAGACATTTTTAAGGCCCCGCTTGACGAAGCCCGGGCTGGGATGATTTAGGTTGTGTTGGTCCTTCTTTGATCGGGGGTTGGACTAGATCACCTCCTGAGTTCTCTTCCAACCCTAATCGTCTATGATTTGTAACAACAGCTGCTTTGGAACCAGCCTGGCCTCGCTAACCTAGCTGTTCACCAGGTGGAGACAGGAGTCCACCCTCCTGTAAGATGCTCCCAATTCTGGGTCACTGGGAAAACAGCCAAGGACCTGGTGGGAGAGGTCGGAGACATACTGACTTTAGGGCGTGATCCAGCCATCCACCAGCCCCGGGGGCCTGTCACTTGTGCCGGTCCACAGGAAAGATGGGTCGATCCGACTCTCAATGCCATCACCATGTCTGCCGCCTGCACATACCTACTCCTGATGAGAGCCTAGACAAGTGGGGGGGACTCAGTACCCATGACCAAGGATGTCACCAAAGGCTACTGGCAGGTGCCTTTCGATCCAGATGCCAGGTTGAAACCTGCTTTTGTTACCTCTTTGGGGCTGTACAAGTCCGACCTTTCAGCCTTAAGGAAGGGTCGGTCACCTACCGGTGCCAGACGGATCAATTACTGATGGTGATGGAGAATTTTACCCTAGCGTACATTGATAATATTTGTGCCATTAGTCAGACCTGGGAGGACCATGTGTCCCAGGTGATTAGGGGGCTGAGTTACCTCCAGGATTCAGGGCCGACTGTAAAAGCTAGGAAGTGCAAGGTGGGGATGGCAGAGGTGTCGTACCTGAGCCACAAGGTAGAGAGCGGCTGCCTAAAGCCAGAGCCAGCCAATGTCGGGGCGACCAGAGATTGGCCTGCTCTCCAGACTATGAAACAGACCCAGGGCTTTATTGGGATGGCGGGGCACTACCAGAGGCTTGTGCCCCACTTTAGCTCTGTGTCAGCTCCCAAGAAGGGTAAGCTAGACAAGCTGGTCTGATCGGAGCAGTGCCAGAGGGCTCTCTGCACACTGAAGGAGGATCTGGTCAAGGGCCCGGTGCTGGGAAACCCAGACTTTGACAAGTCCTTTATGGTGTTCACCGATGCCCCAGACACAGGACTGGGCACGGTGCCGAGGCAGGCCCATGCAAAGGGGGCGAAACACCACATCATGTACCTGAGCAGGAAGCTGCTGCCCTGGGAGCAGGGCTATGCAGCCATAGAGAAGGAATGCCTGGCCATGGAGTGGGCTCTTACAAGGCTGCAGCCGGATCTATTTGGGCAGCGCTTCACTGTGTGCACAGACTACTCGCCCTGCCATGGCTGCGTCAGATGAGAGGGGCCAATGCCAAGCTCCTGAAGTGGAGTCTGTCATTAAAGGATTACGCTATGGAGGTGGTCCATAGTGGTTAAAGGGAGTGAAAGTGTTTTAAAGGCTGATGCTTTGTGCCGGAGAGGGAGACCTGAACTTCCCCAGGTCACTGGCTAAAGTGAACCCGCTCAGTTAGGTCTCGAAGAGGGGAAGAGGGGAGACATGTGGTGGGATTTCCCCTTGTTATGTTGTATATGAGGCTTACTGTTTGACATGAATGCTGTGTGTCCCTAACTTTCCCTGTGTATTGCACCAATGTCTAGGTGGTGGGAATAAACGTGTGCAATTTTTGGAGATGCTCCAGCTTTCTGTATGGAAGTTATGGACACCCCTTTGTAAGTTGAGACCCAGGAGGGGGATGCGACGAGGATACTCTTGGCCTGGGAAGCGAGAGAAAGGCCAGAGGAGGAGCAACAGGTAGGGCAGGGGCCAGGCAGTTCGAAGCGAGTCTCGGCTGGCTTGGGGCTCAGGGGGAGAAGCTAAGAAGTGCTAAGAAGTTCTGTCCTGCGCTGCGTTCCTGTCGACTAATAAACCTTCTGTTTTTACCAGCTTGGCTGAGAGTCACGTCTGCCGGTGTGTCATGGAATCACCGGGGCGATGCTCTGGAACTACTCCGTCTGACGCCAGCCAAGACTCTGGGGGAGCATGCCTCCTCTCTCAGAGCATACTGTCTCCAGGCAAGAAGCTTAAACATCTTCACCTTTCCTGGGTCTGACCTTGGAGCATTCAGCATCCGCATCCACACCGTGCACTTCCCACAGTGAGTCTGCCCGGGTGGGGTTCCTGGGGAAGCCAGAGGGTCCTGCACCTCAACTCCGCAGTCAGGCATGACTCTCAGTCAGCCAATAAAACAGAAGGTTTATTAGTGGACAGTAACACAGCGTAGGACAGAACTTGTTAGCACAGAAATCAGCGACTTTCAGCCAAGTCTATCTTTCAAGTCCTGGGCCAGACGCGCTGCACTAGCCCTCTTCCAGTCTCCTAATGCAGACTGCCAGCTTCCAACACCCCCCTGTTGCCCCTTCTCCGTCTCTTTGTCTTGCTTCCCAGGGAAAATGTGTCACCGGGTCACATAGGTGCAAACGGCTGGGTAGCCTCACCTGCCCTGAGGTCCTCAGTAAAAATCACACGCCCAACTCATACGCAACAAAACAAGATGAATAAAACCCCACTTTGTCACAGCTCTTCCTCCTCAGAGACCGGAACTGGGTGGGGCACTTTGGCCAGTGGCCTGCGTAAGTTCTGTCCCGCATTTCTGGGACAAAGCATCGGCTACAATCTTGGCACTCCCCTTAACGTGGACCACCTCCATGTCATAATCCTGAAGCTGGAGACCCCACCTCAGGAGCTTGGCATTGGCCCGTTTCATCTAGTGTAGCCACCTCAGGGGTGAATGGTTAGTGTACACGGTGAAGCGGCGCCCAAACAGATACGGCTGCAGATTTGTAAGGGACCACACCATGGCCAGACATTCCCTTTCTATTGCTGGATAAGTCTGCTCCGAGGGCAGCAGCTTCCTGTACAGGTACATGATGGAGTGTCTCTCCCGCGTTCCATCAACCTGCATTAGCACGTGCACCCAGCGCTGTGTACGAGGCATCGGAGAACACCATAAAGGGCTTGTCAAAGTCTGGGTTTACCAGCATCGCACAGGCGCCAACTTTCATTTCGCAGTGCAAACATGGGAGGGAGGGGGTGAGAAGCAAGGGAGCTACAATGCAATGAGTCACCTGCATGAGGCCCCACCAGGGGAATTGCTCAACCTTGCTTGGAGAGACATTCCATTTGTTCTACAAGCACATGGACTGAGAGTGTAAAACAGGGAGAATGGACACATACTGGGCCCTTCTCCTGCCCCACCTCTTCTGCAAGCAACCAGGCAGGACACTGAGAAGAACACAAGACTCCAACACAGGAGTTTGGCCCAGGTTTAAGGAACAAATCTGTATATTAAGGACTGCAATATCCAGTAGGGTGAGAAAAACTGCTTAATCTAGTTGCTGCCCAATCTAAAGGGTTGAGAGTTTAGACTGTGCTTATATTTTATTTTATTTTCGTAACCACTCTGACTTGTTATGCCTCGACTTAAAATCACTTTAGATCTAGCTTTATAGTTAATACATTTGTTTATTCTACCTGAAGCAGTGCATTTGTAGCAGAGACTCCCCTTGGCATAACAAGCCTGGTACATATCAATTTCTTTGTTAACTTGATGAACTCATATAAGCTTGCAGTGTCCAGCGGCCATAACTGGACACTGCAAGACGGAAGTTCCCAGGGTTATGTCTGGGACCGGAGATATTGGCTAGTATCATTCAATTGCAACTAGCTTGGAGCAGCTTACATGCCAGAGGCTGTGTGTGAACAGCCCAGGGGTGGGGTGGGGGGTGGGGTCTCACAGCAGAGCAGGGTAAGACTGGCTCCCAGAGTCAAAGAAACAGATAGCCGTGGGGGGAGCAGACGGACACACCGACAGGCAGAAACCACGGTTGGAGTGCATGGACCCACTGCTGTCTGAAGTGTCCCTTTATTATTCTGCTACAAAACAAAAACTAACAGGACACTGGGGCTTTCCTGGGAGGGTGGGGGAAGGACAGAGCCCCTGACCATTTCCAGGGACAGGACATCACAGACAACACTTTCAGATAAGGCACTGCTAAGCCCTGCCCCGCTCCCTGCAGCACAGGCTCTAGTACAGGGGTGGCTCACAATTTCAGCCTGTGCACGTCTGCGGAAGCACACTATGTAGAAGTCCAGTCTGTCATATCCACCATCAGGCGGAATCCACCCCGTAGGAGGGTTCCTGTCGGTCAGTGCACTGTTCAGTGGTGCGTTGAAAATATTCCTTAGTCTGAGACCATGAAAGTAGGCTTCCTGATCACCGCAGAACTGTATCATGTTCTTGGGAGTGGTGGGGCAGAAAGAGATAGGACCGACTCTTCTGCCGAGCTAAGTGTGTGGTTGGATCGATTAATGATATTGTTAAGTGAGTTGAGGGAACCACTGTTGTAGCATGTAGGAGTTTAGATAGTTTACTGTCCTTTTTCCTCTGTAGAGAAGTGAATTGTGCGTTGTAAATGGCTTGTCTCGTTTTTGTAAAGTCCAGCCACGTGGAATTTTGTGTGCAAGGTTGGTTTTGTATGAGAGTTTCTAGTTTTGAGAGCTCATTCTTGATCTTCTGTTTGCTGTACAGGATGCTGATCAGATAGGTTCCTCAGTTTCTTTGAGAGTGTGTGGCACAGTCTCTCACCGTAGTCAGTGTAGTAAGTCGATTGCAACGGATTTTTTACCTTCAGTCCGTTTGGTATGATGTCCATCTGTTTGCACTTGGGGAGAAAGATGATGTCTGTCTGTATCTGTGCAATTTTTTTTGTTCAAGTTGATGGATTTCCACTCCATACGGCTAAATTTAGTGCCTTGCATGGTGACAAGTAGCAGCCGGGAGTCTATCAACCCAATTCCCCAGTCAGCGGGGGGGGGCGCGGTGCGGGGCGCCCCAATCAGAAAGCGAAGGAGCTGAAAGCGAAGGAGCTGGAACTGGAGGAGCAGAGACTGGTGGGCAGAGGGCCTGCCAGGGGAGTAAATGAAGAAGGACCCAAGATGCCAGTTCTGCAGAGAATCTAGACACCAAATTGTCACCCCAGTTTAAGGAGGGGGGATATTAATGCCTACTTCACGTCCTTCACATCCTTCAAGGCTTGTGATCTGATCCAGATTGACCCTGCAGACAGGCTCCGCTGTGTAACCGCCCCCTGCTGGGTTCCAAGGCCAAGGAGGGATTGAGCTAAATGGATGGTATTGAGATGGGGAACTATGACCTGTTCAAACAGGCTTTGCTACTGAAGTTTGAACTGATCCCCAAGGTGTACGATTCTGGGGTGTACGCAAGACCCCAAGTGTCACTTACAAGGAGGTCACCAACCTGCTGTGGGAATATCTCCGCAAGTGGGGGAAGGGTACAGGGGCCACTACCTCCGAGGGATTGAAGCAGCTGTATGACATCTCTTCTCCAGACCTTAAGATGTGGTTAGTGGACCCAAAGCACTGGGCACTAGCGGATGAGTTTGTGGACAGCAGATGGGGGGGGGGGCGCGAAGGAGACCGATATCGGGGAGTCAGAAGGGTGGGTCACCCAGAGACCTCTCAAAGTTGCGAGTCCAAGAAGCCCAACTCAGGGGTGCCCATGAGCCAGAGCGGGCCAACCCCCCCACTCGTGGGACTTGAGGGACCTGAAATGTAATTACTGTGGCCGAAAAAGACACAAAGTGGCGCAATGCCTGAAGATGAAGGAACTGCAGGCCAAGCAGAATCCTCAGAGTGTCAACTGGGCGGAAGCCCACCGAGAGGGGGCACCACCAGTCCAGGGGGCCGCAGTCAACATGGCAGAGTCAGGGAGAGGAGAACGCCAGTGCAGAGGAGCAGGGGAAGGTGGGGCTCCAGTTCCAGAGCACCTGTACTCAATCCCCTGGGTGAGAATGAAACATGCCTCATGGAAAAATCGCGAGCTCATCCCCATTGAGGTGGGCGGAAGGAGCGTCCAGGGGTTCTGGGACACAGGCAGAGAGGTGACACTGGCCAGGCCAGAGGCGGTAGACCCAGACCAGCGAGTGCCTGATGCATAGCTGACCCTGAGAGGTGTGTTCAGGCCCCTCGACAAGATTCCTGTAGCAAAGATGCATCTGAACGGGGGGGGTGCCTAAGGAGGGCCCCCAAAGAGTTTGGGGTGCATGATAAGCTACTCCTGGAGGAACTAATGGGTCTTGACTTGGGGGACTGGCCGGGTGGCACTCAGAGCACCCTGATCCTTCCCCAGAGTCAGAGCCAGTGAGGGACACCCTGTCCTGAGCCAGCAGTGCGAAACCTCCCAATGTGGGGAGCAAAGCACCAAGGGTAGGGTTCAAAAGGGCTGGGCCTGAGCCTCTGTCCCAAGATGGGGAAACCAATGCATAGCCAGCCAGGGCTGTAGCCCCAAACCCAGCAGCGGAATTCCAGATTGAGCTGTAGGCGGATCCCTCCTTAAAGAAGCTGAGGGCCTTTGCTGGCCACAGTGGTGCCGGACCCCTGGGGAGGACAGCTGGGAGAGCTTCCTGTGAGAGAAGGGAATGGGCTGGTTTGGGGGCAGACTGAACCTTGTAAAGCCAGGAGTCAGTTTGTGATTCCCCAGTCTGGCCCATGATGTTCCCCTTTTGAGGCATCAGGGCAGCTAGCACGCCAGGCAGCGGCTGCTGCAGAACTTTTACTGGCTCGGGTCTTGGACGCTGTCCAACAGTATTGCAGGTCCTGTGACTCCTGCCAGAGGGTGGGGAAGGCCTGGGGTAAGTGCAAAGCATCTCTGAGACATTTGCCCATCATACAGCCTTTTCATCATGGAAATAGTGGGGCCCCTCAGCAAGGCAATCCGCGCTGGGAAGAAATACATTCTGGTGGTGGTACCCCGATGCAGTGGCCTAGTCCTCTATCGAGGAAGGCACCGTGGCAGATGTACTGCTGACCATTTTCAGCAGAGTGGGGTTCCCCAAGGAGGTCCTTACTGACCAGCAGTCCAACTTCATGTCAGCCCTGCTCCAGTGCTTGTGGGAGAAGTGTGGGGATCAGGCACACCTGGGCCACTGCATGTCACCCTCAGTCCTATGGGCTGATGGAGAGGTTCAATGGGACTCTAAAGATGATGCTGAAAACATTTATGGCCCAGCACCCGCAGGAGTGGGACAAGTATTTACCCTACGTGCTGTTCGCATACAGGGAAGTTCCCCAGGAATCCACAGGGTTTTCCCCATTCGAGTTGCTTTATGAGAGAAGAGTGAGGGGACCCTTGGACTTGATGAGGGACGACGGGGAAGGGAAGCCCTCTCCCCATGGAGAATCTGTGGTGGAATACGTACTGATTTTCCGGGAAAATCTCACTGAGCTTATGGGTTTGGACAGGAGAAACCAAGTCAGGGCCTAAGGGAAGCAGAAAAGCGGGGGCCCCTCCTGTGCCACTGGGGACCAGGTGATGCTTCTCATCCCCGTGAAGAAGAATAAGTTGCAAGCTGCCTGGGATAGGCCTCTCAAGGTCATCAAACAAGGAGGTGAACTATACGGTGAAACCTTTTTCAGCACCCTAAAGCCTGCGATTGAATCAAAAAATCTGAACACTGCTGCTGGATGTACAGCCCAGATCCAGTTCAACGTTGTCACGACAGCTATATAGTCAGATATTCGTTTAGATCAGAGATGGGCAAACTTTTTGGCCCGAGGATCACATGTCGGTATGGAAATTGTATGGCGGGCCATTAATGCTCAGAAAATTGGGGGTTGGGGTGTGGGAGGGGAGGAAGGATACGGCTGGGGCTGCGGGCTCTGGGGTGGTGCCAGAAATGAAGCGTTCAGGGTGCAGGAGGGGGATGAGGGCTGGGGCAGGGAGTTGGTGCACTGGAGGAGGTTGGGGTGCAGTCTCCGGGTGGCGCTTACCTCAAGCATCTCTGGAAGCAGCAGCATGTGCCCTGTCCAGCACCGTCCCTACAGCTCCCATTGGCGGCGCTTGTGGTAGGGGCCGCATGAAGAGCCATCTTACATCTTAGTAAGAGCCAGAGAGGGGGAACCAGATCCTGCTGTTTCCGGGAGCCACACAGATCCATGGCACAGTACTTTCATTTGTCGTGTAACTGACATTTCACTAGCAGCTCTCTGTAGCGTGCAAGCAGGTGTGGTAATAAATGCACCGCACAGAATTTGGACTGCCTGGGCTTGTGTTAAATCTAATTTTTAATGTTCTGATTTTGATGCTGACCCAAAAGTTTGGCAGCCAGAGTCAATCCTGCATCTTGGCAGGGCCCAGACTAGAACTAGGTGACCCTTGCGGTCCCTCCCAACCCTATGGGGCTATGATCCTAGTACCGGGTCTGATTCAGGCTCTGTATAGGGTCAGCAGTGTTTTCGTATCCAGCCTCCAAACAGACCCAGCAATCCGTGTATGGGAAGCTGGACGTGGCCGATGATCATATTCCTATGCTTATAGCCGTGTGCTGTGCGCTACATAATATTTTTGAAGGGACGGGTGAATGCTTCACTCAGGGCTGAACCGCAAAGGCTCAGCACCTGGAGGCTAGCTTTGAACAGCCAGAGACCAGGGCTATTAGAAGGGCACAGCACGGGACCATAAGGATCAGGGATGCTTTGAGGCAGCAATTTGAAGCTGAAACCTATACTCGAGATTGCAGTGCTTGTAATGCTAGGAGGTGATTGGTGCACATGATGCAAGAAGGGAACTTAACATAGCTGTATCTATGTTACTTTGCAGTGCTCTTTTTGCTTTCACTTAATAGAATAAAGATTGCTTTCAAACAAACACAATTCTTTTACTGAAAGACAACAACCGGAAGAGAGAGTCCAATGAAAAAAATCATCAGTCGGGAGCAGGATGGGGGAGAATGGAGGGTATGGAAGGTCTCAAGAGGAGGAGGGGGGTCTCAGCACGGCTACAGATTTGTGTATGTCCAGGGATCATACCCAAACCTGGGCAAGTGTTGAGTGTAGTGGGTATTGGGAGTCCACACTGCTGGACTTTGAGGAGGGAGGAGTGGAATGCTGCGGGTAGAGAGTGGATCCAGGAGGTTGATAAGAGTGTGTTGGCGATGTGTGTGTGTGTGTGTGTGTGGTGCTTTGGGAAAGAGTTTTCCGACAGTGGCTGCAGGGGAAGGTGGGCGTGGAGCTGCTCGGTTTGAAGAGCTAGTACCTCTGGAGCATGTCCGCTTGACGCTCCATGACTGTTAAGAGCCCCTCCGTGGCTTCTTTCTGGTGTGCTGCGTTCTCCTTTCATTCCGTCTTCTCACTGTCCCACCACTCCTTCAATTCCTTTTTCTCAGCAGCGGAGTGGATGATAACCTCACGCATAAAGTCCTCCTTACTTCTTCACCGTTTTCGAATTCTTCGCAACCGCTCTGCCGCCGATAACAAAGAGGGAGGCTGGTCTCCCAAGGTCATCTGTGTGAAGTTTAAATACAACATTTTACAGAAGCAGTATTGTTTGCTACATAGACAGCACTCTTTCAGTGCTTTAAAACACAGCTGGTACTCACACAACTGTCAGTATCTGGTTGACCCCAGGCAAGCACACATAAGCCACAAGACTCCCAAAATGGTGAGTAGCAGCAGGGACAGGGTAAATCACTGTTTCGGGACCCTGCTGTACACTGGACACTTGGCTCTTGGGCACTTGGGGAGAGCCAGCACTGTAGGGTGGGCCTGATAATCATTCCTGTCTCCACACTTTCCACAGGAGGTGATCATTATGGGTGATATCTCGCTGCTGAGGGTGAGCAGGGAATCAAGGGACAGTGTTCTCTAAGCCTGCGGCTTCTGCCCTGGCCCTATGTGAATGGCGCGTGTGTACCTATGGATTCCTATCTTGTGCAGAAGCTATAAAAGGGGGTGGAATAGGACAAAAGAGGCTGCCGGCCATGAGAAAACCCCTTCTTACCACCTGAGATGTCTGCTGGAACTAACTAGGACTGTACCAGGGAAAGGATTGGGCCCAGACTAGGAAGGAGTCTGTGAAAGAAGTTTATTGGAATGTCTCTGCGGGTGAGCTATTACCTGTTATCCGTTTCTTAATGCTTTTAGGCTTAGACTTGTGTGTTTTTGCTTTATTTTTGCTTGGTGACTTCTTTTGTTCTGTCTGTTGTTACTTCAAACCACTTGAATCCTACTTTTATATTTAATAAAATCACTTTTGTTTATTAATAAACCCAGAGTAAGTGATGAATACCTGGGGGAGCAAACAGCTGTGCATATCTCTCTATCAGTGATATTGAGGGTGAACAATTTATGAATTTACCCTGTATAAGCTTTATAACAAGTACAATGGATTTGTTTGGGGTTTGGCTCCTATTGGGACGTGGGTGCTGGAGACAGGTAACCTGCTGAGCTGTTTTCAAAGTCTGCAGCTTTGGGGGTGTGGCCCAGACCCTGGGTCTGTGTTGCAGCAGACTAGCGTGTCTGGCTCAACAAGGCAGGGTTCTGGAAGTCCCAAGCTGGCAGGGAAAACAGGCTCAGAGGTAATTTCTGTAACATCAGGTAACAGTCCAAGGAAGGAGGTCTCTGTGAATGAACACGTCGCAGTTAGGGATAGGGTACAGAGTAACCTAGCCAAATTGGAGGATTGGGACAAAATTAATTTGATGAGGTTCAACAAGGAAAAATGCACTTAGCACGTAAGAATCCCATGAACCACCACAGGCTGGGGACTGTCTGGCTAAGCAGCAGTTCTGCAGAAAAGGACCTGGGGATTACAGTGGCTGAGAAGCTGGATGCGAGTGAGCAGTGTGCCCTTGTTACCAAGAAGGCTAACCACATATTGGGCTGCATTAGGAGGAGCATTGCCAGCAGACCGAGGGAAGTGATTATTCCCCGCTATTAGGCACTGGTGAGGCCACATCTGGAGTATTGCGTCCAGTTTTGGCCCCCCCCCCCACTACAGAAAGGATGTGGACAAATTGGAGAGAGTCCAGCGGAGGGCAGCGAAAATGATTAGGGGGCTGGGGCACATGACTTATGAGGAGAGGCTGAGGGAACCGGACTTGTTTAGTCTGCAGAAGAGAGGAGTGAGAGGGGAGTTGATAGCAGCCTTCAAAAGAGGATGGATCATAGCTGTTCTTAGTGGTGGCAGATGACAGAACAAGGAGTAATGGTCTCAAGTTGCAGTGGGGGACGTCTAGGTTCGATATTAGGAAACACTATTTCACTAGGAGGGTTGTGAACCACTGGAATGGTTTACCGAGGAAGGTGGTGAAATCTCCATCCTTAGACATTTTTAAGGCCCCGCTTGACGAAGCCCGGGCTGGGATGATTTAGGTTGTGTTGGTCCTTCTTTGATCGGGGGTTGGACTAGATCACCTCCTGAGTTCTCTTCCAACCCTAATCGTCTATGATTTGTAACAACAGCTGCTTTGGAACCAGCCTGGCCTCGCTAACCTAGCTGTTCACCAGGTGGAGACAGGAGTCCACCCTCCTGTAAGATGCTCCCAATTCTGGGTCACTGGGAAAACAGCCAAGGACCTGGTGGGAGAGGTCGGAGACATACTGACTTTAGGGCGTGATCCAGCCATCCACCAGCCCCGGGGGCCTGTCACTTGTGCCGGTCCACAGGAAAGATGGGTCGATCCGACTCTCAATGCCATCACCATGTCTGCCGCCTGCACATACCTACTCCTGATGAGAGCCTAGACAAGTGGGGGGGACTCAGTACCCATGACCAAGGATGTCACCAAAGGCTACTGGCAGGTGCCTTTCGATCCAGATGCCAGGTTGAAACCTGCTTTTGTTACCTCTTTGGGGCTGTACAAGTCCGACCTTTCAGCCTTAAGGAAGGGTCGGTCACCTACCGGTGCCAGACGGATCAATTACTGATGGCGATGGAGAATTTTACCCTAGCGTACATTGATAATATTTGTGCCGTTAGTCAGACCTGGGAGGACCATGTGTCCCAGGTGATTAGGGGGCTGAGTTACCTCCAGGATTCAGGGCCGACTGTAAAAGCTAGGAAGTGCAAGGTGGGGATGGCAGAGGTGTCGTACCTGAGCCACAAGGTAGAGAGCGGCTGCCTAAAGCCAGAGCCAGCCAATGTCGGGGCGACCAGAGATTGGCCTGCTCTCCAGACTATGAAACAGACCCAGGGCTTTATTGGGATGGCGGGGCACTACCAGAGGCTTGTGCCCCACTTTAGCTCTGTGTCAGCTCCCAAGAAGGGTAAGCTAGACAAGCTGGTCTGATCGGAGCAGTGCCAGAGGGCTCTCTGCACACTGAAGGAGGATCTGGTCAAGGGCCCGGTGCTGGGAAACCCAGACTTTGACAAGTCCTTTATGGTGTTCACCGATGCCCCAGACACAGGACTTGGCACGGTGCCGAGGCAGGCCCATGCAAAGGGGGCGAAACACCACATCATGTACCTGAGCAGGAAGCTGCTGCCCTGGGAGCAGGGCTATGCAGCCATAGAGAAGGAATGCCTGGCCATGGAGTGGGCTCTTACAAGGCTGCAGCCGGATCTATTTGGGCAGCGCTTCACTGTGTGCACAGACTACTCGCCCTGCCATGGCTGCGTCAGATGAGAGGAGCCAATGCCAAGCTCCTGAAGTGGAGTCTGTCATTAAAGGATTACGATATGGAGGTGGTCCATAGTGGTTAAAGGGAGTGAAAGTGTTTTAAAGGCTGATGCTTTGTGCCGGAGAGGGAGACCTGAACTTCCCCAGGTCACTGGCTAAAGTGAACCCGCTCAGTTAGGTCTCGAAGAGGGGAAGAGGGGAGACATGTGGTGGGATTTCCCCTTGTTATGTTGTATATGAGGCTTACTGTTTGACATGAATGCTGTGTGTCCCTAACTTTCCCTGTGTATTGCACCAATGTCTAGGTGGTGGGAATAAACGTGTGCAATTTTTGGAGATGCTCCAGCTTTCTGTATGGAAGTTATGGACACCCCTTTGTAAGTTGAGACCCAGGAGGGGGATGCGACGAGGATACTCTTGGCCTGGGAAGCGAGAGAAAGGCCAGAGGAGGAGCAACAGGTAGGGCAGGGGCCAGGCAGTTCGAAGCGAGTCTCGGCTGGCTTGGGGCTCAGCGGGAGAAGCTAAGAAGTGCTAAGAAGTTCTGTCCTGCGCTGCGTTCCTGTCGACTAATAAACCTTCTGTTTTTACCAGCTTGGCTGAGAGTCACGTCTGCCGGTGTGTCATGGAATCACCGGGGCGATGCTCTGGAACTACTCCGTCTGACGCCAGCCAAGACTCTGGGGGAGCATGCCTCCTCTCTCAGAGCATACTGTCTCCAGGCAAGAAGCTTAAACATCTTCACCTTTCCTGGGTCTGACCTTGGAGCATTCAGCATCCCCATCCACACCGTGCACTTCCCACAGTGAGTCTGCCCGGGTGGGGTTCCTGGGGAAGCCAGAGGGTCCTGCACCTCAACTCCGCAGTCAGGCATGACTCTCAGTCAGCCAATAAAACAGAAGGTTTATTAGTGGACAGTAACACAGCGTAGGACAGAACTTGTTAGCACAGAAATCAGCGACTTTCAGCCAAGTCTATCTTTCAAGTCCTGGGCCAGACGCGCTGCACTAGCCCTCTTCCAGTCTCCTAATGCAGACTGCCAGCTTCCAACACCCCCCTGTTGCCCCTTCTCCGTCTCTTTGTCTTGCTTCCCAGGGAAAATGTGTCACCGGGTCACATAGGTGCAAACGGCTGGGTAGCCTCACCTGCCCTGAGGTCCTCAGTAAAAATCACACGCCCAACTCATACGCAACAAAACAAGATGAATAAAACCCCACTTTGTCACAGCTCTTCCTCCTCAGAGACCGGAACTGGGTGGGGCACTTTGGCCAGTGGCCTGCGTAAGTTCTGTCCCGCATTTCTGGGACAAAGCATCGGCTACAATCTTGGCACTCCCCTTAACGTGGACCACCTCCATGTCATAATCCTGAAGCTGGAGACCCCACCTCAGGAGCTTGGCATTGGCCCGTTTCATCTAGTGTAGCCACCTCAGGGGTGAATGGTTAGTGTACACGGTGAAGCGGCGCCCAAACAGATACGGCTGCAGATTTGTAAGGGACCACACCATGGCCAGACATTCCCTTTCTATTGCTGGATAAGTCTGCTCCGAGGGCAGCAGCTTCCTGTACAGGTACATGATGGAGTGTCTCTCCCGCGTTCCATCAACCTGCATTAGCACGTGCACCCAGCGCTGTGTACGAGGCATCGGTGAACACCATAAAGGGCTTGTCAAAGTCTGGGTTTACCAGCATCGCACAGGCGCCAACTTTCATTTCGCAGTGCAAACATGGGAGGGAGGGGGTGAGAAGCAAGGGAGCTACAATGCAATGAGTCACCTGCATGAGGCCCCACCAGGGGAATTGCTCAACCTTGCTTGGAGAGACATTCCATTTGTTCTACAAGCACATGGACTGAGAGTGTAAAACAGGGAGAATGGACACATACTGGGCCCTTCTCCTGCCCCACCTCTTCTGCAAGCAACCAGGCAGGACACTGAGAAGAACACAAGACTCCAACACAGGAGTTTGGCCCAGGTTTAAGGAACAAATCTGTATATTAAGGACTGCAATATCCAGTAGGGTGAGAAAAACTGCTTAATCTAGTTGCTGCCCAATCTAAAGGGTTGAGAGTTTAGACTGTGCTTATATTTTATTTTATTTTCGTAACCACTCTGACTTGTTATGCCTCGACTTAAAATCACTTTAGATCTAGCTTTATAGTTAATACATTTGTTTATTCTACCTGAAGCAGTGCATTTGTAGCAGAGACTCCCCTTGGCATAACAAGCCTGGTACATATCAATTTCTTTGTTAACTTGATGAACTCATATAAGCTTGCAGTGTCCAGCGGCCATAACTGGACACTGCAAGACGGAAGTTCCCAGGGTTATGTCTGGGACCGGAGATATTGGCTAGTATCATTCAATTGCAACTAGCTTGGAGCAGCTTACATGCCAGAGGCTGTGTGTGAACAGCCCAGGGGTGGGGTGGGGGGTGGGGTCTCACAGCAGAGCAGGGTAAGACTGGCTCCCAGAGTCAAAGAAACAGATAGCCGTGGGGGGAGCAGACGGACACACCGACAGGCAGAAACCACGGTTGGAGTGCATGGACCCACTGCTGTCTGAAGTGTCCCTTTATTATTCTGCTACAAAACAAAAACTAACAGGACACTGGGGCTTTCCTGGGAGGGTGGGGGAAGGACAGAGCCCCTGACCATTTCCAGGGACAGGACATCACAGACAACACTTTCAGATAAGGCACTGCTAAGCCCTGCCCCGCTCCCTGCAGCACAGGCTCTAGTACAGGGGTGGCTCACAATTTCAGCCTGTGCACGTCTGCGGAAGCACACTATGTAGAAGTCCAGTCTGTCATATCCACCATCAGGCGGAATCCACCCCGTAGGAGGGTTCCTGTCGGTCAGTGCACTGTTCAGTGGTGCGTTGAAAATATTCCTTAGTCTGAGACCATGAAAGTAGGCTTCCTGATCACCGCAGAACTGTATCATGTTCTTGGGAGTGGTGGGGCAGAAAGAGATAGGACCGACTCTTCTGCCGAGCTAAGTGTGTGGTTGGATCGATTAATGATATTGTTAAGTGAGTTGAGGGAACCACTGTTGTAGCATGTAGGAGTTTAGATAGTTTACTGTCCTTTTTCCTCTGTAGAGAAGTGAATTGTGCGTTGTAAATGGCTTGTCTCGTTTTTGTAAAGTCCAGCCACGTGGAATTTTGTGTGCAAGGTTGGTTTTGTATGAGAGTTTCTAGTTTTGAGAGCTCATTCTTGATCTTCTGTTTGCTGTACAGGATGCTGATCAGATAGGTTCCTCAGTTTCTTTGAGAGTGTGTGGCACAGTCTCTCACCGTAGTCAGTGTAGTAAGTCGATTGCAACGGATTTTTTACCTTCAGTCCGTTTGGTATGATGTCCATCTGTTTGCACTTGGGGAGAAAGATGATGTCTGTCTGTATCTGTGCAATTTTTTTTGTTCAAGTTGATGGATTTCCACTCCATACGGCTAAATTTAGTGCCTTGCATGGTGACAAGTAGCAGCCGGGAGTCTATCAACCCAATTCCCCAGTCAGCGGGGGGGGGGGCGCGGTGCGGGGCGCCCCAATCAGAAAGCGAAGGAGCTGAAAGCGAAGGAGCTGGAACTGGAGGAGCAGAGACTGGTGGGCAGAGGGCCTGCCAGGGGAGTAAATGAAGAAGGACCCAAGATGCCAGTTCTGCAGAGAATCTAGACACCAAATTGTCACCCCAGTTTAAGGAGGGGGGATATTAATGCCTACTTCACGTCCTTCACATCCTTCAAGGCTTGTGATCTGATCCAGATTGACCCTGCAGACAGGCTCCGCTGTGTAACCGCCCCCTGCTGGGTTCCAAGGCCAAGGAGGGATTGAGCTAAATGGATGGTATTGAGATGGGGAACTATGACCTGTTCAAACAGGCTTTGCTACTGAAGTTTGAACTGATCCCCAAGGTGTACGATTCTGGGGTGTACGCAAGACCCCAAGTGTCACTTACAAGGAGGTCACCAACCTGCTGTGGGAATATCTCCGCAAGTGGGGGAAGGGTACAGGGGCCACTACCTCCGAGGGATTGAAGCAGCTGTATGACATCTCTTCTCCAGACCTTAAGATGTGGTTAGTGGACCCAAAGCACTGGGCACTAGCGGATGAGTTTGTGGACAGCAGATGGGGGGGGGGGCGCGAAGGAGACCGATATCGGGGAGTCAGAAGGGTGGGTCACCCAGAGACCTCTCAAAGTTGCGAGTCCAAGAAGCCCAACTCAGGGGTGCCCATGAGCCAGAGCGGGCCAACCCCCCCACTCGTGGGACTTGAGGGACCTGAAATGTAATTACTGTGGCCGAAAAAGACACAAAGTGGCGCAATGCCTGAAGATGAAGGAACTGCAGGCCAAGCAGAATCCTCAGAGTGTCAACTGGGCGGAAGCCCACCGAGAGGGGGCACCACCAGTCCAGGGGGCCGCAGTCAACATGGCAGAGTCAGGGAGAGGAGAACGCCAGTGCAGAGGAGCAGGGGAAGGTGGGGCTCCAGTTCCAGAGCACCTGTACTCAATCCCCCGGGTGAGAATGAAACATGCCTCATGGAAAAATCGCGAGCTCATCCCCATTGAGGTGGGCGGAAGGAGCGTCCAGGGGTTCTGGGACACAGGCAGAGAGGTGACACTGGCCAGGCCAGAGGCGGTAGACCCAGACCAGCGAGTGCCTGATGCATAGCTGACCCTGAGAGGTGTGTTCAGGCCCCTCGACAAGATTCCTGTAGCAAGGATGCATCTGAACGGGGGGGGGTGCCTAAGGAGGGCCCCCAAAGAGTTTGGGGTGCATGATAAGCTACTCCTGGAGGAACTAATGGGTATTGACTTGGGGGACTGGCCGGGTGGCACTCAGAGCACCTTGATCCTTCCCCAGAGTCAGAGCCAGTGAGGGACACCCTGTCCTGAGCCAGCAGTGCAAAACCTCCCAATGTGGGGAGCAAAGCACCAAGGGTAGGGTTCAAAAGGGCTGGGCCTGAGCCTCTGTCCCAAGATGGGGAAACCAATGCATAGCCAGCCAGGGCTGTAGCCCCAAACCCAGCAGCGGAATTCCAGATTGAGCTGTAGGCGGATCCCTCCTTAAAGAAGCTGAGGGCCTTTGCTGGCCACAGTGGTGCCGGACCCCTGGGGAGGACAGCTGGGAGAGCTTCCTGTGAGAGAAGGGAATGGGCTGGTTTGGGGGCAGACTGAACCTTGTAAAGCCAGGAGTCAGTTTGTGATTCCCCAGTCTGGCCCATGATGTTCCCCTTTTGAGGCATCAGGGCAGCTAGCACGCCAGGCAGCGGCTGCTGCAGAACTTTTACTGGCCCGGGTCTTGGACGCTGTCCAACAGTATTGCAGGTCCTGTGACTCCTGCCAGAGGGTGGGGAAGGCCTGGGGTAAGTGCAAAGCATCTCTGAGACATTTGCCCATCATACAGCCTTTTCATCATGGAAATAGTGGGGCCCCTCAGCAAGGCAATCCGCGCTGGGAAGAAATACATTCTGGTGGTGGTACCCCGATGCAGTGGCCTAGTCCTCTATCGAGGAAGGCACCGTGGCAGATGTACTGCTGACCATTTTCAGCAGAGTGGGGTTCCCCAAGGAGGTCCTTACTGACCAGCAGTCCAACTTCATGTCAGCCCTGCTCCAGTGCTTGTGGGAGAAGTGTGGGGGTCAGGCACACCTGGGCCACTGCATATCACCCTCAGTCCAATGGGCTGATGGAGAGGTTCAATGGGACTCTAAAGATGATGCTGAAAACATTTATGGCCCAGCACCCGCAGGAGTGGGACAAGTATTTACCCTACGTGCTGTTCGCATACAGGGAAGTTCCCCAGGAATCCACAGGGTTTTCCCCATTCGAGTTGCTTTATGAGAGAAGAGTGAGGGGACCCTTGGACTTGATGAGGGACGACGGGGAAGGGAAGCCCTCTCCCCATGGAGAATCTGTGGTGGAATACGTACTGATTTTCCGGGAAAATCTCACTGAGCTTATGGGTTTGGACAGGAGAAACCAAGTCAGGGCCTAAGGGAAGCAGAAAAGCGGGGGCCCCTCCTGTGCCACTGGGGACCAGGTGATGCTTCTCATCCCCGTGAAGAAGAATAAGTTGCAAGCTGCCTGGGATAGGCCTCTCAAGGTCATCAAACAAGGAGGTGAACTATACGGTGAAACCTTTTTTAGCACCCTAAAGCCTGCGATTGAATCAAAAAATCTGAACACAGCTGCTGGATGTACAGCCCAGATCCAGTTCAACGTTGTCATGACAGCTACATAGTCTGATATTCGTTTAGATCAGAGATGGGCAAACTTTTTGGCCCGAGGAGCACATGTCGGTACGGAAATTGTATGGCGGGCCATTAATGCTCAGAAAATTGGGGGTTGGGGTGTGGGAGGGGGGAAGGATACAGCTGGGGCTGCGGGCTCTGGGGTGGTGCCAGAAATGAAGCGTTCAGGGTGCAGGAGGGGGATGAGGGCTGGGGCAGGGAGTTGGTGCACTGGAGGAGGTTGGGGTGCAGTCTCCGGGTGGCGCTTACCTCAAGCATCTCTGGAAGCAGCAGCATGTGCCCTGTCCAGCACCGTCCCTACAGCTCCCATTGGCGGCGCTTGTGGTAGGGGCCGCATGAAGAGCCATCTTACATCTTAGTAAGAGCCAGAGAGGGGGAACCAGATCCTGCTGTTTCCGGGAGCCACACAGATCCATGGCACAGTACTTTCATTTGTCGTGTAACTGACATTTCACTAGCAGCTCCCTGTAGCGTGCAAGCAGGTGTGGTAATAAATGCACCGCACAGAATTTGGACTGCCTGGGCTTGTGTTAAATCTAATTTTTAATGTTCTGATTTTGATGCTGACCCAAAAGTTTGGCAGCCAGAGTCAATCCTGCATCTTAGCAGGGCCCAGACTAGAACTAGGTGACCCTTGCGGTCCCTCCCAACCCTATGGGGCTATGATCCTAGTACCGGGTCTGATTCAGGCTCTGTATAGGGTCAGCAGTGTTTTCTGATCCAGCCTCCAAACAGACCCAGCAATCCGTGTATGGGAAGCTGGACGTGGCCGATGATCATATTCCTATGCTTATAGCCGTGTGCTGTGCGCTACATAATATTTTTGAAGGGACGGGTGAATGCTTCACTCAGGGCTGAACCGCAAAGGCTCAGCACCTGGAGGCTAGCTTTGAAAAGCCAGAGACCAGGGCTATTAGAAGGGCACAGCACGGGACCATAAGGATCAGGGATGCTTTGAGGCAGCAATTTGAAGCTGAAACCTATACTCGAGATTGCAGTGCTTGTAATGCTAGGAGGTGATTGGTGCACATGATGCAAGAAGGGAACTTAACATAGCTGTATCTCTGTTACTTTGCAGTGCTCTTTTTGCTTTCACTTAATAGAATAAAGATTGCTTTCAAACAAACACAATTCTTTTACTGAAAGACAACAACCGGAAGAGAGAGTCCAATGAAAAAAATCATCAGTCGGGAGCAGGATGGGGGAGAATGGAGGGTATGGAAGGTCTCAAGAGGAGGAGGGGGGTCTCAGCACGGCTACAGATTTGTGTATGTCCAGGGATCATACCCAAACCTGGGCAAGTGTTGAGTGTAGTGGGTATTGGGAGTCCACACTGCTGGACTTTGAGGAGGGAGGAGTGGAATGCTGCGGGTAGAGAGTGGATCCAGGAGGTTGATAAGAGTGTGTTGGCGATGTGTGTGTGTGTGTGTGTGGTGCTTTGGGAAAGAGTTTTCCGACAGTGGCTGCAGGGGAAGGTGGGCGTGGAGCTGCTCGGTTTGAAGAGCTAGTACCTCTGGAGCATGTCCGCTTGACGCTCCATGACTGTTAAGAGCCCCTCCGTGGCTTCTTTCTGGTGTGCTGCGTTCTCCTTTCATTCCGTCTTCTCACTGTCCCACCACTCCTTCAATTCCTTTTTCTCAGCAGCGGAGTGGATGATAACCTCACGCATAAAGTCCTCCTTACTTCTTCACCGTTTTCGAATTCTTCGCAACCGCTCTGCCGCCGATAACAAAGAGGGAGGCTGGTCTCCCAAGGTCATCTGTGTGAAGTTTAAATACAACATTTTACAGAAGCAGTATTGTTTGCTACATAGACAGCACTCTTTCAGTGCTTTAAAACACAGCTGGTACTCACACAACTGTCAGTATCTGGTTGACCCCAGGCAAGCACACATAAGCCACAAGACTCCCAAAATGGTGAGTAGCAGCAGGGACAGGGTAAATCACTGTTTCGGGACCCTGCTGTACACTGGACACTTGGCTCTTGGGCACTTGGGGAGAGCCAGCACTGTAGGGTGGGCCTGATAATCATTCCTGTCTCCACACTTTCCACAGGAGGTGATCATTATGGGTGATATCTCGCTGCTGAGGGTGAGCAGGGAATCAAGGGACAGTGTTCTCTAAGCCTGCGGCTTCTGCCCTGGCCCTATGTGAATGGCGCGTGTGTACCTATGGATTCCTATCTTGTGCAGAAGCTATAAAAGGGGGTGGAATAGGACAAAAGAGGCTGCCGGCCATGAGAAAACCCCTTCTTACCACCTGAGATGTCTGCTGGAACTAACTAGGACTGTACCAGGGAAAGGATTGGGCCCAGACTAGGAAGGAGTCTGTGAAAGAAGTTTATTGGAATGTCTCTGCGGGTGAGCTATTACCTGTTATCCGTTTCTTAATGCTTTTAGGCTTAGACTTGTGTGTTTTTGCTTTATTTTTGCTTGGTGACTTCTTTTGTTCTGTCTGTTGTTACTTCAAACCACTTGAATCCTACTTTTATATTTAATAAAATCACTTTTGTTTATTAATAAACCCAGAGTAAGTGATGAATACCTGGGGGAGCAAACAGCTGTGCATATCTCTCTATCAGTGATATTGAGGGTGAACAATTTATGAATTTACCCTGTATAAGCTTTATAACAAGTACAATGGATTTGTTTGGGGTTTGGCTCCTATTGGGACGTGGGTGCTGGAGACAGGTAACCTGCTGAGCTGTTTTCAAAGTCTGCAGCTTTGGGGGTGTGGCCCAGACCCTGGGTCTGTGTTGCAGCAGACTAGCGTGTCTGGCTCAACAAGGCAGGGTTCTGGAAGTCCCAAGCTGGCAGGGAAAACAGGCTCAGAGGTAATTTCTGTAACATCAGGTAACAGTCCAAGGAAGGAGGTCTCTGTGAATGAACACGTCGCAGTTAGGGATAGGGTACAGAGTAACCTAGCCAAATTGGAGGATTGGGACAAAATTAATTTGATGAGGTTCAACAAGGAAAAATGCACTTAGCACTTAGCACGTAAGAATCCCATGAACCACCACAGGCTGGGGACTGTCTGGCTAAGCAGCAGTTCTGCAGAAAAGGACCTGGGGATTACAGTGGCTGAGAAGCTGGATGCGAGTGAGCAGTGTGCCCTTGTTACCAAGAAGGCTAACCACATATTGGGCTGCATTAGGAGGAGCATTGCCAGCAGACCGAGGGAAGTGATTATTCCCCGCTATTAGGCACTGGTGAGGCCACATCTGGAGTATTGCGTCCAGTTTTGGGCCCCCCCCCACTACAGAAAGGATGTGGACAAATTGGAGAGAGTCCAGCGGAGGGCAGCGAAAATGATTAGGGGGCTGGGGCACATGACTTATGAGGAGAGGCTGAGGGAACCGGACTTGTTTAGTCTGCAGAAGAGAGGAGTGAGAGGGGAGTTGATAGCAGCCTTCAAAAGAGGATGGATCATAGCTGTTCTTAGTGGTGGCAGATGACAGAACAAGGAGTAATGGTCTCAAGTTGCAGTGGGGGACGTCTAGGTTCGATATTAGGAAACACTATTTCACTAGGAGGGTTGTGAACCACTGGAATGGTTTACCGAGGAAGGTGGTGAAATCTCCATCCTTAGACATTTTTAAGGCCCCGCTTGACGAAGCCCGGGCTGGGATGATTTAGGTTGTGTTGGTCCTTCTTTGATCGGGGGTTGGACTAGATCACCTCCTGAGTTCTCTTCCAACCCTAATCGTCTATGATTTGTAACAACAGCTGCTTTGGAACCAGCCTGGCCTCGCTAACCTAGCTGTTCACCAGGTGGAGACAGGAGTCCACCCTCCTGTAAGATGCTCCCAATTCTGGGTCACTGGGAAAACAGCCAAGGACCTGGTGGGAGAGGTCGGAGACATACTGACTTTAGGGCGTGATCCAGCCATCCACCAGCCCCGGGGGCCTGTCACTTGTGCCGGTCCACAGGAAAGATGGGTCGATCCGACTCTCAATGCCATCACCATGTCTGCCGCCTGCACATACCTACTCCTGATGAGAGCCTAGACAAGTGGGGGGGACTCAGTACCCATGACCAAGGATGTCACCAAAGGCTACTGGCAGGTGCCTTTCGATCCAGATGCCAGGTTGAAACCTGCTTTTGTTACCTCTTTGGGGCTGTACAAGTCCGACCTTTCAGCCTTAAGGAAGGGTCGGTCACCTACCGGTGCCAGACGGATCAATTACTGATGGGGATGGAGAATTTTACCCTAGCGTACATTGATAATATTTGTGCCATTAGTCAGACCTGGGAGGACCATGTGTCCCAGGTGATTAGGGGGCTGAGTTACCTCCAGGATTCAGGGCCGACTGTAAAAGCTAGGAAGTGCAAGGTGGGGATGGCAGAGGTGTCGTACCTGAGCCACAAGGTAGAGAGCGGCTGCCTAAAGCCAGAGCCAGCCAATGTCGGGGCGACCAGAGATTGGCCTGCTCTCCAGACTATGAAACAGACCCAGGGCTTTATTGGGATGGCGGGGCACTACCAGAGGCTTGTGCCCCACTTTAGCTCTGTGTCAGCTCCCAAGAAGGGTAAGCTAGACAAGCTGGTCTGATCGGAGCAGTGCCAGAGGGCTCTCTGCACACTGAAGGAGGATCTGGTCAAGGGCCCGGTGCTGGGAAACCCAGACTTTGACAAGTCCTTTATGGTGTTCACCGATGCCCCAGACACAGGACTTGGCACGGTGCCGAGGCAGGCCCATGCAAAGGGGGCGAAACACCACATCATGTACCTGAGCAGGAAGCTGCTGCCCTGGGAGCAGGGCTATGCAGCCATAGAGAAGGAATGCCTGGCCATGGAGTGGGCTCTTACAAGGCTGCAGCCGGATCTATTTGGGCAGCGCTTCACTGTGTGCACAGACTACTCGCCCTGCCATGGCTGCGTCAGATGAGAGGAGCCAATGCCAAGCTCCTGAAGTGGAGTCTGTCATTAAAGGATTACGATATGGAGGTGGTCCATAGTGGTTAAAGGGAGTGAAAGTGTTTTAAAGGCTGATGCTTTGTGCCGGAGAGGGAGACCTGAACTTCCCCAGGTCACTGGCTAAAGTGAACCCGCTCAGTTAGGTCTCGAAGAGGGGAAGAGGGGAGACATGTGGTGGGATTTCCCCTTGTTATGTTGTATATGAGGCTTACTGTTTGACATGAATGCTGTGTGTCCCTAACTTTCCCTGTGTATTGCACCAATGTCTAGGTGGTGGGAATAAACGTGTGCAATTTTTGGAGATGCTCCAGCTTTCTGTATGGAAGTTATGGACACCCCTTTGTAAGTTGAGACCCAGGAGGGGGATGCGACGAGGATACTCTTGGCCTGGGAAGCGAGAGAAAGGCCAGAGGAGGAGCAACAGGTAGGGCAGGGGCCAGGCAGTTCGAAGCGAGTCTCGGCTGGCTTGGGGCTCAGCGGGAGAAGCTAAGAAGTGCTAAGAAGTTCTGTCCTGCGCTGCGTTCCTGTCGACTAATAAACCTTCTGTTTTTACCAGCTTGGCTGAGAGTCACGTCTGCCGGTGTGTCATGGAATCACCGGGGCGATGCTCTGGAACTACTCCGTCTGACGCCAGCCAAGACTCTGGGGGAGCATGCCTCCTCTCTCAGAGCATACTGTCTCCAGGCAAGAAGCTTAAACATCTTCACCTTTCCTGGGTCTGACCTTGGAGCATTCAGCATCCCCATCCACACCGTGCACTTCCCACAGTGAGTCTGCCCGGGTGGGGTTCCTGGGGAAGCCAGAGGGTCCTGCACCTCAACTCCGCAGTCAGGCATGACTCTCAGTCAGCCAATAAAACAGAAGGTTTATTAGTGGACAGTAACACAGCGTAGGACAGAACTTGTTAGCACAGAAATCAGCGACTTTCAGCCAAGTCTATCTTTCAAGTCCTGGGCCAGACGCGCTGCACTAGCCCTCTTCCAGTCTCCTAATGCAGACTGCCAGCTTCCAACACCCCCCTGTTGCCCCTTCTCCGTCTCTTTGTCTTGCTTCCCAGGGAAAATGTGTCACCGGGTCACATAGGTGCAAACGGCTGGGTAGCCTCACCTGCCCTGAGGTCCTCAGTAAAAATCACACGCCCAACTCATACGCAACAAAACAAGATGAATAAAACCCCACTTTGTCACAGCTCTTCCTCCTCAGAGACCGGAACTGGGTGGGGCACTTTGGCCAGTGGCCTGCGTAAGTTCTGTCCCGCATTTCTGGGACAAAGCATCGGCTACAATCTTGGCACTCCCCTTAACGTGGACCACCTCCATGTCATAATCCTGAAGCTGGAGACCCCACCTCAGGAGCTTGGCATTGGCCCGTTTCATCTAGTGTAGCCACCTCAGGGGTGAATGGTTAGTGTACACGGTGAAGCGGCGCCCAAACAGATACGGCTGCAGATTTGTAAGGGACCACACCATGGCCAGACATTCCCTTTCTATTGCTGGATAAGTCTGCTCCGAGGGCAGCAGCTTCCTGTACAGGTACATGATGGAGTGTCTCTCCCGCGTTCCATCAACCTGCATTAGCACGTGCACCCAGCGCTGTGTACGAGGCATCGGTGAACACCATAAAGGGCTTGTCAAAGTCTGGGTTTACCAGCATCGCACAGGCGCCAACTTTCATTTCGCAGTGCAAACATGGGAGGGAGGGGGTGAGAAGCAAGGGAGCTACAATGCAATGAGTCACCTGCATGAGGCCCCACCAGGGGAATTGCTCAACCTTGCTTGGAGAGACATTCCATTTGTTCTACAAGCACATGGACTGAGAGTGTAAAACAGGGAGAATGGACACATACTGGGCCCTTCTCCTGCCCCACCTCTTCTGCAAGCAACCAGGCAGGACACTGAGAAGAACACAAGACTCCAACACAGGAGTTTGGCCCAGGTTTAAGGAACAAATCTGTATATTAAGGACTGCAATATCCAGTAGGGTGAGAAAAACTGCTTAATCTAGTTGCTGCCCAATCTAAAGGGTTGAGAGTTTAGACTGTGCTTATATTTTATTTTATTTTCGTAACCACTCTGACTTGTTATGCCTCGACTTAAAATCACTTTAGATCTAGCTTTATAGTTAATACATTTGTTTATTCTACCTGAAGCAGTGCATTTGTAGCAGAGACTCCCCTTGGCATAACAAGCCTGGTACATATCAATTTCTTTGTTAACTTGATGAACTCATATAAGCTTGCAGTGTCCAGCGGCCATAACTGGACACTGCAAGACGGAAGTTCCCAGGGTTATGTCTGGGACCGGAGATATTGGCTAGTATCATTCAATTGCAACTAGCTTGGAGCAGCTTACATGCCAGAGGCTGTGTGTGAACAGCCCAGGGGTGGGGTGGGGGGTGGGGTCTCACAGCAGAGCAGGGTAAGACTGGCTCCCAGAGTCAAAGAAACAGATAGCCGTGGGGGGAGCAGACGGACACACCGACAGGCAGAAACCACGGTTGGAGTGCATGGACCCACTGCTGTCTGAAGTGTCCCTTTATTATTCTGCTACAAAACAAAAACTAACAGGACACTGGGGCTTTCCTGGGAGGGTGGGGGAAGGACAGAGCCCCTGACCATTTCCAGGGACAGGACATCACAGACAACACTTTCAGATAAGGCACTGCTAAGCCCTGCCCCGCTCCCTGCAGCACAGGCTCTAGTACAGGGGTGGCTCACAATTTCAGCCTGTGCACGTCTGCGGAAGCACACTATGTAGAAGTCCAGTCTGTCATATCCACCATCAGGCGGAATCCACCCCGTAGGAGGGTTCCTGTCGGTCAGTGCACTGTTCAGTGGTGCGTTGAAAATATTCCTTAGTCTGAGACCATGAAAGTAGGCTTCCTGATCACCGCAGAACTGTATCATGTTCTTGGGAGTGGTGGGGCAGAAAGAGATAGGACCGACTCTTCTGCCGAGCTAAGTGTGTGGTTGGATCGATTAATGATATTGTTAAGTGAGTTGAGGGAACCACTGTTGTAGCATGTAGGAGTTTAGATAGTTTACTGTCCTTTTTCCTCTGTAGAGAAGTGAATTGTGCGTTGTAAATGGCTTGTCTCGTTTTTGTAAAGTCCAGCCACGTGGAATTTTGTGTGCAAGGTTGGTTTTGTATGAGAGTTTCTAGTTTTGAGAGCTCATTCTTGATCTTCTGTTTGCTGTACAGGATGCTGATCAGATAGGTTCCTCAGTTTCTTTGAGAGTGTGTGGCACAGTCTCTCACCGTAGTCAGTGTAGTAAGTCGATTGCAACGGATTTTTTACCTTCAGTCCGTTTGGTATGATGTCCATCTGTTTGCACTTGGGGAGAAAGATGATGTCTGTCTGTATCTGTGCAATTTTTTTTGTTCAAGTTGATGGATTTCCACTCCATACGGATAAATTTAGTGCCTTGCATGGTGACAAGTAGCAGCCGGGAGTCTATCAACCCAATTCCCCAGTCAGCGGGGGGGGGGGCGCGGTGCGGGGCGCCCCAATCAGAAAGCGAAGGAGCTGAAAGCGAAGGAGCTGGAACTGGAGGAGCAGAGACTGGTGGGCAGAGGGCCTGCCAGGGGAGTAAATGAAGAAGGACCCAAGATGCCAGTTCTGCAGAGAATCTAGACACCAAATTGTCACCCCAGTTTAAGGAGGGGGGATATTAATGCCTACTTCACGTCCTTCACATCCTTCAAGGCTTGTGATCTGATCCAGATTGACCCTGCAGACAGGCTCCGCTGTGTAACCGCCCCCTGCTGGGTTCCAAGGCCAAGGAGGGATTGAGCTAAATGGATGGTATTGAGATGGGGAACTATGACCTGTTCAAACAGGCTTTGCTACTGAAGTTTGAACTGATCCCCAAGGTGTACGATTCTGGGGTGTACGCAAGACCCCAAGTGTCACTTACAAGGAGGTCACCAACCTGCTGTGGGAATATCTCCGCAAGTGGGGGAAGGGTACAGGGGCCACTACCTCCGAGGGATTGAAGCAGCTGTATGACATCTCTTCTCCAGACCTTAAGATGTGGTTAGTGGACCCAAAGCACTGGGCACTAGCGGATGAGTTTGTGGACAGCAGATGGGGGGGGGGGCGCGAAGGAGACCGATATCGGGGAGTCAGAAGGGTGGGTCACCCAGAGACCTCTCAAAGTTGCGAGTCCAAGAAGCCCAACTCAGGGGTGCCCATGAGCCAGAGCGGGCCAACCCCCCCACTCGTGGGACTTGAGGGACCTGAAATGTAATTACTGTGGCCGAAAAAGACACAAAGTGGCGCAATGCCTGAAGATGAAGGAACTGCAGGCCAAGCAGAATCCTCAGAGTGTCAACTGGGCGGAAGCCCACCGAGAGGGGGCACCACCAGTCCAGGGGGCCGCAGTCAACATGGCAGAGTCAGGGAGAGGAGAACGCCAGTGCAGAGGAGCAGGGGAAGGTGGGGCTCCAGTTCCAGAGCACCTGTACTCAATCCCCCGGGTGAGAATGAAACATGCCTCATGGAAAAATCGCGAGCTCATCCCCATTGAGGTGGGCGGAAGGAGCGTCCAGGGGTTCTGGGACACAGGCAGAGAGGTGACACTGGCCAGGCCAGAGGCGGTAGACCCAGACCAGCGAGTGCCTGATGCATAGCTGACCCTGAGAGGTGTGTTCAGGCCCCTCGACAAGATTCCTGTAGCAAGGATGCATCTGAACGGGGGGGGGGGTGCCTAAGGAGGGCCCCCAAAGAGTTTGGGGTGCATGATAAGCTACTCCTGGAGGAACTAATGGGTATTGACTTGGGGGACTGGCCGGGTGGCACTCAGAGCACCTTGATCCTTCCCCAGAGTCAGAGCCAGTGAGGGACACCCTGTCCTGAGCCAGCAGTGCAAAACCTCCCAATGTGGGGAGCAAAGCACCAAGGGTAGGGTTCAAAAGGGCTGGGCCTGAGCCTCTGTCCCAAGATGGGGAAACCAATGCATAGCCAGCCAGGGCTGTAGCCCCAAACCCAGCAGCGGAATTCCAGATTGAGCTGTAGGCGGATCCCTCCTTAAAGAAGCTGAGGGCCTTTGCTGGCCACAGTGGTGCCGGACCCCTGGGGAGGACAGCTGGGAGAGCTTCCTGTGAGAGAAGGGAATGGGCTGGTTTGGGGGCAGACTGAACCTTGTAAAGCCAGGAGTCAGTTTGTGATTCCCCAGTCTGGCCCATGATGTTCCCCTTTTGAGGCATCAGGGCAGCTAGCACGCCAGGCAGCGGCTGCTGCAGAACTTTTACTGGCCCGGGTCTTGGACGCTGTCCAACAGTATTGCAGGTCCTGTGACTCCTGCCAGAGGGTGGGGAAGGCCTGGGGTAAGTGCAAAGCATCTCTGAGACATTTGCCCATCATACAGCCTTTTCATCATGGAAATAGTGGGGCCCCTCAGCAAGGCAATCCGCGCTGGGAAGAAATACATTCTGGTGGTGGTACCCCGATGCAGTGGCCTAGTCCTCTATCGAGGAAGGCACCGTGGCAGATGTACTGCTGACCATTTTCAGCAGAGTGGGGTTCCCCAAGGAGGTCCTTACTGACCAGCAGTCCAACTTCATGTCAGCCCTGCTCCAGTGCTTGTGGGAGAAGTGTGGGGGTCAGGCACACCTGGGCCACTGCATATCACCCTCAGTCCAATGGGCTGATGGAGAGGTTCAATGGGACTCTAAAGATGATGCTGAAAACATTTATGGCCCAGCACCCGCAGGAGTGGGACAAGTATTTACCCTACGTGCTGTTCGCATACAGGGAAGTTCCCCAGGAATCCACAGGGTTTTCCCCATTCGAGTTGCTTTATGAGAGAAGAGTGAGGGGACCCTTGGACTTGATGAGGGACGACGGGGAAGGGAAGCCCTCTCCCCATGGAGAATCTGTGGTGGAATACATACTGATTTTCCGGGAAAATCTCACTGAGCTTATGGGTTTGGACAGGAGAAACCAAGTCAGGGCCTAAGGGAAGCAGAAAAGCGGGGGCCCCTCCTGTGCCACTGGGGACCAGGTGATGCTTCTCATCCCCGTGAAGAAGAATAAGTTGCAAGCTGCCTGGGATAGGCCTCTCAAGGTCATCAAACAAGGAGGTGAACTATATGGTGAAACCTTTTTTAGCACCCTAAAGCCTGCGATTGAATCAAAAAATCTGAACACAGCTGCTGGATGTACAGCCCAGATCCAGTTCAACGTTGTCATGACAGCTACATAGTCAGATATTCGTTTAGATCAGAGATGGGCAAACTTTTTGGCCCGAGGAGCACATGTCGGTACGGAAATTGTATGGCGGGCCATTAATGCTCAGAAAATTGGGGGTTGGGGTGTGGGAGGGGGGAAGGATACAGCTGGGGCTGCGGGCTCTGGGGTGGTGCCAGAAATGAAGCGTTCAGGGTGCAGGAGGGGGATGAGGGCTGGGGCAGGGAGTTGGTGCACTGGAGGAGGTTGGGGTGCAGTCTCCAGGTGGCGCTTACCTCAAGCATCTCTGGAAGCAGCAGCATGTGCCCTGTCCAGCACCGTCCCTACAGCTCCCATTGGCGGCGCTTGTGGTAGGGGCCGCATGAAGAGCCATCTTACATCTTAGTAAGAGCCAGAGAGGGGGAACCAGATCCTGCTGTTTCCGGGAGCCACACAGATCCATGGCACAGTACTTTCATTTGTCGTGTAACTGACATTTCACTAGCAGCTCCCTGTAGCGTGCAAGCAGGTGTGGTAATAAATGCACCGCACAGAATTTGGACTGCCTGGGCTTGTGTTAAATCTAATTTTTAATGTTCTGATTTTGATGCTGACCCAAAAGTTTGGCAGCCAGAGTCAATCCTGCATCTTAGCAGGGCCCAGACTAGAACTAGGTGACCCTTGCGGTCCCTCCCAACCCTATGGGGCTATGATCCTAGTACCGGGTCTGATTCAGGCTCTGTATAGGGTCAGCAGTGTTTTCTGATCCAGCCTCCAAACAGACCCAGCAATCCGTGTATGGGAAGCTGGACGTGGCCGATGATCATATTCCTATGCTTATAGCCGTGTGCTGTGCGCTACATAATATTTTTGAAGGGACGGGTGAATGCTTCACTCAGGGCTGAACCGCAAAGGCTCAGCACCTGGAGGCTAGCTTTGAACAGCCAGAGACCAGGGCTATTAGAAGGGCACAGCACGGGACCATAAGGATCAGGGATGCTTTGAGGCAGCAATTTGAAGCTGAAACCTATACTCGAGATTGCAGTGCTTGTAATGCTAGGAGGTGATTGGTGCACATGATGCAAGAAGGGAACTTAACATAGCTGTATCTCTGTTACTTTGTAGTGCTCTTTTTGCTTTCACTTAATAGAATAAAGATTGCTTTCAAACAAACACAATTCTTTTACTGAAAGACAACAACCGGAAGAGAGAGTCCAATGAAAAAAATCATCAGTCGGGAGCAGGATGGGGGAGAATGGAGGGTATGGAAGGTCTCAAGAGGAGGAGGGGGGTCTCAGCACGGCTACAGATTTGTGTATGTCCAGGGATCATACCCAAACCTGGGCAAGTGTTGAGTGTAGTGGGTATTGGGAGTCCACACTGCTGGACTTTGAGGAGGGAGGAGTGGAATGCTGCGGGTAGAGAGTGGATCCAGGAGGTTGATAAGAGTGTGTTGGCGATGTGTGTGTGTGTGTGTGTGGTGCTTTGGGAAAGAGTTTTCCGACAGTGGCTGCAGGGGAAGGTGGGCGTGGAGCTGCTCGGTTTGAAGAGCTAGTACCTCTGGAGCATGTCCGCTTGACGCTCCATGACTGTTAAGAGCCCCTCCGTGGCTTCTTTCTGGTGTGCTGCGTTCTCCTTTCATTCCGTCTTCTCACTGTCCCACCACTCCTTCAATTCCTTTTTCTCAGCAGCGGAGTGGATGATAACCTCACGCATAAAGTCCTCCTTACTTCTTCACCGTTTTCGAATTCTTCGCAACCGCTCTGCCGCCGATAACAAAGAGGGAGGCTGGTCTCCCAAGGTCATCTGTGTGAAGTTTAAATACAACATTTTACAGAAGCAGTATTGTTTGCTACATAGACAGCACTCTTTCAGTGCTTTAAAACACAGCTGGTACTCACACAACTGTCAGTATCTGGTTGACCCCAGGCAAGCACACATAAGCCACAAGACTCCCAAAATGGTGAGTAGCAGCAGGGACAGGGTAAATCACTGTTTCGGGACCCTGCTGTACACTGGACACTTGGCTCTTGGGCACTTGGGGAGAGCCAGCACTGTAGGGTGGGCCTGATAATCATTCCTGTCTCCACACTTTCCACAGGAGGTGATCATTATGGGTGATATCTCGCTGCTGAGGGTGAGCAGGGAATCAAGGGACAGTGTTCTCTAAGCCTGCGGCTTCTGCCCTGGCCCTATGTGAATGGCGCGTGTGTACCTATGGTTCCCCACCCCCCGTGATGGCACAGTGGCACAGGAAAGTTACCGTTAATGAGGCAAGAAACAAAGCAGCTCTGCCGGGGAACATGTGGGAGCGGACTGCCCAGTATCTCCACGAGAATTTCCTGGAGATCTGTGAGAGAGATTCACATGAATTGAGGGAGTATATCAACAGCCTGTTCTGTATGATGAAAGCCTGCTTTCAGCAACCCTCCCGCCCCCAACGACTCGCTTCAGCAATTCTCAAAGTCAGATTCACTTACCGGGGCCTCCTCTCCTGTTTGTGCTTCGCCAGTATCCGACTGCTTTGACTGACTAGGCTCCTCCGGGGTAGAAAAGAGCTCCTGACTGCATGCATGTCTGGCCTCCGAGTCATCCTCTGCCTCTGGTTCCCCCTCACCCTCTTCATCCAAGATTGCCTCCTCCTGGCTCGGTGCACTCTCGACTGGCAACCAAGCCAACGAAGTATCCACAGGGGACTTGGCAGGGGAGGTGGGGTCACCACCGTGTGTCTCGTCCAGCTCTTTGTAGAACCGGCAGCTGGTGGGCGTAACTCCAGAGAGGCAGTTTGCCTCCTGCGCCTTGTGGTAGGCATTCCGCAGCTCCTTCACGTTGAACTTGTGCTGCAGTGTGTCCTGGTCATGGCCATTTTCTATCATCAAAAATAAAAGGAGTTCTTGTTGCACCTTAGAGACTAACAAATTTATTTGAGCACAAGGTTTCGGGAGTTACAGCTCACTTCATCGGATGCATGCAGTGGAAAATACAGTGGAGAGATTTTATATACACAGAGAACATGACAGTAAAGTAAAGAAAAACTATTTCCCCATGTTTATTTCCCCCTACTCACAATGTTCCTCACACGTTCTTGTCAGCTACTGGAAATGGCCAACCTGAATTATCACTACAAAAGGTTTTTTTCCCCCCACCCACCCTCCTGATGGTAATAGCTCACCTTTCCTGATCACTCTTGTTACAGTGTGTATGGTAACAATCATTGTTTCATGTTCTCTGTGGATATAAAATCTCCCCACTCTATTTTCCACTACATGTATCCGATGAAGTGAGCTGTAGCTCACGAAACCTTGTGCTCAAATAAATTTGTTAGTCGCTAAGGTGCCACAAGTACTCCTTTTCTTTTTGATGATAGAAAAGGGCCATGATCAGGACACATTGCAATACAAGAGCAATGTGAAGGAGCTGCGGAATGCCTACCACAAGGCACAGGAGGCAAACTGCCTCTCTGGAGCTACGCCTACCAGCTGCCGTTGACCTTCTACTGCAATGTGTCCTGGACATGGTCCTTTTCTATTATGTGTCTAGAAATCTGTCCATAGGTATCATAATTCCGACAGCTGAAGCGCAGCTGTGACTGCGCTGCCTCCTCTCCCCAAATATCGATGAGGTCCAGCAGCTCCGCATTGCTCCAAGTGGGGGGGATCGCCTGGTGCGTGGAGCAGGCATGGCCACCTGGAAAGATGCGCTGAGACCACTGCACGCATCACTGAGCACACAGGAAGGGGACTTTCAAATTTGCAAAGGAATGTACAGGGTGGGGCTGATGGTTGGTCACCTGAGGACAGGGCAGTAGAGTTCAAACGGATGGCCAGAGAGGTGAGAATAAGCATTGTACGGCAGCCAATCTGGAAGCCAATCGCAGCGCTGTAATCACCACGCAGTGCTGTAGCCCCGGTGCAGAAAGCTCTAAGCCTCTCCTCGAGGTGTTTTTTTTAAGAGTGCATGCAACAGCATGTAAACCTTGGGAGGTACAGTGCTCAAACCTGCTTTTCTGTGCACGAATTTGCCAGTGTAGACATACACTTTGGAACTCTAAGGATATCTGCCTTCTCTCTTTGGGTCAGTTAATGGGCCATCAAGCAGACTAGGCAGTGCTAATGCCAAATTGTCTGGAGTGTCACCCAGAAGCATAGCACAAGTTTGAAGCACAGACAGTGTAGAACCAATACTTATAACTTTTAATTCAAAAATTATACATGCATACAGATAGCATAATCATACCCAGCAAATCATAACCTTTCCCTAGACAAGTTACCTGACCTCTTTTGCACAAGATTTGGTGCCACTACAGAATCTCAGTTGCAACAATGGTCTATATGGTCACAGTTCGTGTGAATAACGTCACAGCCTCGTGTGGCCTCATGCAGGTGAGTCATTGAATTGTAGCTCCCTAGCTGGACAATGGTTGTTGATGGGTTGTTCGCCCCTTCCCCCCCCCCCCCCCCCGCCTAGGTGTTGGTTACTTTCCTTGCTGTTGCCTCCGGGGAGCTAATATCTGGCTGATTCTCCAATTTACAGCATGTTTTAGTGACAGCCATGCAATACAATTCTCATAACATCATATGCATTAACGATATACATATATGGATAGAGAAATTACTTTTTGCAGAACTGTCGCTTAGCCAGTCGCTCTAACCCGTTCACCACGAGTTTTCAAAGATAATGGGCTATGGCTCTGCAATCACAGCCGCCAATTCCTTCAGCACTCTCGGATGCAACGGTTCCGGCCCCATGGACTTGTGCACGTCCAGCTTTTCTAAACAGTCCCTAACCACCTCTTTCTCCACAGAGGGCTGGCCATCAACTCCCCATGCTCTGATGCCCAGCGCAGCAGTCTGGGAGCTGAGCTTGTTAGTGAAGACACAGGCAAAAAAAGCGTTGTGTACATTAGCTTTTTCCACATCCTCTGTCACTAGGTTGCTTCCCTCATTCAGTAAGGGGCCCACACTTTCCTTGGCTTTCTTCTTATTGCCAACATACCTGAAGAAACCCTTCCTGTTACTCTTGACATCTCTTGCTAGCTGCAGCTCCAGGTGCGATTTGGCACTCCTGATTTCATTCCTACATGCCCGAGCAATAGTTTTATACTCTTTCCTGGTCATATGTCCAACCTTCCACTTCTTGTAAGCTTCTTTTTTATGTTTAAGATCCACTAGGATTTCACCGTTAAGCCAAGCTGGTCGCCTGCCATATTTACTATTCTTTCGACTCATCGGGATGGTTTGTCCCTGTAACCTCAACAGGGATTCCTTGAAATACAGCCAGCTCTCCTGGACTCCTTTCCCCTTCATGTTAGTCCCCCAGGGGATCCTATCCATCCGTTCCTTGAGGGAGTCGAAGTCTGCTTTCCTGAAGTCCAGGGTCCGTATCCTCCTGCTTACGCTTTTCCCATCCACTTTTGCTTCCCCTACAATTCTTCCCGGTTTGTGAGCAGCTGGTCAAGAAAAGCTCCCCCCCCCCCACCGTTGGCTCCTCTAGCACTTGCACCAGGAAATTGTCCCCCCTACGTTTTCCAAAAACTTCCTGGATTGTCTATGCACTGCTCTATTGCTGTCCCAGCAGATATCAGGAAAATTAAAGTCACCCATGTGAACCAGGGCGTGCGATCTAGTAGCTTCTGCGAGTTGCCGGAAGAAAGCTTCATCCACCTCATCCCCCTGGTCCGGTGGTCTATAGCAGACTCCCACCACTACATCACTCTTGTTGCTCACACTTCTAAACTTAAACCAGAGACACTCAGGTTTCTCTGCAGTTTCGTACCGGAGCTGTGAGCAGTCATACTGCTCCCTTACATACAGTGCACAAGGCGAGGGCCAGAGCCCGGGCTCTGGGCTCCCCTCCCTGCAAGATGGACTTGGCTGAAAGTCACTGATTTCTGTGGTAACAAGTTCTGTCACCGTCCCCATCCAGCAGGGGGTCTCCACCAGCTCCCCGTCGGTGGCTCTGAGACAGAGGGCATTGGAGTTGAGATCGAAGGACTCAGAGGCCCATGAGAGGCAGGGACGGCATGAGGCAGAACAGCAGGAGAGACAGAAGCAGCATACAGTGAAGTTGGCTGAGCTGAGAGGCAGAAGGACCCGTCTAGGGGTGAGTGGGAGTGGACCTCAGGGTGCCAATTCCACAGAGAAACTCGACTCTAAATTGCTGCCCCAGCTTAAGGAGGGGGCGATATAGATGACTGTTTCATGGCATTTGGGAAGGCTGGCAATTGGAACCAGGCTGGCCCTCTGGAATGGCTCCGGTGTCTAGTCACCTTCCTGGGTCCCAAGGCTATAGAGCTGTTTAGCCAGATGGGCGAGTTGGCAGACTGGCTCTCACTCCTGGCCCCAACATATGGTCTGAGTCCATGAAAGTAGGCTTCCTCATCACCGCAGAACTGTATCATGTTCGTGGGAGTGGTGGGGCAGAAAGAGATAGGACAGACTCTTCTGCCGAGCTAAGTGTGTGGTTGGATAGATTAATGATATTGTTAAGTGAGTTGAGGGAACCACTGTTGTAGCATGTTCCCGTTCCTTAAACTAGGACAGCATGTGCTTATCAAAGTTGCATGTAGTCCTGGGTCCCCCCTCACTCACCGCAGCAGAGGGCTCTCTGCTCCTCAACTTTGCCAACTCCAGTGCATGCTGCTGCTGTTTCTCCTGATCCTCCAGCTCTTTCAGTTTTATCTCCCTCTCCCATTCCAGCTGCCTCAGCTCCAGTGATGGGGAGCTTGGTTGTGAGGATCCCCTGCTGGCCGTGGGGGTCACGGTGTCCCTGGGTTTCGCCTGGCTGCTTCTAGCCCCTCCCCAAGCCATAGGTAGGAGGGGCCTCGGAGTGCCCTTGGCAGCAGTCTGACCACTCCCAACTGGGACAGACACCGGTGCTGGCACTGCATCTACTGGGCTGCTTCCCTCAGGGACAGGGATCAGCTCCTCCAAGCGATCCTCCTCCTCCAGCTGGGCAATCAGCTGTGCTTTGGTGGCCTTCCCTCTGCGAAGCCCCCTCCCCTTGCACAGCTCTACAAGGTCCCTCTTAAGGAGATGGTTATACATTTCCCCACTGTTCCTGTCATAAATATAAAGGGAAGGGTAAACCCCTTTGAAATCCCTCCTGGCCAGGGGAAAGCTCCTCTCACCTGTAAAGGGTTAAGAAGCTAAAGGTAACCTCGCTGGCACCTGACCAAAATGACCAATGAGGAGACAAGATACTTTCAAAAGCTGGGAGGAGGGAGAGAAACAAAGGGTTTGTGTGTCTGTCTGTAGTCATCTCGGCCGGGGACAGAACAGGAATGGAGTCTTAGAACTTTTAGTAAGTAATCTAGCTAGGTATGTGTTAGATTATGATTTCTTTAAATGGCTGAGAAAAGAATTGTGCTGAATAGAATAACTATTTCTGTCTGTGTATCTTTTTTGTAACTTAAGGTTTTGCCTAGAGGGGTTCTCTATGTTTTTGAATCTAATTACCCTGTAAGATATATACCATCCTGATTTTACAGGGGGGATTTCTTTATTTCTATTTACTTCTATTTTTTATTAAAAGTCTTCTTGTAAAACACTGAATGCTTTTTCATTGTTCTCAGATCCAAGGGTTTGGGTTTGTGGTCACCTATGCAAATTGGTGAGGCTTTTTATCCAACATTTCCCAGGAAAGGGGGGGTGCAAGTGTTGGGAGGATTGTTCATTGTTCTTAAGATCCAAGGGTCTGGGTCTGTAGTCACCTAGGCAAATTGGTGAGGCTTTTTACCAAACCTTGTCCAGGGAGTGGGGTGCAAGGTTTTGGGAAGTATTTTGGGGGGAAGGACGCGTCCAAACAGCTCTTCCCCAGTAACCAGTATTAGTTTGGTGGTGGTAGCGGCCATTCCAAGGATAACGGGGGTAATATTTGTTACCTTGGGGAAGTTTTGACCTAAGCTGGTAAAGATAAGCTTAGGAGGTTTTTCATGCAGGTCCCCACATCTGTACCCTAGAGTTCAGAGTGGGGGAGGAACCTTGACATGGTGGCACAGTGGTGGGATTAACCTGAAATCATTTTGAGATCCAGTTGAGATTTTTTGAACTAGAAATACAGATTTTAAAAAGGAATTTTTAGGAAGTCCAGAAGGCAGCTTTGAAACTGAAAGCAGCTTGGTTTCTCTCTGCTTTGTGGCCAAGCAGAGACAAAAGGGGATTATCTTGTGAATTGCAGGTTTTCTTGCCTGGAGGCAGGGTACTTAACTCCTGCAGGGAAATTCACAGTCTTCCAACCCAGAGGTTTTTTTTTTTCTTTTCTTCCTAAAAGTAAATAGGGGGTGTGTGCTCTACCCATTTGCCTGGAGACAAAAGTGGCAGGGTTTTTTTTTAGGATTTTGATTTTTTTTTTTTTTGTTTTACAAGGAGCACAGGTTTGAAAAGAAATTTTTTTTTTCTTTGGGCTGGGTAAGCAGTTTTCCAAGTAGTTGGAGGTTTTTTGCTTTAATTTGGGCCCAGAGCAGAGACAAGGGAATTGTCTTTTTCTGTAGGCTGACAATCACTATCAGAGAATAGGTACTCTATTCCAGCACAGCAAAAGTTTACAGCCAAGTTTTGTTTGTTTATTTCTAAACCTCGGGTGTAAAGTTAGTTAAAAACAGAGAGGTTAGAATGGCCAAATCCTCAGCTCGACTACAGCTGGAATTAGCCAAATTTCAGGCTGAGGAAAAACAAAGGGAACATGAAAGACAGATAGAACTCATGCGGCTGGAGAAGGAGGTACAGGAGGCTGCCCACAAGAGGGAAATGGAGGCAAGGAAGCATGTGGAGGAGATGGAGAGGATAAAGGCCCAGCAGAATATACCAACAAACCCTAGCAATCCTTCTCCAGGTACCACTTCCCATCCCAGAAAGTTCCCCACCTACAAGGCAGGTGATGATACTGAGGCCTTCTTAGAAAACTTCGAAAGGGCCTGCCTTGGGTACAACATCTCTACTGACCAATACATGGTAGAGCTGAGGCCGCAGCTCAGTGGACCCTTAGCTGAGGTGGCAGCTGAAATGCCTAAAGAACATATGAACAAGTATGAACTGTTTAAATCCAAGGCGAGAGTCAGAATGGGGATAACACCCGAGCGGTCTCGTCGGAGGTTCCGAGCCCTAAGGTGGAAACCAGACATGTCATTTACCCGACATGCCTACCACATTGTGAAACATTGGGATGCCTGGATATCAGGAGCAAGTGTTGAATCTCCAGTAAATTTGCCCTTCCTAATGCAAATGGAACAATTCTTAGAGGGTGTTCCTGAGGAAATAGAAAGATACATCCTAGATGGGAAACCCAAAACTGTAATCGAGGCAGGAGAGATTGGAGCCAGATGGGTGGAGGTGGCAGAGAAGAAGAAAACTGGTCGCAGTTGGAGCGGAGACCAGAAGGGACCACCCCAGACCACACCCTATTACCGGGGGCCGCCCAAAGCCCCACCTACCTCCCAAAGAACCCTCCAGACCCCTTATCGTCCCACCACCCCGTTCTCCAGCAACCCACCTCGCCCCGGTGACCCGTCAGCTGGACGATGTTTTAAATGTAACGAGCTGGGACATGTAAAGGCCAACTGCCCCAAGAACCCCAACAGATTACAGTTCATTGCACCGGAATCACACCAGAGGTCCACAGGCCCAGATACCTCCCAGATACCCTTGGAGCGGAGGGAAACTGTGAGTGTGGGCGGGAAGAAGGTCACCGCGTGGAGGGACACCGGAGCACAAGTGTCAGCTATCCATGCTTCCTTAGTGGACCCCAATTTAATCAACCCAGAGATCCAAGTGACGATTCAACCCTTCAAGTCCAACTCTTTCAATTTGCCTACAGCCAAGTTGCCTGTCCAGTACAAGGGCTGGTCAGGAATGTGGACTTTTGCAGTCTATGATGATTATCCCATCCCCATGCTGTTGGGGGAAGACTTGGCCAATCACGTGAAGCAGGCCAAGAGGGTGGGAACGGTCACCCGCAGCCAGGCTAAACAAGCCGTGAGGCCTAGCTCTGTTCCGGAAACTTCTATCAGGACCCAGTCAGAGGTGATGGACCTGGACCCCAGGCCAATGTCTGCAACAGCAGTAGTGGATCCAGTCCCAGAGACCCAGACGGAACCAGTCCCAGAACCGGAACCAGCCGAACAACCAACACCAGACCCCGTGTCAGCACTGAATCCAGTACTTGCAACCTCAACACCAGAGAGCCCCACCGAACCTGAACTGGCAGCAACCGATAACCCTACACAAGAGGCTCAGCCGGAGCCTGAATCCCAACATAGTGCACCAGCGGAGAGCGGTTCACAGTCAACAGAAACAGCTCCATCCCCTATATCGCTTCCAGAGGGACCAAGCCTATGTCTCCAATCCAATGAGGAACTGATGTCTCCAGCATCAAGGGAACAGTTCCAGACCGAACAGGAAGCAGATGAAAGCCTCCAGAGAGCGTGGACGGCGGCACGGAGCAACCCACCGCCTCTCAGCTCTTCTAATCGATCCAGGTTTGTTGTAGAAAGAGGACTTTTATACAAGGAAACTCTTTCTGGTGGACACCAGGGAGACTGGCATCCTCAGAGACAGTTGGTAGTTCCAACTAAATACCGGGCCAAGCTCTTGAGCTTAGCCCATGATCACCCTAGTGGCCATGCTGGGGTGAACAGGACCAAAGACCGTTTGGGGGGATCATTCCACTGGGAGGGAATGGGCAAGGATGTTTCTACCTATGTCCAGTCTTGTGAGGTGTGCCAAAGAGTGGGAAAACCCCAAGACCAGGTCAAAGCCCCTCTCCAGCCACTCCCCATTATTGAAGTTCCATTTCAGCGAGTAGCTGTGGATATTCTGGGTCCTTTTCCGAAAAAGACACCCAGAGGAAAGCAGTACATACTGACTTTCATGGATTTTGCCACCCGATGGCCGGAAGCAGTAGCTCTAAGCAACACCAGGGCTAAAAGTGTGTGCCAGGCACTAGCAGACATTTTTGCCAGGGTAGGTTGGCCCTCCGACATCCTCACAGATGTAGGGACTAATTTCCTGGCAGGAACTATGAAAAACCTTTGGGAAGCTCATGGGGTAAATCACTTGGTTGCCACTCCTTACCATCATCAAACAAATGGCATGGTGGAGAAGTTTAATGGAACTTTGGGGGCCATGATACGTAAATTCGTAAATGAGCACTCCAATGATTGGGACCTAGTATT
This sequence comes from Lepidochelys olivacea, assembly GCF_965140295.1. Classification (NCBI taxonomy): domain Eukaryota; kingdom Metazoa; phylum Chordata; order Testudines; family Cheloniidae; genus Lepidochelys; species Lepidochelys olivacea. The sequence goes on from NC_140417.1 coordinate 51,624,753, forward strand.
GCAGCAGTTGCTCTTTGCCTACAGAGCTGTACCACATCCCAGTTTAGGGTTTTCCCCATTTGAACTTGTATATGGCCGTGAGGTTAAGGGGCCATTGCAGTTGGTGAAGCAGCAATGGGAGGGATTTACACCTTCTCCAGGAACTAACATTCTGGACTTTGTAACCAACCTACAAAACACCCTCCGAACCTCTTTAGCCCTTGCTAGAGAAAACTTACAGGATGCTCAAAAAGAGCAAAAAGCCTGGTATGATAAACATGCCAGAGAGCGTTCCTTCAAAGTAGGAGACCAGGTCATGGTCTTAAAGGCGCTCCAGGCCCATAAAATGGAAGCATCGTGGGAAGGGCCATTCGTGGTCCAGGAGCGCCTGGGAGCTGTTAATTATCTCATAGCATTCCCCACCTCCAACCGAAAGCCTAAGGTGTATCATATTAATTCTCTAAAGCCCTTTTATTCCAGAGAATTAAAGGTTTGTCAGTTTACAGCCCAGGGAGGAGACGACGCTGAGTGGCCTGAAGGTGTCTACTACGAAGGGAAATGTGCTGGTGGTGTGGAAGAGGTGAACCTCTCCATGACCCTTGGGCGTATGCAGCGACAGCAGATCCAGGAGCTGTGCACTAGCTACGCGCCAACGTTCTCAGCCACCCCAGGACTGACTGAACGGGCATACCACTCCATTGACACAGGTAATGCTCACCCAATTAGGGTCCAACCTTACCGGGTGTCTCCTCAAGCTAAAACTGCTATAGAACGGGAGATCCAGGATATGTTACAGATGGGTGTAATCCGCCCCTCTGAAAGTGCATGGGCATCTCCAGTGGTTCTAGTTCCCAAACCAGATGGGGAAATACGTTTTTGCGTGGACTACCGTAAGCTAAATGCTGTAACTCGCCCAGACAATTATCCAATGCCACGCACTGATGAACTATTAGAGAAACTGGGACGGGCCCAGTTCATCTCTACCTTGGACTTAACCAAGGGGTACTGGCAGGTACCGCTAGATGAATCTGCCAAGGAAAGGTCAGCCTTCATCACACATCTCGGGCTGTATGAATTTAATGTACTCCCTTTCGGGCTGCGAAATGCACCCGCCACTTTCCAAAGACTTGTAGATGGTCTCCTAGCGGGATTAGGAGAATATGCAGTTGCCTACCTTGACGATGTGGCCATATTTTCGGATTCCTGGGCAGACCACCTGGAACATCTACAAAAAGTCCTTGAGCGCATAAGGGAGGCAGGACTAACTGTTAAGGCTAAGAAGTGTCAAATAGGCCTAAACAGAGTGACTTACCTTGGACACCAGGTGGGTCAAGGAACTATCAGCCCCCTACAGGCCAAAGTGGATGCTATCCAAAAGTGGCCTGTCCCAAAGTCAAAGAAACAGGTTCAATCCTTCTTAGGCTTGGCCGGTTATTACAGACGATTTGTACCGCACTACAGCCAAATCGCTGCCCCACTGACAGACCTAACCAAAAAGAAACAGCCAAATGCTGTTCAGTGGACCGGAAAGTGTCAGAAGGCCTTTAACAAGCTTAAAGCGACACTCATGTCTGACCCTGTACTAAGGGCCCCAGACTTTGACAAACCGTTCCTAGTAACCACAGATGCATCCGAGCGTGGTGTGGGAGCAGTTTTAATGCAGAAAGGACCTGATCAAGAATTCCACCCTGTAGTGTTTCTCAGCAAAAAACTGTCTGAGAGGGAAAGCAACTGGTCAGTCACTGAAAAAGAATGTTATGCCATTGTCTACGCTCTGGAAAAGCTACGCCCATATGTTTGGGGACGGCGTTTCCACCTGCAAACCGACCATGCTGCACTAAAGTGGCTTCACACCGTCAAAGAAACTAACAAAAAACTTCTTCGGTGGAGTTTAGCTCTCCAAGATTTTGATTTCGACATCCAACACATCTCAGGAGCTTCTAACAAAGTGGCTGATGCACTCTCCCGTGAAAGTTTCCCAGAATCAACTGGTTAAAATCGTCCTTGAGATGTGGAAAATATTGTTAGTCTTTATGTACTTGGTAGTATATTTAGAGATGCATGTGTCTTATTAACTCTGTTTTCCTAGAGCTCCAGGAAGAAATCCCAGCCAGTGTTTCACCCTAGCTGAGATTTGGGGGGCGTGTCATAAATATAAAGGGAAGGGTAAACCCCTTTGAAATCCCTCCTGGCCAGGGGAAAGCTCCTCTCACCTGTAAAGGGTTAAGAAGCTAAAGGTAACCTCGCTGGCACCTGACCAAAATGACCAATGAGGAGACAAGATACTTTCAAAAGCTGGGAGGAGGGAGAGAAACAAAGGGTTTGTGTGTCTGTCTGTAGTCATCTCGGCCGGGGACAGAACAGGAATGGAGTCTTAGAACTTTTAGTAAGTAATCTAGCTAGGTATGTGTTAGATTATGATTTCTTTAAATGGCTGAGAAAAGAATTGTGCTGAATAGAATAACTATTTCTGTCTGTGTATCTTTTTTGTAACTTAAGGTTTTGCCTAGAGGGGTTCTCTATGTTTTTGAATCTAATTACCCTGTAAGATATATACCATCCTGATTTTACAGGGGGGATTTCTTTATTTCTATTTACTTCTATTTTTTATTAAAAGTCTTCTTGTAAAACACTGAATGCTTTTTCATTGTTCTCAGATCCAAGGGTTTGGGTTTGTGGTCACCTATGCAAATTGGTGAGGCTTTTTATCCAACATTTCCCAGGAAAGGGGGGGTGCAAGTGTTGGGAGGATTGTTCATTGTTCTTAAGATCCAAGGGTCTGGGTCTGTAGTCACCTAGGCAAATTGGTGAGGCTTTTTACCAAACCTTGTCCAGGGAGTGGGGTGCAAGGTTTTGGGAAGTATTTTGGGGGGAAGGACGCGTCCAAACAGCTCTTCCCCAGTAACCAGTATTAGTTTGGTGGTGGTAGCGGCCATTCCAAGGATAACGGGGGTAATATTTGTTACCTTGGGGAAGTTTTGACCTAAGCTGGTAAAGATAAGCTTAGGAGGTTTTTCATGCAGGTCCCCACATCTGTACCCTAGAGTTCAGAGTGGGGGAGGAACCTTGACAGTTCCCAAATTGTTCTAGACTCAGGCTAGTGTGCTCTCAGCTCCCCCCCAGTTTCTGTGCCAGCCCTTCTCCAGGTCACCACTTCTCTCCCAAGGTCAAGCTGCAGACTCCCCCACCCCTGAAACCGCTCACCATAGTCCCCAAGGGGACCCCGTTACTGCAACAGTTCTTCTTTCTGGTCACACACTACCATGGGTTAAGCGTAGCTCCTCCGCCTCCTGAAACCGCTCCTCTCTGAGCCTTCAGTACACCTGGTTCTCGTTAATCCCTCTTTCTTTTACTGCTCCCCAGTCACTTACTGCAGAAAGCGCCATCCACGGAGTGTAGTACATCCCACCTCTCCCACCAGTTGTCACCGCGTGTGGGGGAAATCAGGTTCTGGGCCTCCCCACTGACTCCCCAGCCAGCTCCAAACTGAAACTCCTTCCTACTGCCTCACCCAGCCCCTCATCCAGCCTTTGTCCAGTTCCCAGGGAGAAAGTGGCCCCAACCCCCGCCTGGGCTCAGATTAGGAAGGGCAGCTGTCATCATTTACATGGTGACCGTCAAGTATCAGCCCTCAGTGAAGTCACACCCTTACTTCCCATCACCATCTAGTATTGGTGCAATACCCCAGGGAAACGGAGGCACGCCCTGTGTTAGCAGAAGACAGTAAACTAGTAAAACCCCCATGCAACATTACCAGGTTAATACTCCCTATGCCCTCACAGGGGGTCAGAGGAAGAGGTCAGAGGGTGGACCCAATGGGTGATCAGAGGGAAGGGGTCAGAGGCCAGGTCCCATTGGGAGGGTCAGAGGGAAGAAATCTGAGGGCAGGTGGGTCCCCTTGAGGGGGTCAGAGGGCGGGTTCCAGGGGGTGTACAGAGGCGTCATGGAAAGTAGTTTAGAGCTTGTTCCCCTCATACCGCGCCGTGATTGGATGGCTTCCGATTCTGTTGGCCAATGGTCGCGGTCTCCGTAGGACAGGCGCGTCACGTGTACCTAGCGTGTGTCTGGAATCCGCCGGCGGCTCAGCTAGCGGGGCGACCCTGGTTCAAGTGTTTGAAGGACAGCTCCGTTAGCTTGTCAACGTTCTGGCGGCGCACGGGCGGGCGGGCTCGTGCTGTGATTGGTGCATCTCTCGGGGAAGCGGGGACCTGGCCGGCGCGGTTACTATGACGGCAGGCGGTGGAGTCTCCGCCTTTCCGGGCGCCGCCATCTTGTTGTTGATTCGAACGGTCAGGAGCGGGCGAGGGGGTGCCAGGACCGAGCCGGAACCGGGGGTCCCAGCGCCGCGTCCCCCGGGCGGCAGGGAGAGCCCGTCCCGGTGAGTGAGGTCGCCCGAGGGCTCAACATACACATCTTTACTAATTTAGCAGATCCATATGCACAGCTCCGAGGCGCCGGGACGGGTGGGGGAGGGGCTAGCGGGCCGGGGGGGACGCGGGGCTGGGAACGGACCGGGGCCGAGAGGCACAGTGCGGTCTTGTCTCACCGCGGCGGCGGGTGGGGATGGTTTTGCGGGGGCTTTGTTATAATGTTTCCCCAGACGTTGAAAGGACGGTTCCTTTCGTTGTTAGCACTATTTGTTTATTCAGGAGGAGGCTCTACCGGGTTTACAATCCGTGCCATGTAAATGTCAGGGACAAAACAGCGATCGTTATAACAGCGAACTTCTGTTTAACGCGACATTCTACGGGACTCTGGCCATGGGATCTCTCTGTTTGACAGGTGTTACCTTACTAGGAGCGAGCATCGTAATAACGCTGTCCTGTCTAGTGACTTATATTACATTGAGTTGAACCTCTGGTACAGAGAGGGCATGTTGATCGAATGGCAATGTTAAAAAAAAAAAAGAGACCGGTGTGCTCATTAAAGGAAGCTTTAATTCTAATAAAAGGTGCCAGCTTGACATCCTTGGAGATGCAATATGCTTGTTTGCCCATTGGGCTGGGGAATTGGACTGAGACCAACATTTGTGAACCACCAGATAGGAGTCAGGCTAGACCATGTGAGACATGGTTACTGGCTTTTGCTCAGTTCTGACCTGGACTGGATTTGAACTAGTGATGGGATCTATAACCCTTGAGAGTCTTAATGCTCTAAGCCTGCTGCCCATGTTTCTCTCTGTAAATGTGCTGTGGTATATCTGTGGTACCTTCCCAATTACCCTGTGTCATGGCATGTTGCCACCTTAGCTGCTGCTCTTCCATCCAGTCACCTGGGTTTAACTCTTCCCAAAGCTGAATCCAAAATGGCAGTTTATTTACTAATACAGCACAGATTTCATGGATGGTATGATCTTGTGTATATTGCTCTGTCTTCATTTAACAGTTTTTGTTTGTTTTGGTTGTTTTTTTTAAGAGTGAGCAAGTTAGTTTATCTGAAGTTGGCTGACAGTTTGTCATAAAAACCCCATATGCCAATATGCTTAGAGCAGGTTCTGTTTATGAGCTGTGCATATGCATCTGCTAAATTAGTAAAGATGTGTATGTTGAGTAAATGGCTCTCAGTTAGGGAATCTGTATTGCAGTTAATATGGCAAAGAGCTAGGGCTCAGATTCCTCTTTTAAAAAAATCTTTCACATCTCAGTAGTGCTAAAATCAGTCTCTTTTACCCACTTGGCAGTTTCACTGTTAAGATGACTACGTAGTTAGGGTTGAGATAGATGTCCCTAGGAGTCTGCAGCTTTCTTATGTCTTCTTCCCTGTCCCTTAGAATTCTGTAAAATATTTCTTGAGTTGTGATAGCTCAGCTCAGAGCTGAATCTTTTGTTTTCATTTCAGGGCTTTGAGTAATTAAAGTTGATGTGTTTTGGGAAAACTAAACACATGAACTGTCCATGGAGGCAACATTAGGCTGAGATTGAATTACATAAAACTCAGGGTCTCTCTTTGGTTTTTTGAGTATGCTAGGGAATGTATCTTCCCCCAAAAAGAAAAGGAGTACTTGTGGCACCTTAGAGACTAACCAATTTATTTGAGCATGAGCTTTCGTGAGCTACACGAAAGCTCATGCTCAAATAAATTGGTTAGTCTCTAAGGTGCCACAAGTACTCCTTTTCTTTTTGCGAATACAGACTAACACGGCTGTTACTCTGAAACCTATCTTCCCCCAGTATCTTCAAATGATGGTTCATACTTTCCCCATGTCCTTCAATGCAGCTTTTTACTTAGATAAGCTTCAGGCAGTCTTACACTGCTTAGGTTTGCTTCACTGGCTTACAGTTTCCTGTTTACATCTTCTGGCTTCACTTCCCATTTAAAGGTGGTAGGAGTATTTGGGACAGTATGAAATATCACCCTCTGCTCCTTCTCTGGAATCCATCACATTCCAGCTGCTTGGGGTGGTAACCACATGAATTGAAGAGGACACTGCGTGGGGAAGGCTGAAGGCTACAAGGGCAGGGGGAGATCAGAGTTACTATTGGGAGTCTCTTCTGAACAGTGTGAGATGTACCTTTCCCAGTGAGGTCCTTGGCTTGCTGCTTGCAGCAGCCAGCTCTGGTTCTTCACAACTTTCCCATGTGACAGCCTCTCCTGTTAATGAACAGTCTGTGGTTGAGATGGAGTGGGGGAAGGAGATAACCACCTGACAGTGGGCCAAGAGCCACTCAGGTGTACCTCTCCCTTGAAGCAGCATTCATCCACCAGCAACAGGCATTTGCTCAGATTCCCTGTCGCGCAGCTCTTATTTTTAGGATTAGCAGTGTAATGACCTAGCGATGCATACACAAACATCTCTTCTGCCTTGCATTTGTGCATTACTATAGGGTTTCTCAGGATATGATTCTCCAACACTAGGGCGCATGACAATACTTGGCAAATATTATTGTACTAAATTCTAGAATGTAAAATTGTTGTTCGTCTTTTGGCATTGCTTCTCCTGACAGATACTAAGAGTAAAATGACTTCCACCTTATTTTATATTGCACATTAAAACAATGTTAGAAGAATGGTAAGGTTACAAAATCAAGCATTCAGAAGTTGGGCAACACCAGCCAGACGCGACAGCAAAATGGCGGCCGTAGCCCTAGCGGGGGCCCGGTGACTGCTGCAGAGCCAGTCCCAGGCCAAACCTGAGACCCCTCACCCCCATTATTCTGGAATTTTGGAATCCACTGAAGAATATAAATTTGTGGAGACACTCATTCCACCCACCAGAATTTCTGCTCCCTCCAAACATACCCAGTACCCCATCCCGTCTAGCTGGAGAGTGCCATCAGATACTTCACCTGCCCTTCCTTCCTTTGTGAGACGTTCCTGCAGGCACAAAATTCCAGTCTATATAAGGACATCACCTGTGGCAATAGGAGGATGATTGTCATCAGGAAAATCGAAGGAGATATCTGGGCCCTGGAAGAGGAAGTTAAGGAGTTCCTCGCTTAGCTCGCTGGGAAACCACCACCTATTCAAGTCAACGAAATTACCGGCAGTTGCTGAAGGAAGACTAGCATATGGTGTAGCCAAGACATTTGGGTCAACGTTGAGTGTTGAATTTTGGGACTTGATATGTTGCTCTCATTGAAAGCAAGCTGCAACCTTCTCCATTTTCTGTTTAATTTGCAAATGTGCCAAGTTGTCAACATAACTGTTGGGCAAAATTTGAGCATTGTCCCTGGCTCTGGGGGTCTACTGCAGTGGTTCTCCACTTATTTATTATTGTGGGCCACATATGCAACCCACAATGTGTTACCTGGCCACGGGGGTCGGGTGGCAGGGCAGCGGCAGCCCTGAGCCCAGACCACCGCCTCCCATGGGGCCGGCTGGCTGTCCGGACCCCCCTCCCCTTCCCCTCACCCCATGTTGGCTGGCCTTTAGCACACAGCTGAGCTGGGTCACAGCTGTGTGCTAATTGGGCCGCATGTAGCCTGCAGCCCGCTGGTTGAGAACCGCTGGTCTACTGTGTAACAGCTCAGCAAAGCTGTACTCATTAGTTTATATAATGTGATGACTGGCATAAGGATGGCTACTTCTGTTCATGTGTTCCCACATTCTCTGAAAAGGAGTCTTGCCTCAGAAAACCCCCCAAAACAACAGAGTAAATTGTAAGGGTCCTTGGCTAGTTCTCAGATGGGCGGCCTAGAGAAAGGGAGAGTGTGAGGAAAATACAGCAGAAATCTCTGTGGGAATCCTATCAAAAACTTCGATTTACAGTTGTCATGAAGAATAGGTTGTTGCTGTCTAGAAACAGAAGGAACCTAGTCCAAGGTATGGAAAAAGTGGCTCTGGCTCAAGTAGGGAGCAGGCTGCTAACAGTGTTCTCACTGTCCTTGATGTGACTGAAGTGCGAAGCTGGAGGCTGGCCAGTGTCCCTTTTTAGGATTGCTACGACTGCTACCAGGGGTAAGGCTAAAAGCTGGAGATTGCTAGCCATGGCCGCTCCAAGCCCTGCTTTCTAGACCCCTTTCACAAGTAGTGCTTGTGCTGCTCTGTTGCTCAGATGGGGCAGAGAGACATTCTGCTCAGGACATTCAGAATTGTAAGTCACTGTTACCCCTCTGCCTCAGCAAGTGAGAGCTTTGCTGCTGCTAAGCTGTGCGTGAGCTTCCTGACACTCCAGCTTGTCTGATTGCCAGCAAACTCCTCGAGGCTCTGCCAGTCTGAACCTTGCCTTTGCAGGCAACATTCAGTGAGCGCCAGCTCCCCAGAGACATCTCCTTGCAGTGTCCAGTTCCTCTCACTGGACACTCACAGAAAGTAAGTTCACTGTCCCCAAAGAGACAGAGCACACCCCAGACCGTTCGTTTTGTTGAGGACTCACACTTGCCTTAATATAGCAGCGCTGGGATGATTTATAGTAAAACTAAGAATACCCTTATTAACCGAGAACAGAGATTTAAGTGACACTAAGCAAAAAAATAAAAAGAGGTCTACTTACAGACAGAACAAAACATGCTTTCTAGTGACTAAAACTTAATTCTAGCAAGTTATGTCTTTGCCTAAAATAGTTGCTCGCTTACAGCAAATTCAGGAGCTCCTCCCCTTCAGGCTAAGAGGATCCAACCTTCACAGGCTCTGAGGGTGCTGTTCCATATGTCTCCTAAGTGGTGGATAACTAGAATGTCTTGTTGCCTCCCCTTATGTTTTCCAGAGTCCATTATCTTTGTCTCAAGAGCCAGGAAGACTTCCTGTGGGTTTCAGACTTGGAACCCTGGTGGTGTGTTTACTAAATTGATTCCTCTGTTGCTTGTTAACTTGGTTGCCTTGTTTATCTTGTATATAATGTACTTTCTTTGTCCTCTGCCTGTAATCCAGCTGGTCAGACAGCTAATCCACATTGCTTTGTGTAGGCCAGGCTGGGTTGCCTCCCAAGCACATTTTTAAGAACACTTTTTTAGCACACCCATATAACTCTTTACACACAACCTGTGCATACAACATGCAGGGATTTTTCAGGACCAGCATGTCACCAGTTTAAATCTGATACCTTATGTGACATTTTAGAGACATTTTTATGACAACAGTTTGTTGGGGTAGTGAGCATGTCAGGCCTGAGATGAGTTACAGTATGGTGTGCCCTTTGCCAGTGGGCATTGAAGGCCTCCTGGGGACACAAGTAGCAACTCTTGTTTGTTTCTCAGCCTTCTGAGTGATGCTCTTTGGAAACTAATGCTTTTCTTGTGAGTGCAGTTCCTTTAGCTTAAGTGCTAGTTGTCAGTGCTTCCTGTGCAGACACTATCAGCTGTTACCTAGTTCTGGTCTACACTACAGACCTTGTCAGCATAACCACATTGTTTGGGGTGTGAAAAAGCCACCCCCCGATTGATGCAGCTATACTTACCTAATCACCTGTGTAGACAGCATTCTGTTGACGAGAGAGCTTCTCCCACCAACATAGCTTCTGCCTCTTGGAGGTGGATTAACTATGCCAATGGGAGAACTCTGTCAGCATAGAGCATCTTCATTTAAGCACTAGTGCAGTGTTTTAAGTGTAGACATGCCCTCAGAGTGCACAGAGAGAATGAAGTTTTGGAGGACTAAGTCAGGTTAAATTGACTTGTTTCTGTGGGCTTGTGTACACACACAATTGTACCGCTTTAACTCTACCAGTAGTTTACTAAATTTAACCAGTATAGTTAAAGTGCTACAACCTCTCTGTCCCTCTAGGTGTGGACGTGGTTCTATCAGAGTAAAGGTGCTTCTACTGGTATATCTAGTCTTGTAAGGAAAGGAGAATAGATTATACTAGGCTTTGTCTACACTACCAAGTTTTGTCGACAAAACTTATGTTGACACCCAAAAGTTGACAAAACAAAAATAGCCTAAGGGTGTTCACACTTGCTCCCTCTGTCAGCAGATCATGTCCACATTGTAGGCACCATCATCGACAGTGTGAGCAATGCACTGTGGGTATGTATCCCACAGTGTGGTGTTGTGGGAAGGCGGAGCTGATCGCTGTGCATCTTGGGAGGATTCCCTCTGAGTTCTCCCACAGCCTCCTCGGCTGCCTGGAGTGGCATCATGAATAGCTCTGGGAGCGCTCCATGCTGAGGAATGTCAGAGCAGCACAGCAGTCTCTTCTTCCTGTGTCCCTGCGACAGCAATCTGTCTGCCACTGTGTTCCTAGTGCAGGGCAGAACCGGAGCATTCCAATGATTTGCTCTTTGTTCCCCAAATGGAACAGCACACTCAGTTGTCAGATACTTCCCGCAGCTTTGAAAGGGGAGGGATGCATGCCTGCAGGGCAGCGGAGATCAAAACACTGAGCAGAGCGATCAGGGCGGGCAATGTGGGATACTGGAGGAAGCCAGTTCTGTTGACAAAACAACCAGCGGTGTCTACACTGGCTCTTTGTGGACAGTAAAGGGAGGGGAAAAGAGAAAAGTCTCTCATAGGGGTGGAAGTTTTTTGTTGCCAAAACCGGGCATTTTTTCCAACAAAAGTCGCACTGCAGTGTGTACTCTCTCACTGTTTTGTCACCAAAAGGCAGGTTTTGGCAACAAAACTTGGTAGTGTAGATAAAGCCCTAGTGTAAGACACCTTTATACTAGCATAACTGCATCCACAGTAGGACTTGTAAGGGTGTAACTATTTGTTGAAATCCTACTCCTAAGTCCTAACCAATATGTTATACCAATACAAAGCCTGCATGTGGGCCAGGTAAGTGGTGTAAAGCAGTCTGCAAGGTCCCAGGCTGTTCCTACATGCCCAGTAGGATGTCACTACATTTGGCAGAGAATAGTGTGAGTGGTTGCATCCCAGCAGACTATCGCTGTGGAGTGTGGCTGTGAACTGGCCATGTGTAAACACAGGGGAAAGTATGGTCTTAAACCTTACCAATCCAATGGCCTGTTACGCAGCTAGAGCGCAAATGAAATAGATGTTCCTCTAGTTTAAAATATCCACTCCCTTCCCCACAAAACTGTTTTTTCAGGCCAACTTCCTGCCCCCTCCGGACTGTGTTGGCTTGGCTTTGCATTCTGGCAAGTATTCACTGAAAGAACTTGCATGGCTTACTGAAGATACCTGTTTTGCTTTACACAACATGAGCATTTGCACATGTAGATGCAGCGAACATTCAGCAATGAGAAAATTGTAGCTTCTCTTCTTAGTTAAATTACATGCTAAGAGGAGCTATCAGCCGTGTATATCGTGGGTTACTCTCCAAATCACCCCTCTTCCTTGGAGGAGGCTGCAGTGATATCCTAAAATGCAAAGATAAGTCCAGTCCCTCTTTATAGTTGTTGCTTAAATATAATCAAATAGGAGCGCACCATCTTGACAATGTGACCTAGTTGGAGATTCACTCGGGAAATGCAGTTCAGCACGAGGGTGCTTGAGAGATGCGATGCTTCCAGGGTTTGAATAGTAATTCTGTTGTGTTTGAACAATTCTGGTTAGTGGGATGGTGGGTGAACCACTTCTAAATCACCCTACAATGCTAACTCTAGAACTAGGCAATAATTTGGGTATTTTTTTCTGTTTTGTGAGTTTAGCATGAGTGAAAGTTGCTGGCTTGACAGCCCTTCTGACTGAAGGTCTTTAGTCACAGATGAGATGAATCAAGCAGAGGGGCCAGGCAATGTTCCTCCACACTGCTCTACCAGTGTACCACAGTCTTCTTCCTCTAGGGTGAGAAGTAAATTCAAGCTCCAAGACCCATTTAGTCCTTGGCCCTTGATCCAGCTTACCAGTGGTTTTTGTGATTCGGGCACTTGTTTGCTAGAAACTGGCTGTCAGCACAGACTTGAGTGATAAATATTTCCGTTTTTCCACTGTATGCATCCGATGAAGTGAGCTATAGCTCACAAAAGCTTATGCTCAAATAAATTTTAGTTTCTAAGGTGCCACAAGTACTCTTCTTTTTATAATAAATATTGTTACCACAAATTCTTAGATAGTAGTGGTGCTTCATAGACAAGTAGAAAAGAAATGAGTTTCTGCCCTGTGGCACTAGCAGCCACCACTATTTTGAAATACACTAGGTAATGACCAAAGAAGGCAGTAAGCACCAGGAGAGCTTCTATAGGATGGGGAGAGAGGCAGTGCAACATTCTCTACAGAGAATGCTGCCCTGTGACTTTCATAACAGCTGACCTGTAGGGGATTTAATTGCTGATCTAAAGGTGAGAGCCATGCTCTTGCTTTTTCTCTTGCTGTCAGATGCTGAACTGCATTTTCTATGTTTCAGCCTCATCAGAGTGGATATCTGGGAAGTATCTATAACATGGGAGCTTCAGCTGAGATTGGAGTGCTGTTCATGGACGATATCAAAATAGTGATGGGTATTTCTGAAAAGTTTTAAAAATTAAGGCAAATAAGATCTGCATGGGGAACAAATATTTAATAATGGGCTCTGCAGACCAAGGTATATAACATGATCTAGTGGCTGAAAGTTGAAGCTAGACAAATTCAGATTGGAAATAAGGCCTAAATTTTTAGCAGTGAGGGTAATTATTCATTATACCAATTTACCAAGGCTTATGGTGGATCCTCCCCCATTGACAATTTTTAAATCAAGATTGGATCTTTTTCTAAAAGCTCTGCTCTAGGAATTTTTGTGGGGCAGTGTCATAAATATAAAGGGAAGGGTAAACCCCTTTGAAATCCCTCCTGCCCAGGGGAAAGCTCCTCTCACTGGTAAAGGGTTAAGAAGCTAAAGGTAACCTCGCTGGCACCTGACCAAAATGACCAATGAGGAGACAAGATACTTTCAAAAGCTGGGAGGAGGGAGAGAAACAAAGGGTCTGTGTCTGTCTGTAGTCGTCTTGGCCGGGGATAGACCAGGAATGGAGTCTTAGAACTTTTAGTAAGTAATCTAGCTAGGTATGTGTTAGATTATGATTTCTTTAAATGGCTGAGAAAAGAATTGTGCTGAATAGAATAACTATTTCTGTGTATCTTTTTTGTAACTTAAGGTTTTGCCTAGAGGGGTTCTCTATGTTTTTGAATCTAATTACCCTGTAAGATATCTACCATCCTGATTTTACAGGGGGGATTTCTTTATTTCTATTTACTTCTATTTTTTATTAAAAGTTTTCTTGTAAAAAACTGAATGCTTTTTCATTGTTCTCAGATCCAAGGGTTTGGGTCTGTGGTCACCTATGCAAATTGGTGAGGCTTTTTATCCAACATTTCCCAGGAAAGTGGGGGTGCAAGTGTTGGGAGGATTGTTCATTGTTCTTAAGATCCAAGGGTCTGGGTCTGTAGTCACCTAGGCAAATTGGTGAGGCTTTTTACCAAACCTTGTCCAGGAAGTGGGGTGCAGGGTTTTGGGAAGTATTTTGGGGGGAAAGATGCGTCCAAACAGCTCTTCCCCAGTAACCAGTATTAGTTTGGTGGTGGTAGCGGCCAGTCCAAGGACAACGGGGGGAATATTTTGTACCTTGGGGAAGTTTTGACCTAAGCTGGTAAAGATAAGCTTAGGAGGTTTTTTCATGCAGGTCCCCACATCTGTACCCTAGAGTTCAGAGTGGGGGAGGAACCTTGACAGGCAGTTTTCTGGCCTATTATATAGGAGGTCAGGGTTGATAATCACAGTGGTCCCTTCTGTTTGATTCTCAGCTCTTTGTTGTCTGTCTATTCATGGAAGTTCTGCGTACATGCTTGTAGCTCTGGTCTTCTCAGATCCGTACTGGAAGTGCTGCTACAGCAGTCTGCTGATGCCCAGTCTGTCAAAATGTTACCCTAAATGCAGTATTGTTTTAGTCAGACCCTCAAGGAGAAGGAACGTCTCTTGAAATCAGGCAGAGTGAGCTAATAACAAATGCACAGATCTTGCACAGATTCTGTTGGGTGGATGGGACCTGGCCGTGCTTCTACAGTCACCCGTATATAGTTTCTTGTTATTTACATTCACAAACACCAGAGTTGTTGCCTTTGCTTGCCTTGGCTCAAGTTCTGTACGTTTTGTTCATACACAGTATACTTAACTGGCATCTGTCCAAGGTGGATTGTTTTAAAAAATCTGATTTTAAATGCATTTTTAAATTGAGTTAAAAAACAAACAAACGCTAAACCTGTTTAAAACTAAATTTGAAGTTGCCAACCTTTAAACAATTTAACAAAGAGGGAACAATGAACACTCGTAAAATTTAACTAATGATTTGAAAGCTGCTTTTTTCTGTACAGAATCAGATGGAAAACATCTTTAACTTTTGAGGTCAAGCTTTGTAAATATGGCACAATATCTGATGCACTGCATTCAGCATCTAGATCACTTTCAGTCTTTATAATAGAGATAATATTAGTGCTTTTTTCTAAATGTCAGTACTTTCAGTTTCTGTTCCATGGAAAAGCTTTTTCCTTAACTACTTTAGGTTTCAATTTAGCAGAAATCTCTAGTTTAGTTTTTGCAATCTGTTCATCAGTCATCTAACCTTCTCAAGATTATAGCTGCTTCTAGTGGAGATTTCAGTGGGGGGAAAACTTTGGCAGTTTTATTCAATTAATAAAAAAAATTCAAACTTGTTTTGCATTTTTTTAAAGTTTAATTTCAATTTCCAAATGCACCTTGAGTCAAATCATGAGTAAAACATTAATTATATATTAAACAGCATGATGAATGATATATTTTCTATAGCAGATCAGACTCGTGGTCCCTCTAAGACCAGACAGTTTCTTCCTAAACCCTGCAAATTAAAAGTTAGTGTGTATTGTGGAGCATGGGGGTTTATATCCCTTCTGAGCTATTGCTGTCTTTGTTAATCCTTTCTAATGTAACTCTCGATTTTATCATCTGTATAAATGCTCAATCCTTTAGAGTCGTCTTAAGCTCTTGGTCTCAATATCCTATGGCAATGAATTCTACAGGCTAATTGAGCTGTATGTGTAAAGTGTTTTGTTTTACCAGTTCTAAGTTTGCATTTAATGTTTTTCCGTTTCATTCTTCTATTATGAGGGAGGATAAGGGCCTGATATACCTTTTCTGTACCTTTTGTTATTTTATATGCTGCTTTCATGGCCCTCTTATTTGTTGTCTCTAAACTAGATAGCCTGTCTTTTCAATCTCTTGTCATTCAGAAGCCTTTCCAGTCACTAATTGTCCACCTCTGAACCTCTTCTATTTCTGCAATCCTTTTTTGTGATGTGGTAAGCAGAACTGCACACAGTATTCCAGGTGAGGGCCTTGATATTGTCTCTGTTGCTCTTTTAGTAAAAGAAGACTTGGAAGAAGGTGAGACTGGGCTGAGACATTGTGCCTATCACTTTTGGGCCACTAGTTGAATTTAAACTTTAGTTGATAGTCATGGAAAATCATTGCACATCTGTTCAGCTTCTGTGAACTGAGGGAGCAAGCAGTTTCTGTTCAGAGGGCTATATCACAGATGGCACTAAACTCTCAGCAGAGAAGCCAATGATAACCTTTCAAGTGTAGACAAGCCCTTAGAGAAGAGAACTCAAAAAAAAAGTTTGTCCTTTCTTACTAGATGTTGTAATCTTCTATTTTCCATGCTGTTTAAACAGGAGGAGCATCTATTCCCCACCCTGAGACCTATCCATTCTGATCAGGATCTTGGCTTATGAGAGAAATGTCTGTCACTGTCCCGGGAAGCTTCACCTATGTTCCCCCTCCTGGGTCTAGCAAAGGCACCCACTGTAGGCTTCCGGCTCCTCAGCTGTCACCTCTCTTGTGGGGAGACCTTCTCTCACCCCCCTTCTGGCTCTCCAGGCTGCACAGTTCCCTGTTACACTGCGAATTCCCCAGCAAGTCAGACTACCTAAGCAGGTCTGCTTTGCTTTCTCCTCAGAGACTATAAACAGTATAGTTGCCCACAATTATGTTACCCCACAGCTCTTTCTAAACAAGCACATTTATTTTTAACATGAAAGCATTAGCAATAAACAAACCAACACACATGTCAATAATCACCCCCACATCTAACAAGGGCTCCAGTAGGTGAACAGTTCTTTAAACCTCAATAGAGGTTTTTCTGTGGTTACTAATTCATAACAGCTGTTAGCTCAGAACAATCACATCCATGAGTCTGAGTCCCTCCTTTTACAGTCTGTCTTTGATCTACAAAGACCTTGAATAGGTAATTAGCCAAACAGTGGTTCTCTCTGCAGGCTGTAGCTTTAAAAGGTTGGGTCTGCCTTCCTCTTGCCCTTCCTGGGAAACCCACTTATTTTGTTTCTTCCTAAAGTGCCTTCTTGTCTGGTACATTAAGATATAGTTTTTTGAAGCTCATAATACTTTCCAGCATTTGTTTACAATGTTTCTGTGTTCCCTGTAAGCTGCGTGCTTGGGTGCCTGTGCAGGAGAGATTCAAATGCTGCCCAGCTGATTAGAGAGCGTGCACAGTTGGCAGCATGTGTTCAGGTGCCCCTCCCCCCATGTTGCTCCATCCATCTGGCTGTGCAGAGCAGAGTAGGGGTGCTGATGTCAGGGTGTCTCCCCGCCCCGTACCCCATCTCTGCAGAGCTGGGCAGAGGGGACAGCGTGGCTCAGGAGGACTCTGAGCTGCTGAGATCTGAATGGTGAGTGACTGAGTGCCTTTCTTAAAGAGACAGTGCACTGTTTCTGAGATTTCACCAGCAGCCAGCTCACACAGTCTCTGTCTGTTACACACACACTCTCTCTCTCCCCCATGTACCCCATCCCCACAGAGCAGGGGAGGGGAGGCAACAGGGCTCAGGACGGAGTAGAGGAGCTTTCTGTGAGTATCTTAGAGACCATGCACAGCTTTTCCCCATCAGCCAGCGCACGTGCACACAGTGTCTCTGTGACACACTCACCTCCCAACAGATACTAGTAGTATTGTTGTGGTTACTTCTTGGTACTTCCTGCAATACACATATATTCTCTGTAATTCTATTCTTTCGAAGTGTGTTATTTTAGTGTTTTGACTGGTCTATGCATGTCATAATTTTTATTTCTCTCTTACACTTAAATTGAATTCTTTGGGTAGTGAGTTCTAAAATGTCTAACCTGTCCTGGCTGGAGTAATTATCCCTATGGTAACTTTTTAAAAAATATATATTATATCTAGGTTTTTTGTTTTTTGTGATGGTGCACATGCACACGTTACCTCGGTGCACATAACAAATTTTATTCCACACATGGACGGAAAAATTTAGAGGGAACATTGCCATGTGCCCCTCTGGCCGCCCCCAGGGAAGTTACATACAATCTAACAACAACATGTAAACTTTGCATTTATAATACATTGGATTCCATAGCTAGTTCAACTGAAATCAATAATTTGTCCCAAAGATATTGCAAGAAATGGCCATATCAGTTAGTCTATATTTATCCCATGGGAATGACAGAGAGAGAGGCTACAGCCTAAATGTTCTGAGTTACTGCAGGGTGCAGTGGGAGCTGAAGGAGTGCTATTTCAGAGAAGCATAGCTGTGTGGGGCCACTTAGATGGGTGAGTAAACACTGAGTTGGAAAAAGTGCACTGGCATGGCAGGGTATACGTTGGGGCACTTGCTATCTAACTACAGTGGTGTGAGGAGTGTTGATAGAACTCTGGCTGGAGTATTAAAAGGGCTGTTCCCTTGGGAGGGTGAATAAACAGGCAAGAGCGTGAGATGCATGTGTAAGGGCCCCCGATGACCCCAGGGCTGAAGCCCTGTGTCATGGAGTCACCAGGGCGATGCTCTGGAACTACTCCATACGAAGCCAGTCAGGACTTTGGGGGAAGCATGCCTCCTCTCTCTGAGCATACTGTCTCCAAAGCAAGCAACTTACACAGCTTCGACTTTACTGGTTCAGACCTCTGAGCATTCAGCATCCCGTTCCACGTGTGCTTCCCACAATGAGTCCGCCTGAATGGGGCTCCTGGGGAAGCCAGAGGGCCCTGAATCCCAACTCCGCAGTCAAACATGACTCTCAGCCAGTTGGTAAAACAGAAGGTTTATTAGTCAACAGGAACACAGCGTAGAACAGAACTTATTAGCACAGAAATCAGTGACTTTCAGCCAAGTCCATCTTGGGGGGGGGAGGGGAGCCCAGAGCCAGGACTCTGGCTCGCCCCCTGCTCCCCAAGCCAGCTGAGACTGACTCGCTTCCAGCTGCCTGGCCCCTGCCCTGCCTGTTGCTCCTCCTCCGGCCTTTGTCTCACTTCCTGGGCCAAGAGTCACCTGGTCGCATCCCCCTCCTGGGTCTCGGGTTACGAAGGGGTGGCCATAGCATCTATGCAGGCAGCTGGAGCAGCTTCTGGAAAAGTCACACACCCTTATTCCCACCACCTAGACGTTGGTGCGATACACAGGGGAACTGAGGCACACACAGCATTCATGGAAAACAGTAAGTATCACATAGGGTCACATACAACATAACGGGGAAATCCCCACTTTGTGTCACCCTGTCAACAAGGAACACTTCCCCTCCTCCACCACCTCCTGTGCACGTCTGTCTTTAGAGCCCAGACTGTTAGGCTGAAGCACTGCAGGCAGAAGATAGCAAATGAATGCAGTACTAGTGCCTGACTTGAAACTTGTATAGCTTATGGTTCAGTAAATACCAAACTTAATTGTTCTTCATTATGAAACATTTACTATCTTGCTCAGCTTGTAAAACTTTGAAGAGTCTCCTCTCTTGTGCTGTTACTCAGGTGAAACAGCTGCAGACTAAGGACTGTCGCTTTTGGGCCCACTGAGTCGTGGGATCGCATTATTATGGAAGTCTGGGATGACAAGCAGTGGCTGCAGAACTTTCGGATGAGGAAATCCACCTTCCTGGAACTGTGTGCTGAGCTCACTAGAGTCCTGTGGCACAAGGACACCCAAATGAGAGCTGCCCTCTTGGTGGAGAAGTGTGTGGTGATTGCAGTATGGAAGCTGGTGAATTCAGACTTCTACTGGTTGGTCGCAAATCAGTTTGGAGTTGGGAACTCGACTGTTGGGGCTGCATTAATGCAAGTGTGCAGGGCTGTAACTCTGGGAAATGTGCGTGAAATAGCGCATGACTTTTGTAGCGCATGTGCGTGAAATAGCACATGGAGGGGCAATAGATGGCATGCATATTCCAATTTTAGCATGGGACCACCTTGCGACGGAGTACATCAATAGAAAAGGGTATTTCTCCATGGTATTGCAAGAGCTTGTGGATCACTGCGGGCATTTCACTGACTTCAGTGTGGGGTGGTTGGAAAGGTTCATGACACATGTATCTTTAGGAACTCCAACCTGTACAGAAAGCTGCAAGCAGGGGCTTTCTTTCCAGACCAGAAG
The DNA here is from genome assembly GCF_965140295.1 of Lepidochelys olivacea. Classification (NCBI taxonomy): domain Eukaryota; kingdom Metazoa; phylum Chordata; order Testudines; family Cheloniidae; genus Lepidochelys; species Lepidochelys olivacea. The sequence continues at coordinate 51,644,409 of NC_140417.1, forward strand.
ATTACCATGGGGGATGTTGAAATGTCCACAGTGATCCTGGGAGACCTGGCGTACCCTTTAATGCCACAGCTCATGAAGTCTTACATGGGCAACCTGGGTAGCAGTAAGCAGTTCAACAATAGGCTGAGTAGGTGCAGGATGACCAGGGAATGTGCATTTGACAGATTAAAGGTGTGCTGGTGATGCCTTTATTGCAGGTTAGACCTCCATGAGAATAATATTCCCATGGTCATAGCTGTATGTTTCACGTTGCACAATATTTGTGAAGGAAAGGGTGAAAAATTTGCTCGGGGTTGACTGCTGAGGCAAAACGCCTGGCTGCTGCTTTTGAGCAGCCAGATACAAGGGCTAGTAGAGGGGCACAATGGGGGCAATTTGAATTAGAGGGGCTTTGATGGAGCACTTTGAAGATGAGAACCAGTAATGTATGTTGCTATGCTCTGGATTGCAATGCTTAATGAAATTGAGTTTTGTAAGGAAGCACTCGAGATTTTTGTGGCCTAGATTTAATGTAAGCAAGTGATTTAACTGCTTGTGTATCTGTTGCTGCTATCTGCTATCACAATTTGCAGGAAACAGAGTTCTTATAATTCAAAACACCTCACAGACACGCAATTTCTGGAGGGGAGAGGAAGTACCAGGGGAGGGCTGACTTTCAGAGCTGTGCGTAAGTCCAGCTATCATTTGAAAAGGTGTCCGGAGGTGGAGTGAACGGGACAGGAAGAAGTCCCACACAGCGGAAAGGAATTTGCGGGTGGAGTTTGGGGAGGGCATGGGAAAGAATTCTGAATGTGCTGAAGGAGAGGGTGGGCACGCATCTGCTCTGTCTGGAGGGTTATGAGGAACCGTTTGCTTCTCCATAACTTTAATCATCCTCTTGGTTGCATCCCTAGCGTAGGCCTGCCTTTCGATTTCCCTCCACTGCCTGCATTCCCTTTTTTCTGCATCTGAGCATTGCATCACCTCCTGGAACATGTCTTCCTTGCTCCATCTTGGGCGTTTTCTTATCCAGCAGAGATGCCCCGCCGATGTGTAGGGAGTGCCTCTGAAGGCCACATCTGCAGAAGCACAAGGAAAATTATACAGAAGCATGATTGTTAAGTAGCATGGGGCACGGGTCACTTGCTGGAGGATTCTCTGCTCCTTGAAGTCTTTAAACTACTATTTGAGGACTTCAATAGCAGAGATATAGGTGTGAGGTTTTTTGCAGGAGTGCTGGGTGAAATTCTGCGGCCTGCGTTGTGCAGGAGGTCAGATTAGATGATCATAATGGTCCCTTCTGACCTAAATATCTATGAATCTAAGTATATGCACAACATTGAAACAGTACAGTAAAATACACGTCTAGTACCATATCAACCACTTTTTCACTGACCTGTGACAAGCACGCATGCGGGCGAACACCCCAAGCATGGTGAGTTTACCCTGGGGTGGGGGGCATTGTATGTGGGGAGAAAAGCAATATGAAAGGGTCGTGGAGCAGTTGACTAGGGACAGTATTCTAAATTTTCCCACCCTTTTCCACAGGCAGGTGTCATTATACTAGATATCTCACTCCTGAGAGTAAGTAGGAGCAAGGGTGCATCTACTGCATACTTGCAGTTTCTTCCCTGATCTCTATGCTGCTCGCCTATGTGCCTCTTTGGTCCCTGCATAAGTGATTGCAGAATGGCACGGGAAACTTTGCTTCAATGGGGGAAGGAACAAAGCAGTTCTGTCAAGGAACTTTCCTCCAGGAAAGTTTCTTTGAGATCTCTTCGGAGGATTCCTGTGAAATCTTGGTGTGCATCAACACCCTGTTCCGCCATACTGCTTAGCTGCATGGGGAAATGTCCAGCACACAGAAAACCGGCCAACCTTGTACATTTCTATGCCTTCAACCCACCTCCGCACTTCACAAAGCAAAACCACTTACCCAGGGGTCTCCTCTTCTGCTTCTTTCTCACCAAAGTGTGACTGCTGAGACTGGTTAGACACCTCCGGAGTGGAGAACAGCTCCTGACTGGACACACCACTGGGCAACATTGCTGTGGGTTCCACATGGTCATCTGCCTCCCCCTCTTCGTCAATGACTTCGTTTTCTAGATTAGGTCCACTTTCTGCTGGCTCCTGCCCTGCCGAAGTATCCACAGGGAGGTGGGGTCGCCGCTGAGGATCGTGACCAACTCCTTATAGAAATGGCAGGTCTTCAGCACAGCACCGGAGTGATGGTTTGTCTCCCTTGCATTCTGATATGCCTGCCTCAGCACCTCAATCTTTGCTCTGCACTGCAGTGTGTCCTGATCATAGTCTTTTTCACACAAGCTTTGCGAAATCGGCCCGTATCAATATTCTTATGACTGGAGTGCAGCTGGGACTGCACAGCTTCCTCTTCCCAAATACAGAGCAGATCCAACAGCTCTCCAGTGCTCCAAGCAGGAGAGTATTTGCCGTGTGGAGCTGCCATTGTCAGCTGGGAAGATGTGATGTGAGCTCTCTATGCCGAGCAAACAAAAAGTGAAATTTCACTGGGGCTTTGAAGGAGGAGGGGCCAATGGTTGCTTATCTGTCTGTAGGGCAGCGGAGTTGGAGCTGCTGACCAGAACAGTCAGGATCGGCATTGTGGGACACCTTCTGAAGGCCAGTTAAATCAATAAAATCAAGCATGGTGTCTACAGTGGCACTTTGGGGACAAAACTTTTGCGTAAAAAAAACCCCTGTGACTCTCGTCGAGGTTTTATTTTGTCACCGAAACTGAGGAGTTTTGTCGCCAAAAGTGGCATTGCAGAGTGTACACCTCCACTGTTTCGTCTCCAAAAGCTGCCTTTTGTGGAAAAAACTCTACAGTTTAGAGAAGGTCTTAGCCTCAGATTGTCACTGGGTTCCATGGATATGGATTGGGGAGTTCACACCTCCTTGTAGCTATTGGCTTCGATAATCAGCACTTTATCATGGTGAAGGGAAATCACAGCCCTTCTGTCCCAGCCCACCCTCTCCTTAGAACTTGTCTACATGGGGAAGTAATCCTGGGATCAGGTAGTGGTGTGAATTTAAAGTGGTATAGTTACACTGGTATAACTGCCCATGTGGACATTCTTATCCAAATTCTGATAAGGCATTCTGACTGGGAGAACTCTTTTCCTACAAAGGAATGAGAGCAGCATGATAGTTGCATGTAGAGATACGAACTGCAACATTTCACAGCATTCTCTGTAGATTAATGGGGGAGGGTTTGGAAGTGGTGGTTCATGTCAAGGAAGTTCCGGCCCAGGAAGCTTTCAAACAGTCCTTCCTTTCCTCATGAATGTCATCACGTTGCCACCCTGTGATAGTAACTGGATGATGGGTAACACTTACAAGGCGCTACTTGCTAACCTTTGTCAGCCAGTGCTTATCAATAGGATGTTTCATACCAGCATAGGCATCTATGTTCTGTGTCCAGTGGCTTTTTCGACATCAAGGAAAGGACCTCCAGTACATTCTGCCTGGTTTCATTTAGAGTCATCTGTGTGTATGTGAACTTGTATGTCAGTTTGGCTGAGTGGTTCTCTAGGCCTTTTTGGAGATGTCACAGTCATATAGGAACTCTGTGTTGCCTAGCTCAGACCTTATCACTCTCCTACACAGTCCCTATGCTCCTCAAGTCCAGCAGGAGAGGGACTAAAGCTTACTGAGAGCAGAGGCAGGATCGAGGATGGCTAGATGGAGAGTGAAGAGAGGCGGTTGTGTGAGGGAGAAGGTGATGATTAAGGATACAATGAGGTCATGAGTTTCCAGGACCTCCGTGACTTTTTCTAGGGCAGGGCTGGAGCTGCTGTCAGCCCTGTGGCTGCCAGAACAGTGGATCAGAAGCCAGCCCTGGTCCACCAGCCATTGGAGCTGCCCACATGGCTGGAGCAGCTACAAGCCCTGGCAGTGCTCTGTTTTTGTGTGTCACCCACCCACCCCCCTCCTGGGTGTTTTTAATAAAAGTCAGGAACAAGTCACAGGTTTCCGCCAATTTTTGTTTATTGCTTGTGACCTGTCCCTGACTTACAAAAAATACCTGTGACAGAATCTTCCTTAGTGATGTTTTAAATGCCCTCGCCTCCAAAGGGCTGAGCTGCTCATTTGCCAGCAGATTGTGGGGTTTTTGGTCACGTTTAACTCACTTGCCAGTGTAAGCTGAACTGGGAGCTGTCCAGTAGTCCATTTTTTCTTAAGTGTTTCTAATGTGCTCAATGCTTTACTCTGTGGGTGCTGATGGACTGTCTTGTGATATTGTGTGTGCACAGGCCTGAACTAGTGTAACTTCTTTTGTTTCATCAAAATGTATAGCTTTTGAGGTCACTCTTCATTGAGTGCATTGTAGTTTGGTTAGTAGGGATACTAGAATTGACCTTGGTAGGTAGGTGTCCACAAGCACACTTATAGTCATGTATGCACAGTCCTGTGGTGAGGGCATGAAAACAGCAACAGGAGCAAAATAATAAAAAATATTAGATTTTTCATTATCTTGAGTTAAAAAAATCACACTATCAATTTCTCATTTAGGCTATACTTAGGGTTACATTTAGTGTATTGCGCAGCAGAATTGAGCATTGTTCCAGATCCGTTACAAGTAATTACGGTGGCACAGGCTGTCTTGCTTAGCATAGGTTTATAAATAGGAGTTTCCGTTGCTCAAGATGATGCCCCTGTTCTTTCCATTTTTTGAAAGCAGTGTTCTCCAGCCTTTTTACACACATCACTTTTTGAATTTAAGTGCAACCCAGGATCTACTCCACCTGTTCCCCGAAGGCCCACCCTGCTCCATCTTCCCCTCTCTCTGTCGCTCGCTCTCCCTCACCCTCACTCACTTTCCTTGAGCTAGGACGGAGTTGGGAGGGGGTACAGGCCCTGGGCTGGACCAGGGGGTTCGGAGTGTAGGAGGGGGCTCCGTGAGCCTGGGGCAGGGGCTTGGGTGCAGGAGGGGGTAAGGGGTACAAGCCCTGGGAGGGAGTTTGGGTGCAGGAGGGGGTAGGGGGTGTGGGCTCTGGGAGGGGACCCAGGGCTGGGGAAGGGGTTTGGAGTATAGGAGGGAGTATGGGGTGCTGGTTCCAGGAGGGGGCTCAGGGCTGGGGTGCAGGCTTCCGCTGGGTGGCACTTACCTCAGGCGGCTCCCGGCTGGCGCAGCGGGGCTAAGCCCCTGCCTGCCACAGCCCCACACCACTTCTGGAAGGAGCCAACACGCCCCTGCAGCGGGGCATGTTGCTCTGCATGCTGCCTGTTTCTGCAGGCACCACCCCTGTAGCTCCCATTGGCTGTAGTTCCCCATTCCTTGACAATGGGAGCTGTGGGGGCAGTGCTTGTGGGCAGGAGCAGCACGCAGAGACCCCAGCCTCCCCCGGGGCTGCGCTAGCTGCTTTTGGGAGTAATCTGGAGCCAGGGCAGGCAGGGAGCCTTCCGGAGGCTGGAGATCACGATCGACTGGTAGAGTCTCCAGGATCGACCAGTCAATCACGATCGACCGGTTGGTGAACACTGTTCTAAAGAGACCTGTACGTGCACAGGATTTCCCTTCAAAGAATCGTGTCTGCAAAACCTTTAGGACGTGTTTAGTTTCATAGAGTTTAAGGCCAGAAGGGATCATCAGATTATATAGCCTTATCTCCGTCACAGGCCATCTGTGGTGTCATGAATCATTAATCATAGATGCACTTCAGGGAAAAATAGTTCTTTCAGCAGAAAGACTGAGGAGTACTTGTGGCACCTTAGAGACTAACAAATTTATTTGAGCATAAGCTTTCGTGGGCTAAAACCCACTTCGTTGGATGCATGCAGTGGAAAATACAGTAGGAAGAGATCATAGAATCATAGAATATCAGGGTTGGAAGGGACCTCAGGAGGTCATCTAGTCCAACCCCCTGCTCAAAGCAGGACCAATCCCCAATTAAATCATCCCAGCCAGGGCTTTGTCAAGCCTGACCTTAAAAACTTCTAAGGAAGGAGATTCTACCACCTCCCTAGGTAACGCATTCCAGTGTTTCACCACCCTCCTAGTGAAAAAGTTTTTCCTAATATCCAACCTAAACCTCCCCCACTGCAACTTGAGACCATTACTCCTTGTCCTGTCCTCTTCTACCACTGAGAATAGTCTAGAACCATCCTTTCTGGAACCACCTCTCAGGTAGTTGAAAGCAGCTATCAAATCCCCCCTCATTCTTCTCTTCTGCAGACTAAACAATCCCAGTTCCCTCAGCCTCTCCTCATAAGTCATGTGTTCCAGACCCCTAATCATTTTTGTTGTCCTTCACTGGACTCTCTCCAATTTACCCACATCCTTCTTGTAGTGTGGGGCCCAAAACTGGACACAGTACTCCAGATGAGGCCTCACCAATGTCGAATAGAGGGGGACGATCACGTTCCTCGATCTGCTGGCTATGCCCCTACTTATACATCCCAAAATGCCATTGGCCTTCTTGGCAACAAGGGCACACTGCTGACTCATATCCAGCTTCTCGTCCACTGTCACCCCTAGGTCCTTTCCGCAGAACTGCTGCCTAGCCATTCGGTCCCTAGTCTGTTGCGGTGCAGGACCCTGCACTTATCCTTATTGAACCTCATCAGATTTCTTTTGGCCCAATCCGTCTAGGTCCCTCTGTATCTTATCCCTGCCCTCCAGCGTATCTACCACTCCTCCTTGTTTAGTATCATCCGCAAATTTGCTGAGAGTGCAATCCACCCCATCCTCCAGATCATTTATGAAGATATTGAACAAAACCGGCCCCAGGACTGACCCCTGGGGCACTCCACTTGACACTGGCTGCCAACTAGACATGGAGCCGTTGATCACTACCCTTTGAGCCCGATATATACACACACACACGCACACTGAGAACATGAAAAAATGGGTGTTGCCATACCCACTATAACGAGAGTGATCAGTTAAGGTGAGCTATTAGCGGGGGGGACGATGACAACTTTTGTAGTGATAATCAGGATGGCCCATTTCCAACAGTTGACAAGAACGTGTGAGTAGGGGGAAAAAATAAGCATGGGGAAATAGTTTTACTTTGTGTAATGACTCATCCACTACCAGTCTTTATTCAAGCCTAATTTAATGGTGTCCAGTTTGCAGGTTAATTCCAATTCAGCAGTTTCACGTTGGAGTCTGGTTTTGAAGTTTTTTTGTTGTAGTATTGCCACTTTTAGGCCTGTAATCGAGTGACCAGAGAGGTTGAAGTGTTCTCCGACTGGTTTTTGAATGTTATAATTCTTGACGTCTGATTTGTGTCCATTTATTCTTTTACATAGAAAAGTGTCCGCTTTGGCCAATGTACATGGCAGAGGGGCATTGCTGGCACATGAAGACATATATCACATTGGTAGATGTGCAGGTGAACGAGCCTCTAATAGTGTGGCTGATGTGTTTAGGCCCTATGATGGTGTCCCCTGAATAGATAAGTGGACAGAGTTGGCAACGGGCTTTGTTGTAAGGATAGTTTCCTGGGTTAGTGGTTTTGTTGTGTGATGTGTGGTTGCTGGTGAGTATTTTGCTTCAGGTTGGGGGGCTGTCTGTAAGCAAGGACTGGTCTGTCTCCCAAGATCTGAGAGTGAGGGATTGTCCTTCAGGATAAGTTGTAGATCCCTGATGATGCGCTGGAGAGGTTTTAGTTGGGGCTGAAGGTGATGGCTAGTGGCATTCTGTTACTTTCTTTGTTGGGCCTGTCCTGTAGTAGGTGAATTCTGGGTACTCTTCTGGCTCTGTCAATCTGTTTCTTCACTTCAGCAGGTGGGTATTGTAGTTCTAAGAATGCTTGATAGAGATCTTGTAGGTGTTTGTCTCTATCTGAGGGGTTGGAGCAAATGTGGTTATATCGAAGAGCTTGGCTGTAGACAATGGATCATGTGGTGTGGTCCGGATGAAAGCTGGAGGCACGTAGGTAAGTATAGTGGTCAGTAGGTTTCCGGTATAGAGTGATGTTTATATGACCATCGCTTATTAGCACTGTAGTGTCCAGGAAGTGGATCTCTTGTGTGGACTGGTCCAGGCTGAGGTTGATGGTGGGATGGAAATTGTTGAAATTATGGTGGAATTCCTCAAGGGCTTCTTTTCCATGAGTCCAGATGATGTCGTCATCAATGTAGCGCAAGTAGAGTAGGGGCGTTAGGGGATGAGAGCTGAGGAAGTGTTGTTCTACGTCAGCCATAAAAATGTTGGTATACTGTGGGGTCATGCGGGTACCCATCGCAGTGCCGCTAACTTGAAGGTATACATTGTCCTCAAATGTGAAATAGTTATGGGTGAGGACAAAGTCACAAAGTTCAGCCACCAGGTTTGCCGTGACATTATCAGGGATACTGTTCCTGACGGCTTGTAGTCCATCTTTGTGTGGAATGTTGGTGTAGAGGGTTTCTACATCCATTGTGGCTAGGATGGTGTTTTCAGGAAGATCATCGATGGATTGTAGTTTCCTCAGGAAGTCAGTGGTGTCTCGAAGATAGCTAGGAGTTCTGGTAGCATGGGGCCTGAGGAGGGAGTCTACATAGCCAGACAATCCTGCTGTCAGGGTGCCAATGCCTGAGATGATGGGGCGCCCAGGATTTCCAGGTTTATGGATCTTGGGTAACAGAATACCCCTGGTCGGAGTTCTAGGGCTATGTCTGTGCAGGTTTGTTCTTGTGCTTTTTCAGGGAGTTTCTTGAGCAGATGGTGTAGTTTCTTTTGGTAACCCTCAGTGGGATCAGAGGGTAATGGCTTGTAGAATGTGATGTTAGAGAGCTGCTTAGCAGCCTCTCATTCATATTCCGACCTGTTCATGATGGTATAAAAAAATTCAGTTTTTTCAGAGTAGATGTAGTGACTCCTTATTATTGGATTTCAATTTTCAGTTTTCAGGTGTATACTTTGCCACAGTGGGCTGATCTATGACATTGTTGGTGTGTCAGGACATTGCGTAAAGAATAAGTGAGCCTTAGCCCTGGAGATATTTTGGTCAATGATAAATTCTTTGAGGAACCCCAAGAAGCAGTGGAATTTTAAGGGGAGATTGAACTGTTGGTGTCATGCTTATTCCTGAGCATTGTTACTAAAGTCTTCTGTAGCTAAAAGCATAGACAATATCAGAATTATCATTAGTTGATGTGGGCATGGAGCCAAACGATAGGAAGGGAATAGAGAGCAGGAGACTTTTAAGGGGTGGTATAATATGTGAAAGCAAAGTTGATTGAAACTGCACTGCACTCCATCTTGCTCTGTTTAGTCCTTATCAGTTTTAAAAGACTGCTAGATTGATGAACCAGTGATAAAGTCCAGTAATTTGGAATCTGACACGGGGCTTTGGAGCTGTGCTCCGGCTCCGCTCCAGCTCCAGGCAAAAACCTGCAGCTCCACTGCTTCGGGCTCCAGTTCCGGGCTCCTCTCCAAAGCCCTGATCTGACAGGACTAGAAATCACTGCATTCCAGCTGACTATATGTGGTGTGTAATGCATTCACTTCTAGCTCTGGGAGATGGAGATATGACAGTTCAAAATCTTGTGTGCAGTGTTAGAACCATGTCAGTCCCAGGATGTTAGAGGGATGAGGTGGGTGAGGTAATATCTTTTACTGGACCAACTTCTGTTGGTGAGACAGACAAGCTTTCAAGGTACACAGAGCTCTTCTTCAGGTCTGGGAATTGGAAAACATAGGCCTTGTCTACACTGGCAAGTTTCTGCGCAGTAAAGCAACTTTCTGCACTGTAACTCCTGAGGTGTATACACTGCCAAGCCACTTAGTGCGAAGAAACTGCACAGTTGTAGCACTCTAAAAATAAGCCACCCCAACAAGAGGCGTACAGCTTTCTGCACCGGGGCTACAGCTCTGTGGTGCCAGTGTAGATACCGTGGCGATTACAGCACTGCAATTGGCCTCCGGGAGGTGTCCCACAATGCTTATTCTCACCTCTCTGATCATCGGTTTTGAACTGTACTGCCTTGCTTTCAGGTGACCAACCGTCATCCCCACCCTTCACGTTCCTTTGCAAATTTGAAAGTCCCCTTCCTGTTTGCTCGGTGATGTGTGCAGTGATCTCAGCACATCTTTCCAGGTGGCCATGCCTGCTCCACACACCAGCATTTGGGGAGAGGAGGCTGTGCAGTCCCAGATGCCCTCCAGCCATAGGAATTATGATACCTATGGTCAGACTTCACGATGCATGATAGAAAGAGGCCATAACCGGGACACAATGCAGTATAGGAGCTGCAGAACACCTACCCAAGGTGTGGGAGGCAAACCGCCACTCCAGTGCTGCACCCACGAGCTGCTGGTTCTACAAAGAGCTGGACATGATACTCAGTGGCGACCCGACCTCCACTGCAAAGGCCCCTGTGGATACTTCATTGGCTCGTGTGCCAGTCGAGAGTGGACTGAGCCAGGAGGAGGAAATCTTTGATGGGGAGGGGGACGCAGAGGCAGAGGATGACTCAGAGGCCAGGGATGCATGCAGCCAGGAGCTCTTCTCTACCCCGGAGGAGCCTAGTCAGTCACAGCAGTCGGATCTTGGCGAAGCACAAACAAGAAAGGAGGCCCCTGGTAAGTGAAACTGATTTTGGGAATTGCTGAAGTGAGTTGTTCTGGGCAGGAGGGTTGCAGAAAGCAGGCTTGTCTCCCACCACATGCCTAGTCTGAGCGGCAGAACAGGGTGTTGATAGATTCCCTCGCTTCATGTGAATTTCCCTCAGAGATCTCCAGGAAACTCTCGTAGAGCTCCTGGGCAATCCGCTGCCACAGGTTCCTTGGCAGAGCTGCTTTGTTTCTCGCCCAATTAATGATAATTTTCCCATGCCACTTTGCCATCACGGGGAGACTGTGTGTGTGTGTGTGTGTGTGTGTGTGTGTGTGTAAAACCATGGCTGCACACAACAAGCTGCATAGGGGCCAGGGTGGAAGCCGCAGGTTTGGAGAAGACCCTCCCTCGGTTCCCTGCTCACCCTCAGCAGCGAGATATCTTCCATAATGATTACACCTGTGGAAAGTGTGGGGACAGGAATGATTATCAGGTGCCCCCTACAGTGCTGGCTTGCCTGGGGTCAACCAGTTAGTGACAGGTGTGTAAGTACTGGCTGTGTTTTAAAGCACTGAATCAGAGTTGTCTGTGTTGCAAACAATAATGCTTCTGTAAAATGTTGCATTTAAACTTCACAGAGATGACCTTGAGAGCCCGGTCTCCCTCTTTGTTATCAGCGGCAGAAAGGCTGCGCAGAATTAGAAAGCGGCCAAGAAGAACTTCCTCCGTGAGGTTATGATGCACTCCACTGCTGAGAAATAGGAATTGAAGGAGTGGTGGGAATGCGAGAAGACGAACTGAAAGGAGAACGTGGCACACCAGAAAGAAGCCACGGAGTGGCTCTTAAACGTTGTGGAGCGCCAAGTGGACACGCTCCAAAGTTCTGCAGCCACTGCTAGTCATCCCAGACGTGCATCATGATGTGATCCCACCATTCAGTGCTTGTTTCCCGAGCCCAAAAGCAGTGTTCCACTGTGGTCAGCACCTCCGTGAGTGCCACAAGCAATCTCGTGTTGTAGCTACTACGCGTGGCGAGATCAATTTCGCACTCTTGCCTTTGTAGTTTAAAGAATAATTCCACTGCCCCTCATGACGTGTTGGTCAGTGCGAGCAGCATTCTTGTCAACAGCTCAGGATCCATTCCTGCAGCCAGAAAGAGGTAGGGCAGGGCGCGCAGTAAACAAACGGTTGAAAGATGGTGCCAAATGCAGATGGAAGAACAGGGATTGCTGGGATGCGAAGCAATGCGTCATGGGGCATTGGGACAGGACTCAGGATGCCCTGCAATTCTTCCCCCTTTTCTCCCCTCCAACCTCGCACCCCGACCTTCCCACTAGTCTTAGCGGCAAAAGAGAAAGAGGTGCTCTGTGGGATAGCTGCCCAGAATGCACCGCTCCGAATACCACTGCAAGTGCTGCAGGTGTGAATACGCTATTGCGCAGGCAGCTGTCAGTGTGAACACACAACAGTGGTTTCTCTTCTGCACTTTCTGAGTGGCATTGTAACTGCCGGCACACTAACTTTGCCAGTGTAGACATGACCTTAGAGTGTTACAGGTAAATACAAAGGTGAAAAAGATTGTTTAGCATTCAAGGTGAAGTGGGCCATTAACACCCCTCCAGCACAACTTTAACTACCCCCGCACCCTCCCATCCATTAAACTCTCGGGAACACTCCCACATCAGCATCAACTTCCTGGACACCAACAATGGAACTCGACAGAAAACTATATACAGAAACCCCACGGATCACCATACCTACTTTCATAGATCCAGTAACCACCCCAAACATACCAAGAAATCTCTTATCTACAGCCAGGAGCTCAGATTCTCCTCAAAGCATGTTCTCTGGTAAGGCTAGGATATACACCTTAAAATGCTCAAAACTGCCTTCACCAAAAAAGGACACTCCACAAGAGAAGTAGATCCTATCATGGAATGGGCCACTGAGAGAACCTGTTTTAATATAGAAATAAAACTCCCTCTCAACGCACATGTTAGAGGGCTTATTCCTTCACCTGCTTACTTCCCTGGTCCTTCTCACATGAACAGAGAGCAATAATACCCGAAGTCCAAAGGTGCAAACAATTTGATGTTTATTGGGGTGAACTTCCAGCAAGCATGATTCCAGTTTCCTTCCTCAGTGTCCCCCTTCCCAGCTCTGACACTACAGAGCCTTACCTGTGTCCCTGTTCCCATTCACCCCCTTAGCAAAACATGATTCCAATTTCCCCACCCCCATTCACTGTTCCCATTTTCCCCCCCTTACTTCCTGATTGACTTCAGACTATATAATAAAACTTGAGTTCTGCTTAGCTATACCTTAACCAATCATTTTCCTGAAATTTAACTAACCAATCCTAACATATTGTAACATGATTAGTTAACCAATTATATCCCACCACCTTAATTACTTTACACCCAGCAAAATTAATTATACAGCAGACAGAAACAATCACAGAACCAGACAGAGACCATGCAAATAAACAATAGCAAAGTGGGAACTATAATGACAAAACAATACAGAAGTGAGGATTTCACAACTACATCTATAAAGACATAAGGGTTTCCTAGCTGTCTATTGATAAGTGAGTTCTTACCGAACAGAAAACTATCAAACTAAACTTCCTTTACGTCCTCTAGGCTCTTCCCTTTCTCTGGAGGTGATAGATCAGATCACCTTTCTAACAGCCCCAGATTGCCTTATTGGAATGTGAAGATGTGACCATACACTTCCCAGGTTATGGCTGCCTCTGCTGTTTAGCCAAAGATCTTAGCCTAAGAACAGGGTCACTGTAAGAGAGAGCCCATAAACAGGCAGACTGTGATTTTTATTCTTTCTTTTATACCTCTATAACTAGCTAAGTGATAAGAATACACCTAAATTCTTAGAGTATAGGCCTTTACAGACAGGCCTGAATATCTGTATCCTAACAGCACACCGCTAGTTGTCATCTACCACTCCACACTGAAACTCATATGGGGTATCGTCAAATAATTACCACCCATATTCGGTGGGGGATCCCATCCTGAAAGAGATCTTTCCTGAACCCCCCTCTTCTGGCCTTCAAAACACACCCCCAACCTCTGTAAGCTCATCAGAAGCAAGCTCCACATAGACCAGGACACACCAACAAATAGCATCAGAACCTGCCAGAACAACAGATGCGAAACTTGTGGACATACCTCCACTGCTACAACGATCAGCACCCCCACAAGACACCTTTCAAAATCCGTGGGTCCTACACATGCCTATCACAACATGTGATGTACCTCATCCAGTGCACTAAATGCCCCAGTAGCAACTATACGGGAGAAACCAGACAATCATTACGCTCTCAAATGAATTCACATAGGAAAACGATAAAGGGCAAAAACACGCTGTCACCTGTGGATGAACACTTCATAAAGAGGTCACATACAGAATGATCAATCAGTCCTTATCCCCCAAAGGAAACCTGCACAACACTTTCAAAAGACGAGCCTGGGAGCTTAAATTCATAACTTTGCTAGACACTAAAAATCATGAACTGAATAGACGCACTGGATTTATGGCTTCATACAACAACCCACTAACATCCTGCCTCCCCAGCGACTTTTCTCCCTCTCCCTTCCTTTCCTCCTTGTGACTGGAGGGGTGTTAACTGGCCACTTCACCTGGAATGGTCCCTTTAAATGTGTTAACTACTTACGTTGAACAATCTGTTCCACCTTGTATTTAGCTGGGACACCTAAGTTTCTCAGACCTGAAGAAGAGCTCTGTGAAGCGTGAAAGCTTGTCTCTCTCCCCAACAGGAGTTGGTCCAATAAAAGATATTATCTGACCCATCTTTTCAGTTTAAAATCTTGTCACTCTGACTACGGTCTTGGTTCTCTCCCCAACCCCCATGATTCAATTGTGACATAATATGAAAATCTCTGTGTCCTACTGTATTTGAAAGCAGCTTAAAAGGGTGGGTCTCAGATGGTATTCAGAGTGTCTACACTGCATTTTAACCCTAGGTTAAGATTTTCTGACCCGTGCTCAAACCCAGTGCTCTGGCATCCACACTGCAGTGCACAGACCTGAGTCAAAGTAACCCTATCCCAGAATGCCTAGTGTCACCCCCGACACCGGTGTTGTTGTGAGAAGGGGGTCGCAGTGCAATGAAGTTTGAGAACGTCTGGTCTAGAACAAGACCTAGAAACCTATTTCAGGGCAGAGCAGTTAAAGCCAAATGCCACAAAGAGTGGTCTCAGCTTTCCATTTGAATAATACCCAGGCCAAGAAGACATTAAACATCAATTTCTGTGAGTCGCCATTAATGCACAATCATAATCCATGGTACCTGGGGATAACCCTGGACTGCATGCTCAGTTTCTGTCGCCACCTTGAACAAACCAAAAGGCAAACAAAGGCCAGGGTCAATATTGTACAGAAGCATGCAAGAGTGTCTTGTGGAAGTGACTCCCACACCCTCCAAATATCCATACTAGCTCTGGTCCATTCCACACTATGCCCCAGTTTGGAGCGGAAGTTCACACACCATTTTAATGGACACTGAAATTAACACTGCTCTTTGCATAGTTAACTGCATCCTCACACCAGTGCTATTTCCATGGCTATCAGTATTGGCTAACGTTGCATGAGCAACTATTCAACAAGATGCTGCAACAGTTAGGGGGTACATAAAGATCATGGCAAATACTACACTACCGCTCTGCCATGATCTCGAACACCCTCCTCGCCACTGACTAAAACCAAGAAAACCCTTCTGATCTCGTGCCACAGCCCTCCTTATGGAAGAGAAGGGTGTTTGCAGAAGAGGTCTGAAACCTGGGCTGCTGCCAACATGCCAAACAAAAATCTAATCGACCCAACTGTGCAAGTGCCAGACTTCTCCTCCCCACAGTGTGTGGGGACCGCTCAAAACCATATTCGCATCTGATATGGAAGATGTACATATTTACTCCATAGAGGGAAAGTGGGGGAATCATCAAACTGTGACTGTGGTGTGATGCAAACTATTGGATGCATCAGACGGTCACATGCTCATCAAAGCAGACTCCAACGAGAGACTGCTGAATTGGAATTAATTTGCAAAGTGGATACAATTAACTTAGGCTTGAATAGAGACTGGGAGTGGATGGGTCATTACACAAAGTAAAACTATTTTCCCATGTTTATCTTCTTCCCCCTCCCCCACCCCCTACTGTTCCTCAGACGGAACTGCTGGAAATGGCCCACCTTGATTATCACTACAAAAGGTCCCCCCCCACACACTCTCCTGCTGGTAATAGCTCACTTTAAGCGATCACTCTGGTTAGTGTGTGTATGGTAACACCCATTGTTTCATGTTCTCTGTGTATATAAATCTCCCCATTGTATTTTCCACTGAATGCATCCGATGAAGTGAGCTGTAGCTCACGAAAGCTTATGCTCAAATAAATTTGTTAGTCTCTAAGGTGCCACAAGTACTCCTTTTCTTTATGCTCATCTTGGAGGTGTCACAGGCATTCACATAGCTAATACGTCTGCTCTGGACTGGATAAAAGACCTTAAGATCCAACTGTAGTCATGCCATTGCTTTCACTGTTCCACTATCACCATATGACAGAAAAACAAGAATTGTAAATGGGGAATCATCAGTCTGTTTCCAGTAGGGTCGTGCAGGGGTCAGTTTGTGACCATATACTATTTAACATTGTTGTCAGTGACCTAGAAGAAAACATAAAATCATCAGTAATAAGGTTGCAGCTGATACCCAAATTGGGAGAGTGGTAAATAATGAAGAGGATAGGTCACACATACAGAGTAGTTTGGATTACTTGGTAACCAGGGTGCAAGGAAGCAATATGCATTTTAATGTGGCTAAATGTAAATGTGTAAATCTCAGAACAAAGAATGTAGGCCTTACTTACAGAATGGGGAAGACTATCCTGGGAAGCAGTGACTCTGAAAAAGATTTGGGGGTGGTGGTGGATAATCAGCTAAACATGAATTCCCAGTGTGGTGCTGTGGCCAAAAGAGCTAATGCATTCCTTGAATGCATGCACAGGGGGATTTTGTATAGGAGTAGAGAGGGTGTTTTATTTGGCACTGGTGTACCGCTGCTGGAATGCTGTGGCCATTTCCACAAATCAAGAAGGATGTTGATAAATTCGAGATGGTTCAGAAAATAGTCAGGAGAATTATTAAAGGATTAGAAAACATGCCTGATAGTGTAATACTCAAGGAGTTCAAAGAGAAGATTAAAGGTTGACTTGATTATAGTCTATAAGTACCTACTAACCGTGGGCTTTTCAGTGTAGCAGAGAAGGGTCTAAAATGATCCAATGGCTGGAATTCAGACTGGAAATAAGGCCTACATTTTTACAGTGAAGGTAACTAACCATTGGAACAGTTTACCAAGGGTCATGGTGGATTCTCCACCGCTGACAGTTTTTTTTAATCAAAATTGGGTGTTTTCGTAGAAAACGCTTTTGGGGAAATTCTCTGGCCTGTGTTACACAGGAGGTCAGAATAGATGATCGTAGTGGTCTCTTCTAGCCTTCAAATCTATTAAAACCTATTAATCAAACAGCTGATGTATTGTTACATCTCTGCTTTCTGTATGGTTTCTTTCTGCTCTCTTAATCACCAAGTTCAAATTTTTAGTTTTTGCAAATCCTAGGAAAGCAATGTAGAACCTCCTTGGTGTTAGTATTTTCCATTAGAAATTTAACCATTTTTTGCAGGATGTTGAAGTAGTAACTAGACAGACAGCAGGTCAGCTGTTGGAAGTTTGTTTGCTGTGTGAGCTGCAGACCTGCTATTTTTCTGAAAGCCTAAATGGAACACTAGTGTCTCTTGTCTGTAACAGCTCCCTAAATTACCGTGCTTTGGCATTACAGGGCTAGTAGACTTCTTAGTGATCATTATATTGTTAGTTGTGGTTGTAAACCAAAGTTACCAGTACCCTGTGTCTGAAACTTCCAAACTTGGGTGCATAAAGTTAAGAGCCTAAATCTGAATTTTTGATATTTAAATGAATTCCCACTGAAATCTCTTTGTACTCTGGATACTTTCATCTCTGAAAATCAGGCTGCTAGGAAAGGTACCGCCACCTGGTATGCACCTGTACCTTTCCTGGGTGCCATGGTCAGTAGAGCTGAGGGCTGAAGTGCACACTGCCTGTGCACCACACCGGGTGACATCTCCCACCTGTTGTTGCTGGGATGGAGCAGAGAAAAGTGGAGTAGTTGTAGCCGCTAATAGCTAAGAGGGGAAAGGAACAGCAGCAGGAAGGGCTGGATTAACTTTATTTTTGTTGCCCCTGGTATCCTGTCCCACAGGAGCAGAAAAAGGTGTCACATGAGTGATGTGGTTTTGAGTGGGCTCTCAAATTCCTGGCACAAGCTTGCCCTCTGAGATGAACTCTTGGGTCAATAATTTTTGTGGGTCAGAAGCCACACTGACCAGTGTTACAGTATTTGAAAGGTCCATGGAAACCCATCCGTCAGTCTGACTGTACAGCTCTGTAGAACCCTTGTCCTTACCTTAGCATCCATGAGAATGGGTGGTGAGAGGAACTTGGGAGTGGGAATGGAGGGTGTAAATTTTGTGATTATAGACACACATTCCCCCTGATCTTGCAAACTCTCATAATTTTCTGAAGAAAACATTTGATTTTGCAGATAACTTTTTGTCTTGGTTTGAAGCTAACGGTCCTTCTGTTTAAACTTTCTGGGGTCAAAGATTCAGGGGATGGAGGGGGAAACTGGTTAAAAGAACACTGTGCTGGATTTTCCAGTCTGTTGTGGCCACTTTGATGCAAAGTGGCTAGACTCTGGCTGTAGCTGGCCTGTGGAGAATTCCTCCTCATTCAGGGGAGCTCTCCATTGGTGGAGATGGCAGAATTGTCTCCTGTGCCAGCCACTTCCACCCCTGTGTAGGGGGTTTGGCAGAGGGGTACTCCATATGTCAGTGGAAGATTGGGTGTCAAGTCTCCTAGAGATCCTGTGTCAGTGGCTTAAGTTAGAGCCACTGCAGCCAAGGAACTGCTTTAACTTACGCTGATGCCAGGAGGCACAGGATGGTGTGGGGAGGGGTCTGCAGCTGGCTCCCTCATGCACAGTTGAGAATCTGGCCCATTGTATTTTCTATAGCTCCCCAGATTTCCGCCCCCCCCTCCCCGCGTTGCCTATAAAAAAGCCTAAACGGAGGGCCTAGTCTACACTAGCAGCGCAACATCACTGTCACACATCTGGTGAAGATGTGCTATGCTGACAGGAGAGAGCTCTGCCGTCGGCATAATAAATCCACCTCCTCAAGAGGTGGTAGCTATGTCAGAGAAGGTCTCCTTCACGTAATCCTGTTGAAACTAATAGGACTCCTTGGAGTTGGGTGCTGCTCAATGTGAGCAAGGCTGGCAGACTGCGGCCCAAAGAACTTTGAGAATGCCCTTCCTGTGTCATGCAAAATGTTACTTGTTGGCTCAAGGAGAGAGAGTTTTATAAACCCGCATAGCGTGAGCTTGTGCTCGAACTGCTGATCCTGGAGGACAGTACGGCAGGGTATTTTTTCTTGTATGTGCTGGGTGAAGGGAGGAGTGCAATCGATAGCGTGTAGTTTAGGACATAATTGTAATTTTCCACTTCAGCTGTCAGTAATATGGAAAATGCTGTGAAAATATTTCCTTGAGGAAATGGCACGTCCGTTAGTCAATAAAGGTGCAGGAATATAGGGCCAGCTGAGAGAGCTTTAAGTAAGGGTAAGGGAGCAGACTAGTGTGGTACGTCTGTGAGCTACAGGAAAGGGAAGTAGAGTCCCCACCCTTGGCACCTTTTGCGGGCTGACAAAGTGGTATAGCAGTACAGGAGAGCCATGTGTGTGCAGGGTGACTCCAACACTCATAAAGGAAAACCACCCCAGACCCTTCTGGCTTGCCTTTGATCAGTGTTCTGCTTGGTGTTCCTTGTACCTTACCCTGCCAGTAGTGTGGTGAAGTAATAGAGTAAATATGCATTTATCGCAGTGCCCAAAGGTCCCAGTTGGGATTGGGGCCCCATTGTGGCTGGGTACTGCACACACATAGCAAAGACTACCACTGTCCTGAGGGGCATATGGGGTACCCCTAACTCAGTGCTGTGGCTAAGAGGACCAATTTGATCCTTGGATCAGGGGAATGTTGAGTTGGAGTAGGGAGGTAGCGTTACCTCCGCATATAACATTAGCGAGACCGTTGATGGATACTGTGATGATTCTGGAGTCTGCACTTTGGAAGGGACATGGAAGGAAACTGGAATGGGTTCAGAACACATTCATAGAGTTGAAATCCAGAAGGCACCATCCACTCTAACCCTCTCTGTCGCATGCCATTACATTTCCCCCAGACACCTCTGCATTGAACCCAGTGATTTGTTTATCTAAAGCAGAGGTCCTCAAAGTGTGGGGCGCATGTGTAGGACTGTCCGGGATGGGGGGTGGCAGGGCCTGGGCAAGCCCCCACAGGGGCACAGAGAGAGCATCACCCAGCCTCCCTTGTATCCTCTTGGCTCCCGTAGCAGCAGCAGCAGGAACAGCAGCAGCGCCATGTCTTCGTCTCCATCCCAGGTGCGCCAGAACTACAACCAGGACTGCGAAGCGGCCCTCAACCGCCAGATCAACCTGGAGCTCTACGCCTCCTACGTGTACCTCAGCGTGTCTATTTTGACCGGGATGATGTGGCTCTAAAGAACTTTGCCAAGTATTTCCTGCACCAGTCCCATGAGGAGCATGAGCATGCTGAAAAACTCATGAAGCTGCAGAACCAGAGGGGCGGTTGCATCTTTTTGCAGGACATCAAGAAACCAGATCGTGATGATTGGGAGAATGGGTTGACAGCAATGGAGGGTGCCTTGCACCTGGAAAAGAATGTGAACCAGTCACTCCTTGATCTGCACAAGCTGGCAACTGACAAGAATGACCCTCATTTGTGTGACTAACCCTACCCCCCCCCCCGCGCCCACAGCTCTGCTCTGGTTCCTAGCTGCATCCCATGCCTGGCCTGTGTTCCCTATAAGCTGCACACCTTTGTGGCCGCCCAGGAGAGAGTCTAATGCTGCCAGCTGATAGCAGAGCGCGCATAGGCAGCAGCTTGTGTTCAGGTGCCCCTCCCCCAATGTTGCTCCATCCTGCAGTTGTTCCCAGGAACCTCCTTTTGGCTGTGCAGAGTGGGGGGCGGGGGAGGTCCTGATATCAGGGTGTCCCCCTCTCCTCTGTCCCTATACCCAATCTTTGCAGAGCAAGGGACAGAGCCTGGCTCAGGACTCACGGTAAACAGTGAGTGAGTGCCTTTCTTAAGGAGACAGTGCACTGTTTCTGAGATTTCCCCAGCAGGCGTGTCTCCCCCTCCCACCCCCCAACACACACTTTCAAAGTGTATCATTTTAGTGTTTTGACGGGTCTATGCATTTCATAATTTTTATTTGTCTTGCACTTAAATTTAATTCTTTTTGAGTAGTGAGTTCTAAAATGCCTAATCTGTCCTGACTGGAGTAATTATCCCTATGGTAACGTTTAAAAAATATATATTGTATCTAGGTTTTTTGTTTCTACTGGTGGCGCACATTCGCACGTATCGCGGTGCACATAACAAAATTTATTCCACACATGGATGGAAAAAATTAGAGGGAACGTTGCGCCTGGCCCCGTCCCCAGCCTCAGCGTGGCTCCACACCCAGCCTTGTGACAGCCCCGGCCGCTGGTCGGGGCTCTGTTCCTGGCCTGGGGCTGAGGCTGGGGCCAAGGCCAGGAACAGAGCTGCACCTGGCTGCGGGCCTGGCTGCTGGCCCCTACCGCAGTCTGGCTGTGGATCTGCCCCAGCCTCAGTCCCACTCCTGGCCCCAGACCCACCCCCAGCCTACCCCCCTTTACCCCTGTCTATTCCCCCTCCCCCAGCCTTCTTCCAGCCCCAGCTCCAGGAGGGTCGGAGGGGGGCTTGGACAGGGGTGAGGGGGGTGCAACCCTCAAAAGTTTGGGGAATGCTGATCTAAATCAAATCTTCCAGATGACAGCCCTAAGAAATTAGACATCTTCTGGAAAACCTGCCTTACCATGAGAATGAAGAAGGTCAAATTTCTCTTAGCCATCCAGAAGGGTTCTATGGATTGATGCGAAGGTTGGTTATGTCCTGTGTGTACCTACATGGGGAAGAGGTTTCTGATGTTGGAGGGGTCTTTAACCTGTTGGACAAAGGCAGAAAGATACAGTGGCAGGAAGTTGAAGACAAGTTGAGACTAGAAATAAGTTGCAGTTTTTTAATATTGAAAGGAATTATTACAACAACTTATCTGGGGATATGGTACTTTCTCCATCACTTGGAGTCTTAAAATCAAGAGTGAATGTTTACTATTAAGATGCATTACAGTTCAACCAGAAGTTATGGACCTGAGGCATGCATTACTGGATGAGGGCTTTATGGTGTTCTGGAGCTCAAAGCTCTATTGCTTCTGACCATAAAATCTGACAATCCCATCCAGTTCCTCCTGAAGTGTGTAGCGGCAGCATGAGGGGTGCATGACCGAGGACCAGTTGCTGTGGGAGGATGCTCCCTGTACCCAGCAAGGCCTGTCCCCCCAATGGCCTTCAACACCCCTTCCAAGGGCATTGGCATTAAAAGAAATACCAAAACAACACTAATGTTCTTATAAGGCGTGTTGAAGGGAACTTTAGCACCATGCTTCCTGGTTGGAGATTTGGGAGTGAAGCTCCTCCATTCTGGGATGGCATGAGCAGCATAAAACTGTTTGTAAGGTTCCTGCAACCTTAACTGCACCTTTAAGGCTTTTTGCGTGTCAATTAAACCTCTGAGTTCATTATTTGTAGCTTTGCCGAACTTTAAATTGACATTTTTCACACCTGGTCTCTGCCTCAAGGTGAAGAACGTTGGAAAGTTTGAGCAAAAACAGTGTAACAGTTTCAGAGAATAGGGTGGCCAGATAGCAAGGGTAAAAAATTGGTACCAGAGGGGAGATGGTAATAGGGTCCTATAGAAGACAAAGCCCTTAATATCGGTACAGTCCCAATAAAATCAGGGCATCTGGTCACGCTATTTGAGAATAAGGTTGGGGGAAAAATGGTAGTTTTCCCAGCGTGTTAACTTTTTCTAACCATTTCTTTGAAAAGTGTTTGCACGGTTTGAAGCTGGGAACTCAGCGTTTTGCACGGAATCTTCCTGTTCTCAGGAGTTCTGTCGGAGCTCCTTATCATACAGAATGCATTTTACCACTGCTAGGTGTTAGTTGCCATAGACTTTGTAAAACAGGTCTGGATGACACTTAATCAGAGTATTTCCAATATAGGCATTTCTACTGAGCATGGACGAGGGCCCACCATGATAGCTGGGATTGGTCATCCAGTTCATACTGCAGAAGTGCCAGTTGTTTCTCTCAGTGCCTGTGTTCAAGGCAAGTATGGTTTACAGTAGGCTATGTCTCCTGCTTTATGGCTGCAACTATAATTGTTATCCTTCAGATACAGTGAGGTCTTGGAAGGGGTTGAAACAGACTTAGAAGTAATGCAGATTTCAGAGATGCTTAGTCAGAGCCGGATCAGATTAAGGTTGGTAGATGCAATCTGTGGCATTGCCCTTGGTGTATTTTCTAGGAAATGAGGCTAAGTAATGACAGTACCTTAGAGGTGACTGACAAAGAGTGAGCTAGAATGCTAGCTACTTCGAATCAGCAGTTGCTCAAGGAGGGAATGATGGCACAACTAAAGCTACCCCATGAGTTACTCACAGTGTAAGTGACTTCTGCCATGTCCCTTGCCTAGTAAGATCACACAGAGAAAAGCATCTCCTGGTGTCCTTTCCATCCTGTCATAAGGGATGTCCAGTTTTACTGATGCCAGCTTTGTTGGCTTCTTTCAGAGAATACAAAACGGCAGAAATTTTCGCCTGAAGGGGAACAGGTAGGCCGAACTCATCAGAATTCTGCATTTGGGAAGTGAAACCCTGGTGGCTGGACTGTCAAATCCCCAGAGTCTGTCAGTCATAGGGGGACACTTCAAAACTATTACCCTCAAAGATCTGTAAGAACACTTGCTAGTGGGAGTGCTTATTATAAATCAGTGTTTATTTCTAGCCAGAGAAGGGGGGAGTTCCTTGTCTGAATATTTGGAAGAGGCAGAAAAAGTTGCTGAGGCCGGAGATGGAGTGTGCACTTTTGTAATAACTAGTCAGTGAAAGTGCCAGTGCAAACCTCTGAAGTTTTTCAGGGTGCTAGAATCCCCAGCACATCCTTTCATGGTACAGGGGGGACAGTTCAGTCTGTATGTTCCTGTTCTCGGAGGGGAAGTGGAATCCCCAAGCAGCTTCTTTGTGACCATGGGACAGGGAATTGTGCTATGTTAGCTGCCAGCTGTCTTGACTCCCCTTTTCTAAGATTTTCTTCTCAGTCTGCTAGCTTGTTAGGAAACAGTACTTGGTTATCTGGAGAGAGAGTGAATTTAGTCTAACCTAGAATTCCTTTCTTTGCCTCCTTGTAACTGGCTATTTGGTTTGCTAGAGAAGAGGAGATGAACTGAATCGCACAAGGAGAGAAAGCTGCAGTTCTTGTGGTTCAGATTGTTAGTATTTCCAGACTGGGAAGTCATGCGTTGCTTGTTTGTCTGCCTGCCTCCCTCTTTCTCTCTCTGTGTTGCAGACTGCTCTTACTCACTGGATCAGATCATTTAATATGCTTTCTGAGGGCTTTAGATTTAACTAAAGGTGTGGGGTTTCTTTTTAACCTGATTTAGTTAATTCAGTGTCAAAGGCTGGGTGGACACTGTTTTTTGTTTAAACTAGGTTTATTTGGGTTTAACTGAAGTCCATTAGGAACAAGTTTAGGCTAGACCAAAATAAAGTGTCCACACAGCATCCCATTTATGAGGACAAAGCCGTGATGCATGATCCATACCAGGTATTGTCTGTCTGAGCTCTCTCACTTCATTAGCAGTTGTTCATGAGTCCCCAGGTGCTCCATTCTGCTCCTCCCAGTATAGATCTGTCGTCTACAAAGTGTAAGGGTTTTCATGCTTACAATACAATAGTCTTCTTGATTGTAGTTTTTGTTTGAATTTCTCAATCTTCTCCCGTCCTCCTTTTTAAGATGAAACATGCCCAAGAGCCAGGGAATTCCCATTTACCCCTTTGACTGCACTGAATTTCCCTGTCAAAGCAAAGCTCTGCAACTGACATTCCACTGATTTCATTGCCTTGTCACTTGCTTGCAGCACACAAGTATGATGAAGGGTTAAAGACTAAAGGCCTGGTTGGGTGTTATCTCTTCCCTATAGTCTTCTCCAACCCCAGCTTGTTATACCAATAAAATAAAAACCAGCAGGATCTTATTAAAGGGGAAAAGTAAAAATGCCACATTTATTGTGAATACAGAAAGAATCGTAGTTAGCAGTTACTTATGTCTATAACATTCCATTCAGTTTCATATTTATTCATACACGCATGCAGGTTATGAAAGGTTGTTATCATAGTTACCAGCCTTAGAGTTGCTCATGCCAAGTCACTGCCCAGGTGGCTTGGACACGAAGAGGGAGCAGGGCCTTGTCAGATGCACATCTGACGCTCCTGGAAGTTGGTTTGCAGAATCAGACCCCAAAGTTCTCAGTTTCTAGAGTCCATTTTTATAGGAATTTATTCCTATGCTAGTCTATGGGAATTGCTTCATCATGCTGTTGCTGAATCAGTCAACAGATGGCATATTCCTGATGGCTCTGTGTTGTTCTTTGGTTCTCCCATCCTTGAGGCTGTTGGGTGGATTCCAGTCTGCCCTCCAGGGGTCCTCTGGTTGTTTCCACTTGATGCCTTCTTTGGCCGATGGACACGTGATTCTTAGGCTGGCACCTCCCTGATCGTTCAGTTATTATCCACACCAAGCATCCATCCACATACTTCCTCTATTTCTATTTTAATCACAATTGTTAACAAAGTGAGATAAATACAACAAAAGGGTGGGGAGTCTGTGTGCTATTTCTGTTTCAGAGTGTTGCTTTGAGAACAGACTCTGTCTTAGAATGTACTAATACAATTCGCTTGCGAGTTTCACACAGAGAGGGAGAGAAACAGTACCAAAAACCAAGAGACCTCTTAATTAGTAATACCCTGGAATTTAAACTTTGGGGAATCAAACTCATTTGTGATTTTAATACAGAACTTCTTTAATATAATCCAACAAGCTTTGGCTTAACAGTGCTTCCCTGCTTGTGTCTGTGTCATAAATATAAAGGGAAGGGTAACCACCTTTCTGTATACAGTGTTATAAAATCCCTCCTGGCCAGAGGCAAAATCCTTTCACCTGTAAAGGGTTAAGAAGCTAAGGTAACCCTGCTGGCACCTGACCCAAAATGGCCAATGAGGGGACAAGATTCTTTCAAATCTGGAGGGGGGGGACAAAGGGTTTTCTCTGTGTGTTACCTTTGCCAGGAACAGATCAAGGATGCTAGGCTTCCAACTCCTGTGAAGTTAGTAAGTAATCTAGCTAGAAAATGCGTTAGATTTTCTTTTAGTTTTTGGCTTGTAAAATTCGCTGTGCTGGAGGGAATGTGTATTCCTGTTTTAGTCTCTTTTTTGTAACTTAAGGTTTTGCCTAGAGGGATTCTCTGTGTTTTGAATCTGTTTCCCCTGTAAGGTATTTACCATCCTGATTTTACAGAGGTGATTCTTTTACCTTTTCTTTAAATAAAATTCTTCTCTTAAGGACCTGATTGTTGTTTCATTGTTCTTAAGATCCAAGGGTTTGAGGCCGTGTTCACCTGTACCAATTGTTGAGGATATTATTATCATCAAGCCTTCCCCAGGAAAGAGGGTGTAAGGGTTGGGGGGATATTTTGGGGGCAGATGTCTCCAAATGGTCTCTTTCCCTGTTTTTTGTTTAAATCGCTTGGTGGTGGCAGCATACTGTTCAAGGAAAGGCGAAGTTTGTACCTTGGGAAAGTTTTTATCCTAAGCTGGTAAGAATAAGCTTAGGGGTCTTTCATGCAGGTCCCCAAATCTGTACCCTAGAGTTCAGAGTGGGGAAGGAACCTTGACAGCTTGTCACTTGCAGATATCATTATTTTATGAGGGCCGTTGAGGTCATGTGGGCATGGAATTATCTGATTTCAGGGGAAGTCAGGCAATCTGGAGCTAATCTAAAACTCCAGTGTCCTAGCCAAAGCCCCACTCAATGTGACCACAAACCTGGGGATCTAATTTCCCTTGCATAAAATGGAGCAGACTGCAGCTACCTGTACTAAAGGGGAAGGTGGCTCTGGCCTGCGGTTTTATAATCTGCTGTGATGGAGTAGAGAGTATTAACCTGGTAATGTTGCATGGGAGTTTTCCTAGTTTAGTGTCTTCTGCTAGTTTAGTGCCTCTGTTTCCCTGGGGTATTGCACCAATACTAGATGGTGATGGGAGATAAGGGTGTGACTTCACTGAGGAATGATACTTGACGGCCGGCAGGGTAAACTTATAAATTGTCTGCCTTCTATAACACTGATAGAGAGATATGTACAGCTGTTTGCTCCCGCAGGAATTAATCACTTGCTCTGGGTTAATTTATCAGAAGAGTGATTTTATTAAATATAAAAAGATTTAAGTGATTCCAAGTAATAACAGACAGAACAAAGTAAGTTACCAAGCAAAATAAAACAAAACTCGGAAGTCGAAACCTAATACTTTAAGAAACTGATTACAGATGAAATCTCACCCCCAGAGATGTTCCAATAAGCTTCTTTCACAGACTGGACTCCTTCCTAGTCTGGGTCCAGCAATCACTCACACCCCCGTAGTTACTGTCCTTTGTTCCAGTTTCTTTCAGACATCTCTTTGGGGTGGAGAAGTCATCTCTCAAGCTAGCTGAAGGCAAAACAGAGAGGCTTTCAGGGTCTTTTGTATTCTCCCTCTTGTGGGCTGAAACCCCTTTGTTCTTCTGTGCAAAGTCACAGTAACAAGATGGAGTTTGTAGCCACCAGGCAAGTCACATGTTCATGAATGATTCAGCTTTTTGCAGGCCGACGCCAGTGTTTACGTGTTACAGTACAGACGTGTTTACACACGAATGCACTTAACGCGCGGTAGCGCCATGCCTCCCAGTGCTACCTATTTAACACACATGACTTGTTAACACATGATACAGGAACTTGCTGTGTAGCGCTACAGATTTGGTCACTAACTCACTGACATAGAAATCAACAGGAAGTGTGGAGTGGAAACGTGTTGTACGTCTTTGCTGCTGATGGGGGGGGGGGAGAAGGGGCAGCAATGTTAAAATGTTAAAGGATAGTCCTTTGCTGCGGCAGTGCTTTAAGGAGCCTCAAAGCAGCTGCCCTGGTGCCAGCGATTTAAAACGGCCCGGGGCTCCGGACGCTGCTACCGCAGCAGTGGTAAACCATCCCAATGAGTCGAAAGAATAGTAAATATGGCAGGCGACCAGCTTGGCTTAATGGTGAAATCCTAGCGGATCTTAAACATAAAAAAGAAGCTTACAAGAAGTGGAAGGTTGGACATATGACCAGGGAAGAGGTATAAAATTATTGCTGGGCATGTAGGAATGATATCAGGAGGGCCAAATCGCACCTGGAGCTGCAGCTAGCAAGAGATGTCAAGAGTAACAAGAAGGGTTTCTTCAGGTATGTTGGCAACAAGAAGAAAGCCAAGGAAAGTGTGGGCCCCTTACTGAATGAGGGAGGCAACCTAGTGACAGAGGATGTGGAAAAAGCTAATGTACTCAATGCTTTTTTTGCCTCTGTCTTCACTAACAAGGTCAGCTCCCAGACTGCTGCGCTGGGCATCACAAAATGGGGAAGAGATGGCCAACCCTCTGTGGAGATAGAGGTGGTTAGGGACTATTTCGAAAAGCTGGACGTGCACAAGTCCATGGGGCCGGACGAATTGCATCCGAGAGTGCTGAAGGAATTGGCGTCTGTGATTGCAGAGCCATTGGCCATTATCTTTGAAAACTCGTGGCGAACCGGGGAAGTCCCGGATGACTGGAAAAAGGCTAATGTAGTGCCAATCTTTAAAAAAGGGAAGAAGGAGGATCCTGGGAACTACAGGCCAGTCAGCCTCACCTCAGTCCCTGGAAAAATCATGGAGCAGGTCCTCAAAGAATCAATCCTGATGCACTTGCATGAGAGGAAAGTGATCAGGAACAGCCAGCATGGATTCACCAAGGGAAGGTCATGCCTGACTAATCTAATCGCCTTTTATGATGAGATTACTGGTTCTGTGGATGAAGGGAAAGCAGTGGATGTATTGTTTCTTGACTTTAGCAAAGCTTTTGACACGGTCTCCCACAGTATTCTTGTCAGCAAGTTAAGAAAGTATGGGCTGGATGAATGCACTATAAGGTGGGTAGAAAGCTGGCTAGATTGTCGGGCTCAACGGGTAGTGATCAATGGCTCCATGTCTAGTTGGCAGCCGGTATCAAGTGGAGTGCCCCAAGGGTCGGTCCTGGGGCCGGTTTTGTTCAATATCTTCATAAATGATCTGGAGGATGTTGTGGATTGCACTCTCAGCAAATTTGCGGATGATACTAAACTGGGAGGAGTGGTAGATACGCTGGAGGGGAGGGATAGGATACAGAAGGACCTAGACAAATTGGAGGATTGGGCCAAAAGAAATCTGATGAGGTTCAAAAAGGATAAGTGCAGGGTCCTGCACTTAAGATGGAAGAATCCAATGCACCGCTACAGACTAGGGACCAAATGGCTAGGCAGCAGTTCTGCGGAAAAGGACCTAGGGGTGACAGTGGACGAGAAGCTAGATATGAGTCAGCAGTGTGCCCTTGTTGCCAAGAAGGCCAATGGCATTTTGGGATGTATAAGTAGGGGCGCATAGCGAGCAGATCGAGGGACGTGATCGTTCCCCTCTATTCGACATTGGTGAGGCCTCATCTAGAGTACTGTGTCCAGTTTTGGGCCCCACACTACAAGAAGGATGTGGGTAAATTGGAGAGAGTCCAGCGAAGGGCAACAAAAATTATTAGGGATCTAGAACACATGACTTATGAGGAGAGGCTGAGGGAGCTGGGATTGTTTAGTCTGCAGAAGAGAAGAATGAGGAGGGATTTGATAGCTGCTTTCAACTACCTGAAAGGGGGTTCCAAAGAGGATGGCTCTAGACTGTTCTCAATGGTAGCAGATGACAGAACGAGGAGTCTCAAGTTGCAGTGGGGGAGGTTTAGATTGGATATTAGGAAAAACTTTTTCACTAAGAGGGTGGTGAAACACTGGAATGCGTTACCTAGGGAGGTGGTAGAATCTCCTTCCTTAGAGGTTTTTAAGGTCAGGCTTGACAAAGCCCTGGCTTGGATGATTTAACTGGGAATTGGTCCTGCTTCGAGCGGGGGGTTGGACTAGATGACCTTCAGGGGTCCCTTCCAACCGTGATATTCTATGATTCTTTAAATCAACACGGGAACCCCAGGCGGCGCAGACCAGGCAGCCTGGAAGGGCTGGTGGGGGGATGCTGAACCCTCGCCCTGCCTTTCTGCCTGAGGCCCCGCCCCTTCCGGGGGCCAGAGCTGCCCCCGCCCCGTACCAGTAAGTGTCCTGACTTATTTTCACCCCTGTGTAGTAGTAGTAGTAGTAATGTTTTTATTAGATAACACATTTGAATTTATATTCTTGCAAAGCGCCATTAACAGATAGGCCTGTAGTATTTGGAACGCTGTGAATATGTATGTAATCCTAGATAATTATACGTGTGTGTGTGTGTATATATAGATATCTTAAGATGTTTCAGCATGGCCCTCTTAACCCGTGGTCCATTAACACGCGGTTGTGACGGCTTGACTCCCGACATCCGCTCGTAAACGGGTCTGTACTGTAGTTTGAACTTTCCCAGGAAAGCTCAGATGTGGATTGGCATCTCCCAAAGTCCATTGTCAGTTAAGTGTTTTTTGACTGGGCACTTACTGAGAGTAGTCCTTTGTCAAGTAGCTGACCAAGTGCTTCACTGAGGCTACTTAGAATCAAACACATTGAGATGCAAGTACATAGCCAATATTCATAACTTCAAATACAAAAATGATACACACATACAGCATAATCATAATCAGCAAACTACAACTTTTCCATAGACACCTCAGTTGACCTCCTCCACTTGACCATAGGACCAGGGCTTTGGAGCAGCTCCACTGCTCTGGAGCTGCTCTGTGCTCCAGCTCCGGGCTTCGCTCCAAAGCCCTGCAAAGCCCTGGTTGCAACAATGATCTATACGGTCACAGGTTATGTCAATAACATCACATAGGGTTTTTTAAATTAAATTTGAAATTGTAAACCTATACTGATGTTTATTTAAAATATGTTTATAATAATTTAAATGAAATACAAAAAAAAATGAAGCAGTACATGATTACTGCAAAGTTTTAAGAGAGTCAGACCACTGAACTGGTGGAAGTCACTAGTTAAGCGCCTAGAATCTGAGTTCGTTGAAGTGCTAAACTAGCTTTTGACAGCAGTAGCGTCTTCTGCGGGTGTACAGAGAGTATTTTCTTGATTATAGTTCAGTTAGTTCAGTTTATTGGCTAGTTCATTCAAAGTTAAGAAACCAACTGGTAGTTGAAAAAGCAGGAAAGTTTTTCTTTTGCAATCCGTGAATAAAAGCTAGATGTGAGAGGATGATATCTACTAGTTCCAAAATCCTGAAGGATGGGCATGATGACCAGAAACTATCAGTTCAATTCACTAACTACAGATAATACTTCCTTTTGTTTAATAAATCAGTTTTAAATGGAAAACATGTTTTGACAAACTTTTTTCTTATGTATCCAATACACTTAAATTTAATTTTTAAAATGTTGGTTTTGTGCATTTTTTATTGAATTTGAATTTCCATCCAGATAGAGCTTGACGCCAATCACAAGCAAGACATTTTTCAGAGTAACAGCCGTGTGAACATCTGATGATGCTACAGCTCACTTCATTGGATCCGTAACATCCGATGAAGTGATCTGTAGCTCACGAAAGCTTATGCTCAAATAAATTGGTTAGTCTCTAAGGTGCCACAAGCAAGACATTAATCATCTAGTAAAAAGTTAAGCTATATAATTGCTTAAATAAGTGTATAGATATAGTGTACCCTCCTGGTTAGCAAAAAGAAACACTAAATTTAATGTAAAGGCTATGATTAGTTGCAGATTGACATGTTTTAATGGGTACCAACCAATGAGAATCAATCTTTCTTTAGGAGAATAACTAAAAAGTACAAACGCAGAATATGATTAAGATTGATTATTTAAATTAAGGTTTTCTACTTGCTGATTTAAATCATGATTAAAAGCTGATTTAAATCAATCCATCCTGCTTCACAAATGTTTTTCGTTAAATTGATTTAATGTTCTGTTGCCTTTTGATAAGATTCTCATTCCTTGGTTTGACATATAGCAGGAACAAACACAGCAGCACCGAACAGCTGCCAAGGAACCTGCTTGAGTGAATAGATCCCTCTCCAATTCATTCTCAGCAATAGACTGACATTATGCATGTTGTGTTGTGCAGTACTACTGCAAGTACAGTGATTTTGATAAGAGGCTAGCTAAACAAGATTAATAAGAGCCAGGGTGAGTAATTCTTAAGCTTTCAAGTATCTAGAGTTTTGTAACTGGTTGAAGGAGCCATCTGTCAGTTTAGTGCCTGTGTAGTGTCCATGTGTAATAATAATCATTTACCATACATGCTTTCCATTAGACTACCTCAAAGGCAAGGGAGTGAGTAATTATGAATGTCAAATAAACTTTTTAAAAAAGGCTCTGCAAATAATTGCCATCAATAAAAAGGGTTCAATCAGGTATATTATTCACTACAAATAATTTGTCCAGCTGTACTTGAAATGGGTTTTGAGTGCTGCAGCCATCACTTTATTTCTGAGAGCACAGCTGAGTAAATGCAGCAGTCTTTCTTAGCCCAGTTTTGTGGGTGACTCTTTTATGTCAGGTCATTGGGAATAAAACCTTTTGGTTTGTGATTAAGCCTTTGTGTTTTAGGATCATACTGAGGGTATGTCTACACTCGCAAATTTCTGCGCCACAAGCTATACCACTTTTATTAAAATACTAGAATTAAATCGCCCGTGTTAGACTTGCTGGAGTCCGGGGCTGAAGCCTGAGACCCATGACCCAGGGCCGAAGCATGAGGGCTTCAGCCCTGTGTGGTGGGGTTCAGGTTACAGGCCTCCAATTTGGGGCTTTGTCCCCCCCGCACACATACAGCTGGAGCAGTGGGGCTCGGGCTTTGGGCCCCCCACCTGGGATGGTGGGGCTCAGGCAGGCTCAGGCATCAGTCCCCACTCCACGGGTTGTGTAGTAATTTTTGTTGTCAGAAGGGGGTCATGGTACAATGAAGTTTGAGAACCCCTGCATTAGAAGAACAGAGCTGTTATATCCCCATCCTAGAGATACTTCGGGTCCTTTCAAATATGTGTGGCAACAGAGACATCTTGTGGCCAGTTGAGGAAGAACCTCATCTCTGTGTTTCCCATATGGGACCCAGGAGATGCATCCCAGAGCCTGAGGTCAGGATGTCCAACCTGTGGCCCTCAATGTACAGGGCTGCACCCTGTGAGGTTTACAGTGAAGGGTTTGGATCAGTTTTAGTCACTGTGGCGGGCATTGCCTCACACCCCCCCCCCCCGCAGCACAAGTTACAACCCCTGTCTAGAGCAGCTTTGCTTTGAACCAAAATGCTATGAGCAGCTGTTGTCCCTTCCCTGCTCCAGCTGTTTAGCAGCTCCCCTGCTGGCTTCCTGCTGCATTACAGGAGCAATGAAAGTACCTGTGGCTGTTCATCGTTACCTCCCTGCTGGGCTGTGGGAACCTCAGCAAGTGGGACAGTAGTTTGACTGACCGCACCTAAGACTGGGAAGTCTTCCCCACGGAGCCTAGGAGTGCGGGAAAATCAACAATCCATTACAGCTTCCTGGTTCTCTGCCCTGCCCCAGGCTCATGTGCTAGTTGACTGTGGTCCCCAAGAGATCACTTGCCAGTTAGGGATAACTGGAGGGCACCAGACACAGCCCCTCCCACTCTCAATATGCCCTTGTCCTGTCCCCACCCTAACAGTGCTACACTGAGGCAGAGGTCAGGAAGGCATAAGAGCTGAATGTGCTGGCTCTGCAGCCACTGGAGACTCCCTCCACCAGGCAGCTTCTGCTCTCTTTGTATGACCCAAGGGGCATTGAGCAAGTAGACTGGGCCAAAGGATCTGCTTCAAAGTATCAGTGTGGACCCATGGCCTCCTTGACATAAGTTTGACTCTCATGCTGATAGGGCTGGTGCCAAAAGCCCACCTCAGGCTCCTGGCATGTGTCTCACCCTACCATTGGCATACTTGTAAATCTTTTCTCCTTCAGCTGAGATTCCTCTGGAATCGCATGAACCCAAGACCTGGGTCACTAAAACTTCAGATGGTATGACAGTCCCAACCAGGTTGAGAGAGCCGGCAGTGCTGAGGAAATCACGTCTGTCATTGAAAAGGTTGATTATATCCTGGCTAGACCTTCTTCAGGGAACATCTTTCTCTCTTCACATACCTGTGCTGTAGGGAGGCAAGGTGGAGGCTAACGTGCTCCATCCAGTCTGCTGGGGAAGAACTGCAGCCTGTGACTTGATTACAAGAAACCCACATCAGAGCTGTGACAGAACCAAAGTCCTACCTTGGAGGGGCGATGGAACTGTTTG
The DNA here is from genome assembly GCF_965140295.1 of Lepidochelys olivacea. Lineage (NCBI taxonomy): Eukaryota > Metazoa > Chordata > Testudines > Cheloniidae > Lepidochelys > Lepidochelys olivacea. Next base: position 51,678,559 of record NC_140417.1, read on the forward strand.
TATGGTGGGGATGCTGAAAGCTGTTGAACCCTGTATATGATGATAGCCATGCATTTGGATGCTATTATGTCAATGCCCATTGCTTTGTCTGGTACAGAGGTGCTGACAGGACCTCACACTGCAGAATGCTGGGAATATAAACTTCTCCTAGGCACCATTGAGACTGCAGGAAGAGACCCCAAATAACTCCTGCCTCGTTCTGCTCTAATCTGTGGCTGACCTCCAGCGCACCGCACCATCTTGCCCCTCTGCTGGTCTCCTCCTTGTGAAAAGGCAGTGGATGGAAACATTAGAAAATTCTACTCCCCTTTTCTATGTGGTTCAAACCCTTGACCCACTTCCAAGAAACACCACAGGGGCTGTCTGCACTCCACAGTTATTGGCACCTGGGTCTGAGCACCATGCTTAGCCTCATCCAGGTTGGAGCATCCCTACAGCACAGACCTACCCACTTTACTGTGCCTTTACTGTGTCTGTGCTTACCTGAGTGTCTCTGGGGGCATATCCCATAGTTCTTTGTGCTGAGACACTCTAGGATTCTTTCCCAGTCCGTTGTGTCAGTTGCAGGAGAACTTGTCTGTCCTCTGGAGGGAAGTTGTGGGAAAGGTATTGCAGGGCTATCAGCATGTGAGTGAAGGGTTTTTTTGTTTGTTTTTTTTTGCCTGCATTCTCACCACAAAGGGGGTGGTTCCAGCCTGAGTTGAACTGGAGCCCAGGTTCTAACCTGGCTCACTAGCTGGGCCAGCTAGCCTGGGCATAAAGTACCTCCAAACCCAGCTCCAAGGGTCTTATGCATGGACAGAGGGAGGGTTGGGCTAAGACCTGGGAAAGATTCCAACTTAACTGTGTAGTGAAGGCAGAGAATGGCAGGCAGGCCAGCCAATCTGCCCCATCAGCATTTCTCAGGGAAGAGTCCCTCTTTTCTTTATATGACTTCCTTAGTTCTGCAGCACCCATGGGCGTGCAAGACCCTTCACAAACAAATTAAAGGAGCAGGTCCCTGCCTCAAAAAGCTTCTGATCTCAGAGATTCCAGGGCTAGAAGGGACCACTGATCTAGTGCTGCGGTGGGCAAACTTTTTGGCCTGAGGGCCACATTGGGAAATAGAAATTGTATGGCGGGCCATGAATGCTCACAAAATTGGGGTTGAGGTGCGAGAGGGGGTGAGGGCTCTGGTTGGGGGTGCGGGCTCTGGGGTGGGGCTGGGGATGAGGAGTTTGGGGTGTAGGAGGGTGCTCTGGGCTGGGACAGAGGGGTTAGGAGGGGGATCAGGGCTGGGGTAGGGGCATGGGAAGGGATGCAGGTTCTGGCTGGGGATGCAGGCTCTGGGGTGGGGCTGGGGATGAGAGGTTTGGGGTGCAGGAGGGTTCTCTGTGCTGGGATCAAGGGGTTTGGAGAGCAGATGGGGGGTCAGGGCTGGAGCAGGGGGTTGGGGCATGGGGAGAGGCTCATGGGTCCAGGCACCGAGCGGCGCTTGCCTCAAGTGGCTCCTGGAAGCAGTGGCATGTCCCTTCTCTGGCTTCTAGGTGTGAAGTGGCCCCCGACCCTCGGAGTGGGGCCATGCCGTGGCTTCCAGGAGCCGCGTGGTACGGCCCCTGACCCAGCACCCCAGCTGGAGCGCCGGAGTGGGGCTGAGCCGCGTGGTGCGGCTCCCAACCAGGCTCCCCAGCTGGAGCTTGTGGGCCAGTTTAAAATGGCTTGCGGGCCGCAGTTTACTCACCCCTGATCTAGTGTGAGCCCTTGTATAGCACAGGCCAGAGAGCTGCCCCATAATAATTTCCACAACAGAACTTTTAGAAAAACTGCCCATCCTAAATTAAAAATTGTCAAGGATTGTTCCAGTGGTTAATTACTCTCACCATTATAAATTTACACCTTATTTCTGGTCTGAATTTGCCTAGCTTCAACTTCCAGCTAATGGAGCAGGGTCCACATGAAATTCCTAAGCACGCTCAAACTAAATGTTCATGAGCCAAGCCACTAAGGCGGGATCTGAAGCAGGATATGCTTTACTGGGGAGATCCTGCCATGCATAAGGGGCAGCATGAGAACGCAGGAGGCATGTAAGGGGATGCTGACTGCTGGGCGGTAGAGGCTGGGAATGCTGGCAAGCTGGGGTTAATGTTGCAGTCAGTTACTAGATCACTGAGGTACGGCAGCACTAAGTTAGGAAGGGCCATGGGCTTGTCTCTACTGTCCATTTTGTTGTGAGCAGAGGCATCTGTGGGACGTAGACTGAGGTGGTCAGAGTGACAAGCCAGCAAGGCAACTTGAGCAGCTGCGTTCAGAATGGACCCGAGGCAAGCAAGGTGTCGTATTGGGGGCCAGTGAGGAGGGGCTGCAGTAGCCATGGTGTGAGACATTGAGGGCTGGGGTGAGAGTTTAGCTGTGTTGGTGAAGAGAAAAGGCCAGTTTCAGAGATGCTGCTTTTTCTTATGCAGCGGGATTTGGACACGGCCTGAATATGTGGGTCAAGAGGGAAGGCCGAATCAGAGAGGTTACAGGGCTGAATGACTGTGGGGATGATAGTGTCCTCAGGGAGAGAGGAAGCTGAGAGGCTGGGGAGTGGGGCACACAAGCAGCTCAGCATTGGCCACCTGGTCAGGTGAGGCAGGGTGAATGGGGGGCTGTGCTCGAAGCTGAAGCCAAGGAGCTTGAAGAAGATGATTAGTGGAGCTGGAGGTGCCAGTGGAGAGAGTGGATGGGGAGTGATGTAGGCAGGGATCGGGGCAGGAGGATGCGGCCAGAGGCTGTGTTTTGGGTGGTAGCGTGTGCCATTGGGAGGGCAGGCGCGGGAGGTTACAGCAGTCCTCACTGGAGACTAACTAGGATGGTAGCAGTTTATCAAAGATAAAGTTGGATCCCAGAAACTTGGTGGCAGAAATAGCAGGATTTGGATTCCTGAAGGAGTTTTCTGTGTATTTGTGCTACTCTTAGTGCTAGATATTTGCGGGGAGGGTTGGCAAAGGGGGGGGTGTCTCCCTCATAATGTATGCTGCAATTGTGACATCACTTTATTAATGGCAAGATCCATTAGCACATGGAAATAACTTTCTAAGTGGAATCAAAATACTAGATTTCTTCCAGCCATCACTTGATAAACCCCTGTGGGAAAGTCCTGCTAGCCCTGAAGAGTCAGAGCATATGCTGGACGTGGGGGTGGGGTGGGGAGCTGGACATTTTTGATCCAAATACTAATAATAGCGAGTGTGTGCATCCCCGTCCATGCGGGCAGGGCTACAGGTATGGTTGAAGGATCACCTTTGCTTCATTAGTAGAAAACTTGTTGGACTCTGTGGTAAAAGTTACTAGGGAGACAGGCCAAACAGTGAGGTGAGAACAGCTCTTTTCTCATAGGATTCTCCATTGTTTTGCAGATCAGAACAAGACTAATTCCTGGGATTTCTCAGCCGTGGCTGTCTGCCTCTCGTGAAGCTGCCCCCTCCCAGCCCATGCGGCTCTCCCCATGCCCCAAGCGTGCAACTGGTGCCGAACGCAATGTGTGTTTGTCAAACCATGGAAGTGGGCAAGTATGGCAAAAATGCCAGTCGAGCCGGAGAGCGAGGGGTCCTGTTGGAGCCTTTCATTCACCAGGTGGGCGGCCACAGCAGCATGATGCGCTACGATGACCACACTGTTTGCAAGCCCCTCATTTCCCGAGAACAGCGCTTCTATGAGTCCCTGCCCCCGGAAATGAAGGAGTTCACGCCTGAGTATAAAGGTGAGCCCCAGTGCTGCTGCACAATGTAGCTTCCCACTCTGTGGGGCTCCTGCAGCTGGGGGCAGGTTCTATTTGTCATTCCCTTCACTTCTGCTGCTCTCCACTGATATGATGTGAACGGTGTGGTGGGTAGGGGTGTTCTTGGTCTGTGTGTACAGGGCTGAGCATGTGGCTGATGATCAAGGAGATAATTTCAGTGCCATGCTTCATTCTGAGAAGAGTCCTGAATTAGCTCCTGACTGAGCCATGTTCAGTGTATGTGGAGCAGCCGGAAAAGTCCTGTTTTGAACCCTGCCCAGATAGCCTCAGAAGGCTCATCCTCTCACTCTTCACATCAAACAAGGAAGTTGTTAAACGGAGGTGATGGGTGCCTCTTTATACAGCTGCATGCCGAGTGTGCTGGGTTCCAGCTTTCGTTGCAGGGAAATGAATATGGAGGTATCACCAGGGTGAAGACCCTGCTTCCGGATGGCTAACAAAAGCAGAACTGAAAGTGCTGCTTCCTCTGAGCTTCCCCTAAGCTCTCGGCAGCGCTCAACACTGTTCCCCACGGCACTCAGCACTGAGTGTAAATAGAACAGTGAAGTCGGTACCTTTGCTTTCTGGGCTTGACTGTATCAGCTCTTTTCAGTACTCTGGTTCTTATGGGGTTCATCTATGGGAACAGATGTGTGGAAAATATGAACAAACTGCCAAGGCAGATGTTCTGAATCTGGTCCTAAAAATGTGCATTCCTGGTTTTCCTGACCTACTTGCTGTTTGTGAATATTCAGGGGAATGGGGGCATTCGGTGGCAGCAAAGCATGTTGAGCTGTCACCCCCTCAAAGCCTGATCTGCTTTGCAGGTACCCTGCCTTCCTATAGACGTGAAACGACTCTGTCTTGGGCGGGCTGAGCTACATCTGTGCCAGAGTAAGGCAGTTAGATACGCTCCCCGGAGGAAGGACCTTTTCCTCTTGGCTTTCCTCAGCATTACCATTACCGCAGTCTGGATGCGGGGACTAGGTCCAATTTACAGATTCACCAGGCACTCCATGTCCGAGTGCGCTGGTGTGTGATTCATGATAGTACGTTAACGCTTGATGGGTGTCTAGCTGGTCGTCCTAAAGAGCTAGTGAAATCTTTACCCCTCTTGTATGTGCCACATTTGTCACTGAAAAACCATTCACAGATGTGTCAGAGCGTGCAAACGTTCACTTGGAACTGAGTTTTCTACCCCTCCAAATGCAAACAGTCTTTAGGAGTCACCGGGCTGACCAGGAGCACCAATAACTTTTCAAAGTGACCAAAAACTAAAACTAACTCTGGTTTAGTCTTCCATCTCCAGCAGGAAGTGATTTGTGGGGCCATTGGGATATGAGGAATTGCCCTTCCCTGTGGCCAGGCTTGGCAGAGTTAGATTTGCATGTATGTAATTTCAATGGAGGAGGATGTTTGTTTTTAAGCATTTTTAAAATTTGTATCAGTTTAAATTTTCCTAGTTGTGGGAAATTATAGGGGAGTCAGACATTTATTTAGTGACAGTAGACATTGAGGTTCAAAAGGTTAAAGTTTTATAACCATTCAAACACGCACTGTCAACATCAGATGTCAGACTATCCAAAGGAAATAGCCTTACATCAAACGCAAAGCTCTTAAGCAACTGTTTCTTACATTGCTGAGCTATAAATGTCTATGACTTTGGATGGAAATATATTTTCATTGGTTTGTGTGTTTAGGGGAAACGTAAAAACCATCTCCTTCCAGGCCTAGAGGTAGGTCACTACAGGTCACCTCTTCCAGCCTCAGGTGGAAGCTTGAGTCGAGACCTGTGGGGGAGGGAGGTTCACAGCAGGAAAAGCATCACCACTGGCACATGTCAGTACAGCTCACTCGAAGCTACTCCCTCAAGCCAAGGGGCAGGACTCCTGCCAGCTAAAACTCCTCATTTCCCTCACTGCCCACTTCTCCTCCCTCCACCCCCACTCTGGTCCTCTGCCTGGCCCAGGCTCTTTGGGGGGCACATGCTCTGCATGGCACATGCAGACTTTGGCTTCTCTTGTCCCCTTCCTGCCTGCACACTAGGTTATCCACTTGTTACCATAACTCCATCAATTGACTGCTGCACGACAGGCTTCCTGTTCCTCATGCCCCTCAGGGGTGGGAATCCAGAACCCCAGGCTGATATGCTCAAAAGCTGGGAGCTGCTGCCATAGTCTGCCCAGGTACCCCCAGAGAGTGTTAGTGTGCCAAGGGGAAGCAGGCAAACTTACAAACATGGGGCATACCCTGTTCAGGTGCTGCTTCTCACATAGTCATGCATGCCTCCATGAGGAAATCTTCACCTGACATGCTGGACACTGGGCTGGCTTCTCTGTGATTGTGCACCTGGTAACGAGGCAGCCAGTTGACAAATGCAGACAGCTCCCAAAAATGTGTCCATTTCCCTCCCTTTTTATCAAATTTTGAAAAATTTCACCCAGCTCTGGAAACAGGGAGAGACAGCTCAAGATGTGAGTGCAAACTCTCCTAGCCAGCAGCGATTACTGTCCTGTTAGGACTTCTACACAGGCCCCAGCCAGAGTGCCGCTTGGCAGTCTGAAGAGGAGCCCTGAGTTGGAGCTATACTGTGACATTCCCACTTCTTGTTGCCATCCCTGCAGAGTGGAGTTACTGTTGGGGGATTCCAATTCTTAACTGGGTATTTCCGGAGTCTATAAGTTTCATGGTTTTCTCCATCTTGCACTAATACACTCTCTGGGACATGTGGGGAGATTAGGGGCATGTCCATGCAAGTGATACTGTGCAGCAAATTGGGTTGTAATTCTGCCATGCTCCAGCCTGCTGCAGTGCCAAGTGGCTGCGCGGGCTCAGCCGCCACGGCACTAACAGCTGTCTCATGCACTTTGCTGTCTCATGCACTGGCTGAAGCAGCATTACAGTAGAGTTCCCTTGGGAACTTTTAATGCACAGCAGCAGGTTCACCCAGACAGTTAGTGTGCAGCACGCTGGAGCGCTCTAGATTTACACCCCAGCTTGCCGTGCAGACATTGCTCAGGTAGACGTGCCAAAGTGAGCAGCTCCTGACTTTCTAATGCCTGAGTTGGGGGCTTGGAGTCCAATGCCCCAGTGGGCACCGGGAGCTTGACTGCTCAAGCCACAACCCACCAGGGAGAACTTGTATACACAGTGGCTCTTAAGGAGACATCCTTAGCAATTGCTGTGGACAGTTGTTGCATCAACCCCAGCTCTAGCTGCAGGTCTGCACCCTTCCCTCAACACCCCCAAAGCACCCCTGGAGCACGGTGGCAGGGGACTGTGGTGGCCTGTGCATGGAGGCTGCCTCAGGTTCAGGAGTGCCATGACTCACAGTAAGATCACAGCTCCAGGAATGCCAGCTCAGTAATCGACTCGGTGTGCCCAGGTGCAGCCCAGCAGCGGCTCTCCCTACAAACCTTAGAAAGCGCCTCTGCCTTAATCATAGAATCATAGACTATCAGGGTTGGAAGGGACCTCAGGAGGTCATCTACTCCAACCCCCTGCTCAAAGCAGGACCGATCCCCAACTAAATCATCCCAGCCAGGGCTTTGTCAAGCCTGACCTTAAAACTTCTAAGGAAGGAGATTCCACCACCTCCCTAGGTAATACATTCCAGTGTTTCACCACCCTCCTAGTGAAAAAGTTTTTCCTAATATCCAACCTAAATCCCCCCCACTGCAACTTGAGACCATTACTCCTCGTTCTGTCATCTGGTACCACTGAGAACAGTCTAGAGCCATCCTCTTTGGAACCCCCTTTCAGGTAGTTGAAAGCAGCTATCAAATCCCCCCTCATTCTTCTCTTCCGTAGACTAAACATCCCCCGTTCCCTCAGCCTCTCCTCATAAGTCATGTGTTCCAGTCCCCTAATCATTCTTGTTGCCTTCTGCTGGACTCTTTCCAATTTTTCCACATCCTTCTTGTAGCGTGGGCCTCAAAACTGGACACAGTACTCCAGATGAGGCCTCACCAGTGTCGAATAGAGGGGAACGATCACGTCCCTCGATCTGCTGGCAATGCCCCTACTTATGCAGCCCAAAATGCCATTGGCCTTCTTGGCAACAAGGGCACACTGTTGACTCATATCCAGCTTCTCGTCCACTGTCACCCCTAGGTCCTTTTCTGCAGAACTGCTGCCTAGCCATTTGGTCCCTAGTCTATAGCGGTGCATTGGATTCTTCCGTCCTAAGTGCAGGACTCTGCACTTGTCCTTCTTGAACCTCATCAGATTTCTTTTGGCCCAATCCTCCAATTTGTCTAGGTCCCTCTGTATCCTATCCCTACCCTCCAGCATATCTACCTCTCCTCCCAGTTTAGTGTCATCTGCAAACTTGCTGAGGGTGCAATCCACCCCATCCTCCAGATCATTTATGAAGATATTGAACAAAACCGGCCCCAGGACCGACCCTTGGGGCACTCCACTTGATACCGGCTGCCAACTAGACATGGAGCCATTGATCGCTACCCGTTGAGCCCGACAATCTAGCCAGCTTTCTATCCACCTTATAGTCCATTCAGCCAGCCCATACTTCTTTATCTTGCTGGCAAGAATACTGTGGGAGACAGTGTCAAAAACTTTGCTAAAGTCAAGGAACAACACGTCAACTGCTTTCCCTTCATCCACAGAACCAGTTATCTTGTCATAGAAGGCAATTAGAATAGTCAGGCGTGACTTGCCCTTGGTGAATCCATGCTGACTGTTCCTGATCACTTTCCTCTCCTCTAAGTGCTTCAGAATTGATACCTTGAGGACCTGCTCCATGATTTTTCCAGGGACTGAGGTGAGGCTGATTGGCCTGTAGTTCCCAGGATCCTCCTTCTTCCCTTTTTTTAAAGATGGGCACTACATTAGCCTTTTTCCAGTCATCTGGGACCGCCCCCCGATCACCATGAATTTTCAAAGATAATGGCCAATGGCTCTGCAATCACATCCGCCAACTCCTTTAGCACTCTCGGATGCAACGCATCCAGCCCCATGGACTTGTGCACGTCCAGCTTTTCTAAATACTCCCAAACCACTTCTTTCTCCACAGAGGGCTGGTCACCTCCTCCCCATGCTGTGCTGCCCAGTGCAGTAGTCTGGGAGCTGACCTTGTTCGTGAAGACAGAGGCAAAAAAAGCATTGAGTACATTAGCTTTTTCCACATCCTCTGTCACTAGATTGTCTCCCTCATTCAGTAAGGGGCCCACACTATCCTTGACTTTCTTGTTGCTAACATACCTGAAGAAACCCTTCTTGTTACTCTTAAGATCTCTTGCTAGCTGTAACTCCAGGTGTGATTTGGCCTTCCTGATTTCACTCCTGCATGCCCGAGAAATATTTTTATACTCATCCCTGGTCATTTGTCCAATCTTCCACTTCTTGTAAGCTTCTTAATCTACCAGAACTGGCACAGGGAGCCAGAATAGGCTTCGGAGGCCCCACAGCCAGTATCCAAATTAGCTGATTCGACTCCTGGGCAGCCCTTATGAGTCTCCAAAAAGCTGTGGAAACCCCAGTGAGCTCCATGCTGGTGGGGGTGACCCCAGCAGCTCACAAGGCAGGTAGTTCTTGTGCCTGTTCCCTCCCTCTCGCTGCAGGATCTTAATGCCTCCCAGCCACTTCTGGCTGTACCCAGCCAACACCCAGGAGAGGTGGGGAGCTGTTACCCCCTGTACAGAGGGCCTGAGGCCCAGAGAAACAAAGGCCACCTCCAAACATTTTGGTCTAAGTTACTTACCCAGCATCACATAGAAAGTCAGTCAGGGCCTGCATTCAAACCCAGCTCACCTGGGTCCCAGGCTAATGCTTTAGCAATGTGACCAAACAGAAAGTAACTGTCACCTTAACTGAACTGGCCATCCCACATAACTCAACCACTGACCCAGCTACTAGATAAATAACACGGGAGTGGTGGTCTTATTTAGTCTGCAGAAGAGAAGAGTGAGGGGAGATTTGATAGCAGCCTTCAACTACCTGAAGGGGAATTCCAAAGAGAATGGAGCTAGGCTGTTCTCAGTGGTGGCAGATGACAGAACAAGGAGCAATGGTCTCATGTTGCAGTGGGGGAGGTCGAGGTTGGATATTAGGAAACACTATTTCACTAGGAGGGTGATGAAGCACTGGAATGTGTTACCTAGGGAGGTGGTAGAATCTCCATCCTTAGAGGTTTTTAAGACCCGACTTGACAAAGCCCTGGCTGGGATGATTTAGTTAGTGTTGGTCCTGCTTCGAGCAGGGGGTTGGACTAGATGACCTCCTGAGGTCTCTTCCAACCCTAATCTTCTATGATTCTGTGATCAGGATTCTGGATTAGGGGCTCAATTCCTGACCTGTACAAGACGTGTGATCCAGTGGTTAGACAGGATAGACAAGCAATAGATTTAGCACATTCACTTCCAAAGGCAACGTGGATGAGACCTGGGTTCTTTCCCTAGCTCTACTGGAAGTGACCTGCAACCTCAGTTGTTGTATCTCTAAAATGAGGCAGTGGGGTAGGATAGCTGCCTGTTCCTACAGTAGGGTATGGGACCTCAGTAAAAAGGGCTGTCTGTGTAGGGCTCAGAAATATTATCAGCAGCCAGTGGAATAGGAATCTTGAACTCATGCGGGGTCCCAGAGCTGTCATGGCTTGCAGTTCCCTGATTGCATCTATGCAGTATTGCTACAAGCTGGGTAGTGATTGTGTGTGTACAGCCGGACACAGTCTCATGGAGCACTGGAACAAGTCATTTCTGGAGCTGAAGACTAGCTCTCGCTGGGTGCAGACCAGGGATAGGAGTGTTGTGTGAATCTTTCCTCCTGTTCTCTCTCTCTCTCTCTCTCGGGACAAAAGCCCTATGTTTGATAGGGCTGTATCACAGCAACCTCTTGACCAAATGCCCCCACATTTGCATTATGAATTCTCCCGAGTCCTGAACTGCCGTGTCCATTTTCAGTCAATCTGATTTAAATAGGGTTGAAAACTGGGCTTTAAACAGAAACCCTGTTGTCACTATGGAGTTGCTAGCATAACTAGGATAATTCCCAGGACGAGTGTCTGGCATGTGCTTCCTCTGCTAGCTTCCTCATGCTGCTGAAGGGTAAAATGTCTGTTGTAACAATCCACCCCAATTTTGGACTGCAAAAACCAAGCCAGGAGACCAGAGATCCCAAGTAGAAATGCTTAATTCACTATCATGGATCCTTCTCTTGGTTCTCCAGTGATGGGCACATGGCTACTATTGCTTGCTGTCACAGATAGGCACTCATTTAATTTAGAAATACAAAAAACTACATTAATGTTTTTTACGGAGTGAATTAGAAATCTGAATTGCTGATGACTTCTTCGAGCAAGAGCTCTGAGGAGTGCTGTTCGGAATGCCTAGGTGAATTTCCTACCTGTCCTCCTAGAAGAGGACCAGAAAAGCGCCTTCCTGAACTGGAGACATCACATAGATGCGTCCATAACTAGTTGGAGTGACCATCTGAGAGACGTTGCACCGAGTCTCCCTTGGGCCCCTCCAATGGCAGTGTCAGTTGAGGAGTCACTAGCATTCGGTTTAGACCACACCTTGAGCCGTGGCTTTCGAAGATGCAGAGAGGCAACACTGCCTCAGCAAACAGACTGCTGGGTGCGGGGTGAACCTTGCCTGCATTAGCTGAAGCGCAAGCTGCTGACGTGGCAGGAGGATAAGAGATGAAACTTTCAGGCTTTCTGTAAATTGAGGATGATGTGTTGGTGGGCTTCCTGTGACTGCTGAGGCTGCCCTGCCTGTAGGCGTTCAGCCACCATTGCCATGCCCTCCTCTGCGGGGCTAGGAACCCCACAGTGATTGCTACGTGTTCATACATCAGTGCCAGTAGCTGGGTGTGGTAGTTTGTTTGAGGAATTTTCCCTTTGCAAGATCCTCGTGCAGGTTGCAGCATCTCAGATCCCTTCCTGTAGAACTGTTCCACGGTTCTAGGTTTGTACTGGTGCTGTCTGCTTTCCCTTCCCTGCTGACAGCTCTTACACTGCCAGTCACAGACATGCACAGCTACCCCTTGAGGGACTGCTTGGATTGAGATAAGCTATCTCTCTCTGGTAGGTGTGGTGTCTGTCTGCTTTGAGGGAGACAGTGATGGCTACATTAACTTGGTAGCATATCCCTATGTGGAGAGCGAGGCCTTGGAGCAGGATGACATGCCAGAGAGGGACCAGCCTCGGCGTAAGCATTCCCGCAGGAGCCTTCACAGATCCAGCAGTGTTGGTGAGCACAAGGAGGAGAGACCCAGCCTGGCCAATGACAACTCTGAGAGGTAAAAGGACGGGGGCTGGGAACAGTGCAGACTGCAAGCACACCACTTCGTCATCCCTCGGTCAGCTCTGGGGCTTCCTGGCAGAATAGCTTTCCCTTGCACTCCCCATGTCGTACAGTGACTGGCCCCAGGAAGTGATGCAGTGCAGAGCTTGCTGGAGTGTGGTCCCTGGCTCACTTGTCAGTGCGCACACTTGGCTGTCACACACTGCCCACTTCTAGGCAGCATCTCGTCCCAGTCACTGGCCTGGTCCTTCCCTCTCTGAGATATGCTCAGGCTGGAGCCACGAGGCCCCTGGGGACTAGCTGCCACTGTGGCACATTCTTGAAGGTCCCTGGGGCAAGCTCTATGCCTGCTGGGGTGATCTAGGGGAAGGTTCCCCTTTCAGCAGCCTGTGCCCTCCACTGATCCTGCTCCTGCTTTGTGCAGATAGGCCCCCTCCAGCATGGAGGCTCTGCTGCAGGCTCGCCCTGGAAGAATTGCTGGCTTTCACTGAGACTAGAGACTGACATTGCTGGGTTGGAGGTCCGGGCGTATAACAGGAGAGGGGATGGGAGGTCTGGTGATGGGAGGTCTTGCCAGGAAAAGGTATTGGGGTCTGGTGCTGTAGTCTAACTCCTGGCTGTGACAGATTAGCTATCTAGCCAAGGACTCCCTAGCATGCATGTGTTCTCTTCTTTGTGCCAGCAGCATCCAAGAGACAAAGAGCCCCAAGGTGGAGCTGCACATCCATTCCGATGTTCCGTTTCAGATGCTGGATGGGAACAGCGGCCTGAGCTCAGAAAAGATCAGCTACAATCCATGGAGTCTGCGCTGCCACAAGCAGCAGCTGAGCCGCATGCGATCGGAGTCCAAGGACCGAAAGCTCTACAGTATCCTCCAGAAAGCAGAGCCAGGGCAGCTGGCTGCGTCTGCCAGAACATTGCCGGCAAAGGCTTCCCACCTCTGCAAGGAGTGACGGGCACCTCGCCCTTGGCTAATGCTCAGAGCACACATTCCCTTTGCCATCAACACAAGCAAAACCAGCTGGGCCAAAGACTGGGGCCCCTCTTCCATTACTCCTTCCATCTGTCCCTGCAGCAGTGTCTGTCCAGGCACCTGGGAGGATTGTCAGGTTTCTGCCAAGGACACTGGCAGTGCCTGCTGGCTAGGTGCCACCTGTATCACCAGGTCATGTCTCCCCTTCTGGTCCCTCTGACAGAGACTGGGCTCATATTTTCCTGCCTGGTACTACTGCCTTGTGGGCTCTCTCCTTTTCTCCCTACTGGGCTTGTCGTATTCCCCTCTTCTTGGCTGCTGTGTCCCTGACTCCCTTTTGTCCCCTTGTGCCCACTCCCCAGAGTGTGTTACCGCTCCAGGAGTCCCCAGAGAACTTTCTTGGTTCCTGGTGGTTGGCAGCTCTGAGAGATGAAATCTCCTTGACATGTTTCTTAGAGTTTCTTTTGCTGGAGAATGTGGTGCACCATTTCCGATTTCCCTGTGTGCTTGACCTGAAGATGGGGACCAGGCAGCATGGAGATGATGCTTCTGAAGAGAAGGCTGCTCGGCAGATGAAGAAGTGTGAACAGAGTACCTCAGCCACGCTGGGCGTGAGAGTCTGTGGAATGCAGGTACAATATCCCAGGGTTTGTCTGGGGTAGCCTGTGGCACAAAGACATCTTCCCCACTCCTCCTCGAACATCCCCAGCCACTAGGGGAAAGTACAGCAGGATAGTGCTTTCCACTGGGCAGTGTTCCTGTGACACTTCTTCCTTCCCAGCCCCTTGACAGCTTGCCACCAGTTGTGTGTTCCAAAGAGTGCATGCTGTTACACATCACTTCCCTCTCTGTTCCACTGGAATGAGGGAGTCTATAACTTCTCATGGGGTGGAATGGGCCATGGCCTGCTTTGCACAGTAACCAAATGTACTGAGTGTTCTAGAGAAGTGCTAAAATCCAGCAAGCCTAATTAGTAAGGAGCCTAGCAATTGATGCCTATTCCAGCCAGATCAGTGGTACCTGTGGCCTGGGTCTTGTTTCAGTAGCATCTCACACACAGTCACAGGCCACTTGTGGCTTCCACGTGTGTGTGTGTGGGGGGGGGAGGTCCTTTCTTCCCTTCTGGGTATGCCCTGAATCATAAGGAATGAGTGCCCTTGTACTCCTACTCTGGCTAGTGTGATGGGGAGATGCCCTGGTCCTTTTCTGGAATCTGATTCTGCAGCAGTGAGTGCCACGGGTTAGTCGTATGCCATGCTGAGGGGCAGACCCTTCTTAGCAATCCCTCCATTCCATGTGGCTCAGCTGCTGACACACTCAGCACTGATCCATCTGGTCATGTGTGAAGATTCTCCCCACCCCACTACTTTGGACACACTTTGCTGTGCTCACAGATGTGCTGCTCTCTGCTTCTGGAAAGGGAAACCCAGCCTGGGCAGCCTTCAGTATCCCAGGCAGTGTGAGAAGGGAAGTGCCAGCTTGCCTGTAAGGTTTCCAGGAGCACCAAAAGTATTACAGACCTGCCTGCTGCTGAGTCTCAGGAGGTCCCCTCAGTGTCACACCATAGGGCAATCCAGTCTTTCTATGTAACTGTGTGTCACTAGCACTTCCCATGCTTCCCACCTAACATGAGCTCTGGTATTCTAGGTCTATCAGCTGGACACAGGACATTACTTATGCAGAAATAAGTACTATGGCCGTGGTCTCTCCATCGAGGGGTTCCGTAATGCCCTCTACCAGTACCTCCACAATGGCCTAGAGTTGCGCAAGGACCTCTTTGAGCCCATACTCGCCAAACTCCGGAGCCTGAAGGCTGTGCTGGAGAGGCAGGCATCCTACCGCTTCTACTCCAGCTCCCTCCTCATCATTTATGACGGGAAGGACAATAGGGCAGGCATGTTCATGGAGCGCAGGGCAGAGATGCGCCTAAAGCGAGTGGACACCTCTCTCCCAGAGAGCCTGCAGGATGACAGCAGCACAGAGCCCAGCCCCTCCGCCCTGCCCAAGGTGGATGTGCGCATGATTGACTTTGCACACAGCACGTTCAAAGGGTTTCGGGATGACCCCACTGTGCATGATGGACCTGACATGGGCTATGTATTCGGGCTGGAAAGCCTAATCAATATAATGGAACAGATGCGGGAGGAGAACCAGTAGGCCTGGGCTGTGCCCGTTCATTCCTACCCTGGTGGCGGGAGCAGGAAAAAGCAAACAACTTTGGTATTCAGTGGTTCGTTTGCTCCCTTGTTTATAACTGTCCCCTAGGCTGGAAGAGCTGTGTGAGGAGTGTGAAGATCTCTGCCGTCCTGCTGCCCGTGTGGTTCTGATTCCACTGGCCTTACCTTCTGGAGGAGGCTCCCAGGGGCTCCACTGGATGATGGGCTTGCTGCTGTTGTGCATCGATCTCTTCATTGTGTATGCATTCTGGAAGGAGGACCTGGCCACAGGGAAGAGAGGAGTAAGCCAGCCCTTCAGGGTGGAGATGAGGGTTCCGACTGGAATTCCACTGCCTCTGCTTCCCAGAAGTCCCAGCAGAGCCTTTGGTTTGAACCTCTTCTGTCATTTGGAAAGGGCGTTCATTGAAATGAGCCAGAAATATCTATGGGGGCTGATGGGCGCAGCACACTCATGCTGTTTCCTATGGTACCAGCTGTTTGGTGCAGCTAGCCCTGCCCCAGGGGTGTGATTGATTTGATTGGGGTGTTACTTTATGATACGACATTTATCTTCTCCAGTTTGGGCATTGTGGCAAATCATCCCAAATGGGCAGGAATAAATGACCAAACAAAACCCATTGCAGAGCTGCAGCAATGGGTAAATCACCTTGCCCCAGTTGCTGTGGGGTCAGTCAGGGAGGCTTTGCTACCACCCCTCGCCACCATCTGCAGCTGGCAGAGAAACTTGTGCAGGGCTGTGAGGGCAGGCCAAGGATAAGCATGAGGTTCCTGTGCGATTGACCCTGCCTTGGTGCATAGATTCAATGAGAGTTCAGCTAACTGGCCGGCAGTAGTGTTGACAGCAAGTGAATTCACTCCCCAGCTCTTCCACTGGAGTATATCAAGCTAGTCCCAACCTCAATGTTTGTATAGCATAGGCACAGCAGCTGGGATGGGCGTGTCTTCTGAGCCACATCCAGACCTGGCACTGCAGCACAAGACTGTTGTCTTCTTTGACTCCTCCCAGGGCAAGGCTGACCCCTTCCACACTCTGGAATAGTCCGTCATACTCCCTGGGGTGGGAAAAGGGAAATGGCTGAGGGGACGGGGTTTCAACCTTAGCTTGGAAGGATCCTAGTGGAGTTAATGAGGAAGAAGAGTCTTAGCTGAACTGACGGAGGGCTTCAGGCTGTCCCCATCATGTTGTCTATTGAGCCCCATGCTGGAGTTGCTCATTCGCAGAAGTGCCCCTTCTGTGGGTGGAAGTAGCTGTCTGGCTGGCATGGTGACCCCCAGCTGGAAGCACTGCCATCACTACCTGGCCTACCCTCAGGGAGCTGATATCTGCTGGCTTGTGTTAGAGTTGGATACAGCTAAACATTACTTGGCTATGCTCTGGCCCTATTCTCCACTCCCACTAGTGGATTTCTGTGCTGGGGACTTGAATGACAGCAGGGAAAAGAGGTGCTCTGAGCTAAATGAAAGCATCAGGTAAATCAGCTACATGAAAGCCTGATCGAAGCTGTCCAGTCTCCAAGCTGAGGATGGACACGGTGCCTGTGGCTCAGGGTATTCTGTGTCAGAGGGATTCTCCACCTAGATGTCATTTCCATGGCCCTGAGACTAGCTCTTCTAACCCAAACTGTCATCTGCGGGTGAGGGGGCATTGCCATCTGCGGTTGCTGCAGAGAGTGCAGGATTTGGGGCCGTTGGGTCTCAATCCTGTTACTGCTAGTTGGGGGGAAGAGGGGAGCAGTGCTTGAGTTTGTGCTAAAGCTTAAGACTGCCCTGTCTCTTTAGTACTCTTCTGAGCTTGGTTAAAGCCCATGTCCCCCTCAGGCCTTGCAGATGGGGGCTGGACTCTTGGCCATGGCATTAGCATTTGTTAAGTTACTCCTCCCTCCACGTCCATGAGCTCTTCCTCCCCAAGCAGCTGCTAATGAGATTTTCTCAGTGGCCAGGACACAGCAGTCAAAGGTGGGCTGCTGGAAGCAATACAGTTATTTCCATGGTTGAAGCAAAGAAGTCCAAGTTAGCTGGGCAGAAATGCATTGAGGTCCTTGTGCACTGTGTCCAATCAAATCCTAGTCAAATGGCCTGCCTTCTTCACTGGCCCTGCTATGGCAGGTAGCGCTAATGCGAGGCATTTCACACCAGGGAGGGGACTCGTCCACATATGGTTGCTTGGTCTTTCAGCATTCCCATTGTCCCCTATTCTGGGTATTGTTGAGGGAAGCGGAGATATGTGTTACAGTTCTCGTGTCTCCCATTGGATCCTGCACTGAAGTCCTAATGCTGAGTGTGGCACCTCAGCCATCCTGGTGAGGCTTGTACGTTGGCTTTGGTCCAGTACCAACCTGTATTACATCCTGGATCCAAGGTCACACCGACATAGCTGGACTGTACGGGAGATCTTGTCTGTACACCAGTCTCCTCAGTCATAGTGAGGTGTATACACAGATCACTAGCAACATGGTGCGTTCCCTATTTGGCTTCTTGTGATTCCCCTTGCAAAGTATCTTTGGACAAAATTTCCAGAACTTGTAAATAGCCTTGACTATGGAATTGTTCTGCTTGTTGGAGGGGTTTTTATTCTGTTTGTGCTTCATGAAAAACCTAAAGAAATGAAGGGTTTAGTTTTGCCACTGCTGCAGTGTTACATTTCTACACAGCATGATCACAACGCACAGCCTTGCTCAGCAGCAATAACCCTTCCCATCCAGCTGAGTGCAGTGACATGCAGGACATGGCGTTGGATGGGCTTCAGGCTGGGCCGGAGATGAATGCAAGTGCCTTGGACTTCTGGAGGCTTGAGTTGGTTATCTGGCTTAGAGCACAAATGGAATGGCTGTTTTCCTGCTAATCCCTCCTAGACACCATCAACACACTCCTTGTCACCCTTGCCACAGCCTCCTTAATACAGGCATAACTGGAATTGAGGTACATAGGTAGAGCCAGTTGTGGGACACTCCCCCAGAGCATACATGATGGAAGTGAGGCACTTTCACGTCTGGCTGTCAATCCAGGGCAAGTTAGTAACTTGAAGGCAGCCCAATGGGCACGCTGCGTGGGCAGCCCTTGTATCTTGGCACTTCCTTGAACCCAGAGCAACATGGGGCAGTGGAAGTGACAATAGAAAGGCTTCAAGTGGGAGCTGGCCAGGTCAGCACATGAAGAAAGTCTTTTCCTCAGCTGCTCTTTGCAGTAAGATTTCTAGATGATTGCTCTGGACGAACATGGAGCCGTTGCTGGATTTTATCTCCCTCTTGCTCGTGGAGATACAGCATAGAGCTCGATGCTGGCTTTGCAAGCAGCTCTGGTTGATGTTTCCAAGGCAGTAAACATCTCCAAAAGTGAAACTTGCAGATCCATTGGCTCCTGGTAGCCTCACAGCTTGCCCTGCCTTGCAGAGAAGGGAATGAAGTCAACCCCAGGTGTCTACTTCTGCCCAGGACTCATACAGGATGTTCTTGGCACCTTCTCTGTTATGTGGATGGGGTTTGTTGCTGGTTTGCAGAGATTGTTACTTTACTAGTTTGGGTGAAACAAAGTTACTGTTAGGAACTGTAGCCCCAAGCATGGCCAGGGTGAGAGCATTTGCTGTTAACACTGTAGCAAGTGTCCTTTCCCTTCTGGGACCAGGAACCAGGAGTCTCTAGATAGCCACTTCTTGAGCAATGTGCCAGCCCCTGGCTACTACCTCTGTCTAGGCAAATCCTCACATTAGATAATTATGTGGTTAGCAGAATCCTCGTAGAGCTGATCCTATTTAAAAATGGGTTCTGTATTTTTCATTGTGGAACTCCCCAGTCATTCCCCAAAGCCAAATTGTTCAGTATTTCATTGGTTTGACTTCAGAGAACAAACGAAAAGGTGCTTTTCTCCCCTGCCCTGGGAAGCAGTGTTGTAACTGGTTAACCTACCACAAAGAGGTAGGAGTGAGTTGATGTGATGTAACCCTGACCTAATTTCCCAAGTGAGTGCACCCTTATGTTTAAATGTAGAGGACTGGCTGACCTGGTCATAAATGCAGCTGCTTGGTGCTGGAGTCCAAGGTTACGGGGATGCTTTTTGGACAGGCCTTTCCTAAAAAACTATTTTGCATGCATTGTACACAGTCAAATCCACTTCAGGTGTGTGCGCGTAAATAGTCCTTCAGTCCTGTCAAGCAGCATAACCTGTTTGCCTCCTTTCAGAGCTTACGAACATTTCACGCCCATCAGCGTGAACTTCTGTAGTAGAATATACACGCACTCTGTAGTTGCCTTCATGTAGAAAGATGGACCTGCTTTCAGCCTTTTGGAATAAATACATAGCCAGTCAATCTCTAGCAATAGTATGATCTGCCAGCATTGAGAGCATGTGTAGGTCTATTATCAATGTAAGGGTTTTTCTGTGTCTAGGTCCCTGGTCTTACAAACATGGACAAAAGATAACAAGACTGTTCTTCAGATAAACACTCTGTGGTTGGGAGGGTAGCCAAACCCCAAGGGGCTTGTTTTATTGCCTAAAGCCATGAGGATTTGGATGAGTTGCTGCTGTCTTGGGGAAGATATTGGGGAGTCTTCCTCTTTTCCTGGCCTGGCCTGTAACTTGTCCTACCCTGTAACTTGTCATTGGCAGCTCTTCTTGCTGTGTCAGTGGGAGTGGAAGCTGCTTTCCCTAGCTAGCAGCTTTGATGTTTGAGTTGGGCTGGTAAGTGTAATCTCTGTATAAGAACTAGCAGATCTAAGGCTTTGAAGCCTTCCTGTGGAGATGTTGAAATCTGCGTAAAGCACACCTGGCTCCAAAGTGGGTAGCATATTTTGTGCAGTTTCTGTGAATTTGGCCCCTTACGGGTAGTGGCTCTTCTCAACTCTTGTGCTCGAGCAAAAGCTGCAGGGAGCCAGTTCCCTCAGTGCTGGAGAAGGGCATGAAGGAGTTGACTCATCAGCAGTAACTTCCTCATTCCTGCACCCTAGCCTGTGAGACCTCAGGCTTGTGCCAAACAGCCCTGTCCCCACAGAGGACCAAACCGTGACTCAGGGCCCGCCTGCATGCCTGCTGCTCCTGCATGTGTTGTGTTATGGGGCCAATGGAGCAGCAGTAGCAGCTCAAGGATGTTTGCCCAACCCAGAGCTATGTTACCTAATTCATCATATAAAGCTGATGTTTGAGATAATGTGGAGGTGCAGTCTGTAGATGTGGCAGCTCCCCAGCATGCACTGCTTCGTTGTGATGCAATCAGCCTGGTTGTACTACTTGCTCTATAGGCCAAACCTCCATGTTAAAGCGGAGAGCAGTGGCATTCTGACTTCCTGGAGGGGCGACTGTTGAGAATCCAGTCCTGCAACTTTCTCGTTTTATGATGGGCCCCATCTCCTCGTTTCCCACTCCCGGACTCTGCCCAGAACAGAGTCACCCAAACCAGAAGTTCAGACTTCGGTGTTTGTATTTGTACTGTTATTGCATGTTTATCTCAGGAGCAAAATGCTTGTGTACTTGAAAGGTCCAGGTGTGGAGGGATCTGTGGCAAGTGTAGAAGGATTTGTTACTGGGGGAAGGGAGGGGGCCCTCTGAAGCAGAGAGCTTTAACCCTCTCCTGCCCTGCATCCCTTTGGCTTGTCTGGGAGGTATGCAGCATCATATTGTCTTCGAGCATTTCCTGCATATTTTTTTAATTCTCTTTCAGCCCCACTTTACTGGGCCAAGTCAAGCTTATGGGCATGAAAAGTACCAGTACCTGTACTCCAGACGCTGCAACGTTACCTCTCCTGCTGTCTCTAAAGTCATGTATATACAAATAAAAGCGGTTAGAAATTTAGCAGTCATGTGCATGTCTCTCTTTTCTCCCACCAAACATTTCCCAAACTCGTGGTATCAGGTAGGCTGCAGGAGTGCCCACCAGGCACTTCCTTACCACAGATAGAGAATGATCTATAAAGATAAAGCTGAATTGGTAGGGGAGGGGATGTAATATACATGCCAAGCAGTTGAGGTGGTGATAGTGTGGCTGTGCCATCTTTGATCTGAGTACATTGCACTGGGTATGGTGGGAAAATTGACCAGAGAGGAATCCAGGGACTGCTATGAGAAAACATCAGCCTATGCTTCCTCTAACTGCTGTGCAATCTCAGACACTGCCTGGGAAAGGATCTCCACAGTCCATTGGATATCAGCGTGGCCTTGGTTACGGAGGCATCAATAGTGGCTTCATAGTTAAGGTTGAGTTTTGCAACTTAGGGATTCAGCTTCTTACGGAGGAAGAGTACAGTGTACCCTCCATACATTCTGTGTTAATATCTGTTAATGTTTGAGTTACAGTTCAGTAAAAATGGGCACAATTAACAGTTCCCCTTGTCAGCTTTCCCTTCTGTAGCTAACAAGCAGCTGGCTTTTACCCTTCACAGTCCTGCAAACTAGTGCACTGGCAAATTTGAAATTTGGTTTTAATGAAGCAAAGTTCCTGAAAACTGGTTACTCACCTTGTAACTGTTTGAGATGTGTTGTTTGTCCATTCCAATCAGGTGTGTGCGTGTGCACAGTAGCCAGAAGACTTTCCCCTAGCAGCATCCGTGGGGTTGGCCTGGGTGCCCAATTAAGGGGCCTGCCGACCTGCCACCCCTCAGTTCCTTCTTGCCAGCTACTCCCACAGAGGGGAAGGAAGGCGGGTATTGGAATGGATATTAACAACACATCTCGAAGAGCAACAGTTATGAGAAGGTAACAGGTTTATTCTTCTTTGAGTGCTTGTTTGTGTCAATTCCAATCAGGTGACTCACAAGCCCAAGTTCAGGAGGTGGGGTCGGAGTTGTCCGCTGATTGGAACACCGCTCCTCCAAAGGTTGTATTGTCTGTGGCCTGCTGGGTAATTGCATAGTGTGTGGTGAAAGTGTGGATGGAGGACCACATCCACACTTTGCAGATTTCCAGTGTGGGAACCTGAGTCAGGAACACTGTTGATGAAGCCTGGTCCTTGGTGCAGTGCGCAGTGATTGGAAGATGCAGGGACACCTGCCAGGTTGTAGCACTCACGAATACAGGATGCTATCCGTGACGAGATGCGTTGTGATGACACAGGCAGACCTTTCATTCTGTCCGCCACTGCCACGAATAACTGGACTGATTTTCTGAATGGCTTCATTCTCTCAATCTAGAAGGCTAACACCCTGTGGACAGCTAGAGAGTGAAGTCTTTGCTCCCTGCCACTGGAATGAAACTTAGGGTAGAATCAGGAGAAAGATGTCCTGATTGATGTGGAACTGTGATACAACCTTTGGTAGGAAAGCAGGGTGATGTCTGAGCTGAACCTTGTCCTTACAGAACACGGTGAAAGGGGGCTCTGATGTTAGGGTCTTAAACTCAGACACCCTCCTGGCCAAGGTTATCGCTATCAGGAATGCGACCTTGTAAGAGAGGTAGAGTAGGGAGCACGCTGCCAAGGGCTCAAAGGGCAGTGCCCTGAGTCTAGAAAGGACTAGGTTGAGGTCCCAAGGTGGGACAGGCTGCTGGACGTGAGCGTATAGGCTGTTGAGACCTTTTACAAATTGGCTGACCATTAGGTTAGCAAAGACAGAGTGGCCTCCATGCCTGGGTGGAATGCCGCGATGGCGGCCAAGTGAACCCTTACTGACAACATTGAAAGCCCCTGCTGCTTCAGATGGAGGAGGCAGTCCAGAATAAGTGGCACTGGGGTAGCGTTGGGAGCAAATGATGCTCTGCCGACCAGATTGAAAATCTCTTCCACTTGGCAAGGTAGGCAGCTCTCATAAAGGGTTACCTGCTGCTAAGGACTTGTCTAACCTGGTCTGAACAGGAAAGGTTCACTGGGTTCAACCTCGGAGTTTCCATGCTGTGAGGTGCAGCACCTCAAGGTTCGGATGTTGGAGACAACCATGATCTTGTATCAGGAGGTCAGGAGGAGTGGCAGGGCAACTGGAGCTTCCACAGACATGTCTAGGAGAGATGTGCACCAGTGCTGGCAGGGCCAGGCTGGAGCTATCAATATGACCTGAGCTTGTTCCCTCTGGAGCTTGAGGAGTACCTTGTGAATGAGCGGTATGGGCAGAAAGGTGTATAGAAGACAACCTTCCCATGGGAGGAGGAAAGCGTCTGTGCTGGAGACTGGGCTGTGATTTTTTTGGAAGGAGCAGAACTGCTGGCACTTCCTGTTGCGTTGCATGGCGAATAGGTCTATCTGGGGAAATCCCCATCTCTGGAAGATTGAATTCATGACGTCTGGGTGAAGGGACCACTTGTGGCCATGAAAGGACCTGCTGAGGTGGTCCGCCAGCTCGTTCTGTACACCAGAGATCCGTGTGACATCATCGCTAGCTTTCCCTTTGACTGAACAGGGTGCTGGGATGGAGCCTCTGGTGCCAGCACATCCACCTGCTTTGGGGGCGAGAATGGCACCGTGAGTCTCAGCAGGTCCTGCGCCGCCTCAAAAGCCTCCGGGGTGGACAGGAGCAGCAGGTGCTCCAAGGAATTCAGCGAGCAGGATGGGCCTGGACTAGACTACCTCACTTGGGCAGGAGTCGACGTAGCCCCTCTCAGAGCAGTGGCCCAACTGAGGTGCCACTGATAGATGGTCCCTGGATCTTGCCGAGGGGGATCAGCCTCTTTCTGCCGTCGTCTTCTGCGCGGTGATTGGGATCGGTGCTGAAGGCTGGAGTGCCCCCGAGAGACTCCATGGCGGTCTCGAGCCTCCTTGGAAATGTCCTTTTTCGACGCCGCATCCCTCAAAGATGGTGCTGGAGGACTCCGCACCGAAGACGACGTACTGGGAGCAGGATGGATCCTGCCAGGGATGGTGCCAGGGTCTGACTGAAGTCAGAGAGCTGTCTCCATAAGGAGGACTTTGCCACTACTCCCTCTCTTTAAGAGTTCTTGGTTGGAATGCCTGACAGATCTTGCAGTGGTCTTTTTGGTGACCTTCGCACAGACACCGTAAACAGGAGGTGTGGGGGTCACTTTTAGGCATGCACTTCGTGCAGTCTTGGCAAGTCTTGAAGCCCAGGGATCACGGCATGCCCTAGTGACAAATAGGTGGGGGGAGAAAAATGAGGGAGGGAACCCCCCATAATTGAAACTTATAAATGAACTATCTATGGCGAAAAGTGAAAGTACAGCTAAGCCCCTTGCCGAAGCAAGAGCAAGGGGAAGTTCAGCCATCGTCACTGGTGGTAAGAAGGAACTGAGAGGGTGGCGGGTCAGCAGGGCCTTTTATTGGGCGCCATGAAGGATGCTGCTAGAGGAGAAAATTTCTGGCTACTGTGCACGTCCACAAACCTGACTGGAATGGAGATGAGCAAGCAATTGAAGAAGAGCCATTATTCCATCTCATTTATAGTTAAGGGCAGCTAAATAGCATGACATCAGAAGTAACTCAGCCAGTCACCACGGCTAGTCCTCTACAGCTAACTTACCTGTTGCAATGTTTTTGGTTAAAGTGAGTCAAGGGCATGAGGGGGAGCAGACAGGGATGAGGAGCTCTCATTACATTTGAGCAGCTGTGCACAGATAGGGCAGGACCTAGAGCCAAGCCCCTGCGCTACTTCCACTCAGCTTTCTCTCAGTGGGGTGCCCAGGTACTGCTGGACTACCTCAATTCAGTCTTCTCCCCCAGAGAGGTACATGTGGGGGGATCCAGTTCAGCATTCTGTATGGAGGGGCAGCATAATGTCACCAGTCCCCCTGCGGGCAGTGAGGGAGCAGAAAGCACACAGGGGCAGGAACATCATACCCACACTGGGATGGGTGGGGAGATCTTGCCTCACGCAGCTAGAAGCAAAGAGGAAGATGAGCGACCTAAGAAAAAGATTGAGACTCCCTTCCACAGCTGAAGAACTTGAAAAGTCAATTCTTAGACACAAGGCCTGTTGAATGGGGGTTCAGCCTCAGCAAGACCTATAATTGTGAGCGGAGCGGTGGTGGCTCACCTTCACCCACAAGACATCAAAAACCCATGGACTTCTGTTAAGCTTACTTCTAAAAGAGATCCAAAGCCATAAGGGTGAGAAACACCTGGCCTACCCCTCCCCCCGGCTATGGCCACCCCCTGCTAGAGAAACCCCTTGCCTTCCACCCCCTGCCCCAACCTGCCCTGGCATAGGCCCCCTCCCCCCTAGCTAGAGAAACACATTGCCTTTGCCCCCACCCTGGCACAGCAGCCCTGGGCAAGAGAAACACCTCGCTTTCCCCGTCCTGCCCTGGCACAGCCACCCCAGGCTAAACAAACACCTTGCCTCTGCCCGCCTGCCCTGCCCTTGCACAGGGCCCCCCGGCTAGAGAAATAGCTCACCTCCCCCTGCCCTCCATGGCACGGCCACCCCGGGCTAGAGAAACATCTTGCCACCCACCCCCAGAACCTGCAAGGGCACGGCCACCCCAGGGTTAAAGAAACTCCTCACCCTGCCCTTGCACAGCCGCCCCGGGGTAGAGAAACACCTTGCTTCTGTGCTGTCATGGCGTAACCCAGTCAGTGCTCTGGAACTACTCCATACAAAGCCAGCCAGGACTCTGGGGAAGCATGCCTCCTCTCTCTGAGCATACTGGCACCAGGGCAAGAAGCTTACACAGCTTCCACTTTCCTGGGTCTGACCTCGGAGCATTCAGCATCCCCTTCCACACCATGCACTTCCCACAGCGAGTCTGCCCAGGTGGGGCTCCTGGGAGGTCAGAGGGCCTGCACCCCAATTCCACAGTCAGATGTAACTCTCAGCCAGCCGGTAAAACAGAAGGTTTATAAGAGCATGTCTACACTTACCTTTGGAGCAATTGATCCAGCAGGGTTTGAGACATGATAAATCGACTGCTGAGCACTCTCCCGTCGACTCCGGTACTCCACTGGAGCGAAAAGCTTAGGTGGAGTCGACGGGAGCGTCAGCAGTCGACAGTGAAGACACTGCGGTAAGTAGTCTAAGTACATCAACTTCAGCTACTTCAGCTCGCACCCCCGTCCCTACCCCCCAGTGGAGACCAGGCTTTAGTTGACAGGAACATAGAGTAGAACAGAGCTTGCTATCACAGAAATCAGTGTCTTTCAGCCAAGGCTATAGTGGGAGTTCTGGGCCAGATGCCCTGGACTCCCCCTCTTCTAGTCCCCCCCATGCAGACAGCCAGTTGTCAGCAACCGGACCCCTGTTGCTTCTCCTTCTCTTTGTCCTGCTTCCTGGGCAAAAGGTGTCACCTGGTTGCATCCCCCTCCTGGGTCTCGGGTTACATAGGTGCAAACAGCTGGGCTGCCTCACCTGCGCTGAGGACCTCAGCAAAAATCTCACACCCAATTCCCAACACCAAAGTACTGCTGCAGAAACTAAGTACACTGCAGTACACTCGGAAACACAGTATTAGTACAGGACAAGTAAGACTCATATGTAACAAAACAAGATGAATAAAACCTCACTTCGTCCCATCTCTCCCCACTCCAAGACCGAATTGAGGACTGGCTAAAAACATAGATATCATCAATATATGCCAGGGGAAAATTCTCCATCCCCTTGAGTAACTTGTCCACCAGGCGCTGGAAGGTGGCAGGTGTGCCCTTTAGGCCAAAAATTAGGAACAGGAACTCGTATGGCCACAGAGAGGGGATAAAAGCAGATTTCAGCCGGACATCCAGATCCAAAGGTACTTGCCAGCAGCCCTTGGTGAGATCCATAGTAGTGAAATAACGAGCCTCTTCTATCTTGTCTAGGAGCTCGTTGGGCCTAGGCGTGGGATAGGCATCGAACTTGGTGATGACATTAAGCCTCTGGTAATTCAGACAAAACTGGATTGCCCTGTCCTTCTTGGGGACAAACACCACGGGAGAGGCCCAAGGGCTGGAGGACAGCTGGATCACCCCTAAAGCCAGCATGTACTTGACCTCTCTCTCCAGGTCCTGGGCTGTTTTTTCCAGTGACCCAGAATGGGGAGCATCTTATAGGAGGGTGGGCTCCTGTCTCCACCTGGTGGACAGCCCAGGTTAGTGAACCTAGGGTGGTTGGAGAACAGCTGCTGTTAGGAACCCAGCACCCCTTGGATCTCTGCCAGCTGGGCAGGGGTTAGCTGTCAGAGGGGGAATTGATTCCAGTGAAGGGCCGGCACTTGCCTCAGGGAATAAATCCACCAGGGGATCATCTCCCTGCTCCTCCCACTGACCACACATGATCAGTACCAAATTCTCCCTGTCAAAAGTACAGCCTCATGTTGACATGGTACACGCGGTGGCCATGAGCCTGATCAGACAGTTCCACCACATAGTTCCTCATTCAGCTGCTTGATGACTTTAAAGGGCCTGTTCCAGGCAGCTTGAAATTTGTTCTTCCTCATGGGAATGAGAACACTCCCCTGCTCCCCACTGGCATAGGAGTGGGCATGCGCTGAGCGGTCGTACCAGACCTTCTGCTTCCCCTGGGCCATAGCTAGATTCTCCTGGGTCAAGTCCATGAGCTCAGTGAGCTTTTCCCAGAAAGTCAGTACATACTCCACCACTGATTCTCCATCGGGGGAGCTCTTCCCCTCCCATTCGATCCCTCATCAAGTCCAGGGATCCCCTCACTCTCCTCCCATACAGCAACTCAAAAGGAGAGACCACAGTTGATTCCTGGGGCACTTCCTGGTACACGAACAGCAAGTGGGGTAAATACTTGTCCCAGTCCTGCAGGTGCTGGTGTGACAAAGTGGGGATTTTCCCTTGTTATGTTGTATGTGCGCCAATGTGAGTCTTACAGTTTTGCATGAACGATGTGTGTACCTCAGGTTCCATGTGTATTGCACCAATGTCTAGGTTGTAGGAATAACGGTGTGAGACTTTTGCGGGGGCTGATCCAGCTGCCTGGATGCTATGGCCTGCCCGGATGCTATGGCTGCCCTCTTCATAACCTGAGACCCAGGAGGGGGATTCGACCAGGGAATTCCCTTGGCCCAGGAAGTGAGAGAGAGGCCAGAGGAGGAGCAACGGGCAGGGCAGGAGCCAGGCAGCTGGAAGCAAGTCAGCCTTGGGTGCCGTGGGGCACAGGGAGAGGACCAGAGCCCTGGCTCTGGGCTCTCCTCCCCACAAGTTGGACTTAGCTGAAAGTCACTGATTTCTGTGCTAACAAATTCTGTTCTATGCTGTGTTCCTATCGACTAATAAACCTGTTTTACCGGCTGTCTGAGAGTCACATCTGACTGGGGAGTTGGGGTGCAAGGGCCCTCTGGCTTCCCCAGGAGCCCCACCCAGGCAGGAAGCACACGGTGTGGAAGGGGATGCTGAATGCTCCGAGGTCAGACCCAGGAAGGTTGAAGCTGTGTAAGCTTCTTGCCATCGAGACAGTATGCTCAGGGAGAGGAGGCTCCCCCAGAGTCCTGACTCGCTTTATATGAAGTAGTTCCAGAGCATTGCCCCGGTGACTCCGTGACAACTGCTGGCAGCGGTGGGACAAACTGCACAGAGCATCCTGCAGTAAGTGACTGGGGAGCAGTAAAACCCAGGGGCATTAGCGAGAGATGGATGTGCTGAAGGCTCCGAGAGGTGAGGTGCAGAAGGCGAAAGAGCGTATGGCTTAAGTCCAAGAGAGAGTGGACCCCCGAGAAGGGCTGTTGCACTGAAGGGGTTCCTCCCAGGGATTGTGGGGAGCTGAGAGAACACAGGCCTGTGACACCGTGACCACTTGGGAACAGCATGGAGATGGCCTATAACCATCTCCTTAAGAAGGACATTGTAGAGCTGTGCAGAGAGAGTGGGCTGCACATTGGAAAGCTCACTAAGGCACAGCTGATTGCTCAGTTGGAAGAGGAGGATTTTTCTCAGGAGCCGGTTCCTAACTCAGCTGGGGCCGCGAAAGAGGCTGGGAGCACCTGGGTGTCCCAGAGACCCATGTCCCCGACCAGTAGGGGGTCTCCACCAGGTTCCCCATCAGTGGATCTGAGAGGGGTGGAATTGGAGCTAAAATCGAAGGAGTCAGAGGACCATGAGAGACAGGGAAGGCATGAAGCAGAACAGCAGGAGAGAGAGCGGGAGCATGAACTGGTGATGGTTGAGCTGAGAGGCAGAAGGACTCATCCAGGGGTGAGTGTGGATGGATCCCAGGGTGCCAATTCTGCAGGGAACCTCGAGACTTAATTGCTGCCCCAGGTTAAGGAGGAGGGAGATTTAGATGCCTGTCTCGCAGCCTTTGGGAAGGCTTGCAATCAGAACCAGGCTGGCCCTGCAGAAAGCTCTGGTGTCTAGCCCCCTTCCTGGGTCCCAAGGCCATAGAGCTGTTTCACCAGATGGGCGGGGTGACAGACTGGCTCTTACTCCTGGTCCCAGCCTATATATCTGTGTGGACTCTCCTGGGCTTAGGCCCATCGGACCCCCAGTGGGAGCGGAAGGTGATGGTCAATGGGGAGACATTCCTGGGGTGGTGAGATCCTGGGACAGAGAGAACTGTTGTCAGGCCCCGGGTGATGCAGCCTCACCAGATGCTGAGGGGTTGTGTGACCTTGGTGAAGGTCCCAGGGATGAAGCCCCTTGCCCTGCCTCTGGCCCAGATCCTGTGCACACACTGGAGGTTTCAGGCTGGCTGGTAGTTGGGGTTCTCCAAGATATCAGCTGTGACCTCCTGTTCTGGGATGACCCTTGTCTATTTGGGACAGGATCCAGGCCCTGCTCTTGTAACAGCTGAGGATTTGAATTTGAGTCCAGGGAACCAATCAGCTGAGATTGAAGTAGTCAGTGAAAATGCAAATGACCTGGCTGGCAGCAGGGGGGGGGGAGCTGCTAAGCTCAAGACACCTGCCTGTCTGTAACCAGAGCCCTGGAGCTGAGTGGGACAGAGAGATACTCCCCACCTCCCTGCACATGGGGGAGGTGGCTAACACTGGCTCTGATGCTGTGAGCAAAGCAGCGGGCTCACAGCCTGCCCTCATTGGGACAGCAGGGGAAAAGCTGAGCCCAGGGGGATCGGAGACCCCAGCTGAGTGTGAGGAACCATAGCCAGGAAGGGACAGCTGCCAACAAGGGCTGCCTTGTCCAGAGGTGCAAAAGGCCTGGGACAAGGGTAAAGCAGCCTTGAGACACATGCCTGTCATAGAGGAGCCTTTTCAGAAGGTCACCCTGGACTTGGTGAGGGACGAATGGGAGGGGAAGGCCTCCCCCGCGGGAGAGTCAGTGGTGGAGTATTTACTGACCTTCCGGGAAAAGCTCGCTGAGCTCATGGGTCTGGCCAGGGAGAACCTAGCCAGGGGCTACAGGAGGCAGAAGGTCTGGTACGACTGCTCAGCCTATGGCACCGGGGACCAGGTGAGGGGTCATATCCCGGTGCAGAAGAATAAGCTGCAAGGGCCCTTCAAGATCATCAAGCAGCTAAATCAGGAGAACGATGTGGTGGAACTGCCCAACCGGGCTCTCAGCCACCGAGGGGACCAGATCCACATGATGGAGCCAAAAATTATGGAACTATAAATTATTGTGTGTGTGGGAGAGAGACGCTGGTACTGGCCATGTGTGGCCAGTGGGAGAAGGGGGAAGATCCCCCTGGTGGGTCTGTTTCCTGAGACAGGAGCCGGCCCCTTGCTGGAATCAATTCCCCTCTCTGACCAGCTAACCCCTGCCCTGCAGGCAGAGATCAGTGAGGTGCTGCATTCGTACCACAGCTGTTTTCCAGCTGGCCTGGGCTCACTAATGGAGCTGTCCACTGGGTGGAGACAGCAGTTAGCCCTCCATCAGGTGTTCCCCATTCAGAGTAACGGAGAACACAGCCCAGGCCCTGCAGGGAGAGGTCAGAGACATGCTGGCTTTAGGGGTGATCCAGCTATCCACCAGCCCCAGGGGCCTCTCCCATGAAAGATGGGTCGATCTGATTCTGTGTGTCCTATCCAAAGCTCAATGCCATCACCATGTCTGGTTCTTGCCTATTCCTAGGCCTGATGAGATCCTAGACAAGTTGGGGTGGGACTCAGTACCCCATGACCAGGTATCTCACCAAAGGCTACTGGAAGGTGCCTTTCGATCCAGATGCCAGGTTGAAACCTGCTTTTGTCACCCCTTTGGGGCAGTACAAGTCCCTGGTCCTACCTTTCAGCCTTAAGGAGGCGCCAGTCACCTACCAGCACCAGGTGGATCAGTTACTGGGGGGGATGGAGACTTTTACCTTAGTGTACATTGATGATATTTGTGCCATTAGTCAGACCTGGGAGGACCATGTGTCCCAGGTGAAGTGGGGGTTGAGTTACCTCCAGGATTCAGGGCTGACTGTAAAAGCTGGGAAGTGCAAGGTGGGGATGGCAGAGGTGTCGTACCTGGGCCACAAGGTGGGGAGTGGCTGCCTAAAGCCAGAGCCACCGAAGGTGGGGGCGATCAGAGATTGGCCTGCTCCCCAGACTACCACACAGACCCAGGGCTTTATTGGGATGGCGGGGCACTACCAGAGGCTTGTGCCCCACTTTAGCTCTGTGTCAGCTCCCAAGAAGGGTAAGCCAGACAAGCTGGTCTGGTCTGAGCAGTGCCAGAGGGCTCTCTGCACACTGAAGGAGGATCTGTTCAAGGGCCCGGTGCTGGGAAACCCAGACTTTGACAAGTCCTTTATGGTGTTCACCGATGCCCCAGACACAGGACTGGGCACGGTGCCGAGGCAGGCCCATGCAAAGGGGGAGAAACACCACATCATGAACCTGAGCAGGAAGCTGCTGCCCTGGGAGCAGGGCTATGCAGCCATAGAGAAGGAATGCCTGGCCATGAAGTGGGCTCTTACAAGGCTGCAGCCGGATCTATTTGGGCAGCGCTTCACTGTGTGCACAGACTACTCGCCCTGCCATGGCTGCATCAGATGAGAGGGGCCAATGCCAAGCTCCTGAGGTGGAGACTGTCCTCCCAGGATTATGAGATGGAGGTGGTCCACGTTAAGGGGAGTGCAAATGTTATAGCTGATGCTTTGTACGAGAGAGCAGGGCCGGAACTTCCCCAGGTCACTGGCTAAAGTGACCCTTCTCAGTTCGGACTCTAAGGGGGGAGAGGGTGTGATGAAGTGGGGATTTTCCCTTGTTATGTTGTATGTGAGCCTATGTGAGTCTTACTGCTTTGTATGAATGCTGTGTGTGCCTCAGTTTCCCAGTGTATTGCATCAATATCTAGTTGGTGTAAATAAAGGTGTGTGACTTTTGCACGGGCTGATCCAGCAGCTTGCATGGATACTATGGCCGGCCCTTCATAACCTGTGACCCAGGAAGGGGATGCGACCAGTGACTCTTGACCCGGGAAGCGAGACAAAAGCCGGAGGAGGAGCAATGGGCAGACCAGGGGCCAGGTAGCTGGAAGTGAGTCAGTCTCGGCTGGCTTGGGGCACAGGGGGAGAGCCAGAGCCCTGGCTCTGGACTCCCCTCCTCCCAGGATGGACTTGGCTGAAAGTCACTGATTTCTGTACTAACAAGTTCTGTTCTACACTGTTTGTATCGACTAATAAACCTGTTTTACCGGCTAGCTGAGAGTCACATCTGACTGCGGAGTTGGGATGCAGGGCCCTCCAGCTTTCCCAGGAGCCCAGCCTGGGCGGACTTGCTGTGGGAAGCACACAGTGTGGAAGGGGACTCTGAATGCTCCAAGGTCAGACCCAGGAAGGTGGAAGCTGTGCAAGCTTTTTTCCCTGGAGACTGTATGCTCAGAGAGAGAAGGCTCCCCTAGATTCCTGACTGGCTTCATATGGAGTAGTTCCACAGCATCACCCCGGTGACTCTGTGACAGCTGGTTCATAAAGGTTTTCAGCATCATCTTTAGAGTCCCATTGAATCTCTCCTCCAGCCCATTGGACTGAGGGAGATATGCCAAGGCCAAGGTATGTTGGACCCCACACTTCTCCCACAAGCGCCAGAGCAGAGTTGACATGAAATTGGAGCCCTGGTCTGGAAGGGCCTCCTTGGGGAATACTACTCTGCTGAAAATGGTCAGCAATGTATCTGTTACAGTGTCTGCCTCGATAGAGGACATGGCCACCATGTAGCGAAATCTACCACTACCAGAATGTATTTTTTCCCTGTCCGAGTTGCCTTGCTGAGGGGCCCCACTATGTCTACAACCACCTTCTGGAAAGGCTACTCTATGATGGGCAGGGGCCTCAAACCTCTCTTCCCCTTGTCCCAGGCCCTCCCCACCATCTGGCAGGGGTCGCAGGACCTGCAGTACTGCTGGACGGCATCAAAGACCAGGCCAGTAAAAGTTACTTAAGAGTCTCTGCCTGGTGCGCTGGATTCCCTATTGCCCCGAGAGAGGGACATCATGGGCCAGGTACAGTAGCCTGCGGCAGTACTTCTGGAAGACCACCATCTATCTCCTGATCCCCCCACAGTTCTACTTCTCCTTGGGGTGCCCATTCCCGGTACAGAAATCCTTTCTCCCCTCCAGCCTGCCTTGGCACAGGCCCCTGGGGATAGAGAAACACCTCTCCTCCCACCCCTGCCCTGCCCTGCCCTGACACGGCCACCCTGGGCTAGAAAAACATCTCACCTCCCCACCCAGCCTGCCCTGCTCTGGCTTGGCCGCCCTGGGCTAGAGAAACACCTTGCCTCCTGTCACGGAGTGTGGGGGAGTCAGGGCCCTGCACCAGGATAAACAAAACCCCTAGCCTCCCTCCAACAACTTCCCCTGGCATAGCCCAACCAAACGAGAGAAATACCTCGCCTCCCCCCAAGCCCTGCCCTGCCACACCACAGCCCCCCTCCCCGAGCTAGAGAAACACCTCGCCTCCTGCACACCCTGCCCTGCCCTGGCACAGCTGCCCTGGGCTAGAGAAACACCTTGCCACCTGTCACAGCATGTGGGGGAGTCAGGGCCCTGCGCCCCCCACTTCCTGCAATTCAGCCAGTCAGTAAAACAGAAGGTTTATTAGATGACAGGAACACAGTCTAAAACAGAGCTTGTAGGTACAGAAAACAAGACCCCTCAGTCAGGTCCCTCTTGGGGGGTGCGGAGCCCAGTCCCAGGTTCTGGGCCTCCCCACATCTCCCCAATCAGCTCCAAACTGAAAGCCCTTCCTACTGCCTCACCCAGCCATACCCCCAGCCCCTCCTCCAGCCTTTGTCCAGTTTCCCGGGCAGAAGGTGTCACCTGGCCTCAAACCCCTCCTGGGCTCAGGTTACGAAGGGCAGTTGCCATCGTTTATGTGCTGGCCATCAAGGATCATCCCTCAGTGAAGTCACACCCTTATTTCGCATCACCATCTAGTATTGGTGCAGTACCCCAGGGAAACAGAGGCACGCCCCATGTTGGCAGAAGACAGTAAACTAGTAAAACTCCCATGCAACATTACCAGGTTAATACTCCCTACTCAGTCACATCTCTCCCCGCTTCATGACTGAAGTGAGCAGGGTCACTCTAACCAGTGACCTGGGGAAGTTGAGGCCCCCCTCTCTGGGGCAATGCATCAGCTATCACAGCACTCCCCTTCACATGGACCACCTCCATATCATAATCCTGGAAGAGCCGGCTCCACCTCAGGAACTGGGCATTGGCTCCTTTCATCTGGTGTAGCCAGGTCATGGGAGCATGATCAGTGTACACAGTGAAGTGTGGGGGAGTCAGGGCCCTGCACCAGGATAAACAAAACCCCTAGCCTCCCTCCAACAACTTATGATATGGCTCTCGTTTCTTAAGGGCCCATACAATAGCCAGGCATTCCTTCTCTATGGCCACGTAGTTTTGCTCCCCAGGTAACAACTGCTTGCTCAAGTACATGATTGGGTGTCTCTCCCCCTTTTCATCAACCTTCATTAACAGCGCACCCAGCCCCGTGTCTGAGGAGTCACTAAACACCATAAAGGGCTTGTCAAAGTCTGCGTTTACCAGAACTGGGCCACTGACCAGAGCCTCCTTCAGCACAGAGAGCCTTCTGCCACTGTTTGGTACAGACCACCTTGTCTGGCTTTCCCTTCTTGCATAGCTCAATGATGGGGGCGGCTATGGAACTAAAGTGTGACACAAATCTTCAATAATACCCCGCCTCCCAATAAAGGCCTGGACCTGCCTTTTTGGTTTGGGGAGCGGGCCAGTCTCTGATCACCTCCACCTTGGCTGGTTCTGTATTTAGGCAGCCGCTCCCCACCCGGTGGCCCAGGTAAGATACTTCAGCCATCCCCACCTTGCACTTCTCAGCTTTTATCGTCAACCCATCCTCCTGGAGTCAGTCCAGCACTTGTTTAACTTGGGACACATGGTACTCCCAGATCTGGTTAAAGACACAGATGTCATCAATGTACGCCATGGCAAAACTTCATCCCCCTCAGTAGCTGATCCACCAGGCACTGGAAGGTAGCAGATGCGCCCTTGAGGCCAAAAGGCAGGGCCAGGAACTCATAGAGCCCCAGAAGGGTGATAAAGGCAGATTTCAGCCTGGCATCTGTATCCAGTGGCACTTGCCAGTAGCCCTTTGTAAGATCATAGAATCATTGAATATCAGGGTTGGAAGGGACCTCAGGAGGTCATCTAGTCCAACCCCCTGCTCAAAGCAGGACCAATCCCCAACTAAATCACCCCAACCAGGGCTTTGTCAAGCCTGACCTTTAAAACCTCAAAGGAAGGAGATTCCAGTGCTTCACCACCCTCCTAGTGGAAAAGTTTTTCCTAACATCCAACCTAAACCTACCCCACTGCAACTTGAGACCATTACTCCTCGTTCTGTCATCCAGTACCACTGAGAACAGTCTAGATCCATCCTCTGTGGAACCCCCTTTCAGGTAGTTGAAAGCAGCTATCAAATCCCCCCTTATTCTTCTCTTCTGCAGACTAAACAATCCCAGTTCCCTCAGCCTCTCCTCATAAGTTATGTGCTCCAGCCCCCTAATCATTTTTGTTGCCCTCTGCTGGACTCTCTCCAATTTTTTCACATTCTTCATGCAGTGTGGGGCCCAATGTCGAATAGAGGGAAATGACCTTCGATCTGCTGACAATGCCCCTACTTATACAGCCCAAAATGCCATTAGCCTTTTTGGCAACAAGGGCACACTGCTGACTCATATCCAGCTTCTCATCCATTGTAACCCCTTGGTCCTTTTCTGCAGAACTGCTGCCTAGTCATTTGGTCCCTAGTCTGTAGCAGTGCATGGGATTCTTCCATCCTAAGTGCAGGGCTCTGCACTTGTCCTTGTTGAACCTCATCACATTTCTTTTGGCCCAATCCTCTAATTTGTCTAGGTCCCTCTGTATCCTATCCCTACCCTCCAGCGTATCTACCACTCCTCCCAGTTTAGTGTCATCTGCAAACTTGCTGAGGGTGCAATCCATGCCATCCTACAGATCATTAATGATTTTAGCATGGCCCCCCACCGGGCTAGAGAAACACCTCACCTCTCTGCCCACAGTAATAACAATTCATGTCCGTTGGTCCCTTTGACCCTATCAGTTGGTCCTGGTGCCAGTTATTCCCCTGGAGAGGGGGTTCTCCACATTCCCCCATTGTGGGGTCCTAGGGTGACTCTCTGTACCATGGTGGGCTTATTCTTTTGGGACTCCTCCATTCCACCCACTGACTGGCTGTACACAAACTTGTTGGCCAGCTGCACTGCGCTCTGCAGGTCCTCTGGCTTTCTGTCCACCAACCATATCCTCAGGTCGGATGGGCAATGTTCATACAGGTGCTCCAGTACAACCAGTTTAGCCATGTCCTTCTTTGTCGGGACCCCATCTGCCCACTTGTGGACATATCCCTCCATTCGGAGGATCAGTTCTAGACATGTGTCCTCAGGGGTTTTACGCTGACTCCAGAACGTTTTCTGGTACGCCTCAGGAGTCATTTCAAACTTGCGTAACAGGGCCTTTTTGAACAGTTCATAGTCCCCTGCCTCCACCCCTTCCATTCGGCTGTACATCCCTATGGCTTTGGGGTCCAGTAAGGGGGGTGAGAAACCTGAGCCTGACTGCAGGGTCAACTCTGTGCAGCTGGCAGGCCTTCTCAAAGGGCATCAGGAATTCATCCATGTCCTCCCCTTCCTTAAACTGGGACAGCATGTGCTTATCAAAGTTCCATGTAGTCCTGGGTCCCCCCTCACTCACTGCAGCAGGGGGCTCTCTGCTCCTCAATTTTGCTAACTCCAGTTCATGCTGCTGCTGTTTCTCCCAATCCTTCAGCTCTGTCAGTTTTATCTCCCTCTCCCATTCCAGCCGCCTCAGCTCCAGCAACAGGGAGCTTGGCCGTGAGGATCCCCTGCTGGCCGCAGGGGTCACAGTGTCCCCGGGGTTCACCTGGCTGCTTCTAGCCCCTCCCCAGCTATAGGTAGAAGGAGCCTCAGCGTGCCCTCAGCAGCAGTCTGACCACTCCCAGCCAGGACAGACACTGGTGCCGGCGGTGCAGCTGCCGGGCTGCTTCCCTCAGGGACAGGGATCAGCTCCTCCAAGCGATCCTCCTCCTCTAGCTGGGCAATCTCCACAGGCTAGAGCTGTGCTTTGGTGGTCTTCCTCCTGTGAAGCCCCCTTTCCTTGCACAGCTCTACAAGGTCCCTCTTAAGGAGATGGTTATAGATCTCCCCGCTGTTCCCAAGGTGTTGTAGACTCACAGGCCTGTGTGCTCTCAGCTCCCCATGGTTTCCAGGAAGAACCCCTACTGTGCCAGCCCTTTTCCAGGTCACCACCTCTCTCCCAGAGTCAAGTCCCAGACTCCTCTGCCCCTGAAACTGTTCACCACAGTCCCAAGGGGACCCCGTTACTGCAACAGTTCTTCTCTCTCACAGGGTCAAGCTGCAGACTCCTCCGCCCCTGGAACTGCTCACTGCAGTCCACAGGGGGACACCATTACTGCAACCGTCCCTCTCTTGGTCACACGCTCCCAGGGCTTAAGAGTAGCTCCTCTGCCTCCTGAAACCTCTCCTCACTGAGCCTTCAGCATGCCTGGTTCTCGTTAATCCCCCTTCATTTTACTGCTCCCCAGTCACTTACTGCAGGAAGCGCCATCCACGGGGTGCAGTACGTCCCACCACTGCCAGCAGTTGTCACGGAGTGTGGGGGAGTCAGGGCCCTGCACCCCCCACTTCCTGCAATTCACTGTGACTCTCAGCCAGCCAGTAAAACAGAAGGTTTATTAGATGACAGGAACAAGGTCTAAAACAGAGCTCGTAGGTACAGAAAATAGGACCCCTCAGTCAGGTCCTTCTTGGGGGGTGGGGAGCCTAGACCCAGGAAAACCCTTCCTGCTCCCTCACCCAGCCCCATCCCTGGTCCCTTCTCCAGCCCTTGTCTGGTTCCCAGGCAGAAGGTGGCACCTGGCCCCAACCCCCTCCTGGGCTCAGGTTACGAAGGGTAGCCACCATTGTTTATGTGCTGGCCATCAAGTACATCCCTCAGTGAAGTCACACCCTTATTTCCCATCACCATCTAGTACTGGTGCAGTACCCCAGGGAAACGGAGGCACGCCCTGTGTTAGCAGAAGACAGTAAACTGGTAAAACTCCCATGCAACATTACCAGGTTAATACTCCCTACTCTTTCACATCTCCTCCCTGCCAGCCTGCCCTGGCATGGCCCCCCAGGCTAGAGAAACACCTCACCTTCCCCACTCCACGCCAGCCCTAGCACAGCCCCCTCAGGCTAGGGAAACACCTTGCTTACCTGCCTGCCAGGCCTACCCTGGAATGGTCCCCTCAGGCTAGAGAAACATCTTGCCTCCCCCACTCCCTGCCCTGGCATGGCTGCCCTGGGTAGAGAAACACCTTTCCTCCTCCACCTGCCCAGCCCTGGCACAGCTGCCCCAGGCTACAGAAATATCTACCCTCTGTTACCAGATTTTCCCATTACTTTGGGATATGCTCATTTATTAGGGTTACTCTTCTGGGTGGGGAGTCTGTAATTCTGTTAATGTACTGCTTGTGTCACTTGTGTTTTCATAAGGAGCTCTACTTCTCCCTTCTGCAAGTCTCCTCCCAAGGGAACTATCCTGCAGGACCTAGGTTCCCCAGGGCTGGGTTCCTCCAGCCCCAGAATCAGATGAATAAACACACACACACAAGACTGAGTGGACCTGGTCAATCGGCACTCTCAAGCTGACCCCTTATATGCCCCTGGACTCAGTGGGCTGGGCCAAGCAGCATTTCCAAGCTGCCACTTTTATATGCCACAGGTACTGCACCAGAATAGAGCCTGAGCAGGCTAGGTCGAGCAGGCTGGGTCAAACAGGCTGCCACCCTCGAACATCACAGGTTCAGCATGTTCCTATCCCCACTTTCATGTTACAATTGTTCTGGTAGTCACCCACTTGATGAGCAAACCCCACAGTATTTTTGGGCACTACAGGGATCTTTAGCTTAGGTAAGAGGAGAGTTGCTGCAGAGTAAATGGGGGAGCCAAAAACACAAAAGAATAAAGTTCAGAGAGAGAGGGAGGGAAGCAACCAGCTTAACCATAAAAGTTATATATTGAATAATAGTGATAACTACACAAGGAGAGCCTAAACAAACATAACAGTTACATTATTAAAGATTACAAAAGTCAGGTATAGAAAACTATGCCTAATCAAACAAGTCAGGGTTAAAAAGTTATACCTGAGGTAGAAAAGAAAAGAGAGAGAGAGCGAGAGAGAGAGAGAGAGAGCTGGGGTCTCACCACTCCATGAAGCTTGAACTGGTCGGGGTTCCCAGGTGATGATGGTAGTTCTGGAGAGAGGCAGAGCCCCCAGCACGATCAGTCAGGAGAAGATGGAGTCCCTGTGGATCTGATGCAGAGTTTGGAGCAGGCATCAGAACACTTACCTGAGTGTGAGTAGGGGTTTTTTGTAGGGAAACAACAATGGCTCAAGGGAGAAAACTAGATTTGTTTATGGGTATACTGATGACTCAAGGGTTTTCTTTAGGTTAGACAATAGGAACTGATCATTCCTGGCTATGGGTGATGTTCCTTCAAGGGAACTCACAGTGCAGTTAGGCAGCTTCAGTATTTTGGATACCAATCAAGGATTCATTACTAGGATTGGTCTGATAACTGCTGAGCTGGGTGTGTGCAGGCGTGGGTTCATTAACATCTGGAGCTGAGATCCCCCGTGATGCAGTGCTCCCCTGCTTTTCTGGTCCCAGAGTTCAGTGCAGTAATCTCTGTTCTCCATTCTGTATGCTAATGGAGATGTCTCCCTGTCCCATCTTTGATGCAGCTGAGGCTAGGGGAGTTGCCTTAATCCTGTCACCCTTGTCAGGAGGGGTTTAGGTGTGTCTCTGACCACCTCTTCATTGCTTTCTGTAAGTCTTTCTTCTGATCGGTTTTGGTTCAAGCAGAGGCTGAGGGGGGTGTGGGGGAGGTGTCTTTCATGAGTAAGACAGGCTGGATACTGCACCCTGGTTCCCCAAGAACATAGAGCTGACTAGTATGACCTCCCCCCTACTGTCCTGCCCTTGCATGGCTGGCCCAAGCTAGAGAAACACCTCTTCTCCCCCCACAGCCTGCCCTGCACTGGCATAGCCCCCTCAGGCTAGAGAAACCCCTCACCTCCCCCTGCCAGCTTCCCCTAGCATGGCCCCCGCCAAGCGAGAGGAACATCTCCCCCTCCCCTCCCCCAATCTGCCCTGGCATGGCCACCCCGGGCTAGAGAAACACCTCATCTCCCCATCCTGCTCTGCCCTGGCATGGCCACCCCAGGTTAGAGAAACACCTTGCTTACCACCCCCAGCCTGCCCCCTCAGGGGCTATAGAAACACCTCTCCTCCTACTCCCAGCCTGCCCTGACATGGCCCCCCACCCCCGGGCTAGAGAAACACCTTGCCTCCCCTGCCCTGCCCTCACACGACCCCACAGAGTTAGAGAAACATCTCTTCTTCCTCCAACGGCCACCCTGGGCTAGAGAAACACCTCACCTCCAACCCCCCACCAGGCCTGCCCTGACACGGTCACCCCAGGCGGGGGAAATACCTCGCCTCCTGCCCTCCACCCCCCCATGCTGGCAACATCCCCACCGGGCTAGAGAAACACCTCGCCTACCCTCCCTAGCCCCACCTTGGCATGTTGTCCCTCCCCCGATAAAGAAACACCTTGCCTGCCCCCCTCAGCCCGGTCCTTGCATGGCCCCGCCAGGATAGAGAAACACCTCACATGCTGTCATAAAAATAAAGGGAAGGGTAACCACCTTTCTGTATACAGTGCTATAAAATCCCTCCTGGCCAGAGGCAAAACCCTTTCACCTGTAAAGGGTTAAGAAGCTAAGATAACCTCACTGGCACCTGACCAAAATGACCAATGAGGAGACAAGATACTTTCAAATCAGGAGGGGCGGGGAGAACAAAGGATTCATCTGTCTGTGTGACGCTTTTGCTGAGAACAAATCAGGAATGCAGACTCAGAACTTCTGTAAAGTTAGTAAGTAATCTAGCTAGAAATACGTTAGATTTCCTTTTGTTTAATGGCTGGTAAAATAAGCTGTGCTGGATGGAATGTATATACCTGTTTTTGTGTCTTTTTGTAACTTAAGGTTTTGCCTAGAGGGATTCTGTGTTTTTAATCTGTTTCCCCTGTAAGGTATCTACCATCCTGATTTTACAGAGGTGATTCTTTTACCTTTTCTTTAATTAAAATTCTTCTTTTAAGAACCTGATTGCTTTTTCATTGTTCTTAAGATCCAAGGGTTTGGGTCTGTGTTCACCTGTACAAATTGGTGAGGATTTTTATCAGGCCTTCCCCAGGAAAGGGGGTGTAGGGCTTGGGGGGATATTTTCGGGGGAAGATGTCTCCAAGTGGGCTCTTTCCCTGTTCTTTGTTTAACACGCTTGGTGGTGGCAGCATACGGTTCAAGGACAAGGCAAAGTTTGTACCTTGGGGAAGTTTTTAACCTAAGTTGGTAAGAATAAGCTTAGAGGGTCTTTCATGCAGGTCCCCACGTCTGTACCCTAGAGTTCAGAGTGGGGAAGGAACCCTGACACGGCCCCCTCCAGCCTGCCCTTGTAGGGCCCCACTGGGCTAGTGAAACCACTTGGCTCCCTGCCCCCCAGCCAGCCCTGGAACGGCCACTCAGGGCTAGAGAAACACCTTGCCTCCCCTGCCCAGCCCTAGCATGGCCACCCCAGGCTACAGCAACATCTAGTCTTCCCCCCCCCCACCACACTGCCCTGGCACAGCCCTCCCAGGCCAGAGAAACCCCTCATCTTCTACTCCCAGCCTACCCTGGCATGCCCTCCGCCCAAAGCTAGAGAAACACCTCGCCTCCCCCCCCACCACACTGCCCTGGCACACTCCCCACCCCTCCCCCCACCCCCAAGCTAAAGAAACCCCTTGCCTCCTCCACCCCAGGCCTGCCCTGGCACAGCCCCCTTGGGCTAGAGAAACATCTTACCTCCCCCTACCCAGCCCTAGCATGGCCACCCCAGGCTAGAGAAAGACCTCTCCTCTTCCCCCAGCCTGCCCTGGCATGGCCCCCCAGGGATAGAGAAAAACCTCTCCTCCTCCGACTGCCCTGGCACAGTGTCACAGAGTCACTGGGGTGATGCTCTGGAACCATTCCATACAAAGCCAGTCAGGACTCTGGGGGAGGCTCCTCTCTCTGAGCATACTGTCTCCAGGGCAAGAAGCTTCCACAGCTTCCACCTTCCTGGGTCTGACCTCAGAGCATTCAGCATCCCTTTCCACACTGTGCACTGCCTGCAGCAAGTCTGTCCGGGCAGGGGTCCTGGGGAAGCCAGAGGGCCCTTGCACCCCAACTCTGCAGTCAGACATGACTCTCAGCCAGCCAGTAAAACAGGTTTATTAGTCGACAGGAATACAGCATAGAACAGAACATGTTAGCACAGAAATCAGTGACTTTCAGCCAAGTCCATCTTGCGGGGAGGGGAGCCCAGAGCCCAGGCGCTGGTCCTCCCCCTGTGCTTCACAGGAGCCAAGTATTGGTGCAGTACACTGGGAAACTAAGGTACATACAGTATTAGTATAGGACAGTAAGACTCTGTCTTGTAGACATGCGACATTGCAGACATGCAACATAACAAGATGAATAAAACCTCACTTCGTCACATCTGTCCCTGCTCTGAGATCTAACTGAGCAGGGCCACTTTAGCCAGTGGCCTGGGGAAGTTCCAGCCCCCCCCCCCCCCGGGGACAAAGCATTGGCTATTACGTTGACACTCCCCTTAACATGGACCATGTCATAATCCTGAAACTGGTGACTGCACCTCAGGAGCTTGGCATTGGCCCCTTTCATCTGGTGTAGGAAGGCAGATATGGCTGCAACTTTTTAAGGGCCCATACCATGGCCAGACACTCCTTTTTTATGGCTGCATAGTTCTGCTCCCGGGGCAGCAGCTTCCTGCTCAGGTACATGATGGGGTGTGTCTCTCCGTTTTCGTCAACCTGCATTAGCACCGTACCCAGCCCTGTGTTTGAGGCATCGGTGAACACCATAAAGGGCTTTTTAAAGTCCGGGTTTACCAGTACCGGGCCCTTGACCAGAGCCTCCTTCAGAGCACAGAGAGCATTCTGGCACTGCTCGGTCCAGACCACGTTATCTGGCTTACCCTTCTTGCATAGTTCAGTGATGGGGTGGCTATGGAGTTAAGTAGGGCACGAACCTCTGGTAATAACCCGCCATCCCAATGAAAGTCTGGACCTGTTTCTTAGTCTGGGGAGTGGGCCAATGTTATGCTGATAAAAATACATGGCTCTTTTAAGGGGACAATATGTCATGTTTATTATGAGAACACAATTTGATTTATAACCAGTAGCTAATACCTAGAGATAGATAGATATATATATATATATATATACACACACACACACACCCCCACACCCCCCCCCCAAATGTTCTGCAGCTGCTGTATAGTTATCAGTCCTGAACGTAGCTTGAATCCGTAGCTTGGGTTCACAGCTTGAGTTCAGAGCTCTTGGCAGCTAACTGGCCAGGAAAGCCAGTCACGAGGAAGAGCTGGGTCTCTGTCGGGCATACACTGATGCCCTTCGATGTTGTCAGCAGAATGTTACCCAAAGTCTTCCATCTCACCCATTCTTTTTATAGGCTTTAGTTTGAACAAGAGTCTATGGGTCTTGCTGTGTCACGCTACTTCTGGGTGCTGTGTGACTGATCACCCGTCAATTGCAGACATGATTTTCAGCCTGAGACCTGACTTTGATCTTGTTTCAATTGGACCTTTGTTCTTTTCTTTTAGAGTGGACTCTTCTCACTTTGTCGGGGCTGTTTGCATCTTCAG
Organism: Lepidochelys olivacea; assembly: GCF_965140295.1. Taxonomy (NCBI): domain Eukaryota; kingdom Metazoa; phylum Chordata; order Testudines; family Cheloniidae; genus Lepidochelys; species Lepidochelys olivacea. The sequence goes on from NC_140417.1 coordinate 51,722,763, forward strand.
CCACTGGTGTTTGCACTTCACTTTATCAGGACAGGCTGGAGCTGGAGGTTGATTCCATCCATGCATACCTCATTAACACATCTGAACTAAATTAATAAGATTACAGCCGGGTTTTGCAAAATGGAGTAAGCATTTCAAAATGGAGTTTTAGTTACAATATGGAGTCTTATCAAAACGAGTGTAATGAACAATTTACAATGTTGGGAGGCAAACAGTAAATAGGAGTTACAATGTTAAAAATGTGATACAGAATAAAGTCATATTAATAAAGACTTAATAATAATAGCAATTAAAAAGAAACAATTTCATTCTTCAGCTCTACACCAATCTCTGATCACCTCCACCTTGGCTGGCTCTGGCTTTAGGCAGCTGCCCCTGCACTTTGTGGCCCAGGTATGGCACCTCTGTCATGCCCACCTTGCACTTGCCAGCTTTTATAGTCAGTCCTGCGTCCTGGAGCCGGTCCAGCACTTGTTTAACCTGGGACACATGGTCCGCCCAGGTCTGGATAAAAACACAAATATCATCAATATATAGGCCAGGGCAAAATCCTCTATCCCCTTGAGTAACTGGTCCATCAGGCACTGGAAGGTGGCAGGTGCCCCCTTTAGTTTGAAAGGTAGGACCAGGAACCAGTGGCGTAGCCAGGTGGAGAAAACAGGGGGGAGCGGAGATTTAAAAAGGCGCCACCTGCTAGTACTCACCCAGCGGCGCTCCGGGTTTCAGGGGGCGGGTCAGGCAGCGCTCCGGGTCTCGGGTGGCGGGCCAGGCGGTGCTCCGGGTCTTCAGCAGCACTTCGGAGTCGGGTCCTTGTTAGCCGACGGCCAAGGATGTTTGGTGAGGTGCCAGCTATGCCTGTTTATACCATCCGTGACTTTAACTGCTAGGACGCACTGTCCCTTCGCGGCGGGCAGCCCGGGCTAGGCTGACGGATGCCCCAAGGTCCTAACCACCAGTGACTTTAACTGCTAGAGCTCAGAGCTCCTTCGCAGCAGGCAGTCAATACTGACTGACAGGTGCCCCAATGGCAGCACTAAGAGCCTCTCCACACCCGTGACTTTAACTGCTAGAGCTCAGAGCTCCTTCGCAGCAGGCAGCCAGGATTGACTGACTGGCGCCCCAAGAGTTTGCCCCCGTGGAGGCGGCACAACTCAACGCTAGGCTCTTAGTACTTTCACCTAATGGCCAGGCTTTAGAGCCAAAACGGCTGAGATTCTTTAATTGTGTTGGCTGCTTTACAGTAAACCAGAGAAAACAAGTCAGGCTTATGCACAAATGGTTACCAAAATTTATTAAGCTAGATTCTAATCATGTGGTTACAAAATTGCTAGTGCCTACTTATTTAAATGTAGAGATGTTACACACACAAACAAGTTACAAAACTGAAGCCACAATGCCAAAGAAAGAAAACAAAGTATAGAGCTCTATTTCAAAATATGTGTACACTAAAGATAGGAGATCAGGTGTGGGTGCTTCTTACCCTCCTTGCATCTCTCGATTCCAGCGGTGCCAAGCCAGGATCGGTCACTCAATTCCGCGGAAAGACGAATAAGGGACAAGGCATAGGGACCCTCTTAGCTGCAGAAGCCTTGGGAGGCTGTCACTTATCTGACCAGCAGATAGATAGTGAAAAGCACTCAAAAATCATGGTGCTGTAGGTCCCCTACTTATACCTCTGTACTCCTTTATTCTCTTTCTCCTTTCTTATGCCAAATTGAGGCTGGTCTGTCAGGGTGACGCCAGCTTTCGCAAGAGTAGTTTACACTTGCAAGGGAGAGAAACAATAAGTTTCGACTACTGGACATTTCTTTTATCAGGGTAAATATTTTCCCACCTAGGATGTTGGTGTGTGTGCATCATGCTATTTAGTAGGGGCTAAGAGCCATGTCTGTCACAGGGCCTCTGCCTGCTGTGAGCTTAATCGTTGTATCTGTTCCCAGAGGCACATTGTAGCAGCACACCTGTGCTTTCACAGCTTCAAAGGCTGTGCTGGAATATATGTTAAGTGCCCTGTTCCGGCTTCCTCCTGTGTTTCCAGCAATGCTGGTCTGAGGGGGGGGGCTGGCTGTCTGGCTACAGTCCTTCACTCAGTCCGGTCTTCAGCAGCACTGAAGGAGCCCCCCCCGGCAATGCTGCCAAAGACCGGAGCGAGCAAAGGACCTGATGCCAAAAGTGCTGCTGAATCATAGAATCATAGAATATCAGGGTTGGAAGGGACCCCAGAAGGTCATCTAGTCCAACCCCCTGCTCAAAGCAGGACCAATTCCCAGTTAAATCATCCCAGCCAGGGCTTTGTCAAGCCTGACCTTAAAAACCTCTAAGGAAGGAGATTCTACCACCTCCCTAGGTAACGCATTCCAGTGTTTCACCACCCTCTTAGTGAAAAAGTTTTTCCTAATATCCAATCTAAACCTCCCCCACTGCAACTTGAGACCATTACTCCTCGTTCTGTCATCTGCTACCATTGAGAACAGTCTAGAGCCATCCTCTTTGGAACCCCCTTTCAGGTAGTTGAAAGCAGCTATCAAATCCCCCCTCATTCTTCTCTTCTGCAGGCTAAACAATCCCAGCTCCCTCAGCCTCTCCTCATAACTCATGTGTTCCAGTCCCCTAATCATTTTTGTTGCCCTTCGCTGGACTCTCTCCAATTTATCCACATCCTTCTTGAAGTGTGGGGCCCAAAACTGGACACAGTACTCCAGATGAGGCCTCACCAATGTCGAATAGAGGGGAACGATCACGTCCCTCGATCTGCTCGCTATGCCCCTACTTATACATCCCAAAATGCCATTGGCCTTCTTGGCAACAAGGGCACACTGCTGACTCATATCCAGCTTCTCGTCCACTGTCACCCCTAGGTCCTTTTCCGCAGAAAGACCCGGAGCGCCGCCTGACCCGCCGCCCGAGACCCGGAGTGCCGCCGGGTGAGTAGAAATTTAAAAGGCACTAAAGAATTAAAAAGGCGCCACTTCTGCTCGGTGGGGGAGCAGCCGCTGCCCCACTCCCCCCACTAGCTATACTACTGCCAGGAACTCATATGGCCCCAGAGGGGGGATAAAAGCAGATTTCAGCTGGGCATCCGGTTCTAAAGGTACTTGTCAGTAGCCCCTGGTGAGATCCATAGTACTCCTCACTTAACATTGTAGTTATGCTCCTGAAAAATGTAACTTTAAGTGAAACGATGTTAAGCGAATCCAATTTCTCCATAAGAATTAATGGAACAGGGTGCGGGGGGGGGGGGGGCTTGTCAGACCTAGGCATGGGATAGGCATCGAACTTGGTGATGGCATTAAGCCTCCGGTAATCCACACAAAACTGGATTGACCCATCCTTCTTGGAGACCAACACCATGGGAGAGGCCCAAGGGCTGGAGGATGAGGACTAGATGATCTTCTGGGGTCCCTTCCAACCCTGATATTCTATGATGGCTGGATCACCCCTAAAGCCAGCATGTCCTTGACCTCTCTCTCCAGCTTCTGGGCTATTTTCCAAGTGACCTGGAATAGGGAGCATCTTACAGGAGGGTGGGCTCCTGTCTCCACCTGGAGAACAGCCAGGTTAGTGAGCCCAGGCCGGTTGTAGAACAGCTGCTTGTAGGAAACCAGCACCTCTCGGATCTCTGCCTGCTGGGCAGGGGTTAGCTGGTCAGAGGGGGAATTGATTCCAGTGAAGGGCCAGCACCTGTCTCAGGAAATAAATCCACCAGGGGATCATCTTCCTGCTCCTCCCACTGGCCACACACGATCAGTACCAAATTCTCCCTGTCAAAATACGGCTTCATCCTTTTGACATGGTACACCCGGTGGCTGTGAGCCCGGTTAGACAGTTCCACCATATAGTTCACTTCATTCAGCTGCTTGATGACCTTAAAGGGCCTGTTCCAGGCAGCTTGTAGTTTGTTCTTTCTCACGGGAATGAGAACCATCCCCTGTCCCCAGTGGCATAGGAGCGTGCATGTACTGAGTGGCCATACCAGACCTACTGCTTCCCTTGGGCCCTAGCTAGATTCTCCCCGGCCAAGTCTCTGAGCTCAGTGAGCTTTTCCCAGAAACATGGTACATACTCCACCACTGATTCTCCATCAGTGGAGGCCTTCCCCTCTCATTCATCCCTCATCAAGACCACGGGTCCCCTCACTCTCCTCCCACACAGCAACTCGAAAGGAGAGAACCCGGTTGATTCTTGGGGCACTTCCCGGTGTGCGAACAGCAGGTGGGGTAAATACTTGTCTCAGTCCTGTGGGTTCTGGTTCATAAAGGTTTTCAGCATCATCTTTAGGGTCCCATTGAACCTCTCCACCAGCCCGTTGGACTGAGGGTAATACACGGAGGCCCAGGTGTGTCGGACCCCACACTTCTCCCACAAGCACCGGAGCAGAATTGACATGAAGTTGGAGCCCTGATCTGTAAGGACCTCCTTGGGACCCCACTCTGCTGAACATGGTCAGCAATGCATCTGCCACAGTGTCTGCCTCAATAGAGATCAAGCCCACTGCCTCACGATAGCGAGTAGTGAAATCTACCACCACGAGAATGTATTTTTCCCCTGTCCGAGTTGTCTTGCTGAGGGGTCCCACTATGTCCACAGCCACCTTCTGAAAAGGCTCCTCTATGATGGGCAGGGGCCTCAAAGCTGCTTTCCCCTTGTCCTGGGGCTTCCCCACCCTCTGGCAGGGGTTGCAGGACGTGCACTACTGCTGGATGGCATCAAAGTCCCGGGCCAGTAAAAGTTCCGTAGCAGCCTCTGCCTGGTGCGCTGGGTTCCCTGGTGTCCCGAGAGAGGGACATCATAGGTCAGGTACAGTAGCCTGCAGCCGTACTTCTGGGGGACCACTAGCTCTCTCCTGATCCCCCACAGTTCCACCTCCCCTTGGGGAGCCCATTCCCAGTACAGGAATCCCTTCTCCCACAGGAATCTTTCCCAGCTGCCTTCCTGCAGGGGTTTCACCGTGCTGTGGCCAGCAAGTTCCCCAGCTTTTCTAAGGAGAGCTCCTTCCACAGCTCAGCCTGGAATTCAGCGGCTGGGGAAGGAGTGGGGACTTGTGCCCTCTCAGTGACTGGGTCAGACGCTGCAGCCCCACCAAGTCCTGTCCCCAGTGGCTCCTTTCCCGCTGAGGTAGGGACCTGCACCCCCGGCAGAGCACCGCTCCCGGTGTCAGGGCAGAGTGCCCTTCTCTGGCTATGGGTGATGACGAGGGTGCTCTGGGTCCACCCAGCCAATCTGCCAGGTCACACCTCATCAGCACCTTGGTCGACAACTGATGGGGCACCCCCACATCTTTGGGCCCCTTCTTGGCCCCCCATTGCAGATGTACCCTCACCACGGGTACCTTAAATGGGGGGCCCGCACACACCCATCAGAGTCAGGTTGGGCACCACCCGGTCTGGGGCCACCACCTCGGTCTGGGCCAGCATCACCTCAGCACCCATGTCCTGGTACCCAGTGACCTGCTTCCCATCCACCTCTAGGGGAATGAGGCACTCGCTCCTCAGGGGCTGCCCCACACCTACCCTGTAGACAGAACTTTGAATCCAGAGCATCAAGCCTTCCTGAGCAGCTGGCTCTTGGGCCATTGCTAAACTGCCAGCCCCTCCTGCCTGGGGAGCCAGCCCCTCCTCTGGCTTGGCTCCCACCCAGTTAACCCTTTGAGGGCTTGTCCTGTCCCTGAGCTTTTGGCACTGGGCCCATCTGTGGCCCCTCTGCCCATAGTAATTACACCTCAAGTCCCGTTGATCCCCTGGGGCTGGTTGCTCACTGTGCCTCTTGGGAGGGATTTATCCAAGTCCCCCTTCAGGGAAGCCCGTGGGTGACTCCCCTTCTGCACTGATGTGGGCCTGTCCCCCTGGTGTTCCATTCCATATCCCGACCTGCTGTCTACAAACTTGTCAGCCAGCAGCCCTGCACAGTGCAGGTCCTTCGGCCTCTTCTCCACCAGCCACATCCACAGGTCACGGGGACAGATTTCATATAGTCGTTCTAGCCCCACCAGTTCAATCATGTCCTCCTTGGTCTGGACCCCAGCCTCATTCACCCACTTGCGGGTGTATTTCTCCATCAGGGTGGCCAGTTCCAGACAGGTCACCCCTTGGGTCTTCTGCATACTCTGGAACCTTTTCCTGTACACCTCGGGGGCCAGCTCAAACATGCGCAGCAGGGCTTGTTTCAACAGTTCAGTCTTCTGCTTCCACCTCATCCATCTGCCTGAACATCCCTATGGCCTTGGGACCCAGTAAGGGGGTGAGATGCCAAAGCCTGTCTGCAGGGTCAACCTGATGCACATTGCAGGCCTTCTCAAAGGCAGTGGGGAAGGCATCTATATCATCCCCTTCCTTAAACTGAGGTAGCACATTTATATCAGAGTTCCCTGTGGGCTTAGCAACCCTGGACTCATCCCCACTCACCCCAGCAGGGGTCCCTCTGATTCTCAGCTCCTTCATCACCAGTTCATGCTGCCTCTGTCTCTCACGGTCCTCCTGTTCCTTCTCCAGTCCTTCCATTCCTTCTCACAGTCCTCCAGCTCTTTAAGTTTCTGTTCCATTTCCAACTCCAACCATCTCTGCTCCACCAACAGAGAACTTGGCTGTTAAGATCCCCTGCTGGTCCGGCCCTGGGATCGTCTGGCTGCTTTCAGCCTCTCCCGCATCCCCGGTTGGGTCGGTGGCTGGGATGACCCCTTGGGCTGCCGGGCTGCTCCCAGCCTCTCTCACAGCCCCAGCTGGGTCAGGAACTCGCTCCTTAGAGTGGTCATTCTCTTCCAACTGAGCAATCGGCTGTGCCTTGGTGAATCTTCCAATGCGCAGCCCGCTCTCGCTGCACAGCTCTACAATGTCTTTCTGAAGGAGATGGTTATAGGCTATCTCCATGCTGTTCCCATGTCGTCACGGACTCACTGGCCTGTGCTCTCTCTACTCCCCACGGTCCTTGGGAGGAACCTTTTCAGTGCCACAGCCCTTCTTGGGGGGTCCACTCTCTCTCGGGGTTAAGCCATAGGCTCCCCTGCCTCCTGGAACCGCACCTTTCTGAGACTTCAGCACTCCTGCTAATCCCCCACCTGCTAATCCCCCTTCGTTCTATTGCTCCCCAGTCACTTACAGAGGATGCTCTGCTCATGGGGTGCAGTTTGATCCCACCTTTGCCACCAGATGTAACTGAGTCACCAAGTCAGTGCTCTGGAACTATTCCGTATGAAGCCAGCCAGGACTCTGGGGGAGCCTCCTCTCTCTGAGCATACTGTCTCCAGAGCAAGAAGCTTACACAGCTTTGACATTCCTGGGTCTGACCTCAGAGCATTCAGCATCCCCTTCCACACCGTGCGCCTCACGCAGCGAGTCCACACAGGCAGGGCTCTTGGGGAAGCCAGAGGGCCCTGCACCCCACCTCCGCAGTCAGATGTGACTCTCAGCCAGCTGGTAAAACAGAAGGTTTATTAGTTGACAGGAACACAGAGTAGAACAGTTTGCTATTACAGAAATCAGTGACTTTCAGCCAAGTCCATTTTGGGAATCCTGGTCCAGATGCCGACACCCCCTCTTGCTCCTCCCCCTTCTCTTTGTCTTGCTTCCAGGGCAAAAGGTGTCACCTGGTTGCATTCCCCTCCTGAGTCTCAGGTCACATAGGTGCAAACAGCTGGGCAGCCTCACCTGCCCTGAGGGCCTCAGTAAAAATCACATACTCAACTCCCACCACCTAAGTATTGGTGCAGTACATAGGGAAACTAAGTATTAGTACATGACAGTAAGACTCACATGCAACATAACAAGATGAATAAAGCCCCACTTTGTCACGTATGGCCGCCCCAGGCTAGAGAAACACCTCGCCTCCCCCCACACCAACAGCATGGCCACCCCGAGCTAGAGAAACACCTCGCCTACCTCCGCAGCCGGCTTGCCCTGGCACAGTCCTCCCACCCCCGCTCCAAGCTAGAGAAACCCCTCACCTCCTGTGATGGCATAGGGAGTATTGACCTGGTAATGTTGCATAGGAGTTTTACTAGTTTACTGTCTTCTGCTAACACGGGGCGGGCCTCTGTTTCCCTGGGGTACTGCACCAATACTAGATGGTGATGCGAAATAAGGGTGGGACTTCACTGAGGGATGATAATTTACAGCCAGCATGTAAACGATGGCGGCTTCCCTTCATAACCTGAGCCCAGGAGGGGGTTGGAGGTATGGACAAAGGTTGGCGGAGGGGCCGGGGTGTGGCTGGGTGAGGCAGTTGCAAGGGGTTTCAGTTTGGAGCTAGCTGGGGAGATGGTGGGGAGGCCCAGAACCTGGGTTTGGGCTCTCCACCCCGCAAGAGGAATCTGACTGTGGGGTCCTGTTTTCTGTACCCACAAGCTCTGTTTTAGACTGTGTTCCTGTCATCCAATAAACCTTCTGTTTTCCTGGCTGGCTGAGAGTCATGGTGAATAGCAGGAGGTGGCGGGGGTGGTGCAGAGCCCTGACTCCCCCACACTAAGTGACACCCTCCCCAGCCTGCCCTGGCATAGCCACCCTGGGCTACAAAATCATCTTGTCCTGCCCCCCCCAACCCCCACCCCAGCCTGCCCTAGCACTGGCCCACCCCTCCAGGCTAGAGAAACACCTCGCCTCCCCTCCACCACCACCCTGCCCTGGCACTTCCCCCCCCAGGATAGAGAAACACCTCACCTCCCCCTGCTCTTCCCTGGCACTTCCACTCTGGGCTAGAGAAACACCTCGCCTCCCCCCGCCATCCTGCCTTGGCGCTTCCCCCCCAGGGGAGAGAAACACCTTGACTCCCACCTCCCACCCTGACCTGGCATGGTCCCTCCAGGCTAGAATAACACCTTGCTTACCACCCACAACCTCCTGTGGCATGGCCACCCTAGGGTAGAGGAACACCTCACCTCCCCCCATTCCCCATCTTACTGAGCTGGTTATAGGCCGTTTCCATGCTGGTTCCTTCAATTCTCGTTTTATCACTGGCAGCCACTCACTGCAAAGTGCCTGCACTCGCAGCCAACTCTCAACAGGGTGCATCCTCTGCTACCAAGTTGTCATGGACTCACAGGTGGGGCACACTCTTGGCCCTGTACGGTCCCTTTCCCGCCCTTCAGTGCGACAGCCCATCTCAGGGGTCCATTCTCTCTCAGGGGTTAAGCCCCTCTGCCTCCTGGAACTGCACCTCTCTGAACTTTAGCATGCCTGTCTCTCGCCGTGAGCCCCCTCAGGAAGTCCACTCCTCGCTCTGGCCCCCCAGGGCCTCCACTCCCAGAGGGAATAATGCAACTCTGTTCTCTAGACCGGAGCGACTCTCAGCCAGTGTAAAACAGAAGCGTTTATTGAGCGTCTGAACACAGCATAGGAAATTCTCAGGGCCCTCAGGCCTGGCCTCCCTTAGGATAGTACCTTTAAGTTGGGAGATAGGCTCTGCCTGATCTCTCCCCACAGTCCAGAGACCCTGCAGGGCACCTGTGACATTCCTCTCTGGTATTATCTGGACTGGTGATCTGCTAGGTCACGCCAATCCCTGACTCTGGGAGCCAGCCTTACCTTGCTCTGCTGTTAGAACTCCCCACTCTTGGGCTGTTCACACATAGCATCTAGCTTGTAAGCTGCTCCTTGGATTGTACAACTGAATGACACTAGCCAATACCTCCAGTCCCAGACACAACCCTAGGAACCTCCGTCTTGCAGTGTCCAGTTATGCCTGCTGGAAACTGCAAATTTATATGACTTCGTCAATTTAACAAAGAAATTGATATGTATCAGGGGAGCCTCTGACACGCTTCAAACCAAATACATTGCTTCAGGTAGAATAAACAAACGAATTTATTAACTATAAAGTTTGACTTTAATCACTTAAAATCTAAGCATAACAAGTCAGATTTGGTCAAATGAAATAAAAACAAAACACATTCTAAGTTGATCTTAACACTATCAATGTCCTTATAAACTTATATGCTTCTAACCACAAGCTGGCTGGTTGCTCTTCAGCCAGGCTCTCCCCTTTGATCAGTGCTTCAGTCGCTTGGTGGTGGTGGTGTCTGTAGATGTAGGTGGAAGAGAGCGAGTATGGCAAATCTCTCTCCCCTTTATCATGTTCTTTCTTCCCTCTTGGCTTTGTCCCGCCCCCTTCAGAGTCAGGCGAGCATTACCTCATCGCAGTCCCAAACTGACCAAAGGAAGTGGGGGTAACTCCCTCGAGAGTCCAACAGATTCTTTTGTTGCTCTCTAGGCCAGCGTCCTTTGTTCCTGTGAGGCTGGGCTGGGTTTGTCCCACACATGCCCTGATGAGATGTGAACTGCCTCTCAGCTCTTGGAGCATTTTTGCCTGGGCTTATTTAAAGTCATGAGGATACATTTTCAGTCTCATAACTACATACATGAAATTATAACCTATAACCTTATTATAACATTACTGTAACAACCATGCTCAGTGCATCATGAGCCTTCTGAAGACACCTGACATGACAAACTTTGCATTGGATACCACACAATCATTTTACAAGGCTGAACATGGGGGTGTTCCCCCGAGGTACAGAGCATCACACCTCGCCTCTTAGTTTACTGCAAGAGGGTTAGTCACTGACTAGCTCGAAGGCAGTTTGTGTTATAGTTCTCTTGGCATCCAGCCATTAAGCCCATGAGGCAGCGTCCCTCAGTTTCCCCATTCACACACAGCAAACCAGGTTTTTATGGTTTCTCTGCTGTGATAAGCTTTAAACCTGTTTACAGGTATTTATTGAAAAGTAGCATTATCATAAGGTTTAACAGCTGTGTCAAAATTCTTATCCCCAAAACTTAACATTAATACCAACATTTTTATCACAGACGTGCATTTACAAGTATCTTTATGATACTGCTCCCTCTGTTCAGATAGTGTAGTCTGAGGTTAGTTTGTTCATTATCTATGGTGTCCTTTGACTCTTTCCCATGTAATCAGTCACTGGCTCTTCTTTCCCTCCAGTGTTCCCCTCTGTGTGGGCTCTTAATTTAATCATGTTTCTGGAACTTTGGTGCATCAGGGTGTAATAAATGAAGGGGGAGGGGGTAGTTCTGTTTTATGGACACGCAGCCAGCCAATTAGCTATAAAATCCCTGTTAGTAGCTGTTTTCTACTTGCTTTACCTGTAAAGGGTTAAAAAAGCCCACAGGTAAAAGGAAGGGAGTGGGCACCTGACTAAAAGAGCCAATGGGATGCCTAGAACTTTTTAAAATTGGGGAAAAAACTTTCCCTTTGTCTGTCTGTTGTTGTTCTCTGGAGAGAGGAGACACAGAGCAGCAATGCTTTAAGAAGCTAAACCAGTATGAAAAATCATCAAATCATACCTAGGACTTGCTTATCTGAAACCCCAGATATGTAAATAAATCAGGGATTGTCTAGGAAGATGTGATTAGTATTATTTCTTATTGGCTTGTGGACTCCTCTGTGCTAACTCCCAAATGCTTTTGTTTTGCTGGTAACCATTAAGCTAGACCTCAAGAAAACCATTCTTGATGCTTAATTATGATATTTGCTCTTTTAAAATCTAGCAATAGCCTAAGTTCCAAATGTATTTTCTTTCTTTTTGTTTTTAATAAAATTTACCTTTTTTAAGAACAGGATTGGGTTTTTTGTGTCCTAAGAGGTTTGTGCATATGCTGTTTAATTAGCTGGGGCAACAGCTTATTTCCTTTGTTTTCTTTCTCAGCTCTTCCCCAGAGAGGGGATGAAAGGGCTTGAGGGTACCCCACAGGGAGGAATTCCCAAGTGCACCTTCCTGGGTCCCAAGGGGGGTTTTAGGGTGCACTTGGGTGGCGGCAGCATCTACCCATCCAAGGTCAGAGAGAAGCTGTAACCTTGGGAGTTTAATACCTGCCTGGAGTGGCACATATTAATTTTTAGAATTCTCGCGGGCCCCCACCTTCTGCACTCGAAGTGCCAGAGTGGGGAATCAGCCTTCACACAGTGGCAGAGTGGTGGGATCATTTTGAAACAGAAGCACAGACTGCAGGATTTTAAAAGGACAGTTTTCCTTTTGGCAGCCTGCAAAGCCAGGGAGGTTTCTTTTCTTTTCTTTTCTTTTCTTTTCTTTTCTTTTCTTTTCTTTTCTTTTCTTTTCTTTTTGCTTTATGAGGGTGAACAGGCATGAAAAGGGTTCAGCCTGCCATGCCAGGGAGTCCAACAAGCAGTTTATTTTTTTTCCCTCTAGCTTCATGGCAACGAAATAGCGAGGCTAGAGTAGGACAGCCTGTGCATGAGGTTGAGGTCAGGCACTGAAACCTTCGAAAAACCAGTCTTCCCAAAGCGGCACACCAGAAAGAAGACAGACCCAGATCAAGCCCAGACATCCAGCTCCATGATGGAAATGCGGGGGAATGGGGACTTCCCAGGGGAGAAGGATCAGCCCTTCCGCAACCTAGATCCCAGTGCTAGGATGGAGGGATGTCCGTAACTCAGGCTGAGTTCTAACTGAGGCAGAAAGGAATTTCTTCCTAGAGATGAAGCGCTTGGAGGTGGAAGCAGAGAAGAAGCACTTGGAAGTGGATGCAGCACTTGGAGGCAGAAGCAGAGATGAGGAGACAGGCGAAGCACTTGGAAGTGGAGCTGAAGCACTTAGAGCTGGAAAGGGCTAAGCTGGATCAATCAGGTAGCCCTAATAATCCTTCTCCAGTACCGCTCCCTATTCCAAGAAATTCCTCACATACAAGGTAGCAATGACACAGAGGCCTTTTTAGAAAATTTCTAAAGGGTCTGCCTTGGATACAACATCCCTACAGACCAGTATATGGTGGAGCTGAGGCCACAACTCAGTGGACCCTTAGCAGAGGTGGCAGCTGAAATGCCTAAAGAACACATGAACGAGTACAAACTTTTTAAGCAAAAGGCCAGAATTAGGATGGGGCTAACACCCGAGCATGCCCATCAGTGGTTCAGACCCCTAAGGTGGAAACCATATGTGGCATTTTCCCAACACGCCTACCACATTGTTAAAAATAGGGATGCCTGGACATCAGGAGCAAATGTTGAGTCTCTGAAAGATCTGTCTCTCCTTACACAAATGGAGCAGTTCTTAGAGGGTGTTCCTGAGGAAATAGGAAGGTACATCCTAGATGGGAAGCCCAAAACTGTAATTGAGGTAGGGGAGATCGGAGTCAAATGGGTCGAGGTGGTGGAGAAGAAGAAAGCTAGTAGCAGTTGGAGCGGATACCAGAAGGGGCAACCCGAGAAGACACCCCACCATCGGAGTCAGCCCAAGACCCCACCTCGCAAGGAGGAGCCCGCCACACAGCCAGGGAAACCCCAGATGCCCTCTTGTCCCACCACCCTATTCTCCAACCACCCACATCGCCCCAGCCCACAGACAGCTGTGCGATGCTTCAAATGTAATGAGCTGGGGCATGTGAAGACCAACTATCCAAGAGCACCAGCCAACTGCAACTCATCACCCCGGGGTCCCACTGAGAGCCTTCAGGCCCAGATGCCTCACAAATACCCCCAGAGTAAAGGGAAACTGTGAGTGTGGGCGGGAGGAAGATTACCGTGTGGAGAGACACTGGAGCACAGGTGTCAGCTATCCACCAGTCTCTGGTGGACCCCAAATTCAATGACCCAGAGGCCCAAGTGATGGTGCAACCCTTTAAGGCCAACTCTTTTAACTTGCCTACAGCCAAGTTGCCCGTCTAGTACAAGGGCTGGTCAGGAATATGGACCTTTGCAGTCTATGACAATTATCCCATTCCCATGCTGCTGGGAGAAGATTTAGCCAACCATGTGAGGCTAACAAAAAGGGTGGGGATAGTCACCCGCAGCCAGTCTAAACAGGCCTCCACACTTAATTCCATTCCTGAGCCTCCTACAGGGACCCAGCCAGAGGTGGTGAAACTAGACCCCCAGACCAAAGTCTATGGCAGCAGTTGTAGATCCAGTTCCTGGGATCCAGCCAGACCCAGCCCAAGATTCGGAACTGTGGGGAGCAGTCAGCACCAGAGCCCGTGCTTGCAACCCCACCAGAGTCAGGGGAGCGAGCACCAAAGGGTGCCACAGAGCCTGCACCTGCAGCAGCAGCTAAACTGGTGCAAGAAGCTCAACTGGAGCCTAAAATACAACCCAGTGTACCAGTGGAGAGTGGTTCACAGTCGACAGAGACAACCCATCACCTGAATAACTTCCAGTGGGACCAAGCCCAAGTCCACAACCCAGCAAGGAACTAATGTCTCCAGCATCAAGGGAGCAGTTCCAGGCAGAGCAGGAAGCGGATAGAAGCCTCAAGGGAGCTTGGATGGTGGCACAGAGCGACCCACCACCTCTCAGTTCTTCCAATAGGCCCAGGCTTGCTGTAGAAGGAGGACTCTTATACAAGGAAACCCTTTCTGGTGGGCACAAGGAGGATTGGCATCCTCAGAGACAGTTGGTAGTTCCAACTAAGGTCAGTGACTCCTCACTTAGCGTTGTAGTTGTGTTCCTGAAAAATGCGACTTTAAGCGAAACGATGTTAAGCGAATCCAATTTCCCCATAAGAATTAATGTAAATGGGGGGGGGGTTAGGTTCCAGGGAAATTTTTTTTTGCCAGACAAAAGGCATTATATACATTTTAAATAATTTTTAAAATGCAATTTAATACAGGTATAAGTTTTAAACAATTTCAAACAAGCAATTTAATAAAGGTATTAAACAGGCTGGCAGTCTCCCTATCAGCTCCCCTATGCCACCCCACCCCCAGCACCTTCCGCCCACTGGTGGAGCCCGCAGATCAGCGCCTTCCCCCTGCTCCTCCCACCTCCAATCAACTGTCTTGCGGCGTTCAGGAGGCTGGGGGGAGGAGCGGGGACGCAGCGCACAGCCTCCCCGCTCCCTCCCCTGCCTCCTGAATGCCGCAAACCAGCTGATCGCTGGAGCCAGGAGGCAGGGGAGGGGAGACTTTGGACTTTGTAACCAACCTGCAAAACACCCTCAAGGACTCTCTAGCCCTTGCTTGAGAAAATCTACAGGATGCTCAACAAGAGCAAAAGGCCTGGTATGATAAATGTGCCAGAGAGCTTTCCTTCGGAATAGGTGACCAAGTAATGGTCCTGAAAGTGTTCCAGGCCGATAAGATGGAAGTGTCATGGGAGGGGCCATGTATGGTCCAAGAGTGCCTAGGAGCTGTTAATTACCTCATAGTGTTCCCAGACCCTACCCTAAAACCTAAAGTATACCATGTTAATACTCTAAAGCCCTTTTATTCCAGAGAAACCAAGGTTCTCCAGTTTACAGCCCAGGAGAGAGACAACGCTGAGTGGCCTGAAGGAGTCTACTATGAAGGAAAAAGCAATGGTGGCGTAGAAGAGGTGAGCTTTTCCATCATCCTTGGGCATAAGCAGCAACAGCAAATCCAGGAGCTGTGCACCAGCTTCGTGCCAATGTTTTCAGCCAGCCCAGGACGGACAGAATGGGCATACCACTCCATTGACACAGGAGATGCTTGCCCAATTAGAGCCCAACCCTACAGGATGGCTCCTCAAACCAAAACCTAAATAGAAAGGGAGCTCAAGGTCATGTTACAGATGGATGTTATCCGCCTCTCTGAGAGTGCATGTGTCAAGGCTGATTCCCCACTCTGGCACCTTGAGTGCAGAAGATGGGGACCTACAAGGATTCTAAAAATTAATATTGGCCACTCCAAGCTGGTATTAAACTCCCAAGGTCACAGTTTTTCTCTGACCTTGGATGGGTAGATGCTGCCACCACCCAAGTGCAAAAAAACCCAAACCTTGGGACCCAGGAAGGCGCACTTGGGAATTCCTCCCTGTGGGGTACCCTCAAGCCCTTTCACCCCCCCTCTCAGGAAGAGCTGAGAAAGAAAACGAAGGAAATCAGCTGTTGCCACCAACTAATTAAACAACATTTTCACAAACCTCTTAGAGACACAAAAATCCAATCCTGTTCTTATAAAAGGTAAATGTTATTAAAAACAAAAAGAAAAAGATACATCTGAAACTTAGGCTTTTGCGAGATTTAAAAAACCCACTTACAAAAATTAAGCATCAAGATAGCTTTCTTGAGGTTTAGCTTACAGGTTACAAGCAAAACAAAAGCATTTGGGGGTTAGCAGAGAGGAGTCCACAAGCCAATAAGAAATAGAAGAAATAACCCTCATCGCGTCTTCCCAGACATTCCCTGATTTACTTACATATTTGGGGTTTCAGATAAGCAATCTCTAGGTATGATCTGATGGTTTTTCATACCTGGCTTAAAGCTTCTCACAGCGTAAGTGCTGCCCTGTTCCTCTCTTCCCCAGAGAACACCAACACACAGACAAAGGGTTGTCTTGTTTTCAATTTTAAAAAATTCTATCCGTTTAAAAAATTTAATTAAAAAATTAAAAAATTAAAAAAACTCTTTTGGTCAGGTGCCCACTCCTTTTCTTTTACCTATGTTGGGAGACTTTTTTAACCCTTTACAGGTAAAACAAGCAGAGAACAGCCACCAAGAGAGACTTTATATCTAACTGGCTGGCTGGGTGTCCATAAAAGGGAGCTACCCCTCCCCCTCATTTATCACAGCATGGGCCTCTTCAGTGGTTCTGGTTCCCAAACCAGATGGAGAAATCTGCTTTTGTGTGGACTACTGTAAGCTAAATGCTGTAACTCGCCCAGAGAACTATCCAATGCCACATACAGATGAGCTATTACCCAGTTCATCTCCACCTTAGACTTTACTAAGGGGTACTGGCAAGTGCCGCTAGATGACCCAGCCAAAGAAAGGTCAGCCTTCATCACCCATGTAGGGCTGTATGAATTTAATGTGCTCCCTTTCAGACTGCCAAATGCGCCCGCCTCCTTCTTGGGAATAATTAAGAAAAGGATAGATAATAGGACAGAAAAGATCATGTAGCCTCTATATAAATCCATGGTATGCCCACATCTTGAATATTGTGTGCAGATGTGGTCGCCCCATCTCAAAAAAGATATACTGGAATTGGAAAAGGTTCAGAAAAGGGCAACAAAAATGATTAGGGGTATGGAACGGCTTCCATATGAGGAGAGATGAATAAGACTGGGACTTTTCAGCTTGGAAAAGAGACGGCAAAGGGGAGATATGATTGAGCTCTATAAAATCATGACTGGTGTAGAGAAAGTAGATAAGAAAGCGTTGTTTACTACTTCTCATAATACAAGAACTAGGGGGTCACCAAATGAAATTAATAAGCAGCAGGTTTAAAACAAATAAAAGGAAGTATTTCTTCACACAATGCAGTCAACCTGTGGAACTCCTTGCCAGAGGTTGTGGTGAAGGCCAAGATCATAACAGGGTTCAAAAAAGAACTAGATAAATTCATGGAGGATAGGTCCATATTAGCCAGGATGGGCAGGAATGAGCAACAGGGGATGGATCACTTGATGATTACCTGTTCTGTTCATTCCCTCTGCGGCACCTGGCACTGGCCACTGTTGGAAAACAGGATACTGGGCTAGATGGACCTTTGGTCTGACCCAGTAGGGCCATTCTTATGTTCTTATGAAGTTTGGTGCCTCAGGGTCTGGCAAGACAGGTGTTCAGGGATATCCTGCACATTGGCCGGCCCTTCAGGGAGTGGTCTCCCAACCCCAGGACTGTACATATGCAGAAAATCAAGCTCCCCTTTTGGGGTTACCTGGTGTTTCCCCCTCCCAGAAGTGAGTCCTTCCCTGCCCCGTAGAGGGCTGTGATCTGCGCTCTCTGGGCTAGGTGTACCTTTTGATCAGATGGACCTCTTCCCAGCAGCTTTTCCATAAATGCACCCTGTCTTTCACCAGCCTGGGGGAAAACACCCCCTTCTCTGTCAGTTGGGTCATTTGTGTTCTCACAAACTACCACCTGGCAATTTCCTGGTCTCAACTCCTCTGCTGTCCCAGGCATTGGAGTTGCATCTTGATGTAAAGAGACGTAAAGTTTCCAAAAACTTATCAGAAATAGCATCCTGAAAAACAGGGACCTGGATTGGAGTACCTTCCATCACCCCTTTCTCTGTCGCTGAGAAGTAAGCTGTGTGACTGCTCCCCTCCAGGAAGTCGGTCACACAGTTCCCTCTTAAAACCTGGGTCATGGGCTGAGTGCCTGGGTGCACAGATGCTGATTCAGCTACTCTGTCCTGGGCATCCTCTCCCAAATGACCAGTGAGGAGACATTCCTGTACCCCCACTATTCCTTCCCCAGTTTCCTCCTCTGCGCCCCCTCCTAAGACATGTTTCTCTGTGCTCCCTAGGAAGCGTTCTATCCCTTGTTCAGCTGAAAAACTCTGCCAGCTAACAACTGGGACAGTTTCCTTAATCACTGACAATGACAACATGTCTCCTGCCCCTGCACCTGAAGGCATGTTGCCTTCTGCTGGAAAGGAGCTAGGCTTAGCCCCTCCCATACTTGGAAGCACACTGCTTCCCTATGTTACATAGTCACAGGAATCCTCACCCACCTCAGTGGTTTTTGAGTTTCCCTGCCCCTTCTCTGGGACACATTTCTCTATGCTCCTTAGAGCTGATTTTATCACTGGTTCAGCTGCGACCCGCTGGCAGCTAACAACTTGGACAGTTCTCTCCCTGGCAGGCATTACAGCCCCATCCCTTCCTGATGTGGTGTTGCCTCCAGCTGCAGTGCAGGAGTTGGTCTCAACTCCTTTAGATTTATTAGGAACTGGGGAAACTTTTGGGATGGGGGAGCCTATACAGGAAGGATGGGCTCCACCTAAACCAAAGTGGATCCAGACTTCTGGCACTTAACATTAGAAAGGTTGCAAAGCAGTTTTTAAACTAAGAGATGGGGGAAAGTCAATTGCTGCAGAGGCACACGTGGATTGAACAGAGACTTCTCTTAGAGGAGAGTCTATTGATAGAGATTCTCTAGATTTTAGTCAGGAGGAGAGGATGGTAGAGGATAAAGTATGGGCCAGATCAGACGAGAAACATGCACATAAAGAATCTGACACATCAGAAAAGGGCAGACAAATAAATAGTGACAAGTTTTTAAAGTGCTTGTACACAAGTGCTAGAAATCTAAATAATAAGATGGGTGGACTAGAGTGCCTCCTGTTAAAGGAAGATATTGATATAATAGGCATCACAGAAACCTGGTGGAGTGAGGACAATCAATGGGACACAATCATTCCGGGGTACAAAATATATTGGAAGGACAGAACAGGTCATGGGGGGGGGGGTGGCACTATATGTGAAAGAAAATGTAGAATCAAATGAAATAAAAATCTTAAATGAATCCACATGTTCCACAGAATTTCTATGGATAGTAATTCCATGCTGTAATAAGAATATAACAGTAGGGATCTATTATCGACTACCTGACCAGGACAGTGATAGTGATGATGAAATGCTAAGGGAGATTAGAGAGGCTATCAAAATTAAGAACTCAATAATAGTGGGGGATTTCAATTATCCCCATATTGACTGGGTACATGTCACCTCAGGACGAAATGCAGAGACAAAATTTCTCGATACTTTAAATGACTGCTTCTTGGAGCAGCTGGTACAGGAACCCACAAGGAGAGGGGCAACTCTCGATCTACTCCTGAGTGGAGCGCAGGATCTGGTCCAAGAGGTGACTATAACAGGACCGCTTGGAAATAGTGACCATAATATAATAACATTTAACATTCCTGTGGTGGGAAGAACACCTCAACAGCCCAACACTGTGGCATTTAATTCCAGAAAGCAGAACTATGCAAAAATGAGGAGGTTAGTTAAACAGAAATAAAAAGGTGAAATCCCTGCAAACTGCATGGACACTTTTCAAAGACACCATAATAGAGGATCAACTTAAATGTATACCCCAAATTAAAAAACACAGTAAAAGAACTAAAAAAGAGCCACCGTGGCTTAACAACCATGTAAAAGAAGCAGTGAGAGATAAAAAGGCATCTTTTAAAAAGTGGAAGTCAAATCCTAGTGAGGTAAATAGAAAGGAGCATAAACACTGCCAAATTAAATGTAAAAATGTAATAAGAAAAGCCAAAAAGGAATTTGAAGAACAGCTAGCCAAAAACTCAAAAGATAATAACAAAATGTTTTTTAAGTACATCAGAAGCAGGAAGCCCGCTAAACAACCAGTGGGGCCCCTGGACGATCGAGATACAAAAGGAGCACTTAAAGACAGGGTTTTGGAGCAGAGCCCGCAGAGCAGCTCCAGAGCAGTGGAGCTGCAGGTTTTTGCCTGGAGCTGGAGCAGAGCTGGAGCACAGCTCCAAAGCCCTGCTTAAAGATGATAAAGTCATCGCAGAAAAACTAAATGAATTCTTTGCTTCAGTCTTCATGGCTGAGGATGTTAGGGAGATTCCCAAACCTGAGCTGTCTTTTGTAAGTGACAAATCTGAGGAATTGTCACAGATTGAAGTGTCACTAGAGGAGGTTTTGGAATTAATTGAGAAACTTAACAGTAACAAGTCACTGGAACCAGGTCGCATTCACCCAAGAGTTCTGAAAGAACTCAAATGTGAAATTGTGAAACTATTAACTTTGGTTTGTAACCTGTCCTTTAAATCAGCTACTGTGCCCAATGCCTGGAAGGTAGCTAGTGTAATGCCAATATTTAAGAAGGGCTCTAGAGGTGATCCTGGCACTTACAGACTGGTAAGTCTAACATCAGTACTGGGCAAATCAGTTGAAACAATAGTAAAGAATAAAATTGTCAGACACGTAGAAGAACGCAAATTGTTGCACAAAAGTCAACATGGTTTCTGTAAAGGGAGATCCTGTCTTACTAATCTATTAGAGTTCTTTGAGGGGTCAACAAACATGTGGACAAGGCGGATCCAGTGGACATAGTATACTTAGATTTCCAGAAAGCCTTTGACAAGGTCCCTCACCAAAGGCTCTTATGTAAATTAAGTTGTCACGGGATAAGAGGGAAGATCCTTTCATGGATTGATAACTGATTAAAAGACAGGAAACAAAGGGTAGGAATAAATGGTAAATTTTCAGAATGGAGAGAGGTAACTAGTGGTGTTCCCCAAGGATCAGTCCTAGGACCAATCCTATTCAACTTATTAATAAATGATCTGGAGAAAGGGGTAAACAGTGAGGTGGCAAAGTTGCAGATGATACTAAACTGCTCAAGATAGTTAAGACCAAAGCCGACTGTGAAGAACTTCAAAAAGATCTCACAAAACTAAGTGACTGGGCAACAAAATGGCAAATGACATTTAATGTGGATAAATGTAAAGTAATGCACATTGGAAAAAATAACCCCAACTATACATAGAATCATAGAATCATAGAACAGCAGGGTTGGAAGGGACCCCAGAAGGTCATCTAGTCAAACCCCCTGCTCGAAGCAGGACCAATTCCCAGTTAAATCATCCCAGCCAGGGCTTTGTCAAGCCTGACCTTAAAAACCTCTAAGGAAGGAGATTCTACCACCTCCCTAGGTAACGCATTCCAGTGTTTCACCACCCTCTTAGTGAAAAAGTTTTTCCTAATATCCAACCTAAACCTCCCCCACTGCAACTTGAGACCATTACTCCTCGTTCTGTCATCTGCTACCATTGAGAACAGTCTAGAGCCATCCTCTTTGGAACCCCCTTTCAGGTAGTTGAAAGCAGCTATCAAATCCCCCCTCATTCTTCTCTTCTGCAGGCTAAACAATCCCAGCTCCCTCAGCCTCTCCTCATAACTCATGTGTTCCAATCCCCTAATCATTTTTGTTGCCCTTCGCTGGACTCTCTCCAATTTATCCACATCCTTCTTGAAGTGTGGGGCCCAAAACTGGACACAGTACTCCAGATGAGGCCTCACCAATGTCGAATAGAGGGGAACGATCACGTCCCTCGATCTGCTCGCTATGCCCCTACTTATACATCCCAAAATGCCATTGGCCTTCTTGGCAACAAGGGCACACTGCTGACTCATATCCAGCTTCTCGTCCACTGTCACCCCTAGGTCCTTTTCCGCAGAACTGCTGCCTAGCCATTTGGTCCCTAGTCTGTAGCTGTGCATTGGGTTCTTCCGTCCTAAGTGCAGGACCCTGCACTTATCCTTATTGAACCTCATCAGATTTCTTTTGGCCCAATCCTCCAATTTGTCTAGGTCCTTCTGTATCCTATCCCTCCCCTCCAGCGTATCTACCACTCCTCCCAGTTTAGTATCAAATATGATACATACAATATGATGGGGGCTAATTTAGCTACAACTAATCAGGAGAAAGATCTTGGAGTCATCACGGATAGTTCTCTGAAGACGTCCATGTAGTGTGCAGCGGCAGCCAAAAAAGCAAACAGGATGTTAGGAATCATTAAAAAAGGGATAGAGAATAAGATGGAGAATATCTTATTTCCCTTATATAAATCCATGGTACGCCCACACCTTGAATACTGCGTACAGATGTAGTCCCCTCATCTCAAAAAAGATATACTGGCATTAGAAAAAAGAAAAGGAGTACTTGTGGCACCTTAGAGACTAACCAATTTATTTGAGCATGAGCTTTCGTGAGCTACAGCTCACTTCATCGGATGCATACCGTGGAAACTGCAGAAGACATTATATACACACAGAGACCATGAAACAATACCTCCTCCCACCCCACTGTCCTGCTGGTAATAGCTTATCTAAAGTGATCATCAAGTTGGGCCATTTCCAGCACAAATCCAGGTTTTCTCACCCTCCGCCCCCCTCCCCCCCCCCACAAACTCACTCTCCTGCTGGTAATAGCCCATCCAAAGTGACCACTCTCTTCACAATGTGTATGATAATCGAGGTGGGCCATTTCCTGCACAAATCCAGGTTCTCTCACCCCCTCACCCCCCTCCAAAAACCACACACACAAACTCACTCTCCTGCTGGTAATAGCTTATCCAAAGTGACCACTCTCCCTACAAAAAGAAAAGGAGTACTTGTGGCACCTTAGAGACTAACCAATTTATTTGAGCATCAGCTTTCATGAGCTACAGCTCACTTCATCGGATGCATACCGTGGAAACTGCAGCAGACTTTATATATACACAGAGAATATGAAACAATACCTCCTCCCATCCCACTGTCCTGCTGGTAATAGCTTATCTAAAGTGATCATCAGGTGGGCCATTTCCAGCACAAATCCAGGTTTTCTCACCCTCCACCCCCCCCACAAATTCCCTACAATGTGCATGGTAATCAAGGTGGGCCATTTCCAGCACAAATCCAGGTTTTCTCACCCCCCCACCCCCATACACACACAAACTCACTCTCCTGCTGGTAATAGCTCATCCAAAGTGACCACTCTCCCTACAATGTGCATGGTAATCAAGGTGGGCCATTTCCAGCATAAATCCAGGCTTTCTCACCCCCCCCCCCGGAAACACACACACACAAACTCACTCTCCTGCTGGTAATAGCTCATCCAAACTGACCACTCTCCAAGTTTAAATCCAAGTTTAACCAGAATGCCGGGGTGGGGGTGGAGGTTACGAAAAAACAAGGGGAAATAGGCTACCTTGCATAATGACTTAGCCACTCCCAGTCTCTATTTAAGCCTAAATTAATAGTATGCAATTTGCAAATGAATTCCAATTCAGCAGTTTCTCGCTGGAGTCTGGATTTGAAGTTTTTTTGTTGTAAGATAGCGACCTTCATGTCTGTGATTGCGTGACCAGAGAGATTGAAGTGTTCTCCGACTGGTTTATGAATATTATAATTCTTGACATCTGATTTGTGTCCATTTATTCTTTTATGTAGAGACTGTCCAGTTTGACCAATGTAAATGGCAGAGGGGCATTGCTGGCACATGATGGCATATATCACATTGGTAGATGTGCAGGTGAACGAGCCTCTGATAGTGTGGCTGATGTTATTAGGCCCTGTGATGGTGTCCCCTGAATAGATATGTGGGCACAGTTGGCAAACGGGGGGGTTTCTGTGTTGAGGACAGCAGAACTAACATGAGCTGTTGGTTGTCTGCTTCCTCCTAGCACAGGGCATTTATTCCTCAGGTAATCAGTGGAATTACATTGATAGCACCTTTTGGGCTCTTCTGCTTCTACAGAAGATTTGGGATGGAAGTTAACAGTAGAGGGATGTTTTTAGGTAAGAAAATGTTTAGGCTCCTGTTGGGAACACTGGGGCATGGCCACTAGGTAACTCGAGGGGATGGAAGACCACGAGTGTCGATGAAGCCCCCTTGCACTAGGCCCCGGTGTCCTTGGCCCCCCCACCCCCGCCTGGAGGCACTCGCAGCAGCTCTGCGTACTAGGCCCAAGTGTCCTTGGCCCCCCCCGCCTGGAGGCACACACAGCAGTTATGCTGAGAATCTGCAACAGTATGTTGCAGAGTCAGACTGCCTGAAACTAGCAGCTTTATGTATAGTTTAACAAATGATACAGAGAATCAGGGAACTAGCTGGGAACTGGATTGGCTGGCTATATGGATACTTGGGGCAGCTTGCTATTGGACAAGTATGCTGGAAAAAAGGATGTATAAAAGCCTGTGTAACTTCCTGCTCTGTTGTGCAGGATTTGAGATTTTATTCTCCCTGTACCTTTTTGCAGCTGCAAATAAACTTTTCTGCTTCTCCACCCCGTTGTGATTATTGGGTGCAGCACACCGGGTAACGAACCAACTCAAGCTGTTGTTCAGCCTCTCGGCACTGGGTGCCGGCAACAGCTTTTGGCATCCCTGGGTGGGCGACGAGGCTGCAATTTAGCCTTGCCCGGACCCCTCCTGGAGGTCGAGGATTGTGGCGAGAACCGACGCCCAGCGCGCACCGGTGAGTTCATCGGGGGCCTCGGAGGAGACGCGATTTGATCGACCCCAGAGGGCACAACGGTGCAACGCACTCATATAGTGGAGAAGCTGTTGTGGACGGCGGTGAAGAACCGGTCCCTTAGACATGGGGGAGGAGCAGCTGCAGGCCACGGTGAAGAACCGGTCCCTTGGATAAGGTAGGAACCTTTTAAAATCCGGATTGTATGCTCTGTTGGAACCTGGGGACGCCCAGAGTTACCCTGTAGGTATGGGACAGGGACAGAGCTCAGAGGTTAGGGCACGGTGTACGCCCCTAGAGTGCATTCTAGCAAACTGGAAGGTATTTGGTGCGGATCCGATGACTAAGAGCCAATTAAAACGATTCTGTACAGTTGACTGGCCTCAATATCAGCTAGAGGACCAGGAATGGTGGCCACCAGGAGGGTCAATTAATTACAACACGATCCTTCAGTTACTCCTGTTCTGTCAGAGAACAAGGAAATAGAATGAACATATGTATGCGCATTTGTTTCTGACTTTATATACTCGACCAGATATTTTACAGCGCTGTAATCTGACTCCGACTGGTTCGGTAGTAGCTAATGTTAGTCCCCAGACCCCCACCCCCACTGTAATGGCAGAGCCGGTGTCCCCTTCGGCCCCCACACTCCCACCGTATAAGGGTAGGATGCCTCGGGTTACAGAGATTGCCCCCTCGGTGGGACTCTATCCTTTGCTTACCGAGACTGTTGTGGCTTGCCCAGGGGCAGACGGACGTCAGGCTACCACTATGCAAGTTTACACCCATGTGCCATTCAATCCAATAGACTTAGCAGCTTTTAAAACACAGGCTGGGGAATTCTCAACGAACGCAAGCAGGTTTATTTCAGTCTTTGAGGGGTGCCTCAGTAGTCACAAGCCGATTGAGACGACTGTAATATCCTCCTGAGAACCCTGTTGTCTGAGGTGGAGAGGGATCAGGTTACAGCTAAGGCAAGGGGAGCGTCAGCGTTCAAGCGAAAAAAAAAAAGAAAGGAATCTATCTGTCAAGTTCCTCTCCAAATAATTGTAAGCGGCTCAGGGCATTTCTGGGTATGGCAGGCTTTTGCAGGATATGGATCCCAGAGTTTGGACTGTAGGCTAAACCCCTGTACGACTGTGTAAAAGGAGCAGATCATGACCCCTTCTATTGAACCCCAGAGGCTGATAGGGCATTTAAAATCCTGAAAAGAAAATTAATGGAAGCCCCAGCTCTGGACCTGCAGGATCTCTCTAAGCCGTTTCAGTTGTATGTACATGAACGAAGGGGGGTGGTCCTAGGAGTGCTTACACAGCTGTTAGGAGCATGGAGACATCCCGTGGCTTATTTTTCTAAGCAATTGGATCAGGTTGCAAAGGGTCGGCCGGCATGTTTACGGGCGGTCGCAGCTACTGCCCTATTGCTTGAGGAAGCGGAGAAGCTAACATTGGGAGGGGTTATGCAAATCTATACTCCCCACATGGTCCGAGCCTTATTGGATGCAAAGGGAGGGCTTTGGCTCACCCAGGCTCGGATTGCTCGGTACCAGGCTAAGCTGTTAGAGAACTCTGAAGTCACCTTACAACCTTGCCCCTCCCTTAACCCAGCCACCCTCTTGCCAGAAACAGAGGAACAGAAACATGACTGTTTAGAGATCATAGATGTCCAGTACTCCAGCCGTCCGGATTTAAAGGATGTACCCCTCCCAAATGCAGATTATGAGTGGTACACTGATGGTAGCAGTACTGTAATAGATGGGCAAAGGAGGGTGGGTTATGCTGTTGTGACCCTCCATGACACTGTGGAAGCTGAAGGTTTGCCTGCTGGGACCTCTGCCCAGCTTGCTGAACTAATACCCCTGACCCGTGCACTTGAACTGTCAAAAGGAAAGCGGGTCAACATTTTTACTGATTCAACGTATGCTTTTGGTGTGCTGCATGCTCATGCTGGCCTATGGAAGCAAAGGGGAATGCTGACAGCCCAAGGCTCCCCAGTCAAGTACGGGCCCCAAATCTTCCGGCTCCTAGAAGCCGTACAACTCCCCTCGGAAGTGGCGGTGGTACATTGTAAAGCCCATCAAAGGGAGGATCAAGATGTGGCCAGAGGTAACGCCCGGGCAGATAGAGAGGCTAAGCATGCTGCCACCCTGCCATCCCCTCAGACTGAGAATGCCCATATGCATGCCCTTATCCCATCAGTAGGGGAACTTCCAACCCCTCAGTACTCTGGGGAGGAGAGACAGCTAACTAACAAACTCGGTCTCCGGGAAAAGGAGGGATGGCTCCATTCCCCAGAAGGGAAGGTCCTCTTACCAAAGGGCCTAATCCGGCCAGTGCTGCAGAAACTACATCAAACCACTCATGCTGGCAGGGAAGCACTTATCCAGCTAATGGGAAAATACTTTATCACTTCCGGACTCCGACCCCTGGCTGCCCAGGTACAAGCAGACTGCTTAGTCTGCCAAAAGAATAACCCCCGACCGGGACATCTTGTGCCACCAGCTGCCCTAGAACCCACTCCGGGCCCTGGACAAGTGTGGCAAATAGACTTTACTAAGTTTCCCCGGACCCAAGGGTTCAAATATCTCCTTGTCATAGTGGATCGGTTCAGCGGATGGCCAGAAGCCTTCCCATGCTGTAACTGCACTGCCAGAACAGTGGCCCTCAAGTTTGTTAAGGAGATCATTCCTCGCTTTGTACTCCCCGTGGATGGAATCTGACAATGGGACACACTTCACATCAAAAATCATTCAAAGCATCTCACATGCCTTACAGATCCCCTGGAAACTCCATACACCCTGGAGACCGCAAGCCAGTGGTGTAGTGGAGCGTACCAATTAGATCCTTAAACGGCATCTCTCAAAAGTGTGCCAAGAAGCCTCACTGTGATGGCCTGATGCTTTGCCCCTCGTCCTACTCCGTATCCGCGTTCT
The DNA here is from genome assembly GCF_965140295.1 of Lepidochelys olivacea. NCBI lineage: Eukaryota > Metazoa > Chordata > Testudines > Cheloniidae > Lepidochelys > Lepidochelys olivacea. Next base: position 51,750,335 of record NC_140417.1, read on the forward strand.
CCCAAAGGGTAGATTAGGGCTCAGTCCCTTTGAAATTATGTTTGGAAGGGCATGGCCTATGAATGGCACCCCGGTTCTGTCAGGGGAATGGGAGTTGGGTAATGGTTTTTTGTCACAGTGTATGTGTTCCCTGTCTGCTGTTCTCTTGTCTCTTCACAGGTATACCAAGGATTCCCAGCCTGTCCCCTTGGACTCTCCCGTTCACTCCTTACAGCCCGGTGACTCTGTGCTTGTTCGCACCTGGAAAGACGAGCCTCTCCAGGAAAAGTGGAAAGGACCCTATACCGTCCTGCTGATCTCCCATACAGCGGCAAAGATCGAGGGACACAAGAACTGGATCCATCACTCTCGTCTGAAGGCAGTAACCGCCCCCTCGTCAGCAGGACAGTGGACCATCCAACCTGCTGACTCCTCATCTAGTGACGATCTCGGGCTAAAGCTACTGTTTAAAAGACACAAATAGCGGGCACCTTAATGCTAAAATGGGCCCACCCAGGTACTGGAGACCCTGGGTTGGGAAGACTCTGGTCATAATTAATTGGGTAACATTGTTATTCTCTGTATTGGTATTTCCAAACTGTGCATATCGGGAGCATAACTCCTTTGTTTTGCTTGCGCACCATGTTGCTACTTTAACAAACCAGACTGATTGCTGGGTATGTGCTCCAACTCCACTATCCCCCAAAACGGGAATGCCCCTTGACATGCTGCCCTTGACCCTAGCAGAATTAGCCACCACCAAAGAGCAGGAAAGAACGGACTCACCGTTCTGGAATAAGACCTCTTTACAGCAGGCCACCTATCAGGACCAGGAGTATTCAGTTGCTGTACGCACTGAGGGAGTGCTATGTTTTACCCGAAACCAATCTGATCACTATGGGCATCCTGTGGGAAAGAGCTCCTGTGTTATTACACAGTGGGCTGATGGGTATTGGATAAAGACCAACAGGGGAGGCCAACAGTGTGGGTGTAATGGTTCCTCCCCTTTTAGGGAAACACTTACAAATAATCTTACCACAAAAAAGGGGTTTGGAAATGTAACTTGCTGTCCAGTTAATATCTCCAATGTAGCAAGCCAATGGTGGGTTTGTAGTGATCCCTATGGCGAGTGTAATTTGAACAGCACAATTAGAAACGCCCCCACTTGTACCCAATCAAAAAAATAAGATGCTCCCATAGAGGCATATAAATTGTTTAAAAAAGCAGCCAAAGCAGCCTTAAATATCCCAGGAATCCCCTTAAGAAACAGTCCTTACTGGGCCCTACAGGGTCACTATTTTGTATGTGGCCGAAAGGCTTACAAGGTGCTGCCAGCCAACTGGACAGGTAGCTGTTATATAGCTCATGGAGTTCCTCATCTTTCCATAACTGCCACACTGCCCAAAGGAAAGATTAGAAATGCCCGAGACACCTCTGTTGAGTCACGAGAAAAGACCCTGCGGCGACTGACTACGGCATTAGAGGGCAATATGAAGAATCCCCTCACAACCGAGAAGCTGGTAGGGTGCTCTGTACTGGGAATAGCACCACTGTTTACTGGGCCAGCCATGGCATGCATAGGCCGCTATACTGTAAGGCTGCAGATGGTACTTAAGAAGGTGGCCTTAAAGTTAAAAAACTCGGTTAGTAATTTAGGGTCAGCAGTAAAAACTTTAAATAAAGAGGTACAGCAGCTCAGGACGTTTTCCCTCCAAAACAGGCTGGCTTTGGACTATCTCTTGGCATCCCAAGGAGGGGTTTGTGCCCTCGTCGGGCCCCAATGTTGTGTATATGTAAATGATAGCAGTTATGAAATCTATAAAAGGGGGTACAGGCTGAAGCCCATGCCCGAGCCGGAGCACAGGTTGCCTATACTGCCCCAGAAAACGATTGGTTGCAAACCTTGTTTTCAGGCTGGGGTTTGTCGTCTTGGCTTGGTGGTTTATTTAGCCTGCTATTGAAAATTCTCTTTCCTGTATTGCTTGTATTACTGGTATTATGCTGTGCAGTATCATGTGTCAGGGCCCTTTTGCAAAAGTTAATAAGTCATTCTCTTCAGGGCTATCACAAAGTGCTTATGCAAAGTCATATTGTAAAGAAATCAGTAGCCCAAGTGAGAAAACTCAGAGCCAAGGCTGTTGAGTGTTCTCAAAGGGGGGAGTTGTTGGGAACACTGGGGCATGGCCACTAGGTAACTCGAGGGGATGGAAGACCACGAGTGTCGATGAAGCCCCCTTGCACTAGGCCCCGGTGTCCTTGGCCCCCCCACCCCTGCCTGGAGGCACTCGCAGCAGCTCTGCATACTAGGCCCAAGTGTCCTTGGCCCCTCCCGCCTGGAGGCACACACAGCAGTTATGCTGAGAATCTGCAACAGTATGTTGCAGAGTCAGACTGCCTGAAACTAGCAGCTTTATGTATAGTTTAACAAATGATACAGAGAATCAGGGAACTAGCTGGGAACTGGATTGGCTGGCTATATGGATACTTGGGGCAGCTTGCTATTGGACAAGTATGCTGGAAAAAAGGATGTATAAAAGCCTGTGTAACTTCCTGCTCTGTTGTGCAGGATTTGAGATTTTATTCTCCCTGTACCTTTTTGCAGCTGCAAATAAACTTTTCTGCTTCTCCACCCCGTTGTGATTATTGGGTGCAGCACACCGGGTAACGAACCAACTCAAGCTGTTGTTCAGCCTCTCGGCACTGGGTGCCAGCAACACTCCCAACCCCCTTCTCTCTTCCCAGGGGCAAAATGGGATCCTCCCTTCTCACCAGTTTTAAACCCCTCTTCTGTGGCCTGCTCTCAATAGATGCCTGAGTCTGTTCAAAGGCATCAGCTAAAAAAGCCATCTCATCCACAGTTTTTACATTTTTATCCCATAGACACTGCTTTACATCAGCCTTACACATGCTCAAGAAATGCTCTTGAGCAACAAGATCAAGCATTCCTTCAAAACTTGCCACCTCTTTACCCCTCACCCATTTTCCCAACAAATCTTTCATTGTTTACATATTCCTCATTACTCTTCCCAACAACCCTTTTAAGATTCCTAAATTTAATTCTATATGTTTTGGGGGTGTCACAAATATAAAGGGAAGGGTAACAACCTTCCTGCATACAGTATATAAAATCCCTCCTGGCCAGAGGCACAAAATCCTTTTACCTGTAAAGGGTTAAGAAGCTCAGGTAACCTGGCTGGCACCTGACCAAAAGGACCAATAAGGGGACAAGATACTTTCAAATCTGGGGTGGGGGTTTGGTCTGTCTGTTGTGTGTGCTTGCTGGACATAGATCAAGGAAACAAGCAATCCAACTCCATTAGAATTAGTAAGTACTAGCAAGCGAATGCGTTAGCTTATTTTTGTTTGGGTTTGTGATTTTCTCTGTGCTGAGAGGAAGGTGTATTCCTGGTTTTCTGTTTGTAACTTTAAAGTTTGGCCCAGAGGGAAATCCTCTGTGTTTTTGAATCTGATTGCCCTGTAAGATTATCTTCCATTCTAATTTTATAGAGGTGCTTCTTTTACCTTTTTTCTTTCTAATAAAGTTCTGCTTCTTTTAAAATCTGATTGGGGTTTTTTGTGTGTCTGTTCTCATCTTGTTCATTCTCAAGCCTCCCCAAGAAAGGGGATACGGGGGCTTTGATGGAAATTAGGGGGGAGTAGGAACTCCAAGTGGTCCTTTCCCTGAGTTTGTCTAAATTGCTTGGTGGTGGCAGTGTTACCTAATCCAAGGTACACGGGAGAATTTGTGCCTTGGGAAGTTTTTAACCTAAGCTGGTAGAAATAAGATTAGGGGGTCTTTCATGCGGGTCCCCACGTCTGTACCCTAGAGTTCAGAGTGGGGAGGGAACCCTGACAGGGGGTAATCTGAAAACTTTGCAAAACACTATCTTTAAATTTACAGGTTTCAGAGTAACAGCCGTGTTAGTCTGTATTCGCAAAAAGAAAAGGAGGGGACACCATCACAGGGCCTAATAACATCAGCCACACTATCAGAGGCTCGTATACCTGCACATCCACCAATGTGATATATGCCATCATGTGCCAGCAATGCCCCTCTGCCATGTACATTGGTCAAACTGGACAGTCTCTACGTAAAAGAATAAATGGACACAAATCAGATGTCAAGAATTATAACATTCATAAACCAGTCGGAGAACACTTCAATCTCTCTGGTCACGCAATCACAGACATGAAGGTCGCTATCTTAAAACAAAAAAACTTCAAATCCAGACTCCAGCGAGAAACTGCTGAATTGGAATTCATTTGCAAATTGCATACTATTAATTTAGGCTTAAATAGAGACTGGGAGTGGCTAAGTCATTATGCAAGGTAGCCTATTTCCCCTTGTTTTTTCCTACCCCCCCCCCAGATGTTCTGGTTTAACTTGGATTTAAACTTGGAGAGTGGTCAGTTTGGATGAGCTATTACCAGCAGGAGAGTGAGTTTGTGTGTGTATGGGGGTGGGGGGGATGTGAGAACCTGGATTTGTGCTGGAAATGGCCCACCTTAATTATGCACATTGTAGGGAGAGTGGTCACTTTGGATGAGCTATTACCAGCAGGATAGTGAGTTTGTGTGTGTGGTTTTTGGAGGGGGGTGAGGGGGTGAGAGAACCTGGATTTGTGCAGGAAATGGCCCAACTTTATTATCATGCACATTGTGTAAAGAGTTGTCACTTTGGATGGGCTATCACCAGCAGGAGAGTGAATTTGTGTGGGGGCGTGGAGGGTGAGAAAACCTGGATTTGTGCTGGAAATGGCCCACCTGATGATCACTTTAGATAAGCTATTACCAGCTGGACAATGGGGTGGGAGGAGGTATTTTTTCATATTCTCTGTGTATATATAAAGTCTGCTGCAGTTTCCACGGCATGCATCTGATGAAGTGAGCTGTAGCTCACGAAAGCTCGTGCTCAAATAAATTGGTTAGTCTCTAAGGTGCCACAAGTACTCCTTTTTTTTTTAAATTTACAGTAGTCTAAAGCAGTGGTTCTCAAAGCTAGTCCGCCACTTGTTCAGGGAAAGCCCCTGGCGGGCGGGGCCGGTTTGTTTACCTGCTCTGTCTGTGGGTTTGGCCGCTCATGGCTCCCACTGGGGAAGCAGCTCAGGCCGAGAGGGTCGGCCAAACCTGCGGACAAGTCAGGTAAACAAACTGACTCGGCCTGCCAGGGGCTTTCCCTGAACAAGCGGTGGACTGGCTTTGAGAACCATTGGTCTAAAGCATCTCCAATCGGTATTCCATTGAATATATTTTGAGCTTTACCAGTTAATTCTGCAATCAGGGTAGGAACTCTCTTATTACCAGGGAAAGCATCTATTACACATAGCTTTTTGAAGGTAGTCAGATATTCAGCAATAGTGTCCTCCTCACTATATGCATGAGGTAAGTGCGCCTATTTGTGGACTTCTGGAGTGATGGCAGTTGGTGGTTCTGGTTCTGCTACTCTAGGAGGTCCAGTTGGCGTTTTCTCTCTCTCCTTTTCTTCTACAGCTCTTCCGTGTGCACCGTCCTCTCTGACCCTGCCATGGCCCAGCTGCCCCAAGACAGGGAAACTCCTCGCCGCCCCCGCCGTATCCTGGCACGCCGCCCCCGCCGCAGGCTTGGGTGGGGCCGGGAGGCCGCCCCCTGGGGCTGCCTGGCGGAACCGGTCGGCACCGCTACGCGAGGGGCGTGGTTTACCCTGGCTCCTGAGATCTGGCTGTTCTCGCGCTAGACCAGCTCCTTGCGCGCCGTAGTCCCTGTGACGTTTGTGGTTACTATGGGAATGCCGTTGCGTGCTGTATGATTGGCCGGCCTGGGTGGAGGGACACGTCTGCCGCTGGGATTGGTCAGGAGGCCCGGCCTAGGCTTCCCCGTCTGAGGGGCGCGGCGGATGGATGAGCGCGGGTGCACTGGAAAAGGAGCTGGATAGACTGTCGGGCAGGGGGCGGGGCGGGCCCTGCCCCCGCCCCCGCCCCCGCCCCCGCGCGCCGGCCTGACGTGGCGGTTCCCCTCCCCACACAGGGCGATGAAGGCGCTCATCCTGGTGGGTGGCTACGGCACCCGGCTGCGGCCGCTGACACTCAGCACCCCAAAGCCGCTGGTGGAGTTCTGCAACAAGCCCATGCTGTTGCACCAGCTGGAGGCTCTGCGCCAGGTAGGGCCGAGTCCCGAACCCCGCCCGCGGCGGCTCCCAAGCCCCCGCCGCTGACGCGCTTTCCCTTTCCCCGGCAGGCGGGCGTCGATCACGTGATCCTGGCTGTCAGCTACATGTCGGAGGTGCTGGAGGGGGCGATGCGGGAGCAGGAGCAGCGGGTGAGACCGGGCCGCGGGGAGCCATGTGGAAGGGTTGGAGGGCGGGGTGCGGCTATGTAGAAGGGGCGGGGGGTTGGGAGCATGGGGGGACAGGGGAAACCATCTGGGGGGGTTGGGCAGAGCAGGGTGGCATCGGGGATATTTTGGGGGGGGGGTGAGGAAATGGCCGTTAGTGCAGTGCATCCTCCTGACCCTGGATTCTTTTACCTTTCTCAGTTGGGCATTCGCATCTCCCTGTCCCATGAGAAGGAGCCACTGGGCACAGGTGAGTCTGTGCCCATCCCACATGCTCCGTGGGGCCCCCTTCAGGGTCAGCTGAGGGGCCCGACTACCTGCTCATGTGGTTTACAGGGATGGGGTGAGGCTTCTCATCCCAACGCCACCCGCTTGCATAAAACTGAAGCTAAACGGCTAGCTCAGCGCAGGGTGGAGCCAGTGCCTGCTGGCAGCTGTTGTATCCACTCTGGGGAGCAGTGGGTGGCCTTGCCCCCTGCCAACTCTCTCTGAGCCATATTCCCTCCACAGCGGGACCCCTGGCGCTGGCCCGGGAGCTGCTGACTGAGAGCTCGGAGCCTTTCTTCGTCCTTAATAGTGACGTGATCTGCGACTTCCCCTTCACAGACATGGTGCGCTTCCACAAGCACCACGGCAAGGAGGGCTCCATTGTGGTGAGTGCCCAGGGCTGACTCCTGGAGGTCGGAACAGGACTGGCTCCTGCCACCCCCTACTGACTTGGCGTACCAGGCTACACTTGTTCCTGGGCTTTTTGGGGCACAGCCAGGAGTTCTGGAACCTGTGTAAAAATGGGGGGCCATGTCCCCTGCCCCTCCCACCCTAGCCTGGCTTGAAGCTGGAGCCGGGCTGGGATAAGGGCTGCCTGGGCCAGGATAAGAGCTGCCCGGGCTGCTGTGGGGAGTCCCAGGACCCTCCACCTGCCAAGAGCAGCCCCCAGCCTGTGTTCTCACCCTGGAGGTGCACCACCCAGACCAGGTGGAGGGTTTGGGGTTCCCCACAGTTGCCTGGGCTCCCTGCGCAGCTATTACCATGGCCTGGCTCTGGCTTCTGGCCTGGCCAGGGGGCGGGGCCTCAGGAGGAAGAGGAGGAGCAGGGGGCAGGGTTCCTTGGTGAAATGAGGGGGCTAAGGCTCACCTTGGCTTCCCACTGGGAAGAAGCTGGTGCTACTGGCAGGGGCAACACTTTGTGGTGGGAGGACTGATCACATTATCAGCTCCCCAGGCATGAAGCACAGCCCTGCCACTGCCTCTATGACCCTCCCCCAGGGGCAGCTCCACCAATGTTTGGGGCTGGGTCTCTCCCCCTGCCCTGCCTGCCGCCCCCACGTGCCTTCTGCGGAGCATCCCCTGGCCCCGCCTGCCACCCCCATGCGCCTCCCCCGAGTGTCCCTGTCTGTTGTGGACAGCGGGCTGCTGCTCTGCACTACGCTCCCTTGCTGGCAGCTGCCACAGCCGACTTACAAGGGAGCGGCACTGGGGGCAGGCTGAGACAGTTGCTGCACCGGAGGAGGCGCATGGCAGCCCCACTCCTCTCTCCTGGCAGGCAACTCTGGGGTGGGGGGCTTATCTTGGCTGGACCTCCTGAGCAGCAGCCTGCAGGAGCTTGGGTGAGTGTTGGGCTGGGGAGGGGATCCCCCCTCCCCTAGAGCTCACTGCTGACAGTGGGGAGAGGGTTGGGGGGAGTCCTCTCTGGCCCCCAGCCCCTGGGCAGCCTGCCTGCTGCACCCCAAACTCCTCATCCCTGGCCCAGCCCCATGCCCCTCCCACACCCCAACCCTCTGTCCCAGCCCAGAGTCTACACCCAGCGCCCAAACCTCCTCCCGCACTCGAACCTCCTGCCCGAGCCCAGACCCTGCCCCCAGCAGCCAAACTCCATCCTAGAGCCCACACTCCTCCCGCACCCAAACTTCTTCCCAGAGCCTTAGGCAGGTGTGTGTGGGGGGGGTTGGGGCGGACTAGGACTTGTTCTGGGCACCACCAAAAATTATACAAACCAGCAGCCCCTACCACCCCCCCCCCCCGTTCTGGCCCCCCTGAGTAGAGCTGGCAGAAATGGGACTACTGGCTATGCAGTCCTGGCCAAGTCCTTTCCCTGTGCCTCAGTTTCCCTGCCTGTAAAAAGGGGAAACCGTCCTGGCCAATGTAGTGACTGGCCTGGCAGAGCCCACCTGGCCTTCCCTCAGTCATCCCACAGGGAGGTGCCTTGCGGTGACTTTGCCTTGCAGGTGACAAAGGTGGAGGAGCCCTCCAAGTACGGGGTGGTAGTGTGCGAAGCCGAGACAGGGCGCATCCACCGCTTTGTGGAGAAACCCCAGGTGTTCGTCTCAAATAAGATAAATGCCGGCATGTACATCTTCAACCCCAGTCTCCTGCACAGGATCCAGGTAGGGAGCTGGTCACCTGTGGGCCCAGCCTTCAGAAGGGAGAGCAATGGCTGGGGGTGGGAGGGAGGGATGCATGTCTCCTGGTCCGCACCCCCTCCCTCCCCGGGTTTGTGTGCATGTGTAGCAGAGGGCAGATGGAGGCTGAGTGTTGGGCTGGGGTTTTTCTAGGAGACAGAGGAGGCTGTGGAAGGGGAGGGGTTCCCAGCAGTTAGGGCACTGAAACAGATCAGGTGGAGCCCGGGGGCATGGAAGCAGAGACCAGGCCCAGCCAGGAGCTCTCATGACTACCTGGAATCTCTAGGCTGCATGTAGGTTTAACAGCCAGGTGCTTGGAGGGCATTGTGGGAACTGGGAGGCTGTGCACTCGGGTTAATGGGAGCACCAGGCTGGAGGAGATGCCCCTGACTGGGTGCTGTGTGTCTGTCTGCAGCTGCGGCCCACCTCCATAGAGAAGGAGATCTTCCCAGTGATGGCTCAGGATGGGGAGCTCTATGCCATGGAGCTGCAGGGTAAGGGACCCCGCTGAGACCCCTTCCCAGCCCCAGAGTAAAGGAGACATCCATCTCCCCGCTCTCTGCTCTGCCTTGGGAAACAGTCCTGGCCCTCCCCCTCTCTGCCCCAGCACAAAGGAAACCTTCTGCCCCAAGTCTGTGTGCCTCTTGTGCCAGTGGCATCAAGTGGGTATATGAGCTGCCTCCTCTGGGCCAATCCAGGAGGATGGGGGGAATCTCCTGTGCTTGTTGTGGGGGCTTGACCTGGCCCTGTTGCCCTTCCTGTAGGCTGTGAGTGCTGCTCTGTCCCTACAGGCTTCTGGATGGACATCGGGCAGCCCAAGGACTTTCTGACGGGCATGTGTATGTTCCTGCAGTCGCTGAGGGTCCAGCACCCAGAGAGGCTGCATGCGGGCCCTGGCTTCATGGGGAACGTGCTGGTGGTGAGTATCTGTGCTCTTCCGCCTAGCGGTGTGCTTGGGACGCTGCTTCCATCCTGACATGGGTGGGTGTAGACCCACCCACAGTGTGATACCCATGGTGGGCTTGCAGTACCCCGGTCACCCTGCTGCTCGCCTCCCCCCCATTTCTCGGGAGCTGAGCTGGTTTGTGTGGCTTCTGATGGTAGGGCTCTGTAACTGGCCGTGGGCTTTGGCTTACTGAGCTCTGCTGCAGTATGCTAGGAAATTCAGACCCAGGACACTAACTGGCACTGGCCTCCAACCTGTGCACCCCATGTGGGACCCCATCAGGCCTGCTATGGCCAGCCCAGCCCGGTCCCTCATCCCACTGGGGCCCTCCCAGATGGGGAGTGTGGGCTGTCTGGGCCCTGTCTGAGGAAGCTGAGACAGGGCCCTTGCTGTCCTGACACCAGCCTGAGCTAGTCCTGGCCAGGGGTCATCTAGGCTCAGGCTTTCCAGCCCAAGGAAAGGGGCTGGCTGTAATTCTCTCCCTTGGGCAGTGCCTGGGGCCAGCCCACAGGGAGGGAGTGAAAAGAACAGAACATAAGAATGGCCACACTGGTCAGACCAAAGGTCCAGCTAGCCCAGTGTCCTGTTTTCCGACAAGGGCCAATGCCAGGTGCTTCAGAGGGTGTGAGCAGAAAAGGGCCATTATCAAGTGATCCATCCCCTGGTGTCCAATCCCAGCTTCCGGCAATCAGAGGCTAGGGACACCTGGTGCTTGGGTTGCATCACTGCTTGGGTTGCATCTCTTGGCTAATAGCCACTGATGGACTGATCCTCCAAGAACTGATCTCATCCTTTTTTTGAACCCAGTTATACTTTTGGCCTTGCCAGGGGATGTTGTGAATGAGTTTCCCAGGTTGACTGTGCATTGTGTGAAAAATGTTTGTTTTAAACCTGCTGTCTTACTAATTTCATTGGGTGACCCCTGGTTCTTGTGTTATGTGAAGGGGTAAATAACACTTCCCTATTCACCTTTTCCACACCAGCCATGATTTTATAAACCTCCATCATATCATCCCTTGGGGTCTCTTTTGCAAGCTGATCAATCCCAGTCTTTTTAATCTTCGCTCCTATGGAAGCTGTTCCATACCCCTAATCATTTTTGTTGCCCTTCTCTGAACCTTTTCCAATTCTAATATCTTTTTTGAGATGGGGCAACAAAAATACACACATTGTTCAAAGTGTGGGCATACCATGGCTTCATATAGTGGCATTATAATATTTTCTGACTTATTATCTATCCCTTTTCTAATGATTCCCAACATTCTGTATTCTTTCTTGACTGCTGCTGCACACTGAGTGGATGTTTTCAGAGAACTATCCACAGTGACTCCAACATCTTTCTTGAGTGGGAACAGCTAACATAGACCCCATTATTTTGCACATACAGTTAGGATTAAGTTTTCCAATGTGCATTATTTTGCATTTATCAACATTTAATTTCATCTGCCATTTTGTTGCCCAGACACCCAGTTGTATGAGATCTCTTTGTAACTTTTTGCAGACTGCTTTGGACTTAAATAATTTTGCATCAGCTACAAACTTTGCCACCTCACTGTTTACCCCTTTTCCAGATCATTTACTAATCTATTGAACAGCACTGGTCCCAGTACAGATCCCTGGAGGACCCTGCTATTTACATCTGCCCATTCTGAAAATGGATCATTAATTCATACTCTTTGTTTTCTGTTAACTAATTACTGATCAATGCGGGCCTTCCCTCTTATTCCATGACAGCTTACTTTGCTTAAGAAAGCAAGTCCAAGTACACGTACACGATATCCACTGGATCACCTTTCTCCACATGTTTGTTGGCCCCCTCAAAGAATTCTAATAGATTAGTGAGGCATGATTTCCCTTTACAAAAGCCATGTTGACTCTTCCCCAACAAATCGTGTTCATCTATGTGTCTGAATTCTTCCTTTACTATAGTTTCAATCAATTTACCAGATACCGAAGTCAGGCTTACCAGCCTGTAATTGCTGGGATCACCTCTGGAGCCTTTTTTTTTTTTTTTAAATTGGTATTACGTTCGTTATCTGGTACGGAGGCTGATTTAAGTGATAGGTTACATACCACCATTTGTAGTTCTGCAATTTCATATTTGAGTTCCTTCAGAACTCCTGGGGAATAACATTTGGTCCTAGTGACTTATTACTGTTTAATTTATCACTTTGTTCCAAAACCTTCTCTATTGTCACCTCAATCTGGGACCATTCTTCAGATTTGTCACTTAAAAAGAATGACTCAGGTGAGGGGAATCTCCTTCACACCCTCTGCAGCGAACACTGACGCAAAGAATTAATTTTGTTCTCCATAATGGCCTTGTCGTCTTTGAATGCTCCTTTGGCACCTTGATGGCCTAGTGGCCCCATTGATTGTTTGGAAGGCTTCCTGATTCTGATGAACTTAAAGGATTTTTTACTGGCAGTTCTTCTCTTTTGCTAATTGCTCTTCAAATTCTTTCTTCAGCTGTCTCATTCGTTCATTCCTTCTTAAGCCCCTGGCATTGGCCACTGTTGACAGACAGGACATTGGGCTAAATGAAGTGTTTGGTCTGATTCAGCATGGCCATTCTTATGTTAATTATACTTTTACACTTCACTTGCCAGAGGTTAGGCTCCTATTTTCCTCTGTAAGATGTGACTTGTAATTTATAAAGCCTGCCTTTTTGCCTCTCACCACCTCTTTTACTCTGCTGGTTCGCCATGTCACATTTATTTTTGTTCCTCTTACTATTTTTTTTTATTTGTGGGGTAGGTTTAAGCCTCTATTATGGTGGTTTAAAAAGTTTCCATGCAGTTTGCAGGCATTTCACTAATGTGACTGTTAGTTTTAATTTCTGTTTTAACTAGCTTCCTCATTTTTGTGTAGTTCCCCTTTTTTTAAGTTAAATGCTACTATGATGAGTTACTTTGGTATTCCCTCCACCCCCCAGATGTTAAATTTAATTACATTATGGACGCTATCACCAAGCGGTTCAACTATATTCGCTTCTAATCTCTATCAGCATTTCATAATCACTGTCACTATTCTGGTCAGGTGGTCGGTAGTATATTTCCTACTGCTATACTCTTATTATTCAAGCATGGAATTTCTATCCACAGCAATTCTGTGGTGCTGTTTGATTCATTTAAGATTTTTACAAGTTTCACTCTGTTTTTTCACACTCCCCCACTAGCACGACCTACCCAGTTGTTACAACATCTATAGGATGCTGGTTTTACCGTCTCCCATTGATTATAATCATTTAACACCAGGCACTCAAGTTCTCCCATCTTAGTATTTAGACTTCTTGCATTGTATATAAGTGCATAAAAAAATTGGTCAGTGTTTAGTTGTCTGCCTTCATGTGATATAATTGAATGGGACTCTTTCATTTGACTGTTTCTCTTCAGTTCCTACTTGCACTTTATCAATTTTTGTCCTTGCCTCTTTACTAGGACATAGAGAATTCCCATTAATAGATCCTCCCCTAAGGGATTTCTGCCCAAACCATGCACTCCTCTGCACCTGTCAGCTTTCCCCCAGCCCTTAGATTAAAAACTCCTTTGCAACCTTTTTAATTTGACATGCCAGCAGTCTGGTTCTGTTTGGGTGAGGTGGAGCCCCTCCCTCCAGTACTGGCTCCTTCTCTCTCTAATAAACCTAAGCCCCTCTTCCTAACACCATTGTCTGATCCACGCAATGAGACCTGCCTGTCTGGCACTGAAATTGGAAGCATTTCAGTGTAATAGAGCACTTCCATTTTCCTGGACTCTAGCCTCTTACCTAGCAGCCTACATTTGGCCTCCAGGACCTCCCCTGCCTTGCCCTATGGCACTGGTACCTACGTGCACCATGACCACTGGTCCCTCCCCAGCGCTGCACAAAGTCTGTCCTAGATGTCTTGAGAGCTGCACCTTTGCACCTGGCAGATAATTCACCATGTGGTTCTCACAAACTGAGCTGGTTTTATAATAATTGAATCCCCCATTACTATTACCTATCTCTTCCTAGTTAGTGGGGTCTCTCCCCTGGAAGGGTGTCCTCAGTGTGAGATGAGGGTCCCAATTAAGGGTTTATTGCCTTTTGCTCCAGCTTGATGTTCTTTCCCTGAGACCTTCATCCTCCTCAGCAGCCCCGAGGCTGTCAGGCCAGGGGTGGGCCCGCTCTGCTGTGTCCCATAAAGTCTAGTCGTTGTAACGTTGTGTCTCCCTTAGCTCTTGTCAGTTCAGCCACTCTAGTCTCTGAGGGCCAGGAGCTGTCTGCAGCCACATGTCTATGAGGCAGGTAATCATCCATGCTGTATTCAGTGCAATAAACTGGAGAGACCCTGCTCTGCTCCTGGACTTGTACTTTTGCCTGCAGTATTTGTACTCTTGGAGCCTGTGGTGGAGGAAGGGATAGTTTCTTGGCCTAACTTTAGGGAACAGAAAGTATATCTGGCTCTCTCGCTCACTCTCTAACCTCCTCTCACTAGTTCCGCTTGTTGCTTTGGAGCTGGCTTTTCAACCCTTGTCTACATGAGTAGCTCTGCCCGCTGGTTAACAGTTCAAGACTTAGGGATTGAAGCTCTCAGCTAGCCTCAGCACATGGCCCCCAACCAGCCCACACGATACATTTCAGTCAAACAGGCCCACAGCAAGCACATGCTGTACTCATCCCAAGGGTCGGGCAGAGCTCTGTGGAGTGCTACAAACCTGGGGTTTGCAGGCAGCCTCGCTGGCTGAGCAGGTCCCAGAAAGGTGAGGGCTGTGCTGTCACGGGGGTCCTGAGGAGGCCTCTGACCTACAGCACTTTGAGTATGGCTGAGCACTGCAGCTCCCCCTGAAGCAGTCTGCATGGGCTGAGCGAGGTGGGCTGGCCCATTCTGCAGGCACAGGCCATTGTAAGCATCTGTAACAGCACTTCCTTTAGAGGGAATGTGGCTAGGGGCAGCTATCCCCTCCCATGCAGGACTGTGCCAAGGCATGGTTCTGTAGGGACAGGATGACCCTGGGATTGCCTAGAGGGGAACCTGGGGTGGAGACTCCCCTCTCTCTCTTGCCTGCCTGCACCAGAGCTCAGCAACTGACCTGAGAAGCAGGCCCTCGCTGGGCTACCAGGTCTGGCATCTGTGTCTAAGTACTGGTAGGCTCAGCATTGGGGGGTGTGCTGGCAGGCTCTCATCTCTGTGGGGGAGCTATGGGGTCTCCTTCGCCAAAGTGGGCTGGTATCTCCTAGCACAGGGCTGCCTTGAGCCAGGGAACTCCCTGCTGCTGGGTGAGGGTCCCCTATGCTGACAGAGAATCAGCCAGGACTTGGGTCCATGACTTTCCTTGCTTACCCATCTGCTCTGTTCTCAAAAGGCAGCTCCTCCAGCCAGCCATGCTAGGCCGTGGCCAGATACCCCTAGCACCATGAGGGCTGGAGCAATAGGGATTGGTGCTAGGGCAGGTAGCTGCCCTTGTAGTGTAGGCCTACACCCACCTCGCTCTTCCTTTCCAGGACCCAAGTGCTCAGATTGGTGAGAACTGCACAATTGGCCCCAATGTCACCATTGGGGCTGGGGTGGTGGTGGAGGATGGGGTACGGATCAAGCGCTGCACCATCCTGAAGGGCTCCCGTATCCGCTCCCACTCCTGGCTAGAGTCCTGCATTGTTGGCTGGCTGTCGTCTGTGGGTCAGTGGGTGAGTTACCTGGCAGGCTGGCGCATGCCTGCAGCAAGGCCCAGCAGCCAGTGAGGCTGGCTGTGTGTTTATCATAAACGCTTGCTGGTTAGTTGGCTACACATGGCTGCTGGTGCTCCCTGGTGAGTCATGGCTGTGACCATTTTCTTTTTGGGGGCACTGGAGGGGGCCATGCCTGGCTGGTTTGGGGGTGCTAAGGCACAGTCCCTTTCTGCAGAAGAACAGAGGTGACAGCTGGGGGCAAGGATACAAACTCCAGCTCTGGGGTGGAAGTCTGGCTTTGGGGCAGGCTTCAGTTAGAGAGACTAGATCCCAGTTCATCCCTCCTCCTTGAGCAGGCATGGAAGGGGCTTGACAGCTTGAAAGGGCCAGGCTGCTCCCAGCCCAGGGAAACATGGGGGTAGGGGGGGCTGTTGCTGCACCTGGCTGCAGTGGTAGGATTCCCATCTTTCCTCCAGCCTAGGGCTTGTTGTGGGGGAGAGACCCAAGCAGGAGCCAGGAGAGGCAGCGTTGAGTGAATGAAGCACTGGGCAAGTCCACCCATGTACCCACACTGTGGGAGACATGCTGCCTCTATGCTACCACCCTGCCAGCTCGGCCTTTAGGGAAGCATGTGGTGGGGACTGGCTGACAGGCGGCCTGTCTCGGTTAGGTGCGGATGGAGAACGTGACAGTGCTGGGTGAGGACGTCATCGTCAATGATGAGCTCTATCTCAACGGGGCCAATGTGCTGCCACACAAGTCCATCGCTGAGTCGGTGCCGGAACCACGCATCATCATGTAGCTGCTGGGCCAGGCCTGCTACCGAACTGTTAACACTTTGTTTCCTGGAGCAGAGCCCTACATGCAGGGGTGGGCACTGGAGCTGGCTCTGCTGGCACAGCATCTCTGCCAGGATGCCTAGGAGGGATTCACAGCAGGGCGCAGCACTAGGCCCTCATGGGCTGCTGGGCTCTGAGGAGCTAGGGGCTAATGGGGGTTTGTGGCCATGGGGCTGCTGTCAGGGGGGCAGCAGGGGGAAGAGCTTGATCCTGTAGCAGTAGAAAGTGTTCAGGGAAAATAGGGGGCCACAGCTGCAACATGCCTGTGCTGGTAGGAGCCAGGTGTGCTGCTGAGGGCCAGGCATACAGGGCCCTACCCAATACAATTACACTGTCTAAAAGTGCTGAATGCCCGTGTGTCACCTTTGTGCCGTGGCTGGTTCTGTGGCCCCTGCCCACCCCATTTGGGTTGGGGCTGGCACAGCCTTACTTTCCATACCATTCCTCTGTGTCTCTATCCCCCTGAGGCAGCTGGGGGCTTGCCCCCTGCCCAGACACAGCTGCTTCTTGATCCCCAACCCTTTCATTCCCATCTGCCATACACACACAAGTTGCCACCACATAAAGAAGAATAATTTAATACTCCCATGCAGGGAAGTGACCCTGGCTGGGGCAGGTAACACAGCACCCAATGCACAGTACTGAGCAATCCCACAGGGCAGGTCACAAATCACACACCACTGCTAGTCCCACCCCACCTGCAGCAGAGCTCAAGCATTAGCCTCGTCCCCAGCTGAGACCCAGGCCAAGGCTCCTGCACAAACCAGCAGGGATCCCCAACCCTACTGCCAGCTAGCACATCCTCCAGCAGCTGCAGGGTGAGGTGCCACCTACTTCGCCCCCACCAGGCTGAAGCTGGGGGACTGCAGGCTGCCAGATCAGAGCCAATTACAGCCCAGCAGAGAACTCAGCCACCAGGCCTAGACCAAGCCAGCTGTGAACAGCCTCTGCTCTTTGTCTAGCTTAGCACAGAAACAGTAGCTCTCCTCAGTCTGGCTGCCTGGTACCTAGAGCTGGGGCCAAAGCATGCCTCACCCCCAGCAAAGGGAAGCTGGCAGTGGCTCAACACAGCACTGCCAGTCCCAGGCAGCGCACAGGCTCACACATGAACAAATGCTCCATAGCAAATGGCAACAGCAGCAGGACAGGCCCTGGGGGCAGCCAGGCTCCAACAGGCTGTGGTGGTGAGTACATGCTGGCATTAGCCTCCCCAGGGAAAGGCGGCCCCTCAGCCCTTACTGTATTAGGCCTCCCCATACCTGCTGAACGAGCCAAGCCCAGCCTTGGCTCAGAAAGGGCAAGAGCAGCACCTCCACCATCTGTTGGTGACCCTCACCCTCGTGAGCAAGGGGGCTGGGCCATGGAAGGGCCCACAACTAACCAGAGCTAGGCCACCCCCTACTGGAGGCTGAGGGAAAGGAGCCTCTGGAGCCTGCAGGACCAGCCCAGGCCCCGTGCTACGAGCTGACCGGCTTGATGAAGTCATCCACGCCTGTGATGGTGGCCTTGCAGAAAAAGCAGTCCTTGTTGTTCATCAGGTGCTGATTGATGCATGCTCTGAAAAGACAAAGCCTGTACCATGAGGGCGTTGTGCCCAGCCCTGCACCCAGCACACCAAGGCAAAGCTCTTCCCTTGAGCTGTGGAGCCCATGGCTGCACCCCTGCTCTGTCACCCTGCAGCGAGGTCTGGAGCCCCAGTGCGGTGAGGGATGGGGCCTGGCCCTCTCACTGGGGAGCCCCTCCAACCACATGCAAACATGTCCAAGAGCTTCCATGGAGTATGAGCCAGGTCTTTGGGCTCCAGACGCAGGCAGTCTTTGCCAGGGGAGGGGTTCAAGGGGAGCGGAGAAGCATTGCTCTCCCTGGCTCCTATCCTGTGGGGCCGAGCAGACTCCCTTGTTCCTGGCCCCCAGTAGGGAGGGAAGGGGCAGAGGGCGGCCGCAGTTACTCACTTGCAGGACTTGTGGGAGCATGGCCTGAAGATGGCCGAGATGGGGTGTGCGTAGCAGATGGGGCACAGGTCCTCCTCACTGGTTGGCTGCAAAGACAATCACCCGGCCTCAAGTTAGCAGCTGAAGGCACCCACACACTCCCTAGGGCTGCCTCCTGCCAGATAGCAGCACTGGGGGTGCTGCACCAAGTGGCCTGAGCCCAGCACTCCTGTCCCTTGTAGCCCAGGCTGGCGGCTGCCCCGGGGTTGCTCAGGCTGGCAGCCTGTGTAGCACCCTGGGGCCAATTTCAGCTCAGCCAGCGTAGCAGGGATTTAATCCTGGAGAGACTCAGACTGCCTGGGGATTCCCAATCACACCTCATACCCCAGGTTTGGCCAAGGGAGCCTCTGCCCTGGGGAGTTTTCCCAGCCAGCCCTCACCCCGACACGCCCACTATGCAGCAGGGCAGCAGCCCTGCACCCTGTGTGGCCATCTCCCAGTGGTTCCAAGCTGCCAGGCACAGAGAAGTGGGTGCATTTAGCATTCAGCAGAGTACTGGGTACACAGCTGGCTGGGCTGTGCAGTGGCCAAGCTAGGCAGCATGTGCAGAGCCAGCCCCACAGCTGCCCAGGCTGAACCCTCCCAAGTCACCAGTCCTGAGCTGACATGACTGGTTCCCCCACCTCCACCCCACAAGGCTGCTGGTGTCTGGACTGGGCAGGGGCTGGATGGATGGGACTCACCAGCGTGGAGGCAGCTGCCTGCTTTGACTCTTCACTCAGGTGGTTCAGCATCCGCTCCACCTTGGCCAGCTCCTCCAGGCTGATGTAGTCGGTGTCTGTGGAGGGAAGGGCTGAAGTGAAAGGGAAGAGAGCACCAGAACTGGCCCCAAAGGGGAGGGTGGTACTTGTGGGGCACACAGCACAGCTCTGTGCCTGACTTCGCGCCAGGACACCCCACTGGCCCAGGAATGGTAAACTGCAGCCAAGTTGGCTGGACAGCACAGTGGCTCTGTGCAAGCTGCAGTGTCCCCCTCCCCCCCACAGGCAGAAACAGGACGAGCCGGAGGGGGTGTCCAGGATCCTGGCAGCATAGGAGACAAGCAGAGTGCTGGTCATACCTCTCCCTCCCTGCAGGGCAAGGCCAGAGAGACGGGCACCTGTTCTCTTCCAGCAGCTGTGTCCATGCGTTAGAGCCTGCCTGAAAGCCACTGGTGGGCAAGCAGCATTGACTGGGGTTTGGAGAGGGCACCGAGGGTCAGAGGGCCCGAAGGTGGCATCCAAGCAAGTAGGTTGGGCTGGGGGAGCTAGGACCAAGGTGGCAAACAGGTCTAGGCCAGCAGGGATGTGAGGGGGCAGCTGCTGGTTCTGGGAGAGGCTGCAGTGTCAAGGCCCAGGGCAATGAAGGGGTGGTGTGGGGGGAGGGGGCACTCAAGCTGTGTGATGAGAGGCTGGGCAACCCTGACAAGACAAGAGAGGCTGGAGGTACACAGTGTTTGGGGGACCCTGCCATTTCCAAAGGAGGCAGGAAAATTCCTCAAAGATTATTTATTTTCTGCTACCTAGCAGCATCTCCTCTCGCTGCAGCTCATGGAGCTGGATCAGCACGCTGTGGCCATGCCTTCTCTGCTCCCACTTGCTGCCAGAGGAATATTCCCAAGCGGTAAAACTGGAATAGCATTTACAAATATTCCAAAAATAATGACATTATGTACATTGGACCAAGGAAGACAATCCTATGGTAACAATTCCACTTAGTATCTAACCCTGGCTCCTGAGCCATCCAGGGTGGGGAGAACTGTGGGAGACGCTGCTAGCAGAAAGGAAATTATCGCTACAAAATCTTTGATTCTCCCACAGTTCTGACTGTCTGGGAAGTAGCAACCAGATATAGGGAGGGTTATGAAACAAAAGTTTGATAGAAAAGTAGCCCCTGCCCCTTTTGTGAACTTGCTCAAAATCTGTACTATATCTGAGCCATTGCCTGCAGCATCATTCTGCCATAGGAGCCTCTTCAGAAGACAGAAGGCCCACCCTGTGGAGCTTAATGAAGATGTTAGCTGTAGACCAGGGGTCTCAAACATGCGGCCTGCAGGGTTATTTCCTGTGGCCCGCCAAGCATCCTGCGCCCCCCCCGGAGTTATTTCCTGTGGCCTGCCAGACTCCCCTCCCCCTGCTTCCCCTCCCCCCGGCGCGCTGAGTCCCTGCTCCTCTGCCTACCTGCAGGCGCTTCCCGCTGCCAAACAGCTGTTTGGCAGCACTTATCGCTTTCTAGGAGGGAGGGAGGAGGAGCGGGGAGCCACGTGCTCAGGGGAGGAGGCAGAGAAGAGGTGGGGCAGGGGCAGGGATTTGGGGAAGGGGTTGGAATGGGCAGGGAAAGGGTGGGAACAGGTGGGGCAGGGGCAGGGCCTCATGGAAGGGGTGAAGTGGGGGCGGAGCCGGGGGCAGCATTGGGGGAGGGAGGGTCAGTGATGTGGCCCTTGGGCCAATGTACAATTTCTCATGTGGCCCTCATTGTGATTTGAGTTTGAGATCCCTGCTGTAGACCAAGTGGCCACTTTGTAAATTTCCAAAGCACTTGCTTATTTCTCCCATGAGGCTGCTAAGGATCTCATGGAGTGGATCTTGATCCCTTCTGGGACTGGAGCCTCTGAGGATTCAGGGTTCCACAATACATAGTGTGATCCACCTAACAATGGAGGACTTGGAAGCTCTGAGTCCCTGGCATTTCGAATAGAAGGACACAAATTAGGAGTCCGATCTTCTTGTGGATTCTGCACAATTGAGAGATTTTCAAAGCTCTTCTGACATTCCAGGTCTGCCACATCTTTGCCATTGGATGTTGTAGTTTTAGACAGAACAAAGGAAGCACAGCTTCTTGGGAAGTGTGAAAGAAGGAATTTACCTTAGCAAGAAAGGATGCTGGTGTCCTGAGCCCCACTTTGACCTCATGGAACACCCAGTAAGGCTCATGTATGGATAAGGCTGCCAGCTCCAACACTTGCCTGGTGGACATGACAGCTACTAAGAACCAGTCTTAATGGATAAATGAAAGGCTGACACTGGAGTCAGAAGCTCAAAGGGATGGCTGGCAGGGCCCTCAAAACTAGCAGTAGGTCCCATGCTGGGAAGACTGGCCTGACTGCTGGTCTGGCTAATTGGACTGCTAGAAGGAATCTGGCTACCTGTGGATGCTCTGCAAGGGGGCCAAGGATCCTACAAATAGCACAATACTAAGAGCAGACGCCTGACATGAAAAGATATTCAGCTGAAGGTCTCTGTCTATGTCTTCTTGGAGAAAGTCCAGAATAGCTGGAATTCCAGGATTTCTGTGATTTGCATTGTGTTCTTGGTACCAGTTGTAGAACCTGGACCACAGAGAACAGGATATTTTTAGTATTGATACTCTCCTAGATGAAAGCAATGACTTAATGAATCTGGAAGATGGATCAAGACCTTCTAGTGCTTCCTTGTCAATAGCCAGGCTGTTAGTTGAAACTGTTTTGGGTCTGGCTGAAGAACAGGACCTTTTGAAAGGATGTCCAGTCTCCACGGAACCTGGAGTCGGAGTCTCAGTTTCAGCTCTATCAGGTCTGAGAACCAAGGTCTCCTTGGCCAATGAGGAGTTATAAGCATTACCATTGCCTGCTCTCATTTTATTTTCTGAACCACCTTCCTCAGTAGCAGAAAAGGTGAAAACGTGTCAAGTAGGCCCTATGGCCAACTGTGCAATCAGGCATCTGTGCCCACGGCTCTGGGGTCTGCCTCACTTGTGAAGTATTTTGGCTTCTTTGCATTTGATGATTCACAAATGGGTTGGTTAAAGGGAGGCAGAATATATGAATGGTGAGTCCTGATTCAGAATCATTTGGAGTTGTTGACTCTGCGCCTGGTAAGACCATCTGCCCTTTTGTGGTTCAGATCCACTTTGATATGGATCACCCTGAGGAAAAGGCAGAACCGTTCCATCCACCTCACTATTTCAATTGCTCACACAAGTAGTGCTGGATGCCTTGTTCCCCATTGGTTGTTTAAATATGCAGACATAGTCATAGTATCTGATTGAACCAGAACATGGTTCCCCCTTACAGTGAGCTGGAACCTTTGCAGAGCTAGCTGAACAGCTCTCAGCTCTAGGAGGTATATGCTGTTAGCCTTTGTCTCCTAGCTCCAGAGGCCCTGGGTTGTTTGGGTCTTGAAGTGAGCTCCCCAGCCCTCCAGGCTGGCCTTGGTTGCAAGGACTAAAAGATCTGGAAGGCAGATGGGCATGCCTTTGCAGGCATTATCATGGGCTGACCACCATTATAAGGAGTTAAATACCTGTGTTGGAACCCGTACTTGATCTTTCATGTGTTCCGGGAAATGTTCCCACACCTTTAGTATGAAGACTTGAAGAGGTCTGATGCGTGATTGTGCCCATGGAGTGATCCCTATGCACACTACCAGGAGTCCTAGCACAGCACAGTGCTATGGTAGGCTTGCTACAGCTCTGGAGCAAGATGATAAATTTCTGGATTTTCTGAAACCTTTCTAATGATAGGTTTCAGAGTAGCAGCCGTGTTAGTCTGTATCCACAAAAAGAAAAGGAATACTTGTGGCACCTTAGAGACTCACAAATTTATCTGAGCATAAGCTTTCGTGAGCTACAGCTCACTTCATCGGATGCATGCAGTGGAAAATAAAGTGGGGAGATTTTATATACACAGAACATGAAACAATGGATGTTACCATACACACTGTAATGAGAGTGATCAGGTAAGATGAGCTATTTCCCCATGTTTATTTCCCCCCTCTACTGTTCCTCACATGTTCTTGTCAACTGCTGGAAATGGCCCACCTTGATTATCATTACAAAAGGTTTTTTTTCCTCTCCTGCTGGTAATAGCTCACCTTACCTGATCACTCTTGTTACAGTGTGTATGGTAACATCCATTGTTTCATGTTTCTGTGTATATAAAATCTCCCCACTGTATTTTCCACTGCATGCATCCAATGAAGTGAGCTGAAGCTCACGAAAGTTTATGCTCAAATAAGTTTGTTAGTCTCTAAGGTGCCACAAGTACTCCTTTTCTGTCTAATGATGTTTGCTCTCAAGGTGTCCATTTCTGCTCCCAGGTGGTTAGTCTGTTGGATGGAATCAGAGAACTTTTCTTGGCACTGATGAAGAAGCAGTGCGCCTGGAGGAGATTCAACATCCAAGATGTGGTCCTCTGAACTGATGACTGCGATGGAGTTCCAATTGGGATGTTGTCGAGAATAGGGTACAGGTGAGTTCTCTGCAACCTGAGTCTGGCTATTACCAACTTCTTTGTAAAACCATGGGGACCAAAGACAGGCCAGCCAGGAGCATTCAATACTCAATGTTTCCTGCTGTAGGTGAAGTCTGCGTGGCACGATCAGATGGGGATATGGAGATATGCGTCTGCAAGAGGTACTAAAGTCAAGAAGTCCCTCTGGACAGGGAGGATACCGTACAGGCCAGGGTCTCCATCAGAAACATTGTTTTCTTCATCCACTTGTTCAGCCCTTTGAGGTTCAGAATGGCTCTGATACCTACCATGAGCTTCTGCACAATGAAGATGTTGGAGTACAACCCGGCAAACCTTTTTCTGAGGGAACACTCTCTATCACGCTGATATCCCAAAGTTGAGATATTTCATTCTGGATCAAATTGTGTTTTACAGGGTTGTTGAAACTAGGTGATTGGATGAAGAATGGATGGGGTGGAGCCCACTGTTTGAGGGACTATCGCTAGCTCACTATCACCCTGGTCAACTTCTCTGTGGTTAAAGAAAACCATTCCTCTAGAAAATGGGAAATTCTGCCCCCTCGCTTCTCTCCTGGGCAGAGGCCTACATAATCTGTGTCATAAATTGGATTTTAGGAGAGCTGAGGTCCCTCTGGACTTTCCTTCTGGACTTTGATCCCACTGTTTTCCCTTGGGAAACCGGCTGTCCCTTCATAGGTACCTCTGTGAGGACAAGTAGCAAAAGGAGCATCTCTGTCTGAAGACCAGACTACATTCTATAGAGAGCATTTAGTGGGGAAGGGAAAGACCTTTTGGATTTTGTTGCATTGTCTGCCACCACTTATTCTGGCTTTTCTCCAAAGAGGGAGCCTCAAAACTTGGCCGACCACAGGACCTGCTTAGAGCGAGTACCCACCTTCCAGGATCAGAGCCATAGGTGGTGCCTGGTAGCTTAGCTGGAAGCCATGGCTCGTGCTGACAATCTCATTGCATCCATTGCAGTGTCAGCTACCATCACTGTTGCTAGAAAGACATTCATTAAAATGAAGCCGAAGTCAGGGTGATCTCTCTCCTTAAGGGCTTTGTGATCTCCCAGCCAGGAGAGATACTCTTGCAAAGCAAGCAGCTGCTCCCAGGGACGCTCGGAAGGTGGCAGAGGAGGCTTCAAAGTCTTGTTTGAGAATGGCCTCCATCTTCCTATATGTGGGTTCCGTAGGGTAGAACTCCTCTTCTGAGGGGCTAATGGTATCCCTGGGGAGGGACGCTACAGCAGGGCCAGCCTTTGAAGTCCTTTGGGTCTGGAATGTTATGGAGCCTGAGGTCGCTCTTGTTAACGTGCTGGCCCTTGCCTGGCTTACCCCACTCACCCCCTGGAAGGAAGAATGAAGGGGTATCACCACCACTGGAGAGGGTTTTGAGGGAAGAAATTGACTCCGAGGCTCACTCTCAGGAGCTTGCTGAGGTTGGGTTTGAATCATGCAGATAACCTTGCTGTACATGGCTTGACATTTCTCTAGGAGAAAAAGCCTTTGCTGAGTTTTCCCCGCAGCCTGTTTGTAGTGAACGCCAGACAGCTCGCCTTCCGCAGGGGGAGGAGTCGGAGGACTCGGACCTCCTGGATTTTATGTGCCTTTTCTTTCCCCTTTCAGATTTTTTATCTTTTTTGCGAACTTTGGGAGCATAGAAACTCTGCTGTGGCTTTGGGGAGGCCGCCTACGGCTTGTCTTCCATAAGGCCTGGAGCCCTCTTGAGAGGTCTGGCTCTGAACCTGGGACGGGGAGGGGGAACTAGTCAGGGCCCACCTGGACAGCTCAGGAGGGAGGGAGCTGATTAGAAGCCCTGCTTCTTTTCCCATGGTGCTCAGGACCCACTTTACAACTTGCAAGGAGGCAGAGGACACTCGTGGCCCTGCAATCCTCCCCTCTTCTGCAAGAGGCCCCTGGGACTTATCCCCTTAGTTAAGCAGTCAGGGTTCTCCTTTCTTCTGGAGACTCTCCCTGTTCTGCACTGTGGTTCCTGGTCCATTTTCCCCTGTTGGACTCACAGCTGCCTTGGTAGGTAGGGACCCCACTTGCCTGCTCGACTCGTAGCCCCAGGACCTAACAGAATTAGGGATGGAAGGCTAGGTGCATGCTAGGCACAACTCATCATCTGCCAAGCCTGAGAAGGCTGCCTCACAAATCGAGCACTGCTTGGATTTGACTCAGTGCTTTCTTGGCTGCACGTGTAAGGGGCAGAGGAGCCAGTAGGGAAACACTGCAGCCAAGGCTCAAGGAGGGTTAAAACTTAGGAGGATGAGGAGGAGGAATGCCCAGGAGAGAGAACCCTGCTCCCCACTGCCCACAGAACAAGACAGAAAGTTAAAATAGAAGGAGTAAGGGCAGGAGCAAAAGGAACAGCCACAAAGGCAGAGAATGCGGCAGCAAGTGGGAACATGCGGGGGGGTGGGGGTGGGTGACAAGAGCGTGTGGCGCCAAAATGCTGATTCACCTCTGTGCGCTTCAGAGAGATGAGAGTGGCCGAGATGTCCAGAGCTGGGGGAGATGCTGGGCTGCAGAACAATGCTGCACAGCCCCCAGTCACTGTGCTAGAATTGCAGTGCCACGGGGAGGGGAGCAGAGCCTGAGCACTCAGTGTTCAGCTACACAGAGGGGCTTGGGCAGGGCATGCCCGCAGGTACTGGGATCCAGGTGGTGAGTGACTGAGCTGAGCACAGCATGCTCTGAGAAGCTAATTAGCAGCTCCTACCTGTGCATAAGGAGAGGTGCTCAGAGCCATGCATGAGCACATACCACCTGGCCACTGCATTTCCAGCACATCTTCCCTTTGCAGTACTAGGAGACAATACATGATACTGCTAGGCAGAGCTCAGAGAACACCCCCTCACTAAGCGGGCACACACCAGCTGCAGCCTACAGGGCCTTACTAGATGCCAGAGTTGCACTAACGTGCAAGTGGCCGGCTACCCAAGGCCACATGCTGGCCAGTGACCGACTGGCTGAGTGCCACCCTGCTGTGGCACTAGGAGATAACTGTGGATTCACAACTGTAACAAGAGCAGTGCTCAGCCAGCTGTGGCAGAGAGCAGCAACACCGGCATCCTGAAGACCAACAGATCCAACCCCAGGCCGGCCAGCTGGTCTCCGCTCTTGCAACAGGGCCAGACCCTTTCTCCTGGGGCAGGGTCTCTTGTCTCAGCAGAGGTGGGATGCTCCAGCCTACTGCCCGCTCCCAAGGTGTGTGCCTGCCCAGAGGGACCAGCAGTCTGGGCAGGGTAGGTGCTCAGAACAGCTCTGTGCTGGCAGAGTGGGGACTCCAGCCACTTCAAGGCACACCCTGCCTCTCCTCTTTGCAGCACAGTGTTGTGGTACAGCCTTACTGCCGGGAGCAAAGGGGGCAGCCCAGCCCTGCCCTTCCCCAATGGGCACTGCAGCACCTGGGCTCTGAGCCATCCTCAGCTAGGTCACATGGAACTCCAGCCAGAGGGCGCTGTGACTGCCCAGTGCCTCTTATGACTAAGGGGGATTTTCTGTCATATTTTTATGAAGCCTATGTGTGCCTCAGTTTCCCTCTTATTTTGCAAGTCTGCTCAGTGTGGGTGTGGGATAGGGGAGGGGACTGTTCGCTCTCGGGGCAGGCTGAAGGAATAGTATGAATGGCACTTAGCGGTCTGAGCTGGGATGTGTCACTTGGAAAAAACTGGCCCAAGGCTGACCCTGTATCAAGGGCACATATGAGAAGACAAACGGCAAAGCCAGTCCCCAGGACATGGACACCTATTGACCAGCAGCCCGGAGGGAGCTGGATTCCCTGCCCTCAGGCCCCAGCCCGAGCACAAAGGCTGGGAAGCGTGAGGTGCGGGGATAGGAGCTGGCTGCTGGAAGGAGTCGGGGTCTTGCATGGGAACTGATCAAGGAGTCGGACAGAGACACAGCCTGAACCATGGGGTTCACTACAGCATGGTGGGCCCTGGCTACCCAGACGGAACTTGGGCTGGACATTACCAATCAGTTCCCTGGGCTCCCCTCAGACTCCCCGATTCTGTCGCCAGGTGACTAGTAAATGGTCCCCTGGCTAGGAACAGATTCCTGGTGTCGTTGCAGATACTCTAGAGCACTGCACCCTGGAGGGGACAGTACAAGCCTCCAGCAGGGGTCTGGTTGGGCTGGACTCGCTGCAGGGAGCCACCCAGAGAACCAGCGATCATTGGTGCTGATGGCCCAGGGATGGAGGTCATGGGCCTGTCCCACTGGAATTATGTGGGGCCTTGGGGCCTGGCACACCAGAGGGAGCACTCCCAGGAGACTGGTGACAAGCTGGGGGGCACAGACCAGGCCCTGTGACTGCATGACACCTCCACCCTGCCAGGGACCCATGGGCACTGTTGAGACGTGTTTTTAGTGCCCTGGGAGCTGCCCCTTCTCTGCCATCCCTTCATTTTGCTTCATTCCCTTGGCACTGAGAGAAGGCTGGAGGGGCTGTGGACATGGCCGGGGGGTGGACCTGGATCCTGGGGTAGGACAGGGCAGCTGGCAAAGACTTTCTCTCTCCTCTCTTGCCGGAAGGTGCCTGGGAAAAGCAGACTTTGAGGGGAAGCTCTGTGCCAGGGCCTGGATGCACCCACATCGCTCCCTGGCACCGAGCTCTGCCTTGGCTCACTGTCCTGCCCTGAGGTGTGTGCAGGGTGCAACCGGCTCCGGCCCCCTGCAGTACCCAAGGGGAGTCACTCAGCCCGTGGAGGAGCAGTGTCCTTTGTGGCCCATCCCCTGCTGGCTACAGGCTGCCGCGGGAATCTCTCCCTGCCAAGTTGAGTCTCTTACACAAATGGGGTGAAGACCAAGCTGTAAAAACCAACCCCGTGTTGTTCCCCAGGGTGGGGGAAAGGGGAGGCCCACCCCCCCACCCCAGAGCATGACCCCAGGGGCCAGCCTGCCTCTGAGGAGGACAGAGCTCCAGTTCCCAAAGCTGGCCCAGCCAGATGCCCCAAGGGGACACCCCCATGGCCCTCGCCTGGTGCAGTGCAGATACTTACAGGTGTGCAGGGAGAAATGTCTCTTGTCTGCAGAGGGAGGCATGGCTGCCAGAGCTGATGGCTCTGCATGGCCCAGCAGGTACTGGATGGAGCGGAGCTGGAAGCAGGGGTCCGCCAGGAGCACAGCTGTCGCCCGCTTGGCCCTGCAAACACACACACAAGGTCAGGCCTCTATTCCCCATGGAGAGCAAGGGCAGGGCACTGGGAATTGAATTGCAGCAGCCAGCTGCTTCCTAGACTCCAGGGAAGAGCTGTGATAACCTGGAGTCCTGCACTGCAGGTCATTAGCCAGGGCTGACCCTCCCACCAGTACCATACTGGGCACTGGGACCAGACTTCTGCGGGGTGAGGACTCCGTGACAGCAGAGGTTTGCCCTGGCATTGAGGCCAGTGCTTCCAAAACCCCAAAGCAACCGACAGCCTAGCTTGTCCTGCCAGGCGCTTGCCCCCCTTGGTCAGGGCGCTGCCAGCAGCGGAGCTCTCAGTTCCAGGAGCCAACAGCTGGGGCAGCTCCTCATGCAACCCATAGGCCAGGGAGCCAGGCAGGAGGGGGCAGCCTGTGTAGGACTGGCCACATCACCCCACTACACTAGATAAAAACACTCCCTGCTCAGACAGAAATGGCTGTGGGCTCTTTGGAAGGATCCGATTAAGCGCTGGCTGGAGGAAAGAGAGTAACTGCAGACAAGGAATCAGATCCCTTGGTACCCACTGGGGGCAGCCCTGCCCCTGTGCACAGGTGGCAGAGCCCCAGGTCTGTTGCTGGCTCTAGACCCTGCTGCACACTGACTTTAGCAGAGGCCAGGGCAGTGCAAGGTGCTAAACTACCAGGGCCCAGTGAACAGCCTGGGGAGCAGCAGGTGTTCAGCAGCTAGAAGGGGCAGTTACTTACCTATAACTGGAGGTTCTTCAAGATGGGTGGTTCCTGTCTGTATTCCACTGAGGGCAACGTGCATGCGCTGGGCACCCGTAGCCGGAGCTTTCCAAAGTAATAGCATCCGTCGGACTGCACATACCCCTTGCGTTGTCCCGTGGGTTTGCCTGAAGGGTGGGGCAAACCGACCACATCTCCAGTTCCTTCTCCACTGCAGATCCACAGATCCACAGCAGAGGGGAAGGAGGGTGGGTCTGGAGTACAAGTAGGGACCACACATCTTGAAGAACCTCCAGTTACAGGTAAGTAACCTCCCCTTCTTCAGGCGTTGGTCCCTATTGTATTCCACGGAGAGGGACTAACAAGCAGTACGTAGGTAGGAGGAGGGTGTGAGGTAGAAGACGAAACTGTGGAACGGAGGGCCGCCATGCCGAACAAGGCGTCCGTCACAGAATCATGCACTAGATCATAGTGAGAAGAAAACGTGGGAACCGAACTCCATGTGGCTGCCTTACATGTATCTGTGAGGGGAATGTCATGGAGTGCGGCAGCAGCTCTCGTGGAATGGGCCCCTATCCCACCCGCTGTGGACTGTCCCAAAAATTGATAGAGCGTAATGCACCACTTCAAGAGTCTCTGGGGGGGAGACAGCCTGCTCTTTAATTCTCTATCCTATGGCAACAAATAGTCTAAGAGACTTCTGGAATGGCTTTGTCCTTCGCAGGTAAATGGCCAGGGCCCTACGAACATCAAGAGAATGGAGTCGTTGTTCTACACTGGAAGCATGCAGTTTGGGGAAGAAAACAGGCAGGTGTATGGGTTGGTTTAGGTGGAAACGGGAAACCACTTTTGGTAGGAACTTCAGATGCAAGCGCAGGGAGACCTTGTCCTTATGGAATGTGGCCACCATAGCCCTCAGGTCACCACCCTCCTTGCTAAAGCAATGGAGACAAGGAAAGTGACCTTCATGGAGAGGTGAGACAGAAAGCAGGAGGCCAGAGGTTTGAAAGGAGTGTTCATTAACAGGTTGAGGTCCCACTAGGGAGCAATAGGCTGACTGGGCAGGTATTTACATAAAAGGCCCTTCCAGATGGGGCAGTCAAGGGATAGGTAAATATCAAATGCCCCTCCACTAATGGCTAATTAATGGCACTAGGCGCTAATAACTAGGCGCTAATGGCTGCTGCACGCACCCTGCTGGAATTGAGAGCAAGCCCCAATGTCTTTAAATAGAGGAAATAGTCTACGAGCATCGGGATGCCCACAGCTTCGGGGGCAAGGCCTTGTTCTTGTACCCTGGAAGTGAAATGTGCCCATTTAGCCTGATAGGAGTAACTCATAGAGTCCTTCTGGCTTCTGGGAAGGAAGTTTTATACTGGCAACGAGCATTCTCATATTAACGGAGGTGTCCATCCAAAAACCAAGCTGTCAGGTGGAAGTCCGCGGATTGGCGTGCCTGAGTCTGCCATTGTATTGTGTTAGCAGTTCCATAAACGCCTGGACCAGGAGTGGAGGACGTTTCGACATGCGGAGAAGGGGAAACCAAAATTGACAGGGCCAGAACGGAGCAATCAGAATGACCCGTCACGCTCTCCTGCTGGAGTTTGTGGAGGATACAAAGTAAGAGTGGGAAGGGGGAAATGGCATAGTTCAGCTGGTCTGACCAATCAACGACTGGAGTGTCGCCCAGTGAGTAGACACCAAGTCGCCTTCTTGAGGAATATTGAGTTCACTTGCTGTTGGTGTGGGATGCAAAGAGGTCCCTGATTGGCGTCCCCCAAAGATGTCTGCAATTACCATGTCGTGCAACTCCCATTCATGGCTGGTTGCAAAAGTTTCTGCTGAGAACATCAGCAGTCACATTCTGGGTGCCAGGCAGGTAGGCTGCCGAAAAAAGGATTTGGTGTGCAATACACCATTTCCATAGGCGTACCATTTATGTACACAGCATTGGGGATCTCGTGCCCCCTTGTTTATGTAGTATACTGTGGTGGTGTTATCATCATGTCCTCGTCATGTTGGACAACAGTTAGCTGGTGAGAACACATGGCATACTTCGCGCACCACCCAAAGTTCCAGTATGTTTACGTGCATCCTGGTCTCTTGCATGGTCCAAGTGTCTTGTGTCATGTGATCTCCCATCTGAGCACCCCAGTTTGTGAGGATGGAAGGAAGGGCATCCCAGAGCAGACTTGTAGTGGGTCTGTCCACCATCGAAGTGAAAAGGTGACCTCCAGTGGAAAGTTGAGTATGATGTCCATGATTTGGTGCATAGGGGAGTACACTCTGCAGCCATACTTGTAGACAGCGAAGGCACAGACGAGCAAAGGGCATGATGTATGTGCATACCGCAATGTGCCCTAGGTGGGAAAGGCAGGTCCTGGCTGAAACTGAAGGTTGTTAGTCACTAGGGAAATCTGATCCAGTAGGCTCTGGAACCTGTCCCTTAGCAGATAAGCACATGGAGGCCACATTCATGCATGCTCCTATGAATTCCAGGGACCATGTAGACTGCAAAGTTGCTTTTTCAACATTGACACTCACTCCTAGAGAGGAGAGGAGTAGAAGAAGCTGGGACATCAATTTTCGAGCTTCCTCTTTGGACTGCACTGCCAGCAGTCAGTCGACCAGGTAGGGGACGACAAGAACTCCTTGATGTCAGTCTTGATGAGGTAGATGAGCTGCTACCACAGAGAAAATCTTAGTGAAAACTTGTGGGGCAGTGGTAAGTCCAAACAGGAGTGTCACGGAGTCACCGGGGAGATGCTCTGGAACTACTCCATATGAAGCCAGTCAGGACTCTGGGGGAGCATGCCTCCTCTCCCTGAGCATACTGTCTCCAGTGCAAGAAGCTTACAAAGCTTCCACCTTCCTGGGTCTGACCTCGGAGCATTTAGCATCCCTTTCCACACCGTGCGCTTCCCGCAGCGAGTCCACCTAGGCGGGGTTCCCTGGGAAGCCAGAGGGCCCTGCAAGCCAACTCTGCAGTCAGATGGGACTCTCAGACAGCCGGAAAAACAAAAGGATTATTAGTCAACAGGAACATAGCGTATGACAGAACTTGTTAGCACAGAAATCAGTGACTTTCAGCCAAGTCCATCTTGGGGGAGGGGAGCCCAGACTCAGGGCTCTGGCCCTCCCCCTGTGCCCCAAGCCAGTCGAGACTGACTCACTTCCAGCTGCCTGGCCCCTGCCCTGCCTGTTGCTCCTCCTCTGGCCTTAGGTTGCTTCCTGGGCCAAAAGTTACTTGGTCCCATCCCTCTCCTGGGTCTCTGATTACGAAGGGGCAGCCATGGCATCCATGCAGGCAGCTGGAGCAGCCCCCGCAAAAAGTCACACACCCTTAATACACAAGGTATTAAGGTATTACCCTGTGGTGCAATACACAGGGAAACTGAGGCACACACAGCATTCATACAAAACAGTAAGACTCACATAGGCTCACATACAACATAGCAAGAGAAAATCCTCACTATGTCACAAGGAGTACCCTGTATTGGAAGTGTCGAGGCCCCACCTTGAACCTCAGGAACTGTCTGTGAGTCGCATATATGTCGATATGGAAGTAGCCATCCTGCTTATCAAAAGCCTTTTTCTACTGGGGGAATGATGGCTGCAAGTGTGACCATGTGGAATTTTGGCTTGTGAATAGAACGGTTGAGGTGTTGGAGATCCAAGATTGGTCTCCATCCCCTGTTCTTTCTGGGTACCAGGAAATAGTTGGGAGCAGAACCCTGTGCCATGGAGGGGTATAGGGACTGGCTCCACTGCTCCTCTCCACAGGAGGAAGTCCATCTCTAGGGTAAGAATGCTATCATGAGAGTGATTCCTGAGAAGGGACTGAGGTGGGGGATGTGGAGGAGGCATCATCATGAACTTGATGGTATAGCCACGTCAAATGACATCCAGGAATCCCTGGTCCATTGTTATCGCTCTACTTGCAGGCGGAATTGGAGATGACCCCCAAAAGGGGTGGTTGGCAAGAGCATTGGTGTACAGAGTTGTTGATGGCTCTCTAGTTGCACTCAGAAATATCTCTTTCGCAATGACCGAGTGTGTTGTGCAGAGGTCTGCGTTGTCAGAACAGGCAGACAGGTTCTGCGGCCTTAGGACATTTCTCATGAGGTTCGTAGGTTCGTTGGTGGGAGAAGTGGGGGGGTTCTGTAGTGCTGTGTAGGTGGCAGGCAATAACATTTTTTCTTTGGTGCCAGTGTATGTATGCTTAAGGACTGTACGGTGGCACCAGTGTCTTTCAGTGAGTGTAAGGAATCATCCATCTTCTGGTTGAAGAGGTGTGATTTGTCAAAGGGGAGGTCCTCAGTTGTATTCTGTACCTCTCTAGGGAAACCGGAGGAATGTAACCAGGATTCCCTCCTCATGACAATTCCAGTCGCCAGTACTCATGAGGACGTGTCCGCTGAATCAGTTGCAGCCTGAAGTATGGATCTGGTGACCAACTTGCCTTCCTGTAACACTGCTTGGAATTGGGAACGATCCTACTGAGGTAACTTATCTGCAAACTCCGCCCTCCGTCCATAGTTCATGAAGTCATATTTGGCCATCAGTGCCAAGCAGTCAGAAATCCAGAACTGTAGTCCTGCTGAGACGACCTTTCGACCCATAAGGGCCAGTCTCTTGTCCTCCTGTCTGCAGGGGTAGAGCATGAGTGTTGCTGCTTGTCCCGCTCCGATGTGGCCTGGATCACCAAGGAGTTAGGTGGAGAGTGTGAAAACAAAAACTCAGATCCCTTGGGGGGGGAAATAGTATCTTTTCTCAGCCTCCTTTGGAGTGGGGGTGCATGTGGCCAGGATATGCCACACCGTGCATGCCAGTTAAATAATGGTATAATTGATCTGGAAGGCCACCCTTCCCGGTACCGATGCGTGCAGAATGTCTCATAACTCTTACTGACTGTCCTGCACCTCTTCTAGTGTGATCTCAAGAGCACTAGCTATCCTCTGTAGTAGCTCTTGAAATGGATGATAGGCATCTAGCATCCGGGGATGGCGAAGGGAATCTCTCCGGAGTCAATCAGTAACTGACTCATTGGTGCATCGTCTAACCCAGGTTCTGAATGCCTACTCAAAGGGTGGGGAGGTGAAATAGGAGCATCCTCCCATGCTGAACTGGATGGTTCCAAAGGTGACTATTGATGCCATGAGCTCCAATATAGCCAACCTGGTTGATCCTGCTGCTATTGTGTTGGTGCCCAGTGAGCCGGGTACCAGTGGCTCCTGAGCTATGAAAGGAGGGAACTACCATGGTGCCACCAGCACCCTCCAATAGTCATGTCTCTGGAATGGAAGTGGGGGACCATGCTGAACATCTGAATCCTCAGACTTGGAGGAACTGGAGTCTTGTACAAACGGTGGTGCCGACAGGATAAGGCCAGCAGGTGGTAGATCTAATGCAGGAGATGGGGCTCTCTGAACAGGTGAGTGCACCAGAACACTCGGAGACCTCACTCTTTCCAGGGTGAACAGATCATGAGGCCCAGGAGCACTTTCAAGTCTCCCCGTAGTTAATGGTACCTGGTCTATGGATGGAACTGGGACTGGTAAAGGGGTTTGTCTCAGAACCGATGATTCATGGGGCACTGGTGGAGCTGAAGCAGGAGGGGCACATGGGTCCAGCAGATGGTACAGATCTGGGAAATGGTGCAGCCTCTTGTCAGTCTTGTGAGCCTTGGAACATGTCACTTCTCCATAGCCGGAATTCGTGGACAGTGCGGAGTCTTTCTTTGATTCAGAGGAAGACTTACTGCCATGCTTATGCACATACTTCCGAGGCTCATGGCTAGGTCCCGGCATGGGGTCTCTAGCACTGGTACCAGTGGAGCCGGACAGAGGCTCCACAGTAGCGGGGAGCACTCAGATTGTTCAGGCTGATGTACAGGGGAGTTCCCCAGCCAGAATCTGATTGTGGCCCCCCGGAGACCTGAAGCCAGAGGGCTCAGCTTTCCCACATAAGGGCAGGGAAGGAGAGGCAGATACTGCTCCTGGATGTGGGTTGGGCTTCCCCAAACAGTACTCATTGCTGATGGAAAATGAGCAAGGCAAGGACCACAGACTGAATCCCAGCATCTTTGGCATAATCCAGTTTCCAGACCTGGGTGTTGGGGGTGGGGAAGGGGGGGCAGATTGTTTGGCAGGAAACCGCCAAAGCCATGTACCAAGTCTAGGATGACAAGATGCCCTGTTTTTGAAGGGACAGTCCCATATTTAAGTCCTCCTGCAGGTGTCCTGACTTTTTCTTAAAAACAAGCAAATTGTCCCGTATTTTCTGTCTCCCCCCCCCAAAAAAAAAATCAGTATCAGCAAGTCCTGCTACTGGCTGGATCCCTGCTTACCATCACCCACCCACCGGCAGTGAGTGCGGGGATCCAGTGCCAACGATGGGGGTGGGTGTGCGAAGCTGGTAGCAGGGGAAAAGATGCAGCACACAGGGCCAGCCACTCCCCCTGCTGGTCAGTCAGCACAGCCCCCCACTGCATGCCAGCTCTCAGCAAGCAGGGCCCCGCCCCTCACCCCATTTCCAGTGGGCACTGGCTGCTTGCTGCAGCGGCTGGTGAATGCAGGCAGGCATCAGGCAGCAGTTGGTTACGTGTCACCTTTGCTGCCCACCCATCAGCCCTTTACATGCTCCCCCTCTCACTGTCCTCTCCCTGCTTTTCCTCTTCACCTCCCAAGCCCTGCTGCTTTGTCATATCCCCCCGGCAGGGCGCATCCCACTCTCAGCACTGTACGGGGAGCCAGCCCCTTGTCGGAGCACTCAGCTCATTGACAGCCTGGCCAGCAGGCTCTTTTCTTCCCCCACTGCCTCTGGCTGGGCCAGCACCCTGAGAAAGCCCAGGGGTGCTGGGCAGGAGCCGCCAAGCCCTGCATGTACCAAAGCCTCGCACAGAGCTGGCACGGGGAAACCTCTCCATCCCTCAGCCAAGCTCTGGAGTAGCAGGCAGGGGAAGCGATTTCCAGCCTGTTCACACCCCAACCCTGCAGGCTCCATAGCAACTCCCGGGGCAGAGGCTTAGCATACTCTTCACCCACACCCCTCACCCTGGGTCCTGCCCCAGGGAACACAGGGCTGCTCCATCCCCTAGGCACCCTCCCCTGCTGAGCCCCCTCTCTGGCCAGGTTCACTGAAGCCCCTGCAGCGAGGTTCCCTGGGCCCTGGTGCACAACACATCCTTAAGGCTTAACCCCTTCCTGCCCATGCTGTAGCCAGAAGGAGCTGGGTTACATCAGCAGCCTGGAGATGTTAGCTGCCTTTCGATACTGTCTGGGCAGGAAGGGACAAGCTGATTACAGCGACATTGGGGGGGGGGGGTTAAGGGGGAGGAAAGAGATAAGCTCTGCAAAGACATGGGGCAGGTCATCCTACTCCCCACCCCCATCCCACGTCTGGAAGCAGCTCCCGTTCCTTCTCTCCCACACAGTGCCGAAAGGCTGTTACTGGCCCTATTCGGGGGGGGGGAACGTGACTCTGCGTGCCCCCGATGCGTTGCCTTGGGAAGATGCAATGCCAGGTACCAGGAGAGGCGGGTCCATCCCGGGGGCCCATCCAGGCATGGAGGGCAGAGTATGCCAGGCAGGTATTGCTAGGTCGGTTGGTTACCCCCCTACCCATGTGAGAGAGGAGTAAAGGAGAGAGTGAGAGTGTGTGTGTGTGAGAGACCCTCCCTGAGTGAACCCTAAAGCCTTAAAGATAAGTAAATAAAAATAATCCAACTACACAGTATTTTTTAATAGGGGCTCAGTCAACTTGATGTTAATTTGAACTTTGTACTGCATAGTTCCGTTTGATTGCCGTTGAACTTGCTTGAATACGAGTAATTTTACCAGTTGTCCCATATTCAGCATAGGGAAATACAGTCACCCTACCCAAGTCCTTAATTTTACCAAGCTTCTAGGAACTAGAAAATTACTGCAAAAAAGAAAATTCTAACTCTGAACAAGAATAAAAATAGTTTTTCTGAAAAGTTTGGAAAATGCATCACCCAGGAGGAGAAGACAGCAGAAGCTCTGACTCAGATCATGGGGCGGTAAGAAGCAACTGAAGATGCAGTCGGTCCACCCCGCCCTTTATTGCCTCAGGCAAAACCATGAGGCAATGTAAGGGTGTATATATGGACTGATGGACACCGCTACCTTGAAAAGCTCCAGGTACACGGTGCATGTGCATTACCCTCAGTGGAAAACAACAGAGACCATCACTCAAAGATGATGAGCCCAGTGTGGTGACTAACGAGGAGACAGGGACACTGACTGCTGCGCTCCACTTACAGACATTGAGACCCTGGCCTCATGCCCTGTAGCAAGGAGCCAGAAGCACAGACGCAGCACCTCCAATGCTTCTGTCTGCACAGGGCCCCTCTTCCACTAGCTCACTAACCTAGTGGATGGGCCCTGCAGACAATTCTACTGCCTCCTGCTGCCTCCTCCAGCTTTGGAAAGAGCTGAGACTGCAATGGCATTCGCAGCCTAGACAAGCTGGCCGTCACCCATGAAAGCGAGGTCAGAGCCTTTGTTGGATCATATTAAAGAAGTTCTGTATTAAAATCACAAATGAGTTTGATTCCCCATAGTTTAAATTCCAGGGTATTACTAATTAAGAGGTCTCTTGGTTTTTGGTACTAGGGAGAAACCCAAAGCAATACTCTAACAACAGAAACAGCACCCAGAGACTCCCCGCCCTTTTGTTGTATTAACAATTGTGATTAAAATAGAGAGAGGATGTATGTGGATGGATGCTTGGTGTGGATAATAACTGAATGATCAGGGAGGTGCCAGCCTAAGAATCCAGTGTCCATCGGCTGAAGAAGGCGTCAAGTGGAAATAACCAGAGGACCCCCAGAGGGCAGACTGGAATCCACCCAACAGCCTCAAGAATGGGAGAACCAAAGAACAAGATAACATCTAGCAGCACGGAGCAGTCAGGAATGTGCTATCTGCTGATTGGTTCAGCAACAGAATGATGAAGCAATTCCCATAGACTGGCATAGGAAGAAATTCCAATAAAAATAGACTCTAAAAAGTGAGAACTTTGGGGTCTGATTCTGCAAACCAACTTCCAGGAGCATCAGATGAGCATCTGACAAGGCCTTGCTCCTTCCTCATGTCCAGACCACCTGGCCAGTGGCTTGGCATGAGCAACTCTAAGGCTGGTAACTATTCAGAACCTCTGTGTGTGTTTGTATGAATGAATGTGTGAATAAATATGAGATTGAATGGAATGTTATAGCTATAACTAACTGCTTACTATGATTCTTTCTGTATTCACAATAAATGTGGTATTTTGCCTTTTTCCCTTTAATAAGATCCTGCTGGTTTTTATTTTATTGGTATAACACCTTATCATCTGGCGCCCGGAGCCTTCATGCTTAGTGCAGGCCAGCTACTCCTAGCAGCTTGTCATTAAGGGGAAAGTGCTGACACTGAGCTGGTGGGCAGCAGTGGGACAGTCAGCATGTAGGGCTGCCACCTTGCTACCTTCCCAGCAGCCTGAAATGGAGCTTACAACAGGGGAACTGAGCTGAGTGCTGCAGCAACACAACTGCTGCCAGGTCCCAAAGCATGGCTGCAAACATATACAAAGCTGCCATCTTCCCATCTTTGCTCCAGGGTGCAGACTCCCTGGCTCAAAGGGTGCACCTGATTATGTAACCTGACCTCAGTGCCTCCCACAAAGGCTGGTGCAGCGTGTGTTGTGGTGTGGTGCCAGCAGCAGGGGGGTCTAGCATTATTACACACTGCTCCCTTGGCCTCCAGTGCCTGCTCAGTCTAGGGAATGAGCCTGGGGCCAGAAGCCAAATAATTACAATCCCACGGGTCTTCTGCTGGAGGAAGTGCCCCAGTCAATGCCCAGAGGGACAGAGCGCCTTCTGGTAGCTCCCAAGACACTGCCAGCAAACTGGACACAGGGAACTGTCCATGGATCTGGTGCTGATTTACTGCATCAGCTTCCAAAGAGCTAGGAACTGCCCTGGCCCCAGCCCAGTGCTGGGATGATTTAGAGGAAAGCTCCTAGACAACAAAGGGTCCATGGGGATAAGTACACATCTTCCCTAATTGTGATCTGAACTGTGACAAGTGAATGAAAGTGTCTCAAGCTTCATACCACCTGTCACAACAAACACTGATGGGGAAAGGCCCAAAGGGGAGACAGACTGAGTTAATCCTACAGATATAACAACTGAAGGACGGTGGTAAACTCATGCCTGGTGAACAGAGGTGTGGAACCAGAAATCAGTCCAGCTCAACTCACGTCTCATTGTTCCCAAAAGGCCTGTTGGTACTATCTTTAATATCACCAAAGAGACTTCAGACAAGGGGGTTTCCCCTCTAAAAGGGAAAGGGAACAGGGGACGTTGTTACAATGACTTTCCATTTCACTTGCATCAGCTAGTTTTCCATCTTTTCTGTATTGTTAATACAAGATTACAGGGATGTTTGCCAGGGTGTTTGCCCTGGGGCTTTGCAGGCTGAGGTCTCTGGATCACAAACCACAGATCTTGTTTAACATAGTTTAATGTTGGAGTGGGACTGGGTCACATTAACACCTTCAGCCCATGTAAATTAATACAACAGGTCTGGCTTTTGCATTAGGTTGCACCTCATCCTTGCAAAAACGCAGTCAAACTCAAGGGTCACATTTTCCAAGCAATCACAGAACTATCACCCCACTGCAGCCACCAGGCCCAAGCCAAGTATCCATGCTGCAGCCAGGGAGTCTCAGAGCTGCCCTGCAGGAGGTAGCTGTCCTGGGACAGGGGCAGAAAAGCTAGCTTTCAGAAGTAAGTGGTTCCAAGCTTGTCCCATTCCTTGCAACCCCCCTGCAGGTCCTGCTCTCCACCACCAGCTCAGGGCTTAACCTGCTCCCTGTCCAAAAATGCTGCCCTTCCCAGCAGGGATCAATCATTCCTGAAAGTGTTCACCGCAGCCCCTTGGTCCTGTATCTTTCAGCCACCTGAATCAATACGGCAACAGGAGAGGCAGGTGACGTCAAGCTCCAAACCTTGGCAGCCTCAGGCTGGGTCTCCAGGAAGGATTTGCAGAAAGGCTCGGCAGCAGATAGCAGTTAATGTCCCTAGTACAATTCCCCTCCCCAGAAGTAATAAAGCCAAAACACCGCTTGGCAGCATGCCAGGGAGTGCCAGACAGGTCCCAACTCGTTTTCATGGGATGGGGTGGATTGCACAGAGCCTGCTCCCCCAAGCAACATGGCCTGCTCAGCTAGCACAGGAACATGCCACGCTGCCACCATGGCAGCTCTCCAAGGCCAGGCGAGCAGCACCCTGACCTGATGGGTGGGTAAGCGCTGAGGTAGTTTTAAGGGGAACCTTTTAAACCCCTCTGAACCAGAATGGCATTAATGCCCTCACTGCCCATGACCCCCAGGCCCCACCTTAGCAGCTCCAGCTGCCCAGTGCTCTTTGGCAAATGCACCCAGAACAGGTGCCCTGATCCCTGAGTAGCTGCCTCTGGTCTCCAGCAGGGCCACCTGGGGGATGGGATGCTGCCATGGGTGTGGCAGCGAAGTCAGTGCTGGGTCTGGTTCCCATGTGCAGGGTTATATGTGCTCCTTGATTCCTGGGTGTATGCAAGGGGGACAGTTCCTGCTCCCCAGCCTGGCAGGCTGGGTGTGCTGGAGGCAGCCCACCAAAGGAAACGCTTTCCGTCTCTTCCCCAGGGCTCCCAATGGGACAGGGATAAAAGAAAGGGCTGGGCAGGACAACTGCAGCAGCCTCCTCATGAGCGCTGAAAGACTATGCTCTTTGCCAGAGCACAGCATCAGCACAGTGGCTCTGCAGGCAGCTCAAGGTCACATTCAGGAGACACAGATACCTCCTCCTGGCCTGGCATCCGGGCATGGAGTCCTTCGCAGGAGTGACTGCAGGAGGGGCCGTTCCTGCCCAGCCTTCTCCCATTGGCCACCTGATCTGAGCCTGAGCACAGGGTCATGCTGCTGGGTTTGTGTGATCCCCAGCACAGCCCTGCAGGGGGCTCCACTATGGCTACAGCACCTGCAGGTTACTGCGGCCGCCCGGCCCATGGAACCAGAAGATAACGAAAAGGGGGCAAGTAACCAACCACCCTGCCTGTGGGTGTGGCCTCCACTGGGTGGACACTGGCAGCCTGCAAGCACAGCTGCAGCAATGCCCTGCTGTGGCACCGAGCGCTAACCCTGCCCATTCACCCAGGGCAGGCAGCCCCAGACCGACTCCAGCTCTTCAGAGCTAGGGCAGTGAAAAGGATAAGGCACCCTTACCTTCCGTGTCGCTATGGATCTGATCTTGGCTCACGGGTCCAGGTGACCCCAGAGCACATGTGCTCAGTTCACAGGCAGCCTCGCGCCCTCTGCCCTTGCTCTGTGGCTGGCTCCTAGCATGTTCCCATACCACGCTGCACATGAGAATGTCAGGGCTAGCACAACAGGACTGTGCAACGTGGCAAACTCTTGCTCTTTGTGGATCCGCTCCCAGAGGGTGGAGAAGGTGGAGAGGAGGGAATAGCCCAACATGGCTCCTGCCAAGGCAGCCATTGCAGGGATCATTCTGCACGGACCCCTGAGAGGACAGGTGCCCATTGAGGGACCCAATCCATTCAGCATCCTGCCTGGCCCTGGGAGCACTCTGCCTGTGAAGGGCCCAGAGCCTCCACCCAACCTGCCCATTGGCCTTGGAGTCCTCTGTCCTAGTGCCACGTAGCCAAGTCCCTTCAGCCCCCGGCCTGGAAGCTCTAGGCAAAGGCCTAGCTCATCAGCCCTTGTCCCTCTCCCCTCAGGCCCTAGTATGAGCAAGCTCTAAGACATGCCATCACCCTCCCTCAGCCAGCAGAAGAGGGGACAAAGTCCCAGGCTTATCTTAGGTGCTGCATGGACAGAGCCCTGGTCTGACGGCACCCACATAACGTAACGCAGTAGAACTTGCTGCTAGCCCTTGTGTGGCAGCAAAACAGACATCAGGGTGCCCAAGCCTATGGGCACTGGGGACAGGCGCCTGCACCGTATCCTTAGGGCACCTCAGGCGGGCACGTGTGCACAGAGCTCCCTGCCCTGCTGACACCCCAGTGGGAGGCTGCCCCTTGCTGCGAGCTAGCAACCCTCTCACCTGGCAGCTGCAGCAGCAAAATTAGCCATTTGCTGCCCTAATGGAAACCGGTCACCCAGCCTTGAGTTTCACGTCTCCAGTAAAATTGCCCAGTTTGTCAGCATTACACTCCTGCACCTGATGCATTGCACTGCTTTCACCTGCCCCAGCTGGCCTCTGCTCACAGCTAGTGCCCATCACTGCAAAGGGGCAGGGATACTCACACACAGCACCCTCCTGGCCCCCCCCCAGATGCAGGAGAGAGGTAGCCCCATCACATGCACTCCCAGCCCACCTGCCCTATTCTGTCCCCTTGCCCCCAGACCAGGGACTGCTCCTAGACCCAGCAACACAGTCACAGCACTGACTGCAACGGCACCTCCAGTGCACAGAGAGCTGACAGGCAACGGGGGGTGCCAGGCTGGGCAGCGTGAAAGGACAGGTTCTTCTCCCACCACCTAACCTAGGAACAAGCGAGGGAAGCGAGACCCATGACTGACTAAAGAGAGCAGGGGGTGGATGATTTAAAAGGCCATGAGCCATGCTGGTCTCATCAAAATCTGAACTCTATCATCTGCAAATTCAGGTCTATTTCTCTCTCTCCCCCCTCTGCCCTCCAAAACAGGACCCTGCCCTTCCCCACCTCAGATACGCCAACATACTTCAATTCTCTCTCCAGGCACAAGGCGAATGCCACAGCCCGGGCCCAGCCCTACAGCAGCAAACCACCTTCCACACACCATAAGGAGAACGAGAAGTGGCATCTCAGGAGGGAACAAGGGGCTCACTATTTGTGGGCCCTAAGCAGCAGGGAGACGGCTGTTCTGAAAGCCAGAGCACAGACCAGTGCAGGGCTGTTGGAACGGGGGGAAGAACACACAATGCAGGAGGCTGGTCTGTGGAGCAGTCACCAACAAGGTGATTCAAAGGCCAGGGCTCCCAGGAGCTGCTGGGAATTGCCAGACGCCTCTGCAGGGTCTGCATCCAGCCCAAGCTCTGCCTGAGGCACACTCAGACAAGCAGCACACCGCTATGCTAATGAGGGAAAACAGCTGCCAAGCCCCCGCTCTGTTCTGCTGTCCCTGGGGAGGGTGCAGCATGGAGGATATCCTGGTTGCTCCCTTGAGCCCAGCATGCGACAGAGAGTGGCCTGCACTCAGGAGCTGTGTCTGCCAGAGGACAGCAGTCCCTGCTGCTGGCAGCAGAATGGGGACTGTTTCAAAGCAGCACCAGAGACCTCACTCACCACATCAAAGGCACATGGAGCTAGATTGTATGCACCGTACTGGAAACCTCCCCACCAGCTTTGTCTGGCATGTGGGCTTCACACACGACAGACACCTGGTGCTAGACGACTAGGCACAGTGCTGGGGTCTAGTCCCGAGCCCACCGCAGACAGAGATCTTGGGCAAGTCATGCCTCACCCCTGTGCCTCAGTTTCCCCATAAGTGAACTGGTGGGGACACTGAATCCTCTCCCAGGGTGACAGCAGAGCACTGGACTGGCAGTGCCATTCTGTCCCTCACTCTGCCACTGACCTGCTGTGACCTTGGGCAAGTCCCTTCCTCTTGGAGTGTCAATCACACTGGGCACCCCGCAGCAGGGAGCAGTGGCCCCTGGGAATTAGCGAGCACCAAGCATTGCCTGGGCCCTAGGACCAGCAGCGGAGACTCCTCCAGGCAGCTCACCGCTCTGCTCCCTGCTCCTTCCCTTTGGAAATAAAATCTCCCGCTGCAGCTGCTGCAATCGCCCAGTGCTTCGGAGCCAGCTCGCAACGGCCTTCGCAGGGCTGTGCTGCCCACTAGTGGTATGATGGGGGAACAACATGCCATTCAGAAATTTCCTCCTTCCTCCACCCCACCCCCTGCTACGCGGACCAATCGGCTTGCCCCTGCCAGCCAGGCTCCGCCTCCGTGCTTGCCGGCTGCTGGTAAATAGCGGCCCCAGCAGTGGGCGGGCGTGACTCCGCCAGGACTCTGGGAAGGGCTCTGCCAGGCCAC
This sequence comes from Lepidochelys olivacea, assembly GCF_965140295.1. Taxonomy (NCBI): domain Eukaryota; kingdom Metazoa; phylum Chordata; order Testudines; family Cheloniidae; genus Lepidochelys; species Lepidochelys olivacea. The sequence continues at coordinate 51,794,608 of NC_140417.1, forward strand.
AACCCAGCTCCCGCTCACTGCTCGGTTGCTCCGCAGCTGGGCTCCTGGCTGGGGCGTGCCACAGGGCTCAGCCAGGAGGCGAGCACTGACTCATGGAAACTTTGGGCTCCAGGGACCCAGGCTCAGAGACAGGGACTCTGATGTTCTCAGGAGCTCTGAAGCTAGTCCCCGGCTTGCATCTGCCCCTCTGCCAGGACCCATGGGAGGTTGCCCTAAGCCCCAGTGAAGCAGGATGGGGCTAGGCTATTTTTCTTTAATTCTTTTTAAACCTTGGACCCTTCCTTGGGACTCATCTCCTGCCTGTGTGTCCTGGACTGTCAAAGAATTGCCTGGCGATCAAGAACACCCCATCAATAGCTCTCCTTGCTGAGCAGTACTCCCTGGTGAGCTGATGCTGCAGCGTGCTCACTCTAACGCTGCCTGGCAAGCCTTTGCTCAGGCCAGACTTAACCTGGCATAGCACCTCTCCATGCTGCTGGGTGCTCAGCAGGACCCTATGGCCACATGACGAACACACAGGCATTGGCCCACACTCTCTGGAAATGCCTGGGAAAGCTGCTAGCGATCCTAGAGCTGTGTGTTCAAGGCAACTTCTTAAACACGTCAGCCATCCCCCACAGATGCCCCCATGTTTGCATATGCACCTTGGACCTTCTGAGCTGTGCCAAGCAAGGTCTCCAGCAGGTGCCAGTTGCACTGCCTCCCACAGCTACCACCTTGGATCTCAGCCACAATGCCCTCTTCCAGCTTCACAACCATATGCTGGCAGCCTTACCACGCCTCCAGGCCCTCCGCATCAATCACAATCGCATCATAGACCTCTTGCCACAGGCGTTCCACAATGCCACAGACCTGAGACACCTGGACATGTCCTCCAATTACCTGCATGCCATTGAGAAGCACTACTTCGAAGCACTTTAAAGAGGAGCTCCTGCTCTACAACAACTGGATTGTACAGGTAGATGAACAAGCCTTCCTCAGGCTAAGCAGCTTGCAGAAGGTCTACCTAAGTTGGAATAACATAACCCAATTCCCCTTCAGCTCCACGCAGGGGCTTAGCCACCCTAACCTGATGACCCTGGACCTCTCCACCAATAACCTGAGCAGAATCCCCATTGAGGAGGTCACAGCCTTGCCTGTGTACATGAGAAATGGCTTGTATCTCCACAACAATCCAGTGCGGTGTGACTGCTCACTCTTCCAGATGTTCAAGCAGTGGCAGCAGCGGCACCTCAGCTTGGTGCAGGATTTCCTAGAGGAACAGACGTGTATGGCGTTCGACAACATGACACGATCCTTAGTCAAGTTCCTCAAGTACAACAAGATCTTTGAGAACTGCTCCCTGAGCCAGGGCTCCCCTGGTGCCTCAGACATGCATGCCACAGTGCTCGTAGGAGAGACTCTGCTGATCAACTGCAACACGAGCATGCCTGACACATCTGTCACCTGCATGTGGATCTCACCCCGACACGAGCCCATCATGCACCCTGGCAACGGTAATCGCACACTTGAAGTTTACCACAACGGGAGCCTGAAGATCATCGCAGCCAAGCCATGGCACTCTGGGGTGTATGTGTGCATGGCTATCAGCAAGCACCACCAGCTCAACAAGACACACGAGATCAACGTGACCATCCATTACCCCATGCTGGATGGGGAGTCCTTCAGTACCAGCATCACAACCCTCCTTGGGTGCATAGAATCATAGAATATCAGGGTTGGAAAGGACCTCAGGAGGTCATCTAGTCCAACCCCCTGCTCAAAAGCAGGACCTATCCCCAAATAAATCATCCCAACCAGGGCTTTGCCAAGCCTGACCTTAAAAACTTCTAAGGAAGGAAATTCTACCACCTCCCTAGGTAACGTATTCCAGTGTTTCACCACCCTCCTAGAGAAAAAGTTTTTCCTAATATCCAACCTAAACCTCCCCCACTGCAACTTGAGACCATTACTCCTTGTCCTGTCCTCTTCTACCACTGAGAATAGTCTAGAACCATCCTCTCTGGAACCACCTCTCAGGTAGTTGAAAGCAGCTATCAAATCCCCCCTCATTCTTCTCTTCTGAAGACTAAACAATCCCAGTTCCCTCAGCCTCTCCTCATAAGTCATGTGTTCCAGACCCCTAATCATTTTTGTTGCCCTTCGCTGGACTCTTTCCAATTTATCCACATCCTTCTTGTAGTGTGGGGCCCAAAACTGGACACAGTACTCCAGATGAGGCCTCACCAATGTCGAATAGAGGGGGATGATCACGTCCCTCGATCTGCTCGCTATGCCCCTACTTATACATAGTGAGCCTTGTGCTAGTCCTCATGTACCTGTACCTCACTCAGTGCTACTGCTTCCAGTGCTGCAAGAAAGCCGTTGCTCCTAGCCCTCCCCAGGAATGCAGCGCTCAATCCTCCATCCTGAGCACCACCCCCCCAGCCCCAGCTGGGCCCAGCCGGAAGATCAGCACCAGCAAGCACGTGGTGTTCCTTTAGTCCATCAAGGAAGCGCACAATGGTAAGATCAGGCTGGCTGCCAGCGAGGAAGACACCAAGAATCCTAAGCTCCTGCAGCTCAAGTCAGACTCAGAATCTATTAGTTCCATCTTCTCAGATACTCCCATCATGTCCTAGGAAGTAGGCGGGCTGGGGACCAGAAATGGGGGGCAGTCTCCCAGGAGACAAAATTGGTGTGTGTGGGGTTGCTAGCAGTCACTGCTGGGGAGGGAGAAAGGGGCACCATGCGGAGATGCAATCTGCCGTGCAGAAGAGCTGCATTTTCTTATATTTGTTACTCCCAGAGGGAGGATTATGATGCATCCTTATCAGGCTCCAGCTACTTCCAGGCTCCACTGTCACATTGTAAAACAATCCAGGAGGGAGAGAAGATCAGAATATCTCCCAAGACTGCAGTCTGATGGCGTCGGCCTCTCCTCTTCATTGTGGTTAAAGGCAGGCAGGTCACCCAAAAACAAAGCTAGCTTTTATGAGATCAAATGCTCTTTGAAGGATCACAAGTGACTGCATCCTGTTCTGCACCACCCAGACAATATGGTATAGCAGAGGGTTCTCCTCACTTTAGATTATTGGCAATGGAACAGGGACAATTTCCTCCAAGTGCTGTCCAGTGGCTGATTCAAGAGAAGCCCACTGGGTAGCTCCTAGCTCTCCTGAGCAGCCAGTCTGGTTAGGACTGCAGCTTTGACCTTCAGGATGATGCACATTGGCTAATTAACATCCTTACAGATCTGTCTTTCTAGAACATCCTAGCAATGGCACAAGAATGGGCGATCCTTCTGCCTCCTCCCTCTCCCGCTCCCCCCCCCCATTCATGTGTCCAACACTGGGCACAGGGAAACATGCATGGCTGAGCCCTCCACTTCCAGCCAGCCCTGGACTTCCTTGAATAGTGCACTGCAGGGTTCAGCACTATCCTGGGCAAGGCTGAGCCTGACTTGACCACTTGCCCTCTGGGCATGTGCGGAGAGCACCGTAAGTGCTGGAGACTGTCAGCTAGACTTTTGCTTGACCTAGCTTAGAGAGTTGTTTGCTTTAATTACAAAGCCACATGGCCAGCCCCTTGTACTGAGCTTCTTTCTTGAGAGCTCCCCTCCAGCGTGTAGTCTCCAATAGCACTGGGGCACCTGCATTACTACACTAGAATTCTGCTAGCTCAGGACAGTAGCAGCAGCAAACAAGCCAGTACGGGCTATATGCCCTATAGGCCTAAAGAAGGAGAGTAGCATGCTCCATCCCCCAGAGCACAGGGGTAAGGAGGACATTCTCCTGGCACAGGCTGATGCTGCCTACTACGTACAACTAACGCACTGTCAGCTCCTTCAACCAGCTGGCCCTAGATTTAGGTAAGTGCTGCCTAGTTTGTGTGTGGTCCTAATGAGGATGGGAATTTCACTCCGATCTTCACTAGACAAAGCCATTCAGCAAAGTAAACAATGCAATTACTCCCCTCCTCTGCTACACACAAGCAGCTGTAAGTAGTTGAGTTCAGGAATGTAATAGATGATGATTGTGCATAGTGTGATACTAATGACCCAACCCTGCACTGCTCCGTGCTCTCTCTGTAACAGAGAAGGAGCAGTTCCTACACACACCATCTCCTCCCTGGGTGCTCTCTCCTTGAGCAGAGCAGACCTGCTGCTAGGCTGTTTAGGTAACAACCCAACAGTGTATCCAGGATTGGGACTAAAACCATCTCTCACTTTCTTGCACCATAAATTCTCTAGTTACACTGGAATAAAAAATGCCTATTTTTTTTAACTCAACTCGGTCCAAGAGTCTCTTTGCCCTTGTGTGGGGCCTGGAATGGAGTCCACCTCAGCCTGTCCCCAACACCCCTGGTATCTGTCAGCAGGACAGACCTCTCCACCCAGGACCACTGCCCAAGTCCTGTCCTAACAGAGGGGACTGGCATTCCTTCTGCCCCTGCACAGGGGGCCAGGACATCGCTCCCTGACAGCAGCCTCAACATCTGGCTAGGTGCTGCCATCAGACGAGATTTAGGTTTGCCTCCAAGCAGCAGGGGTGTCAGTGGGCAATGCCAGAGCTGTTCAAAGGGAGCCTGCTGCACAAGCAGCACACAGACAGGTGCCAGCCAGGTTAACAGAGCATGGCTCTGCAGAGCAAGCAGGAGCAGGGGCACCAGGTGAATGGGAACACTGCTGCACTGGCCAGTCCTAGGAGGTTGCATGGAGAGTTATGCAGAGCAGGAACAGCCTTCTCCACAGCAGGCTCCAGCAGCCTCTCTCTCCATGGACTTTGATGGCACACCCAGGCATGCAGTGAGCTGCATTAAATGCCCATGCAGAGGTGCCACAGGCTTACACAGCTAACAGGATGTGAACCAAGCCTGTGCGAGATGCAGGCAGCGTGGGGCTGCAGGCGCAGGAGCCAGTGCTGGCCTGCCCAGCGTATGCCCAGCCACCCAGCTGAGAGAAGCAGCAGCACATCCGGCAGAGTAACCCAGTGAGGGCCAGCCTGGCCCTGGGGAGAAGCTAATGGAGCTGTGGCTGGGAACTCCCACTGTCCCAGAAAGCCCCACACACAGTGCTGGCTCACAACTCTGCTCCCTCGCTAGCCATGGGATCTGGCTCTGAACTCTGCAGGCAGGCAGGAGCAGCACAGCCACTGGGGGTGGGGTGGGATGGGGTGGGGGAGAGCGCTGGGTCAGGTGCATGATGGGGGAGAGGGATCCCTCACAAACAGCCCCCAGGCTGGCAGTTTCTAACAGCCCCCCCCATTGAACACAAGTACCCAGAACTCAGGCAGCTCTGCACCACTCACACCCCACCCTTGCCAGCAGGTGGTGGGCAGCCACACAGCGGTTGGGCTGGGGCTCAGTGGCTCCGGGATCTCAGTCCAGCTCCGCGAGGGCCTGGATTCGCAGTGAGTGGAGTCAGCCACTCTCTGCAGAGCTGGGAGAGTCCCTGAGGCAGAAGCATATAGGGGGTAAGGGGCGAAGTACACACTGCAGCCCCCTTCATCTGGGAGTGGGGATACAGCCTCTGAGCTGCCAACCCCAGCTCTCAAACACCCTCCATCTCTGCAGGAGAGGAGCTCCTACATCACAGAGCCTAGGGAACCTGCCAGGGCAGAGGGGCTGTGCCAGAGGCCCATTAGGGCAGCCTAAGCCTGTGTCCTGATTCGCAGCCCCTGCTGGGATTCAGGACCCAAGGAGGCTGTGGAGGGCCCAGAGGACAGTGCTGAGGAAGCAAGGCCAGCTGGATGGATCTCTCCCCAGGAGCAGGGGGCAGCAGGGGTGTCTATATCCCCCAGAGCCCTGCTGATGGGAAGTAGCGGCAGCTCTGGGGGGGGGGGGGCGGGAAGCCAACACCAAACCTGTCTCAGCACATCCTGGGAGCTGGGGACTCCACACCTGGACCCTTCTGTCCCTGGCACCAAGGCCTGCCTGCTGAGGGGGCTGCAGAGCAGAGGCCTCCTGTGAGGGGAGCCGAGGCCTGGGAATGCCCCCCAGCTTCAGCCCCAGGAGAGCAGTGCTCCCACCCCCCCAGGGAGCAACAAACACAATCCAACCACTTGACTCTCCTCAATGCCCCAATCCCCCCACAACATCACTGAGCCCCTTGCCCCAACGCCCTCCACGCCATCCCTCCACAATACCCCAACCCCCTTCAACACCACCCGGAGCCCCCCGCCCCATCTCCCACAATGCCCCTCACCCCATCCCCCTTCAACGCCGCCATCCCCCTTCAACATTAACCTGAGCCCCCTGCCCCATCCACCCCGCCATCCTCCAACACCACCCTGAGTCCCCCATTCCCCCATATTCCCCCTCAATACCCCTATCCCCCCACACCAACTCCACCCTGTGCCCCCTGCCCCATCACTCCACAACACCCCAACATGCCCAGTACCCCTTCCCTACCTCAACACTCCTAGCACCCCATCCCTCTTCAACACCCCAAGCCTACGACTCCCCAATACCCCTCACCCCCCTTCAATATCACCCTGTGCCCCATCCCTCCACAACACCCCTAATACCCCCAGCACCCAATCCCTCTTCAACATCACCCCATGCTCCCTGCCCCATCCCTCCCCCCAACACCCCATGCCCCCATCCTTCCACAACGCACAACTCCCTTGTCCTGTACCCACGCATGCACGGCCTTGGGGCTGACACACTTGAGCAGGCCCCACAGCGTGCTGGCTCCCCCATGCCCCACCCACCACAGCTTGTGGGCCACAGGGCCAGTTACACTCCAGCTTCTACCAGCTGCAGAGAGCTCTGGCACCTGCCTGTCACCCCTCCACCAAGGGCAGGCCACCCCTATCCCCAAGTCCTGCCTGTCTATGCTGCTTCCCAAGTGGCATGCTAACCCAGAGCCCAGCTCCCTCATGCTGGGGAAGCGCGTCCCGAGGGGACTCACTCCGGAGTTCGCATTCACAGCCTGCTATGTCAACAAGCCTCGTCCCTTGCTGGGTGTGAAATGCCCTGTCCTGCTCTGGACCCCAGACACCTTCTGGGAGCTGTGTCCAGGACATAACAAGCTAGACATGCCTGAACACCTGCTTCCCGCACCCAAGGGCCCTGTCTGGTCTCATTAGCGCTCTGCTGCTGCTGGCTGACAGGCTCGTCCCAGCACACACAGCTGGCCGGAGGTGTGCATACATGGACACTGCATGAAAGACAGCCACGGTGCCAGCGGCTCTCAGTGCCAGCACGCACAGCAGGGGCAATGGTCAAACTCGGGCCCACAGCACAAATCCTCAGGAGAGCTAGGGAGCCTCACCTCCATTCCAGCCACAGCTGGGGAAAGGGGCAGTCCCAGCCGCAGCACATGGGCAGAGAACGCAGAGGTTGTGCTGTCCCTGGGGCTCTCATTTTTGGCGGAGGGGACTTTGACTGACTCCAGCACCCAGGAAGCCTTTCCACCACCGTGCATTTGAGGTGCCCAACATAACTCCTGCTCTGAGTGTCTGGCAGGGGATGCTGCAGGGGCCTGGAGGGGTGTAGACAGCAAGGCTGGGTTCATGCCTGCAACCCAGACAACTGCAGTCAGCTCCCAGACAACTGCACTGGGCAGCACAGCATGGGGAGGAGGTGACCAGCCCTCTGTGGAGAAAGAAGTGGTTCGGGACTACTTAGAAAAGCTGGACAAGCACAAGTCCATGGGGCTGGATGCGCTGCATCAGAGAGTGCTAAAGGAGTTGGCAGATGTGATTGCAGAGCCATTGGCCATTATCTTTGAAAACTCATGGCGATCGGGGGAGGTCCCAGAAGACTGGAAAAAGGCTAATATAGTGCCCATCTTTAAAAAAGGGAAGGAGGAGGATCCTGGGAACTACAGGCCAGTCAGCCTCACCTCAGTCCCTGGAAAAATCATGGAGCAGGTCCTCAAGGAATCAATTATGAAGCACTTAGAGGAGAGGAAAGTGATCAGGAACAGTCAGCATGGATTCACCAAGGGCAAGTCATGCCTGACTAATCTAATTGCCTTCTATGACGAGATAACGGGCTCTGTGGATGATGGGAAAGTGGTGGACGTGTTGTTCCTTGACTTTAGCAAAGCTTTTGACATGGTCTCCCCCAGTATTCTTGCCAGCAAGTTGAAGAAGTATGGGCTGGATGGACTATAAGGTGGATTATTTAGTCGGGGATCAGTCCTGCTTTGAGCAGGGGGTTGGATTAGATGACCTCCTGTGGTCCCTTCCAACCCTGATATTCTATGATTCATAGAATCATAGAATATCAGGGTTGGAAGGGACCCCAGAAGGTCATCTAGTCCAACCCCCTGCTCAAAGCAGGACCAATTCCCAGTCAAATCATCCCAGCCAGGGCTTTGTCAAGCCTGACCTTAAAAACCTCTAAGGAAGGAGATTCTACCACCTCCCTAGGTAATGCATTCCAGTGTTTCACCACCCTCTTAGTGAAAAGGTTTTTCCTAATATCCAATCTAAACCTCCCCCACTGCAACTTGAGACCATTACTCCTCGTTCTGTCATCTGCTACCATTGAGAACAGTCTAGAGCCATCCTCTTTGGAACCCCCTTTCAGGTAGTTGAAAGCAGCTATCAAATCCCCCCTCATTCTTCTCTTCTGCAGACTAAACAATCCCAGTTCCCTCAGCCTCTCCTCATAAGTCATGTGTTCCAGACCCCTAATCATTTTTGTTGCCCTTCGCTGGACTCTCTCCAATTTATCCACATCCTTCTTGAAGTGTGGGGCCCAAAACTGGACACAGTACTCCAGATGAGGCCTCACCAATGTCGAATAGAGGGGAACGATCACGTCCCTCGATCTGCTCGCTATGCCCCTACTTATACATCCCAAAATGCCATTAGCCTTCTTGGCAACAAGGGCACACTGCTGACTCATATCCAGCTTCTCGTCCACTGTCACCCCTAGGTCCTTTTCTGCAGAACTGCTGCCTAGCCATTCGGTCCCTAGTCTGTAGCTGTGCATTGGGTTCTTCCGTCCTAAGTGCAGGACCCTGCACTTATCCTTATTGCTCGGGCATGTAGGAATGATATCAGGAGGGCCAAATCGCACCTGGAGCTGCAGCTAGCCAGAGATGTCAAGAGTAACAAGAAGGGTTTCTTCAGGTATGTTGGCAACAAGAAGAAAGCCAAGGAATGTGTGGGCCCCTTACTGAATGAGGGAGGCAACCTAGTGACAGAGGATGTGGAAAAAGCTAATGTACTCAATGCTTTTTTTGCCTCTGTTTTCACTAACAAGCTCAGCTCCCAGACTGCTGCGCTGGGCATCACAAAATGGGGAAGAGATGGCCAGCCCTCTGTGGAGATAGAGGTGGTTAGGGACTATTTCGAAAAGCTGGACGTGCACAAGTCCATGGGGTCGGACGAGTTGCATCCGAGAGTGCTGAAGGAATTGGCGGCTGTGATTGCAGAGTCATTGGCCATTATCTTTGAAAACTCGTGGCGAACCGGGGAAGTCCCGGATGACTGGAAAAAGGCTAATGTAGTGCCAATCTTTAAAAAAGGGAAGAAGGAAGATCCTGGGAACTACAGACCAGTCAGCCTCACCTCAGTCCCTGGAAAAATCATGGAGCAGGTCCTCAAAGAATCAATCCTGAAGCACTTGCATGAGAGGAAAGTGATCAGGAACAGCCAGCATGGATTCACCAAGGGAAGGTCATGCCTGACTAATCTAATCGCCTTTTATGATGAGATTACTGGTTCTGTGGATGAAGGGAAAGCAGTGGATGTATTGTTTCTTGACTTTAGCAAAGCTTTTGACACGGTCTCCCATAGTATTCTTGTCAGCAAGTTAAGGAAGTATGGGCTGGATGAATGCACTATAAGGTGGGTAGAAAGCTGGCTAAATTGTCGGGCTCAACGGGTAGTGATCAATGGCTCCATGTCTAGTTGGCAGCCGGTATCAAGTGGAGTGCCCCAAGGGTCGGTCCTGGGGCCGGTTTTATTCAATATCTTCATAAATGATCTGGAGGATGGTGTGGATTGCACCCTCAGCAAATTTGCGGATGATACTAAACTGGGAGGAGTGGTAGATACGCTGGAGGGGAGGAATAGGATACAGAAGGACCTAGACCAATTGGAAGATTGGGCCAAAAGGAATCTGATGAGGTTCAATAAGGATAAGTGCAGGGTCCTGCACTTAGGACGGAAGAACCCAATGCACAGCTACAGACTAGGGACCGAATGGCTAGGCAGCAGTTCTGCAGAAAAGGACCTAGGGGTGACAGTGGACGAGAAGCTGGATATGAGTCAGCAGTGTGCCCTTGTTGCCAAGAAGGCTAATGGCATTTTGGGATGTATAAGTAGGGGCACAGAGAGCAGATCGAGGGACGTGATCGTTCCCCTCTATTCGACATTGGTGAGGCCTCATCTGGAGTACTGTGTCCAGTTTTGGGCCCCACACTTCAAGAAGGATGTGGATAAATTGGAGAGAGTCCAGCGAAGGGCAACAAAAATGATTAGGGGACTGGAACACATGAGTTATGAGGAGAGGCTGAGGGAGCTGGGATTGTTTAGCCTGCAGAAGAGAAGAATGAGGGGGGATTTGATAGCTGCTTTCAACTACCTGAAAGGGGGTTCCAAAGAGGATGGCTGTAGACTGTTCTCAATGGTAGCAGATGACAGAACGAGGAGTAATGGTCTCAAGTTGCAGTGGGGGAGGTTTAGATTGGATATTAGGAAAAACTTTTTCACTAAGAGAGTGGTGAAACACTGGAATGCGTTACCTAGGGAGGAGGTAGAATCTCCTTCCTTAGAGGTTTTTAAGGTCAGACTTGACAAAGCCCTGGCTGGGATGATTTAACTGGGAATTGGTCCTGTTTTGAGCAGGGGGTTGGACTAGATGACCTTCTGGGGTCCCTTCCAACCCTGATATTCTATGATTCTATGATTCTATGAGAGGAGACTAGGGGAGCAAGGGTCCTACAGCAGATCATAGAATCATAGAATATCAGGGTTGGAAGGGACCTCAGAAGGTCATCTACTCCAACCCCCTGCTCAAAAGCAGGACCAATCCCCAGTTAAATCATCCCAGCCAGGGCTTTGTCAAGCCTGACCTTAAAAACCTCTAAGGAAGGAGATTCTACCACCTCCCTAGGTAACGCATTCCAGTGTTTCACCACCCTCCTAGTGAAAAAGTTTTTCCTAATATCCAACCTAAATCTCCCCCACTGCAACTTGAGACCATTACTCCTTGTCCTGTCCTCTTCTACCACTGAGAATAGTCTAGAACCATCCTCTCCGGAACCACCTCTCAGGTAGTTGAAAGCAGCTATCAAATCCCCCCTTATTCTTCTCTTCTGAAGACTAAACAATCCCAGTTCCCACAGCCTATCCTCATAAGTCATGTGTTCCAGACCCCTAATCATTTTTGTTGCCCTTTGCTGGACTCTCTCCAATTTATCCACATCCTTCTTGAAGTGTGGGGCCCAATACTGGACACAGTACTCCAGATGAGGCCTCACCAATGTCGAATAGAGGGGAATGATCACGTCCCTCGATCTGCTGGCTATGCCCCTACTTATACATCCCAAAATGCCATTGGCCTTCTTGGCAACAAGGGCACACTGCTGACTCAGATCCAGCTTCTCGTCCACTGTCACCCCTAGGTCCTTTTCTGCAGAACTGCTGCCTAGCCATTCGGTCCCTAGTCTGTTGCGGTGCATTGGGTTCTTCTGTCCTAAGTGCAGGACCCTGCACTTATCCTTATTGAACCTCATCGGATTTCTTTTGGCCCAATCCTCCAATTTGTCTAGGTCCCTCTGTATCCTATCCCTGCCCTCCAGCGTATCTACCACTCCTCCTAGTTTAGTATCATCCACAAATTTGCTGAGGGTGCAATCCACACCATCCTCCAGATCATTTATGAAGATATTGAACAAAACCGGCTCCAGGACTGACCCCTGGGGCACTCCACTTGACACCAGCTGCCAACTAGACATGGAGCCATTGATCACTACCCGTTGAGCCCGACAATCTAGCCAACTTTCTACCCACCTTATAGTGCATTCATCCAGCCCATACTTCTTTAACTTGCTGACAAGAATACTGTGGGAGACCGTGTCAAAAGCTTTGCTAAAGTCAAGGAACAACACGTCCACCGCTTTCCCTTCACCCACAGAACCAGTAATCTCATCATAGAAGGCGATTAGATTAGTCAGACATGACCTTCCCTTGGTGAATCCATGCTGACTGTTCCTGATCACTTTCCTCCCATGTAAGTGCTCCCAGCACAGTACCCAGATGGCATGTCTTAGTCCTGACTGTTCTGTCGGGGGGGAGGGGGAAGAGGGGTGCTTTGCAGTTCTGTGGGGTGGAGAGGACTCACCCTGTCTCCTGCCCAACAAGGCTTTGCTCCAGTTTGTGCTTTCCCTGTGCTCTGGTCTCCCCACTGCTGCTGGACATCTCTTTGGAGGAGCAGAGAACTGAGGTGGGAGCCCCCGGAGCCTATGCGAGGAGACTGCTCCCTCCCAAGCAGTGGAGTTAAATGGGTGAGAAGAGCCCAGACAAGAATCCCTCCCTGTCTCAAGTAATGAGATTTCACTGTCTGCCCCCACCCCCAGCTGGCTGGGCAGAGCAGGGCCGGGCCAGCCATGGAAGAAACAAGGAGACCAAGGTTATTTCAATCACACATACTCCTTCAGGCCAGCCTCCCCCATCACAGGCCCCTTGAATTACTGATGGGCGCGCCACCTTTGACCCTCTGACCAGGCGCTGCCCTCAGTGTAAGGAGGTGATGCAGTGCAGGGTCCCAGGCTTGCATCCCTGCAGGATTCCAGTGGGACCCAAACTCCCTCGCGCCTGCCTCAGGGAGCCTGGCCTGGTGGGATGCAGGGCTGTGCCCTGAGAAGGAGCCACCTGATCAGGGCCCTGCCTGGAATGCTCGGCATTTCAGGTCCTAGCTGCTAGGTCACTATGGTACATTGGGAGCTGCCACCCCTGACCATGCTCAGGGAGAGCACACATGCCCACTGAGCTACTGCTGCTGTGTGGGCTGGATCCATGACACAAAGGGCTGTGCCCCATTCTGCCTGTTCTTGGGCAGACACCACAGCCAGGGCTGTGTACAGCAGTGCAGGGTATCAAACTTGTCCTGAGTCCATGCAAAATTCTGCCAGGCCTGCACTTGCCAGCAAACTGCCAACACAGCCTGGATACCTGCTCCTGCCACTCACTTGTCCCAGGTTGGGAGAGAGAGGCCCTGAGCCACCTCCTCTGAGTCCTGCACAGCTCAGCTGGCCAAGTGGCTCTGCACCCACTCAGTTAGTAGGATGCCAGCACAGCACAGAGGAGCAGAGAGTGGGACACAGGCACTGGGGCTAATGCAACTCCCAGTGTCATAGAATATCAGGGTTGGAAGGGACCTCAGGAGGTCATCTAGTCCAACCCCCTGCTCAAAGCAGGACCAATCCCCAACTTTTGCCCCAGATCCCTAAATGGCCCCCTCAAGGATTGAACTCACAACCCTGGGATTAGCAGGCCAATGCTCAAACCACTGAGCGATCCCTCCCCCCAGTCAGTAGGTGTTGGGCACCACTCATTTCCCCAGCTCGACAGGGCCTTTGGCTGAGCCATGTGGGTCCTGATCTTCACCAAGCACTTACTGCTCTTGCTACCCACCACCAAAGCAAAGGCAGCTGGGTTGCTGGAAGGAGATTACCCCTCACTGGCATTTAGAGAGCACTTGCCACTCTCCCACGAGTCGGTAACCTCAGCACCACCAGGGACTACAGCCAGGCTAGAGCAGTCACCCCAACACCAAGGGAGCAGCCCAGCTCCTGGCAGCCAGCTAGCCCATTTGCAGAGCCCTGGCAGGCCTGGCACCCACAGCACATTACCTCAGGCTGGGGCCAGGCTAGTTTTAGGGGTCTGGGCAATGGGGCTTTTACTCCACAGCCTATTCTGAGATGTGCCTTGTGCACTATGATTATCCAGGTGGGCTCCCCATCCTATAAGGCATGAATCTGTAATTATGGTTGCGTTGTGGGTGGGTGGAAGAAAAGGAACTCCTTCTCACAGCTCATCTGGTTTCATCCACCATATGAGAGAGGCTCTGACTTTTGGTGGGACTGTTACCCTGTCATTCATCTTGTCCTTGTCCAGTGTGTAAACTGACTGAAGCCAGGCCCACAGGCAACAAAGGTGGAGTCTGACGAACGATGTCACACATATACATGTCACCATGCAGCCTAGTAGGGAAAGGCAGATCCTGATTGTGGCAAGAGATAAGAGGGTGACTTGGTTTATCAGACCGTTCAAAGCCTGAACTCTGTCTATAGGCAGGTAGGTAGGCTTCTCCTGAGGATGTCTCTAGGGTCGCTCCTATGAAATCTATAGTCAGAGTCAAAGTGAGAATTTCTTTGTTTACACAGATCCCCAGTGATCCCAGAAGGTGGAGCAAGAACAGGGTAGCCAACCAGGCCGCCTGGCTTGAGCTGCCCATTAGTAGCCAATTGTTCATATACACGAAAACAGTGCAGCCACTGTATCTCATCTGGGCTGCCACCATTGAGAAGACTCTTGCAAAGACCCTAAGTGCTGTTGTCAGCCCAAATGTGAGTGCTCTGAACTGACAGTGCTCTTGCCTTACCATGAATCTGAGAAACCTTCTATGGGATTAGTGAAAATCCACATGAAAGTAAGGATCTTTCATGTTGCGGGCCACGAACCGCAGGAGGGAATTACGGATGCCAATGTTGCCATGCAAAATTTTGATTTGTGAATAAAGACATTTAGGTGGGATAGATCAAGAACTGGTCTCTATCCTCCATTTTGGGGGGAACTCAAATATGGGGAGTAGAACTCCTTCCCTTGATGTTGGGGTGGCACCTGCTCTTCCGCCTATCTCGGAAAGAGGAAGATCCCACCTCCTGATGAAGGTGTTGAGAGTGGTGTCACTGTGGAGGATGTGGGAGAGATAACCTCATCAGCACTATTCTTTTTGGGAGACAAATCTGAAGTACTGTCCCTGTCACTAGAACAGGTTTTAGAACAAACTGATAAATTAAACAGTAATAAATCACCAGGACCAGATGGGATTCACCCAAGAGTTTTAAATGAACTCAAATATGAAATTACAGAACTAACTGTGGTATGTAACCTATCACTTGAACCAATTACTGGAAAGTAGCTAATGTAATGCTGATTTTTAAAAAGACTCCAGAGGCAATCCTGGCAATTACAGGCCAGTAAGCCTAACTTCTGTACCTGGCACATTGGTAGAAACAATAGTAAAGAACAGAATTATCAGACATGTAGATGAACATGATTTTTTGGGGAAGAGTCAACATGATTTTTGTAAAGGGAAATCATGCCTCATCAATCTATTAGAATTCTTTGTGTGTGTCAATAAGCATGCAAATAAGGGTGATCCAGTGGATAAAGTGCATCTTCAGAAAGCCTTTGACAAAAACCCTCACCAAAGTCACTTAAGGAAACTGAGCAATAACGGGATAACAGAGAAGGTCCCCTCATCGATCAGTAACTGGTTAAAAAACAGGAAACAAAGGGTAGGAATAAATGGTCAGTTTTCACAATGGACAGAGGTAAACAGTGGGGTCCCCCAGGTACCTATACTGGACCTGTCCTGCTCAACATATTCATTAGTGAACTGGAAAAGGAAGTGAACAGTGAAGTCCCAAAGTTTGCAGATGATACAAAATTACTCAAGATAGTCAAGCTGACTGAACAGTTACAAAGGGATTTCACAAAACTGGGTCAGAAAATGGCAGATGAAATTCAGTGTTGATAATTGCAAAGCAATGCACACTGGAAAAAATAATCCCAACTACACATATATAACGATGGACTCTAAATTAGCTATTACCACTCAAGAAAGATCTTGGGAGTCGTCATGGATAGCTCTCTGAAAACTTCAGCTCAAAGTGCAGCAGCAGTCAAACAGGCTAACAGAATGCTAGAAACTATTAGGAAAAGTATAGAAAACCAGAAAATATCCTAAAGCCACTATATAAAAACATGGCACGCCCACACCTGGAATAATGTTCTGGTTGCCCCATCTCAAAAAAGATGTAATGGAACTGGAAAAGGTTCAGAGAAGGGCAATGGAACAGCTTCCATACAAGGAGAGACTAAAAAGATTAGCACTATTCAGCTTAGAAAGAAGATGACTAAGGGATGATATGATAGAATGGTGCGGAAAAAGTAAAAAGAGAAGTGTTATTTACCCTTTCCCACAATACTAAAAACCAGGGGTCACCCAATTAAATGAATAGGCAGCAAGTTTAATACAAACAAGAGTAAGTACTTTTTCACACAATGCACAAATTAACCTGTGGAACTCATTGCTATTGAATGTTGTAAAAGCCAAAAGTATGACTGGGTTCAAAAGAGATCTAGATAAATTCAGGGAGGATAGGTCCATTAATGGCTATTAGCCAAGGTGGTCAGGGATGTAACCCCTTATTCAGGGGGAAATAAATGTCTGCCAGAAGCAAGAAAGAGAACACAGGGGTGGCTCTCTCCAAAATTGCCTTGCTCTGTTCACTCCCCCTAAAGCTCTGTTACTACCCTCAGTTGGAGACAGGACACTGGGCATAGCATCAATAATGGTGTGCAGTCTTTGAGCATTCCATCCAAAGAAAACCTTAGCTAGCGGGTGGGGCTGAGCAGTGGCCGTAGAGGTGGAAGAAGCCATGTACTAGGGTCTCAGAACTCTTTGTTTGAGTGGTGGCTCATAAGGGCACTAGTGCTGAAAGGTCTGTGGGGGAAAGTCTGGGCCTGTAAGTTTGCTTGTGGTGTCTTCTCTTCGGGGATGAGGTGTAAATACCTAGGAAGCAGAGGATTGTCTTTGAGTCCTTAAGAGAGCCTACTGACCTCTCATTGAAGAGGTCAGACTTGTCAAAGGGAAGGTCCTGAATGGTATGCTGAACCTTCCTGGGGAACCCCCAAAAATGCAGCCACAATTCATGCCTCATGACTACAGCTGTGGTGATGGCTCTCCACTGCCTCTTGGAGTGATGTCTTAGCCACCAATCTGCCTTCATCAATGCGGGCTTGGAACTGAGCCCTGTCTTCCTAAGGAAGTTTGTCTCTGAATTCCAGAAATTTAGAATAATTTACAAAGTCATACTTTGTTAATACCTGGTAGTTAGCAACACTGAATTGGAGAGTAGCTGATGAAAATATTTTCCTCCCAAGAGGTCAAGATATTTAGCACCCTTGTCAGTTGGGGTAGTCTTGGGGTGCTGTGCTCTGGACCTCCCTGTAGCTGCCTGCAACACTCAGGAGTTGGCCACTGTAAATAGATCTCTGCCCCTTTAGCTGGCATGAAATATCTATTTTCAGTCCTCTTTGGGGTAGGGACACAGGAGGCAGGGATGTGCCACACAGACCTGGTGGGTTCCAAAATGGTCTCATTCACTGGGAGGACCATCCTAGTAAGGCCAGAGTGCTGAAGGATGTTCAATAGACTATGCTGTGTATCCTGGACCTCCTCCAGATATATCTAAAGCTCGCTTGCTGCCCTCTGTAACAGCTCCTGGTACTGCCTGTGATCGATGGAGAGGCAAGGGGAGGATGGAGCTATTACCGTATCCAGTGAAGAAGCTGACACCCCTCAGCCTCCTGTGTCCCTCCTATGGGTTCTGTCTGGGCTCATTTCCCTCACGGGGAGGCTCGTCTGGAGCACTGGATTTGCACAATGAAAAGGTAGCGTCCTGCTCTACCAGTAGTGCCATCTGTAGCAGTGGAAGAAGGCTCCAGCTTGTGGACGTGGAAAGGGAAGACTCTTTTCTTTGATGTGGGGTTTTTGAGGGTAGAGATGTCTCTAAGTACCACTGAGCCACATAGAAGAGGAGATTGTGGATAGGGCAGAGCAAAAATATCCTGTGAGATAAAGGCTTCAGTCCCTTATGGTATTTGGGGAGCCCTAGGGAGGGGACTATCAGATCTGGGGTGTCCAGTGATCTGGTGCTAAGAGGATCCCACACAGAGTGAAGTCCAGTATGGCACTCCAGACCAGACAGTATCGATCTTTTGATCTGTGGGACGAAACCAGGACTGATACCATTGGATCCTTCTTCCTTCACACCTTGGACAGAAGATTTGTGTGGGCCTAATTCCTTAGGACCCTCAAATGAGGATTCACCTGAATCCGACCGTGAAGGGGAGGGATGCTCTCTCTTAGAAGCAGATCTGGACAGGGACCTGTCCTTATGCTTATATTCATGTCCCCTACCCTTGGGAGAGGGTTTCTTAAGATTAAGTGTTTTGGCCTCTACTCTGGAGCTCATGCTCAGAGGGGCGTTGCTCACAGTCTGAGGCTGGTATATGGGGAGTCTCCCCAGCCTGGATTCAAATAGAGCCGTGTGACATTATTGACTTGAACTTGGACCGTATAGAACATTGTTGCAACCAAGGTCCTGTAGTGGCACCAAATCTTGTATAAAGGGGGTCAAATAAGGTGTCTAAGACAAGGTAATTGTTTGCTGGTTATGATTATGCTATCTGTATGCATGTATCATTTTTGTGTTTTTGTATTTGTTATAAGTATTGGCTCTATACTGTCTGTATTTCAAACTTGTGCTATGCTTCTGAGTGACACCCCAGACAAGTTGGTATCAGCTCTGCCTAGCCTGCTTGATGGCCCATTAAGGACCATCAGCTATACAACTGACCCATTGAGAGAAGGCAGATACACCTTGTGACTCAGCAAGGTGTGCAGGGACATGCCTATGGTCAGAACTCTTGAGGTTTTTCCAGGTCACGTGATGGACAGCTTGTCTTTGGAACAAAGAAAGCAGAAACCACATGGCAAGAGAATATAAAAAGCTGCTGCAGCTCCTCCATCTTGTCTTCAATCCTGCTTCTTACCTCTGGAGGGACTTTGCTACACAGAAACTTTGAACTGTGGATGTACTCCAGAAACTTGATTTGAACCTGCAGTTTATTCTATCATTGCTGCAAGCCTGAACCAAGAACTTTGCCATTACTGTATGTAATTGATTCCATTTAACCAATTCCAGCTCTCATCTATATTTCTTTCCTTTTATGAATAAACCTTTAGATTTTAGATTCTAAAGGATTGGCAACAGCGTGATTTGTGGGCAAGATCTGATTTGTATATTGACCTGGGTCTGGGGCTTGGTCTTTTGGGATCGAGAGAACCTTTTTTCTTTTACTGGGGTATTGGTTTTCATAATGAGTGGCTCTGGTGGTGATACTGGGAAACTGGAGTGTCTAAGGGAATTGCTTGTGTGACTTGTGGTTAGCCAGTGGGGTAAAACCAAAGTCTTCTCTGTCTGGCTGGTTTGGTTTCCCTTGCTGTGCACAGAAACCCCAGAGTGGTGCAAGCAAAGGCCAGGGAGTTAGGGTGCAGCTGTGGAGTCGCCTCTGCAATCCACCTCCTGGGCAGGGCAGGGCAAGATGCCACAGCCCAGCAAGCAGCGTGTCTGGCTAAGTCCTGCAGGGGGCACTGAGTGATCTGCTACACCACCCAAGTCCCCTGAAATGCTGTGCCACAGAGACCCCCAGCTGGGGCCAGTGCTGGGCGCACCAACAGCCCTGCCACCTGGAGGGGAAAGGGGACCTGTTCACCACCCTTCCAGGATTCCCATGGCAGAGCTGCCAGGCAGGTACCCCCAGCCCATCTCCATGCCGGGATGGCACTGCCATGCCCAGAGACACCCCTAGGGGCACTGCTCTATTTCTCAGGGAACTTGCGTAAGGGACATAGTATAACTTGTGCCCCATCACATAGGTGCCAGAAATCCAGCCAGAGTCAGGAACAAGAGTCCAGGGGAATGAGAAAACCAGCAACCCCAGCCTGCCTGCAGGTGGGGTGAGCGCCCAGACCCACGGTCTCTGGGCAGCCCATTTGCAGGGGGAAGGAAGGAGGGGGTGGAGGTGCAAGCACTCAAGGCCAGGTGTCTGGGCAGCTTGTGGTGACCCACACAGCACTGAGAAGGAGGCTCTCCTGGCCCTGTGCTGGCTCCTGCCAGTGTCACTACACAAGCTGTACCTCCTGCCACTGCTATTCCTCTCAGCTCACTCCAAGGGCCGCTCAGTAGAACATCGGCTCCGTTACTCAGCAGACACACACAGGCACGAGACTGCCACAGTTTCAGCAGCTTGGACCCACACTTGGGGCTGTTCTGCCTCCTGGCCCCCACACTGCAAGTCCATGTGTGTCTAGGACAGGGGTTGGCAACCTATTGCACACATGCCAAAGACGGCATGCAAGCCAATTTTTAATGGCACACTGCTGCCTGCCAGGTCCCAGCTGTCGGCCCCACTCAGAGCAGGGCCAGCGGCCGGGACCCCGGCAGGTAGCAGCGTGCCATTAAAAATCCTGCCCACCCTGACCCGCTCTTCTCCGCCCCCCGCGGGGGGAGGATGAAGAAGCTTGGTCCAGGGCTGCTGCTGCAGGGCAGGCAAGCTCCCCCTCCCCCGCCTCTTTCCCCAGCATGCTGGGTTCCTGCCCCTCTCCTCTCCCTCCCTTGCGGCAGATCTGCTGATGGCCCTTGCAACGGAGGGGGAGAAGCTGAGCCGCGGGGCGCTTGCTGCTCCAGGGAGGAGGCAGAGAAGAGGTGGGGACGGGGGGTGGGGTGGGGGGTGGAATCAGGGCATATCCCCTCCAGCCCCCTGCCATGAGTCACTCTGGGCAGCAGGCTGGGAGTACCCCCACGACCCCAGCCCATACCCCCAGCCCTCTGCCCTGACCCCTGCACTCTCCCCACACTCCCAGCCCTCTGCCCTGACCCCTGCACCCCCCTCACATACATTCCGCCCTGACTCCAGCCCCCCTCACACATACCCAGCCCCCCCACACCCCATGCCCTGACTCTTGCACCCCCCACATTCTCAACCTCACCCTGAGCACTAAACGGGAGCTCCTGCACACCCCCCCACATTCCCACCTGCACCCCTTGCATCAAATGGGAGCTGCCCAGGTAAGCACTCCACATCCAAACCTCCTGCCCCAACCCAAGCCCCCTCCCCATTCTAGCTCTTGGTCAGGCCCTACACCCCAACCCCCAGCCTGCTCCTTCACCCCCAGCCCTGTGCTCAGTACACTCCCACCCTCAGCTCAGTGCAGGGAGAGAGGAAGAGAATGGGCTAGAACTAGGGAGAAGGTAGGTACCCACTCTGTGTGGCCGGCAGCGGGCTGAGTGGCAACGGGCTGAGCCATGCAGCCCACTGCCGGTCTGGGGTCCCATCCGCTGGCCCCGCTCAGCCCTCTGCCGGCCCGGGGTTCTGGCTGCCGGCCCCTTGCCAGCCAGGGTCCCAGCCGCAGGTCCCGCTCAGCCTGCTGCTGGCCTAGGTGAACGGAACCCCAGGCTGGCAGCGGGCTGGCGGCGTAAGATCACCATTTTAATTTAATTTTAAATGAAACTTCTTAAACATTTTGAAAACCTTGTTTACTTTACATACAACAATAGTTTAGTTATATAATATATAGACTTATAGCGAGACACCCTCTAAAAAACGTTAAAATGTATTACTGGCACGCGAAACCTTAAATGAAAAAGTGAATAAACGAAGACTCAGCACACCACTTCTGAAAGGTTGCCAACCCCTGGTCTAGGACCTGGCTCCAAATCAGCCCATGGGACCCTTGCCTGTGCCTCTCCCCATGCCATTGCTGCCCAGCACCCCAGCTCTGCACCATGCTGCCCATGGCACTGAGTCTGAGCTCTGGGACAGACTCATGGCGGCCAGCAGCATGCCAAGGTGGGAACAGCAGGAGATGGTGTTGCCCAGGGTGGGGGCCCTGAAGCACAACACCCAGCTGCCCTGTGCCAGCTGGAGGAAAAGCAGGAGCTATCAACATGTGTGAATGGCAACTGCTGTCATGCCAGCCAGGCCTATTCCAGATCCTGGAAGCGGCTCTGCCTAGCGTGGGGAAGGGCACAGGGCCTGGCACCAGAAGCCATGCTGGAGAGACAGACACATGCCAGGGCACTCAGCTTCTCAGCCCTTGATTCAGAGTTAAGGGGAGGGTGCGGGTCAGCTAGCCCACTACTGCACGACAGGCACAGACGCTGCTGGCACTCAGCATTGCAAACCAGTGCAGCAGGGAATCTCTGCAACAGTCTCACTCCACATGGAGCAGCCACCCCTCCAGCTGGGTGGAGCAGGACTCCTTTTCGCCAGGCAACAGAAGTCATATGGTCTATCCCATGTGGTGCACTGGCCCCTGCTGGACACCAGGGAATGGCTTCTCACCAGCACAGGCAGCTGTTGGAGACCCAGGTTCAGGGACTCATTGCAATCACTAGAGTCCCTGATTTCTGCCCCTTGGTGCCAGCTCCCTGACTCCAGCCCCATCCCTTGCCAGGCTGCCACGGAGGGAAAGGAAACAAAGCACCAGCCTGTGGCCCATTCCCTCTGCTGTCCCACTATGGGAGAGGGTCCGAGCTGGCAGGGCAGGGCAGGGCAGGGCAGTCAGGTGTGGTGGGGCCCTTCCCTAAAGCTGCTCCAGGAGGGATTACATTTAATCCCTTCTCCGAGGCCCTGCTGCAGCCAGCTCTGCTTCTCAATTGTTCTCATTAGTACATGTCTATGATAGTGAAAACAGATTAACAATAACTAGAACCAAGTCCAAGGCAGGGGCGCACAGAGCAGGGCTCCCCACAGCTCTACTGACAAATCCCGGCCTGGCTCTGTAGTCTCTGCTATCCTAGCCTGGGCTTCCCCCAACACAGCTGCCAGTGCCCCTCAATCCAACTTTTAGCCCCCCACTACTCTTCTATTCTGCCAAGCAGCAAAATACTGGTGCTGAACTTGACATCTAGGAAGGATTACATGGGGCCAAACTCAGCTTCCACAGTGATTTCAATCAAACTGGAATCCAGGTCTCCAAAGTGCTAAATGTGGCCTGCCCAGCCAAAGCAGAGGGGTGAAGCACTGGGACTCGTGCCCCATGCCAAACAAACCCCTGGTTCTCTTTGCAGAGAATGCTCCCCACATTAGAACACCAGTAATTAGAGCCATCCCTTTCTGCTCTCCCCCTCCGGGAAGCATTGGGAAGTCATGCAGTAACAACCACCCAGTGAGGGCTGTATAATGAGCAGTAGGACAGGGTGTGATAGGAGAGCTGTGACTCACCACAATTAACACGGGCATAACCAGAGGTATTAAATACTGCAATGACTCTCTCGAACCCATTCTGTCCAGCCCTGAAATAGGACGACATGCAGTGCAAGTCCTCTCATCAGCTCCGCCTGAGAAATGCTCCTCTCTTGGCTCCAGGGGGCTCACCCCACCAAAGGTCTGTAATGAGATGCCTTGTTGCCTCCTGCCCCATGGCAATGTGTTGCTGGGGTAACTGGACTGCTCTCTGATGCTACACTCAGACACCAGCTGAGTCTGCCTGGCTCCGGGAACCCTTCTGTCAGGCATCTTCTGAACTGTCCTCACTTGGCCACTGCACCACCCCCAGCTCAGGGCAATTCAGTCATGGGAGCGGGGTCCAGGCCCCTGTACTCCAAGAGGAGCCAAAACATGGGCCAGAGTGCAACAGGCCCATCGAGCATTCCAGCCCGGGCTGCAACCACCTGAGCTCTGAAACAGGAGAGTGCCAGCCCAGGAATCTCCCCCGCAGACAGGAGAGCGCAGGGTTTTATGGATCAAACAGGCAAACAAAATCACAGCAGCGATGGAAGAGCACTATAAGGTCCCTCTGGGCCTGGCCAGGACTAGCCTAGCCATAAATGCCCCAAGCAACAGGGCTCCAATCCCAGCCCTGGGGGAGATGTTTTCCTGAATAAACAAGCCACAATGCAAGGAACTTTCCCTGATATTTTCAGGAGCACAGGAATTGCCAGATGGGATCAGAGCTGAGGTCCATGCCGCCCAATCTCCTGTCTGCAACAGTGCCCAGCCCCAGGTGCTTCAGAGGCAGGTGTAAGAACCCACAGCAGCAGACTGGGAACAATCTACTCCAAAGACAGTCTCATTTGGATCTCTAATAGCTGAGGACTAATTAAACCCTGCTACAGGAGGGTTACCTCCCTTCCATTACTCTCATGAGCGCTCACTATGACAGTTCTGGATATTTTGCTTACCTGTATCAATGTCTAATTCTCTACTGAACATTTCCAAGTTCTTGGCCTCAACATCTTCCAGTGGCAGAGAGTTCCACAGGTCAGTTACACATTGTGTGAACAAGTGTTTCCTTTGGTCAGGTTTTGAATTGAATTGAACTGACTTGAATGTCCTCTTGTTCACGCACTAGCTGCCATGGACAAGAGATGTTCTGGATGTCCCTCAGACTAGTCAGTATTTGATAGACTATCATGTCTCCTCTCTAAGATAACAATCCCCATCTTCTCAACCGCTCTTCATAGGAGAGTTTCTCCAGGCCCTGGGTCTTTCCCATTGCCCTTCTTTGGGCCCCTCTAATTCTGCGCTATCCTTTCAGAGACGGGGTGCCCAGTGCTGTACAGGATCCAGATGAGGCCGCACCAGAATTAGAATGTTCTCTGCCACATTCCTTATGCAGCTGAACACACCTTGCTCTTCTGACCACAGCTGCCCATTGAGCAGAGGTCTCCATGGCACTGTCTCTAATGGCACCCAGCTCCTATCCCCAAGCTGACAGTTAAGTCAGGCTTGCTGGGAGTAATCCCCTCCAGTATATGTTACTTTGCTTTCAGCACACTAAGTATAGTTTGCCACTGGGCTGCCCGTTCCCGTGGATTGTTTCGGTCCCTCTGGACTCAACTAACAAAGAACTGGGCCATCTCCAAGTTTAGCCACCCCACTGCACTCCCCTCATGGTTCCCACTGGTAGACAGCCCCTTCTGTAACCAATACCCCTTTGGGGATTTTCCTGATTGCACCTTGCTAGCCCAACTCCCCACCCCTGCAGAGACAACCCCTGCCCCCCTGTGCTGGCTGAGGAGCACTGTGCCATAGCTAATGGAGCAGGTTTGTCTGTTCTGCCCTCAACTCGCTCCTTCCTTCTGGGGCACAGAAGAGAATGAACACAGCGTTCCAGGTATGCGGTCAGTCTTACGGCAGAGAGCTGCTGCCTCTATGCAAGGACACCTCAGGGGGTGGATTACAGTCACTGCATTTTGCTCACTGCCCTGCCGCATGGCAATCTCCTGTCTGATCTGCTGGCCACTGCCCCCAAGGGCATCTATACACTCCTGCTCTAACGATGAGGTTTAACTCAGATGTGCACTGTTCAGGGGCTGGGGGGGGGTGCTTGCCTCACTGCTTGGAATCTGATGCCTGCCCCTCAAGCATTAGCGGTGTCCATGGCCGGGGTTGCTGCTCCCCTTTCTTTCTGACAACCAGAGAGGGGGAGAAAGAGGGGGTCCGAGAAGGGGCCTGCCGAGGTTCCACAGCTTGGGAGCCTTGCTGATTTCCACGTCAGAACTGCTTGGTTCACATAAGGACAGAGATGGGTTTTATCAAGTGGCAGCCCATAGCCTTGCTGGCTGTCAAGAGTCGAGCTGGGATCTCGTGTGTCCCTTTCTAGAGGCCCTGCTGGGCCCCTGCTTACCCGTAATACCACGCTCTTCATGCTGCCCTCCCAGAGTTAGCATGGGTCTGATTGCAGGCACAAACAAAAGTCTTTGCCCCTCCCTCTGGCTGTCAGGTCCAGCAACCTGAGCAGGGGCAGGAGCTGCGGAGGCTGGGGCAGGGAGGTGATCCCGGAGCTCACTCCAGTGCCGAGTCCTTTCCAAGGACAGAGCTGCCAGCAACAACAAGCAGTTCTGTGAAGTCTGTGGGAGAGCAAAGCCTGTTCGCATTTGCAAAGCAGAAAAGGCCACCAA
The DNA here is from genome assembly GCF_965140295.1 of Lepidochelys olivacea. Lineage (NCBI taxonomy): Eukaryota > Metazoa > Chordata > Testudines > Cheloniidae > Lepidochelys > Lepidochelys olivacea. The sequence goes on from NC_140417.1 coordinate 51,820,319, forward strand.
TTAGTGACCTTGTGCTGAACACTTGGCACAGTCATGCTCAGGGCTGTGTGACTGGTGCAGGGATCGCGGGATATAGGATATAATTAGATGCATTTGTGTACATCTCTGAGTCCTTGAAAGAAGGATCAGAGCAAGTCTGGCTGCAGGGCTGAGTGGCCCAGCCAGATGGGGCTCGGCTCTCTGCAAAACCAGGGACTAACCTGTTCCACATGCACAGAGGGAAAGCGGGATGCGCAGGATGGGGACCAGAGGCTCCCAGCAGGGGACGAGGCAGAGCTGGAGGCAGAAGATGTTCGGGGAGAATGCACGTGCATTTACAAACAAATGCAAGTGGATCTTAGCTACCTCACCTGGACATGGGCCGAGCTCTTGGCAGGAAGCACACACACACCCAGAACCTGCAGGACATGCATTCACCCTGTACCATGGCCCCTGGGCGTTCTGAGACAAGAAGTGGGAGAGGGTGTCCTGCCTGCCAGGACCACGCTGCTCCCCTTCCCTGGACAGGGCTTGTCCATGCTGTTGGCCTCATAAATATGGCCATGAGGCACAGCAGTGTGCTAGGGCACAGCGCAGCCTGAAAGGGGGCAACAACTGTGGCTGACGACACTCAACCACCTGGCCAGTGAAATCACTAATGAATTTGCCAGCACCTTCCCCACAGTAAGCTCCATGCATGATGATTTCAGTGGGCACCTAGTTTAGAGGTCCCTTTGCTCACAGGCTGCTGCACTGGACTACAGGCATTTGTGTCATTTCCTTATATCACAGAGACACAAGGACAGCAAGGATTCGACCCCTTCCCTTCCTGACACGGGGCAGGAGCAGGACACTGGGAGCTGCTGCCAGCTATGTCTGGGATCTCCATAGCCCCCAGGTATCCCTCCAGCCCCTGCCTACCTCACACACAGCCAATACAAAACCCTCTTCCACCCAAAACACCCCTGGGAGAGCTGGCCCTGCCTCACAGCAATGCTGGCCAGGATGGGGACTGGAGAGAAGGGGCCATGCCAGGACCCGTGGCTGATGTGAGGCAAGGCAAGTGCCAGGCCCCCGCCTGCCCAGGTGAGCTCAATCTACATGCACCCAGTGCTGGAACAACATGCCACCAGGCAGTAATCTTACTGCCACCTCTCTGGAGGCCTCTGCACAGGGTCTGAGCCTGTCCCCCATTCCTGTGACCAATGTGGGAGCTGAACGTATGCAAGGCACATGGTGGGCGAGTCCCCGGGCCTGGCAGCGCACATGGAGCCTAGAAGGGCACCTTACCACCCTGGCACTAAGCAGCCGTCACCCCAGAGCCAACTGAGGGAGGCAGAAGGTTGCACATAGAAAAGTTGAGAGTCGCATGGTGCCACCCTGCCATTTCCTACAGTAACAGCACATCAAGGCTTTGGGATCCTGGAAGGCAGCGCTGTTCTCCTGACTCACCTAGGCTCCTTCTCAGCAGCACACAGGGCTGAGTCTCCTGCCAGGACACCCTAAGAGCAGCCAGCTTAGAAAGGCAGGTAGCGCAGTGGGTAGGGGACTAACCTGGGATGCAGGAGACCAGAGTTCCATTCCCTACTCTGCAACTGGCTCCCTGGTTTCACCAAGTCTGTCTGGCCATCAGCTGCCAGCTGTAGAGCGAGGATAGGAGCCCTGCCCTGCCCCAGAGGGGAGCTGGAGTGGCCCCCAGACACAATGGAGATGAGGGCCACGTAAGTATCTTACACAGCTGGCACTAGAGCTGTGCACATGTGGGTGCAGCCCTGCCTGAGGGCTAAACTGCCACCAGTAAAAAGAAAGGCAACAGCACAGACAGCAGCACGGTGGAGGTGAGGCACCAGCAGGCTGGGCAGGTGTCCGCTTACAGCTGCCATGGGACGCAGGCCAATATGAAAGGGAGTGGGGCATACAGAGCAGTGGGGGCGCTGCGGCAGGAGGACAGCAGGGCTAGTTCTGTGCTCAAGGGAGCACGCCTGCCCCCTCCACGGCTAGACAGGCCTAGGAGATGGAAGTGGTCCCAGCTGAGCCGAGGCAGGGCAGAGCAGCAGTTGGGCCAGTACATAGGGAGTTAAGTGAACTTGGTGTCCAACCCACCTTGTGGGGCAGATACGTGGACCCTAGTGACCAGCACACACCTGGCGGGGATTCCCATCCCCAAGCTCTGAAGGGCTGAGTCCATCCCCAGCTACACCACAGCACAGCCTCTCGGCGACACTGCCTCTCGCAGGAGGAGTCACTCACCCTTGGAAGTCAGTGTCCATGAGGAGTCGGACCAGAATCCCTGTCACAGCCACAAGGATTGGATAATGATCCACGCTCTCTAGCCCTGGGGGACAGAGCAGAGCCAGAGCAATGACCATGGCTGGGAAGGCCAGGCCATACCCCATCCCCGCACCTGCCCGGCTCTTTACCCTCAGCCTGGCAGCTGTACGTCTCTTTGCAGCAGCCCACCTCAGCTACACCCATGGCTGCGCTGGGGGAGACCTGGGCCAGAGGCATGACCTCCTCCTCTCCCAAACCCCATAAGCACCTTTCACATGGCCTTGGTCGCAGGCATCTCCCCATGGCCAGCACTGACTTGACTTCTCCAAAGCTTCAGGAAAGAGGGGCTCCCTGCCACCCTGGGGCTGATGCCTTGCCCTGGTGTGGTACAGGGGGGCTGACTGGAGCTCCCCCTAGCAGCCTTCCCACAGGGAGTGTAGCTGAGCTGTGCCTCAAGGGAAGAGGAGACATTGATGAGATAATCATTCTCCGAAGAGAGACAGGCTGACTTAGCAGCGCCACGTGGCCCAAGGACTCTGCTAGCAGCATGACTGTTAATCTGCTGGCTGTGCTTCAGCCATCCCCTAGCAATGCAAGCAGGGAGATGGCCTGTGGTGCAGGGACAGCAGGTGGCTGCTAGCACAGCACTGTCCTTCCCCAAACCTTGCCACACAGCCCAAGGACATACTCAGCAACGCGTAACTAGACAAGGACTTCTGCCTGTGCCAGGGAAGAGCATGCAGGGAGATCAGGCTCCATTCTACAGGCACTTCCCATCCGAGATCCCAGCACCCTTTCCAGTTCCCTAGAGTGCCCCAGAGCAGGCGTGGAACATGGCAGCAGTTTAACAGCTGCTCAGAGTTTGGTGCCTAAAGACCCCAGAGGCCAGGACCTGAGGGGAAGTGAGGGAAGCGGAGAGACTTGCGGCAGGACATAGGGTCTCATGGAAAGAGCCAGGGAACCAGGAGTGAGCACAATGGTCAGGACCCCTGTTTACATCTCCTACAGCCTGCCCTGCAAGCATTTTAGCATCGCCAGTGGTTGGGGTGGCAGGTCACCCTTCTGTTGGACTCAGAAAAAGAATGCCCCCTGCTATATCCCCAGCCCACAGGATTCCCGGCCCTGAGGTTCCCAGCCACATGGCCCAGCACCCAGTGACAGCCCCAGAAGATCACAGACAGGGCCTGTCTCTGCAAAGCACCCATACAGCAACATTGCTCCGCTGGCGAGGGGGAGCACCTGAATCCCCTGGGCCCTCTATGCAGCCACCAGTGAGTTCCTGACGGGCAAGGAGGCAGCCAGACTCTAAGAAGAAGGATAAAGGAGTTTGAGGCACAAGTGGTGTTCTTGTCCATCCTCCCTATGGAAGGAAAAGGCCCAGGTAGAGACCGTTGAATCATGCAAGTCAATGAATGGCTATGCAGGTGGTGTCGGAGAGAAGGCTTTGGATTCTTTGACCATTGGATAGTGTTCCAAGAAGGAGGAGTGCTAGGCAGAGATGGGCACCACCTAACGAAGAGAGGGAAGAGCATCTTCGCAAGCAGGCTGGCTAACCTAGTGAGGAGCGCTTTAAACTAGATTCACTGGAGGAAGGAGACCAAAGCCCTGAGGTAAGTGGGATACCAGGAGGAAGCAAGAGCAGGAGAGCCCAAGAGGGGAGGGCTCCTGCCTCATATTGAGAAAGCGGGACGATCAGCGAGTTATCTCAAGTGCCTATACAGAAATGCAAGAAGCCTGGGAAACAAGCAGGGAGAACTCGAAGTCCTGGCACAGTCAAGGAATTATGATGTGATTGGAATAACGGAGACTTGGTGGGATAACTCACATGACTGGACTACTGTCATGGATGGATATAAACTGTTCAGGAAGGACAGGCAGGGCAGAAAAGGTAGGGGAGTTGCATTGTACGTAAGAGAGCAGTATGACTCTCCGGTATGAAACTGCAAAAAAACCCGAGTGTCTCTGGATTAAGTTTAGAAGTGTGAGCAACAAGGGTGATGTCGTGGTGGGAGTCTGCTATAGACCACCGGATCAGGGGGGTGAGGTGGACGAGGCTTTCTTCTGGCAACTAACGCAAGTTACTAGATTGCAGGCCCTGGTTCTCATGGGAGACTTCAATCACCCTGATATCTGCTGGGAGAGCAATACAGCGGTGCACAGACAATCCAGGAAGTTTTTGGAAAGGGTAGGGGACAATTTCCTGGTGCAAGTGCTGGAGGAACCAACTAGGGGCAGAGCTCTTCTTGACATGCTGCTCACAAACTGGGAAGAATTAGTAGGGGAAGCAAAAATGGATGGGAACCTGGGAGGCAGTGACCATGAAATGGTCGAGTTCAGGATCCTGACACAAGGAAGAAAGGAGAGCAGCAGAATACAGACCCTGGACTTCAGAAAAGCGGACTTTGACTCCCTCAGGGAACAGATGGGCAGGATCCCCTGGGAGAATAACATGAGGGGGAAAGGAGTCCAGGAGACCTGGCTATATTTTAAAGAATCCTTATTGAGGTTACAGGAACAAACCATCCCAATGCGTAGAAAGAATAGTGAATATGGCAGGCGACCAGCTTGCCTTAACAGTGAAATCCTTGCTGATCTTAAACACAAAAAAGAAGCTTACAAGAAGTGGAAGATTGGACAAATGACCAGGTAAGAGTATAAAAATATTGCTCGGGCATGCAGGAGTGAAATCAGGAGGGCCAAATCACACCTGGAGTTGCAGCTAGCAAGAGATGTTAAGAGTAACAAGAAGGGTTTCTTCAGGTATGTTAGCAACAAGAAGAAAGTCAAGGAAAGTGTGAGCCCCTTACTGAATGAGGGAGGCAACCTACCGACAGAGGATGTGGAAAAAGCTAATGTACTCAATGCTTTTTTTGCCTCTGTCTTCACGAACAAGGTCAGCTCCCAGACTACTGCACTGGGCAGCACAGCATGGGGAGGAGGTGACCAGTCCTCTGTGGAGAAAGAAGTGATTCGGGACTACTTAGAAAAGCTGGACAAGCACAAGTCCATGGGGCCGGATGCGCTGCATCAGAGAGTGCTAAAGGAGTTGGCGGATGTGATTGCAGAGCCATTGGCCATTATCTTTGAAAACTCATGGCGATCGGGGGAGGTCCCAGATGACTGGAAAAAGGCTAATATAGTGCCCATCTTTAAAAAAGGGAAGGAGGAGGATCCTGGGAACTACAGGCCAGTCAGCCTCACCTCAGTCCCTGGAAAAATCATGGAGCAGGTCCTCAAGGAATCAATTATGAAGCACTTAGAGGAGAAGAAAGTGATCAGGAACAGTCAGCATGGATTCACCAAGGGCAAGTCATGCCTGACTAATCTAATTGCCTTTATGACGAGATAACGGGCTCTGTGGATGAAGGGAAAGCGATGGACGTGTTGTTCCTTGACTTTAGCAAAGCTTTTGACATGGTCTCCCACAGTATTCTTGCCAGCAAGTTAAAGAAGTATGGGCTGGATGAATGGACTATAAGGTGGATAGAAAGCTGGCTAGATTGTCGGGCTCAACGGGTAGTGATCAATGGCTTCATGTCTAGTTGGCAGCCGGTATCAAGTGGAGTGCCCCAAGGGTCGGTCCTGGGGCCGGTTTTGTTCAATATCTTCATAAATGATCTGGAGGATGGCATGGAGTGCACCCTCAGCAAGTTTGCAGATGACACTAAACTGGGAGGAGTGGTAGATACGCTGGAGGGTAGGGATAGGATACAGAGGGACCTAGACAAATTGGAGGATTGGGCCAAAAGAAATCTGATGAGGTTCAAGAAGGACAAGTGCAGAGTCCTGCACTTAGGACGGAAGAATCCCATGCACTGCTACAGACTAGGGACCAAATGGCTAGGGAGCAGTTCTGCAGAAAAAGACCTTGGGATTACAGTGGATGAGAAGCTGGATATGAGTCAGAAGTGTGCCCTTGTTGCTAAGAAGGCCAATGGCATTTTGGGATGTTTAAGAAGGGGCATTGCCAGCAGATCGAGGGACGTGATCGTCCCCCTCTATTCGACATTGGTGAGGCCTCATCTGGAGTACTGTGTCCAGTTTTGGGCCCCACACTACATGAAGGATGTGGAAAAATTGGAAAACGTCCAACGGAGGGCAACAAAAATGATTAGGGGACTGGAGCACATGACTTATGAGGAGAGGCTGAGGGAACTGGGATTATTTAGTCTGCAGAAGAGAAGAATGAGGGGGGATTTGATAGCTGCTCTCAACTACCTGAAAGGGTGTTCCAAAGAGGATGGATCTAGACTGTTCTCAGTGGTAGCAAATGACAGAACAAGGAGTAGTTGTCTCAAGTTGCAGTGGGGGAGATTTAGGTTGGATATTAGGAAAAACTTTTTCACTAGGAGGGTGGTGAAACACTGGAATGCGTTACCTAGGGAGGTGGTGGAATCTCCTTCCCTAGAAGTTTTTAAGGTCAGGCTTGACAAAGCCCTGGCTGGGATGATTTGGTTGGGGATCGGTCCTGCTTTGAGCAGGGGGTTGGACCGGATGACCTCCTGAGGTCCCTTCCAACCCTGATATTCTATGATTCTAAAGGTGACTTACCTGGCAGCCGGAGGTTCACCACTCTGTCGAACAGGTTCCGCTCGGCTGTCACGCGATTCAGCACCTGGTTCAACAGCTGTGCGGGGACAGGAGAGATGTCAGGAGAGACTGTTCCTATCTCTCAGACAGGGCGCCTGCCTGAGCAGGACGGAGCAGCCCCTTTCCAGCCATCAGCCCCAGCCCCAAGTGGGTTCATTGCCCTCAGAGAGCACACCTGCCCCATGCGGGGCCTTCCCAGGAGATTGCCCCTCTTCTTCTAGCTGCTCCTGAACCTCCCACCAGCTGGACAAGAGGCATCTGGCTGAGCACGTCCCATGGATTGCTAAGGATCCACACCACAGAGCACGACAACAGCAGACTGCAGCCCTCCCATCCCTACCAGGGCAATGCCTGGGGGAACTGCAGCTCCCAGCATTCCATTAGGAGTGGACAGCGCAGCTGCACTGCGTGAGATGGCAGCAGCACTGCAACACTCCTTCTGTGGGAGCATGCTGACTCCCAGCAGGCTACACACACATCAGCAGTGCATGCAGTGCTGGTAGCCCCTGGTGTGCAATGGGCCATAACCTGCAGCGATAAGAGGCTGAACATGTGGGCAGTCACACTGGCTGCGTTCCAGGCTGCGGTCAGTATGGAGAAAGCTCTCACCAAGGAGAAGCTACAGTCACAGGCCACATCACGGCCAATGGCAGAACTGATCAGAGTGGGCCAACCAAGAGCCAGCTATGAGCAGGGCTGGGTGCAGGCACTTGCTGGCTAACAGCTGCCAATGGCCCAAGGAGCTCTCTGCTGAGCCCAGGACCTAGCAGGACTAGGACTGCTGGTCTCCAAACACAGCAAGGAAACAGCTCAGGCCCAGGAGGCTGCTGGGCAATCACATACAGTAACTCCTCACTTAAAGTCATCCCAGTCAACATTGTTTTGTTGCTGATCAATTAGGGAACAAGCTCGTTTAAAGTTGGGCATTGCTCCCTTATAACGTTGTTTGGCAGCTGCCTACTTTGTCCATTGCTTGCAGAAAGAGCAGCCCATTGGAGCTAGCTGGTGGGAGCTTGGAACCAGGGTGGACTGGGAGCCCCCACATCAGCTCCTCTAAGTTCCCTGTGCGGGGGTAGCCGCCCTGCAGGCTATCAATTGCTGGGCAGTTCAGCTGTCCCTTCCCGCTCTGCCTTGGAGCTGCTCCCTGGAGCCTCCTGCTTGCTGGGCAGGGCAGGGAGAAGAGGGGTGCTAAAGTTAGGGTGTCCCCCGCTCCTTTACCCCATCAGGCCATCTCCACAGAGCAGGAGGGGACACGACAGAGCTCAGAACAGCTGCTGTCTCAACTTCCTGATCTACTTAAAAAGGCAGCGTACTTAGAGTGGGGTCAGTGTACTTAAAGGGGCAATGTGCATCTCTCTCTCGCTCAGGCAGGGAGTGTGTCTCTGTCTGCCATGCTGTCTCCCCTCCCTCCATTAGTGCTGCTGCCTTGTAGAGTGTGAGGCTACATTAACAATGTGTTAACCCTTGAGGGCTCAGCCAAATGCTAGTTCATCATTTATCAGTAAAGCATTCCTTGGGAAATATCCCAACCTCTTCCACCCTCTGACTTCACCACCTCAACCAAGTTTCACAATCATCATTGCTGTGTACAGTATTAAATTTTTTAAAACTTAATAGTGTGTATGTGTATATATATTATATATATAAAAAATATAGTCTTTTGTCTGGTGAAAAAAATTTCCCTGGAACCTAACCCTGCCTATTTACATTAATTCTTAAGGGGAAATTGGATTCACTTAAAGTATCATTTTTCAGGAACATAACTACAATGTTAAGTGAGGAGTTAGTGTACAACAAAGCTCCACCCAGACGAGCAGCAGGCTTCTGCCCCGCCTGGCAGTGAAACTGAATGTTGTTAGGCTCCAGGGTGAACCCCACACTGGGACAGCTGAGGCTCTGGGCGTGCCCTTTCCAGCACAGAGCCCACCTCAGCTCACTTGGCACGCTTGCTCTGCCACCATCATGGCTACTCTTCTTTCAGCTGAAGGCAAATCCCTGGTGCAGTCAAGTAGGGCCAGCTCCAGCAGGACCCCCATAGCGCAGGGCACATCTGGTACCAGCACCACATGGGCACCCAGTGCTCCCTGTCCGCAGCAGGGCGAGCCATGAGAGCAGACTGGCCCACTCTCGCTCTCCCCCTTCCCCGCACACCCCAGACCTCACTCTGCCCTACCTGCATCTGTATAACCCCCTTCACTGGCTGTGTCCTCTCTCAAGGCAGCGAGGCCCCACCCTGGCTACACATCAGCTGACCCTGCCAGCACACCCCCTTGTTGTGGTCTATCCTGGGACACAGGCATGGCACCACAGCAGCCTGGGGAAAGCTGCTGGTGGTGCTCCCCTCTCCTGTACAGCACTCCTCCTGTAGCCCCCCATTATAGCCCTAAGCATGCAGGAAGCAAGGGGCATGCCACTGCGCTCTGGTGGGTGGCTGGGCTCAGAGCTGTGCTGCCAGCTCAGCTGGCCAAGGTGGGCTCCAGGAGGCTTGTGCCAAGTCACTCCTGGCACAGTGTCCCCTGCCTGGAGCCCTGGCCAGACGACAAGGTCCAAACCAACCTCTCCGAGTGGAGCCACAGAAGGGAGCCTTAGGACCTAGCACAGGCGAGGGATCACCACCTCGCAATTCCAGCCAATGACTGGTGGCTGGCCAGAGCAGAGCTCTGGGAAAGAGACGTCCAGTCTCGATTTACAGACTCCCAGGACAGAGAATCCCTCCGGCCCAGGCACATTGCTCTGAGGGGCTAGGGCCTCACTTGGACAACTGGGGTCATGCTTCATTTGATCTTTGCCCAATTCAGCTTCCTGTCCTGGCTCGTGCTCTGTCTTTGGCTGCTGGATGTCAAAGGCCTCTGCTCGCAGCCACATTCTCCCTATGGAGGGACTCGACCTGGGGTCAATCACCTCTTACTTCTCATTTCAATAAGCTGTTAGTGCAGCTGCTCGTCACACCAAAGGGGACTCGTAAAACCAAGCATTATGTCAGTTCAAGGCTGCGTGCAGATATGGACTGCAGATAGGTAGTTGCTAAACTGATTTTAGCTTTACTAGCTTTAGCCACAGTGCTGTGGTTGGCAACAGAGGTGCCAAGGTGGGAATAGCAGTGGGTCAGGATTAAGGAGCAAGGACAGAGCTGGAGAGGGGGAAATCCCAGGATAGCAACAGCTGGGGGCTGCAGGTCAGTTGCCAGGAGCACTGGCAGAGCTGAGAAGGGGTGGAAGCTAGAGACTGTAACAGCAGAGGGCTGTTGATTAGGATTGAAGGGCACTGGCACAGCAAGAGTGGGTGCCGAGGTCTGGAATACCCACCCTAACTATTTCAGGTTCCAAGTAAGGCTAGCTCTCCCCTCCCCTGCTTCCCTTGAGTTCACGACAAACAGATGATTGCATCTCTTCTCTCTCAGGGCTTTGTACAACTGCCATCTCCGCAGGATCTGAGCACCTGCCATGTGAAAGCCACTGGCATGGGGAGGTCCTTAGTGTGCAGTCTGGAACATGCATCTCTTCCCCCTCATGGGGCTGCAGGGAGTTCTGCCTGGGACGGGTTTCTGTGGGGTGGGGGCTGATGAGGTGCCTGCTGGAAAAGCTTAACCACAAAGGAGCGCTTGGCAGCACCAAGAGTCGGCCAGATTTCTCCCACAATAGCTGCTCGCAGATGCGTCAGCCTGAGACACTGATGCTGGATCCCCTGGGTTGGTAGCTTTAATAGGGACATCCAGGAAGGGGGCTCTATATTCGTGCCATCCTGCCCTCAGCAGAGGGTGCTCTCGCCTGCTCCACCAGCTCCCAGCATGGGGATGTACCTGGGCAAGTCTCCTGAGCAGCAGCTCCGAGGAGGGGCGACTCCAGTCGAGGAAAATCTCAGGGGCCAGCGTGACAGTCATTTCCAGCACTCTGAGCAGGCTTACTGACAGGTCAAAGCAGGTCGCGCACACCTTCAGCTGGCGGCTGTCCACAAAGTTCCTCTCCAGGCGCTCTGCCGCCTGCTGGATCTGCCCGGGCACAGGGCACAGCTCAGTACAGGGCCTTGCAAGGAACAGAGGCCTCCACCCGCTCATGCACCCATCAGGGCTGTGCTGCTTGACTCTGCAACCAGGCCGCCCTGGCCTGGCTCCCAGAGCCCACCCCTGCATAGCCTGCTGGGCTCCCCGCTAGGTGCCGTCCAGCCAAGCCCCAGCACTCACCTCCTGGATCATGCCAATGAACTCCGAGAAGGCCCAGTTGAGCTGGTTGAGAACGCTGTTGAGGAAGCTGGGTGCCATGTCACAGTCACTGCGCAGCAGATTGGCCATATGCTGCTGCAGCAAGGTGGAAGGGCACGGCTCTAGGACCAAAGGGCAGCAGAGTCAAGGGCAGACCCGGCAGTGGGCAGCCTGGGATGCCCAGCTAAGGGAGGCAGGCAGCTGGGGAAGGCACAGGCCTGGTGCTATGCAGCACTTTAAGGCCAGGAGGGAGACTGAGCATGAAGCAGATAGCCCCTTGTGCCCGGCTTCTGGACAGTGAGTAGAGATGGCAGGTGCCCTGCAAGGCTAGGTCCACACACTATTCTGAGCACAGAGCTTGCCCGTGGGCTGCCAGCACTGCCCTGCATAAGCTGGGCTACAGCTGTGCACAGTCGTAGCTCTCCCTCCCTTCCTCCCTTCCAGGGGAACAGCAGCCCTGAGCTAACCAAGCCTCTAGTGCTCAGCTTCAGAAAGCCCCAGACCAGTTCAGTAGTAATCTCTCCTGATGCCAGCATCACAGTCATTGCCCCATGCCTACACACCCGCCCCCTCATGTGGGCCCTGGCCTGCCCGGCTGTGCTCTGAAGGCCAGTGAGGAAGGTGCTCCCTCCCTGAGATGGGGCAGAGCCCTTCCCCAGGGCTGCGCTCCCGGAGCCCAGGCAGGTCATTTCTCAGCACTCCCACCATTGCTCCCCAGCTCAGCCCTCTTGGCGTTGGCAACCCCCGGCACAAACACACTGGGGCCCAATGCGGCTCAGCCAGCCAGGGGCCTTTAACAGTGTCCCTCCCTGGCACAGACGGGGCTCGGGCCTGAGCATTGCCCAGCAGGGGAGGGAAAAGGAGGGGATGGGACACTGGGCCAGGATAGACACTGCACCGCATCCCCTAGTCACTGCCACAGCTGCAGGTCCCAGCACTGAGCCATGCCTGCCACAGCAGGGGAGCTGCCATGTTCTTGTCTGTGGGGCAGAGCCCCAGTGGGGAAAGCAGACAGCAGCAGCTCCCTACAGCTGCAGCGCAGTGCCCCCGCGTGTCCTGCTGAGCGGAGCCACCCCGGTCTCAGCAGCCAGAGCCCCGCTACCAGGAGGAACTGACTGGCACCAACAGCGGCCATGGGACTGGCCCAGACAATGAGCAGCAGGGCCTGCAGCTTCCCGTTGCAGCAGGGAACCCGCATGCTACAGACCAGGGCACTTTGCCCTGCCCTCCTGAGGGACGGAGGGGTGCCTGGCCCAGCAGCATACTGCTCCTCTGAACGCTCCCTCCTGCCTATAGCAAGGGCCAAAATGCCCGGGTCTAAGGGACGTGGGCCTGGTTCCCGGGGCTGCCAGGCCAGAAGGGAGCAGGGGCTGTGCCTTTGTGGACAGCCTGCATGCACTTCCAACGCAGCAGGAGGCTCAAGCTGCTTGGGGGGTGCCTCTGGCAGTGGGACCTGGTTCTCCGGGGCAGGGGAGTAGCACTTCCCTCAAGCCGCCCCTCAGACACAGCCCGCACAATGGGCACTGCATTGGAATCAGCCCCTTGTCCCCCTGCCCCGCTCAGGCAGGGGGAGGGCCCAAGGGCACCTCTGTGGAACATGTTCCCTTGCAATTAGGGCAGCTTTCATTATTGGTTCAGGGGCTGCACAGACCAGCAGTGCCAGGAGCCAGGCCCATCCTTCTGCCCGCTCAGAGCTTTCCCAATCAGATGCAGGGGCACCCAGGAGCAGAGCCACACCACCGCTGCCCCTGGGGGTGCGGCAAGCATGCCACACAGTTGCCAGCATGGGACACTGGAATGTTACCATGGCGCTCTCTAGCCCGCAAGCCAAGGCAGAGGCTGGCGCGGCTCATACCCTGGATCTGCCAGCTCTGTCCACCCCCCCGTCGCAGCAACTCCCTCCCCCCGCCACACACACACACACACACCCCTCTCTCAGGCAGGAGGCAGCCACCCTGCTCAGTGAGCCAGGAAGCCACCACCATGGTAATGGCAGCCCTAGGTGAGTGGCCCTGCTCTGCACAGCTGCAGCAGGGGTTCAGGGCACTGCCATGAGCTGCCCCATCTCCCTGGCACAGAGCCGAGATGCAGGCCGAGGAGCCCCTCCCCTGCCAGGGCTCCCACCAGGACTGGAGAGGGTCGGGGGCAGGCCAGGGGCACACCAGGAGGGGAAGCACCAGGGGACGAAGAGCTACTGCACCACCACACAAGACAGGGCCGAGCAAACAGCAAACTTACGCTGGAGGCTAGCAACAGACAGCTCTCCTGGGCCCCCGAGAGAGAGAGACAAGACAGCAGCATTACAGAGGGGCAAAGTGCAGTGCAGCCTGGGTGCACAGTGCAGCACCTATAACTGCAGGGCCCTACGCCCACACCCAGAGCTGTGCACCGGCCGCTGACCTGGCATCACCAGAGCTCTCCACTGGAGGAGAGCGAGGCCCAGCAGCTTGTACGCACACACACTCCCCACCCAGAGCCCAGCTGCACGTGCATACACACACCCCAAGACCCTGCGGCTTGTGCACGCACGCACACACACACATGCACCCTTGCCCCCAAGGCCCAGTGTCCCTCACACAGCTCCACGTAGGGAGCAGTGCTCCAGGGGCTGATGAGCAAAGGGGATAGACAAAAGGGAGGTCACAGAAAGGAGGATACCACCATCACTCCTCTATTAACCAGCACCCAGTGTGGGCATGCCAGGTGCCTGGGTGGCCGTGCGATATTTGGATTCGTTTGCTGTTCTGTGGCCTCCACTTCCGCTAGTGCAGCTGGTTTGCCCAGGGCTTGTGTGGAGATGGGGTGCTTGGGAACAGCAAGGCCTGCTCACAGAACTTGCTGGATCCCCAGACCACCTATTGCCCCAGCGAACAGACCAAGACTGGCCCTTTCAACACCTGGCTGGCTGGAGCCAGGGGGACACAGCCCCAGTCATTACTGCAGCAAAGCCGGCTGCGGCCAGCTGCCCTGGCACCCGCTGCTGTCCGCAAGCAAGGCCCCAGGCCGGGCCTGATCCCCAGGCCACGACAGCACAGAAGTGCAATGGTACAAGGGCACCAGGGCAGTGGGGGATGGAGAAGAGAACAGGCCCCCCTCAAGCTGCGGCCATTGTATGCTCCCTAGCGCTCCAAGAAGCCTCTGCTCACGCCTCCTCCATCACCTGCTGAAGAGCCCTTGGCTCGGCGTTTGCACACTGCTGGGGCTGTTCCCAGCACCACCGGCTGGGCCTGCTGGACACATCCCTGGTTCCCCAACAACAGGGCCCCGCTAGATCCCGGTGCCAGACCCCGTGACCCATACCACTCTCAATGCCGCAAGCGCCCCAGCACCAAGCGCCGCCCCCCCATACCGCCCTCAATGCTGCGAGTGCCCCAGCACCAGACCCTACCAGTCCCCACCCTTCCCTCCATCAATGCCGCAAGCGCCTCGCGCCAGACCCCACCCTTCCCACTCCACAGCTGCGAGCATCCCAGCGCCATACCCTTGCCTCCCCTGAAAATGTCGTGAGTGCCCCAGCACCAGACACTGCTCCCCTCAGTGCCATGAGCGCCCCGGCACCAGACCCTGCCCCCACCCCACTCACTCTGCAGGCTGGGGAGATTGGCATCCTCGGGCTTGGTTTTCAGTAGGTGCGGGAGCCGCGTGTACCTGTATCCAAACCCACAGCCCTGCGGGGAGGGAGATAACGGCAGGGTTAGGACAGGGCTCCCTAGGCCTCCACGGCAGAGCGCCGAGCTGCGCCAGGCAGGCTGAAGGGGACATTGCAGGTGCTGCCCAGCCTGCCAGGGAGAGGGCTGAGACCTCTCGCCTGCAGCTGAGTGATGGCCCCAGAGGCATGGGCCCAGGCAGCTGGCAGCAACAGGCAGTGGGACCTTACCCGCCACAGCCGAACGAGGATCCAGTTGGTCTGCGCCCAAGGCCGCTGCTCGTAGGGAGCCAGCAGGTTCCTCATCATGGATATTCGCCTGCCAGACAGAAGGGACAGATTGACAGCCAGGAACATAAGGAGGGCAGGGTGGCACTTTCGGGGCTCCTAGAGGGCAGGGGAAGTAGAATGGCACCAATGTCTGCAGGGCCAGCACCAGCGGCACACCCAGGGGAGGGGTGGGGCCAGCACCTGGGGGAGGGGTTAAAGTTAAGCTATTTCTTCCCTTCCCGAGCTAGTCTGCAGCTGATCTACCCCAGCAGCCATAATCACTGCTACTGCCCTTGGCCCAGCCTGCTCCAGCCTAGGGACCTCTCAGCCATGCAGCCCTCCCCCACATTGTCCTGACACCCACTCTTCCACTCCCAGCTCCTTTGCCCCAGCTCCCCACGGCAGTTCAGGGTGCAGATCGGGACTTACTGCTCCTCCGGGATCCTCTCCACGGCCCGCAGCGAGTGTGGGTAGCAGACATAGCTGGCCAGCGCCTGCATCAGCGAGTCCCGGATGTCTGGGGGCAGACGAGAGGGGCTAGGCTGACACAGCAGGGCCAGGCCTGTGGCTGAGCTGTGCAGGGAGCCAGGGAAGGGACTGGTCCCCAGCAGGAGGGACAAGTGGCATTTTAAATGGTACAATCCAGGGGCTGGCTAGGGCCTTATTAAACACACAGGCAACGGGTCCCCTCCTGCCAGCTCACTCCGCCCTGTGACCTCCCAGGTCCTGCCAGGCCAGGGGCCAGGCTTGGAGCCTCCTCAGGCCTTCTCCAGTCACAGGGTAACTGCCTAGTCCCTGCTCATCTCTGCCCATCACCTGCACAATGGGGAGGTCATGGATTCCCCTACCCCACGCAGCTGGGAAATGCATGGCCTCTGAGAAACAGCCTGTCTGCGCCCAGCCAAGACTGCAGGGATGGCACTGAGCCCTCCAGGCAGCTGCTATGGGTTTGCCATCAACAGATGAGCATGCCCAGGAGAACCCACCCCATGCCAGTAGCTAGGACACTCTGCCCTCCTTCCTCTTCCCCCACTAATGCAATTACCTTAGCAATTGCTAGGAAAGCCACCGCAGGGTGCCCAGCAGCCCTGACACAGCCTGGTCCCTTTGCTGCTCTCCAGCAGCCCCTTGCTGCCACAGGCAGGGTCTGGCAGCAAGATGGGGGCTGGTCACTGCCTGTGCCCTCAACCCCAACAGGCAGAACAGTCACCAGTTACCCCAAGAGAGCAGCCTCACCAGTGCCAACGATCCTGGAGTCAGCAAAGTGCTTGGCCAGGATGGCAGCAAGATGCGTCAGAGTCTCTTCATAGCCTGCAAGGAAAGAGATTGAGCAGGTGGAGAGGTGTCAGTCCATCAGTAGTTACAGGGGCTCTGGGCACAGTCCCACACCCTCAGGCGGTCGCGGGAACCACCCCTGCTGTGAAGCTGGGCGGCAGAGTTTGTTCCTATGTAATATAACTAGGTCTCACCCATGTGGTGCAACAATAACCATGGGAACAGTAACTGACAGGGCATCTCTGCCCGAGATGCAGAGAGCCTGACATCATTGCTCTGAGGGGGGTGTTTTGAGTCAGCCTCCCTGGACGTAGCAGCTGCCAGGTGCCTGGAGAATCCCACAAAAGGCCAGCCATGAAAATAACCAACAGCTCCAAGTCTTAGCTGCGTGTATGGGGACGAGGGGTGCTGGACATAGGGAAGCCCCAGCACAGCAGGGAAGGACAGGACTGCAGCTCTGGATGCTCAGGATAGCACACCTAAGCCCAACTGCCCCTTCAAGCTGGGAATACAAAGGGTATGGCTCCTGCAGCGGGCTCAGCCCATGTTAGGAGCAATGTAACATCGTGCCATACGCTGCAAGAAAACATTGCCAGGGTGGACCCTCACTGGGGACACTGGACACTGCTATTCTCTGCCTCAGGGTTTGAACCCTTCAGGAGCAGGGCTCTGGCTCCATGGCACGCCAGGCAGGGCTGGACAAGAGGAGCCAGCAGGTCTGCGAGTCTCTTCAATCACCTGCACACACACGGCCGTTCTGGATTAGCACTTTGGTAGCTGCGGGCCAGCTGGGTCTGGCGCTGCACACTCTGACAGAACCCAGGCCTCAGACCTTCTTACTCCCCAAGTCGGCACACCCCATGTCCTGGGGGGGATGCCCACACCGGCCCCATGATGCCTCTCGCCGGGAGAGAAGCAGTGTATCACCCACCTGCCCACCCACCCTCCCTCCCACCTCAAAGAGCAAGCGGATTTTCACTCAAACCCATCAGAACAAGGGGAGGGACAGCTCAGTGGTTTGAGCATTGGCCTGCTAAACCCAGGGTTGTGAGTTCAATCCTTGAGGGGGCCATTTAGGGATCTGGGGCAAAAATTGGGGATTGGTCCTGCTTTGAGCAGGGGGTTGGACTAGATGACCTCCTGAGGTCCCTTCCAACCCTGATAGTCTATGATTCTATGAACACCACACCAAACGGCCTCCTCCCTGACACAGGAGCACAGAGCAAGTCGGGCACTGGAGCGAGCATGGCCAGCCTGGCTCTCAGACCCAAGGGACTCAGCAGGGAGACTAGCATTGCCATTGGCTACGCAAAGAGCCAGGAGTAGCCCAGCAAGGAAAGCCAGACACTGCAGAGGACCACACAGGGCAGGGACACAGAGGGTCGGAACACCCTGATCGGGGAGCTGACCCATCTCTCAGTGACTGCCAGGGTCTTGGCTTGCATTGGGCCTTCAGATCTGCTCCCCACACCCTGACTGCTAGCACTTTCCCAATCCGCCAGCCAGCTCGGCATGGGGCTAACCCCACAGAAGCAAAGGGGATGATAGAACTGGGGAAGGACCTAAACCTGAAGGGGATCAGGGCAGGAAGGAGTCACAAATCACGCAGGGCCCCAGCTACATAGCGACTCCAGATGCAGAATCTGCCACAGACTCTCAGCTCCACTGGAGCAGAAGATGGCTTAGATAGCAAAGGCCTGGTGGCTGGGAAGGGAGCAGGAACTGCTTATTCCACACCTTAGGTGTTGGCTCTGAAACCCAGTGACGACAGCTTTGCTGTTCGCCATTTCACTGCTGATAGTTTTAACAGAAACACCCCAGCTCGTGCTTGTCACCCCCACCTTGGCAGGGAGTGAAGAGGACAGACATCCCTTCTGTGCTCCAAATCCAGCCACTTCCATTACCCCACTGTACCAAAAGTCATCTGCCAAAGTCTCCAGCCCCCCACCAGCCACCACTGTGGCAAGCTAGACACCCACAGGTCGAACTCCACACCACACTGCAGGAGCAGGGGCAGCATACAATAAAGGCAACACAATGGCCAAAGACTGCCTGGGCTCCTGGCTGCCTGCAGGTCCTCACATGCCGCAGGCTGAGAGCTAGCAGGTGACCAAGCCCAGGAAATCCCAAAGGGCCCCTTTGAAACCTCCGTCTAACTCAATAAGCTGTCCTCCCTCCCCGAGGAAATGGCCAGCACTCAGTGCAGAGATGAGCACACGGCAGGGGAAGCAGCCCCGATGTCTCCTGGGAGCTCACAGCCAGGGCACAGCTTTGTCCTGCCCAGCACCAATCTCAGCCCAGCATAAGTCAGCAGTGACGACAGCACAAGTCCCCTCCTCACCAGGGAGCTCCTCCATGCTATGGACAGGGCTGAAGTAGTTCTTCAGCGCGCTGTAGCTGTTCATGGCCACACTGAGGTAGAACTCCGGCATGAAGGCGAAGAGTGAGCCCGTCCTGTCCCCGTGCTCAATGGTGCGGATGCACACTCGCAGCAGCCAGTATATGTCCTGCATCTTCTCCTGCCAGGGAGAACACAGCCATGAAAGAGTCAGCTTCCACCCCAGGCATGCCAGAAAAGGATCTAGGCAACATACCAAAGTGATCGTTGCTGTCGGCACGAAGGATAAGAGGCTGAGAACTCAGTGGAGAGCCCCAGGACCATGCCATGCGGCTAGCCAGGGGCAGCTCAACCTGAAGCGGCTTTGAACAGAGGATGGAAGCTAAGCGTCGAAGAAGAAAGCAGAGTGCTGTCATCTTGGACTCCAACTCAGACAACACCTGGATGGATCTGTGAAACTTCTAGCAAGCTGGAGCGCCCTCAGATTGGTCTGGTCAGCCATAAGCGGATTCAGGAGGCACCTGACTAGACCTTTTATGCATACACCTTGACGCAGTGGATCAACAGCTGCCTACACAATAACTATAATAATAAATGTTAATGGGAAAAGGTCCAAAGGGGACACAAAAGGACTGGGTTTGGTCAAGCAAAAAGGCCTACTGGTATAACTCAAGGACTGGGTTAGGATCATGCCTGGCAAACAAAAGAGGAATGGGACCATAAATTAGTAACCCAAAACCGGTGTTGAGAATTAGGCCCAATGGTAAAGAAAATAATGAGGCGAGGAGCTGTTTTGTCCATTAAAAAAAAGCTGCCGAACAACAAATGCTAGCTGGGAGATGAGCTGCCCAAAAGCAGCGAGCCGTCACCCTCACAATCTCTAGGGCCTCCAGGAGCCACCACTGGTCCTTTACCATCCTAACTCTGAAAAATGTTCTGACCAACCTGGGCCAGAGAAAGGGAGTCAAAACACATCCCTGCCTGTAACAGGGTGCTGGCCAGGAGGTCCTGAGCCAGGCCCCTGTTAACCCAGCTCCAATTAAGAAGTATTAATTGGGTCTGGCTGAGTATGCCATACCTAATTACTAGAAGGGAACCACCTGTGGACCTTATTAGCCGAGGACTATATAAGGCTGGCAGGAAGGAAGTGAACGGGGGGAAGAGAAAGGAAAGGAAAGGAAAGGAAGGAGCCAAAGGCTGTACATCCCTGCTGGCTGGAGAAGCTAGCTGTCCCCCAGGTTGCTGGTTTGGAGCAGACTGTAAATAGAAGGTAGTGGGAGCTGACACTGAAAATAAAAAGCACCGGTGATTGCACTCAGAAGGGGTCTCTGGCTGATTTGTTGCGAGGGCAAGCAAAGGCCTCATTACACTGCCTCCACCAGCTCCAGCTAAACCCCAGTCACGCCCTGGGATGAAGATATTGATGCCTGCTATCACACACCTCCCTTCCCCTCCTCCCCCCTGCTTTACGTTTTCCTAGCCCTCTTTTTCCTTTTGTCTAAGGACCATATGCTCTGCAACACTGCTGTAAGCCTGTAACCAAAAACACAGCTAAAAGCAATGCCCTGAACAGACCTGCGCTGGGACAAGTTGCCAGGTGCAGAAGTGGCTGATCAGACCACATGCACCCTCGTTGCTGGAGAAACCCGGGTTCAGCAAGTCAGAGCCAGCCCCAGAGGCAGAAGCTGCATTTTCTCTTTGTGGTTTCTTCCCCTTTTCATGTGCTTGTCTTGCTTTCTTTTGTAGGAAAAAGGGATTGAACTTTAACAGCAGTGGCAGCTCCAGCCCATTCCAACTCATGGCTTCTCTTTTCCTCAAAGAGAACAGCTAGTACCATCTTTACTTCTACCTCAGTCTCAGACAGGGGGAGGGGGTGGAGCTTCCTGCCAAAGGCTCTACAGCTCAAAGGGGGAGGGAGTGGGGGTAGGAGAAGAAATAGTGTTACAATGAAAGCCCCACTTAACTTCATATTTCCAGTACTTTAATTGGGTTTCCTTCTTTTTCTAGATCTTTACTGAAATGCTGCCTCGTTTGTAATGGTGCATTTGCCATGGTATTAGCAGGCCGAGGCGTCTGCTCACCTAGGCCCAAACCAACATTAAGAGTTTTAAACAGGAACAGTGGCAGGGTCACGTTAACCCGTGGGACTCTCTGGGCCCGTGTAGTCCATCAAAATCAATACGACAACCCCCACAGCTCAGAAATTTCACAGGGGTCAGGCTGAACCACTGCCCACCCTCCCCCAGGCTCCTCCCACCACACACTTCTCTCACCTTGGAGTAGATGGTGACGTTGATCCAGGCTAGCCGGCGACTCAGGTGGTTGAGTTTCTCTGAGAAAACCTTCTGGCTTTTCACCAGCTCCTCGTATATGTCCCTCCTCTGAAAGAAGTACAGCGGGCGTGAAGAGTCCCTCCCTGACCAGACAGGCACGGTGCAGAGCAGAATGGACAGGACACAAGAGGTCCCCCCTTCTATGGTTCGCAAGGGAGGACAGGCAAGAGCCAGAGGGGCCGGAGTCCAGCTAAGAGGCATCCATGCGAACGCTGGGGGAGTGGAAGCCTGAAGCAGAGCGATTCCCAGGTGGGATCGATCGCTGCCCTGACCAGCAAGAACCCCAGGACCAGGAACCTTGGCCAGGAATTAGCCCCTAGGTATCCAAGTGCTTTCAAATCACCTGCTGTAAGAGGCAGCCTTTGGTAGGACTCGTCAGATGGAGTTACCCTCCACCTGCAGGAGCCCTGAGCCAGAAACTGTTCTGGGCATTTCCTGTCTGGTTTCTTGGTAGCACCATCTGTCAGGTGTCCTTCCCCTAAGCCCCACTACTGCATACGGCGGTGCCCAGACCCAAAGTGGGTGGGGCGTCTATGCCACGGGCTGGGTTTGGAGGGTTATTTTATTCAATACTCTTGGGGATAGAAACTCTACACCCTGTAACAGACCAGTCTGGTCCACCTGTCCCATGAGGCAGGCTCCTCAGCCTGTGAACCCCAGAGGTAAATGGAGAGCAACACCCGTGCTTTTGTTCCCCCTGGCCTGCTGCTGGGGCCTGCACTCTAGAGAAGCAGCAACTGAACCGCACAGTGCACGTGCTCCTCCTCCCTGCCAGCCTCCTCGCAACCCCTGGCTTGAGCTATCCTCTGGCAGAGATGGCAGAGCCCTTTGCCCCAGGGCTCTGCAAAGGCTACAAAGATGGAAGCTGTGGGGGCTACTGGAGGGACTCCTTACCCTCTTTGGACATCGGCTAATCTTCTCCTCTGTGTCCTTCAGTGCCAAGGCATATTCGTTCACATCATCAGACACACCCACCATCTGAAAGACAAGTGGGGAATGGTGATGCCAGCACAGAGCTTTTCCAGCATGGTTAAGAGCAGCCGGACCCCAGAAAGCAGCAAACCGGCCAGCATCGCAACACTCCTGTCCCCTGGCTGGGCTGCTCTCTGCAGGTCAGGGGGTCGGAAGGCTGGAGCTGCAGTGATTTGCTCTCACTGCAGATACAGGAGCAATTCCTCCTCACCAAAACCAGCCACTTGCTCACACATAGCAAAGGCTAAAGGACCAAAAGCAAGACCTATGCTAGCTTGTAACCCGCTATGCTATGCTAGCAGTGAGCCCTTCTCTGTCCTGGATTGAACTTGGTGGACTGAGCAGAGACGTCCAGATCCCAACATGCCCTGGGCTGCTCAGGTGAACAGCCATCTGGTCCAGCATCCCTGTGCTCTAGGCCCCAGCATGCTGCTGTTACTCAGCTCCCACTCTCCAGGAAAGGAATTCAGCCCTACCTCTAACCTTTGTGTATAGCCACAACAGCGGGGGGAAAGAGGTGGGGGGCTGGAGATCACGGACTAAGCTGCAATCTCCAGTGACACCGAAGCGTAACAAATGCAGTTTGGGACAGGATCTGCAGTCCCTACTTGAGACACAGGGTCCCCTCCTGCCAGAGCCATCACCCCAGGATGAGTGGAACAAAAAAAGAAACAGGGCTGTGCCACAAACAGATATGCACACTGGCCAAGGTGGCCCTCTCTCTCTGGTGGCTCGATAGGCACAAGGGAGCTGGCTCATTCCAAGGATCCACAGGTGCTGGCCCGAGTGCGGGGCAGCACGACAAGGGCTGTGACCTCCTCCCCTATGGGTTCTGCTCACCTTACCAAGCTGCTGGTGGACGCTGAGGTTGTACATCATCACTATTCCATCCAGGATCTCCAGAAGGGAGTTCTCAGTGATTGACTGTTCCGGCTCCTCAGGGGGTCTCCCCAGTAACAGACCCTCATTTCCATGGCTGCCTTCTACTGCAACCCAGCCCCAAGACAGAAGAGAATTCTCAGCAGTGTCGCTGGCAGTACGAGGCCTGCACGCCTCCTAACCAATGCATCACCCCCAGTGTGCAGTGTTCTCAGGGACCATGACCACTGCACAGCTCCCTCCCACCCCATGCCTTTCCCCAGCTATTGTTCCCTCTCTACGAGCCTGGTGGGGGCCTCACACAAAGGGGCTGAGCTGGCTTTCAGAGGGTTAGCAGTGCTCCTGTCTGACGTGCTACTGCAGTCCGGCCCGCGCACAGTCCCTATCCTCCCCAGGCCAAGGAGGGAAGCACCTGGCAAACACACATTGAGCAGAACGGTGTGAGCCTCCTACCTTTCCCGCTGCATGCTGGGAAAGGGCTGGACACAACTGGGGCATTCTGGGCACTGCCAGGCAAACGAGCAAAACCCAGCAGCCTCTGCCAAAATCAGAGTGAGGCCAAGATCATCAAGGATGGGCAGGGTAGGGAACTCAGACCCAGGTTCTCTGTTATGCACCACTAGTCCGCAATGCCAAGTGCCACTGACTACAGACTTGGGCCCCACCACCTCGGCTCTAACCTGCCCCCATGTGAGCCCCCCAGGCCCACTGCTTGGCCTGCTCCTGCCCATGCACTGCAGCAGCCGGGGCTGAGTCCTCAGCCACTGGGCTCGCCTCCTCACCTTTGGGTAGGCAACTGGACTGACTGATTTTTAAAGAAAATGCAGGCGCTTTGATAACCTGCTTCAGGAGAGACTGCCCGCGCAGGGATCAGCGCTGCCGTGACAGCACTCAGATGCACTCCTGGCTCTCCCACAGCTCCTGTGAGCAGGACCATGCCCAGGTCATTGCCAGCCCCCAGCACCTCCTGGCTTTGAGCATCACACACTGAGCTAGCTCACTGGCTAAACGACAACTCCTCAATCAGACAGCGAGCAATTGCTGTGGCCCTTTCTCAGCTAGGCTCAGGACTGATCCATTTCCCGGGGACTGGCTGGGCCTTTTCCTTTGCCTGCTTCTCCCACCCCTAACTGACACCTTGACAAGCATACAGTAGGAACTACTCACTGTCATCCTCTGTCCGCTGCTCCACACTCAGCGTGCGTGCTTTCATCTTCTCCAGGGTGCCCAGGGGCCGCCGGGGGTTCATCAGGCTGACAGCCGCTGTACTGAGGAAGCGGTTGGCACGGCCCAGGGTGGGTGAGCTGAGCCAACTGGGCCTGGCAAGGGCACCACCAATGGCCAGTGCTGCAACTGGGCGCTGAGACACAGAAGGTCAGAAATGTGAGCAGCTCCATTCGTTAGGCTGCCCACTGACTCCGAGCCCTTTATCTCCAAGGGTCGCAACTGTGCCAGCCCAGAATTTCCCTGGCTTCCTAGGGCTAATGTGACAGACCCCAGCTTGCTCCCTCCCTCCCTGCCACAGCTGGGCTGGCTGTGCAGGACCAACAGGACGCAGCACCCCATTCTGGCCAGACAGGGAGCAGAGCTGTGCAGAGATGGGAACGCCTTTACAGGTACTTCTCTGATGGCAGCAGCACTTGAACACTGGACACCGGAAGCCACCAGGCTCACTCAGCAGTCCCCTCTCTTCCCCATCATGTGGCTTCTCTAGCTGCTGCTGGGGGCACAGGCCTACTGGACCCACCTGGGCTGTGGAGGTTGCGGTCTCCTCATCTTCGTCCAGGTCGTCCATGGTCACAGCCTGCAGCTCCGCAGGGTCAATCAGAATATTTGCTTTCAAAGCCAGGTCATCTGTGTGAAAGGAGCCATGGGATCAGGATTCATTGTGGGCCCACTCCCTTGGAGCACGGAATGGCACATGGCCAGCCCCAGGGAGTGGAGGGGGAAGACACTGACGCTGTCCCGGTGAAGTCACAGTTCTCTGGTCCCTTTGCTCTCCTCACCCCTGCCCTCTCACATGTGAGCCTACGCTCTTCTCCACTACTCCCTAGCTGGCCTAGCACAGTCCAAGTCTGCTACACCAGAAGCAGGACCGGTGCTGTCGTCACACATCCCTGGCACAACCCCACAATGGCAACTCTGCATAACTGGAAACAGCCCTGGCTCTGCCCATTGCAGCACCCCCGTGAGAGGCCATGGGCAGGCTCCAGGGCACTCCTGGGAGATGGAGCAGTGCCTCCAGCTGGGGCACACACCAGGGCACTGTTCTGCCCCATCTAACCTGGGTAAGATCCTGTCCATTACTGCAACGCTGCCTACACAGCGAGATCCCAGCGCCCCCATTCCAGCTCCCCGGGTGGCACCTGTGCCCCACGCTGTACAGACAGCCATGGGAAAGCCAGACAGCTAAACCAAGGTAATAGTACTGCCAGCCTGGCACTCAGGTAAGGCCACGCTGTGGGTCCACATCCCTCCGCTGCTGCCCAGATTTCACAGCAGGGCAATGCCCACCACTGCTGAGCATGAAGTGAACTGTCCCTTGGCACGGTAAGCTCCCTTGTGCTGACAGGGTTAAGTGCCAGGGGTGCTCAGGGATCATTGGTAATGGGGCTAGAGTCCAGACCTCCACCAGCAAGCCCTTCCTCCCTCCACTGGCTCCAGTGCCCTTCCCCTCCTCCCCAATCCTGGAATCCCTTGCTCTCCCCTTTGAGTCCCCCTCCATCTTCCCTTCCCCAGAGTCTCCCTCACCCCTCCTTCAGGTTGTCCCTACACCCTAATGGCTCCCACCCCCTTCCATCCTTCAGTTTGTTAGCCACCAGTCCCTCTAACATGGGCGTGGCCCCCTTCACGGGGCTACTGTTGTCCCCCCTCCCCCTGCCCCCAAACCTCTCTAGCAATCAATCTTCACATCAACCCCTTACAAGGAAGGGCACCATTTAAAATAACGCAGTAGGGAAGGGAAGCATGCAAGGCAGCTAGAGCCAAATGACACAGCAGACTCCTCCTAGGTGCCTAGATTCCCAGGCCACTAGGGACCATTTTGCTCACCTAGCCTGACCCCTGGTAGAGCACAGGCCAGAGACCAGCCCCACAAGCATTCCTGCAGCAGAGCTTTTAGAGAAACAGCCAATCCAGAGTTAAAAATTGTTAGAGATGATGGAGAATCCACCATGCCCCTGGGTAAGTTGTTCCAATAGTTAATCATCCTCACCGTTAAAAATGTAGGCCTGATTCCCAGTCTGAATTTGTCTAACTTCAGCTTCCAGCCATTGGATTGTGTTAGACCTGTCTCTGCTAGACTGCAGAGCCTATTGTTAAATATTTGTTCCCCATGCAAGTACTGATAGACTGTGATCAAGTCAACCTTTAACCTTCTCTCTGTTAAGTTAAATAGATTGAGCTCCTGGAGTCTCCCACTAGAAGGCAGGTTTTCCAATCCTTTCATCATTCTTGTGACTCTTCTCTGACCCCTCTCCAATTTATCCACATCCTTCTTGAATTGTGGACACCAGAACTGGACGCAGGATTCCAGCAGTGGTTGCCCAGTGCCAAATCCAGAAGTAAAATAACCTCTCTGTTCCTACTGAGATTCCCATTTATGCATCCCAGGATCTCATTAGCTTTTTTGGCCACAGAGTCAGACTGGGAGCTCCTGTTCACCTGATTATCCACCCTGATTATCAACAAAGATTTTTCAGAGTCACTGCTTCCCAGAAGAGCGTCCCCCAGCCTGTACATACAGCCTACATTCTTACATGAGCCTACGTTCTCAGACACATACATTTACATTGAGCCATATTAAAACACATCTTATTTGCCTGAGCCGTTTATCAAGCAATCCAGACTGCTCTGTACCGGTGACCTGTCCTCTTCATTATTTACCACTCCCCCAATTTTTGTGTTATGTGCAAAAGTATTATTAATGATTTTATGTCTTCTTCCATGTCATTGATAAAAATGTTAAATAGCATAGGGCCAAGAACAGACCCTTGTAGGATCCCACTGGAAACACACTGGGTCAACGATGGTTCCCCATTTGCATTTATATTTTGAGACCTATCAGTTAGCTAGTTTTTATATCCATTTAAGGTGTGCCAAGCTAATTTTATATCATTGTAATTTTTTTTAAATTAAAATGACTTATGGTACCAAGTCAAACATCTTACTGAAGTATATTACACCAACACTAGTAAATTTATCAACCAAACTCATAATCTCATCAAAGAGAGAGATTTTACATTCCTTAAACTCACACAGATTTGTATTAATTATATTACCCTCCTTTAATTCTTTATTAACTGAGTCCTGTATAAGCTGCTCCAGTCTCTTGCCAGGGATTGATGTCAGATTGACAGGCCCACAATTAGTCAGGTCATTCCATTTATCCTTTTTGAAAATTGGCACATTGGCTTTCTTTCACTCTTCTAGAACTTCCCCAGTGCCCTAAGACTTAACTGAAAATCAACATTAATGGTCCAGCAGGCTTCTCATCCAGCTCTTTTAAAAACTCTTGAATGCAAGTTATTTGGACCCACTGATTTGCAAATGTCTGTTTATGTATCCCGGGATCTATTTAACATCCTCCCAAGATACCAGTGGAATAGAAAGTGTTCTCATCACCCTATGAGACTGCATCATCTGTTTTTCCCCAAATACAGATCAGAAACATTTATTGAACACATGTGCCTTTTCTGCATTATTATTGATGGTAATCTGTGCAACAGACAGCCCTCTCCTTGTAGTCAGGACGCCAGCCCTTCCCTCCTCACGTGCCCAGAAACCAACCCCTTCCTACTGCAGTTAAAGGACAAGGAGATGCCCATTACTCCCTAAACTACCACAAACTGCATCGCCCTCAACCTCCTCCTTGCCCTTCCCCCCGATTTAGACCAAGGTCTCTGAAGAGCAGGACTCCACACCATGCCAGTAAAGCGAAGCAATCCGACCCAGCACTCACCTTTCAGAGTCTTCTTGAGATGAGACAGGAGTCCACCGAGTCGCTGCAGGTCAAAGTAATCCACCTTTCCATTATAGAAGAGCTGAGGAGGAACATATGCCTCTGGCGGAAAGGGGACAAAGATTTATGGTGAGTGTCCCAGGCTGTGGCCCAGCTAACATGAAAAGACAGAGAGCACGGAGCACTGGCCCCAGCCTGGGGAGCCAGACAGCCCTGCAGATTTTACTCTGGCAGATTTTACTGCCCCGCAGATTTTACTCTGATTTTAGACCACTCTGGCAGAGGTGGTTTCCAGAGCGGAGCACACACCACACGAGCACAGAGACAGGGCACTCAGAGCCCTGACTGGCCACACACTGCTCCCCCACAGCTCCCTTGTCCTTGAAAGCCTGCTCACTGCATGAGCAGGGCAGGTCTCCACCCAGTTCCTAGCAACACACTCCAGCCACTGAGCCACACAGTGAGGTACACCTGACCAATTCCAGGCTGGACAGAGCTCGGCGGTGGGGCTAAGACGGAATAGCAGAAGGTGGCAGGCCAGGACTGAGGGGGAATAGATGATGCTGGGATAGTGTGTGTAAGAGTAGCTAGCACAGGCCCCGCTGGCCAGATAGTGCTGTTCATCCTGCACTTCAGGGCTCTGACAAGCCCATCCACTCCCGTTAGAGGGCTGGTCTGTGTGGGGAACCTGAGTGGCAGAGCTATGGAAGCATGTCCTCAGAGGGGCCATTCTGAAACAGTGAGCGTGCATGGCAGAGTTACCTGGCTGGAGCACTATCCCGCATTAGCGATGCCAGTCACCTTCCCAGTGCTGCCAAGCCCCAAGTGCAGTGGTATGGTTCGGTATGCCATACCAGTAGGATATTTATAGCTGATATTGTGTACCAGAAAGACACAGGAGGAACCCACTCTCAGCCCCGCCCCCTGCCCTTCTATGGAACGGCGTCTCCTCCATCTGTATAGCAGCCCTGCCAGAGGACAGGGCTGGGGGCGGTACAGCTGCCAGAGGAGCTGCCAGCGTTCCGCTCCTTTCCCTGCTGGCCTCCAGCCCTGCCCCCCACCCCCGCCCTGTCCTGTCCTCTGGCAGGGCTGCTGTACAGACCCCATGCAGGAGGACTCAGGAGACGCAGCTGCATGGAAGGGCTGGGGCAGTACAGCAGCCATGCTGGAGGAGCTGCCAGTGGGGGGCTGCCCAGCAGCCCCACCTTCTGCTCCTTTCACCGCTGCGGTTCCAGAGAGCCCTGATCCCCCGGGAATCACAGCAGCGAAAGGAAAACACTGGCAGCTCCTCCGGCACGGCTGTACCACCCCCAGCCCTTCCATGCAGGTGCATCGCCTGAGTTCTCCTGCCTGGGGTCTGTACAGCAGAAGTCTCTGGCGCAGCGGGAGGAGAACAGAGCAGCCCGCCGCCGCCGCGCCCCCCCCCCCCCCCCGCAGGTAACATGGGATGGATGTGGATCATGGGGAGGGGATGAGGACAGCATGGGGGTCCTGGGCTGGGGGTGGGGCAGGGAGGAGTCACATGGGTCCTGTGGGGCAGTCACCTGTCCCTCCCATAAGTGCAGCATACCAGCAAGAAATGATTTCTACTTGCATCACTGCCCAAGTGTAAAGGTTCCCAGGCTGCAGGGTCATGAAAGGTCACTGCTCCTGAACCAAGCTCAAGTGTCCAGCCTCCTGGAGAATGGCAAATAGGCCCCATCCTGTTCCCACCCCCAGTGTAGTGGGGCCTCTATGACAACGCCGCCCTGCTGCTGATTGCTGGAGCATGGAGAGGCCTTACCCTCACTGCTCAAGGCTGCAGGAGCCTTGGCCTTGTGCCCGTCCCAGTAGCAGCGCAAGGTGGAGATGAGTCGATGCAGGAAGCAGACCATGTATTCTGGCGGGCACAGTACAGTCAGGTTCTGGAGGGGGTGGCAGAGAGGACAGTGAGGGAGGGTCACACTTGGCAGTCCCTTCTGGCACTTTCTGCTCCCAGCCCCACTCTGTGCACTCCGCTGTCTTGCAGACCGCATGGAGCATTGGCCGCAGAGCCCAGCCCCAGCACACAGCGCCTCCTCAGAAGGCAACAGCCTCTTACACAGTACCCTTCCCCATGGCATCGCAAAATCGAGTGCTGGGCCAGCCTACTAGCAAACATTTGAACGCCAGCTGGGCACTCTCAGTGGCAGAGAAGGCAAGCTGCTAAATAACGTAACTATGCAGTGGGGAAGGGCACAAATACCTAGCACAGAGCTAGCTGTGACCACTAGCATCACGGAGACCTTCAACAGTAGCAAGTGAAGCAGGCTGCCAGTTGGGGTTCCCTGGCGCCAGGGCTGTACTGGCTTGCTCCCAAATAGCTGTGGAGCAGCTCCACCACCGACGGCAGCGAGAAAGCACTAACCCTAGCACCCCGGATAGTCACTGACATCTTGTCCCTGGAGATGCTCTGACCAGGGTTAAGCACCAGTGCTCCATCTACATTAGTGTCCCCCACAGCTACTGTAGTGGGACTGCACTGGGGCCAGTGCAGCCATGAGATCGGAGAGGAAGGCTGGGGCAGACACAGGCTGTGTCCCAGGATGACAATTCCTCCTAGGTGCTGAGCCTATGAGGGTATCACAAACAAACTCTTGCA
The DNA here is from genome assembly GCF_965140295.1 of Lepidochelys olivacea. Lineage (NCBI taxonomy): Eukaryota > Metazoa > Chordata > Testudines > Cheloniidae > Lepidochelys > Lepidochelys olivacea. The sequence goes on from NC_140417.1 coordinate 51,850,650, forward strand.
GGAACCAGTCAGCTTTGTATCACTGACAGCAGCACAAGTCCCTTCACTGACCCTCGAGTGGGTCCAGCCTGGGAAGTTGAGGACAGTAGCAGCATCACAGCAGGGCCATGAGCACCTCCAGCTCTCACCATGCTGTCTGCCTTCCGACACCACCACCCCAACAGACCCAACATGCCCCTAACAGCGTGTTGCTCTCAGTGCCTGGGTGAGGGCAGGGTCATATTCTCCCTGTGAGGTGCTAGCAATGGGGTCCCTAAAGGGATGAGAGCCTTGGCTGGGAGAGGGGTTAAAACATTTGGCTTCTCCCTCCCCGCTGCCTGCCTCAACCCCAGCACCTGTCCCTCCCCAGTGCACACTGCGTGCACAAGCCACACTCCTGAGGACAGCACGCCCGGCTGCTACAGGGGGAAGAGCTGAGTCCCCTGGGTTCTATCCCCTGGACAGTCACTGCGCAAATCCTTCCCTGTGACAGGAGGGCCCAGTGCAGCCATGCAGCCAGCTCACACTGGTGCAGGGCAGGGCTGCCCAGTCCAGAGGTACTAGAGAAGAACAATGGCCCGTTGCAGCAGTGCTGGCGCCACAACTTACCCCTCGGTTGCTGGCATTTTCCTGAAGGAACCTGCGGAATTTGTTCAGGAAGATGTATCTGGAGGCTTCCCCCTGCCAGGAGAAAGAGCAGGCATGGTGCTTACCCAGCTGTGAGAATCCCCTGTGCTCTCCTCTCTGCTTTGGGACTCCGGCTCACCTGGCCCAAAATTCACCCCCAGAAGCTCCTTGAGAATCAAGTGCCACACAGGCCTTGGCATGACCCTCTGCACAAGGGCCAGTTTCACCTCTGGGGACATTTCAAGTCTTCCCGTGTTAGTTTGCATGCCCAATGCACTCCACTTCTCCCTCCCAGCTCCCCTTCTGGCCTGCACCGAGGCAGACCAAGCTATTCCCACTGTAGACATGCATCCCACACCACTGGCATGCATAGCAATGTCCTGAGAACAACACTTGGTCTCTCCTCTTGGAGCCAGTGACCTATGGACAGCCATGTTCTGTTGCCATTTGGACAGCGATTTAACCAGCACCGCTAAGTAACCTGGGAGTGAGTCTTAGCAGGGCCAGTGCCCACCCCACCTTCCTGCCAATATCAGCGCCTCCTGATGTGAGTGTGGGTTTGTCAGTAGGACCCCGCTGGGATCTGCCAGTGTGCCCAGTTAGTGTGAACACAGTATGCAGTGCACATGCGCAGGAGCTTTAAGAGGCCACATACCCACAGGGTGCGGGCTAACATTTCACTAGAATCCCAAAGAGGAAGGAAATTCAGAGCGAGGGAAGAGCTGAAGAGCTCTGGTTTCTGTGTTGGACACCAAGGGCCAAAGCAGGTGACTCTCAGAATGAGCAGATGCAGTTCAGAGATCCTCCCCTCCCCCTTAACACAGAGTCCAAGGCACAAGGAGCAATGCAGCCTGCTGCACAGATCAACACAGAGAGCTGCCCTCTCCAAGGCAGCCTTTCCACATTCAAGACTGGGGGGTGCTTGGTACTGCATGGCAGAGGTGTGGCACCCTGGCTCAAAGCCAGGTGCCCACACAGCCCTGGGGAAAGGCTGAGCAGCTCTGCCTTGAAAGCCCTGCAGTCCATGGATGCCACATTAGAGGGGCCCACGAGGTGTTTCCATTCTACTTACCCCTCCTCGGTCTTTGTTGTTCAGAAGCAGCTTCAGGATCTGAACCTGGAGTTCCTCCACCACTGAGAAAGTGACACACAAGTCAGCCATCAGAGGAAGTGCCCTGAAAGCTCGGAGCCCATTCACCCCCATACCATGGGCAGAGATTGCCTGAGACTGCTCCCCAGCAGTCAGGAAGGCATGCTCAGGCCAGCATGGGACCATGTCCATGGCTGCTGGGCCCTCTCGGCCTGGCCCCCCAGCTCCCACTGCGCGGCCATGGGAATGCTGAGCAGCTCCGCACACATTGGCCCGCAACTGGCTTCTGGCTGCCAAGGGCACTTGAAGGCAGCTCAGATACCTGTCCTGTGACAGTGTGAGTGCATTTCACCACAGCTCTACAAGGCGCTGGTCCCCCAGCAGCAACCCCCTCACAGACCTTCAATGCGTTTTTTGAGCCGCTGGCAGCCTCTGTCGTATGCCCGCCGGCGCAGCCTCTCCTCGGCACTCTCCTCCTTTACCTCCTTGCTCTCTTTGCCCTGGGGTGAGCGGGTGGGAATTGGTTGACAATTAACCCCAGCCCAGGACAAGCACACCAAGCCCAGCACCACAGAGGGACAGCGGCCCTTCCCCACCAGGGAGAGCGACTGGCCTGACAACTGGCTGCCAAGCTAGGAGCCCTCCCTGCAGTGTCACAGGTCCCTCAGGGGACATGGGAGCCAGAAAGGAGCCACACTGCCCAGAGCGACTCCCCTGCCACAGCACCTGACCTCTGAGGGGTGGAGAGCAACTAGACAATCACGCAGAATTGCAATGGCAACTTGGGAAGGAAGCCCTGCCCCCTACCCTCCTGCAAGGCATACCTGCTTGCACCGCGCAGCAGCACGCAACCCAGGTCAGACCGTGATGGATGGCAGTGGAGGGGCTGGGAGCTCTTGGCGCACAGAGGACGCAGCACAGATCTGCCAGTTCTTATGTGAGCACAGCCTGGGGGTTTCCCCTGCCTACCCAGCCAGTGGGCTGCACCCCAAAGTGTCAAGGGGTCAGCGAGCGAACAGGGCTGCCACCCCCTGCAGTCCTCTCCAACGTTCTTCAGACACTGAACTAGGTGCCTACAAGCAGCTGCCAGCCCCACAGCTCAATGCTGCTGAGTCACACTGGGCTGGGAGAAGGAAGGAGTAGCTACCTTGTTAGAGCCCTGCTTTTAGTGCCTTGTCCCAGCTCTGTCTTCCCCCCGGTGCCCACGAAACACCAATCCTTCCCCAGGAGTCCCCAAGCCTCATCTCCCCCTGCACCCACTCTCAGGAACAGCCCCGAACCCAACCCCCCGCCCCCAACCCCTCACAGTACAAGATCCCTCAGGTCAACCCCAACCCCCAACACACACCTTCCTAAAAGCAATTCTCCATTCCCCAAACCAATTAAAGTCAGTCACTCAAGCCACCCCCCACCCCTGAAACCAACCAAAGTGGGAAGCAAGGAGGGGAGCCCCCAAGCCCTATTGGGAGCTCCATTTCCTGGGAGCCTCAGCTGCCCCTCCCCACTGAAGGCTCTAGGGCTCAGCTCCTGCTCTCTCCCTCCCCCCTTCCTGTCACTGGAGCTACAGCTTGAAGGCTGCTTCACTCCTTTGCCCCGCCTGGAAACAAAATAAGGAGCTATCAGGGAGTTTTTCAACACACCCCTCCACTCCCTGGCCTCGGAGTGTCCCACTACACCAGCCTCGGCCCCCCAGGTGCCCCACGCACAACACTAGTTAATCTCTCTCTCTCCAGCTCAAGGTGCTTTTGACACATCATCCACATATCAGACTCATCCAAGCCCACCCCACTTCACCCCAGCAGACAGACACCCCACCCAGCTTGTCCCCAGCAGCTGGGGACAGCAGCCAGCAGCTCAGTCACTGTGAGCTATTTTAACCTCCATAGAGAACGCCCTGCCAGCATCCCACTGGGGCTCCTGTTCAAGCGCCTCTGTCAATCGCAGCTGCACGCCAGGCAGAGAGAGAGAGCTCTCGGAGCTAACAGTCCCCAGTCCCTACATGGAAGCCAGTCAGCAATCAGTGTAGCTCCTTGGCACAGGGTCACAGCAAGGTACTCACTGCCCTTCACCCCAGAGACAACAGGGGCTAGTGGGCAGTGCTGGATCTTCCTGCCCAAACCTCCCCCTCCTCCTGCACATCACTTAGGCCCGTAACCAAGTCGCTCGCTGACTCCACCCTCTCACTGGACTCAGCATTCAGACCGTGTGCAAGCCCTGATGCTTCCTCTCCACCCTCAGCCACACCCAGGGTATTGCTCCTTGGTGCTGCCACCTCCTCCTGGCCGGCTCTGGCACCTCACTCCCCTGGGCTCCACGCAGAGCAGGCAGCTCAGTCACCTTCCCAGCTCACTGCTCTGCCCCCTCAGCCCTTCTGAGCCCTGCACGCCTCATTCACCTCAGCATCCGACACAGCACACCACCTCCCTAGCAGTGTACAGGGGCATCAACCTGCCTCCACCCACCAACATCCCCAGACTTCATCACCCATCTGTCAGCTCCTCCCACGCCTCACAGACCCCCCCAGAAGAGCCCAGCCAGCCACTGCTTTTACCCCCTCAAAACCACACCTTCTGTGTCTCCATCCCGCTGTGGTGCTGCAAGAACCGGCCTGGGGGTGTCACTCAGAAGGGGTTGTGCTGTGACTCTCCCTCGCTCCCCTCCCCCCAACCTGGTTAGATCTTTCAAATAAAGGCCCAACTACAAACTGGACCATCCCTACCATGCCCAAGTGACTCAGGCAACTCCCAGCCCCAGCACCTGGCTCATCTGTGCCTGGCAGACTGAGCTCTCCAGACAGGGACCGTGTCTGTACAGCGCTGGCAAAATGGGCCCTGAGGTGCTGCCAGAACGTAACTCTCAATAACAGTTGAACAACCTGGGACCCAGAAACTGGGTTCTATCCCCCAGGTCTGCCATGCTGTCACTAGGCCAGTCCCTGGCTCTGTCAAATGGGAGGATACCAACCTTCAGTGTCAAGTGCTCTGATCCATGGAGGAGGATGTCTACCCATCATTCTGACTCTGCACCCTTGGACACCACACTCCAGCAGTCTGGTCTGGAGGGGACAGAGGTCCCCACATAAAAAGAAATGGCCACAACCTCCTGATCAAACACAGCTGAAAACCCATCCCGGTCAGCACAGCTACCTGGCTATCTAACCCAGCCTCAAAGCACAAGCGTGTCCCAGAAGGAAGCAGCTATGCCTTTCCCAGCCTGCCACCATCACGCCTGGCATATTGTTGCACACCTCTTTGGTGAAGCGGTTTGGCCACCAGGTGGTGGGGATGAGCTCCTGCAGGCCAGCCTCCTCCACACGCAGGGGGCTCTTGATGTAGAAGAATACCACCGAGCGGAGCACGTCAAAGCTGTGCAGGAGTTAAGGGACAAGCCCAGCAGCCCAGCACACAGGAGGTCAGCCATACAAAGAGCCACAGGGGAGGGAAAAGAAACCCCACCGCTAAGATGGGGTTAGAGGTTAGGCACCTTTCCAAACAAACTCTTGAATCCATCTTCATGAGGTGCTTGGAAACTGGGGGGATCCCACCAAAACGGACAGGCTGGGTGCCTGGGGGGGGCTGATTGCTGTGAAAGCTGCTTTGGTGAATTCTCTGTTGTTTCACTCCAGGAGTCAGCCAAGGGATATGGAGTGAGGGATTTGCACAGAGAAGCTGGGCACAGAACAGGAGAAAGAACCCACAGTCTAGGGAGTTCCCCTCCCTTCTTCAAAAGGGAGGTTCCATGGAGAATGGTACCAGCCATTCCTGCAGGTACAAGAGGCCCCCAGAACATGGGGCACCCAGGGAGAGAAAACTGACTGCATCTTCTAAGGGGTATGTCGGAATGGGAGTAAATGCAAAGGATACAGGACATTATTGAGCAGATATTTCCTGGACTTCTCGTGCTTCAGGACTGCAATGGTGAGCCGGAGGTAGTGGATCTGGGGAGAGAGGTAGAACAGAGTCAACAGGAAAAGCTATATCTCAGGGAAGCGACCAGGGTTCAGTTACCAATACAAGTACAGCCGGAACAAAGAGCTGCCATGTTTCAAGTCAGCAATTCAAGAGACAGACTGACAGCTCTCTTGAGTCTATTTGGCTTAACAGAGACACGGTTCAGGGATGACTTGGGAAACATATTTAACAATATGTTCTTCAATCTAGACAGGAAAGGTAAGATCTAGTGACTGGAGGTTGAAGCTAGATAAATTCAGACCGGAAATAAAGAGTAAATTTTTAACATTGAGGGTAATTACCATTGGAACAATTTACCAAGGGCCGTGCTGGATTTTCTATCACTGGCAATTTTTGAATCAAAAGGGGAAGTTACTTACCTGTAACGGGAGGTTTTTTGAGATGGATGGTCCCTGTCTGTATTCCACTGAGGGCAATGCGCATCTCGAAGAACCCCTAGTTACAAGTAACCTCCCATTCTTCAAGTATTGGTCCCTACTGTATTCAACTGAGGGGGATTAACAAGCAGTATGTAGGTAGGAGGAGGGTGCAAGGAAGATGATGGAATTGTTGAATGGAGGGCCGCCATGCCGAAAGAGGCATCCGTCGCAGAATCATGTACTATGGCAGACAGAGAAGAAAAGGCGGGTACCAAACTCCACATGACTGCCTTACATATATCTGTGACGGGGCACGTCTTGGAGCGCTGCAGCACCTAATGCCTGCACTCTTGTGAAATGGGCCCCATCCCACCCGCTGGGGACCGTCCCAATAATTGATAAGAGAGCGTAATGCACCCTGAGACCCACTTCGAGAGTCTCTGGCACGACACAGCCTCCTCTTCAATTCTCTCTGATATGGCAACAAATAGTCTGGGAGACTTCTGGAATGGCTTTGTCCTTCGCAGGTAAATGGCCAGGGCCCTACGTAAATCGAGGGAGTGGAGGAGTCATTCTGCACTGGAGGCGTGTGGTTTGGTTGAGGTGGAAATGGAAAACCAGCCTTGGTAGGAACCTGAAATGCAGGCACAGCGAGACCTTGTCCTTACGGAATGTGCTGAAAGTGGGGTTTGCCAGCATAGCCCCGCACCCCAATTCATTAACCCTCCTTGCAGAGATAATGGTGATCAGAAAGACAACTTCCATAAAAAGAAGAGAAAGGGGGCAGGAGGCCAAAGGTTCAAAGAGGAAGTTCATTAATGATGGGAGGACTAAATTGAGGAGCAACAGCCTGGATGGGTGGGTATTTGCATACAAGGCCCTTCCAGAACCTGGCAGTTAAGGGGTGGGTGAAGACAGAATGTCCATCCATGGGAGGGTAGAAGGCACTAATGGCTGCTACATGCATTTTGATGGACTTGAGAATGAGCACCGAGGTCTTTAGAGAGAGCAGATAGTCTAATAGCATGAGGATGCCCATAGACTCTGGTGCAAGACCTCTATGTTGGGCCCAGGTAATGAAACGAGCCCATTTGGCCTGATAGGACTGCCTTGTGGACTCCTTTCTGCTATTGGACAGAATTTCTCAGACTGCCTGCAAGCATTTCTGTGTTACCGGAGACATCCATCCAAATACCATGCTGTCACGTGGAGTGCCCTCGGATCAGGGTGTCTGAGTCTGCAGTTGCGTTGTGTGAGTAGTTGCAGGAATATTGGGAGTGGGAGTGCTGGACACTTTGACATGCGGAGAAGACGAGGAAACCAGAACTGGTGAGGCCAATATGGGGTGATCAGGATGACCATCACCCCCTCCCGTCTGAGACTGTGTAGAATGCGTGGCAGGAGCAACAATGGAAGGAAGGCATAGTTGATCTGGTCTGACCAGTTGATGATCAGGGTGTCCTCCTGCAGGTGGGTGCTGAGTCCTCCCCTCGAACAATACTGAATGCACTTGGTATTGGTGTGAGATGCAAAGAGGTCTCTGACGGGTTCCCCAGTGGCCAAAGATGTCTGTGACTATCACATTGTATAAACTCCCATTCGTGGTCAGTCGCAAAGTTCCTGCTGAGAGCATTGGCAAGTACATTCTGGGTTCCTGGTAGATAGGCTGCCAACAGGAGCATATGATGTGAAATGCATCATTTCCAGAAGCTTACACACACAGTGCTGGGGACGGTGCGCCTCCTTGCTTGTTTATGTAGTAAACCTCAGTGGCGTTGTCTGATATAAGAACAGATAGCTGTTAAGGACACGTGGGATGCCTTGTGTACCATACAAAGTTCCAAGATGTTGATGTGCACCCTGGTTTCCTGAACAGTCCAAGTGCCTTGCGTCATGTGGTATCCCATGTGGGCACCCCAGCCTTCGAGCGACACATCTGTTATAATTGTAACGCTTGGCAAGGACAGAAGAAAGAGCATTCTGGAGCAAACATGGAATGGGTTTGTCCACCATCAGAGGGAAGAGAGCACTTCCAGTGGAACTGTGAGGGTAGTATCCCTGGACTGGTGCATGGGGGAGTAGACTCCCTGTAGCCAGAGCTGGAGACAGCGGAACCACAGATGAGTGAAGGGAATGACATATGTGTACACTGCCATCTGACGGAGGAGGGAAAGGCAAGTTCCGGCTGATATCGAAGGGCTGGAAGTCACTAAGGTGATCAGGTTCAGTAAGCCCAGGAACCTGCCTTTAGGCAGATAAGCACATGCGGAGGTCACATCGATGCGTGATCCTATGAATTCTAGGGATTGTTGATTTTTCGACGTGGATGCTCACTTCTAGGGAGGAGAAGCTGGGACACTGATGCTCTAGTTTCTGTTCTGAACCTCCCCGTCAGCAGCCAATTGTCTAGGTAAGGGAAGACAAGGATTCCTCGTGGTCAGAGGTAAGCTGCTAACACAGAGAAAACCTTTCTGAAGGCTCAGGAGGAAATGATAAGTCCAAATGGGCGAACTCTATGGTAAATGGTAAATTAACCATTTACAACCAATTGTCTAGGTCAATGGGAGCCATCAAGATTCTAAACCACCATTAATGGCCCACACTTTGCATAATTACAATAGGACCTCAGTTATACTTCATATTTCTAGTTTCAGATACAAGAATGATACATGCATACAAATAGGAGGAATATATTAAGTAGTTTATAACCTTTGTTATACCTTACAAGAGACTTTTGCATAAAGCATATTCCAGTTACATCATATTCACATATTTCCATATAACATACGGAGTGCAACATCACACTTGGAATTTAGCATGATCCTGTGCTCATGGCCATATCCATGCTTGGGCCACACCATGGGCGCATTCAGCCTACAGCATGGACAAGCCCCTGTCCAGAGAAAGCAGCAGCACAGCCCTGGCAGGCAAAACACCCTCTCCCCCTTCTACTCAATGAAGGACAGGATGGAATGGGTTACCTAGGGAAATGGTAGAATCTCCATCCTTAGAGGTTTTTAAGGCCCGGCTTGACAAAGCCCTGGCTGGGATGATTTAGTTGGTGTTGGTCCTGCTTTGAGCAGGGGGTTGGACTAGATGACCTCCTGAAGTCTCTTCCAACCCTAATCTTCCATGTGTCTATGGTGATACAGGAGAATCCTCCCATGCCAAACAAGACAGTTCCTAAGCCAAATATTGGGGCCACAAGCCCCTATATGGCCAACCTGGTTAATCCTGGGTACCACCACTGCAACATCAGGGAGTCGGGTACCAGTGGCTCCTGGACTGAGGTAAGCGAGGGAATTGTCACAGTCCCATCTGTAGCCAATGATTTTATTTGATTGTGTGCTGTGTGATGTTAGGATTATAGAAGTATAAGATTGATCAGTAGTTAGAAGGGATAAATATGTATTAGGTATCTAAGTAAGGAGGGCTGAAATGCAAGGCCTACAGGCGGAGGCCTGTAAGATTTTAGCATAGCCATTTTAGGCCTTAGAGTTAAGAAATGCTTGACATAAGTGACCAAAGAGTAACCCGATGCCATAAAATTACAGGAATAGATGTGCCAAGAGGTGATATTGTGAAAAATTAGCCTTAAGAGTAATTTTAGATCACAAAATGCTCTAGAGGCACATTTTTCCCCTTAATCACAGGATACAGGTTGAGAATCAATGTTAATAAGAATAAAGGGAACTATATACAACTTACAGAAAATGGGGTACGATATTCTGAGGGGGACACAATATAAATAAGGAAAAAGAGGGTTGACACTTTCATGCACATGCGCAAGGTATGAGATATAGTCAGAATCACATCATAAAAGAGGGTGTCCAAATTGGGAAAAATTGAGCTCCCTATGGGAAAACTCCAGCAGGAATCATCCCTCTACTGATGCTCAATCAATGAGAAACCCACCAGACCCTAACACTGTCTAGGAGGATGTGAGTAGGACTGTAGCTATAATTTGTGCATGGATATATTTAGGATTTATATATGCTTGAATAGCCATAACTTTGCTGGTAACTATAAAAAGCTGATAAAAGATATTGGACATTGTTCTTGTGACTGTACGGGTTACTTTCCTTGGTCTTCATATATTCCTAGAAGCTCTAGATCTAAAACAAGTGGCAGAGGTAACTCTGTTGAACTTGAGCCACCAGAACAGAACCGACAGTGGTGTCATACATCACTAAATTTACTTTGAATAACATAAAAGGCTACACGTCGAAACCATCCGATAGTCATGCTTTCAGAACAGAAGCAGCAGGCCATGCGTAATGTCCAGATCCTCAGACTCGGAGGGAGAATCAGAATTTCGCACCAATAGTAGTGCCAAAGGAGCTAACAGAATGGGGTGTGTTACATGACCACTAACAGAAGGTGGCAGATCCGATGCACAGGATGGAGCTCCCTTGGTAGAGTACCAGAGAGCGTAGAGATGTCATGCTTTCCAGGGTGAACAGTTCATGAGGCCCAGGGGCATCTCCAAGTCTCCCCAGAGGCAAGAGTACCAGGTCTATGGATGGGACTGGAGCTGGTAACAGGCCCTGTCTCAGGATCAGCATCACTGGAACCGATGCCAGGGTGTGGGGGGTCTATAACTGGTACCGGTGGATCTGGTGAACAATGCAATCTTTGGTCGGTCTTGTGGGCCTTGGAGCACAGTGCTCCCCCTTGGCCGGAACTCATGGATGGCAGGGTCTTTCTTAGATCTGGAGGGAGATTTACTGCCATACTTATGTGCATGCTTCCATGATTCACGGCTAGGCCCCACTGCGGAGTCAGCAATATTGGTACCAGTGACGTTGGATTGGGGCTCCATGGTAAGAAGTACACTCATGGATTATTCAGGCTGGTGTATGACGGGGGGAAGGATGCTGGGGGGCTTGTTCCCCAGCCAGGATCCAACTGCGGCCCTGTGGCAACCTCCATGAGGTGCTTAAGGCGAAGGGCTCTGCCTTCCCATGTGCGGTAGGCCATGGTGGCCTGGCCATGGTGTGGGCGTCCCCCAAACAGTACAGACAGTGTTGGTACTCATCATTCAGGGACAACAAACAAGGGTAGGAAGTGCAGACTTTGAATCATGGCCTCTCAGTCATAATCCAATACCCAGACCCGGGTGCTGGGTGGGGAGGATCATTTGGCAGCAGAGTCCAAAGTGGTGTCCCAAAAGAAAATTACTACCGAAAACCCTGGAACATCCTGACTTCATTCAGTACCCAGATGCAGATGCTGGAGGCGGGGGGGTGCGCGGGATTGGGCAGAAAACCGCTGGAGTAGCATCCCCCATCCTTAGCCCTACAAAACTTCGAGAAACAAAACTACTACAGGTTTCAGAGTAGCAGCCGTGTTAGTCTGTATCCGCAAAAAGAAAAGGAGTACTTGTGGCACCTTAGAGACTAACAAATTTATTTGAGCATAAGCTTTCATGAGCTACAGCTCACTTCATCAGATGCATGCAGTGGAAAATACAGTGGGGAGATTTTATACACAAAGAGAACATGAAACAATGGATGCTACCATACACACTGTAATGAGAGTGATCAGGTAAGGTGAGCTATTACCAGGAGGAGAGAAGAAAGAAAAAAAAAAAAAACCTTTTGTAGTGATAATCAAGGTGGGCCATTTCCAGCAGTTGACAAGAATGTGTGAGGAACAGTGGGGGGGGAGGGGGGGGATAAATATGGGGAAATAGTTTTACTTTGTGTAATGATACATCAACTCTCAGTCTTTATTCAAGCCTAAATTAATGGTGTCCAGTTTGCAAATTAATTCCAATTTAGCAGGCTCTCATTGGAGTCTGTTTTTGAAGGTTTTTTTTGAAGAATTGCCACTTTTAGGTCTGTAATCGAGTGACCAGAGAGATTGAAGCGTTCTCCAACTGGTTTTTGAATGTTATTGACGTCCAATTGTCCGTAATTCTTGACGTCCAATTTGTGTCCATTTATTCTTTTACGTAGAGACTGTCCAGTTTGGCCAATGTACATGGCAGAGGGGCATTGCTGGCACATGATGGCATACATCACATTGGTAGATGTGCAGGTGAACGAGCCTCTGATAGTGTGGCTGATGTGATTAGGCCCTATGATGGTGTCCCCTGAATAGATATGTGGACACAGTTGGCAATGGGCTTTGTTGCAAGGATAGGTTCCTGGGTTAGTGTTTTTGTTGTGTGGTGGCTGGTGAGTATTTGCTTCAGGTTGGGGGGGCTGTCTGTAAGCAAAGACTGGCCTGTCTCCCAAAATCTGTGAGAGTGAGGGATCATCCTTCAGGATAGGTTGTAGATTGCTGATGCTGCGCTGGAGAGGTTTGAGTTGGGGCCTGAAGGTGACGGCTAGTGGCTTTCTGTTACTTTCTTTGTTGGGCCTGTCCTGTAGTAGGCGACTTCTGGGTATGCTTCTGGCTCTGTCAATCTGTTTCTTTACTTCAGCAGGTGGGTATTGTAGTTGTAAGAACACTTGATAGAAATCTTGTAGTTGTTTGTCTCTGTCTGAGGGGTTGGAGCAAATGCGGTTGTATCGAAGAACTTGGCTGTAGACAATGGATCGTGTGGTGTGGTCTGGATGAAAGCTGAAGGCATGTAGGTAAGTATAGTGGTCAGTAGGTTTCTGGTGTAGGGTGGTGTTTATATGACCATAGCTTATTAGCACTGTAGTGTCCAGGAAGTGGATCTCTTGTGTGGACTGGTCCAGGCTGAGGTTGATAGCGGGATGGAAATGGTTGAAATCATGGTGGAATTCCTCCAAGGGCTTCTTTTCCATGGTCCAGATGATGAAGATGGCATCAATGTAGTGCAAGCAGAGTAGGGGGCATTAGGGGACGAGAGCTGAGGAAGCGTTGTTCTAAGTCAGCCATAAAAATGTTGGCATACTGTGCGGCCATGCGGGTACCATAGCAGTGCCGCTGATTTGAAGGTATACATTGTCCTCAAATGTGAAACAGTTATGGGTGAGGACAAAGTCAAAGTTCAGCCGCCAGGTTTACCGTGACATTATCGGGGATAGTGTTCCTGACAGCTTGTAGTCCATCTTTGTGTGGAATGTTGGTGTTGAGCGCTTCTACATCCATAGTGGCCAGGATGGTGTTATCAGGAATGTCACCGATGGATTGTAGTTTCCTCAGGAAGTCAGTGGTGTCTCGAAGACAGCTGGGAGTGCTGGTAGCGTAGGGCCTGAGGAGGGAGTCTACATAGCCAGACAATCCTGCTGTCAGGGTGCCAATGCCTGAGATGATGGGGCGCCCAGGATTTCCAGGTTTATGGATCTTAGGTAGCAGACAGAATACCCCTGGTTAGGGTTCTAGGGGTGTGTCTGTATGGATTTGTTCTTGTGCTTTTTTAGGGAGTTTCCTGAGCAGATGGTGTCATTTCTTTTGGTAACCCTCAGTGCGATCAGAGGGCAATAGCTTGTAGAATGTGGTGTTGGAGAGCTGCCTAGCAGCCTCTTGTTCATATTCCGACCTATTCATGATGACAACAGCACCTCCTTTGTCAGCCTTTTTGATTATGATGTCAGAGTTGTTTCTGAGGCTGTGGATGGCATTGTGTTCTGCACGGCTGAGGTTACGGGGCAAGTGATGCTGCTTTTCCACAATTTCAGCCTGTGCACGTCGGCGGAAGCACTCTATGTAGAAGTCCAGTCTGTTGTTTCGACCTTCAGGAGGAGTCCATCCAGAATCCTTCTTTTTGTAGTGTTGGTAAGAAGGTCTCTGTGGTTTAGTATGTTGTTCAGAGATGTTTTGGAAATATTCCTTGAGTCGGAGACGTCGAAAATAGGATTCTATGTCACCACAGAACTGTATCATGTTTGTGGGGGGTGGAGGGGCAGAAGGAGAGGCCCCGAGATAGCCCAGCAGAAGAATCTGTCCTAAGAGTATAGCTGGATAGATTAACATTATTGCTGGGTGGGTTAAGGGAACCACTGTTGTGGCCCCTTGTGGCATGTAGTAGTTTAGTTAGTTTTGTGTCCTTTTTCTTTTGTAGAGAAGCAAAGTGTGTGTTGTAAATGGCTTGTCTAGTTTTTGTAAAGTCCAGCCACGAGGAAGTTTGTGTGGAAGGTTGGTTTTTTATGAGAGTATCCAGTTTTGAGAGCTCATTCCTAATCTTTCCCTGTTTGCTGTATAGGATGTTGATTACAACCTTAAAATTCCTAAATAAAGAATAAAAACAATTTTCCAGGAAATGCGTCACCAAGGACGAGAAGACAGCAGAGACTCCAACTCAGACTATGCGGCAGTAAGAAGAAACTGAAGATGCAGTCAGTCCACCCCGCCCTTTATTGCCTTGGGCAAAACCACGAGGCAACACAGAGACACATGCGTGAACTGACAGACACTACCACTTTGAAAAGTTCTGGCTCTGGGAGCACATGTATTACCCTCAATGGAATACAATAGGGACCATCACTCAAATGGTTTAGATGTTTTTCTGAAAGACCTGTGTTAAGTGTTATTTTGGGGCAGGTCTCTAGCCCATGTTATACAGGAAGTCAGCCTAGACGAGCACAGTGGTCTCTTCTGGTGCAGAAATCTATCTGTGACTCCTGACTACTCCTGCGTTGGGACACCTGAAGCTAGCGAAGGATGAATCCTTGGCTAGTCATTGTTCTCAGACACTCTGAGGTACCACTCACCTGTAAGCCCAGGTCTGGGATGATGGGAGAGAACCTGTAAGCCCGCAGCAGGGACATCAGCAGCTGCTTGAGGCATTCATGCACCTCATAATCCTAAGAGTAAGAGAAAGAGAAACACTCAGCAGAAATCGACATCTGGGGGGATGTGGAGAGGGCTGGAAGGTGTCTGTTCATTTCAGAAATGACCCATCAGGACCACAAGAGGCCCCCTCACCACTTGCCACTGCTGCAGTCCAGCACTCTGCCTCTACAGCAGCATCAGCAGTAGAGAGCAACTGCTGTCAAATACCAATCACCAGAGTGAGCATTGAGACAAGCCATCTCCTAGACAAAATGTGGCCCAGGTTCTGTTGGTGTAGAGCCCAGAAAGCCAATGCAGCTCCCCGGGTCTATACCAGACCAAAAGGAGAACCTGCTCCTCTAAGTACCTCTCAGGCCTTCATCCTGCCAGGGATTCTGATTTCACTCCTGGAGGACAGCAATAAAAGAGAGAGGGAGAGAGAGGGAGGCAAGGGACAATCTGTCACCTGAGCTACGGGCCAGCAAGACTCCAGAACACGCTTGGGGAGATTTCACTGCAGCATTTGACCCACGGTGCTGAGGGCTAGTAGCAGCCATCTGCTAACCAGGTGCAACCACAGGGGTGGGCAATACCCCGGAACTCCTGCAAGCCTGACCCCAGCTACCCAAAAGATTCTCTTCCCTACAGCTCCTGGAGCAGTTAGATTAGCCGCCAGGCTGCTTCTGCCAGTTCTGGGTTTAGACCCCCCAAGGTACTCGCAGAAGGGGGTTCCCAGGAGATGCCTGCCAAAGCCAGCTCTGACACTTCCCAGGAAGGGGCACAACCTCCTGGCCTTGCTGAGCCTGGGGCAGAGGATGGGTTGTATTTCTTTAACCCTACTAAGAGGGCAATGGTGCAACACTAGTTCCCACTGCAGCCAATACAATGTCATGGTCTCTAACATTTCCCAGGTAGCCCCTGGCTGCTCCACTGAAAAGAACTTTATAATTACAGAAGTATTACTAAATAGTGGTTATTTTCAAAGAGTTTTAATCAAGAGTAAAAGTTTTACTGTCACACATGCAGTAAGTTAAATAAATTAACATCAGAGTTTATTTATAGTTAGGGAAGCTAGAAAAGTCTGATTAAAAAATCGCTTTTCAGAGATCAGGAATACCGAACTCCTTCCTCCTCCCTTCCCAGCTCCCCAGTAGCAGCTCGGCCTTTCCCTCACCACAAGGAACAGTCGTTAACACTGAAAGGACCTGGTCACTGGGTTCTGGGTGGGAGCAGAAGCTCACTATGACCAGCAATTTCTAATTATAAATCTAGTTCTTCCCAGCCCCCTCCCTACAGTCACTGCAGCCAGGGCCTGGCGTGCCGAGAACAGCAGGGGCCAGGGCACCAGATGCTGGTACTGCATTCTTAAGGGAGTGCAGCTGGCAGGCAAAGCTGCTTTGGGAGATGGTGGCAAGAAACCAACTCAGCTGTTAAACCATGCCACTGCAGGGTGCACCCAACCGAGATCCTGACACCTGCCCATTGCCACAGAGAACCAAGGGGATGCAGAGTGAAAGAGGGGGAAGTGCCTGAGCAACTCACCTCCATGAGAAGCCACATGAGATCCAGTAGCTGCTGGATGAGAGGATGTGCTTCCACAGCCCCTCCTCGCTCCAGAATGCTCAGCAGGAAGTGCATGAGCACATCATCTACCAGGTACACTTTGCACTGCAAACAGAAAGCCTGTGGTCAGCAGCTCTAGCCAGCAGCAGCACCACACAGGAGCAGAGAATGGGTTCTCAGCACTACATGGAGGGTCTAGGCCCAGGTGGAAAGCTGTAGACTTGCTGGGAGCCAGCGTCAGGTAGGAATGGTGACTTACTGCTGCCAATGGGATGTTCCTGTTACTGCAGACTGAAGATGACACCTCTGGCGGCAATGCCCGGCTCGGTGCTAGGAACAGCCCAGCCCACTCCAGGAGTACACGGAAACCGGACCGTTTCTGACAAGTGCCAGGCAAAAACGGGGGACAGTAGATGTGAAAGCAAGAAAGCAGAGCCCATGAAGAGCCTGACTGCCAAACTCAGGGTACAAAGGGTTCCAAAAGAGTGTGTCCTGCAGCCCACTAACCCCCTGCAATGCAGCGCCAATCTCACCCCTACCACCACCACTCTGCAATTTACTGACCAAACAGAAAGCACACACCCTGGTGTAAACAAAGCCTCCGCACTTGCTCTGCAACATCACTCCCTCAGTCAGGCTGCAAGGGGAGCTGCCACCCCATGGGAGAGGGGCTATTCGCGACTTGGGACTACCTAACAACTCTAGGCTTGTGAATTCTCCAATACCGGAGCGTGTCACCCCTTCTGCCTGAGCAGGCAGCTGTGAAAAACAAGGAGGAGTTGTGGGTCCCCCTCCCTGCAAGCACTGTGGGGGAGCACACGCACGTCCAGCAGCCAGCACTCACCATGAGAGGTGCAAAGTGGTTAAAGATGTGTGTCAGGGTGATCAGCACTGTGGGCTCTCCTTGCAGCTGCCACGTCGATGTGTCCTTCTCCACCAACTTCCCCTCCTGCAACACCAATCCCAGGAGACATAAGGCTCTGAGCAACCCCAATTCTGCCTGCAGCTCCATCTTCAGACACATGCATGCTGGAGAGAGAGGGCAGTACTCCCTGCCTCTGCAGAGAGGACAGCAGTACAGGAGATGTCCCTGAAGGATGCCCAAAGGCATGCACATCCCCCCGCCACACAAGGCTTTCACCAGCGACGTCATTATAGAACTCAGCATCCCAAATGCCACAGTGCCTGAAACAGCCTTTTCGGGGCAAGGAGCTCTAGCTCAGCCAGGCCCGACACCAGATGTCAGGCAAACCCCCTTCCATAAACCTGCATCCCCAGAACAGTCTGACAGTGCACGTGGTTAGAAACTGAAAGGCATGTGCTGCTATATGAAATCCCCACCCCATTCATTTTCTCCATACCCTCCTTCCCCTGAAGTGCATTTTCCCTCCTCTCCCACCATCCACGTTCAGATGAGGCGAGAGAGAGGCCTGCAGGCCTGAGGCTCAACTCCCAGCACCGGAAGGAATTTTTTTACAGACAGCTGTGGGGGGTGCCAGGAGTGCTCGGATCCCACCAGGCAGTACTGGCTCAGCGGCTGCATCTCTAGGTGCTGCCTGGTACAGCTGGGCGCCAGGCCCACAGTTATGTTTGTTGCACCCTCTGTCGCACTCTGTCACTCAGCTGTTGGGGAAGGGAACAATCAGGAGGTAGTGGGTGGAATACAGGCATAGGGATGTATATGAGTTCATTACGTCTCAGATGCTAGGACAAGAAAGGGCACAAGAATTTACAGGGGTGGTGATGAGAGAGCATTAGCTTTTCCTGTCATGCCATGGGATATGCTTAGCTCTTTGAGTTACTGCATGTGTGGATCCCACTCAGTGTCCGTGTGCCCAGCACAGGAGCTCAGAATGTTTTCACCAGCAGTGTCCAAGGAGGGTGGTACACACACCCTGCATGGCCTCACCCCCACTCCCCTGAGGTCATTAAGGGCACAGCAACCCCAGTTGCCACTCGGTTCCTTCTAATCATCTCAGGCAGGAAGTGGGAACTGTGTCGTTCCCTAGTAATCTTGTTACTTAGTCATTAGACCAGCAGTTGGTAATTAATTCTAAGTAATAGTTAGTTTGGTCGCATGCTTCTGTTTCAGTTAGCTTGTCAACAGTAGGGTTAAAAAAGCAGCGGCTTATGGAGTAGCAGAAGCATCATTCCTCTGACCACTGCCAGCAGCAGCGATGAAGTAAGGGTAGCATGGTATTCCCAGCCTTACTTGTGTGCTGTTGCTGGCGCCGTGGCAGCACTGCCTTCAGAGCTGGGTGCCAGGCTAGCAGCCGCCCCTCCCCGGCCACCCAGCTCTGACTGCAGCAGAGAAGTAAGGATAGCAATACCGCAAACCCCTTCCCCATCCCCCAATCACCTTACAACCCCCTTTTGGGTCAAGACCTCCAGTTTGAGAAATGCTGAGAAAGGGGCTTTCCACATGTAAGGGGGAAGGGATAGCTCAGTGGTTTGAGCATTGGCCTGCTAAACCCAGGGTTATGAGTTCAATCCTTGAGGGGGCCATTTAGGGATCTGGGGCAAAAATTGGGGATTGGTCCTGCGTTGAGCAGGGGTTGGACTAGATGACCTCCTGAGGTCCCTTCCAACCCTGATATACTATGATTCTATGTATATTTTGCCATTTTTAAATACATATTCATGGTTTGTTACAACACTGTGAAATTTAAGATTCAAATATCTGAAACCATGAAATTCAAGGTTTCAGAGTAACAGCCGTGTTAGTCTGTATTCGCAAAAAGAAAAGGAGTACTTGTGGCACCTTAGAGACTAACCAATTTATTTGAGCATGAGCTTTCGTGAGCTAAAGCTCATGCTCAAATAAATTGGTTAGTCTCTAAGGTGCCACAAGTACTCCTTTTCTTTTCATGAAATTCAAGATTTTTAAAATGCTATGACAGTGAAATTTACCAAAATGGACCACGAATTTGGTAGGGTCCTACCTATAGTAGAGAGCAGCATATCTATAGTCAGTACTCCTGCATCAGCCTGGATGAACTGCATTAATGACACTTTCAGCTGTGGCCCCTGGCCACACTATCACTCAACTGCAATGCTTCTCTGTCTAGCTCTCCCACAGAACCTGACAGCTCCCTGCCGCAACATGCTGGGAAATGGTGAAAGGCACTACAGAGCTCGGGGAATCATGTGAGAAGTCACACCCTAACAGCCCTTTGGGAAAAATCACTGAAGGAGCTGTGATGCATGCCCTAACCACCCGAGAGCCAATCTGCTGCCAAACTGCCTGGCTGAATTAGGACAGCAGGGGGGGATGGGTTACACTTAGCATGACAGAAGCGGGGGCACAAGTAGGGAGGGGAGATGGGCTAGGCTACCATGCTTTGGAGTGAACTAGGATAGTCAGAAATGGGGGATGAGCTAAGCCACCATGCATTGCGGTGAACAAGGATGGGGGGGGGATGGGCTAAGCCACCATGTGCAGGGGTGAACTGGAACTTTAACACACACCAGCACATGCCCTGGTTAAGCTGCACATTTCACAGAGCAGTTTAGACAAGAGTTTAGAATATGATTAGTGCTCTTTTCCTTCTCCCTACATGCAGGGCAGAATGGCCTTAGATACCATAAGGCACTGTCACTACAGAAACCAAGAGTACCCAAGATGCAGACTGAGTCGAGCACCCACAAATCCAGAGATTCTAAGGCCAGAGGGACCACTGTGCTCATCTAGTCTGATCTTCTGTGTAACCCAGGCCAAAAACCTGCCCCACAATAATTCCTAGAGCAGAGCTTTTAGAAAACTATCTAGCCTAGATTGTAAAATTGTCAGTGATGGAGAATCCACCACAACCCTTGGTACGTTGTTCCAATGATTGGTTACCCTCGCTGTTAAAGTTTACACCTTATTTCCAGCCTGAATTTCTCTAGCTTCAGCTTCCAGCCATTGGCTCATGTTAGACCTTTTTCTGCTAGATTGAGGAATCCATTATCCAATATTTACTCTCTCAATATTTGCTACTTATACCCTGTAATCAAGTCTGAATGGACTGACCTATTTGAGTCTCACTATAAGGCAGAAAGAAAAGGAGTACTAGTGGCACCTTAGAGACTAACCAATTTATTTGAGCATGAGCTTTCGTGAGCTACAGCTCACTTCATCGGATGCATACTGTGGAAACTGCAGAAGACATTATATACACAGAGACCATGAAACAATACCTCCACCCACCCCACTCTCCTGCTGGTAATAGCTTATCTAAAGTGATCACTCTCCTTACAATGTGTATGATAATCAAGGTGGGCCATTTCCAGCACAAATCCAGGTTTTCTCACCCCCCACCCCCACCCCGCCAAAAACACACACACACAAACTCACTCTCCTGCTGACAACAGCTCATCCAAACTGACCACTCTCCTTACAATGTCTATGATAATCAAGGTGGGCCATTTCCAGCATAAATCCAAGTTTAACCAGAACGTCGGGGGAGGGGGGGGAAGGAATAGGAAAAGACAAGGGGAAATAGGCTACCTTGCATAATGACTTAGCCACTCCCAGTCTCTATTTAAGCCTAAATTAATAGTATCCAATTTGCAAATGAATTCCAATTCAGCAGTTTCTCGCTGGAGTCTGGATTTGAAGTTTTTTTGTTGTAAGAGAGCGACCTTCATGTCTGTAATTGCGTGACCAGAGAGATTGAAGTGTTCTCCGACTGGTTTATGAATGTTATAATTCTTGACATCTGATTTGTGTCCAGTTATTCTTTTGCGTAGAGACTGTCCAGTTTAACCAATGTACATGGCAGAGGGGCATTGCTGGCACATGATGGCATATATCACATTGGTGGATGTGCAGGTGAACGAGCCTCTGATAGTGTAGCTGATGTGATTAGGCCCTGTGATGGTGTCCCCTGAATAGATATTTGGGCACAGTTGGCAATGGGCTTTGTTGCAAGGATAGGTTCCTGGGTTAGTGGTTCTGTTGTGTGGTATGTGGTTGCTGGTGAGTATTTGCTTCAGGTTGGGGGGCTGTCTGTAGGCAAGGACTGGACTGTCTCCCAAGATTTGTGAGAGTGTTGGGTCATCCTTCAGGATACGTTGTAGATCCTTAATAATGCGTAGGAGGGGTTTTAGTTGGGGGCTGAAGGTGACGGCTAGTAGCGTTCTGTTATTTTCTTTGTTAGGCCTGTCCTGTAGTAGGTGACTTCTGGGAACTCTTCTGGCTCTATCAATCTGTTTCGTCACTTCCGCAGGTGGGTACTGTAGTAGTAAGAATGCTTGATAGAGATCTTGTAGGTGTTTGTCTCTGTCTGAGGGGTTGGAGCAAATGCGGTTGTATCGCAGAGCTTGGCTGCAGACGATGGATCGTGTGGTGTGGTCAGGGTGAAAAATGGAGGCATGTAGGTAGGAATAGCGGTCAGTAGGTTTCCGGTATAGGGTGGTGTTTATGTGACCACTGTTTATTAGCACTGTAGTGTCCAGGAAGTGGATCTGTGGACTGGAAGTGTCCAGGAAGTGGATCTCTTGTGTGGACTGGACCAGGCTGAGGTTGATGGTGGGATGGAAATTGTTGAAATCATGGTGGAATTCCTCAAGGGCTACTTTTCCATGGGTCCAGATGATTAAGATGTCATCAATATAGCGCAAGTAGAATAGGGGCGTTAGGGGACGAGAGTTGAGGAAGCGTTGTTCTAAATCAGCCATAAAAATGTTGGCATACTGTGGGGCCATGTGGGTACCCATAGCAGTGCCACTGATCTGAAGGTATACATTGTCCCCAAATGTAAAATAGTTATGGATAAGGACAAAGTCACAAAGTTCAACCACCAGGTTAGCCGTGACATTATCGGGGATAGTGTTCTTGACAGCTTGTAGTCCACATTTGTGTGGAATGTTGGTGTAGAGGGCTTCTACATCCATAGTGGCCAGGATGGTGTTATCAGGAAGATCACCGATGGATTGTAGTCTCCTCAGGAAGTCAGTGGTGTCTCGAAGATAGCTGGGAGTGCTGGTAGCGTAGGGCCTGAGGAGGGAGTCTACATAGCCAGACAATCCTGCTGTCAGGGTGCCAATGCCTGAGATGATGGGGCGCCCAGGATTTCCAGGTTTATGGATCTTGGGTAGTAGATAGAATACCCCTTGTCGGGGTTCCAGGGGTGTGTCTGTGCGGATTTGATCTTGTGCTTTTTCAGGGAGTTTCTTGAGCAAACGCTGTAGTTGCTTTTGGTAACTCTCAGTGGGATCAGAGGGTAATGGCTTGTAGAAAGTGGTGTTGGAGAGCTGCCTAGCAGCCTCTTGTTCATATTCCGACCTATTCATGATGACAACAGCACTTTCTTTGTCAGCCTTTTTGATTATGATGTCAGAGTTGTTTCTGAGGCTGTGGATGGCATTGTGTTCTGCACGGCTGAGGTTATAGGGCAAGTGATTCTGCTTTTCCACAATTTCAGCCCATGCACATCGGCGGAAGCACTCTATGTAGATTAAAGAGAGTGGTCACTTTGGATGGGCTATTACCAGCAGGAGAGTGAATTTATGTGGGGGGGGGGGGGGGCGGAGGGTGAGAAAACCTGGATTTGTGCTGGAAATGGCCCAACTTGATTATCATACACATTGTAAGGAGAGTGATCACTTTAGATAAGCTATTACCAGCAGGAGAGTGGGGTGGGAGGAGGTATTGTTTCATGGTCTCTGTGTATATAATGTCTTCTGTATTTTCCACATTATGCATCCGATGAAGTGAGCTGTAGCTCACGAAAGCTTATGCACAAATAAATTGGTTAGTCTCTAAGGTGCCACTAGTACTCCTTTTCTTTTTGCGAATACAGACTAACACGGCTGTTACTCTGAAACCTGTCATTATGCAAGGCACTGCATTTAGCCGTATGGAGTGGAAATCTATCAACTGCATGAAAAAACTTGTACGGATACAGACAGACATCATCTTCCTTTCCAAATGCAAACAGATGGAGATCGTACCAAAAGGACTGAAGGTAAAAATCCATTACAATCTACATACCACACAGACTATGCTGACAGCTTGTGCCACACTCTCAAAGAAACTGCGGAATCACCTGATCAACATCCTCTACAGCAAACAGGGAAAGATTAAGAATGAGCTCTCAAAAATGGATACTCTCATAAAAAACCAACCTTCCACACAAACTTCCTCGTGGCTGGAATTTACTAAAGCTAGACAAGCCATTTACAATGCACACTTTGCTTCTCTACAAAAGAAAAAGGACACTAAACTTTCTAAACTACTACATGCTACAAGGGGCCACAGCAATGGTTCCCTCAACCCACCCAGCAATATTGTTAACCTATCCAACTATACTCTCAGCCCAGCAGAAGCAGCTGTCCTATCTCGGGGCCTCTCCTTCTGCCCCTCCACCCCCCACAAACATGATACAGTTCTGAGGTGACCTAGAATCCTATTTTCGACGTCTCCAACTCAAGGAATATTTCCAAAATACCTCTGAACAACATACTAATCCACAGAGGCCTCCCTACCAACATTACAAAAAGAAGGATTCTAGGTGGACGACTCCTGAAGGTCGAAACAGCAGACTGGACTTCTACATAGAGTGCTTCCGCCGATGTGCACGGGCTGAAATTCTGGAAAAGCAGCATCACTTGCCCCGTAACCTCAGCCATGCAGAACACAATGCCATCCACAGCCTCAGAAACAACTCTGACATCATAATCAAAAAGGCTGACAAAGGAGGTGCTGTTGTCATCATGAATAGGTCAGAATATGAACAAGAGGCTGCTCAGCAGCTCTCCAACACCACTTTCTACAAGCCATTACACTCTGATCCCACTGAGAGTTACCAAAAGCAACTACAGCATTTGCTCAAGAAACTCCCTGAAAAAGCACAAGATCAAATCCGCACAGACACACCCCTGGAACCCCGACAAGGGGTATTCTATCTACTACCCAAGATCCATAAACCTGGAAATCCTGGGCGCCCCATCATCTCAGGCATTGGCACCCTGACAGCAGGATTATCTGGCTATGTAGACTCCCTCCTCAGGCCCTACGCTACCAGCACTCCCAGCCACCTTCGAGACACCACTGACTTCCTGAGGAGACTACAATCCATCGGTGATCTTCCTGATAACACCATCCTGGCCACTATGGATGTAGAAGCCCTCTACACCAACATTCCACACAAAGATGGACTACAAGCCGTCAAGAACACTATCCCCGATAATGTCACAGCTAACCTGGTGGCTGAACTTTGTGACTTTGTCCTTACCGATAACTATTTCACATTTGGGGACAATGTATACCTTCAGATCAGCGGCACTGCTATGGGTACCCACATGGCCGCACAGTATGCCAACATTTTTATGGCTGATTTAGAACAACGCTTCCTCAACTCTCGTCCCCTAACGCCCCTATTCTACTTGCACTATATTGATGACATCTTAATCATCTGGACCATGGAAAAGAAGACCTTGAGGAATTCCACCATGATTTCAACAATTTCCATCCCACCATTAACCTCAGCCTGGTCCAGTCCACACAAGAGATCCACTTCCTGGACACTACAGTGCTAATAAACAATGGTCATATAAACACCATCCTATACTGGAAACCTACTGACCGCTATTCCTACCTACATGCCTCCATTTTTCACCCTGACCACACCACACGATCCATCATCTGCAGCCAAGCTCTGCGATACAACCGCATTTGCTCCAACCCCTCAGACAGAGACAAACACCTACAAGATCTCTATCAAGCATTCTTACAACTACAATATCCACCTGCGGAAGTGAAGAAACAGATTGATAGAGCCAGAAGAGTTCCCAGAAGTCACCTACTACAGGACAGGCCTAACAAAGAAAATAACAGAACACCACTAGCCGTCACCTTCAGCCCCCAACTAAAACCTCTCCAACGCATTATTAAGGATCTACAACCTATCCTGAAGGATGACCCAACACTCTCACAAATCTTGGGAGACAGGCCAGTCCTTGCCTACAGACAGCCCCCCAACCTGAAGCAAATACTCACCAGCAACCACATACCACACAACAGAACCACTAACCCAGGAACCTATCCTTGCAACAAAGCCTGTTGCCAACTGTGCTCACATATCTATTCAGGGGACACCATCACAGGGCCTAATCACATCAGCCACACTATCAGAGGCTCGTTCACCTGCACATCCACCAATGTGATAGATGCCATCATGTGCCAGCAATGCCCCTCTGCCATGTACGTTGGTCAAAATGGACAGTCTCTACGCAAAAGAATAACTGGACACAAATCAGATGTCAAGAATTATAACATTCATAAACCAGTCGGAGAACACTTCAATCTCTCTGGTCACGCAATTACAGACATGAAGGTCGCTCTCTTACAACAAAAAAACTTCAAATCCAGACTCCAGCGAGAAACTGCTGAATTGGAATTCATTTGCAAATTGGATACTATTAATTTAGACTTAAATAGAGACTGGGAGTGGCTAAGTCATTATGCAAGGTAGCCTATTTCCCCTTGTCTTTTCCTACCCCCCCCCCCCGAGACGTTCTGGTTAAACTTGGATTTATGCTGGAAATGGCCCACCTTGATTATCATACACATTGTAAGGAGAGTGGTCAGTTTGGATGAGCTATTGCCAGCAGGAGAGTGAGTTTGTGTGTGTGTGTGTGTGTGTGTGTGTTTTTTGTGTTTTTTTGGGGGTTGGGGGGTGAGAAAACCTGGATTTGTGCTGGAAATGGCCCACCTTGATTTTCATACACATTGTAAGGAGAGTGATCACTTTCGATAAGCTTCAGAGTAACAGCCGTGTTAGTCTGTATTCGCAAAAAGAAAAGGAGTACTTGTGGCACCTTAGAGACTAACCAATTTATTTGAGCATAAGCTTTCGTGAGCTACAGCTTTTTCTTTTTAGATAAGCTATTACCAGCAGGAGAGTGGGGTGGGAGGAGGTATTGTTTCATGGTCTCTGTGTATATAATGTCTTCTGCAGTTTCCACAGTATGCATCCGATGAAGTGAGCTGTAGCTCACGAAAGCTCATGCTCAAATAAATTGGTTAGTCTCTAAGGTGCCACAAGTACTCCTTTTCTTTTTGCGAATACAGACTAACATGGCTGTTACTCTGAAACTATAAGGCAGGTTTTCCAATCCTTTAATCATTCTTGGGGCTCTTCTCTGACCCCTCTCCAATTTATCAACATCCTTCTTGAATTGTGGACACCAGAACTGGACACAGGATTCCCACAGTGGTCACACCAGTGCCAAATCCAGAGATAAAATAACCTCTCTGCTCCTACTGGAGATTCACCCATTTATGCATCCAAGATTCACATTACCCCTTCTGGCTGCAGCATCACACTGGGAATTCATGTTTAGCTGATTATTCACCATGACCCCCAAATCTTTTTCAAAATCACTGCTTCCCTGAATAGTCCCCTGTCCTGTAAGCTTGACCTCCCCCTGCTTTGCAGAAAGTGCAGCACTTGTATCCAGCACTGGTCAAGCCAGAGCACACCAAGAAACTCCCACTTCTGACCTACATTCTTGGCTCCCAGCTGTATACTTTTACACTTATCTGGGTTAGAACACAGTGTTTGCTTGCACCCAGTTTACCAAGCCATCCAGTTGACTCTGTATCAGTGACCTGTTGCGACAAAATGGGAATTGTCCATAACATTGTATGGATGATGTGCATGCCAGGGACTTACCTGACTAGGGCTTGCTAGCCAGTGGGTGCAGAAGGGTTAAAATGCTCCTGGGATGAAGCAGAAGACGTGAAGTTTTTGGAATACCTGTCTGGGGTGGGATGAATGGGCCATTAAAGACAGTATGAAAGTGACCCATCTCAATGGAGGGTCCAAAAGACAAATGGGAACGCCACTGGCCAGGCCATTCACACCTAGTAACCACCAACCAGAAGGAAGATTCCCCCTTCACACACACCTTTCTGCTGGGAAGCAGAGAGTTGCAAAACAATGGGGAAAGGTGGCAGGGAGCTATGTTAAGAGCTGGCCTTTGGAGAGACAAACAGCTCTCACCTGGAATAACTGCAAGGTCTGAGGCTTTTTTCTGCAGCCACATTAGGAGAGCAGCAGCCATGAGCCAAGAAGCAGAAAGTCACATCTTCACATTTCATCTAAATTACATTAAAACAACGAAATATCGGGCTGTTAAGAAGGCGATCCTGTCCTAATAGTACCAACCACCACCAGAT
The DNA here is from genome assembly GCF_965140295.1 of Lepidochelys olivacea. Taxonomy (NCBI): domain Eukaryota; kingdom Metazoa; phylum Chordata; order Testudines; family Cheloniidae; genus Lepidochelys; species Lepidochelys olivacea. Next base: position 51,878,097 of record NC_140417.1, read on the forward strand.
AAAGAAACAGATCTTCAGATGCTTAAAGAAAACTGTTTGATAGTTGCGATTATTAAATCTATACTTCTATTGTTTGGCCTTTATGGTCCCTGCTTCTCTATTGTTTATCTGTAAGGTTTCGGTCTGGTTCTTTGATTTTTTTTCCTGCCTGTTGCATAATTAATTTTACAAGATCAATTAATTTTACACCATCAATTAAGGTGGTGGGGTATGATTGGGTAAAGAATTATTTTGCAATATTAGGATTGGTCAAAGAATTATCTTGCAATATTTATGTAAAATGATTGGTTAAGCTACAGCTAAGCAGGACTCAAATTTCACAATATAAACTGGGGTTCAAAATGAAGTTCTTGGGAACCACCTCCAGGACATAGCCCAAGATCAGAGCTGCCAACATCCTGCAAGCTATATCACACAGAAGCTGGAGTCCTCAGATGACCTGATCCTGACTGGCCACCAGGAAAAGTTCATCTACCTTATTAGAGTGTTGAGCATTGTATTCTTAGCGTGTGCATTCTGTTCTGGTGATTGTTAATATATAGAGGTTAAGGATATTACTCTGTAAGGCTCTTTCACCGGTAAAAGGTCCCATAAGACCACAGAAGGTTACATCCTGAGCCCTAGGAACAGGGTATGGGTGGGTGCCTTAATTAAGAGGGTTATGCCTTGAGCCCTAGGAACAGAGTAAATGAGGGTGCCCTAGAGTGTGTGGGTGACATGACAAACAAAACAGAAATAAAAGACAGAGACAACATGCATTCTGTGGGCAGCTTGACTGGGTAGAGCCCTGGCTTTCAGCCATATGGACTGTCCGAACGTTGGTTTCCCTCTACTGGCATCAGGACTTTCATATTCTGTAGGCCAGATGACTACTAAAGCGTTACCTTGTTTTTGAAAAGGTTGTCTAGTGTCTCTGCAAATACCTACAGCGAGCACTGCTATTGCTGGGGGCAGACAGCTCAATTTCAGAGTTGTGGACCTGCCCTGTTGAGCTGTGTAGACCGTTGATGTTTGGCACATGAAAGGGTCACTCCAGGCTGGGGCACAGACCAAACCCTGTGAATCTGGCATACCTGTCCTCTTCATTATTTACTACTCCCCCAATCTGCCTGCACTTCCTATCCCAACAAGTTCTAACTGAGCAAGTTTCTAAACTAGGTGAGATAGGAAAGATTTGTGGTGTGCTTTCAATCATGACCGGGGCTAGATCCAAGTCCTGCCCTCCATGGGAAAACAGAAGGCCAAGCCCACCAGGTGATAAAGCAAGTGTTTCCAGCCTGGGTAATGATGAGGCAGCCTCATAAGCAGCAGTCTCTAGCTACCCTCAGCAATAGTTATTTTCATCTCCCTCTCTTGCCTGATGCTGGATGCCAGGGATGAGAATACAGATTCCCTAAGATGTGTCCAAACTGCTGCCATGAGGGGCATGTCAAAAATTGGACTAGTGGATTTGGATCCCAGGATCGAGTGAGAGTTAAATATGCAAACCAGTTTCACATAGTTGCAAAAATAAATTCTGTGGTTATGACCACACAAGCTATAAATTCTAGTCTCCCTTAGTGGATAGCATTGATGGGAACTCTCGCTGCTGAAAGCTGTGATACAAGAAATATTTTGTTGGCGAGAGACAACCTTTTGAGCTTCACAGAGCTTCTTTAAGTCTGGAAAAGGTAACCAGAGTATCACAACTAAATACAAGCTGGGACAGATTGTTAAAGCATAAGAGATTAACACACTGCAAGAAACTATTTAAAATGAACAGGGCAATTAACAACCTTGCAGTCATGGGAAAAAGGAGGATTACAAGGTTACAAACTGTTGTAATAAGCCATAAAGCCAGGCTCACTGGTGAGCCCATGATTTTTAGGCCATGTCTATGCTACACAAGATACAATGGCATAAAGCCACCGCAGTTAGTGTATTGTTTGTGCATGTGCATACTTGGTTCCTTGTGTCGGCGCTAAGCATACTCACCAGGAGTGTTGTGTCAAGGCACAGTGTGATGCACCATGGGCAGGTATCCCAGTGTGCAATCCACCGCTGTCTAACGGTGTCTTTTGGGAAGTTCTGGCAATGCATATTGGGGCAGAAAAGTCGTGCAGGGATGACTGCAAACAAGGGGTTAACTTCACAGCTTGCAACTGTCTCCACCACATAATGTCATCTATATCCCAAAATTTTTGCATTTGTTTTAAAAATCCCATGAACCTATGCAGCCCTCCTCACTGTCTGCCATCTGACAGCAGTGTGGAGTCTGCCCAGCTCTGCACGATTGTCATAAGCATTGCACGTACAGGATGCACTATCCTCTGGCATTTCCAGAGCCACAAAACCACCAAATCAGTGGAGAACATGCTGATTTCTTGGAGGATGGATTGCCAATTCAAGGTTGTAGGTGGAGTTCACAGAGGAGCCACAGATGATGGAGTGCTGTTTCTGGGCCCAAGGAATGAGCACTGCCTGATGGGATATCACCACCATGCAGGCTTGGGATGACAAGGAGTGACTGGAGAGCATTGAAAGGTGCTACCTGGCCCTGTTGTTTGGGTGTCTCTTAGGAATTGTATGCTGCTTCATGCACATTTTATTAATTTTGCAGCACTTGCTGCACATTTGATTATTACAGTATTTGTCACTGATCCGACAAGTTGTGTCCCATTGTACAGTAACAAGTGGGTGCTTTCAGAACTGCTAGGCAGGCTGTAAGCATATGTTGTGAACTAATGAAGATGAATTATTTTCCAGACAGGATTTTATTCAGTCAGAAACCCAGTGCAAAGAAATCTGTACCATTTAAAACCAAATACACTAAAAACTTAATAAATTAATGGAACAAAACTTAAGGGGAAAGAACACTGATGTCCATTTTACCCACACCTACAGCAACCGAGGCTCTCACAGGTCAGTGCATATGAAACTGAGGTTGTCCTTAATGTGCCTCGGGGTGGAGTGGTAGGGTAGGGATGCAGCCCCTTGTGGAATGCCTTGTGGAACATTGGGGGATATCAGGAGGTGCTGCAGTGGAGTTCTCCATTGACTGCAAAGTGAGACGAGCCTTGGATTGAGGAACCTGTAGGTCCGCAAAAGTCTGCAGCACCTGTGTTTGCTGCCAGAAAAGCCCACAGCATCCTGGTTCATCTCCTTCTCCTTTTCCTTCTGGGACTCCTGGGCCTCTCTTTCCTTCTCCAGGCTGTCTGCAGTGTTCACCCTCCAGGTCCTGTGCTCACACCTTGATGCAGCGATGGCTTGCAGGATCTCACTGAACATGCCATCCCGGATCCTCCTTTCCCCTCAACTGGCACAGGTGTCCCACAGGTGTGGAGTGGGAAACCCACAAGGCCACAACGGCAGCAGAGGCAGATAACCCACACAAGTACCACTGTTGATATAGTCCCAATTGGAAGTGAATGTTAGATTCAGAACTCCCTTCTCTTGTTCCCCTAAAGCTTTAAACAAGACATGTTTGTGCTTATTGACACTTCTGCTTTGGAATGCTTGTGCATGACCCCCCCCACTCAGCACCAGACAAGGTGAGTACAGCCCACCAGGGGTGAACGAAATGCGGAGGAAACTGCTTGGCTCCATGAAATCGAGTACAGGGCAATGGCATTGAATATTGGCAGTTTTCCAGACACAGTAGCGATTTTAGCCGATCTCTCACTCCTGAGGCTAACAAAAGGCACACAGAGCACAGCTCCTGTTGGCATCACAAAGCCACCCAGACCCGGACAGAATCACACAAGATTAGGGTTGGAAGAAACCTCAGGAGGTCATCTAGTCCAACCCCCTACCCAAAGCAGGGCCAACCCAACTAAATCATCACAGCCAGGGCTTTGTCAAGCCAGGCCTTAAAAACCTCTAAGGCTAGAGATTCTACCACCTCCCTAGGTAACTCATTCCACTGCTTCACCACCCTCCTAGTGAAATAGTTTTCCCTGATATCCAACCTAGACCTCCCACACTGCAACTTGAGACCATTGCTCTTTGTTCTGCCATCTGCCACCATTGAGAACAGCCTAGCTCCATCCTCTTTGGAACCCCCTTTCATGTAGCTGAAGGGTGCTATCAAATCCCCCCTCATTCTTCTCTTCTGCAGACAAAATAAGCCCAGTTCCCTCAGCCTCTCCTCATAAGTCACGTGCTCCAGACCCCTAATCATTTTTGTTGCCCTCCCCTGGACTCTCTCCAATTTTTCCACATCCTTTCTGTAGTAGGGGGCTCAAAACTGGACGCAACACTCCAGATGTGGCCTCACCAATGCCAAATAGAGGAGAATAATCACTTCTCTCAATCTGCTGGCAATAATCCTACTAATGCAGCCCAATATGCTGTTAGCCTTCTTGGTAACAAGGGCACACTGTTGACTCATATCCAGCTTCTCGTCCACTGTAATCCCCAGGTCCTTTTCTGCAGAACTGCTGCTTAGCCAGTCGGTCCCCAGCCTGTAGCAGTGGATGGGATTCTTCCATCCTAAGTTCAGGACTCTGCACTTGCCCTTGTTGAACCTCATCAGATTTCTTTTGGCCCAGTCCTCCAATTTGTCTAGATCACTCTGGACCATATCCCTACCCTCCAGCATATCTACCTCCCCCCCAAAGCTTAATTACACCCTCAGCAAGTTTGCGGAGGACAACCATCCCATCATCCAGATCATTAAATGAAGATGTTGAATAAAACCGGCCCCAGGACCAACCCCTGGGGCACTCTGCTTGATACCGGCTGCCAACTAGACATCAAGCCGTTGATCACTACCCGTTGAGCCTGACGATCTAGGCAGCTTTCTATCCACCTTAGAGTCCATTCATCCAATCCATACTTCTTTAACTTCTTGGCAAGAATACTGTGGCAGACCGTATCAAAAGCTTTGCTAAAGTCAAGGTATATCACGTCCACCGCTTTCCCCATATCCACAGGGCCAGTTATCTCATCAGAGAAGGCAATCAGGTTGCTCAGGCATGACCTGCCCTTGGTGAATCCATGTTGACTGTTCCTGATCACTTTCCTCTCCTCCAAGTGCTTCAAAATGGATTCCTTTAGGACCTGCTCCATGATTTTTCCAGGGACTGAGGTGAGGCTGACCAGTCTGTAGTTCCCCAGATTCTTCTTCTTCCCTTTTTAAAACATGGGCACTATATTTGCCTTTTTCCAATAGTCCAGGGTCTCCCCCGATCGCCACCAGTTGTCAAAGATAATGGCCAATGGCTCTGCAATCACATCCGCCAACTCCCTCAGGTGCACTGCATCCGGCCTCATGGACTTGTGCATGTCCAGCTTTTCTAAATAGTCCTTAACCTGTTCTTTCACCACTGAGGGCTGCTCACCTCCTCCCCATACTGTGCTGCCCAGTGCAGTAGCCTGGGAGCTGACCTGGTCTGTGAAGACTGAGGCAAATAAAGCATTGAGTACCTCAGCTTTTTCCACATCTGTCACTAGGTTGCCTCCCCCATTCAGTAAGGGTCCCACACATTCCCTGACCTTTTTCATGTTCCTAACATACCTGTAGAAACCCTTCTTGTTGCCTTTCACATCCCTTGCTAGCTGCAACTCCATTTGTTCTTTGGCCTTCCTGATTATATCCCTGCATGCTCTAGCAATATTTTTATGCTCCTCCTTAGTCATCTGTCCAAGTTTCCACTTCTTGTAAGATTCCTTTTTGTGTTTAAGCTCACTGAAGATTTCTCTATTAAGCCAAGCTGGTCACCTGCCATATTTGTTATTCTTTCTGCACATCGGGACGGTTTGTTCCTGCCCCCTCAATAAGGCTATTTTAAAATACAGCCATCTCTCCTGGACTCCTTGCCCCCACATATTAGCCTCCCAGGGGATGCTGCCCATCAGTTCCCTGAGGGAGTCATTCTGCTTTTCAGAAGTCCAGGGTCCATATTCTGCTGCTCTCCTTTCTTCCTTTTGTCAGGATCCTGAACTCGACCATCTCATGGTCACTGCTGCCCAGGTTGCCACCCACTTCTACTTCCCCTACCAAATCTTCCCTGTTTGTGAGCAGCAGGTCAAGAGGAGCACAGCCCCTAGTTGGTTCCTCTAGCACTTGTACCAGAAAGTTGTCCCCAACACTGTCCAAAAACTTCCTGGATTGTCTGTGCACCGCTGTATTGCTCTCCCAGCAGATGTCAGGGTGATAGAAGTCCCCCATGAGAACCAGGGCCTGTGATTTGAAAACTTCTGTTAGTTGTCTGAAGAAAGCCTCGTCTACCTCATCCTCCTGATCTGGTGGTCTGTAACAGATGCCCACCACGACATCATCCTTGTTGCTCTCGCCTCTAAACTTAACCCAAAGACTCTCAACAGACTTTTCTCCAGCTTCATACTAGAGCTCTGAGCAATCATACTGCTCTCTTACAGACAGTGCAACTCCTCTACCTTCTCTCCTCTACCTGTCCCTCCTGAACAGTTTAGACCCATCCATGACAGTGCTCCAGTCATGTGAGTTACCCCACAAAGTCTCTTATTCCGGTCACATCATAGTTCCTTGACTGTGCCAGTACTTCCAATTCTTCCTGCTTGTTTCCCAGGCTTCTTGCATTCGTGTACAGGGACCTAACATAACTAGCCGATTGCCCTACTTTCTCAATATGAATCTGGAGGCTTCCCCTGTTGCACCCTCCTCCTTGTATTTCCTCCCAGTATCCCACTTCCCCACATACCTGAGAGCTTAGGTCTCCATCGCCCGGCAAACCTAGTTTAAAGCCCTCCTCACCAGGCTAGCAAGCCTGCCTGCAAAGATGCTCTTCCCTCTCTTCATTAGGTGGATGCCATCTCTTCCTAGCAATCCTCCTTCCGAGAACAACATGCCATGGTCGAAGAATCTAAAGCCCTCTCTGTTACCACTTGTGTAACCATGTATTTACTTCCACAATTTCATGGTCCCTACCTAGGTCTTTTCCTTCAACAGCAAGGATGGACGAGAAACGACTTGCATCTCAAACTCCTTTATCCTTTGTCCCAGAGCCACGTAGTCTGCAGTGACCCACTCAAGGTCATTCTTGGCAGTATCATTGGTGCCCACATGGAGAAGTAGGAAGGAGCAGCGGCCCGAGGGCTTGATCAGTCCGGGCAGACACCCCATCACATCCTGAATTCTAGCTCCAGGCAAGCAGCACACTGCAAGTTTCCCAGTCTGGACGGCAGATGGATGACTTCGTCCCCTTAGGAGGGAGTCCCTGACCACCACCACCACCCGTCTCCTGCTCTTGGAAGTGGCGGTATGCTGCTAGCCTATGCACTGCAAGGGTGCCTGCTGAAGTTATTGCTGAGTGCAGTGGGAAAGTGTCCTACTGAGGAGGAAGTAATAAGGCCGTCATCCCTAGAAACCTTTGGGATAGGATTGCAGAGAGCCTCCATGGCAGTTTCACCAAGATCTCTCAGGAAGATTCAAGGAACATCTCGGTCTACATAACTGCTTCGCATGCCCTCCCCCATACTCACCTCCCCTGCCTTGCTTAACTCTAGAGGGCACTGAAAAGCAGATAATAATGCTACCTCTTTGTTGCACCACGATCTCCTCTTGTACAAGTAAATTAATGAAAAGTTGATAGTTGTGTCCTGTTAAGATAGGAGCAACATCAGTATACCATCATAATGGGAAATACAATTACACTATGTGACAGGGTCGGGCCAGATGGCTACAGGAGAGTAATACAAGGTAGATATATTAGCCCCAGGTTAAGTAGGTCCCTTTTCACTGGTAAGGTAACAGGGAAGGTTCCAGAGCAAGCAGGAACCTTCTGGAGACAATTAAGACAGACAGGCTGATTAGAATACCTGCAGCCAATCAAGAAGCTGTTAGAATCAATTAAGGCAAGCTAATCAGGGCACCCAGGTTTAAAAAGGAGCTCACTTCAGTTTGTGGTGTGCGTGTAAGGAGCTGGGAGCAAATGGCACTAGGAGCTGAGAGTGAGAAAGCATACTGTTGGAGGACTGAGGAGTACCAAGCATTATCAGACACCAGGAGGAAGGTCCTATGTGAGGATAAAGAAGGTGTTGGAAGGAGGCCATGGGGAAGTAGCAGAGGGAATTGTAGCTGTCGCACAGCTGTTCCAGGAGGCACTCTAGACAGTTGCATTCCACAGGGCCCTAGGCTGGAACCCAGAGTAAAGGGCAGGCTTGGGTTCCCCCCAAACCTCCCAACTCCTGGTCAGAGACCAGGAGGAGGGGACCCGGACTGTGGGTTCACAAAAACGGCCAAACTAAGGGCTGCTGTGAAGCTCCAAGGAGAGCAAATCCGCCAATAAGTGCAAGACCCACCAAGGCAGAGGAGGAACTTTGTCACAACACTTACCTGATGTTACTTCCCCTACATCGGGCTCACCCATGCTCGAAAGCTGGGACTGCAATGGAATCTCAAACAGGTCCTGGCTCGTGGCATAGCTGGACCCCCCAGTTGCATGTTTTCCACCCTCTTCTTCCTCCACCTCCTCACTGTTCACATCAGGGGCCTATCGCTCAGGCTCCTTGGAGGTATCCCTGGTAGTCTGTGGGGTGGTGATGGGGTCTCTGCATAGTATGGCATGTGGCTCTTTATAAAAGCGGCAGGTCTGCAGCTTGGCAATGGATTGACTGTTGGCCTCCCTGGCCTTCTGATACACCTGTTGCAGTTCTTACACTTTCACACAGCATGGTGCTGGTCCCTGTCATACTGCTTCTCCTGAATCCTCCATACAATCTGCTCATGGATGTCCAGGTTCCTATTACTGGTCCATAGCTGTGTCTGCAGAGCCTCTTCTCCCCACAGGCCCAGGAGATCCAATAGCTCGTCTACTCCAATCCAGAGTGCCTGGAGCACGTAACCGGCATGGTGAGCTAGACAGTTGCACACAATAGAGAGCTGCTCGGTGTGCTCGTCAAGCCAGGTAATCAAGAAAAGACATTTCAAAAATTCACAGGGCTTTAAAGAGGTGGTGGGGAGCCTTCCAGTCTCTGTGACCCCTGGACAGTGGAGTTCACAATCGTGATAAGAGCGGTCAGTGTCTGGCATTGTGGGACAGCTGCTGGAGGACTGTTAGGGTAGACATAAGTAACGCAGTGTCTACATTCATGCTGCAGCCACCTCCATACATCGACCATGGCTCAGTGCCCCTTGGGGAAGTGGTGGTGCTGTGTTGCTGTAACAGGGTGCTTACATCAGCAGGACACATGCTTAAGTGTAGACACATGCACAACTAGGTCAACAAAAGGCAGCTTAAAAGACCCAATTTTGCATGTAGACCAGGACTTCAAGTCCAGCAGAGTAATGAACTTATGTTCCCAGGCTCATTTTTTGAAGGTGTTGTGCAGGTTTCCTTTGAGGATGAGGACTGAGAGGTCAGACATGGAGAGATCACTGTGGGAAAGGCATTCCCCACAAGTGCCAGGGTGTTTTGGTCTTAACATTTTTCTGTGTGAGTTTGCCCACACTGGTGTTGTGGGGGCATTTGATGCATGGGATGAGGTATACCCCAGGTTGTGATAGACATATGTAGGACCCATGGATCCTAAAAAGTGTTATGGGGGTACTGATCATCTTAACAGTGGAGCTATGTCTGTAGGTTTTGCATCCAGTTGTTCTGCCAGAGTCTGGTGCCTCTGAGTTGGTGGGTCCTGGTCTGTGGGGAGCTTGCTTCTGATACTGCAGAGATATTAATTGCCCACTTCGTTTAAAATGGTTTCTTGCAATGTGTTAACCCCTTATGTTTAATCTGTTCCAACTTGTATTTAGCTGCGACACTGAGGACCTTTCCCAGACCCGAAGAAGTCCTCTGTGCAGTTCTAGAACTTCTCTCTTCCACCAACAGAAGCTGATCCAGTAAAAGATATGACCTCACTCACCTTGTCTCTCTAATATCCCGGGACCAACACGGCTACAACACCACTGCAAATAAAAAATATTTTAACAAGCTAGAGGTGACTTATTGCAACCCTTGAGTGATAGGCAATTAGGAGTCACCAAGTCACAGGAGCCCTCCACAAGCACATATCCCTGAAGGTAGGGAGCTATACACAGAGTTTTAATAGCTTTTAAAGTGGCAGACAGAGGGAAGGCAGCAGCACAAATTTCCTAGATCTTAGCCTCACTAACCCGATGATGCCAACTTACCAACACGTCTATCCCAATGTGAATAACGTTCTTCAGGTAGCCCAACAGCTTGTGAGCTTTCACCAGGTCCACACTGGGCGGGTCCTGCAGGGGGCGATATCCCTCCACCGGATAAGTGCTGGAGTGTTAAGAAAAGTCTACTAGCCAGAATGCAACAGAAGACCTGCACCATTGGCTCCGCAAGGAGACTGCCATGCATGTGCTATATTATACAGTCCATATATTCTCTGGTCAGAACTTGAGGCCACCCCATGCTTTCCAGTCCTTGTGCCAAGCAGGGAACTAGGGTGACCAGACAGCAAGTATGAAAAATCAGGACAGGGAGTGGGTGGGTAATAGGAGCCTATAAGAAAAACACCCAAAAATCGGGACTGTCCCTATAAAATCAGGACATCTAGTCACCCTACAGGGAACAGACATTCCAAGAGGCCACAAGGAAGTACAAGTATTTCAGACTTTGCTCACTAAAGTACCTCTGGGATCATCAGGCCCGAGAGCCGCGCAGCTATGGGCTGCCATTCCCAACCCTCCCACCAACACGTGAGGCACTTTTGCCATGCCAAAAGATACATTAGAGTGCCCTCAGCCCGGAGGGGAGGATGGGAAGGGCCCGTAGCAAAGGGGGCCCACACTCCTGGCCCCCTTGGGACTTCTACACTTTGAGTAAGATACAGTGAAGGGATCTTGGCACTCAAGAGCAGTCAGCCCACAGTTGAGGCAGCATTAGACCCACTTCATTTCAGAGCAAGTGGAACACCCCCAGTACAGGAGAAGGCACTTCGTATTGCCCACCCTGCTTAGCTTCCGGCCCAAGGGATGGCGAAGAGCACATCTGAGTAGGACAAGTGAGGGCAAGATCGTGGATTGCAGAGTTTGGCCTGTGCACTCAGCACCCCTCACCCAGAATGGTCTAGGTACCGGTTGTTCTTCCCCCAGGCTTATTGTGAAAGGATATCGGAGTGGGCGGCTGCCGAAGTTAAAAGCGACTGATTCTTTGAAGGAGAGGCTGATAGCAGGGAAGTACGCCATGCCAGCTCCCCTGGTGATGTTATCGAAAGCTGTTCCCAGAGGCACACCATTCCTGAAAGAGGAGACAGCCCCCACTGGGGTTTAACCAGCCTGGAAGAGGTTAGTGGTTCATCCATCTCAGGGACCATGTTTGGAGGAGGAGGCAACAGACCACGGGCTTCTCTTATTTACTATGATCACACAGTGAAGGGCAGATGTGCACTGGCAGATTTGGAAATCAGCATCAAGGGCCCATGAATCCACACCAGACGTGTGCTCCAGAATCTCATTCAGAAAATGTGTCTCTAGCCCTTTTAATGCTGAGGTAACCCTGAAAACATGAATGGAGTGTGAAGCAATAATGGTATCCAAGACACCACAGATAACACTCAGAGAGTGTGATTTTCCCTGTTCCTCTATGTCAGTGCCCCACAGATCTCAGATTCCTCAGCCACAGCATTCAGCTTCAGCTGTGGAATTCACCTGTGCTGTATCAGGCTACCCACAACCTGTTTCCTGTCCCCCTGCCTGGCTGGGACCTGCCTGCAGCTGCCTCTTGGGCCCCAGTGTATGCTCCCTGCACAGATCTATGGTGCTAGGCAATGGGGGTCAGAGAGGTAGAAATGGAGCCAGGGAACCAGAAGTGCAGCCAGAGCAGCCAGGCAGCTGCAGATGAGCTGCTGATGCTGGCTACAAAGTGCCCCCGCTCCAACACAGATTGGCAGGGCTGGGCATAATCAGTGCTGCCAAGGCCCCTGCAGTCAGCAAGCACAACAAGAACCCAGCATCAAAATCAAGCAAGTTAGGTTGAAGAGGATTTTCTCCAGAGCCATGGCTGTGGGCCTGGAAATGTGAGGGATGCCACAGACAGACCATGTTAGCAGTGCTATGGAATTCAGTCCCATTGTGCTACAGAGTGTTTGTGCTATGCCACCAGCGTAAAGCTCACAGGACAGCTCACATGTGGCAGGGGCCTGGCCTGGGACAGGCATTGCAGGGTAAAACTTTGCCAACCTGTTTAGCAAGGAATACTGCAACGGACACACCTGGGTGAAGGACGTTCCCTCCAGCAGGGCCTGGTCTGCAGACACTGGGCACCCACAGCGCCCCTGAACTCTCAACAGCAGCCACTCCATAGGCTTTACTTTTCAGCACCAGAAAGTGTCCTGCATTTGGCTCACCAGGTCCAGCAGCAATGTGTTCCCATGGTGCCACTCCCAGGTGTTACAGTGGCAGTTCCCAGCAGGAGGAAGCAAACCCTGGTGCCAATGTTACCAATGGTTTCAGAGTAGCAACCATGTTAGTCTGTATTCTCAAAAAGAAAAGGAGTACTTGTGGCACCTTAGAGACTAACTAATTTATTTGAGCATAAGCTTTCGTGAGCTACAGCTCACTTCATCGGATGCATAAAGCGGAAAATACAGTGAGGAGATTTATATACACACAGACCATGAAAAAATGGGTGTTTATCATTGTAAGGAGAGTGATCACTTAAGATGACCTATTACCATCAGGAGAGTGGGGTGTGGGGAGAAAAAACCTTTTGAAGCGATAATCAAGGTGGGCCATTTCCAGCACATTTCCAGGAGTTAACAAGAACATCTGAGGAACAGTGTGGGGGGGGGGAGAGGGAGGAAGGGTAAGCGGGAGGAATAAACAAGGGGAAATAGTTTTACTTTGTATAATGACTCAACCACTCCCAGTCTCTATTCAAGCCTAAGTTAATTGTATCCAATTTGCAAATTAATTCCAATTCAGCAGTCTCTCGTTGGAGTGAAATAGTAGAAAAGCAGCATCACTTGCCCCATAACCTCAGCCGTGCAGAACACAATGCCATCCACAGCCTCAGAAACAACTCTGACATCATAATCAAAAAGGCTGACAAAGGAGGTGCTGTCATCATGAATAGGTCGGAATATGAACAAGAGGCTGCTCGGCAGCTCTCCAACACCACTTTCTACAAGCCATTACCCTCTGATCCCACTGAAGGTTACCAAAAGAAACTACAGCATTTGCTCAAGAAACTCCCTGAAAAAGCACAAGAACAAATCCACACAGACACACCCCTGGAACCCCGACAAGCGGGATACCGGGAGGAAGCACAGGCAGGAATGTCTGTGAGGGGAGGGCTCCTGCCTCATACTGGGAATGAGGGGCGATCAACAGGTTATCTCAAGTGCTTATATACAAATGCACAAAGCCTTGGAAACAAGCAGGGAGAACTGGAGGTCCTGGTGATGTCAAGGAACTATGACGTGATCGGAATAACAGAGACTTGGTGGGATAACTCACATGACTGGAGTACTGTCATGGATGGTTATAAACTGTTCAGGAAGGACAGGCAGGGCAGAAAAGGTGGGGGAGTAGCACTGTATGTAAGGGAGCAGTATGACTGCTCAGAGCTCCGGTACGAAACTGCAGAAAAACCTGAGTGTCTCTGGATTAAGTTTAGAAGTGTGAGCAACAAGAGTGATGTAGTGGTGGGAGTCTGCTATAGACCACCAGACCAGGGGGATGAGGTAGATGAGGCTTTCTTCCGGCAGCTCACGGAAGCTACTAGATCGCATGCCCTGATTCTCATGGGTGACTTTAATTTTCCTGATATCTGCTGGGAGAGCAATACAGCGGTGCATAGACAATCCAGGAAGTTTTTGGAAAGCGTAGGGGACAATTTCCTGGCGCAAGTGCTAGAGGAGCCAACTAGGGGGGGCGCTTTTCTTGACCTGCTGCTCACAAACCGGGTAGAATTAGTGGGGGAAGCAAAAGTGGATGGGAATCTGGGAGGCAGTGACCATGAGTTGGCTGAGTTCAGGATCCTGACGCAGGGAAGAAAGGTAAGCAGCAGGATACGGACCCTGGACTTCAGGAAAGCAGACTTCGACTCCCTCAGGGAACGGATGGCCAGGATCCCCTGGGGGACTAACTTGAAGGGGAAAGGAGTCCAGGAGAGCTGGCTGTATTTCAAGGAATCCCTGTTGAGGTTACAGGGACAAACCATCCCAATGAGTCGAAAGAATAGTAAATATGGCAGGCGACCAGCTTGGCTTAATGGTGAAATCCTAGCGGATCTTAAACATAAAAAAGAAGCTTACAAGAAGTGGAAGGTTGGACATATGACCAGGGAAGAGTATAAAAATATTGCTCGGGCATGTAGGAATGATATCAGGAGGGCCAAATCGCACCTGGAGCTGCAGCTAGCCAGAGATGTCAAGAGTAACAAGAAGGGTTTCTTCAGGTATGCTGGCAACAAGAAGAAAGCCAAGGAATGTGTGGGCCCCTTACTGAATGAGGGAGGCAACCTAGTGACAGAGGATGTGGAAAAAGCTAATGTACTCAATGCTTTTTTTGCCTCTGTTTTCACTAACAAGCTCAGCTCCCAGACTGCTGCGCTGGGCATCACAAAATGGGGAAGAGATGGCCAGCCCTCTGTGGAGATAGAGGTGGTTAGGGACTATTTCGAAAAGCTGGACGTGCACAAGTCCATGGGGCCGGACGAGTTGCATCCGAGAGTGCTGAAGGAATTGGCGGCTGTGATTGCAGAGCCATTGGCCATTATCTTTGAAAACTCGTGGCGAACCGGGGAAGTCCCGGATGACTGGAAAAAGGATAATGTAGTGCCAATCTTTAAAAAAGGGAAGAAGGAGGATCCTGGGAACTACAGGCCAGTCAGCCTCACCTCAGTCCCTGGAAAAATCATGGAGCAGGTCCTCAAAGAATCAATCCTGAAGCACTTGCATGAGAGGAAAGTGATCAGGAACAGCCAGCATGGATTCACCAAGGGAAGGTCATGCCTGACTAATCTAATCGCCTTTTATGATGAGATTACTGGTTCTGTGGATGAAGGGAAAGCAGTGGATGTATTGTTTCTAGACTTTAGCAAAGCTTTTGACACGGTCTCCCACAGTATTCTTGTCAGCAAGTTAAGGAAGTATGGGCTGGATGAATGCACTATAAGGTGGGTAGAAAGCTGGCTAGATTGTCGGGCTCAACGGGTAGTGATCAATGGCTCCATGTCTAGTTGGCAGCCGGTATCAAGTGGAGTGCCCCAAGGGTCGGTCCTGGGGCCGGTTTTGTTCAATATCTTCATAAATGATCTGGAGGATGGTGTGGATTGCACTCTCAGCAAATTTGCGGATGATACTAAACTGGGAGGAGTGGTAGATATGCTGGAGGGGAGGGATAGGATACAGAAGGACCTAGACAAATTGGAGGATTGGGCCAAAAGAAATCTGATGAGGTTCAATAAGGATAAGTGCAGGGTCCTGCACTTAGGACGGAAGAACCCAATGCACAGCTACAGACTAGGGACCGAATGGCTAGGCAGCAGTTCTGCAGAAAAGGACCTAGGGGTGACCGTGGATGAGAAGCTGGATGAGAGTCAGCAGTGTGCCCTTGTTGCCAAGAAGGCCAATGGCATTTTGGGATGTATAAGTAGGGGCATAGCGAGCAGATCGAGGGACGTGATCGTTCCCCTCTATTCGACATTGGTGAGGCCTCATCTGGAGTACTGTGTCCAGTTTTGGGCCCCACACTTCAAGAAGGATGTGGATAAATTGGAGAGAGTCCAGCGAAGGGCAACAAAAATGATTAGGGGACTGGAACACATGAGTTATGAGGAGAGGCTGAGGGAGCTGGGATTGTTTAGCCTGCAGAAGAGAAGAATGAGGGGGGATTTGATAGCTGCTTTCAACTACCTGAAAGGGGGTTCCAAAGAGGATGGCTCTAGACTGTTCTCAATGGTAGCAGATGACAGAACGAGGAGTAATGGTCTCAAGTTGCAGTGGGGGAGGTTTAGATTGGATATTAGGAAAAACTTTTTCACTAAGAGAGTGGTGAAACACTGGAATGCGTTACCTAGGGAGGTGGTAGAATCTCCTTCCTTAGAGGTTTTTAAGGTCAGGCTTGACAAAGCCCTGGCTGAGATGATTTAACTGGGAATTGGTCCTGCTTCGAGCAGGGGGTTGGACTAGATGACCTTCTGGGGTCCCTTCGAACCCTGATATTCTATGATTCTATTCTCTCTGGTCACTAGATTTCTGACCTAAAAGTGACTATTCTTCAACAAAAAAACTTCAGAAACAGACCCCAATGAGAGACTGCTGAATTGGAATTAATTTGCAAATTGGATACAATTAACTTAGGCTTGAATAGATACTGGGAGTGGTTGAGTCATTTTACAAAGTAAAACTATTTCCCCTTGTTTATTCCTCCCCCTCCCCCACTGTTCCTCAGATGTTCTTGTTAACTCCTGGAAATGTGCTGGAAATGGCCTACCTTGATTATTACTTCAAAAGGTTTTTTCTCCCCACACCCCACTCTCCTGATGGTAATAGCTCATCTTAAGTGATCACTCTCCTTACAATGTGTATGATAAACACCCATTTTTTCATGGTCTGTGTGTATATAAATCTCCTCACTGTATTTTCCACTTTATGCATCCGATGAAGTAAGCTGTAGCTCACAAAAGCTTATACTTAAATAAATAGGTTAGTCTCTAAGGTGCCACAAGTACTCCTTTTCTTAATGTTACCAATGTAATTGCGAGGGAGGGGCCATAAGGTCTTCCCATTCCAACCAGGAAGCTAAGGGCTTGTCTGCACAGCCCCCCACGTGGGCTACAGGGGTGCGAACTGCAGCATGCACTGAAGTGCTGTGATGTAACTGCACTGGACACTGCTGACGTGAACTTAGCCCTGCCATGAGTGCAGGGGACTGGACTAGATGACCTCTCGAGGTCCCTTCCAGTCCTGTGCTTTCATGATTCTATTTCACATTAACATAGTCTTGTGTGCAGAGCAAACTAGGCACCTTGTACTTCATGCCGGCAGCATCCACACAGCAGCTACAGCGCAGCACTGTGGTGCACACTGCAGTTCACACACAAGCAGTCTGTTCTACTCTGCAGCCTTAGAGCATCTTCTCCACAAAGCACCTGCATTCAGTCCTTGCTGTGCATCAAAAATGCCCACCACTTGCTGGACTCCCCTCCTCTGGCCAGCACCCAGCAGCAACTTGCTCCACACCAGAGATTCCCATTCCCTGGAGAGAATACTGCCACGCTCCACTGGGCCTGCTTTGCCAATCAACCAGCTGTCTTAGAGCCAAGCCCAGCAACCCCCAACTTGCCCTGGCCCCAGAGAAAAAGGGGGGTGAGTGTTCTGCCCACCAGCCAGCAGGTGCCTCACAGGAACAGGAGTGCAGGCTGTTACACCATAAGTGCCCCAGAAGAGGGAGCTCATCTACCCTCCATTACACAGCTGCCTGGGCTTGAGTTTAAAGGTGACCTTTGAAGGATTTTTTTTTAAATGAGGTTATCTATTGGAAAGCAGCAAAAAAGGCCGAAAGGCAGCTTGCAAGGGTTCCCCCACCAACATCCCTCCCCCAGGCTGGACGGCTGGGGGGGGTCTGGGTGGTGTATTTGGAGCTCTCACCCTTTAATCAGAGGGCTGGGGATAGACTCTTTAACAAAGAGTTACTGAAGATTAATGCTGCTGTAAACTGAACAGCTGTTTGACAGTCTGACTCAACTTTCACTCTCTGGCCTCAGACACTGTTATTTTACTAGCTCTCCAGCCCCAGAGTCTTCCAGGCTAGACATGAACAGAATTTCTTATGGAAAACAAGCAGAAAAAAGCATTTCTGAAGATACCTTTCAGGCTTTCTGTAGCCACCAGAGAGTGCAAAGAATAAGCCCCATTCGGAGTCTGCTTTGCAGCTCCCTTTAACAGCTAATTCCAGAGCTCTCCAGCTTTGTACCAGCCTTTTAGAAGTTTAAAAGCAACATCTGACACAGACTTGCCCTTTCCCTTCTGCTCACCACTTTGCATGCCTGCAGCAACTCTGCATCTGTCACACAGCTACTGTTGCAGCGGACTCCAAAGCAGCGTCTCTCCCATTCATTTAGTGGAATGGGGCTGGGGGAGTTTTCACAAGTGCAATATTGCAATGGTGCAGAACTCCATGCAGTGCCACAGACACCTGACCCAGAACCCGAGTGATTCCCCACCACGTCTAGCCTGCCTGGTGGCACTGCCCCCCTCCTGGGGGCACAGCCTGAATCCCTGGGCTGCTTTAAGCTGTCTTCACTACAAAGTTAAGCTGGCTCCCACACACACACACAAACCTCTGACCTACATATGAAGGAGCTTAAGTGAGCTGTAGCTCACGAAAGCTTATGCTCAAATAAATGCGTTAGTCTCCAAGGTGCCACAAGTACTCCTTTTCTTTTTGCGGAGACTAACATGGCTGCTACTCTGAAACCCAGTCCAGCTAGCTCATCTGGGGCTATAGGCTAAAGCCCAGGTGCTGCTTTCACTTGGGCTTGTAACCCACGCAGTTTGCAGTACGGAAGCAGGTTCATGCCAGTGGTACTCCAATACCTTCCCACAATTCCTCATGTGCCGAGGACAGGCAAGTTCTCCCATGACTCACTGCAAAACTATCAGAGCATCTCAGCTTACTGCACTGCTAAGAATCATAAGAACCCCAGTAGTCCTAGCAACACATTTGGAGGAGTGCAGCACCAGTGTTCCCTCTAATTTTTCCCCCACGCATGTGCAGAATGAATGAATGTGTCACACATCACCTCCATATTGGTGCACATAACAAAATTCATGTGGTGGGGGTGGGGCTGAGGGGTTCAGAGTGTAGGGGCTCTGGCTGGGGTTTCAGGCTTTGGGGTGAGGCCAAGGATGAGGGGCTTGGGGTGCAGGACAGGCTGCCCCAGGGCTACAGTGGGGAAAGAGGACTTCCCCGAGCTCTCTCCCCACAGCAGCATGTGGGCTGGGGAGAATAGGCGCCTCTCCCCCAGCCACGGCAGGCCCAGGGCCATGGTCAGCTGGGGGGGGGGGGGGGCTCTTCCCTGGCCGCAGCAGGCCTGGGGCTGGGGAAGAAGCATCTCTCCCTGCCACCGCCCTGAGAGGCGCTTAATAGGCTGCTGTGCGGCTGCGCAGCTTAGAGGGAACTTAGGTGTGGACCCAATAACTTGACCAGGTCTTCACAGTGTGGCTCCTCACATTGGAGGGGGAGGGATAGTTCAGTGGTTTGAGCATTGGCCTGCTACAGGCCAGGGTTGTAAGTTCAATCCTTGAGGGGGCCATTTAGGGATCTGGAGCAAAAATTGGGGATTGGTCCTGCTTTGAGCAAGGGGTTGGACTAGATGACCTCCTGAGGTCCCTTCCAACCCTGATATTCTATGATTCTATGATCTGGGCTAGGTTAACCCAAGTGCCATTCACCTGTGTTAGCTCTGCACCAAAGATAGAGCCTTTAAGTCATGCTCAGAAGTAAACCATTTGGGTTCCATGACGATTAGGAGTATAAGTACCCTACCAAGCTGCTACTTTGGCCAAGGGTTCAGCCATGGGAGTACAATATTCCTGGTGATTGCCAGGAGAAGCTCATCCAAGGCCTGGCAGCATCTGCTGAGAATAGAGGAAAGAGGAACATTGACACTAAGCAGGGCTAGTCAATGCAACAGGGAGCCCTGCAAAGATGCTTACAGGCAGAAAGCAATGGTCCCCTCATCCAGGTCTATCAAACAGCTGACGATGTCTCCTGCCGCCCAGGACTGCACAAAAAGAAGGAAAAGGTTTAGAGGCTTATCCAGGTGTTCGACCAGCTTCCCATTGGATATTCCCAAACCAGAGCAGGACCAGACACCTATCCCAGACTCTTGGACTGGGAAGAGAAGAGAAGAGCTAGCCAAAACATGGGTTTTCTGGTTCATGGGAAATTTTGCATTTTTGCAATTTGGTTTCATTACGAAAAGGAATGAATCCAAATTTTTCTAAGTGTTCCATGAACCAGAAATCCCCCACAGCAATTCATTTCAGTAACACTGACACATTTCCAAAACAAACACTAGTGTCAGTTTAGGGAGCCCGCTGGCCATGAGTCTGGAAGCCCTGGGGGTCCCTGGCCCAGGGTAGTCCACATAGCAGTGCTGTCACAGATCCCGAGAGTGTGTCTCAGGGCTTCCAAGCTCCTGGTTTCTCAGCAGGCACTTTGGGAAGCCCTGTAAGTCTGAGCTCAATCCAAGGTTCTCAGGAGCTTCCAGGCTGACCTAGAGCCAGACAGCATGGAAAACAGGGGTCCCTTGCCTCAGGGCAGTCTGTACAGTGGGACTCTCTGCCTCCCAGAGCTGGTGGGGGAACACCTAGCTCCTAGGCACTGTGTCTCAGCAGCCCCCCAGAAAAGCTTGTGTCAACATCACTTGCAGAAAGCGAAGCTGGCAAGAGCCTTCCAAAGACAAAAACACACCCAAGCACCTGTGGGTGAACACTTTTTGCAAAGTGATCACTCTATATCCAACCTCTGAGTCTTCATCCTCAAACAAGCCTGCACAATTCCTTCAAAAGACAAGCCTGGGAGCTTAAATTCATAACTTTGCTAGGCTCTAAAAATCACGGACTGAATAGACACACTGGATTTATGGCTTATTAAAATAATCTATAACCCACTACCAACCTCCCCCAGCTGCTCCCCATGCCCTTCCTTTCCTCCCTATGAATGGTGGGCTGTTAACGGGCCACTTCACCTTGATTGGTCCCTTGAAATGTGTTAACTACTTCAACAATCTGTTCCACCTTGTATTTAGCTCTGGTCCCTGGCGTACATTTCAGAGACCTGAGAAGCTTGTCTCAGTCCCCAACAAAAATTGGTCAATAAGAGATTACTCACCCACCTTGTCTCCCTAAGACTGAGCCCTGCAGGCAGGCACAGCCAGGAGCATTCATTCTGACATTCCTGACAGAAATCAGAAGTTTTCAGTTTTGCAAAGAGAACAATTTCGGTTGTTTTCCAGCAACCCTTTTTTGGCCAGGTCTAGAGAGAAAAGCACGGGACATCTCCTTCCCACAAAAGCTCACACAGCATCGTCAGCCACCTCTGCACAGTTGTGCACACAACACTCAGAGGCTCTCCTTGTTGGCCATTACTAGGTTTACATGTATGACCGTGGCTGTGTCGGACCCACAAACCCAGCAGAATTAGCCACAGGGCAGCAGCATCGTTTAACAAGGAGCAAACCAAATGGTGCCCTCCTGAGAACAATAGCTGCACCAAGCTGGGGTTCATTCCCATGAGCAGCTGCTCAGTGAACTGAACTAGATGGCCAAGCAGCCAGGTCCGAATACGTAGGTGCTGTAAGGGTGCAGTGTGCTACCAGGAGCATAGATCAGTGATCATCAGGCTGTCTGCATCCCCGAGCTCACCTGGGGCTGGCTCCTTGTTTCGCCAAACCACTCACTAGTGTTTTACAAAGTCCAGGAAAGAGCTTTGTAAGATACAGGGAGCAAAGGGAGCCACCTACTTCCTTCCCTTTTAAAGGGAATATGGCTCTGCTAGCTCTTCTCTTCCCCTGCCCAAAGGAAAGAACAGCTCTTCCCCAGCTGGCATTCACAAAGACAATGAGGGGGTTCAGTGTGGTTTGAGAGCAGCACTGCCTCTCTGGGCTCTGCTGACTGCTGCACACCCTCTTGCAGAGCCAGCTCCTCTCAACACCTCCATGTCACTGCCAATACCAATTAAGGCTTCGACAGAACTCATCACTGCAGCTGGGGAATGCTAGACCATGCAGTCACAGTGCTCCACTAGCGACCTAACCTGTGACCTGGTGGGAAGGCCCAAAAGCAAAGGAGAGCTCCCTCTTGGCAGCCACTGAGCGCAGGCACTTACTTTACCGTAGTTGGTGGTGGTGACGTTCCACTTGCGCACCCTGTTTCCATCATATGCATACGAATCCAGAGTGTCTCCAACCCCCTCCTGCACAGAGAAGAGGCCAAGAATAGAGTCAAGCTGACGGGGCACAAGAAGCCCAGCTCAAGCACCTCACACCCAGACATCAGGAATCATAACATTCAAAAACCGGTAGGAGAACACTTCAACCTCTCTGGCCACTCAGTAAAAGATTTAAGGGTAGCAATTTTGCAACAGAAAAGCTTCAAAAACAGACTCCAAAGAGAAACTGCTGAGCTTGAATTAATATGCAAAGTAGATACCATTAACTTGGGTTTGAATAGAGACTGGGAGTGGCTGGGTCATTACTCATATTGAATCTATTTCCCCATGTTAAATATCCTCACACCTTGTCAACTGTCTAAATGGACCATCTTGATTATCACTACAAAAGTTTTTCTCCTGCTGATAATAGCTTGGCCGTTTTTCTGAACCCAAAGTGCAGGTCGACTCCTCCTGTGTCTGACCAGGAGTTGGGAGGTTTGGGGGGAACCCAGGCCCGCCCTCTACTCCGGGTTCCAGCCCAGAGCCCTGTGGAATGCAGCTATCTAGAGTGCCTCCTGGAACAGCTGTGCGACAGCTACAACTCCCTCGGCTACTTCCCCATGGCCTCCTCCCAACACCTTCTTTATTCTCACCATAGGACCTTCCTTCTGGTGTCTGATAATGCTTGTACTCCTCAGTCCTCCAACAGTCCGCGTTCTCACTCTCAGCTCCTAGTGCCTCTTGCTCCCAGCTCCTCACACGTGCACCACAAACTGAAGTGAGCTCCTTTTTAAACCTGGGTGCCCTGATTAGCCTGCCTTAATTGATTCTAACAGCTTCTTGATTGGCTGCAGGTGTTCTAATCAGCCTGTGTCTTAATTGTCTCCAGAAGGTTCCTGATTGTTCTGGAACCTTCCCTGTTACCTTACCAGTAAAAAGGGACCTACGTAACCTGGGGCTAATATATCTGCCTTCTATTACTCTCCTGTAGCCATCTGGCCCGACCCGGTCACTATATATCTTCTTGCTATATGTTCCATTCTATGCATCTGATGAAGTGGGCTGTAGCCCACAAAAGCTTATGTTCTAATAAATTTGTTAGTCTCTAAGGTGCCACGAGTACTCCTGTTCTCTTCACACCCAGAGAGGCAGCCACTGCAATGGAAGCGAAGCCACAAGGTAGAGAAAATGGGCTTTCTGGCGCTCAGCAGCATGCGCACTCTGCTGTGGGCAGGAGGAGAGCGTTGGACCATAATTCTAGTAGTTCACACACACAGCCCCCAGATCTAGGGTCACCTGTAATCCTCCCAGGGCAGCAACAGACTGCCCTCTGCACTCCCACAGCGCCTGCAAAGATCCTGTTACTCAGCGGCACTTGCACTCCCACTTCCTATGCCTTTTACAGACCACCGCCCCACTGACCTTCAGCCCAAACAAAAGAATAGGAGCAAACCATACACCCAACACTCTAGCCAGTGAGACACCACCAGCTGCTCCCCGTCCCCCCTGCCTTGCCAATCACACATCAACATTCAAGGACACACTGAAAACAGGCAGGCCAGACTCCAAGTGAAACAAACAGCCCCCAAATGCCTGGCAAGAGTTTACCAGGCTCTGCTTATGCCAGCCTGAGAAGCCACGTAGCACCTATTGGCAAGAACCATGTTGAGGCCCAGATGCCATGAATGTTCCCATCAGCCCTGTATATCATGCTAACAGGGTGCCAGAGGAGAGAGCAGAAGGGAGAGCAGAAGCATGGCATCCTCTGGGGCCATGCGGGTACCCATAGCAGTGCCGCTGGTTTGAAGGGACAAATCGTCCCCAAATGTGAAATAGTTGTGGGTGACGACAAAGTCACAAAGTTCAGCCACCAGGTTAGCCGTGACATTATCGGAGATACTGTTCCTGACGGCTTGTCGTATGTAATCTGAGATGCAGCATTTGCTGTCCCCAGTTGTGTATCCAGCATGAGCACATAAAACAGAAGGGATTTGGAGGGCACCTGCACTGTACCCTAGTCTGCAATTGCAGCAGAAATAGCTTTTATGAGGTCTATTATTTCATGATGATCTGACATTTACAGTGTGCACATGTGCTTGGAAGCAACTTTAGCGCACCAAGACAACAGAACACGCCCCCCACCTCGGCATGCAGGCCAGGAACAGGCTGCAGAGCTGTGCAGTTACAGTACCTCCTGATTAAACCTGCAGTTGAGAGTGCACCAGCCAATCTGCATGAGCCCTTGGGAGGAGATGAGCACCTCGTAGATCCATTTCCCTGGAAGAGAGGGGAGAGGAGCAGGGATGACAGAGCCAGACAGCACAAACTAAGAACTCAGTGCAGCAGAACAGCAGGCAGCGACACTGCCATTGCAGGAGAGGATGTGATGTCCAGGGGACCTTAAGGTCAAACCCAATCCCCTCTGCCAACTCCTCCCATTTGGTATCAGACAATCGTTTGCCTCCCTTCCATCCCCACAGACCAAGTGGAAGGATTGGGGTTTTAAAAGCTTGAGGAGGCTGCAGCATATCAAACACCCTTGCCTCTCCAGCTGGGTAACCTGCAACTCCCTTCTGTCATGGCAGGCTCTCCAGCCACACCACCCGCTCACTGCACTTACCTTTATACACACAGGTCGTGGCCCTGATGGAGCCAAAGTTGCTATGGCCAATCACCTGAATGGAGGAACAAACAAGGGAGATTTGTACAGCTGAGGCAGGCCCACAGATTCCCCCAGCCCAGGCCCCACCACTGGCACTTCCCACTGCATGCAGCCCAAGTCACAGGGGACATTTTTCCATCGTAAGTCAGGGAGACAGTTGCTATCAAAGGCAACATATCAATTGCCAGGATCCCAGGGTCTTCAGCAGCAAACAGTCTGGAGCTACCTGAATTGCACACATCCCATAACGCATGGTGTTTGCAAATACATTACGAGCTTAGTAGGAGCTCAGCAGGAGCTCAGCAGCACCACCAGGGCCCAGCAGCAATAGCCAAGTAGATATAGTTTGTTGCTGGTGCTGCTGAGAGTACAAGGAGGAGCAGGGGAGATGTCTGGATCCTAGATAAGCCATGTGAAGCTAGGATGAAGTCACAGGTTCAGTATAGCCAGCCTGGAGACCAGGACTAGGGAGTACTTACTACGGTTCCCACCCGGTTCTTTCCCGACACAGAGGAATGACAACCCATGCTCTAAGGTGCTCCTGATTTCAGGGCAGACAAGGAGGTGGGGGTTCAGGGAGTGACAGGCAATTTACACACACATCAGTTTGACAATGCACTCTAGATCCAGGGGAGGAGAGAGATGGGGCGGTGGCAGGCAAAGCAAGAAGGACCAAGGAGGAGGAACAAAGAGACTGAGACAGAGGTGTAAGCACGGGGCAAGGGACGCAAGGAGACAGTGAGGGGTGGGATTGCTGGGGCAGGTGGAGAATCTGCTAGATCCCAGCAGACTGGGCCACTTTGCTCTTTCAGTGAGTGTGCTGGGGGAGAAAGGGCTACAGTAAGTGGAGGCAGCAGGGCTCAATGGGGGGCAGTGGGTTCAGTGAGTGGCAGGAAGCAGGGCTTGTGGCCAATGGGATAGAGCAAGAGAAAGAGAAGAGAACAAGTCAGTGCAGTGATGGGGACTCCCACAGCACCATGGCAGGAGCAGAGGGAATAGGTGCTGGAAGTGAGCCAGGGAGCGAGAATGGACAACAGGCTAGTGAAGGGAAGGATGAGGGAACTGCCTGGCCCCTGCTGCCCAGAGACCTCTGGTTACCCAAAGGCCCTGCATACTGCCTTTCATTTTTGTTTGATGCTTCACTGACTTAACCTGCAGCACCTGGGTATCACAGAATACAGGCTAAGTGCAATGCAACCTCGAGGTGACTTAAAAAAAACCAACTGAGAACCACCCCAGAATCTCAAACCTCTGAACAACAGACTATGCAATAAAACCAGAGCAGGAGCAGCTTGCCTGAAATACAGTTTGAAGGCACTGCTAGAACTCCTCCTCTTGGAGAATCTGTTTCACTCAGGAGCATTACAGCCTCCCAGAGCGTCATTTAACAACACTCACCAAAATGGCGGCAGGGGGATTTGCTTTGAAGAACATGTTGCAAGAGGACAACGCAGGCCTGAAGACAGACCTTTAAATCCCCATGGGCCATTCTACATACACTGTGCCCCTTGTCACACTCACCCCAAGTAGGTCATCATCAACCAGGAGGAGTCCCTCAAAACCACTGGTGTGGTCCAACACCACAGTAGAGGGACCAAGTCGCCCCTCTAATACCTGATCTGAAATGAGAGTTGCATGAAAGCCAGTCAGAGCAGCAGAGAAAGCCACGTGGCACTTGCAGTAAAAGTGTTTTGTGGACACCATGGTATAGACTAGAGAAGAACACCTGGATTCTGCAGCTGAGGAGGAGCAGAAGAACAGAGTTATTAGTATCAGATTATCAGCACTTCCAGGAGGCAGCGGGGAAGGGGGCTCAGGATGAAACTTAAATGGAAGTTCTCAAAGCAATGCATGATGTTTTAGGCATGCAGCACCCAAGTCACATGCCCAGTCTCAAAACAGTGACTGCCATCAAAGCTGAACTCCAAACCAAACATTAGACCAAACATTCCCATCTAGTGGTAGCAGGACACTCGCACAGTAGATATGGGCTCGTGACTAGATACATGAAGAGGCAAAGCATCACCTCTTATGGGCTGTGCTTTAATGACTGGGGGAGGAAACAAATGCCTCGGACCATGGCAGGTAAAAGCGTGGGGCTGAGGAAATTCAGCAACAGCAGGGGAATGCATCAGAAGAATAAGCCACAGACTATCAACAAGCCTGCTTATTCCATTGGAGAATGGTACACTCCAGCTATTCTGCAGTGTGAAGCCTCAGCAGCAAGGGCTTGCTATATCATTGCTAAGGAGATATATCCAACACACCTGCCCAAACAAGAGTTCACTGCATAATGAGTTTGTCCATTCTTTGGAGCAAGCACCCACTATCCATCTGGAAACGTGGTTGTTACAACTAAGAACTGATCTGTTGCAGGGTTAGCCCACAAGTGCTTAGAATGCAGGAGTTAAAGAGAGGATGAATCAGAACATAGGAAAGCAAGAACCAAGCTCATTTAGGAATCTGTCTCCCATGAGACTGATTTTTCTCCCAATAAGGCAGAGAAGGAAGCTCCAAAAGGACCAGACATCCAATATCTCCTACCTCGACTGTCCTCTGCACCACTGTCCTCTGCCAGCAATTTGTCTAGGTGCTCCTGCAGGTTCTGGAATGTCAGTGGCTTCCTGGGAATAAAGAAGAGAGCCCTTCAGAACTCTGTGTCACCCAGGTTTAATGAGTTCACACCTTGGGTGGCTTGTAAGCCAGATCTGCCTGACTGTCCCCACCATTATCCTTTGCTGCTCTTTGTAGTAAAGCTCACAGTAAGAAGTTCCACTTTTCTGTGTTACATATCATTAACCCAAGGAACTTGAGGCAGACAGGCATGCTAGGATCAAAGGCTGAGATATGTGAATAAGAACAGTGTTTGCAGAGAGATAAGCTAAATTACCAAAGGCCCTCAACTCTTGGTGCTGATCATCAGCTGAGGTCAGAGGCAATCCTATGCGGAGTACTGTGAAACTGGCCAACTGCATTACTATTACCACAGTGCCTAAAGCCCCATTCATGGTCCAGGACCACATTGTGTTAGGTGCTGTACAAACAGAGCAAAAAGGACAGTCCCTGCCCCAGAGAGCTGACAATCTAAATATAAAATGAGAGACGATGTAGACAGACAGATGGGGATGCTCAAGGAAACAATGAGACAGTATTAATGTATTAATATTAATTAGTATTAATGAGACAGCTTTGCGGATGTTTAAGGGGAGCTCAGCCCAAGCACAGTACAATCCACTACCAGAGAGCACAACAGCCTAGAAGGACTGCTTCAATATGGCAAGTTCCATTAGCCAAGAGCTCTCTTTGTCTGCACCTGAGTTGAGGTGATAATGTACTGGGATCAGACTACAGCCTTCTACTTCTCAGCTCAAGTCCAAGGAGGCAGAGAGGAGAAAAACAAACAGAAGCCAGTTTGTTGGATCAATCACCCTTTCCTGGTCTGTCAGCCCTATGCCCTTAAAGCTCCAGTCAGCAGACAAAAGAATTGGAGTTCTGAAAACTGACATGCTAGTGCAAATGGAATATTCCAAGGCATGCTGGCTGGAAAGTGTGTGGCAAAGTAACATGAGACAGTCCTCTCTCCTCCCCCCATAACCTCAGCTTACCAACAGCCAAGAGGGCCCAAAGTTATTTTTAGAGGTGATGACAGATCAGATGAGAGCTTAGAATCTAAGCATAGTGGGAGGAATGTGACCCCCGGCGCCTTTTAAACACAGCCAGCCAGAAAGAGGAACATTTCACCAGAGGGGCTCCACACCATTCCAACTGCAACTGTACCCACCCCGAGCCTACAGGCTTCCCGTGGTAAAGCTGAACACAAGAGTTACACAGCAAGAGGCCCCAGGATTCTGACCCACCGAATGTGAAGCAGAATTGAAAGTATAAAAAGAATTTCAGTGCCACAGCTTGTTGTCTAGTGTCTAGCTTTACTTTTGCCCTGCACAAGCAGTTTCCTTCAGAGGACACCTAATAATAAAGATACCAAGTATCAGAGGGGTAGTTGTGTTAGTCTGTATCCACAAAAACAACAAGGAGTCTGATGGCACCTTAAAAACTAACAGTGACTTCTGGGTACCCATTCCGCTCTGTCAATTTGTTTCCTCACTTCCCCAGGTGAGTATAGTAGTTTTAAAGGGACAGGGAGTGGCTGGCTCACTACAAAAGCAATTTTTCCTCTTTTCCTCTTTTCCAAAACTAGAAACTCTCATACAAAACCAACCTTCCACACAAATTTCCACATGGCTGGACTTTACAAAAACAAGCCATTTACAACGCTTACTTCATCGAATCATAGAATATCAGGGTTGGAAGGGACTTCAGGATGTCATCTAGTCCAACCCTCTGCTCAAAGCAGAACCAATCCCCAATTTTTGCCCCAGATCCCTAAATGGCTGCCTCAAGGATTGAACTCATAACTCTCCCCCACTTCTCAACAGAGGAAAAACGACAGTAAACTACCTAAACTCTTACATGCCACAGGGAGCTACAACGTTGGTACCCTTAACTCACCCAACAATATTGTTAATCTATCCAACCACACACATAGCCCAGCAGAAGAGTCTGTCCTATCTCGGGGACTCTCTTGCTACCCCACGCACATGATACAGTTCTGCAGTGATCTGGAAGCCTACTTTTGCCATCTCCGACTCAAGGAATATTTTCAACACATCACTGAATAGAGCAGTGACCTACAAGAATTCTCCTACCAACACTACAAGAAGAAGAATTCTGCGTGGACTTTGCCTGACAGTCAAAATGACAGACTGGACTTTTACATAGAGTGCTTCCGCACACGTTGAAATTGTGAACAAACAGCATCACTTGCCCCATAACCTCAGCTGTACAGAACGCAACGTCATCCACAGCCTCAGAAACAACTCTGACATGATAATCAAAAGGGCTTACAAAGGAGGTGCTGTTGTCATCATGAATAAGTCGGATTATGAACAGTAGGCTGCCAGACAACTCTCCAACACCACATTCTACAGGCCACTATCCTCCATTCCCACCAAGGAGTACCAAAAGAAACTACACCATCTGCTCAAGAAACTCCCTGCTACAGGAACAAATCTACACAGACACACCCCTAGAGCCCCGACCACGGGTATTCTATCTGCTACCCAAGATCCATAAACCTAGAAATCCTGGACGGCCCATTATCTCAGGCACTGGCACTCTTACAGCAGGATTATCTGGCCATTTGGACTCTCTCTTCAGACCATACACTACCAGCACTCCTAGCTATCTTCTAGACACCACCGACTTCCTGAGGAAACTACAATACATTGGTGACCTTCCTGAAAACAACATCCTGGCCACCATGGATGTAGAAGTTCTACACACCAATATTCCACACAAGGATGGACTACAAGATGTCAGGAACAGTATCCGTGATGAGGTCATGACACACCTGGTGGCTGAACTTTGTGACTTTGTCCTCACCCACAACCATTTCAGATTTGGGGACAACTTATACCTTCAAGTCAGCGGCACTGCTATGGGTACCCGCATGGTCCCACAGTATGCCAACATTTTTATGGCTGACTTAGAACAGTGCTTCCTTGGATCTTGTCCCCAAGCGCCCCTCCTCTACTTATGGTACATTGATGACATCTTCATCATATGGACCCACAGGAAGGAGGCCCTTGGAGAATTCCACCTGGATTTCAACAATTTCCACCCCACTATCAACCTCAGCCTGGACCAGTCCACACAAGCGATCCAATTCCTGGACACTACCGTGCAAGTAAGTGATGGTCACATAAATACCACCTTATACCGAAAACCTACTGACCGCTATACTTACCTACATGCCTCCAGCTTCCTTCCAGGACATATCACACGGTCCATTGTCTACAGCCAAGCCCTAAGATACAACCGCATTTGCTCCAATCCCTCAGACAGAGACAAACACCTACAAGATCTCTATCAAGCATTCTTAAAACTATAATACCCACCTGTTAAAGTGAAGAAACAGATTGACTGAGTGAGATGGGTACCCAGAAGTCACCTACTACAGGACAGGCCCAACAAGGAAAATAACAGAACACCAGTGGCCATCACGTACAGTCCCCAGCTAAAACCTCTCCAGAGCATTATCAATGATCAACTTCCTAGCCTGGAAAACGATCCCCCACTCTAACAGGCCTTGGGAGGCAGGCCCATCCTCACTTACAGACAGCCCCCCAACCTGAAGCAAATATTCACCAGCAACTACACATCACACCACATAAACGCTAACCCAAGAACCAATCCCTGTAACAAACCCTGTTGCCTTCTCTGTCTCCATATCTACTCTAGCGACACCGTCACAGGACCCAACAACACCAACCACGCCATCAGAGGCTCATTCACCTGCATATCTACAAATGTGATATATGCCATCATGTGCCAGCAATGCCCCTCTACCATGTACATTGGCCAAACCGGACAGTTATAGAACTGATCAATGAAATTGTTTTTAATTGTTCACTTTACTAATATAACTTCATAAGTAAAGTTTTATGAATGAATCGACATTCATTCATAAAACCAAGTACCCCAATAACTGGCTTACTGAGTTTCACTTTCAATCCTATTGCTGCTTAAATCGCTGAAACTTACACTGTTTCAACAGTTCAGAAGTGTGAGCAACAAGGGTGATGTCGTGGTGGGAGTCTGCTATAGACCAATGGACCAGGGGGATGAGGTGGATGAGGCTTTCTTCCGGCAACTCACATAAGTTACTAGATCGCAGGCCCTGGTTCTCATGGGAGACCTCAATCACCCTGATATCTGCTGGGAGAGCAATACAGCGGTGCACAGGCAATCCAGGAAGTTTTTGGAAAATGTAGGGGACAATTTCCTGGTGCAACTGCTGGAGGAACCAACTAGGGGCAGAGCTCTTCTTGACCTGCTGCTCACAAACTGGGAAGAATTAGTAGGGGAAGCTGAAGTGGATGGGAACCTGGGAGGCAGTGACCATGAGAGGGTCAAGTTCAGGATCCTGACAAAGGGAAGAAAGGAGAGCAGCAGAATATGGACCCTGGACTTCAGAAAAGCAGACTTTGACTCCCTCAGGGAACTGATGGGCAGGATCCCCTGGGAGAATAACATGAGGGGGAAAGGAGTCCAGGAGACCTGGCTGTATTTTAAAGAATCCTTATTGAGGTTACAGGGACAAACCATCCCGATGTGTAGAAACAATAGTAAATATGGCAGGCAACCAGCTTGGCTTAACAGTGAAATCCTTGCTGATCTTAAACACAAAAAAGAAGCTTACAAGAAGTGGAAGATTGGACAAATGACCAGGGAAGAGTATAAAAATATTGCTCGGGGATGCAGGAGTGAAATCAGGAAGGCCAAATCACACCTAGAGTTGCAGCTAACAAGAAATGTTAAGAGTAACGAGAAGGGTTTCTTTAGGTATGTTAGCAACAAGAAGGAAGTCAAAGAAAGTGTGGGCCCCTTACTGAATGAGGGAGGCAACCTACCGACAGAGGATGTGGAAAAAGCTAATGTACTCAATGCTTTTTTTGCCTCTGTCTTCACGAACAAGGTCAGCTCCCAGACTACTGCACTGGGCAGCACAGCATGGGGAGGAAGTGACCAGCTCCCTGTGGAGAAAGAAGTAGTTCGGGACTATTTAGAAAAGCTGGATGAGCACAAGTCCAAGGGGCCGGATGCGCTGCATTCAAGAGTGCTAAAAGAGTTGGCAGATGTGATTGCAGAGCCATTGGCCATGATCTTTGAAAACTCATGGCAATCCGGGGAAGTCCCGGACGACTGGAAAAAGGCTAATGTAGTGCCCATCTTTAAAAAAGGGAAGAAGGAGGATCCTGGGAACTACAGGCCAGTCAACCTCACCTCAGTCCCTGGCAAAATCATGGAGCAGGTCCTGAAGGAATCAATTCTGAAGCACTTAGAGGAGAAGAAAGCGATCAGAAACAGTCAGCATGGAATCACCGAGGGCAAGTCATGCCTGACTAATCTAATTGCCTTCTATGATGAGATAACTGGCTCTGTGGATGAGGGGAAAGTGGTGGACGTGTTGTTCCTTGACTTTAGCAAAGCTTTTGACACAGTCTCCCACAGTATTCTTGTCAGCAAGTTAAAGAAGTATGGGCTGGATGAATGGCCTATAGGGTGGATAGAAAGTTGGCTAGATTGTCGGGCTCAACAGGTAGTGATCAATGGCTCCATGTCTAGTTGGCAGCCGGTATCAAGTGGAGTGCCCCAAGGGTCGGACCTCGGGCCGGTTTTGTTCAATATCTTCATAAATGATCTGGAGAATGGCGTGGATTGCACCCTCAGCAAGTTTGCAGATGACACTAAACTGGGAGGAATGGTAGATACGCTGGAGGGTAGGGATAGGATACAGAAGGACCTAGACAAATTAGAGGATTGGGCCAAAAGAAATCTGATGGTTCAACAAGGACAAGTGCAGAGTTCTGCACTTAGGACGGAAGAATCCTATGCATTGCTACAGACTAGGGACCGAATGGCTAGGAAGCAATTCTGCAGAAAAGGACCTAGGGGTTACAGCGGACGAGAAGCTGGATATGAGTCAACAGTGTGCCGTTGTTGCCAAGAAGGCCAATGGCATTTTGGGATGTATACGTAGGGGTATTGCCAGCAGATCGATGGACGTGATCGTTCCCCTCTATTCGACATTGGTGAGGCCTCATCTGGAGTACTGTGTCCAGTTCTGGGCCCCACACTACAAGAAGGATGTGGAAAAATTGGAAAACATCCAGCGGAGGGCAACAAAAATCATTAAGGGACTGGAACACATGACTTATGAGGAGAGACTGAGGGAACTGGGATTGTTTAGTCTGCGGAAGAGAAGAATGAGGGGGGATTGGATAGCTGCTTTCAACTACCTGAAACTTCCAAAGAGGATGGATCTAGACTGTTCTCAGTGGTAGCTGATGATGGAACAAGGAGTAATGGTCTCAAGTTGCAGTGGGGGAGGTTTAGGTTGGATATTAGGAAAAACTTTTTCACTAGGAGGGTGGTGAAACACTGGAATGCATTACCTAGGGAGGTGGTGGAATCTCCTTCCTTAGATATTTTTAAGGTCAGGCTTGAGAAAGCCCTGGCTGGGATGATTTAGTTGGGGATTGGTCCTGCTTTGAGCAAGGGGTTGGACTAGATGACCTCCTGAGGTCCCTTCCAACCCTGATATTCTATGATTATAACTTCTGCTCACTGTTTGCCATTCCTTACACTTGTCCACATTGTAATTCAAACTCCATTTTAACTTGTCCCAAACTCTATTTTTAAATGCTCACTCCATTTTGTAAAAGCTTGCTGCAACCTTCATTTTTGCAAAACCCTGCTGTAATCTTATTAGTTTAGATGTGTGAATGAGGTATGTATGGATGATGGAATCAACCTCCATCTCCAGCCTTTCCTGATGAAATAAAGTGTAAACACCAACGGCTGAAGATGCAGACAACAGCCCTGACAAAGCAAGAAGAGTCCACCCTAAAAAGAAAAGAACAAAAATACAACTGAAGAAACATCAAAGCCAGGTCCTAGGCTGAAAGTCATGTCCGCTTTTGATGGGTGATCAATCACACCGAACCCAAAGGCAGTGTGACACAGTAAGAGCTATAGACTCTGGATTCAAACTGAAGCCTGCAAAAAAGGATGGAGCAGATATAAGATTTTGGAGGGTAACATTCTGCTGCCAACATGGAAGGGCATCGGTGCATGCCCAACAGAGACCCAGCTCTTCCTTGTGCCCGGCATTCCTGGCCAGTTAGCCGCCACAAGCTACGAACCCAAGCTACATTCAGGACTGGTAACTATACAGCAGGTGCAGAACATTTGGGGGGGGGTGTGGGTGTGTGTGATATTAGTTATTGGTCATAAATCAAATTGTGTTATAATAAACGTGACATTTTGTCTTGGCCCCTGTGTAGTTTTGTCTGTGTAACACAGTCTCTACATAAAAGGATAAATGGACACGAATCAGACATCAGGAATGGTAACATACAAAAGCCAGTAGGAGAACACTTCAACCTCCCTGGACACTCAGCAACAGATTTAAAAATAGCCATTCTTCAACAAAAAAACTCCAAAAACAGACTTCAAAGAGAAACTGCAGAGCTACAATTCATTTGCAAACTTTACACCGTCAATTTGGGCTTGAATAGGGACTTGGAGTGACTGGCTCACTGCAAAAGCAATTTTCCCTCTCTTGGTATTGACACCTCCTCATCAATTATTGGGAGTGGACCACATCCACCCTGACTAAATTGGCCATCAACGTTGGTTCTCCACTTGTAAGATAACTCCATTCTCTTCATGTGCCAATATATATTTACGCCTATATCTGTAATTTTCACTCCATTCACTTGAAGAAGTGGGTTTTTTACCCACGAAAGCTTATGCCCAAATAAGTCTGTTAGTCTTTAAGGTGCCACCAGACTCTTCATTGTTTTAGTAATAAAGAGGTCAGCATACAGTGCTCAAGACTGAGACAACAGAAGGGATATTACTGTCATAGGAAGTGTCACTGTATTACATATGACAATAGCAGCATTGTGTCTAGTTTACAGGGCAATGACTGCCCAATTTTCACAAATGCTTACACAACATTTCTGCAGCACTTGTCACTGCATAAGCAAACTGAGCAACAGCGTGTATGACTGATCAGGTAGATGCATAGCTGGCCCTAAGTACATGCAATCACTACATTTACTGTACATCTCCAAGCAAGTGAGGACTACAATTACATGTGCACAATTCTATAAGTCAGGCAAATTGTGATAAGCCATGAAAGAGGAGACTTCTGCAATACAATGCACTTCCAACTGGCTTGTTTTTCCCTAATGCCAGGATCACAGAGAGGCTTTGTTACCGACTGACTCTGGAAATGGTGTCCCGGTCAGACCTGTCATGGCATGTTAGGAGGAAGGTAGGTGCAGCTTCACTCGCCATGTAAGAGTTAGAATGCAACCAGTACCTGTAAGCAGTTGCAGGCTGGATCCCATCAGCACTGGGGAAGATGCGGTGCAGATAGTCATTCAGCAGCTTGCTGTTCACTATCCCTGTAGTGAACAGCAAAAAGAAAGATAAGCAATGGGAAGTCAGGAAGATCACCCCAGAAATATCAACTTCACTTCCTTTGCTATGGGCAAGGTCTCCAACTCGTGGTGAAACAGTGGGGTGTAGGTCTCCAAGTCACTCTACCGTGCAGCAGAAAAGGCAGCTTCAGAAAGACATTAGCCTGCTGACCATCTTTAGTAGGGGCATCAGAAGTTCTCTTCGCAAGTCATGGACTTCACAGCAAGGGCCCATGTCGATCTGAGCAGCCTCACCACCATGAGAAGAGGACATAGTGCCCCATCTATTCTCTTGCAGCTACATTCTGTGGTAAACTGGAATTTCTATACACTCAGAATAGGAGGTTTTACCAAATTCAGTAGGAAAGTGAGTAATCTAATCAGTTGTAACTCCTGATGTCATGTTCATATTTTATTTAATGCTGCCCCTATGTTTTCAGCTTTTACTCCTTTCTGTACTGCAACAGAAGTACAGTGTACAAATTGCTGGGAGGAGAGGGTGCTGGCAACTGCAGCTCCCCCAGTCTAATCAAATCCTTGCCAGATCTCCCTGGAACGCTGAGTTTCAGCTCTTCCTTTAGAGACAAGCTGTCCTCACACCTTCCATTTCCTTCCCAAATCCCCCTAGGGGAATAGGAGTGGAAAGATCTGAAGCCATCCCTAATGAAAGCCCACTCGGCTGAAGCCACAGACTAACCAGCATTGCCAAGAACCAGCAGTGAAACTGACTTAAGGACAGTTTCTTTCTAGAGGAAGATGGAAATGAAGTCTGCCTGGCTCACTTACAATCCCATGGCCCTCCTTGGGCCCACTCAGGCCTTGTCTACATGGAACTTTTTGTGCATGGTAGCAGAGTCCACACAGCAAGTTAGCACATGGCAAACTAATTTGTGCTGTACATTCACAGCCCAGCTTGTTGCACATTAACTTGCCATATAGACAAGCCCTTATACTCTACTTCACCCAAGGAAAATCATCTGCATGACTCTGGCACAGCTTCTTACTTCAAGGCTTCTGAAACACTGGACTTATAAATGGGAAGACTAGTTCCTGGTGGACATTTAAGCTGCCCAGAAAAAGGTTCAGATGCAAACTGTAATCCCCTGCAGCTTCGAAGTACTGCACAAGCAGCTCCCCAAGTCAGAAGGGGTGAAGACAAGGGGTCTGAGGCATCACGCTTTTGCCTGAGGTAGAGGAGCTGCATGCAGAGGAAAACCACTGTAGCAAGGGAGTCTTGGACAGAGACAAGAGGGAGAAGCCCTTAGAGCAGTGAGAAAGGCCCCTCCCACAAGAGACAGAACCCCTCTGGGCTCTTAGGAAGAGTTTAAGTCTTGTCTGCCCTGGAGTCTTGCCCAACTGCAATCCCCAGTGCAGCTGCACTGGGGCAACAAGCAAGTTCACTGCCCTTGGCACCAGGACAGCTTGTCCCTGCCCAAAAGTGGAGTAAGATGCCCCAGTGCAAATTGCAGTTACTCGTGTCACACTGGGGGGTTGGCAGTGGTATGGCAGCACTAAAGGGTGGAAGTGTGGAAAATCCTCAGTGTCAACTAGAAACTGCTAACTGGCTCTTGCAAAGAACTCAGCCGAGGAAACAGGTGTGCCAGCCTACCCCTACATCTACACACTATGCAAGGGCACGTACCTGTGAGCTTGGGCTTCTCAGACTCAGTGCTCAGCCTGTAGTTCCTCCGGGAAAAGGCAGTCCCAGCACCTCTCGACGTCATTCTTCACAGCTGTATGAACCACCACGGAGGCTGAAGCTGAAACAGGAAGGCACACCAGTCTGTCATTAGGAGCAAGGAGACTTGGTGAGAAAGGTCCCTCCCTTAGCTCTTGCCCATCATTATGAATCAGAGGCAAGCACAGAATGTCACTTAGATTTCCCTGGCTTTAGAAGTGCCCAACACGGCACTGAACATGTACATGATGATGTCAGACAATTAACAGGTCCCTACCCCAAGAGCTTGCCATACAACCAGGGAAGTTAACTGGAATAGGCTGCCAGCCCCACTCACAGTCTCAACTGAGGCCTGGGAGAGTGGGAGACAAGGCAATCATAACACATTGTAATTCAGCCATTCCCAGCACCTGACCCAGGTCATGTGACTCAGCGCCTACTTGCACCAGACAGTGCCCTCCACCCCCATGGGCTTTACAGCCGCCGAAGAGCTTAGGCTGTCCCACACCTAGAGCCACTACATAGAAACCGGGCAGCAGCAGTACATCAGTGCCCAGCATAGACACGCCTCATTCAAGAAGGGGCTCAGGGACAGCCATGTGGTACAAATACCAACCTAGCAGTCCTCACACTCATCCTGACAATACCTCACATGCCCACGGATATAGGAATAGACTGACACCTCATTCTTCTATTTGACAGTTTGTACAAGAGGGAACTGCCTTGGTCAGCGATGGGGGAAGGTAGAGAGAGGCCTGAACCAGACAAAAGCAGAACCACATTGCTTACAAAGCAGAGCCATAGAGCATCCAAGGGGTTTTTACAGGGACAGCAACTAATTTGGCTGGAAGTGAATGAGCTACTGGTGAAGCAGTTTGCAAGGTGAAAACCTAGCATTAGCCTAAATATTTCTGATTGTTCCCAATATTACTAGAACTCACAGTACTACCTCAGAGCCACCCCCAGGTACCCAAGTTCTCAGCCGGAGCAGATCATTGGCAGAAAGCAGAGTTCTCTAGACATCACCCATGTTGTTTAAAGGCTGCTGCCAAGGACAGCAGATGTGTCATTTGCCAGCTGTGTTCTGGCTCACAAGTGCTGTGCATCTACTGTTTGTGAGCAAGCACTCTACTGAAAATCACTACAATCCTCCCACAAGTCCTTTGGAGAACAACTGTCTGATCAACTTCAGTGTGTTCCCTGCTCTGAAGAAAAAGAGCAGACAGGAAGCAGGCAGTGCAAAGCGAGTGCCTGAGCCTAGTGGAAACAGCACCAAGCAAGGTGCAGGGTGGAGACTGTACTTATTTTAACCTGCCAAAACACTTTAAAACAGCTAAAAAAACCCAGCAGAACAGGCACTACTGTATAGCACTTTGGATTTTCTAAAGAATTTTGACAGATTCCCCAACAAGTGTATTAAGGAAAAATGATATCAAGTGTGAAAGGTAAAGCACTGCCACTGCAATTAATTTAACAACCGCTTAAGGCAAAAGGAAACAAAGCACAGAAATAAAGGGCCAATTCTCAGTATGGAAAGACTAGAAGCTGAAGATTTATGGATTAGTGCTTGAGCTGGTGAGGTCCAAGATATTTGATAACTATCTGGGAGAGGATATGGAGTAATTTGTAGCCATCTACCAAAGGCACATGTTGATTTTGGTTAATATACACTAAGAAAACCAGTGAGGAGTGACACAAAGGCCACCAAACAGAATTAGCAGCACAAGAGAAGATGAAGTTCAGTGAAGGCATGTAAAAGGTTATGATGCACATAGGAAACAAACAAGTTCTGTAAAATCTGTAAATTCTGAAAGAAATCGGTGACTAGTGGAGACATCTGTTCAGTACACAACAGCATTCACAATACAGTAAATGTTTAGGCTCTTTTAAGAAATAAAGTATAACGATGCCCAAAGGAGTGTGTTCTTACCACAGTCTCTCTCACTACTATACCCCCCTCTTCTAGTGACCTCCACCGTGTGAGGAATGATCAGCTTGTCTTACCTCTATTTTGTCCCTCACTTCATCAACTAGGTAATCGGAGCAGGCAATTCTGAGATCAGCCCACTCTACTGTCCCTATTGCCACTTCTAATAGCCATAAACAAAAGCTTGTGTTTAAAAGGGACTAAGACATGGTACACATAATATCCGCTCTACCGCAAACCCTAAAAAGCAAGTTATGGAAC
This sequence comes from Lepidochelys olivacea, assembly GCF_965140295.1. Classification (NCBI taxonomy): domain Eukaryota; kingdom Metazoa; phylum Chordata; order Testudines; family Cheloniidae; genus Lepidochelys; species Lepidochelys olivacea. The sequence continues at coordinate 51,917,499 of NC_140417.1, forward strand.
AGCTCTTATCTGGACCCAACTACCCATGTAGCACCACTTTCAGAGAAAGCAACAGGCTCCACACCACACCGAACCTCCTACTGACGCCAAATAAGGAACCATGCTACACAGCACACTCACCTCCCTCACAGGTTACAGCAAAGCCTGGACTACACGGTCAGCAACAGCAGCAAACATTAAGGGTTGCCGTACTGTGCATTCTGTATTTATGGGGAATGGGAAGGCTGCAATTAAGGTTTTGCTCAATACTATTAGGGGTTCGTATGGGCCACAGGAGGACAGCATTTCTTTTTTCCAGTTCCCTCTTAAAACATGTTTATCTTTTCATACAGTAAGAAAATAGACTTAAAACCAGGTGCTACAGTGAAAAGCCACTCTAATCTACGTTCCAGTGGCTTTATCACACACAGGCTCTCAAGCTCCAAAACTGCCAGAGGCTTTAGGGAAACTGAAGACACTTCTCTTGACAACGGCCTGTAGCTTCAGTCCTCTTGGAAACAAAGGCCCCCACACCAGTTAAACTGCAGCCATTTTTACAAAGGGTATAAGTAATTTTAGTACATTGTAAGTGATACGAACTGACAGCCATTTCAAGGAAGGGAAAATTGTAAGATAATGGGCAAGACAGAAAGACAAACTTTGCTTACCTTACAATCTAACCTTTTCAGCGTATATCTGCATTATAAGCACTACACTGGCACAGCTGCTATTCCGCTGTTGCTCTGTAGACACTTATTACAATGACTAAAAGGGTTTTTCTGTCCCTGTAGTACAGTCTCTCTCAACCTGGGGACTGCAGGACAGTTTTAGGGGGGTTACCAGCAGGGCCGGAGTTACACTTGTTGGGGATCAGAGCAGAAACTAAAGAGCGTGAGCCCACAAAGAAGGTATGTGCGATGGTCTCTGGGGACAGAACCAGCACTGGATGCGGAAGCATTGACACTGACCCACGGGCTGGGTGGCCCACTGAGGTGAGCCACACCACCCAGGGCCCACGCCCAAGCCTGAGCCCCGCCCAGGGCTGAAGCATGTAACTTAGCTTTGTGGGGCCCTGGCAATTGTCCTGCTTGCCAGCCCTAAGTATTAATCATGATTAACTTAGTGATATTTAAGGGGGAGGGTCACAATTGGGAGAGGGGTCGCCTGCACAAAAAGGTTGAGACACACTGCTGTAGCAGATCCACCCGTGGAGAGGTGTTCATCCATTGCCCTAGCTGCGACTACAGTGGAGGTTACCTCAACCTAAGTGCTGGCGCAAAATTTTTCACAGTCCTGAGTCATAGCTAGTTTGAAGTAAGTTTTAAGGTGTAGACCAGGCCTCAGCACATATTTGAGGAATGCTAGCAAGAAGCTTCAACTATACAGAAAGCCAGCCCTTTGTTAGCAAGAAAGAGAGGAACAACAGGTCAAACACTGGAGAAAGTTCTTAAAGATCCCACTTTTAATTAATTTTCACTAATAAACTCAGATTTAATTAATCTGTCAGAAAATTCATGTTTTACCTAAAGATCAGGTGCTGCACACTGGGGGAAGATATAACACACTTTTCATGCAGAACAATGTGAATGAATGCCTGAAGTGAAAGGGGAACCCCTGAGGTGCTACCACATGCATACTAGAGCCATCTCTTTGGGCCTGCAGCACAGCAACGCTGACTGGCCTTCAAGGCCCACGGGCTGCTTGCACTAGTTGCCAATAGATCTGTCCTAGCCCCCAGGCAAGCAACCCTTCGCCAAGCGCAGTGGGCACTTAGTTCCCATCACCTTGCTGGGCTTCCCTAGGCTTTGGCTGAGTGCAAAATTAACTCACTTGTCTCACTACTTTTATTATGAGGGAGCCCAGGGGCTTTTAGTCTAGGAACACCCACTTCCCATCGGGGCCCCCGCTCCCACCCCAACCAGCCCCAGACCCGTCCAGGGTCCCCCCCACCAGTCCTCGACCCATCCACTCCCATCCAGGGCCCCCTCCCACCAGTCCCAGCTCCCGACCACCCACTCCCGCCCAGGGACACCCCCCCTCACCCCGACCCACCCACTCCTGCCCAGGGACACCCTCCCCACCAGCCCCCCCCGACACGCCCTCTCCCACCAAGCGACACCCCACCAGCTCCAGCCCCAGCCCCTCCCACCGAGCCCACCCCCAACACCCGGACCCGCCCACTCCCACCCAGGGACACCCCACCACCACCAGCCGGCGACCCACCCAGGTTCTCCTCCCACCAGACCCAGACCCAGCCCCCGACCCAACCGCTCCCGCCCAGGGACACACACGCCCCACCGGTCCCTGACCCCGACCCGACCCCACCCCACCAGCCCCCGACCCGCCCAGGGGCCGCAGCGCAGCACCCACGGCCCCAGGCGCTCTGGAGCCGCAGCAGGGAGCCCGGATCGAGCAAGGCCCACGGACACTCACCCGCCAGAGCCCCTCAGTCGCAACAACCACCCGGCTACGGACGGAGTCCCAGCAGGGACACTGCGGCCGGGGCGGGGCTGCGCCGATAGCCTGATTGGCGGAACGGGCCGTTCTCCGCGGGCGGAGCGCTAGGCTGGGCTGGCGGCGCAGCGCCACCTGCTGGGGGAGTGCGTCAGTCCGTCCCAGCCCAGCCCTCGTGCCGGGTGTCTCACGCGCGGCTGGGAGCTGCGGGGTCTCGGCTGTGACGTGCCGAGCTCAACCTAGAGGGACCCCGCTCAGTACAGCGCGGAGCGCCCCTGCGGCAGGCCCGGAGCGGGGTCCGTGTCCATGTCCATCTGGGCGGGGCGCGCTGTCAGACCTGCGGGCCAGGGATGTGGAGATTGCAGGGTCCTTCATCTGCATATTGTGTTAGCTCATTTGCATAAAATACAGCCAGCTTTCCTGTGCTCCACCAATATTCAATAACATGGGCCTGGCTCCGCCAATGTTTGGGTTTATATTTAATCAGAGCCATCCCGTCCATAGGATGGACGGGGGCAACTGCCCCAGGAACTGCTCTTTCGGGGGGGGCCCACACCTCAGGGGGACATGGGGTCTAGGGCAGCCTGGGGGCTAGCAGGGGGCCTGACGACAGCAGCAGCAAGGGACCCGGCCCCAGACCGCTCCACCCCTTCCCCCAAGACCCCGACCGTGCCCCACCTCTTTCCGGCTTCTGCCCCCTCCCCCAAGCAACGCAGAGAGCGGGGCGGGCCGGGGCGGATTGCTTGCTGCTGCCAGCAAAAGCGGATAACTACCGCGCTGCAGAAGGGAGGGTCAGTCTGCTTGGGCTGACCTGCTGGCTGGAGCTTTCCCTCTTCCTCTCTGAGCTGTTGCTGCTAGGTAGAGCTCTCTTCTTTCTCGGAGGACTGCTGCTGAATGAGGGGGGCCTTGCTGGCCTGCCCCCCCACCTCTGGAGGAAGAAGCCAGGACCCCACTAATGCCACCTGTGTGGGGTCCTTCCTGCCTGGCCGCCAGCGCTGCTGCTGCATTTGTCCTGGGGAAGTGCTGGAGTAGAAGAGGACTAATAGGACCATCGGCTGCTGGGGAAGCGCACAGAGACTCTGGAGCCCACTCTGGAGGGGGCTATTGAGGACTGAGTGATTATCAAACTGTGCTTTTGTGGTGGGGGTCCTGACTGTGTTTGTGGGGATATGAGCCTGTCCCCTGTCCATCTGTGTCTCCCCCAACCCCCACCATCACCGTTGCCCCCTCCACCACGCCCACCAGCCACATACCATCTACCTCAAGCTCCTGCCTCTAGGACTCAACTGCTTGCCTGGCCTGCCACGCCCATTTCCACCATTTGGGCCTGCAGCAGCAGCCCAGTGACAGTGACTTTTTGCAAGCATACGTGGGTGCACGTGCCCCCTCTCCTATTTTGGACTGCGCCCCCTCCAATTAAAGCCCTTTGACCACCAGCTTTTTTGCCTAAGCCCTTTGCGAGCCCAGTTTGTTTGCCTGCCCTGCCCTTTTCCCTCCGTGGTTTGGTTTGTTTGCCCTGCCCCGGTCCTACAGCTAGCCCCTGGGTTGCCCTGCACCACCACCAGCCTGGTTGCTCCCTTTCCTTTGCGCGCCCCCCCCTTGCCCTAATTGGTCCTCCCTTCGTGTGCCCATACCCCCTCTCATGTGCTTGTGTCCCTCCCCGATTTTGGTTGATCACTGCACCCCCCTGATGTGCTTGTGACCTTCCCTCCCTTAGTGCAGCTAGAGGAGCCGGACTTCCATCCTAGGTCGGTGACTGACCCGACCCCCCACGCCCCCTGTCCTTGATAGCCCCCCTATCTGCCCCCCCCCATTTTGGCACCCTCTTCCCCTGCCTGCAGCCTAGCAGGGAGGAATGGTTGACCTGCTTCCCCTTTCAACCCCTTTCTTTGGTGTTTTTCCCCTTCCTTCCCCTTCTTTGTGGCTCATCATGGCAGGAGACACTGTGGGCGGTATCCCTGGGGCAGACCCCGCCCCCCGACATCCTCCCAGGCCCTACTTCAACCGCCGCTGCCTCACGACCGGCTATTGCCCCTGCTGGGGCGCCAGCAGCAGCGGGCAATGGGGTGACCTCCACTACTGCCACGTCTCTTGCCCCCTCCGATTCTGGGGGAGCTCCCCCTGCCAGTGGGAACGGCCAGGGCAAAAAGAAAGGAAAGAGCCCCACTAAAAAGACTAGGCCCTCCATGGTAGGGGCTGCCCGCACTGCTGCAGCCCCGCCTTTGTCTGCGGCGTCCCTCCCCACTGCTCCCTCCATTAGCACCGCAGGAGCCCCCCCAACGGCCCCCAGAGCGTATACCCCGCCAACTACTACGTCATTTCTCCCAGCCACCGCCGCTGTTACCATCCCTAGCGGCTGGGGCTCTTCCCCACCTTGACCAGGAAGCACGGCGTCCGTTGCCTCCTGGTGCCCGCCTTGTCCCATGTGGAGACCTACGTGGGGGCGTTGGCAAGGGTGGTGGGGCCCACGGCTATCGTGGTGGCCTCCAGAATGTATGGCAAGGTCATCTTTGTCCGCCACCCAGGAGGTGGTGGAGAAGGGCCTGGTGGTGGGGGGCATGTTTGTCCCCATGGAGCCTGTCATAAATATAAAGGGAAGGGTAAACCCCTTTGAAATCCCTCCTGGCCAGAGGAAAGCTCCTCTCACCTGTAAAGGGTTAAGAAGCTAAAGGTAACCTCGCTGGCACCTGACCAAAATGACCAATGAGGAGACAAGATACTTTCAAAAGTTGGGAGGAGGGAGAGAAACAAAGGGTCTCTGTCTGTCTATATGCTGTTTCTGCCGGGGATAGACCAGGAATGGAGTCTTAGAACTTTTAGTAAGTAATCTAGCTAGGTATGTGTTAGATTATGATTTCTTTAAATGGCTGAGAAAAGAATTGTGCTGAATAGAATAACTATTTCTGTCTGTGTATCTTTTTTGTAACTTAAGGTTTTGCCTAGAGGGGTTCTCTATGTTTTGAATCTAATTACCCTGTAAGGTATCTACCATCCTGATTTTACAGAGGTGATTTCTTTACTTCTATTTACTTCTATTTCTTTTAAAAGTCTTCTTGTAAGAAAACTGAATGTTTTTTCATTGTTCTCAGATCCAAGGGTTTGGGTCTGTGGTCACCTATGCAAATTGGTGAGGCTTTTTATCCAACATTTCCCAGGAAAGGGGGGGTGCAAGTGTTGGGAGGATTGTTCATTGTTCTTAAGATCCAAGGGTCTGAGTCTGTAGTCACCTAGGCAAATTGGTGAGGCTTTTTACCAAACCTTGTCCAGGAAGTGGGGTGCAAGGTTTTGAGAAGTATTTTGCGGGGAAAGATGTTTCCAAACAGCTCTTCCCCAGTAACCAGTATTTGTTTGGTGGTGGTAGCGGCCAATCCAAGGACAAAGGGTGGAATATTTTGTACCTTGGGGAAGTTTTGACCTAAGCTGGTAAAGATAAGCTTAGGAGGTTTTTCATGCAGGTCCCCACATCTGTACCCTAGCGTTCAGAGTGGGGAAGGAACCTTGACAGAGCCGCTGGAGGACCTGGGTGCCTGTGTAGTCCTGACCTCCTTTCCTCCCCAATGCTGCCCACCCTCTCGACCCTGGGGAAACCGATCTCTGTCATCAGCCCTCTCCCGCTGGGCTGCAAAGACCCCACCCTCTGTCACATCCTCTCGTTCCGCCAGCAGGTGCAGCTTCAACTGCCGCCAGCGGCGCATGGCGGAGAGGCGCTCGAGGGGTCTTTACTGGTCCCCTACCAGGGGACCCATTACTGGGTGCATTATTCCATGGGGGAGGCCTGGTCCTACCTCTGCCATGCGATGGGGCACATGCGGAGGGACTGCCCCTTGGCCCAGCATGGAGGAGCGCCTGAGACCCCTGAGCCCCAGCAGGGCGCCAGCCCCGTCATTGCCAGCACCCCTGGCTACCTGGCACCTGGAGCTGCCCCTTCTCCTTCTCAGTCCACCACTGCTCCCCCTCAGGCCCAAGGGGTATTCCCCCACAGTGTGCCCAGACAAGCAGGAGAGCCCCGCCTCTGCTGCATGCACTCTGGCGGGGCCTGTAGAGGCGGGTGCGGTGGGGGTATCGCCGGGCATGGGAAAGGGCCCGCCCCAGGGGAATCTGCCCTCTCTCGTGCTGCTCCACCGTTGCCTTCCTGAGTCATCTTCCCTGTCCCCAGACCCAATCCCTGTTACTCAGCCTGCAGACAATGCCATGGAGGGCTGGACCCTAGTACAGGGAAAGCGGGGCAAGCGGAAGGCTTGAGTTCCACTCCCGCCATCTGATGCGGAGGACCCCTGGGAAACCAGGAAGGGGGGCACCGCTGCCGAACCTTCCGCCCTGCCCAGGGCTGTGTTCCATCTATGGGTGCCAGCTGGGGAAGACGTGGCAGTACCAGAGAGGAGTGGGGTGGTGTCATAGAGCCCCTCCTGCCTGCTTAACATCTAAAACCCCTGCGAGCCCCAAAGCGAGCATCGCTCCGGAGTCAGACCCAGAGCCTCGATCTCTTCAAATATGGATGTAAATTCTTTCTCAGATTAGACTCCTTCCTAGTCTGGGCCCAATCCTTTTCCCGGTACAGTCCTTGTTAGTTCGAGCAGGCATCTCAGGTGGTAAGCAGGGGCTTTCTCGGGACTGGCAGCCTCCTTTGTCCTGCTCCACCCCCTTTTATAGCTTTGGCACAAGACGGGAATCTTTTGTCTCTCTGGGTCCCCACCCCCACTTCTAAATGGAAAAGTACCAGATTTAAGATGGACTCCATGTCCTGTGAGACCCTAGGCTCCATTCTTCCTGGGCTGGCCCACACGTACACAGGAAGGTTTGCAAGTAAACAGAGCCATTTACAGTTCACAAAAAGAAAAGGAGGACATGTGGCACCTTAGAGACTAACCAATTTATTAGAGCATAAGCTTTCGTGAGCTACAGCTCACTTCATCAGATGCATATCGTGGAAACTGCAGCAGACTTTATATATACAGAGAGAATATGAACCAATACCTCCTCCCACCCCACTGTCCTGCTGGTAATAGCTTATCTAAAGTGATCATCAGGTGAAGCACACTTAATGGCTTCTACTTAACATGTTTACGTCAGTAATACAAGTTTATATTCTCCTAACTCCAGACATAGAAATAATACATGCAAACAACTAGGATGACTGCAGGATTCATACAAGGTTTATGCGCTTGGCAACATTCAGGGCACACCCGGAGTGTTGTGCTGGACCTGTGCACACACAGCTCCTTTCAAGGGCATCAAACCTTGGAATCTCGCCCAGTTGACATGAACCATGGGAAGCCTCCCAGGACTGGGCTCAAGGCCCAAGAGCAAGGAATGTGGTAGATAGAAACTGGTAAATAAGAATGTTAAACAAAGCCAGTGTATTCCTTTTATCTGTTGGAGAATGTAATACGCGGGGGGAGAGAAAAGAAAAAAGGAGAGAGTGGAAAGCTGACAGGCAGAAGCCCGTTAGCAGACCAGCTTGCTTGCTTGCTTAAAGCTCTGTGCTGTCTTGTCATTGAACTGCCACAACTGGCACCCAAACGTGGGGCCCTCAGCACTCACCTCGCCCGGCAAGGGTTTCAGATGCGTCACTCATCTGCTTCGCGGATCCTGGTGAGTATTTTTCATTGTGGTAAGTATGGGAAGCTCCCTCTCTGCTTTGCAAGTGCAACACCACAGTGAGCTACAGTATTTGCTGCGTAAGGCTCAGCATGACTGCCCCACTTGAGAACTCACTCTTCTGCTACAGGAGGTGAGTGCCCAGTGCCCGTGGTACTCTGAAGCTGGAACCCTTAAGCTAGCGGACTGGGAGCGGTTGGGCCAGACATTGCACAAAGAGCCTCGGGCTCCCGTGCAGGCTCTACATGCCTGGCACCTCTGCCATGATGCGATACATCGTGTCGCCTCGGACAGGCCCTCCTTCGTGAGGCTGGTGATCTCGCCACGCCCGTCCGCTCCTGCAGCCATCCCCCCTCCTGGCAATGCGACACAGCGTGTCGCCTCGGAAAGGCCCTCTCCCGCGCCAACAGAGGGGCTGCCGATCTCGCCACCCCCGTCTGCTCCTGCAACCATCCCTCCCCCTGCTTTGCCCCCAGTGCCTCTGTTACCACCGCCTCTCTGGCCTTCCTCACCGGAGCCGGTGTGTGATCACCCTCCCCGCGTGGGGCCCCATGCTCCGGAGCCCCCCGGAGGGTCGTCCGCGTCTGCTCAGCGGCTTTCGCTGGTGCAACAAATGGTTCACGCAGCGAAGACTCACTCAGATATTACAGCAGAGGAGCTGGCTGATCTGGTCTCAGTTTGTTCGGTGACCTGGCAGGATGATGGCCAGGGCAACCAGGTTGCAAACTGGGTCAGTTTGCCCTACTCGGTGATCAGAGACGTAAAGAAAGCGATTCGCGAGTTCGGCCTCACTAGCACGTATGTAAGTGGTCTCATTGAAGGGCTAGGTACTGGGTACACCCTGATCCCTGAAGATTGGAAGGCGCTGTTGCGCATGATGCTGACGCCCAGTCAGTATGTTATTTGGCTTAGTGAGAATTGGCAGATGGCGGAACGCCAAGCCCAGGTATATAGAGAGCAAGGTGTCATTTATGAGCATTTGGCAGGGGAGGGCCTGTTTGTTTCCGTTCAGATGCAGTCTCAATTCCCTCAGGCTGTCTTCCCCATTATTTCCACCTGCGCCCAGCATGCTTTCCGGAAGGTCCCGGATTCAGGCAAGCCTACCAAAAGCTTTGCCAGTATCCATCAGGGTGCATCAGAGTCCTTTGTGGATTTTATCAACAGATTGCAGGAGGCTATCCTCCGGCAGGTGGATAGCCCTGCGGCAGCCCAGGAGATCCTGTTAAAAATGGCCGTTGAAAATGCGAACGAGGATTGCCGCCGTGCTCTCCAGGCTGCACAAGCCTCTGGAATTCTAGAGCTGTCAGACATGCTGCGGGCGTGCCAAAACATCGGAACTCAAGCACATAAAGCTGGGGTTATGGCCGCCGTCCTGCGGAAAAGCGGGAAAGAGGGGAAGCGTTGTTACCACTGTGGTAAGGAGGGTCACTTTCAGCGGGAGTGCCGCTCATCGACGGCGCCCGCCTGCCCCTCAAAGAAGTGCCCCAAGTGTCGGAAGGGCTATCACTGGGCTAATCAGTGTCATAGCGGGTCGGGAAACCGCACGACGGGTTCCCCCCGAACCCAGGGCCAAAAGGGGGTGTTTCCCACTCAGACAACTGTTCCTCTGCCTTAAAATCTATAGACTCCATGAGGGCGGCGACTGCCGGAAGTGCAGGGCTTGATTTGATTATGCAGAAAGACGCTGATTTTCGGTTGCCGGGGGAGGTTTGCGCCATACCTACCCAGGTGATGGGACCTCTCCCTGTCGAGTTTGTGGGTCTGGTTCTCCCTCGCTCACACGCTGGGAAACAGGGTTTTTTTGTTATCCCAGGGGTCATTGACGCCGATTACACCGGCGTTATTAAGGTTCAGGTATGGACCCATCTTGCACAATCGCTCCCGTGTGGACAGTCAATTGAGCAATTGATTTTAGTCCCCTATCAGGTGCCAGCTGCAGAGGATCGAGCCCGGGGCAGAGGCGGCTTTGGATCGACACTGGCTCAGTCGCCATCTCACAACACGTCCTCTCCACTTGTTGCTCTAACAATGTCGGTCCGCCCCTCGAAACCTCAGTTAACACTTCTTTTAAATAATGTTCCTTTTACAGGGCTGGTGGACACTGGAGCTGACATTACGGTGATTTGTGATCCGGAGTGGCTGGTCGGTTGGCCAACAGTTCCTTCTAAAGAGTTGTGGGGGATCGGGGGTAGCAAACCCGGGCGCCAAAGTTTGTCTTGGGTCACGGTCTCTAAACCAGGAGGCCATGCCCTTGCTACAATCCGCCCTTTTGTACTCCCTGTCCACCTCAATATTTGGGGCCGTGACTTACTTGCAAAGCTGGACACCACCCTCGATATTAATATATAATGGCCCAAAATCCTCCCTCACCCATCTTGCCATCCGCGTTACCATTGGTATGGCAATCCTTAGAGCCTGTATGGATTGACCAGTGGCCCCTCCCCCTAGAAAAACTGAAAGCGCTTCATTCACTTGTACAACAATATTTGCATGCACAGCGCTTGGAGAGCTTTACTAGTCCTTGGAACTAGCTGCTGTTATTTTGGCCTTTCAACTTTTTGCTGATTGTCCCTTTAATTTGATCGTGGACACGCATTATGTTTATCAGGTAATTGATCATTTACCCCTTGCCCTTATTACCCCTCAGGTCGATGCGGACCTTCTTCGCCTGTTTTTGTCCTTACAGTATCTCATCACCACTCGTAATTTCCCTTATTTTGTTGCTCATATACCCCTCTGCCTGGGCTACTTACTGAAGGCAATGCGCGCGCTGATCACGCGTTACGTGGTCAGGAAAATTCCCTTTTTTCTGACCCCGTTGAAAGCCATTCCTTTTTTCATCAGTCTGCCTCTGGTTTGGCCAGACAGTTTTACATTCCTGCTGATCATGCATGTTCTATTATTCGTTCCTGCTCCCACTGTGCCGCTGCTGCCCCTACCTTTTTTTATGCCGTTAACCCCAGAGGTACCGCAGCGAATCAGCTGTGGCAAATGGATGTCACTCACGTGCCACAATTCCGCCCCTATTCGTTTTACTTTTTCTTTAATTAAAATTCTTCTTTTAAGAACCTGATTGCTTTTTTCATTGTTCTTAAGATCCAAGGGTTTGGGTCTGTGTTCACCTATGCAAATTAGTGAGGATTTTTATCAAGCCTTCCCCAGGAAAGGGGGTGTAGTGCTCGGGGGGATATTTTGGGGGGGAAGATGTTTCCAAGGGAGCACTTTCCCTGTTCTTTGTGTAACACTTCGGTGGTGGCAGCTTTTAACCTAAGCTGGTAAGAATAAGCTTAGGGGGTCTTTCATGCAGGTCCCCACATCTGTACCCTAGAGTTCAGAGTGGGGAAGGAACTTTGACATAGGTGTTCCACAGTTCCTTCACTTTGACCCTGCACTGCAATGTGTCCCGGTCATGGCCCTTTTCTGTCATGCATCTAGAAATCTGTCCGTTGGTATCATAATTCCGACGACTGGAGAGCAGCTGTGACTGCACTGTCTCCTTTCCCCAAATGCCAATGAGGTCCAGCAGGTCAGCATTGCTCCAAGCGGGGGATCACCTTGTGTGTGGAGTGGGCATGGCCACCTGGAAAGGTGCACTGAGACCACTGGACGCATCACCAAGCAAACAGGAAGGGGACCTTCAAATCTATAAAGGAATGTATGGGGTGGGACTGACAGTTGGTCACTTGAGGGCAGGGCAGTAGAGTTCAAATCGATGAACTCACCAGAGAGGTGAGAACAGGCATTGTTGGACACCTCCCGGAGGCCAATTGTAGCCCTCTAACCACCACGGTGCTGTAGCCCCGGCCCAGAAAGCTCTACGCCTCTTGTTGAGGTGGGTTTTTTTAGAGCACTGCATCTGTGCAGTTTCTGCACACTAAGCGGCTTGGCAGTGTGAACACCTCTGGACTTACAGCGCTCAAAGCTGCTTTACTGTGCACAAACTTGCCAGTGTAGATGGAACCTAAGAGTCACAGGCACTGTTTAACTTGCCTCTCTCCCCTATTTAAAGATAGATCTTATTAGGCTCCATAGAGAGTCTTTTGTTTTGTTAAGTGACGACTAGAGCTGAAATCACTAACAATCAGGTCTGAGTGCTTAGATCTGCCGCAGGACAGCATTTCTGTGGAAAATACAGCCCAGCCTGCACTCACTGTGAGGTTCCCACACTGAGAACTGAAATCACCGAGAGCTGAGTGGAACCTCAAAAGACCAACTCACAGAGGACCAGGTTCTGGAACAGCCTTCCACTAGTTGTGAGGCCAAACAACTTACTTCGTTTTAAGAGTGAGCTGGACAAATTTATGAGTGAGATTGTACGACAGGTTTGCTTGTGATCATAGGTGCTGACTTCCTTTCTTCTCTGGCAGGTGCTCAACCTGCCACAGGCCCACCCCCACTCTACCCCTGCCCTGCTTGTTCTCACCCTTGCTCTGCCTCTTCCTTCTCTCCCCCTCCCTCCCAGGGCCTCCTGCATGCCGCGGAACATGCAGGAGGCACTGGGAGGAGGGGGAGGAGTTGATCAGTGTGGCCACAAGGGCAAGAGGGGAGCTTGGCTGCCAGTGGGTGCTAAGCACCCACTAACTTTTTTCCTTGGGTGCTCCAGGGTAGGAGTCAGCCCTTATGCTTGTGATGGTAGGGGGCAGGGGTCAGCAGCACTGGAGGGTCCCTTCCAGTTATTATCTTATGTGCCTACAGCTCATGCTTCAGGGTTTCAGCCATCTTCTGGGGTTTTAAGGGGGATGAGGGTTGGTCTCCTTCCTCTGCATCAGGGATGGCCATGGATGGAGAATAGGGCATTGGGCAAGGTGGGCCAGGGCTCTGAGGTAGCACTGGGCATTCTCTTTCAGGTGCTTGGCTGATTGATTCTTGCTCATGTGCTCAGGATCTAAAATGATCACCATATGTAGGGTCAGGAAGAAATTTTCCCCCAGGTCAAATTGGCAAGGATCTTGGGGATTTTTTTGCCTTTCTTTGCAACGTGGGGTATGGGTCACTTGCCAGGATTAGCTGAGTCTCTCTCACTTAATCATTTCCCTGCCACTGCAGGAGCCTTCAGCACCCAGTCCCTCCTGTTCTCTGCCTATGGCACATAATAGTCTTGTCTCCTGTGTGCTGTAATACTTGGGCCTAATTTTGCTTGTTGGGTTTAGTGGGCAGGTGCTGGTGGTCTGTGGACTAGAGCAGCGGATCTCAACCAGGGGTATGCAGAGGTCTTCCAAGGGTACATTAACTCATCGAGATACATGCCTACTTTTACAACTGGCTACATTAAAACGCACTAGCGAAGTCAGTACAAACTAAAATTTCATACAATGACTTGTTTATACTGCTCTTTTTTTCCTAGACACTGAAATTAAGTACAATATTTATATTCCTGTTGATTTAGTTTATGATTATATGGTAAAAATGAGAACCGAAGCAATTTTTCAGTAATAGTGTGCTGTGATACTTTTGTATTTTTATGTCTGATTTTGTAAACAAGTAGTTTTTAAGTGAGGTGAAACTGGGGGTATTGAAGACAAATCAGACAACTGAAAGGGGTACAGTAGTCTGGAAAAGTTGAGAGGCCACTGGACTAGATTAACTGGTCCCTTCTGGCTTTGAACTCTGACTTTGCTGTCACACTTGTATTTCCCAACTGTGGTTCAGGAAGGGCACCCTCTCCCGGGCTTTCAAACTACCCAGCTGTTGCCTTTCTGGTTGGAGACCCATGTCTCTCTCCCTTCTGACTGGGTTACTTCCAGGCTGCCAGCTCTCTGCCTTCACTGTGTTATTCCCAGCAGAGGCTTGCTTTCTATTCAGAGAGGGATAAGAGTGACTGTCAGTAAATTACCCACACTGTCCTACTTATGCAAGCCTATCTTATTCTTAAGGTGAAAGCATTACAGAAAAAACAAAAACAATAAAATAACCTACATGCCTGCTAATACAGTTACCACAAGTCACCCCAGTCCTAACATGGGCTCTGGCAACAGCAGTCTTTCAACATACCATCCATGGGGTCTCCTGTGTGGCCACATGTTCCATCACAGATCAGTTCAGAACAAGCACCCAGTCTTATGGGGCTTCAGCAGGCCCAGTCCTTCCAAGGATGGGAGGGCCTCCATGTACCAGGAGTCCTGTGTTGGCTTGATCAGAAAGAAGGCCCTGGGCCAGTTTAAAACCAGGCTCTTTATCCAAAAATCCTCTTTGTCCATTGGTCCAAGGAGAATCTGGTTTGTACTAGTATACATGCATATCTCCAACGGGTGGCTTCAGAGAGCGGATAATGGAGGAAGTACATTAGCCTCCTCCTCCTACTAGAGAAAATACATACAATGCCACAATAACACATATTTTATTTCATTTTTAATACAATATACTTCAAAGGTATTAACCCTAACTCAGTAAGATTTAACTTAATTTGATAGAGTTTATTTTAATTCCATAAGGTTTGTTCAAGATCAGGTCAGTCTGTCAAGCTGATTTTTTAAAAAGGCTCCAGAGGCAATCCTGGCAATTACAGCCTGTTATGTCTAACTTCAGTACCATGCAAATTGGCTGAAACTATAGTAAAGAACAGAATTATCAGACACATAGATGAACATGATTTGTGGGGAAGAGTCAACATGGCTTTGGAAAGGGAAATCATGCCTCACCAATCTATTAGAATTCTTTTAGGGGGGTCAACAGAACATGTGGACAGGGGTGATCCGGTTGATATAGTGTACTTGGACTTTCAGAAAGCCTTTCACAAGGTCCCACATCAAAGGCTCGTAAGTAAGGAGTCATGGGATAAGAGGGAAGGTCCTCTCATGGATCAGTAACTGGTTAAAAGACAGGAAACAAAGGGTAGGAATAGATTGTCAGTTTTCGGAATGGAGAAAGGTAAATAGTGGTGTCTCTCCAGGATCTGTAATGGGACCAGTACCGTTCAACATATTCATAAATTTATCTGGAAAAATGGGTAAATGGTGAGCTGGCAAAGTTTGCAGATGACGCTAAATTACTCAAGATAGTTAAGTCCAAAGTTGACTGTGAAGAGTTTCAAAGGGCTGTCATATAACTGGGAAAAAAATTAGCAGATTAAATTCAATATTGATAAATGCAAAGTAATACATGTTGGAAAACATAATCCCAATTATGCATATGATATGATGTGGTCTAAATTGGCTGATGCCACTCAAGAAAGCGATCTTGGAGTCATTGTGGATAGTTCCCTGAAAACATCTGCTCAATGTGCAGGGGCAGTTAAAAAAGCTAACAATGTTAGGAACCACTAGGAAAGGGATAGATAATAAGACAGTAAATATCATGATGCCACTATATAACTCCATGGTACTCCGCCACCTTGAATACTGCATGAAGTTCTGGCTACCCCATCTCAAAAAAAATATTAGAATTGGGTAAAAATGTTATGCTTAAACAGAGCACATGAGATCTTTTTATAGGGGAAAAGGCAACACGCCGCATTTATTGAGAATACAGCAAATAGCATATGCTTTTCAGTCACACACACACAACATTCACAGAGTCCTGCCAGTTGATGTTTATAGCTACCAATCCAGCGCCTGGATCAATCTAGTGGCCAGCCAGATTGGTCGCAGAGGGTAGCTGGGCTCTGTCGGTCGCAATCTGATGCTCCTGGAGTAGTGGCAAGACGAACCCAAAGTCCCATGGCAAAGCTCCCTGTTCTTATAGTCTTTTTTCTCCGTTAAAGTCTGGATTTTTCTGTGTCAGTTTGTGACTGGTTACTCCTTAATTGGTGTTATCTTTTGATGGCCCAAAACACTTCCGAGAGGGTCATCCTGTCTGATTTTGATTTAATCAATTATCTTGTGTTTTAAGGGTGCCAGCCTTCACCTCAGGGTCATCAGTCTGCCCCTCCTCAACCATGAATGTGTGTTGATGGTTCTCTGGCGTCTCTGAGTCTCTTCACTCCTCCTCCCTTGGCCATCTGGCTTCAAAAATGGCCTTCACACCTTATCTTTCCCTGATGCATACATTCCTCATTCACACAAACAGTTCTTTGCAGAGACCTTCAAAAGGTAACAAACAGCAGTGTTTTATGTTGAACAAGAAGGGCATCATAAATTAGACCTTACTAAATCTTGTAACTGTCCTTTCCTACATTGGGGCCTGGGCCTCTGAAATTCCTCTAATCTAATTAACATAGACACAGACAAAATCCTGTCTGTTATTTACAAGGCATAAAAAGAAAATGGCTAATACTAGTATCCTAGTACTAATACTAGTATGAAAGACCCCCTAAGCTTATTCTTACCATCTTAGGTTAAAAGCTGCCACCACCGAAGTGTTACACAAAGAACAGGGAAAGTGCCCCCTTGGAAACGTCTTCCCCCCCCCAAATATCCCCCCAAGCACTACACCCACTTTCCTGGGGAAGGCTTGATAAAAATCCTCACCAATTTGCATAGGTGAACACAGACCCAAACCCTTGGATCTTAAGAACAATGAAAAAAGCAACAGGATAAGTGCAGGGTCCTGCACTTAGGACGGAAGAACCCAATGCACAGCTACAGACTAGGGACCGAATGGCTAGGCAGCAGTTCTGCGGAAAAGGACCTAGGGGTGACAGTGGACGAGAAGCTGGATATGAGTCAGCAGTGTGCCCTTGTTGCCAAGAAGGCCAATGGCATTTTGGGATGTATAAGTAGGGGCATAGCAAGCAGATCGAGGGACGTCATCGTCCCCCTCTATTCGACATTGGTGAGGCCTCATCTGGAGTACTGTGTCCAGTTTTGGGCCACACACTACAAGAAGGATGTGGATAAATTGGAGAGAGTCCAGCGAAGGGCAACAAAAATGATTAGGGGTCTGGAACACATGACTTATTAGGAGAGGCTGAGGGAACTGGGATTGTTTAGTCTGCAGAAGAGAAGAATGAGGGGGGATTTGATAGCTGCTTTAAACTACCTGAGAGGTGGTTCCAGAGAGGATGGTTCTAGACTATTCTCAGTGGTAGAAGAGGACAGGACAAGGAGTAATGGTCTCAAGTTGCAGTGGGGGAGGTTTAGGTTAGACATTAGGAAAAACTTTTTCACTAGGAGGGTGGTGAAACACTGGAATGCGTTACCTAGGGAGGTGGTAGAATCTCCTTCCTTAGAGGTTTTTAAGGTCAGGCTTGACAAAGCCCTGGCTGGGATGATTTAATTGGGGATTGGTCCTGCTTTGAGCAGGGGGTTGGACTAGATGACTGTAGCCAGACAGCCAGCCCCCCCCCTCTCAGACCAGCATTGCTGGAAACACAGGAGGAAGCAGGAACATATATTAACATGTATATGTTAACATATATTCCAGCACAGCCTTTGAAGCTGTGAAAGCACAGGTGTGCTGCTACAATGTGCCTCTGGGAACAGATACAACGATTAAGCTCACAGCAGGCAGAGGCCCTGTGACAGACATGGCTGTTAGCCCCTACTAAATAGCGTGATGCACACACACCAACATCCTAGTTGGGAAAATATTTACCCTGATAAAAGAAATGTCCAGTCGTCGACACTTATTGTTTCTCTCCTTTGCAAGTGTAAACTACTCTTGCGAAAGCTGGCGTCACCCCGACAGACCAGCCTCAATTTGGCATAAGAAAGGAGAAAGAGAATAAAGGAGTACAGAGGTATAAGTAGGGGACCTACAGCACCATGATTTTTGAGTGCTTTCACTATCTATCTGCTGGTCAGATAAGTGACAGCCTCCCAAGGCTTCTGCAGCTAAGAGGGTCCCTACGCCTTGTCCCTTATTCGTCTTTCCGCGGAATTGAGTGACCGATCCTGGCTTGGCACCGCTGGAATCGAGAGATGCAAGGAGGGTAAGAAGAACCCACACCTGATCTCCTATCTTTAGTGTACACATATTTTGAAATAGAGCTCTATACTTTGTTTTCTTTCTTTGGGATTGTGGCTTCAGTTTTGTAACTTGTTTGTGTGTGTAACATCTCTACATTTAAATAAGTAGGCACTAGCAATTTTGTAACCACATGATTAGAATCTAGCTTAATAAATTTTTGGTAACCATTTATGCATAAGCCTGACTTGTTTTCTCTGGTTTACTGTAAAGCAGCCAACACAATTAAAGAACCTCAGCCGTTTTGGCTCTAAAGCCTGGCCATTAGGTGAGAGTACTAAGAGCCTAGCGTTGAGTTGTGCCGCCTCCACGGGGCAAACTCTTGGGGCACCTGTCAGTCAATCCTGGCTGCCCGCTGCGAAGGAGCTCTGAGCTCTAGCAGTTAAAGTCACGGGTGTGGAGAGGCTCTTAGTGCTGCCATTGGGGCACCTGTCAGTCAGTATTGACTGCCCGCTGCGAAGGAGCTCTGAGCTCTAGCAGTTAAAGTCACGGGTGGTTAGGACCTTGGGGCATCCGTCAGCCTAGCCCGGGCTGCCCGCCGCGAAGGGACAGTGCGTCCTAGCGGTTAAAGTCACGGATGGTATAAACGGGCATAGCTGGCACCTCACCAAACATCCTTGGCCGTCAGCTAACAATGACCTCCTGAGGTCCCCTCCAACCCTGATATTCTATGATTCTATGATTCAATCAGGTTCTTAAAAGAAGAATTTTAATTAAAGAAAAAGTAAAAGAATCACCTCTGTAAAATCAGGATGGTAAATACCTTACAGGGTAATCAGATTCAAAACAGAGAATCCCTCTAGGCAAAACCTTAAGTTACAAAAGGTGTACAAAAACAGGAATACGCATTCCATTCAGCACAACTTATTTTATCAGCCATTTAAACAAAACAGAATCTAACGCATATCTAACTAGATTGCTTACTGACTTTTTACAGGAGTTCTTACCTACATTCCTGCTCTGGTCCCAGCAAAAGCATCACACAGATAAAACCTTTGTTTCTCCCCCACTCCAGCTTTGAAAGTATCTTGTCTCCTCATTGGTCATTTTGGTCAGGTACCAGCAAGGTTATCTTAGCTTCTTAACCCTTTACAGATGAAAGGGTTTTTCCTCTGGCCAGGAGGGATTTAAAGGTGTTTACCCTCCCTTTATATTTATGACACGCCCCCCAAGTCACAGATAGGGTGAAATCACGCTGGCTGTGATTTCTTCCTGGAGCTCTAGGAGAAAATGGAGTTAATAAGACATATGCACCTCTAAATATACTACCAAGTATATAAAGACTAACAATATTTTCCACATCTCAAGGACGATTTTAACCAGTTGATTCTGGGAAACTTTCACGGGAGAGTGCATCAGCCACTTTGTTAGAAGCTCCTGAGATGTGTTGGATGTCAAAATCAAAATCTTGGAGAGCTAAAGTCCACCGAAGAAGTTTTTTGTTATTTCCCGTGGCGGTATGAAGCCACTGTAGCGCAGCATGGTGGGTTTGCAGGTGCAAACGCCGTTCCCAGACATATGGGCGTAGCTTTTCCAGAGTGTAGACAATGGCGTAACATTCTTTTTCACTGACTGACCAGTTGCTTTCCCTCTCAGACAGCTTCTTGCTGAGAAACACGACAGGATGGAATTCTTGATCCGGTCCTTCCTGCATTAAAACTGCTCCCACATCACGCTCGGACGCATCTGTGGTTACTAGGAATGGTTTGTCAAAGTCGGGGCCATTAGCACAGGATCAGACACGAGTATCGCTTTAAGCTGGTTAAAGGCCTTTTGACACTCTTCGGTCCACTGAACGGCATTTGGCTGTTTCTTTTTGGTTAGGTCTGTCAGTGGGGCGGCAATTTGCCTGTATTGCAGTACAAATCGCCTGTAATATCCGGCCAAGCCTAAGAAGGATTGGACCTGTTTCTTTGACTTCGGGACAGGCCACTTTTGGATAGCATCCACTTTGGCTTGTAGTGGGTTGATAGTTCCTTGACCCACCTGGTATCCAAGGTAAGTCACTCTGTTTAGGCCTATTTGACACTTCTTAGCCTTAACAGTTAGTCCTGCCTCCCTTATGCGCTCCAAGACTTTTTGTAGATGTTCCAGGTGTTCTGCCATATCGTGAAGGTAGGCGACTGCATATTCTCCTAATCCTGTTAGGAGACCATCTACAAGTCTTTGGAAGGTGGCAGGTGCATTCCGCAGCCCGAAAGGGAGTACATTAAATTCATACAGCCCGACATGTGTGGTGAAGGCTGACCTTTCCTTGGCGGATTCATCTAGCGGTACCTGCCAGTACCCCTTGGTTAAGTCCAAGGTAGAGAGGAACTGGGCCCATCCCCGTTTCTCTAATAGTTCATCTGTGCGTGGCATTCGATAGTTGTCTGGGTGAGTTACAGCATTTATCTTACGGTAGTCCACACAAAAACTTATCTCCCCATCTGGTTTGGGAACTAGAACCACAACTAGCCCATGAGCTGCCAGTTCTACAAAGAGCTGGACGCTATACTCAGTGGTGACCCCACCTCCACTGCAAAGGCCCCTGTAGATACTTTGTTGGCTCATGTGCCAGTCAAGAGTGGACCAAGCCAGGAGGAGGCTATCTTGGATGAAGAAGGGGAGAGGAAACCGGAGGTAGAGGATGACTCGGAGGCCAGAGGATGCATGCAGTTAGGAGATCTTTTCTACCCCGGAGGAGCCTAGCCAGTCACAGCAGTCAGATCTTGGCGAAGTGGAAACAGGAGAAGAGGCTCCTGGTAAGTGGATCTGATTTTGGGAATTGCTGAACCGAGTTGTTAGGGGCAGAAGGGTTGCAGAAAGCAGGCTTGTCTCCCACCTCATGCCTAGTATAAAAATATTGCTCAGGCATGCAGGAGGGAAACCAGGAAGGCCAAATCACAATTGTAGTTGCAACTAGCAAGGGATCTTAAGAGTAACAAGAAGGGTTTCTACAGGTACGTTAGCAACAAGAAGGTCAGGGAAAGTGTGAGCCCCTTACTGAATGGGGGAGGCAACCTAGCGACAGAAGATGTGGAAAAAGCTAATGAACTCAATGCTTTTTTTGCCTCTGTCTTCACTAACAAGGTCAGCTCCCAGACTACTGCACTGGGAAGCACAGTATGAGGAAGAGGTGACCAGCCCTCTGTGGAGAAAGAAATGGTTCAGGACTATATAGAAAACCTGGACGAGCACAAGTCCATGGGTCCGGATGCACTGCATCCAAGGGTGCTAAAGGAGTCGGTGGATATGATTGCAAAGCCATTGGCAATTATCTTCGAAAACTCATGGCAATCAGGGGAGGTCCCGGATGACTGGAAAAAGGCTAATGTAGTGCCCATCTTTAAAAAAGGGAAGGAGGAGGATCCAGAGAACTACAGGCCAGTCCGCCTTACCTCTGTCCCTGGCAAAATCATGGAGCAGGTCCTCAAAGAATCAATTTTGAAGCACTTTGAGAAGAGGAAAGTGGTCAGGAACAGTCAGCATGAATTCACCAAGGGCAAGTCATACCTCACTAACCTAATTGCCTTCTGTGATGAGATAACTGGCTCTGTGGATGAGGGGAAAGAAGTGGATGTGTTATTCCTTGACTTAAGCAAAACTTCTGATGCGGTCTAGTATTCTTGCCAGCGAGTTAAAGAAGTATGGGCTGGATGAATGGACTATAAGGTGGATAGAAAGCTGGCTAGATCATCTGGCTCAACGAGTAGTTATCAATGGCTCCATGTCTAGTTGGCAGCCGGTATCAAGCGGAGTGCCCCAAGGGTCGGTCCTGGGGCCGGTTTTGTTCAATATCTTCATTAATGATCTGGAGGATTGTGTGGATTGCACCCTCAGCAAGTTTGCAGATGACTCTAAACTGGGAGGAGTGGTAGATACGCTGGAGGGTAGGGACAGGATAAAGAGTGCCCTAGACAAATTAGAGGATTGGGCCAAAAGAAATCTGATGAGGTTCAACAAGGACAAGTGCAGAGTTCTGCACTTAGGACAGAAGAATCCTATGCATTGCTACAGACTAGGGACCGAATGGCTAGGAAGCAATTCTGCAGAAAAGGACCTAGGGGTTACAGTGGATGAGAAGCTGGATATGAGTCAACAGTGTGCCGTTGTTACCAAGAAGGCCAATGGCATTTTGGATGTATATGTAGGGGCATTGCCAGCAGATCGAGGGACATGATCGTTCCCCTCTATTCGACATTGGTTAGGCCTCATCTGGAGTACTGTGTCTAGTTTTGGGCCCCACACTACAAGAAGGATGTGGAAAAATTGGAAAGAGTCCAGCGGAGGGCAACAAAAATGATTAGGGGACTGGAACACATGACTTATAAGAAGAGACTGAGGGAACTGGGATTGTTTAGTCTGCAGAAGAGAAGAATGAGGGGGGATTGGATAGCTGCAACAAGAAGGTCAGGGAAAGTGTGAGCCCAAAGGGGGTTCCAAAGAGGATGGATTTAGACTGTTCTCAGTGGTAGCAGATGACACAACGAGGAGTAATGGTCTCAAGTTGCAATGGGGGAGGTTTAGGTTGGATATTAGGAAAAACTTTTTCACTAGGAGGGTGGTGAAACACTGGAATGTGTTACCTAGGGAGGTGGTGGAATCTCCTTCCTTAGAAGTTTTTAAGGTCAGGCTTTACAAAGCCCTGACTGGGATGGTATAATTGGGGATTGGTCCTGCTTTGACCAGGGTGTTGGACTAGATGATCTCCTGAGGTCCCTTCCAACCCTGGTATTCTATGATTCTATGACACCCATTTGCATTGGTTCATTTATCAGCCATGTATGCACATTTTCTGAGTGTGGTGAGAGAGTTCTTCACTTTTTCAACAGCTGACTCTCACTGTTACAATGCATGTTTTTAACCAGTCAGTTGAGTTTCTTTCAAGGAGATAGTGAGCATTTGCTGGTCTTGGTCCAACTTCAGGATTAACAAATGACAATGCACTTAACATTGGTCTCCAGTTTGTAGCGTGTGGCATCTCTTGCTTAAAGAGAAACTATGATGTGACAGCTATGTTTGTTTGAATAAACTGTGTTGTCTCCAGGATTTTTAACAGCCTCATTAAATACTACTAAAATTGGCTTTGACAATGACTGGCTTATAAGGCTTTCTGCATGTCAATGCAGTCCAGAGGATTGGTGTTTTGCAGCCTTTTCACACAGTTTGTCAGCATTGGCTTCGCGGATCGGTCTGGCAAGCCAAGCTCCTCCACTTTTACTATAGAAATCCATGGTATGCTCACTTGAATACTGTGTGCAATTCTGGTCACCCCATCTCAAAAAAGATATAGAAAGGGGCAACTAAAATGATTAGGGGTATAGAACAGCTTCTGTAGGAGGAGAGATTTAAAAAACTAACTTTTCAGTTTGGAAAAGAGAGGACTAAGAGGGGATATAATAAAAGTTTATAAAATCTTGACTGGTGTGGAGAAAGTGAATAAGCTCCTTCCTATAACAGAAGAACTAGGGGTCACATGACTTATGAGGAGAGCCTGAGGGAACTGGGATTGTTTAGGTTGCAGAAGAGAAGAATGAGAGGGGATTTGATAGCTGCTTTCAACTACCTGAAAGGGGGTTCCAAAGAGGATGGATCTAGACTGTTCTCAGTAGTAGTAGATGACAGAACAAGGAGTAATGGTCTCAAGTTGCAGTGGAGGAGGTTTAGGTTGGATGTTCGGAAAAACTTTTTCACTCGGAGGGTGGTGAAGCACTGGAATGGGTTACCTAGGGAGGTGGTGGAATCCCTTCCTTTGAGGTTTTTAAGGTCAGGCTTGACCAAGCCCTGGCTGGGATGATTTATTTTGGGGATTGGTCCTACTTTGAGCAGGGGGTTGGACTGGATGACCTCCTGAGGTCTCTTCCAACCCTGGTATTCTATGATAAGTTCATTGAGGA
Organism: Lepidochelys olivacea; assembly: GCF_965140295.1. Classification (NCBI taxonomy): domain Eukaryota; kingdom Metazoa; phylum Chordata; order Testudines; family Cheloniidae; genus Lepidochelys; species Lepidochelys olivacea. The sequence continues at coordinate 51,941,252 of NC_140417.1, forward strand.
TATGTCCATCAATGGCTATTAGCCAGGATGGGCAGGGATGCAACACCATGCTTTGTGAGCCTTTGCTTGCCAGAAGCTGTGAGTGGATGACAGTGGATGGATCTCTCAATAATTTCCCTGTTCTGTTAATTCCCTTTGAAGAAGCTGGCATTGGCCTCTCCCAGAAGACAGGATACTGGGCTAGAAGGACATTGGTCTGACCCAATATGGCCGTTCTTATGTAAAAATTGATTATAATAAAAATGTTTAGTACAGAAACTGCCCAAGGTAACGACCTCTTGAGGTAGTAACAATGTGAGATAATGACCTTGGCATATAATGCGTTTTAAAAAGCTTGGCCTACTAGGAAATGTATATTTATATAAGTTTCTCAGTCACAAATCTAGCATTCTGGAGGAAAGTCACTAAAACATAGTCCAACAAACAAATGTTTCTTTATTGTGCCCCTCCCTTCTCCCTCTATCACAACCCACTCATAGTTGTTGTCCTTGGTCAGCGAAAACTTAGAGTTCAGAGCTGCTTTCACATGAGTTCACCTCCCACCTAGGATGGTGTGGGGGAGAAGGCACCTTGCTCATTCCTCCAGATGCTCACTACTCTCCAGCCACTCACTCTGGCCGCTGTTGTTTGTTGTGCCACCATTCACTCCACCACGGACGGCCCTGCACCATCACCATCTTCTGCCACTGTCTTAAGTTTCCTGTAAGATACACAGCCCTGTAGCAGCCTATTTAGTGCCATGCAGGTGCTTAGGGAACCCACCCGGGGACCTGCCACAGCAGCGGGAAGGGTGCCCCCCCCCACAGCCCTAACTCACCCTGCCCAGGCATGGGAAAAATCTAAGCAAAAACTGTGTTCCCTGTAACTTGTGCGCTTGAGCAGCTGCACAGGAGAGATTTAAATGCTGCCCAGCTGATTAGGAGGGCATACATAGCTGACAGCATGTGTACAGGTGCCCCTCCCCCCACATTGCTCCACCCTGCAGCTGCTCCCGGCACCATCCTGCTGGCTGTCCAGAGGTGGGAGGAAGATGCTGATATCAGGGTGGCCACCTCCCCCCAGCCCCTGTACCCCATCTCTGCAGATCAGAGGAGAGGCAGGGGACACAGCCTGGCTCAGGACTTGGAGCTGCTGCAGGGAAGGGTGAGGGGCTGAGTGCATTTCTTAAAGAGACAGTTCACTATTTGAGATTTCCCTAGCAGCCAGCTCAGGGCCCCTCTCTCTCTGTCTCACACTCTTTCTCCCCCTCCCCCATACCCTATTTCTGCAGAGCCAGGGAGGGGAAACAACAGGGTTCAGGACAGCTTTCAGTGAGTGCCTTAAAGAGACAGCACAGGGGATCTCTCAGAAACTTTCCCAGCAGCCAGCACAGACGCTCTGTCTCTCTCTCACACACACACTGTTTCTGTGTCACACTCACCTAACACATACTTGTATTATTGTTAGTACTTCTTGGTACTTCCTGCAATGCTCACATATTCTCTGTAATTTTATTCTTTCAAAGTGTATTATTTTAGTATTTTGACTGGTCTATGCATGTCATAATTTTTATTTCTCTTGCTGAAGTAATTATTCCTCTTTAACTTTTTAAAAATATATATCTAGGTTTTTTGTTTCTACTGATGGCACACATCCCTTACTGCATACAAAATTTATTCTGCACATGGATGGAAAAAATTAGATAGAACATTCACCCTGCCAGTTAAAAACCCTTTTTTCATTTCCATCCTGAATTTGTTCATGACTAGTTTATATCCATTTGTTCTTGTACCAACAGTCCTTTAGCTTAACTAGCTCTTCACCCTTCCTGGTGTTTACCCCCTTTGTATTTAGAGAGAGCAATGAGATTCCCCTCTCAGCCACCATTTTGCTAAGCTAAACAAGCTAAGCTCTTCCAGTCTCTTCTCATAAGACAGGCCCCTCCATTTTCCTGATTATCCTACTATTTCTTCTCTGCATCTGTTCCAATTTTATCTTTTTTGAACATGGGTGACCAGTATTCCAGATGAGGTCTTACTAATACCTTGTACAATAGCATTAATACTTCTCCATCTTCCTAGGATGTGTCTGGTGAGGCATTTCCAGTGATCACATTTGCAGCCATGGCTCATAGTCATCCTATGGTTAACCAACCAGGTCTCTCTCCTCTTCTGTCATTTCCAAGTGATGAGGCCCCAGCTTGTAGTAGAAATTCTTACTGTCAGACTAAGTACTTTGCGCACTTTGTGTTACAGAATTTCATGCCATGTTTATTACTCCAGTGTTCAGTCATCCAGATCTTCCTGTATAATATTCCGATCTTCCTCAGTATTCATGATGCCTCCCAACTTTCTATCATCAGCAAATTTCATTAGCACATTCTTACTAACTGAAGAAAAAGACAAACCTGACACTAAGGTTCTGGGAAGTGGGCAGGTACAAGCCCACCCATGGCTAAAGGCCCCTCTCCCAGCCTAAAGGGAGGATCTACTGAACCTGGGACACAAATGAGTACAGGGGACAACAAAAGAAAAAACAGGAATAGGTGTGAGGGTCAAAGATAGGGAACCTGAAGGGAACACTGACCAGAGAACCCCAGACCGCATCCACTGCGCCACGAAGGTGTCAAGGGAGCCAGCAGATGTGGCCCAGAGGAACTCTGCCTTGATACGTGAACAAGGAGAGGAATTGGACGCAGGCCCCACAATTGCAGAGAACCCTTCAGCCAAGAATGTTTTTTTTGTTTGTTTATTTATTTTTTTTTAAATCACAGAAAACTAGGATCCCTGATCACTACTAATCATTTTAGGGAAGTAGGAGTGAAGCCCACTGGGGCAGAAATTGGTGGAGGGGGGGGAAGGAAGAGAAGAATAGCAAGAGACAACTGCACCTCTTACAGTAACAGGCCATCTGCACTCCATGGCCATGCTCCCACCCCAGCTTCCCAGCAACCCAGACAATGCACTCCAGCTACAGATCAGCTCAGACAGACCCCATCAGCAGAGGCAGTTTATTGTTGAAACACAAATGAAAGACACCCCCATGTGACACTACAAAATACAAAAGACACAGAAAACTCTGAAACCCACCCTGCCCGAAGAGTTTATCTTGGCACATGACCTATTCCTCTGCCTCCCCCTGCCAAACACACACTGCACATCTACTGCTCTGCTCGCAGACTGGAAGGATGGATATACTGACATTTTTGCTAAGAGATACAAGTTGCAGTGTTTGCTAAAGGAACTGAAACCACCAGAGCAGTGTCCCACGAACAGCAGGGACACCCACTTCCTCAGCCGGTCAGCTCCCAGAGAAGTTTTCTTTCCACAAAGCGACCTTTAGTCAGAGAGATTCTGTAGCTGCAAAATGTAGTTCTACATGCACAGCTGGGAACGAGAGAGAGGTTAAGTGGCACAGGAGTATTTGACAGCTGCATGAATCGGTCTGTACCAAATCACTGAATCCAACATGCTCATTTGCATTTTATCAATTTCCCCTGGAGCTATGCACTGAAGGCAGAGATACTGCATTGCAGGGGGCAGAAACAAGCTGAAGTCCTGTCACCAATAGAAGTAATGAAGAAATCAAAGCCCAACAGTCAACTCTGGCACAGCCGCACAATCTTCTCCAGGTCAGCTCCCCACCAGCCTTCAGCAGTTAGGTGAGAGTTTCGCCCTTTGTTACCTGCCGGAGGAAAGCACAGCCTGCAGTCACCAAGGGCTAGCCAGTCTGCCCACTCAGGGAAAGTTAATGAGAGCTCCCGTACACTGGGAACTAGGTAAAAGTCGTCCCTCGCAGCAAGGCTGGGAGGGGCAGGAGTCCTCCCGAGGCCAGTGTCACCAATTCACCAAGATCTCCGTTCTCTCTCTAGCTCTGTTGGCCAAAACCAATGTCCCAATGTAAGTACTGCTGGGATGCCCACCAGAGCGTACAGAGAGCAGGAGCTCCAGTGCTGCTGTTCGGGAGAAGGGCCTGCAACACCACCCCACAGTAACAACTAGCGCAGCTGGGCTCTGTGTGGGAGTCACGCACGTCCCCCCACTGTGTAAAGAGCAGATTAGCTGGTGGGTGGTGCTGGACACAGCGTTACTGCCTGGCTGGGAAGTGGGGGGGTACAGCAGAGCAATACCCACTGGAGATGGGGTAAAAGCCACAGGGGCGCTTGAACAGCAAGGCCCCGGCTGTCCCTGAGGTGCTAAGCGTGGGCTGAGCCCTGCCTCGAGCTACCCGCAGGCCAGCCCTCCATCCCGTGCCAGGGCTGTCCCCTGGTGTCGCCTCCCCTGCGCTACCCCTCACCCTGGCCTCGATGTATTCGATCCGTCGCTCCAGCGCTGTCAGCTTCTCGTTGAGGGTGGCGAGTCGGGAGCGGCAGGACATGTCTGCGGGAGAAGGGGCGGCTCATCAGGCCCCGCGGTACCCAGCCAGGACAGGTGCGCCCCACCTCCGCCCACCGGGGAGCCCCGACTGCAGAACCCTCCCGCCCGAACAGAGCGCGGCGGCCGGCGGGGCCAGGGTGGGATGGAGCCGGGCCGGGGAAAATGGAGTCTGGAGCCGGGCCGGTGGGTCGAAGTGGGGTGGGTGGCTGGGAAGCGAAGATGGAGCCGGCCCGGACTTGGCTAGGAGGGAGGGAGCTGGAGTCGAGGGTCCAGCCGGGCCGGGGGAACCCGAGGAGCCGGGCCGGGCGCCTACACACCGAAGGAGTTGAGGAAGTCCGCGATCTTCTTGATGGAACTAGTGATCACTTCGATGTACTCGCGATTAGCCCAGTCCTGGTGGATCTCGCGCTGCACCGGATCCTCCTGCAGCGACATGGCCGCCACCGACACCCCGCGCCCAGTCCCCGGTCGCACTGCGCATGTGCGAGGCACGGATCACAAAGAGGCTTGTAGGCGCGGAAAGTGGTTTCCCGAACAGGACGGAGCCCCGCCCCCTGCAGCCCTAACCCCGCCCAAGTTGCCGACCCCAAGTGCTAGGCAACACCAGCCGGTCGTGCGGCGCTCCCGCTTTCCCGTTGCTAGGAGACCCCACTGGCTTCCAGCCCATCCCAGGATCCTGCCCCGCGCGCGGCTCCGTGTATCTAATACCCATCCCTGCGCCCTTCCACCTGTCAGCCTCGATCCTTCTCAGTCCGGGTGCGCAGGCGCGAGAACGGCAGTTAGTACGGGTAGCGTAAATAGCACCCGGGCTTTTATAGCGCCGCTTCCCGGCAGTCCTTTCGCCAACTGCGCTGATTGGCTCAGGTGGTGGCGGCGCGCATGCGCTGTTCTTCTGTGAGCGCGCACGTCCTGCCCCGCCTGTTGCCGTTCGCTGCTGCTGGGACTCGGGGGCCCGTAGAGCAGGAAGCGGCGCGAGCGAGGCGAGACTGAGCCGAGCCGGGCCGGGCCTGCAGGTACCGGGCGTGGTGTGGGTCTGCCTTTCCAACGCGGGCTCCGGGGCTGGCGCCTTTCGGCAGCATCCTGGCGCGCCTCTCCCCCCTTCTGCGGTGCGAGAGTGCACGGCCCTGGGTACAAGACCCCGGGGGTGCCCCACCCTGGTGGGAAACCGTGGGCGAGGAGGTGCTTCCTCATCTCTGAAGGGTGTGAGAGAGACCCGTGGGCGGGGTATGGGGAGTTACAGGGGGCAGAAATCGTGGTCTTGTCTTCCTACGAGCCCAGTGGGTGATACCTCATGGGTCGGATGGTGGATAGGGGTCTTTCTATGCTCTCCGCCTACTGGCTCTGGCATGTGCCAGTGTCACGGGTGAGCGCTGGAGCTGTGGAATCGTGAATAGGAGGGGGAGGTGTCCATGCGACAATTCCCTACTAAAATGCGTGTCCCCTTAAGGGAAAGTTTAAGGGCTCACTAGTCTGACTCTTCTCTGTTCCAGGCTAAACGGCTGTCGTTTCAGTTTTTGCTTTAGGTCCATCTTAATAGTAATCGTATGTTACATTTCTCTGGATACCTGTTTTTGTTAAAGAAAGAGTGACGTCTCTGAAGGGTCTTGATAGTGAAAATATTTTTCAAACATGGATCTTGTGTACGTACAGAAGTTGTACTAGTTTAACTTCATGTGGGGATCAGCCTTTAGTAAAATTCTGAGTGTGTCCTTTACTTAAAGAGAACAGGAACGAAAGCCATAATAGGATACTTTATGAGCACAGGGACATTTAGGTAGTGGTGGTTCTGTTTCCTTGAGTAAATGTTTTTCATGTGGTGGGGTGTATATTTGCTGTAATTACGTAGTGAATTAACTCTGAAAATTGCTATTTCAGTGGGCGTAGGAAGTTGGTTTTGTGTGTTAGTACTGTGTTTGCTACACAGATAATTTTATTTCATAATCTGTATATAACTGGCATATTTTAGGTTTTTGTAGCAGGTCCTAGTTAAGCTCACGAAGACATTTAAGTGTGTATGGCTATCGCAGAGTTCAGTTTTAAATACAATTGAATTTTAAAGGTGCGGGGAAGCACTGTCAGCTGCAAATGGCATAACAGGCTTACATTAAATACAGTTGAAAATTGATTGCTGTTCAATGTGTCTTTGATTAATCATTTCTTCCAGTGCGAGATGAAAGTAAGTGAGAAACTTAAGACTTTAGTACAGTGGCTAGAGCAATGAGTTTTGTCAGGGAAGATATTTGAAAGTACTATTGGTAAGTCAGAGTAAATTTTGATTATAAAGGATCCGATTTACCAACATTTGACACATCTAGAATGTCTTAATATTTTTTCACTCTATCCCCAGCTCTTGTTTTTATTCTAGGACTTCTCTTTCCTGACACCACGACAATAAGTAGATAGATCTGTGGGGAGCGGTGAGGGTCTCTTCAGATCCATTAAGCCTCACCTTCTCATACTGCAAGTCATGAAGGCTTCAGGAAAAACTAGATTACTCACAAAAATCTAGCTATGCGAGAAAAGGCTTATTTTTAATATAGAGCAGATAGAATGTTTTATCTGGTATTTAGATAATCTGAAAGACATAGGTTTTTAAAAGATACATCTGTGTCATTTTACTTTTTGACTCTCAAAACCCCTCAAACTTGAAGATAATACTTAAGATGCGTAACAACTCTATACCCAAGTTTTCCATGTCTCAAATTGCCAGGCTGTGCTTTGGAAGTACTGTGTTTACTTGTTGAGACTAATGTCAAGTCTGTATCTCCCTGGAAGGATCCTGCTTGGAAATTTTTGCCTTTCTTCTGCAGATGAACTGATCTGTTGTAGCAAACTCCACTCCTTTTCTGACAATCACCAGAGCACTAGTATGTTAGATTGAAACTGTTAATTCTGGAGCATAATGACAGTTCTAACTTGGGTTAAGATATAAAAAAATTAGAACAGTCAATATTTCATTTCAGGAAGTTTCCATGGGAATACTTAATAGGGTGTTCAACTAAACAAAATAAATCTTGCATTATTGCCCATAGCTCATCAAACCCAAGCTCGTGCAGATTGCCATAGGGAGTGAGTGCTAAAGGCAGGGACCCTGCTCTGAAGAAACAGATAATTAAAAACACCCCAACTGATTTTAACAATCACCAGGTGTGGGACTAGCAACCACACTTCACATAACCTGGTTTCTGATCATTCCAGGGCTTAAAGGGTGCTTTGTCATCAACTGAAACTAAAAATGACAAAAATGAACTCTTCCCCCTCCCTTCTCAATTGCTCTGGCCTCTGTGTCTGTCTCTCAACCTTTATATCTTCAGCTTTCTGCTTATCTGTTTCCTTAACCCATTTACATGCCTCCAAGTCCTGCCAAGCCCTGACTTTCTCATTTTGACTACTCCAATGTCTTCCTCTCTACCTGGCTGCAAGGAGAGTTGAAACAATTGCAGCAAGCCAGGCATTCCTTGAGAAATAGGTTTTACTGCTTTCTGCATGAAGTCCATCTCTCACTTTTGGATATAAAAACATCTTTGCACTGAGGCAAAATTCAGGATCTGTCAAACCTGTGTACTAACTTTATCACTATACAAGTCGGAAATCTGCACCCTCTGACAGGCAGACTTGGAGCAGCTAGAGACATTGCATATGCGCTGTCAATGCCAAATCCTGAGCCTAAAGTGGTTTGAGAGACAAGAGGGTGATGTAATAATGAGGTGCAGATGGACGCCCTGATCGTCAGAGCCCTGGGCGCCTGGGACCCCTGCAATGAGCGTGTGCTGTGGACCTGTGGGATCGGTCGATGCTACACATGGCTCATGCGGCACCTTATGCTCTCGGACACCATCCGATGGTCCAGGGACATCTACATCAAACACGCCACCGACAATACCAGGAGGCGTGAGCAGGAATGACATCGTGCATCAACTATGAGAAAGGGACCGAGAGACTTTTTCCATTGGACCATATGAACTGGAACCATAAACTCACTGAACATTAAATCTCACCAAATGAGGGTAAATCCATCCTCATCATCGTATCCACTCATTATACTCCATACCTGAACATAGCCATTTTATGAACAACATACCCTCATATCTCAATGTCTGTACTTTGACCCATTAACCTTTTACCCCCAATTAGGGATATTGCAAATTATGTATTTCTTACGCTGTCCGATCCTAAACCGAACTTCACACCCCTTGATAATCTGTACGTTAATCCCTGATAAACAGAAACTTCTATGCTTAAACTCTGTACTATTTTCTTTTTATTTTAACATCATCTTAATACAATTTTTAAATCTTTTATGGGACCGACTCACCAACAGAAGTTGGTCCCATAAATGACATTACTTCATCCACCATGTGTCTTGAATATCCTGGGACCAACACAGCCACAACACTTCATATGTAAGGTGGTTTGATTTTCTACAAAATTTTATAATCTTGCAAAGATCTGGCGTTCCTTCACTCACTCATTATATTCAAAAGTGATGTTGCATGCTCTTTGGCCATGTTGCCAGGATGGAACACTCCAGCTCTCAAAGTCTCTGCCTTTGACTTTGCCGACCACAGGAAGTCCCTCTTTAAACCTTTCAAGCTTTCCTTTACCTTCTATATTAAATTTAAGCATCTTGTTTTCTGCAAAGCTTTATAACAACCTGGATGCTCTTATCTTCCCCATCCATTTGGCCTGAGACATGCTTCTCCATCCCTTTAGGGCTTGTCTAAAATGGTGTGTGTGTTTTTTTTTTTTTTAACCTATAGTTAATTATCAGATTATTTGAGGTAGTTAACATATTTGTAAAGGTTAGTCCGGACCCCCTCTAAACCTTTGTCCCAAGATTCAAACATCTGTAGCTAGCTCTAGTCTAGCAGTATGCCTACACTGTCCTCAGGATGCACAATTGCAACACATGTATGCATCTCCAAGCTAGCCAACTTTCTGAAAACAGCAGTGTAGCTATGCAGGCACAAGCTTTTAAGAATGTGTGCCCCCCTCTATTTTCTCTCTTCTCCCCCCCCCCCCATCCTCCCTACACACACTCTCTTTAGGTTAAGTTATTTAGGTTTATAAGTAAATTGCTTCTAGACTAAAATGCCACTTTCTTTTATAAGATAAGTCTTTAATGTCCACTTATGCTAGTCTGTGAGCCACTTCATCTGCAGCTCCTTATTCCTAAACACCTCCCCTTTCTTAAGTCAGCCTGCCATGCCTTTTCTCTCCCCTTCCAAGTCCCTCCTTAAAATACACTTTTGAAAAAGGTCTTTTGACCTTCAACTCATTAAAGTAGTACTAACAAAGTAGGTGACTAAAAATCTTTACCAAAAGGATGAAAAAATAAATCTCAGAACCAGTGGCACATTTGGAACTTTTTGTTCTGAGTCATGCTGTTTTCCATTCCATCGTGCTGTTCCCAACCCCTCTTTCTACATTTGTACACTTTTTTTTTTTTTTTTTAGTAAGGCCTGATTTACACACTATTTTTATACCAATGTAATTATTTCAGTTAGAGGGTATTGTTAATAGTTATACTGGTAACCCTTGAGTGGATGCAGTTGTATTAATATAAAGGGGGAAGGGATAGCTCAGTGGTTTGAGCATTGGCCTGCTAAACCTAGGGTTGTGAGTTCAATCTTTGAGCAGGTGGGGTTGGATGGGTCAGGGGTTCTGAGGGGGGCGGTTAGGGGGTGGGAAGTGGGAGGGGGCGGATGGGGGCAGGGGCCAGGCTGTATGGGGAGGCATAGCCTTCCCTACCCGGCCCTACATACCCTTTTACAACCCTGATGTGGCCCTCAGGCCAAAAAGTTTGCCCAACGTGGTCTAGATAAAGGTTGTGAAGTTTGCATTAGAAAGGAATAGCTGTCTTGGCTGGCTGTAGCTGATGAACCGTCCCACATACCATCACTACTATCTGAGGATGCAATAAGACACAGAGCTACAATCAATTTTAGTAAAAGCTAGGCATGCTCCTTCAATAATGGTGCTGACACCACTTCTTCCTGTTCTCTGGTGATCAACAAGTATCACATCAGTCTTATTTGGGTTGAATTGTAGCCTGTTTACTTAAATCTAAACATCTTTCCCAATCAGAAGCAGAGTAATGACATCAAGAATCTGGGTGCAGTGAAATGCCGTCCAAAATGTGCATCTTGTAGCAGTTGCATGTATACATTGAAAAGAGTGGTTGCAAGATGAGACCTTGTAGGGCTCCACATGTTGGAGTGGTTGTGAGATGATCAGTTACCATAACAAGGAGCACTTCATAGATATGAAGACAGATAAATAAGATAACCAGTTGAAATAACGTACCAAGAGTCACGGTGGATTCTCCATCACTGACTATTTTTAAATCAAGATTGGATTTTTTTTTTTTTTAGTGATGTCCTAGGATTTTTTTTTTTTTTTTGGTGTGGGGGAGTCGTATGGGTTATGTATACAGAAGGTCAGACTAAATGATCACACTGGTCCCTTCTGGCCTTGGAATCTATGAGTCAGTTGCCTAACACTGCCTTCTGGGAACTCTCTGTGGGGAAGGAGCAAACTTATTGAAGGACCATTCAAGATACGCCATCTGAGCCATTTATATACCTCAAAAGCTGCCAATTTCCAAGTATCACTATAAGTGAGATACTTATACCATTGCTAGATGATCAGCCACCTTTTGCCTTGGGTATAGTCTGTATTCCATACTCAGGTTTGAAATCAGACTGAAAAGGATAAAAGAAATCACTAGAACATGTTTTTTTCATTTGGCTTTTTTCCACATACAGAACAGAAGTATTTAGTGAACACTTCACGGATGTCCTCTTCAAGAACTCTTAGCTATCATCTGTTATGAGATTCCTCAAAGGACTGGTTAATGACTTTTCATAGATTAGAAAAGCACTCTTGCTGTGGGATCTCACTGTGGTGCTGACTAAGTTAATTGGTTCATTTTTGAACCTCTGGTTGAAGGCTCTTTATTCTACCTGTTGCTAAAGAGAACTTTTTGAGAGGGGTGAGTGACTTACAGCCTTTCACAACTTATCCTTCTTTCACCATATGTATCACAGGGGTAAAGTTAGAGAGACAAGGTGGGTGAGGTAATATTTTATTGGTCCAACTTTTGTTGGTGAGAGAGACAAGCTTTCAGGCTACACACAGCTCTTCTTCAGCTCTGTATAGCTTGAAGGCTTGTGTCTCTCTCCAACAAAAGTTGGTCCAATAAAAGATATTCCTCCACCCACCTTGACTCTCTAATACAGGGGTGGCCAACCTGTGGCTCTTCAGAAGTTAATGTGCGGCTCCTTGTATAGGCACAGACTCCAGAGCTGGAGCTACAGGTGCCAACTTTCCAGTGTGCTGGGGGGTGCTCGCTGCTCAACCCCTGGCTCTGCCACAGGCCCTGTTCCCACTCCACCCTTTCCTGCCCCCTCCCCTGAGCCTGCTGTGCCCTCGCTCCTCCCCCTCCACCCCAGAGCCTTCTGCATGCCACGAAACAGCTGATTGGGTGGTGCGGGGGGGGGCGGAGGCGCTGATCGGCGGGGCTGCAGGCTGGCGGGAGGCACTGGGAGCAAGGGGAGGGAGGGGGAGCTGATGTGGGGGGGGTTAGTGACCTATTAATGTGGCTCTTTGGCAATGTACATTGGTAAATTCTGGCTCCTTCTCTGGCCACCCCTGCTTTAATATCTTGAAGCCAAAGTGTTTATAACACCACTGCATACAACAACGGAAGATATAGGGATGAAGTTGTCTTGCATAGTCATCCAAAATATTTACCTAAAGTAGTGTCAGGGTTTTGTCTAAGCCAGACAGTTCTTGTTCTTGTTCAAGTCCTAGTTCTTGTAGTGTCCTCTGCACTATGGGTTGCTCCAGCCAGTGTAGCTTGGGCAGTGGAACCTTAACAAGCAGTGCCCACTGGGGCACTCATGTTCTCCCCTCAGTGTTGGAGCACACGCTGAGGGCAGGATATAATAGAGGGCTTTGTGCTCTGGCTGCCTCAGTCATCCATCCCTGTCCGTCTCTCTCTTCTCCTCCTCCCCCCTTCCCCCCCCCCCCCAGCATAGGTCCCAGGAAGTGGGGGCGGTGGGCAGGGAGTATGAATATGCAGAGTCCACCTTGAAGAACTCTGGTTACGGGTAAGTAACTATCATTTTTTTCCCAAAACCTCTCTTTTATGAGGAAGAGACAAAGCTCCATACCCTAGATTTTAAGTGTGCTTTGAGTTTTTATTGATTAGTGTAAATTACTTCTTGAGAGCCTTAGTCTTAATCCCAAAAGATTACATAAAATGTAAGGGGAATACCATTTCCACGGAAAGTTTATTAAAATGAACTAGGTTATTGGTTTGGTTTTTGGAGATTGTCGGTGCCTGAGTGTTTTTTTGAATTCACGGTTAAGGTGGCATTGATAGCAAGCAACTAATGTTTCCATCATAGAAACCTAGAGAACTGCTATCTGGAGTTCTGTATGCACGTTTATGCAGCACCGTTTTCTCAATTTGGCATCTCAGTCTGATGCTTGCTTTAGGCAAACGGTTCTCTAGTCCTTGTTTAGAATTAGAAATCCTTAGCCCATTTCCCAGGGGATTGTACTGCTAGCTGTACTCCTACAAGAAGAATATTCAGAGGCTGCCTGGAAGGAAGACTAATTACTATGGTAACTAGGTTGAAAGTGTTACCTTTGCATATTCATAATATCCATGCACCTTCCCCTCTTTCACAGACTTCTACCCTTATGGGACTCTGCAGTTTATCAGAAGAATTGGTTTGGGTGAGGGACTTCATGATGTCTTGTAATCTTGCCTCTGAACTTCTAGCGCTATGAGCGGACACTTATGTGGTCCAAACAGGCACTGCTTTTCCAGAAGCTCAATATTGCTGCAGTGGGAAATGTCATTCTACAAATGTAAATACACAAAGGCAATTGTCTCCAAGAACCACGGTGACTATTAAATTGCCTCTTCTCTTATGGATCTATCTGCTCTCTTCTCTGCCAGCAAGGGAATATAAGTACCAGAAAGTAGGAGGAGGTCAAAGGAGTTGAGGTGATACATGTAAAAGGTTTATCCTCAAGAGCTTGTAGGAGGGCCAGTCCTTGTCTGTAATGCAGGCGTACTAGAAGACTCAGGGATGAGAGTAACAAGGTGGGTGAGGTGACCTGAAGAAGAGCTATGTGTAGTTTGAAAGCTTATCTCTCTCACCAACAGAAGTTGGTCCAATAAAAGATATTCTTAGTTCATCCACCTTATGTCTCTAATATCCTGGGACCGACACGGCTTCAACTGTACTGCATACAGGGATCAAAGTAGAAAGAAAGAAGGCGTACTTTTTTCTCCTTGTTTGAATACAAATCTAATAAAAGCACTTCACACACACACTAGTGAACGTGCACAACTTCCCTGAAACAAAATTAGGTTAATATTGATGTATGATCTTAGTTTCCATGGTATTACATAAAGTAGCCAGGAAGGACACACGTTATATAGAACTGGTCAACACCAATTTGTTGAATAGTATTATCATTAATCTGATACACAGTCCATGTGTGACACTATGCAAGGCGAGGAAAGGCACAAAACTGGGGGTTCACAGTTTTAAACGGCTTCTGCTAGCGTTTGCAGTGCTTGCCAAGTCACCCAACAGAAGCTTAATCGGCACAATGAAGGATTCTAGGGCTGCCATGAAATCTAGTCCGTTGACACTTGTCTACAACATGCATCATTGACTGATGGAGGCCACGGTGACAGAGTGGGTCTTTGTGTAGAACCCATGTTTAGAGGTTGGCTGTGCATATTCCTTGGCCTGTTTGGAGCCTGTTCAGCAGAGTCCAAAGGTGTGGTGGCAGGTCAAATCCAGGAAGTTGAATGGCTGGATCAGCAACAAGGAAACCATTCCAAATGTCTCTAGCCAACCACTCACCATGCCATGGGGTTGCTGCTGACAGATTCAGATCTGGCAGTCAAAACTACAATGGACACCTCAAAGTAAGTTGTGATCTGGACATCTGAAAATGCCCATGTACAGTGGGAGACCTGGATAGGCAAGTAGCTTTTCCACCAATCTGTCACTAGACTCTCTGCGATGAATGTGTGGAGGGGCTGTGTTGTTCAGGACTGGTAGCCATGGGAGAGGAGTGGGGTGCAGGGTGTCTGTGTTGATATACATGCTCAAGTTCAATTTGACCTCGACCAATTTAGTGTTAGGCAAATGATACCACACGGGCACAATATTCCACTGAGGAATAGCACAGCACCAGAGCCAGTGTGCGACTGTACCCCATGTCAAACCAGCTAATTAGTTGATTAGATTACTGCTGGCCTGATTTTTTTTTTTTTTTTTTTATAAGATGGTCATGGAAAGTCAAAGAGCTGTCCAGTGCGACAAGGTAGACTGGTTTTGACTCATTATTCAGTTGTCTTCCATTGAGGAAGATGTTTAACTCACATTTAGTGCTTGCATTGTGGAGATGGAAAACACTCAAAACTGTCTTAGTCACAATTGATTGGCGCCTCCAACCGCTATAGCAGTCTGCCATCTTGACCAAGATGTTCTCCAATTCAGTGAAAGAGCATGACAGGGATGTCATCTGCATAGATAAATTTTCATGACAGTCAGTAGCAGGGCATTTGTGCACAGATTGAACAGGGTGGATGCAAACACAGAGCCTTGGGGTAAGCAGTTGGATTGCCTTCCCCATGCATTGTTCTGTCTCCTATATGTACCTGAAAATATCTGTCACAAAGTAGTTGAGCAAGGTCCACCACCCATGCAGGGAGAGCTCTTGACAGTTTTACCGGAAAACCAGCATGCCATACTTTATCATAGGCTGCTGTCAGGTCCAAGGAAACAGCTCCTGTCTTCAAGTTCCATTGAAACCTGTTTTCTTAAAGTGGGAGAGATGGTATAAACTAGACTTTTGTAATGTCTTGGACTTACTGTGCAGCATTCTGATTTTTAAAAAATAGTGCTGTACAAGATCGATAAAGCACACATTTAAACAGATTAACAACTGGCTAACTGATTCCTCTCAGTCGGTGGGGAATTATAGTTGAAAAGGGAGTTAGTGGCGATCTACAGGGATCAGTTCTTGTTGGGCTGCACTAGTCATTCTTTTTTTTATCAATTATAAGTAAATATAAAATCACTGCTGAAAAAAGTTATGGATGACACAGTGACTGCTCTGTAATGACTGCCCAAAGAGTGCAGGCTATTATTGCAAGAATGGAGCATTGGCTCCAAAACTTTATTGATTCACATATCACCTTCTTAAAAACTTGTTGTGAAGTGAGTAGATGGAACATCAAGCTTATATACCACCAGAGGTACACGTACAGCCTTTTGGGAACCCTTGGGATGGAGTACTGTATCCTGGAAAGAAGTGACCCTGAAAACAGTCCTAATGGACAAACATCTCCATGTGAGCTCTCAATGCGATGCTGTGGCAAAAAGGGCTAATATGATCCTTAGATGCATAAACAAAAGTAGTGAGTGGGAGTAGGGAGGTGATTTTACCTCTCTCTGAGGCATTGGTGCGATTGATACTGGAATACTGCATTCTGTCCTTGTGTCAACATTTGTAAAAGGGATGTTTGAAAAACTGGAGAGGGTTCAGAGAAGAACCAAAAAAACTATTTGAGGATGGAAAAAGTGATTTACAGTGAGTCTTAAATCTGTTTAGCATATCAGAAAGAGGATCAAGGTGATTTGATTACTGTATAAGTACTTTAACAGACAGAAAATACCGAGAACTAATGGGTTCTTTAACAAAATAGGAAGGGCATGAAAAGAACCAATGGCTGGAAATTAAAGGTAGAAAATTCAAATTAGAAATAAGATGAACATTTTACCAGTGAGTGGGATTTAGCCAATGGAACAGACTACCAAAGGAAGTGGTGGGTTTTCCATGTTGTGAAGTCTTCAAATCAAGACTGGAAGCCTTTCTGGAAGAGATGCTTTAGTCAATCACAAGTTACTGAGCTCAGTACAAGGGTAACTGGTTGCAATTCAGTGGCCCAGTCTGACAATGTACAATACTAATGATCTAAAGGTCTTTTCTTGCTGAAAAATCTATGAATGCTAACACTTAACCAGAGAAGGAATTGAAGTCAGTGCAGACTGTGGAGCATAGGTGTGAAATGTGTTCTGAAAAGCACTACTAAGGAGATGATCCCTTATATTCCGCATTATTTGAAGCTTCCAAATGCTGGTCAGGTATAACCACAAATAGGGTGCATGGTAGTAATGCAGTCTGAAGGAGCTGCCTTGTGAGGTCCATATCCAGAAGGAGAGGTCTCCATCTAGTAACCAGGTGAAGAGGAAAAAGCTTTTTGACTGCTGCTGCTTGATCTAAAAGCAGCGGGGATCCAACAGGGACCCTAGGTTGTGCACTTCACTGACAAAAGATGTAAAAACCCTCTGTATGGGGACAGATATCAACTCTTATCTCCTCTGAATGCTTTCCCCAGCTCACCAGTGCTATCTGTATTGAGCCTCAGCTAGCTAGCCCTCATCCAAGCTCTAGTCTCAAACACTGGCATAGCTGAGAATGCACCATCCACATCTGATTTAAAAAGAAAAAAGCATAAATGACATTGATGTCTGTAGCCCATATTACCTCATTATCTTGCCTGACAGCCTCCTATTTTCCTTGTCCTTATAATACAAGCTCAAGGAGATATTAAATTAAATATGTAACTAAACTTTGGAACTCACTGCCACAAGTGAAAAATTGGGAAGAGTCCAGCCGAGGGCAACAAAAATGATTAGGGGACTGGAACACATGACTTATGAGGAGAGGCTGAGGGAACTGGGATTGTTTAGTCTGTGGAAGAAAAGAATGAGGGGGGATTTGATAGCTGCTTTCAACTACCTGAAAGGGGGTTCCAAAGAGGATGGATCTAGACTGTTCTCAGTGGTAGCAGATGACAGAACAAAGAGTAATGGTCTCAAGTTGCAGTGCGGGAGGTTTAGGTTGGATATTAGGAAAAACTTTTTCACTAGGAGGGTGGTGAAACACTGGAATGCGTTACCTAGGGAGGTGGTGGAATCTCCTTCCTTAGAGGTTTTTAAGGTCAGGCTTGACAAAGGCCTGGCTGGGATGATTTAGTTGGGGATTGGTCCTGCTTTGAGCGGGGGGTTGGACTGGATGACCTCCTGAGGTCCCTTCCAACCCTGAGATTCTATGATTCTATTCCAAGTGGTTTTTAAAGCCAAAAATTTAGCATGATTCAAAGAAGGATTGGACATATATGTATATGATAACAAAAATGTCCAGAGTTGTTGCAAAGAGAAATTTTGGAAGAGATAAAACCCTCATTTATGAGCTTCAAAGCTTAAACAAACCTCTTCCTATATGGGTTGGTTGGGGGAAACTTTCGGGAGGTGGCACAGTATCTCATAAATACGTTCTGTGGAGTATGTTCACTATCTTCTGAAGCGTCAGGTACTGGTCACTGTCAGAGATGGGATACTGTACTAGATGGACCATGGGTCTGACCCAGTCTGGAGATTCCTGTTACATATGCACTGAATGGGAAGGGTTACAAAATAAAACTTCGGGTGTCCTCTACAAGAAAAAAGAGGAGCAAATGCTCAGCACAACATCCTGGGTTCGTTCTTGCCGCCCTGTAGTGGTGAGAGCAGGAATCTAGAGTGACATGAGTAAGATGCTAACAAATAGGCAAATTCATTAAAATCTGCTTCGATACTTGAGCATAGCAGGTGATATACCCATCTTTATAAAAAGCCCTATTGTTGGTCTAGTTGTCAAGATGATTTAAAAATAGAATAATACACCTACATAGGAACAAACCAGCAAAACATCTATAAAGGAAAATAGTGCCTCTTTAGTCTACTACAGATCTTTGAACTTGTCCAAAAAAAGTGGATAAAGGATAACTGGTTGTTCTAACTTACTTGGACTTTCACAAAGCCTTTGATGAAGTTCCTCACAAGAGGCTAGTCAGCTCATAAGCACGTTCTGTTATGGATTAGAAACTGGCCAAGAGACAGAAAACAAAGAACCAGAATAGTCAATTTTCAATATGGTCAAAGGCTAACAGCAGGGAGCTGCAAGGTTCTGTACTAGGGCTGCTGTTGACTGTTTGCTTTTTCCAGAGACAAAGTGGCTGAGGCAATATTTTATTGGAAGAAGAGCTCTGTGTAAGCCTCTCTCTCTCCCCAACAGAAGTGGGTCCAAGAAAAGATTTTACCTCACCCACCTTCTCTCTCTCTCCCATCCTGGGAGCGACACAGCTACAGCACCACTGCATACGCCTTTCCAGATCATTTAATATATTAAAGTGGCAAAATTTGCAGATGGTAAAGACTAGAGAAAACTTCAGGTAGAAAGAACTGAACAAAGGTATCTGGGACACAGAATGAAAAATGAAGTTAACTGTGGACAAATGCACAGTAATACCTGATGGAAGGAATAATTTGATCTACTCAGATGCCACACTGGCTTCTAAATGAACTCTCATTTGGGCCACGAGTTATTGTAGTCAACTCAACAAAAACATTTGACCAATTTGCAGCAGTGGTCAGGAAAAATACACCCCAATGCTTTTTTTTTTCTATCTAATTCTATATACTATAAATATTTTAATGCTAACATATAAATTGATGGTACACCATCAAATGGAATATATTTTTTCAGTTGTCATCCCCTGTCTCAAAAAGACTATAGAAGATATTGAGGCGCTCAGATAGGCAACAAAAATTATTAGAGGCATGATAAGACAAAATCCTTATGAAGAGACTGGAAATTTGTATTGTTAAGTTTACAGAAGAAGCAAATGACTGGGATAGATACAAAATAATGAATAGTATAGAGAAGATAAATTGTGTGCCATGTATTCCCCCGCCCATAATACCACAATAAAGGGATACTCAATTTTCATTTGAAAGGTAGCAAATTTAATCAATTTTACATCAATGATTAACCTGTGGAACAGGTTGCAAGTTGGGGTATGTCTACACAGCAATTTGAGCGTGGGCTCAAGTGTAACTCCCCCTTGTGTCCACGCACCCATTGTGTTAATCTAGGGTCCGAGACTGTGTTAAGCTGGGATGTAAGGTCTGAGCCTATAGCCTTCGTGTGTGCACACAGCCTTGGCTGGACTCTGGTCCTGAAAATCCTCCAGGTGTATTCCGGAGTTCCTAGGGGCAGAGGAACAACACTGCAGGTAGCCAGCGGCCAGAGGTGCCAATACTGTCTTGCCAAGGGTGCTCCCTATTCCTGCTCCTCTTGTGGAGATGGCAGCTCCTGTTCCATCTCCTCTTTGCTGTTGTGTGGAGCTTGGCTGGAGCAGGGAGCGAAGCTGGCAGGCAGGAGGTGGCTCCCTGCTGCTGGGATGTTGGGGGTCATCCTTCCCTCAGCAGCACTGAGCTGGGAGCTCTGCTGCTACCCCTCCCTGCAGGACAGTCCTTGGTCACCGTCCTGCTCTCTGGCCCTTACTCCTGGGCCGCCCTTCCTCTCCCTGGGGCTGCATGTGCAGGGATGCCTGGGCTGTGTGCACTGTCAAGACAGTGAGTGGGAGCCAGCCCCAAAACTTCCCCACAGCCCCAATGGATCTCTTATGCCTACCTCATGGGGTGTGACAGGGAAGAGATAAGGGATTCCAAGGGGTGCTGGAACACACTGCACCCCACACCCTGGGGAGGCACTTCAGTGCTCCGCAGCCAGGAGCAGCCAGGCTGGAGGTGTGTGCGTGCGCTTTTTTTCCTCTGAAACCTGTATTTTATGTCAAACTTCAAAACAGATAAAAATAAAAAAACAAACCACTTCCATTCAATGTCCCATTTTAAAAATTAAGAATCACAAAAAGTGTAATTTTCATAGTTTGACAGCCTTGGAATCTGATGCCTAGTTACCCTCACATGGGCATTTTCCTGCAAATGTGACTCAGCCTAGAGGGGGATAACCCAATTCTCCGATTAGATGGTACTTCAGTATAAAGCCTTCTCAAACTGTAGTCATTCTACTGGGACAGCTATCAAAGGAGCTCATTATGCAGTTTGTGTCCCCCTTATGGGCACCTGAGTCCCATCACTAGCACCATCACGGTTAGGAAAAAGGGTGGGCAGTAGAGTTTTCCTTCAGTGCAATACGTTCATAGGGCTAGAGTGTCGATGCTGGGGGTGTGCTAGGTACTCTGGGATACGGTTACTTTTACCTGGGTCTGTGCAACACAGTGTGGATGCTAGAGCCCTAGGTTCAAGCATAGTTCAGAAAATCCTTAACTTAGGGTTAAAATGTAGCGTAGACGCTCATGCCCAGTGTTTTCTGATGCAGGTCAGCTGACTTGTGTCCCTCAACCCTACGTTGCATTGCTGTGTAGACCTACCCTTGATGTCACTGGGATCAAGAGCTTAGCGGGATTCAGAGATTGGCTAGGTTTCAGAGTGGTAGCCGTGTTAGTCTGAATCAGCAAAAACAACGAGAAGTCCTTGTGGCACCTTATAGACTAACAAATTTATTTGGGCATAAGCTTTCACGGGCTAAAACCCACTTCATCAGATGCATGGAGTGGAAAATACAGCAGAGAGGTATCAATAGACAGCATATGAAAAGATGGGAGTTGCCTTACCAAGTGGGGGGGGTCAGTGTTAATTAGCCAATTCAATTAAGGTGGAAATGGGCTGTGTATTTATACCTCTACTATATTTTCCTCTCCATGCATCTGATGAAGTGGGTTTTAGCCCACGAAAGCTTATGCCCAAATAAATTTTAGTCTTTAAGGTGCCACAAGGACTCCAGAAATTGGCTAGGAACATACATTGGCAATGAGAATATCCACAGTTCAATTTGCTTGGATTAAAAATAAACTGAAAGAGATATAAACTTGTAGTTTGTAAGCCAACTTCCATCAGTTAAGAAATTTTCCCAACAGGGAGTTTATTCCATTATTGTCCAGTATGTTGCACCTTCCTCTAAAGCATCTGGTGCAGGGCACCGTGAGAGACAGGACACTATACTGAATGTACTTTGTCTGTAATCTGGTTTGGCAATTCCTGTGTTCCCAGCCTCCTTTGCTAGTGTTATGCTTCCAATATAACTGCTATGCAAGCTGCAATGCAGTTTAATTGGAAAGCTGCTCCTCAGTTTTTACTTTCTTCATTCATATTTACCCTACTCTTGTTATCACTTCCCTAATATTGAGTAAAATTGTATGGTCAAGTATTGAAAATCAGGCAAGAAATCTTTAAGTTCTGAAAAACAAAGTGTCTTGCTGCTGCCATAGTATGTTGCCCTTTTAAAAATGGTTGTTGGTCCAATATTATTGTGGTGTTCCAGCGTGTCTTTGGGTTGTTGGTATTGGAAAGTACCTATTCTTCCTAAAAATCTGCTGGGCAGTGCATGTAATTTCTATTTCTGCAAATGGGCCCAAAATCAGACCCTGCAAAGGGTCTATTGAAACATTCACTGCAGGATCACAAACCAGTTTCCTGTATAACTTGGCTGCATGTCTCTTTCTAACATGGAGATTAACAAAGAGAGGGTTTTTAGGAGAGGATTTCCTACCTGTACGTATTATAGTTTAGCTTCTAACCATTCATTTTGTTTTTAAAAGTTTAAAAAAGGAAACTTCTGAAAGTGCTTTTTGTTTGAAAACATTAAGATGGATCTTTGATTAATTTTGAAAACCTCCGTGAACCCTTATTAATATTTCATTGAACTTGCCACAGAGACACTTTCAGCAGTAGAAGTGGAGAAGGCAGGATATGCATTGATTCATGAAGTTTCTGGTAATGGTTGATGACATTCAAAGCAGAGTGTCTGGAGGTGTTGGCTGCAAAATGGATTAGTTAGTGAAAGGAAAGCAGAGTGAGCTGTCCCACACTCATTACTGTAATAGTTGAGAAGCCAAGCGAATTCTCTGTGTCCTAAAGTAGCATGCTGCTCTGGGTGCTAGCTGAATTGTATATTGCAACTCAGGATTTCCCTACTGAGAAATTATTATTGTGTGGGGCTCAGGGTAAGTTAAAATGTGTTAGCTAACCCAACCTAACCTTTATCATTTCCCCCAGTCTAGACAAACTGAGTGGAAAGTCTCAACCATCTCACTGACTAATGTCAGAAACATCCAGAATATTATTTTTTACCCTATTGCTTTAAAGAAGAATGTATTTTTAAAAAAGCCTCCGAATCAGTAGTGAAAAGATGACAGCTTATTTATTCAATAAGCATTATGCGTTATCAAAAGTGTATATGTTAAGATATTTAAAAGCCCATATATTTTATCCAAACAATGAGAAATTAGCAAGTATTGTGCCTTAATGTTGTGATTGAGTATCTGTTTGAAATGAAAGCTGAGACTGCAGGGTTTCTAGCCACTGTCTGTGGAAAAACTATATCAGAAGGTTTGTACACATTGTATAGGAGTAGGAAATATCACCAAATTGAAACTAACTTTGAAATAATTGCATTTGGTTGGCAAATGTGTCTTCTAGGACCAGACTTGATTCTTAACTTCTAAATCCAGTTTCTAAAAACTATATTTGGAGAAGCAATCTTGTTTATTTAGATGTATTCAAGTAGCATGTTTGAGGGAGGCAAGGGAAGAAAAAATAGGAAGAACTTATTTTTATAAACAATGTCTCAATATTCACTTTGATATGCCCGTTAAACAGCAGGAGATTTAATCATAATTTTCTGATATTGTAGTTTGATTTTTATTCTGATGTGTAGCTTCAGAGGAGCAGCCCAACCCAGGAAGTGATGAGATGAGTCAGTCATCCTGTGGCCCCTGCTAGTTCAGAAAAGAAGCTGTTCTCAAGGGCCCTGCATCCCCTGAGGCATAGAGGAGGTGGTCACGTTCTTGCTCAGGGTGGACTGATTTAAATTTTTCTAAATCTGATTCTAATAATTTAAATCAGTGAGTGGAAAATTTGGATTTAAAAAAGCTTAATTCTTTTGTTTGCACTTCATTACCTTCCTAAAGAAAGGCTCATTCTCATAAATTGATATAACACGTTGATTTGATTTACCACAAAATATAGCCTTTATACTAGATCTAGTAAGCCTTTATGCTAACCAGAAGAAGACACTGTAACTATACACATTTATTTATGTAATTACAGTGTTAGAGAGATTAAAACATGTTCAGATTCTTAATGATAAATTTTTAGTAGGTTAGAAAATGGTGACTGTTGTACAGTATTTCCTATTTAATAGGTTGCACATAAAGCATTCTGCTAAAAGAATACAACTTAAAAATTAGGAAATGCAAGATTGCCTGGGCAGCTGAAAACCTTATTTCTGCAAACTTGCATGTCCAACCTGTGCACTTACTGAGGCCAGGGTCCTGTGGAAAAAACAGAATGTGATTCTGTAATTAAAGACTATATTGTAATGGGTCAGAATTAAAGTTGTGCAGGCAGCCATAAATTTTTCGTTTTCCAACTTCTGAGAGTATGACTTTGTAGCCAAGAGCTATTTTAGCATAGTTTGTGCATGTAAAGTCTGGGGTTTTTTTTAAAAAAGAAAAAGGTATAAAACTGTGGTGCAACTGTAACAACCACCTTCCTCCACATCCTGAATCACCATCCAGGATTGAACCCAAACCTGTCAGCTCCACAGTACAGGGTGCTGCTTCTTGAGCTACAGGATTTCATTATATTAGCTGGCAGCAGGGAAAGGGTATTTCCCCAGAAGAGGGGATGAGCTGTCCCCCCTGACCTGGCTGTCCCTCTCCTGCCTCCAAAATGGGAGGAGCTCCTGCCCAAGAGCAGGATTGGTGACCTGAGTCCAAGGAGTATTTAGGAGGAGCCAGACCTTCAGCATATCTCTCACTGCATGGGAGTTTTCCAGATGTGGTGCTCCCAAGGAGATAGAGGGTAAATGTGCCACTGAAGCAGTGTGCTGGATCAGGAGGCTAACAGGGTGAGGGGCTCCCCCCTGCTACAATTCCTGTCAGCTCCCATGTTTTCCCAATGTAGTACAGTGTGTGTTGCTGCTGCTGGTCTGGTGACAGGCCTCAGAATGTTCATTTTTTTGCTCAGATTTTTTTCTGAGGAACAGAAGTGAAAGAATGCCGATGACATTTTTTTAGCCCTTCATGTGTCAGCCAAATCCTAAAATTTCATGAGGCAAAGAAAAGACACTTTTGTAGTCTGAAGGTGTTCCCTCTGTCTAATATCAAAAGCCTGCTGCAAACAATATTGTTGTGAGAGCTTTTTAAAGGAAAATGTAGCAAGAATCCTTTGTAATGGAAAATATTAGGCAACCTAAATAGAGTGGCTGATACCAGCTCCCCCTGCAATAAAAGGTTTACTTATCTTTTGTGACAACCTGAATTTGATTGAAAGTTGAATTCAGTCTAGCACAAACATTTTAAAAAATGTTGTTACCTTAAATGTGTGGATACATTTAAAAAAGTTTATCAAAACATGTTTCATATCTACAATTAACAGATTTATTAAACAAAGGAAGCTTTGTGTAATCATTGAATTCATAGATTCTGTTTTGATAATCTAGTCTGACCTCCTATGTAGCACAGACTACAGACCTTCCTGAAAATTATAACTAAAGCATATCTTTTATAATAACATCCTATCTTGATTTAAAAATTCAGTGGTGGAGAATCCACAACAATGCTTGGTAAATTGTTCCAGTGGTTAATTATTCTCACTGTTAAAAATGTAGGCCTTATTTTTGGTCTGAATTTGTCTAGCTTTAACTTCTAGCCATTGGATTTTAATTCCTTTCTCTGCCAGATTGAAGAGCCTATTGTTAAATATTTATACCTCATGTAGGTACTGATAGACTAATCAAGTCCAGCTTTAACCTTCTCTTTGTTAAGATAAATAAATTGAGCTCCGGGAGTCTCTCGCTATAAAGTATTTCTAATCCTTTAATCATTCTCATGGCTCTTCTCTGAAACCTTCCAATTTATCAACATCCTTGAATGGTGAACACCAGAACTGGACCCAGTAGAGTGGTTTCACCTATGCCAAGTATAAAGGAAAACAACCTCTCTATCCTACTGTTTTTGCATCCCACGATTGCATTAGCTCTTTTGTCCATAGTATCACACCGGGAGCTCCATGTTCATGGATAATCCACCATGATCCCCAAAACTCTTTCAAAGTCACTGCTTCCCAGGATAGAGTCCCCTACCCTGTAAGTACAGCCTGAGTTCTTTGTTCCCAGATATACACATGTACGTTTGGTTGAATTAAAAC
Organism: Lepidochelys olivacea; assembly: GCF_965140295.1. Taxonomy (NCBI): domain Eukaryota; kingdom Metazoa; phylum Chordata; order Testudines; family Cheloniidae; genus Lepidochelys; species Lepidochelys olivacea. Next base: position 51,966,771 of record NC_140417.1, read on the forward strand.
ACACATTGTTTGCTTGTGTCTAGTTTATCAAGCAAGCTAGATAGTTCTGAATCAGTGACCTGTCTTCTGTTATTTACCACTCCCCAATTTTTGTGTCATCTGCAAACTTGATCAGTGGTGGTTTTGTGTTTTCTTCTGGGTTATTGATAAAAATGTTAAATATCGTAGGGCCAAAAACTGATCTCTGTGGGACTTCACTTGAAACAGGCCTGCTTGATGGCAATTCCCCGTTTACAGTTGCATTTTATGATCTCTCAGCCAGTTTTTAATCAATTTAAAGAGTATCATGTTCACTTTATTTCATTCTATTTTTAATCAAAATGCCATGCAGTACCAAGTCAAACAGAAGTCGAAATATATTACATCAACACTATTACCTTTGTCAGCCAAATTTATAATCTCATTAAAAACAACTTAGTTTGACATAAACCTGTGCTGATTTGCATTATTTATATTACCCTCCTATCACTCTTTATTAATTGAGTCTCACATCAGCTGCTCCATTATCATGCTTGGGGTTGATGTCAGGCTCACAGGCCTACAATTACCCAGATCATCCTGTTTACCTTTGTTAATAATTGGGACAACAGTAGCTTTCTTCCAGTCTTCTTGAATGTTCCTGGTGCTTCAGGACTTCTTGAAAAATAACACTAACAGTCCAACAACCTCCTCATGCAGCTCTCTTAGAACTCTTGGGTGCAAGTTATCCAGACAAGTTGATTTTAAAATGTCTAACTTTAGTGTCTCTGGAGGGTGTTAAACAGCAGCTACTAATGTAATCATCACCACATGAGATTATAACATTTTTTCCCCAGATACAAAACAGAAATATTTATTGAACTCTTCTGCATTATTATTTATAAATTTACCATTTCCATCTAATAATGGATAAGTACCATTATCAGGATTCTGGTTGTTCAGGATATATTTTAAAAACTTTGTCCTTAACTCTGCTGGACATAGATTTCTCTTTGTGTCCTTTGCTTCCCTTATCAATTTTCTACAATTCCTAGCTTCTGGGTTATATGCATTTGTGGTGTGTGTGGGTGGTGGTTTGTTTGTGTGGTTTTTGGTTTGTTTGTTTTTTTTTTTTACTGCTGCCTTTACTTCACCTCTAAAGCAGGTGGCTGTGTGTGTTTTGTTTTTGTTTTTTTTTAGCCAGCACAGACTTCTTAATTGTTGGATTGTGGCTTTGGGGCATCTAGTAAGATGTTTTCAACCATTCTAAATTTTCATTCACATTTTTTTCTGATTTAAATGCTTTCTCCCAGCTGATTTGGCTCATAATTTTTTTCAGCTTTGTGAAATTGTCCCTATTAAAGCACCAAGTATATATATTACTGGTCTGGACTTTATTCTGTTTGCACATTATAAATGTGGACAAATCGTGAACACTTTTCCTAAGCGACCATTAACTTCTGGGATCAGTCCCTCTTCATCTGTTAGGAAATTGTCAACTATAATGTGCTGCCAGCTCTAAAATATTATAGTTTTCTAAACAAGACTTCCATAATATGTCACTCAAATTGAAGTCCCCTGTGATCATGCAGTATTTTTCTGTGCATTATAAATAGGTGTGTAGATCTCCATGTGTTTCAAGTTCTAGAACTAGTAGCTATTATCTCCTACCTCTTTTTTATTTATAAAGTAGAAGATGAAGACGCACTGTCCTGCTTTTTCAATATCCTGTCAGGTTCTAAACTTTGAATAAGTTAGTCCAACTGAAGAAATTATTTTTCATCTCAAAAGATGGTATTGCTGTTAAAAGCCATTCAGCACTTTAGCAAACTCTGGCTCCAGGTGTCTCGCTGGTGACTTTCACCATTTTAGCAGTTTGGCTTTCTTTACGGCTTTGGCAGCAAATATGTACAGTGCACCTCTAGCCCCGAAATAGATTATGATCGGCATGATTGATAGTCTATTAGGGGCTCATGTCACAGCAGCATATTCTTTGTCAGTTAGACTATCCTGGTACTTTACGTTGCAAGAAAATGAGGTGGAGTGCTGGATCTATCACTTCTTCGCTACCTGGAATTTTTCTGTAGTTTTGTTGAAGTTGTTTCCAGATTTCAACAGTATTTGCAATAGAGAAGGTCACTTTGGAAATAGGTTTCAGTAAATACAGGATATTTTCTACATCTTTATTCTGATTTTGACTGCTTTGGCTCTAATAGTTCCATCTGTTTTTGTCATGACTTTCTTCACAAATTGTAGCAGGATTGGTCCATTCTTAATAAATAGTTCAACACTATCAACAATGTAGACTGCAGACAATGGATTAGATTTTGTAAAATAAAGGACTGTTTTGCCAACTGTCATGATACTGTTGCGAGTCTCACAATAACTGGTATTTTTATTAGAGCCCAAGTGTATAGAGTCACATGAGTATGGGACAATCTGTTTTCAGTTAAAAAAAAAAAACAAAAACAAAGTTCGTACCTTCCTGACTGCAACAAAACGCCTGGAAATCTGACCCCAATGTATCCTAAAGGTTCCCATCCTAGAAGGCAAATAAGCCAAAAGTATATATTTTTAGATCTTGTGAACTTTTTGTGCCTCAATCATGAGTTTTTTAATTCAAGCAGTGGGTGGATGGTATGGATGTATGTCCATTGCACCTGGGAGCCCCAGTCAAGCTCCCTCCTCCATAGCCCTGTACAAAAACAAAAAAGCGATCCATGCCCCAAAGAACTTGAAATCTATGTATAAGACAAAATAGAAGGATACAGACAGAAGGGAGTATAAGGCAACAGTGTGATGTACTGGTCAGCATGATAGGCAGTGGCCTCAGTACACCAATGGCCTGTTAAGATTTTTTTTTGGTAGGCCTTGCCACAAAGGAGAGTGTTAATGAAGTGTAATAGGGTGGCACCCACCTCTCACAAGTGCCCCCGGTCATGCGTGCGCGTGCCTGCAGTTTTCTCAATTTTTTGGTTCACAGTGCCCCCTGTTGGCTGCTGCTCTTGTCAGGCAGGTCTTCAGTGAGTCACCCGCAATTTGTGTGCAAACAAACAAAACAAACCCCTACGCTGTCCAACTGGGCCTATCTCAACATCTCAGTAGTGACCTGTGGCCCTCCCCGGGCTCAGTCCAACCAACAGGACCTATCTCAGTACCCTAGTTGGCCAGCTTGCACGCAAAGGTTCCTGCTCTGGGGTGGAGCAGCTCACTTCTGGGGCTTCCTCCCTGGAGTTTCTTTACCTGCCCTTTAGTCCTACCCTAACTTTCCAGCTGGTCTATCTCCATTCAGCCCTCTTCCAGGGGGTAACAGGTCCATGTACAGTTCTTCCCTAGGCCTGTCTAAATTCTCTTCTCTCAGGGCACAGCCACTTCCCCAATCCCTATTAAGAGGGAGGGGGACAGAGGACCCAGGCCCACCCACTACTCCAGGTCTCAGTCCATGGACTCTCTGAGTAGCAGCTGCATCCCTTTAACTAACTGCTTTTCTTTGGGCCTGTTCCCAATAGCCTGTCTTAATTGAGTCCTGGCAGCCAGCCAGAAGCTATTCTCTTGCTTCCTCAGTTCCTGCCAGCAACAAGCTGCCTGAGCCCTTGCAGCCAGCCAGGAGCACCTCTTGCTCCCGGTCCCTGGTATTGGACTGAACTCACTCTGGCTGTGCAGCTTCTTTTATATAAGCCTGCTGGGCCCTCATTGGCTGCTCCCTGCAGCCTCTCTGATTGGCTGCTCCCTGCAGCCTCTCTGATTGGCTGCTTGCCCTGCAGTGACTGCAGTGCTTGGAGGACCTCCCCACTGCTCCTTTCCTGTTATGGGTGTGGCAGCACCCTAAGGCCTCCAACAGGGGCCTTTGGGCCTCATTACAGGAAGGATTTAAGGAAGATAATGCTGTAACTTTGTGGATGTGTATAAGGAGCTCCTCCCAAGCATGAGGGGCAGTGAAGATTGCTTGTTTGCAAACTTAGCAGGTGGGTGGGCGATGGAGGCTAGCATCCTGGACAAGATTGTAGATAGGAGTTGATCCTTCAGTAAGGAATGAGATGACAGATAAGGTGGGGGTTGGGCTTGGAAAGTGAAGATAGGCAGCTTATGTTTGATGTAATAGGAAGGGGGAAAACCAGTGGAGGGATTCATAGGAAGGGGGTGACATGGTCAAAGCAATAGGCTAGGAGAGTGATCTTTGTAGAAGCATTGTGAATGGATATGAACAGGGCAACATTGCATTTGTCAAGGCCAAAGAAAGGAACGTGTGACAAGGGCACTCCCTAGCCTAGATCCTAAGTGGTCAAAGCAGCAGCCAGTTAACCCTGACCTACTAGAGAGAGCAAGGGTAATATAATGGGCCACCGGAGAGTTAGCAGTGGGAAACAGCTGGGTGTGAGCTGTCGCTGTGCCCCCAAGTCTGTATATGGAAACGGCTGCTTGTTGCTGTTTGTATTTGTTACTACTGGTTTTTGTTCTGCTTGGACTCTTTATAAGTTTTCATAAACATGTCCCATGGAAGAAGGGATGACAATTAACTGAAAACTGCTTGACTGCTTTATTTTATGGGCTGGGAAATCAGGGTGGTGATGCAGTTCTTGAGATATGGTATAAGAGCTTAGATGAGAATGTTTGTTGTGTGGATGGATAGGAAAGACTTAACTTAAAGATATTGTGTGGAAAGAATCTGCAAGATTTAGATGTAGCTTGAATATGAGGACTTAAAGGTCCAAATCAAAGATGACTCCCTGATTAGGGACCTGAGTTACAGGCAGGAGATGATGTTGTCCACAGTGATTGAGAAAGGAGCAGGGGGAGAACTTGGTCTGGCAGGGGGTGGGAAGGGGGAGGAGGGAGAGCCTGTCATAGCCATGTTAAGTGTGAGCTGACAGACATCTGCACAGAGATAGCTGAGATTTTGGTTTGGACAGAAGGAATAGAAGGGTAGATCTGTGAGTCTTCAGCATAAAGCTAATTGAATTGTTTGCAAATGAAATTACCCCAAGATTGTGGCAGTGAAGAAAAGTAATAGGTAGTTATTGCTGGAAGCAGGACTGGGAGTCCCATGGTCCTGTTGGAGCAAAAAAGAGAGCTGCTGCTCACACTAAATGGTATTAGAATTGAAGTCTGCCTGAAAAAGTTGGAGGAAATCCTAGTATCCACAAACTTTAGTTGAGGGGTAGTTAAATTTGAGCTCTGTGGAAGAGGTGACACAAGGCCTATAGATTTCATGAAGTTTCATCACTGTTGTCAAAATGAATTTACTATGAAAAAGGCTAGAGAACATTTCAGAATTTATACTCCAAAGCCACAAGCTCAAGTTTGTCCAAAACCATCTCTCTCCTCTTTAAAAAAGAGATTAGAGCTGGGTGAAAGATTAGCAACACTTAATAGGTCAGGAATTCATTATATGTGGGGGGTTTCCATTTGACTTCTAATTAAGCTTTCAGTATCACTCACATAGACTCTAAAGAAGGGAATACCACACTCCAGTTGCTTGCTATAGAGATCTAAAACTCCAATATACAAGAAGATTCTGCAGAGGTAGAACTGACAAAAAATCATGACAGATGGTGAAACCCAAGAAAGAGGGTAGGAAAAGAGACCCTCTACAGGAAAGACTGTCAGTGACAGATGTGGTATTGTGAAACAGGAGAGCTCAGATACCTGAAGATTAAGCAGAAAGGACTTACTGGGCATCATCCAAAATGAGGAGTTGAATAATAACTATATTAATAAGGAAATACAGTTCCGTTTTGATTGGTGTAAACATGCATGTGTAATAGCTGAGCTTAATGTTTAAAATATAGAGTAAATTAATGATTGGGGGCATGGAGTAGAGTTGTGGAGTGAGTGATCTTGAGAAATTCAAGAATGGATGCAGAGGAATCTCCATGGATTCTGTGTAAATCTTCCTCACGTAACTCAAAATGTAATAGGTCAGAGTTGAGTTGCCATGTGTGGAGTAGTATGTCTCTGGGCCTGCAAAAGGTAAGTATTCCCAAATATTTGGGAAGGGAGAATACAGGGGGTTGAGGTTCAGCAATCAGATCAGTCATTTCGAGACTGACGTGATTTTTTTTTTTTTTTTTACTTTGGGGTTTAAGATTGGCAATACAAATGGAAATGATACAGAAAGGAGAATGTGGGTGAGTGGAAGCAAAATGGCTGAGGATGGGAAATTGAGTTTTTTTAAAAAAGGAAAAAGATGGAAGTTTCTAAGAAAAAAAAATTATGCTAAATCCCGGCATACAGAATTGTGGGAACAATATACTTCGCAATGGACATTTGCCAAACAGAGGGGCAGCATGTAGATGGCCTCTTCAGAGATATACAGTTTCCTGCAAAAAACCCTTCCAAAACAACAACAAACATTATGGTGGTTTTTTTTTTGTAGTACACCTCTACCCCGATATGATGCTGTCCTTGGGAGCCAAAAAATCTTACTGCGTTATAGGTGAAACCGCGTTATATCGACTTGCTTTGATCCACCGGAGCATGCAACCCCACCCCCGCGGAGCACTGCTTTACCGCGTTATATCTGAATTCGTGTTATATCTGGTCGCGTTATATCGGGGTAGAGGTGTAATAGTAAGTTTTGACAGACTTCTTCTCTGGGTTTGTAAACATCAATAAAGACAATTTTCTTTCTTTCGGTGTAAGAAAATTCTCAAGCAGTACATTTTGGGTAGTATAAATGTTTCTCTAAACTAAGTGATAAGCTCATTTTGTAATGGTTAATATTTTCTTCCTTGCAAGGAAATGAGTTATACGTTTTGTTAAAACACCTAAATAAAACTTTAATTCAAGAATCCTATTTATAGTTGTGTACAGTATACTGGTAATGAGATGGAACTACATGTTAGAGCTCAGTAGCTCTAATCTTAGGGCTGGTCTACAGTGAACATTTAAATTGGTGTATCTACATCTCACAGGACTTGAGAGACTGCACCACTGGATCGCTTCAATGAAGACACTACCGACACCAATGAGTGGGGTTTTCCCACCCGCATAGGTACTCCACCTCGACCTACCACTGCCTACACTGGAGATTAGGTGGGTTTAACTGCATTGTTTGGCGGTGTGAATTTTTGACACCCCGAACAGTATAGGTATACTGACCTAATTTCCTAGTGTAGACCCGATTCTGCCATCACTGTAGTTAATTCACCTCTCTGGGAGGCAGTAGCTAGGTCAGTGGAAGAATTCTTCTGTTGACCTAGCACTGTCTATCCCAGGTGTTAGGTCAGCATTGCTATGTTTCTCAGGTGTGGATTTTTCACACCCCTGAGAGACGTAGCTGTATCGATGTAAGTTTTCAGTGTAGATCAGTCCTAAAACTAGAGGTTCTCTCACTGCTACAAAAAAGTGCTGCAGAGGAGGCTCTTAATATGTTCAAGAGGGAAGGATTCTACCAAGGTGCTTTCTAATCCCCCCCACAAAAGTTGGGGGGGGGGTGCCTGCCCAATATTGGCCATCAAGAAGCAGAATTCCTTCAGAAAATTTGCACTTTTACATACTCTCTCTGGATTCAGTAATTCCTTCCCTTACCCAAAAGGACACATTTCCAGCTCTTGATTTAAAAGGACATTTATTTTCACATATCCAGAAGGCCACCTCGCCTCAAATACCACTTTGACATATGGAAAGGTTTTTGGTACAGGATCCTCCCCCTTTGACCTGTCTGTGGCCCCAGTGCTTTTTACAAAATGCATGTCTGTGGTTGGCACTTACCTATGGTGACAGAGTATTTTTCTAATCTTATTTGAATGATTGGCTTGTCAGCTCTCCCTTGAAGGAGCAGCTCTGTGTAGCCATGTTCCACCTCTGTTCTCTAAGTTCATTTCATGGACTAAAACTAGACCAATGTATAGTGTTTGGTGATATAAGTGCTTTCATCTTCTAAAGCTGAAGCTGAGTCTTTATAAAGCAGATACCTAAGACATCCAGAGCTATGTTCTATGATTTACCTTAATTAGACTGGTCAGTTGGGCCTTTTATGGTTATTCATGGGGGAATTCTGTGCCACAAAATTAAAAATTCTGCACACATTATTTTAAAATTCTGCAAATGTTATTTGACAAAATAACACTATATAATCACACCAGTTTAAATTTAAATTATTTTGGTAATTTATTTCAAAATACCTGTCTGTCTGTCTCTCCCACTCCGGAGTAGAGAGTTAAAGAAACCCCTATAATAACCCAGTTCCTGTTTCTCTGCCACCCCCCTGAGCCCAGCCAAAGGACCAGACGCTCAACCTTCCCCCCCCCCCCCAGACCCAATCTCCATGGCTCCCCCAGCCCAGACACTAACACCCCCCTACCCCCCAGAGGCCAGCTGCATGGACCCCTGGCAGAGACACTCACCCCCTTCCCCACAGAGCCCAGCCATGGCCCACCTCTGGCCCAGGCACTCTTCTCTCTCCCCTCCCTCCCCCCCCACTCCCCCGAGCCCAGCAGCAGGGCTCCCCCAGCCCAGACATAGCCTTTACCCCCCAGAGGCCAGCTGCATGGACCTCTGGACCAGACACCCACACCTCCTACCTCTCAGAGCCTAGCCACATCTTCCCCCAAGCCCAGACACTCACACCCTCTACCCCCCAGAAGCCAGCTGTGGGGGCCCCTAGCCCAGACACTCACCCCCCTCCCCTTCTAGAGTCCAGGGATCCAGAGGGAGAAACAGGCTGATACTGGGTCCTTGGCTTGCACAGAGTTTCCCACGCACTGCCACCTCCTTCCTTCAGAGCATGCTGGGAACTGCAGCTTCTGGGAAGGCTCCAGATCCCTCCTCCTGCCTTGTCTCTTATTTATGAGCTGGGCTCTGCTGGGTCTAGCAGCCCCTAGTGGCAACCAACATCTCCGCAGCCCATTTCTGGGGTGGGGGAAGGAAATTCTGCTCACCCAACTGGCTTTTGTGCCAGTGGCTAGAGCTGGAAAGTTAATTTGGCTTGGAGTTAGCTTTCATGGAGAAGTGCTTTGAGTTCTGCAAGAAACACAGGTTTGGATGTGGCAGTGGAGCCTTTGAAAACAACCTAATTTTTCACATGTGTAGTACAAATTAGCAGGGTGGATTTGATTTAAATCACTAGTCAGGAAGACTCGATTTAATCATGGTCTTCTACATAAAAGTGCATTCTTTTTGGTTGTTACAACCTTAATACATATTCGTCACAACTCAGAGATAGATGTAGGTTTCATTTTTAGAAGGTACACCCTATAGATTTTTAAAGTGATTTATTTTGAAAACTTTTCAGATTAGTTTTACCGCTGTATCAAAAAACAAATGATTGTTTGGTTATTTCATTTACCAAAGGTAATTGAAGCAGATATTTTTGAAGTCACTGGAAGGTGAACTATCTCAAGTTCAACCGGTTAATCATCAATATTTGGAGGATTTTCTTGTCATGCTGTATTAGGAGAAGAACATTACCAGACAGACATTTAAATTTTTATTTAACTAAAACAACATTATGTATTCTGGATTTTTTTCTTCAAGAGCAAACATACTATATTTTAACAAAACAAGCATATGAATTTTTGAATTTAGTTAAACGTTCGAGTTTTTTAAAATTGTTAACTAAAATATTTAAATAAAATATTTTAAAACAATAGACTGTCAGCCAGGTCAACATGAGAAACTTAAAATATTGGCTTCTTCAGCTAACTCAGGTATCTTCACCTTCCTGTTTTGTTCATAATTGGAAAAGGAAAAACAAGCTTTCCTGCTTTTTCGGGTCCCAAATGATTTCTCAATTTGGAATGAATTAGTCCAAAGGAAGAAAATATTCATTCTACACTGGCAAAAGAAACTACTGCAGTTAAAAGTGAGATTCCCTTCAGCAGTCTCTGAATCCAAGTGCTTAAGTGACTTTCTTTAAAACCTCATCAACAAACATATATTTCTTGAACGGTTCACCCTTAGCTCTGAAGTTTATTATAGTTGGTATTATGGAGGGATGATTACTGGATGTCCATGTCATAGGCAACTCCTCTTCTTCAGCAATTAAGGTTTGACCCTGGTAGCGAATATTGAGAATATTTGCAAGAAAATGAGCTGGAGCTAGTGCTTGCCCCCCCCCCTTTTTTTTAAATGCTTGTAATTTAACTCCGTCATTGCATATTTCTCTCTTTAAGATCTCACTCAGTTACTTCCAAATTTCAACAGCATCAGCAGTAAAACAGCTATTTCCCTGCATTTTGTTCAATGCTACAGGAATAGGCTTCAGGGTACTCAGCATGTGTTCAACATTTCTCTTAAGCCCAATGCTGAGAACTGTGGCTGTGACAGTCTCATCTATTTTTTCACGATTTTGTTCACAAACTGTCGTCACATTAGGCCAGTTCTTGATATAGTGCTCAAAACAGTCCACTACTGAGTTCCATTGCATGTCTTCTGGGAGAGTTAGCTTGGTTCCTCCCATTTTTTTTCAGAGCAGCTGCTGCAAAGTGGTTGTTACGGAAGTATTTTGCAATTTCAACAACATTAGCCTTTATTTCTGGAACACTGAAGTCTTTAGCTAAGAGGTGCATCAAATGAGCACTGCAACCGTATGTTACTAGCTTGCGACTCTCTTCTAAATAATTTCTTCTTATCTTGGTTACATTTGCAACTTGTCTGTGACCAAGCTGTGTACTAGACATTTGCATTTTTTTTCAGTTTGTTATAGCTTTTACTGCTACTTCTTGTAAGTATTCTGCTGTGTGTGCATTTCCTGATGTATCAATTGTTTCTGTAACGAAGACATTCCCTTCTTCTGTTGTCACACGGGCACATACAACAGGATCATTGTGGACATTGCTCTGCTCATCAAGACTCAAGTTAACAGTTTCACCCTCTAGACCTTTTGCGCACTGCTCAATTTCTTTTTCATACACTTTTTACCCAGCAATTTGCCTGCAACATCTGCTCTGTTGTGTGGATTGTATCCTGGTCTTAATGACTGAACCATGTTAATGAAGTGTGGGTTCTCAATCAGATAGAAAGGAGAGTTTATTGCATAAACAAACTGGGCAATTTTTTCATCAATTACCTCTTTTTGTAATCTGCTGGTTCTGATCACAAATTTATCTATGGTGGTTTTTGGATGATTGAGATTTTTTTTTTTATTTTGTTACAGTTGATATACTGTAGCTCTGTGACATACATGATGTGTCTGTAACACTATAATTGGCAGATAACTCTGAAACTATAGAAAATGATGGTGATCTTGAAGGTGGAATCCTGTATGTTGAGGATGGATTCTCCTAAACAAAGTAAGTCAATGCAGTTATTTAATTACCATACTGCTCATTTAGTATTACTCATTGCATTCACTTACACTCAGTACTACTTTCAAGGTGAAATTGTAAATGGAAAATCTGCCTATTTCAGCTATTTTTTTATCACAACTGCATCTAAAATGATAGTACCATAGCGTAACAACTACATTTTTTTGTTCAAACATGAAAATTCAAGAAAAGTCTAGAAGGAAGACAGGCAGTCCTTAAAAAAAAGTATGAAATAAAAAAGTTTACCATCCTGAAGATCCTGCATGTTCAGATACGTTCCTTCCATCATCTTCAACGCAGCTTCCTCCTGAGAAGTAACACTTCTCATGATGTTGTTTCGTTCGGGCAAGCAGGCCTTGCATTTCTTTGTTGCACTGTTTGCACTTTGCACGCATGCCTGGGGGATAGCTCTGACGAAGTGGATATTCACCCACGAAAGCTTATGCTCCAATACGTGTTAGTCTATAAGGTGCCACAGGACTCTTTGCCGCTTTTACAGATCCAGACTAACACAGCTACCCTTCTGAGCATTGGCCTGCTAAACCCAGGGTTGTGAGTTCAATCCTTGAGGGGGCCATTTAGGGATCTGGGACAAAAATTGGGGATTGGTCCTGTTTTGAGCCAGGGGTTGGAGTAGATGACCTCCTGAGGTCCCTTCCAACCCTGATATTTTATGATTCACTGAAGAGAGCAGGTGCATCCAAATGAATTCTCCGAGATGTAGGATGGAATTCAGGTTGACTATTTTGAGTTATTTATTAAGAACTGGCCTTTCCAGTTTCCATCACAAAATGGATGAAACTCTCACAGCCAAAATAGTCAACATCTGACTAAAAGGAATTGGAGAAGATGTGCTGAATATACTGAAACGTATTTCCGTGGTCTTGAACAAACTGCAGAAAGATTGATTCTGTATTGCTGATGGACGTATTGGAGCATAAGCTTTCATGGGTGAATATCCACTTCGTCAGATGCATGTCATGAATCCGTCGAAGTGGGTATTCACCCACAAAAGCTTATGCTCCAATACGTGTTAGTCTATAAGGTGCCACAGGACTCTTTGCCGCTTTTACAGATCCAGACTAACACGGCTACCCTTCTGATATATTGCTGATGTCTCTCTTGAAGTTCTTTGCCAAGTTCAAGAGCAATGAAGAAGAATACTCAATGACAAAGTTAAATTGCAGGCAATAAAGAAGTAGATGGATCAAGCACTTAACTGCACTTTCTTGACAATATTCTCAACCCAAAGTACCAAGGTAGATGCTTAAATGCTGAAGAAGGTGCCCCATTGTATTTTCCACTGCATGCATCCAGTGAAGTGAGCTGCAGCTCACAAAAGCTTATGCTCAAATGAATTTGTTAGTCTCTAAGGTGCCACAAGTACTTTTCTTTTTGCGGATACAGACTAACATGGCTACTACTCTGAAACCTGCTTTGACATCGACATCTAATAATCATCCATCAGTCATGCCAACCATACTAAATTTCAGGGCTGGAGGTGAACCATTCAAGCATTACATGTGTGCTGATGATGTTTTAAAGAAATTCACAGTACTGAACTGATGGAAGTCATTAGCTAAAGCTCCTAGACCCAGAGTTTATTAAAGTGATAAACTATCTTTTGACTACAGTTGTCTCTTCTGCAGGCATAGAGAGAATGTTTTCTTCATTTGGACTAACTGGATAAATCAATTTGGATTGAAAAAGCAAGAAAACTTTTCTCCCTTCCAGTCTGTGAATAAAAATGAGGGAGGGGTGAGATCTTACTAATTTTATAAGTTTGAAGGACAGTCTAAATAATTTAGGAGACTGGCTCATTTTCAAGAGACTAAGGTGAGTAAGAACTTACGCTCCAGTCACTTTCATTTAGGCATATTTGAAAACTTTCCCAGGCTGACCTGAAATCCGTTTAATTCACTGACTACAGTTAATCCTTCTGTTTAATAAATCACTTATTAAATTGCCATCAAATGAGCACAGGCAGCCAGACATCCAAGGCTGAGCCTCAGCCATGAAGGGTCTCCAGAGGATGTGGAGAGCAAAAGAAAGTGAAATTATATACAAAAATACAGATTTATCAAACCTGTGTACTTCCAATCCTCTTATATGGATCAGAAACATGGATGTTGCTTAAACAAGACATCAGGATGCTGGAGGCAGTTCATATGCCTTGCCAGCAGTGACTGCTGGGCATAAAGTGGTTTGATTTTAATTGGGATGAATTACTAAGAACTGACCTTGAGAGGATTGTCATCATCAATCACTGCTTGTTGGCACCTTTTTAGTCATATAACCTGCATCGGAGATAAAGTCCCACACACATGGCACCCTGAAGATCAGGGTTGAGGTCAGAAAGGGACGTTGCCTGGCCGTGGACTGGTGGCAGCCACATGGCCATCCATGATTAGCCTGGCTGTACCAGATCAGTAATAACCCTGTGGAGCTTTTAGTTGCTTTAAAATAAAGCCATACAAGGTGGCCATGGACATTCAGCAGTATGGACTCTTGCTGTCCGAGGGTGGTGGTGGTGGTGAATAAATCATATAGTTGTTCTTGTGAAGCACTCTTTTGATAGAGAAGTTTATGTATCCAAAACATTTAAACAAAACAACCCAAATAAAAATAAATTTTTATTTGTTGGGGGTGTGTGTGTGTGTTTAAATTCAGGTTGCCATTCTAATGCAGCTTGACATGAATCACAAGCAAAAAAAAAAGTTAACTAGTAAATACGATATCATTCACCATTTTCTAATGTACTAAAAATGTACAATTAATAAGAATCTGTAAATATTAAGCTATATAACTGCTTAAATAAATGGAGGATAGGTCCATCAGTGGCTATTAGCCAGGATGGGCACGAATGGTGTCCCTAGCCTCTGTTTGCCAGAAGCTGGAAATGAGTGACACGGGATGGATCACTTGATGATTACCTGTTCTGTTCATTCCCTCTGGGGCACCTGGCACTGGCCACTCTTGGAAGATAGCATATTGGGCTAGATAGACCTTTGGTCTGACCCAGTAGGGCCATTCTTATGTTCTTACCTTTTCTTTCCATTTTACTCAACTTTTCCATTTTGTACTTGTAATTTTCTGTTTTGTTTAAATCAAAGCTTTCCACTAGATGATTTCAGTCAATCCACCCTGACTCTGGGGGGAATGCTTTTGTGCTACTTTGGACAGATCAGTTCAGCTATTCCTTCCCTCACATTGTACTACTGCCTTGGGTTCTATGGAAGATGCAGTTGGATAGGGCATGAGTCATCCTTATCACCCCCAAATGGCCCAGACAGTTCTGGTTTCCAGCTTTCCTACAGATGTCATCCCCTCCACCTTTAAACAGTAAGTTCTTCCCTGATCTCTTGACTCGGCAGAATGGCATAGTCCGGCATCCCAACCCAAATGTGCTTCATCTCACGGCTTGGTTCCTATTCTGAAGCCATGCAAACCATTCTTAATATCACAGAAGACTCCAACAAGAAATGTTACTTAGCCAAGTAGAAAGGTTTCTATGTCTGGGTCCAGCCAATTCAGATCTTAGACAGTGGATATTTCTACTATTGTAGACTGTCTTCTTACTCTAAAGACGATGGGCCTTTCCCTTAGCTGGCTACAGGTTCACCTGGTGGCCATCAGTGTATGTCACCTGCCATCAGACAGTTACTCCATCTTTAATGCCAGAAGTTTGTGAAGGGACTGGAGATCAAGCCTGCCCTGTCCTGTTGATGGCCTTCTGTGACAAGATAACTGGTTCTGTGGATGTGTTGTTCCTTGACTTTAGCAAAGCTTTTGACACGGTCTCCCACAGTATTCTTGCCAGCAAGTTAAAGAAGTATGGGCTAGATGAATGGACTATAAGGTGGATAGAAAGCTGGCTAGATTTTCAGGCTCAACGGGTAGTGATCAATGGCTCCATGTCTAGTTGGCAGCCGGTATCAAGTGGAGTGCCCCAAGGGTCGGTCCTGGGGCCGGTTTTGTTCAATATCTTCATAAATGATCTGGAGGATTGTGTGGATTGCACCCTCAGCAAGTTTGCAGATGACGCTAAACTGGGAGGAGAGGTAGATACGCTGGAGGGTAGGGATAGGATACAGAGGGACCTAGACAAATTGGAGGATTGGGCCAAAAGAAATCTGATGAGGTTCAACAAGGACAAGTGCAGAGTCCTGCACTTAGGACGGAAGAATCCAATGCACCGCTACAGACTAAGGACCGAATGGCTCGGCAGCAGTTCTGCAGAAAAGGATCTAGGGGTTACAGTGGACGAGAAGCTGGATATGAGTCAACAGTGTGCCCTTGTTGCCAAGAAGGCCAATGGCATTTTGGGATGTATACGTAGGGGCATTGCCAGCAGATCGAGGGACGTGATCATTCCCCTCTATTCGACACTGGTGAGGCCTCATCTGGAGTACTGTGTCCAGTTTTGGGCCCCACACTACAAGAAGGATGTGGAAAAATTGGAAAGAGTCCAGTGGAGGGCAACAAAAATTATTAGGGGACTGGAACACATGACTTATGAGGAGAGGCTGAGGGAACTGGGATTGTTTAGTCTGCGGAAGAGAAGAATGAGGGGGATTTGATAGCTGCTTTCAACTACCTGAAAGGGGGTTCCAAAGAGGATGGCTCTAGACTGTTCTAAGTGGTAGCAGATGACAGAACGAGGAGTAATGGTCTCAAGCTGCAGTGGGGGAGATTTAGGTTGGATATTAGGAAAAACTTTTTCACTAGGAGGGTGGTGAAACACTGGAATGCGTTACCTAGGGAGATGGTGGAATCTCCTTCCCTAGAAGTTTTTAAGGTCAGGCTTGACAAAGCCCTGGCTGGGATGATTTAATTGGGGATCAGTCCTGCTTTGAGCAGGGGGTTGGACTAGCTGACCTCCTGAGGTCCCTTCCAACCCTGATAATCTATGATTCTATGGGGCTGGAGATCAAGTCAACCGTGGTGAGAGGGGCAGGAGCTGGAGAGCGAGGCCACCCCACACAGAAGTGGCTCCTGTCCTGGGGGCTGGGCCTAGCTCTCTGCTCTTGGCATTGTGACCTTGGGGTCTCATTGTCTCAGGGTTCTTTGTTTAGTCTCCTCTGTGTGAACAAGCATCAGAGGAAGGATGAGGCTCATGAATCTCCATTCTAGGTTCTGGAAGGAAGTGTGCTCTAGTGGTCACAGTTCTCCCTCCCCCTTCCCCCCCTTTCCCTCCAGACTTTTCCAGTTTTCCCCTCAACTCTTCCCCTACGCTTCTAGTTTCAGTCTCCAACCCCTGGGCTCCTCATTCAGTCTCTTCCCCCTACCTATCACCTTTCTCTCCTCTCTTCCCCCCCCCCCCACGTCTTGTCCTCTCTATATCTTAGTGAGGCCACTTCCTGCTCCATGCTGCTTGGGAGCCTGCAGAGAGCTTTGAGAGCACAGAAAAAGTAGTCTCCTTGCTCTCAGTTCTGGCATCCAGCAGGGTGTAGGAGCTGGGAAAAGCAATTGCAGGGAAAGTCCTGCTGGGCCCCTGCATGCTTGGGCTGGAGCATGCTCCATGAACTCTTGGGAGAATTTAGCTGCCAAACTCTAACAAAAGTCTCCAAGGAGGTGGGACCTCAGATTTTTCAAAGGTTTATAATTTGGCAAAATTTGCTTCTTTTTTCTTCCTTTTCCCCCTTCCCATGGGCACAGCAAAAGGCACAATGGCTATCCCCACAAGCAAAATACCAAGTCCCTGTTCCAAAGCTTCTCAACAAAATGATTGTCAGAATTTTTGGGTGATTTTTTTTTTCCTCCCCCGATTTCAGAAACAGCTGAAACATTTTGTGGAAATTTTTCCCAAAAATCAATCTGAGGCAGACAGCTGGTGTGGAAAAACTTCAGCCTAGAAGGTTAAAATATGGCAAAGTTATAAGCAACTAAAACCAAGGTCTTACAATGGGAAATGTTGGGCAACCTTAAGTCTAAGTAGTACTACCTGTTCCACCTACAAATAAATGTCCCTGTTTTGGGGTAACTGCATCTCTGATCTTTAGACATGACAAATCCTGCATCTTGGCATGGGATTAGACTAGATGACCTTTGCAGTCCCTTCTAACCCTCTGATTCTATGACCCACTCCATGGTCTGCTCAAGAGAGACCCCCTTTGGTTTCAGGCCTCTGGCTGTCACCTGTCAGTCACCGGGGACACAGATCCTCTTCCCCCAGACCGAGGATTTAAGCTGCAGTCTCCCTGCAATTCCCAGAAGTTCAAGAAGCAAGTACAGTACTATGTTAAATGTAAACTACCAAAAAAAATCAAGGGAAATCAGGATTTTTCTTCTGCATGGTAGTTTCAAAACTGTATTAAGTCAATGTTGTTAACTTTTGAAAGAACATAACGGTTTGCTGAGCGTTACAAATATTTCAGAGTTATGAGCAACCTCCCTTCCCAAGGAGTTCGTAACTCTGGGGTACATTTTACATTATCTCTGATTTTTTTTTTTTTTTTGGTCCTATTTTAAAACAATCCAAGGTCTAAACACATACTGAGCTTACCTTGAGCCCTTCAGACCCTTCGAGTTGGGTTTGCCCCCTTGGTTACAGGTTCAAGTTGGGTTTTTTAATCAAACCTGAGGTGCTGTAGTCAGCTTATGCTGACACTTTATACAGTTGTGGAGCCTTTGTTTCCCGGGCTTCCTGAAGCAGGTAAAAGAAGTCAATACTCCTTTGATGGAGGAGGAGCAGGGGGCCAAAATTCTGATGGTGGGTGTCTGTATGGCCAGTTTTGGTATTTTGTGTGAATCACGCCCTTGTGATTCCAGGTTCTCCAGGAAGTCCAGCCAGTGAGCCAGGAACACACACATGCATATATAATTTATTGATTGAAAGGTCTGTGGATAGTCTGTGGGTCCATGTCGACTAGTATGTCTCAGTACACTAATCTTTCAAGTTTTCAGGCTTCCAAGGTCTGGCTTACAAAAATGCAGGTAACCTCTATAATGTGGATGCAGTAGTCTCAAAGATATATGCCTTTGTTCATCATGTCTGTCACAAAATGGTCAGAGGATGTGTCCAGTGCCAAGGCTCCTTATGTGGGTGCTGTAATAATGCCATCACTGCTAGAGAAGCTGGCCTTGGCAGTGTGGAAGCAACAGGAGCTGGACCAATACCAGTAAGGGCTGAAAAAAGATTTTTACAGCTGAGTGCTTCCAATTTTAATAAACATCCATCCTAAGGCCTATCCGTTGTCTGCACAAAGAGCAAAGACCAGGTGTACTCCTATCCCATCCCCTGGCCGTAGGTGGGTGAGATATTCCTGTTCTCTGGGGTACCATTAAGTGCAGCACCATCTTTGTCATTTTGTTAGCAAACAACACAGTTTCATCCTGTTGCCTGGCTGGGGAAACTCTCTCTCTCTCTCTCTCCCCATTGTGCATGTGTTCTCCAGTGCTGTAAACAGGGACTGATGCAGCTCTGTGACTTGGGTCTTGTCCCACTCACTGTTAGACCTCCACCCCCGAAGCATCGTGAAGCCACATCATGGGCTGGGTTAACTGCCATTAGGAATTGAAATCCATTAGGGCTCTCCATGCCATAGTGGAATTCTATTCCCACAACTGACTGTCCAGGATCAGCTCTAATGCCTCTGCTATATTACAGATACAGCTAACAAATTCCATCCAAAGGTCTCCACAAAGGGTTCAGAAATTGTCCACAATCTTTCCAGAATCTTGAAACTTGCATGTTAAGGACAGGCCTAAAACATGGCTCATCTGGAAACTGAATTAGGGGGATGGCGAGGAAAAGCAAACACACTGTTCTGAGACATATGTTTAGGATGGGAAATGTCAGTTTTTTCCATTCTCCTAGCATATTCACTTTGCTTTTTTTACAAGCATGTTTTGAGTAGGCATGGTCTTGGGAATGCCTCCGTGCACACAAGAAATACCCTCCAGCTAAGCAGAGATATTGGTGTGGTAACTTTCAGCTAACAGGAACCACTTTGTTGTATCCTCCTGTGACTTTAGGGAGTTATTGAGCAAATTGTGTCTTAAAGCTCGTGTGATAACTTCTAAAGACCTTGGACTGAGTTAAGGAAATGTCATCATTGAATCCCTTCCATGGAAACTAATCATCTGATTCATGCTTTGCAGGGTGAGCCTGGTGTGGGTTTCCTTTCCACTAGCTGAAGCTGCCAAGCTAGCTTATTTTAAAAGAACCCTATGTAATTGCAGAGGGGAGAGGGAGAGTGACTCATTATAAAAATGGAACAAAATAGTAAGCCTGTTATGCTCCATTGCTGTAGAAAATCTTTTCTAAGAAATGCATAGGTTCCATATAAAGCCCCAGAAAAACCAGTCTTTTAATTCACAGAATGTTTTTCACAGAATGTTCTATCCCAGTTGCTGTAAAAACCCCTCAAAGTGCAAGCCATAGGTGACATCGTTCTGGATGCTTTGCTTCAGGATTTGTTGGCCTTAGTTAATAAAAAAGTATCCAGCACATTTAAGGTAGTTTTTATATATATGTACATTTATTAAAACATGTTTTGCAGTTAAAGCTAAGGAAGTATTAAATTTAGTTGTTAATGTAGTGTGAATTGTACTCATTGTTTCTGGTCATCTGTCTTTCAAGTTTTTCAAATTCATAGATCACCTTCTCTCCCACTTCATTTTTATGCATAGATTAGAAAAAGAAAATAAGCTCTTTCTTTTTCAACTCCCAATTGATATCTCACCTGTGAACAAGCTAGTCATTGAACTGAACTAGTTGAATAAACTGGAATAAAGGAATATCATCTCTGCACCTGCAGAAGAGGCTACTGTTGGTCATACTTCAAAAAGCTTTGGTTCCAAGCGGTTAGCCAGTTACTTCTACTAGTTCAGTGGTTTGAATTTCTTTAAATCTTTGGCAGTAAACCTATAAACCTGGCCAGGCGCCTTCGCACCATAACGGATCTTGTGATCATTGGGCGGTTCACTCAAGGTCTGCTGTGCCAAAAATAAAAAACAAAAGGGTTAAACATTTTTAAATAAACAAGTTGTTACCTTTTTATTTAAAATTTTTACTAAAAATTTGCCTTATTATGGTTTTCTGTCATGTTAGATCATGATTCCTACAGAGGACAGCTTCCTTATTTACCAGATCAGTAGTCGGGGTCACCAGTGTTAAGTGTTTGGCTGCGTGTGTGTGTTCTCCCTGTGTGCTGTCCCAGCTCTGCGCAGACAGCCAGCACAGCAGATCTCGAGTGAGCCACCCAATGACCACAAGATCCTTTAAGGTGCAAAGGCACCCAGCCAGGTTTATTGTCGTCAAAGCACAGTAATAGTACCTGGTAGACTATGAGGATACTAACGCATGTATGCCTGTGACAATGGATGCAGCTCAGTGAATGGTGGGACCTTTTTATTCCTCCCTCAGCTGGACAAAGATACTCCCTCTGAGATACGTCTTTATACCCTGATATAAACAAGTTAGTAGTGCCTCTGACAGAGTTACTGCCACCTGATGTGGCTAGTTATAACCCATTACCTTGTACATGTTGGTTTGATCAAAACATCTCTATTACGTATGGTCATCCTGACTTTAACCCCTTTTAAAAGAGAATGTGTTCCTGTTACCTTTAGGGACTGTTTGTATACCATTCTTGGTATGGGGTGTTCTGGTACCACCCTTTGGAAATGTGTTTTTGTGCGTAGCACTTCTTAGGAATGTGTGTGTTTGCAATATCAGCCCTGTTCTTGCCAGATTCGGTAAGCAGGGCCTGCCTGATACCAGGCCTCTAATACAAGGGCTTCTGTCTCTGACGGTCTTGCTACTACAGGGATGAGTGTCCTTGAAACTGGCTGTGCAAGGAGATGATTGCTTTCAAGAGCCCATATAGCATATTAATGGAGCTTACTGCTTTAGGAATCTGTCCACTGCACTGTGATCATTCCATCAGTTCTCTTCCTGCATATCAGGAAAGTACTCAATCTACATGGGTAGTCCTGGATGTCAGGAAGGAGTGGAAAGCCTCTGGTACTTTTATAGTTAAAAATACATATTCTGTTGGCTCAGCATGGCAGGGGTATAGCTCTGGCCATCACTTTAACAGAATATTTGTGTAGACATTGATTGGCATTCCCAAAGAGGAACTTTCTCGGAGAAAGCAAAAGATTTAGAAAGGAGCCAGAGGATACTACTTGCGCTCTTTTGCTTCCCCTGTCTTGAGTCTACAAGACACACAAAGAACTATTAAGCACTGCTGCATGAAACTATTGGTCTCCCCTCCTCCTTTACCCTGTGATTTACTATGGGAAACAGACAATCACATGTGTTCTTGGGTACCAGATATCCCAGGAGAATTGTCCTGTTCCTCTGGATTCAGTAGGCTTCCAAGCATTTTCCTTAGTTTTTCAGCCACTTTCTACATTAGAAATGTATCCACTTGTGTTCTAACAATGATTTGATTGGTTTATCTGGCCTAGATACCTGATTCCCCACTTCACATCTGGTTCTGTTTCTCCCTCTTCCAAGTCCACGTAGTCCTTTGCCCCACCGTGCAGCATGTATCCTTAGGGTTGTGAGGTTTTAAGAGGAAGGTGAATTGGTCAAAACTGATGCCATACACAGCAGTCTTAACAAACAAGTGTACCACTTTTCAAAGTTCTTGCTGATTGGGGACATCGAGATAATCGGTCACTCAGTTTCTAGCATCTGTATTATATAATAGACAAACATTTCTGTTATATTTCTCAAGCCCCGTTTGTTTGTTTGTTTTCTAGCTATGGCAGCCATTCGGAAAAAGCTGGTTATAGTGGGTGATGGTGCCTGTGGAAAGACCTGTCTGCTGATTGTATTTAGCAAAGACCAGTTCCCTGAAGTTTATGTTCCCACAGTGTTTGAAAATTATGTAGCAGATATTGAAGTGGATGGAAAGCAGGTAGGTACACATTTCTGCAACAGTTAAACATCACCTGTGTATGTGAAACCTCTAGAGAGATGTATGTCCTTATAGGACCTAAAACGTGTTTGCAACACGTTTGGGGAGAAAGATGTCTTATGAGTGGTGATGTGCCTATAGCTGGCTTTTCTTTAAATGTCAGCAAAATCCCACCAGCTGTCTTTGAGTTGAGAAGGTTATAAAAAATGCAGTTGTCCAGGGTATGATCTTGTTGCAGTAACTTATTTTTCTGGCAGTGGTGGGTGGAATAATGCAAGGATGTCGTCTTGTGAAGAGAAGAGAGTGGGTGGCAGCATTTCTGGATAGGTTAGCTGGTTCACTATTTTAGCAGTTCCACTGGTCATAATTTTGCAAACATTATGGTTCCTCTTCATGGGCCTCTATATATATTTCCACTTGTGGGAGTTACCTTTTGGGGTAAGTTTGCAAAACAATGTCTGGGGTTTAGCATGCGAGTGCCTTCTGGCAGCACTGACATCAGCCACCCTAGTCTCCATCAAACAGAATGCATCCTCTAGCTGCCTCTGCTCCTTCTCCATCACCACCAGTAGTGAGAGGGGCCCTCTCTGGTGTCCAAGTTGACTAAGACAACTTTGATAAATAGCTAATAAGGATAGTCTAATTAAGAAGCTCAGAAAATAATTTTAAGTATGCCTCCCGAGCTTTTACCTCTGGGCCCTAAGGCTCTCCCAAGCAAGGGCAAACGTGCCTGGCCCTGATCCCAAAATGGGGTTTCAAAAGGTGTGCCTCTTTCCAGACCACAATCTGATATGCATGTACATTGCCATCTGTGTCTGGGCAACACATCTCAGTGTGTGATAAGTGGCACTTTCACTTCTGGAACCAACAGGGGTAGATCTCAGGCCCACCTGGCTGCCTAAAGCCTTCAACCAAAGCAACATAGGGCCCTGTTCTGGCACTTAGACCAGACAGAACCAGATTCAGTGCCGAGGTCTTTACCTGTGTCACCCAAGAACACTATTTCCTCAGCTCCAGAACCACCCACCATAAAGGTCTTGACACAGGATCCCTCTAGCCCCAGTGGCTGCAGTCAAAGCCATCAAGCCTCAGCTGGCACCAACACAGGAGGCTTCCTCCTGCACACCAAGCATTCAGTAATCTAAGCTGGTTATGCTGCCAGCGGCACCAACTACACGGAACCCCTTCTCCAGCTCAGGCAGATTTCTGCTCCAGGCTCATGCACAGACCATCTCTGCATTGGAAAAGGAGTGCCACCAGTGCAAAAGGACAGAGAAAACACGTTATCGAGGAGGGAGGACATAGAAAGAACAAATAGCACCTTCTGTTCTAACACAGGTCCCCAGTGAGAGAGCGTGTGCAAAAGAACAGCCCCCAGCATCAGCCAGAACAGCAAGGCCATCTTCCAGCGCCAGATACATTCATGCCTGTGCCCTGAAGAATATTGCTACTGAGGATTCCTTGAATGCTGTCAATACTTGCTAGTCAGAGATCTGGCCCACCAGTTAGAATCCTAGCCTCTCCAATGCATTATTCCTCATCCAGCCCAAAATCTTCAGCTAGCCCCTGGCTGGGTTTATTCCACTCTAAGGTTGACATGGAGCACCTTTGAATTGGAGAGTCCCTTTTGGCAACCTCGCACTGGGACTCGTGACCATTCACTTCCCCACAGGCATGGGGTCCTGAGAAGACTTTATACAAGGCTTGCTTCAGTTAATAATGTGGCCCTCTATGCAGGATTCAGTGAAGACCTTGTTGAATGAAGCAATATTTCAACTTTCCAGGTCACTATAGTATACAACTCCAGAAGGGTTTCCATTGATTCCAGCAACAATGGCCATCACCAGCACTAATGCTATCAGCACCAGGTCCTTGGCATCTATCTGACTACCACTCCCTGATGCTCAAGATCATAAGATGGGCCAGTTGATTGGGATGGCGATGATCCACAGGAACCAGATAAGTCCCCTATTGGGAATATTACAGATGCCACTTCCCTAGACAATCGGATTGGAACAGCCACGTGCCCACTGACAAATACAAACAGTTCCTGAAACTTTTAGGTATGATGGTTTGTATGCTTCAGTTATAGCCTGGGATCACAGCACCAGAAACATTCCTTATTTGACATTTTACAAAGAGATAACTGCCTGACTTCCCAATAGTGGTCTGTTGAACACAGTCAAGGATATGGCTTTCATCTGTCTCCTCTGCCACCTGTTGTAAAGAAAGTAGATAGGATGTACCCCATCCCCTCCAAAGGTCACCAGTTTCTGCAGCAGCACTTGCTTGCCAACTCCCTGGTAGTGTCTGCTGCTCAGGAAAGATGTTGAGGGGCTAGAGCTGCTCATTCAGTCCACATGAGTACAAAAGGATCCTTTTGGATGAAGGTCCTATTCGTTGGGAATCTCTGGGCCTCAGAGTGGTGAATTACCAACCCATAATGGTGGGGTACAGCTACACCATATGGTATACAATGAACCCCATTTTGGACTCTCCCCAAAGAACAAAAAGAAGCAGACAGAATCCTGGTCAAGTGAGGGCTGGATGTTGGCTCTGCATTCTTTGGGGGCAGCATATTATGCTACAGATACAGGTGCCAGGAAAATGGAGATTTCTGTGAGTGTGAGTGAGTGCATGTGTCCTAGCTTAGATATTCAGGGCTAATGCTGTAGTCTAAGTAAAATTGAGGATCTGCCCTTCAAGAAAAGCTGCATATTTTTAGTGACAAATGGATTAGATACTAGGGAAGATCAAGACAACCATAGCCATAGCTCATTCACTAGGTGTCTTCCAAAGAAGGTTCTCATGCCATGCTTTCTGTGACTAGAGACCGATCCCAGCTTATCCTCAAGATATGTAGCACCAAAGACGATACCAGCCACCTTCCAAACCAAATACTGAGAAATTCCAGTAACACAGTACCAGGATTTCTCATCATACCCCTTTGCAGCATGTAGCATCTGCCTCAAAACAGTGGATCTGAGGGTAGTTTCAAGAGACAAATACCACTCTAACAGCATCTCTTCAGATCTCTGTACCCATCTCCTCTCTTTGGAATTTGTCTCCTCCTCCTGTAGTGGTTGCTACTCCCTTACTTTTGGTCATTGGGTATTGGACACCAATCTGCAATCTTGGCAGTCTATCCAGTTCTGCACTTCATCCCTTCACCATTGTCTCCTTCCTTCCTCTTTTGGGACCAGTCTCATGAGGGAATCTTCTTATATGAACTGGTATCCCTCCTTGCAAAGGGAGAATAAAATCCCACTTGAATATCGAGGGAATGGATACTATTCTTATTGCATGATATCCAAGAAGGCAGGTAATCTTAAATCCATCCTAGTATGAAGGAACCTGAACAAGTACACTCGCACCTTCAAGTTCAGGATACCCATCTTGAGAGAGAGCGCATCTCATCCCTATCCCATGGAGACTGGTACATAACCCTTGATTTAAAGGAGACATGATACGTGATTCTAGATACTTTCACGTTTCATCAGGAAGAGCCACATCAAATACCTGAGGGGTTCTACATGGGAATTAACTATCCAGTTCAAAATTTTCTCTTTCGGCCTGTCTATAAGCCCCTGGTTATTCGTGTCTAGCAGTGCTGGCCGCCTATCTCAGATGAAGGGGTGTTTATGTATACCAGCACCTGAATGATTGACTAGTAAATGCAAAACCACAGCAAGAACTGGCATTTTGAATATACATGCAACTTGCTCTCTTCTCTAGTACCCCAAATAATCCATGAGAAATTCACAGTCCAACCCATCCATCTTATTGGGGCATTCCTGGATTCAATCCAGGCCAGAGCTTTCCTCTGAGGACAGGTTCCTCAAGATCCAGCAAGCCCTGATCACACTCAGTGCCCAGCCAAATCAGTTGACACAGTTCATTTGAGCCTTTTAAGCCCTATGGCCTCTTTAGCATACGTGACCCCTCAAGCTCACTTTCATATGAGACCCCTGCAATATTGGGTCATAGAACACCACATTCTAAACGTGCAGTTTACAGAGGAAACTTCAGAGGGGTAGCCGTGTTAGTTTGTATCAGTAAAAACGAGGAGTCCTTGTGGCACCTTAGAGACTAACACATTTATTTGAGCATAAGCTTTTGTGGGATATAACCCATTTCATCTGATTGCTTCTGATGAAGTGGGTTATATCCCACAAAAGCTTATGCCCAAATAAATGTGTTAGTCTCTAAGGTGCCACAAGGACTCCTCATTGTTTTTAGAGGAAACTTGTGATCACTTCTGAAGTCCTGCAATAGCTTTCCTGGTTGGGGCCAGGAAAAAAAATCTTTGTAGGGTGTACAGTCCATCACTTCTGCTCTCACATCCACATTCACCACTGACCCCTCCGCCTCATCCCCGATGGAAGTCTTGGTTGTGCCCAAAGTTCATGACTTGTGGTATGCCTGAGAATCCAAATGCCACACCAGTGTTTTCAGGCCAGTGTGATGGGCCCTTAGGGAAACTGATATTGGTTAATAATGGACAACAGCACAACCAGGTTCTCCATCATTAAGTAGAGCAAAGAAACTAGATGTGGTGTACAAAGCACCAGATCCATCTGGTTGGTTGAGGAAGAAAATGTGCAAGCAGACTTGTTGAGCAGCAAGATGCCGAATCTATATGAATGATCTCTAAAAATGTCAGTGGTCAGAAAATTTTATCAAATGGGGCCACCCAAAAATTATACCGTTTCACATCAAGGCAAAATACCACGCATCAATTCTGCTGCACCAGAGCAGGAAGAGGCAATACCTCTCTCAGATAAATTTCTTCTGAAGTGGGACCTGTCTCTCCCCTGCACCTGTGATCCCGGGGTCATTAGAATCACAGTGACTGTCTGCTTTTGATTTTTCCTAACCTGTGACCATCCCAATGCTGGTACACCAATTCCTGGACCTCTCTAGGTAGCCACCCTAACCTGCTTGTCTCTGTCTCTAAACCACTTGTCTCAGTGTAGAATACTGCACCCAAATCCCGAGATGCTACATCTCACAGCATGGAGGACAGCCTGGTTAACTAGGGTGGATCACACCTGTTCTTAAATTGCAATCCATCATTCTCATGTCTAGAAAGAGCTCCACTCTCAAATACTACAAACAAAAATGAAAAGATTTTGCATCTAGACCAATGACAAGATTATGCCTCCATCCCAAGTTGGGGTTTTTGCAGATCTGGGTTACTTATTGCATCTTGTAACCCAAGGTCTGGCCTGTTGGGTGCATTTCTTAAGGTTCATGTGGCAGCCATTTCTGCTATTAGCACCATGTCAGAGGCAGACCAATTTTTCCCTCCACCCCAGTCTCCAGATTTCTAAAGGCTTGACTAATGCTTTTCCCCCAACCAAGGAGTGTCCTTCCTCTTGGGATTTAAATCGTGTACTAATTCCTCCTCTTTTCTCCTCCCCCCCCTCCCCTCCCCCATTTTTGAACTTCCTAGATCAGCTTCTTTAAAACATCTTATTTCTAAATACAGCTTTCCTTATTGCCTTCACCTCTGCAAGGAGGGTAAGTGTACTCCAGGCACAGTGACTACACCACCTTACACCATGGCTCAAAGATGGTTATAAGGCCCCATCACGCCTAAGGCGATGGCCAGTTACCGGTAGATCAGCGCTGTTGTGATCAATGCACTGGCATCGATTTAGTAGGTCTGGCAAAGACCCGTTACATCGATGGCAGAGCGATATCCTGTCAACTCTGGTACTCCAGTTCCCCGAGAAGAGTAAGGCAAGTAGATGGGGTTGTCAACTTTCTAATCGCACAAAACCGAATACCCTTGCCCCACCCCCTGCTCACTACATTTCCCCTCCCTCAGTGGCTTGCTGTCCCCTACCCTCACTCACTTTCACTGGGCTGGGGTTGGGGAGTGGGAGGGGGTGAAGGCTCTAACTGGAGGATGCTGGCTCCGGGGTGGGACTGGCGATGAGGGGTTCAGGGTGTGGGAGGGGGCTCTGCTGGGGTAGAGGATTGAGGTGTGTGTGTGGGGGGGGCCTCCATGTGGGGGTGCAGGCTCTGGGGGGGGCCTGGGGACAAGGGGTTTGGGGTGCAGCAGGGGCTCTGGGTTTGGCGGGCTCAGTGTTGGGGTTCAGGCTTACCTCAGGCAGCTTACCCAGCAGGGCTAAGGTAAGCTCCCTGCCTGTCCTGGCACCACACTGCACCCCAAAGTGGCCAGCAGATCCCGCTCCTAGGCGATGGGGCTAGGAGGCTCTGTGTGCTGCCTCCCCCCACACAGGTGCCACCCCCCACCTTCTGCCCGCAGGCACCCCCCTACCCCCCGCAGCTCCCATTGTCCACGTTTTCTGGCCAGTGGGAGTGTGGAGCAGGTGCTTGGGGCAGGCGCAGCACACAGAGCCCCATGGCCCCCCTACCTAGAACCTGGACCTGCTGGCTGCTTCCAGGGCACAGCATGGTGCCAGGACAGGTAGGGACTAGCCTGCCTTAGACCTGCAACACTGGCGACCAGACTTTTAATGGCCCGATCGGCAGTGCTGACCGGAGCTGTCAGGGTCCCTTTTTTCAACCAGATGTTTCGGTCGAAAACTGCGTGCCTGGCAACCCTAAAATTAGGTGGGCGGCGTCTCCCATTGACACAGCACTGGGTAGACACCGCGGTGAGTCAGCCTAAGTTGTGTCAACTTCAGTTACATTTATTCATGTAACTGAAGTAGTATAACTTAGGTCAACTTACTGTGGTAGTGTAGATAAGGCCTAAGCTGGTGTCTGACTTGCACCTCAATCAATACATTTCCCTTGCTGTCTTCTTCCTAAAATGCCATTCCCATCCCACGGAAACACACTTGCACACTGTGTTAAAAGAACTCCTTGGGTTTACCTCAACAGTACAAAATCTATTAAGACAAACTCTGTTTATAGTTCATGAGGGAGACTCCCCTTGGCATCTACCTCTAGACAGATTGTCCCAGTGAATTAAGAGATGCATAGAATTGTTAAATCATAACTAAAGTACCTGTATCTACAGTCTTAAGAAATTCTGCTGGAGCCACTGCTACAGCTATCGCTTCTTTCAGGCACATTCTTGTTGGAGAGAAAGAGGAGCAGCATGGAGTTCAGTGCATACTTTAACCAGGCATTTTTCTTTTGAAATTAAACTGCAATGCGAAATTGGGTAGGACAGTGCTACAGTCCACGTTTATTAGAGCGCTCCTCGCCTGCCTTCTTCCTAAGGGAATGTGACGCTCTGTACCTCGGGGGAACACCTAGCACCCTCATGTTCATCCTTGTGAAATGATTGTGTAGTATCCAATGCAAAGTCTGTCATGTCTGGTATCTTCGGAAGGCTCATGATGCACTGAGCATTGTTGTTACATGAAATTATAACCTATAACTACACACAGTAATGTTATGAGGCTGAAAATGTATCCTCATGGCTTAAAATAAGCCTAGGCAAAAACTCTCCAAGAGCAGAGAGGCAGTTCACACCTCATCAGGGCAGGTATGGGACAAGCCCAGCCTCACAGGAACAAAGGATGCTGGCCTATGAAGTAACAAAAGGATCTGTTGAACTCTCGAGTGAGTTATCTCCCTCCTTTCGCCAGTTTGGGATTGCGATGAAGTAATGCTCACCTGACTCTGAAGGGGGGCGCAAAGCCAAGAGGGAAGAAAGAATATGATAAAAGGGAGAGACGTTTGCCATGCTCTTCCTCTCTCTTCCACCTACATCTACAGACACCACACCAAGTGACTGAAACACTGATCAAAGGGGAGAGCCTGGCTGATGAGCAACCAGCCAGCCTGTGGTGAGAAGCATCTAAGTTTGTAAGGGCATTGAGAGTGTTAAGATCGGCTTAGAATGCATTTTGCTTTTATTTCATTTGACCAAATCTGACTTGTTATGCTTTGACTTATAATCACTTAAAATTTATATTTGCAGTTAATAAATGTTCGTTTTTTTACCTGAAGCAGTGCGTTTGGTTTGAAGCATGTCAGAAACTCCCCTTGGGATAACAAGCCTGGATGAATTTCTTTGTTAAATTGACAAACTCATATAAGCTTGCAGCATCCAGCGGGCATAACTGGACACTGCAAGATGGAGGTTCCTAGGGTTGTGTCTGGGACTGGAGATATTGGCTAGTGTCATTCGGTTGCACAATCCAGGGAGCAGCTTACGTGTCAGAGGCTGTTCGTGAACAGCCCAGGAGTGGAGGTTCTCACAGCAGAGCAAAGTAAGGCTGGCTCACAGAGGCAGGGTTTGGAGCGACCTAGCAGATTACCGGTCCAGATAATACCAGAGGGGAACGTCACAGGGAACACTACTCACTAGTGTCCCACAGGTGGGAATGCACAGATGCCCTCAAAGGAGAGAAGGAGCTGAGGTAGCAAAAAGGGATGCACTGTTATATAGACTAGAGCGGCTCCTTCAGCACCACACAAAGGCACTCATGCACCCACCCCCCCAGCAGACGCTGCTTTAGAAGAGGGTTCCGGGTGTTGTCCACCAGGAGCCTGCTCCCACAAATGTGAATGCACAAAGGGGACACACAGAACAAGTTACTGGTAAGTAACTTCTCATTTTGAACCCAGTTCTGCCCTCTGTTACATTAGTGCAAACTTCCTGGAAATCTATGGCAGATGCACCCTATAATTGAGAGTAGCATTTGAGCTGTTTTCATAAGTTAAACAATTGACAGTTGCTTGGCATTCAAGCATATTGATGTTTGGAGTCCAGTTGCTGCCTGTCTCACTTAATCAGAGCTGCTTGAAAAGTTTCTCAATGGTTTTTTTTGTATGTTTTGGGTTCATCCATTTAGTATTTGCCATTTTTACAAATTTATTATTGTAGGTACTTAGTATAGCTTGTAGTTTTCTAGTTTTTTTTTTTTCCTCCAAAAAAATTCTGTGGTGTAGTTCTCCTAGTTCTGCCCCAAATTGAGATCTTAAAAGATGACCTCATTTATTCATCCCTTAGGAATAATGGGTGTTGCACACAAGAAAGAGCAGCAAATTACAGGTTTAAGTTTCTACTATCGTGGTGGAAGTTCAGTAAAACTACACGGAAATGAGTGGCCCTGTGACATTTTTCTCTCTTAGTTGGGGTGTGGGGTGAATTTTTTAATCTGACCAAGTTTCTGAATAGCAAGTGCATGTATATTCCTGTTTTACTGAAAATGTGACCTCTTAGATCGTTTACAGAGTAGTTTCCCAGCCTCAGAGAACTATTTTTAGGCTATTATATCCCTTCAGTTGATCCATCTTGCTTTTCTTTCTGGTAGCTCCCACTCTTCAGAAGTGTAGGGATGACCACTGATTATAATGGAAAATCTTGTCGATGTGTTAAATTGATTTTTGGACGCAGGGAATAGACAACACCTCATTTTCCATTTGTGAAAGTGGAGTACACTCTGTTCCCTCCTGTTGAGTCATGTTCACTGAAATCCACTCTCTAGTTTGCTTGGACTACTCACACTTGAATCAGATTTCCCCTTCATGATTTTAGCTAACTGCCTTAATTCTTTTCCGTAGGTTGAGTTGGCCCTGTGGGATACTGCAGGACAAGAAGATTATGATCGACTTAGGCCTCTGTCATATCCAGACACCGATGTTATACTTATGTGTTTTTCAATTGATAGTCCTGATAGTTTAGGTAAGTGAGACTTGAATCCAAACCATGTTTCCTGTATCCCTAGGAGACTGTGTTGTGGAGCCTTTAATTCATTTATCCATGGTTTAATATTGAGTGGCAATTCTGGTTTCTACTAACCACACTTTTATATACATTGCAATGGTAGCGTCAATATTTTGTGTAATGAATCTTTGTTCTTCGAGTAGTATCCCTGTGGGTGCTCCACTTCTGGTGCATGTGCACCCCATTTGCCTTTGATCAGAGACTTTCAGTAGCAGTGCCCATTCAACCAATGCATGCGCCCTACACCTCCTTGTGCTTCCTGCTGAGGATATATAGGGTTGTGCAGGCAAACTGCCCTCAATGCCTTCTCAATCGCCTCCAACTGAGACGGAACATCTAGCATGCCTACTTTATTGTTTGGTTAAGTTTGCCATTTTTATTTCTAGTTTAGCCTTTTATTGAAGTTTAGCTTATTTAGTATCAGAGGGGTAGCCATGTTTTTGTAAGGTGACTCCCTTCTGTTCATGTGTCAGTATTTTTATGCCTGTATCTGTAATTTTCACTCCATGCATCTGAAGAAGTGGGGTTTTTTACCCACGAAAGCTTATGCCCAAATAAATCTATTAGTCTTTAAGGTGTCACCAGACTCCTCGTAGTTTAATTAGTGTAGTTTTCCATTTCTATTTCATTTATTTTTGAGGGTCTTTATTTCCCTCACACACCCCCTAGGAGTCCTTTTCCTCCATTGTGGGGGTACGCCAGGATAACCAAACGCTGCCTCACTTGCTGGGACGCTATTCCCGTTAAAAATTGACATTCCAAGTGCAGTCACTGCTCAGAGGAAATGTGCATCCCTGAGAATTGCAATTTTTGTGCAACCTTTAAGAGCAAGGGTAGAAAAAACAGGAGATAAAACTTGAACTCCTCATAGAATCATAGAATATTAGGGTTGGAAGGGACCTCAGGAGGTCATCTAGTCCAACCCCCTGCTCAAAGCAGGACCGATCCCCAATTAAATCATCCCAGCTAGGGCTTTGTCAAGCCTGACCTTAAAAACTTCTAGGGAAGGAGATTCCACCATCTCCCTAGGTAACGCATTCCAGTGTTTCACCACCCTCCTAGTGAAAAAGTTTTTCCTAATATCCAACCTAAATCTCCCCCACTGCAGCTTGAGACCATTACTCCTTGTTCTGTCACCTGCTACCACTGAGAACAGTCTAGAGCCATCCTCTTTGGAACCCCCTTTCAGGTAGTTGAAAGCAGCTATCAAATCCCCCCTCATTCTTCTCTTCTGCAGACTAAACAATCCCAGTTCCCTCAGCCTCTCCTCATAAGTCATGTGTTCCAGACCCCTAATCATTTTTGTTGCCCTTCACTGGACTCTCTTCAATTTATCCACATCCTTCTTGTAGTGTGGGGCCCAAAACTGGACACAGTACTCCAGATGAGGCCTCACCAATGTCGAATAGAGGGGGAAGATCACGTCCCTCGATCTGCTGGCAATGCCCCTTCTTATACATCCCAAAATGCCATTGGCCTTCTTGGCAATAACGGCACACTGTTGACTCATATCCAACTTCTCGTTCACTGTAACCCCTAGGTCCTTTTCTGCAGAACTGCTGCTGAGCCATTCGGTCCCTAGTCTGTAGCGGTGCATGGGATTCTTCTGTCCTAAGTGCGGGACTCTGCACTTGTCCTTGTTGAACCTCATCAGATTTCTTTTGGCCCAATCCTCCAATTTGTCTAGGTCCCTCTGTATCCTATCCCTACCCTCCAGCTTATCTACCACTCCTCCCAGTTTAGTGTCCTCTGCAAACTTGCTGAGGGTGCAATCCACGCCATCCTCCAGGTCATTTATGAAGATATTGAACAAAACCGACCCCGGGGCACTCCACTTGATACCGGCTGCCAACTAGACATGGAGCCATTGATCACTACCCGTTGAGCCCGACAATCTAGCCAGCTTTCTATCCACCTTTATAGTCCATTCATCCAGCCCATACTTCTTTAACTTGCTGGCAAGAATACTGTGGGAGACAGTGTCAAAAGCTTTGCTAAAGTCAAGGAACAACATGTCCACTGCTTTCCCTTCATCCACAGAGCCAGTTATCTCGTCATAGAAGGCAATTAGATTAGTCAGGCTTGACTTGCCCTTTTGAATCCACGCTGACTGTTCCTGATCACTTCCTCTCCTCTAGGTGCTTCAGAATTGATTCCTTGAGGACCTGCTCCATGATTTTTCCAGGGACTGAGGTGAGGCTGACTGGCCTGTAGTTCCCAGGATCCTCCTCCTTCCCTTTTTTAAAGATGGGCACTACATTAGCCTTTTTCCAGTCATCTGGGACCTCCCCTGATCGCCATGAGTTTTCAAAGATAATGGCCAATGGCTCTGCAATCACATCCGCCAACTCCTTTAGCACTCTCGGATGCAACACGTCCGGCCCCATGGACTTGTGCACGTCCAGCTTTTCTGAATAGTCCCGCACCACTTCTTTCTCCACAGAGGGCTGGTTACCTTCTCCCCATGCTGTGCTGCCCAGTGCAGGAGTCTGGGAGCTGACCTTGTTCGTGAAGACGGAGGCAAAAGAAGCATCAAGTACATTAGTTTTTTTCACATCCTCTGTCACTAGGTTGCCTCCCTCAATCAGGGGCTCATGCTTTCCTTGACTTTCTTGTTGCTAACATACCTGAAGAAACCCTTCTTGTTACTCTTAACATCTCTTGCTAGCTGCAACTCCAGGTGTGATTTGGCCTTCCTGATTTCACTCCTGCATCCCCGAGCAATATTTTTATACTCTTCCCTGGTCATTTGTCCAATCTTCCACTTCTTGTAAGCTTCTTTTTTGTATTTAAGAGCAGCAAGGATTTCACTGTTAAGCCAAGATGATTGCCTGCCATATTTACTGTTCTTTCTACACATCGGGATGGTTTGTCCCTGTAACCTCAATAAGGGTTCTTTAAACTACAGCCAGATCTCCTGGACTCCTTTCCCCCTCATGTTATTCTCCCAGGGGATCTTGCCCATCAGTTCCCTCAGGGAGTCAAAGTCTGCTTTTCTGAAGTCCAGGGTCTGTATTCTGCTGCTTTCCTTTCTTCCTTGTGTTAAGATCCTGAACTCGACCATTTCATGGTCACTGCCTCCCAGGTTCCCATCCACTTTTGCTTCCCCTACTAATTCTTCCTGGTTTGTGAGTAGCAGGTCAAGAAGAGCTTGGTTCCTCCAGCACTTGCACCAGGAAATTGTCCCCTACATTTTCCAAAAACTTCCTGGATTGCCTGTGTACCGCTGTATTGCTCTCCCAGCAGATATCAGGGTGATTGAAGTCTCCCATGAGAACCAGGGCCTGCGATCTAGTAACTTCTGCGAGTTGCCGGAAGAAAGCCTCATCCACCTCATCTCCCTGGTCTGGTGGTCTATAGTAGACTCCCACCACGACATCACCCTTGTTGCTCACACTTCTAAACTTAATCCAGAGACACTCAGGTTTTTCTGCAGTTTCATACTTGAGCTCTGAGCAGTCATACTGCTCTCTTACATACAATGCAACTCCCCCACCTTTTCTGCCCTTCCTATCCTTCCTGAACAGCTTATATCCATCCATGACAGTACTCCAGTCATGTGAGTTATCCCACCAAGTCTCTGTTATTCCAATCACATCATAATTCCTTGACTGTGTCAGGACTTCCAGTTCTCCCTACTTGTTTCCCAGGCTTCGTGCATTTGTATATAGGCACTTGAGATAACCTGCTGATCGCTCCTCTTTCTCAGTATGAGGCAGGAGCCCTCCCCTCTTGCGCTCTCCTGCTCGTGCCTCCTCCCGGTATCCCACTTCCCCACTTACCTCAGGGCTTAGGTCTCCTTCCCCCGGTGAACCTAGTTTAAAGCCCTCCTCACTAGGTTAGCCAGCCTGCTTGCGAAGATGCTCTTCCCTCTCTTCGTTAGGTGGAGCCCGTCTCTGCCTAGCACTCCTTCTTGGAACACCATCCCATGGTCAAAGAATCCAAAGCCTTCTCTCCAACACCACCTGCGTAGCCATTCGTTGACTTCCACGATTCGACGGTCTCTACCCAGGCCTTTTCCTTCCACGGGGAGGATGGACGAGAACACCATTTGCACCTCAAACTCCTTTATCCTTCTTCCCAGAGCCACGTAGTCCAAGTGATCCGCTCAAGGTCATTCTTGGCAGTATCATTGGTGCTCACGTGAAGAAGCAGGAAGGGTTAGCGATCTGAGGGCTTGATGAGTCTCGGCAGTCTCTCAGTCACATCACGAATCTTAGCTCCTGGCAAGCAGCAGACTTCTCGGTTTTCCCGTCGGGGCGGCAGATAGATGACTCAGTCCCCCTGAGGAGAGAGTCCCCGACCACCACCACCCGCCTCCTTCTCTTGGGAGCGGTGGTTGTGGAACCCCCAACCTTAGGACAGTGCATCCCATGCCTTCCAATCGACAGAGTCTCCTTCTGCTCCCTTCCCTCAGGCGTATCATCTGGTCCACTCTCCACATTAGTACCTGTGGAGAGAACATGAAAATGGTTACTTACTTGTATCTGCCCTGCTGGTACATGGACGTTCCCCTTTTTTCTTCTGGAGGTCACATGATGCCAAATTTCTTCACCATCCTTCTGTCCCCGATGTGCAGCCTGCTCTGAATCTTCAGAACCTTGTGCCCGTAGAAGCCTATCCTGACATCAGTCCAGGAAATCTTCAGTTTCTCTTATGCAACGTAGGGTCAATACCTGTTGCTCCAGACCTTGAACCTTCTCTTCCAGTATGGAGACCAGCTTGCACTTTGTACAGACAATGTCGCATCTGTCCTGTGGAAGAAAGACAAACATAGCACATCCAGTGCATGATGGAGTGCTGTCTTCTTCCTGCCCTGGATCCAGGTCAGTGCAACCCCTATACATCAGCCTGCAAGTGAGTATAGTGCTTTGTCTACTCAGCACCACTTTCACCCAGATCTGCAAAAAAAAATGTCAGAAGGTACTGGGAAAGCCTATAAGACAAGGAGTTCCAGTTCTCCCACAACAAGCTTGTCTCAAAAAGATCTCAGTCTCGGCAGATTTCACCCATTTCTGAACCCTCAAGTCCTGGGCTGGGTACTGCTGAGGCTTCAGGCTCTTCTAGTACCAATAGTGCTTCCAAGGCCCTGAGTTCATTTAGGAAGCCCCGGTTCCAAATGGGCTTTGGAACGTAAACTGACTCCGCTACCATCCATAGCTCTCTTGTGGGCAGTTTTCTCTGCTTCCACCCTGGATTTTTCTGCCTCCATCTCCAAGCACCTTAAGGCCATCTGTCTATCATGCTCTTTTTGTTTCTCTTCAGCTTCGAATCTGGCCAGCTCTAGTTTATTAGCTGCTTCACTGCTGGTCATTTTCCTGCTTTCTTGTGCTTAACTCTAGCTATACCCGAGAGTTAGGGAAAAACAAACAAACAAAGAAACAAACTTGTGAATTTCCCTGCAGGAGGTTAACTACCCTGCCTTTAGGTAGAGAAAACTCCAGCTCAAAAAAGAAAAATTCCTTTGTAAAAAAAAAAAAAAAAACCAAAAAACGAACACCTCTGTCTCCAGGCAAATAGACAGAAAATCCTCTAGCTGCTCTCAGCTTAAAAAAATAAAAACCTCTTCAGGTCTGTGTTTTTGGTTCAAAATGATCCCACCGCTCTGCCACCATGTCAGGATTCTTTCCCTACTCTGAACTCTAGGGTACAGATGTGGGGACCCGCATGAAAGACCCCCTAAGCTTATTCGTACCAGCTTAAGTTAAAAACTTCCCCAAGGTACAAACTTTGCCTTGTCCTTGAACAGTATGCTGCTACCACCAAGTGTCTTAAACAAAGAACAGGGAAAGAGACCACTTGGAGACGTCTTTCTGCAAAATATCCCCCCCAAGCCCTACACCCCCCCTTTCCTGGGTAGGCTTGAGAATAATATCCTAACCAATTGGTTACAAAATCATCAAAAACCTAAACCCCTAGATCTTGGAACAATGGAAAAATGAGTCAGGTTCTTAAAAGAAGGATTTTATTGGGGAAAAAAAAGAGAGGTAAAAATCATCTCTGTAAAATCAGAATGGAAAATACTTTACAGGGTATTCAGAATCAAATCATAGAGTATCCCCCTCTGGGCAAAACCTTAAAGTTACAGAAAACAGGAATAAACCTCCCTCTTAACACAGGGAAAATTCACATAAAACAAAAGATAAACTAATGGGCCTGTCCTGGCTTTCCTATACTGGTTGCAATATTGGAGACTTGGATTAGGATGGGTTGGAGAAGATGGATTTCTGTCTGGCCTCTCTCAGTCCGAAGAGAGAACAAACACTTAAAGAGCGCAA
Organism: Lepidochelys olivacea; assembly: GCF_965140295.1. Taxonomy (NCBI): domain Eukaryota; kingdom Metazoa; phylum Chordata; order Testudines; family Cheloniidae; genus Lepidochelys; species Lepidochelys olivacea. The sequence goes on from NC_140417.1 coordinate 52,004,791, forward strand.
ACAAAAGCCTTTTCCCCCCAAGATTTGAAAGTATCTTGTTCCCTTATTGGCCCTTTGGGTCAGGTGCCAGCCAGGTTAGCTGAGCTTCTTAACCCTTTACAGGTAACAGGATGTTGCCTCTGGCCAGGAGGGATTTTATAGCACTGTATACAGAAAGGTGGTTACCCTACCCTACCAACTCAACTTGCCCCAATTCCCCTGACACTATTGCAAGGCGTATTCACATATGGCAAATGATGTGACTGAACAAGTGATTGCCAAAATCAAGCAAAGTCCTTTTTTGTCATTCAGCTTGACAAAACGATGGATGTGTCTGGTGCTGTTCAGATACTGACCTATACAAAATTTGAGAATGATGGAAAAACTCCAAGAGGAATTGCTGTTCTACTAGCCATTACCATAGAATGCTACCGGAGAACAGCTCTTTGCACTTTTGGATGCTTTTGTCTCTGATTCTGGCTTGGAATAACCATGCTGTGTAGGAATTTGCCAGGACGGTGCTTGTGCAGAGACTGGAAATACACGACTCAGGGCTCAGAAGTGGGACGGAGCTGCTGGTGGTGGTGCTGCTGTGTCTGAACAAGCAGCCTTCAGACTAGTAAATGCTGATCTACTTAAAGGGGCAGCATGTGTCTGTCTCACTCTCACACTCTGTCTCTCTCTCACCCACCTCCCAATACGTACTTGTATTATTGTTATTGTTACTTCTTGGTATTTCCTGCAATGCACATATATTCTCTTAAAGTGCTGTTTTTTGACTGGTCTGTGCATTTCATATTTTTTATTTCTCTCTTACACGTAAATGTAATTCTTTTGAGTAGTGAGTTCTAAAAATGCCTAACCTGTCCTGGTTGGAGTAATTATCCCTATGGTAACTTTTTAAAAATATATATTATAGCTAGGTTTTTAGTTTCTACTGGTTGCGCACATCTGCATATTACCTCAATATTGGTGCACAAAGCAAAATTCATTCTGCACATGGATGGAAAAAAAATTAGAGGGAACGTTTGAGGCACTCTCCCTTCTGTCTGTGGAGCTGCCCATTAGTTCATAGAATCATAGAATATCAGGGTTGGAAGGGACCCCAGAAGGTCATCTAGTCCAACCCCCTGCTCAAAGCAGGACCAATTCCCAGTTAAATCATCCCAGCCAGGGCTTTGTCAAGCCTGACCTTAAAAACCTCTAAGGAAGGAGATTCTACCACCTCCCTAGGTAACGCATTCCAGTGTTTCACCACTCTCTTAGTGAAAAAGTTTTTCCTAATATCCAATCTAAACCTCCCCCACTGCAACTTGAGACCATTACTCCTCGTTCTGTCATCTGCTACCATTGAGAACAGCCTAGAGCCATCCTCTTTGGAACCCCCTTTCAGGTAGTTTAAAGGAGCTATCAAATCCCCCCTCATTCTTCTCTTCTGCAGGCTAAACAATCCCAGCTCCCTCAGCCTCTCCTCATAACTCATGTGTTCCAGTCCCCTAATCATTTTTGTTGCCCTTCGCTGGACTCTCTCCAATTTATCCACATCCTTCTTGAAGTGTGGGGCCCAAAACTGGACACAGTACTCCAGATGAGGCCTCACCAATGTCGAATAGAGGGGAACGATCACGTCCCTCGATCTGCTGGCAATGCCCCTACTTATACATCCCAAAATGCCATTGGCCTTCTTGGCAACAAGGGCACACTGCTGACTCAGATCCAGCTTCTCGTCCACTGTCACCCCTAGGTCCTTTTCTGCAGAACTGCTGCCTAGCCATTCGGTCCCTAGTCTGTAGCTGTGCATTGGGTTCTTCCGTCCTAAGTGCAGGACCCTGCACTTATCCTTATTGAACCTCATCAGATTTCTTTTGGCCCAATCCTCCAATTTGTCTAGGTCCTTCTGTATCCTATCCCTCCCCTCCAGCATATCTACCACTCCTCCCAGTTTAGTTGCACTGAGCTAAAACAGCAAGCTTGATGGGACAGTCTTGAAAGATACTACTTTCATCTGTCTGTCTCATTGAATATACCAGGTTTGTGTAGGGTAAGAGCTTTGCTCCTAACACTGTAGCCTGCTATTTGGCCTTTCTGTGTGCCAGGGGTTTTCCCCCAAATGCCTGGCTGTTAAGCTATGTTTGAGTTTTGTTGAGGTGGATGTGATGCCATCTCTACTTCCCGTGCTCTAATGCACAGGTTTCCTAGCCTTCACTCACGGTGCAGTTGAACAAGTTTATGAAAGGATTGCTCTACCCGCTATTGGGGTTGCTTATGGGGAATAGCATTTCCTTGATAGTTGTGGCAAAGGAGACTAAATTCTCCTTGAGCATGTATGGGTTGTGCTCTGGAGACCATGGTGGGACAGGTTTGTTTGAGCTACACTTGAGGTTTGGTGTAGGAATTTCCTCTGCTGTGGTGTTGAAGTCTTCTTCTCTCAAAGCTTCTCTCAAAGTCAACAATTCAAACATTTGTCAGACCATTCCCTCTGTGTGGCTGCACACAGCAATCATGAAATATCTGTTTCATTTGGACCGTCTCAACGCTGAGACAGACAGATTACCAGTCTTACCTTCATGTGCACCAAAAGTCTAAAACTTGTGGGTAGGTTTGGTCTCAGAGAAATGATTATTTAAGACCTGTGGACATGCAGAGTATAGATCCTGACTTTCTGGATATGAATGGGGCTTGGAGAAATGGACATGCTAGTGACCAGAAAGATGGAAATCAGAGACAATTTCAAACAGGAATTTGGGAAGATCACAGACAGGCCCTGGCTTCAGAATGTTTGTGTATTTGGTGGTAGTTGCAACAGGAGGGAGGAAATGTGATGTTTAGTGGTTTATATCTCACCAGAAGCTGAATGAAATGTCATGGGATAAAGTAGCATAGTTCCAGTCAGAAAGCAGAGATGATCTTAAAAAGAAAACCACCCCAAACACTTTTTTCTTTAGCCTTGTATGTGGATTACGAGACGCTTCTGCTTTTTTCTCCCCCTCCCTCCAGAAAACATCCCAGAGAAGTGGACCCCAGAGGTGAAACATTTCTGCCCCAATGTGCCTATCATACTGGTAGGAAACAAGAAGGACTTAAGAAATGATGAGCACACACGACGGGAGCTGGCCAAAATGAAGCAGGCAAGTTTCTTTCTGCCCTTCTTACAATAAAACATGACAGTTTTTTTGTAATATGGCTAACAAGCACATTAACTCAGTGTCTGCACTGATTGGCAGCTTTCCCTGGACACCATCCCCACAGCACCACAGTCTGGAACAAAGCCACTTGTCTCTTCATCCTTCTCTAGTGTAGTTTGGCTCCACTAGGTAGAGGAAGAAGTGTTAGATTCCTTTAACGCATTCCGTCTCCTCCACCCCTCTTCTCTGTGCTCCTGTTTTCTTGCTAAGCTGATCTAGAGCCGGTCACCCTGGGTGTGTTTTGACTCAGCCCTGCAATGAAGTATCAGGAACAAGGTGATGATCTGTGGGAAATAGCTAAGTGGAGCTTGTATTGAAATTGGAAAATGTTCAGAGCAATATAGATCTTGGAGAATAGGCTGGAAATGACAGTTATTCAGGACAAAAAATTGAAAGCCTCTTTTAGATGAAAAATAAACACAATATCTGTTACTTAAGTGTTATGGTTGCATAGTTTAAATCAGAACTAAGTTGTTAAATACAGACGTTGAAGGGCCAAACAATGCTCAGTTGCAGTTGGATATTTTCTTTAGTAGCCTCTTATGAAGGATTTTGTCAGAGGCACCAAATAATGCTTTCCTAACCTTGGGGCTTCCCAGCAGAAAAGGTCACTCTCAAAGAAATGAAGAATTTCTCTCTCATCAGTTAGACTATTGGTAGATGAAGGCCCCAAATTGGAGGAGTAGTTCTAGAAGAGTTGGGAGGTCAGTGATAAGGCAAAATCAACACAAAGCACATGCGCAACAAAATAGATGCTTAGATTACCATGTAAGATACCATTTATCCAGTACTCAGAGTACACTCTCCCACAAAGAAACCATTGCACTGGACATGGTTTTAAATATTAACAACTCAAACAGCCTTGCTTTGGTTTGTTCATGAGTAAAGACAAAATGTGGTTCATTTTGAAACAATCCCCAACAGTAGCATACCAGGTCTAGTAAAAGTAGTCATCCTTCAGCATGAGAATACCCTGCCCAAATAGGCAAACTTGACTGTCCTGGCATAATGTTTCTTTTAAACAAAAAGTGACAAGGCAATTTTTGTAGCTGTTAATAATGCTATGGGGGTTGGTACTGCTATGGTAATGACTTGTAAAATTGCTTTTACTTCCCAAGTATCATTGTCACTGGTTCCATGACTTTTAAATTGCCAATGGCAACAGTTTGTTTGGCAACATATATTCTTCTGAAGCGTTTGCAACACAAATATTGAAGCTTTTATACTATGGCATGAGAATTGGACGCTGAATAAATGGACTATAAATAATTGACACTGACCCAAACTGGGCTATCATTTTCATTGTCCAAAACGTAAATAAATGAAGTGATGAGGTAAATGAGATTTTAAAAATTCTTCAGTAATGTGAGGTGTTGATATGTTACAACCTGTGGGAAGGAAAAAATTTTTTTAACATTATTCTTAATTAAACTGGGTTTTAATCCAGAAAATAAGCTAGCATTTTAGATTCGAGATGGGATCTAAACAGAGTATGTATTTTGCACTTCTGGCAAACCTGGAAGGTGATGAAAGGAATGATCTATTCAGGTACATTGTTGGACCCTATTAATTTGCTTTTGCTATTGTATTGCACAGGAGCCGGTCAAACCTGAAGAAGGCAGAGACATGGCAAACCGCATTGGTGCATTCGGGTACATGGAGTGCTCTGCAAAGACCAAAGACGGCGTGAGGGAGGTTTTTGAAATGGCCACTAGAGCTGCTTTGCAAGCCCGGCGTGGCAAGAAAAAATCTGGCTGCCTTCTCTTGTAAAGCATGGCCAAGGGAAGACTGCTCAGACAGCACCCTGCACTTGATTAATTTTGAAGTGCTGTTTATTAATCTTAGTGTATGATTACTGGCCTTTTTCATTTATCTATAATAATTTACTTAAGAGATTTAAAAATCATCTTGCTACCAATATTTAGAAGCCAACTATGATTTTTATAACAGTCTGCATCAAATTCATCTGTGCACACAAGTAACATCAGCATTCCTTTAATAAATGTCTGCACATGCAGTATGTGCCAGGCGCTAATTGAAGACAATTCTCCAACTTGCTTCTTTCTAGAAAGAGGGAAAAGCTGGTAACACTGAGAATTGGGCTGTAACTACTTTATAACTAGTGTCCCATTCAAATGGGTACAAGAGCTACATGGCTGTATGTGGAGTCCAGAATAACGCCAGTGCTTTCACATTTTAGGGAGATTTCATTTTTCATGGCTGCGTAGGGTGTAAAACCATAGTTTGAAACTGTGACCACCCTGAAATAAGAGTCCCATCAAAAAAGTGACAGTCCTGTAGTTTCATGTTGGTTACCTTTTAGTTACCATGTAATTAGTGCCACTTAAATGTATGGTACCAAAAATAAATCTATATGCCCCAGCCGCAATGTAGTATTTTTTGTATAATTGGATTTCCTAATACTCTTAAACTTGTAATCCCTGCATAAGGTGTTCTGGGTTTGTTTGTTTTTAAGAAAGTTTATTTGAAAATAAAGTCCCGTTGAAAGCAGCTGATTCATCTCCCACCTCCCTGTTTGTTTGTAAGTGTCTGACCCATTTGTATGGTATAATTTCTAATATCTGCACCCAGGAAGAGGATTTTTTCTGTGATCTTCCGGCACCTGCCTTAGGAGCCAGGGAAAGGCAGCCTGTTCACACTCAAGGCAACTGAACATTTCAGAAGCTTTAAGTTAACCTGCTGGACTCAGCTCAAGGCTATAAAAATGCCAGTTCTCTATGTATTGCTTGGTTACCACCTGGTGGCCAAACTCCCATCTGTGAACTTCTTGCTGATCTGCAGCCAGCTAAACTCTTCTGTATTATTTCCTTTTTCCAACTACTAATAGAATAAAGGCAGTTTTCTAAGCTCCCGGTATCCTGGTATTTGTGTTCCTCTTTGCACAGTATTTGTTATGCAGGTGCCCTGAGGCCCTGCATTTTACAGGCTCAGACAAAAATCTCATTTTGATAGAACTATGTTAGAAATTCACCCGGCACGTCCAGGCACTTGAATACTTTTAGCAGCAATGGATTCCATGCTGGTGCCTGCAGCAAATTCAGAGAGTGGCAGAACCCAACCATTGAATTCCAGCATCTTTTCCCTGCTCTCCAGTGCCCAAAAATGAACTCTTTCCCCTTGAGGAATCTCTTGTGAAAGACCCTTCAAACTAGACCATCAGCTCCCAGACACTTGGCTGCTGCAACAGTTGAAGTTGACTTGCTGAGCCATGTTTCCCTGGTTGGTAATGGTATGTGTGAGCTGTGTGCCCTGTGCCACAAAGGAGAGTGGATACAGAACTTGTGCCATGCTCTTTGTATTCCTATATGGACATGAGAGAGGTGGTATGTTAAAACTGAACTCTAACCCAGTGTTAACAGGCATTTTAAACCTTTAAAGTGTAAAAATCTCATTGAAAGAGCAAAACCCAAAGCAGAATGCAAACTTTAAACAATGCTAACAGCACTCGTGGTGGTTTTATGAAAAATATATTGATAATGAGAATCAAAAATAACCAATTTTTTGTGTGGATTGTCTCATTTTTTCATTGTACCCCTCTTGCAACAAACCTAAAACACGTCTGGGCCTGGCCTTTGGCCATATTGCTGCTCCTCATGTGAGGATGCCTAGATATCAGTTATACTGTGAGAGTATTTGTTGATGGAGCATTGTATAACTTTTCTCTGATGGAAAACAGGCACCAAGTTAAACCTGCCGAACTCTAATTTGAGACAGACCGACTCTAACTCCTTCACCATCCATCCCTGTAGCCTAAGGAAAAGTTTCCTAAGCCAGGATAGAGGAGAGCAGGAGTTCAAATCTAATCTTTTAGTGCTGTTTAAATTCCCATGCAATTTAGTAAAGCAATAACCCCCCATGTAGAAGACAGGGAAGACAGCCTGACAGCAATTCTGGGTAAAATAATGGAAGAATTAATTTGTCTTTATTTTTAACCTCTAATTCTTTGTTGATAATGCCGGTCAGCTTGGTTTCATGGAAGATAAGGCTTGTCAAAGAAATCTTTTGTTCTTTTTGATAGAATTACAGATCTGATTGATAAGGGCAACTGCGATGATACAAAAAGAAAAGGAGTACTTGTGGCACCTTAGAGACTAACCAATTTATTTGAGCATGAGCTTTCGTGAGCTACAGCTCACTTCATCAGATGCGATGATACAATATACTTGGGTTTCTCCAAGGCATTTGACTTGGTACCACATAACACTTTGATTTAAAAAACTTGTATTTTTGGAATTAACAAGGCATTAAAAACTGGCTCTCAGCTCTCAAAATGACAGGTTTCAGCTCTCAAAATGTAGTTAGTAATGGGGGGTATCAATAAGTGGAGCTTTTTCTAGCAGAATTCTGTAGGGATTAGTTCAATACTATTTAATTTTTATTAAAGATCTAGATGCTGATTGTGACTGAATGCACCCATGTATTCACACCCTACAGACCACTTTGTACAAAATGCTCTTTGTACAAAATATGCCTTGTGAGGTATCATTTGAAAACTAATAACTCGCTGATCAATAATGTGGTGAAATGTGTATAACAACATAAAGCTATGAACATATGCTGAAATTATGACTGAAATGTGTTTACGAGACAAGTCTGGGAAGGAGGTAAACCTGTTCCTCAAGGACTAGCTGTTGCCTCAAGCCAGGTGTCATCAAAGTTGATTGGTAATCACTAGTCAAGTGGCTGTTCTTCATCAATGGCAGGAGTAGGAACAGCTCAATCTGCATTTTAGCAAACACCAACAGGGAATCTCCTTCATCATGAGGCTCCACATCTCTGCCATCACAGTGGAAAGGAACTTAAATAGGGTGACCCTCAGGAAAATGCATTTCGAAGCGTGGCTGGACTATAAAAGTGAGGAGCAAAAATGCCCTAGGTATTTTCTTTCTCTCCTTATTGCTCTCCCCTTCTCTCTCTTTCATCTAAGAAAACACAGGAACCAGCCTTTGGATTTTGGAAGGGGTTTTGATGTGAGAATTTTGTCTGCCCTGTTGCTGGGAATATGTGGTGAGGATTTTAACCTTGAACCAAGTCTAGTTACATTTTAGCTGCTAGAATGTGTTTTAGCTTTATTTCATTTGTAACCATTTCTGACTTGCAAAAAGAAAAGGAGTACTAGTGGCACCTTAGAGACTAACCAATTTATGCAATTCATCAGATGCATCCGATGAAGTGAGCTGTAGCTCACGAAAGCTTATGCTCAAATAAATTGGTTAGTCTCTAAGGTGCCACTAGTACTCCTTTTCTTTTTGCGAATACAGACTAACGCGGCTGCTACTCTGAAACCTGTCATTTCTGACTTGAATACCTTATTTATACTTATTAAAAATCTCTCTTGTTGTAGTTTAAATAAACTTACTTAAGCCAGTGCTATCTTTAAACTGAAACTGTTGGGGTTACTCTAGTTAAAGTAGCAAACTCTTTTGTATATTATCATAGAATATCAGGGTTGGAGGGGACCTTAGGAGGTCATCTAGTCCAACGCCCTGGTCAAAGCAGGACCAACATGAAGTAAATCATCCCAGCCAGGGCTTTGTCAAGCCTGATCTTTAAAAACCTCAAAGGAAGGAGATTTCACCACCTCCCTAGGTATTTTATGCTGGAAATGGCCCACCTTGATTATCATGCACATTGTAGGTGGTCACTTTGGATAAGTTATTACCAGCAGGAGATTGAGTTTGTGTGTGTGTGGTTTTTGGAGGGGGGTGAGGGGGTGAGAGAACCTGGATTTGTGCAGGAAATGGTCCTCCTTGATTATCATACACATTGTGAAGAGAGTGGTCACTTTGGATGGGCTATTACCAGCAGGAGAGTGAGTTTGTGTGGGGGGCGGGGAGGGGGCGGAGGGTGAGAAAACCTGGATTTGTGCTGGAAATGGCCCAACTTGATGATCGCTTTAGATAAGCTATTACCAGCAGGACAGTGGGGTGGGAGGGGGTATTGTTTCATGGTCTCTGTGTGTATATAATGTCTTCTGCAGTTTCCACTGTATGCATCCAATGAAGTGAGCTGTAGCTCACGAAAGCTCATGCTCAAATAAATTGGTTAGTCTCTAAGGTGCCACAAGTACTCCTTTTTGCAAAGACAGACTAACACAGCTGTTACTCTGAAACCTCCCTAGGTAATGCATTCCTGTGTTTCACCACCCTCCTAGTGGAAAAAGTTTTTCCTAATCTGCAACCTAAACCTCCCCCACTGCAATTTGAGATCATTACTCCTTGTTCTGTCATCTGCTACCACTGAGAACAGTCTAGATCCATCCTCTTTGGAACCCTCTTTCAGGTAGTTGAGAGTAGATATCAAATCCCCCCCTCATTCTTCTCTTCTGCAGACTAAATAATCCCAGTTTCCTCAGCCTCTCCTCATAAATCAGGTGCTCCAACCTTCTAATAATTTTGGTTGCCCTCTGCTGGATTCTTTCCAATTTTTCCGCATCATTCTTGTAGTGTGGGGCCCAAAACTGGACACAGTATTCCAGATGAGGCCTCACCAATGCCAAATAGAGGGGAATAATCATGTTCCTCAATCTGTTGGCAATGGCCTTACTTATACAGGCCAAAATGCTGTTAGCCTTCTTGGCAACAAGGGCACACTGCTGACTCATATCCAGCTTCTCATCCACTGTAACCCCTTGGTCCTTTTCTGCAGAACTGCTGCCTAGTCCCATGGTCCCTAGTCTGTAGCAGTGCATGGGATTCTTCCGTCCTAAATGCGGGACCCTGCACTTGTCCTTGTTGAACCTCATCAGATTTCTTTTGGCCCAATCCTCCAATTTGTCTAGGTCCCTCTGTATCCTATCCCCACCCTCCAGTGTATTTACCATTCCTCCCAGTTTAGTTCATCTGCAAACTTGCTGAGGATGCAATCCACGCCATCCTTCAGATCATTAATGAAGATATTGAACTGACCAATCTTTGGGGGGCACTCTGCTTGATACCGTCTGACAACTAGACATGGAACCATTGATCACCCCTTACAGGGCAATGGCCCTATAATATCTGAATAGGCCAGGAGAGGGCTGGGCTATGCAGAACGCATGTTTTGGAGATTATTCGGGACTGGGAGTGTGGTGGGGTCACCACTATGCAAGTATTAATCCCAGATGGGACATGAGCTCGGGAGGATCAGTAATCTGAAGTTGTACAGAGAATCCTCTGTCTAAATGACTGGTGGTGGGTCTTGCTCACATGCTCAGTGTCTCACTGACTGCCAGAGTTGGCGTTGGGAAGGAATTTTTCCCCAGGCACAATTCAGGCTCCTGAGGTCAGAAATGTTTTATTCTAACTGAAGTGTCTGGACTCAGTACAGGGGTAACTGGTGACATGTAATAGTCTGTGACAAACAGAAAACCAGACTAGATGAGCTAATGGTCTTTTCTGGCTTTCAGTTCTATGAAACTATAAGGGGTGCGAGTTTTTCTGTTACAGGACCATAAGTGCCATGGAAAATCACTAAGGGGCTTTGGAAAGCCTCACTCTGAAAATAGCCCCAGTTAATACAAACCCTCCTACTTCAAGATGTAAACCTGTCTCTCTAACAGGATTCATAATCATGACTGTGAGCAGGACAATCACCTCAGAGCACGTGGGGTAGAGTCTTCACCTCATGTCTTGAGTTCTACAACCAAAAGTTCCTTTTCTGTGCCTCTCTGCTCCCTCACCACACCCCACTCAGAGTGGCTGTCCTTGGTCAGAGAGGACCCAGGGTTCAGAGGTGCATCAGTGTGAGTTCACCTCCCACTGGGGGAAGAAGGCACCTAGTTACTCCACCATCTGAGCACTTGCTCTGGCTGACCACCCCGCCAGCCGCAATTTCTCTCTACTGGCCACCTCACTAGCCACTCGTTACTCTGGTGCTGTTCCTCACTGCTGGCTGCCCTGCCAGCTGTTCTCGTCAGCTGCCTGTCAGTCACCTTTTGCTGCCACCTGCCTCTTTGCTGTGACCTCTTGAGATCAGTTTCTTACTGATTTTCAGCTCTTAGGAGGCTGGACAGAAATGTTGTCCCACCACAAGTGATTCCAGATGTTAGTAAAGCACTTATTATTTAACATAACAAAAGACTCCTCATGGAAACTGTTTAGCTCTATCTTTGAACAGTGGGGAGGAACAGGTTAAAACAGACTAAGGACCCCTAGGGAGAGTCCACATCTCATAGATTCATAGATATTTAGGTCAGAAGGGACCATTATGATCATCTAGTCTGACCTCCTGCACAATGCAGGCCACAGAATTTCACCCACCACTCCTAAAAAAGACCTCACACCTATATCTGTTTATTGAAGTCCTCAAATTGTAGTTTGAAGACCTCAAGGAGCAGAGAATCCTCCAGCAAGTGACCCGTGCCCCATGCTACAGAGGAAGGCGAAAAACCTCCAGGGCCTTCCAATCTGCCCTGGAGGAAAATTCCTTCCCGACCCCAAATATGGCGATCAGCTAAACCCTGAGCATATGGGCAAGATTCATCAGCCAGATACTACAGAAAATTCTTTCCCGGGTAACTTGGATCTTACCCCATCTAAAAACCCATCACAGGCCATTGGGCCTATTTACCATGAATATTTAATTACCAAAACCATGTTATCCCATCATACCATCTCCTCCATAAACTTACCGAGTTTAATCTTAAAGCAAGATAGATCTTTTGCCCCCACTACTTCCCTCGGAAGGCTATTCCAAAACTTCACTCCTCTGATGGTTAGAAACCTTCGTCTAATTTCTAATCTAAATTTCCTAGTGGCCAGTTTATATCCATTTGTTCTTGTGTCCACATTGGTACTGAGTTTAAATAATTCCTCTCCCTCTCTGGTATTTATCCCTCTGATATATTTATAGAGAGCAATCATATCTCCCCTTAACCTTCTTTTAGTTAGGCTAAACAAGCCAAGCTCCCTGAGTCTCCTTTCATAAGACAAGTTTTCCATTCCTCGGATCATCCTAGTAGCCCTTCTCTGTACCTGTTCCAGTTTGAATTCATCCTTCTTAAGGATGGGAGACCAGAACTGCACACACTATTCCAGGTGAGGTCTCACCAGTGCCTTATATAACGGTACTAAAACCTCCTTATCCCTACTGGAAATACCTCTCCTGATGCATCCCAAGACGACATTAGCTTTTTTCACAGCCATATCACATTGGCAGCTCATAGTCATCCTATGATCAACCAATACTCCAAGGTCCTTTTCCTCCTCCGTTACTTCTAGTTGATGCGTCCCTAGCTTATAACTAAAATTCTTGTTATTAATCCCTAAATGCATGACCTTACACTTCTCACTATTAAATTTCATCCTATTCCTATTACTCCAGTTTACAAGGTCATCCAGATCCTCCTGTAGGGTATCCCTGTCCTTCTCTAAATTAGCAATACCTCCCAGCTTTGTATCATCTGCAAACTTAACATCTCCTGGCTGGGGTGCCTGTCCCCACCCCTCTCTGCTTTCACAGGGGTCTGGTATTTGAGCCCCTGGCTTAATGAGGTCCTCAGAGCCCCCTACATCCCAACCCCCTGCCCTAGCCCAGAGCCCTCTCCTACCCTCCAAATCCCTCATCCCTGGCCCTACGTCACAGCCCTCACTCCCCCAGCACCCAAATCCACTGCCTCAGCCCAGAGCCCCCTCTTGCACTCTGAAGCCCTCATTTCCGGCATCACCCCCAGAGCCTGCACCCCCAGCTAGAATCCTCACCCACTCCTGTGAGAAACGGGGAGGAGTGGAGTGAGCAGGGGTGGGGCCTCAGAGGAGGGGCATGGCAAGGGCCAGGGCAAGGATGTTCAGTTTTGTGCGAGTAGAAAGTTGGCAGCCCTCCCCTCTCCCCAGCTAGCTGTCAGAGGAGAGTTCGCTCAGACCCTGCGTACATGCACATAGGCAAGAGTCCTTGAAGTCCACTTGAAGAATCTTTGAGATCATTTGTCTCAGTCCTCTCACTGAGGGCTACATTCACAAAAGGCCTACCTGTTTAGGCCTCCACGTCCAACATTTGGGCCCCGTAACAGTCACAACTCCCCTGCTCAACTGCTCCCTAACCCTGGAGGTAGCTACGTCCCCATGGTACTTGTTTTCCACTGGTCGGCAGGCATGAAACTGCCTAAACCCTGGCACTGCCCACAGCCAACAAGCTGCTTCGAGCCCTGGCTCATGCCTTAGCCCCAGCCAGATTCTCCAGCTAGGTGATCCCCTGCCTCTCTTGCCAGTGGGGCCTGGTCTGGTAGACGTGCTGTGAACCCACACAGTGCGTGGGGTCCCAGAATCCCCCATGGTCTAGTGGTTACAGCACTCACCTGGCAGGTGGGCAATGTGGGTTTGCATCCTCACGCTACCTACTTTGGAGCAGGGACTTGCAGCCTTCTTGGGTCACCCATGTCTTGGGGGCGTGGCCTGATCCCTGGGCATTCTGGGGTGCAGCTTTCTCTGTCTGTCTCTCCCACTTCGAATAAATACTTCAATATTGCTGAAGCAGGGACTCAAATCTCTCTCCCCACAGCCTGAGTAAGTGCCATGCCACGGGGCTAACGCATCAGCATCTTGCCCATGCGCACACTCTCCTTCGCTCTGCCCCAAGGAATACTAAACTATTTAGACAAAGCTTTAACAGGCACCACAGAATGCCCTGCAGCCTGGTGGTCAGGGTATTCCCAGAAGTTGGGAGGCCCAGGTTCAAGTCCCTGTTCCAGATCAGGCAATGTAGGGGGTTGAAAACAAATCTCCCACTTCCCAGGTGCGTGCCCTGGGATACTGGCTGGAATGAGGTCAGGTCTCTCTCTCTGGTGTTTCATGAGAAAGGGCTGAGCCTGCTTAAGTGCAATTCACTCCTGACGTTTTTCGGTGGCTCCCCGCTCAGCATGCTGGTTTCTGAGGATCCCTTTCTTAGGTGCTTGTGTCTCCCCATGCAATGCAGGGTGTGCTCAGGCACCTGACTTATGGCTGAGAATTCCAGTGAGGGACAGGATGCCGAAGAGTTACAGACTGTAACACCAGTGCCCCATGCTGACTCTAGTTTGCAGTTCCCGCAGTGATGAATGGCCATAGCAAAGCCAGCAGGGAAATGAAAGTGACTGTATTCCATGCAGGATCTGAATGGTGGCAGTAAATAAGGCAGGGGGCCACACATTCAGTGCTACGCATTCCTTGACCCCGCCCAGACTGTGCACTGGATGAGACACAAATCCCGCAGCAATAGGATGTGCAATCCTGTAGCCATCATCATCAGCTTATCACAAAGAATATGCCCCCAAGGGATCTGTGCAGACAACCTTAAAATCTGGCATTTCTTAACTTTAAAGCATTGGACTTTGCAAACTGAGCTGTTTCTTGTGCCCCAGTGTTTGTGTGTAATTACACAGAGCTCTCTCACAGCTGCTCTGTGGTTTGCGCATTGGCCTGCTAAACCCAGGGTTGTGAGTTCAATCCTTGAGGAGGCCTGAAGGGTTCATGTTTAGTTATTCCACCTGGAAGCAGGCAGGGCACACCCTGACTGTTTTGTAGAAGCAATGCACACATTGCTCTATCCAAGGACAAGGGCTAGATATGAACCATGAGAACTTGATTAAGGGACAGTGACTGTGGGAAGCTTTCTTAGCCTGGGCTCAAGGCCTGAGAACCAGGATTGTAGTAGATAAAAGATGGTAAATAAGTATATTAATCAATGTCATACATTCCTTTGTGTATCTTTTTGCGGTAGAAGTGTGTAATGCATAGGGGGGAGAAATATAATAAAAGGAGAAGGTGGAAGGCGGGGGGCAGAACAGCCCATCTCAGCTGACCAGCCTGCTTGCTTGCATAAAACTGTGTTCTGTCTCATCATTGAACTGCCACAACTGGCGCCCAAACGTGGGGCCCTCAGCACTCACCTCGCCCGGCAAGGGTTTCAGACGCGTCACTCATCCGCTTCGTGGATCCCGGTGAGTATTTTTCATTGTGGTAAGTATGGGAAGCTCCCTCTCTGCTTTGCAAGTGCAACACCACAATGAGCTGCAGTATTTACTGTGTAAGGCTCAGCATGACTGCCCCGCTCGAGCACTTACTCTCCTGCTACAGGAGGTGCATGCCCAGTGCCCGTGGTATCCTGAAGCCGGAAGCCTTAAGCTAGCGGACTGGGAGCGATTGGGCCAGACATTGCACGAAGAGCTTCGGGCGCCCGTGCAGGCTTTACATGCCTGGCACCTCTGTCGCGATGCGATACTGCGTGTCGCCTCGGATAGGCCCTCTCTGACGAGGCTGGTGATCTCGCCACGCCCGTCGGCTCCTGTAGCCATCCCCGTTGCAGCTATCCCCCCTTCTACCAATGCAACACAGCGTGTCGCTTCGGAAAGACCCTCTCCCACACCCACAGCCCCCCCTCTCCCTGCTTCTGAGCAGATGCGGATGAGGGTCATCTGCATCTGCTCAGAAGCTTTCGCTGGTATAACAAATGGTTCACGCAGCGAAAGCTCGCTCAGATCTTACAGCGGAGGAGCTGGCTGATCTGGTCTCAGTTTGACCTGGCAGAATGATGACCAGGGCAACCCCGCGGGCACCTGGACCACTTTGCCATACTCGGTGGTTAGAAAGGTAAAGAAAGCAATTCGTGAGTTTGGCCTGACTAGCACCTTTGTACGTGGTCTCATTGAAGGGATAGGTACTGGGTACTCCCTAATCCCTGAGGATTGGAAAACGCTGTTGCGCATGATGTTATCACCCAATCAGTATGTTATTTGGATTAGTGAGTATCGGCAGATGGCGGAATGCCAAGCCCAGGTACATAGAGAGCAAGGTATCGTTTATAAGCATTTGGCAGGGGAGGGCCCGTTTGCTACTATTGAGATGCAGTCTCAACTCCCTCAGGCCGTCTTCCCCATTATTTCCACCTGTGCCCAGCATGCTTTCAAGAAGGTCCTGGATTCAGGCAAGCCTACCAAAAGCTTTGTCAGTATCCGTCAGGGTGCCTCAGAGTCCTTTTTGGATTTTACCAACAGATTGCATGAGGCTATCCTCCGACAGGTGGATAACACTGAGGCAGCTCACGAGCTCCTGTTAAAATTGGCAGTTGAAAACGCAAATGAGGATTGCCGCCGTGCTCTCCAGGTGGCGCAAGCCTCTGGTATTTTAGAGCTCTCAGACATGCTGCGGGCGTGCCAGAACATAGGCACACAAGCCCACAAGGCTGGAGTTCTGGCTGCCGCCCTGAGAAAAACCGGGAAGGAGGGGAAGCGTTGTTACCGCTGTGGTAAGGAGGGTCACTTTCAGCGGGAGTGCCGCTCATCGAAGGCACCAGCCCGACCCTCAAAGAAGTGCCCCAAGTGTGGGAAGGGTTATCACTGGGCTAATCAGTGTCGTAGCAGGTTGGGAAACCGCGCGACGGGTCCCCCCTGAACCCAGGGCCAAACGGGGGTGTTTCCCACTCAGACAACCGCTCCTCTGCCTTAAAATCCGTAGACTCTATGAGGGCGGCAACTGCTGGAAGTGCAGGGCTTGATTTGATCATGCAGGAGGAAACCAACTTTCGGCTGCCAGGGGAGGTCTGCGCCATACCTACATAGGTATCGGGACCTCTCCCTGCCGGCTTTGTGGGTCTTGTTCTCCCTCGCTCACATGCTGGGAAACAGGGCTTTTTTGTCATTCCAGGCGTCATTGATGCTGATTACACTGGCATTATTAAGGTTCAAGTGTGGACTCATCTTCCACAGTCGCTCCCGCGTGGACGGTCAATTGCACAATTGATTTTAGTCCCCTATCAGGTGCCAGCTGCCGAGGATCGAACTCGGGGCGGAGGCGGCTTTGGATCGACGTTGTCTCACTCGCCGTCTCACAGCGCGTCTTCTCCACTTGTTCCTCTGACAATGTCAGTCCGCCCCTCGAAACCTCAGTTAACACTTCTCTTAAATGATGTTCCTTTTACAGGGCTGGTGGACACTGGAGCTGACGTTACGGTGATTCGTGATCTGGAGTGGCGGTCAGTTGGCCTACGGTTCCTTCTAAAGAATTGTGGGGGATCAGGGGTAGTAAACCCGGGGGCTTTGTGGCGTCCTTCCGGGAGTTCTGGTTGGCCTGGAGAGGGCAGCGGCATGCCTTTCCCTCGGCGCGGCGGTGGTGGGACTTAGGGAAGGTGCACGCCCGGCTCTTCTGCCGCGACTACACCCGGGGCGCCAGCCGACAGAGGGATGCAGCGATGGGGCAGCTGGAACGGGAGGTCTTCGAGCTGGAGAGGCGTCTGACCGCCAGCCCTGAGGATCCATTCCTCTGCGGAGCGTGCCGGGAGAAGCGGGAGGAGCTCCGGGCCCTCGAGGACCATCGGACCCGGGGCGCTTTTGTTCGATCCCGCATCCGCCTCCTTCGGGAGATGGATCGCGGCTCCCGCTTCTTCTACGCCCTGGAGAAAAAGAGGGGGGCCAAGAAGCACATCACTTGCCTCCTCGCAGAGGACGGCAGCCCCCTCACGGATCCGGTGGAGATGTGCGGGAGGGCCAGGGCCTTCTACGCAGACCTTTTCTCCCCGGGTCCGACCGATCCTAACGCTTGCAGAGTGCTCTGGGACGAACTCCCGACAGTCAGCGCGGGCGACCGAGACCGGCTAGAGCTGCCTCTCACTCTGGCCGAGTTCTCGGAAGCCCTCCGCCGCATGCCCACCAATAAATCTCCGGGCATGGATGGGCTGACCGTGGAGTTCTACCGCGCGTTCTGGGACGTCCTCGGCCCAGACTTAGTTACTGTCTGGGCCGAGTATTTGCAGGGCGGGGTCCTCCCTCTTTCGTGCGGGCGAGCTGTGCTCGCCTTATTGCCAAAGAAGGGGGACCTCCGTGATTTACGGAATTGGCGTCCCGTCTCGCTCCTCAGCACGGACTACAAGGTCGTAGCGAAAGCCATCTCGCTGCGGCTGGGGTCCGTGCTGGCGGACGTGATCCACCCAGACCAGACCTACACCGTCCCGGGCCGCACCATCTTCGACAACCTCTATCTGGTCCGGGACCTTTTGGAACTCGGGTGTAGGGATGGTCTGTCGTTCGCCCTCCTGTCCCTGGATCAGGAGAAGGCGTTCGACAGGGTGGATCACGGGTATCTCCTGGGCACTCTGCGAGCGTTTGGCTTGGGTCCCCAGTTTGTGGGCTTTCTCCAGGTGCTGTACGCCTCCGTGGAGTGTCTGGTCAGGCTCAACTGGACCCTGACCGAACCGGTCAGCTTCGGGCGGGGAGTACGGCAGGGGTGCCCCCTCTCAGGCCAGCTGTATGCTCTGGCGATCGAGCCCTTCCTCTGTCTCCTCCGCAGGAGGTTGACGGGGATGGCGCTACGGGAGCCGGAGCTGCGGCTGGTCCTGTCGGCATATGCCGACGATGTACTCCTCGTGGTCCAGGACCCGGGCGACTTGGCGCGGGTGGAGGCTTGCCAGGCTGTGTACTCGGCAGCCTCCTCTGCCCGGGTCAACTGGATCAAGAGCTCTGGCTTGGTGGTAGGGGACTGGCGGCAGGCGAGCTCCCTCCCACCCGCGCTTCAAGCCATCCGGTGGAGCGTGGGTCCACTGCTCTATCTCGGCGTTTACCTTTCTGCCACGCATCCATCTCCGCCGGAGAACTGGCACGGTTTAGAGGGCAGGGTGGTAGAGCGGCTCCGGAGATGGACAGGACTGCTCCGGTGTCTGTCCTTTCGAGGGCGGGCACTGGTGCTCAACCAACTGGTCCTGTCCATGCTCTGGTACTGGCTCAACACCCTGGTTCCGGCCCCGGATTTCCTGGCCAACCTCCAGAAATTGATTCTGGAGTTCTTCTGGTCAGGACTGCTCTGGGTCTCTGCAGGGGTTCTCCATCTGCCCCTGGAGGAGGGAGGGCAGGGCCTGAAGTGTCTCCGCACTCAGGTCCATGTCTTCCGCCTCCAGGCCCTGCAGAGGCTCCTTTATGGTGCAGGTAGTCCGGCGTGGAGCGCATTAGTGGACGCCTTCCTGCGCCGCCTCCGAGGGCTCCGATATGACCGGCAGCTCCTTTATCTCCACCCGAGGGGTCTTCCCTCCGGACCTGGAAACTGTTCGCAGCGACCAGGTCCGTGGCGGCCTCCGTGGGGGCAGACCTCCTCGCGGAGCCCCTGCTACACAACCCCCAGCTCCGTGTGCAGGCGGCGGAGTCCCCCTCGGTGCGCCAGAGATTGGTCCTGGCAGAAGTCACCAAAGTCAGAGACCTCCTGTACTATGACCGGGGAGACTGGTTGGATTTCCCTGATGCTCGCTCAGCGCATGGGGCTCTCCAGACCTCATGCTGCCCTGCACGTACTTCAGGAGGTGAGGGCCGCTTTGCCGCCCGCTGCTCAGGTTTACCTCGACCAGGTCCTGCGAGAGGGCGCGCCCCGCCCACCCTCCACCCCAGGTCCTCCGGACCTTTTCATCGGGCCCCTGCCCCGTGGACCCGACCGACCCCCCCACCCCCGCCCCTTCACCGTGAGCCGGCTGCGCAAGCTGCAGCCGGTCCGGTTCCAGACCACGCCAAAACGACATCTCTACACGCTCGTGCTCCACACCCTTCATGTCCTCACCCTCGCGTCCCGCCCTGACACAAAGTGGCAGGACCTCCTGCCACCTCTAGAGGGTGAGGAGCCCCGGTGGGCCTCGGGACTAAGGTGGAATAGAGGCTGGCCCACCGGGGATATCAGTTGGCGGCTCCTTCACGGGGCCGTGAGCACGGGCGTGTACTTGGCGCGGTTCACCCCAATCCCGGACACCTGCCCCTTTTGCAGCGTGAGGGAAACCCTAGCGCACGTCTATCTGGAGTGTGCCAGGTTGCAGCCCCTATTCCGGATCCTCACGAATATTTTGTTAAGGTTTTGGTTGCACTTTTCCCCTCACCTCCTTATCTATGCACTCCGTATCCGTGGCCCCACAAAGTCACAGGACCTCCTGATCAACCTCCTCCTGGCCCTGGCTAAAGTGGCCTTCTATAAAACCAGTGTGAGGAGGTTGGCCGGTGGAGTCTCCTGGGACTGTGGGCAGGGGCACAAGCGCATGGGAGGTGGCATGGGTGCATGGAGCGAGGGGCTAAGCAGGCTGGAGGTAGGACAGGGAAGCCATGGAGCTAGCTTCAGAGGCTGGGGCGGGGCAAACAAACAAAAGCTGCTGCAGGAACAGGGCAGGGCAGGCAAACAAACTGAAGCTTCTAAGGGGGGCTGGGGCAAAAGGCTGCAAGGAGCAAATGGGGCAGATAGCAAGAGGCAAAGCTGTGGGGTGTGCAGTCCAAATGGGGGGGAGGCACGTACTTGCACAAAAGAGTCCTTGTTTGGGCTGGCTGCTGCTTCTGGCCCAAGTGATGGTTGCACTTTTCTCCTCACCTCCTTATCTACGCACTCCCTGTCCGTGGCCCCACTAAGTCGTGGGACCTCCTGGTCAACCTCCTCCTGGCCCTGGCTAAAGCGGCCATCTATAAAACCAGGGTGAGGAGGTTGGCCGAGGGAGTCTCCTGCGACTGCGGGGCCTATTTCCGATCCTCTGTCCGTTCGCGCCTCCGAGCGGAGTTCCTCTGGGCGGCGTCCACCGACTCCCTTGACGCCTTTGAGGAGCGGTGGGCGCTGTCCTGGGTTCTCTGCTCGGTGTCCCCGTCCGGTTCCCTTCGTTTGACCCTTTGACCGCACTCCTGTCCCTGTTTTTCATTAGTTGTCCCCCGTAATTAGTTGGCTCTCCAGGCCCTGTGGATCTCCCCCTTAGGCTGGGGGGGGCTCCTTTCGTAGTGGACGAGCTCCGCCCGCCCACTTCCTGGATCCCAATAGACCAGACTCCTGTACCCCACTAGTCTGGAGGGAGGAGGGAGACTGCTGCTCCTGCTGCTGCGGGGCCTTGGGCCCTTACTGCTGCCGCCATTGCCCCTGCTCCAGCTGCTCCCCTGGCCGGGCTGGACGCCATCTCCCCTACCTGGTTGCTGGCCAGCTGCTGGACCCCCCCACCCTTGGGTGCTGCTGCTACTGTTCCAACTACAGCCCCTCGGTGGGGGGGGGCTGCTGGCCCGCTCCCCGGGGGGGGGGAAGTGAGGGACCCCTACCCCATCCGTTGCCGCTACCGCTGCTGTGAATAATACCACTAACACCACCTGTGAGGGGTCCACCGGGCTGCTGCCTGGAGCTGCTGCCTGAGAGCTGCCGGCCCCCGAAGGAGGAGGGGACGAGACCATCTGCTGCTGGGGGAGCACACAAGGACTCTGTAGACCACTGTGGAGGGGGCCAGAAAGCTGAGTAACTTTCGGACTGTGCTCTTGTGGTGGGGGTTTTGACTGTGTTCGTCGGGACACGGGGTGTGGTGTGGAGCCTGCCCCCTAGTCCATCAGTGTGTCCCCCCACCACCACCACCATCGGCGCTGCCCCCTCCACCACCGCCAGTGGACACTCACCATCTGCCTCAAGCTCCTGCTTCTGGGACTCTGCTGCTTGCTCGGCCTGCTGCCCCCTTTCACCACCTTTGGGGCCTGCAGCAACAGCCAGCCCACACTGACTTTTTTTGCAAGCGCACGTGGGTGCACGTGCTCCCCGCCCCATCCTGGACTGACCCCCTACAGCACTCCCCAGCTTTGTCCCTGGCTCCCTGCCCCACTTTTCCCCTTGCAGCCTTTTTGCCCTTCCCCTTACCCCAACACCTTGCTGGCTTCAGTTTGTTTGCCTGCCCCACCCTTTTCCCTCTGCAGCCTTTGCTTGTTTGCCCCGCCCTTGCCTCTAAAGTCAGCCCCTAGGTTCCCTGTCCTGCCTCCAGCCTGGTTCTCCCCCTTCCCCATGTGATAGCCCTGCCCTGCTTGGCCCCTTATTCAGTGCGCCCATGCCCCCTCCCGTGCGCTTGTGCCCTTCCCCTGTTTGGGTTTGCCCCGATCTCACTGCACTCCCCGAATGTTGTTATGACCCCCCCTTCCCCTAGTGCAGCTAGAGGAGCTGGTTTTCTACTCCGAGTTGGTGACTGTCCCCCACAAGCCCTTGAAAGCCCCCCTGTCCAGCCCATCCCCTTTGGCGCCCTCCTCCCCTGCCTGCAGCCTAGCGGGGAGGAGTGGTTGACCTGCCTCCCCTTTCCCCTCCTCTTTCTGGTGTCCTTCCCTCCCTCCCTGCTCATTATGGCGGGGGACATGACGGGTGGGGCCCCTCCAGCAGCCCTAGGTACCCCTCCCCCACCTGCCCCTCTGTCACCGCCCTGAGCCTCTACCTCAGCCGCTGCTGCCAAACCACCTGTCCCCGCTCCCGCCAGGGCACCTGCAGCGGCGGACACCGGGGTGACCTCTGTTGCTGCCACATCCCTCCCCCCTTAGATTCTGGGGGAGCCCCCCCAGTCGGCGGGAAGGACCAGGGTAGGAAGAAGGGGAAGGGCCCTGCTAAAAAGTCCAGGCCCTCCATGCAGGGACTGCCCTCACTGGCGCGGCCCTGCCACCGGCTGCGGCCTCCCACCCCGCTGCTCCTTCCACCAGCTCTGCGGGTGTCCCTCCCCCGGGCCCCAGGGCGTACGCCCAGGTGGCGGCAGCCCCCCCGCCTACCATTACATCATCTCTCCCGCACGCCGCCTCCGCTACCAGCTATAGCGGCCGGGGCCCCTTTTCCACCATGACCAGGAAGCACGGCATCCGTTGCCTCCTGGTGCCCGCCTCGCCCCATGTGGAGACATACGTGCGGGCTTTGGCGAGGACGGTGGGGCCCACGGCCATTGTGGCAGCCTCCAAAATGTACGGGAAAGTAGTCTTCTTCCTGGCATCGGAGGCCGCCGCCCAGGAGGCGGTGGAGAAGGGCCTGGCAGTGGGGGGAGTGTTCGTCCCCCTTGAGCCACTGGACAACCTGGGCAGCCGCCTAGTTCTGACTTCCGTCCCTCCCTTCCTTCCAAATGCCGCCCTGTTACCTGCCCTCTCTACCCTGGGGAAGCCCATCTCTGTTTTGAGCCCTCTCTCCTTGGGCTGCAAGGACCCCGCCCTCCGTCACATCCTCTCGTTCCGCCGGCAAGTGCAGCTGCAACTGCCGCCTGCGGCGCGCGACAGAGAGGCGCTTGAGGGGTCCTTTTTGATCCCCTACCAGGGGGCCCACTACCGGGTGCATTATTCCATGGGGGAGGCCCGGTGCTACCTCTGCCGGGCGATGGGGCACGTCCAGAGGGACTGCCCCTTGGCCCGGCAAGGAGAGGCATCCGGGACCCCCGAGCCCCGGCAGGGCACTGGCCCCATCATCGCCGGCACCCCTGGCTGCCTGGCGCCCGAAACCGCCCCTCCTCCCACTCAGTCCATCACTGCTCCCGCTCGGGACCGAGGGGCACTCCCCGCAGCACACAGAGACGAGCGGGAGAGCCCCGCCTCTGCTGCCTCGGTGGGGCCCCCAGAGGAGGGTGCAGCAGGGATACCGCCAAGCGTGGAAGAGGGCCTGCCCCAGGGGGACTCTTCCCTCCCTTATTCTGCCCCACCGCTGCCTCCCACGGTCCCTGAGCCATCATCCTTGCCCCCTGACCCGACCCCTGTTAGCCGGCCCCCCGATGATGCCATGGAGGGCTGGGCCCTAGTCCAGGGGAAGCGGGGCAAACGGAAGGCTCAAGCTCCGCCCCTTTCTACCGATGCGGAAGCCACCCGGAAGACCAGAAGGGGGGGCGCTGAGGCCGAGCCCTCTGCCTTGCCTGCGGGCACATACCATCCCCTGGTGCCGGCAGGGGAAAACGTGGCAGCACGGGAGGGCAGTGCCGTGCCTCCCTTGGAGTCCCTTCCCTCCAAGGACCCCAATGGAGCCCCACCTGCCTCGTTACCATCCACAATCCCTGTGAGCCTCGGGGCAAGTGTTGCTCCGGGCACTAGCGGGGAGACCTCCGGGGTGGCGGACGGAGAGCTCTCCTCCATATACGAGGAGATCAAGGCCCTGGGTCTGACCCCAGTCACCCGGGGGGAGGACGACCCTCTGGTAGCGGGCCTCGATCTGCGTGACCTCACCCCGGCCCCGCCTGTCCCACGTCCCCTTCCCCTAACCGCTACCTTTGCTCCCGCCTCCGAGGGTTCCCAGGGCTCCTCCATCTGCCCGGGTGTGGGTGGCACCCTGCGGTTTGCCGCTGAGCCCACCGAGGTGACCGCTGGTGCACTGCGGCTGGGACTCGAGCCGCATGGGTGGGCTCTCGAGGGTGTGGGGCGACTGACCTCCTTCCCGGGCGGGGACCCCACTGACGGTGCTGTGGCACCCCTGTCGGCCGTGGTGCCAGAGCCCGGCATCCTGGAGGGCCCCCTGCCCCATCCCCACCACCCAGGGCCTGATCGAGAGGGGCCATTTTCCACCGGCTTGGCTCCTGGGGCCCAGGATCCTACCTTTGCCCCTCTCCCTGGCTCTGCACCCAACCCCTGCCTTGCCCTTCCTCAGGATCCCTGCCCTGCCCCTAATGCCAACCCCGCCCCCGCTCCCCCCATGTCCCGTGCTGTCATTGCCGCCCCTGGGGCTGTCATCTCCTCGCTCCAAGAGGATAGCCCCCAGGGAGCGGCTCCTGTTTTCCCTAGTCCCGACTCGCTAGGGGCTGCTACCTTCCCTCCGCCACCCCCACTCAAGCCAGGGGTTAAAGAGGGCCGCGTGGCGCCAGTCCAACAGGCGCCACGTTGGGGGTCTGCCCCTTGCCTGCCCGTTTCGGTGGGCCACGGGGCTGCGTCAGTAGTCCCTCCGGAGGACAGCCAGGGGCTAGTGGCCCCGGCCCCCCATGCGCTGCGGGAGGAGCTGCAGGAGTTCCTTGAGGACGTCCGGGGCTCCCGTAACAAGGTGCAGCTCGCCCTGCAGCGCTGGGGGGATTTCCATCTTATCCTCCGGGCCGCAAGGGCCCTCATGGGGAGGGTAAAAGGACCGGGAAGCAGGCTGCCACAATGTACCAGCGGGTCCGCCTCTTCCGTGACTCCCTCATAACCTACGGGGTAGGTCACGGATTGTTGCGCGGCCCGTTGGGAACCGCGAGCGTCCCTGCCAGTGAGGATCCCCCCCAGCCCTCCTCATGGCACCTCTTACCATCATCACGTTGAACACCCGGGGCTGTAGGATGGGTCTCCGCAGGTGCCAGGTGCTCTCCTTCCTTCGGGAGCGGGGGTACTCTGTGATTTTCCTGCAGGAGACCCATACGGATCCGGCCGCCGAAGCTAGCTGGCGGCTGGAATGGGGGGACAGGGTCTATTTTAGCCATTTCACAATTCGTACGGCTGGAGTGGCGACCCTGTTCTCCCCCGACCTACGGCCCGAGGTGCTGGGGGTCGCCGAGGCTGTGCCGGGCCGCCTGCTGCACCTCCGGGTCCGTTTGGAGGGGCTTGTGGTCAATCTCGTCAACATCTATGCCCCGACATCGGGCCCGGAGCGGCTACGCTTCTTTCAGCAGGCGTCCGCCTTCCTTGGCACTTTGGATCCTCACGAGTGCCTGGTCCTGGGCGGGGACTTCAATACGACCCTCGAGGAGAGGGACTGCTCGGGGACCGAGCAGTGCCCGGCCGCCGCGGACGTCCTCCGGGAGATAGTCGACCATCACTTCCTGGTGGACGTCTGGCGCGACCACCACCTGGACGACACCTCGACGTTCACCTTTGTCCGGGTGGAGGCCCGTCGGGCGCGCCACTCCCGGTTGGACCGTATCTATTTGTCACGCTTCCATCTCTCCCAGGCCCACTCCTCCAGCATCCGGCCGGCCCCGTTTTCCGATCATCACCTGGCCACCGTGACGGTCTCTCTCTGTGTGGAGAGGCCGGGGCTGGCCTATTGGCATTTTAATAACAGCTTGCTGGAGGACGTGGGCTTTGTGGCGTCCTTCTGGGAGTTCTGGTTGGCCTGGCGAGGGCAGCGGCATGCCTTTCCCTCGGCGCGGCGGTGGTGGGACTTAGGGAAGGTGCACGCCCGGCTCTTCTGCCGCGACTACACCCGGGGCGCCAGCCGACGGAGGAATGCGGCGATGGGGCAGCTGGAACGGGAGGTCTTCGAGCTGGAGAGGCGTCTGGCCGCCAGCCCTGAGGATCCATCCCTCTGTGGAGCATGCCGGGAGAAGCGGGAGGAGCTCCGGGCCCTCGAGAACCATCGGGCCTGGGGCGCTTTTGTTCGATCCCGCATCCACCTCCTTCGGGAGATGAATCGCGGCTCCCGCTTCTTCTACGCCCTGGAGAAAAAGAGGGGGGCCAAGAAGCACATCACTTGCCTCCTCGCAGAGGACGGCAGCCCCCTCACGGATCCGGTGGAGATGTGCGGGAGGGCCAGGGCCTTCTACGCAGACCTTTTCTCCCCGGGTCCGACCGATCCTAACGCTTGCAGAGTGCTCTGGGACGAACTCCCGACGGTCAGCGCAGGCGACCGAGACCGGCTAGAGCTGCCTCTCACTCTGGCCGAGTTCTCAGAAGCCCTCCGCCGCATGCCCACCAATAAATCTCCGGGCATGGACGGGCTGACCATGGAGTTCTACCGCGCGTTCTGGGACGTCCTCGGCCCAGACTTAGTTACTCTCTGGGCCGAGTCTTTGCAGGGCGGGGTCCTCCCTCTTTCGTGCAGGCGAGCCGTGCTCGCCTTATTGCCAAAGAAGGGGGACCTCCGCGATTTACGGAATTGGCGTCCCGTCTCGCTCCTCAGCACGGACTATAAGGTCGTAGCGAAAGCCATCTCGCTGCGACTGGGGTCCGTGCTGGTGGACGTGATCCACCCAGACCAGACCTACACCGTCCCGGGCCGCACCATCTTCGACAACCTCTATCTGGTCCGGGACCTTTTGGAACTCGGGTGTAGGGACGGTCTGTCGTTCGCCCTCCTGTCCCTGGATCAGGAGAAGGCGTTCGACAGGGTGGATCACGGGTATCTCCTGGGCACTCTGCGAGCGTTTGGCTTGGGTCCCCAGTTTGTGGGCTTTCTCCAGGTGCTGTACGCCTCTGCGGAGTGTCTGGTCAGGCTCAACTGGACCCTAACCAAACCGGTCAGCTTCGGGCAGGGAGTACGGCAGGGGTGCCCCCTCTCGGGCCAGTTGTACGCTCTGGCGATCGAGCCCTTCCTCTGTCTCCTCCGCAGGAGGCTGACGGGGTTGGTGCTGCGGGAAGCGGAGTGGCAGCTGGTTCTGTCGGTGTACGCTGATGATGTGCTCCTCGTGGTTCAGGACTCGGATGACTTGCTGCGGGTGGAGGCTTGCCAGACCATCTATTCGGCAGCCTCCTCCCCCCGGGTCAACTGGGTCAAGAGCTCTGGCTTGGTGGTAGGGGACTGGCGGCAGGCGAGCTCCCTCCCACCCGCGCTTCAAGCCATCCGGTGGAGCGTGGGTCCACTGCTCTATCTCGGCGTTTACCTTTCTGCCACGCATCCATCTCTGCCGGAGAACTGGCACGGTTTAGAGGGCAGGGTGGTAGAGCAGCTCCGGAGATGGACAGGACTGCTCCGGTGTCTGTCCTTTCGAGGGCGGGCACTGGTGCTCAACCAACTGGTCCTGTCCATGCTCTGGTACTGGCTCAACACCCTGGTTCCGGCCCCGGATTTCCTGGCCAACCTCCAGAAATTGATTCTGGAGTTCTTCTGGTCAGGACTGCTCTGGGTCTCTGCAGGGGTTCTCCATCTGCCCCTGGAGGAGGGAGGGCAGGGCCTGAAGTGTCTCCGCACTCAGGTCCATGTCTTCCGCCTCCAGGCCCTGCAGAGGCTCCTTTATGGTGCAGGTAGTCCGGCGTGGAGCGCATTAGTGGACGCCTTCCTGCGCCGCCTCCGAGGGCTCCGATATGACCGGCAGCTCCTTTATCTCCACCCGAGGGGTCTTCCCTCCGGACCTGGAAACTGTTCGCAGCGACCAGGTCCGTGGCGGCCTCCGTGGGGGCAGACCTCGTCGCGGAGCCCCTGCTACACAACCCCCAGCTCCGTGTGCAGGCGGCGGAGTCCCCCTCGGTGCGCCAGAGATTGGTCCTGGCAGAAGTCACCAAAGTCAGAGACCTCCTGTACTATGACCGGGGAGACTGGTTGGATTTCCCTGATGCTCGCTCAGCGCATGGGGCTCTCCAGACCTCATGCTGCCCTGCACGTACTTCAGGAGGTGAGGGCCGCTTTGCCGCCCGCTGCTCGGGTTTTCCTCGACCAGGTCCTGCGAGAGGGCGCGCCCCGCCCACCCTCCACCCCAGGTCCTCCGGACCTTTTCATCGGGCCCCTGCCCCGTGGACCCGACCGACCCCCCCACCCCCGCCCTTTCACCGTGAGCCGGCTGCGCGAGCTGCAGCCGGTCCGGTTCCAGACCGCGCCAAAACAACATCTCTACACACTCGTGCTCCACACCCTTCATGTCCTCACCCTCGCGTCCCGCCCTGACACAAAGTGGCAGGACCTCCTGCCACCTCTAGAGGTGAGGAGCCCTGGTGGGCCAGCCTCTATTCCATCTTAGTCCCGAGGCCCGCCGGGGATATCAGTTGGTGGCTCCTTCACGGGGCCGTGAGCACGGGCGTGTACTTGGCGCGGTTCACCCCAATCCTGGACACCTGCCCCTTTTACAGCATGAGGGAAACCCTAGCGCACATCTATCTGGAGTGCGCCAGGTTGCAGCCCCTATTCCGGATCCTCACGAATATTTTGTTAAGGTTTTGGTTGCTCTTTTTTCCTCACCTTCTTATCTACGCACTCCCTGTCCGTGGCCCCACTAAGTCGCGGGACCTCCTGGTCAACCTCCTCCTGGCCCTGGCTAAAGTGGCCATCTATAAAACCAAGTTGGGGAGGTTAGCCGATGGAGTCTCCTGCGACTGCGGGGCCTATTTCCAATCCTCTGTCTGTTCACGCCTCCGGGCGGAGTTCCTCTGGGCAGCGTCCACTGACTCCCTTGACGCCTTTGAGGAGTGGTGGGCGCTGTCTGGGGTTCTCTGCTCGGTGTCCCCGTCTGGTTCCCTTCGTTTGACCCTTTGACCGCACTCCCGTCCCTGTTCTTCATTACTTGTCCCCCATAATTATTTGGCTTCCCAGGTCCTGTGGATCCCCCCCTTAGGCTGGGGGGGGGATCCTTTAGCAGTGGGCGAGCTTTGCCCGCCCACTTCCTGGATCCCAATAAGACCAGACTCCTGTACCCCACTGGTCTGGAGGGAGGGAGAGGGCTGCTGCTGCTAGGCCATGGGCTCTTGCTGCTGCTGTTCCAGCTGCTCCCCTGGCTGAGCCGAACACCACCCTCTCCTTCTCGGCTGGCTGGCTGGCTGGCTACTGCCCCCCCTCCTCAGTTGCTGCTGCTACAGCCCCTTGGGGGGGCCTGCTGGCCCGCTCCCCAGAGGAGGGGAGTGAGAGGCCCCAGCTGTTACTGCTGCAGACACCACCACCATCACCTGAGAGGGGTCCTTTCTGTCTGCCTGGACCTGCCTGCTGGAGCTGCTGCTGTGGAGCTTGCTGCTTGGAGCTGCTGGAGCCCTGAGGAGGAGAAGAAGAGGACCATCTACCAGTGGGGGAGCACCTAGCGACTCTGCAGACCACCGTGGAGGGGGCCTTTCAGACTGAGTAACTTTCAAACTGTGCTCTTGTGGTGGGGGTTTTGACTGTGTTTGTGGGGACACAAGGTGTGGTGTGGAGCCTGCCCCCCAATCCATCTGTGTCCCCCTCCCCAACCCCCACCACCACCACTGCCCCCTCCATCATCCCCACTGGCTGTTTACCATCTGCCTCAGGTCCTGCCTCTGGACTCAGCTGCTTGCTTGGCTTGCCATGCCCTGCTTCCATCACTTGGGCCAGAAGCAGCAGCCAGCCCAAACAAGGACTCTTTTGTGCAAGTACGTGCCTCCCCCCCATTTGGACTGCACACCCCACAGCTTTGCCTCTTGCTATCTGCCCCATTTGCTCCTTGCAGCCTTTTGCCCCAGCCCCCCTTAGAAGCTTCAGTTTGTTTGCCTGCCCTGCCCTGTTCCTGCAGCAGCTTTTGTTTGTTTGCCCCGCCCCAGCCTCTGAAGCTAGCTCCATGGCTTCCCTGTCCTACCTCCAGCCTGCTTAGCCCCTCGCTCCATGCACCCATGCCACCTCCCATGCGCTTGTGCCCCTGCCCACAGTCCCAGGAGACTCCACCGGCCAACCTCCTCACACTGGTTTTATAGAAGGCCACTTTAGCCAGGGCCAGGAGGAGGTTGATCAGGAGGTCCTGTGACTTTGTGGGGCCACGGATACGGAGTGCATAGATAAGGAGGTGAGGGGAAAAGTGCAACCAAAACCTTAACAAAATATTCGTGAGGATCCGGAATAGGGGCTGCAACCTGGCACACTCCAGATAGACGTGCGCTAGGGTTTCCCTCACGTCGCAAAAGGGGCAGGTGTCCAGGATTGGGGTGAACCGCGCCAAGTACACGCCCGTGCTCACGGCCCCGTGAAGGAGCCGCCAACTGATATCCCCAGCGGGCCTCGGGACTAAGGTGGAATAGAGGCTGGCCCACCGGGGCTCCTCACCTCTAGAGGTGGCAGGAGGTCCCGCCACTTTGTGTCAGGACAGGACACGAGGGTTAGGACATGAAGGGTGTGGAGCATGAGCTGTGTAGATGCTTTCTTGGTGCGGTCTGGAAGCAGACCTGCTGCAAATCATGCAGCCAGCTCACAGTGAAGGCGCAGAGGGGCCGGTTGGGTCCACGGGGCAGTGGCCCAGTGAAAAGGTCCAGCGGGCCTGGGGTGGAGGGTGGTCAGGGCGTGCCCTCATGCAGGACCCGGTTGAGGTAGGCCCGAGCAGCAGGTGGTAAAGTGGCCCTCACCTCCTGAAGCACGTGATGGAGAGTACGAGGTCTGGAGAGCCCTATGCGCTGAGAGAGTATCAGGGGATCCAGCCCGTCTCCCCAGTCGTAGTCCAGGAGGTCTCAGACTCTGGTGACTTCTGCCAGGACCAACCTGTGGTGCACCAACAGGAACTCCTCCACCTACACACAGAGCTGGGGGTTGTGTAGCTGGTGCTCTGTGAGGAGATCTGCCCTCACGGTGGTTGCCATGGACCTGGTAGCTGAGAACAGTTTCCAGGTCCGGAGAAGTTCCTGGTAGAAGACCGGCAGCCCAGAGAGGTCTCGCAGAAGATCTCTCAGATGGACATAAAGGACCTGCCAGTCATATAGGAACCCTTGGAAGTGGTGCAGGAAGGCATGTACCAGTATGCTCCATGCCGGACTACCTGCACCGTAAATGAGCCTCTGCAGGGCCTGGAGGCGGAAGACATGGATCTGAGTGTGCAGACACTTCAGGCCCTGCCTTCCCTCCTCCAGGGGTAGATGGAGAACCCCCGCAGAGACGCAGTGCAGTCCTGACCAGAAGAACTCCAGAATCGATGTCCGGAGGTTGGCCAGGAAACCCGGGGCTGGGATCAGGGTGTTGAGCCGGTACCAGAGCATGGACAGGACCAGTTGATTAAGCACCATCGCTGTTCCTCGAAGGGAAAGGCACTGGAGTAGTCCTGTCCATTTCTGGAGCCGCTCTATCACCCTGCCCTCTAAATCGTGCCAGTTCTCCGGCAGAGAGGGTTGTGTGGCAGAAAGGTAAACGCCGAGATAGAGCAGCGGATCTGCGCTCCACAAGATGGTCTGAAGCGCTTGTGGGAGGGAGCTTGCCTGCCAGCCGTCCCCGACCACCAGGCCAGAGCTCTTGACCCAGTTGACCCGGGGGGAGGAGGCTGCCGAATAGATGGTCTGGCAAGCCTCCACCCGCAGCAAGTCATCCGAGTCCTGAACCACGAGGAGCACATCATCAGCGTACACCGACAGAACCAGCTGTCACTCCGCTTCCCGCAGCACCAACCCCGTCAGCCTCCTACAGAGGTGAAGAAGGAAGGGCTCGATCACCAGAGCATATAGCTGGCCTGAGAGGGGACACCCCTGCCGTACTCCTCGCCTGAAGCTGACTGGTTCAGTCGGGGTCCAGTTGAGCCTGATCAGACACTCTGTGGAAGCATACAGCACCTGGAGAAAACCCACAAACTGGGGTCTGAAGCTAAACACTCGCAGAGTGCTTAGGAGATACCCATGGTCCACCATGTTGAACGCCTTCTCCTGATCCAAGGACAGGAGGGCGAATGACAGACCATCCCTACACCCGAGTTCCAAGAGGTCCCAGACCAGATACAGGTTCTCAAAGATGGTACAGCCTGGGACGGTGTAGGTCTGGTCTGGGTGAACCATGTCCACCAGCACAGACCCCAGCCGCAGTGAGATGGCTTTGGTATGACTTTGTAGTCCGTGCTGAGGAGCGAGATGGGACGCCAATTTCATAAGTCGTGGATGTCCCCCTTCTTCGGCAATAAGGCGAGCACGGCTCGCCTGCATGAAAGAGGGAGGACCCCGTTTTGTAATGACTCAGCCCAGACGGTGACTAGGTCTGGGCCGAGGACATCCCAGAACACGCGGTAGAACTCCATGGTCAGCCCGTCCACACCCGGAGATTTATTGGTGGGCATGCAGTGGAGGGCTTCCAAGAACTCAGCCAGAGTGAGAGGCAGCTCTAGCTGGTCTCCTTGGTGGGGG
Organism: Lepidochelys olivacea; assembly: GCF_965140295.1. NCBI lineage: Eukaryota > Metazoa > Chordata > Testudines > Cheloniidae > Lepidochelys > Lepidochelys olivacea. Next base: position 52,037,311 of record NC_140417.1, read on the forward strand.
GAGCAGAAGCAATGGTTAGGGGGAGGGAGCACGGGGAGAGGGGGGCTGGGGCGAGGTCACTCAGCTTGAGGCCCGCTGGCAGAGGGTCTTCCTCCCCCTGTGTGACTGGGGTCAGACCCAGGGCCTCTATCACCTCTTAAATGGAAGGGAGATTGCCTTCCACCACCCCAGAATTCTCCCCCCGCCAGCGCCCGAAACGACGCTCACCTCGGGGCTCTCAGGGGCTTCAAATATTAACGGGGCAAGAGGGGCTCCATTGGAGGGGCAGCGCTTCTCTCTGGTGCTGCCACATCTTCCCCAGCTTGCACCGGTGGATGGAACGCACCCGTGGGCAAAGCGGAAGGCTCGGCATTGGTGACCCCCTTCCTGGTTTTCAGGGGGCCTCCACATCGGATGGAAGAAACGGAGCTCGAGCCTTCCGTTTGCCTCGCTTCCCCTGAACTAGGGCCCAGCCCTCCATGGCATCATCTGGGGGCTGGCTAGCAGGGTTCGGGGCAGGGGCAATGACTCAGGGACTTGGGGAGGTAACAGTGGGGCAGCACAAGGGAGGGAAGATTCCCCCTGGGGGGGCTCTCTCCTATGCTCGGCAGTGTCCCTGCCACACCCTCCTCCACAGGCCCCGCCAGATTGCAGGCAGCGGAGGTGGGGCTCTCCTGCTCGTCTGGGCACACTGGGGGAGATGCCCCTCGGGCCCAAGCAGGAGCAGTGGTGGGCTGGGAAGGAGGAGGGGTGGCACCGGGCAGCCAGGGGTGCCAGCAATGACAGGGCCAGCACCTTGCCGGGGCTCAGGGGTCCCAGACACTCCTCCTTGCCGGCCCAAGGGGCAGTCCCTCCCGACATGCCCCATCACCTGGCAGAGGTAGCACTGGGCCTCCCCCCTGGAATAATGCACCCGGTAGCAGGCCCTCTGGTAGGGGACCAGGAAGGACCCCTCAAGCGCCTCTCCACCACGTGCCGCTGGCAGCAGTTGAAGCTGCACCTGCTGGCGGAACAAGAGGACGTGACGGAGGGTGGGGTCTTTGCAGCCCAGAGGGAGAGGGCTAACAATGGAGATGTGTTTCCCTAGAGTAGAGAAGGCAGGTAACAGGATGGCATTGGGAAGGAAGGGAGGGACGGCAGTCAGGACCATGTGGACACCCAGGTCCTCTAGCGGCTCCAGGGGGACGAATACGCCCCCTCACCACCAGGCCCTTCTCCACCACCTCCTAGGTGGTGGTCTCTGATGCTAGGAAGAACATGACCTTTCCTTACATTTTGGAGTCCACCACAATGGCCGTGGGCCCCACCACCCTCGCCAATGCCCACACGTAGGTCTCCACATGAGGCGAGGTGGGTATCAGGAAGCAACGGACGCTGTGCTGCCTGGTCAAGGTGGGGAAGGGGCCCCAGCTGCTATAGATGGTAGCAGAGGTGGGGGTCAGAGGAGGTGACGTAGTGGCAGGCGGGGGGGGCTGCCGCAACCTGGGCGTACGCCCTGGGAGGTGGGGCACCCGCAGAGCTGGTGGAGGGAGGAGCGGGGAGCGACACCATGGCCGGTGGCGGGGCCACGGCAATGGGGGCAGCCCCTGCCATGGAGGGCCTGGTCTTTTCTGGCTCCCCCAGAATCAGAGAGGGAAGGGACGTGGCAGCAGCGGAGGTCACCCCGTTGCCTGCCGGTGCCCCAGTGGGGGCAGTAGCACGTGGTTCAGTGGCGGTTGAGGCTAGTGGGGGTGATGGGGGCAGGTGGGGGAGGGGCATTAGGGTCTACCCAAGGGGTCCCACCCGCCATGTCCCCTGCCATAATGAGCAGGGAAGGAGGCGAAGGGAGTAGAGAAAATACCAGAGAGAGGAGGGGAAGGGAAAGCAGGATGACCACTCCTCCCCACTAGCCTGCAGGCAGGGGAGGAGGGTGCTGGAAGGGGAGGGCTTGATGCGGGGGGCTATCAAGGACTTGGGGGGGGGTGTCAGTCACCAACTCAGGATAGGATTCCGGCTGCACTAGGGGATGGGGGGGATATAACACCATGGAAGGGGGTGCAGTGAGATGGGGTCAAATTCAAACAGGGGAGGGGCACAAGCGCATGGGAGGGGGCATGGGCGCATGAGGGGAGGGGCTAATCAGGGCAAGGGGGGCCGCAGGGGGAGGGAGACAACCAGGCTGGGAGTGGGGCAGAGAAACCAAGGGGCTAGCTTCAGGACTGGGGCAGGGCAAACAAACAAAGGCTGCAGAGGGAAAAGGGCGAGGCAGGCAAACAAACTGGAGCTAGCGAGGGGCTGGGGCAAAAAAAAGGGGGGGGGGAGCAAAGGGCTGCAAGGGGAGAGGGGGAGACTGCTGCAGGGGTGGGATGGGCAGCCCAAGGGAAGCGGGGGCACATGTGCGCCGATGTGCACTTGCACAAAAGAGTCTGTTTAGGCTGCCTGTTGTTTCTGGCCGAAATGGTGGAAGTAGGGCGTGGCAAGCCAAGCAAGCAGCTGAGTCCCAGAGACAGGAACCGAGGCAGATGGTAAGCAGCCAATGGGGGTAGTGGAGGGGGCAGCAGTGGTGGTGGGAGTTGGGGGGACACAGATGGACCGGGGCAGGCTCCACACCACACCCCCTATGTCCCTACAAACACAGTCAAAACCCCCACCACAAGAGCACAATTTGGAAGTTACTCAGTCCGTGATAGCCCCCTCCACAATGGTCTGTAGAGTCTCTGCGCGCATCCCCAGCGGCAAATGGTCCTCTTTGTCTTCCTCCTCGAGGCTCTAGCAGCTCTAGGCATCAAACACAGCAGCAGCTCCAGCAACTCCAGGTGGCAGTCCAGTGGCCAGGCAGGCAGAAAGGACCCCTCACAGGTGGTGGTGGTGGTGGTGGTGTCCATGGCTGGGGTAGGGGTCCCTCACGCCCCTCCTCTGGGGAGCAGGCCAGCAGGCCCCCCAAGGGGCTGTAGCTGGAGCAGCAGCAACCAAGGTTTGGGGAGGGTCCACCAGCCAGCCAGCAACCAGGTAGCAGAGAAGGGGGTGGGGGGTGGCCTATTTCCGATCCTCTGTCCATTCATGTATCCAGGCAGAGTTCCTCTGGGTGGTGTCCACTGAAACTCTTGAAGCTTTGAGGAGCAGTGCGTGCTGTCCAGGGTTCTCTGCTTGGTGTCCTCATCTGGTTCCCTTCGTTGACCCTTTGACCACACTCCTGTCCCTGTTATTTCATTAGTTATCCCCTCAGATTTCAGCTCAATGGGGGCTGGCAGAGGGAGAACAGCAGCCCCTAGTGGGTCAGGACAGGTAAACACAAAGGCCACTCCCTGGGGCAGCAATAACATCACGGGAGGTGGAAGGAATAGGGACAGGGTTGGTATCCGGGGCAGGGACAGGGGCAAGATTCTGGGCTCCAGAAGCCGAGCCACTGCGGGGTGGCACCTCTCGGTCAGGCTCAGGAATTTGGGGGGTGGGAAGGAGGCCTTCAGCAATGCTGGGCACAGGTTCCATGGTGGGTATGGCAGCCATGGCATCAGGAGGTGGACTATCTTTCCTAGGGCCCCCACCCGGGAAGGAGGTCAATTGCTCCACACCAATGAGGGGTGCCCCTGGTGGCTCAGGTCCTGGCCGCGTGGCACTGGCCATCACCTCAACAGGCAGCCAGGTCGGTGGAAGAGTCCAGGGGCTCCTCGGAGGTGGAAGCAGAAGCAACGGTTAGGGGAAGGGAGCACGGGGATGGGGGCTGAGGCGAAGTTGCTCAGCTCGAGGCCCGCTGGCAGAGGGTTGTCCTCCCGCTATGTGACTGGGGTCAGACCCAAGGCCTCGATCTCCTCATAGATGGAAGGGAGATCACCTTCCACCACCCAAGGATTCTCCCTGCCCACGCCCAAAGCGATGCTCGCCTCGGGGCTCGCAGGGGCTTCAGATGTTAACGGAGTGGGAGGGGCTCCATTGGGAGCCCGTGGGAAGGGGGCAGCCCATGCCATGGAAGGCCTAGTCTTTTTGGCAGGGCCCATACCCTTCTTCTTGCCCTGGCCCTTCCCGCTGGCTGGGGGGGCTCCCCCAGAATTGAAGGGGGCGAGGGACGTGGCGCGACTACCACCCGGACATCATGTCGACGTTCACCTTTGTCCGGGTGGAGGCCCATCTGTCGCACCTCTCCCGGTTGGACTGCATCTATGTGTCACACTTTCACCTTTCATCGGCCCACTCCTCCAGGATCTAGCCCGCCCCATTTTCGGATCACCATCTAGCCACCGTGACAGTCTCTCTCTGCGTGGAGAGGCCAGGCCCAGCCTATTGGCATTTCAGCAACAGCTTGTTGGAGGAAGTGGGCTTCGTGGCATCCTTCCGGGAGTTCTGGCTGGCCTGGCGGGGGCAGAGGCATGCCTTTCCCTCAGCACGGCGGTGGTGGGATGTGGGGAAGGTGCGCGCCCGGCTCTTCTGCCACGATTACACCCGGGGTGCCAGCCGACCGAGGGATGCAATGATAGAGCAGTTGGAACAGGAGGTCTTAGAGCTGGAGAGCTGCCTGGCTGCCAGCCCTGAGGATCCATCCATCTGCGGAGCGTGCCGGGAGAAGCGGGAGGAGCTTCGGGCCCTTGAAGACCATTGGGCTTGGTATGCCTTTGTTTGATCCTGCATCTGCCCCCTTCGGGAGATGGATCGCAGCTCCCGCTTCTTCTACACACGGGAGAAAAGGAGGGGGGCCAAGAAGCACATCACCTGTCTTCTGGCAAAGGACGGCACCACCCTCACGGATCCGGTGGAGATGCACGGGAGGGTGAGAGCCTTCTATGCAAGCCTTTTCTCCCCAGATCCAACCTATCCTAACACTTGCAGAGTGCTCTGGGATGGACTCCCGATGGTCAGCACGGGCGACCGAGACCGCATAGAGCTGCTTCTCACTCTTGCCGAGTTCTCGGAAGCCCTCCACCGCATGCCCACCAATAAATCTCCAGGCATGGACGGGCAGACCATGGAGTTCTACTGCGTATTCTGGGATGTCCTCGACCCGGACCTAATCACCTCTGGGCCAAGTTCTTGAAGAGCGGAGTCCTCCCTCTCTCGTGCAGGCGAGCTGTGCTCACCTTATTGCAACTTATGGAATTGGCGTCCTGTCTCGCTCCTCAGCATGGACTACAAAGTGATAGCGAAGGCCATCTCACTGCGGCTGGGGTCCATGGTCCACCACCGACACTGTCCCAGACCGTACCATCTTTGATAACCTGCATCTGGTCCGGGATCTCTTGGAGCTTGGGTGTAGGGATGGTCTGTCGTTCACTCTCCTATCCCTGGATCAGGAGAAGGTGTTCGACAGGGTGGACCATGGATATCTCCTGGGCACTCTGCGAGCATTAGGCTTCGGACCCCAGTTTGTGGGTTTTGTCCAAGTCCTGTACACCTCTGCAGAGTATCTGGTCAGGCTCAACTGGACCCTGACCGAGCCGGTTAGCTTCGGGTGGGGAGTGTGGCAGGAGTGCCCCCTCTTGGGCCAGCTATATGCTCTGGCAATTGAGCCCTTCCTTCGTCACCTCCACCAGAGGCAGACGGGGTTGGTGCTGCAGGAACTGGAGCTGTGGCTGGTTCTGTCGGCGTAGACTGACGACGTGCTCCTTGTAGTCCAGGACCCGGGTGACTTGGTGTGGGTGGAGGCTTGTCTACTCAGCAGCCTCCTCTGCCTGGGTCAACTGGGTCAAGAGCTCTGGCCTGGTGGTCGGGGACAGCTGGCAGGCAAGTTCCCTCCCACCAGCGCTTCAGGCCATCCGGTGGAGCACGGGTCCGCTGCTTTATCTCAGTGTTTACGTTTCTGCCACGCATCCATCTCTGCCGGAGAACTGGTATGGTTTAGAGGGCACGGTGACAGAGCGGCTCCGGAAATGGACAGGACTATTCTCGTGCCTCTCCCTTTAAGGGCGGGCATTGGTGCTCAATCAACTAGTCCTGTCCATGCTCTGGTACCGGCTCAACGTCCTGGTCCTGGTCCTGGGTTTCCCGGCCAACCTCCGGAGGGCGATTCTGGAGTTCTTTTGGCCAGGAGTGCACTGGGTCTCTGCAGGGGTCCTCCACCTGCCCTGGAGGAGGGAGGGCAGGGCCTGAAGTGCCTACGCAGTCAGGTTCATGTCTTCCACCTCCAGGCCCTGCAGAGGTTCATTTATGGCGCAGGTAGTCTGGCGTGGAGAGTACTGGTGCAGGCCTTCCTGCGCCACTTCCAAGGGCTCCGATGTGACCTGCAGGTCCTTTATGTCGATCCGAGAGGTCTTTCGCGAGATCCCCCCGGGCCTCTGGTCTTCTACCAGGACCTCCTCCAGACCTGGAAACTGTTCTCAGCGACCAGGTCCGTGGCGGCCACCGAGGGGGCAGATCTCCTCGTAGAGCCCCTGCTACACAACCCCCAGCTCCGTGTACAGGTGGCAGAGTCCCACTCGGTGCGCCAGAGGTTGGTCCTGGCAGAAGTCACCAGAGTCGGAGACCTTCTGGACTATGACTGGGGAGACTGGCTGGATCCCCTGATGCTCTCTCAGCACATGGGACTCTCCAGACCTCGTACTCTCCATCACGCACTTCAGGAGGTGAGGGCCACTTTACCACCTGCTGCTCGGGGCTACCTCGACCAGGTCCTGTGAGAGGGCACACCCCGCCCACCCTCCACCCCAGGCCCTCCAGACATTTTCATCGGGCCCTTGCCCCATGGACCCAACCGGCCCTCCGCCCCTTCACTGTGAGCCAGCTGCACAACTTGCAGCCGGTTCATTTCCAGACTGCACCAAGGAAACATCTATACATGCTCGTGCTCCACACCCTTCACTTCCTCATCCTCGCATCCTGCCCTGCCACAAAGTGGCGGGACCTCCTGCCATCTCTAGAGAGTGAGGAGCCCCAGTGGGCCAGCCTATATTCCACCCTGGTCCCAAGGTCTGCCAGGGATATCAGTTGTTGGCTCCTTCATGGAGCCGTGAGCACGGGCGTGTACTTGGCGTGGTTCACCCTCCGTCCCGGACACCTGCCCCTTCTGCGGCATGAGGGAGACCCTGGTGCACATTTACCTGGAGTGTGCCAGGTTGCAGCCCCTGTTCTGGCTCCTCTTAGACATCCTGCTATGTTTCTTGTTGTACTTTTCCCCTCACCTTCTTATCTATGCACTCCCTATCCATGGCCCCACAAAGTCACGGGACCTCCTGGTCAACCTCCTCCTAGCCCTGGCTAAAATGGCCATCTATAAAACCAGGGAGAGGAGGTTGGCCAAAGGGATCTCCTGTGACTGTGGGGCCTATTTCCGATCCTCCGTCTGTTCATGCATCCAGGCAGAGTTCCTCTGGGCGGCATCCGCTGGCTCCCTTGATGCCTTCGAGGAGCAGTGGGCGCTGTCTGGGGTTCTCTGCTCGGTGTCCCTATCAGCTTCCCTTTGTTTGACCCTTTGACCTCACTCCTGTCCCTGTTATCTCATTTTGTTGTTCCCCAGAATCATTTGGCTTCCAGGTCCTGTGGATCCTCCCTTTAGGCTGGTGGGAGGTCCTTTAGCAGTGGGCAGGTCTGAGAATAAATAAATATGCACTGTGACAGACCCAGACCAGTGGGGTACAGGAGACTGGTCCTACTGGGATCCAGGAAGTCTGTCACAGTGCATATTTATTTATTTTTCCTAAGTTAATTAACTATTTTCGGAAAACTTGTCAGAGCAGCTACTAGCAAGAGTTGGTGGCTGCACTCTGAGGCTACCAAAAAATTTCTCATGAGAGCCCCTAGTTCCTGGCACATATCTAGGCTCATGAACAAGGACTCCCAGACATGTCACTATAAGAAGTAGATCTAGTCCTCTTTGCTTTCATAACTCTCTGCAGTTAGACATCCAGTCGAGCCCTTTCCCATGTGATGAAGGTGCCTGGTCTCTGGAGCCTCCACGCTCCCTGGATAAGGTGTCCTGGTTTCCATAGCCATGTCACCCAGCAGGCATGGGCAGGTTTAAAATGCCTGTGATGTGGTTTGCAGGTCAGAGTGCTCACACCACTTTTTGGCCAACTGAAAGCTGTGAGCTGTAGCTCACCTCCGTTTCCTGTCTCTCTATTGTGGGGATTGTGATAAACATTGAATTGTTTGCACCTTCGGACTTCGGGTATTGTTGCTCTCTGTTCATGCGAGAAGAACCAGGGAAGTGGGAGAGTGAAGGAATAAGCTCTCTAACATCTTGGAAGGCTGACAGAGGAGGTGCTGTCATCATCATGAATAGATCGGAATATGAACAAGAGGCTTCTAGGCAGCTCTTCAACACCACATTCTACAAGCCATTACCCTCTGATCCCACTGAGGGTTACCAAAAGAAACTACACCATCTGCTCAAGAAACTCCCTGAAAAAGCACAAGAGAAAATCCGCACAGACACACCCCTAGAACCCCGACCAGGGGTATTCTATCTATTACCCAAGATCCATAAACCTGGAAATCATCTCAGGCACTGGCACCCTGACAGCAGGATTGTCTGGCTACGAAGACTCCCTCCTCAGGCCCTAAGCTACCAGCACTCCTAGCTATCTTCGAGACACCACTGATTTCCTGAGGAAACTACAATCCTTTGGTGATCTTCCTGAAAACACCATCCTGGCCACTATGGATGTAGAAGCCCTCTACACCAACATTCCACACAAAGATGGACTACAAGCCGTCAGGAACACTATCCCCAATAATGTCACAGCAAACCTGGTGACTGAACTTTGTGACTTTGTCCTCACCCATAACTATTTCACATTTGGGGACAATGTATACCTTCAAATCAGCGGCACTACTATGGGTACCACATGGCCCCACAGTATGTCAACATTTTTATGGCTGACGTAGAACAACGCTTCCTCAGCTCTCGTCCCCTAATACCCCTACTCTACTTGCGCTACACTGATGCCATCTTCATCATCTGGACCCATGGAAAAGAAGCCCTTGAGGAATTCCACCATGATTTCAACAATTTCCATCCCACCATCAACCTCAGCCTGGATCAGTCCACACAAGAGATCCACTTCCTGGACACTACAGTGCTAATAAGCGATGGTCACATAAACACCACCCTATACCAGAAACCTACTGACCGCTATATTTACCTACATGCCTCCAGCTTTCATCCAGACCACACCACATGATCCATTGTCTACAGCCAAGATCTACGATACAACCACATCTACTCCAACCCCTCAGGCAGAGACAAACACCTACAAGAGCTATATCAAGCTTTTTTAAAATTACAGTACCCACCTGCTGAAGTAAAGAAACAGATTGACAGAGCCAGAAGCATACCCAGAAGTCACCTACTACAGGACAGGCCCAACAAAGAAAGTAACAGAACACCATTAGCCATCACCTTCAGCCCCCAACTAAAACCTCTCCAGCGCATCATCAGGGATCTACAACCTATCCTGAAGGACGACCCATCACTCTCACAGATCTTGGGAGTCAGGCCAGTCCTTGCTTACAGACAGCCCCCCAAACTGAAGCAAATACTCACCAGCAACCACACATCACACATCAAAAACACTAACCCAGGAACCTATCCTTGCAACAAAGCCCGTTGCCAACTGTGTCCACATATCTATTCAGGGGACTCCATCATAGGGCCTAATCATATCAGCCACACTATCAGAGGTTTGTTCACCTGCACATCTACCAATGTGATATATGCCATCATGTGCCAATAATGCCCCTCTGCCAAACCGGACAGTCTCTACGTAAAAGAATAAATGGACACAAATCAGACGTCAAGAATTATAACATTCAAAAATCAGTTGGAGAACACTTCAATCTCTCTAGTCACTCGGTTACAGACCTAAAAGTGGCAATTCTTCAACAAAAAACCTTCAGAAACAGACTCCAACTGGAGCCTGCTGAATTGGAATTAATTTACAAACTGGACACCATTAAATTAAGCTTGAATAAAGACTGGGAGTGGATGTGTCATTACCCAAAGTAAAACTATTTTCCCATGTTTATTTTTCCTCTCTACTGTTCCTCACACGTTCTTGTCAACTGCTGGAAATGGCCCATCTTGATAAACTCTACAAAAGGGTTTTTTTTCTCTCCTGCTGGTAATAGCTCACCTTAACTGATCACTCTCTTTATAGTGTGCTTGGTAACATCCATTGTTTCATGTTCTCTGTGTATATAAAATCATCCTACTGTATTTTCCACTGCATGCATCCGATGAAGTGGGCTGTAGCCCATGAAAGTTTAAGCTCAAATAAATTTGTTAGTCTCTAAGGTGCCACAAGTACTCCTGTTCTTTTGGCAAATACACACTAACATAGCTGCTACTCTGAAACCTGTCTTTTGGGATGGTGATCAAAATTCTTTTCGTACAAAAGAGGTAAAATCCAGTGTGGTCTCAGAAGCTGGAAAATTCTACAATCCAAAAGAAAATGAGGTAGAATAAATAAAATAAATGCTCCAGATTTACCTGGGCAAATATATAGATGTCCAGGATCTTTTCCATATTTCCCTTTAAGGACAAGCAGTGTCCATGGGGTGGAATCGTAACTGACTATACGCCTTTCATCAATGAAGATTTGATAACTCATTCAAATATGGTTCAAAAACATGAGCCTTCTTCAAAGTAGGAAACTTAGAATAATGAATCATAGCCAGTGCTTCTTGTTGAGTAATATCTGTCCCTCTCTGTTTCAGTAGTTGATAAAAAGATATCAACAATAAGTGAGTAATAGAAAAATCCAAACTAGCTATAATAAATTAAAGGGTCTTACGCCATGGAAGTAAGGAGGACACAGGTTGTTCCTCCATCTCCTGAAGGCAAAATCTGGAAGAATACAGATCTTAGACCAAAATTTAAGAAAAGCAATACAAGCTCTACTACTTACGAAAGGAACATCCACCTTGGCACATAAAAATGAGGCCAGGGTAGATTCTGGGAGCACTAGAAGTCTCCAACAAAATTATTTTGAATGATCTCTAAGGCTGAAATTTGGCCCCTAACCCAAATTTCAACCCCATAGAACAGCTGTGATATTATTTTAGCATAAAAAATTCTTAGTGCTGGGCAACGCTGTTCCCACTATATAAGCAGGTAAAACAGAGCACAGCAAAGGGCTTTTTGTTTTTAGTCTTTATGATAAGGGGACCTGTGGGCTGAGTGATGAAACTTTATCCCTAAATCAAGAAAAGCAGAGACTACTCCTATAGGGTGGCCATCTATCTTCTGCTCAACTTGTGGTAGGTTCTGCCCCAAAATTATACCCTTGAGCTTATTATAGTTGAGAACCAGGTCTTGAAAGTTACAGTAAGAGGAAAAATGAGATGATAACTGGTGGAGGCCACTTGAAATTTGCAATAGAACAACCATATTATTGGCATATAACAACACTGTGATGGATCTACCCTTAATTTTTCTCTGCTTCAAATTATCTTCCTTTAAAGCACCCACCACATTGTTAATATATACATTAAAAGGAAGAGGTGCTAGAAGTTATCCCTGGTGTATGGCCCTAGAAATAGGGAAAATGTTAGTACATTCTCCATTGACTGTAGTTCTTACCCTAGCTAGTCATATTGCCCTAGTGTACAGCCTTCACAACAGGCAAAAGTCTTGAGACCCATCCTTCGTTTCCCAAAGTTTGTCTCAGTTAATAGACTCAAGGCCATTTTTAGATCTATGAAAGCAGCATACATTCTACTACCCTTACATTCTAATACCCATACTACTATGCCCTTAACCACAGCATATTTATAAATGGCCTATTCGAGCATTAAGATCTCCCAAAATATTTAGACAGGCCAGTGGGAATTGAAGACCTTCCATATCGGTTTGCTTGTCCAGGCATTCCCACAATGACTCAGAATAAAACCGGGAAGATATCGGGGGGCGTGTGTGTGTATGGGAGGGGCGGGAATAAATACTTCATATTAACATTTGGAGATCAGGAAAAAATAAATATAGCCTCAATGACCTGACATGTTCATTCCAAAGGTAAAATCTGGGCTTCTAGGCATAAGGGTGGCAAGTCCTCCTGATATACAGCCCATTTTAGACAATCAACTTCCACCTTGAAGAAAGGCTTCTAAACCAGGAAACAGAATGATTTCTGACCCAGCAAAACATTTTTCTTGTAAAAACAAAACGAAAACAAAAATCAAGTGTTTCCAAACATTTTAAAATTGCATCTCATGCATCTTATTTTTATACCCAGATAAATTCCAGGATAAAATATGTATTCTGGCAAAAGCTCTCCCTAGGCAGAAGGAAAGAAATCAGAGAATGTAGTTAAATATGATAAATGGCCCCAACAGCCTGACTGTAAAAATTTGCTTCAGCTCCAAATATCACATTATTCTGACAATCAATCTGCATGAAAGGTTGTAAACATAAGGGGAGGGAGCGATCTTCTTGGAATTCTATCTAAACACTCGCATAACAAATAGGGGGAGGGGGAATGGTAAAACTAGAGGGCTGAGAAGAAGAGACCTGAAGTTCTAACTTAGAAGACCCAGGTAAATCAATAGTGCACAAAGTTCTAGAATGTACCTGAGGAAGAGTCGCCGTAAAATCCTGAGATGCAGTCTCTTAACATAAATGCTAAGAACTAGCCTCTTCCTGTAGATGCTAAGTATTATACCGTCTATTAGTTGGGAATGTCCCACAGAGTACGGATTTCACAAGAATGTTTGTATGTACATGCAAGGAGAGCTGTGGGTATGGTGGATACAAAAGGTGGGGCTGGGATGGAGCCCTGGTTCTAGTGCAGCCAAGCTGCTGGCAGAACTGTCCTCCTAGGACAGGGTGGGCAAACTACAGCCTGTGGGCCATGTCCAGGCTGTCAGATGTTTTAATCCTGGCCCTTGAGCTCCTGCTTGGGAACAGAGTCTGGGGCTTACCCCACTTCGGCGCTCCATCCGGGGAGCAGGGTCAGGGGCTTTCCCTGCTCCACACGTGCCGTGCCTCAGGGCAGCTCCCAGAAGTAGCGGCATGCCCCCCCTGTGGCTTCTATGCATAGGGGCAACCAGGGGACTCTGCACCCTTCCCTGCCCCAAGTGCCACCCCCCACAGCTCCCATTGGCTGGGAACTGTGGCCAAAGGGAGCTGCAGGGGCTGCGCCTGCAAAAGGGGCAATGCGCAGAGCTGCCTGGCTGGTGCCACGCCTCTGTCTAGTAGCCAGAAGGGCAACATGTTGCTGCTTCCAGGAGCTGCGGGGGCGGCGCCTGTGTACGGGGCAGCATGCAGAGCCGCATGACCGCACATCTGCATAGGAGCCAGATGGGGGACATGCCGCAGCTTCCAGGAGCTGCTTGAGTTAAGCGCTGCCCAGAGCCTGTGCCCCAACCTCTTCCCATGCCCCAACCCCCTGCCCCAGCCCTGATCCCCCTCCCGCCCTCCGAACCCCTCAGTACCAGCCCAGGCCAACCTCCTGCACCCCAACCCCTCATCCCCAGCTGGAGCCCTCACCCCCCTCCACACACCCCAGTCCCCTACCCCAGCCCGGAGCCCCTTCCCACACCCTGAACTCCTCATTTCTGGCCCCACCCCAAAGCCTGCTCCCCCAGGTGGAGCCCTCACCCCCTCCGGGAATGGAGCACCTATAGGGGAAAAATGGTGCACCGACCAGCAGCCCCACTAACAGCTCCCCCCATCCCCTGTCATAGCCTCCTACCCACCAGTGGCCACATAGGTCAGCACATCCCCCCTCCCTCCACACGCCTCCCAAAACAGCTGTTTTGCGGTATGCAGGGAGGCTGGGAGGGAGGGCGAAGAGCGGGGATGCAGCGCACTTGGGGGAGGGGGAAGAACTGGGCAAGAAGAGGCAGGGCAGGAGTGGGACAGGAGCGGGAAGAGGCAGGGTGGGGGGTGGGGGCCTTGGGGAAGTGGAGGAGTGGGGGTGAGGCCTGGGGCAGAGCCGGGGGGTCGAGCACCCCCTGTCAGTTTGAAAAGTTGGTGCCTGTGAGGACTATGATAATTTTTGTACAATGTATACCTTGTCAGGAATCCTTTGAAAACTCATGATTCACTGATCATTACTGTCCTTGTAAAATATGTGTGGCAACATTGTTAATGTAAAGATATAAGATTCCACTGTGTGATATTATTAAGACATGTTCCAACATGTTCTGGAGGGCAGTCATAAAGCAGTTCCCCAGAGACAGAAGGCTGGCCAATGGCTCAGCCAGGTGTCAACGAGCTCAAATGGACCATCCCCTGATTACGTGGCCACTCTTATGCAGGAGAGAGGGTGTGGGCAAAAAATCTGCATCTTAATAACGACACAGCTTGAGGTTCCTGCCCACAAAGACTTTCTGTCTTCTGAAAATCAGCTGGAGATGATTCTTGCACAAGAGAAAGGGCTATAAGAGGAGAGAGCAGATCACCTTCCCCTCTCTCCACAAATCATCTCTCCCTTTCTTTCTACCTATGGCACCATCAACAACTAAAGAACAAAGGAAGCAGAATTGGACTAGGGAAGAAATCCTGACTGAAAGAGGTTCAGCCCTTGTCTACACTACAGTTTTGTTGACAAAAGTGATGTCGACACTCAAAATGCGCTAAAATAAAAATCAGTATTGCATGTTCACGCTCACTCCCTCTGTCAGCAGAGTGCGTCCACACTTGGGGCCCTAGCATCAACAGTGTGAGCAGTGCGCAGTGGGTACCTATCCCACAGTCCATCTCAACACCCTCTGTCGCTAGGACTTGTGGGAAGGTGGAGCGGATCATGGTGCATCTTGGGACCGGGCTCAGTGTCCTGTGGTGCATTGATTTCTGTCCCAGCATTCCAGGGGCTTCCAGATTTCTTTTGCAGCATTTTTCAATGGCCCTTCTTTGCTGTGCACCCTGGCATCTTTGTGAGAAGGGATGGGTCCCATACTGCTCTCCTATGGTCTGAAAACTGTCATGAAGAATCATGGATAGCAGTGCAGTTAATCACGAAGTTCCTAACTGAAGAAGACTCCCAGTTGCCTGACATGCTGTGTGATATGGATAGGAACAACTTTAGATTGCTTCTGACATTCACAGAACAGCTGCAGAGAGTAGATCATCGCTTCTGGGCTCGGGAAACAAGCACTGAATGGTGGGATCATATCGTCATGCAGGTGTGAGATGACAAGTAGTAGCTATAGAACTTTTGGATGCGGAAATCCACTTTCCTGGAACTGTATGCGGAGCTCACCCCAGCACTGCGGCACAAGGACACCAGAATGAGAGCTTCCCTATTGGTAGAGAAGTGTGTGGCAATCGCTGTGTAGAAGATGGCGACTCCAGACTGCTACCAGTCGGTCACAAATCAGTTTGGAGTCGGGAAGTCAACTGCTGGGGCTGCGTTAATGCAAGTGTGCAGGGCAATTAATCGCATCCTGCTACGAAGGAAAATGATTCTGGGAAATGTGCATGAAATAGTGGACAGTTTTGCAGAAATGGGTTTCCCTAACTGCAGAGGGGCAATAGATGGCACACATATTCCTATTTTGGCACCAGATCACCTTTCGAAGGAGTACATCAATAGGAAGGAGTACTTCTCCATGGCGTTGTAGGCACTTGGGGATCACCAAGGGCATTTCACTGACATCAGCGTGGGATGATCCAGAAAGGTGCATGATGGATGCATCTTCAGGATGGCCTGTATAGAGAGCTACAAGTGGAGACTTTCTTTCCAGATCAGAAGATTACAGTGGGGGATGTTGAAAGGCCCATAGTGATCCTTGTAGATCCGGCATACCCCTTACAGCCATGGCTCATGAAACCTTACACGGGAAACCTGGACAGCAGTAAGGAGTGGTTCAACAACAGGCTTAATAGGTGCTGGATGATAGTGTAATGTGCCTCTGGCAGATTAAAGGCGCGCTGGCAATGCCTTTATGGCAGGTTAGACCTTAATGAGGGTAATATTCCCATGATCATAGCCACGTGCTGTACATTGCATAATCTTTGTGAAGCTAAGGGTGAAAGGTTTGGTCAGGGGTGGAGTGTTGAGGCAGACCACTTGGCTGCTGATTTTGAGCAGCGAGACACCAGGGCTATTAGAGGAGCCCAGATGGGGGCAATTTGAATCAGGGAGGCTTTGAAGCAACACTTTGAAAATGAGAACTAGTAATGTATATCTCTGTGATTGGTGCTGCAATGTTACATTGTATGTAGTTTTCCTAGGAAGTAATGGTAACATCTGGGGCCTTACATTCCAGTAAACAAATGATTAAACTGCCTATGTATGTATTGGTAGTGCCTGCTATCTCAATTTGTAGGATACAAATAAAGACGATTTACCATTCAAAAACTTTGCTTTTATTGCACAAGAAACAACACTCACACACACAAAGATGCTTGGTGGGAAAGCAGGTACCAGGGAAGGGCAGACTTTCAGAGCTGTCTGTAAGTCCAGTTATCACTCTGAAAGTTGACTGAGGGCATGGAGTGAAGGGGAAACTGAGAAGTCCCAGAAAGCAAAAAGGACTGTGCAAGTGGAGTTTGGGAGCACATGAAAAAGAGTTGCTGCAGGGGAGGGGAGGCATGCATCTGCTCAGTCTGCAGCATTATTAAGGACTTCAGCACCCGCGGTTGCTCCTCTATGACTTTAATTGTCCGCTCAGCAGCGTCCTTAACAAACTCCTGATTTTCTTTTCTGTCCTGCCTTTTGGCTTCCCTGCACTCCTTGCATTCCCTTTTCTCTGCATTGGAGAAGTGCAGTACCTCCCTGAACATGTCTTCTTTGCTCCATCTTGGGCGCTTTCTTATCTGGCGGAGACGCTCAGCCAGTGTGTGTGGGGTGTTCCTGAAGGCCACATCTGCCAAAGCAGAAGGAACAATGGACAGAAGCATGATTGTTAAATTCACGCAAAGCATTGAAACATTTCAATAAAATACACCTTTTGATAACAATCACTTTCTCATTAACCCTTGGCAAGCACACATCCCTAAAGCATGGTTAGTGTTGGGTGGGGGTGGCGGGAAGGGAGAGTGCTCCAAATGGGGAAAAGAGCACTCTGCAAGGGTTGTGGTACAGCTGACTAGGAAAAATTTTCTATAGGCAGGGGCATGGCGCCAACTCAATGGGTGCTCTGGGGCTGGAGCATCCAAGGGGAAAAATTAGCAGGTGCTCGGCACCAACACTCCCTGTCCCCGAGTGTGCCACATCCCCACTCTTCCCCCTCCCTCCCAGCGCTTCCCGCCCACCACCTAACAGCTGTTTGGCAGCGCTTAGGACTTTCCTGAAGGGAGGGGGAGGAGTGGGGAAATGGCACACTCAGTGGAGGAGGGGCGGGGACTTGAGGGAAGGGGTGGAATGGGGGTGGGGCGAGGGCGGTGGAGGAGCGGGAAGAGACGGGCCAAGAGTGGGGTGGAGGGTTGAGCACTCACCGGGTAGAAAGGAAGTCAGCGGCTATTGGCAGGGGTCATTGTAGCAGACATCTCACTGCTAAGGGTAAGCAGGGAAGTGAGGGTACATCTACTACATACTTGTGGCTTCCGCCCTGGTCCCTATACTGCTCGCCTATATGCCACTTTGGTCCCTGCACAAATGATTGCCAAATGGTGCGGGAAAGTTTCCTACAATGGGGGAAGGAACAAAGCAGCTCTGCCAAGGAAACTTCAGCAGAGGATTATTGAGTACCTCCCGGAAACTTTCCTGGAGATCTCTCTTGAGGATTCCTGTGAGATCCATCAACACCCTGTTCTGACGTACTGATTAACTACACAGGGAAATGTCCAGCACACTGAAACATAGCCAGCCTCTACATTTCTATACCCTGAACCCACCTTTGCTCTACACAAACCACAGCCACTTACTAGGCATCTCCTCTCCTGCTTCTTGATCGCCGGAGAACAACTGCTGAGACTGGCTAGACACCTCCAGAGTGCTGAACAGTTCCTGGCTGCCTACCCCACCGGGCACCCCTGCCAGGAGCTCCACATCATCATCTAACTCCACCTCTTCATCAATTACTTCGTTCTCTGGGTTAGGTCCTCTTTCCACCACCTCCGGGCCCTCCGAAGTATCCATGGGGCTCTTGGCAGTGGAGGTGGGGTCGCCACTGAGGATGGCGTGTAGCTCCTTATAGAACTGGCAGGTCTTGGGTGCCGCACTGGAGCATTGGTTTGCCTCCCTCGCCTTATGGTACGCCTGCCTCAGATCCTTTATCTTCACTCTGCACTGCAGCGTGTCCCAATCATAGCCCTTTTTGCACAAGCCTCGAGAAATCTGCCCATAGGTATCAAAATTCCTACAGCTCAAGCACAGCTGGGACTGCACAACCTCCTCTCCCTATACTGAGCAGATCCAGCTGCTCTGCAGTGGTCCAAGCGGGAGAGCGTTTGCTGCAATAACCTGCCATGGTCAACTGGGAACATGCGATGAGACCTCTCCATGCTGTGTCACGCTGCCTCTGGGTTTGGTGTGATTGATCACCTGTCAATTGCAAACATGACTTTTAGCCTAGGACCTGGCTTTGATGTTTCTTCAATTGTACTTTTGTTCTTTTCTTTTTAGGATGGACTCTTCTTGCTTTGTCAGGGCTGTTGTCTGCATCTTCAGCCATTGGTGTTTACACTTTATTTCATCAGGACAGGCTGGGGCTGGAGGTTGATTCCATCATCCATGCATACCTCATTCACACATCTAAACTAAACTAATAAGATTACAGCAGGGTTTTGCAAAAATGAAGTGAGCATTTTAAAATGGAGTTTGGGAGAAGTTAAAATGGAGTTTGGGTTACAACATGGACAAGCATAAGGAATGACAAACAGTGAGAAGTTACAGGCAGGGCAAGTTTCAGTGATTTAAGCAGCAATTGGATTGAAAGTGAAACTCAATTAACCAGTTATTGGGGTACCTGGCTTTATGAATGAATGTAGTTTCATTCATAAAACTTTACTTATGAAGTTATATTAATAAAGTGAACAATGAAAAACAATTTCATTGATCAGTTCTACACCAGTGGTCAACTAGTTACATGCAGTGTTGCCAATTTAGTCATCGGTTGGAAATTTGGATTGAAATTGAAACATTAATACACACTTTAAAGGCATATACAGTATATGATAAAATACTTGTACCTGGAAAAGTATAACAGGTTTGAAAAGTATGAACAAAGACTAGTGTCTTCACACAGCTGTTGTTTTTTCTGCCAATGTTGGCAGATTTGTTTCGGCCATGTTGGCCAACCTTATAATTTCAAATTATGATTTGTAAGCAACGTCTGAATGAGGCTCTCTCCTGACAGCTAGTGATGAGCCAGGGAGGGTGAAGGTTTCAGGACCAGACTGTATTTACATGAACTCACCTACTGCACCTAGGTATCCAGCAGACAGAGCTGTGTTGCCCAAGTGATCAGTTTTGGCTGCTGTTGGGTTACAAATCACATTAGTATTGAATGTGGGAGTCATAGAATGTTGTTACCCTTATTGTATGAGTAAAGGGCAGCAGAACTATACTTAGCCTGTCCTAATTGAGTGGGTCACCCTCAATGCTTAATTTTTGCCAGGGCTGAGCACCGGCACATCTAGGCTTGGCAATTCATAGCCCTGGGACCCCTGGGCTTGCCATATTAGTTATGAAAGTAAAAAACTTACTTGAGCCCTGGCACTTCTTTCATTACAAATTAAGCACTGGTCACCCTCAACTGAACTGCACTCACTAAGCAAGGGGTTTGGATGACAGATCCTGGTGGCGGGGGGTGGGGGGGAGGGAAGGGGAACAGGGGTTTTGCTTGGTGGTGTGGGCTGTGCCTGAGCCCTGGTCTACACTAGGACTTTAGGTCGAATTTAGCAGCGTTAAATCAATGTAAACCTGCACCCGTCCACACAATGAAGCCCTTTATTTCGACTTAAAGGGCTCTTAAAATTGATTTCCTCACTCCACCCCTGACAAGTGGATTAGCGCTTAAATCGACATTGCCGGCTCGAATTTGGGGTACTGTGGACACAATTCGATGGTATTGGCCTCCGGGAGCTATCCCAGAGTGCTCCATTATGACCGCTCTGGACAGCACTCTCAACTCAGATGAACTGGCCAGGTAGACAGGAAAAGAACCGCAAACTTTTGAATCTCATTTCCTGTTTGGCCAGCGTGGCAAGCTGCAGGTGACCATGCAGAGCTCATCAGCACAGGTGACCATGATGGAGTCCCAGAATCGCAAAAGAGCTCCAGCATGGACCGAACGGGAGGTACGGGATCTGATCGCTGTTTGGGGAGAGGAATCCGTGCTATCAGAACTCCGTTCCAGTTTTCGAAATGCCAAAACCTTTGTGAAAATCTCCCAGGGCATGAAGGACAGAGGCCATAACAGGGACCCGAAGCAGTGCCGCGTGAAACTGAAGGAGCTGAGGCAAGCCTACCAGAAAACCAGAGAGGCAAACAGCCGCTCTGGGTCAGAGCCCCAAACATGCCGCTTCTATGATGAGCTGCATGCCATTTTAGGGGGTTCAGCCACCACTACCCCAGCCGTGTTGTTTGACTCCTTCAATGGAGATGGAGGCAATACGGAAGCAGGTTTTGGGGACGAAGAAGATGATGATGAGGAGGAGGTTGTAGATAGCTCACAGCAAGCAAGCGGAGAAACCGGTTTTCCCGACAGCCAGGAACTGTTTCTCACCCTAGACCTGGAGCCAGTACCCCCCGAACCCACCCAAGGCTGCCTCCTGGACCCAGCAGGCGGAGAAGGGACCTCTGGTGAGTGTACCTTTTAAAATACTATACGTGGTTTAAAAGCAAGCATGTGAAAGGATTACTTTGCCCTGGCATTTGCGGTTCTCCTAGATGTAGTCCTAAAGCCTTTGCAAAAGGTTTCTGGGGAGGGCAGCCTTATTGCATCCTTCATGGTAGGACACTTTATCACTCCAGGCCAGTAACACGTACTCGGGAATCATTGTAGAACAAAGCATTGCAGTGTATGTTTGCTGGCATTCAAACAACATCCGTTCTTTATCTCTCTGTGTTATCCTCAGGAGAGTGAGATATAATTCATGGTCACCTGGTTGAAATAGAGTGCTTTTCTTCAGGGGACACTCAGAGGAGCCCATTCCTGCTCGGCTGTTTGCCTGTGGCTAAACAGATTTCTGTTCCCCGCTGTTAGCCACAGGGAGGGGGGAAGGTTGAGGGGGTAGTCACGCGGTGGGAGGAGGCAAAATGCGACCTTGTAACGAAAGCACATGTGCTATGTATGTAATGTTAACAGCAAGGTTTACCCTGAAAGAGCGTAGCCACTGTTTTATAAAATGTGTCTTTTTAATTACCGCTGTCCCTTTTTTTTCTCCACCAGCTGCATGTGTTTCAATGATCACAGGATCTTCTCCTTCCCAGAGGCTAGTGAAGCTTAGAAAGAAAAAAAAACGCACTCGCGATGAAATGTTCTCCGAGCTCATGCTGTCCTCCCACACTGACAGAGCACAGACGAATGCGTGGAGGCAAATAATGTCAGAGTGCAGGAAAGCACAAAATTACCGGGAGGAGAGGTGGCGGGCTGAAGAGAGTAAGTGGCGGGCTGAAGACAGGGCTGAAGCTCAAATGTGGCGGCAGCGTGATGAGAGGAGGCAGGATTCAATGCTGAGGCTGCTGCAGGACCAAACCAGTATGCTCCAGTGTATGGTTGAGCTGCAGCAAAGGCAGCTGGAGCACAGACTGCCACTGCAGCCCCTCTGTAACCAACCACCCTCCTCCCCAAGTTCCATAGCCTCCACACCCAGATGCCCAAGAACGCGGTGGGGGGGCCTCCGGCCAACCAGCCACTCCACCACAGAGGATTGCCCCAAAAAAAGAAGGCTGTCATTCAATAAATTTTAAAGTTGTAAACTTTTAAAGTGCTGTGCTTAAAGTGCTGTGTGGCATTTTCCTTCCCTCCTCCACCACCCCTCCTGGGCTACCTTGGTAGTCATCCCCCTATTTGTGTGATGAATGAATAAAGAATGCATGAATGTGAAGCAACAATGACTTTATTGCCTCTGCAAGCGGTGATTGAAGGGAAGAGGGGCGGGTGGTTAGCTTACAGGGAAGTAGAGTGAACCAAGGGGCAGGGGGTTTCATCAAGGAGAAACAAACAGAACTTTCACACCGTAGCCTGGCCAGTCATGAAACTGGTTTTCAAAGCTTCTCTGATGTGTACCGCGCCCTCCTGTGCTCTTCTAACCGCCCTGGTGTCTGGCTGCGCGTAACCAGCAGCCAGGCGATTTGCCTCAACCTCCCACCCCGCCATAAACGTCTCCCCCTTACTCTCACAGATATAGTGGAGCACACAGCAAGCAGTAATAACAGTGGGAATATTGGTTTCGCTGAGGTCTAAGCGAGTCAGTAAACTGCGCCAGCGTGCCTTTAAACGTCCAAATGCACATTCTACCACCATTCTGCACTTGCTCAGCCTGTAGTTGAACAGCTCCTGACTACTGTCCAGGCTGCCTGTGTACGGCTTCATGAGCCATGGCATTAAGGGGTAGGCTGGGTCCCCAAGGATACATATAGGCATTTCAACATCCCCAACAGTTATTTTCTGGTCTGGGAATAAAGTCCCTTCCTGCAGCTTTTGAAACAGACCAGAGTTCCTGAAGATGCGAGCATCATGCACCTTTCCCGGCCATCCCACGTTGATGTTGGTGAAACGTCCCTTGTGATCCACCAGAGCTTGCAGCACTATCGAAAAGTACCCCTTGCGGTTTATGTACTCGGCGGCTTGGTGCTCCGGTGCCAAGATAGGGATATGGGTTCCGTCTATAGCCCCACTACAGTTAGGGAATCCCGTTGCAGCAAAGCCATCCACTATGACCTGCACATTTCCCAGGGTCACTACCCTTGATATCAGCAGATCTTTGATTGCGTGGGCTACTTGCATCACAGCAGCCCCCACAATAGATTTGCCCACTCCAAATTGATTCCCAACTGACCGGTAGCTGTCTGGCGTTGCAAGCTTCCACAGGGCTATCGCCACTCGCTTCTCAACTGTGAGGGCTGCTCTCATCTTGGTATTCATGCGCCTCAGGGCAGGGGAAAGCAAGTCACAAAGTTCCATGAAAGTGCCCTTACGCATGCGAAAGTTTCGCAGCCACTGGGAATCGTCCCAGACCTGCAACACTATGCGGTCCCACCAGTCTGTGCTTGTTTCCCGAGCCCAGAATCGGCGTTCCACAGCATGAACCTGCCCCATTAGCACCATGATGCGTGCATTGGCAGGGCCCATGCTTTCAGAGAAATCTGTGTCCATGTCCTGATCACTCATGTGACCGCGCTGACGTCGCCTCCTCGCCCGGTATCGCTTTGCCAGGTTCCGGTGCTGCATATACTGCTGGATAATGCGTGTGGTGTTTAATGTGCTCCTAATTGCCAAAGAGAGCTGAGCGGCCTCCATGCTTGCCTTGGTATGGTGTCCGCACAGAAAAAAGGCGTGGAACAATTGTCTGCCGTTGCTCTGACGGAGGGAGGGGTGACTGACGACACGGCTTACAGGGTTGGCTTCAGGGAGCTAAAATCAACAAAGGGGGTGTCTGTACATCAAGGAGTATTTCAGGCAGGACTTCACGGAGGGTTCCAATAAGAAATGGTGCACCTAAGTTATCGTTTTTATTGGAACAAGGAGGTTAGCCTGGCCTCTGATTGATACATGGCTAGATTTACCTCGCTGCACCTTCTCTGTGAGTGACTGCAGTGTGACCTAGAGGAATGAGTCCCCTAGACAGGGGAGGAGGCAAATGAGTACAAAACAAATCTGGTCTATTTCTTGTTTTGACCCACTCCATCTATCTTTTACATCTTTGGCTGGCAGCAGACGGTGCAGAAGGACTGCATGCCATCCACATCTCATGGCTGCTCGGCAGAAGATGGTACAGTATGACTGCTAGCCATCCTCATCTCTTGCCTGCCTGGCAGAAGATGGTACAATACGACTACTAGCAATCCTCATCTCTTGCCTGCCTGGCAGAAGATGGTACAGTACGACTGCTAGCGTTCCGTATCGCCTGCCCGCTCACTATAAGACGGTTCAATCGGACTGACTGCAGGACTAAAGAGAATGACCTGGTCAAGTCACTCCAAATTTAGTCCCTGCGCCCATGTCTGCCCAGGCCCTCCCAGCCGACGTGGCCAGGAGCACCTCGGACACGACGAGGACGACTACCAGTCGTATTGCACCGTCTGCTGCCAGAAGGCAATGGGTTGCTGCTGCTGTGCAGCAAAGCCATACCGCGTCTGCCAGCACCCAGGAGACATAGGGTGACGGTTACCTGAGCGGGCTCCATGCTTGCCGTGGTATGGCGTCTACACAGGTAACTCAGGAAAAAAGGCGCGAAATGATTGTCTGCCCTTGCTTTCACAGAGGGAGGGAGGGAACGGGGGCCTGACGATACGTACCCAGAACCACCCGCGACAATGTTTTAGCCCCATCAGGCATTGGGATCTCAACCCAGAATTCCAATGGGCAGCGGAGACTGCGGGAACTGTGGGATAGCTACCCACAGTGCAACGCTCCGGAAGTCGACTCTAGCCTCGGTACTGTGGAAGCGCTCCGCCGAGTTAATGCACTTAATGCACTTAGAGCATTTTCTGTGGGGACACACACACTCGAATATATAAAACCGATTTCTAAAAAACCGACTTCTATAAATTCGACCTTATTCCGTAGTGTAGACATACCCTAAGAGTCACAGGCACTATTTGACTTGCCCCCTCCCCTATTTAAAGATAGAGCTTATTAGGCTCCATAGAGAGTCTTTTGTTTTGTTAAGTGACTACTAGAACTGAAATCACTAATAATCACGTCTAAGTGCTTAGACCTGCTGCAGGACAGCACTTCTGTGGAAGAGACAGTCCAGTCTGCACTCTCTGTGAGGTTCCCCCACTGAGAGCTGAAATCACTGAGAGCTGGGTGTAACCTCAAGAGACTGACTCGCAGAGGTCACAATGGCAGGTGGCAGCAGAAGGTTACAGCGCAGGGCCATCGGCAATGGAGTGATGGAGTGAATGGTGGCACGACAAACAGCGGCCAGAGTGAGCGGCCAGAGAAAGTGGCGAGCAGCTGGAGGAATGACCAAGGTGCCTTCACCTCTGTGCCCCCCAAGGGTGGGAGGTAAACTCATGTGAAAGCAGCTCTGAACTCTAGGTCTTCATCTTTAGGCCATGATTTTTAAAATACATTATATGCCAAGGTCATTATCTCACATTGTTGCTATCTCAAGAGGTCATTATCTTGAGGAGTTTCTGGACTAAACATTTTTATTACATTATAATCAATTTTTACATCAGAACAGAAGAATGGCTATATTGGGTCAGACCAATGATCCATCTAGCCCAGTACACTGTCTTCCGATAGTGGCCAATGCCAGGTGCTTCAAAGGTAATTAACAGAACAGGGCAATTATCGAGTGATCCATCCCGTCGTCCACTCACAGCTTCTGGCAAGCAGAGGCTCTTAGAGCATGGTGTTACATCCCCGCCCATCCTGGCTAATAGCCATTGATGGACCTATCCTCCATGAACTTATCTAGTTCTTTTTTGAACCCTGTTATAGTTTTGGCTTTCACAACATCCCCTGACAAAAAATTCCACTCGTTGACTGTGTGTTGTGTGAAGAAGTACATCCTTTTCACATAGTTTGTCAGCATTGGCTTTGCTGATTGATCCGGCAAACCAAGCTCTTCCACTTTTACTATATAAATCCATGGTATCATTATACTCGCCTATTGAAGACTGCTGTGACGAAGTGGGGTTTTATTCATCTTGTTATGTTGCATGTGAGTCTTATTGTCCTATACTAATACTGTGTGTACCTCCGTTTCCCTGTGTACAGCACCAATATTTCAGTGGTGGGAATTGGGTGTGTGATTTTTGCTGAGGCCCTTGGGGCAGGTGAGGCTGCCCAGTGGTCTGCATGTAACCTGAGACCCAGGAGGGGTGTGTGACCAGGTCACCGCATATGTTTTTTTTATGTCAGTGGTAGGCCAGTAGATTAATTTCTAGATGTTCAGGTTATAGAAGACACATTGGCCACATCTCTGACAACCCATATCTTAGAAGAGTTAAATCCTTGTAAATTGAACCCCAAAGAGATGGCTGCTTGTGCATTTAATGGAGCTGAAAACTTCTCTGGAAAACTTCTCTGCAAACTTCTCTGGAGTACAAGGTTTGCTCAGTGTAACTCTAAACTCTCTTATACACACTGCAGAGGCCATCTACTCCAACTAGCACTAGTACGAGCTGCAGAATCTTCAAAAGGCATTTAAAAAGCTATAAATTTTATGTCTTCATTTTACTCTTTTTTCAGCAAGAGTCCAAAAGGACTGAACATTTCAAAATATAGAATATACACTGGGAATGAAGTTCAAATTAGTCCAACCTGGAAAAACCCGCTGGCTTTCTCATGAGCGATCCTTGACTGTTGTCTTAAATTTACTGCAACCATTATTATTGGCTTTGGAAAGTATCAACCAAGATGGGACAGATCTAAGTAGTGAGGCTGGTAGATTACTTTTGCTACTAAGTTTAGAGAAGACAATCACCATTCTCTCTTGTAAGCCTACTGTTGAAACCATATGGGTCATTAAACAATGCCATCTAGGCATCTGTTACAACAGTATCATGGAATCATAGAATCATAGAATATCAGGGTTGGAAGGAACCTCAGGAGGTCATCTAGTCCAACCCCCTGCTCAAAGCAGGACCAATCCTCAATTAAATCATCCCAGCCAGGGCTTTGTCAAGCCTGACCTTAAAAACTTCTAAGGAAGGAGATTCTACCACCTCCCTAGGTAACGCATTCCAGTGTTTCACCACCCTCCTAGTGAAAAAGATTTTCCTAATATCCAACCTAAACCTCCCCCCCTGCAACTTGAGACCATTACTCCTTGTCCTGTCCTCTTCTACCACTGAGAATAGTCTAGAACCATCCTCTCTGGAACCACCTCTCAGGTAGTTGAAAGCAGCTATCAAATCCCCCTTCAACAATCCCAGTTCCCTCAGCCTCTCCTCATAAGTCATGTGTTCCAGACCCCTAATCATTTTTGTTGCCCTTTGCTGGACTCTCTCCAATTTATCCACATCCTTCTTGTAGTGTGGGGCCCAAAACTGGACACAGTACTCCAGATGAGGCCTCACCAATGTTGTATAGAGGGGAACGATCACATCCCTCGATCTGCTGGCTATGCCCCTACTTATACATCCCAAAATGCCATTGGCCTTCTTGGCAACAAGGGCACACTGCTGACTCAGATCCAGCTTCTCATCCACTGTCACCCCTAGGTCCTTTTCCGCAGAACTGCTGCCTAGCCATTCGGTCCCTAATCTGTAACGGTGCATTGGGTTCTTCCGTCCTAAGTGCAGGACCCTGCACTTATCTTTGTTGAACCTCATCAGATTTCTTTTGGCCCAGTCCTCCAATTTGTCTAGGTCCCTCTGTATCCTATCCCTGCCCTCCAGCGTATCTACCACTCCTCCTAGTTTAGTATCATCCGCAAATTTGCTAAGAGTGCAATCCACACCATCCTCCAGATCATTTATGAAGATATTGAACAAAACCGGCCCCAGGACCGACCCCTGGGGCACTCCACTTGATACCGGCTGCCAACTAGACATGGAGCCATTGATCATTACCCGTTGAGCCCGACAATCTAGCCAACTTTCAACCCACCTTATAGCGCATTCATCCAGCCCATACTTCTTTAACTTGCTGACAAGAATACTGTGGAAGACCGTGTCAAAAGCTTTGCTAAAGTCAAGAAACAATACATCCACTGCTTTCCCTTCATCCACAGAACCAGTAATCTCATCATAGAAGGCGATTAGATTAGTCAGGCATGACCTTCCCTTGGTGAATCCATGCTGACTGTTCCTGATCACTTTCCTCTCGTGTAAGTGCTTCAGGATTGATTCCTTGTGGACCTGCTCCATGATTTTTCTGGGGACTGAGGTGAGGCTGACTGGCCTGTAGTTCCCAGGATCCTCCTTCTTCCCTTTTTTAAAGATTGGCACTACATTAGCCTTTTTCCAGTCATCTGGGACTTCCCCCGTTCGCCACGAGTTTTCAAAGATAATGGCCAATGGCTCTGCAATCACAGCCGCCAATTCCTTTAGCACTCTCGGATGCAACACGTCTGGCCCCATGGACTTGTGCACGTCCAGCTTTTCTAAATAGTCCCTAACCACCTCTTTCTCCACAGAGGGCTGGCCACCTACTCCCCATGCTGTGATGCCCAGCGCAGGAGTCTGGGAACTGACCTTGTTTGTGAAGACAGAGGCAAAAAAAGCATTGAGTAGTAGATCTCTGTCCAGCAATGAGAGCTACCCTTGGATCAATCAGAAAGATATCCATTGAAAATGTACGGGAAGAAGCAAAGACTTCAGTTCAGAAGTTGACTAATTAGGGCATTTATATTGACTCCTTAAATGAAGAGGACAAGAAGTGTTTGTTAAGCCATCTGAAAAAGTAAAGTACACAGACTTGATTCTTACATCTCTACAACAGCAACTTCTGGATTCTATCAACCTCTACACAGCTTTTACAGATGCCTGTCTTATAAAACACTGACAGTTGAGTAGAATGAGGCACTACCTGCAATGGGGCTGCCATGTGCTCAGGACAAATAGAGAATTTGAACACAGAGTGGAATTGGGGGGGGGGGATTTGGAGGGGAAGGATAACTCAGTGGTTTGAGCATTGGCCTGCTAAACTCAGGGTTGTGAGTTCAATCCTTGAGGGGGCCATTTAGGGATCTGGGGCAAAAATTGGGGATTGGTCTGGCTTTGAGCAGGGGGTTGGATTAGATGACCTCCTGAGGTCCCTTCCAACTCTGATATTCTATGATCATATGATGAATGAATGAAGATTTGACTTCAACTTCTTCTTTATCAAAACTAGTGGTTCAACCCAATTTTTGTGCTATGTTTCCTGGGATGAAAGAAGTAGAAATTCATCTCTTTCTACTCCCAATCACAACAGCTACAGCTGAGCATTCTTTTTCCTCATTGTATAGAATTTTGTGTTCTGAAAGAAGTCGCTTTCTGCATGATCATATCATGAAGGACTGGAGATACTGGACACATGAGATGCCACCAAAAATGAATGTACTGCATTTGAGAAATTCATTAACAGAACTGTGCAAAATTACAACAGGAAACCAAGAAGGATGTAGATATAGTATGATGTAGATATATGAGTTGATGGATAGTGATAGTTCAGTGGTTTGAGCATTGATCTGCTAAACCCAGGATTGTGAGTTCAATCCTTGAGGGGGCCATTTAGGGATCTGGGGTAAAAATTGGGGATTGGTCCTGCTTTGAACAGGGTCTGGACTAGATGACTTCCTGAGATCCCTTCCAACCCTGATATTCTTTCATAGTAGGCTTGTGTAGTCAACTTTACTTTGTGTGGTGATTTAAAAACATCAGTTTAAGCTAATAAAATGGTAATGAATTTTTTTTCAGTTTTTACTATGGTGCCATACAGCCCACCTTCGCTCTCACGGTCTCACTCCCTCCCTCCCCCGAATTTCACTGCCTGGGGAAAACACTGGGACCCCAGGGCACAGCAAGACCAGCCACGATACGGCTATAGCTCTACCCTCCGGGGAGCGAAGACGCCTGACCGACCGGGCTCCTGCTGCTGGGGCTGAGCCGCGGGCGGGCCCTACTGGGCCCCCGCCCCGGAACTCTCGCAGCCGGGCGCTGTGCGTGCTCCTCTCGGGGGCAGGACCTGGCCAGGCCCCGTCGCGGGGCGGGGCGGCCCAGCGGCTCCTTCCCGGGCGCGGCTCCCCACTCATACCTAGCGCGACCTCATGGCGGCTGGGCGGCTAGCGGGGCTGCAGGCGCGGCCGCTGGGCGCGGCGGAACCGCTGGCGCTGGGCTCGCTCCTGGGCCGCGTACTGCTGGTGAGCAACGTGGCGTCGCTCTGAGGCACCACGGCCCGGGACTTCGCTCAGCTCAGCGAGCTGCAGAGGCGCTACGGGCCCGGGCTGGCCGTGCTGGCCTTCCCCTGTAACCAGTTCGGCCACCAGGTACTGGCGCGGGCGGGCGGGAACAGGCCGGGCCGCTCTCTGAGCGGGGGCGGGAGGCGGCTGCTTGTAGAGCCCAGCTCGGGAGGCCCTGCACCTGCTTCCTGTGCCCCAGGGCTCCCGGCCGGCTACTGCTGCCGCTTTGGCCTCCGAGCCTGGGCCCGGCTACAGCCACTGACCCCTGCACAGAGGTCGTGGGGCAGCTGTGCAGCTAGCATAAGGCGTGAGCTCTAGGGCGGTTTCAGGAGAAGGGGGTTAAATGCCTGAGCCGTCCCTCCACTGGCCCTGCTGCCTCCCCACGTGCCCCCCAAAGGGATAAATCTCCGTAACTCTTCAGAGCTGGTTCCTACATCTCAGCCTCCAGCACGTCTTCCTCCTGTCCGTTGGCCAGACTACATCCTAGCTGGCCTAGTGACTGCGATGCCCCGCACTGTCAGTGGCGTAGAGCTCCAGACCTGCCAGGGCTGTGCCTACCTAGGCAGTATGATTGGAGCAGACGTAGGCATGCCCGTGCTCGCCTTAGTTTAGCTAACCGGTAACAGTAGTAGTATAAACGTCGTGATGGGGCTAGCAACAAGCCTGCTGGGGATCCTGTTCTCTCTCTGTGTCTTGCTGCTAGTGTTTCCTGTGCTTGCCCTGTATTCCCATGTTCATGCACTGTCACAGCAAGCCGTGGCTGAAGCTAAGTGGATTGGCTGGGGTGCTAGCTGGCATGGCGTTATCGCAGAATGTTACTCAGATACCAGCATTGCCGGGAAGCAAAACAGCCTGGGGCTGGGGGCGGGGTAGGGGGCGGGGTAATAAAGGGTCTAAAGGGGAAGTGTTTTGACAAAGCAAACAGACCTGCAGTCTTTCTTTGTTCAGCGTTACTACTTCTTCTGGTAACACTTGCAAGTGTAACTAAGGTTCAGGGCCACAACAGACTCTCCTTAATTGGCACTAGTTACCAGGCACTGTTGCAAAATAAACAACATTGTGAATTAGCAAATAAGATATCAAGGGCAATTTAAGTGTAAGAGAAATAAAAATTATGAAATGGGAGGTGAGTGTGAAAGAGACAGAGACTGTGTGTGTGTGCGTGTGCATGCGTGTGTGCTGGGGAAATTTCAGAAAAAATCTCAGCTAGGGTGAAACACTGGCTGGGATTTCTTCCTGGAGCTCTGTGTCAATGGAGTGGTATGCCCGTTCAGTCAGTCCTGGGGTGGCTGAGAACGTTGGTGCGTAGCTAGTGTACAGCTCCTGGATCTGCTGTCGCTGCATACGCCCAAGGGTCATGGAGAGGTTCACCTCTTCCACACCACCAGCACATTTCCCTTCGTAGTAGACACCTTTGGGCCACTCAGCGTCGTCTCCTCCCTGGGCTGTAAACTGACAAACCTTTAATTCTCTGGAATAAAAGGGCTTTAGAGAATTAATATGGTACACCTTAGGCTTTCGGTTGGAGGTGGGGAATGCTATGAGATAATTAACAGCTCCCAGGCGATCCTGGACCATGATGATCACTTTAGATAAGCTATTACCAGCAGGACAGTGGGGTGGGAGTAGGTATTGTTTCATATTCTCTGTGTATATATAAAGCCTGCTGCAGTTTCCACGATATGCATCTGAGGAAGTGAGCTGTAGCTCACGAAAGCTTATGCTCTAATAAATTGGTTAGTCTCTAAGGTGCCACAAGTACTCCTTTTCTTTTTGCGAATACAGACTAACACAGCTGTTACTCAGAAACAGTACACTGTCTCTTTAACCAAGGCACTCAGACATTCACCATTCAGACCCCTCTGCCCTCTCTGCGTAGATGGGGTACAGAGGTGGAGGAAAGGGGACACCCTGACATCAGCACCCTCCTCCCATCCCATCCCACCTCACTCTGCACAGTCAGCAGGGTCCTGGGAGCAGCTGCAGAATGGAGCAACATGGAGCTGTGCGAGCTCTGCTATCAGCTAGGCAGCTCTTAAATTTCTTCTGTAAGGTTGCCCAAGTGTAGGAACACAGGTGCTAGGAACTGAAGGCTTGTGTCGCTTTCAAATGTTCTTGCTCCAGCTCCTGCTGTTGGGTCTATGATGAAAAGTGGGTTGATCCCACTGAATTGCGGATCAGCAGTGTAAACTCTTCTTCAGTTGTATTTCCAGGGTTACTCTCTGGACTACCTCCTTCTTACTCCCTTCCACCAGCCCCAAAGAAATCTTCAAGCTGGAGACCCAAAGGTAACTTCCTCTGTCATTGTGCTGCAAATGGGGAACAGACTGACAGTGTCATGTCAGAGCAAGGCAAGGGTCGGCAACCTATGGCACATATGTCGATTTTCAATGGCATGCTGCTGCCTGCCGAGTCCCAGCTGCTGGCCCCGCTCAGCCCGCTGCCAAACCCAGGCTGGGACCCCAGCAGGCAGCAGTGTGCCATTAAAAATCCTGCCCGCCCTGGCCTGCTCTTCGCCGCCGCCCCCCTCCCCCCCACCCGCAGGATGAAGAAGCTTGGTCCTGCTGGCTGCTGCTGTAGAGCAGGCAAGCTCCCCCGTTCCCTGCCTCTTCCCTCAGCGTGCTGTGTTCCTGCCCCTCCTCCTCTCCCTCCCTGCCGCTGATCAGCTGATGGCCCTTGCGAGGGAGGGGGAGAAGCAGAGCCGCACACTCGCTGCTCCGGGGAGGAGGTGGAGAAGAGGTGGGTACGGGGCCTTGGGGAAGGCGGGCGGAATCAGGGCATATTCCCTCCAGCTGCCTGCCATGAGCCTCTCTGGGTAGGGGGCTGGGAGCACCCCCATGACCCTGCCCCACACCCCCAGCCCTCTGCCCTGACCCCTGCAACCCCCCATGACCCCAGCCCTGACTCTTGCACCCCCCCACACATACTCAGCCCCCCCATGCCCTGACTCCTGCACCCCCGACATTCCCACCCCCACCCCAAGCACCAAACGGGAGCTCCTGCACCCCCCCACATTCTCACCTGCACCCCTTGCACCAAATGGGAGCTGCCCAGGTAAGCACTCCACACCCAAACCCCAACCCTGAGGCCCCTCCCTCATTCTAGCTCCTGGCCAGATCCTACACCCCAACCCCCAGCTGGCTCTTTCATCCCCAGCCCTGTGCTCAGTGCACTCCCACCCTCAGCTCAGTGCAGAGAGAGAGGAAGAGAATGGGCTAGAACAAGGGAGAAGGTAGGTACCCACTCTGTGTGAGCAGGGCCGGGATCCCAGACGGGCAGCGGGCTGAGCGGGGCCGGCAGCCGGAACCCTAACCCTGGCTGGCAGGAGCCAGCAGACTGAACCCGATACCGGCAGCGGACTGACTCCTCAGCCCGCTGCCAGTCTGGGGTCGTGCCCGCCGGCCCTGTTCAGCCCGCTGCCGGTCTAGGGTTCTGGCTGCCAGCCCCTTGCCAGACAGGGTCCCGGCCACAGGCTCTGCTCAGCCTGCTGCCGGGCTAGGTGAATGAAACCGCAGGCTGGTAGCGGGCTGAGGGGGCCGGCGGCGTAAGATCAGCATTTTAATTTAATTTTAAATGAAGCTTCTTAAACATTTTGAAAACCTTGTTTACTTTACACACGACAATAGTTTAGTTATATAATATATAGACTTATAGAGAGAGACCTTCTAAAAAATGTTAAAATGTATTACTGGCACGCAAAACCTTAAATTAAAGTGAATAAATGAAGACTCGGCACACCACTTCTGAAAGGTTGCTGACCCCTGGAGTAAGGTTTTCTTTTTGCTGGTGTACCTGATTCATGAACATGGTTTCATGTACTGTGCTGCAGTGTGGCAGACCCAGGCCTTGCTGATATTAGCACCACAGGAAGTCATGTTAACTAAAAGCATCCTGGCCTGACTGCCCATCTTTAGATAAGACGTGTTGCCTTTTAACTTGATGATTAGTTAGAACAGGTTTCAGAGTAGCAGCCGTGTTAGTCTGTATTCGCAAAAAGAAAAGGAGTACTTGTGGCACCTTAGAGACTAACCATTTTATTTGAGCATAAGCTTTCGTGAGCTACAGCTGTCTTCATCGGATGTTAGCACAGGACTCCTGCAAAATGGCTGCCTAGTTCTAGAAGATGGTATTCACATGAGAGACTAGTATGAGGATCAGTTTCTGACAACAGGGCAAATCTTGACTAACTCCCCATTGCCAGAAGCCCCCCTGAAAGCTCATGCCCTGTGCAGCTGGCCTCCTTGCTGTTGGCTCCTAATACAGCTGTTGGGAAGAGAACTGACAGTTTGAAGGTGAGCAGAGATAGCTAGGGGCTCCCGTGTTCTGTGCCAGAGGCATGCTTGTTTGATTCCCGTAATGGAGATGGAAGTTCTGTCTGAATACATTCCAATTGTTGATGTTTATTCTTGCACTAGATCACACTTCCTTTCTCGCCTAATAGGAGAACGCTACCAATGAGGAGATTCTACTTTCGTTAAAGCATGTCCGCCCTGGCAATGGTTATGAGCCGAACTTCACCATGTTTGAGAAGTGTGATGTGAACGGGGCAAATGCTCACCCACTCTTCACTTTCCTGAAGGAGGCACTGCCTTTCCCACATGATGATCCAATGTCGCTGATGACCAACCCGCAGTACATCATCTGGTCTCCAGTGTGCAGGAATGACATCTCCTGGAACTTCGAGAAATTCCTCATTGGGCGTGATGGCGTGCCTTTCAAGCGCTACAGCAGGCACTTCGAAACGATCAAGATCCAAGATGATATTGAAAAGCTCCTTCAGCATGTCCCGTAGAATGCTCTCAACCAAGCCAAAGTCCTGCTGAAATTTTTCTCTCTCTTCAGCTCTGCAAGTAAAACGCTATTATCCATGGAAGTTTTACTCATGAAGGTGCTTCTTCCAAATTCTTCAGGAGGAGCACTTGATGTATTCTGTAAAAATTGCATGTGAATTTTTAGCAAACTATCGCAGGGGAAGCAGCCCTGAATCTGGGTAGCTTATTGTGAGCCTTTGTGTTACCAATAAAATTTCTGAAGACCAGATGTCTGTCTTTTTCTGTGTAAGATTACTGCCTGGTTAGCCATGGGGAGTTTGGTATTTGTGTCTTATGGCTTCTTTAGTTTTGAAGGGCTATGCAGAATGGGCTGCTACATTGCACTGTCATTATTTTAAAGATTTTAATGGTCCCTTCTGGCCTTTGATCACCTTGTCTGACCTGCTTTATATTACTGGCCATTATATTCCACCCAGTTACCCCTGTACAGAGCCCAATAACGTGGGTTAGACTAAAGCATTTCAGTCCCCAGGAAACTAAACTGTTGTGTGCCACAGAGAACAGGTGAGGCTGAGGTGCCACCAATGCCTAAGGGCCCTGCAATGGCAGAGAAATAATATAGGGAGACATGCCCAGCCTAGCAATACACACCCCATGCATCAGAGGAAGGCAGCCACTACACCACCCCTCCAAGTCTCAGCCAATTGGACGTGGTAGAAAATTCCTTCCTGACCCCAATCAGATGATCAGTTTAACCTTGAGCTTGTGAGCATCCTTTGTAAAGTGATCTGCTAGCTCACTGGTGTACTGGACCCTGATTCAGAAGCTCTGCAAACACAGTGCCTGATATCAGGTTGTTTGTGCTACAGTTCAGGGCAACTGCACCTGTATTTCCCTCTGTGGCCCAGCAAGGGCACCAGCTCCAGGCTCCTCAGGAAGGTTCCTCCTTGGGAAGAGACGTCTCTCTCTGCCTCCTGACCCAGCCTGCACAGCTCCCTGCCTGGACTGACCTCCCCAGCAACACCTGGCTGCCTAAGTCAGCCTGCTGTACTTTTCTCCTCAGAGACAGTAACCACTGTAAGTACCACAGTTAGACTACCCCATGGCTCTTTCTATGCAAGGACATTTATTCCTAAGGCAGAGGTGGGCAAACTACGGCCTGCAGGCCACATCCAGCCCGTGGGACCATCCTGCCCGGACCTTGAGCTCCCAGCTGGGGAGGCTAGCCCCTGGTCACTCCTCCGCAGCCTCAGCTCGCCCTGCCACCAGCACTCTGGGTGGCAGGGCTGTGAGGTCCTGCCGGGCTGCGCGGCTGCGAGAGCTACTGGGTGTAGTGTATTAAATTGCTCCCTGTAGGAATGTGCTACTTAGGGAGCACCAGGACTGGCAGCAGTAAGTAATACATCATAAGTAGCACATTCCTATGGGGAGCAATTTAATACACTACACGTGGGTAAGGAAGGCTGTGCCTCCCCAAACAACCTGGCCCTCGCCCCCTTCCACTTCCCGCTCCCTGACTGCCCCCCCTCAGAATCACCCACCTATCCAATCCCCTCCTGTTCCTTGTCTCCTGACTGCCCCCTCTTGGGACCCCCACCCCTAACTGCCCCCTGGGACCCAACCCCCCTGTCCCCTGACTGCCCCAACCCCTATCAACACCCCCCACCCCTTGACAGGCCCCCTGGGACTCCCACGCCTATCCAACTGCTCCCTGTCCCCTGACCACCACCCCACAGAACCTCTGCTTCATCCAACTGTCCCCTGACCCCCCCCACCCCAGAATCTCTGCCCCAGCCAACTGCACCCTGTTCCCTGTCTGCCCCTGGGACTCTCTGCCCCTTATCGAACCTCCCCGCCCCCTTACCATGCCACTCAGAGCACTAGGACTGGCAGCCGTAAGTAGCACCCTGTAAATAGCACATTCCTACGGGGAGCAATTTAATACATTATACCGGCCCACCATACAGTTTCGGAACCCCAATGTGGCCCTCAGGCCAAAAAGTTTGCCCACCCCTGTCTGAAGGTAACAGCATTACAGAGAAAACATACTATTAAAAAAAAAAAAAAAAGAACCTAAATGCCTACTAATCAGTGAACAGTCCTTCAAACCCCACCTAGAAGTTCTCCTGTGGTTCCTCATGCTCAGTACAAGAACCCTTATGAGTAAGTCAGTTACTCCTTTATACAGCCGGTGTCTGAACTGTTCTCCTGTAACAAGTGAGCAGCAGACAAGAGGTCCCGTACCACCCTAAGAATGAAGCTTCAAAGGCTGAGCCCCTCTTGGGAGTTTGCAGTCTGCCTCAGGATTCCTTTTCACATGTATTGTCACCAAAGATCAGTTGTCTGCTGTGTGGTTCAGCATCAGCTTCCGAAGCTCACAATACTTTCCAGGGATAGCATTAATTCTGTTTTCCTCCCAGAGAATTTCCAGTTAATCCCACAATAACACAAACACTTTCATTTTTAATACAATGAACTCCTAAAATATTGAAAATTTTAATTCAATATGGTTTGTGCAGGATGTGCAAGAAATTGTAACATCCTGCCTCCTGTCTATGCCCTAGACAGGAGGCAGAGAACAATAAACAAAATTGAATGGGGGGCACTCTGCGTCTTAAGCTGGAGATCAGGGTCATATACAGCATCAAGTAGATCAACATTGTTATGTTTTGTGCACAAGGGACTTGTTAGACCACAACTTGTGGGAGAAATGGCATGGAGGAAATAACAGATAAGTACCATATCTGGTCTCTCCGACTTGGGGCTTGTGCACATGGGAAAGTTTTACTAGTAAAAGATAAGGTGTGAATTTAAACTGATATAGTTATATGGGTGTAACTCCAGTGTGGGCACTCATGCTGGTATAAGAATGGCTTTTTTCAGGTTAGTGTATGTCACTTGGGAAGGGTTTTACTCTCTCATACCAGAATAAGTGTCTGTGGAGGGTATGTGAGAGTTAATCTTTTTAACTCTATTGGTAAAATTTTGGTGGATAGACAAGTAGCTGAGTAATAATGTTCATGGCTTTTTTGGGGGTTGGCTGTCACACAAGATTTTTCCCTAAGGAAACAAACTAATGCAGGATTGGGTAATCAAGGCACAACTGACTAGGCCCATTTTTCGTGAGGAATAGCATCCTGTTCCCTCTGAAGAGGGACACCATTCTTAGTCACAGTACTTTACTATTATTCCTAATCCTTGCACAAAGCTGCCCACAATGAGCTTGTTGCAAAGACCTTGGGGGTGGGGAGGGGAGTATCCTCTCTATTGCATGCTAGCTGCGGTGTGCCAAACACAAACCAGTACCTGTTGGCTTGGGGAAGGGAGGAGGTGGTGTACTTAAAAAAATAACACTAATTCAATTGCTACGTTTCTAAATGGTTCTGCTTTCTTCAGGGAGCTTCTCTGTACTAATAAAAGCTGGTTCCTTTCTCCTGCATGTGGCCCAACTCTTCTATGGCACTGTGTAATAAGGTGGCGGCAGATGTGAGCGCCAATGTTCCGCTTGCATGTAGGTCTGAGTAACGGTACTTGGAGCTGAGGGTTGCAGAGCGTTTACCACACTATTACTCAAGCTTCACTCCACCCGAGGGAAAAACAGGATGTCTGTTTCACTTCTGTATGTGTAAGGGTTTCAGAGCTAGTGTATGGTTAAAAAGTTGCCTAACTTTGGTAGCGTCTGCCTCTTACTATAACTGATAGGAGCTGTTGGAAAGAGACATTAACTATTTTTGGGCTATAGGCAGCAGGCAGCATAGAATGTTTTCAAGTATAGACTGAATAATGTGCGGGGGGAGTGTGTGTGTAAAACAATCATGTCCTGGCTTCTGCCGAATTCAGCAGCAAGAAGCGGCCGTACTTTAGTGATAATAACAATGAAGCTGAAGGCAACATAACAAGGATGTCAGTACAGATTTCCTGGCCTATTTTAAAGCCTTTCAATCAAGGGCATTTTTAAAGAGCAGGATGGTGGGAATCTGGACTGTCTGATACTAAACTCTGGGTCAAGAAATACCAACTACCAGCACCTGGGGTGCTGTACAAGTTTCAATTGTGCTCTTTTAGGAACATAATTGCTACAGTGGATCAGACCAGCGTCTATCTACTGCAGGATCCTCTTACATCAGCCAGATACTTCAGAGAAAAATCCAAAAATCCCTGTAGTGAATGTTTATGGAATAACAGGTCCATAAGGGAAATGTCTGAAACTTAAGCTATCATCAACTTCACAGGAAAAAGCATTTTCATTTGCAAAATTAAACTGGTAGTGATGGCACAAACCTGTCTCCAGACAGATTGTTCCAATGTGTCTGGTGCCAATAGCTTTTCGTAATTGGCAAAATAGATGAGCAAAATCTTGCTAACTTTCACAGCTGCCAAAAAAGGTTATTGTGTTAAATATTGGGGAGCCCACTGTGATTAATATGTCTTCTGGATCTGTGACTTTTCTGTGCCGTCTAATGGAAGAGAAATTTTACTGCAGGGGTCTGTCTTGGTAGCAGAGCTGAGGGCAAGAGCCAGTAGGCCTTTTCTAACAGTTGCTCAAGTGTTGCCCTTAACTCCAGTCCTGTCCTTACAAAATTCCTTAACTCAAATGTGTTGGTGCTTTTACCTCAAGAGCCTGGCCTGTCAGGGGGGATAGGCTAAAGCTTGAATCAGCCCAGGTCATCAGCTGCTAACACAACCTGTAGTGTGGATGCAGGCTAGCCCCACTCAAGTCCCTTTAACTCTCCAGCATTCCCACAATTCCCCTGTGTGCCCAGAGAGGGCAGGAAGTCCCAGATGACTGGAAAAAGGCTAATGTGGTGTCAATCTTTAAAAAAAGGAAGAAGGAGGATCCTGGGAACTACAGGCCAGTCAGTCTCACCTCAGTCCCCGGAAAAATCATGGAGCAGGTCCTCAAAGAATCAATCCTGAAGCACTTACATGAGAGGAAAGTGATCAGGAACAGTCAGCATGGATTCACCAAGGGAAGGTCATGCCTGACTAATCTAATCTCCCTCTATGATGAGATTACTGGTTCTGTGGATGAAGGGAAAGCAGTGGATGTATTGTTTCTTGACTTTAGCAAAGCTTTTGACACGGTCTCCCACAGTATTCTTGTCAGCAAGTTAAAGAAGTATGGGCTGGATGAATGCACTATAAGGTGGGTAGAAAGTTGGCTAGATTGTCGGGCTCAACGGGTAGTGATCAATGGCTCCATGTCTAGTTGGCAGCCGGTGTCAAGTGGAGTGCCCCAGGGGTCGGTCCTGGGGCCGGTTTTGTTCAATATCTTCATAAATGATCTGAAGGATGGTGTGGATTGCACTCTCAGCAAATTTGCGGATGATACTAAACTGGGAGGAGTGGTAGATACGCTGGAGGGCAGGGATAGGATACAGAGGGACCTAGACAAATTGGAGGATTGGGCCAAAAGAAATCTGATGAGGTTCAATAAGGATAAGTGCAGGGTCCTGCACTTAGGACGGAAGAACCCAATGCACAGCTACAGATTAGGGACCGAATGGCTAGGCAGCAGTTCTGCGGAAAAGGACCTAGGGGTGACAGTGGATGAGAAGCTGGATCTGAGTCAGCAGTGTGCCCTTGTTGCCAAGAAGGCCAATGGCATTTTGGGATGTATAAGTAGGGGCATAGCCAGCAGATCGAGGGATGTGATCGTTCCCCTCTATACAACATTGGTGAGGCCTCATCTGGAGTACTGTGTCCAGTTTTGGGCCCCACACTACAAGAAGGATGTGGATAAATTGGAGAGAGTCCAGCAAAGGGCAACAAAAATGATTAGGGGTCTGGAACACATGACTTATGAGGAGAGGCTGAGGGAACTGGGATTGTTTAGTCTGCAGAAGAGAAGAATGAGGGGGGATTTGATAGCTGCTTTCAACTACCTGAGAGGTGGT
The DNA here is from genome assembly GCF_965140295.1 of Lepidochelys olivacea. Lineage (NCBI taxonomy): Eukaryota > Metazoa > Chordata > Testudines > Cheloniidae > Lepidochelys > Lepidochelys olivacea. The sequence goes on from NC_140417.1 coordinate 52,077,762, forward strand.
TCCAGAGAGGATGGTTCTAGACTATTCTCAGTGGTAGAAGAGGACAGGACAAGGAGTAATGGTCTCAAGTTGCAGGGGGGGAGGTTTAGGTTGGATATTAGGAAAATCTTTTTCACTAGGAGGGTGGTGAAACACTGGAATGCATTACCTAGGGAGGTGGTAGAATCTCCTTCCAACCCTGATATTCTATGATTCTATGATTCCTACCATTCACTGGGAAATAATTCATTCACTGGGAAAGAATTATGGGATGAATGGCGTCTGGCTAGAGACGTGGTGTAGGTGCTAAAGCAGTTCAGGTATTAGGTCTCGTGCTAGAGCTAATCCCCAGAAGCCTTAGTATGCGTGGGTGCAGACCCAGTGTGGGCACAGGAGTTCAAGTGTTATCTCACAGCATGGCTATGCTAATTGAGCTCAGCCTATTAAAGAGGAGGAATGTGTGTAGATAACTGGGTTAACGCCCTGCAGCCAGACCCTGAGAGTCACACTTAGAAAACAGGAACCTCTGAGCTGGTTAGGAGAGCAAAAGTTGATTCAATTCTGTTCCTGCAACATAAGAGGAAACCTTAAGTTAGATTATAGGGATGCACACAATTAGACAAGACTAGGGGGAGCCTACTGTCTTGCATTTCATAGCACACCCCACGGGCTTCTTGCACCCTTTCACGGCCCCCCCCCAAGCTCCCTGTGGGCCACCGTCCCATCCTCCTCTGGTGCAGGGTCTCTGTGCAACTCCCAGTCCTCCTTCACGACAGGGTTGCTGTGTGTTCTCCATTCTCTACATTTCCCCCCCATTCTAGGGGCTCTGTGTCCCTCTCATCCCCCTTCCTGATACCATTATCCCCCTGCTCAGGGCTAGCTCTGCATTCCTGGGTCTCCCGTTCTCCCACCCACCAGGCTCTTTTGTGCCCCCTATTCCACCATACCAGAGATCCCCATTCTCCCTTCCACTACTTGGCAGGGACTGCTCTCTTCTCCAATTACCATTCTTATTTATTCTCTCACCTTTGTCATCCTCTGGTCCAGGGGTAGCAATTCTGATAGATGGGGTACACCTGTGTCCACCCCACACAGCACTGGAAGGGGTTAAGATGGCCAGGTGGGTCAAATAACTCCACAGGCTGCACCTGGAAAAGGAAAGCCAGGGAGCACTAATGCCTAATTGGCTGATGAAGCCCAGCTGGGGGAGGAGCTGGGCCAGCTTTATAAAGCCAGGAAGCTGGTAACAGAAGCAGCCATAGGGAACTAGGTTGTAGTCTCTCCCTAAGTGGGGTGTGTAGGACAGTACAGGCCTTGGCTACTGGCCAGAAGATCCCTGAGCTGGCACCTGGAGTAGAGGGCAGGCCTGGGTGAAAAGGTTAAAAAGACTGAGGAGTTTTAAATAATGTGCAGATTGGGGCACTAGAGTGCTGGACAGATGGAGGAACTAGAGGGAAAAACTGATGGGGGTGTAAAGAGCTTATGGAATGGTACATTCTATTTGCCTTTACTAGTAGAATATTTTCACCCTAAAATTACCTTTTGTTGGATTTGTTGGTGTTTTCATCCAACCCATTGATTTGTGGGTGGTATGGGGCTGGTGATACTATATTTTATTCCAATTTTTTTTTTTTTTTTTTTACAAAGGATCAGGTTAAACTGAAAGAAAAAATTATGCCATAAACTTTCCTTTGGAAAAGTCTATATGTCTATTTGTTTTCCCTCTTTTGTGTGCAAATACTGTGGTTTACTATCCCACCTTTTTAGTATTACTATATGGGAAAAAATATATATGGGGGAAGGGGTGTTAGTGGGTAAGGAGACAGATTTTTTTTTTTATTGCAATCCCTCATGGGATGAGCCACTCCAGTGCTTGCAAAAATAGGGTGGGTGGGCTGAAAAACTTGTCAGCAACAATTCACATTAAAGAAACTCATGAGGATAATGAAGCCCGTATTCACCATCAGCTATCTAGGACCTGATAATGTGACTGTTTTTTTTACTATTTCTTCAATCTCAAAAATAAGTCTTTTTACCTCATTATTGAATTCAGAACCATGATATGCTAACTGTGGTGGCTCTATGTTGATGTAATTTGAGTCGACATAAGTTTGTAGTGGCCTTAAGTATATGAATTGTTTGTGAGAGGTAACAACAACAGTATAAGGTTAGGCCAAGATTCACTAAGGTGTTTAGGCTTTGTGGATCTGGGCCTACTGCACACTAAAGGCTCAGGACCAAAAAGGCACATAAATAAATATTGGGTTTTTTGTTGTTGTTTTTTATGCATCATGACTTGTGGGTGAGTAACTCAGGATTTTTCAGTTATGGTGGTTAAGTAATCTTGGGATTCTAGATGGGTTCAATAAAAATCACACTAGATATTTGCCTTTCAAGAGGATTTAATATGACCTATTATACTGCCCTTAGTTAATATTTGGAAACCAAGTTCTCCACAGCAGCAGTGACATGCAAAAAAGCACCAAGGGCTGGATTGAGAAGCATAACATCAGGCAATCCCCATTGGTGGGTCAAATGAAAATGAAGTTTCAACACCAGACCAGGAAATCAGTCAAAATGGAAGTCACATGATCCATCAGAATAAACTTGTATTATAAAAATAAGAAAAATTTAAAATTAAAAATTCCAAATTAAAAACCACAGTAAAAACATAGGAAGTAAAAAGAAAAGGAGTACTCGTGGCACCTTAGAGACTAACAAATTTATCTGAGCATAAGCTTCCCTGAGCTACAGCTCAAGCTCACGAAAGCTTATGCTCAAATAAATTTGTTAGTCTTTAAGGTGTCACAAGTACTCCTTTTCTTTTTGCGAATACAGACTAACACGGCTGCTACTCTGAAACATAGGAAGTGTTACACTAGAAACACAGCTGTCGTTGCTAAAACTACTAGCAATCTAAGGTGACCGTATTTTGTAAATCAAATGTGGGGACACATGGGATGAAAGCACAGCAAAGTAGCCAAGACTGAAAATGTAAGTTGCAGAGCACAGCAAAGCAAAATATTTTTAGCAGTTATATATGTAACTCTTAAAATATACACTATAAATATGCAAAAAGAAAAGGAGTACTTGTGGCACCTTAGAGACTAACCAATTTATTTGAGCATAAGCTTTCGTGAGCTACAGCTCACTTCATTGGATGCATTACTGTCGATGCATACTATAAATATGCATATAATCACAGTGGAGGTGACACCACGCTAAAGAAGTGCATTCAGACACCAGTTACAAACAATACAAAAACACTGTTCAAGAACATCAGTTTTCTGTACCCGTTGTCCATAGTATGGCCTATTTAAAGAATCTTTTTCTTCACATCACTGCCAATACCATTTATTTTTCACAGATTTATCAATGAGTGCTGTGTTATCTCCACATTTCAAGAAAACCGGCATGACTACTTTGTTGCTTCTGCTAGTGGAATCTGCCTGGAGCTAAACCTCTACCATACAACCATGCAGTCAACTATAATGTGGATATAAAGAATGTAACAATTTTAAATGAGAATGAACAGAAGTGACTTCTCACCATGTAGTGGAGCATTATAAAACTATAAACAAAATGGTTTTATAGAGTTTGTATGTATAATAATACAAAAAAGCTCCCTCAATTTTTCACAGTTCCCCCAAAATGTCTAGGACAGTGACTCTCAATCTTTCCAGACTACTGTACCCTTTTCAGGAGTCTGATTTGTCTTGCGTACCTCCATGTTTCACCTCACTTAAAAATTACTTGCTTACAAAATCAGACATAAAAAGCCAAAAGTGTCACAGCACACTATCACTGAATAATTGCTTACTTTCTCCTTTTTATCATATAATTATAAAATAATTCAATTGAAATATAAATATTATACTTATATTTCAGTGTATAGTATATAGAGCAGTATAAACACGTCATTCTACGAAGTTTTAGTTTGTACTGACTTTGCTCGTGATTTTTATGCAGCCTGTTGTAAAACCAGGCAAATATCTAGATGAACTGACTCCCTGGAAGACCTCTGCATACCCCTCCAATGGTCTAAGAGACGGAAATCGTCTGTAGATGGACAACTCCCACCCCGGATGCATATAAGGAATTGTGCTGCCAGCATCAGCAATACTGGTGAGTATTAGAGAAGCTTGCTGGAATAATAGCTGTATTTCTGATGAGTTGAGTATATCTGTCTTAGAATTGTAATGTTCTTGCTCAGTTTGCTGAACTCAAGACAAGGCAAAGTGAAGTTTGTTTTGACAATCACAGAATCATAGAAGATTAGGGTTAGAAAAGACCTCAGGAGGTCATCTAGTCCAACCCCCTGCTCAAAGCAGGACCAACACCAACTAAACCATCCCAGCCAGGGCTTTGTCAAACCGTGCCTTAAAAACCTCTAAGGAGGGAGATTCCACCACCTCTGAAGGTAACCCACCCTCCTAGTGAAATAGTGTTTCCTAATATCCAACCTAGACCTCCCCCACTGCAACTTGAGACCATTGCTCCTTGTTCTGTCATTTGCCACCACTGAGAAAAGCCAAGCTCCATCCTCTTTGGAAGCCCCCTTCAGGCTGCTATCAAATCCCCCCTCACTCTTCTGCAGACTAAACAAGCCCAGTTCCCTCAGCCTCTCCTCATAAGTCATGTGCCACAGCCCCCTAATCATTTTCATTGCCCTCTGCTGGACTCTCTCCAGTTTGTCCACATCCCTTCTGTAGTGGGGGGATCAAAACCGGACATAATAATCACTTCCCTCAATCTGCTGGCAATGCTCCTACTAATGCAGCCCAATATGGCGTTAGCCTTCCTGGCAACAACGGCACACTTCTGACTCATATCCAGTTTCTCATCCACTGTAATCCCCAGGTCCTTTTCTGCAGAACTGCTGCTTAGCCAATGAGAATGGCTTTCACAGTTTCAGCCTTGTATCTGGATTTTTCTGCTGTGCACAGGTCATTCATGACAGAAAATGTTCTTGAGTGAAGCATCAGTTCTGCCATTTTTTTAAATATTTGCATATCATACTGAGGGTTCTCTAAAATGCTTGATTACTTCATCCCATCTGCCACATAGAATCACAGAATTATAGAATATCAGGCTTGGAAGGGACCTCAGGAGGTCAGCTAGTCCAACCCCCTGCTCAAAGCAGGACCAATCCCCAATTAAATCATCCCAGCCAGGGCTTTGTCAAGCCTGACCTTAAAAACTTCTAAGGAAGGAGATTCTACCACCTCTCTAGGTAACGCATTCCAGTGTTTTGCCACCCTCCTAGTGAAAAAGTTTTTCCTAATATCCAACCTAAACCTCCCCCACTGCAACATACTGTGAAAACTGTAGTTGTCATTCCATTCTCACAGTTTTCCTGTCATAAATTTATTGAACAGAGTTACTTCATCAAACAGTACATCCTAGTTATTGTCACATTCGGGCATTTCTTCTGCAGTAACTTGACTGCTGTTTCAATCTTGGATCTTAAAGAAACTTTATTTAAAAGCAGAAACTTCAAATCTCTCAAGTCATCTGTATGCTTTCCCCAGGCATATATTTATTTTATGGCTGTATCAAAGAAAGATCTCGACACATTAAGATAGCACTGATGTGTCAGAACCCCACTTCTTCTAGGTCTCTAAGTAGTTTTCTCAGTAAAACAGGCACAAAGTCTTCTTCATACCTTGTAACCAGCTTCTTTTCGAGATTGTTTAAGATATCCTCCCACTTTACTGCATTTTGATCATCTCCCTCAAGCATTTGGATTGTCAGGAAAAGTGTCATTTTTGCATAGTGTGACAGGGTCTACAGTGTGATGGCTACAGGAGAGTGGTTTTGTTTTGTTTTTTCAAAATCTGAGGGTTTTTTTATTAACACAGATACATTTACTTGTCTTCTGGTTTGTTGAAGCAGTATGTCAGGCAGCACTTGCCACAGTAATGTTTGTCAAAGTGACTGGCCATGAAGACTCCAGCCCCACATTCCTCAGAGGGGCACTCTCGGCGCAGGCAACTGATTTTTTTGAAGCAGACATAAAAGTCCCAGATTAAGCCCTGGTCTACACTAGGACTTTAGGTCGAATTTAGCAGCGTTAAATCGATGTAAACCTGCACCCGTCCACACAATGAAGCCCTTTATTTCGACTTAAAGGGCTCTTAAAATCGATTTCCTTACTCCACCCCTGACAAGTGGATTAGCGCTTAAATCGACGTTGCCGGCTCGAATTTGGGGTACTGTGGACACAATTCGATGGTATTGGCCTCCGGGAGCTATCCCAGAGTGCTCCATTATGACCGCTCTGGACAGCACTCTCAACTCAGATGCACTGGCCAGGTAGACAGGAAAAGAACCGCGAACTTTTGAATCTCATTTCCTGTTTGGCCAGCGTGGCAAGCTGCAGGTGACCATGCAGAGCTCATCGGCACAGGTGACCATGATGGAGTCCCAGAATCGCAAAAGAGCTCCAGCATGGACCGAACGGGAGGTACGGGATCTGATCGCTGTTTGGGGAGAGGAATCCGTGCTATCAGAACTCCGTTCCAGTTTTCGAAATGCCAAAACCTTTGTGAAAATCTCCCAGGGCATGAAGGACAGAGGCCATAACAGGGACCCGAAGCAGTGCCACGGAAACTGAAGGAGCTGAGGCAAGCCTACCAGAAAACCAGAGAGGCAAACAGCCGCTCTGGGTCAGAGCCCCAAACATGCCGCTTCTATGATGAGCTGCATGCCATTTTAGGGGGTTCAGCCACCACTACCCCAGCCGTGTTGTTTGACTCCTTCAATGGAGATGGAGGCAATACGGAAGCAGGTTTTGGGGACGAAGAAGATGATGATGAGGAGGAGGTTGTAGATAGCTCACAGCAAGCAAGCGGAGAAACCGGTTTTCCCGACAGCCAGGAACTGTTTCTCACCCTAGACCTGGAGCCAGTACCCCCCGAACCCACCCAAGGCTGCCTCCTGGACCCAGCAGGCGGAGAAGGGACCTCTGGTGAGTGTACCTTTTAAAATACTATACATGGTTTAAAAGCAAGCATGTGAAAGGATTACTTTGCCCTGGCATTTGCGGTTCTCCTAGATGTAGTCCTAAAGCCTTTGCAAAAGGTTTCTGGGGAGGGCAGCCTTATTGCATCCTTCATGGTAGGACACTTTATCACTCCAGGCCAGTAACACGTACTCGGGAATCATTGTAGAACAAAGCATTGCAGTGTATGTTTGCTGGCATTCAAACAACATCCGTTCTTTATCTCTCTGTGTTATCCTCAGGAGAGTGAGATATAATTCATGGTCACCTGGTTGAAATAGAGTGCTTTTCTTCAGGGGACACTCAGAGGAGCCCATTCCTGCTGGGCTGTTTGCCTGTGGCTAAACAGATTTCTGTTCCCCGCTGTTAGCCACAGGGAGGGGGGAAGGTTGAGGGGGTAGTCACGCGGTGGGAGGAGGCAAAATGCGACCTTGTAACGAAAGCACATGTGCTATGTATGTAATGTTAACAGCAAGGTTTACCCTGAAAGAGCGTAGCCACTGTTTTATAAAATGTGTCTTTTTAATTACCGCTGTCCCTTTTTTTTTCTCCACCAGCTGCATGTGTTTCAATGATCACAGGATCTTCTCCTTCCCAGAGGCTAGTGAAGCTTAGAAAGAAAAAAAAACGCACTCGCGATGAAATGTTCTCCGAGCTCATGCTGTCCTCCCACACTGACAGAGCACAGACGAATGCGTGGAGGCAAATAATGTCAGAGTGCAGGAAAGCACAAAATTACCGGGAGGAGAGGTGGCGGGCTGAAGAGAGTAAGTGGCGGGCTGAAGACAGGGCTGAAGCTCAAATGTGGCGGCAGCGTGATGAGAGGAGGCAGGATTCAATGCTGAGGCTGCTGCAGGACCAAACCAGTATGCTCCAGTGTATGGTTGAGCTGCAGCAAAGGCAGCTGGAGCACAGACTGCCACTGCAGCCCCTCTGTAACCAACCACCCTCCTCCCCAAGTTCCATAGCCTCCACACCCAGACGCCCAAGAACGCGGTGGGGGGGCCTCCGGCCAACCAGCCACTCCACCACAGAGGATTGCCCCAAAAAAAGAAGGCTGTCATTCAATAAATTTTAAAGTTGTAAACTTTTAAAGTGCTGTGCTTAAAGTGCTGTGTGGCATTTTCCTTCCCTCCTCCACCACCCCTCCTGGGCTACCTTGGTAGTCATCCCCCTATTTGTGTGATGAATGAATAAAGAATGCATGAATGTGAAGCAACAATGACTTTATTGCCTCTGCAAGCGGTGATTGAAGGGAAGAGGGGCGGGTGGTTAGCTTACAGGGAAGTAGAGTGAACCAAGGGGCAGGGGGTTTCATCAAGGAGAAACAAACAGAACTTTCACACCGTAGCCTGGCCAGTCATGAAACTGGTTTTCAAAGCTTCTCTGATGTGTACCACGCCCTCCTGTGCTCTTCTAACCGCCCTGGTGTCTGGCTGCGCGTAACCAGCAGCCAGGCGATTTGCCTCAACCTCCCACCCCGCCATAAACGTCTCCCCCTTACTCTCACAGATATAGTGGAGCACACAGCAAGCAGTAATAACAGTGGGAATATTGGTTTCGCTGAGGTCTAAGCGAGTCAGTAAACTGCGCCAGCACGCCTTTAAACGTCCAAATGCACATTCTACCACCATTCTGCACTTGCTCAGCCTGTAGTTGAACAGCTCCTGACTACTGTCCAGGCTGCCTGTGTACGGCTTCATGAGCCATGGCATTAAGGGGTAGGCTGGGTCCCCAAGGATACATATAGGCATTTCAACATCCCCAACAGTTATTTTCTGGTCTGGGAATAAAGTCCCTTCCTGCAGCTTTTGAAACAGACCAGAGTTCCTGAAGATGCGAGCATCATGCACCTTTCCCGGCCATCCCACGTTGATGTTGGTGAAACGTCCCTTGTGATCCACCAGAGCTTGCAGCACTATCGAAAAGTACCCCTTGCGGTTTATGTACTCGGCGGCTTGGTGCTCCGGTGCCAAGATAGGGATATGGGTTCCGTCTATAGCCCCACTACAGTTAGGGAATCCCGTTGCAGCAAAGCCATCCACTATGACCTGCACATTTCCCAGGGTCACTACCCTTGATATCAGCAGATCTTTGATTGCGTGGGCTACTTGCATCACAGCAGCCCCCACAATAGATTTGCCCACTCCAAATTGATTCCCAACTGACCGGTAGCTGTCTGGCGTTGCAAGCTTCCACAGGGCTATCGCCACTCGCTTCTCAACTGTGAGGGCTGCTCTCATCTTGGTATTCATGCGCCTCAGGGCAGGGGAAAGCAAGTCACAAAGTTCCATGGAAGTGCCCTTACGCATGCGAAAGTTTCGCAGCCACTGGGAATCGTCCCAGACCTGCAACACTATGCGGTCCCACCAGTCTGTGCTTGTTTCCCGAGCCCAGAATCGGCGTTCCACAGCATGAACCTGCCCCATTAGCACCATGATGCGTGCATTGGCAGGGCCCATGCTTTCAGAGAAATCTGTGTCCATGTCCTGATCACTCACGTGACCGCGCTGACGTCGCCTCCTCGCCCGGTATCGCTTTGCCAGGTTCCGGTGCTGCATATACTGCTGGATAATGCGTGTGGTGTTTAATGTGCTCCTAATTGCCAAAGTGAGCTGAGCGGCCTCCATGCTTGCCTTGGTATGGCGTCCGCACAGAAAAAAGGCGCGGAACGATTGTCTGCCGTTGCTCTGATGGAGGGAGGGGCGACTGACGACACGGCTTACCGGGTTGGCTTCAGGGAGCTAAAATCAACAAAGGGGGTGTCTGTACATCAAGGAGTATTTCAGGCAGGACTTCACGGAGGGTTCCAATAAGAAATGGTGCACCTAAGTTATCGTTCTTATTGGAACAAGGAGGTTAGCCTGGCCTCTGATTGATACATGGCTAGATTTACCTCGCTGCATCTTCTCTGTGAGTGACTGCAGTGTGACCTAGAGGAATGAGTCCCCTAGACAGGGGAGGAGGCAAATGAGTACAAAACAAATCTGGTCTATTTCTTGTTTTGACCCACTCCATCTATCTTTTACATCTTTGGCTGGCAGCAGACAGTGCAGAAGGACTGCATGCCATCCACATCTCATGGCTGCTCGGCAGAAGATGGTACAGTACGACTGCTAGCCATCCTCATCTCTTGCCTGCCTGGCAGAAGATGGTACAATACGACTACTAGCAATCCTCATCTCTTGCCTGCCTGGCAGAAGATGGTACAGTACGACTGCTAGCGTTCCGTATCGCCTGCCCGCTCACCATAAGACGGTTCAATCGGACTGACTGCAGGACTAAAGAGAATGACCTGGTCAAGTCACTCCAAATTTAGTCCCTGCGCCCATGTCTGCCCAGGCGCTCCCAGCCGACGTGGCCAGGAGCACCTCGGACACGACGAGGACGACTACCAGTCGTATTGCACCGTCTGCTGCCAGAAGGCAATGGGTTGCTGCTGCTGTGCAGCAAAGCCATACCGCGTCTGCCAGCACCCAGGAGACATAGGGTGACGGTTACCTGAGCGGGCTCCATGCTTGCCGTGGTATGGCGTCTACACAGGTAACTCAGGAAAAAAGGCGCGAAATGATTGTCTGCCCTTGCTTTCACAGAGGGAGGGAGGGAACGGGGGCCTGACGATACGTACCCAGAACCACCCGCGACAATGTTTTAGCCCCATCAGGCATTGGGATCTCAACCCAGAATTCCAATGGGCAGCGGAGACTGCGGGAACTGTGGGATAGCTACCCACAGTGCAACGCTCCGGAAGTCGACTCTAGCCTCGGTACTGTGGAAGCGCTCCGCCGAGTTAATGCACTTAATGCACTTAGAGCATTTTCTGTGGGGACACACACACTCGAATATATAAAACCGATTTCTAAAAAACTGACTTCTATAAATTCGACCTTATTCCGTAGTGTAGACATACCCTAAAAGCAGGTCCATTTTTCCTGGGTAAGGTAACAGGGGCAGTTCCAGAACAAGAAGGAACTTGCTGGAGCAAATTCAGGCAGGCAGGCTAATTCGGACACCTGAAGCCAATTAAGAAGTTGCTAGAATCAGTTAGGACAGGCTGGCTAATCAGGGCACCTGAGTTTAAAAAGGACCTCCCTTCAGTTTGTGGTGTGTGTGCATAAGGAGCTGGGAGTGGGAGGACGTGCTGCTGGAGGACTGAGGCGTTACAAGGATTATCAGACACCAGGAGGAAGATCCTGTGGAGAGGATAAAGAAGGTGTTGGGAGGAGGCCATGGGGAAGTAGCTCAGGGAGTTGTAGCTGTTGTGCAGCTGTTCCAGGAGGCACTCTAGAGAGCTGCAGTCCACAGGGCCCTGGGCTGGCACCTGGAGTATTGGGTGGGCCTGGGTTCCCCCCAAACCTCCCAACTTCTGATCAGACACAGGAGGAGTTGACCTGCACTGTGGCTTCCACCAGAGGGGAAGGTCTCTGGGCTGTTCCCCAACTCACATGGTGGATCAGCAGAGACTGCGGGGATTGTTCTTCTTCCTTTTTCCCATGTTGGCTAGTGATGAGGTTAGCTGAGTGAACAGCAGGTTTGAGCCACTAGCAAAAGTGGCCAAACTGAGGGCTGCTGTGAATCTCTGAGGCAAGCGAATCCGCCAATAAGCGCAGGACCCACCAAGGCAGAGGAGGAACTTTGTCACAGTAGATAAAAGCAAGCCAGAGTTTGGTACATGGGTGTTCAAATATTTTGTGAGGAACTACTGGGCACTTTTTCCTCTGACAAGAAAAACAACTTTAATGACTCAAAGTTGAAGGATCCTCTCTAAAGCAGGTAACATCAACAGCCATTTGACACTACTGCCTCCCACTATATTCTGATATACTTGTCCCATGTACTCGCAAAAACTTTTCAGTCTTTCTATGTGAAAAGCAAATATATGAAAATATCCAAAAATCTTAATTACAACTGAGTGCAGTAGATGTTGAGAGCATTCTATCCCTTGCAGTTCAGGCACAGTTGTGCATGACATGAGCAGGGCATCAAAGGCCTATGCTCATCTTACTTTGGCATGAAAACGTTCTTTTCCATGTCTGTAGAGGCTGCTGAAGTTTGTGTTTGTATTATCTACTGAGAATGGCACAACCTTATTATTTCAGCTGCAATGAGTTCTGAGGTCTCGCCTTTTAAGTTTGACAAAATCCACAAATTTAGTGTGCTCACACACACTGCCTTCATAAGCCTTGAAATAGCAAACCAAGCCAGGAACCAATTTCACAGGTCTGTGATTTGATGCATCAACACACAGGAACAAATATTCAACATCTTTCAGATAGTTAATTAATTATCATTTGCCCATGGAGCAAAAACATTTGCAGCTATCACTTCACGCTGTGTCTGTGCACATGAGAACTTTGGTTTGCTGATTTTTTTTTATTTAAATTGGAAGTCCAGGCCATTGACAGGAAACTGTGATGATAGTTTTTTGGGGGTGTGTGTAAAATGTTTCACTGACTCAAGACTCCTTTAGCAGCTCCATACATCACACCAGCTAGGGTAGACTGCCTTGTGTAGGCACTGGGTTGCACAAACTCCAGCCCTGGGAGAAAGATGCTGAGCGGGACAGCCCTGTGGCAGGGGCTACAACCCGCCTGTTTTGCAAACACTGCAGGTGGCTCGCTGCCCTGGGGGAAACCGTTACCTCCTCTGCCCCTCCCCATGCGGGGTTTCCCCTCTGCCCCCTCAGGCAGTGCCTCAAACCTGGCTCCTACCCTCTCTCCCTGATTTTACCCCTCAGTCCCTCTCCTGCCCCTGCCTACATCTGTCTGCCATTCCCCCCTGCACAGACTGTGCCCATCCCCCCTGCTTGCCCCTTTAGCCCCTGGCAGCAGAGGGAGCAGCCTATTGTGGATGCCTATGAGCCAAGATAGCAGGACCCATGATACCTTCACAAGCAGGCCAGTGTGCCATACCATATTGTACGCCGCTGTTAGATTGATGAAAACAGTGCCTGTTTTCAAGTTTATCTGGAAGCCATTTTCAACAAATGTGGTCAGCACGAGTACTTGTTCACATGTGCTATGGCCTTAGCGAAAACCAGATTGGTCAGGGCTCAAAATTCTCTCCACATCGGGTAATATGTGCTGTAGGACCAAGTGCTCCAGTGTCTTGAAGCACATCGACAATAATGATATGGGACGATAGCTTGATGCTTGACTTGGGTCCTTTCCAGGCTTTAGGAGGCCAATGACTTTTGCAGTGCACCATATCTTTGGTAGCCTATCTTCACTGATGACCCTGGTGAAGAATTTCACAAGCCAAAGCCAAGCATGGGGGCCAAGGTTTTTCTGGAATTCTGGAGATATGTTGTCATAGCCGATAGCTGTTCCACACTTGATGCTACCCAGTGTCTGTTCCAGCTCTGTTACAGTGAATGGTTCTGGGCAGCTTCTGATCTGGTGTAGACGTTTAAACACATGCCATTCGTTCCTCGTTGTCTTCGCACCTGTTTCTCCAAAGGTGCTCTGGCCACTTTAAGTAGGTGTCCGGCTACTTGATTGGGTGTCACTGAGGGTTGGCAGACTGCAGGTGACTGCTGCGCTGCTCCAAGGCGTCAGAGCAGATGCCAACACTTGCGGCTGGAGCGGGTAAAGCCCATCCTCTCGGTTGTCTCCTGCCATCCATATGGCAGAGAAGACGCATGCTTGGAGAAGACAGAGCAATGGGTTACGCCAGGGCTCTGTGCTTTCTCCAGCCTTTACATCAGTGACCTGCCAACAACAGAATCATGCAAGTTCATTTACGCAGACGACATATGTTGTGGTACCCAGGCCCAGACGTTTCACGAGCTTGATGCCACCTTGAACCGGGACATGATAAAGTTAGCTGACTACTGTAAGACTTGGCCTCCAGCCAAGTGTTATAAAAACGGTCTCCAGTTTGTTCCATCTTCATTATGCCAGCGCAACCCAAGAATTGAATGTTTATCTGAATGGTCAGAAGGTGAAGCATGAAGTAGAACTGGTCTATCTAGGTGTGACCTTAGACCGCATACTGAGTTATCATACCCATCTGAAGAAGACAGCAGCTAAAATTAAGACGCACAACAATCTTCTTACCAAACTGGCAGGTTAGTCATGGAGTGCTCGTGCTCCAATTTTGCGGACATCAGCTCTCGCCACCTCGTATTCAGTGGCAGAGTACTGGAATTGATTGTCACACACCAAACTGGTGGATACGCAGTTACATGCCATCATGCGTACCACCTCTGGCACCCTGTGTCTGACTCCAATCCGATGGCTTCCAGTTCTGAGCAATAATGCTCCTCATATCAGACGAGAGGTTGACATTGGCAGGTTACTGGAGAAAGCACAGACCGACTCAAGCTTGCTGCTGCACAATGACCTTTTTAAACTACCAGCTGCACGTTTTCCATCACGTTACCCATTATGGTCTCATCCGCCATGCCAAGATGTTAGGGCAGAAACACTCTGGTGAGAGGAATGGATATCTGTTTTATAATCCCCAACCAGTTCCTCGTTGCCGACCCCACAATCTGCCCGCCTGGTTTTGACCTGCCCCATCACCTGTGGTCCCTGTTGAACAGGTTCCGGACCAGGCAAGGTCTTTGTGCAGCCAACCAGTATCGCTGAGGCCTTCGTGACAGCCCTTTGTGCAGCTGCGGTGCAACACAGAGGATGCCACACATTGTCAATGAATGCCTGCTGACTAGGTTCAGCCGTGGCCTAGAAGAACTGCTTCACGCCACTGAAGATGCCATCGCTTGACTAGACGACTATGCACAAGCTAAATAAATATCACAGGGAGCAGATTTAATGCCCACCGAGGCTAGCGGTCTCAGCAGACGTTACTGCGTATGTTTAGTGCCAGCCAAGCCGCAAGCTCCGTCAGGCAGCCGGGCCCGCAGGGTTCCTGGCAGGGCGTGGAACCCTCCTCCCGCACTGGGCTGCAAGGGGCGCGTGGGGCCCCAGCGGCAGGCGGGGGCAGGGAGGAAGGCAGTGCGCCTGCGCACGTTGGCCTGTGCGGCCAGGCCGGATATCCGCTGCAGGGCCAGGGCGCCGGGTGCACGGACATGGCGGCGGACTTAGATGGTGGCCCGAGACCGGACGTCGGGGCCCAGCGGGCAGAGCTGGGGCCGCTGCTGGGGATAGCTCTGAGGCCGGGCGAGTCCTGGTGAGAGGAGGGCTGCCCCCGGCGGTGACGGATGGGGCCGGGGAGCGGAGCTGGGGGGAAGGGAGCTAGGTGTGCTTGAGAGCGGGGAGCGGAGCCGGGTCGGGTCGGGTCGTGGGGTGGGGGTGGGGAGCGGAGCTGGAGGCGCTTTCAGGCCTCTTGCCCTGGTGTCTGGGTCTCCGTTCCCTGCTGTAACAGTGGAGCCGGTGGCTCAGTAAGGCGAGTCTCGGCTCCTGGGAGGCATCACGTGCGTGTGGGCCCTTGCTCTGCCTGCTGAAAGTGGCTGAGTCACCAGTGGCGGAGCAACAGAAACATGGGTCCTAGTGCAGGTTTCTAATGTGGGTCCCCTCGTTAAACGTGTAACACTTAAATCTGCTTATTCAACTTTTCAGGACTTCATAACACTCAGAGTTTGTTTATCCTTAAAATGCTACCGCTGCACACCTGCCCTGCTGCAGTGCTTCAGTGTAGATGCAATCCCCTGCTTTTGGGTGGGATTCTTTGTGCAGAGGGCCATTGCTCACTACTGGCTCTAGCTGTGATTCTGTGGTTCTGTCAGCCCAGTTCTTAGTGATTTAACTGGGAGCCTCTCTGCTGCTGCCTGTTTGTGCTGTCTTTTCATGGTAATACTGTCTCCACACCAGTCTAAGACCAGCTTCCCTTAGATCAACATATCAGTGATTTCAGCTCAATTAATTACTGAGCAGAAACAAGCACTCTAAATTGAGTCTGATCAGCTCTGTCTTTAAACACTGGAGGGGATGGTCAAATGGTAAATGTCTTGTTAAACAGAGTCCATACCACCAAGTAGGAACATTTGTCTGCACTCCCTCTGCCTTTTAACTTGGGTATGGAATCATTATCCCCTGCTTAGCAAGTTGACTTGATATTAGGATGACTCCCTCAATTAGGGCATGGTATGTATAGCTATGCTGCCCTTTGCTCATATCATAATATTTCATTACTTTTGCATTCAATAGTAAAGTGAATCTTAACCCAAAACAGAAATGCCAAAGGGACCAAAGCAGGTCTGTCTGCCGGTTACCTAGGCAGAGTAGGTGTGTTTGTGCCAATATGGCCTGCTCCTTGGTCTCAGTCCTGCCCCCCCGTTCACCACTAGATTTCAGGGGTGAGTTCAGATGCTGCTTACAGATACTTGCTCCATTGTGGGGAGTGATGTCACTGGTAGGTTAAACAAAAACAAAAATCCCAAAAACATTTAAAATAAAATCACACCGTTAGAAAAACTTGAAATATAAACCTGGTATGTAAATCATTGTGGAAACTTTGTTCTACTGAGCGAGGAAAAAAAGGAAAAATGAGAAACTCATAGGAGATACAACATGTAAATGCAAAAAGAAAAGGAGTACTTGTGGCACCTTAGAGACTAACCAATTTATTTGAGCATGAGCTTTCGTGAGCTACTGCTCACTTCATCGGATACATCGGATGCTGTAGCTCACGAAAGCTCATGCTCAAATAAATTGGTTAGTCTCTAAGGTGCCACAAGTACTCCTTTTCTTTTTGTGAATACAGACTAACACGGCTGTTACTCTGAAACATGTAAATGCCAATTATTTCCCTTCCAAAAGGGAATATGTAGTCTAAATGAGAAATTTCTGTTGCTATCCTTCCATATGGGAAGTTCAAATGTGTCTTTAATACTTTGCTGTCTTTGTTTTTATCTCTCTGCCAGTTTTTACATCTTCAGTTTTTAAAAAAGAATTTATCTACTTTGTTTCCATAGCAATACATTTTCATCTTATTTATTTACTATATATAGTACTGAAAGCATGGGAAGTACTTTTCAGACAAATATGAGATCTGATCTGAAAAGCTTGTCCCATGCCCCTTGCTTTTACATTTGAGGCCCGGTATTGATATTAGTGGGAGTTTGGAGTGATCCAGAGCACTGAAGATGAAACTACAGTTGCTTGCCAGGCTTGTAGCACTCAAAGCCTGTGGTGGTGTCCAACAATAAAAATCAGTAGTTTCTCGTTAATCTACCTATCCAGTTTATGTCAAGTTTATACAGATATTAATGAAGAGAAGGAACCATAACTAACACTACATGAATTAAAGATGATCTGTTTACAAGGTACTATATGAAATAGCACCTTTTATCGGTGATTCTCAAAGTGATTATAATAGGAGGGAGGTATTACTATCAAAATTTTACAAACTGAGAAACTGAGGCAAAAAGCGGTTGAGACCTGAATATTCAAAAGTGTCTACTCATCAAGAGTGCCTTGATTTTTGGGTGGCCTACTTACTGGGGCTGGGCATCAGAAACTCCTGCTGAAGTCAGTTGGAGTTGTGAGTCTTCAGCACTTCCAAAAACCTGGCAATAGGTGACCCAAGATGACCAACAAAAAACGGAGGCCCTCCCAGGTTAGTGGACATTTTGGACATGTTTGCGTCAATGGTTTTCCCAAGATTGCACAGTGAGTCAAGGCTGGGAACAGGGCTCTGTTGACCCAACTACTTAGCTAGTCGTCTAGTTTGATCACAAGGTCATACTGCTGCTCATTTATTAAAATACTCAAGTGTGTATTCATTTTTATTTTTACTATACTATCCTCCCCCCTCCAGCCCTCTGTTCACAGAGCTCCTGCCTCCCAACCTGTCCTTTTCCTTCCCTGCTAGCAAGCCCTTGGACTTAGGGTGATGCGTCTGTTGTGTCTTGGATCTAGCCAGTCCCTGCCACTGAGAGGGCTCTGAGACAATCTGCTCTTGTGATTTCAGTAGCCAGTGGTAGGTAAGGGTTGGGTACAAGGCAGAGTGGGACCTGGCTGGCATGCAGCACTACACAGAGCAGGACAAGAGGCCTGGCCAGCATTAGGGTCTGTTCTGCATTGTTGATAGGCCTCCCATCCATGAACATAATCTGCTACCCTATGCAGTGGGGTTGCCTTAGCCAAGAGTGGCCTCTGCTCCTAGGGCTTTCTTAGCTGCAAGGTTTCCTATGCACTTGCACCATCTATTCCTCCTCCAGCGAGAGTGACGTTGTAGTATGTGCTTTGGCTGGTACAAGCTGAAAGCTGCTCCTGACATCTTGCTGTTCAAACTGTGTTTCAGGTATTTGATTGACAGTCGGTGGTTCAAACAGTGGAAGAAGTATGTGGGTTTTGACAGCTGGGACATGTACAACGTGGGTGAGCCTAACCTGTTTCCTGGACCCATCGATAACTCTGGACTCTTTGCAGGTAAAGTGCATGCAGTTATGGTGCACTGAATAGCTGGGCAGCTATTTGTGTCTAGCGGAGAAGGAGAATCCAGGTGCTCTTAGCAGTTTTTGAAAGTGTGTCCTTTAGCTCTTATACCATCTGACTGAAAAAGTCTGCAATTTAGCTTCTCTTCTCATTCACTGCCTTCACAAAAACAAAGCCCACTAACCTTTCTGAGGGGCACAGTGAATAGTCCAGAGGGAGCATGAAATAATGGAATATCAATAATGGGTTTGCCCAGACTGGGCTCTGATTGTGATGTGCCGGAACAGCATTTCAGGTTGAGCACAGATGAGTGAAGTTAAGGCTGAATAATTTCTGTTTTCTGAGAAGGCTGGAAACTTTTATAATCTTCTTCTACCTTTTCTCCACACCCTATCTTGCAGTTACTTCCTTCCCTCCCACACACTGACATGAAATTCTGTCAATGTCTGGAGACAGTCAATTTTACTGTAAATAGAAACTGAAATAGAAAACTTTCAGAAATTGCACCTGGAAGCAGAAATGTATGTCCAATTTGAGTTTTGAAAGTTGGATCAGTCTGAATGATCTCCTAGCCTGATACAGAACTCTGATAACTCTAGGAAACTTTCTTTTCAGACTTAATGTTCTGAAAAATGAACAAAATATTATGCTGTAAAGTTCTCTTTGTGTTCCCAAGTACCAGATCTAGGCTAGTGTGTCTGGTGCAGGGGATAAGGGGCTTTTGAATTCTGGCTGATCTTCTGTCAGGTGATATAATGCACTCTTTATGCTCTTGCTCCTGTGATGCTACTTTGAGTGCTTGACACCATAGTATGTAACATAGAATGTGCAGTCTACTTTGGAGCCACTGTTAGTGCCGCTTTGTCAATTGACTGGCATGGAGATTGCTGTGGCAGGCACCCTACCAGGTCATTAGCAAGATATATCTGGACTCCCTGGCCCTAGAAAAGAGACTCTTGGTTTTCCTGTGCATCAAACATTTATGGAACAGCAATGAGGCTGTCTTTTCCACTGAGGGACTGCGAGTTTGGAATTCTCTCCCCCTTAAAGTCGATCCTTCTGGGTGAAGCTCAATTCTAAACTTCTGAGAGAGTTAGTTTGTGATGGTTTTATGTGCTGAGTTTGATCTGACTCACAAACCAGTTCTCCTGGATCTGTGTTTGGAACGTAGTTAACTTCTTGCAGTGCCTTGATAAGTGTTTGGGAAAATGAACATACAAAAAATTAATTAGAAAATACGGTCAATGGCTGAGTGGAAACCAGTGGTAACACTGCTTCTTTTCTGCAATGCCTGCTTGGTTGTCTATAGATGCAGCTGATGATTGTCTATAGATGTAGTGTGTGAATAATTTTTGTGGTGGTGCAAATTGTATAATTTTTCTGTCCTACTGTTACATAAACTTTTTTGCCATAAAAACTTGGTTAATGTTTCGGCAGCACACAGGTACTGCCTTCTTCTTCCAAAACATGGGTCCTCAAAATGCAAAACCCAAGTGTTGTAAGGGAGGGGGAGAACCAGGAAATGCTCAGTTTAGGTCTCCCTGCAGTTTAGTGTTCCTTTGGAACATCATAGTACTTTATTACTCTTCCCTCAGTCTTCTAGCACAATGTGATCTCATCCAAACCACAACAAGTATTTGACAAATAAGTGGTATTATACAAGGAGGACTTGTGGCACCTTAGAGACTAACCAATTTATTAGAGCATAAGCTTTCGTGAGCTACAGCTCACTTCCTCAGATGCATATCGTGGAAACTGCAGCAGGCTTTATATATACACAGAGAATATGAAACAATACCTATTCCCACCCCACTGTCCTGCTGGTAATAGCTTATCTAAAGTGATTTCCAGCACAAATCCAGGTTTTCTCACCCTCCACCCCCCCACACAAATTCACTCTCCTGCTGGTGATAGCCCATCCAAAGTGACAACTCTTTACACAATGTGCATGACAATCAAGCTGGGCTATTTCCTGCATAAATCCAGGTTCTCACATCCCCCCACCCCCATACACACAGAAACTCACTCTCCTGCTGGTAATAGCTCATCCAAACTGACCACTCTTCAAGTTAAAATCCAAGTTAAACCAGAACATCTGGGGGGGGGGGGTAGGAAAAAACAAGAGGAAACAGGCTACCTTGCATAATGACTTAGCCACTCCAAGTCTCTATTTAAGCCTAAATTAATAGTATCCAATTTGCAAATGAATTCCAATTCAGCAGTTTCTCGCTGGAGTCTGGATTTGAAGTTTTTTTGTTTTAAGATAGCGACCTTCATGTCTGTGATCGCGTGACCAGAGAGATTGAAGTGTTCTCCGACTGGTTTATGAATGTTACAATTCTTGACATCTGATTTGTGTCCATTTATTCTTTTACGTAGAGACTGTCCAGTTTGACCAATGTACATGGCAGAGGGGCATTGCTGGCACATGATGGCATATATCACATTGGTGGATGTGCAGGTGAACGAGCCTCTGATAGTGTGGCTGATGTTATTAGGCCCTGTGATGGTGTCCCCTGAATAGATATGTGGGCACAGTTGGCAACGGGCTTTGCTACAAAGCCCGTTGCCAACTGTGCCCACATATCTATTCAGGGGACACCATCACAGGGCCTAATAACATCAGCCACACTATCAGAGGCTCGTTCACCTGCACATCCACCAATGTGATATATGCCATCATGTGCCAGCAATGCCCCTCTGCCATGTACATTGGTCAAACTGGACAGTCTCTACGTAAAAGAATAAATGGACACAAATCAGATGTCAAGAATTGTAACATTCATAAACCAGTCGGAGAACACTTCAATCTCTCTGGTCACGCGATCACAGACATGAAGGTCGCTATCTTAAAACAAAAAAACTTCAAATCCAGACTCCAGCGAGAAACTGCTGAATTGGAATTCATTTGCAAATTGGATACTATTAATTTAGGCTTAAATAGAGACTTGGAGTGGCTAAGTCATTATGCAAGGTAGCCTGTTTCCTCTTGTTTTTTCCTACCCCCCCCCCCCAGATGTTCTGGTTTAACTTGGATTTTAACTTGAAGAGTGGTCAGTTTGGATGAGCTATTACCAGCAGGAGAGTGAGTTTCTGTGTGTATGGGGGTGGGGGGATGTGAGAACCTGGATTTATGCAGGAAATAGCCCAGCTTGATTGTCATGCACATTGTGTAAAGAGTTGTCACTTTGGATGGGCTATCACCAGCAGGAGAGTGAATTTGTGTGGGGGGGTGGAGGGTGAGAAAACCTGGATTTGTGCTGGAAATCACTTTAGATAAGCTATTACCAGCAGGACAGTGGGGTGGGAATAGGTATTGTTTCATATTCTCTGTGTATATATAAAGCCTGCTGCAGTTTCCACGATATGCATCTGAGGAAGTGAGCTGTAGCTCACGAAAGCTTATGCTCTAATAAATTGGTTAGTCTCTAAGGTGCCACAAGTCCTCCTTTTCTTTTTGCGAATACAGACTAACACGGCTGATACTCTGAAACCTGGTATTATACAGAGCATGTTAAAGGTTTGTTGGGACATGTGAATAGGAATCCTGAATTGGAGGGCTCCCCAAAAAAGTCGTTCTTGTTAAGGCTGGGAAAGGTACTGTAATGTTTCCAGTTCCTCTTGGCATCCCTGTAGGGAAAGATCTGATTGTGCATGTGGGTTTTAGAGCATGTTGAAAATTCAGCTTTAAACAGCAATGTCACAACCTTAATTATGGTCCAACTAGCAGCTGCTCCATAATAAATCTGCAAATAACCATTTTCCAACTCCTCAGCTTTTCTACTTGCCAATTTCTTGGAATCATAGAAATATAGGTCTGTAAGAGACTTCCACAGGTCAGGACCCTGTCCTGAGGCCAGCCCAAGTAAACCTAGATCATCCCTGTTAGCTGTTTGTCCAACCTGTGCTTAAAAGCCTCCAATGATGGGGATCTCACAAACTTCCTTGGACATCTATTTCAGAACTTAACTAACACCTAAATCTCACTTGCTGTAGATTCAGCCCATTACTTTGTCCTACCTTCAGTGGACATGGAGAACAATTGATCACCATCCTCTTTATAACAGCCCTTCACATATTTGAAGATTATGAGGTCCCTAATCTCTCTCTCTCCCCTCCCCCCCAGACTAAACATACCCCCCTTTTTTTTTAAACCTTTCATCATAGGTCAGGTTTTCTTTTATCATTTTTGTTGCTCTCCTCTGGATTCTCTCTAATTTATGCCCATCTTTCTTAAAGTGTGTGCTCAGAATTGGACACAGTGCTCTAGCTGAGGCTCACTAGTGCCAGATAGAGTAGGACAGTTATCTCCTGTGTCTTACATACAACTCTCCTGTTAATATACCCCAGAATATTAGCCTTTTTCACAGCTGTATCACATTGTCTCATATTCAATTTATGATCCACTACATCAGCCAGTTCTTTTCAGCACCTTTTTGGCTACCATCTAGCCAGTTATAACCCATTTTTTAATTATGCATTTGATTTTTCCTTTCTAAGTGTAGTACTTCACACTTTATAGAATGTCATCTTGTTGATTTTAGTCCAATTCTTTAATTTGTCAAGGTCTTGAATTCTAATCCTGGCCTCCAAAGTGCTGCCAACCCCTCCCAGTTTGGTACCATCCACAAAATTTATAAGCACAATCACCACTCCATTATTCATGTCATCAGTGAAAACACTGGATAGTACCGGATGCAGGACTGATCGCTGCAGGACTCCACTAGATACACCCTCCTAGTTTGGCAGCAAACCATTGATAACTACTCTTTTTTGAATATGGTCTTTCATACTGTTATGAATCCACCTTATAGTAATTTCATCTAGACCACATTTCCCTAGTTTGCTTATGATATTGTCATTTGGGACTGTGTCAGAAGCCTTACTAAAATCAAGATATATCGTGCATGTCCTGTGCTGTAAGAGGACTTACCCTGTGTGTCTTGGGAGCCTCATAGCAACCCCTTTTCCATGCTATGTGGAGCTCCCAAGAATCTTACGTCCCATCCCAAATTCTACCAAGATAGTGCTTCAGCCCTTCTTATTGTTTGGTTTTCTTGGCTTCCACTTTCTCAGCTGGCCACATAATACAAAGGCTCCCATCCTGTCATGGCTATTAAGCTTCACAAGAGAACTATCCTCTGTAGCAGAGATGAATAATATAGGCTAGTTCTGTGTTCATTCTGCATTGCATTTTTGGAATTATTTTAATAACAATGAAAGTTAACTATGTCATGTTATGGTTGATAAAGCCATAGAAATATCATTTTCTTCAGAATTTGGTTCAGCACTGTCACAGACTGGCAGGGGGAGATTGTTCAGCATTTAGATCTCATGTGGCACTTAAGGTCTCTGAGGTGGCTCTTGTGGCAATTAAGATTGTCTGGGATCCTGTTGCCTCTGTTTTTGTAATGACATTTCCCAGGGCTTGCATAACTTATTTTCTTCCTTTAATTGACAGCCAGATCCTAAGACACAATGCCAAGCTGGGACAGTTTGATTTAATCAGAGCAATTTAAATCACCCAGTGGAAAGCCTCCATTTAAATAATGGATTTTAATTAACTTTTTCATTTATACTTCAGTTATTTTCTGAGTCTGCCAGAGTAAGGAGGACTCTTGGGAGAGGACCATGTCTTGTTCAGCAGTAAACATAATGCTGACATTTAATGAATTAATACAGAATTTGTCCCGAGATTCTACCTTTCATAGCTTCCAGTATGAAACTTCACCATGTTAGCCAACATCCAAAGGGTTAAGAACATTTTGATTTGCATGTCTTGAAGATCTTACATTTTATAGAATGTCTGGAACACCTTCAAACATGAAGAACTTCTAGTTTGTCCCACTTCTCAAATCTCACTTTTTTTTTTCTCTCTTCCTTTTTAGACCTGGAAATACAGACCTTAAAAGAACACCTCATTGATGAGCTGGATTATGTGTTGGTTCCCACTGAAGCCTGGAATAAGCTAGTGAACTGGTATGGCTGTGTAGAGGGGCAGCAACCTATAGTAAGAAAAGTAAGTGTGCATGAATCTGAGACTCTTGTTTCATAATCTGCTGGGCAGTTTAGCCACCTTCATTATCTGAAACACCATCTAAATTTGTCAGATTTGTGGTGCTAGTGTGAGTTAAATGAGGCACAAGAAGTTATTCTCCAGAAGTAGCTGGTTTAACTGTAACCCAAAATGTGGACGTATGTGGGCCTGCCCACTGGTTTGGCAGGTAGTGATCCCACTGTCACAAGTGGGATGATAAGTTGGAAAGATGGGTATTATAAGTTCCTCAAGTAGTGGCTTCTGTTGTGGGGAGTGAAGAGGTTCATCCTGTATGACGTTCTTTACCTTAGTGATTGGTAGGAGAATATTATATTTGGCTCCATGTGACAATGAATGCATTGTTTGCCCACATTGTACAGAGCTAAAAATGGGGGTTGGGAGTAGTGGTGGTGTTAAATTTCCTTCATAACAGAAGAGTGTGAACGTTTTATTTGGTCACTTACTTAGAACTGGTCACTCAGAATATCAGGGTTGGAAGGGACCTCAGGAGGTCATCTAGTCCAACCCCCTGCTCAAAGCAGGACCAATCCCCAATTTTTGCCCCAGATCCCTAAATGGCCCCCTCAAGGATTGAACTCACAACCCTGGGTTTAGCAGGCCAATTCTCAAACCACTAAGCTATCCGTCCCAGGACTTTGGGCTACCCTAAATCCCAGCCTGTTGCTTCTGAGTTGAGGATCTTCTTGGGCAGAAGGAGATACCAGACAAAGATGCTTTGCCATTAAAATAGGAGATTCAGGGACTTGCCACAAGGTTTGATGAAATTCTACCCCCTATATTATTCTGTTTTTATTTAAACATGAGGAAGGGCATAAATGCCATACAGGCTTATTTGCTGCTTTAGTGAAAGTTCTAAAAGATTGTCGACTTTTGAACTTTCCTGAATGAACATTGTGCACAGGTAACTAGTACAAGAAAATATTTCAGAGCACAGTGCCTTGTGAAGAAAATGGCTCTGTTGAGCTTCACTTAGAAAAAAAAAGCTTGAGTTATGGGAGTCACTGATTTTAATAAGTAACATTGATGTTTTTAAAAAAAAAAAAATCAACCTCCAATACCTTAAACCTAGAGGCTACAACAAAGGTTGCATTGAAAACAAAGAATGGTTTTAGAATCAACACTCTCAAGTGTCAGGTTTTTTTTTAAAAACACTGAAGTAAAAATTTTGCACCAATATTCAGTGTATATATTCAAAAGCCAGGAAAGGGTGGATGAGAAAGCAAGGTTCCTTTATTTAAAGGTCCTCCGTATTGATGAGTGGCACTTACACCTTTGTAGGGCAACCTAGAAATTTTGCATACTGGGAAATTCACAGGTGCTTCAGAGAGCATCAAAGTTCCCACCTCCTTAAACTACTCAGGATTCTCTCCTTTCTTTGAACGCTGGTGGATTCCATACTTAGTTTCTTTATTTCTACTTGCAGTGTAAAAGTGAGAGGTTTGTGGTTTCTTGTAATGGAAAAATTATTTCAGCATCATAATTATTGGACGGGGGAAATTTTTATATAGTATGCATTTCTCCCAACTGCAAGACTCTTATGGTCCAAATTTAGCAAGAATAAATTTTTATAGGTCCTAGCTTGCAGTTAGATCAAGTTCTTGTTGACCACTTATATTACCCTGGTAATGAAAGAGGATCTTGACAAAATAGAAACTACTGAAATATGGTGGAATGACAAATGAATGGGCTGTTGTAATACCCAATTACACAGGAAAAAAATATTAGTTAATAGAGGTGAGGAATAGCGCTATACCAGAAAGATTCACCTAATTAATGAAAATTCCTGAATGGAGAAAACTACACAGTACACTTGTTTGAATTTAAATTGCAGGTCATAAAAACAAATATTCTAGTAGGGTTATACTGCAAGCCTCCAGATCAGGGAAGGGTTATTGAGGGCACTGTTATGAAGAACTCAGAGGCAAATGAGTAAGTTGTATAATAAGATTTCAGGAACATCACTTTGTGTCAGTTGGAAGCCTTAATGGCAGCATGAAGTGATGGGAGTGGCTACAGGCATGGTTGAGAGCTCTTTTTGTTCAGAATAGCACTAGCTTGAATAATTGCTGGGATTTGAGGTCTGTTACTGTCCAGTTTTAATTTCTCAGCCATTTTGGCTTTATAAATTACATCTGTGCACACCAAGGCTTGTATCTATGCCATGCCAACTGTTCTAGATTTTTGTGATTTCAGAGGTAACACAACCAGTTTCCACCCTTACTGTACAGCTAGTTTGTGTGCAACAGTTTCATTAGTTGTGTGAAAGTAGACTGCACAGGTGATGGATCACTTGGCCTAACTGCCCACCTATGCATTTGCACAGATCAACAAAGATCTCTCAGCATAACCAACCAAGGTGCCCCCCCCCCCCCGATCAACACGACCAGCGTGCACAATCTCAAACATTGCTCTGAAGCCTAGAATATCTGAGTCAGAGTTAAGTGATGGAAAGAGCTACACATGTGGTTGAGATCTCTTTTTTTGTTTAGAATATCACCAGGTTCAGTCATCACTCAGATTCGTGGTCAGTTATTGTCCAATTTTTACGTTCTCATTTATTTTTGGCTCTTTTACACATGTGACTTTATGAATTACGTGCGTGTGACAGCATGGGCTTTCAGCTACTAGTAAAACTAAATATGTGGCTTCAACTGTTTGCATATAAACTGGTCAGATGTCATCTGGAACTCATTTCCACAAGATACCACTGAGACTTAAGAGCTTATTTGGACTCAAGGATTAGACATTTGTGGATAATACAGTATAGCATAAAAAACAGGCTATAAATCATGCTTCAGGTTATATATGTAGCTGATTAGCTGTTACGAAGAAATCTTCCCTTCATGCAGCTTAGTTTCCATAATTTTCCAAAATAGGTTTTCTTGCACCATCCTTTGAGGGATCCAGTATTTGGCTGTGGTCATAGATGGGCATAGTGACTAAATGAACGATTGATCTGATCTGGACATAATGGACTAGATGATGGTCTGGTCATTCTTACGATATTTGTAATCAGGCTTTGGGGCTTCCTGTTAAAAGTTAGTGTTAGACTAGTGAAGAGGTTTTATATGTCAACATCCTCCATTGTATTTCACACTTGGAAAATATGCACATCAGCACAGTTTAAGGCTATACTTTATTCTCACTAAAGTGATGTATGTTGTCTTTAGGTTTTGATCCAACAGCACAAGCCAAGTTTCTTTCTACCAAAATCTTACTGAAAATGAGTTTGGAGTTTACTACATAACTGCTTCTATCTGGTATCTTTAAACTGTTACATTACGGAGACTAGCTTTATTTGGTGTCTACTGTAATAAGAATCCATGACTTGAACTAAAACTTTTTTAAAAAGTTCCGTCTCTGAGCACGACCTCTTTTTCCTTCTGCTTAATTAAAAACATCAGAACTATAGAAGTCAGAGACTAGAACAGTAAATAGATCTTTCCTATTTCCCATACAGTCAAAAAAGCAACTGAACACTTGTGGCAAGTGCCTTTTTATTCTTAAGAAAGCAAAACAAAAAATCTTTCTAGTATGTTTGACCGGTTCATTATTTTCATAAGGATTTTTAATTTGCGTTCTTGCTTTATTAATAAAATGTTACAGAAAAGTCTTTTCAGGTGTCTTCACTTGTTTGTTTTTTCTCTTTAAAACAAGTAACTTATGGATTTAATATCACATTTCTTGGCTTCTGTGAGGTTGAATGGAGACTACCAAGATTGCTTAAAGTCTATTAGTTCTAGCCGCTTTCTTAATTTGGGAGAAGCTCAGTTAGTTTAATGCCACACAGGCTTTTTAATCTTAGCATGTTGCAAGTACAGTGTCGTGCCCTAAGCAGACAAGCTGTTTCATTTTGCAGTGTTATGTATAGTTCTATATACATAGAACCCTAAGTAAACAAAAACCCTACATATACGCTACAAAGTATCAATAAATGCCAGTGTTAATGTTGCTCATGCAGCCTTGTACGCACATCCTACTTCCTTCAATGCAAAATTTTTGAAAGGGAGAATTCTTCTCTGGGTATTTACCTGTGCACAACGTCAATAAGCTGAGAGACTTTTCTTCTACCGGTCAGCTCAGCGTCCAGCTTTGACTTTCTTTGCTAGCCTAACCAAGATCCATTAGCCACAGCATTTTTACTGTCCTTCCACAGTGGTCCCAACAGCACTCAAACATATGACACAGTTCTTCTCTACCATCTTTTAAAGGATTGCACTCTGTCTGTGGCAGAAAAATTGCTCTTGCTGCTACATATACAATCTCTTTAAAACTTGATGGAACTTTCCAGAGTGTTTCAGGACCGCCCATCCCTATTGTACTATGACGATGCCCCTCTCACTCTGTAGCAAGAGAGGCAGTTATCATTTAGATACCTTAACAAATCGAAGGAAATCAGGAGCCTAGGATAGACATCCACTCCCACCATCTCCCCCTCCCTTCTCCTTCCCACCAGCTTTACCTTCTCTGATTGCCCTACTTACCCCACCCCTCTGACCCACATAGTATATATCACTGCCGACCATTACTTCATCATCTCTTGCTCTCTGGCTCCTGGTCCTCACCAAGACCAGGATCTCATCTGACACTGCTACTGCATCCACTCTGTCATATGATGGCTTCTCTCACCCTGAGTCATCTTCTGAAGTCTGTTGGCAGGTTTGTTGGGCTTCTTCTCTCTCAATCCTGCCATTTCCAGCCCCTCTTTCCCTCTTTCTTTGAGCTTTGAGTCTGATTACCAAGCAGTGGCTCACCCCCAGCCTCTGCTTGTAGCCTTCTTGTTCTCTTGCTGTGGAGTCTCTGGAAGTCTTGTGACTGTGCTGACCTTGTCTGCTATAGCTGCACTCTTTCTGCTGTGTGTTTATCCACAGATCTACTTTACCTCCCTTATTGAATCCTACATTGCCACTTCATCACCCCTTCCACACTTCTTGCCTGTGTCTCTCAAAGAAAATATCTGTAAGACTTGGCTTGACCTCCTCCTAGCCCAATGGGTTCCAAATTTCAGCTGGGACCTCTGGGTGCTACTCAAATATGAATAGTCACAACTAAGATTTATAAGCTGCCCTGTGTACTGGTGAAGCTAACATTGACTCCACACACTGCTATTTTCCACCTCTGTAGCTCTGCTCCTTAATCGGAAGTAACATGGCACGTGGTACATAGCTGCACAGTTAAGTCCCTGTGCACTATACCTTTTTATGAGTGTGGATGATAGCTGAATGGAAAGAGTTACTGCACATGTGCAGTTTCACATCTGGAAATTTTGAACCCTTCATTTTGAAACCAATTTTTGTTAAGTTTACCAAATCAAACAGGATTACTTATGTTCCAGTACATACTTGACATTTCAGCCACTTCTGTGCCATCGTTGATTGATTTTTTTTTTTTGTTTGAGTGGGGGCGGGAATGTAGTCATGAATTCATACTGTGTTGGAAAATGGTTTGTTTCTTCCTTCTTGTAACTCAGAATATTGGGTGGTATTTTGTTCCAATGTTCTGGGGGTGGGA
Source organism: Lepidochelys olivacea (assembly GCF_965140295.1). Lineage (NCBI taxonomy): Eukaryota > Metazoa > Chordata > Testudines > Cheloniidae > Lepidochelys > Lepidochelys olivacea. The sequence goes on from NC_140417.1 coordinate 52,107,655, forward strand.
AATTGCCTTTGGGCAGAGACCAGGCACAAAAGGTAAATGCTTTTGGAATTCTCTGCATGAAACCTAGGAGTTGCAATAGAAATTGTTTTTTGCAACCTTAACTAGTTGGTGCTGCTACTCAGCTGCTATAATTAAGTTTCAGAACTTTCCCATGGGAGAAAAAAGTAGTAGTCTGTGTGTTACAGATGGGAAAATGATGATAGAGAAGTTGAATGTGTTGATCTAGGTCACACAACAAGTCAGGGGCAGAGCTGGGATTAAACTCATGAATTCCCAGCTCCCAGTTTTGGAGTCAGACCACTCCTTCCCCCACTCAATTTAAAACTGTAAATCACTGTTTAGGCAGCCAGTCCAGGTTGTGGAGGGCCCTTTAAGAATGATTGTCACCCCACTTATGTGGGGGTGGTCAATATCATGCCTGCTTCAGGGGCAGCCTTTTGTTTATAGGTGGTGGAGTACGGTCTGTTTGTGAAGCACTGTAAAGTAGAAGTTTATCTCCTCGAACTGAAGCTGTGTGAAAATAGTGATCCTACCAATGTGTTGACCTGCCATTTCAGCAAAGCAGACACCATCGGTAAGTAGCTATGTGATACCTGCAGCTTTGAACTGACTGTTTAAAAACACCTAATTTAATAGCAGTAAATGGGGGTAGAGCCCTTCAGCCTGTTGCTACATGACTACAAGATTTGGGTTTAGGTTGGGTTGCCTCTGATGACCTTCTCATGCCTCTCGTGTCAGTACAGTGGTGGCTGTATGCCCTATTCCTCACTTTGCTTTGTATGCTCTACAGAGTGTGCTGCATATTCTCAGTGCATCTTGCTCTGAGCACACATACAGTGCAGAAGGGGTGTCAGGAATTGGGTACGCAGCCACCACCATGTACCAACTTTATGGGCTGTGTTAGGTTGGGTTGGAAAACTGCTTGACCCTTTGAGGCCAGGTGGGCTTAAAAGTTAGGCCTCAGCAGACCTGTAAATGCGGGTGTGGGGATGAGGTTAAAGGGTAATCGGAGCTTATCATTGTCTTCTGTCCACTTCCATAGCAAATGGCCGTGCCGTTGTTTGAAACAGTTCTGTGTCTAAATGTTTCCAGTACTTCTATTGTACATTCTGTCACTGATGTGGCTCTTTGGGCTTTATCTGCTGGAATATTTTAGTCATACTTCCTCCAGTTTCCCCTGCTCGTTCATTTTACCTGAAGATTGGTCCTATACCCTACATCACTGCATGATCGTATGCGCCCCCCTCCTCCCCCCCGCGCCTTTTAAGATGTTGCATGTAGACTATAATGTGATCCATAAATGTACTTGGCTGATAGTTGCCAGTAGTGGGATCTTATAGTAATATCTGAGCACACTTCCTTTTTAAACTCCAATTTTCAGGTGCTTCTAGCATTTCAGAAAAGATACTTGTTGGGCAAACTTCTCAAGCTTGCTCGCAGCCCAGCCAAAAAGGAACATTTCTGACAGACGAATGTGTATGAAAATAAAAGGTTTTAATAAGTAGACATATTCAGCTCTAATTATGGTCACACTACTGGATTATGAGACCTATCTTTTACCACTGGGGCATTGATAAAGTAGGGACATATGCCTTTAATGTATCTCTGGTTGGTCAGTTCTTTCTAGAAATATTTAAGCATTTCAGAAGTTTATTATATTATTTTCTCCCCTAAACAGCTACCATTGAGAAGGAAATGCGACAGCTGTTTAATATCCTCAGTGAAAAGGAAACTAGGTTATGGAGCAGGTATATGAATAACGCCTATGAGCAGGTCAGCAATCTGGACAGCACTGTACAAGATGCAGGGCTCTATCACGGTCAGGTAAGATGCTCAGAATTCTCTAATAATCATGGTATTGAAATGCCCGGTAAGCTAACACATGGTTTTCCTTGAGCAAGTAGCTTGTCTATGAAAATATTTTGCTGTACTATGCACAAGAAGAGAATCTATCAGTAAAGAGACCCTGCAATGGAAGTATTATATACATTTAATAGAAAACAAAAGATGTTAAACAATATTTCAGAGAACATCATTTAAGAGTCATTTTATAGAATGTAAAATAAGTTTGTTTTTGCCTTGCCCTACTGTCTGCATTTCATCTTCAGGTGCTGTTAATAGAAGTGAAGAATGAAGATGGTACATGGCCCAGGCAGTCTCTTCCTGCAAAGTAAGCATCCTCTCCATTCTTGTCTTCTCACTTTTGTTTCACTGTCTTGCTCAACTCTCTAATTCCAGTGACCGGTTGCCTCATAGAGAAGCCCTGTTAAAGGCTATTATTTTCTTAATTTCTTTAAAGAGAAGAGGTTAGCATGTCCTGATCAATTGAATGTGGGATTAAAGCAAGAACATTAGCATTCTCTAGTTCTAGCCTTGGCCCTGTCACTGACTCTCTGTGGTATTGGGCCCTAAAAAGGGGATAGGCAACAAAGTGTGATCTCAAATAGGTGACATGAGGATTAATTAGCTCATATCTGTACCATGCTTAGAAGATGCTAAGTACTATCTGTGCTAAGCATTATTTTTTAAGTTTTAAAACATGCCTGGTGCTTCTTTAGTTGCATTTACGGTTTTAAAAGATGCAAAGACTGATGGCCTGTCTACGCTGAAGACATTGCATCGGCACAACTGCACCGCTCTAGCACTTTAATGAAGACTCTCTATGCTGATTGGAGAGAGCTCTCCTGTTGGCGTTGATTTGCCTCTCTGAGAGGCGACAGTATCTCTCCTGCTGACATAGCACTGTCTAAACCGAGGATTACGTTGGTAAAACTATGTTGATTTTTTTTGCATTGTGAACTACATAATGAAAATATTTGTGCAGTGGTGGTAAAAAAACAAACAAGGTGTCATGGTGTATTAACAGATACTAATACTGAGTATTTTATTCCATTCTGTGTTCAATTCTAGTCATCTCCCAATCAAAAAGGATATAATAGAAATGGAAAAGGTCCAGAGAAGAGCAGACAACATGATTGGAAGCCTGGGAAGGCTTTTGCATAAAGAGAGACTACAAAGATTAGAATTTTTTAACTTAGAGAGGAGGTGAATAAGAAGGGCCTTGACATAAATATATAGAATAATTAATGCTATAGAATGAAATTGAAGTTTAAAATGTATATGCACTGTTTTTTTTCTTGTAGTGCAAGAACAAGGTGACTTCCAGTAAAATAGAAAGGCAGCAAACTTAATGGTGACAAAGGGAATGCTTTTCTACAAAACACATGGTTAACATGGAACTCGCTGCCATGAGATTTTATTGAAGCTAACAGCTTAGTAAGATTAAAAAGACTAGGGCTTCAATTTTCAAAAGTTGATTTATAATGGGATCTATACTTTTAAGTGACTTATTCTTTTGAAAAAATGTCCCTAGATATTTATATGGATCATGACAACATCCACATTTGCAGTTCATAAGATTAAAATTGTATAAGTAGTATAAATAATGCTTCAAATTGTGTAGATCACAGAATCATAGAATATCAGGGTTGGAAGGGACCCCAGAAGGTCATCTAGTCCAACCCCCTGCTCGAAGCAGGACCAATTCCCAGTTAAATCATCCCAGCCAGGGCTTTGTCAAGCCTGACCTTAAAAACCTCGAAGGAAGGAGATTCTACCACCTCCCTAGGTAACGCATTCCAGTGTTTCACCACCCTCTTAGTGAAAAAGTTTTTCCTAATATCCAATCTAAACCTCCCCCACTGCAACTTGAGACCATTACTCCTTGTTCTGTCATCTGCTACCACTGAGAACAGTCTAGAGCCATCCTCTTTGGAACCCCCTTTCAGGTAGTTGAAAGCAGCTATCAAATCCCCCCTGATTCTTCTCTTCTGCAGACTAAACAATCCCAGCTCCCTCAGCCTCTCCTCATAAGTCATGTGTTCTAGACCCCTAATCATTTTTGTTGCCCTTTGCTGGACTCTTTCCAATTTATCCACATCCTTCTTGTAGTGTGGGGCCCAAAACTGAACACAGTACTCCAGATGAGGCCTCACCAATGTCGAATAGAGGGGAACGATCACGTCCCTCGATCTGCTGGCTATGCCCCTACTTATACATCCCAAAATGCCATTGGCCTTCTTGGCAACAAGGGCACACTGCTGACTCAGATCCAGCTTCTCATCCACTGTCACCCCTAGGTCCTTTTCTGCACAACTGCTGCCTAGCCATTCGGTCCCTAGTCTGTAGCGGTGCATTGGATTCTTCCGTCCTAAGTGCAGAACCCTGCACTTAACCTTATTGAACCTCATCAGATTTCTTTTGGCCCAATCCTCCAATTTGTCTAGGTCCTTCTGTATCCTATCCCTACCCTCCAGCGTATCTACCACTCCTCCCAGTTTAGTGTCATCCGCAAATTTGCTGAGAGTGCAATCTACACCATCCTCCAGATAGTATAAACCATCGTGCTTCATAGCAAAAGTCAACCACTAACTTTCACTGAATAGGATGAAACATGATCTATGAGGAGGTTAACTCAGGATTGTTCATTCTAGAAGTTTTACACTTTCCCCTGAAGCTTGTTACTGTCCACTGGGAAACAATACAAGATGTAGGGGACCAACCGCTGGTCTGACTTGGTAGGAGAATTCCTATGTTTGTACAAGAGGAGTTCATTGATCACATAGTCCTCTATGACTGAAAGGAGTCAAGGAGGTTCAGAGGATTCCATGGAAAATCAGAGCTATGTGACTCTAACTTTCTTTGACAATTGATCTAAAAAGAGAAGGTTCGACCATTTGGCCAATTATAGATTTGTCTTAAGTGCTGGATACTTGGGCAAGTATCAAATATTCTAAAAATTTACAAGGAATTCTATATAATTCCCAAGCATCATACTTTTTCTCCTTCAGTAGCTAGACTTAGAAACAGACTACTACCTAAGTGAAAATGCTTACCAGGGTGGAAGGTACTATCTCCCAATTACCGTAAAAGCTGTGTTATCTGGCCCTGTACCAATTGGAAAGCTCTAAAATTTGGCATTTCTAATCTTCATAAAAAGTCCAGTTTATTGTCCAGCTGGCACGGGGCAGGCAGGCTCCCTACCTGGCTCCATGTGGCTCCTGGGAAGCGGCAACATGTCCCTGCTGCTCCTAGGCAAAGGGCCATGAGGGGTTTGGAGTGTGGGAGGGGGTGTGGGGCTGTGGGTTGGGGCACGGGAGGGGTTTTGGGGTGCTAGATCCAGGGGATGCTCACCTCAGGCTGCTCCCTGCAAGCAGCAACCTGTCCCTGCTGTTCTTAGGTGGAAGCATGGCTCGGTGGCTCTGCTCACTGCCTCTGCCCACAGGTGCTGCCCCTGCAGCTCCCAAACTCCCTCCTAGAACTTGCGCCCCGCTCCCCTTCCTGCACCCCAGCCCCACACCCAAACTCCCTCCCTCTTAGTTAACTGGAATTTTTCACTTACCCCCCCATTTCCCCAACATGCCGGATTAAAAAAAAAGCTTTTACTATATATGGAAACCTAGGATTTTGGATTATATAATGTGGAATTTATAAAATATTAAGTGTGTTTTCTTGAAGAGCTACAAACGGTGGTTGAGAACACTGTAGTAGAAGCATATATCTGTTGGGATTATCTATGTCTCTGTTCAATCTAAGTCGGTATTTCATTTCCTCTTCACTGGGGAATGGAGTCAGAAAGTTATGTTAAACTGATGTCCACAATTCAATAAAAGGAAAGTGATGTTGATAGCATTTTCTTGCGGGGGCACCTGTTTATCTTCCCTGTTTCTTAAATTCATTATATAATCTGTCTGTTTAAAAACCCATTTGGGATTCATGGTGATCAGATACCAATCTGCCAGACTGGGGTCTTTCTGGATATTGAATGCTTCAAGGACAAAAGGTTTCTTTTCTGATAAAACAATGTACATTAATGTGTAAAAACTCAGGGCTGTGTTAGTCAGACTTAGGCAGGTCAGCACTGGTAGACTAGTTTAACAAGCAGGGTGCTATTTTACTCTGAAAGTTGTCCATTCCTCAGGGAAGTCCATTCCCCTAGCAAACAGATTGAACTACAGTATAATCTTCCTTACCTCAGTATTTAGGAAGTGGGGAGAAGGAAGCTCAGAAATTTATTCTTCGTAATTGTATCATGTTTGCTGTAGGTAGCAGATGATTGATTAGGTTAAATCGATCATTTCAGAAGGCCCTTGATAAATCCTTAGTGTTGCTTATTGCTTGTGGGTCTTCTTTAGTGATGTTTGTTCTGCTAGCACGTTTCATTATATTAGATTTATGGCACAATTATTGGTAGGATTACACTTTTTACCTTTTTGCAAGATTGTTATCACACTTGCTTTTCTCCCATCTTTTGGTATTTCCCCTGTTGCCCATGATTTTTCAAAACTGTCAGTGGATCAGGCTGTTATCTGGACTGGCTGATATATACATGTTCATATTTCCCAGCATTCTCTTTCCTGCTTGTTCTCAAGAGTCATTTCACAAGGTCTGTCTTCCTTATTTTGTTCGGTATCTATTTGTTGAATACATGCTTAAAAAGGAGTCATTTAATTTCAGCATTCTCATTTATTAGTGCACCAAATATCTTCCTACTATTACTTTGGCCATTGATGAATTGGTAGTATTAATTCATTTATATTTGTGCTGCCTGTATCTTTCTTCCAGAGCTATAACTGCTTCAGATGTGTTTTGTTTGATTACCTCACCACCGCCCTTTTTTAAACTGATTTTTTTGAGCATTCCTTTACGCAACCAAGTTAGTTGATTCTTATTTCTTGGTGTCTTCTTTTTTAGGTGGCTTGTAGTCAGCCACCTTCTATGCTGCTAGATGAGGCCTCCTCTCAAACATTCCTCTCTAGATTCCTCAATTTCTCCAGATGTGCTTTCCTGAAATCTAACACCTAGATTCAGTGAACAACATCTCTAAATCCTCATTCTTGCACGTCATGTGGGAGACTTAGCTTGGTTCCTCCCATTTTTTTTCAGAACAGCTGCTGCAAAGTGGTTGTTATGGAAGTATTTTGCAATTTCAACAACATTAGCCTTTATTTCTGGAACACTAAAGTCTTTGGCTAGGAGGTGCATCAAATGAGCACTGCAATCGTATGTTAGCTTGGGACTCTTATAAATTTCTTCTCTTCTTGGATACATTTGCAGCATTGTGCATGACCAAGCTGCGTACTAGACATTTGAATTTTTTCCCCACAGTTTTGTTATAGCTTTTACTGCTACTTCTTGTAAGTATTCTGCTGTGTGTGCATTTCCTGATGTATCGGTTGTTTCTGTAAGGAAGACATTCCCTTCTTCTGTTGTCACAGAAGCACATACAACAGGATCATTGTGGACAGTGCTCCACTCATCAAGACTCAGGTTAACAGTTTCACCCTCTAGACCTTTTGCACACTGCTCAATTTCTCTTTCATACACTTTATCCAGCAATTTGCCTGCGTCATCTGCTCTGTTGGGTGGACTGTATCCTGGTCTTAATGACTGAACCATGTTAATGAAGTGTGGGTTCTCAATCATACGAAAAGGAGAGTTTGTTGCATAAACAAACTGGGCAATTTTTTCATCAATTACCTCTTCTTGTAATCTGCTGGTTCTGATCACAAACTTATCTATGGTTGTTTCTGGATGATGGAGATTTTTTTTTCCCTTTTGCTACAGTTGATATACTGTGGCTCTGTGACATACATGATGTGATTGAAACACTATCATTGGCAGATAACTCTGAAACTATAGAAAATGATGGTGATCTTGCAGGCGGATAGTCTTCAGAATCCTGTATGTTGAGGATGGATTCTTCTAAACAAAATAAGTCAATGAAGTTATTTAATTATTATTACCATACTGCTCATTTAGTATTACTCATTGCATTCATTGACACTCAGTACTACTTTCAAGGTGAAATTGTAAACGGAAGATCTGCCTATTTCAGCTATTTATTTTTTATCACAACTGCATCTAAAATGATAGTACCAGAGAGTAACAACTATATTTTTTGCTCAAACATGAGAATTCAAGAATAGTCCAGAAGGAAGACAGGCAGTCCTTAAGAAAGAAGTATGAAATAAAAAAGTTTACCAACCTGAAGATCCTGCATGTTCAGACATGTTCCTTTCATCATCTTCAACGCAGCTTCCTCCTGAGGAGGAACACTTCTCATGATGATGTTTCATTTGGGCAAACAGCGCTTGCATTTCTTTGTTGCACTCTTTGCATTTTGCACGCATGCCTGTCTTACCCACAGGTAGAGGAACTTCATTAAAATATTCCCAAACTGGATCTCTTTTCCGGCCTGCTGCCATTATAGGTTTTCCCTTCTAGTGAGAGAATGGTATGGTAGATCTCAAATCAATGAAGGCTACGCTCAGACATCAAGACTTCTGGAATATGCTGCTCAAACAGTTTCAATTTTGTTTCTACTTCCTGTCCCTCTCTTCTCACACTTATCTTCAGACTTCTTCTCCTTGTCCAGATCTATTCCGCCCCCAGCAATCTTCTATTCATTGAACTTTTTGAAACTTTGCATTTTAGAGAGAGGTAAGGGATTGGCTTGGTGTGCACAAATTTGCAGAGGGACAATAGGGTTGAGGTCTGTTATTTCTCATCTCTATATTTATTTATTTAAAAACATTTTTGCTGTTAACAAGCATGTTATCTCTGGAGACACGAATCCACAGTTTGAGAACTGCAAAAATAAGCATCTCTGATGGTATCTTCTAGACTGAACTATTGGAACTCATTTACAAAACTTTTCTTAAACGTTACATGAATATATTGTCTCATACTATAGAATTAGAATTTATAATCCCTATTCCATGATGAGATATCTTGGAGGTATAATGTATGTTAATTAAAACTGTCTTTAGATTTTTTTGAGGAAAAAACCTGATTTAAATAAAATCTGATTTTTTTGGTATTTTTTAAAAAATATTTGAATTTTATCCACCATGGTAATCAATTATTTTTTGTCAAGGTCCAAATTTCTTGGTCAAGGGATTGTCAAGGTCCAGACTCTGAGGAAAAAATACAAAAACAATAACAATAATAATGATAGTAATAAGTAAATAAAAAGATGTCTCGGTCTGTTCAGAAGCATCTGGCTGTCCAAATTTGGTCTACGGTCCGCCTGTTGACTACCCCATATAAGCGGTCTGTCTCTCTGCTCCTCCAGTTCACCCACTCTGACCTCAAGATGGTGCACCTGGGCTCTCAGTTCTACAAGCTGCTTGTGCTGCACTTAGCCACAAAGCATGTAGTTTTACATGTTGTACTTTGCCCAATAAGTTAGGTAGCACCCACCCTACTTAGTCTGCTGTTGGTTTCTTACCTGCATAGTTAGAGTGGGTTTTAAAGAGGTCTTTTGTTTTGGTACTCTGTTGATTATTTAGAGAAAAGGTTTTATTATTTTTAGAGGGTTTAATTTCTTAGTGCACCAGGCTGTTTAGAGCCTGCTTTCCACTCAGTCCAAACTTCCTTGTGCTTATGCCATCTGGGGCCTCTTCTTGCTCATGATTGGCTATTGTTTCTGCCTTTCACTTGTGATGCCCTAGATTGACTCAGACTAGTGTTTTGGAAATGCAGATACTAACAGGTTAAGACTGTAAATTCTCAATCAGACGTGACCTTTATTTTAAGAGTGCCAGAGTCTGGGGTTTGCAAAAACTGGTGGTGTTGTTTCTGCTTCTTCCCTTTCTCCCAGATCAAGCACTGCAACTAGCAGAAATTTTACTACTTCAGCATCATCAGTAAATTCTTATTCCTCAATGTCTGTCTCTTCTGCCATTGCAAATGGTGATAGCAATAACTCCTATGAACTGACGAGCTCCAGCCTTGGCAGGGGGTAAGAGCAGGAATGCTTTTCTTTCCTCTCTCCTTCCTCTGACTAGCTTTGTGTCCTCCTGGTGCCCCTGGCTACTTGTATTTTCAAGTTGTTGTTGAAAGTAACACTTGCCCCACTCTAGCCCAACTGCATGGAAAACTAGCACTTACCCCAATGCTTATTCTCCGTTTCAGATGTTTTGTGTCCCATTCTTTGGCTGTGATAGCCACTTCACCAGGCAGAGACCGTAAAACTTTCATCAGCTGTTGCAAAGTAGTAGCTCACCTGCATATGTCCGTATAACATAATAAAGGATTGTAGGCACCATACGCTTGAGGAAAATGTGTCATAAAGTACTAGAGGTACATGGTCAAAGAAAAACAGCCTGAATAGAGATAGAAGATACATTGTTTCAGTATACATCAGACCTGCTAGTAATTCGAGTTAAATGAGATGTCAAAACTAACAAATATGGAGGAGCAGACATATATGAAAAAGCACCAGTAAGAAGGAACAGCATTTGATGCAAATCGTAAACTTTACTATGATGGGTGAAATGTGGACTGGTGTGGTCTAGATAAAAAAAGTTGTTTTCTTCTTCCAGAGTCTCTGGCTTCTCCTACAACTCCTACAGCTGCAGGGAGTCCCCTTCCCATTTACAGCCCGGCATCTGTGGGCTCAGTAACCTGGGAAACACCTGCTTCATGAACTCTGCGTTACAGGTAAAGGGGTGAAAAAAATTTACTTCATGCTTTATCCCCATGGATTCATTGCACACCTGTCAAGTGCTCTTATATAGCATCCCAAAGTGTGTTAGGCACTTCATAGGCCTGTTAGAAGACCATTAGCTGTCCTGAAGAGCATCTAGCCTAAATAGTGCATGCAGGTAATAGGTGACGGGGCAGAGATTCAAGATAATGTGTTTTGTTTTTAAATCCGGTCAATTTTCTTTTTTGACACTATTTCCATCTCATTGTCGGGTAAAACGTACATGTGACTTCCCCATGTTCAGCAATTGCACTCCCTCTCTGTACCTGGACACTCTGCGACAGGCACATGCAGAGGGCAGAGTCAAGGACAGCAGGAGGGTAGCTTCCTAAAAGCCTCCCTATCCTGCTCAGTGCTGATTCCTAGAGTCACTGGGTCGCAGAAAGTATCTCCGCACCAGGTAGGAGGAGGTGAAGCAGCTAGGAGGAGGGAAGACCAACTGTACATGGGTAATCTTAAGATTCATTGTGTGGGGCAGGCCCAGGGGTTGGTACAAACTCCTTCCCTCCATGTTGATTTGCAGGGGCCATAGCATCACTGTATTGCTCCCACCTCTGGTGCTTTACACAAGAGTTTCCCCATTAGTGTAGGTTAGAGATGTTCTACTGTGTTACAGGAGTCAGCTACCCATGTAGGGGGGAGGGATAGCTCAGTGGTTTGAGCAATGGCCTGGTAAACCCAGGGTTGTGAATTCAATCCTTGAGGGGGCCATTTAGGGATCAGGGGTAAGAATTGGTGATTGGTCCTGCTTTGAGCAGAGGGTTGGACTAGATGACCTCCTGAGGTCCCTTCCAACCCTGATATTCTATGACTCTATGCATCTTTAGTCTCAGCACAAATGAGGAAAATTGCTATAGATACTAATAGGTGGAGTGGGGAGAAAGGTGTCACGGGGATAGAGTGCTCCATTTTCATATTTTCCACTCCACTGTGTACAGTTACCATTATATAGTATCTTTTAGGCCTCATTTCAGGCTGCGGGAGTTCAGTGGGGTGGAAAACCTCTAACAGACACACTCCTGAAAACAGCTAGGTGTGCTGTCTAAGCAAAGACTAGCTTTGCTACTGCTGTTAGGCATGCCGAGTGCTATGTGTTAGTGCTGAGATTAGAGACAAGGTGGAGAAATTGTAGATCAGAAGGTAACTCTTGATTAAACTGTAAGTGACATGAACTAAAGCTGTGCATTAAAGGGCCATCTGTACTTCAGCAATAGCCTTAGCAAAGTGCTGCTATTTACACTTTTTACCCTTGGAAGAGAAGTCTGAATATTGTGAACCTTTTATATGGCCTTTGTTGTCTGAGTTGCATTGCTCACATTGTATCTCAATAAAATACAATTCTGTTTTACTAAATTGTGAGAGAGCTGTAGTCTCAGAACTTTCATTGTTCCTTTTAAATATTTTGTTCTGTCTACTTTCACGAGCTTTTAAAAAGGTTTTGTCATTTCACATATGTACTTATATGAAAGTTGGATTGTCATGCATTACTTCCTTCTCATAGAAGTTGGCTGTCCTAGACAATGACATGAGCTTTGTAAATGTTATTTTTATTTCAGTGTTTGAGTAACACCCCACCTCTGACTGAGTATTTCCTGGAAGATAAATATGAGGCTGAAATAAATCATGACAATCCTCTGGGGATGAGAGGAGAAATTGCAGAAGCATATGCAGAGCTTATTAAGCAGATGTGGTCTGGGAGACACTCTCACGTGGCGCCACGTATGTTCAAAGTAAGTAGACACTTTTATTCAGAGAAGATGGTAGTGAAAGCAGGGTTAGAATGAAAGTTGTAATGTCTTTCCACAGCTTTTGCTGTCACGAAAGCTATAATGAAAAACATCTTAAACCTGATGTTTTTCCACTTAGAAGGAGGGGTGGGGATCCAGATTCCTGCCTTGTGCCAAAGCTATAAAAGGGAGTAGAAGAGAACAAAGGGGGCTGCCAGTCATGAGAAATCCCCTAGTTACCACCTGAGCTGGAACTAACAGGGACTGTACTGGGGAAAGGATTGGGCCCAGACTAGGAAGGAGTCTAGTCTGTGAAAGAAGCTTATTGGAACATCTCTGAGGGTGAGATTTACCTGATTTCAGTTTCTTAATGTATTAGGCTTAGACTTGCTTGTTTTGTTTTGTTGTGCTTGGTAACTTACTTTGTTCTGTCTATTACTTGAAATCTCTTAAATCCTACTTTTTATACTGAGTAAAATCACTTTTGGTTATTAATTAACCCAGAGTAAGTGATTAATGCCTTGAGGAACAAACAGCTGTGCATCTCTCTCTATCAGTGTTATAGAGGGTGGACAACTTATGAGTTTACCCAGTCTAAGCTTTATACAGAGTAAAACTGATTTATTTGGGGTTTGGATCCCATGGGGAGCTGGGTATCTGGGTGCTGGAGATTGGAAACCTCCTGAGCAGTTTTTGGTTAAAGTCTGCAACTTTGGGGCGTGGACCAGATCTGGGTCTGTGTTGCAGCATACTAGCATATCTGGCTCAACAAGGCAGGGTTCTGGAATCCCAAGCTGGCAGGGAAAACGGGCTCAGAAGTAATTTCAGCACATCAGGTGACGGTCCCAAGGGAGTATCTGTGATCGAACCTGTCACAATAGTGTTTTCTAATATCCAACCTAGACCTCCCCCACTTCAACTTGAGACCATTGCTCCTTGTTCAGTCATCTGCCACCACTGAGAACAGCCGAGCTCCATCCTCTTTGGAACCCTCTTTCAGGTAGTTGAAGGCTGCTATCAAATCCCCCCTCGCTCTTCTCTTCTGCAGACTAAACAAGCCCAGTTCCCTCAGCCTCTCCTTGTAAGTCATGTGCCCCAGCCCCCTGATAATTTTCCTTGCCCTCCACTGGACTCTCCAATTTGTCCACATCCTTTTTGTAGTGGGGGCCCAAAACTGGACACAATACTCCAGCTGTGGCCTCACCAGGGCGGAATAGAGGGATAATAATATTACCTGACCGTCCTTGTCTGTCTCATATCCTGGGACCAACGCTGCTCCTCCACCACTGCAAACAACATTAGAAGAAGGTTGCAGTTACCCCAAAAACAAGCATTATAAACCCAGTTAAGGTTAAGCATAAAAATAAATCCACCGATGTCAAAGTAGGGAAATGCACTTAAGGCACCCAAACAACCTGAGTAATGTTAAGGTAGAATAACTTCTCAAATGTATGGAATGAGTCACTTCCAACTCAGCTAATCTGTTGAAACACAAATGTCAGAAGTTGCTATAAAGGCTTTGCCTTAGAGTATGAATTTGAATTTGGGGTGAGTTGCTTTTGGGGTGTGTTGCTGTTGAAGGTGGAAATGTTAGCCTTTATGGGATGGTGGGGTCTGTTATTGACAGTGTTGTGAATGATGTGAAAGTAGCAAGGAATGCAGAAAACTTTCCCCTTAACTTCAAAGATTTTGGCTTGGTGTGAGACATATCCTGAAGCAAATACTTAACTGTCCCCAAATGAAGTCTTTGTGTGTTTAGTTTTTGAAAGCCTTAAATTTTTATGTTAAGGAGTGATGTGGATTACAGACCTAAAAGTGGCAATTCTTCAACAAAAAAAACTTCAAAAACAGACTCCAAGGAGAGACTGCTGAATTGGAATTCATTTGCAAACTGGATACAATTAACTTAGGCTTGAATAAAGACTGGGAGTGGATTTGTCATTACACAAAGTAAAGCTATTTCACCTTGTTTATTTCCTCTCCCACTGTTCTTGTAAAGTGCTGGAAATGGCACATCTTGATTATCACTACAAAAGCCACCCCCCCCCCCTCCCGGTAATAGCTCACCTTTACTGATCGCTCTTATTAGTCTATATGGTAACACCCATTGTTTCATGTTCTCTGTGTATCTAAAATCTCCCCACTATATTTTCCACGGTATGCATCCGATGAAGTGAGCAGTAGCTCACGGAAACTTATGCTCTAATAAATTTGTTAGTCTCTAAGGTGCCACAAGTACTCCTTTTCTTTTTGTGGATTCAGTAGGTGATTTTTTTTTAATACAGGCTTTTTTATAACTGAAATAGATCACTTTTCAAATTTATGATAGTTACTTAGCAATAACAACTATAAGTCAGTCACTGTTAAGTAGCAGTGTTAACTTGTTCTGAGAAAATTTCTCTCCCTCGTGAGCTCCGCTGGAGCCCTCTGGTTTGTTTTCCTGTAAGTGGGGCTCTGATGCCCTGCTGGCCACCTCGTGATTGGCTCCTTCTAGTTTGTGAAAAAAAATCAGTGGGATATCCTGCTCATGGTACCAGAATGATCGCGCTTTCAGAGTAATTGTGGATCTTCATACTGTGATCCTTTCTTATGTCTTGGTAAGCAGGAAAATTATTAATGGTGACAAAGTATTGTCTTTACATTATGAGGTAGCACCCAGTCTATTGAATAGAGCAGCTCACACCTCAGAGCGATTGTTTCAAGGTCTGCGCAGGTTCAGGCTGTTGTTGTTACTTTTGGTTATACACTCGTCAGTTTTCAAAATTTGTTTGAAATTAGAACAGCTAGAGACTTAGAGTAGAATCCTGGCTCCATTGAAGTCATTGGGAGTTGTGCCACTGACTTCAATGGGGCCAGAATTTCACTCTTAATAATTTTTAGTGAGAGCTGAGACTGGAGGACATTTGAGGCCTATCTGCTCTGCACAACCCAGCTAATCCTGCATGTCATGTGGGAGGAAGGGCGCCCGCCACACTTTGGGAAACACTGCTCTAACTGATGAGTTAGGGAGCCATTTTCTTTATGGACATGTTCTTGTTCCATAAATATCAACTACAGGGATTTGTGGATTTTTCTCTGAAGTATCTGGCTGATGTAAGAGGATCCTGGACTAGATGGATTTGGGGGAGAGATAGTTTAGTGGTTTGAGCATTGGCCTGCTAAACCCAGGGTTGTGAGTTCAATCCTTGAGGGGGCCATTTAGGGATCAGGGGTAAGAATTGGTGATTGGTCCTGCTTTGAGCAGGGAGTTGGACTAGATGACCTCCTGAGGTCCCTTCAAATCCTGATAATTCTGTGATTCTATGACACTGGTCTGATCTACTGTAGCAATTATGTTCCTAAAAGAACACAACTGAAACTTGTACAGCACCCCAGGTGCTGGTAGTTGGTATTTCTTGACCCAGAGCTTAGTATCAGGAAGTCCAGATTCCCAGCATCCTGGCCTTTCAATCAAAGGCATTTTTAAAGGCTTTAAAATAGGCCAGGAAATCTGTACTGACATCCTTGTTATGTTGCCTTCAGCTTCATTATTGTTAGCAATAAACTACAGCAGCTTCTTGCTGCTGAATTCTGAAGAAGCCAGGATATGATTTTCTTTTCATTTTTACAAATACACGCATGATGCTGCTCTGACCAGATTGTCCTATTCTGTTTTAATTTTAGACCCAGGTTGGCCGTTTTGCCCCTCAGTTCTCAGGGTACCAGCAGCAAGATTCTCAGGAGCTCTTGGCATTCCTCCTGGATGGCTTGCATGAGGATCTGAACCGAGTGAAGAAGAAGCCCTACTTGGAGCTCAAGGATGCCAATGGCAGGCCTGATTCGGTACAGTGCTTAGATAAAACTACACCCTATGCTCAATTGGAGGCCCTGAGCTACATTTAAATAGCATGAATAGTCTGTATTAAACTGCTATCCAAAGCCAGGAAGATGATAGTTAAAGCTACAAATGTACTTAAGTTATTGTTTGCACCTTGGGATTGCAGTGGTCTTGCTATATCCCCAGCATTGCTCTGACACTTGGAATGCTAGAAGTCTCAATAGAGGTAGATTAGTGAGCAGAATGCAGCTAATCAAACGTGAATGGTAAACTGCATTATCCCATATTACTGCAATTTATCACTTGACTGTCATTCCATATGCAGGGTTGGAGCACAGAATTTAATAAATTATATTTGTATTCTATGTGCATATGGTGCAGCGAATGCGATAATGTGCAACACAAATGATGGCATAATTTATCTTTTCTCTAAGAGGCCACATCAGTCTGTTTGTTGTGTATATAAAGAATTGCCTAGAATCCTGTTAAGGAGAAGGGGGGCCTTGGACCCAGCCTACCGTTGCCTTTTATCCAAGCACTTCCATTTTTCCTCTAACTTAAGGAGATGCTCTGAGCTTCCAATCCACAGGCTTAAGCAAATACCCAGTAAATAGAAATCCTCAAACTTGGAAAAGAGTTTCAAGAAAGCCAATTCAGATAGCTTTGTGAGTACTGCCTGCAGATTTCCTTTAGCCCCCTTACTCTTCACTGGGGAAAAAGCCAAGTGATGTAGATGTATCATAGGAGGAGGATGATTGATAAAATACTTTCCATTCCAAGAGTATCTAAGGAAGATATTTAATAGCAGCTGCTAAAACTAGACATTTTTAAATTGGCAGGTTCAAATAACTTGCAACAAAGAGTTTTAAAAGAGTTGACAGAGGAGGTCTCTGGACCATTAGTGTTGATTTTTAATGTGTCTTGGAATACTGGGGAAGAAAGCTAAAGTGTTAATATTTAAAAATAATAAATGGGATGAGCAGAGTAATTCTAGGCCCATCAGTTTGATGTCTATTCTGGGCAAGCTAATGTAATAGCTGGTATGGGAACTGTAAAGGAGCGGACTCACCCCTCTGTTGCCTCCTGCTGGTCAGGAATTAGCTCACTAGGCTCCGGAGCACCCTCTGCAGGCCGGTGATCAGTACCGCTCTGGCCCCCGTGTCCCTCACAGACCCCGGTGCCCCTTTCTCTGGGGTTCTGCCCCCTGGCAGTACCCCCTCACTCTACCTCTGGGTCTCCCCTTCCTGGGGAACCCCCAACCCACTATCCCCACCTTGCCTCAGTGTGGGCTACTGCCAGTCATCACCAAGCCCCCACTCCCTGGGGCAGACTGCAGTGTAAAGGCCACTCATCATAGGCAAGGGGATTCGGACCTGTTGCCTTCCTCTGCCTCCCAGTACCTCTGTGGGCCTTGGACTAGGCCCTACAGCCTGGGGAGTTGCCAGCCTGGAGCACCCCCACTCAGCCTGCTCCTTCCCCAGCACTGCACCACCCTCAGTACCCTGTCAGGCAGGCAGCCAGGCCCTGCTCTCTCCCAACCTCGAGAGAGACTCGTTGAGCCTCTGGCTCACAGCCTTTTTATACAGGCCAGCTGGGGCCTGATTGGGGCGTGGCTCAGCTGCGGCTGCTTCCCCAGTCAGCCCTCTCCAGGGCTGCTTTTAACCCCTTCTATTTTAGGAGCAGGGTAGCCACCCCGCTACAGGAACTCAATTAATAAAGAATTAAAGGAGGGTGCTATAATTGCCAATCATCATGGGTTTAGGGAAAACAGATCTTGTCAAACTAACTTTTTTTTTTTTTTGATGACGTTACAAGTTTGATTGATGAAGGTAATAGTGTTAATGTAATATACTTAGACTTCTTAAAATCATTTTACTTGGTACCACATGACATTTGATTAAGAAACTAGAGCAGTACAAAATTAACATGACACACATGAAATGCATTAAAAACTGGCTAATCGTTAGGTCACAAAATGTAACTAAATGGGGAATCAGCATGGAGTGGGTGTGTTTCTAGTGGAATCCTGCAGGGTGGGGTTCTTGGCTCACTGCTATTTAACATTTTTATCAATGCCCTGGAAGAGAATGTAAAATCATCACTGATCAAGTTTGCAGCTGATACAAAGATTGTTAAATGATGAAGAGGACAGGTCACTCATACAGACGGTTCTGGATTTCTTGGTAATCTGGGTGAAAGCTTGGAAATCTGGGTAATATGTATTTTAATACAGCCACATATTAAGTCACGCATCAGGAAACAAAGAATGTAGGCCATATTTAAAGGATGGGGGGACTTTATGTTGGGAAGCAGTGACTGTGGAAAAAGACTTAAGAATCATGGCAAATTAGCTGTGAACGTGAGCACCTGGTGTAAAGCTGTGGCCAAAAAAGACTTATGCAATTCTTGGATGCATAAATGGGAATATTGAGTAGGAGTAGAGAGATTATATTCCCTCTGTATTTGGCTCTCTTGCAACTACTACTGGAAATATCATGTCCAGTTCTGGTGTCCACATTTCAGGAAGGATGTTGATAAATTGGAGAGGATTCAGAGACAGAGCCATGATAGTGATTAAAGCAGTGGTTCTCAAACTTTTTTTTTCGCGGAACACTTGAAAATTGCTGCGGGTCTCAGTGGACCACTTAATGATCTTTCCAAATATCGTTTGTACCGTTAGCTAAGTATTGTAATGTGCTTTTGATAAAAGTGCTATGTTAAAAAAAACCTTAATAATAATTTAATGTTTTTTCTACAAATAAAATCACACAAGTCATATTTTAATATTAGTAGTCTTACCTTTCTAATGCAATGGATGTGCCCTCTCTCCCCAGCTGCGGCCGTCCCTGAATTGGGGCTGGGAAGGAAGGGGGTCTCCCCCTCTCTCCCCCGCTGCAGCAGCCACTCAGCCGGGCTGGGAAGGAGGGGGATCTCTCCCCTGCCGCGGCAGCCCTGCACGTCCCAAATTCCCTCCCACCCCCTCTTCTCACCCCACTGCCCCCTCCCCTGGTCACCACCTCACCTTACATGTGCATCTTTTCCAGGGTCAAGGCATCTAATTAGTGGAGCCACGCCTGTGCAGCTCCACCAATTAGGTGGGTGGCCCTTCATTCTCTTGTGTGCGGCCACCCAGGCACGCACCTTAGAGGGAACTATCCGCGGACCATCTGAATGGAGCTCGTGAACAACTGGTGGTCCGCAAACCACAGTTTGAGAACCTCTGGATTAAAGGATTAGAAAAATGTGTTTTGTAGTGATGCTTGAGGAGCTCAATCTGTGTAGTTTAATAAAGAGACAGTTAATGGGTTACAGTACCTACATGGGAAATGCATTTGATATTACAGGGCTTATGCAAAGTCCAATGGCTGGAAGTTGAAGCTAGTTGACAATTTCAGATTAGAAATAAGGCACACGTTTTTAATATTGAGAATCATTAATAATTGGTACAATTTACCAAAGGTTGAGGTGGGTTCTCCATCACTGGAAATTTTTAAACCGAGACTGGATTTTTTCTAAAAGATTGTTCTCATTCAAACAGGAATTAATTCAGGGAAGTCTATGGCCTTTATTACACAAGAGGTCAGACTAGATGATCACAGTGGTCCCTTCTGGCCTTGTCTATGAATCATCATCTTCTAACTTCAGGCTCTGGGCTGCGGTTTTCTACGCTTCCAGAGAAAACTCTGCATAACATTTATAAACTGAGAGCTTTTGCAAGCTGGAGACCACAACCTGTCCCTTCTGGGTCAGGACAGAAAGCAAATGACCTTCTATGGATGAGGACTAAAATGAAGCCTTGCACACCCCACTATGGGCAGGAAATCCGTTCTGTATCCGTTTCCATATACAGCCTAGAGATGAACTTTAGCTGCATCCAGTAAATGGGGCCTGATCCAAAGTCCTTGATGTCAATGGGAAGACTCCCATTGATTGCAATGGCCTCTGGATCAGGCTCATTGACTTCAAGCAACTTGCTCCCTCCACTGTCCCCTCTCTCTCTCCAACCCTCACCTCCAACACAGAGGCAATCTGTAGCAATACAGGCCTGACATCTCCCTGTAACCTAACACAGACTGGTAGAATTAGGTGTCCGTTATTTCCTTTTGCAGCAGGGAAGACTTGCAGACCTGGGGCCTGGTTAGTGAGAGAGAATGGTAGGCGGTTAAGGGGAACAGAGTTCAGGGAACCTTGATAGTTTTTCCAGCTTGCTTAGATGTATATATATTTTTAAAATATCAGAATTATGCTGAGTTCCTTTCGTCTCATGTCTCTGTATTTACATTTCTAGTGAAGTGTATGAATTAATTTTATTTCCTTTCTACAGGTGGTGGCGAAAGAAGCCTGGGAGAACCATAGGTTAAGAAATGACTCTATTATTGTGGATATTTTCCATGGCCTTTTCAAATCCACCCTGGTCTGTCCAAAATGCTCTAAAGTTTCTGTGACTTTTGACCCTTTCTGCTATTTAACTCTTCCACTGCCCTTGAAGAAAGATCGTTCCATGGACGTTGTTTTGGTTTTTGCAGGCCTGCATCATAGACCTACCCAGGTAAAAAAAGACATTTGTAGGTGTTAATTATCCCCAAAGACAGTCGCTGCAACCAGTTCAGAAAAATCTGATCTATTTGACTATTAAGGCTGGGATTTTCAAAGTAACCCAAAGGACTTGGATGCCAAATTCTCATTTAAAAATTATTGGGAATTGAGCACCCAAAATTGAAAGTGGTTTGTAAAATAACTCTAAGTGACTGGGATGATGGGCAGCAGGAATCTTATTTGCCCTGGTGGCAACAAGACTACATATGATAATATTGGAGAGCATAAGCAATAACGCATTTAATTGTCACATCCAACCCGGCCTGGCTCTGGTGCCATGGGAAGTGCTAGGCTGAAACTTCTCTTGAACATATAGGGCTCCTAGAGGACCTTTTGATCCCGAGCAGAAATTAGAAAATATCCTATGTTTGAAGAAATTCAGGAACAACGTGACCCTTTTATGTACCCGCTGTATGACCAGGTGGGTTTATCTGTGATCTGGAAATGGGAGTGGATAATCAGGTAGCAAAAATTGCAGATGGCACAAAATTATTTAGGTTGATGAAGACTTAGAAAAGACCAAGAAGCTTCAGAAAGATCAAATAAAGCTAAAAGAATGGGCAACATAATGTCAAATGAAAGGCAGTGCTGACAAATACAAAACAATGTGCATTGGAGGCCATAATTTGAACTACTCATATAGTTTGCTGTATTTTTAAATGAAAAAGATCGAAGCATTATTGTAGACTCATCAGTGAAAACCTGCTCATTGTACAGTGTCCGTCAAAAAAGCAAACATAAGTTGAGATTTATACAGAAAGGGAAGGAAAATAATTCTGAAGATATTAAATCATTATGAACCAGTGAGATACCTTTATCTGGAATACTGGGTTCATTTCTGTTCACCCTATCTCAAAAAGGAAATAGTAGAATCAGAAGGGATTCAGAGAGAGGCAATAAAATTGTTAATGGCCTGGGAACGGTTTTTTGTGAGTGACTATTGAAATGACACACTGTTTAGTTTAGAGAGGAGGCTAATAGGAGCAGACCTGATAGAGGTATATAAAATAATAAATGGCATAGATAGTGTTTATAAGCATTTCCATAAAACAAGAACAAAGTGGACCTTCAATGAAAAAGGATAACACATTTAAAACTGATAAAAGCAAGTACTTTGTGACACCTAATTAACCTGTGGAATTCATTGCCACTTGATAACATTAAGGCCAAAAGCTTAACAGGATTTAAGAAAGGATTAGAAAATTTTATGGATAATTGGAACAATGCACAGATGAGGTAAAAATAAAAATAGAGGATTAAAATGAACAAGGCAGCCTCTGGGGTCATGTGGAATCTTACTGTAGGGACATGTTAAGTAATTAACCACTGCAAGGATTCTTGCACCTTTCTCGGAAGCATCTGGTATTGGCCTCTGTCTGAATCAGGATATTGGATTAGACAATCCACTGGTGGCAGTTCCTGTCTTCAAGAACTTCCAGGCATCCCCACTTGTGGGATAGCTCCCTCTGCTGACAAGCTCACAGAGCCCTCTTCAAAGCAGTGTTGTGTACATGTTCTGAGGTTTTCAAACATTCAGCACATTCAGCACCCAGGTTATAGAAGAGAGTGCACTTCTCAGCTGTCTCAGTTCCTTCTGCTGTGTCTGATTATTGCCGTGGTGGTAAGCTTAGTGCCCTGTTCTGTAGTTGAGGTAGGGGTTTAGGTTTTAGTGTAGTTAGGGCTTAAGGAATATGTCCCTAAATTTAGCTGAGTTCTCAAGATTCCCTCCAATGCTGAAGCTGTGCTTGGACTGGAAACCTGCAGGGGGTTGAAAAGCTGTTTCCATGTTGCTGATGATTCCAGAATCAGATGCCCGAGTGAGGTTTTTGATCTGTTTGGGGGATTTCTCCCTCTTCGACTCAGTATGCTGCCTGCAAGGCATTCACACCCCAGGCTTTCCAGGACTGCCAACTGCAGCCCCAGCTGCACCTTATGGAAGTGCCCCTAAAGGCTCTTGAGTTTCTAGAAGACTGTGTTTCTGTGCACTGCCCAGACCGACCTTCACGTGCATCACTGCCCACACCAGCTGTACGGGCAATCCTATCTTCTGAAAGACTCTTGTTTAGCCTAACCAACAGAAGGCTGAGGGGAGATGTGATTGCTCTCTCTAAATATATCAGAGGGATAAATACCAGGGTGGGAGAGGAATTATTTAAGGTCAGTACCAATGTGGACACAAAAACAAATGGATATAAACTGGCCAACAGGAAGTTTAGACGTGAAATTAGATGAAGGTTTCTAACCATCAGAGGAGTGAAGTTCCGGAATAGCCTTCCAAGGGGAGCAGTGGAAGCAAAAGACGTATCTGGCTTCAATACTAAGCTTGATAAGTTTATGGAGGCGATGATATGATGGGATAGCCTAATTTTGGCAATTAATTGATCTTTGACGTTTAGACAAAAGCCTGTGGTGGGACGCTAGATAGGGTGGGATCCGAGTTACTACGGAGAATTCTTTTCTGGGTTTCTGGCTGGTGAGTCTTGCCCACATGCTCAGGGTTTAGCTGATCACCATATTTGGGGTTGGGAAGGAATTTTCCTCCAGAGCAGATTGGAAGAGGCCCTGGGGGTTTTTCGCCTTCCTCTGCAGCGTGGGGCATGGGTCACTTGCTGAAGGATTCTCTGCATCTTGAAGTCTTTAAACCATGATTTGAGGACTTCAATAGCTCAGACTTAGGTCAGGGGTTTGTTATAGGAATTGAGGTCTGTTGTGATGACTGCGCAGAGCTGGGGCCACACATGCACGCACGCACACACACGCACCCCGAACATCTAACCAGAGGCAGGAGACAGCTGTTGCATTAGCTGAATAACTTTATTTTGTTTGTTTTGTACAGAAAAGTTCATTTCATGTGGTGACATGGGAGGGGGGCACTCAGTGTTGGAAGGCCATGGTGGGCTGCAGGTGCCTGATGTTAGTAGGCTCTGGTAGTGTTGCTTGGCTCCCGAGGGTTAGTGCGTGCTTGGAGAACCTACCATTCCAGGGATGAGGAGGATGGAGACTGGTGGAAGGCCTTGAGCAGAAGTGAAGGGAGAGCTTGACTCCTGGCATTAGTCTCAACTTGTCTCTTCTTCTAGTGTCTGCAAAATATTTATTCCTCTCTGCAAAGTATTCCCAGTGGCCACAGGAAATCACTGGTTTTAGCCAGTCCCTACGTGATATCCTTATGGGAGGTAGATAGTTCTGGAGTAGTGATTTGCAGGAAGACACATTGGTTAACTCCAATTTACATGAGGTATAGTAGAAATCCAGCCAAACTGATCATGGCTTTCTCCTTTCCCGGTGCTTGCTTTAGATCGGGGTGGGCAAACTGCAGGCTGGATCCAGCTGACCAGCTGTTTTAAGCTGGCCCTCGAGGTCCTGCTGTGGAGTGGGGCTTACCCTGCTCCAGCTGGGGAGCAGGGTCGGGGGCCGCTCCACACAGCTTGTGGAAGCCGCTGCATGGCCCCGCTCTGGCACTCCAGCCAGGGAGCAGGGTCGGGCACAGCTCCCGGAAGTCATGGCATGGCCTTCCTCTGCCTCCTATGCGCTCCAATGGCCCCCTCTGGCGCTCCAATGGGAGCTGCAGGGGCAGTGCCTGCAGATAGGGCAGCATGCAGAGACACCTGGCCGCGCCTCCACATAGGAGCCAGAGAAGGAACATGCAGCTGCTTCCAGGAGCCGCTTGAGGTAAGCGCTGCCCGGAGCCTGTACCCCTGAGCCTTCCCCTGCTCCCCAGCCCTGCTCCCCCTCCTGCCCTCCAAACCCCTCGATTCAAGCCCAGAGCACCCTCCTGCACCCCAAACACCTCATCCCCAGCCCCACGCCAGAGCCTGCATCCCTTCCTGCACCCCTGCCCCAGCCCAGAGCACCCTCCTATACCCCAAACTCCCCAGCCCCACCCCAGAGCCTGCACCCCAGCCTGTGCCCTCACCCCACCCCCGCATCCCACTCCCCCAGCCCAGAGCCCCCTCCCACACCCTGAACTCCTCATTTCTGGCCCCCCCGAACCAAAGCCCTCACCCCTCCTGCACCCTAACCCCAATTTTGTGAGAATTCATGGCCTGCCATACAATTTCTGTTCCCAGATGTGGCCACTGAGCCAAAAAATGTGCCCACCCCTGCTTTTGATGCATAAAGTCAAAACCTTCTGGGAGACTTTCTCTAGGATGGTTCCTTTTGCAGTGTTAATTGCAATATCCAGTGGCTGGAAATGGAAGCAATTGAGAGAGCAAATAAGGCATGGATTTTTCAACAGTAAGGGTATTTAACCATTGAAACAGCTTTTGGGGGCATTGTGGTGGATTGTTCAATCACTTGAAATCAAGATTGGATGTCTTTCTAAAAGATCTAGTGCTACCCCAAGTTGTTGGGCTAGACAGAGGAATTGCTGGTGAAATTCTGTGATCTGTGCTGTGGCTGTCTGGGCTTCAAATCTGAACCTGAGACACTGAAGACAGCCAAGTATGACTGGAAACCATACTTGCTATAGGATTCTCTGCTTTTAAGATGTCAGGACTAATGAATTGCTCAACTCCCATTTGCCAACTTTCTGCTCCATGCTTGGATTTATTTTGTCTCGTGTAAGTTTAACGTTCTCTTTGTTTCCAGTATCGGGTAGTTGTGCCAATGATGGGGGCTGTATCAGACCTGTGTGAAGCTCTTTCCAAACTCTCCAAGATCCCTGCAGAAAATGTAAGACCAAGCACACGCAATAATTTTGCTAATAAATGTGTTCTTTCGTTTTAAAGCATTTTATTATTGGAAAAACTTTGAAATGGACAATAAGCAAAGAGGAGCAAAATAGTAACTAAGCATTAACTAATTGGACTGATACATAACTCCTTGCTTGCCTGAATTCTAAAAAGAAAGCCAGGACACAGGCATACCCTGTTCACTTTGACACCTCCATTATAGTAATGACAGTAATAATGGTTTTAAAAAGTGGGGTGAGGGAAGAGACAGAAAAATGACTGCCACTACCATTGCAACTCCTCTTAGCCCTGGTCTACACTGGTGGGGTTCAAATCTGAGTTACGCAACTTCAGCTATGTGAATAATGTAGCTGAAGTCAATGTACTTAGATCGACTTACTGTGGTGTCTCCACTGTGGTGAGTCGACTGCTGCCGCTCCCTCATCGACTCTGCTTGCGCCTCTCGTGGTGCTGGAGTATAGGAATCGACAGGAGAGCGCTCAGGGATCAATTTACCACGTCTAAACTAGACGCGATAAATTGATCCCCGCTGGGTCGATCGCTGCCTGCCTATCCAGCAGATAGTGAAGACATACCCTTAGTTTATCCTTTTTGCCCCTCATATTATTACTTTGTGGGTATCTACTCCCTAGAAACCTCCTTAGTAGCAACAGGAAATGGGATGTACTTTATCTTTCTTAAGAAGTGAATGATTTTATTGCCCATTAAAATGTCAGGCTTGAAACATGTGGTTTGTGGGAAGTTGTCTGGATTCCCATAACTTGTTACCTCATGCCAGTTCAGAGGATCAGTTCAGTTCCTTTTGTAGTTAAGTGTTCAGTTATCTCTGGCTGACATCCCAGCCTGTTGGGCCTTGATGCACTGGGATGTATGATATTCTCTTCACAGGACAGTGGCCACTGGGCTTGACGTGAAGCCACTGGGAGCTGCAGGTCCTCAGTGTCTCAGAAAATTCAGGCCCAATTGTTGTTGTTCTACCTCATTGGTCTGATTAGGTTCAGTTAATAGTATGTCGAATCAACCGTAAGGTGTCACTATAGAGCCTCCATAAACACTTTGGTGATGTGAACATTAAAAATGTCTGAGAAAGAAAAATGAATTGTGAATTATTTTAGTTTGTCTAACTGTCTCTAACTTCACTCTTTTAGATGGTGGTGACAGATGTTTATAATCACCGATTCCACAAAATTTTCCAAATGGATGAAGGGTTAAGTCACATCATGCCAAAAGACAACATCTTTGTGTGAGTAACCATCTCTTTGGAAAGAGCAGTGTTGAGAAGAATGTGCTAGGAAATGAGATTTTGGGCTTCTGTATATAAAAGCTGAAATGTTTTTTCCAACCCCCAGCCTGCCTGTAGGTTGTCCTTCATGTAGTGCCTGCTCTTTGGCCCTATGCCTTTAACGAGGAGGTAGCTGGGGGCACTGTTCTCATGCATGTCCCTGCAGTGGATATGCTTTATTACCAATAGTGATCACAGTGTGTTAAGTGCTTTCCTAACATAAGGAAAGTCAAAGTCTCTACTCTGAGGAGCTCTTAAGTCTGAGTGATTATTTTCTAGTCACTTTGTGCTTATGTTCTAAAACTTATAGGGATGCTGCCAACTTATTTTGATCTTCTGTTATTTATCTTGCTGTAGTGCCTTTGAGGCTTCAACAGAGTTTGTGGCTCCGTTGTGCTGGGTGCTGTACATGTACGAAGTAAGAGACAGTCCCTGCCCCGAGGAGGTTACAGTCTAAATAGACGAAGGGTGGGAGAAAGGAAGTAGTATTACCCCCATTTTGCGGATGAAGAATTGAGGCAGAGAGAGAAAGCGACTTACCCAAGGTCACATAGAAAGTGAGAGACAGACTTGGGAATTGAACCTGGAGTCCTTAAGGCAGTTCCTTAACCACAAGACCATTCTTCCTCTCTGTCTAAAAAAACGTGTTTTAGTCTGAGGCTTTGTTTTAGAAAGCTGTTGTGTTGCCTTTGCTGGTGTAAAGTCAGGTGTTCGTTTCCTGTGAAGCAGCTGATATGTCATTCAAGGATGATTGCTGCATGACATTGCAGTCTTGTGCTGTCCTGTCACTCTCTAGTTGTTGTGGCATTGTCATTGAGTAGTAGTACCAGAGTACTAAAAAGCTCTCAGTATGTTATTTCCTGCAGCTGTAATTGTGAACTTGGTGATTGTGGGACAAGTTACAATAATTTGGAAGAGCATTTGGATTCTGTGTAGTCTGTTCCCTGTGATTGATGTGTTGTGGGGTAGAAAGGGGTGTCTTTAAGTTGTTGAGTGCCAAGTTATATAATTACTCAAATTACTAAAATGTATAGTCTAGAAAAACAGAAAATAGTAGGCCAAATCTGAATAATTATGTCTCTTAATACCAACTCAGGGATATCACTCCCACTGTTTTAGTCGCACATGGTCCTTTTTATGCCTCTGGACAGTGGTTCTCAACCAGGGGTCCATGGACTATGTTTGAGGTCCACGAAAGACTTAGACTGAAAACTCACTGAACAGAATTCAACTCCTGTATATACAGACAATAGATTTCCAAAGGGGTCTGCACCTCCATTCGAAATTTCCAAAGGGGGCTGCAAATGAAAAAAGGTTGAAAACCACAATCTTAAGGGACACCAGGATTGAAGACGAGCAAAACAATCGCAGTCATTAACTATGATTATTTCCTTATTAAAGAAAGGAAAATAAAAACAAAACATAAACATGCAATGGTTACTTCAGTTACAGTTGCTTCTTTGTGGACAGCTTTTAATAGAGATTACACTTTAGAGAGGGGGTCTGCACTTGGATGGGACACTTTTATCTAAGTAAACTACAGCAAAGGTTTATTAGTCCCGAAATCAATACTCAGTCCTCTCTGTGTATCATAAATAACTGAAAAAGTTTATACATGGCAAAGGACTTTTGTCTAAGGGTAGGTAAGCCTGGTTTATTACGGATAAGCTAAATAGTTTACAAATGGAAAAAGTGAGTAATCTTAATTGTTGTATGCAGTGCTGTTGTAGCTATGTCAGTCACAGGATATTAGACAGACAGACTGTGAGTGAGGTAATAGCTTTTATTGAACTAACTTCAATAACTAGTGCTATCTCTTTGACCTTGTATTTAGCCGTGACATCTGAGTACCTTTCCCAGACCTGAGGAGGAGCTTTGTGTATCTCGAAAGCTTGACTCTCTCACCAACTGAAGCTGGTTCAATGAAAGATATTACCTCACCCACCTTGTCTCTCTCTAATCTTAACTAAGTCCGATGGGTGTGGGGGGAGAGTATTTAAATCAGTTACTTAAAAGAAGCAATTCTAAGAGTGGTCTTGTGACAAGTCGTTAAAGAATATTAGGAATCTTAAATGCTCTCCAAATCCCACAATTTCTGTTATCAACTTTAGCTGTTGCTTTGAGTAGTGTCCCTTTGGGTGCTCCACTGCAGGTGTACATGTGCCTCTTGAGCCTTTGACTGGAGATTTTTCTGTTAGCAGTGTTTGTTTAGCCTGCTCATGCATCCTGTGTATCCTGGTACCACACTCCAAGACTATACAGGGATGCGTGGGTGAACTGCCTTCAGTTACTTCTCAACTGCTTTGGCCTGAGATGGAGCCTTAACGTGTCTGCCTTGAGCGTGCCTCAGCTATTCCCTTGTGCAGTTTACCTATAGTTTTTGGTTTAGGATTAGGTAGTGTATTTAGTTGTTATGTTTTAGTTGTTAGTAGATAGTTTATAGTTAGTAAGCTATAAGTAATGAGAGGATTTACTTGTTTTGTCTCCTTCCTGTTCCTCCGGGAGCCTTATTCTCCTGGCAGGCCACGTCTGGCTTCCAGGGTTTCAAATGTTGCCTTTATTCTTGAGAGGCTATGTCAGTAAGTGGTAGCTACTCCAAGTGTGTTGTTGCTTCGGGGAGTCCCATGTCTCCCAGAAGTGCAACTACTGCCTGGCCTTCAAATCTGGGGCAAGGAAGAACAGGGAAATTAAACTGAGGCTGCTGATGAGGGCATGTTCCCTTCAACCCACTTCTGAGTCAGGTCAGGAGACCTCCACTGTAACCCTGTCTCTGGACAAATCCAGCACCCCTTCAATGACTGTTGCAGGTTTCCCCTAAAAAGGGGAAGGCTATGGAAGCCTCTGAGAAACCATTAAAGAATAGGCACTTGGACTGTCATCATACAAAACTAGATCTTGTCCCTTGCTAGATCTATGGTCTCGGAAGCCTCGACCTCTTGGCTTGGTACCATCGAGATGAAAAACTCCTCCTCTGGTACCGGTGGGGCCGGCAAGTCCCGGAGCTCTAAAGAGAAACACAGCTCAGCGAGGACCCTGGTACTATCTATGAGAGACAAGGAGGGCAAGGATAAGCTCTCCAGAGTGGAATAGTCAGTCACAGCCCGCCACTGGTACCTACCTACAAGGCACCCTTGATGCTGGGCAAAACCACAGCTCCAGACACCAGTGGCCCCTGGGATGTTACGCTCCCAATCAGTGGTACCATCTACTTCGGCCATGTTGGTACTGATCCACTGCTCAGTACCGCAAGAATTAATGTACTCTTAAGGGCTTGTCTGAGGTAGATGAACCAGAGTCCCCACTGCTCATGGGTACCAAGTGTCTCTTGGTACTGAGACCTCGATCCGCAGATTACCATCACCCTCTGGTACCATAGGACTCTCCACCCTGCTGGTGCCTCTTCCCCATCATTGGGGGGATATTGAGGAGAATAAAGGAGACCTCCATTCAGTCTCTATCTCTGTACAGGGTTCTCCTATGTATCTGTGTAGGAACCTGTTTTTTGACATTCACAGAAAAGATCCTTGTGCATGACAACAAGGGTGGTGGGTTCTCTGGACTGTACATTGCCAGCCATTTGCCAGACCACAAACAGCTAGACATTGTACAGTCCAACTCCCACCATTAATGAGGCGCTCCTGGACTCAGCTAAGACTGTGTGGCAAACCCCCACTACCATTGTAAAGGGACAAATAAGAAATATTATGTTCCCCCTCAGAATTTTTGTTCTCCAGCCCTCCACTTCACTCCTTGGTAGTGCGTACAGTAAATGAGCATAGAATCCTAGAATATCAGGGTTGGAAGGGACCCCAGAAGGTCATCTAGTCCAACCCCCTGCTCGAAGCAGGACCAATTCCCAGTTAAATCATCCCAGCCAGGGCTTTGTCAAGCCTGACCTTAAAAACCTCTAAGGAAGGAGATTCTACCACCTCCCTAGGTAACGCATTCCAGTGTTTCACCACCCTCTTAGTGAAAAAGTTTTTCCTAATATCCAATCTAAACCTCCCCCACTGCAACTTGAGACCATTACTCCTCGTTCTGTCATCTGCTACCATTGAGAACAGTCTAGAGCCATCCTCTTTGGAACCCCCTTTCAGGTAGTTGAAAGCAGCTATCAAATCCCCCCTCATTCTTCTCTTCTGCAGGCTAAACAATCCCAGCTCCCTCAGCCTCTCCTCATAACTCATGTGTTCCAGTCCCCTAATCATTTTTGTTGCCCTTCGCTGGACTCTCTCCAATTTATCCACATCCTTCTTGAAGTGTGGGGCCCAAAACTGGACACAGTACTCCAGATGAGGCCTCACCAATGTCGAATAGAGGGGAACGATCACGTCCCTCGATCTGCTCGCTATGCCCCTACTTATACATCCCAAAATGCCATTGGCCTTCTTGGCAACAAGGGCACACTGCTGACTCATATCCAGCTTCTCGTCCACTGTCACCCCTAGGTCCTTTTCCGCAGAACTGCTGCCTAGCCATTCGGTCCCTAGTCTGTAGCTGTGCATTGGGTTCTTCCATCCTAAGTGCAGGACCCTGCACTTCTCCTTATTGAACCTCATCAGATTTCTTTTGGCCCAATCCTCCAATTTGTCTAGGTCCTTCTGTATCCTATCCCTCCCCTCCAGCGTATCTACCACTCCTCCCAGTTTAGTATCATCCGCAAATTTGCTGAGAGTGCAATCCACACCATCCTCCAGATCATTTATGAAGATATTGAACAAAACCGGCCCCAGGACCGACCCGTGGGGCACTCCACTTGATACCGGCTGCCAACTAGACATGGAGCCATTGATCACTACCCGTTGAGCCCGACAATCTAGCCAGCTTTCTACCCACCTTATAGTGCATTCATCCAGCCCATACTTCCTTAACTTGCTGACAAGAATACTGTGGGAGACCGTGTCAAAAGCTTTGCTAAAGTCAAGAAACAATACATCCACTGCTTTCCCTTCATCCACAGAACCAGTAATCTCATCATAAAGGCGATTAGATTAGTCAGGCATGACCTTCCCTTGGTGAATCCATGCTGGCTGTTCCTGATCACTTTCCTCTCAAGCAAGTGCTTCAGGATTGATTCTGAGGACCTGCTCCATGATTTTTCCAGGGACTGAGGTGAGGCTGACTGGCCTGTAGTTCCCAGGATCCTCCTCCTTCCCTTTTTTAAAGATTGGCACTACATTAGCCTTTTTCCAGTCATCCGGGACTTCCCCGGTTCGCCACGAGTTTTCAAAGATAATGGCCAATGGCTCTGCAATCACAGCCGCCAATTCCTTCAGCACTCTCGGATGCAACTCGTCCGGCCCCATGGACTTGTGCACGTCCAGCTTTTCGAAATAGTCCCTAACCACCTCTATCTCCACAGAGGGCTGGCCATCTCTTCCCCATTTTGTGATGCCCAGCGCAGCAGTCTGGGATCTGACCTTGTTAGTGAAAACAGAGGCAAAAAAAGCATTGAGTACATTAGCTTTTTCCACATCCTCTGTCACTAGGTTGCCTCCCTCATTCAGTAAGGGGCCCACACTTTCCTTGGCTTTCTTCTTGTTGCTAACATACCTGAAGAAACCCTTCTTGTTACTCTTGACATCTCTGGCTAGCTGCAGCTCCAGGTGCGATTTGGCCCTCCTGATATCATTCCTACATGCCCGAGCAATATTTTTATACTCTTCCCTGGTCATTTGTCCAATCTTCCACTTCTTGTAAGCTTCTTTTTTATGTTTAAGATCCGCTAGGATTTCACCATTAAGCCAAGCTGGTCTCCTGCCCTATTTACTATTCTTTCGACTCATCGGGATGGTTTGTCCCTGTAACCTCAACAGGGATTCCTTGAAATACAGTCAGCTCTCCTGGACTCCTTTCCCCTTCAAGTTAGTCCCCCAGGGGATCCTGGCCATCCGTAAGCAGCGTAAGCGACATTACTCCTGTAAGGACCAAAAGAGGCTAGACCTTTTTGGACGGAAGTCTTATTCATCCATGATCCTGCAATTTCAGATCACAAACTATCAGGCGATCATTACTAAATATAATTTTACAAGGTATAATAAATGTACTGAAATTTCTTCCACAGGGAAACATAGGGAACAATTTCAGTCCATCTTCTCACTTCTTTTCAAGTGTCCTTGGATGCCACAGACACCACTACCAGGTCCGTCTTTGCAGCAGTTGTTATACACAGGATGGTGACTCTGGAAGCTATAATCCCTTCAGTAGAGGCAAGTGATTGGTTTTCAACCTATGACCTACAAGACAGCTATTTCCATATAGCAAGACACCCATCATACAGGAAACACCTATGTTTTACTATAGGCCATTTTCAGTACTGAGTACTTCCTTTTGGCCTCTCTGTGGCTCCACGGGTGTTCTCAAAGGTCCTGGTGGTAGTGGCTGCTTACATCTGATGAGCAGCGATTTTAGTCTTCCTGTACCCTGACAAATCACTGCTCAAAGACTGATCTTGTGAAGCAGTGCTGTCTTCTGCTTTCTCTTTTTTTCAGGAATTGGGTCTGCATCTAAATGCAAGAAAATCCACAATTAGCCCGTGTACAGAAAATACAGTTGATAGGAGCGTACTTGGATTAGTTGGTAGCCAGGTTCATAACTTTTTCAGGTCTGGTCAGGACAGTTCAAGAAACTGTCTACAGCTCCTGGGACACATGGCAGTTTGCACCTTGGTGACCGACTGGGCAAAGCTATGCCTCTGCTGCTTTTATGGCTGGCTCAGAATGACTTATTCACAGGCCAGAAACACTTTGGAGAGGCAGGTCACAGTTCCCCTACAGGTGAGGAACTCCCTAGACTAGTGGAAAAGAATCAGCCCAGCGTTTGTGCAAGCATCTCTTTCATTCACCTAGCTCCAACAAGAACCATGACAACAGATGCATCACTGTTGGGATAAGGTCACCTCAGTGCCCTCACAACTCAGGGCAGATGGCCACCTCAGGAAACCAGTCTCCACGTCAGCCTGCTAGAACTCAGGGCAGTCAGGAACACTTGCTTTCATTTCCTACCCCTCACTGGGGCAAATCAATCAGGATCATGACAGACAATGTGACCTGCATGTTCTATATCAACAAACAGGGAGGAGCAAGATGCCCCCTCCCTGTGTGCCAGAACTATGAAGCTGTGGAACTGGTGTATAACCCATCAGATCCAATTTTTCAGCTTTCTGTCTCCCAGGCATTCAGAACACCACAGCGGACGTTCTCAGTAGGCGCATCTCCTAGGACTACGAATGGGAGTTGGACTTTCAGAGTTTCCAAAGGTGGGGATTTGCACAGGTGGATTTCTTTTCCATGTCCAAGAACAAGAAGTGTCCTCTATCCTGCTCAAGAGGATGTCTAGCCACCACCCTTGGATGAAGGGTCTGCTCTATGACTTTCCTCCAACACAGCTAATACTAAGGGTGATGAACAAGATCAGTCAAGACAAAGCTATGGATATCCTTACAGTACCGAGCTGGCCGAGATATGCTTGGCACTCTTACCTACACCACCTGTGCATCCAGTTGCCATTCAAACTTCTGACCTTTTCCCATCTCCTCTCCCAGGGTACAGATCATGTGTTTCACCCCATCGTAGGGGTTCTCTGCCTCAGAGCATGGTTTATCACTGGTTCACAGGGTTAGAATCTTCCTGCTCTTCAGAAGTGCAGCAGGTGTTACTGAACAGTAAAAAGGAGTCAACCCAAATAACTTACCTGCAGAGATCTGATGCGCTACCATTGGTGTCATTGTCACCGACTTGTGCCTGAATCCATATTGCTATGTCATCCTGGATTACCTGTTGGAGCTAAAGAAATCAGGGTTGTCATCTTGACTAAGGTTCAGTTGGCCACAATATCAGCATTTGATCCTCCAGTAGAAAGGGTATACATATTTACTCATCCTATGTCATTAAGGTTTATTAAGGGTTTTGGGAATCTCTACTCCCCAGATTAGGACCTCACTCCAACTTGGGACCTCAGCGTGGTACTTAAATATCTCTCAAGTCATCTATTTGAACCAGTGGCAACGCGCATAACTCATCTATGAAGATGACATTTTTAGTAGTTATCACGTTGGCCCATAGGGTTGGAGAAATTGGGGCCTTGATGGTAGGTCCCCCTTTACAGTGTTCTTCAAGGACAAGGTTTCTTTATGCCCATGCCCTGAATTCTTACCTAGGGTAAAATTGAAATTTCATCTTAACCAGTCCATTCGTCTACCAGTGTTTTTGTCCAAAACGGCACAAGTCTCAACAGGCTTTGACCTGGTCTTGAGGTTTTCCCACTCTTCGGCATACCTCACAAGACCGGACATAGGTAGAAACATCCTTGCCCATTCCCTCCCAGTGGAAGGACTTCCCCAAACGGTCTTTGGTTTTGTTCACCCCAGCATGGCCACTAGGATGATCATGGGCTAATCTTAATAGTTTTACCCGATACTTAGTTGGAACTACCAACTGTCTCTGAGGATGCCAGTCTTCCTGGCGCCCACCAGAAAGACTTTCTTTGTATAAAAGTCCTCTTTCTACAACAAACCAGGATCAATTAGAAGAGCTGAGAGGTGGTCGGTTGCTCCTTGCCACTGTCCAAGCTCCCTGGAGCTTTCATCTGCTTCCTGTTTGGCCTGAAACTGTTCCCTTGATGCTGGAGGCATCACTTCCTCACTGGATTGTGGACCTGGGCTTGGTCCCTTTGGAAGCGATTCAGGTGATGGAGCAGGTTTCGTTAGCAGTGAACTGTTCTCCGAGGGTGCACTATGTGGTATTTCAGGCTCTGATTGAGTCTCTTGTGTAGGGTTATCTGCTGCTGCTGCCAGTGCAGGCTCGGTGGTGCCCTTTGGTGTTGAAGTTGTAGACGGATTTGCAAGCGCTGGACTCAGAGCTGGCAATGGTTCTGGTGCTGGTTGCTTTGCCAGTTCCGGTTCTGGGACTGGCTTTGGCTGGGCCTCTGGGAATGGATCCACTACGGTTGTTGCAGTTGTTGGCAGGGTTCTAGTTCCCAAACCCAATGGGGAGATACGTTTTTGCATGGACTACCATAAGCTAAATTCTGTAACTCACCCAGACAACTATCCAATGCCACACACAGATGAACTATTGGAGAAACTGGGATGTGCCCAGTTCATCTCTACCTTAGACTTAACCAAGGAGTACTGGCAAGTACCACTGGATGAATCCGCCAAGGAAAAGTTAGCCCTCATCATCCATGTAGGGCTGTATGAATTTAATGTGCTCCTTTTTGGGCTGCGAAATGCACCCTCCACCTTCCAAAAACTTGTAGATGGTCTCCTAGTGGGATTGGGAGAATATGCAGTCGCCTACCTTGACAGTGTGGTAATTTTTTCTGATTCATGGGCAGAACACCTGGAGCATCTTAAAAAAAAAAAAAAAAGTCTTGGAGCTCATAAGGGAGGCAGGACTAACTGTTAAGGCTAAGAAGTGTCAAATAGGCCTAAACAGAGTGACTTACCTTGGACACCAAGTGGGTCAAGGAACTATCAACCCCCTAAAGGCCAAAGTGGATGGTATCCAAAGTGGCCTGTCCCGAAGTCAAAGAAACAGGTCCAATCCTTCTTAGGCTTGGCCGGATATTACAGGTGATTTGTACCGCACTACTGCCAAATCGCCGCCCCACTGACAGACGTAACCAAAAAGAAACAGCCAAATGCAGTTCAGTGGACTGAAGAGTGTCAGAAGGTCTTTAATCAGCTTAAAGTGACACTCATCTCTGACCCTGTGCTAAGGGCCCCAGACTTTGACAAACCGTTCCTAGTAACCACAGGTGCGTCCGAGCGTGGTGTGGGAGCAGTTTTAATGCAGGAAGGACCGGATCAAGAATTCCATCCTGTCGTATTTCTCAGCAAGAAACTGTCTGAGAGGGAAAGTCCCTGCACAATCAGCAAAAAGGAATGTTATGCCATTGTGTATGCTCTGGAAAAGCTACACCCATACGTTTGGGGATGGCGTTTCCACCTGCAAACAGACCATGCTGCGCTGAAGTGGCTTCATACCATCAAGGACAACAACAAAAAACTTCTTCGGTGGAGTTTAGCTCTCCAAGATTTTGATTTTGAAATACAACACATTTCAGGAGCTTCTAACAAAGTGGCTGATGCACTCTCCCATGAAAGTTCCCCAGCATCAACTGGTTAAAATCGTTCTTGAAATGTGGAACATAGTGTTATTTTTTATATAATCAGTAGTATCTCTAGAGGTGCATTATTAACTTATTAACTCTTTCTCCTAGCACTCCAGGAAGAAATCCCAACCAGTGTGGTACAGGCTGTCCAACACCGTCTGTGATTTGGGGGGCATGTCATAACCATACAGCTGATGGTAGCCTAGAATTCCTCCTTACCTGTAAGGGGTTAAGAAGCTCAAATAACCTGACCAAAGGGACCAATGGGGAAAGAAGATACTTTCAAATCTTGGTGGGGGGGAGAAAGGCTTTGTTGGTGTGTTCTCTGGGGAAAGCAGAGAAGCATCAGGTCAAAAAAACCTCCTCCTATAAACCATCCTGGACAAGTCTCTGATATTACAAAAAGTGTAAGTAAATAAGGCAAGGTGCGTTAGATTACCTTTTTGTTTTCAACTTGTGAATTTTCCCTTTGCTAGAGGGAGGCTTATCCAGGTTTTTTTGTAACTTTAAAGTTTTGCCCAGAGGGGAATCCTCTGTTTTGAATCTGATTACTCTGTAAAGTATTTACCATCCTGATTTTACAGAGGTGATTCTTTTACTTTTTCTTTAAATAAAATCCTTCTTTTAAGAACCTGACTGATTTTTTCCATTGTTCCAAGACCCAGTGGTTTGGGTCTTTGATCATTTTGTAACCAATTGGTTAGGATGTTATTCTCAAGCCTCCCCAGGAAAGGGGGTGTAAGGGCTTGGGGGGATTGCTGGGGGAAGAGGAACTCCAAGTGGTCCTCTTCCCTGGTTGGTTGTTAAATCACTTGGTGGTGGCAGCGTTACTTAAACCCAAGGTACAAGGGAGAATTTGTGCCTGGGGAGCTTTTAACCTAAGCTGGTAGAAATAAGCTCTGGGGGTCTTTCATGCAGGTCTCCACGTTTGTACCCTAAAGTTCAGAGTGACACACATGCACACCAGAAGTGGTGCACCCATATGGACACAACTCGAAGAACTGCAGTTACTGCACAAGGTGAGTAGTAACCCCTTCGTATGTGTCCTCTCCAGGAATACATAGTGTAACCAGTCTTGTGGTTAACAGGAGAAGTAGTTAAAACCTTAATTTACAATAGCATTTCAATCTCCCATTATAATCATGACAAGAAAAATTAAGTCCAATTCCTTAACAGTGCTTTTGCACTACAAGAATATAGGCATAAGGATAGATCTCTGTCCAGATCTGCCTCTACAAGAAACGACCCCTTCCCATCTCAGTCAGTCAGGTGAGTCCTTGTGTGTGGGTCCTTAAGAATTAGGTCTACATAAACCTTCTGTCCAAAAAGGATTGGCCAAAGGAAGAAGGATGTGACGGTACTGGCTCCATCTCCATTCCACAAATCTAATGAGCAGTACCTAGCGGTTCCATCTGGGAGATCAATGCTGGGACACCATCCGACAGCTCCATTGTGGGATCCCCTGAACACTAGACCCTTGAATGACCAGCATCTGCCAATACCCTCCTAAGGGGCTCCCCAAACCAAAAGGAAGACTGAAGCCTTTACCTCACTGGAGAATATATTTGCTCTGTCATACCCACAGTCTCCCCTTCTATCAGGCTGGGCTCTTCATAAAGACATCCCTATGTCTAGGAAAGCCACCCTGAGGTGAAGAGCATCCCCAATGACTATGTCCGCAACCATCCTCCCATCAGTACTGTCAGTACCACCAGCATAAGAGGAGCCTATCATTTCATCAAGTGAATCTGACACTCCAGAGGAGGCTTCCCACCCGCAGGGGAAACCAGCCTGGTCGGAGACCAAAGAAGGTATTGGAACCGTCCACCTCCTTCTGAATATGACTACCCAGGGGACTGCTGGTACCTGATGCCTTGGCCCACTCCTTCTCTGGTTGATCCTTACTGGTTGCCCTGGGGCCTTTGGGATCTTTACAGTAAGCACCCAGGATCTGTGCAGGAATCTCACTGATCCTCCTCTCCCAGCTAATACCAGCTGGCTTTGTCAGAATGCATGGTGGATGAGGTCGAGCTGATTGAACCAGTTCCGACAGGTATGTCGTCGTCCTCGTCAGATGAGGCAGTTGCTTCATCATCTCCTTTTCTACTTGATGACCACAAGCCGTATCAGGAGTTGTTAAAGAGGGTGGCAACTGAGCTGCAGATATCTGTTAGAGAGGTCCAGGATATGCAACAGGACCTATTGGACATCCTCTGGCCCCTTGAGAGTGGCCCTTCCAGTTAGCCAAACCATTTTGGGCCCTGCTAGATCAGTGTGGCATACCCCTGCCTCTTGTGCCCCTACCCCAAGGAGAGCTGAGAAATGATATTTCATGCCAGCTAAAGGGGCAGAGGTTCCCCCCCCCCCCCACTCATCAGCCACACTCCTTAGTAGAGCAAGTGGCTAGAGAAAGGTCTAGGGTGTAGTACTCCAAGACTCCCCCAACAAGGGCTGTAAACACCTCGACCTCTTGGGTAGGAAATCATTCTTGTTGGCTAATCTCCAGTTCAGAGTTAAGTACCAGGAGGAGTTAGCAAAATATGATTTCCTGAATTATGTCAAATTTGCAGATGGTGGATTTGATTTAAATCATGATTTAAATTACTAGTCAGGAAGACTCAATTTAATCATGGATTTCTACATAAAAGTACATTCTTGTTGGTTGTTATAATCGTAATACATATTCTTCACAACTCAGAGATAGATATAGGTTACATTTTTAGAAGGTACACACTATACATTTTTAAAGTGATTTTATTTTGAAAACTTTTCAGATTAGTTTTACAGCTATATCAGAAAATGACTGATTGGTTATTCCATTTACCAAAGGTAATTGAAGCAGATATTTATGAAGTCATTGGGAGGTGAACTATCTCCAATTCAACAGGTTAATCATTAATATTTGGAGGATTTTCTTGTCATGCTGTATTAGAAGGAGAACATCACCAGACAGACATGTAAATTGTTTTATTTAACTAAAACAACATTATGTATTCTGAATTTTTTTTCTTCAACAGCAAACATATTATATTTTAAGAAAACAAGCATATGAATTTTTAAATTTAGTTAAACATTCAAGATTTTTAAAATCAGGTTTGTTTTTATTAAAATTGTTTTAAAGTAAAATAGATGAAATTAAAAAAAAAAAACCACCAAAAATTAAATAGACTATGTCAGGTAAGTCAACATTAGAAACTTAAAATATTGGCTTCTGCACCTAACTCAGTCGTCTTCACCCTCATTTTCCTGTTTGTTCATAATCTGGAAAAGAAAAACAAGCTTTCCTGCTTTTTCAGGTCCCAAATGATTTCTCAATTTGGAATGAATTAGTCCAAAGGAAGAAAATATTCTTTCTACACCGGCAGAAGAAGCTACTGTTGTTAAAAGTGAGATTACCACTTCAACAGTGTCTGAATCCAAGTGCTTAAGTGACTTCCACCAGTTCACTGCTGTGACTTTCTTTAAAACCTCATCAGCAAACATATATTTCTTGAACGGTTCACCCTTAGCTCTGAAGTTTATTATAGTAGGCATTATGGAGAGTTGATTGCTGGATGTCCATGTCATAGCCAACTCCTCTTCTTCAGCAGTTAAGGTTTGACCCTGGTAGCGAATATTGAGAATATTTGCAAGAAAATGAGCTGGAGGTGGTGCTTGTCCCATTTGTTTTTTTTAATGCTTGTAATTTAACTCTGTCATTGCATATTTCTCTCTCTCTTTAAGATCTCACTCAGTTCCTTCCAAATTTCAACAGTGTCAGCAGTAAAACAGCTATTTCCCTGCATTTTGTTCAAGGCTACAGAAATAGCTTCAGTGTACTCCAGCATGTGTTCAACATTTCTCTTAAGCCCAATACTGAGAACTTTGGCTGTGACAGTGCCATCTATTTTTTCACAATTTTGTTCACAAACTGTCATTAGATTAGGCCATTTCTTGATATACTGCTCAAAACAGTTCAGTACTGAGTTCCATCGCACATCTTGCGGGAGAGTTAGCTTGGTTCCTCCCACTTTTTTCAGGGTAGCTCCTGCAAAGTGGTTGTTGTGGAAGTATTTTGCAGTTTCAACAACATTAGCCTTTATTTCTGGAACACTGAAGTCTTTGGCTAGGAGGTGCACCAAATGAGCACTGCAGCTGTATGTTATTGGCTCGATACTCTCTTCTAAGTGATTTCTTCTCATTTTGGATACATTTGCAGCATAGTCTGTGACCAAGCTCCATACTAGACATTTGAATTTTTTTTCAGTTTATTGCTTTTACTGCTACTACTTGTAAGTATTCTGCTATGTGTGCATTTCCTGGTGTATCAGTTGTTTCTGTAAGGAAGACCATACCCTTCTTCTGGTATCACACAAGCACATACAACAGGATCGTGTGGACGTTTCTCCACCCATCGAGACTCAGGTTAACAATTTTACCCTCTAGACCTTTTGCACGCTGCTCAATTTCTCTTTCATATACTGTAACCAGCAATTTGCCTGTGACATCTGCTCTGTTGGGTGAGCTGTGTCCTGGTCTTAATGATTGAACCATGTTAATGAAGTGTTTCTCCAGACAGAAAGGAGAGTTCATTGCATAAAGAAACCAGGCAATTTTTTCATTGATTACCTCTTTTTGTAATCTGCTGGTTCTGATCACAAACTTATCTATGGTTGTTTCTGGATGATGGAGATTTTTTTTTTCCTTTTTGCTACAGGTCTGTGACATACATAATGTGACTGAAACACTATCATTGGCAGATAACCAGGAAACTATAGAAAATGATGACAGGTTTCAGAGTAACAGCCGTGTTAGTCTGTATTCGCAAAAAGAAAAGGAGTACTTGTGGCACCTTAGAGACTAACCAATTTATTTGAGCATGAGCTTTCGTGAGCTACAGCTCACTTCATCGGATGCATACCGTGGAAACTGCAGCAGACTTTATATACACACAGAGAATATGAAACAATACCTCCTCCCACCCCACTGTCCTGCTGGTAATAGCTTATCTAAAGTGATCATCAAGTTGGGCCATTTCCAGCACAAATCCAGGTTTTCTCACCCTCCACCCCCCCACACAAATTCACTCTCCTGCTGGTGATAGGCTTTGGATGGGCTATCACCAGCAGGAGAGTGAATTTGTGTGGGGGGGTGGAGGGTGAGAAAACCTGGATTTGTGCTGGAAATGGCCCAACTTGATGATCACTTTAGATAAGCTATTACCAGCAGGACAATGGGGTGGGAGGAGGTATTGTTTCATATTCTCTGTGTGTATATAAAGTCTGCTGCAGTTTCCACGGTATGCATCCGATGAAGTGAGCTGTAGCTCACGAAAGCTCATGCTCAAATAAATTGGTTAGTCTCTAAGGTGCCACAAGTACTCCTTTTCTTTTTTTTTAGAAAATGATGGTGATCTTGCAGGCGGATAGTCTTCAGAATCCTGTATGTTGAGGATGGATTCTCCTAAACAAAATAAGTCAATGCAGTTATTTAATTATTATTACCATACTGCTCATTTAGTATTACTCATTGGCTTCACTGACACTCAGTACTACTTTCAAGGTGAAATTGTAAACGGGAAAATCTGCCTATTTCAGCTATTTATTTTTTTTTATCACAACTGCATCTAAAATGATAGTACCAGAGAGTAACAACTATATTTTTTGCTCAAACATGAGAATTCAAGAATAGTCCAGAAGGAAGACAGGCAGTCCTTAAGAAAGAAGTATGAAATAAAAAAGTTTACCAACCTGAAGATCCTGCATGTTCAGACATGTTCCTTTCATCATCTTCAACGCAGCTTCCTCCTGAGGAGGAACACTTCTCATGATGATGTTTCATTTGGGCAAACAGCGCTTGCATTTCTTCGTTGCACTGTTTGCATTTTGCACGCATGCCTGTCTTACCCACAGGTAGAGGAACTTCATTAAAATATTCATTAAAAGATTTAGTTGGGATTGGTCCTACTTTGAGCAGGGGGTTTGACTAGATGACCTCCTGAGGTCCCTTCCAACCCTGATATTCTATGATTCCCAGACTGGGTCTCTTTTACGGCCTGCTGCCATTATAGGTTTTTCCTTCTAGTGAGAGAATGGTATGGTAGTTCTCAGATCAATGAAGGCTACACTCAGAAAGACCTCAAGACTTTTGGAATATGCTGCTCAAACAGTTTCACTTTTGTTGCTACTGCCTGTCCCTCCCTTCTCACATTTATCTCCAGACTTCTTCTCCTTGTCCATATCTATTCCGCCCCTAACAATCTTCTATTCATTGAACTTTTTGAAACTTTGCACTTTTAGAGAGAGGTAAGGGGTTGACTCTGTGTACACAAATTTGCAGAGGGACAGCAGGGTTGAGGTCTGTTATTTCTCACCTCTAGATATTTATTTATTTTAAAACATTTTTGCTGTTAACAAACATATTATCTCTGGAGATGCAAATCCACAGTTTGAGAACTGCAAAACTAAGCATCTCTGATGGTATCTTCTAGACTGAACACTGAGTCTGATTGAGTAGATAGAAAGGTTAACCTAAATAATCTATACAGAAGCCCCTGGAATCCCATAAAATTGGGTCCCTAATCAATGAACTATTGGAACTCATTTACAAAACTTTTCTTAAACATTACATGAATATATTGTCCCATACCAT
This sequence comes from Lepidochelys olivacea, assembly GCF_965140295.1. Taxonomy (NCBI): domain Eukaryota; kingdom Metazoa; phylum Chordata; order Testudines; family Cheloniidae; genus Lepidochelys; species Lepidochelys olivacea. Next base: position 52,151,069 of record NC_140417.1, read on the forward strand.
AGAATTTGAATTTATAATCCCTATTCCATGATTATATATCTTTGAGCTATAATGTATTTTAATTAAAACTATCTTTAGATAGGTTTTTTCCTCAAAAAGCATTTTATCAAAAAGACTGATTTATTTTTTTTTTTAAAAAATCATTGATTTTTATCCATCCTGTTCGCAGACTTTAAAACAGACTTCCCCAGGAAAACAAGGCCCAGTTCCAAACCCTTATTGATGAAGGCAGGCTGCTGGCCAAGACATCACTTCAAGTGGTAGTAAACACAACTGATACTGCCCGCAGAGCCGTCACTAGAGCTGTAGTCAAAAGGCATGAGTCATGGTTGCATGGTTCCCTAAAATGCTCCAGAATACCATCAAGGACCTTCCCTTTCATGAGTCTTACTTGCTTAATGAGAAGACCGATTGTTTCTTGACACATTCAGAAAGACTTGAGAACAGCCCTCTGCTCCCTGGGCATTTATGCCCTGACCTTAAAGAGGAAACATCACAAGCAACCCTATAGGCCCAAACCACAATTTCCTCAGGTGTTCTATCATCAATGCCCATATGACCCCACATGTAAGAAGCAAAGGACTTAAAGATAGATGGCGTCTTCTACCACCACAACTTCACCCACCATCCAAGGGGTTCTTCTGATGATATGTTCAAGGACTGCGTACCGACATTGATGGCATACCTCGTTGTCCCTCATGCCTTTGGAAGCTGCCTTACCCTCTTTGCTCTCAGCTTGGCAAAAATAACTACAGACATATGGGACTAGACGTCATCCACTAAGGGTACATTATTGAGTTTAATCTCACCTACTTGCCACAAACCCTCTTCCTGGCCCCTTTTCAGGGACCACTTTATCACAAGGAGATTCTTCTTCAAGAGGTAAATTCTCTTCTCCAGAAAAAGGTCATAGAACCAATGCCCCCTCAATATCAAGGGAAGGGGTTCTATTCCCCATATTTCTTGGTCCTCAAGAAGTCCAATGGATGGATACCGATTCTTGATCTTCACCAACAAAATGTATTCAACCAAAAATTAAAATTCCACACTGGCATCAATAATCACCCCTCTGAAAGGGAGCACTTTGTTCATGGCCCTTGACATTAAAGACGCGTACTTTCCTATCGACATTCACCCATCCCACAGAAGGTTCCTCAGATTCCTCTTTGGAAGGACTGCTTCCAGTTCAGACTCTTTCCATCTGGGCTAGCTTTGCATAACATACTGCTGTAGATACCTAGAATTGTTAGCTACTCTGTTACCTCTTTGCCTCAGCAAGAGTGAACTTTGCTGGAGATTAGATTTTGTGTTAGCTCCCAGCCACACCAATCTGTCTTCCTCGCCAGCAAACTCCTCAAGGCTCTCCCTGCCTAAACCTTGCCTAGCAGGTAACAATCAGTGAACTCCAGCCATTGCAGAGCCTTTATTACTGTATACTTACAGAAGATATAAAGTTTGCTGCTCTTTCAAAGAGTCAGTACATTACAGTTTATTAGCTTAAGTGGAGTAAACATACCCTTCTCTTCAAACACAGCAGTGCATTGTTTTATAGTAAAAGTAAAACAAATTTATTAAAGAAATCATAGGTTAAGTGATACCAGGTATATAAGGAGTAAAGATAAAGGGTTACAAACAAACAAAAGATAAAAATATGCTTTCTAAAGGCTAAGACCTAACTAAAGATATACTCTTTATTCAAGACAGTTTCCTCACCATTCTTTTTTCCAGCAGTAGTTGACTAGCTTTTAGCCAGGATCCAGAGTCTAAGGTGCTGGTTTTCCTTTTCTGCACAGGTGAAGGATAATCACAAGTCTTCATGTGTTCTTATATTGCCTTGGTTATATCTGCCTTGGTTTCAAGGGTCAGTTGATTCCCTGAGGTTCAGTCTCCTGTTTCCTCCGGGCTGACTTCATTTTGATTAAAGTATTCCCCTAGTGTGTTCCATTGTGATACTTCCTGCTGCAGTTTTACAGGGTAAATGGTCTCTTCCTGCAATCTTTAACATCTGGTCTTAGTTTCTAAAAGATACCTAATAAGGCATATTTTGTACAAATATCATTGCAGTAGTGTGTAGGGTGTGAATATAGGGGTGCCTAGGGTCACACTACCACACCCAGGGTCTTCACAAAAGTCCTTTCAGAATTGGCAGCTTGGATAAGATTAAATAATTTCACAGTCTTTCCATATCTCAGTGACTGGTTCCTGACTGGCAGATCCAGTAGGAAAGTCTGCTCGGTGACAGCGTTCCTACTTGGTCTATCTTTCCACAGAAAGTCTACTTTGAACCCTGTGATGTCCATAGACTTCATAAGAGCAACCCTGGACTTGACTACAGCAATAGCCTGTCTTCCCACAGAGAGATTCCACATCTTAAGTGATCTAATAAAACAGGTCACCCTCAGTCAAGTCTTAACTTTTCCTCCATGACCACATGGCCTTGTTAGAGGGCTTATTCCTTCACCCTCTTACTTCCCTGGTCCTTCTGGCATGAACAGAGAGCAACAATACCTGAAGTCCAAAGGTGCAAACAATTTGATGTTTATTGGGTGAACTTCCAGCAAGCAATGATTCCAGTTTCCTTCCTCAGTGTCCCCCTTCCCAGCTCTGACACCACAGAGCCTGACCTGTGTCCCTGTTCCCATTTCCGTTCCCCTTTCCCCCACCCGAGCAAAACATGATTCCAATCCCCCCCCCTTACTTCCTGTTTGACTGCAGACTATATAGTAAAACTTGAGTTCTGCTTAGCTATATCTTAACCACTCATTTTACTGAAATTTAACTAACCAATCCTAACATATTGTAATATGAATATCTAACAAATTAGATCCCACCACCTTAATTGGTTTACACCCAACAAAATTATAGAGCAGACAGAAAAAGTCACAGAACCAGACAGAGATTATACAGACAAACAATAGGGAAGTGGAGACTACAGTGATAGAACAACACAGAAATGAGGATTTCACACCCTAGCTATTGATAAGTAAGTTCTTGTCAGACAGGATGCTATCAAACAAAGTTTTCTTTAACTATCTTTATCTGGTGGTGATAGGAATACAATCCTGTCCTGATAATGCCTAACAGCCCAATAGCACCTTATTCCAATGTGACTGGTGAGGACATGACCGTACGCTTTCCAATTTATGGCTGCCTCTGCTGCTTAGCCAAAGGCCTTAGCCTAAGAACAAGGCCTTAGACTATCATAGTAAGAGAAGGTCTGTAAACAGGCAGACTGTGATTTTGATTCTTGTTTTGTACCTCTATAACTAACTAAATGATAAATATATACCTAAATTTTTAAAGTATAGGCCTTTACAGACAGGCCTGAATATCTATATCGCATCAGGCCTTGTGCACCCTTGTTATACCATTTGTCAGGCTCCATCTGCACTTCCCCCGTTTGCCACGAGTTTTCAAAGATAATGGCCAATGGCTCTGCAATCACAGCCGCCAATTCCTTTAGCACTCTCGGATGCAACGCGTCCAGCCCCATGGATTTGTGCATGTCCAGCTTTTCTAAATAGTCCCTAACCACCTCTTTCTCCACAATGGGCTGGCCACCTACTCCCCATGCTGTGTTGCCCAGCGCAGCAGTCTGGGAGCTGACCTTGTTAGTGAAGACAGAGGCAAAGAAAGCATTGAGTACATTAGCTTTTTCCACATCCTCTGTCACTAGGTTGCTTCCCTCATTCAGTAAGGGGCCCACACTTTTCCTTGGCTTCCTTCTTGTTGCCAACATATCTGAAGAAACCCCTCTTGTTACCCTTAACATCTCTAGCTATCTGCAGCTCCAGGTGTGATTTGGCCCTCCTGATTTCATTCCTACATGCCCGAGCAATATTTTTATACTCTTCCCTGGTCATCTGTCCAATCTTCCACTTCTTGTAAGCTTCTTTTTTATGCTTAAGATCCGCAAGGATTTCACCGTTAAGCCAAGCTGGTCTCCTGCCATATTTACTATTCTTTCGACACATCGGGATGGTTTGTCCCTGTAACCTCAATAGGGATTCCTTGAAATACAGCCAGCTCTCCTGGACTCCTTTCCCCCTCAAGTCCAGCTACAAGATGGAGTTTTGGAGTCACATGGGCAAGTCACCTGTCCATGAATGACTCAGAACTTACAGGTAACAGCCATGGTTCACATGCCACCTTTAATGTCCTCATGTAGACTTCTTACGTGGATTGGAGCCTTCCAAGATCCATTGTCCGTTAAGTGCTTCTTGACTTGGCACTTAAATTCCCTTCTAAAGAAGCTGACCAAATGCCTTACTAAGGTTATTTAAAATCAAACAAGTATACAGCCAATATTCATAACTTTGAATACAACAATGACACATGCATACAAAGAGGATGAATATGTTCAGTAGATCATAACCTTTACATAGATATGTTTCATGGCATATGTAGCATAAAACATATTCCAGTTATGTCATATACACATTCAGAAGCATATTTCCATAAAGCCTTATGGGGTTCACCATCACACAGTATACCAGCCAGGCATGCACAAGTCCCTAGTAGACACACTCAGCAGATGTTTTTCAACAGACCACGAATGGGAGAGTCATGATTCCATTCTCAACAATCTCTTCAACCAAGGGGGAACATCATCCTGTAATCTCTTTGCGTCACCAGGGAACAGAAAACTCACTCTGTACTGCTCCAGAGTGGCTCTGGGCTGAGACTTGAAGGGGACACCCTTCTGTTACCCTGGATGGATCACCTCACATATGCCTTCCATCCCACTGATACCACAAGTCCTGTGAAAGATCCATCATGACAGGGCTCAAGTAATCCTCATCGAGCCCAACTTGGCCCAAGGCAGTTCTGGTTCTTGGACCTCATGAGGATTTCAACGTGTCTGCCCATCAACATCCGACCATTTCTGGATTTGCTGGTGCAACACAACAGCACAGTCAAGCATCCCAACCCAGCACCACTACAACTCAAGGCCTGGTATTTGGATGGACATCAGATGTAGAGCACACATGTTCAGTAGTGTTCAATCCATCCTCAACCATAGCAGGAAGTATTCTACCAGGATTCAGCCAAATGGAAGCATTTCTCTTCTTGATTACGATAACGCCAGTCATTTCCAGAGTCTGCTGGAATCCAGCTATCCTTGATTACCTACTCACCATTAAGACATTGGATTTTTCTGTCAGTTCCCTACAGGTCCATTGGGCAGCAATCAGCACTTTTCATCCTATCAAGGACCACACTATCTTTGCTCATCCTACGACGACTAGATTCTTGAACGGGCTTCTCAGATCTTTTCCACTGGTGGAGTTTCCAACACCTCCCTGGGACCTCAACTTCGCTCTTTTGCTTCTCATCAAACCTCCTTTCAAACCATTAGCCATCTGCTCTATGTTTGATCTCTCAATGAACGTTGCCTTTCTAGTTGCTATCAAATCAGCCAGAAGGCTGAATGAGCTGGGAGCGCTCGTAGCAGATCAGCCGTTTACCATTTTTCATAAAGAGAATGTCTTTCTTTGCTTCCACCCAAAATTCACTCCTAAAGTGATTTGAGAGTTTCATATGAATCAAACTGTCCACTTACTAGTATTTTTTCCAAAGCTGCAGACCCCTGATGAGAGAGGAGACTTCACTCCCTAGATGTCCAGTGGACACAGGACATTTATCTACTGAGAACAAAAGTAATTGGAAAGAAACTTAGACTTTTTATTTCCATAGCAGAGATTGAGAGATCAAGCTCTATCTGTGCAAAGATTCTAAATGGATCTCGGGCTGCATCATCCTTTGTTAGCAACGAACTCATATCCCCACCTTGCCCAGAGGCAATGAAAGCCCACTTCACCAGAGTGCAAGCAACCTCTATGGCGTCTTTGCGAGACATACCTTTACTAGATATACGGAGGGCAGCTAGCTGGAGCTCCTTATGCAACTTCACAAGACACTACGCTTTGGTCCAGTCTTCTAATACAGATACAGCTGTGGGGACGATGGTATTACAGACAGCCATAACTTTGCATCCTCATACGCACTTCCTGTTGACTGCTGCTTACTAATCTCTCATGTGTGGAATACACATAGGGACCATGATTCAAAGAAGAAATGGTGGTTACTTACCTGTAACTGGAGGTTCTTCGAGATGTGTGGTCCCAATCTGTATTCCTCTACGTGTCCTCTGCTGTGGATCATAGCCAGATTCATAGTAAGGAAAGGAACTGGAGCGGTGTCATTCCATACTGGCCTTTATATTTTTTGTTTGGAGCACGAGGAGAACAATTGCACACATACAGACCTTTGGACACTGCTTTCTAAAAATTTCCAGACTCAGGTGCATGGTGTGCATAGAATACAGATAGGGACCACACATCTTGAAGAACCTCCATTTCTAAAAGTGCATTTCATAGTCTGTAATTGGGCCTGGAGGTGAGCAAGAAAGAGGGATTCTCCTTGCAGCTTTTTGTGCGTATCACTTACTGGAATAAAGGTTTTTTAGGAATTTGTTTAATTAGCATGAACACTTCATTTAATAAAACAGACAATCAAAGACCTAAATACATAAGCTGTTGATCTCCAAGCATTTGTATATGGAAAAGAATTGTAAATATCTCCTAAAATTCAGTAAAGGCAAAGGTGGGTTTGCAATAACCTAAAATTATAGGTTTCAGAGTAGCAGCCGTGTTAGTCTGTATTCGCAAAAAGAAAAGGAGTACTTGTGGCACCTTAGAGACTAATAAATTTATTTGAGCATAAGCTTTCGTGAGCTACAGCTCACTTCATTGGATGCATTCATTGGAAAAGACAGTGGGGAGATTTATATACATAGAGAACATGAAACAATGGATGTTACCATACATACTGTAACGAGAGTGATCACTTAAGGTGAGCTATTACCACCAGGAGAACTGGGGGGGAGGGGGGACTTTTGTAGTGATGATCAAGGTGAGCCATCGTTAATAACCTTTTTTGCACCAAGATTGAGGTCTGTGATTTAGTGTGCAGAGCTGGGAGTGGAGCAAGCAAAGTTTCACTGTGCGAGTTTCATCTGATGATAAGTTGAGAGGGGGGAAAAGGGACAGAGGAAGGAGGTTTTTGGTATCTGTGACATCTTTGCCGGGAGGATTTTGGGTTGTCTCAAATTAATCCGGAAGCTTTACTGGTGGTTTAATGGACTCCAGAATAGAATTTTTGAAATTTTCAGTGTATGAAATGCAGCCTGCAACATGGCTCTGTTTTTAGGTTAAAGGGGAAATGATTCCTGATGTTAAAAAGATTCTCTGATGTTTAATTACAAAGATTAGTAAATCACTAAAAATCTTTTTTAGAGCATCTGAAATGTACCATAAAGTTTGGCTAATTGACATTTTACTAATCTGTGCATTTCATAAGTCACTCTTGCACACCAGTGGTCTGACCTTACTTTCCACCAAAAATTCAGTGATAAACTTCATTGTGTGCAAAACATATTCCATAGTACTCACTAGTATATTCTGAAGAAGTGGAATAAACAAAGTACGTTTTGAGTTGTACTATACTTGCTTTGTTGTTTGCTTACTCACTCGCTTGCAGCCGATCTCCCAGGCATTTTTGAGAATTAATCAGTCCAAGATTTTCAAAAATGGGTGCCCTAAATATAGGGCCCCAAATCCATATTTAAAACCCTAAATAAATGGCTGGACTTTCAAAAGTGCCAGCCGCCCAGCAGTTCCCATTGAATTCACTGGTTGGGGGGTGTAATTCTTGAAGAGTCTGGAGTCCTTCAGGCTCCATTCATCTGTAAATTCTGTTGATGTGGAGAGAGTGGCTCTAATCTGAGCCTGAAGGAGGTATAACTTTCCTACAGCTCTGTCTCTAGTTCCATGCCACAGATTAAATCTGTTATTTAGATTGTGAGCCCTTCCGGAAAGGACAGTCCTTTCATAGCATCTGGAAATTGCCTAATGCATTGTGGGCACTGCCAGAAACAAAAGATATTTAATGTTACTAAATGTGCCTGTGAATATGGTTGATATCTGAGAACACCAGGAATAATCATAGGGCTGTTGTGGTGGGTATGAGACCCTGGGCTACCCTGTGAGAATTATCCTCCGGAACACTGAAATCAAGGACCACATGTATGCATTTGTTTTATGTAATCCAAAGTTCGTTGCTCAAGTGACATCGAGTTCTAGGGTCCTTAGAAAACCTGGCCTGGCAGTTTTTTCTTTTCTTCTTATCCCAGTACTGTTTCATGAAGTGGATCCAAAAAAGGAACATTTTCCCTCCTAAATGGTCAATTCTTTGTAACATCTATCCAGCATTGTTTTGAAGAGAGAATCAATAAAGAAAGTTAAGTTAGGTCTGCAGATAGGAGAACAGAATCACTCTTGGTGGACTTGAGTTTCATGATTCTGGAGTTTTGAATTCAATAAATGTTGTTAATTAGCACCCAGTGTTCATTTTGCAGGTGGAAGGAGGGATTTGTAGGAAATGTAGAACAGCCTCCTTTGACACCCTGTACCCAAGTAACACCCTGTAACCTCATATTCACCCCTTTTATATGATATTTTGTACAAAGCATGCCTCATAAGTCATCATTTGAAAAGTCATAATTTGCTGAACATCATTGTCCCATAACATTTCTGCATTAATGTTGTATATGGAGTTATGAGATTTTGCTATATGTTTGTTACTGAAACATATTGAAAGTCCTGGAAAATGCCCACAGACTAGCTCCTTAGAGATAACAGAGGACTGTAGACCGAGGCCTTACATGTCGTTCTCCAAACAGCACATACATAGAAGGTATAAGCAAGAAATTTGCAATTCACCAGAGGTACACTTCACATCTCACGTATACCACAGACTGTATGTCTTGCACCCCAGCAGGAGGGTATTCCTTCAGGAGAGTAGGAAGGTATAAAATAAAAGACAATGGCTTTTTCATTACCTCTCCTTCCCCATCTCTCCTCACGGCAGCATTAGCATTTAAAAGACAAAAGGGGAGCATCATTGAGCTGGGAGGGGTGGTCCCAGGCTGGAAGGAGACAGCCTGTTGAATATCCTTGGTTATGTTTAGGAATTAGATTGCAACATTATTTTAGTTCCTTTTGTAACCAATTCTGACTTTTATGCCTTTACCAGTTATAATCACTTAAAATCTATCTTTCTATAGTTAATAAACCTGTTTTAATATTTTATTTAAACCAGTGTGCTTTGACGGAAGTATTTGGGGAATCTCTACTCAGGTTAACAAAGGCTGGTGCATATCCATTACCCTTTGATGGAGTGATGGACTAGTTAATCGGAGTATCTTCCTGTATAGAGTTCACGAGTGGCTGGGAGAACATTCATGTAACTTTCCTGGATGTGCCTTTATATGCTGATGGCTGTGTGAGAGAAAAGCCTGGAGGGACTGCTTTTCACTCGCCAAGCAGCGTAAGAGGTGTCCCGAGCTAGAGAGTTCCGAGCTAGTGATTCCACAGTTCAGATTGTACCCTGGGGATGTGTCACCTCCCTTCAGTGAAGCACAGAGTGTGACAGTACAATTACGACTTTCATTCTGTTGCTTTTGTCAGCAGGATCCCTTAAGTGTCAGATGAGGGCTTTGACCAGAAAGCATTGGAACAGGTCTCGCTGTACACAGGGCAATGTACAGTTACATTGCCAAACAGGCACTTTGGCAGGGAGAGCATTCGGAGGCTCATGGAGGTAGAGGATAGAGGACACTACACTTCTTTTTCCACATAACTGTTTAACAAAGGATGTCTTGTGTTAGTGCCGACGTTTTAATCCCAATTGTACATCTCAAAACCGCTGGTGTGTGGAAGATAAAATGCTTGGTTTTGAAAGATACACTGGAAAGTATTTTTAAAATCCTGGATATGAGGCTTTTTTTTTTTTCCCCTTGGTCCCTTTATTATGGCTAACCAAAACCTGAAAAGCTTTGTTTTGTGTTGGGTTTTTTGGGGGCAGGTGATTATTTTTTGGGGGCAGGTGAGGAAAGGGAGAGAGTGGCACTGGAATTCTCTGAAAGTAGTTTCTTTCACAGGTCTCCTTACTCATACGCTCTCCCCCTTATGACAGTAGGTTTCAATGTATAATTGAAACAGTTCCATACAAACCAATGGTATAGTAATTGACAATTGGAGCATAAAAACTGTAGAGGGGGAGATGCTTTTTGAAGCAAGGAGTGTGGGTTTAAATAAAATAGAACTTCTCATAAGGCCCTTGGAAATGCACACAAGGGCCTTGTGTCCAAAGTGTTGCTCTGTGGGAGTATTTCCACTTTCCATAGCACTGTAAATTGTTCTCTGGAGGAATGTTATTCCTGCTGAAAGAATAGTGAGATCTCTGTGGCATGTGATCAGAATATGACTATGTAAAGGTGGTCTGCAAATCAATCTGACAAAATGCCATCAGGTGTTTGTGCTGAATGCCCTCATTCTCCAGGCTAAACAGAAGAGGGCATTCAGTACATAACCAGAACACTTACTATCTTTTTTTCTTAGGTCCCATGATGTCCAGCCCCACTAGGGCTTCCGGCTCCCGCTCCGATGTAACGCCCCAGCATGTACCATGCTGGTGATGTCACATCACCCAGGGATCCTGCTGGAGCATGGAGCCGGCCTACAAGGGGTCAGGTAAGTGACTTTTTAAAAAGTACATTGCACAGTTTTGCAAAGTCTTATAGTTTTTGGTTTGGGGTTTTTTGTTTAATTTAAATTTCTTCTTAGATCATGGGACCTAAAACGAAAGCTTTTCAAGTGATTAATATTCTGAATACCCCCATTCTTGTAGCCTGGCTAATGGGGGCATTCAGTATATTGTATTGTTAAAGTTGATGCAACTTTGCCGAGTTGATTTGCAGGTCACCTTTAACTTACACTTTAACTTATGTGCACATTTTTATAAAATGTGTGTTTGCCATATCATGAACCACTTTATTCGGCTTTCTCTGTCTTACCACATGCTGTGATTTTTATTCCAAAAAGTTCCTGGTTTCTAAAACATTGATTTGGGTGTAGAAGCTTCTGACCTAGTACCATGATAAGGACATAGCAATTTTGTCAGTCTGGATTAGATCAGTCAGTGATCCAGCTAGTCCGGTGTCTTTTCTCTAGCAGTAGCTTATACCAGATGTTTCTAAGCAAGGTGTGAGAAACTCTGCAGTAGGCAGTTCTGGCAAGATTTTCCTAACCTTCTCAATTAGCAATTGACTCATGTCCTGAAATGAGGTTTTAGTTCCTTTCCAAAACTAATCTGTATGTTTAATATTTGCTATAACAACTTTGGATATTCTCATTACCGTAATAAATGTCTAATTTTTTTTAATTTTATCAAGCTCTTGGCCTCCGTAATGTCCTGTTATGATCAGTTCTACAGGCTAATTGTCCATTGCGCTTCTTGTGATTAGTTTTGAATTTGCCACTTTTTAGTTTCACTGGCTGACCCCTTGCTCAGGTATCATGAGAGAGGGTGAATAAAAGCTCCCAACCTTCCTCTCTAGGTCATGCATTGTTTTGTTTACTTTTATTGTATCCTCCTATAGGGTAACAATCCTGGTCTTTGCAGTCTCTTTATCGGAGACTTTATTCAGGCCCCTAGTCAGTCTCATTACTCTTCTCTGCCCTCTCTAATTCTGCAGAATCCTTTGTAAGATACAATAATGCTATTTTCCTTATTGTTCTTTATTCCATTACATAAAACACAGGATCCCTTAAGTGTCAGATGAGGGCTTTGACCAGAAAGCATTGGAACAGGTCTCGCTGTACACAGGTTACATTGCCAAACAGGCACTTTGGCAGGGAGAGCATTCGGAGGCTCATGGAGGTAGAGGATAGAGGACACTACACTTCTTTTTCCACATAACTGTTTAACAAAGGATGTCTTGTGTTAGTGCCGACGTTTTAATCCCAATTGTACAACTCAAACCGCTGGTGTGTGGAAGATAAAATGCTTGGTTTTGAAAGATACACTGGAAAGTATTTTTAAAATCCTGGATATGAGGCTTTTTCTTTTTCCCCTTGGTCCCTTTATTATGGCTAACCAAAACCTGAAAAGCTTTGTTTTGTGTTGGGTTTTTTGGGGGCAGGTGATTATTTCTGTTTTTTACCTTAAAAATATCTGGAATATCAACTCTGGTGTTTCATGGATTTCCTGGAAGACTTCTGGGACATCTCAAGACATGTACATTGTGAATTCTCAAAGCTTAATTGAACTTTTGGGGGTGTTGAATCTTTAACAAAAGCATCTTTTCTCCCAAAACTTCATTTGGAGTTTAAATTAAATAGGCCTTAACAAAAAACAAACTAGAATTTTGGGCAGATGAACTAAAAGCCTTTTTCCTCTTGGTTGTTCAGCTTCCAGTTTCTTGGTTCTTATGATGTCATTGTTTCGCTACTTCTCTAGTAACAATAGAGCCTTCCAGGACAGGCAAGACCTAAATATCTTATGTTTTTTAAAAAAAACTTCTAGCTTAAAACAAAACCAAATGCAACCTTAGTCTTCTGTATCGACCTTAAAGTGGAAAGAAGGTACAAGTGCCTTGTTTTCCTTTGCAGGTCAATTTTGTGAGGAAAGGGAGAGAGTGGCACTGGAATTCTCTGAAAGTAGTTTCTTTCACAGGTCTCCTTACTCATACGCTCTCCCCCTTATGACAGTAGGTTTCAATGTATAATTGAGACAGTTCCATACAAACCAATGGTATAGTAATTGACAATTGGAGCATATAAACTGTAGAGGGGGAGATGCTTTTTGAAGCAAGGAGTGTGGGTTTAAATAAAATAGAACTTCTCATAAGGCCCTTGGAAATGCACACAAGGGCCTTGTGTCCAAAGTGTTGCTCTGTGGGAGTATTTCCACTTCCCATAGCACTGTAAATTGTTCTCTGGAGGAATGTTATTCCTGCTGAAAGAATAGTGAGATCTCTGTGGCATGTGATCAGAATATGACTATGTAAAGGTGGTCTGCAAATCAATCTGACAAAATGCCGTCAGGTGTTTGTGCTGAATGCCCTCATTCTCCATGCCCACTTTTTAGTTTCACTGGCTGTCCCCTTGCTCAGGTATCATGAGAGAGGGTGAATAAAAGCTCCCAACCTTCCTCTCTAGGTCACGCATTGTTTTGTTTACTTTTATTGTATCCTCCTATAGGGTAACAATCCTGGTCTTTGCAGTCTCTTCATCGGAGACTTTATTCAGGCCCCTAGTCAGTCTCATTACTCTTCTCTGCCCTCTCTAATTCTGCAGAATCCTTTGTAAGATACAATAATGCTATTTTCCTTATTATTCTTTATTCCATTACATAAAACACTGGGGTTTTTTAGCCATTGCTGCACATTGAGCTGTCTACAGTGATACCCAGTCCCTTTGCTGGGTTGATGTAGTTAATTTAGAACCTTTTAAGATGTATGAACAATTCATATTATTCTCTCCAGTGTGTGTGTATTGTATTTGTCAAAACTGAGTATGTGCTGACATAGAATCATAGAATCCTAGAATATCAGGGTTGGAAGGGACCCCAGAAGGTCATCTAGTCCAACCCCCTGCTCGAAGCAGTACCAATTCCCAGTTAAATCATCCCAGCCAGGGCTTTGTCAAGCCTGACCTTAAAAACCTCTAAGGAAGGAGATTCTACCACCTCCCTAGGTAACGCATTCCAGTGTTTCACCACCCTCTTAGTGAAAAAGTTTTTCCTAATATCCAATCTAAACCTCCCCCACTGCAACTTGAGACCATTACTCCTTGTTCTGTCATCTGCTACCATTGAGAACAGTCTAGAGCCATCCTCTTTGGAACCCCCTTTCAGGTAGTTGAAAGCAGCTATCAAATCCCCCCTCATTCTTCTCTTCTGCAGGCTAAACAATCCCAGCTCCCTCAGCCTCTCCTCATAACTCATGTGTTCCAGTCCCCTAATCATTTTTGTTGCCCTTCGCTGGACTCTCTCCAATTTATCCACATCCTTCTTGAAGTGTGGGGCCCAAAACTGGACACAGTACTCCAGATGAGGCCTCATCATTTTGTCCATTTGTCAAATTGATTTGCAGACCACCTTTACATCATTTTGTCCATTCACGTAACTATGCTGGGTACCTCTAAAGGTCCTAATGCTCCTTTGTTCTTGACCAAACTAAATAATTTTGTCATGTGCAAATTTTGCCACTTTGATGCTTGCCCCTTTTTTCCAGATAGTTAAATAATAAGTATATTAAACATTGGTATTCTACCTTGTGGCACCAGTGTTAACCTTTGTCAAGATGTAAACCGGACATTTATTCTTATTCTGTTTTCCTTTTTTTAGACAGTTTTTGACCCATAAACGATATTTTGCCTTTTTCATCATGACCATTTAGTTTCTTTAGTAGCTTTTTTGAGGAACTTTGTGAAAGGCCTTCTGAAAGTCTCAATGAATTGTTTGCCTCTCTCCACTTGTTTATTGACTGATAGATTAGTGAGACTTGATTTTCCTTTGCAAAAACTTTGCTGATTATACCCTGTCATAGTGTGCTCTTCCTAGTGTCGTATTCTATTTTTAAATGATCATTTAGACCAAATTACTAGGTACCAGAAGGAAGAAGTTCTGGCATATAATTCCCTACATGATCCTTAGTGCCTCTTTAAAATATAGGCACTACACTTGCTACTGTCCAGTATATGGAATTCTTGAGTTTTTGCTGTGATGGTTCCTTCTAAAGAAGCGGCAAATGCTGATTCTTAAAGATCTGTCAGCTGCCTTTAACACCATGGGATATAAGTCTTGCTGACACGTCTGTGGTTCCTAGTAGGAGCAGGTAGAGCTCCTCCTGAGTGGCTCTACTCGTTTATTCTGGTGGGTAGTTTTGGGCAGTTGCTTTTAAGGCTGTTTACTGCAAAGTACTGTAAAGTTACAGCTTGTTGCCCCTCTGGTATAGAAGTGTGCTGGGATGGTTATTGAAATATGGGTTGCAGTGCTTTAGTTTGAATATGATGCTTAGCTCTGTGTCCCCATTACTTCTGAACCTACTCGTGCAGTGGAACAAAGGACCCAAGGTCTGTATGAGATTGAAGCATGGAAGAGGGCTGGCCTTCTCAGGCTCAGTTTGGATAAGGCTGAGGTAAATGTTGATTTCATGTGTGGATGGGGGGGCAACCAGAAGAATTTGGCAAGGAATATATGCTGTTTGTTATGCGGGTACATGAAGGAGATGGTGTGGTTAACTTTTTTCAAAAGGGACAAAACGTTTATCACACTAGAGTCAGTTACCAATATGTATTTTCCTAATGGTGCTTTTTAACATAAACAATATCTGTAGTCACCACAGCAATGTTCTGCAGGAGGCGAGGGAGACAGCAGGGGTCTGGGCAAAGGGGCAGGGATAGTGGTCTGCACACTCCTCAGTGCCTGGGAGGTGTCCATGAGAGAATCTCTCTGTTAAGGTGTGGTCCATAATGTGCCAAAAGTTTGAGAACCCTTCTTGTCCTTCCCAAGTGTGAATCTTTTGCAGAACCCTTGCTAGAGTTAATTAGTATTGCTTCTGTCTGCCCACTGTGCTTTAGGGGTAGAACTCACCCATTTCTTTCTTTCAAACAGATATGAAGTTTGCAAGTCAAGCGAGGATGGTGCTGAGTGCATCACTCTTTCTGTATACTTCAGAGAAAAAAGAATAAGACAGTCCAGCACTTCTTCAGGGACTGTTCTTTGTGGGCAGCCACTACTAATCTCTGTGCCCAAACACAAGCTCACTCTGGATCACTTGTACAAGGTTGTCTTGGAGCAGATTGGGTAAGTACAGGCATGGTAGTGGGGATGTTCATACAAAATTCTAGTATTAGCTCATGCGGTTATACTGTAGTGGGTCTGTCTCAACCCCTCTGAGGTCAGGAAGCTGCCCAGTTTCTGGCCCAGAGCTCCACAGCTTTTCCCTGTGACCATGCTCCCTTTGATTTGCATGATTTCTGCAGTGGTTATTTCTTAATAACTAAGTTGTATGTAAACCCTTGTTCTCTGGCTGACAGGCCACCATTAGCCATTCAGAGTGAAGGGACTTGCATAATCTTTTTATGATAATTAAGGCAACTGTCTACTCCAATTGACTGCTATAATCCCTCTGCTCTGATTGGCTCCTCTGCTTGAATTTTCTAGTTGTTTTCTTTCAACAAAGATGTTGCCACAGTGTCTGCCTCCTTCAGCTGAAGCCAAAAAACTTCATGAAAGAGAAGGGTAAAAAAAAACAAAAATCAAAAGAAATGGGGCAGAGTCTGAAAGACCTACCCGCACCTTCCTTCTTCCACACACGCCCCCAGAGGAAAGAAAGAAAAGAAAATAACCGTGTGTGTGTGTATGTATACATGCAGAGGCCCCCCATTAAAATGTTCAGATATACTGGCAATCAGCATATGTAATAATGATATTCCCTTTACTGTCATTCAATTGCAGAGATAAAACTGTAAAGACTTTTGGGTAGGATTTTCAAAAACACTGTGTAAGCCTGAGTTTTCTCCTGTTGAAGCCAGGGCTGCTGTACATGGTGGTTTGTTTTGATTTGGTTCTGTGGACACTCAGGCTTGTTGTTCATTGTCTTTAATAGATGTACAGCAGTGGCTCTCAACCTTTCCAGATGACTGTACCCCTTTCAGGAGTCTGACTTGTCTTGTGTACTTCCAAGTTACACCTCACTTAAAAACTACTTGTTCATAAAATCAGACATAAAAATACAAAAGTATCACAGCACACTAGTACTGAAACATTGCTTACGTTCTCATTTTTACCATATAATTATCAAATAAATCAATTGGAATATAAATACTGTACTTACATTTCCATGTCTAGTATATAGAGCATTGTATACAAGTCATTGTCTGTGTGAAATCTTGTTTTGTACTGACTTTGCTTCTGCTTTTTATGTAGCCTGTTGTAAAACTAGGCAAATATCTAGATGAGTTGATGTATTCCCTGGAAGACTTGTGCGTACCCCCAGGGGTACACATACCCTTGGTTGAGAACCACTGATGTCGGGGACCCAGGCATTCTGGCATTGGGCACCCACATGAATGTCCTAACAAGAATACATTTTCTTTGTTTAGCCACTACATTAAATTCCCTCTGACAAAAGAATATTCTAGTGTATGCCTGGACAGTGGGATCTGCAATGGCTCCAGTGGTGGCTGCGAAGGTAAAATTTAATCATTTGGATTGGAGAAGCTTTGCTAGAAGGTCATTCAGACTACCTCTATCCGCTTTTAATTTTCTGCTTTATTGCATTATTGTTGTGGATTGCGGACTTTAATGGAATGTTTGGTTCTACACTGTGATTAAATCACATTATTGGAGAGGGCTTCTGATCTGCATGTGTGATAACAATGGCCCACAAAATCTCAAACTCCTCTGGTTACACAGTGCAGTATGTCAAGTTTGTGTATTTGAAGAACCAGGTGTAGTGCATTAGTCTTCTGCTACACTAGTAGTCTCTTGTCCCTGATCTCTATCAGACGTTCTAATGGCTCATTAAAGCAGGTGGCTGAGCAGCAGGAGGGAAAGGAAGGGGTCCTGTGAGGGCACCGTGGTGTAATCAAGTGAGAGAGTGCCCAGAGCCCAGCAGTCTAAAGCTACAGGGGCTCTCGCCTGGGCAGAGCCCTACAGCCTGTTGCACATTTACACTTCTGTGGACACGCTGCCACCAGAGGATCCTGCTGTGCTGCCATGAGAGTAATTGTGGGAATAGGGGATAGGGAAGAACTTAAAACAAGAGACATGCTGCCTTGCTGTAGAAAAGGGGAGCTACCTCCCTTGGACCTTCCCGTCTTCCTCTGCTGAAAGGACAGACCCCACTGAACCCCTGCCTCTGTTGGGACACTGCTGGAGCATACTGTCAGCTATGCTAACTGGCATGACGTGTAGCCCAGTGTCCACCTGGTGTTCTTCACAGGAACAAAATACCTGTTTTGTCCTTACCTTCAGGACCCTTCACAAATTAGCCCCTCTGTCCTCTTTAGTGCACTAATGATGCCGCTCTTGATCACGGCTTTCCCTCTTCTCCCACCAGCATCCATTGTTCTTTCTTCCATGCAGCTTCTCCCCAAAGAGCGGACTCATGGGGACTGATGTGGTCTGAATTTTCTGTCAGGCGGAGAATTAGCCCCAGCATTTTGAATGGATTGGATTTGAAAGGGGATGGGGCTGTGGAGGTTGCAATGACCCACCTGTGAGATTTTCAATTACCGGCAACTTTCAAATCTAGATTGGATGTTTTTCTAAAGATCTGCCCTAGTTCAAACAGGAATTAATTCAGGGAAGTCCCTGTGCCTGTGTAATAGAATCATAGAATATCAGGGTTGGAAGGGACCCCTGAAGGTCATCTAGTCTAACCCCCTGCTCGAAGCAGGACCAATTCCCAGTTAAATCAGGAGGTAAGATTATGTGTTCACAATGGTCCCCTTTAGAGTCCAGGAATCTGAGATGGTAAAACCCAGGTTGTATTACCTAGATCCCTCAATAGGAAAAAAACGCCTTTCAGGTGCAACTGATTAGCAAATGCAAATTTCTTCTTTAAAGTGTGAATCTACTGTTTTTAGTTGGTTTGTTGTAAAGCAGCTTCTGCCACATCTTCACTGGCATTTGTGTGTCATGTAAGCAGAGTGTGCCTCTCCTAACGAGCTCACACAGCATGGTTCTCGGTGAGGTAATTGTGTCTCTATAAAGGCTACAGAGCATGTAATATTGTACTTGTTGTTTTTAATTCTCACCAGTTGAAGAGATGGAACATCAGGATGGAGATGAGGAGGGCAGGGAAAAAGCCTCAGAAACAGATTCCTGCCAGTCAGAGGGTTGTGCAAATGATTTGCTGGGGAAGGAAGGGCAGCATCACAAGAAGCATCTGTTCACCTTTAGCCTTGTGAACTCCTATGGGACCTCTGAGATAAACTCAATTACGACGGAGGGGAAACTTCTAAAACTGAATTGTAGGTATCCTCTGTAACTCTTAGCTCTCCCTTCAGTAGTATGCTGACAGCAACCCTGACTCGTTGTTCTGTCCTGCAGCCTATGCCACCCTTGCTATTGACTTGGATCCAGACACCCGGAAGCTGCTGTTTGATGAACAAGAGTCACAGGTCAGTAGTTTGCTTCTTCAAAGGTTAATGATGTGATCTCTAGCTGGAGTTAAGCAAATGCAGAGATGCTGATACAGAATGCAAGAGCAGCCCCCTCCTAGGAATCCGAGTCCAGTATGGAAGAGGAAAATTTATCCATTTGCCTGAAAACTTCTAATAATAAGGTCTACAGATCCATTCCAGTGGGCCTTCAGCCTGCTTCCTCAGGAGGCAGAACCAGAGCTATCAGTCCCTGGCAGTGGGATTTGCCCCTGCCCTGAAAACCTAGCCAGTTTGAGAACTTGCACAGCAAAAGATAGTTTGTCTGGTCAGTAGACTAGTTCAGAATTCACTTCCGGAACACTTGAAAGATATTACAGTTATGTTCTGCAGAGCTTAACAGGAACTTGAACATTTCTTATTGTCTTAAATCCTGAATTGGGGTCCCAGTTTGTAACTGAGAATGATCTGCTCTGTGTCTGGTCTGGATCTGTGGACCTTACTGCTGAGAGAAAGGAAACTTTCAGGTAAGCATGGGGAAATGTTTCTACTTTCTCATGCTAGGGTCTGCAGACCTCTTAAAGTGAGATTTTGATTGCAGTGTGCATGTCGGGAGGGAGAAAACTGACACACACCTACCCTCATTTACAACCGACAGGCATGTACGTATGCAGTCACATGCTGCCGTTGCAGATTAACCACATTTAGGATCCAAGAGTATCCAGGGAGGCAATAGAGGTAAACTCCAGTTCTTCAAGTGATTGCAAATACCCATTCCACAGTAGGTGTTTGTGCGCTCCAGTGTATAGGTGTAGGAGAGTTTCAGCTGTTAGTGTTACCCGTTGGGGCAGCCTGAGCACCCACACCATGCAGGCATAAAGGGATGAGCTGCCCCGACCCCCTTCAGTTCCTTCCTACCCCCTGTGACACATTTTTGGAGCTCCCTGGCCTTGCTTCTGCAAGTCTCTACTCCATACCTGTAAATAGTACCCGTCTATAGTCAGTACAGAAAATAATTGTTTTTGTTACTTTGTGTGGTTATGGCACCCAGTTTGGGTACTGGCCCCACTACTGAAGATATGCCTTGCTCTTCAGGCTTCAAGCCCTGACACTCTAGCAGCAAGGCAATGCCTAATAATGACTCTCACCCCAGCTGCCTTAAGTTCTTGGGGGAGGCTCATGTGAGTGATAGGTGTGGCATTTGTAAGGCCATTAAGCCACATTCTAAAAAAAGATAGGGCAGCCAGATTAAAATATCTCCTGATGGAACTGGCACGGTGTCCTCCATCTGAGCCATCTGCCTCAGTCCAGGTACCGAGTACCTTGGTGTCGGTCAAGAGCAGCTCACCACTGGGCAACCGGTACCAAGAGATGGATCAGCATAGTTAGTAACAGAGGCAACAGAAATTGGAGTTGATACTAGGTGTGTCGACAGAAGAACTCATCCTCTTTACGTCTGAAGACTTGGGAGGGCACTCCAAGAGGAAGCACTCATCAGAGCATTCCTCTAAACAGGGGATTTTGTTGTCTTCAAAGCCCAGCGCAGGCCTGTTGAGACTGACTCCTGAAGCACGTTAGTCGGCATCTCCTTGCACCACAGTGTGTCTTCCTGTTACTGTCTACCCCTAAGGCATTTGAGGCTACGAGAGGGTTGTTAAACCTCTGTGTTGCCGTCACCAGCAGTTCAAAAGCCTCTCCCTGCCCCCAAGATACTGCTTCGAGTGCCTTCGCCCCTGCACCAAGCAGCTCCATCAGATTGTGCCATCAGGGTACCAGTTAGGGCTGGACCATCCAAGGAAAAGCCACAGATGGTCTCCCCAGCTCCCCTTTCTTCAGATTCTGAGCCTTCTTCACTGCTACCAATGGGTATGGCTGTGACCACAAGAAGAGGTTTCTTCCTCATCAGACTCTGAAGTGGGATCCTATGTATCCTAGCTGGTCTCATTAGGAGGGATGTGTTGCTGCCCAGCGTGGTTTCTGCCTCAGTACCAGCAGGATGCTTATAGAAGAGACCTCAGGACTAAGCATAGTTGGGAACTGGGTCCTTACCGGTGGACCTTTTGGAACCTGTGGGGCTTCCTGCCCAATCAGTAGCATCCCTGCAGCCACCTCAGCTGGCTTCATCTACTGGCGTCAGGAGCATCAATACCCCTGTGGCATATTGGGGTGCAGTCCAGACCAGGGAGTGGCTGTGTCACGCCTGCTCTGTAACCTGGAGTGCCTTTGCAATGCCTTGCTGTAGCCTCCAACATGGACTGCTTTCAAACAGCCACCAGTCTGTTGGTCACTATCAGATGCTTGTGTGAACTGCAGCCTGCCAGCCTCTCAGCATCTTTGATTATTACTGCAGGGTAACCCCAACACACTCCCAATCCCAAACTTTCCCCCAGACATGTATATTCCACAGTGTCCAGCCCTCTCCCACACAGTCCAGAAATACTGTTTGTTATTCCCTTAAGGGTATAACGTACACCAGCTTATCTGATAAATGAAGTTACCCAGACACTTTACATCGTGCATTAGATGAAACAATAAAACAAATTTATTAACAGATTTCAGAGTAACAGCCGTGTTAGTCTGTATTCACAAAAAGAAAAGGAGTACTTGTGGCACCTTAGAGACTAACCAATTTATTTGAGCATAAGCTTTCGTGAGCTACAGCTCACTTCATCGAATGCATACTGTGGAAAGTGTAGAAGATCTTTTTATACACACAAAGCATGAAAAAATACCTCCCCCCACCCCACTCTCCTGCTGGTAATAGCTTATCTAAAGTGATCACTCTCCTTACAATGTGTATGATAATCAAGGTGGGCCATTTCCAGCACAAATCCAGGGTTTAACAAGAACGTCTGGGGTGGGGGGAGGAAGGGTAGGAAAAAACAAGGGGAAATAGGTTACCTTGCATAATGACTTAGCCACTCCCAGTCTCTATTTGCAGATGAATTCCAATTCAGCAGTCTCTCGCTGGAGTCTGGATTTGAAGTTTTTTTGTTGTAATATCGCAACTTTCATGTCTGTAATCGCGTGACCAGAGAGATTGAAATGTTCTCCGACTGGTTTATGAACGTTATAATTCTTGACATCTGATTTGTGTCCATTTATTCTTTTATGTAGAGACTGTCCAGTTTGACCAATGTGCATGGCAGAGGGGCATTGCTGGCACATGATGGCATCTATCACATTGGTGGATGTGCAGGTGAACGAGCCTCTGATAGTGTGGCTGATGTTATTAGGCCCTGTGATGGTGTCCCCTGAATAGATATGTGGGCACAGTTGGCAGCGAGCTTTGTTGCAAGGATAGGTTCCTGGGTTAGTGGTTCTGTTGTGTGGTATGTGGTTGCTGGTGAGTATTTGCTTCAGGTTGGGGGCTGTCTATAGGCAAGGACTGGCCTGTCTCCCAAGATTTGTGAGTGTGTTGGGTCATCCTTCAGGGTAGGTTGTAGATCCTTAATAATGCGTTGGAGGGGTTTTAGTTGGGGGCTGAAGGTGACGGCTAGTGGCGTTCTGTTATTTTCTTTGTTAGGCCTGTCCTGTAGTAGGTGACTTCTGGGAACTCTTCTGGCTCTATCAATCTGTTTCTTCACTTCCGCAGGTGGGTACTGTAGTTGTAAGAATGCTTGATAGAGATCTTGTATATGTTTGTCTCTGTCTGAGGGGTTGGAGCAAATGCGGTTGTATCGCAGAGCTTGGCTATAGACGATGGATCAGGAAGTGTGGTCAGGGTGAAAGCTGGAGGCATGTAGGTAGGAATAGCGGTCAGTAGGTTTCCGGTATAGGGTGATGTTTATGTGACCATCGTTTATTAGCACTGTAGTGTCCAGGAAGTGGATCTCTTATGTGGACTGGACCAGGCTGAGGTTGATGGTGGGATGGAAATTGTTGAAATCATGGTGGAATTCCTCAAGGGCTTCTTTTCCATGCGTCCAGATGATGAAGATGTCTAGAGCAAGTAGAGTAGGGGGCGTTAGGGGACGGAGAGCTGAGGAAGCGTTGTTCTAAGTCAGCCATAAAAATGTTGGCATACTGTGGGGCCATGCGGGTACCCATAGCAGTGCCACTGATTTGAAGGTATACATTGTCCCCAAATGTAAAATAGTTATGGGTAAGGGCAAAGTCACAAAGTTCAGTCACCAGGTTAGCCGTGACATTATTGGGGATAGTGTTCTTGACAGCTTGTAGTCCATCTTTGTGTGGAATGTTGGTGTAGAGGGCTTCTACATCCATAGTGGCTAGGATGGTGTTATCAGGAATGTCACCGATGGATTGTAGTTTCCTCAGGAAGTCAGTGGTGTCTCGCAGGTACCTGGGAGTGCTGGTAGCGTAGGGCCTGAGGAGGGAGTCTACATAGCCAGACAATCCTGCTGTCAGGATGCCAATGCCTGAGATGATGGGGCGCCCAGGATTTCCAGGTTTATGGATCTTGGGTAGCAGATAGAATATCACAGGTCGTGGTTCCAGGGGTGTGTCTGTGCGGATTTGATCTTGTGCTTTTTCAGGGAGTTTCTTGAGCAAATGCTGTAGTTGCTTTTGGTAACTCTCAGTGGGATCAGAGTGTAATGGCTTGTAGAAAGTGGTGTTGGAGAGCTGCCTAGCAGCCTCTTGTTCATATTCCGACCTATTCATGATGACAACAGCACCTTCTTTGTCAGCCTTTTTGATTATGATGTTAGAGTTGTTTCTGAGGCTGTGGATGGCATTGTGTTCTGCATGGCTGAGGTTATGGGGCAAGTGATGCTGCTTTTCAGCCCATGCTGAACAGACGTTCTTGTTAAACCCCGGATTTGTGCTGGAAATGGCCCACCTTGATTATCATACACATTGTAAGGAGAGTGGTCACTTTAGATAAGCTATTACCAACAGGAGAGTGGGGTGGGGGGAGGTATTTTTTCATGCTTTGTGTGTATAAAAAGATCTTCTACACTTTCCACAGTATGCATCTGATGAAGTGAGCTGTAGCTCACGAAAGCTTATGCTCAGATAAATTGCTTAGTCTCTAAGGTGCCACAAGTACTCCTTTTCTTTTTATTAACAGAGAGATTTTAAGTGAGTACAAGTAATGAGGCATAAAAGTCAGAAATGGTTACCAAAAAAATAAAGATAAGAACACTTTCTAGTGCTTACTTAAACTCTATTAGATTCTAAGCAAAGTTTCTCATCACATGGTTCCAGCTCCATTACTGACCAAACTCTTTAGGTCAGGCTCCCTTCCCTCAATGTCCAGTGGCTGTTTTCCTTTGTCGTCTTCAGTGCAATGCCAGAGACAGATGGGGACAAAGAGGGGTGTCTTTGGTTTTCCCCATATATTTCCTCTTTGAAAAGTACAGTATTTCCAGCTGAGAACCAGGAGACTGGCAGTCTGCTGGAGGAAGGGACACCAGGCTTTCTCTTTGCCAAGATGCAAATCTTTTTCCCTGCCCTGCTTTCTGACCAAAGAATGACCACTTTGTAGTTAGTGGCCCATCCTCTTAGTTGACAACTGGCTGGAGTGTCAGCTTGCCCTTGGTCTTTGAGACACTGGTTTAACTACTCCCCTGACCTACCTGGTAAACATACTTCAATCATGATTTCAGCTTATGTTCATAACTTAACCTCTAATGTTGCTATATGCACTTTACCATGATATTTTATGGTATCACACTTTCTTTACGAAGTGTGGTATACCAAGTATGGTATCACACTTTAGCAAGCTGGCTGTATTTTACAACTTTACCAAGCTGGCTTTATCTTAAAGAAGCCTTATTGAGGGCGCAGGAACAAACCGTCCTGATGTGCAGAAAAAATAGCAAATATGGCAGGCGGCCAGCTTGGCTTAACAGTGAAATCTTCGGTGAGCTTAAACACAAAAAGGAAGCTTACAAGAAGTGGAAGCTTGGAGAGATGACTAGGGAGGAGTATAAAAATATTGCTCGAGCATGCAGGGGTGTCATCAGGAAAGCCAAAACACAACTGGAGTTGCAACTAGCAAGGGATGTGAAGGGTAAGAAGAAGGGTTTCTACAGGTATGTTAGCAACACGAAAAAGGTCAAGAAAAGTGTGGGACTCTTAATGAATGGGGGAAAGCAGCGTAGTGACAGATGATGTGGAAAAAACTGAAGTAGTCATTGCTTTTTTTGCCCCGATCTTCACAGACAAGGTCAGCTCCCACACTGCTGTCCTGGGCAAAACAGCATGGGGAGGAGGTGCGAGTAGCCCTCAGTGGTGAAAGAACAGGTTAAGGACTATTTAGAAAAGCTGGACCTGCACAAGTCCATGGGTCCAGATCTAATGCATCCGAAGTGCTGAGGGAATTGGCTGATGTGATTGTAGAGCCATTGGCCATTATCTTTGAAAACTCGTGGCAATTGGGGGAAGTCCCAGACGATGGGAAAAAAGCAAATATAGTGCCCATCTTTTTAAAAAAGGGAAGAAGGAGAACCCGGGGAACTTCAGACTGGTCAGCCTCACCTCAGTCCCCAGCAAAATCATGGAGCAGGTCCTCAAGGAAACCATTTTGAAGCACTTGGAGGAGAGGAAGGTGATCAGGAACAGTCAGCATAGATTCACCAAGGGCAGTCATGCCTGACCAACCTGATTGCCTTCTATGGTGAGATAACTGGCTCTGTGGATATGGGGAAAGCAGTGGACGTGATATAACTTGACTTTAGCTATGCTTTTGATACAGTCTCCACAGTATTCTTGCCAGTAAGTTAAAAAAGTATGGATTGGATGAATGGACTATAAGGTGGAAAGAAAGCTGGCTAGATTCTCGGGCTCAACAGGTAATGATAGACTGCTTGATGTCTAGTTGGCAGCCGGTATCAAGCAGAGTACCCCTGGGGCCGGTTTTGTTCAGCATCTTTATTAATGATCTGGATGATGGGATGGATTACACCCTCAGCAAGTTCGCAGATGACACTAAGCTGGGGGGAGAGATAGATACGCTGGAGGGTAGGGATAGGGTCCAGAGTGACCTAGACAAATTGGAGGATTGGGCCAAAACAAATCTGATGAGGTTCAACAAGGACAAGTGAGAGTCATGCACTTAGGACGGAAGAATCCCATGCACTGCTACAGACGGGGACCGACTGGCTAAGCAGCAGTTCTGCAGAAAAGGACCTGGGGATTACAGTGGCTGAGAAGCTGGATATGAGTCAGCAGTGTGCCCTTGTTGCCAAGAAGGCTAATGGCATATTGGGCTGCATTAGTAGGAGCATTGCCAGCAGATTGAGGGAAGTGATTACTCCCCTCTATTCGGCACTGGTGAGGCACACCTGGAGTATTGTGTCCAGTTTTGGGACCCCCACTACAGAAAGGATGTGGACAAATTGGAGAGAGTCCAGCGGAGGGCAGCGAAAATTATCAGGGGGCTGGGGCACATGACTTATAAGGAGAGGCTGAGGGAACTGGGCTTGTTTAGTCTGCAGAAGAGAAGAGTGAGGGGGGATTTGATAGCAGCCTTCAACTACCTGAAGGGGGGTTCCAAAGAGGATGGAGCTCGGCTGTTCTAAGTGCTGGCAGATGACAGAACAAGGAGCAATGGTCTCAAGTTGCAGTGGGGGCAGTCTAGGTTGGATATTAGGAAACACTATTTCACTAGGAGGGTGGTGAAGCACTGGAATGGGTTACCTGGGGGGAGGGGTGGGGTGGAATCTCCATCCTTCGAGGTTTTTAAGGCCCAGCTTGACAAAGCCCTGTCTGGGATGATTTAGTTGGTGTTGGTCCTGCTTTGAGCAGGGGGTTGGATTAGATGACCTCCTGAGGCCTCTTCCAACCCTAATCTTCCATGATTCTATGATATCGATCAGCAAGTTATAAGTTTTCAAATGATGAACTTACTTTGTACAAAGATTATTACAGGAGGGTGTGAACACAGGAGTGTATTCTATCACACCAATCAATAGCTTCCCTGTAGCCACCTCAGCTGGTTCCATCTACTGGGCATCAAGAACTTTGAACATTGATTGAATAGATTTCCAAGAGAGTCCGCACCTCCATTTGAAAATTTGTAGGGGTCCACAAATGAAGACTATTGAAAACCATTGCTCTGGCAGACCTTGGCTTCCCTGCTCTGACTGCAAAGAGAGTGGAGTACCATGTCCCCTCCCTGGGGTTCAAGAATCTAAATAACCATCCCCCTCCAGGCTCCCTTTAGTAGTACCAGCCACTGAAAAAGAAAGATGGGGCGCCAGGCACCAACCCTAAAAAGGAGAGGACAAGAAGCTGGACTTATTTGCATGGAAGCTTTATTCCAGAGGTGGATTATAGATTTGTATTGCAAACCAGAAAGCTTTGCTGGGGTGTTAAAATTTCACCCTTTGGGACACTGTTCTGAAGCTCAATGACAAGCTCCCAGATGAGAGGAAACTGGAATTCCAGTCCTTAGTAAAGGAGGGCAAGTTGGTCACCAGAACGGCTCTGCTGGCGGGTGTTGATACAGCAGATTCTGCAGCTTGGCCTCTATCACGATGAGGCGCTTGTCCTGATTACACTCTTCTGGCTTCTCCCCAGAAGTGCAACAGACAGTTCAGGAAAGACAGACGAAACTCTCCATAGTCTCAAATACAAATCCCTGGGCATTTACACCCCAGCTCTGAAGTGGAATGTATTCTGCCCTCATCAGTCTCAGTGTTTTCAGTGGTTTGCTCCTCAAACCCAAGACCTGCCAAGGAGAAGGAGCAGAGGTTACAAACAACGATCATTGCTGCCCTCTGCTTCTGCAGCCGCTTGTTCATCAAAGGAGGCAGCATCTTCCAAGAGCTTTTTGACTGGAAGGTCGAGAGCAGAATATCAGTTCTGAGTGTCATCTTTTTCAGTTTTTGCAAACTGCCTGTCCAATTCCTTCTTGCTTGGCCCCACATCACAACAGATCAGTGGGTTCTAAGCATGGTGGAACTGGGATACATGATCCATTTTATTTCTACCCCTCTGACAAGACAGTATTACTGCAAGAGATACAATCACCTCTCTCCTTGTAGTAGCTATAGTGGAGGTCCTTCCTTTATTCAGGAGAAAAGGGGTTTTACTCCCAATACTTCCTGAGCCTGTAAGCAAAATGGGATCTCCAGGCCTATTTTAGATGTAAGGCGGTTAAACAAATTCCTGAAAAAGGCAAAATTCCAGACGGTCATTCTAACGTACACTCTTCCTCCACTGGAGCTGGGGGACTGGTATGCTGCTCTCGACTTAAAGGATGCCCAATTTCCAATGGAAATTCATCAGAGCCACAGAAAGTTTCTGAGATACACTGTCAGTGGCCGCCATTATCAGTTCTCAGTTCTCCCCTTCGATCTCTTGGCTGCCCCATGTGTTCTTACAAAGTGCTTGAGGAAGTAGCAACATTTCTTCAGAAGGTAGTTGTGCAGGTAAGGGAATACATGGAGCCCTGGCAGATAAGAGGTCGAGCCAGGTCACAGGTGGTGCCTATCATTTGCATAATCCAATGCACCTTCAACACACTAGACCTCCTGATCAACTCAGACAAGTCAGTCCTGTCTCCAGTCCAGAAAGTAGAATTATTGGAGAGGTCCTGGCTTTACCACCACAGGCAAGGCTTCTCACAATGTGAAGCCTCATTCTGGGCTGAAGGCTTATCCTTTACCATGGGGAGAAGTTGTTTAAGGCTTCTGGGGCATGTGGCAGCGTGCACTTACACAATGCAGTACACCAGACTGTTTCTCAGATGCCCTCAGGGCTGGGTAGCAGAGATGTACATAAGAATGGCCATACTGGGTCAGACCAAAGGTCCATCCAGCACAGTATCCTGTCTGCCGACAGTGGCCAATGCCAGGTGCCCCAGAGGGAGTGAACATAACAGATAATGATGAAGTGATCTCTCTCCTGCCATCCATCTCCACTCTCTGACAAACAGAGGCTAGGGACACTATTCCTTACTCATCCTGGCTAATAGCCATTAATGGACTTAACCTCCATGAATTTATCTAGTTCTCTTTTAAATCCTGTTATAGTCCTAGCCTTCACAACCTCCTCAGGCAAGGAGTTCCACAGGTCTCCCCTATTCTTGCTTCTATTCAGCATGTGCTGGACTATCTTTTGTAAATTAAATATCAGTGATAGGCA
Source organism: Lepidochelys olivacea (assembly GCF_965140295.1). NCBI lineage: Eukaryota > Metazoa > Chordata > Testudines > Cheloniidae > Lepidochelys > Lepidochelys olivacea. The sequence goes on from NC_140417.1 coordinate 52,180,147, forward strand.
GTTTGCCAGGTGTACCCTGTTCAATTTCCTATATTGGCTTTTCACCCCTGAGGCCATACGATTTTTAAAGGATTTAGACAGATTGTTTCTACATGTACAGAGTCCTATTTCACCATGGCGCCTGAATTCAGTCTTAAAAAAGCTGGTGGGTCCCTCCTTCAAACCGCTAGTGATTTGCCCCCTGTTGTACTTTTCATTTTTAGTAGCCATACATTGGCCAGGAGAGTAGGGGAGCTGAGGGCGTTAATATCAGATCCTTCCTGTATTTTTTTATGTGGCTAATGTCTGCCTTTGTCCCCATCCAAATTTTCATATGAAAGTGGTCTCCACTTTTCATATTAACCAAGCAATTTTCTTGCTGACTTTCCCAAAGCCTCACAATAATAAGGGAGAGGAGAGACTGCACATTCTAGACGTTAGAAGAGCATTAGCATTTTATCTGGAATGGGCTAAATCTTTCAGGTATTCATTTCAATTGTTTGTTGCATTTGTGAACAGAATGAAGGGCAGTCAGGTTTCCACGCAAAGGGTTTCGTCATGGATACCAGTTGTATTCACCTGGGTTACCAGTTGGCTAATATGAAGCCACCAGAGAGAGTATTGGGTCATTCAACTAGATTCCCAAGCATCCTCTGTGGCATTTTTGGCTCACATGCCCATATTAGACATTTGCAAAGCAACAACCTGATCGTCATGTCACTTGTTTGCCTCTCACTGTGCAATCTGTCAACACTCTAGAGATGTTACATTTGAACAAGTTGTCCTCCAATCCCTGTTTAAATAGACTCAACACCCACCTCCAGATGGGACAGCTTGTGAGTCACCAGCAGTGGAATGGACATGTGCAATCACTTGGAAAAAAAAACCAAACAGTTACTAAACTTACCGTAGTTGTGGTAATTTTCGCGACAGCATTGCACTGGCATTCATGTTTGAATTATCTGTGATGATCCTTTAATGCTTTTCAGTCACTGCTTTCCAGAATACAGTCTCCCATGGTCTGTGTGACGGGTTCAGTCAGAGACCCCCTTGGGACTGTCACCTGATGTGCTGGAATTACCTCTGAGCCCGTCTTCCCTGCCAGCTTGGGATTCCAGAACCCTGCCTTGTTGAGCCAGACATGCTAGCCTGCTGCAACACAGACCCAGGTCTGGTCCACGCTCCCAAAGTTGCAGACTTTAACCAAAAACTACTCAGCAGGTTTCCGATCTCCAGTACCTAGCTCCCAATGGGATCCAAACCCCAAATAAATCCGTTTTACTCTGTATAAAGCTTTGACAGGGTAAACACATAATCTAGAACACTGATAGAGAGATATGCACAGCTGTTTGCTCCCCCAGGTATTAATCACTTATTCTGGGTTAATTAATAAACAAAAGTGATTTTATTGAGAATAAAAAGTAGAATTTAAGTGGTTTCAAGCAATAACAGACAGAATAAAGCAAAAACATGCAAGTCTAAGACTAATACATTAAGAAAGTGAATACAGGTAAAATCTCACCCTCAGAGATGTTCCAATAAGCTTCTTTCACAGACTAGACTCTTTCCTAGTCTGGGCCCAATCCATTCCCCTGGTACAGTCCTTGTTAGTTCCAGCAGACATCATAGGTAGAAACTAAGGGTGTTCTTAAGACTGGTATCCCCCTTTGTTCTGTTCCACCCCCTTTTATATCTTTGGCACAAGGCAGGAATCTTTTGTGTCTCTGAGTCCCCACCCCTCCTTCTAAATGGAAAAGGACCAGGTTTAAGATGGATTCCAGTATCAGGTGATATGTTCACATGTCCTGTGAAACCCCAGCCTCCATTCTTGCAGGCCTGGCCCGCATGCACCCAGGAAGGTGTGCAAGTAAACAGATCATTTACAACCAATTGTCATAGTAAATGGGAGCCATCAAGCTTCCAAACCACCGTTAATGGCCCACACTTCGCATAATTACAATAGGACTTCAGAGTTATACTTCATATTTCTATCTTCAGATATATATGATACATGCATACAAATAGGAGGAATATATTCAGTAGATTATAAACTTTGTAATGATACCTTAAAAGAGACCTTTTGCATAAAGCATATTCCAGTTACATCATATTCACACTTATAAGCATATGAAGTGCAACGTCACACTCAGTGTGTGGTCTGTGTATCCTTATCTATAGCTGTGGGTTACTTTAACCAATTACCTACCCAAAGTGAGGTTTACACCTACTTTAATATGTGAGAATTCAGCCCCCAAGGTCAACTATAGGAGCAATAGAAGTGGGACTTTATGGTGTAGAGCAGAGACTACATAGTGCTGTGTCTATAGTAATTACTATTACTAATCAACCAAACAACAATACGTGCTGCAGTCTGGTGAAGGAGAGAGAGACCAACACAGAACTCACAGTATTTGCATTATTCACACCATTCCTTGTGGGAAAACCCAAAGTATTAGTCATCATTCTCATCATCATCCTTACCACCAGTGGTCATCATCCTGGTGTCTCCCCCTGCAAGGCATGCAGACTGGGATACAGCTTGGATAATGGGTTAACGGCAACACCCACTGAAATTCATATTTATTTATGAAGGTTTTAACTCCTTTTCCCTATTTGAACTTCCACAGCCCTCTACTTTTCAGGTGCTCTGTTTTTCATAGGCTAACTTGTTAGTGTAAGGGGAACTCACATTTACCTCACCTTATCAACATAGTAACAGGCAGTTATCTGAAGGAAGTCTCTAATATTTCACCCTGCCTCCCAAACATAGATGTAGGCTCAGCAGGTTTTATTATGAACTTACTTATGCTAACTTATCTTTATAGTGTAGTTAACTTATCCTGAGGTCTAAAATAAGCTGTAGGACTAAGTCCTAGGACTTGGCAAAGCTAAATGTCTTAAAGGCCTGAGGCCTGTAGGCCCTACGTTACAACATTAACATTCACCTTTATAGCCTAAATACACCTGATACCTTTTTTACTTGGCTATACCTGTCTTTGTTCCTAAACATGTGCCTTTGCATTTTGCTGTATTAAAGCGTGTATTGTTGGATTCCACCTGACTCACCAGGAGTTCTGAACACTTTATATGTGACTTCTCCTCATGGTTTACCACTCCACCAATTTTTGTATCATGTGCTTACTTTATCAGCAGTGATTTTACTCTCACTCTTGATAAAAATACTAAATAACACTGAGTCAAGTACCAATCTCTGCATAACCCTACTAGAAACACCCCCAGTAATTAATTCCTTATTAACAGCACACTTTGAGATCTGTCAGACAGATTGTAATCCATTTAACACAGGCCATATTGATTTTGTATAACTTTAGTTTTTTATTCTGAATGTCATGCAATGTACGTTGAACTCCTTACAAAATCTGAGTATACTAGGTCAGCACAGTTATCTTTTTCAGCCAGACTTGGAATCTTGTCAAAGAGCAATATCAAGTTTAATAATACCTATTGTCCAGGAGATCATGTTGATTGGTATTCATTTATATTTCTGTTCTTTAACTCAGGATCAGGATCAGTGTCAGGTTAACTGACCTAGAGTTACCCACATCATTTCAGCTATCCTTTTTAAATACCGGCAAAATGGGTTTCTTCTAACCCTCTGGAACTTCCTCAGGTTTCCAAAATTTGTTAAACATTAATAACCAAGCTCCTCTCCCAACCCCTTTACAATTTTTCTGTACAAGTTATCCAGAGAAAATGTTTAACTTTAATAGTAGATATGTTTAGCATTCTCCTTAGCAACTGTCATATGATATTGATATATTGTTCAAACTGGATCCAAATACAGAAAAGAAATATTTATTAAACTCATCTTTTTCTGCTTCATTGACAATATCACCCCTAATAATGGATCTAGAGTGCTAGACCATTGCTAGAATTGCTTTTGTTCCTGATACATTAATAAATGCCTTAACCATACTGGCTATAGATATTTTGTTGATATACCTTTTGGTTCAGTTATTAATTGATTGTATTTCTTAACTTCTTATTTATATAATTGCTATTCAGCTCCTTTCCCCCATCTATGTAATGATTTTTAGTTTTAGTTTTATTGCTGCTTTCATGTTACTCTTAACCAAGATGAGGCAGGTGAGGTACTTTCTTTTATTGGACTAATATTATCTCACCCTCCTTGTCTCTCTAATATCTTGGGATCAACAAGCCTACAACAACAGTCTTAACCAAGATGACTTGTTAATCAAACAGCCTTTTCTCTGATAGGGAATTGTAACTTTTTGGGAAGCAAGTGAAATGTTCTTAAACAACCTCCAACTTTCATTCATGATTCTCTATTTAAATTTTTCCTCCCAGTCAATTCAGCAAATTAATTTTGGCTTTGAGAAATTCGCCACTGGAAAGCTGCATATATGTATGTAACTAGTTGAGTGTATTCTGTTTGCTCAACACAGATGTAACCAACTCTCAATCACTTATGCCTGGACAGCCACTACTTTTTAGGTCAGTGATCAAATTCTTTCTGTCAGAATGAGATTTCCTATAGAGTCACACTCTGGGAGCAATAATTCCTGTGTTACAAATGTTAGAAACTCCAAAGATGTTTCACCAGTGTATGTCCCCTGCTGTAATGCAGTATTTTTTTTCCTACAGTTAATAAATGCACATCCTTTTCTCTGGACTTATCTGAGGGTCTGTAATAGACTGCCATCAGTAACCAGTCTGGTTAATAGATTTTAAGATCAGAGTGGACAATTATGATAATCCAATATGACCTGCATTACACAAGCTATAAAATTGTACTTATTTGTTTCCCCCTTTTTTGTCTTTTGTTGTACAATAAGATTGTTAGCTGTTTGGAGCAGGGACTGTCTTTTCCTTCTCTGTCTATGAACATCTGACAAAATTCCTTTTGCTTTAAGCCTAACTTCAGCAGTAACCACCCTTGTGCAAGAAACTGCCTTTATTTATTGCCACTGTAGAATGCTCTGCACAGCTGTGAGCAATAGAAATTGTGGGTGTTGATGTAGGTGGTGTGGGTGGAAAGAAAGAGGCTGGCTGCCTACATCCAGGAAAGGATGGCTCATCAAACAGTCATCACTGGAGCAAGAGAGGAACGCGGTGGGTTCATTTTGAAGATAAGAAAGAAATGGCAGGGACCTGTTTTGGAATGGGACACAGATAACCTGTATGAGGGCATGGGAAGGTGGTTCCAGATGCCTAGGATGAGCATATTCATTTTCATACATCTTTTTGGGTAGGCATTTGAAAAGGATGCAAGTATGTTGCAGTCACAGAAGAAGAAAACTACTGTAGCTCTTAAAGACTGTATAGAACTCTTTACTACAATGGAAACGCTTGGTGAACATGACCCTTGGTAAGTTTACCACCCAGCTGCTTGGCAGCCATCTTACTTGGACTGTCTTTATATATACTATAAAATAACAATATTGTTTGGGTAAAGATTTCCCCCAACTGCTCTTTCTGTGCACCTTAGTTTCCTACCCCTGTTCTCACAGCCACAGCTTTGCCACTGCACCTCCGTCCTCAGCAGCAAGAGAGGGAATGTTACCTTAACAAAAAAAAAACAACCCAATTAGCCTTTAGAAAGCTGCTGTAGTTATTATCCTTAGGCTCTGTGTAGTTCTGCCACCTCAAACTTGACCTTCAGCACCTCATGCTGTTGTAGTCCTAACACCCAACCCTGTATGGTTCTCTCACTCTACCTCATTTCTTACCAGGTGGAAGCAGGCTGGACTGGTGCTCTCTAACACAATACTACCTTTGTTCTAGTGCTCCAGTAAAATTGACAAAACGTCTTACCTTCAGAAACTCGGAAATGTAGTCACTTTCACTCTGCCACTTGGGCAGGGTGGAGCAGAGGGGAGGATTGGAAAGGAAGCAAAAAAGGACAGAAGACAAGACAGGAAGAGGAGAGTGGGGAAAGACGTCCTGAAAATACAGTGCTCCAGGAGTTTTTCTTACAGGTCATCCCCCAGAAGAGGAGAGAGCTTCTGAGCAATGGCATTTGGGTAGCAGTAGGTGGGAACATGGTGAATGCGAGAAGGCAGCGGAGAGGATGTACTGGGGGAAGAAGAGATTGTATATGTGAGGGGAAAAATCAGAGTAATGTTCTCAAAGCCTATTTATATAAAAAAAAAAAAAAAAAGACAAAGGTGACTGCAGCCTGGGATAGGGATAGGCATTTTATATGTTACTCAAAAAATACTGTTTGTAAAGGGGTTTGAGACCCTTGGCTAGAAGGCAGATATCGAAGGTGTTTCATGCCTATTTATGCTCCTTTCTCAGGTACTGCCCTAACTGCAAGAAGCATCAGCAGGCCACAAAGAAGTTTGATCTATGGTCTTTGCCCAGGATTTTGGTGGTGCATTTAAAACGTTTCTCATACAACAGATACTGGAGGGATAAACTTGACACTGTGGTTGAATTCCCCATCAGGTAGTGTTCTTTACTAGCAAGTCACAACTGGGCAGAGCAAGAAACTCCACTTTTGATGTAGCGATTGTATGGGCTCCTCATTGGAGACATAGCTCAGGATAGGATTCTGCCTCCAGTGACACAAGCCAGTAGACCTTAGTGAAGCTCTAGTAACTGTCTCTGGAAAGGGGGTGCTACCGGCACCTGTGATACCTGGACCTATGACGGTGCAGAGCTACTGAGCTTAGCAGGGATGGGCCTGGCCACTACTTGGTTAGGTTGCTGCTAAGAAAATCCAGTGATTCCACGTCTTTACAATTCCCTTGGAGTCCGTTTTGAACCTGTGCCAAAGCAGACCTTGAACACTTTTGTCCTTTAAAGATCCTATGACAATTTTCATGAGAGTCATGGAGGAGAGTGTTGGCAACAGCATGTCCAGGCCAAGTTCTACGCCAGAGATTTCTATGCTGCCTAACCTCCCCTGCAGCTTCATTGAATATTCTTTCCTTCCCTTCCAAAGTACCAGCTGTGTAGATTTGCTAGGATTTCCAGTTCAGTGTTACCTCTACTTAAACAGTAGTGTGAAGTACTTGGAAAGAAAGATGCTATGTACGTATGAGGTATGAAGGTTGTTCATCGGCAAAGCATAGCAGGAGTCCTCTTTGTGTAACAGTATCTGTGTCCTGAAAGCAGGTACAGTACATGCGGTAATACCTGGAGATCCTTCTTGGAAGTCAGGTATCAGTGTTGTTTCTGATCTTTGTGTCCAAATATAACACAATGCTCCTGGAATGGGTCGCTGGCAGGCATTGAACCTGACACCTCTGGGTCTAAAATCATGAGCCTCTTACTGTAGTGGACTCTCTATGTAGACTGTCCTTTAGAGGGGGATGGAGCCACGCTGTTAGTGTGGATTACATGTATATTGCATGACCACCAGCTTCATCCCTCTGCATCCTCTACCAAGAGAAGGCCTTGCATTCATCCATCCATCTCAGACGCTACCACCCCACTGCAGGACATAGGCCTACCCAGTGTTGCTCCAATCCATCATATGGAAGAGTTTGACTTCTTCATGCTTGTTTTACATTGATTGCTGTTGGCATGCACTTAGCCATCCTCTCTCACTAACCACACAGGAACACTTGTGTTTGCCAGTAACCATCATTCCTGATGGCAAACAAACTGGCTGATGCCATCCATATTACAGCCGCCTAGGGGGCGACATCACTGGTTTGTGGGTCAAATATGTCAATAATTAAAAAGGAAAAACAGCATTGACTGGGACAGGTTAGCCCTTGGCCCGGTGCTGGCTGTTTACAATGATTCATTATTACTAGGCCTTTCCCTTATTATGTGTACAATGACAATGTATTCTTACTTTTTTCTCAGGGATTTGAGCATGTCTGAGTTTGTCTGTGACCCAACAGCTGATCCGTATGTGTATGACCTCATTGCAGTGTCCAATCACTATGGAGCCATGGGAGTAGGCCACTGTGAGTAACTACCTGTCTCTTCTTTATCGGCAGAGAGACAGGAGGGCTGTATTTGTATGGGAAAATCGCTGTCAGGAGAGCAGTGACTCTTTCTCTCTGGGGGGGTGGGGAGTCATGATGGATGGGCACTAGTGGGTGGGGATGTTGGGGCTGCAAGTTGCTCAACCCATCCCTATGTTTCGCAGCTGTAGTTCTGCCCCAAAAGCCAAGGGAGCAAATTCAATCAGAGTTTACAGCGCCCACCCCCTTAACCCCTTGGTGGTCCATGGATTGATGTACTGGGCTCCCTGTAAAGAGGCAGGCAGTAAAGGATGTGCTCCATCCCATTTAAACCTCATCAGCAACAGGAAGCAGCTAGCCATTTTATGAGCTGGGCTGCTGCATCCACACCCGGATCTGGCCATTGTGGAGGGCAGGGACTTGACTAATGAAGAAGAAATTAGGACAGTTGGTAGGACTGATCGGAAAGCTGTTTGGGCAGCATTAAATTTCAATGCTGAGATCACAACAAATGTAATGTTCAGCTATTGTTTCCTGTGCACCTTCTGTGTTTTATGGGACCCATTCTGGCAAACAGTAGAGCCATTAACCATTAAAATAGGAATAAGAATATACTGTGCAATGAAACTGGTTAGTAAAGCTGCTTCTAGAATCTGAACTTCCGCTGTTCCTCACTCTGGTGCTTACTGTGCTATGTGATGCAGTGTTTAGTTTTTTGCATTTTTATTATCCTTGTCTCAAAAACAAAAAGAGAAATATATGGAAGGACTTGTCTTGTGCTGTGCAGGGACATGGCTGGCTTTTCCAGTGGAGGCTGTACATTCCTTTCATCAGCAAATGCTCACATCTGTGTGCAGCGCTTGTAGACTTAAGAAAGCTCTGTTGCACATGATCAGCACCCCGTGAGACTGAGAGCAGGATGGAATTTACAGGATTCAAAAGAAGATTGGCCTTCTGTATGTACAACAAGGAAAACCACAGTTAGCATTAGATTAGGATTATTTTAAAACATAAATTTGGAGTGGGTATAAGCCCTCTGCTCGAGGGCAAAAGCCAACCACTGACTGAAGGATCAAAGAGAAATGTAAGTTTCTTACTCCCTCCTCTGAAGCATTTAGGATAGGCCACTGTTCAGAACAGGTATGTGGACTAGATGGACCTAGCCTCTGATCCACTGTGTTCCCGTGTTACTGATATCGCTTCTGAGCAATGAAACCCAAGCTCTTTCTCTTCCCCCGCACGCTTACTTTGTACCTCTTATAGATGGAGTTATCAGAATTGAGTGTCATCGGGGTATTACAGTTACACTAGTGAGCGCTGTGCCTTACTGCTGAATGTAGATAGCCACTCTGTTTGTGTGACAGATACTGCATATGCAAAGAACAAAGTGAATGGCAAATGGTACTACTTTGATGACAGCAGTGTATCAATGGCTTCTGAAGATCAAATAGTGGTGAGTACTTGGACTCAGACTAATTCAAGATGGGGGAAGTCCCCAGATATACAACTCAGGAACATGCTGGGATGGACCCGGATGTTTTCTGCCTCTATTAATCAAATCATCGTAAATGCAGGCTAGAATCTGCTGTGGATTGAGGTCAGATTCAAGCTGACAATGCTGTGAAGGAGCAGCAGACTTTGTGTTGCTGAAGTTGCTCTATGTGTTTTGGAGTGAGTCGAACATCCCTTCCTGCATGAAAAGCCATTGGAGGGGATTTTCTTTTGTTTCAAGGACATCTCTGCAAAGATTCCCTGGCTGAGGTTCCTGCTAAAACACCTTTGGGTGGAGGGGCTGGCTTCTCAGAGCAAAGCCTGAATGGCTTGCCCCTGAGCCTGATAAGCTACAGTCTTCCCAGGATCTGTGGGGTGGGTACCAGGGCTGTCCAGCTCTGCACAGACAGTGGGGAAGAGAGGGCAGTAAGGTGATATGAAAGCATTTCCTGGATTGTTTCTCTTGTTATAGCTATTGAAGCTCCATAAATCTCTACATACAGCTATATTACAAGCCATGCTTCCCTCTAGGCCTCCAGCCTCCACATGAGGCAGAGAAGTACTGAGCTGCCCCATTGGGAGTCTGCGATAGGTTATCTCCTGCATCATCAGCTTTCCAGAACTGTGCTTCGTGGATGGTTTCTTTTCCTCAGATTGGTTTTCTTTCCTTGTTTGGCAGACGAAAGCTGCATATGTGCTATTCTATCAGCGGCGGGACAGCAAGAAGCACGTAGCCCCATCTCTTCCTGCAGAAAGTAAGCTGGCATTGGAAGAGTGTGATGGCATGGATACCAACTGAGCCCAGCCTGCTGCGCTCGGACTGCTCGGTAGAGTTCTCTGTTTGACGCCATGTCTGGAGCATCTGATAGTTGCTGTTCTGCCTTCCGTAGGATTCTCAAGCAGCAAATCTAGTGTTGGGGGCTTAGTGCCTGGTGTTGTAAGATAGCACTGGGGAGCCAAGAATGAGCTGACGTGGGGTATTTAGAGGCCAAAAATTATATATATCAAAGCTTCAATAAAATTTTTGTAAATCTGTCTGGACTGTGTGGCTGGGAGCTGGGGAAGGAGAGGCTTGGGCTGGGCTGAGTTGTGGGGCTGGAGCTGGGGCCTGGGGCAGAGAGGGTGGCTGCAGGGTGTTGCAGAGATGACAGCGGTGTCATTTGGGCATGAATGCTATTCCTGTGGTGTGCCGGTTGCCAGCTCTGTGTGTAACTAACTGTCAGGCCCAGTCCAGATTTTCTCTGTCTAATCTCATCAGCCTTAGTGTCTGGAATTCCTGCTATGGCTCCAGCAGTGCCTCTTACACACTCCCCAGTCCATGTGGCCACAGCTCCTGGTGTCGCTCTTCTTCTTTCTGCCTTTGCACCTTTTTTCCTGTGCTGAGCAGCTGGGTGCATTTGCTCTGGTCCCTGGCTGCTGGTGACATCTTTGACTATTCTGGGCAGCTGAGCCATGGGCCTTTCCCACATTCAGACATATCATTTTGGTCCCAAAAAAGCAGAAAATTCATTGGAAATGAAATGCAGCACCCCTGGCCACGTGGAGAGAGCTGTACTCTGATTGCAAAATATACACACTCCTGTGTGTACAATAGGATTTCAGCTCTGGCTCCCACTCTTAGCACAATCACAGGGTGAGGTCTTGGCCTTTGAGACCTAAATTCAGCCAGGTCTTGTACTATTAATTCATATTTCACAGTCCTTTGTGCCAGTTCCCATGGAAACCTGCTGATGATCCCTAGACTGACAACCCCCTGATAGTTTGTCCCCACACCCCTGTGAAACCTTGGGGGTTCTGTGCACCAGTGATCACAGCTTCCATGTGATCTCCACCTGCTGCTGTGTAGACGGCCTTACATACCACCCTCCCAGATGCTAATCCTTCCCAGGAGCTGGCCCAGTCAGAAAGTGGCCTCGCTCCAGTCCAGCCTTCCCCGGTGCTAACTCTTCCCTCTCCCCATTGCTGTCCACACTGGTTCCATGCCAGTGCCACCCCATATAGGCACTGCCAGCTGCCCAGGCCTCCCATTTGTTTATTTCCTAGAAGTTAAAAGGGAGGGAGGAAAGGCCCCGTGTGGGAACGCAGTACAGGATTAAAGCTGCATTCGCTAGGTTTGCTGTAAAGGAGAAGGGAGCTGCTGTATGCCCAGCCCTCTGGTTAGCATTGCGCTGCTGCTCGGCAGAGCGGTTCTTTTAAAGCACTGAGGTTTGAGTTGTTTAGCTCATAATTGCTGATGCTTCTGCTGTTTGGTTCTTGGTTTGTTTGGGTTTTTACACCTGGCTTAAGTGGATATTATGTTTCTTTTCTTTCCCCCTCACTAGGGGCTAAGTTTGAACTGTAGCACTGCACTGGTTTTTTTGTTTAGCATCTTTGATTGTGGGTTTTCCACCCCCTTCAAGTAAAAATTTGGGGAGACAGTGGGGAAAAAAAGTAAGAAAAGATCCTGTTAAAAATGAAGAACAATATAATGTAACAAATGTGCTTCCCTTTCTATATCTATAAGAAACCTTGCCACTTTCCTTTGTATGGTCAGACTGAAAAGGCATCCATCGGGCTGAAGGCTGATTCTTGGATGCTGAATTGAAATCTCTTCTAATATACTGCAGTAAAAAGGGTGACAGGAATCTGGCCTTCTTCTCTGCCTGTCAGCTGATTGGGTTCTGATTGGTGTGTACATTGTGTATAATGTCAAATCTGTTTTTAGACTGGCACTTTGTAAGTGACTGACTTTATTGTACAAAGAGGAAATAAAGAAGAGTGGTTTGCACTGAATTGGGGCTTTCTAGTGTCCTCAACCTTGCTTCTGTGAATTCGGATCAGAATGAATAGGTCACTGCTCCAAGACACAGGCTAGTTCGCAGGGGACTTCCCCTGGGAAGAGGCTGAAAGGTAGGAGTGGAATGCTGGTACCACAAGGAGTTCCAGCTTATCTCCTACTTACTGATCCCCCAAGCACAGGTGGGCCACATGAAGTGCACACACTGCTACCATAAGAATGACCATATGGGAGCAGACCAAAGGTCCATCTAGCCCAGTGTCCTGTCTTCCAACAGTGCCAATGCCAGGTGCCCCAGAGGGAACGAACAGAACAGGTAATCATCAAGTGATCCATCCCTTGTCAGCCAGCTGGACCAGTTCAGGATCTGTGTACTTCTGTGCAGCTGATCTGCACCAGATCGCCAGAAACAATTCTTATATGCTGTCAGGTTTAATTCCTATGTTTGGATTTTTGTCACTTTTGGAACAATGAAGGTTTAAATCTCCTATCAAAATGAGGATTTTGCGACAGCCTTCTTATGGCATCACTACTGCTCCACTGTTGTGAGAGGGTGATCGCGATATTCTGGGCTACCATGAAAAAATGTCATTAACTCCCTCAGTAACCATGTTGCTACTCAAAAACCAGTGATTAGCCCAAACTCATAAGCTCTTAGCACCGCCTTCAAAGAGATCTGGGTCTGAGTGCAGAGAGGGATTTGGCTGACTGTTTCTCCATCAATTTAATGTGTGATGGTGGATTTTGGTTTTTGTGGCAGTACAGACTATGGCTGCTTCTCATCTCCTTAGCCAAATTAACCAAGTCTTGCCTGTCATATTGGACTATTCATGGCCTTTGGGGCAGTGTACCCTCTATTTTTTCTATGCATATGCAGAATGAATTTTATATACACCAATATGGAGGTGATGTGTGAGACATCACCTCCATATTGGTGCACATAACAAAATTCATGTGGCGGGGGTGGTGCTGAGGAGTTCAGAGTGTGGGAGGGGGCTGAGGGGAAGGGGGAGGGCTCCAGCTGGGGGTGTGGGCTCTGGGGTGGAGCTGGGGATGAGGGGTTCAGGGCTGGGGCAGAGGGGTTAGGGTGTGTGGGGGTGCATGAGGGCTCTGGCTGGGAATGAGGGCTCTCGGGTGTGGCTGAAGGGTTCAGGGTGCAGGAGGGGGCTCAGGGCTGGGCAGAGGGTTGGGGTGTGTGCGGGGGTGAGGGCTCCAGCTAGGACTGTGGGATCTTGGATGGGGCCAGGGATGCGGGGTTTAGGGTGCAGGGTGCCCTGGGGCTACAATGGGGGTGAGAGAGGACTCCCTCCAGCTCTCTCTCCCTGCAGCAGCACCTGGGCTGTGGGGGTATAGGTGCCTCTCCCCACCACAGCAGCTCTGAGGCTGGGGTTGTGGGAGAGGCACCTCTTTCCCAGCAGTGGCAGGTCCAAGGTTGGGGGAGAGGCATCTCTCCCCATCGCAGCACTGAGCGCCTGCACAGCACTTAATAGGCTGCGATGCAGCTGCACAGCTTAGAGGGAATTTAGCTATGGGGTTTTCTGTAAGGTCTTCTCTACACACAGATTTGCACTGATTATACTTAAACCAAAATCAGTACCCACACAGAAGTTTGCATGGGATTAGCTAACCTGCTTTAAGAATGGCTTATTTTGGTTTAGACCCAGGCTATGTCTACACTGGCAACTGAATGACAAAACTTTTGTCTTTCAGAGGTGTTTAGCACCCCACCCCCACCCCACAAAGACACAAGTTTTCCACGATAAGCACCCATGTGAACAGCACGTTGTCATCCTGCCGACGATGCAAAAGCTGCTCGTTGGGAATGGAAGTTTTTTGTCAGCAGGAGAACCAACGAACAGTGGCTACACTGCATGATTTTTAGCGGCGTGGCTGTAAGCTGTGCAGTGTAGACATAGCCTAAACCTGTTCCCGATGAACTTCAGCTAAGCCACGCTCAGCCTGCTTTAAACAGAACTCGGAGCATGCATACGGGTTTGCAACACTACAGCATGCTGCCTTTCGGTACACTGATATGACCCAGTAAAAAACACAAGCCCTTGGTTCCCCAGTTTGATTCCTGCTTGCAGGTGGGAGAGGTGCCAGCTGCCAGCCTGTCTCTGCTTTGAGCATGGGAGTTGCACTCTGTCATCCCACTGGGAGAGGCTGGCACAGGCTCCAGCCCACTCCCCACAGCCAGAGGAAGTGCTGCCCACCCACAGGGTCTCCCAGGGGGCAGCATGGAGTCTGTGATGGAAGAAGCAACCTCCAGCTGCAGAATAGTCTGAATAGGCAGCAGCCCTGGCCTGGATTAATCAGCCCAGTTTAGGAGCCTAGAGCCAAGTCAACCCTATGACCCAGAAGATTCTGAAGAAGCCTCACATGTTGGGGCTGTCCCGGGCATCCTCATGTTTCTGCTATCTAGTCTCCAGGGCCTGCTTGCTGCTGCCACTGAAGTGGCCCTGACCAAAGGTTTGACCAGTCGCACTAATGATGTCTTTTGCTCTCCTCAGACACGCCCTTCAAGTTGCAGTGGGGGAGGTTTAGATTGGATATTAGGAAAAACTTTTTCACTAAGAGGGTGGTGAAACACTGGAATGCGTTACCTAGGGAGGTGGTAGAATCTCCTTCCTTAGAGGTTTTTAAGGTCCGGCTTGACAAAGCCCTGGCTGGGATGATTTAACTGGGAATTGGTCCTGCTTCGAGCAGGGGGTTGGACTAGATGACCTTCAGGGGTCCCTTCCAACCCTGATATTCTATGATTCTATGATTCAGGGAAGGGAGAAGTCTCCTGCTAAGAGGCAGGGGCTGTCTGCCTGAAGCAGCCACAAGAGTCTCTGAGGAGGATTGCATTAGGCATGTGTTCTCTGCTTTGGCCACCTCCCCTATAAGAGGAGTGACACCAAAGGCTTGCCCCTGTTTCTGGGGGAGCAAGGCCAAGAGAAAATGCTCCCAGTGCATCCTTTGGCACAAAAGATCCTTGAACTGGAGCTTGTGTCCTGCAGTAGATAGAAAACAATGGCAAGTAGAGAGAGGCTGTGGGGGAGCGGTCATGGCCTGAGACTGCAGAAGAGCATCATGCAGAGCTGCCTTCTGAGACAACCTCAGGCAGGCAGTACTGTGCTTTTGTGTGCAGGTGAACTAGCTTCATAATAAATGCCTTAAACATGACACAGGAGAGAGGAGCCTGGTCAGGAAGCCACAGATGGAATGATGGCAAAGGACAGACACCACGTTTGATTATGTGATGGGGTTGCCTGTGATAGCAGGAGATGGACGTGATGAGCCAGGGGCTCCCTTCCAGCCCTGTCCCTGTTATGTGTGTTCCCATAGTACCTAGAGGCCCCAGCCAAGATACAGTCTTTGCCCTAAAACCCTTTTCTATTTAGAGAGAGGCAGTGACTGGGCCAAGGTCATGCAGCAGGGCAGAGCTGGGGCCAGAACCCAGGTTTCCTGTGTTCCAGTCCAGTGCATTGGTCATTGAACTTTGCTGCCTCTTGTGACACTAATGTTGGGTGCTGGAAGGATAGTGGGGTGAGAGGGATGGGGGAGGATGGTCTGGAAAGATAGTGTAAGAAGGGAGGCCATGGGATGAGTCCTGAGATGGCAGTGAGGAGAAGGGTGGGACAGTTGAATTCCCCAGGAATGCTGGAGAAGCAGTTGGAGAGATCAGCGAATCACAGAAAGGATGCGGAGCAGTGAATATGATGGGGACAGGTACTGACCTGCAACAGAACAACCTGCAATCATAGTAAGCTGGGCTCACTGCAGCAACATACACTTCAATACAGCCAAGTAAAAGGTCACACATCTAGGAACAAAGCATGTAGGTTCCACTTACAGGATGGGGGACTATATCCTGTATAGGGATGACTCTGAAAAGGACTTGGGAGTCACAGTGGAAACCAGCGAAATATGAGCTCCCAGTGGAATATGGTGGCTGAAGGTGCTGTTCAGGTGCATAAACAGAAGAATCTCATGTGGGAGGTGATATTCCCTCTGCATACAGCCATTGGTGAGGCCATTGTAATATTATGTCCTGTCCAGTCCACACTTCAAAAAGGGTATGAAAGGAAATTGAAAACGGATCAGAAAAGAGCTACAGGAATGATTTGAGGTCTGAAAAACCTGCCTCACAAGTGAGATGCTTGAGCTCAATCTATTTAGTTACTCCAAGAGAAGATTAAGAGGTGATCTGATCACAGTGTATATTTGTGTGTACCTATATGGGGAGATATTTGGGAGTACAGAGCTTTTGATAAACTTTGGTCTTTAAAATTAACATACATGAACTGAGAAAATACTGTAACCCCTTTGGGGAGGTAGTTGCTTTGTGTGGATTTGCAGCGAGAGGCAGAAGAGGGCACCTGAGAGGTTTGTTGGGGAAAGTTCACTGGTGCCAGAGATGACCAGGAGCACATAAGACTTGCCGCTGGACTGGAACTCTGCCAGGATTCCTGAACTCTCGTGCAAATGTAGTGCTCAGCGTCCATCCTTTTATGTTGTGATAGCACTGGGCCATTGGGGCCTCTTGTTGGATGTAAGCCTGCTCCACCACTCCCTCATCTTCTCCCTCTGTTGCTTTTTTTCCATTCATCCCTCTCTACATCAGTATTCCTTCTTTGAGTGCTGTCCCTGTGGGTGCTCCATTCCAAGTGACGGTGCGTCCCGGTGCTGTTGATTGGAGATCTTAGATAGCAGTGCCTGGCTGGGCTGTGCGTGCGCAGCTGCTATCTCGCGGAACTGAGGGAGTCAGGCTGTGCATGCGCTGAACAGACTCAAATAATGCTGTGAGACAGCAGCTGTAGACATGTGGCCTGACCAGGCACTGCTTCCGAAATTCTCCCATCAATGGCGCCAGGACACACCGTCACCTGGAGTGGAGCACCCACAGGGGGACACATCTTGAAGAATCTCAGTTACTGCACAAGGTGAGTAACCTTCTCTTTATATTAATGGTACTATTGATGGTGGAGGGGGTTTACCTCTGGGGGTTTGGAAGAGGTTCCCCTGGGATGGAAGGGAGTTTCTCTGCTGCATTCCTCCACACTCCTTCTCTTGGCCACAGCACCTGCAGAGCATACTCCGTCTTGGCCTTGAGGGCGCTAAAGTTACAATCTAATCATATAAATTATGTGGATGTTTATTCTTATTCATGTTAATCAAATAAACTCACATTTCCAGTCAACTATAATAAATTTTGCCCATAGCTATAAAATAACTTCCAAGAATCTCACCTACTAGTTTATTTTTCCTGAAAAGCATCAAGAGGGGCTCAAGGCCACTAGACATTAACATAAATACCAGCTGAGAAGAGTTAATCAATAGTTTGCAGTGCATAGTCACTCTTGTCTTGTGATGCTACCTCAGCATTATACCTGACCTTCCACAAGTTATATTTGATCTTCTAAAGGTTTTCCCAGTCTTGTATTAATTTATTCAGTTATTTATGCAAAGTAAAACAGCTTCAATAAGAGAGATTGAGCATCCCCTGCCCCAGAATCCCCTATAACCTGCTGGCTAGGGCACTTACTGGAGATGCATGTTCCACCCCCACTCCAAATCTGGCTGAGCAGGGATTCACACAGAAGTCCTGATATGCTCAGCCCTGCCTCTCTTTGTGAATTAGGCATGCACAGAGCATGCCTACTGGATGGAGCCTGGCAAGTGAGAGAAGCAGTGCAGCATCTCACCTGAGAATCCCACTGAGAGGTGTTAGCTAGCTCTCTGAGCAGCTCATGAGCTGTGGTGAGGTGATGTCAGGAGTTAGGCCACTTGGCACATGCCCACTGGCAAAAATTTAGGCACATGTGAGGATTTTGGCCCCTCTAGGGTCAGGTGCCAGCTAAGTAGGGGTCAGTGGCACCCAAATGTTAGATTTAGGTCTCTTAAGTGGCAGTTGGGCACCTCTGTCCCTGTGTGAATCTCGTCCTAGATTATCAGAAGGGTTCCTTCTGCCCTTCACATCTATGATTATGGGGCATATGAACGAATGGAATGGTCACTCCTGTCAAAACCAGCAGATGTGCTCTATTGAGAGCAGGAAGTGTGTAGGGGGTAGGGGGCGGAGGGGATGTGGGGTATGGGAAGGTGAAGAAGAGAAAGCTGAGAGGTGGAGCAGAGGATCCCAAGGCCAGGTAACATGGGGTGGGGCACCAGCAGAGAATTCCTGGTGGATGGTGTCCAATTAAAGAAGTATGGGCTGGATGAATGCACTATAAGGTGGGTAGAAAGTTGGCTAGATTGTCGGGCTCAACGGGTAGTCATCAATGGCTCCATGTCTAGTTGGCAGCTGGTGTCAAGTGGAGTGCCCCAGGGGTCGGTTCTGGAGCCGGTTTTGTTCAATATGCACTCTCAGCAAATTTGCAGATGATACTAAAGGAGGAGTGGTAGATACGCTGGAGGGCAGGGATAGGATACAGAGGGACCTAGACAAATTGGAGGATTGGGCCAAAAGAAATCTGGTGAGGTTCAATAAGGGTAAGTGCAGGGTCCTGCACTTAGGACGGAAGAACCCAATGCACAGCTACAGACTAGGGACCGAATGGCTAGGCAGCAGTTCTGCAGAAAAGGACCTAGGGGTGACAGTGGATGAGAAGCTGGATATGAGTCAGCAGTGTGCCCTTGTTGCCAAGAAGGCCAATGGCATTTTGGGATGTATAAGTAGGGGCATAGCCAGCAGATCGAGGGACGTGATCGTCCCCCTCTATTCGACATTGATGAGGCCTCATCTGGAGTACTGTGTCCAGTTTTGGGCCCCACACTACAGGAAGGATGTGGATAAATGGGAGAGAGTCCAGCAAAGGGCAACAAAAATGATTAGGGGTCTGGAACACATGACTTATGAGGAGAGGCTGAGGGAGCTGGGATTGTTTAGTCTGCAGAAGAGAAGAATGAGGGGGGATTTGATAGCTGCTTTCAACTACCTGAGAGGTGGTTCCAGAGAGGATGGTTCTAGACTATTCTCAGTGGTAGAAGAGGACAGGACAAGGAGTAATGGTCTCAAGCTGCAGTGGGGGAGATTTAGGTTGGATATTAGGAAAAACTTTTTCACTAGGAGGGTGGTGAAACACTGGAATGCGTTACCTAGGGAGGTGGTAGAATCTCCTTCCTTAGAAGTTTTTAAGGTCAGGCTTGACAAAGCCCTGGCTGGGATGATTTAATTGGGGATTGGTCCTGCTTTGAGCAGGGGGTTGGACTAGCTGACCTCCTGAGGTCCCTTCCAACCCTGATATTCTATGATTCTATGAATTGCCATAGGTTACTCTGGTGAGGTCTGGGGCAGAAGAGGACATTAGTAGCTGTTTCCCTCGTGACAGTTTAAGAGCCTGTGAATGTCATGAGGATGCCTGCAGGAGAAGGGAATGGTAAGTGCGGCCACAGGGGCAGCCCTGGCCAGGGGCAGGGAGCGGGAAGGTTCCGTGGCAGTTAGGGCAGGAAGGACCTGGCTGTTGGGAGCCCGCAGGACAGACTGATATGGCAGCAGTTCTGGCCATCAGCCCTGAGGAAGGAGGCTGGTGTAATTACTAACTGGGATTTTGCTTGTCCTGTTGCTGTTACTCCCCAGAAGGACCGAGACCAGGCTAGGCCTGCCCTGAAGGGCCCACCAACATCTGGTCTTGCCAGTCCAGTAACCCGGCTCTACAGGAGATGGTGAGTATGGTGGGGAGGGGGGATGATGAGGCCATCCACAAAAAAGGAAAATTAATACTCACTGTTCATCTTCTCTGCCAGAAGAGCAAACACTGACTGGGGGCGGCAGAGTGGGGAAGTGCTGCTTCAGTTATGAGAAATCAGGGACAACATGGTCCAGAGAGTTCACAGGAAGCAGTGATCGCCCTCACAAATGCCTCATTTACTCACTTCAGTAGAGAGACCAGTTACTGCCTGCTCCAAGTACAGACTTGGACAACACTGTCACTTAGTGAAAGTGACCTTTTCAATGATCATAACTAAGCACAATTCCCCTGACAATAAAACATGCTTGCAATGACACTGGCATGATTTAAAAACCCTGGGCTGGATTCACAAAAGGACTTAAGTGCCTCTCTGCTTCTTTAGGCACCTAAGTCCACCATTTATGTGGATCACCGCTCAAGTTCACCACTCAGCTGCTGCCTAACCCAGTAGGTGCCTAAATTCCTGGCAAGTAGGCATGTGAATAGCCTCCTAAGTCCTGACACCACCCCACAGCGAATGAGCAGCTCTGTACTCTCATGTGAGAGAAAACCCCTGTGGCCCTGAAGTGGGATTCTGAAACATGGTCCCCTGCCTATCTCACCAATTGGGCCTCAGAGCACATCTTCAGGTATGCGTGGCTTGTGTCCACAATAACCTGGTGGTCCGGGCACTCACTAGGGGTATCTGGGACCTGGGTTCAAGGCCCTACTCCAAATCAGGCAGCTCATGGATTTGAGTGTCCTAATCCTGGATTACTGGCTATAATGGAGGAGTGGGAAGATGTGCATGGATCTGGGCGGGGGGGAGGGTTGTGGGTTTTTTTGTGAGAAAGAGAGGACTGGGCTCAGGTGGCTAGCTCCCGGAGAAGGGTTACAGCCCCTAAGTTTTGCTGGTGGGTATGCACATAACCGCTGAATCCCTGAGGCCATCAAGCTGTTTGGTGGTTAGTGCACATGGAGATTCACAAATTAGGTGTTCCCCTGTCTGTCTCGTCTCCAGGGCCTGATCCAGTAGGTGTGATCATGCCTTGCACAAAAAGCAATTGGACACAAGCAGAGCGGGAATTTTTGTGGCTGGCTGGTGGGGACATGTGTGCCATTATACCCAATAGCTACAGCATGCACTGGGGATGTGGGAGACCCAGGTTTGAAACCAGCTCTGCCTGATTTGAAGCAAGCAACTAAACCCAGAGCTCCCACAGCTATTGGGTGTTCTGGGAGAAGTCACATTACAATCCCTTCCCCAAATCAGGCAGAGTCAGGATCCAAATGTGGATCTCCCACATCCCAGGAAGGGCCCCAACCACTGAACTTATAGAGTCTGTATCTCCCTCCATCTGGCCCTACAGACAACAGACTCCCCCCTTCCCCGCCCCCAACCCTGCACTTCATAGCAAGAACAGGTTAGGGTTGCCAGGCATTTGGTGCAGCTCCTGTCAGCACTGCCACCTGGGTCATTAAAATTCTGGTTGGCAGTGCTGCGGATCTAGGGCAGGCTAGTCCCTACCTGTCCTGGCTCTGCACTGTGGGCCGGAAGTGGCCAGCAGCTCTGGCTCCTAGGTGGGGGACACAGGCCTGCATGCACTGCCCCTGCCCTGAGCACTGGCTCTGCACTCTGCACTCCCATTGGCTGGGAACCGTGGCCAATGGGAGCTGCGGGGGAGGGGGGCGATGCCTGCAGGTGAGAGCATCACATGGAGCCTCCTGGCCCCCCTGCCCAGGAGCCAGACCAGGACAGGCAGGGAGCTGACCAGGAGCTGACCGAGGGAAGCACGCACCCCAACCCTGAGCCCCAGCCCTGAGCACCCTCCTACACTTTGAACCCCTCATCCCTGGCCCCACCTCAGAACCCACACCCCCAGCCCAGAGCCCGTACCCCATCCTGCACTTCAACCGGCAGACCCCTCCGGCACTCTGAATCCCTTGGCCCCAGCCTGGAGCCCCCTCCTGGACCCCAATCCCCTCATCCCTGGCCCCAGCCCAGAGCCTGTACCCTCTCCTGCACCTCAACCCACAGCCCCCTATCACACGCCAAATCCCTTGACCCCAGCCTGGAGCCCCCTCCCACACCCTGAACCCCTCACCCCAACCCCCTGCCCCAGCCCAGTGAAAGTGAGTGAGGGTGCAGGAGAGTGAGCCACCAAGGGAGGGGAAATTAGAATCTCTAGAGAATTTAGCAGCCAAACACTAACAAATCAATCCTGAGTATGTGCAAACTGAGATGTCTAGAGGTCAAATTTGAGTGAATTTTCCCAGAGTCACCTTGACTCCAGTGTGAGCTGCTTGCCACATTTCAAGTCCATGCTCCAAAGCACAGAAGCACTAGAGCTTCTCAACAAAACAGATGTAAGATTTTTTTTTCATATAGTGATGTTCTTGGAAGTGGCTATACCATTATCACTGAAACTTTCCAAAAACATTCAGCCTGAGGCAGACATCTGGTATGGAAAATTTAAACCCAAATGGTTAAAGTTTGGCAAAATTATAAGCAACTAAAAATAGGGTCTCATGGTAGTATACATCGGGCACCTGTACGATAGGTGGTTCTACCTTCACTGCCTATAATAAAAACAATGGGCCTGCTGGTAACAATTGAACCAGATAGCTAACTTAGCTTAACTTCAGTATCTGGAAAGATAATGGAGCAAATAATTAAGCAATCAATTTACAAACACCTAGAAGGTGAGAAGTAAGTCAGCATGGATTTGCCAAGAACAAATTGTATCTCAGCAACCTAATAGCTTTCTTTGACAGAGTAACAAGCCTTATGGATGGGGGGAAGTGGTGTGGTATATCTTGACCTTAGTAAGGCTTTTGATACTGTCTCACATGACTGTCTCATAAACAAACTAGGGAAATACAGCCTAGATGGAGCTACTATAAAACGGGTGCAAAACTGGTTGGAAAACCATTCCCAGACAGTAGTTCTCAGTGGTTCACAATCAAGCTGGAAGGACATATTGAGTCAGTTCTGGGCCCAGTTCTGTTCAATATCTTCATCAATGATTTAGATAACGGCAAAGAGAGTACATGATTTAACTGGGAATTGGTCCTGCTTCGAGCAGGGGGTTGGACTAGATGACCTTCTGGGGTCCCTTCCAACCCTGATATTCTATGATTCTATGATTTATAAAGTTTGTGGACAATACCAAGCTGGGAGGGGTTGCAAATGCTTTGGAGGATAGGATTAAAATTCAAAATGATCTGAACACACTGGAGAAATGGTCTGAAGTAAACAGGATGAAATTAAATAAGGACAAATGCAAAGTGCTCCACTTAGAAAGGAACAATAAGCTGCACACATACAAAATGGGAAATGAGTGCCTAAGTAGGAGTACTGTGGAAAGGGATCTGGGGGTGATAGTGGATCACAAGCTAAATATGACTCAACAATGTAACACTTGGAAAAAAAGCAAACATCATTCTGGGATGTATTAGCAGGAGTGTTGTAAGTAAGACACAGAAGTAATTCTTTTGCTCTACTAAGCGCTGATTAGGCCTCAGCTGGAGTATTGGGTCCAGTTCTGGGAGCTACATTTCAGGAAAGATGTGGATAAATTGGAGAAATCTGGACAAAAAATTATTAAAGATATAGAAAACATGACCTATGAGGGGAGACTGAAAATATTGGGTTTGTTTAGTCTGGAGAAGAGAAGACTGAGGGGATGTGAGAACAGTTTTCAAGTTCATAAAACAGTGGTTTTCAACCTGTGGTCCGCAGACGGTCTAAGATTTCCAAAGGGGTCTACACCTCTATTTGAATTTTTTATGGGTCTGCAGATAAAAAAGGCTGAAAATCACTGACATAAAAGGTTGTTACAAGGAAGAGGGTGTGTCAAGGTTCCTCCCCCACTCTGAACTCTAGGGTACAGATGTGGGGACCTGCATGAAAAACCTCCTAAGCTTATCTTTACCAGCTTAGGTCAAAACTTCCCCAAGGTACAAAATATTCCACCCGTTGTCCTTGGACTGGCCGCTACCACCACCAAACTAATACTGGTTACTGGGGAAGAGCTGTTTAGACGCGTCCTTCCCCCCAAAATACTTCCCAAAACCTTGCACCCCACTTCCTGGACAAGGTTTGGTAAAAAGCCTCACCAATTTGTCTAGGTGACTACAGACCCAGACCCTTGGATCTTAAGAACAATGAACAATGCTCCCAACACTTGCACCCCCCCCTTTCCTGGGAAATGTTGGATAAAAAGCCTCACCAATTTGCATAGGTGACCACAGACCCAAACCCTTGGATCTGAGAACAATGAAAAAGCATTCAGTTTTCTTACAAGAAGACTTTTAATAAAAATAGAAGTAAATAGAAATAAAGAAATCCCCCCTGTAAAATCAGGATGGTAGATATCTTACAGGGTAATTAGATTCAAAAACATAGAGAACCCCTCTAGGCAAAACCTTAAGTTACAAAAAAGATACACAGACAGAAATAGTTATTCTATTCAGCACAATTCTTTTCTCAGCCATTTAAAGAAATCATAATCTAACACATACCTAGCTAGATTACTTACTAAAAGTTCTAAGACTCCATTCCTGGTCTATCCCTGACAAAGAACCAGCATATAGACAGACACACAGACCCTTTGTTTCTCTCCCTCCTCCCAGCTTTTGAAAGTATCTTGTCTCCCCATTGGTCATTTTGGTCAGGTGCCAGCGAGGTTACCTTTAGCTTCTTAACCCTTTACAGGTGAGAGGAGCTTTCCCCTGGCCAGGAGGGATTTCAAGGGGGTTTACCCTTCCCTTTATATTTATGACAGGGTGAAAAATTGTTCTCAACCTCTGAGGATAGAACAAGAAGCAATGGGCTTAAATTGCAGCAAGAGTTTAGGTTGGACATTAGGAAAAACTTCTTAACTGTCAGGGTTACAAACTGCCTAGGGAGGTTGTGGAATCTCTGTCATTGGAGGTTTTTAAGAACAGGTTAGACAAACACCTGTCAGGAATGGTCTAGTTATTATGTAATCCTGCCTTGAGTGCAGGGGACTGTACTAGATCACCCACTGAGGTCCCTTCCAATCCTATGATTCTATGAAAAGTAATTCTAAAGTTAGAAACTCCGAAACTTAAACAATCACTCCATTTCTGCAATGGCAATTCTGTTCAACAGTGCCTTCCCACACAATGCTAATCTAAAGCCATGCCATTTCTTTCTACTCAGTAACGGCTGTCCCAACCTCTCTCTCACCAGGCCGTGGCTGTGCCTCCATTTCGTGGCTGCTCGACTGTCTCCCAGCAGCTGGTTGGTCAGTTTAATTTGTAAAGTCATGGATCAGTTTGGGTAGAAGGCTAAAATCCTCCCCTTCCAGGTAACCCAAAGTCAAGACACACAGTAAAAGGTTTCACCAAACAAGCCTTTTGCTCTCCTTGGTCACCATGCCCAGCACTGCATGAAACGTCAGAATCCTCTAATGTTGCTGCCTCAGCTCCCCTGGCACTGCTGGCTCTATGTATGGTGGAGCTGGGGCAGCAGCACCTTGGGCTTCTTTGAAGCACTGATGCCCAAGCTAGCATGGGACCTTTACCATGCTGACAGTTGAGTTGAGCAATGAACAAGTGAGAGCTCTTGATGTTAATTCAGCTTCCCTCAGACCTCTGAGTCGTTATAATTCCTTCATAGAATTATTGTATGCAAATTAGCTGCAGAGGAAGAGTTAAATTACATCTGATGTCACAATGGCTGGCTGTACTTGGAGTTACCTGAGCTGTGGTTCTGATCCTGTCTGTAGCCTATATGATCATACCAATTAGACACAACACTCATTAATTTAATTACTACTTGATTTCTTCAATATAGCCTATGCACAAGACTTAAAAGAATTTTGACTATATGGAACATTTGAAGAGTCCATCTTATTCTGTTATTAAGATCACTTGGGACAAAGAAAAGAGACTACATTTCTTAAAATAATGATAGGTTTCAGAGTAACAACCGTGTTAGTCTGTATTCGCAAAAAGAAAAGGAGTACTTGTGGCACCTTAGAGACTAACCAATTTAGTTGAGCATGAGCTTTCGTGAGCTACAGCTCACTCCACAGTATGCATCCAATGCAGTGAGCTGTAGCTCACGAAAGCTCATGCTCAAATAAATTGGTTAGTCTTTAAGGTGCCACAAGTACTCCTTTTCTTTTTACATTCTTAAAAGACGCTTTTAAAATTAATTTTTAATTAATCTGTAAATTCTTACAAAATTCATTCTATGCTCAAAGAGTAGATGCTATGCAATCAAGGCGGATGCGCTGTATTTTTAATACAGCTATTGAAGGTACTGAGTGCCTTCCAAGCCCTAATGTATTTTTCCTCCCAGTCCCTGTGAGGTAGGGCAGTGCTATTCTCCCGATGGTACAGAGAGGGCCCTGAGGAACTCACGCCAACCCAGGTGAAAGGAGATCTGTGTATATAGTCTGTTGTTTTTTACCCTGCAGAACCAGGGTGCAGATAGATTTTCTAACTCACAGTGGTTTGTCTCTCACAACAGGGCGAAGTGTCTTTCAGTTGAAGGCAGTTACATGTGTGCAGCCCTCACTCCACATGTAAGCAGCAGAGCTGTGAAATCTGGCCCTGCCTCCAGAGCCCTGGCTGGCTGGGGATGGGCAGTGACTCAGGGAGCAGCCCTCTTCCCCCCCAGAGCCCTGGCTGGCTAAAGTGCTGGCAGGAAATCCTGCCCCTACCTTCTGCTTCCAGCCCTCCTCCCAATGAAGGAGGGGAATGCCATTCAAGGAGGGGTGGCATAGCCAGTGTCATGTGCTGCTGCAAGGGTCACAGCAGGCCCAGTGGATCCTGGGCTCAGGGCTGGGAGACAGGCTCAAGGAGTTGCCTCGGTGCATGGTCCATATACGTCTGTATCACAAGCAAAGAACAAGGCACTGCCCAAAGGGAAAGAAGATGATTTAGTTAGTGTTGGTCCTGCTTTGAGTAGGGGATTGGACTAGATGACCTCCTGAGGTCTCTTCCAACCCTAATATTCTATGATTCTATGCTTCTAAGGGCAGGTCTTCATTACCCACCGAATCGGTGGGTAGTGATCGATCTATCGGGGATCGATTTATTGTGTCTCGTCTAGACGTGATAAATCGATCCCCGAATGCGCTCCCTGTCGACTCTGGAACTTCAGATCATGAGAGGCAGAAGTGGAGTCGATGGGGGAGTGGCAGCGGTTGACTCGCCGTCGTCCTCACAGCCAGGTAAGTCGACCTAAGATACACTGACTTCAGCTATGCTATTTGCGTAGCTGAAGTTGCGTATCTTAAGTCGACCCCGCCCAGTGTAGACCAGGGCTAAGAGCCTTGATATGGGAGTAAGGGACTGTCAAGATTGTTCCTCGCAGTGTCAAAGACCCTTCAAAAAGTGCCTTGGATTCACATCATACTCCATTAATCAGACATGCCAATGGCACCAGGGTGTTATCCATGCTAATAAAGCTGTTGGCATTGAACTGCGTCCTGGAGAAATTCCTGGGAGAATGTCTGCAGCTCCATGGGGTGCAACAGTTTAGCTCACTCTGGCAGAGAGGAGAGCCCCCAGCACACACATCCTCATTATTATTGGTCAGAGCCATGTTGCACTGTCCTGGGAGTTATGTTCACTTATTCTAAGCTGAGCTGAGCTGAGCTACCCATGTTATTTTCAAAGCTGTCTCAAGTCCTCTCTTTTTCTTGCACTGCGATTTCACTACATTTACTATATTTGGTTCTGCATAGATCTGCTACAGTTCCCTATTAAATCTTCTTTTCCACCTATCATCCCCCCAGTTGGTCCAACAATCCATCTCAACACTTTACTTTGAAGATATTTAGCTGTCTTTCTTCCACCTTAGTAAGGTCTCACATCTACATAAAGCAATAGGCCATATAATGGTCTTGTAGCTTGGTCTTCTCAGCTGTTTGAAACTAAAAAATCTCTGCAGAGAAAAGCAACAGGTGTTCCCACTCTGTAACCCTGCCTTAATTTCCTCCTTCCCCAAATTGTCATTGGTAATTAAAGCTCCTCAGTATTTAGTGTCTGACTTGTTGATATCTATGGTTATTGATTGCTAGTAGGGCTGTCGATTATTCACAGTTAACTCAAAAACATTAATCGCGATTAATAGCAGTTTTAAACAATAGTACACCAATTGAGATTTATTAAATATTTTGGATGTTTTTCTACATTTCCATACATATTGTATTGTGTTGTAATTGAAATCAAAGTGTATATTATTTTTGATTACAAATATTTGCACTGTAAAAGTGATAAACAAAAGAAATAGTATTTTTCAATTCACCTCATACAAGTACTGTAGTGCAATCTCTTTGTCGTTAAAGTGCAATTTATATATGCTGGAGGATAAGGCACTCCAGGACTTTGAAGATGACAGATTGTAGAGAGATTTATCAGCAGCTTCCTGCCCTGTATAGGTTCTTTCTGGATTTTAGAAGGGCCATCACTTTTGACATTCTCCAGATCCTTGACAGGTTATCCTCATTGACAATCTGCATCAGAAATTTGGATAACCATTGACTGCTGTTGGTTCCAAGGTGTTTCAGGAAATCTGGCAAAATGTTGTATCCTGCCACCATTCCGGGTTTGATGTTGCTCAGTATAGTGTCTAGTTCATGGCATTATGATATGTTCTGTCTTATTATCTATCCCTTTCCTAATGGCTCCTAACATTCAGTTCGCTTTTTTGACTACCCCTGCACATTGAGCAGATGTTTTCAGAGAATGACTCCAAGAACTTTTTCTAGAGTGGTAACAGCTGAGTTAGACTCCATATTTTTGTATTTGTAGTTAGGATTATTTTTTCCAGTGTGCATTGTTTTGCAAGTATCAAAATTAAATTTCATCTGCCATCTTTGTTGCCCAGTCAACCAGTTTTATGAGATACCTTTGTAACTCTTCGCAGTCTGCTTTGGACTTAACCATCTTGAGTAATGTAGTATCATCTTCAAATTTTGCCAGCTCACAGCTTATCCCCTTTTCCAGATCATTAATGAATATGCTGAACAGAACAGGTCCCAGGACAGATCCTTGGGCGACCTTGATATTTATCTCTTACCACTGTGAAAACTGGCCATTTATTCCTACCCTTTGTTTCCTATCTTTTAACCAGCAACTAATCCATGAGACACCGTCCCTCCTACCCCATGACTACTTACTTGGTTTAAGAGACTTTGATGAGGGACCCTGTCAAAGACTTTCTGAAAGTCCAAGTACACTATATCCACTGGATCACCCATGTTGAGGCATGATGACAAAAGCTGTGTTGACTCTTCCCCAATATATCATGTTCATCTGTGTATCTGATAATTCTGTTCATTACTATAGTTTCAACCAAGTTGCCTGGTACCGAACTTAGGATTACCAGCCTGTAATTGCCAGAATTGCCTCTGGAGTCTCTTCAGGATGGAAGAAGAGTTCTATGTAAGCTCAATAGCTTGTCTCTCATCAATAAAAGATATTATCTCACCCATCTTGCTTCTCTAATATCCTGGGACCAAAACAGCTACAGCAACACTGCATAGCTCAATCTCAGACAGTTCCTCAGATTTGTTATCTAAAAAGAATGGCTCAGGTGTGGGAGTCTCCCTCACATCCTCTGCAGTGAAGACCAATTAAAGAATTCATTTAGATTCTCTGCAATGGCCTTGTCTTCCTTGAATGCTCCTTTAGCACTTTGGTCGTCCAGTGGCTTCACTGGTTGTTTGGCCGGCTTCCTGATTCTGATATACTTAAAAACTTTTTTTGTGTGTGTTGATTTTTGTGTCTTTTGCTAGTTGCTTTTCAAATTCTTTTTTGGCCTACCTAATTACACTTGACTTGCCAGAGTATATGCTCTTTTCTATCTTCCTCAGCAGGATTTGCCTTCCATTTTTTAAAGGGCGCCTTTTTGCCTGTGTGATGGGGCACCTGCCTTACACTGGGCACTAAGGGGTTAATAGAGCCCTAGGGAGGCTGTGCAGGAGGTAGCCAATCAGTGAAGGGCTGAGAGAGCAGCCAATCAGGGCCTGGCAGGCCCATATAAGAAGGGCTGAGGGGCAGATAAACTTCAGTAGCTGCTTGGAGCTTGAGAAGGGAAGATCAGGGGGAAGGTTGCTAGCATCCTGGACAGAGCAGTGCTGCTAGCATTGATTGGGGAGCTGCAGCGATTCGCAGGCTGAGGCCCTGAGACAGGGATGAAAAGGTTTCTGGGGAGCCACGGGGAGGTGGCCCAAGGAAATCAACTGAGGAGTTGGAGGGAATGCAGCAAATGGCAGCTATCTGTGGGGTCCATGTGTTGGGAGCCAGAGTAGTGGGCAGGCCTGGGTTCCCCTACCCCCAACACCATTGAGGAAGTGGCCAGACAACTGGCGGCAGTTGCCACTGAGGGAAGTGGCTGGACAGAAACCTGCAGTTCCTCCGGAAGGGGGGAGAACAGAATATGTCATGGCTGGAGGGCTCTGTCCTGAAGAGGACGCCGTGGTCCTTGGAACGACATGGGTCCAGGAACAGAAGTGATGGCGGGTGAGACAGCACCAGAAGAGGGCACACTGGCTAGCAGAGCTAATCCCCAGGAAGCCAGCAGGAGGTGCTGCAGTGGTGAGTTGCACACTGTTACAACCTCTAACTGCCTCTTTGACTCTGCTGTTTAGCCATAGTGGCATTTTCTGGTCCTCTTACTGGTTTTTTTAATTTTTTTTTTTTTTATTTGGGGCATACATTTAGTTCAAGCCTCTATTGTGGCGTTATAAAATAGTTTCCATGCAGCTTACAGGCATTTCACCCTTGCGACTGTTCCTTTTAATTTCTGTTTAACTAGCTTTTTCATTTTTGTGTACTTCCCCATTTTGAAGTTAAATACTCCTGTGGTAGGTTTCTTTATATTCCCCTGCCCCACACACACTAGGATATTAAATTTAATTACATAATGGTTGTTATTATTGAGTGGTGCAACTACATGAATCCCTAGGCCCGGATCCTGTGCTCCACTTAAGACTACATCAAGGATTGCCTCTCCCCTTGTGGTTTCTAGGCCTAGCTGCTTGAAGAAGCAGTCATTAACGGTGTCTAGATACTCTCTCTCTGCATCCCATCCTGAAGCAACATTTACCCAGTCAATATGGGGGGAGTTGCAATCCCCCATTATTATTGGGTTTTCTAGAGCAGACTAATTCATCCCACCTTTTTGAATGGACACCAGTTGCTGTGCCCAGGAAAGACCTCTTTAATGACTGTCTGATGGATTCAGAACCTAGAGAGTTGTCTGTGTTGTAGAATCTATTTCCTAGTTCAAGATACTCAAATTAGGCATCCATCTAATTTTTGAAATCTGGATGGCTTCTAAAGTAGCAGGGTTTAGTTCTCTGTGTGTTCATATTTACACTCTTGTTAGAAAACAAGGCACATATGATGTCTTCAAATTTCCACGTAGCAATGGCTTATACAGTCATGCTTTTATGAATGGCCAGCACACAGTCATACATCTATCAGAAGGGGTGAAAGGCATGAGGCAAAACCCAAGTATAATGAACTGAACCCTAGGATGGTACGAGGATGCATTGGGGATTAGTGTCATTTAAATTCTACAGCTAGATAGCAAGGTGGGTAGATGAACAGATAGGTATTTTAATGTGGTGATTTTGGAATACTGAATTTACATATTGTGACCTTGCACTCCATATTTTTATAAAAATGTTTATAAGTGTGGATATGATATAACTGGAGTATGCTTTATGCAAAAGGTCTCTTGTAAAGTATCATTACAAAGCTTATAATCTGAGTGTGGTCATGCTATTTGTATGAATGTATCATTCTTGTATTTGAAACTAGGAATATGAAATATAACCCTGAAGTCCTATTGTAATTATGCAAAGTGTTGGCCGTTAATGGTGGTTTGAACTCTTGATGGCTCCCATTAATCAGGACAATTGGTTGTAAATGGCTCTCTTTACTTGTAAGACTTCCTGTGTGCCAACAAGTGAGTAATGAAGTCTCACAGGACATGTGATCATGTCACCTGAACTGAATCCATCATTAACCTGGTGCTTTTCCATTTAGAAGGAGGGGTGGGAACCCAGAGAGAGAGACAAAGGATTCCCGCCTTGTGCCAAAGCTATTAAAGGGGGTGGAACAGAACAAAGGGGCTGCAGTCATGAGAAATCCCCTTTGTTACCACCTGAGCTGGAACTAACAAGAACTGTACCGGGGAAAGGATTGGGCCCAGACAAGGAAGGAGTCTCGTCTGTGAAAGAAGCTTATTGGAACATCTCTGAGGGTGAGATTTTACCTGTATTCAGTTTCTTAATGTATTAGGCTTAGACTTGCATGTGTTTTAGTTTGCTTGGTAACCTACTTTGTTCTGTCTGTTGTTACTTGAAACCACTTAAATCCTACTTCTTATGCTTAATTTTAAAAAAGGTTATTTTATTAACCCAGAGTAAGTGATTAATACCTGGGGGAGCAAACAGCTGTGTGTATCTCTCTATCAGTGTTATAGAGGGCGGACAATTTATGAGTTTACCCTGTATAACCTTTATTCAGAGTAAAATGGATTTATTGGGGTTTGGATCCCATTGGGAGCTGGGTGTCTGGGTTCTGGAGACAAAAATACCTGCTGAGTGGCTTTCAGTTAAAGCCTGCAGCTTTGGGGGCATGGTTCAGATCTGGGTCTGTGTTGCAGCAGACTGGTGTGTCTGGCTCACGAAGGCAGGGTTCTGAAGTCCCATGCCTTTAGGGAAAACGGGCTCAGAGGTAGTTTCAGCACGTCAGGTGACAGTCCCAAGGGGGTCTGTGTGACCGAACCAGTCACACACATAATGGAAATACTTTGCAAGAGAAACATTCTCATGCAAAAGTAACAGCTCTGCAGTCAGGGAATATCTGGATGTATTGGAGATCTGGTGATGACCTCCCTTGGTCTCCAGCACCTTCAACTGGAATTTCATCCTCATTTTACACCATTGCTTATTTTAGGGCTTGTATTCACTGCAAGAAAAGTGGCATTTTTTTACCTCCAAAGTAACTAATGTGCATGAGCTATCCTGAGGTAAAAAAACAGTGAAAAGCAGGCACTTTACTTTTACAAGATAAACTAGAGGAGGTCAGCCTTGTACTCCTATCTGAAGGTGACCTGGTCTAGTTTACCTTGCGGTCCTACTCTTCACTATTTTTGCCTTGAGATAGCTCACTCACATAGGTACCGTAAGATAAAATATTGAATTTTTCTAACAGTGAAAACAAGCCCTTAGTTATAGAATCAGAGGACTTGAAGGGACCTCAAGAAGTCTTCTAGTCCAGTCCCCTGCACTCATGGGAGGACTAAGTATTATCTAGACATCCTTGACAGGTGTTTTGTCTAACCTGCTCTTAATCTCCAATGACACAGATTCCACAACCTCCCTAGGCAATTTATTCCAGATCTTAACTATCCTGACAGGAAGCTTTTTGTATTGTCCAACCTAAACTGCTCTTGCTGCAATTTAAGCCCATTACTTCTTGTCCTATTCTCAGAGGTTAACAAGAATGCGGTTTTTTTGTTGTTTTTTCTCCCTCCTCCTTGTAACAACCTTTTATGTACTTGAAAACTGTTATCATGTCCCCTCTCAGTCTTCTCTTTTCCAGACTAAACAAACCCAGTGTGACACTGCACCCCATATTCTGCATAAAATATTGTTGATATGAATATGCCATAACTAAGATATGTATTATGCAATATGGGGTCATGTGAGGTATCATTGGAAAGGTTCTGATCTACTGAATGTGTTTATCCAATATGTATGTGTCATTTCAGTATTTGAGGTTAGGAATACTGACCATGTAACAATTACAACCATGTATGTATCTGCCTACTGTCTGGTGGGCATTCCCCCAATCAGCCTCAATGGGCCATTAGAAAGAATAAGAGCAGATACTACTCTCCCATCTTCCTCAGAAGCTTCCGGGGTTGCTGCTTTGATACTAAAGGGTCAGGTGATTGGGTCACCTGGTACTAGACCCCCATCTTGGGCTTTCAGTGTCTTTCCATTAAGAGGGGGGTGGGAGGTCAGACTGGGAAACAAAAGATTCCTGCCTTATGTAAATTCTATTTAAGGCTGGGGAGTAAGGCAATCAAGACTCTTCTCCATTGCCTCCCTGTCCAAGAAGGAAGATTGCTAAAAAGACCTGAAGGGAAAGGCAGGGGCTGAGACAGGGGACAAGTCTGTAAAGAGAAATAACTGGAACTCTAAGCTCCAGAAACTGCAACCTGCTTAAAACATCATTTAGGGTGAGAAATTACATTTTGTAACCTGTTTCTTGTGTGTATTAAGCTTAATTTGCATGTTGTGTTTTGTTTGCTCAGTAATCTGCTTTGTTCTGTTTGCTATCACTTAACATTTAACTTTTGTAGTTAAACTTATTTTTTGTTTGTTACAAATCCCAGTTTGTACAATTCATGGGGGGTGCAAAAAGCTGTGCATATCTGTCTCCATGTTGAGGGAGGGGGCAATTTTTGAGTTTGCACTGTGCAGATCTCTCTCTCTCTCCAGTTCAAGACAATATTATATTGGATTTACACTCCAAAGGAGGTGTGCACGTGAGTGTTAAGTAAATCACTGAGCTGAATCTTCCCCACAGAGCTAATTTCAGTCTGTCTGCAGCTGGGTGTCCTTATGTGTGGGTGGGTGGGTGCGTGCGCATGCACGCTAGAGAAGGCTTGAGGACCTGGCACAGCTAGGACAGGATGAGGAAACCCAGGCTGGTGGAACCAGTGGGACCCCAGCACATCAGGTGGCACATCAAATGGCACCAGATGGGGGGGGTTCACCCATCACACCCAAGTTTTCCAATCTTCCCTCATAGGTCACATTTTCTAGACCTTTAATCATTTTTGTTGCTATCTCTTGACTTTCTCCAATTTGTCCACATATTTCCTGAAATGTGGCACCCAAAACTGGACACAATACTCCAGTTGAAGCCTAATCAGCATGGAGTAGAGCGGAAGAATTACTTCTCGTGTCTTGCTTACAACATTCCTGCTAATACATCCCAGAATTATGTTTGTGCTTTTTTTGCAACAGTGTTACACTGTTTACTCTTGGGGGAATTCTGCGCCAAAAAATTAACAATTCTGGGCAAAATATTTTCAAATTCTGCATATTTTATTTGTCAAAATAACACCATATAATCACACCAGTTTCAATTATTTTTGGTCATTTATTTCAGAATAGCTATCAGCAAGTACGTCTGTAACAGTACAGAAAACAAAAAAGATTCAGGAAATGTTTTCACAAATAGATTCCTTACCAGGCATATTGAAACTGAACTCTGAGTGTATGTGTATGGGGGTGGGGGGGATGTGAGAGAACCTGGATTTGTGCTGGAAATGGCCCACCTTAATTATGCACATTATAGGGAGAATGGTCACTTTGGATGAGCTGTTACCAGCAGGATAGTGAGTTTGTGTGTCTGGTTTTTGGGAGGGGGGTGAGAGAACCTGGATTTGTGCAGGAAATGGCCCAACTTTATTATCATGCACATTGTGTAAAGAGTTGTCACTTTGGATGGGCTATCACCAGCAGGAGAGTGAATCTGTGGGGGTGGGGTGGAGGGTGAGAAAACCTGGATTTGTGCTGGAAATGGCCCACCTGGTGATCACTTTAGATAAGCTATTACCAGCTGGACAGTGGGATGGGAGGAGGTATTTTTTCATAGTCTCTGTGTATATATAAAGTCTGCTACAGTTTCCACGGCATGCATCCGATGAAGTGAGCTGTAGCTCACGAAAGCTCATGCTCAAATAAATTGGTTAGTCTCTAAGGTGCCACAAGTACTCCTTTTCTTTTTGCGAACTCTGAGTAATAATTCATTTAAACTACAATACAGAACCATATTTCCTTCACCCTTCAGAAGCAGTGCAAAGGCTTGGGGGAGTTAGGGGTAATGGAGGAACTAAGGGAGAGAGATGTAATTGCTGGGAAGGAGCCTGAGTGTGAACTTGAAGGGTTGTTGGGTATGGGTGGGAGAAGTACGGAACATGTGTATGGTGTGTTTTTGTTTTTTTTTTGGGTGGGGAGGGATTGTTAGGGAACTTCCCTCATGCAGACCCTGGCTGACCCCTAGCCTCTCCCATTCAGTCAGCACATCTGATCCTGTCCCCATGTGTCCCTCCACCCTATGTAGCTCAGCACCGTCCTCCCCCGCTAGCCCTTGTGAGCTCCTGGCCTGGCCTGACAGGTGCTGTGAAGAAGGCAGTGCAAGCCCTTTCTTTTCCTTAGCTGGCCAGGAACTGCTGCTGTTCTATCATCACAGTGCCCTCTTGTGGGCAAAAGGCAGAACTGCAGCAACATTTTGGCAAAAAAATTTTTCTGTGCAAAAAAATAAAAGTATGTGTGGCTCATTAATTATGGACATGCACAGTAGTGCAGAAATTCTCCCAGGAGTAATTGACTCATATTTATCTTGTGATCTACTATGACCACCCCCAGATCCCTTTCACAGTACTCCTTCCTAGCCAGTCATTTTCCTATTTTGTGTATGTGCAACTGTTCCTGCCTAAGTGGAGTACTTTGCATTTGTACTTACTGAATTTCATTCCATTTTCTTCAGATTTTTCTGGATTATTCTGAATTTTAATCCTATCCTCCAAAGCACTTGCAACCCTCCCTGCTTGGTATCATCTGCAAACTTTATAAGTGTGCTCTTTATGCCATTATCTAAATCACTGATAAAAGATATTGAACAGAACCAAACCCAGAATTTATCTCTGTGGGACTTCACTAGATATGCCCTTCCAGCTTGACTGTGAACTACAGATAACTACTGTCTGGGAAAGGTTTTCCAACCAGTTATGCACCTACCTTATACTAGTTCCATCTAGGTTGTATTTCCTTAGTTTGTTTATGAGAAGGTCATGGGAGACAGTATAAAAAGCCTTAATAAAGTCCAATATACCACACCTACTGCTTTCCCACCCACCCCCCTCCACAAGGCTTGTTACCCTGTCAAAGAAAGCTATTAGGTTGGTTTGACATGATTTGTTCTTGACAAATCCATGCGGACTGTTACTTATCACCTTATTATCTTCTAGGTGCTTGCAAACTGATTGCTTATTTGCTCCATTATCTTTCCAGGTACTGATATAATTTATTCTTTCTGCAGTTGTCTTTTACTTTCCTTATATGACAGGTTTCAGAGTAGCAGCCGTGTTAGTCTGTATTCGCAAAATGAAAAGGAGTACTTGTGGTACCTTAGACTAACAAATTTATTTGAGCATAAGCTTTCATGAGCTACAGCTCACTTAATTGGATGCATCTGATGAAGTGAGCTGTAGCTCACGAAAGCTTATACTCAAATTTGTTAGTCTCTAAGGTACCACAAGTACTGCTTTTCTTTTTCCTTATATGCTTACAATACAGTGTGTAACTAGAAATCTCATCCCTTTTAGGTGAGATGTCAGAAAAACTAAGGAGATGCAGGAAGGAACTGACTGCAGCTATAGACAGGGCATTTGAAGATCTCACAGCTCCTTTCTGTCACTCAGAAGACTGCATCAATAAACAGAATTCAGACTTGCAGACAGACACACCTTCCTCCTTGCCCCAAATGAATAGAGGTAGTTACAGAAGAGATCCTACTTCTACCTTATCTTCCTACTTCGACCAGTCTGCAGCAGTCTCCTGTGTGCTGGAAAAAAAGAATCCTGTCTTCATACCAAACCTTATTCCAGTAAGCATTGCCCAAAATCCCTTATGCCCAAAGAGAGAACCTTTGACAAGTAAGGAAAATACTTGGCTACGTTCTTCCGTTTTTGTGCCTGATAGACAACTTCCAAGAACTCTGGGGGACAGCGAGAGATGGAGGAAAGGGCATGCAAGGTACAATTTGTATTCACAGTTCTTTGTCATGAATACTGTTAAGACATGGTCAGGGTGTCCAGTTTCAAGACTTCCAAGAGGAGGGAACTTCTGAGGAGATATGTGCAAGAATGTTTCCTCCAGAAGCTCAGACAGTAGATATTATTTCTGAGAGGGGGAATGGGCTCTAGTGCTTAGAGGGGCACTGAGAATCAGGACTCCAGGGTGCTATTTCCAACTCTGTCACAAGTATTCGCTGCAATTTTGGGCAACCTCTCTTGCCCACATTTATCCTTCTGCCTGTAGGTGGAGAATGCTGTTTGCCTCCCTCCTAATGCCTTGCTACACAGGGCTGTGAAGCGTATCTCCAGCCTGTGTTATGTAGGAGTTTAGGCTACGTTATCATAATGGTGTCTTCTGGCCTGACTCTGTGAATGGTTTAGTATTAATTATTATTTGCATTACAGTAGCATCTAGAGACTTCAGTCTCAGGGCTCCTTTGTGCTAGGTGCTGTACAGTAAGACAGTCTCTGTTCCAAAGAGCTTGAAATGCAACAAAATGCATGTCTGAGACAAATTTCAGGTGAGTCACCATGTGAAAAAACCTTCACATGCATAGGACCCTACCAAATTTATGGTCCATTCTAATCAATTTCACAGCCATTGGATTTGAAAACTAGCCACATTTTCAGATGTTCACATCTGAAATTTCAGTGTTGTAACTGTGGGGGGCCCAACCCCCAAAAAGGCGGCGGTGGTTGCCAAAGCTGTTGCAGAGGGATTGCACCCCTCACTTCTGTGCTGCCTTCAGAGCTGGGCTGCACAAGCTTCCTGCAGCTGGAGGAGGCTCCTGGAGGTGGAGGTGGGTCTGACCTCCCCCATGCTCTTGGAAGTGCTACAGCTGGGGGCTCCTATCTGCTAGTCCTAGCCAGTGTCTGATTAATGCATGGGCCCTGCCCTGGCCAATTTGGGGGGCCCCCTGGAAAAATGGGCACCCCAAGTCCTGGCACAAGCTGTAGGGGCAGAAACCCCAAGCCCTGGCAGAAGACATGGGGGCAGAAGCCCTGAGCCCCAGCAGGATGCATGGGGTGGAAGCTTCATTTGGAGCTGCGGGGGCAGAAGCCCCAAGACTGGGTGTCCCAAGCCCTGGCTGGCGCCATAGGCGTAGAAGCCCTGAGCCCCAGCAGAAGCCCTGGGGAGCAGAAGCCCCGAGCCTGGGCACCCTGAGCCCTGGCAAGAGCCATGGGGGCAGAGGCCCCAACCCCAGGTGCCCTGAACCTGGGTGTCCCAAGCCCCAGCTGGTGCTCTGGGGGCAGAAACCCCAAGCTCAGGTGCCCCGAGCCATGGCAGGAGCCAGTGCATGGAAGCCCCTAGGCTGGGTGCCCTGAGCTGCTGCAGAAGCCCCGAACCCAGCTCCAGGGCTGCTGCAGCACAGAAGTGAGAGTGGTACACCCTCACTTCTGAACTGCCTTTGGAGGTGGGTCTGGTCTCCCCACTGAGAAAGGACATGCAGGGGAAGGACAAGCCCCTACCTGGCCACAACTAGTAGCTAGGAGCCCCTGCCTGGGATGCTCCCAGCAGCAGGGGGAGATCAGATTTCACAGGGAAGGGCTTATTTCATGGTCCATGACATGACTTTTCACAGCCATTAAATTGGTAAGGCCCTGCACGTGCACATTAGAAGATGTCTCGGACTATACAACCATTGTCACCATACCTTCATTTGAATGTGTACCCTACATTTAGTCCTTATGTTTATAAAGCTCCATTTTTGCTGTCAACCATTTGACAAACTTCTGCAGTGCAGCTTGCCCAGAGAACCAAAACCATTCTGTTGTTCTGTCTAGCAAAGATGCTGAAAGATGCACGAAGTCAGAAGCAAACGTAGCAGTCCATGCTGTCCCCCGAGACATTCCACAGGCTCTTCCTGACACACCTGGTGAGTCTAGAGCTCTGCTCTTCTTCCTTGCACTCAGGGCAGGCTGGCTTTTCCAGCTCTGTGAAGTCTTTTAAAAACATCATCTCACCCTTTTGTAGAAGGGATTGTGAGGACCTGTAAATGTAAGGCGACAGATAACAGGCAATGGAGCTGTTTGCCACGAAGCCACCTGTTCAAATCCAGCCAGATCAGGCATAACTAAAGTTACTAAAAACTAGGGTGTTGATTACTCTCAGTTAACTCACGTGATTAACTCAAAGAAATCAATTGCAATTAATCACTGTTAAACAATAGAATACTAATTGAAATTTATTAAATATTTTTGGATGTTTTTCTACATTTTGAAATATATTGATTTCAATTACAATACAGAATACAATGTACAGTGCTCACTTTATATGATTTTTATTACAAATATTTGCACTGTAGAAATGAAAGAAATACTATTTTTCAATTCACCTCATACGAGTACTATAGTGCAATCTCTTTATCCTGAAAATGCAATTTACAAATTTAGAGGTTTTTTTTTGAGTGCAGTTATGTAACACAAACCCCAATGTAAAACTTCAGAGCCTACAAGTCCACTCAGTCCTACTTCTTGTTCAGCCAATTGCTAAGACAAACAAGTTTGTTTACATTTACAGGAGATAATGCTGCCATCTTCTTATTTACAATGTCACTTGAAAGTGAGAACAGGTATTTGCATGGCATTTTTGTAGCTGGCATTCCAAGGTATTTACATGCCAGATATGCTAAACATTCATATGCCCCTTCATGCTTCGACCACAATTCCAGAGGACATGCTTCCATGCTGATGATGCTCATTTAAAAAATAATGCGTTCATTAAATTTGTGACTGAACTCCTTGGGGGAGAACAATGTCTTCTGCTGTTTTACCCACATTCTGCCATATACTTCATGTTATAGCAGTCTCAAATGATGACCCAGCACATCTTATTCATTTTAAGAACACTTTCACTGCAGATTTGACAAAACGCAAAGAAGGTACCAATGTGAGATTTCTAAGGATAGATACAGCACTAGACCCAAGGTTTAAGAATCTGAAGTGCCCTCCAAAATCTGAGAGGGAGAAGGTGTGGAGCATGCTTTTAGAAGTCTTAAAAGAGCAACACTTTGATGCAGAAACTACAGAACCGGAACCTCCAAAAAAGAAAATCAACCTTCTGCTGGTGGCATCTGACTCAGATAATGAAACTGAACATGAGTCAGTCCACAATATTTTGGATCGTTATCAAGCAGAACCAGTCATCAGCATGGATGCATGTCCTCTGAATGGGTGGTTGAAGCATGAAGGGACAAATGAATCTTGAGAGCATCTGGCACGTAAATATCTTGCAAAGCCAGCTACAACAGTGTCATGAGAATGCCTGGTCTCACTTTCAGATGACATTGTAAACAAGAAGCAGGCAGAATTAATTCCTGCAAATGAAAACAAACTTTGTTTGCCTCAGTGACTTGCTGAACAAGAAGTAGGACTGAGTGGACTTGGAGGCTCTAAAGTTTTACATGTTTTATTTTTGAATGCAGGGGTTTTTTGTACATAATTCTATATTTGTAGGTTCAACTTTCATGATAAAGAGAGAGTACTGTAGTGCAATGAGGTGAATTGAAAAATACTATTTTGTTTTACAGTGCAAATATTTGTCATCAAAATCAGTGAGCACTGTACACTTTGTATTTTGTGTTGTAATTAAAATCAATATTTTAAAATGTAGAAAACATCCAAAAATATCTAAATGGTATTCTATTCTTTAACAGTGCAATTAATCACGATTAATTTGTTTAATCGTTTGACAGCCCCACTAACAACCACTAGCTGCTTGGTGAATTAGATTAAATGTGTTTGGTGTCTCAGTCCAGTTCACTCTGGATGTATGGCCATGCACCCTAAGCGGCAGCATGATGAATATGCTCAGCAAAAAAAGCCAAGCACTGAGTTGACATTGACGCTAAACTACCCTCTCAATCCAGAGGTGATGCCTCCAGCCGAGGGAGATATACTGTTTTCTACAGTATTCTTGCCAGCAAGTTAAAGAAGTATGGGCTGGATGAATGGACTATAAGGTGGATAGAAAGCTGGCTAGATCATCAGGCTCAATGGGTAGTGATCAATGGCTCCATGTCTAGTTGGCAGCCGGTATCAAGCAGAGTGCCCCAAGGGTTGGTCCTGGGGCTGGTTTTGTTCAATATCTTCATTAATGATCTGGAGGATGGCGTGGATTGCACCCTCAGCAAGTTTGCAGATGACACTAAACCTGGGAGGAGTGCTAGATATGCTGGAGGGTAGGGATAGGATATGGAGAGACCTAGACAAATTAGAGGATTGAGCCAAAAGAAATCTGAGGCTCAACAAAGAGGAGTGCAGAGTCCCACACTTGGGACAGAAGAATCCCATGCACTACTACAGACTAGGGACAAAGTGGCTAGGCAGCAGTTCTGCAGAAAAAGACCGAGGGGTTACAGTAGACAAGAAGCTGGATATGAATCGACAGTGTGCCCTTGTTGCCAAGAAGGCTAATGGCCTTTTGGGCTGTATACGTAGGAGCATTGCCAGCAGCTCGAGGGACGTGATCGTTCCCCTCTATTTGGAATTCGTGAGGCCTCATCGGGAGTACTGTGTCCAGTTTCCACAAGAATGATGTGGACAAATTGGAAAGAGTCTGCCGGAGGGCAACAAAAATGATTAGGGGGCTAGAGCACATGATTTATCAGGAGAGGCTGAGGGAACTGGGATTATTTAGTCTGCAGAAGAGAAGAATGAGGCAGGATTTGATAGCTGCTTTCAAAGAGGATGGATCTACACTGTTCTCAGTGGTAGCAGATGATAGAACAAGGAGTAATGGTTTCAGGTTGCAGTGGGGGAGGTTTAGGTTGGACATTAAACTTTTTCACTAGGAGGGTGGTGAAACACTGGAATGCCTTACCTAGGGAGGTGGTGGAATCTCCTTCCTTTAGAGGTTTTTAAGGTCTGGTTTGAGAAAGCCCTGCCTGGGATGATTTAGTTGGGGATTGGTCCTGCTTTGAGCAGGGGGTTGGACTAGATGACCTTCTGAGGTCCCTTCCAACACTGACTTAAATCTTCTGTATGATCAGTTCACCACCTTCAATGCTGCCGAGCTGCCCCAATAGCAAATCAGTGTACCCCTTACCCCAGGGGGCAGACATACTAGACAGGGTATCCCCACTGCCAAGATGGAGACTCTACAGTGCTTCTGCCATGACCTCCTGCTCCCAAAAGTCTTTTTCCTCATCTTTGATGCCTTCGGCAGGACTGCTTGTACACAGCTCAGATCCACCACATCCCAACCTGCGCCTCTCTCTCCTACTAGCCTTGCTAGTAGATCATCATCACAGATCTGCACTGCCTGTGGTCTGGGCATATTCCTCAGCCATGTGCACAGCAGAAGAAAGGACCTTCCTTAGAGGTTTTTAAGGCCCAGCTTGACAAAGCCCTGGCTGGGATGATTTAGTTGGTGTTGGCCCTGCTTTGAGCAGGGGCTTGGACTAGATAACCTCCTGAGGTCCCCTCCAACCCTGCTATTCTATGATTCTTAGCAATTGATGCGCTGCAGGCTTACCCGAGCTGTGTGCAATCCCTCAATCCTGCCAAATGCAATATCAAATGACCTGAAAAAGTGGCACTGGGAGCATATTATCAAGACAAACATCCTGCCCCAGTTACTATATGCCTACAGCCCCCAAGCTTACTCTGAGAATGGTGCCATTTGAAGCTATATTCACTTGATTCTAAGGCCAGATTCAGACTTCCCAGAATGCTCGCTACTAAGGCAGGCCTTTCACTTGGTATTGGGGCAGGATACAGAGACCTCACCCTGGGTATGTATAGAATGGGAACTTAACAGACCTCTTTCACTGCCATATATTCTGGGCTTATAAAACATGTCACTCCCCCATCCTTGCCTCTGCCATCTATACCACCAAACAAGAGATGCAGCCCAGATTTTGTTGTAGGGGAAAACCTATGACTAGGAAGGAGTGGATGAAAAGGGACATTTTCACACTTTCACAGCTCTGCCAATGACACCCCTATGTGCTTCTCAAACCTTGGTACTCCGCCCTGCAAAAGTCATATTTTTGCCAATATCTACAACT
The DNA here is from genome assembly GCF_965140295.1 of Lepidochelys olivacea. NCBI lineage: Eukaryota > Metazoa > Chordata > Testudines > Cheloniidae > Lepidochelys > Lepidochelys olivacea. Next base: position 52,223,844 of record NC_140417.1, read on the forward strand.
ATGCTATGTACCGGCTCAGCTCAATGAATGAGCAACAAGCTGGCACATGAAATTCAGTATTGATAAACGCCAGGTAATGCACACTGGAGGAAAAAAATTAATTACCCACACGGCTTATTTGGAGCCCTGAAAAGCTGTATCAGGAAAGGCGTCTAAGCATCACTGGACAGCTCAGTGGAGACCGCTGCTCAATGCGCATGTTGGGATTCATAAGGGATGGGATGGGATGGAGAGTGATGCAGAAAATATAATACCTTTATCTCCATCAACGGTAGAGCTTCATCTGGATAATGTGTGCAGGAGTGGTTACCCCTTATCAAAGAGACAACTGCAGAACTAGATGGGGGTTCAGAGAAGGATGACAAGAATGATCCAGGGCTTGGAGAACTCCTGTATGCTGAAAGATTAAAATGACTGGGATTGCTCACTTTAGAGAGAAGACATAAGAGGGGCAGGATAAAAATTTACAGAACACCCATGGTTCTGAGCCGCCCCCACAGCAAACCAATGTGGGGAGCCCAGTGCTCACAGCATACTAGGATACAAAAGGTCTCCTCAGCCAGTAGATGATGGGAGAGGTGTTGGTGCCCATGTAAAGATCCCTGAGTGGTTATAATGTATCTATAGATATTTACAGCCTCTCTTACTCTGCTTCAATTACTGATTACACTTACGGACTGGTTTTCATGGCATTTTCCTTTATTTTGTAGGGAACCCAAACAGTTTGGGTATAGAGGAGTTATCAGGACAGCTGGCCCTAGTGAATGAGTTAAGCAGAGTTCACAGGCACTCAGGTGAGCCCCCCCTTACAGACCATGTTTTAGCCATCTTTATGGATGCGAGCAGCAGTTCTGAGACAAGGCACCGAAGGCCAAACATCGAGGATGAAGAGATTATCCAGACAGTTCTGGATTTGGAAGAGGATTACAGCACGGCCATCTCTGCTCTGCACCAGCTGAACTAGGGAAACTGGATCAAAGGTTTACATAGAAACAGTTCTCAAACATAGAGCCTTTCTGGGGAAAAAATGGCAGATTCCATGTAGTATAAAGGTTCAATTAAAATAATAGTAATTTATAAACTCAGTTTATTCTCAAACTCTCCCTTCTTTATGCTAGTGTTTTGTACTATTCATGTTTTCTTCTGAGTGCTGTTTGTTTTTTTTTTCTCATAAGAAGGGATGTTTCATTATCTATGACTGACTTTCTCCACCAATATTGCATCTGCAGATTCAAGTCTCCTGGGGTACAGAACCATTGTGAACAAAAGAAAATGTTAAGGGGCTGGCGCACTAGACATGTAGACATTATTGTGGAGCCAAACATATACAAGTTCTTTTATACTTCACCGATTCACTGTTCCTCTCAAATACAATAGAAACACACCAGTCCTAGACAAAAGCTACATTATACGAGAATCAGTTGAGAATATACACAGTTTGTGCTAAGACACACAATGAGTTACACCTAGCAAGGGACATAAAAAGCAGTAAGAAGTGGTTCTAGAAATATGTTAGACCTACATGTTCTTTCCCCTTTCTCTTCTATTAACTAATGGGAAAGGAGAGCAAATAACGGATGACACACAGAAGGTTGAAATGTGTAATGCTTTTTTGGCTTCAATCTTCACTGTGACCAGATGCTTAAAACAATTAATATTAACAAGGGGCAAGGAACTCATACCAAAATAGGGAAAACAGGTTAAAGAATTTTTATATGTATTCAAGTTAGTAGGGCCTGATGAAATTCATCCTATGGGCCTTACGGAACTAGCTGAAGCAAACTCTGAACCATTGGTGATGATCTTTGAGAACTTATGGAGGACAGCTGAGGTCCTAGAAGAGAGGGGAAGAGCAAACATAGTACCTATCTTTAAAAAGGACTGGCTGGCCAGTGGGTGGGCGGGGTGGTGAAGAGGCCAGTGGCTGGGGGCCAGGTGAGCTGGCAGCGGGGGACAGAGGCTGAGGAGGTGAGCGGGCGACGGGGGTGAGTAGGTGAGCTGGGGGGGAGATGACGAGCCGGGGGGGGTGGGCGGGCAGTGGTGGTAATACCAGATTTACCACGGCACCACTGGCGCTGGGCCCACAGGTCCAAAGGGGCCCCGGCCCAGCCTGCTCTTCTCCATTCACCTGCTCTCTCCTGTGGGGGCAAAAGCTTGATGCTGCCAGCAGCTGGGGCTCCTGCTGCAGTAGGTCTCTGCTGGCAGCCAAGCTCCTCCCTGGCCTCTTCCCCCAGCATGCTACGTTCCCTCCCCTCCCCCTCTTCCTGCCGCCGCTTGCTGGCAGGAGGGAGGGGGAAGAGCGGAGCCTCAGCACACTCGCTGCTCTGGGGTGGAGGAGGAGGAGAAGAGGAGGGAGCATGGCCTTGGGGAAGGGGCTGGAATCGGGGCATACCCCCTCCAGCCCCTGCTGTGAGCACCCCCACAACCCCAGCCCACACCCCCAGCCCTCTGCCCACCCTGACCCCTGCACCCCCCTAGCCCCCTGCCCTGACCCCTGTACCTCTTCACACAGCCCACACCTCCCCAGCCCCCTGCCCTGACTCCTGAACCCCCCTCATACACACCCAACCCCTGCCCTGATCCCTTCCCCAGCGCCTCCCCCACAACCTTCCTATTACCAGCAGGAGAGTGAGTTTGTGTGTGTATGGGGGTGGGGGGGGGTGAGAGAACCTGGATTTGTGCTGGAAATGGCCCACCTTGATTATCATGCACATTGTAGGGAGAGTGGTCACTTTGGATGAGCTATTACCAGCAGGATAGTGAGTTTGTGTGTGTGGTTTTTGGGAGGGGGGTGAGGGGGTGAGAGAACCTGGATTTGTGCAGGAAGTGGCCCAACTTGATTATCATGCACATTGTGTAAAGAGTTGTCACTTTGGATGGGCTCTCACCAGCAGGAGAGTGAATTTGTGTGGGCGGGTGGAGGGTGAGAAAACCTGGATTTGTGCTGGAAATGGTCCAACCTGATGATCACTTTAGATAAGCTATTACCAGCAGGACAGTGGGGTGGGAGGAGGTATTGTTTCATATTCTCTTTGTATATAAAGTCTGCTGCAGTTTCCACGGTATGCATCCGATGAAGTGAGCTGTAGCTCACGAAAGCTCATGCTCAAATAAATTGGTTAGTCTCTAAGGTGCCACAAGTACTCCTTTTCTTTTTGGGAAAAGAGGGTTTGTTTCCACGGGGCGGGCAGCGCTTGGGGGGGAGGGGTTGTTTCCGCGGGGGGTTTTGGCCCTCAGCTGTTTTCTTTGGAGTAATATGACCCTTGCCGCTTTACGAGTTGTGCAGGCCTGTATTAAACAATCAAACTGTAAGCACCTAGAGAATAATAGCGTTATAAGTAATAGCCAAGATCAATTTGTCAAGAAGAAATCATGCCAAACCAATCTGATTTCCTTCTTTGACAGGGTGACCAGTCTCATGAATAGGGGGGTTGATGGGTTTCACCAGGCGTGTCACCTGGAACTGGGGTACCACTGAGTCCCCTGACCCATCAGCTTGGGCTCCCTTTTACACTGTATTGCTGTGACAAGCTGCAAAGCCCGCCAGCCTGCACTTTCACCAGCATACATACAGGTAGGGGCACACCTAGTTGCAGTTACATGCAGACTCTCTGACCAGCCCCTGCATGGGAAGACTACAGCTAGGGCAACTATCAGCTCCTCAGCATGCACCCCTTCTGGAGTATAAACCCAAAATTATACCATCTTGCACTTCACAGGGAACTATACAGCAAAAGCTCATAAAATTCACCCCTCCCTCAATGTGGAGAGGACTATACAGCAGCCCTGCATTATGATTCCCACACACTGGGTTAGATAAAGGGAAAACAAGTTTATTAACTACAAAAGATAGATTTTATGTGATTATAAGTGATAGCAAACAGCTCAAAGCAAATTACCTAGCAAACAAACAACAACACAAACTAAATTTAATATACTAAACATATAGGGTAAGAAGCTGCTATTCGTATCATCTCTTTGAATATAAGTAGGCTGCATATTCTTAAGACGCAAGCTGCACTTGCTTACAGCGTGGAATCCCCAGGTGTTCCATTCACAGGCTAAAAATCCCTTTAGCCTGGGACCATCACTTCCCCCAGTTCAGGCTTTGTGCCTCAGGTGTTTCCAGGTGTGGTGTTGTAGGGAGAGGGAGGTACCATCATGATGTCATTTCCACCTTTTATATCTTCTCCCCACTTGCTGGAAAGCTCTTTTGCTGTGACCTGGGTCAAACAGTTCCCACTGTGTAGTGCTATCTCTGAGAGGTTTCTATTGTACACAGTTCCTGGGGTAACCCTTGTGTGTGTGTGCATTTCCTCAATAAGCCATTAACATTCGTTTGGCCTTTTTACTGTTGTACCTCAAAGGCTGCTTGTGGGTGTTTTCAACCTCAGGCCATGTTTCAGTAACACATACATAGCCAAACTTCATAATTTCACATACAATGATCGCACATACAATCAAATGAGATATTAATGTCTAGCAGATTAAAACTTTTAGAATGATACTTCATAAGGCATACTTTGTACAAAACATATCTTAATTACATGACAGTGGTGAATATTGCAGTGCCAGGGTGTCACAGGGGGAAACAGTAGACATGAAATATTTTGACTGTGGTAAGGCTTTCAACACAGTCCAATATGACATACTCATGAGCAAACTAGGGAAATATGGTCTAGATGAAAGTACTATAAGGTGGGTGTATTCAGGGCCAGCGCTAGACCAAATGGCATGTCAAGCGAAGGGCATCTTCGGTGCTCCCTCCCCATTTGTTAAATGGCTGAAAATAGTCTAGGAGGTTCAAGGAAAATGTAGTTCTCAGAAAGCCTGGAAGGTTCCACAAGATTCTACAAAGGTCCAGAACATTCTAGGAGGTTAGTAAATGAATCCACATAAACAATACCTGAAATATTTTACTTCAAACATTCTATTTTCCCTTTTGTTGCTAAAAACAAAAATGGCACCCTCCAAGCCCAGCACCCAAGGCAGTTGCCTGGGTCACCCGCCCCTAAATCCAGCCCTGGGTGCATGCAGTGTAGGTGTAGCCGTGTTGGTCCCGCGATATTACAGAGACAAGGTGGGTGAAGTAATATCTTTTATTGGACCAACAACAGAGCTAAAGAAGAGTGCTGTGTGGCTCAAAAACTTCTCTTTCTCTCTCTCTCACCAACAGAAGTTAGTCCAGTAAAAGATATTACCTCACCCACCTTGTCTGTCTAGAGCGGGTGCACAGCTGGTTGAAAAAAACATACGTAAGTGAGTAGTTATCAATGGTTCACTGTTAAACTGGAAGGACGTATCTAGTGAGGTCCCCTCCCCCTGGGTGTCTGTCATGGATCCAGTAACAGTCAATATTTTAAGTAATGACTTGGATGCTGGAATAAAATGTACACTTATAAAATTTGTGCATGACAGCAAGATGGGAAGGGTTGCAAGCACTGTGGAGGACAGTATTAGAATTCAAAATGATCTTGATAAATTGATAATTGGTCTGAAATAGATGAAATTCAATAAAGGCAAGTGCAAAGGTATAAGAGTTAGGAAGGAAAAATCAAATGCACAAATACATAATGGGGAATACGCGGTTAGGCAGCAGAATTGCAGAAAAGGATCTGTGGATCACAAATTGAACAGGACTCAGCAATATGCTATTCTGAAAAAGGCAAGTATCATTCTAGCATGTATTAATGGCAGACGGCAGGTCTCTCTCTCTATTCAGGATTGGAGAGGCCTCAGCTGGAATACTGTGTCCAGTTTTGCACAACACACTTTAGGACAGATGTGGATAAATTGGAGAGAGTCCAGACGAGCGCAACAAAAATGATAAACTGTTCAGAAAACGTGACCAACAAGTAAAGGTTGAACAAACTGGGCATGTTTAGTCTAGGGAAAAGAGGACTAAGAGGGTGCAGGGGGGCTGATCACAGTCTTCAAGTGCTTCAAGAGCTGCTACTAAGAGGATGGTGATCAATTGTTTGCTATGTCTACTGAGGGTAGGACAAGAAGTAATGGGCTTAATTTTCATCAAAGGAGATTCAGGTTATATATTAGGGAAAAACTTTCTAACTATAAGGAAAATTAAGCAGTAGAACAGGTTAGCTGAGGGAAGTTGTGGGATTGAAGGTTTTTAAGAGCAAGTTAGACAAACACCAGGCAGGGATGGTCTAGGTTTACTTAGTCCTGCCTCAATTCAAGGGGCTGGACTAGATGACCTCTTGAGGGCCCTTCCAGCCCTACATTTCTATGATTCTATCATTCATTCTGTAAAAAAGACATAAGTGTTCAATAAATATTTCTGTTCTGCATTTGGGGAAAAAGAGAATATATTCTCATGATATGGTGATAACACTCTTTCCATTCCACTCGTATCTCTGGAGGATGTTAAAGAGCAGACCCCAATGTTAGACATTTTAAATCAGCGGTTCAGATAGCTTGCATCCAAGAAGTTTAAAAGAGCTCATTAAGTTCATGCTTAACTTTAAACACCAGTAGTCCATCAATGATTGAAGTTAAGCATGTGCTGTATATGGGCCAGAGGATTTAGCATCTTGCATGACTGAGCCTCAGCTGTGCAGGAAATTCAGAGTTTAACCTTAGCTTAAAAGAAATCTAGACATTTTTATTCTGATATACATAGATTTCAAGGTCAGAAGGGACCATTTTGGATCATCCAGTGGTGCAGAAAATTTATTGGCTCAAAGTACCAACTTCTAAAAATAATCGCTGTTTGAAGTATAACATGTAAATTTCTCCTTTCTGTGCACATTTTGTAAGACATTAATAGCCATAACTTCAGTATTTCTGGATTCACAGTAACATTAATGCATAAGGAAGCCTGAAATGTTAACATCCGTTGAAGTGAGCTGTAGCTCACGAAAGCTTATGCTCAAATAAATTGGTTAGTCTCTAAGGTGCCACAAGTACTCCTTTTCTTTTTGCAATATCCTTTTTAACCATCTCAGGTTTTTAGATAGTGAATCAAAAAGCCACAATGAAGCAGCACTTATTATTATGTCTTTCATCGTATACAAATAAGAAAAAGGGTATTCTCATCCCCGACTTTCCTCTGAAGCTGTATTGGGCTGTCATACTTGGGTCTAGTTTCTGTTGTTTCGTGTACGGGTATTGGGTGGTCTGTGATAGGTCGGACTAGATGACCTGGTGACCCTTCTGGCCTTAAAGTCTGTGACTCTCTGTCACGAACAAAGGCAGCTAAGAGGAGAGCTTCAGAGGATGTAGCTGTGGACTCTGTGCTTGGAGGTAGCTGGACATGGTGAGTGGTGTGTTTGGCCCATCTGTGGGTTGTTTGTTTATTTGGTCTCTGTGTATAGACTCCAAGGCTGTGCCACAGCTGAGTAAGCAAAGAAGACAGGTCTGTTTGCTGGTTCCTTGATAAGGACCGCAAGGCTCTGACCCTGGGAGTGCTGATCAGCCCAGCTGTCTGAAGTCTCTGAGTGGTTCATCGCTCCCTGGTGAAGAAGGGTGGCACTGACCTGAGCTAAGCAGGGAGACTTTATATAAAAGGTCACTTGCTTTGCAAACTCAAGAGCTGCGAACAGAGGCAGCTCACAGGGGAGTTCAGGAAAGCATTTGGAGAGGGAGTTGTGGGAGACTCTTTCCAGGTTCAGCTTTAAGTGCGATTTTGTGGTGGTCAACAATGGAACAGTGGTGGTGACCTGTAAAGGATATGCCCCATGGGTGCCTGCCTTCATGACTGGCAGCTGTGCAAGGGTGTGGCTGGGCTGTTTGCCCATAGACAGGGGAGAGTCCCCCTTACCCTCCTGCCTAAGGTCAGTATGGGGGTTGTAGACCCCATTATAGTACCTCATATGGGCATTCATGCAACTTTAATTGTCATATTGCCTGACTTTTAATATCTAACTGTGAAACATTCAGATACAATAATATAGTATTTGTATGGATTTTTTTGTGATTTGTTTTCATTTAAAAAAATTATTATTCTTTTGCACTTTATGACTAGACAGCAGCAAAATGATATCTTCCTCACCTGTGAGGTATGCAGTGAACATGTGTACTAACAGCATGCATGCACAGCCCAGCATATCTTCACTCAGTGTTGGCAAAAAGTACCAACAAAAACAACAGCACAAAATTTCAGACCCAAGCCTAGAATCTACAGGCGAGATACAAAAAGGACGTAGGCTTACTATTGCTGCATGTAACTTTTAGCTACCATGCTGCCTGGTGGAATCCTCAGCCCTGAGTTAGGTGCCCAGGCTCCCTATACAATGTGTTAGGTGCCTAAGAATTGGATTCACAAAAGTCAGCAAGATGAGTGGGGAGCCACCTAAACTAGCCCAGATGAAATGCCAAAGAAGAGAAGGAGGTGGTGATCCCTTATACCCAACAGCCCAGTGGTTAGGGCACTCACCTGGGAGGAGGGGACCTGGCTGTAAGTCCTTTCTCCAAATCAGGCTGTCTGACCGGGAGGAGGGGCATCCCTTTCTTGGTTGTCTTTTGTCCAGGTTAGGCATGCCATGAGTACGCCTACTGTAGCAGGTCCCGCAGACAAGACAGGTTGGGGAATGTCTAGTTTGTGAATCCTGCCAGGCCTTAGCTACTGAGCTGTTCAGTAATGTCAGCGCTTCGACAACTCTGGCATGTGCACTAGCAGAAATGTGGGCAGCTAAGGTATTTACCTGCAGAAACTTTGCTATCTTGTGACTGTATACACCTACAGGGTTAATGGCAGCTCAGCAGGCATTCTGAGGAGCTAAATTAGTGGCTCCCAAGTTTTCCAGACTACTGTACCCCTTTTAGGAGTTCGATTGGTCTTAAAAGGTTAAAAACTACTTGCTGACAAAATCAGATATAAAAATACAAATGGCACAGGACACTATTATTGAAACATTGCTGACTTTCTCATTTTGTAATTACAAAATAAGTCAAGTGGAATATAAATACTGTACTTCCATTTCAGTGTATAGTAGATAGAGCAATATAAACAAGTCATTGTCTGTATGAAATTTTAGTTTGTACTGACTTTGCTTGTGATTTTTATGTAGCCTGTTGTAAAACTAGGCAAATATCTAGATGAGTTGATGCACCCTTTGGAAGACCTCTGTGTACCCCCAGGGCTATGTGTACCTCTGGTTGAGAACCACTGAGCTATATCATGCACTTTGGTACCTAAAGTAGCAGTTTACCCAAGTCCCTTTGTTAATCTAAGCCTATGGCTCTTGGCTTTGCAGCAATAGCCTGCACCATGGTGCCTCCCAGCCAAGTCCATCCATCCCTCTGTTCCTTACTTAACTTATCTGAAAATAAAATGTGACTATTTCATTCACAGATTTTAAGTGAGTCTGTTTGACAACCTGGGGCAGCTAAGTGCCCTGCTGCTTATTTCTGTTGTTCTTCCCTGATGACCCTTTGGCTATGCATAGGTCCTAGAAAACCCAACAGATGTGTATTAGGCCCCAAACAATGCAGCTCTGAAGAGTGCTTAATGCATCATCTCTCCCTTTGTACTGTAGTGTCAGCTAGTGACAGGGTATACCTGGTCCTTTGTAGCTCCCTGCTGGAGGCCCTGTGGTCCTGCCACAAGAAGGAGCAGTGAGGGTGGGTCCTCTAGGTCTGCATGTAAGCAGCCAATCAGAGCCCAGCAGGCTCAGATAAAAGGACGCAGGGCCCTGGCAGGTCAGTTCCTGACTGGGACCAGTGGGGTGAGGACAGGTACTTTGTGGTGGTCACAGGAGCCTGACTGCCTGCATTTACTGGACCTGGGAGAGAGAAGACCTGAAAGCTTTAACTCTCAGGTAATGGGTGAAAGGAAAGGCACCAGATGGGTAGAGGCTCAGGGAAAACAGCAGCAACCAACTAAAGGAGGCAGTATAGGCTGCTGTAGATAGGCTCACTGGGAGTGGTGGGTGGGCCTGGGTTCCTCCACTGGGAAAGTGGGCTAAGCCCCGAGAAGGGGACAAGCCTGAGTGATGTGTGGGAGTTAAAGGGCTCATGGATTGGTCTGAAGACCCTGCGGAGTTCGTTAAACTCTTCGCTACCCTGGAAGAGGTTCATTCATTTTTTGACTGTTACTTGGCTGGAGGGCTGAGCCACTGAAGACCTGTCAAGCAAGGTTGACAGCTTATAGGGGGGCACCAGGTGGGGGTGGGGGAAGGTTACAGCACCACACCCAAATGATAGGAGGAACTCATGTGAGGTGAGTGTCCACTGTCACAAAGCAGTTTAGCACTAGCTGCAGTACCATCAAAGCAAGAATTATTTTACTAGTAACTTAAGTTGTAGACACCAGGTCACTGTTACACATACTTATATCACATTAAGTCTATGCAAACAGTTAAGTACAGTAAAAACACCAAGAACCATAATCCAATATTAACGTTTCCAAGGGCAGTGTGAATTTGGCGAATGTGGACTGTACTTCTTGTGCTCCCTGTTACACATCATCTTAGGTCAAAATGAGTGGAATATATATTACATACATCTGCAAACTGCACTTTATATCTTGGTTTTTCAGAGGAACAATAATTCTGACAACAGTTGCTTGTGTGGTATTCGTTCAGTGTTATTTCAAGGTTTTTTTTCTTTGTATGGTTTTCTCAGAGGAAAACAAAACCTGATAAAACGGGAAAAGACTATAAACACAAGGAGAAAAAATCAAAACCTGAGGAAACTGAATGTTGAGGCTGATTCTGAAAGATGAGCGATATAGTTTTTTGGTACTTCAGTTCTGCATTTCTTCTTCTGATATGGTTATATTTTTGACTTTGTTTGACTGTTTTAACATCAAAGATCAATTGCATTTCTAGCTGTCTGGATGATTTAAAGGAGAAAATACAGGTGACTAGTGCATTACTTCATCTGTTTGATGTTTGAAGTGTTGTAGTGAAGTTTTGAGGTCTTTATCTCCAAAACCCTATTTTTCATTTGTTTATGATAGAACTAGAAGTTATTGTTTGTCAATAAGCCTCTTGTTTTAGCTGTCATGACTGAAAGATGCATGTCTTCTAAAAAGAAAAACCTCTCGTAGTAACTGGAAACCTATACTGATCCCCTTTGGATCAAATATACCTTGAAGACCAATGGGAACAATAACTCTTTTGAGTCTCACATTAGTGGAAGTTAGATAACTGCGGTTCTGATCTCTTTTATTCTGAGCATCAAAAAGTACAGTATATTTTAGTAAGTAACAGATTTTTTTTTTAAACATCTTTGCATGAAAACTCAACTCTGCTTTCAGAAGATAGACATCTGTAACTCTTCCTTAAACATGCCTTCAAAGTGGAGATCTTTTGCCATGAGCTCTTCTTCCACATCCTCTAATGCCCACTGATGATCAGTCAGTTCCAAAGCTTCCCATTCCGTCTACAGGGAGAGTAAATAGAAGGGGAGGAAGAAACAGAGAGGGCTGAGTATTAAAACAGTTCTCTTGTCACTTCCTGTGCATATTCTCTTCAAGGATGGTGCAATGTTCTGTATAAACAAACAGGACTATGCCCAATTTCACACTCCTTCCTCAAAATAAATACTTTCTGCATGAAATTACTCACAAGTAGCCTACTCTTATTGAAGAACATATCTGAAAAGTTGGTTAATTAAAGCATTTCAGAGATGTAAGGCCTTTTATGCTTACAAAAAATTTGAAAAATGAGGCTTTTCTTCTTTCTGAAAAGGCCTCTAACTTTTTAGAGTACTGTTCTCCCTCTAAACCGCCCGAGACTACAAATGCCACATTGGCTGGATTTGTTTGTCCCCAGGGGAGCAGTGCCTCTTGGCAATAGGTAATTCACTTGGGAGACATTGCTAAGATTAGCTGTACCTCTGAGAATTCTGCAGGCCTCATGTCAGAATTGATGACATCCACAGGGTTGGGGCTATCCCCTCTGCAGGTCCCAGGAGGCTGTGGAGCTTATACACTCTGTAAGACTGGAGTGGGCTGCTCAGACTGTCTCCTCTAAGGTCAGCAGTTCCAGCGCTGCAGCTGGAGCAACAGTCTAGCAGAATTTCTGCCGAACCTTCCATACAGGTCCCATTTTCACCTCACTGACGCTGGGGCAGAAATCCCTGTTATTTCCTGAGTCATTAGCAGTGTAATCGGTTACAGTGTAACCATAATCAGCAAACACACAAGAATTCTATTTTTAAAGACAAACTAATGGGGTTGATTTGTTTGTGACTGAGCTTATACACATGTCTGAATGGTAATGAAACTTCTCTATTCTCAAAAAAATAAACTTAGGATGACTTAAAATACCACAGGGAAGAAACAAACATGGCAGAAGTCTTATTTGTCTTTTATAAAAACAGGCAGGTTCTAGATTCTAAAAAGTCATTGGAAGATAGGTCCATCAATGGCTCTTAGCCAGGATGGGCTGGGATGGTGTCCCTAGCCTCTGTTTGCCAGAAGCTGGGAATGGGTGACGGGATGGATCACTTGATGATTACCTGTTCTGTTCATTTGCTCTGGGGCACCTAGTATTGGTCACTGTCAGAAGACAGGATACTGGGATAGATGGACCTTTAGTCTGACCCATTACGGACGCTCTTATGTTGTTCTTGATGTCAGTAAGAAGGTACCCAGCACTCTTGTTAAGAAGTGGCTGAAGTCCAGCATCCTTCATGGACATGGTAGTTTGTCTTCTCTGAAGGAGGCACTGATGATCACTGAGCAGTGCTCCCGAGTGCTCTCGGTTTCACCAATCTTAAGAGGAAAGGGTCTCTCTTGTATGAGAATGTACTGGTGAACAGTCCATTTTGATCAGGAGAATGGCACCACTGCTTCATTCTGCATCTTCGGAACCAATGAGGCCACTGAATTTCCCTGCTGAATTAAGGTGAGAGCTCTTAACAGCAAGAAGCTCCTGGGTCTGAGGTTGGGCAAAGACAGTCTAGGATGAAATAGCTAGGCAGGATTTGGTGGCTGCTATCAAAGCTGAGAAGGATCTCTTGATTTCCTTCTTGCCTGTGGCATAGAGTCTCAAGGACTGTGACAGAGGGTGCTCCCCTCAGTAAGCAAGGGATTAAACTGACTTCCCCTCTTCCCTTGAACAGGTGCTGAGGCCTAGAACAATGGGTGTGGGAAGGCAGGGCTCCAGGTTCAGGGGGATAGATGAACCCCGGCTGGGGAATCTTATGTTTGTTTTGCTAATGCTAATATGCCTTGATTTAAATAGGAAAAGATTTTTTTCAGCTGAGAAAAATCCTTGTGGATGATTACTGTCCTTTTTCTGCTGAGTCACCCCACCAATTACAAACTCCTTATGTCACCCATAGCTGGTCTGGGAATAAATCTTGAGTCCCTTGTTCTGACTCCTGGATTATGCTTAATTTGAGACAGGTTGTCTATGAAGTATGAGATTACCAGGCAGTGTGGAGCAGGGATGTTCTGGGGATTGCTCATCAATAAGCAACGTCTGGACATTGGCTGTAGTTTGGCTGGTCCCTCCACAGGTTGGGCCCGTGGCTAAATGGTGTCTTTTACCACAGAGCTCAGGAAACTCACTGAATCAAAGCATTTTCAGGGGCAGACCATCAGCCTGACTAACTCCCTTCACAGGCAGCAGCATGGGAATGCTCTAGTCATGGTTTGTGGGAAGTGGTGGGAGCAGGCTAGTGGTGGTGGGGGGAGGAGGAGGCAGTTACTACACTCCTTACATTTCCATTAACCAGAAGGGGAAGTCCTAGGAGTGTCCCAGTGTGTGAGTGGGTACAGAGACTGCTTGGGAGAACTGTGGCAACCGTAGTTCTGTCAGGTGCAGGCAGACAAGATAGTTCTTGATATTGCAGGTCAATGCCCCAAGTACCAGTAATTGTGTCATCAAGCAGGCAGAGGTTGAGTAGCTCTTCAAGGCACCTCTCTGATTCCCTGGGCTCAGGCTTCCAGTATTTATGCTTTCCTTCTCTGCCTTGGTCTTTCACAAGGCAAGATGAAGCACGTACGACACACTAACCTCACTTAGGCTCAAGTTCTATTACTAATGCTCAGGCTTGAGAATTTTCTGTTCCTGTCAGTCATGCCCAATCTTTTCTTCTTGAGTGACAGATAAGCCTCACACATGGACACAGTTTCCATACCTTTAACAATCCGTATCACAGGACTCCCAGCTCTCTGGGTTTTCCAGATTACGCTGTCAGGTGCTGATGAAATCCTACAAGATTTTTACAGAGAGAGCTTGGAATGATCCATCTAGGAGCCCAGCTAACCCTGATTTTCCCTGGAAGTTCACCTGGCTGTTGTTTCTGCCTGTTATCTTTGCTCATCAGCAAGCAAGTTTTTCAATTCAGGAAGAGCCTCGGGCATTTTAACTCTCCAGTGCCGCTTCACTAGTTTTGTTGGATTTAAATTTCAGCGTCACTAAACTCAGAACTTCTGTCTGAGTGCTCTTTATACTTTCTGTCCTTGAGCTACCTTCCTGACTGTACTCGCCTCTGCCAGGCAGGTGAGGATACTCCAACTCTTGATAACTCATTCCCCTGACCACTTTGGTGGCTTTTCATAAAGATGAAGTTGTGCTTTCTCCTCATCCAAAAATTTTGCCAAAAGGGGGGCACACTTTCATCTGAGCTAGACCCCTCTACTGATTTCTTTTCCAAGCTCCATCATAGACCTGCTCCATGAGTTGGGCTTGTGTTCAGCTTCACAATGACCCAACAACCCCTTTTGTGAAGTCATCCAGGTTATTTGCTTCATTTGGGGGAAGGTCCAAAGAGGAAAATAAATTAAGAGCTTGTCCAAATGGATCCTCTCTTGTATTCAGACAGACCTGTAAATAACTAGGTTTACTTCAGATGACTAGAAAGCCCATTCCACTAACACTATGGAAGCTTCTACTTTCTGTGTTAGTCATATGCCAGCTCAGATTTGTGGAAAAAGTGTTTGGATATCATTATGCAGAAATACTCTCTCAATGCCAAGGCACAATAGGCCACTTTGAAAGTGCTGTTCTGTAGCTTGGAGTGCTAATGAAGAGCAGCATTTCCTCCTGAGGTGGTTTCTTCTGCTCTGTTAATCTCCAAGAACAGGGAAAAGGTGGAGGCTATTTCATGAGATAGCTGGGCTACTTATCTATAACAGGAGTTAGCAGAATATTACCTTCACAGATCTCCATTCATCCTCTTTCCTCACTCCTTCAGAGGACCTGTGTTTTCCAGGCAGTGAGTAAGGGAAGAGGGGCTGCATACAGTACATAGGTTTGTAAACGTACAGCACACACAAGTGAATTTGGAAATTTAAGCAATACTGTACCTTAAAGGCTTTGTTAGTATCTGCGGGCATGGCCATTGCTGCTCCTGTCATCTGTTCCTGCATCACCCTAGATTGGTCTGCAGCTGCAACAGAGAGAAACAAGAGTGGATATTTACTCACTCCACATGGACAGAGAGCTCTTGAAAGCACTGTACCACCAGAGAAGAATTTCTGGATCGGAACTGTAGGCTAGAGAGTTGCAGGCACCCATCCACATGATCATGCTATGATGACCCTGCAGGATGACAGTAACATATGCTCATGAGGCAGAGTGGAAAGGAATGTTTCTCATCTGCTAATTCCTTCCTGAGCCATGCTGAGCACCAGTGCAGATGTATGGGTAACTTTCCTCCATGTGCAAGTTTACATTTTGTCCCCTTACTGACAGACCCTGCCTTCTCCAACTTAATGGCTTCCAAAGATACAGACACACAACCTCAGACTCTCCACCAGTGCAGGATCTTTTTAGCATTCCCACTGACTATTTGACTAGGCAAAAGGCAAAGTGTCACAGCTACACAGATCTCCAAACTGAAAACATTCCATGGAAACTAACGCTAAAATGGCTAATGGCCAGAAACAATGAAGGAAAAACAAAACTCATCTTGAACAAGCGAACTGCCCGTAGTGAAAGGCTTCAGTAATCTTCTGCCCAGAGGATGTTCCTACTGAACCTGCAATGTCCAGAGAAGCTGTGGGGAGAATGCTATTAGCCCTTTTGGTGATGGTTCTGCCCAGCTTTCCTACTAAAGCTTCACTTTTCTTGGGTGTAAAAACCTGCAATGACTTAAGCGGAGTGAACCTTGATAAATGCAAGGTAGGGAATCTCTGCTAGCCTGCACTGGTAGATGTTTAGAAACCATATCCAGCTGTATGGCCCTGTTTGTGTCACTCAAATAATAAAAAGCCAGTTATGCTTGGCCCAGTGGAATAGCAGTAGTTTCATTTTGGGAAGAACTCTGCTCTCACTACCTCATTGGTAAGTGATGTGGGTTACCAGCTGTGGTTTGGTTTTTTTGGGTGACCATTGACCAGCAGCTTGAAGGCCATTTGTACTTCTATTAATTCCAGGAGACTGTAATCAAACTTCCTTTAGAAGCTCAGTTACATGCATGGAAACATTTTCTAGGCTACATGATACTAGTCTGATGGGCTGGAGAGCCTGGCATTTGGCTACTCAGAGCATCATTCCTGTGAGCATTGTTCCGAAGATGCCAGCTGTGCAGTTTGCACTAGTAGTGGAGGAAACAGCATGTTCAGCTCAGAGAAATGAATTTCTGACTTCCGTGCAAATAGCTAATGGATTCAGTGTGCCATTGCAACTATGGCACCAGAGCTGGCAGACTTGGAAGATCCTTAGCTGAAAACTCCTGGTCTTGTACTAGAAGAACTCGGTGATCTCACTTTAGAATTCTGTCCATGGAGAGTTAAGCAAGAGCTCTCTTTGTGCTGAAGGACACCCTGGTTAGAGTCTACTGTTGAGTTGGGATGGAACAGCTCTTCTCATCTATTATCAGACTCAGGTTCTGGAAAAAAGATTTGCATATGTTGATTAAAGTAGGGTCTACTGTACAGGCTGAGGAAGGCCAGCTCCACTCACCCAGATATGGCAGAACACCACTAGCTTTTCTCCCTTAGAGCTACAGCATCCACCATCTTCTTTGTGAAGGGTTTGGGGGCAGTTACCAGCCAGAATGGCAGGGGTCTGTACTGGAAGAACAGTCCTCTGATGACTCTTGGGACCTGCTGATGACAGAGCTCTGGGAATCTCAAGGATTGATCTCTTTTGTGAAAGGGATGACTGGAAAGGCAGTTTTATCCCGTTTGTTTTAACGGGATCGTCAGAGAAGAAAAACTGAGTTTTGTGGGGTCTCTCTCTAGCTATCTAATACAACCCCTCCTAGGGATGTAACTTCTAATGCAATGGAAGAAAACTGAACACAGCTACAAATGATCCATCCTGTGGCCACTAAGCCATGCTGCCTGAGTCAGCTTGTAATGCTTGTTCATAGTCCTTGGTGGGGATTTCACATCAGGGTTTCTCAACACAAGTCAATTTTTAAATAGGTAACGGGGAAAGTCTTTTCTCAGAACCATCCTAAAGATGGACATGACAATCCCTAAAAAGGCAGAGCCACGGAGACGGAGACTGATGCCTATAGAAGGCCAGGCTGAGACAATTTACCCCCCTCTCCTTTGTCCCAGAGTGAGCCTGAAACAATGAACTCTTAGGACCTTGGCTGCATATTCTTCTTTAGTAGCATCCACGATCCTGACATTTGCAGCCACTGTTGCAGTCAGTACAGCAGCCCCTGCTGTTCTGATGTAAACTTCAGTTTATTTTCTGCTGTCCCCACCCTTCCAGTGGATCAGAGATTCTAACTTGGAGGCACAAGAGTGAACTGTAAAAGTTGTTGGGGGAAAGCTCCAGGAGTTCTGGGGTTATTGCCTGGTGTTTTGGCATGAGTCTCAAACCCAATACCTGCTTCCAGCCCTTTCTCTGAGGTGGCTGAGGCTTACTGAAGTGGGCAGGGGCTGCAACTCCTGTGTTTCTCTTCCCTGTGAGCAGGGGCGGAGAGAACATTTATATACGAGGTGTGTGGGGAGGAGGGAGATGTGAACTCCTAGCTTCCCAGCCAAGAAACTTTTGACAGCAACCACTTGTCCCACTGCCCCGCATCTAGAAGCAAAGACTAGTTAAGTCTTTGCGCTTTTCTTTAAAGCTAAAAATCCAAACAGATTTAGAGATTTCTCCCCACCTGTTTGAGGCTAATGAAGGAAAAGGCAACTGGCTACATCCACCCTAATTGAATTGACCTCGGTAGCACGGACCCCCCACTTGGTAAGGAAACTTCCATCTTTTCATGTGCTGTATATTTATACCTGCTTACTGTATTTTCCACTCCATGCATCTGATGAAGTGGGTTATATCCCATGAAAGCTTATGCCCAAATAAATAAAATTGGAAGGTTATTAACAGTCAGTGAATGGGCAATGGATTAGACTTCCAAGGCTAGCCATACTGTCATCCATGCAGAGAGGATAGTGGTAGGACTGAGTAACATAAGGGTCTGACAGGACAACTCATGACTTTCCTGGTCCTGCTGGGAGTCTTGTATTCACTCAGATGATCTCTCCAACACAAGCAGAAACCAGTTAAAAACACAAACAATAGGGTCTTACCATTATCTTGACCCAGGATGAGCGTATAAATGCTTCTAAGTCCAAACACATTCAGGAAGTACCATGAAGCAGAACTCACCCTGACAAACCAAAACAAAGAGATTAGATTTCAGCTCAATGAGTGCCTGAATGCAGGATGCCTATCTTCTGATCTCACTTCAGGCATGCTTGTACAGGCAGAGGCACTCATTCATTCTAAGCTTTTCATAGCCAAGTTCCACCATTCCCAGCCTGTGTGATGTATTGATTAAAAAACAAAGCTCTTACCAGGATGCATCCAAAGTGAGCAGCTCAATTCCCTGCTGCAGCATTGGTTTAAAGCGCAGCGTCAGGGGAAATGGTACCTTTGCTGTAAGGAAGGCAAACAAGACGATCTCACAAACAGTGGTAAGCAACTGCAGAGCTGTTCCACAATCAGCTGTTCCTCTTGGTATTAACATTTTTCAGCTGATGTATACAGAACTCACTTATTTTTTTTAACTCCCAGTAAAAGTCAAATTTTAAAGGGTTTTTGAAAATAAACCAAATAATCACTGCTATTAACACATCCATGATGGACAAGAGTCATCTCACAAACAGCAGGAGTAAAACAAACTCCAAACTGAAGGAAAGTATATATGTTTGGAACCCACTGCATTAGTTACTTAGTGTGACTTGACTCTTACACGTGTGGAAGGAAACCTACTCTGTCAACTTCAAATCTAGGCAATAAAAAAAGTTCCAAGCAGTTATTGGTGCTACACCTGCTCTCAACTGCACCTACCAGTGTCTGTATTTCATGGTCATATTTTGCTATTTTTGAAAAAGTGTTTCTCTCTCCACTGTCACTGAGTGAATGAGCCATTGCATCAAATAGAGTGCAACTCTGCCATAAATACTCAGTATCTCCCATTCCCTGCTAGATGTTAGTGGATGTCTGCTTAATCACAATAGTGCCAGTAGGCAGGGTGAATTTGATTTAAATCACTAGTCAGGAAGACTCGATTTAATCATGGATTTCTACATAAAAGTGCATTCTTGTTGGTGGTTATAACCTTAATACATATTCTTCACAACTCAGAGATAACGTAGGTTTCATTTTTAGAAGGTACACACTATACATTTTTAAAGTGACTTTATTTTGAAAACTTTTCAGATTAGTCTTACAGCTATATCAGAAAATGAATGATTGTTTGGTTATTTCATTTACCAAAGGTAATTGAAGCAGATATTTATGAAGTCACTGGGAGGTGAACTATCTCCAATTCAACAGGTTAATCATTAATATTTGGAGGATTTTCTTGCCATGCTGTATTAGGAGGAGAACATCACCAGACAGACATGTAAATTGTTTTATTTAACTAAAACAACAACGTTATGTATTCTGGATATTTTTTTCTTCAACAGAAAACTTATAATATTTTAACAAAACAAGCATATGAATTTTTGAATTTAGTTGAACATTCAAGTTTTTTAAAATCAGGTTTGTTTTTATTAAGATGGTTTTTAACTAAAATAGTTAAATTGAAATATTTAAAAACAAAACAAATTAAATCGACAGTCAGGTAGGTCAACATGAAAAACTTAAAATATTGGCTTCTGCAGCTAACTCAGTCATCTTCACCTTCATTTTCCTGTTTATTCATAATCTGGAAAAGAAAAACAAGCTTTCCTGCTTTTTTAGGTCCCAAACGATTTCTCAATTTGGAATGAATTAGTCCAAAGGAAGAAAATATTCTTTCTACATCGGCAGAAGAAGCTACTGCAGTTAAAAGTGAGATTATCATTTCAACAGTCTCTGAATCCAAGTGCTTAAGTGACTTCCACCAGTTCACTGGTGTGTTAGTCTCTAAGGTGCCACAAGTACTCCTTTTCCATCAGCAAACATATTTCTTGAACAGTTCACCCTTAGCTCTGAAGTTTATTATAGTTGGCATTATGGAGGGTTGGTTGCTGGATGTCCATGTCATAGCCAACTCCTCTTCTTCAGCAGTTAAGGTTTGACCCTGGTAGCGAGTATTGAGAATATTTCCAGGAAAATGAGCTAGAGATAGTGCTTGTCCCATTCGTGTGGTTTTTTTTTTTTTTTTTAATGCTTGTAATTTAACTCTGTCATTGCATATTTCTCTCTTTAAGATCTCAGTTCCTTCCAAATTTCAACAGCGTCAGCAATAAAGCAGCTATTTCCCTGCATTTTGCTCAAGGCTACAGAAATAGGCTTCAGGGTACTCAGCATGTGTTCAACATTTCTCTTAAGCCCAATACTGAGAACCCCCTGCTCAAAGCAGAACCAATCCCCAATTAAATCATCCCAGCCAGGGCTTTGTCAAGCCTGACCTTAAAAACTTCTAAGGAAGGAGATTCTACCACCTCCCTAGGTAACACATTCCAATGTTTCACCACCCTCCTAGTGAAAACATTTTTCCTAATATCCAACCTAAACCTCCCCCACTGCAACTTGAGACCATTACTCCTTGTCCTGTCCTCTTCTACCACTGAGAATAGTCTAGAACCATCCTTTCTGGAACCACCTCTCAGGTAGTTGAAAGCAGCTATCAAATCCCCCCTCATTCTTCTCTTCTGCAGACTAAACAATCCCAGTTCCCTCAGCCTCTCCTCATAAGTCATGTGTTCCAGACCCCTAATCATTTTTGTTGCCCTTCGCTGGACTCTCTCCAATTTATCCACATCCTTCTTGTAGTGTGGGGCCCAAAACTGGACACAGTACTCCAGATGAGGCCTCACCAATGTCGAATAGAGGGGGACAATCACGTCCCTCGATCTGCTGGCTATGCCCCTACTTATACAGCCCAAAATGCCATTGGCCTTCTTGGCAACAAGGGCACACTGCTGACTCAGATCCAGCTTCTTGTCCACTGTCACCCCTAGGTCCTTTTCCGCAGAACTGCTGCCTAGCCATTCGGTCCCTAGTCTGTAGCAATGCATTGGGTTCTTCCGTCCTAAGTGCAGGACCCTGCACTTATCCTTGTTGAACCTCATCAGATTTCTTTTGGCCCAATCCTCCAATTTGTCTAGGTCCCTCTGTATCCTATCCCTGCCCTCCAGCGTATCTACCACTCCTCCTAGTTTAGTATCATCCGCAAATTTGCTGAGAGTGCAATCCACACCATCCTCCAGATCATTTATGAAGATATTGAACAAAACCGGCCCCAGGACCGACCCCTGGGGCACTCCACTTGACACCGGCTGCCAACTAGACATGGAGCCATTGATCACTACCCATTGAGCCCGACAATCTAGCCAACTTTCTACTCACCTTATAGTGCATTCATCCAGCCCATACTTCTTTAACTTGCTGACAAGAATACTGTGGGAGACCGTGTCAAAAGCTTTGCTAAAGTCAAGATACAATACATCCACTGCTTTCCCTTCATCCACAAAACCAGTAATCTCATCATAGAAGGCAATTAGATTAGTCAGGCATGACCTTCCTTTGGTGAATCCATGCTGACTGTTCCTGATCACTTTCCTCTCATGTAATTGCTTCAGGATTGATTCTTTGAGGACCTGCTCCATGATTTTTCCAGGGACTGAGGTGAGGCTGACTGGCCTGTAGTTCCCAGGATCCTCCTTCTTCCCTTTTTTAAAGATTGGCACTACATTAGCCTTTTTCCAGTCATCTGGGACTTCCCCCGTTCACCATGAGTTTTCAAAGATAATGGCCAATGGCTCTGCAATCACAGCCGCCAATTCCTTTAGCACTCTCGGATGCAACTCGTCCAGCCCCATGGACTTGTGCACGTCCAGCTTTTCTAAATAGTCCCTAACCACCTCTTTCTCCACAGAGGGCTGGCCATCTACTCCCCATGCTGTGCTGCCCAGTGCAGCAGTCTGGGAGCTGACCTTGTTAGTGAAGACAGAGGCAAAAAAAGCATCGAGTACATTAGCTTTTTCCACATCCTCTGTCACTAGGTTGCCTTCCTCATTCAGTAAGGGGCCCACACTTTCCTTGGCTTTCTTCTTGTTGCCAACATACCTGAAGAAACCCTTCTTGTTACTCTTGACATCTCTTGCTAGCTGCAGCTCCAGGTGCGATTTGGCCCTCCTGATTTCATTCCTACATGCCCGAGCAATATTTTTATACTCTTCCCTGGTCATATGTCCAACCTTCCACTTCTTGTAAGCTTCTTTTTTATGTTTAAGATCCGCTAGGATTTCACCGTTAAGCCAAGCTGGCTGCCTGCCATATTTACTATTCTTTCGACACATCGGGATGGTTTGTCCCTGTAACCTCAACAGGGATTCCTTGAAATACAGCCAGCTCTCCTGGACTCCTTTCCCCTTCATGTTAGTCCCCCAGGGGATCCTACCCATCCGTTCCCTAAGGGAGTTGAAGTCTGCTTTCCTGAAGTCCAGGGTCCGTATCCTGCTGCTTACCTTTCTTCCCTGTGTCAGGATCCTGAACTCTACCAACTCATGGTCACTGCCTCCCAAATTCCCATCCACTTTTGCTTCCCCCAGTAATTCTTCCCGGTTTGTGAGCAGCAGGTCAAGAAAAGCTCCCCCCCTAGTTGGCTCCTCTAGCACTTGCACCAGGAAATTGTCCCCTACATTTTCCAAAAACTTCCCGGATTGTCTATGCACCGCTGTATTGCTCTCCCAGCAGATATCAGGAAAATTAAAGTGATCCATCAAGTGATCCATCTCCTGCGGCCCATTCCCAGCTTCTGGCAAAATAAAGGCTGGGGACACCATCCCAGCCCATCCTGGCTAATACCCACTGATAGAGCTATCCTCCACAAATTTATCTAGTTCTTTTTTGAATCCTGATATAGTCTTGGCCTTCACAAAATCCTCTGGCAAAGATTTCCACAGGATGACTGAGTTGTGTGAAGAAATACTTCCTTTTGTTTGTTTTAAACCTGCTGCCTATTAATTTCATTTGGTGACCCCTAGTTCTTGTGTTATGAGAAGTAGTAAATAACACTTCCATATTTTCTCCACAGCAGTCATGATTTCATAGACGTCTATCTCATTCCCCCCTTAGTCATCTCTTATCCAGGCTGAAAAGTCCCAGTCTTATTATTCTCTCCTCATATGGAAGCTGTTCCATGCCCCTAATAATTTTTGTTGCCCTTTTCTATACCTTTTCCAATTCCAATATATCTTTTTTGAGATGGGGTGACCATATCTGCACACAGTATTCAAGATGTGGGCGTACCAGGGATTTATATAGAGGCAATATGTTTTCTGTCTTATCTATCCTTTTCTGAATGATTCCCAACATTCTCTTAGCTTTTCTGACTGCCACTGCACATTGAGTGGATGTTTTCAGAGAACTATCCAGGATGACTCCAAGATCTCTTTCTTGAGTGGAAACAGCTAATTTAGCATCACTTTATATGTGTAGTTTCAGAGTAGTAGCCGTGTTAGTCTGTATTCGCAAAAAGAAAAGGAGTACTTGTGGCACCTTAGAGACTAACATTTATTTGAGCATAAGCTTTCGTGAGCTACAGCTCCAATGAAGCACAAGTACTCCTTTTCTTTTTATATGTGTAGTTATTGATGGTGGATTTGGAGATTCTATTCCCCTTCCATTTGGTCAAGAGGGGAGAAATCTGCTGTGCCTCTTTAGAGCCAGGATTACACTCATTTCACTCCACTAGCTCAGCCCATGCTTAGGCGGAGGTAACAAGGCTCTGATGTGGCCTAATGCCTGCATGAAACCATTGCATATTGCTCCATGACACTTACTTGTTACAAAGCCCGAGAACGTCATGTTGATCCAACCGCCGATAAGGATCATGGGTAGAACATTGGTTACATTCCCTTTCATCATATCCGTCAGCATAGTAGGATCTATCAGGTACAGATTGAACACAGTACATTAAGCACTGATTACACGCTGCCTTCCCAGATGTTTTGTCACAGCCTGCCTTTCTGATGGTAGTTAAAGGAAAACAATGTAAGAGGTCACTTAGCTTGACTGAAAAAGTGGGTTGTATATCAATAAGGAGTGAATGAGAGGTTAATCATGATGACAAGACCCCCACCTAGGTCTTTTATATAGTGCTTTTCATAAGTAGATCTCAAAGCACTTTACAAAGGAGGTGAATAGCACCCAGTATTAAGAAAGTGGTGTCACTTCAACTATGCAATCCATTACATTGACCTGAAATGGGGGCACAAAGCAAAACAGAGTCCAGGGTTCTGAATTCACAGTACTGCCAAGAATGCTATCTCCTGCAAGCTTTTTAGGACAGAACTCTACCTGCATCTCCGCAGAGCTCAGAGGTTTCCCCTGAAAAATTTCAGCTTGACTAGGAATTTAGAAAGACAAATTGTTTCCCTGCTGGGTGCTGGAGCCAGCTCCTAGTTGACCCTAACCCCAGTTGACTTCAGGAGGGCTGCATATGTGGCAGAATTGAATTTAGCTTTTCCCTTCTGTTGCACCTCCCCAGGCCTTGTGGATGTTGGTGTTGGACTCTAACCTGGGCTGAAATCACAAACTGTCCCAAAAGGGGAAAGGTGCCAAAAACGCCACAACCGATAATCATGTTATATAAAATTATTGTTAAAAGAAAGCAGAGAACAGAGATAAAGAGATGGTGAGAGCCTTGTCTACACATGGAGTTTAACAAAAAGGTGTCAATTTAAACCAATTTAGTTGAACTGGTGCAAATCCGTACGTGGACATGGATTTAAATTTAGCTTAAGTCAATTAGGAATGGGTTTTATGCTAAACTGAAGTAAGAGTGGCCACAAAGGGATGCAACTGAAGTAAGTCTGTAGCCAAGGCCTAAAAGGACAGGTGATTAAGGACTGCCTGGCTTCTGCTGAGGTACAGAAGTGTTATGATAAGAGACCAGCACCATTTTAAGATAACGTAAGTGACAATACTTGGGATCAGTGAAAACTTGTTTTTACTAGCCATTTTTGATAGGACAAGGCTGCCCTCCCTTTGGACCACTTCTTTTCTGAAGAGCATTTGACAATATAGTTTGAGTGTAGGGTAGCAGGAAGCATATAACAGCTGTCACCACCAAATGTGGGGTTAGAGGGATTTGTCATCACTTAGCTGGGCCTTTTACTAACCCTGAAAGATGCTGTGACTGAACGAGATGAGGCAAGGAAATCAGGCAGCGTCACCATTTCCACTCCTGTGTCCTAAGCAGTAAACATATGGCTCCTGCTTACACCCACTCACCCTGTCAAATTCCTCCCCACACTCCCATTCCTCCTGCCTCTCTTTTCCTTTCTTATTAGAAATCTGACTTAAGCTTGGTTTACACTTAAAAGTTATGTCAGCAGAACTAAATCAGTCAGGGGTGTGAAAATCCTAATGTAGCTATGCTGCCAAAACCCTCAGCTTAGATACAGACATATTTGATGGCAGAGTGCTTCTGTCGAGGTAGCTAACATTGTGCGGGGACGTAGTGTTCCTACACCAACAGAAAAACTCCTTCTGCTGGTGTAGGCTACATCTACACTAGGGTCTACACCAAAACTGCTATGCTGACAGAGGTTTCGTAGTGTAGACATACCCTCAGCCAACTCGGATAGTTTTAACCTTGAAATGCTTTGCTGTGACCAATTTGATAGGCCAATAATGATCTCCAAGTACCTATGCTCTGAGTAGGTCGAAAGCTTGTTTCTCTCACCAACAGAAGTTGGTCCAATAAAAGCTAGTACCTGGGACGAACATGGCTACAACACTGCACAGAGCTAACAATACACATTTTCAGAGACATTCAGCAGGTCTGCCAGGGCAGACAAGACTTGAAGGGCTTGTCTACATTGGCAAGTTTGTGTGCAGTAAAGCAGCGTTGAGTGCAGTAACTCCCAAGGTGTTCACACTGCCAAGCCACTTAGTGCACAGAAATTGCGCAGTTGCTGCGCTCTAAAAAAACCACCTCAACGAGAGGTGTAGAGCTGTCTTTCACCAGGGCTACAGTGCTGTGGTGCCAGTGTAGACACCGTGATGATTACAGCCTGTTCTCACCTCTCTGGCCATCGGTTTGAACTCTACTGCCTTGTCCTCAGGTGACCAACCATCAGCCCCACCCTGTACATTCCTTTGCAAATTTGAAAGTCCCCTTCCTGTGTGCTCAGTGATGCGTGCAGTGGTCTCAGCGCATCTTTCCAGGTGGCCATGCCTACTCCACGTACCAGGCGATCCCCCCCATTTGGCGCAATGCTGAGCTGCTGGTCCTCATCGGAATTTGGGGAGAGGAGACAGTGCAGTGACAGCTGTGCTCCAACCGTTGGGATTTTGATACCTATGGACAGATTTCTAGAAGCATGACAGAAAAGGGCCATGACCGGGACACATTGCAGTGCAGGGTTTTGCAGTGAAGGAGCTGTGGAATGCCTACCACAAGGTGCGGGAGGCAACTGCCGCTCTGGTGCTGAGCCCACGAGCTGCCAGTTCTACAAAGAGCTGGACACGATACTCCACCTCCATTACGAAGTCCCCTGTGGATACTTCGTTGCCAGTCGAGAGTGGACCGAGCCAGGAGGAGGCAATCTTGGATGAAGAGGGTGAGGGGGAACCAGAGGCAGAGGATGACTCGGAGGCCAGAGATGCATGCAGTTAGGAGCTCTCTTCTACCCCGGAGGAGCCTAGCCAGTCATAGCAGGTGGATATTGGCGAAGCGCAAACAGGAGAGGAGGCTCCTGGTAAGTGAATCTGATTTTGGGAATTGCTGAAGCAAGTTGTTGGGGGCAGGAGTGTTGCAGAAAGCAGGCTTGTCTCCCACATCATGCCTAGTTTGAGAGGTGGAAAAGGCTGCTGATACACTCCCTCACTTCATGGGAATCTCCCTCAGAGATCTCCAGGAAACTCTTGTGGAGACACTGGGCAATCCGCTCCCGCAGATTCCTCGGCTGTTTCTTGCCCCATTAACTGTAACTTTCCCGCGCCACTGTGCCGTCACGGGGGGGGTGGGGAGGGGAGGCAGGGACCATAGCTGCACACAGGCTATCCACATAGGGGCCAGGGCGGAAGCCGCAGGCTTGGAGAAGACTCTCCCTTGATTCCCTGCTCACACTCAGCAGTGAGATATCTTCCAAAATGATCACCTCCTGTGGAAAGTGTGGGGACAGGAATGATTATCAGGCCTATCCTACAGTGCTGGCTCTCCCCAAGTGCCCAAGAGCCACATGCCCAGTGTACAGCAGGATCCGGGAACAGTGATTTACCCTGCCCCTGCGGCTACTCACCATTTTGGGGGTCTTGTGGCTTATGTGTGCTTGCCTGGGGTCAGCCAGTTAGTGTCAGGTGTGTGAGTACTGGCTGTGTTTTAAAGCACTGAAACAGTGTTGTCTGTGCTGCAAACAACACTGCTTCTGTAAAATGTTGCATTTAAACTTCACAGAGATGACCTTGGGAGGCCAGCCTCCCTTATCGGTGGCAGAACAGTTGCGAGGAATTCAAAAGCAGCCAAGAAGGACTAAGGAGAACTTTATGCGAGAGGTTATGATGCAGTCTGCCGCCGAGAAAAAGGAATTGAAGGAGTGGTGGGACAGTGAGAAGAGGGAACGAAAGGAGAACATGGCACACCAGAAAGAAGCCATGGAGCGGCTCTTAAACAGTTATGGAGCACCAAGAGGACACAATCCAGGAGATACTAGCTCTTCAAACCGAGCAGCTCTGCGCCCGCCCTCCCCTGCAGCCACTGTCGCAAAACTCTTTCCCATGTGCCACTCCCCCCACTGCCAACACACCCTTATCAATCTCCTGGCTCCATTCTCTACCCGCAGCATTCCACTCCTCCCTCCTCACAGTCCAGTAGTGTGGACTCCCAATACCCACTACACTCAACACCCATCAATCTGTAGTTTGGCCCTGATGAAGTACAGCACCCGCTGCATCGTACTCCAAAGGAGAAAGTTGGATATGATCCCTGGACATACACAAATCTGTAGCCATCCCGGGAGCCCTCCTCCTCTTGAGACCTTCCATTCCCCCATTCCTTCCATTTCCCCCCACAATCCCCCTCCCTGCTGATGAATTTTTTCTTTTGACTCTCTCCTCTGGTTGTTGCCTTTCAATAAAAAATTGTGCTTGTTTGAAATCAATCTTTATTCTATTAAGGGAAAGCAAAAAAGAGCACCGCAAAGCAACATACTATGTTAAGGCCCCTTCTTGCATCATGTGCACCAATCACCTCCTAGCATTACAAGCACTGCAATCTCGAGCATAGCAACAAATATTAGTGGCTTTCAGCTTCAAATTGCTGCCTCAAAGCATCCCTGATCCTTATGGCCCCGTGCTGTGCCCTTCTAATAGCCCTGGTCTCTGGCTGTTCAAACTCAGTCTTCAGGCGCTGAGCCTCTGCAGTCCAGCCCTGAGTGAACCTTTCACCCTTCCCTTCAAAAATATTATGGAGCGCACAGCATGCAGCTATAAGCATAGGAATATTATCGGCCATGTCCAGATTCCCATATAGGCATTGCCAGCGGGCTTTTAAATGGCCAAATGCACACTCCACAGTCATTCTGCACTTGCTCAGCCTGTTGTTGAACCGTGTCTGGCTTCACGAGCCATGGCATTAAAGGGTAGGCGGGGTCTCCCAGGATCACAATGGGCATTTTGATTTCCCCCCACAGTGATCTTCTGGTCTGGGAAGAAATTCCCTGCTTGCAGCTTCTTGAACAGGCCAGTGTTCCGAAAGATGTGTGCATCATGCACCTTTCAGGACCAGCCTGCGTTAACGTCTGTGAAACGCCCACGGTGATCCACAAGTGCCTGTAGAACCATTGAGAAATACCCCTTGCGATTAATGTACTTGGTGGCTAGGTGGTCTGGTGCCAGAATTGGAATGTGTGTGCCATCTATCGCCCCTCTGCAGTTAGGGAAGCCCATTTGTGCAAAGCCATCCACAAGCTCTCAGACGTTGCCCAGAGTCATGGTCTTTTGGAGTAGGATGCAATTAATGGCCCTGCACACTTGCATCAACACGAGTCCAACGGTCGACTTGCCCAGTCCGAACTGGTTAGCGACTGATCGGTAGCAGTATGGAGTAGCCAGCTTCCACAGTGCAATTGCCACGCGCTTCTCCAACGGCAGGGCAGCTCTCATTCTCCTGTCCTTGCACCACAGGGCTGGTGTGAGCTCATCGCACAGTCCCAAGAATGTGGCTTTCCTCATGCAAAAGTTCTGCAGCCATGGCTCGTCATCCCAGACGCGCATCGTGATGTGATCCCAGGACTCAGTGCTTGTTTCCCGAGCTCAAAAGCAGCATTCCACAGGGGTCAGCACCTCTGTGAATGCCACAAGAAATCTCTTGCCATAGCTACTACGTGTGGCGAAATCCATGTTGCACTCCTCTTGCCTTTGCAGTTTAAGGAATAACTCCACTGCCACTCGTGATGGTCAGTGCGAACAGCATTCTTGTCAACAGCTAGGGATCCATTCCTGCAGCCAGAAAGAGGCAGGGCAGGGCACGCAGCACACAAACCGTTGAAAGATGGCACCAAATGCGGACGGAAACACAGGGATTGCTGGGATGCGAAGCAATGCATCACGGGACATTGAGACAGGACCCAGGATGCCCCACGACCCCTTCTGCCTTTCCACAAGTCTTGGCAGCAAAAAAGAAAGAGGTGCTCTGTGGGATAGCTGCCCAGAGTGCACCACTCCAAATAGCACTGCAAGTGTGAACACGCTATTGCACAGGCAGCTGTCGGTGTGAACCAACCACAGCAGTTTTCCTTTGACGCTCCCTAAGCAGCGCTGTAACTGCCGGCACTGTAAATTTGCCAGTGTAGACATGACCTAAGGCTAAAAACATGCAGGGGGGAAAACCCCCAAATGCTTATTCCTTATTTATTTAAAGCAACAAAAAGGAAAGCATAAGGCCAGTTTTTCAATTTTTTGCAGTTTACCTTTTAAAGATGTTAACCCCCTAAAGACTCTACCCAAGCTTCATGGCCTCACTTCAGCAGAGGGGGAGGATATAAGTGAGGTGATCAGAGGTCAGCAAGTGACAAGGCAACATAAAATACCATCACTTGTGAGCCCAATGCAATTGCTTGTAGACCCTAGCCAAACCAACATAGAATCATAGAATATCAGGGTTGGAAGAGACCTCAGGAGATCATCTAGTCCAACCCCCTGCTCAAAGCAGGACCAATCCCCAATTAAATCATCCCAGCCAGGGCTTTGTCAAGCCTGACCTTAAAAACTTCTAAGGAAGGAGATTCTACCACCTCCCTAGGTAACGCATTCCAGTGTTTCACCACCCTCCTAGTGAAAACGTTTTTCCTAATATCCAACCTAAACCTCCCCCACTGCAACTTGAGACCATTACTCCTTGTCCTGTCCTCTTCTACCACTGAGAATAGTCTAGAACCATCCTCTCTGGAACCACCTCTCAGGTAGTTGAAAGCAGCTATCAAATCCCCCCTCATTCTTCTCTTCTGCAGACTAAACAATCCCAGTTCCCTCAGCCTCTCCTCATAAGTCATGTGTTCCAGACCCCTAATCATTTTTGTTGCCCTTCGCTGGACTCTCTCCAATTTATCCACATCCTTCTTGTAGTGTGGGGCCCAAAACTGGACACAGTACTCCAGATGAGGCCTCACCAATGTCGAATAGAGGGGGACGATCACGTCCCTCGATCTGCTGGCTATGCCCCTACTTATACAGCCCAAAATGCCATTGGCCTTCTTGGCAACAAGGGCACACTGCTGACTCAGATCCAGCTTCTCGTCCACTGTCACCCCTAGGTCCTTTTCCGCAGAACTGCTGCCTAGCCATTCGGTCCCTAGTCTGTAGCGGTGCATTGGGTTCTTCCGTCCTAAGTGCAGGACCCTGCACTTATCCTTATTGAACCTCATCAGATTTCTTTTGGCCCAATCCTCCAATTTGTCTAGGTCCCTCTGTATCCTATCCCTGCCCTCCAGCGTATCTACCACTCCTCCCAGTTTAGTATCATCCGCAAACTTGCTGAGGGTGCAATCCACACCATCTTCCAGGTCATTTATGAAGATAGTGAACAAAACCGACCCCTGGGGCACTCCACTTGATACCGGCTGCCAACTAGACATGGAGCCATTGATCACTACCCATTGAGCCCGACAATCTAGCCAACTTTCTACCCACCTTATAGTGCATTCATCCAGCCCATACTTCTTTAACTTGCTGACAAGAATACTGTGGGAGACCGTGTCAAAAGCTTTGCTAAAGTCAAGAAACAATACATCCACTGCTTTCCCTTCATCCACAGAACCAGTAATCTCATCATAGAGGGAGATTAGATTAGTCAGGCATGACCTTCCCTTGGTGAATCCATGCTGACTGTTCCTGATCACTTTCCTCTCATGTAAGTGCTTCAGGATTGATTCTTTGAGGACCTGCTCCATGATTTTTCCGGGGACTGAGGTGAGACTGACTGGCCTGCATCTTATTACTATCCTTATTACGTTGTTTATATTTTAAGGGGGGGAAATAAAAAAAATAAGTTACAAGAGAGCTTTAGAGACTTGTCAGGAAAGCCACCTGCTTACTTAGAATGTCTTTTGCAATAATCTCTTAACATACCTGTCATTGGAGAAGGGGGCACTACCTTCCTTTTTGTTTTTTTAAAAAATCCATCCTCTGGGTTATTGAAGAAATACTTCCGTGTCAGGAAAGACTGAAAACAAAAGAAAGAGCAAATTCTAACTGGGCTGGGAACCAGACAAGTACAACAGAGTTTACAAACAGCAGAATTTCTCTCGAATGTTCAGGATGCATGCTTGTCTTTTTTGCCTTTTTCATATTTCCTCCTTCCTCTCCTGCAGAGATGCAATAACCTCATGTACAGTCTTGCTCGGCTTTCCAGGTTTCATAGACTTTAAGGCTGGAAGGGACCATCCTAATCATCTAGAGTGACTTCCTGTACATTGCAGGCCACAGAACCCCATCCACACCCCTCCTATAATAGACCCCTAGGCTCTGGCTGAGTTACTGAAGTTCTCCAAATCATGATTTAAAGACTTCAAGTTACAGAGAATCCACCATTTACATTATTTTAAACCTGCAAGTGACCTGTGACCCATGCTGCAGAGGAAGACAAAAACCTGCCAGGATCTCTGCCAATCCTTCCCAACTCCAGATACAGCAATCAGTTGGATCTTGAGCACTTCAGCAAGACCCAACAGCCAGACACCTGGGAAAGAATTCTCTGTAGTAACTCAGAGGCCTCCCCAACTAGTGTCCCATCACTGGCCAGTGGGGATATTTGCTACTAGCAGTCGCAGAATGGCTACAAGACACTGTAGAAAGTTTCATCAGACCATCCCCTCCGTATGCTTATCAAGCTCAGCCTTGAAGCCAGTTAGGTTTTTCCCCTGGATCCCAGTAATTTCAATAACTGATTTGTATTTGGGCAGAGCTTCTGTCTTCAATGTCCCCCAGGTTAGTGTCTATCTCTGAAATTCCATTTGAGACATCCACATCTCAAACATTATTGACTGTTTCATGCACAGAAGCCATTTGCTCCCAAGGAGACTTACACCTTACTACATTTCTTTTTTTCTCAAAGATGGCTTCCCAATATTCTCAGAGACTGAGAACAAACTATTTATATTTTGAAAGAAATTAAATCAATGCTGATGGTGAATGTTTGATCCCGGTTGGGACCAATCAGCCCATGTCCCGTAACCTACTGCAGTGTTCCACATTACTGCTTTTCTTTTTAAACATGTAACATTTTATATACAAAATGAACACATAAATCTTACTACAAGAACCTTAACTACTTTAGGAACTGTCTGACATTTGAGCACAAGTCTCAACTTTAACAATGAATTAATGCTACTTTCTGCACTTAATATTTGAAAAAGATTTGGGGGTCGTGGTGGATAATCAGCGGAACATGAGATCCCAGGGCGACGCTGTGGCCAAAAAGGCTAATGCGATCCTTGGATGCATCAACAGTGGAATTTTGAGTAGGAGCAGAGAGATTATTTTACTTCTGTATTTGGCACTAATGGAATCCTGTGTCCAGTGCTGGTGCCCACAATTCAAGAAGGATGTTGATAAATTGGAGAGGGGTCAGAAAAGAGCCATGAAAATGATTAAAGGATTAGAATATAGTGGTAGACTCAAGGACATCAGTATATTTAGCCAACAAAGTGAAGATTAAGGAGTGACTTGATTACAGTCTATTAGTACTTACACAGGGAACAAATATTTGATAACAGACTCTTCAATCTAGGAGAGAAAAGATATAACAATGCCCCATGGCAGGAAGTTGAAGCAAGACAAATTGATACTGGAAATAAGGGGTAAAATTTTAACGGTGAAAGTAATTAAACACTGGAACAACTTACCAATGGTCGTGGTGGATTCTCCATCATTGATAATTTTTAAATAATGATTGGATGTTTTTCTAGATGTGCTCTAGGAATTATTTTCAGGGGAGGGTTCTGTAACTTGTGTTATACAGAAGGTGAGACTACATGATCACATTGGTCCCTTCTGGCTTAGGAATTTATAAATCTATGTTCATTTAGGTCATCATTCTCTCTATACAGACTTCATAAAAAGACTAAAGAAATTCAAATATGCAGCTTCACACATGTACATACCTGTTTTGGAATGTATTTTCCATTTTCTCTGAGGACTCTGCTTCGAATTAGGACTTGGCTAAAAAAAAGAAATCCATTATTGCAGGACTATCGAAGATCAATATTAGAGAAGAGTAGAAATGAGGGCTGCAAGTGAGCTCTAGGTAAACAACATGCTGGACAGTAATTGAGCTGAGAAAGGCTGACTCAGCAACATCTACCACACAAATATAAAGACAACTTCTTATTAATGGAAACTAATTTCCAGAGTATCAATTTTCACAGTTTGGAGCATCTCACTCATAAATCAGGATGGGTGAGGAATAAAAAGGTCACCTCTTCCTCCTCCTTCCAGATTGGGAAAAGAAGATTTCCTGAGAGGAGGACAAATTAAATTGTATCACATGCTGTATATGTACCCTTTGGAATGACATTTAGACTCCATGAAGCAGCTTCATGGATTTTTGGGCCTCCTTTAAGCAGAATTTTCTGACAGATAATAGCAGCTTCTTCTAGATCTAAAGGCAATTTTTATAGGAAAACCAAAAATATGTCTAGCATTAAATAGAGTTCATTAACCAAAATCTTTGCTGTCCCAACTTAAACAAGATTTAATAGGAAATGTATTGTGCAAAGCAGCACGAGAATCAGTGTAATTTTTTATACGTAAGAATAGATTCCTCAGTTAGCCTCAGTCTTCATTAAGAGGAAGTAGTGATACTGAGGGTAAATCAATGGCAAAATTAGTAGTACCCAATGAAAAAAATAGTTGCAGCTCGAGATCCAAACATGACTAGGGACAGCCAGACAAAAAAAGATAAATGAACATAATGAATGAATACTCCCTGTCTGTATTACCTTTACACTCTCCAGCCTGTTTTAAGAACTCCTTCCAACAAAGGCATCTTTCCACCCTTTTACAGCAGGATAATTGAGTTTACATAGAAATTATTCGCATGAACCAGGTCTTTGAGTCATCTAGTTCAATACCCTGTTTCCACTGTGGCCAGTGACAGAAACTTGGGAACCAAGGGAATTTTTTTCAGAATGTTCATGAAATCCTCGGATGCTATATGATAAGCACCTCATAAAGGTCCATGAGGAAATTAATACATAATAGGATTTGAATAGTACAGTAAATATGGCCTGGGGCCACACAGTGAATAAGGAAAAGAAATACTGGATATCTGTTCATTCAGTAAGCTCTATCCATCAAGTTCATTGAATGAGATGGGGTCCAGTGGAAAAATGTGATCATGTAATTAGAAATTGTTTCATATTGCATACAGACAAGGAGTCCAAATTAAGCTTGCACAAGCAACTTTAATCCTGGCATTTCCTTACTTTTGACTTTGCAAACTTAATGTTCTTTTATCCTAGCTTTATTAGAAAGGCCGTAGGAAAATTTTGGTGCACTTGTTAACTTACCTGTCAGACACTTGTTCCCTAGTGAGCTTTTTGTCACTTTGGAGCAAGATGGACACGTAGTGACGAATCATCCCAACAAAGAATGTTATGAAAACAATTGGAAGAACCACCCATAACCGGATATTGGAGTCCAGCAGCAGCTCTGGTTCGCTCATCTTTAGAGTAGATTCTGGTAAACAAAATGGACCTGATTATGCGTTACATCCTGAAGACACGTAGCACTTTCCACTCTTCATTCGGAAAAATGGTGTGTTCTGAACTTGTATTTGCTAGCATGTGGTGACTAACAGCAGCTATCTCACGATTTGGCTCATAATTGTTTTCAATTTTGTGAAATTGGTCCTTCTAAGGCACCAAGTCTATATATTTCTGGTCTGGACTTCATTCTGTTTGCACATTATAAATGTGATCAAGTCATGATGACTTGTACTTAAGCTACCATTAATTTTTAGTTCTGTGCTCCATTCCCTCTTCATCTATTAGGACAAAGTCTAATAAAGAATTCCCCTATGTCGGCTGCAACACTTTTTGAGTCAGGAAATTGCTATGTACAGTGTTTAGAAATTCCAGTGGTGGTTTAGTACTGGCAGCATGAGACCTCCAGTATGTGTTACTCAAACGGAAGTCCTCCATGATCACAGTTTTCCCCCCCCTATACATGATAGTAATTCCAATTCCTGTTGTTTGCTATCCAGGCTTTTAACACTAGTGTATAGGCAATTCAATCATTTCTTCTCTTCATATCCATTGGTTCCTTGATTCATTTTGTTTCAACATCTCAACTTTGTGCTCATTTTACCCTCTCCTTCTGCTATTAATTTAACCCCCTGACCTGACTACTCTGGTCAGCCTGTCCCTGAAGAGATTGGGCCACCTTCTGCTGAGGTGTAGGCCATCCAAATTACACAGCCCCCTCTTCCCATAGAGGAGGCCCAATGTTCCACATAACCAAAACCCTCCACTGTACGCCATTTACGTAGACAGTGGTTCACAGCTAGAATCTTCTGCCTTCCTTTGCTTGTAGGGCAGGTAGGAGCTTGGAAAAGGTCGCTTGAACATTCTTTTTCAGCATGCTTCTGAGTTCCCTGAACTCATATCTGTGAGCTATTCATTGACACAGTGTCATTAGTGCCAATTTGAACAATCACCCATAGCTCCTAGCCCGCTAACTTCAGAAGTGTGTCCAGTTTCATGTCTTGGCTCTGGGAAGGCACCACACTGCCTGACTCCTGCTGAATGTTCATTTGATTCTTGTGAGGACTGAGTTTCCTGCAAGGATCATCTGCCTTCCTTGGATGGTTGAGGACTGCTAACACTCATTAGAACTACAGACTGACTTGTCTTAACTGCAGTTTTATCTGCTGTTAGTCACCCTGTGATTGATAAGCCGAGTTATGAATACAGCGATTTTTCTTCTGATGATAAGGACGAAGAGCATCAAAAATTACCCATCCATTACATGCAAGAAGGGAAGTTAAAGCAACAGTAGCAGTGGGGAACTGTTTGATCCTCAGGGTTGGTGTGTGTGGGCACCATGCCCCATTTGCCACGTGCCAGCGCCCATCACTTCTACTGTCCCCTGCCCAGCAAAGAGATCCCAGCCCCCTCCCCAGCCCAACAGCCGCATGCTGCAACCAGTCCAGCACAGAGACCGCAGTCTCCTCCCAAGCCCGACAGCTGCCTGCTACCCCCTGCCCGGCACAGAGACTTCAGCCCCTTCACTGGCCTGACAGCTGCCTGCTGACCCCTACCCAGCACAGAGACCTCAGCTAACTCCCTGGCCGGATATCCACCTGCTGCCCCCAGTCCAGCAGAGAGACCCCAGCTCCCTCCCTGGCCTGACAGCCGCCTACTGCCCCCTACCCAGTACAGAGACCCCAACCCCTTCTCCAGCCCAACAGCCACCTACTGCCCCGTGCCCAGCACAGAGACCTTAGCCCCCTCCCCGGCCCGACATCCACCTCCCGCCCTCAGCCCAGCAGAGAGACCCCAGCCCCCTCCCCAGCCTAACAGCTGCCTAGTGCACCATGCCTGGCACAAAGACCTTAGACCCCTCCCTGGCCTGACAGCCACCTATTGCCCTGTGCCTGGAACTGAGACCCCAGCCCCTTCCCCGGTCTGACTGGCACCTACTGCCCACTGCCAGGCACTGAGATCCCAGCTCCCCCGCGGCCCAACAGTCACCTACTGCCCCCTGCCCGGCACAGAGACCCCAGCCCCCTCCCCAGCCCAACAGCACCTACTGCCCCATGCCCAGCACAGAGACCCTAACCCTTTCCCTGGCCGGACAGCACCTACTGCCCCCTGCTGGGCCAGAGGCTCCAGGCTCCTCCCTGGCCCGACAATCACCTAGTGCCCCCAGCCCAGCACAGAGACCCTGTGATGTTCTGTACCTCGGGGGATCACCCAGTACCCCCATGTTCATTCTTATAATATGTTTGTGTGGTATCTAATGCAAAGTTTGTCATGTTGGGTGTCTTTAGAAGGCTTATGATGTACTGAGCATTGTTGTTATGGTAATGTTATGGATTGTAATTTCATGTATATAGTTATGAGGCTGAAAATGCATCCTCATGGCCTAAAGCAAACCCAAGCAAAAACTCTCCAGAAGCAGAGGAGCAGTTCACACCTCATCGGGGCATGTATGGGACAACCCAGCCCAGCCTCACAGGAACAAAGGGCACTGGCCTAGGCAACAACAAAGGATCTGTTGGACTCTCGAGTGAGTCACCCCCCTTCCTTTGGTCAGTTTGAGAATGCGATGAGGTAGTGCTCACTTGACTTGGGGGGGGGAGGGGCAAAGCCAAGAGGGAAGAAAGGACATGACAAAAGGGAGAGACGTTTGCCATGCCCTTCTCTCTTCCACCTTCATCTACAGACATCACCACGAAGCGATTGAAGCGCTGATCAAAGGGGAGAGCCTGGCTGAAGAGCAACCAGCCAGCCTGTTGTGAGAAGTTTGTAAGGGTACTGAAAGTGTTAAGATCAGCTTAGAATGTGTTTTGTTTTTATTACATTTGACCGACTCTGACTTTTTGTGTTTTGATTTATAATCACTTAAAATCTGTCTTTCATAGTTAATAAATGTGTTCGATATTTATTCTACCTGAAGCAGTGCATTTGGTCTGAAGCGTGTCAGAGACTCCCCTGGGGATAACAAGCCTGGTACATAAAATGATGAATTCATATGAGCTTGCAGCGTCCAGTGAGCATAACTTGACAACTGCAACACAGAAGTTCCTAGAGTTGTGTCTGGGACCGGAGATATTGGTTAGTGTCATTCGGCTGCAAGTCGCTGGGAGCAGCTTACATGCCAGAGGCAGTGCGTGAACAGCCCAGGAGTGGGGGTTCTCACAGCAGAGCAGGGTAAGGCTGGTTCCCAGAGTCAAGGATTGGGGTGACCTAGAAGATCACTGGTCCAGATGACACCAGAAGGGACCGTCACAGATCCTAACCACCTCCCTGGCCCAACAGCCACCTGCTGCCTTGTGCCCGGCCCAAAGACCCCAACTCCCTCCCGGGCTGGACAGCCACCTACTGCCCCCTGCCCAGCACAGAGACCCCAGCCCCCTCCTCGGCCCGACAGCCGCCTACTGCTCCCTGCCCAGCACAGAGACCCCAGCCCCCTCCCCGGCCCAACAGCCGCCTACTGCCCCCTACCCAGCACAGAGACCCCAGCCCGACAGCCGCCTACTGCCCCCTATCCAGCACAGAAACCCCAGCCCCCTCCCCAGCCCAACAGCCGCCTACTGCCCCCTGCCCAGCACAGAGACCCCAGCCCCCTCCTCGGCCCGACAGCCGCCTACTGCTCCCTGCCCAGCACAGAGACCCCAGCCCCCTCCCCGGCCCGACAGCCGCCTACTGCCCCCTACCCAGCACAGAGACCCCAGCCCCCTCCTCGGCCCGACAGCCGCCTACTGCCCCCTACCCAGCACAGAGACCCCAGGCCCCCCCCCGGCCCGACAGCCGCCTACTGCTCCCTGCCCAGCAGAGAGACCCCAGCCCCCTCCCCGGCCCGACAGCCGCCTACTGCTCCCTGCCCAGCACAGAGACCCCCAGGCCCCCCCCGGCCCGACAGCCGCCTACTGCCCCCTACCCAGCACAGAGACCCCAGCCCCCTCCCCGGGCCTTAGCCCCTCCTCACCCTTCGCCTTGACTCCGCTTCCGGGATTGATTGAACGCAGCCTTTCCGTGAGGTCCAGGAAATACGTAATTGTTAGGTCATCATGGCGAGACAGGACTCACTGCCTGGCGGGAAACACGAGTAGAGTCTGGAGCTGTCAGCGCGAACGGTAACCGCGGTTCTGTGGCCGTGGGGATGTCTCCTACGGGCCGCAGGGCCTCCCGCTTCCCTTCCTCCTCCGCTCCTCGGCCCGGTCTCCATGGTAGCGGGTGTTTGGGGGGATGGTGCCCTCCGTCTCCATGGCAAAGAGGTTTATGGGGGTATGGTGCCCTCCCCCCGTCTCTGTGGTAACGGTGTCGGGGGTTGGTGCCCTTCCACGTCTCTGTGGTAACAGTGAGTTGGCACTAGTAACCCCCCCACGTCTCTGTGGTAGCGGGGTGTGTGTGTGGGGGGGGTACTACCCTCCCACGTCTCTGTGGTAGCGGGGTATGTGTGTGGGGATAGTGCCCTCCCACGTCTCTGTGGTAGCGAGGTGTGTGTGTGGGGATAGTGCCCTCCCACGTCTCTGTGGTAGCGGGGTATGTGTGTGGGGATAGTGCCCTCCCACGTCTCTGTGGTAGTGGGGGGTGTGGCTGGATAGTCCCCTCCCACGTCTCTGTGGTAGCGGGCTGCGTGCGGGGATGGTTCCACTCCGCATTTCCATGGCAATGGGCAGTTATGCACAGCCGATAATGGGGTGTGTGTGGGGTATGGTCTCTGTGACTTCTGTGCTAGTGGGATGTTTGTGGGGATGGTGCCCCCTGACATCTCTGTGCTAGTGGGATGTTTGTGGGGATGGTGCCCCCTGACATCTCTGTGCTAGTGGGATGTTTGTGGGGATGGTGCCCCCTGCATCTCCGTGGTAGTGGGCTATGTGCGGGGATAGTGTCCCCCCACGTCTCTGTGGCAATGTGGTGTGCGTGGGGATTGTGCCCCTTCATGTCTCCGAGATAGCGGGTTGTGAGGCGGATGGTGCCCCGCACATTTCTGTGATAAAGGGGTGTGTGTGGGTATGGTGCTCTCCCACATCTCCATTGCAGCGGGATGTGGAGGGGATGGTTCCCCCCCATCTCTGTGGTAGCGGGGTGTATGTGGGGATGGTTCCTCACAACACCTCTGTGGTAACTGGGTGTGTGTGGGGATGGTGCCCCCCCACATCTCCATGGTAACAAAGTGTGTGGGGGGATGGTGCCCTCCCACATCTCTGTGGTAGCGGGGTGTGTGTGGGGATGATTCTCCCCCATCTCTGTGGTAATGGAGAGTGTGCGGGGATGGTGCCCCCCCACGACTCTGTGGTAATGGAGTGTGTGGGTGGGGATGGTGTCCTCCCCCGTTTCTGTGGTTGTGGGGGGATGGTTCTCCTCTGCGTCTCCGTGGTAGCAGGCTGTGTGCAGGGATGGTGCCTTCCATGTCTCCGTGGTAACATGGTGTGTGCGGGCATCGTGTCCCCCCACCTCTCCATGGCAATGGGCAGTGTGTGGGGATTGTGCCCCTTCACGTCTCAGTGGCAATGCGGTGTGTGTGCGTATGGTCCTCTCCCATGTCTCCGTTGTAGCGAGGTGTGTGGGGGGGATGGTGCCCGCCATGTGTCTTGCTGGAAATGGTGCCCCCTGTCTCCATGGTAATGAGGTTTGTAGGGGGATGGTGCCCATCCATGTCTCTGTGGTAGGGGTCTGTGTGTGGGGATGGTTCCTCCCTGTCTCCGTGTATGGTGGTGATGGTGCTCTTCCACATCGGTGTAATAGTGGGGTGTGTGCGGGTTTTCCTCTGCATCTCTGTGGTAGCGGGCTGTGTGCAGGGATGGTTCTACTCCACATCTCCATGGCAATGGGCAGTTATGCACAGCTGGTAATGGGATGTGTGGGGGGATGGAAAAATCATGGAGCAGGTCCTCAAGGAATCAATTCTGAAGCACTTAGAGGAGAGGAAAGTGATCAGGAACAGTCAGCATGGATTCACCAAGGGCAAGTCATGCCTGACTAATCTAATTGCCTTCTATGACAAGATAACTGGCTCTGTGGATGAGGGGAAAGCAGTTGATGTGTTATTCCTTGACTTTAGCAAAGCTTTTGTATGGTCTCCCACAGTATTCTTGCCAGCTGGATGAATGGACTATAAGGTGGATAGACAGCTGGCCAGATCGTCGGGCTCAATGGGTAGTGATCAATGACTCCATGTCTAGTTGGCAGTCGGTATCAATCGGAGTGCCCCAAGGGTCGGTCCTGGGGCCGGTTTTGTTCAATATCTTCATTAATGATCTGGAAGATGGGGTGGACTTCACCCTCAGCAAGTTTGCAGATGACACTAAACTGGGAGGCGTGGTAGATACGCTGGAGGGTAGGGATAGGATACAGAGGGACCTAGACAAATTGGAGGATTGGGCCAAAAGAAATCTGATAAGGTTCAACAAGGAAAAAAGCAGAGTTCTGCACTTAGGATGGAAGAATCCCATTCACCGCTACAGACTAGGGACCAAATGGTTAGGCAGCAGTTCTGCAGAAAAGGACCTAGGGGTGACAGTGGACGAGAAGCTGGATATGAGTCAACAGTGTGCCCTTGTTGCCAAGAAGGCTAACAGCATTTTGGACTGTATAAGATGGGGCATTGCCAGCAGATCGAGGGACGTGATCATTCCCCTCAATTCGACATTGTTGAGGCCTCATCTGGAGTACTGTGTCCAGTTTTGGGCCCCACACTAAAAGAAGGATGTGGAAAAATTGGAACGTGTCCAGCGTAAGGCAACCAAAACGATTAGGGGACTGGAACGCATGACTTATGAGGAGAGGCTGAGGGAACTGGGTTTGTTTAGTCTGCAGAAGAGAAGAATGAGGGGGGATTTGATATTTGCTTTCAACTACCTGAAAGGGGTTTCCAAAGAGGATTGCTCTAGACTGTTCTCAGTGGTAGCAGATGACAGAACAAGGAGTAATCTCAAATTGCAGTGGGGGAGGTTTAAGTTGGATATTAGGGAAAAC
Organism: Lepidochelys olivacea; assembly: GCF_965140295.1. NCBI lineage: Eukaryota > Metazoa > Chordata > Testudines > Cheloniidae > Lepidochelys > Lepidochelys olivacea. The sequence goes on from NC_140417.1 coordinate 52,266,316, forward strand.
TTTTTTACTAGGAGGGTGGTGAAACACTGGAATGCGTTACCTAGGGAGGTGGTGGAATCTCCTTCCTTTGAGGTTTTTTAAGGTCAGGCTTGACAAAGCCCTGGCTGGGATGATTTAGTTGGGGGTTGGTCCTGCTTTGAGCAGGGGGTTGGACTAGATGACCTTCTGAGGTCCCTTCCAACCCTGATATTCTATGATTCTGTGATGGAGCCCCCCACGTCTCTGTGGCAGCGGGGTGTATGAGGGGATGGTGCCCTCCCACATCTCCATGGCAATGGGCCGTGTGTGGGGATGGTGCCTCTCCATGTCTCCGAGATAGTGGGATGTGGGGGGGATGGTGCCCCCCACATTTCTGTGGTAATGGGGTGTGTGCGGGGATGATGTCCCCCCATTTCTCCTTGGCAACGACTCTGTGATAGCGGGGTGTGTGTGGGGATGGTGCTTGAATGAGGTGAATTGAAAAATACTATTTCTATATCATTTTTACAGTGCAAATTTTTGTAATAAAAATAATATAAAGTGAGCACTGTACACTTTGTATTCTGTGTTGTAATAGAAATTAATATATTTGAAAATGTAGAAAAAATCCAAAAATATTTAATACATTTCAATTGGTATTCTGTTGTTTAACAGTGCAATTATTAGCAATTAATTTTTTTAATCACAGCTAATTTTTTTTTTAGTTAATCACGTGAGTTAACTGCGATTAATCAACAGCCCTAGTTAAAAGTCCTTTTGGGTCCTACATCCATCCCTGATTTTATTTGCCATTTTAAAAAATGATTTTTCAATAATATTTTCCTATTTAAGAACAAACTCTTTTTCTCTCTCTCCTATTGCTGTGTGAAAAACTAACAGAAACAGCAAGGGGAAGTGACTGACTAACTGATTGTAGTGCAGAGGGCTGGGGAAAATGAGAGACTAAAACCAGTGTGCTCTCAAATGTGCAAAATAACCAAAGTGAAATAATAGAGAAAAATACTCCATAGGTTCATAGATTTTAAGGCCAGAAGGGATCATTGTGATCATCTAGTCCAGTGGCTCTCAAGCTTTCCAGACTACTGTACCCCTTTCAGGAGTCTGATTAGTCTTGTGTACCCACGAGTTTCACCTCACTTAAAAACTACCAGCTTACAAAATCAGATATAAAAATACAAAAGTGTCATAGAACATTATTACTAAAACATTGCTTACATTCTCATTATTACTATATAATTATAAAATCAAGTGGAATATAAATATTGTACTTACATTTCATTGTATAGGATATAGGGCAGTATAAACAAGTCATTGTATAAAATTTTAGTTTGTACTGACTTCGCTAGTGCTTTTTACGTAGCCTGTGGTAAAACTAGTTAAATATCGAGATGAGTTGATGTACCCCCTGGAAGACCTCTGTGTACCCCTTGGGGTATGTGTACCTGTGGTTGAGAACCACTGGTCTAGTCTGACCTGCATAACATAGGCCATAGAACTTCCCCAAAATAATTCCTACAACATATTGTTCTCTTCTGATAGCTACATTAATACGTAAAATTAGTGTATTTGTGATAATGATAGGTAAAATGCATTTAAAATAGGGATGTAAATAGCGTTTAGAAAAAGTAACATTTTAAACTATTAAAATTATATTGATTAAACATTTAACTGTTAAGGAGTTCACAATACAGGCTCCGGAACTAGGGTTGTTGCATCACCCTCACATTCTATGCTGGGTTTTGCTGTTGGTCTTGTGCCCGGGGTCCTGGCTGCTGGCCCCAGCCTCAACCCCCTTATCGTTTACTGAATACATTACTGGTAAGGCTGATGCTTATCGGTTAATCGGTTACCATTTTACATCCTAATTCAAAAAGTGTGTTTTGTTAGCTTTGTCCCTTTTTTATATACTTTCCTTTACACAAAATTAAAAAAGAATTACATATAATAGAGAACAAGCAGTACTTGTGGCACCTTAGAGACTAACTGTCTCTAAGGTGCCACAAGTAATCGTCGTTTTTTCTGCTGGTACAGACTAACACGGCTACTACTCTGAAACATATAATAGAGAGTAATGCTAGATATGTGTCTGAAAGATATAGAAACAAAGTATCTCTCTCCTAGGTACTTATAATGTGCCCATAATCTTAGTAAGTGATGGTAGCTATATTATTTGAGAAATCTAATGTGATGATGTAATTGAAGATTGTATCATGATGTGTGCACACAAGGGAATAGAGTGATGGTTGCATGTTCAGCCTTGGCTTTGGGATTTACTGACATTTGACTGTTTAACTGCGTAGACTTGTAATGTCGGAGTTTCTTTTGGTTACTCCAGTTAACTCACCATTTAATTCAACTGGCAGTTGAAAGAAACACAGAAACTCAGAACCTGGTGTTCTGATAAAAAAAAAGAGCTACACCATGCTATTTCAGTGTAACTGGAATTCCTTGACATCAGTCTGCATTGAAGAGGTGTTTGTGCAAAGAATAATGCTGGTTAATCCGATCTCATTTCCTTTGAATGGGCAGTCTGCATTCCTGGAGCACTTTTCCTTCACTATATCCTATCCTCTATTCACTTTTGATTTGTTTACAAATTTTAAAGTAAAAACTGATCTCTGCCTAGTTGCTAATTGTTTTTTTTAATATTATTCTAGGATACAACAAAGATTTTGTTGCCATGGTTTCAAAACGAAAATTGTCCAAATCTGATGCTCATGGGGACAGTCTGATTGCAGAATTACCACGTATGTGTAGCAAACTCCTCTTATTTGAAGTGAAATTCCTTTAGTAGAGGGCAACAGTTCACAGGCAGGGTGCATAGAAGTTTTCTAGTAAAGTGACGGGTTGTGCAGAATGGCCCCACAGAATATAAAATGGTAACGTTTGATAAGCCACAGTACAATGAAAAATAACAAAACCAAGGGTGTTACCAGGTCTGAAAAATCTGATTGCCTCTTTTCCTCCATCTCTGCATTTATGTCTCTCTGGACTGATGGGAGCAAGCCTCAGTGCCATTAGAGGGAAGTAGTAAGCCCCTCCTTCCCCCAAAATAAGCCCATTCTACCAAAATCACAGATTTTAAAAAAAACAGCCACCTCTCTACTGAATGGGGGAAGGAGAAAGCAACTTCATTTTCACTCTAGTAAATGTGCAAGGTGCTCAGATATCCCAGTGATAGACAAGGTAGAAGAACCGAGATAGAGAGTAAACTCTTCAGGGCAGGGATGTGCCTCCTACAGATGCCTGTAAATAAAGTACCTAGCATGCTGGTGGTGCTGTACAAATAATAACTAAGGCATTGCATGATTCATATGTGTTGGCCAAGCTTGTTGCACAGCTTAGGGGCTCCTTGTTTTTCTCTATTCGCCCCCACTCCACCCCTGCAAGCTCCCTGTGTGACACTCTCCCATCCCCTTCTATTACACTGGGACTCTCTTCAACTCCCCTCTATCTCCCTCCTGCTACGAGTTCTATGTGCTGCATGTCCCTCTCCCATACCAGAGTTCCCCATTGTCCCCACATGCCAGTGGCTTGATTTCCCCCCCATTTCCACTCTGCCCCATGCCTCCTCTTCGCCCCCATTCTAGGGGCTGTGTGTGCCTCCCCTTCCCCCATACCAGGTTTTCCCAGTCTTCCTCCCCACCGGGGTTCTCTGTGCCCCCATTCTTCCCTCCCCCATTCCTGGGTCCCCCATACTCTCCACCACGGCAGGAGCTCTGTATGTACTCCTAGACCCCTTTCTCCCATACAAAGGTCCCCCAATCTCCCCCCCCGAGGAGTTCTGTGTGCCCCATTCCCCTCTCCCCGTTTTCACCTTCCCTCTCATGCCTGTGTGGTCCCCACTTACCTTATTCCAGAGTCTCCCATTCTCCCTCACATGCCAGAGTCTCTGTGTGCACTCCTGTTCCCACCTTCACCCATGCCCCCCAGTCTGTCTCCCCCACCATACCAGGATCCCCCATTCTCTCTTTCACCAGGAGTTCTGTGTACTCTCCCTTTCTCCCTCCCCTCATTCCAGTGTTGCCCATGTCCATTCTCTGTGGCAGGAGTTCTGTGGCGTCCCCCATTCCTCCTTCCCTCTATGGCAGGGCCTCTTGGTGAACCCTTATTACCCGGCTTTCCCCATTTTCCCCCCCATGCTAGGGCTTTGGGTGTCCTCCTCCCATCCCTCTCCCAGCATCCCCCATTCCCCCCCCCCATGCCAATGGATGTGTTCATGTCCTTCTCCATTCCCCCTTCCCCCCAATTACTTTCTGTCTGGGAGCCAAGGTGGGTGAGGTAATATCTTTTATTGGACAAATTTCTGTAGGTGAGAGAGACAAGCTTTCCAGCTTACACAAGTCATGCAGGGTGCCAAGATGTTACACTCTGTTGTAGGGGTGGGCAAACTTTTTGGCCTGAGGGCCACATCGGGGTTCCAAAACTATATGGAGGGCGGGGTAGGGAAGGCTGTGCCTCCCGAAACAGCCTAGCCCTGCCCCCTCCCAGTTCCTGCCCCTGGACTGCCCCCCTCAGAACCCTGACCCATCCAACCCCCCCTGCTCCTTGTCCACTGACTGCCCCCTCCTCGGATCCCCACCCCCTAACTGCCCCCCTGAGACCCCACCCCCATCCAACCCCCTTGCTTCCTGTCCCCTGACTGCCCTGACCCCTATTCACACCCCCGCCCCTTGACAGGCCCCCTGGGACTCCCACGCCTATTGAACCGCCCCCTGCTCCCTGTCCTCTGACTGTCCCCGGGACTCCATGCCCCTTATTCAACCTCCCTGCTCCCCGCCCCCTTACCATGCCATTCAGAGCAGCAGGCCTGGCAGCTGTGCTGCCTGGCTGGAGCCCGCCACGCTGCCCATCAGGAGCTTGCAGCCCCGCCACCCAGAGTACTAGCGGCACGGCGAGCTGAGGCTGTGGGGGAGGGGGGACAGAGGAGGAGGGGCCGGGGGCTAACCTCCCCAGCTGGGAGCTCACGGGCTGGGCAGAATTGTCCTGTGGGCCATAGTTTGCCCTATTGGGATGTTGCTCTATTGGGAGGATGGGCAGAGCTGAGATGGGGTATTGTTTTGCTGGAAGGCGTTAATGAGTGCCATCAGCTTGTTGTTTGATAAACAATTGCAGAGGTGCTTGAGGCTATGTCTGTGCTAAAATACTAGCAGGGGCTTTATGTGTCTCTGTCCCCCCCTTTTCCCCCAAATTAATAAGCATTGATGAGTTGGAATTGATTGGATGTGTATTTAAAAGTGATTGCCTCATAGACAGGTTTCAGAGGAGTCACAGAGACCCTCTTGGGACTGTCGCCTGATGTGCTGAAACTACCTCTGAGCCCATCTTCCCTGCCAGCTTGGGACTTCAGAACCCTGTTTTGTTGAGCCAGACACACAAGCCTGCTGCAACACAGACTGAACAATGCCCCCAAAGCTGCAGACTTAACTGAAAACAGCTTAGCAGGTCACCTCTCTCCAGCACCCAGCTCCTAATGGGATTCAAACCCCAAATAAATCCGTTTTACTCTGTATAAAGCTTATACAGAGTAAACTCATAAATTGTCCGCCCTCTATAACACTGATAGAGAGAGATGCACAGCTGTTTGCCTCACAGACAGAGAGACAGAGACATGCCATCAAGTTGAGTTCAAGGCCTTCCAAGCTCAGCCAATAATTTGTTAATTGTGACAGTGGCTTTAAAGAAAATGTTGGTATTAAACCAGATGCTTTAGGTCATGAACAGACCACCAGCTGGGGCCAGTAAGAAATTTCTCCTTATGCGCCTAAGTGTTTTATATCTTCCTCCTAAATGTCTGCTATTGATCACTGTCGGAGACAGCAGCGGAGTGGATAGACCACTCGTCTGACCCTCAAAGGTAATGCCTCTCTTCACAGAATATCTTGAGGTATGGCTAATTTTGAGTTAGTGAATTCTCTTAAGGAACCCCACTCCTTATTGCATCTGTTTATCCTACAATAATAAGCCTTGCTTTCCAGAAACAAAAAAGTCTCGGATCTCTTGCAAGGAGAAGACCTCTGCCGAAGATGGAGCGGTGGAGAATGATAGCATCTTTGTACAGCTCATCAAAACAGCGGGAATTACTCTGAATTCTGGGGAGAGGCAGAATGACATAGGTATGGATTTAGCATTCTGTGCTGTATTTAGCTGTGGATGTATATATCTATCCAAAAAGCAACATTAAAAGGAGTTTAGGGTGACAGAATAAAACACTCAACTCAGGAAGCACCAAAGTTAAAGTCAACCTCATGTGCGCTGTTGAATTACATGATTTCTGCCTTATTCAATACGCAAGATGGACAATGCGCATTGAATGAGGCAGCTGATAAACCTTTATTTTTAATCTCCATTGTTCAGTGAGTAAATCCTTACTTCCCTTATTTGCTGCATACTGATCAACACATTACACACATGCTTCCACTCTTCTGACGTATACATGCATGTGCCGTGCTGGGAGAATGCTGGAAGATTGTAAGGATGGAATGAGATAAGGCTCTGTGAGTTGCTCTAACGTTTTCTCTTATTTCCTTATTAACCCATTACAGAAAATGGGCAAAGTAAGGATTTTATTTTTAAATATTACAAGGTTTAGCTGAAAAGGCAGGAGTACTAGAGTGAGAGAGCTTCAAATGGAAATCACCATTCCCCTTCCTCTCCCAGCTCAAGCACAGCGGTCAGCAGTTCTGAGGAAGTGGTTGCATTATTTTGAATTAGCCACTTTGCTGTTTTTTGGACTTAGCAGTACCAAGCTTCATTGCCACATGGGGATCCCAAGTCAAGTTTCTCATTCAGTACTTTGTATCTGGAGCATTGCAGGCTTAACATCCTCATGATGCATGTTTTAATAGTCCCACAGTGACTCCCTTTTACTGGCTACTGGATGAACTGAAGTGGTTCTGGCAGAGACTTGCTGCTTCTCTTTAGAGTGGCTGAAACACTAGAAATGCAGGGTGTGCTTGTGGGGACAGAGCAGTCTGATGTTGCTGGCGGGTTGCTGTCATATCTTGTAGGGGTAAATGGTCTTTCTTTAGTAGTATAGGAGTTAGGGATTTGAGCTGGAGGAGAAAGAGCTTAATCATGCTGTATTCATTAGGACACGAGGAAAACCATGGGATTGTTGCGGTTCAAATACAAGACAGCACAAAGCTTTAAGCAAGCAAACAGGCTGGTCTGCCAACGGACTGGTCCTGTCAGCTTTCCACCCTCTCCTTTATTCTTTCTCTCCCCCTGCGCATTACAGATAAAAGGAATACACTGGCTTTATTTAACATTCTTATTTACCAATTTCTATCTACCGCATTCCTTGCTCTCGGGCCTTGAGCCCAGTCCTGGGAGGCTTCCCACGGTTCATGTCATCTGGGCGAGATTCCAAGGTTCATGCCCTTGAGAGGAGCTGTGTGTGCACTGCTCCTACACAACACTCCGGATGTGCCCTGAACGTTGCCAAGTGCATGAACCTTCATAAATCCTACAATGGGATCCCTTTCCTGCTGCTTGGTTCCCCAGTTTGTGTTCTTGAATGGGCTGGCAGGGTCTCCCTACTAGGAGTGAGCTATACAGCTGACTGTGCAAGATTGGAGAGACTGCACATTGGTTATTCTTTAAATTTCATCAGATCCGCTTCAATTTTGCCATGATGGAGGGAATGTGAGTAATAGTATCTTTCAGGTTTTTGTTAACTGGGCACTCTAGATGAAGTGAACTTGTAAACTCCGGTGGGTAGCTGCTTTGTAATCTGCAAAGCAACTTGTATTTGTTGCTGAAATACTGTGAAGTTTCCATGACTAAAATGTATGACTAACATGTATGTTGCATGACTAAAATGATTTACTCCTGACTTTCTCCATAGCCGTGGATCAAGCAACCTTCCAGAAGAAACTCTGCCAGATCTTGAGGAAGCATCCTTTCTACCCACATGTATGTAGCTAACACCACAAATTTCAGGAGACGTCAGTGTTTAAAGTCTGTGTGCTACTTGGCTGTGTGGCCGCTCCCTGTGCTAATAGGCTATTAACATAGGCTAATTGCTGCTGCACACCCAAAATTGGCAGTGCAGAATGTGTCAGGTAAAAGAGGTATGCAAATGTAGCCAATTCCAGAAGTGTCCCAATGGCCCCCCCCTCTTCTGCCACCTTCCTGAGAAGAATATTGCTGCTTGTTCTTGGGCCCATTCTTTCCAGATGCCTGTCTGTCTCCCTCTCACCAATCCCCCAAACTGTATTCAACTCTTTCCCACATCTCTTTGGCTCCCTTTACCCTTCCTGCTCTGGCTCTGTCTTTTTTGAGCTATCATGTCAGACTCACCAGCCACTAATAGGCTGATTGGAGGCAAATCTGCACTTGAACCTGTCAAACCTCATCCAGTTTATATGCTGCTAAAGTGGCCTTGTACAATTCTGGGACAAAGCATTGCACATCTGTCTCCATGGCCATGACCCCTATTCTGCCCATGTTGGCCCCCTCCTCAGGCATGCACTGCTAGAAAATGTGACTTGGGAGAGAACTGAAATCCAAAGGATGCAAGAGACAAAGACACATGCAAAGGGGAGGGGGGCAAACTTAACTTTTGAATGGAAAATTGTCAGTTCACTGTTCGGTAAGTAATTGGCCTGGTAGCTGCCAGCAATGGAATGGCCACTCTTTGTTTAAATGTGTTCATATTGCTAGGGTTTTCTCTTCCCCTCCTCTCTTCCCTTGTCCCCATCTCAAACAGCCAGATCAAATATGAAACTTCTGAAGCTACTTGTTTCAATATTACAACTATTTTTGGACATTGTTGTTTGCTGTATTGGACACCATGCTCCCAGCTGCACTGGGAGAAGTCACAGCTGGGACTCAGCCCTTTGAGTCACAAGCAGATGAGGGGAGTTTGAAGCTGTCACCCTAGAGTGCGTTTGTAGAGGAACCAGCATCTCATTTGCAGGCTGTTTAGATTAGAGTAAAGTAGAACCTCAGTTTTACCAGAACCAATCTCACAAATGACCAGTTATATGAGCCCTTTTTCCAGATAGAAAAATATCATATAATGAAAGTAATGCTGAGGAAGAACAGGCAACATCTCTTCATATTCTAAGGCCTCTAGTGCTTTTGAAAGAGCTTTTCAGCAGCTTAAAGGGCAAGCAGAAAGTGATGCAGTGTATCATACTGCACCAGACATACATCAATTTTGAGATGTTCAGTTTTAACAACTTTTTGATTTTATGAACTCCTCAATTCCCAATTAGTTTGTAACATAGGGTTTATGCTGTATCTCTAAGATGTCCATTGTGTTGCTTCCCCTCTAGTTTATCTCTGCCTGCAGCCTCCTGTCCAGCTGGGTGCTCCTTGGCTATCTTAGCACAGAGCTCCTCTTCCCCCTCATCCTTTGCACAAATAGCCCATCCTAAAGGAAAGTGGGTGATCAGGGTTCCTACTTTTCCCTTTTTCTCTGCAGGTTGTGCAGGAGTTTGTCAGTGGCTTGGAGACTCACATTAAGGACAGAGACCAGTTCAGGAACTGCCTTCTGCCTTGTGCTCCAGTGCGGGGCGAGGTTACGAGGTCAGAGAAAATGCATTTCTTTCTCCCTGCCTGTAGGAGTTAGTCTCTGCTTGAACAATGCAAAATTGGTTGTGGGGAGAAGGATTTATTCTGTTAAGCCAACCGTACTTTCATAGATAGAAGGGTTTATTCTGTTAAGCCAGCCATTCTGTTAAGCCAGCCCAGGACCAGCTCTAGGCACCAGCAAAGCAAGCACGTGCTTGGGGCGGCACAATTCCAGGGGTCGGCGTTCCGGCCACTCTTTTTTTTTTTTTGCTTGGGCACTTGCGCTCTCGGTGCTTGGGGCGGCAGATTTTTTGCTTGGGGTGGCAAAAAACCTAGAGCCGGCCCTGAGCCATCCGTACTTTCATAGATTCTTTAGCTATGTCTACATTACAAGGTAGGAGTTTGATTCCCCTGCTCGTGTGTGTAGACTCATGCTAGCTCTTATCGAGCTAGCATGTAGTGTAGTGTAGCCTGGTAGCAAGGGTAGTGGCAGTAGAGGCACAGCTTAGCCATGCCAAGTATGTATCCACCAGTTCCAGGTAGGTTTGTACTCAGCATGACTAAGCCATGCCTCTGCTACCACTGCCCCTGCTACCACTGCTGTACTGCTATTTATACTTCCACTAGCTGGATGAGAGCTAGCACAAGTAAGGAAACACACTCCTAGCACTTAATATAGACAGCCAGAGATTCTAAGGCCAAACGAGACCACTGTGATCATCTAATCCTGTATAACCCAGGCCAGAGACCTGCCCCAAAATAGCTCCTAGAGCAGATATTTTAGAAGAACATCCAACCTTGATTTAAAAATTGCTAGGGATGGAGAATCCACCAGGACCCTTGGTAAATTGTTCTAATGGTTAATTATTAGCACTGTTAAAAAATTATATTTTATTTCCAGTCTGAAATTATCTAGCTTCAACTTCCAGCCATTGGATTTTGTAATACATTTTCTCTGCTAGATTGAAGAGCCTGTTATCATATATTTGTTCCCCATGTAGGTACTTATAGATTGAGATCACGTCACCCCTTAACCTTCCCTTTGTTAAGCTAAATAGATTGAGCTTCTTGAGTCTACCACTATAAGGCACATTTTCTAATTCTTTAATCATTCTTATGGCTTTTTTCTGACTCTTTTCCAATTTATGAATTTATGCTCAATGACAGGATCTATCCCTCAGGCAAAGGAATGGTTAGACAGGGGCATGGCGCTTAAATAACAGTACGTTAAAGGTGCGGAGTCATTGGGCGTACTAGTTGTCTAGGTGTGACTTGGGCCACAAGCAATTACTTTTGGAGGTGGTACAGTACCTGTTCCTCCCTGATTATACTCTAGGAACTGTGGTAAGAGCAGACACTGGGGAGTTAGCAGTTGCGGTAACACTGGGGACAGCAAGATTCAGAGTCTGACAAAAAATCCACAAGATTTGGCAGAGATCGTCTGCTTAAATAGTGTCTCCAGAAGATCTAGGAAAACCCCAAAGGTTCAGCTTTCCCGGCCAAGGCTCCTTCCAGAGCTTGAGCTGGAAATGAGCAAGGCTGATTTATAATTTAAATGAACTATTGTCTGTGCCTCTAAAATTTCCCCTGGCTATTCCCAAGAACAACTTGGCCTAGTCGAGAGAGACTTCTTTGTGGTACCACTAGCTCAGAAATCCCTCTCTCAAGTTTCCAGCGTCCATAGAATCATAGAATATCAGGGTTGGAAGGGACCTCAGGAGGTCATCTAGTCCAACCCCCTGCTCAAAGCAGGACCAATCCCCAATTAAATCATCCAGCCAGGGCTTTGTCAAGCCTGACCTAAAAACTTCTAAGGAAGGAGATTCCACCACCTCCCTAGGCAATGCATTCCAGTGTTTCACCACCCTCCTAGTGAAAACGTTTTTCCTAATATCCAACCTAAACCTCCCCCACTGCAACTTGAGACCATTACTCCTTGTCCTGTCCTCTTCCACCACTGAGAATAGTCTAGAACCATCCTCTCTGGAACTACCTCTCAGGTAGTTGAAAGCAGCTATCAAATCCCCCCTCATTCTTCTCTTCCGCAGACTAAACAATCCCAGTTCCCTCAGCCTCTCCTCATAACTCATGTGTTCCAGTCCCCTAATCGTTTTTGTTGCCCTTCGCTGGACTCTCTCCAATTTATCCACATCCTTTTCTAGAGTGGGGCCCAAAACTGGACACAGTACTCCAGATGAGGCCTCACCAATGTCGAATAGAGGGGGACGATCACGTCCCTCGATCTGCTGGCTATGCCCCTACTTATACATCCCAAAATACCATTGGCCTTCTTGGCAACAAGGGCACACTGCTGACTCATATCCAGCTTCTCGTCCACTGTCACCCCTAGGTCCTTTTCCGCAGAACTGCTGCCTAGCCATTCGGTCCCTAGTCTGTAGCTGTGCATTGGGTTCTTCCTTCCTAAGTGCAGGACCCTGCACTTATCCTTATTGAACCTCATCAGATTCCTTTTGGCCCAATCCTCCAATTTGTCTAGGTCCCTCTGTATCCTATCCCTCCCCTCCAGCGTATCTACCACTCCTCCCAGTTTAGTATCATCCGCAAATTTGCTGAGAGTGCAATCCACACCATCCTCCAGATCATTTATGAAGATATTGAACAAAACCGGCCCCAGGACCGACCCCTGGGGCACTCCACTTGACACCGGCTGCCAGCTAGACATGGAGCCATTGATCACTACCCGTTGAGCCCAACAATCTAGCCAACTTTCTACCCACCTTATAGTGCATTCATCCAGCCCATACTTCTTTAACTTGCTGACAAGAATACTGTGGGAGACCGTGTCAAAAGCTTTGCTAAAGTCAAGATACAATACATGCACTGCTTTCCCTTCATCCACAGAACCAGTAATCTCATCATAGAAGGTGATTAGATTAGTCAGGCATGACCTTCCCTTGGTGAATCCATGCTGACTGTTCCTGATCACTTTCCTCTCATGTAAGTGCTTCAGGATTGATTCTTTGAGGACCTGCTCCATGATTTTTCCGGGGACTGAAGTGAGGCTGACTGACCTGTAGTTCCCAGGATCCTCCTTCTTCTCTTTTTTAAAGATTGGCACTACATTAGCCTTTTTCCAGTCATCCTGGACTTCCCCCGTTCGCCATGAGTTTTCAAAGATAATGGCCAATGGCTCTGCAATCACAGCCGCCAGTTCCTTTAGCACTCTCGGGTGCAACTCGTCCGGCCCCATGGACTTGTGCACGTCCAGCTTTTCCTGTCCAGTGCAAGACAGGTTTTGGTCTCTCTGAGGCACCTTTCCAGTAAGTTCTTTTGACTGGGATCAGGCAAAGAGTTCCCCTTGGAGCTTTGCAGTTGAATTTTCAGCTGTTGCTCCAACTCAGACTTTGCCCACAACTCTGCTAGGACTGAAGAAATATGTAGCCTGTATCATCTTCCTCTCCTGAAGATATCTAGTCAGTTTCTGAGTCCCCAGATTTGTTAGTAGAATTCAGTTCACCTCCCTTCTCATTCCCTCTAGTTTGTCCACTTGCTCCCACACAGACGTGCTAGTATGGTAGATCAGTGGAGGCTTTGGCAGAGTTGCTGGTGCCAGGGCATAGCATGATACTGCCAACAAAGCCAGTTCTTCCCATATAGAGGGTGACCTCAGTGCAAAGAGGACTCTCAGGGTACATCTACATTGTGATTAAAAAACCCATGGCATTGGGTCTCAGAGCCTCGGTCAGCTGATGCAGGTTCATGGGGCTCAGGCTGCGGGGCTAAAAATTGCAGTCTAGACACTTGGCCTTGGCCTGGAGCCTGGGCTCTGAGACCCTCCTCCCTCGCAGAGTCTAAATAACAATAGTTAAAAATAGTTAAGATTGAAAGAGTGTTAAACCTGACTGCATCTAGTGCCTAACCACAAATTTTTATAAACCTGTTTGTCATACACTTCTAAAAGGACCCTTTGCTTTAGAGGGTCTGGAAATGCAGAGTTATATTTGATATGCAGCTAGTTCCCCACTGCCATGTACAGCAAGATTCAGAGTTTGATAGAAAATCCACAAGCACCACTAGCACCTGACCAGTTTCCCTCTTTGACTGAGGGGTTGTTTTTGATAGGAAAAGGACACTGTTGTCATTTTAAGTAGATTTTTTTTTAATCTCTGCTGGACAAAAGCAGCGTGCTCACATCATGAATCTTCCTAACAATAAAATTTTTTTTGGGCAGAAATTTGGTTCATTCATACTGTGAAAGCCTTATTAAACTACTACTTGGAATTGAGACTTTACAGGTAAGGACATTTTAACATATTCTTCTTTTCAGTTGTGACTATGTATTTGGGGACATCTAATGCTTACGAAAGTAGAGGACTGTTAGAGCTGGTCACACTGCAGACACGTACTAATCTGCACAAATTCGCTGATGCTCCTCAGTCCAGACTAGCTCTCCTGCTTTTCCAGTCCTGACACAGCTCTACCGGTGTAAAGGGAAAGGTCCGAGAAGTGAGGGATGTAGATAGGGAAAGGAATCAGTCGAGGGTACAGGAAGGCAAGAGAAGAGGATTGATAGGGACATCAAGGATTGCCCCAACGTGCATGTTCCAGGCTTCAGCCTTTACTCTGTAATCTTGAGACCTGCTGAAAAGTTGCTGCTCCAGCCATGGGCCCTGTCATTCCATGCTGGGGAAGTGGGGCTGGAGAGAATCCATCTGGGCAACTGCATGGTAGGAACTTACGGTGTTTTGTTGGGAGGTTCAGCTCCCTTATTGGAGAAGCAGGGAAGGTTTCTGTAAAAAAATTATCTTCTCTCTATCAAGGTACTTGTATGGCCACCATTGTCACTGTGCCTCACAAACCTTCAAGGGATTGTCTTTGTGAGAGCTGTAAACGAGTTGCCCCTGACCAAAGCTTCTGGAACTCCTAGGAATATTATATGTACAATGCCCAAAAACAAGCCAGGTGCTTACAAATGTACCCCTCAATCTTTATTTAGTAATAACATGTACATTAAGAGCAAAGAATACCATACCCATGTAACATCTGTTAAATCCCTTAAGTACTTGGTTCTAGCAAAACGTGCCTCCAAGAACAGATCAATTGTGCCATCAAGGAACAGCCTTGAGTAAGGACTTATGTGGCACCAGACCACCCAAGGCGATACAATCCCCCCTGGAGCCTCCTAAGCTTCAGGAGTGTGCTCATGCTGTGCCACCCTTTGGGGCAGTTTGCTCCCTCCTCCACAGCTGGCCAGCTGTGCTGGCTGGTATGGAAGAGGGGCAGGACCATGTCCCTGTCTCTTTTCTGCTCCCTCTGCAGTAGCTAGTTCCCTGGAGGCACTAGGAGGAAGCAGTTGCTATGTTTGGGGAGCACAAGGACTATGATTATGCCTAGTCCTTGTGCAAGGAGTATTGGGTTGGAAGGCTCTGTGAGTCCTCCCCCACTACCTTGTGTACCCTTGCAAGAGCAAGCCAGTCTCATTTGCAGCATACTGCATGCTTATACTTTTCTGACTAGGTGGCAGTCATTGCCCTTCAGTTTCCTGAATTACTTTCCTGGCACATGTCCCGCAAAAGAAGCCATACAAATGAAGCACAGTGTATTGTAATAATACTTCAGGTTAACAGAGCCTTTCCTTGCAAGGCACTTTGTTAATCATATGTGCACTACAACAGTCTCTGAGGCAGAGAGCAGTAGCTGCCTCACTACAGGCTGCTGCACCAGTGAGCAGGGCTTATCAGGAGCCAGGAGGAAAAAAGTTTCTGGTTTTTCAATCCTCTTGTAATTCAAACACCTTAATGATTGTTGTTTTAAATAAATTTTGAAAATTTCCATTTCGGCAGAGGCCAAGTAGGGAAAATTGGAGCCACGAAGGGGAATGTTTTATATAGGAAGTGTGTGTGAAAGTAGGGAGTTAAAATAGAAACTTTTTTTAGTCTTACCTGTAGTGGTTGTTTCTGATGCCTTCAGCAGAGAGGTTATATAATGGAGTCTGGGGAAGGGAGTGTGGCTTCACATGCTTTTTTTTTTTTTTTTTTAGCTAATTTTAATTGCCACTCCTGAGTTATTTTTGCTTGATACTTTTAAACCTAGCAAGCAAGTGATCCTGCTTATATGTCTTTGTTCCTGTAGGTCAGAGGTGGATAGGCTTCACAGTCTCTGTGACTCTGGTCTAGGGGTGCACCTAACTACCAAGGTTTTCCAATTTGCAGGAATCTTCCTCTGGTTTGCATGCTGTGTGTGTTCTGTCTGTGCTCGTGAGAGGAGAATTCCAATGAGCAAAGTTTCTGGGTCATGCTTTTGGGTCCCTTGTACTCTGTGTGAATGCAGTGCCTAGGGCACTGGGCTCAGTGCTGAATGGGGCCTCTGAGCACTACCACAGTCTTAAAAAAAACAAACAAACCCCAGCAGCATAATACTGCCTTTCTCTTTTTCTGTTTTAGCCTGCTGTTATAACATTGTTATTGGAGAAGCTCCCTGAGTTCTTTTTTGACACGTGAGTGCCTTAATATCTTTTCTCTGACCTGAACTGAAACCTTGTCTGTTGAGCATGATCCCAGCTGTTTGCTTTTAATCAATGACTAAAGGTTAACCAAAATGACCCAATTTACATATATGGGAAAACACTGAATCTGAGGAAGGGAGAGTACAATGTACTATACAGTACTCAGAGCTCAAGATAATTGGGCAGCATATAGCAGAGGACAAGCCTAAAGATGGGGAATTCTCCCTGATGTGGTGTGCATTCACTGGCTGTTGGTGCTTACATTGGGTATATTGCACAGTACAATAGTAAAGGCAGAGGCAGTATGGGAGTGGAATTAAAAGGTGTCCCAGCAGAGTCCGGAGTACAACAATGACTTTTACATCTGAAAGAACTGAGATCCCTTTTAGTAATCCACTTCAAAAACTCCAAATTCCCCTGTACTGTGGGACTCAGGAACTCCACAGCAAAGACTCCCCACTCTTGCATAGCTCAGGAATATGCTGCTCAGCATGTAACTTCTTACAACAATGTGATTTTAATTTTCAGGTTTCCTTTTTTCTTATTTCACACTCCTGGAAAAACAAAAACAAAATTACAAACACTCCCCCGCTCCTTCCCCACCAACCACAACTAGAAAATTCCCCTTCAAAAATGTAATTAAACTTCTATTTAAAGTTGCTCTCATACAAGCTTCAAAACAAGGTGGAGAAAAAGTTTTTGAAAATATGGAAATGGTCAGTTAAATTAAAGTATATTAATATTCCATTAGCATTTATTAATGAAAATATTAAAAATATTATAAAATTGTCCTTATACATGTGTACAATATCCTTAACTCTGACCTGCAATATATACTTGCAAATTCTGTCAATGTTTACATGGGCTAAACATTGCTAGTCTGGATTCTGCTGTAGTGTGGGAAGAGCTTTAGAACTCTCTTCTCTAATCCAGTTTTGAAGCTATTTGTGACATTCGTGGATAGAGGAAGCCTGAAGCTAAGTCACACTGAGTGCTCATTTGCATGCCAGAATGCTTGTGGCTGAGGCTTGATCTTAGGTGACACACTGAAATCGGTTGGTTTCTGGATGCTTAGGAAGTGAGAACTGTGAATGGTTTGCCCTATTTTGTACTGACATCTGCAGTGGTTGTAAATGAAATTTTGCGGGTAGCTAATCCATGAGGGCCTGCTAATCTGCATAGTTTTGAAAAATACTTGGAAGAAATTCCTTTACCAACTGAGAGCTAGCAGTGAGAGGCTCTGCTGCAGTGGAAACTGGTCCAAAGCATCAAGTTTTGCATTTTGCACAGTTGCACTTTTCTCTCCCCTTGTCCATTATTTTCGTAAAAACATGATATTTCTCTTTCTAGCTGAATTTGCTTTGCATACTTGCATTCTGTCCATGGGCACCACATTATTACTAGTTTAATATTTAAAACAAAAAACAATTCCTCTATCTGAATGCTATTGTTTCAAAGTCTAGCACAATGGTGGGTAACCATGTATCAGGGCAATAATGAATCTGGAGAAAAATGGACAGCTATTCTACATTGTTTCCAGCTTTGGCTTCTCTAGCAGTCTTGCTTAACAGTGAGACTGGTGTTGGCTCTGCTGGTAGGATAACTTCAACTGACTTGTATTTCACTTGTTCTGACTTTTCAGTGTGGGCACCTTTGGAACCAATTTCCCCCGTCTTATTGTCAATCAGTTTAAATGGCTTGACAAAATACTTGACAGCAAGGTAAGTACTAATGGTGCAGTCAGCAATATGTTTTCTCCATTTGGTTCTTTGAGCATCCTCAGATGGGATGAGATAACTATTTTGCTTGTAGGTCATAACAAGCACCTACTGCAAAAGTATGGGAGGGGGTCAAGCAATCAAAACATGTTGAAAACCTATGGCTTTTTTTTTTAGTACTATATTTAATGGCCATTATGAATCTTAGGATTTGACCCAAAGATCTTAATATGTGGGCTGATAGAAATTTTGATGATAATGATTAAAGTGGAATAGCATGTGCCCCTCCCAAAGCAGAGGACCAAAGGAGAATCTAGGAAATAAAGAGGACTGGACAAGAAGTCTAGCCCACAAAGTTAGGTGTAGGGAAATGCTCTGTAAAGTATATTGGTTTCTTAGCTAAGCCTCTGTGAAGTTTCAGATGTACAATATATAAAGTTCCAATCTATTAAAGTTTGTTCTCCAGTACTAATTTATTGTATCCAAATGCTTGACAACTTGTTCTTGTAAAGCATAAATGCCATGATGCACTATCCCAGTATGAAGATGCGTTAACCCCACAGATATTGGGGGAATTTTTAATACCCTGCATGTATAAGTTGTGAAATGCAGAACAGCCCCATCTAATACAAATCATAAAAATTTGGATGGCTGAGAACACTAGATATAGAAGAGATGAGGATTTAAGTGAGGGTTAAAGTGATTTCAATGCATCTGCATCTATATTAGGTGTTTGCCCTGATTTAACCAGATTAAAGACAGTTTAGTTAAACCAGTGCAACTGTTCTAATGCAGGCCAAACCTTAATATGTACAGACTAAGGGTCTAATCCTGTAGTCCTTGTGAAAGTAGTCTCATTAAAGTCAGGGGTGAAATGCTGGCCCCATTGAAGTCAGTGGCAAAACTCCCTATGACTTCAATGAGGCCAGGATTTCACCCAAAGTAAGTAAGGGTACAGGCGCAGGCACCAAATTACTGGAGTTATTATTGTGAGTCAGTGAGGGTAAATAGTGGGGAAGGTATAAGTATGGAGCAACTGTGATCATACTAAGATATCTTTGACCATTAAATGTCTTGTAGTATTTCTTGAATGTAGGAGAAAATGTACAGTAGTGGATGTCAGGAAGGAACATGTCCTACTCCCTGCTATCCCCACAGCAAAGACAAGATCACCTGCTGGCAAGAGGCCCTTTAGATTTGCAGGCACAGTTGCCTGACACCTAAATATAAGGACTGTTTTTTATTTTCCTTATTTCGGACTGACAGACCATTCAGATTGTAGCCTGAGGACTTCGAATGTTAGCTGTGCATTTGAAACACCCAGTCAGAAGTCTGTACTGGAGTTAGCGCCTGACGTAACTCCCAATGAAATAAGTGACAGACCTCCCATTGACTTCAATGATAGTCAGGGGCATATTGGCTTGAGTCTCATTTAAAGAGCCTTGATCTAAGGCCTGGTCTGCTCTTAAAACTTGGGTTGATGTAGCCAAGGTGCTCAGGGGTGTGAAAATTCCATACTGACCTAACCCCCAGTGTAGACGCAATTAGCTTGATGGAAGAATGCTTCCATCAACCTAGGTAGCATCGCTTAGGAAGGTGGAGTTCTTGCAGCAACAGAAAAACCCCTTCCATCGCTGTGGCCTGTGTTTGCACTACAGGCTTACAGCAGCATAGCTGTGGTGCCATATCTATGCTGCCAAGTGCCTATAGTGTAGACCTAGCCTAAGTTGTTTTGAACTGAAGAACTTCATAATTGTTTAACTGCCTGGTCTTGTTACTGAAAAGAATGGATGTCAGTGAACCTGAAGAGCTAACTGGATTCGACAGTTCCATCAACACTTTTTGGAGAACTGCTGTTTAGATGGCTAAGAGGTAGATGAGGAGGAGGAGGAGACTGGTGAAGAATTAGAGATGGAGTCCATATAATTGTTCTAGCTTTCTGTGTTCTCTGCTTCCTTTTTCTGTGTTTTTTTTTTTTAAATCAGTCTGTCTCTGTTGATTACTCAGTACTCAACTACCATTACTAATAAATGAGAGCAACTGTCCCATAGTGGTTTGAATGAAAGAGGGTTGTTGTCAATTGTAAAGGCTTCGTTATTTTTATTTTCCAATCTCCTTTGCCCAGCAAAATAATTGGCGTTTTAACAGCAAAATATACAGTGCTTTAAAAATCACACTGTGTTTTAAATTGTCATTTGGCTTAGTGGAGAAGGCACTGGGCTGGGACTCAGGAGATCTAGGTTCTGTTCCCAGCTCTGCCATTGGCCTGCAGGATTATTATGGGCAAGTCACTGCACCTCCCTGGGCCTCCGTTTCCCCATCTGAAAAAAGGGGATTATGACCTCCTTTGTAAAGTGCTTTGAGATTGACTGACTGATGAAAAGTGCTAGGTATAATTATTATTTAAATGTGGTCAATCAAGAGGACAGTGATTATGGGTGCATCCACTACAAGTATAGAGAAATGACTTCATTAAGGACATTGTGTTTATAATGCCATCATTGCTTTGAAAATGTGCTGGGTTTTTGCTGGTGATTAGAAAGAAGGCCATGTTCCTTTTCTATTTGCTGTGGTGGTGGTGGTGGTGATGAAATTGTCATATGCCAGTGTTTCCCTCTTCTGCAGGATCTCATCATGAAATTAATGCAGATGGTTAGTGTTTCTCCGGTGCCAATCCAGCATGACATTATCACCAGCTTGCCAGAGATCCTGGAGGATTCCCAGCAAAGTGAATTTGCGAGAGAGGTTAGGTAAGGCTGACACTCATGCTGTCTCTTAATCCTCTGCACTGTGTGTGCTTTACTCCCAGCTGCTCAGTGCACCAGAGGTGAGATATGTCTTTATCAAATTGTGAATTCCACTTTGTTTTGTATCTTCCATTTTGTTGTAGGTGCTGAGCATATGTCTAATCTTGTCCGGGGGCAGGTTATTATGCTGTATCCAGACACTGCCTTGCTCAAGAAGGGTGTGACACAGATAGGGGGCATTCCCAGGTCCCAGCATACGTCTCTGCACAAACACCAATCCTCCCTCCTGTGGGGTCAGAGTTAACTCCCTAGATCAAGCACCATGGTCAACAATAAAACAACATTTTTTCTAACTCAGGCAAAGCCAGGAGTAGACCCAGGTCAGGCTCTCTGGCAGGAGTTACACAGACTCCCTTGCCCCGATACAGCACCCCCATTTCTGGCTAGGCACATGCCCAGACTCCCTGCCCCCCACCAATGCAAGCCCTACTTGGGTCAGTCCAACCTGTCTATGCACTCTGATGCTGGTGTGTGCTGTGAGCTCAAACTGCTGGGTCTTGCTGTGCTATCTCAGCAGTCCTGTTGTCTCCAGGTTGTGTATCTGTAAGAGTCCCCATTTTGCAAGCACCAGTGCAGTAGCTGCAAAAAGAAAAGTAGTAGTTGTGGCACCTTAGAGACTAAGCGAAGAGCGAGGGGAAGGAGGAGAAGGGAAGGAGATTGGGGAAGGGGTTCTACCGAGTCCCATAACTGTGACTGAGAAACAATCACAGAGCAATTTAGGGCCATCAGCTCTAATGTGTGTTAAATACTGAACCATCCACAGAGAACAATGGACTGTCTACATCAATGTCTAATTGTGGGGGAGGGAAGGGGCTGGAGTTTCTCAGCTTGAGCACACGGCAGAAGTGGTTAGAGACTATGGGTATGTCTCCACTAGAAATGTAAGTCGACCTGTATTAGATCAATTTACAGCCACTGTAGTAATTACAGTGTCCACACTGCCCTCCTTGGGTCAGTGGTGTGCATCCTCACCAGGAGCGCTTCCACTGACTTAGGGGCAGTAGACCCCTGTCTCTCAGCTCCACAGGCAGCTCCCTCCTGGGACCCTGGCTGCTCCACAGATTTCTGGACTCCCAGTGGGCTGTCTCTGTCTCCTCCCTCCCCCTAACCCCCATTCCCCACTGAGAGCGGAGAAAGTTGCCTGGGGCTTCCTGGCTCCCACATGGGAGCAGGTTCCATTCTTGCCCCAGCTCCCAGCCAGGAGAGGGGTCCAGCTGCCGCCAGCTCTCCAGGGGAGCTGGAGGCAGCTGGACTTTAGCTGCCTGGCTTTCTTGTCAATTTCATGGCAGGATGAAATTGACAAGACAACCAACAACCCATGTAAGTAAGGCAATGCAGTGTCTACACCAGGGGTCTCAAAGTCAATTTACCTTAGGGCCAGTGTCAGTCCTCAAATCTTCCCAGCGGGCCAATAATGTCACTCATGCCTCCCAGAACCTGCCCCTCCAAACTCCCCCCGCACCGGCCTAAGGCTCTGGGTGAGAGTTTACCCTCCTAGGTCTGGGGTAGAGGATTGGGGTGCAGGCTCTGGGAGGGAGTTTGGTTGCAGAAGGGGAGAGAGATTGGGCTCTAAGATGTAGTTTGGGTGGGGGAGGGAGTCTGGAGGTGCAGGCTCTGGGATGGAGTTTGGGTCCTGGGTGCAGGCTCTGGGCTGGGGCAGGGGGTGGGGGTGCAGGAGGAAGAGGGTGGAGTTGCAGGCTCTGGGAGGGAGTTTGGGGGCGGGAGGGGGTGTGTGGGAAAGGGGAGAGGGTGCAGGCTCTGGGGGGGGTTTACGGTGCTTACCTGGGGCTCCAAGGCCTGGGTGCCTCCGTGTGCTGCTGCCCCTGGGCACCACACCCACAGCTTCCCATTGGCTGCAGGGGCACTTCTGGTGGGGGCAGTGCGTGGAGGCACAGCCCTGCCCAAGGGCCGCAGGGAGGGGCTGGCAGCCACGTGGAGCAAGCGTGCAGGAAGCCGCTCAGCTCTGATGTGCTGCTGCTGGTGGGCGGGGCCCCGGGCCATTTTAAATCGCCCAGGGGACATGTGGGGGTGGGGGTAGAGTGGGAGGAAGGCCCAGGGACAGCAGGCGGGGCCAAGGGAGAGTCTCGGCCCCAGAATTGCTGGAGCCCCATGGTCCACATTGGGAAGGTTCTTGGGTTGCAGATGGCCCGCGGGCTGGGACTTTGAGACCTGGTCTACACAGACATTGTGTTGCTCTAACTACACCAACATAAACCTTATGCCTCTCATGGAGGTGAAGTTATTATGTCGGTGGAGTGGAGTACTTTTATTGGCGGGAGCAAGGCTGTAGTGTACACACTGACACAATGATGTAAACTGCCTCAGGTCGACCTAACTGTGTAGTGTAGACCAGCCCTATATTTAAGAGGGGTGGCTCTCTGCGAAGGTGGGCTGGCCACCGCAACATGTAAGCAGAATGGGCTGGAGAGAGAGAAGGCAGGAGGGGCTCTGCCTAGACTGAAACACTGGCAAGACTCTGGACTCACAAAAGGTGTGAGATCAGATTAAGGGGGGGGGGTGTTTTAGGACATTGTTTGTTTTTAAAGATCTACAACACTCTATTGCTTTCTAAGAGTAAAGGGACTGTAGTTAAAAACTTCCTTTGCTAAATCTTTCCTGCCATCTTCTTGAAGGGGTTGAATTAGAAGCCAGTGTGCCAGTAATCAGGTGGAATTTAGGGAGTGCATGTCAAAGCAATTGCAGGGCTTGGGAGATCTGAGGCATTGGTTTTGGGGACGAGTGTGGTTGGATTGTCATCCCATGATCTAAGGAAGGGCTCAGACAGGAGTTATGTGCCTGGGAGTGTGCTCTAGAGACTCAGCGCCAGAAACAGTGACTAGACTCTACCCCAGCCCAGGGGGCTTAGAAGCACACGCTGCTCATGAGTGGGTCTCTTACAGCAGACTGGTGACTGTCCAGAAGAGAGCACTGGGACAGGTTGTACCAACAGTGGTAGTTAATGTGTTAGCTAAAACATGTTAAACATACACTTTTTTTCCTAGTAAAAACATGGCCTTAGACTTAAGTTTTTGTGGGCAGTGACTGTTTTTTACTCCGTATAGTGCCTAGCACAGTGGATACCTGGGGCCTCTAGGTGCTACTGTAATAAAAATAATTCATAATAAAATTAAATATCATGTAATAATGTGTATGTACAAGGTGGCAGAATTAAATTTGCCCAGGCAACTTTTGACTGCTTGTCTGAGTAACCTTAACATTCTTTTAGTGCTGGGTGGTTTTTTGTATGTACTTTCATACATATTTTTAAAAAGAAACTGAAAAAACAGAAATTCCATCTCATGGATCCATACTGACCCCTGCTTGGGTCATCAGCAGATTTTGAACCAAATACCTTTTGCTCCACAGCACAGATTTTTACTACTTGAACAAAAGGAATAGATGGTAACGGCCTAATACTGTTAACACTTATGTTGACCAGCCACCAGTGGCAACACAACATGCACTTTGCAAGTTGCACAGTATCTTACATAATTGTCTACAAGACAGCAGAGTAATGTTGGGATCAACATTTGTGAAATCTTTTCCTGGCTTTGGAGGGCAGTGAGTTTACTTGTTACAGACAGCACTGTTAATGACCTTGTGTCATCACACAGTGAAATATGGGCAATAATACTTGCCTGCCTCTTACTGTGTTTATTGAGCAAGTCCTCACACCCCTGTAACAGGCTATGAAATTCAAATCATTATTAACACCAGTCAGTGGAAGGTGGCTCCCTGCTCAGTGCACTTCCCCCCACAAGCCAAACGGAAAGATGCTGTTGTTGTGCTTGTGTCCTGTCAGGGACCACGTCTACACTACGGGGCCTATGCACAGCTATGCATATCCTCACAGTGTAGAAACAGCCTGCACTGACAGAAGGGGCTTTTCTGTCTGTGTAGGAACACCACTTCCCCAAAGTGTTCTATCGACCTAGCAGCATTTACACTGCGGGTTAAGTCAACTCCTATTTTGTTTAGGAGTGTGGATTTTTCATACCCATGAGCGATATAGCTATGTCAGCTTAGATTTTAAGTGTTGGCCAGGCCTGGTGCTCTAACTCTGGGCCTATGATGTAGGAGGCTGGGCCTGAGAGCATGACTGGGGCATGTGGAAGGTCAGTGGGACCAGAGCATGCTCAGTAACATGGAATGTTCAGAAATTTTAAGAACAAAGCCTCTAACAAATCTCTACTGAGCGTGGGCAAATGGGTGATTTTTAGAGCTTTATAATTTGGCCAAATCTGAGTGGATTTTTATAGGGGTGATAAAAGGCATCTCAATGACCCCAGGACCAGTCCTTTCCAAATTTCAAGTCCTTGCTCCATCTGAAAACTGAGGCTTATACTGGAAAGTGCTAGGCATTGCTTCCAGTCCTGCCCAAAATAACAATGAGAAATAGTAAACTTTATTCCTCTTCATGTCCACTTCAATTATAGTGATCCCAAATTCACTGTGTTCAGACAGAAGCAATCTTTTCCAGAGTAACCATTTACTATAGTGCCTCTGGCATATATTTGTCATTGTTGCAGAGATTCTGGAGTGAGTGGAGAAACTGCTGACATTTTATAATTGCATAATTCCACTTTATAAAAAACTCTTATTTATTTGTCTGCAATCTTTTTCTTGTGCATCAGCCAGCTGTTAAAACGGGACACTCGCCTAACTGTTCCGATCCTGGATGCCCTTTCCAATTTGGATCTTGACGCAGGACTTTTGGCTGAGGTAAGAGATTCTCTACTAAACAGAAGCGTAAATATTAGAGCTGCTCTGATCATTCCTAGTGTTGTGTTAAAACCCAGCTCCTTTGAGTCTTTCTGTGCCAGCCAAAATGGGAAAGGTGGCAGGAATGTCATTTGAATCTCTAAGCCTATTACATAAAATTGTTCTTGAGAGAAAGCAGTGAATTGAGGATGACTTGTATGAGATTTTCTGGTTATAATGCAGTGGTGTGATCTCAGAGGATGTGCCATCCTAACCCCCTCAGTTAGCAACTGTTTAAGCCCTGAAACATAAGGGCTTATTTCCCTTATTGTTTTTACCCTGTCTATTGTAAATGGATATTCTCATTAGGCATGTAAATTTCTAATCCTTTGAATCCTATTAAACTCTTGGCCTCAGTGATAATAGTGTGATGGAGAATTGTTATTTTTTAAAAAAATATTCTATCTTAAATTTGTTGCCCTTCAATTTCATTGACTGTCCCCTTGATCTTGTATTATGAGAAATGGTAAATAGGAGCACACAACTTACCATCTTCAGACCCATTCATTATTTTGTGTCGCTCTACAATGTCCCTTCTGAACTAAACACTGCCAGCCTTTTCAGGCTGTTTTCATATGGAAGTCGCTTCAGCTTCTGATAATTTCTTTTGCCCATCTCCAAAACCCTTGTTATCTCTGCTTTTTAGTTTTTGATGTGTGGTGACCAGAATAGAATCCAGTATTCTAGGTGAGAGCATCCCATTGATTTATATAACATTCCATATTCTTCTCCAGCCCCTTCCTTTGCATCCAAAGATCAAGTTTGTTTTATTGACCATCACTGACATTGATCAGCAGTTTTCACTGAGCTGTTTACAAGAATTCTCAGGTGTCTTTTTTTGAGTGGCTCTAGTCAATTTAGAATCCAGAAACATATGAATATTCAGAATATCCCTTCCAATGTGTATTACTTTGCACTTGTCAGCACTGAATATCATTGGCAATCATGACAGGTTTCAGAGTAGCAGCCGTGTTAGTCTGTATCCGCAAAAAGAACAGCAGTACTTGTGGCACCTTAGAGACTAACAAATTTATTAGCGCATAAGCTTTTGTGGGCTACAGCCCACTTCATTGGATTTGGCAATTCATCGAATTGGCAATCATGTTGCCCATTCCCTTAGCTTGCCATGGTGGTGTTGCCCTACTCCCTGCAAAATTCCTCGCTATCTTTTCCAGCCTTGCCTATTCTAAATAATTTTTTTATAGATTCCAAGGCCAGAGGGACTATAGTGATCATCAAATCTGACCTCCTGTATAACACAGGCCAGAGAACTCCAAAATATTTCCTAGAGTAGATCTTTTAGAAAATCATCCAATTTTGATTTAAAAATTGTGAGTGATGGTAAATCCTCCCCAACCATTGGGAATGATTTTTCATCATCTGCAAATGTTGCTACCTCATGGCTCACCACTTTTTTCTGGGGATCTTTATTAAATATATTAAATAACTCCAGTCTCGGTTCAGAACCACTGGTCACCTTTCCCCATTATGGAAATTCCACTGTACATCTCAAGGTAAAAAGAGAGAAAGGTCTGTGTCATTGGGTGTATAGAACCCATGCTGGCCTGGTAACCAAGAAATTAAAGCAAGAACTGCCAATCAGCACTGATCCTCATAGCCGCTGCGGGAGAAAAAGAGCTGAGAAGCAGAGGGGTGGGGTGGCTGTCAGAGGAGCAAGCAGGTCAGAGAAAGAGGGTCCTGCCAACAAGCTGGCGAGAAGCCTCCCCAGAGTGACAACAGCTCAAAGAATGGACGACCAGCGCCATGGGCCGCAGAAGCCTATGGAGCCAATGGAAGTAGGAAGGAGCTCAGAGTATTGTAGGAAAATTGTTAAGGACTGATTCTGCCTGCCTGAGTTAAGGGTCCTGGAATCTAGTGGACTCTGGGTGTGCCTGAGTTCCCCTACCAACCCCTTAACAGAGACTTAAAAGCCAAAGGGGGTTCCAGGCCCCTTGAGGAAAGGACCAGATAACCCCTGCCAACCATAAGTGGAAGCCCATACACCCCAGTGGGACAGAAATTAATGTCCTTGCATCCAGAAGGACTATAAAGACCCAGACAAGAAGGGCAGACTGACTGCCCTGTCGATCTGACAAGACTGCGTAACGCCCTGTCTAACCAAAGGGTGGCACTAATGCACTGGGGCACCAGCTCAGGGTCTGTAAACAGGCTTGTGGGCTGCCTTTCAGAAATGCTGCTGCACATGGAGGCAAAGGAGCCAGAGAGGACAGTTTATATCTATATTGATGACCTCTGCTGCTTGTCTGACTTTGGCTGTTTAAAGGGACCCCACTGTGGATCATGATTTCTTGGAAAGTGGCTTGGAGGAAGAGCTTTGAAATGGGAAAGAGCAGCCATTCTTCCTGTATATTAGCTGAGGGAGATTCAGTGACTCGGCACTGGGCTTAGTTTCTGTGTTTTTGTTTTGTCTTTTATTAATACTGAATGCTGCTGAAGAAGACACAAGTTCTGCAACCCCCTCTCAGAGTGAATTCCTGCTAATATAGCATCAGTCATGACTGCTGACTGGCAGTCATTATTATGAGGTATTACCTCATTGTCAAGGCAACACCTGCAAGATAACTGTACAGCAGAGTGGAAATGTAGAATGGAGGTGAGATACAAAGGCTTCTCCCAGCCGGAGCCTATGTACGTGCTGAAATGGTACAATTCTCATGTTCAGGTTGCTTCTGAGCACAATGCTGGTTGTTTGTTTGAGTGTATTAAAGATTATTTTATTATTTACATGGCCCCAAAGGGGTGCTAGTGGTCTATAATAAACTTTACATTTCCCTGGCACCCCAGTCTAAACAGATGACACAATATTGCTCTTCCCTTTAGGTGCGGCAGTCTGCTATGATCATTGTGCCTGCTGTAAAATTGGAAGATTTGCCTGTAGTAATCAAATTCATTCTACATAACATCAAAGCTGTGGATGCAGTAGAGGTACAGTATTTACTCTGTCACAGAGAGGAGACGTACAAATGAGTATTCTTCAGGAACACAAGAATGGCCATGCTGGTATAAACCTGTGGGCAACGTAGTCCAGTGTCCAGCTTGGCAGAGATCAGTGCCTGATTCTTCAGGAGAAGCTGAAATACTCTAATAATACTCCATACTGCTAAGTACTAAACCCCATAAGGAATTTATTCCTGACCCCCGTTGTTGATTCACTTATGCCCTGAAGTGTGAGGATTGAGAGCCCCTCCTGTGCTCTGGGTATTTTTCAAGCCCCTTTGTTATCATTTGTTTTTTAAAATATGTTTTGCAGAAAGTGACAGGAATTTTCTTTAAAGGGCCTTTCCACAAAATTCATGTGTAGTGGACTTACCATCCTGCGCCCCTCTTTCTGTCTCTTTTGCAGCAGGCCCTTTAAATTTCCCTGGTCCAGCTTCAGCTAGGCTGGCTGCAAAAGTCTTTCAAAATAAAATTACCTCAAACACAAAACCTTGATGGCAACCCTACCAGTGCTGTTCAGGAGGGTTGTTTCCCATCCCTCTTCCACAGCCTTGGAAAGGGACTGTGGGTCACCCCTTTCCCTCCTGGGGCTGATGGTCCCTGGCAAACAGTTCCTCTCTATTTTTCCGTTTCACAGTGAGAACAGGGAACTTTTTGTGCTATCTCCCCCTCTTCCCCCCACCCTCCCACCCCCAATGGTTTTTGTCTCGATTGGTTAGATGATTGATTGGGAGGGGAGCCTTGACCCACCCTACACTGCAAGGCTATTGGCTCTGGGCCCTTAAAGAAACAGTCATCTCTTCTCCCTAAAGCCATTTCCCCCATGTCTACCCCTGCTGTCCCCAGGATCATCATTTGGTTGAGACTGTTTGGAACGGGGTAACCTGAGCCCAATTCCTCTTTTCCTCAGAGGACCAGTGTGAGGGGTTGTCACTCCTGGGGTGCAGTCTGGGAGCCGCTGGAACTGCTGTGCTCCCTAACAATTCAGCTGGGATGGCCTCTCTCACACTGCTCTGCTGGTGACTCAGCCAGCCTCTCCAGGCCCTGTTACACCCAACATGACATCAGGTGGCACCACACACCCAACAGAGTTACCTTAGTGCTTTACATAAGCCACTCATGGACAAACAGAGGGCAACAGCCAACTTCCCAGCTCCCAGAATTATACTGTCTTGCTCTGCATAGGATCTGTACCATGCAAGCTTATTAATTAATTCGCTCCCCCCTCAATGTGGGAAAGATATCCAACAGCCTTTGTTTACCAAGCAGAGATTTTCCCATATACTTCACTCAAAATGCATTGGTTAAGATAAATCATAAAACAAATTTATTAACTACAGAAAGATAGATTTTAGCAAACAGATCAAAGCAGATTACCTAGCAAATAAAAAAAAATGCAAGCTAAGCCTAATATACTAGATAGATGGGGTTTGAATTAGCAATTTCTCACCCTGACTGATGATACAAGCAGGCTTGCAGATTCTTAAGGCACAAGCTGCATCTGCCTTGCAGCTTGGGTTCTCCTCCCCTATTCCAAATCCTTTGTTTTCCAGAAAGAAAAGGAGTACTAGTGGCACCTTAGAGACTAACCAATTTATTTGAGCATAAGCTTTTGTGAGCTACAGCTCACTTCATCGGATGCATTCAGTGGAAAATACAGTGGGGAGATTTTATATGCACAGAGAACATGAAACAATGGGTGTTACCATACACACTGTAACAGGAGTAATCAGGTAAGGTGAGCCATTACCAGCAGGAGAGCTGGGGGGGGAGCCTTTTGTAGTGATAACCAAGGTGGGCCATTTCCAGCAGTTAACAGGAACGTCCGAGGAGCAGTCGGGGGGGAATAAGCATGGGGAAATAGTTTTACTTTGTGTAATGACACATCCACTCCCAGTCTCTATTCAAGCCTAAGTTAATTGTATCCAGTTTGCAAATTAATTCCAATTCAGCAGTCTCATTGGAGTCTGTTTTTGAAGTCTTTTTGTTGTAATATTGCGACCTTTAGGTCTGAAATTGAGTGACCAGAGAGATTGAAGTGTTCTCCGACTGGTTTATGAATGTTATAATTCTTAACATCTGATTTGTGTCCATTTATTCTTTTATGTAGAGACTGTCCAGTCTGACCAATGTACATAGCAGAGGAACATTGCTGGCACATGATGACATATATCACATTAGTAGTTGTGCAGGTGAACGAGCCTCTGATAGTGTGCCTTATGTGATTAGGCTCTATGATGGTGTCCCCGAATAGATATGTGGACAGAGTTTGCAACGGGCTTTGTTTCAAGGGTAAGTTCCTGGGTTAGTGTTTTTGTTGTGTGGTGTGTGGTTGCTGGTGAGAATTTGCTTCAGGTTGGGGGGCTGTCTGTAAAGACTGGCCTGTCTCCCAAGATCTGTGAGAGTGAGGGATTGTCCTTCAGGATAGGTTGTAGATCCTTGATGATGCATTGGAGAGGTTTTAGTTGGGGGCTGAAGGTGATGGCTTCTGGTGTTCTGTTATTTTCTTTCTTGGGCCTGTCCTGTAGTAGGTGACTTCTGGGTACCCTTCTTGCTCTGTCAATCTGTTTCTTCACTTCAGCAGGTGGGTATTGTAGTTGTAAGAATGCTTGATAGAGATTTTGTAGGTGTTTGTCTCTGTCTGAGGGGTTGGAGCAAATGCAGTTGTATCGTAGAGCTTTGCTGTAGACGATGGATCGTGTGGTGTGGTCTGGTGTGGAGGCATGTAGGTAGGAATAGCGGTCAGTAGGTTTCCGGTATAGGGTGGTGTTTATGTGACCATTGCTTATTAGCACCGTAGTGTCCAGGAGGTGGATCTCTTGTGTGGACTGGTCCAGGCTGAGGTTGATGGTGGGATGGAAATTGTTGAAATCATGGTGGAATTCCTCAAGGGCTTCTTTTCCATGGGTCCAGATGATGAAGATGTCATCAATGTAGCGCAAGTAGAGTAGGGGCATTGGGGGATGAGAGCTGAGGAAGCGTTGTTCTAAGTCAGCCATAAAAATGTTGGCATACTGTGGGGCCATGCGGGTACCCATAGCAGTGCCGCTGATTTGAAGGTATACATTGTCCCCAAATGTGAAATAGTTATGGGTGAGGACAAAGTCACAAAGTTCAGCCACCACGTTTGCCGTGACATTATCGGGGATACTGTTCCTGACTGTCTCCTTACAGTGCGTATGATAACACCCATTTTTTCATGTTCTGTGTGTATATAAATCTCCTCACTATATTTTCCACTGAATGCATCTGATGAAGTGAGCTGTAGCTCACAAAAGCTTATGCTCAAATAAATTGGTTAATCTCTAAGGTGCCACTAGTACTCCTTTTCTTTTTGCGAGTACAGTCTAACACGGCTGCTACTCTGAAACCTTGTTTTCCAGAGTTTCTTTCAGGAGTTGAGTTGTGGGGGAGTGAAGACAAATCATGATGTCACTCCCCACCTTATATATTCTTTCCATATGGTGGGAACCCTTTATTTCAAGCTAAGTTCCCAGCTCAGTTTGTGGAAAAATTCAGGAATTTAGTGTCACGTGGTCTGGTCACATGACCTTGCATCGCCTTGCTGAGCCATAGCAGCCGTTATTCATAGGCTGTCTGAAGCCTTCCCAGGAAGGCTCACCAGGTGGGGGCTAAGCTTCTTCTAAGGCCTATTGTTTCCCTTAATGACCCATTACCTTGAATAGGCCCTTCACAATCAGCTGTCTGAACTGGAAGCATCTTGCCTAGTGGGTGTCACCCAGGTGTAACCACATGTGAAATACAGATACATAGTCAATATTCATAACTCCAGATACAAAAATGATATATGCATACAAATGGGATAATCATATTCAGCAAATTATAACTTTTCCAAAGACACCCCACATGACACATCTTGTAGAAAATGCATCATATAATTATGTCATAATCATACCACAATGATGAATATGGGGTACAGTGTCACAATCAGTGTACCTCGCTACGGTCTGTAATATTGTCTCTGGGGATTCTACATAATTGTCTTTATTTTTCTTTCACCTTTCTCTATCCCTCAAATCTATCCATTGATATGACAAATGCTCTAACAAATGTGCCTGTCTGTTATAAATGACTGTACTCTGCAGGTGATTTCTGCCCTTCGCAAGAACTTGGATCTGTCGTCATGTATTTTACCTCTGCAGATACTGTCTTCCCAGAGCAAGCTCAAAAGCCAGCCACAAACGAGGTATTTGCATTGTATCTGCATGATTCTGCTTGGTTTCTGCATGGGAACGATGGGACAAAAGGACTTCGATTCTATTTTCTGAGGCTTCTCAGTTGGGTTTAGTTACATACACTAGCATCATTTGGCCAGGTTGCTATCTCTGCTGGCATCCTCAGTACTTTAGCCAAGTGTCCCTTCCAGCCAGCATCATTACAACCACATCCCTGTGTCTGCTCCCTATCCTGTCCAGAAGGCATCCTCCACCGTCCCACTGCAGCGTCTCTTCCAGCCAGCACCGCACCCTTGCCGTTGTGCTGGCACATCCATTCTGGCTTGTGCTGCTGTGATTTCATCCTCCATCACCCTGGCTGGCATTTGCACCCAGGACTAGCCTTGGCTGGGATGATTTAGTTGGTGTTGGTCCTGCTTTGAGCAGGGGATTGGACTAGATCGGGGGTCTCAAACTCAATTTACCTTAGGGCCAGTGCCAGTCCTCAAATCCTCCCAGCAGGCCAGTAATGTTACTCATGTTGCCCAGAACCTGCCCCCCAAAACCCCCCCCCACCTGCTAAGGCTCTGGGAGGGAGTTTGGGTGGGGGAGGAGGTCTGGGGTAGGGGATTGGGGTGCAGGCTCTGGGAGGGAGTTTGGGTGGGGGAGGGGGTCTGAGGTGCAGACTCTGGGATGGAGTTTGGCTGCTGGGTGCAAGCGGTGGGGTTGTAGGCTCTGGGAGGGAGGAGCACAGCAGGAGAGAGAGAGAGTGTTGGGGGAGGGGGTGTGGGGGGATGGGGTGGGGCTGCAGGCTCTGGGAGGGGGTCGGGGGTGCGGCGCTTACCTGGGGCTCCAAGACGGGGCAGGCCAGGGGGCCTCCGTGTGCTGCTGCCCCCAGGCACCGTCTCTGCAGCTTCCCATTGGCCGCAGGGGCGCTTGGGGTGGGGAGCAGCGCGCGGAGGCACAGCCCTGTCTCAGGGCCACAGGGAGGGGCTGGCAGACATGTGGAGCGAACAGGCAGACGCCATTCAGCTCCGCTGTGCTGCCGGGGCCCCGGGCCATTGTAAATTGCCTGAGCAGGGGAGCGCCCAGGGGTGGCAGGTGGGGCCAAGGGAGAGCCCCGGCCCCAAAACTGCTGGAGCCCCACGGGCCACATTGGGGAGGTTCATGGGCCACAGATGGGCCGTGAGTTTGAGGCTCTTGGACTAGATGACCTGAGGTCTCTTCCAACCCTAATATTCTATGGTTCACTGCCACCTCATCCCTGTCCCTCTGCCACCACATGGTCCCTGGCTGGTACTGCTGCTGCTGCACGCATCTCTTCCTACCTGTCCTGCCTTCACTGTGATTCTAGACAGCATTGCTTTCACTCCATCCCTGCCATCGCCTCCCTTCTAGCAGGCGGTGCTGCAGCTGCTCCTCTTAGTGCTGAGTTGACCTGTACCTGTTATGACAAGACTCACGTAACAGATGAGCAATTCTGTTCCTCTCTGGTTGTTTGCAGTTCCTCCACAAGCCAAGTGAGCAGCAGCCAGAACTGTGTCAAGCTCCTCTTTGATGTGATAAAGTTGGCTGTGAGATTTCAGAAAGGCATTTCTGAAGCTTGGATTAAGGTCAGATTGTGCTCTCCAGGGTTTCTCTGATTTGTAATGTAATTAGAACATTAACTGTAGATTTCCTCACTTGCAAATATAGTTTCACAAAACTATCTAGTGTTACACTTTTATCCCTGAAAGTACTGATACTATCCTTTTTCTGTGGTATTGATGCTTTGCACTTTTCAGCTGCAAATCTCAAAGTGCTCTCAAGACTGTGGGTAAGCAGTACAAGCCTCGTTCTACAAAGCGAGAACCTGAAACACAGGTGAAGCCCAAGAGTGTATTTTAAAATGAGCACTTTTTTGTAAATTTGTGCTTTAGCTTATCTGGGCCTCAGTCTCCTCATCTGTGAAGTGGGGGGTAATGATAATGCTGTTCTTCATAAGGATTAGCTTGGTAATTGACGTTTGTAATGTGCTATTGAAATGTCCAGCAGGGACTGCTCCTGTAGAGGGCTTAAAGTTAAATTTTTAATGATGGGCTGGGGTATAAACTATGAGGCTGGACTCGGTTTCTTGTTCCCAATTCTTAGTTTATTATTCAGGATTTCAGTTCCTTTGTCAAAGGCTGAAGTTGTTTAAGAGTATCCTCAATCAGACTGTAAATTTGCACATTTATTCATGTGGGAGGATGTAGGAGTGGAGGGAAAGAGCAGATCTTAAAAGAATAACTGGATGAAGTCAGGCATCCTGTGATGTAAGGTGTTCAGATGCAAGTGGAGATGCTCCTCAGGATCTGTGCAAGAATGAGGGAAAAACTGAGGAATCATTGAAGAAATTTGAGGAAAATATACTGTGCTGCAAATTTTACATGGCATGGTGGCTAGAATTTTATTTTATTTTTTTAAGGGAATTGTTCTGTTCCTCAATGAAGACATTATTGTTGCTCTGGAAAAATTTCATACAGGGAGGTGAGGGAGGGGGAGCTACCTTTTAATGAGAGCTCTAGGAACTGCCTCCAGACTCTGCAGTATTCAATGCAATCCAGGATCCTGGATTGATGGGTTTGCAGAGAAGAGAAACTGACAATATTTCTTATGGTATCTGCCTGGCCACTCTGGTCATTTCCAGTGTATAGGATGTGTGGGTTTTGAAGTCCGTTATTACTGTACGCTATTCATAGAATCATAGGACCGGAAGGGGCCTCAAGAGGTCATCTAGTCCAGTCTCCTGCACTCATGGCAGGACTAGGTATTATCTAGACCATCCCTGACAGGTGTTTGTCTAACCTGCTCTTAAGAAACTCCAATGGTGGAGATTCCACAACCTCCCTAGGCAATTTATTCCAGTGCTTAACCACCCTGATAGTTAGGAATGTCCAACCTAAACCTCCCTTGCTGCAGTTGAAGCCTATTGCTTCTTGTCCTATCCACAGAAGTTAAGAAGAATGATATTGTAACTATTTGTTTATTTCTTTCCTCCTTAGGCTATTGAGAACACTGTTTCTGTGTCTGACCATAAGGTAATGCCTCTCTTGACTCTTCCTGTGCTGTAGCTGTTCTGTGTTATGAGCGTCTGTCTTGGACACACACTAGCAAGGGCACTTGCTTCCTCCACAGCAACAGGATTGGAGGTTTTGCTATGGAGATCAGGAACTGCCATTGATCAAGAGATCTTGTGGGTCTCCATGCATTTGTTCTCTCCATGTTTTTAACTGGCTTTGCTCTGAATTGTATTTACACCTGAACATTCTTAATAACAAATGCATCCAGCCCAGTCTGAAAGTCATGTGAGAGACGGTTCCTCTGAATCCACCTCCCTCCTCGACCTGTGGTACTAGAGTCTGACCAGTCAGTTAAGTGACTTATTGAGCCCCGAACTTTCTCTGTAGAGCTGATAAAAAATGTATGGTTCTTTTTAGTCTTTATTTTCCTTTGTGTTCTGCAGCCCAGCATCTTCCCCCAATTCTGGACATCTCAGCTGCTCTTGACTCTCTGCAACACACAGACGTGGATGAGCATTTTGGCGCCACACGCTCTGGTCACGCCCCCTCCCCCCTGTGTCCCCACTTGCTGCCAGATTCTCTATCTCTGTGGCAGTGGCTGTTCCTTTTGCTCCTGCCCTTACTCCTTCTATTTTAACATTTCTGCCTTGTTCTTTGGGCAGTGGGGAGCAGGGTTCTCCCTCCCTGAGCCTTCACTGCAAAGTTTCCCCACTGGCTCCTCTGCCCCTTACAGGCATGGCCAAGCAGCAAAGAGAGCACTGAGTCAAATCCAAGCAGTGCTTGGTTTGTGAGGTAGCCTTCCCAGGCTCAGCAGACAATGAGTTGTGCCCAGCCTGCACCCAGCCTTCTGTCCCTAATTTTGTTAGGTCCGGGGGCTACAAGTCAGAGAGGTAAGTGGAGTTCCTACCAATGTTCCCTCTAATTTTTTCTATCCATGTGCGGAATGAATTTTGTTATCTGCACCAAATTATCGAGGAAATGTGTGGATGTGCTCCACCAGGAAGTAGAAACAAAAAACCTAGATATAATATATATTTTAAAAAATTTACCATAGGAATAATTACGTCAGCCAGGACAGGTTAGGCATTTTAAATTTAAGTGTAAGAGAGAAATGAAAATGATGAAATGCATAGACCAGTCAAAAAACTCAAAAACAGCACTTTGAAAGAATAAAATTACAGAGAATATATGTGCATTGCAGGAAGAATCAAGAAGTAACAATAACAACAATAATTCAAGTATGTGTTGGGAGGTGTCTGTGAAAGACAGTGTGTGTGTGTGAGTGAGAGAGAGAGAGAGAGACACATGCGCGCACACAGAGGCACACAGTCGGCCTTTCATTTATCCATTAAGACTTGTTCTTAGTAGCTGTCATGTCCGCGAGGAGGGAGTGTCGGAGCTGGCAGCCTTATCCATACATGAGTCTTACTGGGTATTCCATGAGGTCAGGCTGGGGCTCGGGACACCAGCATCCTTTCTTGTTAAGGTAAATTCCTCCTTCCACATTTCCCAAGAGGCTGTGCTTCCTTGGTTCTGTCTAAAACCACAACATCCATATGAACGAGTAGCCTCCTCCAGGATGCCTCCTCGTTCCCTCAGGGCAGCTTAGCAAATGGCCCCTCACCTCACTCTATGAGCTTATCATGTAGTCCCTAACCATAGTTTATTAACAAAACGAAGTGCAAAAATCTATAACTCCAAAGTCCTGAAACACAGTCCATGTCACCCCAGTGCATGTAGATTTTAAAACCCAGCTTTGTTGTCACTGGACTCTTGTCAGTCCTCCTCTGCCCCTCTGCCAGGACGGTCACCCCAGCTCTTACTTCTGGGGTTCCACCCTGCTCTTCCCAGACTCTCTGCTGGGAGCATCCGTCATTCTCCCTGGCCCTCTCATGACTCCTCCAAGGACCAGCTTTTTGGTGAGGAAATGTATGCAGTCCCCTTCTTTCCCTCTCTACACCCCTCTCTGGCCCTTGACTCCAGCTCTCTAGCTTAGAGCCAGCAGGTATCTCCCTCTGCTCCTTCTGCTCTCTGGCCCTCTCCTCTTTGGCTTGGGGACACCAGCCAGCAAACCTCTCTTGCTGCTCTCCTGCCTTCAGCCCTCTCCCAGGAACCACCTTCCCTCTCTGGCAGCTCTCCTCTTCTGCTCTTCCTGACTGAACCAGTCTGCCTTGCTTCACCAGGTCTCTTTCTTACCAGGCCTCTTATAGCCTCCAGGTGCTGCCCTCTTAATTGGCCCCACTGGGGGCTCCTGGACTGGAACAAGAGATCTCAGTTTGGTTTCATTTAATGGGCAAGCTACTCTGTTATAATCCAACTGAAAAGACGTGGTGCACCTTGGATGTTGGAAGAGCATTGAAAATCTCTCTCAAACATACAGAATTGGGCTCTCTATTTGTGTCCTTCCACCCAAAATGCCAGGGACTCAGAGCTTCCAATTCCTTCATTGATAGATGGATTAGACTATGTATTGTGGAAGCCTATAAATCTTTAGAGGTTCCTGTCCCAGAAGGGATTAAGGTACACTCCACGAGATCCTTAGCAACCTCATGGGTGGAATGACCAAGTGGGTTCAGTTCAGAAATTTGCAAAGTGGCCCTTGGTCTACAGCTAACATCTATGTTAAGCACTACAGCGTGGACCTTCTGTCTTCTGCGTGACGCCTCTTTTGGCAGGATGGTGCTGCAGGCTTTCGAGAAAGCTCACAAAAAGGCAGGTACTTTTTTCCTCTTGAAGTTTTGTTTCATAACCCTCCCTACATCTGTTCACTGCTTGTTACTTCCCAAACATCCAGAATCGTGGGAGATGCAGGGCTGCAGAATGGAAGATTTCTTGATGATGATTTCCTTTCTGCTAGCAGGGTCTCCCACAATTCTACCCACCCTGAATGTTTCATGAGTCAAAGATAAGATGTTAAGTGGAATCGTTACAATGAGACAGTGCCTGTCTACAACTTAAAAGCATTCCTTGATCTAATGTACATAGTTATTTCATTATCTCTGGAATATTTGTTAACAATATTATGCAACTGTTAGAGCTCGGGACTAACTCATTTGGCACCAAGGGGGAGCAGAAGGAGCAGGGCCTGATTGTGTGGCACCAAAATGCTGATCTGCCTCCTATGAGCTGCAGAGAGAGGAGAGCAGCCGAGAACTGTGGGACACACTGCTAGCAGAAAGGAAATATCGGTAAGAAATTTTCTGTTCCACTGCATAATGGATATATGATTAGTGATTATTTTCTCTGTGAAAGGTTCTGGACCTGATCGTTCTGCTGCTAATCCATACTACAAACACCAAGAGCAGGAAGCAAATTGAGAGAGTGCTGAGGAACAAGATTCCACTGGGCTGTGTGCCAGAGCAGCTGCTACAGAGCGCCTTCCGAAATCACTCACTGGTGAGTACTGCTGCTACTTTAAGATTCTGCACACTGGGAGCATGCCCCTTTCCACCTCCTGGGATATGGCAGATTGTTTCTAACCCAGTAAAGAGCTGAATCACAAAGACCCACTTGCAGAGCTTGTCTCGTGGGCCTTGTCGACCTTCCTGTGACTTCCCAAAATTTGCTGGAGAACTGCCCTCCTCTGCCCTGCAGCATAGGGTAGGTTTCTGGTTCTGCAGATCTTAGGAAGCCCTTTTGCCCTCTGTCTCCCCACCACAAGTGTCCCCCTCCTCCAAGGCCTGACATGCTGCTCTGCCTCACATTTTTCTTAGACTTTACATTTTTAAACCCATACCTTCTTGCAAGTATAAAATGGTCTGCATTTAGACATGTACGTGTGTCAAGTCCCATTTTACACTGGTGCATCATGTCTGCATGAAGAGTTTGCATCATAGAATCATAGAATATCAGGGTTTGAAGGGACCTCAGGAGGTCATCTAGTCCAACCCCCTGCTCAAAGCATGACCAATCCCCAATTTTTCCCCATGACCCCTAAATGGCCCCCTCAGGGATTGAAGTCACAACCCTGGGTTTAACAGGCCAATGCTCAAACCACTGAGATATCCCTCCCCCAAGAGTGCAGCTGTGCTCTGTTGCTGAAAAAAAGCTTTTGTGTGGATAAGTTTTCATTGTTTTGAAAGCAAAACAGGCCTATAGAGAGCACAAATCTAAGTGGGAATCTGTTATGGCGTCAGCCTGTATCTAGGAGGTGGAAGAGTCAGAGGCCAGGGAATCACATGCTAAACTAACTATGGATCTTGAGAATAAAGAGCAGTGCTCCTCAAGTTGGAACTCATAAAATGAGGGATGGAAGCTTTGAAAGCAAATAGTAATGATGGGAATCTTATGTCTCTGTCATGATGTCTGTCTTTCAGGTTATCAAAGACTTCTTCCCATCAATCCTGTCACTGGCTCAGACCTTTCTGCACTCTGCTGATCCATGTGTCGTCTCCTTTGGCAGCTGCATGTACAAGCAAGCATTTTCAGCCTTTGACTCTTACTGTCAGCAGGTATATTTTGAAATATATAATAGCATATACTTTTACTCTGTTAAACACGAGTTCTGACAGGACTGCAGACCAAAGTAAGAACGTCAAAAAAACCTGGAGATCAATGAATCCTCTACATAGGAGTTACAGATATTTCCACCTTGTTTTGTACAATATCTTTCACTCAAACTGCTTCTGAAAATGTTATATAAACTCAATAATGTAGATACAAAGTTAAATAATAAATGGAGAAACAAGTTGAGGTGTGAGTAGGGGAGAACATCTATGCTTTCAAAAACAACGAGTCCGGTGGCACCTTAAAGACTAACAGATTTATTTGGGCATAAGTTTTTCGTTGGTAAAAAACCACTTCTTCAGATGCATGGAGTGAAAATTACAAATGCAGGCATTATATACTGACACATGAAGAGAAGGGACTTACCTCACAAGTGGAAAACCAGTGTTGACAGGGACATGTTGATCAGGGTGGATGTAGTCCACTCCCAATAATTGATGAGGAGGTGTCAATTCCAGGAGAGGCAAAATTGCTTTTGTAATGAGCCAGCCACTCCCAGTCCCTATTCAAGTCCAAATTAATGGTGTTAAATTTGCAAATGAATTTTAGTTCTGCAGCTTCTTTTTGAAGTCTGTTTCTGAAGTTTTTTTGTTCAGGTATAGCTACTTTTAAATCTCTTATAGAATTTCCAAGAAGATTGAAGTGTTCTCCTACTGGCTTTCAGTTTATATGAACTGGGATGGTGAGTCAGGAAGCTGTTTACGGTGGCAGGAGCTGGAAAGAAAATGACTGTCAGCAGTAGTGCCAGACTTTAAGGAGTAACATGGAGGAGACCAGCGCTAAATTAAGTAGAGTGAGCAGACAGAGAAGCTGATAGAGAAAAAGTCTAGGAAAGCAACTGGAAACCCATGGAGGGTTTGTGAATCAAGAAAGTCAATTTTGAACTGTATCTGGTACAGTAACTCCTCGCTTAACGTTGTAGTTATGTTCCTGAAAAATGGAACTTTAAGCAA
The DNA here is from genome assembly GCF_965140295.1 of Lepidochelys olivacea. Lineage (NCBI taxonomy): Eukaryota > Metazoa > Chordata > Testudines > Cheloniidae > Lepidochelys > Lepidochelys olivacea. Next base: position 52,307,202 of record NC_140417.1, read on the forward strand.
AACGATGTTAAGCTAATCCAATTTCCCCATAAGAATTAATGTAAATAGGGGGGGTTAGGTTCCACGGAAATTTTTTTCACCAGACTAAAAACATCTATCTAATCTATCTATCCACACAGTATAAGTTTTAAACAATTTAATACCGTACACAGCAATGATGAACTAGCACTCGGCTGAGCCCTCAAGGGTTAACACATTGTTGTGAATGTAGCCGCACACTCTACAAGGCAGCACGAATGGAGGGAGGGGAGACAGCATGGCACACAGAGACAGAGACACACACCCTGTGTCGGGGGGAGAGAGAGAGAGAGGTGCGCATTGCCCCTTTAAGTATGCTGACATCACTCTAAATACATTGCCTTTTTAAGTCTATCAGGAAGTTGAGACACCAGCTGTGACCAGCAAGCTCTCTCCGTCCGGAGCCCTGTCGAGTCCCCACCCTGCTCTGTGTGGAGAAGGGATAAGTGGGGAGCAAGAGCAGGGGGGAAGGGGACATTAGCCACCCTCTTACAAGCACAGCAAGCAGGAGGCTCCTGGGAGCAGCTCCAAGGCAGAGGGCAGAAGCAGCACATGGCAGTCAGGGGAGGGACAAGTGAACTGCCAGCAATTGATAGCCTGCTGGGCGGCTGCCGCACAGGGAACTTAGGGGAGCAGGGAGCTGATATGGGGGCTGCCGGTCCACCCTGGTTCCAAGCCCCCACCAGCTAGCTGCAATGGGCTGCTCTTCCTGCAAGCAGTGGACAAAGCAGGCAGCTGCCAAGAAACGTTATAAGGAAGCATTGCGCAACTTTAAACGAGCATGTTCCCAACGTTAACTGGGACGACTTTAAGTGAGGAGTTACTGTATTGTTAAGGGCTGAAGGCTGGAATGTCATTGCCTCAGTAATGCTATTCGGTCTGCCCAGTGCTTCTGTCTTGGAACTCCAATTTTATCAGTACTAACAGCAGATAAGACAGCCTGCTAATTCAGCAGACCTTTACTCATAAATAGAGATCACAGGCCCTGTGCAGTGACAAAGGCCCTTGGCCAGGTTTATTGCTCTCAAGGCACAGTCCTAGTGCCCTGGCTCTACAGGTACATTAACACATGAGTGCCCAGAGGCAAGGAGTAGCTCAGTCAGTAGCAGGAATCTCTGCTGTCCCCTAGGCCACACAAAGAGTTAAGGTGAGATATCCTGACATTTATAGACTGAGGGTATGTCTACACTACCTGCCGGATCGGTGGGTAGTGATCGATCGATCAGGGATCGATTTATCACATCTAGTGTAGACGCAATATATTGATCCCCGATTGCTCGGCCATCGACTCCTGTACTCTACCACGGCGAGAGGCGGAAGCGGAGTCAATGGGGGAGCGGCAGCAGTCGACTCCGCGCCGTGAGGACGTGAGGTAAGTCTACCTAAGATATGTCGACTTCAGCTATGCTATTCTCGTAGCTGAAGTTGTGTATCTTAGGTCAATCTCCCCCCCTCTCCCCAACCCCCGAGTGTAGACCAGGCCTGAGACAAACAACTGGGATAAACAACTTAAACACCATCTTATGTGTTTTATGACATCTGTTTATTACCTCCCCTTGTTCCTGATATCTCGGACAAAACATCCCTATTCATTATTTTGTCAAACCATCTTATCTTGTAGTAGATTGGGATGTATCTGTACTAGCTGGAATATATTTAGTGCCTAGTACACTTGCAACAACTTTGCTAAGTTCATGTACTGGGCAGTGAACTTCTTTAATCCATGGCCTGGCTTTGGTTCACAGCCTCTGGTTCAGGCCTTAGATCTTGCACCAGGCCCAGTGTTCCAGGCTCTCTCTCTTTTCTTCTTCTACTACTACTACTACTGGAAATGACTGAGAAGTCAGTGAAGCTGTGTGAGATTGGAGGTGATCTTCTTTCACTTGATGAGGCAGGGAGAAGCATTCTGCATGTACCAGAATCTGGAAAGATGAGACCTGGGAAGAGTGTGGATCAGGAAGACACAGCAGTGCAAGCATGAATGCAGAAGGGAAACACACAATTACATACAGAGCCAAAGGCTTTTGGAAAACTGGAAATCAGGCTAAAGGATAAGAGCAAGATTGGGGACATTGGATGTGCTCTGAACTGAGAAGGGAATTAGAAGAGATGCAGTTGAATTTCAAGATGACTTTCTGGTTTTGAAACGTTTCTTTATGTGAATGAATCTGAGACAAAGCTACAGATTTTCTTGTTCAAGACTGGCAGAAATACAGGTGTCAAAAGAAATGTACAGTTGAGTACTGCAAAGGACAGGTTAAGATGATCAAAAGAGAAAGCAGATATGAAATCAGAGGGCTAAGAACTGAACTCTGTGGGGAGTACTGAGGAGGATGAATTAGTTACTATTTGTATAGTACTTTGAAGATAAAAATTGTTCTATAGAGGACATGCCAACCAAGTATTCTTGTGATGGGGCCACTTGGGACACAGATAGAGCATCTGGATAGGGATGAGTAGGACCATGGCAGACGGGAATCATATGTGGAAGGTTCCCCCCCCCCCCAGATGCAACCTGGAACTGGGGTACCACTGAGCCCCCTGACCCACCAGCCTGGGCTCCCTCTCACACTGTACAGCTGTAACAAGCTGAAAAGCCCTCCAGCCTGCACTTTCACCAGTATACATACAGGTAGAGGCACACACAGTTACAAGCAGGCTCTCTGACCAGCCTCTGCATAGGAAGGCTACTACCAGCTCCTCAGGCATGCACCCCCTTTGAAGTATAAACCCAAAATTATACCGTATTGCGTGGCACACGGAACTGTACAGTGTAAGCTCATAAAATTCACCCCCCTCTCTCAATTTGGAAAGGATTATGCAACAGCCTTTTGCCCCTGAGTTATGATTCCCACACACTTCACTCCAACTCACTGGTTTAGATAAAGCAAAAACAAGTTTACTAGCTACAAAAGATAGATTTTAAGTGATAGCAAACAAATCAAAGCAGATTACCTAGAAAATAAACAAAAAACACAAACTAAGCTTAATACATTAAATAGATTCGATATGAATAGCAGATTCTCACGCTAAGAGATGATACAAGGAGGCTGCAGATTCTTAAGGGGCAAGCTGCACTTGCTTTACAGCTTGGAATCCCCAGTTGTTTCATTCACAGGCTAAAAATCTCTTTAGCCTGCGTCCAGCACTTCCTGCAGTTCAGTATTTGTTCTTCAGGTGTTTTTCAGGAATCTTCTTGTGTGGGGAGCGAAGAACACTAGATGATGTCGCTTCTTATATAGCTTTTGCATATGGCAGGAACACTTTGTTCTCAAAGTTTGGTTCCCAGAGCAGTCTGTGGAAAAATACTGACATCCCAAGATGACATGTGGTCTCATAACGTGTCCTTGTAGAGTCATAGCAGCCATCACACACAGGCTGTTTGGAGCTTTTAGAGGAAGGCTCACCAGGTGGGAGATAAGCTTCTCCTAAGGCCTACTGTTTTTTCCTAATGGCCCATTACTCTGAATAGGCCCTTCCCCACCCACTATCTAGACTGAAAGCATTTTTTCTACTGGGCATTACCCAGGTGTAACTACATTTGCAATACAGATACATAGTCAATATTAATCACGTCAGATACAAAAATGATACATGCATACACATAAGATAATCATGTTTAGCAAATCATAACCTTGGAGTGACACCTCACATGACTTATCTTGCATAAAATACATTATAATTATGTCCTAATCATATCATAATAATATCACTGCAAAGAATATGGGGTGCAGTGTCACACCATATACAACTGCATACCTATGGAAGCAGTCTCAAAGGATGGAATAATCCACAATATTAAAGCTGTGCTGAGCCCAAGGCAAAAGAGGTGAATTCTCATCTAAGCTCATGGAACCCTAGCCCTTTCCTTTAATTTATGGTGGACTGTTATTTGGTTGCCATCTTATATGGTGTAGCATATACTTTGTTGTTGTTCCAAGGGTCTTCTGGTACAGAACAGATATTTTTTTATTTGCTTTTCACTGTTGGTTTCTTGTGGGGTTTTTCCTTCAGGAAGTTGTGAGTGCATTGGTGACTCACATTTGTGGTGGAAATGATGTAGAAGTGGACATTTCTCTGGATGTGCTCACTGACCTGGTGACTCTGCATACCTCCTCATTGATTCGCTATGCCACCTTTGTGAAGGTAGTGTATCTGTTTGTGAATGGTCCACACTTAGGGCTTGTCTATAGGATGAGTTAGTGTGTGGAAAGCAGGGTGTTGTAACAGGGTAGGTTGCCTCCTGGGCACCCCATCGTGGCCAGAGGTTGCTCTACAGTGCCCTTCCTTTGTTTCCTCTTTTTCAGGGCCCCTCAAAAATGCCACAGTCATTCTCATCCAATTATAGCCTTTCTTGGGGATCTGTTTTTTATTCACACAGTACCAAAAACAAATACAAAAAAAATCTTTCACCCAGCCTTAAGCTGGGCACAACCACTCCTTCCTGAGGTACTGCCCCTTCCTGGTCTCAGAGCAGCTGGAGAAAATGCAAGGCTTCACTTCCCTTCTCCCAAAAGAAAATCAAAACTTTCAGCTGGGTCTTGTTTCTCAGCCCCAACTCCTGTCCTCGGGGACCACTGCAGATACCCTCTCTCCCTGCAGCTTTTCTCTGCAGTTCCCCTTCCAGCTCTGCCCTCACTGGAATACACTCTGACCCCTTTATAGCCCAGGTGCAGCACTCGCACCTCTGATTAGCTCAGCTGGGAGCACCTGGTCTAGCACAGGGGAACTGACCTGTTTTAATCACAGGGCCCAGCTGTCCTGTTACAGGTGTAAATCTACAGTACTCCAATGTGTCATGCACTAACTCTGTGGACCCTGCTGCTGCACACTAGAAGTTCTCTAGTGTGATTTGACCTACTGCTGTTTCATGTTGGGGATAAGAGCTTGGGAGTATAGGGAAGTGGGAGGATAAGAGTAGGGGTGAGGACGAGGTAAGGGGGTGGGGAGGATAAGAGTAGGGGGGAGGACAAGGTAGGAGCCTGGGAGGTGATATGGAGAGAGTGCAGGAAATGGAGGTAGGTGCGGGAGAGAACGACAAGCTTGTGGGAGTACAGGGCCAGAAAGTTGTAGAGCACATTCTCATCTAGAACTTGGAATTGAACCCAAGAGTCCTGAGTCTCTAGATTCATCTGCTTTCTGGCAGATAGCTCTGAAACCCACTGGCAAATGTGTGTCTCATCTTCCTCTAGTGCCTGACCCACACTGAGAATAACAACCTCCTGATGCTACCAGATACTTCGTTAGTGCAAGTGATTAGAGGTCTGTGCTGTGGATCTCAAGATCCAAATCCTGTGATGACCCAAGTTGGGGGATCAATATGATTCCTTGTGATGAAATTTCTGTTTTTTGTGTTTTAAAAAAAACAAACAAATTGCATTTTAAAAAAAGTTGGTAAAAGAACATTAAGGTTCTAAAGTCCAGCCCTCAAAAGTTAGAAAGTGTCAGAAAAAAGGTTGCCCATGCAATCTTAATTCGGTTTCTTTGTGCATATGCATTATAATGGTCTTGGCTAACAGGGACAGAACCACTGCCAATCCTGTACCCTGAATGGGGCCTACACAAAGGACGACCAAATTAAAGTTGTATATGCAGTCTTAAATCAAGCGTTTCCAAACTGAGAGTGGCTTGACTTTGCAGTCATAATGTTCTTGTTAATGTAAGGTTTTAGTATGTAACTTGCTAGGATTTTTAAAAAGGAAAATGGGGAAAAAAAATCAGAAATTCCTTCATGAGGAACCATGTTGATCTTTGCATGTGCTGACCTTTGTATCCACAGCAAAGACCTCTACCATTCTAGCTAAGGAACAACTGTTAGACTCAGAGGATAACAGCCTAATACCCTCTGTGGACCAATCATGAGGGGGAATGCAGTGCACCTTTGCAAGTAACTTACATAATTATTTACTAGACAGCAGAGGAATGTTGGGAATGCTGGAGTCTATTCTTGGCTCTGGAGGGGAGTATGGTCTAGTGGTTATAGACAGCACAGCAAAGCACTTAGATTTGGCACATTGTGGCTGAATGGGTGAGGCTTGGCTCTGCCATGTTGGAGACCCATGTTCTATTCTCAGCTCTGCCACGTGTGACCTTGTGCAACCTCTCGCTTACCCCCTCATTAAATGGAGGGAAATTATATATGCCTGCCTCTGGAGGTAGGGCTGTTAGGATTTCCTCAATAATAAGGACCCTGAAGAGTATAGACATAACACTAGTTAGTGGAAAAGCTGAAACTAGAATTCATGGTCTCCTTCTACTGCCGGCCCATTACACCCTCCCCTAAGCCAAACTGCGGGATAGCAGCTGTAGTGCATCGCAACCGACCCAGAGCTTTAGCTTTATGCCTAATCTGTATGAGGCTCAGTGGAGTCTGGGGAGCATATTTTGTGCATTAGGCAGGTGGTGAGCTCTGTAGAGGTCGAGGATGCTTAGTGTATTTGGCACATAGGGATCTCTATGAGGATAGAGCATGCTCAGCACAGACAGAATGTTCAGAGATTTTAGCAAGAATCCTCCATAAAGCTCTACTGAGCATGTGCAATTGGCACTTTTGGGAGGCTTATAATTTGATACATTTCATGGGGACAGCAAATGGCAACTCTTTGACCCCAAGATCATCCCCTGCAAATTCCAAGTTCCTGCTCCAAATCACGGACTTGCTAGTGCTTTTCAGAGAAATAGTTGGATAAAAATATTAACATGAGCAAAATTACCAAGTAGTGGAAAAACTAGCCTAGTTCTGGGAAACAATCATTTTCATAAAGGAAAAAAAGTAGCTTGAGGCAGAGTCCAGGTGTAGAAAATTCCAATCTAAACCGTTACAATTTGGCAAAGTTATGAGCAATTGAAAACAGAGGCTTGAAATGGAAAGTGTTAGGCAACCTTAGCTGTAGGCATCTCTACCAGAATATTAGTTTTTGTCAAGATCCAATGGTTGAATCACCTTTTATCAGTTTTGAGTTTGGCACCTTCCAATGTCATTGAACTCCCCCTCTTATCACAAGAACAAGGAGCAAACAGCCCTCCTAATCTTCGTTCTCTAGATCATTCACTGTTTTATAGACTTTTGTCATGTCCCTTTTTGTCTGTCCGCTCTGTAGGGTAACAACCCCAGTCTCTTCAATTTCTCTTCCTAGGAGAATTTCTCCAGGCACTCACTCATTCTTGTCACCCTTCTCTGAACCCCTGTTAGTTCTGCAATATCCATTCAGCGATAGGGTGTCAAGTGCTGCACATAGTATCCAGATGAAGCCACACCACTGATTTATAGAATGGCATTATATCATTTTCCATATTATTCTCCATCCCACCATGATCATTAATGCACTTGGGACCTGCTTTGAAACTAGGATCAAAGCCTTAAAGTGGCAATGGAAGCAGACTGGATGTCAGTAGAAGGACTCGAGCACAGATTTAACATGCTTCTGGTGACCAAAGTCATGGAAGAAGCGGGCAGCTACATTTTGCATGTCTTCACTTTCAGCCTCAGTCATGGGGAATTGCAGTAATGTAGCCCACAGATGACATATGAATGGATGCTTCTTTAATTTGAATGCACAGTAGTAGCTTTCTCCTGAGTATGTGCAAAAGAGAAAAGTAAATTCTTGTTACTGACAATCAGGTGTGCTATTTGGAGTGTGAGAAGGGCCTGTCAGGGTATTATGGCTATTTTGACACTTCTCTATTACAGAACATTTTAGACTATACGGAGAAGCTGAATCCACAGCAAATCCGGAAACTCTTCTACATTCTTGGCGAGTTGGCATTCAGCCAGAGGCAGGAAGACAGCTATATTCAGGTGAGTGGAGGGGGAGAGAGACAATGCGGGCAGGAAGGAAACAAATCCCTGGTCTTTCTCCTGTTGCTGTGCTAGTTTGCAGAGCTTGTGTGGTGTGGAGACAGCAGCAGCAGGCCCAGGATGGTGCAGCCTATACAGCCCTCCTCCATGTGGGGATTTCTGGTGCACAGTACCTTTTTAATTTTAAAATTTCCTCCCCTCACCCTCTCTTTGCCCCCCCAAGTTTGATGGTTGTGAGCCCGTTTCCTGCTCCAGACTTTTTTCCTGTGGAGCTCATTCCTCTTCCACACAGGAGGAACTCCCTGCTGCTACCGCACACCTGATTAGCTCCACTGGAGAGACACTGCCTGCACACATCCTGAGGGGCACAGCAGCAGAACTTGACATCTACACACCTTAGGAATCCTTCAGGAAGCATAGCTCAGCTACTGCACCCCCAATAGGTCTGCTGCGGGAGAGCTTCTCTCTAAACCTTCTCTCTTAAGGTTTGCAAGACAGAAACAAAACAGATTTCGCCCCTGAAGAGTTACCTTCCTCAAAGGAGTATTTTCTCTGCTGCATCGAAGTGTTAGACTTCAGAGCTTTGTTATCTGTAGTTTGATATCTAAAACTCTAGAGGACAAATGTGTGTTACCAAATCCATTTTATGTCTGAATTGACTTCCAGCTTATTATACAGCATCCTAGGGAACTAGTCAATTACAATGTAACAACAGCGTGTTCAAATACATAGGTTTGAATTTTCATACCCGTCAATGAGGCAATGGTCAGGCAAAAGTAGCTGAAAAATCTTATGAAAATTGGAAGTTGTGAGACCTGGGCTTAGAAACAGTATAGAGCCTCCAAATAAAAAATATTCTTCTACACACTTTTTCATTAAATAACTAGAACAAAGGTCAAAACGAGCCTAATTTTGGAACGTTGGTTGCATCTTTAACTGTGGGTGTGTGGCCAGTGTCCCCATAGTAAAGGAGGTCACTGTCACGTTCCAGAGTGCAACCCAGACAGTGAGAGGCTGTGTCACTGCCTGCTCTGTATTCTGAGTGCTTTGAATGCTTTGCTGCTGTGATTCATCAGCAGGACAAGCCTACAGACAAGCACGCACTGAGTGTCTCTGTGTTAAGCAGTTCTCACTCCAGCAGCCTGTCTACAACACAACAGCCCTACTCTACGTTCTGTCACCCGGTTACCTTATGCAGGGGTGACCCCAACACACTCCCTGTCCCAAATTTCCCCAAAATCATCTGCTCTGAAGTATCCAGGCCTCTCCTGGAATGCTCAGAGAAATAATGTTTGTTTGCTCCTCTAAAATGACAAAATGTGCTCAGCTTATCACTTTAACTGGAGTAAACTATCACTTCAGTTCAGACACAGCACTGGGTCAGTTGAGATTAAAAGTAAAACAAGTTTATTAATAAAAGGAGATGGGATTTTAAGTAAGTTCAGATATCAAGGATAGTGTTAGAAATGATTACAAGCAAATAAAAGTGAAAAACACTGTCTAGTGGCTAAGACTTCACTCAGCAAGCTGCAGTCTTTGTTCAAGATAGTTTGCTTACCAATCTACCTTCCAGCAATATGGCTGAGCACCCGTCTGATCAGGATCTCCCACAAGGTCCAAAGTGCTTGGTTTCTTTGTCTTCTTAGGTGAAAGATCACTTGAGGTTCTTTGCCCCTCTTTTATAGTTCAGTGAACCTTTTAAATGGATTCTTCTGAAGGGTTCCCCTAAAGCAAAGTTCATTCAAGCTGTGAGGTAGGCGACATGGAGTCTCCTGATAAAGGACATTCCATGCTGGGTTTTTCCCCTGCTGGTGTTTGCTAAATTGCAAATTGATCTGTTCCTATACTCCCCTCTCCCTGCCATGATGCTGAGTGGTTATCTCTTCCCCTTATTGGCTTGCTGGTCCCGTTTACCTTTTATGTAATTTGCATTCCCATTGATTCTTAATGTAACTTGGAAATAACTTCAGGATGGCAGAACCACATTGTTATATCTAGTGTGGGGTAACTTCAGCCCTCTCTGGCAGGCACACTTTTTGATAACATAATCCCTAATATATTTGTAATTTTGAATTTGTCCTCCATACATACACCACCCAATGATATTGATGATAAGTAAGGTTTCTGAGTAACAGCCGTGTTAGTCTGTATTCGCAAAAAGAAAAGGAGTACTTGTGGCACCTTAGAGACTAACCAATTTATTTGAGCATAAGCTTTCGTGAGCTACAGCTCAAATAAATTGGTTAGTCTCTAAGGTGCCACAAGTACTCCCTTTCTTTTTGATAAGTAAGCTATTAGCTTTCTACTGATATCTTATATGACACCTTTTAGATGCAGTTTATGACATTAGGGAGTTGGGGTACACTCAACTGGACAGGCCAGCTGAAACTCACTGTCCTCTTGCTTTGGGTTGCTGTTAGAGTCAGTCACAACATGTGTTTTTCCTGACAAGGATGTACTTCCCATGGTCTGGCTGCCCCGTTGTCTGGAGGAAATTAACAGGGAAGTAAATGAGCTCTATTGCAAGTTTTGAGTGTTGAAAAGTGAGATGTTCACAGCAGTACCATTAACACACACAAATGCATACATGGTGACTACTTGTAATGCCTCATTCTCCTTCTCTCTGCAGGACGATATGCATATGGTGATCAGGAAGTGGTTGTCTAGCACTGTTCCTAAGTATAAACAAATGGGGATTATTGGTGCTATTACCGTGGCAGGCAGCATGGCAGCAAAGAGGTGAGAAAGGAATAGAACCTGTCAATTGTCATTTAACCTGCTCTAGCTAGCCTGATATAACCAGAGCTAGTAAGAGGGGAGGAGAAAGGGGACAGTCACATCGTTTGTGATCGTCACTCTAAGGCTCACTGGAAGAAAACCACCGAAAAACATTCTTTGCACACGATTGTCCCGTGTATCCTTTAAAAATATGCTGTCCTGCTGCTGGTCCTGCCACTGCTTTCCTGATGATGCTGATTCTGAGATGCATGGATCAGCATCAGAAGGAGTTGTGACTGGAAAAGATTTGGGGTTGTGGTAGATAGTCAGTGCAACATGAGCTTCTGTGGCTAATGCAATCCTTGGATATAAAAAAAGTTGATTCTTGAGTAGAAGTAGAGAGGTTATATGACCTCTGTATTTGTCACTGGTGTGACTGCTGCTGGCATACTGTGTCCTGTTCTGGTGTCCACAGTTCAAGATGGATTTTGATAAATTGGAAAGAGTTCAGAGAAAAAAAATGATTATAGGATTGGAAAACATGCCTTATAGTGAGACACTCAAGGAATTCAGTCTACTTAGTTTATCAAAAAGAAGGTTCTTCTTCGAGTGCTTGTTCACATTGGTTCCAATCAGGTGTGTGCACATGCACGTGCATGATGGCCGGAAGATTTTTCCCGTAGCAGCATCCGTCGGGTCGGCCTGGGCGCCCCCTGGAGTCGCGCCCTTATGGCGCCTAATATATAGCCCGGCCGACCTGCTACCCCTTTAGTTCCTTCTTACCCCCAGTGACGGTGGCTGGAACTTCCCTTGGCTCTTGATCAGCAAGTTTTCTTTGTTATTCTGTGTATATAGTTAGTTAGTGAGTAGTACCAATTTAAAGTTTAGTATAGTATTGTAGTTGGGGGTTCCCGCCCCCCGCCCAACTCTGGCCCCGGCACCGTGGCATGTCGCTGTCCCCGGGATTTAAGAACTGCGTGGCTTGTGCCAAGCGCATGCCTAAGAGTGATCTGCACTTTTCGTGTCTTCGGTGCCTGGGGGAGACTCATCAGAAAGATTGTTGCAAGATCTGCCACGAGTTCCGCCCGAGAACACTTAAAGAATGGGAACAGCAGCTGAAGGTGATCCTCATGGAGGCAGCCTTGTGCCCCCACTCTGACCTGGGCTCAAGATACCCAACCCCGATGGTATCATCCTCGACACGGAGCGCCCCAGTGCTGTTGACGACTTCAGCGCTGAGGAAGGACTCCTCCAGGGACGCTCAGCATCACCTTCTGATAGTAGTCACCGCTCCCATTCACTGGTGCCTCAAAAGAAGAAAAAGCCAGACTACCATTCTCCGGCTAAGCCTCGAGAAGTGCGACCCCAGGCGGGCCACTCCTCGGCGTCTCCTTCCAGGACTGTGTCGACTCCTATCCAGGTGAGGCAGTCGAGTCTGGCCCCACCTCGATCACTGGTGCCTATGCAGCAACTGCAGCTCCCGTCCACACTGGAAGCGTACCAGGCCGCCAGAGATCGCCTCCACCTGATGGCACCATTCTCACCTGCCAGAGAGGAACCCTCAGTGCTGATGGAGCCCCGTCCTCTGGTGCATTCTAAGGGACAGCCAGCTATGATGTCGAGGCACTCCCCTTTGCCTTGTCCATCGGCACCTATACACTCCGACAGAGAGCCTTCCTACTCCCTGTGCTCTCGCTGTTCGAGACACTGAGGATCGGCTCCTCCGTGGTCTTCAGTGTCTGAGACCTCAGTGTCAGAGCCCGACTCCTATCGCTCAAGTAGGAGAAGAAGCCGGAGAGCGAGGTCTGGCAGAGGCAGAAGGGAGCATCAGGTGTGGCCTCTGCAGTGGCAGAACCTGCCTCAGTGGCCCTTCTGGACTCCCTGGGCTTATCACCAGGGTTAGGGAGGAACCCAGGGCCCATGCTCAACAACGTCTTCAGTCACCTCTGCCACTTATGTACCGCATTCCGCTGTGCATCCGCATCCAGCGCCTACGGTCCCGACGCCTTTTCCTCCAGCACTGTCGTTGACTCTGGCACCATGCTTGGCTCCGACTTCGGCACCGACCTTCATAACGTTGACACACCCGTCTCCCACGCCTGCACCGTTGTTGACGTTGACCTTGATGCAGGCACCTACGGCCCAGGTTCCGATGTCGGCACCAGGCCCCCCGACCCCGGCGGCTCCTGTGAGTGAGTCGATGCAGCTCCCTCCTGTGAGACTGATACCGTCGCCGCCTATCGCCCCGGCACCGTCATTGGCACCACCTCCAGCGCTGCCCCGGGAGTCATGTGACCCATCCAGGGCAGATGGCAGGGAGCTTCCACCACCAGCACATGCTTCCTCCTCTTTGTCGGCGGATGAAGCGTTGGCAGGGACGTCCATAGTCCCTGCGGTAGAGGACAACAGAGTTTTACAGCAGTTGCTCTGCAGGGCTGCCCAAGACTTGGGCATCAAGGCCGAGGAGGTGGTTGAGGACACAGATCCCATGGTGGACATCCTAGCATCCTCGGGGCCCTCACGGGTAGCATTACCCCTCATAAAGACAGTGGTGGACACCATCAAAACTCTATTGCAGACGCCATCATCTCTGCCACTGTAGTGAGGTGGTGTGGCTCCCTGCCTCCCCGGAGAGGGATGAGCCCATCCAGGTGCCGGAGTAGGCGGAGCCAGGGAGTTCTGAGCCTGCCCCTCAGCAGGTCAGGCGGTGACCCGAAAGTATAAAAACTCACCCTCAGAGCTCACTGAGGGCCTAGCTTCTGGGGAGGCCAGATGCCTCCAGCCTGGCCCGTGACTGGGAAGCCCCTGCGGCCCAAGGTGCGTGCCAGGAGTTGTTGGACCTGCCCTGCAGCTGCTACCCGGAGGAGTTGCTGGACCTGCCCTGCAGCCGCTACCCTGAGGAACCCATGGTGCTGGACGCCCTGGAGGACACTGCCTGGACCCAGGTACCCCAAGAGGGGGGATTAGGAAGTAGCCCGGGGACAGCCGACCCTAGTCTGGCTGTAACACTGCCAGAGCCCATGTCAGTGTGTTGCGGCCAGGATCCCCACTGACACAGCAGCAGGTCTTCTGCCGCTGCTAGGGCCCCGGGCTGGGACTCAGTGGAGTGGGAGGGCCTGCGTCCCCCCTGCCACCCAACTCGTGGGTGGCAGTCTCCCCCTCTTCCAGGTCCTTTAGGGCCTGGGCCTGCTAAAATTGAACTATTTGCTCAGCCCCTGCCTGAGGGCCTGAGCTACTGACTTGGTTGCTCCACCCTGATCCAGGGCCTGGGTCTATTTCTGCATACTGTTTGCTACTGCTCAGCCCCTGCCAGAGGGCCTGAGCACCTGACTCATTGTTGCCCCGCCTTGACCTAGGGCCTGGGCTTACGGTGCTTGTTTCAGTTGCTGCAAGGGCCGCCGAGGGAGACTCCCAAGGCTGGACTAATTTCCTCAAACATTATCTGTATGTCGTGAGCCGGCGTGGCTCCCCACCGCCCCGGAGAGGGTCGAGCCCCGGCTGGCTGCATTACAGCCACCCACTGCCAAACACAATGAGCGCCGGTATTTTATCCCCTCCAGAGGCTTTGAGCATCTCTACTCCCATCCACCTCCGGACTCGTTGATCGTCAATGCGGCTAACCAGCGGGAGAGACAAGATTTCCAAGGTCCTTCCCCAAAGAATAGGGACGCTAAATGACTGGACCTCGTGGATAGGAAAATCTACTCCACTGGTGGTCTACAATTCTGTATTGCTAACCGGCAGGCCATTGTGAGCAGGTACTCTTATAACACCTGTGCTTCCATGGCTAAGTTCATGGAGCTCGTCCCTTCGGACTCTCGATCAGAATTCACCGCCTTGGTGGAAGAATGGAAATTGGTCTTCTCCGCTTCACTGCAGGCAGCCTTAAACGCTGCAGATGCTGCCACAAGAGTCATGGCGACAGGGATGGCTATGTGACAGGGGGCCTGGTTGCAAGTCTCGGTTACCCTACTAAGTCCAACAAACGATTCAGGACCTCCCGTTTGAGGGTGAGTCCGTTTTCAGAGAAGACGGACAAATGGCTCCACAGCCTAAAAGATTCCCGAGCCACCCTCAGATCCTTGGGCTTGCATACCCCCACCACACAGTGCAGACCCTTCCACCCACAACCTCTACAAAGGTTCCAACAGCAGAACTGCCAGGACCGCTCTAGAAGGAGGAACTGGAGCGGTAGGAGAAGGCAACATCCCTCCATTAACCAAGGCCAGCCCAAACCGGCATTTTGAAGGTGCAGTCGAGGACGGTGCACCAGACCAGAGACTGGATTCACGCTGTCTTACCTTTTCCTCCCCTATCCCCTTTCTACCGTGCATGGTCCCATACAACTTCGGACCGTTGGGTGCTTCGCACAGTAGAGAGGGGATACTCCATCCAATTCTGTGCCCTCCCGCCCTTCCTCCCCCCTTCCCCATCCCTCTTCAGGGACCCTTCTCACAAGCAACTTCTCGTTCAGGAGGTTCAATCACTCATAGCGCTAGGGGCTGTGGAGGAGTTTCCACTGGAGCACAGGGACAAGGGTTTCTATTCCCGCTATTTCCTAATGCCAAAGGCGGCCTAAGGCCTATCCTGGACCTGCATGGCCTCAACAAGTTTGTGAGGAAACTCAGGTTCCGCATGGTCTCCTTGACCTCTATTATCCCTTCATGGGATCCAGCAGACTGGTATGCCACCTTCGACTTGAAGGACACGTATTTTCACATAGCAATAGCGCAAAGCCACAGAAAGTACCTCAGGTTGTGGTCAGCGGTTCCCATTACCAATTTAGAGTCCTCTCTTTCGGCCTGTCAGCAGCACCTCGAGTCTTCACCAAGTGCATGGCAGTTGTTGCTGCCTTTCTGTGGAAACATCAGGTACAGGTGTTCCCATACCTCGACGACTGGCTGATCAAAGGCCGATCCAGGGCTCAGGTGGCATTCATCAGAGCCACTTTTGAGAATCTGGGCCTCCTACTCAACGAGGCGAAATCGACTCTGTCCCCCTCTCCAGAGGATAGAGTTCATAGTGGCGGTTCTGGACTCAACCCAAGCCAAAGCATTCCAGGCCCTCGACGCCATGATCCAGGGACTCAGGCAGTTCCCCACAACCACCGTGAGAGATTGTCTCAAACTGCTTGGCCTGTAAATATGTGGTTTGACACACCAGACTCAGGCTTCGGCCGCTTCAGTCATGGCTTGCGTCAGTGTACAGACCTGCCCCTTTGGACAGGATCGTGACCTTGACTCGCTCCTTTGGTGGATGGACGCTCAGCAGGTGTGCTCAGGAGTCCCCTTCACTGCCCCACAACCATCCCTGATGCTAATAACAGGTGCGTCAGATTTGGGGTGGGGGGCTCATTTGGGGGACCACAGGACTCAGGGCCTCTGGTCACAGTCAGATCTCTGTCTTCATATTGCCTAGTGTGTCAGTCATTCCACCCATATCTAGCAGGTTGATGTGTATCGGTCATGACGGACAATACGACCACGATGGTCTATATCAACAAACGGGGGTTCATGCTCCTCTCCCCTCTGCCAGGAAGCCTTCAGGTTATGAGACTTTTGTATAGAGCACTCAGTTGATCTACAGGTGTCGTACCTTCTGGGGTCCAGAACGAGCTGGCGGACAGCTTCAGCAGGTTTTTTCACAGCTGTGAGTGGACGTCACCTGGACATCACATTGTCGCTCTTCCAGAGGTGGGGCTGTCCTCTGACCTACCTCTTCACCATGCGACGCAACAGGAAGTGTCAGCAGTTCTGCTCCTTCCAGAATCGTAGTCCGGGCTCCACAGTGGACGCGTTCCTTCTCCATTGGGGGGGTCCGCTTCTATACGCCTTCCCACCCATATCACTCTCCACAAGGTCTTGCTCAAGATCTGCAGAGACTGGGCTTGGGTTATTCTCATAGCACCAGCCTGGCCCCGCCAGCATTGGTACATGTCTCTCCTAGACACGTCAGTGGGAGCCCCGATTACCCTGCCGCTTTTCCCGGACCTTCTCACACAGGATCATGGGTGGCTCCAGCACTTGAACCTGCAGTCGCTGCATCTCACAGCCTGGACGCTCCATGGCTGAACCCGTCCAAGCTCTCCTGTTCAGAACAAGTCAGACAGGTTCTCTTGGGCAGTAGGAAACCCTCCTCTAGGGCCACGTACCTGGCCAAGTGGGAGAGATTTTCAGTTTGGTCAGCTCAGCATAACTTTCCCCCGGTGCTAGCCTCAGTGCCCCAGATTTTGGATTATCTTTTCCACCTAAAGCAGGAAGGTCTCTCCTTGTTTTCTATAAGAGTATACCTGGCTGTTATCTCGGCTTTCAACCCGGGGGTACAGGGCCGCTCGGTTTTCGCTAACTCCTGGTCAGTCACTTCCTGAAGGGCCTTGACAGGTTGTACCCACACATTCTCCAACCGGTTCCTGCTTGGGGCCTTAACTTGGTCCTCTCTAGGCTCATGGGCATCCCTTTGAGCCTCTAACAACATGCTTCCTGCTCTACCTCTTCTACAAGGTTGGGTTCCTAGTGGCGATAACTTCAGCCTGGAGGGTGTCCGAGCTTAGGGCTGTAACGTCCGAGCCGCCCTACACCATGTTTTTTAAGGACAAGGTTCAGCTCAAACCCCATCGGACCTTCCTCCCGAAGGTGGTATTGCAGTTCTACATCAACCAGGACATTTTCCTCCCGGTGTTCTACCCCAAGCCTCATGCGAGTAGCAGGGAGCAGAGACTCCACACTGTCGACGTCCGCAGAGCACTGGCCTTTTACATAGAAAGGACGAAACCATTCAGGAAGTCGGTACAGCTCTTCATCGCAGTAACGGACAGACTGAAGGGCCAGCGTGTTTCGATACGGTGCATTTCATCATGGATTATGGCCTTGTCATAAATATAAAGGGAAGGATAACCACGTTTCTGTATACAGTGCTATAAAATCCCTCCTGGCCAGAGGCAAAACCCTTTCACCTGGAAAGGGTTAAGAAGCTACGGTAACCTCGCTGGCACCTGACCCAAAATGACCAATGTGGGGACAAGATACTTTCAAATCTGGAGGGAGGGGGAAATAAAGGGTTCTGTCTGTCTGTGTGATGCTTTTGCCAGGAACAGATCAGGAATGCAGCCTTACAACTCCTGTTAAGTTAGTAAGTAATCTAGCTAGAAATGCATTAGGGCTCCTTTTGTTTAATGGCTGGTAAAATAAGCTGTGCTGGATGGAATGTATATTCCTGTTTTTGTGTCTTTTTGTAATTTAAGGTTTTGGGGGAAGATGTCTCAAAGTGGGCTCTTTCCCTGTTCTTTGTTTAAAACACTTGGTGGTGACAGCATAGGGTTCAAGGACAAGACAAAGTTTGTACCTTGATGAAGTTTTTAACCTAAGCTGGTAAGAATAAGCTTAGGGGATCTTTCATGCAGGTCCCCACATCTGTACTCTAGAGTTCAGAGTGGGGAAGGAACCTTGTCAGGCCTGCATTACCAAGTGCTACAATCTAGCAGGGATCCCAGCGCCCCCGATAATGGCACACTCTACAAGAGCGCAAGCTTCATCAACAGCTTTCCTGGCCCAAGTCCCCACTCAGGAAATCTGCAGAGCGGCGATGTGGCCATCGATACACACTTTTGCTGCTCACTATGCAATTACTAGACAGGCCAGAAATGATGCAGTCTTTGGTAGAGCAGTACTTCAGTCAGTGGATAGCTCCGACCCCACCTCCTAATTTTGCTTGGGAGTCACCTGATTGGAATCGACATGAACAAGCACTCGAAGAAGAAAAAACAGTTACTCACCTTCTTGTAACTGTTGTTCTTCGAGATGTGTTGTTCATGTCCATTCCAATACCCACCCTCCTACCCCTCTGTTGGAGTAGCCGGCAAGAAGGAACTAAAGGGGTGGCGGTTTGGCAGGGCTATATATTAGGCGTCATAAGGGCGTGACTCCAGGGGGTGCCCAAGCTGACCCGACGGATGCTGCTAAGGGAAAAATCTTCCAGCCATCGTGCATGTGCGCATGCACACACCTGATTGGAATGGACATGAACAAAACATCTCGAAGAACAACAGTTACGAGAAGGTGAGTAACCGTTTTTTAATTGGTGACTTGATCACAGTTTATAATACCTACATGGGGAACTGAAGTTTGATAATAGAGTGCTCTTAAGTCTAACAGAAGGTGTAAGAAGTGCCAATGGCTGCAAGTTGAAGCTAGACAAATTCAGACTGGACATAAGTGCAGCTTTCTAATGGTGAACCATTTACCAAGGGTTGTGGTGCAGTCTCAATCACTTGGAATTTTTAAATCAAGATTGGACGTTTTTCTAAAAGTTTTGTTCTAGTTCAAATAAAAATTAATTCAGACAGGTCAGACTGATCACAATAGTCCCTTCAGGCTTTATAATCTATGAATTTCTTGTTCAGGGATGTGAGCACTATATGCTGAGTATGCAGAACAGTGGGCACAGCCAGTGGGGCTTTTAAGGGATCATACCTGGAACAAGAGGTTTCAGAGTTAGTTTAAATGGCTTTTTATTTGAGTTCCATTTAAGATGATCTGGCACACTCCCTGTGTAATTTTTCAGAGCCACTGAAAGCCCCACGGCTCACTAGAGGGTCTCAGAGGTCACAGCATAAAGTTGTTATGCAGGATCACACAATTCACTCGGTTGTCTTCAAAAAATGCTCTCACTGTTATGTTACATGGAGAGAAAAGCCCAGTCTAGCTGTCTGTCCAGGCCCATGAGCTAGCACACTTCCCAACAGCAGCTCTCAAAGGTGCTCTTCTGCATAACACTGTCTCTAGAGCACCTAATGAAAAGGACCCTGTAAAGTAGGTTTGATATTCTGGTAGGGCATGTTGGTGGGGAGTGTGTATTGGGGATCTGCGGAGCAGATTAAAACACTTCTACTTTACAAAGGTTCTATTGGCTTCCTGTAAAGTTTCTCTTTGCTATTGAAGTTCTTACCCCCTTTGAAGTACTGCATTGTGTGTGCAATGGCTATTAGGCAGGATGGACAGGGATGTTTGACAGAAGCTGGGAATGGGTGACAAGGGATGGATCACTTGGTGATTACCTATTCTGGGACACCTGGCATTGGCCAGTCAGAATACAGTATACTGGGCTAGATGGACCTTTGGTCTGACCCAGTATGGCCGTTCTTATGTTCTTATGTTCTTATGTGCTTCAGTGATTCACCTGAACTTTCCATAGACAGTGCAGCCCTAGCCATCCTTTAGGTTAATCAACAGTCTTATGCCTACAATCCTGACACTGGAAACAAGAGCACTTTTTAACGATGCTCCAAGAATCTCCATATTACTCTCTGCCATTCCCTGTCTGTGCTGACACTTAAAACCTGATTGAAGAAATGCTTGGGCCTAAGTAGTGGAAGTTAGGCGTTTGCCCTTGTGGTAGGCCCATCTTTCCCATGAATAATTCCTCCAGGGCAGGGAGCCCTGTATCTTAGTGTAAACAGGTTTGAGCATCTTGCTGTGTAGCATACTGTGCAGTGAAAAGAGTTTGTTGATTTCAGAAGTAAAGAAGACAGGTGTTCATTGGAGAGAACACAGCAAAGTGAAGAGCACTGCAGACAGGTGAGTGCCAGGACAGTGTGTGTGCTGAAAGGAGACTGGAATCCATGCACTGCCAGGGGATTGTGCCAGGAGGGGGTGTGAAAAGCAGAGGAGATTGTCTCTCTGGAGAGGTCAGGGTCCCACTGGGCGAATGGGATATTGGTGTCAGTGCAGGGCCCGGGAATGGGGTAAGACAGTTTTGTGTGTCTGCAGAGAGCAGAATGAGAGGCCGTTTAGGGGAGTATAGAATCTGTGCTTGGTCTGTAACCACTTTCCTCCGAGGAGTTCAACAGTGCCTAGCAGAATGGGGTCATAGCCCATGACTGGGGCTGCTAGTCACTGTTGTAACACAAATACGTAATACGAGGGGTCAGGTCGGTGGAGAAAGGCAGAGGCTTGTGGGGTTTGTATGTCAGTGAGAGGGGCTGGGCAGGGCTTTGTGGGGGTTGTGTCTCAGTGGGAGAGTTTGGGAGGTGGAGAAGGGGGAGCTGTGGATCCTGCCTGTCTCTGATCAAGCTGGTGGGTAGGGTATGTATTATTCCCCTGTCATTGGTCCTTCTTTGCAGCTCTCCATCTTGCTCGATCTGGTGAGCTACTGCTGTGAGCAAAGTCCTGAGGCCTTGGCTCTGTATTACGATGAACTTGCCAACTTGATTGAGAAACAGAAAGGGAATTTGGATTCGCAAATCCTGGTATGTTACAGAGTGGTCTGTATTCAGTCAGTTATACTAACTCCTCGGTGACATGCAGGTTAACCAGGCATTATGGACAGCATCTGTGTAAGAATCACACGCCTGTCTGAAAATGTTGTTCCTGCTATTGCTACAGGTGACACCTAGGATTCCTGTAACTGACGGAGATTAGATGGAAAATCCAGTCTTTCAGCTTGTTTACTTTTTTGTTTACATACCTGGAGTGGTCTGTTGTTGGTGTATGCCTTTCACACAGCCACGGTGGAGAGAGAAACCTTTTTAAAAATAACAAATGTGGTTGTAAATGTACCAGACATAGCAGGGGGGATCAAGGGCAGGGGTAGAACCTGAAACTACTTTAAAAACTTTTTTTTTTTACATGGCATCCCTTTAAACATGCAGGGCTCTCTAATGTCCAAGGGTTTGGAGGAAACAGCATGGGGCTGCTTGGTGGGGGAGCAAGTTGGGACTTCTTTCTGCAGAGTCTCGATTGACCCTGCCTTTCCCCTTACTTGGGAGCCCTTTCAAACCCTGCTTTCCTTTCTACTGTGCCTACTGGGGAAGACAGTAGGTCATACTGGGGGTTGGGAGGGTGGCTGGTGGGGAATGTGAGACCATGGGGGAGCTGTTGTGGGGGTGGTCTTGTGCTGTCGGGGCACAGGAGGCAGGACTGGTATTGGGAGGAGGGTGGAACTTGGCTGTGCTGTGATTCTTGGAAGCAAGTACCAAGACCACAGCAATCACAGTTCATTAGCCAGTGCAGAAAGTCCAGAGTATTTAGTGCCATTGGCTTAGGGTTGCAGAGGTGACCTTGTGTTCTGCTTTGAAGCCTCTCTGGCTGTGTCTTCATTAGGAAAAAGTGTTCTTAACTTGAGTCAGCTAATGTTAGGTAAAATCCTAGCCCAGATGAGATGGTTAGGCGTTCTCACATGTTAGCAGGTCAAGGTAAAACTATGGGGAGCCTAGTTTGTAATTCAACTTGCTAGTTCATTTGAAGTTTACACATTGCCTTGTCTTCACTGGGATTTTATCTTGAGCAACCCACTCTCCCCCTTCATCCCCTACCCCATTGAAGACAATGCCTCTGTAGTTGGGAGATGGAAGAAGAACAAACCAATGTTGTGATTAGTGGTAGCAGAGTGGCCAGCCTGAGAGCTGGGGGCCCCAAGTAACCCAGAATTCTGCATCAAACATAGCATGCCTTGGGGAGAGGAACGATCATCCTGCACAGAATCTGTCAATGGGGACCCCTTGAATGGAGGTGTCCATCTGTCTTTGGGTGGCCACAGCCTGATAACCCCACTGCTAGAGAGCCCGGGGCTTTTTATAGCATGTTGGATTAGCTTCAGAAATAAAAAGGTTGAGAACCCCCTGCTCTGGAATAACCTCTGGGTGTTGGGTGCATGTAAGTCTGTGTAAAGGGGTGGGGAACAGGCAGCAGCAGGCCGGGAAGCTGGATAGTGCGATAATCTTCTTAAAATATTTGAATGTGGCGGAGACCTTCCCTTCCACAGTAGCTTAGTCAAACTGAATCAAGGACATGGGAGAATAATCACAATAATACCTAGTGGTTTCATAGCACTTTTCATTTCAAAGGCAGTGAGTAGCATTTTAGAGCTAGGGAAGCTGAGCCACAGACTGGGTAGTGATTGGCCCAAGGTCACATGGCAGATCTGGTAATAGGACCCAGTCTCCTCAGTCCCAGTCCAATGCTCTGGTCACTGGGCCACATAAGTGTATGAAATGCAGGGGGAAGAGGATGCTCTTCCCTTTCCAGGGAGAAAGAGATACTGGAAACCAATTAAGATCCCCACCCCTATCTTAGCCTTAGTCTACACTAGGAGTTGAGGTCGAATTTAGCAATGTTAAATCAATTTAACCCTGCACCCGTCCACACGACGAAGCCCTTTTTTTCGACTTAAAGGGCTTTTAAAATCGATTTTCTTACTGCACCCCCGACAAGGGGATTAGCGTTGAAATCAGCCTTGCCAGGTCGAATTTGGGTACTGTGGGCACAATTAGATGGTATTGGCCTCCGGGAGCTATCCCAGAGTGCTCCATTGTGACCGCTCTGGACAGCACTCTCAACTCAGATGAACTGGCCAGGTAGACAGGAAAAGGCCTGCGAACTTTTGAATTTCAAGTTCCTGTTTGGCCAGCGTGGCAAGCTGCAGGTGACCATGCAGAGCTCATCAGCAGAGGTGACCATGATGGAGTCCCAGAATCGCAAAAGAGCTCCAGCATGGACCAAACGGGAGGTACAGGATCTGATCACTGTGTGGGGAGAAGAATCCGTGCTATCAGAACTCCGTTCCAGTTTTCGAAATGCCAAAACCTTTGTCAAAATCTCCCAGGGCATGAAGGACAGAGGCCATAACAGGGACCCGAAGCAGTGCCGTGTGAAACTTAAGGAGCTCAGGCAAGCCTACCAGAAAACCAGAGAGGCGAACGGCCGCTCCGGGTCAGAGCCCCAAACATGCCGCTTCAGTGATGAGCTGCATGCCATTTTAGGGGTTCAGCCACCACTACCCCAGCCGTGTTGTTTGACTCGTTCAATGGAGATGGAGGCAACACGGAAGCAGGTTTTGGGGACGAGGAAGATGATGATGATGAGGTTGTAGATAGCTCACAGCAAGCAAGCGGAGAAACTGGTTTTCCCGACAGCCAGGAACTGTTTCTCACCCTGGACCTGGAGCCAGTACCCCCTAACCCACCCAAGGCTGCCTCCCGGACCCGCCAGGTGGAGAAGGGACCTCTGGTGAGTGTACCTTTTAAAAATACTATACATGATTTAAAAGCAAGCATGTTTAATGATTAATTTGCCCTGACATTCGTGGCTCTCCTGGATGTACTCCCAAAGCCTTTGCAAAAGGTTTCTGGGGAGGGCAGCCTTATTGCGTCCTTCATGGTAGGACACTTTACCACTCCAGGCCAGTAACACGTACTCGGGAATCATTGCAGCACAAAGCATTGCAGCGTATGTTTGCTGGTGTTCAAACAACATCCGTTCTTTATCTCTCTGTGTTATCCTCAGAAGAGTGATATCATTCATGGTCACCTGGTTGAAATAGGGTGCTTTTCTTAAGGGGACATTCAGAGGAGCCCGTTCCTGCTGGGCTGTTTGCCTGTGGCTGAACAGAAATGTTCCCCGCTGTTGGGAGCGGGGAGGGATGAGGGGCTAGCCATGTGGTGGGAGGAGGCAAAATGCGACCTTGTAACAAAAGCACATGTGCTACGTATGTAACGTTAACAGCAAGGTTTACCGTGAAAGAGTGTACCCATTGTTCTATAAAATGTGTCTTTTTAAATACCACTGTCCCTTTTTTTTTTTCTCCACCAGCTGCATGTGTTTCAAGGATCACAGGATCTTCTCCTTCCCAGAGGCTAGCAAAAATTAGAAGGCGAAAAAAGCGCATTCGCGATGAAATGTTCTCTGAACTCATGCAGTCCTCCCACACTGACAGAGCACAGACGAATGCGTGGAGGCAGATGATGTCAGAGTGCAGGAAAGCACAAAATGACCGGGAGGAGAGGTGGCAGGCTGAAGAGAGGGCTGAAGCTGAAAGGTGGCGGCAGTGTGATGAGAGGAGGCAGGATTCAATGCTGAGGCTGCTGGAGGATCAAACCAATATGCTCCAGTGTATGGCTGAGCTGCAGAAAAGGCAGCAGGAGCAAAAATCACCACCACAGCCCCTGTGTAACCAACCGCCCTCCTCCCCAAGTTTCATAGCTTCCTCACCCAGACGCCCAAGAACCTGGGGGGGGGGGCCCCTCTGGCCACCCAGCCACTCCACCCCAGAGGATTGCCCAAGCAACAGAAGGCTGGCATTCAATAAGTTTTAAAGTTTTAAACTTTTAAAGTGCTGTGTGGCCTTGTCCTTCCCTCCTCCACCACCCCTCCTGGTGCTTCTCTCCTCCACCACCCCTCGTGGGCTACCTTGGTAGTTATCCCCCTATTTGTGTGACGAATTAATAAAGAATGCATGAATGTGGAGCAACAATGATTTTATTGCCTCTGCAAGCGGTGATCGAAGGGAGGAGGGGAGAGTGGTTAGCTTACAGGGAAGTAGAGTGAACCAAGGGGCGGGGAGTTTCATCAAGGAGAAACAAACAGAACTTTCACACCGTGGCCTGTCCAGTCATGAAACTGGTTTTCAAAGCTTCTCTGATGCGCACCGCGCCCTCCTGTGCTCTCCTAACAGCCCTGGTGTCTGGCTGTGCGTAACCAGTGGCCAGGTGATTTTACTCAACCTCCCACCCCGCCATAAACGTCTCCCCCTTACTCTCACAGATATTGTGGAGCACACAGCAAGCAGTAATAACAGTGGGAATATTGGTTTTGCTGAGGTCTAACTGAGTCAGTAAACTGCACCAGCGCGCTTTTAAATGTCCAAATGCACATTCTACCACCATTCTGCACTTGCTCAGCCTGTAGTTGAACAGCTCCTGACTACTGTCCAGGCTGCCTGTGTATGGCTTCATGAGCCATGGCATTAAGGGGTAGGCTGGGTCCCCAAGGATAACTATAGGCATTTCAACATCCCCAAAGGTTATTTTCTGGTCTGGGAATAAGGTCCCTTCCTGCAGCTGTTGAAACAGACCAGAGTTCCTGAAGATGTGAGTGTCATGTACCTTTCCCGGCCATCCCAAGTTGATGATGGTCCCTTGTGATCCACCAGTGCTTGCAGCACTATTGAAAAGTACCTCTTGCAGTTTATGTACTCGCTGGCTTGGTGCTCCGATGCCAAGATAGGGATATGGGTTCCGTCTATGGCCCCACCACGGTTAGGGAATCCCATTGCAGCAAAGCCATCCACTATGACCTGCACATTTCCCAGGGTCACTACCCTTGATATCAGCAGATCTTTGATTGCGTTGGCTACTTGCCTCACAGCAGCCCCCCACTCCACTCCAAATTGATTACTGACTGACCGGTAGCTGTCTGGCGTTGCAAGCTTCCACAGGGCTATTGCCACTCGCTTCTCAACTGTGAGGGCTGCTCTTATCTTGGTATTCTTGCGCCTCAGGGCAGGGGAAAGCAAGTCACAAAGTTCCATGAAAATGCCCTTACGCATGCGAAAGTTTCACAGCCACTGGGAATCGTCCCAGACCCGCAACACTATGCGGTCCCACCAGTCTGTGCTTGTTTCCTGAGCCCAGAATCGACGTTCCACCGCATGAACCTGCCCCATTAGCACCAGGATGCCCACATTGCCAGGGCCCGTGTTTTTGAGAGAAGTCTGTGTCCATGTCCTCATCACTCTCGTCACTGTGCTGACATCGCCTACTTGCCCGGTTTCGCTTTGCCAGGTTGTGGTACTGCATATACGGCTGGATAATGCGTGTGGTGTTTAATGTGCTCCTAATTGCCAAAGTGATCTGAGTGGGCTCCATGCTTGCCGTGGTATGGCGTCTGCACAGAAAAAAGGCGCGGAACGATTGTCTGCCGTTGCTCTGACGGAGGGAGTGGCGACTGACGACATGGCTTACAGGGTTGGCTTACAGGGAATTAAAATCAACAAAGGGGGTGGCTTTGCGAGAAACAGAATGGCCCCCTCAAGGATAGAACTCAAAACTGGGTTTAGCAGGCCGTTGATATCACGGAGGGAGGGAGGAGAAAATGAATACAAAACAAATCTGGTCTATTTCTTGTTTTGAGCCACTTCATCTGTCTGTATACATCTTGCTGGCAGCAGACTGTGCAGTACGACCGCTAGCCATCGTCATCTCCTGGGTGCTTGGCAGAAGACGGTGCAGTATGACTGCTGGCCATCGTCTTCCGCTGGCTGCAGATTAAAAGACAGTGCGGGACTGAATCGCCACGAGACGAAACAAGGGAAATAACTTGGCTGAATCACTCCCATGTTTGCCCAGGCGCCCCTGACCTCATCGAGGTCGGTTAAAAGAGCACCCTGGACTACGTCGACGACGGCTACCAGTCATATTGCACTGTCTGCTGCCAAAAGGCAATAAACTGTTGCTGTATAGCAATGCAGTACCACGTCTGCCAGCAACCAGGAGACATACGGTGACGGTTAGCTGAGTGGGCTCCATGCTTGCCATGGTATGGCGTCTGCACAGGTAACTAAAGAAAAAAAGATGCAAAACGATTGTCTGCCCTTGCTTTCAGGGAGGGAGGGAAGGGGGGGCCTGACGATATGTACCCAGAACCCACCCGCAACAATGTTTTAGCCCCATCAGGCACTGGGATTTCTACCCAGAATTCAAATGGGTGGTGGAGACTGCGGGAACTGTGGAATAGCTACCCACAGTGCAATGCTCCGAAAGTCGATGGTTGCCTCGGTACTGTGGACACAGTCCGCCGACTTCATGCACTTAGGGCATTTGTGTGGGAACACACACAATCGACTGTATAAAAACGCTTTCTACAAAACCGACTTCTATAAATTCGACCTAATTTCGTAGTGTAGACATACCCTTAGGCATTTATTCAGGTGTTTCCTATGTGTAATTTCTTGGAGCTTTCCTACTCCCCACAAACTGTTGGACAACTCTCTCCCCCTACCCCTATCCAATCCCATTAATTTCTATCTCTCCCTCAGCCATCGCTGATGATTTAAACGTGTAAAGTGCATGGAATCCAGTTTGCATGACATACAATACCAGCCCTTTGAAGCGTTTGGCATACTGTGGGTCAGGTCTTCAGTCAAAGACCTTCTCATGGATGCCACCTGTCCCAGTCCCATGGCTCCCCTGCTGCAACTAGAAGGCGTGGTTGCATGCAGAATGCATATTAAGAGAGTAGTAAGTAGAGCAGATGTTCGCTGCAGCTGCTTAGCAAAATCCCAGTTTTGTGTCTCAGCTTTCATTTCCTTTCCCTTTCCCAGGCTCCATGGCTCCTTGCACCCTGCTCTGATCTCTCCAGGATTCTTTAGTTTGGTTCTGCTCTCCTTTGTATCTGTTGTCCCTCTTGTTTGGGATCATCTTTCACTAACCCCTGTGCTAAGCTGTGGTTCTCTTTCTTCCAGGAGTGGATTGGGAAGAGTGTGGTGGAGGACTTTTCCAATGACTTTGTGGTAGATCTCACTCCTGTAGTTGATGGGTATGCTGGAGAAGTGCTAAGTGTTAATGCTAATAATATTTATTGTCAATAGCTAAATTTGCTAACATGATGCTGACTGCAACTGACAACTGGTTTCTCTGCAGTGTTCACCTGTTCCCAGTGAAGTCCTTGTATAACCTGGATGAAGATGAGAGTCAGGGAACAATTGTTATCAACCTATTGCCACTGCTGTCACAGAACTGGCTTGGCAAGAGTGTTGGTGAAATGGCAACTAGGAACCAGGGTAAAAAGTAAGTGATGCCTTCCTTTTAAAATCATTTCACTGTCCAATAAATTGCAGTGATGTTCTTTCCTCTTAGGGCCATGCACTATAAATTCTGGTCACAGTTCTGCCTCCCTAAGTGCCTATCAAATGACTAGACAGAAAAGTTAGGCAGGAGCCTGTATTCTTGTCCATTTCTTGCAAATGAAGATGTCTGGAGCTCTGTGGTGTGGGAGGGGCAGGATGATATAGTGGTTTGCGTGCTAGCCTGCCACAGACTCCCTGTGCTATGTTTGACAAGTTGCTTAGTCTCCCTTTGCCTCAGTTCCCCATTTGTACAATGGGGAAAATAGCATTTCCCTGCCTCCTGGAGATGTTGTAATAATAAATATATCAAAGATTATGATACTGTAGAAATGGGGTTGATATTAAGTACCATAGATAGATTTAGTTTAGAGAAAAGCTGGAGGAAGTGTGATTGACGTATATAATTGAGTGCTCCTTTTTTATTCCTTCTCCTTACACAAGAACAAGACATCCACTGAAACAGAAAGGTAGCAAAGTTAATACTCTAAAAGGAATTAATTTTTACCAACATATATTCAGCATTGGAACTTACTGCCACAAGAGCTCATTGAGGCCAGAAACTTTTTGGGTTCAAAAGAGAATTTGACATTTTGACATGAATGACAAGAAAATCCAGAGTTAGTGTGAAAAACACTTTTAGGAGGTACATGAGCCCTCCTCCCTCAGGGCAAAAGCAACCAGTTACTGAGGGAATTGGGAGGAAATTTCTCCTTCACAATTGCTCACTTCACAGCTTCTCACACCTTCTTCTGACTCATTTGGTATTGCCCAGACACTGGATTAAATGGACCCTGGTCTGGTCTAATCTGATCGGTTCAAGTACAGCTTCTTTTCTACCTGTGGAACTTTACCCTAATCATTTGAGATCAAGGACTTTACTCTTTAGAAGCAAAACTGAGGGAGAAAAGTTAACCATGGTGCTTTTCTTCCCTGCAGACTGGCAGGGGCAGAATATTACAAATGGGCAGTGGCTTCAGAGGGACAGGAAATATTTTTCTTTCTTGAGGTTCCCCTGCTGAGTAGTAGAGTGCAGAAAACAGCCTATCTCTTCTTTTCCCAGGATAGTGTCTCCAGAGTGTCTGTGTCCCTCTTTCCGATTGCTGAGGCTTTACACGACAGAACAACACAATGGGAGCATGGAGGAGATCGATGCCTTGCTAGGTATAGGGAATAGCCATTGAGCTGTACCTGTCTGAGCCCTTCTCCCTGCCCTAGTTCTGCCAACAATCTCTGCAGTCATGGCAGGGTCTCCAGGACTGGTACAGGAGAGATTGAGGTGTTGTGTTACCCGCACCCCTCCGGACATGGTGGGCTGCTCTCTGACCTGAGGGAGGTGGCTGGCTGGGCTCGGTTTCCTCTGGTGGGAGGTTGAGTTCAAAAGTGCTCAGTGTGGTGGTTGGTACAGTGCATGCAATGGGAATAAAGCATTCTCCACACAAAGGGAAGCCATGTGAGTGAGAGTGCCAGAGATGGATGTCATGGTAACTGAGCCCGGCAAGCAGAGTTCAAGTAGCCCTGTTCCTGCTCTGTTACAGGCTGTCCCCTATACCTGACTGACTTGGAGATAGAAGGGAAGCTGGGCTCCTTAGCCAAGCAGGAAAGGGAATTCCTGTGCTCGCTCTTGTTCAATGCCCTCAATTGGTTCCGTGAGGTGAGTGGAACTGCAGAAAGAGGCTAGGCCTTCCACTGCTCACTTCATATCTTACTGTGCTACAGAATTTTGTATTGTAATCACCTTCTAACAGGCTTGTAACATGTCACCTGTGCAATGGGGGAGTTGGCAGGTCCAGGCCCCCATGGACCTGTCTTGCCCCTCAAATGCAGGGGAGGGCAGTTGGGTGGGCACAGATCCCTTCATCTCTTCCCTGCTCGCCCCCCAGTTGGATTGGGCACAGACCCCCATGTCCCTAGGCACTCTCTTTCAGATTTCAGGGATTCTGTAGTGAAGACCAGCTGTAAGTGGCTTCACAGGGAGTGCTGTTTACAATTCATGTCCCTTCCTGGTGGATGGCTTCCTGGCTGTCACTTGTCTCAGTCTTTGGGATAGACAAACGCATCATGTGTTAATTCCTCTCCCCTAATTAATATGTTCACCAGTCCCTCTTTGTAAACATGTCTAAAAGGATGTCCAGTAGCTGCTTCTGTGTAGCAATTATGAGAGAGACATGGGCATTGCTGCTCTGATAGTTTTTTTCTGATGGAATTCTGAAGAGATGGGTTTTTCTGTGCAGCCGGGATTCAGAGATATAAACTGCCTGTGTGAATGGTGTCACCCAGATGTTCGGGACAAGTAGATGTTAGTCAGGCAGGAGAAATTAATTACTGAATAGTGCCCCTTTTGTTGCTAATGAGTATGATTTGTATCTATAGGTCGTGAATGCCTTCTGTAAGCAACAGGACCTTGAGATGAAAGGGAAAGTTTTGACTCGATTACAGAACATCACCGAGCTACAGAACATGCTAGGAAAGTGCTTAGCAGGTGAGCTATGCAGAATACAGGATCCAGAGTCTAAGTGAGAATTTGCCCTTGGAAGGGGACCACTCTGCATGGCTAAATGCCTTGTATAGTTATTCTCTGAATTACGTCTTCATTTGAACTTCTCCTACACTATTCCCAACAGCCATCAGCAAATGTTGATGGAATCTGGTAGAAAGTGACAGACACTCTAGTAAGCTAATTAATAGCCGTATCATGAAGAGACAATGTCTCACCAGAGTAGATCTGGTTGTAACAAATGTGCATTATAAGTAGGACCCTACCAAATTCATGGTCCATTTTGGTCAATTTCACAGTCATAGGATTTTTAAAATTGTAAATGTCATGATTTCAGCTATTTAAATCTGAAATTTCACAGTGTTGTAATTGTAGGGGTCCTAACCCAAAAAAGACTTGGGCTGGGGTGTGTGTCACAAGGTTTTTGTAGTGGAAGTTGCGGTACTGCTACACTGACTTCTGTGCTGCTGCTGGTGGCGGCTCTGCCTTCAGAGCTGGGCAGCTGGAGCGCGGTGGCTGCTGACCGGGAGTCCAGCTCTGAAGGCAGAGCCGCCACCAACAGCAGCAGCACAGAAGTAAGGATGACATGGTATGGTATTGCCACCCTTACTTCTAGGAGGCTGCTTGCAGAGCTGGGTCCTCAGTCAGCAGCCACCACTCTCTGGCTGTCCAGCTCTGAATGCAGCAGCCTAGAAGTAAGGGTGACAATACCATCCCATGTCTGCCTTCAGAGCTGGTATGGTATGGTATTGCTACCCTTACTTCTGTGCTGCTGCTGGCAGGGCGCTGCCTTCAGAGCTGGGTGCCAGACCAATAGCCACTGCTTTCCAGCCTCCCAGCTCTGAAGGCTGTGCAGAAGTAAAGATGGCAATACTGTGACTCCCCCCACCCCCCAAAATAACCTTGCGACTCCCCTGCATCTCCCTTTTGGGTCAGGACCCCCAATTTGAGAAATGCTAGTCTCCCCTGTGAAATCTGTATAATAGGGGGTAAAAACACATGAAAGACTATATTTCATGGTCCGTGATGTGTTTTTAATGGCCGTGAATTTGGTAGGGCCCTAATTATAAGCCCCATTTTTAAATCTTTGGATAAACTGAGGTCTGGAAGTAGTAAGCAAGCTCTAGCCCTTTAAACTGCTGCAGCAACATAAAGAGGGCAGCAATGGCCCCAGGGGAATACCCTGAAATAAGAGTAAAAAGAAAAGAAGTACTTGTGGCACCTTAGAGACTAACCAATTTATTTGAGCATAAGCTTTCGTGAGCTACAGCTCACTTCATCGGATGCATCCGATGAAGTGAGCTGTAGCTCACGAAAGCTTATGCTCAAATAAATTGGTTAGTCTCTAAGGTGCCACAAGTACTCCTTTTCTTTTTGTGAATACAGACTAACACGGCTGTTACTCTGAAACCTGAAGTAAGAGTGTTTGTTCCCTGGCTGGCCTAGAGTTGCAGGAATGGTTCTGTGCTGGCCTCCCTATCAGCCCCCAGTGTAAGGGCATACAGGAGGTGAGGCCAGAGAGCACTGGGTCCTGGTCATTCTTATTTGGCACATGGCAGAAAGAGAGCCATTTCCCCCAGGACATAAGTTAGAGCAACCTTGATGGTGCTCTACCTTCCAGACACTATGGAGGGATCAAAGGTAACTTAAGGCATTAAGCATAGGAGTAGAGGAGGAGGTGACCAGGATCAGTGGGGGCATTTCCCATGGAAGTCTAGCTTGCTCATATTTTATTGTTTATGTGAAGAACTGAACTCACTGACTTACTGTCTTCTGACTCTTTCAGCAAGCC
Organism: Lepidochelys olivacea; assembly: GCF_965140295.1. Classification (NCBI taxonomy): domain Eukaryota; kingdom Metazoa; phylum Chordata; order Testudines; family Cheloniidae; genus Lepidochelys; species Lepidochelys olivacea. The sequence goes on from NC_140417.1 coordinate 52,339,638, forward strand.
CTGGCTATGTACTTCCCCCAGCTATTTTTGACTGTGAAGCCCTGGAAGCAGCACCAACTGTCAATGCTGTTGGTCTAGTTAAAAAGAAGAAAACAGGTAGAGAAAATTCCTCAAAATACTTATGCACACAGTTTGCAGTCAAGGATTCAGCGGAATTGCACAGCTGTAGCCACATTAGTGCAACCTTAGAAACAGAGATCAGATCCAGGGTCTGTACAGCCCAGTATCTGTTCTCTGACAGTGGCCAGCACCAGATGCTTCAGAGGAAGGTGCAAGAAATGCTGCAGTAGGTGGTTATGGGATAACCTGCCTCCAGGGGAAGTTTCCTCTTAATTCCCAGTAGTTAGAGGTCTGTTTAAGCCCTGGGGTTTATATCTTTCCAAAACTTATTGTATAATATTTACTAGGGCTGTAGATTAATTCCAGTTAACTCACACGATTAACTCAGAAAAATTAATTGTGATTAAAAAATGTGATTGCAATTAATCGCAGTTTTAATCTCACTGTTAAAAATAGAATACCAATTGAAATTTATTAACTATTTTTGGATGTTTTTCTTCATTTTCAAATGTATTGATTTCAATTACAATACGGAATATAAAGTGTACAGTGCTCACTTTATATTATTATTTTTATTACATATATTTGCACTGCAAAAATGATAAAAGAAATAGTATTTTTCAATTCACCTCATACAAGTATCATAATGCAATCTCTTTATCGTGAAAGTGCAACTTACAAATGTAGTTTTTTTTTATTACATAACTGCACTCAAAACCAAAACTATGTAAAACTTTAGAGTCTACAAGTCTACTCAGTCCTACTTCTTATTCAGCCAATCACTAAGAAGCCAGCAGCATTATCTCCCGTAAATGTAAACAAACTAGTTTTTCTTATTTACAATGTCATCTGAAAGTGAGAAATAATCTATTTTATTTTCTTATGGATTTGGTGATTTTCTTATGGATTTGGTTGTTGCTAGTGGGGAGAGATTTAAAGGGGGAACCTATTAATAAACAAACTTTTCTCAGTGGATTAAGAGCTGTATAGGGCATTGTTACACCTTAGCCAGAAAGCCAGTACCTCCTGGCTTGAAGACACACCTCACCAGAGCCACAGTAGTGGTTTCAGTAGCACACCTTAGGCACATTCCCCTGTGCGAGATTTGTAAAGCAGCAACTTGGAGTTCCACGCACACCTTTATCTTTGCACATCCAGTTTGTGAGAGTGGTGCTGCAGTCTGTATCTAACTAGAACTCCTCACCCGCCTTCCTCCTGATGGAGCACTGCTTGCCAATCTCCCATAAATGGGAATGCACAGAGGCCTTTGAAGTCACCTCTGTGCATTCAGAGTACCTACCTAACTGCCTCTCTACCTCAGAGTTCTATACAACATTAGGACTCTGGTCTAAGGAGAAAGAACTAAAGCCATTGGAGAGATCCGCTCCCTGATACAGAGTAGGTGATGACATCATCTTCACGCAAGAATACTCATGAACTCCCTAATGGACAAAGCTTTTTAGTGAATTTCTGTAGCTCGACATTAGGGGGTGCCATATCCCACACGTGTAAATGTAGAGGCAACTCTTGAAGAAGACGTTACTGCTAGGTAGCCTCTCTTTATAATTCTGGATCTTCTTGTTACCCAGAGAAATGTTTCATCTTATCCACACTGACATCCTCGAACAAGGAATATGTGCCTCTGTGTGCCTGGGGTAGTCCTTACTGAAAATGCCAAGTTCAGGGAAGACTGCAAAAGGAAGAGCAGACACTCCCAAAGTGGTGGTTAATACTGAAGTCAAAATCACCAACAGTCATAAACTGTGCTTCTGATCCCCCCCACTGGTTGTTGAGAAGCAAAAAATAGAAATCACACTACTGCCTTTATTGCATTCCAGTTCTCTGGCCCTCAGTCAGCACCTAGGTCCAGTACAGCGAGAAGTTATTTAAAAACTCTGCTCACATATACAAAATGTTCTTCTGACACCAAAGGGCTAGCCATGTTACCAGGTCAATATTAGTTTGGATCTTACCCAAAATACCATGTTGCTAACCAATCCTTTGGTGTCTAAAACTAAAGATTATTATAAAGAAAAAAAGAAAGAACAAGAAGAGAGTTGTTAAATGGTGAAGTGGTCAGATATATGGACTTTGAAGTCTCAGTATGTATCAGGTTCTTAGCAGTATTGGTGAGTTTGCTGGCTTGAAAGTCCCTCTGGAACACATCCACAGCTTGGATGGGTCATTCAGTCCTTTGTTGAGAGCTTGAGTTTTTAGAAAAGTTACTCCAAAGGTTAAAAGCAGGAATGAAGACAAAAAGGAGATGATGCAGCTGCCTTTTTATATCCTTTATCATGCGGCTTGTACTTCCTGTGTCCCAAACACAAGCTTCACAGCACATGGCATTGAAAAGCCTTAGAGTTCTGCCCATAGGCATGCCCCTACATGACTTGCTGACTCCTAAAGTGTAGCCCCTGGCTTTTTCAATGGGTTCATTATATAGCTGAAGACCCTTGATGGGCCATCAAACAGGTTAAGTCGTGATGCCAACCTGTCTGGGGGTGTCACCCAGAAACACAGCATAAGCTTTGAAACACAGATATATCATACATATCTATAACTGGTTTAGTGATCATAAATGGTCACACTGGTTTAGTGATTATAAATGGTTTAGTGATCAATGGCTCCATATCTAGTTGGCAGCCGGTATCAAGTGGAGTACCCCAAGGGTCGGTCCTGGGGCCGGTTTTGTTCAATATCTTCATAAATGATCTGGAGGATGGTGTGGATTGCACTCTCAGCAAATTTGCGGATGATACTAAACTGGGAGGAGTGGTAGATACGCTGGAGGGGAGGGATAGGATACATAAAGACCTAGACAAATTGGAGGATTGGGCCAAAAGAAATCTGATGAGGTTCAATAAGGATAAGTGCAGGGTCCTGCACTTAGGACGGAAGATCCCAATGCACCGCTACAGACTAGGGACCGAATGGCTAGGCAGCAGTTCTGCGGAAAAGGACCTAGGGGTGACAGTGGACGAGAAGCTAGATATGAGTCAGCAGTGTGCCCTTGTTGCCAAGAAGGCCAATGGCATTTTGGGCTGTATAAGTAGGGGCATAGCCAGCAGATCGAGGGACGTGATCGTTCCCCTCTATTCGACATTGGTGAGGCCTCATCTGGAGTACTGTGTCCAGTTTTGGGCCCCACACTTCAAGAAAGATGTGGATAAATTGGAGAGAGTCCAGCGAAGGGCAACAAAAATGATTAGGGGACTGGAACACATGAGTTATGAGGAGAGGCTGAGGGAGCTGGGATTGTTTAGCCTGCAGAAGAGAAGAATGAGGGGGGATTTGATAGCTGCTTTCAACTACCTGAAAGGGGGTTCCAAAGAGGATGGCTCTAGACTGTTCTCAATGGTAGCAGATGACAGAACGAGGAGTAATGGTTTCAAGTTGCAGTGGGGAAGGTTTAGATTGGATATTAGGAAAAACTTTTTCACTAAGAGGGTGGTGAAACACTGGAATGCGTTACCTAGGGAGGTGGTAGAATCTCCTTCCTTAGAGGTTTTTAAAGTCAGGCTTGACAAAGCCCTGGCTGGGATGATTTAACTGGGAATTGGTCCTGCTTTGAGCAGGGGGTTGGACTAGATGACCTTCTGGGGTCCCTTCCAACCCTGATATTCTATGATTCTATGAACTCACAATATAAAAAGAAAAGGAGTACTTGTGGCACCTTAGAGACTAACAAAATTGTCAAATAAATTATGCTCAAATAAATTTGTTAGTCTCTAAGGTGCCACAAGTACTCCTTTTCTTTTTGCTAATACAGACTAACACGGCTGCTACTCTGAAACCTGTCACAATATAAAGGTGATACAAATATATAAACAAGATCATTATATTTGGCAAATCATAACATTTTCACAGATACCGTACGTGGCATATCTGTCGGATTCCTTGCAATTTTATAATATTGGTATCAACAATATCATAAAGTGTCTCCCATATTCCATACAGCATCACAGAGTCCACATCAAACATTATGTGAAAAACTATTTTCTTTTGTTAGTTTTCAATTTGCTCCTTTTTGATTTCACTGAATGTCCCCTTCTTTTTGTGGTAAGAAACAGGGAGAATAGAAGCTTTCCATCTAACCTCTCTAGACCATTGTGATGGGATCCCTTGGGTACAACATGAAATTGTGGGACTGCTGTGCTCCCCTTACTCTCCAGCCTGGGTTTTCTCTCACAATGGTTTGCCAGTGACAAACAGCAAATCCTTCCAGGCGCTGTTATCTTGCACGAATGTTCTCCAAGGTACTCATGAACTATACACAGGGAAACACCAGCAAATATTCCCAGCCTTACACCCCAGGAATGTACCATCTTACACTCCTCAAGACCTTTTCTTGAACAGTACAAGCTCATTAATTAGTTCGCCACTTCGTCAAAGGATAGTGGACATGCACCAGCCTTTGTAACCTGAGCAGGTTCCCCAGGCACTTTAGACAAACCCACTGGTAAGAATAAAACATTAAAATAAATTTATTAACTACAGAAAGAGAGCTTTTAAGTGATGGGCATAAAGGTCAGAGATATTTACCTATGAAAATAAAAAGTAAACACGCATTCTAAATCCTAAACTTATAGACTAAGCAAGATTTGAATCAAACAGCTTTTCTAACCTGACTGGATGTTGGAGGCAGGTTACAGTTCTTAATACACAGGCTGAATTTCCTTCTCTGCTTGGGACAGTCTCCTCAGTTCAAAGTCTTTGTCTTCCTGGCATTCTTATTGCCTTCAGTGTAGGTGGGGCAGGAGAGAGGTGGAATCATGGTGCCATGCCACTGTCCCTTATTTTATACTCTCAATTCATGTCCCAGACATGTCCTGGTTGGCCTTGCTGAGTCACAGAGTTGAGCAATCTCCCATTGTGTGGTGCTTATGCAACTGAGTCATAGAGTTGAGCAATTCTTATTGTGTGATGCTTACACAACTGTCTTTTACAGAATTGTAAATACCTTGTTTACAATTCCCCTATTGATCAATGGTCATTTAACGCCCGCCTGGGTATGGGTTACCACCCTTTAGTCACTGGAGAGCTAGCAGTGGGCATTTCCCAAACTCACAACATAGTTTAATACCAACCATATAGCAAATCTTATACACACTAACAATATACATATTTTGACAGAACAGTGGTTTTCAGCAGATCATGAGCTTTCATATGACGACTTGCAAGGCACACTTTGTTTGAAATATCACAACCATATACCAATCATGAATATGGGGGTTACAGGATGCTACTTTGAGGTATAGCATGTCACAACCATGCATTATTGTATGAACTTATTATTATTATTTGTATTACCATAGCACGTAGGAGCTCTAGTCATGGACCAGGACTCCATTGTGCTAGGCACTGTAAAAACATAAAATACTTTTATCTTGACCTCTCTAAGGTGACAGTCCCAATCTTTTCAGTTTCTGTGCAGATGAGAATTTTACTAAGCTTCTAATTATTCTCATCACCTTTCTCTGAACGCTTTCTCCTTCTGCAGATAGGGTGACTAGTCCTGAACCCAGTATTCTAGGTGAGGGCATTTCTATTGATTTATAGCACTGCATTATAATATATGTAGATAATAGTAAAAACATGGGGCCCAATTAAGTAAACTAGTTTAAGAAAAAAAGAAAAAGAAAAAAGAGTGTTTGGGGAAGGGACCCCAAATGTCCTGGGCCCTGCAATTTCAGGCTGTGACCCTGGCTATCTCCAATATAGTCTTTATGTTGTGCTTTGTCAGCTGCATTCCTAAATCTGACTAGATTACAGCATGAGCATTCCCCTATCAGTAGCCTGGCTGACCTCTCGCAGAGGCTCAGGTTTGGCATGGGCTATGTTTGTAAAACTGTTTCTCTTCTAGGAGGAAAAAAACAAAAATCTGAAGGCAGCAAAGACTCCTCCGCAGACCACTCACAAATGGAGGAGAATCCTGAGGGAAATCAGTCCGAAGCTGAGACCACCCAGCTAGAGAAGGTACTATTGGTAAAAGGGGCTTGTGGGGGATAAGAAAGGGGTGAGTAAAACAGAAAGCGAGGAGAGGGACTCTTAACAGTGATAGAAATCTCAGTTCAAGAGCTCAGTGCTGCTTTCTGACATGATCCTCACATCTGAGCTTGGAAAGTCGGTTCTTGTTTGAGTGTCCTCTGCATATTTCTGGTCTTGTGATGCACTGACCAGTGTAGCTGAGACAGTGGAACTTTCTGGTAGTGTTTGAGCAGATTCTAAAGGTGTGGCTATCGAAGGTTGCATGGCTGTTGCCACCTAAATTCCTTCCAACCACAGCAGCAAAAGAACGTGAACCTCTTTGGATTTCTAATGTACTCAATGCTTTTTTTACCTCTGTCTTCATGAACAAGGTCAGCTTCCAGACTACTGTACTAGGCTGCACAGCATGGGGAGGAGGTGACCAGCCCTCTGTGGAGAAAGAAATGGTTCAGGACTATTTAGAAAAGCTGGACAAGCACAAGTCCATGGGGCCAGATGTACTGCATACGAGGGAGGTCCTGGATGACTGGAAAAAGGCTAATGTAGTGCCCATCTTTAAAAAAGGGAAGAAGGAGAATCTGGGGAACTACAGGCCAGTCAGCCTCACCTCAGTCCCTGGAAAAATCATGGAGCACATCCTCAAGGAATCAATTCTGAAGCACTTAGAGGAGAGGAAAGTGATCAGGAACAGTCAGCATGATTCATCAAGGGCAAGTCATGCCAGACTAACCTAATCAACTTCTATAACAAGATAACTGGCTCTTTGGATGAGGGGAAAGCAGTGGACGTGTTATTCCTTGACTTTAGCAAAGCTTTTGATATGGTCTCCCACAGTATTCTTGCCAGCAAGTTAAAGAAGTATGGGCTGGATGAATGGACGAAAAGGTGGATAGAAAGCTGGCTAGATTGTCGGGCTCAACGGGTAGTGATCAATGACTCCATGTCTAGTTGGCAGCCGGTATCAAGCGGAGTGCCCAAAGGGTCAGTCTTGGGGCTGGTTTTGTTCAATATCTTCATAAATGATCTGGAGGATGGCGTGTACTGCACCCTCAGCAAGTTTGCAAATGACACTAAACTGGGAGGAGTGGTAGATACGCTGGAGGGTAGGGATAGGATATGGAGGGCCCTAGACAAATTAGAGGATTGAGCCAAAAAGAAATCTGATGAGGTTCAACAAGGACAAGTGCAGAGTCCCGCACTTAGGACAGAAGAATCCCATGCACTGCTACAGACTAGGGATTGAGTGGCTAGGCAGCAGTTGGGCAGAAAAGGACTGATGGGTTACAGTGGATGAGAAGCTGGATATGAGTCAACAGCGTGCCCTTGTTGCCAAGAAGGCTAACGGCATTTTGGGCTGTATAAGTAGGAGCATTACCAGCAGATCAAGGGACATGATCATTCCCCTCTATTCGGCATTGGTGAGGCCTCATTTGGAGTACTGTGTCCAGTTTTGGGCCCCACACTACAAGAAGGATGTGGAAAAATTGGAAAGAGTCTAGCGGAGGGCAACAAAAATGATTAGGGGTCTGGAGCACATGATTTATGAGGAGAGGCTGAGGGAACTGGGATTATTTAGTCTGTGGAAGAGAAGAATGAGGGGGGATTTGATAGCTGCTTTCAACTACCTGAAAGGGGGTTCCAAAGAGGATGGCTCTAGACTGTTCTCAGTGGTGGCAGATGACAGAACAAGGAGTAATGGTCTCAAATTGCAGTTTGGGAGGTTTAGGTTGGATATTAGGAAAAACTTTTTCCCTAGGAGGGTGGTGAAGCACTGGAATGGGTTACCTAGGGAGGTGGTGGAATCTTCTTCCTTAGAGGTTTTTAAGGTCAGGCTTGACAAAGCCCTGGCTGGTATGATTTAGTTGGGGAATGGTCCTGCTTTGAGCAGGGGTTTGGACTAGGTGACCTCCTGAGGTCCCTTCCAACCCTGATATTCTATGATTCTAAGATCCTTAGCTAGATAAGTGCCTTTTTACCTTTTAGACTAGTTATTGTTAAGATCAGATCTCTTTGATTAATGAAAGAGAGTGTCTGGCCTCAAATTCGGATGCCTCAGGTTCTGGTGGAAGATATTCCAGCATTGAAGAGTGAAATTTTCTTGTTTGATACATAGGATGTCCAGTAGTGTTCATTCGAGTCTGACACTGATACCTAAGACCTGATCATTTCCTAAACAGTCTTCCTGCTCTTTCACATCACTTGTCACACAATATCGTCTTTCATCGAGTGCACTGTGAGTTTTGCTCTTACCATAGATTCATGGAATCTGGAGATGTCAAAACTCTCTTAGATCATCTTTTCAACCTTCCTGGGGTGAAGGTAGTATTGGTCTCTTTAGCAAATTTTCTAGTGCTTTATTCAGTCCAAAGTGGTGATGCTTTCACCACTTCCTTAGGAGACAATTCCACGCCTTGACTACCAAGAAGGCTTTCCTGTTGCTCAACCTGGGAAAAAAAATGTGGAAGACGGAATGTGGGAGAAGTTGTCTTTATTGAGCTGGGATAGTTTAGGGGGAGCAGAGGGGAGTTGGTTTGTGTTGGAGAAAATCATGCACTCAAGGGAAACCCCTTGGCTGTTTTCACACGTACCAAATAATGTAGAGTCCTGTATTGTAGGACCAAAATTTTTTACATGCAGTATTCTTTACCAGAGCACAGATGTGACCATTGGCTTTATTCTGTTATTAACATTGCCATTTTCATTTCAGGACACCACTGAAAAAAAGTCAGGGATCCCTTTGGTGCAGCTGCAGAGTTACCGTGCATTCTTCCGAGAGCTAGACCTTGAGGTGTTCACCATCCTGCACTGTGGGCTGCTGACCAAGTCTATTTTGGACTCGGAGATGCACACAGAGGTAAGTGTAACAGAGTAAACTTGTACCAAGAGGGGCCAGAAGGCTGCTGCAGAGCTGTAACTGGTTCATTCTCACCGAGGGTTTGGAAGACTTAGCCTCCTCTGCTTAACTAAAATGGAGAAAATCCAATCTCATCATGGCCCATAACCCAACTGCAGAAAGTCAGTATGCTGCTTCGGGGAAGGTATCCACATCCACACAGGAAAAGACAGGTGCCTTAGAAGGTCCTAGGACAGATAGTAACACTATAGCTGTGGCAAATAGATGTTACTTTTGCACCTCCAGCTGGTGCTCCATCTTGAGGCTCTTTCAGCTTTGATCAGTCTCAGGCTTTGATCTCTCTTACTAACCACATGGGACGTGTTAAACCCTTTGGAGCTAATGGGGATTGCAAGTCACAAACCACATGTTTTAGTGATGGCACATCACTGATGTCACATCCAAACCATTCTCAGCTACTGTCAGAACATCATGTTCACTCCAGTCACTTTCCCAACCAGACAGGACACACACAGACAGGGCACATGAGAAGAAAAAGAGAGAAGACTCTTTCCTTGGGCAGGCAAAGTATCATGTCCATGAAAGGGCAGATGGGAAAGACAGGACTGGAGGTGCATTCCCACTGCTGCATGGAGTTTTGCCCCTCATCTGCAGTGCAGTAACCAACATCAGATGAGTAGGCAGAACCAAGTCCTGGACCAGTTAGGGTATTATGGTAATACCTGAGAAACCAGGACCTTGAGGTTTGATAGGCCCAACACCCATAACTTGGATTGAAAAATAAAAGAAGGCATAGAAAAGGACATACACAAAAACTGACCAGAGTAAAGACAAACAGAGTTGATTTTGTGTCACTGGGATTTATATTTCTCAGTCCATGGAAAAGTCCGAGGCTGTTCACAGCCATCCTTCCACAGTTTTCCATTAGCTCTTCTAAAGCAAACCATCTTAGCTGAAAAATGAGGGAATTGACAGGAGTCTCAAAACAAAGTTCAGACAAGAGCCCAGCATGCATTGGGTAGTCCTGTAGCATGAGTTTGATTAAATTACTTCCAGGTCTTTCCAAACAGATTCAGGGTAAGAATTCATAGGCCTTAAACTTCTTAGACTGTCTCTTGGAGATATGCCAGGTCAGTTGGTCCTGTTCAGTTGGTCCTATATACACACAGCATATAGCTGCCACAGCTGTCCAATGTGTAATGGGGAATTTTGGGGATCAGTGTTACCCTAAATTACCAAGTTTAGGTAATCCATCCTATGTATAACCCAAGATCCTGTGTGCCTACTTTTGAGGATGGTTAATGGAGATGAACATACTGAACTATTTTCTTCCTTGAAATTTTAGGCCAGAGAAATTGTACAGTTAGGGCCAGCAGAGCTTGTGTTCCTTCTGGATGATCTTTGCCAAAAGCTGGAGCACATACTGATGCCACCCGCTGCAAAGAGAGCCCCTTTCTTAAAGGTATGTACAAAAGGGAGAGGTGGGGCAAAGTGTTTACTAGCTAGAGGCACGGAGAGTGAAATTCACCCTCAGGTAGACAGCCTGAAGAAGGCATCTGTGCTAGATTGAAGCTGGGGATACCAGTGGTGCATTGGCCTTATGTATGCTCTCTACACAGGGCTGAATTGGAAAGAGCTTCCCATATACTTAGGCTTATTACAGTAGTGCCTAGGAAATGGCTAAGGTCAGAGCCAATTGTACTGGGCAGTGTACAAACAGAGCAGTAGACAGTCCCTGCCCCAAAAGCTTACAATCTAAATAGCAAGACTGATACAGGGTAGGGAAAAGGGATAGAACCTGCCAGCAGTGTGAGCCGAGGGCTGGGCAGCAAAGGGCATTAGAGTGCTGCCGTTTTTAATTGTTTTTTGTTTTTAATGTTGTGGTTTAAGTTTTGTTAGCAGGGGATTTGCTAAACAGAAAGACACAGGAGTGGAGAGAGGACATAGATGGGAAGGGGTGCAGAAGAAGAGGGAGGGGAGGAAAGGATGAAGGGCAGCTGGAGTGAACCTGAGGTGACTAGACTGTGAGGGACGGGGTGAAAAGGACTTGGAGCATCATTCATGGCAGTGTCCCTAGGTCCCTGCCTCAGAACCTGCTGAGGCTGCTTCTGTGTCTGCCCTGCTGGCTACAAAGTTGCTCTGGTGTGGGGAGCTGGCTTTTCCCTGGAATGTGCCTGCTGCTCCAGCCCACCTGCCTGGGGGTGCCATTCATCAGGATGTGCTGAGCTATGTTACTTAGAAGGGTTAGTGACACCCCAAGTCGAGGCTGCCTGAGCATTTCCCTTTGTACATTCTCATAACTATCTCAGACTTGCATCTTTTAGGGCTGATATTTTTCAGGTCTGCCTGAGGGTGAATATTTTGTTGTTGGAAGTTTTGAGTCCAGTTGTTTTGGAGTATGACGAGATTGAAAACTACACTCCTTTTCCATTGTGCCTTTCTTCTGTTTACCAGCTGTAGCACCGTCTTTGGAGAGGCAGACTGGCCTTGTGCTGAGACTCAGGCACTGGGTTGAGACTTAGAAGAGCTAGGTTCAGTTTCCAGTCCGGCATGGGACATCATCCCTCTGTGACTTGCCTCTCCATCTGTCACATGGGGCTAATAATCCTTCCTTTCTCCCAACCTTTGTTTAGTCTGTAAGCTCTTTGGGACAGGGTCTGAGGCACTACATTTTGTACAGCGCCTAGCACAATGGGCCATAGTATCAGCTGGGGCCTCTAGACTCTACCATAGAACAAATAATAATAAGTTGTTTGCTGGAGCAGTGGCTTCTGTTTGGAGGAAAATTTCCTTTTGTAAGGAAGCAAGAAAGATTCAAGCAGGAAGTGAGTCCTCCCCATAGGTCTCTACTGGAGTCTCTTCTCCAGTAAATAGTTTCTGGAGGCATGCCAAACCAGCCTCCATCCTTCCCTATTCCAGAACTGTTTGGCAGAAGGAATCCCTGCTTCACAGAGGCTTGTATTATCGAGAAATAATAAGAAAACTTTACACTTTTGAATTCATTCTTTTGTCCCACCCCTTGGCCTTCCAGGTTGTAGACTTGTCCCCTTTCCTCCACCTTGTCACAAAGATCCCAGAGCTCTGGCCAGACAGACCATTGTCACATTCTCTTGTCGCCCATTCCCAGCCTCTGGCAAACAGAGGCTAGGGACACCATCTCTGCCCGTCTTGGCTAATAGCCATTGATAGAGCTAATTTTTTTTTTAACCCTGTTATAGTCTTGGCCTTCACAACATCCTCTGGCAGAGTTTCACAGACTGACTGTGTGTTGTGTGAAAAAATACTTCCTTTTTTTTGTTTTAAACCTGCTGCCTATTAATTTCATTTGGTGACCCCTAGTTCTTGTGTTATGAGAAGGAGTAAATAAGGAAGTGTTATGTACTTTCTCCACACCAGTCATGATTATATAGACCTCTATCATATCTCCCCTTAGTCGTCTCTTTTCCAAGCTGAAAAATCCCAGTCTTAATCTCCCCTCATACGGAAGCTGTTCCATACCCCTATTCATTTTTGTTGCCCTTTTCTGAACCTTTTCCAATTCTAATAAAAGCAACAAGGAGTCTGGTGGCACCTTAAAGACTAATGGATTTATTTGGAATTTTTTTCAATTCCAATATATCTTTTTTGAGAAGGGGGGACCACATCTGCACACAGTATTCAAGATGTGGGCATACTGTGGATTTATATAGAGGCAATATGCTATTTTCTGTCTTATTATCTGTCCCTTTCTTAATGATTTCCAACATTGTTTGCTTTTTTTACTGCCGCTACACATTAAGTGGATGTTTTCAGAGAACTTTCCCAAATGACGCCAAGATCTCTTTCTTCTGTGGTAACAGCTAATTTACACCCTATCATTTTATATGAATAGTTGGACTCCGAGCCTACAGTTCTGTTCCCACCAGGACTCTGGACAGTGGTAATCAGCAATCAGATAGCAACATTTATTTAGAACAAAAGCTTTTCAGAGAAAACATATCTTAAAAACAATAAACCCCCCCTAAATGCAATGCTTGCTTTTCCACAAGAGTTGCCAATCCCTGGCTCTGGGAAGATTAAATTCCTTTAGACTCCTCCATAGAGCCTCTCTTTCTTTGTCAGCCTGTCCCCCTAGATGGCTTCTGACAAGTCCCCTCACCTTCGTAAAAATCAACACACGCTTTAACTGTTTGTAGCCCTTTTATCTGGTAGGCTCCAGCATTGCAAAAACAAGTTTACAGCATATTGGAGGCAAGACGTAGGATCTTTGACCCTAACAGCTATACCCTGTTGTCTTTCTAGTGTATATCTGGATGTTCTTATATGGGAAGCCATTGTGTTGCCTTGCCTCCCTATTCTTTCCACAGCACAGGAAAGGAAAGTCCTATGACCCAATGACTTCCCCTATCATTATTACATCAGTAGTCATTGATTAATACATAACAATGCTTCCAGTATTCATAATTAAGGCTAAGATTTTTTCACACATATTTTTAGTAAAAGTCATGGACAGGTCACAGGCAATAAAGAAAAATTCAGGGAAGCCCATGACCGATCCATGACTTTTACTAAAAATATGCATGACAAAATTGGGAGCTGCGGGGTCACTACACGGCCCTCGGGGAGCCCTTGGTGAGAGCTGAGGGTCCCTCCGCTACCCATGGCTAGGAGCTCTGGGGGCCACTGCCACCCACAGCAGCTAGGAGCTGTGGGGGTCCCCCACCACCCATGATGGCCAGGAGCTACGGGGGTCCCTCCACCACCTGCAGAGGCTCGGAGTTCCCAGGGGCTCCGCTTCCTGTGGCAGCCAGGAACTGAGGGGGCACCCACCGCCCACAGCAGCTCAGAGCTCCAGGGCACATCCACTGCCCAGAGACCGGGAGCAGTAGGGCACCCATGCTGCTCGTGGTGGGTCAGAGCTTCAGGGGACCCTGCTGCCCACAGTGGTTCGGAGCTCCCACGGGCCCCACTGCCTGCAGTGGTAAGGAGCTGCGGGGGTGCCCCGCTGCCCGTGGTGGCTTGGAGCTCGGGAGGGTGGGGCGGGCACAGTTCCTAACCACGATGGGTAGCAGGGGGACTCTGCAGCTCCCAGGCACTGCGGGCTGAAGTCACGGAGGTCTCTGGAAGTAATGGATTCCATTACTTTCATGACCTCCGTCACAGAATCGTAGCCTTATTCATAATCTTGTTACATATCAGCTCCATTTGTGACACAGGTGTCTAAAGTTAGCTTTCTGAGTCCATGTTCACCTAGAGCTCTGATCTGAGTCTCAAAAGTGCTTAGTAACTAGCAGATCCCATTGACATGTGTTTGTTTATGTCCAACAAATGTGTAAATACCTGTCTATAATAACAAAGAAATTCCAGGAGTCGTTTTATTTCTGAAACTGCAATTTAGATGAGAAAAACTTACCAGGACTGTAACTGCAAGAAAGACAACTATAAATGAATGCTGGAATTAAAAAAAATGTATAGTGGAAATCGAGGAAACTCTCATTTCATTTTTAAACTTAAAAAATAAAATGTGCCCTAAGCACCCTTAACTCTTCCCAAGTAACCCCGCCCAAATTACCAAAACAACCTTACTTCTGCACCTCGTGCATTTTTGACACAGAGAGAGTTAGCGACATATTCATTCAAGAATTCCTACTTTTTTAAGGCCAGAAGGGGCTGTAATCATCTACTCCTGTATGTTCTTCTTTGTGCTGTGGTCCACAGGTCTGTTATAATGGTACATTGGCCTGCTTGCAACTATTTGCAGCTTGGGGACAAAACCAGACCTGTCAGTCACTCAGTGGGAATACCCCATCCCCTGAAGTTCCTTCCTGGGTTCTTTGCCTGCTGCAGTGTCTCTTAACCCTTCCAGACTACTGTACCCCTTTCAGGAATCTGATTTTGTCTTGTGTACCCCCAAGTTTCACCTGACTTAAAAACTACTTGTTTATAAAATCAGACACAAAAACATAAACGTGACACAGCACACTATTGCTAAACAGTTGCTTACTTTCTCATTTTTACCATATAATTATAAAATAAATCAATTGGAATATAAATATTGTACTTACATTTCAGTGTATATTCTATAGAGCAATATAAACAAGTCATTGTATAAAATTTTAGTTTGTACTGACTTCGCTAGTTCTTTTTACATAGCCTGTTGTAAAACCAGGCAAATATCTAGATGAGTTGATGTAGCCCCTGGAAGACCTCTGTGTGCTCCCAGGGGTACGCTTACACCTGGTTGAGAACCACTGGTCTACTGCATCACCGGCGGCTCCCCTAACCTTCCCTCTGCAGACCCTTTCAGAGGGAAATTCCAAACTTCATTTTAAAATTTTAAACTAACATGTTGTCTAATTCCCAGCCACGTCCCAGAGCTGCATTTACTCTTTGGGGAGATTGTCCCCTCAGCTCTTCTACCTTTGGAGGTATTTTCAGTGGTTCGTGCCCACAGGCTTCACTGAGAACATCCAGACGCCAAAGGAAGGATCCATGTCTCCTGCTTTCACCTTATTGAGCGGGGAACTCAGCCAGTTCTGTGGGCAGGATGCAATTTCCCTCGCAGCCCAGAATGGGCAAGGTCACCTCTGACCCTTTCCTCAAGCAGGAGAGGAGGCAGACAGGATTGGAGAGGATGGCTCTATTGGGCAAGGAGCAGCCAGGGCCAGACAGGCTCACCTCAACCCACCTCCCCAGACAGGAAAGGACACAGGCAGGGTTGGAAAAGAACTGGCTCCAGATCAGATGGCTCCCTCTCCCGCACCTTCATGGGGGAAGTGAAGACAGCAGGACAGTGCACCAGATGGAAGATCACACTGGAGTCCCTATAGCCCTCACCAGCAGCTCTGCCTCTGACTGCAGAGTTCATCCATCTCTTCCCCTCCGCTTCCCCACCGGTCATAGATAGAGGGCACTGGACACAATACGGACACTGCCAACAGCAGAGAGTGTGGTAAGAGGCTTTGGGCCCAGCTCCCTTCCCATAGTGCCACTTTTATAACAGCCCCCACCACCCAGGAGATTCCTACACCCCAGACTGGGACCTCCTGAGGAACACAGCCTCACCTGGCCCAGAGAGGGGAGTTTCAGGGCAGCCCATTCTTGAGCCTCAGACCAGCACTTTCCTTGAGGGACCCAGAAGGGCTCCAGCTGGCGAGGGGAGACAAATATGCCTGGCCTCTTTCAGGACAGGGAGATCAGTAGCCACTGGAAATATTTTCAGAGCAATCTCTGAGCCCAAGTTCATGACCCCACTGAAACAGGATTATGGGGGCAAACTCTTAAAAGGGAAATAAATGAATAATAAAATTAGTGCTCTTTTTCCTGCTCTCCTTCCTGGAATGCAGCATGGCACATAATCCTCAGCACCTGGTTGCCCGCCTCACCTTCATGGCATGCAGCAGGGCAGATCCATGTAGAAAAGACCAGTTTATAGACCTAGAATATCAGGGTTGGAAGGGACCTCAGGAGGTCATCTAGTCCAACCCCTGCTCAAAGCAGGGCCAATCCCCAGTTTTTGTCCCAGATCCCTAAATGGCCCCCTCAAGGATTGAACTCACAACCCTGGGTTTAGCAGGCCAATGCTCAAACCACTGAGCTATCCCTCCCCCAAGTGCTGATTCCTCTCTTCATGCCCCCATCCAAAGCATTCTTCCTACTCAGGGGAGGGAAGCCACATCAGAGTCACTGAATTACATAGTAAAATATATTTAAAAAACCACCAGACAAAGAGGATAGATTCTGTCAGGCAAGAGTACAGTGAGTGTGTGAAACTGCATTGCGGAGGTCTGCAGCTGCCCTAGTCAAGCTATAGCTGCACCCTGGGAAGGTGGGAGAGAGGGATGGGGATTTCCTGCCACACCTCAAAGATTGGAAAAGCATCAGTCTGTCTTCCCCAGCTGAGGGTCGCCAGGCCCTAATGTCCTGGTTATTGCTCCAAACTTCTGTTGCAGATTGACATATCTCCCCACCACCTCTCCTTCCTCCCCTGCACTGATCGCTGTGGTGTGACAAGAGAGACAGCAGCCCAAATGTGAAAGAACTGGCAAGCAGTGAGGGGCCTCTTGGCCCACCACTCATTTCTAGTCCGTTTTTTAAAGCCAGAAAGTTCTTCGGTGTGCGCCAGTCATATTTAACCTGACACAGATAAATGTGGCTATTTTCCTTGGTGTTCCTAACTGGGAGAGATGCTTACCTGAAAGAGTAGCCTCATCATTATCCAGGCTCTTCGCAGGCAGCTAAGTCCATGCAGGCATCACCTGACTCCATGAAATCTCTCAGTGGTATCAGAACAACAAAAATAAACAAATATGATCTGTCATCTGACACCCCAACTTGCCTTGCAGGCTGTCACTAGTAATGCTAACATGGGTGAACAGTACTGTAGGTATGATCCCTTGCAAGGCAAAAAACCCACAGCCTAAAGGCTTCTCTCCGGTTAGAAGAGTCATCAGAAAAGTTGACTTACCATCCTGATTCCTGCCAAAAACTATAGAAAGGAATTCACATCATAAGACAAGGCTGTGAAGCACAGCCAGAGAAAGTACCTCTTGGCAAGTAATAGCTAGACAAAGTGCAGGGTCAGTAGCTGTTCTCTCTTGCCTCGGCTATCGGTCAGTCTCTCAGTCAGTCCTGTCTGGAGTTAGGCCCTTGATTGGTGCCACTCTCTCTGTTTTAGAGCAAAAGGGCTGTCTGTCTGTCTGTCTACCTATCATCATCAACACCATCATGGCAATTACCAAAGGGACACGGCCTCCTTGCAGTTCAGGTGCCCACTCAGATTGATCTCTGGGTTGGTCCTTAAGGTGCTCTTGCCTGTATATTCAATTTATGTCCATTACTGTGATGTGGAAAAAGCTAATGTACTCAATGCTTTTTTTGCCTCTGTCTTCACGAACAAGGTCAGCTTCCAGACTACTGCATTGGGCAGCACAGCATGGGAAGGAGGTGGCTAGCCCTCTGTGAAGGAAGAAGTGGTTCGGGACTATTTAGAAAAACTGGACGTGCACAAGTCCATGGGGCCGGATGCGTTGCATCCGACAGTGCTGAAGGAATTGGCGGATATGATTGCAGAGCCATTGGCCATTATCTTTGAAAACTCATGGCGATCGGGGGAAGTCCCGGAAGATTGGAAAAAGGCTAATGTAGTGCCCATCTTTAAAAAAGGGAAGAAGGATGATCCTGGAAACTACAGGCCAGTCAGCCTCACCTCAGTCCCTGGAAAAATCATGGAGCATGTCCTCAAGGAATCAATTCTGAAGCACTTAGAGGAGAGGAAAGTGATCAGGAACAGTCAGCATGGATTCACCAAGGGCAAGTCATGCCTGACTAATCTAATTGCCTTCTATGATGAGATAACTGGTTCTGTGGATGAAGAGAAAGCAGTGGATGTGTTATTCCTCAACTTTAGCAAAGCTTTTGACACGGTCTCCCACAGTATTCTTGTCAGCAAGTTAAAGTATGGGCTGGATGGATGCACTACAATGTGGGTAGAAAGTTGGCTAGATTGTTGGGCTCAACGGGTAATGATCAATGGCTCCATGTCTAGTTGGCAGCTGGTATCAAGTAGAGTGCCCCAAGGGTCAGTCCTGGGGCCGGTTTTCTTCAATATCTTCATAAATGATCTGGAGGATGGTGTGGATTGCACCCTCAGCAAGTTATGCAGATGACACTAAACTGGGAGGAGAGGTAGAAATGCTGGAGGGTAGGATAGGATACAGAGGGCCCTAGACAAATTAGAGGATTGAGCCAAAAAGAAATCTGATGAGGTTCAACAAGGACAAGTGCAGAGTCCTGCACTTAGGACAGAAGAATCCAATGCACCGCTACAGACTAGGGACCGAACGGCTAGGCAGCAGTTCTGCAGAGAAGGACCTAGGGGTGACAGTGGACGAGAGGCTGGATATGAGTCAACAGTGTGCCCTTGTTGCCAAGAAGGCCAATGGCATTTTGGGCTGTATAAGTATGGGCATTGCCAGCAGATCGAGGGACGTGATTGTTCCCCTCTATTTGACATTGGTGAGGCCTCATCTGGAGTATTGTGTCCAGTTTTGGGCCCCACACTACAAGAAGGATGTGGATAAATTGGAGAGAGTCCAGCAAAGGGCAACAAAAATGATTAGGGGACTGGAACACATGAGTTATGAGGAGAGGCTGAGGGAACTGGGATTATTTAGTCTGCGGAAGAGAAGAATGAGGGGGGATTTGATAGCTGCTTTCAACTACCTGAGAGGTGGATCCAAAAACGATGGATCTAAACTATTCTCAGTGATAGCAGATGACAGGACAAGGAGTAATGGTCTCATGTTGCAGTGGGGGAGGTTTAGGCTGGATATTAGGAAAAACTTTTTCACTAGGAGGGTAGTGAAACACTGGAATGCGTTACCTAGGGAGGTGGTGGAATCCCCTTCCTTAGAAGTTTTTAAGGTCAGGCTTGACAAAGCCCTGGCTGGGATGATTTAGTTGGGATTGGTCCTGCTCTGGGCAGGGGGTTGGACTAGATGGCCTCCAGAGATCCTTTCCAACTCTGTTATTCTATGATTCTATGATCTTCTCCTGTCACCAAAGTTTTTGGTGCCTATGTGATTGCTGGCCATATGGCGGCATTCCCAGGTACACACACTTCGGAATTTATTGGTCTTCCATTCTAACAACAGGTCCATACCAGGAAGGCCACCAAAACTGAACCAGTGCTGAAGGAGGTGGTTGCCGGTTTCGGCTTCAAACAGCCGTGTTTCTGATCTTGTGCTGCCACTTGATATGGAGCGGCCCACAAAGACAAGAATCAAAAATGTCGATTCAATATTCAGTCTCCCTCAGAACCCACATTTCACTGCTACACAATAGAGTTAGTATAACTATGGTTCTATAGATCCACCATTTCAAAGCAATCTTGATGTCACAGCATCCTCACATAGGCTGCTGTGAAGGGCTGCAAGAGAGCTATTACACACGCCCGACCAGGCACTGCTTCCGAAAATCTCTGATCAATGGCACTGGGATGCAGCGACATCCTCGAAGACTTACATGGCAGAAGTTGGATTAGCAAAGTGGTTCCTATATCCAGAAATAGTTCATTTGTTATAAGTCAATTTGGTGGACTGGTGATCGACTTCTTTGCATCTGGAAACAGCCATTAGAGTAGGCCTCCTGATGGCTACTATATCCTTTCAGATGAATCTTTTATCAGAATCTTTTACAGGGGCCCTGTAGCCCCTCTGTGTTGTGAGCCAGGATGTGAGGTGGTGAATGACCTCTCGCATGGTCCGTGCTCTATGTCTTCCCACCTTTTCCACTGCTCCCCAGTACAATATCAAACATAGGAACAAGATGGTGGCAGTGATACCATTATTGCCTTTCTGGCTGTAGAGGCAATGGTTCTCAGGCCTGATTAACGTAGCATTGGATCTTTAGATATCTGTTTCACAGAGGAGATCTGCTATTGCAAAAACCAGTTGTCCATTCGGGGCCAGGCATATTTAAAATAAATACTTCAGTGGAGTGATTATTGCTCTCCTGGACTCCAAAGAGAAGTCGACAAAAAGAACTCATTCTGCTGGCTGGTACAAAGTCCTTAGTTTAACTAACATGCTGAATTAGTGAAACATAGCATTGAGGTCCCCCGGCAGGGCTTTATTGTGGGTGAATAAGTGTGTCCAGGCAAAAAGATCAAGTCTCTCTAGTATAATTTTCTCTGCATGTTCAAGAAAAGGCAGTTTCCTTAGGGCACCAGCCTTACTCCAACCCTGCAAGATCATAGAGCATGACCCTGGAACCTCATTCTGCTCCTTCCAGCACTACCCAGATTGAACCCCTGCAGAAAGTGTCATTATACTTCTTATCCATTAGAGTAGGACTCCTATTTCCAATCAGATGAATGTTTTATTTGCAGCTGGGAGCTTTCCTTAATGACACCCAGTAGTGTACATCCAATTCCGACATATAATTCTGACAGCTGTCATAACATTCATTCCCCTAGTAAATTCAAGAAATAGTCCTCCTTTGGTTAAGGCCAAAATCCAGGCCTTAGGAGCACTGAAAATCCCATGGTAGAGTAGTGATATCTCCTGTATTGAGAGCTGCTGGGCGGCCACATGGCTGTTAATATATAAGTTCACCAAGTTCTGCATATTTGTCATCCAGTCTTAGCCAATGCCTCAGCGAAAGTCTTTTCCAAGGCCTATTGCCCAAGGGCAGATGGAGGAGATATTTATATAGAGCCAGCAGAATGGTGCAGCGGAAGTGTGCTGGCCCCATAACCCAGAGGTCGATGGATTGAAACTATCCTCTGCTAGGGATGGGCCTGTTTATTTAGGGGGCTGGGGCACATGACTTATGAGGAGAGGTTGAGGGAACTGGGCTTCTTTTGTCTGCAGAAGGAAAGAGTGAGGGGGGATTTGATAGCAGCCTTCAACTACCTGAAGGGGGGTTCCAGAGAGGATGGAGCTAGGCTGGTCTCAGTGGTGGCAGATAACAGAACAAGGAGCAATGGTCTCAAGTTACAGTGGAGGAGGTCTAGGTTGGCTATTAGGAAACACTATTTCACTAGGAGGGTGGTGAAGCACTGGAATGGGTTACCTAGGGAAGTGGTGGAATCTCTATCCTTAGAGGTTTTTAAGGGTGGCTTGACAAAGCCCTGGCTGGGATGATTTAGTTGGGGATTGGTCCTGCTTTGATCAGGGGCTTGGACTAGATGACCTCCTGAGGTCTCTTCCAACCCTAATCTTCTATGATTCCTTGATATATCATGTACATTGTTTTGGGTGTCCTCATTTAAAGGATGATCCTGCTTCTTAATCTGGAGGCACACTGCTATGAGAATCCCATCGTAATGGATCTGTGGATCTTAAAACAAAGGAGAAGAAGAAAATGCATCCATGCTTACCTGAAAATTTCCTTTCTTTGAGTAGTAAGGTCCACAGACCCAGTCCCTCCTGGAAACAAATGGATCACCCAGAATAGAGATGGAAATTGGCATCCAAGGATTTGCATTTGTTGTTGTTAGGTGAATTTTTTTTTATACAATGCTTTTTGAGGAAAAAAACTATCTAAAGATAGTTTTAATTAAGATACATTATAGCTCAAAGATATCTGATCATGGAATAGGGATTATAAATTCTAATTCTACAGTATGAGACAATATAGTCAAGTAATATTTAAGAAAAGTTTTGTAAATGAGTTCCAATAATTCATGGATTAGGGACCTAATTTTATGGGATTCCAGGGGCTTCTGAATTGATTATTTAGGTTAATCTTTCTATCTACCCAATGGGACTCAGTGCTCAGGCTAGAAGATACCATCAGAGATATTTGGTTTTGCTGCTCTCAAACTGTGGATTTGTGTCTCCAGAGATGACATGTTTGTTAACAGCAGAAATGTTTTAAAATAAATAAATAAATAATGTCTAGAGGTAATAACAGACCTCAACCCTATTGTCCCTCTGCAAATTTGTGTACACAGAGTCAATCCCTTACCTCTCCCTAAAAGTGCAAAGTTTCAAAAAGTTCAATGAACAGAAGGTTGTTGGGGTCAGAATAGATCTGGACAAGGAGAAGAAGTCTGGAGATAAATGTGAGAAGGGAGGGACAGGCAGTAGAAACAAAAGTGAAACTGTTTGAGCAGCATATTCCAGAAGTCTTGATGTCTTTCTGATTGTAGCCTTTATTGATTTGAGATCTACCATACCACTCTCTCACTAGAAGGGAAAACCTGTAATGACAGCAGGCCGGAAAAGAGACCCAGTTTGGGAATATTTTAATGAAGTTCCTCTACCTGTGGGTAAGACAGGCATGCGTGCAAAATGCAAACAGTGCAACAAAGAAATGCAAGGCCTGGTAGCTAGAATGAAACAACATCATGAGAAGTGTTCCTTCTCAGGAGAAAGCTGTGTTGAAGATGATGAAAGGATTATTTCTGAACATGCAGGATCTTCAGGTTGGTAAACTTTTTTGTTTCATATTTCTTTCTTAAGGACTGCCTATTTTCTTTCTGGACTATTCTTGAATTCTCATGTTTGAGCAAAAAATATAGTTGTTACTCTCTGGTACTATCATTTTAGATGCAGTTATGATAAAAAATAAATAGCTGAAATAGGCAGATCTTCCTTTTACAATTTCTCCTTGAAAGTAGTTGTGACGGGTTGGATCACAGAAACCCGCTTGGGAGCTGCCACCTGATATGCTCAGACTACTTCTGCTCCTGCTTTCCTTCCCTGCCAGCTTAGGACTTCAGTGCCCTGCCTGGTTTGAGCCAGACCCGCTAGCTTGCTACAAACCCAGACCCAGGTCTGAACCACGTCCCCTAACAGCTGTAGGCTTAACTGAAAGCAGCTTACAGAAGTGTTCCTGCCTTTAACACTCAGATGCCCAACTCCCAGTGGGGTCCAAATCCTAAATACATCTGTTTTACCCTGTAGAGAGCTCACACAGGTTAAACTCATAAATTGTTCGCCCTCTATAACACTGATAGAGAGATATGCACAGCTGTTCCCCCCCACCCCCAAGTATTAATACATACTCTGGGTTCATTAATAAGTAAAAAGTGATTTTATTAAATACAGAAAGTAGGATTTAAGTGATTTCAAGCAGTAACAGACAGAACAAAGTGAATTACCAAGCAAATAAAATAAAACCTGCAAATCTGTGTCTAATAAAACTGAATACAGACAAAACCTCACCAGTTCCAGTAAGCTTCCTTTTACAGACTGATCTCCTTCTAGTCTGGGTCCAACAATCACTCACACCCTCTGTGGTTATTGTCCTTTGTTCCAGTTTCTTTCTTGGGGGTGGAGAGGCTCTGTCTTTAGCCATCTGAAGACAAAATGGAGGGGTCTCCCACAAGCTTAAAAAGACTTTCTCTTGTGCATGGAGACTCCCTCCTCTCTCCTATGCAAAGTCCAGCTCCAAGATGGAGTTCTGGAGTCACCTGGGCAAATCACATGTCCATGGATGACTTACAGTTTTTACAGGCAGAAGCCATTGCCCACATGGTATCTTGAATATCTCCAGGAAGACTTCTTATGTGGATTGGAGCATTCCAAGATGCATTGTTCCTTAAGTGCTTCTTGATTGGGCACTTCACTTTGTGAAATCCTTTCTCCAGGAACTGATCAAATGCTCTACTACGGTTATTTAGAAATCAAGCGAGTACATGGCCAATATTCATAACTTTGAATACAAAAATGATACATGCATACAAATAGGATTAATAGATTCAGTAAATCATAACCTTTACATAGCTATGTTACATGGCATATGTAGCATAGAACATATCCTGGTTATGTCATATATATTCGTAAGCATATTTCCATAAAGCCTTATGGGGAGCACCATCACAGTAGTACTGGGGGTCAGTGAATGCAATGAGTAATACTAAATGAGCAGTATTGTAATAATAATTGAATAACTGCATTGACTTATTTTGTTTAGGAGAATCCATCCTCAACATACAGGATTCCGAAGACTATCCACCTTCAAGATCACCATTGTTTTCTATAGTTTCAGAATTATCTGCCAATGATAGTGTTTCAGTCACATCATGTATGTCACAGAGCCACAGTAATCACCTGTAGCAAAAAGAAAAACAGTCTCCATCATCCAGAAACAACCATAGATAAGTTTGTGATCAGAACCAGCAGATTACAAAAAGAGGTAATCGATGAAAACATTGCCCAGTTTGTTTATGCAACAAACTCTCCTTTTCGTATGATTGAGAACCCACACTTCATTAACATGGTTCAGTCATTAAGACCGAGGATACAGTTCACAGAACAGAGCAGATGTCGCAGGCAGGTTGCTGGATAAAATGTATGAAAGAGAAATTGAGCAGTGTACAAAAGCTCTAGAGGGTGAAATTGTTAACCTGAGTCTTGATGGGTGGAGCAATGTTCACAATGATCCTGTTGTATGTGCTTGTGTGATAACAGAAGAAGGGAATGTCTTCCTTACAGAAACAATTGATACATCAGGAAATGCACACACAGCAGAATACTTACAAGAAGTAGCAGTAAAAGCTATAATAAACTGTGGGAAAAAAATGCAACTGTCTAGTACGCAGCTTGGTCACAGACAATGCTGCAAATATATCCAAGATAAGAAGAAATTTAGAAGAGAGTGAAGAGAGTTCCAAGCTAATAACATACAGTTGCAGTGCTCATTTGATGCACCTCCTAGCCAAAGACTTCAGTGTTCCAGAAATAAAGACTAATGTTGAAATTGTAAAATACTTCCGTAACAACCACTTTGCAGCAGCTACTCTGAAAAAAGTGGGAGGAAGCAAGCTAACTCTCCCACAAGATGTATGATGGAACTCAGTAGTGGACTGTTTTGAGCACTATATCAAGAACTGGCCTAATCTGATGACAGTTTGTGAACAAAATCGTGAAAAAATAGATGGCACTGTCACAGCCAAAGTTCTCAGTATTGGGCTTAAGAGAAATGTTGAACACATGCTGAGTACCCTGAAGCCTATTCCTGTAGTCTTGGACAAAATGCAGGGAAATTGCTGTTTTATTGCTGACGCTGTTGAAATTTGGAAGTAACTGAATGAGATCTTAAAGAGAGAAATATGCAATGACAGAGTTAAATTACTAGCATTAAAAAAATGAATGGGGCAAGCACTATCTCCAGCTCATTTTCTTGCAAATATTCTCAATACTCGGTACCAGGGTCACACCTTAACTGCTGAAGAAGAGGAATTGGCTATGACATGGACATCCAGCAATCAACTCTCCATAATGCCAACTATAATAAACTTCAGAGCTAAGAGTGAACCGTTCAAGAAATATGTGTTTGCTGATGAGGTTTTAAAGAAAGTCACAGCAGTGAACTGGTGGAAGTCACTTAAGCACTTGGATTCAGAGACTGTTGAAGTGGTAATCTCACTTTTAACAGCAGTATCTTCTTCTGCTGGTGTAGAAAGAATATTTTCTTCCTTTGGACTAATTCATTCCAAATTGAGAAATCGTTTGGGACCTGAAAAAGCAGGAAAGCTTGTTTTTATTTTCCAGATTATGAACAAACAGGAAAATGAAGGTGAAGACGACTGAGATAGCTGCAGAAGCCAATATTTTTAGTTTCTCATGTTGACCTGGCTGACGTAGTTGATTTAATTTTTGTTTTTTAAAAAAATATTTCATTTAACTATAAAACAATTTTAACAAAAACAAACCTGATTTTAAAAAACTTGAATGTTCAACTAAATTCAAAAATTCATATGCTTGTTTTGTTAAAATATTATATGTTTTCTGTTGAAGAAAAAAATCCAGAATACATAATGTCTTTGTTTTAGTTAAATAAAACAATTTAAATGTCTGTCTGGTGATGTTCTGCTCCTAATACAGCAAGGCAAGAAAATCCTCCAAATATTAATGATTAACCTGTTGAATTGGAGATAGTTCACCTCCCAATAACTTCATAAATATCTGCTTCAATTACCTTTGGTAAATGAAATAATGAAACAATCATTCATTTTCTGATATAGCTGTAAAACTAATCTGAAAAATTTTCAAAATAAAATCACTTTAAAAATGTATAGGATGTACCTTCTAAAAATGAAACCTACATCTATCTCTGAGTTGTGACGAATATGTATTAAGGTTATAAAAACCAACAAGAATGCACTTTTATGTAGAAATCCATGATTAAATCGAGTCTTCCTGACTTTTGATTTAAATCAATCTACCCTGTTTCCTAATGTAAACCAGAGAATCTCATTGTACCATAATTAATATAACTAATGTATGCCCTCTGTCCTCCTGCAGACTAATTCTGCATTTCACTGTTGCTTAGCATGTTTGTCAGCATCTCTCACCTCATACATGTTGTGTATTCACAAAAGACCCCATTTGTTTCCCAATCTCACTTTCCCAGTAGAATTCAAGCATTAGAAATGTTACAACCATTTTGGCTCCTTCCTACTTGGTGTTCTGGCTCCCTGTGGCTGTGGCCATCTTAAACTTTGTGGACTTCAGCTTTGTATCCTTAGTACCTGCCAATGAGTGAAACTGAACAGGACTGCACAAGCTGAGTTAGTTTTATTCTTTCCATCAGGTGGTGTGATAGTATCTTTGAGCTCCTATAAATTATTAATGAAGAAGTGACTTTAAATATTTGGGTTCACAGCAGGGGAAAGACTGTAGGAACATTGGATTCTCCCATCTGTGTCAGAGATCATCTCAAGAAGTTGCTCAGTGTGCAGTCGAGCTGCTGAAACCACTGTGTAATCATATGGAGAACATGCACAATTACTTCCAGGTCAGAAGGCAGCAACTTGATTTTTAACAATTTTCAAGGGTTTTTTGTTTTATATCATTTATTTTATGGAAATGGAGGGGCAATGACATACGATAATTCTTGAAATAATATTTAATTAATAGTTTGTTCTGTGTTTTAGGCACTAATTACAGAAAACGAGGAGGTGGTGGATGGACCACGAGTGAACATCCAGGAGCACCAGCTTTTGTCTTCTTGTTATCAGCAGCTGCTGCAGGTCTTTCGCCTCCTATTTGCTTGGTGAGTGTAAGGAGTGGCGTGTGCATAGGGGTATATAAACAAAACCTGTTTATTGCTTTTTGTGTGGGTTCTTCTTCACTGAAGGACTCATATGTAGCAAATAGCACATGCAGAACATCAAATTGCAGTGATGCAGGCTTTTAAGAAAATGTTATTTTGACGGGTTGGGTCTTAGAAATCCCCTGGGAACTGCCACCTGATGTGCCCAGACTACTTCTGCTCCTGCTTTCCTGCCCTGCCAGCTTAGGACTTCAGTGCCCTGCCTGGTTTGAGCCAGACCCGCTAGCTTGCTACAAACCCAGACCCAGGTCTGAACCACGTCCCCTAACAGCTGTAGGCTTAACTGAAAGCAGCTTACAGAAGTGTTCCTGCCTTTAACACTCAGATGCCCAACTCCCAGTGGGGTCCAAATCCTAAATACATCTGTTTTACCCTGTAGAGAGCTCACACAGGTTAAACTCATAAATTGTTCGCCCTCTATAACACTGATAGAGAGATATGCACAGCTGTTCCCCCCCACCCCCAAGTATTAATACATACTCTGGGTTCATTAATAAGTAAAAAGTGATTTTATTAAATACAGAAAGTAGGATTTAAGTGGTTTCAAGTAGTAACAGACAGAACAAAGTGAATTACCAAGCAAAATAAAATAAAACCTGCAAGTCTATGTCTAATAAAACTGAATACAGACAAAACCTCACCAGTTCCAGTAAGTTTTCTTTTACGGACTAATCTCCTTCTAGTCCGGGTCCAGCAATCACTCACACCCCGTGGTTATTGTCCTTTGTTCCAGTTTCTTTCTTGGGAGTGGAGAGGCTCTGTCTTTAGCCATCTGAAGACAAAATGGAGGGGTCTTCCACAAGCTTAAAAAGACTTTCTCTTGTGCATGGAGACCCCCTCCTCTCTCCTATGCAAAGTCCAGCTCCAAGATGGAGTTCTGGAGTCACCTGGGCAAATCACATGTCCATGGATGACTTACAGTTTTTACAGGCAGAAGCCATTGCCCACATGGTATCTTGAATGTCTCCAGGAAGACTTCTTATGTGGATTGGAGCATTCCAAGATGCATTGTTCCTTAAGTGCTTCTTGATTGGGCACTTCACTTTGCGAAATCCTTTCTCCAGGAACTAACCAAATGCTCTACTACAGTTATTTAGAAATCAAGCGAGTACATGGCCAATATACATAACTTTGAATACAAAAATGATACATGCATACAAATAGGATTAATAGATTCAGTAGATTATAACCTTTACATAGCTATGTTACATGGCATATGTAGCATAGAACATATCCTGGTTATGTCATCTATATTCATAAGTATATTTCCATAAAGCCTTATGGAGGGGCGCCATAACACCCTCCTCCTGAACTTACTGCCAGAGACTTGGACACTGTCCATGGCGGAGGCAGTACATGTAAAATCCCTGTTTGTCTCTGGTTACACTCCTTTTTAGCACTTTAAACCATATGATGTTATTCCTAAGGGTCCTAGCCAGTTTTGGGGTTTTTGGTCCCCAGATGCCTGAAAACAGGTTGGGGTGTAATATTGTTAACAGAATGCCGACAGCAATATCTGTTAAATTGGAGGTGTTTTGGCATTTAGCCACCAATGCCATGAGGCAGTGTGCCTCAGTTTCCCGTTCTACACAGCAGCATGGGCCTGTTATGCTTTTGCTGCTGTGCCAAGCCTCCAGTCTGTTTACAGGTATAGGCTGAAGAGTAACATGCTTGTGGGGCTGTTTTGTCACCATTCCTAGCATGTACAACAATCTTTTCCACAAATCAGGTGTGTCCCACCTTTTTAAAGGGTTAACCACTAGTATTAACTCCTTCGTTTTATCCCATAGATGAATTAGCAAAAGACACAAGATTAACAGCAAATCTACGGTGGACAGGCTTTGTTTACTCAGTTTGCCTTGTTTAGTGTTTGTTGCATTTTCCCAGTTTTCTGTGCCCTCTGGTAGACACTCTGGTGCAGATTCTTCTGCCTCTTTGGAGAAGGCTTTTAATTCAGGCATGCGTTTGAGGCTTTGGCAAGGAAAGGGTGTACTGCAACCATGCCTGTCCTCGGCCCTTCCCTCTGGAATTTCTCTGGGCTGGACCCCACTCCCTTGTGAAGTTTTACCCATGCAGAGATTTTTCCTTCCTGTCTTGGAGAGACCGTTTTATCTTTTACAAGTGTAGCAAGAACAACATTTTTTTTATGGAGTGCCTTGGATTGGTAAAACCCCTTTGGACACCGCACTTGCTGTTTCCAACAGGTCAATTGGATGGACTCCCTCCTCCAGGAGATTTGACCCGTGGTTTTTCCTTAAAACCTGATCTACAGGAGAGGGGTCTGTCATTTTAAATGCAGACCCTCCTCCTGGGAAAGATCCTCCCCACAAAAGGTGGGTGGACTTTCTGGTCCCCCCTCCTTCTGTCTGGGCTTCCCCCTCTGGGCTCCCCAATGGGTCAGGCACCCCTGTGTCCCCCAAAAGGGAAGGTGACCCTGATCCAGCCATGGGCTCACAGCTACCAGCTATGACAGACCCTTCACTGCCAGCAAAATTCCACCCTTTTTACTTTGTAGCTGGAAGCAAGCTCAACCTGAGTTCTTGGGGACTGTTCCCACAGCAGTGGTCACCAGGACCCCAAATTTCACCTTTGGGACACATGTTTTTGTGCACCCCAGGGCAGGGGGGCTACCCCTGCCCTCTGCTGACCTGTAACTTTCTGGCAGTCAGCGGCTGGGGTGGCCCCCCTGCTACAAGGTGGTACATTCCCCCCCCCCCCCCCATGATTACAGGACAGGAGCTGGCTTTGTCCAGCCCCCGCCCCAGGACTTGCCTTGAGGCTACAGGAACTGGCCACAACCATCCCTGCCCCGAGAGCTGCATTCTTTACTGCTACAGAGGAATCTAAAAGACACCCTTCTATTCCCCCAGCAGTCCATGTGACTTCACCACCCCCCACCGGGGCTTTTAGCACAAGATTTCTTTTCACTGCTAACCAACCCTGGGACAGATTCTGCCACATTAAAGAAATCATTCCCCAGTAGAAACGGTGCAAAATTGTGTGCTACTGTTGCAACAGTCAGTTCAGCCTGCAAATGACTAGTGTGCATGTGAACTTTAGCTAAATGTGCAAGGACTTTGTAACTCCCACCATTTTGCCATTTTACCTGGCAATAAATCCTTCTCCTGAATCAGGTCCCTCCTGATCACAGAAATCTCAGCACCTTTGTCCCTCAAGCCAAGAAGTACTTCCCCATTGATTTTAACAGCATGCATATGCTCATTGCTTGGTTGTGTGGAAGCAAGCTTTACAAATCCTGTGTGGAAAGAGGCCACAGCCTGGCTTTGAGAAGTAGCAGCCTTGTGCGTTACTTGCTGCCTGCTTTTGCTCAGCAAGGGACACTTATCCCTCGGGTGCTCCGTGGACTTACAATGGTAGCACCTCTGGGGCTCCTCTGCTTGTGCAGGAGACTTGGAACGAGTAACAGGGGAATGGGGAGGCGAACGCCCAGCCTCCCTTTTCCCAGGGGTAAAACGGTGATTCTGCTTTCCCCCAACCCTGCACTCCTCTGCCAGTGGTTTGTGTTTAATTGCAGCTTGTGACTGCTCGGAAGAGTCTGCAAACCCAGCTAATTCACCCACTGCATTCACTTTTTTGTCCCACAAATACTGTTTTACATTATCACTGCACATATTCAGGAATTGTTCCTGAGTAACCAAATCACACATTTCCTCCAAGCTTGTGATGCCTTTCGCCCTCACCCACTTAGCTACCAAATCTTTCATTTTATTTGCATAAGCCATAATACTTAATCCAGATCCCCTCTTAAGACTCCTGAATTTAACCCTGTAGGTTTCAGGTGTAACTGTTTCAAAACCAGTTTCTTAAATTTACCATAGTTTGAAGCAGTATTAATAGGCATCTTATTGAATATGTCTAGAGCTCTGCAAGTTAATTTTGTTATTAATGTGGTCTTCAGGGATCTCATGGAGGGTGCACAGTTTTTCAAAGGTGATGGAATATTCAGCAACATTGCTGGATTCATCATACTGGGGGCACAGTCGCTCCCATTTGTGGCTTTTTGGGGAAGTGGGGCCAGCAGCTGGAGGGATTTGTCTTTTCAGCTTTATCACAGCCAGTTCATGCTGCTGGGCCTCCCTCCGGGCCTCCATAGCTCTCTCGTGGGCAGCCTCTTCTGCCTTTATAGCTCTCTTGTGAGCAGCTTCCACCCTGGTGGTTTCTGCCTCCATCCTGGCTGTTTTTGCCTCCACAGCTCTTTTGTGGGCAGTTTCCTCCCTGGCTGTTTCTGCCTTCACAGCATTAATTTTTAATTGCTTTAATTCTATTAGTTTCTTATGGTCGATTTTTTTTTTTTTTGCTTTCAGTCTAGCCAGCTTTAGTTTATTACTTCACTGGCAGTCATTTTCCTGGTTTCAGAGTAACAGCCGTGTTAGTCTGTATTCGCAAAGAGAAAAGGAGTACTTGTGGCACCTTAGAGACTAACCAATTTATTTGAGCTACAGCTCACGAAAGCTTATGCTCAAATAAATTGGTTAGTCTCTAAGATGCCACAAGTACTCCTTTTCTTTTTGAGTCATTTTCCTGCGTTCTTGTGCTGGCCACGCCCCTCTGCAGCTCACTGAAACCGGGATGCACTTAGCTTAAGGGATTCTTAGTTAACAGAGACTTTCACAGTGCCCAGTGTTCAGCCTTTCTGGGTAATTTGCAACCTGTGCAGCTGTTTTTTGTTCCAGTTTCTTTTAGGTATCTGTGGGGGTGGAGAGGCTATCTTCTTAGCCAGCTAAAAACAAAATGGAGGGGTCTCCCACGGGCTTAAATAAACTTTCTCTTGTGGGTGGGGACCCCCTTCTCTCTCCTATGCAAAGTCCAGCTTTGAAATAGTTTTAAAGTCACATGTCCATGCATAACTCACTGCTTTTACAGGCAAAAGCCGTTGCTGGGAGTGGCTAAGTCATTATGCAAGGTAGCCTATTTCCTCTTGTTTTTTCCTACCCCCCCCAGATGTTCTGGTTTAACTTGGATTTAAACTTGGAGAGCTATTACCAGCAGGAGAGTGAGTTTGTGTGTGTATGGGGGTGGGGGGGATGTGAGAAAACCTGGATTTGTGCTGGAAATGGCCCACCTTAATTATGCACATTGTAGGGAGAATGGTCACTTTGGATGAGCTATTACCAGCAGGATAGTGAGTTTGTGTGTGTGGTTTTTGGGAGGGGGGTGAGGGGGTGAGAGAACCTGGATTTGTGCAGGAAATGGCCCAACTTTATTATCATGCACATTGTGTAAAGAGTTGTCACTTTGGATGGGCTATCACCAGCAGGAGAGTGAATTTGTGGGGGGGGGGGGGGGTGGAGGGTGAGAAAACCTGGATTTGTGCTGGAAATGGCCCACCTGATGATCACTTTAGATAAGCTATTACCAGCTGGACAGTGGGGTAGGAGGAGGTATTTTTTCATATTCTCTGTGTATATATAAAGTCTGCTACAGTTTCTACGGCATGCATCTGATGAAGTGAGCTGTAGCTCACGAAAGCTCATGCTCAAATAAATTGGTTAGTCTCTAAGGTGCCACAAGTACTCCTTTTCTTTTTGCGAATACAGACTAACAAGGCTGTTACTCTGAAAGTTGCCCACATGGTATCTTAAATGTCTCCAAAAAAACTTTTTATGTGAATTGAAGCATTCCAAGATGCATTGTTCCTTAAGTGCTTCTTAATTGGGCACTTAACTTTGCAAATTCCTTTCTCCAGGAACTGACCAAATGCTCTACAAAGGTTATTTAGAAATTAAGCCAGTACACGGCCAATAGTCATAACTTTAAATACAAAAATAATACATGCATACAAACAGAATTAATAAATTAAGTAAATTATAACCTTTACATAGATATGTTACATGTCATATGTAGCATAGAACATATTTCAGTTATGTCATATATATTCATAAGCATATTTCCATAAAGCCTTATGGGGGACACCATCACAGTTATATATTATATTACAATTGCTGTAAATTCAGTCAAGCTATAAAAAATTGAAACTATAGATGATTGACCGTGGTTACAGTAATTTAAGATCCCATGTTGGAAATGGGTCCCAAGGCAATTACCTGGTTTTAACAGATCATGTGATATTGGATTAAAGCCAGCAGAAGTAAGACACCTATCTTTGTGCTTTCCAGTCTGTCTAGACATCTGGGAATAGCTAAAACAGTAAGTCCCTCTCTTCACTACTCAGCATGCAGGCAACAGGAGAGAAAAATTGGTCCATAGATACTATAATGATGGCTATAATAGAAATACATATTCCTTACGATAACAACAAAAACTCAGTGTTATGATTGCATGATTAAGCACTCAAGCCAGAGGTGCAGATGCCAAAGCTACAGTTGCACACGCAACCCAAACTTGGCCTCTACAGTTGCTTAGATAATACAATATAATATCATAGAAACTTTTTTTCTGCCATCTAGTATCGTTTAATGTATACAGTGAATAAGACATGGCTCTGCTGATCATTGTGTATATAAATTTATTTCATGGGCTATGTTTGTTGGGCATATATAGAGTTATATGCAGTGGTGGAAGATGATACGGATGTATCTGAGGTAGTTGGGGGAAAAGTGATGTTACATTGTATTAGTTGAAAAATAGTATGTGTCATTCAACGCATACACAGAAGGGGGCAGAATTAAGGGCATGACGGTAACCCTAACTTTGGCATTCAGTAAAGTTTAAGTGCTTAATGATGAACCTTAACATTCCCCTAAAATATTTGAATGAAATTTCCAAGGGGTGGTTGTTTATTTTTAAGAAATTCTGTCCTCTGAAGTTCTTTGGCTAAGTTCCAGTGGGAATACCCTTTGTCGTACAAGGGGTATACTAAGTGAGGCAGTGCTCGCTGAATACTTACCACACTCACTGAAGCAAGGGTATGAACTTTCACTGACCAGTTTTGTGTTCTGTGTGCATAATGCTTTTAATGGCCAAGAAAAGCTAAAGCAATTTCATGTGACCCAAATTATCATTTTTTTTCAAGTATTCTCTGATGTCCTCTTTTCCTGTAGGTAGGACAGAGCTGTTCTAATTGTCCAAACTTCTTTTATTTTTCTTCTTGAAGACAGATTTAAAAGAGCTCAGCATCTTAGCCATTGTGTAGCTGGCATTAATTTCTTCCCCTGCTCCAATTTGTCATATTGATGATGTTGTGCGGCTCTTCTCTTTTCCCCAGGAGTGGATTTTCTCAACGTGAAAATAGTGACTTGCTGAGGTCAGCCCTCAAGGTCCTTGCAGACCGACTAAAGCCAGGAGAGACAGAGCTTCTTCTTCTTGAAGACCTAATCAGGTAGGATAAATGAAGGCAACAGTGCTGCATCCCCAGAACTTTAACAGGAATAATATACAAAATTTTCTATATTTCCTGTGGGTGTTCTGCACAAATATGACAGATAAAACCAATTCAGGGTCCGTGAGATTTTTAGAACACAGGGCTTGATGCTCAGGGACAGCATAAATATATACACACAGCTCTTGGAAAGTGGAGGCACCTGAGGTCTATGAAATACTTGGAAATAGAGGAGGGGGTACCAGTATGTCTAAAATATTCTGAGAGGGACAGCAAGGGGTGCCCTGATTAGAGTAGGAGAGAGAGTGTGTGTGTGTGTGAGAGAGAGAGAGAATCTCTTCTGGGTGTGCAGTGTTGGTCAAAAAGCACACTGAGGGAGTACAAGGAATGGGTTGGAAAATTATTCTGAAAATTATTATAATTCTGCAGTCCAGGGTCTCTCTCAGTTCTGGATGTCTGGGCTGCCTCTGCAGCTTTGTGGAGGTGGATCAGTGTTTTGGTGCCACACACTCTGGCCACCCCGCATCTGCTGCTGCTCGCTGCAGGATTCTCTGCCTCCGCGGCAGCAGACAGTGATGATTTCTATTGCCCCTGCCCTTACTCTTTTCTGTTTTAACTTTTTCTGCCCAGTTTTTGGGCAATGGGGAGCAGGGTTCCCCCTCCTCGATGTTTCTCCTCCTCCTCTCTGGTTGATTAACCCTTTGGAGTTTTAACCCTCCCTGAGCCTCCTCTGCAGTGTTTCCCTGCTGGCTCCTCTGCCCCTTACAGGCACGGCCGAGCGGCCAAAAGAGCACTGGGTCAAATCCAAGCAGTGTTCAATTTGTGAGGCAGCCTTCCCAGGCTGAGCAGATGATGAGTTGTGCTCAGCCTGCACCCAACCTTCCATCCCTAATTCTGTTAGGTCCTGAGGCTATGCTTCAGGCGGGCAAGTGGGGTCCCTACCCACCAAAGTATCTGTGACTCCAATGGGAGAAAAATGGACCAGGAACCCAAGGGCAGAACAGGGAGAGGTTCCAAAAACAAGGAGAACCCTGACCACTTGACTAAGGGGATAAGTCCCAGGGGCCTCTTGCAGAGCAAGTCGTAAAGTGGGTTCTGAGTGCCATGGGGAAAGAAGCGGTACTTCTAATCAGCCCCCTCCCAAGCTGTCCAGATGGGTCTGATGAGTTTCCCCAAACCCCGCCTCCCAGGGGCAGTGGGACCAGTGCGGGAAGATTCAGAGCCAGACCTCTCGAGAGGGCTCTAGGCCCTAAGGAAGACAAGCCGTGAGCAGCCTCCCCAAAGCCACAGCAGAGCTTCTATGCTCCCAAAGTGCGGATAGAAAATTAGTAAATTAAAAAATCTGAAGGGGGGGAAAAAAATCACAAAAAATCCAGAAGATCCAAGTCCTCCGATTCCTCCCCCTGCTCCCTGCGGAAGGTGAGATGTCTGGCTCTGACTCCAGACAGCCTGGGGGAAAACTCAGCAAAGACTTTTTCTCCAGGAGAAATGTCAAGCCATGTGCAGCAAGGTTATCTGCACAATTCAAACCCAATCTCAGCAGGCTCCTGAGAGTGAGCATCAGAGTCAATTTCTTCCCTCAAAACCCTCCCCAGTGGCAGTGATACCCCTTCATTCTTCCTTCCAGGAGGTGAGTAGGGTAAGTGGGGTAAGCCAGCTAAGGGCCAGCACATTAACAAGAGTGACCTCAGGCTCCATAACATTCCAGACGCAAAGGGCTCCATTGCTGAGATACCAAAGACTGATGCTGCTGTAGGGTCCCTCCACAGGGATACGGTTAGCTCCTCAGAAGGGGAGTTCTACCCTATGAATCCCACAGATAGGAAGATGGAGGCCATTCTCAAACAAGACTTTGAAGCCGCCTCTGCTACCTTCCGAGCGTCCCTGGGAGCAGCTGCCTGCTTTGCAAGAGCATCTCTCCTGGCTGGGAGATCACAAAGCCCTTAAGGAGAGAGATCACCCTGACTTTGGCTCCATTTTAATGAATATCTCCCTAGCAACAGTGATTGTAGCTGACACCTCAGTGAATGCAATGAGGTTCTCAGAATGAGCCATGGCTTCTGGCTAAGCTGCCAGGCACTACCTCAGAGCATTTGCCCATGGCTGCAATAGCTTTTTCACCAGCTTAATCCCAGTCTTGCTCCCTCCTTGTTCCAGTCCTGCCCCTGCCTTATTCCTGCATTGGATCCAGTCTTGCCCCTGCCTTGCCACACTCCAGGTAACCCAGTTCTGACCCTCTGCTCCAATTCCTGAGCTCTGACATCTGGCCTCTGACGTCTGGCCTCTGACTCTGGTTCTGACCCTGCTCTCAGATTCCAGTTTACCAACTCCTGTTCTGAACGCTAGGCCTGACTCCTGTTCCGACCACTAGGCATGACTGCCCACATCCCAGCCATGTGACGGTTTGAGCAGCCCACAACACAAACAATAAGAGCTGATACGGTGAGTATGGATTCTACAAAGGCCAATATCTCTCTGATGAAGATAGTGGGAACCCTACAGACCTTGCAGGACCTAGCAGGCCCAGGCTATCATCCTAGAGGCACAGAATGCAGTCCTGCAAGATCAAGCAGCCACCCTGTTCGCTCCACTCCCTGCTTCTCACGAGCCTGAGCTCTCTCTGCCTAACAAGTTCAATGGTATTAGCAAAAAATGTCATGGGTTCCTAAATAGGATCAGCTCCTGTGTCTGCTGTGCCCACAGTTGAATTCCATTGACCATGCCCGAGTAGGACTGATTATCAGCCTGCTTACTGCGGGGAACGGGGGGTGTCCTGGTTTGGTCTAGAAGGTCTCTGTCTGTCCTCCAGAGTCATTAAGTAATTGCTTTCATCTAGGAGAGCAGTGACACTAAACGTGTACTCCTCTGTCTGGTCCAGATTCTACAACTGGTACCAATAGCACAGTGCAAATCCCGGAAATCCTGGAATTCCAACCATTCTGGACTTTCTCTAAGAAGGCATGGACAGAAGCCTTCAGTACCATTGCGTGTTAGGTATTTGTTCTTAGTAGTGGGCATAGGTAGTCAGATTCCTTCTAGCTGTCCAATTATCCAGACTGATGGTCAGTCCAGTCTTCCCAAAATGGGACCTTCTGCTAATTTTGAGGGCCCTACCAAGGACTCCATTCGATCCTCTGACTTCAGTGTCGGCCTTTTATTTATGCTTTGTATTTTAGTAGCTGCCATGTCTTCCAGGCTAGTGTCGAAGCTGGCAGCCTTACCCATACACGAGCCTTACTGTGTGTTTCATGTGGTTAGGGTGGTGCTCAGAACCAAAATCCCTTCTTCCTAAGATAAATTTCTCCCTCCACGTTTCCCAAGAGGTTATGCTTCCTTCGTTCTGTCCAAAACCACAACATCCAACAGAAAAGAAACAGCAAACCTTACATGTCAGAAGAGCTTTAAAATCTATCTAAAGCATACAGAATCCTCGAGATCAGGCTCTATATTCATGTCTTCCATCCAAAATGCCTCCATTGCTAGGTAGATTAGACTATGTATTATGGAAGCCTACAAATCATCAAAGGTTCCTGTTCCAGAAGGGATCAAGGTGCACTCCATGAGATCCTTAGCATCCTCCTTAGCATCCATGACATACCAGGGCACAATCTACACTAATGAGTAGCTGTGTAACCACTGCCCTGTAACCTGGGATGCCCTTTGCAATGCCTTACTGCTGTAGCTTCCAACCTGGACTGCTCACAAACAGCCTCCAGCATGTAAGTCACTCCCAGCCATGTCTGTGTGCTGCAGCCAGCCAGCCACAACTTGGCCCTTACCAGCCTGAGTTATGCTGCAGGGTGACCCCAACACACCCGCAATCCCAGATCTTCCCTCAGAAATTTATGCCCTGTGCTGCCCAGCCCTTTCCTGAACAGTACAAATATATTAAGTCCTTTATTCCTTTAAGGGAATAGTATGCCAGTTTATTATTTAAAATAGAGTACCCAGACACCCCAAATGAAACACACTGGATTAGAGAAAACAGTAAAACAAGTTTATTAAATACACAGAGAGAGATTTTAAGTGATATATATGAGGCATACAAATCAGAAATGGTTGCAAAAAAAAGAAAAGAAAATGTTTACTAATGCTTAACTTAACAAACTGTATTAGATCCAAGAAAAGTTTTTTACCACATACTCCAGCAGATACTGACCAAACTCTCAGGACCCACTCCCAGAGTCCAATGGCTGTTTTCCTTTGTCTTCTTAGGGGCAATGCCAGAGACAGACAGGGAGAGAAAGAAGGGTCTCTTGGGGGTGTCTGCCCGTTCCTTTTATAGTCCTGTCCTCATTTGAGAAGCATTTGCAACTGGGAGCAAGGCGACAGGCAGTCTGGTGAAGAAAGGAAACTCCATGTTGTTTCTTTGCTAAGATGTAGATTTTTGTCCCTGCTCCCTTCCTTGCCAAAGAATGGCCACTTAGCAGGTAATGTCCATTGGGTTTGTTGACTGATCAGGCTGAGGCATCAGCTTGCCCTTTGTCTCTGAGGAACTGGTTTAGCCACTCCCTAGACTTCTCTGGGGAAATATACTTCAGTCATGATTTCAGTTTATACACAAACTTTACATATAATGTTGCTATGTGCAGTTTGCCATTGTATGTGCAAGTTATGGGTTTTCAAATGAGACTCACAAGGCATACCTTGTACAAACATCATTACAGTAGTGTGTAGGGTGTGAACACAGTATCCACTGTCACCACATCCACTTCGGAAATTTGCAAAGCAAGCACTTGGTGTACAGCTAACACCTTCATTAAGCACTACAAGATGGATTTTCTGTCTTCCGCAGAGGCCTCCTTTGGCACGAAGATGCTGCAGGCAGTGGCCCAGAACTAATATAGACCTTTGAGTGAGCTCATAAAAAGAGGGTGCGTCTTTTCTGCCAAACTCTTGTTTCATAACTCTCCCTATATCTTATCACTACTCTCTACTTCTCAGATATCCAGAATTGTGGGAGACACTGAACCATGGAACAGAAAATTTTGTAGCGATAATTTTCTTTCTGCAAACAGTGTCTCCCACGATTCTACCCACCCTGGATGGCTCATGAGTTGGAGTCAGATACTAAGTGGAATCATTACCACAGGACTGTCTTTCTTGGTCTAATATACATAGTTATTTTGTTATCTCTGGAATATTTGTTAATGATGTTATACATGTTTCACAGTTTGGGAATAATTCATCTGGTGGCATGCGGGAACAGAAGAGGTGTGGCCAGACCAGAAGGTGCTTAAACTCTGCTGATCCACCTCTCTGAGCTGCTGAGAAAGGAGAGCACCTCAGACTTCCAGAATTGTGGGAGACACTGTTTGCAGAAAGGAAATGATCAGTAAGAATTTTTCCATTGCATCAAATGGGCCAAATTCTCTTTTGCATGCAAGGTCTACTGGACATTAAAGTGTGGCTGTCCAGAAGACAGTAACAGCGCCCCTATTCTGTTAATCTATGCCCCAGCATTAGTTAGAGCAGCCCTTAGACTGCTCTAACTTACACCTCTGACATAAGGTCTCAGTATGACTTAACATGAGTAGAGAAGTGGCATAGTGTACCAGAGCATCCCCTCTTTGCCCCCAGCATGCTCCTTATACTGAGATAAGATGGGGCAGTTGGCCAGCTCTGCCAGCCTTATGCCAGCAAGAAGCTCCATTCCATCAAGGGAATTCTCTGTTGAGTACTGTATGGTGAGAATCTGACCCCTTTGTGTCTCGCAGTGTTAGAGACTCTGGCTCTAAAAATCAAAGGGACACCCTCATTTGAAAATACTGCATTCAGTTTTAGTCTCTCCATCTCAAAGGGATATAGCAGAAATAGAAGGAGTTCAGAAGCACGTCATGAGAATGATTAGAATCTAGTGATACTGAGAAGGCTTGGTCTGTTTTGCTTAGCAAGGAGATGAAAGAGAGAGAACATGATAGAGGTATGGGATAGAGAAGGGAAGGTAGATCAGGTGCTATCATTATACAAGATCTTATTATACAAGAACAAGGGGGACATTCAATTAATGTAAAAGTCAACACATTTGAAATGATAAAAAGTAAGTACGTTTTACATGATATCATTTGCTTGTGGAACTCATTGCAACTGGATACCGTTGAGACAAGGAGAGTAGTAGGATTCAGCAAAAGGAATAAACATTTATATGGGAGAACATCCACAGTAACATAAGATAAAAATAGTCGCAATCCCCATGCCCAAGTAAACCTCAAACTGTCTGAGGTTAGACAGAAGCTTCTTTTTTTTTCAGGTTTTTCCAGTACTGTAACTCCTCACTTAACGTTGTCCCGGTTAACATTTCATTGTTACGTTGCTGATCAATTAGAGAACATGCTCATTTAAAGTTGGGCAATGCTCCCTTA
Organism: Lepidochelys olivacea; assembly: GCF_965140295.1. Lineage (NCBI taxonomy): Eukaryota > Metazoa > Chordata > Testudines > Cheloniidae > Lepidochelys > Lepidochelys olivacea. The sequence continues at coordinate 52,380,751 of NC_140417.1, forward strand.
TAACGTTGTTTGGCAATCGCCTGCTTTGTCAACTGCTTGCAGAAAGAGCAGCACATTGGAGCTAGCTGGTGGGGGCTTGGAACCAGGGTGGGGCGGCAGTCCCCCATCAGCTCCCCTAAGTTCCCTGTGCGGCAGCCACCCAGCAGGCTATCAATTGCCGGGCAGTTCAGCTGTCCCTCCCACCACTGCTGTGTGCTGCTCCTGCCCTCTGCCTTGGAGCTGCTTCCAGGAGCCTCCTGCTTGCTGTGAAGGGAGGGGAAGAGCAGTGCTAATGTCAGGGTGTCCCCCTCCCCCCCGCTCCTGCCCCTTTACCCCATCTCCACAGAGTGGGGTGGGGTGTGGGGGGGAGAACAACATGACAGGGCTCAGGATGGAGGGAGCTTGCTGGCAGCAGGTGCTGTCAACTTGCTGATCTACTTTAAAAGGCAGTGTACTTAGAGTGGGATCAACGTACTTAAAGGGGCAATGTGCGTCTCTCTCTCTCTCTCACACACACACGGTGTGTGTGTCTGTCTGTCTGTCTCTCTCTCTCACACACACACACGCGAGGTGTGTGTCTCTGTCTCTCTCTGCCATGCTGTCTCCTCTTCCTCCATTTGTGCTGCCTTGTAGAGTGTGAGGCTACATTAACAACATGTGTTAACCCTTGAGGGCACAGCCGAGTGCTAGTTCATCATTTAGCAGTAAGGCATTCCCTGGGAAATATCCCACCCTTTTCCACCCTCTGACTTCACCACCTCAACCAAGCTTCACAGTCATCATTGCTGTGTACAGTACTAAATTGTTTGTTTAAAACTTATATTTGTGTGTGTGTGTATTATATATATAATCTTTTGTCTAGTGAAAAACATTTCCCTGGAACCTAACCCCCCCCATTTACATTAATTCTTATGGGGAAATTGGATTTGCTTAACATTGTTTCGCTTAAAATAGCGTTTTTCAGGAACACAACTACAACCTTAAGTGAGGAGTTACTGTATTGAGGCATCTGGTGCTGATCACCATTGGAGACAGAATGCCAGGCTAGCAGGATCTCAGGGTCTGATCTGGGCTGGCACTTCCTCTCTTTCTGTGTATATATGTGACATATCTGCAATGTCTTCATCCCTTTTCTTTCCTGTCACCCACAGCGAGAGTTTTCACTACTTGCTGAATTTCCAGCACAGCGTTCCCAATTTCCAGTGTGCACTTACCCTCACTCAGCTCCTGATTGTCATTGCTGAAAAACCTGTGGCCAGTTGGAAAAAAGATAAAATAGGTAATGTGTGCAGAACCTCTTTTCCTGGACAGGTTCTTTATCTGTAATGCTTTGGCTATCCTTTATCTGTAATGCTTTGGCTTCTCACCAGGCAGTCTAGAAAACTTGCTAACATGAATAACACTAAATGTATTGGAAGCTCTTTACCACCTGCTTTATTATATGTCAGTCACACAAGAAAACAGTGTACAGTTCTATTAGTTTTTTGGTTTTTTAATCATTCTTCAGTAAGGAGAAATGATGGCTGAAAGGCAAGATGGCTGAGAAGAAGCGTTTAACTTAAGCCTAATTCTACACACAGTTTTAATCCTGACTGAACTATTTTGGTTAGGGGGGTAATTTTACTGATAAAAGTAAATTGGTACAACCACTGGAGTCGGCACAATTGTACCACTATAAAGGTGCTTGTAACAGTATAGCTTATTCACATACATTAACGAGAATAAACTATAGTGGTATAAGTGCATCCCAATTGGGGGACTGTTCCACTTTAACTATTTCTGTTCCTGACACTATACAGTAAAGTGTTACAGTAAAGTGTTAGAAAAACTATAGACAAGCCCTAATAAAGCAAGAGGAGCAGCTCTTGCAAGCTGATTAGAGTTCACTTGCTAACGGGGACAGTAGCCACATGGGCTGAGAGATCTTCTTGCAAGGAATATGCAAGGAAACTTGCTGGCCTTCATTTCCCATGTTCACCAGATACTGCTAAAGCTAAGAGTGCAAGTTTGCAGGCTCCTCTCTGTAAAGTGTTGCATTCTAGCGGTGTCTCAGATCCACAAAACTATTCAGAATTATACACAGTTACTTCATCCCAGGGAGAGAATGTAGGGGTGAACTGTCTGCCCTGGATAGTGTTACAAATTGCCCTTCCCCCAGAGCAATTCAGTCAAGTTTGAGAGACACTCAGCAGGTTTTAACAAGTTATTGAAAATTACAATAGGACCTAACTATATGATCCTAGGCTACAATACTGCAAGTAAGTAAAATCTCACTCCCTGCTGGATGGTCCAGCCAGGCGTACCAACTGCAGTTGGATGAATCTGTTTCTCTGTCTAGAGTATGTCACTAGTGCACTACACACCACACAGAGAAGCTCTTAACACACTCATCTATACTCTAGGCTACTCATGCGCCCTGTGACAGGCACATACCCAGCATGTCCAGACATGCCCCAACCATGGCTTCCCTTACTGCTAGAAAACGTGAACACATACTAAAAGATAAACATTAAAAAACAAGAAAGGGTAAAGGTGGCTCACCCCGGAGACATGGGAGCATCTCAGGGTGCGGCCTGTGTGTGGGCTCTATAGTCCCCTAACAATAGGAATAACGATGAAAAATTTACTCTTACCTGATCATTTATTTTCTTTGGCCATTTATGTCAGAGAAGCAGATGCAGCCTTTGGAGGAAGATAATTATTTCTGATTACAAAATTCTAAACTGTAAATTTGCCAGTTCAAATTAATATGAAAATGCTGTGGCCAAAGGGAAAGTTCACCTGTCACCGGTGCACTAACATTTGAGTTAATACTTGTATATCAGCTTTGGAAAACCTCATTTCTGGTTTCCCAAGGGGGTGACACTTAGCCCCTGCAGCAGGGAAAAACTGATCTCTGGCTCCACAGACCAGAGGAAGGAAAGGAAACCCATTGTAGCATTGTCGGACATGAATGGACAAAGAGAGAATGACTCCAGTAAGAACCACTGTACAGGCCAAGAGCTCACTAGACTTGTATATAAATCTCATTAGTGTGGTGAGTAATGATCTCTAAGGAAAACGCCTTTCCCAACTCCCTCAGCTTTAGCACTTTGGCAGGCACCTGTACGGAGAACATAGTATCTGCTTGAAGTGGAATTACATTGTAATTAGCCAGAAGCATTCGGCTATACTGCATTTGTATGAGGGAGAAGAAAATTATCTTGGATGCTTGTATTCTCAGTGAGACAAAACACATCCAGGCCCCTCCTCATTTTATTGCTTATCTTTGACAGCTTCACTTGCTAAGCAGTTCCTCTGCCAGTCATGGATGCAGCCTAGTGGCATGCGAGAGAAGGGTAGCCAGTTCAGTGATGCACTACACACTCTGGTCTGGTAAGAATGCTTTGCTTCTGCTGCAGTAACTTGGTTTCTGAGAGCAAACTCTCTTCATAAACAGCTTTAGTCTCAGTTTCTGTTAAGGTATTCTGGCTAGATCAAACCAAGGGGTTCTTTAAGAGTATCCAGTGCACAATGTGCTGTAATGCTTCTCCAGAAAGCCTTGTCAGGCGTGGGGAACAGGAAAAAATATAAACAGTTCTTGAAAAACAGATTGGAACAGTTTTCATAACCTTATTTTTTTCCTCCTAAGACAAATAAGACAGGAAGCGAACAGTAATCCTACAGGATGTGCAAACTGTGTCTGGAAACTGATGTTTGTGCAACTGCTTATTGGAAAATGCAGTTTCAAAAGCAGCCATTTAAAAATCTTTTACTTTCAAAAGGATGTTAATCAATATCATCAAAGCTTTCTCAAGATGTCTGTGAAACTGCACCTACAAATCTGAAAGTATGAAGAATTTTATTTTTAGTTAGCAGGGGATCAAAATCAGCCTTATATTGATACCACAGTTGCAACCTTAAATATGAAGAGGCATCCACCTCTCTGCATTAGATCATACACCTGTGGAGCCAGGCCTAGAACTCTGTACCTATAGTTCCAGAAACACAAGCCTCTACCACTTGAGTTAAAGGAAAAACTCTGTTAGACCTCGGCTATAGAAAGACCCCCAAGCCTTCTGTTTTTTCTACACCGAATTTGTCAATACAGTCCAACACACATGCGTGTGTGTGTGTGTGCATGTGTATATATGCATTCTGGCAGTGTAAAGGGGCTACAGTATAGTGTCTGATTCTGCTTCTATTAAAGACAATGGTAAAAAGCTCTAATTGAGATCAGTGGGAGCAGGACTGACGCAAAACTAACCACAACAGATAATTGTCAATATTTTTGCTTAATTGCAACCTATTTCTTCAGGTGTAGCTGCCATGTCAGTTTAAGGAGTTCTAACTCTCTGGAAGGTTGTGGCAGGGGAGACTATAACCAGCTGCTGATGAGCTAGAGAAAAAGGGAGAAAGGCACAGGTTCAAGTCAATGATTTTCAATGACATGTAACTCAGTTTGGCTAGAGGGAAGTCAGGAATGGGATTTGTAATGGAAGCTACTGTCCTGCCCCTGCATAACATGTACTGACTTGTTATCCTGATGTTTGGGTTCAGTGTATATATGGAGCACACAGACAACATCTTGAAAGCTGTGGAAGACATCTCCAGTGTTGGGGTCCCAGAGCTGATTAATTCTGCTAATGATGGGTATTCTTCGACTTACCCCACGCTGACCAGGTAATAACATCAACAAAGACCTTGAATCTCATGTGCTGCACAATAGCAATCACTGGCTTCCGATATTCAGATCTCTTATTGTCTGGTCTGTCTTGTTTTATGTTAAGGTTTCACGCTAGTAATGTTTATACATCTGGGAACTGCTAGGCATTTTTTTAGCAGTGCACATTAAATCTGTACAAAGTCAGCTTTAGCCAGTGACAAACTTCCACCATGCTTCAGAGCAGGGTTAAGTTTATTATCCCTGAACCAATGCTAATAGATGAACATAAGGCAGTCAGTCCTTGAGTGCTGATGGCCAGTCTGGGTGGTAGTGGTGGTGTATGGTTGTGATGGTTCTCAGGGTGCCTAAAGCTGAGTCATCTTGTTACCTTCTGCCTCCAGTGAGAGGGACACTTGCTTTTGCTTCACTAGGAACCAGCTTCTTGATGTCTCCAGCCTGTCAGCCACCTAGACAATTGCCTCTGGGCTATGACAGCCCCTGCTTTGCCTTACAGGTAACAATAGATGTACCCCAGTCCCTGAGCCTCTTTGATGAGTTCCCTTGTAACGATCAGCCCTTTATTGACTGAACATTCACAGAAATACCAGGTCTGCTGTCCCCAAGGGAACTGTGTACACACCAGATTGAATGGTTCAATTCAGGATCAGCTCCTTATACAAAACGACAGTACTGAGGTATATTTATAGTGAAAACAATCATAAGTTTATTATCCAAGATCAAGATTTAAGACATAGTGAGTAAGGATAATGAAAGCAACTGGTTACTTATAAAACACAAGTATAACACGCTTTGTGAGATGAAATTTAACAGACTAATCTCCAGGCTAAATAAGTTTAGCTCATCCTAAATGTCCTTTGTAGCATTTTCAACCAAGCTTGGTTGAGATCCCATTTTCATGAATATAAACGTGCTCTCAGTTTACTTCCTAGATGCAAGAAGACTAGGGTGCTTTCCTTGTCCTCCATTTATAGTCCAATAAACCTTTGAAGTGCCCCCCCTAACCCCCAAAGGCTCTTTCCTTCTCTGGTCTCTTTCTGTTAAATGTCACTATTCTTCATCTGCATTTAGCTCAGACTGGTGATTGATTGTGGATGAGAAAATACTAGATTTACATTTCAACAGATAGATGGACAAACATCTCTCATCTGGCAGGAAATCAGTTTTTCACCTCTGCTGGGGTTAGCACTTAGATACAAACTATAAGAACATCTTTCCAATATAGATACATAACTCCTGAGATGAGAGGTACATAATTTTACAGTGCTACTCACAAATGTGTTACACTAACTTTCCTTTGATACCTTACACGACATTTTTTGATGAACCAGGATGTACATACCAGAATCAGGATATACTTGTAACAGTTGCATCCCAACATCAAGGGAAGGGATTCTACTCCATATATTTCTTGGTCCCCCAAAAGAATAGGGGATGGAGACTGATTCTTGATCTACACCAACTAAATGTATTTATCTGAAAATCAAAATTCTGCCTGGTCACATTGGCATCAATAATCCCCTCTCTGGAATAGGGCACATGGTTTGTGGCTCTTGACATGTAAGATGCTTATGTTCATATAGACATTTATCTATCACGCAGAAGGTTCCTCATTGGACAAGACCACTAACAACTCACAGTCCTCCCATTCGGACTAGCTACAGCACCCAGGGTCTTTACAAAAGTGCTTTCAGTGGTGGTGGCTTGGATGAAAAGAAATGGCTTACTGTCTTTCCATATGACAACGACTGGCTCCTGACAGGCAGGTTCAGCAGAGAAGTCCAGTCAGTGACCCTATTCCTATTCTGTCTACTATCTTCCCAGGGAGTCTGTGTCAACAATGAGAAGTCCACTTTGACCCCCACGAGGTCCATAGACTTCACAGAAGGAACACTGCATTCCACTACAGCAAGAGCTTATCTTTCCATGAAGAGATTGCATGCCATGAGTGACCTTGGACTACTGTCAGGATCGGTCTTTCCCTCCTAGGGCACATGGCCTCATGCACCTACATATCACCATTTGCCACGCTTTATCTCTGTTGCCTGTGAACCTGGCTTCACTCTGTCTACTCACCAGACAAAGACAACTGTCAATGCCAGAGTAACAATTCCAGCCATCGTTATGGCCTCTCTTGTTTGATGGACATACCCAGAGGAAGTTTGGGTGGGACTTCCTTTCCTCCCACCAATACCCAAGATGACTGTCATCACAGATTCTCCCCTCTTAGGCTGAGGAGCCCTTTTCAACAATCACACTGCATAATGCATCTGGACCCCTCAGGAGGTCAGCTTGCACATCAACTTTCTGGAATTAAGGTCAGTCTGTAGGGCCTGCAAACACTTTCATTCCGCTCATCCAATCCCAACACATCCAGGTAATGTCAAACATTATGTCAACTGTCTTCTACATAAACAAGCACATGAGGAAAAGATCCCTCTCCCTGTGTGTAAAGACACTGGACCTCTGGAACTGGCATATCAGAAATCACATAAGCCTATCTGCAGTATACCCGCCAGGTGCACAGAACTCCCTAGCAGACAGTCTCAGCAGATATTTTTCAACAGACCATGAATGGGAGATTCATGATTTCTTTCTGAACTAGATCTTCACCCAATGGGGAGCACCATTTTGGAATCTCTTTGCCTCACAGGTGAACAAGAAGTTCCCCTGTAGTGCTCCAGAAAAGCTCTGGGCTGCAGCTCAAAGGGCGATGCTCTGCTGCTATCCTGGATGGACCACCTCAGATATGCCTTCCCTCTCATCCCACTAATACCACAAGTCCTGCCAATGATCCATCAAAACAGGGCTCCGGTCATCCTTATTTCACCCAGCAGGCCGAAACAATCCTGGTTCTTGGGCCACTTGACCATTTCAACCTGTCTGGAATCTCAATCACATCCTTTCAGTTCTCAGCAAACCTCCCTTGGAACCATTAGCTATGTCCCATCTCTTGATGAAAGTAGCCTTCCTCGTCTCCATCACATCAGCTAGTGGGGTGAGAGAGGTGGGGGCATTCATGGCAGCTCTGCCATATACCATCTTTCATAAAGGGAAGGTCTCTCTTTGCTTCCACCCAAAATTCATCCCTAAAGTAATTTCGGAGTTTCACATAAATCAAATCATCCTCTTAGTGGTATTTTTCTTCACTCTGTATTTTTCTTCACTCCGACAGGCAGTGACATTTTATCTACAGAGAACAAAAGCAATTAGAAAAATACCAAATTTTTAAAATCACCGTAGCAGAGTGATCAAGGCATCAAGCTCTATCTGCACAGAAGCTCTCTAAGTGGATCTTGGGCTGCATCATCCTTTGTTACCAACTAGCTCACACTCTACCCCCAACCCGAGTGTGAGCACCCATTCCAAAAGAGTGCAAGCAACCTCTGCAGCATTTCTGAGAGACATACCCTTACTAGATATATGTAGGGTGGCTACCTGGAGCTCCATACACACCTTTAGAAGACATTATGCATTGGTCTAGACTTCTACTGCAGATACAGCTGTGCGATCATCAGTACTACAAATGCCCATACCATCTACATCCTTGCACCCATCTGCTCTTTGACTACTGCTTACTAATCTCTCAAAGGTGGAATAAGGACCAGCCCTGGAAGAAGAAATGGAGGTTACTTTCATGTAACTGGAGGTTCTTTGATATGTGTGGTCCCTATCTGTGATCTACTATTTACCCTCAGCCCCTCTGCTGCCGATTTTGACCAAATTCATGGTAAGAAAAGGAAGTGGAGAAGCATTGGTCTGCAACTCCTCTTAGTGCCCTCAGTTTGGAGCACCAGGAGAACAACTGCACATGTGTAGTCCAATGGACACTGCTTACTGAAAGTCTCTGGACTCAGGCACATGGAGTGCATACATACATATGGAATATAGATAGGGACCACATATCTTGAAAAACCTTCAATTACAGGTAAGTTACCTTCATTCTCCTTCTGCTGCCTTGTACTGTTAAACTGAGAGGTGCTGATCACTGGATGTATCACAGACCTCCTTGAACATGATGATTGTGAACTAGTCCTTGATACTTTTGAACTCATGCTTCAGTTAACATAACAAAAGATAAGTTATACATGAGCTCTCACTGAAGACAAAAGGAGATTTGGACTGAGTGGCTGGAAATCGGCTACAATTTGAGAATTGTGGGTTGCAGTTTTATTTTGGAGGCAACGTAAACACAGTATTTGGTGGGGGGAGGGAGAACTAGACATGTTTAATAGATTCTTAGATTCCAAAGCCAGAAGGAACCATTGTGATCATCTAGTCTGACCTCCTGTAATAACACACAGGCCACAGGACTGCCTCATAATAATTCCTAGAGCAGATCTTTTAGAAAAAATCCCATCTTGAGTTAAAAATTGTCAGTAATGGAGAATCCACCATGACCCTTGGTAAATTGTTCCAATGGTTATTTACCTTCACTGTCAAAAATGTACACCTTATTTCCAGTCTGAATTTGTCTAGCTTCAACATCCAGTTATTTGGTCATGTTATATCTTTCTCTGCTACTGTGAAGGCTTCCTAGGAAGGGAGGGGTAATTAGGGAATGGAGGAGTGGGGGAAAGGAGGGTTTCGGATTGCAGCAAAGGGGAAAGGGATGAATGGTAGGGGAGACAAGATAGGTTGGGGACTTAGTTGAGGTAGGCATGGCACCATCCAGCTCTGCCAGTGGACCCCTGCAGCTCTTGCAGTGGACTCAAGTACACCTAGCCCCCAGCTCTGCCTGTGGATTCCAACCACCCAGCACCCAAGCTTCCTGCACGCCTGCCAGTACACCCAACCCCTGTACATCCTGCAGCTGTGTCAGTGGACCCCACCACCCCTAACCATCAGCTCTGTCAGTGCATCCCAACATCCCCAACCCTAAAGCCCCAGTTCTATCAGTACACCCCAATTTTCGTGCACGCCACAGCTCTGCCAGTACACCCCTGCCCTGAACCCCTTCGCTCTGCATCCCAACTCTGCCAGTCCACACTGACCCCACTGCACTCTCCAGCTCTGTCAGTGCATCCAACCACCCTGCAGTTCTAGGCCTGCTGGTACACTCCAATCACACTGCACCCCAATTTTCCTGCACCCCACAGCTCTGCCAGTGAATCCCTACTGTGAACCCATTCCCTCTGCTCCCCAACTTTGCCAGTCCTCAATGATTTCACTGCATTCTCACTGCATGTCAGTGAATCCCAACCACCCTGCACCCCAACTCCATGCACTCCATAGTTCTGCCAATGCATCTCAACCACTGTGCACTGCAACCCCTCAGCACCCCCAGCTCTGCCAGTGCACTCCAGTCCTGCATCCCAACCCTGTGCACCCCCCAACTCTGCCAATGAACCCCAACCCCCCTACACTCCCAAAAATGTTGGGAAGTAGAAATTGACATGTGAATGCTTCCTGGGAAGGGAGGGATAATTAGGGGGCATAGGAGTGAGGTTGTGGCTGCAAGAAGGGAGGGGGGATAAATTGGGATGAGTGGTAGGGGAGGAGAGAGAGGTTGGGTACTCAGGTGAGGGAGGCTTGGAGGTTAGAGGGAATGGAGGGATGGGGTCTGGGGGTGAGTGGTAGGGGAACTGGGGAAGAATTGTCAGCCTCACACTCTCCCCTCTTGCGTGTGCCCTATCTAGAGGATTCTTGCTGCTTTAGTGGGGTCTAAGCCCCCCTCCTTGCTCCTCTCATATGATCTGGGATAAGGTGGGTATTTTCGCCTCTGGGGGAGTGAGCCATTCTCGCTGCCCTCTGTGTGTGTGCCAGGGTCTGGGGGCCCATGCCCATCTGCAGAGGTTGGAACCTTTCTCTCCAGCCCTGTGTGAGCCAGGATCTCTAGAAGTCCTGCCCCTTTGAGTGGGGTGCTGAGAACCAGTATACTGCTTACCTCTCACAGGTTCTAAAGCAGTGGTTTTCAAACTGCGGGTCGTGACCCAGTACTGGGTCGTGGAATGTAAGGTACTGGGTCACGGCGGCTCTGGTCAGCACCGCCAACCGGGCTGTTTACAGTCCCGTCGGCGGTGTTGCCCAGCTAAGGCAGGCTAGTCCCTACCTGTTTCGACACCGTGCTTTGCCCTGGAAGCGGCCAGCAGCAGGTCTGGCTCCTAGGCGGTTCCTGGCCAATTGGAGCTGGGGTGGGTGGTGCCTGTGGGCGAGAGCCACGTGGAGCCGCTTGAGCACCTCTTCCTAGGAGCCAAACCTGCTACTGGCTGCTGCTTCTGGGGTGCAGTGCCAGTGTGGTCCACAGTGCCAGGACGGGTTGTGCCGCCAACCGGGAGCTGCCCGAGGTAAGCCCATGCTCCAATCCCCTGCCCCAGCCCTGAGCCCCCCCCCCAACCCAGAGCTCCTTCCTGCACCCCAAACCCCTCATCCCCGGCCCCACCCCAGAGCCTGCACCCCCATCCCAGAGTCCTGACCCACTCCTGCACTCCAGCCCCCTCCCACACCCTGAACCCCCTCCCACACCCTAAAGCCCACACCCCAGCCCTGAGCCCCTCCCACACCCCAAACCCCTCATCTCCAGCTCTGTTTGGTCGCGGACATCAACAATTTTCTTCAACTAGGTCACCAGCAAAAAAAGTTTGAAAACCACTGTTCTAAAGCACTCAGGAGGGATTGGGAATACCTGGGGAGATAAATGGAGCAGTTTACACATCTCAGAGCTATTGTTCCCAGCTCTATCATCTTCATGGGCTGAGAACATCACATTGAGATGAATGGGTCACTTCACACCCCTCTGAGCCTCTTAAACTGCTGATACGTGTGTAGAGGAGCCCTTTCCCTCCTTCGACCCTCTATCCTTCATGTTTAAAGGACAGTGCTTCCAAGTGCTATAAAATCCACATGCATGCACAGATTTTCTTCAAATTCGCTGTGACTTGTGGGAGTGCAGAGTAGGGTGAGTGACTGCAAGGCAGTCGCAACTCTCTCCCCATCTGTCAAGGAGGGAGGCCACGTCCCCTTGCTACAATGCCTCTGGAGCAACTCAATTCAGGGTAGAATTAGCCGACAGTTAGTAGGTCCAATCCTGCAGTCCACGCCTGGCAGCAATTGAGTCTGAGACACCTGGTCCTCAGACAGGGCAGGGCAGCCAGCAATTAAGGGCTCTGGCCTGCAGTCAGGCAGAGCAGCAGTGAGTCTAGGGGGACCCAGGTCCTCGAGCAGGGCAGGGCACCAACAGTTAAGGGGCTCTGGCCTTGAGTCAGGGCAGAGCAACACAGCAGTCTAGGGGGATCAGTTCCCTGGCGAAGCAGACAGCAAAACTGTCCAGTGCCCTAGCTCGGGTGGACGACGACCAACGCAGGCCTCTTGACCTAAAGGTGGGGAGGCTGCCACCCCCAGAGGTGGGGTAGCAGGGGGTAGGGAGACGCCGGCCCACCTGTCACCACTGCGTCCCAGCCCAGGGCTCTAACAGTGGCGGAGTGGTCCGCCACTGGGTCAGCAGAGAATCCAGCCGCAACATGCTGGCCAGCTTGCAGTGAGTAACACAGCTGAGCCCTATTCAGCTTCCTTGGGCTCCTTCCTACACTCCCATTCGGGGGTACCTGGTTTCCAGGGTCGCCATTTGTCTCACTAGTGTAAATGACTAGTGGCAGCCCCAACAGCTCCTCCGGGTCTCTGGTGCCTGCCAGCTCTGGCAGTCCCTCTGGGTCTCTGGCACTGTAGCGGCCTCTGTCAGGTCCAAGCTCCAGCTGCAGGTGGGAGATGCCCTGCTCCTCCAGCAGCTCTTCTCCAAGTGTGCTGGAGGGCCCGACTTTTATATTTCCGGTTCCTGTGCCGCCCCTCTGCTTCCGGCTGGGCAGCTGCAGGTGTCCTGGCTCTGCCCACCAGAGGGCGGTTGTGGCTCTCTCCCTGTCCATCAAGGAGGGAAACCACATCCCCTCACTACATTCCCCCCGTCAAGTCCAGCCCCCACTCTCTGGGGCTGGTATGATCCCCCTCTCCCAACTGGGAGAGACCATCAGCGCTTGCGTTCTCCTTTCCTGCCCTACGTTGTATGGTAAATGGAAACGGTTGAAGGGCGAGATACCACCTCGTTAGCCTTGCATTGGTGTCTTTCATTGTCTGGAGCCACTTGAGAGGGGCATGACCCAGGAGGTAATACTGAAGGGCCTCCACAGCCCATTTAACTGCCAGGGCCTCCTTCTCAATGGTTAAATAGTTACGTTCCTGGGGGAAGAGCTTTCAACTAATGTGAAGGATGGGATGTTCCTCTCCATCGAGGGTCTGGGAGAGGACAGCCCCAAGTCCCACTGCCGTGGCATCGGTTTGGACCACAAAACTACAAGAGAAATCAGAGCTATAAAGCACTGGTTCATGGCAGAGATGGTCCTTTAGTGTCTGAAATGCTTCGGCACACTCGGGGGACCTGTGGATGCGCTGCAGCTGGTCCTTTGTTAGGAGTTGCGTCAGGAGGTCAGCAATCAAGGGAGAGTTGGGAATGAAGCGGCAGTAGTAGCCTGCCAGCCCCAGGAATTGCCTCACTTGTTTCTTTGTGGTTGGGGCGGGGTGTTCTTGAATGGCCTGGATCTTCCCGACTAGGGGGCACACCTTCCCCTGTCCCAGGACGTACCCCAAGTAGGTGGTCTCCTGGTAGCCAATTCAGCATTTCTTGGGGTTAGCCATCAGTCCTGTGGCTCAGAGGGTCCGTAGGACTGCCACCATCTGGCTCAGGTGCTCCTCCCAGTGACGGCTGTAGATCATGACATCATCCAGGTAGGCCGCAGCACACTCAAATTGTGACTGGAGCAGGTGATCCATCAACCACTGTAAGGTTTCAGGGGCCCCATAGAGTCCAAAAGACATATGGGTAAACTGGTAGAGCCCGCTGGAGATAGTGAAGGTTGTCTCCTCCTTTGAGCCTTGGTCCAGTGGGATCTGCCAGTACCCCTTCGTCAAGTCCAGGGTAGTGATATAGTGTGCTTCACCCAAATGGTCAAGGAGTTTGTCTACCTGGGGCATTGGGCATGCGTCGAATTTAGAAATGGTATTAATTCTCCAGAAATCATTACAAAATCACCAGGTCCAGTCTGGCTTAGGGACAAGCACAGTGGGGTTGCACCACTCACTTTGCAACTGTTCTATGACCCCCTAGCTTCAGCATCACCAGGACCTCTTGTTCCACAGGTGGAGTGGGAGAGGTTGGGTGTTTTCACAAACTACCTCCCTGGGCGGGGTGGAGTGTCAGCTTGGTCTGCCCCGGTACTGCTGTGAATGTCTGGGTGTCTCTGTCAGGGTTCCCTCCCCACTCAGAACTCTGGGGTACAGATGTGGGGTCCCTCATGAAAGACCCCATAAGCTTTTTTCTACCAGCTTAGGTTAAAAACTTGCCCAAGGCACAAATCCTTCCTTGTCTTTGGACAGTTCTTCTGCCACCACCAAGTGAGTTAGACAAAGATTCAGGAAAAGGACCATTTGGAGTTCCTGTTTCCCCAAAATATCCCCCCAAGCCTCTTCACCCACTTTTCTGGGGAGGCTTGAAAATAATATACCAACCAAATAGGTAAACAAGGTGAGCACAGACCAGACCCTTTTAGGACACTAAAAACCAATCAGGTTCTTAAAAGCAGAACTTTATTATAAAGAAAAAAGTAAAAGAAGCACCTCTGTAAAATCAGGATGGAAGGTAATTTTACAGGGTTGAGGTGGGGCAGCGACTCACTGGCGTGGTGCCTCCTGCTGGTTGTCCAGGGAATTAGCTCTTTCCAGCCCCGGAGCACCTCTGCCAGCTGATGTCTCTCATGCCACTGGTCCCCGTGTCCCTCCCGGACCCCGGTGCTCTTTACCCAGGGGTTCTGCCCACCGCAGCAACCCACAGTCTGGGTCTCCCCATTCAGGGGAACCCCCAATCCCCACATCCGTCACTCTGGCTGGTAGACCTCATAAGTAACAGGGCCAACTTGGCGGATGATTTCATAGGGGCATTACCACCAGGCTAGCAGTTTGGACTCCTCAGAGGGGAGCAACACAAGGACCCAGTCCCTGGGTTCAAAGATCCGTGCTTGGGCTCCCTAGTTGTAAGTTCGGGCTTGGGCCCCCGGCGCAGCCTACAGATTTTCGTTCTCTAGGTCCCTGGTTCGTGTCAGGTTCTCATGAAGTAACAGGACATATTGAAGGAGCTCCTGGGCTGGGGATGTGGTCTGCTCCCAGGTTTCCTGCATCAGGTCTAGCGGGCCCCACAGCTGGATCCCATAAAGCAGCTTGAATGGGAGAATTGGATAGAATGGCTCCCGAATTGCAAGCAGCAAAGGTGGAAGGAGTCGGTCCCAATGGTGCAACTCCACCAGGGGGAACTTCTGTAACACCCCCTGGAGAGTCCAATTGAACCTCTTGATGAGGCCATTTGTCTGAGGGTGGTAAACTGAGGTTCACAATTTTCGGATCCCTAGAAGACTGCACACTTCACAAAGCAGCCAGGAGGTGAAATTGGTTCCCTAGTCAGTTAGGATCTCACTAGGTAAGCCTACCCGAGCAAAGATTTTTAGAAGCTTGGCAGCGATGCTCTGTGCAGTGGTGGACCACAAAGGGACAGCCTCGGGGAAGCTGGCATAGACCATGACTACCAGGATGTAGCGGTAGCCAGCCACACTCTTCATAAGGGGTCCTTAGCAGGTCCATTGGCAACCCTTTTGAATGGTGTCCCCATCACCGGCAAGGACACCAGGGGGGCCTTTGGGATTCCTGTGGGCACTGCCTGCTGGCAATCTGGGCTGGAGGCACAAAAGTTCTTAATGTCCTGGTACATACCCCGCCAGAAGAACCTGGACAAAATCCAGGCTATGGTCTTTTCTTGGCCCAAATGGCCAGCGGCCTGGAAGTCGTGGGCCATCCTCAACACTGCCCATCAGTGACAATGGGGTACAACCAGCTGGGTTCGAGGCTTGTGGGTGCAAGGGTCCTGGGAAACCTGGTAGAGGCATTCACCATCCAGTTTGAAGCGTGGCCACTGGGTTGCGCACCATGGGTCCATAGTGACTCCTTTGACATAGACCAACTGTGATGTGCCCTACTCAAAGTGGGGTCCGTTCTCTGGTCTCAGCTGAAGTTCACTTCCCTACAAACAGCGGGGTCTTTATCTTCCGGCTGGGTCAGAACGTCATCTTGAGCGTTGGTAAGCCTTCCCTCCTGCGGGTCCGGAGGGTTCCATGGGAGGCTCCCTTCAGGCCCTTCATAGTCATCCTCAAGGGGGTCCCCCTTGAAGGCCAGCTGGTCTGGGGCAGTCATAGATCATAGAATCTCAGGGTTGGAAGGGACCTCTGGAGGTCATCTAGTCCAACCCGCTGCTCAAAGCAGGTCCAACCCCCAATTTTTGCCCCAGATCCCTAAATGGCGACCTCAAGGATTGAACTCACAACCCTGGGTTTAGCAAGCCAATGCTCAAACCACTGAGCTATCCCTCCCGGTCTGTAAGGTCGCAACGTGTAGGACCTGGCTGAATTCCGGTCAGTCCCGCCCGAGGATGATGAGGGATGGGAACTTCAGGGCGACCCCACAGTCATCAGCCAGGTTATCCTATCAATCATTAGGGATAGTTGAGCGCTTGGATACGCTTTCACATCCGCATGGATGCAGCAAAGTCGGATTCGGCTGTGGATCAGGTCGTTATCCGGGAAGAGGCACTTCCGCACCATAGTTTATCTGCAGCTGGAGTCCACCAGGGCATCCATCATCCTCCCATCAAGGCCGGCAGGGACTGTCACCTTGGGGTTGGGGTACTGGCAGGCGCGGGTTTCTCTGGCATAAACTTTGCCAAAGGAGCAGTCCATGGCGGGGCACTGCCTCTGGAGGTGTCCAAAGCAGCCAGAACTAAAACAAAGCTCAATCTCAGCTGGTTCTTCTTCAAGTGGAGACCCGGTGGGTGCTCCACTTTAGGTGATTGCGTGCCCCTGCGCCTCTAGTCAGAATTTCAACAGCAGTAGGTGGGCCGCATGTGCACTCTCCCTGTCTTGCACCTGCAGTGGCGATTAACTAGCGCTGTACAGCCCCCACCCCCCACACCTCTCCTACCAAGTCCACGTCTAAGAGGAAGCATTCCCCTACTCTGACTCCAGCATCAGTACTGACTGCGCTGCAGCAAAGTACCTACAAGTTGACAGGGACTTCCAGTACTGTCAAAGCTACAGACCCTATGTGGGCAGGCTCTAAAAAGGAAGGCAGAGACAAGACTGCCCATTCCACCAAGGCACTGGTGGCAACAACTAAATACTCAGTGCCTCTGCAGTTTCTAAGGCACTGACGCCACCTGCTGGCTCCTTGCCGCATAGCAAGGATGCATCGCACCGAAGCTTGCTCCGTCCCCCTTAGTGCAGTTGATGTCAGCACCTGTACTGCAGCAACTCTTGGCACCGCAGCAAATGCAGACATCTGTGCCGGTACCAAACTTACAATAGTTCCTTACACCTATGGACCTGTCAGTAGCCCTGGCACCTGAGTCACCTCTCCTTGGTACCGACAGTGCTTTGCCATTTTCACCACCACACTTGCCACTGGCTACATCTGCCCCTCTCTCCTCCAGCGAGGAGGACAAGGAAGGGGAAGTTTTTTCAACCCAACACTCCTCACCTTTGCAAGGCAGTTTCAGATCTGAGCCACAAGTGCAGCCTGGGCATCACCCCAGATCAGATTTCCAGGGATGGTACAGACATCCTTGGGGACCTCCACTAGTGCTTTTCCCACCACAATGGCCCCTCTAGGACCTGTGGGCAGCGTACAGGCAATACTACTCCGAACCCCCGCTAGAGTCTCCTCACCAGCGTCAGTGGTGCCACTCGATGTTTCCCATTCACAATCTTTTGAGGAAATAGAGGAGGTTCTGAACCAGGAGGCTATTCCTGTCACCAACCCTCCTCCCTCGCCTGATGAGATCATCATACCTCCGCCACCTACTACCGGAAATGAATTCAAACAGTTTCAACATCTCTTTATAGGGATAGCTGACACACTCCAAATATCCCTCGAGGAAGTCACTGAATCACAACACAAGCTCTTGGACATACTTTGCACATTGACCTCCTCCAAGATCACCCTGCTGATTAATACTGTAATCATGGAGCCCGCCACAGCTATCTGGCAGACCCCTGCCACAATCCCACCTACATGTCAGAGGGTGGATAAAAAATATTACGTCCCTTCAAAAGGGCTGGACTCTCTCTCACCCCCAGCCAAACTTTCTGGTGGTAGACACAGTTAATGAACGTGGCAGGCAATATTATTTCAGGACCATCCCGTATGACAGAGTGGAAGAGCCTGGATCTACACAGCCACAAGGCTTATTCATCAGCGACATTACAATTTAAAATCATAGAATATCAGGGTTGGAAGGGACCTCAGGAGGTCATCGAGTCCAACCTCCTGCTCAAAGCAGGACCAATCCCCAACTAAATCATCCCAGCCAGGGCTTTGTCAAGCCTGACCTTAAAAATATCTAAGGAAGGAGATTCCACCACCTCCCTAGGTGATGCATTCCAGTGCTTCACCACTCTCCTGGTGAAAAAGTTTTTCCTAATATCCAACCTAAACCTCCCCCACTGCAACTTGAGACCATTACTCCTTGTTCTGTCATCTGCCACCACTGAGAAAAGCCAAGCTCCATCCTCTTTGGAACCCCCTTTCAGGTAATCAAAAGCAGCTATCAAACCCCCCCCCCCCATTCTTCTCTTCCGCAGACTAAATAATCCCAGTTCCCTCAGCCTTTCCTCATAAGTCATGTGCTCCAGTCCCCTAATCATTTTTGTTGCCCTCCACTGGACGTTTTCCAGTTTTTCCACATCCTTCTTGTAGTGTGGGGCCCAAAACTGGACACAGTACTCCAGATGAGGCCTCACCAATGTCGAATAGAGGGAATTGCCCTCACCAATGTCGAATTGCCAGCAGAACGTCCCTCAATCTGCTGGCAATGCCCCTACTTATACAGCCCAAAATGCCATTGGCCTTCTTGGCAACAAGGGCACATTGTTGACTCATATCCAGCTTCTCGTCCACTGTAACCCATAGGTCCTTTTCTGCAGAACTGCTGCCTAGCCTTTCGGTCCCTAGTCTGTAGCGGTACATGGGATTCTTCCGTCCTAAGTGCAGGACTCTGCACTTGTTCTTGTTGAAAGTCATCAGATTTCTTTTGGCCCAATCCTCTCATTTGTCTAGGGCCCTCTGTATCTTATCCCTACCCTCCAGCATATCTACCACTCCTCCCAGTTTAGTGTCATTTGAAAACTTGCTGAGGGTGCAATCCACACCATTCTCCAGATCATTTATGAAGATATTGAAGAAAACCGGCCCGAGGAACGACCCTTGGGGCACTCCACTTGATACCAGCTGCCAACTAGACATGGAGTCATTGATCACTACCCATTGAGCCCAACAATCTAGCCAGCTTTCTATCCACCTTATAGTCCATTCATCCAGCCCATATTTCTTTAACTTGCTGGCAAGAATACTGTGGGAGGCCATATCAAAAGCTTTGCTAAAGTCAAGGAACAACACGTCCACTGCTTTCCCCTCATCCACAGAGCCAGTTATCTCATCATAGAAGGCAATTAGGATAGTCAGGCATGATTTGCCCTTGGTGAATCCATGCTGACTGTTCCTGATCACTTTCCTCTCCTCTAAGTGCTTCAGAATTGATTCCTTGAGGACCTGCTCCATGATTTTTCCAGGGACTGAGGTGAGGCTGACTAGCCTGTAGTTCCCAGGATCCTCCTTCTTCCCTTTTCTAAAGATGGGCACTACATTAGCCTTTTTCCAGTCGTCTGGGACCTCCCCCAATCACCATGAGTTTTCAAAGATAATGGCCAATGGCTCTGCAATCACAGCCGCCAACTCCTTTAGCACTCTCGGATGCAACGCATCCGGCCCCATGGACTTGTGCTCATCCAGCTTTTCTAAATAGTCCCGAACCACTTCTTTCTCCACAGAGGGCTGGTCACCTCCTCCCCATGCTGTGCTGCCCAGTGCAGTAGTCTGGGAGCTGACCTTGTTCGTGAAGACAGAGGCAAAAAAAGCATTGAGTACATTAGCTTTTTCCACATCCTCTGTCACTAGGTTGCCTCCCTCATTCAGTAAGGGGCCCACGCTTTCCTTGACTTTCTTATTGTTGCTAACATACCTGAAGAAACTCTTCTTGGTACTCTTAACATCTCTTGCTAACTGCAACTCCAGGTGTGATTTGGCCTTCCTGATTTCACTCCTGCATCCCCGAGCAATATTTTTATACTCTTTCCTGGTCATTTGTCCAATCTTCCACTTCTTGTAAGCTTCTTTTTTGTGTTTAAGGTCAGCAAGGATTTCACTCTTAAGGCAAACTGGTCGCCTGCCATATTTACTCTTCTTTCTAGACATCAGGATGGTTTGTCCCTATAACCTCAATAAGGATTCTTTAAAATACAGCCAGCTCTCCTGGACTCCTTTCCCCCTCATGTTATTCTCCTAGGGGATCCTGCCCATCAGTTCCCTGAGGGAGTCAAAGTCTGCTTTTCTGAAGTCCAGGGTCTGTTTTTTGCTGCTCTCCTTTCTTCTTTGTGTCAAGATCCTGAACTCGACCATTTCATGGTCACTGCCTCCCAGGTTCCCATCCACTTTAGCTTCCCCTACTAATTCTTCCCGGTTTGTGAACAGCAGGTCAAGAAGAGCTCTGCCCCTCGTTGGTTCCTCCAGCACTTGCACTAGGAAATTCTCCCCTACACTTTCCAAAAACTTCCTGGATTGTCTGTGCACTGCTGTATTGCTCTCCCAGCAGATATCAGGGTGATTGAAGTCTCCCATGAGAACCAGGGTCTGCGATCTAGTAACTTCCGTTAGTTGCCGGAAGAAAGCCTCGTCCACCTCATCCCCCTGATCCAGTGGTCTATAGCAGACTCCCACCACGACATCACCCTTGTTGCTCACACTTGTAAACTTAATCCAGAGACTGTCAGGTTTTTCTGCAGTTTCATACTGGGGCTCTGAGCAGTCATACTGCTCTCTTACATACAATGCAACTCCCCCACCTTTTCTGCCCTGCCTGTCCTTCCTGAACAGTTTATATCCATCCATGACAGTACTCCAGTCATGTGAGTTATCCCACCAAGTCTCCGTTATTCCAGTCACATCATAATTGCTTGACTGTGCCAAGGACTTCCAGTTCTCCCTGCTTGTTTCCCAGGCTTCTTGCATTTGTGTATAGGCAGTTGAGATAACTCACTGATCGTCCCTCTTTCTCAGTATGAGGCAGGAGCCCTCCCCTCTCATGCTCTCCTGCTTGTGCTTCCTTCCGGTATCCTACGTCCCCACTTATCTCAGAGCTTTGGTCTCCTTCCACCGGTGAACCTAGTTTAAAGTCCTCCTCACTATGTTAGCCAGCCTGCTTGCAAAGATGCTCTTCCCTCTCTTTGTTAGGTGGAGCCCGTCTCTGCCTAGCAATCCTTCTTCTTGGAACACCATCCCATGGTCAAAGAATGCAAAGCCTTCTCTCTGACACACCTGCATAGCCATTCGTTGACTTCCACGATTCAACGGTCTCTACCCAGGCCTTTTCCTTCCACAGGGAGGATGGACGAGAACACCACTTGCGACTCAAACTCCTTTATCCTTCTTCCCAGAGCCACGTAGTCTGCAGTGATCCACTCAAGGTCATTCTTGGCGGTATCATTGGTGCCTACGTGGAGAAGCAGGAAGGGGTAGTGATCCGAGGGCTTGATGAGTCTCGGCAGTCTCTCTGTCACATCGTGAATCCTAGCTCCTGGCAAGCAGCAGACTTCTCGGTTTTCCTGGTCGGGGCGGCAGATAGATGACTTAGTCCCCCTGAGGAGAGAGTCCCCTACCACCACCACCCGCCTCCTTCTCTTGGGAGGGGTGGTCATGGAACCCCCATCCCTAGGACAGTGCATCTCATGCCTTCCAATCGGCGGAGTCTCCTTCTGTTCCCTTCCCTCAGATGTATCATCTAGTCCACTCTCCACATTAGTACCTGTGGAGAGAACATGAAAACGGTTGCTTACCTGTATCTGCGTTGCTGGTACATGGACGCTCCCCTTTCTTCTTCTGGAGGTCACTGCTGCCAAATTTCTTCACCGTCCTTCTGTCCCCACTGCGCAGCCTGCTCTGAATCTTCAGAACATTGTGTCCGTAGAATCATATCCTGACGTCTGTCCAGGAAATCTTCAGTTTCTCTTATGCAACGCAGGGTCGATACTTGTTTCTCCAGACCTTGAACCTTCTCTTCCAATATGGAGACCAGCTTGCACTTTGTACAGACAAAGTCACTTCTATCCTGTGGAAGAAAGACAAACATGGCACATCCAGTGCAGGTCACAACAGCTGAACGCTCCCCATCCATATTACCTTCCTTCTATGAGCTTCCTCAGGAGTTGTAGTAACTACTCAGAGAAGCCGGCAAGATGTAAGCCTCAGTGGGCTCTCCCTAGGCAAACTCCCTCTGTAAGTCTCTCTGCTGTTCGCCGCTCAGCTGGTTCACAGCTGACTGGCTTTTTATAACACTTTTTATAATCACTAATTATGAAGTCCCAATGACAAAATACAACCACACAAATTATTCTAAACTATCTGAATTTATTGACTGCATATCTGAAGAAAAAAGAGAACAGTTTACATCACTCATCTCAGAAGGACACCTCTTGGCCTGCACGGCCCTTCAGGAATCTTTGGATTCTGCTGATATGGCAGCTATTATTGCCATTGTAATGCACCGAGCCTCCTGGCTTCACTTGTCGAGGTGAAGGGAGGTGCAATCCACAGTAGAGGACCTCCCCCTAGAGCGTCCGAAACGTCACAGGTAAGACCGACAAATCCCTCCACTCACTAATGGATTGCCACTCTCAGATCTCTTGGCATATATACACCTGCAACAAAACGTAAACAGGGTATGTATTCCACCTCGCAATGTCCTAAACAGGCTCCCTATATGCAAACCCGGAGACAATACAATCCTTAGTGGCACAGACAAAGGCCACCCAAACATAGAACAAATTCTTCTCAACCCACTACACCACAACGACCTATCCCTAAACATCAAATTTGAAGGTTTGGTCGAGGGCTTGGCAGACCTCCCCCATTTACCAGTGCTGACACCACTCTCCATCAACCATCCATTTTACAGGTCATTTAATACCATTCTACCCAATATGGCAAAAACCATCACTTCTGACAAATGGGTATTGGAAATATCAAAACAGGATACTCCATCCAGTTCTTCTCCATCCCCCCTACCCACCATCCCTCCCCATCCCTTCTCAGGGACCCCTCTCACAAGGTCCTCCTGAGACAGAAAGTAGAGTACCTTCTACAACTCAGTGAAGTAGAACCAGTGCTGCTACAACAAAGAGGGAAAGGGTTCTATTCCCTTTATTTTTTAACCCAGTAAAAGCCTGGGGGATGGAGACCTATTCTCAGTCTCAGGAACCTAAACAAATTTGTCAAAACACAATGATTCTGGGTGGTTACTTTAGCAACAATCATTCCAGCTCTGGAACAAGGGGATTGATTTGCAGCCCTCTGCCTGCAATATACTTATTTTCATGTCACCATTCATCCAGCACACAGACGATTCCTCCGATTTGTCCTTGGGCAGGATAACTATCAATACACGGTACTGCCCTTTGGCCTTTCCATAGCTTCCCCAGTGTTTTCCAAAGTTCTGATAGTGGCAGCAGCCCACCTATGCAAGCAAGGGTAATAATATACCAATATTTAGACAATTGCCTCCTCAAGGCTCCCACTCGGAAAGAAGTCGTCGAAGCCACACAAAAGACAATGTCATGCTTCACAAACCTTGGCCTGCAAATAAACCTTCAAAAGTCAACATTAACACTGTTCAAGAACTGGAATTCATTGGGACCCATCTAAACTTGCTAGAAGTGAAAGCCTCTTTACCATTTCAGAGATTCGTCACCCTAGTGAGCCTGATCAATACCACAGTGAGCAGTCCACAAACATCTGCCAAGATCTGCCTTTGATTACTGGGACACATGTCAGCGACCGCTTATGTTGTCCGACAAGCCAGACTGAGCATGTGTTGCCTGCAGGGGTGGCTCAGGACGGTGTACCTCCCACACAAACACAGTCTGAAAGAACTTTTAAACATGCCAGCAAAAGTCAAAAGACTCCCTGCAGTGGTGGAACCGCTCGCACAATGTGTGTGCAGGTATCCCTTTTCTACAGACTCCCCCAAACTGATAATCACAATAGACGACTCCCTACTGGGGTGGGGTGCCTACTTAGACAATCTGACCATCCAGGGGAGATGGTTTTCTTCGGAATCAACACTGCACATAAATGTTCTGGAACTGTGAGCAGTTCGCAATGCTTACATGTGTTTCCTGCCTCTGATCAAAAACAAGGCAATAGAAATCATGATGGACAATGTGGCCTGCATGTGCCACATAAACTAACAAGGAGGAGCAAGTCATACTCTCTGTGTATGGTGACCATAATGCTGTGGACATGGTATATACAACACATCTCCATATCAGCTGCTGTTAGATGTTTGGCTGCATGTGTGTGTTCTTTGTGTGCTGTCCCAGCTCTGCGCAGATTCTTGGCACAGCAGACCTCAGTTGAACTGCCCAATGACCACAAGATCTGTTAAGATATGAAGGTGCCCGCCAGGTTAATTGTCGACGAAGCAAGATAATAGCACCTGTCAGACTCTACGAGGATACTAAGACATGTATGCCTGTGACAAGGGATGCAGCTCAGTGAATGGTGGGACTTTCCGTTCCCCCCTAGGCTGGCCAAAAGGTTAAGGCAAGGTATTCCAACATTTATAAACTGAGACAAATAATCTGGGATAAAAAATTTACGTATCACCTTACATGTTTCATGAGATATTGTTACCTTCCCTTGTACTTTTCTCCTGATGTTTCAGACAAAACATTCCTATTAGCTACCTGTCTTTGTACTTTGTGCATCCGATGAAGTGAGCTGTAGCTCACGAAAGCTTATGCTTAAATAAATTTGTTAGTCTCTAAGGTGCCACAAGTCCTCCTTTTCTTTTTGCGGATACAGACTAACACGGCTGCTACTCTGAAACCAGTTACAACACAGAATACAAAGTGTACAGTGCTCCCTTTATATTTATTTTATTACAAATATTTGCACTGTAAAAAACAAAAGAAATAGTATTTTTCAATTCACCTCATACAGTACTGTAGTGCAATCTCTTTATCATGAAATTTGAACTTACAAATGTTTATGTTTAAAAAAAACTGCATTAAAAATAAAACAATGTAAAACTTTAGAGCCTACAAGTCCACTCAGTCCTACTTCAGCCAATTGCTCATACAAACAAGTTTGGTTACAATTTGCAGGAGATAATGGTGCCCGCTTCTTGTGTACAATGTTACCTGAAAGTGAGAACAGGCGTTCGCATGGCACTGTTGTAGATGGGGTCACAAGATAGTTACGAGCCAGATACACTAATGATTCATATGTCCCTTCGTCTTCAACCACGATTTCAGGGCACATGTGTCCATGCTGATGACAGGTTCTGCTCAATAACGATTAAAAGTAGAGCGGACCAATCCATGTTCATTTTAATCATCTGAGTCTGAAGCCACCAGCAGAAGGTTGATTTTCTTTTTTGGGGGTTCGGGTTTTGTAGTTTCCACATCGGAGTGTTGCTCTTTTAAGACTTCTGAAATCATGCTCCACACCTCGTCCCTCTCAGATTTTGGAAGGCACTTCGGATTCTTAAATCTTGGGTGGAGTGCTGTAGCTATCTTTAGAAATCTCACGTTGGTACCTTCTTTGCGTTTTGTCAAATCTGCTGTGAAAGTGTTCTTAAAACAAACATGTGCTGGGTCATCATCTGAGACTGCTATAACAAGAAATATATGCAGAATGTGGGTAAAGCAGCAGGAGACATACAATTCTCCCTTCAAGGAGTACAGTCACAAATTTAAGTGATGCATTATTTTTTTAACTAGCATCATCAGCATGAAAGCATGGCCAAAGCATGAAAGGGGTGTGGTAAATGAAGGTGGGGGGTAGCTCCCTTTTATGGACACCCAGCCAGCCAGTAGCTATAAAATCCCTCTTAGTAGCTGTTCTCTAATTACTCTAACTGTAAAGGGTTAAAAAGTCTCACTGCTATGCATAGGTAAAAGGAAGTGATTGGGTACCTGGCCAAAAGAGCCAATGGGAATTTTTAAAATTGAAAAAAGACTCCCCTTTTGTCTGTCTGTCTGTTGTTCTCCTGGGGAGAGGCAGACAGGGCAACAGCTATACTGTAACAAGCTTAGGCCAGATATGGAAAAATCATCAGTATCATGCCTAGAAACTACTCATTTAAAATCCCAGACATGTAAGTAGATCAGGAAATGTCTAGGCAGACACGGTTAGGTTTATCCCTTGTATTTTGTTCTGGCTTGTGAATTCCTCTGTGCTAACCCCAGGTGGTTTGTTTTGGTTTTTTTTGCTTGTAACCTTTAAGCTGGACCTCAAGAAAGCTATTCTTGGTGCTTAATTCATGTAGTTGCTCTTTTAAAATCTAGCAATAGCCTGAGTTCCCGGATATATTTTATTTCTTTTTTTATTAATAAAATTTATCTTTTATAAGAACAGAATTGGATTTTTGTGTCTTAAGAGGTTTGTACACATGTTGTTTAATTAGCTGGTGGCAACAGATAATTTCCTTTTTTTTTTTCTTCTTTCTCAGCTCTTCACTGCGGGAGGGCGGGGGGGATGAAAGGGCTTGAGGAAGAAAGGAATTCCTCAGTATGCCTTCCTGGGCTCTCAAAGGGGTTCTGCACTTGGGTGGTGGCAACATCTACCAATCGAAGGTCAGAGAAAAGCTGTAACCTTGGGAGTTTAATACAAGCCTGGAGTGGCCAGTATTAATTTTTAGAATCCTTGCAGGCCCCCACCTTCTGCAATCGAAGTGCCAGAGTGGGGAATTAGCCTTGACAAGAGGCATACAAATGTTTAGCATTTCTGGCACGTAAATACCTTGCAATGCCAGCTACAAAAGTGCCATGTGAACTCCTGTTCTCACTTTCAGATGACATTGTAAATAAGAAGCAGGCAGCAGTATCTCCCATTAATGTAAACAAACTTGTTTGTCTTAGCGATTGGCTGAACAAGAAGTAGGACTGAGTGGACTTGTAGCCTCTAAAGTTTTACACTGTTTTGTTTTTGAGAGCAGTTATGTAACAAAAAATAAATCTACATTTGTAAGTTGCATTTTCACAATATAAAGATTGCACTACAGTACTTGTATGAGGTGAATTGAAAAATACTATTTCTTTTATCATTTTTACAGTGCAAATATTTGTAATCAAAATAATAATATTACACTTTGTATTTTGTGTTGTAATCGAAATCAATATATTTGAAAATGTAGAAAAACATCCAAAATATTTAATAAATGTCAATTGGCATTCAATTGTGTAATAGTGCGATTGTGATTAATTTTTAATCACAATTTTTTTTTGTTAATTGCGTGAGTTAACTGCGATTAATCAACAGCCCTAGCTTGCACCAATAAAGAAAAAACTGCAAGATGGTTTCTCTGCAGCCACTGTATGGTTGCCTGGGTGGCATGAGGGAATGTGTTGATGCCATTGCCCTGGTGAACACTCCACCACTGACATTGCTAGTCTGAACCTTTGTGTGCCTGTGCAATAAACATGTAATAACTCATGTTGTTTGTCACAAGTTGTATCTGTGATAATATAACATGTTTTTATTACACAGGGAGATTTACTGTGAACACAGCAGAATGGTCATCCACAGGTCTTACCAAAATTTTTGTTATATGGATGGAAAGAGCCAAAGATAGAGGACTTTTTGTGGGAGACGGGGATGGCGGGAGAGGGGTTGCACAATGAGGATGGGTGGTAGGCAAGCCATGGATTGGTTGTGTGAGAAAATCTGTATTTTACTAGCCTTGAGGAGTCAGGAGGGAAAGAGTGGGCAGACAGATGACTACTTCCTGATCTTTGGGCAGAGTGATATGCTGTTCCAAAGACATGTAGTGCAATGGTTTGGAACTTGCAGTGCAAGTACCTTGATCGCTGAAGGAAAATAAATGTGTGTACTGATGGGGTTGCCAGTGTGTGTATTCTGGATGATTCCTGGATCATGAGGCTGGATAAGTTCTCAAGAGAGCAAGGCGTACACCATGGCATGGGGTTACTGACTACAGGCTGATTTGGCTCAGTATGCAAATTATGGGACATGCTATGTACAACTGCCTAAATGACTGCTAACTCTTCCCTATTTAAAAATATTTCCTGTTTAAAAAACTAGGAAATTCAATGGAAAAATAACTATGTTAATACAAAGTTAAAATTGCTTAATGGCATGTTGTCTCCCTGCAGAACATTGACCCAAGCAAAACTCAAACTTGTGAAAACCAGGAAGTGCAGAGTTTACTCTGCCAACCCCCCATTTCACCTCCTTGTACAGCCCACAAGATTCCATCTAACACTGTTAAAGGACCAAAAAGCAGAAGGGGGAAGGTTGGTCATGCCACCTTCCCTCCATACTCCTGGTGGTGGCAGTAGTCAATGGTAATTCTTTGTATACGTTCCAGGTTCAGGTGTGTTAGGTGTACCTACAGTAAATAGTGGAGGCAGTAGTTGGCCCTGCTTGGTAAAGGTTTGTTTGTGCTATGAGGATGTGTAGATTACTTGAGGCGGGGGGAGGGATAGCTCAGTGGTTTGAGCATTGACCTGCTAAACCCAGGCGTTGTGAGTTCAATCCTTGAGGGGGCCATTTAGGGATCAGGGGCAAAAATTGGGGATTGGCTTTGAGCAGGGGGTTGGAGTAGATGACCTCCTGAGGTCCCTTCCAACCCTGATATTCTGTGTTTTGTGCCCACTGCATGTGAGCAAAGAGAAGAGCTGCATGTGTGTCTTCAGTAACTACTATTACTCCTGGGGGAATTCTGCTCTACTGCATGCATGCATAATTAATGAGCCACATATATTTTTAAATTCTTTGCACATCAAAAAGCTTCTGCTGAAATGTTGTTGCAGTTCCGCCTTTTGCCCATCAGAGGGTGCTGTGCCACAAGAAGAGCAGCAGCTCCCAGAAGAAAATAGCTTCTGCAGCCTTTTGCCCAACAGAGGGTGCTGCGGCTAGAACACAGCAGCAGCTCCCTGCCAGCTAGAGAAGAGAAAGAGCCTGCAGTGCCTTCTTTGCAGCACCTGTCAGGCCAAGTGAGGAGACGGGGGCTATGGGGAGACAGACAGCATGGGGCTGCTGAGGGGTCAGACAGGGTTCCTAAGGACTAGTGGGAGAGGACAGACTGGGGCAGAGACTGAATGGGAGTGGAGGCACAGGGTCACAGAGGGGAGGGAGGTGCAGGGCCACATGGTGATGCGGGAGGGGGTGAAGAGCTACATAGGGACGGAGGGTGGTTGAGTGGGGGCACAGAGACACATGGGGATGGGGGAGGCGATACAGACCCACATAGGGACAGGGAGAGGGGGTGCAGGGCCACATGGGGATGGGAGGAGTGGGTGTCTGAGTGGGGGAGGAGGGACACAAGGGGGTGCTGGAACACATGGGGACAAGGGCAGATGTGCTGACTGAATGGGAGTGGCTACAATACAGAAGGGTCAGCCAGGGTCTGCATAGGGGAAGCTCCCTAACAATCCCTCCCTGCACCCCAAAAAAACCCGTTCCATACTTTTCCCACCCATACCCAACAACCCTCCAAGTTCACACCCAGGCTCCTTTCCAGCAATTTACTTCCCTCTCCCTTGGCTCCTCCGTTACCCCTGACTCCCCCAAACCTTTGCACTGCTTCTGAAGGGTGCAGGAAATATGGTTCTGTATTGTAGTTTAAAATTATTAGATTTTTAGATTAGATTATTAAATTATTATTGTAGTTTAGAATTATTACTCAGAGTTCAGTATTAAGATGCCTACTAAGGAATCTATTTGTCAAAAAACATTATCTGAATCTTTTTTGTTGTATGTATTGTTACAGACATATGTGCTGACAGGTATTTTGAAATAAATGACCAAAAATAATTGAAACTGGTGTGATTATATTATGTTATTTTGACAAATAAAATATGCAGAATTTTGCAAAATTTTAAAAAGTGCACATAATTTTTTATTTTTTATTGCAGAATTCCCCCAGGAGTACTACTATGCAGCATTTCGTTATAGAATTGTGTACATGATATAATTAGCAGGGCAGAGGGGTTTCATTAGAAAGGCTATTGTCAGTAATAAGCTGAGGTACCAGAGCAGTCTATGCATTTATTATCTGCATGTACTCCAGGTAAAGTGAGTGTGGTCATTGTCAAGTGTAGCTGTCCTTAATGGTAGATGCAGTGTTTTTGTATCTGTGTTGATCCCAGGATGTTAGAGAGACAAGGTGAGTAAGGTAATACATTTTATTCCACAGAAGTTGGTCCAGTAAAAGATATTACCTCACCCACCTTGTCTCTCTGAATGGTGGAGGCAGTAGTTAGCTCTGCTTGGTAGAGGTGTGTTTGGGAAATCTGTGTGATGGAGCTGTCATGATATGATCAGATATATGTTTTTCACCCTTTAATGTGTGTGAGGAAAGGGAAAAGGTGCATGTGGTATGCCTCATTTCTATGGAGAATTTGTGTACGCTATGTCCGTAGCTGGGTATGAGGCTTTCATTAGAATAAGTACCGTCAGCAGTAAGGTGGAATATGACAGGATTCCAAAAGTTTAATGATAGTTAAGTGATGGTGTATGTAGAGATGGTATCTTGTGAGCAAATGTAAGGGAATTTTAAGAAGTTGTGAAGTGGTTCTTAAATCTGTACATGTTACATTCTTTCTGGGGACTATGTTAAGTACGAGTCTATGCTTTTTTGTCCTTTAATAGTGTAAGATGGAATCCTATGGGTGAGAGTGAATGGGTTGTAAAAGGAGGTGAATTGTGGGCTTGGAAGAGTAAAGGTATGTGTGTTCATAGATTCCAAGGCCAGATGGTACCATGGTGATCATCTAGTCTGACCTCCTGTATAACACAGGCAAGAGAACTTCCCAAAATAATTCCTAGAGCAGATCTTCTAGAAAAACAGCCAATCTAGATTTAAAAATTGTGAAGTCACCCCTTAGCCTTTTCTTTATTAAGCTAAATAGATTGATCTCCTTGAGTCTCTCACTATAACTGTTTTTTCTAATCCTTTAATGCTTCCTATGGCTCTTAGAATCATAGAATATCAGGGTTGGAAGGGACCTCAGGAGGTCATCTAGTCCAACCCCCTGCTCAAAGCAGGACCAATCCCCAATTAAATCATCCCAGCCAGGGCTTTGTCAAGCCTGACCTTAAAAACTTCTAAGGAAGGAGATTCTACCACCTCCCTAGGTAACGCATTCCTCCTAGTGAAAAAGTTTTTCCTTATATCCAACCTAAACCTCCCCCACTGCAACTTGAGACCATTACTTCTTGTCCTATCCTCTTCTACCACTGAGAATAGTCTAGAACCATCCTCTCTGGAACCACCTCTCAGGTAGTTGAAAGCAGCTATCAAGTCCTCCCTCATTCTTCTCTTCTGCAGACTAAACAATCCCAGTTCCCTCATCCTCTCCTCATAAGTCATGTGTTCCAGACCCCTAATCATTTTTGTTGCCCTTCGCTGGATTCTCTCCAATTTATCCACATCCTTCTTGTAGTGTGGGGCCCAAAACTGGACACAGTACTCCAGATGAGTACTCACCAATGCCGAATAGAGGGGGACGATCACGTCCGTCGATCTGCTCGCTATGCCCCTACTTATACATCCCAAAATGCCATTGGTCTTCTTGGCAACAAGGGCACACTGCTGACTCATATCCAGCTTCTCGTCCACTGTCACCCCTAGGTCCTTTTCCTCAGAACTGCTGCCTAGCCATTCGGTCTCTAGTCTGTAGCGGTGCATTGGGTTCTTCCGTCCTAAGTGCAGGACCCTGCACTTATCCTTATGGAACCTCATCAGATTTCTTTTGGCCCAATCCTCTAATTTGTCTAGGTCCCTCTGTATCCTATCCCTGCCCTCCAGCGTATCTACCACTCCTCCTAGTTTAGTATCATCTGCAAATTTGCTGAGAGTGCAATCCACACCATCCTCCAGATCATTTATGAAGATATTGAACAAATTCTCAGAGCCCTCTCCAATTTATCAACATCCTTATTGAATGGTGGGCAACAGAACTTAATACATTATTCCATCAGCGGCCGTACCAGTGTCAAATAACCTTTTGGCCATAGCATCACACTGGGAGCTCATGCTCAGCTGATTATCCACCATGACCCCCAAATCTTTTTCAGAGCCACTGCTTTCCAGGGTAGATTCCCCATTCTGTAAGTACAGCCTACATTCTTTATTCCTAGATGTATACATTTACATTTTGCTATATTAAAACACAAATTGTTTTCTTATGCCCAGTTTATCAAGTGATCCAGATCACTCTGTCAGTAGCCTGTACTCTTCATTATTTACCACTCCCCCAATTTTTGTGTCATCTACAAATGACAGTAATGATTTTCTATTTTCTTCCAAGTTTTAAATAAAAATGTTAAATAGAGAAGGGCCAAGAACCAGTCCCTGCGGTACCCCACTAGAAAAACACCTGTTTGGTGATTATTCTCCACTTACAATTAGATTTTGAGATACATCAGTTAGCCAGCTTTTAATCCATTTAATATGTGCCATGTTAATTTTATATATTTCTAGGTTTTTAGTCAAAATATCATACGGTACCAACTCAGTGCCTTACAGAAGTCTAAGGATATTACATCAACACTATTACCTTTATCAAACAAACTTATAATTACCAAAAAAGATTTCAAATTAGTTTGACAGGATCTATTTTCCATAAACCCATGCTGAATAGCATTAATTATATTACCCTCCTTTAATTCTTTATTAATCAAATCCCATACCAACTGCTCCATTATTGTGCCTGGGATCAATGTGAGACTGACTGGCCTCAGTCATCCCATTGACCTTTTCAAACATTGGCACAATATTAGCTTTCTTCCAGTCTTCTGGAGCTTTTTCAGTGTTCTTATTGAAAATCAACATTAATGAGGCATATTGGCACACTGCTGAACAAGGGCAGAGTTAAGGTTGCACGGACAACTTTAGCTCTGCATTTCCTGGTTTTCAGAAGTTTAAGTTCTTCTTTGAGTGCATTCCACAATAGGTGTGCTTGCTTGCCACGTGCACCGGTGCTGGAAGTTTTTCCCCTAGTGACCCTTGGAGTGGAACCACCATGGCGCGGTATAAGGGGCGCTGCACTCTCTCCCCACTCTCAGTTCCTTCTTGCCACCAGTGAAGGTGCTTTGGAACTGCTGTGCTCCAGCTCTCTGCTGTAGCTTTCCCTGTTTGGATTGTCATTTAGTTCATAGATAGTTAGTACCTGTAGTTCAAAAAAAAAAAAAGTTAGAGAAGTGCGCCCGGGTCGGGTCAGGGCATGCCCCGCGCCATGGGCTTTAAGTCGTGCGACACTTGTAAACGGCCTATGCTCATGAGTGATCCACTCACTAGCTACTTACGCTGTCTTGGAGAAACCAACCTCAGCAACCACGGCAAAATTTGCAGATCATTTAAGCCTCGGACTAAGGAGGAGTGGGACGTATGGCTCCAAGCCATATTGATGGAGTCGGCCTGAACCCTGACACCGCTACGCCGTTCCGAGTCGGCACCAAGCACTGCAGCATCAGTGCGCGGCAACCCATCAGTGCCTTCCACCAGCTGGCACCACTCCCCATCCATGGGACACTCTATGAAGACGAAGAAGAGGTCTTCTACATCAAGGCACTGGGGCAAGGCTGGGGGTGAGACTAGACCCGCGTTGGGCATCTCTCTATTCCCCTCGACCTTGCAGCCTCTGACTCAAGTAGAGCGGAGTAGCCCAGCCCACTCCGAGACGCCCTCTGCGGACTCCAGTGGCCACGTATGGGTGCCCTCTATGCAGGAGACCCTGCAGGCGGCTCGATACGTAAAGTCTCTCCCGGTACTGACTGCATGGACCCCAGCAGCTCCCAGTTCCAGAGACAAGCCAGCACTCGGACTGCCACAGTCACCACCTGGGCGGTACTGCTCACAGTCGAGGGAAGGTTCCTGACACCGTTCTCCGCAGAGTGACCACCCTGCTCACAGTCCGCACCAGTCCCCGTCGACCCCACTAGATTGTCTGGCTGGGTGCTGAGCAGAAGGGATTTGAGGCACCTCTCTGCATCGAGAGTGCAGTCCTCGAGGTCAGAGCATGGCCCACTGGGACTGGGACTGGGACTGATGGCACCAGAGGTTGTTGACTCCAAGAAGCCACCGTAGCCCCTCACGGTACCGATGTCAATGCCGCTCATGCTCTTCGTCCCAGTTGAGGTCCCCAACAGGGCACTGCTCCCGCAGCCCCAGGCGTAGATCGCCAGCAATCGGCTGTCGCGGATCGGCCCGACAGAGCTGTTCGTGGAGCAGCCATTACAGACAAGTGCCGGTGCCCTCGGTTTGGCTCCAGGAAGGGCCTGGGAAAGGGGGCAATTTCCGACGGCTTCCTTCTGTCCTAGTTGGGTCAGCTTCTATATGCTTTTTCCCCAATTCCGCTGATCAACAAGGTCCTGGAAAAAGTAAAGACAGACAGGGCTCGCATCCTCATGATCGCCCCGGCATGGCCCAGGCAGCACTGGTATGAGACTCTTACGAGCCTGTCCATTGCCCCCCCGTGGCCGCTGCCAACCCGCCCAGACCTTCTCTCTCGGGACCAAGGTTGCCTCCACCTCACAACATGGTTGCTCAATGGCTAGGCCACGAGGAGGGGACCTGCTCCGAGGGTGTCCAGCGAGTCCTCCTGGAATGCAGGAGGCCCTCCATGCATCAGGCCTACCTGGCAAAATGGTCAAGGTTCTCCCAGTGGGCCACTGATCACAACGTCTCTCCAGTGACTGGGGCGGGGGGTTTCATCAAGGAGAAACAAACAGAACTTTCACACCGTAGCCTGGCCAGTCATGAAACTGGTTTTCAAAGCTTCTCTGATGCGTACCGCGCCCTCCTGTGCTCTTCTAACCGCCCTGGTGTCTGGCTGCGCGTAACCAGCAGCCAGGTGATTTGCCTCAACCTCCCACCCCGCCATAAACATCTCCCCCTTACTCTCACAGATATTGTGGAGCACACAGCAAGCAGTAATAACAGTGGGAATATTGGTTTCGCTGAGGTCTAACCGAGTCAGTAAACTGCGCCAGCGCACCTTTAAACATCCAAATGCACATTCTACCACCATTCTGCACTTGCTCAGCCTGTAGTTGAACAGCTCCTGACTACTGTCCAGGCTGCCTGTGTACGGCTTCATGAGCCATGGCATTAAGGGGTAGGCTGGATCCCCAAGGATACATATAGGCATTTCAACATCCCCAACAGTTATTTTCTGGTCTGGGAATAAAGTCCCTTCCTGCAGCTTTTGAAATAGACCAGAGTTCCTGAAGATGCGAGCGTCATGTACCTTTCCCGGCCATCCCACGTTGATGTTGGTGAAATGTCCCTTGTGATCCACCAGTGCTTGCAGCACTATTGAAAAGTACCCCTTGAGGTTTATGTACTTGCCGGCTTGGTGCTCCGGTGCTAAGATAGGGATATGGGTTCCGTCTATGGCCCCACCACAGTTAGGGAATCCCATTGCAGCAAAGCCATCCACTATGACCTGCACATTTCCCAGGGTCACTACCCTTGATATCAGCAGATCTTTGATTGCATGGGCTACTTGCATCACAGCAGCCCCAACAGTAGATTTGCCCACTCCAAATTGATTCCCAACTGACCGGTAGCTGTCTGGCGTTGCAAGCTTCCACAGGGCTATCGCCACTTGCTTCTCAACTGTGAGGGCTGCTCTCATCTTGGTATTCATGCGCCTCAGGGCGGGGGAAAGCAAGTCACAAAGTTCCATGAAAGTGCCCTTACGCATGCGAAAGTTTCGCAGCCACTGGGAATCGTCCCAGACCTGCAACACTATGCAGTCCCACCAGTCTGTGCTTGTTTCCTGAGCCCAGAATCGGCGTTCCACAGCATGAACCTGCCCCATTAGCAACATGATGCATGCATTGGCAGGGCCCATGCTTTCAGAGAAATCTGTGTCCATGTCCTGATCACTCACATGACCGCGCTGACATCACCTCCTCGCCCGGTATTGCTTTGCCAG
The DNA here is from genome assembly GCF_965140295.1 of Lepidochelys olivacea. Taxonomy (NCBI): domain Eukaryota; kingdom Metazoa; phylum Chordata; order Testudines; family Cheloniidae; genus Lepidochelys; species Lepidochelys olivacea. Next base: position 52,416,496 of record NC_140417.1, read on the forward strand.
GTTCTGGTGCTGCATATACTGCTGGATAATGCGTGTGGTGTTTAATGTGCTCCTAATTGCCAAAGTGAGCTGAGCGGCCTCCATGCTTGCCTTGGTATGGCGTCCACACAGAAAAAAGGCGCGGAACGATTGTCTGCCGTTGCTCTGACGGAGGGAGGGGCGACTGATGACATGGCTTACAGGGTTGGCTTCAGGGAGCTGAAATCAACAAAGGGGGTGGCTTTACATCAAGGAGTATTTCAGGCAGGACTTCACGGAGGGTTCCAATAGGAAATGGTGCACCTAAGTTATTTTTCTTATTGGAACAAGGAGGTTAGTCTGGCCTCTGATTGATACATGGCTAGATTTACCTCACTGCACCTTCCCTGTGAGTGACTGCAGTGTGACCTAGAGGAATGAGTCCCCTAGACTGGGGAGGAGGCAAATGAGTACAAAACAAAGCTGATCTATTTCTTGTTTTGATCCACTCCATCTATCTTTTACATCTTTGGCTGGCAGCAGACGGTGCAGAAGGACTGCATGCCATCCACATCTCATGGCTGCTCGGCAGAAGATGGTACAGTACGACTGCTAGCCATCCTCATCTCTTTCCTGTCCAGCAGAAGATGGTACAATACGAGTGCTAGCCATCCTCATCTCTTGTCTGCCCGGCAGAAGATGGTACAGTACAACTGCTAGCAATCCGTATTGCCTGCCTGCTCACCATAAGACGGTTCAATAGGACTGACTGCAGGACTAAAGAGAATGACCTGGTCAAGTCACTCCAAATTTAGTCCCTGCGCCCATGTCTGCCCAGGCGCTCCCAGCCGACATGGCCAGGAGCACCTCGGACACGACGATGACGGCTACCAGTCGTCTTGCACCGTCTGCTGCCAGAAGGCAATGGGTTGCTGCTACTGTGTAACAATGCCGTACCACGTCTGCCAGCACCCAGGAGACATACGGTGACAGTTATCTGAGCGGGCTCCATGCTTGCCATGGTATGGCATCTGCACAGGTAACTCAGGAAAAAAGGCGCGAAACGATTGTCTGCCCTTGCTTTCACGGAGGGAGGGAGGGAACGGGGGCCTGACGATATGTACCCAGAACCACCCGCGACAATGTTTTAGCCCCATCAGGCGTTGGGATCTCAACCCAGAATTCCAATGGGCAGCGGAGACTGCGGGAACTGTGGGATAGCTACCCACAGTGCAACGTTCCGGAATTCAACTCTAGCCTCGGTACTGTGGAAGCACTCCGCCGAGTTAATGCACTTAGAGCATTTTCTGTGGGGAAACACACACTCGAATATATAAAACCGATTTCTAAAAAACTGACTTCTATAAATTCGACCTTATTCCGTAGTGTAGACATACCCTGAAACATGTTACAATATGTTAGGATTAGTTAGTTAAATTTCAGTAAAATTTTTGGTTAAGGTATAGCTAAGCAGAACTCAGGTTTTACTATATAGTCTGCAGTCAATCAGGAAGAAAGCGGGGGAATGGGGGTGGGGGAATTGGAATCATGTTTTGCTAAGGGGGAGGAAATTGGAATCATGTTTTGCTAAAGGGGTGAATGGGAACAGGGACACAGGTGTAAGGCTCTGTGGTGTCAGAGCTGGGAAGGGGGACACTAAGGAAGGAAACTGGAATCATTGCTTGCTGGAAGTTCACCCCAAACATTGAATTGTTTGCACCTTTGGACTTTGGGTATTGTTGCTCTCTGTTCATGCGAGAAGGACCAGGGAAGTGAGCGGGTGAAGGAATAAGCCCCTAACAAGCACCCAAACCAGATGCACAAACAGCTGCCCATAAGTCTTTAATGGGCTCTTGGCTCTTTTCTCTCCAGGCAGACATTTCCGGTTTTCTTCCAAGTGATGATGGCTCAGCTGGAGAATTCAGTGAGAAGCATTCCTGCTGGGAAACCATCGGACTCAAGTGAGGTAGGCCAGCAAACACATCTGAGATCTCCAGCAGGGATTTACAAAACACAAGCCAGGAAACTGCAGGAAAATGCTACAGTAATAGTGTCTTAACAATGATGTCCTGGCAGGTAGCCGAAACACAGACACACAAAATAACCTTTTGAGTATGGCAGTCTACCAAACTGCTTAATAGCTAGCTGGTACCCTGGCCAAATTCCCCATTAACCCAGCAACAAAGAATGTAGGCCATACTTACAGGGTGGGGGACTATATACTGGGAAGCAGTGACTCTGAAAAGGATTTAGGGATAATCAGTTGAACATGAGGTCCACTGTGAGCTAATATGATCCTAGAATGCAGAAATAGGGGAGTCATGAATAGGAGTAGAGAGGTTATTTTACCTTTCTCTTTGGTATTGATGCAAACCATTGCTGGAATAATGCATCCTGTTCTGGTACTCACAGTTCAATAATGTTGTTGATAAATTAGAGAGGGTTCAGAGAAGTGTCACAAGAATGATTAAAGGGTTAGAAAACCTGCCTTATAATGGTAGACTCAAGGAGCTCAATATATTTAATGTAACAAAGAGAAGGCTAAGGGGTGACTGCATTACAATCCATAAGTATGTACATGGGAAACAAATATTTAATAATGGGCTCTTCAGTCAGTCAGAAAAAGGTGTAACACAGTCCAATGGCTGGAAGTTGAAACTAGACAAATTTAGGCTTGAAATAAGGCATACATTTTTAAGAGTGAGAGTAATTAACCATGGAATTTGTATCTAGATTGACTGTTTTTCTGAAATATCTGCTCTAGGAATTATTTTGGGGCAGTTCTCTGGCCTATGTTATACAGGAGGTCAGACTGAATAATCACAGTGTCCCTTCTGGCCTCAGAATCTTTGAAAACATGCATTGCCAGAAAACAGGACTAAACTTAGTAAAATTAAGTGGAATAGATAGGTCCTGCACCCACCTAGGAGTAAGAAGGAATTTTTGAATAGGGAGCATATGTTGGGATCAAGTAGGTGGATTGTACATGATTAATTCCCAGTCATTTTATGGGCCTGGGCACTGGTGGAGCTTGCTTCTTTCCAGACATTGTCTTCTGTGTTTTCATGGGCAACAAACTTATCTAGTAGTTCTAGCAAATGATGTGGGGGCAGGTTGATGTCTGAACGGCCACATGGCTGAATGTGTGACTGTGGACTCTGCTCGTGAGCTGGGAAGTGGTTTCTCCCCAGCTGTTTCCAGGGTGAATAGAAAGATACATTTATCAGATGGAGAGAGTATAAATCTGGCAGGTGAGGAAAGCTGGAATGGCTACTGAATGATTTTGACTTTCACGGGTAAATGTTTGTGGAGTCTTTTAAGATGTAGGATCTCAAACACTGTTTCTCAAACATGTCCCTTCCCCTTTGCACAGCAGTGATCCTCAGGCTCTGGCAGGATCTGGGCTCTTTACCCTCTGTGTGCAGGCACAGTGCATACTGTAGTAGCATCCAGTAATATGAAGGGAAATGCAATGGCTCTGTGTGGACAACAGGACTGGATTACTGTGTTGTCACTCCCCAGGTACAGCTAGAGAAGCTGCTGCACTGGAACATGGCGGTGCGGGATTTCCATATCCTTGTTAACTTGGTCAAGGTGAGCACATTCATCTTTCCTTCCTTTCACCTTCCCAGCAGAGTCCCACCCATCGATGCCTGAGCATGCAAGGAAAACAATGTGACTTACACTATTTTGGAGAAATGGTCTGTGATCGTGTAATCAGAGCCAACTGCAGTGTGTACTCATGGGGTGGCACATTCAACCTTCACTTTGGCACATCCTCACTCTTGTAGCCTTAGCATTCTAGTAGCATAGTTTTTTGTATGGACAAATAATACAGACAAAGAAAGGAGGAAGCAGAGAGGCCCTGGAGAAGGACAGGAACACAGGAATTATCCAACGGTATCTGACTCTTCGTCCACTCAGTGCAGTCTCCTGACTCGGACAGAGACCAGTGTTAGCTGCTTCAGAGGCAGATCTAGAAACCTGCCGTAGGCAATTCTAGGATAACCTGACTCCAGGGACACTTCCTGCTAATTGTCACAGTTTAGGAGAATTGCATTCCTTCTCTGTGGTCCAGCAAGGGCAACCACTTTTTAGGCTCCTGGCTCCTCAACTGTCACCTTTCTTGGGCTGAGACCCACATCTCTCTCCATCTTGACTAGGGCTTTTCAGGCTGCACAGATCCCTGCCTACACTGTGAATTCCCCAGCAAGCCAGACTGTCTAAACCGGACAGCGTCTGCACTTTGCTTTCTCCTCAGAGGCTATAAACCAGGGGTGGGCAAACTTTTTGGCCTGAGGACCACATCTGGGTGGGGAAATAGCATGCAGGGCCATGAATGTAGGGCTGGGGTAGGGGGTTGGGGTGCGGGAGGGGCTGCAGTGTGCAGGAAGGGGCTGAGGGTAAGGGGTTGGGGCACAGGAGGGGTGCGGGGTGTACGAGGGGGCTCAGGGCAGGGGGTTGGGGTGCAGGAGGGGGTGCGGAGTGCGGGAGGGGGCTCAGGGCAAGGGGTTGGGGTGCAGGAGGGGTGTGGCAGGGGGCTCAGGGCAGGGTGTTGGGGTGCAGGAGGGGTTCAGGGTGTGGGCTCCAGCCCAGCGCTGCTTACCTTGAGTGGCTCCGGGGTGGCAGCGGCACGCAGCAGGGCTAAGGCAGGCTCCTTGCCTGCCCTGGTCCCGTGCTGCTCCCCTCCCGGAAGCGGCCGGCACTACATACCTGGGGGAGCGGGGGGCAGAGGGCTCCACGCGCTGCCCTCACCTGCGGGTACCTCCCCCGAAGCTCCCATTGGCCGCGGTTCCCCATTCCTGGCCAATGTGAGCTGTGGGGGGCGGTGCCTGCAGGTGAGGGCAGCATGCAGAGCCCTCTCCCCCCCCTCCACACCAAGGGCTGCAGGGATGTGGTGCTGGCTGCTTCCGGGAGCGGCGCAGGGCCAGGGCAGACAGGGAGCCTAACTTAGCCGAGCAGTGTCACGGCAGTAGCAATCCCGCAGGCCAGATTCAAAGCTCTGACAAGCTGGATTTGGCCCATGGTACGTAGTTTGCCCACCCCTGCTATAAACAGTGTAATTGACCGCAGTTATAAGTTACCACCCAGTTCTTTCTAAACAAGCAAATTTATTCTTAAAGTGAAAGCATTAGAGAGAAAACAAAATCCTTCCAACCCTTCTGTGACATTTTCTTAGGGTGTCCACTGTGTAGATCACTGTGCTACCCACCAATTTCAGCAAGAGAGAGACTTGCTGGTGTTAAACTATGTACCAGTTCACCACCCAGATAAATTCAGGACTTTGCCTTACACAACACTTTGTGTACCCCAGTCCCCAAACTCCTGAGAAGCGTCCCTCTGTAGTATCCAACCCCAGTCACTGGACACGTTCAGTAATTACCAGGTAAGTTGTCCCCAAAGAGACAGTGAACACAGAGCTAGAAGGTTACAATTCAGAATCAGGTCCTTTAGAGCAACACAGCACTGTAATCAATTTATGGTGAAAACAAATATAAATTTATTCACAAAGAACAGATTCAAGTAAGTATTGAGTAAGAATAATCGAAACAGAAATAGTTATAAATAAAATAAGAGAATGACATGCTTTCTGGAAACTAAAACTTACCAAGTTACAACCTTGACTAAAGCATTTTCTTACCCACAAAGTCTTTCTACAGAGCTTGCTGGTTTTCAGTCAATCCAGGATCCATTCCTTCATGAATCATCCCACTCCTACAAGGGTGGTCCACAGTGAAATGGATAATAGGGTCTTGTCTTTGCACCCCCTGTTATAGTCCAGTAGACTTTTGAAAGGCATTCCTGTAGTTTGTTCTTCAGTGTGGTGGCGGCATCTTGAGTTCACATCCCCCCACAACCTGTTTTGCCTGTTGACTTTACATGAAAATGTAGCTTCCGTTCTTTTTGCACACAGTGCTTAATTTTAGGGTTGTCAATTAATCACAGTTAACTCAGAATAATGAATCACGATTAATTGCACTGTTAAATAATAGAATAACAGTTGAAATCTACTAAATATTTTGGATGTTCTTCTACATTTTTATATATATTGTATTCTGTTTTGTAACTGAAATCAAAGTGTATATTTTTTTATTACAAATATTTGCACTGTAAAAATGATAAACAAAAGAAATAGTAAAAAGAAAAGGAGTACTTGTGGCACCTTAGAGACTAACCAATTTATTTGAGCATAAGCTTTTGTGAGCTACAGCTCACTTCATCGGATGCATTCAGTGGAAAATACAGTGAGCAGATTTATATACACACAGAACATGAAAAAATGGGTGTTATCATACACACTGTAAGGAGAGTGATCACTTAAGATGAGCTATTACCAGCAGAAGAGCAGGGGGGTGAGGGAAAGAAAACCTTTTGTAGTGATAATCAAGGTGGGCCATTTCCAGCAGTTAACAAGAACGTCTGAGGAACAGTGGAGGGGAATAAACATGGGGAAATTGTTTTACTTTGTGTAATGACTCATCCACTCCCAGTCTCTATTCAAGCCGGAGTTATTTGTATCCAGTTTGCAAATTAATTCCAATTCAGCAGTCTCTCGTTGGAGGCTGTTTTTGAAGTCTTTTTGTTGTAATATCGCGACTTTTAGGTCAAAGATCGAGTGACCAGAGAGATTGAAGTGTTCTCCGACTGGTTTATGAACGTTATAATTCTTGATATCTGATTTGTGTCCATTTTTTCTTTTACGTAGAGACTGTCCAGTTTGACCAATGTACATGGCAGAGGGGCATTGCTGGCACATGATGGCATATATCACATTGGTAGATGTGCAGGTGAACGAGCCTCTGATAGTGTGCCTGATGTGATTAGGCCCTATCATGGTGTCCCCTGAATAGACATGTGGACAGAGTTGGCAACGGGCTTTGTTGCAAGGATAGGTTCCTGAGTTAGTGGTTCTGTGGTGTGGTGTATGGTTGCACTGACTTCCTGAGGAAACGACAATCCATCGGTGATCTTCCTGAAAACACCATCCTGGCCACTATGGATGTAGAAGCCCTCTACACCAACATTCCACACAAAGATGGACTACAAGCCATCGGGAACAGTATCCCCGATAATGTCACGGCAAACCTGGTGGCTGAACTTTGTGACTTTGTCCTCACCCATAACTATTTCACATTTGGGGACAATGTATGCCTTCAAATCAGCTGCACTGCTATGGGTACCCGCATGGCTCCACAGTATGCCAACATTTTTATGGCTGACTTAGAACAACGCTTCCTCAGCTCTCGTCCCCTAATGCCCCTACTCTACTTGCGCTATATTGATGACATCTTCATCATCTGGACCCATGGAAAAGAAGCCCTTGAGGAATTCCACCATGATTTCAACTATTTCCATCCCACCATCAACCTCAGCCTGGACCAGCCACACAAGAGATCCACTTCCTGGACACTACGGTGCTAATAAGCGATGGTCACATAAACACCACCCTATACCGGAAACCTACTGACTGCTATTCCTACCTACATGCCTCCAGCTTTCACCCAGACCACACCACACAATCCATTGTCTACAGCCAAGCTCTACGATACAGCCGCATTTGCTCCAATCCCTCAGACAGAGACAAACACCTACAAGATCTCTATCAAGCATTCTTACAACTACAGTACCCACCTGCGGAAGTGAAGAAACAGATTGACAGAGCCAGAAGAGTACCCAGAAGTCACCTACTACAGGACAGGCCCAACCAAGAAAGTAACAGAACGCCACTAGCCATCACCCTCAGCCAACTAAAACCTCTCCAATGCATCATCAAGGATCTACAACCTATCCTGAAGGACGATCCCTCACTCTCACAGATCTTGGGAGACAGGCCAGTCCTTACAGACAGCCCCCCAACCTGAAGCAAATACTCACCAGCAACCACACACCACACAACAAAAACACTAACCGAGGAACCTATCCTTGCAACAAAGCCCGTTGCCAACTCTGTCCACATATCTATTCAGGGGACACCATCATAGGACCTAATCACATCAGCCACACTATCAGAGGCTCGTTCACCTGCACATCCACCAATGTGATATATGCCATCATGTGCCAGCAATGCCCCTCTGCCATGTACATTGGCCAAACCGGACAGTCTCTACGCAAAAGAATAAATGGACACAAATCAGACGTCAAGAATTATAACGTTCAAAAACCAGTCGGAGAACACTTCAACCTCCCTGGTCACTCAATTACAGACCTAAAAGTTGCAATCCTTAAAAAAAAAAAAAAACCAAACAAAAAACTTCAAAAACAGACTCCAATGAGAAACTGCAAATCTGGAATTAATTTGGAAACTGGACACCATTAATTTAGGCTTGAATAAAGACTGGGAGTGGATGGATCATTACACAAAGTAAAAACTATTTCCCCATGCTAATTTTTCCCCTACTGTTACTCATACCTTCTTGTCAACTGTTTGAAGTGGGCCATCCTGATTATCACTACAAAAGTTTTTTTTTCTCCTGCTGATAATAGTCCACCTTAATTGATTAGTATCATTAGAGTTGGTATGGCAACACCCATTTTTTCATGTTCTCTGTGTGTGTGTGTGTATATATATATATACATATCTTCCTACTGTATTTTCCACTGCAGGCATCTGATGAAGTGGGCTTTAGCCCACGAAAGCTTATGCCCTAATAAATTTGTTAGTCTCTAAGGTGCCACAAGTACTCCTCATTCTTTTTACTGATACAGACTAACACGGCTACCACTCTGAAACATAGTGCACTTAGTAGTTCTGCAATTTCTTATTTGAGTTCTTTCACAACTCTTGGGTGAATACCATCTGTTCCTGGTGATTTATTACTGTTTAACTTTCAGTTTGTTCCAAAACCTCCTCTTTTGACACCTCCATCTAGGATGGTTCCTCAGATTTGTCACCCAAAAAGAATGGCTCAAGTGTGGGAACCTCCCTCTCATCCTCTGCCGTGAAGACTGATGCAAAGAATTCATGTAGCTTTTCTGCAAAGGCCTTATCTTCCTTGAGTGCTCCTTTACCACCTCAATCGTCTAGTGGCCCCACTGACTGTTTGACCGGCTTCCTGCTTCTGATGTACTTAACAGATGTCATGTCATTCATGGTGTCTAGAAACTTTACCTCTGTATCCTGTCTTGAGGTGACATAGTCAGTATACCTTTTCAGTCTCTCTGCATATGTGAATTCTTTCCATACCCCCAACCATTCTTGTTGCCTGTCTGTGAACCCCATTCTGCTATCTCTGTTCTGAGATGGGGTGACCAGAACTAGCATCCCAGAGGAAGATATACTCTTGGTGTATAGAACTGTGGTGTTATATTTTCTGTGTGAATGTTCGCTCACTTTGTAGCTAGTGTGAGCTGAGCACATTCCAGAAGCTCCTTGCTTTCCTCCATTCACCCCACAAGCTCCTGTGTGCCAACCTCCCATCTCATCCCTTCTATTATAGATGTTACATGCAACTCCCCCTAATTTCCCGCCTGCCAAGAGTTCTGTGTGCCCCATATTTCACACTCATCCCATGTCAGAGGTTTGTTGCTCCCCATTCCTTTCTTCAACAGTTCCACATTCTTCCTCATGCCAGATGCCCTGTGTTCACTCTCATTCCCTCCATGTCCTCCATTTCTTCCTTGCCTGCCCATGGCAGGCACTCTGTGTTTTCCCCTTTCCCCCATACCAGGGTTCCCCAGTCTCCCTCTCTACCAGAGATTCTGTCTTCTCCCATTCCCCCTCCTCCATATGAGGATCCCCCATTCTCTCCCCCATGCCAGGGGCTGTGTGTGCACGCTCCCAGTCCCCTCACATCTCCTTCCTCACCAACACTGTTATTTGCCTGGGAGATAAAATTGTCGGTGTATCAACATGTTGAATTGTACTGGGAGGGTGAGTAAGGATATTGGTGTTAGTGCGTACCATCAACTAGTTGTTTGATAGCCAATTGAAGCTGTGGCTGTGCTAAACAGATGTCAAGGGCTTGGTGTGTTCCTCCATTTTTCCCCTTATAGTTTTCCCTCAAATCAGTAGGGTTCTGGTCATTGACTCCTAAAACGTTCCCTGGAATTTTGAGCCGATTCATCGTTCAAAAGTTATTGTGTTCTAGGCAGAAAGACACAGAAATGCCGTTGAGTTTACAACCTTTGCAAGCTTGCCAGTCATTCTCTGTCCCATTCCTTCTGCATCCCAACATGTTGTTTGATTTTTGATTGCAGTTGCACATTGAGCAGAATGGATGCAGTTAATTTAGAACCCCGCAAGGTATATGAATAGTTTAAAATTATTCCTTCCCAAGAGCATTTCTTTGCACTTATCAATACTGAATTTTATATGTTGTCCTGTTGTCCAGTCCCCTAGCTGGGTTAGGTCTCAGGACTGGAGAAAACTCTGAGGAACTGCAGACTTGCCTAAATAATTTTGTCATCTGCCAATGTCACCACCTCCCTACTCCCCTCCCTTTGTAGATTAGTAAACATCCCTTTTAGCACCGTACCTTGGTACTCCAGATGTTAACCTTTTCACCATGATGAAAACTGACCACTGAAACTCTTTATTTCCTAGCCAGTTTCTGAGCCTTGGACAGCACTTTTCATCCAATGATGATTTCTTTTCTTTAGGCTTGGTTGAAATATCATTCTCTCTTCCTCTTTTCTGTCACACTGATGTACCCCCTACACCCCCACCGTACCTTGCACACCCCACTGTTTTCTATCCACATGAATATGCATCCAGCTCCCCACACTAGTCACACAAGACCTCCACTCCCCCACACTTAGATCTGGGAATGGGTTCCAGCTGAGCCTGGCTTCCCAGTGTTACCCCTAACACTGGGGATACCATCAGCTAAGTGCTAGTTCTTACCTGTTTGCTCTTGTTCTCACTGTTCCTTCCCCCTGAACTGGCTCTCTCGTTTTCTCCGAGCAGGTGTTTGACAGCAGGCCTGTGCTCAGTATCTGCCTGAAGGTAAGTGAGAACTCAAGATTGCAGAGAATGGCAGCCTGATTTTGGTCTTTCAGGAATTGTTCCCTCGGTGGGGTGGGGAGCGGTTACAGAGTTCCTCTTCTCTATTAGGTCAGGCAGCAGATCTGCCTCTATCTCATGCCCAAGTGCACCGGCTCTTGGACTCTGCCCTCATTTGTGCCCAGAATGCCTAACAGCGTGACTCCATTGGAGCTCCACTGCTGGTACTTCCCCAGCCTCTGCTGCCTATGGAATCCTACACATAACACAACAAGTACAGTGAGGGCTCACAGAACAGCTGCAGGCAGCTTTCACACTGAGCCCAGAAGGCAGCAGTGTGTTCCCCTACATGGCCCTCCCCTTTCCAGGACCTCACAGACTGGCTGCTTCATTGCTGTGTACTTATTATTATTGTTTCATTTTATATTCCTAGTGATATGGTATAGTCCCTGTGCATGCCAGGAACTTTAATCACTAGCAAAAGGAAATGTCCCTGCCTCTAAAGCTACCAGACTTGTTTGCAATTGGATTCCAGTGAGACTCCTCATAGGATATGGAGATCCAAATCTAGCCCTTAAGCAGGAGAGATCTGTGATGGACCTTTAGAAGAGAATGCCCTAAAAGAGAGGAGGAACCTTTCCCTGTTTACCTGAACTCCTTGCTAAGGTGGAATTGCCCTTGGCTCATTCAAAGAAGAATTTAGAGTTTGGTTGGTAGAATAGCCAAATGCAATAAGAAAAAGTGTGTGATGTGTTTACTTATCATCCTTCTGCATTCACAGTATGGCCGCCTCTTTGTGGAAGCCTTCTTGAAGCTTGCCATGCCTCTCTTGGATTACAGCTTTAAAAAGCACAGGGTAAGAATTTCAGAGGCACAGAGACTTGCCTGAAATCCATTTGGAAGCTGAAGTAAGAGCAGAATGCAGCAGCTGGCTTCTTGAGTGTATTGCAGGAGTCCAATCTTGAGAGGACAAAAGCATGGATCACATTTACATAGTCTACATCCAAAAATAATGGTTGCAGCCTCCTAGCCAATGCAGACTTGAGAAAAGCCATCTTCATCACTTCAGCTGTGCGGTCATCTAAACATAACTGGGATTAAAGCAAGCCTCTCATTTGTGAACTTTGGTTACAAGTGATGGATAAATACACTCAATAGGCAGGTTTGAGATGACTTATGTCATGTCCTCCAGCCCACCAGATCAAACAGCGGGCTAGAAGACATGCATGCAAGCTGGTGAGTAGCCAGTGAAATGAACAGGGTAGCAGAGCGCTGTTGGTAGGTCAGTAGGTGGCAGTCTGTGCCAGGTGGAGTTTTTCAGTGCCTGATTTCATTCTCAGGTACCAAGCACTACAATATTAGAAGCTGGATGTCACAAATCTCATGGTATGGATCTCTGTCTCTTGGCCTATGTCTGCTAGAGTGGAGAGTAATCATAGAATCATAGAATATCAGGGTTGGAAGGGACCTCAGGAGGTCATCTAGTCCAACCTCCTGCTCAAAGCAGGGCCAATCCCCAACTAAATCATCCCAGCCAGGGCTTTGTCAAGCCTGACCTTAAAAATATCTAAGGAAGGAGATTCCACCACCTCCCTACGTAAAGCATTCCAGTGTTTCACCACCCTCCTAGTGAAAAAGTTTTTCCTCATATCTAACCTAAACCTCCCCCACTGCAACTTGAGACCATTACTCCTTGTTCTGTCATCTGTTACCACTGAGAACAGTGTAGATCCATCCTCTTTGGAACCCCCTTTCAGGTAGTTGAAAACAGCTATCAAATCCTGCCTCATTCTTCTCTTCCGCAGACTAAACAATCCTAGTTCCCTCAGCCTCTCCTCATAAGTCATGTGTTCCAGTCCCCTAATCATTTTTGTTGCCCTCCGCTGGACTCTTTCCAATTTTTCCACATCCTTCTTGTAGTGTGGGGCCCAAAACTGGACACAGTACTCCAGATGAGGCCTCACCAATGTCGAATAGAGGGGAACGATCGCGTCCCTCAATCTGCTGGCAATGCCCCTACATATACATTCCAAAATGCCATTGGCCTTCTTGGCAACAACAGCACACTGTTGACGCACATCCAGTTTCTCATCCAGTGTAACCCCTAGGTCCTTTTCTGCCCAACTGCTGCCTAGCCACTCAATCCCTAGTCTGTAGCGGTGCATGGGATTCTTCCGTCGTAAGTGCGGGACTCTGCACTTGTCCTTGTTGAACCTCATCAGATTTCTTTTTGGCTCAATCCTCTAATTTGTCTAGGGCCCTCTGTATCCTATCCTACCCTCCAGCGTTTCTACCTCTCTTCCCAGTTTAGTGTCATCTGCATAACTTGCTGAGGGTGCAATCCACACCATCCTCCAGATCATTTATGAAGATATTGAAGAAAACCGGCCCTAGGACTGACCCTTGGGGCACTCTACTTGATACCGGCTGCCAACTAGACATGGAGCCATTGATCACTACCCGTTGAGCCCGACAATCTAGCCAACTTTCTATCCACCTTATTAGTCCATTCATCCAGCCCATACTTCTTTAACTTGCTGGCAAGAATACTGTGGGAGACCATGTCAAAAGCTTTGCTAAAGTCAAGGAACAACAAGTCCACCACTTTCTCCTGATCCACAGAGCCAGTTATCTTGTCACAGAAGGCAATTGGATTAGTCAGGCATGACTTGCCCTTGGTGAATCCATGCTGACTGTTCCTGATCACTTTCCTCTCCTCTAAGTGCTTCAGAATTGATTCCTTGAGGACCTGCTCCATGATTTTTCCAGGGACTGAGGTGAGGCTGACTGGCCTGTAGTTCCTAGGATCCTCCTCCTTCTCTTTTTTAAAGATGGGCACTACATTAGCCTTTTTCCAGTCGTCCGGGACTTCCCCCGATGGCCATGAGTTTTCAAAGATAATGGCCAATGGCTCTGCAATCCCATCCACCAACTCCTTTAGCACTCTCGGATGCAGCACATCCGGCCCCAAGGACTTGTGCTCGTCCAACTTTTCTAAATAGTCCCGAACCACTTCTTCCTCCACAGAGGGCTGGTCACCTCCTCCCCATGCTGTGCTGCCCAGTGCAGCAGTCTGGGAGCTGACCTTGTTCGTGAAGACAGAGGCAAAAAAAGCATTGAGTACATTAGCTTTTTCCACATCCTCTGTCACTAGGTTGCCTCCCTCATTCAGTAAGGGGCCCACGCTTTCCTTGACTTTCTTCTTGTTGCTAACGTACCTGAAGAAACCCTTCTTGTTACTCTTAACATCTCCAGGCCAGGCCTTTTTTCACACACACAGAATCCTCTGGCTGGAAACTGATTGCTGGGACACCACATGCGCAGAGTACGGGAACAGCTGGAGCTTGTTGTTTTGGTGCCAAAACACTGGCTAATAGTGGAGCCACAACCGCACTTCCTCAATCAGCCCTGGCTGGCTCCTTCTGTACCACATCAAACAGCACCACTAAGCAGCTCTGCTGTGGGAGATCATTAGGCCGCTGGCCTTAGGGTGCTGGCAGCAGTCCTCCTACCTGCTGCTGCTCCTCTCTCTTGCCTCCATCCCCAGACTCTGACGGTGAGGTTTAGTGGTGTGGCTGATGCCCTAAAACCATTGGGTCATACCCAGTGTGGCAGAGGGTTGGCCACCCCTTGCTGGAGATTCTTGCTGAACTAGGAGGGTGCCTCAGAGTAGTTGAGAGTTTGACTGAAAATGACTTGTTCACATATTGTGGTCTGCAACATGACTGTCTGGCCCACTGGAAAAAGTATGTTGACAGTTCCATAAAAAGAAAGGGAGTACTTGTGGCACCTTAGAGACTAACCAATTTATCTGAGCATAAGCTTTCGTGAGCTACAGCTCACTTCATCGGATGCATACTGTGGAAACTGCAGAAGACATTATATACACAGAGACCATGAAACAATACCTCCTCCCACCCTGTCTTCTGCGGTTTCCACAGTATGCATCCGATGAAGTGAGCTGTAGCTCACGAAAGCTTATGCTCAGATAAATTGGTTGGTCTCTAAGGTGCCACAAGTACTCCTTTTCTTTTTGCGAATACAGACTAACATGGCTGTTACTCTGAGACAGTTCCATAGTTGCCTAGAATTTGAGGCTTTCAAGGTATCATGACTGGGGCTGAGATGCAGCCCAAATGCATATAAAAATCATTTGGGCGCCAAAACATTGATGTTTCCAGTGTGACCACGCTGAATGTGGTGTCTGACCTGCCAGTCTCTGAGCAGTCTTTGGAAGGAGGGAGCATGTTTGTGATAAGTGCTAACAAACCAAACTCATCTGACATCAGCCTGAATGTGCCCGATTAAACGCTTCTCCTGGAGTGTCCTTCCCAGGCTACAGAGAACTAGGTAGCTCTGCCCCCTTGCTTCTGGAGGCAGGAGCGTGCTTTCTCTTGCTCTCTCCTGGGCTGCCATCTCTGAGACCCCCCACCCCTTTGAAGAGCTCAAGTCTCAGAGCACTTGGACAGTGTGAGTGTGCTCAAATGCCAGCTTTGAAGATCTTTAGGCACAGTCCTCACTAGAGTCTCTAGACAGGCCCCAAATTGCTGCTTGTGGCCACACAAACTTTTGAAGATGTTGGTCTCTGTCTCTCAGCTTGGTGGGGGCATTACAGACCACATGTTGTTGCTGCCTGGGCTGCAATATGGGGCTGGCTGCTCTATGACTGCTATCACATTTCAGCCAGTGGGTAAAGCTGCTTGTGAAAAGTTGATTTCCCCGGCCCCAAGGCACTTTGACCCTATAGGTGCAGGGTTCTGTGCTAGAGAATAGAGAACAGATTCAGTTCAAAATGTCTGGCTTGACTTGGCTGTTTTGCAGAGCTGTGGAACAGAGTGGTGTCCATGATACATGTCTGGTGAGCACATTCTCTTGTTGGTTATGAGACTATGCAGAGTTCAGCTCCCTTATGGCTGCCATGTCTTAACTTGTTGGGTATTTTCTGTGGAGTGGGCAGAGCGTATGTCTTTATATCTCTGTAGCACTGGTAGGATGAATAGGAGAGCTGATAGTCTTGCTTCCAAGTTATCCTTTGTGATGGGTAGCAAATTCTTATGGATTTGAAAATACAGTACCAGTGACCCAGGTGGTCCTTTTTATTACAGGAAGACGTGCAGAGTTTGCTGAAAACTTTGCAGCTGAGCACCAGACAACTTCATCACATGTGTGGCCATTCAAAGGTAAGGGAGACTCTAGACTCAGCACTAGCTTTTGTATTCACAAGGCCTTACTAATCTACGTTGATTTCTCTGTGTGTCTGTCTGTCACCACTGCACCCTCACATGGTGTCTCCAGGGGTCCCACACAGGACTCCTCTTCACAGGAATGTGACCAGTATAAAGCTCCTGTCATGGTTGAAGTGTCCTGACAGCAAAGCTGCTCTGGGTTTAATAAGCACAGACGGACGCCTGCAAATTGTTCTGCGCTCCCTTGCCAGCTGTCCCAGGGGATATGCTTCCCAGGTTTACTCATCTGCTTGGCCTCCTCTGTTGTCCAGGCCCATTAGTCTGGGAGAGTATGTAATTCTGTGGGCAAGTTAATGATATAAATGTAAGGGAGGGTCATTTGATTTATAAAAATCTACAGAATCATAAATTCAACGGTCTCATCCTCTGTGGCCTGGCAAGGGGGACTCACTCCCCACAACAGTCCTCCCCAGCTCCAGGTCCTCCAGTTGGTAGAAATATTGCTGATACGATGTCGTCAGAAATGGGTTGAGTTGGGTATCACTCAAAAGCCCTTTCTCCCACAAACACAATAGTACCAAACATGACAAATGTAGAACAAGGCCTTTTATGATATATATGCAAGAAAAAAGTTTAAAAATCAGCGGTTGTTTAATTATACTTTAACACAGGGATGCATGGCTTATATAAAAAAGACACTGCTCTTTGGTAATTCTAGGGAAGTTAGACTTGGCATTTAGGACTGAAAACATTTATTCATCAAAGTCGTCATCTGTGTTGTCTCCGTCTAGGGCACCACTGCTAGACACAGTCTCACACTGATCCTTGTCGGTGCCGCATTCGCACATCTCGGTACATGGCAGGCTGCTGGCCAAACATTTTCAGGGTGATGAGCATCTGGTCTTTGCACACGAGCATTTGATTAGCTGAAGGATTGATTCGGGAGCGCATAGTATTTCACACACAAGTGTGATCAATCCATCCTCCAAGACCCATCCATTCCTGACAAGGAAGGGTAGTTTTGGATGCACTCAATCATCCTGGAGCCATTTCACTGCTTGATAATTTGCCCTCTTGGTAGCAGGTATAAATGCACCCCTTGTTGGTGGTAATTTTTCTCCTGTTGTCTGCTTCTTGGCAAACATCCACCAACATAGCTCCACAAGTGTCATAATGTTGATTTTCAAATGATAAACTCAGCATATCAACGCCTCCAGTGCATTTATGATCGCGTCAGTTACTGCTTCATCCATTCTGAGCACCCTCAGAGTGAGGAGAGAGTCTATGGAGGCTGAATCCAATGCCTTCCAATATGATAATTTGGCATTTCCAACCAACCTTCCAGTGGTGTCACACCCTGAAAGGGTTTGGAAACCTGGCAGTGCAGTGGCATTTAATGGTCTGAGTGATTGAAAAATGTTTCTGACAGCACCTGAGCCTGGGACTGCTCCCCATTAATACACTCCTGATAGCAAACCATCACAGCAGCATGAAGAGTACTTTTGCTATCTCCTGTACCTTCAAGGAAGTCTAAGTTATCCACAGCACAAAATATACACCTACCCTTGATGAGGTTTAGGGGAACGTTCATTCGGTTCCAAGAGGCAAAGAACTCTGTTTGCAGCTGCAGTCTCCAGGCAGAGAACTTTGTAGTAGTCAGTGGAGCAGTCAAAAGCTGCTGTGCAAAAGCTGCTTGAGGAATTTGCTGGATGTTTTGGAATGAACTATTAAACCGACAGCCACTTGAAATGGTAGATTATGCATATGCCTCATGGTTGTCGTGTATGTGTTGGAAAGCTGTTTCACTCAAGCACTCATACATGAGGCTTTGCAGTAAAATAGCAGCCTTGTGCTCTGCTTGCTTACTGTCATACTTGCTGCTGCTGAAATCACTGCAACCACCAAAGCACCACTTAAAGTAGTAAAAAGAAAAGGAGTACTTGTGGCACCTTAGAGACTAACCAATTTATTTGAGCATAAGCTTTCGTGAGCTACAGCTCGCTTCATCGGATGCATACTGTGGAAAGTGTAGAAGATCTTTTTATATACACACAAAGCATGAAAAAATACCTCCTCCCACCCCACTCTCCTGCTGGTAATAGCTTATCTAAAGTGATCACTCTCCTTACAATGTGTATGATAATCAAGTTGGGCCATTTCCAGCACAAATCCAGGTTTTCTCACCCACGCCCCCCCCCACACACACAAACCAACCCACTCTTCTGCTGGTAATAGCTTATCTAAAGTGACCACTCTCCTTACAATGTGTATGATAATCAAGGTGGGCCATTTCCAGCACAAATCCAGGGTTTAACAAGAACGTCTGGGGGGATAGGAAAAAACAAGGGGAAATAGGTTACCTTGCATAATGACTTAGCCACTCCCAGTGTCTATTCAAACCTAAGTTAATTGTATCCAATTTGCAAATGAATTCCAATTCAACAGTTTCTCGCTGGAGTCTGGATTTGAAGTTTTTTTGTTGTAAGGTTTTTTTTTGGTGGGAGGAGGTATTTTTTCATGCTTTGTGTGTATATAAAAAGATCTTCTACACTTTCCACAGTATGCATCTGATGAAGCGAGCTGTAGCTCACAAAAGCTTATGCTCAAATAAATTGGTTAGTCTCTAAGGTGCCACAAGTACTCCTTTTCTTTTTGCGAATACAGACTAACACGGCTGTTACTCTGAAACTTAAAGTAGTAGTAGTACATGTCACACAGTGTTATTTTTTTCAGGTTTGGCATCAGCTATGGATCCCTGAAATGTCCAGGTACTGGACAAAATGCTTTTCTGTGAAAATTTTGCAGCTACAAACTGTGTCTTCATATTACAGTTGAGATTAGTGCTTTCTTCCACTTTTGATAGTGCCACTTCTTTTGCAGCTTTTAAGGATATGCTCTGTGATTCATTTCAGTGGATAGGATTGCTAAAAACTATGTCCATATCCTGCGGTTCATCTTCAGTAAGTGCTTTAAGAGCCTTTCTGCTAAGCATTTGCTCCTCTTCAGTCCCATTCAAAGTACATATTTCTCTGCTCATAGCCTCTGCTTCAGACATCACCACCACTTTCCCATCCACTAGAGCCTCTGTGAAGCAATGTATGAACTCCAGCTGAGTCTCAGTTTGCAGTAGTACAATCAATATTTGGTTCTGTTGTGTTTACCTTTTGACACAACATATTACATGCATTCTTGGTGTAGCACTCAATGTGATAACCAGTGTTATCAGTGTTCTCTCTAAGAGTGACTGCTTCATATAGTTTCATACCTCTCTCAAGTGTTGAAACTGTGCTTAAGGGGATGACTTCCAGCTTACTGAAGAAGAAGCAGGTGTTCTTCTCGAAATGCATGCCACAGCTGGCACTTGTCCCAGCACCTTCAACTTTTTTCTGATGGTCAATGTGCTTCATCACCAACCTTCCAAATTCATTTTATGGGCCCACTTCTTATAGCATGTAAGGTGCCACCAAATGTGTTTAGCCCGGTCCACCCATGGTGGTATTCTCCAAAGATTCAGCTGCTAGTTGGTAGTCTTTGTCTCCCCATTGATGCCTAAAAATGATTAAGACCAAAGTAAGAACAAGGATTTTGTAATAAATTAGTTTGGGGTATAATTAATTATGTTATGTAATGTATGTTATGTAGCTGTGTGCGTACTGTTTGGGGATGGATTCCAGTAATTTCTGGCCTGATACTGATGTCTTACCCCGTGCCTTGGTACCACTCTTGGCATAATAAACAAAGCTGATAATCAATATCACTGAACCGCTTTTTTGCTGATGATGGCAAATCAGCTTGAAGCACTCTTTCCATTGATAGTCATCTGTAACATTAAAAAAAAACGAATCAGGTGTCCTGTTTTGAGCATTAACTGATAACACAGACTGGCAGTCAAGGGACACAGCTTATCTTGTGAGGGCTGCATGTTTGGCATGCCTGTGTTCAACTATGCTTTCATAAAATGTTGATTTTTTAAACATTTTCTCCAATATCTATCTATGGAATTGTTCTAGGTTTGTCATGTTTAGTACCATTGTGCTCGTGGGAGAAGGGGCTTTCAATGATACCAGCTCGACCCATTCCCAACAACATTGTATTATCAAAATTTCAACGAACTTGAGGACCTGGAACTGGGAGCCAGGTGGATGGGGCAGCAAGTTCCCCCTGCCATGCCACAGAGGATGGCACTATTGAAATTATGATTCGGTAGATTTTTATGAATCAAATTACACTTCCCTTACCTTTCTATCACTATCTTGCCTTGGAAAGAGATTTTAGTATATTAAGATTGCAGACTATATTGCCTGCCACCATGAGGTTTTGCACTGGGATTCCAGGACCTAGGCTAGCTGCTTCTCCCATTCCTTCTCACTGTAGGTTTATTCATTATGCACAGCCTCCTAGGTATCCTCCAAGCTGCTGATTGTGGCAGCAGCCACCTTCAAGCATTGAAAGATCCAGATCGCTCCCTAACTCAGCTATTGATCAGCTGCACATCAGCAGTGCAAGAATGTGATGGGCTGGATCACAGAAACCCCCTTGGGGCTGCCAACTGATGTGCCAAGACTACTTCTGCCCCTGCTTTCCTGCCCTGCCAGCTTGGGACTTCAGTGCCCTGCCTGGTTTGAGCCAGACCCGCTAGCCTGCTGCAAACCCAGACCCAGGTCTGAACCACGTCCCCTAGCAGCTGTAGGCTTAATTGAAAGCAGCTTAAGAAGTGTTCCTGTCTTTAACACTCAGATGCCCAACTCCCAATGGGGTCCAAACCCCAAATAAATCCGTTTTACCCTGTATAAAGCTTATACAGGACAAACTCATAAATTGTTAGCCCTCTATAACACTGATAGAGAGATATGCACAGCTGTTTGACTCCCAGCCCCCAGGTATTAATACGTACTCTGGGTTAATAAGTAAAAAGTGATTTTATTAAATACAGAAAGTAGGATTTAAGTGGTTCCAAGTAGTAACAGACAGAACAAAGTGAATTACCAAGTAAAATAAAATAAAACCCCCAAGTCTATGCCTAATACAGTAAGAAAACTGAATACAGAAAAAAACTTCACCCTCAGAGGCTTTCCCGTAAGCTTCCTTTTACAGACTAGTCTTCTAGTCTGGGTCCAGCAATCACTCACCCCCCCTGTAGTTACTGTCCTTTGTTACAGTTTCTTTCAGGTATCCTTGGGGGTGGAGAGGCTATCTCTTGAGCCAGCTGAAGACAAAATGGAGGGGTCTCCCAGAGGTTTAAGTAGACTTTCTCTTGCGGGTGGATACCCCTCCCTTCCCCTCTGTAGAATTCCAGCTACAAGATGGAGTTTTGGAGTCACATGGGCAAGTCACATGTCCATGCATGACTCAGAACTTACAGGTAGCAGCCATGGTTCACACGCTACCTTGAACATCCTCATGTAGACTTCTTACGTGGATTGCAACCTTCCAAGATCCATTGTCCATTAAGACAGGTTTCAGAGTAACAGCCGTGTTAGTCTGTATTCGCAAAAAGAAAAGGAGGACTTGTGGCACCTTAGAGACTAACCAATTTATTAGAGCATAAGCTTTCATGAGCTCCAGCTCACTGCCTCAGATGCATATCGTGGAAACTGCAGCAGGCTTTATATATACTCAGAGAATATGAAACAATACCTATTCCCACCCCACTGTCCTGCTGGTAATAGCTTATCTAAAGTGATTTCCAGCACAAATCCAGGTTTTCTCACCCTCCACCCCCCCACACAAATTCACTCTCCTGCTGGTGATAGCCCATCCAAAGTGACAACTCTTTACACAATGTGCATGACAATCAGGCTGGGCTATTTCCTGCACAAATCCAGGTTCTCACATCCCCCCCACCCCCATACACACACAAACTCACTCTCCTGCTGGTAATAGCTCATCCAAACTGACCACTCTTCAAGTTAAAATCCAAGTTAAACCAGAACATCTGGGGGGGGGGGGTAGGAAAAAACAAGAGGAAACAGGCTACCTTGCATAATGACTTAGCCACTCCAAGTCTCTATTTAAGCCTGAATTAATAGTATCCAATTTGCAAATGAATTCCAATTCAGCAGTTTCTCGCTGGAGTCTGGATTTGAAGTTTTTTTGTTTTAAGATAGCGACCTTCATGTCTGTGATCGCGTGACCAGAGAGATTGAAGTGTTCTCCGACTGGTTTATGAATGTTATAATTCTTGATATCTGATTTGTGTCCATTTATTCTTTTACGTAGAGACTGTCCAGTTTGACCAATGTACATGGCAGAGGGGCATTGCTGGCACATGATGGCATATATCACATTGGTGGATGTGCAGGTGAACGAGTCTCTGATAGTGTGGCTGATGTTATTAGGCCCTGTGATGGTGTCCCCTGAATAGATATGTGGGCACAGTTGGCAACGGGCTTTGTTGCAAGGATAAGTTCCTGGGTTAGTGGTTCTGTTGTGTGGTATGTGGTTGTTGGTGAGTATTTGCTTCAGGTTGCGGGGCTGTCTGTAGGCAAGGACTGGCCTGTCTCCCAAGATTTGTGAGAGTGTTGGGTCATCCTTTGGTCATCCTAATACATTTGTTAGTCTCTAAGGTGCCACAAGTACTCCGTTTCTTTTTGCGAATACAGACTAACACGGCTGCTACTCTGAAACCAGAAATCATTATGTCAGCTCTACCCTACATTAACAAGAGGAGACACAAGAAGCAGCTCTCCAGCCAAGGAGACAAAAAAAAACTGTTCCTCTGGGCAGAATCTCACCTGCTTGCTACTTGGCATCTTGCTTAGGAGACAGGCTAGCTCAACCAGCAGGATCCTCCTGCAGGGAATGCTTCCACTTCGAGCAAGTAATTCACCTGATTTGTTCAGCGGGAGGCATCCCAGCCCTCTGTTCATTGCAGAGCTTGGCTCTCAGCTGAATCAATTCTGCAGCTATCACAGAGAGATCAAGGTAGGGCAGAGGACATTTTTCCCACCTATAGCTGTCCCTTGTTCTCGAGTGGGGAGGGAGGCCACTCCACCTCACTACAAATCAAATAGACAAATCCATGTCTTGACTTTGACCCCATGCTGCCATGCAAAGTTCCTCTGCCTATCCCAGTGCTGGCAGAGGAGCAGAGAAGGTTCAGACTGACTGACTGCCCAGGATCTGGTACGCTGATGTTCCTGTCCCAGGAAGATCCCATTGCCCATCCCTCTGGCTGTCCCAGGGCCCCTGGCAGTTTCTGCTTGAAGGCCTGGTGCTTGGGACGTCCATTTTAGCAGAGGAAGAAGTGTAACAGCAGAGCGGATGGCCCTAAGTGTGCCTTTCAAGACCATGTTTGCATCTCTTTGGAGGAAACTAATAACAGCATCAGCATTCTCTTCAGTTTTTCTCTTCAGTACCTGACAGTTACAAGCTTAACTCCAGCCTAGCTAAGTGTTTTACCAGGGAATTTCCTTAGGTTTTTAATCCATGTGAGAATGCTTGGAGCCAGGAATCCCAGTGGAGCCTGTGTGCTGTGTAGGGACTCTTTGGAACCCTGACAGGAGAGGCTATTGAGACAGGGAGGAAGGGCATTGCCAAAGGAGAGGAACTTGGGAGGGCAGCCAGCCAGGGAGCAGGGATTTATAGCCTTGTAAATGAATTCTGGGATCTTGTGCTCCCTCTTCCTAAAGCACTCAGTGCAGAGTATGCAGCTTCCATCACTCTACCTGATGCACAGTACATTTTAGTGAGAGGAAGTGTATGTATGATAGACACTGGGTGACTGGGATTCCATCTGAGAGGAGACTGGCAAAACAAGGATTAGCCTTGAGCAAAGACAATAGGATGTGATTTACTCAGAAGAGTTTTATATCACTGCTGTACAGTGCTAAACTGCTAGAACAGGCCCCTGGCTGAGCAGATGGGTTCCAGGAGAAACTGGTCCCTCCACAGTACTGAACAGATTAAAGGGGAATGAGTTGGATTTCTGTGTGGGAGTTACCAGCTGCCCTTGTGGGACTGGGCGGGGATGTTTGGGCTCACTGGGCCTTTCTCCATATTGGATAGGAATTTTGGGTTGCTCAGAGGAGTAATTTTGTCTCCCTCTTGCACAAAAGGCTAAAAAAAGGTTGCAAAGATTTTAAATCTTTTTTTATATTAATCAGGTTTAAAAGTGTATGGGACTAGAGATGGCAGCATTCTCCTTGGACTATTCCAGCCACACAATATCCCTGGTTGCTTCGTTCCTGCCCATCTGTATAAGAAGGATAAGTGTAACCTTGCTTACAGACTAGTACAACATCTTAAGAATCATTAGAGTTGTCAGGAGAATAACTACAGTAGTTGCTTTTGCATCTCTTCTTTACACCAAGATGCCCCACTGCATAAAATTTAAAGAGCAGGAGAAGCTAAGCAAGAATTAGGTGTAATTTCATTGTGTTTGTGTCCCATATTTAGATTCACCAAGACCTAGGATTGACCAACCACGTGCCTTTATTGAAAAAGTCTCTGGAGCAATTTGTATACCGAGTAAAAGCCATGTTGGCCTTCAATCACTGCCAGGAAGCATTCTGGGTGGGCATCCTCAAAAACAGGGACCTGCAGGTAAGGATCACAGCACTGCCAGTCCTGTGAAGTGGGATGTTTTGGTTTTTTTTTGCTTTGGATACTGTCACAGCTCAGGGAAATTGCACCTGTATTCCCTCTCCATGGTCCAGCATGGGCAGCCACTCTCAGGCTTCCAGCTCCCCAGCCGTTGCTTCTCTTGGCTGAAGACCCGCATTTCTCTCCCACCTGACTGGGATATTTCCAGGCCACACACCCCTGTGCCTGCACTGTGAGTTCCCCCGCAAGGCAGTCTGGCTAAACACGCCTGTGTTGTCTTCTCCTCAAAGGCTATAAACAGTGTAATTTCCCGCAGTGAAGTTACCACACAGCTCTTTCCAAGCAACCATGTTTATTCCTAAGGAGAAAGCATTACAGAGAAAACATTAAAAACAATAAAAGAACCTACATGCATCCTAATAAGCTTACCAGAGATCACCCCAACCTCAACAAGGGCTTTGGCATCAAAGTCAGCAGATCGACCTCTCGTACTGTTTGCAGATAGGAGGGAATCTTTCAAATCCCACCAACAAGGTTTTCTGTAGTCACAGTTCATAACAGCTGCTAGCTCAGAACAAGCAATATGCTCAGATTACAAAGAAAACAATGTTTTGTTTCCTAATGTCCAGCCCTGTAATTCAGCCTGGAAACTGTGACTCAAGTTAGGTCTTGTCATCTTGTACATCAGCATCATCATCAGTAAGATGAGGTATACATTTGCTTTGGTCATCAAAGTCAGTAGATCAGTCTCATAAAGTTTGCAGATAGGAAGGAATCGTTCTTGCATGGTCGCTTTTCAGAGTAGAGCTGCACCTTAAATACACTTAAAAACTAAAATATAAATTCTAAGTGTAAATGTTTTCAATCAATAAAATTAATTATTTGTAAGTGTATTATATTCATATGTTTATTCTCATCGTTCAGTGAGCATTCCTCTGCTTCGTTCACTGCATACCAGCTAGCTTATGTGGTCAGGGCCAGATTCTGATCTGAGTTGCACCAGGGTAAATCCAGAGTAATTCCAATAATGTCAGCATATAGAATTTGACCCCGAATGAGGCAGGAGTTCTGTAGACACCTGTAGAGGTGTCATTCACTGTTTACTCCTGCCCTCTTGGCTGTGCACTGAATGAGACAGTGGTCTTGCAGAACTGTAGTATGTGACCAAGTCATTCAGACACTGTGGTGTAATAACTCTGCCCCTGGTGTTTTTGAGTTAAGATTGTACAGGCAGCCTTAATGTTTTGGTGTTTACTGGCTTCTGAGTGCTTCACTGTGTTACATTAATATTCTCCTGCCAATGTTTTGTACTGAATTGTCACAAGTCAGTGACAGAAAGACACTGCTCTCACAAGCCTTTCCCCTTGCAACTGATCTCCACCAACAGTAGTGTAAATAGAAAGCACCCAGAGTCATGTGAGGCCCTATTCATTTTAAAAAATGGGAGTTACTTTTGGTTTAACTGCCTGCACTACAAGCATGCTTGTTCAGAGAAAGATCAGCGGCTGTCTGTGCATTGTTAGTGGAACTGATGCTGAATATTTTTGCACTAGCTCTTTAAGTTGAGAGAGCATTCATTTTTACCGATTCTCACTTGGGTGAAATTCAGAGGTCCTTGTGCACCACTTCATTGCTGTTCTGTAGGCTCGGATGGGGAATAACTGGTGCACAGGCTTGTGTGGGGACCCCTGCACTGAGAAATGCTGTCCAAAGACAAGCGAATAGACCATTTTTATTTTTGCAATGTTTGACATTTAGGAGCCCTGACTGCCCCTTGCCTTTTCCCTTCTTTCTGATGGCTGGCACTTCAACTTGGGCCAGATGGGGGCCCCAAAACTGCCAAACCTCATTTCATAATTTTTTTTTTAAAAAAAGAGGCCTGGCCATTTTCTTTCCCCACCCCCACCGAAGTGAAGCAGTACATTGAGAGGGAGGAGAGGGGCAGCTCATTTCTGCAGAGAAATCTCATTTGCAACCAAATGCAATGCATTTCTGTTCCAGCAGGGGTCGCTATTTCTGCTCCATGCATGAATTTGCCTGATAAAGTATTTACCATGTTCACTTTAGGGAGAAGAGATCCTGTCTCAGGATTCTGAAGAGAATGACCCAGGGGAGGGAGTTTCCCAGCTCCCCAGAGAAGATCCTGCTGAGGTATTTCTGTACACGGCAGCAGTGCCTATTGCTTTTATGGTTCCTGAGCATAACCCTGATGGTATTTCAGTTGAGTTACAGTTTGTGTCTGCTCTCTCGGCAGGGCAGGAGCAAAGACCATCTCTCTCACTTGCTCAGCTCCGTGACAGTGCTTTCTCCTCACCGTATTAGGGTCTTGCTGCCTGCTGAAAAAAATCTATCTTAAAAAAAAAAACGCAGACAGCAAAGCCCTTAGGTTTTCTTGACTGAGTTAATAACCTGAGCGATGCAAGCAGAATCAGTCTTGTTTGCTATTTTGAGTTCAAGATGAGGCACAGCCTCTTGGTAGGGTGAGAAGGCTATGTGCCACAGTTGGTAAATCAATGGGGAGTGTTCTGCTTCCTTCAGATGAACTGGGCAGAGTCTGGGGCAGGGGTGGACAAACTTTTTGGCCCAAGGGCCACATCTCGGTGGGGAAATTGCATGCAGGGCCATGAATGTAGGGCTGGGGCAAGGGGTTGGGGTGCAGGAGGGGGTGCAGTGTGCAGGAAGGGGCTCAGGGCAAGGGGTTGTGTCAGAGGAGGGGTGCAGGGTGTATGAGGGGGCTCAGGGAAGGGGGTGGAGGTGCAGGAGGGGGTGTGAAGTGCAGGAGGGAACTCAGGTCAGGGAGTTGGGGTGCAGGGTATATGAGGGGGCTCAGGGAAGGGGGTGGAGGTGCAAGAAGGGGGCGGCAGGGGGCACAGGGATGTGGTGCCAGCCGCTTCCAGGAGCGGTGCGGGGCCCACGGCACCACGGGGGGTGCCAATCCCGCAGGCCGTATCCAAAGCCCTGACAGGTCAGATCCGGCCCACGGGCCATAGTCTGCCCACCCCTGGGCCAGGGGATACATCCTGGACTTGAAGTTAAGCTAAAGAAAGTCCAGATGAACCAAAACTGGGACCCCAAATCAACCAGCCTATTTCCCTTTCTGGTTACTGGGAGGCAAAGACACTCCAGCTCCCTCTTGTGTCCATTGGAATGGGAAGAATACTGGTGTCTCCTAAGCAGTCATTGAAATGAAAGCTGGAAATGCCTTATTAGGCCACATTTTATCCCTCTTCCTACTGCGCCAGTAAGGGCAGGATTGTTCCCTACAGCATACTTCCAGAGGCAGCTAGTGGCTAGCTCCACCCTCTTGCTTCTGTAGGCAGGAGTGCAGGCTCCCACCAGCCCCAGACCCTTAAGAGCCCTTTCTCAGTCACTAGCAGCTTGTGCTATTTTTTTACACATACACACACACTCTCACTCACTCTCATGTTTTTTCTCTGCCTGTTTCCCCACCTCTGGCCTGAGTGATCCTGCTACTTAGGACAGTGGTTTCTCTGCCTCTCTCCCACCCCTGGAAGGCAGGCCTTTGCTGGTGTCCTGCTGTAGTGGCTCTCCCCAGCGGCACTCTCAAGCAGTCCTCCCAAGCTGCAGGGCATGAGCTCCAACCAAACCTTGTTGACAACATAGATTAATAGATTCCATGGCCAGTGTGATCATCTACTCTGACCTCCTGTAAAATACAGGCCAGGAACTGCCCCACAATAATTCCTAGAGCAGATCTAGAAAAACAGCCAATCTTGAGTTTAAAATGGTCACTGATGGAGAATGACTCCAATTACAATTAATTACTCTCCCTGTTAAAAACGTACATCTTATTTCCAGTCTGAATTTGTCTAGCTTCAACTTCCAGCCATTAGAGCATGTTATGCTTTTATCTCCTAGATTGAAGAGCCCATTATTAAGTATTTGTTCCCCATGTAGGTACTGATAGACTGTGATCAAGTCAGCCCTTAACTTTCTGTTCATTAAACTAACTCAAATGAGTTCCTTGAGTCTGTCACTATAAGGCATATCTTCTAATCCTTTAATCATTCTTGTTTCCACCCAACACCTCTTCCTCTGCCAGCTAACTTCCCTATCCCAGTCAGTGTGGCAGTGCCTAGTCCTCCAGGGTCAGAGATAGCAGGACAGGAATGGGTTACCTAGGGAGGTGGAATCTCCTTCCTTAGAGGTTTTTAAGGTCAGGCTTGACAAAGCCCTGGCTGGGATGATTTAGTTGGGGATCGGTCCTGCTTTGAGCAGGGGGTTGGACTAGATGACCTCCTGAGGTCCCTTCCAACCCTGATATTCTATGATTCTATGACAGAGCTACAAAATAGGCAGGTCTTGAGGATCAGGCAGGAGATTCTACTCTCTTTCCCTTCAAGACACTTCCCTCAGGATCCCTTGCACGCTCCCTTCCACATCCAGTTTCTCCTCCTTGGATTAGTACCACCAACCACTCTGCCCTATGCAGCTACTTCAGCACTCCTTGGTATCCACTGTGTTGCTAAAACAGCTTGGAAATGGTGAGCAGGTGAGTTATAGGATACTTACAAGGAAATCATGGGAGTTTGACCTCTACTCCCATAATTCTCCAAAACCAGAGGAATCCTATAGTACTTGGCAAAAAATGTTTGAGAATGGACTGATAGCGTGCAGTAAACAGAGGTCCACAAGGTCCTCCGGGACTGTCTCAGATCAGTGCAGCAGAGTACTAGTGGCATGTTAGCAGACTGGATATGGGGTGAAATTTCAGGGCTTCTTATAGATGCACTGAATGGTTGGTGGAACAAATGTAGAAGATGGCTGATGAAGTAGAAATCATTCAGCTCCATAGTGAGACAATACCTACATGAGAGAAGAATTTGGCCCTTTTTTGTTTGAATATGGACATTTCTGGCCTGCCAATGATCACTTAGGAGGACTTGTATGCAATCTGTGTCTGCAGGCCCCCAAGGTTACATCCAGTCCTTGGTTCTATAAATATTTCTTCTCTTTTCCAGGAGGAAGGTGACATTTCAGGGAGCGAGGATGGATCCGAGCACAATGATGATGATGAAGAGAGCTCTGAGTAGACCTTGTAGCCTACCAGCACTCTGTTAGCTCACCATAGCATAGAAGCTTGCTATTATCCAAAACAATCCACACCTGTCACAGCTGAATAGACTCTGTGGGTTGGAGGCTGTATGCCTCCAACATGATGAGATGTTAATACTGTGCAACAGTAAAGAAGGTTCACTTGTAGCCAGATCTTTATAGTTGGGATTTAGTCCCCATTTAGTGTTGGTTGTGCAGTCTATATCTGTTGGGAGTTTTGCACCCAGACATATTGGAAAAAAAAGTCAGACCTAGAACGATTTTTATTTGTTCTTCCCTCCAGATCCTCCCTAACAAACTCTTTTCCATATGAATTCCTTTCCTTCTGTGCTGCTCTAGGGAGTGGATTTCAAGGGGAAACTCTGTGGCTTTCTGTCTAGAAACATATTGAGAGTTTGGATTAGTTGCCAAAGTGAGAGAAGTGATATTTGCAGAAATAATCTGCCCTGTTCTTGAACAGTAGCTATGAAATATTTGCACAGAACCCATCTTCCCTCAACAGTCCAGCCGTTGGAGCCCTCGTGAGAATGACCTTTGTGCATTGGCCCTTTATTGGGACAGAAGAATCAGTGGGAGAGCAATCCAAATTCCCTCATTAGTGACAACCTAAAGTGCTCATTAATGTTGAGGGAAAGGCTTGTTATAGTTGTAAATTACAAAAAACACCCTAATTCCAAATGCCTTGTTTACTAACTCATTGAATAAACTGTAATTCCTGCCCTGAGCACATGAAATTGGTGACTGACTGTGTATTGTAAGGATACAGCAAAAAGCTCTCCTTGTGGGACAAGCTCTCTGGGGGTCTAACAGCTCCGACCAACATGCCTTTTCTAGAGCATAGCCTGGATGTGTATGGGGCAGCCATGGCTGTGATGATTACAGAGGCAGGAGCGGTGAGTTACATGGGCCCATGCTGCCCAGGCTCCATCAATATTCAGGGCTGGGGGCCCAGCTCCACCAGTGTTTGGAGGCTGGTCTCTCCCCCGGCCCTGCCTGGAGCGTTCCCCGCCTGCTGCCCTCCTTCTCCCCCCGCCCTCGGTGTGCCTCCCCCCAGCCCCGGAGCGTCCCTGCCTGATTAAAAGTGGGCGGCTGCTCTCCTTTGCCGCTCCATGCTGCTGTCCTTTGCCGGTGCTGCCGCCTAAGGCTAGGCTACAGCACAAGAGCAGGCTGAGGCAGCTGGCTACTGCTGCTGCACCAGAGGAGGTGCACACATGATTGGTAGGACCCAGCACCCAGTGGAAGAAGATGCCGAAACAGACCTCTGAATCTCTCACCTGAGCAGCTGCCCGGGCTTCCTTGAGTGTCTGATCCTGTAATCCTGCCCCCCACGGTCACGGGGCAAAGGGCAGCCCCTCCCCATGAGGCTATGGTGTGGAGCAGCAGGCTGCAGCAGGGGAGGAAGCAACATGTAATGGCACCCCCTCCAGCACCCACCCACCACAGGGGAGGTGAGGGGGCTTGGGTGAGTGTAGTGACACCCCGCCAACCATCACTGCGTCTGCCCCACCCTCAGTGAGGCTACGGTGAGGGGCAGCAGCAGTGGGGGAGAGGGTTGGGGGGAGTCCTCCTCTCTGGCCCTAGCCCAGGGCTTACCTGTCTGCACCGCAAGCTCTTCATCCCTGGCCTTGTCCCACCCCAGAACCTGTGACCCCAGCCAGAGCCATCGCCCCCTGTACCCTAACCCTGAGCCCCCTCCTACACACCTGCCCCAGCCAAGACCCGTCACCCAAACTCCCTCCCAGAGCCCATCCCCTGCACCCCAACTGCCTGCGCCAGCCCACATCCCACACCCCAACTCCCTCCCAGAGCCTACCCCCCGCACCCCAATGCCTTCCCAGAGTCCATCCCCTGCCCCAGCCAAAAGCCCGCACCCAAATGCCCTCCCAGAGCCTGACATCATCCCCCTCCCACACCCAAACTTCCTCCCAGACCCTTAAGGAGGTTGCGGGGGGGGGGGGGGGAAGAGGAGGCATGACTTGGACCCTTCTGGGCACCACCAGATATTATACAAACCTGCTGCTCCTGTACTGAGGGTACTGAAGGGGGTGGCTATAGAGGGGAGGGGGAAGTGCTGGCTATAAGGGGTGTGAGAGGGGTGGCTATATGGGAAGGGTAGCAGTGGTTATGGGGGGCATTGGGGATGGCTAGAGGGTAGCCGTGGCTGTAGACGGGGGGTGGCCCCAGGGTCGGGGGGGCTGCAGCGGGGGCTGGGGGCTCGAGGGAGTGGTCGTAGGGGTGTAGAGGCCATCACTAACCTCGCCCTCCTGTGCTCTTCCCAGGGTGGGGTGCCCTGGGCAGGGCTGTCTGCCCCTGGCTTGGGGCAGGAAGGAGGCAGGTCTCTGCTGGGATCCGGGCTTCCTGCAGGCTCACCCCCACCCAACGGCTCGTAAAGGCAGGGATCCGTCCTGTGCCCCTTTGCGATCCGTGCCCGCACATGCGCAGTGCGACGGGGGGCTGGGCGCAGAGTGACGGCGATGGCCATGTCACTGCAAGAGAACCTGGTGCAGCACGAGATCCACCAGGACTGGGCCAACTGCGAGTACATCAAAGTGATCACTAGCTCCATCAAGAAGATCATGGACTTCCTCAACTCCTTCGGTGTGTACGCGCCTGACCTGGCTCCACCCTCAGGTTCCACCGCAGCCCGGCTTCGCCCCCAGGCCTCACTCGGTCCAGCTCTTCCCTCAGGCCTGGTTCAGCTCCAGCCACCCTGCCAGGTCTGGGATGGCTCCATCTTCTCATCCTGGTTCGACCCCAGCCTGGCTCCATCCCACCCTGGCCCCTCTGGCCCCCGCGCTCTGTTAGGGTGAGGCGGGTTCTGCAGTCGGGGCTCCCCGGTGGGCGGAGGTGGGGCGCACCTGTCCTGGCTGGGTACTGCGGGGCCTGATGAGCCGCCCCTTCTCCCGCAGACATGTCCTGCTACTCCCGACTCGCCACCCTCAACGAGAAGCTGACAGCGCTGGAGCGACGGATCGAGTACATCGAGGCCAGGGTGAGGGGTAGCGCAGGGGAGGCAACACCGGGAATAGCCCTGGCACGGGATGGAGGGCTGCCCTGCGGGTAGCTCAAGGCAGGGCTCAGCCCACGCTTAGCAGCTCAGGGACAGCCGGGGCCTTGCTGTTCAAGCCCCTCTGCAGCTTTTACCCCATCTCCAGTGGGTATTGCCCTGCTGTACCCCCCCCCCCACCTCCCAGGTAACGCTGTGCCTTACTAGCTAATCTGCTCTTTACACAGTGGGGGGACGTGCGCGACTCCCACACAGAGCCCAGCTGCGCTAGTTGTTACTATGGGGTGGTGTTGCAGGCCCTTCTCCCGAACAGCAGCACTGGAGCTCCTGCTCTCTGTACGCTCTGGTGGGCATCCCAGCAGTACTTACATTGGGGCATTGGTTTTGGCCAACAGAGCTAAAGAGAGAACGGAGATCTTGGTGAATTGGTGACACTGGCCTGGGGAGGACTCCTGCCCCTCCCAGCCTTGCTGCGAGGGACGACTTTTACCTAGTTCCCAGTGTACCGGAGCTCTCATTAACTTTCCCTGAGTGGGCAGACTAGCTAGCCCTTGGTGACTGCAGGCTGTGCTCTCCTTCAGCAGGTAACAAAGGGCGAAACTCTCACCTAACTGCTGAAGGCTGGTGGGGAGCTGACCTGGAGAAGATTGTGCGGCTGTGCCAGAATTCACTGTAGGGCATCTGATTTCTTCATTACTTCTATTGGTTAGCAGGACTTCAGCTTGTTTCTGCTCCCTGCAATGCAGTATCTCTGCCTTCAGTGCATTCCTCCAGGGGAAATTGATAAAATGCAAATGAGCATGTTGGATTCAGTGATTTGGTACAGACCGATTCATGCAGCTGTCAAATACTCCTGTGCCACTTAACCTCTCTCTCGTTCCCAGCTGTGCATGTAGAACTCCGACACTTTGTAGCTGCAGAATCTCTCTGGCCAAAGGTCACTTTGTGGGAAGAAAACTTCTCTGGGAGCTGACCGGCTGAGGAAGTGGGTGTCCCTGCTGTTCATGGGCCACTCCACTGGTGGTTTCAGTTCCTTTAGCAAAGTGGTTCTCAACCCTTGGGGACCGCAAGCAGGTTTCAGGAGGTCCTCCAAGCAGAGCCAGTTAGACTCACGTGGGCCCACGGCAGAAAGCCGAAGCCCCATTGCATGGGGCTGCAGCTTGGGGCCCTGAGCCAGGCCACCAGGAGCTGAAGCCAAAACCTGAGCCATGTAGCTTCTGCGGAATCTCTATGGCATGGGGCCCCAGGTAAATGCGCTGCTTGCTACCCCTTATCACTGGCCCTGGCTTTTATATGCAGAAAACTAGTTGTTGTGGCACAGGTGGGCTGTGGACTTTTTATAGCATGGAGGGGGCCCTCAGAAAGAAAAAGGTTAAGAACCCCTATTTCAGCAAACACTGCAACTTATCTCTCTTAGCAAAAATGTCAGTATATCCATCCTTCCCGTCCGTGAGCAGAGCAGTAGATGGGCAGTGTGTGTTTGTGGCGGTAGGGGGCAGGAGGCAGGGGAATAGGTAATGTGCCAAGTTTAAACTCTCCGGGCAGGGTGGGTTCAGAATTTTCTATGTCTTTTGTATTCTGTAGCGTCACATGGGGGTGTCTTTCATTTGTGTTTCAACAATAAACTGCCTCTGCTGATGAGGTCTGAGCTGATGTATAGCTGGAGTGCATTGTCTGGGTTGCCAGGATACCGGGGCGGGAGCATGGCCATGAAGTGCAGATGGCCAAGAGAAGTCACAATGGCCTGTTACTGTAACAGGTGCAGTTGCCTTTTGCTATTCTTCTCTTCCTTCCCCCCTCCACCAATTCCTGCCCCAATGGGCTTCGCTCCTCCCCCCCTAAACTGATTAGTGATGAAATAGTTAATGGTGCCAGTGCACTAAGTTTGAATGTTAACACTCCAATCCTGTTAATGGGTGCTCACCCCACTGATTCACTGTCAGGCTCTCTTCAGACAGAAGCAGCCAGCACTGCAGTGGTGCTGTGGGTCCCATCTGAAAGTCAAGAGATTTTTGGTGAGCTCATGGGTGTCTTTGGCCTCCTGGTTTCTGAGACCTTGGGGCTGACAGATCACATCAACAAACAGGGCTAGAAACTGATGGGTTTTAAATGAAAGCTGAATTATCAGCTCATCCCAAGACTTCAGGAGCTGGGCCATTCCAGGGTGATGGTGGTTTCTGTCATTCTGAGCCTTAGCGGCTGAAGGAGAGCTCATAAGGGGGAATGGAGTGAAGAGTTTATCTGCTCTGATAGGCCCAAGCCTTTCCTGCTATCCTACTGTCTTGGCAACCTTTAGGAAAAAACCCTATCATTAAGCTAGGTAGCTGTAGGAGAGAATGCAGGCAGAAGCCCAGCAGCAGAGTGGGGGCTATCCTATTTATTGCACTCAGTGTGGCATGTATGATTACCTGCCCTGTGGGCAGGTGGCTTATGTGTGCATTCCATGCAAGGAGGTCCTGGCCCTCAGAGACCGTGTACGGGCTTTGGAGGCCAGTGTGGCGGAACTGGAGGAGCTAAGGGAGGCAGAGAGGTATGTTGATGAGGCTTTTACTGTAGATTTGTCCCACCTCCGCTCAGAGAGCCCCTGCACTTTTAAGGAGGATGAAAGGCCCAAGGAAGGGGAACAGTCAATGAGAGCAGAGGGAAACCTTCCCATAGTTGGGACCCTCCTTCCAGATGATGTTGGAGTATCCTCTCGCACTGAGGTTACCTCTCTCGGGGAGGGAACTCCAGTCATTAGGAAAAGGCAGGTGTTAGTAATGGGAGATTCGATCATTAGAAACACAGATAGCTGGGTTTGTGATGACTGGGAGAACCGTATGGTGACTTGCCTGCCTGATGCAAAGGTTGGGGATCTCTCGAGGCATCTAGATAGACTTATGTGTAGTGCTGAGGAGGAGCCGGTGGTCGTGGTACATGTAGGTACCAATGACATAGGGAAGGGTAGGAGAGACATGCTGGAGGCCAAATTTAGGCTGCTAGGAAAGAGACTGAAATCCAGGACCTCTATGGTGGCATTCTCAGAAATGCTTCCAGTTCCAAGTGCAGGGCCAGGTAGGCAGGCAGAGCTGCAGAGTCTCAATGCATGGATGAGATGATGGTGTAGAGAGGAGGGGTTTAGATTTATTAGGAACTGGGGAAGATCGCTATCCGCTTTCTTCCGGCAGCTCACGGAAGCTACTAGATCGCATGCCCTGATTCTCATGGGTGACTTTAATTTTCCTGATATCTGCTGGGAGAGCAATACAGCAGTGCATAGACAATCCAGGAAGTTTTTGGAAAGCGTAGGGGACAATTTCCTGGCGCAAGTGCTAGAGGAGCCAACTAGGGGGGGCGCTTTTCTTGACCTGCTGCTCACAAACTGGGTAGAATTAGTGGGGGAAGCAAAAGTGGATGGGAATCTGGGAGGCAGTGACCATGAGTTGGTTGAGTTCAGGATCCTGACGCAGGGAAGAAAGGTAAGCAGCAGGATACGGACCCTGGACTTCAGGAAAGCAGACTTCGACTCCCTCAGGGAACGGATGGCCAGGATCCCCTGGGGGACTAACTTGAAGGGGAAAGGAGTCCAGGAGAGCTGGCTGTATTTCAAGGAATCCCTGTTGAGGTTACAGGGACAAACCATCCCAATGAGTCGAAAGAATAGTAAATATGGCAGGCGACCAGCTTGGCTTAACGGTGAAATCTTAGCGGATCTTAAACATAAAAAAGAAGCTTACAAGAAGTGGAAGGTTGGACATATGACCAGGGAAGAGTATAAAAATATTGCTCGGGCATGTAGGAATGTTATCAGGAGGGCCAAATCGCACCTGGAGCTGCAGCTAGCCAGAGATGTCAAGAGTAACAAGAAGGGTTTCTTCAGGTATGTTGGCAACAAGAAGAAAGCCAAGGAATGTGTGGGCCCCTTACTGAATGAGGGAGGCAACCTAGTGACAGAGGATGTGGAAAAAGCTAATGTACTCAATGCTTTTTTTGCCTCTGTTTTCACTAACAAGGTCAGCTCCCAGACTGCTGCGCTGGGCATCACAAAAAGGGGAAGAGATGGCCAGCCCCCTGTGGAGATAGAGGTGGTTAGGGACTATTTAGAAAAGCTGGACGTGCACAAGTCCATGGGGCCGGACGAGTTGCATCCGAGAGTGCTGAAGGAATTGGCGGCTGTGATTGCAGAGCCATTGGCCATTATCTTTGAAAACTCGTGGCGAACGGGGGAAGTCCCGGATGACTGGAAAAAGGCTAATGTAGTGCCAATCTTTAAAAAAGGGAAGAAGGAGGATCCTGGGAACTACAGGCCAGTCAGCCTCACCTCAGTCCCTGGAAAAATCATGGAGCAGGTCCTCAAAGAATCAATCCTGAAGCACTTGCATGAGAGGAAAGTGATCAGGAACAGCCAGCATGGATTCACCAAGGGAAGGTCATGCCTGACTAATCTAATCGCCTTTTATGATGAGATTACTGGTTCTGTGGATGAAGGGAAAGCAGTGGATGTATTGTTTCTTGACTTTAGCAAAGCTTTTGACACTGTCTCCCACAGTATTCTTGTCAGCAAGTTAAGGAAATATGGGCTGGATGAATGCACTACAAGGTGGGTAGAAAGCTGGCTAGATTGTCGGGCTCAACGGGTAGTGATCAATGGCTCCATGTCTAGTTGGCAGCCAGTATCAAGTGGAGTACCCCAAGGGTCGGTCCTGGGGCCGGTTTTGTTCAATATCTTCATAAATGATCTGGAGGATGGTGTGGATTGCACTCTCAGCAAATTTGCGGATGATACTAAACTGGGAGAAGTGGTAGATACGCTGGAGGGGAGGGATAGGATACAGAAAGACCTAGACAAATTGGAGGATTGGGCCAAAAGAAATCTGATGAGGTTCAATAAGGATAAGTGCAGGGTCCTGCACTTAGGACGGAAGAACCCAATGCACAGCTACAGACTAGGGACCGAATGGCTAGGCAACAGTTCTGCAGAAAAGGACCTAGGGGTGACAGTAGACGAGAAGCTGGATATGAGTCAGCAGTGTGCGCTTGTTGCCAAGAAGGCCAATGGCATTTTGGGATGTATAAGTAGGGGCATAGCAAGCAGATCGAGGGATGTGATCGTCCCCCTCTATTTGACATTGGTGAGGCCTCATCTGGAGTACTGTGTCCAGTTTTGGGCCCCACACTTCAAGAAGGATGTGGATAAATTGGAGAGAGTCCAGCGAAGGGCAACAAAAATGATTAGGGGACTGGAACACATGAGTTATGAGGAGAGGCTGAGGGAGCTGGGATTGTTTAGCCTGCAGAAGAGAAGAATGAGGGGGGATTTGATAGCTGCTTTCAACTACCTGAAAGGGGGTTCCAGAGAGGATGGCTCTAGACTGTTCTCAATGGTAGCAGATGACAGAACGAGGAGTAATGGTCTCAAGTTGCAGTGGGGGAGGTTTAGATTGGATATTAGGAAAAACTTTTTCACTAAGAGGGTGGTGAAACACTGGAATGCGTTACCTAGGGAGGTGGTAGAATCTCCTTCCTTAGAGGTTTTTAAGGTCAGGCTTGACAAAGCCCTGGCTGGGATGATTTAACTGGGAATTGGTCCTGCTTTGAGCAGGGGGCTGGACTAGATGACCTTCTGGGGTCCCTTCCAACCCTGATATTCTATGATTCTATGATTCTATGGGGAAACTTTTGGGATATGGGGAGCCTATACAGGAAGGATGGGCTCCACCTAAACCAAGGTGGATCCAGACTGCTGGCACTTGACATTAAAAAGATTGCAGAGTAGTTTTTAAACTTAGGCCTGGTCTACACTGGGGGGAGGGGAGGGATTAATCTAAGATACATCGACTTCAGCTACGCTATTCTCGTAGCTGAAGTCGACGTATCTTAGATTGACTTAGAATCACTTACTTTGCGTCTTCGCGGCACAGGATCGACGGCCGCCGCTCCCCCGTCAACTCCGCTTCTACCTCTCGCCCTGGTGAAGTTTCGGAGTCGACGGCAGAGCGATCGGGGATCAATTTATTGCATCTACACTAGACGCGATAAATCGATCCCCGATAGATAGATCGCTATCCGCTGATCCGGCGGGTAGTGTAGACGTGGCCTATGAGATGGGGGAAAGCCAATTGCTGCAGAGGAGCACGTGGATCAGACAGAGACTTCTCTTAGAGGAGAGTCTATTGATAGTGAGTCTCTAGATTTTAGTCAGGAGGAGAGGATGAAAGAGGATAAAATATGGGCCAGATCAGACAGGGAACATTCACATAAAAAAGAATCTGACACATCAGAAAAGGGCAGACAAATAAACAGTGACAAGTTTTTAAAGTGCTTGTACACAAATGCTAGAAGTCTAAATAATAAGATGGGTGGACTAGAGTGCCTTCTGTTAAAGGAAGATATTGATATACTAGGCATCACAGAAACCTGGTGGAGTGAGGACAATCAATGGGACACAATCGTTCTGGGGTACAAAATATATCGGAAGGACAGAACAGGTCGTGGCGGGGGGGAGTGGCACTATATGTGAAAGAAAATGTAGAATCAAATGAAGTAAAAATCTTAAATGAATCCACATGTTGCATAGAATCTCTATGGATAGTAATTCCATGCTCTAATAAGAATATAACAGTAGGGAGCTATTATTGGCCACCTGACTAGGACAGTGATAGTGACGATGAAATGCTAAGGGAGATTAGAGAGGCTATCAAAATAAAGAACTCAATAATAGTGAGGGATTTCAATTATCCCCATATTAACTGGGTACATGTCACCTCAGGACGAAATGCAGAGACAAAATTTCTTGATACTTTAAATGACTGCTTCTTGGAGCAGCTGGTACAGGAACCCACAACGGGAGAGGCAACTCTCAATCTAGTCCTGAGTGGAGCACAGGATCTGGTCCAAGAGGTAACTATAACAGGACCGCTTGGAAATAGTGACCATAATATAATAACATTTAACATTCCTGTGGTGGGAAGAACACCTCACCACCCCAACACTGTGGCATTTAATTCCAGAAAGGGGAACTATGCAAAAATGAGGAGGTTAGTTAAACAGAAATTAAAAGGTACAGTGCCTAGAGTGAAATTCCTGCAAGCTGCATGGACACTTTTCAAAGACACCATAATAGAGGCTCAACTTAAATGTATACCCCAAATTAAAAAACACAGTAAAAGAACTAAAAAAGAGC
Source organism: Lepidochelys olivacea (assembly GCF_965140295.1). NCBI lineage: Eukaryota > Metazoa > Chordata > Testudines > Cheloniidae > Lepidochelys > Lepidochelys olivacea. The sequence continues at coordinate 52,456,371 of NC_140417.1, forward strand.
CGCCGTGGCTTAACAATAATGTAAAAGAAGCAGTGAGAGATAAAAAACATTTTGTTACTACCTTTTGAGTTTTTAGCTAGCTGTTCTTCAACACTCCTTTTTGGCTTTTCTTAATACATTTTTACACTCAATTTGGCAGTGTTTATGCTTTCTATTTACCTCACTAGGATTTGACTTCCACTTTTTAAAAGATGCCTTTTTAAGTACATCAGAAGCAGGAAGCCTGCTAAACAACCAGTGGGGACCCTGGATGATCAAGATACAAAAGGAGCACTTAAAGACGATAAAGTCATTGCGGAGAAACTAAATTAATTCTTTGCTTCAGTCTTCACGGTTGAGGCTGTTAGGGAGATTCCCAAACCTGAGCCGTCTTTTGTAGGTGACAAATCTGAGGAATTGTCACAGACTGAAGAGCCACTAGAGGAGGTTTTGGAATTAATTGAGAAACTTAACAGTAACAAGTCACCAGATGGCATTCACCCAAGAGTTCTGAAAGAACTCAAATGTGAAATTGTGGAACTATTAACTATGGTTTGTAACCTGTCCTTTAAATCAGCTTCTGTACACAATGACTGGAAGATAGCTAATGTAATGCAAATATTTAAAAAGGGCTCTAGAGGTGTTCCCAGCAATTACAGACCGGTAAGTCTAATGTCAGTACCGGGCAAATTAGTTGAAACAGTAGTAAAGAATAGAATTGTCAGACACATAGAAGAACATAAATTGTTGGGCAAAAGTCAACATGGTTTCTGTAAAGGGAAATCATGTCTTACTAATCTATTAGAGTTCTTTGAAGGGGTCAACAAACATGTGGACAAGGGGGATACAGTGGACATAGTGTACTTAGATTTCCAGAAAGCTTTTAACAAAGTCCCTCACCAAAGGCTCTTATGTAAATTAAGTTGTCATGGGATAAGAGGGAAGATCCTTTAATGGATTGAGAAATGGTTAAAAGACAGGGAACAAAGGGTAGGAATAAATGGTAAATTTTCAGAATGGAGAGGGGTAACTAGTGGTGATCCCCAAGGGTCAGTCCTAGGACCAATCCTATTCAACTTATTAATAAATGATCTGGAGAAAGGGGTAAACAGTGATGTGGCAAAGTTGCAGATGATACTAAACTGCTCAAGATAGTTAAGACCAAAGCAGACTGTGAAGAACTTCAAAAAGATCTCGCAAAACTAAGTGATTGGGCAACAAAATGGCAAATGAATTTTAATGTGGATAAATGTAAAGTAATGCACATTGGAAAAAATAACCCCAACTATACATACAATATGATGGGGGCTAATTTAGCTACAACTAATCAGGAGAAAGATCTTGGGAGTTGTCATAAATATAAAGGGAAGGGTAACCACCTTTCTGTCCACAGTGCTATAAAATCCCTCCTGGTCAGAGGCAAAACTCTTTCACCTGTAAAGGGTTAAGAAGCCAAGATAACCTTGCTGGCATCTTACCAAAATGACCAATGAGGAGACAATATACTTTCAAAGCTGGAGGCGGGGGGAACAAAGGGTCTGTCTGTCTGTGTGATGCTTTTGCCGGGAACAGATCAAGAATGCAGCTTGGAACTCCCGTAAAAAGTTAGTAAGTAATCTAGCTAGAAATGCGTTAGATTTCTTTTGTTTAATGGCTGGTAAAATAGCTGAATGGAATGTATATTCCTATTTTTGTGCCTTTTTGTAACTTAAGGTTTTGCCTAGAGGGATTCTCTATGTTTTGAATCTGATTACCCTGTAAGGTATTTACCATCCTGATTTTTACAGAGGTGATTCTTTTACTTTTTCTTTAATTAAAAGTCCTCTTTTAAGAACCCGATTGCTTTTCCATTGTTCTTGAGATCCAAGGGTTTGGGTCTGTGTTCACCTGTACAAATTGGTGAGGATTTTTATCAAGCCTTCCCCAGGAAAGGGGGTGTAGGGCTTGGGGGGGATATTTTTTGGGGGGAGACGTCTCCAAGTGGGCTCTTTCCCTGTTCTTTGTTTAAAACGCTTGGTGGTGGCAGCATAGGGTTCAAGGACAAGGCAAAGTTTGTACCTTGATGAAGTTTTTAACCTAAGCTGGTAAGAATAAGCTTAGGGGATCTTTCATGCAGCTCCCCACATCTGTACCCTAGAGTTCAGAGTGGGGAAGGAATCTTGACAGGAGTCATCGTGGATAGTTCTCTGAAGACGTCCACACAGTGTGCAGCGGCAGTCAAAAAAGCAAACAGGATGTTAGGAATCATTAAAAAAGGGATAGAGAATAAGACGGAGACTATCTTATTGTCCTTATATAAATCCATGGTACGCCCACATCTTGAATACTGCGTACAGATGTGGTCTCATCTCAAAAAAGATAAACTGGCATTAGAAAAGGTTCAGAGAAGGGCAACTAAAATGATAAGGGGTTTGGAACGGGTCCCATATGAGGAGAGATTAAAAAGGCTAGGACTTTTCAGCTTGGAAAAAGGGGGGCGGGAATATGATAGAGGTATATAAAATCATGAGTGGTGTGGAGAAAGTGAATAAGGAAAAGTTATTTATTTGTTCCCATAATATAAGAACTAGGGGCCACCAAATGAAATTCATGGACGGCAGGTTTAAAACAAATAAAAGGAAGTTCTTCACACAGCGCACAGTCAACCTGTGGAACTCCTTGCCTGAGGAGGTTGTGAAGGCTAGGACTATAACAGGGTTTAAAAGAGAACTGGATAAATTCATGGAGTTTAAGTCCATTAATGGCTATTAACCAGGATGGGTAAGGAATGGTATCCGTAGCCTCTGTTTGTCAGAGGGTGGAGATGGATGGCAGGAGAGAGATCACTTGATCATTACCTGTTAGGTTCAGTCCCTCTGGGGCACCTGGCATTGGCCACTGTCAGTAGACAGGATACTGGGCTGGATGGACCTTTGGTCTGACCCAGTATGGCCATTCTTATGTTCTTAATGATTTTATGAGTCAGCAAGTGTGTCTTCCCCAGTTTGTTAGAAAACCATTTTTGCAGCACAAACACCTCTGCCCTTTCACCTGGTGTTAATACACTGCAGATATAAATGCTTTCCAGAGATGTGTCAGATTGGCACAAGTGACCAGCAAAAGGACAATCATGCTAACGCTATTAATTTCCCATGTTGCTGGGTTGGTACACCCAACTGCTTATAGGGCTGCCCAGGGCTTTTGGTTTTTTCCTATACAATCGCCCATTGTCTTAAAAAACAAACAAACAAACCCTTCCCCATTTCCCCTTCCTGGGGCCCCCCTCTAGGACAGCAGTTTTCAACCAGAGGTCTGCAGCCCCCCCTGGGAGGAGGGATGAGCTGGTTTCAGAAGGGCCATGTGGCTGAAACTGGGAGCAGAACTGCAGGGAGCCCCACCCTAGGCAGGGTTGAAGCCAGGTGTGCTGAGGCCTGCCCCCCCGCCTTGCCAGGCCCTGGAGTGTTTCTACTATGTTAGGGGAGCCTCAGGAAGAAATAGGATGAGACCTCACCCCTGTTCTAGGACACACCCTCTTATGTGCGCTAGCAGGGGATCTGTCCTTTGTTCCATTGCAAAATGGTGGCAGCTGACATCTGCAACAGCGTCTTCAGCTACAGGGGTTGGTGCCTCCTTCCCTGGCCCAAGGACATGCTGCTTTTCTCTTGTAGCCTTTTTTGTTGTTTAAATTGAATTTGGTAGGTTTGTATTTAATGACCATGGGTTCAGCTCCTCTTGCTGCAGGTTCAAGCTCAGCACCATGACACTTACCTCTGGTGCTTTTCTCAAATGTGGAGCCTCTAGGAACAAAGGCAGGCCAAGGCTAGTGACTGCAGATATAATCACAAGTGCAAAATCTAGTACAGGTCACAGACACATCTGCATATTGGTTTCAGCACATACCCTAGTACTGGTTCCATTAAGACCCCCTCATACTGGTCCCAGTACATACCCCAGTACTGGTTCCAGTAAGAGTCCCATACTGGTCACAGTTCCTACACCAGTACTGCTTCCACTACATACCCCAAGTTTGCTCTGTCAACAGCACAGTGGCTGAAATGCACAAGCTCTTCATCTCCATTTACAAGCCTTTGAACCAGCCCCACAGGGTCAGCTGGGCCTCACCAGGTGCAACCCCCAGGGCATGCCAGATGGGGGCCTAGCTGGGCTTGGCCACACCAGTGACTGCAGTCCAAGCCCCCCACCACCTCTATTCAGAGGCACCACCCCCTCCTTACTCAGCCACACTGCCCCACCAGTCCCTACTCCTGAAAGCCTAGGTGCAGGGAGCTCATTTTCCCTTACAATGCTCTGAGCACCTCTCCCCCCCACCCCCGTATGCACCTGGAGCCAAGATCAGCTGCTCCCTTGTGAAAACCAAAGGGTTAAGTTAGAGGGAGTTGACTAGTCTCTGAGGTCAACTGGCCAGTCACCACTCAGAGTCTGGCCCATGTTGTATATTGAAAATGACATGACTCGATAGCTATTTTATTCATTTTTTAAAAACTTTTTATTCTGGCAAAGTTACAACAAAATGTTAACATTCTACATTGTATGACACATATTCAAGGTCAGGCTAATATTCCAAGAACATGGCTAAAGAGTCTGGCTTCTGGTGGGGGGAGTTGTCCTGCTCTGAGGCCGATAGAATTGGTGACCAGATTTCTACATACCTATTGGTTTTTGGCACTGCTTTAGTTGATGTGAACATTTTCCATGACAATAATAATCCATATTTTTATACGCCCAATTCCACAGGCGGAGGGAATCAAATTTTTTCTAATCCTGCTCAATATGGAACCTAGCTGCTAGCAATAAAAAACATGAAATAATCTGCTGTCTTGTTTAAAACGGGGATCCTTTACTGGAGCATTAAGTAAGCAGATCAGGGGATCTGCATTTTGTTATAAAATGAATGGATTTAATAATTTCCTCCCAAAACCATCTCATGTTTTGACACAACTACAATTCTTTTTAACCCTTTCCCCACAATTCCTCCAAGAGAGCACCTACCTATAACAGAAATATGATGTATCTTAACTAGTGTTTAGATCTAAATGCCAGCTACACAGTCATTTACAAAAAATATATTTATGAACTACATAAACTGAAGATGTACAGTCCCTGGCCTTTCCTACAGAGAGAACCACTCAGCCAGATCAATTTTTGTCCAAATCCCTCTTCTTCCATCAAAATTGTCTCCATTTTAGAAATTAACCTTTTGTTCCAACTTGCTCTTTGGTCAACTCCTCAAACATGGTTAAAAGGTCTAGACAGAAGCATCTTGTATCCAGCTTTCACAATAAAATGTTGGACTTGTAAATACTGAAAATATGGGAGCTTTATATGTTCACATAGATTTGGCTATGATTTCAGACCAGGGCCCAGGAACAGCTCTCAGAATTGAGTAATCTCAGCTCTTACCCACAACTAATAGTCACTATCAAAAAGAAAATATAACTTTCAGTTTACCAATATAATTTGGGTAATTAGTCTCTTAGTCTTTAACCAATAATTAACTTCCTGTTTTTCACTGGTAACAATAACATTTTCAAAAATCACAAAATCTTATCATATATGTTGTCTTTCTTTTAATCCTTATTTCCACCAAATGAGCCCTGGTGTAAAACAACATAGGTGCCTTCCACTACTGTGAGTTTATTGGTCTCTGACTGTTCAGCCACATGTGTTGGTGGAAGGGGGTCTCACGCTCAGTGGGAAGGTTTGCATCATGAGAAAAAGTCACCCTAGTCTATTTTTAGACCAGGGATCGGCAACCTTTGGCACACGGCCTGTCAGGGTAAGCCCCGGTGGGCCGGGCCAGTTTGTTTACTTGCCGCGTCTGCAGGTTCGGCCGATCGCAGCTCCCACTGGCCGCGGTTTGCCGCTCCAGACCAATGGGGGCTGCGGGAAGCAGCGTGGGCTGAGGGATGCTGCGGCCAGTGGGAGCTGTGATCAGCTGAACCTGTGGACACGGCAGGTAACCGAATAGGCCTGGCCCGCCATGGGGCTTACCCTGGCAGGTTGTGGGCCAAAGGTTTCAGACTTTTTAATCTTTCAAAGTAGCAGGAAGTGGAGGAGAAGTGATGCAAAACTAGTGCTGTAAGTCCACTGCAAAACTGAGACAAAAGCATAGAATCAGGACTCAACATTCGAACATGGAGCCATTACTTCTACAGCACGATTGTCCTGCTTGTTCCACAAGGGAGCCAGATTGGGATTCATGGGGAGGAATGTCCTCAGAGGGCACCGATTGCTTCTCTCTTTTCCTCATGACACTTTGGATCCAAATGATAAAGGACAATAGTTTTCAGTGTAACCATGGCATCTTTTGGGACCACAATAAATGCCATTGAACTAGGGAACGGGGTTCCAAAAACAGTTTTATCTGGGCCGTACATCACCATAGTGTCCTTATCTTGGGTGAGAACCAACCGCTGCATTCCCAGTACTAATACTGTAGTTGTTGCCAAAGCTTTGGCCTTGGTCAGGATAAATTTACACTTCACTGAAGTAAAATTCTTTACTAAACCACATATGTTTTCAATCATCATAGTGAGAAACATTCCCCAAACATGCCAAATTTGTTTCTTTAATGTGGTGGCATTGATCTAAATGAGGGATTAGAAACAGGCCTGGATCTGAATCCCTGTAAGCCCCCAGAGGTGGGATATCTTCAGAAATAGATAGTCTGCTGCTGTCCCACATTCAGCACTGATTTCATTTTATACACATTTGCAGCATCTACAAAACATGAGTTCAGTAAATTCCATTTCAGTTTCCTCCATAGCTGCATAGATAGTCACAGTATTTCCCAAATCATAGGATTATCTAAGTGATATAGTGAGGTGTAAATGCCTGTAGGGCCTGGACTGCAGCTACTGCTGCTATTAGCCAAGATGGTCAGAGATGCTACTCCATGCTCTGGTTATCCCTAGACCTCTGACTGCCAGATGCTGGGACTAGATCTCTTGATGATTGCCCTGTTCTGGTCATTCCCTGTGAAGCACCAGGCATTGACCACTCTCAGAAGACAGGATACTGGGCTAGATTGCTAGGCTAGATGGACTATTGGACTGACCCAATGTGGCCATTATGATGTTCTTAGGGCCCCAGATACAAGGCCATTTTGCCTAGTTCCAAGTCACTTAGGTGGAATTCTCTCCTTTGGTCATCTGAGACCACATTGACCGAAAAAATTTAACAACAGTGTGATCATATGCTGTTACTTCAGTTAGTTGTACAAATTGGGATGTGCTGCTGTTCACCATTTCAGAATATAGACTTCATTGGTAGCATGTCCAAGAGCTTGGAGTATTCTCTCCAGTTGAATGAACTAAATTTGAACGTCCTCCATGTCAACATGAAGTGATGGGGAAAAAGCAAAAACAACATGAGACATTACTATTTTAGTAAATAGTCATTTGTCTCAAAGTGCCCAATAAATCTGAGCTACAGTCTATCAAATAAAACTAATATCCAGTCATGTGACAAAATGGCCTTCAGAAAAGAAAGAAAAACCCACAACACAGAGAGGAATAACACACTTTCCATTTCATATTAAGTGACATTCCAGAGCAGGTTGCATATGACGCAGAATCAGGACAACAGGTTCTCCGATTGTGTTCTCCTCTGAGCCATTCAAAACTGCTTCACTCAGAGCTTCCTCTATTATTGTCTTGTTATTTACAAAAGTTTTAACATCATCATAATGGGAAAACAGGCAACCTTCCCATCTGCAAACCATCCCAATGGAATGGAAAAAGCACAGAAGTGGTTTTGTCAATAGATAGAAATGGCGATTTAAACTCAGAATGACCCCACTGTGTTTCGGATCAATTTGCATTCCCCTTCCAGTCTGTGACACTTTCATCTCCTGCCCGAATGAGTCTAATTTAAGATCAAAGGAATCAAACCATGATTCCGAAGCACAGAGAGCTAAGAACACAGCACCACATGACACTTTGCAAGGTGGAGGGATAGAATATGAAGAAGATAAAACTCTACATGGCTCAGACAGAAGGTAACAATGCTGAGGACATGGGGGAGAAGGGAATCCCTCCAACTCCTCCCATCTCCTTGTAGCGTCACAGAGGCTGCCCCGATCCTGTTCTTTATTATATTTAAATACATTTTAAATGAGAAAAATGGTACAAAAATAACTGTTCAGCCCACTCCAGGGCAACGTGAAAACAACTGAGAATGAGACATGGGGTGGGGGTGGACAACTTGGTGACACACTGCAGTTGGGGAACAGTATAAATGTGATGCTCCAGGATTGTTTAGACTAGGAGAAGGGATGGAGCTTAGTTCAGGTCATGAGGAAATGTGCTAGATGGCCTGTGTATAGTGGCCATGGTTATGCCGTTACTGCAAGAATAGCTGTGTTTTACATGAGAATAACAGGTAGATTATCCCGCACTGTAGCTCATAGACTTGAAGGCTAGCAAGGACTATTAATCATCTAGTTTGACCTCGTGCACATTGCAGGCCACAGAACCTCGCTCACCCACTCCTGTAATAGACCCCTAACCTTTGGCTGAGTTACTGAAGTCCTCAAATCATGATTTAAAGACTTTAACTTATAGAGAATCCACCAGTTATTCTAATTTAAACCTGCAAGTGACCCTGCTGCAAAGGAAGGCAAATCTAACCTGGGGAAAAATTCCTTTCCAACCGCAAATATGGCAATCAGTTGGACCCCGAGCATGTTGACAAGACCCACCAGCCACTCAGGGAAGAATTTTCTGTGGTCAACTCAGAGCCCTCTCCATCTAGTGTCCCATCTCTGGTCATTGGGGATATTTGCTACTAGCAGTTGCAGATGGGCACCTGGCATTGTAGGCAGTTCCTCAATAAACTTATCAAGCTCAATCTTGAAGCCAGTTAGGTTTTATTCCCCCACTGCTCCCCTTGTAAGGCTGTTCCAGAACTTCACTCCTCTGATTGTTAGAAACCTTCGTCTCATCTCAAGCCTAAACCTGTTGATGGCCAGTTTATATCCTTTTGTTCTTGTTTCAACATTGGCACTTAAGTAACTCCTCTCCCTCCCCAGTATTTATGCCTCTGATGTATTTATAGAGAGCAATCATATCTCCCTCAGCCTTCATTTGGTTAGGCTAAACAATCCAAGCTCCTTGAGTCTTCTCTCATAAGATAGGTTTTCCATTTCTCGGATCATCCTAGTAGCCCTTCTCTGTACCTGTTCAAGTTTGGACTCATCTTTCTTAAACATGGGAGACCAGAATTGCACACAGTATTCCAGATGAGGATTCAACAGTGCCTTGTGTAATAGTACTAACACTTCTCTGTCTACACTGAAAATATCTCACCTGATGCATCCTAGGATTGCATTAGCCTTTTTCTATGGCCACATCACATTGTCCACTTATAGTCATCCTGTGATCAACCAATACACCCAGGTCTTTCTCTTCCTCTGTTGCTCCCAACTGATAAGTCCCCAGTTTATGGCAAAAATTCTTGTTGTTTAGTCCCCAAGTGCCTGCCTTGCACTTTGCACTATTAAATTTCTTCCCATTTCTCTTTCTTCAGTTTTCAAAGTCGTCCAGACCTTCGTGTATTATATTTGGGTCCTCAGTATTGGCAATACCTCCCAGCTTTGCGTCATCCACAAATTTTATTAGCACACTCCCACCTTGTGCACCAAGGTCAGTAAAAGAAATATTGATAAGATTGGTCCCAAAACTGATCCCTGAGGAACGCCACTAGTAACCTCCCTCCACCCTGACAGGTCACCTTTCAGTATGACCCACTGTAGTCTCTCCTTTAACCAGTTCCTTACCTACCTCTCAATTCTTGTGTTAATCTGCATCTTCTCCAATTTAACTAATAATTCCCCATATGGAACTGTATCAAATGCCTTATCAAAATCCAGGTAGATTAGATCTATTGTATTTCCTTTGTCTAAAAAAACAGCTATCAGATAGATCTGGCATGATCTACCATCTTATGAAACCATGATATATTTTATCCCAATTACCATTTATCTCTTTGTGCTTTACTCCTTTCTCTTTCAAAATTCATTCCAAGACCTTGCATGTATTTGAGGCCAAATTAACAGGCCTCTAGTTTCCTGGATCACTTTTTTCTCTTTCTTAAAAATAGGTTCTATATTAGCAATTCTGCAGTCATAGGGTATGATCCCCCCCCCCCCATGTATGGATTCATTAAAATTCAACCTTTGCTACCCAATCTGGGGCTGATGGGGATTCCTGGTAGGAGGGACACATACACTCCCATGATTCATAATTCAAATGAGTTGATAGAAAGATCAAAGAGATTCACCCCCAAAGAATGGTGAGCTTTAAAAAGCAAAAGCAAATCGCTTGCTTGGTGGACCATGGTGACACAAATGGTTCAAGCAGCCTTAAAGTTCACTATGTGGTAATTAGTAAAAGTATTAAAGAAAATATTTTTTGGTCAGCCCTGGACAAGGTTTTAATGGTGTTTGTCTTCTTTGTGGATTCTCTGATGATAAATAAAGGCTGAGCTCTAATGGAAGTTTTTCCAACACTAAGAACATCTCTAGGGTCTCTTGCCTGTATGGATTCTCTGATGTGCAGTAAGGGCTGAGCTTTGACAGAAGTTTTTCCCGCACTCACAGCATTCATAGGGTCTCTCACCTGTGTGAATTCTCTGATGTCTAATAAGGGCTGAGAGCTGACGGAAGTTTTTCCCGCATTCACAGCATTCATAGGGTCGCTCTCCTGTGTGGATTCTCTGGTGTGTAATAAGGTGTGAGCGTCGAGAGAAGGTTTTCCTGCACTCACAGCATTTATAGGGTCTCTCTCCTGTGTGGATTCTCTGATGCATAACGAGGTCTGAGCGGTAACTGAAGCTTTTCCTGCACTCACAGCATTCATAAGGTCTTTCTCCCGTGTGGATTCTCTGATGTGTACTAAGTGATGAGCTTTGACTGAAGCTTTTCCCACACGCAAAGCATTCATAGGGTCTCTCGCCTGTGTGGATACTCTGATGTGTAATAAGAGTTGAGCTCCGACTGAAGCTTTTCCCACACTTATGGCATTCATAGGGTCTCTCCCCTGTGTGGATTCTCTGATGTGTGACAAGGGCTGAGCTCTGAGTGAAGCTTTTCCCGCACTCACAGCATTCATAGGGTCTCTCTCCTGTGTGGACCCTCTCATGTCTTATAAGGGTTGAGCTGTCAGTGAAGCTTCTTCCACACTCACAGCATTTATAGGGCCTGTCTCCTGTGTGGATTCGCTGATGTATAATAAGGTGAGAGCTCAGAGTGAAGCTTTTCCCACACTCACAGCATTCATAGGGCCTGGCTCCTGTGTGGATTCTCTCATGTTTTGTAAGGTGTGAGTGGCTACTGAAACTTTTCCCACACTCAGTGCATGTGTTGTTTCTGTCTCCCAGGGAGATTCTCTTCTGGGCTCTGGTTTCCTTGCAGTCTTTGTAAACTCCCCGATAATTAATGGAGTTACCCATTTCTCTCCCTGGCTGGGTTCCCTGCTGCCTCTCTGGTCTGTGCTGACTCTTACAGGCTTTTCCCTGCTCATGGCTCCTGGACACAATCAACTGGGATCTTTGCACTAATGCCCCATGAAGTTCCACTTGCTCAGCCTCTTCTGGCTGAGGATTCAGTTCCTCATTCTCATTCACCATCCCCTCACCTGCCGGGACAGAGAGAGAAACCTCAGAAACAGGGATGGAAAAGGGGAGCACAAAACAAAGTAAGTGCTGAGGAGACAGGAAAAAAATCAGGACTTGTATTTCCCCAAACTCTGCCTCATAAGGGAGAAAGGAGGGGATCAAATCTACCTCTGCATCTCATCCAAACAAGGGAAGGGAGGTTAGGGAGGGAGCTTCTGCCAGGAGTCAGTCAGGATAGCAAGGGAGCCATGAGTGATATCTGCCCTAAGGACACAGCACCTGATGGGGACAATCCTGAAGTTGGAGAGGTCACAAGGTCTTTGTACAGAATCCCAATGGTTTCTTTTAGGTGCTGATACTTTTTGAGTTGGTTTCATGATTCCTCACCTGTGCAGGCACCTCTTGGGATCTCTCTTTCTTCAGAGCCGTGGAGATCTGAGACCCATGGCTCATCCCTTCGTTCCAGCTGGGAGATCACATCAGGTTTGGAAACTGGAAACCCTGCTTGGGGGGAAAGAAAACCAGGGAGATCAGCTTAAGTCATGGAACCTCTGTTGCAAAAAAAGTTCTGTTATTTTAACACCTGCCCATTTTAAAGCAGTTAAGATGTCAGGGTGAGTTCCACCGATTCTCAAAGGTGCAGGTGACTCTGTTTATGAGGCATTTAGCTAGCTCCAAATCTGCTGGGAACACACAAAGCCAGACACTCATGGACAAGGGGACTCCTAAAATGCAGAGACGATAACTCCATGTTCCAGAATGCGAAGAGTCTAGTAAGAGGGGAAGTCACCCTGGAACTGCTTCTTGCTAACAGAGAGAGGCCCAAAGACAACGAAAGGTCATAGGGAAGCTGGGACCAGTAAGAATGGACTGGCGGGGTTCAGTGTAATATGGAATAGGATGGAGTGGGGAATGCCACCAAATGCAGCAGCTCAGGGTATATGAAAAGGCTCATGTGAAGAAGGCTGGGGAATTAGATGCTACATCTCAGGATGCTCATTCCACTGGAAAAGGAGATTGTGAATAATAAGCATAAGACCACGTGACCTCGGGAAGGAGTGACTAAATGATCCAAGAACCCCGCAAGGAAGTGAGACTGTGGCTGATGCAGATGGGGAGGAGGGGAGTAAGATTCTCTGATTTCCCAGAAGTTTCACTGCCAACCTGTGACATCACCAAGAAAGTGCCCATTTGTGCCAGGGGACTGGTTATCTTGTGGCTAGGAGGGACATAAGTACTAACGAAAGGTGGCTGGGGTTGCAGGGGGTAGGGAAGGGTGGGCGTTGGTGTAGGCACCGAGCGGTGGAGAGAGAAGCAAAGTGAAAATAATATTGGAAAAAGTGAAAGTGGACTATAATCAGAGTGCAGTGCAGGTTCCAAATCAACAGGGCCTCGGCGGGGATGATGTGTTAATGGGCTGGGACTCTCTGCAGATCAAGATCCGCAAAACCTCCCCTCCCCTACCTCCTACTGACCCTGCCCTCCCCACGTCTCTTAGCATATGAACATACTGCAATGTAAGCCCAGATCTGTGGACTCACGTCTGCAGCCTCATTGTTTGTAAACCTGGGTTTGAAAGCCCACACTTTATATTGACCCTAGGTTTAGAATGTCTGGACATGGATTTCATGTACTCACACTGCACTCACGTATCCACATTGCATTACACAGACCCAAGTCAAACCAGCCTAACCCAGATTTCCCGGTGATCTCCACAGCTGTCGCCACTCTAGCCCTTTGTTCGTGGCGCACTGAGGGGACTTAACAGTCCACCCTGTGGCACTTTACAGAAGTTTTTGCAGGTCACCAGGACACCCAGCTGAGCCATCTCCTGAGTCTGCATGCTCTTGACAACTGGAGCCAGCAGCATGGACAAATCACCATCTGAAGAACTTGTCCTGCATGTGCTTTCACTCCTGTGTCAGGAAGTAGGCAGAGTATGCATGAGACACTGGTGAACATTTCACTGGCATTTTCTGATCTACTGAAGGCACCTGTCACAGGATGACGATGACACAGACATGGCAGCCTGGAACTAGCTGACACTGCTCACCACTCTTGGTGATAGCCACTGGTGCTCCCTATGCAGACAGGTGCTTCTGGAACAGGGCCACATGCACAGACTGGTGGGATCACATCATCATGCGGACCCGCAAGGACCAGCAGTGGGTTCAGCACTTTTGCATGAAGAAAGCTACTTTGCTGGAGCTTTGTGAGCAACTAGCCCCAACCCTCCAGCATCAGGTCACATGCATCAGGGTGACCATTGGCCACCCAACCCTGGTGCAGTCCCATGAGTTCCTGGTCTGCGGACATGGTACCATGGAGGGGATTCAGGACACGGTGCAGGTGGAGCAGGAGCCTGAACTCTCCCAGCCATGACCTCAAGCAGCCTCTCTAACACGTCTATCTTCCTCCTTCAAGGGACGTTCCCACTCCAGAGACTGCAGTGCAAGTCTCTCCTTGCATGCTGCACTTCTTCTCATGTTCAGCAGCCTGCTTTTTGCCTTTCTGCTTGCCACAAATCCTTTCCCCTTTGGTACTGTTCCTCCTTGTTGGCCCTGTCCAGGATGTCCATCATAAGCTCATCACAGACATGGTTTCTCCGTGACTGCTCCGGGACACTTTGACATGGAGCCCTTGTTGCCAAGAAGGCTAACAGCAGATTGGGCTGCATTAGTAGGAGCATTGCAGCAGATCAAGGAACGTGATTATTCCCCTCTATTTGGCATTGGAGAGGCCACATCTGGAGTCTTGTGTCCAGTTTTGGGCCCCCCACTTCAGAAGGGATGTGGACAAATTGAAGAGAGTCCAGCAGAGGAAAATGATTAGGGGACTGGGGCACATGACTTATGAGAAGAGGCTGAGAGAACTGGGCTTGTTTAGTCTGCAGAAGAGCAGAGTGAGGTGGGATTTGATAGCAGTCTGAATACCTGAAGGGGGGTTCCAAAGAGGATGGAGCTCGACTGTTCTCAGTGGTGGCAGATGTCAGAAGAAGGAGCAGTGGTCTCAAGTTGCAGTGGGGGAGGTTTAGGCTGAATATTAGGAAAAACGATTTCACTAGGAGGGTGTGAAGCACTGGAATTGGTTACCTACGGAGGTGGGGGAATCTCTATTCTTAGAGGTTTTTAAGGCCTGGCTTGACAAAGCCCTGGCTGGGATGATTTAGTTGGGGTTGGTCCTCCTTTGAGCAAGGGATTGGACTAGATGACCTCCTGAGGTCTTTTCCAACCCTAATCTTCTGAGCCTATGATTCTATCCCAGGCTTCTACTGGACTGGGGTTCAGCTGCAAAGGTGGACAGGCATGAGAAGAGACATCAAATGGTTCATTATTGTCTCAGAAAAGGTTCAGTGCACCTCCAGAAAAAAGAGCCTGTGGAATGTCAAGGCCAAAAACCCGATACTTTGTAAAACTCAGATTCAGTATATTCTCAGACGTTCTAGTTCTCTGCACCTGAGAAGACAAAGAAAACAGATGTTGGAATCTGGGGGAGGGATCCTGACCTGAAGAGTTGGTCAGTAACACTGCTGGAAGCATGCGGTGAGAAACTTTGCTCCAATCTAATATAGTTTGATAAGTTAAAACACTTTCTAGTGCCTATCTTTATTTTTCTTGTAACCATTTCTGACTTTTTAGCCTCATTACTTATGCTCACTTAAAAGTTCTCTCTTTGTAGTTAATAAACTTGTGTTATTGTTTTATTTAATCCAGTGTGTTTAAGTTAGTGTCTGGATAACTCTATTTAAGGTAATAAACTGTTGTGTATTTATTCCTTTGAAGGAATAATGGATATAATATAATATAATTGGACTTCCCTGGAGAGGGCTGAGCTGTACAGGACATACATTTCTGGGGGGAAATCCGGGACTGGGAGTGTGATGGAGTCACCCTGCAGTACAATCATGGCTGGTGAGAGCTCGGGTATGACTGGCAGGCTGCAGTTCCACAAACACATGAGTGACCTGCATGCTGGTGGCTGTTTGTGAGCAGTCCAGGTTGGAGGCTACAGTGGCAAGGCACTGCAAGGCACCCCAGGTTACAGGGCAGGGGTAACTCAGACCCCCATTGGTCTGGATTGTACCCCAGTATGTCACAAGGAAGTTGGGGGGGGGTTGCTGTGGTTTACTACCTAAACTTTCTTAGTCTTTCAGGCATTCCACATTCTGGAGGACATCAAAATCCTGGAGGTTCCTGAATGGCAAAAGGACATTCTGTTCCAAGGTACCGGTGACAAGCCAGCAGTGTCTGCCACAGAGATTTTCAAGCTTATGGTGACTTGGCAACACATCTATGAGTGGAGTTGGCTGGTGTTCTATAGAGGAAGGCCTGGGAAATACACCCTTCCCTGAAATGTGACTACTTATCTGGAGTTCCTCCTATGGGAAAAGCTTGCAATCCTCAGCACCTGGGATTAGGTCAAAATTCATGAGGGAGTCAACAGGAGGCTGGGTTAGTGTCCGCATGGATTACTGCCTTCCTATGGATTATGATACACCCTGCTCTGAGTACATCTACCTCTGGACTACATACAAACACACACAGTAATACGAATTCTCACAGAACTGCACAGCCACGCCCACCCCTTTCCCTGGCATATTTATGGACTGTCTACAAACTCCCTGATATTTTGGAAAGTGAATTTGTCATCCATACACTACATTTTCCCCTTGCCCAGTACAGTTTACAGATGCGGTTGACTTAGTTGGGGATTGGTCCTGCTTTGAGCAGGGGGTTGCACTAGCGACCTCCTGAGGTCCCTTCCAACTCTGATATTCTATGATTCTATGGCTCGTTCTGCTGTGGCATGGCCAATTTGTCCAGTGTGGTGTACTAAAAGGGAAGGCAATATAAGGATCTTACCTTTAACACCCCAGCACATCTTTGTAAGAATGTGCGAGTATATAGCAAAAAATTAATGTTAAATGCTTGTTAATCTGTTGTTTGCTCTTCCCAGTCTCATTCTGAACTCCACGTGGTGTTGGGGGTTCAGAGACACCAAGGCACTGGCATGCATTCTGCCATAAGCAGATATATGCTGATACCTGCTGTGACGTTATTGACATGAACTGTGACTGTATAGATCATTGTTGCAACCAAGGTCGTACAGTGGCACCAAATCTTGTACAAAGAAGGTCAAATAAGGTGTCTATGAGAAAGTTATGATTTGCTGGTTATGATTATGCTATCTGTATGCAAGTACTATTTTGTATTTAAAGTTATAAGTATTGGCTCTATACCGTCTGTATTTCAAACTTGTGCTATGCTTCTGGGCGACACCCCAGACAATTTGGCATCAGCACTGACCATTAAGGGCCATCAGCTATACAACTGACCCATTAAGAGAGGGCAGATTCCCCTTGTGACTCAGCAAGGCATGCAGGGACATGCCTATGGACAGAACTCTAAGGTTTTTCCATGCAATGTGCTGGGTAGCTTGTGTTTGGAACAAAGGAAGCACAAGCCACATAGCAAAAGGACTATAAAAGGCAGCTGCATCATCTCCATTTCGTCTTCAATCTTGCTTCTTACCTCTGGAAGGACTTTGCTACAAACTGAAGCTCTGAACAAAGGACTGAATGACCCATCCAAGCTGTGGATGTACTCCAGAGATTTGATTTGAACCTGCAGTTTATTCCATCACTGCTACAAGCCTGAAGCAAGAACTTTGCCATTACTGTATGTAATTGATTCCATTTAACCAATTTTAGCTCTCATCAATATTTCTTTCTTTTTATGAATAAACCTGTAGATTTTAGATTCTAAAGGATTGGCAACAGCGTTATTTGTGACTAAGATCTGACTTGTAGATTGACCTGGGTCTGGGGCGTGGTCCTTTGGGATAGAGAAAACCTTTTTTCTTTTACTGGGGTATTGGTTTTCATAACCATTCGTCCCCATAAGGAGCGGTGCTGGTGGTGATACAAGGGGACTGGAGTATCTGAAGGAATTGCTTGTATGACTTCTGGTTAGCCAGTGGGGTAAAACCAAAGACCTCTCTGTTTGGCTGCCTTAATAGTAAAGGAACTCCAGCTTTGGGCTGTAACTGCCCTGCTCTAAGCAATTTGTCCTGAACTCTCAGTTCTGTCCCACCAGAGGCCGCTTCATTACACCTGCAGCTTGTAATAAAAATTGCATTTGGTCATAGTCCAGAAATCCCCCTCATTCATACATTAATAAAAATGGACGTGGAGCCAGAAACTTACCAGGCTCCAGGACTACTTTGGCCTCTTCAGTTTCTGCTGTCAGTTCCACAGCAGAATGCGCCTCCAAGGGGTCATCAAACAGCTCCTCTGAGTATGGACCCAGGATATGCTGCAGCTAGCTGCTGAGGGACCAGTCGGAGCACCAGAATCACTTTGCTAGCCTGATCTGATGGCTGTTGGCTCCCCTCAGGAGTTCTATGAAATTGAACGTCAGAAGGTTGTCATCCTTGCTGACCAGGCTATCGTGAATTTCTTGGGTCTCAGTGCTCAGCAAGCACCCAGCACCTGGTCAAAGTAATTGTAAATGAGACAGGAGGCTGGGAAGTTCCCAGAGATGCAGTTCTCTGGCTTTCCAGTAGTTGCTTTTGAGCCACTTAATCTGCTCCCTGCACTGGTCACTAATCCATGTAATCCCCAGTGCTGCCAGTTGTTTGTTATTTCTTGGTACAATTGGTCATTTTTGATGGTTTTACTGAAGTCCATGTCTTGCTCACTTTGTCCCAGAGATTCACCAGAATCTGACTGTAGTCCTGTGGCCATGCAGCAGCATGCTGGGCAAAGGGCTCTTGTTGGTGGCCACAGCTGTTTGCAGTTCAGTGGTCAGAATAAAATGGCAGGGTTATAGGATGTGCAGTTGTACTTGAAGGGGCGTGCTTCCATTTCCTGGGAGTTGATTGGCTAGTCTTGAGACAGAAAGGCCAAGGAACACTAGCCCATGGGATTGTGGGATAGCATTGCTGGATGCTCAGGATATGAGTCAGGGGACCTGGACTTGAATTGCTTCCACGCTGCAAAATGATGAAGTTTCTGGAACTCAGGCTCAAAATCACTGCCCTGGCCAGGTCCAAGGGCCCAGGTCCTGAGAGCTTACTGGCCTGAGTCAGATAGATCTGTGTGTAGAAGGAATGGGGGTTGGGCTCGAGCCAGAGTCTGAACCTGAGCTTACACTGCAGGGTAGACAGAGCCTCAGTCCTATTTCTCCACACCCCCTGTGACAGAGCTGGAGCTGCTCTTTAGTACTGATGAATACTGAATACCCTGGCCTGGTTATTGGGATATTGATTGTATTACTATGCTGGTTTAGTTTAATAGGGACACTGCAAGGAAAACAAGCAGGAAGGGAGGAAGAGTGGCTCAAGATGAGACACCCCTTATTAATCGCTTAAGGATTGGTAAGTGACAATGCCTGAAATATTAGCTTGGAATAGTCTACCTCTTGGCTCCAGACAATTTACAGAACTGGGTTAGCTGAGCAGGGCCAAGGTCTGGAGCCAAGAAGATCAAAAGGACTGGAGCAGTTTAGAAAAGGACTCGTTCCCAAGAAGGGGACGGCTGATTAGGAGATAGGGGGGAAAAGGCAGAAACAGGGACCACGCTAGGGAGTCAGCAGAAGTTAGACCTGCCTAGGTGACCATCAGGGGATGGTAAGCCTTTAGGACGGCAGGCATGCATGAAGCCTATTTGTTATTTTAAAATCCTTTTCTCATATACTTTTTTCCCTCCTGCAAAATCAAACCACAGCAGTGTTTAAGGTGGCTGTTTTGTCACTGTGCACCACTGATCCTAGACTGTCAAAGGTGTCACCACTCAGCCTGACCTGCTGGGTAAAAAATGGCTGATACACAGGGTATTGCAGCCTAGGGCCCGATCTAGGAGCAGGAGAACAGCAGAATTCCACTCCAGAAGGAAAGGCGCAAGGCCTGACAGCGTGGGGGGGCACTCAGAGAGACCAGGAAGGGGAGAGAGGTGCAGCTACTCACTCCCCTTCCTTTCACTGCTCTCAGCTCTCCCCCACCCCCCACAGTGTCATCACCAGGATGCAGGCAGTCTGAGCTAGTGGTCAGACCAGGAATTGGGCATCAGACCAGGTCAGATAACAGGAGGTCAGACGCTGAGACAGGCCAGAGGGCAAAACCAGGAGTCAAGAGCCAGCAGGGTCAGTTTCCAAGCCATCAGAGTCAGGCAGTAGGAGCAGGTGTCGCTGGGAAAGCAGTCCTCAGCTGGGGAAACCCAGCTGCAGGGACTATTTCCTGTGTCTGTGCTTCGGTTAAATAAAAGAGGGGATCAGGACCCCCAACGTTCCACCAGTCTGCTGGAGTCCTCTGTCAGGGTTCGGCTTCTAGTCTGACAACTGCTAGCAGGTCCCTGGGTGGCAGGCGGAACTTACTAGCTGCTAAGAGCCCCATGGACCAGCATTCAAGACCTGTAGTCCCGGACACCTAGGGACAAGAGCATGTGCTGCTGGTGTTCTCTCCTCCCCTCCTATCGCCCATGGCCCTCTTTGATACCCGTTCCCCCAAGTCTCCTGCTCCCCAACCGCTTCCCATCCCAAACTCCATTCTAAATGGTCCTTACTCCTGCCAAAAAGAGTGTCCCCTCTCTCCCACAGCTAGAACACCCTTTCCTGGAGCACCTAGCATCCACGTTCCCTTTACTCACACCCCTAACCCTCCCAGCTTTTTGAGCTCCTGATCCAACTTCCTCCCACTGCTCCCAGCCCTCCATGGCACCCAATTCCCTACAGCAATGGCTCCATGGCATCCTCACTGCCCCCAGACCTCCCAACTCAAAAGAGCTCTTTGCCCCAAGCCTTCCTCTCTCCAGCCTGCCACCAGCTGGACCCTGAAGGAGGATCGTGAGGTAGCTTTCTGGAGGTGTATGGAGAGCTCCTCCCAGCATGAGTGAAAGCAAGAAGTGGATAGTTTGAACTTTTAACAAGCAGGTGACGGAGGCTGGCAACCCTGGAGGATCACTGGTGGGAGCTGGCATCTCAGTGCTGAATCAGAAATCATATGTCAGATGGAGACAAGCTGCAAAAGGCCTTGCCACTGAAGACAAGCAGTTTATGTTTGAGGGGACAGAGATGGGAGAACCAATGGAGGGATTCAGAGAGAGGGATGCCATGGATTTACAGGGCATTAGAAGCTGCAGCCTTTCTACAGTCTCTCTTGGGACTGCCCCCTTTAATGTGCTAGACCCTCAGCTTAGTTCTTTGGAGGGCAAGCCCCACAGCATCACTTCTCTGAGTGTGGGCCCGGTGGCAGCACCCCCTTTTCTTACCATGGCTCTCCAGGGAGTTCAAGAGAGTCCCCTCTCTTTAGTGGGTGATGCAAACAGTAGGTATCTGCAGCAATGCAAGAGACGCTCTTCACAACAAGCCAGCGTTTATTGACAATACAGTATGGAAGGGCCCCCTCATGTTAGTCTGAACCGCAAGTGTGTGCAAGAAAATGTTATAAGAGCAAGCTGATTTTGGAAAAAGCTGCTTTGGAGGAGTCTATCTCAAGAGCCCTTTATCAAATAACCCCATCCTTGGGCACCCCCACGAACAGCAGCACATTTCAAGCCAATCCAAATAAGCGTGTGGATTTTAGGGCAGTGAGAATGGTCAGCCTTTAAACAGAAAGCAATGCTGAACCTTAATTATAGCAGAGCTAGTGCTCCTCTGTAAGGACTTCCTGAGTTAGCGTTAATAGTTGTAGCGTTTGGAATTTCAGATCACCATGAGCCAAACCGACAAGTCAAAGAGACCGAAATGCACACAGGCAGGAAGACTAAGGCTCTGTTCAGAGCCAGAGGGTTTCTAGCAATCTGCTCTCACACAACTGGCTCAAGGGACATGCTGTGGCCATTGATCATAGAATATCAGGGTTGGAAGGGACCTCAGGAGGTCATCTAGTCCAACCCCCTGCTCAAGCAGGACCAATCCCCAGTTTTTGCCCCAGATCCCTAAATGGCCCCCTCAAGGATTGAACTCACAACCCTGGGTTTAGCAGGCCAATGCTCAAACCACTGAGCTATCCCTCCCCCAATGATGCTGAGCTACATCCATGTGTTTGAGTCCTATGTCTGACAGCTTCTAGACAGTGTGTGTTGGGCAGAAGTTCCTTGTGGAAGTTTTGCTCTGATACCAACATTTCTCAGTTGAGAGCAATATTTTCAAGTGCTCTATAATCCACAGGCAAGCTTTGACCTGGCCTTCACTTAAAAGCTTTACCAGCATATCTATGTCAGTGAGGGGTGTGAAAAATCACATCCCTATCCCACATAGCTCTGGCAGCAAGAGCTCTGGTGTAGACACAGTTATAGTGACAACAAAGTCCATTTTAAAAAACATCAAAGACATTAAATGCCCATAAATTTCCTTTATGAAGCATTTAACATTGCCCAGTGCTGCCTCATGTCCTGATGGTGGCTAAACCTCTGAAAACCAGGAAACAGAGTTAAAGTAAACGTCACCCTTGCAATGCATCCTTAACTCTGCCCCCACTCCCCAGCCCTGGAGCTGGCAATAATCCCTACATTGGGAATAGCTGAGTAAAGGTGCAAAGGTTTACAAACTACCAGGGGACGTGAAGGGTTCTCCATCTCTTGAAATCATGATATGATGCCTTTCTAGAGGATGATTTAGTCAAACACAAGGTATTCAGCTCAATAAACTGGTAAGTGAATGTAATTCTATGGCTTGTATTATGCTGCAGGTCAGACTAGATGACCTCATTGTCCATTTTGTCCATAAAATCTCTGAGTTTATAACAGATACGAGAAAGGACTGGCGTTGTGTTCCACAGACCGCAATACCACCATTAATCTGCATGCATTCCAGCTATGTGCCCTGTGCTAGCTCTAACTGAATGATGCAGGAATTAATTGGAGCAGCTTGGCAGAGCTGTAACTGTAATGTGAAGAGAGGTGCAAATGAACCTTGAGGGACCAAGTCTGCCTCATTTCAGTGCTGTGTGTTATTGACCCAACCTACAAAGGTACACAAAGTTGTGTTCTCACCATGGGGATTGTCAACATGCTAATGGTCTCCGGGCTTAGTGAGGAGTAAGTGAAGGCAATGACTCAGAAGGAATCCCCATGGGGAGGAAAAAGGCGTGGTAATGTTTTGCTAATCTGAGATGCTTTGTGTGCAGTAGGCTCCATGTTTAACTGTGGCCTGGGGTAGGTAGCTTCTGTCTGCTATAAAGGAAATAAACCCAAGTTTTCCCTTAGCAAAGAGAAGATGTTAGACTTTGTGCTACCCTGTCATGTGCTCTGTTCCCAAAGTGTTCTGTAGTGGGGAGGGCAGAGCACTAGCATGTGTGTCACTGGCATGACAGGCTGTTGCTGAAACAGGGCGGAGTTGAGGTTGCATTGTGGGGACGATGTGAACCTTAACTCTTCATTTCCCCTTCTAATATCCAAGGGGACAGGAATCCTTACCCAGTGAGGTCACGTTCTCATAGTTCTCCTGCATGACGTCTCTGTAGAGGGCTCTCTGAGCAGGGTCCAGCAGAGACCACTCCTCCTTGGTGAAATACACAGCAACCTCCTCGAATGTCACCGACCCCTGAAAGAGCAAGAGCCCCCCACTCAGTACCTGCTGCCCCAGAGACAGCCCTACTAGTCACAGGGGAGCAGGGCCAGGAAAATGGAAGCTCTGGGAGGCACAGTCCCCAGAGTCCCACCCCCACCCTGCTCAGAGAAGCCAGGAGGTATCAGAGTGAAAGGAGGGAAAGAAAGAGCCCCTTGTCCCTCCCAGCACACAGAGGGGGCAGGGTCTTCACATTCATCACACACCTGTTGGCCAGAAGCTGACACAGCAGATGGAGCCCCTGGCAGGGTCCAGGTTCAGCCCCAGGATAGGAATCCTAACACCCTCCCTATTGCCAGCAGCAGCATGTGAGGGGATGGGTCATCTCCCCTAAGCCGCACTGGTGGGTGCCCCCTTAGTATCTCATCACAGCCTCTGGCTGGCCTCTGGCTGGCAGATTCTCGCTCCAGCACTGGGAGCCTGGTAGGTTTTCCCAGCCCTGTCCAGGGGAGCTGTTTCCTGTTCTTCAAATCATGGATTTTCTACCCCAACCCCCATGGGTCTGTTCCTGGAATCTAGGCCCGAGTTAAACTAGTTCCAGCAGGTCTGTCACACTGTCCTTCCCCCCCCCCATCTTCTATATTTCCTACCCCCTCCCACCTCGAGAGCAAACTGTCCAGATGCTCCCACCTTCTGTGTATTTACTGCCCCTCTCCAGGAACTCCCCAATAATCCCTACCTGAACTGGCTCCACTGCAGCCATTCCCCTTCCCTGTCCCATGGAAAGCTGAGCCAAGCCGGCACAAAACAGGGATGCTCCTCTGCAGCCTGTCAGGGCGAAAAGGGCAGCTGGGGAGATTTCCAAACAGACTTTGCTTAATTCCACATCACAAGTCTCACGAGTCCCCCTGGCTCTTTCCCTGCAGACAGATGCTCCAGACACTGCTATACTGGGAACAAGCTTCAGCCCAGCACAGCCACAGCCCCACCACCAGGACTGAACTGAATATGTTTAAACCCCTCCCAGTGACACCTTCTCTGAACCTACTGCTAGAAAAGAACAGAACCAAAGGAGGCACTTTGGGGGATTCTCCTGCCATAGGCCCAGGGGAACCGGGAGAGGCAAAGACAGGCTGTTCCACTCTCTGCTCCTCACCTTGCCCACAGGACTGTGAATCTACTCAGGGAAGCTGCAATACACGTGTCAGGGCAGGCGAGAGATCTGGGCCGCTCCCTCCCCACTTATTTCTCCCCCTGCCCGGTTCTCTCTCCTTTATCCCCTGCCCCTCTCCCTCTGGCTGGGACAGCCCCATTCTTGGGGTTTTCCCTCGCCCATGTCTGGATCCGCTCCTTGCAATTGCTCTCAGGAGGGGCTGTTTGAGTAGAGTCAATGTTACCCCTGTCCCCGAGCTCACTCACCCGCAGTCTCCCGCTCAGGGCTGGGCTGGGGTGGGCAGAGCCCGGGGCAGAAAGCCTGGGGGAGAAAGCCCCCCTCTCGGAAATTGCAATGCAGGTCTCCCCCAGCTCGGGAGAAGTAGCAGCTGCTCAGTCCGGCTCTCTAACCCCAATGCAAGCAGCAGCCAGCTTCGCTCTTTGTTCTCCTCGATTGCTGCCTCCTTCCTCCCAGCAGCACCCTCCGCAGCAGCCTACTCTGTTGCTCCAGCCCCTTCCTGTGTCCTTCAACACCAGCCCGGGCTGCAGAGCTGCTGAGTCGGGGGCTTGCTCCGGCTGGAACACGCCCCGTCTCCGCGCGTCCGTGCAGGAGCCAGTCCAGCTCGCGGGAAGTAACTGGCTCTCCGGGCCAGAGGGGGAAGGGGATATACAGGGAAAGCGGAGAGAGACTGAGAGGAGCAGACGGAGAAATAAAGGGGGAGGGTGGTTCGCAGTTCCTTTCACTACATCACCCTGGGCTGAGCGTCACAGACCCATCACCCCAGGATCCCCCGGTCTGCTTCATGCCTCGCTGAGTAACTGTAGAAACTCTCTGTTACTGCCCTCCCCACTCCGTTGCTTTGTCAACCCGCCATGGGGGCAGGTCTGCAATTAACGTCTCTGCTTTCAGGGACAGGAACTGTATCACTTTACTGCGTGGGGAGGCACCAGGGAAACTCTCACACTCAGGGGCACTGTTCAGATAATAACTAAAGACTAGGGCTGTCAAGCAATTAAAAAAATTAATCACAATTAATCACGTGATTAAAAAATAATTGCTCTGTTAAACAATGATTAAATATTTTTGGATGTTTTCTACATTTTCAAATATATTGATTTCAATTACAGCACAGAATACAAAGTATACAGTGCTCACTTTATATTGTTATTTTTTATGACAAGTATTTGCACTGTTTTGTGGGTATGTCTACACTACGAAATTAGGTCGAATTTATAGAAGTCGGTTTTGTTGAAAGCGGTTTTATACAGTTGATTGTGTGTGTCCCCACACAAATGCTCTAAGTGCATGTAGTCGGCGGAGTGTGTCCACAGTACTGAGGCAACCGTCGACTTCCAGAGCGTTGCACGGTGGGTAGCTATCCCACAGTTCCTGCAGTCTCCACCGCCCATTTGAATTCTGGGTAGAAATCCCAGTGCCTGATGGGGCTAAAACATTGTCACGGGAGGTTCTGGGTACATATCGTCAGGCCCCCGTTCCCTCCCTCCCTCTGTGAAAGCAAGGGCAGACAATCATTTTGCGCCTTTTTTCTTGAGTTACCTGTGCAGACGCCATACCACAGCAAGCATGGAGCCCGCTCAGGTAACCGTCACCCTATGTCTCCTGGGTGCTGGCAGACGTGGTACTGCATTGCTACACAGCAGCAGTTTATTGCCTTTTGGCAGTAGACAGTGCAGTATAACTGGTAGCCGTCGTTGACATAGTCCTGGGTGCTCTTTTAATCGGGCACCTGGGCAAACATGTGAGTGACGCAGCCAGGTCATTTCCCTTGTTTCGTCTCATGGCGATTCAGTCCCGCACTGTCTTTTAATCTGCAGCTAGCAGAAGATGATGGCCAGTAGTCAAACTGCACTGTCTTCTGCCGCACACCCAAGTGTTGACGATGGCTAGAAGTCATACTGCACACCTGCTGCCAGCAAGATGTATAAAGATAGATGAAGTGGCTCAAAACAAGAAATAGACCAGATATGTTTTGTATTCATTTTCTCCTCCCTCCCTCCCTCTGTGAAATCAATGGCCTGCTAAACCCAGTTTTGAGTTCTCTCCTTGAGGGGGCCATTCAGTTTCTCGCAAAGCTATCCCCTTTGTTGATTTTAATTTCCTGTAAGCCAACCCTGTAAGCCATGTCGTCAGTCGCCCCTCCCTCCGTCAGGGCAACGGCAGACAATCGCGCCTTTTTTCTGTGCAGACGCCATACCACGGCAAGCATGGAGCCCGCTCAGATCACTTTGGCAATTAGGAGCACATTAAACACCACACGCATTATCCAGCAGTACATGCAGCACCAGAACCTGGCAAAGCGATACCGGGCGAGTAGCCGACATCAGCGTGGTGACGTGAGTGATGAGGACATGGACACAGACTTCTCTCAAAGCACGGGCCCTGGCAATGTGGGCATCCTGGTGCTAATGGGGCAGGTTCATGCAGTGGAACGTTGATTCTGGGCTCGGGAAACAAGCACAGACTGGTGGGACCGCATAGTGTTGCAAGTCTGGGACGATTCCCAGTGGTTGCGAAACTTTTGCATGTGTAAGGGCACTTTCATGGAATTTTGTGACTTGCTTTCCCCCGCCCTGAGGCGCAAGAATACCAAGATGAGAGCAGCCCTCACAGTTGAGAAGCGAGTGGCAATAGCCCTGTGGAAGCTTGCAATGCCAGACAGCTACCGGTCAGTTGGGAATCAATTTGGAGTGAGCGAATCTACTGTTGGGGCTGCTGTGATGCAAGTAGCCCACGCAATCAAAGATCTGCTGATATCAAGGGTAGTGACCCTGGGAAATATGCAGGTCATAGTGGCTGGCTTTGCTGCAATGGGATTCCCTAACTGTGGTGGGGCCATAGACGGAACCCATATCCCTATCTTGGCACCGGAGCACCAAGCTGGCGAGTACATAAACCTCAAGGGGTACTTTTCAATAGTGCTGCAAGCACTGGTGGATCACAAGGGACATTTCACCAACATCAACGTGGGATGGCCGGGAAAGGTACATGACGCTCGCAACTTCAGGAACTCTGGTCTGTTTCAAAAGCTGCAGGAAGGGACTCTATTCCCAGACCAGAAAATAACCTTTGGGGATGTTGAAATGCCTATAGTTATCCTTGGGGACCCAGCCTACCCCTTAATGCCATGGTTCATGAAGCCATACACAGGCAGCCTGGACAGTAGTCAGGAGCTGTTCAACTACAGGCTGAGCAAGTGCAGAATGGTGGTAGAATGTGCATTTGGACATTTAAAAGCACGCTGGCGCAGTTTACTGACTCGGTTAGACCTCAGCGAAACCAATATTCCCACTGTTATTACTGCTTGCTGTGTGCTCCACAATATCTGTGAGAGTAAGGGGGAGACGTTTATGGTGGGGTGGGAGGTTGAGGCAAATCGCGTGGCTGCTGGTTACGCACAGCCAGACACCAGGGCGGTTAGAAGAGCACAGGAGGGTGCAGTGCGCATCAGAGAAGCTTTGAAAACCAGTTTCATGACTGGACAGGCTACGGTGTGAAAGTTCTGTTTGTTTCTCCTTGATGAAACCCCCCCGCCCCTGGGTTCACTCTACTTCCCTGTAAGCTAACCACCCTCCCCACCTCCCTTCGATCACCACTTGCAGAGGCAATAAGTCATTGTTGCTTCACATTCATGCATTCTTTATTAATTCATCACACAAATAGGGGGATAACTACCAAGGTAGCCCAGGAGGGGTGGTGGAGGAGAGAAGGACCAGGAAGGGTGGTGGAGGAGGGAAGGACAAGGCCACACAGCACTTTAAAAGTTTAAAACTTTAAAACTTATTGAATGCCAGCCTTCTGTTGCTTGGGCAATCCTCTGGGGTGGAGTGGCTGGGTGGCCAGAGGGGCCCCCCCCAGGTTCTTGGGCATCTGGGTGAGGAGGCTATGGAACTTGGGGAGGAGGGCGGTTGGTTACACAGGGGCTGTGGTGGTGATTTGTGCTCCTGCTGCCTTTCCTGCAGCTCAACCATACACTGGAGCATATTGGTTTGATCCTCCAGCAGCCTCAGCATTGAATCCTGCCTCCTCTCATCACACTGCTGTCACATTTGAGCTTCAGCCCTCTCTTCAGCCCACCACTTACTCTCTTCAGCCTGCCACCTCTCCTCCTGGTTATTTTGTGCTTTCCTGCACTCTGACATTGTCTGCCTCCGCGCATTCATCTGTCCTCTATCAGTGTGGGAGGACAGCATGAGCTCAGAGAACATTTCATCGCGAGTGTGTTTTTTTCGCCTTCTAATCTTCACTAGCCTCTGCGAAGGAGAAGATTCTGTGATCCTTGAAACACATGCAGCTGGTGGAGAAAAAAAAAGGGACAGTGGTATTTAAAAAGACACATTTTATAGAACAATGGGTACACTCTTTCACAGTAAACCTTGCTGTTAACATTACATACATAGCACATGTGCTTTTGTTACAAGGTCGCATTTTGCCTCCCCCTAGCACGAGGCTAGCCCGTCCCTCCTCCCCCTTCCCCGTGGCTAACAGTGGGGAACATTTCTGTTCAGCCACAGGCAAACAGCCCAGCAGGAACGGGCACCTCTGAGTGTCCCCTTAAGAAAAGCACCCTATTTCAACCAGGTGACCATGAATGATATCACTCTTCTGAGGATAACACAGAGAGATAAAGAACGGATGTTGTTTGAACACCAGCAAACATACACTGCAATGCTTTGTTCTACAATGATTCCTGAGTATGTGCTACTGGCCTGGAGTGGTAAAGTGTCCTACCGTGGTGGATGGAATAAGGCTGCCCTCTCCAGAAACCTTTTGCAAAGGCTTTGGGAGTATATCCAGGAGAGCCACGAATGCCAGGGCAAATTAATCATTAAACATGCTTGCTTTTAAACCATGTATAGTATTTTAAAGGTACACTCACCAGAGGTCCCTTCGCCACCTGGCGGGTCCGGGAGGCACCCTTGGGTGGGTTCGGGGGGTTCTGGCTCCAGGTCCAGGGTGAGAAACAGTTCCTGGCTGTTGGGAAAACTGGTTTCTCTGCTTGCTTGCTGTGAGCTATCTACAACCTCCTCCTCATCATCATCACCTTCCTTGTCCCCAAAACCTGCTTCCGTGTTTCCTCCATCTCCATTGAAGGAGTCAAACAACACGGCTGGGGTAGTGGTGGCTGAACCCCTAAAATGGCATGCAGCTCATCATAGAAGTGGCATGTTTGGGGCTCGGACCCGGAGCGGCCATTCACCTCTCTGGTTTTCTGGTAGGCTTGCCTCAGCTCCTTAAGTTTCACACGGCACTGCTTCGGATCCCTGCTATGGCCTCTGTCCTTCATGCCCTGGGAGATTTTGACAAAGGTTTTGGCATTTTGAAAACTGGAACGGAGTTCTGATAGCACGGATTCCTCTCCCCATACAGCGATCAGATCCCGTACTTCCCGTTCAGTCCATGCTGGAGCTCTTTTGCAATTCTGGGACTCCATCGTGATCACCTCTGCTGATGAGGTCTGCATGGTCACCTGCAGCTTGCCACACTGGCCAAACAGGAACTTGAAATTCAAAAGTTTGCAGGCCTTTTCCTGTCTACCTGGCCAGTGCATCTGAGTTGAGAGTCCTGTCCAGAGCGGTCACAATGGAGTACTCTGGGATAGCTCCTGGAGGCCAATACCATCGAATTGCATCCACAGTACCCCAAATTCAACCCAGTAAGGCTGATTTCAGCGCTAATCCCCTTGTCGGGGGTGGAGTAAGGAAATCGATTTTAAGAGCCCTTTAAGTCGAAAAAAAGAGCTTCATCGTGTGGACAGGTGCAGGGTTAAATCGATTTAATGCTGCTAAATTCGACCTCAACTCCTAGTGTAGACCAGGGCTGTAAAAAAGAAACAAAAGAAATAGTATTTTTCAATTCACCTAATACAAATAATGTAGTTCAATCTCTTTATCATGAAAATGGAACTTACAAATGTAGAGTTATGTACAAAAAAAGCTGCACTCAAAAATAAAACAATGTAAAACTTTAAAGCCTACAAGTTGACTCGGTCCTACTTCTTGCTCAGCCAATTGCTCAGACAAACAAGTTTGTTTAAATTTGCAGGAGATAATGCTGCCTGCTTCTTGTTTACACTGTCACCTGAAAGTGAGAACAGGTATTGGCATGGCACTTTTGTAGCCCGTGTTGCAAGATACTTACGTGCCAGATGCACTAAAGATTCATATGTCCTTCATGCTTCGCCCACCATTCCAGAGGACATGCTTCCATGCTGATGTTGGGTTCTGCTTGAGAACAATCCAAAGCAGTGCGGACTGACCCATGTTCATTTTCATCATCTGAGTCAGATGCCACCAAGAAGATTGATTTTTTGGTGGTTTGGGTTCTGTTGCTCTTTTAAGTTTTCTGAAAACATGCTCTACACCTCATGCCTCTTAAACCTTGGGTTGAATGCTGTAGCTACTTTTAGAAATCTCACATTGGTACCTTCTTTGCATTTTGTCAAATCAGCTGTGAAAGTGTTCTTAAAATGAACAACGTGCTGGGTCGTCACCTGAGATTGCCATAACATGAAATATATGGCAGAATGCAGGTAAAACAGAACAGGAGACATACAATTCTCCCCCAAGGAGTTCAGTCACAAATTCAGTTAATGCATTATTTTTTTAACAGGCATCATCAGCATGGAAGCATGTCCTCTGGAATGGTGACCAAAGCATGAAGGGGCATATGAATGTTTAGTATACCTGGCATGTAAATACCTAGCAGTGTCATGTGAACACCTGTTCTCATTTTCAGGTGACATTGCAAATAAGAAGCAGGCAGCACAATCTCCCGTAAATGTAAACAAACTTGTTTGTCTTAGTGATTGGCTGAACAAGAAGTAGGACTGAGTGGACTTGTAGGCTCTAAAGTTTTTATATTTTGTTTTTGTGTGCAGTTATGTAATAAAAATCTACATTTGTAAGTTGCACTTTAATGATAAACAGATTGCACTACAGTACTTATATGAGGTGAATTGAAAAATATTCTTTTATCATTTTTACAGTGCAAATATTTGGAATAAAAATACCATAAAGTGAGCACTATACACTTTGTATTATGTGTTGGAAATTGAAATAAAATATTTTAAAATGTAGAAAAACATCCAAAATATTTAATAAATTTCAGTTGGTATTCTATTGTTTAACAATGTGATTAAATGTAATTAATTTTTTTAATCACAATTAATTTTTTTGAGTTAATCATGTGAGTTAACTGTGATTAATTGACAGCCCTACTAAAGACATCATTAGTGTTGTATTGCCATTATGTTATCTTACCCATGCCAGCGTGGCCCCTCTGCTAAACAAGAGATGGCCTGAACCTGGAAGGTCGCTTCCCAGGGAAGGAGAAATCAGTGCCCAGAGTCTGGGTAAATCCCAAGTGAGATTTGCTTTACTTACATGAATACACCAGCCGTGGAACAGAGGCAAACAGCACACAGGCAACCCCCTCCTCCAGAAATCTCAGCGCACACCAATGCCTGGTTCCCAGTTAGCTACTCTGGGCCAAGCATTGCCTTTGAGCAAACTCTGCTGTCTGCCACAGCTTCTCTCTGAGGACAGCTGCATCCCCAAACTCACAACAAGCTTGTCCACCAAAGGGACTGAACATTTCCTCACAGGCTAAGCAAGGAACCTGTCCACCTGTAGAGCTAGGTGGGCCACCTATGCTCTAGGGTTCAGATCTGGGTTTTGTAAGCAGCCTGCCTGCTCCCTCCTCTGCTGAGTCTACGTCCCCAGGGGTCTCTGGCAGGGAAGGGGGACAGGGATTCCAAACTCAACAGGGAGTTAGGGAAGCGATTTTCCTCACTTTGGGGTACTGACAAAGTAAAACCCCTGTGCACCTCCACCCCTGCTGTCCCTGACACTCTGGCTGTCTCTCTGATGTCAGGGAACTAGGCGTTACTGTAGTAGGGCCCCCTGGGTAGAGTTGCCATCCATCTACAGAAATTTTACCCAAGGGGGATTCACCAGGCTGCATGGGGCTGGGATGAGGGGACAGAGGAGACCCCAGAAACCAGCCAGAATCCAGCTCTCCTGTTCAGTGCTACGAGTGTCCAGAGACCCGCCAGCTGGAGATTGACCCATCCAGAGCTAAGGGTCCGAGTGTCTGTTCAGCAGCTTCCCCTTCCCCCAGCCCCCGACCCAGAAAGATCAAAGGGGATGGCACAGGTGCGGAGGGAATGAGCAGGAATCGCTGGGCCCCCTGCAGGGTCCCGGAGGCATGAAAGAGCTTTGGGAGCTAATATTCCTGTCCCACTCTCCAGATGCTGATGCTGGTCCATTGGGGTTGAGCCGTGCCACACCTGGGGTGATAGTACAGGGTATCAGCCCCACCTAGGGGATTAGATCTCTCTCTCCTGTCTGAAGGGAAGGCAGAGCAGCTCTCAAGGTCCCATCTCCCCTGACTGAGCCAGTAACTGTCTGTGATAGTTCATTCCCCAGCTCTCTGGCAGTGCCCAGAGGTGTCAGAAATCTCCCAACCCGGGTCATTGATCGGGGGTGGGGGTGGGAGGGGAGCTGCAGCATTCCAGGATGTGTCCCTGGGGAGCTGAGTGTGACCTGGCTCAGGAGGGGCAGGGAGCTGGGGCTGCTGTTGCTGGGCAGGAAACAAACAGACCCCAAACTCGGTGTGTTTAAAATGTCACTTTTTCTGGTGGGGGGCGGGAGGACTGACTCATGATTTCTGAATGGTTTGGGATTGGTAAGACTACATCCAACCCTCAACCCCAGCACAGAAATGTTTCTGTACCCCTTACCTTCTGCCAGTTGGGATCGGGGGCCTTCTCACTGGGGAATGGGGGAGCAACCTGTATCCCTCCAGAAAAAGAGATGGCTTACTTCATGTGTGGCTGGTGACAATTTGTTAGTTACACAGGGTAACTAATATGTACTACTGTAAAAATATAGTAGAGACAAGGCACTTCAGTCTTACTGAAAGGCAAAGTAGGTGAGGTCAGCAACACTATGCCTCCACCCCAAAGGAGTAACAGAATAATTCATGTAAAATATCTATTGATTTGGCAGTACAAAACAGTAAACTTGTCAGTATGAAGAACATCACTGAAACATATCATAGCAGAGCTAGGTATCATACCTAACGGCTCTAACAGTGAAGTGTGCGAATAGAAATGTAAACAGTTCCATAGAAAAATCTACATGAAGGTGTGCAGCAAATGAAGTAATAGAAGAGGGATAGCATATGCTTCAGTGTTTTCAGGATGGGGAAATTGCTTACAGAAATAAGGAAGTTTAGTTAATTTCCAATGAAGGCAAGTGGGGGAGGTCTGAAATAGCAGTGACTGTTATAGGAGTGTACAAACATTTGCAGTATGGGTTTACTAGGGGAAAAAAGAATGGCAAAAGTATGAGAGTAGGCCCAGATCCACAAAAGGTACTTAGGCTCCTAACTGCCAGTGAAGTTAGGAGCCTAAATTCTTCTGTGAGTCTGGCCCAAGTGCCCCCTAAAGGCTCAGGAACAAAGAGAAATAGAAAGAACTCAAAATTATTTATTTCTTTTTAAATTCTTCATGTTAGGTGTACAACTCATGCTTTTTGAATTCTTGTGGGTATCAATCTACACTGGCACTGTAGATCTGTGTTCAATAAAAATTACAGTAGAAACTTGCCTTTGAGAAGTGTGACATTGCACCCCATAATGCTTTATGGGAATATGCTTATGAATGTACATATGACATAAACTGGAATATGTTTTATGCTACATATGTCATGTAACATATCTATGTAAAGGTTATGATCTACTGAATATATTCATCCTATTTGTATGCATGTATCGTTTTTGTATTAGAAGTTATGAATATTGGCTATTTACTTGTTTAATTTTAAGTAGCCTCAGTGAAGCAGTTGGTTAGCTTCCTGAGAAAAGACTATTCTCAGTAAGTGACCAGTCAAGAAACACTTAAGCCAACAATGAACTTGGAGATGCCAATCCATATCTGAGCTTTCCCAGGAATGTGGCCTGGCTGGTAAGGAACTTTAGTCATGCATGGACATGTGACCTGCCCATCTGACTGCAAAACTCCATCTTGTATCTGGGATTGTACACAGGGGGAGGGAGGGGTGTCCACCCACAAGAGGAAGTCTATTTAAGCCCCTGGAAACCTCTCCATTTTGTCTTCAGCTGGCTCAAGAGATAGCCTCTTCAACCCCAAAGGATACCTGAAAGAAACTGGAACAAAGGACAGTAATCACGGGGGTGTGAGTGATTGCTGGACCCAGAGTAGAAGGAGACTAGTCTGTAAAAGAAGCTTACTGGAACATCTCTGAGGGTAAGTTTTCATCTGTAATCACTTTCTTACTGTATTAGGCATAGATTTACATGTTTTATTTTATTTTGTTTGGTAATTTACTTTGTTCTGTCTGTTACTACTTGGAACCACTTAAATCCTACTTTTTGTATTTAATAAAATCACTTTTTACTTATTAATTAACCCAGAGTATGTGTTAATACCTGGGGGAGAGGGGGCAAACAGCTGTGCATATCTCGCTATCAGTGTTATAGAGGGTGAACAATTTATGAGTTTACCCTGTATAAGCTTTATATAGGGTAAACAGATTTATTTGGGGTTTGGACCCCATTGGGAGTTGGGCATCTGAGTGTTGGAGATAGGAACACTTCTTAAGCTGTTTCAGTTAAGCCTGTAGTTTGGGGGGACATTGTTCAGACCAGGCTAGCGTGTCTGACTCAGACCAGGCAGGGAAAGCTGGGGCAGAAGTAGTCTCAGCACGTCAGTTGGCAGTTCCCAAGGGGTTTTCTATGATCTAACCTGTTACAAGAAGGATTTTGTATGAGACCATAGACTACCCTTAGTGAATCTTTGGGAACCAAGTTCTACACACAGGTGATGTGAAAAAGCACTAAATTTCTGGATAGAGAAGTTTGTCACTCGAGAAAGACGATCCCTCTTGGGGAATCAAGTGAAAATGAAGATGTTTTGAAGTCAGTCTTGAAGTCACGTGTTCCAAAAGAATAAATTTATTCTATACACACACACACACACACACACACACAAAATAGAACAAAAATTGCAAATTACAAAATCATGATAAAATAGGAAGTGTCACACTAGACACTTTGAAATGTCATTGCTAAAACTACTAGCCACTATTAATATTTTCAATTATTATTTGCTGTCAAAATATAAATTAAATAGCACAGTGATATCCATCTGCTCAGTGTTAACAAAGTTAGATGCTGAAGAGCTAGGAATAATAAGAATAACTTTTTAAAAATTAAAAGGAGCAAAACTACATTTACAGTGGATGAGAAGAAAGGCAGTACAATTCAGGGAATCGAAACAGAACACAAGACACTTGGGAACTGCAATGAGGCTTTATGCACACAAACTTATAATGGACTCTTTTAAAAACTAAAAGCCTGTATGACAATTATATTTTCACTGGGGTAGCAGAGTATGTAATATATTTCACTGAATCAAGTTTCCTTTAGCAGCTCAGTACACCATTTCAGCTAGGGAAGAGCTGCTTTGTCCAGGTATTGGGAAGCACTGGGGATTTAAGAACACAGCCCTGGGAAGCGGGTGCTGAGATACACTGTCCTGAAGAGTGGGAGGAGGAGAAAAAAGCCCCTCTGCCTCCTAACCTCTATTTTTTGCAAACATTGTAGTTGGTTCACTCCCTCTGGAGTAACTTTTATCCTGCCTGTCCCTCCCTATCCTGGGTCTCCCTTCTGCCACAGTCTGGCAGCACATCTTGTGCACCCGCCTTCTTATCCCTGGCTCCTATCCCCTTCTCCTGATTCTGCCCCTTGGCCCCTCTCCTTCCCTTACACCAGCTCTTTAACCCTCCAGTTTGGCCCCTGGACAGACAGTGCCCATCCCTCCCCTCTGATTTGCCCCCTTTACCCCCGTGAGCAGCAGGGAGCAGGTGGTCACCCCAAGGGAGGCAGAGCGAGGGCAGCAGCTCCAGTAACAGTTACTGAGCATCTGGAGTTGGCAGGGGCATGTTGAGTTCCAGCAAAGTGTCCCATTATGTTGGGGACCCCTATACACCACTCACTGCCTGGGCTCAGGGTCTCCCCTCCAGGCTGAGGAGTGTTTTCTCAGCAACAGCTCGATTCCCCATGTAACCCTTCTGCCAGGTGGAGTTGGCAGCAACCAGAGCCAGGTTCAATATCTAGGGCCCTGTCTACACTGGCAA
Organism: Lepidochelys olivacea; assembly: GCF_965140295.1. NCBI lineage: Eukaryota > Metazoa > Chordata > Testudines > Cheloniidae > Lepidochelys > Lepidochelys olivacea. The sequence continues at coordinate 52,492,805 of NC_140417.1, forward strand.
ATTTATGCTCAGTAAAGCAACTTTGAATGCTGTAACTCCTGAGGTGTACACACTGCCAAGCCACTTAGTGCGCAGAAACTGCACAGTTGCAGCGCTCTAAAAAACCACCTTGAGGAGAGGCATACAGATTTTTGCTCCATGCCTACAGTGCTGGGGTGCCAGTGTAGACACTGTGGTGATTACGACACTGTGATTGGCCTCAGGGAGGTGTCCCACAATGTCTGTTCTCACCTCTCTGGCCATTGCTTTGAACTCTATTGCCCTGCCCTCAGGTGACCAACCGTCAGCCCCACCCCATACATTTCTTTGCAAATTTGAAAGTCCCCTTCCTGTTTGCTCAGTGATGCATGTAGTGGTCTCAGCGCATCTTTCCAGGTGGCCAGGCCTGCTCCACGTACCAGGCAATCCCCCCGCTTGGCACAATGCCGAGCTGCTGGACCTCATCGGCATTTGGGGAGAGAAGGCTGTCCAGTCCCAGCTGCGCTCCAGCGTTGGAATTTTGATATCTATGGACAGATTTCTGAATGGATGACAGAAAAGGGCCATGACCAGGACACATTGCCATGCAGGGTCAAAGTGAAGGAGTTGCGGAATCCCTACCACAAGGCGCGGGAGGCAAACTGCCGTTCCAGTGCTGCGCCTATGAGCTGCTGGTTCTACAAGGAGCTGGATGTGATACTTGGTGGTGACCCCACCTCCACTGCGAAGTCCCCTGTGGATACTTTGTTGGCTTCGTTGCCAGTTGAGAGTGGACCAAGCCAGGAGAAGGCAATCTTGGATGAACAGGGGAGGGGGAACCAGATGCAGAGGATGACTCGGAGGCCAGAGATGCATGCAGTCAGGAGCTCTTTTCTACCCCGGAGCAGACTAGCCAGTCACAGTTGGCAGATATTGGCAAAGCACAAACAGGAGAGGAGGCCCCTGGTAAGTGGATCTGATCCAGCAGAGAGGCTAACAGAGGGAGTTTGCCTTGGATCTGCCTGAGAGGAGGTATGCTAAGGGCTGCATTAAGGAGGCTGAGTTGGTGAGTATCTGAGTGTCTGTTGTGGGGACAGTTTGACCATGTGCTTGATTGGTGGTTTGAAAAGTATGAATTGAGAGTGCTTTGTTCCAGGTGAGCCTTGAGTGAGCCTGACTGTTATAAAAAGCCAGTCAGCTGCAAACCAGCTGAGCAGCGAACAGCAGAGAGACTAACAGAGGGAGTTCACCTGGGGAGAGCCCACTGAGGCTTACATCTTGCCGGCTTCTCTGAGTAGTTACTACAACTCCTGAGAAAGCTCGTAGAAGGAAGGTAATATGGATGGGGAGTGTTCAGCTGTTGTTACCTGCACTGGATGTGCCATGTTTGTCTTTCTTCCACAGGACAGAAGCAACTTTGTCTGTACAAAGTGCAAGCTGGTCTCCATATTGGAAGAGAAGGTTCAAGGTCTCGAGCAACAGGTATCAACCCTGCGTTGCATAAGAGAAACTGAAGATTTCCTGGACAGACGTCAGGATATGCTTCTACAGACACAACGTTTTGAAGATTCAGAGCAGGCTACACTGCAGGGACAGGAGGACGGTGAAGAAATTTGGCAGCATGTGACCTCCAGAAGAAGAAAGGGGAGCGTCCATGTAGCAGCAACGCAGATACAGGTAAGTAACCGTTTTCATGTTCTCTCCACAGGTACTAATGCGGAGAGTGGACTAGATGATATATCTGAGGGAAGGGAACAGAAGGAGACTCCGCCTATTGGAAGGCATGAGATGCACTGTCCTAGGGATGGGGGTTCCACGACCACCGCTCCCAAGAGAAGGAGGCAGGTGGTGGTGGTCGGGGACTCTCTCCTCAGGGGGACTGAGTCATCTATCTGCCGCCCCAACCGGGAAAACCGAGAAGTCTGCTGCTTGCCAGGAGTTAGGATTCACAATGTGACGGAGAGACTGCCGAGACTCATCAAGCCCTCAGATCGCTACCCCTTCCTGCTTCTCCACGTGGGCACCAATGATACTGCCAAGAATGACCTTGAGCCGATCACTGCAAACTACGTGGCTCTGGGAAGAAGGATAAAGGAGTTTGAGGTGCAAGTGGTCTTCTCGTCCATCCTCCCCGTGGAAGGAAAAGGCCTAGGTAGAGACCGTCGAATCATGGAAGTCAAAGAAAGGCTACGCAGGTGGTGTTGGAGAGAAGGCTTTGGATTCTTTGACCATGGGATGGTGTTCCAAGAAGGAGGAGTGCTGGGCAGAGACGGGCTCCACCTAACGAAGAGAGGGAAGAGCATCTTTGCAAGCAGGCTGGCTAACCTAGTGAGGAGGGCTTTAAACTAGGTTCACCGGGGGAAGGAGACCAAAGCCCTGAGGTAAGTGGGGAAGTGGGATACTGGAAGGAAGCATGAGGAAGAGCGCATGAGAGAGGAGGGCTCCTGCCTCACACTGAGAAAGAGGGATGATCAGCGAGTTATCTCAAGTGCCTATACACAAATGCAAGAAGCCTGGGAAACAAGAAGGGAGAACTGGAAGTCCTGGCACAGTCAAGGAATTATGATGTGATTGGAATAGCAGAGACTTGATGGGATAACTCACATGACTGGAGTACTGTCATGGATGGATATAAACTGTTCAGGAAGGACAGGCAGGGCAGAAAAGGTGGGGGAGTTGCATTGTATGTAAGAGAGCAGTATGACTGCTCAGAGCTCCGGTATGAAACTGCAGAAAAACCTGACAGTCTCTGGATTAAGTTTACAAGTGTGAGCAACAAGGGTGATGTCGTGGTGGGAGTCTGGTATAGACCACCAGACCAGGGGGATGAGGTGGACGAGGCTTTCTTCCGGCAACTCGCAGAAGTTACTAGATCACAGGCCGTGGTTATCATGGGAGACTTCAATCACCCTGATATCTGCTGGGAGAGCAATATAGCGGTGCATGGACAATCCAGGAAGTTTTTGGAAAGAGTAGGGGAGAATTTCCTGGTGCAAGTGCTGGAGGAACCAACTAGGGGCAGAGCTCTTCTTGACCTGCTGCTCACAAACCGGGAATAATTAGTAGGGGAAGCTAAAGTGGATGGGAACCTGGGAGGCAATGACCATGAGATGGTCGAGTTCAGGATCCTGACACAGGGAAGAAAGGAGAGCAGCAGAATACGGACCCTGGACTTCCGAAAAGCAGACTTTGACTCCCTCAGGGAACGGATGGGTAGGATCCCCTGGGAGAATAACATGAGGAGGAAAGGAGTCCAGGAGAGCTGGCTGTATTTTAAAGAATCCTTATTGAGGTTACAGGGACAAACCATCCCAATGTGTAGAAAGAAGAGTAAATATGGCAGGCGATCAGCTTGGCTTAACAGTGAAATCCTTGCTGATCTTAAACACAAAAAAGAAGCTTACAAGAAGTGGAAGATTGGACAAATGACCAGTGAAGAGTATAAAAATATTGCTTAGGCATGCAGGAGTGAAATCAGGAAGGCCAAATGACAGCTGGAGTTGCAGCTAGCAAGAGATGTTAAGAGTAACAAGAAGGGTTTCTTCAGGTATGTTAGCAACAAGAAGAAAGTCAAGGAAAGTGTGGGCCCCTTACTGAATGAGGGAGGCAACCTAGTGACAGAGGATGTGGAAAAAGCTAATGTACTCAATGCTTTTTTTGCCTCTGTCTTCACGAACAAGGTCAGCTCCCAGACTACTGCACTGGGCAGCACAGCATGGGGAGGAAGTGACCAGCCCTCTGTGGAGAAAGAAGTGGTTCGGGAATATTTAGAAAAGCTGGACGAGCACAAGTCCATGGGGCCGGATGCGCTGTATCCGAGAGTGCTAAAGGAGTTAGCGGATGTAATTGCAGAGCCATTGGCCATTATCTTTGAAAACTCATGGCGATCGGGGAAAGTCCTGGATGACTGGAAAAAGGCTAATGTAGTGCCCATCTTTAAAAAAGGGAAGAAGGAGGATCCTGGGAACTACAGGCCAGTCAGTCTCACCTCAGTTCCTGGAAAAATCATGGAGCAGGTCCTCAAGGAATCAATCCTGAAGCACTTAGAGGAGAGGAAAGTGATCAGGAACAGTCAGCATGGATTCACCAAGGGCAAGTCATGCCTGACCAATCTAATTGCCTTCTATGACGAGATAACGGGCTCTGTGGATGAAGGGAAAGCAATGGACATGTTGTTCCTTGACTTTAGCAAAGCTTTTGACACGGTCTCCCACAGTATTCTTGCCAGCAACTTAAAGAAGTATGGGCTGGATGAATGGACTATAAGGTGGATAGAAAGTTGGCTAGATTGTCGGGCTCAACGGGTAGTGATCAATGGCTCCATGTCTAGTTGGCTGCCAGTATCAAGTGGAGTGCCCCAAGGGTCGGTCCTTGGGCCGATTTTGTTCAATATCTTCATAAATGATCTGGAGGATGGTGTGGATTGCACCCTCAGCAAGTTTACAGATGACACTAAGCTGTGCGGAGAGGTAGATATGCTGGAGGGTAGGGATAGGATACAGAGGGCCCTACACAAATTAGAGGATTGGGCCAAAAGAAATCCGATGAGGTTCAACAAGGACAAGTGCAGAATCCTGCACTTAGGATGGAAGAATCCAATGCACCGCTACAGACTAGGGACTGAATGGCTCGGCAGCAGTTCTGCAGAAAAGGACCTAGGGGTGACAGTGGATGAGAAGCTGGATATGAGTCAACAGTGTGCCCTTGTTGCCAAGAAGGCCAATGGCATTTTGGGCTGTATAAGTAGGGGCATTCCAATCACATCATAATTCCTTGAATGTGCCAGGACTTCCAGTTCTCCCTGCTTGTTTCCCAGGCTTTGTGCATTTGTATATAGGCACTTGAGGTAACCTGCTGATCGCCCCTCTTTCTCAGTATGAGGCAGGAGCCCTCCCCTCTCATGCAATCCTGCTCGTGCCTCCTCCCGGTATCCCACTTCCCCACTTACCTCAGGGCTTTGGTCTCCTTCCCCCAGTGAACCTAGTTTAAAGCCCTCCTCAATAGGTTAGCCAGCCTGCTTGCGAAGATGCTCTGGAGTACTGTGTCCAGTTTTGGGCCCCACACTACAAGAAGGATGTGGAAAAATTGGAAAACGTCCAGTGGAGGGCAACAAAAATGATTAGGGGGCTGGAACACATGATTTATGAGGACAGGCTGAGGGAACTGGGATTGTTTAGTCTGCAGAAGAGAAGAATGAGGGGGGATTTTATAGCTGCTTTCAACTACCTGAAAGGGGGTTCCAAAGAGGATGGATCTAGACTGTTCTCAGTGGTAGCAGATGACAGAACAAGGAGTAATCGTCTCAAGTTGCAGGGGGGAGATTTAGGTTGGATATTAGGAAAAACTTTTTCACTAGGAGGGTGGTGAAACACTGGAATGTGTTACCTAGGGAGGTGGTGGAATCTCCTTCCTTAGACATTTTTAAGGTCAGGCTTGACAAAGCCCTGGCTGGGATGATTTAATTGGGGATTGGTCCTGCTTTGAGCAGGGGGTTGGACTAGATGACCTCCTGAGGTCCCTTCCAACCCTGATATTCTATGTTTCTATGATTCTATGATTTTGGGAATTGCTGAAGCTAATTGTTGGGGGCAGGAGGGTTGCAGAAATCAGGCTTGTCTCCTACCTCATGTCTAGTTTGAGCGGCGGAACAGGCTGTTTATACACTCCCTCACCTCACGGGAATCTCTCTCAGAGATCTCCAGGAAACTCTCATGGAGATACTGGGCAATCTGCTCCTGCAGGTTCCTCGGCAGAGCTTCTTTGTTTCTTGCCCCATTAACGGTAACTTTCCCGTGCCACTGTGCCGTCACAGGGGGGACAGGACCATAGCTGCACATGGGCTAGCCACATAGGGGCCAGGGTTCCCTGCTCACCCTCAGCAGCGAGATATCTTCCAAAATGATCACCTCCTGTGGAAAGTGTGGGACAGGAATGATTATCAGGCCCCCCCTATAGTGCTGGCTCTCCCCAAGTGCCCAAGAGCCACATGCTCAGTGTGCAGCAGGGACCGGGGACAGTGATTTACCCTGCCCGTGTGGCTACTTACCATTTTGGGGGTCCTGTGGCTTTTGTGTGCTTGCCTGGGGTCAGCCAGTTAGTGTCAGGTGTGTGAGTACTGGCTATGTTTTAAAGCACTGAAACGTTGTTGTCTGTGTAGCAAACAATACTGCTTCTGTAAAATGTTGCATTTAAACTTCACAGAGATGACCTTGGGAGGCCAGCCTCCCTTATCGGCAGCAGAACGGTTGCGAAGAATTCGAAAACGGTGAAGAAGAAGTAAGGAGGACTGTATGCGTGAGGTTATGATTCACTCTGCCGTCGAGAAAAAGGAATTGAAGGAGTGGTGGGACAGCGAAAAGAGGGAACAAAAGGAGAACGCGGAATACCAGAAAGAAGTCACAGAGTGGCTCTTAACAGTTATGGAGCACCAAGAGGGCATGCTCCAGGCAATACTAGCTCTTCAAACTAAGCAGCTCCGCGCCTGCCCTCCCCTGCAGCCACTGTCGCAAAACTCTTTCCCATGTGCACAGCCCCGCCCCCCCACCATACTCTTATCAACCTCCTGGCTCCACTCTCTACCCGCAGCATTCCACTCCTCCCTCCTCACAGTCCAGCAGTGTAAACTCCCAATACCCACTCCACTCAACACCCATCCATCTGCAGTTTGGCCCTGATGAAGTACAGCACCCACTGCATCATACTCCAAAGGAGAAGGTTGGGTATGATCCCTGGACATACACAAATCTGTAGCCATCCCGGGACCGCTCCTCCTCTTGAGACCTTCTATTCCCCAATCCCCCTTCCTGCTGATGAATTTTTTCCTTTGACTCTCTCCTCTGGTTGTTGTCTTTCAATAAAATAATTGTGTTTGTTTGGAAGCAATCTTTATTCTATTAAGTGAAAGCAAAAAGAGTACTGCAAAGCAACATACATACAACTATGTGTGATAGACCCAGGCCAGTTGGGTACAGCAGAGTAGCCTTATTGGGATCCAGGAAGTGGGCAGGAGAAGCGCCCACTGCTAAAGGATCCCCACCAGCCTAAGAGGGAGATCCACAGAACCTGGACACTAAATAAATACGGAGGACAACTAATGAAATAACAGGGACAGGAGTGTGGTCAAAGAGTCAAACGAAGGGAACCGGACGGGGACACCGAGCAGAGAACCCCGGACAGTGCCCACTGCTCCTCAAAGGCGCCAAGGGAGTCAGTGGACACCGCCCAGAGGAACTCTGCCCGGATACGTGAATGGACAGAGGATTGCAAATAGGCCCCACAGTCATAGGAGAATCCATCGGCCAACCTCCTCACTCCGGTTTTATAGATGGCCATTTTAGCTAGGGCCAGGAGGAGGTTGACCAGGAAGTCCCGCGACTTTGTGGGGCCATGGATAGAGAGTACATAAATAAGAAGGTGAGGGAAAAAGTGCAACCAAAAGCGTAACAAGATATTTGTGAGGTGCCGGAGTAGGGGCTGCAGCCTGGCACACTCCAAGTATATGTGTGCCAGGGTTTCCCTCACGCTGCAGAAGGGGCAGGTGTCTGGGATAGGGGTGAACCGCACAAAGTACACACCCGTGCTCATGGCTCCATGAAGGAGCTGCCAACTGATATCCCCAGTGGGCCTCGGGACCAAGGTGGAGTATAGGCTGGCGCACCGGGGCTCCTCAACCTCCAGAGGTGGCAGGAGGTCCCACCATTTTATACTGGGGAGAGACGCAAAGGTGAGGATGTGAAGGGTGTGGAGCACAAGCGTGTATAGATGTTTCCTTGGTGCGGTTTGGAAGCAGACAGCCGGATCACGGTCAAGGGGCGGGAGTGTTGGTCGGGTCCACAGGGCAGGGGCCCGATGAAAGGGTCCGGAGGGCCTGGGGTGGAGGGTGGCCGGGGTGCGCCCTCGTGCAGGACCCGGTCAAGCTAAACCCGAGCAGTGGGCAGCAAAGAGGCCCTCACCTCCTGAAGTACGCGCCGGGGAGTACAAGGTATGGAGAGCCCCATGCGCTGAGCGAGTGTCAGGGGATCCAGCCAGTCTCCCTGGTCATAGTCCAGGAGGTCTCCAACTCTTGTGACTTCTGCCAGGACCAACCTCTGGTGCACCGAGGGGGACTCCGCCACCTGCACACGGAGCTGGGGGTGGTGTAGCAGGGGCTCCGCAAGGAGATCTGCCCCCTCGGTGGCCGCCACAGACCTGGTCATTGAAAGCAGTTTCCAGGTCCGAAGGAGGTCCTGGTAGAAGACCGGCAGCCCAGAGAGGTCTCGCAGAAGACCTCTCATATGGAGATAAAGGAGCTGCCGGTCGTATCAGAGCCCTTGGAAGTGGCGCAGGAAAGCGTGCGCCAGTATGTTCCACGCCGGACTACCTGCACCATAAAGGAGCCTCTGCAGGGCCTGGAGACGGAAGACCTGGACCTGAGTGTGCAGACACTTCAGGCCCTGCCCTCCCTCCTCCAGGGGTAGATGGAGAACCCCTGCAGAGACCCAGTGCAGTCCTGACCAAAAGAACTCCAGAATCGATGTCCGGAGGTTGGCCAGAAAACCTGGGGCCGGGACCAGGGTGTTGAGCTGGTACCAGAGCATGGATAGGACTAGTTGATTAAGCACCAGCGCTCTCCCTCGAAGGGAGAGGCACTGGAGTAGTCCTGTCCATATCTGGAGCCTCTCTATCACCCTGCCCTCTAAACCGTGCCAGTTCTCCGGCGGAGAGGGATGCGTGGCAGAAAGGTAAATGCCAAGATAGAGCAGCAGACCCATGCTCCACCGGATGGCCTGAAGTGCGGGTGGGAGGGAGCTCGCCTGCCAGCTGTCCCCGACCACCAGGCCAGAGCTCTTGACCCAGTTGACCTGGGTGGAGGAGGCTGCTGAATAGATGGCCTGGGAAGTCTCCACCCACGCCAAGTTGCCTGGGTCATGGACCACGAGGAGCATGTTGTTGGCGTACGCCAACAGGACCAGCTGCAACTCCGGCTCCCACAGCACCAACCCTGTCAACCTCCTACAGAGGAGACAGAAGAAGGGCTTGATCGCCAGAGCGTACAGCTGGCCCGAGAGGGGGCACCCCTGCCGTACTCCTCGTCCGAAGCTGACCGGTTCTGTCAGGGTCCAGTTCAGTCTGACCAGACACTCTGCAGAGGTGTACAGCACCCGGAGAAAACCCACAAACTGGGGTCTGAAGCCAAATGCTTGCAGAGTGCTAAGGAGATACCTGTGGTCCACCCTGTTGAATGTCTTCTCCTGATCCAAGGACAGGAGGGCGAATGACAGACCATCCCTACACCCGAGTTCCAAGAGGTCCCAGACCAGATACAGGTTGTCAGGGATGCTGCGGCCCGGGACGGTGAAGGTCTGGTCTGGGTGGACCACATCCACCAACACGGACCCTAGCCACAGCGAGATGACTTTTGTTACGACTTTGTAGTACGTGTTGAGGAGTGAGACAGGACACCAATTTCGTAAATCGCGGAGGTCCCCCTTCTTCAGTAATAAGGCGAGCACGGCTCACCTGCACGAAAGAGGGAGGACCCTGCTCTGCAAAGACTTGGCCTAGACGGTGACTAGGTCTGGGCCAAGGACGTCCCAGAACACGTGGTAGAACTCCACGGTCAGCCCTTCCATGCCCGGAGATTTATTGGTGGGCATGTGACTGAGGGCTTCCGAGAACTTGGCCAGAGTGAGAGGCAGGTCTAGCCGGTCTCAGTCACCCGCGCTGACTGTAGGAAGCTCCTCCCAGAGCACTCTGAAAGCATTAGGATAGGTCGGATCCGGGGAGAAAAGGCTTGCGTAGAAGGTTCTCGCCCTCCAGCACATCTCCACTGGGTCCGTGAGGGGGGTGCTTTCCTCTGTCAGAAGGTAGGTGACATGCTTCTTGGCCCCCCTCCTTTTCTCCAGGGTGTAGAAGAAGCGGGAGCCGCAATCCATCTCCTGAAGGAGACGGATGCGGGATCGAACAAAGGTGCCCCAGCCCTGATGATCGTCGAGGGCCCGGAGCTCCTCCCGCTTCTCCCGGCACGCTCCGCAGCGGGGCGGATCCTCAGGGCTGGCAGCCAGACGCCTCTCCAGCTCTAAGACCTCCTGTTCCAACTGCTCTATTGCCGCATCTCTCCATTGGCTGGTGCCCTGGGTGTAGTCACAGCAGAAAAGCCGGGCGTGCACCTTCCCCAGGTCCCACCACTGCCATGCCAAGGGAAAGGCATGCCGCTGCCCTCGTCAGACCAGCCAGAACTCCTAGAAGGATGCCACGAAGTGCACATCCTTCAATAAGCTGTTGTTGAAATGCCAATAGGCTGGCCCCGGCCTCTGCGCAGAGAGGCTGTCGCGGTGGCTAGATGATGATCGGAGAACGGGGCCGGCCGGATGCTGGAGGAGTGGGCCCGTGAAAGGTGGAAACGTGATAAATAGATGCGGTCCAACCGGGAGTGGCACGACCGATGGGCCTCCACCTGGACAAAGGTGAACGTTGAAATGTCATCCAGGTGGTAGTCGCGCCAGACGTCCACCAGGGAGTGATGTTAGACTATCTCCCGGAAGACATCCGCGGCAACAGGGCACTGCTCTGTCCCCGAGCAGTCCTGCTCCTCGAGGGTAGTGTTAAAGTCCCCGCCCAGGACCAGGCATTCGTGAGGATCCAAGGTGCCGAGGAAGGCGGACTCCTGCTGATAGAAACGCAGCCGCTCTGGGCCCGATGTTGGGGCATAGATGTTAACGAGATTGACCACGAGCCCCTCCATACTGACCCGGAGGTGCAGCAGGCGGCCTGGCACAGCCTCGGAGACCCCCAGCACCTCGGGCCATAGGTCGGGGGAGAACAGGGTCGTCACTCCAGCTGTACGAACTGTGAGATGGCTAAAGAAGACCCTGTCCCCCCATTTCAGCTGCCAGCTGTCTTTGGCGGCCGGATCCGTATGGGTCTGCTGCAGGAAAACCACAGAGTACCCCCCTCCTGAAGGAAGGAGAGCACCTGGGACCTGCAGACACCCATCCTATAGCCCCGGGTGTTCAATGTTGAGATGATGACTGGTGCCATGAAGAGGGCTGGGGGGGATCCTCGCCGGCTGGGAAGCTCGCGGCCCCCTTTGGGCCATGCAGCAAACCGTGACCTACCTGTAGGTAAGCAATGAGTCACGGAAGCCGTGGACCCGCTGGTAGGCTGTGGCAGTCTGCTTCCCGGTCCTTTTACCCTCCCGCATAAGGGCCCTTGCGGCCCGGAGGATTTGGTGAAAATCCCCCCATCGCTGGAGAGCAAGCTGTACCTTGTTGCGGGAGCTGCGGATGGCTTCAAGAAAGTCCCACAGCTCCTCTTGCAGCACATGGGGAGTGGGATTACTGACTCCTGACCATCCTTTGGCTGGACCCGTGACACAGCCCCGTGGCCCACCGAGATGGGCAAGCAAGGGGCGGACCCCCGATGTGGCGCCCGATGGGCTGGCACCACGCGGCCCACCTCGAACCCTGGGTCAATAGGGGGTGGCGGAGGGAATATAGCAGTCCCTAGTGGGTCGAGACAGGGAAACACAAAGGTCACTCCCTGGGGGTCATCTACTGGAAAGGGGAAGGAAACAGCCGCAGGGGTGGCAATAACATCATGGGAGGTGGAGGGGATAGGGACAGGGTCAGCATCAGGGGCAGGGGCAGGAGCAGAGGTGAGATTCCGGGCTCCAGAAGCCAAGTAGCTGGATGGTGGCACTTCCCGGTCAGGCTCAAGGGTTCAGGGGTTGGGGAGGGGGTTCTCACCGATGCCGGGCGCAGGCTCTACGGTGGGTTTGGCAGCCACAGCATCAGGAGATGGACTATCTTCTGTAGGGCCCCTTCCCGGGAGGGAGGTCAATTGCTCCACACCAACGAGGGGTGCCCCTGGTGGCTCGGGTCCCGGCCACGTGGCACTGGCCGTCACCTCAACAGGCTCGGTGGCCGTCAGCACGGTGCCTTCTGTGGCCGGGTTGGTGTAAGAGTCCAGGGGCTCCTCGGAGGCGGGAGCGGAAGGAACAGTTAGGGGGAGGGAGCATGGAGAAAGGGCAGTTGGAGTGAGGTCTCCTAGATTGAGGCCTGCTGGCAAAAGGTCATCCTCCCCCTGGGTGACCGGGGTTAGACCCAAGACCTCGATCTCCTCATATATGGAGGGGAGATCGCCTTCCACCACCTTGGGGTTCTCCCCGCCGGCACCCGAAGCAACGGTCGCCTTGGGGCTCACAGGGGCTTCAGATAATACCGGGGCAGGAGGGGCTCCATCAGGGGCCTTGGAGGGGAGGGACTCCTGTGGAGGGGCGATATGACCCTCCAGTGCTGCCATGTCTTCCCCAGCCAGCACCAGTGGATGGATACACCCATGGGCAAAGCAGAGGGCTCAGCATTGGTGCCCCTTTTCTGGTCTTCCGGGGGGCCTCCACATCTGATGGAAGGAGCGGGGCTCGAGCCTTCTGCTTGCTCTGCTTCCCCTGTACTAGGGCCTAGCCCTCCATGGCATCATCTGGGGGCTGGCTAGCAGGGCTCGGGTCAGGGGGCAGGGGCGATGGCTCAGGGACTCGGGGGGGTAATGGTGCGGTTAACTTGAAATCTTTCTGAGATCAATTTGAGATTTTTTGAACCAGAAGCACAGATTTAAAAAGGAATTTCTTTTTCCTTTGGGCTGCTGGAAAGCAGGTTTTAAGCTGAAAGCAGTTAGAGGTTTTTTTCCCTCTGCTTGGAGGCCAGAGCAGAGACAAAAGGGAATTGTCTTTTGTGAGCTGGAGTTTTCTCTACCTAAAGGCAGGGTAGTTAACCTCCTGCAGGGAAATTCACAAGTCTTCACAGATCTGAAGTTGTTTTTTACCTAAGAGCAACTAGAGGGGTTTTCTGTCTATTTGCCTGGAAACAAAGGTGTTAGTTTTTGGGTTTTTTTAAAGGATTTTGATTTTTTCAACAAGAAACACAGATCTTAAAAAGGAAATTTCTCTTTTCTTTTGGGCTGCTGAAAAGCAGGTTTTAAGCTGAAAGCAGCTAACTGGTCTACACTAGGACTTTTAGGTTGAATTTAGCAGCATTAAATCGATGTAAACCTGCACCCGTCCACACGATGAAGCCCTTTATTTCGACTCAAAGGGCTCTTAAAATCGATTTCCGTACTCTACCCCTGACAAGTGGATTAGTGCTTAAATCGGCTTTGCCGGGTCGAATTTGGGGGTACTGTGGACACAATTCGATGGTATTGGCCTCCGGGAGCTATCCCAGAGTGCTCCATTGTGACCGCTCTGGACAGCACTCTCAACTCAGATGCACTGGCCAGGTAGACAGGAAAAGAACTGCGAATTTTTGAATCTCATTTTCTGTTTGGGCAGTGTGGCAAGCTGCAGGTGACCATGCAGAGCTCATCAGCAGAGGTGACCATGATGGAGTCCCAGAATTGCAAAAGAGCTCCAGCATGGACTGAACGGGAAGTACGGGATCTGATCGCTGTATGGGGAGAGGAATCCGTGATATCAGAACTCCGTTCCAGTTTTCAAAATGCCAAAACCTTTGTCAAAATCTCCCAGGGCATGAAGGACAGAGGCCATAACAGGGATCCGAAGCAGTGCCATGTGAAACTTAAGGAGCTGAGGCAAGCCTACCAGAAAACCAGAGGGGGGAATGGCCGCTCCGGGTCCGAGCCCCAAACATGCCACTTCTATGATGAGCTGCATGCCATTTTAGGGGGTTCAGCCACCACTACCCCAGCCGTGTTGTTTGACTCCTTCAATGGAGGTGGAGGCAACACGGAAGCAGGTTTTGGGGACGAGGAAGATGATGATGATGAGGAGGAGGTTGTAGATAGCTCACAGCAAGCAAGCGGAGAAACTGGTTTTCCCGACAGCCAGGAACTGTTTCTCACCCTGGACCTGGAGCCAGTAACCCCCAAACCCACCCAAGGCTGCCTCCTGGACCCGGCAGGTGGAGAAGGGACCTCTGGTGAGTGTACCTTTTAAAATACTATACATGATTTAAAAGCAAGCATGTGAAAGGATTAATTTGCCCTGGCATTCGTGGCTTTCCTGGATGTGCTCCCAAAGCCTTTGCAAAAGGTTTCTGGGGAGGGCAGCCTTATTGCGTCCTTCATGGTAGGACACTTTACCACTCCAGGCCAGTAACACATACTCGGGAATCATTGTAGAACAAAGTATTGCAGTGTATGTTTCCTGGCGTTCAAACAACATCCGTTCTTTATCTCTCTGTGTTATCCTCAGGAGAGTGAGATATCATTCATCGTCTCCTGGTTGAAATAGGGTACTTTTCTTCAGAGGACATTCAGAGGAGCCTGTTCCTGCTGAGCTGTTTGCCTGCGGCTGAACAGAAATGTTCCCCAATGTTAGCCACGGGGAGCGGGGAGGGTTGAGGGGGTAGCCACGCGGTGGGGGGAGGCAAAATGTGACCTTGTAACGAAAGCACATGTGCTATGTATGTAATGTTAACAGCAAGGTTTACCCTGAAAGAGTGTAGCCACTGTTTTATAAAATGTGTCTTTTTAAATACCGCTGTCCCTTTTTTTTCTCCACCAGCTGCATGTGTTTCAATGATCACAGGATCTTCTCCTTCCCAGAGGCTAGTGAAGATTAGAAAGAAAAAAAAACGCACTCGTGATGAAATGTTCTCTGAGCTCATGTAGTCCTCCCACACTGACAGAGCACAGACGAATGCGTGGAGGCAAATAATGTCAGAGTGCAGGAAAGCACAAAATGACCGGGAGGAGAGGTGGCGGGCTGAAGAGAGTAAGTGGCGGGCTGAAGACAGGGCTGAAGCTCAAATGTGGCGGCAGCGTGATGAGAGGAGGCAGGATTCAATGCTGAGGCTGCTGGAGGACCAAACCAGTATGCTCCAGTGTATGGTTGAGCTGCAGCAAAGGCAGCTGGAGCACAGACTGCCACTACCACCCCTGTGTAACCAACCGCCCTCCTCCCCAAGTTCCATAGTCTCCACACCCAGACGCCCAAGAACGCGATGGGGGGGCCACCGGCCAACCAGCCACTCCACCACAGAGGATTGCCCCAAAAAAAGAAGGCTGGCATTCAATAAATTTTAAAGTTGTAAACTTTTAAAGTGCTGTGTGACATTTTCCTTCCCTCCTCCACCATACCTCCTGGGCTACCTTGGTAGTCGTCCCCCTGTTTGTGTGATGAATGAATGAAGAATGCATGAATGTGAAGCAACAATGACTTTATTGCCTCTGCAAGCAATGATTAAAGGGAGGAGGGGAGGGTGGTTAGCTTGCAGGGAAGTAGAGTGAACCAAGGGGCGGGAGGTTTCATCAAGGAGAAACAAAGAGAACTTTCACACCATAGCCTGGCCAGTCATGAAACTGGTTTTCAAAGCTTCTCTGATGCGTACCGTGCCCTCCTCTGCTCTTCTAACCGCCCTGGTGTCCGGCTGCGCGTAACCAGTAGCCAGATGATTTGCCTCAACCTCCCACCCCGCCATAAACATCTCCCCCTTACTCTCACAGATATTGTGGAGCACACAGCAAGCAGTAATAACAGTGGGAATATTGGTTTCGCTGAGGTCTAACCGAGTCAGTAAACTGCGCCAGCGCACCTTTAAACGTCCAAATGCACATTCTACCACCATTCTGCACTTGCTCAGCCTGTAGTTGAACAGCTCCTGACTACTGTCCAGGCTGCCTGTGTACGGCTTCATGAGCCATGGCATTAAGGGGTAGGCTGGGTCCCCAAGGATAACTATAGGCATTTCAACGTCCCCAACAGTTATTTTCTGGTCTGGGAATAAAGTCCCTTCCTGCAGCTTTTGAAACAGACCAGAGTTCCTGAAGATGCGAGCGTCATGTACCTTTCCCGGCCATCCCACGTTGATGTTGGTGAAATGTCCCTAGTGATCCACCAGAGCTTGCAGCACTATTGAAAAGTACCCCTTGCAGTTTATGTACTCGCCAGCTTGGTGCTCCGGTGCCAAGATAGGGATATGGGTTCCGTCTATGGCCCCACCACAGTTAGGGAATCCCATTGCAGCAAAGCCATCCACTATGACCTGCACATTTCCCAGGGTCACTACCCTTGATATCAGCAGATCTTTGATTGCGTGGGCTACTTGCATCACAGCAGCCCCAACAGTAGATTTGCCCACTCCAAATTGATTCCCAACTGACTGGTAGCTGTCTGGTGTTGCAAGCTTCCACAGGGCTATCGCCACTTGCTTCTCAACTGTGAGGGCTGCTCTCATCTTGGTATTCATGCGCTTCAGGGCAGGGGAAAGCAAGTCACAAAGTTCCATGAAAGTGCCCTTACGCATGCGAAAGTTTCGCAGCCACTGGGAATCGTCCCAGACCTGCAACACTATGCGGTCCCACCAGTTTGTGCTTGTTTCCCAAGCCCAGAATCGGCGTTCCACAGCATGAACCTGCCCTATTAGCACCATGATGCATGCATTGGCAGGGCCCATGCTTTCAGAGAAATCTGTGTCCATGTCCTGATCACTCACGTCACCGCGCTGACATCGCCTCCTCGCCCGGTATCGCTCTGCCAGGTTCTGGTGCTGCATATACTGCTGGATAATGCATAGTGGTGTTTAATGTGCTCCTAATTGCCAAAGTGATCTGAGCGGGCTCCATGCTTGCCTTGGTATGGCGTCCGCACAGAAAAAAGGTGAGGAATGATTGTCTGCCATTGCTCTGACGGAGAGAGGGGCAACTGACAACATGGCTTACAGGGTTGGCTTCAGGGAGCTAAAATCAACAAAGGGGGTGGCTTTACATCAAGGAGTATTTCAGGCAGGATTTCATGGAGGGTTCCAATAAGAAATGGTGCACCTAAGTTATTGTTCTTATTGGAACAAGGAGGTTAGTCTGGCCTCTGATTGATACATGGCTAGATTTACCTCACTGCACCTTCTCTGTGAGTGACTGCAGTGTGACCTAGAGGAATGAGTCCCCTAGACAGGGGAGGGGGGGAAGCAAATGAGTACAAAACAAATCTGGTCTATTTCTTGTTTTGATCCACTCCATCTACCTTTTACATCTTTGGTTGGCAGCAGACGGTGCAGAAGGACTGCATGCCATCCACATCTCATGGCTGCTCGGCAGAAGATGGTGCAATACGACTGCTAGCCATCCTCATCTCTTGCCTGCCCGGCAGAAGATGGTACAGTACGACTGCTAGCAATCCGTATCGTCTGCCTGCTCACCATAAGAGGGTTCAATAGGACTGACTGCAGGACTAAAGAGAATGACCTGGTCAAGTCACTCCAAATTTAGTCTCTGCGCCCATGTCTGCCCAGGCGCTCATGGCCGACGTGGCCAGGAGCACCTCGGACATGACGATGATGGCTACCAGTCGTATTGCACCGTCTGCTGCCAGAAGGCAATGGGTTGCTGCTACTGTGTAGCAATGCAGTACCGCGTCTGCCAGCACCAGGAGACATACGGTGACGGTTACCTGAGCGGGCTCCATGCTTGCCGTGGTATGGCGTCTGCACAGGTAACTCAGGAAAAAAGGCACGAAACAATTGTCTGCCCTCGCTTTCACGGAGGGAGGGAGGGAACGGGGACCTGATGATATGTACCCAGAACCACCCGCGACAATGTTTTAGCCCCATCAGACATTGGGATCTCAACCCAGAATTCCAATGGGCAGCGGAGATTGCGGGAACTGTGGGATAACTACCCACAGTGAAACACTCCGGAAGTCGACGCTTGCTTCGGTACTGTGGAAGCATTCCGCCGAGTTAATGCACTTAATGCACTTAGAGCATTTTCTGTGGGGACACACACACTCGAATATATAAAACCGATTTCTAAAAAAAGACTTCTATAAATTCGACCTAATTCCGTAGTGTAGACATAGAGGTTTTTTTTTTGTCTCTGGTTGGGAGCCAGAGCAGAGACAAAAGGGAATTGTCTTTTGTGAGCAGGAGTTTTCTCTACCTAAAGGCAGGGTAGTTAACCTCCTGCAGGGAAATTCATAAGTCTTCACAGACCTGAAGAAGATTTTTTTTTCTAAGAGCAACTAGTGGGATTTTCTGCCTATTTGCCTGGAGACAAAGGTGTTAGGGTTTTTTTTAAAGGATTTTTCTGTAGGCTGAAAATCACTATCAGAGAACATAGGTATCCGGACAGCACAGCAAAATTTTACAAGCCAAGTTTTTTTTTGTTTTGTTTTCTTTCTAACTCTCCAGTGTAAAGTTAGTTAAAAACAGAGAGGTTAGGATGACAGACTGCACTGT
This sequence comes from Lepidochelys olivacea, assembly GCF_965140295.1. NCBI lineage: Eukaryota > Metazoa > Chordata > Testudines > Cheloniidae > Lepidochelys > Lepidochelys olivacea. The sequence continues at coordinate 52,510,933 of NC_140417.1, forward strand.
TCAACAGAAGCTGGAATTAACCAGATTTGAGGCTGAGGAAAGACAAAAGGAACATGAAAGATGGGTAGAACTCAGACAGATGGATGCACAAGCGGCCAAAGAAAAAAAAATGGAGGCTGCACACAGGAGAGCTATGGAGGCAAGGGACAAAGAACTGGAGGACAAGGAAAAAGAGAGAAAGCATGCACTGGAGATGGAGAAGGCAAAGGCTCAGCAGAATATACCAACCTACCCTAGCAATCCTTCTCCAGGTACCACTTCCCATCCCAGAAAGTTCCCCACCTACAAGGCTGGCGATGATACCGAGGCCTTCTTAGAAAACTTCGAAAGGGCCTGCCTTGGATACAGCATTTCTACAGACCAATACATGGTACAGCTGAGGCCGCAGCTCAGTGGACCCTTAGCTGAGGTGGCGGCTGAAATGCCTAAGGAACACATGAACAAGTATGAACTGTTTAAAACCAAGGCGAGAATCAGAATGGGGCTAACACCCAAGCATTCCCGTCAGCGGTTCAGAGCCCTAAGGTGGAAACCAGACGTGTCATTTACCCAACATGCCTACCACATTGTGAAACATTGGGATGCCTGGATATCAGGAGCAAGTGTTAAATCTCCAGAAGATTTGCCCTTCCTAATGCAAATGGAGCAGTTCTTAGAGGGTGTTCCTGAGGAAATAGAAAGATACACCCTATACGGGAAGCCCAAACCTGTAATCGAGGTGGGGGAGATTGGAGCCAAATGGGTGGAAGTGGCAGAAAAGAAAAAAACTGGTCGCAGTTGGAGCGGATACCAGAAGGGACAACCTCAGACCACACCCTAAGACCGGGGGCAGCCCAAGGCCCCACCTACCCCCCAAGGAACCCTCCAGCCACCTTATCGTTCCGCCACGCCGTTCTCCAGCAACCCACCTCACCCCAGCTGGACGATGTTTTAAATGTAACGAGCTGGGGCATGTAAAGACCAACTGCCCCAAGAACCCCAACAGATTACAGTTCATTGCACCGGAATCACACCAGAGGTCCTCAGGCCCAGATACCTCCCAGATATCCTCGGAGTGGAGGGAAACTGTGAGTGTGGGCGGGAAGAAGGTCACTGCGTGGAGGGACACCTGAGCACAAGTGTCGGCTATCCATGCTTCCTTAGTGGACCCCAATTTAATCAACCCAGAGATCCAAGTGACAATTCAACCCTTCAAGTCAAACTCTTTCAATTTGCCTACAGCCAAGTTGCCGGTCCAGTACAAGGGCTGATCAGGAATGTGGACATTTGCAGTCTATAATGATTATCCCATCCCCTTGCTGTTGGGGGAAGACTTGGCCAATTGTGTGAAGCTAGCCAAAAGGGTCGGAATGGTCACCCACAGCCAGGCTAAGCCAAGGTAGGTTGGCCCTCCGACATCCTCACAGATGCAGGAACTAATTTCCTGGCAGGAACTATGGAAAGCCTTTGGGAAGCTCATGGGGTAAATCACTTGGTTGCCACTCTTTACCACCATCAAACAAATGGCATGGTGGAGAAGTTTAATGGAACTTTGGGGGCCATGATATGTAAATTCGTAAATGAGCACTCCAATGTTTGGGACCCAGTGTTGCAGCAGTTGCTCTTTGCCTACAGAGCTGTACCACATCCCAGTTTACGGTTTTCACCATTTGAACTTGTATATGGCCGTGAGGTTAAGCGGCTATTACAGTTGGTGAAGCAGCAATGGGAGGGGTTTACACCTTCTCCAGGAACTAACATTCTGGACTTTGTAACCAACCTACAAAAAACCCTCCGAACCTCTCTAGCCCTTGCTAAAGAAAACTTACAGGATGCTCAAAAAGAGCAAAAAGTCTGGTATGATAAACATGCCAGAGAGCGTTCCTTCAAAGTAGGGGATCAGGTCATGGTCTTGAAGGTGCTCCAGGCCCATAAAATGGAAGCATAGTGGGAAGGGCCATTCACGGTCCAAGAGTGCCTGGGAGCTGTTAATTATCTCATAGCATTCCCCACCTCCAATCGAAAGCCTAAGGTATACCATATTAATTCTCTAAAGCCCTTTTATTCCAGAGAATTAAAGATTTGTCAGTTTACAGCCCAGGGAGGAGATGACGGAGAGTGGCCTGAAGGTGTCTACTACGAAGGGAAAAGTGCTGGTAATGTGGAAGAGGTGAACCTCTCCATGACCCTTGGGCGTATGCAGCGACAGCAGATCAAGGAGCTGTGCCCTAGCTACACGCCGATGTTCTCAGCCACCCCAGGACTGACTGAATGGGCATACCACTCCATTGACACAGGTAATGTTCACCCAATTAGAGCCCAACCTTACCGGGTGTCTCCTCAAGCTAAAACTGCTATAGAACAGGAGATCCAGGGTATGCCACAGATGGGTGTAATCCGCCCCTCTGGCAGTGCATGGGCATCTCCAGTGGTTCTACTTCCCAAACCAGATGGGGAGATACGTTTTTGCATGGACTACCATAAGATAAATGCTGTAACTCGCCCAGACAACTATCCAGTGCCACGTACAGATGAACATTGAGAGAAACTGGGACGGGCCCAGTTCATCTCTACCTTGGACTTAACCAAGGGGTACTGGCAGGTACCGCTAGATGAATCTGCCAAGGAAAGGTCAGCCTTCATCACACGTCAGGCTGTATGAATTTAATGTACTCCCTTTTGGGCTACGGAATGCACCCGCCACCTTCCAAAGACTTGTAGATGGTCTCCTAGCAGGATTGGGAGAATATGCGGTTGCCTACCTTGACGATGTGGCCATATTTTCGGATTCCTGGGCAGAACACCTGGAACATCTAAAAAAAGTCTTCGAGCGCATAAGGGAGGCAGGACTAACTGTTAAGGCTGAGAAGTGTCAAATAGGCCTAAACAGAGTGACTTACCTTGGACACCAGGTGGATCAAGGAACAATCAACCCCCTACAGGCCAAAGTGGATGCTATCCAAAAGTGGCCTGTCCCAAAGTCAAAGAAACAGGTTGAATCCTTCTTAGGCTTGGCTGGTTATTACAGGTGATTTGTACCGCAATACAGCCAAATCGCCACCCCACTGACAGACCTAACCAAAAAGAAACAGCCAAATGCTGTTCAGTGGACCGAAGAGTGTCAAAAGGCCTTTAACCAGCTTAAAGCAACACTCATGTCTGACCCTGTGCTAAGGGCCCCAGACTTTGACAAACCGTTCCTAGTAACCACAGATGCAGTCGAGCATGGTCTGGGAGCAGTTTTAATGCAGGAAGGACTGGATCAAGAATTCCACCCTGTAGTGTTTCTCAGCAAGAAGCTGTCTGAGAGGGAAAGCAACTGGTTAGTCAGTTAAAAAGAATGTTGCACCATTGTCTAGGCTCTGGAAAAGCTACACCCATATGTTTGGGGACAGCGTTTCCACCTGCAAACCGACTATGCTGCACTGCAGTGGCTTCATACCGCCACGGGAAATAACAAAAAACTTATTTGGTGGAGTTTAGCTCTCCAAGATTTTGATTTCGACATCCAACACATCTCAGGAGCTTCTAACAAAGTGATTGATGCACTCTCCCATGAAAGTTTCCCAGAATCAACTGGTTAAAATCGTCCTTGAGATGTGGAAAATATTGTTAGTCTTTATATACTTGGTAGTATATTTAGAGGTGCATGTGTCTTATTAACTATGTTTTCTCCTAGGGCTCCAGGAAGAAATCACAGCCAGGGTGAAATCACCCTATCTGTGATTTGGGGGGCGTGTCATAAATATAAAGGGAAGGGTAAACACCTTTAAAATCCCTCCTGGCGAGAGGAAAAACCCTTTCACCTGTAAAGGGTTAAGAAGCTAGGATAACCTCAGTGGCACCTGACCAAAATGACCAATGAGGAGACAAAATACTTTCAAAAGCTGGAGGGAGGGAGAAACAAAGTCTCTCTCTGTCTTGTGTGTGATGCTTTTGCCGGGAACAGAACAGGAATCGAGTCTTAGAACTTAGTAAGTAATCTAGCTAGATATGCGTTAGATTCTGTTTGTTTAAATGGCTGAGAAAATAAGCTGTGCTGAATGGAATGGATATTCCTGTTTTTGTGTCTTTTTGTAACTTAAGGTTTTGCCTAGAGGGATTCTCTATGTTTCGAATCTAATTACCCTGTAAGGTTTTTACCATCCTGATTTTACAGAGGTGATTCTTTTACTTTTTCTTCTATTAAAATTTTTCTTTTAAGAACCTGATTGCTTTTTTCATTGTTCTTAAGATCCAAGGGTTTGGGTCTGTGTTCACCTATGTAAATTGGTGAGGATTTTTATCAAGCCTTCCCCAGGAAAGGGGGTGTAGGGTTTGGGGAGGGTTGTGTTTCTGAGCTCCAGGGCAGATGGAGATTTTCACAAAAGGGGATTAAGTCTGGGAGGGGCCTCAGTGACAAACAAGTCTTTTGCTGAAACAAGTTTTTTTTTTCCAGTTTAATTTTAACCAAGTGCCAAACTCCCCCTGCTGCAGCCCCTGCCTAGACCCCAGTGACATCCTGGCCTCCCCATGTGACCTACAGACTCCCCGTTGGCAAATCCTCTAGTGAATCTTAAAACAACTGCCCTAGTGTGGCCCTTTTCCCAGCTGACACAACAGGTTTTAACATGACCTGTCACAGTGTCTGTGGCTGGGCAGCTTGTGGGTGAATCGTTCCCATTTTCTCTTCACACATCTTCGAGATTCTCTCCCACTTCCGCACTCCTTGGCCTGACTTGGAAATATCTTGTCAGGGAAGCTTCTGTGTGAAAACCTATCACCCACATTGCTCTTGGTGAATGGGGAAGAGAATGTGACACTTCATTACACATTTGAATACATAGGGAATATTTTCCTCTGAGAACAAATTCAAGAAAAAGGCACTTTCTCCCCTCAGACATTTTCAACGCTTTAATAAGCAGAGATTTAACAGCTCACACTGACCTCAATAAAAAATACAGAAAACTCAATAATAATGAGGAATTTCAACTATCCCCATAGTGACTGGGTGAATGTCATCTCAACATGACCTATGGGGGAAGATTGAAAAGTCTGGGTTAGTTTAGTCTGGAGAAGAGAAGACTGAGAGGAAACACCACCACAGTTTTCAAGATAAAAGATTGTTACAAGGAGGAGGGAGAAAAATTGTTCTCCTTAACCACTGAGGATAGGACAAGAAGCAATGGGCTTAAATTGCAATAAAAGTGGTTTAGGAAATCTTCCTTAACTGTCAGGGTGGATAAGCACTGGAATAAATTGCCCAGGGAGGTTGTGGAATGTCCATCACTGGAGATTTTTAAGAACAGTTTAGACTAACACCTGTTAGGGATGGTCTAGCTAATACTTAATCCTGCCATAAGTACAGAGGACTGGACTAGATGACTTCTTGAGGTCCCTTCCAGTCCTACGATTCTATGTCATCTCAGGATAGGATGCAGAGATAAAATTTCTAGAAACCATTAATGACTGCTTCTTGGAGCTGCTAGTCCTGGAACCTACAAGGGAAGAGGCTATTCTTGATTTAGTCCTAGATAGAACACATGATCTGGTCCAAGAGGTAAATATAGCTGAACTCCTCAGTAATAGCGACCATGATGTAATTACATTTAACGTCATTGTTTGGGGGAAATACCAAAGAAGCCCACCACAGTAGCATTTAACTTCAAAAAGAGGAAGTACACAACAATGAGAAAGTTAGTTAAACAGAAATTAAAACAGTCACAAGAGTGAAATGCCTGCAAGCTGCATTGAAACTTTTTAAAAACACCATAACACAGGTTCATATTGAATGTATTTCCCAAATAAAAAATAATAAGAGAACCAGAAAAAAAAGCCACCATGTCTAAGCAACAGAATAAAAGAGGCTGTTAGAGGTAAAAAGGTATCCTTTAAAAATTGGAAATCAAGTCCTACTGAGGAAAATAGAAAGGAGCACAAACTCTGGCAAGTCAAGTGTAAAAGTATAATTAGGCAGGCCAGAAAAGAATTTAAAGAGCAACTAGCAAAATATACAAAAACTAATAGCAAAAAAATATTTAAGTACATCAGGAGCAGGAAGTTTGTCAAACAACCAGTGGGGCCACTGGACCATTGAGGTGCTAAAGGAGCACTCAAGGAAGACAAGGCCATTGCAGACAAGCTAAATAAATTCTTTGCACCAGCCTTCATTACAGAGGATGTGAGGGAGATTCCCACACCTGAGCCTTTCTTTTTAGGTGACAAATCTGAGGAACTGTCCAAGATTGAGATGTTAATAGAGGAGGCTTTGGAACAAATTGAGAAATTAAACAATACTAAGTCACCAGGACCAGATGGTATTCACCCAAGAGTTCTGAAGGAAGTCAGATATGAAATTGCAGCAGTACTAACTGTGGTATGTAACCTGTTGCTTAAATTAACTTCTGCACCAGATGACTGGAGGATAGCCAATGAAAGGCCAATTTTTAAAAAAGGCTCCAGATGTGATTCTAGCAATTACAGGTCGGTAAGCCTACCTTCAGTACCAAGCAAACTGACTGAAATTATTATAAGGAACAGAATTATCAAACACCTAGATGAAAATGATTTGTTGGGAAGAGTCAATATGGCTTTTGTAAAGGGAAATCATGCCTCACCAATCTATTAGAATTCTTTGAGGGGGTCAACAAACATGTGGACAAGGGTGATTCAATGGATATAATGTACCCGGACTTTCAGAAAGCATTTGACAAGGTCCCTCACAAAAGACCCTAAAGCAAAGTAAGCAGTTATGGGATAAGAGTGAAGTCCTCTCGTGGACAAGTAACTGATTAAAAGATAGGAAATAAAGAGTAGGAATTAATTGTCAGTTTTCACAGTGGAGAGAGGTAAACAGCAGGATCCCGCAGGGATCTGTACGGGGCTCAGTGCTGTTCAACATATTCATAAATGATCTGGAAAAAGGTGTAAACAGTGAGGTGGCAGAGTTTGCAGATGATACAAAATTACTCAAAATAGTTAAGTCCAAAGCTGACTAAAAGGGGTAAAAAAGGGATCTCACAAAACTGGGTGACTGGGCAACAAAATGGCAGATGAAATTCAGTGTTGATAAATGCAAAGTAATGCACATTGGAAAACATAATCCCATAAAAAAATGATGGGGTCTAAATTAGCTGATACCACTCAAGAAGATGATACTAAACTTGCGGATGATACTAAACTGGGAGGAGTGGTAGATACGCTGGAGGGCAGGGATAGGATACAGAAGGACCTAGACCAATTGGAAGATTGGGCCAAAAGGAATCTGATGAGGTTCAATAAGGATAAGTGCAGGGTCCTGCACTTAGGACGGAAGAACCCAATGCACAGCTACAGACTAGGGACCGAATGGCTAGGCAGCAGTTCTGCGGAAAAGGACCTAGGGGTGACAGTGGACGAGAAGCTGGATATGAGTCAGCAGTGTGCCCTTGTTGCCAAGAAGGCCAATGGCATTTTGGGATGTATAAGTAGGGACATAGCGAGCAGATCGAGGGACGTGATCGTTCCCCTCTATTCGACATTGGTGAGGCCTCATCTGGAGTACTGTGTCCAGTTTTGGGCCCCACACTTCAAGAAGGATGTGGATAAATTGGAGAGAGTCCAGCGAAGGGCAACGAAAATGATTAGGGGACTGGAACACATGACTTATGAGGAGAGGCTGAGGGAGCTGGGATTGTTTAGCCTGCAGAAGAGAAGAATGAGGGGGGATTTGATAGCTGCTTTCAACTACCTGAAAGGGGGTTCCAAAGAGGATGGCTCTAGACTGTTCTCAATGGTAGCAGATGACAGAACGAGGAGTAATGGTCTCAAGTTGCAGTGGGGGAGGTTTAGATTGGATATTAGGAAAAACTTTTTCACTAAGAGGGTGGTGAAACACTGGAATGAGTTACCTAGGGAGGTGGTAGAATCTCCTTCCTTAGAGGTTTTTAAGGTCAGGCTTGACAAAGCCCTGGCTGGGATGATTTAACTGGGAATTGGTCCTGCTTTGAGCAGGGGGTTGGACTAGATGACCTTCTGGGGTCCCTTCCAACCCTGATATTCTATGATTCTATGATTCTAAGATGATCTTGGAGTCATTGTGGATAGTTCTCTGAAAACATCTGCTCAATGTGCAGCAGCTAAGAATGTTAGGAACCATTAGGAAAGGGATAGATAATAATAAATATCATAATACTACTATATAAATCAAAGGTATGCCCTCACCTTAGATGCTGAGTGAAGTTCTGCTTGTTCCATCTCAAAAAAGGTATATTAGAATTAGGGCTGTCAATTAATGACAGTTTACTCACATGATTAACTCAAAAAAATTAATTGTGATTAATCGCACTTATAACAATTGAAATTTATTAAATATTTTTGGATGTTTTTCTACATTTTCAATATTTATTTCAATTGCAACACAGAATACAAAGTGCACAGTGCTCATTTTATATTATTTTTTGTTACAAATATATGACCTGTAAAAATGATAAACAAAAGAAATAGTATTTTTCAATTCACCTCATACAAGTACTGAAGTGCAATCTCTTTATCGTGGAAATGTAATGTACAAACGCAGATTTTTTTTTTGGTTACATAACTGCACTCAAAAACAAAACAGTATAAAACTGTAGATCCTACAAGTCCACTCAGTCCTACTTCTTATTCTGCCAATCGCTAAGACAAACAAGTTTGTTTACATTGACAGGCAATACTGCTGCCTGTTTCTTATTTAAAATGTCACCTGAAAGTGAGAGCAGGTGTTCACATGGCACTTTTGTAGCCGGCATTGCAAGGTATTAACATGCCAGATATGCTAAACATTCGTATGCCCCTTCCATGCTTCTGCCACCATTCCAGAAGACATGCTTCCATGCTGATGATGCTTGTTAAAAAAATGTGTAAATTAAATTTGTGACTGTACTCCTTGGGGGGAGACTTGTATGTCTCCTGCTCTGTTTTACCAGCATTCTGCATATATTTCTTGTTATAGCAGTCTCAGATGATGACCCACCACATGTACATTTTAAGAACACTTTCACAGCACATTGGACAAAACGCAAAGAAGGTACTGATGTGAGATTTCTAAAAATAACTACAGCACTCGACCCAAGGTTTAAGAATCTGAAGTGCTATCCAAAATCAGAGAGGGACAACGTGTGGAGCATCCTTTTAGAAGTCTTAAAAGAGCTCTGACGCAGAAACTACAGAACCCAAACCACCAAAAAAGAAAATGAACTTTCTGCTGGTGGCATCTGACTCAGAGGATGAAAATGAACATGTGTCAGTCCGCACTGCTTTGGATTGTTCTCAAGCAGAACCCAACATCAGCATGGAAGCATGTCCTCTGGAATGGTGGTTGAAGCATGAAAGGATATATGAATCCTGAGTGCATCTGGCACATAAATATCTTGCAACACCAGCTACAACAGTGCCATGTGAACGCCTGTTACCACTTTCAGATGACAGTGTAAACAAGAAGCAGGCTTGATTGGAATAACAGAGACTTGGTGGGATAACTCACATGACTGGAGTACTGTCATGGATGGTTATAAACTGTTCAGGAAGGACAGGCAGGGCAGAAAAGGTGGGGGAGTAGCACTGTATGTAAGGGAGCAGTATGACTGCTCAGAGCTCCGGTACGAAACTGTAGAAAAACCTGAGTGTCTCTGGATTAAGTTTAGAAGTGTGTGCAACAAGAGTGATGTAGTGGTGGGAGTCTGCTATAGACCACCGGACCAGGGGGATGAGGTAGATGAGGCTTTCTTCCGGCAGCACACGGAAGCTACTAGATCGCATGCCCTGATTCTCATGGGTGATTTTAATTTTCCTGATATCTGCTGGGAGAGCAATACAGCAGTGCATAGACAATCCAGGAAGTTTTTGGAAAGCGTAGGGGACAATTTCCTGGCGCAAGTGCTAGAGGAGCCAACTAAGGGGGGCGCTTTTCTTGACCTGCTGCTCACAAACTGGGTAGAATTAGTGGGGGAAGCAAAAGTGGATGGGAATCTGGGAGGCAGTGACCATGAGTTGGTTGAGTTCAGGATCCTGACGCAGGGAAGAAAGGTAAGCAGCAGGATACGGACCCTGGACTTCAGGAAAGCAGACTTCGACTCCCTCAGGGAACGGATGGGTAGGATCCCCTGGGGGACTAACATGAAGGGGAAAGGAGTCCAGGAGAGCTGGATGTATTTCAAGGAATCCCTGTTGAGGTTACAGGGACAAACCATCCCGATGAGTCGAAAGAATAGTAAATATGGCAGGCGACCAGCTTGGCTTAATGGTGAAACCCTAGCAGATCTTAAACATAAAAAAGAAGCTTACAAGAAGTGGAAGGTTGGACATATGACCAGGGAAGAGTATAAAAATATTGCTCGGGCATGTAGGAATGATATCAGGAGGGCCAAATCGCACCTGGAGCTGCAGCTAGCCAGAGATGTCAAGAGTAACAAGAAGGGTTTCTTCAGGTATGTTGGCAACAAGAAGAAAGCCAAGGAAAGTGTGGGCCCCTTACTGAATGAGGGAGGCAACCTAGTGACAGAGGATGTGGAAAAAGCTAATGTACTCAATGCTTTTTTTGCCTCTGTTTTCACTAACAAGGTCAGCTCCCAGACTGCTGCGCTGGGCATCACAAAATGGGGAAGAGATGGCCAGCCCTCTGTGGAGATAGAGGTGGTTAGGGACTATTTAGAAAAGCTGGACGTGCACAAGTCCATGGGGCCGGACGAGTTGCATCCGAGAGTGGTGAAGGAATTGGCAGCTGTGATTGCAGAGCCATTGGCCATTATCTTTGAAAACTCATGGCGAACGGGGGAAGTCCCGGATGACTGGAAAAAGGCTAATGTAGTGCCAATCTTTAAAAAAGGGAAGAAGGAGGATCCTGGGAACTACAGGCCAGTCAGCCTCACCTCAGTCCCTGGAAAAATCATGGAGCAGGTCCTCAAAGAATCAATCCTGAAGCACTTGTATGAGAGGAAAGTGATCAGGAACAGCCAGCATGAATTCACCAAGGGAAGGTCATGCCTGACTAATCTAATCGCCTTTTATGATGAGATTACTGGTTCTGTGGATGAAGGGAAAGCAGTGGATGTATTGTTTCTTGACTTTAGCAAAGCTTTTGACACGGTCTCCCACAGTATTCTTGTCAGCAAGTTAAAGAAGTATGGGCTGGATGAATGCACTATAAGGTGGGTAGAAAGCTGGCTAGATTGTCGGGCTCAACAGGTAGTGATCAATGGCTCCATGTCTAGTTGGCAGCCGGTGTCAAGTGGAGTGCCCCAGGGGTCGGTCCTGGGGCCGGTTTTGTTCAATATCTTCATAAATGATCTGGAGGATGGTGTAGATTGCACTCTCAGCAAATTTGCGGATGATACTAAACTGGGAGGAGTGGTAGATACGCTGGAGGGGAGGGATAGGATACAGAAGGACCTAGACAAATTGGAGGATTGGGCCAAAAGAAATCTGATGAGGTTCAATAAGGATAAGTGCAGGGTCCTGCACTTAGGATGGAAGAATCCAATGCACCGCTACAGACTAGGGGCCGAATGGCTAGGCAGCAGTTCTGCGGAAAAGGACCTAGGGGTGACAGTGGATGAGAAGCTGGATATGAGTCAGCAATGTGCCCTTGTTGCCAAGAAGGCCAATGGCATTTTGGGATGTATAAGTAGGGGCATAGCCAGCAGATCGAGGGACGTGATCGTTCCCCTCTATTCGACATTGGTGAGGCCTCATCTGGAGTACTGTGTCCAGTTTTGGGCCCCACACTTCAAGAAGGATGTGGATAAATTGGAGAGAGTCCAGCGAAGGGCAACGAAAATGATTAGGGGACTGGAACACATGACTTATGAGGAGAGGCTGAGGGAGCTGGGATTGTTTAGCCTGCAGAAGAGAAGAATGAGGGGGGATTTGATAGCTGCTTTCAACTACCTGAAAGGGGGTTCCAAAGAGGATGGCTCTAGACTGTTCTCAATGGTAGCAGATGACAGAACGAGGAGTAATGGTCTCAAGTTGCAGTGGGGGAGGTTTAGATTGGATATTAGGAAAAACTTTTTCACTAAGAGGGTGGTGAAACACTGGAATGAGTTACCTAGGGAGGTGGTAGAATCTCCTTCCTTAGAGGTTTTTAAGGTCAGGCTTGACAAAGCCCTGGCTGGGATGATTTAACTGGGAATTGGTCCTGCTTTGAGCAGGGGGTTGGACTAGATGACCTTCTGGGGTCCCTTCCAACCCTGATATTCTATGATTCTATGATTCTATGATTCTAAGATGATCTTGGAGTCATTGTGGATAGTTCTCTGAAAACATCTGCTCAATGTGCAGCAGCTAAGAATGTTAGGAACCATTAGGAAAGGGATAGATAATAATAAATATCATAATACTACTATATAAATCAAAGGTATGCCCTCACCTTAGATGCTGAGTGAAGTTCTGCTTGTTCCATCTCAAAAAAGGTATATTAGAATTAGGGCTGTCAATTAATGACAGTTTACTCACATGATTAACTCAAAAAAATTAATTGTGATTAATCGCACTTATAACAATTGAAATTTATTAAATATTTTTGGATGTTTTTCTACATTTTCAATATTTATTTCAATTGCAACACAGAATACAAAGTGCACAGTGCTCATTTTATATTATTTTTGTTACAAATATATGACCTGTAAAAATGATAAACAAAAGAAATAGTATTTTTCAATTCACCTCATACAAGTACTGAAGTGCAATCTCTTTATCGTGGAAATGTAATGTACAAACGCAGATTTTTTTTTTGGTTACATAACTGCACTCAAAAACAAAACAGTATAAAACTGTAGATCCTACAAGTCCACTCAGTCCTACTTCTTATTCTGCCAATCGCTAAGACAAACAAGTTTGTTTACATTGACAGGCAATACTGCTGCCTGTTTCTTATTTAAAATGTCACCTGAAAGTGAGAGCAGGTGTTCACATGGCACTTTTGTAGCCGGCATTGCAAGGTATTAACATGCCAGATATGCTAAACATTCGTATGCCCCTTCCATGCTTCTGCCACCATTCCAGAAGACATGCTTCCATGCTGATGATGCTTGTTAAAAAAATGTGTAAATTAAATTTGTGACTGTACTCCTTGGGGGGAGACTTGTATGTCTCCTGCTCTGTTTTACCAGCATTCTGCATATATTTCTTGTTATAGCAGTCTCAGATGATGACCCACCACATGTACATTTTAAGAACACTTTCACAGCACATTGGACAAAACGCAAAGAAGGTACTGATGTGAGATTTCTAAAAATAACTACAGCACTCGACCCAAGGTTTAAGAATCTGAAGTGCTATCCAAAATCAGAGAGGGACAACGTGTGGAGCATCCTTTTAGAAGTCTTAAAAGAGCTCTGACGCAGAAACTACAGAACCCAAACCACCAAAAAAGAAAATGAACTTTCTGCTGGTGGCATCTGACTCAGAGGATGAAAATGAACATGTGTCAGTCCGCACTGCTTTGGATTGTTCTCAAGCAGAACCCAACATCAGCATGGAAGCATGTCCTCTGGAATGGTGGTTGAAGCATGAAAGGATATATGAATCCTGAGTGCATCTGGCACATAAATATCTTGCAACACCAGCTACAACAGTGCCATGTGAACGCCTGTTACCACTTTCAGATGACAGTGTAAACAAGAAGCAGGCTTGATTGGAATAACAGAGACTTGGTGGGATAACTCACATGACTGGAGTACTGTCATGGATGGTTATAAACTGTTCAGGAAGGACAGGCAGGGCAGAAAAGGTGGGGGAGTAGCACTGTATGTAAGGGAGCAGTATGACTGCTCAGAGCTCCGGTACGAAACTGTAGAAAAACCTGAGTGTCTCTGGATTAAGTTTAGAAGTGTGTGCAACAAGAGTGATGTAGTGGTGGGAGTCTGCTATAGACCACCGGACCAGGGGGATGAGGTAGATGAGGCTTTCTTCCGGCAGCACACGGAAGCTACTAGATCGCATGCCCTGATTCTCATGGGTGATTTTAATTTTCCTGATATCTGCTGGGAGAGCAATACAGCAGTGCATAGACAATCCAGGAAGTTTTTGGAAAGCGTAGGGGACAATTTCCTGGCGCAAGTGCTAGAGGAGCCAACTAAGGGGGGCGCTTTTCTTGACCTGCTGCTCACAAACTGGGTAGAATTAGTGGGGGAAGCAAAAGTGGATGGGAATCTGGGAGGCAGTGACCATGAGTTGGTTGAGTTCAGGATCCTGACGCAGGGAAGAAAGGTAAGCAGCAGGATACGGACCCTGGACTTCAGGAAAGCAGACTTCGACTCCCTCAGGGAACGGATGGGTAGGATCCCCTGGGGGACTAACATGAAGGGGAAAGGAGTCCAGGAGAGCTGGATGTATTTCAAGGAATCCCTGTTGAGGTTACAGGGACAAACCATCCCGATGAGTCGAAAGAATAGTAAATATGGCAGGCGACCAGCTTGGCTTAATGGTGAAACCCTAGCAGATCTTAAACATAAAAAAGAAGCTTACAAGAAGTGGAAGGTTGGACATATGACCAGGGAAGAGTATAAAAATATTGCTCGGGCATGTAGGAATGATATCAGGAGGGCCAAATCGCACCTGGAGCTGCAGCTAGCCAGAGATGTCAAGAGTAACAAGAAGGGTTTCTTCAGGTATGTTGGCAACAAGAAGAAAGCCAAGGAAAGTGTGGGCCCCTTACTGAATGAGGGAGGCAACCTAGTGACAGAGGATGTGGAAAAAGCTAATGTACTCAATGCTTTTTTTGCCTCTGTTTTCACTAACAAGGTCAGCTCCCAGACTGCTGCGCTGGGCATCACAAAATGGGGAAGAGATGGCCAGCCCTCTGTGGAGATAGAGGTGGTTAGGGACTATTTAGAAAAGCTGGACGTGCACAAGTCCATGGGGCCGGACGAGTTGCATCCGAGAGTGGTGAAGGAATTGGCAGCTGTGATTGCAGAGCCATTGGCCATTATCTTTGAAAACTCATGGCGAACGGGGGAAGTCCCGGATGACTGGAAAAAGGCTAATGTAGTGCCAATCTTTAAAAAAGGGAAGAAGGAGGATCCTGGGAACTACAGGCCAGTCAGCCTCACCTCAGTCCCTGGAAAAATCATGGAGCAGGTCCTCAAAGAATCAATCCTGAAGCACTTGTATGAGAGGAAAGTGATCAGGAACAGCCAGCATGAATTCACCAAGGGAAGGTCATGCCTGACTAATCTAATCGCCTTTTATGATGAGATTACTGGTTCTGTGGATGAAGGGAAAGCAGTGGATGTATTGTTTCTTGACTTTAGCAAAGCTTTTGACACGGTCTCCCACAGTATTCTTGTCAGCAAGTTAAAGAAGTATGGGCTGGATGAATGCACTATAAGGTGGGTAGAAAGCTGGCTAGATTGTCGGGCTCAACAGGTAGTGATCAATGGCTCCATGTCTAGTTGGCAGCCGGTGTCAAGTGGAGTGCCCCAGGGGTCGGTCCTGGGGCCGGTTTTGTTCAATATCTTCATAAATGATCTGGAGGATGGTGTGGATTGCACTCTCAGCAAATTTGCGGATGATACTAAACTGGGAGGAGTGGTAGATACGCTGGAGGGGAGGGATAGGATACAGAAGGACCTAGACAAATTGGAGGATTGGGCCAAAAGAAATCTGATGAGGTTCAATAAGGATAAGTGCAGGGTCCTGCACTTAGGACGGAAGAATCCAATGCACCGCTACAGACTAGGGGCCGAATGGCTAGGCAGCAGTTCTGCGGAAAAGGACCTAGGGGTGACAGTGGATGAGAAGCTGGATATGAGTCAGCAATGTGCCCTTGTTGCCAAGAAGGCCAATGGCATTTTGGGATGTATAAGTAGGGGCATAGCCAGCAGATCGAGGGACGTGATCGTTCCCCTCTATTCGACATTGGTGAGGCCTCATCTGGAGTACTGTGTCCAGTTTTGGGCCCCACACTTCAAGAAGGATGTGGATAAATTGGAGAGAGTCCAGCGAAGGGCAACGAAAATGATTAGGGGACTGGAACACATGACTTATGAGGAGAGGCTGAGGGAGCTGGGATTGTTTAGCCTGCAGAAGAGAAGAATGAGGGGGGATTTGATAGCTGCTTTCAACTACCTGAAAGGGGGTTCCAAAGAGGATGGCTCTAGACTGTTCTCAATGGTAGCAGATGACAGAACGAGGAGTAATGGTCTCAAGTTGCAGTGGGGGAGGTTTAGATTGGATATTAGGAAAAACTTTTTCACTAAGAGGGTGGTGAAACACTGGAATGAGTTACCTAGGGAGGTGGTAGAATCTCCTTCCTTAGAGGTTTTTAAGGTCAGGCTTGACAAAGCCCTGGCTGGGATGATTTAACTGGGAATTGGTCCTGCTTTGAGCAGGGGGTTGGACTAGATGACCTTCTGGGGTCCCTTCCAACCCTGATATTCTATGATTCTATGATTCTATGATTCTAAGATGATCTTGGAGTCATTGTGGATAGTTCTCTGAAAACATCTGCTCAATGTGCAGCAGCTAAGAATGTTAGGAACCATTAGGAAAGGGATAGATAATAATAAATATCATAATACTACTATATAAATCAAAGGTATGCCCTCACCTTAGATGCTGAGTGAAGTTCTGCTTGTTCCATCTCAAAAAAGGTATATTAGAATTAGGGCTGTCAATTAATGACAGTTTACTCACATGATTAACTCAAAAAAATTAATTGTGATTAATCGCACTTATAACAATTGAAATTTATTAAATATTTTTGGATGTTTTTCTACATTTTCAATATTTATTTCAATTGCAACACAGAATACAAAGTGCACAGTGCTCATTTTATATTATTTTTGTTACAAATATATGACCTGTAAAAATGATAAACAAAAGAAATAGTATTTTTCAATTCACCTCATACAAGTACTGAAGTGCAATCTCTTTATCGTGGAAATGTAATGTACAAACGCAGATTTTTTTTTTGGTTACATAACTGCACTCAAAAACAAAACAGTATAAAACTGTAGATCCTACAAGTCCACTCAGTCCTACTTCTTATTCTGCCAATCGCTAAGACAAACAAGTTTGTTTACATTGACAGGCAATACTGCTGCCTGTTTCTTATTTAAAATGTCACCTGAAAGTGAGAGCAGGTGTTCACATGGCACTTTTGTAGCCGGCATTGCAAGGTATTAACATGCCAGATATGCTAAACATTCGTATGCCCCTTCCATGCTTCTGCCACCATTCCAGAAGACATGCTTCCATGCTGATGATGCTTGTTAAAAAAATGTGTAAATTAAATTTGTGACTGTACTCCTTGGGGGGAGACTTGTATGTCTCCTGCTCTGTTTTACCAGCATTCTGCATATATTTCTTGTTATAGCAGTCTCAGATGATGACCCACCACATGTACATTTTAAGAACACTTTCACAGCACATTGGACAAAACGCAAAGAAGGTACTGATGTGAGATTTCTAAAAATAACTACAGCACTCGACCCAAGGTTTAAGAATCTGAAGTGCTATCCAAAATCAGAGAGGGACAACGTGTGGAGCATCCTTTTAGAAGTCTTAAAAGAGCTCTGACGCAGAAACTACAGAACCCAAACCACCAAAAAAGAAAATGAACTTTCTGCTGGTGGCATCTGACTCAGAGGATGAAAATGAACATGTGTCAGTCCGCACTGCTTTGGATTGTTCTCAAGCAGAACCCAACATCAGCATGGAAGCATGTCCTCTGGAATGGTGGTTGAAGCATGAAAGGATATATGAATCCTGAGTGCATCTGGCACATAAATATCTTGCAACACCAGCTACAACAGTGCCATGTGAACGCCTGTTACCACTTTCAGATGACAGTGTAAACAAGAAGCAGGCTTGATTGGAATAACAGAGACTTGGTGGGATAACTCACATGACTGGAGTACTGTCATGGATGGTTATAAACTGTTCAGGAAGGACAGGCAGGGCAGAAAAGGTGGGGGAGTAGCACTGTATGTAAGGGAGCAGTATGACTGCTCAGAGCTCCGGTACGAAACTGTAGAAAAACCTGAGTGTCTCTGGATTAAGTTTAGAAGTGTGTGCAACAAGAGTGATGTAGTGGTGGGAGTCTGCTATAGACCACCGGACCAGGGGGATGAGGTAGATGAGGCTTTCTTCCGGCAGCACACGGAAGCTACTAGATCGCATGCCCTGATTCTCATGGGTGATTTTAATTTTCCTGATATCTGCTGGGAGAGCAATACAGCAGTGCATAGACAATCCAGGAAGTTTTTGGAAAGCGTAGGGGACAATTTCCTGGCGCAAGTGCTAGAGGAGCCAACTAAGGGGGGCGCTTTTCTTGACCTGCTGCTCACAAACTGGGTAGAATTAGTGGGGGAAGCAAAAGTGGATGGGAATCTGGGAGGCAGTGACCATGAGTTGGTTGAGTTCAGGATCCTGACGCAGGGAAGAAAGGTAAGCAGCAGGATACGGACCCTGGACTTCAGGAAAGCAGACTTCGACTCCCTCAGGGAACGGATGGGTAGGATCCCCTGGGGGACTAACATGAAGGGGAAAGGAGTCCAGGAGAGCTGGATGTATTTCAAGGAATCCCTGTTGAGGTTACAGGGACAAACCATCCCGATGAGTCGAAAGAATAGTAAATATGGCAGGCGACCAGCTTGGCTTAATGGTGAAACCCTAGCAGATCTTAAACATAAAAAAGAAGCTTACAAGAAGTGGAAGGTTGGACATATGACCAGGGAAGAGTATAAAAATATTGCTCGGGCATGTAGGAATGATATCAGGAGGGCCAAATCGCACCTGGAGCTGCAGCTAGCCAGAGATGTCAAGAGTAACAAGAAGGGTTTCTTCAGGTATGTTGGCAACAAGAAGAAAGCCAAGGAAAGTGTGGGCCCCTTACTGAATGAGGGAGGCAACCTAGTGACAGAGGATGTGGAAAAAGCTAATGTACTCAATGCTTTTTTTGCCTCTGTTTTCACTAACAAGGTCAGCTCCCAGACTGCTGCGCTGGGCATCACAAAATGGGGAAGAGATGGCCAGCCCTCTGTGGAGATAGAGGTGGTTAGGGACTATTTAGAAAAGCTGGACGTGCACAAGTCCATGGGGCCGGACGAGTTGCATCCGAGAGTGGTGAAGGAATTGGCAGCTGTGATTGCAGAGCCATTGGCCATTATCTTTGAAAACTCATGGCGAACGGGGGAAGTCCCGGATGACTGGAAAAAGGCTAATGTAGTGCCAATCTTTAAAAAAGGGAAGAAGGAGGATCCTGGGAACTACAGGCCAGTCAGCCTCACCTCAGTCCCTGGAAAAATCATGGAGCAGGTCCTCAAAGAATCAATCCTGAAGCACTTGTATGAGAGGAAAGTGATCAGGAACAGCCAGCATGAATTCACCAAGGGAAGGTCATGCCTGACTAATCTAATCGCCTTTTATGATGAGATTACTGGTTCTGTGGATGAAGGGAAAGCAGTGGATGTATTGTTTCTTGACTTTAGCAAAGCTTTTGACACGGTCTCCCACAGTATTCTTGTCAGCAAGTTAAAGAAGTATGGGCTGGATGAATGCACTATAAGGTGGGTAGAAAGCTGGCTAGATTGTCGGGCTCAACAGGTAGTGATCAATGGCTCCATGTCTAGTTGGCAGCCGGTGTCAAGTGGAGTGCCCCAGGGGTCGGTCCTGGGGCCGGTTTTGTTCAATATCTTCATAAATGATCTGGAGGATGGTGTAGATTGCACTCTCAGCAAATTTGCGGATGATACTAAACTGGGAGGAGTGGTAGATACGCTGGAGGGGAGGGATAGGATACAGAAGGACCTAGACAAATTGGAGGATTGGGCCAAAAGAAATCTGATGAGGTTCAATAAGGATAAGTGCAGGGTCCTGCACTTAGGACGGAAGAATCCAATGCACCGCTACAGACTAGGGGCCGAATGGCTAGGCAGCAGTTCTGCGGAAAAGGACCTAGGGGTGACAGTGGACGAGAAGCTGGATATGAGTCAGCAGTGTGCCCTTGTTGCCAAGAAGGCCAATGGCATTTTGGGATGTATAAGTAGGGGCATAGCAAGCAGATCGAGGGACGTGATCGTTCCCCTCTATTCGACATTGGTGAGGCCTCATCTGGAGTACTGTGTCCAGTTTTGGGCCCCACACTTCAAGAAGGATGTGGATAAATTGGAGAGAGTCCAGCGAAGGGCAACGAAAATGATTAGGGGACTGGAACACATGACTTATGAGGAGAGGCTGAGGGAGCTGGGATTGTTTAGCCTGCAGAAGAGAAGAATGAGGGGGGATTTGATAGCTGCTTTCAACTACCTGAAAGGGGGTTCCAAAGAGGATGGCTCTAGACTGTTCTCAATGGTAGCAGATGACAGAACGAGGAGTAATGGTCTCAAGTTGCAGTGGGGGAGGTTTAGATTGGATATTAGGAAAAACTTTTTCACTAAGAGGGTGGTGAAACACTGGAATGAGTTACCTAGGGAGGTGGTAGAATCTCCTTCCTTAGAGGTTTTTAAGGTCAGGCTTGACAAAGCCCTGGCTGGGATGATTTAACTGGGAATTGGTCCTGCTTTGAGCAGGGGGTTGGACTAGATGACCTTCTGGGGTCCCTTCCAACCCTGATATTCTATGATTCTATGATTCAGGCAGCATTATCTCCTAAAAATTGTAACCAACATTGTTTGTCTGAGTGATTAGCTGACCAAGAAGTAGGACTGAGTGGACTTGTAGGCTGTAAAGTTTTACAGTGTTTTATTTTTGAATGCAGTTTTTTGGTACAAAATTCTACATTTGTAAGTTCAACTTTCATGATAAAGAGATAGCACGATAGTACTTGTATGGGGTGAGCTGAAAAATACAATGTGTTTTTTACAGTGCAAATATTTGTAATAAAAATAAATATAAAGTGAGCACTGTACACTTTGTATTTTGTGTTGTAATTGAAATTAATATATTTTAAAATGTAGTAAACATCCAAAAATATTTAAAATAAATGGTATTCTATTGTTATTTAACAGCACGATTAATCGCCATTCATTTTTTTAATCACTTGACAGACCTAATTAGAATTGGAAAAAATACAGAGAAGGACAACAAAAGGGGGCATGGAACAGCTTCTGTATGAGGACAGATTAAAAAGACTGGGACTGGTCATCTTAGAAAAGAGACAACTAAGGGGGAATATGACAGAGGTGTAGAGAAAGTGAATAAGGAAGTTTCAGAGTAGCAGCCATGTTAGTCAGAGAACACTTCAATCTCTCTGGTCATAGAATCATAGAATATCAGGGTTGGAAGGGACCTCAGGAGGTCATCTAGTCCAATCCCCTGCTCAAAGCAGGACCAATCCCCAATTAAATCATCCCAGCCAGGGCTTTGTCAAGCCTGACCTTAAAAACTTCTAAGGAAGGAGATTCTACCACCTCCCTAGGTAACACATTCCAGTGTTTCACCACCCTCCTAGTGAAAACATTTTTCCTAATATCCAACCTAAACCTCCCCCACTGCAACTTGAGACCATTACTCCTTGTCCTGTCCTCTTCTACCACTGAGAATAGTCTAGAACCATCCTCTTTGGAACCCCCTTTCAGGTAGTTGAAAGCAGCTATCAAATCCCCCCTCATTCTTCTCTTCTGCAGACTAAACAATCCCAGTTCCCTCAGCCTCACCTCATAAGTCATGTGTTCCAGACCCCTAATCATTTTTGTTGCCCTTCGCTGGACTCTCTCCAATTTATCCACATCCTTCTTGTAGTGCAGGGCCCAAAACTGGACACAGTACTCCAGATGAGGCCTCACCAATGTCGAATAGAGGGGAACGATCACGTCCCTCGATCTGCTGGCTATGCCCCTACTTATACATTCCAAAATGCCATTGGCCTTCTTGGCAACAAGGGCACACTGTTGACTCATATCCAGCTTCTCGTCCACTGTCACCCCTAGGTCCTTTTCCGCAGAACTGCTGCCTAGCCATTCGGTCCCTAGTCTGTAGCCGTGCATTGGGTTCTTCCGTCCTAAGTGCAGGACCCTGCACTTATCCTTGTTGAACCTCATCAGATTTCTTTTGGCCCAATCCTCCAATTTGTCTAGGTCCCTCTGTATCCTATCCCTCCCCTCCAGCGTATCTACAACTCCTCCTAATTTAGTATCATCCGCAAATTTGCTGAGAGTGCAATCCAAACCATCCTCCAGATCATTTATGAAGATATTGAACAAAACCGGCCCCAGGACCGACCCCTGGGGCACTCCACTTGATACCGGCTGCAAACTAGACATGGAGCCATTGATCACTACCCGTTGAGCCCGACAATCTAGCCAACTTTCTACCCACCTTATAGTGCATTCATCCAGCCCATACTTCTTTAACTTGCTGACAAGAATACTGTGGGAGACCGTGTCAAAAGCTTTGCTAAAGTCAAGAAACAATACATCCACTGCTTTCCCTTCATCCACAGAACCAGTAATCTCATCATAGAAGGCGATTAGATTAGCCAGGCATGACCTTCCCTTGGTGAATCCATGCTGACTGTTCCTGATCACTTTCCTCTCGTTTAAGTGCTTCAGGATTGATTCCTTGAGGACCTGCTCCACGATTTTTCCAGGGACTGAGGTGAGGCTGACTGGCCTGTAGTTCCCAGGATCCTCCTTCTTCCCTTTTTTAAAGATTGGCATTACATTAGCCTTTTTCCAGTCATCCGGGACTTCCCCCGTTCGCCACGAGTTTTCAAAGATAATGGCCAATGGCTCTGCAATCACAGATGCGAATGCCTTTAGCACTCTTGGATGCAACGTGTCCGGCTCCATGGACTTGTGCACGTTCAGCTTTTCTAAATAGTCCCTAACCACCTCTTTCTCCACAGAGGGCTGGCCACCTACTCCCCATGCTGTGATGCCCAGCGCAGCAGTCTGGGAGCTGACCTTGTTAGTGAAGACAGAGGCACAAAAAGCATTGAGTACATTAGCTTTTTCCACATCCTCTGTCACTAGGTTGCCTCCCTATTACACTCGATTACAGACCTAAAAATTGCAATATTACAACAAAAAAACTTCAAAAACAGACTCTAATGAGAGACTGCTGAATTGGAATTAATTTGCAAACTGGACACCATTAAATTAGGCTTGAATAAAGACTGGGAGTGGATGTGTCATTACACAAAGTTAAACTATTTTCTCATGCTTATCCCCCCTCCCCCGCACTGTTCTTCACACATTCTTGTCAACTGCTGGAAATGGCCCATCTTGATTATCACTACAAAAGGTTTTTTTTTTCTCTCCTGCTGATAATAGCTCACCTTAACTGATCACTCTTGTTATAGTGTGCATGGTAAAACCCATTGTTTCATGTTCTCTGCGTATATAAAATCTTCCTACTGTATTTTCCACTGCATGGATCCGACGAAGTGGGCTGTAGCCCACAAAAGCTTATGCTTAAATAAATGTGCTAGTCGCTAAGGTGCCACAAGTAGTCCTGTTCTTTTTTTGAATAAGGAAGTGTTATTTACTCCTTCTCATAACACATGAAGCAGGGCTCGCCCAATTAAATTAATAGGCAGAAGGTTTAAAACAAAGGGAAGTACTTCTTCACACAATGCACAGTCAACCTGTGGAACTTGTTGCCAGGGGATTTTGTGAAAGTCAAAAATATAACTGGGTTCAAAAGAGAATTAGATAAGTTCCCGGAGGACAGGTCCATCAATGGTTATTAGCCAAAATGAAGTAGTTTTCCTCGTAACAGAAATTTAAGTTAGAGCTTATCAAAACAAATTCCATATGAAATAGAAATAATTAAAACCTATACTGGTTCTGTAGTCTCATAAATGTTATTTCTCTCACATATTCTCCCACCTCAACCTTTGGATTGAGGTTTCACTTCAGAGCTCCTTAGACTGTAAATTACATAAAATAAGCTTTTCAGGATTTGCCACCATTTTCTATATTAATTTGTAAAAAAGAAAAACAACGTAAGTTTCAGTTTTCCACTATTCAAGTTATCACATAGTTATTCTCTACATTTTAAGAAATAAGAAAAATTACTTAATCTTATCATTTGTTAGTGTTCTTTTAATCCCATTTAACACCCATTTCCATCTACTGAACTCTTCTGCAAAGTTGTGGTTTACACCAATTTAGTGGATTTCCCCTTCTCAGAATTCATTTATCTCTGGGTTTTCTGTCATAAGTGTTGGTAGAAGGGATCTCACATCTTGTGGGAAGGTTTGCATCATGAGGAAAAGCACCTGTCAGGGTTCCTTCCCCACTCTGATCTCTAGGGTACAGACGTGGGGACCTGCATGAAAGACCCCCTAAGCTTATTCTTACCAGCTCAGGTTAAAAACTTCCCCAAGGTACAAACTTTGCCTTGGCCTTGAACAGTATGCTGCCACCACCAAGCGTTTTAAACAAAGAACAGGGAAAGAGATCACTTGGAGACGTCTTCCCCCAAAATATCCCCCCAAGCCCTACACCCCCTTTCCTGGGGAAGGCTTGATGATAATCCTCACCAATTTGT
Source organism: Lepidochelys olivacea (assembly GCF_965140295.1). NCBI lineage: Eukaryota > Metazoa > Chordata > Testudines > Cheloniidae > Lepidochelys > Lepidochelys olivacea. The sequence goes on from NC_140417.1 coordinate 52,535,347, forward strand.
ACAGGTGAACACAGACCCATTCCCTTGGATCTTAAGAACAATGAAAAATCAATCAGGTTCTTAAAAGAAGAATTTTAATTAAAGAAAGGTAAAAGAATCACCTCTGTAAAATCAGGATGGAATAAACTTTACAGGGTATTCAGATTCAAACAACACAGGATCCCCCTCTGGGCAAAACCTTAAAGTTACAGAAAACAGGAATAAACCTCCCTCTTAACACAGGGAAAATTCACATAAAACAAAAGATAAACTAATCCACCTTGCCTGGCTTACCTATACTGGTTGCAATATTGGAGACTTGGATTAGGATGGGTTGGAGAAGATGGATTTCTGTCTGGCCTCTTTCAGTCCCAAGAGAGAAAAACCACGTAAAACAAAGAGCAGAAACAAAAGCCTCCCCCCAGCCCCAGGTTTTAAAGTATCTTGTTCCCTTATTGGTCCTTTGGGTCAGGTGTCATCCAGGTTAGCTGAGCTTCTTAACCCTTTACAGGTAACAGGATGTTGCCTCGGTCCAGGAGGGATTTTATAGCACTGTATACAGAAAGGTGGTTACTCTTCACTTTATTTATGACAGCACCTCTAGTCTATTTTCACACTTTGTAATCTTTCAAAGCAGAGGCGATGGAGAAGTGATTCAAATACATAAGACACAAAAGCAAAACTAAACCCTTGTTTACACTACGCAGTTTTGTTGGCAAAAGCTGCCTGTGCCGACAAAACAGGGAGGCGTACACCACAAAGCTACTTTTGGAGGCAAAACTCTGCTGTTTTGCCGACAAAATAAAACCACCTCAATTAGAGGTATAGAGCTTTCTGCAGCAAAGTTAAAGCAACAAAGCATTAGTGTAGACGCTGCCATTCATTATGTCTAGGGCCCTATCAAATTCATGGTCCATTTTGGTCAATTTCATGGTCATAAGATTTTTAAAATCGTAAATGTCATGATTTCAGTTATTGAAACCTGAAATTTCATGGTGTTGTAATTGTAGGCGTTCTGATCCAAAAAGGAGTTGAGGGGAGGTCGAAAGGATACTGTAGGGGCAGTTGCAGTACTGCTATCCTTACTTCTGCACTGCTTCTGGTGGCAGTGCTGCTCCCAGAGCTGGGCAGCTGGAGAGCAGTGGCTGCTGTCCACGATCTCAGCTCTGAAGGCAGAAAGCTGCCAGCAGCAGCGCAGAAGTAATGATGGTGATGGCATGGTGTGGTATTGCCACCCTTACTTCTGCCCTCTGCCTGTAGCAGTCACCACTCTCCAGCCACCCAGTTCTGAAGGCAGCAAAGCAGAAGGAGGAATGGCATGGTATGGTATTGCCACCCTTACTTCTGCGCTGCTGCTGGCAGGGTACTGCCTTCAGAGCTGGGCACCTGGCCAACCGCCGCCACTCTCCAGCTGCCCAGCTCTGAAAACAGCACAAAAGTAAGGGTGGCAATACAGCAACCCCCCGCCCCCAATATAATCCTGTGACCTTCCTGCAACTCCCTTTTGGGTCAGGACCCCCAGTTTGAGAAATGCTGGTCTCCACCCTGAAATCTGTATAGTATAGGGTAAAAGCACACAAAAGACCAGATTTCATGGGGGAGACCAGATTTCACAGGGGAGACGCGTTTTTCACAGCTGTGAATTTGGTAGGGCCCTAGTTATGTTGACATAACTGGTCTCCCTCAGTATCCCACAATGCTCATTGTGACCACTCTGCTCACTGTTTTGAACTCAGCTGCCCTCCAGGCACTCGCCCCTCCCCTTTCAAAGCTCAGGGAAGCTTTGACATTCCTGAGCCTGGAGAGCTCACAGAGATGCTGAGGATGCCGCTCCCAGTAACTGGGGAGGCTGTGGGAGAACTCAGGAGGGAATCAGAACCATTAATGTGGAATGTTGCTCTCCCTGGCAGACAGGCAGAGCAGGCTGCTGCTGTGAGGTGTGTGTAGAGAGACTGCTGTGCAGTCTCCCTCCCCCTGCCTCAGGATTGGTTGCTCAAGCTGCTATCTAAATTTAAAGAGACAGCATGCCGACACACTCTCCCCCAACACACACTCCGTCTCTCACATACATACTCTCCCCACACTTCCACAACACACACTCTGTCTCTCTTCCCACCACACACTCCCTGTTACACATTCCTCCCTCTGCCCCACCCCCCACTTCAGTTGAAAAGCAGCTGGCAAGAAGGATGCCCATGAAATGATGGGATTGAGAAACCTGCATCATGTGACACTGTACCTGCCCCATGAGGCACTGCAAACCCATCCCAAAGCACCCTGTGGCCAGTTGCACAGTAGGATAACTACCCACAGTGCACTGCTCTGTGTTGATGCAAGAGCTGCTAGTGTAGATGCGCTTCAGCAAAACAAGGAGCGTAGTGTGGACACTCAACAGTGCTTTAATTAAAGTGCTTTACTTAAAGTGGCATAACTTTTGACAACAAAACTCTGTAGTGTAGACATAGCCTAAGAAACCAACACATAGAATCAGGAGTCAAAATTCACATATCCTGCAGTCTGACACATTCATTCCCTCATTGGCTACCACCACTTGCATGGCATGGAAGTGTTTCTTATCCAGCAAGGCAGCCAGATTGGGATCCATGGGGAAGGAAGGTCTTCTGAAGGCATCAACTCTTTCTCACTTTGCCTCATGAAACATTGGATCCAAATGATAAAGGACAATTGTTCCGAATCTCACCATGGCATCCTTTGGGGCTGTAATCAGTGGCACTCAACTACACAGTAACATTGTAAACAGTTTTACCGGTGCCACACTAAACCACAGCTTCCTCCTCTGGGGTGAAAACAAACAACTAGGCGGCTGATATTTCTCCCTAGGTTCTTGTCAAGTTCTTGGCCTAGGACAGGATAAATTTACACTTCTCTACTAGAATTCCTTACCAAACCACCCACAATTTCAGCAGTGCTAGTGAAGAATGGATTCCCCAGCCATATACCTAATTTCTTTCTTTAGTGTGATGCCACATGTCAAAAATTAGGAACTAGGTACAGGCCTGGATCAGAATCTCTGTAAACTACCAGAGGTGTGATTTCTCTATCAAAATAGTTATTTTTCTGCTTCAACAAAGACGTCATTTTATCCACATTTGCAGCACATACAAAGAATGAGTTCAGCAAACACACCATTTCTATTTACATCTGCATAGTTAGGGATATCCTTTCCCAAATAACAAGATTAGTTAGGAGATTATCTTCATGGGTAACCTGCTGTGAGACCTGAATCATAACTGTTTTGGGAACCAAAGACAGGCATTTTGCCTAGTTTCACGTCACTTATTGTGTAATTCAGTCAGTCCCTGGAGGATCTGAGACAATATTGACCTAAACAATTGAACAACACTGTCAACATATGCAGTTACTTCAGTTAGTTGTACTATTGGAGTCTGCTGTTGTTCATCATTTCAGATTGGAGATTAAAAAATATGAATGAGTCCTGGGTAGCAGGTCCAATAGATTGGAGTATTCTCTTTACTGAACTGCACTTCACCTTTCTCCATGCCATCAAGGAAGGACTGGGAGAAAGAAAAACAAAATAAGAAATGGATATTTTAGAAATGACTAATTTTATTTGTCTCAAAATTCCCAATAAATCTGAGCTACAATCTCTCAAATACAACTACTACCTAGTTATGTGACCAAATGGCCTTCAGGAAAGAGGGGGAAAAACATCTCAGAGAGGTGTAAGACACTTCCAGTTTCATACAAAGTAAAATTCCAGAGCAGGTTACGTGATTCTTCCATTGTCTTCTCCTCTGATACCTCCTTCACTGAGCACTATCTCATTATTATTAAGTTGTGTAATTTGCAAAAGTATTAACATAATCATAAAGGGGGAAAAGCAGCCAACCTTCCCATCTGCAAACAATTCCAACCAAGCAGGAAAAAGTCCAGAAGTGGCCTCGCCAGTACATGGGGTAGTAGAGCGAGCGCGCCCAGAGCACTGGGCCTGGTGCAAGATCTGAGGCCTCAACCAAAGGCTGTGAACCAGAGGAAGCCTGGCCTTGGCAGCATAACATACTTGATATTTATGTAAATATATTCCAGCTAGTACAGATACAGGCCATTCAAATACAAGATAAGATGGTTTGACAAAATAACGAATGGGGATGTTTTGTACAAGATATCAGAAACAAGGGGAGGTAACAAAACAATGTAATGAAACTTGTAAGATGGTATGTAAGTTGTTTATCCCAGTTGTTTGTCTCAGTCTTTAAATGTTGGGGTGCGGAGATGAAGGAAGAAGGGGACATGCATCAGGGCCCTAATTGTGCCCTGGGTGATCACTACTTCCCACCACCCAACACAGAAGTAATGAGGTTGAGTAGTGCCGGTATAAGAGAAAATAAAACTACTAATTATTCCTCAAAAAAGGATTTTAATGACCTCCAGCTGTAAAGGCAACACAGACAAAATAAGAAAAGATAGATTAAAGACCAGCACTGAATAAGGATTAATATAACTGGCAAGTTATACTGAAGTCAAGTACAAGTACATGTAAAATTATTCATCAACTACCTACTACTATTCTTAACGCTATAGTATCGATACAAACTTGAGATCAATTCAGCTTGAGCAACATAATCTTACCCTGCATTTGTCCAAAAATACATTATCCTTCAGTTGGCTGTTTCCCGCACTGGCCATGTATAGTTAGTCGAGAAGCGCACATCCCTTCGGTTCAGGGGGTGTGCGTCTGGTTTCCTGATCAAAGAGGGGTCCCCTTATGATCAAAACACACACACTTAGTCCTGTGCCTTCGTTATCTTATCTGTCAGCCATGTTTTAAAACAGACCAATCAATCAGAGTGGGCCAAATTCTTAGTGTGGTTGCTTTAATATTATAAGCTATGCGCAGGTGCATAGCTTATCTCCATGTAGCCAATTATCTTAAATGTGGTCAATGTGTGTTGATAATCCATGCACGAGCACATAGATTATCTCAATTCATATGAGTCAGCCTAAAGTGTTATCTGGTTGCAGCGCATCCTGACCACAAGGTTTAGTTTAATTCTGCAAAGCTTGCTTTCTGAAGCTTCTGGAAGTTTGAGGCCTAACACTGACAATACCTTTGTACAATACTTTTGTTCATATTAATCACATCCCCCCGAGGCCTAAACTTCTGACTTAGGAAAAACAACATTTATTTGAGTATATCGCTTTATAACAGGGGCAAATAGCGAATGCAGGCAAATATTAAAGCCCCAGCAATAATTATGGTAAAACAGACTAACAATCCCAGAAGAATGTGTGGGCCCTACTGCTCCACAATATGTAACAATCTTTCAGGGATTCCAATCACCTGGTGAGCTGTTTCTTTAATATCTTGACTGATCGTGAAGACAAATCTTCCTATTCCTTCTAACCATGGGATTATTATCGCATCCTCAGATTGAGTAGAGGGAGGAATCACCAGGGTTAGCTCCTGGTAACGTTCCTGTGAGACATTAAAAATCGCGGAAATAACATTGCCTAGCTGAATTATTGCTAAGTCAATTTCAGAGAATTTTTGGACAATCTCCTCTAATTTGGACACCCATAGGGGTGTAGGCAGGTGCACCTGGAGCTTCACTGTGTCATGTGCACCATGAACCCATGTAGAATTGATGATAGTGCCTAATTGGAAATGATAATAAGACCAATTGACGCAAGCTATACTTTTAGTTGGCCGAAATACGATATGGAGCATATAGTTGATAACAATAAGAATGATGTTTCAGTGAATTTTTGAGGAATGCCTACACACCGGCTTCCTGTCATTGCTTCCTCAGAATATGTGTTATTGATTAAGGATTTTTTAAGATGGAGCCATCACTTGCACATCATACACTTTGCTTGAGCGGTACAATGTTTTCTAACACTCACAGGGCCACAAATGGCACCAAATAAAGGCGCTTTCCTATAACCTTCTTCCCAAGCAGAAGCATTTTTACAGCGGTCTGACTTACTAACAGCAATTGACAAAACAAGATCAGTAAGTGGCGATTTATTTGGTTTTGCTGCTGGACTACTGCTTGGAGACTGCGTCGATCTCAAACAGAACTTCTGTTGCATAGGGTGTAAGTTGTAACAGATGTAACATACTGGAGATTTTGTTCAAATGTCCAATTATTGCTTTGAGGTCCAATGGGATAATATATTTTTAATAGTTTGGTCCCCAACAGTTTCTCCAAAACACCCACATCCCATTTTACTTCCGTTTGACAAGCATACACAGGCCCTTCACTGTACGTGAAACATGAAGAGTTATAATACACACAACCAAAGAACCAGAGCGTATCATTAATAGGGAGTATACATCCAAAAGGTGGCTGAAGAAAATAAATATAGGTAATGATGGAGCGGTTTCCCAGCGAAGGTTTTTCAATAACAGTTAAGTTGACAGCCTTTACCGGGCACCAAGGATCGCTGGCATTGCAAACATTCCCATTGAATGTGCACTCAGGAAAGGATGAGTTCACGGGGGTGAAATAGGTACCATTTCCTAAGCACAAATCAGCTGCCTCTGATTTCAATACTGAAGACACCCAAATGAAGAAGAGCCACATTCCTGTAACAAGGAACACAATGCAGCTCACTGTACGGGTTCAGTGGCCAGAGGGGTTATCCAAGCTTGATTAGCATGGATATTACCGCTAGCAGTAGAAATTAGGTACATAAATGGATAGGATAGTATCTCTGTTATTTTTCCTCTAAGGGTTCATGAATCTGAGGCAATACAAGCCAGACCAACTGATCTTTTTGGTACAAAGGCTTCCAAGGGTCAGCCTCAAGGAGTGGCTTCCGTTGATAACTATATTGCCATTTTTCAGAATTTATTCCCCGGATAATTTATTTTTCCACCCTTTCCAATCACCCTGCTCATTTTTTAATCTAGGTTTAAGATCTCGGATTTTTTTTCCACCACCCCATTGCTTTGTGGGTGGTAAGGCAGGTGTAAAATGGGAGCTATCAACTGGCCTGAACACCAACACTCCCATTCTCAGCTATTCCAAGGAGGACCTCCGTCAGTAAAAATGATACCAGGAGGACCCCAGACTGTCATTAACTCCTCACAACACTTAATATTATTGGACGCCTGATAGAAACTTAATGGGAACACAGCGGACTTCCGGGATCCTAAATCTACAACAACCAAGCCCACGGGGTTTCTTTTTGATCCTGCAAGCAAGCACATTAGGTCCATCTGCCAATGGTAATTTACCTGCCACTTTTCTTTTCTGTAAGCGCCTCACATATAAACATTAAAATATTTTCGATGGCTGAGGCAAAACTTACAGTTACCAGTAACAGTTGCAATGATTTTGCGAATCTCTGAAAACCCTAAATCACATAAAATAAAGATCAGATTTATTGCAATGACCCTGGCACAGCTACAGACTAGGGACCGAATGGCTAGGCAGCAGTTCTGCGGAAAAGGACCTAGGGGTGACAGTGGACGAGAAGCTGGATATGAGTCAGCAGTGTGCCCTTGTTGCCAAGAAGGCCAATGGCATTTTGGGATGTATAAGTAAGGGCATAGAGAGCAGATTGAGAGACGTGATCGTTCCCCTCTATTCGACATTGGTGAGGCCTCATCTGGAGTACTGTGTCCAGTTTTGGGCCCCACACTACAAGAAGGATGTGGATAAATTGGAGAGAGTCCAGCGAAGGGCAACAAAAATGATTAGGGGTCTGGAACACATGACTTATGAAGAGAGGCTGAGGGAACTGGGATTGTTTAGTCTGCAGAAGAGAAGAATGAGGGGGGATTTGATAGCTGCTTTCAACTACCTGAGAGGTGGTTCCAGAGAGGATGGTTCTAGACTATTCTCAGTGGTAGAAGAGGACAGGACAAGGAGTAATGGTCTCAAGTTGCAGTGGGGGAGGTTTAGGTTGGATATTAGGAAAAACTTTTTCACTAGGAGGGTGGTGAAACACTGGAATGCGTTATCTAGGGAGGTGGTGGAATCTCCTTCCTTAGAAGTTTTTAAGGTCAGGCTTGACAAAGCCCTGGCTGGGATGATTTAATTGGGGATTGGTCCTGCTTTTGAGCAGGGGGTTGGACTAGATGACCTTCTGGGGTCCCTTCCAACCCTGATATTCTATGATTCTATGATTCTCATGAACAGCCTTTGCATAGCGAATGGCTTCACGAGATGGTTCCGGCCTTTTTGCTATATGTCAGAATTGGAGGGCCTCAACAATGACAGCATGAGCGGGAGGAGTCCAGGATTTATGACTAGCAATTTTTATGACAGCAGAAATTTTTCCAAGCTCCCAATGATTTTTTAAGAATTTTACTATAGAAACCCAATGTATATTATGGGCCCTTTCAGGATTGGTGAGATCAGAGCTTTGGACTCCTAATCTTCCCTTATAAAGGTAGGAACTGTCCACACCAATGTACCAATTTTCCTCTCCATGATTTAGTGGGACACGAGTTAAGGAGAAGGTCAGTGCCTCGACCTCGGCTAATTGAGCCGAAGGATTTGTCCGTAGTCTATAAGTCCCATTGGAGGCACATTTTAGGCAATTATACCCAACTGCCCCTTCATGCTGTGGTGCGCCATCAATCCATAACCACACTTTTTCCGTGTTATGTTCTAGAATACACCATTGTTTTTGTAAGAACCAGTGATTATTTTGAATCCATCTTACATGCAGTGGATGAAACTGGGTCTTTAGGGCCAATGCCATTTTTATAACTGCTTCAGGCATGTCCTGATGCATCCACCGAAACTCCGAACCAACCGAAAATGGATTATATGAAAACACAGACCAAATGAACAGGTTTCCTGCAATCCTCTGAAGAATGGGATACATCTGATTAAGAATAGTTAACGTTTTATCCGTGGAGGACTGATAAGAATGAAAAATGCCACTGGTAAAGGAAGAGTGATTCTCTTGTTTGAATTCCACCCACCAATGTTCATAACCAGTATTTACATACACATCCACCCTTTTAGAGGAATCGGGGTAGGTAAGAGAGGGTTCCTTAAGGAAGTGGGTTTTCCATTTTTGCCATATTGTCTGTATAAGTGGCCAATCAGGATTTTTTCCCCTACTCAGAAGGTAGGCCTGTTTGAAAAAGGCATTCCAGGAGGAAGACAAAAAACTAGTTTGGACCGCTAATCCAGCAGCCCTTTGGAAATCCTTTAAGGAATGGATAGAAGTGAGTTTGTTTATCGCTTCTATCACATCTGAATTCAAGGTAATATCTATGGCAACCCATATCCATCCCAAAAATGTTTGCCTAAGGGTGGGTTCTTTTCACTTTTCCTTTTTGATTTCCCAACCCTGGTTTGTAAGGTGTTGCATTAAGGCGTTTAAGATAATACTGCAACTCTCTTGGGTGGAATCAAAAATCAAAATATCATCCAAATACCTAACCCAATTATCATAATCGAAGGAGGCCATTGATTGTGCCATCATTTGAGTAGCCCATGAGGGGGAATTACAAAATCCCTGGGGGGTGACTCAGAATTTATACTTTTTCTTATTCCACATGAAAGCAGTCAACCCTCGAGGATCTAGAATTGGAATTTGAAAAAACATATCTTTAACGTCAATAACTGCTTTCCAGGGGTTGTTCTTTAATTTGGCAAGAAGGTTATATTGAATTTCAGTTGGATTAGCAATAATCCCTTTTTCTGTTTGGACAGCAGCATTAATTCATCAGTAATCTATTACCAATTGCCCTTTGCCCTTTTTTGCTACAATCCAAACAGGTGATGCATATGGTGAGATTCTCCTCAATCCATCCATTAGTTAATGCTTGGTTAACTAATTCGTTACCCAACGTGATTTGCTCACAAGACAATGGATACTGCTTTTGAGGTCCCACCTGCACATTTGGTTTCAACTGGACTATGAAAGGAGTCTGTCCTAGCAAAGGTAGTCAAAAAAGATTTAGCACGAGGAATTTTCCCAATATTATCATTTCCAAAAATATGAAAGGAGTTACATTCCATAGGAATTATAGAAGATTATAGAACTAACACATTCTATTGAAAAAACTGAGGCAAATCCCTTTTTAGTTCCCCTGATTCCTTTTAACCAAACTTCGGAAAGATCCCTTTTATCAACTGTTTTGACAAAGTAAACAGATTTTTCAGCATCCGTATCAAGTAACCAATTTTCCTGCTTTCCATTGGTAACTAATTTCAAAAGAGGGAGACTTTTGCTAAGATTTATTAAAATGACTTTGCTCATCTCCCTGCTCGAGCCGCCGTTTCCTTAATCATTTTTATTTTTACCCCGTGCAACAAATTCATGGTGTTCAGCCAATTTTACTAACTCAGGATCAGAGAGCCAGGCCTCTGGAAGTGTATTCTGATTTCGTAAAAAGGTGAAGGCTGCACGTGCAACCCCAGAGTGCTCCTGTTTAGGGTTCATAGAGGGATTTGATTTTAACAGTTTTGGGTTATCAATTACATTTCCTTGGTCCCACTGAATTTGTCGGGAGGACAGAGCTTCTAAGGTCAGTCCACCCAACCCTAAAACAACAGATTCCAACCAATATCGTCTGAAACATAGCTCGCTACACGTTGAAACAGTAGCTGGACTTACTACTCTGGCTTGTGTTTCTACCATGGTGTCATCTCACCATCTGGCGGTGCCATTATCATTATCTCTTACGCTGAGAATCGTATTAAAAAAATGTATGCATACAGTGACTCCCAGTTCTGGATGTCATCAGGGCCTGGCTTAGTTCTCCTTCCCTGGGTATTAGTTACAGCCATTGCCAATGCCATGATGGGAACCAGGGTTAATCTGCCAACTATTTTTGTTCTCCAGTCCCCTCCAGTTAGTCCCCCGGTTGACTGATAACTCAACACCAGGGGTCCATCCAGACCATTAAGAAAATCATCACTATGTTCCTTATATAATCGCATCACCCACTTCCAAATAGGTTCACCGTCTTTCCTAGACACCCTGGCTCACAAATGCCAGAGCTCAGCAGTGGTGTAGGATCTATATTCAGTGACCACAGTGGTCTGATCACCATCACTTTTGGATTTGATGGTAACTACAGCGTATAGAGGCACTGCTGGAACAGAAGGAACTGCCTCCTGCAAATTATAGGGAGGTGGTGGACTTTCTTCCTCCATTCTGACAGGAGGGGAGGAAGGGGCACAATGAGGCTGAAGCAGCAAGTGGATGGTTTTTTGCTGTTTAATTATAGTAGAACTTAAACACGCCAAGCATTCCAACACAGACTGACAAATTCTCTTCTTATTGATTTTATCTCTGTCCCAAAGCAATTCTTTTAAGACCAAAGGCTGGAGAAGCTGGTCCATGCATTGAAAATTTTCAGGGACAGTGGCTTTTACTTTGCAGACCTTCCCTAATCCTTCCAATAACATGTGGGAGGGACTATCAACAGGAATTTTACCTTGTTCGTTAAAATTAACAGAAGCGGTAGAACGAATTTCCCAGGAATTAAAGGTGACCACCGCTCGGTGAGCCAAGATTCCTGTATTATGCAAGCAATTAAACCCCCTATTGGAAGTTCGGCCCTCCACTGCTACAATCTCTGGAGGCATTTCTTTAAGTTCAAAATTATAATCAATCTGAATATTCATTTGTATATTTCCATAATTTTCATTATATTGGAAAGCGATTTGTTCCACTAAATGCCCAATCGGGGTGTTCACCATATTCATACCAGTCCTACCCATATACAGGCATTCCCTGGTAGGGCCTGCCTGGACCAACATTACATCTCCTTCCTGGGGTTTAGCCATCTTTACTGAAAAAACATTACTGTATCTCTTTGATGGAATTGGGCAATTTTTGTGTCATACAAAGCCCTGAGCTTGTGGGCAAATAGCTCCCTAACACGCAATAAGGGTACTGGATCAGGGGAACCTATGTACCTCTGAATTTGATCCCTTTCGGGTCCTGGGGGGTGGGGGGGGGTAGCTCCCAGCAATACCCTGTGATATAAATTAGTTTGGGACTATAGTCTCCTGCTCTTAATTGTTTGCTTGATAACATTATATCGTAATACTGGTAATGATCTACTGACATCTATACTGTGATTAAATTGTACAAAAAGTATTGTCAAGTAAAAGTATTGCCAATGTTAGGCCTCAAACTTCCGTATGTTTCAAAAAGCAAGGCTTGCAAAATTAAGCTTAAGCTCGGGGTCAGGACGCGCTGCAACCAGATAACATTTTATGCTAACTCCTATGTACGTACCAAACCCACATTAAAGACTCAATTGGCTACAAAAGATAAATAGGCCTAAATTATACAACTAACTAACAATTGGCTATATACAATTAGGGCAACCACACTAACAATGTGGCCCATCCTAATTGGTTGGTCTGTTTTAAAACACGGCCGTCAGACCAAATAAAAACTACGAAGGCACAGAAACAAGTGTGTTGCTGGTCATAAGAGAAACCTGACCCACACCCCCTGAACCGAAGGGACATGCACTTCTCAACTGTCTGTACCTGGCCAGTGCGGAAAATGGCTGACTAAAGGGTAAAGTATTTTTGGGACAAATGCAGGGTAAGATTATGGAGTAAAAAAGTCTGGTTGCTCAAGCTGATTTGATCTTAGTTGTATCAATACTGTAGTATAAAAACAATTGTAAGTGGTTGGTGGATAATAGCTTTGCATGTATTTGTGCTTGTCTTTCGAATAGCCCGAGCGGATGCATGTAAGGCTGTCGTCCACTAGCTCCTTGTACGTGTAGTTGTGCTTGTCTTCGGTATATCCTGCCACCAGGAATATATAATTGCTGAATAATAGCTTTACTTATGCTTGTCTTCAGGGCTTCTATTATAACCTGCCAGGACCAGCATATGTAGAGTCACTGTTCAGTAACTCCCAAATGGTCCACAATATTACATGTACTTGCGCTTATCTTCATAATAACCTGCCATTTATATTAATTCTTATTCAATGCTGGTCTTTGTTTTTGCTTTTCTTATTTTTCCTGTGTTATCTTTATAGTAGAAAATAATTAAAAACCTTTTCTGAGGAATAACTAGTAGTTCTTGTTTATCTTATACGGACGCTACTCAACCTCATTACATCTGTGTTGGGTGGCGGGAAGTAGCGATCACCCAGGGCCCAATTAGAGTCCTGACACTTGCCCCCTTCTTCCTTTATCTCTGAATATAGCAGCATAGTATCAATGGCAGGAGCTTGAGCTCCTGAAGTTAGTTCTACTAATGGAAGAACCGAATTGTCAAGTCGCCTATGAGGATATTCACGGGCCCGGGAATAAAAATACTGTTTAAGAAGACAACAAACCACTCCAACAGTAATCAAAAAACAAAGGCCAGCAAAAATCCAGGCGGAGATGACTCCTGGATCAGACCATAAATTCATTTAGCTAATTATCAAATACCACGAAGGGATATAAAACCTTACAATCGTGGACCTGCCACAAACCTTTATAATTTTCAAGCTTACTAAGGGTGCAAGGGAGAATTGATAATAACTGGGCAGAAGCTGGATATGAGTCAACAGTGTGCCCTTGTTGTCAAGAAGGCCAATGGAATATTGTGCTGTATTAGTAGGAGCATTGCCAGCAGATTGAAGGAAGTGATTATTCCCTTCTATTTGGCACTAATGAGGCTGCACCTGGAGTACTGCGTCCAGTTTTGGTCTCCCCACTACAGAAGGGATGTGGACAAATTGGAGAGAGTCCAGCAGAGGGCAACAAAAATGATCGGGGGGGGGGGGGTGCTGAGGCACATGACTTATGAGGAGAGGCTGAGGGAACTGGGGTTATTTAGTCTGCAGAAGAGAAAAGTGAGGGGGGATTTGATAGCAACCTTCAATTACCTGAAGCGAAGTTCCAAAGAAGATGGAGCTACGCTGTTCTCAGTAGTGGCAGATGACAGAACAAGAAGCAATGGTCTCAAGTTGCAGTGGGGAAGTTCTAGGTTGGATATTAGGAAACACTATTTCACTGGGAGGGTAGTGAAGCACTGGAATGGGTTACCTACGGAGGTGGTGGAATCTCCATCCTTAGAGGTTTTTAGCCCCAGCTTGACAAAGCCGTGGCTGGGATGATTTAGTTGGTGTTGTCCTGCTTTGAGCAGGGGATTGGACTAGATGACCTCCTTAGGTCTCTTCCAACTCTAACGTTCTATGATCACATTCTGTTTGGGATCCATTCAAATTTCCCTTCCAGGACTGTGACACATTCATCTGTAGCACTATTGAGTCTGATTTCAAAGCACAATTCTGAATCACAGAGTTGAGAATACGGCATTATGTGACACGTTAGTAGGTGGAGGATATTCTTCTCCACATTCTAAATATTGCATGGCTCAGACAGAAGCTGACATAACTCGAGTGTTGGGGAAGGAGAGAATCCCTCCAACTCACCCTTCACCTTCCAGTCTAACAGAAGCTGAAACAATATTCTTTTGCCTGTCCCTGCTCTTGGTTATATTTAAATATATTTTAAATGAGAAAAAATGAGTGTTGCTCCGCACAACCCAGGGGGTAACATGAGAACAACTAGGAATGAAACAATCTGTCCCCAAAGGGGGAACTCGGTGACTGTAACAATCACTTTGCAGTGTGAGGAATAGTATAAAAGTGATACTCCAGGTTTCTTTAAACTAAGAAAAATGGTGGAGGTCAGGTTACTTTGTGCAGAAACGTGTTTGAAAACTTCAACCACTGTATGTGGGCAAAAGCAGGTAACTCATCTGGGGGACCTGACAGACCATGGTGAAGCAAATGGTGCAAATAGCCTTAGAGTTCACTATGTGGGAATTAGCCAAAGTATTAAAGAAAACATATTTTGTCAGCCCTAGGCAAGTTTTTATGGTATTTATCACTCTTGTGGATCCTCAGATGCGCAACATGGTGTGAGCACACATAAAAGCTCTTCCCAAACCCTGAGCATTTATAGGGTTTCTCTCCTGTGTGGAATCTCTGAAGACAAATAAGCCCTGGTGAGTCAGTGAAGATTTTCCTACACTCCCAGCATGCATAGGGTCTGTTTCCTTTGATGTGTAATAAGGCCTGAGCGGTAAGTGAAGGTTTTTCCACACACCGAACATTTATAGGCTCTTTTTCCTGAGTGAATTCTCTCATGTCTGAGAAGGTGTGAGTTGTCATTGAAGTTTTTCCCACACTCTGAGCATTCATATGGTCTTTCTCCTGTGTGGATTCTATGATGTCTAATAAGTGCTGAACTCTGAGTGAAGCTTTTCCTGCACTCACAGCATTCGTAAGGTCTCTCTCCTATATGGACCCTCTCATGTCTAATAAGGGGGGACATATCATTGAAGCTTTTCCCACACTCAGAACAGGTATAGGGTCTCTCTCCTGTGTGGATTCTCTCATGCCTAATAAGCTTTGAGGGGCTACTGAAGCTTTTCCCACATTCAGTGCACGTGTTGTTTTTCTCTCCTGGGGAGATTCTTTGCTGGGCTCTGGTTTCCTTGAGGTGTTTGTGAGTTCCTGGACTATTTGTAGATTTACCCAGTTTCTCCTCTGGCTGGTTTCCCTGCTGCCTTTTTGGCCTGTGCTGACTCTTACAAACTTTTCCCTGCTCATGACTCCTGGACACAGTTCCTTTAGATCTTTGTGATAATGCTTTGTGCAGTTCCACTTGCTTAGCATCTGCCTGTTGAGAATTCTGCTCCTGATTCTCATTCACCATCCAGTCACCTGCTGGGGGAGAGAGAAACGTCAGAAACAGGGATAGAAAAGGGGACAGGAAACCAAACTAAGTGCTGTGAAGGCAGAAAAATATCAGGAACTACATTCCCCTACACTTCTCCCCCTAGGGGAGAGAGAAGGATACCAGAACTGCTATCCAAATACTCAGGAGAAAGGGAGGTCAGGAAAGGAGCCACTGCCAGACATCAGTCAGGATGGGGAGGAAACCACTGCCAGATCCCAGCTATTCCCTTCAGACACAGGCAGATTCTGAATTGCTTTATTGATTCCTCCCCTGTGCAGGCACCTCTCAGAATTCCTCTTTCCTCTGAGCACTGTATATCGGCCATAGCTCTTCCCCTTCATTCCAGCTTGGCGATCGACCAGCTTTGGAATGGGAAATACTGCTCTAGGGAAAGACAACAAGGGAAATTCATGGGACTTTTTTTTTCCTCTCCCTCCCTCCTTCCCAGATTGGAATTTTTTCCCCTAAATCTCCCTTGCTGCATAGTAAACTGTCCTATTGTTCTACCTTCAGTGGGCACAGAGAACAATTGACCACCATCCTCTTTGTAACAGCCCTTAACATCTTTGAAGACTGTTATCAGATCCTCTCTGTCTTCTTTTCTCAAAACTAAACATGTCCAGTTCTTTCAATCTTTCCTCACAATTCATGTTTGAAGATAATGAGGTAGCTTTATGGACATTTCTTCTCTAGCACCATTCTGAATGCATATGAGTGGGGGTGAGGAGGATCCTCCTAGAGCATGCTGAAGGGTGATTAGAGAGGTAGGAAGGGAACCAGGTGACAACAAGGGAAGACAAGGTTTCAAAAAGAGGAGCCTGGTCAGTGGTGTCAAATGCAGATGACAGGTCAAGGAGGATGAGGCTAGAGTGCTGGTTCTGAGCTTCGCCTAGGGAGAGCTGTGACCTTAAAAACATCACAGTGCCATCTGGCACACTGTTGGTGTGATATTTACCCAATGGGGGTCATGTAATGTATCCCTGAAAGAAAGACAGTTACCTTTTTCTGTAACTGGTGTTCTTCAAGATGTGTTGCTCATGTCCATTCAACTTAGGTGTGTGTGCTCACCACATGCACCGGTGCTGGAAGTTTTTTCCTCAGTGGTATCCATAGGGGACTGGCTCCGGCGCTGCTGGCTTCCCCCATCCTCAGTTCCTTCTTGCCCTCCTTCTCCACTGTTGGAGTTTCCAGCAGGTTGTGGAATGGACATGAGCAACACATCTCGAAGAACACCAGTTACAGAAAGGTATCCGTCTTCTTTGAGTGCTTGCTCACGACCATTCAACTTAGGTGACTCCCAGCAGTACCCTTCAGAGGTGGGTAGGAGTTCACAGATGTGTAGATTGCAACACAGCTCTGCCAAACCCAGTGTCATCCCTGACCTGCTGAGTGATAGCGTAGTGGGCCGTGAACATGTGCCTGGAGGACCACGTCATGGCTCCACAGATGTCCTAGATCGGGAAGTGTGCCAGGAAGGCTGCTGAAGATGCCTGCTCTCTGACGATCGGCAGTGGAGGGACTCCCGCTAACTCGTAGCAGGTCCGAATGCAAGAGGTGATCCAGTTAGAAATCCTCTGCGTGAACACCAGGAGGCCCTTCATCCAATCAGCTGCAGAGATTAAAAGCTGAGTCAATTTATGGAAAGGCTTTGTCCGATCTAGGTAGAAATCCAGGGCCCTTCTTACGTCCAGAGCATGAAGGCACCGCTCTTCACTAGTCTCATGGAGCTTAGGGCAGAAAACTGGAAGGAAGATATCCTGGCCCATGTGGAAAGTAGACACCACCTTGGGAAGGAAGGCCAGGTGGGGCTGGAGCTGAACCTTGTCCTCATCGAAGACCGTGTATGGCGGTTGAGGTCAGGGCTCGGAGACTTGCCTCACCGATGTCACTGCCACCAGGAAAGCTACCTTCCATGGCAGGTGAGACAGGAAGCACGAAGCCAAAGGCTCAAAGGGCAGACCTGTGAGCGAGGACAGAACCAAGTTGAGATCCCACTGAGGGGCCGGGGACCAAACTTGAGGAAAAAGTCTCTCGGGGCCTCTAAGGAACCTGACTGTCACGTCATGGAAGTACACCATCTGCCACTGGATTGGTGGATAAAAGGTGGAAAAGGCCGCCACGTACACCTTGATAGAGGAGTGCACCAGTCTCTGGTTTCTCAAATGAAGCAGGTAGTCTAAGATCAACTGCACCGAAGAATGCAAAGGGGAGATGCCCCGTTCAGCCGCCCAGCGGGAGAACCTGGTCCACTTTGCCAGGTAGGTCTGCCTAGTCGAAGGCTTTCTACTCTTGAGGAGGACCTTCTGGGGCCGGGGACGGATTGCTGGGAAACTTGATAACGTCCCAAACCGGTGCTGGCAAGGCCACACTGGGGCAAGCATGATAACCTGAGCCTTGTCTCTCTTGATTTTTGCTAGGACTTTGATGAGTGGAATTGGAGGGAATGCGTACATCAGGCTTCCTGCCCATGCCAGGAGGAAGGCATCGGAGAGGAAGCCCTTGCCCAGACCCTGTCTGGAGCAAAACTTGTGAAACCTCCTGTTCTGCCTGGTGGCAAACGAATACACTTGGGGAGTTCCCCACCTCTGGAAGATCGTGCCAGCTACCTCCGGGTGGAGCAACCACTTGTGGTGAGAGGAGAAGTCCCTGCTTAGGTGATCTGCTAGCGTGTTCCTGGCCCCCAGAAGGTGACACGCTTCTAGATGGATTCCGTGGTCAATGCAGAAGTCCCAGAGATGGAGTGCCTCTTGGCAGAGGGCCAAGGATCGCACACCGCCTTGCCTGTTGATGTAGAACATCAAGGCTGTGTCGTCCGTCAAGACTAATCACTCTGCCCGACAAGTGAGGTAGGAAGACCACGCACCGCTCTGAGCTTTTTGACATTGATGTGTAGCGTCGACTCCTCTGGGGACCACATACTTTGGGTCTGGAGGGTGCAGAGGTGCACCCCCCCATCCGAGGCATCTGAAATCAACTCAGCTAATGAGGAGTGCTGACAAAGGGAACTTCTTCTAGGACTTACCTGGGATCAGTCCACCATCACAGTGAGGTAAGTATCGTCGCAGGGATGGTAACGACCTTTTCCAGGTGGTCCCTGGACTAGGAGAAGACCATCACCAGCCACTGCTGCAGGGGTCACATCCGGAGCTTGGCGTGGCACACCACATATGTGCATGCTGCCACGTGACCTAGGAGGTGCAGGCAAACCCTGGCTGTAGTCAGGGGAAATGCAGAGACTTCCATGATGAGGTCCAGCAATGCCCTGAATCTCTCCAATGGCAGGAACACTATGGCAGAGGATGAGTTGAGGACTGCTCCGATGAACTTTATCCTCTGTACCAGAACTAATGGTAAATGACAAAAAAAAAAATCTACAACAGGCCGAGGCGATGACAAGTGGCTAATAGCATCGTGACATGCCTTTGGACCTGGAGCTGCCTTGGACCAGCCAGTCATCGATGGAAGGGTAGAGCTGGACACCCCAACATCTGAGGTAAGCTGCCACTACCGACATGCACTTGGGTAAATACCTCCCAAATGGGAGTACCACGAACTGATAGCGGTTGGGACCTACCATAAACCAGAGGAAGTGTCTGTGTCCCTCGAAAATGGCGATGTGGAAGTATGCACTTTTCAGATCGAGGGCAGCATACCAGTCTCCTGGATCCAGGGAGGGGATGACGGATGCCAGGGAGACCATATGGAACCTCAGCTTCATTAGGAAGCGGTTCAAGTCTCGCAGGTCCAGGATATGCCGCAGACTGCCCTTGGCCTTTGGGATTAAAAAGTAATGTGACTAGAACCCCTTGTACTTGTACTCCGGAGGAACGACCTCCACTGCACCTAGCTGCAGTAACCCCTCGTGAGAAGGGTACCTGAAGAGGGACGGGGAGGTGGGGTGGGAAGGAGGGGTAGAAAACAACTGAAGAGTGTAACCCCACACCACCGTATTGAGGACCCATTGGTCTGATGTTATAGATGCCCATGCAGGGAGCAAAGGAGAAAGCCGGTTGGTTAAAATAGGGGAGGGAGGATTCTGGGAACAGTCCCGTATGTTGCCTTTGGGCATACTCTCAAAACGAGCGCTTGCCCGCCTGCTTATTGTGGGTCAAGATTGATTGAGAAGCCTGTGAAGGCTGTTGGCTAGTACGCCACTGGTAGCCTCTGGATTTCTTATGGGGAGGCTCCTGGCAAGGGTGGCTCCCCTGGCCCAGAGGCTGCTGTGGCTTGAACTGCTTGTGGGCAGGGCTGGGAACATACAGGCCCAGCATTTTAAGTGTTGTACGGGAGTCCTTTAGGCCATGGAGCTTATTGTCCATCTGTTCTGCAAACAGGGCTTGCCCATCAAAGGGAAGGTCCTGCATTGACTGCTGAGCCTCCATGGACAAACCAGAAAGGAGCAGCCAAGATGCCTGGTGCATGGCGATGGCTGTGGTTTGGACAGCAGTGTCCGCCACATCCAATGCCACCTGGAGTGTCGCCCTGGCCACAATTATGCCCTCCTCCATAATTGCTCTGAACTCCTTCCTAGAAGCCTCAGGAAGAGAGCCCTCGAACTTGGCCATGGCTTGCCACATGTTAAAGTCACAGCATCTCAGGAGGGCTTGATGGTTGGCCACCCTCAACTGGAGACTATAGAACAAATAAACCTTACACCCAAACAAGTCTAGTCTATTGGGAGTCTTTGTTCTTAGGGGTAGACCCGGGTTCACCCTGTGGCTCCCTGTGGTTAGCTGCTTCTAATCACTAGGGAGTTAGGAGTAGGGTGGGTGTACAGGTACTTGTGGCCTTTGGATGGCACAAAGTACTTGTGCTCCACCCCATTGGAGATGGGTGGCAGGGAGGAGAAAGTTTACCACAGGGCATCAGTGATTTTAGAGACCTCTTCATGAAGGGGCAAAGTCACCCTGCCCAGTGCTGTGGAGCAGAGCACATCAAAGAGAGTCTGAAGGCTCCTCTACCTGAAGATCCAGGTTGGCAGTGACCCTCTTCAGTAGTTCCTGGTGCGCTTTAACGTCATCTAGAGGAACTGGGGGAGGGGGCTCCGTTATAGCCTTGTCTGGCAATAAAAAGGAAGATGCTGGTGCTGTAGGGTTCTCCATAACCATTGGTGGCCCAGCGGCTTACTCCCTCTTGGACCTACGGGGTCCTTGCGTGCGAGTCTTTGTGCACAGGTGGAAGACAGGACAGCTGGTCTCTCTGAGGTTCCAGACACTGACCGGGTGGCCTTGAAGGGCTGGGTGAACTCCCAAAGGTTCCATGGGTACCACGGCGCCGGCCACTGTGCCTGAGGCCATGGGGCCGATTTCAGTGCCAACAGCGTAGCTTGTCCTGGAGCTTGTCCTGCCGTCAGGGAACCTCGCTCTGAACCAGGGCTGGATCCTGAGCGGTTGCTCCCAGGACAGAGTGGAACGGTGGCTCTGTCCTGACTGGTGCCAGTCATTCCTCCTAGAGTTTGATTTGGAGCAGGGTCTTAGGGACTGGTGGTGCTTGATGCATCTGCACCAGCTTGGAGCCAGTGATCTATGTCTTGCACTTGACTAATCTTACCAGGATGAGGAGTGGGACCTGGAGTCACAATGGGCCTGGTGCCGGGAAGTGCCCGCACACAGTGATGACCTTCTAGGGAATCAATGATGGTCCGAGGAATGGTAATGTCGATCTCTCAACGGGTCCCTGGAGCGGAACCGTGGCCTCGGAGATACCGGGTGCTGGGACCAGTACTCCTGCCGGGGTGGGGGTGGGGGGAGGAAAGGAGAGAAGAGATAGCCAGCGAGCTGCCTCTTGCGCCTCTCTGCTCATGCACAAGGTCTGGGGACCAAATGTGGCTGCACCGCGTCTGCCTTTTGCGGTCAGAGGTGTGGCGGCTACGGGAGGGCGAGCACTGGCGGGACATCCCCCACAAGAGGGAATGGTGCGGCTGAGGTGGGGACTGAAGCAGTCTGAACGCGAGTTTACCCTGTGACTGGGGAACAGCAGGATCCAGTGTGGGCAGCACCAGGAGGGACGTGATCTCCTTTGCTGCCTACAGGGCTTCTTGCATGGACGGTACCTGGACCTGACGGAAGCCTCTGTCGCTATCCAGGGTAGCTGGCAGGGAGCAAGCTGGACTCCACCGCTCCACCAGAGCTTGTGCCTGAGATCCCGATGGGGGCGAAGAGTTGCCAGGCATGGGATCTTGCTCACACCCAGTCTTATCCTTCCCCTTGTGGGAGGTTGGAGACCTACCTAGCACTGTCTTCTTGGGCTTCTTGGTCAGAGCCACAGATGGGGACCGGTGCCAACCAGTGGACGGTCCCTGTGGGGACCTGCATACTGAGATCATGGTGCTCGGTGCCCAGCACCAGAGCAACGCTCCGACTCGGCTGAGGGCTGACTCCATAAGGAGCACTCTTAAATGAATACTGCGCTCCTTCTTAGTCCTTGGCTTGAAGGCCTTGCACATTTTGCACTTTTCACTAATGTGCCCTTTGCCCAAGCAACTCAGACAACTGCTGTGTGGATCACTAATGGGCATGGGCCTCTTGCAGCAATCACAGGGCTTAAAGCCTGGGGCATGCCCCGTCCCGAGGCAAAGTCCCGTTCGGGACCTACGAAGTCCCTAACTATAGCTAAGGGATTTACAAACACTAACAGAAAACTATATACACTAGAATACACGAATTAACTAGTTTGTATGAACAAGCAGCAACAGCAGTAGCTAAAGCAGCAACAGTTCCAGCACTGTCACTGGCAGCAAGAAGGAACTGAGGGTGGGGGGAGCTAGCGGTGCCATATATACTGCGGCATGTGCGCGCCACTCCAGGGGGTGCCAGCGCTGGTCCCCTATGGATACTGCTGAGGGGAAAACTTCTGGCACCAGTGCATGTGGGGAGGACACGCACCTAAGCTGAATGGACATGAGCAAGCACTCAAACTCAGAACTCACTGATCATTAATACAATTGTGTGGGCGCATGTATGGGTTGTAGTAGGAAGAGAGCCTGAGACATAAGCCCTTGTATCAGAGGCCTGGTATAAGGCAGGACCTGCTCACAGAATCTGGCAAGAACAGGGCTGATATTGCAGAAATACACATTCCTAAGAAGTGCTAAGCACAGAGTACTCATGAAAACCCATCCTGATATCAAGTGGCACCAGAACATCCCAATATCGAGGATGGTACAAAAACATTCCCCAAGGATAACAGGAACACACTGACCCCTCCTGAAAGATAAGGTCAGGATGACAGTACGTAATAGAGATGTTTTGATCAAAGCAACATGTATAAGGTAATACAGGGATCTCAAACTCAAATCACCATGAGGGCCACATGAGGACTCGTACATTGGCCCGAGGGCCGCATCACTGAAACCTTTTCATACAATGATACAAAAGTATAGTCAAAAATGAAGAGTAATATAGTATGCTATTAAAAGTTAATGTATTAACTTTTTAAAAACTGTAATGCTAAAAGTCAGTGCCAATTTTGACAATCATTTCATTTTTGGCCACTTAGTTGGCAGCGTTTTGCATCAACCAGAGCATCAATATTCAGTTTGATATCCTAAGATGAAACCAATCTCAGTGTTGCTTTCAAATGTTCATCAGTGAGCCTTGACCTTAATCTTCATGGAAGAGGAAACAAAACTGTTCATATATATATGTACTTCCAAACATTGCCATTACCCTTGCGGAAGCAGAGAATAACATGGAAAATCTTTCTTGTGAAAGAAACTGGTAGAATTCTGGAATTCCAACATCTGTACACTTCTGCTTCAAAATGCTTTATCACACTGAAGCTCCAGTAACTCCATCTGTATTTCCTCTGCAACATTGACAATTTTCCACACCATTTGCTGTGGACAAAAGTTGAAATCTTTAAACCACACATCAAACTGTTTGTGTAAGTTAGAAAGGATATCTGTATATTCTTTCAAGGATTTGGATTCAACTTTTCCTAAGGAATTCAGAGTTGAGAAATGGATCAAACTGCCAGCAGTCAGCTGTTTCCCGCATAAAGTAAGCTTGACTTTGAATGTCGTAACACTGTCGTACATCTGTGTTATAACCTGTTTTCTACCCTGAAGCTTCAAGTTCAGTGCATTCAGGTGATCAGTTACATCTGTTAGAAAAGCAAGGTTGCAGATAAAAGTGGAATCAGCAGGCTGAGGAACCTCCTTGTTTTTCATTTTCATGAAGGAATCAATCTCTTCTCTAAGTCCAAAAAAACACTTCAAAACATTTCCACGACTCAGCCCATCTAACTTGAGTGTGATACAGAAGTTCCCCATATTCACTGTCCCTACTTGCTAGAAAACTGTGATTCAGCCCTTGTGCACGTATAAAATTAATGGTTTTAACAACTACATCCATAACTCCATTTGTTGACTTTTACTACACAGGGCTTTTTGGTGCAAAATGCAATGTATACTGGTGAAGCCAATTGTTGGTATATTGAGGCTGTTCAGATTGGTCTTCAATAATCCAACCACATCAATGTTTTCAGAGCACATTGATGGCGCACCGTCCAAAGCCAAAGATACAAGTTTGTTCCATGGCAACTCAGCTTTTTCAATGCACTCTTCCAGACTTTAAATATGTCCCGTCCCACTGTGGTACCCTTCAGTGGCATTAAGTCTAGCAATTCTTCAGTTATATTCAAATTACAATCCACACCTCCTATGAACACTGCACACAGTGTAGTATCTGATACATCTGTACTCTTATCAAGAGCAACTGAAAATGCTTCGAAGACTTTTGCCATTTGAATCAATTGTTTTTGCACATTACCGGCCAAATCCATTATCCTGAAGGCAACTGTATTGGCAGACATGCTTATGCCTTCAAAAACTTTCTTCCTATCAGGACATAAAATTTCGCTGGCCCTCAAAAGACATTCTTTTATGAATGGGCCTTCTGTAAAAAGTCATAATGAATTAGCTATCATTTCGCTTATCACAAAATTTGCTCTTACTGAATCTTTGCTAGACTTGTTAATCTCTGAAAAGAAATTTCTTTGCTTGGCAAATGCTGCTTTAAGCTGCTGAACTTTTTCCTCTCCGATTTTTCAGGTGAATGCATCATGTTTTCATGGTGCATTGTGTTGTAGGGATTTCCCTACACCCCCCCCCCTTTGGGGGTGTTTACCCACCGTGAATTTCCCCAACACCCCCCCCCCCCGCAGTTTTATGAACTAGTTACATGCAGTGTTGCCACTTTAGTGCTTGCTTGGAAATCTGAATTGAAATTGAAACATTAATACACAATTTAAAAGCATATTGTGACGGGGCAAGGCCAGATGGCTATAGAAAAGTAGTGGGAGATAGATATATTAGCTCCAGGCTAAACAAATCCCTGGTACCAGGTTAGGTGAAATGGAAGCTGCTCCAGGTCAATTAAGACACCTGGGGCCAATTAAGAACTTTCCAGAAGGCAGGGAGAATGCTAGGTTGATTGGGACACCTGAAGCCAATCAGGGGCTGGCTGAAATTAGTTAAAAGCCTCCCAGTGAGTCAGATGGGTGTGCACGTCAGGAGCTGTGGAAGGAAGTTGTGCTGTTGGAGAGGCTGAGTAGTACACACCATATCAGGCACAAGGAAGGAGGCCCTGAGGTAAGCGTGAAGTGGAGCTTGAGGAAGTGAGGGCTGCTGTGGGGAAAGTAGCCCAGGGAATTGTACATGTCATGTTTCTAAAAGGTCAGCTACCATAGCTGATACTATTAGGGTCCCTGGGCTGGAGCCCGGAGTAGAGGCTAGGCCTGGGCTCCCCCCCCCCCAACCTTTGCCCCCTGATTAATCACTGAGACTGGGAGACAACAGAGTCTGTGCAAGGAAGGATAACTTCTCCTCACCTCCCTTGCTGGCTTATGATAATGGCTCAGTAGACTGTGACCCTTGTCTCTAGAGAAAGAAGGGTTATGTGGGGGGTCACAGTGAGCTTCTGAGGCTAGCGAAATCTGCCAGGAAACACGGGACCCACAGAGGCAAGGACAGAGCTTTGTCACAATATACAGTGTATGGTAAAATAAGTGTATCTGAAAAAGTACAATAGATTTGAAAAGTATAAACATAGACTAGCTTCCTTATGCAGCTGGTGTTTTTATGACCATATCAGTGCATTCATTTTGGTGATATTGGCCAACCTAATAATTTCAAATTATGATTTGTAAGCAAAGTCTAAATGCACTGTCCCTGACAGCTAGTGATGAGCTAGGGGGAAAGGCTTCAGGACCAGACTGTATTTACATTCACACCTAATCTACCTAGGTATCCAGCAAATAGAGCTGTGTTGCCCAAGTGATAGATTTTGGCTGGGGTTAGGTTACAAATCACTTGAATGCAGGGGGTAAAGAAATGTTGTTATTCTTATTGTATGAGTAAAGGGCAGGAGAACTGTACTTAGCCTCTCCTGATTGAGGGCATCCAGAGAGAGTGGGGACAGGTGTTTTACTTGATGGTCTGCCTGAGTCACAAGTACTATTTGACCTGCCCCTCTCCACTGTTTAAAGACAGAGCTGATTAGGCTCCATAGATAGTCTTTGTTCTGTTAAGTGACCATTACAGCTGAATGACAGGTTTCAGAGTAGCAGCCGTGTTAGTCTGTATCCGCAAAAAGGAAAGGAGGACTTGTGGTATAAGCTTTTGTGAGCTACAGCTCACTTCATCGGATGCATCCTTTGTAGTGAGCTGTAGCTCATGAAAGCTTATGCTCAAATAAATTTGTTAGTCTCTAAGGTGCCACAAGTCCTCCTTTTCTTCTTACTACAGCTGAAATCACTGATAATCAGGTTTAAGTGCTTAGACCCGCTGTGGGACAGTGTTTCTGTGGAAGAGACGGCCCAGTCTGCACTAGCAGCGAGGTTCCCGCACTGAGAGCTCAGCTGAAATCACTGAGAGCTGGGTGGAACCTCAAGAGACCAACTCGCAGAGGTCACAGTGGCAGTTGGCAGCAGAAGGTGATGGCACATGGCCATTGGTAACAAAAGCGATGAAGTGAATGGTGGCACAACGAACAACAGTGGACAGAGTGAACAGTGAGCAGCTGGAGGAAGGAGCAAGGTGCCTTCTTGCCCCCACCTGGGCAGTGCACTCATGTGAAAGCACCTCTGAACTTTGAGTCTCCATTGACCAAAGAGAACACCGGTGAGTGTTCATGAGGCTGTTAAGAATGCTAATACTTTCTATTTAGGCAAGAGATACCACACATTACAAACTGGAGGCCAATGTTAAGTGCATTGTCACTTGTTCATCCTGAAGTTGAACACTGGTTCCGAACAAGACCAGCAAATGCTCACTATCTTTCCGCAAGAAACTCAACTGACTGGCTAGACGCATGTGGTGCAACAGTGAAAGACTCAACAGTTGAAAAAGTGAAGATCTCTCTCACCATATTCAAAAAATGTGCATATATGGCTGATGAATGTACCAATGCAAATGGTCATCAAGTATTACGTCATTGTGTACATTATCTTGATGTCAGTGGTAGGCCAGTACATGCATTTCTAGACTGGTTGCATCTGTGACAATCCACATCTTAGAAGAGTTACATGCTTGTCAATTTGGACCACAAACAAATGGCTGCTTGTACATTTGATGGAGCTGCAAACTTCTCTGGAAGACATGGTGGAGCATAAGCTTTGCTCAGAGAAGTGTAACCCTAGTCTCTCCTATACACACTGCAGAGGCCATCGTCTAGAATCATAGAATATCAGGGTTGGAACGGACCTCAGGAGATCATCTAGCCCAACCCCCTGCTCAAAAGCAGGACCCATCCCCAATTAAATCATCCCAGCCAGGGCTTTGTCAAGCCTGACCTTAAAAACTTCTAAGGAAGGAGATTCCACCACCTCCCTAGGCAACACATTCCAGTGTTTCACCACCCTCCTAGTGACAAAGTTTTTCCTAATATCCAACCTAAACCTCCCCCACTGCAACTTGAGACCATTACTCCTTGTCCTGTCCTCTTCCACCACTGAGAATAGTCTAGAACCATCCTCTCTGGAACTACCTCTCAGGTAGTTGAAAGCAGCTATCAAATCCCCCCTCATTCTTCTCTTCTGCAGGCTAAACAATCCCAGTTCCCTCAGCCTCTCCTCATAAGTCATGTGTTCCAGAACCCTAATCATTTCTGTTGCCCTTTGCTGGACTCTCTCCAATTTATCCACATCCTACTGGTAGTGTGGGGCCCAAAACTGGACACAGTACTCCAGATGAGGCCTCACCAATGTCGAATAGAGGGGAACGATCATGTCCCTCGAGCTGCTCGCTATGCCCCTACTTATACAGCCCAAAATGCCATTGGCCTTCTTGGCAACAAGGGCACACTGCTGACTCAGATCCAGCTTCTCATCCACTGTCACCCCTAGGTCCTTTTCCGCAGAACTGCTGCCTAGCCATTCGGTCCCTAGTCTGTAGCCATGCATTGGGTTCTTCCGTCCTAGGTGCAGGACCCTGCACTTATCCTTATTGAACCTCATCAGATTTCTTTTGGCCCAATCCTCCAATTTGTCTAGGTCCTTCTGTATCCTATCCCTCCCCTCCAGCGTATCTACCACTCCTCCCAGTTTAGTATCATCCGCAAATTTGCTGAGAGTGCAATCCACACCATCCTCCAGATCATTTATGAAGATATTGAACAAAACCGGCCCCAGGACCGACCCCTGGGGCACTCCACTTGACACCGGCTGCCAACTAGACATGGAGCCATTGATCACTACCCGTTGAGCCCGACAATCTAGCCAACTTTCAACCCACCTCATAGTGCATTCATCCAGCCCATACTTCTTTAACTTGATGGCAAGAATACTGTGGGAGACAGTGTCAAAAGCTTTGCTAAAGTCAAGAAACAATACATCCACTGCTTTCTCTTCATCCACAGAACCAGTAATCTCATCATAGAATGCGATTAGATTAGTCAGGCATGACCTTCCCTTGGTGAATCCATGCTGACCGTTCCTGATCACTTTCCTCTCATGCAAGTGCTTCAGGATTGATTCTTTGAGGACCTGCTCCATGATTTTTCCGGGGACTGAAGTGAGGCTCACTGGCCTGTAGTTCCCAGGATCCTCCTTCTTCCCTTTTCTAAAGATTGGTACTACATTAGCCTTTTTCCAGTCATCCGGGACTTCCCCCGTTCGCCACGAGTTTTCAAAGATAATGGCCAATGGCTCTGCAATCACAGCCACCAGTTCCTTTAGCACTCTCGGATGCAACTCGTCCGGCCCCATGGACTTGTGCACGTCCAGCTTTTCTAAATAGTCCCTAACCACTTCTTTCTCCACAGAGGGCTGGCCATCTATTCCCAATGTTGTGATGCCCAGCGCAGTAGTCTGGGAGCTGACCTTGTTCGTGAAGACAGAGGCAAAAAAAGCATTGAGTACATTAGCTTTTTCCACATCCTCTGTCACTAGGTTGCCTCCCTCATTCAGTAAGGGGCCCACACTTTCCTTGGCTTTCTTCTTGTTGCCAACATACCTGAAGAAACCCTTCTTGTTACTCTTAACATCTCTCGCTAGCTGCAGCTCCAGGTGCAATTTGGCCCTCCTAATTTCATTTCTACATGCCCGAGCAATATTTTTATACTCTTCCCTGGTCATATGTCCAAACTTCCACTTCTTGTAAGCTTCTTTTTTATGCTTAAGATCCGCTAGGATTTCACCGTTAAGCCAAGCTGGTCGCCTGCCATATTTACTATTCTTTCGACTCATCGGGATGGTTTGTCCCTGTAACCTCAACAGGGATTCCTTGAAATACATCCAGCTCTCCTGGACTCCTTTCCCCTTCATGTTAGTCCCCCAGGGGATCCTACCCATCCGTTCCTTGAGGGAGTCGAAGTCTGCTTTTCTGAAGTCCAGGGTCCGTATCCTGCTGCTTACCTTTCTTCCCTGTGTCAGGATCCTGAACTCAACCAACTCATGGTCACTGCCTCCCAGATTCCCATCCACTTTTGCTTCCCCTACTAATTCTTCCCGGTTTGTGAGCAGCAGGTCAAGAAAAGCTCCCAAGAAAAGCTTTCATGTTCTCTCCACAGGTATCGTTGCGGAGAGTGGACCAGATGATATGTCTGGGGCGAGAAAGCAGAAGGAGACTCCGCTGGTTGGAAGGCATGAGATGCTATGTCCTGAGGTTGGGGGTTCCACGACCACCACTCCCAAGAGGAGAAGGCGGGTGGTGGTGGTTGGGGACTCTCTCCTTCGGGGGACTGAGTCATCTATCTGCCGCCCTGACTGGGAAAACCGAGAAGTCTGCTGCTTGCCAGGGGCTAAGATTCGCGATGTGACGGAGAGACTGCCGAGACTCATCAAGCCCTCGGATCGCTACCCCTTCCTGCTTCTCCACGTGGGCACCAATGATACTGCCAAGAATGACCTTGAGCGGATCACTGCGGACTATGTGGCTCTAGGAAGAAGGATAAAGGAGTTGGAGGCGCAAGTGGTGTTCTCGTCCATCCTCCCCGTAGAAGGAAAAGGCCTAGGTAGGGACCGTCGAATCGTGGAAGTCAATGAATGGCTACGCAGGTGGTGTCGGAGAGAAGGCTTTGGATTCTTTGACCATGGGATGGTGTTCCATGAAGGAGGAGTGCTGGGCAGAGACGGGCTCCATCTCACGAAGAGAGGGAAGAGCATCTTTGCCAGCAGGCTGGCTAACCTAGTGAGGAGGGCTTTAAACTAGGTTCACCGGGGGAAGGAGACCAAAGCCCTGAGGTAAGTGGGAAAGCGGGATACCGGGAGGAAGCACAGGCAGGAATGTCTGTGAGGGGAGGGCTCCTGCCTCATACTGGGAATGAGGGGCAATCAACAGGTTATCTCAAGTGCTTATATACAAATGCACAAATCCTTGGAAACAAGCAGGGAGAACTGGAGGTCCTGGTGATGTCAAGGAACTATGACGTGATCGGAATAACAGAGACTTGGTGGGATAACTCACATGACTGGAGTACTGTCATGGATGGTTATAAACTGTTCAGGAAGGACAGGCAGGGCAGAAAAGGTGGGGGAGTAGCACTGTATGTAAGGGAGCAGTATGACTGCTCAGAGCTCCGGTACGAAACTGCAGAAAAACCTGAGTATCTCTGGATTAAGTTTAGAAGTGTGTGCAACAAGAGTGATGTAGTGGTGGGAGTCTGCTATAGACCACCGGACCAGGGGGATGAGGCTTTCTTCCGGCAGCTCATGGAAGCTACTAGATCGCATGCCCTGATCTACTCCCTCAGGGAATGGATGGCCAGGATCCCCTGGGGGACTAACTTGAAGGGGAAAGGAGTCCAGGAGAGCTGGCTGTATTTCAAGGAATCCCTGTTGAGGTTACAGGGACAAACCATCCCGATGAGTCGAAAGAATAGTAAATATGGCAGGCGACCAGCTTCGCTTAATGGTGAAATCCTAGCGGATCTTAAACATAAAAAAGAAGCTTACAAGAAGTGGAAGGTTGGACTTATGACCAGGGAAGAGTATAAAAATATTGCTCGGGCATGTAGGAATGATATCAGGATGGCTCTAGACTGTTCTCAATGGTAGCAGATGACAGAACGAGGAGTAATGGTCTCAAGTTGCAGTGCGGGAGGTTTAGATTGGATATTAGGAAAAACTTTTTCACTAAGAGGGTGGTGAAACACTGGAATGCGTTACCTAGGGAGGTGGTAGAATCTCCTTCCTTAGAGGTTTTTAAGGTCAGGCTTGACAAAGCCCTGGCTGGGATGATTTAAGTGGGAATTGGTCCTGCTTCGAGCAGGGGGTTGGACTAGATGACCTTCTGGGGTCCCTTCCAACCCTGATATTCTATGATTCTATGATTCCCCCCCTAGTTGGCTCCTCTAGCACTTGCACCAGGAAATTGTCCCCTACGCAGGCCACGTGTTTGAGACCCCTGAGGTAATAAGTGATAACTAGCCACGTCAGGGGGCAGTAACCACAGTAACTATGTCAGAGGAGCAGTACTTGCTTGTATCGTGGTATAAAGATGTATCTCAGAGGGAGTATCTTTGTCTGGCCTAGGGAGGAACGGAAAGTCCCGCCGTTCACTGAGCCGGTCCATTGTTATGGGCATTCATGGATTAGTGGCCCAGTAGAGTCTGCGGCATACTACTACAGTGCTTCGTTGACAAGAAACCTGGCCTGATGCCTTCGTCCCTTAACAGATCTTGTGGTCATTGGGTGGTTCCCTCGAGGTCTGCAGTGCCAGCTGTCTGTGCAAGGCTGGGGTGGCACACAGAGGGAACACACACACGGCCAAACATCTATCAACATCTAACCACATGGGTGACATGCAAAATTACAAACGTGATGGAATTATGTTCTCAATTGTGTGCCAGGCAGAACTTAAAGTACCGACCCAAGACAAAGGAATGTGGTTCCACCTGCTTGCATGCGTCTCCAAGGTAACTTGAGAGACACTAGAAATCCATTTACAGAAAAGGTAAACAAAGCCACCAGGCTACTAAGGGGAGGAGATAACCACTCAATATCACCGGAGGGAGGAACCAGCATGAAATCTTTGCCAGACCACATCATATCTCTTCCCTGCAGGAGAAAAGGGGGTATGCAGGCATACATTTTAGAAGAATACAAAAAGCTTTACTGAATTATAAAGAGATGGTCAGAGAACCCCTGAGTGATCCTTTTAGTTAGAGACATCGAAACCAAGCACTTTGAACTCTGTAAAGGATCAAAGCCACAGGAGTTGGTCAGCCCTTGCTGGAGAAGAGACTTGCTGAGAGACTCCTTTTTGACCAAATGACTCTAGTTTGTTAGATCAGGTTTTAGTCTTAAGAGGGTATATTTACGTTTGTTTCCCTGTCACCCTATCTTTATTATACTTGATATCACTTAAATCTATGCCTTTTTGATTAACAAACTTGCTTTACTTTTAATATAAACTAACACAGCGCTGTGATTGAAATAAAAGTGGTATATATATTAGGCAGGTATATATATTTAAGCACATGAAAAGATGGGAGTTGCCTTACCCAAGTGTGTGTGTGTGTGTGTGTGTGTGTGTGTGGAGGGGGGGGTGTCAGTGTTAACGGGGCCAATTCAATCAAGGTGGAAGTGGCCTATTCCCAACAGCTGACAAGAAGGGGTGAATATCAACAGAGGGAAATTACTTTTTGTAGCGACGCAGCCTCTCCCAGTCTTTATTCAGGCCTAATTTGATGGTGTCAAGTTTCCAAATTAATTCCAGTTCTGCAGTTTCCCGTTGAAGTCTGTTTTTGAAGTTTTTTTTGTTGAAGAATGGCCACTTTTAAATCTGTTATAGAATGTCCAGGGAGATTGAAGTGCTCTCCTACTGGTTTTTGAATGTTACAATTTTTGATGTTTGATTTGTATCCATTTATTCTTTTGCATAGAAACTGTCTGGTTTGGCCAATGTACATGGAAGAGGGGCATTGCTGGCACATGAGGGCATATACCACATTGGTAGATGTGCAGGTGAACTAGCCCCTGAGGGTGTGGCTGATGTGGTTAGGTCCTACGATGGTGTCCCTTGAATAGATATGCAGACAGAGTTGGCAACGGGGTTTGTTGCAAAGATTGGCTCCTGGGTTAGTATTTTTGTTGTGTGGTGTGTAGTTGCTGGTGAGTATTTGCTTCAGGATGGGGGCTGCCTGTAAGCGAGGACTGGCCTGTCTCCCAAGGTCTGTGAGACTGAGGGATCGTCCTTCAGGATAGGTTGTAGATCCTTGACGATGCGCTGGAGTCTGCGCTAGTTGGGGGCTGTAGGTGATTGCTAGTGGCATTCTGTTACTTTCTTTGTTGGGCCTGCCCTGTAGTAGGTGACTTCTGGGTACCCTTCTGGCTCTGTCAATCTGTTTCTTTACTTCCCCAGATGGGTATTGTAGTTTTAAGAACACTTGACAGAGATCCTGTAGGTGTTTGTCTCTGTCTGATGGATTGTAGAAAATGCGGTTGTATCTTAGGGCTTGGCTGTAGACAATGGATCATGTGATGTGGTCTGGATGAAAACTGGAGGCATGTAGGCAAGTATAGCAGTCAGTAGGTTTCGGTATAGGGTGGTGTTTATGTGACCATCGCTTATTTGCACTGTAGTGTCCAGGAAGTGGATCTCTTGGACTTCAATCTCCCTGGACACTCAACAACAGACTTAAAAGTCAAGGAATAACATGGCTACCCCTCTGAAACCTGTCTACAGGGGGACAGTGAAGGAGATGTTCAGGACTGGGGGTGGTGGTGTTGGGGTCACATTGCAAGGAGTAACCCAGGCTGGTGGAAGCCAGAGTGAGCTGTTGCACTGTAAGTATCCTGCTTGTACCAGGGCTCTGAGGCAAAGCAACACAGCAGACACCTAGGGTTACAGGGCAGGCAGTGACAACTCATCCCTGATGTGGGTGGAACTCCAAAGCACCACAATCGGTCATTGGAGACTGCACCAAAAGCAATCTCAGTGGACTGCCCCAAAACTTTCAATGAAACCTTCCCGTCGTCCCTCTCCCACCAGACTCTCCCCACTCACTAGAGCAACCATTCCCCAACCGCTTCCCCCTACAACTACCGCAGTGTTCCCCCAGTCCCCCATAACCTGGCTTGCCTACCCAATCCTGCCCAACCAACAGCAACACAGTTCCACTCCCTGTTAGGATATAGATATTCAGGCCTGTCTGTAAAGGCCTATACTCTAAGAATTTAGGTGTATTCTTATCACTTGGCTAGTGATAGAGGTATAAAAGAAAGAATCAAAACCACTGTCTGCCAGTGTAAGGGCCTTCTCTTATTGTGACAGTTTGTGGCCCTGTGCTTAGGCTCAGGCCTTTGGCTAAGCAGCAGAGGCAGCCATAAGCTGGGAAGCCAAGGGTCACATCCTCACATTCCAAACTAGTCACATTGAAATAAGGTGCTATTGGGCTGTTAGGCACTATCAGGACAGGATTGTATTCCTATCACCTCCAGAGAAAGGGAAGTGCCTAGAAAATGTAAAAGGAAACTTAGTTTGATAGCATCCTGTCTGGCAAGAACTCACTTATCAATAGCTGGGATGTGAAATCCTCACTTCTGTATTGTTTTGTCATTATAGTTCCCACTTTGCTGTTGTTTGTCTGTATAATCTCTGTCTGGTTCTGTGATTGTTCCTGTCTGCTGTATAATTAATTTTGCTGGGTGTAAACTAATTGAGGTGGTGGGATATAATTGGTTACATAATCATGTTACAATATGTTAGGATTGGTTAGTTAAATTTCAGGAAAATGATTGGTTAAGGTATAGCTAAGCAGAACTCAAGTTTTACTATATAATCTGTAGTCAATGAGGAAGTGACGGGGGTGTGGGTGGGGGTGGGCATGTGGGTGTGTGAGATGGGAACAGGGAATGGGGGTAAGAAAATTGGAATCATGTTTTGCTAAAGGGGGAAATGGGAACAGGGAATGGGAGTAAGGAAGTTGGGATCATGTTTGGCTAAGGGTAGGAATGGGAACAGGGACACAGGTGTAAGGCTCTGTGGTGTCAGAGCTGGGAAGGAGGATACTAAGGAAGGAAACTGGAATCATGCTTGCTGGAAGTTCACCCCAATAAACATCGAATTGTTTGCACCTTTGGACTTCGGGTATTGTTGCTCTCTGTTCATGCGAGAAGGACCAGGGAAGTAAGTGGGTGAAGGAATAAGCCCCCTAACACTCCCTTTTCCTCATTCCGAGTCTCTCATTCCCCCAGCCCATTCCATGGCCACTCCCCAGAAGCTCCAGTCCCAATCTCCCCTCTTCCTCACCCAACCCTCCTTAATTCTCCCTTACCTTCCTTCCACTACTCTCTCCCTCCCTGCACCAGCTCCCTATCATCGCCTCTCCCACTGCTCTCTGCCTGATCTCCTCCCAAGGATTCCTAAACAGGAACTTTGCATTGTCTCTTTCAACAGATGGGCCCATCTGACTGTCACAAGCTCAACACACTTGGGAAGTAATTATAGTAACGTGCCAGCTCTGCTATAGTTAAGGTTCAACATTTCTTTCTGTTTAGAGATCTACTATTCTAATTGCTCTAAACTCCACACGCCTACTCCGATTGCCTAGAATTATGTTCCTTATCATGAGGGAGAAGGGCAGAGTTAGTTATCCTCCAGCAAGGCCTACCTCAATTACAAACAGTGAACCAAAGGCTGGGAAACCAGAGCAGGTCTAGCCTTGGCAAAGTAACACACTAGGTATTGGCTGACCAAGTAAGCACATTCCTGACTGGAGAGGATGGTACAAGAACACCCAGAGTTCCCAAGTAACCACATAAACACATTCTTGAGAGATGGTGCAAGAACACACCAACCCCTTGTAAGATAAGGATGGGATGACAGGATAATGGATGGGGATGTTTTGTTCCAACTAGCAGATACCAGGTGTAGCGCTGATAACTAACCACGTCAGGAGTGTGATACGCAACTTGTTTCTATCAATGTATAAAAGTAGAAGTCATAGGAGGGGCACCTTTGGCCAGCCTAGGGGGCAATGTCCTGGTCCACTGACTGAGCTAGTACCATTGTTACAGGCTTACATAGGTTAGTGTTCCTGTAGCTCCTTCACCACTGAATCAAGCCTGTGGTCTTCTGAACAACATCGAGGTCTGCTGAATGAACATGCAGCACTGTCTGCTATTGCAGCTAACATTGGCGCTCCAAGAACAGTACTTGTGCTCCAGCAGCAACCACAAACAAATGTGGGGTTATCTGATCAAGAGGTTCCCGAGATACTCCCCCACCCCCAAAAGCAGCTTTTTACAAACTCACCATGCTCTTATAACATTTCCTTGCACCAACCTGGGGCTAAAACTGTGGTTCTCATTGTCCTCCAACTGATCTCAGGCACTTGGTCTTTATCTCAGCTAGCACTGCCTCTTTGGGCAAGCAGTACTGAAAAAGTTTAATAACTAGAGTTTGGAATTTCAGATAAGCAAGAGCCAAACTGTAGAGTTAAAGAGACTGAAATGCACATGGACACCAAGACTAAAGCTCTTTAAGAGCCAGAGTGTTTCCAACAATCAGCTATCACAGTAATTGTTTGGCTAGAGGCAGTATGCTGTTGCCACTGAAAATAAGCTACACCCATGCATTTGAGTATGAGCCCTACCAGAGACATCTTGCAGACAACATGTATTGTGCATCTTTCTTGGGTTCTGCCCTGATACGAACATTTCTGGGTTAAGAACAATATTTCAAAGTGCGCTAAAATCCACATGCCAAATTTGGCCTGGTCTGCATGTAAAAGATTTGCCAGCATGGTTCTGTTGGTTATGGGAGTGAAAAATCACATCCCCAGCCAACATAGCTATGGCAAAAAAAAAAGCTCTGTGTAGACACAGTTATAGTGGCAAAAAAGTCCATTAAAATAAATCAAGAAAATTAAAAACCCATAAACTACACGAATGCAGAGTTAAGGTTGTCCAGTGCTGTCTCATGCCCTCCCAGAACGTGGATGATGGCTAAACTTAAACCTCTGAAAACCAGGAAACGAAGAGTTAAAGTACGTCACCCCTGTAACACAACTTTAACTCTGCCCCTACCCCTAAGCCTAGAGCTTCAAGAGCCACTGAGAATAGTTCAGGAAGGGTGGTACAAATCTTAATAAACTACAAAGGGAAGTAGAGGACCCTCTGTCTCGAAGTCTTCAGGCCAAGACTGGCTGCCTTTCAGGAAGATCATTTAGTCAGACACAAGGTATTCAGCTCAATACCAT
Organism: Lepidochelys olivacea; assembly: GCF_965140295.1. NCBI lineage: Eukaryota > Metazoa > Chordata > Testudines > Cheloniidae > Lepidochelys > Lepidochelys olivacea. Next base: position 52,572,646 of record NC_140417.1, read on the forward strand.
AGTAACTGGATGAAATTCTATGGTCTGTGTTACACAGGAGGTCAGACTATATAACCTAATAAGGACCCTCTGTCCTTAAAGTCCATTAATCTACAATAGATACGAGAAAGGACTGAGAGAACGTCATTGTTTGTGTTGTGCTCCAGAGAGTTGAACACCAGCATTTATCTGTATGTACTCCAGCTGTGTGCACTGTGTCAGCTGTAGCTGTAATTAAATGAGGGATTAGCTGGAGCCCTTGGCAGAGCTGTGACTGTGATATGAAGAGAGGTGCATGTGAATCTTGACAGACAAGTTTGCTGAATATTGTAGGTTGTGTCAGTAAAGGCACACAAACTGTGTTCTTGCCATGGGGATTGTCAGCAGTCTGGTACCATACATGTTAACTGTCACCCAGGCTTAGTGAGGAATAAGTGAAGACAATGACTCAGAAGGAATCCTGAGTGCAAGGGCAAAGTGGTGGTAACTTTTTGCTAGTCTGAGATGCTTTGTGTGCAGTAGGCTCAGTGTTTAACTGTAGCCTGGGGTAGGTAGCTTCTGTCTGCTACAATGGAAATAAACCCAAGTTTTCCCTTAGCAAAGAGAAGATGTTAGACTTTGTGCTATCCTGTCATGTGCTCTGTTCCCAAAGTGTTCTGTAGTGGGGAGGGCAGAGCATTAGCATGTGTGTCACTGGCATGTCGGGCTGTTGCTGAAACAGGGCGGAGTTGAGGTTGCATTGTGGGGACGATGTGAACCTTAACTCTTCTTTTCCCCTTCTAATATCTGAGGGGACAGGAATCCTTACCCAGTGAGGTCACGTTCTCATAGTTCTCCTGCATGACGTCTCTGTGGAGGGCTCTCTGAGCAGGGTCCAGCAGAGACCACTCCTCCTTGGTGAAATACACAGCAACCTCCTCGAATGTCACCGACCCCTGAAAGAGCAAGAGCCCCCCACTCAGTACCTGCTGCCCCAGAGGCAGTCCTACTAGTTATGGGGGAGCAGGGCCAGGAAAATGGAAGCTCTGGGTGGTACAGACACCACAGTCCCCACCCCCAACCTGCTCAGAGAAGCCAGAAGGCATCAGAGTGAGGAGAGAAAGAGAGAGCCCCTCATCCCTCCCAGCACACAGAGGGGGTAGGATCTTCACATTCATCACATACCTACTAGCCATAGCATCAGGAGATGGATCCTGCTGGAGGCTCTAAGGACAGCCCTATGGTAAGAATCCCAACATCCTCCCCATTGGCAGCAGCTGGATATGGGGGATGGGGCATCTCCCCTTAGCCTCACTGGTGGGTGCTGACTTCATCTCTTTTAACAGCCTATGGCTGGTAGGTTCATGCTCCAGCACTGGAAATCTGGTAAGTTTTCCCAGCCCTGTCCAGGGGGTTGTTTCCTGTTTCACAAAAGAGGTAATTTCCACCCCTGGCCCCCATGGGTCTGTTTCTAGAATATAGGCCCAGGGTAAACTAGTCCCAGCAGGTTTGTCACACCTTATCCCCATTCCTTTCTATACCCGGGGAATTTCCTGGCCCCTGCAACCTCTACATCAAACCCCCAAGAATTTCCCACCTCCTAAATATTTACTGTCTCTCTTCCTCCAGTATCTCCCTGACAATCCCTACCTGGACTGGCTCGACAGCAGCCATTTCTTTTCCCTGTTCCATGGGAGGATGAGACGATCTGGAGGAAAACATAGATGTTACTCTGCAGCCTGTCAGGCAAAGAAGGGCAACTAGGGAGATCCAGAACCAGCTTTAGTTAATTTCACATCAAGTTCTCCTCCATCCCCCAGGCTCTCTCCTTGTAGACAGATGTTCTAGACTCTGCCATGCACAAGTGGCTTTTGACAGTCTCATGTGACATTCTTAGAAGAAAATGAGGGAAATGTGAAATTACTATAAGGTGGGTGCATAACTAGTTGAAAGACCGTACTCGAGTTATTATCAATGGTTTGCTGCCAAATTAGAAGTTCATATCTAGTGGGGTCCCCCACAGGCATCTGTCCTGGGTGTGGAACTATTCAGTATTTTCATTGAAGACTTAGATAAGGGAGTGGTGAGTCTTATTATAAAATTTGTGGATGACACCAAGCTGGGAGGGGTTGCAAGCAATTCAGAGGATGGGATTAGAATTCAAAATGACCTTTACAAATTATTGAATTTTTTTAAAATTAACAACACGAATTTCAGTAAAGACTCACGCAAAGTACTACTTTTAGGAAGGAAAAATCAAGTAATAACAACTGGCTAGACAGTAGTCCTGCTGAAAAGGATTTGAAAGTCATAATGGATCATAAACTGAATGAGTCAATGTGATGAAGTTGCAAAAAAGGCTAATATTCTGTAGTGTGCCTACTGGATGGAGTCTCATGTGTAAGACACCAGAGGTAATGTCCCAGTTCATTCAGCACTGGTGAGACTTCAGCTAGAGTACTGTGTCCAATTATGGGTGCCACACATACAAATGTTATGAACAAACTGGAGAGAGTCCAAAGGAGAACAACAAAAATGTTCAAAGTTTTAGAAAACCTGACTTATGGGGAAAGGTTAATTAACTGGGCATGTTTAGTCTTGAGAAAAGACAGCTGAAATGGGATGAAATAGTCTTCAAATATCTAAGTGGCTGCTTCTGCATTGGTGGCTCTAGTCACCAACTGGATATAGACAGTCACTCACACCCAGGTTATGGCTGTTTATTGTCTTCCCCAAGGAAAAAAGTGTACAAAAAGAAACACCAACAATAATCTGGTCAGAGGCTTAGACTGGGGCCCTCTGGCCCCCATAGCTTTCTGATCCAGGAGAGGAGGGGTCTTCACAGGGCTGGCTGATCGGCCAGCCACTTTGATTATCACAGCGTATCCTCTCCCTTGGCTGCCCCCCTCTCCACAGAGCTGAGCTCACCTTTATATTCCATCTGAGAGTGAGAGACAATCATGAGGTGCTGGTCAGCTTTGTCAGCAGATGCCCAGCACCTGTCTGTTGGCCTTCTCTCTGGGGCAGAGGCAGCTGCTCCCTCTTTCTCTCATCTCCCCTGGGCTATTGCAGGACCAGATCAGCCTGTTGTTCTGCTTTAAAGAGGATGGTGATTCTCAAGGTTCCCTCCCCACTCTGAACTCTAGGGTACAGATGTGGGGACCCACATGAAATACCCCCAAGCTTATTTTTACCAGCTTAGGTTAAAAACTTTTCCAAGGTACAAACTTTGCCTTGTTCTTGAACAGTATGCTGCCACCACCAAGTGATTTAGAGAAAGAATAGGGAAAGGACCACCATAGCACAGCATGGTCGGTTTGCAGGTGGAAACACCGTCCCCAAACGTATAGGCGTAGCTTTTCCAGAGTGCAGACAATGGCTTAATATTCCTTTTCACTGATTGACCAGTGGCTTTCCCTCTCAGACAGCTTCTTGCTGAGAAACACGACAGGACGGAATTCTTGATTCGGTCCCTCCTGCATTAAAACTGCTCCCACACCATGCTGGGACGCATCTGTGGTTACTAGGAACGGTTTGTCAAAGTCTGTGGCCCTTAGCACAGGGTCAGACATGAGTGTCGCTTTAAGCTAGTTAAAGGCCTTCTGACACTCTTCAGTCTACTGAACTGCATTTGGCTATTTCTTTTTAGTTAGGTCTGTCAGTGGGGTGGCGATTTGGCTGTATTGCGGTACAAAAAGCTTGTAATATCCGGCCAAGCCTAAGAAGGATTGGACCTGTTTCTTTGACTTTGGGACAGGCCACTTTTGGATAGCATCCACTTTGGCCTGTAGTGGGTTGATAGTTCCTTGACCCACCTGGTGTCCAAGGTAAGTCACTCTGTTTAGGCCTATTTGACACTTCTTAGCCTTAACAGTTAGTCCTACCTCCCTTATGCGCTCGAAGACTTTTTGTAGATGTTCCAGGTGTTCTGCCCAGGAATCCGAAAATATGGCCACATCGTCAAGGTAGGCAACTGCATATTCTCCCAATCCTTCTAGGAGACCATCTACAAGTTTTTGGAAGGTGGTAGGTGCATTCCGCAGCCCAAAAGCGAGCACATTAAATTCATACAGCCCGACATATGTGATGAAGGCTGACCTTTCCTTGGCAGATTCATCTAGCGGTACCTGCCAGTACCCCTTGGTTAAGTCCAAGGTAGAGATGAACTGGGCCCGTCCCAGTTTCTCCAATAGTTCATCTGTGCGTGGTATTGGATAGTTGTTGGGGCAAGTTACAGCATTTAGCTTACGGTAGTCCATGCAAAAAAGTATCTCCCCATCTGGTTTGGGAACTAGAATCACTGGAGATGCCCACACACTGCCAGAGGGGCGGATTACACCCATCGGTAGCATATCCTGGATCTCTCGTTCTATAGCAGTTTTAGCTTGAGGAGACACCCGGTAAGGTTGGGCTCTAATTGGGTGAACATTACCTGTGTCAATGGAGTGGTATGCCCATTCAGTCAGTCCTGGGGTGGCTGAGAACATCGGCGTGTAGCTAGGGCACAGCTCCTTGATCTGCTGTCGCTGCATACGCCCAAGGGTCATGGAGAGGTTCACCTCTTCCACATTACCAGCACTTTTCCCTTCGTAGTAGACACCTTCAGGCCACTCTCCGTCATCTCCTCCCTGGGCTGTAAACTGACAAACCTTTAAGTCTCTGGAATAAAAGGGCTTTAAAGAATTAATATGGTACACCTTAGGCTTTCGGTTGGAGGTGGGGAATGCTGTGAGATAATTAACAACTCCCAGGCGCTGTTGGACTGTGAATGGCCCTTCCCACGATGCTTCCATTTTATGAGCCTGGAGCGCCTTTAAGACCATGACCTGGTCCCCTACTTTGAAGGAACGCTCTCTGGCATGTTTATCATATCAGGCTTTTTACTCTTTTTGAGCATATTTTAGGTTTTCTTTAGCAAGGGCTAGAGAGGTTCGGAGGGTGTTTTGTAGGTTGGTTACAAAGTCCAGAATGTTAGTTCCTGGAGAAGGTGTAAAACCCTCCCATTGCTGCTTCACCAACTGTAATGGCCCCTTAACCTCATGGCCATATACAAGTTCAAATGGTGAAAACTGTAAACTGGGATGTGGTACAGCTCTGTAGGCAAAGAGCAACTGCTGCAACACTAGGTCCCAATCATTGGAGTGCTCATTTATGAATTTACATGTCATGGCCCTCAGAGTTCCATTAAACTTCTCCACCAGGCCATTTGTTTGATGGTAGTAAGGGGTGGCAGCCAAGTGATTCATCCCATGAGCTTCCCAAAGGCTTTCCATGGTTCCTGCCAGGAAATTAGTTCCTGCATCTGTAAGGATGTTGGAGGACCAACCTACCATGGCAAAAATGTCTGTTAGTGCCTGGCACACACTTTTAGCCCTGGTGTTGCTTAGAGCTACTACTTCTGGCCATCTAGTAGCAAAATCCATGAAAGTCATTATATGTACTGCTTTCCTCTGGGTGTCTTTTTCGGAAAAGGACCCAGAAGATCCACAGCTACTCACTGAAATGGAACCTCAATGATGGGGAGTGGCTGGAGAGAGGCTTTGACCTGGTCTTGGGGTTTTCCCACTCTTGGGCACACCTCACAAGACCAGACATAGGTAGAAACATCCTTGCCCATTCCCTCCCAGTGGAATGACCTCCCCCAAATGGTCTTTGGTCCTGTTCACCCCAGCATGGCCACTAGGGTGATCGTGGGCTAAGCTCAAGAGCTTTACCCAGTACTTAGTTGGAACTACCAACTGTCTCTGAGGATGCCAGTCTTCCTGGTGTCCACCAAAAAGAGTTTCCTTGTATAAAAGCCCTCTTTCTACAACAAACCTAGATTGATTAGAAGAGCTGAGAGGCAGTGGGTTGCTCAGTGCCGCCGTCCAAGCTCTCTGGAGGCTTTCATCTGCTTCCTGTTCGGTCTGGAACTGTTCCCTTGATGCTGGAGACATCAGTTCCTCATTGGATTGTGGACCTGGGCTTGGTCCCTCTGGAAGCGATGCAGGTGACAGGGCTGTTTCTGTTGACTGTGAACCACTTTCCGCTGGTGCACTATGTTGGGGTTCAGGCTCCAGCTGAGCCTCTTGTGTAGGGTTATCTGTTGCTACTGATGCAGATTCGGTGGGGCCCTCTGGTGTTGGGGTTGCAAGCACTAGATTCAGTGCTGGCAATGGGTCTGGTGCTGGTTGTTCCGCTAGTTCCGGTTCTGGGACTGGCTCCGTCTGGGTCTCTGGGACTGGATCCACTACTGCTGTTGCAGACGTTGGCCTGGGGTCCGGTTCCATCACCTCTGACTGGGTCCTGGTAGAAGTCTCCGGAACAGAGCTAGGTGTCACAGCTTGCTTAGCCTGGCTGCAGGTGACCATTCCCACCCTCTTGGCTAGCTTTATATGGTTGGCCAAGTCTTCCCCCAACAGCATGGGGAAGAGATAATCATCATAGACTGCAAAAGTCCATGTTCCTGACCAGCAACTTGGCTGTAAGCAAGTCAAATGAGTTTGACTTGAAGGGTTGAATTGTCACTTGGACCTCTGGGTCAAATAAATTGGGGTCCACTAAGGAAGCATGGATAGCCAATACTTGTCCCTCCATGCTGTAACCTTCTTCCTACCCACACTCACAGATTCCCTCCACTCGGAGGGTATCTGGGAGGCATCTGGGCCTGAGGACCTCTGGTGTAACTGTGGTGCAATGAACTGTAATCTATTGGGGTTCTTGGGGCAGTTGGCCTTTACATGCCCCGGCTGGTTACATTAAAAACATCACCCAGCTGACTGGTCACTGGGGCAAGGTGGGTTGCTGGAGAATGGTGTGGAGGGATGATAAGGTGTCTGGGGTTTTTCTTGGGGTGTAGTCAGGGCTTTGGGTTGCCCCCAGTAGTAGGGCAATGTTTGGGACCGGGTATCTCCCCTGGCCTTGCCTGCCGCCCCTGTGCACCACCCCCAAGTGTCCCACTGCTCCCATGCGCCTCCCGCCTGCCGCTCCACCCTGCCTCTGCTCCGCTGACTCCGGGCATCAACTGCAGCCACAGGGTCCTAGTGACCCTCATCCACTAGTGCCAGGGCAGGCTGCCTTGACCCTTCCCTTTTCCGGTGGGACCCTCCACCAGCAGAGGGGGCCTCCCTGCCTGCAGTCATGGCTCCTGCCCCAAGCTGGAGAAAGGGCCCATTTCCCACCCCTTGGTGAGGCTACAGTGAGGAGGGAAGGAGGCCAAACGTGATGTCAGCCCACCCACCCCCCCAGTACCCACTGCAGGGAAGGCTAGGGGGCTTCGTGGACCTGAGGGACCCTAGGTGCATGTGCAGCAACACTGGTGTGAGGTGAGCGTGCTGCTGGGTGGGAGAGGGGGGCCCCTCCCCCAGAGCTTGCTGCTGCTGGCAGGGGGAGTCCTCCTCTCTTGCCCCAGCCTCGGGGCAGCCTGCCTGCACCCCAAACTCCTCATCCCCCGCCTCACCCCAGAGCCCTCACCCTCAGCACCCCAACCCTCTGCCCTAGCCCTCACCCCCCACATCCCTGCCCTCTGCCCTAGCCCTGAGCCCCCCCAAACCACTCATTCCCAGCCAGAGCCCTCCCCCCTGCATCCCAACCATCTGCCCTAGCCCCTCCCACAGCCCAAACCTCTCATCACCAGCCCCACCCCAGAACCCTCACATTTTTACATTATTTTAAAATATATATATATATATTACAAGCAGGTGTGTGTGCACGTGGGGGGGGACTTGGACCTTTTCTGGGCATCACCAAAAATTATACAAACCTGCCGCCCCTGCCCACAGGGAGGGTGCAGATTTTATTTGCCTCCATGTTAATCTGGAATTACTCCTTGTCCTTCCTTGCAGTGACTCTAGATTAATATTGGTCTCAATGAGACCAGAAACAAAGCTCAGAAGGGAGGAGGCCAGAACCCTTTTAGGCAGATCACTGTGTGGGGCCTGTGGAGGGCTAGCTATAGTACCCTTGTCTTTCAGGTAATTGCCTCACAGAGAAAATTACTGGCTTGCCCTGAGACAATTAACCTGTTATAGTGAGATCATTAAAATAGCGGCAAAGATTGGGCTAATGAGGTGATTAGCAAAATAAAAGGAAGACTATATAATTAGGAAGAACAGGATGTACCAGGAAGCTCAGTGAGAGTGGGGTGTAATAGAGTGGGCTGGGTGGAAGGCTCCTCCTGGCACATGCTGGTACTATGTTCTGCAGTGCTGGGAATATAAAGATTAAAGATCCCCATAGGGAAAAGAAACAGCCTGTGTGTATATTGCAAGAGACAATCCAAATGGGTCAGGCAGTGCAGCACAGCACATAGCTAACAGAGCGCCCTGTGACACAGGGCAACCCCTTTCCCACCTTCCTCCCTCCGCATCGGACTCTGAACAACAGTTTTCCATCCAAAACCACAAGTTCTTGCAGTTTTCACAGAGGGAGAGAAGCAAAATCTGTGGTAATTTCACATTAGTGTTTGGTAAATGGATAGAAAGTTACCAGCCCCTGCCCGCCAGCCATTCACACATGCAGCTGGGAGCCCTGGGTAATGCTTCCTTAACAGAAGGATGGCATGGAGGAGCCAAAATATTTAAGACATTTCCTTGGCCTGTCCCTGGAAAATAATGGCCACTGACCCACCCCAGAGGTGGCTGCACCTCAGAGCTGGGGGAAGCAATCCCACATGGGGGATGGGGATACTTCTGGTCACAGAGTCAGTCAGCTGGCTCTGGGGACAGCTACACTGGCTGCTCATGGAGCAGCTCTGCAGCCAGCCGATCCAGCAGCCCCGCAGCCAGCTGCACCGGCCACTGCTCAGACGGCCCCAGGCACGTAGCCCTGGGGACCACCCGAGCAGCGGCCAGTGGAGCTGGCCCCAAAGACAACCTGAGCAGTGGTCCCCAGGTAGCCAGTGCAGCTGCTGCCGGCGGCGATTCCCCAGGCGGCTGGAGTAGGCACTTGCCCAGGCAGCCCCCCCGGCAGCTTTGCCCAGGCGGCTGGTGCAGCCGCTGCCAGCAGCGGTGCCCAGGAGGCTGGAGTAGCTACTTCCCCAGATGGCCAGCGCAGCTGCTGCTGCCGGTGGCCCCTGGCAGCAGGTGCTATGGCTGGCCCTGGCCCCCACCAGCAATAGCCCCCAGGGTGACTGTCCCCCAGCAGCGGCCCCCTGGGATGCCTCCCCCAGGGTGACCGTCTCCCAGCAGCAGCCCCAGCACTCCTCCAGACACCCCACCCAGCAGCAGCCCCAGGCCTAACAGCAACCTCCTTAAGATTTTGTCAAAGGTATTTTTAGTAATAGTCATGGCAGGTCAGGGGCCCATTAATGTGTGTGTATAGCCCAAGACCTGTCCAAGACTTTTACTAAAAATACCTGTGACTAAATCGTAGCCTGATTGACAAATAGTGGAAATGGCTGACTCTGAGATTTGATATCAGTGTTCAGTAATTAAAGAGAAAGGGTGGAAATCTGAGGAATTTTGGATCAATATTCATAAGTTAGAGAGGAAAGTAGGAGAATGTGAGGTTTTTATATCAACAGTTGATAATAGAGATAAAATCTGAGTGAATTTCTTATCAATATTTGATAGAGAGAGAGAACAGGGGAAACATTTCAAGGGATTTTATATCAATAATCAAGAATGAGAAGAAAGGGCAAAAACTGAGATTTTATGTTAACATTTTGTAATTAGAAACAAGGGATAATCTCCAAGCATAATACATTAGCAATGGAGAATTAGAGAGAAAATGGGGCAGAGTTTAGGGTACTTTTTTATCTCAGTCCTTGAGAATTGGGAAGGAAAAGGGTTAAAAACAAAATATCTGACAATAGAAGAGGAAAGCACCAAGCTCTGGGGGATATTTAATAATTAGAGGGAAAGTTTCAGAGGACTGTGTATGGAAGTTCAATAACCACAGAAAAAGTGCATCCGATGAAGTGAGCTGTAGCTCAGGAAAGCTTATTCTCAAATAAATCTATTAGTCTCTAAGGTGCCACAAGTACTCCTTTTCTTTTCACAGAAAAAGTAGTTTCCCGCCACCATTCACCTGGGCAGCAGAGAGCCCTTTGCAAAGCTGCTTTGGAGATGTATGTGGAGCGGGCAGGCTCCTGGCCCTGGGGAGGGGGCAGAGACAGGGGAAGGTGCATTGGGTGGATGAGGGGGAGGGGCAGCAGCTGGGAGCCGATACTTCAGTGGAGAAACTTGCTCCTGCCTCCCATTGCTGTGTCCCTTCCAAGCCCTGTTAATGGCAAAAAATGGCCACCCTCTCCCCACCCCTGAGGCAGCGTGTCTCAGGCTCTCCCACCGCTACCCACCAACCCCCACTCCCATTTGGGGAATGACTCAGGGCAACAATTTCCCACCTAAGTGAGGGCAAAGGGCCGCAGATAAAATGGGTGGGGATATGGCCCAACTCGGATGAGAATTTAAACGGACGTTTGAAGAGGAGAGAGAAAATGGGGCAAAATCGGCCAAAGGTCAGAGGCGCGAGAGCAGGGGGTCTGCCTGGAGCCCTTCCCCCACCACCTGCCCTTCTCCCCGGGCACGGCCTGCCTGCGGCCAGAGCTCAGTCCACTCCGTTGCGCCCTCTCTCCCCCTTCCCCTCAACGCTGCTTATTTTCCTCTCCCCTCACCCCGCGGGGCCCGCTCTCTTTCCCCGCCCCGCTCCGCCCCACTTTAAGGGCCCTGCGGATCCGAGCTGGGTGCAAAGCCAGGGCAGTGGCTTCACTGAGGCGAACCCAGCTCCGACCTTGCCCGCGGGGGCACGAACACTTACCGGGCCGCGAGCTCCCAGAGCCAGGCACTCACCCACCTGCCACTCCCAGCGCTGTCCCCGAGGCCTCTCCGCTGGAGTCTCCGGCTCAGGGGCTGGCGTCGGCAGAGCCCGAGGCGAGTTCCCGCTGGAGAAACGCCAGGCTGGGGCACAGGAGGCTTTAATGCAGGTCCCCGACCCGGGGAAGCAGCAGCGGCTTAGCCCAGGCTCCCAGATCACACGGAAGCAGCAGCGTCCTGGGCAGAGCTACGCAGTATCGAGCTGTCTTTGTCCTCTCCGGCTCCTGCTCTCAGCTGCTGCAGCCCCTTCCTATGCCCTCAGCACCAGCCCGGATGTAGCAGCGCTGACTGGGCCAGGGGGCTCTCTCCGGCTGGAGGCCCAAGACAAGAAAAAGGGCACCGTTAAGGAGACCACGGAGGAGGGTCTAAGCTGCAAGCAGCCATGAACTATAAAACTACGGCTCTAGGTGCCTATCTTTAAATTAATGTATATGCTCGGTTGTGAATTAAGGTTGAAATATACAGTCATACGCTATACCAGAGGTGGGCAAACTACGGCCCGCGGGCCACATCCGATCCGATCCGGCCCGGCCCGGCCCGGCCCGGCCCCTGAGCTCCTGGCCGGGGAGGCTAGCCCCCTGCCCCTCCCGCGCTGTCCCCACTCCCGGTAGCCTCACTTCGCCCCCAGCGCAATGCTCTGGGCGGCGGGCTGTGAGCTCCTGGGGCAGCGCAGCCGCAGATCCTGGCCTGTGCTTTGTGCTGCGCGGCGGTGCCGGCTCTAGCGCCGCCGGCCACTGGTGTTCCGGACAGCGCGGGCAGGGGGCAGGGAACGGGGGGTTGGATAGAGGGCAGAGGAGTTCGGAGGGGTGCTCGGAGGGCGGGGATGTGGATAGGGGTTGGGGCGGGAACAGGGGGTTGAATAGGGGCAGGGGTCCTGGGAGGCAGTCAGGAAGGGGGGGGTTGGATGGGGCGGAGGTTCCGGGGGCAGTCAAGGGACAGGGAGAAGGGGTGATTGGATGGGGCAGGAGTCCCAGGGGGGCAGTCAGGAAGGAGAGGGGGGTTGGATGGGGCAGTTGGGGTGGAGGTCCAGGGCGGTCAGGGGACAGGGAGCGGGGGTGTATGGATGGGGTGCTCTGGGGGTCCGTCAGGGAACGGGGGGGGGGGTTGGATGAGGCAGGAGTCCGGGGGGGGAGGGCCATGACCCCCTCCCCTAACCAGCCCTCCATACAATTTCTGAAACCCGATGCAGCCCTCGGGCCAAAAAGTTTGCTCCCTCCTGATCTATACTGTATCTTATCATAAAATTCTTCTAAAAAGCCTGTCAGGGGTAAGCATACTTCAGAGTTAGACCTTACAGCAGGGGTTCTCAAACTGGGGGTTGCAAAATTATTACATGGGGGGGGGCATGAGCTGTCAGCCTCCACCCCAAACCCTGCTTTGCCCCCAGTATTTATAATGGTGTTAAATATAGAAAAAAGTGTTTTTAATTTAGGGGGGGGGTTGCACTCAGAGGCTTGCTATGTGACAGGGGTCACCAGTACAAAAGTTTGAGAACCAGCACCTTGCAGCGATCCCACCCGTCAGAATGAGCTACCCATGGGAGAAAGCTGGGAGAGCAGCTCATTCTGATAGCAAAGCAAACAAACCCTGATACTAGGGCTGTCAATTAATCCCAGTTAACTCACGCGATTAGCTAAAAAAAATTAATCGTGTGGTTGTAAGCACCACTCCGGAGCCTGGTGGCACCGCCACAGTGCCATCCAGGACCGGCTGGTGAAAGACATCTCGCCATCCCTGGGAAAGATCGCCATTGACTCCACCATCCCTGGAACGGACAGCCAACTGCAACCCGACATCGTCATGACCGATGAGGAAAATAGAAGGTCCTCATGGTGGACATCACGGTGCCATTTGAAAACAGGTCCCTGGCCTTCCATGAGGCCCGAGCTCAGAAGGTGTTGAAATACACCCCGCTGGCTGACACCCTAAGAAACCAGGGCTACGAAATCCAGATCCACGCCCTGGTCATGGGAGTTTTGGGCGTGTGGGACCCTCACAATGAGCCAGTGCTGAAAGCATGCAGAGTCAGTCAGCGCTATGCCCGGCTCATGAGACGGCTCATGGTGTCCGACACCATCAGGTGGTCCAGAGACATTTACACGGAGAACATCACGGGACGCCGTCAGTACTAGGAGGAGTAAATAAGACCGCCGGTCAGGGAAATAACTCACTTCCTCCCCTGACAAACCAAGAGATGCACCTCACCCATGTACCTATTCACTATACCAACCCTGACTTGGACTCTAAATATATTTAATGGGTGGCATACCTGAGATCACTTATTCACTGACTCTTTAAAAACTCCCACACCCCAATCTGGGTCTATGCTGGTTATTTACTATGTATGTATCTTGTGAACCTTGTAACTGATACTTGTAATCTCTCATAACTCAAGTCTGACCCCAGGTGTCCAGTACCTTCCCTCTTAACAAATGTAAATTTTGATTTTAAACATTACCTTTAATAAAATTTTTAAATCTGTTCTTATCAATTTAATTACTGAGGCAGAAACTACACATTCTAGAAGACTCACTGTGTCCCTATCTTGAGGAAGACTACCACTTTGGAGATGGATTCTACTGCTGCTGCTTCAAAAGAAAATCTTCATGCTGCTTCAGAGACTCCAGGACAGACTGAAAAGATGATTGCTCCCTTGCCGATTCCACAGAAACCTTCAACTGCCGCTTGGACCGCTGCTGCTCCACAGAACGCCCATCCAGGAACAGCCTCTAAGAAGACCCTCAACGCTTCCAGGACAATGCAGATGAGCAGCATCGATTGAAAAAGCAGCATCTCCTTGAAGAAAACCCGTGGAGATACTGCTGCAGGAAGATCTTGCACCTCGAGGACGGCCTTCCGGGACATCACAGCCAGGACAAACATCATCTCACCTGCTCTTCAGGACAAGGATGCCCCAAGAACTTATCCCATCTCCTCCACTGCCCAGGATCCTCATGCCGGTCATTGTCCTGCTGTGCTGGAAGGTACCTCAACTGGGAAGACCAGCGTCTCCTCAGAAACCACCCAGATGGACTGCAACATCTCACTAGATGCCTGCCCAGTCGAACCTCTCCATACTACTCTCCCAGAGCAACCAGAACCATCTAGTGAATCCGCTGATATGACTGAAGCCAATCCAACAGAGGGAGAAGGAAAGGAGAATGATTGCATCTATCTCCAGTATCCCCTCCCTACAGACATGCTCCTCTGCCCCTTCTGCTATCCAGGCGGAGGATTTCAGTACATTGGCAATCTCAGCAGACACCTCAAGAGAATCCATAGCAAGCGGATCACCTTTCGATGTGCCCTCTGTGACCTGCCTTTCGAGATGCAGAAGAAGTGTAAGTCTCATCAAGTCACCTTCAAAGGACATCTTGAACTGGAAGAGTTCAGCTCTACCAGTCTATATTGCCGCCACCCCATCTCTACTCTGAAAGCAGAAACACTACCTGCTCCAGCTCCGGCTTCCAACTCCCCAAACACTCCGGCTACTGCATCCCAGCCAACTCCCATAGAGCCACATCATGAAAAAGAAAGAGAATGTGCTTCCTCAAAAATCCCTAAGGTGGATACTGCCAAAAGGAGGATCAGCACTCCCTTGCAGCTTATGCAAGGCAACTCCATCTCCAGACGGCTTGGTGCTTCCTTGCAGTACGTCCATCACAACGCTATCGTCAGAAGGGTCAGCACCCCTCCACAGGTAACTTCACAGGATCCTGTAGTCGGAAGAGCTAGCACTACGTCACAGGCCACCCAACCCGCTGCCTCTAAAACTGTCCTTCCTAAAAGGACCAGTGCTGCCCTAAAATCCATAAGGGAAGATGCTGCCCTTGTTCTGGAAGATCCGGCCAAATGCAATTCTCAACACCAGGAGGGAAAAAAGCAACAGGCTAATCCCACAGCAGTTTTCCATCTTGAGCCTGCGGAGATTTGAGCAGCCGGAAGAGCAACAGCCCATGGTGAGGGCCGCCACACCATGGCAAGCCGCTTGGATGGAGGAGTTAGTGAAGACAGCCTCCTTCGAGGACTTTGACCGCCTTGTAGACAAACTCACTAAAGATCTGTCTGCAGAAATTGTATCTGGGAGGTAGGGAACTCAGGAGAACACACCGACTGCGCACAGAGCTCCTGCATCCAGACAGACCCACAACAACATGAGGGAAGCCAGGAGAAGAACATCAGTCGCCGCTGTGACCCAGCAGCAGCATTCCGGAGCTCTAGCAGTCAAGCCACCCTAAAGCTATGAGAGAGATCCTTAGGGGGCCCTCATCCTGCTGCGCAATCCTGTCCAAGAGACTATTCTTGTACTTTAAGGGGGTTTTTGACCATGTAGCTCAGAACGACGCAAAGTGTCCAGAGTGCCTTCATCCTTTACCCCGGGTTGACTATGCAGAGG
The DNA here is from genome assembly GCF_965140295.1 of Lepidochelys olivacea. Taxonomy (NCBI): domain Eukaryota; kingdom Metazoa; phylum Chordata; order Testudines; family Cheloniidae; genus Lepidochelys; species Lepidochelys olivacea. The sequence goes on from NC_140417.1 coordinate 52,587,793, forward strand.
ACCTGGAACAAGACTTTACATCACAGGAAGTAGTGACCAGACTCACAAAGACCAAAAACACAGCCCCAGGAAAAGATGGCATTCATTACAACTTCCTGAAAAAATGAGACCCTGGTTGCCTGGTACTAACTGCCATTTTCAACAAATGCAAATGGTTCCGCCATACTGCCAGCTTCTGGAAGAAGTTGATGACAGTGCTCGTCTACAAGAAAGGCGAGTGAGACGACCCCAACAACTGGAGACCCATCTCTCTGTTCCATCATGTATAAACTGTATGCCAGCTGCCTTGCGGCTAGGATCACAGACTGATTGGTGAACGGAGGATCCATCAGCTCCATCCAGAAAGGCTTCATGTCATGCGAAGGCTGCTGTGAACACAACTTTGTTCTTCAGACTGCCATAGCATGGCTTGACCTGGCTAATGCTTTTGGATCGATGCCCCACCAGCACATTTTTGACATGCTGCGAGAGTTCAGGATACCTGAAAACTTTCTCCAAGTGGTCCAGGAACTGTATGAAGGCTGCACCACCACTACCCGCTCCATGGAAGGAGAGACACCCGAAATTCCTATCCGTAGCTGCACCCTGAGCCAATCATTTTTAACTTAGCCATGGAGCTGCCCATTCAAGCGATCTCCAGAGGTATAGGCGGTTTTGAGCTATACGGCAACAGAGTGAATATCCTGGCCTATGCAGACGATCTGGTCCTGATTGCAGCCAACCCTGAGAGGCTCCAACAAATGCTTGACATCACCAGCCAGGCTGCCAATTGGATTGGACTCCGTTTCAATGCCAGGAAGTGTGCATCCCTGCATATCGATGGCAGTAGAAGGGATTCGGTCCAGGAGAAACCATTTCAGATCCAGGGTGAACCCATGATTTTCCTCAAAGATGGGCAAGCATACCAACATCTTGGCACGCCAAGGGGTTTCCATGTCCAGCAGACACCTGAGGATACCATCACGGAGATCCTATGAGATGTGGCCAGGAGCGACTCCTCTCTACTGGCACCGTGGCAGAAGATTGATGCCTTGAATACCTTCCTGATGCCCCGTATCTCATTCATCCTAAGGTTATCTGCCATGGCAAAGGTACCTCTGAACAAGGCAGACAGCACCATCTGGCAGCTGGTGAAGAAGTGAATGTTTCTTCCTCAGAGAGCCAGCAATGTATTGGTGTACATCTCGCAAATGCATGGTGGTGCCAACATCCCTCTAACAGGTGATCTGTGCAACGTTACCATGATCACTCACACCTTCCACCTTCTGACGTGCCCGGATGCCATGGTGAGGAACATCACGGAGAGTGCTCTGCAGGATGCCATCAAGAAGCGAATCACCAGGACCCCTTCCAACCAATATGTCCTCACCTACCTGAGCGGCTTGCTGGAAGGTGAATTTGGAAGAGACGGGAGACTTTGCTTCACTCTGGACTCGTGCCTGCAATGCTACACGACTGGACTGGACTACATGAGTGGCTGCCACTGGATGTGGTGCAATGAACTCCAGGAGCTTGGAGACCTGGTGCCACAGGTGAAGAATACAGATCACACTATCATCACTCCAAGAGCTAGACCCATGCTGGAGAGGACCCTGAAGGATGCCACCTGCTGCCAATACGTGGAAAACCTGAAAAGGAAGCTGGACCAGGGCAAGGCATTTGAGGTGACGTGCAAGTGTGATGTCAGCAACCACTTCCTCCCCGAGGGCAGCTTCACCCAATTTGCTGACTGGAGGTTCATCCACAGGGCCCAGCTCAACTGCGTGCCACTGAACAGAGCCGTCTGCCACGGGAATCAGGACTAGTGATCCAGGAAGTGCAGATACGCCAACAAGACGCTACCCCATGTCCTGTGTAGCTGCAAGCCCCATTCGAGAGCTTGGCAGCTGTGACACAATGCCATCCAAGATTGCCTGGCCAGAGCCATCCCGCCACCTGTGGGGAAGGTTGCCGTAAACTCCACCATCCCCAGAACCAACAACCAACTGTGACTGGACATCATCATCACCAATGAGGACTGGAAGAAGATCATCATGGTGGACATCACAGTGCCGTTTGAGAACAGGACCCCAGCCTTTCACGATGCCCAAGCTCGAAAGGTAGAGAAATATGCCCTTCTGGCCGAAACCTTGAGAGCTCATTGTTACCAGGTCCAGACACGCACTGATCGTCGGAGTCTTAGGTGTATGGGACCCCAGTAATGAGTGAGCGCTGAGAGAATGTGGAATTGGTCAACACTACGCTTGGCTGATGCGGCGACTCATGGTGTCAGACACCATCAGGGGGTCGAGGGACATCTACATAGAACATATCACCAGACATCGGCAATACCAGGAGGAATGAGCTGGAGTGCAGATGAGAAGTGCAGTCAGGAAAGTAACAAATACTTTCCTCATGGATTATATTTTCTAAATGGACAACCAACCTAATTCTCAATTACTGAGGGACAATCTCCATGCATTGATATATTTTGCTTTCCACAACCAAATCTTTCTACAACTTTTCATGAGTGATGTACTCGAGTATTCGGATTCTATTATGTAAACTGAATTGTTAAATCTATTCACCTAAATTTGAGTTATAGCTGATTATGTACTCTATGTATCATAAAACTTTTAAAAACAAACTTTGTATTTGTGGATAATCTAAGCACTCTACTCAGATGTACACTCTTTTCTCAACCAATGTATTATATAATTTTTTTAACATTAGTTTTAATACAAATTTTAAATCTGTTCTTATCAGTTTAATTACTGAGGCAGAAAGTATACCTTCTAGAAGACTTGACTTGCTATCTTGAGGAAGACTACCGCTTTGAAGATGGAATCTGCTGCCACGACTTCAAAAGAAAATCTTCATGCTGCTTCAGAGACCCTAGGGGAGACTGAGAAGATGATCGCTCTCTTGCCGATTCCACAAAAACCTGATGCTGCTCCATGGAATGCCCATCGGGTAACAGCCTCTAAGAAGACCCTCAGTGCTTTCAGGGTCTCACAGATGAACAGCATTGATAGGAAAAGCAGCTTGAAGAAAACCTGTGGAGACGCTGCTGCAGGGAGATCTTGCACCTCGAGGATGGCCTTCCAGGACATCACAGTTAGGACAAACATCATCTCGCTTGTCTGATGGGTTCGGTCACAGAGACCCCCTAGGGACTGTCACCTGACATGCTGAAACTACCTCTGAGCCTGTTTTCCCTGTCAGTTTGGGACTCCAGAACCCTGTCTTGTTGATCCAGACATGCAATCCTGCTGCAACACAGACCCAGGGTCTGAACCACGTCCCCAAAGCTGCAGGTTTTAACTGAAAACCACTCAGCAGGTACTCCTGTCTCCAGCACCCAGACACCCAGTTCCCAATGGGATCCAAACCCCAAATAAATCTGTTTTACTCTGTATAAAGCTGATACAAGGTAAACTCATAAATTGTCCGCCCTCCATAACACTGATAGAGAGATATGCACAGCTGTTTGCTCCCCCAGGTATTAAGCACTTATTCTGGGTTCAATAATAAAAGTGATTTTATTAAGAATAAAAAGTAGGATTTAAGTGGTTTCAAGTAATAACAGACATAACAAAGTAAGTCACCAAGTAAAATAAAGCAAAAGCACGCAGGTCTAAGTCTAATATGTTAAGAAACTGAATACAGGTAAATCTCACCCTCAGAGTTGTTTCAATAAGCTTCTTTCACAGACTAGGTGCCTTCTTAGTCTGGGCCCAATCCTCTCCCCAGTACAGTTCTTGTTCTAGCGCAGGTGGTAGGTAGGGGATTTCTCATGACTGCAGCCTCCTTTGTTCTGTTCCACCCCATTTTATGGCTTTGGCACAAGGCGGGAATCCTTTGTCTCTCTCTGGGTCCCCATCCCTCCTTCTAAATGGAAAAGTACCAGATTTAAGATGGATTCCAGTACGAGGTGACATTGTCACATGTCACTGTAAGACCTCATTCTTCATTACCCACAGGCTGGCCCTCAGGTCCACAAGAAGGCTTGTAGGTAAATAAACCATTTACACCCAATTGTCCTAGTCAATGGGAGCCATCAAGATGCTAAGCCACCATTAATTGCCCACACTTTGCATAATTACGATAGGACATCAGAGTAATACTTCATATTTCTAGTTTCAGATACAAGAATGATACATACATACAAATAGGATGAACACACTCAGTAGATCCAGAGATGAAAGTGCAGCAGCGTACCGGCAAGAAAGTGGAATATTCAGTACTGGCAAACTTTCACCTCCTTTGGCTGCATAACAAACAGCTTAAACTCATAGCTAATAAAAGCTTGGAAAGGGGAAACGCACTGTCACATTTGTTTGTTGTTTCTCTCCCTCTCCTCCTCCGGCCCAGCTGCAGACCGCAGCTAGGTTCTGTGCTTCCTGTGCATGGCACTCTGCAGTGGCTCCCCTCTAGCTTGTGGTGGGGAGCAAGGGGACTGGCTGAGGGAGAAGCCTGCCCAGGACGTCTTCCACCTGCATAATGACTGTTTAAACTCAGCTGTTCCCTCCGCGGTTCAGCCCGTGGGATTAGGGGCCATTTCTGGCATCCTTGTTAATTTCACTCACAGTTGTTGGTGTGTGTGTGATGAAGGCAGGGGCAGTTCTTTTCTGCCCCCTGGATGAGGGGATCTCCAATAGTATAATACACAAAAAATACAATCAAAATCGGGAACCATTTCCAAGTTCAAATCTATCCCATTCCCTCCCCAGCAGAGGATCATGGTTGTGATGCCCAAACTGCTTGCAGATCCTCTTTGAAATGTTACTGTTTAAAAAAACCCACAAAGAACGTGGTGGGAAGATGTGTCATGACGATCAGGGTTTATTTTGGGCAAAGGAATTTTGCTAAAGCAACGAAAGATTCACAGGGAAAGCAAATAGCCCGATAGACAAAACCACAAAGGGATAGGAGGGGAAAACTGGATAGTCAGGGAAATTACTGTGCCTCCTTTGAAAGAAATAATAGTTTTCATTCCACCCTCTTTATATATTGAATTAAACACCTGAAATATCCTTAGGACATAGGGGCACGACTTCAGATCTCTTCTTGTTTTGTCAGTGTCCTGCAGAGTGCAGAGACTGAAACTGACAAAACTTTCTCTAAGTATCTTCTATATTTCATGAAGGCTGTTCTAGTTGTCCTTCATTCACCCCTGCCTTCTCCCTACTACTAGTCACCCATTGGTGTGCCCCCTGCACCCTTTTATGTGCCTGGAAGGGAGATTAAACAATCCTTGATATCTGACTTTCTAGGAAATAGGGAGGGTCTAGGGCAGGTAGGGCACTGTGCAGCCCCTTGTCCCCCTCCACCTGGCTGGCTGACTGGCTGTGGTTTTTGCCTCGGTTACTTACTCCTTGGCGGGCACAGCCCAGTGGCACCTGCTGGCTCTCTGCAGGCAGCAGCCCGGAGGGGCCGTTTGCTGGGGTCACTGCTGGTAGGTGGCAGGCTTCAGCTGCATTGTTTGTGACACATGCATACACATACTCATATTCATACACAACTCGCAGAAGCTACTATATCGCATGCCCTGGTTCTCATGGGTGACTTTAATTTTCCTCATATCTGCTGGGAGAGCAATACAGCAGTGCGTAGACAATCCAAGAAGTTTTTGGAAAGCGTAGGGAACAATTTCCTGGTGCAAGTGCTAGAGGAGCCAACTAGGGGGGAGCTTTTCTTGACCTGGTGCTCACAAACTGGGAAGAATTATTGGGGGAAGCAAAAGTGGATGGGAATCTGGGAGGCAGTGACCATGAGTTGGTTGAGTTCAGGATCCTGACACAGGGAAGAAAAGTAAGCAGCAGGATACGGACCCTGGACTTCAGGAAAGCGGACTTCGACTCCCTCAGGGAACGGATGGGTAGGATCCCCTGGGGGACTAACATGAAGGGGAAAGGAGTCCAGGAGAGCTGGCTGTATTTCAAGGAATCCCTGTTGAGATTACAGGGACAAACCATCCCGATGAGTCGAAAGAATAGTAAATATGGCAGGCGACCAGCTTCTCTTAACGGTGAAATCCTAGCGGATCTTAAGCATAAAAAAGAAGCTTACAAGAAGTGGAAGGTTGGACATATGACCAGGGAAGAGTATAAAAATATTGCTCGGGCATGTAGGAAAGAAATCAGGATGGCCAAATCGCACCTGGAGCTGCAGCTAGCAAGAGATGTCAAGAGTAACAAGAAGGGTTTCTTCAGGTATGTTGGCAACAAGAAGAAAGCCAAGGAAAGTGTGGGCCCTTACTGAATGAGGGAGGCAACCTAGTGACAGAGGATGTGGAAAAAGCTAATGTACTCAATGCTTTTTTTGCCTCTGTCTTCACTAACAAGGTCAGCTCCCAGACTGCTGCACTGGGCATCACAACATGGGGAGTAGATGGCCAGCCCTCTGTGGAGAAAGAGGTGGTTAGGGACTATTTAGAAAAGATGGACGTGCACAAGTCCATGGGGCCGGACGAGTTGCATCCGAGAGTGCTAAAGGAATTGGCGGCTGTGATTGCAGAGCCATTGGCCATTATCTTTGAAAACTCGTGGCGAACGGGGGAAGTCCCGGATGACTGGAAAAAGGCTAATGTAGTGCCAATCTTTAAAAAAGGGAAGAAGGAGGATCCTGGGAACTACAGGCCAGTCAGCCTCACCTCAGTCCCTGGAAAAATCATGGAGCAGGTCCTCAAAGAATCAATCCTGAAGCACTTACATGAGAGGAAAGTGATCAGGAACAGTCAGCATGGATTCACCAAGGGAAGGTCATGCCTGACTAATCTAATCGCCTTCTATGATGAGATTACTGGTTCTGTGGATGAAGGGAAAGCAGTGGATGTATTGTTTCTTGACTTTAGCAAAGCTTTTGACACGGTCTCCCACAGTATTCTTGTCAGCAAGTTAAGGAAGTATGGGCTGGATGAATGCACTATAAGGTGGGTAGAAAGCTGGCTAGATTGTTGGGCTCAAGGGTAGTGATCAATGGCTCCATGTCTAGTTGACAGCCGGTGTCAAGTGGAGTGCCCCAGGGGTCGGTCCTGGGGCCGGTTTTGTTCAATATCTTCATAAATGATCTGGAGGATGGTGTGGATTGCACTCTCAGCAAATTTGCAGATGATACTAAACTGGGAGGAGTGGTAGATACGCTGGAGGGGAGGGATAGGATACAGAGGGACCTAGACAAATTGGAGGATTGGGCCAAAAGAAATCTGATGAGGTTCAATAAGGATAAGTGCAGGGTCCTGCACTTAGGACAGAAGAACCCAATGCACGGCTACAGACTAGGGACCGAATGGCTAGGCAGCAGTTCTGCGGAAAAGGACCTAGGGGTGACAGTGGACGAGAAGCTGGATATGAGTCAACAGTGTGCCCTTGTTGCCAAGAAGGCCAATGGGATTTTGGGATGTATAAGTAGAGGCATAGCGAGCAGATCGAGGGACGTGATCGTCCCCCTCTATTTGACATTGGTGAGGCCTCATCTGGAGTACTGTGTCCAGTTTTGGGCCTCACACTACAAGAAGGATGTGGATAAATTGGAGAGAGTCCAGCGAAGGGCAACAAAAATGATTAGGGGTCTGGAACACATGACTTATGAGGAGAGGCTGAGGGAACTGGGATTGTTTAGTCTGCAGAAGAGAAGAATGAAGGGGGATTTGATAGCTGCTTTCAACTACCAGAGAGGTGGTTCCAGAGAGGATGGTTCTAGACTATTCTCAGTGGTAGAAGAGGACAGGACAAGGAGTAATGGTCTCAAGTTGCAGTGGGTGAGGTTTAGGTTGGATATTAGGAAAAACTTTTTCACTAAGAGGGTGGTGAAACACTAGAATGCGTTATCTAGGGAGGTGGTAGAATCTCCTTCCTTAGAAGTTTTTAAGATCAGGCTTGACAAAGCCCTGGCTGGGATGATTTAATTGGGGATTGGTCCTGCTTTGAGCAGGGTTTGGACTAGATGACCTCCTGAGGTCCCTTCCAACCCTGATATTCTATGATTCTATGATCTGAAAGTGAGAACAGGCATTTGCATGGCACTTTTGTAGCTGGCATTAAAAGGTATTTATGTGCCAGATATGCTAAACATTTCATATGCCCCTTCATGCTTTGGCTACCATTCCAGAGGACATGCTTCCATGCTGATGACGCTCGTTAAATAAATAATGCATTAGTTAAATTTGTGACTGAGCTCCTTGGGGAAGAATTGTATGTCCCCATCCCTGTTTTACCTGCATTCTGCTGTATATTTCATATTATAGCAGTCTTGGATTATGACCTAGCACATGTTCATTTTAAGAACACTTTCACTGCAGATTTGACAAAATGCGAAGAAGGTACCAATGTGAGATTTCTAAGGATGGATACAGCACTCGACACAAGGTTTAAGAATCTGAAGTGCCTTCCAAAATCTGATCGGGGTGTGGAGCGTGCCATCAGAAGTCTTAAAAGAGCAAGTCTTAAAGAAGTCTTAAAAGAGAAACTACAGAACCCGAACCACAAAAAAAAGAAAATCAACCTTCTGCTGCTGACTCAGATAATGAAAATGAACATGCATCAGTCCGCACTGCTTTGGATTGTTATTGAGCAGAACCCAACATCAGCATGGACGCACATCCCCTGGAATGGTGGTTGAAGCATGAAGGGACATATGAATCTTTAGCACATCTGGCACTTAAATATCTTGCAATGCCAGCTACAACAGTGCCATGCCAATGTCTGGTCTCACTTTTGGGTGACATTGTAAACAAGAAGCGGGCAGCATTATCTCCTGAAAATGTAAACAAACTTGTTTGTCTGAGCAATTGGATGAATAAGAAGTAGGACTGAGTGGACTTGCAGGCTGTAAAATTTTACAGTGCTTTATTTTTGAATGCAGATTTTTTTGTACATAATTCTACATTTGTAAGTTCAACTTTCATGTTAAAGAGATTACACTACAGTACTTGTATTAGGTGAATTGAAAAATACTATTTCTTTTGGTTTTTTTACAGCGCAAATACTTGCAAAAATAATGTGAGTTGTAATTAAAATCAATATATTTGAAAATGTAGAAAACATCCAAAAATATTTAAATAAATGGTATTCTATTATTGTTTAACAGTGCAATTAATTGCACGATTAATTTTTTAAATCACTCAACTAATCGCAATTATTTTTTTAATCGCTTGACAGCCCTAATATATATATGTAAGCATTCAGTTTTCATTTTCATTAAATGCTTCAGGTAAATAGCATACAAGACACAGAGTAAGGAGTGCTTGTAGCCCAAACATTACCATGCTGCCCAGCGTGAGGTTAAAATTACAGCAAAATATGAAAACTAACCTGGTTACAGTCATGCTCCAATTTTCACCTGTTTAAAAACAAGGATGGGGACACTGAGCAGTGCTCCAAAGCACTGCAGAAATGATAGAGTATCCACCAGATTTAGGTGGGTTTGAACAAGTTGCCATGCCATGGCATCCCTGAGCGAACACAGGGCAGCCCTGCAAACCAGTTCCATTTCCCCCTTCAAGGGGCTCCTGAGATAAACTCCACACAGGCTTTTCCCCTCTGTTAATGCCCCTTCTCCCAGGGTCTAATTTACTGACAGAAAACAAAACACACAGTTGCAGAGCTTCTCATCTGCCCCCAGTCTGCTCTCTGCAGGAATTCCCTGCAGTCTCAGCCCCAGGACTCTCTGCTGGAGCCTACTCACTATTAGTAGTCTCTGATCTCTCTCAACTACCCCCCCACCCCTTCCTGTTGCTCTTTGTGTGGGACCCGGGGGAACCCTGTTCAGGTGTGCTTCCTTAGTAATCAGGGTTGGCTGGCCCCAGACATCTAGTCCACAAGGGGCAAGCCACCCTGTCAGAGTGGGCTACATATTGCTGAGAAAATAAGACTTTTTTTTTGCTCTTGGGGATAAATTCCTCTAGGTTTAAAGCCAACAATCACAAGGCTGTCCCATGCATTTCCACAGAACAGCCAGCTGGTGTTTCATGTCGGTGACTTGGTAAGAAGCACATTAGACTTACTAATGTAAGGGAACAGGGACAACCAGCCCCACCCTGAAACATGGACTCCTGATCCTGCTGAAATGCCCAGGGACTGAAGGTTAACACACACAGGCACTCTGGCACACACAGCTAATTGTAAGTGTTGTGGAGCTGTGGGGATTGCACGGCACAAGGGATCATCCCCAGAGCAGTGTTCAGGGGGAAGGGATGTGTGTGTTTGTGCAAGAGAAGCCTGCACTGGCACTACCTGAGCTGTTCCTCTTCTGTAGATGACAGGTACCTTCCCATTGCAGGGCTGGCAGGCAGGCATCTTCCCCTCAAATAAAGGCAAAGTCCTTTCATCTTTGGATTTAATCAGCTTGTAGGTGTCAGGACCATGAAAAGGTCTGACTCAAAGCTCTGCCTATGCTTTAGGCCAGGGGTCTCAAACACTCGGCAGAGTTATTTCCTGAGGCCTGCCATAGGCACCGACTCCATGGGTGCTCCGGGGCTGGAGCACTCACGGGGAAAAATTAGTGGGTGTTCTGCACCCACCAGCAGTCAAGCTCCCCTTCTCCCCCACCCCTCCTACCCCCCAGCATGCTGCATCCCCACTCCTCTGCCTACCTCCCAGTGCTTCTCACCAACAAACAGCTGTTTGGTGGTGCTTAGGACTTTCCAGGAGGGAGGAGCGGGGGTGTGGCACGCTCAGGGGAGGAGGCAGAGAAGAGGTGGGGCCGGGGTGGGGATTTGGGGAAGGGGTTGGAATAGGGGCAGGGAGGGGGCGGAGTTGGGGCAGGGACTTCGGGGAAGGGGTTGGAATGGGGGCAGGGAAGGGGTGGGAAGAGATGGGGCAGGGGCGGGGATTCATGGAAGGGGTGGAGTGGGGGTTTTGCAGTCTGTTACCAACCAGTTTTGAAGTTCTCAGCTATTTTGACTTGACAATTGGTGTACAACTACAGAAAGGTGTGTATCTGTGCTGTGCCAGGAGTACTAGACCATTGTGATATCAGAGATAACTCAACCAATCACCACCCTTACTCAATAGATAATTTGCGTGCTACAGTTTCATTGGTTGTATGAGGGAGACTTCAAAGATGGTGGATTACTTGGCCCAACTGCCACACCTTTGTGCCTAGCTGCCACCTCACATATCAGCACAACCACCTACACAACAACACAACCAGCAAGTCCAAATACAGATAGCCCCTCACCCCAGCACACACCCCTTATTTGCCACCAACACAAATCAACCAAAATCTCCCAGCACAACATAACTCAAGCACAAATCAACACAGCTTCCCATCACAACACACATTTGTCCACCCTCACTCATACTTACCATAAACTTGAGTGGCTAAGTGGCAAGTCCTTTCCTAGTAAGCATATAGTGGGCTACTGTGACAATGCAATAAAAGTTAGTTGAAAAATCACTGTGAGATGCTATACAATTTAAGGGTGTAGAAAAAAGGTATATCTTGTATGAAAAACAGTACTTGACCCTGTAATTAAAAGATTACAAAATAACACATAGTCTCAAAGGGCCAGAGAAAAAGTTGTGTGTGTAACCCCAGTTTTGGCATGTGTGATTAACTGTGCAGTCTTAAAATTCTCCTATTTTAGTTTTTTGTATGGAATGTGGACACCATCATAGGACCTAATCACATCAGCCACACCATCAGGGGCTCATTCACCTGCACATCTACCAATGTGATATATGTCATCATGTGCCAGCAATGCCCCTCTGCCATGTACCTTGGCCAAACCAGACAGTCTGTACGCAAAAGAATAAATGGACACAAATCAGACATCAAGAATTATAACATTCGAAAACCAGTCGCAGAACACTTTAACCTCCTTGGACACTCAATTTCAGACCTAAAAGTCACAATTATTCAACAAAAATCTTCACAGACTCCAATGAGAAACTGCAGAACTGGAATTAAATTGCAAACTGGACGCCATTAAATTAGGCTTGAATAAAGACTGGGAGTGGATGGGTCATTACAGACTAAAAAATATTTCCTCATGCTAATTTTTCCCCTACTGTTACTCACACCTTCCTGTCAACTGTTTGAAATGGGCCACCCTGATTATCACTACAAAAGTTTTTTTTCTCCTGCTGATAATAGCCCACCTTAATTTACTAGTCTCGTTAGAGTTGGTATGGCAACCCCCATTTTTTCATGTTCATATATATATATATATATAATATCTTCCTACTGTATTTTCCACTGCATGCATCTGATAGAGTGGATTTTAGCCCACAAAAGCTTATGCCCAAATAAATTTATTAGTCTCTAAGGTGCCACAAGTACTCCTCATTCTTTTTGCTGATACAGACTAACATGGCTACCACTCTGAATCCTAATATTGGTGCTCTGGTTGAGGCAAAGCACTGCAAGCTAAGTGGCCAAAAATTAAATGACTGTCAAAATTAGCACTGACTTTTCGCATTATAGTTTTTAAAAAGTTAATACATTGACTTTTAATAGCATACTATATTACTCTTCATTTTTTTCATTTTTGACTATACTTTTGTATCATTGTATGAAAAGTTTTCAGTGATGCAGCCCTCGGGCCAATATACTAGTCTTCATGTGACCCTTGTGGTGATTTGAGTTACAGATCCCCGCTGTAAGCTATTCAAATTGCAGCAAATTCCCATCTCATGGGCTTCCTCCAAGCTCACATTGATATTTGGCTTTGAGCAAGGTGCTTCACGACTCTCTTGCTTAGCAGTTTATGTGCATGGGCAATGACATCACATTGTGCTCTATTCTGTAATAATCAGGGGCGGCAGGTTTGTATAATTTTTGGTGGTGCCCAGAACAGGTCCAAGTCCCCTCCCACACACGCACACCTGCCTTGTAAGCTGATATATATATTTTAAAATAATGTAAAATTGTGAGGGCCCTGAGGTGGGGCTGAGGACTTGAAGGGTTTGGGGTGTGGGAGGGGCTCGGGCAGAGGGTTAGGGTGTGGGAGTGAGGGCTGTGGGATGGGGCCAGGGATGAGGGGTTTACTGTGCAGGAGGGGGCTCAGGGCTGGGGCAGAAGGTTCGGGGGTGTGTGTGGGGGGGTGAGGGCTTTGGCTGGGGGTGTGGTTTCTGGGGTGGGTCAGGGCTAGGGATTAGGAGTTCGGGGTGCAGGCAGGCTGTCCCTGGCTAGGGCCAAAGAGGCGGACTCTCCCCAGCCCTCCCCCCACCGGCCTCTCCCTCTCCCCCCTGGCAGCACACTCACCTCACACCACTGTCACTGCATTTGCTCCTAGGGCCCTTCTCAGGTCCAGGAAGCCCCCTTGCCTCACCTGTGGTGGGTATGGGGGGTGTTCTGCCCTCATATGTGCGCCTCCTCCCGTGCTGCTGCCCCTCACTGTAGCCTCACTGAGGGTGGGGGATGGAGCTGCCCCTTGCCCAGCGTGGGGCAGGAGTGGTGACTGCGGGCAGGGAGGCCCCCTGTGCTGGTGGAGGGTCCTGCCAGAAAAAGGAAGGGTCCATCTGAGGTGGAAGGGCAGGATCAGGGTCAGCCTGGGTCAGCCTGCCCTGGCACTAGTGGTTGGGGGGTGCTAGGACCCTGTGGCAGCAGTTGATGCCAGGAGCTGGCACAGCAGAACGCAGCATGGAGCTGCAGGGGGCCCGCTGCCCAGGGAGCAGGCAGGGACGCTTGGGGGAGGCCCGTGGGGGTAGCAGGTGGGGCCAAGAGTGAGACCTGGCCCCAAACATTGGTGGAGCCGGGCCCCCGGGCCCTGAATATTGCTGGAGCATGGGCACCACGAGCCCATATAACTCGCCGCCCCTGTGTAATATAGCCAGGCATGAGTCATATCACTGCCCCGTAATTGCATTGTTGGCACTTTGTTGTAGGTATCATAGATAGTATCTTTTATAACATAAAATTAGTCAGGTTTGTACTGTTGCCTGTCTGCATCTGCCTAAGCAGATATTTTACAGACAAAGTGGCAAAAAATTGGGCAATTTGCTTGGAAGCATGTTCTTTACAAATTGTCTTAAATGTCATTCATTTAATGACAGAGAAAATTCATTAAGAGGTTGGCCATGTGATTGGCCAAACGCAAATTCCCTGCATAGCAAATCAAAGCCAGATACCCTGCATTCACGCTACATGAGATCGAGGTTCCTCTCTGTTGTCCCCGTGAACGTTAGATGTGCTGCAGTGAGAAACACCCAGTTCAGACAATATGTTATCCCCAAGGTCAGTTCTTCTTATTTTGGTAGTATCTAGGCACCTGTCATGGGTCAGGGCCCCATTGTGCTAGGTGCCTGGTCGAGAAGAATTTACAATCTAAATGTCTACACCACCAGGCCTATGTGGGCATAGCTATACCAGCTGGTTAAAAGTTTTCAGATGGAGCACTTGTGTGGGAACATATCAATTACACTGAATTTTTTGACAAAAAATATTAAAATGTTTTGTTCTGATAAGGTCAAAGTGTCTGATATTATAAGGTCAAAGCACTTTGTTGCAACTTGATCATTTTGACTATTATAATAATAATTAATAATGTATATAATAAAGTTGAAATGAAGTGCTCCGACCTTATCAGAACAAAGTATTTGTATTTTCAAAACAAATTATATTTGAATTTTCATTTTGCAGGAAAGTTTGACTTTTCCTTCTTATTTGGGACAACGGACATTTTGATATATGGGAATTTCCTGCAGAATGGAAATTCCAAGTTTCAACCCACTCTAATAATAATTGAATGTAAGTCTGGACAGAATGAGATGGATTCATATCGTGATTACTTTTGTCCTTAGTGATTGGTTAAATAAGGGGGAAAAGTTTGGAGAGGAAAAAACAGTACTTATACAAATAAAAGTTCAAAAGCTTATTTCTTGTTTGGTTATATTAGGTATCCTTTGCTACTTAATGAATAATCTTGTTAACCCAGAGGACCTGAGAGCTGCTATTGGCTAATTGCACACACCCCCTTTTGCACCGTACAGTATGTGAGGTCTCCTTTGCTGGTCAAGGGCTAATCTCGTTTACCAAGGCAACATGAGAGCTCCTATTAGCTAGTTGGCTTGTGCCTCCTTTGCAGAAACACCAGTCAATTCCCTGTCAGACCCCAGAAAAATTGCTACATTCTGCAATGGAACCTCTGGGAGCAACAACTATTTTATACCTCCATGCATCTGAAGAAGTGGGGTTTTTTACCCACGAAAGCTTATGCCCAAATAAATCTGTTAGTCTTTAAGGTGCCACCGGACTCCTTGTTGTTTTTGTGGATACAGACTAACACAGCTACCCGAAACTATTTTCCTGGTGATTTGTATCTCTAGCCTTCTTTTCTTTTCAGCATGAAGAAAGATGTCTGGAACTGGGAAGCTGCCAGCTGGACACCATCAAATTAGGCCTGAATAAAAACTGGGAGTGGATGGATCATTACAAAAACTAATTTCCCCATACTCATTTCCCCCTACCGTTACTCACACCTTCTTGTCAAAAGTTTGAAATGGGCCAACCTCTTACCACTACAAAAGTGATTTTTCCTCCCTTGGTATTCTACTATTAATTGAATTGTCTCGTTAGTCCTGACCCCTCCACTTGGTAAGGCAACTCTCATCTTTTCATGTACTGTGTATATATATACCTGCTACTGTATTTTCCACTCCATGCATCTGATGAAGTGGGTTCTAGCCCATGAAAGCTTATGCCCAAATAAAGGACTCCTCGTTGTTTCTGCTGATACAGACTAACACTTCTTCCACCCTGAAACCTGCCACCTGATCCTGTTGCTTTTCCCATCATAGGGAACATGATGCAGCTGAATACTGAGAACTTGCCCCAAACTATAGAGGAGGTAAGAGTGTAATGCTTTCATTAAATCAGCTGATATGACTATGAATAAATACACCAAGGGGCTGATCTGTGGAGTAAGGAGGAGTCATTTTTTCATAGTCAGGTCTCAAAATAGAACTGAACTGTGGTTAATTAAACAGTGGGAAATGCATGAGCTCACTGTTTAATGACTGTGTGACTGCAAAGTGTTATTATTATGAGACCCTTGGTTCAAACAGCTACATTTCCTAGACAAAAACAATACCCCCCCCCCCCACAATGATATTATAAGAACATTTGAGGCAGAGACCATCTTTCTGATCTTTCTTTGTACCGTGCCGACCACAGTAGACTCTGGTCCATGAATGGGATTCCTAGATGCTACCACAATACAAATAATAAATAATACACCACTTAAAGGTCAGGTAATGCTCAAGGTAAAGGTACAGGCTTCTTCTGTACAACCTCGTGATCTTCTAATTATGCCCTTATAACATCTGTGTAACCCCATTGCCATTGGTAAGTATGCTCAAGTGTCACTCATTGCAATTTAAAAGTAAACAATTTTGTTAATAATATGCAGGTTGGAACAGACTATTGCTCAGTCAGTCTTGGTTGTGCTGGGTAAAAATGGACAAAAAGAAGTAACAATTTATCTTAGTCATTACAGTCAGCAGATCTGACTGAATATGCCCGGGGAGTGGGGTTATTGAGTAAAAGGTGCCATTCTAAATAATTTTTCAGCATAAACGCACACTGTAACTACAGGTGTCAGAGGTGCTCCAGATATAATATACGTATATACTAATATATACATTAACTTCTCATCTATTCACATTCATTTTTGTTTCATGATTTCAAGGACTGAAAAACCAGGGATGTTGCAGAAATTTGTTCTGCAGCATTAGAGTATTTAGATTATTAACAATAAATCTTGCAGATTACATAAAAATTGGGGGAGTTGTAAATCACAAAGAGGACAGGTCACTGATACAGAGTCATCTGGATCACTTAGTAAGCTGGGCACAAACAATAAACATTTTAATACGTCTAAATTTAATACATCTAGGAAGAAAGAATGTTGGCCATACTTACAGGCTGGGGGACTTTATCCTGGGAAGCAGTGACTCTGAAAAAGTTTTGGGAGTCATTGTGGATAAGCAGCTGAACATGAGCTCCCAGTATGACATTGTGGCCAAAAGGGCTAATGTGATACTTGGATACATGAACAAGGGAATCTCAAGTAGGAATAAAGAGATTATTTTATCTCTGTATTTGGCACTGGTGTAACTGCTGCTGGAATACTATGTCCAATTCTGGTGCCCCAATTCAAGAAGGATGTTGATAAATTGGAGAGAGTTTAGAAAAGAGCCACGAGAATGATTAAAGGATTAGCAAACATGCCATATAGTGATAGATCCAAGGAGCTCTGTCTAGTTAACTTAACAAAAATAAGGTAAAGGGGTGACTTGATCACAGTCTACAACTACATACATGAGGAACAAATATTTGATAATGGACTCTTTAATCTAGCAGAGAAAGGTCTAATGAGCCAGCAGCTGGAAGTTGAATCTAGACAAATTCAAATTGAAATTAAGGCATAATTTTTTTTTATCAGTGAGGGAAATTAACCACGGGAACAGCTTACCAAGGGTCATGGTGGATTCTCCATCACTGACAATTTTTAAATCAAGATTGAATATTTTCTTAAAAGAAGTAATTATTTTGGGAAAGTTCTTTGGTCTGTGTTACATAGGAGGTCAGACTAAATGATCACAGTGGTCCCTTCTGGCATTGAAATCTATGATTTTATGCTTCATTATTGCTCTTCACAGAGTAAGACCAACCATGAGATCCAAAATGCAAAATGTTGAAGGGAAAACAATGCATTCAAGGTTGCTACTCAGTACTAATCCTGACTAGGACTGGCAGAGCTGCACACAGCCTCCTTTATCCCTTTGTTATGAAATCCACTAATATTCTCAATTAACTAATTAACCAACTAATTAATTGACTAATGTTAAAATTTGTTGGTCCTTTTTTGTTATACTTTGACAGCTCAGTGGAAAGTATGATCCAGTGTTTACAATATATTTAGGCTCAGACTGGGCTGTGGTGCTGCATGGTGCTGGCTAGGCCTCAGCTGGAGTACCGTGTCCAGTTTTGGTCACCAATGTATAGAAAGGATTTGGAGAAACTGGAAAGGATCCAGAGGTGACTGACAAAGATGATCAAAGGGATGGAATGCAATCCATGTGAGCAAAGGCTGAAGGAACTGGGTACGTTTAGTCTGGAAAAGAGGAAATTAAGGGGGGATGTGATAGCTGTCTTCAAATACTTGAAAGGCTGCCATAAAAAAGATGGAGAAAAGTTGTTCTCTCTTACCACAGAGGGCAGAACAAGAGGCAATGGGTTCAAACTACAGCATAGCAGATTTAGATTAAATCTCAGGAAAAACTTCCTAACTGTAAGAACAGTAGGACAATGGAACAAACTGCCTAGGGAGGTTGTGGAAGCTCCTTCAATGGAGGTTTTCAAAAGGAGGCTGGATAGCCATCTGTCTTGGATGGTTTACACCAGGGGTTCTCAAATTAGGGGTCACGAGCCTGCAGGGGGTGCGAGATTATTATCTGGGGGTTGCAAGCTGTCAGTCTGTGCCTGGTGGGGCTGACAGCCTGAGCCCCCATTACAATGAAATTAAATTAAAATTGAATTAAATTAAAAACCTATGTTTTTAATTTATACGGGGGGGGTCACACTCAGAGGCATGCTATGTGAAGTTTGAGAACCACTGGTTTAGACACAATGAATCCTGAATCTTGGCAGGAGTTAGACTAGATGACCCTTTTGGTCCCTTCTAAACTTATGGTTCTATGATTCTGTGAGCATCAAGTGGTGGGCAAACCCAGTGGAATTTGCAATGAAATTCCAACTATCCTAAGGGCTTGAAAAGTTCACAGAACTATTGAGTTTGTGAACCTTCTGCAGTTACGTTAACCCTACTGGAGTTATCTTTCTGATAGATGAATATGCCACAATATCTTTGCACTAACTACACTATCGTTCTTATACCTAGAATATTCATATGGGGGGAGGGGGGAAATCCCTTCCTTTAGTTACCTTAGTTACAATGAAAATTCTATGCAATTACACAGTTCTTTTATTAGAACAATACAAACTTTACCCACCTATTTATGTCCCAATGTATTTCTTAATTTTATGATGTGTGAGAACATGTACTTTACTCAGATTTTTGTAATCAGAAGTAAAAGGGAAAAAAGTCTCATTCAGACAACTACTTTCCTATACCAACAGCCTGTTTTCTCACTTAACATGACAGCTCACATTCTATTATAGACTAAAGCTGGTGCAATTTGGCATGATAACCAATGGAACTACAGTGAACTTAGTTTGCATACTCATTGTAATGGCAATGAAAGTACAATGAGGTTAAGGTATAGGATACTGTTATTCCAGCTTCCCTTTCTCTGCATTAAGCTGCAAGTAGTTTAAATTTCAGAGTACTTACAATGTAACCATACTTAGGCAAAAGTAGTTGATTTAAGTTTTATTCCTCTTCTCCTTCCCTTTTCCCAAGTATTATTTCAAGCAGTCGGGAGCTCCACTGATTTGCTGTCAGTACCCTGAAGGATTTCGGGATGGAGAAGAAGAGCATTGAGGAGTGGATCCAGGAGGAGACCCTGTCAAGTTTCCTTCCCCACTCTGAACTCTAGGGTACAGATGTGGGGACCTGCATGAAAACCTCCTAAGCTTACTTTTACCAGCTTAGGATAAAACTTCCTCAAGGTACAAAATTATTTTACCCTTGGATTTCCACTGCCACCACCAAACTTTATCTGGGTTTACTGGGAAACGTAGTTTGGACACGTCTTTCCCCCCAAAATCCTCCCAACCCTTGCACCCCACTTCCTGGAGAAGGTTTGGTAAAAATCCTCACCAATTTGCATAGGTGACCACAGACCCAAACCCTTGGATCTTAGAACAATGAAAAAGCATTCAGTTTTCTTACAAGAAGACTTTTAAAAGAAGTAAAGGAATCACCTCTGTAAAATCAGGATGGTAGATACCTTACAGGGTAATTAGATTCAAAACATAGAGAATCCCTCTAGGCAAAACCTTAAGTTACAAAAAAGACACACAGACAGGAATATTCATTCTATTCATCACAGCTATTTTCTCAGCCATTTAAAGAAATCATAATCTAACACATACCTAGCTAGATTACTTACTAAGTTCTAAGACTCCATTCCTATTCTGTCCCCAGCCAAAGCATCATACAAACAGACACAGACCCTTTGTTTTTCTCCCTCCTCCCAGCTTTTGAAAGTATCTTGTCTCCTCATTGGTCATTTTGGTCAGGTGCCAGCGAGGTTACCTTTAGCTTCTTAACCCTTTACAGGTAAGAGGATTTTTCCTCTGGCCAGGAGGGATTTTAAAGGGTTTTATCCTTCCCTTTATATGTATGACAGGCCCATTTCCTGGTGGAAAGGCTCAGACATACACATGGTGGGGATCAACTTCATGTCTTTTGTAATTGTTTTCTGGTTTTCATCTGAGCAACCGTGGTTCACCTACTCCATGGAACAGTTTCGGTTATACAGAGAAAACTGTGTTGGTGCAAAATTAATGGCTACCTTTTCAGCTGTCTGTGCCTGGAAGAATGGTCTGTGTGAAGAGGGAACGCCAGGAGATCCTTCATTAACCCTGTGTATGTATATGAGGCAGATACATTGATGCTGCCATTTTTGCTCCATGAATCAATGGGGCAGTTGTTACTGTTAGGAGTGTCAAAAATGATCCTGACTGCATCAAAGGACATGATTAGAGTTTGGTGCTGGGGAAGCACCCACTGAACCTTCTGAAAGGTGAACTAAATCTGTTTCTGAACATTCTTCCCCCTGAGTAATGTGGTGTACAGGTCAGTGGGGCGAACTCTTGAAGACAAGTCTCCTTAACATTGCACCAACTGGTTTGCTCTGAATGGCAGACCAGTGTGCTATTTATGTTTGTGCAGAAGGGAGAATGTGAAAAGGAGGCTGAAATATTGCTGATGAAAGGGGGAAATTCAAGCTCAGCAGACAGTTGTGGGGGTCTATTTGGTGTTGAAGAAGAGACACGCAAAACAGACCCATCCACTTGGCTGCTGTGCTGGGAGCATGTACTCCTTCAGCAGCACAACAATAATGTATTTACTACTCACAGCCCAGGCTGGCAGTATCAAAAGGGAAAGTGCTGCATTATAAGAGCTTGAAAAGACGCTACAGCCACGCAGAGCAATGGCTCAGGCAATACTCTCTGAGCAGGATCTGATTCTGAGTGGGATCCTTTCTATGAAAACAGCCCCATGCCTGACAAGCAGGTCAGACAGGGACTGATGGTCAGACTAGAGCGTGTCTGGCAGAGAACAGCCGAGGAGGCAGAGTGAAACTGATTCCCTGCAAAATGGGATGTGTGTGTGTTTGGGTGTTTTTTTAAACTTAAGGTAGGAGAGATAAGAGTGGGGGTGGGGGAAGCCCTGTCTCACACCACAGTCCCCATCTTGGGCTGGAGCTGTGAGACGCTGAACTTCCCATAACCCCAATGACTGTGACGCTGAGGCCACGTATGTTTTTTTAAACTGGACTCTGTGTTTGTTTTGGTCCCGAGCGGCCCTTTCATCTCACCCTCTTCCTCACCCATGCGGTCTCCGTCATCTGCTCCATTGTCTTCAGGGACCGGTTTGACCACGAGGATAAGACGTTTTTGACATTAATGGGTCTGATAGAGGAAAATGATGAGCTCTTCTGCTCTCTCCCAGCAGGGTGAATTGCAGAGATCATTCTACTCTTCTCCATTTCACGGCAGGGAGGTTTAATCCAATGGCTGTTCATTTTCCTCAGACAGTTGTTGTTTCAGATTCCCATCATGTTCCTATTCTCCTCATTAGGCTGCAGCTTCAACCAAACCCAGCCTCAGGCTTGCTTCTCAGGATTATTTAAATTCTCACACAAAACACTTCATTAGATCAGAATTAAGTTTGCTCAAGGAAATTCCCTTTCAACACAATTGGTAAAAATAAAGGAAATTGCCAATTAAAACATTAACCTCCAAACCATTGCAATTCACATGCCTTAGTATATTCACAATGGGATAACTGAATGTGATCACATTCCGTACCTCCAAAGCAAACTCCTGTTCACTTCCAGCACCCATCCACCCACCGCACCCACCCTTTCCTGAGAACCATTGCTGGCATAACTGAGCTGAAGTCAGTAGAGTTTCATCAGGAGAGAATTTTACCCCTGAACTCCAACCTTAGCACAAGGGCTTTTTTCCTTTTAAAGTCTATAATGTGCTATTACTGCCTAGAAATCTGTGGTCAGGGTTAATGTTTGTGCACTTGAGTGTGATTTTTCAAGAACTGGATCTGTGTATTGAGGATAGTTGTATTTTGGAAATAATACAGAGTATTTTAGCTCAGTATTTTAGCTTTTTTCATTTGCAGACCCCTACAAAATTTCAAATAGAGGTGCAGACCCCTTTGGAAATCTTAGACAGAGTCTGCGGACTCCCAGGGTCTGCGGACCACAGGTGAAATCCCTGCTCTATGGTAATGACAACCTTTCATGGACCCGTTAGACATGGTCTGCGGACAATAAGAACATAAGATCACAGATTGAAAACCACTGTGTTAGTTGGTGAACAAACTCACCAAAGTTTTAGTGTAGAAAGTATGTATATTGGAGAGTGATTTGGTATAAAGAAAAGGAGTACTTGTGGCACCTTAGAGACTAACAAATTTATTTGAGCATAAACTTTTGTGAGCTACAGCTCACTTCATTGGATGCATTCAGTGAAAAATACAGTGGGGAGATTTATATACACAGAGAACATGAAACAATGGGTGTTACCATACACACTGTAAGGAGAGTGATCACTTAAGATGAGCTAATATCAGCAGGAGAGCGGGGTGGGGGGGGGAGGGGAGAAAACCTTTTGTAATGATAATCAAGGTGGGCCATTTCCAGCAGTTGACAAGAACATCTGAGGAACAGTGGGGGGTGGGGGTGGAGGGGAAATAAACATGGGGAAATAGTTTTACTTTGTGTAATGACCCATCCACTCCCAGTGTCTATTCAAGCCTAAGTTAATTGTATCCAGTTTGTAAATTAATTCCAATTCAGCAGGTCTAAATTTAGTTCTAAAAGTGACAATTCTTCAACAAAAAAACTTCAAAAACAGACTCCAACGAGAGACTGCTGAATTGGAATTAATTTGCAAACTGGATACAATTAACTTAGGCTTGAATAAAGACTGGGAGAGGATGGGTCATTACAAAAAGTAAAACTATTTCCCCATGTTTATTCCCACCACCACTGTTCCTCACATGTTCTTGTCAACTGCTGGAAATGGCCCACCTTGATTATCATTACAAAAGGTTTTCTCCCCCCCCTCCGCTCTCCTGCTGCTATTAGCTCATCTTAAGTGATCACTCTCCTTACAGTGTGTATGGTAACACCCATTGTTTCATGTTCTCTGTGTATATAAATCTCCCCACTGTATTTTTCACCGAATGCATCTGATGAAGTGAGCTGTAGCTCATGAAAGCTTATGCTCAAATAAATTTGTTAGTTTCTAAGGTGCCAGAAGTACTCCTTTTCTTTTTGCGAATACAGGCTAATATGGCTGCTATTCTGAAACCTGTGATTTGGTATAGTTTGCAAAGGGTTTTGGGTTCCAAGTTGGATTATAAACTTGTCATATAAGGTAATCAATATATCATATTGAAGTAAGCAACTTGAATAATCATTATGAAGTTAACTTTTTTTTCCCGGATAAACCAAAGTTGTATCCAAATAAACTAGAATGTGTATTTCCTTTCAATCATTACAGCTGTAGATTTTTTTCCCGACTCTTATGGATTACATACCTGGGCCTCACAAAAAGAGATTTAAAAACTTGAAGGAATTCACAAGTTTTGTTTTGGAGACAGTGAAGATGCACAAAGAGTCTCTGGACCCCAATTCCCTTGAGATTTCATCAATGCTTTCCTTATCAAAATAGAACAGGTATGGGAGAGTGGCAGTCCTTTTGCTTACTAGAGTTTGGGTTAAAGTATTCTCATTATTAACGTTCGATGAAGTCACTTCTCCTGGAGAATCAACACTAAGCCATCTTCTTCCTTTTTTAAAAATGTTTTTAAATGTTTGATTTTCTTTTTTTCTTTTTGTAAAAAACAATGTACGTATTCTGCTGCTTCCCAGACAAATAGCATACATAAGTAAAAAAAATCAAGCAATTGAATAAACTAGACTGAGAAAAAATCAATATGACACACATTAAATGGATTAAAAACTGGCTAATGGGTAGGTCTCAAAATGTAATTGTAAATGGGGAATCATCATCAAACAGGTGTGTTTTTGGTGGGTTCTAGCAAGAATCTGTTCTTAGCCCTATTTAACATTTTTATCAATGATCTGGAAAAGAGCATAAAATCATCACTGATGAAGTTTGCAGACAACCAAAAATTGTGGGGGTGGCAAATAATGAAGAAGAGAGGCCACTGATACAGAGGGATCTGGATCTCTTGGTAAGCTGGGCACAATGTAAATATATACATCTAAGAACAAAGAATGCTGGCCTTACTTACAAGGTGGGAAACTCTATTCTGGGAAGCAGTCACTCTGCAAAGGACTTGGGAGTCATGGTAGGTAATTAGCTAAACACAAGATCCCAGTGTGATGCTGTGGCCAAAAGGACTAATGCGCTGCTTGGATGCATAAACAGTGAAATCTTGAATAGGAGCAGAGATGTTATTTTTAGGACTGTCAATTAATCGCGGTTAACTCAAGCGATCAATGCAAAACAGATTAGCTAGATAAAAAAAATTATGATTAATCACAGTTTTAATTGCATTGTTAAACAATAATAGAATACCAATTTAAATTTATTATAAATATTTTTTATTCTTTTTACATTTTCAATTATATTGATTTCATTGACAACACAGAATACAAAGTGTACAGTGCTCACTTTATATTAGTTTTGATTACAAATATTTGCAGAAAACATAAAAGGTAAAAGAAATAGTATTTTTTCAATTCACCTAATACAAATGCTGTTGTGCAATATCTTTGTCGTGAAAGTGTAACTTACAAATGTAGAATTATTTTTTTTACCTACCTGCACTCCATAACAAAACAATGTAAAACTTTAGAGCCTACAAGTCCATTCAGTCCTACTTCTTGTTCATCCAATTGCTAAGACAAACAAGTTTGTTTACATTTACGGGAGATAATACTGCCCACTTCTTATTTACAATGTCACCCGAAACTGAGAACAGGCATTCGTGAGAATGTGAGAAAGTGAGAACTTGGCACTGTGGTAGCCGGCGTTCCAAGGTATTTACATGCCAGATATGTTAAACATTTATATGCCCCTTCATGCTTCAACTTGTATATTGATTTTTTAAAATCTTTTTACAATGCAAATATTTGTAATAAAAATAATTTTTTACATTTCATGATTAATTACGATTATTTTTTTTAATCGTTTGACAGCCCTAGTTATTTTACCTCTGTATTTGGCACTGGTACAACTGCTGGTTGTAATACTGCATCCAGTTCGGTGCCCACAATTCAAGGATGTTGAAATATTGTTGAGGTTTCAGAGAAAAGTCATGAGAATGGTTAAAGAATTAGAAAACTTGCCTTCTAGTGATAAACTAAACAGATTGAGCTATTTGAGTTTAACAAAGAGAAGGTTAAGGGGAGACTTAACCACATTTTATAAGTACCTACCATAGGGAAACAAATATTTGATAATGAGCTCTTCAATTTAGCAGACAAAGGCATAACAAGATCCAGTGGCTGGACATTGAATCTAGACAAATTCAGACTGGAAATAAGACATACATTTTTCAGTGAGGATGGTTAACCATTGGTACAATTTACCAGCAGTCATGGTGTATTCTACTTCCTTGGCAATTTTTAAATCAAGATTGCATGTTTTTCTAAAAGATTTTTTAAAGGCCGTGCTCTAGTTCAAAAGGAATTATTTTGGGGATTCTATTTCTTGTATTACACAGGAGGTCAGACTAGATGATCACAATGGTCCTTTCTGGCCTTGGAATATATGAATCTAGGAAACAAGGACCTACTGCACAGCTGAGTCTTAACAATTAGAAAGACAAATGAAAACAAATCTTTTTGCTATAATAGTCCAATTCTCCCTTCTTTACAAAGAGCAAAATATTCTCCAAAGCCCTGCAGTAATGCTATTGCAATCGGCAGCCCCAAGGCCTGGTGCTGTGGGATTGATATAAAGCCACACATTGTGTGTAAGGGGAGACTTATTTGGTCTGTGTGAATAAATTCCGATGCTTTTCAGTCAACTGTTCCAAACCTTTCTGTAGGAGAAACAAAATGTCCAATTGGAATTTAACACTGATAGTTTGGTGAGAAGCACGCTAGATTTATTCCTGGCAGGATCTGGCACAACCAGCACCACCCTGAAATATGGACTCCTGATTCTCCTGAAATACCCAGAGATAGAATGTACCAAACGCCCCTCCCTCATACTATTGGAGAGATGTGGAACTGCATGGCTGTATAGATCGGTAATAGGATATACAGTCTGTCTCTTTTAAGTCACCAGATCTCATCTATTCTAGGCTGGTACCCATGTTACACCATGTGGTGGTTGTGCACTGGTTTATGTGGCATAAGCTAGAGTGGTGTTGGGAGATATCTCAGCCCATTTCCCACTAGACAGGTGTCTACATCACAAAAAGCACCATCACAAATGGCCTTAGTTTGTTCTTTTATTGGCGCTGTCAACAGAGAGGCCAAGGACTGAATTGGCAATTGTGACTGAACTTTCACTCACCTCCAGCGGGAATCCCTCCAGATCAGAAATGAGGCACCCTGGTGTGTGTGTTTCTGCTGGGGAAGCATGTCCTGCCATTGCCTGAGCTGTGCCTCTTCTGTGAATAACAGATGCCTCCACATTCCTGTTGGTATAATTAAACCAACATAAGCCAGCCTTGAACTCGAATACAAGTGTTCACCCAAAACTTTTTGCACTAGTTTAAAAACAGATTTAAGTTAAACCAATGCATCCTGCCTATGTAGACAAGGCCTAAGTCTCTTGCTTCATAGATTGTTATGTGCACTGGTGATTCTGCCCAGTCTATTAAGAGTTAAAAGTCACAAACAGACTGACCTGCAGAGGTCACAGCAGAGAAGCAGGTGGTAGCAGAAGGTGACTGACAGGCAGGAGCGGCAGCCGGTGGGAACCTGAGTGGCGAGCTGGCAGGAGTGCCCAGCCAGGGCAATCACTCAGATGGCAGAGCAAGCAAGGTGCCTTCTTCCCTGGGTGGGAGGTGAACTCACACAGATGCACGTCTGAACTCTGGGTCCTCATTGACCCAGAACAACCCACTGTGAGGGAGCAGAGAGGGGCACAGAAAAGGAACTTTTGGTTGTAGAACTCAAGAACATCAGGCAGAAAGCACTGCCCCATGCACTCTGGGATGAGTGTCCTGCTCACAGTTCTATGTTTATGAATGCTGCTTGTGGCATTTTCCCTAATTAATGTCGGGTGACTTCCCTCCTTTCATTAAAAGTTTATTTTCTACACTCAGACTCTGTGTTTGCGAGTGGGGAAGTATTGCCTGTCATCGGCACCCAGGGGTAGTGTGTAATTTTCCCAGGTTACTGGGTGGGGGCTTGGGCCGGTTTTGTGTTGTATTGTTGAAGAGGAACCCCTAGATATTGAACCTGGCCCTGGTTGCTGCTGGCTTCACCTGGCAGAACGGTTAAAATGTTATTTTAGGTAGGTGGAATCCAGTTCTCTTTGTTCCGGTTTAAATAAAATCCCTGTTATATTATTCTTTTTTACAACCAGTTCCATTATCTTGCCTACCATTAAACAATCTTTTATCACAGTGTACCACCACCACCCCCAGTTCTCGCCTGCTGAGTAAATTATACCACCGCTGTGATGGACCATTGCTAATTCTTGGTCAGTGGTTTGGGGATAGGGTGCCCCTTGGATGTATTTCAAACTATAACACAATAAACCTACTCTGAGAGGACAGTTTACACAAGGTGGGGGTGTTGGTGTCAGCGTCCCATAGACTGGGAGGAGCAGGCACAAGCTAAGAGGGACAAGAGCTGTTGAGTGGGGGCAGCAGGGGCTCTTGGGGAGAGAATGAGGGGTTAATGGGGACAGGAGGGGCTCTTGGGAAAGCAGAAGTTGAAATGTGGGGTTAGGCTTGGGCCAGAGACTGAACTTAGAGGGTTGAGGTGCTGGAGGGGGCAGACCCACGCTATAGGGGCTGATTGGGGGAGGCTAACAGGGAGCAGAACAATGAGGGAGACTCCACCAAACCCCAATCACCTCCAGGCTTCCCTAGGCCAGTTTTAGGGCAGGTGAACAAAGTGGTCACCCTGGGCACCAATTTCTGGGGAGGTGGTGGCAACATACCGCTTTGCTGCTCAGCTGGGTTTTTTTTCCCACCACAGCTGCTGAGTAGGGTGACCAGATGTCCTGATTTCATCAGGACTGTCCCAATATTACGGGCTTTGACTTCTATAGGACCCTATTACCCCCCACACCTCTGCTATCTGGTCACCCCAGCTCCGAGGAGAGCGTTGAAAACTTTTTTCTGCCTTGATTGGCAAAACATCCAGGCCTGGTCCTGAGCAAACTCTGTTACCTGCACACATTAGGGCACCCCACCTTTTTCCAGTTTGTAGGGCTCAGGAGTAACCCGGTTAATTTAGGCACCCCCACCTTTTCCCAATTCATAGGGCTCCAGGTGAAAAGCACCTACCCTTACCCAATCTGTAGGGCTCAGGGTGTAACTAACCTGGTCAATTTAAGTACACACACCCTTTCCCAATACATAGGGCTCTGGGTGTATACTACTTCTGCAGGTTTGCAGGACCTTTTACCAGTGAAAGAGCCTTACACAGTAATATACCACATAACCTCTATTTATTAACAATCAGCAAAAACAGACTGCACACGCTACACATACAGTCCTCACTACTCCTGTCAAGGTTCCTTCCCCACTCTGAACTCTAGGGTACAGATGTGGGGACCTGCATGAAAACCTCCTAAGCTTACTTTTACCAGCTGAGGTTAAAACTTCCCCAAGGTACAAACTATTTTACCTTTTGCCCTTGGACTTTCGCTGCCACCACCAAATGACAGTTACTGGGAACGAGTCCGTTTGGGAACGTCTTTCCCCCCAAAATTCTCCCAAATCTTACGCCCCCTTTCCTGGGGAAGGTTTGATAAAAATCCTCACCAATTTGCATAGGTGACCATAGACCCAAACCCTTGGCTCTTAAGAACAATGAAAAAGCATTCAGTTTCTTAAAATAAGAATTTTAATAGAAGTAAAAGTAAAAAGAATCACCTCTGTAAAATCAGGATAGAAAATACCTTACAGGGTAATTAGATTCAAAACATAGAGAATCCCTCTAAGCAAAACCTTAAGTTACAAAGACACAAAAACAGGAATATCCATTCCAATCAGCACAACTTATTTTCTCAGCCATTTAAAGAAATGCATATCTAGCTAGATTACTTACTAAGTTCTAAGACTCCATTCCTGTTCTGTCCCCAGCAAAAGCATCACACAGACAGAGAAAGAGGCTTTGTTTTTCCCTCCCCCCAGCTTTTGAAAGTATCTTGTCTCCTCATTGGTCATTTTGGTCAGGTGTCAGCGAGGTTATCCTAGCTTCTTAACCCTTTACAGATGAAAGGATTTTTCCTCTGGCCAGGAGAGATTTTAAAGGTGTTTACCCTTCCCTTTATATTTATGACAACTCCCAATAAGACAGATAAACTTTTCTTGATGGCCAGTCAGGATCAGGTCCATCTGGGGGATTCCAGTTTCTTCACGGTGTTATTGGCAGAGTGTTGAGGTCTGGCAGCTCTGATCTTTGGGGCTGTGTCCTGGAGTTGGTTCCCAAAGAACTTTCTTTTGGATCCCAGTTTATATAGTAAAATTCGAGTTCTTTTTAGCTGTACCTTAACCAATCATGATACCAAAATTTTACTAATCAATCCTAACATAGTGTAACAAAATTCTCTAACCAATCCTATCCCACCACCTTAATTAATGTACACCTAGCAAAATTAATTATGTAACAGACAGAAACAATTTCACAACCACAACTATTGATAAGTGATTTCTTGACAGACAGAATGCTATCAAACTAAGTTTTTTTTAACCATCTTTTTGTAGTAGCCAGGCAAGGTACTAACAAACTTCAACAGGACTTTATTTTTTAAAGTGGAAACCTCTTTTCCAAGCTGCTGCTGCACCCTCAGTAGCTCACCCTCAGCCTCTTCAACTCCTCCCCCTCCTTCCTGTTTCCTGTCCTTTCAGACTCCCAACATCCAGTGCTCCCAATCTGAATAATTACAAGCAACATCTAAACACCACATTCCCTCCTCTCTTAAGAAACTCTCCCAGTTACAATAAATATTGTTGTTCTAACCTCAGGAACAAATAGGAAACAAGGCACTATACTGTTGACAGAATTATTACACTAAAAACACTATAGATACTACATAACATAGTCTCTAGTCCAGACAGGTGGTCATCTGGATCTGACAGGCCATCTCTCAAGCCCCGGTTCCAGTGCAATGTCTTGTTGTGTTGATATTACGGTGAAGTCATCCAAAGCAGACTGAGTGTTGGCATAATCTCCCCTTGGTGCGTAGGCAGGTGCAAGATAAGAAGCATTCCATACCCACCCATCAGAAAGTCGATAGGTGTAAGGTCTCTTCTTCTCTATGATTTTAAGAGGAGCTGTGAATTTATGGTCCCCTTTTTGTAAAATTCCAGGTTTTCATATTCTAACGAAGGAACCACACTGAAACTTTGGTTCCTTAGCACCCCACCGCTTGTCTGTGAAAGCCTTATACTTTGCTTGGTTCTGTTCAACTGTTTTTCTCACATCATCCTTGGCTGGGGCCTCAGGTTGTGCCTTTAACAATCCAGCAATGTTCAGTTTAGTATTCATCTGTTTCCAATGCAGTAACTCTGCGGGTGATCTTTGCGTTGTGCCATGTCGTGTAGCCCGGTATGCTTGCAAGAAATCAGTAGTGAAGGTTATCCACAATCGCCCTTCCAGTTTAGCGGTTTGCAAACTCTCTTTCAAACTTCTTTTAAACCTTTTGGTTTCCCCATTGGCTTGAGGGTAGTATAGGGATGACCTTCTGTGTAAAATGTTCCTCTCTGCTAGAAAAGTTTCAAACTCCAGGGAAGTAAATTGACTACCATTATCTGAAACCAGTTCTTTGGGGTTACCTTCCCTGCTAAAAACTGAAGAGAGGAACTTAATTACTGTAGCAGAAGAGATTTGCAATGTAAACACTACCTCAGGCCATTTACTGAAATAGTCTATTAAAGTGATGGCATAATGACAGTCACTTGGAGCAGTATCAAAGGGTCCTACAATGTCAATCGCCACTTTTTCCCATGCAGATTCAGGAAGAGGAACAGGCTGTAATGGAGGGGTACATGTCATTGCTGTCTTATCATGCATTTGGCAAGTGACACAGGAT
Source organism: Lepidochelys olivacea (assembly GCF_965140295.1). Taxonomy (NCBI): domain Eukaryota; kingdom Metazoa; phylum Chordata; order Testudines; family Cheloniidae; genus Lepidochelys; species Lepidochelys olivacea. Next base: position 52,619,134 of record NC_140417.1, read on the forward strand.
TTTATGAGTGCTTCAGTTTGAGAGTCCATCCCTGGCCACCAATACAGATCCCGTAGTCGTTGTTTGGTTCTGGCAATTCCTTGATGAGTATCATGTGCCAGGTGTATGAGTTTTGACTGTAATTCTTCTGGCACAAGTAGCCGGTGTGTACCTCGTAGCACACAGCCATCAAGCAAAGAAAGTTCATCCCAAACTCTAAAATAAGGCAGCAAAACTGGGTCAAGGTTTTTAGGGTTACTGGGCCATCTCTGTCAGAAATTCCCGTAGCTTTTGTTGAATTGGAGACGCTGAACAAGCAGCTTGAAATTGTTCTCTTGTAACTGCAGTAAGAGTGCTTGTAATAAGCGCAACTACTACATCCTCATCCTCCGGTGGACCATCTGGTGAAGGCAAAGGCAGGCAGAAAGGCAATCAGCTACCACATTTTGGTTTCCAGGCTTATATTCCAGTTCATAATTGAAAGAGTAGTCTTGCAGACCATCGAGCAATACAATATCCTGCTCTTCCCAGTCCTTTCGTGGTGAGCAATGTCGTCAAAGGGCTGTGGTCTGTGCGCAACTTGAACGTGCAGCCCCACAGGTAAGTTCTCCATTTTTCAGTAGCTCAGACACAAGCAAGTGCTTCTTTTTCGACTATAGAATATCTTCTGTCAGCATTACTAAGGCCTGGTCTATACTAGGGGGGGATTGATCTAAGATACGCAACTTCAGCTACGAGAATAGTGTAGCTGAAGTCGACGTATCTTAGATCAACTTAGAATCACTTACTTCGCATCCTTGCGGCGCGGGGTTGACAGCCGCCACTCCCCTGTCAACTCCGCTTCCGCCTCTCGCAGTGGTGGAGTTCCGGAGTTGACGGCAGTGTGATCATGAATCGATTTATCGCGTCTACACTAGATGCGATAAATCGATCCCCAATAGATAGATCACTACCCGCCGATCCGGCAGGTAGTGTAGACGTGGCCTTAGTGTCCTTGAAGCAAATGCAATAGTCCTCTCTGTGTTGTCCTCATAAAGTTGCGTGAGGTCAGCCCCAAGTCCATAATCAGAAGCATCAGTAGTTACAATTGTGGGCAATGCATGACTGAATAGTGCAAGTACTGGACTATGTACAATCAAGTCTTTCACCGTTTCAAAACTAGCTTGTGCATCCGTTGTCCACACTAAGGTTGAACTTCCCCGTAGTAATTCTCGTAACGGTTCAATGACAGAAGCATAATTGGGAATGAATTTTGCATACCAGGAGGTAAGACCCAAGAAGGAATGTAAGGTTTGCAAATCTGTTGGAGGAGGAGCATTTGAAATTGCCAGGATATGAGCCGGATCAGGTTTTAGTCCAGCCTGTGAAATTGTATGCCCCAGAAGGAGAGTTCAGTTTATCTAAATTTGCATTTGGACCTATTGAGCTTGAGGCCTGCTTTGCTGATGCAGTTTAGTACAGACTGCAGGTTATTGTCATGCTCCTCCGAAGTATTTCCAAACACGATAATATCATCCAAATAGCACTGAACTCCATGTTGATTCTTCAAAATCAATGACATCATTTTTTGGAAGGCACTTGGGGCTGATGTGAGACACTATGGAACACGTTTAAAATGAAATAGTTCCTCATGTGTACTAAATGCTGTGAGGTCTCTGCTATCTTCATGCAACATAACCTGGTGGTACGTGCTCTGCAAATCAAGAGTAGAAAACATCTTTGCTCCACGGAGTTCTGCAAATACTTCTACGTGAGGAAGAGGATGGCTGTCAATCACAATAGCTTTATTTGGCTCCCTTAAGTCCACACAAAGGCGAATGCCTTCACCCTTCTTCTGCGTCACTACTATAGGTAAACCCATTCCAAGAAGTTAATCTCTTCAATAATGTCCTCTTGAACAAGTTTTCTAAGTTCCTCCAAAACAGCTTCCCTGACTGAAAATGGTAAGCGCCATGATTTCTGTCGTACAGGCATCACATTATTCCGCATTTTAACTTTATGCAGAAACCCATAAGCACAGCCGAGTTTCTCCTCAACCTGGTGTTGGGTCCCAGCTGAAACTGGTGTGTGCACCGGAAGAGTGCTTTGCTGAGGAAGATCAATTTGTCCATTAACTACCCTGAGATTTAAAGCAGCCAATAAATCTCTGCCAAGGATAGGAGTGCCTTTGTGGACAATGTAGAACTCTGCAGTTACACAGCAATCACCAAAAGTAACTATTGCTGGCAGGCAGCCACGTACTGGAATCTGGTTGTTCAAATAGCACATCAAGTGAAGCCTGGGTTCAGTAAGAGGCACATCTTTAAAGTAATGCAATAGATGGAATCAGGTAGTATAGATACTGCTGAGCCAGTTTCCAACATTAGCTGAATAGAGTGTGATTTGCCTGAGGGTATGGTGGAAATGTTTACCATGCACTTTATTTGTTCTGGAATATGTGCAGTAGTGATTTTGTCCACGCTCAGCACAGTAACATCTGGTATTGTAACTGCATGCACCTGTTGATTGAACTGGCTCCTGCAACATACTTTAGCAAAATGCCTAATCTTTTTGCAATGATTGCATTGAACTACTTTTGCCGGACATCCTGTGTAGCTTGCAAGGTGTTGTGGGGATCCACAGCGAAAGCATGCTTTTTCTGTATTTTGAATTTGCTGATTTGGTGGTTTTTCATTAGTTTTCCTCTTGTAATTGTTTGTCTGCAGCGATAGTGAACTTTTCTGTAAAGGAGTCACAGCCTGGACTGTTCCTCCTGTATCCATGCTCATTATTTTGGCTTCAGTTGTAGCTGACTCAATCTGGGTAGCAATGGTTATTGCTTCTTCAAGTATAAGTTGTGGTTCTAGAAGTAAACATTCTCTTACACGAAGCATGGTTGTTTTCTCAATGAGCTGGTCTCTAATCATCTCATCTGCCATATTCCCAAAGTCACAAATTACAATCAGACTCCTCAGGGAAGCAATATACTGCATTATAGTCTCCCCTGGTTTCTGCTCACGCTGGCAAAATCTGTAGCGATTAGCTACTACATTCACTTTTGGTACAAAAAAGTTCTTTAAGGCAGTGAGTGCAGTCTCATGTTTATCATCTGCAAGGGGAAAAGTGTAAAATATATGCTGCCCTTCTGCTCCAAGGCAGTGGATTAGCAGAGCATGCTTTCTTACTTCAGAAATCTCTGTAGCACTGATTGCAAGCAGATAAGTCTCAAACATATGGATCCAGGCAGTAAAAGCAATTGGAGGCTCACCTGGGCTTTGTAGAAAGGCTGCAGGTGGGTTCAGAGGCAGAAGATCCTACCCTCATCGCCAAAATGTTGTAGTAGCCAGGCAAGGTGCTAACAAACTTCAACAGGACTTTATTTTTTAAAGTGGAAATCTCTTTTCCAAGCTGCTGCTGCACCCTCAGTAGCTCTTCCTCAGCCTCTTCAACTCCTCCCCCCTCCTTCCTGTTTCCTGTCCTTTCAGACTCCCAACAGCCAGTGCTCCCAATTCTAATAATTACAAGCAACATCTAAACACCACACATCTTAAGATCTGTTTCTTTATCTGGTGATAGTGGACGCCATTAGGACGGGGTCTCCTCCTTAACAGCCTGATATTATATTGTTTTAATGTAATTTAGATGGAATGTGAGGATGTGACTTCCTGCTTCTCAGTTAATGGCTGATGCTTGGCTGCTCTTTTTAATCTGAAGACAAAGGCCTTAGGCTTTAGGCCTTACAATATGGCTGCAAACAAAGGCCTTATCCTTACACCTCCCCCAGCATTCCTCCGAACCCATAGCCACGCCCACCCCAAACATCACAGGGGTCCAATAATCATCATAATGAACATAGAGGGTAGAATGGAATTGCCAGCCCAGAGGATAAACAGCATGAAACAAGCTGCCCTGGCAGACGGTGCTGTGCAGGTTGATCCCAAGGTGCCTCCACCCAGCAGTACCCCAGATCATGTGATGCTGGAGGCAGTAAAGGGCCTAACTGGGCTAGTCCAAGAATTGACTGTCCTCCAGAGACAGAGCCATGAGAGAATGGGACAACTGGAGGCACAAGTACTGCAGCAGGGTGCAGCAGTAAGGATGACACCTCAAAATTCCAGATGGGGAAAGGTCAAGATTCCCCTGATGTTAGTGTTCATGGTGCCAGAGGCCGTTTCATATGCCACCGTTGTGCACAAGAAGGCCACATAGCCCGGGCTGCCACCAACCCCTTCAGCATCACTTCATGGGGCCAGGGCAAGGTGAGGCTCCCTCTTCTTTAAACTGCCCCTTTAAAGCCTGGCACTGAGGGGCAGGTGAAGGGAGTAGAGATGGTGAAAAGTCCTCCAGTAGCATTAGTGTTCACAGCTTCCCAGCATTCTCTACCAGTTGCAACCTGGCATCCCGGCCTGGTGGAGCCCTTGAATGAGGAAATTGTGGAAGTGAATGGTATCCTGTGCAAGGCTGTAATTGATTCAGGGTCTCAGGTCACAACCATCACAGAGGATTTCTGGAGAAACCACCCTACTCTGAGCAAGTTGCATCCCATGCCTGTAGTTATCCTAATAGAGGGAGCCAGTGGCCAAGGAGTCTCCCATCAAGGAACAATCAAATTAGATGTATCTTTTCTTGGCCAATCCTACAAGGGAGTCCCTGCCCTTGTGGTGCCTGGGACAAAGTACTGCTAGGGAATCCCCATGTTGTTAGAGACAAATGTCATCTGTTCCAGTTGGCAGGATTTAGCACCAGTGGGGGAACCAATTCCCAGCCTGCCTGAAAGGGAAGTCACCAGTCTGGTACGTAGCCTCTTAGTAAATGATCTCTGGCCAAGAGAGGCCATCCTTGAGATACACTGGCAAGCGGCCCATCTTGTTAAGAGCTGGAGATGTTATGCTTATAACAGGTTTCAGAGTAGCAGCCGTGTTGGTCTGTATTCTCTAAGGTGCCACAAGTACTCCTTTTCTTTATGCTTATAACAGTGGCTCCCAAACTTGTTCCGCTGCTTGTGCAGGGAAAGCCCCTGCCGATACGGCAGGTAAACAAACCGGCCTGGCCCACCAGGGGCTTTCCCTGCACAAGTGGCGGAACAAGTTTGGGAACCACTGGCTTATAAGAAGCATATGGAATCTTTTAAAAAGGGGATAAGGCAATATGCTGCCTTTATTGAGAGTACAATTTAAACATTGAAATCAGCACGTGTTTTCATTCACACACACACACCTCGAAAGGTTCTGCAGTTGGATCTTATAGTTACCAGTCCTTAGTGTTGCTCAGTCAGATCCAGTGGCCAGCTGACACTGCACACAAGGGAGGGGAGCTGGGGCTCTGTCAAATGCATTCGAAGCTCTGGTGTTGATGCAGAACGAACCCAGAGTCCCATAGCAATACACCCTTCTTTTATAACGATAAGTTCCCATAGAAGTCTATGGACCTTGCTGTGTCACACCAGAGCTGTCAATCACGAGGTATTTAAGGTATTTAATTAGCATTATTTTGAGTTGTTACAAGGAGGATTCGCAGCTCTGGGAGAGAGGGGGGAGAAGCAGGAATGTGGCACGCTCAGGGTAGGAGGCGGGGCCGGGGTGGGGATTTGGGGAAGGAGTCGGAATAGGGGAAGGGAGGGAGCGCAGTTGAGGTGGGACTTTGGGGAAGGGGTTGGAATGGTGGTGGGGCAGGGTGGGAGGGGGCGAGGCGGGAGTGGAGTCGGGGCGGGGCCGGGGACAGAGCGGGGTCGAGCACTCGCAGGTCCGAGCAGAAGTCGGAACCTATGTGCTTTACCCTACGTTTAGAGACCCTTACACCATGGGGCCTCATACATACATCACCCTTGGGAGATAGGTTAGAACCTCCCTTCCTATTAGCTTCTCTGTCCTCTCCCATCACTCCTCCTTCCCCAATTGTCAGCTTCATGTCCCCTACCCTGTGCCTGGAGGAAAATTCCTTGCACCCTCGTTCATCAAGTGCCCTCTCTTTCCCCCTTCCAATCTCTTATTGTTGTTCCTACCTTTGAGGAATTCCTTCTCTTTGCTTTTCCTCATTAGTCATCCCCCACCCCTGCACAGCTGCCAGGATTTATGCAGTTCCATGCGTGGAACAGATTTCTCTCGCAGGATCCCTTCAAACAGTGGGAGGCAGGACCTGACTCCTTGTTTCCCTCAGAAGGGCGTGTGTTGGGGAGTCTTGTGGTAAGCTAGGTGTAACTGCAAATGTGGTTTATCCTCTGGGCTGGCAATTCCATTCTACCCTCTATGTTCATTATGATGATTATTGGACCCCTGTGATGTTTGGGGTTCCATTCTACCCTTTATGTTCCTCTCCTAGGCCAGCTGATGCAGTTCTCCTTGTAGCTGTCAGCATGTCATGTAGCGAGGCTGCATAAGTGCCAACCTGTCCTGCACTTCTAACTCCCTGATGCCCCGCATGAACTGATGTGTCAACTTATAATCCCTATCAGGGAAAGGATGGCCCCCTCAGAGCTTCTCCTCTACTACCCGCAGTAGGGCCTCTAACTCGATGGCACAGGATGAAGCTGTCTCTCTAGAGCTCACCCTTGAGCTTCCGCTGTGGAGTGGGGTGTGGGCTTGACCCGCCCTGGTGCTCCAGCTGGGGCGCAGGGTTGGGGGCCACTCCACACAGCTCCCAGAAGCAGTAGTATAGCCCCCCTCTGGCTCCTATGTGTAGGGGCAGCCAGGGAGCTCCACTCTGCATGCTGCCGCCACCCCAAACACTGCTCCTGAAGGTCCCATTGGCCAGGAACCTCAGCCAATTCGAGCTGCAGGAGCGGTGCCTGCAGACAGGGCAGCATGCAGAGCCTCCTGGCCATGCCTTCATGTAGGAGCCGGAGAAGGGACATGCTGCTGCTTCTGGGAGCTGCTTGAGGTAAGCGCTGCCCAGAGCCTGCACCCCTGCGCTTCTCCCCATGCCCCTGCCCTGATCCCCCTCCTGCACTCCGAACCCCTCGATCCCAGCCTGGAGCACCCCAAATGTCTCATCCCCAGCCCTACCCCAGAGCCCACACACCCAGCCGGAGCCCTCAACCCCCCCCCCGCAGCCTGGAGCCCCCTCCCACACCCTGAACCATAGGTGGTGACTCCATAGGTGCTCCGGGGCTGGAGCACCCAGGGGGAAAAATTAGTGGGTGCTCTGCACCCACCGGTAGCCAAGATCCCCCCCTGCACCCCACCTCCTCCTCCACCTCCTTCCCTGAGCGCACTTCATCCCTGCTCCTCTGCCTACCTCCCAGTGCTTCCTGCCTTGCCGCCACCAAACAGCTGTTTGGCGGTGTGATTGGAGGGAGGGGGAGGAGCGGGAACATGGCGCGCTCTGGGGAGGAGGCGGGAAAGAGGCGGGGCTAGGGCGGGGATTTGGGGAAGGAGTCAGAATAGGGGCAGGGAGGGGCCGGAGTTGGGTCGGGGACTTTGGGGAAGGGGTTGTAATGGGGGCGGGAGGGAGCTGGGCAGGGGTGGAGTCGGGACGGGGACAGAGGGGGGTAGAGCACCCACCGGCGGGGGCAGAAGTCGGCGCCTATGCCCTGAACTCCTCATTTCTGGCCCCACCACAGAGCCCACACCCCCAACCAAAGCCCTCACCCCCTCCCACATCCCAACCCCAATTTTGCAAGCCTTCATGGCCCACCATTCAATTTCTATTCCCAGATGTGGCCCTTGGGCCAACACGTTTGCCCACCCATGCTCTAGAGCATTGGCATCTCTCATAAAAGTCTGCCATGGGGTCCGAGTGATAAATGGCAGTCACTGTACTCTGCTCTAAGCTCTTCAATAGCTCAGGTTGGAAACTGCTCCTGAGGTGGCAGGTTAAGAACTAATTAACATCCCATCCCCCCCAGGTATCTGACAAGGGTGGGGAACTTCAAAGGCTCAGGAATGCCAGTGGCTGCTAGCAGGTACTATATATCTTTTATCCAGTCCTCTGTGTCTACCCTGCAATCTGCACCACAACTGAACACAGGAACCCCACGGATTTGGTGCTGTGCAGGGAGGTATGGCATTACTATGTTCCTCCCCAAGATTTCCCCTCCCCCCCCAGCCCAACCAATAGCTTCACCCTTAGTAGCAGGAGTTTCCTGGCTACAATACTCATTGGGGGTCTCTATTCTCACTGACACCAAATCAGGGTCAGGCCAACCCCCCTGGGCTCCAAACTGTTAATCAATGCTGTTCTGGTTCTCTTGTGTGGCAGCTTCCCTACTGTGCAAAAAATTAAATTTCCCCTATCTGAGTCAAGGCACCAATAACTAAAAAATTGTAGCCCCCCCTTCCTGTTCAGTGGCTCAGTAGGAGGTTGTTCAAGATAGGGAAAGCCTGCGTTGTGACTTTTTACACAACTTTGGGAAACTGAGCCTGAGGCTCCTCTGTATGCTCTGCATTGTGTGTCAGTGTATGTTCACCTCAGACCAGAACAAGGCTTTATTCTGTAAAGAACATAGAACAGGATTACAGTCCACCAGCCTCCTCTCTGCTTGCCTGCTACCTGCTCCCAGCTCAGTCAGTGCTACGACCTCCTGCTGGGGGGTAGAGAGTACATCCTGGCAGGAACCAGGAAGATCTCCCATTCTGAAACATGCAGCATGTTGGGAGAGTAGCAGCCGTGTTAGTCTGTATTTGCAAAAAGAAAAGGAGTACTTGTGGCACCTTAGAGACTAACCAATTTATTTGAGCATAAGCTTTCGTGAGCTACAGCTCACTTTATCGGATGCATTCAGTGGAAAATATACGTATATACATCTCCCCACTGTATTTTCCACTGAATGCATCCGATGAAGTGAGGTGTGGCTCACGAAAGCTTATACTCAAATAAATTGGTTAGTCTCTAAGGTGCCACAAGTACTCCTTTTCTTTTGCCACATGCTGTAGTTTGTAGTCCACAAATTGTAGTTCCCAGGGCCGCTGTTGAAGCACACTGGACCTTGGGCTACACATTGTAAAAAACACACTCTATCTCCAGCATGGACAAGGCCTAAAAGATGGGAGCTCAAGGGTGAAAAAGCTTGAGACACTCACACACCCACTCCAGGGCTGTGACTTTGTTTTCTATGGCTTCCTATTTAAGTGATTAGGTCACAGCCCTAGCTGCTAAGGCATATCAAGGTCTGGGAAAGCAAATTATGCAGTAAATAGCCAGTTCTTGCTACACAGCTGTAACTGTGTACTGTATCTAACAACATGGGCTTAAATAGTAATTTTGGGCTGGACTTAAATTAGCAAAGCTTCATTGACTTCAATGGGTCTAGGCTAATTTACCCCACCTGAGAATCTGGCCTCCAACTGACACAGAGACAGGATTTAACAGGAGCTCCCAGGCCTTAGGAGTGTGCACTGACCTGTAGGATACTCTCACAGGGGTGTCTCTCAATATCTCTTTAAGAAGCCATTCCACTTCATTTAAATAATTAACCATTAATTGGGTCAGAGAACAAGCACAAATCATTGTACGGTCCAAAACATGCTATAGTCCAGTAGTCAGGGTGTTTTAAAGATGGGGAAACTGAGGTAAGCAACTTGCTCTCCATACACAGTAGCAGAACCAGGAATCAAACCCAAAAGTTCTCACCCCACATACACTGCTCTCTCTGCTAGATAATTCTGTAGACAGCATGCTGACCACCACTGCTGAGGAGATTTGCTGAAAAAATCAAGTTTTACTCTAATTTACAATGTTGTAAATCTGAAGTAAATCCATATCTGAAGTTTATCCTCCTTATTCCAGATTTGCTCTGATGTAGGAGAGCAGAATCTAGTCCATAAAACATAGAGGAAGAGCCTCTCTGTTCTACAGAAATAGACCCTGTACGGATTTGGACTGACTATAACTCCTAGCCATGTTATAGACAGAGGATGGAGAGAAAAACGTATATTACAGATGGATGGATAAATGAACAGAGAAATCCCAGCTGGATTTAGCCTGCAATATCCTGAGAGTAGCTATCACATTGCCCTCTTCTTTGTATGGTAGCAAACATCGTATTAAAAATTGTATTTTTAAAAGAAATTAAAAGGAGTGAAACTGCATTTCCAGTGGATGACAGGAAAGGGAGTCCAAAACAGGCAATCTGGGACAAAATAAGGCATTTGGTGAGCTGCTGTGAGGCCCTGTGCAGAAGTTTGACACCTACGGAAACAGAGCAGGAATTCTTTGAAGCAACAGAAACTCACACAAAAAGTATCTGTTTTATGGCAGAGTGTGTGTGTCTGTGTGAAATATCTCCCTGAATCAAGTCATTGGGAGCTCAATCCATCACTGCAGACAGAGAAGCTGCTGAAGGTAGGCGTGGGGCTGTGGAGTGCTGGGGTGGGGGTGCTGAGATGGACAAGCCAGGAACACAAAGCCACCCACACCCTATTTTGGCAACCACAGCAGATGGCTCACCCCATTTATGGTAACTTTTATCCCAACTGCCTCTCCCTGTCCTGGGGTTTCCCCCTCTCCCACTGTCTGGAAGCGCATCTCCCCTTTTCTGAACTCCAGCTCCTGCACTCTGTTCCAATTTTCTCCATCTGTTCATCTCCTTCCCCTGTTTTACCCTCCTCTGGACACACTTTGGCTCTAGTGTTGCCAATTTTCTAATCACACAAAACCGAACACCCCTGCCCAACCCCTTCTCTGAGGCCCCGCCCCTTCCATCGCTCACTCTTCCCCACCCTTACTCATTTTCACTGGGCTGGGGCAGGAGGTTGGGGTGCGGAGGGGGTATGGTTCTGGGCTGGGGATGCAGGCTCTGGGGTGGGCCAGAGGTTGAGTGGTTTGGGGTGCAGGAGGGAGCTCCGGGCGGGGGCAGGGGGTGTGGGGGATGAGGACTCCAGCTGGGGGTAGGGCTGGGGGTGAGGTGTTTGGGGTGCAGGAGGGGACTCGGGGCTGGGGCAGGGGTTAGGGTGTGTGTGGGGGGTGGGCTCCGGTTGGGGGGTGGGCTCTGGAGTCGTACCGGGGATGAGGGGTTTGGGGTGTGGGAGGGGACTCTGGGCTGGGGCAGGGGTTAGCGTGTGTCAGGGGGTGAGGGCTCCAGCTGGTGGTAGGGCAGGGGATGAGGTGTTTGGGATGCAGGAGGGGGCTCTGGGCTGACCCAGGGGGTTGGGATGCTGGGGGGTGAGGGCTCTGGCTCGGGGGTGGAGCTGGGGTGAGGGGTTTGGAGTGCAGGAGGGGACTCCAGGCTGGCCCAGGGGATTGAGTGCAGTGGTGTATGTGCAAGGTCCCAGTGGTGCTTACTGTGGCTCTGAGGAAGTGGCCACGAGGTCCCTGCGGCCTCTAGGTGCATGTGCAGCCAGGCGGTAGTGCGCGGTGCCTTCGCGCCCACAGGCACTGCCCCCCCAGCTCCCATTCGTTGAGGTTCCCTGCCAATGGGAGCTGTGGAGCCGGTACTCTGGGCGGGGGTAGCGCCGGGAGCTTCCCAGTCTCTGGCCGCCCTAGCACTTGGGGGCTGCAGGGACCTGGCGGCCGCTTCTGGGAGCAGTGCGGAGCCAGGGCAGGCAGGGAGCCTGCCTTAGACCCAGCACCCTGCTGTGCCGCCAACTGGACTTTTAACCGCCCTGTCAACGGTGCCGACCAGAGCCACCAGGGTCCCTTTTTGACCGTGAGTTCTGGTGGAAAACCAGATACCTGGCAACCCTATTGGGCCCCTGCACAAATTCCACCCACCAACGACTTGCCCCCTTTGAATGCAGGGAGGTGATTGGGATGTAAGTGAGGGCAATGACTTCAGCAAATGGGGCTGAGCATGTTCCAGTCCCTCCAGCCTGCTCAGTAACAGCAAAATAGCAAATCGTGATGGGAAGCGGATTCTCTGATTCCACGCGAGGGTAGCGAGCTCAGCGCTGTCTCCTCCTCCTCCTTCCTGTGAGTAGCAGCCAGCTCATCTCCTCTGCTTTTCCCCGCACCACCCGGCCTGGAAGGGGAGAGAGGGACATGAAGAGCCTCAGGAGCTGCCGGAGGAGCAGAGGTGAAGCTGGGGGGAGGGTATGAGAGTGGAACTGATGTGGGGTCTGGGGGAGCGGGGGATGGATGTGGGGGGCTGGGCAGGATTGAAGGGTCAGTCAGATCTGGGGGGCAGAACTGATGCGGGGGCTGTGGGGGCGTGGATTGATTTGAGGGTTGGGGAGGCAGATTAATTTCTGGACTGAGGTCCGGGCAGATGAGGGGATGAGAGCTTGTGCAGTGTGGCAGAAATCCTTCACTCAGTAGATATGGGTGAGGGGGCAGCTAATTGTCTCACACACACTGGCGGGGGGGAGTCCAGACATCTAAAGAGACCAAAACCCTGATATAATCTTTAAAAAAACACACAAGATTTTGGGGTTAATTTCATTTGGGAGGGGGGGCGGGGGCTGACTCGTGCAGGTTGGCAATGCTACATTTTCACAAGACTCCAGGGCTGTGACTCTCCGAATGGGTTCCTAGCATCTCAGCAAACACCATGAATCAGTTTCAGGAAGGGAAACTCCCAGTTGCTGCGCAGGTGGGGCGTATCTCTGAGCACAGGAAAGTGAGATTTACCCTATTCCACTGTCCAAAGGGAGCCAGTGCCTCAGGGCAGCCTAGGAAAAGTCTCCAGAGTGAAGCTACTTGCGACATCAGAACCTGTCACTCTAGAGTCTAGACTGTGTGGGCACAATTTCTGTCTAGCCTGCATCTCCCCCTGTTGAGAGGGATCGAATACAGATGTCTCCTGCCTTCAGTGCAGACAGGCTGTGCAAAAGAGAAACCTCAGGCCAGCCAGAGAGCTGGCAAATTCTGGGGTAGCACCAGTTCCACTGTAGTTAAAATTGAGAAGCCCTTTCTGTTTTAAGGACGACATTTCTTGGTGCTCTCAAATCTGCTCAGATACTTGGATTGCCTTGTAATTTGCTGTGCCTCGTGGGAGCAAGGAATAGGGTTAATGGCCAAATTACGGGTCATTTGACAAAGGGGTTCCTAAAATATAGCCCCCCCCAAACATTTTTCTTAAAATTGATGGATTTTCTGACAAATTTTTGTGTACACTTGGGGAATCAAGTCATGGCTCTGATCAGACCCCAAAGGATCTCACTAGAATATTTCCCCCCCAGTGCCTGACACCCATTACCTCTTAGGACAGTGGCCCCAAACTTTTGATGGTTGTGCCTTCCCCTTAATCCTGTCTGCTCTCCTCTGCCCGGCTGTCCCCTGAGCTGGGGCTCAGAGCCGGGCTGTGGTTCCTGAGGGGGTAAAATGTGTGGGCAGGAGTAAGGGGGCTGAGGCTGGGGCCACAGCTGAGGGTGGGTCTGGGGTCAGGAGCAGGGCTGGGGCTGGGACTGGGAATGGACCGTGTCTATTGGCTGCGACTGGGGGCACAGGTGGGAACGGAGCTGCAGCCAGCCGCGGTGGGGGTCAGCAGCTGGGTCCATGGCCGGGTGTGGAGCCACACTGAGGCTGGGGATGGGGCCAGGAGATGGGGCTGCAACTGGGGTCGGAGCAGAGCTGGGGGTGCTGCGGGGTTGGGTGGTGCTCCTCCCAACCCCCTGTGGGGGCTGACCCAGGCCCGCCGCACTCCCCGAACATTTCTCCATGCCCCCCTAGTTTGGGGACCTCTGTCTTAGGAGGAGCAACATTTTAAATGTTCTAGTCAATAAAGAGTTAAACTCTCTAGACTGGCTGGAGCCTAATGCTCATGCACTGAATGGATTACACTGCACATGTGCAGAGTACCCAAGAGGGTTGCTAGCCACCCTGCTTTGCTGTGACCTGCCTGGCTCAAGGAACGTGCTGTGGCCATTAAACCAGAACAACACCCAGGCATTGTAAGTTGCGAACCCATTCTAGGCAGAAATCTGGAAATGAGTTGTTGGCCTGTTGCCACAATCTGTCTCTGTCCAAAGGGACTTTTTATGTTGGAGAAATGTAATCTGAATACAGAAGAAAATTCAGAAGGTGCTCAGGTTATTTCAGAAAATTAAAATGTGAATGCTTCCAGGGAGAAGATGATTAGGGTGCAGAGGAGTGGAGGGAATAGGGGGAGATGGGCTTCAGTGCAGTGGATGTGGGGGAGAGCCTCACACCCAAGCCATTCTTTTTAGGTGACAATCTAAGGAACTGCCCCAGACTGAGGTGTTAAATTAAACGGTAATAAGTCACCAGGATCAGATGAGTTCTGAAGGAACTCAAATACAAAATTACAGAACTATTCACTATGGTATGTACCAGATGACTGGAGGTAAGCCTAAATTTGGAACCAGACAAACTGGTTGGAAAGGGAAATCATGCCTCACCAATCTAATTCTTTGAGGGTGTCAACAAGCATGTGGACAAGAGTGATCCAGTTGGTATAATTTACAACACAGCATAGGGAGTAGGTGAGCCGCCCTCAGTGGTGAAAGAACAGGTTAAGGACTATTTAGAAAAGCTAGACATGCACAAGTCCATGGATCCAGATCTAATGCATCCAAGGGTGCTGAGGAAGTTGGCTGATGTGATTGCAGAGCCATTGGCCATTATGTTTGAAAATTTGTGGTGATCGGGGGAGGTCATGGACGATTGGAAAAAGGCAAATATAGTGCCCATCTTTAAAAAAGGGGAAAAAAGAGAACAGACCAGTCAGCCTCACCTCAGTCCCCATCAGAATCATGTAGCAGGTCATCAAGGAATCAATTTTGAAGCACTTGGAGGAGAGGACGGTGATCAGGAATAGTCAACATGGATTCACCAAGGGCAAGTCATGCTTCACCAACCTGATTGCCTTCTATGATGAGATAACTGGCTCTGTGGATATAGGGAAAGCGGTAGATGTGATATACCTTGATTTTAGCAAAGTTTTTGATACAGTCTCCCACAGTATTCTTGCCAGCAAGTTAAAAAAATATGGGCTGGATGAATGGACGATAAGGTGGATAGAAAACTGGCTAGATTGTCAGGCTCAATGGTTAGTGATCAATGGCTTGATGTCTAGTTGGCAGCCAGTATCAAGAGGAGGGCCCCAGGGGTCGGTCCTGGGGCTGGTTTTGTTCAATATCTTTATTAATGATCTGGATGATGGGATTAATTGCACCCTCAGCAAGTTCGCAGATGACACTAAGCTGTGGGGAGAGGTAGATACACTGGAGGGTAGGGTTATGGTCCAGAGTGACCTAGACAAATTGGAGGATTGGGCCAAAAGAAATCTGATGAGGTTCAACAAGGACAAGTGCAGAGTCCTGCACTTAGGAAGGAAGAATCCCATGTACCGCTCCAGGCTGGGGACCGACTGGCTAAGCAGCAGTTCTGCAGAAAAGGACCTGGGGACAATAGTGGACGAAAAACTGGATATGAGTCAGCAGTGTGCCCTTGTTGCCAAGAAGGTTAAAGGTATATTGGGCTGCATTAGTAGGCGCATTACCAGCAGATTGAGGGAAGTGACTATTCCCCTCTATTCAGCACTGGTGAGGGCACACCTGAAGTATTGTGTCCAGTTTTGATCCCCCCACTACAGAAGGGATGTGGACAAATTGGAGAGAGTCCAGCAGAGGGCAATGAAAATGATCAGGGGGCTGGGGCACATGACTTACAAGGAGAGGCTGAGGGAACTGGGATTATTTAGTCTGCAGAAGAGAAGAGGGATTTGATAGTAGCCTTCAATTACCTGAAGTGGGGTTCCAAAGAGTATGGATCTCGGCTGTTCTCCACATAACACAAGAACCCGGGGGTCACCAAATAAAATAAATAGACAACTGGTTTAAAACAAACAAAAGGAATACTTCTTCACAGAACGCACAATCAACCTGTGGAACTTCTTATGAAAGCCAAAAGTATAACTGTTGCAAAAAGAATTAACTGGATTCAGAAAAGAATGTAACAAATACTAAACCTTATTGTTTTTGTATATGTAGAGGTAGCATATATATTGTGTGGATGTGGCCCACCTAACACACACAGAGCTGCATATGTGTCCCACAATGGTAAATAGGTTGAGAACTACTACAGACCCATTATCATTGTGGTGGGAAAGATCCTAAATTTAAAGTGCTCTCTGTTCTACATTTTGTTTATTTATTTATCTCTGGTAAGACAGTTCTGGGCAGATCCTCGGTGTAAATTTTCATAGCTCCACAGTGCTGCTGAGGTCTACCCCATCAAGCTTCCCGTGCATTTAACGTCGCCTCTTCCCCAACAGAACTACATAAGCTCAGTCAAGCAGAAGGGCTAGAACTGCGTAAGAAGGAGCTATAACTTCAGAGGAAGGATTAGTGGATGGTTAGGGGTCGAACCTGAGACTGGAGACCAGGGTTATATTTTCTGTTCTGCCAGACTTGTGTTCCCTTGTGCAAATCACTCTGTATCTCAGTCCTCCTCTGTACAAAGGGGTGATAGCACTTCCTTATCTCACACAGCTGGTGCAAGGATAAATACATCAAAGATTTTTGTATAACTGAGATCTTATGATCCTGGAGATAGACAGAGGGGAAATGCACATCCGGAGCTACCTCCCCTGCTGCACTCAGTTTGGGTTCAATAAATTGCTCAAGTTACCCATCAGCAGCACATCTCAAGCTCTTTCTTCTTCCTTAGCCCAGTATTTCAGACTGGACAGCACCCCTGAGAAGGGAAACAAGAAAACTTTCCTCCCCCATCTCCCTCCAAACCAAACAGCGAAGGCAAATGGAATAATAGAATCATAGAATATCAGGGTTGGAAGGGACCTCAGGAGCTCATCTAGTCCAACCCCCTGCTCAAAGCAGGACCGATCCCCAATTAAATCATCCCAGCCAGGGCTTTGTCTAGCCTGACCTTAAAAACTTCTAAGGAAGGAGATTCCACCACCTCCCTAGGTAACACATTCCAGTGTTTCACCACCCTCCTAGTGAAAAAGTTTTTCCTAATATCCAACCTAAATCTCCCCCACCGCAACTTGATACCATTACTCCTTGTTCTGTCATCTGCTACCACTGAGAACAGTCTAGATCCATCCTCTTTGGAACCCTCTTTCAGGTAGTTGAAAGCATCTATCAAATCCCCCCTCATTCTTCTCTTCCGTAGACTAAACATCCCCAGTTCCCTCAGCCTCTCCTCATAAGTCATGTGTTCCAGTCCCCTAATCATTTTTGTTGCCCTCTGCTGGACTCTTTCCAATTTTTCCACATCCTTCTTGTAGTGTGGGGCCCAAAACTGGACACAGTACTCCAGATGAGGTCTCACCAGTGTCGAATAGAGGGGAACGATCACGTCCCTTGATCTGCTGGCAATGCCCCTACTTATACATCCCAAAATGCCATTGGCCTTCTTGGCAACAAGGGCACACTGTTGACTCATATCCAACTTCTCATCCACTGTAACCCCTAGGTCCTTTTCCGCAGAACTGCTGCCGAGCCATTCGGTCCCTAGTCTGTAGCGGTGCATTGGATTCTTCCGTCCTAAGTGCAGGACCCTGCACTTGTCCTTGTTGAACCTCATCAGATTTCTTTTGGCCCAATCCTCCAATTTGTCTAGGTCCCTCTGTATCCGATCCCTACCTGCCACCGTATCTACCACTCCTCCTAGTTTAGTATCATCTGCAAATTTGCTGAGAGTGCAATCCAAACCATCCTCCAGATCATTTATGAAGATATTGAACAAAACCGGCCCCAGGACCGACCCTTGGGGCACTCCACTTGATACCGGCTGCAAACTAGACATGGAGCCATTGATCACTACCCGTTGAGCCCGACAATCTAGCCAACTTTCTACCCACCTTATAGTGCATTCATCCAGCCCATACTTCTTTAACTTGCTAACAAGAATACTGTGGGAGACCATGACAAAAGCTTTGCTAAAGTCAAGAAACAATACATCCACTGCTTTCCCTCCATCCACAGAACCAGTAATCTCATCATAGAAGGCAATTAGATTAGTCAGGCATGACCTTCCCTTGGTGAATCCATGCTGACTGTTCCTGATCACTTTCCTCTCATGTAAGTGCTTCAGGATAGATTCCTTGAGGACCTGCTCCATGATTTTTCCAGGGACTGAGGTGAGGCTGACTGGCCTGTAGTTCCCAGGATCCTCCTTCTTCCCTTTTTTAAAGATTGGCACTACATTAGCCTTTTTCCAGTCATCCAGGACTTCCCCCGTTCGCCACGAGTTTTCAAAGATAATGGCCAATGGCTCTGCAATCACAGCCGCCAATTCCTTTAGCACTCTCGGATGCAACGCATCCGGCCCCATGGACTTGTGCACGTCCAGCTTTTCTAAATAGTCCCTAACCACGTCTTTCTCCACAGTGGGCTGGCCACCTACTCCCCATGTTGTGTTGCCCAGCGCAGCAGTCTGGGAGCTGATCTTGTTCGTGAAGACAGAGGCAAAGAAAGCATTGAGTACATTAGCTTTTTCCACATCCTCTGTCACTAGGTTGCCTCCCTCATTCAGTAAGGGGCCCACACTTTCCTTGGCTTTCTTCTTGTTGCCAGCATACCTGAAAAAACCCTTCTTGTTACTCTTAACATCTCTTGCTAACTGCAGCTCCAGGTGTGATTTGGCCCTCCTGATTTCATTCCTACATGCCCGAACAACATTTTTATACTCTTCCCTGGTCATCTGTCCAATCTTCCACTTCTTGTAAGCTTCTTTTTTATGTTTAAGATCCGCAAGGATTTCACCGTTAAGCCAAGCTGGTCTCCTGCCATATTTACTATTCTTTCTACACATCAGGATGGTTTGTCCCTGTAACCTCAATAGGGATTCCTTCAAATACAGCCAGCTCTCCTGGACTCCTTTCCCCCTCATGTTATTCCCCCAGGGGATCCTACCCATCAGTTCCCTGAGGGAGTCGAAGTCTGCTTTCCTGAAGTCCAGGGTCCGTATTCTGCTACTTACCTTTCTTCCATCAAAGACCCCGGATCAGTAAAAGTTCTGCAGCAACCTCTGCCTGGTGCGCCGGATGCCCTGATGCCCTGAAGAGGGAAAATCAAGGGCCGAGTACAACAGTCTGTGGCAGTACCTCTGGTGAATCACCAACTGCCTCCTGACTTTCCATGGTTCAGTTTGCCCCGAACCAGCCCTTTCCCGGTACAGGAATCCCTTCTCCCACAGGAATCTCTCCTGGCTGAGATCTCTCTCCTGGGATCTTGTACCGCTGTGGGCAGCAAGGACTCTCAGCTTCTCTAAGGAGCTGGAATTCAGCTGCTAAGTTTGAGGGTACAGCCCTGGTTGGTGGTGCCTCAGTTTTCCCACCTTGGGACAGAGGCTCCGACCCAGTCCTGTCCAGCCCTACCCTCGGTGCTTTGGTCCCCCCCACTTCAGGAGGTCCCACATCTCCCACTGGCTCTGGCTCCGGGTAAGGACCAGGGTGCTCTGAGTGCCATCTGGCCAGTCCTCCAAGTCATTACCCATTAGCACCTTGGTAAATGGGTGGTCGTGCATCCCAACCTCTTTGGGTCCCTCTTTAGCCCCCTATTTCAGGTGTGTCCTCACTACAGGCACCTTGACGGGTGGCCCAAACATTCCCCTCAGGGTCATGTATGCACTGGGCACTAGCTGGTCTGGGTCCACCACCTCAGGCCGCATCAGTGTCACCTCTGCGCCCATGTTCCAGAACCCCTGGACGCTCCTTCCCCCGCCCCACCACCTCAATGGTCTGTCACACGCTCACCTGGTAGATTGAGTACTGGTGCTCTGGACCTGGAGCTCCACCTTTCCCTGCTGGCCTGGTCTGGCGGTCCCCTCCCGCTGGCACAGCTGGGTCAATTGAACCCCTATGGACTGTTGGTGGCTCCTCAGGGTGGGCTCCTACCCAGTTGATACTCTGCAGGTTCTGCTTGGCTGCCATTTCCTTCATCTTCAGGCATTGTGCCACCTTGTGTCCTTTTTGGCTACAGTAATTGCATTTTAGGTTCCACCCCGGCCTTCACAGGAACCCCTGAGTTGGGCTTCCTTGGAGTCCCACCTTTGAGAGATCTCTGAGTCCTTCTGAGTCCCCAGTGTGGGTCTCCCTCCTTCCCCCGATCTGCTGTCCACAAACTCATCTGCCAGTGCCCCCGCACGGGGAGATCTTTAGGCTTCGGGTCCACTAACCACATCATAAGGTCTGGAGGGCAGATGTCATACAGCTGCTCCAACCCCACCAGGTGATACACGTCCTTGACAGTAGTGGCCCCTGCACCCTTCCCCCACTTACGGAGATATTCCCCCAGAAGGCTGGTGACCTCCTTGTAGATGACCTGAGGTCTTGCGTATACCCCAGAATCGTTTCCTGTACACCTCGGGGATCAGTTCAAACTTCAGCAGCAAACCCTGTTTGACCAGGTCATAGTCCCCCATCTCAATACCATCCATTTGGGTGAATGCCTCTATGGCAGGGGTGGGCAAACTACAGATCGCAGGCCAGATCCGGCCCGTCAGGGTTTTGGATCCAGCCCATGGGATTGACACCCCCGTGGCGCCACGTGCCCCGCGCCACTCCCGGAAGCAGCCAGCACCATGTCCTTGTGGCCCCTAGGGGCGGTGGGGGAGCGAAGGCTCCACATGCTGCCCTCGCCTATAGGCATCGCCCCCCACAGCTCACCCCACAGCTCCCTGGGAACGGGGAACCGCAGCCAATGGGAGCTTCAGGGGAGGTACTAGGTACATAATATAAGAACTAGGGGCCACCAAATGAAATTAATGGGTAGCAGGTTTAAAACAAATAAAAGGAAGTTCTTCACTCAGAGCACAGGCAACCTGTGGAACTCCTTGCCTGAGGAGGTTGTGAAGGCTAGGACTATAACAGGGTTTAAAAGAGAACTGGATAAATTCATGGAGTTTAAGTCCATTAATGGCTATTAGCCAGGATGGGTAAGGAATGGTGTCCCTAGCCTCTGTTTGTCAGAGGGTGGAGCTGGATGGCAGGAGAGAGATCACTAGCTTACCTGTTATGTTCACTCCCTCTGGGGCACCTGACATTGGCCACTGTCAGTAGACAGGATACTGGGCTGGATGGACCTTCGGTCTGACCCAGTATGGCCATTCTTATGTTCTTATGTAGTTGCAGGCGAGGGCAGCGCGTGAAGCCCTCTGCCCTCCCCCTCCCCCAGGGGCCACAGGGACACAGTGCCGGCCGCTTCCGGGAGTGGCACTGGGCCAGGGCAGGCAGGGAGCACACCTTAGCCCTGCTGCGCTCTGCTGCCACCCCAGAGCTGCTCCAGGTAAGCAGCACCAGGCCACAGCCCACACCCTGAACCTGTCCTGCACCCCAACCCCCTGCTCTGAGCCCTCTACCGCACCCCTCCTGCACTGCACCCCCTGCCCTGAGCCCCCTGCTGCACCCTGCACTCCTCCTGCACCCCAACCCCTTGCCCTGAGCCCCTTCCTGCACACCGCACCCCCTCCCACACTCACACTCCCTCCTGCACCCCAACCTCCTGCTCCAGCCTTACTTTCATAGCCCTGCATGCAATTTCCCCACCCAGATGTGGCCCTCAGGCCAAAAAGTTTGCCCACCCCTGCTCTATGGCCTTGGGACCCAGCAGGGGGATTAGACAGCAGAGTCTGTCTGTGGTATCAATCTGGTTCAGATCACAAGCCTTCTCAAAGGCTGTGAGGTAGGCATCAAAATCCCTCCCCCCTCCTTAAACTGGGGCAGCAGTTTGGTGTCTAGATTCCCCACAGAACGGGCATCTCGGGGCCCTTCCCCACTCACCCCCACGGCAGGCCCTCTTGAACTGCCTCTCTTCCAACTCCAATTTGTGCTTTCACTGTTCTCCAGCTCCTTCGCTTTCAGCTCCAGCTCCAGTCTCTGCAACTCCTCCAAGGAGAAACCTGACTGGGGGCCCCCACTGCTGACTTGGGAGTCGGGTCTGATAGACTCCCAGCTGCTTCACAGACTGCCCCCATGGTTACTCCCCGGCTCTCTGGGCATCCTGGGAGCCCCCCTGGGATCTGCCGCCTGTTCCTCAGACTGGTCATTCTCTACAAGCTGAGCCATCAGCTGCTACTTAGTGAGCCTCCTGACACACAGCCTTCCCTCCCTCCCTCCCTCTTATGGAGCTGCTTATAGGCCATTTCTATGTTGGTTCCTTCAATCCCCTCATTTTATCGCTGGCAGCCACTCACTGCAAAGCACCTGCACTCGTAGCCAACTGTCTACAGGGTACATCCACGAGCCATCCTCTGCTACCATGTTGTCACGGACTCACAGGTCGTGCCCACTCTTGGCCCCCTACAGTCCCTGGGGGGAACCCCCTTCAGTCTGACAGCCCTTCTTGGGGGTCCACTCTCTCTCGGGGGGGTAAGCCCCTCCGCCTCCTAGAACAGCACCTCTCTGAGCCTTTAGCACACCTGTTTCTTGCCGTGGGTCCCCTCAGGGAGTCCACTCGCTTTGGACCCCCGGGGCTTCCACTCCCAGAGGGAATAATGCAACCCTGTTCTCTAGGCCAGAGCGACTCTCAGCCAGCGTAAAACAGGAGAGTTTATTGAGCATCTGAACACAGCATAGAAAACTCTCAGGGCCCTCAGGCCTGGCCTCCTTCAGCACAGTCCATCTAAGTCTCCCCTGCATCCAGGTGGGCTCTGCCTGCTCTCTCTCTCCAGTCCAGAGACCCTGTGCTTTCCAGATGGCCATCCGATATCACCGGCGCCCAAGCCCCTCTCTCCTTTGTCTTCTGTCCAGACAAAAAGGGTCGCCTGGGCCTCCTTTCCTCCCAGCTGTCCTTTGTTCCCAACAAACAGGCTGATCAGGTCACCGAGGTCCTCTCTCCACAGTCCATTGCCCTCCCGCTGGCCAGAACTGGCTATGATTCCTGAGCTGGGCCTCTTGGTCACCAGGTCACCAGTCGCTGGGGTATCCATTCTTCCAGCCATTGGCTGGGGTCCCAAGTCCTCTGTAATAACAAACTCCCTCTCCCATCAGCTTGTTAAACCAGTAATACTCAGGGAAACTGAGTCCCACCCCCTCAACATGCAAACCATTTAAAACAACAAGGAAAAAAAACAAGAAAATCTCCCACTTCATCACATCGTCAAATAGGCCTAGATCTTTTCCTGAAGAAACAGAAATGATTTGAGTGGTTTGATTTAAGGGTGAGAGTGGGGAATCAATTAACCTATTTTTGTGAAAGTTTAATTTACAAAGTGATACAAATCCCTGAAGCCACCAGGCCTGGAAATATGGGCTGGGAATCTCAAAGGGGTCCATCTCCCATTGAACTTTAGCCTTAGGTAGTTTTCTGAACTGGATTAAACCCTGGGGAAAACTCCATTAGAGGTGCTGATTTGTGTTCGGAATGATTAAGGTTTGACCATGTGCTGTCCTAAACTCTTTCAGTGGCAATGCCTCTGTGTAGCTACCCCACAGTTCCTAGCAAAGCTTCCAGGAGCAGTGAATTTGGGGAGCTTCCAAAGGCTGCATGGTAGGACTAATAGATCCACGTTGGCTGGTCCTTGCCCACATACACACTAGAACAGTTCACATTTACACAGGTCAGCACTGTCCAGAGGTTAGTTTTGCTGCAATCCAGTCTAATCCCTCATGTCTTTGGCATGGACCTGTGCTGTCTGGAGCCCTTTTATGTGTGACTCAAGATGTCTTGCAGTGATCTCCTCTAGTGCAGGCCGGCATCAGATTTTAATCCCTCGTGGAGCAACATGGGAATTCAGAATCCCATGGGAAACCTCATCTTCCTGCTGGGTCTGGGATCCTTACCACGGAGTCTTTCCCTCCTAATGTCCTTACTTCATCAGGGCAAGGTGCTGCTGGTGAAGGAGCATGGCCTAGTGCAGCGGTTCTAACAACAAATATTTTGGTGGCCTCAGAATGCAGCCACCAGCTCTTGTTGGTGGCCACTCTGACAATTTTTCTTAAAATATTTAATTACCTTTCGGGAAAACCAATAAATATGCACATATACGTGTCCAAATCATTGTCATTTATTTATGGGGTGGGTTTTTTTTGCAGATGTAATAATAAAAATAATGTACAAAAGTACATTATTATAATGTAAAAGTAATGTAATGTGATGTCTCTATTCTTTACTGAATGTAAACACAATAGAAACACAAATAAAATGTTTTGCATGTGTAATCAGAGTTTGAATGAGCTCTCCCCTGATGTCTAGTGATGAGCAGTGGAAGAGGACTTCAGGAGCTGATCTCATTTGCATGGTCACGCCCACCCTGCCTAGGGGCTCAGCATGTTGGGATTGCTTGCCCAAATGATCACTTTTAGCTGGTGCTGGATCCCCAGTCTCCTTGTTATTGGGGAAGGAGTAATAAAGTGTTGTTATTCTTGTTGTGTGAATCAAGGGCAGCAGAACTGTACTTGGCATATCTCAATTGAGGGACTCACTTTCAACTAAACAACACTCACTAGGCAGGAGACAAGCCCAGTGAGGCAGGAAAGGTAGGGAATAGGTATTTGGAGGTGTGGGTTTTAGATACTGTTTGGTCCTTTTTCCAATGTGTAATAACAGAGCTAATTTAGACTCAACTGAGAGTCTTGTTACTTACCACAGAGCTGACCCATCAGTGTTACCTAAGTCTCAGTGTTAGACCTGCTTTGGGAAGTGTGTCTAATATAAGAGACTGCCCATTGTGCACCAGCAGTGAGGCTCCCTCACTAACAGTTGACATTGGCAGTAACTGGCCAGCAGGGAGGCATAGTGCAGTGCTTGGCTAGCAAGGCAGGTGGTGAAGAGGAGTGGAGCTCTGATTGGCTGGTGAAGAGGAGTGGAGTGCTGAGCAGGGCAGCTGGAAAAGGGTAGCGGCAAGTGAGTGCCTGGGCAGTGAAGCGAGTAAAGGGTTGCCTTCCCCCCCCCCGCTCCCCAACCCCGCTCCACCCAGGGTGGGAGGTGAACTCTGCAGATGCCATTCTGGACTCTGAGTCTGCAGTGACCAAGGACAACAACTGTGAGTGGGGTGCAGAGAAGGGATGGGCATGTTAAAAGTACTTTTGGTTGCTGGCCTTAAGAACCTGAGGAAAAAGGACACTACCCAACTTACCTGGAAGTGGGTCTTTTGCTCATCATTTATGTTATGAACCCTGTTTGTGGTGTTTTCCCAAATTAATGCCGAGTTACTTCCCTCTTTTTATTAAAAGTTTCTTTTCTACATTCAGACTCAGTGCTTGCGAGAGGGGAAGTATTGCCTCTTAGAGGTGTCCAAAGGGTGGTATGTAATTGTCCCAGGTTACTGGGTGGAGGTTCGAGCTGGTTTTGTGTTGTATTGTTGAAGAGAAACCCCTAGATATTGAACTCGGCCCTTGTTGCTGCCAATTCCAACAGGCAGAAGGGTTACACATATTCTTGTCTTTTTTATTGTTGTTTCTTTTGTTTTTGTGGTAAAAGGTGGATGTCTGTACAACAATTCTGAATTAATTTAAAAATGCTTTTTCATAATAAATGTCCAAATAATAATGAAAAAACATATATGGAAATATATTCAAAATTTATTTCTCATTCACAAACATAGACAAAAAAAATCAGTCCAAAGAAGTAATAACAATGATAATAGTATCATCTGATCTGCTTTATTCCAAAAATCTCTGAGTCATCACTGTTGTCTTTCGAGTTCGTTTTTTGCATCACGTAACAGTTTTTGCCTCTGAAACTCACCATGGGAATTCTGTTCCACTTCCCCTGCATGAGTGCTATAGTGATGTTGTGTTACGTAAATTTTAATTTGATGAATTTCTTTCTTACACAGACGGCACACTGCAACTTGCTCAGAAACGGAATCAGATGGCTTCAGAAACACAAGAAACTGAGTTTCCCACTGATCCTGCAAAGTTTGTTTTTCTCTCTTCCATGTTCTGCTTTTCTTAGCAGCAAGTGGCTCCTCCAGAACCATTTCTGTATCACATTCAGGGTCATTTTCTGGCACTGATTTTTTAAAAAAATTTCAGATATCCATTTGCACTTTTAACTCTTTCACTTTCTGCCATGAACAATCTAAACTTACCCAAACACCACTCAGTGATCTTGTCGACTGACATTGGCCAACAGCTGCTTATGGAGCTACAGTGGCATGAGATGTAAACATACTGATTAGCTAATGAATACTCTTTGTGACTTGAAAGAAAACCATGCCTATGTAGCTCAACTCTGCCTGTATGTACCATAATATTTAGAAGGGTTTGTACACATATGTTAGCAACAACAAGAAGGTCAGGGAAAGTGTGGGACCCTTACTGAATGGGGGAGACAACCTATTGACAGATGATGTGGAAATAGCTGAAGTTTTTTTTGCCTCAGCCTTCACAGACAAGGTCAGCTCCCAGACTACTGCAATGGGCAGCACAGTATGGGGAGGAGCTGAGCAGCCCTCTGTGGTGAAAGAACAGGCTACGGGCTATTTAGAAAAGCTGGATATGCACAAGTCCATGGGTCCAGATCTAATGCATCCTAGGGTGCTGAGAGAATTTGGCTGATGTGATTGCAGAGCTATTGGCCATTATCTTTGAAAACCCGTGGTGAGCAGGAGAGGTCCCTGACAATTGGAAAAAGGCAAACAGAGTGCCCATCTTTAAAAAAGGGAAGAAGGAGATTTGGGGGAACTACTGACTGGTCAGCCTCACTTCAGTCCCTGGAAAAATCATGGAGCAGGTCCTCAAGGAATCCATTTTGAAGCACTTGGAGGAGAGGAAGGTGATCAGGAACAGTCAACATGGATTCACCAAGGGTAAGTCATGCCTGACCAACCTGACTGCCTTCTATGATGAGATAACTGGCTCTGTGGATATGGCGAAAGCTGTGGGTATGATATATCTTGACTTTAGCAAAGCTTTTGATATGGACTCCCACAGTATTCTTGCCAGCAAGTTAAAAAAGTATGGATTGGATGAATGGATAGAAAGATGGCTAGATCGTCGGGCTTAATGGGTAGTGATCAATGGCTCGATGTCTAGTTGGCAGCCAGTATCAAGCAGAGGGCCTCAGGGGTCGGTCCTGGGGCCAATTTTGTTCAACATCTTCATTAATGATCTCAGTGATTGGATGGATTGCAACTCAGAAAGTTTGTGGATTACACTAAGCTGGGGGGAGAGGTAGATATGCTGGAAGGTCCAGAGCAACCTAGACAAATTGGAGGACTGGGCTAAAAGAAATCTGATGAGGTTCAACAAGGACAAGTGCAGAGTCCTGCACTTAGGATGGAAGAATCCCATGCACTGCTACAGGCTGGGGACTGACTGGCTAAGAGGCAGTTCTGCAGAAAAGGACCTGCGGATAACAGTGGACGAAAAACTGGATATGAGTCAACAGTGTGCCAAGGCTAACGGCATATTGGGCTGCATTAGTGGGAGCATTACCAGCAGATCGAGGGAAGTGATTATTCCCCTCTGTTCAGCACTGGTGATGCCACATCTGGAGTATTGTTTCCAGTTTTGGGCCCCCCACTACAGAAAGAATGTGGACAAATTGGAGAGAGTCCAGCGGACAGCAACAAAAATGATTCGGGGGCTGGGGCACATGACTTATGAGGAGAGGATGAGGGAGCTGGGCTTATTTAGTCTGCAGAAGAGATGAGTGAGGGGGGATTTGATAGCAGCCTTCAACTACCTGAAGTGGGGTTCCAAAGAGTGTGGATCTCAGCTGTTCTCAGTGGTGGCAGATGACAGAACAATGAGCAATGGTCTCAAGTTGCAGTGGGGGAGGTCTAAGCTGGATATTAGGAAACATTATTTCACTAGGAGGGTGGTGAAGCACTGGAATGGGTTCCTTCGGGAGGTGGTGGAATCTCCATCCTTCGAAGTTTTTAAGGCCTGGCTTGATAAAGCCTTGGCTGGGATGATTTAGTTGGGGTTGGTCCTGCTCTGAGCAGGGGATTGGACTAGATGACCTCCTGAGGTCTCTTCCAACCCTAATATTCTATGATGCTATGATTCTATGTACTAGATTGGGATGTATCTGTAACATGGGTGCCGACAGCGTGGGTGGTCCAGGGCTGGAGAACCCATAGGAAAAAAATGGTGGATGCCTCTCCCTCCTCTCAGTGCCTCCTGCCTGCCCCCGGGCCCCACCAATCAGCACCTCCCCCTCCTTCCCTTGTCTCTTGCCTGCTGCGTAGCAACTGTTTCATGGTGTCAGGAGGCGTTGGGGGGAAGAAGGGAGGAGCGAGAGTGCAGCGTGCTCGAGGGAGGGGGCGGAACTCTGCGGGGAAGAGATGGGGCAGAGCGGGAGGGAAGATGCAGGGTGGGGATGGGGCATTGGGGGAATGGGTGGAGTGGGACGAGGCCTGGACAGAGCCGGGGGGAGCACCCTCCAGCAGATTAGAAACTTGGCATCTATGCTCTGTAATAGCTGGAATATATTCACATCAATTTCTAGTGCCTAGTACACTAGCAACAACTTTACCAAGTTCATATACAGTACTGGGCAGTGAACTTGTATAATAAAGGGAGAAGAGAATTTTGATATTTCCAGTTGGCATTTTAACCATGCCATCTATCTTTATTAATTAAAAAAAAAAGGGAGATAACTGATAAGGTAGCCTGGGTGGGGTGGGAGAGGAGGGAAGGACAAAGGCACATTGCTTATTGTAGCCATACTACAAATCAAAACTGTTTGAATGACAGCCTTCTGTTGCTTGGGCCATCCTCTGGAGTGGAGTGGCTGGGTGCCTAGAGCCCCCCCCCCCCCGGTGTTCTTGGGCATCTGGGTGAGGAGGAGGGCAGGCAGTTGTACAGTGGATGCAGCAGCGGTCTGTGCTCTTGTTGGCTTTCCTGCAGTTCCACCAGATGCCTGAGCATGTCCGTTTACGCCCCCATTAGCCTCAGCATTGCACCCTGCCTCTTCTCATCGCGCTCACTTAATGCTTTCCTGGACTCTGCCACTGAATGCCTCCATGCATTCAGCTGTGCCCTATCAGTGCAGGAGGACTGCATGAGGTTGGAAAACATGTCATTGTGAGTGCATTTTTTTGCCTTCTAATCTGCGATAACCTCAGGGACGGAGATGGTAGGAGGAGCATAGAAACATTTGCACCTGCAGGGGGATAAAAAGGGAGAATAAAATTTAAGATGATACATTTCTGAGAACAAAAGGGAGACTCTTTCACAGTGAATCAAGCAATTCACAGTAGACAGCACATGTGCTTTAGGTATAAGGTCGCATTTTGCCTTTTATATTGAGCGCCTGCCAGTATGGTGACACATCACACATGGCTGGGCAACAGAATTCGGTTTCCAGGCAGCCATGGTAAGCCAAGGGATACGTGGGTTGGGCTTCTAATGCCTTCATAACATGTGGGAATGTTTTCAAACTGCAGCATCCTCCTTTCCCATAGCAAGCAATGCTGGTTGGATTTGCCATTTAAAAGGAGGGGCTGCGGTTTTCAGGTGGATGTGCAGCACACCCCTCCGCCCACCCCTCCACGTGGCTATTTGGGATGATCCCTTCACCCCTTCCCCCCCGCCACGTGGCTATGGGATGATCCCTTTTAGCCAAGTGCAAACAGCCCAGCATGAATGGGGTCCTTTTATTGTTCCCTTACAAAAAATCCCCTATTTCAAGCAGGTGACCATGAATGATATCACTCTACTGAGGCTAACACAGAAAGATAAAGACTGAATGTTGCTTGAATGTGACCAAAACCCAGGACCATTCGCTGCCGTGCTTTGTGCTGCAATGATTCCAGACTACTTGCTACTGGCTTAGCGTGGTAAAGTGTCCTACCGTGGAGTAGGAAATAAAGTAGCCCTCCCCAGAAACCTTCTGCAAAGGCTTTCAGAGTACCTCCAGGAGAGCTTCATGGAGATGTCCCTAGAGGATTCCCGCTCCATCCCCAAACACGTTAACAGACTTTTCCAGTAGCTGTTCTGACCGCAAATGCATCCCAATTCTTCAGGGCAAATCAAACATTAAACACAATTGCTTTTAATTCCTGTACTGTAGTTACAAATGTGCACTCACCAGAGGTGACTTCTCCACCTTCAAGGTCGGGGATCCCGCCTTGGGAGGGTGTTGGCTCCAGGGTGATGAAAAGGTCCTGGCTGCCGGGGAGAACGGATTCACCACTTGCCTGCTGCGCATCCTCCTCCTCCTCAAAATCCTCCTCCATGTTGTGTGAGACTCCCCCCACTACCCTTCCATGGACAGTGGTGGGGTAGTGGTAGGGCCCCCCCCTAGAATGCCATGCAGCTGATCATAGAAGTGGCATGTATGTGGCTCTGACCCAGAGCAACCATTTGCCTCCTTTGTCTTTTGGTAGGCTTGCCTGAGCTCCTTGGCTTTCACGTGGCACTGCTGCGTGTCCCTGTTATAGCCTCTCTCCAACATGCCCTGTGAGATTTTGGCATATATATCAGCATTTCTTCTTTCTGATCGGAGTTCTGCCTGCACAGATTCTTCTCCCCATACAGCAATCAGATCCAGTGTCTCCCGTTCACTCCATGCTGGAGCTCATTTGTGATTCTGGGGGGACTGCATGGTCAGCTGTGCTGCTGAGCTCGCCTCGCTGACCAAACAGGAAATGAAATTCAAAAGTTCCCGGGGCTTTTCCTGTGTACAAAGTGCTGTCCAGAGCAGTCACATTCGAGCACTCTGGGATAACTCCCGGAGGCCAATAACATCGATTTGCATCCACACTATCCCACATTCGACCCAGCAAGGTCAATTTTAGCGCTACTCCCCTCGCCAGGGACGAGTACAGAAGTCGATTTTAAGAGCCCTTTAGGTCAACGGAACGGGGTTGCTTGTGTAGACGCATTCATTATAAAATTGACATAACGGGGCTAAATTCGCCCTAACCCTGTAGTGTAGACCAGGGCCCAGACTCACACTCCTGTTAGCAGTGGCAGTAGCTATTGGAGAGGAAATGTTCACAGGAATAGCAGGACAGTAACCAGTTCTTCCATGCAGAAGGGAGAGAGGGGAGACTGGAAGAGGCAGGAGGAGCAATAAAAGTGTCCCGATGGGAGGGGTCAGGTCTGTGTTGTAATAACATCACTGAGGGTTTTCCCGGCATGGCGGACTCTGGAGTGTCTGTCTGCAGGGAAAGAGCCTGGAGGGAATCAGGGTGTGAAATGGACTAACGCTAATTCAGAAACTTCCCCGATTGCCCTTCTCGCTCTGACAGGCTACAGAATAACAACCACGTTTTCCTCCAGATCATCCCATCTTCCTAGGGGATGGGCAAGGGAAATGGCTGTGGTGGATCCAGCTCAGGTAAAGGATTTTGGTTGGAGCTGCCGGAGAAGGTTGCTGTAGAAGAGGAGGGGCAGGAAATACACAGGGTGATGCATGGATGGGGACAGAGTGTGATTAACCCGCTGGGACATGCCGAGGGCCTGATTTATGAACAGGCTCATTGAGGAGGGAGGTGAACATTCCCCCATTTCTGAAAGAGGAAACAACCCCCCTGGACAGGGCTGGGAAAACAGACCAGACTGCTGGAGCCTGAACCCACTAGGCAGAGACTGCAGTGAAATACAAAGGGAAGGTGCTGGGATTCCTGTCCTTGTTTCCTTTTGCAGAGCTCTGCTTCCCATATCAGCCTGTGCCTACTAGTTGGGTGGTACATGAGAAGACCCTGCCCTCCTCCGTCTTCTCTCTGTTCCCTGGAACAGAGCAGGATGGGATTCTGTTCCTCTGGCCCTCCCAGAGCTGTCCTATTTTTGTGCTTCCTCCCCCCATGAATAGTGGGATTGTGGCTGGGGCAGCAGTCACTGAGTGGGGAACACCCGGTTCAGATGCCAGTGACCTTTGAGGAGGTGGCTATGTATTTCACTGAGGGGCAGGAGGCTCTGCTGAACCCCAGTCAGAGAGCCCTCTACAGGGACATCATGCAGGAGAATTATGAGACAGTGACCTCTCTGGGTAAAGATTCCTGCCCCCTCAGCTATTTGAAGCCATAGGGCCTTCATTTCTGCATCTGGTCAGGTTCTTCCCTGGTCAGTTAGATTAGAGGGGAAATGGGTCTCATTTTCCACAGCTCCAGTGTGAGAGCCGTTCACCTCCATACATTGTTCAATGGGATAGGGGAGTCATGGACCGAATGGACATGCTAATTCATCCCCATCCCTCCAGCTTTCACCAGGGCAGTGTAGCAGTGTATTATCCTATCTGCATTAATTCTCACTCACACAGGATCTTTGTGCGCCTCCCCTCATGGGACTAGCGCCATCTGTGAGGAGGGCTCTGGAGGTTTAGACATAGGCAGGGGTTTAACACCAAAGCTGTGTGTGCTTCAGCAAGTCCCCCAGAGCCCACAGATCCTGGAAACTCCTAGTGAGGGTGTGACAACTCCCCCTGTCCAGTCATTGGCCTCTCCCAAGGGGGCTCAGTGACCCTGTTCCCATCTGGGTCAGTTTAAACTCAA
The DNA here is from genome assembly GCF_965140295.1 of Lepidochelys olivacea. Taxonomy (NCBI): domain Eukaryota; kingdom Metazoa; phylum Chordata; order Testudines; family Cheloniidae; genus Lepidochelys; species Lepidochelys olivacea. The sequence goes on from NC_140417.1 coordinate 52,651,285, forward strand.
GATGTGCCCATTGTGACAAATACTCCACCAATCCTCAGTGCACTCTGATCATGCCCGATTTCACCCCTGAGCAGTACTCCCCATTCCAAAACCTGACCTGACCTCCTGGCTGGAAGGAGGGGAAGAGCTGTGGATCCTGGTGTTACACCGCAAGGTCCCCTCCCTCAGGGAGTCCCCTGGGAAAGCAGATCAGCATTGTATATTGCTAATGCTGTTGCTACCATTGCAAAGCATTTTGGGGAGGGTCAAAGATGTGTGAGTGGGGAACGGAAGATTCCTTTGCAGGAGTACGAGAGGCCGAGAGAGGTGGAGAAGAAAGAAGAAAGCAGATAACGGGTTAACTCAAGAGTGCAACTAGCAAGCTCAGTCCAAAGATAAGATGCTAACTCCAGCTAGCTCAAGGCCACAGCACACATCTGACTCTCTGCTGCCGGACAAGAAAGAGGGGGGCCTGGAATCCACAGACCAATTGTGAGAAAGGAAGATTCAACTGAACAGACACAGACCTGTAAAGCCAGCCCATAACAAGCAAGGCAAGTGAAGGCCAGCGCAGAGGAATCATAGAATCATAGAATAGAATCATAGAATATCAGGGTTGGAAGGGACCTCAGGAGGTCATCTAGTCCAACCCCCTGCTCAAAGCAGGACCAACACCAACTAAATCATCCCAGCCAGGGCTTTGTCAAGACTGACCTTAAAATATCTAAGGAAGGAGATTCCACCACTTCCCTAGGTAACGCATTCCAGTGTTTCACCACCCTCCTAGTGAAAAAGTTTTTCCTAATATCCAACCTAAATCTCCCCCACTGCAACTTGAGACCATTACTCCTTAAATTACTCCTTGTTCTGTCATCTGCTACCACTGAAAACAGTCTAGAGCCATCCTCTTTGGAACCCCCTTTTAGGTAGTTGAAAGCAGCTATCAAATCCCCCCTCATTCTTCTGTTCCGCAGACTAAACATCCACAGTTCCCTCAGCCTCTCCTCATAAGTCATGTGTTCCAGTCCCCTAATCATTTTTGTTGCCACAACAAAGTCTAGCTGGTGTGTTTTGGAGAAAGTCAAGGAGACCACAGAAAGCCAGTTTGGACTGGCACAAAGAGCACTAGGAACAGAGGGCGCAGAAAGGAACACCCCCAAAGGAGCCCAGGACTTAAAACCCTCCTGAGAGCTGGAACAATTTGGAGAGCACAGCAGATCCTTGGACGGACTGGGCCCAGGACAACACTCCCGTCCACCTTTCTCCACCACTTCTTTTGACTTCACACTCAGACTTGGCCAGTCTGCATTGTATGTGGGCGAGTATGAAAGTAGGTTAGGGCTTGGGGCATTATTGCTTTCTGCTGTTATTTTATTATTTTATCAATAAAACTTTAAAATTTAGACACTAGGTGTGCCTTGTCATCTCCTCCCCAAAAAAAGATCCTGTGGCCCCAGCCTGATCAACTGTGGCCCCAGGCAGACTGGTAGCAAAAATCTGTCACACAGGATCTCCAGGCCTCTGAGGAAAGGAAGATCCCAAAAAGCACCCGCACAGGTGAGGAGTCAGTGACACTGACACAAACTATATGGCAAATGACGGAAAAAACTGAAAATCCCCAAAATGTGGTGTGAGCACCCTCAGTTCTGCCTCATCCCACCCAGGTCAGGCTGTGGTCAACAGGTGTCATGTCACCATGGCAGATATCGCTCATGGCTTTCAGGAGTTTTCTCCCTGATGCACCTTCCCTGTGAGCATAAGGATGGGATGTGGAGGCAGAATCCAATTTCTCAGTCTTCTAACAGTTATTGTGTTGTGTTTTTCCTCTGCGCTATTCCCCTTTCTGTCCTTTCCACCAGCCTAGGCAATGACTCCTGCCTCGATTCTCTCTCTCTCCCCCAGTAGATAATGAGACAGTGAGTGAGAACAAGGAGGGGAATCCACAGCAGCAAGGTCCTGAGCAAGTGGAATTGCATAGCACCATTCTGAGAAGAGCTGAAGGGAATTTTTCCCCAGTGCTTGGAACAGAGAAAAATCAGGAGTAATTGGCACAGGTCAGAGAGAAAGCTGGGAAGCTTCCTAAGAAAGAAAGTGGATGAATCCATTGAATGTTGGGATGGAGGCAAGGATCCCAAGGAAACCACATCCCAGCAGACAAATCACAAAGGAAAGAAACCATATAAATGCTTGGACAGCGGGAAAAGCTTCAGTCAGTGCTCAGTCCTTATTAGCCATGAGAGAATCCACACTGGACACAGACCATATAAATGCCTTCAGTGTGGGAAAAGTTTCACTGACTCATCAACCCTTATTGTATATCGGAGAACCCACATGGGAGAGAAACCCTGTAAATGTTTGGACTGTGGGAAAGCTTCAGTCAGCGCATAGACCTTATTAAGCATGGGAGAACCCACAAGGGGGAGAAACTGTGAAAATGCATCCACTGTGGGAAAAGTGTCAGTCAGAACTCACATCTCATTAGACATCAGACAATTCACACAAGAGAGAAACCCCATAAATGCTTGGATGGTGGGAAAAAAGCTTTAATCCCAGGTCATCAGAGAATTGACATGGTACGGAATCTATAAATACCTCAACAGTGGAAAAAGTTTCATTTGAAGATCAAACCTTGCTTCACATTAGACCAGGGGTGGGTAACTTTTTGGCCCGGAGGGCCACATCGGGGTTCTGAAACTGTATGGAGGGCAGGTGTAGTTTATTAAATTGCTCCCCATAGGAATGTGCTACTTACAGCTGCCAGTCCCGGTGCTCTGAGTGGCATGGTAAGAGCGTGGGGAGCAGCGGGGTTGGATAAGGGGCACGGAGTCCCAGGGGGCAGTCAGGGGCCAGGGGAGATTGGATAGATGGTGGAGTCCCAAGGGGGAAGTTGGGGGGGGGGGGGTTGGATGGGTCTGAGGGGAGCGGGAAGTGGGAGGCAGTGGATAGGGGGCAGGGGCCAGGCTGTTTGGGGAGGCACAGCTTTTTTCCTACTTGGGTGTTGTGTATTAAATTGCTCCCTGTAGGAATGTGCTACTTATAGTGTACTATTTATGGCTGCCAGTCCTGGTGCTCCGTAAGTAGCACATTCCTACAGGGAACAATTTAATACACTATACCTGGTGGCTCTTGCACCCGCGCTGCCCGGCAGGAGGTTGCAGCCCCACTTCCCAGAGCACTGACGGCACGGCGAACTGAGGCTGTGTGGGAGGGGCCGGGGGCTAGCCGCCCTGGCCGGGAGCTCTAGGGCCAGGCAGGACGGTCCCACGGGCCAGACGTGGCCCGTGGGCCGTAGTTTGCCCACCTCTGCATTAGACAGTCCACACAAGAGAGAGAACCCATAAATGCTTGGATTGTGGGAAAAGCTTCAATAACTGAAAAATTCAGTCTGAACTCATACATTATTCCCCACTGGATAATTCACAGAAGAAAGAGCTTGAATGTGGGGGTATCTTCATTTGGTGCTCTCATGGAAAATGGAAAATGCTTCAGTTGGAGCTAACACCACATTGGACATCAGAGACTCCTTCACGCAGGAGAGAAATTCTCTCAGTGTCCTCATTACTTGGTTGTGTCATTTACAAAAGTTTTAGCAGCGTCATAATGCAAGAAAGAAAAAAACAGACAAAAACAAACCAAAGCCAAAATATGCCCATGTCCAAATGTTCTGGACTTGGCTGGAAAAAGTCTAGAAGCCATTTTACCAATAGATGGAAATAGGGATTTAAATTCAGAAAGCTCAAACAGAGCTTTGGGGTTCATTTAATTCCCCCTCCAGATCTGGGACACTTTCATCTTAGAATAATAGAATATTAGGGTTTCCACCACCTCCCAGGGTAACCCATTCCAGTGCTTCACCACCCTCCTAGTGAAATAGTGTTTCCTAATATCCAGCCTATGCCCCCCCACTGCAACTTGAGACCATTGCTTCTTGTTCTGTCATCTGCCACCACCGAGAACAGCCTAGCTCCATCCTCTTTGGACCCCCACTTCAGGTAACTGAAGGCTGCTGTCAAATCCCGCCCTCATGCTTCTCTTCTGCAGACTAAATAACCCCAGTTAAGAACATAAGAATTTCCATACTGGGTCAGACCAAAGGTCCATCCAGCCCAGTATCCTGTCTGCTGGCAGTGGCCAATGTCAGGTGCCCCAGAGGGAGTGAACCTAACAGGTAATGATCAAGTGATCTCTCTCCTGCCATCCATCTCCACCCTCTGACAAACAGAGGCTAGGGACACCATTCCTTACCCATCCTGGCTAATAGCCATTAATGGACTTAACCTCCATGAATTTATCTAGTTCTCTTTTAAACCTTGTTATAGTCCTAGCCTTCACAACCTCCTCAGGCAAGGAGTTCCACAAGTTGACTGTGTGAAGAAGAACTTCCTTTTATTTGTTTTAAACCTGCTGCCTTCAGCCTCTCCTCATAAGTCATCTCTGTCCCTCAGGAGTCTGAGTCAGGGTCAAAGAAATCAAAGTGTGATTCCTAAGCATGGACAGCAAGAAATATTGTGGCAAGTGCCATGCTGGGAGGAGGGGGTAGAATGGGGAGATGATAAACTCTCCAAGCCTCAGACATAGGCTGCTGTGTTGGGGTGGAGTGTGACGGTGGAGTGGGGGGGGGAGGGAATCCCTCCATCTCACTCCATCGCCCTCAAATAACACAGAACCCCAAACACCTCGTTTTACTATCTGTGCTCCAGCACTTTTAGAATCTATTTAATTCTGGTCTCTAAGGGAGTCAAAGTACAAAAAATAAATGTTTTTTGGCTTAACCTGGAGCAACGTGAGACTATGTGGGAACGAGACACTCTCTCCCCAAAGGGGGAACTCAGTGATTCTAGCAATCACTCTGCTAATGGGAGGATCAGAATATATAAAATGTTTGGGGTCAGTCTAGATTAGGAAAAGTGGGGGAGGGTCAGAGGAGATTTGCTAGCTAATCCCAGTCACTTTTCCCACCACAGACAGACCCTCAGAGGCTGATGCTGTAGAGGCAGAGGTGGGATCCAGAGGCCTTTAGACCTCCCACAGAAGACCCTGTGAAAATCAGTCCCTCTCAGTGGTGCTTTCTGAATGCAGAATTGGCAGGGAAAAGGGACAGAAGGGGGTAAGTGATAAGAGGCAGCACTTCTCTCCCCTGTACTCTCCTCCCTTATCCCATGATCCCCAATATTTGATTTCCCCAGTACCCTCCTTTTCCCACGTCTACCAGACCCAACCACTCAATCCCCCAGTTTCCTCTCCAAAACCCATCCCTCCTGGTCTCTGCACATTTGATCCCGTGGAACCCAGCACCCGAGGAGGTTTAGGGAAGGAAAGAGTACTGAGCACAGTAGATTTAGCCAGTTCAGAAGAAAATGGATTAATTTATTTTCCTTCTTTTGGGAGTGTGACAGGGTGCTGGTCAAAGTGTAGGCCTGAGACCTGATCAAACCCCCTGTCATAAATATAAAGTGAAGGGTAACCACCTTTCTGTATACAGTGCTATAAAATCCCTCCTGGCCAGAGGCAACATCCTGTTACCAGTAAAGAGTTAAGAAGCTCAGCTAACCTGGCTGGCACCTGACCCAAAGGACTAATAAGGGAACAAGATACTTTCAAATCTTGGGGGGGAAAGGCTTTTGTTTGCACTTTTTGTTTACGTGTTTGTTCTCTCTTGGGACTGAGAGAGGCCAGTCAGAAATCCATCTTCTCCAACCCATCCTAATCCAAGTCTCCAATATTGCAACCAGTATAGGTAAGCCAGGCAAGGCCGATTAGTTTATCTTTTGTTTTGTGTGAATTTTCCCTGTGTTAAGAGGGAGGTTTATTCCTGTTTTCTGTAACTTTAAGGTTTTGCCCAGAGGGGGATCCTCTGTGTTTTGAATCTGAATACCCTGTAAAGTATTTTCCATCCTGATGTTACAAAGGTGATTCTTTTACCTTTTCTTTAATTACCTTCTTTTAAGAACTTGATTGATTTTTCATTGTTCTTAAGATCCAAGGGTTTGGGTCTGTGTTCACCTGTACAAATTGGTGAGGATTATCATCAAGCCTTCCCCAGGAAAGGGGGTGTAGGGCTTGGGGGTCTCTTTCCCTCTTCTTTGTTTAACACGCTTGGTGGTGGCAGCAGACTGTTCAAGACCAAGGCAAAGTTTGTACCCTGGGGAAGTTTTTAACCTAAGCTGGTAAGAATAAGCTTGGGGGTCTTTCATATGGGTACCCATATCTGTACCCTACAGTTCAGAGTGGGGAAGGAATCCTGACAGCCCCCTTTCCCCCCATTAAACCAGCCTTGGATGAAACTCAGGGAGTTCATCACTAAAATTGAAAAAAGGAATGTTCTGCTGCTGATAAAGCACCCCCACCTCAGGAATGTCCCTAACGAGTTATAACCACCGAGGCTGTAAAGACGCTGGGAAATTAGGGAGGATACAGAAGGAGACTCAACAAATGGTAAGATAAGCTCTGACCAGCATTTTATGCTGACTATCTGCATAAACAGAAAAGGTCACAACTTAGTTACAATTTGGGCATAAAGATAAAATGTAAAGACCTTGGGAAGGAAGGAAGGAGGACACATAGGTGCCAGTGTGTAATTGGTTACAATTTTTGTGATTTAGGAGTGTGAGATAATGTGATAGGTTTAGTAAATTTGAAGGAGGGAGCTAGTTTTACCTATATAATGTAAATGAAAAACAAAGCTCTCTGGGAACCATTTCCGGACTTCAGTTCATCATCAAGCTGCTGGAACTCTGACCCCTCTGCACGACCATGATGTGCAGAGGCATTGCTAGGAACCCCCAGATGAATGAATCCTGACTGGCCATTGGGTGAAATTTGTCTGTATATTGAGAGTGGTGAGCAAAAGAGATTTGCTTGGTATATGTATTCTGTGTGTGGTGCTAATAAATAGATGTTTTGCGCACAACTGTGTAAGGCTCTTTCACTGGGTAAGGATAGGTGCCTTACACCCTGAGCCCTCAGAAGGGAAAGTGTGGGGGTGCCTAAATTGATTGGGTCATGCCTTGAGCTCTCAGTAGGGTATAGGCAGCGTACCCTATATGTTCTACTTATAACATTTAAAGTACTCAACCAGGAGGTGGGAGACCAGGATTCAATTTCCCCCTCTCTCTCTCATGGGGAGAAGAATCTGAACAAAAGTCTCACATATCTCAGGAGAGCTCTAACCACTGAGCTAGGAATAGGCTTGGTAAAAGTCAATTGTTACTTTTTAAATAGTTTTGATGGATAATATTGATGTTTATTTTTAAGAGGGTTTTTATAATTTTTTGTCAATGTAAATCTTCACCATTGCCCATAAATATGGATTTTGAGTGGGTTTTAATCTATTTAAATTTTCACAGTTGTGGAAAATTCTGGGGGGTTGTCAGACAATTCTCACCCCCACATACATTATTTCATGTCATTAGACACCGAGATTCTAAATGTCAAAGCTTAATAACAGTGAAAACTCAAATGTCACCATCCCATGTCTCAGACTCATAGACTTTAAGGGCAGAGGGACCATCATGATCATCTAGTTTGACTGCCCCAGCATGCACCTCAAACTAAGTTTTCCCTTCCTTATCTCACATGTGGCAGCCCCACTGTCTACTCAGGTTTGTCCTTGGCCCATGCCCCATTTTGGAAGGGGCGCAAGGCCAAAATTGGTGCTGTGACCCACATGGCACAATGCTACTCATTCAATTTTGGCCCCAGAGGGCCCACCAACCCCCACTGTCATAGTGGGGGTGGGACACTGGGGCCTATCCTGAGTGGGCAGAGTTCCAGTCCCAGAACCAGACCAGTTAGTGCTTCACCATTTACATCCAGACTTGGCATGGGGGGTTGCTGCTGTCAGTGCCCACATGGGGGAGCCAGCCAGGAGAGGGAAAGAGGGAAACTGGACTGGGGGGCAGACATGAGAGAGATTTGCTTAGAGCCCAGTGGTGGGTTAATCCAGCCTTACAAATAACCAGAGGAATCTGGTGGCAAAGCACTGACAGCTACATGGCCTGAGTTAGGGGAGCAGAACTTGTAGCTCCAGCCCAGGTCTAGTATCCAGGGAGTCTGGTGTGGAGACAAGAGACCATCTCTGACAAATTGCTCCCTGTGCCAATCTCTCACCAGAGGGAATCACACACAGAGCCAGTGTCACCGAGAAATGTGTCTCCTGCTGCTCCCAGTTCTGGGCGGCGTCTCTAGGACAAGGACCCATTACCTCAGTGTCCCTGTTGATACTGGAGACTCTATGGAACAATCCCCAGTCTCCATAGAAGACCTCTTTTCCCCTCTGGCTGGGATCTGGATGTATGCTTTCTTCATTGACGTGGTGGCTTCTATGCACGATGCCCCCTTAATACTAAGGGAAGCTGCCTGTGCCCATGGGATGTGGGGCCCCAGGAGGCAGGGTCTGGGGCAGGGGGGCTGCAGTGCAATCCCTTGACCACTAGGACGCAGGAGTAGCTGGGATGCAGCTCTGGGAGGATCACTGGGGTCACTCAGTTCTGGTAGGGAATCGCATTTGCTGCAGTTACGCTGGGGTGCTGTGGGGGACCTATGCGCCTTACAAGATTCCCCAAGCCCCAGCTGCTGGGGACCCTGGAGCCCTGGCTCCAGCCAGGAGTGGGTGAATCTTGAGCAGTAACAGTTCTGCCGCTCCCCAGGAGCCTCTCCCAGTGCAGAGACCCAAGCCTGGCCAGGACTCCCCTTCCCAGGCCCCAGCCCCTGCTTTCAGGGAAGACACCGCTTGGAGGGAAGGTAAGAGAGACCTTCCCATGCCCCCCCCCCACCCCAAGCAGTGCCTCCCAGTTCCACCCTGGCTGCTCTCATTCCCTGCCCTGTGCCCAGGAAAGTCCCTGGCAAAAATCATGGAGTAGGTCCTCAGGGAATCCATTTTGAAGCACTTGGAAGAGAGGAAGGAGATCAGGAACAGTCAACATGAATTCACCAAGGGCAAGTTATGCCTAACCAACCTGATTGCCTTCTATGAAGGGATAATGGACTCTGTGGATATGGGGACAGCAGAGGATGATGATATATCTTGACTTTAGCAAAGCTTTTGATACAGTCTCCCACAGTATTCTTGCTAGAAAGTTTTAAAAAGTATGGATTGGATGAATGGACTATAAGTTGGTATGACAAAGTTCCTCCTCTACCTTGGTGGGTCCTGCGCTTATTGGTAGATTTGCTCACCTCAGAGATTCATGACAGCCTTCAATTTGAGCCACAAAAGTGGCCAAATCTGCTGTTTTACTCAGATAACCTCATCACTGGCTAGGGGGAAAAGGGAGGCAAACAATCCTCACAGTCTCTGCTGATCCACCATGTGGGTCAGGGAACAACCCAGAGACCTCCTCCTCTAGTGGACCCACAGTCCAGGTCAACTCCTCCTGAGCCTGATCAGGAGTTGGGAGGTTTGGGGGGAACCCAGGCCCGCCCTCTACTCTCAGTTCCACCCCTGATTAGCCAGCCTGTCCTAATTGATTCTCGCAGTTTCTTCTTAATTGGCTCCAGGTGTCCTACTTACCCTGTCTGCCTTAATTGTGTAAGCAGAGTCAGGATGAACTCCACCCTGACATCTGGTGGTGAGGTGTGGCAAGCTGCGGAAAAGAACTTCAGGGGCTGATCTCATTTGCATAGGCACACCCACCCCGCCTAGCATGAGCCCATAGCTGCCCAAATGGTCACTTTGGCTGCTGTGGGATCCCCAGTGCCTCTGTTATTGGGGCAGGAAGAATAAATTGTTATTACCCTGACTATGGGAACTGTGCTTGGAACTGTACTGGGCCTTTTGTTATGATGGAGGGACTCGCCATCAACTAAGCAGCACTCTCTAGGCAAGGGACATGGGTTCCAAAACTCTGTGAACTGAGAGGGGCTGGGGACAAGTATTAATACTTGGTGGTATGGGCCTCTTGGTGAGGGCTTTACATGTTAATTGTACTTCCCCCTCTCTCCACTGTGGAATATCAGAGCTAATTTTGATTTTATTAGGAGTCTAGTTACAGGCTGCTGAGCTCACTTTGGGCTAATGGTGCACCAGCACTGAGGCTCCCCTACTACAAGCTGAATTCACCTAAGAGCTGAAATCACTGAGCGTTGTGTTAAGTAGTGGAGGAGCCTGAAGATATATTGTGGAGCAGTTTGCGGGACGGCTGGAGTGCCTTGTGGACAGGCTGGAGGAGCAGTTCATAGGACCGTGAGAGCTGCTTGTAGGACGTGGAGCAGAGCAGTTCGTGGACCGGCTGGTGGAGCAGTTTGTGGGACGGCGGGAACTGCTTGTGGGACACGGAGCGGAGCCGAGTGAAGCAGTTCGTGGGGTGGCGAGTGGAGCGAAGGCCTATGGAGCTGTGGGGCGGTCAGCTTCAGATCATGTAAGGTGCCCCTTACCTCTCTCTCTCTCTTCCCCCCCCCCCTCCCCTGCCCCATCTCCACCCAGGTTGGGAGGTAAAGCTCTGCAGATAAACTTTTGAACTCTGGGGTTGCCCTGACCAGGGACAGAGACTTTTGGGCCACTGGACTTTTGGGACTTTGGGTGATTTGGGGTTGCTGGACTCAAGAACCAAAGGGAAAGGGCATGCCCCAATTTGCTTGGGGTGGGTTTTTTGCTCATGGGTTGTGTTATGAATCCTGTTGGTGGTGTTTCCCCAACATAATGCCACCTTGTTTCTCTCTGTTATTAAAAGGCTTTTTGCTACACTCAGACTATGTGCTTGTGAGAGGGGAAGTATTGCCTCTTGGAGGCGCCCAGCGGGGGTGGTGTATATTTGTCCCAGGTCACTGGGTGGGGGCTTGAGCCGGTTTGCATTGTGTTATTGGAATGGATCCCCTAGATATTGAACCCGGCCCTTGTTGCTGCCAACTCTGACAGGCAGAAGGGTTACAATTGGTTCCAGCAAGTTCCTGCTTGTTCTGGAACTGCCCCTGTTACCTTACCCAGGGAAAAGGGATCTACTTAATCTGGGACTAATACATCTGCCCTCTGGCCTGGAGGGAGGTAGAGGGCTACTGTTTCTGCTACTAGGCCCTGGGCTCTCCCTGCTCCCCTGGCTAGGCCAGACACCCCCTCCCCCCGCTTCTCTGTTACCTGGTTGCTGGCTGGTGAACCACCCCCACACCCTACCGTTGCTGCTGCTCCTACAGCAGCCCCTTGGGGCCTCCTGGCCTGCTCCCCAGAGAAGGGGAGTGAGGGACCCCTGCTCCAGCCCCAGCTGCTGCTGTGGACACCATCACCACCACCTGAGAGGGGTCCTTTCTGCCTGCCTAGATCACCGGACTGATGCCTGGAGTTGCTGCTGTGGTGTTTGCTGCCTAGAAGCTGCTGGAGCCTCAGGAGGAAGACGAAGAGGACGATCAGCTACTGGGGGAGTGTGCAGAGACTCTGCAGACCACTGTGGAGGGAGCCATCAAGGACTGAGTATCTTTTGAACTGTGCTCTTGTGGTGGAGCTTAGCCAGGAGGAGTGATCGACCTGCTTCCCTTTTCCCCTCCTCTTTCTGGTGTTTTTTCCCCTCCCTGCTCATTATGGTGTGGGACAAGGCGGGTGGGACCCCTCCAGCAGACTCAGCTGCCCTGCCTAGGCTCTACCTCAACCCCTGCTGCTGAACCACCTGCTATCGTCCCAGCTGCTGCCATGTCCCTCACCCCCTCTGATTCTGGGGGAGTCCCCCACAGCCGGTGGGAAGGACCAGGTCAAGAAGAAGGGTAAGGGCCCCACCACAAAAACAAGGCTCTCCATGGTAGGGGCTGCCCCCACTGCCGTGGCCCCGTCACCGGCTGCAGTGTCCCTACCCTATGCTCCCTCCACCAGCTCTGCGGGTGCCCCGGCCCCCAAGGTGTACGCCCAAGTGGCGGCAGACCTCCCCACACCTGCCGCTACATCATCTCCTCTGACTACCGCCTCCGCTACCATCTATAGTGGCCCACCTTGACCAGGAAGCACGGCATCTGTTGCCTCCTGGTGCCCACCTCGCCCCATGTAGAAACCTACGTGTGGGCATTGGCGAGGGTGGTGGGGCCCATGGCCACTGTGGCGACCTCCAAAATGTACAGAAAGGTCGTGTTCTTTCTAGCATCGGAGGCCACCGCCCAGGAGGCAGTTGAGAAGGGCCTGGCAGTGTGGGGGGTGTTCATCCCTCTTGAGCTGCTAGAGGACCTGGGTGTCCATCTGGTCCTGACGTCCGTCCGTCCGTCCCTCCCTCCCTCCCTTCCTTCCCAGTGCTGCCCTATTACCTGCCCTCTCTACCCTGGGGAAACCCATCTCCGTTGTCAGCCCTCTCCTACTGGGCTGCAAAGACCCCGCCCTCCATCATGTCCTCTCGTTCTGCTGACAGGTACAGCTTCAACTGCCGCCGGCGGTGTGGGACGGAGAGACTCTAAAGGGGTCCTTCCTGGTTCCCTACCAGGGGGCCTGTTATCGGATGCCTTATTCCACACGGGAGGCCCGGTGCTACCAGTGCCGGGCGATGGGGCACGTCCAGAGGGACTGCCTCCTGGCCTGGCAAGGAGGGGCATCCAGGTCCCCCAAACCCCAGCAGGGCACCGGCCCCGCCGGCGCCCCTGCCTGCCTGGCGCCCAGAGCTGCCTCTCCTCCTTTCCAGCCCACCACCACTCCTGCTCGGGCCCACGGGGCACCTCCCCCAGTGCGCCCAGAAGAGCGGCAGAGCCGTGCCTCCGCTGCTTGCAATCTGGCGGGGCCTGTGGAGGAGGGTGCAGCAGGGATACTGCCAGGCATGGGAGAGGGCCTACCCCAGGGGGAATCTTCCCTCCCTCCTGCTGCTCCACTGCTACCTCTGAGTCCCTGAGCCATCACCCCTGACCCAACCCCTGTTAGCCAGCCCCCAGATGATGCCATGGAGGGCTGGGCCCTAGTACAGGGGAAGTGGGGCAAGCAGAAGGCTCGAGCTCCGCTCCTCCCATCCGATGCAGAGGTCCCCCAGGATTGCCCAGAAAGGGGGGCACTGATGCCGAGCCTTCTGCTTTGCCCACGGGTGTGTTCCATCCACTGGTGCCAACTGGGGAAGACGTGGCAGCACTGGGGAGAAGCGCCGCCCCTCCACTGGAGTCTCTTCCCACGGAGGACCCCGATGGAGCCCCTCCTGCCCCCTTAACTTCTGAAGCCCCTGCAAGCCCCAAGGCGATCGTCACTTCAGGCGCTAGCGGGGAGAACTCTGGGGTGGTGGAAGGCAATCTTCCTTCCATCTACGAGGAGATCGAGGCCCTGGGTCTGACCCCGGTCACCCAGGGGGAGGACGACCCTCTGCCAGCGGGCCTCGACCTGAGCAACCTCACCCCAGCCCCCCTTTCCCCATGTTCCCTCCCCCCTAACCGCTGCTTCCGCTCCCGCCTCCGAGGACCCCCTGGATTCTTCCATCTGCCCAGCCACAGGTGGCACCCCGCTGACGGCCTACTGAGTCAATGTCTCGCGGCCAGGACCCAAGTCACCAGGAGCATCCCTCATTGGTGAGGGGCAACTGACCTCCTTCCTGGACGGGGGCCTCACCGAATATCGTCCACCTCCTGATGCCGTGGCTGTCACACCCACCAAAGAGCCTGAGCCCGGCATCACAGAAGGCCCCCTTCCCAACTCCTCAGACCCCTGAGCCCGACCGAAAGGGGCCACCTCTCAGCAGCCTGGCTACTGGGGCCCAGGGTCCCGCCCCTGCCCCTCTCCCTGACCCCTGCCCTGCCCCTGATAACAACCCTGTTCCTATCCCCTTCACTTCCCGTGATGCCATTGCCACCTCTGGGGCCATCTCCTTCCCTCTCCCAGAGCATGACCCCCGGGAAGCGGTCTTCATGTTCCCCTGTCCTGACCCATTAGGGGCTGCTATCTTCCCTCTGCCGCCCTCCATTGAGCCGGGGTCTGAGGTGGGCCATGTGGTGCCAGCCTATCAGGTGCCACGTCGGGGGTCTGCCTTTTGCCTGCCTGTCTCAGTGGGCCATGGGCTGTGCCAGAGGCCCCGCTGGAGGATTGCCTGGGTCCAGTGATCCCACCCTCCCAAATGCTGTGAAAGGAGCTGTGGGAGTTTCTGGAAGACATCCGTGGCTCCTGCAATAAGGTGCAGCTTGCTCTCCAGTGATGGGGGGGGTGGGGATTTTCATCAAATCCTCCTGGCTGCGAGAGCCCTTATGAGGGAGGGTAAAAGGACCAGGAAGTAGGCTGCCATGGCCTACCAGCGGGTCCGCAGCTTCCATGACGCCTTGCTCACCTACGGAGTAGGTCACTATTTGATGCGCAGCCCAATGGGGACCGTGAGAGTCCCTGCCGGCGAGGATCCCCCCGCCCTCCTCATGGCACCCATCATCTTTGCAACATTGAATACCCAAGGCTGTAAGATGGGTCTCCACAGATGCCAGATGCTCTCCTTCCTTCGGGAGGGGGGGTACTTTGTGGTTTTCCTGCAGGAGACCCATACGGATCCAGTCACCGAAGATAGCTGCTGGCTGGAGTGGGGGGACAGGGTCTACTTTAGCTATCTCACAGTTCGTACAGCTGGAGTGACTACCCTGTTCTCCCCTGACCTACTGCCCGAGGTGCTGGGGGTGGGCCAGGCTGTGCCGGGCTGCCTGCTGTACCTCCAGGTCCACATGGAGGGGCTCGTGGTCAACCTCATTAACGTCCATGTCCCGACATCAGACCCGGAGCGGCTGCATTTCTATCAGCAGGCGTCTGCCTGCCTTGGCTCCTTGGAGCCTCCCGAGTGCCTGGTCCTGGGTGGGGACTTTAACGCCACCCTCGAGGAGCGGGACCGCTCGGGGACTGAGCAGAGCCCGGCCGCCGTGGACTTCCTCCGGAAGATTGTCGAACATCACTCCCTGCTGGACGTCTGGCGCGACCACCATCCGGACGACATCTCGACGTTCACCTTTGTCCCGGTGGAGGCCCATTGGTCGTGCCGCTCCCGGTATGACCACATCTACTTGTCATGTGTCCACCTTTCACGGGCCCACTCCTCCAGCATCCGGCAGGCCCCATTTTTGGATCACTATCTGGCCACTGTGACGGCCCCTCTCTATGCGGAGATGCCAGGGCTGGCCTATTGGCATTTTAACAACAGCTTGTTGGAGGATGTGGGCTTCGTGGTGTCCTTCCAGGAGTTCTGGCTGGCCTGGTGGCGGCCGAGGGGCACCTTCCCCTCAGCGTGGCGGTGGTGGGATGTGCGGAAGGCTCTTCTGCCACAATTACACCCGGGGCACCAGCCGATGGAGGGATGTGGCAATAGAGCAGTTGGAGTGGGAGGTCTTAGAACTGGTGAGGCATCTGGCCGCCAGCCCTGAGGATCCATCCCTCTGCAGAGCGTGCCGGGAGAAGCTCCGGGCCCTCGAAGACCATCGGTCCCAGGGTGCCTTTGTTTGATCCCGCATCCACCTCCTTCAGGAGATGGATCACAGCTCCTACTTCTTCTACACCCTGGAGAAAAAGAGGAGGGCCAAGAAACACGTCATCTGCCTCCTGACAGAGGATGGCAACCCCCTCACAGATCCGGTGGAGATGTGCGAGAGAGCCAGGACCTTCTACACAGGCCTTTTCTCCCTGGATCGGACTGATCCTAACACTTGCAGAGTGCTCTGGGACGACCTCCCTACAGTCAGCGTGGGTGACCGAGACTGGCTAGAGCTGCCTCTCACTCTAGCCGAGTTCTCAGAAGCCCTCTGCAGCATGCCCACCAAATCTCCAGGCATGGACGGGCTGACCGTGGAGTTCTACCATGTGTTCTAGGACGTCCTCGGCCCAGACCTAGTCACTGTATGGGCTGAGTCTTTGGAGAGCGGGGTCCTCCCTCTCTCATGCAGGTGAGTCGTGCTCACCTTATTGCCAAAGAAGGGGGACCTCTGCAAGTTACAGAATTGGAGTCCCGTCTCGCTCCTCGCACGGACTACAAAGTCATAGCGAAGGCCATCTTGCTGCGGCTGGGGTCTGTGCTGGTGGACGTGGTCTACCCAGACCAGACCTACACTGTCCCAGGCCGTACCATCTTTGATAACCTGTGTCTAGTCTGGGATCTCCTGAAGCTTGGGTGTAGGATGGTCTGTCGTTCACCCTCCTGTCCCTGGATCAGGAGAAGGCATTCGACAGTGGACCATGGGTATTTCCTGGGCACTCTGAGAGCGTTTGACTTCAGACCCCAGTATGTGAGTTTTCTCCAGGTGCTGTATGCCTCCGCAGAGTGTCTGGTCAGGCTCAAATGGACCCTGACCGAACCGGTCAGCTTCTGGCAGGGACTATGACAGGGGTGCCCCCTCTTGGGCCAGCTGTATGTTCCAGCGATTGAGCCCTTCCTCTCTCTCCTCCATTGGAGATTGATGGGGTTGGTGCTGCAAGAGCTGGAGCTGTGGCTGGTCCTGTCAGTGTACGCCGCCGATGTGCGCCTCATGGTCCAGGACCCAGGCGACTTGGCACAGGTGGAGGCTTGCCAGGCCATCTACTCGGCAGCATTCTCCACCTGGGTCAACTGGGTCAAGAGCTCTGGCCTGGTGGTCAGGGATGGCTGGCAGGTGAGCTCCCTCCCACCTGCGCTTCAGGCCATCCGGTGGAGCACGGGTTCACTGCTCTATCTCGGCATTTACCTTTCTGCCATGCATCTGTCTCCGCCAGAGAAATGGCATGGTTTAGAGGAAAGGGTGATAGAGCGGCTCCAGATATGGACAGGACTACTCCGGTGCCTCTCCCTTCAAGGGAGGGCACTGGTGCTCAATCACCTAGTCCTGTCCATGCTCTGTTACTGGCTGAACACCCTGGTCCCGGCCCCAGGTTTCCTGGCGAAGCTCCAGAAGGCGATTCTGGAGTTCTTTTGGCCAAGGATGCACTGGGTCTCTGCAGGGGTCCTCCGCCTGCCCCTGGAGGAGGGAGGGCAGGACCTGAAGTGCCTATGCACTCAGGTCCATGTCTTCTGCCTCCAGGCCCTGCAGAGGCTCCTTTATGGTGCAGGTAGTGGGGGGAGTACTGGTGCACGCCTTCCTGAGCCATTTCCGAGGGCTCCAGTATGACCAGCAGCTCCTTATCTCCATCCGAGAGGTCTTCCATGAGACCTCTCCAGGCTGCCGGTCTTCTACCAGGACCTCCTCCAGACTTTGGAAACTGTTCTCGGCAACCAGGTCCGTGGTGGCCACTGAGGGGTCAGATCTCCTTGCGGAGCCCCTGCTACACAACCCCCAGCTCTGTGTGCAGGTGGCAGAGTCCCGCTCGGTGTGCCAGAGGTTGGTCCTGGCAGAAGCCACCAGAGTCAGAGACCTCCTGGACTACGACCGGGGAGACTGGCTGGATCCCCTGACGCTCACTCGATGCATGGGGCTCTCCAGACCTCGTACTCCCCCGGCACGTACTTCAGGAGGTGAGGGCTACTTAACCGCCTGCTGCTCAGGCCTACCTCAACTGGGTCCTGGGAGAGGGCACGCCCCACCCACCCTCCAGCCCAGGCCCTCTGGACCTTTTCTTAGGGACCCTGTCCCATGAACCCAACCGCCCTGCCCCCGTCCCTTCACCGTGAGCCGGCTGCATGACTTGCAGCCGGTTCATTTCCAGACCACGCCAAGGAAATATCTATACACGCTCGTGCTACACACCCTTCACTTCCTCACCCTTGCGTCCTGCCCCGACACAAAGTGGCAGGACCTCCTGCCACCTCTAGAGGGTGAGGAGCCCCGGTGGGCCAGCCTATACTCCACCCTGGTCCTGAAGCCCTCCGGGAATATCAGTTGGCGGCTCCTTCATGGAGCTGTGAGCACGGACATGTACTTGGCGTGGTTTACCCCTGTCCCGGACACCTGCTCCTTCTGTTTACTTGGACTGCACCAGGTTCTGGCTCCTCACAAATATTTTGTTAAGTTCCCCTCACCTCCTTATCTATGCACTCCCTATCCGAGGCCCCACAAAGCCAGGGGACCTCCTGGTCAACCTCCTCCTGGACCTGGCTAAAATGGCCATCTATAAAACCAGGGAGAGGAGGTTGGCCGATGGAGTCTCCTGTGACTGTAAAGCCTATTTCTGATCGTCCGTCCATTCACGCATCCAGGCAGAGTTCCTCTGGGTGGTGTCCACTGACTCCCTTGACGCTTTCGAGGAGCAGTGGGTGCTGTCGAGGGTTCTCTGCTCGGTGTCCCTTTGTTTGACCCTTTGACTGCACTCCAGTTTCTGTTATTTTATTAGTTGTCCCCCAAAATCACTTGGCTTCCGGGTCCTGTGGATCCCCCCATTAGGCTGGTGGGGGGATCCTTTAGCAGTGAGCAAGCTTTCACCCGACCACTTCGTGGATCCCAATGGGAACGCTCTCCTGTAGCCATCTGGCCTTACCCTGTGACAGTGGATAGAAAGCTGGCTAGGTTGTCGGGCTCAATGGGTAGTGATTAATGGCTCGATGTCTAGTTGGGAGCCGGTATCAAGCGGAGTGCCCCAGGGGTCAGTCCTGGGGCTGGTTTTGTTCAACATCTTTATTAATGATCTGGATGATGGGATTAATTGCACCCTCAGCAAGGTCACAGATGACACTTAGCTATGGGGAGAGGTAGATACGCTGGAGGGTAAGGATAGGGTCCAGAGTGACTTAGACAATTTGGAGGATTGGGCCAAAAGAAATCTGATGAGGTTCAACAAGGACAAGTGCAGAGTTCTGCACTTAGGAAGGAAGAATCCCATGCACCGCTACAGGCTGGGAACCGTCTGGCTAAGCAGCAGTTCTGCAGAAAAGAACCTGGAGATTACAGTGGATAAGAAGCTGGATATGAGTCAGCAGTGTGCCCTTTTTGCCAAGAAGGCCAATGGCATATTGGGCTGTATTAGTAGGAGCATTGCCAGCAGACCAAGGGAAGTGATTATTCTTCTCTATTTGGCACTGGTGAGGCCACACCTGGAGTATTGCTTCCAGTTTTGGTCCCCCCCCCCGCCACTGCAGAAGGGATGTGAGCAAATTGGAGTCCAGCGGAGGGCTGTAAAAATGATTAGGGGGCTGGGGCACATGACTTACGAGGAGAGGCTGAGGGAACTGGGGTTATTTAGTCTGCAGAAGAGAAGAGTGAGGGGGGATTTGATAGCAGCCTTCGATTACCTGAAGTGGGGTTCCAAAGAGGATGGAGCTAGGCTGTTCTCAGTGGTGGCAGATTACAGAATAAGAAGCAATGGTCTCAAGTTGCAGTGGGGGAGGTCTAGGTTGGATATGAGTAAAGACTATTTCACTAGGAGGGTGGTGAAGCACTGGAATGCGTTACCTAGGGAGGTGGTGGAATCTCCATCCTTAGAGGTTTTTAAGGTCAGGCTTGACAAAAGCCTTGGCTGGGATGATTTAGTTGGGGTTGATCCTGCTTTGAGTAGGGGGTTGGACTAGATGACCTCCTGAGGTCTCTTCCAACCCTGATGTTCTATGAAAGCTGCCACCAGCTCCCATTGTTTGCAGGGCATGTGAAGCCAGCTCGTGCCATGGGAAGAGGTGGGACAGCGAGACCTGGGGGGACAGAGGGGAGTGGGAGCTGTTGTGTAGTGTAACACACTCGCATGATCTGAGCATGCTCCGTAACATCTGCTGAAGCCAATGCCCTTACCTGGCACCAGATTCTACTGACTGCTTTTAACAGGGATTAAAAAAGGGCAAAGGGGGCAAATGGGAGGAGGGGGTGGCCAGGGTCTGAGTGGGGGGTGGAAAATGACTGGCCAGAGCTTCAGGCAGCTAGAGGCAGGGTAAGGATAGGGGGTGAGGGGCAAAATCAGGGACAGGGTGGGGGAGAGAGGAGCCAGGGTTAGGCCCAGGGTTAGGTGGTGACAGAGGGCAAAATTCTGGCACAGGCAGGGGCAGAGGGGGTAACAGTTACCCCGGTGGACTGAGACATGAGTGCTTGCAAAAATAGGGTGGGGGGGCAGAAGGACTTTTTTATTTCCCACAGGACAGGCTTCCCATACTCTCAGCATGCACTGGGCTTCCCAGGGTTGGGTTCTTAAAGGCACAGGCATTCCAATGCCTAATCACTGCAGCTCCTCTCTGTCTGATACGTACTGAGATGCTACAGGAGACTTGATTCAGTGAAATGGCTCATCCGTAAGGCTGTGATTTTGTCATGGGTATTTTTAGTAAAAGTCATGGACAGGTCACGGGCAATAAACAAAAAATCATGGAAGCTGTGACCTGTCCCTGACTTTTTCTAAAAACATCCCTGACAAAATGGGGAAGGAGGAGGATCCAGCACCCTGCCCTCTCCCGCTGCCTGCAGCAGCTAGGAGCTGCAGGGTCCCCATTGACTTGCAGGGCTGGAGCTGGGGCAGGGGGGCTGCTGGATGTTGGGGAGCTGTGAGTGGCCCCTTCTAGCAGCTGCTGAGCAGCTCTGGGGTCCCTCTGCCACCGTCGGAGGCGCCTGGGAGATGCTGGGGCATGGGGGGGCGGCTGCATTCAGAGACTAAGCAGC
Source organism: Lepidochelys olivacea (assembly GCF_965140295.1). Lineage (NCBI taxonomy): Eukaryota > Metazoa > Chordata > Testudines > Cheloniidae > Lepidochelys > Lepidochelys olivacea. The sequence continues at coordinate 52,671,637 of NC_140417.1, forward strand.
CGCGGGGGGGGGGGGGTCCTGCTGGTGGTGGCTGGAGAGCTCAGGAGTCCCCACCAGTGTCAGTGGCCAGTCAGTTGCAGGGTGTCCCATGGCCTGCAGAGGCTGGGCTGCTGCAGAAGTCCCCCACTGCTGGCTTCATCATATGTTACTGAGCATGCTCAATTTGTGTGAGCATACTCAGTACACCTTATGTAGCAAATTTAGTCAGGTAGCAGTTTTTCACTCTACAGGTTGGCTGGTCAGCTGCGGGGGTCCCCATTGTCATGGAGGTCACTGGAAGCAATGGATTCCGTGACTTTCGTGACATAATCGTAGTGCTTACTCATCTGCATTTGGCAGAGCACATGATGGAATTGGGGGTTGTCAGGGTTCCCTCCCCACTCTGAACTCTAGGGTACAGATGTGGGGACCCACATGAAAGACCCCCTAAGCTTATTTTTACCACCTTAGGTTAAAAACTTTCCCAAGGCACAAACTTTGCCTTGTTCTTGAACAGTATGCTGCCACCACCAAGTGATTTGGATATAGAACAGGGAAGGGACCACTTGGAGTTCCTATTTCCCCAAAATATTCCCCAAAGCCCTTACACCCCCTTTCCTGGGGAGGCTTGAGAATAAACAAGATAAGCACAAACCAGCCTTGGATTTTTAAGACCCCAAAAATCCAATCAGATTCTTAAAAATCGGAACTTTATTAGAAGAACAAAAAAAGAAAAGAGAACAACTCTGTAAGATCAGAATGGAAGATAAGCTTACAGGCAGTCAGATTCAAAACATAGAGAATCGCTCTAGGCAAAATCTTAAGTTACAAAAAGACACAAAAACAGGAATACACATTTCCTTCAGCACAGCAAATTTCACAAGCCAAAACAAAGAAAACCTAATGCATTTTCTAGCTAGATTACTTACTAACTTTACAGGAGTTGGAGGGCTTGCATCCTTGATCTGTTCTGGACAAAGGTATCACAAAGACAGAGAAAAGCCTTTTCCCCCTCCTCCAGATTTGAAAGTATCTTGTCCCCTCATTGGTCATTTTGGGTCAGGTGCCAGCCAGGCTAACTGAGCTTCTTAACCCTTTTACAGACAAAAGGGCTTTGCCTCTGGCCAGGAGGGATTTTATAGCACTGTATACAGAAAGGTGGTTACCCTTCCCCTTATATTTATAACAGGGGCCTAATAATGAGAGCATTGTAAATGAAGCTGCATAATAAACGATGTTTACATGACCTCACTCTGTGAAGAGGTGATTGATACATATGTACACCAGGCAGGGTTGTTTGGAAGCTGAAGGCTTTATACTTCTATCACACAACAGTGTCAAGTTTTTTCTTTAGACACACTTTGTTGCATATAAAGGAGAGTTAGTTCAGCCCATTATGGCCAAAGTAGAGCCCATGGGCCAAATGCAATCCATAGAGTCCTACAAGGTGAGAGGTAGCAACTTTATGACAGATGCCCCATCTGTCACAATATACTACCCCGTACCAGAAGCCCGGAAAGGTGAGATGTAGCAAATTGTGATAGATGTAATTTCCCCCATTGGTCACAATTAGCTATCCCTGGACCAGGTGATGCTAAAGGTGAGAGGTAGCAAATTAGGACAAATCCGCAAATAACAACCTTATGTATCAGTAACTGCTACTGGTAGCAAATTATGCCTCGGCAGAAGTTCCTATCTAGGTTGCATTGAGCATGCTCAGTAACATCTGCTGAAGTTGTTGCCCTCATTCTGCCCTTACTTGGACTCGGACTCTGCTGGCTGCTCTTTAGAGGGCTTAAAAAGGGGCAAAGGGAGCAAATCGGAGTGGGGGATGGTCAGGGTCAGAGCAGGGGGTGGAAATTTACTGGCCTTAGGGGTCAAGCAGCTGTAGGTAGTGGCAGGCAGGGGCGGTAGGTTTGTATAATTTTTGATGGTGTCCAGAGAAGGTCCGAGTCCTCTCCCACACACACACCTGCCTTGTAAGCTGATGTATGTTTTTTAAAATAACGTAAAAATGTGAGGGCCCTGGGGTGCGGCTGGGGATGAGGGGTGTGGGAGGGGCTCGGGCAGAGGGTTGAGTGCAGGAGTGAGGTGCAGGAGTGAGGGCTGCAGGGTGGGGCCGGGGATGAGGGGTTTATGGTACAGAAGGGGGGCTCAGGGCTGGGGCAGAGGATTGGGGGGAGCTGAGGGCTCTGGCCGGGGGTGTGGTTTCTGGGGTGGGTCAGGGCCGGGGATTAGGAGTTTGGGGTGCAGGCAGTCTGTCCCCAGCTGGGGCCAGAGAAGAGGACTCCCCCCAGCCCTCCTCCCACCGGCAGCTCTGGGGGAGGGGCTCCCTCTCCACCCTGGCAGCACACTCACCCCACACCACTGACCCTGCATGTGCTCCTAGGGCCCCTCTCAGGTCCAAGAAGCCCTCTCGCCTCCCCTGTGGTGGGTGCAGGGGGTGGGCTGCCCTCATATATGTGCCTCCTCCCCTGCTGCTGCCCCTCACTATAGCCTCCCCTATGGGGGTGGGGAATGGAGCTGTCCCTTGCCCAGCGTGGGGCAGGAGTGGTGACTGCGGGCAGGGAGGCCCTCTGTGCTGGTGGAGGGTCCTGCCGGAAAAGGGAAGGGTCCATCTGAGGCGGAAGGGCAGGGGCAGGGTCAGCCTGCCCTGGCACTAGTGGTTGGGGGGTGCTAGGACCCTGTGGCAGCAGTTGATGCCAGGAGCCACAGAACGCAGCGTGGATCTGCAGGGGGCCCGCTGCCCAGGGAACAGGCAGGGACGCTTGGGGGAGGCGCATGAGGGCAGCAGGTGGAGCTGGGAGAGAGACGAGGCCCTGAACATTGGTGGAGCCGGGCCCCCGGGCCCTGAATATTGCTGGAGCATGAGCACCACGGGCCCATATAACTTGCCGCCCCTGGTAGCAGCAGAGCGGCTGAGGGGCAAAATCAGGGAGCGGGGGTAGGAGATCATAGAATATCAGGGTTGGAAGGGACCCCAGAAGGTCATCTAGTCCAACCCCCTGCTCAAAGCAGGACCAATTCCCAGTTAAATCATCCCAGCCAGGGCTTTGTCAAGCCTGACCTTAAAAACCTCTAAGGAAGGAGATTCTACCACCTCCCTAGGTAACGCATTCCAGTGTTTCACCACCCTCTTAGTGAAAAAGTTTTTCCTAATATCCAATCTAAACCTCCCCCACTGCAACTTGAGACCATTACTCCTCGTTCTGTCATCTGCTACCATTGAGAACAGTCTAGAGCCATCCTCTTTGGAATCCCCTTTCAGGTAGTTGAAAGCAGCTATCAAATCCCCCCTCATTCTTCTCTTCTGCAGACTAAACAATCCCAGCTCCGTCAGCCTCTCCTCATAACTCATGTGTTCCAGTCCCCTAATCATTTTTGTTGCCCTTCGCTGGACTCTCTCCAATTTATCCACATCCTTCTTGAAGTGTGGGGCCCAAAACTGGACACAGTACTCCAGATGAGGCCTCACCAATGTCGAATAGAGGGGAACGATCACGTCCCTCGATCTGCTCGCTATGCCCCTACTTATACATCCCAAAATGCCATTGGCCTTCTTGGCAACAAGGGCACACTGCTGACTCATATCCAGCTTCTCGTCCACTGTCACCCCTAGGTCCTTTTCCGCAGAACTGCTGCCTAGCCATTCGGTCCCTAGTCTGTAGCTGTGCATTGGGTTCTTCCGTCCTAAGTGCAGGACCCTGCACTTATCCTTATTGAACCTCATCAGATTCCTTTTGGCCCAATCTTCCAATTGGTCTAGGTCCTTCTGTATCCTATCCCTCCCCTCCAGCGTATCTACCACTCCTCCCAGTTTAGTATCATCCGCAAATTTGCTGAGAGTGCAATCCACACCATCCTCCAGATCATTTATGAAGATATTGAATAAAACCGGCCCCAGGACCGACCCTTGGGGCACTCCACTTGATACCGGCTGCCAACTAGACATGGAGCCATTGATCATGTCTAACCATAGATCTAACCATAGATGGGGTTAAGCCCAGTGGGAGATGCTGGCAGACGGTGGCAGAGCGCAAAACCCCCACACAGGGAGGGACAGAGGAGGTAACAGTTACCCCAGTGGGGTGAGCCACCTGTCATGTTTGCAAAAATAGGGATAGGGGGCAGAGGGGCTTTTTTACTTCCCCTCTCACAGGACACTATTTCTCAGCAGGGCCACTCTACAGTTTTTGCCACCCCAAGCAGTGAAAAAAACTGCTGCTGCAGATGGCAAAGGGGAGAAGCTGCTGCTGATTGGGGCTGAGGGGCTGCGGGCTGCTGCCAAATTGCTGCTGCCGCGGAAACACTGCCGCCCCTTGCTCACTGCCGCCCCAAGCACCTGTTTGGAATGCTGGGGCCTGGAGCCAGCCCTGCTTCTCAGCACAAGCTTTCCAGAGCACAGGCTTGCCAGGGCTGGGCTCTCAAAGGCACAGGCATCCCAATTCCTAGACTGTCAGTGCCTAGACAGAGCAGCTCCTCTCTGTCTGATATAACGTGCAGAGGTGCTACAGGAGACTTGATGCAGTGAAATATTTTACATATACCCCCTCAAAAACTATGTATCACACATTTTGAGTATTTAAAAGACTATCTTATCACTTAATGTTGACATGAAGACTCACAGCAGTTCACAAATTTGTCTTATCTCCTGCTGTGATTCCCTGAGTTGTGCTCCCTTCCTTGTAATAATATATAATAATAATATAATTAATCCATTTTAATTATAGTTTTGCTCCTATTAAAAGGTTGTTTCTATTACTCTTATTACTCTGATCACGTCACCATTTATCTTTGTTATCACTGTGCAGATGCATGTCATTGTGCTATTTATTTTTATTTTAATAGCTAATGCTCATCAAAAATGTTTATAAGTAAATAGTTGCTAGTAGTTTTAGCAATTCCATCTGTGTTTCTAGCAGAGCACTTGCTATGGTTTTGACTGTGATTTATAATTTGGAGTTTTTAATTCTAACTTTTTTTCTTTTTTTTTTATAGCACACTTTTATTCTGTTGGGTCATGTGACTTCCAGTATGACTGATTTCCTTACCTGTTGTCAAAACTTTGTTTGCATTTGATCCACCAATGGGGATTGCCTTTTGCTACAGTTATCTTGCCTCTCAATCCAGACCTTCGTGCTTTTTCACATGTCATTGCTTGTGTGTAGAACTTGATTCTCAAATATCCAATAAGAGCATTATACTGTCTCATGTTACATCCTTCCCAAGGGCAAAAATCTTCTACAACTTTTGCTGAACATAACAACGGCGACAGTGGATAAGACCAATGGTCCATCTAGCCCAGTATCCTGTCTTCCTACAGTGGCCATTGCCAGGTGCCCCAGAGGGAATGACCAGAACAGGCAATCATTGGGTGATTAGGAACATCCAGAGAATGGGGTTGCATCCCTCATCATCTTGGCTAATAACCATTGATGGACCTAGTGTGAGGAACTGATCTAATTCTTTTTTGAACCCAGTTACAGTTTTGGTCCTCGTAACATAATGAACACACATCTATAACCCCAAGATAGCTTGACAACCACAAGAATTTGAAAATCATGAGTTATACACCCACAAGTCATTAAATTATATATATATATATATATATATATATATAAATAAAGAAATAAATGATATTGGGTTCTTTTTATGTGCCTCTTTGTTCCTGAGCCTTTAGGTGTAGTAGGCCCAGTTCCACAAAAGCAGGAGCCTAAACATCTGAGTGAATCTTGGACTATCCTCATACTTTTCCTGTTACCTCTCCCAAATATTTCATATAGCTAAGACCATATCCAAACTACAAACTTACTTACATCACTATAGAATCACCACAGTTAGTATGTCACATGTGTGCATGCCTACTTGACTCCTAGTGTCAGCGCTGAGCATACTCACCAGAAATGTTTGTATCAATCCACAGTGTGGTGCATAGTGTAAGTATCCCACTGTGCAACTCGTCACCATACTGTATTTTTTGAGATTTGGCAATGCATGCTGGGGCCAAAATGGGTCACAAAGGGATCAACTTTACATAGTGCAATGTTCACCATCCCCTAATTTTATACGTATCACATACGTACAATTATACATAATTTTTGCACCTTTTTTCCTAAATCCCACAAACCCATGTGGCCCTCCTCATGCTCTGCCATCTCTGACAGAAGCATGCAACCTGCATGGCTCTGCACTATTGTCATGAGCATTGCAAGCCCAGGATGCAGGATCCTGCAGTATTTACTGAGCCGCAAGAATATACATGGTGGAGATATTTCCATCCAGAACAGATTGCTGTGGGATATAGCAACAACCAATTCAAAATTGTTGGTGGCATTCACGGAGCAGCTGCAGATGGTGGATCTCCAGTTCTGGGTCCGAGAAACCAGTACCAACTGATGGGATCACATTGTAATGCAGGTTTGGGATGATGAGCAGTGGCTGCAGAACTTTTGGATGGACAAGGCCACATTCCTGGATCTGTGTGCCAAACTTGCCAAAATGAAAGCTGCACTGACAGTGGAGAAGCGAATATAGATTGCACTATGGGAACTTGCAACACCAGATTGCTATCGGTCAGTCGGAGGTCTCTCTACTAAACACAAGGTAGAATGGATTTCTTTATTGTAAATAAGTAGTTAGCACATATTGTAACAGGTTTCAGAGTAACAGCCGTGTTAGTCTGTATTCGCAAAAAGAAAAGGAGTACTTGTGGCACCTTAGAGACTAACCAATTTATTTGAGCATGAGCTTTCGTGAGCTACAGCTCACTTCATCGATGCATACCGTGGAAACTGCAGAAGACATTATATACACACAGAGACCATGAAACAATACCTCCTCCCACCCCACTGTCCTGCTGGTAATAGCTTATCTAAAGTGATCATCAAGTTGGGCCATTTCCAGCACAAATCCAGGTTTTCTCACCCTCCACCCCCCCACACAAAAACTCACTCTCCTGCTGGTAATAGCCCATCCAAAGTGACCACTCTCTTCACAATGTGTATGATAATAAAGGTGGGCCATTTCCTTCAGGAGGAGTCCACCTAGAATCCTTCTTTTTGTAGTGTTGGTAGGGAGGCCTCTGTGGATTAGTATGTTGTTCAGAGGTATTTTGGAAATATTCCTTGAGTCGGAGACGTCGAAAATAGGATTCTAGGTCACCACAGAACTGTATCATGTTCGTGGGGGTGGAGGGGCAGAAGGAGAGGCCCCGAGATAGGACAGCTGCTTCTGCTGGGCTGAGAGTATAGTTGGAAACAGCAGACTGGACTTCTACATAGAGTGCTTCTGCAGACATGCACGGGCTGAAATTGTGGAAAAGCAGCATCACTTGCCCCATAACCTCAGCCGTGCGGAACACAATGCCATCCACAGCCTCAGAAACAACTCTGACATCATAATCAAAAAGGCTGACAAAGGAGGTGCTGTTGTCATCATGAATAGGTCGGAATATGAACAAGAGGCAGCTCGGCAGCTCTCCAACACAAGTTTCTACAAGCCATTACCCTATGATCCCACTGAGAGTTACCAAAAGCAACTACAGCATTTGCTCAAGAAACTTCCTGAAAAAGCACAAGATCAAATCCGCACAGACACACCCCTGGAACCCCGACCTGGGATATTCTATCTACTACACAAGATCCATAAACCTGGAAATCCTGGGCGCCCCATCATCTCAGGCATTGGCACCCTGACAGCAGGATTGTCTGGCTATGTAGACTCCCTCCTCAGGCCCTACGCTACCAGCACTCCCAGCTACCTTCGAGACACCACTGACTTCCTGAGGAAACTTCAATCCATCGGTGGTCTTCCTGATAACACCATCCTGGCCACTATGGATGTAGAAGCCCTCTACACCAACATTCCACACAAAGATGGACTACAAGCCATCAAGAACGCTATCCCCGATAATGTCACAGCTAACCTCGTGGCTGAACGTTATGACTTTGTCCTTACCCATAACTATTTTACATTTGGGGACAATGTATACCTTCAGATCAGCGGCACTGCTATGGGTACCCGCATGGCCCCACAGTATGCCAACATTTTTATGGCTGATTTAGAACAACGCTTCCTCAGCTCTCGTCCCCTAAAGCCCCTATTCTACTTGCGCTATATTGATGACATCGTCATCATCTGGACCCATGGAAAAGAAGCCCTTGAGGAATTCCACCATAATTTCAACAATTTCCATCCCACCATCAACCTCAGCCTGGTCCAGTCCACACAAGAGAACCACTTCCTGGACACTACAGTGCTAATAAACAATGGTCACATAAACACCACCCTATACCGGAAACCTACTGACCGCTATTCCTACCTACATGCCTCCAGCTTTCACCCTGACCACACCACACGATCCATCGTCTACAGCCAAGCTCTGCGATACAACCGCATTTGCTCCAACCCCTCAGACAGAGACAAACACCTACAAGATCTCTGTCAAGCTTTCTTACAACTACAATACCCACCTGAGGAAGTGAAGAAACAGATTGATAGAGCCAGAAGAGTTCCCAGAAGTCACCTACTACAGAACAGGCCCAACAAAGAAAATAACAGAACGCCACTAGCCATCACCTTCAGCCCCCAACTAAAACCCCTCCAACGCATTATTAAGGATCTACAACCTACCCTGAAGGATGACCCAACACTCTCACAAATCTTGGGAGACAGGCCAGTCCTTGCTTACAGACAGCCCCGCAACCTGAAGCAAATACTCACCAACAACCACATACCACACAACAGAACCACTAACCCAGGAACCTATCCTTGCAACAAAGCCCGTTGCCAACTGTGCCCACATATCTATTCAGGGGACACCATCACAGGGCCTAATAACATCAGCCACACTATCAGAGGCTCGTTCACCTGCACATCCACCAATGTGATATATGCCATCATGTGCCAGCAATGCCCCTCTGCCATTTACATTGGTCAAACTGGACAGTCTCTACGTAAAAGAATAAATGGACACAAATCAGATATCATCAAGAATTGTAACATTCATAAACCAGTCGGAGAACACTTCAATCTCTCTGGTCACGCAATCACAGACATGAAGGTCGCTATCTTAAAACAAAAAACTTCAAATCCAGACTCCAGCGAGAAACTGCTGAATTGGAATTCATTTGCAAATTGGATACTATTAATTTAGGCTTAAATAGAGACTGGGAGTGGCTAAGTCATTATGCAAAGTAGCCTATTTCCCCTTGTTTTTTCCTAACCTCCCCTCCCCCAGACTTTTTGGTTAAACTTGGATTTAAACTTGGAGAGTGGTCAGTTTGGATGAGCTATTGCCAGCAGGAGAGTTTGTGTGTGTGTGTGTGTGTTTCCGGGGGGGGGGATGGGTGAGAAAGCCTGGATTTGTGCTGGAAATGGCCCACCTTGATTACCATGCACATTGTAGGGAGAGTGGTCACTTTGGATAAGCTATTACCAGCAGGAGAGTGAGTTTGTGTGTGTGGTTTTTGGAGGGGGGTGAGGGAGTGAGAGAACCTGGATTTGTGCAGGAAATGGCCCACCTTGATTATCATACACATTATGAAGAGAGTGGTCACTTTGGATGGGCTATTACCAGCAGGAGAGTGAGTTTGGGGCGGAGGGTGAGAAAACCTGGATTTGTGCTGGAAATGGCCCAACTTGATGATCACTTTAGATAAGCTATTACCAGCAGGACAGTGGGGTGGGAGGAGGTATTGTTTCATGGTCTCTGTGTGTATATAATGTCTTCTGCAGTTTCCACGGTATGCATCGATGAAATGAGCTGTAGCTCACGAAAGCTCATGCTCAAATAAATTGGTTAGTCTCTAAGGTGCCACAAGTACTCCTTTTCTTTTTGCACATATTGTAAGAGACCCTTTCATGTTCAGTGGCCTGTTAACACCTCTTCAGTCACAGAACAACAAAGCACTGTTAGTGGGTTTCAGACTATTGTCTCTTACAACTTTCTTAAGTTTCCTTAGCAATATTTATGAGTTGATGATTGTGATAGCCTCAAAGGTTGGAGGACACATTCTGAAAGGCTGCAAGAAAGATGTTTGCAACTCATAACTCTGTGATGCTGTGTGTCTGCACATGTGCAGAGCTATCAGTTTTCCAGAAACTGTAGGGTGATGGCAGTTAATACTCATGCCTTTCTTTTTTTTTTTTTTTTTTGCATAGGCAGTTCTTGTTGTGGGCAATCCATCTTCCAGATCATTCCTGTGTAGTCATTTGATAGCTGAGCCAACCAGGTTGCAAGGCAGGGAAATGTAAGAAATCAGTCATCTTAACACAGCCAGCTCACCCAGTGGCTCTTCTTCCCTGCAGGAATAAGCACGTGTCTGCTGAGAAGGCTTAATTTGGTGACAACACTGCTGTATTTTGCAAAGAAGGAGGAGCTGATGTTGTTATAACAACTGAAGAAGCCAGGTGTGTACAGTATATTATGTCCACATTATACTGTAAGGGTGAGGCCTTTTCCTGCAGCCGTATTAGGAGAGCACCAGCCATGACCGAAGAAGCACAAAGTCATATCCTCACGTTCCATCTAAAATACAGTAAAACAATGTAATATTGGGCTGTTAAGAAGGTGATCCTGTCCTAATAGCACCCACCATCACCAGATAAAAAAACAGATCTTAAGATACCGGAAACCTACTGACCGCTATTCCTACCTGCATGCCTCCAGCTTTCACCCTGACCACACCACACGATACACTACAGTGCTAATAAACAATGGTCACATAAACACCACCCTATACCGGAAACCTACTGACCGCTATTCCTTCCTGCATGCCTCCAGCTTTCACCCTGACCACACCACACGATACACTACAGTGCTAATAAACAATGGTCACATAAACACCACCCTATACCGGAAACCTACTGACCGCTATTCCTACCTGCATGCCTCCAGCTTTCACCCTGACCACACCACACGATACACTACAGTGCTAATAAACAATGGTCACATAAACACCACCCTATACCGGAAACCTACTGACCGCTATTCCTACCTGCATGCCTCCAGCTTTCACCCTGACCACACCACACGATACACTACAGTGCTAATAAACAATGGTCATATAAACACCACCCTATACCGGAAACCTACTGACCGCTATTCCTACCTGCATGCCTCCAGCTTTCACCCTGACCACACCACACGATCCATCGTCTACAGCCAAGCTCTGCGATACAACCGCATTTGCTCCAACCCCTCAGACAGAGACAAACACCTACAAGATCTCTGTCAAGCTTTCTTACAACTACAATACCCACCTGCAGAAGTAAAGAAACAGATTGATAGAGCCAGAAGAGTTCCCAGAAGTTACCTACTACAGGACAGGCCTAACTAAGAAAATAACAGAACGCCACTAGCCGTCACCTTCAGCCCCCAACTAAAACCCCTCCAACGCATTATTAAGGATCTACAACCTATCCTAAAGGATGACCCAACACTCTCACAAATCTTGGGAGACAGGCCAGTCCTTGCCTACAGACAGCCCCGCAACCTGAAGCAAATACTCACCAACAACCACATACCACACAACAGAACCACTAACCCAGGAACTTATCCTTGCAACAAAGCCCGTTGCCAACTGTGCCCACATATCTATTCAGGGGACACCATCACAGGGCCTAATAACATCAGCCACACTATCAGAGGCTCGTTCACCTGCACATCCACCAATGTGATATATGCCATCATGTGCCAGCAATGCCCCTCTGCCATTTACATTGGTCAAACTGGACAGTCTCTACGTAAAAGAATAAATGGACACAAATCAGATGTCAAGAATTATAACATTCATAAACCAGTCAGAGAACACTTCAATCTCTCTGGTCACGCGATCACAGACATGAAGGTCGCTATCTTAAAACAAAAAAACTTCAAATCCAGACTCCAGCGAGAAACTGCTGAATTGGAATTCATTTGCAAATTGGATACTATTAATTTAGGCTTAAATAGAGACTTGGAGTGGCTAAGTCATTATGCAAGGTAGCCTGTTTCCTCTTGTTTTTTCCTACCCCCCCCCCCAGATGTTCTGGTTTAACTTGGATTTTAACTTGAAGAGTGGTCAGTTTGGATGAGCTATTACCAGCAGGAGAGTGAGTTTGTGTGTGTATGGGGGTGGGGGGATGTGAGAACCTGGATTTATGCAGGAAATAGCCCAGCTTGATTGTCATGCACATTGTGTAAAGAGTTGTCACTTTGGATGGGCTATCACCAGCAGGAGAGTGAATTTGTGTGGGGGGGTGGAGGGTGAGAAAACCTGGATTTGTGCTGGAAATCACTTTAGATAAGCTATTACCAGCAGGACAGTGGGGTGGGAGGAGGTATTGTTTCATATTCTCTGTGTATATATAAAGCCTGCTGCAGTTTCCACGATATGCATCTGAGGAAGTGAGCTGTAGCTCACGAAAGCTTATGCTCTAATAAATTGGTTAGTCTCTAAGGTGCCAAAAGTCCTCCTTTTCTTTTTGCGAATACAGACTAACACGGCTGTTACTCTGAAAGAAAACATTGTTTGATGGCATTCTGTCTGGCAAGGAATCACTTATCAATAGTTGTGGGTGTGAAATCTTTATTGTTTTGTCTTTATGGTCCCCACTTCTCTATTGATGAGCAGTGCAAATTTATTAATTGGTTCACCACTTCATCAATCGAAAGTCAATATACACTAGACTTTGCAAACTTGAGCAGATTTATCACACACTTCAGGCAAACTCACTGGTAAAGATAAACAGTAAAACAAATGTATTGACTACAAAAGATAGATTTTAAGTGATTATAAAATCACTTTTTATAAAAAAGGGGGGAGGGATAGTGTTAGGATATAGATATTCAGGCCTGTCTGTAAAGGCCTATACTCTAAGAATTTAGGTGTATTCCTATCACTTGGCTAGTTAGAGGTATAAAAGAAAGAATCAAAATCACTGTCTGCCAGTGTAAGGGCCTTCTCTTACTGTGACAGTCTGAGGCCCTGTTCTTAGGCTAAGGCCTTTGGCTAAGCGACAGAGGCAGCCATAAGCTGGGAAGTGAATGGTCACATCCTCACATTCCAAACTAGTCACATTGAAATAAGGTGCTATTGGGCTGTTAGGAATTTAATCCTGTCCTTATAGTGCCTATCACCTCCAGAGAAAGGGAAGTGCCTAGAAGCTGTAAAAGGAAATTGAGGTTGATAGTTTTCTGTCTGGTAAGAACTCACTTATCAATAGACATAGCTGGGAAACTCTTATGTCTTTACAGATGTAGTTGTGAAATCCTCACTTCTGTATTGTTTTGTCATTATAGTTCCCACTTTGCTATTGTTTATTGGCATGGTCTCTGTCTGGTTCTGTGATTGCTTCTGTCTGCTGTATAATTAATTTTGCTGGGTGTAAACTAATTAAGGTGGTGGGATATAATTGGTTAGCTAATCCATGTTAGGATTGGTTAGTTAAATTTTAGTAGAATGATTGGTTAAGGTATAGCTAAGAATATTACTATATAAATTAGGGGCAAACAGGAAGTAAGTTGGGATTCGAAAATAAGGAAAAAAGGAACTTGTATTTAAGCTTGCTGGAAGTTCACCCCAATAAACATCGAATTGTTTGCACCTTCGGACTTCGGGTATTGTTGCTCTCTGTTCATGCGAGAAGGACCAGGGAAGTAAGTGGGTGAAGGAATAAGCCCCCTAACAGATAGCTCAGTGGTTTGAGCATTGGCCTACTACACCCAAAGTTGTGAGTTCAATCCTTGAGGGGGGTATTTAGGGATCTGGGCCAAAAATTGGGGATTGGTCCTGCTTTGAGCAGGGGGTTGGACTAGATGACCTCCTGAGGTCCCTTCCAACCATGATATTCTATGATTCTATGATAAGTGATAGGCAAAAAGTCAGAGTTTGGGCATGTCTACACTTGCCATTTAAAGCAGAAAAAGTCCCTTTTTTTGTCCAAAAACCATGGGAGCATCTACACTTGGCAATGACCACCTCCATGAGAGGCGTACAGCTCTTACCAGTGATGCTTTTGCGGTGATGTATAAGTGAAGACATGTTCTTCCTGTTTACACAGCTTTCAGCCTCCTGAGGATATCCTACAGTGCCTAGGTGACCACTCTGACTAGCAATTCTACTGCTCTGATGCCAGGTAAACAGACATCTGCCCCTCCCCCTGTAAAGCCTCAGGAACTTTGAAATTCCCCTTCCTGTTTTCTTGGCAAGTACTCATTTATCATCTGGCCAGGTGACAATGCCTGTTCCACAGAGCAAACGATCCCCTGCTTGGAGCAATGCTGAGCTACTGGAGCTGATCAGTGTTTGGGGAGAGGAGGCTGTGCAGGGGCCCAGGATGCCCTGCAATCACACATCCACCTTCCCACAAGACCATCAAAATGGAAAGAGCTGCACTGTGGGATAGCTGCCTTAGAGCGCCGCTTTCATCGGGGATAGAAGTGCTGCTAATGTAAACACTCTCTGACACCTGAGGAATTAAGTGAGTACACAAACCAGCGCTTTACTTTCACCGGTTCCCTATCACCAGTGAAACTTACAGTGCAAAAACTCTGCAAGTGTAGACATACCCTTAGTTACCAAAATAAAATAAAATATAAAGCATGGAATCTAAACTCTCAACCCTATTAGACTGGGCAACATCTAGATTAAGCAGTTTTTCTCACCCCACTGAATTTTGCAGTCCTTAATATACAGGTTTGTCCCTTAAACCTGGGCCAGTCTCCTCTGTTGGAGTCTTCAGTCTTCTGAGTGTCTTTGTTGCTTGCAACACAGGTGGGGGCAGGAGAAAGACCAAGCATAGGCAGGGCCGGATTAACCTTTTGTCGGCCTACCTCCAAACATATTTGTGGACCCCAATGGAGGCAATGGAGCATGGCATGGGGAAGTCAGTCCCCGGAGCGAGGGGCCAGCCAGAGACAATGAGGCATGGCATGGGAGGGGCGGCCCTGCTCCACCCAATGTGAGGGCACTGTTTACAAACTGGCAGTTGCCAGACGCACAGTGGCCTCCCAGGCCCTGTGCTGCAAGGATGCCCCTTCCCCTCAGGGACAGGCCCACGCAATGCAGCCCTCCCACCCAACACTCCCCAACTCCCTATGGCCAGAGGCCTCCCAGACCCACTATGCCCAGTGCTCCCCCAGAGCCACCCACAAATGCACAGCACCATGCACAACACCACCCCTGCCCACAGCCCCACCACAACTGCCCAGCATCCCTTACAGAACCCCACTCCCTAGTGCCCCAACACACACAGATCCTCCTCAGCCCTTCACAACCCAGCACGCCCCCATAGTCCCCACAGACCCTATCCCCCAAGCCCTGTCTTCTGGCCACACTCACTGGCCTTGCTGGGAGGTGACTGTGTATGCAGGGCTGAGCTGGCAGCACAGCTGGGGCTGGTCCCAGGGCCTGGAATCGCTCTGGCCCCTCTGGAGTGGCACGATCAGCCAGACCAGGGCCAGCCCCGGCCGGGCTCCCTCAAGACGCACTTGCCTGGAGGTGCCCAGCCAAGCCCTCTGCACTGTCTCCCCCCACACCTGGCCAAGACTGGCCAGGCTTCTGCACCAGTGTCAGGTGGCTCAGCTCCAGGGAGACAGGTGGGGCCCCACAGGTGGTGGGAAGCAGAGACTGCCCAGAGCCGGAGGTGCTGGAGTCCAGCCAGGGGGCTGAGAGGAGCAGGGGGTGGAGCAGTTAGGGGGCAGAGATGAGTTCTCAGCCAGCCGGCAGGCAGGCCAAGAGGAAACAGTGGGGTTGGGGGGAGCCAGCGGGGTCTCAGGGTGCAGTGCAAGCGGAGCAGGCCAGGGCCCCTTCTCAGCATGGGCCCAGCTCCCTGGAGCCACTGGAGCCATTGTAAACCCAGCATGGAGCATGGGGCCCCTGTGTTCTGTTTTATACCCTCAGTCCCATGTGCTTGGAGAACACAAGTCTAGGCATGTCTGGTGGGCATTGCTGAGTCCCCAGGCAAGGTTGAGCAATTCCCCTGGTGTGGCCTTGTGCAAGTGAGTCATTGTGTTGGGGACACTGGGGCATGGCCACTGGGTAACTCGAGGGGATGGAAGACCACGAGTGTCGATGAAGCCCCCTCGCACTAGGCCCAGGTGTCCTTGGCACCCCCCCCCCGCCTGGAGGCACTCGCAGCAGCTCTGCGTACTAGGCCCAAGTGTCCTTGGCCCCCCCGCCTGGAGGCACACACAGCAGTTATGCTGAGAATCTGCAACATTATGTTGCAGAGTCAAACTGCCTAAAACTAAGCAAGGCCACACAGAAAAAATATAAAAAAACAATGCTGAATAAAGCAGCTTTGTGTATAGTTTAACAAATAATACAAAAAACCAGGGAACTAGCTGGGAACTGGATTGGCTAGCTATATGGATACTTAGGGCAGCTTGCTATTAAATAAGTATGCTAAAAAAAAGAATATATAAAAGCCTGTGTAACTTCCTGCTCTGGGTACAGGATTTGAGATTCAAATCTCCCTGAACCTTTTTGAAGCTTCAAATAAACTTTTCTGCTTCTCCACCCCATTGTGATTATTGGGTGTAGCACACCGGGTAGCGAACCAACTCAAGCTGTTGTTCAGCCTCTCGGCACTGGGTGCTGGCAACAGCTTTTGGCGTCCCTGGGTGGGCAGAGGCTGCAATTTAGCCTTGCCCAGACCCCTCCTGGAGGTCAAGAATTGCGGCAAGAACCAACGCCCAGCGCGCACTGGTGAGTTCATCGGGGGCCTCGGAGGAGACGTGATTTGATCGACCCCGGAGGGCACAACGGTGCAACGCACTCATATAGTGGAGAAGCAGTTGTGGTGGACGATAGTAAAGAACTGGTCCCTTGCAGTTGTGGACGTCGGTGAAGAACTGGTCCCTTGAATAAGGTAGGAATCTTTTGAAATCCGGATTGTATGCTCTGTTGGAACCTGGGGACGCGCAGAGTTACCCTGTAGGTATGGGACAGGGACAGAGCTCAGGGGTTAGGGCACGGTGTACGCCCCTAGAGTGCATTCTAGCAAACTGGAAGGTATTTGGTGCGGATCCAATGACTAAAAGCCAATTAAAACAATTCTGTACAGTTGACTGGCATCAATATCAACTAGAGGACCAGGAGTTTAGGGGAGTTTGGGGGAGGTTTAGATTGGATATTAGGAAAAACTTTTTCACTATGAGGGTGGTGAAACACTGGAATGCGTTACCTAGGGAGGTGGTAGAATCTCCTTCCTTAGAGGTTTTTAAGGTCAGGCTTGACAAAGCCCTGGCTGGGATGATTTAACTGGGAATTGGTCCTGCTTCGAGCAGGGGGTTGGACTAGATGACCTTCTGAGGTCCCTTCCAACCCTGATATTCTATGATTCTATGAGTGGTGGCCACCAGGAGGGTCAATTAATTACAACATGATCCTTCAGTTACTCCTGTTCTGTCAAAAAACAAAAAAATGGAATGAACATATGTATGCGCATTTGTTTCTGACTTTATGTACTCGACCAGATATTTTACAGCACTGTAATCTGACTCTGACTGGTTTGGTAGCAGCTAATGTTAGTCCCCAGACCCCCACCCCCACTGTAATGGCAGAGCCGGAGTCCACTTTGGCCCCCACACCCCCACCTTATAAGGGTAGGATGCCTTGGGTTACAGAAATTGCCCCCTCGGTGGGACTCTATCCTTTGCTTACCGAGACTGTTGTGGCTTGCCCAGGGGCAGACGGACGTCAGGCTACCACTATGCAAGTTTACACCCATGTGCCATTCAATCCAATAGACTTAGCAGCTTTTAAAACACAGGCTGGGGGATTCTCAACAAACCCAAGCAGGTTTATATCAGTCTTTGAGGAGTGCCTCAATAGTCACAAGCCGGATCGGGACAACTGTAATATCCTCCTGAAAACTCTGTTGTCTAAGGTAAAGGAATCAAGTTACCGCTAAGGCAAGGGGAGTGTCAGCTTTCAAGCAAAAGAAAGGAAGCTATCTGTCAAGTTCCTACCCTAAGTAATCGTAAGCGGCTCAGGGCATTTCTGGGTATGGCAGGCTTTTGCAGGATCTGGATCCCAGAGTTTGGACTGTGGGCTAAACCCCTGTATGACTGTGTAAAAGGAGAAGATCATGACCCCTTCTATTGGACCCCAGAGGCTGACAGGGCATTTAAAATCCTGAAAAGAAAACTGATGGAAGCCCCGGCTCTGGATCTGCCGGATCTCTCTAAGCCGTTTCAGTTGTACATGAACGAAGGGCGGTGGCCCTAGGAGTGCTTACACAGCTGTTAGGAGCATGGAGACATCCCGTGGCTTATTTTTCTAAGCAATTGGATCAGGTTGCAAAGGGTTGGCCGGCATGTTTACAGGCGGTCGCAGCTACTGCCCTAGTGCTTGAGGAAGCCGAGAAGCTAACATTAGGAGGGGTTATGCAAATCTATACTCCCCATATGGTCTGAGCCTTATTGAATGCGAAGGGAGGGCTTTGGCTCACCCACGCTTGAATTGTTCGGTACCAGGCTAAGCTGTTAGAGAACTCTGAAGTCACCTTACAGCCTTGCCCCTCCCTTAACCCAGCCACTCTCTTGCCAGAAGCAGAGGAACAGAAACATAACTGTTTAGAAATCATAAATGTTCAGTACTCCAGCCGTCCGGATTTAAATGATGTACCCCTCCCAAATGCAGATTATGAGTGGTACACTGATGGTACTGTAATAGATGGACAAAGGAGGGCGGGTTATGCTGTTGTGACCCTCCATGACACTGTGGAAGCTGAAGGTTTGCCTGCTGGGACCTCTGCCCAGCTTGACGAACTAATAGCCCTGACCCGTGCACTCGAACTGTCAAAAGAAAAGTGGGTCAACAGTTTTACTGATTCAAAGTATGCTTTTGGTGTGCTGCATGCTCATGCTGGCCTATAGAGGCAAAGGGGAATGCTGACAGCCCAAGGCTCCCCAGTCAAGTACGGGCCCCAAATCCTCCGGCTCCTAGAAGCCGTACAACTTCCCTCGGAAGTGGCGGTGGTACACTGTAAAGCCCATCAAAGGGAGGATCAAGATGTGGCCAGAGGTAATGCCCGGGCAGATAGAGAGGCTAAGCATGCTGCCACTCTGCCATCCCCTCAGACTGAGAATGCCCATATGCATGCCCTTATCCCATCAGTAGGGGAGCTTCCAACCCCTCAGTACTCTGGGGAGGAGAGACAGTTAACTGACAAACTCGGTCTCCGGGAAAAGAAGGGATGGCTCCATTCCCCAGAAGGGAAGGTCCTCTTACCAAAGGGCCTAATCCGGCCAGTGCTGCAGAAACTACATCAAACCACTCATGTTGGCAGGGAAGCACTTATCCAACTAATGGGAAAATACTTTATCACTTCCGGACTCCGACCCCTGGCTGCCCAGGTACAAGCAGACTGCTTAGTCTGCCAAAAGAATAACCCCCGACCGGGACATCCTGTGCCACCAGCTGCCCTAGAACCCACTCCGGGTCCCGGACGAGTGTGGCAAATAGACTTTACTGAGTTTCCCCGGACCCAAGGGTTCAAATATCTCCTTGTCATAGTGGATCGGTTCAGCGGATGGCCAGAAGCCTTCCCATGCCGTAACTGCACTGCCAGAACAGTGGCCCTCAAGTTTGTTAAGGAGATCAGTCCTCGCTTTGGACTCCCCCTGTGGATGGAATCTGACAATGGGACACACTTCACGTCAAAAATCATTCAAAGCATCTCACATGCCTTACAGATCCCCTGGAAACTCCATACGCCCTGGAGACCACAAGCCAGTGGTGTAGAGGAGCATATCAATCAGACCCTTAAACGGCATCTCTGAAAAGTTTGCCAAGAAGCCTCACTGCGATGGCCTTATGCTTTGCCCCTCGTCCTACTCCGTATCCACGTTCTCCCAAAGGGTAAATTAGGGCTCAGTCCCTTTAAAATTATGTTTAGAAGGGCATGGCCTATGAATGGAACCCCGGTTCTGTCAGGGGAATGGGAGTTGGGTAATGGTTTTTTGTCACAGTATATGTGTTCCCTGTCTGCTGTTCTCTTGTCTCTTCACAGGTATACCAAGGATTCCCAGCCTCTCCCCTTGGACACTCCCATCCACTCCTTACAGCCTGGTGACTCTGTGCTTGTTCGCACCTGGAAAGACGAGCCTCTCCAGGAAAAGTGAAAAGGACCCTATACCGTCCTGCTGATCTCCCATACAGCGGCAAAGATCAAGGGACACAAAAACTGAATCCATCACTCTCGTCTGAAGGCAGTAACCGCCCCCTCGTCAGCAGGACAGTGGACCATCCAACCTGCTGACTCCTCATCTAGTGACGATCTCGGGCTAAAGCTACTGTTTAAAAGACACAAATAGCAGGCACCTTAATGCTAAAATGGGCCCACCCAGGTACTGGAGGCCCTGGGTTAAAAAAACTCTGGTAATAATTAATTGGGTAACGTTGTTATTCTCTGTATTAGTATTTCCAAATTGTGCATATCGGGAGCATAACTCCTTTGTTTCGCTTGCGCACCATGTTGCTACTTTAACAAACCAGATTGATTGCTGGGTATGTGCTCCAACTCCACTGTCCCCCAAAACGGGAATGCCCCTTGACATGCTGCCCTTGACCCTAGCAGAATTAGCCGCCACCAAAGAGCAGGAAAGAACGGACTCGCCGTTCTGGAATAAGACCTCTTTACAGCAAGCCACCTATCAGGACCGGGAGTATTCAGTTGCAGTACTCACTGAGGGAGTGCTATGTTTTACCCGAAACCAATCTGATCACTATGGGCGTCCTGTGGGAAAAAGCTCCTGTGTTATTACACAGTGGGCTAATAAGTATTAAATAAAGACCAACAGGGGAGGCCAACAGTGTGGGTGTAATGATTCCTCCCCTTTTAGAAAAATTCTTACAAATAATCTTACCATAAAAGAGGGGTTTGGAAATATAACTTGCCATCCAGTTAATATCTCCAATGTAACAAGCCAATGGTGGGTATGTAGTGGTCCCTATGGCGAGTGTAATTTGAATGGCACAATTAAAAACGCCCCCACTTGTACCCAATCAGGAGGATAAGATGCCCCCTTAGGGGCATAAAAACTGTTTTAAAAAGCAGCCTTAAATATCCCAGGAATCCCCTTAAGAAACAGTCCTTACTGGGCCCTACAGGGTCACTATTTTGTATGTGGCCGAGAGGCTTACAAGGTGCTGCCAGCCAACTGGACAGGTAGCTGTTATATAGCTCATGGAGTTCCTCATCTTTCCATAACTGCCACACTGCCCAAAAAAAAAATTAGAAATGCCCAAGACACCTCTGTTGAGTCACAAAAAAAGACCCTGCGGCGACTGACTACAGCATTGGAGGGCAATATGAAAAATTCCCTCACAACCGAGAAGCTTGTAGGGTGCTCTGTACTGGGAATAGCGCCACTGTTTTCTGGGCCAGCCATGGCATGCGTAGGCCGCTATACTGTAAGGCTGCAAATGGTACTTAAAAAAGTAGCCTTAAAATTAAAGAACTCGGTTAGTAATTTAAAAGTCAGCAATAAAAACATTAAATAAAAAGGTACAACAGCTCAGGACGTTTTCCCTCCAAAACAGGCTGGCTTTGGACTATCTCTTGGCATCCCAAGGAGGGGTTTGTGCTCTCATCGGGCCCCAATGTTATATATATGTAAATAATAGCAGTTATAAAATCTATAAAAAGGTGGTACAGGCTGAGGCCCATGCCCGAGCCGGAGCACAGGTTGCCTATACTGCCCCTGAGAGCGATTGGTTGCAAACCTTGTTTTCAGGCTAGGGTTTGTCATCTTGGCTTGGTGGTTTATTTAGCCTGCTATTAAGATTTCTCTTTCCTGTATTGCTTGTATTACTGGTATTATGCTGTGCAGTATCATGTGTTAGGGCCCTTTTGCAGAAATTAATAAGTCATTCTCTTCAGGGCTATCACAAAGTGCTTATGCAAAGTCCTATTATAAAAAAATAATTAGCCCAAATAAAAAAACTCAAAGCCAAGGTTGTTAAGTGTTCTCAAAGGGGGAAGTTGTTGGGGACACTGGGGTATGGACACTGGGTAACTCGAGGGGATGGAAGACCATGAGTGTCGATGAAGCCCCCTCGCACTAGGCCCAGGTGTCCTTGCCCCCCCCCCCACCCCGGCCTGGAGGCACTCGCAGCAGCTCTGCGTACTAGGCCCAAATGTCCTTGGCCCCCCTGCCTGGAGGCACACACAGCAGTTATGCTGAGAATCTGCAACACTATGTTGCAGAGTAAGACTGCCTAAAACTAAGCAAGGCCACACAGAAAAAATATAAAAAAACAATGCTGAATAAAGCAGCTTTGTGTATAGTTTAACAAATAATACAAAAAACAGGGAACTAGCTGGGAACTGGATTGGCTAGCTATATGGATACTTAGGGCAGCTTACTATTAAATAAGTATGCTAAAAAAAAGAATGTATAAAAGCCTGTGTAACTTCCTGCTCTGGGTACAGGATTTGAGATTCAAATCTCCCTGTACCTTTTTGAAGCTTCAGATAAACTTTTCTGCTTCTCCACCCCGTTGTGATTATTGGGTGTAGCACACCGGGTAGCGAACCAACTCAAGCTGTTGTTCAGCCTCTCGGCACTGGGTGCCGGCAACAATTGCATTGTAATTCCTCTGCTGGACAATGGCTGTTGATGTCTGTTTAGCACCCACCCAGGTGTTGGTTACCTCCCTTGTCATTGTCTCTGGAGAGCTAGTATCTGGGAGCCTCCCAAGCCCACAGTATATTTTAATAACAACCATACAACACATTCTCATAACTTCATATGCATTAATGATATACATATTTAAATAGAAAAATAACTTTCAGCAGATCATAACCTTTCCCCTGATATCTCACACGGCCTGCTTTATATGCAATATCACAATTATATATAAATGAGGAATATGGGGGTTACAGGATGCTCCCCCTGTAACCCCCATATTCCTCATTTTATAGCATGTCAGAGGGGGTTCTGAACCTTTTTCTTTCTGAGGCACCCCCCAACATGCTATAAAATCTCCAAGGCCCAGTGGGGGCGGGGGGCCTCAGGGCAAGGCCCTTGGGCATAGTCATAGTTTTACTTCTATTTTGGGGGAGCAGGGGCCTGCAGGGCTCTAGCCAGCTCTACACGGCAGGGTCCAGGGAGGGAGTGCCACCTCCACCCCCTGACTCACTCAGGAGGCCACACAGCCTGTCTTGGTTAGGGGGGAGGCAAAACCAAAAATTATAACTCAAAGGTGGGGGGCTCAACTCAAAAAGGTTGAAAACAGCTTAGAGTGCAGACAGGAGTTTAGCTAGGGGCTATGCATGGGCAGGGGGTAGCTCAGGTTGTAGGGAGGAGGTAGCTAGGGGCTGTGTGTGGACAGGGAAATAGCTCAGGGTGCAGGGAGGGGGCAGCACAGGGTGTAGGGAGGGGGCTACTAGGGCTGTAGTGCAGAGAGAAACTGCTACCTGTAGGAATTTGCTACTTACGGTGTACTGAGCATGCTCACAAGAACTGAGTATGTTCAGTAACATCTGCTGAAGCCACTGCCCTTCACCTTGCCCTTACTAGGCATAAAATTCTGCTGACTTCTTTTTACACGGATTAAAAAGGGGCAAAGGGGGCAAATCAGAGGAGAAGTGTGGCCAGGGTCTGAGCAGGGGGTGGGAGGGTAATTGATTGGCCTTGGGGGTGAAGCAGCTGGAGGCAGATTTAGGATAGGGGCTGAGGGGCAAAATCAGGAATTGTGGGGGGAAGGAGCTTGAGTTAAGCCTAGGGGCGAGGCGCTACCAGAGGGCAAAACCCTGGCACAGGCAGGGGCAGAGGGGGTAACAGTCCCTGTGGACTGAGACACCAGTGTTTGCAAAAGATTGTGGGTGGGGTGAGGGAGGCAGAGGAGCTTTTTTATTTCCCCTCTCACAGTCAGTACCTCTCAGCATGGCCTTCCCAGGGCTGGGTTCTTAAAGGCACAGGCATCCCAGTGCCTAGCCACTGCAGCTCCTCTTTGTCTGATGTGACCTACTGAGGTGCTACACGAGACTTAATTCAGTGAAATATTTTACATATACCCCCTCAGAAACAAAGAATCTCTTATCAGTGTATCTGACTGCATAAAGTCTCATAGCAGTTCACAAATTTGTCATATCTGCTGCTAGGATTCCCTGAATTCCCTCATTCCCTGAATTACTTTTAGCACTTCATCATTTAGCTTTGTTATTGTGCAGCTGCATGTCATTGTGCTATTTAATTTATATTTTAACAGCAAATACTCATTGACAATACATATAAGTAAGTAGTTTTAGCTAGTAGTTTTAGCAATGACATCTGCGTTTCTCATATGGCACTTGCTATGTTTTTTACTGTGATTTCTAATTTGGAATTTTTAATTCAAACTTTTTCTTCTTATTTTTAGAGGAGAAGTTTATTCTGTTGAATCATCTGACTTCCAGACTGACTGAATTTCTGGCCTGGTCTCAAAACTTTGTTTTCATTCAATCCACCAATGGTGATTGCCTTTTGCAACTGTTATTTTGCCTCTCAATCCAATCCTTAGTGTTTTTCTGCATGCCATTGTGTAGAACTTGATTCTCAAATATTCAATAAAGGCAGTATACTATCTCATGTAACATCCTTCTCAAAGGCAAAAATCTATTGTAATTTTTTTGAACATTAGAACTGCCATAGCAGGTCAGACCAATAGTCCGTTTAGTCCAGTATCCTGCCTTCTGACAGTGGCCAGTGCCAGGTCCTTCAGAGTGAATGAACAGAACAGGCAATCACTTAGTGAACCATCCCACTGTCCACTCTCCAAGCCTTCAAAACATAATGAATACACATCTGCAGCCCCAAGATAGCTTGACAACCACAAGAATTCTAAAAACATGAGTTATACACCCTGAAGTCAAGAAATTTTAATAGATACATGATATTTTGTTCTTATGTGCCTCTTTGTTCCTGAGCCTTTAGGATGCAGTAAGGCCAGTTCCACAAAACCTGGAGCCTAAACACCTGAATGAATCTTTTGGTCTACCCTAACACTTTTCCTGTTACCTTTCCCAAACATTTCATAGAATCATAGAATATCAGGGTTGGAAGGGACCCCAGAAGGTCATCTAGTCCAACCCCCTGCTCGAAGCAGGACCAATTCCCAGTTAAATCATCCCAGCCAGGGCTTTGTCAAGCCTGACCTTAAAAACCTCTAAGGAAGGAGATTCTACCACCTCCCTAGGTAACGCATTCCAGTGTTTCACCACCCTCTTAGTGAAAAAGTTTTTCCTAATATCCAATCTAAACCTCCCCCACTGCAACTTGAGACCATTACTCCTCGTTCTGTCATCTGCTACCATTGAGAGCAGTCTAGAGCCATCCTCTTTGGAACCCCCTTTCAGGTAGTTGAAAGCAGCTATCAAATCCCCCCTCATTCTTCTCTTCTGCAGGCTAAACAATCCCAGTTCCCTCAGCCTCTCCTCATAACTCATGTGTTCCAGTCCCCTAATCATTTTTGTTGCCCTTCGCTGGACTCTCTCCAATTTATCCACATCCTTCTTGTAGTGTGGGGCCGAAAACTGGACACAGTACTCCAGATGAGGCCTCACCAATGTCGAATAGAGGGGAACGATCACGTCCCTCGATCTGCTTGCTATGCCCCTACTTATACATCCCAAAATGCCATTGGCCTTCTTGGCAACAAGGGCACACTGCTGACTCATATCCAGCTTCTCGTCCACTGTCACCCCTAGGTCCTTTTCCGCAGAACTGCTGCCTAGCCATTCGGTCCCTAGTCTGTAGCTGTGCATTGGGTTCTTCCGTCCTAAGTGCAGGACCCTGCACTTATCCTTATTGAATCTCATCAGATTTCTTTTGGCCCAATCCTCCAATTTGTCTAGGTCCCTCTGTATCCTATCCCTCCCCTCCAGCGTATCTACCACTCCTCCCAGTTTAGTATCATCTGCAAATTTGCTGAGGGTGCAATCCACCCCATCCTCCAGATCATTTATGAAGATATTGAACAAAACCGGCCCCAGGACCGACCCCTGGGGCACTCCACTTGACACCGGCTGCCAACTAGACATGGAGCCATTGATCACTACCCGTTGAGCCCAACAATCTAGCCAACTTTCTACCCACCTTATAGTGCATTCATCCAGCCCATACTTCCTTAACTTGCTGACAAGAATACTGTGGGAGACCGTGTCAAAAGCTTTGCTAAAGTCAAGAAACAATACGTCCACTGCTTTCCCTTCATCCACAGAACCAGTAATCTCATCATAGAAGGCGATTAGATTAGTCAGGCATGACCTTCCCTAGGTGAATCCATGCTGGCTGTTCCTGATCACTTTCCTCTCATGCAAGTGCTTCAGGATTGATTCCTTGAGGACCTGCTCCATGATTTTTCCAGGGACTGAGGTGAGGCTGACTGGCCTGTAGTTCCCAGGATCCTCCTTCTTCCCTTTTTTAAAGATTTCATATACCTAAGGCTATATCTACACTACAAGCTTACGTTAACTCAAGTTATGTCAGCATAGGCTCGCTACAGCTACTGTATCACCTGTGCGCATGCCTAACTGGCCTCCTTGTTTTGGCAGTGAGGATACTCACCAGAAGCACTTGTATCGATTCAGAGTGAGGTGCACCATGAATAGATATCCACTGTGCAATTCATCACTGTCCACTGCACTATATTTTGTGAAGCTTTGGTTTGGCATTGTATGCTGGGGCCCAAACAGATCGCACAGGGGTGATTGTGATCATGGGATCAACTTCCTATAATGCATTGTTAACCATCCCCTAATTTTATATGTATGCCATATGTAAACTTATACATAACTTTGCATGTTCTTTTCTAAACCCACAAAGCTGCCTGGCCCGCCTCACTGTCTGCCATCTCACACAGAAATATGCTATATTTCATACAAAGAATGTCAGGATCTGCTGAAACCCATTGTTCTGTCAGAGTATGTGTATCATTAGTGCGTATGAAGTTGTTAGAATATAGATATTCAGGCCTGTCTGTAAAGGCTTATAATTTAAAAATGTAGGTGTATTTTTATCACTTAGCTAGTTATAGAGGTATAAAACAAAGAATCAAAGTCACAAGTCCACTTGTGTATGAGCCTTCGCTCACTAGGAGGCCTGGTTCTTAGGCTAAGGCCTTTGGCCAAGCAGCAGGGGCAGCCATAAGCTGGGAAGCGTATGGTCACATCCTCACATCCAAAACCATTCACATTGAAATAAGGTGGTATTGGGCTGCTAGGAAGACAATCCTGTCCTGATAGTGCCCATCACCACCAGCTAAAGAAACAGATCTTAAGATGGTTAAAGAAAACTTAGTTTGATAGCATCCTATCTGGCAAGAAATCACTTATCTATGGTTGTGGTTGTGAAACCCTCATTTGTGTATTGTTTTATCTTTATGGCCCCCACTTTTCTATTGTTAATCTGTCTGGTTCTCTAATTGTTTCTGTCTGCTGTATAATTACTTTTGCTAGGTGTAAGTTAATTAGGGTAGTGGGATATAATTGGTTAGAGAATTATGTTACAATATGTTAGGATTGGTTAGTTAAATTTCAGTTAAATGATTGGTTATGGTATAGCTGAGTTTCAGAGTAACAGCCGTGTTAGTCTGTATTCACAAAAAGAAAAGGAGGACTTGTGGCACCTTAGAGACTAACCAATTTATTTGAGCATAAGCTTTCGTGAGCTACAGCTCACTGAGAATATTACTATATAAACTGGGGTCAAACTGGAAGTGGAAGGGAAATTGGAATCATGCTTGCTAAGCTGGGGAGAGGGTACGGGAACAGTGAATAGGGAACAGGGACACAGGCAAGGCTCTGCGGCGTCAGAGCTGGGAAGGGGGACATGGAGTAAACGCTCTGCGGCGTCAGAGCTGGGAATGGAACACTGAGGAACAGACTATACTGGCATACAGAGATAAGCCTTACGGGCTTCAGAATATGCCTGCTTGGAAACTGTCGCAAAGTGGGGGGTTTTCTTGTTTTTTTCAATGGTTTGCATGCAGAGGACGTGGGACTGTTTCCCTGGGTGTTACTGGTTTAACGATGGGAGAGGGAGTTTGTTGTTACAGAGGACTAGCAAGGGAACTTGGGACCCCAGCCAATGGCCTGGAGAATGGATACCCCAGCGACTGGTGACCTGGTGACCGGGAGACTCAGCTTGGGAGTCACAGC
Organism: Lepidochelys olivacea; assembly: GCF_965140295.1. Classification (NCBI taxonomy): domain Eukaryota; kingdom Metazoa; phylum Chordata; order Testudines; family Cheloniidae; genus Lepidochelys; species Lepidochelys olivacea. The sequence continues at coordinate 52,699,750 of NC_140417.1, forward strand.
CGGTTCTGGCCAGTGGAAAGACAATGCACTGCGGAGAGAGGATCCCGGTGACCTGACTAGCTGGTTCCAGCCAGAGGGGGTCAGAGGGCAGCTGAGAGGAGAGAAGGCCCAGCCAACCCTGTTGTGACAGAAACTATCCCCAATAAACATCGCATTGCCTGCGCTTCGGACTTCTGGTCTTTTGCTGCTTACTGTCTGCATGACAAAAATCAGGGAAGTGAGAGGGTGAAGGGAAAGCCCTCTAACAGAAGTTATGAAATTTTGCTGCATGTTTGTTACTGAAATATGGTTGTTACTGAAGTAAGTTTGGGAATTGCTCTCCAGTGACAACAAAAGAGGAAATGTACAGACGGGTGGGCACTGAATGATCGTTGCCAGCCATTACTTGGCAATGGGAGTTGTAATCAGTGGATTTCCAATTCAATGACAGACCGTACCAGGGGTATTTATGAATAATTTCACTCTGCAAATCCAATCAGCACCTGTCTGGGCAAGTATTTTCCAGGCATATGTACTTAAGCTCATGCATTTCCTCAATATCTTCACCTACGTTTGCTGGAAGCAACCTGGATACTGGGAAGACAAACACTTCAGATCAGAGGGGTAGCCATGTTAGTCTAGATCTGTAAAAGCATCAAAGAGTCCTGTGGCACCTTATATACTAACAGATGTATTGGAGCATAAGCTTTCGTGGGTGAATACCCACTTCATCGGATGCATGTAGGAGAAATTTCCAGAGGCAGGTATAAATATGCAAGCAAGTATCAGGCTAGGATAACGAGGTTAGTTCAGTCAGGAAGGATGAGGCCCTCTTCTAGCAGTTGAGGTGTGAACACCAAGGGAGGAGAAGCTGCTTTTGTAGTTGGCTAGCCATTCACAGTCTTCATTTAATCCTGAGCTGATGGTGTCAAATTTGCAAATGAACAGAAGCTCAGCAGTTTCTCTTTGAAGTCTGGTCCTGAAGTTTTTTTGCTGCAGGATAGCTACCTTTAAATCTGCTATTGTGTGTCCAGGGACGTTGAAGTGTTCTCCAACAGGTTTTTGTATATTGACATTCCTAATATCTGATTTGTGTCCATTTATCCTTTTACATAGGGACTTTCCGGTCTGGCCAATGTACATAGCAGAGGGGCATTGCTGGCACATGATGGCGTATATTACATTGGTGGACGTGCAGGTGAATGAACCGGTGATGGTGTGGCTGATCTGGTTAGGTCCTGTGATGGTGTCACTGGTGTAGATATGTGGGCAGAGTTGGCATCAAGGTTTGTTGCATGGATTGGTTCCTGAGTTAGAGTTACTATGGTTCGGTGTGTAGTTGCTGGTGAGAATATGCTTCAGGTTGGCGGATTGTCTGTGGGCGAGGACTGGCCTGCCTCCCAAGGCCTGTGAAAGTGAGGAATTGTTGTCCAGGATGGGTTGTAGATCACTGATGATGCGTTGGAGAAGTTTTAGCTGAGGACTGTATGTAATGGCCAGTGGAGTTCTGTTGGTTTCTTTGTTGGGCTTGTCTTGCAGCAGGAGGCTTCTGGGTACACATCTGACTCTGTTGATCTGTTTCCTTACTTCCTCGTGTGGGTATCGTAGTTTTGAGAATGCTTGGTGAAGATCTTGTAGGTATTGGTCTCTGTCTGAGGGGTTGGAGCAAATGAGATTGTACCTCAGCACTTGGCTGTAGACAATGGATCGTGTGGTGTGTCCGGGATGGAAGTTGGAGGCATGAAGGTAGGCATAGCGATCGGTGGGTTTTTGGTATAGGATGGTGTTAATGTGACCGTCACTTATTGGCACTGTGGTGTCTAGGAAATGGACCTCCCGTGCCAAGGCTGAGGTTGATGGTGAGGTGGAAGCTATTGAAATCGTGGTGGAATTCTTCCAGGGTTTCCTTCCCATGGGTCCAGATGATGAAGATGTCATCAATGTAGTGTAGGTAGAGAAGGGGCGTGAGTGGACAAGAGCTGAGGAAGTGTTGTTCCAGGTCAGCCATAAAAATGTTGGTATATGGTGGGGCCATGCGGGTGCCCATAGCAGTGCCACTGGTCTGAAGGTATATATTGTCACCAAATTTGAAATAATTGTGTGTGAGGATGAAGTCACAGAGCTCAGCAACCAGTTGTGCTGTGGCATCATCAGGGATACTATTCCTGACAGCTTGTATTCCGTCTGTGTAGGATGTTTGTGTAAAGAGCCTCTAAATCCATGGTGGCTAGGATGGTGTTTTCTGGAAGATCACCAATGCATTGTAGTTTTCTCAGGAAATCAGTGGTGTCATGGAGATAGCTGGGAGTGCTGGTGGCGTAAGGTCTGAGTAGAGAGTCCACATATCCAGACAGTCCTTCAGTGAGAGTGCCAATGCCTGAGATGATGGGGCATCCAGGATTTCCGGGTTTGTGGATCTTGGGTAGTTGATAGAATAACCCCGGTCGGGGTTTTAAGGCTATGTTGATTTGTTCCTGTGTTAGTGTAGAGAGTGTCCTGAGTAAATGGTGCAGTTTCTTAGTGTATTCCTCAGTGGGATCTGAGGAAAGTGGCATGTAGAATTTGGTATTGGAGAGTTGTCTGGCATCCTCCTTTCGGTTTTCAGACCTGTTCATAATGACAACAGCACCTCCTTTATCAGCCTCTTTGATTATAATGTCAGGGTTGTTTCTGAGGCCGTGGATGGCATTGCGTTCTTCATGACTTAGGTTATGAGGCAAGCGATGTTGTTTTTCCACAATTTCTGCCTGTGCACGTTGGCAGAAGCATCCTATGTATAGGTCCAGACTGTCGTTTCGACTCTCAGGAGGAGGCCATGTGGAGTTCTTCTTCTTGTGCTGTTGGTGGGAGGGTATCTGTGTATCAGTGTTCTGATCAGTGTTATCTTGAAAGTATTCTTTGAGTCAGGTGAAAGTGAGCTTCCAGATCACCACAGAACTGTATCATGTTTGTGGGGGTGGCAGGGCAGAAAGAGAGTCCTCAAGATAGGACAGACTCTTCTGCCGGGCTGAGTGTGTAGCTGGATAGATTGACGATATTGCTGGGTGAGTTAGGGGTACCACTGTTGTGATACAGATCAGGATACTGAGAAGGAGAAGGATCTGACATTATCAATCACTGAAGAATCTAGGTATGTACAGTATATGTTATGTCTACATTATATAGACACAGGCCTTTTCCTCACTGATAAAAAACTATTGAAAACAAGACAAGAGAAATTAAGTTTTAACAGTGAGGGAAAAGGCTCAAGAAAATGCCTCAAAAATTAAATCAGACAGCAGTGAGGCGGCATGTGAGCACCATGGTTCTGAGTGTAATTTTTATGGTTCTACCTTGTTGCTCCATATATGTGTAACAGTGGCAAAAGTGGAAGTCTGTATAAAAAACAATGGCAGATTTTCTGCCTATAAACTTGCTTTCAAAAAGGAATTCATAAGTATTTCAAGTACTATTTATAATGCTTTTCACTACTCTCAATGTTTTGTGTGCATTCAATTTTTCTTTACTAATAGACTATGACTTACTATGCAGTGGAAAGGGACTAATAAAAGATTTCTTTTTAAATGCTCAGACTTTCATTAAGGGTTTTTCATGCAATAGCGTTGAAATTCCACTTGCAAAATGTGTTTTAAACAGTCCTGAAAAGATAGGAATGTGGGCTCTATTCCAAAAATTTGATTGGTATCAAGTGTTATCTAATAGGTACTGTGAGAATGTTGCCTAAGCATCTTCTCATACAGATAAAGTGTCACTTATGATTTCTTGAGTAATAAACATCATGCACATAAGGCTGTGACACTCTGATCCTCAACCCCCCTGTCAAGGTTCCTTCCCCACTCTGAACTCTAGGGTACAGATGTGGGGACCTGCATGAAAACCTCCTAAGCTTACTTTTACCATCTTAGGTTAAAACTTCCCCAAGGTACAAACTATTTTACCCTTTGTCCTTGGACTTCCACTGCCACCACCAAACGTTTAGCTAGGTTTATTCATTAGGAAAGTGTTGTTTGGAAACATCTTTCCCCCCAAAATCCTCCCAACCCTTGCACCCCACTTCCTGGGGAAGGTTTGGTAAAAATCCTGACCAATTTGCATAGGTGACCACAGACCCAAACCTTTGGGTCTTAAGAACAATGAAAAAGCATTCAGTTTCTGAAAAGAAGGATTTTAATAGAAGTAAATAGAAGTAAAGAAATCACCTCTGTAAAATCAGGATGGTAGATACCTTACAGGGTAATTAGATTCAAAACATAGAGAATCCCTCTAGGCAAAACCTTAAGTTACAAAAAAGACACACAGACAGGAATATTCATTCTATTCATCACAGCTATTTTCTCAGCCATTTAAAGAAATCATAATCTAACGCATATCTAGCTAGATTACTTACTAAATTCTAAGACTCCATTCCTGTTCTGTTCCCGCAAAAGCATCACACAGACAGACAGAGACCCTTTGTTTTTCTCCCTCCTCCCAGCTTTTGAAAGTATCTTGTCTCCTCATTGGTCATTTTGGTCAGGTGCCAGCGAGGTTATCCTAGCTTCTTAACCCTTTACAGGTGAAAGGATTTTTCCTCTGGCCAGGAGGGATTTTAAAGGTGTTTACCCTTTCCTTTATATTTATGACACCCCCTAATTAAGAATTCTCATATGATTGAGATTTTTTTGTACAAATGCTTACTTTTGCTTTTTAAAGGTTTTTCATGCCTGTTATCATCATGATACATAGATGTGTGTGTTATATGGGTTTATATATTTCAGATTCTTCAGAATTTCAGAAAACTGATTTTTCAAAAAAAACCTTGAATAGGAAAGAAACTCCCTGTAATAAACATAAGTATGCCATATAAGGCAGGTAAGAAGAGGGTTTCCATATACATATTCTGTTGATTTCTGAACATATTAAACAGTGTCTGCAAACACCCCTGCTTGTGCTTTTTTTTAAATTCACATTCTTGTGCAGTTATATTTCTTATCCTGAGTTACTATGATTTTACTTTGTTAAAATGTTACAGGTGATCTCATTATTTCAAATGAAATGTGATTTCCATGGATCAAATAGTGCCAGACTTTGTAAGCCAGAAATACTTGGAACTTATGCACATAGCTCAAATGTATTTATTTAGCCCTTGCAAAAAGAAAAGGAGTACTTGTGGCACCTTAGAGACTAACCAATTTATTTGAGCATAAGCATATTTAGCCCTTGTGATTGGCCGATGAATGATGCAGCATTGTGGAGTTTGTGGAGTTTGGCTTTCCCTGCTTATATGTCTGCAATTTTCATGTCATACCTACAACATAAACGCTGATTATTATAAGCATAGATATTTTATGTCTGTAATTTTGTGAATGTTAACAGTGTGTAAAGTTCTCTTCTGTGATCAATGCTTAGTGAAATCTTCTGAGGAAAAAATTGCAAAGGTCTGACATATAAGAGGAGCAACACATATCCTGAAGGAATGAATAAAGCAGGCAGACTTAACCTGAGTTGATTTGCTGCCAACTTTTCTTTGGAAGGTAAGCAATTCTTTTTCTCACATAATAAAGACACAGAACACAATGGAATCTTCAGCATATACATGATGATCCTGATCCCCCAACACTGGGATTATTTTAAGTGTTAAATTTACCTTCACTGGGACCAGGATTAGTTTTCTTCACATTTCCAAGAAAATCTCCTTTGCCTACATATGTAGGCAGTGTAACAATGTATTTCTCAGTTACATGACAAAAGAGTATGAACTATAAATATTACCAAAAAAGCGTAACATTTATCTTTATTTCTCAAGTACATTATCCACTGTATCCTACAAACAACAACAGTCCTTAAGCAATGACTTCTAGTTTATTTTATTTTTTTTAACATCTACTTAGAGTCATATACTGAACCCTTCCCTTCTCCCTCCCCCTTACCAAAGGCTGGACGACCCATTCTGTATTCAGATATCTTGTAAACGTGTATGCCTTATAATGAGTCTATGACTTTGAAAATATTTGATAATTGCTTAAGCATAACAGTTGATGTCATCACCACATCTCCATCTTCTCTGATTATCAGAGGGGACACTTTTCCATTCTGTGCTTTCCCATTCTGCCAAAGGAAGAAAGATTGTTGTTGTGCACACCATGAAACAAGCCCTATAATTCTTTGAACAGTACCATGACAGTCCACGGGGTGGACATCAAGGAATAATAAAAAATCCCACTCCCTGAGCTCCTTTGTGGGTGGGGGGCAAATTCGTCAACTTTCTGGCCAAGCCACTTGACACATCCTATCGTGTTCCAATTTAGGCAGGCTTGGATGCCATTTTGAGGCTAACCCAGTGAAAGACCAGTATGTCGCCAACAAAATGGGCAAAGTATGGAAAAATACAGAAAAGCATGGGAAAAAGAAAAGGGGGGATCTGGGCACATCATGCAGACCTTATGCAGGAACTGACAAACCTTAAAGAAATACAACGCCATTTTCTTCTATGCACCTGACAGATGTTGGTTTTACAGTACCGAAACCGTCAATCATGATGCACCAAGTGGAGCTAAAACTGGCCTGCTACATTGCCTGCCACTCAGCGGTTAGTTCCGTGAATCACCTCGGGGAACTTCTTGGATCAGCTTTCAAGAGCTGTTAGTCTGCATCACACAAAATGCACAGTGTTAATAAACAATCTTAGTGCTCCCTGCATGTTCTCTGACCTCATCAAAGACAGTTGTGAGTCTCAGTATTCACTGGTTATAGATGAGAGCACAGATGTTGCTGCAGTAAAGGAGCATTGCGCTACTTCAGCTCCTCCTTAAAGAAAATTGAGTCTACATTTTTGGGACTAGTCATTTTGGAAAGTGAAACAGCAGAAGCAATTGCTACAGCACTGATTCAGTTTCTTGACAGTGTTGGTCTGGATTTCAGCAAGTGTATTGAGATTGGGACTGATGGCTGTAACATCATGGTTGGGAAGGAAAATTCCATCTACATACATCTCCTCCAAAGGAATGAGAATCTTAGGCTGATCAAATGTGTATGTCACACAAACCAGGTGTGTGCCAGTAAAGCTGTAGAAACACTGTCATGCAATCTAGAGCTTTTAGCCTCCCATTCCTAAAGCTGTTTTTTTCACAGGCCTCTGAGACAGTGTGAATATGCAAAGATAAATCACAGTAACATGCCACTGAAGCTCGTTCAGCTATCAGCCACTAGATGGCTCTCCATTTATGACTGTCGTGTGCACATACTAGATCAGCGTTTTTCAACATTCAGGTTACGACTCAATACTCGGTCACTGCATGTAAGGCACTGGGTCGCTCTGGTCAACACCGCTGACTGGGAGGTTAAAAGTCCCGTTGTCGGTGCTGGCCAGCTAAGGCAGGCTAGTGCCTACCTGCTCCGATACCGTGCTGTGCCCCGTAAGCGGCCAGCAGCAGACCCAGCTTCTAGGCAGGGGGGCAACGAGGCTCCACGCACTGCTCCTGCCCTGAGCACCGGCTCTGCACTCTGAGGGTGGTGCCTGCGGGCAAGAGCTGTGCAGAGGTGCTTGCTTGCCTCCGCCTAGGAGCCGGACCTGGTGCTGGCAATTCTGGGGCACATCATGGTCTGTGGTGCCAGGACAGGTGGGAAGCCTGCCTCTGCACCCCAGCTGTGCCACTGACCAGGAGCCATGGGAGGTAAGTTTGCACCCCAACCCTGCAACCCAATCTCCTGCCCTAGCCCTGAGCCCCTCCCAAACCCAGAACCCCTTCCTGCACCCCACATCTCTCAGCCCCACCCCCACACCAGAGCCTGCATCCCCAGCCCAGAGCCCTGACCCCCGCTCACACCCCAACCCTCTGCCCCAGCCCCGAGTCCCCCACCCCCAATCTGAAGTCCTTCCTGCATCCCACACCCCTCATCCCCGGCCCCAGCCCAGAGCCCTGACCCCCTCCTGCACCCCAACCCCTTGCCCCAGCCCAGAGCCCCCTCCTACATCCTGAAACCCTCATTCCTGGCCCCGCCCCACAGCCCTTACCGCCGCACCCCAACCCTCTGCCCCAGCCCTGAGCCCCTCCCACACCTCAAACCCCGCATCCCCAGCTTTGTTGGGTCATGGGCATCAACAATTTTCTTCAGCTGGGTCCCCAGAAAAAAAGTTTGAAAACCACTGTACTAGATCATTGGGACAAGTTAAAGTTGCATTTTCAAGTGAACAAAGATGAACAATGCTATGATGCAGAAGTTCTGTATCAGATGTATTGTGACCCTGCTAATAAACTGTATTAACAGTTTCTAACACCAGTTCTGCAGAAATTTGCCAGAATCAACAAACTGTTCCAACTCGAATCTGGTGGTAATGCCTTCAAAATGCTGGATGCCTCCAGTCTTTCTTTCGTACTCTTACATCAAGAGTGTCACTTTCAGAAAGGATCACTTTAGCTGATGGTAAACTCCTTGAAGTCAATTTGTGTGACCCATGGAGCCACTTGCCACTGTGTGCTGTTAATTTTGGCATACTGTTTACTGTTGCTTTAGGAGATGCAAAGCTTGACAATGCTGTTGAAGCTAATAGATGCTGAGACTTCCTTCTTGAAGCTGCTAAACAAGTGCAGTCAAGATTTTCAGCAAATATTAATCTGTGGAAATCTAGGTCAGTGTTCAGTCCATCAGCTGTTCTCGCTCAGCTAATGACCATCTCCATGCTGAAAATTTTCAAAGGTTACTTGGGGGCCTTGGATGCACAGTATCAAGCCATCAACTTCCGGTAATGGAAGAGCATGGATGACAAAAATGCAGAGCAGTTCTGGGTGGAAGTATACAAATTTCAAGACAGTAGCGGTGAACGGTTCTTTAAAGAACTAGCCCACTTTCCCTACTCGCCATGCCTCTGAGTAATGCTGATGTGGAACAAGTGTTCTCTCAGATGAACAATGTGAAGTCCAAGCACTGGAAAAGGGTGGATCACCAGACTCTGAGCAGTTTACTGCATGTTTGCTATGGGTTAAGAAGACTGGGAATTTGTTGTAAGGATTTTGTCCTGCACAGAGAGAAGCTTCATTAGGGGAAAAAGAAAAGGAGTACTTGTGGCACCTTAGAGACTAACCAATTTATTTGAGTGTAAGCTTTCGTGAGCTACAGCTCACTTCCATCTGATGAAGTGAGCTGTAGCTCACGAAAGCTCATGCTCAAATAAATTGGTTAGTCTCTAAGGTGCCACAAGTACTCCTTTTCTTTTTGCGGATACAGACTAACACGGCTGCTACTCTGAAACCGTTCAGTAGGGGAATGTACCACACTGAGGCTACCGAGACCACGGAGAATGGGGAGAGCAAGGATGACCTTTTTTGTTCTAGTTCTAGTTTTTGCTGCACACAACATTTAGCTACATATTAAAAATATGAAAATAATACATTTGTGCGTACTTACATTATTACTAAAAAAATGGAATTTGTATCAACACCCCCACTCCACTCCCTGTGGAAAGGGCTGGGCTTGTTTTTGGCTTGCTTGAAAGGGGTTGGGCTTGTTCTGGGCTAATTTTGAAAGGCACTGCCATTTTTTATTCTCGTGAGACTTGGCAACGTTTCCTTTGAGTGCACCCATTGACATGTTGGCTTCAATGCACAATTCCCCCTTAATGCTGAGAGAAGCTGCCCGTGCCCAGGGGACATGGGGCCCCCAGGAGGCAGGGTCTGGGGCAGAGGGCTGCAGTGCAACCAGTTGATCGTTGGGACCCAGGAGCAACTGGGATGTGGCTCTGGGAGCGATGGCTGGGGTCACTCAGTCCCAGCAGCAGGAAGTCAATCTCATTCCCTGCAGTGTCTGTGGGATGCTGTGGGGATGCCATATTTCTTGCAAGATGCCCGAGTCCCGGGGGCTGCTGCTGGGGATCCTGAAGCCCTGGCTGCTGCCAGGAGTGGTGAGCAGTAACATTTCCGCTGCTTCAGTGCAGAGACCCCAGCCTGGCCAAGATGCCCCTTCCTGGGCCCCAGCCCCTGCTCCTTCAGAGGCCACTACTTGGACAAAAGGCAAGAGAGACCTTTCCATTCCCTCACCCCCGAGCGGTGCCCCCCTGGCTGCAGGGGGAGGGTTTGGCTGGCTTGGCCGGCTGCTCCCAGCTGAGCTGGTGGCAATTCCCTGCCCTGTGCCCAGGAAAGCTGCCGCCAGCTCCCATTCTTTGCAGGGCGTGTGAAGCCAGCCTGCACGAGCCACCCCACACACTAATCAACCCATGCACCCTCCACCACCAGTACACCATTTCACCTTTCCCCACTCATACACAAATACACCCTTCCCCCCTCCCCAACCTATCCACCTTCTCCACACATTGACCCATCCAACCGCCCCACACATTCACATATTTACCCAGCCCCACACATACACCCATAGACCCTCACCCACCTATCCACCTTCCCTCACTCATCCACCCATCCGCCAATCCAACTTCCCCACCCATCCACCCTCCCCCACACATCCATCCATCCATCCACCCATGCATCCTTCCACACCCATCCACTCCTCCATCAATTTACCCTCCCCAAGTCATACTACCATACACCCTCCCTCACCCACCCCACAATACACCTTCGCCCACCCATACAGCCATGGAGCCTCCTCCACCCATTACATTCATCCACCATTGCCATACATCCACCCATCCACCTATCCCCCACCATTCACCCTCCTCAATACACATACACCTTGCCCCAACCATCATCACCCACCCTCCCCCACATCCCAATACACATTCCTCACCAATCCTCCCAGCCCTATACACTCTTCCCCATGAATACACTTGCCCACACCCATACACCACCCCATACACCCTCCCTCATTATCCCATCAATCCCCATCAACACTCTTCACTCATCCTCCCATTCCCAATACACCCTTCCCCACCCAGCCACCCTGCTCCTTACACCATCCCTGATGTATGTACCTTCCCCTTCCACCCATCAATCCCCATACACCCTATCAAACCCATCCACTCTTCCACCTAGCCACCCTCTCCCACCATCCACCATATACCCATTGACCCAAAGATCCTCATCCACCCATGCACCAATATTCTCTCCCACAACCATACACCCTCCCCTACCCATACACACTCCCTCACCTATCCACATCTCCTCCCACCCACCCATCCACACCCATCCACTCATACACAATAAAGCCATCAAAATATACACCCTCCCCCACCCATCTACCAACCCACCAATCCATGCTCCCCCACCCATTGACCTATCCACCAACTCCCAACGCAACCATCCATCCACCCTTCCCCACCCATCCACTTAGTCACCTATGCATACTCCCCGCCCTTTCACCAAGCCACCCTCACCCAGCCATCCACACATCCACCAGCACCAATATGTACCCACCCATGCATGCTCTGCTACCCATCTACGCACCTTCCCCAGGCATACACCCATAACCCCTCCCCAACCCATCCACTCATCCGCATCCATCCACCCTCCCCACTGATCCCCCAAACCACCCTTCCCCATCAATCCATCCAACCACTCATCCGCAATCCCCGACCCTTACCCTCATACTCAGATTTTCCAGCAACTTTGTCATCCTAAACTATCAGTAGTGCTTGGTTGAAGTAAAGAATTTTGAAGAGAGATCACCCCTGAATAGTCAGGAGAGATTCCTAACTGATTTGCAATGTAGGTTCGCTGAGGACTTTTTGGCCCTCAATGGTTGCTTAGTTGCAATGAAGAACTTTCATGAACCAATATCCACTGAAATATCAGGAGAGCATCTTAATGCTTTGCAATAAAGATTGAGAGCATTTCAAATGGGTGATCACCAGCGAAAGATTGCTTGGTTGCAATGAAGAACTTTCACGACAGACATCATCTGAATTGTCAGGAGAGATTCCTAATTGCTTTGCAATGAGTTCTCTTAGAACTTTGCTGCCCTGAAGGATCAGCAGGGATTTCTTTTTTGTTTTTAATGAAGAATTTTCACGAATCTATCATGTCTGTATTGTCAGGAGAGATGGCTAAATAATTTCCAATGATGAATATCTGAGAAATTTGTCCCCCTGACAATCAGGAGTGACTTGTGGCTTGGTTATAATGAAGCATTTTCATGAACTGGTGGTGAAGGGATAAATGGAAATATGGCTGGATGGGTGGATGAGGGTGAATGGGTAAAAGTGGAGAAGGTGTATTGGTGGATGAGGGAAGCGGCCTTCATGTAACCCATGTATCAACATGGGTTGAAGTGAGCTGTAGCCCACGAAAGCTTATGCTCAAATAAATTTGTTAGTCTCTAAGGTGCCACAAGTCCTCCTTTTTTTATAACTCAGAAAGGGTATTGTGACATCAGTCAACAGAAAATGAGACTATTGGTTCTTGTCTCATCTCTTGCTGTAAAAGGCTGTTCCAGAGCTGAGCAATAGCATCAAAACTTTCAAAAGTAGCTTTTAATTTTGAGAGTCTGCATTTCTGGGTTCCCCTGTAAGATGTCTTGAGCCTTGTTTTCAGAAATGTGCAGCTGCATCCATCATTCCCATTGGAATTATGGATGTTTCATATTTTTGAAAAGCATGTCCAAGGTGGGTGTCTCAGATGAGGCTCAGAATTAGAAAATGTATCCTTCAGCTTCCCAACCCTTTCACCCTGTTCCTATTTGTCTCTCTTAAAAATGCTATGATCAAATGTATTCCATAATAGTGATGCTTTTATTAAGCTCCTTACGTTTGCATCCTAGGATGGGGAAATACACAGTATGTTGCAGGGAATAAATATATTTATTGCTGAAAATGTAGGAATATATTTCATATAACATCATAACAAAAGAGTGATAATTCATTTTATAAAAACTATACATAAAGTTATTTAAGTGTAAAAATACCAGTTCATGATACTGTTTATCATAACACGTATGGCCCAATTCTGCCTGGAGTCAATGAGATTACAGAGGCTGTAAATTAATGTAGGATTTGGCCCACTGCATTAATGAAGACACAATGATTATTCACAGAATAATCAAGATAAAACCTCCCCAGCTCTGGATAAAGCTGGCAGGACATACACTGACTTAACTGAAAACCAGAGTGGCAGCCGAGTTTGTTGCTGAAAGATCTATCAGAGCACCTTTTCTGGGGTGCTTTCATTTTTGGATGCTCAATCTGAGACAGTTTGGGCCCAATTTTCAGAGGTACTGAGCTTCCCATAGCTTCATATGAGTTCCTTTGGAGTTGTAGGTGCTCAGCACCTTTGAAGGTGTCTCAAGATGCTCCTCTCCTCGCACCCCCCCAAATTAGAGAACATTCTTGGTATTTTTGGCCTGTATGTCCAAAGAGGTTCTGATAAATAACAGCTGTTTCATCTCAGGTCATTGTCTGTCATGAGAACAAAATTCTTTATAAAATATTCTCAAGTGTTTGTATTAGAAATGGGCCAAAACCAGCCAAAAATGTGGAGTAAGTTTGGATCCAGATCTGAATTTTGTTACAGGGTTCTAAAGCTGCCTGGATTTAACATCCTCTTCCTCCCCAAGTCTGGATCCTGCTCTGACTTTTGCAGTTTGGGTCCAGCTCTAGCTTGGCTAGCCTACTTTATTTACACTTTTGGCTCTGCACTTGGGCAGCAATACTGGCGGTATCCTGAGAGATCCTGTCCTCCAGAGAGTTCTAACCCGGTTCTGTAGAACCAATAGGTTCCTGATAGCCCAGATGAGCAGAGGAAATTCACTTAAGGTTTTGGAGAGTTATTCAAACTCTGAATCTTTTGAAGTTTGCCTGTTAGTTTCTGAGAGTGTCCTAAGGTTCCGGATATATGTGAAGTTAAGGCTTTAGTCAGCAGTAACTTGAGTCTGTGGACTTTGTTAGCTAAACAGCTCAGCTGTCTCATTCCAATTTAACAGACAGAATTCCCTTCCCCCAATAGGCAAAGGCTAGTTTTCACTCCATGTGGGTGAGTCCTTGGATTCTGAGCTTGTAGCAAAAAAAAAAGAAGAAGAAGAAGAAGTGGGCTTATGGCACATGCACAGAGATGCTGCTGTAGTCATGACTTCAGTGGGACCTTTTTAACCATGGTCTGTGTCCTCTGAATCTGTTAAAGATGGGCAATGGATGAGTGGCAACAGTGCAGCCTCCAAACAGCTGGGCATAGCTTTAAAGCTATCTAGTAGATAACAGAGGGCAGGCCTATAGATCTGAGCTGGAAAAAGAACTACCCTGGCTTGTAATAGAGACTTAAAACTTTCCTTTCCATCCCCAATCTCCCTATTATTTTAACTTTCCCAGCAGAGGGAGCCCCAATCCAGCACTTGATCCACAGCCATAGGTTTAAGTTCATCTGGCTTTTTTTCCTCTTAAATCCTATGGCACATGGTGATGGACAGGTAGCCAAACAGCAGAACAGGAGCCTTCACCCAACGTTGCCATAAACTTTAAAAACAGGAGCCTGCGTTTTGCTCCTAATAAAGTGGCCTGGCTTCCAAAGTCCTGAGTGCCCGGTGAAACCAAGGACCTGGGTGGGCAGCTCACTCAGCACTTTTAAAAATCAGGCCACTTATTAGGTGCTGAACGGCTGAAGGCCCCAGTATCCTGCAATAATCTCTGCATGGCTATAACCCTCTGTCTGCATGGGGACCCACTGAGCTCAGTGAAGCTACAGATGGGCAAAGGGGGACAACCACACAAGGCTGGGACCTAACCATGCACTTACAAATCCAGCTTTAGAAAATCTTGGCAGGTGGCTTTGATTGGCAGGGGGGAGGGATAGCTCAGTGGTTTGAGCATTGGCCTGCTAAACCCAGGGTTGTGAGTTCCCTCTTTGAGGGGGCCATTTAGGGATCTGAGCCAAAAATTGGGGATTGGTCCTGCTTTGAGCAGGGGGTTGGACTAGATGACCTCCTGAGGTCCCTTCAAACCCTGATATTCTATGACTTGGCCATTGCATGGGAGCTCAGTAAAACTCCCCAGCCAGGCACTGGTGGGTGGAGACATCTTCAAAATGTGCAGACTTGTTTGTAATACCCACAAGTGGAGATATCAAAAATCCCTTGAGTCTTGCACTGCTGCCCTCACCCAGCAATGTCTACTACATGTAGTCTTACAGTCTTTGTTTTTCATTAAGGCACTGGTGTTCCATTAGGGTCTAGCCTATTTCTGCTGAATAAAGCCCGGGAGATCAATAATACTTCATAAGCAGGAGGACTTAAGGTAGCTTGTTTATGAAATTGTATCAAACCTGCTTGGTTCTTATTGCTGAGATGGTAACTATATTCCTGGTATATAGCAGTATTTTAAGTTCATTTTTACATTCATGTCAAAAGTAAACTCTAGTACAGGTGAGCACCCCACCCTTCAGCAAATCTTTCTTTTACCTCTCCTCCCTCCCCACTGCCTTGATGTTGATCCTGCTGTAGAGCGTAGTATGCACAATGTAGCCTCATGGTTTTCAATTTCATGACCAGGAGCGCCCCAGCTCATTTATCTTTGAAACAAGAACGTAGGCTGTGGAATGAGGGAGGCACTCTTCTCCCTTACACAGTCAATTGCTTTTCCATCACAGACCTACCTAGAGGATGGGCTGAATCTGTTTCTATTCAGATTTGATTATGGGATGCTCTCAAGTGCTGAGGGATGGGGTGGATTCTCCATCACTTGGAATCTTTCAAGCAAGACTGGATGTCACTCTAAAATATATGCTCTAGATCAATGGCAAGTTAGTGCATTTAATGCAAGGATTGCTGGGTGAGTATCTCAGGCCTGAGTTGTACAGGAGGGCAGACAATATGATCAGAATGTACATAGAATCATAGAAGATTAGGGTTGGAAGAGACCTCAGGAGGTCATCTACTCCAACCCCCTGCTCAAAGCAGGACCAACCCCAACTAAATCATCCCAGCAAGGGCTTTGTCAAGCCGGGCCTTAAAAACCTCTAAGGATGGAGATTCCACCACCTTCCCAGGTAACCCGTTCCAGTGCTTCACTACCCTCCTAGTGAAATACTGTTTCCTAATATCCAACCTAGACCTCCCCCACTGCAACTTGAGACCATTGCTCCTTGTTCTGTCATCTGCCACCACTGAGAACAGCCAAGCTCCATCTTCTTTGGAACTCCCCTTCAGGTAGTTGAAGGCTGCTCTCAAATTCCCCCTCACTCTTCTCTTCTGCAGACTAAATAAGTAAAGTTCCCTCAGCCTCTCCTCATAAGTCATGTGTCCCAGCACCCTAATCATTTTTGTTGCCCTCTGCTGGACTCTCTCCAATTTGTCCACATTCTTTCGGTAGTGGGGGGCCCAAAATTGGACACAATACTCCAGATTTGGCCTCATCAGTACCAAATAGAGGGGAATAATCACTTCCCTTAATCTCCTGGCAAAGCTCCTACTAATGCAGCCCAGTATGCCATTAGCCTTCTTGGCAACAAGGGCACACTGTTGACTCATATCCAGCTTCTTGTCCACTGTAATTCCCAGGTCCTGTTCTTCAGAACTGCCGCTTAGCCAGTTGGTCCCCAGCCTGTAGCAGTGCATGGGATTCTTCTGTCCTAAGTGCAGGACTCTGCACTTGTCCTTGTTGAACCTCATCAGATTTCTTTTAGCCCAGTCCTCCAATTTGTCTAGGTCGCTCTGGACCCTATCCCTATCCTCCAGCAAATCTACCACTCCTCACAGCTTAGTGTCATCTGCAAACTTGCTGAAGTGCAATCCATCCCATCATCCAGATCATTAATGAAGATGTTGAACAAAACCATCCCTAGGACCGATTCCTGGGGCACTCCTCTTGATACCGGCTGCCAACTAGACATTGAGGCGTTGATCACTACCTGTTGTTTCTTTCTGGCCTTAAAAATCTAGGTAGTTTTACCCCAAATTAGTCTTCATTTTAAAACAAATATACATGGGCCAGATCCTCAGCTCTTGTAAATGACAGTAGTTCTGTGGGCTTAGTTACTGGGGCTACTTACAGCAATCAGACCTTACCCAAGTCTTTGCCCATGGAAACATAGCTTGGTAATGGGATGCAAAATCATTTCTCTGCTGGAGGAAGGAAAAACCTCCTCCCTGATAAGTCTTTTACCTTGGTCCATTGGATTCAGATGCTCAGAAAGACCAGATTTTTTCATTCTTTGTGCTTTGTCCCAGAACAATCATGGAGTTCCTCTCCGTCTTCCTCTGATCCGAAGTCATAACATCTGGCCTAAACCAATGGGAAAATGCTATCAATGTTTATAGGACTCAGAACACAGGTTGTGTTTTTGCACATATTTCACTGGGCCTGCATGCACACATCTGAGCTGCATCCAGATCTGTTATTTTCTCCAGCTCCAGCCTAAATTTCCAAAACACATGCCATCAAAATATTTGTGGCAGCATCCAAAAATGGAGGCTATAAAACATTTTTGCTTGGCAGTGAGTCCCAGCATAACAAACAGGCTGGCACACATACTATCTGCAGGAAAATATGCAGTATGTCCCCACATGGGGGGTGGGGAATGACAGGCAGAAAATATCAAATCAACCCTATTACTGGGAAGTTTCACCTTTAAAAATCCAGTTCTTTTGGTGGGCAGAAAAATGCTGTTTGGATGAGTCTTGGCTTCAGATTTTTGATGTGTGTACAGCCTGATTGAAGGGCCCATTGAAGTCATCATAAAGATTCCCTTTGATTTTGATGGGCTTTGGATCAGACACAGTGGGCTGGTGAAAGATCGAAGCTGAGCCAGCTGAAATTTTTTGAACTTTTTTTAAAGCCTTTTTGGAAATTGAAAATGTTCATGAAATTTTTTGACATAAATATGACTTTTTAACTCAAAATAATTATCAAAGTGGTTATAGACATTTTTTGTTACCCAAAGCCACCATTTTGGTACAATTTTGCTTTAAAATGATGAACAGTTATGTAAAATGAATCATAGAATCATAGAATATCAGGGTTGGAAAGGACCCCAGAAGGTCATCTAGTCCAACCCCCTGCTCAAAGCAGGACTAATTCCCAGTTAAATCATCCCAGCCAGGGCTTTGTCAAGCCTGACCTTAAAAACCTCTAAGGAAGGAGATTCTACCACCTCCCTAGGTAACGCATTCCAGTGTTTCACCACCCTCTTAGTGAAAAAGTTTTTCCTAATATCCAATCTAAACCTCCCCCACTGCAACTTGAGACCATTACTCCTCGTTCTGTCATCTGCTACCATTGAGAACAGTCTAGAGCCATCCTCTTTGGAACCCCCTTTCAGGTAGTTGAAAGCAGCTATCAAATCCCCCCTCATTCTTCTCTTCTGCAGGCTAAACAATCCCAGCTCCCTCAGCCTCTCCTCATAAGTCATGTGTTCCAGACCCCTAATCATTTTTGTTGCCCTTCGCTGGACTCTCTCCAATTTATCCACATCCTTCTTGTAGTGTGGGGCCCAAAACTGGACACAATACTCCAGATGAGGCCTCACCAATGTCGAATAGAGGGGAACGATCATGTCCCTCGAGCTGCTCGCTATGCCCCTACTTATACATCCCAAAATGCCATTGGCCTTCTTGGCAACAAGGGCACACTGCTGACTCATATCCAGCTTCTCGTCCACTGTCACCCCTAGGTCCTTTTCCGCAGAACTGCTGCCTAGCCATTCGGTCCCTAGTCTGTAGCTGTGCATTGGGTTCTTCCATCCTAAGTGCAGGACCCTGCACTTATCCTTATTGAACCTCATCAGATTTCTTTTGGCCCAATCCTCCAATTTGTCTAGGTCCTTCTGTATCCTATCCCTCCCCTCCAGCGTATCTACCACTCCTCCCAGTTTAGTATCATCCACAAATTTGCTGAGAGTGCAATCCATACCATCCTCCAGATCATTTATGAAGATATTGAACAAAACCGGCCCCAGGACCGACCCCTGGGGCACTCCACTTGACACCGGCTGCCAACTAGACATGGAGCCATTGATCACTACCCGTTGAGCCCGACAATCTAGCCAGCTTTCTACCCACCTTATAGTGCATTCATCCAGCCCATACTTCCTTAACTTGCTGACAAGAATACTGTGGGAGACAGTGTCAAAAGCTTTGCTAAAGTCAAGAAATAATACATCCACTGCTTTCCCTTCATCCACAGAACCAGTAATCTCATCATAAAAGGCGATTAGATTAGTCAGGCATGACCTTCCCTTGGTGAATCTATGCTGGCTGTTCCTGATCACTTTCCTCTCATGTAAGTGCTTCAGGATTGATTCTTTGAGGACCTGCTCCATGATTTTTCCAGGGACTGAGGTGAGGCTGACTGGCCTGTAGTTCCCAGGATCCTCCTTCTTCCCTTTTTTAAAGATTGACACTACATTAGCCTTTTTCCAGTCATCCGGGACTTCCCCGGTTCGCCATGAGTTTTCAAAGATAATGGCCAATGGCTCTGCAATCACAGCTGCCAATTCCTTCAGCACTCTCGGATGCAACTCGTCCGGCCCCATGGACTTGTGCATGTCCAGCTTTTCTAAATAGTCCCTAACCACCTCTATCTCCACAGAGGGCTGGCCATCTCTTCCCCATTTTGTGATGCCCAGTGCAGCAGTCTGGGAGCTGACCTTGTTAGTGAAAACAGTCACTCAATCAGTTTCAAACTCTTCAAAATGAAAGCAATGGAATCTCTTCCCAAATGTGGGTATTTTTAATGTAGTAACCAATTGCTGCTCTGGGGCATGGAGTGCTCTCAGGATATTCCTGTAGTACAGTCACGGGGTGTGCTCATGCAGACATCCCTGAGCTACTTTTAATCCTGCTATCTTGGGTCCTAGAGCAGAGAAGCTGTGGCAGCTTAAGCTGTATAAACCCACCCAACCCCCTGAAGTCACACAGCTAACCCATGCTGAAGTGCCTGCAGCCGCAGCTTCGCTGCTCCAATACTAAAGCTAGCTGAGGTATGTCTGCCTGAGCTCCAGTCATACTCTGTGACAGCAGCATAGACATACCCTCCCAGAACAGTACCACATGAGCAGCGCATAGATCCTGCTCTGCAGGCAAAAAGGTTCTGGCTCCAGGACTCTTTCTATCCTTGGGCTTTGTGTCAACACAGGCCCCAGTTAGAAGAATTGCTTTTGTGCTGTGGTCACCCATTTATTAGGAACTGAACTGATACCAGGCCCCGCAACAAATCCTATTGGCCACAGAACAGCTATCAAGTAGTAGCAACTTTCAGTTGCTATCAACCTGCGCTGAATTCAGACTGACATCCTAGCAATGAAAGAAGGCCTAACAACCCCCTGGACAGCTTACTCCTACCCAACTCCATTAATGCTACCTTTCTATACGTACATAGACAGAAAAATCAATAGTGAGTGGGGTCCCGTCCCTCCCCAAAACGTCACAGCTCAGATCCAGCTCTAGACAGGATTAGTGAGGAGTGCACCTCTAAAGGCTTGTGGGCTTGCTTCAGAAAAACTTGGATGCCCCTGAAAATAGCTAGGAGGATTCCATTGCTTTCAATTTTCATGGCTGCTTCTGGGCTCTAGCCCTGAGAGAAGCTGCTCTTGCTGTATTTGTAGCTCTCCCAGAATCAGGAAGTATTTGGCAATGCTGTGAGAGCCTATTCTGCCACTCTGCCTATCCTCAGTAGGCTAAGAAAGATCAGGATAGAAAGCAGTCGTGCTATGGAACCATACTTGCCCCTGGAGTGGGGGAAGAGGTTAGGGTGACCAGATGTCCTGATTTTGTCAGAACAATCCAGATATTCGGGGCTTTGTCTTATATAGGTGCCTATTACCTCCCACCCCCTGTCCCCATATTTCACACTTGCTGTCTGGTCACCCTAGAAGAGGTGACTATTCAGATCAAATCATAGACTACTCCTACGGGCTTTATGGTATTATATGGTGCTCAGATACCTTGGTGATGGGTGCAGTAAAAATACCAAGGCAGATTTCCAGTCCAGCTTTCCACGCCTAAGATTGGATTCTCCCCAAAATGTTGGAAGAAGCACCAATGTTTAGCTATTTGTCTGGAGCAAATATTTGATTGTGTGAAGTTCACACATTACTTTAGAACATCTTAAATCCAATAAACCAGCCAAAGAGAAAGGGATGAGGAAGGATCTCTCCTCTCAGGGGCCACCTGGGCTCGAATAAGTTGCTCTCCTTGACTGGATGGACCACTAAGTTATCCCTTCATTCCTTTGCTGAGGACCAGACCCAGGTCTGTGCACCACTTGAGTTCCCTAGTGACGGATAAGCTATGTGCACAGGGGGGAATTTCGCCCTATGTGAGTAAAGAATCAATATGAGAACTGCAAATTCAAAAATTAGTCTGTTTTGGACATTTTGAGGCACACCACATTGCTCGTGGCCATGGGAGCCCATCTCTTGCTATATTAAGCAAAGGGTTCCTTTTCTAATAGGAGAATTGACACGGTCTCCCACAGTATTCTTGTCAGCAAGGTAAGGAAGTATGGGCTGGATGAATGCACCATAAGGTGGGTAGAAAGTTGGCTAGATTGTCGGGCTCAACGGGTAGTGATCAATGGCTCCATGTCTAGTTTGCAGCCGGTGTCAAGTGGAGTGCCCCAGGGGTCGGTCCTGGGGCCGGTTTTGTTCAATATCTTCATAAATGATCTGGAGGATGGTGTGGATTGCACTCTCAGCAAATTTGTGGATGATACTAAACTGGGAGGAGTGGTAGATACGCTGGAGGGCAAGGATAGGATACAGAGGGACCTAGACAAATTGGAGGATTGGGCCAAAAGAAATCCGATGAGGTTCAGTAAGGATAAGTGCAGGGTCCTGCACTTAGGACGGAAGAACCCAATGCACAGCTACAGACTAGGGACTGAATGGCTAGGCAGCAGTTCTGCGGAAAAGGACCTAGGGGTGACAGTGGACAAGAAGCTGGATATGAGCCAGCAGTGTGCCCTTGTTGCCAAAAAGGCCAATGGCATTTTGGGATGTATCAGTAGGGGCATAGCGAGCAGATCGAGGGACGTGATCGTCCCCCTCTATTCGACATTGGTGAGGCCTCATCTGGAGTACTGTGTCCAGTTTTGGGCCCCACACTACAAGAAGGATGTGGATAAATTGGAGAGAGTCCAGCGAAGGGCAACAAAAATGATTAGGGGTCTGGAACACATGACTTATGAGGAGAGGCTGAGGGAACTGGGATTGTTTAGTCTGCAGAAGAGAAGAATGAGGGGGGATTTGATAGCTGCTTTCAACTACCTGAGAGGTGGTTCCAGAGAGGATGGTTCTAGACTATTCTCAGTGGTGGAAGAGGACAAGACAAGGCGTAATGGTCACAAGTTGCAGTGGGGGAGGTTCAGGTTGGATATTAGGAAAAACTTTTTCACTAGGAGGGTGGTGAAACACTGGAATGCGTTGCCTAGGGAGGTGGTGGAATCTCCTTCCTTAGAAGTTTTTAAGGTCAGGCTTGACAAAGCCCTGGCTGGGATGATTTAATTGGGTATGGGTCCTGCTTTTGAGCAGGGGGTTGGACTAGATGACCTCCTGAGGTCCCTTCCAACCCTGATATTCTATGATTCTATGATTCTATGAATTCTTCTGTGGATGTGAAAACACCTCAGAGCAGATCATACATCATAACCAGAATGGGTCCATGAAAGTGGATTTGCTTTGACCTAGGTGGAAAAACAAAAACAAAGTGACTTTCCCTATTTGCCTGAATAACTCAAGTGTGACTATGTGTAAAAAGCTACCAGTCTTCACTTCCCTGGGAGCTATCTGTTAGTAGAGGAAATTAAGGTCTAGCTCACTTCAGTTCAATATCACAGGGGACCTGACCCTATTTCAGATGCTGGGGAAGTTACGATAAGTGAAGATTAGATCATCACAGTTTCACATATTTACAAATGGAATAACGGTCTAATGCTCCATTTCCCATAGCTGTGGTCCCAGTGGAGACTGGGTTGGGGGCCAAACCCCAGGCATTTGTAAAAGAGCCATTGCCCCCAGATTTTAAAAATATAAAAAGACTTGTGTTGTTCGTAAATGCTGGTCAGGCATAACCCCTGCACTTCCACCAGCAGGGGGTGCTCTACCTTTGCTGCTGAATCTAGCCAAGCCATCTCTTCTTGCTGTGCCATGTCACCACCTCCATCAGTGGTTGCAGGGAATGCATCCCCAAAGAGCACAGGAGAGCTGTGTGAGTACAGTGAAGGGAGGTGGGGGTGAAGGTCTGAGAGTGGAGGGGGAGCTGGAAATGGGAAGGAAAGGGGTCGACAGTGGGCTTGGAGTGGGGAGAGGGATTTAATGGAAGGAAAGTCAAAAAGGGTTACAAGGTTTGGGAACAGGAGTGGAAAATCAACATATTTCTGGTGCTTCCCTGTTCCATCCAGATGAGACGTACTGTCTGTTCTTGGGGTATCCCAGCATTTCCATTGGGTCCCAGCTGGGACCAGTAAGTATAGCAGTGATAAAACAATTGTATAAAGAGCTATGGGACCTAGTCCTCAGCTGGTCCCCTTGCCTTCAATGGAGCTATGCTGATGTACACCAGCATAATTCTTATTTATGGAGCACTGGTGATATTCTCAGCACTACACAGAGCAGGGCAAAGACCAGGTAGGATTTTACAGTCAGAAAGAGACAGATGTAGCCAGAAGTCTTTTGAACCCTAAATGCAGTTTGGGTCCAATTCAAGCTTGGAGCAAAGGTTCAGGATGGGTTGTGTTTTCTCCCTGGCTGATTTGCCCATGCCATATATTGTAGCTAAAGCTCTTTGATCTCTTTCTGCTTTGTATTTGTTTCAGTTTCCCAAACAATAGCAGGAAGCTTGCCTGTTGCGTGGATTTGGTCCCATACCAAGTTTTTTCCAGCTGGGAAAGACATTCTGTGAACCATTAGAGGATTTTCCAGCTGTAACTACATGGAGCCTAATTCAAATGTGTCTTCATAATGTAGGTGCACCTTACCTCCCGGAACACTGGGACATTCCTGAATTAAAAGGCTGTTCTGCCAGCTGAAAATTGAAAATAGCCTGCATTCTTTGCAGCAATTGCTATCAATACTACTGAGTCCCCAGCTGAAAAAACACGGGAGGGTTGCACAGTGCCATGTAATCCTCCCGCTCTTGTGAGTAAGATATCCAGGCTTTTCCTGTTACCCAGTTACATACACAAATCAACAGAGATTTGTTGGAACAGATGAGAGAGCTTGGAAAACTAAATGAATATCCATGCAGGGGATGACTGGCAGTGGTGTCATTGTATTTGACTCACCCATATAACATGATGATATGTAGAGATAGACCATGCAATATAAATGTGTTATTAGTGCCCATCCAAGTAACCAGCACAGGTTATCTAGCAGAGGTGGGATGCTCTGCTTTCTGCTCAATTACCCAACCATAACAATGAATAGAAACCATCCAAGTACACACACAATCAGCAAATGATTTTCTGCATCTCAGTTGAATGGAAATCTTTACACCAATTCTGATTTTTCCACCATGTATCTCCAAACTAGATTGGGTACAACATGGGGTTACCATTCCCCTTGAAGGGAAACACATTGGGGGATTGACGGCAGCATATAGCTCAAAAGGATTTGGAATAAAAATTGGTATATGAGCTGGATTTGAATTGGCCATGGCTAGTTACACGCTGTATGTCTCGGGTGAACTGTCCAGAAGTCTGAAGGTTCCTCTGCCATGCTAGGAAAATGGATCTGTTTTACAGCACTTCAATGTTATCCAATGGCATTCACCCAGCACAGCAGGAAATCTTTACAGGCCAGGTGGAAACTTAAATCGACTGGACAAGAGAAGACACAAATAGCTTGTACTTTTACCAGAACTAGCAGCAAACTGCAATGGCTAGAGATGAGGAGGGAGTTGTCTGGTTCAGAAAAGTACTCTCCTGCCAGAGCAGTCATAGAGAAATATTAATTAAGCCCCCTCACTGCATCCTCTCAATTACAAACCAAAGACTCCCATGAACATCCCAGTCCTGGCAGGTATTACCTGTAGAGTTGTGGACAGGACCTCTTCAGAGCTGCCGATGACAGCCCCAACTTGCTTTGGTTTCTCAGCCTGGTCTTCATGAGATCCTTCATTCTGCCCCAAGCGTGGCTTTCACCCTGGGCAGTACAAACCAAGTCACAACTTAGGCTGATACCGAGAGAAAATTCCCTGTCTAGTGGGAAGTACTAAAGGGTGCTTCCAGGACGACTGATTTATAGGGGAGATTTCTGCTTAAAATACTAACTTAACCAGAACATCAGAGTTATTGTCCCTCTTGGTGCCAATACAGAACTGTTCTTTCTTCAGAAAAATTAGTTATCTAGTTTCAGGTCAAACAAATTGATTATAATAGTCCTTGGGAGATTATTCCACAGACTTTATAGTTAGCAATTTCCCCCCACCCTTGGTATTCAGTCTGCAGTTATGACCATTATGTAGTGTGGCTTGAACATGACATGGAAGCAGAGGTTCCTGTAGCCTCCAATAAATTTCTACTACTGCCATTTTCCCTCAGTTACATTGCTGTGCCCATGATAGAGCTTTCCAAGTTAATGTTTTAGAGAGTGAAAGGTATTTGGTGGTTGGTGGGTGGTGCTGGGGATCTGCCTTAGGGCACATTTCACCTCATTGTTTAACTCTATGAAGGACAAAATTAGTTCAACTGATTTGGTTCCTTGCCCACTTACACCTACCCAGGGAGGCTTTACAAAAAAATCATCCTAAAAATCACAGCCTGACTCCTGTATCATTTACACTAGTGTTGGTTACACTGGTGTAACTCAACTGGTTTCAGCAGAGCTGCTCTTGGTTTATCCTGATGTAAATGAGATGAGAATCAGGCCCAGATTTTTTTCCTTTCATATCAGCAACCAACACCAATTCAAAACGTCATTTCTAAATGCTAATTACAATCTGGTTTTATTTTTAACACATCAAGGCCTCTTGTTAACAGTTTTCTAATGTTCTGTCTGGGGCTGAACTTCTCCTAAGTTCATATGGGGTACTGCTTTTGTTATTCCAGTTTCAAAAGCCTTGATATCCAACACTACCTTGTTATAAAATTCCCAGAGCCATTGCTGGGAAACCTTTGGAACCGAAGAAAAATGTTTCCCATGTTAATTGAAAGGCTCCTGAAGTGGTTTAATATGCTACGTAATTGAGTGAAGAAAGCACTGAATTGCAGCCACCTCTGGAGTGGAATCAGACAACTATTCACCAGCACATCCCAGTGCTGCACAATAAGTTCAGGAGAGGAGACTTTATCACTGTTAATCTTATTCAGGGCCTACTAAGTTTCATACCATCTGTTGTAGGCTCAGATGAAGACTGAAATATTAATTTCATTGATACCAAATTAACTTTCCTTAAGTGAGGCCAGGATAATAGCTAAAATAGAAAATCACTATATTTATTATTATTTATTTATATTGCAGTAGGGTCTGAAGGCCTCAGCTAGGTTGGGGCCCATTGTGTCAGGTGCTGTGCAAACATAGAGTATATGACAGCCTCTGCTCAGAAAAGCTTAAACTGTCTACATTAAAGAAAGTCCCAATACAAATTGTTCAATCTCTTTCCTTGTGAAGGATGCGTTGCACAATTGGGTTATCTGTAGTGAAGATGGAGGACAGCTGAGGCAACTCCAGTGAAGAACACTCAGAAGGGGTAACAATCAGCAGATGGGACTGTGGTATTATTGGCTCTATTACTCGGTTGTAAACTTTTGGGGACAAGGATCATCTTTTTTGTTCCGTGTGTGTACGGCACCTAGCACCATGGGCTCCTGGGCCATGACTGAGGCTGGTAGGCACTATGACTGATAACACACATAAATAGTATGTGGAAGGGAAATGCATGTAACAACGTCATTACTTACGGGGATACTCTTACCGAGGTCAGCCCCCTGAAAACAAAGGCAAAAGAAAAATCAGAATTAGCCGGAGCGAGGGCTGATCTTGTGGAAAGGGCACTAATCTGGGCTCAGTTCCCCAGCTCTGCCACACACTCCCTGCTTCACCATGGTCAAGTCAATCCATCTCTCTGTCCTCCATCAGTAAAATGGGGATCATACACCTTCCTTACTCCCACCCTTTGTCTTTCATGTCTATTAGGACTGTAAACTCACGTATACAGCGCCTAGCACATCTTGGTTGGCTCCACCAGGCCCTGCTGACATAACTACACTAATGTAAGTGTATCCTAGCTCGGATTTTTTGCTTTACTTTCACTTAGATTGAGGATGAAGTACTGACTGACTGACAAAGATCAGCATTTACCATCTTCAGTTACATTTAATGCTGCATTTCCTATTCTGATTGCTGGGTATCCCATGGAGACCATAGAAAGGTGAAATGCGATGGTGTGGAAAATGCTGATTGTGTTTTAATGGCATCCACATGTCAATAATAGTAGGATCTCCAAACAGTTCTGTTTCAATAGGCACCTAAATTGTGAGAGCTTGATACTGCAGCCCACTGAAATCACAAGGGCTACTCATGTGCTTAATGTTAAGGTTGTGCTTAAATGCTTTGCTGGGTCAGGGCCAGAGCGCACAGCACCTTTCAGGATCAAGCCTTGAATGTGTCTCTGAAGCTCATGCAAACAATCTGAACCACTTAGGTGTGCAACATTGGCTGGAAACTTCCTACAGGCAGACTTTCCTGTAAGATTCCCACTGCTTCCTCTCTCCTGTGAAGCGGTAACACTGTGATTACAGCCTCTCGCCCAGCATCCCAGCACTTCTGATCCCCACTGGAACCTGAAAGTGCAGAGATGGTGTAAACAATGGAAAAGTGCTGGAGAGGAAAAACACCCGCCCAGAGTTTCTTTGGCTTCACAAGGGCTTCACATCAGCATGGGTTGGGTTTGCATTTGGGCTGGAGGCTTGTTGTTACACCACCACATTCCAAGCCTCACATCAAGTGTATTGATTTCAGGCCTGGCGCTGAGCACCTGGCCACAGCTCTTATTGACTCCCATTTCTCAGCAGATTTTTCTCGGTCCCTAATTTTGTAGTCTCCAAAACCCCACTTTGATCCCCTTGCATTTGGCTGATGGTTGCTTCCCTTGCTGTCTCAGCACTGTCATCACAGCTTTGTCAGTCTCTCTGAGTGTTAGCTTATCAGTCACCTTTTTCGTCGTTGGGTCCTTTAGCAGGAAAGCTTGGCCATCAGTCAGATTATAGGCATCTCTGAGGTCATTCTCCTCATTGCTCCTTTTACGCCAGGTCTTCCTGAGCCCCAGCACCAGCTGTCTATCTCCTGATTCCAGGTGTGTGTCACTTCCTGCAATTCAATGGTCAGATTTATTCGCACAAATGGCCCAGTAGGGTCCCTATGGGCACTGTTATCAGCAGGCTGTGAACTACTAGCCTTGGAAAGAGAACGCTGGAGACATTCTTCCCTCTTTAAGTGCCTGAGTTCCTTGTCTTACAAGAAACAAGAAATGTCCAAGCTTTGCTGCTGCAACCCCCTATGGAACAAGGTACTGTTCTAAGGTAGGATAGATCTGGATAGCTCCTCCCCACCCTCAGAGGATTTTGGAATTCACTTGGATATAAAGCATGAAATCCTGGCTCTGTTTAAATCAATGACAAAGCTCCCATTGACTTCAGTGTTCAGAAACCACAAGTGTGTGTGTGGGAGGGAGGGAAATACTGGAGCATTTCAGAACCTTAAAACTGGAGATGGGCTGGACCAAAACCGCAGATAAAACATCCCCTAGATCCACATGTTCTGTCTCGGGCCCATCCTGGCTTCAGAATGTTGAGTTCAAGTTTTGTTCTAGAAATAAGTCAGGGTTTGGGAGATTTCTCAGTTGTTTCCAAACTGATTCAAACCCCTGTGGTGTTAATCTAGACAAGCATCCTTCCAAACCAGGGGAGCAGAGCAGAGCTTGCTTAAAAGGGCTCTCCTCTCTGTCTGAATACATCTGAGAAGGCTCATGTCTGTTGTGTGCAGGGGATGACTGGCAGTGGTGTCATAGTCTGAGAGATGGGCCTGAGCCCAAACTTCACAGTGAAACCAAACAGCCTCAGAATTTGGGTTAGTTCAGATCCTTCTATGGATCCAAACTTCCCTGCTGGCTGTGTTCTTCATAACAGGCTGAGCCCAGTCCCTCCAAACCTGTGGGAAAGTTTGCATTGGAATCCAAATTGCACAGGTAGGGCTTAGCTCTGTCTCAGCTAGCATGTGCTCTGTGCCTGTTTGAGATGGTAGGATGCTCATAACTGGGGCACGGGGCTAAGGCTTCCCACATTAGGTCAAATCACATCTTGTTTTGGGTATCTTAAGGTGCCAGTGAAGAACTAACCTAACACACGGGCTAAGGAATGTTGAGTTCCTTGAAAGGACAGTTTAGTGAGTGCACTTCCCTTACCTTCTCTCACCATGTCTACAGGTTAGCTAACCCATATTAAAATCCTAGTGTAGACAAGGCAATTGTTTTTAAAATGTTAGCTGGTCAAGGTAACATCCTGGGTTACCCCATAGGATTGACCCCAACCAGCTAATATGGTAAAACTACACCGGGCCTTGTGTACACTAGGAGAGTGGTTCCCAAAGTGGGGTCCCCAGCCCCTGGGGATCTGCCGGGGGCTATGGGGTGGGGGGTCTGTCCAGTGATGAGCTGCCAAAATCTTAACAACCGGTTCCCTCCTCACCCTACGAGGGGGTCGTGGCCTGCCCCCGGGGACTCCTGCCCCATCCAACCCCCCGCGTTACTTGATGCCACCCCGCCCCATCCACCCCCCTCCCCTGTCCCCTGACTGCCCCTGGAACCAGGCAGAAGGGTCTCGTGGGCCACTGTAGTGGCCAGAGGGACCTGCTGGGGGGCGAGGTGGGGAGTCCCTGCGGAACTTACCTGAGGCGGCTCCCAGGAAGGATCCAGCAGGTCCTTCAGGCTCCTAGGGGCGGGGTAGCGAAGCTGGGGGGGAGCAGGGGGAGCAACCAACTCCATGGGTGCTCCGGGGCTGGAGCACCCATGGGGAAAATTTGGTGGGTGCACAGCACCCACCGGCAGCTCCCCGCCTGGCCCCAGCTCACCTCACCTCTGCTCCGCCTTTGCTTCCTCCCCTGAACGCGCTGCCCCACTCTGCCTCTCCGTCCCCCGCCCTCCCGGCTTCCTGCGAATCAGCTGTTCGCCGGGAAGCCGGGGAGGGCTGAGAAGCAAGCGGCAGCTTTGCGCTCAGGCCCAGGGAGGCGGAGGTGAGCTGGGGCGGGGAGCAGTTCCCCTGTGCACTTCCCCCACCCCACCCCCCGGGTTACCTGCTGCGGCGCGGGCGGCCCTCCTTGCCCCCCCTCCCCGCCTCCCTGGGCCTGAGCGCAAAGCCACCGCTTGCTTCTCAGCCCTCCCAGGCTTCCCGCGCGAACAGCTCATTCGCGGGAAGCCAGGGGGGCAGAGAAGCAGAGCGGGGCAGCGGGTTCAGGGGAGGAGGCGGAGGCGGAGCGGAGGTGAGGTGAGCTGGGGCGGGGCAGGGAGCTGCTGGTGGGTGCTCTGCGCCCACCAAATTTTCCCCGTGGGTGCTCCACCCCCGGAGCACCCCCGGAGTCAGCGCTTAAGGCGCCACTTTTGGCCGGTTGTTAAATTTAGAAGCCCTTTTAGAACCGGTTGTCCCGTGAGGGACATCACGGGACAACCGGTTCTAAAAGGGCTTCTAAATTTAATAACTGGTTCCAGTGAACTGGTGTGAACCGGCTCCAGCTTACCACTGGGTCTGTCCCTTGAGCCAGGGCCAGAACATGTCAGAACAATGTTCTGGCACTTTTGCCCCATGGAGGCTCCATTTTGTTCTCAAAATGGCATCCTATATGCAGTTTGATTTCACATGTACTAGATGTAAGAGGTCAAGCTGGTAAGGGTATTCCCACATTGGCATGGGCATTCGGGTAGTACCAGAACTTGCCTATTCAAGACTACATGCTCTCTGTGAGGGGTTAGAAGGTGTCAAGACTCACAACACTTCTACAAGATAGGAAAGTAATGCCCCCGTTTAGAAAAAAACAGAAGTACAGATAGTGACTAATAGAATAATAGTAACATGAAACTTGTTGGAGTCTAGGCCAATAAGTTAGATGCCAAAGGGGTCCTTGGCAGTAAAAGGTTTGGGAAGCACTGAACTAGGATTTTAATGTGGGATAACACAGGTAAAAATTACACCATTTTGCCTAGTGAAAATAAAGCCACAGATTCAGGAACCTCTAACTTCTATAAATTTCAGATAATCCCATTTGAGCATGAAGGCAGGATTGAGCCCTTTGGGCCTGATTCTCCATTGTCTTGTGCAGTCATTTACACCTGTGCAAAAGCAGTGCAAAACCCCACTCACCTGATTTAGTAGCATTTTACCCCCACTTGGCACAGGTGTAGATGACAACACAAGTTGCAGGGTGGGAGTGAATCAGGGCCATGAGACATCAACACCAATACCGAAACCCACCTCTTTCTGGGATGATTGAAAGGTCGGACTGGTTTCCACTCTGAATCAAGAGACTGTGCGGTCTGCTCCTCCCAGTAAAAAATTTCTTCACCTCCTGGTACGAGTTGAGCAAGATGCTGGCAGCTCCACAGGAACAGTGCTGCAGAAAATACTCCTACACCAGACGAAGAGAAGGTATGCAGGCTGTTACAAGATAACTGGGGCAGGGAGATATTGCGGACAAATTGTAAGGATTCCAAACTAGAGATGTCCAGGATTATTCCATGTTTTCTCTAGCAGCTGATCCCTAAAGATTCTGAGTGCTTTGGAAATAGTGCTTTGTACTAACGGCCTGACAGGTGTAAGCGTAGTTGTTAGCAATTAATATTTTGATCCCTGCATCAGCATCCTGCTGAAAACTTATAGACATTGACTGATAGTCAACATATTTTAACATCTCTTCCAAAAAGAAACTGAATTCACATTTCCATATTCACAGCTGCTCAACCAAGACACTGTGTGTGTAAATAAACACATCCCACTATAAAAGTGACTCACAATTTAAGATAATATTATTTCTGTAGGAAAATGCACAAACAATAGTATCTTGTGTTTTTATAGCCGGGATGCCAGAGTCAGATAAAATGTTGCTAAACAAATATGCTGTAGGTGGTATTCAGTTACTTGCCAAAGCAGTGACATCTTGATTGCTTGTAACTGACTCTGTGAAGAAGTTTCATGTATCAGCGTAAGGCCGTTTTGCACCTAAGTGAACTGTGATTTTAAATTCAATATCGTTTTCTCCATAATTTGTAGATTAATCTTGTCACGTGTGTGGAATGCGGTGGTTGTTTAACAATGCCCAGGAATGCTACACAAGAGCTTAGGACAAGACATGAAGAGTGCTTTATCTATTTGCAACTGCAGGGGAATGTAACTAGGTAGAAATAGATCCTTACTGGTGTTGGCATTTGACCAGGACACCAGGGTAAGCTCCTTTTAAGAACCACAAGCAGTCACGTTAACCCTAAGTTAACCCTCTCGTCTGAAAGCTGTTTACCCAACAGTATAGTGCTCTATAATGCCTCCAGGCTGGGATGCTGCTTTGCAGAGCAGAGGGAAGAGTGCCACCTTCTTAGACTGGGATTTTTCACTGGGGCTTAAAGGAATCCCTTGCAAGTCAGTGGGAGTTGGGTGCCTAATTCCCTTAGCCCCCTTTGGAAATCCCAGCTCAAACAGCACCCCTGAAGCATCTGCTGTGGATATTCCTTGGACACATCTCTCCCAAGCACTGTTTGTGGCTACTCAGCTGAAGAGATCTGCTAGGATCCTAGGAGAAGGTGGTGCAGGTAGCATTCTGCCACCCTTTGATACTGCACTGGGAGATACAGCTCTCTTTCTCCAGGAGTCCATGTGTCCTCTAACTGATGTTTTGCTTTTTCATCTCTTGGTACTTTCCAAAGGATTAAAGGACTCTCTGGGTAGGAAGAGCTTAGAAGCCTTATGATTAAAAGGGGGCTTTCCTGTCAGATCTCTTGTGCACTTAGGATCCAATGTTATGAGCTGCTGAGCACCCTCAACTCCCAGCAGAACCTAATAAATCAGCAGAGTTCTGTTGACTTCAATAGGACATAGATTCCTAAATCACTTGGGTGCTTTTGAAAATGTTACCCTTAGTCTCCCTGGCCCAGATCCTCAAAGAAATGGGAGTTAGGCGTCTAAATACCTTTGAGGAGCTGGTCCTTTTGCAGTTGGGGATAACAGTATTTCCTACATCACAGAAGGGTTGTGAGGATTAATACATTGAGGATGGTGAGATGTTATGATGTTGGGGAGGTCTCTTAAATACCAAGGGCAGGTAATTAGTTAGTGTTTGTAAAGTGCTTTGAAAATGCAAAGAGCATATTACTACTGTGAACTAGATACCCCAGTGGTGGGTGCATTACATTTGCAGATAGGGAGATTCTGCCAAGGGATCTTTAAAAATACAAAATGCATGTAGGTTAAAAATGTAGGGCCAGATCCTCAGCTGGTATAAATCGGGGTAGCTCCTTTAATGTCAATGGAGAGGCTATGCTGAAGATTTGGCCCTGGTAATGCAGATGGTAAGGGTTGCTGCAAACAATGACTCACAATTGTTAAGCTTTCAGGAAATGTGCTAACCATTCCCAGGCCCTGTGTAGGAGGCAGCATTGCTCTGAGGGAGAGAGCTGGGCACAAGGAGATTACTGGATGTGCCGTTTTGCTGAATCACAATGCCACATTGGCTTTGTTTCTGAAAGGGGGCAAGTCACCTATTCCAGTAGCAGCCCAAGCAGGTGGGTGAGAAGCACGGGGTGTGTGTGTGTGGGGGGAGAATGTAGTCAAAAGAACAAAGGAATCCTCCTCCTCCCCTGCTCACCCCCACCCCCCAAAAAAACCAAATTGCTGAGCGCTGAGTCTCACAAACCCCTCCTATTGAGTTGATGGTGATAGGTTAAAAAAAAAACGTGGAAGGATGATTGTATGGCTAAAGCATGAGACTGGAAGTCAGTGGATCTGGGGTCTGTTCCCAGTTCTGATGCTACCTTCCTGTGAGACCCTGGACAGGTCATGTCATCTCTGTACCTCAGTTTCCCTCTATTTAAAGTGGGGAAGATAATGCTAGCCTGCCTCACAGGGGAGTTGTGAAGCTTAATTTATTACCATTTGTAAATCACACTGAGATTCTCAGAGAAAAGCACCCAGTGATACAGCTGGTTGTGAAATAATGTTTCAACCCCCACCCCCTGGCCAAACAAACTGATGAAAAAGAACATGTTTCATTTTTGTTTGGCAGCCAAACACCAAAAAAATCTTCAGTTTTCAGCAACTAAAAACAAAATGTTTAGGTTTAAAACCAAACATTTGGGAGTAGTAGGAGGGGTGTTTTTGGGGAGGGGACGGGGGTTGGATGACAACCCTAATATTTTTGACAAAAACAGAAATGTTTTCCAATTTCCACTAAGTCAAAAAGCCATACTTGCCACCCAAAAATAAAAGTTTCAACAAAATAATAATAATATTATATAATATTAATAATATTATTATCCTGAAGTAAATAAGGAAAAACCCCGGTAACTGCAGTTGGAATGCGGGGGCTATAAATCCTGCTTTGCGGTTTTGTACCCTCATGCTAGGGCTGAGGTTGGCAGCATTTTCCCATAACCCAGAGAGCACCTAATTACCTGTTCTTACCTCCTTTATCTGGCTCATCTTCCGCTCCTTCTGCAAACCACACACTTGCTTTTGGAGTCGTAGATTGTGTTCCTGCAGCTGCCCAATCTTCTCTATCAGCTGACAGATGTGTTCCAGATACCCAAGGCCAGAGCTGAGAGCCTTGGTGTTCCCTTGGTTCACCTGCAATGACAAAGCCATTCAGAGCACAGACCAACAGTGGCAAAATCATTCTGAGCAGCTATTGCCCTACCTCCCCTGTTACAGTTTCACAGGCCACCAAAAATACACCGGGCGAGCAGTGTGGTTAAAATGAGAACTAGCCCAGGCCTTTATCCCAACCCCAAACCTTATCTTTGAGGTTAGAAAAAGTCTGTTTCGTTCACTTTTTTCAGCCCACGCTGCACCCCCATCTGTCTCCAGTCAGAACCAGCAGTGCTAAAGTTTTCAGTGCAACCTAAGGAGTCCCAGTAAAATGAAATTTCACCTTATGATAGCCCCAAGATGCCCCAATGTCTTATGGCATTGCTGCATGAACTGGAAGAGCAGGGAGAGAGGCTATTTCCAGCCCAACCCTTCAGGCTCAAGATTCAGATGGAGCAGATTCCAGTGGGCAGCCAAACTACTAGGTGCTCATCTCCATATATTTCATTTACACCCACAGCTATCCTTCCAGAGTGGTGTAAAAGTCCCATAGCATAAGTGAGAATCTGGGCCTAGAACGTATGCAGTCACACTCCTGGGTCCAAATTCATCCCTGATGTAGCTCCACTGAAATCAATGGAGCTGCACCCTGGAGGAATTTAGCCCATTGACATCAATGTGAGTTGCATCTGTCTGCATCAGGGCTGATTTTGGGCCTCTCTAAATGTCTGATCATAGAATCATAGAATATTAGGGTTGGAAGAGACCTCAGGAGGTCATCTAGTCCAACCCCCTGCTCAAAGCAGGACCAATCCCAACTAAATCATCCCAGCCAGGGCTTTGTCAAGCCAGGCCTTAAAAACCTCTAAGGATCAAGATTCCACCACCTTCCTAGGTAACCCATTCCAGTGCTTCACCACCCTCCTAGTGCAATAGTGTTTCCTAATATCCAACCTAGATCTCCCACACAGCAACTTGAGACCATTGCTCCTTGTTCTGTCACCTGCCACCACTGAGAACAGCTGAGCTCCATCCTCTTTGAAACCCCCTTCAGGTAATTGAAGGCTGCTATCAAATCCCCCCTCACTCTTCTCTTCTGCAGACTAAACAAGCCCAGTTCCCTCAGCCTCTGCTCGTAAGGCATGTGCCCAAGCCCCCTGATCATTTTTGTTGCCCTCTGCTGGACTCTCTCCAGTTTGTCCACATTCTTTCTGTAGAGGGGGGCCCAAAACTGGACGCAGTACTCCAGATGTGGCCTTACCAGTGCCGAATAGAGGGTAATAATCATTTCCCTCAATCTGCTGGCAATGCTCTTACTAATGCAGCCCAATATGCCATTAGCCTTCTTGGCAACAAGGGCACACTGCTGACTCATATCCAGCTTCTCACCCACTGTAATCCCCAGGTCCTTTTCTGCAGAATTACTGCTTAGCCAGTGCAAGCTACAGTGCTTTGCCACTCTGGGACTAACCTAGTCTGGGGCACAAGATCTCTGCTGCCTTTGCACCTTGCAGAGTCATTTGCAGCTATGCAGAGTGAGTGGAAGACACTACCCCAGTGTAAGTGAGTAGGGAAGTCTGATTGGGTGGCATGGCATAGGTGTATGTAC
The DNA here is from genome assembly GCF_965140295.1 of Lepidochelys olivacea. Lineage (NCBI taxonomy): Eukaryota > Metazoa > Chordata > Testudines > Cheloniidae > Lepidochelys > Lepidochelys olivacea. Next base: position 52,735,956 of record NC_140417.1, read on the forward strand.
ACAATGACACAAGGACACAATGTCGAAGGCGACAGAGAACCAGGCTCTAGGTGTGCAACCTATGCCAACATCTACATCACTGCTGATTTAGCCTCATGTCACCAGTTAGGCAGTGAACTTCATTCTGGGCCTAACCCAAGCCACTGAAGTCAACGGGAGTCTTTCCATTGGCTCCAGCAGGCTTTGGATCAGGTCCCCTGAGTTCCTTACCCAGGTGGCGATGGGTGTTTGTCTTGAGGAAAGTATGCAGGATTAGGCCCCCTATATGGTTATGGCAAGAATTAGATGAGTCTATTCCACTGTCACAGGGTGACTGGCCCGTTTAATGGGGGTTGGAGGCAGTGCATCTGTGACTAATTACCTGCCACGCAACTGGGCTTAAGGGAAGGCACCTTGGCTTCATGAAGGGAAAGACAGCAGCTGTGGGAGCTGCTGAAGAGGGCTCCTGAAGGAAGCTGCTGGAGGAGTGGCTGAGAGTCCAGAAACACTGGCCCAAAGAGTCCTGTGCAACACCCTGACTGCAAAGAGGAGAGACTACAGTCTGGGAATGGATGCATCTAGGGTACGTTGAGGGATAGAGCCCTGAGATGACTCAAAAGTGTGCCTGGAGGAGAGGCTTGGAGCCAGCCAGACCTCAGGGAGAGGAAGGGGCTGTGCCCAGTGGAAAACTGTGAAAGGAATAGATGGAAGAGACTTTGCTTTGGGTTTACTTTACTTTATATGTTAACAAACCAGTCCCCAAGAAAGAGGTTTGTTATTGTATATAAATCTCTGTGGATTATTTCTGGGACTTTGAAAGAGAAACTGAGGCAATGGGCTGCAGAGCCACATTTGGCCAATAGGGGGTCACTGCAGAGGAGGCACACCCTTTGACATACACATAGACTTACATGTTCCATTTCTTAGCATGAGAGTAAATGTTCAGTCTTCGGAAGAAATACTGTATTGTTGTTAGGTTTTGTTTTGCTGTTGTCCTTTGGGAGACACCATGACCAATAGCAAAGGTTTGCCCTCTGCTTTATTCTCTATATTTGGTGGCAATTCTTGGGACAGAGCAACTTGAAGCAAGTGTTGGTGGGTGAGCTGTAACTTCTGGAAGAGGGGATTGCCTGCATGCTGTTTGTGACTGCCTCTATTCCACACTATGTAGCAAAATAGCTTCCGACTATAACCTGATTCTGCATTACTGATTTCTCTTCCACTGGGAAGCTGACTTGGAAGGCCCCACAATTCCACTGTCACTCAGCAGAGGGGCCACTCTGGTGCCAGCGTGAGAAGCTGGTGTCAGAAGAAAGGCAACAATTTTGTCCAGTTGCATTTTCTGCATCTGGCTGCCTTGTCTGGCAAACACATTAGTCTTCTTTATTGTAATAATCTGTTGAACATCCCACTAACAAATACACACAGAAGCTCATTTACACATTGGCTCTGCCTGTCGATGGGCACGTGATATGAGTAAGTAAAATAAACCCAGATTTTTACAAAAGCCTCTGCTCTAAAGTTTATCTTACGTCAGAAAGTTAGTTGCCTCTACAAAAGTGGGAAGTTCACTCTGTGTCCTTTCTCACAGCAGTACACATTTTTTGGGGAAATACAAACCTCGGGTCTCTTCCTGTCTTTCCATTATGTCAAAAAGTTCTTGGTGGGTTCAAAAACTAATCAGCATCAGGATTATTTTTAAATAAACAATGATACAATGTTATTTATAAAATCTGTTCTTATGTTCAAATGGTTTTAGGTCTGAGTCTGTGACGTAAATCCTGTGAAATCGTATTAAATAATGTGACACTGCATAAATCAGGAATATTAGCTCACTTTCCTTATGATTGGTTGCACTCTTTTGTGGGCAGAACTATTAAAAAAGGAGTCAGGATGGATTTTGATCTAATATAAAAAATGTATGTTTAAAACATCAGTGTAGCAGAAGGGAGACAGGGATCCAGGAGCATTCAGAGAACAGAGAATCAATGTGTTCCTTTTAGAAAAAAAGAAAAAACCCTGTGTTCTATGAACTCTAGCCACAATTTTCAAAAATGACTAGTGATTTTTGGGTGCCCAACTTGAGACACCCAATTTTCAGAAAGTTCTGAGCACTCACCCTTTGAAATCAGTCCCCTTTAAGCTGCCTCAAGATGGGCTCCTCAAAATTGCTGGGCACTAGACCTGTTTGACACTTGAAATTTGTAGTTTGCACAAAATTTTAACATTCTGAAAACAGGTTTTGGTCTGAATCAGGACAAAACCAAATATAACTGAAATTTCCTGCAAATTGGAATTTCTGAAAAACTTCTTTGACTTTCCCCCCATTTTTATATTTATTTCCTACCATATCAGTAGTAGTGCATAATATGTCAGTTGAAATATTCTATTGTTGTTTTTTTTTGTTTGTAAAATCATTAAGGGAAAAAAAGAGGAAAGAAAACCCTGATGCTCACATACTGTGTACTTGGGGCAGGAAGGGATCAGGAGTCATCTGGCTTAGATTCTCAGCTGGGGTAAATTGCCCTACCTCCATTGACCTACGGGGGTGTGGCTGGAGCACACTGCACTACAGCTATTCTCTCCTTTCCTGGGCTTACGGGAAGCTGTGCATTTGTGCGCCTTATGCTATGGGGCAGCCAGGGGCCTACCTGGCCCTCAATGCAAGTCAGACCAACTGTCCCAGGGTGATTGCGCCCCTTTAAGGGAGAGGATCTCAGTCCTTCTGTGAATGAGCAGTTGTGCCCTGGCTAGGCCCAATTAGCAGGCAGGGTAGCACCTCGGCTCAAGAGTAGGTCTGCCAACTTTGGTTGGACGAATTCCTGGAGATTTCATCACATGACATAATCTTTAAGTAAAGATTAATCTTTAATTCCTGATGACTCCAGGACAATCCTGGAGTGTTGGCAACCCTACTCAAGAGATAGATAAAGGATCTTGGGAGCCAAGAAGGAGAAGAGTAGGCCAGGTGAAGGGAGGCCCGGATGATTGTCAGTGCCAGAGGAATGCCCAGGGAAATGGGGAGATATCCCAGGAGGGTTGTGATAATAACAATAAGCACAGGGTGGGTGGACGCTATTTATGTGGATCCTTCCTTTGGCCCATTTGAACTCTAGCAGGGGCTTCTGGGGCTGAGCCCTCCAGGCTGAAGGATGATTGAGACTCATGAAGAACCTGGAGTCACAGAAAGGGGAGGAGCCAGAATCTTTTGAGTTATGGCATTGAACTTTATTTTGTGATCTGAGATCTGCATATTAGTAGGTTTTCTTAGTCTAACGGAGCACTGGTAATGGGGAAGCCAAGGGGTGGGGGGCGCTCTGAGATGGTGACCTTATGGCAGCACCCTTAGGGTGCTAAAACTAACGCTCTTCTGCCTAGGAGCCCTCATTGGCCCTCGGAAGGAAAGAATACCTGCAGTGCAGTGTGCTCTAGCCATGCCCAAGAGGTCCATGGAGTTAGGGTGATAACCCAGCTGACGATCTAAATCAGATTAAAGATCTAACTGGGCTGGCATGCTGGCCACTCAGATTCCCAAACAATTCTTCAGAGTGCAGGTAATCTGAGTTATCCTCTTGGGTAATCTTCAATTTAAGTGATTAGCATCATCCTATAGCTATCCTAGCAAATGCAAATGAAGAAAAGATGATTTATCTAATACCTAATACACAGGGCCTGCTGCTCCCGCCAGCAAAAATTAAACATTCTGCTTTTATGGGTATTTAAGGTCTGAGCCAAAGCCCTTTGAAATTATTAGAAGGCTTTCTTTAAGGGGCTTTGAACAGGCCTTTACTTTTCAGTGCCTCTCTTTGCTAATAGCTCCCAGAGCTCCAAAACATTTGTTCATCATACTAGAGGAGAAAATGAGGACTGAAGGATTTTAAGCATCAGGCAAGTCCTAAAATGTACTGCAACTGCCCTGCAGTTACAATGCAAGTTCATTGCCTCTGTCCTTCAGCAGTGGGGGATATACCTGGAAATGGGTACCTTCACTGCACTGCTGGTGCAATACATCTGATTTGGATTAGGGTTATGTCTCAGTTAATTTTTGATGTGCCTGAAACTGACAGAGCTGATGTCAAGCACAGAAAGTTTTTGATTCGGTAATAGAGCAAATTGCCTCCCTAATGATTGCTCAGCAAGAGACGCCATGTGGCCTTTCCAGGAATTTCTTTCAATAGACTGGAAATATTTAAGCAGCACTCCCTAAATATCATCATCTGGCTCATGCAGCATGCTGCTCGGAACCTGCTGTACAACGTCCTGGGGTCAATCTTTCTAAAGGCTAGAGAGAGAGCTAGGCTAGCTTGCTGTTGTGCCACTGTACAATTACAAAACAGATTCCATTGCAAGTCCCATTCCTTCCAATTCCATATGACTGTAGCTTCCTTGAAATGTTCATCATCAGAGCTGAAATTTTCCATTATTCCTACCTGAAGGTGATTATTTTTAATAATGTTTGAGCAAAAGCCATTTTTGACATCATGATAAATATATAGCAGTAAAAAAATATATCCACTGCTGTTCTGGGATGGAGGAGACAGGGATGGACAGACGAGGAGCAAAATAAAAAACAGCTGAGTTTTGGGAATTTAGGGGGGACGAGATCCTGCTGTCAGATCCATTGGCTTAAATACTGAGTGGGCCAGATCCCATGCTGGTGTAAATTAACATGGCTCCATTGACTTCAGCAGAGCTATGCTGATTTACACCAGCTGAAGATCCAACCCAGCAACTCTATGGTGAATTCAAGGCATTACTCCAGATTGATGTAACTGAGAACAGAAGCTGGCCTAGACCTCCTCACCGACCAAGCCCTAAACATTTGGGTGCCTGATCCTCAGCTAGTGTGAATCAGCATAGCCCTTTGGACCTGGCCCTTGTTTTTAAAATTATAAATATCTGAAAATGCAGGCCTGAGCATCCACAGGGGAAACGTTTAAAATTGTAGCTACAGTCTCTGGGCAAGATCTTCAGCGGGTTGGGTGCAACTCACCCTAGCTCTTTGGACATTGGTGGAGCTACACTAGCTGCAAATCTGTCCCTCAGTCTCTAGCTATTTGCCTACCACCTGTGGCTGGTATATAGGTGCTGCAAGAGGTTTAAGTGCAGTTGGTGCTGCCAGGGGACAAGGACCTCCCTTGCCTAATCTAGATGTAATCAGGACTCGTGATTGTGAGCATCTCATCAATGCTCTGTCCTGCTCTGGGCTCTACCATGGGCTGTTAGTTTGGTGCATACCCTGGGATTTTCTTCCATTATGGCTCTTTGGAGAGTGCTGTGGGGAAGAGCTGGATCTTATGGCATGATCTGAAGTTGGCATGGGGAGGCTTTTCCTGGTCTCCAGTGGGAGGATGTTCTGGAGTCCTGAGCCACACAAATAAAGTTCACACAAGGCTTAGGCTTATTAAAAGCTTCCCAGAAAAGGTGCTGAGTGCCCTGAGAGGCTTGGACCCCTTCACCCACTCACCTCCGAACTCCCACTGAACTCAGGATCAGACCATAATCTTGTAAACTTTGCACGGTGTGTTGCGTGTTAGGATGAATGTGAGTGAAGGATGCACTCATGGATGCACACATGGATGCAAGCAAAGTCAAGTGCTAGGCACCATCCACTAGAGTGAGCTGTAGTGCTTCTGCTCTCTTACTTCCCAGAGAACAGAGTCAAATATGTGGGTGTGTCTGAAGATAGTAAAAGCAATGAGTTTGTAGCCCTCTGGGAAAGCAGTTTGGGTACAGCAGATAGGGCGTTGAACTGCACGGGGAGTCAGGACACTTGGATTCTAATCCTGGCTCTGCCACCCATTGCCGTTCTTGTCTTTTGGGACTGTAAGCTCTTTGGGTATGGAATGTCCATCCTTGGGATCTGTACAGCACACAGTACAGTAGGGCCCCAATCAAGTTCAGGGTCATGAGGTACTAACGTAATAATAGGTGTCGTCTTGCTCCTACTCTCAGGCAGGATTAGCTTGGAGGCTGTGCTCTTACTACAGGCTTTGGTTCTCCTCTGCACCTTGCTCGGCTCACCCCTTTCTATTGCGTGTGGCTCTTTTACCCACAGCGCTCCAGGATCCCAAAGAATGTGCAAGGCAACATTTCAACAGCTCTGGAATGTTATTGCAAACAGCACATCCTGGGCTTGGAATACTCAATTAGTGATGTCATAGGCTGAGTGGAAAACACTTGTCAGTGGAAGCTGACGGCTTTGTTAAGACTCCTGAATAACAGGAAACAGAGGACTCATTCTGTACTTTTCTAATCTTCCCCACCCTGTATTTTACTTTGCTTTCCAGGAACAGCCATGCTCACTGATAGCCTGCAGCTTCCCCTGAGTGGCACACCCACACTATGGAAGTGGTACTTGACTGTGATGCCCTCCTGTGGCTTTCTCCTTCTGTCCTGTACCATACCAGTGTCTAAAGAGAAATATTCCAAGGGACTGGGTTGAGTCAGGGGATTGGTAACAATGTAATCAGCTTGAGTTGATGAGATGAATCCAGCCAAAGTCAAAATTTATCACCATCTGATATGGCTGTTTGATGGCTTGCAGCTCACTTCTCAGTGGACAAGTGTCCACATCACAAACGCTGCCACCACAGCTACCCCCTATCTTGGCAGTTGCAGTAGAAAGGCCATGAATGAACAGGCCATGGAGACAGGTGGCCCCTCCAAGGAAGATTTGCAGAAGAGAGGACTCTTGGGCTGCTGCTACCCAGACTATGTTTGTCCTGTAGCTACATGGAGATGCAGGACTGTCATCCTGGCACTTTTCACCAGCATGAAATGGAAAAACCAAACCAACCCCCCCATTCTATTTAGAATTGGCTGGACAATAGGGGGCTCACTTTGCCAAGCTAGCCAAGCAGATCAGGATAGAAAGATACCACTAGGGGGCATTCCAGTGTAACAAGGAGATTGCATTTAAAGGACATTTGGGCCCTTAAGGTGAGTCTGGATCTAGAGTGGAGTTTGGATCCTGAGCTCCATGTTGTATCCAGGGCGCCTTGATCAACAAAACAGAGGTCGGGAGCCACAGGCTCAGTTGTTGTAAATATAATCACTTCAATGGGAGTACATTACTTACAGCAGCTGAACATCTGGGCCACGGCTTTTAAAAGGTTTTCAATCCATCCTCCATTTGTTGTACAAAACCTTCCTTATGGCCTAACATAGAGTCTTTATCTTGCATCATGCTAGTTCTAGTAGCTGCTGTTCTTGACATGCTGCGTTATTTATCTACTCCATTAATATGCACTGTACCCTCTTCTAGCATAAATCACTGCTGCATTAGTACAGCTACAAAAAAATTAGCTTCTTGGCATTGACTTAGAGCTTCACAATTCAGCCAGTGAGGATATTAAAAAGGAAGAACAAACCACAGAGGCAGCTTCATTTCCTCTTAAGCCTCTTTAGAATTTACTCTTGGGTTTATGTCAATGCTCCCTTTAGTGGGAAACTGAGGCTCCATTTCACAAAGTATTTAAAGTACTTTTCAGGCAATAAATGTGGTTGTCTGATGGGGTCACCACCCCAGTTTCTGCAGAACTCTCCTGCTCTTGGAGCCGCCCCTCAACTCCTTGCCCCCAAGCTGGCCTGTGCCAGCCCCTTTTGAAAGGTCCACCCAACCAAATTTCTATCAAATCTCTGTTACTTTAGAAAATATTGCTTAATGTGTTTTTATATTGGTGGCTTGTCAGAGAAGGCAGTTAGCTACAGGGAGCAAGGGGCTGTTCAGTCCTACAACATGGCATGTTTGCTGTGTACGTCAAAGAGGAGAACCTGTCTTGTACTGAGGACTGTTGGAATTGCAAGTTGTCACTTTAAAAGTGGGCAGGGGTGGGGGGCTGTTTCCTGATCTACCTGCCGGCTAGGGAGCTGAAGCAAGCAGGCAGTCAGCCTAGAATAAGATGGGGAGAGCTGTGCCTCTCTGCCTCAGGAAGCATCCAGCTTTGTTTCTCTGCTTTCGATTACTGTGTGTTGTTCTTCTGGATTCTAAAAAATAAAGTAGTGTTACAGTGCAACCTCCCATTAGCAGTATTTGATATTTTTATTTGACTTCCCTGCAAGTATGCCATGAACATAGCTGGATCCTGTGGGTCAGTCTGTTATGAACTTCCTCAATGTTCAGGACTGTCTGGCTCAGTATGGAGACAGGAGATAGCTAGGAGGTTTGAGTACAGATCTTAGCGATCAACAGACAATATCTTTATGAGGGTTCCAAATAAAGTATATTTATGATGTATGTGTACAGCGTGGTGGGGAAAGTGTGGGTGTAAGCTAAGGCCATGATCCATCACTACCTTTCATTTTAAATGTAGTCTGTTTATTGGAGGCCCCATTGTGCTAGGTTCTGCACACACACATCATGAGAAGACTGCCCCAAAGACTCACAATCTAAGTTTAAAGACTAAGATTCCCACAAATTGATTAGTGATTTAGGGTGCCCAACATGGGACACCTCCTGGGGCTGAATTTTGATAGAGTGGGTGCACAGCACTTTCTGTCTCAATTTGAACCCCCCAAAAATGGAGGCACCCAGAACCACTAGTCACATTTGAAAATCTTGGTGTGGGTGCTTAAACCCAGATCTCAAAGGGATTTAGAGACCCAACCCTCACTAGAATCAATGAGAATTAGGCAAATGGCAGGCCTTCGCACTGCTCTGGTGCTTGTCTAAAGCTATGTCTACAATATAAAATTGTCTACCTAACTTACAGCCACCGCAGTTATTAAATCACTTGTGTGTGTACACTTTGGCTTCTTGTGTTGGCGGTGCACGTCCTCACCAGGAACGCTTTTATCGATTGTATTGTCAATGTGGGACATTGCGGGACGGCTCCTGAAGGCTAGTAACAAGTCGACGTACAAAACGTAGTGTGTACACTGACACTGCATTGACCTAACTACATCAACTGTGACTCTATGCCGCTCAGGGAGGAGGTATTATTAAATCAGCGAGAGAGGCACGTAAGTCAGCAAGAGCCAAATTCAAGCGAAGACACTTCCACGGCTAAGCTGGCACAAGGCAGCATACATCAACCTAACCGCATAGTGTAGACCAGGCATAATAGATGAGCTATTGTCGGGGGAGAAGGGCATCAGTAGAAGAGTTTCACCATTGTGCATCTTTCAGCATGTTCAGTGTGTTTGCAGGATTGTTTGACAAGGCCGTATAGCTCCTTCCTTTTGATCACAGTACACTTTGGTCTCTCTCTCAAGAATTAATTACTTGATTATATTTTCTCATTGCTGGATCTTGAAAGCAGATGCATAAGGTAGCAAGTCAGTAGTCTGTCAGCACATGAAGCAAAGCACTAGAGCAAACTCATGCCAACAAAGAGCAGCAGCAGAAAAAGTCTTCTTATACTCAGTGACTGAAACACTTTTCTAGCTGCATTTCAGACTCAGCGGGTGCACATTCTACGCTGGGATGGAGAAGCAAATAAGTCCGTGAAACTGGCCAAGCTTTCGAGGAGAAGAATGCTCTATGCATATGCAGCACCTTCCACCTACTGATCTCAAAGCACTTAGGTTTCTGCTGCTCTTGTGTGATATTTGCTACTTAAAATGGGATCTTTGTCTTAAAGCATGAATGCAAGCAGCCCTGCAGTATTCCTCTCATGCATTTAGCCCGCGTTCACTCACTATACACTGTTTCCAGTAATAGGGATGACCTGGCCCTGAAGGTGCACTGTATTATCAAATTTCTAGGCCTGTGACCTCCACCTCATAGTAACCCAGGTGGTGCTATACCATGAGATGGGCTAGCATGCTCACCACTCCCCCACCCTTCAAAATGTGTGTGGTTTTAATAGTAGCAGCAACTCTACCCTTCAGCACAAGACTCTCTGAGCCAGAGCCTCAGCTGGTGTAAATTGGCCTAGCGCTATTCACTCTGTGTTGATCTTCACCAGCTGAGGCTCTGGCCCTTATGCTCATAAGTTCCTCAAAAATGTCATTTCATGTAAATTACAGGCCCTTAAAATCAACTGCAGTTCTCTGCAGACCATAATACTTTAGAGTGGGGGTTTACAAAGCACTCAGAGTTGGCCTAACTCTGCTCCCATTGAAGTCAATGGGATTTTTACTTATGCAGCTTAGACTAATTTGAAAATCCCACCTGTAGCATTCCAACTTGCATGTGTGGTTTCTTACCTCACTTAATCGACAGCACTCATCCATGTACTCATCCAGGCTGTCGCTTGTGGGATATTTTTTGAGCTGATGTCCATGGAGCTGAAGATCTTGCATGCTCCCAAAGGTCTCTTTGTAATGGTTGGTAGTTGGCCTTTGCTTTTCTATGGGGGCAGCAGCTGGAGGAGTGACTTTAATGGAAAGGTCTCTCTCTTTCCTGGGTTTCTCTTCCAAATATTGTCCTTCACTTTGGCCAAAAAGTTTATTAGGACTTTCTCCCTCCTGACAGTCCCTGAAAACTTCCAGGGAAGCTGTAGGGATCTGCACCACGTCTGCTGCCTGGCTGTAATATTCAACTTGCTTTTCACTCTCTGAAGTACACTGGCTGGCTTCTCTGATGTCTTTACACTTTCTCATTGTGACATGGTCAGTTCCTGGAGAAGAAGAGGTGCTAAGCACTCCGGAGTCACAAGATGAGTCTCTGGTGTGAAGCACAAAGCTCTTCTCAGAGCCCGTTGGTGTAGACGGAGAATTAGCTCCACTTGGCAATTCAACCCCAGAATCCTCTGATTCAAATTTGGAGAATCTGTGAAGCTGGCACTTAGACTCTAAGGTGCTGAGGTCAGACAGGGTGGCCACATATTCTGGTTTTGCAGAGGTGTCACTTGTGCCCAGATTTCCCTGGCATTCTAATAGGATGTCGACTTTGGGAAGCCTGGATTCCGCTGCAAAGTCCATGGCTGCAGGTGGCTCTCGTGTCAGCCCCTGGGTTTGACTCCCTTCGTTGCTCAGTATCTTCATGTTGGTCAGCACTACCTTGCCCTTGGATGGTGGGTTCATCTTGCCTGCTAAAACACAAGCAAGCTGACAGTCACAAAGAATTGCAAAATTCAGTCTGCTCCATAAAGCTTCCACTGTGGGGAAGAAATGGCAAATCATCTCCTTACACTCTTTCAAAACAAATCAATCGTGGGCAACACTTATTCTGGAAGTTACAGCTTCAGAATGTGGCACAGCTGTTTGTTACATTCATGGCTTGTGCAGGCGTTAGACAAACTTCAGATGCCTGAGAGTAAGTTTCAATAGATTGTGTGTGTGAGGGAGGGAGGGAGGGAGGGAGGGAAGGTGCCTTTTCCCAGCAAATTCTATTATATACAGAGAGAAAATGTCTCCTGCCACAAATACAGGTTATTAGTATGCAACGAAAGGCTCTCCACAGCAACGCAGTATTAGGGGCAGCACAGGTCTGTGTACCTAGATCCTATAAGCAAGTTTCTTATAGACCTAGTACATCAGCAGTCTTGTGTTTTATGGACACAGTATCCTTCAGGGAGAGTCATAATTGCACATAATGTTCCCGAATGCTGAATTTTTCATGTGGGTATAGGACTTAGCTGACAGTTGTGAAAAAAAGACAAAAAGAAAAGGAGTACTTGTGGCACCTTAGAGACTAACCAATTTATTTGAGCATGAGCTTTCGTGAGCTACAGCTCACTTCATCGGATGCATACCGTGGAAACTGCAGCAGACTTTATATACACACAGAGATCATAAAACAATACCTCCTCCCACCCCACTGTCCTGCTGGTAATAGCTTATCTAAAGTGATCATCAAGGTGGGCCATTTCCAGCACAAATCCAGGTTTTCTCACCCTCCACCCCCCCCACACACAAACTCACTCTCCTGCTGGTAATAGCCCATCCAAAGTGACACTCTCTACACAATGTGCATGATAATCAAGGTGGGCCATTTCCTGCACAAATCCAGGTTCTCTCACCCCCTCACACCCCTCCAAAAAACACACACACAAACTCACTATCCTGCTGGTAATAGCTCATCCAAAGTGACCACTCTCCCTACAATGTGCATGATGACCAAGGTGGGCCATTTCCAGCACAAATCCAGGTTTTCTCACCCCCCCACCCCCATACACACACAAACTCACTCTCCTGCTGGTAATAGCTCATCCAAAAAGTGACCACTCTCCCTACAATGTGCATGGTAATCAAGGTGGGCCATTTCCAGCACAAATCCAGGCTTTCTCACCCCACCCCACCCTTTTTTTCCCGGGGACACACACACACACACACACACACACAAACTCACTCTCCTGCTGGCAATAGCTCATCCAAACTGACCACTCTCCAAATTTAAATCCAAGTTTAACCAGAACGTCTGGGGGGTGGGGGGGTAGGAAAAAACAAGGGGAAATAGGCTACCTTGCATAATGACTTAGCCACTCCCAGTCTCTATTTAAGCCTAAATTAATAGTATCCAATTTGCAAATGAATTCCAATTCAGCAGTTTCTCACTGGAGTCTGGATTTGAAGTTTTTTTGTTTTAAGATAGTGACCTTCATGTCTGTGATTGCGTGACCAGAGAGATTGAAGTGTTCTCCGACTGGTTTATGAATGTTATAATTCTTGACATCTGATTTGTGTCCATTTATTCTTTTACGTAGAGACAACAACATACTAATCCACTGAACAACATACTAATCCACAGAGGCCTCCCTACCAACACTACAGAAAGAAGGATTCTAGGTGGACTCCTCCTGAAGGTCGAAACAGCAGACTGGACTTCTACATAGAGTGCTTCCGCCGACGTGCACGGGCTGAAATTATGGAAAAGCAGCATCACTTGCCCCATAACCTCAGCCATGCAGAACGCAATGCCATCCACAGCCTCAGAAACAACTCTGACATCATAATCAAAAAGGCTGACAAAGGAGGTGCTGTTGTCATCATGAATAGGTCGGAATATGAACAAGAGGCTGCTCGGCAGCTCTCCAACACAAGTTTCTACAAGCCATTACCCTATGATCCCACTGAGAGTTACCAAAAGCAACTACAGCATTTGCTCAAGAAACTTCCTGAAAAAGCACAAGATCAAATCCGCACAGACACACCCCTGGAACCCCGACCTGGGATATTCTATCTACTACACAAGATCCATAAACCTGGAAATCCTGGGCGCCCCATCATCTCAGGCATTGGCACCCTGACAGCAGGATTGTCTGGCTATGTAGACTCCCTCCTCAGGCCCTACGCTACCAGCACTCCCAGCCACCTTCGAGACACCACTGACTTCCTGAGGAAACTTCAATCCATCGGTGATCTTCCTGATAACACCATCCTGGCCACTATGGATGTAGAAGCCCTCTACACCAACATTCCACACAAAGATGGACTACAAGCCGTCAAGAACACTATCCCCGATAATGTCACGGCTAACCTGGTAGCTGAACTTTGTGACTTTGTCCTTACCCATAACTATTTTACATTTGGGGACAATGTATACCTTCAGATCAGCGGCACTGCTATGGGTACCCGCATGGCCCCACAGTATGCCAACATTTTTATGGCTGATTTAGAACAACGCTTCCTCAGCTCTCGTCTCCTAAAGCCCCTACTCTACTTGCGCTATACTGATGACATCTTCATCATCTGGACCCATGGAAAAGAAGCCCTTGAGGAATTCCACATGATTTCAACAACTTCCATCCCACCATCAACCTCAGCCTGGTCCAGTCCACACAAGAGATCCACTTCCTGGATACTACAGTGCTAATAAACAATGGTCACATAAACACCACCCTATACCGGAAACCTACTGACCGCTATTCCTACCTACATGCCTCCAGCTTTCACCCTGACCACACCACACGATCCATCGTCTACAGCCAAGCTCTGCGATACAACCACATTTGCTCCAACCCCTCAGACAGAGACAAACACCTACAAGATCTCTATCAAGCTTTCTTACAACTACAATACCCACCTGCAGAAGTGAAGAAACAGATTGATAGAGCCAGAAGAGTTCCCAGAAGTTACCTACTACAGGACAGGCCTAACAAAGAAAATAACAGAACGCCACTAGCCGTCACCTTCAGCCCCCAACTAAAACCCCTCCAACGCATTATTAAGGATCTACAACCTATCCTAAAGGATGACCCAACACTCTCACAAATCTTGGGAGACAGGCCAGTCCTTGCCTACAGACAGCCCCGCAACCTGAAGCAAATACTCACCAACAACCACATACCACACAACAGAACCATTAACCCAGGAACTTATCCTTGCAACAAAGCCCGTTGCCAACTGTGCCCACATATCTATTCAGGGGACACCATCACAGGGCCTAATAACATCAGCCACACTATCAGAGGCTCGTTCACCTGCACATCCACCAATGTGATATATGCCATCATGTGCCAGCAATGCCCCTCTGCCATTTACATTGGTCAAACTGGACAGTCTCTACGTAAAAGAATAAATGGACACAAATCAGATGTCAAGAATTATAACATTCATAAACCAGTCGGAGAACACTTCAATCTCTCTGGTCACGCAATCACAGACATGAAGGTCGCTATCTTAAAACAAAAAACTTCAAATCCAGACTCCAGCGAGAAACTGCTGAATTGGAATTCATTTGCAAATTGGATACTATTAATTTAGGCTTAAATAGAGACTGGGAGTGGCTAAGTCATTATGCAAGGTAGCCTATTTCCCCTTGTTTTTTCCTACCCCCCCCCCCCCACGCCCCAGACATTCTGGTTAAACTTGGATTTAAACTTGGAGAGTGGTCAGTTTGGATGAGCTATTGCCAGCAGGAGAGTGAGTTTGTGTGTGTGTGTGTGTCCCCGGGGAAAAAAAGGGGGGGGGGATGGGGTGAGAAAGCCTGGATTTGTGCTGGAAATGGCCCACCTTGATTACCATGCACATTGTAGGGAGAGTGGTCACTTTTTGGATGAGCTATTACCAGCAGGAGAGTGAGTTTGTGTGTGTGTGTGTGTCCCCGGGGAAAAAAAGGGGGGGGGGTGGGGTGAGAAAGCCTGGATTTGTGCTGGAAATGGCCCACCTTGATTACCATGCACATTGTAGGGAGAGTGGTCACTTTTTGGATGAGCTATTACCAGCAGGAGAGTGAGTTTGTGTGTGTATGGGGGTGGGGGGGTGAGAAAACCTGGATTTGTGCTGGAAATGGCCCACCTTGGTCATCATGCACATTGTAGGGAGAGTGGTCACTTTGGATGAGCTATTACCAGCAGGATAGTGAGTTTGTGTGTGTGTTTTTTGGAGGGGTGTGAGGGGGTGAGAGAACCTGGATTTGTGCAGGAAATGGCCCACCTTGATTATCATGCACATTGTGTAGAGAGTTGTCACTTTGGATGGGCTATTACCAGCAGGAGAGTGAGTTTGTGTGTGGGGGCGGGTGGAGGGTGAGAAAACCTGGATTTGTGCTGGAAATGGCCCACCTTGATGATCACTTTAGATAAGCTATTACCAGCAGGACAGTGGGGTGGGAGGAGGTATTGTTTCATGGTCTCTGTGTGTATATAATGTCTTCTGCAGTTTCCACGGTATGCATCCGATGAAGTGAGCTGTAGCTCACGAAAGCTCATGCTCAAATAAATTGGTTAGTCTCTAAGGTGCCACAAGTACTCCTTTTCTTTTTGCGAATACAGACTAACACGGCTGTTACTCTGAAACCTGAAAAAAATTCATGTAATCAGACAATCCCTTAGTGATTATACACATGCAGATGATGAAGAGCCCAAGTAATTTAAGGTAAGATCAGCATTAACTTAAACTCAGAATTTTTCCTCCTATTCGCCTGTCTTTGTCACGCCCTAAAAGCAGGAATGAGCAAAACCAAATCTGGTTCTTCTGGCCACTCACATGTATTTTGGGTTAAAATGAATAATTTGCATTCTATTTGGGTTGCAGTATGGATAGCCATAGTAACAGGCAGTGACTTGGAATATGAACCATGCACTTTGGGTGCTTGCTACTCTCTGTATGGTTTAGGTATGAAGTTCTCCCCAGAAGTGAGAGTAGTTCATTTAAAGAGAAATGACATGGGAGCAGTCTTGACCATCAGTGTTTGCATATGAATGAAGAAGCTTTGCTTTCATGGAGAATGTTTCATAGAGTGAGAACATCCTAGCAGCAGGATTTATTGGATTGTGGAATTGTCTCCTGAGGACCATGCTGGAAACCCATCACAGGAGTCATTTCAAAATAGACCAGGCCAAATGCTAGGAAATATATTGAAGAACACAATGCCAGTTTAGGCTCCCTTACATTCAGTTAAACCCATTTGTTGACATAAGGGATCCTAACTTTACATGCTTTTATACCCTCTCTGGGCATTGCACTGAAGCATGAACAGGTAAATGATCGCCAGCTATGTCTAGGGCAGTTTTCCAACCTCTCCAATGGCAGACCAGAAGTATTAACCCTTGGAGGATACTCAGAAGGATCCAGATAGAAATAGAAGGAGGGATCTTTGAGCAAGTGGGAATAGGTCACTGCCTTAGGGCAATTTTCATTGGTGTGAGGGCCCGCAGGCTGTGGAGGAGAACGTGTAATCTCCTCCCACATGAGAGGACAGGGTAAGGGAAAGCCAGAAAACCCATGGTTCATGCATCCAGTGCCACATAAAGAGCACCTTCAGATCAGAGCCCCCAACATTGCCCTTGGAAGTGAGGGAAGTTGTTTCCAGACATGGGGTCAGGTTGTGATACTTCCATGTACACTGCATTGGACCACACATCACAAATTGCTTTTCTAATCAGTGTTGGGGTATCACAGTGTCTTTGGTGAATGGCCTCTGGCAATTGGCAATATCCATTTGCCTTTGATACCAGTTGCTGTTTTACAGTGGGAACAATACCTCTTAATGCCAGTCAGTGACATTCAGGGCTTGGTTCTCCTCTCACTTTGCTCCAGATTTACCTCTCTGTAAATGAGAAGGCAGTCAGGTCCCAAGTGTGTAATGAAGAGGTCACTAAGATAGTCCCTGCACCAAAGAGCTGACAATCTTTTATTCTGTGTTTGTACAGGGCCGAGAGCAATGGGATCTTGGGCCATGACTGGGGCTCCTTGTAGTACAATACCAATAATAAACAGTGATAACTATAGCAAACAGTGGCTGGAGGAGAAAATGAAATGTTTGTCACAGTCTAGAATTCGCTCACTTTTCACTTTCCCTCTGCACCAGGCCCCCGCTGGTGCAAATAGACATAGCTTTCCTGGGAGCCAGGCTGACTTGCACCAGCTGAGGATCTGAACCTCCATTTCTTTTGTGTCTTTCCAGCTAACATTTTACAACCCAAAATGCCCATTTCAATCCAAGATGGATGCAAACTAAAGCCCCGGTCCAATCCCTGGTGAACTCTGCAAAAGCCCAGATCCTGCATCTGTCACTGAACTTTGCCTCTTGGGGCCATCACTCATTGAAATATAATGTTTAGGTCACTGTGACACAGCACAGAGAGGGGCTACAATACCCCAGGCCGCACATATATACACCTGACATTTTACATCCTTTTTCATTTCCTTCCATTCCCTGTACTCTCTTCCTTCCTTTTTTCACAAACTATCATCCACGTCAGACTGCATTTCCTGATGATGTGATGGTTCTTCACTAGGAAGGAAGGGAAGAAAAAACTACAGCTAGAAGGAGGGTAGTTCAGTAGCATAGACACGTCTCAGAATGACCCAGAGACCCGTCTCAGCACCCTGCTCTCGTTTGTTCCTCCTCCTGCTGCTTTGTCCCATTGCTCCAGCTTTCCTTGCTAACAGAGTCACTGGGCCTCAATAAGGCCAAGCTGGATATTACAAAAACTTTTTTCAGTTTAACTGATGTGCCTTCCATCAGGATTCCCTGCTCCAGTTTAATAACATCATCTGATATTGTATATATAGTAGCAGGTTCGGTCACTTCAGACTGAGATTTTCAAAGGTGTTTTAGGGAGTATGGGGTCCAAAACCCATTGACATTCAGGAGAAATTGGGTACTTAACTCTAGTCCTCTATGAAGATGTCGGTATTATCAACAAAGGAACTGAACCTATACCCATTGAAGGCAATGGAGGTTTTGCCACTTGTCCCTGTCTTTACAGGAATTTCTCTCACTTGCCACTGAAATGCAGCTAGCTCTGGGATGGAGCCTGGCACCTATGCAGCAATGTACAGCAACACTACACAGTGGTTTAGGACAAGAGGAATGCCATATCCTATTGAAACTCCAGGGGAAACTTAACTAGGGAGCTACCTGAGCTGAGCTAACACCCTTACTCTTGTCACAAATGCCCCAAGAATGTAACTGACCACAAGGGATCAGGAACTAAGTTTTATATTTCACTCAAATAAAAGCACTTCCAGCAACAGAGTGCCTCACACCGCTGAGCTGGGGAAGGTTGATTCACTGCTGAGTCGGAAGCATGCCACCTTCTCAACCACAACCTCCTCTTTACTGACCCAATGACATTGCACCATTATCGCATGTGAAATAAAAGGATAGTGGGCATAATTGATGGCAGCACTATGCCGAATGGCACCTGAAACCGCACATAAAAACCAAGTTAGAATCAGGAAGAGAGGAAAGTTAGTGCTGGGTTTTATTTTTAAGAACAAATTATGCAGCCATCATCTTTCCACCAGAGAGAAAGAGTAATTATGGACAATAACATTCCTTTCCAATAGGCTTCTGAATTGCATCTGACTGTTAATCAGGCCATGATTTGCTTCACTGGAAAGTCCCTCATGGTCTTTCAATGTGTTCCTTATTTCTTGCTGAACTTTCCCCCTAGCCTACGCACAAACATTTTTGTCGGAAATGGGGACGCGCCATAATAAATTGAGATCTCCCTTGATACCAAAGTTGCTGTCAGATGAGCTGATTCGTAATGTTAAATGACTCTAAAAACACTGTGTAGTGTAGACAGGCTGGTGGTGGCAGAAGCAAATGAACAAATACAGAAGATGAAATCTGACCATCTAGGGTGCTTATGGGGCTCCTGTCACCATAGAACCTGAGCCTGAGCACCTCAAAATCTCGAATGGATTTTCCTTCAATACCCCTCAGAGCTAGGAGGATGCTATCCCCATTTTACAGATGCAGGACAGAGACTCAGGCTATAGCTGCAGGACAGAGCTTACAGCGGCGCAGCTGCAGCAATGCTAGTGCAGATGCTCTACACAGACGAGAGAGAGCTCTTCCGTTGACGTAATTACTCCAGACCCCGTGAGCAGCAGTAGCTACATCAGCGGGAGAAGGTATCTGCTACCATAGCACTGTCCACACCAGCGCTTAGGACGGTGCAACTTACGACATGCATGAGGATAGCTTATTCACATCCCTGAGCAACATAATTTATACCGCCGTAAGCTGTGGTGTGTACATAGCCTCAGTAACATGCCCAAGGTCCCACAGGAAATCCCTCCATAGAGGCAGGAATTTACCCCAAGTCTCATGCATTTCAGGCTAGCACCTCAACCACAAGATCTTCCTGTTTCTCCTTTCTGAAGGAACAATTTCTTTTTCATTTTCACTTAATGGTTCTGAGCCTGAAAACCTCATCCTTCCAAGGAGCCACTCCAATTTGCCAAGAGTGAAGAGAGCCATGCAGACTTTTCTGCTTCTCAGAGCTTTTAAGCAATGATTACAAGAGTGGTACAATCACAGCTCATATGTCTGAATATTAGCAAAGGGCCAGATCTTCAGCTGGTGTAAATTAACATCATTCTATTGAAGTCAATGGAGCTGTGGTAGTTAACACCAGCTGATAATCTGGCCCACTACAACTCCAAAGTCAAGTAGAGAAGATGGATCATTACCTACCTCTGTAGCAATGCACCTCTGGGACAGAATAAAGCAACCACACTGCACAAAGGTTTTTAAACACAGACGTGAAGCATAACTTCTCCAGTTCATAGAATCATAGAATATCAGGGTTAGAAGGGACCTCAGGAGGTCATCTAGTCTAACCCCCTGCTCAAAGCAGCAATTAAATCATCCCCAATTAAATCATCCCAGCCAGGGCTTTGTCAAGCCTGACCTTAAAAACTTCTAAGGAAGGAGATTCTACCACCTCCCTAGGTAACGCATTCCAGTGTTTCACCACCCTCCTAGTGAAAAAGTTTTTCCTAATATCCAACCTGAACCTCCCCCACTGCAACTTGAGACCATTACTCCTTGTCCTGTCCTCTTCTACCACTGAGAATAGTCTAGAACCATCCTCTCTGGAACCACCTCTCAGGTAGTTGAAAGCAGCTATCAAATCCCCCCTCATTCTTCTCTTCTGCAGACTAAACAATCCCAGTTCCCTCAGCCTCTCCTCATAAGTCATGTGTTCCAGACCCCTAATCATTTTTGTTGCCCTTCGCTGGACTCTCTCCAGTTTATCCACATCCTTCTTGTAGTGCAGGGCCCAAAACTGGACACAGTACTCCAGATGAGGCCTCACCAATGTTGAATAGAGGGGAATGATCACGTCCCTCGATCTGCTGGCTATGCCCCTACTTATACATCCCAAAATGCCATTGGCCTTCTTGGCAACAAGGGCACACTGTTGACTCATATCCAGCTTCTCGTCCACTGTCACCCCTAAGTCCTTTTCCGCAGAACTGCTGCCTAGCCATTCGGTCCCTAGTCTGTAGCGGTTTGCATTGGGTTCTTCCATCCTAAGTGCAGGACCCTGCACTTATCCTTGTTGAACCTCATCAGATTTCTTTTGGCCCAATCCTCTAATTTGTCTAGGTCCCTCTGTATCCTATCCCTGCCCTCCAGCGTATCTAGTTTAGTATCATCTGCAAATTTGCTGAGAGTGCAATCCACACCATCCTCCAGATCATTTATGAAGATATTGAACAAAACCGGCCCCAGGACCGACAGTTAGTGCTACAAAGCAAATTAACAGTGGTAGAACATGTTTACCCCTGTTGGATTTGGCCAGGCTACCACGATCAACACTCCCTGTGAAAGCTGCCAAGAGGTCTTGGTTTCAGATCCCATCTGAGAGATGGCTTTGCCAGACACACACAGCCTTCTACCAGGAGGCTGTGGCATTGATTCGACACTGCTAGAGAGAATCCAACCAATAATGACAGAATATTGTCTGTACCTACTTAGTTACTGATACCACTTCTTGCAGGGATGACTTTCCTTGGGGAGCTCCTAGGCAAGTATTGTCTCAGTGTAACTTGTGCTCTCTGTACTGTAGCCCCGCCCCCCCGCCAGCATGCCTCCTGAAGGGACTCGGGGCTGCCGGGGTGGCTGGTGCTGGGCTGCACTGCCTGCCTGGCACTCCAGGGCTGGCTGCCTGAGCACTGGGGCTGGGGGGCATGGTGGCCACACCGACCAGGGGCTGTGGGCACTGAGGCTGTGGGGGGCTGGGGCCTCGCCCCCCTGCCCCTGACTATCCGGCGCTGGGGTTGGGGGGCCACAGTGGGGGTGATTTGGGCTCCTGTTGGGGGGGGAAGGGGAGGGGAAGGGTCTCGGGCAGAAGGGGAGCAGGTCACAGGCCACCCATGTTCAGAACTCTTTTCCGTGCCTCTCCCTCAACTCCACCCGCACAGTCCTTTCCACTTTCTGGGAATTCTCAGTTTCCCCTTCACTCCACCCCCTTGGACAACTTTCAAAATAATAAATGGACCTTGTGGCAGGGCAGAGGTAAAACCCCTTGAATGCCCTGCCAAAATGCTGGCTAAGCCCTGCTTTCTTTCAAGTGCAGGGGCCCAGGCAGCCAGCAGAGAGTCCAGCTGCAGCTCACAGCAATGACTTGAGCTAAGTAGTGGCAGCGGAGCTGAGGAAGGGAAGGGCTATAAAAGCCCTGGAGAAAGCTCAATCAGGAGGCTAGGAGGGGATAGGAGGTTTATAGCTCTGTCGCCTCACCAAAGGCAAGGAACCTCACGGGCCAGGAGACCCTGGGTAGGATCTGAATGGGGATAGCTGTTGGGGGAATAAAAGGGACTACACAGTTGCACTATAAATAAAGACACAAGGGTGAAGCACTAAAGAAGGTGTTGGGACTCTTTATTTGGCCGGCCAACATAGGGCACAGGTATGAGAAGGTCGAAGCCTGTGTGTACCTTGTGACAGACCTACACATAGCTCTGAAAATCTGCCCTTCCCTGGTACCTCCTTACCTACAAACCATCTGTGTGTGTGTTGTTTCTTGTGCAATAAAAGCAAAGTTTTTGAATGGTAACTCATCTTCAGTTGTTTCCTACAAATTCAGATAGCCGGTACTACCAATACATACACAGGCCGTTTAATCATTTGCTTACTGGAATGTAAGGCCCCAGATGTCACCATTACTTCTTAGGAAAACTACATGTAATGTAACATTGCAGCACCAATCACAGAGATACACATTACTGGTTCTCATTTTCAAAGTGGTGTCTCAAAGCCTCCCTGATTCAAATTACCCCCTTCTGGGCTCCTGTGATAGCCCTGGTGTCTCGCTGCTGAAAATCAGCAGCCAAGAGATCTGCCTCAACACTCTACCCCTGAGCAAACCTTTCACCCTTAGCTTCACAAATATTATGCAACATACAACACACAGGTATGACCATGGGATTATTATTCTCATTATGGTCTAACCTGCCATAAAGGCATCACCAGCGCACCTTTAATCTGCCAAAGGCGTATTCCACTGTCATCTGTCACCTACTCAGGCTGTTGTTGAACTGCTCCTTACTGCTGTCCAGGTTTCCCATGTAAGGTTTCATGAGCCATGGCTGTAAGGAGTACACAGGGTCTCCCAGGATCACTTTGGGCATTTCAACATCTCCCACTGAAATCTTCTGGTTTGGAAAGGAAGTCCCCACTTCTAGCTTTCTATATAAACCAGTGTTCCTGAAGATGCGTGCATCATGCACCTTCCCAGACCACCCTGCGTTGATGTTAGTAAAACACCCATGGTCATCCACATGCGCCTGGAACACCATGGAGAAGTATCCCTTCCTATTGATGTACTCAGTCACAAGGTGATCTGGTGCCAAAATTGGAATATGTGTGCCATCTATTGACCCTCCACAGTTAGGGAAACTCATTTTTGCAAAGTCATCCACTATTTCACACGCGATCCTTCGTAGCGGGATGCAATTAATTGCCCTGCACACTTTCATTAACGCATCCCCAGCAGTCTACTTCCCAACTCCAAATTGATTTGCGACCAACCAGTGGCAGTCTGGAGTCACTAGCTTCCAAACAGCAATTGCCACATGCTTCTACATCAATAGGGCAGCTCTCATTCTGGTGCCCTTGCACCGCAGTGCTGGGGCGAGCTCCACACACAGTTGCAGCAAGGTGGCTTTCCGCATCTGAAAGTTCTGTAGCTACTGCTCATCATCCCACACCTGCATGTGGATACGATCCCACCATTCTGTGCTTGTTTCCTGAGCCCAAAAGCGACGGTCCACCCTATACACCTGCTCTGTGAATGCCAAAAGCAATCTAAAGTTGCTCCTATCCGGATCACACAGAATGTCAGGCACCTGGGAGTCTTCTTTAGTTAGGAACGTCACGATTAACTGCACTGCCATCCGCAGTGTCTTCATGAGAGTTAACAGAGCATAGGGGAGCAGGGCTGGATCCATCCCTTCACACAGAGATGCCAGGGTGCACAGCAAAGAAGGGCCATTGAAAAATGCCACAAAAGAAAGCCGACAACCCATGGAGTGCTGGGACAGAAAGCAATGCTGCGTGGGACATTGAGCCTGGTTCCAAGATGCGCCATGTACCACTCCACCTTCCCTCAACACCTACCGACAGAAGGTGTTGAGCTGGACTGTGGGATGGGTAACCACAGTGCATTGCTCACACTGTCAATGATAGTGCCCCAACTGTGGACACACTCTGCTGACAGAGGGAGCAAGTGTGAACATGACATTTTGATTTTTATTATGCCAATTTTTATGTGTCGACATCACTTTTGTCGACAAAACTTGATAGTGTAGACAAGACCTTAGCCTCCTTTTCCAAGCACATTTTTCCCTCTTAAACAATAACTAGTGACAGTTGGGGCAGAGCCAAACCCAAGTGCATTGGGTGCAGTCTGAGAAAAGGAACAATGATATTCCTACACGTCTAAGTAGGCAATCACTATCAAGCTGTTTTCTTTGTTTCTTCAAACCTAGGGGGAAATGACTCCTGGGCCTGAATACCCTGCTCCTCCTCCTCCCTCCCCACCTCCCACCCCCAGTCTGCTGGCACCAAGGCACTCAGAATCCACATCCAGATCCAACTCTTGCAAATGGCCTCCAACTTTATTCTGGGCCAAGCCAGAACCCACATTGAAATCCACAAACTTGGGAGTGTTCATAAACCAGATCCAAAGTGTACACCTTCAGTCTGTCTCTAGAGGAAAAAAAATAAAGGCCAAATTCTGTGCCCAGTTACACCAGTGCAACCCCAGTAAAGCTAATGGGGTTCCACTAGGGGAGCGGAGAACAATATTTGGCCCCTGATGCAAAAACTCAGAGCTTATCTCACAAACTATAAAATCCCTCCACTATTTTTAAATGTCTGGATAGAGTAGGCATCTGTGTAGGGCTGGGGTCACCACATTAGAATCCATACACTTCAGCTTGATTTGGGTACTTCTTCTTTGGGACCCCAATATTTTTACCTTCCTTTAAGGTTCTGTTCTTCCTGAAATGTTGCCATCCTATATATGTAGAAATGACAGTACCGGAGTCTCACAGAGCTGAGTGTTCAGCACTCCACTTGGTATAGGTGTGCGTTCTGCCCTCGCGAAAGGTGCCCGACGGGCAGTCTGATAAGTACCATAAGCAGTGGTGGCAGCACACCAGTGGGTAGCCAACTGGTGTGCCGTGACCTGTGTTCATAATCATCTCCCTTGTGCCTTGTGCGCACCCCACCTGTTTGCTGTGTCCATCCGCTGTCTCTCATTACACCGCATGCAAGTGCTTTGGGACAGGGACCAGCTTTTCCTTGTATGTGTACAGTGGCTAGCGCTCTAAGGGACCCGATCCCTGACCGGGTCCTGCAGGTGTTACCGTAATACAACTAAATAAATAGCACTAATAATCACCACCCTAGAGTGACGCATTCATCTTAGCTACAGAGCAAGGACGGCATTGCTAGCTTCCCACGTGCTGTCCTACTGTATGCCTCATACCTTTCCCGGAGGCACCTACCCTAGGAGTGAGGGGCTGCTTCAGTCCTTGGCCATGATGCTGATGCTGCCATCAAAGGCACATCCTGTGATGTGGCTGTTGCCTACTAAGACCCCTTAACTCCATCTATCACATCCAGTAGCACCCCCCAGCAGCCCCTGACCCCATCCCCAGCAGAAGCCCCAGGTGGGGGAAGCCCCAGAGCCCCCACCCATTCAAGACAGAAGCCACGGGGTGGCAGGGGAAACCCCCATGCCCAACCCCACTTGCCAGCAGAAACACTGCAGAGGCAGGACAGGAAAAGCCCCAGCGTCCAACCCTGCTCCCCCGCAGAAGTGAAAGGAGCGGGGGAAGCCTCAACACCTGGACCCCTGCTGCAGCCCTGGGACTGGAGGAGCTCTCACTTCCTGCTGTGTCCCAGGTCAAAACTCAGGGACAGAGCTTCTCCAGTCTTGGGGCTGCAGTTTGGGTGGGAGAACGGAGCAAAAGGGGTTGTGGAGCTGGGATGGGGGGACCCTGGGTGGAACAGGGGCAGGCCCCAAGGAAGGGGCAGTGGGCTGGGCCACAGGCAGAAAGTGGCCCCCCACTTGCTCTGGCCTAGGACCCCAGGAAACCTTAATCTGCCTCTGATCACATCCCAGGTACCACAGTAAATAAATAATAATCATACCTAGCTTCCCCCTCAGCAGATTTCAAACTACTTCACAAGGGACCTCAGTATTAGTATCTCCATTTTACAAATAAGGATCCTGAATACTAAGAGAGAAAGTGATCCAGCAAAGTGGTGGCAGAGCTAAGACTAGAACCCGGGTCTCCCAAGTCCCCATCCAGGGTGCTCTTCACTAGGCCACACTGCCTCACTTGTGCACAGCTGTCTGCAGATGATGAGGATGTTAAGTCACTAGTGACTTAGATTCAGGCAGATGACCTAGAGGTGAAAGTTTCCATTTCCCATTCTCTCACCCATCCATTTCCCTTTCCTTTTAAACACTTATCCTTAGCTTCTTGTTCCCTGTCATGTGTTAGGTTTTCTTTAATTTCTCTGTCAGGATTTGGCACAGGTGGCATTTCCCTTCATTAAAAGCCCTTTCATCAGAAAAAAGGTGGAATCCCTCCCCCACCCACCCACCCACCCCACCCCGGCCCCCAAACAATGAGATTTGCATTTCCTAGAATTTTTTTTAAAAGGGTCATTTCCTTTCTGAACCAAAAGGCATTTTTTGCCTCTGACTGCCTTTGCTGTATGTGCTGAGACAGGGAGCAGGTTTGAGAACCACTGTCCTAATAATGGTGTTTACTGCCACAGTGCATTTTAACCACATAGTGTAGTATGTTTGCAGGACGCAAATTACAGATTCATAATTGTGAACATTTACACCAGAAACCTGAGTGTGAGAGTTAGCTCATCTAATCAGGAAACCGAGATATACCATGTGACTGGTGTCCAGTCAAATTAGCTCAAACTTCAAATTCAGAATAAATCATTTTGAGAAGATGGTGATTGATTTATGGAACAGAGGTGAAGGATGAAATTCACTAAATGATTAATTCAGAGTGAATTTCAGATGAAATTCAGAGTGTTACAAGTTGGTCTCTCAGCAAAGGTAACAAAGCACTTTGGGGTGAAAGATGATCTCTGAATTGCAGATATTATTTCTTGTAGGTTCAGGGACATAATGATGCCGCTTGGTTCACAACAGAGACACACTCGGGGGGACAGTGTTAAACTCAGTGTAAAATGGACATTGATAAATTAGAGGGGGAAACAGGGATTTCCCTACACTGCCCCTGAATTTCCCCAACAGCCTTCCAGTGGTCAACTAGCTACCTTTACAGTGTTGCCAGTTTAGTCATTGGTTGGAAATTTGAATTGAAATTGAAACATTAATACACACTTTAAAAGCATGTACAGTATATGATAAAATACTTGTACTTGAAAAAGCATAACAGGTTTGAAAAGTATGAACAAAGACTAGCTTCCTCACACAGCAGGGTTTTTTTTATGACAATGTCGGTGCATTCGTTTTTTGTGATGTTGACCAACCTAAGAATTTCAAATTATGATTTGTAAGCAAGGTCTGAATGAGCTCTCTCCTGACAGCAAGTAATGAGCTGGGGGCGGGGGGGAGGAGGAGGGAGAGGTTTCAGGACCAGACTGTATTTAGATGAACCTATCTATCTTGCCTTGGTATCCAGCAGAGATGTGTTGCCCAAGAGATCAGTTTTGCCTGGTGTTGGGTTACAAATCACTTTAGTACTGAATGCAGGGGTAATGAAATGTTGTTACTGTATGAGTAAAGGGCAGCAAAACTGTACTTAGCATGTCCTGGTTGAGGGGGTCACCTTCAGTGCTTAATTTGTGCCAAGTCTGAGCCCTGGCACATCTAGGCTTGGTGTTCATAGCCCCAGGACCTCTGGACTTGCCACATCAGTTATAAAAGTAAAAAAACTTGCTTGAGCCCTGGCACCTCTTTCATTACAAATTAAGCATTGATCATGCTCAATTGAACTGCACTCCCTACTCAAGGGTTTTGGATAGTGGGGAGAGAGAGAGAGAGAGAGAGAGTGGAGACAGGTGTTTTTCTTGGTGGCGTGGGCTCAGCCTAAGAGTCACAGGCACTATTTGACCTGCCCCCATCCTTTGTTTAAAATTACAGATGATTAGGCACCATAAAGAGTCTTTTGTTTTTGAAGTGACCACTGGAGCTGAAATCACTGATAATCATCAGGTCGGTGCCCAGCTTGCACTAGCAGTGAGGTTCCCCCACTGAGAGCTGAAATCACTGAAAGCTGGGTAGAACCTCAATAGACCGACTCACCAAGGTCACAGTGGCAGGTGGCAGCAGAAGGTGATGGCACAGGGCCATCAGCGATGGAGCAGTGGAGTGAATGGTGGCATGATGAACAGTGGCCAGAGCAAGAGGCCAGAGTGAGTGGCAATCAGCGAGTGGCTGGAGGAACAAGCAAGGTGCCTTCATCCCTCCCCTTCCCCTCCCAGTGTGGGAGATGAACTCATGTGAAAGCACCTCTGAACTCTGGGTCTTCACTGACCCAGAACACCAACTATGAGTGGGGTGGGGTGGAGGGAGAAGGATAGGCATATTAAAGGAACATTTCATTGTTGGACTATGTTTTAGTGACTTAGGTCTAGAATGCTAGATTTGTGACTAGGAAACTTATATAAATATACATTCCTAGTGGGCCAAGATTTTTAAAATGTATTATTTGCCAAGGTCATTATCTCACATTGTCGCTATCTCGAGAGATCATTATCTTGGGGAGTTTCTGTACTAAACATTTTTATTATATTATAATTACTTTTTACATAAGAACATAAGAACGGCCATACTGGGTCAGACCAAAGGTCCATCTAGCCCAGGATCCTGTCTTCTAACAGTGGCCAATGCCAGGTGCTTCAAAGGGAATGAACAGAAGAGGGCAATTATCAAGTGATCCATCCCCTGTTGTCCACTCCCAGCTTCTGGCAAATAGAGGCTATGGGCACTCGGAGTATTGCATTCCTGCCCATCCTGCTAATAGCCATTAATGGAGCTATCCTCCATGAACTTATCTAGTTCTTTTTTGAACCCTGTTATAGTTTTGGCCTTCACAACATCTTCTGGAAACGAGTTCCACAGGTTGTCTGTGTGTTGTGTGAAGAAGTACTTCCTTTTTGTTTGTTTTAAACTTGCTGCCTATTAATTTCATTGCATGACCCCTAATCCTTGTGTTATCTGAAGGAGTAAATAAGTAAATAACATTTCCTTATTCACCTTCTCCACCTCTATAATATCCCCTCTTAGTTGTCTCTTTTCCAAGCTGAAAAGTCCCAGTCTTTTTAATCTCTCCTCATACTGAAGCTGTTCCATACCCCTAATCATTTTAGTTGCCGTTCTCTGTGTACCTTTTCCAACTCCAATATATCTTTTTTGAGATGGGGCAATCAGAACTGCACACAGTATTCAAGATGTGGGCATACCATGGATTTATATAATAAAAGTGGAGGAGTTTGGTTTGCCAGACTGATCAGCAAACCAATGCTGAAAACCAGTGAAAAGACTGCAAAACACCAAACCTTTGGACTGCATCAACATGCAGAAAACTTTATAAGCCAGTTACTGTCAAAGCCAATTTTAGAAGTACTTAATGAGGCTGTTAAGAATTCTAGAGACAAAACACAGTTTATGCAAACAAACATGGCTGTCACATCATACTTTCTATTTAAGCAAGAGATACCACATACTACAAACTGGAGGTCAATGTTGTTAAGTGCCTTGTCAGTTGTTAATCCTGAAGTTGGACACTGGTTCTGACCAAGACCAGCAAATGCTCACTATCTTTCTGCGAGAAACTCAACTGACTGGTTAGAAGCGCATAGTGCAACAATGAAAGACTCAGCAGTTTAAAAAGTGAAGAACTCTCTCACTGCATTCAGAAAATTTGCGTACATGGCCAACGAATGCACCAATGTAAATGGGCATCAAGTATTAAGTCATTGTGTATGTTATCTTGATGTCAGTGGTAGGCCAGTAGATGCATTTCTAGATGTTCAGGTTATAGAAGACATATCAGCTGCATCTGTGACAACCTACGTCTTAGAAGAGTTAAATGTTTGTAGACTGAACCCTAAAGAGATGGCTGCTGTGCATTTGATGAAGTTGCAAACCTCTCTGGAAGGCAGTGGAGTACAAGCTTTGCTCAGAGAAAAGTGTAACCCTAATCTCTCCTATATGCACTGCAGAGGCCATCTATTCCATCTAGTACTCATAGAATATCAGGGTTGGAAGGGACCCCAGGAGGTCATCTAGTCCAACCCCCTGCTCGAAGCAGGACCAATTCCCACTTAAATCATCCCAGCCAGGGCTTTGTCAAGCCTGACCTTAAAAACCTCTAAGGAAGGAGATTCTACCACCTCCCTAGGTAACGCATTCCAGTGTTTCACCACCCTCTTAGTGAAAAAGTTTTTCCTAATATCCAATCTAAACCTCCCCCACTGCAACTTGAGACCATTACTCCTCGTTCTGTCATCTGCTACCATTGAGAACAGTCTAGAGCCATCATCTTTGGAACCCCCTTTCAGGTAGTTGAAAGCAGCTATCAAATCCCCCCTCATTCTTCTCTTCTGCAGGCTAAACAATCCCAGCTCCCTCAGCCTCTCCTCATAACTCATGTGTTCCAGTCCCCTAATCATTTTTGTTGCCCTTCGCTGGACTCTCTCCAATTTATCCACATCCTTCTTGTAGTGTGGGGCCCAAAACTGGACACAGTACTCCAGATGAGGCCTCACCAATGTTGAATAGAGGGGAACTATCACGTCCCTCGATCTGCTCGCTATGCCCCTACTTATACATCCCAAAATGCCATTGGCCTTCTTGGCAACAAGGGCACACTGCTGACTCATATCCAGCTTCTCGTCCACTGTCACCCCTAGGTCCTTTTCCGCAGAACTGCTGCCTAGCCATTCGGTCCCTAGTCTGTAGCGGTGCATTGGGTTCTTCCGTCCCAAGTGCAGGACCCTGCACTTATCCTTATTGAACCTCATCAGATT
Organism: Lepidochelys olivacea; assembly: GCF_965140295.1. Taxonomy (NCBI): domain Eukaryota; kingdom Metazoa; phylum Chordata; order Testudines; family Cheloniidae; genus Lepidochelys; species Lepidochelys olivacea. Next base: position 52,766,551 of record NC_140417.1, read on the forward strand.
TCTTTTGGCCCAATCCTCCAATTTGTCTAGGTCCTTCTGTATCCTATCCCTCCCCTCCAGCGTATCTACCACTCCTCCCAGTTTAGTATCATCCGCAAATTTGCTGAGAGTGCAATCCACACCATCCTCCAGATCATTTATGAAGATATTGAACAAAACCGGCCCCAGGACCGACCCTTGGGGCATTCCACTTGACACCGGCTGCCAACTAGACATGGAGCCATTGATCACTACCCGTTGAGCCCGACAATCTAGCCAGCTTTCTACCCACCTTATAGTGCATTCATCCAGCCCATACTTCCTTAACTTGCTGACAAGAATACTGTGGGAGACCGTGTCAAAAGCTTTGCTAAAGTCAAGAAACAATACATCCACTGCTTTCCCTTCATCCACAGAACCAGTAATCTCATCATAAAAGGCGATTAGATTAGTCAGGCATGACCTTCCCTTGGTGAATCCATGCTGGCTGTTCCTGATCACTTTCCTCTCATGCAAGTGCTTCAGGATTGATTCTTTGAGGACCTGCTCCATGATTTTTCTGGGGACTGAGGTGAGGCTGACTGGCCTGTAGTTCCCAGGATCCTCCTTCTTCCCTTTTTTAAAGATTGGCACTACATTAGCCTTTTTCCAGTCATCCGGGACTTCCCCGGTTCGCCACGAGTTTTCAAAGATAATGGCCAATGGCTCTGCAATCACAGCCGCCAATTCCTTCAGCACTCTCGGATGCAACTCGTCCGGCCCCATGGACTTGTGCACGTCCAGCTTTTCGAAATAGTCCCTAACCACCTCTATCTCCACAGAGGGCTGGCCATCTCTTCCCCATTTTGTGATGCCCAGCGCAGCAGTCTGGGAGCTGACCTTATTAGTGAAAACAGAGGCAAAAAAAGCATTGAGTACATTAGCTTTTTCCACATCCTTTGTCACTAGGTTGCCTCCCTCATTCAGTAAGGGGCCCACACATTCCTTGGCTTTCTTCTTGTTGCCAACATACCTGAAGAAACCCTTCTTGTTACTCTTGACATCTCTGGCTAGCTGCAGCTCAGGTGCGATTTGGCTCTCCTGATATCATTCCTACATGCCCGAGCAATATTTTTATACTCTTCCCTGGTCATAAGTCCAACCTTCCACTTCTTGTAAGCTTCTTTTTTATGTTTAAGATCCGCTAGGATTTCACCATTAAGCCAAGCTGGTCGCCTGCCATATTTACTATTCTTTCGACTCATCGGGATGGTTTGTCCCTGTAACCTCAACAGGGATTCCTTGAAATACAGCCAGCTCTCCTGGACTCCTTTCCCCTTCAAGTTAGTCCCCCAGGGGATCCTACCCATCCATTCCCTGAGGGAGTTGAAGTCTGCTTTCCTGAAGTCCAGGGTCCGTATCCTGCTGCTTACCTTTCTTCCCTGTGTCAGGATCCTGAACTCAACCAACTCATGGTCACTGCCTCCCAGATTGCCATCCACTTTTGCTTCCCCCACTAATTCTTCCCGGTTTGTGAGCAGCAGGTCAAGAAAAGCTCCCCCCCAGTTGGCTCCTCTATCACTTGCACCAGGAAATTGTCCCCTACGCTTTCCAAAAACTTCCTGGATTGTCTGTGCACCGCTGTATTGCTCTCCCAGCAGATATCAGGAAAATTAAAGTCACCCATGAGAACCAGGGCGTGCGATCTAGTAGCTTCTGCGAGCTGCCGGAAGAAAGCTTCATCCACCTCATCCCCCTGGTCCGGTGGTCTATAGCAGACTCCCACCACTACATCACTCTTGTTGCTCACACTTCTAAACTTAATCCAGAGACAGTCAGGTTTTTCTGCAGTTTCGTACCGGAGCTCTGAGCAGTCATACTGCTCCCTTACATACAGTGCTACTCCCCCACCTTTTCTGCCCTGCCTGTCCTTCCTGAACAGTTTATAACCATCCATGACAGTACTCCAGTCATGTGAGTTATCCCACCAAGTCTCTGTTATTCCAAGTACGGGTACGAGCTGCAGAATCTTCAAAAGACATTTTAAAAGCCATAAATGTCATTTCTTCATTATAGTCTTTTTTTCAGCAAGAATCCAAAAGGGCTCAACATCTTAAAGTTCAAATGAGTCCAACCTGGGAAAAGCCACTGGCCTTCTCATAAACGACCCATGGCTGTTGTCTTAAAAATTACTGCAACCATTATTATTGGCTTTGGAAAGGATCTACCTAGATCGGATGGATCTAAGTAGTAATGCTGGTGGACTACTTTTGCTACTACATTCAGAGAAGACTATTGCCATTCTCTCTCGTAAGTCTACTGCTGAAACCACTTAGGTCATTAAACAATGCCGTCCAGGCATCAGTAGTAGATCTTTGTCCAGCAATAGAAGCTACACTTGGATCAAACAGAGAGATAGCCATTGAAAATGTACTGGAAGAAGCAAGGATTTCAGTTCAGAAGTTGACTAATTAAGGCACTTAATATTGACTCCTTAAGTGAAGAGAACAAATGCTACTTGTCAAGCCAGCTGAAAAAGTACACAGATTTGATTCTTACAAATCTACAACAGCAATTTTTGGATTCTACTCAACCTTTACATAGCTTTTACAGATGCCTGTCTTATAAAACACCGACAGTTGAGTGGAGAATGAGGCACTACCAGCAATGGGGCTGCTATGTGATCAGGACAACCGTCACCCCTTCAGTATATTCAAACACCCCTCTATATTCAAACACCCCCCTAATTTCAATTAGTGAAGGATGACAAAAATGATAAGGGGATTTTACATATGAGGTGTTAAGTTAACAACATGTACAGCTTACAAGAGACTGAGAGAGTGAGCACTGTATACAAAAACTTGAGAGGCAGTGACACTGGGGAAAGGGAAATGAAAAGTTTATAGGCATAGATAGATAGTGGGATAAAAGAGGAAATGGCTTCCTGAGTGGAAAACCCACTTAAGGTTTTTCAGCTGGCCAACTAGTTTCTTGGAGCAGGGCAATGGGTCTGTTGAGTTACTGACCCTCTAGCTGAAGCCATCAGTGCACACAGGAACCAACACTGCTCAGCTAGATTATCCTATTTATTACTGGAATAAATCCGAATTTATTGATTAATAGAGTCATCGCTTTTAAAGTCAGAAAGGCCTAGTCCAATCATCTAATCTGACCACCAGCATAATACCTCACCCAATAACTTCTGCATCAAGCCCATCACTCATTTATTTATTTAGATCTAAATAATAATGAAAAAGACTCCTAGGTGCCCTAGCACATTGTTATCCCATACATGGAAATGCCAGCATCATGACAGCTTCAACCAGGGGCTCAGCCAACCAGCCAGTCACAAAAATTCCTTTCTTCCCATTCACTGTGGTGGGAAGCACGTACACAGACCTCTCCAACCATGGAGCCTAGTGGAATTTCCACTGGGGAGGGTTTGCTAATTTAAACAAAGGAAATGGGTAGAATGGACTGGGGGTGGGGACAGGGATTGTGATGCACAATGCAAAGTAATGCACATTGGAAAACGTAATCCTAACTATACATATAAAATGATGGGGTCTAAATGAACTTTTATCACTCAAGAAAGAGATCTTGGAGTCGTTGTGGATAGTTCTCTGAAAACATCCACTCAATGTGCAGCAGCAGTCAAAAAAGTGAACAGAATGTTGGGAATGATTAAAAAAGGGATAGATAATAAGACAGAAAATTTCATCTTGTCTCCATAGAAATCCATGGTACGCCCACATCTTGAATACTGCATACAGATGTGGTCACCCCATCTCAAAAAAGATATACTGGAATTGGAAAAGGGCAACTAAAATGATTAGGAGCATGGAACAGCTGCCATATGAGGAGAGATTAATAAGACTGGGACTCTTCAGCTTGGAAAAGAGACGACTAAGGGGGGATATGATAAAGGTCTATAAAATCATGACTGGCGTGGAGAAAGTAAATAAGGAAGTGTTATTAACTCCTTCTCATAACACAAGAACTAGGGGTCACCCAATGAAATGAATAGGTAGCAGGTTTAAAACAAACAAAAGGAAGTATTTTTTCACACAACATACAGTCAACCTGGGGAACTCCTTGCCAGAGGATATTGTGAAGGCCAAGACTATAACAGGGTTCAAAAAAGCACTAGATAAATTCATGGAGGATAGGTCCATCAATGGCTCTTAGCCAGGATGGGTAGGGATGGTGTCCCTAACCTCTGTTTGCCAGAAGCTGAAAATGGGCAACAGGGGATGGATCACTTGATGATTACCTGTTCATTCCCTCTGGGGCACCTGGCATTGGCCACTGTCGGACGACAGGATACTGGGCTAAATGGAACTTTGGTCTGATCCAGTATGGCCATTCTTAATTTCTTATGAAGGGGGGGCACTGGAATAATCTGCCCAGAGAGGTGGGTGAGGCACCATTGCCAGAGGAAGGTAGAGGGAGCACAAGAAGGACTAGGACAGATAAAACTCTTACTCGGTGCTTGGTGCCAGGGCTAGACAATCTGGAAGGTCTTTCTGATTTCCAGTCCTGTATGACTAGAGCTTCCTGAATTCACCATAAAATGAGAGAGGGGAGCAGGGGCCTTTTCAAGGTAAAGAAATAGGAAATCAGTGCAAGCACACGTTCTGTCTCCTTAACTGGGCATGTCACAGGAACCCTACAACTCCCTCCTCACAGCGTCATGGTTACTCTACTTAAACATGCAGGTTAGCCATTAATGGACTCTGAAACTCCATCTCCTATTACCCACAAACCTTGCTGTGCAGTGAAATCAGCCTTGTGTGTCTGATGGACTAGACCTGTGGCAGGGCCGTTTGGAGTTTGGCTTCAGGTCAAGGAAGCACCGAAAAGTTTGAATGTGGTTATACTGAGGTAAGTTTAAGGGGAGGGATAGCTCAGTGGTTTGAGCATTGGCCTGCTAAACCCAGGGTTGTGAGTTCAATCCTTGAGGGGGCCATTTGGGATCTGGGGCAAAAATTGGGGATTGGTCCTGCTTTGAGCAGGGAGTTGGACTAGATGATCTCCTGAGGTCCCTTCTAACCCTGTGATTCTGTGATAAGATGGTAAAAGTTAGTACAGACCGAACCTCAGCGTGGTGTCTTACTGCAGAGAAGAGACAGACCCTCAGCTGTCATGAGAACAAAGTGGATTGTTGCCTGAGGCTATTGGACACCTTCCTCACCTTGTCTCTTAATATCCTAGGACGACACAGCTACGTCACCACCGCAAATTGTCTTAAACTGCCTTCTGAGGGGCGTACCACCAGTATCACTACTGCCACCCCGCCTGCTTCCCTGGGTCTGTTCTTGAAAAGGGATGGTTGTGATGATGACTGAGAGTGAGACTGGTGTATGCTGGAGAGTAGCTGGATCTGTCCACGCTTTTCTTCACAGCTTTAAGGAGTTTGAGGGCTTAAGGCAGGGTGAGTCAGCAGGACTGTGGCCAAATCCAGATCTCCAGATGCTTTTGAATGGACCCCAAAATCTTTTTATTTACTTATTATTATCATTATTGTTATTATTTTTTTATTATTTTCACTGGAGTCTGGACCTTGACTATACCTTGACCAAGAAATCTGGATCTTGATCAAAACTAACTGACTATCCCTGGCTTAAGCCTTTTACCTTCCTCCCTTCACTGTCATTCTCTGCTCCTCACACACCCGTTCACTTTTCTCTCCAAGTTCCTTGCTTACTTTCTCTTACCCAGCAGCATCTAGCTGCTGACAGGTGCACTAGACATGCAGAGATGACACCAGCAGACAGCAAAGGAGAGGTTTGGATTTCATTCTCTCTCCAAAGCTGCGCTCATAGATGTGGCTTTATAGCCCTGCCACAGAACTTCCAAGAAACACAGCAAATTCTTGGCTGCTCTTGGCAGAGATGGGGCCCAAATCAGGGCACTGAATCTAAATCACCACTATCCCCCAAGCCTTAGGGAAATTCACCCTGGGTGTGAGCTCCACACCTCAGGCCCCATCTGTAGCTCACAGAAATTCTGACCAGGTTTCTCTTTCAATGCCCTGTGTGAGGTGTCTGTTTTCCTCCCAGGATCTCCCCCCACTCATGCACTGGTGTCCATGTGGTGAGTGGCACTTCTTTGGGAATTAGTAATATTCTCTTCCTGCAGACTTTGCTGTTACGGTCACACTATAGTTTGGGGAAAGAAAATCTGGTTTATGGCCAAATTACCCCCAGGCAAAAAAGGTACAGCAAAAAAGACAGCACTCTAAGTGGCAACAATTCACACATTTTTCAGGTTTCTGGGTGGGACTTGGATCTCTCTCCCAGCAGCAACACCAGCATTTGCTTTAGAAGTTCTTCAAGACAGCTTTCTCTACCTCTAATGTACAGTGGCCTAGCAATGTGCTCCAGCAATCCTAGCTAGCAGAATTGCTCTAGGGAACTATTATCCGCCAGTGCTTATTAGAGCAGCAGTCCTGACCACCCATTGGGGTTCTAACTTGCATTAGGGTTGGAGAGGAATGGAGCCAGCTCTCAGAGAGTGTAAGTCAGCCTGGGACTAGAGGTCACACTAGACTTACTAGCCTGCAAGTGCTTTTGCACAACATATAACTTAAATGCAGGTAACCTATCTCCACAGCCACATCTGCTTTTTCCACTTCCTCAAACAATTTCATTATCTTTCATCTTTATTTTTAACAAGAGGTGGCTTTTGGTGCTGGTGAAAAGCACCCAATGGGTGGGACTAAAGAAGTGTCACCTTATCAGTGGAATAGGTCAGTTACTATCTGCCCAATCTATTGATTTCAATGGAGCTATGCAGGTTTAGCCCAGGGTTTCCTGGTAAATGAGGCTGGAATAAGAAAAGGAGTACTTGTGGCACCTTAGAGACTAACCAATTTATTCTCTAAGGTGTCACAAGTACTCCTTTTCTTTTTGCGAATACAGACTAACACGGCTGTTGCTCTGAGGCTGGAATAGTATTTCTGTCCCTGGATCTTACTTGTAGATCTTGAAGATTACAAAATTCAGTAACAAATGTTGGGCAAACTCCATGCCACATCCATCACACCTGGACTCAGCCATGGCCATCTCACCTGAGTCCCAAAGCACTGTGAAATCCGGGTAACTGCACCTTTTTTGTGTGAAGGTGACATAAAGCAGTGTCATGGTACCACAACTGTCTCCCCCAGATTATGCCTGACATATACTGAACAGAGGGGCTGAGAGAATAGACTCTTCTGGAATTCCCTGCAAGTATCACACAAGCAATCAGGCAGTGCCGCCCTGGAGAAATAGATAGTGTTGGCACCCAGTAGAGTAACTGGGGCCAGATTTGGACCAGAGTTACATTGCCACAAAATGGTGGTAAGTCAATATAGTTACACCAGCGTAAATCCAGAGGAAGACAGTTTGGATTCTAGTCCTTTATTTTTATCCCCCTAGGCCGCTGTTTGTTTGGGGTGGGGGTTCTTTAGTCAGCCGGAGTGATATAACCACCTTAATCACCTACTGCATTTTAGTTTTAACATTAGTTGCAAAACCCTTCCAGAGACAGAAAGTTATTTCAATTTGAGCTGCAAAGCGTCTGAACTCAACCATTTGCTTTTTTCTTTCTCCCCCCTGCTCCCTCGCAGCCCTATAATGGCCAATGGTTTTGGTTTTTTCCTGGGGAGGGGGAAAGGGGTGTCCACCAATTTTGTTCGGCAAGTTATTTTGTAAAGAAAAAAACTTCCCTCCAGTGCCTGCTCGTATCCGGCCAGGGTTCACGAGCTCACGTTCCTACGATTGCGTTGGAAACCCCTGAGCAAATGTTTGTCATGCAGGTGGTGCTGCGGCACCGGCCCATGCTTCACCTAGGCTGGGCCAAAGCCAGTCGCAAAGCCGCCGCCAGTGCAGCGTTTCATGGGGAAGCCAGAAGGTTTATTGTCATCAGCCACTAGCGGGCTGGGATCCTCTTTGTCACGACACGACTCTGTAGAAATGTGAGTGAAAGGCTGGTGCTGACTCTGGCAGTCAGCCTGACCCAACCCCCAGTGCAGTCAATGGCCAGGTTCGCCCTGGCCCCAGGGGCTGGTGCAAGCTCTGCGGGGAGGGGGCGGCTGGGGCGGGATGGGCGCCTCTGGACCCGCTCTCTGACTCAAGGACACGCGTGGAGTTCGCTTCTTTTCCGACCCAATTCGGCCAGGTGCTGAGCGCAATTGAGCCGCGGGGTCGCAGGCGCTCAGACCCGCTCCCCAATCTGTCTTTCACTGCCGCGTCGCTAGGCTAGACAGCCGCTGTCTCCGCCACAACAACCCCAGCCGGGCGCGCCCCGATCGGCTTTTCCTCCGACCTTCGGGGGCTGGTGCGGGCCAGACCGGGACTCACCTTTTCTCCAGGGAGCTCCCAGGGTGAAGCTCTTGTGCCAGCTGAACATCGCGGCCGCAGGAAGCTTCGCTCCTTCACTGGCAGCGGCTGGGAGCCGGGGCGCCAGCCCGAGGCATCCTGCCAGCGCTCTCGCCTCGCGTGGAGTCTCCACGGTTTGCTTTCAATTAAACCGGCCCCGCGCTGGCCCTGACTCCCATCGCTGGGCTGGCGCAGGAACCCCCTCGGGAGGGAGGGAGGGAGCGAAGAAACCCCTCCCCTTTGCAGAGCTCTGCAGGCTGCAGCTGAGCCCAGAGGAAATAACTCGAGTGGCAGCCGCAGCAGCAGCCAGGGGCTGTTCTCGCCGAGGCTGCTGAACTGTAAATGGGCGCGCAGCCAGCAGGGCCTGACATTCCACAGGCTGCTCCCTTTCCATCTCCCCGGGCTGATAAGCCAGTGCCTGGAGGGGTTGATACCTTCGCTATCCCAGAGCACCCCCGGGAAAGAAATGCCTGAGCCCTTGCATAAGGGCAACAAACAACTCACATCTCCGGTGGGTTCCGAAGAGGAGAGCAGGGAGGGAAAGCATGGAATGTGATTTGGTTTTTTTCTCCGCAGTAAGTGTGTTCCTGAGTTATACAAATCCCTGCCTTGATTTAACATGGCTACAGGACACTATTAAAGGGGCAGAGGCAGCAAGAGCTAAATTAATTCCAGTTCCACTGGCTATGATTGGAGAGTTCACTGCAAACCTCAATGGTTTGGAATGGTTATAAAACTCCAAGCAGAGCTGAAGGGCTCAGGTCATAACCAAACAGTTACAGTGCTGACCTACAGCTTTCCTGGAGAACTGCATAGCTGGGAGCAGGGCCCTGTGATTTGTACCCAACCAAAGCTATATGTACAGGCCTGCTGTTGTCCATGTACATGCCTCAGAAACCAGGTTAAGACAGTGCAAAACAAACCACAAAGAAAGGAAACCCTAAAACCCACCTCAATCCAAACAAAGCCTCTCCTGTATATTTGCTAAGAGATTGCCCTAATCCACATCCCTCTCCGGCCAAACTTGTATTGACTTCAAAGCCTTTGGGATGTATTCTGCCATTACACCAGTGTCAAATCGTAGCAACTCTACTGCCTTCCATGGGTGTTTTGCCTGAATGAAAATTGCCGGGGCCAGACCCAGACAAGATCTGTTGCTAGGTGTTGTTTTTCCAGTTGCTGAATTTGGGGTGGGTGTGGTTGGGGGACTCAGATGAATTAATAGTTGCAAATGAGTGGAAAAAAATCAAATAGGTGGGGAGGTGTTGGAAAAGATCCAGTCCAGCTTTCCCCCTTCTCCTTCCCAGGTGCCAGATTAGTCCAGCTTCCCCCAGCTCTCATGCCCCTCTCCTCCAGATGCCTTTCTTTATCCCTTTCCTTTGAAATAAACATCATGGGCCAGATCCTCTGCGAGTGGAAATCAGCTTATCTCCATTGAAATCAGTGGAGCTGTGTTGATTACACCAGCTACATTTTTGAAGAGGGCACTACATGAAATCAAAAATTGCTTTCCGTTGCAGAGACCAAAGAAAGTCTCATTTTAGTATTATTATTGCTCTGAAATCAATGTCACAGCTCCATTAATCAGCACCACCTTCTTCCTCACCCAGATACTAGGTTAGCCTCTCAGACCTGACTGCAGGGGGTCACTGGGAGCACTCGGCTAACACCAGGCCCTTTTAAAATCTGTGGCAACAAGATCTGTGCTCCATGGGATGGAAGGCAAGTGGTGTAGGTGCACCCAGCACTAATGGGCACATTCTCTTCTCATAACTATGGGAACATTCTACATAGGCGGGAGGGAAAGGGAGCAAATAACCTAGGCACAAGTCGTAGGTTATGTCTACACTGTGCAACTTACAGTGCTACAGCTGTGCTACTAAAGCCTTGCAGTGTAAGGCACACAGTGTAGCAGCTCTTTGTCAGTAGGGAAGAGCTCTCTTGCCAACAAAATACCCACCCACCCCAGTGAGGGGTGGTAGCTTTGTTGGCAGGAGTCGCTCTCCCTCTGACAAAGCGTTGTCCACACCGGTGCTTTTTGTCATTAAAACTTTTGATGGTCAGGGGTGTGTTTTTATACACCCCTGACCAACAAAAGTTTTAACAACAAAAGTGCAGTATAGGCATAGCCTAGAGATTAGTTACAACAGTAAAGAATTTCCATGATCTGCACCTAGGGCAGCTCAAACAGAGCTAGGCTTGTCCCTTGGGCTCCTTCACTCTGTCTCTTAAGAATATAAGGATGGCCATATTGGATCAGACTAATGGTCCATCCAGCTCAGTATCATAATCTTCCAATAGGGGCTAGTGCCAGGTGCTTCAGAGGGAATGAACAGAAACAGGGCAACTATTGAATGATCCATCCCCTGTCATCCAGTCCCAGCTCCTGGAAGTCAGAGGTTTAGGGACACCCAGAGCACAGGGTTGCATCCCTGACCATCATGGCTAATTGCCATTGATGGACCTACCCTCCATGAACTTAGCTAATTCTTTTTTGAACCTGGTTATAGTTTCGGCCTTCACAACATCCCCTGGCAACGAGTTCAACAGGTTGACTTCGCGTCGTGTGAAGAAGTACTAACTTATGTTTGTTTTAAACCTGTTGCCTGTTAACTTCATCTGGTGATCCCTGGTTCTTGTGTTATGTGAATGGGTAAATAACACTTCCCTATTCACTTTCTAGAACATAAGAACGGCCATACTAGTCAGACCAAAGGTCCATCTAGCCCAGTATCCTGTCTTCCGACAGAGGCCAATGCCAAGTGCCCCAGAGGGAATGAACAGAACAGGGAATCATAGAATCATAGAATCATAGAATATCAGGGTTGGAAGGGACCCCTGAAGGTCATCTAGTCCAACCCCCTGCTCGAAGCAGGACCAATTCCCAGTTAAATCATCCCAGCCAGGGCTTTGTCAAGCCTGACCTTAAAAACCTCTAAGGAAGGAGATTCTACCACCTCCCTAGGTAACGCATTCCAGTGTTTCACCACCCTCTTAGTGAAAAAGTTTTTCCTAATATCCAATCTAAACCTCCCCCACTGCAACTTGAGACCATTATTCCTCGTTCTGTCATCTGCTACCATTGAGAACAGTCTAGAGCCATCCTCTTTGGAACCCCCTTTCAGGTAGTTGAAAGCAGCTATCAAATCCCCCCTCATTCTTCTCTTCTGCAGGCTAAACAATCCCAGCTCCCTCAGCCTCTCCTCATAAGTCATGTGTTCTAGACCCCTAATCATTTTTGTTGCCCTTCGCTGGACTCTCTCCAATTTATCCACATCCTTCTTGTAGTGTGGGGCCCAAAACTGGACACAGTACTCCAGATGAGGCCTCACCAATGTTGAATAGAGGGGAACGATCACGTCCCTCGATCTGCTGGCAATGCCCCTACTTATACATCCCAAAATGCCATTGGCCTTCTTGGCAACAAGGGCACACTGCTGACTCATCGAGTGATCCTTTTTCTCCATATCATTCATGATTTTATAGACCTCGATCATAGTCCTCTCTTTTCTAAGCTGAACAGTCCTCTTAGTCTCTCCCCATACAGAAGCCTTTCCATACCCCTAATCATTTTTGTTGCCCTTTTCTGCACTTGTTCTAATTCTAATATATATTTTGTGAGATGGGATGACCAGAACTGCATGCAGTATTCAAGATGTTGGCATACCATAGATTTATGTAGTGGCTTTATGATATTTTCTGTCTTATTTTTCTCTCCCTTTCCTAAAGGTTCATAATATTCTGTTGGCTTTTTTGACTGCTTCTGCACATTGAGTGGATTTTTTCAGAGAACTATCCACAATGAGTGGTAACAGCTAATTTAGATCCCATCCATATCCGCGGGAAGTAGAGGAGTGGGGGCTGCTGCAGCATCTCCAGGTTTAATTCGGGGTCCTGGCTGCCGGTCCCGCACCCGGGGCTCCACTCCTGGCCCTACGCCCGCTCCCAGCTGTGGCCCCAGCCTCGGCCCCCGTACCTCTGTCTGGGTCCCTCCCTACCACAGACACGGCCCTGCTCCTGGCCCCAGCTTGGGAGGGGTGGGGGGTGGAGGGAGGGACAAAGGGACTGGCTTTCAGCACCCCCACTATTAAAAATGTTTCAGTACCACTGATCCCATCATTTTATATGTATAGTTGGGATTATGTTTTCCAACCTGCATTACTTTGCATTTATCAACATTGAATTTCATCTGCCATTTTGTTGCCCAGTCACCCAGTTTTGTGAGAGCCCTTTGTAACTCTTCACAGTCTGCTTTGGACTTAACTATCTTGAGTAATTTTGTATCATCTATAAATGTTGCCTCTTCACTGTTTACCCCTTTTTCTAGCTCACTTATGAATATGTTGAACAGCCCTGGTCCCAGTACAGATACTCGCTATTTACCTCTCTCTACTGTGAAAACTGACCATTTATTCCTCTGCTTTGTTTCCTAACTTTTAACCAGTTACCAATCCATGAGAGGACCTTCTATCTTATCCCATGACAACTTACTTTGCTTAATAGCCTTTGGTGAGGGACCTTGTCAAAGACTTTCTGCCAGTCCAAGTACACTGTATCCACCCTATCACCCTTGTCCACATGCCTGCTGACCTCCTCAAAGAATGCTAATAGATTGGTGACTCATCACGTCCCTTTACAAAAGACATCTCAAAGCTGCCTCCTTGGGGACCATCCCACTCTTGTCGGTTGGGAGAGTGTTAGGCCCTCAATCCCACAAGTGTATCCTCAGGTGTCATAGTGGTTGACTGGAGCCCGCTCTGTGTTGTCTCCCTGTTGCCTTGCTCTGAGGTTAGTGCAGCCTCCCTCTTTGGACAGCTTCCCTTCCTCTGGACGACAGGCTACACAGCCCTACAGAGTCTTTGGGGGAGACTCCTCCCACAAACTGCTGGGATCTGCCGCCCATCCCATCCCTCCTGTTGACCTGCTTCTCATAAGGCATATTTCTCCACTGCATTGTAAACCCACCGCTGAGGACCCAGGCTTGTGGACTAGGTGTTTATAAGCCACGTTTGAGCATCCACACTGCATCATAAACCTGGGCTCACAATTGCTGGACCCAGGTCTCACAGCCATGCTAACATGTCCACACTGCACTACACAGGCTTTCTGTGGGACTCCATCATCTACACCACATTATGCAGGCCCAAGTTCAACCACCCATATCCCAAACTTTCTAATGTCCTCCCCAAATGTGGCCACTCTAGCCCTTTGTTTGTTGTGCAGTGTGGGAAAACTTGACTGGCAAACAAATTTGACTGGTCAGAGGACAAAGAAAGTTGGCTTGTGGAATAATTTTGGCAGACTCCCAGAGCATGATGAGTCCAGTGGGGCTGCATCTACACTGCAAAGCAACAGGGCTTGAATTCTAGTCCTGGCTTGACTCAGGATTGGACCCTCCAGCCCTGTGGGTCCTGGGATCATAGGTCTGAGCCCTAGGTTAGCACAGTTTGTGTGTAGACATAAGCGGGGGAGTAGGCTTGAGCCTGAGTTTGAACCCTGAGCATACATTGCAGTGTACACACCCACAGGCTCCCTGCTAGAGTGGCTTGGAAATTTTTCATGAAAACATTTTTTTAACAAAAAATTGTTTTTGTCAAAATCCAAACATATCCATTTGGATGAAATTTTGTTTAGAACTCCTCCCCATCCCCCTGTCCCCAGAAATGAAGTATTTTGATCATGTCAGAATGCCCCATTTGGGCATTTTTGCAATGGAATGTCTTGAATTTTCATTTTGCAATGACAGTTTGAAATAAAATTTATTATTTTTATATTACAATTTTTTAAAATGTTAAAAGTTCAAAATTGGAACAAATTGTACTGAACTGAAATGTTTTGTTTCAGAGTAACAGCCGTGTTAGTCTGTATTCGCAAAAAGAAAAGGAGTACTTGCGGCACCTTAGAGACTAACCAATTTATTTGAGCATAAGCTTTCGTGAGCTACAGCTCACTTCATCGGATGCATACTGTATGTGAAGTGAGCTGTAGCTCACGAAAGCTTATGCTCAAATAAATTGGTTAGTCTCTAAGGTGCCACAAGTACTCCTTTTCTTTTTTTGAAATGTTTTGATAAGCCCAAAATGAAACTTTTTTTAAAATTGTGTTTCCTGGGAAAATTAGATTTTTTTTTTTGGTTCTGTTTTGAAATGGAAACATTTTTGAAATCCCAGACTTTTCCACAAAACAGTAATCCGCTCCCCTCCTCTCACATCTATTCCTGACCTTCTCCCAACACAACATGTGAATGCAGAGCTGCCTCTCTACTGAGCTGCTCACCTTGTTCTAGGTCTGCCTCAGTACAGGGGCTGCTCCTCTTGACCCCAGCTCTTCTGGGTGCTCTCTGAGGCTGACCTTGGGCACAAACATGACCCAATGATCTGTGATTTGGCCGTTGCTGATGGTTCTCTGGAGGGGTGCAGGAGGGCTGGGTGTGGGGCTCAGTAATTTTCCTCTATTCCTGCCAAGGATCACATAATGCAGGGGAGTATTGTTAGAATTGCCTGAGCAGTGAGTAGAGGTTATAATTTACCAAGCCAGATCCTCAGCTGGTGCAAATCAGCAGAGCTCAGCCAACATTGATGGAGCTACCCGGATTATGCCATCTGAGGATCTGACCCATTGGATCCAGATAGAAGTTCGCAAGGGAGAACTTAGAAATAAACAAAAAGAAAAGGAGTACTTGTGGCACCTTAGAGACTAACCAATTTATCTGAGCATAAGCTTTCGTGAGCTACAGCTCACTTCATTGGATGCATACTGTGGAAAATGTAGAAGATCTTTTTATACACACAAAGCATGAAAAAATACCTCCCCCCACCCCACTCTCCTGCTGTGTGTATAAAAAAATCTTCTACACTTTCCACAGTATGCATCCGATGAAGTGAGCTGTAGCTCACGAAAGCTTATGCTCAAATAAATTGGTTAGTCTCTAAGGTGCCACAAGTACTCCTTTTCTTTTTGCAAATACAGACTAACACGGCTGTTACTCTGAAACTTTAGAAAAAAACAGTGGCTTATATGTGTTTTAAAAACTGGCCTGTGCTTTAATACATTACTAGCCGGCTTTCTGAAGGCTGTTCTCTGGCTCCAAACATGTTATGTTGATGCCAGACCCTCAGAATGGCACAGAGGGTTTAGAATGGTGCAGCCTACTGGGAACTCCATTGAGTAAGATGATGTATCTCTTCCGGGGGCAGCAGGGGGAGGGGAGGAGGGTGCCTGAGAATGACATCACCAGCATTGTTTACTGCCAGCCAAGTTTTGGAAACAAAGACCCCCCATCACGGCACATAGCTCCCCTTTCCTCAACTCACTCACTCACTCTGTTTATATCTTCATAAAGCTCATTTGTTTCCTCCACAATGTGAACACCCTCGGGGCCTATTTTCAAAGTAATTAGCTTGAAAAATGAGCCGCAGTGCTGACGTCTATTTGTGATTGTGATTCAAAGGGCTATGGGCAATAAGCACAGCAGGTGATTATGGTTCCACACCCTGGCATGGCATATTGCCTTTTTAATAATATTTAGGCTTGGTCTATGCTACCAACTTATGTCAGTACGTCGCTCAGTGGCATGGAAAGTCACCCCCCTGAGTGACATACTTGTACCAACCTAACCCCCGGTTTACACACACAGCTGTGTCAATGGGAGGGCTTCTCCCATCAACATAGCTACTCCTCTGGGTGAGGTGGAGTACCTGCACTGATAGGAAAGACTCTGCTTCACTGCATCGCTGTAAGTGAAGAAAAGCCCATTTTCATCCCTTGCAAATGTTCTCCAAGCCACATCTGGCCCTTCTTAAAGAGACACTCTTTCAGGTCACATTTAGCCCCAAATTCAAGGCCAAATAGGAGAGGTGCTAAGAACCTCAGCCAAGATCCAAAAGTGACTGATGATTTGGGTGTCACAGTTGTTGGGTGCCCAGTTTGAGACCAATGTTCCTGATTGGCTGAGGGCAGGTGCTCAGCACTTTGTGGAAATCAGGCTCCTTTAAGATGTCTCAGGTTGGGAACCCAGAATCCCTAATCATCTTTGAAAATCTTGGCCCTGATGATTTGCCCCTTATGTCTAAGAAACTCATCACAATCAAGGGAAATTATTCCATTTTTTTCTAAATTCCAGTGGCACTAAGTTTTAAAAACCAAAACAACAATAAATATTTCTCTGCAGTGCTGACCACCCACACAATTCAGCATTAACCTAGTGCATACGAACCTGAAAATGAAAATGCGTAGACACTATCAGGAGTGTTTTATATCCAAGGTACATGCACAGTAGAACCTCACAGGTAGAAACACCTCAGGAATGGAGGTTGTTTGAAACTCTGAACAAAACGTTACGGTTGTTCTTTCAAAAGTTTACCACTGAACATTGACTTAATACAGCTTTGAAACTTTACTAGGCAGAAGAAAAATGCTGCTTTCCCTTTATTTTTTTAGTAGTTTATGTTTAACACAGTACTGTACTGTATTTGCTTTTTATTATTATTTTTTCTCTGCTGCTGCCTGATTGTGCATTTCCAGTTCCAAATGAGGTGTGTGGTTGACTGGTCAGTTTGTAACTCTGGTATTCATAACTCTGAGTCCTACTGTATGTGTAAATGAAGATCTTTAATATAAATAGCACCATCTATTGGCACATACTGTGCAACATTGGTCAAAGTAGGAGTGTGATTTTTTTTCTGGCATAGTTATACCTATAATAGACCTAATATAGTCATGGTTACACCAGTATAAAGGAGCTTTAAACTGATATAGCTACTTTTGGTTCCCAAACCAGAATAATCTATACCATTCTAAGCTTTATACTGGCACGACTGCATCCACACTAGGTTTAACCATGCTGGTACGACCAAAACTTTTAAGTGTAGAAGACAAGTCCTGAGTCCAGCTCTTAACTAAACAGCCTACAAACAAACTTGAAGGTGACTTGCCTCTTTTCAAAGTTGAGTAAAGTGCAAAAAAGAAAGATTATTAAAAATTCTTTCATTTTTAATCATTGCGGGTGTCCTTGACTTTGGGAAAGGTGCTTTCTGGTTTGTAATAAAATATATGGGGCCAGTCTTTGCAAGGGAGTGGGAGGTGTGGTGCAACAACCTTGCAAAGATAGTATTGCCGAGTCCCACAATTTTTTATGACTTTTGCAATAATTGCTTGTTTTCTTAAAGCACAAGCTGCCAGACTCAAGAGATTGCATGAGAATCTGTTTTCATTTTTTTTTAAAGGCAAGTTTTGAGCCCTCCTGGCTGCAGAGAAAAGCTGGAAATGTTGAAGCATATACAGGTGGTTGAAAAATTTCCATCAAAAAATGTTTTTCAGTAGAAAATTGGGTTTTTTGCAAAGCGTGTCTGCTTTCTGTAAAAAACCAAAAACCCTTCAATATTTCATCCAAAAAGTATCATTATTTGGCTGAAATATTTCACTTTTGGCCAACAAATACTGATGAAAACTCAAAATTTTCCCTGGAAAATGTTGAGGAAATTTTTTTTAAAAAGTTTATTTTCCTGTGGAAAATTTTGACAAGCAATTTTCCAACCAGCACTAGAGACAAGTTCACTTAAAGGCTTAAATCGCAGGAGGCAGATCAAAAGGAAACATTTATTATTTGAATGAAATCTCATAATTTTCAGGGCCTGCCTCATGATTTTCAAACACTTGAGTTTGGCAATACTGTAGAGGGAAGGCATAGTTGCAGTTCTTGCACTCTTCTTAGTCCAGGGCCCACTCCTTCCTACTGCCCCACTGGGTGCTGCTGTCCAATGCAAAAGGACTGGTATAGGCAGAGAAGGAGGTGGGGTCACAACATAACCATGTAGCTAAGTGGGAAAGACAATGTTCATCCCTCTAGGGCTGCAGAGGCACTGCATTTTCCAGGAGCTGGAGAGGTGTGTGTGCCTGAGGCACTGGTGCTGTCCCATAGCTCCCTGTGGGGCAGCTCCATCTCTCCTCCAATCCTAAGAAGCACAATCTGGTCCATTATTGTTTAGTCTCCCAACAGCATCTCTGTAACCAAACCTCTGATAACACAGATCCACATACAACATAGGGAAAGCTTCCCTCTCCAGGACAGTTCATTCAGCACCTTTAAGGAGCATGTTTAAGAGCTGCAGAAAACAGAGAGCACCTCAGCAATGCACATAATCAAGGCCTTGGAGCCAGTAGGCTAAAATGCCTGGTTCCAGCCCCATACTTTGAGGCTACTTCATATAACAGAAGCACATTTCTCAAACGTAAGATAAGCCATGCCATCATAGCTGGGACAAGCTGGTGCTCTGAGTCACATAGTGTCATGATATGTGGAAGTTAAAAAAGTATGAATTGGATGAATGGACTATAAAGTGGATAGAAAGCTGGCTAGATTGTCGGGCTCAATGGGCAGTGATCAATGGCTTGATATCTAGTTGGCAGCCATTATCAAGTGGAGTGCCCCAAGAGTCGGTCCTGGGGCCGGTTTTGTTTAACATCTTTATTAATGATCTGGATGATGGGATGAATTGCACCCTCAGCAAGTTCGCAGATGACACTAAGCTGGGGGGAGAGGTACATATGCTGGAGGGTAGGAATAGGGTCCAGAGTGAACTAGAGAAATTGGAGGATTGGGCCAAAAGAAATCTGATGAGGTTCAACAAGGACAAGTGCAGAGTCCTGCACTTAAGAAGGAAGAATCCCATGCACCGCTACAGGCTGGGACTAACTGGCTAAGCGGCAGTTCTGCAGAAAAGGACCTGGGAATTACAGTGGACAAGAAGCTGGATATGAGTCAACAGTGTGCCCTTGTTGCCAAGGCCAACGGCATATTGGGCTGTATTAGAAGGAGTATTGCCAGCAGATGGAGGGAAGTGATTATTCCCCTCTGTTCGGCACTGGTGTGGCCACACCTGGAGTATTGCTTCCAGTTTTGGGCCCCCCACTACAGAAGGGATGTGGACAAATTGGAGCAAATCCAGTGGAGGGCAACGGAAATGATTAGGAGGCTGGGGCACATGATTTATGAGGAGAGGCTGAGGGAACTGGGATTGTTTAGTCTGCAGCAGAGAAGAATGAGGGGGGATTTGATAGCAGCCTTCAACTACCTGAAGAGGGGTTCCAAAGAGGATGGAGCTAGGCTGTTCTCAGTGGTGGCAGATGACAGAACAAGAAGCAATGGTCTCAAGTTGCAGTGGGGGAGGTCTAGGTTGTATATTAGTAAAGACTATTTCACTAGGAGGGTGGTGAAGCACTGGAATGGGTTACCTAGGAAGGTGGTGGAATCTCCTTCCTTAGAAGTTTTTAAGGCCCGGCTTGACAAAGCCCTGTCTGGGATGATTTAGTTGGTGTTGGTCCTGCTTTGAGCAGGGGGTTGGACTGGATGACCTCCTGAGGTCTCTTCCAACCCTAATATTCCATGATTTTTTGAATCACAGATCTCCTGAAGCTTGAGGTGTTTATTAAGGGATACAGCTACAACTATATACACAAACAGGTTCCCACACATTTTGAGTCCCAGCTTTGTTTTCTTTGTTGCCCAGGCACCACACTGCGCCTGAAACTCTTCACAACACATATCGACATCTGGTGGTAGAGTAATACACTGCAAGTAAACATAACTTTACACATTGGTGTGCATAGGGTAAGAGAATGTAATGATTGCTCAAGAAAGAGCAATAAGGGGCACGAAGTTACCTGAGCTGATGGTCCCAAGAGGGTGTCAACTGCTGGCTAAGGAACGTGGCCAAGTTTCCAACCACTTAGAGAGCATGCTGCAGTTACTAGAACATACTGGTGAGTAAACTCACTACTGTTTTTTCCCAGATCCCACTCCCAGTGAGCTCCTACTAGTAAGAGCAGGTCTTGAGCCTAAAATATTTTCCTTTCATAGCCTCTGGACTATAGCTGGCTGATGAATTCTGTGAATGCCACAGCAGGCAGGAAATTCACTCTTAGATCTCACAGGATGTAACAGGAAGAGGAAAAACCTTAGTCAGCTCCTGCTGCACTTCTGATGAATGCATCAGTTTCCTCTGCCATGGGAAAGCCCTCCACCCAGAGAGGCCACTGAACACGGAAGATTGTTGTGTTCCTGTATCCCCTGTGTATACAGCTGCATCCTCTTGTTCTCTTCACCTTTGTGTGACTTGGGGCAAGTACGGAGCAAGCACAAGAGCAGACATTCCTGAAGTCAAAACTTCCCTACTTAAATAAAACACCCTCTTTGGCAGGGATTCTCAGCCTGTACTCCTTGGAGCATTAGCTGGGGTTCTGCAAAGAGCTGGCAAGTCACATAGACCCAAGGTTTCCAAAGTCGGCTATAATATGGGGTGCCTTGGGTTTTGGGTGCCCAATTTGAAAATTTTGGGCCTCATTTTCAGAGGTGCAGGGAGCACTTGCAGCTTTGGCTGACTTTAATAGGCGTTTTGGGTGCTCAGCACACCTGAAAATCAGACTGTAACGTTATTGACAGAATCTGAAACCGTATAGATCATTGTTGCAACCAAAGTCCTGTAGTGGCACCAAATCTTGTATAAAGTGGGTCAAATAAGGTGTCTAAGACAAGATTATGGTTTTCTGGTTATGATTATGCTATCTGTATATGTGTATCATTTTTGTAGTTGAAGTTATGAATATTGGCTCTATACCGTCTGTATTTCAAACTTATGCTATGCTTCTGGGTGACACCCCAGACATGTTGGTGTCAGCTCTGCCTAGCCTGCTTGATGGCCCATTAAGGACCATCAGCTATACAACTGACCCATTGAGAGAAGGCAGACACACCTTGTGACTCAGCAAGGTGTGCAGGGACATGCCTATGGACAGCTTGTCCTTGGGACAAAGAAAGCAGAGACCACATGGCAAGAGACTATAAAAAGCTGCTGCAGCTCCTCCATCTTGTCTTCAATCCTGCTTCTTACCTCTGGATGGACTTTGTTACAAAGGGAAGCTCTACACAAAGGACGGATGACCCATCCCATTTGTGGATGTACTCCAGAGACTTGATTTGAACCTGCAGCTTATTCCATCACTGCTACAAGCCTGAACCAAGAACTTTGCCATTACTGTATGTAATTGTTTCCATTTAACCAATTTTAGCTCTCATCTATATCTTTTTCCTTTTATGAATAAACCTTTAGATTTTAGATTCTAAAGGATTGGCAACAGCATGATTTGTGGGTAAGATCTGATTTGTATATTGACCTGGATCTGGGGCTTGGTCCTCTGGGATCAAGAGAACCTTTTTTCTTTTACTGGGGTATTGCTTTTCATAACCATTCATCCCCATAACGAGTGGCACTGGTGGTGATCCTGGGAAACTGGAGTGTCTAAGAGAATTGCTTGTGTGACTTGTGGTTAGCCAGGGGGGAAAACCAAAGTCCTCTCTGTTTGGTTGGTTTGGTTTGCCTTAGAGGTGGAAAAACCCGAGCCTTGGGCAGTAACTGCCCTGCTTTAAGCAACTGGTCCTGAACTGGCACTCTCAGCTGGGTCCCACCAGAACCAGCAATATTACACAGGCCCAAAGGTGGCTCAAGCTGGGCATCCAAAAAATGAAGCATCTAACTTTAGTGTCCACTTTGGAAAATGTAGGCCTTGCTGCAGGTTCCTCCTTATTCCCAGCTCCTACATAGAATCATACAAGATTAGGATTGGAAGAGACCTCAGGAGGTCATCTAGTCCAACACCCTGCTCAAAGCAGGACCAATCCCCAACTAAATCATCCCAGCCAGGGCTTTGTCAAGCCGGGTCTTAAAAACCTCTAAGGTTAGAGAGTCCACCACCTCCCTGGGTAACCCATTTCAGTGCTTCACCACCCTCCTAGTGAAATAGTGTTTCCTAATATCCAACCTAGACCGCCCCCGCCGCAACTTGAGACCATTGCTTCTTGTTCTGTCATCTGCCACCACTGAGAACAGTCGAGCTCCATCTTCTTTGGAACCCCCTTCAGGCCTAACCTGAAGGCCTAAGGCAGGTACTGGGATTACAGAGGGGCAGCCCAAGATTAGGCAAAGGCAGCAGGTCCAAACTCTCCTTGAAGATGATGAGTGGTACAGACTGCAGTCTGCCCCAGTGTGCGGGGGCTAGATGAGGACTGGCAGTAGCTGCTGAGGCAAGGTGGGGATAGAGGGTGGGGATTCCCTGGGGCGGGGAGACCCAGAGACTGCAGAGGGCAGAACCCTGAGGGAAGGGGCACTGGGGTCCAGGAGGGATGTGTGGGCCTGAGGCAAGTGGGACACTGGCCTGCAGAGGGTGCTCCAGAGGCTGGAGAGCCAATTCCCAGGACAACCAGCTGGAGGTGCCACACCGCTGAGTCTCAGCCTTTCTCCATGGCCCAATCCTCCAATTTATCTAGGTCACTCTGGATCCTATCCCTACCCTCCAGCATATCTACCTCTCCCCCAAGCTTTGTGTCATCTGTGAATTTGCTGAAGGTGCAATCCATCCCATTGTCCAGATCATTAATGGTTTTGAACAAAACCAGCCCCAGGACCAACCCCTGGTGCACTCCACTTGATACCGGCTGCCATCTAGACATCGAGCCGTTGATCACTACCCATTGAGCCCAACAATCTAGCCAGCTTTCTATCCACCTTATAGTCCATTCATCCAGTCCATACTTTTTAACTTGCTGGCAAGAATACTGTGGGAGACCATACAAAAGCTTTGCTAAAGTCAAGATATATCACATCCACCACTTTCGCCATATCCACAGAGCCAGTTATCTCATCACAGAAAGCAATCAGGTTGGTCAGGCATGACTTGCCCTTGGTAAATCCATGTTGACTGTTCCTGATCATCTTCCTCTCCTCCAAGTGCTTCAAAATGGATTCCTTGAGGACCTGCTCCATGATTTTGCCGGGGACTGAGGTGAGGCTGACCGGTCTGTAGTTCCCCGGGTTCTCCTTCTTCCCTTTTTTAAAGATGGGCACTATATTTGCCTTTTTCCAATCGTCTATGCTGCAGGAGGATGGCTAACTATTTCCTGAAGCTTTTCCGTTCAGGCAATTGCTGTTTCCACAGGGCTGCTATACAGTTGTAAACATGAGGGTGGGTGATCCAGGACAATCTCTGAATTAAAATGTGGTCTACACTTTGAAAAAGCCCCAGGGCCCTGTTGTATGGTAATGGTAGGAAAGCCACACTTATATAGCATTACTAGTGTGGGCTAAGGGCTTCTACCACTGTCGTGCGCTGTGCAAGTCACTTGGACAACTCACGTCACCTCTGCTTGCCACACTTCATCTCGTGGAACTGGATTTATGGGCAGCTTGCACAGCTGTACCCTTCTCTTGGTGGACTTACCACGGGGGGCCTTAGCACCTGGTTTGTACCTGTGCTGGAGCTGAGCTCTCTTGTGGGTGCCAGAGGATTTAGGCAGGAGCATTCCCCAAGAGCCATTTCTGCTGGTTTTTGTACTTCACCAGCATGTCATAAAGGAGCCTGAACACAATAGACAACCAGCCTATAATGGGGTATACTGATCTTTTAAGGAAAAGAGGGGCGGGGGTCCAGGCTACCCTATTCCAAGTAGTCTGAGCAGAATGAGGACCCTGGGGACAGTAGGGGTGGGCAGGTGTGGGAGTGAGGAAATGGTCCCAGGAGAAGTCTTATCTCAGAGAGAAGAGACAACCATTTCTTTAAGAGCCAGAAACCTTGTAGTGTAGGGCTGGGACAGAGGGGAGCCTTGCCCATCAATCAATCAATAAAAATCCCTTGGGGGAAAAACAGCACAAAGATCTCCTTGCTCACACTCTGCAAGAAGAGAGGGAAATAGCAAAGGACGTTTGTCAGTGGGCCCTGGGACCAAAGGGCTGACTGGGAGGCCCCTTCCCAGGCTTCAGCAGAGGAATGGAACACCCCCACTTCCTAGAAGAATACTGGCCGAAAAGACTTTCACTATCAAGATTTCGTGTTTGAAGTAATTTTATTTTGAAAGTTTTGTGGCCAGCCCAGGGGGTGATGGGTCAGAGCAATGTAAAGGTCTGGCTGAGAGAGTGACTCAGAGCAATATGTCTGTTACATAGCCACTCAACTTGTACGTGTGTTCTCACCATTCTGCTCAAAAACCTCTTCCCGAGGCAAAGCTGCCTTCTGTATGAGACTGTTAAATTTGGATCAGTATGATGCCTGACATGAGAGAAGGCAGAGACAACATCACGTTATGGAGCAACCTGCCACAGGACTGGGAATGGACAGCAGTGGACAGACACGGGAGATCAAACATTGTGTAACTCCATTGTGTGCCAGCTGTACCTGCCTCTGACAAATACCTGATGGGGTCAGTCTCTTTCTTACATGTTGACAACATCTGTACAGTTTGTCATGCCAATAATGGCTCATTGATTTCTGTGGGGAATGCAGTAGTGGCAGGTCATTGAAATCATAGAAATGTAGGAATGGAAGGGAAAGGTCACCTAGTCCAGCCCCCTGCACTGAGGCAGGACCAAAGAACCTGAGACCATCCCTGACTGGTGTTTGTCCAACCTCTTCTTAAAAATGGGGGGTCTTACAACCTCATTTGGAAGCCTGTTCCAGAGCTTAACTACTGTTAGTTAGAAAGTTTTTCCTAATGCCTAACCTATTGCTCCCTTGCTGCAGATTAAGCCAATTGCTTCTTGTCCTACCTTCAGTGGACATAGAGAACAATTAATCATCCTCAGCCTCATTATAACAGCCCTTAACATATCTGAAGACTATTCTCAGGTCTTCCCTCAGTCTCCTTTTCTCAAGGCTAAAAATACCAGGTTTTTTTTTAACCTTCCTCCAAGGTCAAGTTTTCTAACCCTTTTATCATTTTTATTGCTCTCCTCTGGATTCTCTCCAATATGTGCATGTCTTTCCTAAAGTGTGGTGTCCAGAACCGACACAGTACTCTGTCTGAGGCCTCACCAGTGCCAAGTACAGCAGGACAATTACCCTCCATGTCTTACACACAACACTCCTCTTCATATACTCCAGAATGGTATCCGCCTTTTTTCACAACTGCTTCATATTATTGGCTCGTATTCAATTTGTGATCCACTATAACCCCAGATTCTTTTCAGCAGTACCACCATCTAGCCAGTTATTCCTCATTTTGTAAATGTACATTTGATTTTTCCTGCCTAAGTATAATACTTTACACCTGTCTTTGTTTAATTTCAGTGTTGATTTCAAACCACCTTCTCCCAGCTTAGTGAAATCTGCAGATTCTGTAAGCATACTCTACACTCCATTATCCAAGTCATTAATGGAAATATTGAATAGTACCAGAGGCAGCACCAGACCAGATTCCACTAGATATGCCTTTCCAGTTTGACAGTGAAACACTGGTAACTACTCTTTGAGCACATTCAGTGTGAAGCATGTATGATAGATCTAGAGATGCAGTATAGTCCGATGGATGGAGCACTGAAGTGGGATGTAAAAGACTTTGTTTCATTTACTTGCTCTGCCACTGAACTGCTGTGTGACCTTGGGCAAGTCTCTTCCCCTCTCTGTGCCCATATCCACTCCACCCTTTGTCTGTCTTGCCTATTTAGATGGTGATCTCTCTGGGGCAGGGACTGTCTCTCGCTATGTGTACGTACAGTGCCCAGTGCAGTGGAGCTGCAATCTCCATTGGGCATCTAGGAAAAAAAGCTCAGGATGACTGTAAATATCTTCAGCTAACAATTGAGCTTGGCAGAGCGGTGACATGTGGCCTCTCTCAAAGATCAACTTCCAAAAAAAATTGTAGAGGAAATAAAATGAGGATTCATTCCTGTAAACAAAAGGTTTCCAGAAGACATTGGTTTCCTGTGGACTAGTTCTCTTGCTAACTTGGCAGTGGCTCACAACTGTAAAGTATGCCTAGGTGAAGGTTTGTTCTATTACAAACCACTTACAGTGCAAAAAATAGAGCACTGGGATTTCTGTGAGTATCTCAGGTCTGGTAGCTGTAAAGCATTAACCCCTTCATTTCTACATGTCTCAATCAATGTATGGTGTCTTTTGCTATTTATATAAGGGATCCAAATAACCATTCTTACCAAATATATACAACAGACAAGACTTAACAATAGACACACACTGCTGCTCTGGCTGGTTTCTGGAACAAAGAACATAGTAAGCACCATTAGAGGGCTCACAAACAACATAGAGCGGAGGTGGGCAAACTATGGCCTGTGGGCCGCATCCGGCCCATCAGAACTTTTAATCCAGCTCTCAAGCTCCCACTGGGCAGCGGGGTCAGGGGCTTTCAGCACAGCTCCCGGAATCAGCGGCATGCCCCTCCTCCGGCTCCTATGCATAGGGGCAGCCAGGGGGCTCCGCACGCTGCCCCCTCCCCAAGTGCCACCCCCCACAGCTCCCATTGGCTGGGAACCATGACCAATGGGAGCTGCAGGGCCGGCACCTGCGGACAGGGCAGCGTGCAGAACTGCCTGGCTGGTGCCGCACCTCTGTGTAGGAGCCGGAGGGGGGACATGCTGCTGCTTCTGGGAGCTGCTTGAGGTTCAGCAACTCTTGGAGCCTGCACCCCTGAGCCCCCATCCCCTGCACCCCAACCATCTACCCCAGCCCTGATCTCCCTCCCCCACTTGGAACCCCTTGGTCCCAGCCCAGAGCACCCTCTCACACCTCAAACCCCTCATCCCCACCCCAGAGCTTGCTTCCCCAGCTGGAGCCCTCAACTCCCCCTACACCCCAGCCCCCTGCCCCAGCCCTGATCCCCCCTCTCGCCTTCCAAACCCCTCCATCCCAGCCTGGAGCACCTTCCTGCTCCCTAAATCCCTCATCCCAAGCCCCGCCCTAGAGCTCACTCCCCCAGCTGGAGCCCTCACCCCCCCCCACACCCCGACCCCCAATTTTGTGAGCATTCATGGCCCGCCATACGATTTCTATACCCAGATGTGGTCCTCAGGCCAAAAAGTTTGCCCACCCATGACTTAGAGCAGTGATTCTCAAACTTTTGTACCGGTGACCCCTTTCACATAGCAAGCCTCTGATTGCGACCCCCCCACTTATGAATTAAAAACACTTTTTTATATATTTAACACCATTATAAATGCTGGAGGCAAAGCGCGGTTTGGGGTAGAAGCTGACAGCTCATGACCCCCCACATAATAACGGACTCCCTGAGGGGTCCCAACCCCCAGTTTGAGAACCCCTGCTTAGAGGAATACTTCCCTATTCCTAGTCACTATAATATATTTTGGCGGCGGCAATCTCTCGAGGTCGAGGATGATCTCTTTCACAGGTTTTATTTTTCATGGGTCCTTTGGTGACTGAAGAGTCCGATCCTTGAGCCAAAGGCTCATTGGCAGACATTGCAGGTGGTGTTGGAAGACAGGGTTGGGCCCCGATTGCTACGTGACCATTGTCTTTTCTTTCTTTTCTGGCATTTTTCTGTGATCAGGGCAAGGTGGTTTTCCTCAAAAGTGGACGTTCCCTCTCTGACAAGTCTTGGCCCGTTATCCCTATCCTGGGCTGCTGTCTCCCCGTGTGCAGTGTCGATGCCACATCTCTCGATGTTTATCCTGAAGGTGTCTTTAAAGCGTTTCTTTTGGCCTCCCTGTTTCCTTTCTCCACTGGTGAGTGTTTGTGGCCACAAACATAGGTGTGTGCAGCACATTCCATGAGGGTGCGCATCCAGGGAATTTTTTTTTTCCAAAGGCGAACATTTACTGAATACTCAGTCATAAAGGGCATTATTTTTATTCATCAAACAAATGAAAGAAACTAAAACTTAACTAAACTTTTTTTAAAATTAACAACTAAACTTTACTAAAAAATACAAACTTAAAAAATGAGACACAAAATACCAAACTTTTGTTGAGTGATAACCAGGCGTATACAAAGATACAGTCAATTTTCATGATCTTTATCTTTAACCAGATAATGAGATAACCCAAATTGACAAAAACAGATTTAGGTTTCTTCATCTTCCTGTCCTAGAGAATGAGACATTGCTCACCAGGTGTTACGGACTTAAATTCCTCAATCACATCATTGTAATTAAGTGACGAAGCCAATTCTTGTTCAATGTACAAAATCATGAGTGAGTCGAGGCGCTGTTGGGACATTGTACTTCTTAGTTTGTTTTTTACATGTGCTAGTTTCGAAAAGGCTCTTTCACATGAACAGCTTGTAACAGGTAAGACCGCAAAGAATTGCATAGATTTGTAAAAGGCCTGGAACATGGAAGACCGATCCGATTCCTTTAGCCAATCAAGCCACTCTCTGGTGGTGTTCGTAGTGCTACCTTTAGGAACGGATCCGTCATAACCCCGCAACAATCAGACTTCAGCTTCCAACTCATCCATGGACACTTTAAATTTGTTGGCAATGATTCTCATATCGTCCCTGCCAAGTCTAAGCTCAGCAGTTTTCCCATTGCAGTCACAATTTTACAAGTCTCCTGTTCAAATCGCTGGTCAATGCCAGTAATCATTGAGTCTAGGAGTGGTAAAATAAAGTTATTCTCTCCTGCTCCTCTTTTGTATCAAAGTGATGCTGGGACTCAAACATGTCATCAATATGAGTGGACGTTTTTCTCTTCTTAACTGCGGAAATCGATATATCATTCACTACACACATTTTCACACTGTCATTGAAAATAGATTGAAAATATTCTGGGCCACTTCTCATCACAGTCAAAGAGTTACACAAGCTTTTCACCCCTGTCATTGCAGTAAGTAAGTTGAGATCTGGAGCTTGAAGAGCCTTACTCACTTTTACCACCATCTGGAGAATAGGGTGCATCATGTGAAGGGCAAAGATTAACTTGAATGAATTTAGTTCATGGATAAGGCCCCTGGCTTTTATTTTAGCATCAGCAAGGCGAGTTGTTTTGATAATCTCTTGTAAAGCTTGTAAAATGACGGAATAGTTTTGTTTTACAGCAGCCACTGCTTCTGCTCTGCATGCCCATCTTACGTTTGACAGGGACTTCAAAGTCTTCAACTGGGATCCTACTTCTTGTGAAATCTTCTCCATTACTGCATGTCGCACAGGACTCCCCTCCATGAAGGCATAAAGAGCCTGAATAACACCAAAAATATCAAAACCAGTTCTGTTTTGTTTACTTGAAGTGCATGCATCTTCTAGGACGAGGTTCAAGCAATGCGCATAGCAGTGTACATAGAGTATTTCACTGTTTCTTTCTTTACATTTCATTTGAACTCCTGCAGTACATCCAGACATAGTAGATGCACCATCAAAACAGACAGACATCACTGATGACCAGTCAATGTTAAGAATGCCAATTTCATCATTTAACTGGTCAAAAATAGACTGAGCATCAACTGTTAATAGTCTCTGAACAGACACAAAATGTTCAGCTGGACTATGTTTTTCATTGTCAAAATACCGCACCACAATGGACATCTGTTCATGGTGTCCACAGTCAGTAGTGTCGTCGGCAATTATTGAGACCATTTTTCCGTTTAGTGAAGACACAATCTTTTGTTGCACAACGTTGTGCAAGGCTACAATTAAATCATTTTGGATGCGATTACTCAGATAGGTAGTGTTTCGAGGAGATTGTCGCACATGCTTTGCCATTATGGGATCATATTTTTGGAGCATATTGACAAGATTTAGAAATAAACCTTTCTCAAAACTGTCAGCTTTTTCATTGTGACCCCTGAATGGTCTCCCACCTTTCGCCAAACACAGAACAATGTCAATGAGTTGCTCCATTACACTTCAGTTATGGCACCGTTCTTCTTCTTGTTTAGACAGATAAGCCTGCTTGCCCTCATCCAACAATACATCAATAGGTTTCCCTTCATTAAAACTTGACCATGAAGAACAGCTCAACACATGAGATTTTGACGGTGGTTTTTAAAACATTTGTTAGCCCTATGCCAGTTTCTGAATCCCTTATCAATAAATGCTGGATCAGTGTGACCTTTGTTTGCTGCATCATTAGAGAAGAAGAAATGGCAGTAAAAGCAAAATGCTGCATCCTTTGATGGGCTATATTCTAACCACCTATACTTTTCATACCAATTGGACTGAAAACTTCTTTGTTTATTCCCTATTTTACTTCTAGGAAAAATACTCAATCTAGGCTGATAAGGACCTCTAGATAATTGAGACTGGCGTTCTAATCTATTTTTTGGAATAGCACAGACCGGGTCATCAGATGGAATGTTTGATGGCTTTGAATAGGAACTACACTGACCTGAACTGAGGGTATGTCTACACTACGAAATTAGGTCGAATTTATAGAATTCGGTTTTTTAGAAATGGGTTTTATATATTCGAGTGTGTGTGTCCCCACAGAAAATGCTCTAAGTGCATTAACTCGGCGGAGTGCTTCCACAGTACCAAGGCTAGGGTCGACTTCTGGAGTGTTGCACTGTGGGTGGCTATCCCACAGTTCCTGCAGTCTCCTCTGCCCATTGGAATTCTGGGTTGAGATCCCAACGCCTGATGGGGCTAAAACATTGTCGCGGGTGGTTCTGGGTACATATCGTCAGGCCCCCGTTCCCTCCCTCCCTCCATGAAAGCAAGGGCAGACAATCGTTTCGCGCCTTTTTTCCTGAGTTATCTGTGCAGACGCCATACCACGGCAAGCATGGAGCCCGCTCAGGTAACCGTCACCCTATGTCTCCTGGGTGCTGGCAGACGCGGTACGGCATTGCTACACAGCAGCATCAACCCATTGCCTTGTGGCAGCAGATGGTGCAATATGACTGGTAGCCGTCATCATCATGTCCGAGGTGCTCCTGGTCGCCTGTGTGAGGTTGATCAGGAGTGGCTGCGCAGACATGGGCGCAGGGACTAAATTTGGAGTGACTTGATCAAGTCATTCTCTTTAGTCCTGCAGTCAGTCCTATTGAACCGTCTTATGGTGAGCAGGCAGGTGATACGGATTGCTAGCAGTCCTATTGC
This sequence comes from Lepidochelys olivacea, assembly GCF_965140295.1. Taxonomy (NCBI): domain Eukaryota; kingdom Metazoa; phylum Chordata; order Testudines; family Cheloniidae; genus Lepidochelys; species Lepidochelys olivacea. The sequence goes on from NC_140417.1 coordinate 52,797,702, forward strand.
ATCATCTTCTGCCGGGCAGGCAAGAGATGAGGATGGCTAACAGTCCTATTGCACCATCTTCTGCCGAGCAGCCATGAGATGTGGATGGCATGCAGTCCTTCTGCACTGTCTGCTGCCAGCCAAAGATGTAAAAGATAGATGGAGTGGATCAAAACAAGAAATAGACCAGATTTGTTTTGTACTCATTTGCAAACCCGCCCCCCGTCTAGGGGACTCATTCCTCTAGGTCACACTGCAGTCACTCACAGAGAAGGTGCAGCGAGGTAAATCTAGCCATGTATCAATCAGAGGCCAGACTAACCTCCTTGTTCCAATAAGAACAATAACTTAGGTGCACCATTTCTTATTGGAACCCTCCGTGAAGTCCTGCCTGAAATACTCCTTGATGTAAAGCCACCCCCTTTGTTGATTTTAGCTCCCTGAAGCCAACCCTGTAAGCTGTGTCGTCAGTCGCCCCTCCCTGCCTCAGAGCAACGGCAAACAATCGTGCATCTGAGTTGAGAGTGCTGTCCAGAGCAGTCACAATGGAGCACTCTGATGGGGCTAAAACATTGTCGCGGGTGGTTCTGGGTACATATCATCAGGCCCCCGTTCCCTCCCTCCCTCCGTGAAACCAAGGGTAGACAATTGTTTCGCGCCTTTTTTCCTGAATTACCTGTGCAGACGCCATACCACGGCAAGCATGGAGCCCGCTCAGATAACCATCACCGTATGTCTCCTGGGTGCTGGCAGACATGGTACTGCATTGCTACACAGTAGCAGCAACCCATTGCCTTGTGGCAGCAGACGGTACAGTATGACTGGTAGCCGTCATTGTCATGTCCAAGGTGCTCCTGGCCACGTCGGCCAGGAGCGCCTGGGCAGACATGGGCGCAGGGACTAAATTTGGAGTGACTTGACCAGGTCATTCTCTTTAGTCCTGCAGTCAGTCCTATTGAACCGTCTTATGGTGAGCAGGCAGGCGATATGGATTGCTAGCAGTCCTATTGCATCATCTTCTGCCGGGCAGCCATGAGATGTGGATGGCTTGCAGTCCTTCTGCACCGTCTACTGCCAGCCAAAGATGTAAAAGATAGATGGAGTGGATCAAAACAAGAAATAGACCAGATTTGTTTTGTACTCATTTGCTTCCCCTCCTTCCCCGTCTAGGGGACTCATTCCTCTAGGTCACACTGCAGTCACTCACAGAGAAGGTGCAGCGAGGTAAATCTACCCATGTATCAATCAGAGGCCAGACCAACCTGCTTGTTCCAATAAGAACAATTACTTAGGTGCACCATTTCTTATTGGAACCCTCCGTGAAGTCCTGCCTGAAATACTCCTTGATGTAAAGCCACCCCCTTTGTTGATTTTAATTCCCTGTAAGTCAACCCTGTACGCCATGTCGTCAGTCGCCCCTCCCTCCGTCAGAGCAATGGCAGACAATCGTTCCGCGCCTTTTTTCTGTGCAGACACCATACCAAGGCAAGCATGGAGGCCGCTCAGCTCACTTTGGCAATGAGGAGCACATTAAACACCACATGCATTATCCAGCAGTATATGCAGCACCAGAACCTGGCAGAGCAATACCGGGCGAGGAGGCGACGTCAGCGCAGTCACGTGAGTGATCAGGACATGGACACAGATTTCTCTGAAAGCATGGGCCCTGCCAATGCATGCATCATAGAATCATAGAATATCAGGGTTGGAAGGGACCCCTGAAGGTCATCTAGTCCAACCCCCCGCTCGAAGCAGGACCACTTCCCAGTTAAATCATCCCAGCCAGGGCTTTGTCAAGCCTGACCTTAAAAACCTCTAAGGAAGGAGATTCTACCACCTCCCTAGGTAACGCATTCCAGTGTTTCACCACCCTCTTAGTGAAAAAGTTTTTCCTAATATCCAATCTAAACCTCCCCCACTGCAACTTGAGACCATTACTCCTCGTTCTGTCATCTGCTACCATTGAGAACAGTCTAGAACCATCCTCTCTGGAACCACCTCTCAGGTAGTTGAAAGCAGCTATCAAATCCCCCCTCATTCTTCTCTTCTGCAGACTAAACAATCCCAGTTCCCTCAGCCTCTCCTCACAAGTCATGTGTTCCAGACCCCTAATCATTTTTGTTGCCCTTCGCTGGACTCTCTCCAATTTATCCACATCCTTCTTGTAGTGTGGGGCCCAAAACTGGACACAGTACTCCAGATGAGGCCTCACCAATGTCGAATAGAGGGGGACGATCACGTCCCTCGATCTGCTCGCTATGCCCCTACTTATACATCCCAAAATGCCATTGGCCTTCTTGGCAACAAGGGCACACTGCTGACTCATATCCAGCTTCTCGTCCACTGTCACCCCTAGGTCCTTTTCCGCAGAACTGCTGCCTAGCCATTCGGTCCCTAGTCTGTAGCGGTGCATTGGATTCTTCCATCCTAAGTGCAGGACCCTGCACTTGTCCTTGTTGAACCTCATCAGATTTCTTTTGGCCCAATCCTCCAATTTGTCTAGGTCCTTCTGTATCCTATCCCTCCCCTCCAGCGTATCTACCACTCCTCCCAGTTTAGTATCATCCGCAAATTTGCTGAGAGTGCAATCCACAGCATCCTCCATTTGTGAAGATATTGAACAAAACCGGCCCCAGGACCGACCCTTGGGGCACTCCACTTGATACCGGCTGCCAACTAGAAATGGAGCCATTGATCACTACCCATTGAGCCCGACAATCTAGCCAGCTTTCTACCCACCTTATAGTGCATTCATCCAGCCCATACTTCCTTAACTTGCTGACAAGAATACTGTGGGAGACCGTGTCAAAAGCTTTGCTAAAGTCAAGAAACAATACATCCACTGCTTTCCCTTCATCCACAGAACCAGTAATCTCATCATAAAAGGCGATTAGATTAGTCAGGCATGACCTTCCCTTGGTGAATCCATGCTGGTGCTAATGGGGCAAGTTCATGCTGTGGAACGCCGATTCTGGGCTCGGGAAACAAGTACAGACTGGTGGGACCGCATAGTGTTGCAGGTCTGGGACAATTCCCAGTGGCTGCGAAACTTTCGCATGTGTAAGGGCACTTTCATGGAACTTTGTGACTTGCTTTCCCCTGCCCTGAAGCGCATGAATACCAAGATGAGAGCAGCTCTCACAGTTGAGAAGCGAGTGGTGATAGCCCTGTGGAAGCTTGCAACGCCAGACAGCTACCGGTCAGTTGGGAATCAATTTGGAGTGGGCAAATCTACTGTGGGGGCTGCTGTGATGCAAGTAGCCCACGCAATCAAAGATCTGCTGATATCAAGGGTGACCCTGGGAAATGTGCAGGTCATAGTGGATGGCTTTGCTGCAATGGGATTCCCTAAATGTCGTGGGGCCATAGACGGAACCCATATCCCTATCTTGGCACCAGAGCACCAAGCCGGCGACTACATAAACCGCAAGGGGTACTTTTCAATAGTGCTGCAAGCTCTGGTGGATCACAATGGACGTTTCACCAACATCAACGTGGGATGGCCGGGAAAGGTACATGATGCTCGCATCTTCAGGAACTCTGGTCTGTTTCAAAAGCGGCAGGAAGGGACTTTCTTCCCAGACCAGAAAATAACTGTTGGGGATGTTGAAATGCCTATATGTATCCTTGGGGACCCAGCCTACCCCTTAATGCCATGGCTCATGAAGCCGTACACAGGCAGCCTGGACAGTAGTCAGGAGCTGTTCAACTACAGGCTGAGCAAGTGCAGAATGGTGGTAGAATGTGCATTTGGATGTTTAAAGGCGCGCTGGCGCAGTTTACTGACTCACTTAGACCTCAGCGAAACCAATATTCCCACTGTTATTACTGCTTGCTGTGTGCTCCACAATATCTGTGAGAGTAAGGGGGAGACGTTTATGGCGGGGTGGGAGGTTGAGGCAAATTGCCTGGCTGCTGGTTACGCGCAGCCAGACACCAGGGTGGTTAGAAGAGCACAGGAGGGCGTGGTATGCATCAGAGAAGCTTTGAAAACCAGTTTCATGACTGGCCAGGCTATGGTGTGAAAGTTCTCTTTGTTTCTCCTTGATGAAACCCCCCACCCCTTGGTTCACTCTACTTCCCTGTAAGCTAACTACCCTCCCCTCCTCCCTTCGATCACCGCTTGCAGAGGCAATAAAGTCATTGTTGCTTCACATTCATGCATTCTTTATTAATTCGTCACACAAATAGGGGGATAACTACCAAAGTAGCCCAGGAGGGGTGGTGGAGGAGAGAAGCATCAGGAGGGGTGGTGGAGGAGGGAAGGACAAGGCCACACAGCACTTTAAAAGTTTACAACTTTAAAATTTATTGAATGCCAGCCTTCTTTTTTTTTGGGCAATCCTCTGTGGCAGAGTGGCTGGTTGGCCGGTGGCCCCCCCACTGCGTTCTTGGGCATCTGGGTGTGGAGGCTATGGAACTTGGGGAGGAGGGCAGTTGGTTACACAGGGGCTGTAGTGGCAGTCTGTGCTCCAGCTGCCTTTGCTGCAGCTCAGCCATACACTGGAGCATACTGGTTTGATCCTCCAGCAGCCTCAGCATTGAATCCTGCCTCCTCTCATCACGCTGCCGCCACATTTGAGCTTCAGCCCTGTCTTCAGCCCGCCACTTACTCTCTTCAACCTGTCACCTCTCCTCCCGGTCATTTTGTGCTTTCCTGCACTCTGACATTATTTGCCTCCACGCATTCGTGTGTGCTCTGTCAGTGTGGGTAGACAGCATGAGCTGAGAGAATATTTCATCACGAGTGCGTTTTTTTTTCTTTCTAATCTTCACTAGCCTCTGGGAAGGAGAAGATTCTGTGATCATTGAAACACATGCAGCTGGTGGAGAAAAAAAAGGGACAGCAGTATTTAAAAAGACACATTTTATAAAACAGTGGCTACACTCTTTCAGGGTAAACCTTGCTGTTAACATTACATACATAGCACATGTGCTTTCGTTACAAGGTCGCATTTTGCCTCCTCCCACCGCGTGGCTACCCCCTCAACCCTCCCCCCTCCCCGTGGCTAACAGCGGGGAACATTTCTGTTCAGCCACAGGCAAACAGCCCAGCAGGAACGGGCTCCTCTGAGTGTCCCCTGAAGAAAAGCACCCTATTTCAACCAGATGGCCATGAATGATATCTCACTCTCTTGAGAATAACACAGAGAGATAAAGAATGGACGTTGTTTGAACGCCAGCAAACATACACTGCAATGCTTTATTGTACAATGATTCCCGAGTACGTGTTACTGGCTGGAGTGGTAAAGTGTCCTACCATGGAGGACGCAATAAGGCTGCCCTCCCCAGAAACCTTTTGTGAAGGCTTTGGGAGTACATCCAGGAGAGCCGCAAATGCCAGGGCAAATTAATCCTTTCACATGTTTTCTTTTAAACCATGTATAGTATTTTAAAAGGTACACTCACCGGAGGTCCCTTCTCCGCCTGCCGGGTCCAGGAGGCAGCCTTGGGTGGGTTCGGGGCGTACTGGCTCCAGGTCCAGGGTGGGAAACAGTTCCTGGCTGTCGGGAAAAGCGGTTTCTCCCCTTGCTTGCTGTGAGCTATCTACAACCTCATCATCGTCATCATCATCTTCTTCGTCCCCAAAACCTGCTTCCGTGTTGCCTCCATCTCCATTGAAGGAGTCAAACAACACGGCTGGGGTAGTGGTGGCTGAACCCCCTAAAATGGCATGCAGCTCATCATAGAAGCAGCATGTCTGGGGCTCTGACCCGGAGAGGCCGTTCTTCTCTCCGGTTTTCTGGTAGGCTTGCCTCAGCTCCTTAAGTTTCACGCGGCACTGGTTCAGGTCCCTGTTATGGCCTCTGTCCTTCATGCCCTGGGAGATTTTGACAAAGGTTTTGGCATTTCGAAAACTGGAACAGAGTTCTGATAGCACGGATTCCTCTCGCCATACAGCGATCAGATCCCGTACCTCCCGTTCGGTCCATGCTGGAGCTGTTTTGCGATTCTGGGACTCTATCATGGTCACCTCTGCTGATGAGCTCTGCATGGTCACCTGCAGCTTGCCAGATGCACTCAGATGCACTGGCCAGGTAGACAGGAAAAGAACCGCGAACTTTTGAATCTCATTTCCTGTTTGGCCAGCGCATCTGAGTTGAGAGTGCTGTCCAGAGCGGTCACAATGGAGCACTCTGGGATAGCTCCTGGACGCCAATACCATCGAATTGTGTCCACAGTACTCCAAATTTGAGCCGGCAAGGCCGATTTAATCGCTAATCCACTTGTCAGAGGTGAAGTAAGGAAATCAATATTAAGAGCCCTTTAAGTCGAAATAAAGGGCTTCATCGTGTGGACGGATGCAGGTTTACATCGATTTAATGCTGCTAAATTCGACCTAAAGTCCTAGTGTAGACCAGGGCTGAGAGACAAATCTGTTTCTGTTGGTCATTACTCAGTTTATTGCATGCACTGGAACTGATGGGGGCATTATCTTCATGTAAGTTCTTAACCTAGGAGTCCGAGGTATTTGCACTACTATCAGCACATTCATTATAATTCAGTTTGTCTGCTCCTTTTCTTATTTTAACAACGAACCAATCCATATTTTAAAATTAAAAGGGGGTATCGTATGATTGAATTAAAACGTAAAGCCACGGGCTTGTTATGCTATTTCAGTTGAATACACATGACAAAGATTACAAACACTGTAGACACTGCACTGTGCACGCCTGATGCGGCCGCTTATATAGGTCAAAGAATTTTCTAGAGTAGTAGTTGGAGGGGGAGGGGAGCACCAATGGTAATTCAGTGCCGCAGTAGTGGGGACGCATGCTGCGAATGAACGTGGGCTTTCTATACATTTCTACAGCTTCTATATTACACAATTTGGCGCTTATTGCACAATACAACAATCCATACTTTAAAACTAAAAGAGCATATCATGCGATTAAATTAAAACGCAAAGCCACTTTTTTTTTAGACATATGGGCAGGGGTCAGCAACCTTTCTGTAGAGGTGTGCCAAGTCTTCATTTATTCACTTTAATGTAAGGTTTCACATGCCAGTAATACATTTTAACATTTTGTAGAAGGACTCTTTCTCTAAGTCTGTATATTATATAACTAAACTATTGTCGTATGTAAAGTAAACAAGGTTTTCAAAATGTTTAGGAAGCTTCATTTAAAATTAAATTAAAATGCTGATCTTACGCCGCCAGCCCGCTCAGCCTGCTGCCGGTCTGGGGTTCTGGCCGCCGGCTCCTGCCTGCCAGGGTCCCAGCTGCCAGCCCCGCTCAGCTCCCTGCCGGTCTGGGGTCCCGGCCCTGCCCACACAGAGTGGGTACCTACCTTCATCCTGGTTCTAGCCCATTCTCTTCCTCTCTCTCTGCACTGAGCTGAGGGTGGGAGTGCAGTGAGCACAGGGCTGGGGGTGAAGGAGCTGGCTGGGGGTTGGGCTGCAGGGTCTGGCCAGGAACTAGAATGAGGAAGGGGGCTCAGGGTTGGGGCAGGAGGTTTGGGTGTGGAGTGCTTACCTGGGCAGCTCCCATTTGGTGCGAGGGGTGCAGGTGGGAATGTGGCGGGGGGGGTACAGGAGCTCCTGTTCGGTGCTCAGAATGGGGGTGGGAATGTGGGGGGTGCAAGAGTCAGAGCATGGGGTGGGGGGGCTGGGTATGTGGGGGGGTGCTGGAGTCAGGGCTGGGGTCGTGGGGGGGTGCAGGGATCAGGGCAGAGGTCTGAGTGTGTAAGGGAGGTTCAGGGGTCAGGGCAGAGGGCTGGGGGTGTGGGGGGGATCAGGGCAAAGGGCTGGGAGTGTGTGGGGGGTGCAGGGGTCGGGCAGGTGGGGTGGAATGTGTGGGGGGGTGCAGGGGTCAGGGCAGAGGGCTGGGGGTGTGGGCTAGGGTCATGGGGGTGCTCCCAGCCCCCTGTCCAGAGTGGCCCACGGCCACTGTTCCCTCTAAGCTGTGCGCATGTGCACACGCACACAGATCCTAAACCCCGTGCACACAGCAAAACACAGCACACACAAAAATTTGCACAAAAGCACAACTATTTGCACAGAAGAAATTTTTTGCGCACGCAGCCTGTCAAAACTTAGTGGGAACATTGCTCACGGCAGGGGGCTGGAGGGGATATGCCCTGATTCCACTCCTCTTCCCCAAGGCGCTGTCCCCACCTCTTCTCCACCTCCTCCCCGGAGCAGCGAGCGTGCTGAGGCTCCGCTTCTCCCCCTCCCTCGCAAAGGCCATCAGCAGATCGGCAGCAGGGAGGGAGAGGAGGAGAGGCAGGAACCCAGCACGATGGGGGAAGAGGTGGGGGCGGGGGGAGCTTGCCTGCCCTGCAGCAGCAGCCAGCAGGACCAAGCTTCTTCACCCTGCCCCCATGGGGGGGGAAGGCGGAGAAGAGCAGGCTGGGGCGGGCAGGATTTTTAATGGCATGCTGCTGCCTGCCAGGGTCCCAGCTGCAGGTCCCACTCAGCCTGCTGCCAGCCTGGGTTCGGCAGCAGGCTGAGCAGGGCCGGCAGCTGGGACCCAGCAGGCAGGAGCGCACCATTAAAAATCGGCTTGCATGCCATCTTTGGCACGCGTGCCATAGGTTGCCGACCCCTGCATTAGGGTGTGCCTGGGCACACTGGCACACCCCATACACACACCTATGATCGCAAACACAATCTTCAGGCAAAGCAACAAGTACAAACAACTTGGCAACACCCCTGCTCAAAACAGTGGCACCTCCTAGACTATGTCATTGTGTATATATATGTAAGCAGAGTCTGAATGAGCTTTCCCCTTACATCTAGTGATGAACTGTGGAAGAGGACTTCAGGAGCTGATCTCATTTGCATGGGAACACCCACCCTGCCTAGGGGCTCAGCACAATGGGATTGCTTGCCCAAACAATCACTTTTGGCTGGTGTTGGAGCCCCAGCCTCCTTGTTATTTGGCAGGAGTAATAAAGGGTTGTTATCCTTGTTGTGTGAATCCAGGACAGCAGAACTGTACTTGGCATAGCCCAATTGAGGGACTCACCCTCAACTAAATGGCACTGACTAGGCAGGGGATATGGGTTCCAAAGTTGAGAGTGAGGAAGGTAGGTACTTGTACCTGGTGGTGTGGGAGTTGTTTTAGGGCACTAGATGTGATTTGACTCTTTCTTTGTCCACTGTTTAATAACAGAACTAATTTAGACTCAATTGAGAATCTTGTTACACACCACAGAGCTGAAATCACTGATACCTAGGTATAAGTGTTAGACCTGCTTTGGGACAGTGTCTCTGATACAAGAGAGAGTGCTCTGTGCACCACCAGTAAGGCTCCCCCTGCTAACATCTGAAATCACTGAGAGCTGTGTTAAATGGTGGGACCTGAAGATAATCCTAGCAGATTGTTGAGCAGCTAGCAGGGCAGCCAGCAGAGAGGTGTAGAGATTGGATGGTGGAGAGGTGCAGTGGTTGGTCAGCAGGGTGGCTGGCAGGGAGGTGTGATGATCGGCCAGTAGGGCAGCTGGTGAAGAGAAGTGAAGTGCTGATGGGCTAGCAGGGTGGCCGGTGAAGAGGTGTGGAGCACCAATCAGCTGGCGAAGGGGAACAGCAAGTGCGTGCCCAGGCAGTGGAGTGAGTAAAGTGCCTTCTTACCTCCCCCCTCTACCCAGGGTGGGAGGTGAACTCTGCAGATGCCCCTCTGGACTCTGGGTCTGCACTGACCAAGGACAATGACTGTGAGTGGGGTGCAAAGAAGGGACAGGCATATTAAAGGGACTTTTGGTTGCTGGACTTAAGAACCTGAGGAAAAAGACACTGCCCAACTTACTTGGGAGTGGGTCTGTTGCTCATGGTTTGTGTTTATTAACGCTGTTTGCAGTGTTTTCCCAAATTAATGCTGGGTTACTTCCCTCCTTTTATTAAAAGTTTCTTTTCTACACTCAGACTTGCTTGCCAGAGGGGATGTATTGCCTCTTAGAGGCATCCAAGGGGTGGTATGTAATTGTCCCAAGTTACCAGCTGGGGGCTGGTTTTGTGTTGTAGTGTTGAAGAGAAACCCACAGATATTGAACCCGGCCCTTGTTGCTGCCAATTCCAGTGGGCAGAAGGGTTACATATAGAACATCCATTTGAATAAGGGGAAGGTTGTGATGTACCAGGTGCGTTTGGATTCCAAGAGAGATACATTTCCTGAACATATCTGATACTTTGAGAAACATGAAAGGGATGAGAATATTATTTGCCGTTACATTAGCTAGGATAAAAACTACAAAGGATCTCCACCAAGATGTTTCAGGGTCCTAGTTGACCACCACGCTGGGGGTCAGAAAGGAATTTTCCAGCCACATATTACAGTTCGATCCATCATGGGCTGAAGCCTTCTTCTGTAGCCATCAGTACTGGCTATAATTGGAGCCCCTCTGTTTTGTATTTGTGATGTTTATTTCCTCTTGAGTCTAGGACTTTACATTTGTTAGGGCTGAAGTTCCACTCACCTGCCTGCATCCCTTGGCTCTACTCTCTCCAGATCACTTTGCAGACTAGTTCTGTCCTCCCTGTGCATTTGCCACTCCCAAGCAATTTTAGAGTCATCAGCAAATTTGATCACAGTTGAGTTTTCCAGAATGTTTGGCCTGGAAATAAATGCAAGGTACAGAGAAATGCTTGGTTGGTTACATTGGTCAAAAAACCCTGTCGAAGCACTGAAAGAGTCCTAGATTGGGATATAACTTGCTTGAAGACTGAGAGCTGCTTCGTGAATGTGGAATAAGCAGCTCTATAGACAGCCTTGAAGTGCTCCATGAAGCATGTTTCTTGGATATTTACAAGAGTCAGTGTAGATGGATCTGAACCTGAAAGTCTTTTCAGTATTAGGGGTTATTCCATCAGTGATTTCCAGTCTGATCCTTGTTAATGTAAGCAGAGTCAGGATGAGCTCCACCCTGATATCTGGTGGTGAGGTGTGGCAAGTTGTGGAAAAGAACTTCAGGGGCTGATCTTATTTGCATGGGCACACCCACCCCACCTAGAATGAGGCCATAGCTGCCCAAATGGTCACTTTGGCTGCTGTGGGATCCCCAGTGTCTCTGTTATTGGGGCAGGAAGAATAAATTGTTATTACCCTGATTATGGGAACTGTGCTTGGAACTGTACTTGGCCTTTTGTTATGATGGAGGGACTCACCATCAACTAAAGAGCACTCGCTAGGCATGGGTCATGGGTTCCAAAAGTCTGTGAATTGAGAGAGACTGGGGACAAGTATTAATACTTAGTGATATGGGTCCCTTGGTGAAGGTCTTATATACTGCCTTCTCTTTCCACTGTGGTATATCAGAGCTAATTTTGATTCTATTAGGAGTCTAGTTACAGGCTGCTGAGCTCACTTTGGGCTAATGGTGCACCAGTACTGAGGCTCCCCTACTACAAGCTGAATTCACCTAAGAGCTGAAATCACTGAGCGTTGTGTTAAGTAGTGGAGGAGCCAGAAGATATATTGTGGAGCAGTTTGCGGGACGGCTGGAGTGCCTTGTGGACAGGCTGGTGGAGCAGTTCGTGGGACGGTGGGAGCTGCTTGTGGGACGCGGAGCGGAGCAGTTCGTGGACCGGCTGGTGGAGCAGTTTGTGGGATGACGGGAGCTGCTTGTGGGACGCGGAGCTGGTGGAGCCCTATGGAGCTGCGGGGCGGTCAGCGTCAGATCATGTAAGGTGCCCCTTACCTCTCTTCCCGCACCTGATCTCCACCCAGGTTGGGAGGTAAAGCTCCACAGATAAACTTTCAAACTCTGGGGCTGCCCTGACCAGGGACAGAGACTTTTGGGTCATTGGACTTTTGGGACTTTGGGTGATTTGGGGTTGCTGGACTCAAGAACCAAAGGGAAAGGACACAACCCAATTTGCTTGGGGTGGGTTTTTGCTCATGGGTTGTGTTATGAATCCTGTTGGTGGTGTTTCCCCAACATAATGCCACCTTGTTTCTCTCTGTTATTAAAAGGCTTTTTGCTACACTCAGACTATGTGCTTGTGAGAGGGGAAGTATTGCCTCTTGGAGGCGCCCAGTGGGGATGGTATATATTTGTCCCAGGTCACTGGGTGGGGGCTCAAGCCGGTTTGCATTGTGTTATTGGAATGGATCCCCTAGATATTGAACCTGGCCCTTGTTGCTGCCAACTCTGACGGGCAGAAGGGTTACATTAAAAAGATCTGCTAAATCCACCTTTTTAAAAGATTCTACCAGAAAAGCCTAATGACAGATCCATCTTAATCAATAGAGAATGGTATGAGCATACATGCATTCCCACGTTGCCATGTGACAGTTTCCATGTCAGATGCCATACTGAACAGCTTTGAGCAATTGAAGAGTTGAAACAAGTTGATTGTAAAACGTGTGTGTTTTCCCTGCCTTGCAAACAGCGGCTTCTGCAGGTAGCACCATAATTATGCTCCCTGTGTGCAATTTCTAATGCTCCCAAGTAGCTATCCCTAAGGCCTGATTCTTCACTCCATCCCTCCAGATTTGTACCACTATAACTCCCTAGTGATTGTTACTGGCCTAAAACTGCCATAATAGAGTGGGGGAATGAGGCCTCTAGTCTCTATCTAGAGTCAATGGATGAGGTTTTCAGATGGTGGAGATCAGCAAAGCTCCATTGCCTGCTCTGGGATTAATTTAAAACTGGAGGTTTGTACCCTTCAGATCTGGGAGAACAGTTATTGTTGCTTTGCAATACCTTCTCCCACCACTGCACTGTACATACATTTTCCTCATCAGTCAAGTCCTCCTTGCATTTTTTCCTTTTGTTCTTCTCCAGGTTTTCACCAATTTCTCAACATGCTTCTGGTATAAAAGAAATGCATGGATTATTGTTCAGCAGGTGCCCTCTGACCCAATCTCTCACCTTCCTTGTCCATGACATGATCTCCTTTCAGAAGAGCACGAATCCTGTCCCTGTTGATGCGGATGGGAGTTCTGCCATTGAAATCAATGGAACGAGTACTTAGGGCCAGATTTTTAAAGTTACTTAGGCACTTAAAGATGCAGCTAGACATTTATTGGGCTCTTCAAAAGTGCCTGAGACAATAGTGAAATGGTGACATTTTCAGACATCATGTTTTGATTTTTCCTTTTGAAATACCTTTTCATTTCAAACTGGTTTTACTTTTGTATTCTAACATATAAATGAAGGCGCTGAACTTGAAATGAAATGCTGTTGCTGAAACATTATGATCAACCTGAAACTAATTTTTTTTTCTGGAATTTTCTTTTGCAGAGAATTTCAAAATGTTCAGATTTCATTCATCATTGGAACAAAAATAAACGTCAAACTCTCAAACCCCTCTATGAAATGGAATGTCTGTTCTCTGCCCCAGCTCTGTTTCTATGAACTCTGAGCTTGATAGCCCTTATAATGCTAACCTCACCGGGGCGACTGCAACTGCTGCTCTTATTCAGACAAGTGTCTACTTTTTTCTTTTAAGCTCTTTACCTTTATGCTTTAGGGCCCTGCCTTCCACAGCTCTAATTATAATGTGTAGCTGTGGTGATGCTCCAGTTTAGCAGGAAATGAGCTGGTCATACTCATTGCCTCGGTCACCGGTGGCTTATTGGTGCATCCAAACAGAACTTAACAAACAAACAAAGGGACAATAGTCCATCCCTCATAGATATGCTATGCATTTACTCTGTGCGAGCCACTCCAGCCTCCTAGGCCTACACAACAGCTGCCCATTACATCCTAACTTGCCTCCAGCACACCAGTGTGACCACTAAACCCCCAGCCATCTCCCATGACCCTTTTCAGAGACCTCCCCTCCACCCCACTACTGAGGGTGGACTCTGGGCCTAACACAGGGAGAATTTTCCCTCAAACTGTCCTCTTATTAATCCTCAGGGGTAAAGACAGACCAGGCAGCCTGCTAATCCTAGGGAAATCATAGCCGCACGGCACTCTGACCAGAGGGATTCTTTGTGCAGGTGACTGTTGAGCCATGGTTATCTCCTGACAGCCAGTATCAGCAGCAAATGTGAAGCACACCAGAGCCCCAGAAACCTTCCTGCTCTGCTCTTAATCCCAGTTAAAGTGTAGTAGCAGCTAACCTAAAAGCAAAACAGGCCTTAAGGCAAGATGAAGCCTAGCCTCTGCAGCTTACAGCTGCAATGTGTACAAGTAGCCCAGGCTGACATTGTAAATCACGGTTTTGTTCTGTGCATTTGGGTTAGACAGACACCTGGTCTGGCAACTTCAGAGCATGGAAGGCTATGTCTGCACTACAGTAAAAGCCCCATGGCACAGCTGCGGCTGGCCCAGGGCAGCTGACTCGGGCTCTGAAATGTGAAACCGCGTGTTTTTATTGCAATGGAGACGTACTGTTACACACCTAATTACCTATCCAAGCTATTTCTGAGGGGTGGCCTCAGTGGGCCTGAGTGGCTGACTGGGGAGCCTCATACAGTGTTTGTAGGCTGCAAAGGTGGTTTGGGGATAGACTGGGAACAGTGCATATTCCCTGTCAAATGTGCTTCAAAAGTGAATTACTGCTGCCCCTGGCACTGAGAGACAGGCACAGTGTGTGCAAACCACAGCTGGGATTTTCAAAAGGGGCAGCTGGGAGTTGGTGCCCAGCCCTCACTGAAGTTCAAGGGCAGCTGAGGACCTCCTTTGAAACACCCCCTCCTGTCTGAAAGAATAAATATGGCTGCCTCTTACATGTCAGGTCTTTGAGAGAAGAGTGATTTGCTGCATGGAATGTACCTACGGAGGGTAGGGAGGAAGGTGCTCAGACACCCTGGTGAGAGCACAGTATAGAACCTCAATAGACAGTGTCATGTGTAAAACAGGAGAAATAATAATAATTCCCCTCTACAGAGCCTTGGCCAGGCCATGCTGGAGACACTACATACACCTCTGTGGCTCAGTGTTATTAACAGGAGGCTGGGATGAGATGGGAAGCCAATGGCATCTGACCGAGATGCTGAAAGGGTCAGAGGATGTGAGGAGAGGATAAAGGAGCCTGCCATGCCATCACTAGGGAAAAGCTGACAAAGGAACTATAATAACTGTCTAGCAGTACCTGAGAGGAAGGAATTCTTTAAAATGACTTGCATAGTGGCAGCTCCCTGATCTACCCACCCCAAAATATCCTCTTCACTCTCCTTTTTATGTTTCCCTCACTGTGAACATGTTATTACTGTAGCACCTAGAAAAGCGCTGGTACTAAGTACTGCACTAATATATATTAATCAACAGCCCCTGCCCCAAAGAGTATATGAGCTAATTCGCAAAGGGTGGGGGAAGGGAAGCAGAGCAGAAGTGACTTGCTCAGGGTCACACTGAGGTCAGTGGCAGAGCCCAGTAATAGAACCCAGGCATCCTAGCCATTAGACTACCCTGCCTGTATAGGGTTAATGTAGTCTTCTGGTTTCTCTCCCATTCTTTAGCTCCACAAATTGTTTTAATGAGGTTGCAGCACTGGTGAAAGGGGATGGGTGGAGTCTGACTTTTACATTTCAATAGATTAGTTGCAATTAGACAGAAGTTGGAGTATATAAGTATCTGGGCACACCCTTTACTTTGCTTTTTACCGCTTGAACATCGCAGGCATAGTTTTGTTGGAAATGCCATTTAAGACTTCACGATTTAGCAAACTCTCCCTCAATTGTCCAATTATAGATTATGCGGTTTCTGTTTGGGAATCTTCTTTTGCATGTTTCACCATTTGGAGAAGATAGATTAGGTCTGGTACACACAGATATGCTAAAGATGAGCCCATCATCAGAGCATAGCCCAATAAGCAGTACAAATTCCAATGAATGAGCTTTTGGCCAGTTTGCATTGCTATCCCTTGAGCTCATGGACACAGATCAGTAAAACTAAATATTTTTCTTATGTAGCAACTTAACTGGATTTGAGTAAACTAAACATTTCCTGAACATTGGATCATGATAGCAAGATATTGTCATAGTGATTGTTTAATAACTGATCACCTGAGACTCGGGGTGAAGCCCAAATTAATGACAAAACTCCAATCGACTTCTAATGGGGCTAAGAGTTCACCCTAATTGGACTATTAATTCTCTTACTTTCAGTATTTGTAGATCTACTTACTGTCTCCGACTTAGGGGCTTATAGTGGTATATATCCACTATTAAAAAAACTAGGAAACGAGGGTTGATAGTGTACAGTAAATACAACAATGTGAGTTGCATTGGGAAACCTGTCACATAACAATGTAACCAAGGAACCTGGCTAGCTCGTCATCAAGTAACATTATGGCTTCCACCATCTGGGGCTTCTCAGGGGCCAGGTTTAGCTTAGCATCAGTAATGCTGGCCCCTCAATTCAGGCCTGACACAAAGCTCAGTGAAGCAAGGGAAAAACTCCCGCTGACTTCAAAGGCTTTAAGATCTGGTCCTGTATGATCTCTCATCTTGATAGTGCTTCCGAACTTCTACTTAGAAAAACAGCGCGCAGTTAGGTTTATAGTTCTATTTCCTGTAGGAATAGTGGGACAGTTTGTGCTATTCTAGTTTAAACTTAATTGTGCTTATTAATTTAGGGCTGCCACTCATCCTGATTGTTCTGGGCTCTTCCCAGTTCACTCATGCCAAAAACCCATTTTACATGCACATCTGGTGAGATACTTAC
This sequence comes from Lepidochelys olivacea, assembly GCF_965140295.1. NCBI lineage: Eukaryota > Metazoa > Chordata > Testudines > Cheloniidae > Lepidochelys > Lepidochelys olivacea. Next base: position 52,814,246 of record NC_140417.1, read on the forward strand.
CCATCCCAAAAGAACAAGCAACACTGCACGACGTTGCCTTGTGATACACAAACACAGTGCCACAACACTGTAGCACACAAATAGTCGGTGTGACAGATTGATCCTACAAGGTGACACAAATTCACTGCCAATAAGATAACTGCTATGTTCAAGGCAGCCACTTTTCCTGTGTCAACTTAAAAAATAAATAACAAGAAATTGAAATATGTGGTATTTTAAACTGGATTTGCATCAGGACAGCTTCCTTTAGTGCCTTCCAAAACAATTCCTGGCAATGCTTTAAAAAAAAAGAGAGAGAAAATATTGACCTGCAAATGACCCAGCTTTGACTCTCAATGATTTGCAATTGCACTAGTACCGTTTCCTCACTCCCAGTTCTTTGGTTCTAAGGCAAAGGACAGTGAAAGAGAAGATGAATGTAAGTGGGGGGAATGGTCCCGAAATTGGGGAACGTTTCTGGCTTATAAATTACCCCAGTGAAATGGGCTAGCGAAAAGATCTCAGTCCTCGCTCCCACTTCCTTTACCCAGAGACCTGCCTGATCTCGAGGGCTCCCCTTCCACTCTCCTGTGTTGGGCTAAGTCCTCGTAATTCCAACAAGACTGGGCCCAAGATTCCTGGGTGCTCAACCCCAACCTTGTCATGATCACTTAGGACAGGGGCTAAGGTGTCCCCACTCTGGGGTGCTTTCTTTACACTGGACACTTCCCTGACCTACTGATCATTACTTACAGTTCAAAGCAAATGCAATGTATTCAAGAGCAATCAATTTTTAAAAAAATAAGGAAAAAATGGAAAAGGTTAAAGGAAAACACATATTAAAAACTATAGTAAAGAACAAAATTGTCAGACACATAGATTAATATAATTTGTTGGGGAAGAGTCAACATGGTTTTTGTAAACGGAAATCATGCCTCACCAATTTCAGGGTGGATAAAAATCAATGATTTTTTTAAAAAAATCTGATTTTTTAAATTTAAACCAGATTTTTTATATATATAATGCTTTTTGAGGAAAAAAACCTATCTAGTTTTAATTAAGGTACATTATAGCTCAAAGATATCTCATCATGGAATAGGGATTCTAAATTCTAATTCTACAGTATGAGACAAAATATTCATGTAATGTTTAAGAAAAGTTTTGTAAATGAGTTCCAATAATTCATGGATTAGGGACCCAATCTTATGGGGTTCCACAGGCTTCTGTATCGATTATTTAGGTTAATCTTTCTATCTACCCAATTGGACTCAGTGCTCAGTCTAGAAGATACCATCAGAGATGCTTAGTTTTGCAGTTCTCAAACTGTGGATTTGTGTCTCCAGAGGTAACAGAACCATAGAATCATAGACTTTAAGGTCAGAAGGGACCATTATGATCGTCTAGTCTGACCTCCTGCACAATGCAGGCCACAGAATCTCACGCACCCACTCCTGTGACAAACCTCTGACCTATGTCTGAGCTATTGAAGTCCTCAAATCATGGTTTAAAGACTTCAAGGTGCAGAGAATCCTCCAGCTAGTGACCCATGCCCCATGCTACAGAGGAAGGCGAAAACCCCCCAGGGCCTCTGCCACTCTGTCCTGGAGGAAAATTCCTTCCCAACCCCAAATATGGCGATCAGCTAAACCCTGAGCATGTGGGGAAGACTCACCAACCAGACACCCAGGAAAGAATTCTCTGTAGTAACTCAGATCCCACCCTATCTAGCGTCCCATCACAGGCCATTGGACATATTTACTGCTAATAGTCAAAGATCAATTAAGTGCCAAAATTAGGCTATCCCATCATATCATCCCCTCTGTCAAAGTTTGACTCAGACTCACAATTTATCAGACCACTCTGTTTTATTAGCAAAGCTGCTCTGCTAATACATTTAGAAGTGAGCCCCCCGAGTGGGGCTTGTGTCTCTTAATTTATACAGCTTGCTGGAGAACAAGTTACAGAGAAGTTACAGACAAAAGAAGAAAAAGATTTTAGTCACCACCCTTTGAGATCCCTGAGACCAGTCACGTATCTTCAATTACCTGCCACCCTTAACAATCTCCTTTAACAGCTTCCAGTTAACTTAACTAATTGCCCTTCACACCTTCCATTCTGATGCCTGCTTCTTAGACGTGCTGGCTCTATCTTAATTGCTTCTCCATTCAAAAGCTAACTGTCCCTACGTGTGCTCCCTCAGATACTTTGTAACATGTTTTGGCATGCCCTCTCGTATACAATGTATCCAGCATGTCCCCTTATACAACGTTATACTTATACAATGTTATACTTCCACACCTCCATAAACTTATCAAGCTTATTCCTGAAGCCAGATATGCCTTTTGCCTCCATTGCTCCCCTTGGAAGGCTATTCCAGAACTTCACTCCTCTGATGGTTAGAAACCTTCATCTAATTTCAAGTCTAAACTTCCTGATGGCCAGTTTATATCCATTTGTTTTTGTGTCCACATTGGTACTAAGCTTAAATAATTCCTCTCCCTCCCTGGTATTTATCCCTCTGATATATTTATTGAGAGCAATCATATCTCCCCTGAGCCTTCTTTTGGTTAGGCTAAACAAGCCAAGCTCTTTGAGTCTCCTTTCGTAAGACAGGTTTTCCATTCCTCAGGTCATCCTAGTAGCCCTTCTCTGTACCTGTTCCAGTTTGAATTCATCCTTCTTAAACATGGGAGACCAGAACTGCACACAATATTCCAGATGAGGTCTCACCAGTGCCTCGTATAACGGTACTAACATCTCCTTATCTTGACTGGAAATACCTCGCATGATGCATCCCAAGACTGCATTAGCTTTTTTCACAGCCATATCACATTGGCAGCTCATAGTCATTCTGTGATCAACCAATACTCAGAGGTCCTTCTCCTCCTCTGTTATTTCCAAGTGATGCGTCCCCAGTTTATAACAAAAATTCTTGTTATGAATCCCTAAATGCATGACCTTGCACTTTTCACTCTTAAATTTCATCCTATTACTATTACTCCAGTTAACAAGGTCATCCAGATCTTGTAAAATGATATCCCTGTCCCCCTCTGTATTGGCAATACCTCCCAGCTTCGTGTCATCTGCAAACTTTATTAGCACATTCCCACTTTTTGTGCCAAGGTCAGTAATAAAAAGATTAAGTAAGATTGCTCCCAAAACCAATCCCTGAGGAACTCCACTAGTAACCTCCTTCCAGCCTGACAGTTCACCTTTCAGAATGACCCATTGTAGTCTCTTCTTTAACCAGTTCCTTATCCACCTTTCAGTTTTCATATTGATCCCCATCTTTTCCAATTTAGCAATAATTCTCCATGTGGAACCATATCAAATTGAGGTAAATTAGATCCGCTGCGTTTCCTTTGTCTAAAAAATCTGTTAACTTCTTAAAGAAGAAGATCAGGTTGGTTTGGCATGATCTACCTTTTGTAAAATCATGTTGTACTTTGTCCCAATTACCATTAACCTCAATGTCCTTAACTACTTTCTCCTTCAAAAATTTTTCCAAGACCTTGCATACTACAGATGTCACACTAACAGGCCTGTAGTTATCCAGATCACTTTTTTTTCCTTTCTTAAAAATAGGAACTATGTTAGCAATTCTCCAATCATACGGTACAACACCTGAGTTTACAGATTCATTAAAAATTCTTGCTAGTGGGCTTACAATTTCATGTGCCAGTTCCTTCAATATTCTTGGATGGGTCCTCCGATTTAGTCGCATTAAGCTGTTCAAGTTTGGCTTCTACCTCAGAAGTGGTAATATCTACCTCCATATCGTCATTCCCATTTGTCATCCTACCATTATCCCTAAGCTCCTCATTAGCCTCATTAAAGACTGAGGCAAAGTATTTGTTTAGATATTGGGCCATGCCTAGATTATCCTTAACCTCCACTCCATCCTCAGTGTTTAGCGGTCCCACTTCTTCTTTCTTTATTTTCTTCTTATTTATATGGCTATAGAATCTTGTACTATTGGTTTTAATTCCCTTTGCAAGGTCCAACTCTACATGGCTTTTGGCCTTTCTCACTTTGTCCCTAATGTTCTGACTTCATGCTTGTTAACCGCAAAAAAATGTTTTTAAATAAATAAATAATATATAAGAGGTGAGAAATAACAGACCTCAACTCTATTGTCCCTCTGCAAATTTGTGTACCCAGAGTCAATCCCTTACCTTTCTCTAAAAGTGCAAAGTTTCAAAAAGTTCAGTGAATAGAAGATTGCTGGGGGCAGAATAGATTGGGACAAGGAGAAGAAGTCTGGAGATAAATATCAGAGGCGAGGGACATATGCTTGTTTTGTTAAAATATTATATGTTTGCCGTTGAATAAAAAGATCCAGAACACTTAACATTGTTGTTTTAGTTAACTTAATTAAATTAAATTAAATTAAGACAATTTAAATGTCTGTCTGGTGATGTTCTCCTCCTAATACAGCATGGCAAGAAAATCTTCCAAATATTAATGATTAACCTGTTCAATTGGAGATAGTTCACCTCCCAATGACTTCATAAATATCTGCTTCAATTACTTTTGGTAAATGAAATAGCCAAACAATCATTCATTTTCTGATATAACTGTAAAACTAATCTGAAAAGTTTTCAAAGTAAATCACTGTTTAAAAATGTATAGCATGTACCTTCTAAAAATGAAACCTACATCTATATCTGAGTTGTGAAGAATATGTATTAAGGTTATAACAACCAACAAGAATGCATTTTTATGTAGAAAACCATGATTAAATCGAGTCTTCCTGATTAGTGATTTAAATCAATTTGATTTAAATCAAATCCACGCTGACCAATCTGCTAGAATTCTTTGAGGGGGTCAACAAGCATGTGGACAAGGGGGATTCAGTGGATATAGCATACTTAGATTTTCAGAAAGCCTTTGACAAGGTCCCTCACCAAAGACTCTTAAGCAAAGTAAGCTGTCATGGGGTAAGAGGGAAGGTCTTCTCATGGATAGGTAACTGGTTAAAAGGTAGGAAACAAGGGGTAGGAATAAATGGTCAGTTTTCAGTATGGAGAGAGGTAAATAGTGTTTTCTCCCAGGGGTGTGTACTGGGACCAGTCCTAGTCAACATATTCATAAATGATCTGGGAAAAGGGGTAAACAGTGAGGTGGCAAAATTTGCAGATGTTACAAAACTACTCATGATAGTTAAGACCCAGGCAGAGTGCGAAGAGCTACAAAAGGATCTCACAAAACTGGGTGACTGGGCAACAAAATGGCAGATGAAATTCAATGATGATAAATACAAAGTAATGCACATTGGAAAACATAATCCCAACTATACATACAAAACGATGGGGTCTATATTAGATGTTATCACTCAAGAAAGAGATCTTGGCATCATTGTGGATAGTTCTCTGAAAACATCCACTCAATGTGCAGCGGCAGTCAAAAAAGCGAACAGAATGTTGGGAATCATTAAGAAAGGGGTAGATAATAAGACAGAAAATATCATATTGCCTCTAAATAAATCCATGGTACACCCACATCTTGAATACTGTGTGCAGATGTGGTCACCCCATCTCAAAAAAGGTATATTGGAATTGGAAAAGGTTCAGAAAAGGGCAACAAAAATGATTAGGGGTATAGAACGGTTTCTGTACAAGGAGCGATTAATAAGACTGGGACTTTTCAGCTTGGAAAAGATGACTAAGGGGGGATATAATTGAGGTCTATAACATCATGACAGGTGTGGAAAAAGTAAATAAGGAAGTGTTATTTAATCCTTCTCATAACACAAGAACTAGGGGTCACCAAATGAAATTAATAGGCAGCAGGTTTAAAACAAACAAAAGGAGGTATTTTTTCACACAACACACATTCAGTATGTGGAACTCTTTGCCAGAGGATTTTGTGAAGGCCAAGACTATAACAGGGTTCAAAAAAGAACTAGATAAGTTAATGGAGGATAGGCCCATCAATGGCTATTAGCCAGGATGGTTCCCCTAGCCTCTGTTTGCCAGAAGCTGGGAATGGGCATCAGGGGATGGATCACTTGATGATTACCTGCTCTGTTCATTCCCTCTGGGGCACCTGGCACTGGCCACTGGTGGAAGACAGGATACTGGCTAGATTGACCTTTGGTCTGACCCAGTATGGCCGTTCTTATGTTCTTATAACCCCGCTCTGTGGCATGGGGACATCACAAACAGCTGTCTCTGGAATGTAAGGGCAGTTCACAGTCTCTTCCTCACACATCCCAGGCCTCCTCAGGCCGTGTCTGTGCTGCAGGGATGCTGCAGGTCGAACACTTGCTCTGGCAATGGCCACACGCCCTCAGGCTCTAGGTGGCTGGTAGGACTCTTCTTCCCAGCGTCAGCCCCTTCCCCCCACCCTCCCAGTTAGGGTTATGATCCCCCTCCGAATCTTGGTTGGGGCGTCTCACTGTGCTAAGCCCTCTGCCCAGGATCCCTCCCTCATTCTCCTCAGCTGCTCACTGCACCTGACTCCAGACTGCTCCAGCCCCAGCTCCAGTTCCACTGTGTCTCCACTCTGCCACTGCTGCTCTGCTCCCAGTGTGGCTCCCTGGGCTACTTCTCTGGCACTTCTGGCTCTGGTTGCTGCAGCTCACATCCCAGCATAGATCTGCTTCCTGGGCTGCTTTTCTGGCTCACTCTCTCTCTCAGGCCCAGGGATTTGCCAACCCACCAGGATTGTCCTGGAGTCTCCAGGGAATTAAAGATTAATCTTTAATTAACAATTATGTCATGTGATGAAACCTCCAGGAAAATGTCCAACCAAACCTGGCAATCCTACTCAGGCCCCTGCTCTCTCCTTAGCTCAATTTCAGGCTGTTTCAGGCAATTCCAGCTCACACAGAGGAGGACAGGACCTCACCCCCCATCCCCTGGACTCCTGACTTCCTCACTAGCCTGCCCGCCCTATCAATCAGGCTGACCTGGAGCACTGGCCTCTCCCCATTGCCCCTGGGGATTGTCAGTCTCAGGGTCCTGATTTCCCAACAACCCTTCCCCTTTCTTTTGGTACTGGGAGCTAGCCAACCTAAAAAAAAACCTCACTGAGTTTTAGTAAGGAGCCAAGGGTCCCCGTACATGAACATGGGTTTGGTTTTTCAAAACCGTGGTTAATTGTGCTTTGGTTTTTCAAAATCAGAATTAGTTTGATTTGAGACTTCATTTTATCCAAACAACCCAAGTTCCTGCAGGTTTAGATGAAGAGACTGCACCAGAAAATGGCCCACCTGATGATCACTTTAGATAAGCTATTACCAGCAGGACAGTGGGGTGGGAGGAGGTATTTTTTCATATTCTCTGTGTATAAATAAAGCCTGCTGCAGTTTCCACGGCATGCATCCGATGAAGTGAGCTGTAGCTCACGAAAGCTCATGCTCAAATAAATTGGTTAGTCTCTAAGGTGCCACAAGTACTCCTTTTCTTTTTGCGAATACAGACTAACACGGCTGTTACTCTGAAACCAGAAAATAGCTCTAAACAATTAGGGGGCAGATTTTCAAATATTATAAGTTCCCATTTAGGTACCTGCATAAGAGTCAGATTTTCAAAAGTGACAAGCACACAGCAACTCCCGTTATGCTTATGTAGGTCCCCTTTCCTAGAGGGGCCTCACTCTGAACTTTATTGGGAATGTTCCATTTGGGAAGATCCTGTGTGCTGCAATCTAGCCTTAGAGACCAGAACTCCCATGATGCCTTGGGGAAAGAGCAAGAGACTTCCTCTTGTGGGGAGTGGGCTCCATTTTGGGAAACGAGTGAGATTGCTGGTGTGGACCTCTGTCCATACCAGACTCTGCTGCTGGGAGCCTGCTGGGGTTTTGATCAGGCAGGGAGCTTCAGAGATGGTTGGTGGCTTCACTGGAGCCAGGGTGGAGACTATGATTGTACCTAGAGCTGACTTGGGCCTGCATTGATGGAACTGAGAGTAACCCCCATTCTTGTTTGGGAAAGTACTTGCAAGGGAAGGGGCACAGCAGAGAGACTGAGTCTGAGGAGAGGCAGAATGATCATCCCACTGAACCAGGACCCAGAGCTGCTGACATTTGTGGGGGGCAACTCCAATTGTCAGAGGGGTTGTGCAGCTTGTTGTGTTGACTGGACTGATATACAGAACCGAGAGTGCTGTCTCCAGCTTCAGATCTTCAAGTGCGCTCACGCAAGCAAGTGTGTAGGGGGGAGGGATAGCTCAGTGTTTTGAGCATTGGCCTGCTAAACCCAGGGTTGTGTGAGTTCAATCCTTGAGGGGCCCGTCTGGGGGGCAAAAGTTGGGGATTGGTCCTGATTTGAGCAGGGGGTTAGACTAGATGACCTCCTGAGGTCCCTTCCAACCCTGATATTCTATGACTCTGAAATCCAGAGGAGTGTACACTCTGGGGTGGGGTAAACAGCTATGTAAATGCCAGTTAGATAAGTTTAATTTATTACTGTATACTATATTTGTTAATTGATTTTTTCAACTGCCCCCTGTGGATTTAAATTAGTAGTGACATATAATCTTAGTCTGTTATACCCTGTTTCTTTACATTGTTAAGTAAAGGTGTGTTAACTCTAATTTAAGTATATTGGTATTTTTGTGTGAGACCCATACCACAGATCATTATTATTATCAGAAGAGGTTTATTCCTGGAGGTTCCCAAGGCACGCCACTGAGTGTGTACAGGGGCCAGTCAGGTAGAGGCACCGCCAATTTTAAATTCCTTTAGGAGTAAAGGGACTGCAGCAGAGGGATGGATAGAGGATTCCCACCTATCCAACATCACCACTGGGATACTCAGGATCTCCTTTAATGTCAATAACATCAGGTGCCCAGGCACACAGGTGAGTGTTGCCTGCTCCCGAGTAACCCAGGGAGGAAAGGGGAGGTTACACTTATGGCCAGATTTTCAGAGCAGCTAAGTACCCAATGTGCCGAGCTCTCTGGAAAAATCTATCCACTCATTCTGGTGTCCAAATAAGAGTTTAGCGCTTTCAGAAATCTGGCTGCAATTGTGGCTGTGAGCTGTTTTGAAACCCTGGCCCTTATTCCATGTAAACATGGTAACAGCTGAGGATGTCAATTTGCAGTGTTAGGTAAAATAAGAATGATCACAAAACAAAAACAGTGGGGCATAAATGCAGGCGAATGTAAGGAAATTATTGTGTTACATCAGGTACAAGGGAATAAAGTAGAGTAGCTACCTGATATTATATACAGTCCTGGGTCATGGAACTTGCAGATATCCCAGGCAGCTCTGTGGGTGTGAGGCTGTGTGTACTTCCCCAGAGCAGCTTAGGGGCAGCTGTCCTGAAGCCAAAGGTCTTAGATATGAATAACTGTGGCTCAGAACTGATAGGCATGACTGGAAGCTTGTGTGGAATTCTTGGTTTGTGCTTTCCGAGCATGCCCAAAAGAAACTCACAATACAGTGGGCAATTTGAGGAATGGATAAAATGTGAAAAGAAAAGGGAGAGGAAGGAGGAAGAAGGATCATGGCTGATGTGGGAGGAAATGTGAGGAGGGAAGTAACTTCCTTTGTCTTTGTCCTCCTTTTCCTCCCTCTCTATATATTAGGGGCAGGGAGTGGGGGGCAGCGGGAGAGACATGCTCAGTGGTGAGCTGATGTTTGGGAATCAGAGTGAAGAGGAGAGCAGGGAAGGGCTGGTAGCATAAGAGCTAGCTTGGAGTGGGAGGGGCTGGGAATTGGAGAGAACCATAAATGGGTCAAGGATGTGTTCTCACCACCTGCCTTTCACAGTCAAGTGTCCCAGTTTTGCATTCTGAAAGGGGAAGAGAGTCCTTTTTTCTTGCCTCACGCATCCCCCCCACCAAACACTTCCCCATGACAACTCCCACTACAGTGTCAGTCTTTCACTTTGAAAAGATCAACCTGCTGCCAGGAGCCCCACCCCTTCTTTTGGGCACCAGCTACCACTGATGTTAAGAATAAGAGGAATTCAGCGTGGGCTTCCTTGTGTTTTAAGTTCCTGGTCCGAGCATAAATGGGTGGAAGCACTTAAAATGTCACCCAGGCATAGAAGTGCCACATATGTCGTAAGTATGTGCTAAGCATCAGGAAATCCAACATGCCTGGTTAAATGGCTACACTTGCTATTCAATAGAAAGCCCTTGTTTCTTGGTAGAAGCTGAGTCATAAGTTCTTCAGAGCCAATTGTCTTCTGAATGCATCGCTCTCACCAAATTCTGCCACTGATTGTATTAGCAAGAACAGTCTGTGTCCATAATCTCTGTGAAGCTGGAGATTGTATTACTGTATTTGTTTATTTTTGGTACCTCCTTAAATGACCTTGTTTGAGCCACATAGCTGTAAAAATGTAATTTCCTACTGTAACAGCAAGGCTAAAACATGGGAACTATCACTCCCTCGTTTGTCCTAATGCTGTCCTCACTCAACTCTCTGGGAGCACATTTTGCAACAAAAGGATAATAGAATCATCTACAAACCAGGAAGTGAAAAGAAAGCAAGGGTTAGATGTTGGAGGTGTGTCAAGAAAATGAAGTATCTGTGCACCCTGGCTGGAATTTTCCGAAGGTCACTACAGCTCTGTTCTCATGTAGGCACCTAAATAAGGGCCAAATTTGCAAGTGACCTCAGCATGTTGGCTGCCTTTGAAAATCTGGCCCTGATGGTGGATGCTGAGCCCTTGAAAAACCGCCTTCTTATGGAAATCTGGTGATACTCAATACACACATGGAACAAGGGCTGCTCTTTGGAGCTCTGATGTATTCTTAAGGTTAAACAATGTTTTCAATTAGCCAATTATAGCCCGTAGATCAGCCCCACAAGAGACTCAGATTCAATGAGGCCCCCCCAACCACAGACTCTTTTAAAACAACCCTAAAACATTAAGCATCAGAAATTATGGGCACCAACATCCCTAAATTCCAGCTAGCCAAAGTCAGCCAATGGAGTTTATCTCTGTGTGAATGTCCTTCCTTAACTAGAGACTTCAAAGGTGCATTCATATGTTAGTTCGTGTATTTTAAACAGAGTGGAAATGGTCTTTAATTCTGAACCTTCACGGCCTCTCACTTCACATTCAAATTGCTCTTGCTGGTTTGATGTGCTATATGGAAGGATACCTCTTCTGGCTGTAGTCTCTCTGGCTATTTAAAAACAAGTCTGCAATGGGCTGGCATCTTCAGAGCTTCTAAACTAAGCATGGTTGGGTCTGCTGAGCATTTGGATGGGAACCCATTAAGGAAAACCCCAGGTGCTACAGGTATGGGACGACCCTTAGTGACTCACTTGTTTTCTCCAAATCAGAGAGTCTAATACTCTGGTTACTCCTAGAGATTAACTAAACCAAAGCCCTAGATGTGGACACCCTGAACTTTGGGGAAGTGTGGATCCAGGCCCAAGCCTTGTAGCTCAGCCCCATCTGTAGGTATTATTGAAAGCTCCAGAGGTAATGTGTAAGGCCAGACTGAATGTATGTGTGGAGAGCAAGGGAGCCTGTAACATCATCTTGGCACAGGGAGGAGTGAGCTAGGGTCTATCCTGTGGGTCGTAAAAAGAACTGGGGTCTGGTACCAGCACTAATTAGCTTGGATGTCTCAGGAGTAAAGCTGTGACCCCATTCTAGTAACAATATGGAGAAGACTGGGCCATCATATGTACTGTGGCCCAACTAGTTTACATGACAACAGGGAGCCTGAGGTACCATGCACCTAATTTGGTATTGAAGCATGGTACACCCACCATTCCAAACCAGCAACCATGTGTCCTTCTTATTCCCGCCAGACAGCAGGAAGTCCAGTTAGCAAATGGATCTCCTAACACTTGCACTGCTACCTCACAGGTTAATTTCCTTATATCAGGGGTGACCTTAGCTAAGGCTACCTCTGTAACTGTCCACAAAAAATGGAAAGTCACAGACTCTGTTATCCCCTTACCATAAATTAGCAACCCTGCCTGGTGCACAATGTGCTGCCTACACTATTCATGTAGCTGAAGTTGAGTGTCTAAGGCAGTGGTTCCCTAACTTTAACAACCTGTGAACCCCTTTCAATAAAATGTCAAGGCTCATGAACCCCCTCCTAAAAATGAATATTTCCAGGGATTTTCTCCTTTACCTGAGTATAAATTATAAAAGCAGTGATCTTGGAAATATAAAATTTGTTTTTATGACATGCTTATTACACACTATTTATTATTACTCATCATTACAGTATTTTTTACATTACAAAAACGGCAACACTCTTCCAAGATCTCACTTTCGTAGCTTGTATCACTTTGAATCCTCCTGTTATAAGACAAGGCTCCTATGTTTCATCAAAGAGTATCAGATGTGAAACAGCATGAAGATATTTAAGAAGCCAACTCAAAGAGTTCCTCCTACACAAGCATTCAGGTCTTGAGCAGTCCAGGCAAACAACGCACGTTACAACAAAGCTTAAACTTGTTCTTCATAATAATTTTAAAAACAATACTAGCTGCCTATTTAATTTTAAAAACAGAAAAAAATATCCACCTCCCTTTCTATTTCTTATAAGGAGTCTTGAAGTTTAAATCTCCTCAGTGTGATAGATATGCTTGCTTTGATCTGCCTAGCTCTTGGAAATCCAGGGGCTCCAGGCTGCTGGCCCCATGCTACCCAGGGTTCCTAGGGACAGCTCTGTCTGCCATTAGGGAATTTTTTCCTGAGAACCCCCTGTAACATTTTGTGAACCCCCAGAGGTTCACAAACCCCAGTTTGGGAACCACTGATCTAAGGGTATGTCTTTACTACCCACCAAATCGGTGGGCAGCGATCACTCCAGCGGGGATCGATTTATCGCGTCTAGACTAGACGCGATAAATCGACCCCCGAGCGCTCTCCTGTTGACTCCTGTACTCCAGCGCCCCGAGAGGCGCAGGCAGAGTCGACAGGAGAGCGGCAGCAGTCAACTCACCGCAGTGAAGACACCACAGTAAGTCAATCTAAGTACGTCAACTTCAGCTACATTATTCGCGTAGCTGAAGTTGCATAACTTAGATCGATTTCCCTCCCCCTCCCACCCAGTGTAGACCAGTGCTTAGATTGACCCCATGTGGTAGTGTAGACAAGCCCCATGTTGCTTTCAAGTGAAGAATCCTGCAGTGCTGAATGCCTTGCTGCAGACTAGCCCCATAAATTAAGCACTTCGCTATGTAAAGAAGCAGCTCAGTTGATTGGTATCACACTTGGAGAGGATATTTCGCATAATCTAGCTGGGAAAAGACAGCTGGGGTTTCTGCTGTCTTCAGAGAGCTGTGGAGGAAAAGTCTTGTGACTAATGAAACTGGCAAATAAATAACAATACCTAGCTGTTATTTAGCACTTTCCATCAGCAGATCTTCCAAAGGAAGTCAGTGTTGTTGGGGACACTGGGGCATGGCCACTAGGTAACTCGAGGGGATGGAAGACCACGAGTGTCAATGAAGCCCCCTCGCACTAGGCCCAGGTGTCCTTGGCCCCCCCTCCTGCCTGGAGGCACTCGCAGCAGCTCTGCGTACTAGGCCCAAGTGTCCTTGGCCCCCCCGCCTGGAGGCACACACAGCAGTTATGCTGAGAATCTGCAACAATATGTTGCAGAGTCAGACTGCCTGAAACTAAGCAAGGCCACACAGGGCAGATATGGAAGAACAGTGCTAAATAAAGCAGCTTTATATATAGTTTAATAAATAATACAAAGACCCAGGGAACTAGCTGGGAACTGGATTGGCTAGCTATATGGATACTTGGGGCAGCTTGCTATTAAATAAGTATGCTAAAAAAAAAATGTATAAAAGCCTGTGTAACTTCCTGCTCTCTGTACAGGATTTGAGATTCAAATCTCCCTGTACCTTTTTGAAGCTTCAAATAAACTTTTCTGCTTCTCCACCCCGTTGTGATTATTGGGTGCAGCACACCGGGTAACGAACCAACTCAAGCTGTTGTTCAGCCTCTCGGCACTGGGTGCCGGCAACAGCTTTTGGCGTCCCTGGGTGGGCGACAAGGCTGCAATTTAGCCTTGCCCGGACCCCTCCTGGAGGTCGAGGATTGTGGTGAGAACCGACGCCCAGCGCGCACCGGTGAGTTCATCGGGGGCCTCGGAGGAGACGCGATTTGATCGACCCCCGGAGGGCACAACAGTGCAACGCACTCATATAGTGGAGAGGCAGTTGTGGACGGCGGTAAAGAACCGGTCCCTTAGACATGGGGGAGAAGCAGCTGTAGGCCACGGTAAAAAACCGGTCCCTTAAATAAGGTAGGAACCTTTTAAAATCCGGATTGTATGCTCTGTTGGAACCTGGGGTTGCCCAGAGTTACCCTGTAGGTATGGGACAGGGACAGAGCTCAGGGGTTAGGGCACAGTGTACGCCCCTAGAGTGCATTCTAGCAAACTGGAAGGTATTTGGTGCAAATCCAATAACTAAAAGCAAATTAAAACAATGCTGTACAGTTGACTGGCCTCAATATCAACTAGAGGACCAGGAGTGGTGGCCACCAGGAGGGTCAATTAATTACAACACAATCCTCCAATTAGTTTTGTTTTGTCAATAAATGGGTAAATAAAATAAATATTTGTATGCACAAGCGTTTATAGCTTTAAAAAATAAAACAAAGCTGTAATTCTGCAAAGTTATCATTTGACTCCGACTGGTTCGGTAGTAGCTAATGTTAGTCCCCAGACCCCCATCCCCACTGTAATGGCAGAGCCGGTGTCCCCTTTGGCCCCCACACCTCCACCGTATAAGGGTAGAATGCCTCGGGTTACAGAAATTGCCCCCTCGGTGGGACTCTATCCTTCGCTTACCGAAACTGTTGTGGCTTGCCCAGGGGCAAACGGACATCAGGCTACCACTATGCAAGTTTACACCCATGTGCCATTCAATCCAATAAACTTAGCAGCTTTTAAAACACAGGCTGGGCAAGCAACTGGATCAGGTTGCAAAGGGTTAGCCGGCATGTTTACGGGCGGTCGCAGCTACTGCCCTAGTGCTTGAGGAAGCCGAGAAGCTAACATTGGGAGGGGTTATGCAAATCTATACTCCCCATATGGTCCGAGCCTTACTGGATGCAAAGGGAGGGCTTTGGCTCACCCAGGCTCGGATTGCTCGATACCAGGCTAAGCTGTTAGAGAACTCTGAAGCCACCCTACAGCCTTGCCCCTCCCTTAACCCAGCTACTCTCTTGCCAGAAACAGAGGAACAGAAACATAACTATTTAAAAATCATAAATGTCCAGTACTCCAGCCGTCCGGATTTAAATGATGTACCCCTCCCAAATGCAGATTATGAGTGGTACACTGATGGTACTGTAATAGATGGGCAAAGGAGGGCGGGTTATGCTGTTGTGACCCTCCATGACACTGTGGAAGCTGAAGGTTTGTCTGCTGGGACCTCTGCCCAGCTTGCCGAACTGATAGCCCTGACCCGTGCACTTGAACTGTCAAAAGAAAAGCAGGTCAACATTTTTACTAATTCAAAGTATGCTTTTGGTGTGCTGCATGCTCATGCTGGCCTATGGAAGCAAAGGGGAATGCTGACAGCCCAAGGCTCCCCAGTCAAGTACGGGCCCCAAATCCTCCGGCTCCTAGAAGCCGTACAACTTCCCTTGGAAGTGGCGGTGGTACACTGTAAAGCCCATCAAAGGGAGAATCAAAATGTGGCCAGAGGTAACGCCCGGGCAGATAGAGAGGCTAAGCATGCTGCCACCCTGCCATCCCCTCAGACTGAGAACGCCCATATGCATGCCCTTATCCCATCAGTAGGGGAGCTTCCAACCCCTCAGTACTCTGGGGAGGAGAGACAGCTAACTGACAAACTCGGTCTCCGGGAAAAGGGGGGATGGCTCCATTCCCCAGAAGGGAAGGTCCTCTTACCAAAGGGCCTGATCCAACCGGTGCTGCAGAAACTACATCAAACCACTCATGCTGGCAGGAAAGCACTTATCCAACTAATAAAAAAATACTTTATCACTTCTGGACTCCGACCCCTGGCTGCCCAGGTACAAGCAGACTGCTTAGTCTGCCAAAAGAATAACCCCCGACCGGGACATCCTGTGCCACCAGCTGCCCTAGAACCCACTCCGGGCCCCGGACGAGTGTGGCAAATAGACTTTATTAAGTTTCCCCGGACCCAAGGGTTCAAATATCTCCTTATTATAGTGAATCGGTTCAGCGGATGGCCAGAAGCCTTCCCATGCCGTAACTGCACTGCCAGAACAGTGGCCCTCAAGTTTGTTAAAAAAATCATTCCTCGCTTTAAACTCCCCCTGTAAATAAAATCTAACAACGGGACACACTTCACATCAAAAATCATTCAAAGCATCTCAGATGCCTTACAGATCCCCTGGAAACTCCATACGCCCTGGAGACCGCAAGCCAGTGGTGTAGTGGAGCGTACCAATCAGACCCTTAAACGGCATCTCTCAAAAGTGTGCCAAAAAGCCTCACTGCAATGGCCTGATGCTTTGCGCCTCGTCCTACTCCGTATCCGCGTTCTCCCAAAGGGTAAATTAGGGCTCAGTCCCTTTAAAATTATGTTTGGAAGGACATGGCCTATAAATGGCACCCCGGTTCTGTCAGGGGAATGGGAGTTGGGTAATGGTTTTTTGTCACAGTATATGTGTTCCCTGTCTGCTGTTCTCTTGTCTCTTCACAGGTATACCAAGGATTCCCAGCCTCTCCCCTTGGACACTCCCATCCACTCCTTACAGCCTGGTGATTCTGTGCTTGTTCGCACCTGGAAAGACGAGCCTCTCCAGAAAAAGTGGAAAGGACCCTATACTGTCCTGCTGATCTCCCATACAGCGGCAAAAATCAAAATACACAAGAACTAAATCCATCCTTCTCGTCTGAAGGCAGTACCCGCCCCCTCGTCAGCAGAACAGTGGACCGTCCAACCTGTGACTCCTCATCTAGTGACAATCTCGGGCTAAAGCTACTGTTTAAAAAACACAAATAGCGGGCACTTTAATGCTAAAATGGGCCCACCCAGGTACTGGAGACCCTGGGTTAAAAAAACTCTGGTAATAATTAATTGGGTAACATTGTTATTCTCTGTATTGGTATTTCCAAACTGTGCATATCAGGAGCATAACTCCTTTGTTTTGCTTGCGCACCATGTTGCTAATTTAACAAACCAGACTAATTGCTGGGTATGTGCTCCAACTCCACTATCCCCCAAAACGGGAATGCCCCTTGACATGCTGCCCTTGACCCTAGCAGAATTAGCCACCACCAAACAGCAAAAAAGAATGGACTCGCCGTTCTGGAACAAGACCTCTTTACAGCAGGCCACCTATCAGGACCAGGAGTATTCAGTTGCAGTACTCACTGAGGGAGTGTTATGTTTTATCCAAAACCAATCTAATCACTATGGCCGTCCTGTAAAAAAAAGCTCCTGTGTTATTACACAGTGGGCTAATGGGTATTAAATAAAGACCAACAGGGGAGGCCAACAGTGTGAGTGTAATGGTTCCTCCCCTTTTAGGGAAACTCTTACAAATAATCTTACCACAAAAAAAGGGTTTGGAAATGTAACTTGCCGTCCAGTTAACATTTCCAATATAGCAAGCCAATGGTGGGTTTGTAGTGGTCCCTATAGCAAGTGTAATTTAAACAGCACAATTAGAAATGCCCCCACTTGTACCCAATCAAAAAAATAAAATGCCCCCCTAGGGGCATATAAACTGTTTAGAAAAGCAGCCTTAAATATCCCAGGAATCCCCTTAAAAAACAGTCCTTACTGGGCCCTACAGGGTCACTATTTTATATGTGGCCAAAAGGCTTACAAGGTGCTGCCAGCCAACTGGACAGGTAGCTGTTATATAGCTCATGAAGTTCCCCATCTTTCCATAACTGCCACACTGCCCCCCCAAAAAATTAGAAATGCCCAAAACACCTCTGTTAAGTCACAAAAAAAAAACCTGCGGCGACTGACTAAGGCATTGGAGGGCAACATGAAAAATCCCCTCACAACCGAGAAGCTTGTAGGGTGCTCTGTACTGGGAATAGCGCCACTGTTTACCGGGCCAGCCATGGCATGCATAGGCCGCTATACTATAAGGCTGCAAATGGTACTTGAGAAGGTGGCCTTAGAGTTAGAGGACTCGGTTAGTAATTTAAAGTCAGCAATAAAAACATTAAATAAAAAGGTACACCAGCTCAAAACGTTTTCCCTCCAAAACAGGCTGGCTTTGGACTATCTCTTGGCATCCCAAGGAGGGGTTTGTGCCCTCATTGGACCCCAATATTGTATATATGTAAATAATAGCAGTTATAAAATCTATAAAATGGTGGTACAGGCTGAGGCCCATGCCCGAGCCGGAGCACAGGTTGCCTATACTGCCCCAGAAAACAATTGGTTGCAAACCTTGTTTTCAGGCTGGGGTTTGTCGTCTTAGCTTGGTGGTTTATTTAGCCTATTATTAAAAATTCTCTTTCCTGTATTGCTTGTATTACTGGTATTATGCTGTGCAGTATCATGTGTTAGGGCCCTTTTGCAAAAGTTAATAAGTCACTCTCTTCAGAGCTATCACAAAGTGCTTATGCAAAGTCCTATTATAAAAAAATAAGTAGCCCAAGTAAAAAAACTCAGAGCCAAGGTTGTTAAGTGTTTTCAAAGGGGGGAGTTGTTGGGGACACTGGAGCATGGCCACTAGGTAACTCGAGGGGATGGAAGACCACGAGTGTCGATGAAGCCCCCTCGCACTAGGCCCAGGTGTCCTTGCCCCCCCCCCGCCTGGAGGCACTTGCAACAGCTCTGCGTACTAGGCCCAAGTGTCCTTGGCCCCCCCCCCGCCTGGAGGCACACACAGCAGTTATGCTGAGAATCTGCAACAATATATTGCAGAGTCAGACTGCCTGAAACTAAGCAAGGCCACACAGGGCAGATATGGAAGAACAGTGCTAAATAAAGCAGCTTTATATATAGTTTAATAAATAATACAAAGACCCAGGGAACTAGCTAGGAACTGGATTGGCTAGCTATATGGATACTTGGGGCAGCTTGCTATTAAATAAATATGTTAAAAAAAAAATGTATAAAAGCCTGTGTAACTTCCTGCTCTCTATACAGGATTTGAGATTCAAATCTCCCTGTACCTTTTTGCAGCTGCAAATAAACTTTTCTGCTTCTCCACCCCGTTGTGATTATTGGGTGTAGCACACCTGGTAACGAACCAACTCAAGCTGTTGTTCAGCCTCTCGGCACTGGGTGCCGGCAACAGTGTCATTATTCCCATTTTACAACAGAGGTGAAGTGACTTTCTCACTGTAATCCAGCAGGTCAGTGGCAGAGCTGGGAATGAAATCTGGGTCTCAGTCCAGCGACCTCTCCACTAGGCCTCACTGCCTCAATCATAGACTCCTAATCAAATCAATCATGTTTTCAAGGGTTTGTGGAAAAAATAAAAGTGGTGGTTCAATTATTTCTGCAGATTTTTTGTAGAGAGCAGCATTATATGTATGTACAGTGCCTAGGGCCCAATCACGGACTACCAGAACCCAAATATACTCATATTTCCACACAAGTCTGTGAAATTAGGCCAGTTTCTCTGTGGAAATGTGGAGGGGTTTTATTTGTTTATTAATTTATTGATGGGGTGAGAAAACTGACAAGAATTCTCAGCTTTCTGCCTATGGTGGGGAATTGTTGGTATTACTGCTACTAAAATCTTTAGTTACACAAGATGGATGAGATAATATCTTTTATTGTAGCTTTTCTTTCAAGCTGCACAGAGCTCTTTCTCAGGTTGGGAAAGGTACTCAGAGTGTCACAGCTAACTACAAGGGGGAACAGTTTGTTTAGCATAAGGAGTTAACATATAAGAGGTGAAGTGGAGTTCACATATAAGAGGTGAAGGGAAAAGGAGTCCAGGAGAGCTGGCTGTATTTCAAGGAATCCCTGTTGAGGTTACAGGGACAAACCATCCCGATGTGTCGAAAGAATAGTAAATATGGCAGGCGACCAGCTTGGCTTAACGGTGAAATCCTAGCGGATCTTAAACGTAAAAAAGAAGCTTACAAGAAGTGGAAGGTTGGACATATGACCAGGGAAGAGTATAAAAATATTGCTCGGGCATGTAGGAATGAAATCAGGAGAGCCAAATCGCACCTGGAGCTGCAGCTAGCGAGAGATGTCAAGAGTAACAAGAAGGGTTTCTTCAGGTATGTTGGCAACAAGAAGAAAGCCAGGGAAAGTGTGGGCCCCTTACTGAATGAGGGAGGCAACCTAGTGACAGAGGATGTGGAAAAAGCTAATGTACTCAATGCTTTTTTTGCCTCTGTCTTCACGAACAAGGTCAGCTCCCAGACTGCTGCGCTGGGCATCACAAAATGGGGAATAGATGGCCAGCCCTCTGTGGAGATAGAGGTGGTTAGGGACTATTTAGAAAAGCTGGACGTGCACAAGTCCATGGGGCTGGACGAGTTGCATCTGAGAGTGCTAAAGGAATTGGCGGCTGTGATTGCAGAGCCATTGGCCATTATCTTTGAAAACTCGTGGTGAACGGGGGAAGTCCCGGATGACTGGAAAAAGGCTAATATAGTGCCCATCTTTAAAAAAGGGAAGAAGGAGGATCCTGGGAACTACAGGCCAGTCAGTCTCACCTCAGTCCCCAGAAAAATCATGGAGCAGGTCCTCAAAGAATCAATCCTGAAGCACTTACATGAGAGGAAAGTGATCAGGAACAGTCAGCATGGATTCACCAAGGGAAGGTCATGCCTGACTAATCTAATCGCCTTCTATGATGAGATTACTGGTTCTGTGGATGAAGGGAAAGCAGTGGATGTATTGTTTCTTGACTTTAGCAAAGCTTTTGACACGGTCTCCCACAGTATTCTTGTCAGCAAGTTAAAGAAGTATGGGCTGGATGATTGCACTATAAGGTGGGTAGAAAGTTGGCTAGATTGTCGGGCTCAACGGGTAGTGATCAATGGCTCCATGTCTAGTTGGCAGCCGGTGTCAAGTGGAGTGCCCCATGGGTCGGTCTCGGGGCCGGTTTTGTTCAATATCTTCATAAATGATCTGAAGGATGGTGTGGATTGCACTCCAGCAAATTTGCGGATGATACTAAACTGGGAGGAGTGGTAGATACGCTGGAGGGCAGGGATAGGATACAGAGGGACCTAGACAAATTGGAGGATTGGGCCAAAAGAAATCTGATGAGGTTCAATAAGGATAAGTGCAGGGTCCTGCAATTAGGACGGAAGAACCCAATGCACAGCTACAGACTAGTGACTGAATGGCTAGGCAGCAGTTCTGCGGAAAAGGACCTAGGGGTGACAGTGGACGAGAAGCTGGATATGAGTCAGCAGTGTGCCCTTGTTGCCAAGAAGGCCAATGGGATTTTGGGATGTATAAGTAGGGGCATAGCCAGCAGATCGAGGGACGTGATCGTCCCCCTCTATTCGACATTGGTGAGGCCTCATCTGGAGTACTGTGTCCAGTTTTGGGCCCCACACTACAAGAAGGATGTGGATAAATTGGAGAGAGTCCAGCGAAGGGCAACAAAAATGATTAGGGGTCTGGAACACATGACTTATGAGGAGAGGCTTTGGGAACTGGGATTGTTTAGTCTGCAGAAGAGAAGAATGAGGGGGGATTTGATAGCTGCTTTCAACTACCTGAGAGGTGGTTCCAGAGAGGATGGTTCTAGACTATTCTCAATGGTAGAAGAGGACAGGACAAGGAGTAATGGTCTCAGGTTGCAGTGGGGGAGGTTTAGGTTGGATATTAGGAAAAACTTTTTCACTAGGAGGGTGGTGAAACACTGGAATGCGTTACCTAGGGAGGTGGTAGAATCTCCTTCCTTAGAAGTTTTTAAGGTCAGGCTTGACAAAGCCCTGGCTGGAATGATTTAATTGGGGATTGGTCCTGCTTTGAGCAGGGGGTTGGACTAGATGACCTCCTGAGGTCCCTTCCAACCCTGATATTCTATGATTCTATGATTCTAAGTGGGCGGTTAACAATTCTGCAGTCATAGGACAAGGGAGGGCTAGTGGATTACAGGTTGTTGTAATGAGCCATACAACCAGTGTCTCTATTCAGTCCATGATTTTTAGTGTTGTGTAGGTTTCCTTTGTGGATGAGGACTGAGAGGTCAGATATGGAGCGATGGCTTTGGGAAGAGTGTTTGCCTGAGGGTGATAGAGTGTTTTTGTCTTTTATTATTTTCCTGTCTGAGTTCATTCGAGAGTGTAGTGATTGTCTGGTTTGTTCACTGGATGGAAATAATTATAACTAGAGCAAAACCAGGTTTTGATTAAATGCAGGGCTGGGCCTGCTTGTCCAGCACCTGCTAGATGTTTGCAGTTCTCTGCCCCCACAAGGAGGAAAATAATAATAAACATTGATATAGTACCTTTCCTAACGAAAGATACTGAACTATATGAAGGCTTTAGTCCATCTACCAGTGAAATGAAGCTGCCTATGGGGTGGAACACAGCAGCTGTTCAGCAATGGACAGGGACAGTTTAGCACAGGAAGAATACCACAGTGTAGCTAATTCACATGGCTGGGGAAATTTTAGGAAGGCAGAATTTAATTATTCCAAATTATAGTCTGGACAGAGGTCCTGGGTTAACACCTCTATTGTCAGAATTGAGTCAAGAATGAAAATGAACCCAGTGGTATTGTAAGGAGATATGATGCAGTTTAGTTCTGTTGGCACTAATCCCAGCTCACATGCACAGGGTTAAACTGATCACTGAATATGTGACTGAGTGAACATTTTGTCTCTTGGACTATTCAGTGAGCCCTTGAATTTGAGGGAGGAGGGGGGACACGGAGTGGAGGTAGTCCTTTTTCTGGACCTATTGAGCAGGGTGCATTAGGACTAGGAGCTGACGGGCATATCACTTATCATGATAAATTTCCTTTTACTGTGGGAACTTCTGTAGGATCACAGTGGGAATCTTCTATAGGATCACAGTGGGAACATCTGTGGACCTCAGTCCCTTCTGTCTTCTATTTCTTTGCTTCCGTAGAAATGATGTTTTACCTTGGATTGACTGTGTAAATATGGACAAAGCAAATGCTGATACCTTTGCACAGACCGAAACAGCTTCCACTTTGTTGCTACTCGTTTTCTCCAAAGCTTAAAATGATCTAATTGCTTCACATAAATGTCACTTCCATGCAATATGGGCAATTGCTAGAATAGCCTCTGGCTAGTGTCAGTCTAGCTCAAGATATCTTTCAAGGGGCAGCTCAGAGCAGGCAAGAGTTTCATGGCTGAGCCATTGTCAGAGAGGAATCACAGGGGGTTTGTTTTCAGGTTTTTTCTACCCTCCGGGTAAAGCAAAAGCAAAAGTACCATAAAGGAACTATAATAAGTCAGTTGGAGATGTCTTTGCAGCCTCTATCTCCTCCCCAAATTGGAATGTGCCTAAGCTCCTTCTGGTCTGCTTATTTCTGTTCCCTGCCAGCCCTGAGGGAAGATACTGAATAACTTCTAACAAACGTTATTTATGGGCTCAGAATTCCAGGAACATGTTTTTACAAATATTCTGTGCACTTCATCCTGAGCCCTCCTGTCTGGCCCCAAATATGTTTCCCTGGTTTCTACTTGAAGCCAAATCTAATTATCTTGTGTTGTTTCCATGTGCAGTGAGTGTGTGTTTGTGTGTGTGTGACTGTTCAGTTGTAGATTGGTGCCAGCTAAAGGCAATTCTTCTTCAGCTTCTGGGGTAGTGGTCTGTCCTCCTGGAGCAGGAGGACCTGAGTTCTAGCCTTGCAGTTACTATGTTCCCAGTAGCAGTGCAGTGTACCTGTAACTGCAAAATCCTAAATAGCCACAGGTTTGTTATGATATATACACTCAAACATTTACTTTGATCTGTACTAGGGAATCTGTTTTCCATGCTGTAACTCTCCACAGCAAGTTCTGTGCTCAGGCTATGCAAGGGGTTTCTATAGATGCTGTTGGTAGTAAAGCTGGGCAAAATTTTTGACCAAAACATTTTTTCAGTGAAAAATGCAAAGTTGGGTCACCTGAAACACTTCAGAAACGTGTGTCATTTTGCTGAATTGTTTCAGTTGCAAAACAAAAACCCAAACTAATTTAAATGTTTATTTTTGACATTTTAAATGTTTACTTTTTCCTATTCAAAATGACCTTACATTTTGAAATGTATTTTAATTTTATTTTTTACAAAATAAAAATGTTAAGAAAAGCTCACTCTAAATGAACCATTTTGTTTCGGGTTGAGCAAAACCGTTCATTTGATCCAAAATGATTTTTTCCCAACTTTTCAATTCCCCCAAAATTTTTGAAAAATTACCATTTTCATGTCCACCTGAAATGTGTAGGGGTGTTGTTTGTTTTGTTCCCAGAATTCCCAGTGAATTGAAAAATCCATTATTTGCACAGCTCTAATTGGAAAATAGCTCAATAGAAAAAAGTAGAGAAGAGATATTTTACTCTAGAGACAGTTGTAGATAATATAAAAAAATGTTTCAATAATATAAGACCCAGACCAAAACACTTACCCAAAATGTGAACTAAACCTCAGTTGTTCTTAAAAGCTGAAAAAGCTGAACTTTCCTTTGTTGATGTTTCTGTCCTTTGCAGACCAATTCAGAAGTGAAAGCACTAAATAACCTGAGAAAAGTGTTTTTTTCTGGCCTCACGAGAAGCAGGAAGTGTTGGGAATCTTGGGAAATTTAGTATCTCACATTTCTGGTGCACCTGTCATCCCCTGCTATCCCAAAGTGCTTTACAAGCCATGCAGCTCTTGGGTCAAAGGCAGCAGCTTTTTAACAGCATATATCAATACCAGTCAATAGATTAGGACAGGAAGGGAAGAACTTTATACAGTATCCAGTTCTCATCCATCCTCCCTGTTGAAAGAGAAGGCCCAGGTAGGGACCATCGAATTGTGGAGGTAAATGCGTGGTTACGCAGGTGGTGTCAGAGAGAGGGCTTTGGATTCTTTGACAATGGGATGTTGTTCCAGGAAGGATTGCTAGGAAGAGATGGGATCCACCTAAGGAAGACTGGGAAGAGCATCTTCGCAGGCGGGCTTGGTAACCTAGTGAGGAGGGCTTTAAACTAGGTTTGCCGGTGGATGGAGACCTAAGCCCTGAAGTAAGTGGGGCAGTGGGATACCGGGAGGAAACACAAGGAGAGGGTGCAACAGGGGAGGCCTCCTAATTCATGCTGAGAAAGTAGGACAATCAGCTAGTTATCTTAGGTGCCTGTACACAAATGCAAGAAGCCTGGGAAACAAGCAGAAAGAATTGGAAGTCCTGGCACAGCCAAGGAACTGTGAAGTGATTGGAATAACAGAGACTTGGTGGGGTAACTTACATGACTGGAGCACTGTCATGGATGTGTATAAACTGTTCAGGAAGGACAGGCAGAGGAGAAAAGGTGTAGGAGTTGCAGTGTATGTGAGAGAGCAGCATGGTTGCTCAGAACTACAGTATGAACTGGAGAAAAGCCTGTTGAGAGTCTTTGGGTTAAGTTTAGAGATTAGAGCAACAAGGGTGGTGTCATGGTGGGCATCTGCTACAGACCACCAGGATGAGGTAGACAAGGCTTTCTTTGGACAACAGAAGTTTCCAGATCACAGGCCCTGGTTCCCATGAGGAAGTTCAATCACACTGACATCTGCTGGGAGAACAATACAGCAGTGCACAGACAATCCAGGAAGTTTTTGGAGAGTATTGGGGACAACTTCCTGGTGTAAGTGCTGGAGGAACCAACTAGGGGCTGTGCTCCTCTTGACCTGCTACTCACAAACAGGGAAGAATTGGTAGGGGAAGTAGAAGTGGGTGGCAACCTAGGCATTAGTGACCATGGGATGGTCGAGTTCAGGATCCTGACAAAAAGAAGAAAGGAGAGCAGCAGAATATGGACCCTGGACTTCAGAGAAGCAGACTTTGACTCCCTCGGGGAACTGATGGGTAGGATCCCCTAGGCAGCTAATCTGAGGGGGAAAGGAGTCCAGGAGAGCCAGGTGTATTTTAAAGAAGCCTTATTGAGGGAGCAGGAACACACCATCCCAATGTGCAGAAAGAATAGCAAACATGGCAGGCGACCAGCTTGGCTTAACAGTAAAATATTCGGTGAGCTTAAACACAAAAAGGAAGCTTACGAGAAGTGGAAACTTGAACAGATGACTAGGGAGGAGTATAAAATATTGCTCAAGCATGCAGGGGTGTAATCAGGAAGGCCAAAGCACAATTGGAGTTGCAGCTAGCAAGGGATGTGAAGGGTAACAAAGGGTTTCTACAGGTATTTTAGCAACAAGAAGGTCAGGGAAAGTGTGGGACCCTTACTGAATGGGGGAGACAACCTAGTGACAGATGATATGAAAAAAGCTGAAGTACTCAATGCTTTTTTTGCCTTGGTCTTCACAGACAAGGTCAGCTCCCAGACTGCTGCACCGGGCAGCACAATATGGGGAGGAGGTGAGCAGCCCTCAGTGGTGAAAGAACAGGTTAAGGACTCTTTAGAAAAACTGGACATGCACAAGTCCATGGGGCTGGATGCAATGCATCTGAGGGTGCTGAGGGAGTTGGCTGATGTGATTGCAGAGCCGTTGACCAACATCTTTGAAAACTCATGGCAAACAGGAGATCCCAGATAATTGGAAAAAGACAAATATAGTGCTGATCTTTAAAAAAGGGAAGAAGGAGAATCAGGGGAACTACAGACCATTCAGCTTCACCTCTGTCCCTGGAAAAATCATGGAGCAGGTCCTCAAGAAATCCATTTTGAAGCACTTGGAGGAGAGGAAAGTGATCAGGAACAGTCAACATGGATTCATTAAGGGCAAGTCATGCCTGACCAACCTGATTGCCTTCTATGATGAGATAACTGGCTCTGTGGATATGGGGAAAACGGTGGATGTGATATACCTTGACTTTGTGAAAGCTTTTGATACGGTCTCCCACAGTATTCTTGCCAGCAAGTTAAAGAAGTATGGATTGGATGAATGGACTATAAGGTGGATAGAAAGCTGGCTAGATCATTGGGCTCAATGGGTAGTTTTCAACAAACTCGATGTCTAGTTGGCAGCTGGTATCAAGCAGAGTGCCCCAGGGGTCGGTCCTGGGGCTGGTTTTGTTCAACATTTTCATTAATGATCTGGATAATGGGATGGATTGTACCCTCAGCAAGTTTGTGAATGACACTAAGCTGGGGGGAGAGGTAGATATGCTGGAGGGTAGGGACAGGGTCCAGAGTGAACTAGAGAAATTGGTTTCAGAGTAGCAGCCATGTTAGTCTGTATTCGCAAAAAGAAAAGGAGTACTTGTGGCACCTTAGAGACTAACAAATTTATTTGAGCATAAGCTTTTGTGAGCTACAGCTCACTTCATTGGATGCATTCAGTGGAAAATACAATTGGAGGATTGGGCCAAAAGAAATCAGATGTGGTTCAACAAGGACAAGTGCAGAGGACATCCTGCACTTAGGATGGAAGAATCCCATGCACTGCTACAGGCTGGGGACTGACTGGCTAAGCGGCAGTTCTTCAGAAAAGGACCTGGGGATTACAGTGGACGAGAAACTGGATATGAGTCGGCAGTGTGCCCCTGTTGCCAAGAAGGCTAATGGCATATTGGGCTGCATTAGTAGGAGCATTGCCAGCAGATAGAGGGAAGTGATTATTCCCCTCTATTTGGCAATGGTGAGGCCACATTTGGAATATTGCATCCAGTTTTGGTTCCCCCACTACAGAAAGGATGTGGACAAATTGGAGAGAGTCCAGGAGAGGGTAATGGAAATGATCAGGGGGCTGGGGCACATGATTTATGAGGAGAGGCTGAGGGAATTGGGCTTATTTAGTCTGCAGAAGAGTAGAGTGAGGTGGGATTTGATAGCAGCCTTCAACTACCTGAAAGGGGGTTCCAAAGAGGATGGAGCTCAGCTGTTCTCAGTGGTGGCAGATGACAGAACAAGAAGCAATGGCCTGAAATTGCAGTGGGGGAGGTGTAGGTTAGATATTAGGAAAAACTATTTCACTAGGAGGGTGGTGAAGCACTGGAATGGGTTACCTAGGGAAGTAATGGAATCTCCATCCTTAGAGGTTTTTAAGACCCGACTTGACAAAGCCCGATCTGGGATGATTTAGTTGGTTTGGTCCTGCTTTGAGTGTGGGGTTGGACTAGATGACCTCCTGAGGTCTCTTCCAACCCTAATTTTCTATGATTCTATGAAACTGTAAGGCATGTTTAGGAAGGCAGAAGTTAGTAACCTGAGATGGAATTTAGCCAGGATTCCAAGGTTAACATCTCCTCACTTCCAGTAAATATAATCAGATCCTTAATGACTATGCATGTATTAGGACTTCAGACTTACATTTAAACCCAAGGATGGCACCACCTAGGACAATTAGCTCAACACTGACTTAGGTAGAAGAGTGCCACTGAGTTACTACCAGCATCACTTGCTTTAGTACACAGTCTCAGTGGTCTTCCATCCACATACTAACCCATCTCAGTCATGCTTGGTTTGGGCAGTCTGACGGGATCTCAGCAGAAGCTTCCATTACAAAATAGCAGGCCCCAGAGATTGAGATAAATATCTAGGGTGATATCTTGGTCTCCAGTGGGGCCAGGATATCACACCGAAACTTTATAGTGCATGTTATGACTCTATCATGCCCATCATGACTCCTGCACAGCAGCACTCTTTGTCCAATCCTGAAGGAAGGCTCTCCCATGCGTAGTGTCTGAACCCTGGCAGAAAAGGTGGCAGCCCTTGCCTTCAGAGAAGATTCCAAAGCTCTTGGAATTGTTTACACTAGAGTCCTATCCAATAAAGATTTGCTTAAAAAAGAGAGAGAACAAAAACAAATTATCTAGAGACGCTGGCTTGCACTTTTCAGTCACTCCCTCTTTGGTAATTAATCATCTTCCCCTTGGCGCCCAACAGACCAAATACGTTGAATTCCTCATTTGTTATTATTATTAGAAAACAGCTTGCTTTTTTGCATACCATTGTCAGAGTTCAAAGTGCCTTCGTGCTGAGGTGAGTGTGAGGGATGCATGTTTCATTCATCAGAAGATTTTGAAAAAATTTCTATTATGGGCTGGATTCTCCACCCCACCCAACCTCTTCTCAGACACAGTGGAGGGGGCAGCTGCAGGAAGCCAGCTGCAGCTGCCTGATTCCACGCTGCCACTTTAGCGGCATGAAGTGGAATTAGCGGACCAGAGAATTTGGCTCTATTATCTGTGAATTACATTGTTGAATGGAAGTGTATCAAATTATTGTAGCATTGAACCTCCCCCCATCCCCCCACCCCCACCCCGGTGAATCACTAGAATGCTACGGAGGGAGGGATCAAAAGGAATGGAATTTTAAACAAGGTGGTGGCTCGCCTTTATTGGCTTCCTATTTGTGTGAATGAGGTAAATTTTAGGTCCTGTCTACCCTGCACAAAATCATGTTTATAAACATGGTTGTGGCCAGACTGTGTTAGAACAAGGTTTATCCTTTCCTCTTGGGCCAGAAAAAGCATGTTAGAGAACAAAGTTATAACCGGGGCACCTGATTCTCCTTAAGGCCATTTATGCTGCTCTAGCACTGTGAGTAATGTAAAGAGACCTTAGTGTAAATAAGAATCAGTCCCTAGGTATATTTCAGGGTTAAATCTTGGTCCTCTAAGGCTCCACAATTTCCAAACATTGACAGCTCTACTGGGAAATGTTTGTAAAAACCATCAATGGGCAAAGAAATATAGAAGATGAGGGTGTATAGATTTACCTTCCATTATATGGCAACAAAATGGCAGATGAAATTCAATGTTGATCAATGCAAAGTAGTGCACATTGGAAAACATAATCCCAACTATTCATATAAATTTATGGGGTCTACATTAGCTGTTACCACTCAAGAAAGAGATCTTGGAGTCATTGTGGATAGTTCCCTGAAAACATCCACTCAGTGTGCAGCGGCAGTCAAAAAAACTAACAGAATGTTAGGAACCATTAAGAAAGAATAAGACAGAAAATACCATAATGGCTCTATCTAAATCCATGGTATACCCATATTTTGAATACTGTATTGTCTGCAGATCTGGTCTCCCAATCTCAAAAAAGATATACTGGAATTGGAAAAACTACAGAAAAGGGCGACAACAATAATTAGGAGTATTCAACAGCTTCCATATGAGGAGAAATTAATGAGACTGGGACTTTTCAGTTTGGAAAAAAGATGACTAAGGGGGGATATGATAGAGGTCTATAAAATCATGACTGGTGTGGAGAAAGTAAATAAGGAAGTGTTATTTACTCCTTCTTATAACACAAGAACTAGAGGGGTCAGCAAATGAAATTAAGAGGCAGCAGATTTAAAACAAACAAAAGGAAGTATTTCTTCACACAGTGCACATTCAACCTGTGGAACTCTTTGCCAGAGGATATTGTGAAAGCCAAGACTATATATGGTTCAAAAAAGAACTAGATAAGTTCATGGAGCATAGGTCCATCAATGGCTATTAGCCAGGATGGGCAGGGATGGTGTTCCTAGCCTCTGTTTGCCAGAAGTTGGGAATGGGCGATAGTGGATGAATCACTTGATGATTACGTGTTCTGTTCATTCCCTCTGAAGCACTTGGCATTGGCCACTATTAGAAGACAGGATACTGAGGTAGATGGACCATTGGTCTGACCCCATATGGCCGTTCTTATGTTCTTATATAATCTAGACACTACTAATTTATTCCCCTTTTGAAGCAACTGCAAAAAGATTTTAGTAGTTGATGTAAACCAACTATCCCATGAACTGGCAGGACTGTAATGATTAACAGAAACCTATTGCCCAGGGGACAAAAGAAGAGCCTGATCCAAAGCCCATGGCAAGGGTCTCTTTGACTTCAATGTGCCTTGGGTCAGATTCCAAGTGTGGGTTGGAGCCAGGATTAGAACTCAAGCTCTGGACTCCCAGTCCACTAGATTACACAGTTTCAGATGTTTGGTGCATAACTAATGTACAGACATAATTGTGTGCGCTCTGGCCCTCTCTGAAATGGTTCCAACTTGGATCAGGTTATAGTTTTCCCACATGCTGGTGGTTGGCCTGAAGTGCCACTACAAGTGAGAGTTTTCAAAGTTCCCGCTTTAGTGCCAATAACAAAGGCTTTTTTCTGGCAGTAAAGGTCATTAATTCTATTGCTTCTGATGCATGTATGCAGTTTTGATTACAACTCGGAAAGCTGTATGCGTGAGGCCAGTAAATTAGCACCTGACTATTGAATTCATGCAATGCTGCCCTACTCAGAGACAAACTCATCCTTGATTGGTGATTTACTGTGATTGCTGTTTAGGGGCTGGAGGACATGTGTGGGTATATTTCTACCCTCTGCTCTATGGAATCAGACTTGATCCTGGGTTGGTAACTGTCTTGCCCTCTTTTGATGGCTTGAAAAGAAGTGATACTCTCTGATGCTGCTGACAGACTTCCTTCTTCATCTCAAGTGGTAGAGGCCTGTGGTTTTGGAGCAGGAGGGTATCCCAATAAGTTCTGTTTCCAATACCCACAGTTTGCAATTCTGTGTTTGTGTGAATATGCAGCCACAAATCATTAGGAAGGCACAATTATGGTCAGAGAAGCTGAAGGTGATTTTGTTACTATGCTCCCTGAACACAGAGCACTAAACTCATGTCTGGTACAATTCCCTTAAAATCAAAGGGTTTACAGCAGGAATTAATTTGGACAAGACTCTCCTCATTATGTAGTGCTCATGTTCTCAGGTTTATCAACAAGTACAGTAATACCCAGATCTAGACACAGTGAGAAGAATGACCAATGGAGCAATAAACCAGCTTGAGTAAATAGGGTACTTAGGTTTGCATCAAAGAGTGTCCTAGTAATGCTGAATTCTTCTGTTCTGTATTGACCAGGGTGAAAGGAGTGACAGAAAACACGGTGAACTGTTTGCCATTTTCATCGACAAATTTTAAGGGAGTATCCAGGGCCCCACATCCGCTAGCTTCACACTCTGAAAGGCCCCAGGATAACAGCCTACCCACTGGAACACAACATCACCTCATCAATCCTGACTCCTGACAGCCTTCATCCAGCCCTGGTCATGTAGGCTGTGTGCTTTGAAAGAACTGGGAAGCTGAAGAAGTGATCTGTGTACCAGGACACATTCAGACATGTTGGGTTCTGTCCTTTATTTGGACAGTAAATAACAATTTGCAGCATCTTCCACCAGAGGAGCTACAGCAACTTTAGAAATATTTAATTAAGCCTCATAAACCCTCCTCTATGTGGTAGGAATTATCCTCATTTTTCAGATGGAGAAATTGAGGCACACATAGTTAAATCACTTGCTTAAGGTCTCAGTTCATGACAGCGTCAAGGCTAGAACCAGGATCTCCTGATGCCCAGTACTGTGCTTTAGCTATAAGTCCATTCTCCTCCCCCATGTATACTGTGGTTTATAAAACATGAAAAAAGAAGGTCTCGCCCAAAGCATATCTAGTCTAACTCAGGCAAACGCAACATATGGGATAAGAGTTCAGGGGCACAAATATCACTGGTGATATTGAAGGCTTTGCAAAAGCAGTGAGTTTTGAGGCAGGATATGGATGGAGAAAAGGAGGGGAACTAATGTCTAGGAAGTGGGAAGCTTCTTCCAGGTATAGGGGTAGCATACAAAAGGCACAAAGCTAATGGCTTTGCCTACGTTTGAAAGGGTGCCGCTGTGCAGCGGTAGTGCTTCAGTGGAGCCACTACCTCCGCCCTCCCATTGCTGTAGTAGTTAATCCACGTCCACGAGAGGTGGCAAATAGGTCAACAGAATAGGTCTTCTACCCACCTAGCGCTGTCTACGCAGGGACTTATAAACCTCATTCAGGGTTGTGGATTTTTCACACCCCTGAGCAATGTAGCTGGGTCAATCGCATTTTCTAGTATAGACCAGCCCTAAGAATGGGAGAAGGAAACACAGGGGGAAGTCCGGAGATAGGATTAAATGGGACTTAAGCACATGCTTAAAGTTCTGCGTGCGCCTAACTGCTTTGCTGAATCAAGGCCATAAATAGGATCCAATATCTTGCATAGATATCCTTTTCTATACCCATCTGCGAGAACGGCATCATTAGATAACAGTGAAAGGACACAGCTCAGCCCCTCCAAGAAACAAGGTGTAAAGACTCTTATTACACAGCTGAGGTGCCCTTGTCATTTGGCAGATGTCTCAGTTCAACCATAAGCAAAGTCCTAGTAAGCTTTTCCCAACACTTTTTAATATTCTGCAGCTCCAACTTCGCTGGCTCCTAAACTGGAAAAAAACTGGCTCTATTTGCTGATGGAAAGAGACACAGGCACAAATAAAACACATTCCAGTGTCATTGACTAACAAGGTGAGTCTGCTTTATATACTCAGGCCTATGAGCTATATACACTAATCCAAAGGCTAAAGTAATTCCTAAGAGACTGTGCAGCTATTCTTGTGTATACAACATGCTCCAGAACCTCTCCTGTAAACTTAATCCGCTGCAACAAATCAAGGTAACCTTGTGAGCCCCCAAGAAAATTGAGATTTTTTCTGCTGACTTGCCTGGCTTTGTAGATACTTAGCTCTGAGTTACAGGAGATTTAAATCAAACCTGCTGACCCACTGATCTTGATAACATTTGGGAAATTTCAAGCCAGCTCAAGAACTGTCAGACCTCCCTCCAGATGTCAATGGGAAATGCACATGTAGGTCAAAGGGAGGCAACCTCGTGACAGAGGAAGTGGAAAAAGCTAATGTACTCAATGCTTTTTTTGCCTCTGTCTTCACGAACAAGGTCAGCTCCCAGACTACTGCACTGGGCAGCACAGCATGGGGAGGAGGTGACCAGCCCTCTGTGGAGAAAGAAGTGGTTCGGGACTATTTAGAAAAACTGGACGTGCACAAGTCCATGGGGCCGGATGCGTTGCACCCGAGAGTGCTAAAGGAATGGGCGGATATGATTGCAGAGCCATTGGCCATTATCTTTGAAAACTCATGGCGATCGGGGGAGGTCCCAGATGACTGGAAAAAGGCTAATGTAGTGCCCATCTTTAAAAAAGGGAAGAAGGAGGATCCTGGGAACTACATGCCAGTTAGCCTCACCTCAGTCCCTGGAAAAATCATGGAGCAGGTCCTCAAAGAATCAATTCTGAAGCACTTAGAGGAGAGGAAAGTGATCAGGAACAGTCAGCATGGATTCACCAAGGGCAAGTCATGCCTGACTAATCTAATTGCCTTCTATGACGAGATAACTGGCTCTGTGGATGAAGGAAAAGCAGTGGACATGTTGTTCCTTGACTTTAGCAAAGCTTTTGACGCGGTCTCCCACAGTATTCTTGCCAGCAAGTTAAAGAAGTATGGGCTGGACGAATGGACTATAAGGTGGATAGAAAGCTGGCTAGATTGTCGGGCTCAGCGGGTAGTGATCAATGGCTCCATGTCTAGTTGGCAGCCGGTGTCAAGTGGAGTGCCCCAGGGGTCGGTCCTGGGGCCGGTTTTGTTCAATCTCTTCATAAATGATCTGGAGGATGGTGTGGATTGCACCCTCAGCAAGTTTGCAGATGACACTAAACTGGGAGGAGTGGTAGATACGCTGGAAGGTAGGGATAGGATACAGAGGGACCTAGACAAATTGGAGGATTGGGCCAAAAGAAATCTGATGAGGTTCAACAACGACAAGTGCAGAGTCCTGCCCATAGGATGGAAGAATCCAATGCACCGCTACAGACTAGGGACCGAATGGCTAAGCAGCAGTTCTGCAGAAAAGGACCTAGGGGTTACAGTGAACGAGAAGTTGGATATGAGTCAACAGTGTGCCCTTGTTGCCAAGAAGGCCAATGGCATTTCGGGATGTATAAGTAGGGGCATTGCCAGCAGATCGAGGGACGTGATCGTTCCCCTCGATTCGACATTGGTGAGGCCTCATCTGGAGTACTGTGTCCAGTTTTGGGCCCCACACTACAAGAAGGATGTGGAAAAATTGGAAAGAGTCCAGCGAAGGGCAACAAAAATGATTAGGGGACTGGAACACATGACTTATGAGGAGAGGCTTTGGGAACTGGGGATGTTTAGTCTTCAGAAGAGAAGAATGAGGGGGGATTTGATAGCTGCTTTCAACTACCTGAAAGGGGGTTCGAAAGAGGATGGCTCTAGACTGTTCTCAGTGGTAGCAGATGACAGAACAAGGAGTAATGGTCTCAAGTTGCAGTGGGGGAGATTTAGGTTGGATATTAGGAAAAACTTTTTCACGACGAGGGTGGTGAGACACTGGAATGCGTTACCTAGGGAGGTGGTGGAATCTCCATGGAAGCCAATGGAATTCTGCCAGTAATGAACTGGCTCAGGAGTTTTAAATCCCTTTGGAATCTTTCTGGTTTGGCTATCTTTGCTCAAGATGAGGAAAGCTTGCATCCATACTGTGAATAAAGAAGGCAAGAAAGAAAGATTCTGTCTTACTCATTTCTCTCCCAACATTAAAATCATCCTGCTGCAAATTCACAGATTTTCATTTGCACAGTTAGCGCAGTGTATAGCTACTATGGTGATGGTTGGCTAGGAAAACCAGTTCTAGAAGAGCACGATGAAGCAACACACAAATTCTCATTGTGTCACTTATCAGATTGACAGGCAAACTTCAAAGACAAGGATCCGGGAGTTTTGTGACTTAGCAGCACCCATTTGCCTTACCTGAGAACAGGTGTGTCTTTGTTCACAGTACTTGCTTGTTGCTGACTTTTATGTCTTTTTCTTTACTGTCATTTTCTTCTTGCCAACAAGTTCCCTGCCCTGCACCTTGCATTACATTGCATAAATAGCTAGGTGTGTTATGAGTGGCTTTCACCTTCCTCTGAAACATAAGGCAATGGGCACTGGAGATGGCATACTGTACTTGATGGGGTCTCAAATGGTCAGAGCTCTCCCCTCAATCTCAAGTCTCCTTTGGCATTTTGCCACAACATAAAAAACGGTTTCAGAGTAGCAGCCGCGTTAGTCTGTATTTGCAGAAAGAAAAGGAGTACTTGTGGCACCTTAGAGACTAACCAATTTATTTGAGTATAAGCTTTCGTGAGCTACAGCTCACTTAATCAGATGCATCCGATGAAGTGAGCTGTAGCTCACGAAAGCTTATGCTCAAATAAATTGGTTAGTCTCTAGGGTGCCACTAGTACTCCTTTTCTTTTTATAAAAAGCGGTGACCACACACATACAGCCATCACGGTCATTAGTGGGGATTGAACCAGAGACCCTTCAGTACCAAAAGTCAAGTCCCTACCACCTGCTGTAAAGGAGACCTTGTTGAGTAGAAGTTACAGCCTGCAGATGATTTGCTAGGACTGTTCACAGGAGGCAGGAGAGGGCTTAATCACATGCACCAAACCAGTATATTAAGTGTGCTTGCCTGGAAGATTGGGCATGAAATTGATACATACTCCCTTAGTAGGTTTCCACTTGTGGTATATTAAATGCTGATCATGCTGTGTACTCCAGGTACTAACCCACTGCCAAGCAGTCTAGGAGCATTTGCCTGAGATATTTCTCTAAAGGGCACACTCAAAACAGGGAGTCTTTTGCTGCAAGTTACATGGAGACGAGGTGCATGAGCAGTACACAAGCAAAGTGTTACTGCTATCATTCATTAGTTATTATTTGATCATTTAATGCTTCTTAGTATTTGACCCACAATTACAAGAAGACAATGTCCCTGCCCCAAAGAATTCCCAATTGGAGGGCCTCAACCTGCAAACCCCATTTTCCAGGGACAAATAGTTGTCTTGAAGCCAATGAGATGAATGTGTAGCATGAGACCCATGTCTAGACAAATGGGTCGGGAGAGCAGCAGGGAGTGCATGAAGCAAAGTCTTTGTTGAAGTCTGGCACATGTCTTGCAGTCCCAGAAATTGTTTTTGATGAGGTTACAAAATAACCTGGGTGTAGAGAAAGAGGGGTGTGGTATGGTGGGTATAATATGTTATACTGGAAATTCTGTTTCTCAGATGAGATGTAAACTGTGTTTTGAGTCATTACATTTTCTGGCCATTAAAGATCTGATGGCCGTTTTCATAAAAATAGGACCGTTAACATTGGGGCCTAAGGCCACAGCCATCAACTCATACAGTTATATTCAGCTTCCCTAAATTCCCCTGCAGTTTCAGTTGGACCTTCATCTTCACTTCCTGCCCTAAACTGTTGTTTGGAGTTGCTTCACCAGCCACCACATTCCGCCCTGGACATGGCTGCATTTCAATAGGAAGAAAAGTGATGCTGTACTCTAAGGGTAGAATTTGGTAAGTGCTTTGGGATCTTACAGATTGAAAGGTGCTATCGACATTTAAATTATTATTATTATTGCATCTGATGAAGTGAGCTGTAGCTCACGAAAGCTCATGCTCTAATAAATTGGTTAGTCTCTAAGGTGCCACAAGTACTCCTTTTCTTTTTGCGAATACAGACTAACACGGCTGTTACTCTGAAACCTATTATTATTGTTGTTTGTGTATTGCAGTGCCCCCTATTCAGGTGACTCATTAAATATGGGAAAAATGGAAAAGAGATTTGAGCCCCCAAAATAACTATTAAACTACAGCATGGTTGATAAAAATGTTCTTGGGAAAGTTACAGAGCAGTGTCTTTGTTAAAAGTTCAGGTTCATCCCTTTAAACCTTTCCTCTGTAACATACTGAGACCCTCAGGGCAATAGACCTGACAAATGGCTCTCTTGTTAGTATCTGAATTATGTGTGGCAAAGCAGCATTACCACCTTTCCCTGAGCTACATTACAGCATCCAGGATGTTCCCCGAAGGCCTGGAGGTATGAGAAGAATGTGCTGCAGCTGAACACAAGGACCCTTCATTAATACCAAATTTGTTCTTCCTCCAGCAGCTCTGGTAAGTTTAATAGCAATAATACTCAGCAGTATCTATTTGACAGTGGGGAGCTAGAAATTACAAGCAATTAGCCATCTTTAAATCCTTTTGACTGCTGGTGTTAATCGTCTTAGGTTTAAGTGTTCATACTGTGAACTATATACCATTAAACTCCTATGTTATGAAGTAACTGGGGATTGAGGAGTTTGTAAAGCTGAACATTTCACACAGCTGCAGTAGGTGCAGCACAGATGTTGTAGTCTGGTGCCCACCAGCACTTTCATCTTGTCAGTCAAACCACTGCAAAGCAACTTCAAATGCACTGAAGGCATCCAAATGTGAAGAGACATTGACTTGTTATTCAGCAACATAATTTCAGCAACATCGTCATTATTTGACTTTTTTTTTTTTACATGGGGAAAGATGGTTTGTATAACTGCTTGTTTGGGAGATTGGTGTTTGTAAAATCTTACGCTGTATTAGGCACAAGGGGGGTGTTAAGCTTTTTGCACTGATCTGGCTAATGTGTAAGTGTCCTGCTGCCCTCTCCTGGATTGAATCAGAACAGCTCGATTGATACTAGATCCTGACAATGGTTAGAGCTAGCCAATGGATTCAAATAATGGAGACCTACAGTTTGGAGTCAGAGGATCTGTGCACTGTCCCTGTAGTCATTGACGTTCTGAGTGGCTGTGGAGTGCAGCACAGCGACAATCATGAAGGCCCACAGTGGCCACTGATATGGTACTGTCCAAAGTACCGTGGGGGGAAACGGTAGGGCACAAACAGCGATCAGGGATGGTCTAGCTGTATTGCACCATGTGTCAGTGCATAAGTCCCTTCCAGCCCTACCTTCCTATGATTCTATTAATGTAATGGCTGTTTGTTTCCAACATAGAGCTAGCATGGTTCCTTGTGCTGGGCCTTCACCTAGTATAAAGAGGGATTTTTGGAGTCATGCCCCAACCTTGCTATGAGGTGCCTGCAGGATTGGGGCCTTGCTGATGCAAGGAATAATGTTCTTGAGAGATTCTGAGTCATAATTTATTGCCCAAGTCTTTATGGCTCTGCAAATTCCCTTGATTGGTCTAGTGTATGTTTGCCTATATTTGCTACGGAAGAGGTTAATGGTATGACGGCAACTGGTGGGTCAGAGCAGAGTGGTATCTGCGAGGTGGAAGGGGTTAATGGTTTGATGACCCTGGTGAGCAGGGGTGTGTGAACGTGCACAAGGGGTTAATGGGGTGATGGCCCTGGTGGGCCGGACAGGAGATGGGGCAAAAGGGGTTAATGGGGTGGTGGCCCCAGCGGGCAGTGAGGGGTGATGGCATGGAAGGGGTTAGTGGGGAAATGGCCCCTGCAGCCAGTGGAGGGGAGGATGGGGCAAAAGAGGATAATGGGAAGGTGACCCAAGCAGACAGCGGGGGTGATGGGGCAGAAGTGGTTAATGAGGCGGTGGCCCTGGCAGGCAGTAGGGGCGGAGCTGTCTCCCAACCCCAGGACATGTGCCAAAAATCCATCACTCTACTTGGGGTTACCCTGTGATTCCCACTCCCAGCACTCAGACCTTCCCCACCTCCTTTTCCTAAAGGGTTATGATTTGTGCTCTCTGAGCTAATAGTGGCTACCCAAATGCACCTTTTCCCAGCAGCCTTCCCTCTATTATCACAGGCACTAGGGTTGCATCTTGGTTTAAAGAGACACAGTTACTTTCCAAAAACTTATCAGGACCAGTGTCCTGAAAAAATTAAAACCTGGGCTAGCGTACCCTCTGTCACCCCTTTCTCTGTCCCCAAGAGGTCAACTGTGTGACTGCTCCCCTCCAGGAGATCAGTTACACAGTTTCCTTTCAAAACCTGAGACACAGGCTGGGTGCCTGAGTGCACAGATGCTGAATCAGCCATTCTATCCTGGGCATCCTC
The DNA here is from genome assembly GCF_965140295.1 of Lepidochelys olivacea. Classification (NCBI taxonomy): domain Eukaryota; kingdom Metazoa; phylum Chordata; order Testudines; family Cheloniidae; genus Lepidochelys; species Lepidochelys olivacea. The sequence goes on from NC_140417.1 coordinate 52,853,913, forward strand.
TCCCATGTGATCATTGTGGAGATATTCTTGTACTCCCACTATTCCTTCCCCAGTTTCCTCCTCTGGGCCCCACTCTAAGACACATCCCTATATGTTCTCTACAGTAGGATCTATCCCCTGTTCAGCTGTGAAGGGCTCATAGCTAACAGTCTGGACAGTTGTCTCACTGACAGGCACAATACTCCCCTCCCTTCCTGAGGTGCTGTTGCCTTCAGCTACAGTGCAAGAGCTGGTCTCAACCATCCCCACACCTGGAAGCATGCTGCTTCCCCCTACTGCATAGAAATCAAGAAGACTCTCTCCCACTCCTTCAGCAGTTCCTGGCACTTTACACTTTCCCTCTGGGGTCCCTGCAGAATGCTTCTTCTTGCTGCAGGCCAACACCTTAACAACCTGAGCCACACAGAAAAAATCTTTGCCAATTAGTATGAAAATAGGATTATCGTCCACCACCCCTGCTGCCAATAAACTTTCTAAACTCCCGAATTTCTATGTATGTTTTCACCAAAGGCAAAGCCTGCAAACTCCTTCTAATAAAAGCTCTGCCATCTGTCCTGGTAGTAGGTCACCTTCCTGAATTATACTCCACTGAATCTCAGCATCTGTATGTTCCCACCCAAAATATGCCCTGCCATTAATCCTGACAGCCTTTATGTGTTTCCTCTCTGGCTCTGCAGAGGCTAATCTTACAAAACCAATAGGATATGTTTCAATCACCTGGGAGTTTTCTGTGTTGAGGACAGTAGAATTGTCATGAGCTATTGGTTGCCTGCTTCCTCCTAGTACAGAGCATCTATTCCTCAGGTGGTCAGTAGAATTACAATGATAGCATCTTTTGGGCTCCTCTGTTTTCACAGGAGATTTGGGACAGCGAGTAGAGAGGAATGGTTTTGGGGTGGTGAGTGCCCAGACTCCCAGACACCCTCTTTCTCCAAGGAGTAAAACAGAACCCTGCTTCCCTCCCTTTAAACCTCCCTTTATGTGGTTTATCCATAATAGATGCCTGTATTTGCTCCAAGGCATCATCTAGAGAAGCCATCTCATCCACAGTTTTCACATTTTTGTCCCATAGAAACTGTTTCACATCATCTTTACATATGCTTAGGAAATGTTCCTGAGGAACCAGGTCAAATATTCCTTCAAAGCTTGTAACCCCTTTTCCCCTCACCAATTTTCCCATCAAATCTTTCATCTTGTTTACATATTCCCCTTTACTCATGTCAGAACCCCCTTAAGATTTCTAAATTTTACTCTATATGTTTCAGGGTAATCTGAAATTGCTTCAAAACCATTTCTTTGAATTTACAATAATCTTAAGCATCCTCAGTTGGCATTTCATTGAATATATCCAGAGATTCACCAGTTAACTTGGCAATCAAAGTGGGGATTTTCGTGTCATCAGGAATCTGGTGAATCACACACAGCCTCTCAAAGATAGTGAAATAATCTGCAACATCGCTGATCTTGGTGTATGCAGGACACAATTGTTCCCATTTGTGGATTTTTGGAAAGGTGGGAATTAGTGGTGGTGGTGGCGGGAGGGGTGGTTTCTGGTTCTGCTTTTCTAGTAAGTCCAATGGTTGCTTTCACTCTTTCTCTTTCCTCAGTTTCTTGTCATTTCAGTTCCATAGTCCTCTGGTGTGCTATCTCCGCAGCCTCTTTGGCTTGCTTCTGGGCTTTGGCTTCTCCGGCTGCCTCTACTTCCTTCTCTTTTACCTCCAGTTCTTTCAGTCTCAACTTGTGCTCCTAGGGTATGTGTACACTATGGAATTAGGTCGAATTTATAGAAGTCGTTTTTTTAGAAATCGGTTTTATATATTCGAGTGTGTGTGTCCCCACAGAAAATGCTCTAAGTGCATTAACTCGGCGGAGTGCTTCCACAGTACCGAGGCTAGAGTCGACTTCCGGAGCGTTGCACTGTGGGTAGCTATCTCCGCTGCCCATTGGAATTCTGGGTTGAGATCCCAATGCCTGATGGGGCTAAAACATTGTCGCAGGTGGTTCTGGGTACATATCGTCAGGCCCCCGTTCCCTCCCTCCCTCCATGAAAGCAAGGGCAGACAATCGTTTCGCGCCTTTTTTCCTGAGTTACCCGTGCAGACGCCATACCACGGCAAGCATGGAGCCCGCTCAGGTAAGCATCACCGTATCTCTCCTGGGTACTGGCAGACGCGGTACTGCATTGCTACACAGTAGCAGCAACCCATTGCCTTGTGGCAGCAGACGGTGCAATACAACTGGTAGCCGTCATCGTCATGTCCGAGGTGCTCCTGGCCACGTCGGCCAGGAGCGCCTGGGCAGACATGGGCGCAGGGACTAAATTTGGAGTGACTTGACCAGGTCATTCTCTTTAGTCCTGCAGTCAGTCCTATTGAACCGTCTTATGGTGAGCAGGCAGATGATATGGATTGCTAGCAGTCGTACTGTACCATCTTCTGCTGGGCAGGCAAGAGATGAGGATGGCTAGCAGTCATATTGTACCATCTTCTGCTGAGCAGCCATGAGATGTGGATGGCATGCAGTCCTTCTGCACCGTCTGCTGCCAGCCAAAGATGTAAAAGATAGTTAGAGTGGATCAAAACAAGAAATAGACCAGATTTGTTTTGTACTCATTTGATTCCCCCCATCCCCTGTCTAGGGGACTCATTCCTCTAGGTCACACTGTAGTCACTCACAGAGAAGGTGCAGCGAGGTAAATCTAGCCATGTATCAATCAGAGGCCAGACTAACCTCCTTGTTCCAATACGAACAATAATTTAGGTGCACCATTTCTTATTGGAACCCTCCGTGAAGTCCTGCCTGAAATACTCATGGATGTAAAGCCACCCCCTTTGTTGATTTTAGCTCCCTGAAGCCAACCCTGTAAGCCGTGTCGTCAGTCGCCCCTCCCTCCGTCAGAGCAACGGCAGACAATCGTTCCGCGTCTTTTTTCTGTGCGGACACCATACCAAAGCAAGCATGGAGGCCGCTCAGCTCACTTTGGCATTTAGGGGCACATTAAACACCACACGCATTATCCAGCAGTATATGCAGCACCAGAACCTGGCAGAGCAATACCGGGCGAGGAGGCGACGTCAGCGCGGTCACGTGAGTGATCAGGACATGGACACAAAATTCTCTGAAAGCATGGGCCCTGCCAATGCTTGCATCATGGTGCTAACGAAGCAGGTTCATGCTGTGGAACGCCGATTCTGGGCTCGGGAAACAAGCACAGACTGGTGGGACCGCATAGTGTTGCAGGTCTGGGACAATTCCCAGTGGCTGCGAAACTTTCGCATGTGTAAGGGCACTTTCATGGAACTTTGTGACTTGCTTTCCCCTGCCCTGAAGCGCATGAATACCAAGATGAGAGCAGCCCTCACAGTTGAGAAGCGAGTGGCAATAGCCCTGTGGAAGCTTGCAACGCCAGACAGCTACCAGTCAGTTGGTAATCAATTTGGAGTGGGCAAATCTACTGTGGGGGCTGCTTTGATGCAAGTAGCCCACGCAATCAAAGATCTGCTGATATCAAGGGTGACCCTGGGAAATGTGCAGGTCATAGTGGATGGCTTTGCTGCAATGGGATTCCCTAACTGTGGTGGGGCCATAGACGGAACCCATATCCCTATCTTGGCACCGGAGCACCAAGCCGGCGACTACATAAACCGCAAGGGGTACTTTTCAATAGTGCTGCAAGCTCTGGTGGATCACAACGGACGTTTCACCAACATCAACGTGGGATGGCCGGGAAAGGTACATGATGCTCGCATCTTCAGGAACTCTGGTCTGTTTCAAAAGCGGCAGGAAGGGACTTTCTTCCCAGACCAGAAAATAACTGTTGGGGATGTTGAAATGCCTATATGTATCCTTGGGGACCCAACCTACCCCTTAATGCCATGGCTCATGAAGCCATACACAGGCAGCCTGGACAGTAGTCAGGAGCTGTTCAACTATAGGCTAAGCAAGTGCAGAATGGTGGTAGAATGTGCATTTGGACGTTTAAAGGCGCGCTGGCGCAGTTTACTGACTCACTTAGACCTCAGCGAAACCAATATTCCCACTGTTATTACTGCTTGCTGTGTGCTCCACAATATCTGTGAGAGTAGGGGGAGACGTTTATGGCGGGGTGGGAGGTTGAGGCAAATCGCCTGGTTGCTGGTTATGCGCAGCCAGACACCAGGGCGGTTTGAAGAGCACAGGAGGGCGCGGTATGCATCAGAAAAGCTTTGAAAACAAGTTCCATGACTGGCCAGGCTACAGTGTGAAAGTTCTCTTTGTTTCTCCTTGATGAAACCCTCCGCCACTTGGTTCACTCTACTTCCCTGTAAGCTAACCACCTTCCCCTCCTCCCTTCGATCATTGCTTGCAGAGGCAATGAAGTCATTGTTGCTTCACATTCATGCATTCTTTATTCATTCATCACACAAATAGGGGGATGACTACCAAGGTAGCCCAGGAGGGGTGGTGGAGGAGGGAAGGAAAATGCCACACAGCACTTTAAAAGTTTACAACTTTAAAATTTATTGAATGCCAGCCTTCTTTTTTTTGGGGCAATCCTCTGTGGCGGAGTGGCTGGTTGGCCGGTGCCCCCCCCCCCCACCGCGTTCTTGGGCATCTGGGTGTGGAGGCTATGGAACTTGGGGAGGAGGGCGGTTGGTTACACAGGGGCTGTAGTGGCAGTCTGTGCTCCAGCTGCCTTTGCTGCAGCTCAGCCATACACTGGAGCATACTGGTTTGATCCTCCAGCAGCCTCAGCATTGAATCCTGCCTCCTCTCATCACGCTGCCGCCACATTTGAGCTTCAGCCCTGTCTTCAGCCCGCCACTTACTCTCTTCAACCTGTCACCTCTCCTCCCGGTCATTTTGTGCTTTCCTGCACTCTGACATTATTTGCCTCCACGCATTCGTGTGTGCTCTGTCAGTGTGGGTAGACAGCATGAGCTGAGAGAATATTTCATCACGAGTGCGTTTTTTTTTCTTTCTAATCTTCACTAGCCTCTGGGAAGGAGAAGATCCTGTGATCATTGAAACACATGCAACTGGTGGAGAAAAAAAAGGGACAGCGGTATTTAAAAAGACATATTTTATAAAACAGTGGCTACACTCTTTCAGGGTAAACCTTGCTGTTAACATTACATACATAGCACATGTGCTTTCGTTACAAGGTCGCATTTTGCCTCCTCCCACCGCGTGGCTACCCCCTCAACCCTCCCCCCTCCCCGTGGCTAACAGCGGGGAACATTTCTGTTCAGCCACAGGCAAACAGCCCAGCAGGAACGGGCTCCTCTGAGTGTCCCCTGAAGAAAAGCACCCTATTTCAACCAGATGACCATGAATGATATCTCACTCTCCTGAGAATAACACAGAGAGATAAAGAACGGACGTTGTTTGAACGCCAACAAACATACACTGCAATGCTTTGTTGTACAATGATTCCCGAGTACGTGTTACTGGCTGGAGTGGTAAAGTGTCCTACCATGGAGGACGCAATAAGGCTGCCCTCCCCAGAAACCTTTTGTGAAGGCTTTGGGAGTACATCCAGGAGAGCCGCAAATGCCAAGGCAAATTAATCCTTTCACATGCTTGCTTTTAAACCATGTATAGTATTTTAAAAGGTACACTCACCGGAGGTCCCTTCTCCGCCTGCCAGGTCCAGGAGGAAGCCTTGGGTGGGTTCGGGGCGTATTGGCTCCAGGTCCAGGGTGGGAAACAGTTCCTGGCTGTTGGGAAAAGCGGTTTCTCTGCTTGCTTGCTGTGAGCTATCTACAACCTCATCATCATCATCATCTTCTTCATCCCCAAAACCTGCTTCCGTGTTGCCTCCATCTCCATTGAAGGAGTCAAACAACACGGCTGGGGTAGTGGTGGCTGAACCCCCTAAAATGGCATGCAGCTCATCATAGAAGCGGTATGTTTGGGGCCCTGACCTGGAGCGGCCATTCGCCTCTCTGGTTTTCTGGTAGGCTTGCCTCAGCTCCTTAAGTTTCACGCGGCACTGGTTCGGGTCCCTGTTATGGCCTCTGTCCTTCATGCCCTGGGAGATTTTGACAAAGGTTTTGGCATTTCGAAAACTGGAATGGAGTTCTGATAGCACGGATTCCTCTCCCCATACAGCGATCAGATCCCATACCTCCCGTTCGGTCCATGTTGGAGCTCTTTTGCGATTCTGGGACTCTATCATGGTCATCTCTGCTGATGAGCTCTGCATGGTCACCTGCAGCTTGCCACACTGGCCAAACAGGAAATGAGATTCAAAAGTTTGCGGTTCTTTTCCTGTCTACCTGGCCAGTGCATCTGAGTTGAGAGTGCTGTCCAGAGCGGTCACAATGGAGCACTCTGGGATAGCTCCCAGAGGCCAATACCGTCGAATTGTGTCCACAGTACCCCAAATTCGACCCGGCAAAGCCGATTTAAGTGCTAATCCACTTGTCAGGGGTGGAGTAAGGAAATCGATTTTAAGAGCCCTTTAAGTCAAAATAAAGGGCTTCATCATGTGGACGGGTGCAGGTTTACATCAATTTAACGCTGCTAAATTCAACCTAAAGTCCTAGTGTAGACCAGGGCATAGTCTCTCTCTTTTTCTGCTGCCTGCAGTCTGAACAGCTCTAGCTTTGTAACTGCTTCACTGCTTTCACTCATCTTGCTGCTTTTCTGTCCCCATTTCCCTTTTCTGAAATAAGCAATCAGAAAATAACAAACCAGTAACCTTCTCTTTGACTGTTCTCAGCCACCACTCTTAAAATCTCTTAAAATCTCTACACCAGTGTATGAAGTGCAAATCTCCCTTAGAACAACAAGCTGTGCATTTCACCCTGCTCACTGTGCCACTGTGAGGAGTTCCCTAGGGTGCAACCTGTAACTGAGGTACCACTGAGCCCTCTGTTTTACCAACCGGGGCTCCCTCTCACACTGTGATGCTGTGACAAACTATAAACCTCTCCAGGTCCTGCACTTATACAGCCATCCATAGGCAGGGACACACCCAGCTGAGTTACATGTATGCTTCTCCCAGCCACTCATGAACCAACAGCAGAGAGGCTCCAGCCAATTCCCCCCAGCTTCCCAGCCTAGGACCCCAGAGCAGTACCATCCTGTGCTGAGCAGGAGCCTGATCCGTGTAAATTTATAACACAGACTGCCCCATCTCCATGTGGAGAGGACACATACATGCCTTTGTAACTGAGCTGAGAATTCCCAAGCACTTCAGGCAAAATACACTGTTTTAGGTGTAAGTAGGATCTGAATGAATTCTCCCCTGACAGCTAGCTTGGGGTTGCGGGGAGAGACTTCAGGAACAAACTCTATTTACATAAACACACCTGCTCTGCTTAGATATCCAGCAGATAGAGTGGTGTTGCTCAAAATAATCAACTTTGCCTAGTTTTGGGTTACAAATCACTTCTGAATGCAGGGGTAGTGAAATTCTATAATCAGTGTGTTGTCATTATTGTATGAATGAAAGGGAGCAGAACTGTGCTTAACTGGTACCAATGAAGGGATCACCCTCAGCTCAAAGGACCTTGTTAAGCCAGGGGCTCAAATGCCAAAGCCCTGTGAAAGTAAGAGAGGTAAGGACAGGTATCCCAGCCAGGAGGTGTGGACTCTCTCTCTCTCTTTCTCTAGGGGTCCCCGGACTGGTTTAACGTGTCCCCCCCTCCCCAGCACACTGTTCAAAGAAAGAGCTAAATAGGCTTCATAGGAGCCTCTTTGTTGTTTTAAATGCTCAATCAGAGCTGAAATCAGTTGTGGTGGGACTGTGTTTCTGCCCAGCCTCCTAAGAGCTGAAAATTACTAAGAGACTGATGTGCAGAGGTTACAGCAGAGAGGCAGGTGACAGCAGAAGGTGACTGACAGTCGGTTGGCGGAGTGGCTGGTGAGCAGAATGAGTGGCTGGCAGGACAGCCAGCGGAGAGGAACAGCAGCTGGTGGGATGGCCAGCGGAGAGGAACCACGGCTGGTGGAGTGGTCAGGCAGCAAGGAGCAGTGGCTGCCAGGGAGGCCAGCCAAAGCAAGCGCTCAGATGGCGGAGCAAGCAAGGTGCCTTCTTCCCCGGGTGGGAGGTGAACGCACATAGATGCGCCTCTGAACCCTGTGAGTGAGGTGTGGTGAGGGAGCACAGAGGGGCACAGAAAAGGAACTTTTAGTTGTAGAACTCAAGAACATGAGGCGGAAGGCACTGCCCCATGCACTCTGGGGTGGGTGTCCTGCTCGCAATTCTATGGTTATGAATCCTGCTTGTGGAATTTTTCCTAATTAATGTCAGGTGACTTCCCTCCTTTCATTAAAATTTTATTTTCAACACTCAGACTCTGTGCTTCTGAGTGGGGAAGTATCGCCTCTCAGAGGCACCCAGGAGTAGTGTGTAATTTTCCCAGGTTACTGGATTGGGGCTCGAGCCGGTTCGGTGTGGTATTGATGGAAAGGAACCCCTAGATATTGAACCCAGCCCTGTTCGCTGCCAGTTCCACCTAGCAGAATGGTTACATAGGTAAAATATAAAATAGGTTTATTAATTACACAAAGATAGGTTTTAAGTGATTAAAAGGGCATAAAAGGACAGAGATGGTTACCAAAGAAAATAAAAATATGTGCACAATCTAAATCTTAAGCCTTATCACACTAGACAGTATTTAGATCAAGCAATGTTCTTACCGCACTGGATGTTATAGTTCTTAATGCTCAGAGTTCCCCCTTGAAGCCTGGGCCAGTCTCCTCCGATGATCTTCATCTTCTTGGTGTCATGGTTGTTTCCAGCATAGGTGAGGGAGGAGAAAGGCCCCCTCATGCTGCAACTGTTCCTTACTTTATACCCTTGGCCCATATGCTTGGCACACACTAGCCTAGGCATGCCCTGGTGGGCTTTTGCAGTGAACAAGCAACCCCGACATCATAGTGATAGAGCAGTTCCCAATCCCATAGTGTGGTGTTTGCATAGTTGAGTCACATAGCTGATTGATGGTCGACACCCACCAGAGCAGAATCCTTTGCATGCCGTTAGCAAATGTACAGCATATTTCAGTAACAACCATAGAGCACAATTTCATAACTCTACATACTAGTGATATAAACACTTGAGCAGAACGATGGGTTTCAGCAGATCATAACTTTTCATATGATATCTGAATAATAATATGTTATATTAAACAAAGCATAAGCATATGACACTGGTGAATATGGAGACTCCAGTGTACTGTTTTGAGGCACAGAGTGCCATGGGGGTGGTGCGAAAGGGGTTAATGGGGCGGTGGTCCTGGAAGGCAGTTTAGGGAGGAAATGGGGCAGAAGCGGTTAATGGGGTGATGACTCTGACAGGCAGTGGGGGGTTGTGCGGAAGGGGTTAATGGGGCAATGGCCCTGGTGAGCAGTGGGGGAAAAGGGGTTAATGGGGAACAATGGGGGCTTGCTGGCCCGGAAGGGCTTAAGGGGGCCATGCCCTGGCAGGCAGTGGGGGTGGTGGTGTGGAAGTGGTTAACGGGACGGTGGCCCCAGCTGGCAGGTGGGGAGGTGATGGTGTGGAAGGGGTTAATAGGGCTGTGGCCCCAGCAGGCACTGGTGGGATGGCACAGAAAGGGTTAATGGGGAGGTGCCACCAGTGGGGAGTGTGGGGGAGAGGGGGAATGGCGCTGAAAGGGTTAATGGGGTGGTGGTGCTGGCAGGCAGTGGGGGTGTTCGAGCAGACGTGGTTAATGGGGGCAGTGGCCCCGGCAGGCTGTGGGGGAATGGTGCTGTGGAAGGGGTTAATAGAGCGGTAGCCTCATGGGCCAGTGGAGAGGGTGGTGTAGAAGGAGTTAATGGGACCGTGGACCTAGTGGGGAGTGGGGGTGATGTCACAGAAGAGGTTAATGGGGAGATGGCCCCTGCAGGGAGTGGGGGATGATGGCATGGAAGGGGTTAATGCGGCAGTGGCCCCGGCACGCAGTGTGGGGTGGTGGTGTGGAAGCGGTTAATGGGGCAGAGGCCCCGGGCGGGCAGGGTAATGGTTCAGAAGTGGTTAATGGGGTGCAGGCAGTGGTGGTGTGGAAGGGGTTAATGGGGGGGTGGCCCCGGCAGGTGGGGGGGTGGCACGGAAGAGGTTAATTGGGAGGTGCCCCCAGCCAGCAGGGAGGGGATGTGGCATGGAAGGGGTAAATGGGGCAGTGGCACTGGTGGGCAGTGGGAGTGATGGTGTAGAAAGGGTTAATGGAGCAGTGGCCCTGGGGGGGCGGGGCTTGGTGTGGAAGGAGTTAATGTGGTGGTGGCCCCGGCAGGCAGTGGCGGTGTGGAATTTGGGGGGTGTCATGGAATGGAAGTGCTTAATGGGGCAGTGGCCCCAGTGGGTAGTGAGGGCGGGGTGGCATGGAAAGAGTTATTGCAATGATGGTCCCAGCAGGAAGTGTGTGGGAGGGTGATGGCGTGGAAGCTGTTAATGGGGCTGTTGCCCTGGCAGGGAGTGAGGGGAGGGGTGCAGAAGGAATTAATGGGGCGGTGATGGGGAAGTGGTACTATATGTGAAAGAAAGTGTAGAATCAAATGAAGTAAAAATCTTAAATGAACCAAACTTTACCAAAGAATCTCTATGGATAGTAATTCCATGCTCTAATAATAAGAATATAGCAGTAGGGATATATAACCGACCAACTGACCAGGATGGTGATTGTGACTGTGAAATGCTCAGGGAGATTAGAGGCTTCATAGGCTTCATAAAAATAAAAATCTCAATAATAATGGGAGATTTCAACTATCCCCACGTTGACAAGAGGTGAATATAGTTGGACTGCTTGGTAATAGTGACCACAATACACTTAAATGTAACATCCCTGTGGTGGGGAAAATACATTAGCAGCCCAACACTAGAGCATTTAATTTGAGAAAGAGGGACTTCACAAAAATGAGGAAGTTAGTTAAACAGAAATTAAAGGGTACAGTGCCAAAAGTGAAATCCCTGCAAGCTGCATGGAAACTTTTTAAAGACACCATAATAGAGGCTCAATTTAAATGTATACCCCAAATTAAAAAAACATAGTAAGAGAACCCCGAAAGTGCCACCATGGCTAAACAACAAAGTAAAAGAAGCAGTGTGAGGCAAAATGGCGTCCTTTAAAAAGTGGAAGTTAAATCCTAGTGAGGAAAATAGAAAGGAGCATAAACACTGGCAAATGAAGTGTAAAAATATAATTAAGAAGGCCAAAAAAGAATTTGAAGAACAGCTAGCCAAAGACTCAAAAAGTAATAGCAAAAAATGTTTTAAGTACATAAGAAGCAGGAAGCCTGCTAAAAACAGTGGGGCCACTGGACAATCAAGATGCTAAAGGAGCACTCAAGGATGATAAGGCCATTGCAGAGAAACTAAATGAGTTCTTTGCATTGGTCTTCATGGCTGAGGATGTGAGGGAGATTCCCAAACCTGAGCCATTCTTTTTACGTAACAAATCTGAGGAACTGTCCCAGATTGAGGTGTCATTAGAGGAGGTTTCGGAGCAAACTGACAAACTAAACAGTAATACGTTACCAGGACCAGATGGTATTCAGTACATCCAAGAGTTCTGAAGGAACTCATATGTGAAATTGTAGAACTACTAACTGCAGGAGAGTGAGTTTGTGTGTGTGTGTTTGGGGGGGGGGGGGTGAGAAAACCTGGATTTGTGCTGGAAATGGCCCACCTTGATTATCATACACATTGTAAGGAGAGTGGTCACTTTGGATAAGCTATTACCAGCAGGAGAGTGAGTTTGTGGCGGGGGAGGGCGGAGGGTGAGAAAACCTGGATTTGTGCTGGAAATGGCCCACCTTGATTATCATACACGTTGTAAAGAGAGTGATCACTTTGGATGGGCTATTACCAGCAGGAGAGTGACTTTGTGGGGGGGGGGGGGGGCGGAGCGTGAGAAAACCTGGATTTGTGCTGGAAATGGCCCAACTTGATTATCATACACATTGTAAGGAGAGTGATCACTTTAGATAAGCTATTACCAGCAGGAGAGTGGGGTGGGAGGAGGTATTGTTTCATGGTCTCTGTGTATATAATGTCTTCTGCAGTTTCCACAGTATGCATCTGATGAAGTGAGCTGTAGCTCAAAAAGCTTATGCTCAGATAAATTGGTTAGTCTCTAAGGTGTCACAAGTCCTCCTTTTCTTTTAACTGTAGTTTGTAACCTATCATTTAAATCAGCTTCTGTACCAAATGACGGGAGGATAGCTACTATGATGCCAATTTTTTAAAAGGGCTCCAGAGGTGATCCCGGCAATTACAGGCTGGTAAGCCTGACTTCAGTACTGGGCAAACTGGTTGAAACCATAGTAAAGAACAAAATTGTCAGACACATAGATGAACATAATTTGTTGGGGAAGAGTCAACATGGTTTTTGTAGAATGAAATCATGCCTCATCATCCTACCAGAATTTTTGAGGGGGTCAACAAGCATGGACAAGGGGGATATAGTGTACTTAGATTTTCAGAAAGCCTTCGACAAAGGCTCTTAAGCAAAGTAAGCTATCATGGGATAAGATGGAATCTCATGGATCGGTAACTGAAGAGGTGAAAGTAAGCCGGTATACCCCAGTATGGTGTACCAGTAAGAGCCGGTGTGCCATACCGGCACCAGCTTTCCCAGAGGGCAATTTAAAGCCCTGGGGTAGCAGCAGCAGGGCTACAGCGGGGATTTAAAGGGCCCCGGAACTCCAGCCATTGCTACCGCCCTGGCCCTTTAAATCTCCACCTGAGCCCTGCTGCCGAAGCCCTGGGGTAGCAGCGGCGGGGCTCTGGCAGGGATTTAAAGGGCCCCGGAGCTCCAGCTGCTGCTACCCCCCCCCGGGGCCCTTTAAATCCCCGCCTGAGCCCTGCTGCCCGAGCCCTGGGGTAGGGGTGGGGGGGGCTCTGGTGGGGATTTAAAGGGCCCCAGAGCTCCAGCAGCCGCAACTGCCCCGGCCTTTAAATCCCCGCCAGAGCCCTGCTGCCGAAGCCCTGGGGTAGCAGCGGTGGGGCTCTGGAGTGGATTTAAAGGGCTGGGGCAGTAGCGGCGGCTGGAGCCCTGGGGTCCTTTAAATCCCCGACGGAGCCCGGCTGCCACTACCCCAGGGCTCGGGCAGCAGGGCTCAGGCAGGGATTTAAAGGGCTCGGGGCTCCAGCAGCCGCTACCACAGTGGAGCCCCAGGCCCTTTAAAGCTCTGCCAGAGCCCAGAGCCCCGGGGTAGCGGTGGCAGCTGGGAGCCCCCAGGGCTCCTCAGTGATTTAAAGGGCCTGGGGCTCCGCTGCGGTAGCGGCAGCTGGAGCCCTGGGCCCTTTAAATCGCCCCCGAGCCATGGGGTTCCCAGCCACCTCTGCAGCTGGTAGCTCGGGGGTGATTTAAAGGGTGCTGGGCTCCCAGCTGCCATTACCGCAGCTGGAGCCCTGGCCCTTTAAATCAAGATTTACAGGGCCCAGAGATTTAAGGCCCCGCCTCTTCATGGTAAGGCCACGCCTCTTCTGGTTGAGGCCACGCCCACTGCTCAGGACTCCGGCATACCGGTAAGTCCTCTAACTTACTTTCACCCCGGGTAACTTGTTAAAAGATAGGAAACAAATGGTAGGAATACATGGTCAGTTTTCAGAATGGAGAGAGGTAAATAGTGGTGTCCCCCAGGCGTCTGTACTGGAGCCAGTTCTATTCAACATATTCATAAATGATCTGGAAGAAGGGGTAAACAGTGAGGTTGCAAAATTTGCAGATGATACAAAACTAATCAAGATAGTTAAGTCCCAGGCAGACTGAGAAAAACTACAAAAGGATCTCACAGAACTGGGTGACTGGGCAACAAAATGGCAGATGAAATTCAATGTTGATAAATGCAAAGTAATGCACGTTGGAAAACATAATCCCAACTATACATATATAATGATGGGGTTTAATTAGCTGTTACCACTCAAGAAAGCGATCTTGGAGTCATTGTGAATAGTTCCCTGAAAACATCCACTCAATGTGCAGCGGCAGTCAAAAAAGCGAACAGAATGTTGGGAATTATTAAGAAAAGGATAGATAATAAGACAGAAACTATCATATTGCCCCATATAAATCCATGGTACCCTTACATATTGAATATTGCGTGCAGATATGGTTGCCCCATCACAAAAATATATATTGGAATTGGAAAATATACAGAAAAGGGCAACAAAAATATCTTCTTGTATGGAATGGCTTTCATATAAAGAGAGATTAATAAGACTGGGCCTTTTCAGTTTGGAAAAGAGATGACTAAGGGGGGATATGATAGAGGTCTATAAAATCTTGACTGGTGTGGAGAAAATAAATAAGGAAGTGTTATTTACTCCTTCTCATAACGCAAGAACTAGGGATCAGCAAATGAAATTAATAGGTAGCAGGTTTAAAACAAACTAAAGGAAGTTATTTTTCATACAACGCATAGTCAACCTATGGAACTCCTTGCCAGAGGATGTTGTGAAGGCCAGGACTATAACAGGGTTCAAAAGAACTAGATAAATTCGTGGCGCATCAATGGTTCATCAAGTTCATCAATGGCTATTAGCCAAGATAGATAGGGATGGTGCCCCTAGTCTCTGTTTGCCAGAAGCTGGGAATGGGTGACAGGGGATGGATCACTTGATGATTACCTGTTCATTCCCTCTGGGGCACCTGGCATTGGTTACTGTTGGAAGACAGGATACTGGAATAGATGGACATTTGGTCTGACCCAGTCTGGCCGTTCTTATAGTAGGCCCAGCAGGCAGTGGTGGTGTGGAAGGGATTAATGGGGCAATGCCCCCAGCTGGCAGTGAAGGAGGTGGGGAGGAAGACGTCGCAGAAGGGACTAATGGGGCAGTGGTCCCAGGGGGGAGTGGCGGGGGGTAGTGCTAAAGGGGTCAATAGGGCACGGGCCCCAGTGGGCAGTGCGGGGAATGATGTCTCGGAAGTAGTTAATGGGGTGAAGGCCCCAACAGGTGGTGGTGTGGAAGAGGTTAATGGGGTGGTGGCCCTGGAAGGCAGGGTGTGTATGTGGAGGGAGTTAATGGGACCGGCAGGAGGTGGGGGTGATGGTGCGGAAGGGGTTAATGGGGCGGAGGTCCTGGCAGGCAGTGGGGGTGACAGTGACGGTGAGGAAGGGGTTAATGGAGCGGAGGACCCGGCAGGCGGTGGGGGTGACGGTGCGGAAGGGGTCAATGGGGCGGAGGACCCGACAGATGGTGGGGGTCACGGTGCGGAAGGGGTCAATGGGGTGGAGGAACCGGCAGGTGGTGGGGGTGATGGTGCGGAAGGGGTTAATGGGGCGGAGAACCCGACAGATGGTGGGGGTCACGGTGCGGAAGGGGTCAATGGGGTGGAGGAACCGGCAGGTGGTGGGGGTGATGGTGCGGAAGGGGTTAATGGGGCGGAGGAACAGGCAGGCGGTGGGGGTGGGGGTGCGGAAGGG
This sequence comes from Lepidochelys olivacea, assembly GCF_965140295.1. Taxonomy (NCBI): domain Eukaryota; kingdom Metazoa; phylum Chordata; order Testudines; family Cheloniidae; genus Lepidochelys; species Lepidochelys olivacea. Next base: position 52,869,273 of record NC_140417.1, read on the forward strand.
GTCAATGGAGTGGAGGTCCCGGCAGGCAGTGGGGGTGACGGTGCAGAAGCGGTCAATGGGGCGGAGGTCCAGGCAGGCGGTGGGGGTGACGGTGCGGAAGCGGTCAATGGGGTGGAGGTCACGGCAGGTGGTGGGGGTAACGGTGTGGAAGGGGTTAATGGGGCGGAGGTCCCGGCAGGCGGTGGTCCCGGCAGGCGGTGGGGGTGATGTCGCGGAAGGGGTCAATGGGGCGGAGGACCCAGCATGCGGTGGGGGTGAGGTTGCGGAAGGGGTCAATAGGGCGGAGGACCTGGCAGGCGGTGGGGGTCACGGTGCGGAAGGGGGCAATGGGGCGGAGGACCCGGCAGGCAGTGGGGGTGACGGTGCGGAAGGGGCTAATGGGGCAGAGGTCCCGGCAGACGGTGGGAGTGACGGTGTGGAAGGGGTTAATGGGGCGGAGGTCCCAGCAGGCGGTGGGGGTGACGGTGACGGTGAGGAAGGGGTTAATGGAGCGGAGGACCCGGCAGGCGGTGGGGGTGACGGTGCGGAAGGGGTCAATGGGGCGGAGGACCCGGCAGGTGGTGGGGGTGACGGTGCAGAAGGGGTTAATGGGGCAGAGGACCCGGCAGGCGGTGGGGGTGACGGTGCGGAAGGGGTTAATGGGGCGGAGGACGCGGCAGGCGGTGGGGGTGACGGTGCGGAAGGGGTCAATGGAGCGGAGGTCCCGGCAGGCGGTGGGGGTGACGGTGAGGAAGGGGTTAATGGGGCGGAGGACGCGGCAGCCGGTGGGGGTGACGGTGAGGAAGGGGTTAATGGGGCGGAGGTCCCGGCAGGCGGTGGGGGTGACGGTGCGGAAGGGGTTAATGGGGCGGAGGTCCCGGCAGGCGGTGGGGGTGACGGTGCGGAAGGGGTTAATGGGGCGGAGGACGCGGCAGGTGGTGGGGGTGACGGAGAGGAAGGGGTTAATGGGGCGGAGGTCCCGGCAGGCGGTGGGGGTGACGGTGCGGAAGGGGTTAATGGGGCGGACGCGGCAGGAGGTGGGGGTGACGGTGCGGAAGGGGTTAATGGGGCGGAGGACCCGGCAGGCGGTGGGGGTGACGGTGCGGAAGGGGTTAATGGGGCGGAGGACCCGGCAGGCTGTGGGAGTGACGGTGCGGAAGGGATCAATGGGGCAGAGGACCCCACATGCGGTGGGGGTGTCGGTGCGGAAGCGGTTAATGGGGCGGAGGTCCCGGCAGCCGGTGGGGGTGACGGTGTGGAAGGGGTCAATGGGGTGGAGGACCTGGCAGGTGGTGAGGGTGGGGGTGCGGAAGGGGTCAATGGAGTGGAGGTCCCGGCAGGCAGTGGGGGTGACGGTGCAGAAGCGGTCAATGGGGCGGGGGTCCCAGCAGGCGGTGGGGGTGACGGTGTGGAAGGGGTCAATGGGGTGGAGGACCTGGCAGGTGGTGAGGGTGGGGGTGCGGAAGGGGTCAATGGAGTGGAGGTCCCGGCAGGCAGTGGGGGTGACGGTGCAGAAGCGGTCAATGGGGCGGGGGTCCCGGCAGGCGGTGGGGGTGACGGTGCGGAAGCGGTCAATGGGTTGGAGGTCACGGCAGGTGGTGGGGGTAACGGTGTGGAAGGGGTTAATGGGGCGGAGGTCCCGGCAGGCGGTGGGGGTGATGTCGCGGAAGGGGTCAATGGGGCGGAGGACCCAGCATGCGGTGGGGGTGAGGGTGCGGAAGGGGTCAATAGGGCGGAGGACCCGGCAGACGTTGGGGGCACGGTGCGGAAGGGGTCAATGGGGCGGAGGACCTGGCAGGCGGTGGGGGTCACAGTGCGGAAGGGGCTAATGGGGCAGAGGTCCCGGCAGACGGTGGGAGTGACGGTGCGGAAGGGGTTAATGGGGCGGAGGTCCCAGCAGGCGGTGGGGGTGACGGTGACGGTGCGGAAGGGGTTAATGGAGCGGAGGACCCGGCAGGCGGTGGGGGTGACGGTGCGGAAGGGGTTAATGGGGTGGAGGACCCGACAGATGGTGGGGGTGGGGGTGCGGAAGGGGTCAATGGGGGGAGGTCCCGGCAGGCGGTGGGGGTGACGGTGCGGAAGGGGTTAATGGGGCGGAGATCCCGGCAGGCGGTGGGGGTGACGGTGCGGAAGGGGTCAATGGGGTGGAGGACCCGACAGATGGTGGGGGTGGGGGTGCGGAAGGGGTCAATGGGGGGAGGTCCCGGCAGGCGGTGGGGGTGACGGTGCAGAAGCGGTCAATGGGGCGGGGGTCCCAGCAGGCGGTGGGGGTGACGGTGTGGAAGGGGTCAATGGGGTGGAGGACCTGGCAGGTGGTGAGGGTGGGGGTGCGGAAGGGGTCAATGGAGTGGAGGTCCCGGCAGGCAGTGGGGGTGACGGTGCAGAAGCGGTCAATGGGGCGGGGGTCCCGGCAGGCGGTGGGGGTGACGGTGCGGAAGCGGTCAATGGGTTGGAGGTCACGGCAGGTGGTGGGGGTAACGGTGTGGAAGGGGTTAATGGGGCGGAGGTCCCGGCAGGCGGTGGGGGTGATGTCGCGGAAGGGGTCAATGGGGCGGAGGACCCAGCATGCGGTGGGGGTGAGGGTGCGGAAGGGGTCAATAGGGCGGAGGACCCGGCAGACGTTGGGGGCACGGTGCGGAAGGGGTCAATGGGGCGGAGGACCTGGCAGGCGGTGGGGGTCACAGTGCGGAAGGGGCTAATGGGGCAGAGGTCCCGGCAGACGGTGGGAGTGACGGTGCGGAAGGGGTTAATGGGGCGGAGGTCCCAGCAGGCGGTGGGGGTGACGGTGACGGTGCGGAAGGGGTTAATGGAGCGGAGGACCCGGCAGGCGGTGGGGGTGACGGTGCGGAAGGGGTTAATGGGGTGGAGGACCCGACAGATGGTGGGGGTGGGGGTGCGGAAGGGGTCAATGGGGGGAGGTCCCGGCAGGCGGTGGGGGTGACGGTGCGGAAGGGGTTAATGGGGCGGAGATCCCGGCAGGCGGTGGGGGTGACGGTGCGGAAGGGGTCAATGGGGTGGAGGACCCGACAGATGGTGGGGGTGGGGGTGCGGAAGGGGTCAATGGGGGGAGGTCCCGGCAGGCGGTGGGGGTGACGGTGCGGAAGGGGTTAATGGGGCGGAGGTCCCGGCAGCTGGTGGGGGTGACAGTGCGGAAGGGGTCAATGGAGCGGAGGTCCCGGCAGGCGGTGGGGGTGGGGGTGCGGAAGGGGTTAATGGGGCGGAGGTCCCGGCAGCCGGTGGGGGTGATGGTACGGAAGGGGTTAATGGGGCGGAGGTCCCGGCAGCCGGTGGTTTGACGGTGCGGAAGGGGTTAATGGGGCAGAGGACCCGGCAGGCGGTGGGGGTGACGGTGCGGAAGGGGTTAATGGGGCGGAGGACCCGGCAGGCGGTGGGGGTGACAGTGCGGAAGGGGTCAATGGAGCGGAGGTCCCGGCAGGCGGTGGGGGTGACGGTGAGGAAGGGGTTAATGGGGCAGAGGACGCGGCAGGCGGTGGGAGTGACGGTGCGGAAGGGGTTAATGGGGCAGAGGACCCGGCAGCCGGTGGGGGTGACGGTGCGGAAGGGGTTAATGGGGCAGAGGACCGGCAGGCGGTGGGGGTGACGGTGCGGAAGGGGTTAATGGGGCGGAGGACGCGGCAGGCGGTGGGGGTGACGGTGCGGAAGGGGTCAATGGAGCGGAGGTCCCGGCAGGCGGTGGGGGTGACGGTGAGGAAGGGGTTAATGGGGCAGAGGACGCGGCAGGCGGTGGGGGTGACGGTGCGGAAGGGGTTAATGGGGCAGAGGACCCGGCAGCCGGTGGGGATGACGGTGTGGAAGGGGTTAATGGGGCAGAGGACCGGCAGGCGGTGGGGGTGACGGTGCGGAAGGGGTTAATGGGGCGGAGGACGCGGCAGGCGGTGGGGGTGACGGTGAGGAAGGGGTTAATGGGGCGGAGGTCCCGGCAGGCGGTGGGGGTGACGGTGAGGAAGGGGTTAATGGGGCGGAGGACGCGGCAGGCGGTGTGGGTGACGGTGCGGAAGGGGTTAATGGGGCGGAGGACACGGCAGGCGGTGGGGGTGACGGTGCGGAAGGGGTTAATGGGGCGGAGGACGCGGCAGGCGGTGGGGGTGACGGTGCGGAAGGGGTTAATGGGGCGGAGGACCCGGCAGGCGGTGGGGGTGACGGTGCGGAAGGGGTTAATGGGGCGGAGGACCCGGCAGGCGGTGGGGGTGACGGTGCGGAAGGGGTTAATGGGGCGGAGGCCTCGGCAGGCGGTGGGGGTGACGGTGAGGAAGGGGTTAATGGGGCAGAGGACGCGGCAGGCGGTGGGGGTGACGGTGCGGAAGGGGTTAATGGGGCGGAGGACGCGGCAGGCGGTGGGGGTGACGGTGCGGAAGGGGTTAATGGGGCAGAGGACCCGGCAGGCGGTGGGGGTGACGGTGCGGAAGGGGTTAATGGGGCAGAGGACCCGGCAGGCGGTGGGGGTGACGGTGCGGAAGGGGTTAATGGGGCAGAGGACCCGGCAGGCGGTGGGGGTGACGGTGCGGAAGGGGTTAATGGGGCGGAGGACACGGCAGGCGGTGGGGGTGACGGTGCGGAAGGGGTTAATGGGGCGGAGGACCCGGCAGGCGGTGGGGGTGACGGTGAGGAAGGGGTTAATGGGGCAGAGGACCCGGCAGGCGGTGGGGGTGACGGTGCGGAAGGGGTTAATGGGGCGGAGGACCCGGCAGGCGGTGGGGGTGACGGTGAGGAAGGGGTTAATGGGGCGGAGGACGCGGCAGGCGGTGGGGGTGACGGTGCGGAAGGGGTTAATGGGGCAGAGGACCCGGCAGGCGGTGGGGGTGACGGTGCGGAAGGGGTTAATGGGGCAGAGGACCCGGCAGGCGGTGGGGGTGACGGTGCGGAAGGGGTTAATGGGGCGGAGGACACGGCAGGCGGTGGGGGTGACGGTGCGGAAGGGGTTAATGGGGCGGAGGTCCCGGCAGGCGGTGGGGGTGACGGTGTGGAAGGGGTTAATGGGGCGGAGGTCCCGGCAGGCGGTGGGGGTGACGGTGCGGAAGGGGTTAATGGGGCGGAGGACACGGCAGGCGGTGGGGGTGACGGTGCGGAAGGGGTTAATGGGGCGGAGGTCCCGGCAGGCGGTGGGGGTGACGGTGCGGAAGGGGTTAATGGGGCGGAGGACGCGGCAGGCGGTGGGGGTGACGGTGCGGAAGGGGTTAATGGGTGAAGGACGCGGAGGGCGGTGGGGGTGACGGTGTGGAAGGGGTTAATGGGGCGGAGGTCCCGGCAGGCGGTGGGGGTGACGGTGCGGAAGGGGTTAATGGGGCGGAGGACGCGGCAGGCGGTGGGGGTGACGGTGCGGAAGGGGTTAATGGGGCGAAGGACGCAGAGGGCGGTGGGGGTGACGGTGCGGAAGGGGTTAATGGGCGAAGGACGCGGAGGGCGGTGGGGGTGACGGTGCGGAAGGGGTTAATGGGGCGGAGGTCCTGGCAGGCGGTGGGGGTGACGGTGAGGAAGGGGTTAATGGGGCGGAGGACGCGGCAGGCGGTGTGGGTGACGGTGCGGAAGGGGTTAATGGGGCGGAGGACCCGGCAGGCGGTGGGGGTGACGGTGCGGAAGGGGTTAATGGGGCGGAGGTCCCGGCGGGCGGTGGGGGTGACGGTGCGGAAGGGGTTAATGGGGCGGAGGTCCCGGCAGGCGGTGGGGGTGACGGTGCGGAAGGGGTTAATGGGGCGGAGGTCCCGGCAGGCGGTGGGGGTGACGGTGCGGAAGGGGTTAATGGGGCGGAGGTCCCGGCAGGCGGTGGGGGTGACGGTGCGGAAGGGGTTAATGGGGCGGAGGTCCCGGAGCCGGTGGGGGTGACGGTGCGGAAGGGGTTAATGGGGCAGAGGACCCGGCAGGCGGTGTAAGTGATGTCACAGAAGGGATTAATGGAGCGTTGGTCCTGTCCGCCCGTGTCGGGTGATGACGGTAAAGAGTTTGGCGGGGGCGGCTGGGCAGAGCTACGCCTTACGCTTCAGTGCCTGGATGTTGAACCTCACTTGCTCGAAGGCAGGCGGGTAATCGTGCGCGGCTTGACTCCTTAGCGGGAACCAGGATGGTATCGCGATAACACGTGTCTCGCGGTTCTTGGGTAGCGCGCGATTTTGGTCGCTGGGTGGGTCTCGCGACATTCATAGCTCTCGTAGCGCGCGGTAGGAAGCTTGGCGCGTGAGTTTGTGTGAGTGGAGCGGCCTCCGGAGCTTTCGCGCCAGCCAGCCAGCCAGCCAGCCATGCCGGCCCGCAACACCCCGAGCAGCGGCGGTCTCTTCCCAGGCATGCGGGATTCTGAGTGGGAAGGGGACAGAGCGGCGGGGATGTGCCTGGGGCTGGAGGGGAGGTTTTACTGTGTGTGTGTGTGTGTGTGTGTGTGTGTAGGGCTGGAGGGAGCCGGGGGCTGGCGGGAAGGAGAGGGCGGGGTGGGGGGGGAGTGCCGGGGGCTGGAGGGAAGGAGAGAGCGGGGCGGGGAGAGTGCCGGGGGCTGGAGGGAAGGAGAGAGCGGGGTGGGGGGGGAGTGCCGGGGGCAAGGGGAGAGTGCCGGGGGCTGGAGGGAAGGAGAGGGCGGGGCGGAGTGCTGGGGGCAAGGGGAGAGTGCGGGGGGCTGGAGGGAAGGAGAGAGCGGGGCGGGGAGAGTGCGGGGGGCTGGAGGGAAGGAGAGAGCGGGGCGGGGAGAGTGCTGGGGGCTGGAGGGAAGGAGAGAGCGGGGCGGAGTGCCGGGGGCAAGGGGAGAGTGCGGGGGGCTGGAGGGAAGGAGAGAGCGGGGCGGGGAGAGTGCTGGGGGCTGGAGGGAAGGAGAGGGCGGGGCGGAGTGCCGGGGGCAAGGGGAGAGTGCGGGGGGCTGGAGGGAAGGAGAGAGCGGGGCGGGGAGAGTGCCGGGGGGGTTGGAGGGAAGGAGAGAGCGGGGCGGAGTGCTGGGGGCAAGGGGAGAGTGCGGGGGGCTGGAGGGAAGGAGAGAGCGGGGCGGGGAGAGTGCCGGGGGGCTGGAGGGAAGGAGAGGGCGGGGCGGAGTGCTGGGGGCAAGGGGAGAGTGCGGGGGGCTGGAGGGAAGGAGAGGGCGGGGCGGAGTGCCGGGGGCAAGGGGAGAGTGCGGGGGGCTGGAGGGAAGGAGAGAGCGGGGTGGGGGGGGAGTGCCGGGGGCAAGGGGAGAGTGCCGGGGGGCTGGAGGGAAGGAGAGGGCGGGGCGGAGTGCTGGGGGCAAGGGGAGAGTGCGGGGGGCTGGAGGGAAGGAGAGAGCGGGGCGGGGAGAGTGCGGGGGGCTGGAGGGAAGGAGAGAGCGGGGCGGGGAGAGTGCTGGGGGCTGGAGGGAAGGAGAGGGCGGGGCGGAGTGCCGGGGGCAAGGGGAGAGTGCGGGGGGCTGGAGGGAAGGAGAGAGCGGGGCGGGGAGAGTGCCGGGGGGCTGGAGGGAAGGAGAGAGCGGGGCGGAGTGCTGGGGGCAAGGGGAGAGTGCGGGGGGCTGGAGGGAAGGAGAGAGCGGGGCGGGGAGAGTGCCGGGGGGCTGGAGGGAAGGAGAGGGCGGGGCGGAGTGCTGGGGGCAAGGGGAGAGTGCTGGGGGCTGGAGGGAAGGAGAGGGCGGGGCGGAGTGCTGGGGGCAAGGGGAGAGGGCGGGGGGCTGGAGGGAAGGAGAGGGCGGGGCGGGGGGGAGTGCCGGGGGCTGGAGGAGGAAAAGAGGGCACATGGGTTGAGGGGGTGCGTGTGAAGTGTTGAGGGGAGGGAGGCAGGCAGGTGTATGTGTCAGAGGGTTCGGAGGTGTGGGTATTGGGCTGAGAAGTGTGGATACAGGTGCAGGAGGTCGGACAGTGAGGGAAGGGAACGGCTGCAAAGGGTCTGGATGGGGTTGATAGTGATAATTGCAGTAATTAGAGGGGAACCTTCTCCACAATGTATCTCAACATTTCATGTACAGGGTCAGAGAATTGCCACTGAGCTCCAATGAGAACAAGCCTGAGACTGTTGTGCCCGTTTGTATGGCAAGTGCCAGTTGATTGCTGAGCCAGTGATGCTTACTGCGGTATTGTGCAGAAAGGAGCATCTTTGCTACTGTCCTCACTGCAGGCAGGCTGGCGAACTTTGGGCTTATTAATGGTGTTCATGCTATTGTAGGGCACCTGGGGGCAGAGATGGGTGAACAAGCAGAAGCAGCCGTGATTACACCATCCATGCTGGAAGAGGAGGAGCAGCTGGAGGCAGCAGGGATGGAGAAGGAGAGGCAAATGCTGGAAAAGGTAAATTGAAGGGCGTAATCAAAGTTAAAATATTTCTGCCACCTCTACCTATGTGTCACCAGCAAAGCCAAAAATTATGTATTACTTTCTGCCTGTGGGGGCAGATTTGTTGTGTTCACTTAACTGAATCATTGCATACTTGAACCTGATTTGTTGGCACTTGTAAAGTTGGGCTAGACATGCTCTTAATTATCTACAGCTATGCTTTCCAGAGTGGAAATGATTCAACAGAGTGCACTTCAAGTGAAATCTGTTTCACAGAAGCTGTGAGAGTTAATATTTTGTTATGGTCAAAGGACAGCATTACTAACATTTTTTTACCTTATCAACAATGGATTTTTAAGGGGACGCTCAGCTTACAACTTTGTTAAATAAATTTGTTTTTTTAAACTATGTTACTAATAACACAAGCTTGATAAAAGCTTTAGAACTTAAAATCCAATATAGCTGTCACCATTTATCTGTGTCATTTCTTGGGCCTAAAAGTACTGAATGTTATACTTTAAAAAATTATTTGGAAAAGGGCAGTAGCTTTATAGCGAATTGGTAGGCAGTTCACAACAGTTTGAATCTCCCATTATGCTCAAATAAATTGGTTAGTCTCTAAGGTGCCACAAGTACTCCTTTTCTTTTTGCGAATACAGACTAACACGGCTGTTACTCTGAAACTAGTCATCATCTATTATTTGTGTATGGTTTTTCTACACAGCAGGGAAGAATAAGCTTTTTTTTAAATGGAAACATGAATATAGCACCACAAAAATTGCCTGGACTAGTACCTGAAACTACTTCAAAATAATTTTTTCATTGACTGCATTTCAGTTTGACAGTATCCCTTTAAGCTTGAGTATTTTAAACTGCTATGGCTAGAAACTAGTATTTTATACATCACGTAATTATAGCCTCCAGTGAATAATAACCATAACTAGAAATTAATACTTATGGTAAGCAGTAGTCATCTCTAAATTTAGCAGTTTCTGAGAATGTCTCCAAAAATTATGTTACACTTAAAGTGGGGGTGAGATGAGATGATCAGAATGTTATGATTTTTCTGAAAGAGACAACATGGATGAAGTAATACTTTTTTGGGGACCAGTTTCTTTGGTGAGAGAGACAAGCTTTTGAGCTTACAACAGAGCTGTTCAGGTTTAGGAAACTACCTGGAGTGTCACTGTTAAATACAAAATGGAACAGATGGTTTAGCATAAGTAGTTAATACATATTTCAAGGGACCATTCAAAGTGAAGTGGCCCGTTAACACTCCTGCAGTCCTGAAAGGATGGGAGGGAAGAAAAGGCAGCTTGGTGGTGGTGGGGTCATTAGCTGGTTATAGATTGTTGTAATAAGCTATAAATCCAGTGTGTCTGTTCCAGTGGTTCTCAACCAGGGGTAGGTAGAAGTCTTCCAAAGGGTACTCAGCTCATCTAGATCACTGTTTCTTGATCTGGGGCTTGCAGCCCCGAGGGTGGTCATGGAATTGGTTTAGGCGGGTTGCAAATGCATGGCTGCATTAGGAGGTGGCAAGCAGAGCAGTTGCCTGGGGCCCCATGCAAAGCTAAGTTACATACTTCAAACCCAGGCGGCAGGGCTTGGGCTTCAGACAAGGCTTACAAGTGAAAAACAGGCTCAGTATCACCGTGAAATGTAAGTACAATACTTCTATTCATAGAATCATAGAATATCAGAGTTGGAAGGGACCTCAGGAGGTCATCTAGTCCAACCCCCTGCCCAGAGCAGGACCAGTCCCCAACTAAATCATCCTAGCCAGGGCTTTATCAAGCCTGACCGTAAAAACTTCTAAGGAAGGGGATTCCACCACCTCCCTAGGTAACGCATTCCAGTGTTTCACCACCCTCCTAGTGAAAAAGTTTTTCCTAATATCCAATCTAAATCTCCCCCTCTGCAACTTGAGACCATTACTCCTTGTCCTGTCATCTGCTATCACTGAGAATAGTCTAGATCCATCCTCTTTGGATCCACCTTTCAGGTAGTTAAAGGCAGCTATCAAATCCCCCCTCATTCTTCTCTTCCGTAGACTAAACAATCCCAGTTCCCTCAGCCTCTCCTCATAAGTCATGTGTTCCAGACCCCTAATAATTTTTGTTGCCCTTCGCTGGCCTCTCCAATTTCTCCACATCCTTCTTTTAGCGTGGGGCCCAAAACCGGACACAGTACTCCAGATGAGGCCTCGCCAATGTCGAATAGAGAGGAACAATCACCTCCCTCGATCTACTGGCAATGCCCCTACTTATACACCCCAAAATGCCATTGGCCTTCTTGGCAACAAGGGCACACTGTTGACTCATATCCAGCTTCTCGTCCACTGTAACCCCTAGGTCCTTTTCTGCAGAACTGCTGCTGAGCCATTCGGTCCCTAGTCTGTAGCGGTGCATTGGATTCTTCTGTCCTAAGTGCAGGATTCTGCACTTGTCCTTGTTGAACCTCATCAGCTTTCTTTTGGCCCAATCCTCCAATTTGTCTAGGTCCCTCTGTATCCTGTTCCTACCCTCCAGCGTATCTACCACTCCTCCCAGTTTAGTGTCATCTGCAAACTTGCTGAGGGTGCAATCCACACCATCCTCCAGATCGTTAATGAAGATATTGAACAGAACCGGCCCCAGGACCGACCCCTGGGGCACTCCGTTAGATACCGGCTGCCAACTAGACATGGAGCCATTGATCACTACCCGTTGAGCCTGACAATCTAGCCAACTTTCTACCTACCTTGTAGTGCATCCATCCAGCCCATACTTCTTTAACTTGCTGACAAGAATAGTGTGGGAGACCGTGTCAAAAGCTTTGCTAAAGTCAAGGAATAACACGTCCACTGTTTTCCCTTCGTCCACAGAACCAGTTACCTCATTATAGAAGGCAATTAGATTAGTCAGGCATGACTTGCCCTTGGTGAATCCATGCTGACTGTTCCTGATCACTTTCCTCTCCTCTAAGTGCTTCAGAATTAATTCTTTGAGGACATGCTCCATGATTTTTCCTGGGACTGAGGTGAGGCTGACTGGCCTGTAGTTCCCTGGATCCTCCTTCTTCCCTTTTTTTGAAGATTGGCACTACGTTAGCCTTTTTCCAGTCATCTGGGACTTCCCCCGTTCGCCACGAGTTTTCAAAGATAATGGCCAATGGCTCTACAATCACATCCACCCATTCCTTTAGCACTCTCGGATGCAACGCATCCAGCCCCATGGACTTGTGCACGTCCAGTTTTTCTAAATAGTCCCGAACCACTTCTTTCTTCACAGAGGGCTGGCCACCTCCTCCCCATGCTGTGCTGCCCAGTGCAGTAGTCTGGGAGCTGACCTTGTTTGTGAAGACAGAGGCAAAAAAAGCATTGAGTACATTAGCTTTTTCCACATCCTCTGTCACTAGGTTGCCTCCCTCATTCAGTAAGGGGCCCAGGCTTTCCTTGACTTCCTTCTTGTTGCCAACGTACCTGAAGAAACCCTTCTTGTTACTCTTAACATCTCTCGCTAGCTGCAACTCCGGGTGTGATTTAGCCTTCCTGATTTCATTCCTATATGCCCGAGCAATATTTTTATCCCTGGTCATTTGTCCAATCTTCCACTTCTTGTAAGCTTCTTTTTTGTGTTTAAGATCAGCAGGCATTTCACTATTAAGTCAAGCTGGTCGCCTGCATATTTACTCTTCTTTCTACACATCGGGATGGTTTGTCCCTGTAACCACAATAAGGATTCTTTAAAATACAGCCAGCTCTCCTGGACTCCTTTCCCCCTCATGTTATTCTCCCAGGGGATCCTGCCCATCAGTTCCCGGAGGGAGTCAAAGTCTGCTTTTCTGAAGTCTAGGGTCCATATTCTGCTGCTTTCCTTTCTTCCTTGTGTCAGGATCCTGAACTTGACCATCTCATGGTCACTGCCTCCCAGGTTCCCATCCACTTTTGCTTCCCATACTAATTCTTCCTGGTTTGTGAGCAGCAGGTCAAGAAGAGCTCTGCCCCTAGTTGGTTCCTCCAGCACTTGCACCAGGAAATTGTCCCCTACGCTTTCCAAAAACTTCCTGGATTGTCTGTGCACTGCTGTATTGCTCTCCCAGCAGATATCAGGATGATTGAAGTCGCCCATGAGAACCAGGGCGTGCGATCTAGTAGCTTCTGTGAGTTGCCAGAAGAGTATTCCAATGAATCTGTTTTATAATTATATGGTAAAAATGAGAAATGAAGCAATTTTTCAGTACTAGTGTGCTGTGACACTTTTGTATTTTTATGTCTAATTTTGTAAACAAGTAGTCTTTAAATGAGGTGAAACTGGGGGTATTCAAGACAAATCAGATTCTTGAAAGGGGTACAGTTGTCTGGAAAGGTTGAGAACCACTGGTCTGTTCAGTCCCTGATTTTTAACGTGTAGCGAAGTTATGAATTTAAGCTCCCAGGCTCATCTTTTGAAAGTGTTGTGCAGATTTCCTTGGAGAATGAGGACTGAGAGGTCAGATATGGAGTTATCATTTTGTGAAAAGCATTTGCCACCAGGTGATGTGGTGTTTTTGTCTTATCATTTTGCTATGCGTGTTCATTTGAGAGCATAGTGATGATCTGGTTTCAGCCACATAGTTGTTATTGGGGCATTTAGTGCACTGGATGAGGTACATTGTATGTTGTGATGGACGTGTAGGGCTTATGGATCTTGAAAGGTGTGTTGTGGGGGATGGGGGTAGATCATTGTAGCAATAGAGATCTGTATACGGGTTTTGTCTGTTGTTCTGGCAGGATCCGGTACCTCTCTGAGTTGATTTGTCCTGATCTGAGGGGAGCTTGCTTCTGATGATGAGCTTGGAGAGGCTGGGGTTTGATTGAAGGCCAGAAGAGAAGGTTCAGGAAAGATTTCTTTCAGGATGTGGTCCTCATCAAGTATGGATTGTAATTGTTTAATTATACCAGTCCACAATGGAACCCATATGGGGTGTCAACTAGGGGTGTGCGGTTGGAGGGAATTTTATTTCTGTATTGAAGTAGGTTCTCTAGAGGGTAAATCAGTGGCCCATTCCATGATGCAATCTACTTCTCTGGGGAGTGTCCTTGTTTGATGACAGTGGTTTTGAATGTGTTACGGCAGTGGTTCTCAAGCTTTTGTACTTGTGGCCTCTTTCACATAGGGGAGTGCGACATCCCCAACCCCCTTTATAAATTAAAAACACTTTTTTATATATTTAACATCATTATAAATGTTGGAGGCAAAGTGGTGTTTGGGGTGGGGGCTGACAGCTCGTGACCCCCTCAGAGGCCCAACCCCCGGTTTGAGAACCCCTGCTTTAAGGTGTATATCCTGGACGTTCTCGTCAGAGCACATTATGTGGAATCTGAGTCCCTGGCTGTAAATAAGATTTTTTTTTTTTGGTGTGTTTGGGGTGGTTACTGCATCTGTGAAGGTAGGTGTGGTGATCTACAGGTTTCTTGTATACGGCTATCTGTAGGATTCCATTGCTGGAGCTGATTGTGGTATCCAGGAAGTTGATGCTACTGTGGCAGTGCTCTAGAGTTTAAATGGATGGATGATGGTAGGATGATGTGGTAGAAATCTATGAGGGAGTTTTGGTTGTCTGTCCAGAGAATGAAAATACTGATGTACCTCAGATATATAATTGGTTTTGTGGTGCATTTGTCCAGAAATTCTTTCTCTGGGTGGTCAGTGAAAAGGTTGGCATTCTGGGGAGCCGTCCTAGTACCCATGGCTGTTCCCATGGTTTGGACAAAGCATTTGAATATAAAATTGTTATGGGTGAGTATGAAATGGATGAGTTTGGTGATGTTTGGGGTAGATATCTGGGTGTTGCCCATTGTCTTGGGGTATGTCTATACATACAGCGCTGCAGGGGCAGAGCTGTACCAGTACGCTGCACCACTGTAATGCACGTGGTGAAGACGCTCTCTGCCAATGGGAGAGAGCTCTACCATCAGCATAAAAAAACCACCTCTGTGAGTGGCATAAGCCATGTGACGCTGTGCACATGAACACTTATGTTGGTGTAACTCACATTGCAGATGGGGGTGGAATATTCACATCCCTGAGCAATATAAGTTTTCCGACATAGGCTGTAGTGTAGATGTAGTCTTGTAGATGTTTGAGGCAGGCAGTGATGCTGTCATTGGGTGGGATGTTGGTGTATGGGGAAGTGACATCCATGGTGGCAAAGATGGTGTTCTGAGGGAGGTTTTTAATATTGCGGAGTTTCTGGAGGAAATGAGTTAAAGCAAAAATTAAATCTTTAACTATAGTCTTGTATTTCCTCATTTCTTACAATCTTCTGTACTGAATTCTCCCTTATTTTTCACATTGTGTTTGAATGTGATCTTATGTTCAGCTTCATGGAAATTTTTGTTTAATAATTCCCAATCAGTTCAAATTTAGTGAATACCAGAACTCTGTACCAATTTTTTACTGTATCTTAGTTTATGCAAGCTTTGAAATTGGAAACATTCAGGGCCTAACACATCTAGCATCCTTTCTGATACCACTTTCAAGGCAAAGAAAGAATGAATTACCACAGTGGACATTAGGTGCAAAGACTTTGAGAGCATGCATATATTTACAAACTTTTTGGTAATGAGTCTGTGAAGAAAATAACAATATGCCAGTTTTGCTCATTAACTTCTTTTATTGCGTAAGCATTTTGCAAAAATTAGCAAAGCACACACGTTCATTAACAAGGATTCCAGCTATGATGGGTTTGACATTTTAAATTCAAACCTGCTTTATCTGACCAGTGCTTCAGTATAAATCAAATTTCTTAACTTATAAAAACAGAGATCTCTTGCTCTGATAACTCAAATAACTGAATAGATTTTCGTCATACTCTCACGTTAGAAAAGAGAAATTTCTGCTGTGGAGTAATAATGAGATTTCAATCCAAAGAGTAACAGTGAAAAAGGGGCTTATAGTTCAAGTGCCTTCCCAACCATTATTATAATATTGCTAGAATGTAATAAGACTGATTTATTTTTAGCAGCCCCCTCCAGTTCTTCTGAATCTACAAAGTTCCTTTCTAGCATTGGCAACACTTTATTTTCTTGTATGCCTTCCTCCTTCTACCATCTCCAGTATCTTTCAGGCAGGGGAGGACCATTAGCAGCATGGGGTCCTGCTAGAAACTGCATGTTCAAGAAGGTCTCATTTTTTCTTTTTGTCACTACTTTGCACCCCCTGCTAGGTGATTTGTACAGCAGTTCAACAGAGGAGCCACTTTTCTACTGTGTGTGCTGGAGGCAAAATGCTGCTTTGCAAAACTGAGAATACGAAGTCTGATGAAAAGATAGGGGAAACATTCTGTAATAAGGAATCTGATTGAAAAATCCTGCTGGGCAGAGGGAGACTGAATAGGTGGACAAACTGAGAGCCTATTCTGGACAAACTGAGTGAGTCAAAGGTTTTAAATGTTGCATGGCATTTAGAAGGCAGCTTTTGTTGACAAAACAGTGAATGCGTACACACTGCGATGCAACTTTTGACAGCAAAAATGTCTTGCTTTGGTGACAAAATAATACCACCCCAACAAGAGACATAAGGCTTTTGGCACAAAATTTTTGCCGGCAAAGTGCCAGTGTAAACACCATGCTTGATTTTTATCACTTTAATTGACCTCAGGAAGGTGTCCCACAATGCCCACCCTGCCGCTCTGGTCAGCAGTTTGAACTCCACTGCCCTGCAGCTAGGTAAACAACTCCCCCTTACAAGCCCCAGGAATTTTTGAAATTCCATTTCCCATTGGCTTGGCATGGAGGGGTTTCATCGCATCTTCTCAGGTGACTATGGCAGTTTATCACAGCAAACGCTCTCCCGCTTGGACCGCTATGGAGCTGTATCAGTATATTGAACAGGAGGTTGTGCAGTCCCACCTGCGCTTGAGCTGTAGGAATTTTGATACCTACAGGCAGATTTCTCGAGGCTTATGCAAAAAGGGCTATGATCGGGACACGCCGCACTGCAGAGCGAAGATAAAGGATCTGAGGCAGGTGTACCATAAGGTGAGAGAAGCAAACCATCATTCCAGTGCTGCACCTAAGACCTGCCAGTTCTACAAGGAGCTGGACGGTATCCTCAGTGGTGACCCCACCACCAAGAGCCCCGTGGATACTTTGGCGGGCCTGGAGGTGGTGGAAAGAGGACCTAACCCGGAGGACAAAGTCACTGATGAAGAGGTGGAGTTAGATGACAATGTGGAGCTCATGGTGGGGTGGGGATCCAGGAATTGTTCAGCACTCCGGAGATGTGTAGCCATTCTCAGCAGTTGCTCTCTGGTGAGCAAGAAGCAGAAGAGATGACGCCTGGTAAGTGGCTGTGGTTTGTGTAGTGTGGAGGTGGTTCAGGGTATAGAAATGTACAAGGCTGGCTATGTTTCTGTGTGTTGGATGTTCCCCTGTGCAGCTAGTCAGTACAGCAGAACAGGGTATTGATGCATGCCAAGATCTCACAGGAATCCTTCAGAGAGATCTCCAAGAAAATTTCCTGGAGGTAATTGGCAATCCTCGGCTGAAGGCTCCTTGGCAGAACTGCGTCGTTCTTTCCCCCATTGTAGGAAACCTTCCTGTACCATTTGGCAATCACTTGTGCATGGACCAAAACAGCACACAGGCAAGCAGCATAGGGACCAGGGCTGAAGCCACAAGTGTGTAGTAGATGTGCCTTTGCTTCCCTGCTTACCCTCAGAAGTGAGATCAGTTACAATGAACCCCACCTGTGCAAAAGAGTGGGAGAATTTTTTCCCTACTCGGCTGCAACGCAACCCTTGCAGAATGCTCTTTTCCCCGTGTAGAGCGCCTCCCCAGCCAACACTCACCATGCTTTGGTTGTTTGCTGAGATGCGTGCTTGCCAAGGATCAGTGAGAAAGTGATTGTTACCAGAGGTGTACTTTACTGACGTTTCAATGCTGCATGTGAATTTTAACAGTCATGCTTCTGTGCATTGTTCCTTGTGCTTCGGCAGATGTGGCCTTGAGGAACACCCCATGCACACCATCCAGGTGTCTCCGCCAGATAAGAAAGTGCCCAAGATGGAGCAAAGAAGACATGTTCCAGGAGGTACTGCACTTCTCCAATGAGAGAAAAGGGAACACAAGGAGTGGAGGGAAGCCAAAAGGCAGGACAGAAAAGGAAAATCAGGAGTTTAAGGATGCTACTGAGCAGATGATTAAAGTAATGGAGGCACGAACACAGATGCTGAAGTCCTTAATACTACAGACTGACCAGATCCGTGCCCGCCCTCCCCTGCAGCACATGCAGAACTCTTTTCCGTGCCCCTCAGCTCGGCCCACACAGTCCTTTCCACTTTCCGGGACTTCTCAGTTTCCCCTTCACTCCACCCCTTTGGACAACTTTCAAAATGATAACTGGACCTACACACAGCTCTGAAAGTCTGCCCTTCCCTGGTACCTCCTTACCTACCAAGCATCTGTGTGTGTGGTGTTTCTTGTGCAATAAAAGCAAATAAAAGCAAATTTTGAATGGTAATTCATCTTTATTTGTTTCCTACAAATTCAGATAGCAGGTACTACCAATACATAAACAGGCAGTTTAATCATTTGCTTACTGGAATGTAAGGCCCCAGATTTCATCATTACTTCCTAGGAAAACTGCATGTAATCACAAAGATACACATTACTGGTTCTCATTTTCAAAGTGTTGCCTCAAAGCCTCCCTGATTCAAATTGCCCCTGGTATCTGGCTGCTCAAAATCATCAGCCAAGAGATCTGCCTCCACACTTGACCCGTGAGCAAACCTTTCACCCTTAGCTTCAAAGAGATTATGCAACATACAACACGCAGCTATGCCCATGGGAATATTATCCTTATTGAGGTCTAACCTGCCCTAAAGGCATTGCCAGCGCTCCTTTAATCTGTCAAAGGCACATTCTGCTGTCATCCAGCACCTACTCAGCCTATTGCTGAACTGTTCCTTACTGCTGTCCAGGTTTCCCGTGTAAGGTTTCATGAGCCATGGCTGTAAGTGATATGCTAGGTCTTTCAGGATCCCTATGGGCATTTCAACTTCCTCACTGTAATCTTCTGGTTTGGAAAGAAAGTCCCTGCTTGTAGCTTTCTATACAGGCCGGTGTTCCTGAAGATGCATGCGTCATGTGCCTTCCCGTGCTGATGTCAGTGAAATGCCCACGGTGAGCTACAAGCGCCTGTAGCACCATGGAGAAGTACCCCTTCCTATTGATGTACTGTGTCAAGGTGGTCTGGTGCCAAAGTTGGAATATGTGTGCCATCTATCAACCCTCCACAGTTAGGGAAACCATCCACTATTTCACGCACTACTTCTGCAAAGCCATCCACTATTTCACACACATTTCCCAGAGTTACGGTCCTTCGTAGCAGGATGTGATTAATTGCCCTGCACACTTGCAGTAAAGCAGCCCCAGCGCTCAACTTCCCGACTGCAAATTGTTTCGCGACTGACAGGTAGCAGTCTGGAGTCGCCAGCTTCCACAAACAGATTGCCATGTGCTTCTCCACCAATAGGGCAGCTCTCATTCTGGTGTTCCTACGCCGCAATGCTGGGGCGAGCTCCGCATACAGTTCCAGGAAGGTGCCTTTCCACATCCGAAAGTTCTGTAGCCACTGCTCGTCATCCCAGACCTGTATGAAGATATGATCCCACCATTCAATGCTTGTTTCCGGAGCCTAAAAGCGACGGTTCACTGTCTGCAGCTGTTCTGTGAATGCCAAAAGCAATCTGAAGTTGTTCCTATCCATATCGGATGCATCTGAAGAACTGGGGTTTTTAACGAAAGCTTATGCCCAAATAAATCTGTCGGCCTTTAAGGTGCCACCAGGCTCCTCGTTGTTCTGTGGATACAGACTAACACAGCTACCTCTTTAATTTTTATTATAGCTCTTGTTGAGTGTCGACAAGCTCTGTAGTGTAGACAAGGCCTTGGTCTTTAGGCTTCTTCCCTTGTGTTAGCCTTCCCAGCGTTCATTGTGACACACCTTGATAGAAGGCCTTGCTGTCCATGCTCTGTTAAGAGACCCTCAATGCGGGATTGAGACTCAGAAACTCCCTTATTCTTCTTTACCTCTAGTTAGAAACTGAGAGGTTCTCATCTTTTTAGTGCAGTCTGTGTGAAATTATCCAGCCAATAGTCCACCAGTCAAATCATGTTTAAAAACAAGATTTTATTAAAGGTGGAGAAAGAAAAGGAGTACTTGTGGCACCTTAGAGACTAACAAATTTATTTTATGTAAAGGTGGAGAGAAAATTATAGTAGAATAGCAGAAACAGGGTTTTCCTAACATCTAGGCTTAAAGCTAAAAATAGATAAGGCATTCTCAGTTTAACAATAAAATTAAGAGTACCATACATCTCTTAATCAGTCCCCTCACCCTGGCACAGCTTCTCCCTCCTGTGCTTCAAACCCCCTTCTTCATGGATAGCCTGACTGTTGTGGCCTTTTTTTTTTTGGTAAATCTATCCATCCAGTTCCTCTCCAAGGCTCATCCTATCAGGGCAAAGAGCACATCATCATTTCCACAAAGTAATGTGTGGTCAGGTACACTGTCTGGAGGAAATGAATGAATCTGTTCCCATACAATGATTATTGCCCCATCATTCTACTAACATGCTTCCATTTAGTTCTGGAAGATTTCCCAGACCTTTCTTTCCCCTCTCCCTCCCCCATTATAGAGCTTTTCAAGGGTAGTTGCAGAGTTATCCAAGTGAACATGGTTTTTAGATATACTAATTCACCCTCCTGTCAAATGTTTAGTATTTTGACTGATTAGTGCTAAGCTTTATTCCACTTTTTTGTTTGGGTTTAGAAAAGTAATTCACAAATCTCATGGTTTTTTACTATAACTTTACTCTGTATCAAATGCACTAATGATGATGATTCCAGGTGCATGTGCAACTGACTTGCTCTGCTTGGTAAAGTTAATTTGGGCTCTGTCCACACTGTAAGTTAAGATTTGTTTGGTAAGTATAGAGCAGGCATCATTTAAAGGCTGTTTTGTTTACTGAGTATATGTCTAGAAACCTTATGTTGACAAGCTATTTGAAGGCCTCGTGTTAAAATCTAAGAAGTTACACACTGAAAACTGTATGGGAGGGGAGTGGTCTGTCCAAACCCTCAAAGGGTACATCTTTTGGTGATGTGTAGTGTTCATACCCACCTAGCCCACCTTGCATGGGTATAAATCGCAGTGTAGCTGGTGAGACACGGCTTAGGTAAGTAAAAACACACCTGAACGCAGTGGGTATGTATGCAAGTATATACCATACATGCTCTCTACTAGGCCAAGCTGTCTTCCTATCTACATGGCTGTTTTTAGCCATGTAGTGTCCTGCTGCTGGAGCCTTTCCCCTCTGAAAGAAAAAACTTCCCTAACAGGGAAAGGCTTTGCTAGCAGGAGACAGCGGAGAAAGGGCTGGGCTGCTCCCCTCTGTGGAGCCTTTCCCTGCCACAGGTAAAGGCCTCCAGCAGTGCCCTGCTGCTGGAGCGCTCTCCCACCAAAAGGAGGGATAGTGGCAGGAGGGAAAGGCTCTGTCACCCACCCCCCCCCCCTTCCTGGCGCATTTCCTCTCCACAGAGAAAGCTCTGGCAGGGGAGGCAGCTGGGAAAGTTCCTTGCAACTCTCTGCTGCCAGAACCCTTCTCTACTGCCTCTCTTGTACCATAACCTTTCACTGAGGTGTAGCTATATGCCACAGTGGTTGCAGTCAGCTTTTCACTGCAGCATCTAGCTGCACATATATGACATGCATGCATGTGTGGTGGCGGCATGTAGTGTAGATGTAGCCCAAGCGTATAATGATTGGGAGGGAAGGGTTTGTATATATGTAATACAATTGTAGCCATCTTGTTCAAGATGTACGGAATGGTTTTATTCATTTCTAAAGAGTAAAAGTTGAAATGGCTAAAGATCTGCTTTCCTTCTTTGTTTGCAAGGCTCGCATGTCCTGGGACAGAGACTCCAGTGAAATGCGCTACAAGAGGCTTCAACACTTGCTTGAAAAAAGCAACATATATTCAAAATTCTTGCTGACCAAAATGGAACAGCAGCAACTGGAGGTAAATGTGTTCTAAGTTTAAATGACAGAATTTTGATTTTTTTCTTCTTCTTTAATTACAGAGCACTGTAAATCCTAATCTGCACTAGGGAATCTTAAAAAAAAAAAAAAAAAAAAAAAAATTCCCTCAGTGAGAGCTTCTGATGTCTGTCACCTTGTTAGTTAAACCCAGATAAAAATGCCAGAAACTATTACAGCCCTATCTATATTACAGCTCCTTCCAAAGTTGTGTTTTTTTTAAGTTCCTAATACAGTGTCAGCCTGTGGGTGCCACAGTCCTTTGCATAACACTGATATCATTTTAAAAATAATCTGAAGTCACCCCCAAAGAGTTTATATCCTAACTAAGGTCTGTGATAACAATAAATCAGCAGAATTCTTATTAATGGCATCAGTCTGGGGGGATGTGGAAGAGAAGGAGAGGTCTCTTTACAACAAATTGAGAGGATATTTCAAATAAAAGACCACATTAAAGAAGGTGGGAAACCAGGCACGAGAGGATGATGATGGAGCAAAGACGTAAGGTAGAACAAGGAGCAAGAGGTGAAGTAAGAGTTTTGCAGAATATTGAAAGTTAAGAAATAGGCTTAAACTTGGTACAAAAGGAAAGAGGAAGACAGTGAAGGGATTCAAGAGGATAGATGTGGTCAGCAGTGAGACAGAGCATTGATTTTGGTAGACTACAAGGGTGTCTTTTCCCAAATAGTGGAGTCTTCAGTCTTTTTTTTTTAATCTGTTGATTAGAGCAATCTGCAGTTATTACAGCTGTATAAATGCATACTCGGAAAGGGTATTTTGCTTAACATGTTCCTATTTTAAAACTCCATGCTTTTATTTATTGCTCCGTGTTACATGTACCAAAGAGATCTGTGAGGATTCTAAGAATTCCTGACTGAAAAGTGAGAATTTTAACCGTATTTAATTAGAAATCCTAGTTTCTTCAACGTAATCAGAAGACTACTTCCTTTAAAGACACTGTAGTCCAGTTAAATGGTCACTTTTGCTGTATTTGGAACAATGCAAAGTGTAAAACTGAAAGTGCAGCTGCATGTCATGCAAAAATAGATTGCAGGTAAGGCATTACATTTAAGCCATTAGTTTTGTGTAAAATATACAGCAAAAAGCAGTACAAAATAATTCTACTTACCCACTGCCAAGCAATTTCAGCTACTTATCAGCTTTCATCTTGGCACCATTTTAAAATATATGACTACAAAAGCAAAACCAGTCCCCAGTTTCCATTGTTAATATGGAGCTGTGTGTACTCGGTGTATATTAGTATTTTTATAATGGGTAGATTTATTGCAGCTGTTCAATACAAGTAAGAACTTTGTGTTTTTTAGGAGCAGAAAAGGAAAGAGAAATTAGAAAAAAAGAAAGAAATGTTATTAAAAGCGGCAACGGTAAGATGTGTTGGCTGTTTTTATACAAATTGCTTCTCTGGGATCAGCATGACAAATTCCCTAAAATTGATACAGCAATATGGGTTTCAGAGTAGGCTGTATGTAACCTTTCCTTGATTGGTAAAGGTTAAAAATTAAGTTAGTAGAAAAAAAAATTTTTTTTCCCAGTCTTTGGCTTTGCTTTTGCGTGTACATACACTATCATAAAGCCTTTTCCATGTATGTCCATGTCACACAACTGTCCTCTTAAGCAAAGCCATACTTAAACTTTTTTTGAACAGTTGTATCTAGAAGGGCTTGATTCTCCAAAGTGGGCCAGACTTTTTGAAAAAACAGTTTTTAGCCCAAACTTTATTCACGACTACCTGATGGTATATTTTGAGCATGTTATGTTGAACCTTGTTCTAACATAGCTAGATGCTATTTTTAGAAACATATTTACAATGCTTGGGAGTAACAATTTTCAAAAATGATGTCAAATACAGTTACAAACTATGTAAACATGTCAGTGCTGATTACATCTTTCTCTTATCTGTCCAAGAGATATTAGAGAATATTTAAGTTGATAACGCTTTTAAATATTCACTTTCTAGAGTCAGAATCTAACTGATGAAAAAGAGGAGAAATCTGGTAGGTTTATCTATCGTTAGGTTTTGCTTTTTGTCTATATTTCAGTACTCAGTTTTCTTAATTTTTGATGTGGCTTACCAGTATTTTGAGCTTTTAAGAGCTCTGTGATATTTTCTTGTAGTTGTGAAGAAAAAAAGAGGAAGAGAAGATGAAACCTATTACATTTCAGAAGTCATGTCCAAAGAAGTAAGAGTGCATTTTATGTAATTTGCAGCAAATAGAAAAGTATTTTCTATACATTAGCATTCACTTGTGATGTAGCTTCCAGATACTGCTGTCTTATGGTACTGTAGCATATTTTAAACATACGTAGAATTCATTGATGTGCCATTTCAGAGAGGTTGACTAAAATGTGATGGTATGTGATTTCTGCAGCTTATATTATTGTCTCTTGAACATAATTACATACACCTTTGTTAACAAAATGAGGAATTTAAGCAGACTTCCAGAAGGTGTACCCATTTCTTCTCTCCCCAACGTGTGTGCGTGTAAAAATGTGAACTTTATTTTATTTTGTATTCCCATCTGTGTGACCTTGAGCAAGGTACTTACTTTATCTATGCATGTTTTCTTTATCAGCAAATGAGGATAATACTTGGTTGAGGTTCACTTAAAGCACTTTCAGATCCTGGGATTAAAGGTTTTACAAAAATAGATGTTGCTATACTAGTTTTTCAAGTTGCTGTAAAGCATATTTTACACTAGCGTTTTCTTTTTATTTCTAGGAAATCTTGTCAGTGGCCAAAAAAAGCAAAGTAGAAAATCAGGTATGTCCTTTCATATTGTTCCAATTTAAGTGTACACTGTAAAACCAGTTTAAATGTCTTCAATTTCAAAATTCCTCATTGTATTTTAGATCGCTTTACCTCATTTCCTGCCCCCATATTTTAATTGTTGTTTATTACTGAAAACTTACTTTTCTAACTCTCTATATTTGTTAATCTAAGTAGCACATACCAACATGGAATAAGTGATTTTAAAATCAAAGTATCTGAAAATAAAATTCTTTATCTTGAAATTTTGTATTGGGTTATGCCTCCAAACATCTTGCTAAAGAGAGAGGTATGAAATACAGTTTTGCTGCTTGTTGCTCTCTGTATTAAACTGGGAGGAAATGTCTAAAATATATTAGCTCAATTTCTTTCTTCATTCTAACTGATAAAAAAACAAATATGCATCTTTTACATTTATATAGAATAAATACAATTTTAGGAAAGATAAGCACTGGGAACCCTATATAAGATATATGATTTTTGTCTAACTTGATTTTATTCATGACAAAGTGGTGGTTTTACTTATACATTATGAATGACTTTATGTGGTATATTTTTAAACTTGTTCTGTAAATAAATGCCTAGCTGCTATAGCATTAGGTGCTCTACTAGAAGTTTTAAAAGTAAGGGGTTTAATTAGAGGTGGGCAAACTAGGGTTGGCAGGCCACATCTGGCCTACAGGGCCATCCTGCCGGCCCTTGAGCTCCTGGCCGGGGAGGCTAGCCCCCAGCTCCTCCCCTGCTGTCCCCCCTTCCACGCTGGCGCGCAGGCAGCGCAGCTGGCTCCATCCGGGCGGCAGGGCTGCGAGCTCCTGCTGCTCTGAGCGGCATGGTGGGGGATTTAGGGGACAGGGAGAAGGGGGTGATTGGATGGAGGTGGAGGTTCTGGGGGGGCAGTCAGGGGATGGGGAACAGGGGGGGTTGGATAGGGCGTGGGAGTCCCAGGGGGCTAGTCAGGGGGTGGGGGTGTGGATAGGGGTCGGGGCAGTCTGGGGACAGGGAGCAGGGGGGGTTGGATATGGGGTGGGGTCCCGGGACCGTGGTTAGGGGTAGGAGACCCCAGGAGGGGGTGGTCAGGGGACAAGGAGCAGGGAGGGTTGGATGTGTCAGGGGGTCTGAAGGGTGCGGTGAGGGGGTGAGGGACAGGCTGTTCGGGGAGGCACAACCTTCTGTACCTGGCCTTCCATACAGTTTTGCACCCCGATGTGGCCCTCGGGCCAAAAACTTTGCCCACCCCTGGGTTTAATGGTGCACTGATTTAGTATTAAGCTCAAGCCTCCAGAAGTTGGAGCCTAAATTTGTCTTGTGTTAAATGTGAATTGTTTGATAGTGTAGTGTGGAGCACAAGGGAAACATCTTTGCCTCTCAAAGTATAAGTCATATGCTAAGGAAAAACCGAGTGCTGGAATATCAGATCAGGCTTGCAACATACACGTGATATAGTGTTCTAGTTCTGAGAATTAATAAGGTGCGGGGAGAGGGGGCGGGTTGGCTGTTAGTTTTCTGCTCTGTTCTTCTAGGGAATTGAATGTGAGGGGGGAGCCAACTTTTAGTGGTCACTAGAATTCCCTTAAAGGGAAACCGTTCCACGTGAAATATGCTGTCCTTTGTGTGTCAAGTTTTGAGGTCAGTTCACTTTTATGGATAGCAACTTGGTGTTCAACATTATCATTTTATTTAGTAAATATTATTGCTTTTAAACTACGAAGAGTTGAAGGATACATTGCCATTTAGTAGTTGAATGTTTTAAATATTAATTGGCTAAGTGGCAATATCATCACTGGAAATTTTGTGCTTGAGTTATTGTGTGTGGTCAGCCACACTTCGATTAAATCTGCCTTTATCATTGCAGCTGGATGCTGTTTTTCCTAACTGTAGCAATAACATTGACTTGGAGATTTGCCAGAAGTCTCAGCAGCTTGCTCAGTATGTTAACTAAGCTTTGCAATGTTTGTGCTTAAATTCTCTAAACTTCCTTCTGTAGGATGAAAGCTCTTCTAACAAACTGGGTGCAGAAGACCTACAGAAAAATGGAGATTCTAATAGCGTCATTAAAGATAGGTTGTCACAAGCTGTACGACATAATGCCAAGCACTTCCTTGATCCAGTACGGAAATTTAATGGGCAGCCAATACCCTTTCAACAGCCAAAGCTTTTTTCAGGAGGTGTTATGAGGTGGTACCAAGTTGAAGGCATGGAATGGCTCAGGGTATGAATCTATATGTTAGCCTAAATCTTATGTTTCTACTTATTTCAACAGAAGATGATATTGGTCATGTTTCAAAGTCTTCCAGATTAAGTATATTGGGGGAACAGTGTTTCTTTTGGGTTTGGCACAAAAGCTGTGCAGAGCTGTATTTTTGTTTTAAGGAACTCTCGGTCCATGTCAGCTTTGGCCTTTCCAGCCCTGTGTGGTTGACTGAACTGTAGAAATTACATACATGTTCCTTTAAAAGAAGAGAATATGTATGGGGGCATTGCCACGTAATGTCCAGGTGGAAATTTTCAAGGAAGACAGCTTAAAGCCACTCTTCTAATAGGAGTAAAAAATGCATGTGGGAGACTGTACTCCATTTCCCCTGTTACAACATACTGATATTTCAGGCAGGATGTTCCTTACCTGACTTCAGATTAGCTCTATCCCAAGTGTCAAAATTCAGTGCTTCCATCTTTGTTTTGGAATTACAAGTGGCCTGTAAAGGATTTCTAAAACACAAAATTGGGCTCGTGCACCTATTGTTTCTTTATGATGTATAAAAGAGGCGTGGATATTTTAAAAAAAATTTCTTCTTGATTTTTCACTTTAGAAATATCAGGAGTATCAAGTCTAGTCTTCCCTGTTCTAACTAGAGAATGTCTTGGGGATCTGATATGTGTTGTGAGCTCTTGCAACCTATTTGGAGAGTTGGTATTTTGAATTTTTAACAAAGACTTTATATTGGGCATTGGAGTTAAATGTATTAGATTTAAATATTCTGACTAAAAGTCTTTCCTCTTTCAACTTCTCATGATTACAGGGCTAACTGCACCTGTTCAATGTCTGGTCTCTCTGAGTGCACCTCTTCAGGTGGTAGGCTTCTTGCCCGTACCTGTCCCAGGGTGGAATCTTGTGCCATTTTCCCACTCTTAGACAGGAACCTGAGTATACCAACTGCTTAACATCCAGCAGGTCCAACCCAGGTTCAGGCATGTGTTTCCTCCTTATGGGAATTTGTGACCAATGGTATTGACCCAAGAGCCTTCTAAAAGGTGTTTTAAAATCCATTTCTCTCTTGAATCTTTGTTCCAATTGCTAAATAAAAATAGCCTACATGCACATTCAGTTTCATCTAAATTGTACACTTCACTACATACTGAAAAAGAAAGCCTGACTTAGCAACAAGAACAGAATAGACCCAATTAAGTCTTCTGCATTCATCACAGGGCATACCTACACTACAGATTTCTGCTGGCACTGTTATGTTGGTCAAGGGTGTGAAAAAGTGCCAGCAAATGGCCCCTACTGTAGCCACAGGTACACTTGCAAAACTGCGCTTTTTCATGTTACAGCTTATTTCTCTCGGGCTAGGGGGTTGGAATAAGCTTTACTGGAAAAAGTGCAGTTTTGCTGGTATATGTTGTGTCCGCACTAGGAGCACACTTTGTCTGTATAGTATACTGGTATATCTATACTACCAAAGCGCTCCTAGTATAGATGTGGCCATAGTGTCTTTCCGGGTAGACAAGACCTAACTTTCTAATGTTTAAAAAACAAACAAACACCTCTCCCAGTTTTTCTTTAAATCGCCTTTTATCCACCAAAGAAGCTTAAAAGGATACAAGTGCAAGTTTTTTCCTCATTATTTTTGGCTCAAACTTAAAGGTAACAATGTGCTGATTTTTAGAAAGCAGATGATAAAGGCTAGTTGGCTAAAATATCAGTGTAACTATGTAGGAAGATTCCTATTTCTGTGCAGAAGCATGACAGTACAATTATGCAGCTGGTTTTTTGTTAGCTATGTCTCTGTATTTAACTTGTAAAGCATATTTATTCATGGAGCAAGCGTTAACTTTTAAAATTTATTTTTATACTAAACACTAAAGTGTCTGAATATAAAATACTGTATCTATATTCTGCTTTGATCACTCAAAAATGACCGAACAGAATTTTTACCAAACTTTATTAAAAAAAAAAAAAAATTACCTTTTAGTTTAGAAACAAGCATGAAAAATGTCAGCAGAAAATTTCCAGCGAAGTTACCATGTCAGTTAAGGATAAGCTTTCTGTTAAGGGCATGCAGATACCTGATGTGTCCAAGTTCTTGCACTTTCACAAGGCCAGTTGGCCACCTAACTGGTCACATGTATGCGTAAATATTTGACTGTCACATGCACATAGATCCTTTATATTTAAGTTAGGCAAGTAGAAATTTTATTCATCTAACTCTGAAAATATGCATATGGGAAAAGATTGATAGCAGGAGGCAAATGGTGAATGCAGTCAGGTGTTTATATTCATCTGGATGCCTGGTGCTTATTAGGCATGTGTATCTTTCTGTGTATGCAGATGCTTTGGGAAAATGGCATTAATGGCATTTTGGCAGATGAAATGGGACTGGGAAAGACAATCCAATGTATTGCCACAATAGCACTGATGGTAGAGAGAGGAGTCCCTGGACCATTCTTAGTATGTGGTCCCTTGTCTACTCTTCCTAACTGGATGTCCGAGTTCAAGAGATTCACTCCAGAGGTAAAAAGTATTTACTTTTTAGTGTTTAGAAGAGCAAATTATTTCATTCTCATAACTGTTTTGGTTTGGAACTTCTTCTATATGTATTGTAACCACAGTGATAGTTCTTAATGTGATTACTTTAAAATGTGTGGGTTCTTGATTGCTACTTATTAATGGCAGTATAAAAACTCCTTTTAGATTCCCATAATGCTGTACCATGGAGCCCAGCAGGAACGTCGTAAATTGGTTCAAAAAATTCACAGGCGAGAAGGTTCACTGCAAATTCATCCTGTGGTCATTACTTCGTTTGAAATAGCCATGAGAGACAGAAATGCCTTGCAGGTACACAAGTACACCCTGACAGGTGGAATGCCTCATTATCCCTAATATAGCTTAAACAGTGCTTTCTACTGCAGTAGAAACGTCAAACATTCTATCTGCCCGGTGGCAGTGTCAGACTGTAACAGTTATAGCTGCTTTTATCAGTTTCCAAATGCACTGTTCCCTCCGTGTCTAGAGCCCTGGATTGGCATATTTAGTAACTTTATGAAAAAGGTAGAATGCACTACCCAAAAGGGGTTGTGGACAATGGTAGGGAAATTACAATAAGAAGGCAAGCATAATCCATAGCCTGATGCAAACTTGTCCTAAGTGATCTCTCAACAGATGGACCAAAACTGGTTGTTTAAAGGGGAGGTGATTATGACTGGTTCCCCCGGGGTGCCACCTGGAACTGGGGTACCACTGAGCTCTCTGACATACCAGCCTGGGCTCCCTCTCACTGTGCTGCTGTGATAAGCTGCAGACCCACTCCCAGTCCTACACTTCCACCAGCATTCGCACACGTAGGGACACATCCAGCTGCAGTGACATACAGGCTTTATGACCAGCCACTGCATGCAGTACCAGTAGAAAGTCTGCAGCCAAAGTGACTCTCCGCTCCACAGGCACACACCCCCTCTGGAGCATAAACCCAAAATTATACCATCTTGCACTGCACAGGGATTTGTACATTATAAGCTCATAGTGTTCCCTTCCCGCCTCTCTCTCCCCCCTCCTTCCCCCCATGTGGAGAGGAATATGCAAAAGCCTTTGCCCCTTGAACTACAATTTCCCATGCATTTCACTCAAACTCACTAGTTTAGATAAAGCAAAAACAAGTTTAACAACTACAAAAGATTTTTTTTTAAGTGATTATAAGGGACCGGAAACAGATCAGAACAGATTACCTAGCAAATAAACAAAACACAAACTAAGCTTAATATACTAGATGGATTGGATGTGAATTAGCAGTTTCTCACCCTGAGAGAGGATACAAGCGGGCTTGCAGTTTCTTAAGGAACAAGCTGCTCTTGCTTTACAGCTTGAAATCCCCAGGTCTTTCATACACGACTAGAAATCCTTTTAGCCTGAGTCCAGCACTTCCCCCAGTTCAGTCTTTGTTCCTCAGGTGTTTCTAGTTGTCGTCTTGTGTGGGGAGTGAAGAAAAACAGATGTCACTCCTTATATAGCTTTAGCATATGGTGGGAACCCTTTGTTCCAAACCTCAGCTTGTGGAAAAACATTGGCATCCCAAGATGGAGTCCAGAATCATGTGGCCTGGTCACAGGCCCTTGCATACCTTACTGAGGATTTGTCTACACTGCAACATTGTCAACAAAACTTTTGTCTTTCACGGGTACTTTAAAAAGCCTGTGCCCGTGCCTCCCCCACCCCCCACGCGCACGAAAGACACAAGTTTTGCCGAAGCAAGTGGCAGTGTGAACACGGCTTTGTTAGCAGGAGTGCTCTCCTGCTGACAAAGCTAACGCCGCTCACGGGGTGGACAGATAGCGTTTACACACAGACTTTTTAGTTTACACACACTGCGATGTGTATACACACCCTGAGTCATAGCAGGCATTAATTACAGGCTGCGTGGAACCTTCACAGGAAGATTAAGTTCTTCCAGGGTCCATTGTCTTTGTCGATGGGCCAATGGCCCCGTCTGGCTTCATTGTTGTACCTGAAAGGCTGGCTATGGGTGTTTTCCAGAGTAAGCCCATTTGAAATACAGATCCCTAGTCAGTATTCATAACTTCAGATACAAATATGTTAAATGCATACAAATGGGAAAATTATATTCGTCAAATCATAACATTTTCAATGACACTCCACATGATTTATCTTGTACAAAACACCTCATAATTATGCCATAATCATATCCTAGTAATATTACTATGAAGAATATGGGGTGCAGTGTCACAGTGGGTTTTGGAGTAGAATTTGTATTCAGTAGAGTACATTGGAGTGGTCACTTAAGACAGGAGGTTGCTTAATAATGGTCATCTCTTTCACTGTAGAGTCAAAGAAGGAGCATTCCTGATGCAGCATATTTTTTCGATATCCAGCGTAATAACATTTCAGTTCTACATCAGTTTGTGCACTCCTGAATAATATACTGAATAAAATATTACACAAACTACATTAAAAACATTAAGGTTGCAAAGTTAACAGTTAGGAAGTGCCAGAATTAAGGTTGCCCGCTGCTCAAGCATGGTCTTCACTGAGTGTGTACACACTGAGACTTTTCCACAGCTTTATAACATGGCCAAATTTGGGGTG
Organism: Lepidochelys olivacea; assembly: GCF_965140295.1. NCBI lineage: Eukaryota > Metazoa > Chordata > Testudines > Cheloniidae > Lepidochelys > Lepidochelys olivacea. Next base: position 52,900,644 of record NC_140417.1, read on the forward strand.
GGTTTTTATGAATATTTAGAAAGACACTTCCCTGACACACAGGTCAGTCCTTGCCGATTTTTAACTCCCTGCTCCACTGGAACCCAGATAAAGTCACATGAATTTAAGATATTTTTGTTAGCCTTGTTCTTGGAAACAACTTGGGCTGTTTGTGGGTGAAATTTTCCCTCCCCTTCCCCCGCCCCAATCTCCCTTCCCTCCCCCCCAAAAAAACCAAAACAAAACAAAACTTCCAGCCTGAGGTAGATTCCAGGCATGGGAAATTTTTGCCTAAACAGTTGAAGTTTGGCAAAGTTATAAGAAAATGACAATAGGGTCTTATGATGGGAAGTGTTGGGCAGCCATAATAGGCAGTTCTACTGGTGCTGTCTGTAATATATATTTTGATGTGGCAAAGATCACATTTCTTGAAATGCTAGGTGACTTCTTTTCTTTCTGTAGCATTGCTTCTGGAAGTATCTGATAGTGGATGAAGGACATAGGATTAAGAACATGAACTGTCGTCTTATCAGGGAATTAAAACGGTTTAATGCTGACAATAAACTTCTGTTAACTGGCACTCCCTTGCAAAACAACTTGGCAGAACTCTGGTCACTACTTAACTTCCTGCTGCCAGATGTATTTGATGACTTGAAAAGGTAGGCCATGGTCTATTGGCCCAGACTGTTTGTGTGTGTTCTGCATGAGCTGCTCAGAACTAATGCCCTGCATCGTTACAACTATCCATCTGTTCATTTGAGTTGGATAAATTGATAACATATCACACAATGATTGGATTCATCTTTGTTCAGTGATGGAGGGGCTTGAATGGTTTCTCCCTTCCTCAGGTGACTTTTCATTTCTGAAGTTGCTTCTACAGAGAGGGAAACAATTTTCATATCTTAGCCAGTGAGCAAAAATTAAAACCCTCTGAGCCAAGCAGGAAGCATTAAGTTTTCCTTCATGACTACCTGTCACATCGCAGTGCCAAAAAACAACTTTGAATTCAGTGCTAAGCTGGAAAGAGATTGCAAAGGTCTAGTTCTACAGCAGAAATAATGTTGTTTTGTATAACACATTGCACTGTGCTTTCCAACTAACATTTGTATTTGTTATAATTCAGTTTTACAATTGTCTGGCCTTACATCTTTCATACATAATGTGCTTTAGAAACTTTTTTGGAGTTTGACACACATTCAAATAACAACGAATAATGCATATGAAATAACTTGAATTGTTTTGTCTCTGTCTCTAGCTTTGAGTCCTGGTTTGACATTACAAGCATTACAGAAATTGCTGAAGATATTGTTGCTAAAGAAAGGGAGCAGAACATCTTACACATGTTGCACCAGGTCTGGGATCTTGATGATTTTGCTGTTCTTGTTTTAAAGTTTTATTGCGCCTTTAATCCCGAGCATATTTTTTAGAACATATTTCTTCTTTGGAGTTGATCATAACACAACTTAGCAGGTCTGGTGTTGCATCTTTGGCATTGTTGGCACTTTCTGCATTTATTTTGTATTGGACCTTCTCAACATTAGAAGATTAAAAGAATGGCATGAGTCTTTGATAATTTTTTTTTTTTTTTGGTTTTGGTTTTGGAATGAAATTGAGAATTCTGAAGACTAAAGCTAACTGCAACTTTTGTTTCTGTACTTTTTTAGCACTTGATGTTTCACCAGCAGATTAAACTGGTACCATGCACTATCATTAACATTAAGTTGAGTTGTGTGTGTCATTCAAGTTTGTCTTTTATGGAATGTGACCCAAACGTATTTTTATCTCAGATCATTTTGTTGGCAGTGGGCAGGGATCACTTCTTACTCTCCAAGTTTGTAATGGGGTTTTATTCCCCTATTCAAAGGCAAAACCAAACTATTGTTAGGTGGCCGCTGCTTTTTTTTTTATTATTATTATTTTTTTTTTAAAGTCAACACTTGCCAATAGTCACCACTGTTTTCCTATTCCAGCTCTATGGAAAAACTTGTCTCCCAGATATGCTATGTGGTAACTGTTGACAAATGCTGACTCTTCACTGACAACTCCTGTAATCCAGTAGGGGCACTACTTCATTGTTGTGTCAGGATCACATAAATGTTTAAGTCCATAGAGTTCCTAGGGAATGTAACTTTCAAAATTTTTAAATAGCCACTTTTCAAAGCTATGGCATGTAGACAATAACTGCATTACCATTATAAGGATTTCTCAGTATTTTAGTATGAACCCCTCAGCCCCAATCCAGAACTCACACCCCCTCCCAAACCCCAACCCCCAGCCTGCTGAAAGTGAGTGAGGGTGGGGGGAGAGTGTGCAATGGAGGGGGGGGGAGTGGAGTGGGCAGGGCCTCGGGCAAGGGGCGAGGTAGATCCTGGGTTGCCCTTAAATTCAAAAAGTGATCTTGAGCGTAAAACGGTTGGAGACCACTGCACTAGAGAGCTTGGCCCCACGTGTTTAATGGTTGTGTATGTATTTGTTTACATTTTAGATTTTGACGCCTTTCTTATTGAGAAGACTGAAATCTGATGTAGCTCTTGAGGTTCCTCCTAAACGAGAAGTTGTGGTCTACGCACCACTGGCAAAGAAACAAGAAACCTTCTATACTGCTATTGTAAATCGGACCATTAAAAAGCTGCTCGGAAACAATGAGGTACCTACTACTGTGGACTTCAGAAATGTATAAAAACAATTACGGTTCACAAATGAAAATACCATAGCATTGGTTACACTAGTAGTGACTTCTAAAACACTTTTTACCAGTTTCGTTTTGTGTACAGATGCATAGCTCATTAGTTATATTAGAATTCTATACATTGAAGTTGAATAGAAACATTCTACCTTATCAATTTTGGTGTCAAATTTTTTTTGTTACAGGTCTCTAAAATATTTTCCTGATTTGACTTTTGTCTATTATTTCATTGCCTCTCAGCTCAAAATTGGCTTATTACCCTGTCAAAGTTTCCATATACTTAAGTCTTTTTAAACTTCAGCACTGACTATTATTGAAGAAAATAATAAAATTGAGCAAAAGCTTTTTGTTGTGAATAGTTCTGGGCCTAATCCTTCTGCCACTTATTTCAATTGGAATTCATTGCTGTTGACGTCAGTGGGTATAGAATTTAGAGCATGTTGCTCCTTGGCTAGTTTTAGCCTAGAAAGGACATAATGGTATTTCTGTAGTTCACAGCTAAGAGACCTTCCTCTTGCTCAAGTGACCATTAAGGTTGTTGTGATAGTCCACAAAAGCAATGAGTCCCCGTGCACCTCTTAGAAAATGAGGCTTTCAGTATATAAAGTTGTGTACTGAGAATTGAAGCCACTTTTTTAAAAAATTAGAATTTATGTTTAGTTAAGTAGTAAACCGCTGGACATCTTCAGAAGTCATACTTCAGTTATTGTCACAACATAACTTTTTTAGGTAGGACAAGAGGGTGACCTTCGAGTCATTTTCTTAGCAAATGCAGAGCTTGCCAAGCCAGTTTGTGGCAGCCTCCTCTATAAAGTGTAGAGACTTCAGACCGCCATCAAATCTTGTCAGAGGGCAGTCCTCAATAATGTGTGACATTGTCTCTTTGGCCATAAATGGATGTGCCCCGGGTGTGCAGGCTGGCTGCACATTGACCCTGGCCCACTTGAAAAGGTATCAGAAGGACCCTGACTGGCATGATAAATCAAAGCCAAGTACACATGTGGTAGGGTCAGATATAAGAGCCTGGTTCTTCTTTAAGTCCATTCCATATTAGGTGTGTGTGCTCATCACATACACCGGTGCTGGAAGTTTTTCCCTCAGCAGTATCTGTAAGGGACTGGCTCTGGTGCCCTCTAGAGTGGTGTGCACATGCTGCAGTATAAGGGGCACCCCTGGTTCTCCCCACCCTCAGTTCCTTCTTGCCACCAGTGATGGTGCTGGGGCATTTGCTGCTTTAATTAGCATTGTTTTGTTCTCCGTTCTTGAGAACTTTACAAACCCTGTAATATCGTAGAATATCAGGGTTGGAAGGGACCTCAGGAGGTCATCTAGTCCAACCCCCTGCTCAAAGCAGGACCTAATCCCCAGCTAAATCATCCCAGCCAGGGCTTTGTCAAGCCTGACCTTAAACTCCTAAGGAAGGAGATTCCACCACCTCTCTAGGTAACACATTCCAGTGCTTCACCACCCTCCTAGTGAAAAAGTTTTTCCTAATATCCAACCTAAACCTCCCCCACTGCAATTTTAGACCATTACTCCTCGTTCTGTCATCTGCTGCCACTGAGAACAGTCTAGATCCATCCTCTTTGGAACCCCCTTTCAGGTAGTTGAAAGCAGCTATCAAATCCCCCTTCATTCTTCTCTTCCTCAGACTAAACAATCCCAGTTCCCCCAGCCTCTCCTCATCATCATTTTTGTTGCCCTCCGCTGGACTCTTCCACCTTCTTCTTTTAGTGTGGGGCCCAAAACTGGACACAGTACTCCAGATGAGGCCTCACCAATGCCGAATAAAGGGGAATGATCACATCCCTCGATCTGCTGGCAATGCTCCTACTTACAAAGCCCAAAATGCCGTTAGCCTCCTTGGCGACAAGGGCACACTGTCGACTCATATCCAGTTTCTCATCCACTGTAACCCCTAGGTCTTTTTCTGCAGAAATTCTGCCTAGTCATTCAGTCCCTAGTCTGTAGCGGTGCATGGGATTCTTCCATCCTAACTGCAGGAGTCTGCACTTGTCCTTGTTGAACCTCATCAGATTTCTTTTGGCCCAATCCTCTAATTTGTCTACGTCCCTCTGTATCCTATCCCTACCCTCCAGCGTATCCTACCACTCCTCCCAGTTTAGTGTCATCTGTAAACTTGCTGAGGGTGCAGGACAGACCCTTGGGGCACTCCACTTGATACCGCTGCCAACTAGACATGGAGCCATTGATCACTACCCGTTGAGCCCGACGATCTAGCCAGCTTTCTGTCCACCTTATAGTCCATTCATCTAGCCCATACTTCCTTAACTTGCTGGCAAGAATACTGTGGACATATAGTTGTATATAGTTAGTAGTCGAATTAGTTACCCTTGGTGGTAGTTCTTAAAGTCTTCTTTAATCCCGAACGGGACTCAGCCTGGGGACGGGGCATGCTTTAAGCCCTGCAATCGTTGCAAACAGCCTATGCCCATCAGCGATCCCCATAGTAGCTGCCTAAGGTGCTTGGGTGAAGGTCACATAAGTAACAAGTGTCGTATTTGTAAGTCTTTCAAATCCAGGATGAAAAAGGAGCGGGACAACCGTCTTAACGTGCTCCTGATGGAGTCGGCACTTGCTCTGGCACCGGAGCGACAGTCCAACTTGGCACCAGGGCGTTGGTGCGCAGTGCTCTGCCGGCACTACCACGAGCCAGCACCGATTCCCCCTCCATGGATCATAGAATCATAGACTATCAGGGTTGGAAGGGACCTCAGGAGGTCATCTAGTCCAACCCCCTGCTCAAATCAGGACCAATCTCCAATTTTTGCCCCAGATCCCTAAATGACCCCCTCAAGGATTGAACTCGCAACCCTGGGTTTAGCAGGCCAATGCTCAAACCACTGGGCTGTCCCTCCCTGCCAGCAAAGAAGCTGAAGAAGACAGTGAGGGGAAGAGCTCCTGCTTCCCACAAGGGAAAGGAGAGGGCTTGGGGCAAGCCAAGACCCACACTGGCAACTCAACACTTCCTTCGGGAAGTTGGGCCCCATCTCAAGTCGAGTGGTGCAACCCATCCCATACCTTGTCTGCAACTCCAGATAGCAGTGGAGGCCTCTGTCAGCTTCAGGTGCCATTGACACCTGAAGCCCTACAGCTATCTCAGGAGATCCTGACGCTATAGCTCAGTGGTTTGAGCATTGGCCTGCTAAACCCAGGGTTGTGAGTTCAATCCTTGAGGGGGCCATTTAGGGATCTGGGGCAAAAATTGGGGATTGGTCCTGCTTTGAGCAGGGGGTTGGACTAGATGACCTCCTGAGGTCCCTTCCAACCCTGATATTCTATGATTCTGGTGCTGCCCACTCTGGCAGTACCCTAGTCTCAAGGTAAACTCGCCTTGGGACTGCTACGTATGTTCCTGCCTCAGTGGCACCATTCCCCATCGCAAGGGACACCCCGCCACCACTTGCCTACTGAAAGCCTTCACGCCTCAGAGATAGAGAAGCAGGCTCAACGGAGCCCTTTTCCTGTCTCCTGACTTTGGGCACTGACAGCAGGATTCGAGGCATATCTCGCCAATAGCCTGGCACAGACCCCCCAAGGCATGTGCCCCCTGGCAGGAGCACTAAGACCAACCCCTCGTGTCTCCAAGAGCTCGGTACAGATCACGGACTGATCAGGGGACCGAAGGCAGTGATCACTAGCCCATCGTCATCTGTCTCCAAGATGGAGATTGCTGTATTTGAGAGGATCCTCCTGGCAATTGGCTTGTGGTCCTGCTTAACTTCCCAGTACCAGTTGAGTCACGTCAGGCATAGATTGCCGGATTTCCGACACTGATCTGCTGAACGCAGTAGGTCCCCGAGGCTCCGACCAAGACATTTGTCTCACTCAGACAGGTCTACCTTGAGGCGCAGCGACTAACACCAGTCAGACAAGAGCCACTGCCCCATCTGATCTTGGTCTTCCGGTACCGAGTGTACCGGTTATAGCTCCATCATTGAGCAGGGTCCCCTGACTGCAGGACTAGCTCTGGTGCCATCTACATCATCTGCACTGAAATCCATCCTATGGCCCCAAGTACAGTGGCCAGTGCCATGCTATCCATGGAACCCTTGTGGGGTCACCCAGGCTGCCCACTCAATGCCGGCCCCCTCCAGTGCTTGAGGCTTCGGGGGGGGAAAGACCCCACAGGTCCAGGAGCTGTTGGACCACCAATGGGCATTTAGGATCCTGTGCCCCGGCATCATCCTTGTCACCAGACGAGGCTATCACGGGGCCTTCTCACCCAGTTCCTCAGGATGATGCTAAGACGTACCAGAAACTATTCAAGAGGGTCACATCTAACCTGAGGCTTCAGGCAGAGGAATTGGAGGAGCCTTCGGACTCCCTGTTTGACATCCTCTGCTCCTCCTATGGTGGCTTTACCCCATAAGATTACTAAAGCCCTGTGGCAGTCTCCATCCCCCCCATCTCCAAAAGGGCAAGCGCAAGTACTTTTGTGCCAGCTAAGGGACATGAGTACTTATTCCCACCCAGCCCCCAGTTTCCTTGTGGTTGAGGCAGTTAACCACAGGGAAAGGCAAGGACAATAATGACTCAAGGATACTGGATCTCTTTGAACATAAAATTTATTCATCTTCCAGCCTTCAGTTAACAGTGGCCAAACACCAGGCTCTCCTTGGCCGATATGACTTTAACATGTAGCAAGCCATGGCCAAGTTCGAGTGTTTGCTTCCTGAGGGGTCCAGGATGGAATTCCAAGCGGTTATTGACGAAGGTATGACCCTGGCCAGGGCGGCCCTCCAGGCGGCGTCAGATGCAGCAGATTCTACTGCTCACACCATGGCTCTGCCATCTCCATGTGGCAAGCCTCCTGGTTGCTCCTCTCTAGCTTGTCTGCCAAGGCTCAGCAGTCTAAGCAGGACCTTCCCTTCAACAGCCAGTCCCTATCGGCAAAGCAAACAGACAGCAAGCTGCATGGTTTAAAGGACTACCATACCACCCTCAAAACTCCGGGCCTTTACGTCCCAGGCCTGGCGCATAAGCGGTTCAAACCACAACAGCCTCGGAGCCAGCGAGTCTGCCTCAGCAGGACCTGCCTCACAAGAAAGCCCAGGCTACAAATGTCATCCGAGCCACCCGCTTCACCCTCTGCGCAGTCGAGCTCAACCTGAAACAAGCAGGGGGCCAACTGATCATTTTGAGGGTCACCCAAGGGTGAACTACCAGACTATTCTCTGGATCCATCTTCCCCAGTTTTTTCCACCTGCCTTTCCTTTTTCCTTCCTGAATGGATCGCTACAACTTCAGATCGCTAGGTCCTCAACACTGGCACAGGGTTATACCCTCCAGTTTCTTTCTGCCCCCCTTTTTCACCCCCCCTCCCTGTCCCTCTTCAGAGACCCTTACGAGAGTCTCCTTGTGCAGGAGGTAAAAGAGTTACTGCTGCTGGGTGTGGTGGAGGAGATTCCTCTAGAGTACAGGAACAAGGAGTTCTATGCCCAGTACTTTTTAATCCAAAAGGCCAAGAGCGGTCTATGGCCCATCCTAGACCTGCGAGACTCAAGTACCTAAAGAAGCTGAGGCTCCATGTGGTCTCCCTGGCCTCTATCATCTCTTCCCTGGTTCCGGAAGACTGGTATGCCGCCTTCGACTTGAAGGACACATACTTCCACATAGCGATCTTTCAAGGACACAGACGCTTCCTCCAATTTATGGTGGGGACCTGACCAGTACCAGTTTGCAGTCCTCCCGTTTGGCCTGGCAACAGCACTGAGGGTGTTTACCAAGTGCATATCAGTGGTGGCTGCTTACCTCAGGCATCGGGGTATCCAGATCTACCTGTACCTTAACAACTGGCTAGTCAAAGGCAGCTCCAGGTCTCGGGTCCAAAAGGATGTTGCAGCTTTGCAAGCCACGTGCCTCTCCCTGGGCCTACTGGTGAATGACAAAAAGTCTATGCTAGTTCCGGTGCAGAGGATAGAGTTCATTGGAGCGGTGCTTGACTCGACCTGTGCCAGAGCATTTCTGCCACTAGAAAGGTTCCAGACATTGGCAGACCTCATCGCAGAAGTCTCCACATTCCCCCTGACTATGGCCAGGGTTTGCCTGCATCTTGGGATCCACATGGCTGGCAACGGTCTATTCCAGTCCAGGGATCACCTGGAAAAGATCCTTACCAACCCCCAACAATCTTACCTAGCTGTGATGGTGGATCAATCGCAGGACAGTCCTAGAGGGAGTTCCATTCGACACCCCCCCCTCACTCCATCCAGTTAGTTTCTGACACCTTGGCTGAGGTGCGCACCTCAGTAATCTCCACACCCAGGGTATGTGGTCCCAATAGGAGAGGATGTGTCACATAAACATCAAAGAACTCAGAGCGGTCCACTTGGCATGCAGATTGTTCTACCTCACCTGTTGGGCAAGGTGGTGAGAGTCCTGATGGACAACACAGCCTTGATTTTCTACATCAACAGGCAAGGGGGAGCACTCTCGTCGGCTCTCAACCAAGAGGCAGTCCATCTCTAGGACTTTAGCATCAGCCATGAAATCCACTTGGAAGCATGTCACCTCCCTGGTGTCAAGAACACGCTCCTGGATTACCTCAGCAGAGACTTACCCTCTCACTACGAGTGGTCATTCCACCCAGAGGTAGCCTGCATGATTTTCCAGAGGTGGGGAACTCCCCAAGTGGGCCTGTTTGCCGCCAGGCAAAACCGGGAGTGTCATCGGTTTTGTTCCCAGCGGGTCTGGGCAAGGACTCCCTCTCCGATGCCTTCCTCCTGTCCTGGTCAGGGAGCCTGATGTATGCATTCCCTCCGATTCCACTCACCAGCAAGGTCCTGGCAAAGATAAAGAGAGACAAGGCACAGGTTATCATGATATCGCCAGCAATGTTTCGGCACCCTCATGAACCTGGCAGCAGCCCCTCCTTGGCCCCTGCTTAACAAGCTGGACTTGCTGTCACAGGACCACGGTCAGCTATTACACCTCAACCTCACGTCCCTCCACCTCTCGGTGTGGATGCTGCGTGGCTGAACCCAGAGGAGCGGACCTGCTCGGATGAGATCCATCAGGTCCTCCTGGGGAATATGAAGCCCTCAACCAGACTGAGTTACTTGGACAAGGTTTTCCCGCTGGGCGTCCGAATGTGGCATCTCTCCCTCACATTCTTCTGTACAGTCTATTTTAGACTACCTGCTTCATCTGAGGAACCAGGTCCTGGCGCACTTGTCCATTAGAGTACATCTCGCAGCCATCTCTGCTTTTCACCCACCAATCCAGGGCCAGATGGTGTTTTCTCATGACATCATGGTCAGATGCTTGAGAGGCCTCAAGAGACTCTTCCCGCAGGTACGGACCCCTATCCCACAGTGGGATTTTGGTTCTTTGAGCTGCTGGGCTCCTGCTCCCTTTCCCACCTGTCATGGAAGGTCGCTTTCCTGGTGGCAATGACATCAGCAAGACGAGTCTCTGAGATTAAAGCCTTGGCCTCAGAACTGCCGTACATGGTCTTCAAAGACAGGGTTCAGCTGCAGCCCCACCCAGCCTTCCTGCCGAAGGTGGTATCCATCTTTCATATGAACCAGAACATCATCTCCTCCCCCTCCCGCCCCCCGGTGTTCTGTCCCAACCGTCTTCACGTGCTGGACATCCGTTGGGCCTTGGCTTTTTACCTACAGCGTACCAAGCCTTTCCGTAAATTAACACAGCTCTTCATCACCACAGCGGATAGGATGAAGGGCTTTCCAGTGTCCTCGCAGAGGATTTCCAACTGGATCACCTCTTTCATATGGACATGTTACGAACTGGCGGGGGGGTCCCGCTGATCGTCAGAGCCCACTCGACTAGAGCTCAGGCATCCTCGGCAGCCTTCCTAGTGCACATCCCTATCCAGGACATCTGTAGAGCTGTGACTTGGTCATCTGTCCACACATTCACAGCTCATGCTGGGTTTGGCAGAGTTGTGTGGCAATCTATTAACTCCTGCCTGTCTCCATTGGTACTGCTTGGGAGATGCCTAATATGGAATGGACATGAGCAACACATCTCAAAGAACACCAGTTACAGAAAAAGGTAACTGTCTTTTTCTCATGTCAGCTGCAGACCAGTCTTCACTACATCAATGGCAGAGAAATCTGGGCAGTATAAAATATTTTCCCGATAATGTACCTTCAATAATAAATATTGGGAAATGTGTACTGTTAGTGAAGAGACTCTTTAAGCAGCAGATATGTTGAGAATCACTGGGACACCAAGGGGTTGGGTCACATCTAGCTGCCCTCTCCCCTTCCCCCCAATGACACATGAGAAACGTCTGCTGACTGTCATAATTCGTATCGCTTGCTACAGGAAGAAGTAGTGGAGTTGAGTCCTACAGGACGACCAAAGCGTCGGAGTCGAAAAGCGGTTGATTACCGTGAACGAGATGGTGATACGCCTGATGAGCTGGAAAAACTGATCAGCAAAATGCAAGAAGAAGTAGAAAAAGAGAGGTGCATATCTTGAAGAAAAAAATCCCTGTTTTAAAAATATCTTTAACTTAGAAGATCCCTTTTAATACACTATGAAATATTACATAAAATTGAAACTAAATTTTGAATCAAGATAAATGAAAAACTGCATTATCCTTTTTCTAATTCTGAAAATCTAGTAGTTCACAGTAGGTCTTCTAGACATTTGTTAGGTTGTACTGCACTTGAAATGCATTGACATTTTGCTGTACTAAAAACATTACGTGTCTTTGTAAGGCCAGTGATAGAAATGACCATTCCTACGGATTCAGAAATCAACCTTAAACTGCAGAATATTATGATGTTACTGAGGAAATGTTGTAACCATCCATATCTCATTGAATATCCACTGGACCCTGCCACGCAGCAATTTAAGGTACATATCCTGAAGCATTCAAAGCAGTGTTTTTTGAAAATTACTGTAGGTAATGTAATGCCAGTGAACAGCTTTAGATTTGTATAGTACGTTTCTCCACAAAACCCTACCAATGTGATTCAGTCTTGTTTTGAAATTTCCTACAGCAGATATGGGAGAGAGTAAGTTCAGTGTCTGGTCCCAACCAGTGGGGGGGGGGGCAGGCAGTGCCTGCGGGGTGAGCTGCGTGGAGCTGCTTGCATGCCTCTGCCTAGGAGCCAGACCTGCTGCTGGCTGCTTCCGGGGTGCAATGCAGTCAGTGGTGCCAGGATAGATGGGAAGCCTGCCTCTGCACCCTGGCTGCGCTGCTGACCGGGAGCCACCTGAGATAAGCCTGCACCCCAATCCCCTGCCCCAGCCCTGAGCCTCCTCCAAACCCTGAGCCCTCTCCTGCACCCCAAACCCCTCATCCCTGGCCTCACCCCAAAGCCCCCTCCCAGACCCTGAACTCCACATTCCCAGCCCGCACCCCAACCCTCTGTCCCAGCCCTATAATGAATATATATAAAGATCATCTTAATAGCTTTTCTATACTACATAAACCCTCTTACTGTATTGAAAAGGGGAAAAGAATTTGGATGATGTGTGTATGGTAGCTTTAACCCTCTAACATTTTTACTAACCCTAAATAAGCCATTAATGAAAACCAAAGGATCTCCTTCAAAATATAGTCTTGCAAATTAACATGAGCATGACTGCCAGCTAGTTGAATCCACTATCATTCAGAGGGGACACTTAGAGGCTGTCAGGAACTTTGAGCCACAACTCATGGTTTACACAATCAAATGATCTAGGCTGAAAAAGGATGGGATAGGATTAGCCACGCAGGTTGAAGCCTAGTGCATTAACTGTCATCCCTAGTACATGAATGTTGATGCATCTGGGAGATTGTAAATCTTGACTTCTCCTTTTTACTCTGTTTTAAGGTTGATGAAGATCTAGTGAAGAATTCAGGCAAATTTCTACTCTTGGACCGGATGCTGCCAGAACTGAAAAAGAGAGGACACAAGGTATTTTTGTTTATGAATATGGATCATAACTGATCAGTTGCCTTGTTGTGTGTTTTTGGTGTTCGGTTTTATTTTTTAAAATAGGGATACTGAGGAATCTTAACTACTTGTAGGTGTTGCTGTTCTCTCAAATGACACTGATGTTGGACATTTTGATGGATTATTGCTATCTGCGGAATTACAAATTTAGTCGTTTGGATGGATCTATGTCCTATACAGAGAGAGAAGAAAATGTAAGTAATAGCTTAAATGCTTAGGTGCATGTATCCAACTCAGCTAATTGCAACAAATTCAACCTCTGTTGGTAAGCTTTATATGTAATGCCTTGTAGAAAGACAAAGCAAATAATATATTTTTAATCATCATCTGATTTAATTTAAAACATGGGTTAAAAAAAAAAACCCACTGACCATATCCTTTTATTCTGTATGCTATTTCATGTTAGATGTATTCTTTTCCAGATGCATAAATTTAATACAGATCCTGAAGTTTTCATATTTTTAGTGAGTACACGGGCTGGAGGTCTGGGCATTAATTTGACTGCAGCAGACACAGTCATCATCTATGATAGTGACTGGGTAAGATGATAAACTGTTTCTCAAATGCTACATCATACAATTTTCTACTGTAACCCTAGATACTCACTTAGCATCTTGTGGTATGGGATGCTCTACCAGATAATCTATGAAAGTAATGTATGTGAAAATTACATAGTAAAATATATATATTCAGATTAAATATAGGGTAATAAGTAAAAATTGCTGGCCTATTCAAAACACGTAAGATCACAGCTAAGATTGCTTTGTAGGCAACTGGCTGGTCCCTGAATTTCCTTAAAAACAGGCTTTTCTGCTAGTTGAAAAGAATGCATACTGCTTGAGTGTTGATAATTATTAAAATGCTTACCTTGGAGAGAAGAAGTTTAAAGCTCTTAAAGAAGTTTGAGCCCTCTTGGGCAGACAACTTCTGCAAACTTCCCTATTTCAACAGCTGCCTTTTTGGTCTCTGGTGCCCAAAATTTCCCCAGTCAACTGACATCCCAAAGCTCCAGCAAGCTACAGCCCCACTACCTTCTGTGAGCCTCAGGAGGATGGTTGAAGAGCTGTTAGGAGGCTAATCCCTATGGACTTGTACATCTTCAACTTTTTCAGTATACAGCTACTTAGGCTGCACAAGCATACTTAGCATATCTCTTCCCATTTCAGGAACTATGAAGAGCTCCAAATAAACAAATTGAGAATTCTGGTGCAGAAGTATTTCCCAGTGAGGGCTAATTCCATCATCTATTTCAATTGTAAAACTGGTTTAATTAAGTTACAACTTTTTAGTAAAGGGATAAATATCTCTCACTCATTCTCCAGAACATTTGAATAGTTTTTTCTCAGTCTTTCCCTTTTCCCACCATACAAAACCCCCTGTGGTAGACTTTTCATCCTGAAAAGTGATAGCTTGGAAAGCTGAGTGATGAAAAATAGAATTCACTGTGCATCTTTTAACAATTAAGCTAATTTGATTTCTTTAATCTCGTTCATTTTAGAACCCCCAGTCTGACCTTCAGGCCCAAGATAGATGTCACAGAATTGGTCAGACAAAGCCAGTTGTTGTTTATCGCCTCGTGACAGCAAATACAGTTGACCAGAAGATTGTGGAGAGAGCTGCTGCCAAAAGGAAGCTAGAAAAGTTGATTATTCATAAAAGTTAGTAAATTCATTCTTCGGAACTTGTAAAACTTTTTTGTTCCATTAACTGTGGGGAATTCTTGCTGTAATTCAAGATTATTTCTAATTGTTCTTGTTAACAGAGAATTTCTCTATATGTAAGTAATTTGTCTCCTTTTTCTAAATATGCCTGTTTCTCTTAGCCCTTCTAATCAGCCCTCCATGCATTCTTTAGCATCTAGGCTGAATTCTGTGACATGATGCTGAATTTGGCTGCAAATTACTCTTTCCATGCATTTCAGACTGCTGACTAATTAGTTTGCCACTAAAATTATGGGCCCTTGATGTGGAACTTGGGGTCAGTGTGTGCTATACCTCCTCCTGGCTTCTGGGGAGAGTGAGGAGCAAGGACAGTGTGTGCTGGCCAGGGAGAGAAACAGGAATGAAACCAGACAGTAAGGAGTGAGAGTGGTCAAGATGACTGTTGGGGACATGAGACAGCTGTCGGCAATATCAGCTTCCAGGTTTACAGTTATCTACCTTCAGGGAGGAAAATATCTGACAGACAAGATTCAGAACTCTGTCTTTAATTTGGTCTGAAGCTTTGGGAAAGGGGCTTTCTAGCGGCACAGGCAAACTTGTCTAGCTTTGGATCACATCCATTGAAATCAGCTGAAATGGGGAGGCAGAGGAAGGCAGGAAGAACAATATGTTGTGTGACAATGTTCACATTAGCAGAATTTGCATCTCTCTCATTTATACATATACATACGGTCCTACTGGGGTTTTCTGTAGCATCTGGTCCAGATGGCCAGTCTTGCAGTCCTAGAATCATGGCATTCGCGGGACCCTGCCCACAAAAACTATCCAAAAATTACTATCTAAAGTAATTTCTGTAATAAAATAACCCAGGTAAAATAGTTTTTAGGGCACTGTGTTATGAAATCTGTCTCATTTTGTATGCAACACAATCCAATAATTTACTTGCTGCTATTTTGTCTTCCTAGTTGGTAATCTCTGCACAACCCAAGTAACAAATGGTTGGGTGGAACTATTTCCCTCTCATCGTTACTGGTGAAGGAATATTGATTGGGCACTGTGATAAATCATTGCTATAATTATTCTGTTGATAAAATTTTAACAGTTCTGCACTCTGGCCTTTTTCATAAGCACTGAATCCACTGATTTTTTAATAATCTGGTGGGCCTCTGACAGTAGCCTGTACTTTAAACTTCAGAGGAAGGTAAGGACTTCCCATAATACACCAAAAGCTGTATGTTTGGGTGGGGACAGGGAGAATGAGAGAATTAAATTGCTTGGTGTGATGTTTTTCAAAGTGTAGATCATAGGCTACTACTAGTTTTTGGGTGATATTTGCCAGTCTTGAATTAACGATGTTGATGAGGTTCAACAAGGACAAGTGCAGAGTCCTGCACTTAGGACAGAAAAATCCCAGGCAAGAATTCCAGTTCTGCAGAAAAGGACCTGGGGATTACAGTGGGTGAGAAGCTGGATATGAATCAACAGTGTGCCCTTGTTGCCAAGAAGGCTAATGGCATATTGGGCTGTATTAGTAGGAGCATTGCCAGCAGACTAAGGGAAGTGATTATTCCCTTCTATTCGGCATTGGTGAGGCCACATCTCGAGTATTGCATCCAGTTTTGGGCCCCCACTACAGAAAGGATGTGGACAAATTGGAGAGTGTCTAGCGGAGGGCAAGGCAAATGATTAGGGGGCTGGGGCACATGACTTATGAAGAGAGGCTGAGAGAACTGTGATTATTTAGTCTGCAGAAGAAAAGAATGAGGGGGGGATTGGATAGCAGCCTTCAACTACCTAAAGGGGGGTTCCAAAGAGGATGGAGCTCAGCTGTTCTCAGTGATGACAGAATAAGGAGCAATGGTCTCAAGTTGCAGTGGGGGAGGTCTAGGTTGGATATTAGGAAACACTATTTCACTAGGAGGGTGGTGAAGCACTGGAATGGGTTACTTAGGGAGGTGGTAGAACCTCCATCCTTAGAGGTTTTTAAGGCCGGGCTTGACAAAGCCCTGTCTGGGATGATTTAGTTGGGGTTGGCCCTACTTTGAGCAGGGGGTTGGACTAGGTGACCTCCTGAGGTCTCTTCCAACCCTCATCTTCTATGATTCTATGCTTGCTCTTTTAGCCTACTCTGATTTTTATACTCCACTTACATCATGGTGATATGGGCCATAAACAGAGTAGGGCATCCACCCATGTAGAAAAATGGGGTGGCGTGGGAGGAGGGGGATGGTATGTGGGGGCATATGGCCCCCCCAGATTTCTGACTTCCATTTAACACAGAGGTTTTCAAACTATGGAGAGAACCCCCCACAGTTTGAAAACGGTTGCCTTCTGGTTGCTTGGAAACAGGTAGAAGCCACCCGGCCTGCTCTTGTTTCTCCCTCGAAGGAGTCCAACCCGTCCGCAGAGCCCAGCTGCCGTGGGATGCTCCCAGAGGCACTTGCGTGCTACTGCTCTTGCCCTCCTCTAGGCTGGGCGGTGGCGGGGCGAGTGCATCAGGGAGCATCTCATGGCAGCTGGGCTCTGGAGACAGGGGCTGGACTCCTTCAGGGGAAAGGCTAGAGCGGGCCGGATGGCTCCCACTAGCTTCCAAGCAACCAGAAGGCAACCATTTTCAAATGTGAGGGGCATTCTTCATAGTGACCCCACATCCCCCACCCACACTGCCCCATATTTCTGCCCCCGCGGTTTTGCACCTGGGCGGCTACCTCTCAACCCACCCTGGTTACTGCTCTAGTATCTGCCAGCAAATTTCTTGGCTTTTATGACCTATTAAAATAGGAGAAAAAGCATATCTCTCAGGAATTTCTTTGGTATAAATGCAACTGATCCAATTTGCAGATACACTACCCCACCCATTTTAGTTTAAACAAAGGAAAAACTGTAAAATGACCTACAAAGATAAGAGACATGAGGGCTTCAGGCAGCAGGGGTGAGGGAGGGATTGGGACTAATAAATGTAAAGTCCTGTACTAAAGGAGAGGAGACAGATGGCATGGAATGTGTTAACTGAGTAGTCTGACCTATTGCATTAATGCAAATATTTTTCTTCCCATTAATTTGCTAAACTTTGCTCTTCCCTGTAACTAAGTACTAGATTTTAAGCAGGGTCTCTTCCAAAGTGACTTTTGACCTAAGGGGTCCTGGAAGTTGTTACAGAGGGCTGATGTAAAGCTTGCAACAAGGAGCTCCACTTAGATGCACTGGAGCAGGTGCAAATTACAAGGTTTGCAGCTCAGTACAGGGGAAACTGGGTGACATTTTATAGCCTGTTTTACACGAGGTCAGACTATAGATCTAATGGTCCCTTCTAGCCTTTTAAAAAAAAAAAAAAAAATCTATGAAAAGCACCTAAAGTTTGCAGAAGAGGGACTCTCTCTTGTGAACCTTGTCATGTGCATGGGACCAGTGCTTTGATGGTATTTGAGGGGTAAAATAGAAGTAGCTCCAGATTTGGAATTGGTTACAAATCAGCAAAGCTTTCAGATCTTGATGCATTTTGTTTTATCTATATAATAAAAAACCCATAAGAAACATCACTTTAAAAAAGCTGCATTAAGAGAAGATTATGGTTAAGATCTCAAGTCAGGAAATCTCAAAGTAAAGTTATACATGTAAACTTACTTCTGCACACTGTATATACATTGATTGTGTGTCTTTAAAATGGTTACATACTGTTTCTCAGTATTTCATGCAACTTTTTCTACATCTGAGAAGTACATTGTTAACCTGTAGCATATGTTGAGTACTAAAGCACTACAGGGAGAATTAACAAAAACTTAGTGGGGTGCCGTGGTGGGATTTGAAAGCAAGATCTTAGAGGTGACTGAGGAAAGAAAGAAGTGCATAATGGGGAGATGAGGATGGACAGATGCTTCAGTAAATGTAACAAAAGTTCAGGCAAGGTTGGGTGAGTCCAATGGTAACAGAAAGCTGCAAAGCCTTCTGGGCATGTGTTGTGTTGTCCTTGGCTTTGACCTCATTCAACTATAGCCAATTAGAACTAATCTTATACCATTTCTTGATAGACATGATAGCTGATCCAAATGACCCCTCTTTCATTAAACCTTCCAGGTCTCATCTTCAGTCATACTTTGATTGAACCTATCTCTCTTGTTTTTACAACACTAGTACATTCTGTTGTCTGGAAGACTTCTCTTCTGTTCCCACAGTCAGATCTGAATTGGAAAACATCCAGATTTGGGTACAAAAAGGTGTCTGGATGTTCTCGTCTGAAGAAATGTTTTTGTTTTAAAAATGTTAATCAAAACAGTTATAGCTAATTCACTGAGCGAAATACACCCCAATAAAATGGACAGGATATCTTTCATTTATTCTCTATCTTGTAGTGATAATACTCCTCACTTTGTTTCAATCAGCAACATTGCAAACGGAACACACTTCGGCATCCACCATCTAACTTTATTTGCAATGTTTTTACTGTAAGTAGAACTAATAGCTTTTCCACTGTGTGTGTGCATGTCAAATCAGTGTGTTGCAACCTTTTTTTTAATTTTGCGTGCCACAATTAGAAAGTAAAGGCCTACATGAAAACTTTTTATGCAGCTCTGACTTTCACTATTTAATTTAGTCGTCACAATTTAGGGCATGTTTGGTATATGTTTAGGCAACAAATCCAAGTATATCCAAGAATAGTTCTTTCTCTCTCTTTCTGTGTTGGGTTAACAGCATACATTAGATGTCAGTTTATAGAATTCATTGGTAATTTGGCAGCCTTTATATTCAAGAAAAGTTTCTCTTTTTATAGATCAGTTTAAAGGTGGTAAATCTGGGTTAATCCAAACAAAGCGTTGCTTGGATCCTAAGGAATTAATGGAATTACTGAAATCCAGGGACTATGAAAGGTATGTTAACTTCCACATTTTGTTAGACCTGGGAGATGCAAATAAGCATCTGAGGATCTCAACTACCCTGCTCTTCTGATATTGCTAAATGGGATGTGGGTCTCTGCTATATGGGACGGGAGGTCCTGGGGGATTCTGGTATGGAAAGGCGGTGGGGGGTGTCTTTGAGTGGAAAAATGTTGAAAACTAGTGTTTAGACTAAGATACTCTTATTTCTATAGAGAGGTTAAAGGATCCAGAGAGAAAGTAATCAGTGACAAAGATCTAGAGTTACTGCTGGATAGAAGTGACCTTATTGGTAAGTAAAACTAATTTGGTCCTCTTTTCCTATTTGACAGTAAAATATATAGAATTTTTCCCTTATATTTTATATGTAAAAGCAGAGGAGAATTGCCAATGCCTTTATTTGCCCAAGAGCAAGGTCCCCACAGAAATTTCTAATAAAATTTTATGTCCGTGTTCTGTTCAAACAAAATGGATGTATGTGAAGTACCATTGTCTACTACTACATTGACAACTAGAGCTGGTCAGGAAGTCTTAACTTCTTTTGGTCAGAAAATTCCAATTCATCAAAACTGAAATTGTTCCTGGGAAATGAGGGGTTGTTTTGATGAATTTCCTGTTTCGAAAATCTTTAAAATTGTCAAAACAGGACATTTTTAAAACATGGGGGGGGGCTTGAAACAGCTTTTTGTTTTGAAACACACGCTAATTATAGGTTGTTTTTTTTAATGACTGTTAAATGAAACATTTTGAAATTGTTGAAATGAAATGTTTCAATTGACCTCAACCAAAAAAGTCTCAGATTTTTTTAGTTTTCCTCCTGATTTGGGATGGGGTAACCATTTCCTGCCCAACTCTGTTGACAACTGAGGGCATGGCTACACTTGCAGATGTAGAGCACTGGGAGTTAAACCAGCCTTTGGAGACTGCAGCAGGGAAAACGCTGCCTTGTGTTTACACTGTCAGCTGCAAATGAACACATTAGCAGTCCTTGCAATGCCACAAAGAGCAGTGCATTGTGGTAGCTATCCCAGTGTGCAAGTGGCTGCAAAGTGCTTTTCAAATGGGGCAGGGGTGGAGCAGAGTGTGACAGGGAGTGTGTTGTGTGTAGGTGGTTTGGGGTGTGCTGAGAGTGTGTTAGCATGCTGTCTTGTAAGTTCAGGCAGCAGCCTCCCTCTTTCCCTCCCCTTCCCCCCCCCCCCCCACCGCAAGCATCATTCCACAGTAATGGTTGCGTTGTCCAAGAGCAGATAAGCATGCCAGCTGTCAGAAACAGAGCTTTGAAAGAGGATATCTGCATTCCTGCAGCCGATTCCAAAACAATGAGAAGAGTGGCCACTTGACTTCAGGGGATTATGGGACATTTTCGGAGGCCAATCACAGTGAAGTAATGCAATGCCTCGTTCACACTGATGGCCAGGCATTTCAGCCAGGACGCAGCAAGCTTTATGCTTCTTGTGAAGGTGGATTACCTGAAGCGCTCCACCTCTAGAGTCCAGGCGCTCTACGTGCCTTGCCAGTATGGACACATCGGGAGTTAGGATGCCTGGGACTGTTTTAATGTGCTCTAACTTGCAAGTGTAGCCAAGCCCTAATACTCAGCATGCTGTGTATTTCATTCAGCATCTGCTAGTAGGAGGCACAAGCTTCTTTCTCTGCACTGTTCCACTTCCAATGTAAGACACTACACAATTCTGTTTAACCTTCAGTTTTGTTTGTTTTTCTCTTAGACCAAATGAAAAAGTCTGAATCAGTTGAAAAAGAAAAAGTGGGAGTGTTCAAGGTCCTAGAAGATTCTGAAGACTCCAATTCAGAATGTGTATTTTGAAGTGTGATTGGCTTCTAAAAGTGCGGTCCAAATGTCTCGTGACTAGCAGCTGATCTCGTAAGGCCATCATTTTACATATAGTGACACTTGATTATGCTGATTTTTTTTTTTTTTCTCAAAGCCTGGTTCAAATCTTTTTTCTTTTCAGTGAGTTGTAACATGTCAGGTAGCATACTTCATGATGTAGCATACCTAAAAATTTCATACTTGGGAACCTCACATGAACAATTAAGAAAATGAACATGTTTCAGGTGTTTAGGTAGCATGTGTGATCCAGTGACAAACACTGCCAGGTTTGTACAAAATCTTCCTGTGGAAGTCTTGCAAAAACAATTTTTTTCTCTCTAATTTGACCTAATGTGTCATTATGATTTTATTGGGAATGGGAAGACTGTCTAGTACATTTGTTTACAACCAATCGTGTAACTTCAGTTTTAAATTTTGCAAAATATTTTGCTAATAAATTTTGTCCATTTTGTCATGTGAATTTATTGGGGGTGAGGCAGCTTTCAGTGTAAGAACATTTTGTCTAATCATGCCTCTTTCTGATCTGTGAAAGGGCCCTTGCAGATAAAACTAGGGAAAGTGACCAAAGTTAAATACTTTTCAGTGATTTATGTATAATATGCAACTTCCATGCGTAACTTTTCCATATTCTTAAGGTAATGGGCTAAAGCAGTCACCTGAGACTGCATGCCCTAAGCATGGAATTTGCCAGACTGGAATTTCAAGATCTATGCCTTTTTTTAAAAAACAAACAAACAAAAAAAAAAACCTCTTTCCTTCAGAATACCAAAGAAATCTTAATTTAGGCCATGTAAACTGGCACAATGTTATCACCTTCAGTCTGTAGTCAGGTTAGTATACCCTAAGAGGTATGAATTGGGATATGCAGTTCAGTGGCCAGTTAGCTTTTAAATACAATGTGCAAATAGAAAAGGAGTACTTGTGGCACCTTAGAGACTAACCAATTTATTTGAGCATGAGCTTTCGTGAGCTACAGCTCACTCTCAAAAGCTCATGCTCAAATAAATTGGTTAGTCTCTAAGGTGCCACAAGTACTCCTTTTCTTTTTGCAAATACAGACTAACACAGCTGTTACTCTGAAATGTGCAAATATTACACTACTAGTCAAAAGCTCTCTCCCATCGTGTAATAACACATTTTCAGTACAAATACACAGCATTTTCAAACTGGAGGCATTTTAAACTGGTATATTCAAGTGCTACCAAAGCCAGAAGAACTGTGGTAGAAGCTAGCAATACTTTGACTGTAGTAGTGTAGTTGAGCTGCTTACAGCAGAATTTAAGTTTACAGCTTTTTTTACAGTGGAAAGTAAAGTACTGTATATCCTGAATGGCTCAAGTGAGTTAAGAACTAATGAAGTGTTATAACAAAGACTGACTGAGTTTCAAAAGCACCTAGTGGTACTGATTTCCTAAATCCCCTGTCAAACCAATGGTATTTAAGGGTTTTCACCAATTTGAATTAAGTTGGTTAAAGCACTGCACTCTTCTGTTATAGACAGGACCTTGAACTGTGGTTTCAGGGGAGAGTTTCAAAAGCACCCAATAGATAAAGAGTCCTCCTAAAGGTTAATGGCACTGATTCTTTCTAAAAAATCTCTTATGTATATTAAAACTGCATGGCATTAAGGAATATTAAGCCTTCCTCCGAGGAAGTTAACCAGAGCTGGATAGCAGCCCTTAGAATGAATTGCTTTTCTGTAGCAGAACCCTTTATATAGGAAACTGATTTTTAAAGCCACTGCACCAGTGCTGGCAGTAGCTTTCATTTATGATGTAAGAGAGAAATAACTTTTTTTCCAAGAAAAGACGATAGCTGGAAAGCCCCAATTATGCAGGCAAGAAAAGAATTTGAAGAGTAGCTTATTTTTTTAGTACATGAGAAGCAGGCAGTCTGCCAAACAGTGGGACCGTTGGATGACTGAGGTGCTAAAGAAGCACTCAAAGAAGATAAGGCTACTCTAGAGAAGCTAAATGAATTCTTTGCATTGGTCTTCACTGCAGAGGATGGGAGGGAGATCCCAATATCTGAGATTCTTTTTAGGTGACGCATCTAGGGAAGTATTCCAAATAGAGGTGATTTTGGAACAAAATTACTGATAAGTTACCAGGTCCAGCTGATCTTCACCTGAGAGTTTGGAAGGAACTCAGATATGAAATTACAGAGCTACTAACTTTAGTATGTAACCTATCAGTTACATCAGGAGCTGTCACAGTGGTGGCTAGATACTTATTTAAAAAAAAAAAAAGGCTCCAAAAGTAATCCTGGCAAAAGCAAACAATGTTAGTAACCATGAGGAAAGGAATAGTTAAGATCATATTGCCACTATATAACTCCATAGTGTGCCAACACTTTGCATATTGGGTGCAGTTCTTGTCACCCCGTCACAAGAAAAGATATATAAGAATTGGAAAAGGTACAGAGAAGGGCAACAAGAACAATGAGTATGGAAGCGCTTCCGTAAGGGGAGAGTTTGATGGACTGTTCAGCTTAGGAAAGAGATGACTAAGGGGAATAGGCTAAAGGTTTATAAACTCATGAATAGTGTGGCAGAAGCGTTATTTGTCCCTTCATGTAATGTAAGAACCAGTGGTAACCCAGTTAATTGTCATCCAGGCAAAAATGTGCAGCACATGGAGCCTGGGAGGGTTGGGGGGGGCATAAAATAAATGGAAACACCTTTCAGGGTCTTGAATTTAACAGCCAGACAAAAGGAGCCGAGAGTGCAGCTCTTGGCCGACAGGCTGCAGCACCCCCACCTTGCCTGCACCACTGCCCAATGACCACTTGGTGCAGCTGTGGCTAAATCAGCACAAGCTGAGCTCCCACATTCTAGCCAGCAAGTCCTTTGGGGATAGGGACACCCTTCCTCCCCTGCTAGTGCTTTCACCAGCACCCCTTTGGCTTTCTGAGCTGGGCACCCACACATAGCAATGTCCCTGTGCTGACAGCAAGGCGAGAGACGAGGTGTCAGGGACTGGGGTGGTGTCACATTAGCTAAAAGGCTGTCATCCTCTAGCTACGGAGGCGGGCGGGGCAGCAACAGGCAGGGGCATTACTCTAGATCACGGGTGTCATCCCTCGGTTATGGAGGGAATCTCTCTGATGGGTGAGCAGGGACTGGTGGAGGGGGGGTCATTCTCAGATCAGCGGGGACATCAGCCTCTGATAAGAGGGTCCATGGGAGGGCAGGGAGAAAGCATCTTCCCCCAACAACAGGAAGTCAAGGAAGGGATCTCCCAGCTCTGTCCCACCTCCCTAGTGCCTGGCAGGGGGGAATTCCCATCATGGAGCAGGCAGGTGGGAGTGGGGAGTCCTGCCCCTTTCCTGGTGGCCAAAGTGGGGTTTGGTGGGGGGGGGCAGTTTGAGCGGTTGGCCCCTCCTTTGGTCAGGGGGTGTGGGATCATGGGGGGGTCCCCTGTAGGGTGTGTGACTGTCAATTCCACCCCCCTCCCCCAGGGCAAGGGTTGTGGGATCATGGGGATGGTTCCTTATGGAGGGCACTGGATGGTCCATCTGGGGGAATGGGGCTTTGCCACTCCCACTCCAGGACAGGGGGGTCTGGGAGATTCCCTGTGTGGAGATGCAGAAAGGGTGTCCCCAGGGGGCTGTGGGGGCCATCAGTCCCTTCCCAGGGCAGGGGGTGCAAGAAGAAGGGGGATTCCATATGGAGGTGGGTCCCCAGGAGGTGTGTGGGCTTTTGGTCCCTCCCCAGAAGGGAGGGTGGGAGGGTAGGGTAGAATTTTTTGCTATTGACCATGTATGGTTGAATTATTCATTACACAGCCTAATCCTTGTATGATTATTAGTTCACCAGCTCACAAGATGGTTGAATATTTAGCAAATACTTTATTCAATGAAATTTCACCAGTTGGCTGTAACAGAGCTAAGGCACGAGCCAGCAAGCACTCATGGTCAGGTCTACAGTGGAGTTTGGATCAGTAGGGAAATGCAAAACATTTTAACTTGCATGCTAAGCCTGTTTGTAAAACTGGCCACTACTTTCCTCTAAGGAATCAGAGTTGCCTTTAGAAAGTTTTAAAGACAGTATTGCTTTAAGACAGTGTTCTCCAAGAAAATTACAGGATTTGATTCATAATCCCTTGCCATCTGCTTTCCTATTGATTTGTATATCAGCATAATTGCTCTCAGGGATTTGGCCTTTTATAGACATTCTAGACAGACCCCTGAAGTGCTGAGTTCAGATGAAACGTGAGACCGATTTTGCACCTTCAGATCTATGCTGTTCCCCCCACACATAGCACTACAGTTGCCATCTGCCTTTGCATAAAGCTTTGCAGACTCAACCCTCTCCTTCAATTTGTGCTAGTGAAATCTCTTTGAGCTATCAGCACTAGCAAAAACAATGAGCAGTCCTTGTGGCACCTTAGAGACTAACTCCACACCCCTAGCAGAATCTTTTGCTAAACTCCAGGGCAGATCCAATTTAATCCAGCAGAGGGCAGAAGCCGTGGACAACACCCGCTATATGAGAAAATTCTCCAAGGGGGGGAAGCAAAACTAGTCATTTATTTGTTAAATGCACACAGTGCGCTCACTGCTGTGCTATGCAGGACACAAAGGCCGTCCCTGTTTTGAGCTTTGCAGAGAGCTGCTGCCGGCTCTTTCCAAAGAGTAACTTTTTACCCAGTACTTACATTATTTTTAACTTTCGAAGTGGGGATGCTTTCAGATCGGATCAGACATATTTTGTTGACAAGCTCCAGATGCCGGTTGCTACACTTAGGAGGAATTTGGAAAATCAGACTAGAGTGAATACAACTTCCAAAAATATGTTGTACTGCATCATAAAATCCAGTGCATTCCTTCCCAGCAATATTGGATACCCTGTTCCCCTAATGATCCATTTCTTCACTATGTAACTCAGTGGTTTTCAAACTACAGGTCACGACCCCGCCCTGGTCACAGTGGCTCTAGTTGGCGCTGGCACCACACTTCCATGGGCCGGTTCCCATCTGCCTTAGCACCCCTGCTGCGCCCACTCCCCCACCCCAGAGCCCCCTCCTGCGCCCCAAACCCTCATCCCCAGCCCAACGCAGCCTCTGCACCCCCAGCCGGAGCCCTTACCCCCTCCCACATCCCAAGCCCCTGCCCCAGCCTGGAGCCCTTTCCCACACTCCAAACCCCTCAGCCCCCCAACCCCTTTCCCCAGCCACAGCTCTCACCCCCCCACACACCTCTGTCCCAGCCTGGTGAAAATGAGCGAGTGAGGGTGGGGGAAGAGTGAGCAATGGAGGGGGGGGGGAAATGGTGTGAGCAGGGGCCAGGGCCTCAGAGAAGGGGCAGGGCAGGGATGTGCCTTGGGAAAGGAACGGGCCAGGGCAAGGGTGTTCAGTGGGGTGACCAGATGTCCCCTTTTTAAAGGGACAGTTCCGTATTTAAGCCCTCCTGCAGGTGTCCCAACTTTTTCGTAAAAATGGACAAACTGTCCCGTAATTTCTGTCTCCCCCACATCAGTACCGGCGGGTCCTGCTGCTGGCTGGATCACTGCTCACAGCCGCCTGACCATCAGTGGGGGGGGGGGAAGGGTCCAGTAACCGACAATGGGGGTGGGTATGCAAGGCTGGTGGCAGAGTGAAGATGCAGTGCGCAGGGCCAGCGATTCCCCCTGCTGGTCCATCAGCTTGGCCCCCACCTCCCCCTCCCTGTCCCATGTCCAGCTGGCACTTGGGAAAGCCCAAGACCCTCCAACCCAGGGCACTGGCCAGAAGGAGCCAAGCC
Organism: Lepidochelys olivacea; assembly: GCF_965140295.1. NCBI lineage: Eukaryota > Metazoa > Chordata > Testudines > Cheloniidae > Lepidochelys > Lepidochelys olivacea. Next base: position 52,927,376 of record NC_140417.1, read on the forward strand.
CTGCCTGTTCCAAAGAACCACACAGTGCAGGCACAGGGAAGCCTCTCCACCCCTCAGCTAAACTCTGGAGTTGTGGGGGGAGGGAGGGGGAGCAATTTCAGCCTGTTCACACCCCAAACCTGCAGAATCCACAGCAGCTCCCGGGACAGGGGTTTAGCACCCTCTTCACCCCCATCCCCTGCCCTGCGTCCTGCTCCCAGGGAACACGGGACTGCTCCATCCCCTAGGCACCCTCCCCTCCTGTGCCACCTCTCTGGCCGGGTTCACTGAAGCCCCTGCAGTCAGGTTCCCTGGGCCCTGGTGCACCATGCACCCTTAGTAGAGTTGCCAATTTTGGTTGGATGTATTCCTAGAGGTTTCATCACATGACGTTAATCTTTAATTCCTGGAGACTTCAGGGCAATCTTTGAGGGTTGGCAACCCCAATCCTTAGGGTTTAACCCCTTCCTGCCTGTGCTGCAGCTGGGTTATGTCGGTGACCAGTAGCAGCCTTTCAAAACTGTGCGAGCAGGAAGGGACAAGCTTCTTCCAGCAGTGGGGGAGAGGTAGGAGTAGGGGGAGAAGAGATGAGCTTTGCAAAGACACAGGCCAAGTCATCCCTCTCCCCTTGCCTCCTCCTCCCCTGCAGCTGGAAGCAGTTCCCATCCCTTCCCTCGCCCACATTGCTGAAAGGCTGCTACTGGTCACATTCTGGTGTGAACCCTGGCAGAAATCTGGGGAGTAGGGGCAGGGCATATGACCTTGCATGCCCCCACACGGTGCCTTGGGAAGACGCAACGCCAGGTACCAGGAGAGGGGGTCCGTCCCGGGGCCCTAGCCAGGCATGGAGGGCAGAGAGCACCAGGCAGAGAGGGGAGGGTCGGTCGGCCACATACACCCTGTGTGAGACAGGGGAATGGGGTGTGTCACGTCCCCACCCTCCCTCCCTCCCAATGTGAGCCTTAAAGATAAGAAGGTAAATAAAAAGAATCCAACTATGCAGTATTTCTTTTTAACAGGGGCTCAGTGAACTAGATGTTAATTTGAATGTTTGTACTGCATAGTTCTGATTGATTGCCATTGAACTAGCTTATATATGAGTAATTTAACCAAGTATCCTGTATTCTGCATAGAGAACTTCGGTCACCCTAGTGTTAGGTTTTCTGCAATCAGAAAGTTGGCAACCCTCGCTTCCGAGCCACATAGAGCTCTGTTTCAAATCCTCCTGTGGCAGCGAGGAAGGGTTAGCCAACCTCCCCTTCTGAAGCAGAGCAGGAAGGTTGGGATCTCCGGGGAATTCCTCCTTTTATTGCTCAAGGATTTGACGTACCCCCCTTCCTTGTCTGTAGGAGAGCCAGAGAAAAGGCAGAGAGCTGTATTTCTGGGAGGTTTCCCTCCTTCACCATTATTCAGACTCCACTCGACTTTGGGAATTTGCAGCCAATACTTTAGCACCAAGATACTTGGCTACAGAAAGCCTCAGGAGATATGCCAGCAGTGTAAGGGCTGTGACTGCAGCACCACTGCAGTCAATGGCATTGCACCCACTCATGACAATGGTGGATTTGGCCCATAGAGGCCAACATTTATTTAATCCAAAATACATTAGTTCACATTATTGTCTAGATTCAGGCTGGTGCTGTCACTCTCCACACTGCAGGACCAGGAGTTTCCTCCTGAAAATGCTCAACACACGAGTGAGAGGTTTTCCTTTAGCCTATCTAATAGCCTATATAATAGAATAATCCAAAATGACTGACTTTCATTCAAAATACTGCCAAAGGGATTTCCCAACTCACACACAAGATTTCAAAGAGGTGCTGAGCATCCTCAATGCCTATTGAGCTCAGCTGGAAATGTGAGTGCTGAGTACCTAGGAAAATCAGATTAACAGAGAGAGTGAGAGAGAGAGAGACACCCATGTTAATACCAGTGTGGGTCTTTGTCCCTCTCCAGCAGGTAGACCATGTAGACAGTTTTATGGGTCAGGCAGCGAGGTTCATGCTTTTAGATCCAGAGACCCTGAGTTCCACTACCACAGATGACCCACCAGTTGGGGGTGTGGATGTGGATGGGAGTGTGTATTCTGTCAAGGAAATAAGGATTTAATTTCTCACCTGTTAGTTGTTGGAAGACTATTGGTAGTTTCATCCTGAAAAAGAAAAAAGTTGTTCCAAGTTGGAAGTAGTAATGTTTACGCACTTGGGAATGGATGCCCTTCCAAACATGCTGGTGGACTCCTCACTTGAGTTCATCCCCTCTCTGCATGGCCAACACTTACTGCAGTGAAACACAGATAAAAACATCAGAATCCTGCAAGAACACCCATACAGAGATGCACATTGTATGGGCCCTTTTCAACCTTAACCATTCATTCTAGGACACAAGACGTGGCAGGAGCCTCACTGCCTGCATACAGCACTGAAAACTTGCTCTATTGATCCATTTACATTGAGTGGATAGGGGAACAAAACCAGCGCTAGCTAGCATTAATCCTTCCCAAGAAGCTCATTCCGATATTCATATCTAGCTGCATGCTCGCCCAACTACCACTGAGCTGCTCATCTCCAGCAGCTTGCTGAGGAATCAGTGCTTGCACCATTCAAGGTATACTCCCCATTTGACAGTGCTGGGTGCCTGGGGAGAGGTGACACCAAATGCAGCAGTAACGGAAGGTGCTGTAAATGCCAGGGATGAAAATCACGCAAAACAACACAAACCATGATGAGTTAAGTTTCAGTAGTTTTACAAAGATTGGCTGTAGCAAACCCATGAAAACTCTCTCTCTCTTCAAAAGAGCAGGATGAATAATTCAAAAAGCATTTCACCAGTATTTTTATAAACAAGCATGTAAGTTCATTTGTCATTCATGCTATTCATTTCTCATGAGGATTCAGATCAACTGGTTTATTCATGAAAATGTTTGTTAATCCCTGGAGTTCCATTAGTAAAAACCACAAATCACACTGGATGCCATTCATTAGTCTCCTGTTTAAAGTGTCTCATCCAATCAGAAATCAGAAACAGTGGCATGAGACTTCAGTGATCAATCACATGCCACAAATGATGGTGGGTCATCTGTGGTAGTTGAACCCAGGGTGTCTGGATCTAAAAGCATGAACAAATGACAGCAAATTAATGGACAAAGTAAAAACAAATAGATTGCACATAATCCATAGGCTGACATTTCTTAAATTTTTCACTTGAGTGGTCTTGTGAATATCAAATATATTGAAAGAGGCTTGGGATCAAGATGTCAGTAGACAACATGTGCAATGTTCATCAGGGCCCCATGCAAAGGACAGCAACTTGTGCAAGGCCCCTGGACTTGCACAAATGAGCTGCTTCCAAACCAAGTGGATCCTCTATGCTCTGGTGACAGATTTCAGAGTAGCAGCCATGTTAGTTAGCAGCTCTGGTGAGTTTGCTTTCCCAGATGTCTGTCACTAACTTGAATCCACTTCCTTCCCTCCTCACCCCCGCCTTCCTTTCCTCTCATTATATTCCAGGATAAACACTTCCTGATTATAAGCAGATCTTGAGTTACTGGAGAAGGAGCTGGCAGACCTTGTTTCCCTTTGTTCTGTTTTCCCTTTGTTTTGTTCCTTTTCAAGAGTTCACTGAGCAGCACATTTTAAGAGGGTCAAAGAAAAGTACCTTACCTGTCATACCATGGTTATCAGAGCACAGTAGAGATTGCTACACTTCTAGCTTATGGGAGCCCAGCCAAGTACCTTATGGATGCTGTAAGCAAGGGAACCTTTGAGTTGTCTGAATCAAGAGGATTATAGTGGCTGTATTATAAACAAGGTGAGGGCATTCGAGCCAATGCAGTGATAAAGAATGACTGAGGACCAAAGTAGGATATTTGGCAGACATTTCAAAACAGTTCCTTCTTTCTGTCAACTCCAACAGTGGGGACAGAGGGCAGTTCATGGAAGGGACAGGAGCAACACATCTCGAAGAACACCAGTTATGGAAGGTAGAAAACTGTTCTTGCTTCAAGTGCTTGCTCATGTCTATTCCATATTAGGTGATTCACAAGCAATATTGTTGGAGGTGGCCTCAGCATTCATGGTTTTTCAGCTTGCAACACCGGTCTACTGAAGCTGACGTCATCAGAGGCCTGCTGGGTAATGAAGAAATGGAATGCAAAGGTGTCAAAGTTCCTTCCCCACTCTGACCTCTAGGGTACAGATGTGGGGACCTGCATGAAAAAAACTCCTAAGCTTATTTTTACCAGCTTAGGTTAAAACTTCCCCAAGGTACAAACTATTTTACTTTTTGCCCTTGGACTTTATTGCTGCCACCACCAAGGAGCTAACAAATATATAACAGGGAAAGAGCCCGCTTGGAAACATCTCCCCCCGCCCCAAATCCTCCCAAACCCTACACCCCCTTTCCTGGGGAAGGCTTGATAAAAATCCTCACCAATTTGCATCGGTGAACACAGACCCAAATTCTTGGATCTTAAGAACAATGAAAAAGCAATCAGGTTCTTAAAAGAAGAATTTTAATTGAAGAAAAAGTAAAAGAATCACCTCTGTAAAATCAGGATGGTAAATACCTTACAGGGTAATCAGATTCAAAACATAGAGAATCCCTCTAGGCAAAACCTTAAGTTACAAAAAGACACAAAAACAGGAATATACATTCCATTCAGCACAGCTTATTTTATCAGCCATTTAAACAAAACAGAATCTAACACATATCTAACTAGATTACTTACTAAGTTCTAAGACTCCATTCCTTTTCTGTTCCCGGCAAAAGCATCATACAGACAGAGAGAACATTTGTTTCTCCTCCCCCCCCCCACCCCTCCAGCTTTGAAAGTATCTTGTCTCCTCATTGGTCATTTTAGTCAGGTGCCAGCAAGGTTATCCTAGCCTCTTAACCCTTTACAGGTGAAAGGGTTTTTCCTCTGGCCAGGAGGGATTTAAAGGTGGTTACCCTTCCCTTTATATTTATGTGGACCGAAGACCAGGTCGAGGCTTTGCAGATGTCCTGCACTGATACCAGAGCGAGGAAAGCTGCTGCTGAATCTTGCACTCTGGTGGAATGGGCAGTCATGACAACTGGTGGTGACACCCCTACTTGCCCATAGCAGAACATAATGCAGGCAGATATACACAAGGAGATTCTCTGGCTGGAACTGGCAGGCCTTTCATCCTGTCTGCCACTGTGACAAAGAGCTATGTTGACTTACGAAAGGGCTTTGTTCTCTCAAGGTAGAAGGCCAGCGCCCTTCTAACATCCAGGGTGTGTAGCTTGCATTCCTCACTGGATTTATGAGGCTTTGGATAGAATACGATCAGAAATGTATCCTGCTGATAGTGGAACAGTGACACACGACCTTCCATGGGTGCCGACTTTCCAATGTGCTGGGGGGTGCTCAACTCTGGCTTCACCCCTTCCCCCAAGGCCCCACCCTGTTCTACCTCTTCCCATCCCTGCTCCACCCTGCCTCTTCCCACACTGTTCCAGCCCCTCCCCAAGCATGCCCTTGCTCCTCCCCCTCCCCCCCCCCAAGCCTCCTGCACACCACAGATCGCTGTGGGCGGGAGACATGGGGAGAGAGGGGGAAGTGCTGATCCACGGGCAGGCAGGAGGCACTGAGGGAAATAGGGGAGCTGACAGTGGGGTTAGGGGAGCTGCCGGTGGGTGCTCAGCACCCACCGCTTTTTCCCCATGAATGCTCCAGCCCTGGATCACTCACAGAGTTGGCACCTACGCCACCTTTGGCAAGAAGGCTGGGTGGGGCCAGAGGTGGACCTTATCCTTGTAGAAAACTGTATAGGTTGGTTCTGATGCGAGTGCGCTAATCCTTACCTTCCATGAGAGGCACAGCAGGGAACATGGAGCTAATGGCTCGAAGGGTGGCCAGGGAGCCTTGACAGCACTAGGTTCAGATCCCAAAGCAGGATAGGGTCACGAACTTGAGGATAAAGTCGCTCCAGACCTTTCAGAAATCTGACCATGAAAAGCTGAGATGGCCGCAGAGTGAACCCTGACTGCTGAAAGAGTCAGACCTTGATGCTTTAGATGCAACAAGTAGTCTAGGATGGATTGTAGGGAGGTCTGGTCTGCAGGAAGGTTTTTGCCCAAAGCCCAACATGAAAAATGTTTCCATTTGGCCAGATAGCCTGCACCAGGACTACCTTTCTGCTCATCAAGATCTGTTGGACTTGGGCCAAGCATGCCTGCTCCTCCACATTCAGCCATGCAGGAAGCATGCCATCAGGTGGAAGGATGCTAGATTCAGGTGTCAGAAATGACCGTGGTTCTGAGACAGCAAGTCCGGCCAGAGTGGGAGCTCTAATGGAGCTGCTATTGAGAGCTCTAAAAGTGTACCAAACCAGTGTTGGCACGGCCATGCCGGAGCTATCAGGATGACTTTTACCCTGTTCCGCTTGATTTTCAGGAACTTTCTGTGCACCAGTGGTATCGGAGGGAAGACATACATCAGAGACCCTGACCATGGGAACAGGAAGGCGTCTGATAGGAAGCCTCTTTCAAGCCCACGGACAGAGCAGAGCCAGTGACACTTCCTGTTCTGTCTGGATGCAAACAGGTCCACCTGGGGTGTCCCCCACTTTTAGAAGATGTGGTTGGCCACCTCTGGGTGGAGAGACCACTCTTGGTGAGATGAGAAAGAGCCGCTGAGGAGACCTGCCAACGCATTCTTGATGCCTGGCAGATGCAAGGCCACAAGGTGAATGGTGTGCTGAATGCAGAAGTCCCACAGTTGGAGAGTCTCTTGGCACAGGCCTGACAAGGAGGTTCTGCCCTGATTGTTGATGTAGAACATTGCCATGGTATTGTCTGCTAGGATTCGGACCACCTTGCCCTCCAGAAAGGGGAGGAAAGCTTGGCAGACCAGCTGAATCGCCTTGAGCTCCGTGATGTTTATATGCAGGGAACGATCTTCCTGTGACCCGAGACCTTGCGTGCTGATGTTGCCAAGCTGGGCTTCACATCCCAGGCCCGATGCATTGGAGACCAAGGGCGCTGCAGTATACAGGTCCAAGAAGCACCCTGGAGAACCCACGGAAAAAAATTAGTGGGTGCTTAGCACCCACCAGCAGCTGACTCCCTCCTTCCCCGCAGCGTCTCCTGTCTCCTGGTGGCTATGCTGTTCAACTACCCCTCCCTCCCAGCACCTCCTGCCCACCACGATCACCTGTTCTGCAGCATACAGGAGGTGCTGGGGGAGGAGTGGGGATGGGGCACACTCAGGGGAGTGGGCAGAACTGGGTGGGAAGAGGCGGAGTGGGGGTGAATCAGGAGCAAGAAGTCAGGGCGGGGGTGGGTGCTTAGGGATAGGTGGGGGTGGGTGAAAGCAGGGCCTGAGGCAGAGCAGGAGGTAGAGCACCCCCGGGGCCCGGAGGAAGCTGGCGCCTGTGCTGATTTGGGCCACCTGATTGGTGCACAGAGCCAGATTGGGTGGCTGAGGAGGACAGAGTGGGACAACAGTGTTTGAAGCCCTTGTCTCTGTCCCTTCTCCTATAGGCGCCTTGCCTTGCGGGGCCAGAGAATCTTAGTGGCAGTGGAGGAGGCAGGAATAACTTCCTGGAGGCCTGTGGCATGTAAAGCACGAGGGAACGGCGCATGGCATGGAAGTCTTTCAGGCAGTGCAGCCTGGCATCCGTTTGCTCCAAAAATAGAGCATTACTCTCAAATGGGAGGACCTGAACAGACTGTTGGACCTCCAGGGAGAGGCCAGAGGACTGCAGCCACTAACTCTGCCACATCAAGACAGCCATAGCCACGGTCCTGGCTGCCAAGTCAGCTACAAACACCACAATCTGGAGAGAAGCTCTGGCTACAGACCTGCCTTCCTCCAGAATAGACCCGAACTCCTGGCCCAGGTCTTGTGGCAGAGAATCTTTAAAATTCCTAGAGATCTTCATGGAGGATTCCCGAGCCATCCCTGAGCACATAAAGTCTTTTTTGGAGAGCACTCTCTGAGTAGCTAGAGTGGCCACCAATACTCACTACACCTTTTTGTTCAAATTAAACATAAAATATAATGGCACGTAACTCCTACAGTTTGATTGGAAACGTGTACTCACCAGAGATGCCTTCCCCAGCATCATGCTCCACTGCTAACTGGCCCTGTGAAGAGATGGGCTCCAGCGTTAAAAACAGTTCTTGGCTGTCAGGGAGAATGGATCCTCTGCTTGCCTGCCTCACATTTTCCTCCTTATCAACAACGTTGACCTTGTTGTTGCTCAAGGTCACCCGGGGTTCCTGGCAGGTATCCATGGAGTGTTTTGAGGTAGTAATGGGGTCGCCGCCGAGAATCACATGCAGCTCCTCATAAATGCGGTATGTCTGGGGCAGAACCAGAAAAACTGTTTGCCTCCCTTGTCTTCTGGTACGCTTGCCGAAGCTCCTTTATTTTCATACGGCAGTGTTGCATGTCTCTGGTATGGCCTTTTTCCCCCATGCCCTGTGCAATCTTGGCATAGATGTCAGCATTTCTTCTGTTGTATAGGAGCTCTGCCTGCACAGACTCTTCTCCCACACAGCAATAAGACCACCTCCTGTGTACTCCATGCTGGAGCGCATTTGCAGCCTTGGGTCTCTATGATCAACTGTGCTGGTGAGCTCTCCATGCTGATCAAACAGGAAATGAAAATTCAAAAGTTCCCAGGGCTTTAACAGGAGCGCAGCTGTTTCCTGTGTACCTGGCTGATATGCAGTGAAGTTGAAAGTGCTCTCCAGAGCGGTCACACGGAGCACTGTTGGACATCTCCCAAAGGCCAATTCATTCAAATTACACAACACAGTGTCGACCTGTGGATGTCGAATCAAGTGTGACTCCTCTCACGGAGATGGAGTACAGAAGCTGACTTTACAGACCACTTAAGTAGTGTAGACACTTTATTAGACTGACTTAACGCGGTAATGTCAACCTTCGTTTGTAGTGTAGACCAGGCCTCAGATACCGAAGTGGTTTGAAGAGACCACTATCACACTTGCTGAGCAAGAGTGAGAGAGGCATTACAGTGACCGTCATGGGTGGTAAGAAGGAACTGAGAGGGCTCAGGGCCAGCGATGCTTCATATACCGGTGCATGAGCGCGGCACTCCAGAGGGTGCCAGAGCCAGCCCTACGGATATCACTAAGGCAAAAAGTCTCTGGCAACCGTGCACATGGGCACTCACACACCTAGCATGGAATGGACATGAGCAAGCACTCGAAGAACCACCTCTATCACTTGTGGGTGAACACTTTTCACAAAGCGATCACTCTGTATCTGACCTCTCAATCTTCATCCTCAAAGGAAACCTGCACAACACTTTCAAAAGAGGACACTGGGAGCTTAAACTGAAAACTTTGCTAGACATAGACTTATAGGAGATTTGGGTTGGAAGGGACCTCAGGAGGTCATCTAGTCCAACCCCCTGATCAAAGCAGGATCAGCCCCAACTAAATCATCCCAGACAGGGCTGTCTCAAGCTGGGCCTTAAAAACCTCTGAGGATGGAGATTCCACCATCTCCCTAGATAACCCATTCCAGTGCTTCACCACCCTCCTAGGGAAACAGTTTTTCTTAATATCCAACCTAGACCTCCCCCACTGCAACTCGAGACCATTGCTCCTTGTTCTGACATCTGCCACCACTGAGAACAGCCGAGCTCTATCCTCTTTGGAACCCCTTTCAGGTAATTGAAGGCTGCTATCAAATCCCCCCTCACTCTTCTCTTCTGCAGACTAAATAAGCTCAGTTCCTTCAGTCTCTCTTCATAAGTCATGTGCTCCAGCCCCCTAGTCATTTCCGTTGCCCTCCGCTGCACTCTCTTTAATTTGTTCACGTGCTTTTTGTAGTGGGGGGCCTAAAACTGGAAGCAATACTCCAGGTGTTGCCTCACCCAGTGCCAAATAGAGGGGAATAATCACTTCCCTTAATCTGCTGGCAATGCTCCTACTAATGCAGCCCAATATGCCATTAGCCTTCTTGGCAACAAGGGCACACTGTTGACTCATATCCGACTTCTCGTCCACTGTAATCCTTTTCTGCAGAACTGCCGCCTAGCCATTCGGTCCCCAGCCTGTAGCAGTGCATGGGATTCTTTCGTCCTAAGTGCGGGACTCTGCACTTGTCCTTGTCGAACCTCATCAGCTTTCTTTTGGCCCAATCCTCCAATTTGTCTAGGTCACTCTGGACCCTACCTCTCCCCCCAGTTTAGTGTCATCCGCAAAGTTGCTGAGGGTGCAATCCATCCCATCATCCAGATTATTAAATGAAGATGTTGAACAAAACTGGCGCCAGGACAGACCCCTGGGGCACTCTGTTTGATTCCAGCTGCCAACTAGACATTGAACCGTTGATCACTACCCGTTGAGCCCAATGATCTAGCCAGTTTTCTATTCACCTTATAGTCCATTTATCCAATCCATACTTTTTTAACTTGCTGGCAAGATTACTGTGGGAGACCATATCAAAAGCTTTGCTTAAGTCAAGATACATCACATCCACCACTTTCCCCATATCCACAGAGCCAGTTATCTCATCACAGAAGGCAATCAGATTGGTCAGGTGTGACAAGCCCTTCATGAATCCATGTCGACTGTGTCTGATCACCTTCCTCTCCTCCAAGTAATTCAGAATGGATTCCTTGAGGACCTGCTCCATGATGTTTCCAGGGACTGAGGTGAGGCTGACTGGCTGTAGTTTCCCCCCAATTCTCCTTCCCTTTTTTAATGATGGGCACTATATTTGCCTTTTTCCAGTCGTCTGGGACCTCCCCCAATTGCCACGAGTTTTCAGATATAATGGCCAATGGCTCTGCAATCACATCAGCCAACTCCCTCAGCACCCTCAGATGCATTAGATCCAGCCCCATGGACTTGTGCATGTCCAGCTTTTCTAAATAGTCCTTAACCTGTTTTCACCACTGAGGGCTGCTCACCTCCTCCCTATACTGTGCTGTCTAGTGCAGCAGTCTGGGAGCTGACTTTGTCTGTGAAGACTGAGGCAAAAAAAGCATCGAGTACTTCAGCTTTTTCCACATCATCTGTCACTAGGTTGCCTCCCCCATTCAGAAAGGGTCCCACACTTTCCCTGTAGAAACCCTTCTTGTTCCCTTGCTAGCTGCACCTCCAAATGTGCTTTGGCCTTCCTGATTACACGCTCGAGCATGATTTTTATATTCCTCCCTAGTCATCTGTCCAAGTTTCCACTTCTTGTAAGCTTCCTTTTTGTGTTTAAGCTCACCGAAGATTTCTCTGTTAATCCAAGCTGGTGGCCTGCCATATTTGCTAATCTTTCTGCACACTAAAGGCTTGTCTTCAAGTACAGTGCTAGAACGGTGCATCTGCGCCAATATAGTGAAGAAGCTCCTACGCTGATGGGAGAACTTTTCACATCAGCGTCCAAAGAGCAGAGTGGGACTTTTTTATTTTCTTGGGAAAGGATATCCCCTGAAAGGTTATTGGTATTCTGAACAGGTTAATTATTCTGCAGCTCAATTAGTGGCAGAGACAGGACTGGGAAGGCTCGGATGTCTTCATCAGTCTCCTTCCTGGCATTCTCAGCAGTGAGGCCAAATCGAGGCCCACTTGGCCATTGAGACTAAACTCCCTCCAGGGCAGGGAGAGGGCAGCAGGAATGCATGCACTGGAGCTGCACATCCAGAGCGTAGACAAAGAGCTTATTCTCATGGGCTGTTGGGCATACACAATATGTTTTATGGGGAGCTAGAACCAAAGTCCGGTACCTGAACACCCAGGAACTTAAAGGGAGTTTGAATCTGGAGACAAACTGGAATTCAGTCTCCTGAGAGGAACCTTTCCCTGTAGCTAAGCCAGAAACCAGTCCATCCTCTCAATTTAGATGTGGCTGGCCACTGCCTGACCACACAGCACCAGAGATTCCTTGGCTTACAGGACACATCAGCTGTTTCTCACTGCAATGTGCTGGGGCCTGCATGGTACAGAGAGTCTAAGCTGACTGGTTCCTAGGTGTTTCTGTCCTTAGGACACTGTGCTGGGGAGTCAAAGGGGCACAGCATAGCGGAGCAAAGCAGGCTCCACTGGGCTGCTGATCTGCCAAGGGACAGACTGAGTGCTAGATGTGATCACCGGTACCCCCCACATTAGCCAGAAGTGCAGCAAGTAACCAGGAACTAGCCCGGATCAGCAATGGAGCGAAGGTATGCCGGGAGGGTATTTTGACTCAGGGTCTTACCTCCCTGCCTGTAGTGCCTCTGGGCTGGTGCAACTATGCCCCGTTCCTTACTCCATGCACATCATGATATCCAAGGGAGCCTCAGGACAAATGCTTCCTCTCATCTGGTCATAGGCTTGGAACAGTTGATTTTTACCAGTAGATGTCGGTAAATGTCTATTTCACTGTACACCCAAAAACCCTCTCAAAAATATTTCCATTGATAATGACAGAAATTCACAGCTAGGCAAAGTAAGAAAAGTGCAGCTGGATAACTTACTAGCATGTGGCTGAAGGATATTTACTTGGTATGTTTTGACGTGATGTTGACTTTTTTTTTTTTTAAACAGTTACAAAAAATTTTATTGTAAAAATTTTATTTTTAAAAATTTTATTTGTAAAAATTACAAAGAACAGTTTTGAATTTCAGTGTGTACTGTCCCTAAATACTTATTGTTGAACCAGTCCCATAATTTCATGCAACTGTGAAAATTTGAATCAATAAAAATTAGGGCTGTCAAGCAATTAAAAAATTAATCATGATTAATCACTGTTGATTGCGCTGTTAAATAATAATAGAATACCATTTATTTAAAATATTTTTGATGTTTTCTACATTTTCAAATATATTGATTTCAATTATAACAGAATACAAAGTATACAGTGCTCACTTTATATTTATTTTTTATTACAAACATTTACACTGTAAGAAAACAAAAGAAATAGTATTTTTCAGTTCACTTAATACAAGTACTGTAGGGCAATCTCTTTATCATGAAAGTTGAACTTACAAATGTGGAATTATGTACAAAAATAACTGCATTCAAAAACAATATGTAGGCTCTAAAGTTTTACAAGTCCACTTAGTCCTACTTCCTGTTCAGCCAATTACTGAGACAAACAAGTTTGTTTACATTTGCAGGAGATAATGCGGCCCACTTCTTGTTTACGTCACCTAAAAGTGAGAACAGGCGTTCGCATGGCACTGCTGTAGCCGGCGTCGCAAGATATTTACATGCAAGATGCACTAAAGATTCATATTTCCCTTCATGCTTCAACCACCATTCCAGAGGATGTGCGTCCATGCTGATGAAGACTTCTGCTCGATAACTATCCAAAGCAGTGGGGCCCAATGAATGTTCATTTTCATTATCTGAGTCAGATGCTGCCAGCAGAAGGTTGATTTTCCTTTTTGGTGGTTTGGGTTCTGTATCTTCCACATCTGAGTGTTGCTCTTTTAAGACTTCTAAAAGCATGCTCCACACCTTCTCCCTCTCAGATTTTGGAGGGCACTTCAGAGTCTTAAACCTTGGGATGAGTGCTATTGCTATCTTTAGAAATCTCACATCGATACCTTCTTTGCGTTTTGTCAAATCTGCAGTGAAAGTATTCTTAAAATTAACAACATGTGCTAGGTCATCATCCGAGACTGCTATAACATGAAATATATGGCAGAATGCGGGTAAAACAGAGCAGGAGACATACAATTCTCCCCCCAAGGAGTTCAGTCACAAATTATTTAACACTTTTTTTTTTTTTAATGAGTGTCATCAGCATGAAAGCATTTCTTCTGGAATGGTGGCCGAAGCATGAATGGGCATACAAATGTTTAGCATATCTGGTATGTAAATACCTTGCAATGCTGGCTACAAAAGTGCCATTCAAACGCCTGTTCTCACTTTCAGGTAACGTAAATTGAGACGCGGGCAGCATTATCTCCCACAAATGTAAACAAACTTGTTTTTCATAGTGATTGGCTGAACAAGAATTGAGTGGACTTGTCAGCACTAAAGTTTTACATTGTTTTGTTTTTAAGTGCACTAATGTAACAAAAAAAATCTACATTTATAAGTTGCACTTTAACGACAAAGAGATTGCACTATTTGTACTTGTATGAGGTGAATTGAAAAATACTATTTCTTTTGTTTATCATTTTTACAGTGCAAATATTTGTAATAAAAGTAATACTATAAAGTGAGCACTGTGCACTTTGTATTCTGTGCAGTAATTGAAATCAATATATTTGAAAATGTAGAAAATATCCAAAATTATTTAATAACTTTCCATTGGTATTCTACTGTTCAACAGTGAGAATAAAACTGCGATCACAATTAATTTTTTGAGTTAATCACGTGAGTTAACTGTGATTAATCGACAGCCTGAATAAAAATGTAAAAAAAAATTCTTAAAAGACAAACATCTAAATTACCAAAAGATACTAATCGAATTCTGCCAAGCCTTGTCAGAATGCGAAATGTTTTTTGTGGGTGGGGGTAGAAGGAGGCCAACATACACAGAACTGAAAGAAATGCAGACAACAGTTTGTCTTGTAGATTCATCATGTTTATTGAACATGAACAGAAGGAAAAACAACTGAGCCACACAGCTTCTGTGCTTCGGCTTTGGCTTCTGATTTTCATCTGCAATCGACAGTGAAGGGAGAAAGATTGGACAGTACAAAAAAGGGTTCCAAACTGATTTGTCAGAGCAGATTTTAAAAAATGCAAGTGTTGAACAATTAAGTGGCACCTAAGGCTAACAGATGGACGGTTACTGTGGCAGCAAAAGAAAAGCCATGCCGAGCATTCCTTATTGCAAGGCAGGTTCACGCAGGGGGCGGGCGGGGGGGCTGCTTTTTGGAAAACATTAGTGTGGGAAAAATAATACAGAGCGGATGACGTCATTCACTTTGGAAAGACAGTGACCACCTCATAGCCTTCGGGCGGGGTCACTCGCTCCCGGGCATGCGTCTCGCAATAGATGCAATCCTCCACAAAGAAGTGTCCTTTCTGCTTGAGGTTTGTCCCGCAGTCGCTGCACACATAGCACTCTGGATGGCGCTGCTTGTCACGCAGTTTTACGAACGCCCCCCTGTGGGAAACAACATGATCGCTCAGCTCTGGGGCTCCCGCAATCCTCCAAGGACTCCCTGGCTGAAATCCCCCATGCTTGCACACCACTGGGACTGCCCCAGGCAGCACAGCCATCCCCTAGGGTGGGAAGGAGGCAGCTGTTCTGCAGCAGCAAGGTGCCAGTGAGAGCATCTATGGGGAGCATGGCTCTAGGGAGGCAGAGTGTGGGTACCCCCGCTGGACGCAGACTGATGCCCAGGAAAGAATAAAAACTCTCGTCCCCTCACACACAGTGCAGGCCAGGGCCATGCACAGTTAGAGAGACTATGGGCAAGGTCTTCAGTTGGTGTAACCTCACTGATCCCTGCGGTGCTACATCAATTTACACCTGAGGAGGATCTGGCCCTGTGACTGGATAGCGCCATGCACGGACGAGAACCCTGCTCCCTGAAAGCATTTTTAGAACTGGCCTCCCCCGCACAAGCAAGTTCCAGGGAAAGTCCCTGTTGACGCTCTCTGGCGATATCACTGGCAAAGTTCCTTCGCCGTCACTCGGCATTGCAAGGGATCCCGCCAGACCCCTTTGCCTGCATCCCGGGGGCAGTCTGCCCAGCCAGGCCCACGCCTCTGGGGCTGTGCTGTAGCTCTGCCTGCACAGCCTCTTCTCCCCACAGGCCCAGGGGGCCCAACACCTCCCGCCTGCTCCAGGCCGGAGCGTGCCCACTGAGTGGAGCTGGCGTGGTTAGCTGGGCCTTTGGGTGGGCCTGCCAAACTGAGCAACCAGGAAAAGGCATTTCAAAAGAACGTGGAGTGGGGGTTAAAGTGGGGAGCAGCTTCTGGTCTCTACAACCCCAGGGCAGTGGAGTTTACAAGTGTGGCCAGAGCAGTCGCTGTCACAGGGAATGGGGCATCGTGGGACAGCTGCTGGAAGACTGTTAGGATTGACAGAGGCCACACTTGCACTGCATCGACCTCAATTGGTTGACTATGGCTCAAGGCCGTTCAGGGCGGTGGTGTTACTGTATCGACGTAACAGGGTGCTTATGTCGGCCAGAGACAAATCTGAGTGTAGACACACACAGAAATAGGTTGGTGCAAGGTGACTTGCATCAACCTAACTTTGTAGTGTAGACAGGCCTTAGTCTTAGAGAGGAGCTGGTAAATGGGTGTGTTAGGTAACACTGAGGGTGTACCATGAACAGTGGGTTCGAATGGCTCAAAACCAAGTAAAATTAGCCAAACTATTACTCCAGCACAACCAGTTTGGGCAAAGGGCTGCAGAGCCAAAGGGCAGCCCTCTGACTGGCAACATAAAAACCAGATGTTTGTGGGAGAAGCAAAAGGTGCCTGGACCCTGGCTGAATTTTCCGATGCAGCGAACGGTCACTAACTCTACACTGTAGTTAGGGTGTCAAACTGTTCCACTGTACATGGGCCTGCCCGCTCAGGGAAACACAGTGCAAATGCTCTTTGCAACTAGCCAAACCAAAATAAGGAAACTACACAGCAGCTTGTTAACTACCTATGGCCCAGAGGCCATAGTTTGCCCACCCCTGCCCTATACAGACACGATATAGTACAGCGAGCTCCACTCTGTGGGAATGTCTACACTGCACACTTCTTCTTCATACCATCACAGCCCCCCAACATGGGTATAAACCACAGTGTAGCTGGTGAGGCATGGCTTAGGCAAATAAAGATGCACCTAATGGGGGTGAGTATACATGCGAGTACATACCCTGCACGGCTCTATTCCCCCAAAACTATGCTTCCCTATCTATGCTGCTAGTGTCCTGTGGCCTCCGCACTGCTGGAGCCCTTCCCTGCCACTGGGAAGACTGTGGGGAGACAGCGGGAAAGGACTCAGCCAGTTCTCTTCTGCTGGAGCTTTCTCCTGCCGCAGGGAAAGGCTAGCCCTGCCAGAGCCTTTCCTTGCCACAGTGAAAGGCTCCATTAGTAGGGAATGCTGAAGCTTTTGACTGCTCTCTCCCCGCTGCCCGAGCCTTTCACTGCCACATACCACAGTGCAGATGCAGCAAGCTTTTCACTGCAGCTTGTAGTAGATACATATACCCTACACGCTGCTACCAGCCGTGTGTAGTGCAGACATAGCCTATAAGCGATTGGGATGGGTCAATACTTACACAATGCCGGATCCACACTTATCACAAATGGGCAGTTTCTGGGCATTTCCGATCGACGAGGCAACTTTTGTCATTGGTGCTTTCACGCTTCTAAATCCAGAAGGTTTATTGGGATCCCCTGGGGATACAAAACAGAGCATTTTGGATTATGGGCTGCACAAACTGCAAGAGGAATCTTTATATCCAGACTGGATGCTTTGCTAGAGGAGATGCTCTAGTTCAATACAGCTGTTGGATTTGAAGCAGGAATTAATCCAGGGAACTCCTAGGGCCTGTGTTATGGAAGATCACAAGGGTCCCTCCTGGCTTTGGACTCTAGGGACAGTTAATTGAAGTGTGCATAAACACCACAGTAAGCCTGTTTGCAGAGTTCCTTTTAGAATCGTAGAATATCAGGGTCGGAAGGGACCTCAGGAGATCATCTAGTCCAACCCCCTGCTCAAAGCAGGACCAATCCCCAATTTTTGCCCCAGATCCCTAAATGGCCCCCTCAAGGATTGAATTTACAACCCTGGGTTTAGCAGGCCAATGCTCAAACCACTGAGCTATCCCCCCTTCCCCTTGAAACCACTGAAATATTACTAGCCTTACAGTAAAGAAAGTGGATTATGAAAGAGCTTTTAAAATAATGTGGCAGTAAAGAAGGGCTGCAGATCCTCTCAGTTTATAGACAGTGGTACATACATTATAGATCAGGATAGGACAGAGGGATTTTATTCCATTTCAGGCAGGATGGGACAGGGCATGGGAGGAACACCCTTGTGTCTCTCAAGAGTATGTTATTCAAACCCAAGAGTGAGCTGCATCTAGTGTGTGTCAAAGAAAGGGGATAAAACCCCACAGAAACAGCCACAATGACCAGCAAGGTCATAAACACAAGTTGCTGCAGCCCAGCCCACATGGCACCGATGAAAGAATAAAGGAGGAAACTTGTGCTATGATTAGGGCCCTACCAAATTCATGGTCCATTTTGGTCAATTTCACGGTCATAGAATTTTTTTAAAATTGTAAATTTCATGATTTCAGCTATTTCAATCTGAAATTTCACGGTGTTGTAATGGTCGGGGTCCTGACCCCAAACAAGGAGTTGTGGGGAGATCACAAGGTTATTGGGAGTGTGGAGTTGCAGTGCTGCTACCCTTACTTCTGCACTGCTGCTGCTGGCGGCGCTGCCTTCAGAGCTGGGCAGCTGGAGAGAGGCGGCTGCTGGCCAGGAGCCCAGCTCTGAAGGCAGAGCCGCCGCCGCCAGCAGCAGCACAGAAGTAAGGATGCATGGTGTGATATCACCGCCCTTACTCCTGCACTGCTGGTGGTGGGGCGCTGGGTTCAGATCTGGGCGCCCGGCCAGCAACCGTTGCTCTCAGGCTACCCTGTTCAGAAGGCAGCGCAGAAGTAAATGTGGCAATACCCTAAAATAACCTTGTGACCCCCGCCCTGCAATTCCCTTCTGGGTCAGGACCCCCAGTTTGAGAAATGCTGGTCTCCCCTGTGAAATCTGTATAGTATAGGGTAAAAACACACAAGACCAGATTTCACAGGGGGAGATCAGATTTCACGGTCCGTGACACATTTTTCATGGCCATGAATTTGGAGGGCCCTAGCTATGATGCAGCTGCCAGCTACAACTCCTATTATCACAGCAGAGTACAGAGAAAGGTCAGAGCATGACCAGCCACATGCTCTGCGGATGTTGTTGCACCATTTGCCTGTTGGGCCCATGGCTTGCCTTGTCAAAGCTGGCTCTCAGCCAGCCTGCTAAGACAGCCCTGCCTACATCAAGGACACCTGCGCCGCTGTACCTACATCACTGCAGTTACCCTGGGGTGATCCCTGCGGTTGACACACTGTACCAAGACAAAGCAGGGCTTGCACTAATGCAGGCTAAACAGCAGAGTCGCAAGTCCCTCTTGGCCCCAGTCCAACTCATCTATGTTAGTGTTTTGCCCACAGTAGGAGGACTGATGTAGTTACACAGCTGCAAAGCTCCTTAATCCTGAGTCGCCTTCAAATGGACCAGGAAGGATCCAGCACCACTTCAGAGTCACTGCCGCTCGTGATGATGTCCCTCAGTGACACGTTTAACTACTGTTGCTCCATCCAGACAATCCAATATGATGGACTGTACAGGGAAGAGGCGCAGCAGCTTGCTCATGGTAGCCAACTCTAAAACATCTTTTTAGTTATTTAAAAAAAACCCTTCCTACCTTATTTGACATAAAATGTGACTCCTCCCACCCTTCCAATAAGAGCTCTAAGGCTGCAAAGAGATTTGAGGCTCACCAAAGAGGGACTGTGTTATTTCATTGGTTGTTATTCCAAGTTCCAAAAGATATGGGCCCAGATCCTCAGCTGGTATAAAGCAGTCTACTGACGGAAGACAGTGGTGTCTCTGCTGACTTCCACCAGCTGCGGATCTGGCTCAGAGTCTTTGAGCATTTGCTGCCTGTGCCTCTGTTTATCACTGTACACTTTATCAGCATCCCCAAGCATCTGGCCTGGAATGCCAGAGCCTTTCTGAGCTGTGTTGAAGGGGAAGCAAGTTAAGCAACAAGCATTCTTTCAGGGATGCATAACTTTACAGGTCCTGCTCAGTATCAAGGATTATCAACTCAGAATGAAACCAAGCAATAGCCCATTTTGGCCCTTTACCAGGTAGGCACATTTCAGTGCTAGAGATTTCCAGCAATGCTGCAAATCCTTGCAAAACAGAATAAGAAGCACCTTTGCCTCTTATTGTCTTCAGCGCTATTGAGAACGGGGTGGGCTTTCTCCGTGGTTCACAAATGTGATGAGAGTTTCACACATATGTGCAGAACTCCCATCGGTAGCTGTAAGTTACAAGCATATATACAACATAAACAGGGACACTTTTAAAAATATATGATTTTATCTTGGATTAAACTAAAAGAATTTTAAGAATTTAATTTGCTTCTCGCTTTAAGGCTGTTTGCTCTTTGCAAATCACTCAGCTTGGACAATGGAATTTGACAGATCTGTTTCACTTCCAGACTCATACCAGACCACCATGTTACTACAGATGGACTTAGACATACACCTTCCAGTGCTGTGAACTCAGCCAAAGAAAGGCTTTTAATGGCCATTGTCAAACACATCTCTTTCCCTATCTAGGCCTGTTTGTTACAGAATGGAGTTAAAAACAAACAAACTTAAGATCTGGGGCTCAACTAAGTACAGCACAGATCCCTTTGATAAGGGAAGTAGTGGGGGCAAAAGATCTATCTTGCTTTAAGATTAAACTCGATAAGTTTATGGAGGAGATGGTATGATGGGATAACATGGTTTTGGTAATTAAATATTCATGGTAAATAGGCCCAATGGCCTGTGATGGGTTTTTAGATGGGGTAAGATCCAAGTTACCCGGGAAAGAATTTTCTGTAGTATCTGGCTGATGAATCTTGCCCATATGCTCAGGGTTTAGCTGATCGCCATATTTGGGGTCGGGAAGGAATTTTCCTCCAGGGCAGATTGGAAGGCCCTGGAGGTTTTTCGCCTTCCTCTGTAGCATGGGGCACGGGTCACTTGCTGGAGGATTCTCTGCTCCTTGAGGTCTTCAAACTACAATTTGAGGACTTCAATAGCACAGATATAGGTGTGAGGTCTTTTTTAGGAGTGGTGGGTGAAATTCTGTGGCCTGCATTGTGCAGGAGGTCAGACTAGATGATCATAATGGTCCCTTCTGACCTAAATATCTATGAATCTATGAATCTATGAGACTGTAGTTGTGCATTGCGAAGTCCAGATGTTGACCCTGTGGTGCCAAAAAGAGCGGCACCTTCAGCTACTCGTCCTTAACAGAGCCAGTACTTTCCTGGATTTCAGCTGTGTCTGATTTTTCCCCTTTCCTTGCCGAGAGGATGGAAACTGCTAGCTTTAGCGCTCACACCGTCACACACAGTGTCCCACACAATCTTGACTCTAAACATTCTTTACCCATTGAAAAGTGAAGCCTGATATTTAGAAAATTTGGGGGAGTTTCTAAAACTTTTTTAAAAGGATTCCTTTTTGATGTTTTAGGATTTGTTTTTAAAATGCTCATGCAGTAAGAGTTCAAACTCATGGGCACATATGCATAACAACTGTATGGAAAGAGTACCCCTGCACACGGAAGTTAATGGAAAAGTGTGTCTGTAGGTTTCTGTGGAAATCATCTACAAAGGACACTTTGAACAATCACCAGGTGGGGAAGAGGGTTTGCTTTTAAACCAAATGTATACCTTAAATCAGATCATAGCAAAGGGAATCTGACAGCCACATGGAGAACACAGTAACTGCTTACCTTCAGATTCTAAAATTTCTTGTAGCACCAGGAATGAAGCAGATTGCCTGGGTGGTTCCTTTGGGTCTTCAGTCTCCTGGAGCATCTTGTAAACCTCAGACTCCTTGTCTATGACAAGGTTACTAGAGGGCTGGTTGTGGTGCTCCAAACTGGGGAGAATATTAAAAAAAATATTTGATAAATGACCTATAATTAAAACAATCCACTGCCACAATCTGCGAACCAACACCCCCATGTGCAAACATACAGCATAAAACAGTAGCGATGAAGGCTATGTTTGCACAAGTAAAGTGCAATCCTAGCGAGATGAACACCATGGCTTCCCAGTGGAACACACTCTATTTTTAGAGGATTTCCACTGTTTGAAACACACACACCCTTCTCAAGTATACTTTGCAATTCAGTGTAAGAAATTTAAAAAGGTACTTTGCAGGAAATAACAGTTCTGCTTAAAAAAAAAAAAAAAAAAAAAAAGCCCATTTTGCCATAAAGAATGAATTGTGCTGCTCTTGAAGCAGGCCCAGCTCCTGTTGTTTAAGAAGGGTGATCTGGCTTGGTTCTTAGCACAACTAGAGCTAGAGACAGCGAGTGTTTAGTGCAGGCAATGGGGAGCAAATGGGGCTTAGTAATGAAAGCTGAGTTTCAACTTCAGCTACAAAGGGATGACTCTCTGCTTGTTCCTGCTCTAGGCCAAGGCCCTGACATGCAGGGGGACCAATGCTGCAATTCAGCAAAGCACTTAAATATGTGCTTAACTTGAACAGGGAATTTGTATTCCATTCCTAATATTACATACACATATCAATATTGATTAGCTTCTATTAATAACGCTCTTATTAAAAAACCTTTTGCATTACAGAGAGACCTGGTCCTGCACTCTTACTCCTAAGAGTGACAGCTGCAGATTCAAGCTCAAAGGGCTTTTTAAAGAATCGGTACCAATATTTCCATTCTACAGATAGGGTAACTGAGGCACAGAGCACTTCAGCAATTTGCCTAAGCTCACAAAGCAGGTCAGTGGCAGAGTCAGGAATAACGTTCCACCTCCTGACCCCCAAGCTGCTGCTCTAAGCACTGGATCTCCATTGCCTACCAAGACCTTTGTGTTGCCTTTTGTGGTGTGTGAGTGATTAGCAATCTCAGTTTAATGGTTTTGGTTTTGAAGTGTAAATGACATTGAGGAATGACCTACTAGGTTATCTGCCAGCTAGGTTAAATGAGATGCAATAAGCAGACGTAAGTGGTTTGCGAGGTTCAGCCTACAAGAACTCCGCTGCCACACACAGGAAGTACAGACACTTGTACACAAGCATCCTGAAAAGTGAGACGAACTTGGTGAGAGAAATCTTTCTGATGATGAAGCAACTGCATATTTTCCATGCCAATGCATCATCAAGTTATCTGGGGGTTAGCCCTGCACAATCAACACTTCAAGCGCCACAGAGTAAATTGATGGTAAACGTCATAATGCACTTTTTCCATGAAATAATCTCAGAAAATGTTCCCATCTATGGTAAAATATTCTGGAGTGAAAGCGGTGTACTCTTTTGAGCAATACACACATACGTTCAAGCTTCCAGAATATGAATCTCAATGACCTGAAACAGGATCAAGTTCCCATGTCTATTATATAGGAAATTCCCTGGATTATCCTAAATTAATCCATGCCCCCCATTACATTCTTATACCCTGGTGTTCTCCCACCACCTTTTCTACTCTCAAAATAATGGGCTGAAGCCCACTGTTAGTTTTTCAACCACAATACTAAGGATATTTAATCCATGTACACTGAAAAGCAAATGCTTAAAATTGTCTTACGGAGCATTATAAACAGACACACAACATTTCAAACAAACAAGTATTGTGACAATGTGCGTAATGTACACATCAGACCTTCCATGTTTTTAGCACTCAGGGATACATTTTTTAGAAAATGAGACTGTGAAGACAGACCAAAAAAAAAATAAAAAATAAAAAAATCCTTCATTAAATTGTGCAATAGCTCACGTCTTGGGGAAGGGGCACATACTAATGCTATCAATACAAAGTGATAGAACTGGCTTAAAAGTAAGAGTCTGTGGGGACAGATATTTGGTAGAAGATAACTCTGACATCGTTCAGTGGAGTTAATCATTCCAAAAAGAGAGCAGAGGAACCTTGCTAATTCATAGTAGTGACCAGGAGACCCACTGTTGAATTACTGAGTTTTGGAAATTAGCAAGATACCAACCAGCCACAGTAATAAAACCCACACAGAGACAGCCTCACTCAGTGTATTTTGGCAAGCGTAATTTCACTTTTATTTTACTGTGGTACATTCTGGAAGGGAGGGATAGCTCAGTGGTTTGAGCATTGGCCTGCCAAACCCAGGGTTGTGAGCTCAATCCTTGAGGGGCCATTTAGGGATCTGGGGCAAAAATTGGGGATTGGTCCTGCTTTGAGTAGGAGGTTGGACTAGATGACCTCCTGAGGTTCCTTCCAACCCTGATATTCAGTGATGTTGTAAAGGTAACAAAGGTCTTCGAGACTGGGCAGTAGGGAATTCTAATGCACAGGCACTGAACTTTTGCTTAGAAGTGGGTGAAGATCCACTTGGGTTCTTCTGTCAGCATTATCAGGGTCTGGATTAGCAATGAGAAGTAGTGATGTTTTACTGTTCCTGAGGTAAAGCATATCAATTACAGGCTGTAACACCAAAATGCTTTGCTCCTTGTAGTTCACGAACTGCACTGTATTGTTATAAATTGGTGGCGATCTGGGATTTCCTGGCTGTTCTATTGCAAAACTTAGCCACGTGGATCTCTGCAGTGACTGTTGGGTGAAAATTCAGATCCTCCTGCTCCAAAAGTACATGGTCCTTAACACTTGGCTAAAAGGACTGTTAGCAGTATAGGAGCTATGACAAAGTTCTGCAATTCTAATTTTGTTCAGCAAAGGAGGATGGGACTCATACATAGTAGCCAGTTCATAGCACTGTAAACTGAAATAGACACAAACTAACTGTAATAATCTAAGAATGTAGCGCTGCAGCTGATTTCCTAACCAGCTCCTGTGAAAGGAATTGGCCTCTCGGCTATTCTGCAAAGATGCTTTAAGTGGCTTAAGCTTTGCTTTTCTCTGCCCACTTTGATTTTAATAACATCTGAAAACCAAGTGTGCTGAATGTTGTTTAAACAACTGGAGGGTTGGCCCTTGAGACAATCACTAATATCATGGTGACTGTGATTTCAGATAACTCAGTACAGATTCTGAACTGCTGCGCTGGTGCCAGCTAGCATCAGGGAATCACAGCGCTAAACTGCCTACCATCAGTACAGGCTAATAGAACAGAGAACTATTTATATTGCTTTTCATCTGTAGACCGCAAAGCGCTCTACAAAGGAGGTAAGCGTCATTACCCTTACAGATGGAGAAACTGAGGCACAGGGCGGTGAAGGGACTTGTTGAAAGTCACCCAGCAATCCAATGGCTCAACTGGGAATAGAACCCAGGTCTCCTCAATGCAATGCAATGCTATGCTGTCTACTAAGCCACCGTGCCTCCAGATTAGTAGGTGCCACCTGCCTGGGAAGTGAACACTGGGGAGGAGGAGCCTGTTCTTGCCAGAAATTGGACTAACTCAGGCTACATACCCTGATCCTTCAGTACACACATACACTCACCAGTGCTATGTGAAATGAAAGCTGACAGGATATTTACCAGCTGGACAGATGGCAGTGCCTTCCAGTCACTACCGAATTAGGGATTTGGGAACGAAATGTTACCAGTCTGGTGCTTTAAATAGCAACCCCACTCACCCTTCCACTGAACAAGTCAAGTCAATACAAGACCATTTTTCAAGTACTCAAATCTTGTACATTTCACCATTCTCTCTCTCTCTCTCTCTCTCTCTCTCTCTGTGTGTGTGTAGCAGCAGAGGAGAGTGGCAGACTGATTTGGTACATTTCAGTGCTTTGCATTGTGCACAGCAAAGAAATACAATGCAGAGAAAGTGTCTGTGATGAGAACATCATGCACTAAGTTTTCATTCACAAAGGTGACACACAAAACCTCAGATTCTTGGTGACAGGTGGACACTGTGAGCAATGGACAAGTAACAAGTCATTTGTGGAGATGAAGCCGTGGATGCACATGTGCGCCGAGTAAGCCACGCACGCAGCAGGCAAGGTTACCTGGGAAAAGCAGGGCTAACGGAAGAGATCTGCCCTTGTAAAGTATCCAGGATGTTTCTCTGGGAATAGAGCTGCAAGGGGGAATTAAATTGCACGTGCACCACTTTGAGTCCTGGCACCTCCACTTCCACAGGGCTGTTGGGGCAGATCTGAGCGGCTTGCTTTAGCTGTTCGGGCCCAACTCTCACTTGGCTTGGGATGGAGGAGGTGCTGTGCCTCCTTTGCAATGGAGGCAAGGAGGTATGCGGCTGGAGAGGATTATAGACTGTTGCAAAAGGTGCCTGGAACCCAGGAGGCAATAAACGGCTAGAGGCAGGAAAAGGTTACAGGGAGGTTGGGGTTTTTTTTTTTTTGTTTTTTTTTAAGGTTGCAGAGTTGAGAGGAAAACACAGAGGGGGGAAAAAAGAAAGGAAGGAAGGAAGGAAGGAAGAAGTTAATGGAGGACTAAACCAAATTCCCAAGCAATTCTGAAATGAGTACTTCAAATCAGGTGTTCCTTTCACTAGAAGGATCCACCATATACAGATCAGCTCTATGGTAAAGCTTCTGGCTAATGCTGATTTTCCGGCTGAGCGCAAAGGGTATGTCTACACTGCAGTCAGGAGGTGTGACTGAGCGCATGGAGGCATGCCTGAGCTAGTTTTAATCTAGTTAGAAGGGGTATGCCTACATGAACTGCAGTCACACCTCCAGACTGCAATCCAGACCACCCAAAGTGTACAGTGTAGCAGGAGGAACTAGATGCTAATTCCCTCCCCTCACCCACCACCTGTCACCATAAGGCAGTTCTTTTGTAAAGATCTGAAAACCAAATATAGTGGTTACAGTTTCTCTGGCCAGACTCTGCATCACTCACACCAGTGTAAGTCTAGAGGAAACAAGCTAGGCTGGACAATTTCAATTACGTTCCTCTGGAATAACACTGGCACACGGATCCGGCCTCTTGAGTTCAGAGAAAGATGCTCTGGATGGGTGCTTGAGGCTGTACATTATAGATCATGTGGTGTTAGACAAACATGGTTCCAGCCCCACTTCGAAGTCTGAATCATTGAAAAACAAGCCGCAGGGCATAAGTCACTATTTTCTGGGGTTTGGACAGGCGAAGGCCTGATTAAAGCAGCCTTGCAGTAGCTGTTAATTCAATTCAAACAGGACACCTGTTTGGTAAACAAAATCCTGGAAGGCTTTAGCAGCTATTTACAATCTCTGCCCACCATCTGCCACCTGCCCTCTTTCCACGGAGGGAGGGAGGGGGGAGTGACAGCCCCATGGGGCTCACTGACACCAGCCTCCTCTCAGGAGGGAAACGGAAGGCAAAAATAACCCTTGGGGGCAGGGAAGCCAAACATTGTCCTGCTGTTATCAGGGTGGCTACGAACTAGCATAAGCACTTATGGAGCTGTGTTTTCAGACTGGTATTAAAAGGTCTCAATTACTGCAGGCCCAAACAACTGTGACCACAACTGAAGTTCCCTGAACATCTCCCTTTTGACTGCACCTGCAAGTCAGGGATTTAGAGGACTCGCACCTAAAGCGCAGGCATAAAACTGCAACTTTGAAAGCAGAGGCCAGTATCTTCAGATTGTGATGGCCTCTGTTCTGTGTTTGTGCAGCACCTAGCACCACAGTGTCCTGGTCCATGACTAGTGCTCCTAAGCACTACGGTAATACAGATAACACCAAAGGGCTCTGACTTATTATCATCATTACCTCCATTTTACAGATGTGGAAACTGGAACATCCGGAGGTTAAGTGAGTGACTTGCTCAAGGTCACAGAGGAAGCCAGTGTCAGAGCCAAGAACAGAGCCCACCAGGTTCCTGGCTTCCAGCCCTGTGCTCACATCATCAGACATACTCGGGTTTGTTTCTAGCACTTCAGACTAGAAGCAGGCTAGTTTTTTTGGTGAAGTGTGAGTTACTTGGCAAGGGTCAGATGGAAACACAAACCCAACCCGTGGCTGTCCTGCTGGGACTGCTGTCGAGGTAGGGTACATTTTCAGACTTGCAATCTCAACCGTGTAACAGGTTGAGCAGAAGAGAAACAACTGCCCAGAGCTCTCTGCAATTCTTTAAAATCCAAAGAAAAGGGCAGTTTAATAAAAACTCTAAGCCTTGACATTGTCCCTGTAAGATTTCAAAGCTCTCTCTGAAAAGGGACTGCTCTTTCCTCCGTACCACACTGTACCCTTCCTGCACTACTTGCAAAGCCAGAAGAAAACACTAATTGTACAAAAGTGCTGATAATAAAGCATTGAGCACCTGTTTCGGTCAGAGGGTGATTTTAAGGGCTGGTATGTCATGCTGAACGCACGCTGAAACTGCGCTGGTCTCTAGCAAACAAAAACACACAATTGTTAATTTCACCCTTGCACCTTGCAGAACATTCCCTGCCCCCCACAAGCCATGCCCCCGGACCACATCCCATCTCACACCTGCTAGTTGCACTCCTTCCACAAGCCTGAAAGAGAATTGTCCCATGTTAAAGAATGGATACACTCGCAATGAGTTTATGACAAAGCTCACTCCATGACAACAGACATCCCACCAAGGAGGGGGCAGGGAGAGAGAAGTGGGGAACTACTTACGGCTTGCTGGGGTCCTGGGCATCACCAGATGACTTAGACTCCACAGCACTGTTGAAGGTCTGGATGTTTTCTGAGGAGTACAGGCCTGCGGGGCTGTTGTACTGGGCAGTGATCACTTTGGGGGCAGTGCTGGAAGCGGTGGCAGCAGTGAATGGCATAGCACTCCGGTTGTGTGCGCTTCCTATGTGCCTTATTTCCTGCATGCAAGGGAGCAAAGGCAATGTCAGAAGTGTCTGACATGCAGGCGGGGAAGTGCCAGGGCAGCCCGATGAACATGCAGCACAAGGGCAGCTCTGCAGAACCAGAGAAGCACTCTCCCCAAATCCACCCAGCTGCGACCCTATAATGGGACAGAGCTCTCAGCAGACTGAGGATCTTCACACTATGAACATCCCTATCCCCAGCTGCTTGCGCTGCATGACAGCGAAAGAGTCCATAAAGCAGACATTAGGTTTCAGACACAACAGATCACTGGAAAGACGCGGCTGGGGCACACTTATCAGAGCTATTGTCTCGAGCTGTCGGCAGACTTCACTGGATCCACTGCATTCATTCTCAAGCTTTTTTTATTTTTATTTTTTCATTAATGGAATGGTTTGGTTCTGGAGCACAAGTTGACACAACCGCTCTCTCACTGAGCCTTCTGTAAGCCAGCCCTGGGAGCAGGATTGTTCAGATTTATCATGGGGCTGGGCTTCCATTCAGATCAAATGTAGGCTGACATTTTCAAACATGACTAGTGGATTGGGGGGTGGCTGGGTGTCCAACCTCACATACCTTCAAGAGGCCTGATTTTCAGAGGATGGGTGCTCAGCACTATCCAAAAGTCAGGCCAGGTTAAAGTATCTCAAGTTGGGCACGGAAAAATTGAGGAATTCAAAAAATGACTAGCCACTTCTTAAAATATCCCCTCGTATTCTCACCGACATAAGGAGGAGAAATGGAAAGGCAAAAAAATTCTTGCATGTGGTTCCCGAGTAACAAATACCCATATGTTAGTTATCAAGACAGTGGATTTCACCTTCTACAAGGCTGTGTCCCCCATTTAATTCAGTCAGTCTTCCAATCTGAGCCTCCAATCAATTTGATCAAAAACTCCAGAACCAAAATTCCTTAGTATTTATTTAATCAAAATAAAGAATGGAAGGTTTTTGTTTTTTTAACTATTCCACTGTCATCTTGCCTTTCAATAGCACTTTTCATCCAAAGCACTTAATGCTGGGTAAGTCTGAACCTCATCTACAGGCCCAGCAATGAGGAGTACAGAGGTAAGCGACAGGACAAGACCACAAAGCTAACTGGTGCCAGGCCTGCCCATTCCCAGGCCCTCTGGACTAGCCATTAGTTTATGCTGCCTCAGGCAGATATTACCTGACAGTTAGAATCACTGGCTATAGAAAGTTGCTATTTAATAAGAAAGGGACAAAATTCTGAAGAAGAGATATGCTCAAGGAAGATTCTTCTGAAGAAGAGACTGCTGCAGCTACAAATGGAATTATTCACATATTGCTCTTGACATAAACACTGTTAAATGCTATGCAAGCTGGGACATGACGCCAGCTGGGCATATGAACATTAAGGCCTTGTCTACACTACGAAGTTTTGTTGGCAAAAGCTGCCTTTTGCTGACAAAACAGGGGAGGTGTACATGCTGCAAAGCTACTTTTGGCGGCAAAATTCTGCTGTTTTGCCGACAAAATAAAACCACCTGAACGAGAGGCATAGAGCTTTTTGTGGCAAACTTTAAGCATCATAGCGTCAGTGTAGACGCTGCTGTTTGTTTTGTCGACATGATGGGCTTCCACCAGTATCCCACAATGCCCGTCATGACTGCTCTGCTCACTGTTTTGATCTCTGCTGCCCTGCAGTCATGCACCCCTCCCCTTACAAAGCTCTGGGCAGTGTCTGACAGCATCTGACAGCCAGCTGCTGTTATGCTCCGGGAACAAAGAGCAAATCATTAACATGGAATGTTCCTGTTCTGCCCTGCGCTAGGATACAGTGGCAGGCAGACTGCTGCTGCGGGGAGTGTGTATGTGGGGGTGTGGGGGGGACGGGACGGACGGGGGACGACAACTGCTATGTTGCTTTGACATTCTTCAGCACGGAGAGCTCACAGAGCTGCTGAGGATGTCACTCCCGGCAGCTGAGGCGGCTGTGGGAGAACTCTGAGAGAATCACAGAACCATAGGCAGGGCAGGCGGGCTGCTTCAGGAGTGACTGCTGGGCTGAGCAGAGCCAGGGTGGGGCGGGGGCCGGTGTCCCCCTCCCTGCCTCAGGATAGGTCGGTCAGCCTACTGTCTCCCCCACCCCAGACACACAACTCTCCTCTCCCTCCCTGCACACACTTCAGCTGAAAAGGGGCTGACAATCTAGTAGGATGCCCATGGAAGGATAGGACTGAGAAACCTGCATCATGTGACGCTGTACCTGCCCCATGAAGCACTGCAAAAACTCTTCCCAAAACACCCTGCAGCCAGTTGCACAGTGGGATAACTACCCACAGTACACTGCTCTGTGTTGATGCAAGAGCTGCTAGTGTGGATGTGCTCTGATGATACAAGGAGCTAGTGTGGACATGCAACAGCGGTTAAATTAAAGCAACATACCTTTTGCCGACAAAACTTTGTAGTGTAGACAAGGCCTAAAATGAATTACTTGTTTCTGTCAGGGCTTATCTAAATGAATACTCAGTTCACAGTATGCTGGGGTGTAAATCTACCCCCCGTTAGCCTGCTCAGCACTAAGGCTTGGTCTATGCGTAAAAGTTCTGTCTGCATATCTATGCTGGTCAGGGGTGTGAAAAAAACAGACCCTGGACTGACCAAGAGACCCTGACAAATCCCTGGTGTAGAGAGTTATGTCAACAGAAGAGGGCTTGTCAATGTCATTCTGAGAGATGATGGTCCTACACTTGCAGAAAAACTCCTTGTCAGTGTAAGCAGGCTGTGTCTACACTAGCCGGCTATGCTGGCATATGCTCTGTCATGCAAACACAGCCTATGTGTCCACATGGACCCTGCTGCACACTCACAATTCCCCAGTGCACTTTGGCCTGCTCCTATTTCAAAGCAGAGCAGATCGAAGTGCACCAGGGAATGGTCAGTGTGGGACAGCAGGGCCCACATGGACGGTGCATGGCAACTAGTGCAAGAAGCGCTGGTTGAGACCAGCACTCAGAAGGATAGCATCAGGCTTGAGCAAAATATGCAGCGGGTACGGCAGGAGCTCACTAGAGCTGGGAGAATAGTGGGACGAAGTTTTCACAAAAATCCTCCTTTTTCTGTTGAAATTTCAATGAAAACTGCAGTGGAAATGATGAATTTCAACCTGCTCTAGATCTTTCAAATTTGTGATGAACCCTGTTCTATTGTTAAGGGTCTCAGGCCCAAGTGACACAATAGTAACCAGAGGCCTCATCACCACCTTAGCTTCCTGGGTCTACAGTCCCCTGCCCCAGTTAACACAGAACTCCTTCTGTACATCTCAGAACCCTAAAGCAATGCTACCGGAGGTTCTGTTTGACCGTACAGAATAAACCACCCTTTGTTTCAAAAGGACAAACAAATTCCCCACAAAATGTTCATTTTAATGTTTGATAACATTTCTAGATTTCCTTAGCCAGCTGGCTGCTGTTCCCAAAATGACAGAGTCCATTGGAAATGCTCCCGTTCATGAGTTTCAAGTACTTAGAAACCAATGAGGTAGCTAGAGCCAGTCACGTGTGGGCTAGAAAGAGGGGCTTTCACATGTCATCTCCAATTGGAGTGCCTGGGCATTAGCTTTCCCACACACTGATAAAAGACCGACCCATACAATAAGAAGTTAATGTCTCATTTACCCAGCAGCATTCAAGCCTTTTGTTCAAGTCTTATTTGAAGCACAATGATGACACTGCTCTTCTGCCCATAAAGATAGTCTTTCCCATGGCAGAGACTGTGTATGGTAGCAAGAAATGAGAGTGACCACTCTGTCAATTACCCAAGGGAAGAATCAATATTCTTACCCCAGGAAAGAATTGGCCCAATGCAATTATTAAAACTCCCATTAAGAGGATGCAAGTAGAAAGCTGTCTCAGACATATGTATAATAATACTCCTAGGGGGATTCTGCAGGACTGTGCACCCGCAGAAAATGCCCCCCACAGCTTTCCTGTGTTTCCCTGCAGAAAACGGCATGAAAAAAAAAAGGGAAGCCGTACTGGGGGGGAAGTGGGAAGAAGGCCGGGGGGGCGACCATAGGCGCAGTTTTTTGGGGGGGGATTGCTCCCTCCAAACAGAGGTGAGGCATGGGGGGCACACAGGGTTACATGCCACTGCCCCCCTCGTTCTGCAAGTGCAGAGCTGCCCTGCTGAAGAAGGCTTCGTCTGGCCTCCGCTCACTCTGCAGCTGAACGCCACCTTAGAATCATAGAATATCAGGGTTGGAAGGGACCCCAGAAGGTCATCTAGTCCAACCCCCTGCTCGAAGCAGGACCAATTCCCAGTTAAATCATCCCTGCCAGGGCTTTGTCAAGCCTGACCTTAAAAACCTCTAAGGAAGGAGATTCTACCACCTCCCTAGGTAACGCATTCCAGTGTTTCACCACCCTCTTAGTGAAAAAGTTTTTCCTAAAACTTCTGGACACCTTCTGGGTCCTAGTGACAGTCGTGCTGTGCAACAGTGAGTGCCTGCAGTGGGGCTGGGGGAAATGAGGGAAGGGGGGGCGAGGGGGTGGAGGGGAATGTGGTGGGTGGGGAGGGGATAGAGAATGGAAGGAGATAGGGTAATCGGGAGTCTGGCATGCAGTGTCCCCTCAGCAGCAGCTGGGGCTCCCCCATTAAACAGGCCCATTGAACCCTCACCTTGACAAGCCCTACCTCCCTACACCTGTACCCCTCTGATGAGCTCCCAACACCCAAACCCCCGCCCCACTGATCCCCAACCAGCTGCACCTGGACCCCCACCCCATCAGGCCCCACTCTCCCAGCACCCAGACCCTCCGACTACGTCCCCCACACCCAGCCCCCCCAGCCAAGCCCCATCTCCCCACACCCATCCCCCCCCTGAGCCCCAACCACCTTCACCTGGATCCCCTGCAGAGTCCCATTGCCCCTGCACCCGGAACCCCCCAACGAGCCACTGTGCATCCAGATCCTCCACTGAGCCGCCCACACCCAGACTGCCCCACACAGAAACCTCTCACCCCGTGCCTGGATCCCCCCACACTAAGCCCCTCCACACTTCGATCCTGCTGAGCTGAGCCTGCCCACCCACCCACACCTGGTGCACCTGGCACGGAGAGGCAGGGCCCCGGGGTGTTTCTGTGGCACGCCCAGGCCTTGCACTGTGTCAAGGGCAGGTGCAGCCTCACTGCCAAGCCCCTACACGGGGGAAGGTGGGGTCTGCAGGGTGATCTCCCACCTCAGTGCAGCCGGTGGCCTGTGCTCCCCACTGCCATGCTGGAGCCACATTTATTTACTGACAAATAAAATTAACAGAATTTTAAAATAATGGACATAATTTTTAATTTTTTGGTGCAGAATTCCCTCAGGAGTAATAATAATTTGCTTAGTGAAAGCCAGAGTCTGATGTATAGGCTTTATGCTCAAGAGAGTTACACGGCTAGCTCAAATGAGCTCAAGATTTAGGTTGTGTCAGATTCTGCAAGAAGAGAAACGTTTAAATTTTTAGCAAAAATTATGAAAAGTTAAGTTTTCTTTTTGTTTTTAATAGGGTTGTGTTTTGTTTTTCAATTAGCTATTCATTTCTCTGTACTGTGGATAGACCAAATACTGCAATGTTAGGATATAGACATTCAGGCCTGTCTGTAAAGGCCTATACTCTAAGAATTTAGGTGTATTCTTATCACTTAGCTAATTATAGAGGTATAAAAGAAAGAATCAAAATCACTATCTGCCGGTGTAAGGTCCTTTTCTTACTGTGACAGTCTGAGGCCCTGTGCTTAGGCTAAGATCTTTGGCTAAGCAGCAGAGGCAGCCATAAGCTGGGAAGTGACCGGTCACATCCTCACATTCCAAACTAGTCACATTGAAATAAGGTGCTATTGGGCTGGTAGGAATACAATCCTGTCCTGATAATGCCTATCACCTCCAGAGAAAGGGAAGTGCCTAGAAGATGTAAAAGGAAGCTTAGTTTGATAGCATCCTGTCTGGCAAGAACTCGCTTATCAATAGCTGGGATGTGAAATCCTCATTTCTTTGTTGTTCTATCACTGTAGTCCCCATTTCCCTATTGTTTGTCTGCATAATCTCTGTCTGGTTCTGTGATTGTTTCTGTCTGCTGTATAATTAATTTTGCTGGGTGTAAACTAATTAAGGTGGTAGGATATAATTGGTTACATAATCATGTTACAATATGCTAGGATTGGTTAGTTAAATTTCAGCAAAAGGATTGGTTAAGGTATAGCAAAGCAGAACTCAAGTTTTACTATATAGTCTGCAGTCAATCAGGAAGTGTGTGGGTGGGGGGGGAAATGGGAACAGGGAATGGGGGTGGGGAATTGGAATCATGTTTTGCTAAGGCGGGCGGAATGGGGACAGGGACACAGGTGTAAGGCTCTGTGGTGTCAGAGCTGGGAAGGGGGACACTAAGGAAGGAAACTGGAATCATGTTTGCTGGAAGTTCACCTCAGTAAACATCGAATTGTTTGCACCTTTGGACTTCGGGTATTGTTGCTTGCTCTCTGTTCATGCAAGAAGGACCAGGGAAGTGAGTGGGTGAAGGAATAAGCCCCCTAACATGCAGCACTGAAGATAAATGCACTGTGAACAAAAAGTGGAACCATCAAGTCTATTTTTCTTGTCTGAGCAGAGAGAGGGGAAAAAGAAAATGGCCTAAGAGGTGACTGCAGTAACACACAACCATGATGCAAGACTAAAGCTTTAAAAGTTGGGGCAGAGAAGGCAGATGTATACAGGAAGAGTGGAAGGTCAGGACTTCATGGAGAAGGCAGGAGAGGGAGTCAAGGATGAGGCTGGAAGCTGCAGGGCAGTTGTTGACTACAGTGGGGGGGGGGGGGAGGGGTGGGTTTAGTTTGATACAGTGGCTGCACAGGACACACCAAACTGTACACAGATGGAAAGGACGGGGGACGGAGAAATATTTGAGAGGCATCAGCAAAGAGGTGGTGAGTAGTTGATGAGATCAACTATGGAAAATATATAGAAAGAGGAGAGCAGGGAAACTGAGTACAGCAGGAATGGCCCTAGTAATTTTGCCGACCAGGGTGAGAAACATTTTCGGTGCTGTGCCCACTCCGAATTGGAATGGAAGGGGGGGAAAAGCTGAGCAGCAGAGCAATTCTGCACCCCATGAAAGTTGGCACCTCGGACAACTGCCCTGCTTGCCCGCCTCCCTGGGAGTCACAGAGGGAGATGTGATTGCAGTACATTAGGGAGAAGCTTCAGTACTGCTCACTTGTTTTAGCCAGGCGTTCTGTTGCACTGTCCTACCTTGGTTTTTTGTTTTTAACTTCATCTGCAGAGGTAGACTAGCGCTTTCATGTAGTGAACTCAAAATATAGGCAAAAAGAAAAGGAGTACTTGTGGCACCTTAGAGACTAACCAATTTATTTGAGCATAAGTTTTCGTGAGCTACAGCTCACTTCATCGGATGCATACTGTGGAAAATACAGAAGATGTTTGTTTTTATACACACAAATCATGAAAAAATGGGTGTTTATCACTACAAAAGGTTTTCTCTTCCCCCACCCACTCTCCTTACAATGTGTGATAATCAAGGTGGGCCATTTCCACCCCAAATCCAGGTTCCCCCCCCCCCCACCCCAAACAAACCCACTCTCCTGTTGGTAATAGCTTATCTAAAGTGATCACTCTCCTTACAATGACAGGTTTCAGAGTTGGTCTGTATTCGCAAAAAGAAAATGCATCCGATGAAGTGAGCTGTAGCTCACGAAAGCATACGCTCATATAAATTGGTTAGTCTCTAAGGTGCCACAAGTACTCCTTTTCTTTCTCCTTACAATGTGTATGATAATCAAGGTGGGCCATTTCCAGCACAAATCCAGGGTTTAACAAGAACGTCTGAGTAAGGGTGTGTGTTAGGAAAACAAGGGGAAATAGGTTACCTTGCATAATGACTTAGTCACTCCCAGTCTCTATTCAAGCCTAAGTTAATTGTATCCAATTTGCAAATGAATTCCAATTCAGCAGTCTCTCACTGGAGTCTGGATTTGAAGTTTTGCTGTTGTAATATTGCAACTTTCATGTCTGTAATCGCGTGACCAGAGAGATTGAAGTGTTCTCTGACTGGCTTATGAATATTATAATTCTTGACATCTGATTTGTGTCCATTTATTCTTTTACGTAGAGACTGTCCAGTTTGACCAATGTACATGGCAGAGGGGCATTGCTGGGACATGATGGCATATATCACATTGGTAGATGTGCAGGTGAACAAGCCTCTGATAGTGTGGCTGATGTTATTAGGCCCTGTGATGGTGTTCCCTGAATAGATACGTGGGCACAGTTGGCAACGGGCTTTGTTTCAAGGATAGGTTCCTGGGTTAGTGGTTCTGTTGTGTGGTATGTGGTTGCTGGTGAGTATTTGCTTCAGGTTGGGGGGCTGGCTGTAGGCAAGGACTGGCCTGTCTCCCAAGATTTGTGAGAGTGTTGGGTCATCCTTCAGGATAGGTTGTAAATCCTTAATAATGCGTTGGAGGGGTTTTAGTTGGGGGCTGAAGGTGACGGCTAGTGGCGTTCTGTTATTTTCTTTGTTAGGCCTGTCCTGTAGTAGGAAACGGCCCACCTTGATCATCATACACATTGTAAGGAGAGTGATCACTTTACATAAGCTATTACCAGCAGGAGAGTGGGGTGGGGGAAGAGAAAACCTTTTGTAGTGATAAACACCCATTTTTTCATGATTTGTGTGTATAAAAACAAACATCTTCTGTATTTTCCACAGTATGCATCTGATGAAGAGCTGTAGCTCATGAAAGCTTATGCTCATATAAATTGGTTAGTCTCTAAGGTGCGACAAGTACTCCTTTTCTTTTTGCGAATACAGACTAACACGGCTGCTACTCTGAAACCTGTCAAGATATAGGATATCAGTACCTCATTTGTCCTGGCAAAGGTGTTTGGCTCAGTTGCCAACTCTTGCAATATTTGGCATTTTTCTTAAAGCTCCAGCTCCTGTAGTCGTGTGATCACACAAGAATCACAGCTTTCATTTTTAAAAAAAAAAGTAAGTTTCTAGCCTTCATGGTTTCAGAGGAAAGTTTGAAAAGGTGGCTCCTAAAGGCTCAAACATATGATGATGAATAAAAAGAACCCAAAATATATTCCTTTTTGAGGGGGTGGTTCATGTTTTTTGAACACTTGGGGTTTGCAATACTTTAAAAGTTACTGAGTTTACAAGAGTGTTATAACAAGGTAGGGTGGGGAAGACAGCACTAAATAACTGGCTCTTGGGCATTATGTGTTTTAATACCAGTTCATTACACCAAGGAAAAGCAGATGGCAAAATAGAAGGAAATGCTCTGGTCCAGTCCAGGAAAGGAACTTCCCCAGCATGTTAGTTCTTTCTTGATTACATTTCCTTTCCCAGCATCTCGTTAATGAGAAACGTGACTAATATCAGCTCTTTCCTGGGACACTTGTACTACCTGGAGGCAGATCCTGCAGCATTCTGCTCCACCCATCCTGTGTGACCGTGTTGGCTCACTTTCCTGGCTACCATCTGGTGACCCCAGGAAGCAGTGGGTTTGGTGGTGTTTAGCTTTCTTGGCAGGTTTGCTTTGGAGGGTGACCAAACAGCAAACACTGAAGCCTCAGAGTGGGATTGTCAGAAGTACCTAAGGGCTTGTCTATACCGGGAAAACATTCCAGTGTAATCATACTAGTATAGGTAAACTGGTACAAACCCTCAGTGGACATTCTTATTGTGGAATAAGAGTGGCTTTTTTCCAGCATAGGACTGGTCTATAGCAGGAGTTACTCTGGAATAGCTATTGTGCTTTAAATTCACACGCTATATTAATCCAAATTAATTCTCAAGATTAGATAAACCCTTAGTTTGAACCCTTTCCCTATGTGATACAAGCTAACCTGAAACAGCCCCTCATCCTGGAGGAAAAGCATCTATAGGGGGAGTTATATCAGTATAACTAAAGCAGTTTAAATTCACTCTTACTGATGGCAAAGAGTCCTATGGCACCCTATAGACTAATGCATCCAAGGAAGTGGGTATTCACCCACGAAAGCTTATACTCCAATACGTCTGTTAGTCTATAAGGTGCCACAGGACTCTTTGCCGCTTTTATAGGTCCAAACTAACACGGCTACCCCTCTGATACTTGACTCCTTACTGATAAAATTTACCACCCCATAGACAATCTTTCAGTGGCTTGGGAGCACAAATTCCACTGACTTTCA
Source organism: Lepidochelys olivacea (assembly GCF_965140295.1). Classification (NCBI taxonomy): domain Eukaryota; kingdom Metazoa; phylum Chordata; order Testudines; family Cheloniidae; genus Lepidochelys; species Lepidochelys olivacea. The sequence continues at coordinate 52,965,981 of NC_140417.1, forward strand.
ATGGAAGCTGTATCCTCAACTCCCTTAGGTGCTTCTGAAAAACCTCCCTTGATGAAAAGAAAAATAAAGCCCAAGTTTCTTCCAATTTGGAGAATGCAATGGAGGCCTGGACTGAGAGCCTGATCTGGAACCACAGCTTGTTATCAGCTGCTATAAGGTGGCAGGCACAAATTGTCAGTTGATGAACAACAGCTATCAAGTACCTGAGTTTTAGCTGTACCTGGGGAAGGAATCTTCTTTTAAGGAGAAGGGTGCACGGAAGAAAGGAGAGAAACTGGTTTACATGCTTATGAGAAAGAAGAACTGACAGCACTTTCTACTGATAGGCTCTGTGTGGGCAAGGTGTCATGCAAACACTCGCACCCCTCCACCCCAAGACAACCCAAGCACACAGCTATACCAATCCGTTTCAGTCCTGACCACCAGCAGCACCCCCTACAAAATCCCACCCCTCCACATAGCTCTGCCAATGCACTCTGGCCTGGACAGGTAGCTCCCTTGCCCAGCTATTCCAGTCCTGTCCCCAGCCTAAAAAGAGTTCCTAAACTGCAGACAGACAATTATATCAAATTGGACATTCCTTCTCTGTGGAGTCAGGACTTGACCCCTAATCCAGCTCCAGAATCTACAGCCCTCTTACCACTTGGGCACAAAGAGAAAGTCTGTGGCGGCTAATGGTAGCAGCATAGCAGGGGCCTTACTGCCTCTGTGAGCCAGCACTACTAGAGTGCAGCATCCCCCCTTCACATCCCTACAAAGCCAGTCCACTGTACCAGCACATCACCCTGTTTTAACCATGCACTACGACCCTAACCTCGAACATGGCCTGCTATTTCATCCCTAGGTCTCGAGAGGGTTCCTTCAATGCACCCCACACTCATAGAATATCAGGGTTGGAAGGGACCCCAGAAGGTCATCTAGTCCAACCCCCGTGCTCAAAGCAGGACCAATCCCCAACTAAACCATCCCAGCCAGGGCTTTGTCAAGGCTGACCTTAAAAACCTCTAAGGAAGGAGATTCCACCACCTCCCTAGGTAACGCATTCCAGTGCTTCACCACCCTCCTAGTGAAAAAGTTTTTCCTAATATCCAACCTAAACCTCCCCCACTGCAACTTGAGACCCTTACTCCTTGTTCTGTCACCTGCTACCACTGAGAACAGTCTAGATCCATCCTCTTTGGAACCCCCTTTCAGGTAGTTGAAAGCAGCTATCAAATCCCCTCTCATTCTTCTCTTCTGCAGACTAAACAATCCCAGTTCCCGCAGCCTCTCCTCATAAGTCATGTGTTCCAGCCCCCTCATCATTTTTGTTGCCCTCTGCTGGACTCTTTCCAATTTGTCCACATCCTTCTTGTAGTGTGGGGCCCAAAACTGGACACAGTACTCCAGATGAGGCCTCACCAATATCGAATAGAGGGGAATGATTATGTCCCTTGATCTGCTGGCAATGGCCCTACTTATACAGCCCAAAATGCCATTAGCTTTCTTGGCAATAAGGGCACACTGTTGACTCATATCCAGCTTCTCGTCCACTGTCACCCCTAGGTCCTTTTCTGCAGAACTGCTGCCTAGCCATTCAGTCCCTAGTCTGTAGCGGTGCATGGGATTCTTCCATCTTAAGTGCAGGAGTCTGCACTTGTCTTTGTTGAACCTCATCAGATTTCTTTTGGCCCAATCCTCTAATTTGCCTTGGGCCCTCTTTATCCTATCCCTACCCTCCAGCGTATCCTACCACTCCTCCCAGTTTAGTGTTGTCTGCAAACTTGCTGAGGGTGCAGTCCACGCCATCCTCCAGATCATTAACGAAGATATTGAACAAAACCGGCCCCAAGACTGACCCTTGGGGCACTCTGCTTGATACCGGCTGCCAACTAGACATGGAGCCATTAATCACTACCCACTAAGCCCGATGATCTAGCCAGCTTTCTATCCACCTTATAGTCCATTCATCCAGCCCATACTTTAACTTGCTGGCGAGAATATTGTGGGAGACCATATCAAAAGCTTTGCTAAAGTCAAGGAACAACATGTCCACTGCTTTCCCCTCATCCACAGAGCCAGTTATCTCATCATAGCAGGCAATTAGATTAGTCAGGCATGACTTGCCCTTGGTGAATCCATGCTGACTGTTCCTGATCACTTTCCTCTCCTCTAAGTGCTTCAGGATTGATTCCTTGAGGACCTGCTCCATGATTTTTCCAGAGACTGAGGTGAGGCTGACTGGCCTGTAGTTCCCTGGAGGGAGGGATAGCTCAGTGGTTTGAGCATTGGCCTGCTAAACCCAGGGTTGTGAGTTCAATCCTTGAGGGGCCCATTTAGGGATCAGGAGGCAAAAATTGGGGATTGGTTCTGCTTTGAGCAGGGGGTTGGACTAGATGACCTCCTGAGGTCCCTGCTAACCCTGATATTCTATGATTCTATGATCCCCCTTCTTCCCTTTTTTAAAGATGGGTACTACATTAGCCTTTTTCCAGTCATCCAGGACCTCCCCCGATCGCCATGAGTTTTCACAGATAATGGCCAATGGCTCTGCAATCACATCCGTCAACTCCTTTAGCACTCTCGGATGCAGCGCATCAGGCTCCATGGACTTGTGCTTGACCAGCTTTTCTAAATAGTCCCAAACCACTTCTTTCTCCACAGAGGGTTGGTCACCTCCTCCCCATGCTCCGCTGCTCAATGCAGTAGTCTGGGAGCTGACCTTGTTTGTGAAGATAGAGGCAAAAAAAGCATTGAGTACATTAGCTTCTCTGTCACTAGGTTGCCTCCCTCATTCAGTAAGGGGCCCACACTTTCCTTGACTTTCTTCTTGTTGCTAACATACCTGAAGAAACCCTTCTTGTTACTCTTAATATCACTTGCTAGCTGCAACTCCAAGTGTGATTTGGACTTCCTGATTTCACTCCTGCATCCCCAAGCAATATTTTTATACTCTTCCCTGGTCATTTGTCCAATCTTCCACTTCTTGTAAGCTTCTTTTTTGTGTTTAAGATCAGCAAGCATTTCACTGTTAAGCCAAGCTGGTTGCCTGCCATATTTACTATTCTTTCTACACATCGGGATGGTTTGTCCCTGTAACCTCAATAAGGATTCTTTAAAATACAGCCAGCTCTCCTGGACTCCTTTCCCCCTCATGTTATTCTCCCAGGGGATCCTGCCCATCAGTTCTCTGAGGTTGTCAAAGTCTGCTTTTCTGAAGTCCAGGGTTCGTATTCTGCTGCTCTGCTTTCTTCCCTGTGTCAGGATCCTGAACTTGACCATCTCATGGTCACTGCCTCTCAGGTTCCCATCCACTTTTGCTTCCCCTACTAATTCTTCCCGGTTTGTGAGCAGCAAGTCAAGAAGAGCTCTGCCTCTAGTTGGTGCCTCCAGCACTTGCACCAGGAAATTGCACTGACCAGCTATTCTAGGTCCTGATCTTTCCTGAGCAGAGATCACCAATCACAATTCATGGTGCCAGATTTTATGACAATCTGCCTTGTGGAAAAAGTCTTTAAGCCCAGAACAGAAAGACAATCAGCGTTTCCTACTTTTGGCAGAAGGCAGCATGGCAGAGAAAACAGAGGGGGAAAACAAAGGGAGTTTCCTCCCACTCTACTCAGAGCTGAACAAAATCAAAGCGGCAGCTGCGAGCTCCCTCACAATCACTGCTTGTCGCCACCAGTAGGCATGGTGCTGAGACAGCTGCTTCCCCTGAAGGGGGGCTCTTGCGTCAGTATGCCCCGAAGACAGCCACAGCCACTACTGGCTGTCACTGGCTAGGGAGATCAGGCACTTCCCATGATCTTTGCCAGAGATGTTGTGAAGGCCAAGACTATAACAGGGTTCAAAAAAGAACTAGATAAGTTCATGGAGGATAGGTCCATCAATGGCTATTAGCTAGGATAGGCAGGGATGGCGTCCCTAGTCTCTGTTTGCCAGAAGTTGGAATGGGCGACAGGGGATGGATCACTTGATGATTACCTGTTCTGTTCATTCCCTCTGGGACACCTGGCATTGGCCATTGTCAGAAGACAGGATACTGGGCTAGGTGGAACTTTGGTCTGACCCAGTAGGGCCGTTCTTATGCAACTTCACAGTGAAGCCACTCAGACAGTGCTAAGTGCTCAGAGTGTGAGCCAGGCTGATCAGCTTGCTTCACTGGAGTCACACCAGGGAGGAATGTGGTCTGGTGCACATTAGTTATTAGTGAAAAACCAGAACTTTCCGTCCAATATCGGGTGATCCCAGCAAATCAAAAGGTCCCCCCTTATGCCCCACACTCTTAACATGCTGGGAATGAATAGCCAACGCTATTCACGGGAGCTCCTGCATGATCCTAGGAAGAACTGGGCCTGCAACACATTCAAGTATATTAGAGTCTGACCGGGCCTTTTTGGTTTTGTAGCAGCGGTGAACAGCAGTGACCTCATCACCACAAGGAACAGGAAATTCTGAGGGGTTATGTCACACAGGGAAAATAAAGGGATCGAGGAGCAGGATTCTTCTTCCCTACAGTCAAAGCTTCCATTCTCCCCCCTTCTTCCATTCCTGCCTCGCCCCCACTCTCCTTTCCAAGTGAAGCCAAAAGCTGTACTAGGAGGGACAAGGTTCCTTGCTACCCCCCTCCTTCAGCAGCACTCAAAGAGATACCGCTGCCTCCCCTCTGTGCTCTTGGGGGGCAGGTGTGCTGCCCCATGCAAGGCAGTGCTACAGCAAGGAAGCTGCTGAAATCCCATTTCAGGTCTCACTGAAACCAAACTTCTCAGCTTAAACCCATCACTCCCAGCACACAATCACACACAGTGCTAGCTTTGCGCCTGTGCCTTTAAGAGCACAGTTTACAGAAGCATGTTTAAGCCAAAGATTTAGCAACTTCAAAAACAAAGGTACTGCAGCCAACTCTTTCATTGATCCCCAGTGCACCATCTGTCTGAGCTCCCATCTCTCTTGGGGATCCATGGAATGTGTCACGGCTATTGGGGATTAGAGTGTCTTCACATAACCTTACCCTTTTCTCATCCTTCCAAAAGCTTTTCTCATGTTTTGAAAGCAGAGTAGAAATTTGGAAGATTTTTTTGATGGGGGGAGGCAAGGGGACAAAGCAGTCTGACTAGCTTCCCACATCCTCTCTCTCTCTGACTTTCCTAAAGCATTCCATACCCATGTAGTAATGCCGCCTAAACAAAGAAAAACAGGAGGTCACCAAAAGCCAACAAAGTTCAGCCATCTCCAACTGGAGATGGTTACGTTATAGACTATTGCTTCACAGAGACTGCTAGTACACCCACGGCCTTATCAAAGGTCATATCAACAACACACCCACACTCTATACTTTGTGACTTCTAAATCTCCATGGAGACAAATATACAAAATGGAAACAATTACATCACCCCATAGGATGTGAGCAACGCTGTCTAAGGAAACCTTGGGAAAGTTGATACATGTGGCTGGCTGTTTCAGCCATCACCTGAATGTTGCTATTCACTCTCAGAAGTAACTAGAACATGTTTCTGCAGGTTATGTCTTATTTAAGACAAAGCAAAATTCACTGTTCCGTTGTTAAGTTTACACAATTTTTGGTTAAAGGAGCCTTAAACCTTAAATTAACCTTAAACCTGAATCTTCCACTTAGATTTTTTGGGGATGTTCTAATATTTCTGCCTCAAAGTAGGAAGAGAGGATCCTTTGAGAAATGGGCCAGATCACCTGGAAACTACTGCAGCTTAGAACACTCTTGAAGCTGCTCTCACAGCCCATTTTATCTGCTTATTATTATTTGAATACAGACATGCCTAAAAGCACAAACTGAGATCAGAGCCCCACTGTGCTGGCACTTCACATAGTAAGAGACAGACCCTGCCCCAAAGAGCTTGCACTCTAAATTGGCAAGACAGACAAAGGATGGGGGAAAGGAAGTGTTAGTCCCCATTGTATAGATTGGGAAACTGAGGCACAAAGCGACTACGTGACTTGCCCAAGGTCATCCATGGAGTCTGTGGCAGGGCCAGGAATTTAACCCAGATCTCCCCAGTTCTGACTCAGTACCTTAACCAGCAAGTCATCCTTCCTCTCCTATTGGGATCCCTATGAAACAGGGAAATGAAGCACAGAGGGCAGGTGGTTCTGGTGGTTTCATCCTTTCCACTGGAGGGGAAAAAGGGATTCCACTGGAAACAGATGTTGAATGTGACACCCTTGAGAAGCACAAGTGAAATAATTGAGCAAATACACCCGTTATTTCCATCCTCCAAAGTTAACAGTCACACCCAACACAGAACTACATCAGCTAGCTGACCCATCGCTACTGGAGGGTTACAGGCTTTTTTGGTAAAAGCTGGTTTTATCATCACTCTATGATGGGATACATATGCAACCACGGCTATAACTCTCTAGGACTAAACATCCCACAGTCTTAGCTATTCATTTGAATGATTGCTCTCTGTACATCCTAAGATGGACCTCTTGGAGACAATGAGAATCTTCTTCAAGGGGTTTTGGATCAGGCCCTAAATGAACCACATATAGTTGTGTATGTAATATGGGACCAAAACTGTTCATTCTGTGTAAGGCCCCCACACTCATATACACAAGAACTATGCTTCTGGCAGAGTAAAAAGCCACCCCAAAACACATGCTATCTATTCTGCAAGTGAACAAATGAAAGTTCTATAACTATTGCTAGGAATAATTTACTCATTTTTAATTATGAGTAAGTTATAATGATTAATGACACTTAGTTGCTTCTAAGATTCTGCATGTCCAACAAAAACCATCTACTCACCCAACAAAAGTAAAATATAATAACTTGTACAATGATGTTGGTAAAAAGTTAAGTCATCATTTCATTAGGCCTATGCTGGTAAAATTCTTGAAAGTTTTGCAAGGCTGGTATAGACAGCATGTTCTGCTCAGAGTATGATATGGATAAAAAAACCCACTTGCAACAGGCAACAATGCAACTATGAACTCTAATTTGCTATTCCACACACAGAGCCCCAAGTTAGCTAACTTGGCACGTTTGCCATATTTCCGGGAGAAATTAGCATTCTCAAGTTGACATTGCAGTCACAGTGTCTATGCTGCAAAGTATCACTTGCAGCAGTCAGTCACTGAAAGGGGTACAGACAAAACCGTATTAAAAGCCGGTGCTATTCGTGTCATTAGTCTCTTTTTCTTGGCAGACTGGCTCAAGACATTTAAAGAGGTGCTGGCAAAGTCAGTGGGCTCTTCTGATTATGGTTTGGATTGCAGAACTCTTCCCTCATTGTGCCAGTTTGTCCTGCTCACATACTAAAGGATAGAGGGTGATTTTATCCAGTGCCTCAATTTGTTAAGACTGCCGCAGCCGGCTTCACTTTTAACCAGGTTCTAAGAAGAGAGTGATGACAAACCTGATGTGAAGATTAAGCCTAGAGACATTGGAAGTAACCTTTTAATCCAGGGATGCCCATATTTTGCCAGGACGTATCCAATGGGGTCCCACAGCTGTCTGGCCTAGATCTGGTACTATTCAATATTTTCATTCGTGACTTGGATAATGGAGTGGAGAGTACGCTTATAAAACTTGCAGAAGACACCAAGCTGGGAGGGGTTGCAAGCATTTTGGAGGACAGGATTAGAATTCAAAGTGACCTTGATAAATTGGAGAACTAATTGGTCTGAAATCAACAAGATGAAATTCAATAGGGACACATGCAAAATACTTTACTTAGAGAGAAAAATCAGGTGTACACATACAAAATGGGGAATAACTGACTAGGCAGTAGTACCACTGAAAAGGATGTGGGGGTTAGAGTAGATCAAAAATGGAATCTGAGCCAAAAATATGATGCTGTTGCAAAAAAGACAAATATTCTGGGATGTGTTAACAGGAGTGTCTTATGTAAGAAATGGGAGGTAACTGTTCTGCTCTACTCAGCACTAGTGAGGCCTCAAGATCATGAAATCATAGAATCATAGAATATCAGAGTTGGAAAAGACCTCAGGAGGTCATCCAGTCCAACCCCCTGCTCAAAGCAGGGCCAATCCCCAACTAAATCATCCCAGCCAGGGCTTTGTCAAGCCTGACCTTAAAAATATCTAAGGAAGGAGATTCCACCACCTCCCTAGGTATGGAGTATCATTTCCAATTCTGAGTACCAAACTTCAGCAAAGATGTGGACAAATTGGAGGGAGTCCAGGGGAGAGCAACAAAAATTATAAAAACAACAAGGAGTCCGGTGGCACCTTAAAGACTAACAGATTTATTTGGGCATAAGCTTTTGTGGGTAAAAAACCCACTTCTTCAGATGCATGAAATGAAAATTACAGATGCAGGCATTATTATACTGACACATGAAGAGAAGGGAGTTGCCTCACAAGTGGAGAACCAGTGCTGACAGGGCCAATTCGATTAGGGTGTATGTAGTCCACGCCCAATAATTGATGAGGAGGTGTCAATTCCAGGAGAGAGAAGTTGCTTTTGTAGTGAGCCAGCCACTATAAAAATTATAAAAGGTTTAGAAAACCTGACCTGTGAGGAAAGGTTAAAAAAATGGTCATTTAATCTTGAGAAGAGAAGACTGAGGGGGGACCTGATAACAGTCTTCAAATGTGGTAAGGGCTGTCATAAAGAGGACAGGAATCAATTGTTCTCAAAGTCCACTGAAGGTAGGAAAACAAGAAAGCAGCAAGGGAGATTTAGGTTGGAAAGTAGAAAATGCTTTCTAACTTTACTATAAGGTTAGTTAAGCTCTGTAACAAGGGAGGTTGTGGAATCCCCATCATTGGAGGTTTTTAAGAACAGGTTAGACCCACCCTGTGGGTGGGTGGTCTGGGTTGGTCTGGTATACTTGGCCCTGCCTCAATGACCTCTCCTGATCCCCTCCAGCCCTCCATGTCTCGGAGAGCTGCATCAACAGGCAGTTGGGAGCTGAGGGCAGAAAAATCAAAGGGGCACACCCTTTGTTTGCTTTCACTTAGAGCTTTCTTTACAAGCAAATAGAAACTGCTTGCCTGAGTTCTTAAGCAATAAAAACCTGCGGTTGAACCTGGATCAAAACTCTTTCATCCTGCACATACAGGAACAAGACAGTCGAGGGCTGCACTTCAGGACTACACAGTCCCTACTCTGTCTATTAAGGGGTTTATATTGTGCTCATCACCAGAGTTCCTGAGAGCCCCTTGGTCTCCCCCTGCTTTAAACTGAAAAGAATCCACACCTCTCAGCATTTTTAAGTGATTTACAAAGCAGAGAGAGGCTGGTGGCAAAGCAACTATGCAGGTAAGTTCAACAGCCAGTATAAGCTCAGCAATAGTTCTCGCATAGCCTTGGATTTAGTTCTTGCTTCATTTAGGAGAGGAAGCATTAGCCAAGCACCTGGGTTATCCTTGCTTTTACAGAACTGCTGGGGGATCTTTAGTACTTCGAGAGTCATGTCTACCCACCTCTTCCAAAGGATGGAGTTTATACAATATTCTGTAGTGCTGCAATGTAGTATCAGAGCATGCTACAAGACTAGTCCAAGCCAAGGTGGCCAAGTCACAAGCTCCAGCTCTGAACTTCTCCAGTGTTTGGAGGTAGGAAAGCGTGAATCCAAGTGGTTTGGGCCCCAACTCTCCATAACACTCACAGGCTAGAGACCCACCAGAGAACCCACAGCCCAGAGGTGGGCAAACTACACCCCGCAGGCTATTTTAAGCCGGCCCACAAGCCGCACCATGCAGCTCAGCCGAGCTCAGCCATGGCGCTGGGCCTGGGCTGCTCTGCACAGTTCGGCCCAGCTCTGGCCGAGGCCGCACCACATGGTTCAGCCCCCCGCTTTGGCCAGGGAGCAGGGCCAAGGGCCACACACATGCAGCTCAGCCCCACTCCAGCCAGGGCACAGGGTCCGGGGCCTCACCACATGGCTCCGGGAAGCTGCAGCATGGCCACGGTCCAGCTTCTATGCACTCCAATGGGAGCTGCAGAGGTGGTGCATGCGGATGGGGCAGCATGCAGAGCTGCCTTGCCGTGCCTCTGTATAGGAGCCGGAGAAGGGACATGCCACTGCTTCCAGGAGCCGCTTGAGATAAGTGCGACTTGGAGCCTGCACCCCCTGAGCCTCTCCCCATGCCCCAACCGCTTGCCCCCATTCCCCTCCTACTCTCCAAATCCCTTGATCCCAGCCCAAAGCACCCTTCTTCACCCCAAACCTCTCATCCCCAGCCCTACCCCAGAGCCCGCACTCCCAGCCAGAACCTGCACCTCTTCCTGCACCCCTGCCCCAGCCCTGATCCCCCTCCCACCCTCCGAACCCCTCAGTCCCAGCCCAGAGCACACTCCTGCACCCCAAACTCCTCATCTCCAGCCCCACCCCAGAGCCTGCACCCCAAACCCCAATTCTGTGAGCATTCATGGCCCGCCATATAATTTCTGTTCCCCGATGTGGCCCTTGGGCCAAAAAGTTTGCCCACCCCTGCCACAACCATAATGTCCACCTCTGCCTTATCCCCTCCCAACCTAACATTTGTCCTACCAGCTTGTGTGGCTTGCAGCAGCTTTACTTGTCTCAGCCACTTGAGGAGTTGACTGGGGGGAGTGCTACAGCAAGTTCTGGACATCAGCTGCTAGCCTACCGTGAACACTGATCCCCACAGCTTGGCAGGGAACAGGGAAAAAGATGAGATCCAGGACAGCTCCTGGGCAAACAGCTCCTAGTTACTGCATCAAGATGGTCTTATTCTATATGAAGGCTCATTTTGTGGTACAAGTTTACCACATAAATGTAGCAGGACAAATCAGTATTTTCCTGGTTACATAATGAACTATTCTCACATATTCTAATTTTGCTAGAAAAAACCCTCAAATATGGGAAGTTCTAGGGCCAGATTCTGATCTGTTATACCGGTGCAAATCCAGAGCAACTCCTCTGATTTCACTGCAGTTACTCCACATTTACACAAGTGTAACAATCTGAATTTGGCTCACAAAATTCTTTGGGGACTGGACACAAGGGGACATGTGATACCGGGACCCTGCTAACAGAGCCAAATCACAGCCGCAGGCAGAGGCTGAAAATAACATTGGGAAATTTTGTTTTTAAAGCTGTCAACCCCCAAGGCTTATTTGTACCTCCTGGCATGAAACAAAACAAAGGCTGCTCCTCCCCGCCACAAATGGACAGTGATGCAAAATGGACACATTATCTTTGTATAGGATGGGTTATAACACTTAGGCCAAGTGTTATACACTCCAAGACATTTAGGCTTCTAGCTTCCATGGAGTTCCATGAAAGTTAGGAGCCAAAATACCTTTGAGGATTGGGCCTTCGTGTATTAAGTCTGGCCCCACTTAGTGCATTTTGCCACGCCAATAAAGGGGGAAGGTACTAATGGGAGTTGGATGTCTACATCCCATTGACTTCCAAAGGAACCTCACCGCCTTTCTCCCCTAAAATTGACTGAAATTGAACTGAAACAGGCCACAGTGTGCTTCAAAAGCTGTGCCCAGGAATGGGCTACGCATACCACAAAGGAATTGAAAGGGTGGCACTCCCCCATCTCCAAAGCTTTCCCATTAGTCAGTGTCCCTGCATTTTTAGCGTAAATGAGTCATTGTGAGAATGAATCATTTGTCCCCTACCCTGCCTAGGGGCCTCTCTTATCTAGGAAAGCCAACAAGCTTAGTAATGGTTAAGATTAAAGTGCTCAGACTGTTATTTATGGCCTATATTCTGTTATATACACATATACAGACACAGTCCCTGCCCCTAACAGCTCACCATTGGCAAGTCATTTAGAAAAGCTCTGGGTATGGAAATTATATGGCAGGCCATGAATGCTCACAAAATTGGGGCTTGGAGTGCGGGAGGGGGCTCCAGCTGGGGGTGCGGGCTCTGGAGTGGGGCTGGGAATAAGGAGTTGGGGGGTGCAGGAGGGTGCTCTTGGCTGGGACCAAGGGGTTTGAGGGCAGGAGGAGGTCAGGGGTGCAGGCTCTGGGTGGCGCTTACCTCAAGCAGCTCCAGAAAGCAGTGGCATGTCCCCAATACAGCTCCTACACGGAGGAGTGGCCAGGCAGCTCTGCACGGTGCTACCCATGCAGCTCCCATTGGCCGCGCTTCCCGGGCAATGGGAGCTGCAGGGGCGAAGCTTGGGGCGGGGGCAGCGTGCGGGGGACACACAGGAGCCGGGGGTGGGAGGGAGGAACATGCCACTGCTTCCAGGAGCTGCATGGAGCAGGCAAGCCCCCAAACCCACTCCCGGCTAGAGCACCAGAGCAGGGCAAGCCCCGGACCCCCACTCCCTTATGGGAGCTCAAGGGCCGGATTAAAACGTCCGGAGGGCCGGATGTGGCCCCAGGCTGTAGTGTTCCCGCCCTGACCTAGAACAATTCTGAGGCTATAGAATGATGACTGGGACCTAATGACATTCCAGGCTACGCCACGTTCCAAAGCTAGTCTGAGGCTGCTAGCTCCTTGAGGCAGGGCCTGTCTCTCACTAGGCCTGACAAGTGCCTAGCACATCCTGGGCAGTACGGCAAAAATGAGTACAAAGAAAAAACAAGGCTCTTTCTAAACACAGCTCATCATGCACCACATCAAGCCTTGTTAGAGCTCAGCTGGTCCACAACAGAGTTCAGAATAAGGACTAGCTCAGTCTCCCTCACAGAGATCATAGAATCATAGAACATTAGTGTTGGAAGAGACCTCAGGAGGTCGTCATCTAGTCCACCCCCTGCTCAAAGCAGGATCAATCCCAACTAAATCAGCCTAGCCAGGGCTTCTGTGAAGCTGGGCCTTAAAAACCTAGCACTATCACAGCTAGTCTGCTCGCTCTTTTAAGATTTGAGGCCATTGTTCCCACTGAAATCAGCTGGAGCTAGAGGTGCTTAGCACTGCTGAGAATCAGGCCATATGCCACTCTGGGACAGGGCACAGTGAGGAAACAACAAATAGCGCAAGCCCATTATTACTTACCTGGGGTTCAGAAGCCAGATTCATCTTGTATGGATTGGGCTTTCCTTCCTCTGTCACCAGAGGGGACCAGACTTTGGATTCTGTTCTGCAATACAGGAACGTTAATGATGGTTAATTTGATAGTTTCTTCCCTGGGTTCAGTTATGGGGATTCAGTTAAATGTTTTTTAAACCATTCAGAAACAGGACTCTCCGCAACACCAGGGAAGGGCAAGGGCTGGAAAATATTCCACACAAAATACTGGAAAAGTCAACCTGCATGGGTGGATTGTGGTGGGGAGGAAGGAGGAAGAAAACTGCAGTGTACTGAAAACTGTTAAAATTACAAGCTCTCCCCTTAAAATCCTAAGGGGTTTCCTTGTCCTGCTTGCAGGCTAGGGGGCTCTGAAGGAAGCATGCAGTCTGTGTTCTCAGTCAGTCTGCAGAGATTCAACACAGAATGAGGCATGCCTCTGTTTTAACCAGGGAACAGCTTTCTTTGTCTCGCTCTGTTTTTGGCTACAGTATGTTTTTCTGGAGTCTTAGAAGTAAAGTAGTGTTATATTGCAACCTTCCAGCTAGAGTACTTTATGTTTTCATTTCAATTCTCTCTGTATATGCCACATACATAACAAATTCAAGAACCATTTGCTAGTGAATCCTGCATTAAGTGACCAACTCCAAAGACTGACAAAAAAAGGTGGCATAATAGAGGTGGGCTGAGAACTTCCTTTAAAGCTGGAGGGGAGCCTATAAAAGACTAGATCTTATTGACTTGATACCAAAAATGTGTTTTTATATAAAAAAACCCAAATATTTAAAACCCTTTGAAATATGGCATTTTAGCATAAGAACATGAAGTGTTACATAGAACTGTACAAAGTGCAGAAACTCCTGCACACAAAGTCTCCTGATTTGATCACATGTTCTATGGTATTTGGCATTTAAAAAAAAGAAAAAGAAAAACCAGCTCCTGGATTCAAGTGATTACATGAAGCTCCCAGCTTTCATTAAAATAAAAGGTAAGTTTCTAGTCCTCATGGTTGAGGAGAAAAGCTTGAAAATGTGACACCACCACCCAAGGCAAATAAATACTCCAGATTGATTATGTTTTAAATTCATGGTTTTTGTGGGACTGACTCATGCTTTCTGAGTGCTTGTGGTTGCGAAGCAGTTCTGCCAATCAGCTAGGAGATGGTGCTACTGTGCCTGGGCACAATTCTTGACAGCTGGAGTCGGGGGGGAGAAGTTAAACACTATGAAATGGCTTGGGGACCTAGGTTAGGGTGATCCCTTATTAAGAGGGAGAGGGCTTACAACCACAGACTCATTGTATAGAAGAGAGGAAGGCACCAGATGGAAGAGTTCTGATCCAGCTCTGAATGCGCTTGCGTCAGACCCATCCCTAGCTTGGTCATTACTGACCTAATGAGCTGGGGATGTGATGAAGAAGCATTTCTGCCAACAGAAGTTACTAGAATTTGCAACAACAATGGCCAGAAGTCATTCCAGCAAATGTTCCAGCAACGCGTGATAAACAGTAAGCGTACATCTACCCTGCAACAACAGACCATTGGCATGGCTGAGTTTAGCCCCAAGAGCCTGGGCCAGCCAGTGGGGCTAAAAATTGCAGTGTAGACATTTTGTGGTCGGGCTGGGGGAAGCCCCACAAGGGGGTTGGGTCTCAGAGCCTGGGCTCCAGCCCAAGCCCTAATGTCTACACTGCTATTTTTATCCTTACAGCCTGTGCCCTGTGAGCCCAAGTCAGTTGACCCAGGCTCTGAGACTAGTGCCATGGGTTTTTTATTGCAGTGTAGACATACCCCAAGTGCCTGACGGTGTGACCTTTATTCATGGGAGCAGTTCCTTGGACTTCAGTGTGATAACCCACATGAGTAAGGGCTGTCTGAGCCATTAGGAATAGCTGGGAGGCAGTACTATTCATGTATTTTCTTCAGGCACATCTTGAATACACAGAGTATGTGTTATATCCCTATGCTGGCCTGCCCTAAATTCTAATCTTTTTGTATATAAAAAGAGTGTTACTGTTGAACAAACAGATGCCTCTTGAGGGCTTATAAAATGATTTGTCAGACTCCATCCGTGGATAGAGTGAGAACTGCAAGGACCAAGCGCGCCCAGGGAGAAAGCCTGGAGAGTGGACCCAGCTATATGTATTTCCACTCACTAACTGTGGATTGACTGGACTATTTGCAAGTTCCCGCAAAACAGCCTGCAGTGCAAATAAAGATTAGGAACACAGTAGCCCCTAAGTTTTAAAAGATCTTAAAACATAGATTAAAGACAAACTAATGATTATGGCTCAGGACATAGTCATCCACATTCCTGGGCCTGAGAAATCTTAAGCATGCCACTTTAATTCTCTGTGCCTCATCCTTCCCATCTGTAAAATGGCATATATTTCACTGCCCCATCGAGATGTTGTGAGGCTTATATTTGTTAATGTTATATGTGGAATTATTTTCTGAAAAATTTCCCCAATTTTTTAAAATTTAAAATTGTTGAAAACATTTTAAAAACATTTCTGTCAGTTCAAGAACTGGCTTAAAAAAGGGGGGAAATTGTGGCAATTTCACTGAGATTTTTGCAATTTTTACTCAAATTTGGAAATTCCACATGGCTGATAAACCCTTCTGAAGCGTTTTAAAAGATGTGTCCTGTTCTGACAGGAACCATTTTGCATTTGCAGTGGCAAACTCTACCTTTTAGATACCTAATTGCCCAACCGCACCCACAAATTAGATCCTTGAGTACTGAAATAGGAGGATTTACACATGCAATTAATATAGCGGTTGGGAACAAACCTCTTTAAAAATCAGGCCTTTAATCAGAAGTGCAAAACAGAAGAGGGTCACATTCACACAGGGCCACATTAATTGCAGAGGAAATACCATGGACTTACACAAGGGATGAATTTGGCCCATATCATTTAACAAGCCGGTTCCCATTGCCATTCAGTTTAAAAAAAAAAACCTACACGCTCACCGCTCTTTCTTCTCCCTTAGCGATGGAGAGCTCGCCTGGGTATAGCATTTGCCTCCTGTTAATATCTATTGTACACGGAACATTAAACATTAGAAATCCAATACACTGGAAATGCCTTGTGTGGAGAAGTAGAAAGTCAGTCGCACGTGACAGTTTAGTGCAGTCTGCAACCTGCAATCCAGGGATAGAGAACCTCTTTCTACAAGGTAGGGTAGTTTAAAAAAAAAAAGACATTGTTCCATTGCAAGGGTCCATCTGAAGTGCTAATACATCACCACCTGGCTTATCTGAGAGAGTTGGCTTTTAATGGGCGTTTTGGGCACCCAAAAAATACAGAATGAAGTTTGCTATACAGCCTGACCAAAATACAACCACCTCTGAGATGGAGGTTGGCAGTCAACCAGTGCACAGTACTGGGGATGGAGAAGTTTTGGCCAGAAGACAGAACCTACCCCAAAGAAAGAAATAAGATCTTTAATGATAATATAGACCAGATGGAACCTCTATTTTCATCTCACCTGAAAAACAAAAATTGCATGGAATTAAAATAACCTACCCAGAATGGATGAAAATATGAATATGAACCCTAGCTGCAAATCTGTAGGTATTTCAAATGATTCTTGGACCATTAAAGACATCCTTTGATACCAGTTATCACTGGTGCTAAATCCCAATAAGACTGGCCTAGTTCCAATACCTAGTTCTCCAAACTCTCAGTAATAACATGTTTTCCTGCATCAGATTCAGACTGCCAAAATACGGGAGCATTAAGATGCTTTACAAGGCAAAGTTCTCTTCAGCAGAGCTTGGCAAACATTTTTTGGCAAAGAGTAATTTCAACAAAAAGTTCATTTTTGAGGGCTCTGAAGCTTTGCAAATTCGGGTGGAATTTAACAAAATAGCTTTGGATTAATTTTTTTTTTTTTTTTAAGTTTTAGAAAAAAAGTCAAAACAGTTCATTTTGACCATTTCGGAACATTTTGTTTTCATTTTTTCATTTCAAAACAGTATTGCATTTTGAAATTTGGCCAAAGTAAAACAGACACAAACACGCGCACATGCACACGCACACACACACACACACACACACGGGTGAAAAACAAAATCACCAAACTGAAATGAAAGACTTGGGGGGAAACATTGTTTCAAGTCAACCCAAATGTTTCAAGCAACTCGAAACAATTTTTCTTTATTTTGAGGGGGGATTTTTTGAGCTAACTAAAAGTTTTTAAAAAATCTATTCTCTTTAATTTTTTTCCAGTTTGGTCCCTAGACCAAATAATCAATTGTTCACTCAGCCCTAATCTTCAAGGCAGGCCATATATCAACATGAGACAAAATTCTCCCCTCTGAGTCAGTGGATCCAACTGACATTGCACTGCACCTACAACACACAGGTTTCAGAGTAACAGCCATGTTAGTCTGTATTCGCAAAAAGAAAAGGAGTACTTGTGGCACCTTAGAGACTAACCAATTTATTTGAGCACGAGCTTTCGTGAGCTACAGCTCACTTCATCGGATGCATACCGTGGAAACTGCAGCAGACTTTATATACATACAGAGATCATAAAACAATACCTCCTCCCACCCCACTGTCCTGCTGGTAATAGCTTAAGCTATTACCAGCAGGACATTAAGCTATTACCAGCAGGACAGTGGGGTGGGAGGAGGTATTGTTTTATGATCTCTGTATGTATATAAAGTCTGCTGCAGTTTCCACGGTATGCATCCGATGAAGTGAGCTGTAACTCACGAAAGCTCGTGCTCAAATAAATTGGTTAGTCTCTAAGGTGCCACAAGTACTCCTTTTCTTTCTACAACACACAGGACTTCTTGCTCCATGCAAGAGATGAGACAGCAGAGAGCCTAGCTCAGGTTCACAGACCACAGAAGTAACTTTGGCATTAAAGATGTAAACTACTTTACGCAACTATCAGATTTGCCTTCACATTAAAGAGAAAACATTTTGGTTTCCAAGTCTGCAATCATCCCAATTTGTCACTGGATATAAATATTAACAGCAAGGTCACCCCCAGCTTTACTTTCTATCCAAGTTAAAAGTTATCCAAACAAAAAGGTTAAATAGTCAACATTTTTATCCCCTTGTGGCCAGTGAGGATAAAGTTTCCCTTTGTCTTTGCAACAGCTGCTACAAAATTCTTCACTCAATCACTCAGTGAGCAATTCACAGCACCAGATAAGGGGTGAAGAGGAGAGAATTTAGCACTAACAGGTTTTAAGGAGTGAATTCTTCTAACAGATTTAAGTGAAGTCCTCTCCAGCTACACACTAGACAGTATATAAATAAAGTCTATGAAGTTGGATGACTGGTTAGATTAGTAATAGGCAACAAGAGCCTCTCACTAATAAGTAAAAACAACTAGGAGTCCTTGTGGCACCTTAGAGACTAACAAATTTATTTGGGCATAAGCTTTTGTGGGCTAGAACCCACTTCATCAGATGCATGGAATGAAAAATTAAGTAGGCAGGTGTAAATATACAGCACATGAAAAGAAGGGAGAGGGGCAGATTTACTTTCTCACTTCAAACCCTGGGCTGAAAGCAACCAAATAAAATCTCAAAGAAATAACCAAAGTGCTAACACAAGAAAGTTCCTGGCACAGTACAAGACTTAATACAGCTGTCCTGTCCCTTTCTGGGGTGGAAGCTGAGTGTGTGAGAAGACAGAAGATACCCTCCCTCTCAAACATTTTTAGAAGGGAGGTTTAACAAGCTGTGAAAGGTGCTGGTTTGATGGCTAAGCACAGTCACCTTCAGGGCATGATGTAAGCCTGTTTAACCAGGCTTTCAATCAGCATCATGGCAAACTGTGAGCCCCAGGGTACAGATATGAGGCAGTAACTTTTGAGTCATTCATTGTATGGCTGACTCACTGTCGTACATAGATGGTATTTAAATACTGGACCCAATCTGCGGCCAGCTAGGACTCCAGGGGCATCATGAGGCTGGCAATATGGCTGGCTGGAATTTCGTGGAGGCAGTGGGGCAAGAACAGTCTTCTTTCTCTAAAAGCACTAGGCCTTTACCACGTGACTTAAAAGGTACCACTCCATTAGCTGTTAGCAATCTAGAGCCTATAACAGAGTTGAGCTGATTTTATCCAAAAATTCACACATTTGCCATTCATTACAATACCCACATATTAAATACATCTGACTGTTCAGACTTTCATGGTTTTTCCACTGGTCAGCTAGACAGATCACTATTTTCACATGAAGGAAAGAGGCCATGAAACAGACTTGAAATGGTTTTGACTGCAGCAATCATTAGTAAATTTCACACAGGAGTGCTGCCTAACACGGAGCAAGTCCCAGAAAGCAACAAAGAGCTCTTCCTGGGCTCCAGAGCTGTTTCTGAGGATTAGACAATTGGCATGCCCATATATAGACATGCACTAAGCATCAGTCTTTTCCCAGGGCCAAGAGAATTATTAGTAAGATGACAGGGCTGGAAAATTCCTGCTGGCAAGACAGCACAAGGCAAAGTTAAGTGAATCAACAGAATTCACAGGGATCTGTTCTTGGAACACACATTCTACTCTATTAGGACATCCCACAACCAGTCCTCGCCAGTCCAAAGTGATCAGGGCCTCCGGTAGCAAGTGTATGGTTTAACCTGCATGACACAGAACAGTTAAATCTTTTTTTACCCCCCACCCTTCCTTCCCATAATACGTGACGGTGTTTGGGTTATTGCATTTTTCACTTTTGTTATAATATAACCTGGTAGGAGACCATTCTTCCCTGTGCTCTTGGCAGCTTAAGAGAACGAATGCACAGCTTCACTTCTTGGCACCAGTTCTGCTAGAGTAACAGACTGTTTTTCAAACTAAAAAGGTGTGATAAGAATGTACATTCTGGTATCAGAACCATGAAAGGGCAGCTAGAAAATTGACGAAGGAGATGGCGAGAGCAGGAAGAGAGGTTACATAGTTGTATTCCTTTCTGCAAATATTGCCATACTATTGCAACCCACACATGCTTTCAACACTGTGGAGAGAGGATTACTCAGAGAAAAAAACATTTTTTGATAGAGACATGCAAAATGTTGCCTTTTGGTTGCTCCTGGTTACATACCAGCATGGCACTATAGGTCAGAACTTCTTGTTTGCTCAGTCATATTGTGAGAGCCAAGGACATTACAATTAACACCAACTCGAGCTAGCCAGTGAAAAAAGCTTTTGTCTGGATCATCCAAATACATTTTATGTGTATCTATTCTAGAGCCACAGAGAAAGCTTGTGTATTTGGCTTGGGTCAAATTCAACAGGTGCAGCTGCACTGGAGCTAGAGGAGTTGAGTGATTAATTTGGCTGTATGAGAATTTGGCTGTTTTCCTTGGGTTTTCCCTTCCTTGCGTGTTCTGTCTGTTGGTCCTACTGAATCTTTTTCTATCAAGAATGGCTCCCAACATACTCTGAGTTCCCAGTGTCCTAGTGGCGCTCTCCTATCTGCCACTTCTCTCCTGCTTCTCATACCCTTAAAGGAAAAATTGCATGTTCATTTTGATCATATACAGCTGGGAAAAGATATTTTGCTTTGCCCAAGAATCCCAATTTAAAAAAAGAAGGAGCACAAACCCTAATTAAAACAGGACAAGAGTTCAGATCAAAGAGTCCAGTGGCAGAGCCAAAACTTCAGCTCTCCAAAGGACAGAGTGGGCGCAAAACCCTGGTTGTGAAACTCCTGAACTTGGTAATAAGAATTTGGGTGGAGAATCTAAACTTTCCCTAAGAAGTCTGGAAAGGGTCTTTGGTTCAAGCTCTGAATCCTGATCTGAAAACAGATTTGATCCAGGATTTTGGTTTTGGGGTCGTTCTCTTTAATCAATAAAGGACAGCACCTCTGGATACTGAAATAAATATGGAGCCAGAGGAGGAATTTGGGGATGGAGGCAATGAGGACTGCACTTGCTTATATATGTAGTAAGATGGAAGAGTCTTGAGTCTGCTGAAGTATGCCAGCTCCTATAGATTAGGGATTTTGTTTTCTTTGTTTTTGACTATGAAAGGAGCATGAGACATGGAGCTGGATTGTCCACCACTGAAGACAATGGGAGCTTTAGCAGTGACTTAGAAGAGAACTTTACTTTTATACTTGGGAACTGCTTATTAAAATCCCCTCCCACCTGAACTGGACAAAAGTACAGTGAATGAATTAAATGAAATGCTAACAAGCATAAACTCTCTGCTAGTCACACTAATCGATGTAGGAATTCAGCACGTGTGTCAACATTCTAGAGCTACCACACTCAAATGGAAGAAAACAGAACCCTCCAAAGAGTATTGTCATGTCAATGAGCAAAACAGCAGGCAGTGCATTCAGAAGAGCACACTCAGCAGACCAAATTCATGCTTAGTCTTAACTCCTCAGAAGGTAGTGGACATCCATCAGAGCTGAATTTTCCCCACTGGATGAGAGAACAAAACATGCATGTTTTCTTTAGTCAGTAATTTCATCCACTCCCACAAGCTGTCATCCTGCCTACAATCTGATCTGAAATATTTTTGAACTATTACCATCATTAAGGAAAATACCGAAACAGGAAACATCGGAATGCTGTTGATATCCATAATCAAGTACAGAGCACAAACAGCATTTCCTTTACCAGAACCGCCCGTGTCCATCCAACTCTCTACGCTGACACTATTTTTAAACAGTCAGAGGCACATGCAAGGCTAGGGGAAATTCAGCCACACAACTCCCAGCCACACAACTCCCATTAAAATAAGTTGGTCGCATGGGTAACCAGAGAGACACACTCATTTGTAAGGTTAGGAATAAACTTCCATGATACCTTCATGGCTTTTGGAAGCTTATTAATATCATGAAGATCATGAATCAGTGTTTCATTCCGCTCTCCACTTCATAAAATGGAGATCCTCACCTACCTAGTGACGTATGCAGTTCCCCTTACTATAGTATCTGAGTACTTAGCTCTGTAAATTGGATTCAAATCCATGATCTGAATTCACACCCACAATTGTAAAATCACAAACTAGAACATGATTGTATCACTACTAACACTGGACCTAAACCACGGGGCAGTTTCCCCTCCTAATCTTGGGTTCTCAGAATGTTTTGTAGATCTCATGAACCACACCGGGCTCCAGATTATCATCATTTTAAAATTATTTAGGTCCAAAAATTAAGATTCCTAGATTTTATGCTCTCACAAGGTGCATGTGTTACTGCTCTTGGTACATGGAGAATATGAAGATGCAGCTTAGCACATTGGCCCTCGCCCTTGCCCTGCACCTTCTTCCAGCCTCACACGATGTATTGTATTGTAGCTTAAGTCCTCAAAGACCATCTCAGAAAAGACAGATCACATCAACCTCAAAGCAACTCATTTACACATAACAGAAATGGTACGAAATGAAGTACTCAGGGCTAAATCCTGAATTTTTACATGTAACATGGCCAACTGACTACTAGGAACTAGACAAATGAGCCTCATTTCATATAGGCCACCAAATAGTTACATGGTTTGCTACCTCTGATATGAGCTGGTGACTCAGGGGTGAAAGGCTCTATGCTCCATTAACAAAAGGAGCCACCCAGGTTGAGATGATTTTTTTGGTCACCACTCGTCTCCTTCCTGCAGTTCTCCTTGCCAGCAGTTCTCAACTGGAGCCTGGTGGGGCAACAGTCCAGTGCCCCATAGGACGAAAGCCCCTCCCCCTGTGGCTAAAGCCAGGAGCCTCACCTCACCTTTCTGCCCACACCGGGCCCCGGAATTTTTATAGCCTGTTTAGAGGAGTGGGGGGGGCTAAAAGAAAAACATGGAGAACCCCTGGTCTACACCATATTTCATCGGGTATCTGAGAATGTGGAAAAACAAGCAGAAAACAGTTTCCTATCTCTCAAAACTGTTATTCTTCGAGATGTGTTGCTCATGTCCCTTCCGTGTCAGGGGTGCATGCTCGCCACATGCACCAGAACCGGAAGCTTTTCCCCCAGTGGTATCCCATAGGGCTGGCTCTGGCGCCCTCTGGAATCATGCGTGTATGTGCCGGTATGAGGGATGCCACTGGCTCACACCTTTCAGCTCCTTCTTGCCGGAACTCCAACAGAGGGGAAGGAGGGTGGGTCATGGAATGGACATGAGCAACAGATCTCAAAGAGCAACAGTTACGAGAGGTAGGGAACCGTTTTTCTTCGAGTGCTTGCTCATGGCCATTCCATGTCAGGTGACTCAAAAGCAGTGCCGCTGGAGGTGAGTAGGAGTTTATGGACGCGTCGATTGTAATACCACTCTGTCGAGGCCAGCATCGTCTTGGGCCTGCTGAGTGATGGCACAGTGGGTCATGAAGATATGGGAAGACAACAATGTCGCGGCCCTGCAGAAGTCCTGGATTGAGATGCGTGCCAGGAAAGCTGATGATGATGCCTGTGCTCTTGTTGAATGAGCAGTCACTATCGGTGGAGATACAGCTTTTGCCTGCTCGTAGCAGGTGTGGATGTAGCCGGTTATCCAGGGCGAACTTCTTTGAGAGGACACCCGGGACTCCCTTCATCCTGTCAGCCACTGCAATGAAAAGCTTAGTAGACCTGTGGAAGGGTTTGGTTCACTCAAGGTAGAAGGCCAGGGCATGTCTGATGTCGAGAGTTTGCAGACGCCGCTCCTTGTTGGAACTGTGTGGCTTTGGAAAGAACACTGGTGGGAGGGATAGCTCAGTGGTTTGAGCATTGGCCTGCTAAACCCACGGTTGTGAGTTCAATCCTTGAGGGGGCCATTTAGGGATCTGGGGCAAAAATTGGGGATTGGTCCTGCTTTGAGCAGGGGGGTTGGACTAGATGATCTCCTGAGGTCCCTTCCAACCCTGATATTCTATGATTCTAAGATAACTTGATTGACATGGAACTGCGATACCACCTTTGGCATGAAGGCTGGGTGGGAATGCAGCTGGACCTTTCCGTGTAGAACACCGTATATGGGGGTTCTGAGGATAGAGCATTGATCTTGGAGACTCATTTCGCTGAAGTGATGGTGTCACACGGTCCCTGCAGGCTTTCTCCCTCTTGAGCCTGTGCCCTGTGTTTAGGCTGGTATTATAAAGAATCTTCCACGCCTTCTTTTGCTGGATCACCCAAGTGTCTTTATTTACAGTGTTTGTGCAGTTCCCAGATCCCCCAACAGCTAGTGCGCCCCAGACCCTCCCCAGGGTCTCCTGGCTTTTCAGGCTTCCTTCTTTGGTAAGGAAACAGCAATACCACCCTCCTGTCTCCTCCCAGGCCAGCCTCCTCACTGAGGTTTCCCCAGGGCTTCTATGGCCCTCTCATGCCTCAGCCCAGCTGTCACGACTTAGCTCAGCATGTTCCTCTGAGCCAGCCCTCATTAGGGCTTGCAGCTGGGCTCCCTGCTGAGTACCTGCATCTCTACCCCTGGCCTCCTGGCCAGAGAGCAGGCTGCAGCCAGCATTTTGGCAGGGCCTTAAAGATGTTTACCCCTGCCCTGCCACAGATGGCTACAAGGAAGGCAACCTTCCACAATAGATGTAGGAGACAGCAGGAATCCAAGGGCTTGAAGGGAGGACCAGTGTGCCTGGAAAAGACCAGGTTGATATCCCCTTGAGGGACTGGATCATGGATCTGTGGGAAAAATCTTTCAAGACCCTTAAAGAATCTGATCATCATTGCACGTGAGAAGACTGATTTACCCTGAGTAGTAGGGTGGAAAGCTGATATGGCTGCCAGGTGCATCTTGATCGATGGAAGTGCCAGACCTTGGTGCTCTAAATGCAGCAGGTATTCCAGAATGGATTGTAAAGAAGTCTGAGCTATAGAAAATTTCTGTTCTGACACCCAGCAAGCAAAGTGCTTCCACTTAGCCAGGTAAGTTGCTCTGGTGGAGGGTTTTCTGCTTTCTTACAGGATCTGCTGGACCTGTGCAGAGCAGGCCTGTTTCTCGAGGCTTAGCTATGCACCATCCATGCAGTCAGGTGCAGGGAGGCAAGGTGCAGGTGCAGCAACCATCCGCGGCCTATGAAAGCAGGTCTGGGTGGTTGGGAAGTGTCCATGGGGCTCCACTGCTAAGTCCATGAGCATGCCGAACCAATACTGGCGAGGCCATGCCAGGGCTAGCATAATGACTTGCGCTTTGTTCCTCTTGATCTTCAGAAGGGCATTGCTGATAAGTGGGGTAGGTGGAAAGGCATACATCAGGTCGCCTGCCCATGACAGGAGAAAGGCATCGGATAGTGAACTGCTGTCCAGACCTGTTAGGGAGCAAAATCGGTGGCATTTTCTGTTTTGCTAGTAGCAAATAGGTCCACTTGGGGAGTTTCCCACCTCTGGAAGATGGTCCTGATGACCTCTGGGTGGAGGGACCACTCATGGTGAGAGAAGAAGGACCTGCTGAGGTGATCTGCTAGTGTGTTCCGGACCCTGGGGAGATGAGAGGCTTCCAGATGGATAGCGTGTTGGATACAGAAGTCCCACAGATGAAGGACTTTTTGGCAGAGGGCTGATGACCGTGCTCCCCCTTGCTTGCTGACATAGAACGTCAAAGCTGTGTTGTCTATCAACACCTGCACTACCTTGCCCAAGAGCTGAGGAAGGAACACTTTGCAAGCCAAATGGATGGCCCTGAACTTCCTGATGCTTATGTGTAATGACAGCTCCTGTTGGGCTCCCCATCCCAAGTCTGAGGCATCTGACTCCGGGGACACTATGGGCTGTGGAGTTGCAAACGGAACTCCTCTGGTTAAATTGTGTGGGTTCAACCACCATGCTAGGGAGGTAAGTATTTGCGGTGGAATTGTGAGGACCTTGTCCAAGTGATGCCTGGCTGGGGAGTAGACAGACACCAGCCACATCTGCAGTGGTCCGAGATGCAGTCTTGTGTGCTGAAACACATAGGTGCATGTTGCCCTGTGCCCTAGCAGTCTGAGACATACCCGGGCTGTGGTGAGTGGATGGCTCATGACTCACGCAATCAGATCTGACATCACTCAGAACCTGGCGTGGGTAGAGTTGAGAACTGCTCCTATAAACTCTCTCTTTTGCACCAGGACCAATGTTGATTTTTGTTAGTTTATCAACAGGTCCAGTGCCTGGCAGGTGGCTTGGATGCTGTGCTGGACCTGTGCTCTTGAATGATCCTTGATGAGCCAATTGTCAAGATAAATTTGAACACCCCAATGTCCGAGGTAGGCTGCAACTACTGCCATACCTTTTGTGAATATTCTTGGGGCTGTTGCTAGGCTGAACAGGAGCACTGAGAACTGGTAGTAAGTCTGCCCCACTACGATTCATAGAAACCTTCTGTGACCATGGAAAATTGAAATACGTAAGTACACATCCTTTAAGTTGAGGGTGGTGTACCAGTCTCCAAAATCCATAGAAGGGATGATGGAGGCCAGAGAGACCATGCAGAACTTCAACTTCTTGAGATATTTGTTGAGGCCTCGAAGGTCCAAGATTGGACATAGACCTCCTGCGGCCTTCAGCATCAGAAAGAAGTGGGAGTAAAAACCTTTCCCTCTCAGTTCTTTGGGAACTTCCTCTATGGCCCCCGCCCACAGGAGGGCGTGCACCTCCTGGATGAGCAGTTGCTTGTGAGAAGGGTCCCTGAAGAGGGACAGGAAAGGCGGGGGGGGCGGGGCGGGAAGAAGGGATGTAAACAAATTGGAGGGTGTACCCCACTGCTACAGTGCTGAGCATTCACTGGTCCAATGTTGTAGTTGCCCAAGCAGGGAGGTAGCGCAAGAGACGGTTTGAAAATAAAAGGGTGTTTGGATCCTAGTTGCAGACTGGGAGGTCGCCCTTGGGCGCACCTTCAAAATGATGCTTATTTTCAGGCAGGTATCGGGTAGAGCCCGATTGGGTGGATGCAGCTGGCGGTTGGCCCTGGTGCCATTATAGCCTCTGCCCTTCTTTCGGTAGGGCGCTGATCTGGTCTGGCCTACAAATCTCTGTGGCTGCTGGGGTTTAAATCACTTCCTTATGGTGGCAGGAGTATAAAGGCCCAAGGTGCCTAATGTAGCCCTAGAGTCTTTCATATCATACAACCTGCTGTCCATCTGTTTGGAAAACAGGGTCAATCCATGGAAAGGGAGGTCCTGAATGGACTGCTGGACCTCTGCGGAAAGGCCAGAGGACTGCAGCCACGACACCAATCTCATTGAGATGGCAGACGCCATCGTTCTGGCTGCGGAGTCAGCTGCATCAGAGATCGCCTGGAGGGAAGCGCTCACCACAGTCTTGCCCTCCTCCAGTATGGCCAGAAACTCCTGCCTGGATTCCTGCAGCAATGAGTCTGCATACTTAGCCATGGATTGCCACACACTAAAGTCATACCGCCTGAGGAGAGTTTGGTGGTTTGCTACGTGCAATTGGAGGCTGGCACTTGAATAAACTTATGTCATAAAGGTTGAGCCTCTTTGCTGCCTTATTTTTTGGGGGGTCCAAACTGGTTTGACACTGCCTGTCCTACTCGTTAGCCATGGATACAACCAAGGAACTCAGGGAGGGGTGGGAATAAAGATACTCAAAGTCCTTAGAGACATAGTATTTTCTCTCAGCATGTTTTGCAATAGGGGCAGAGAGGACACGGTCTGCTACAAGGCCTTCACCACTTTCATGACACTCCTGTGCACAAGCAAGGTGAACCTCAATGGGGCCACTGCCACCAAGATGTCAACGCTCCTCCGCTTCCAGCCCAAGGTTAGTGGCCACACGCTTAAGTAGTTCTTGATGCACCTTAAAATCACCCTGTGGCACCGCGTGTGATGGTCCCACCTCATTGGGTGAGGAAGAGGAGGCGGTGAGAACTGGGGGAGGGACTGACTCCGCTTCCCCAGCTGGGGCGGCCTCATCTGAAGCTGGTGTGGGCTACTGAGAACCCTGAAGCAACCCCTTTTCAGAGACAGGAGGTGGGTGGGAGACTGTCGCCGACTATCTGTCTGATGCGCCTGACACTGGATGCTGTACCTGGGACTCAGAGTGTGGGGGGGTGGGGGGGGAGGCGGGGTTGGGGGAACCGCACGGATTCTGGAACTGCCAGGGTGCAGGCCACTGGCCCTGGGACAATGTCCCTGCTAGTAGCCCTGGGGGAAATCCTGCTGGCATTGCAAAGTGCACCTGGCCCCTGGGCACTGTAACTTTCTGGACCTCAGAGTCCAAGGAGTAAGGGTGTTCCCTTGGTGACCAGGTCGGTGCCGCTGCTGCTTCCATTTCCCCACCATATCAGGTGGACCAGCGCTTCACGCTTGGGGAGTGGCATCATGGCACTGTAGCACGGTGCCATATGCCTGGCGATGATGCTTGGGGGGATCGATGATGGTATTCTGGCAATCGACCCCTCGAGCTTGGGGATCGGTGCCAGGGCTCCAGTGACTGGGAGCGGTACTGTGGGGGTGGCGCTGTGGCTCCAGAGAGACACTGAGGACTTAGGTGGGTCTCTAAGGACCGGTAGTGCAGCTCTGGGGACCGCTGGCATGATGTTGAGAGTCGTAGTGCTGGGGAGTGATGCTGTGATGATGGAGATCACTGCAGGGTCCCTGGTGCAGCCTTGCCTCTAGAGAGGACCATGTCATCCTGAGGTGTCAGCAGCACTGGCAATGATAGAGTGTCTTTTGCTGCCTGAAAGGCCTCCAGAGTAGACAGTACCGTCAGGTGCCACGCATCCCTACCACTCGCAGGGATCGGGGGCGGGTCCCAGAATGGACTCAAGAGCATAACGGATGAGGCTGCTGCGTGGCTACACTCCGGGGAAGACAAGTTGCCCAGCACAGGTCTTTGCTCGTCTCCGACTTTTCCCTTGTTCTTGTGGGATGCTGGGGCGTGCCCTCTCCCGGTATGTTTTTTATGCTTGTTGGTAGGCACTGGAGATGGGGATCAGTGCCAGGTGGAGGCCGGTGCCAATGGGGTGCTTTTCACTGATGCCGAAGTACTCGGCGTTGAGTCCAACTGGGCAGGCTCAGAGGCTGATACAAGGGCTGACTCCACGAGGACCGTTTTCAGCTTTATGTCATGCTCCTTCTTAAAGCGCGGCTTGAATCCTTTGCACATATGGGTCTCCCCCAGGCACTTCAAGTGGGGATCGCTGATTGATATGGGCTTCTTGCACCACTCACACAGGTTTGAAGCCTAGGAACCAGGGCATGCCTTATCCCAAGGCTAAGTCCCTTACGGGACTACCTTACCTAAGCCTAAATACTAAAACTACTAACAAATGACTACAATTAACTATACACATGGGGATCGAAGACTTGCCAAGGCAAGAGGACATTCTAGCACCATCACTGGCGGTAAGAAGGAACTGGGATGCAGGGGGTCATCACCCCTTATACGGGCACGTACGCTCATGACTCCAAAGGGTGCCAGAGCCTACCTGCAGATACCACTGGGGGGAAATCTTCCAACAGCAGTGCACATGGCAAACAAACACATCTACAGTGGAATGGACATGAGCAAGCACTCAAAGAAGAAAAAATGGTTACCTGCCTTTCATAACTGTTCTTCGAGATGTGCTGTTCATGTCCATTTCATGGCCCACCCTCCTTACCTGCTGTTGGAGTTCTGGCAAGAAGGAACTGAAGGCGGGGCGTGGCGGTGCCCCTTCTACCAGCGCATATGCACGCCACTCCAGAGGGCGCCAGAGCCAGTCCTACGATACCACTCAGGGAAAAACTTCCGGCACCAATGCATGTGGTGAGCAGACACACCAGACATGGAATGGACATGAGCAAGCACTAGAAGAAGAACGGATAATTTTCTTCATAGACTGAGACTGTACTCTGGCCAGCCTGGTTTCCACAAAATCCTCCTTAAAGTAGGATGTCCAAAGCCTTAATGAGCCATGGTGCTGTGTGGTAAACCCATAAGGGTCTCTGGTTTGTTGCCTTTGGTGCCTAGTCTTAGGCATATGGTTCTGATGAAATACATCCTAGAAAACTCACATCTCTGAGCCACTAGCGATTATCTTTGAAAACTAATAGAAGATGGGAGAGGACTGGAAAAGGGCAAATATAGTGCCAATCTACAAAAAGGGAAATAAAAACAACCCAGGAAATTACAGACCAGTTAGCTTAACTTCAGTACCCAGAAAGATAATGGAGTAAATAATCAATTTGCAAAAACCTAGAAGATAATAAGGTGATAAGTAACACCTTAAGTCAAGAACAAAGCTTGTCAAACCAACCTAATAATAGCTTTCTATCAGGTTAACAAGCCTTGTGGATAGGGGGAAAGCGGTAGACATGGTATATCTTGACTTTAGCTCTCGATACTGTCTTGCAGGACATTCTCATAAACAAACTAGGAAAATATAACCTAGATGGAACTACTATAAGGTGGATGCATAACTGGTTGGATAACTATTCCTAGAGAATAGGTATCAGTGGTTCACTGTCAAGCTGGAAGGGCATATCAAGTGGGTCCCACAGGGATCAGTTCTGGCTCCGGTTCTGTTCAATGTCTTCATCAATGATTTAGATAATGGCATAGAGCAGGGGCGGGCAAACTTTTTGGCCTGATGGCCACATCGGGTGGCTCCCCAAACAGCCAGGCGTGGCCTCGCCCCCTCATCCAACCCCCCCACTTCTCGCCCCAACGCCCGGCCCCCGCCAGGACTCCTGTCCGATCCAAACCTCCCCTGTTCCCTGATAGCCACCCCAGGACCCCTGCCCCATCCACCCCTCCCTGTCCCCTGATAGCCACCCCAGGACCCCTGCCCCATCCACCCCTCCCTGTCTCCTGATAGCCCCTGGACCCTCCGCCCTGACTGCCCCATCCAACCCCTTCTCTCATTCCTGACTGCCCCCGCCCCGGGACCTCTGCCCCATCCAACCACCCCTTCTCCCTGACTGCCCCGGAACCCTTGTCCCTGACTGCCCCCTGCCGCCCCATCCAACCCCCCCTCCTTCCTGACTGGCCCCCCAGGACCCCCGGCCCCATTCAACCTCTGTTCCCCACCCTCTGATCACCTTGACCCCTATCCTCACCCCCGCCTCCTGCCCACCAAGCCCTCTATCCAATCCCCCCTGCTCCCTGCCCCCTTACCATGCTGCCTGGAGCATCAGTGGCTAGCAGTGCTACAGCCGCACTGCCCAGAGCACCAGGACATGCAGCCGCGTCACCCGGCTGGAGCCAGCCACGCCACCGCGCAGCACAGAGCACCGGGTCAGGCCGTGGCTCTGCAGCTGCGCTGCCCAGCAAGAGCTCACAGCCCCCCACCCAGAGCATTGCGCTGGCAGCGCAGTGAGCTGAGGCTGCAGGGGAGGGGGAATAGCAGGGGAGGGGCCAGCCTCCCAGGCCAGGAGCTCAGGGGCTGGGCAGAACAGTCTTGCAGGCCGGATGTGGCCCGTGGGCCGTAGTTTGCCCACCTCTGGCATAGAGTACACATATAAAGTTTATGGATGATACCAAGCTGGGAGGGGTTGCAAGAGCTTTGGAGGATAGGATTAAATTTCAAAATGATCTGGACAAATTGGAGAAATGGTCTGAAGTAAATAGGATGAAATTCAATAAGGACAAATACAAAGTACAAATACAAAGGAACAATCAATTGTACACTTACAAAATGGGAAATTACTGCCTAGGAAGGAGTACTGCAGAAAGGGATCTGGGGGTCATAGTGGATCACAAGCTAAATATGTCAATACGTATTAGCAGGAGTGTTGTAAGCAAGACACAAGAAGTAATTCTTCCACTCCCCTCTGCGCTGATAAAGTCTCAGCTGAAGTACTGTGTCCAGTTTGGGGCATCACATATCAGGAAAGATGTGGACAAATTGGAGAAAGTCCAGAGGAGAGGAGAGCAACAAAAATGATTAAAGGTCTAGAAAACGTGACCTATGAGGGAAGATTGAAAAAACTGGGTTTGTTTAGTCTGGAGAAGAGAAGACTGAAAGGGGACCTGATAACAGTTTTCAAGTATGTAAAAGGCTGTTACAAGGAGGAAGGTGAAAAATTGTTCTCATTAACCTCTGAGGATAGGAGAAAAAGCATTGGGCTTAAATTGCAGCAAGAGAGGTTTAAATTGGACATTAGGAAAAACTTGCCGTCAGGGTAGCTAAGCACCGGATCAAATTGCCTATGGCAACTGTGGAATGTCCATCATTGGAGATTTTTAAAAACAGGTTAGACAAACACCTGTCAGGGATGGTCTAGTTATTACTTAGTCCTGCCTTGAGTGCAGGGGACTGGACTAGATGACCTACTGAGTTCCCTTCCAGTCCTACACTTCTGTGACTCTATCAGCTTGGACAGTATGATGTAGAATATCAAAGAAAGGTTTCTGCAATTCCCCTGGCCTTCAGGACACACAATCTCAGCACTTTCAGTAATCAGTGGCGGATTACTGCACGGGGCAATGAGGTCTGTGCCCAGGGGCCCTGGCCAATTTGGGGGCCCCTGCAAGAGCGCTAGGACTCTCGCTCTGCCCCGTGCTCCTCCCCCCCCACTCCCACGGGCCTGCTGCCCTGCTCCTTCTCTTCCCTCTGTGGCCCTGCCCGCTGGCCAGGCCAGAAGCCAGTGTCAAGCTGTGTATGGTAAGGTAAGCATACTCCCCCGCGCCCCTCCCCCCTTGCGTGGAGCTGGCCCAAACCCCTCATCCTTCCCCTCTGGGGGGGAGGGGAGTCTTGGGGGGAAGGGGAGGGCAGGGGTTAGGGCCCCGTGTGTGAGGAGAAGAAGAAAGATGTTATTTGGGCCCAAGGCCCCTCTGTCAGTAATACCCTTGTATAGCCTGTGAGGCACCATAGAAATAGTCCTGCTGATCCACAACTTAAATTTATACTAACTGTTAACGCTTCATTAGGGCTTATGTAGCTGAACCTAACCCTGAAGATCCTACTTGTTTCCAGAAGAGCATCCTGATAATGGGCTTTTGGTTCTCTATTTTTGAGCAGCTCCCCCCCGGTGGAGGAACGTAGCTGAGGAATTATTCCAGCTTTCTGCTCCACGCACCCTATGAATAGCTTTGCAGGCATGAGCAGTCACTGGCTTTCGTTCTCCTATTTGTCTCACGGCTTGGTGGAATACTTCTGCACACCTGACTGCAGTCACCTTCTTTGCTTGCAGAGAAGCCATCTGGGATTAACAACAGTCTCCTTACCAGATGTATTATCTATTCCCATTTCCAATTAGTCCCTGTGGATAGTTTTTAGGGGCTTTTGTTTTCTGCTAGTTTATTTGACACTCCAGAAAAAGGAGTGAGTGAAGTATCTTTTGCCCCACAAACACCATTCATTAAATCATTATGGCAGTTTCTTCCAGAAGCAAAAGCCCAGAGAAGCATTTACAGGAAGAGTTCAGCTTAACGAACACTTCCATCTTCCTTTCTTTTCATTCTGTACAAAGGAACAAACACTCTCCAAACAGTCCGGGAGCATGAATGACAGGGACTAGGCACCACAGGTGGAGCCAGGAGCTCCTAAGCTCCAACCCTGCCATCAATTTGCGGACAGAGTTTGGACAAGTCAATGGTGAGCAAGGGACTCCTTTCCCACAGAAAGCCTTCCAGTGGCCAAGCACATTGTATCCACCATGCTGAGTGTCCTTGATGCCCTGTCCAGCACAGCCATAGGACTACTGGGCCAGTCATCTCAGCCAGCAGAGCTACTGCACACGGTGAACAGGCTCATCAACCCATTCTGCTTAGCTCAGGGACCAGATCCAAGCATCAGATGATGTGAAGAGTTGTCAGCATAATTTATTGTTTGGATCAACTGGATGCATATGGAGCTAACTAGAAAAGAAAATTCCACCCTGGACCTGTTTGTATTACTCTTGGTAGCATCAGTTTCCAAAAATGCCTTCTTCCACCTCCAGCTCGCTAGAAAACTTCATCCTCTCCTCCCAGAAGAAAACCTGGTCACAGTGATCTATGCATTCATCACCTCCAGGCTGGATTACTGTAGCTGAAGCATGACTGTGAAGATGATGCACAGACTTTATCTGCTCACCTTCTCCATGAATTAGGGCACCATGAGCACATTATGCCTGGACTCAAGTCCCTCCACTGGCCCCCAGGAAGCTTCTGATGCCAGTTTAAGGCCTTGGTCTTGATTTTCAAAGCAATTCATAGATCAAGCCCCAGCTACATCAAAGACCAAATTTCTATCTATGAACGAGGGCAACAGCCATGCTCCTCTGGGGCAATGCAGACCACAAACCCAAGGACGAAGCATGTGAGAGCTGGCGACAAAGCATTCTTTGTAAAAGGGATCCAACTATGGAACAATCTACAAGAGGAGATCAGTCAAATCCAGAATGTGACTGTCTTTAGGAAACATTGAACAACCTTCCTCGAGAGCCTTTCCACCATACAAGCATCCCTTCTATTTCTGAGTCCCTACGAACACCACCCTTAAAAACCCCCACAAGCCCCACCCAGAAGCAGAGCTTTGACCCTGGAAAGCGATAGGTGCCAGAAATTTTATGAAGTCCACTAGGGACTTTGCTTTTGTTACCGATTTTATGCGGAAGGTACTCAGATGCTACAGTGATGGGTGGTAATATAAAGCCCTAAGATGGATAGACAGAGAGATCTCCCTCCCCCTCACACTTCTTGCCAATCCCAGAGCTCGTTTTGGCATATGGCACTCATTTCCTGAGCATATCAGCACAATAGAAGATGGTGTCTCATTGAGCATTTGGTGATGCTATGTATGGAGAGCGCACTGCAAAACTAAGTTGGATTATATTCAGTCAGAGCCACTGCCCAGCTCTGCAGGCCTGCTCAGCTGGTTAGAATTATTCTTCTGGGCTGCTTCCCTGCCCTGCTCTAATGAAATGCACAAAGTGCAGCCATAAAGTAAATGACTTGCTGATTAACATTAGCACACACATTTAACAGACTAAATGATCTGTAAGGGTGCACTTGCCCACAGGCTCTACCAGCTCTGCCCTCCTCAACTCCCGGCCAACCAGACCCACTCAGGGGGAACCAGGATACTTCAAAGGGGTACACGTGCTTCCCTACAGGGAGCAAGAGGGCTGCCAAGTTATATTCTGCACCATTCTGATCATGAGAAATGGTAGGCCTAACCCAGGCTAATCACACCACTTTCACTGCACCCGGTCCCCAGCTCCCAGCTATCAATTGTCAGCTCCTTTAGCCAGGAAGCACGACCTCTTCCTGGACTGGGAAGCGCCTGGTGAAACTATTGGTTTTGGAACTATCCAAACAATGTTAGAATTCTCAATACTGCAGATCAGCCCTGGGCTGTGGAGCCCCCTCACCCCCCCAAACAAGTCCCCCAGCACCTCACCACCACCCCCCCAACAAGTCCCCCTCAGAGAGAGCAACTCCAAGGACACTGGCAAAGCAGGCAGTTTGCAGATACCCTTTGGGGGAAGGAACAGAGGATTGAAAGCTTATTGTGGAGGAAAGAGGGGCAACAAAGAAGGTTCCTAAGGACCAAATTTCCAAAGTGACAAACGAAGTAAATGGGAGCTGCGAGTCGTCAGTACCTCTGAAACGTCAGACCCCAGATTTTTAAAAAGCAATGGGCTTAGGAGAAGGAGATCACACTTTCCCCTTTGCTGTGCCTCTGTGTGCATATGGTGCAAATGCCAAGCCCCGAGTGGCAGGGGAAACGAGAAGTCTCTCTCCCGAGAGCTCAGAATGGAAGATAAGGCGAGACATCTGTTCCCTACAATAATGACTCACGATTGGCTCAGTGGCAGAACTAAAGAAAAACCTTTTATGGCTCTTGTAGGTTAAGACAAATCCATGCAATGGTATTTGACACAGATAACTAGGCTCCAGGAGGAACTTCAGCTGCTACCCACAATGCTGAAGACTTTATCAAACCATCTGAGGAGCTTATGCAGGGAGATTTAAAGCCAGTTTGAACAGCCTCCATAGGCTACTCCTTGCTTTCCTTTAGTCTCAACTAGTGCAGTGCTCTATGACTTTACTGCTCCCTCTCTGCTACAAGGGTACTAAACTGATATTTTATCTAACATACATGTAGTGTAGTTGTACCCATGTCAGTCCCAGGATATCAGAGAGACAAGGTGGGTGAGGTAATCTCTCTTATTGGACCAACTGCTGTTGGTGAGAGAAGAGCTCTGTGTGGCTCGAAAGCTTGAGAAGTTGGTCCAATAAATCATTTTATCTAACAGACACAGAAAGGCTGTGGTTTGCACAGCTGTTCCCTGATTACTGAGGGTGTTTCATTCCTAGAACTCAACAGGTGAGTTCACATTCAAATGATGCACTGGCAATTTGCAATGTTATCCTTGGAGTCACCCACATGGGCTGCGGTCGAGCTGCATGCATTCCACTTAAAGTACAGCTCATCAGGGGCCACCAAAAGTACCAAAAGGCAGAAGCACTGAGCTACTGAAAGAAAACACTGCAATATGGGCACCATGTCAGTCTGCATTGTTTGAGTGAGTAACTCCATTAAACTTTAAAGGTAAATCTAATTCTTGCTAGTATTAGTGGGGGAAGCAAAAGTGGATGGGAATCTGGGAGGCAGTGACCATGAGTTGGTTGAGTTCAGGATCCCGACGCAGGGAAGAAAGGTAAGCAGCAGGATACGGACCCTGGACTTCAGGAAAGCAGACTTCGACTCCCTCAGGGAACGGATGGCCAGGATCCCCTGGGGGACTAACTTGAAGGGGAAAGAACTCCAGGAGAGCTGGCTGTATTTCAAGGAATCCCTGTTGAGGTTACAGGGACAAACCATCCCAATGAGTCGAAAGAATAGTAAGTATGGCAGGCGACCAGCTTGGCTTAATGGTGAAATCCTAGCGGATCTTAAACATAAAAAAGAGGCTTACAAGAAGTGGAAGGTTGGACATATGACCAGGGAAGAGTATAAAAATATTGCTCGGGCATGTAGGAATGATATCAGGAGGGCCAAATTGCACCTGGAGCTGCAGCTAGCCAGAGATGTCAAGAGTAACAAGAAGGGTTTCTTCAGGTATGTTGGCAACAAGAAGAAAGCCAAGGAATGTGTGGGCCCCTTACTGAATGAGGGAGGCAACCTAGTGACAGAGGATGTGGAAAAAGCTAATGTACTCAATGCTTTTTTTGCCTCTGTTTTCACTAACAAGGTCAGCTCCCAGACTGCTGCGCTGGGCATCACAAAATGGGGAAGAGATGGCCAGCCCTCTGTGGAGATAGAGGTGGTTAGGGACTATTTAGAAAAGCTGGACGTGCACAAGTCCATGGGGCGGACGAGTTGCATCCGAGAGTGCTGAAGGAATTGGCGGCTTGTTAGCCGACGGCCAAGGATGTTTGGTGAGGTGCCAGCTATGCCCGTTTATACCATCCGTGACTTTAACCGCTAGGACGCACTGTCCCTTCGCGGCGGGCAGCCCGGGCTAGGCTGACGGATGCCCCAAGGTCCTAACCACCCGTGACTTTAACTGCTAGAGCTCAGAGCTCCTTCGCAGCGGGCAGTCAATACTGACTGACAGGTGCCCCAATGGCAGCACTAAGAGCCTCTCCACACCCGTGACTTTAACTGCTAGAGCTCAGAGCTCCTTCGCAGCGGGCAGCCAGGATTGACTGACAGGTGCCCCAAGAGTTTGCCCCGTGGAGGCGGCACAACTCAACGCTAGGCTCTTAGTACTCTCACCTAATGGCCAGGCTTTAGAGCCAAAACGGCTGAGGTTCTTTAATTGTGTTGGCTGCTTTACAGTAAACCAGAGAAAACAAGTCAGGCTTATGCATAAATGGTTACCAAAAATTTATTAAGCTAGATTCTAATCATGTGGTTACAAAATTGCTAGTGCCTACTTATTTAAATGTAGAGATGTTACACACACAAACAAGTTACAAAACTGAAGCCACAATCCCAAAGAAAGAAAACAAAGTATAGAGCTCTATTTCAAAATATGTGTACACTAAAGATAGGAGATCAGGTGTGGGTGCTTCTTACCCTCCTTGCATCTCTCGATTCCAGCGGTGCCAAGCCAGGATCGGTCACTCAATTCCGCGGAAAGACGAATAAGGGACAAGGCGTAGGGACCCTCTTAGCTGCAGAAGCCTTGGGAGGCTGTCACTTATCTGACCAGCAGATAGATAGTGAAAGCACTCAAAAATCATGGTGCTGTAGGTCCCCTACTTATACCTCTGTACTCCTTTATTCTCTTTCTCCTTTCTTATGCCAAATTGAGGCTGGTCTGTCGGGGTGACGCCAGCTTTTGCAAGAGTAGTTTACACTTGCAAGGGAGAGAAACAATAAGTTTCGACTACTGGACATTTCTTTTATCAGGGTAAATATTTTCCCACCTAGGATGTTGGTGTGTGTGCATCACGCTATTTAGTAGGGGCTAAGAGCCATGTCTGTCACAGGGCCTCTGCCTGCTGTGAACTTAATCGTTGTATCTGTTCCCAGAGGCACATTGTAGCAGCACACCTGTGCTTTCACAGCTTCAAAGGCTGTGCTGGAATATATGTTAAGTGCCCTGTTCCTGCTTCCTCCTGTGTTTCCAGCAATGCTGGTCTGAGGGGGGGGGGCGGGCTGTCTGGCTACATTCCACCCCCTGATGCACCACACTACATCCCAGATTGCAAGGTGGCGGTGATGCCAGCACCTCTTGCCCTCCTTGGGGAAATCTAGAAATACCCAACAACCAAATTAGAGGATGAGGGTTCGCGGAATTGGGTAGGATCCCTTTTTAGCTCTAGGTATCTGATTTGTGTGGAGGAAAGAGCAGTTTGAATCAAACGCTTCATAATACATAAAGTTACACAAAAAACAATTACAATAATTAAAATGGTTAAAACAGTATTCACAACCGAATGTAAAAACGGGGAGAGGGAGAATCCCAAGTGTTGAGCTAACCATTGCATCCATGAGGTTTGTCCATTCTCAGCCACTGCATGTAGTGGTACAAATTCAATTCCCAGTCCATTGGTTGAATCTAGCAAGGTGCACATCCAGCAATTTGTAGCACCAGCAGCTGAGGCGATGGTTTGGATTGCTCCCCGAAGAGGATGTTCTGGTATTGCCAAGGTGACTGGAGCCAACAGAAGGATCATGAGGGCTTGCAGGAACATATCTCTGGTGGGTCGTGTTCTAGCTAAAAAACTTATTTTAAAACCAAAAGCAAAAATTACACCTGCTATTATAAGTAATGGCAAATATATCAACAGTCCATAGTAGTCTCTAGTGATCAAACAGGTCTGCTGCATGGTCCATTTTGCTGACAGGTTAGCTGGCAGGTTGCTCGGAACCATGGGACCATTCCTGCAATAAATCACATGGTCAGCCGGTCTTGGATGCGATCCAAGCCTCTGTAATGGTTATTAGCCTTTTATCAGCATTTAAGGCACTCCATACACCTTTCTCTTTATAGGCATGCAAAACGCAGGTAAAGGTTCCCAGGGCTGGGTGTTTAATCACAACAGTATCTCCGGGAGCATACTTGGAACTGTGCAGTGGTGTTCTGGCAGGGGAGATAGCTTTCCCTGTAGGGAAGAATCCCCTGCTGATTGGACTTCCTGTAGGAGTCTGTCTGTTGTTTAATCTCTGCACCACTTCGTCCAGTCTGTCTCCCCATGTGCCATCAGTAGGCTTCAAATGATTCTTTAGCAACCCATTCCAGCGCTCGACCATGCCATTAGATTGAGGTCGATATGGAAGGTGGAAGGTCCATTGGACTCCATGGTTAAGGGTCCATTCCCTTACAAGTTTATTCTTAAAATGCGAACCATTATCTGATTGGATTTCTTGAGGCATTGGGACAATTGCTGTTAAGCGGTTTAGTCCCATAACTGTGGACAACCCCGTTGCCAATCGGGTTGGATATGCAAAACCAATCCCTGAAACAATTTCTACTCCAGTCAAGATGTATTTCCACCTCTGCCTTGTAGTGGGCAGTGGTCCGACATAGTCGACCTGCCAGGTTGCCCATAGTGTTTTTCCATCTCTTAGCCTGGCAAACCTTTGTCCTTCTACTATATGTTTTCTAGTCTCAGCACAAATAGTGCAGGCTTGTACCAGGTCTCTAGCCTGTCTGTGGGTGATAGGCCACCCCCTGATATGTGCTTGCCGCACTAACTCATCACTTCCTGTGTGTCCTAAATTATCATGTAACCATGAATATAAGCGTTCCCATTCTACTTGTGTGGTAAAGAGCTGGGCAGCTGCATCGGCTAAATTGTTTAACTGTGCAGCTGGGGTATTATTCCTCTGATGAGCTGAGACATGTCCTATAGACAGGGGTTGTTGCAGGGCATGCTGATATAACCACTTCCAGTATTCCAGTCCCCAGACTGGTTTACCTCCTATTTCCCAGTGGTTATTTTTCCAGTTAGTGATCCACTGAGTGGCACCTGCCCATACCGCATAGGAGTCCGTATATACTGCGGTGGCTCCTGCTTCACAGGCCAGTTTAATTGCAGCCAATTCTGCAAGTTGTGCTGACCCATCAATTTCAGCAGTTAGGGGTGCTGCAGAGGTGTCTGCAGGCACTGCTGCAGCTTTTCCCTTCCATTTTCCTTTTACCAGCCTGGCACTGCCATCAGTGAACCATACTCCCTCAGGCTTAGAAGGATCAAATGGGGCAGCATCCTTAATGGGAGACTGCTGTGGAGGTAGGCGGTATTCATCAGGCATTCCTACTTTCCATAGGGATTCCTGAATCATAGTGGGGTTTTGTGCAGTGTCTGCACTCCCTACCCTGTGGTGTATGTAAAGTGCCCATCTTTGGATAGTCATCTTTTGTGCTACACCAGGTGGTAACTCTTTCCCTTCCAATATAGGTTTAATGATTGGAAGAGGAGTGTGAATTGTGATGTCCTTATCCTGTGTTAATTCCTCAGTTTCTCTCAAGGCTGTGTAAGCTGCCAGAAGCACCTTCTCATAAGGTGTGTAGTTAGCCTGTGACCCTTGCCATGACTTGGAACCAAACTGAATTGGTCGTCTGGGAGCAGTGTCACTGTCTTGCCAGAGAGCATAAGACATTCCAGTGGCTCCCACAGTTAGGTACAAATGGAATGGGGCTTCAGGATGTATGGGACCCAGAGCCTGATAGGTGTGTATCTCCCCTATCAGTTGCCTGAGGGTTTCCTCATGGGCAGGAGCCCATTCCCAGGCAGCACTTTTCTTTAACAAATTGTACAATGGTCTGGCTATAATGGCAAAGCCAGGTACATGTTTTCTCCAAAACCCCAGGGTTCCCAAAATCTGTCTCAATTGATCTTTACTTTCAGGGGAGGGTGCCTGATTTAGCTCTTGCACAGTGTCATTAGGCACAGACCTCCTACCTCCCATCCATACAGTACCTAAGAATTTTATCTCTTGGGAGGGACCTTGGCATTTCTCAGCTGGTAACTCTAAATTAAGGGCTTCTAGTGCTCCTTTGATTTGATTCATAGCCTCCTGTACCTCTTCTGAGGTTTTCCCACCTATTAAGATGTCATCAATGTATTGCACAGTTTGTACATTGTGTGGCAGTATAAGGTCATCTAGGACCTTTGCCAGTGCCCCATGGCAAATAGTGGGTGAGTGTTTAAACCCTTGTGGCATTCGGGTAAAAGTGTATTGTACACCTTTCCAAGTAAAAGCAAATCTTTCCTGGTCAGCTGGTTGCAAAGGGACCATGAAGAACATGTCCTTTACATCTAATACTGCTAGCCAGGGTTTATCCCAGGTTTGTATGGTGTTTACAATATCTGTTATGCTAGGGACTGCTGCAGTTAATGGTCCAGTGTTACTGTTTAGCTTCCTATAGTCTATAGTAAGTCTCCATTTGCCATTTGGTTTCTTGATGGGCCACACAGGAGAATTAAAGCGAGAGTGGGTACGAATTAAAATTCCTCGCTGTTCCAAATCTTTGATCAGGTCAGTAACAGGGCTTATGGCCTCAGCTGGGACACTATACTGCTTTGTGTTTGTTACTGTTGAGGGCGGGAGAGCAGGCGTACTGCTAAGTAAGTTTACAGAATAGTGGGGAGGGCTTTCCTCTTCCAGGTGGGTGGCATGAGGAACAGAACTGACTCCAAAAGCCCATCTTTCCCCATTAATCCTTCCCTTCTTTCCTCTTAAAATGTCCATGCCCAGTATGTTGGCATTGCCCAAAATCACCTCATATTTTCGGGGCTGATGGTGGGGTTGCAATGGGATATCCAGTT
This sequence comes from Lepidochelys olivacea, assembly GCF_965140295.1. Lineage (NCBI taxonomy): Eukaryota > Metazoa > Chordata > Testudines > Cheloniidae > Lepidochelys > Lepidochelys olivacea. The sequence continues at coordinate 53,007,951 of NC_140417.1, forward strand.
TTATCTTAACTAATGGGTAAGTTATGGTACTGCCATTTACCCCTGTAACAAGTACCTGTTTTCCGCCAGTAGGTGGCGAGCCCTGAAAACTTTCTCGCTTAATCATGGACCTTTGAGCCCCTGTGTCCATTAAGAAAGGAATAATGTGTTTGTCATTTACAGTTACATGTATCCGGGGGTCTTTTGCTGTTGTTTTCTCCTCTTTGGATTTAAGCTGGTTTATTAGGAGAGGAGATTGGCCCCCGCAAGCTAGTTTCCCTGCTCTGGTAACTCTTGCAGTTGCTGCAGCAATGGAGTATACCGGGTGTCTGCAGGTGGGGAAAGAGGAGAGAGCTGCAGAGGTGCACTGGGAGTAGCATTAGTTGTCTCCCAGTCAGCTCTTTTAAAGGTGGTGAATAATTTTAGCCGCTCTGTGGGCAGTCCATTTATCACATCTCTGGGATAACCTAAAGCCAGACATTGTCTCCACAACTTAGCTCTAAGCTCCTTTTCCTCCTGGGTTGGCTCTCGCTTGTTTTTATGTCCTTTAGATGGTGCCCCCTTGTTTCCCTGAAGGGAACGCATCTTAGCTTTGCCTGTCAGTGCTCTGATGTCTCCAAATTCTCTAAAGTATGACACCAGAAGGTTTAGTAGTGCCCGAAAGGTACTGTTATGTGCTGCAGCTTCTGATCTAAGGGACAGTGCCATAGCCCTGTGGTTACTCGGAACTCCCTTAAGCAGGGGTCTGAGATCATCTACATCTACCTGACCCTCCCATGGGCTTTCATAGGCTAACTCTTGAGGGTTTTGACCAAGCATGCTAATGACAGCCACAGTTAATAGAGCTGTTTTTACCTCATCTATGTTGGTCCAGTGCATTACTGTGGGTTCATCTCGGTCTGCTGGGTAAATACCTCTTGCCCATCGACAAGCCAGAGACCAAAGTGTTTTAGGGGTGTTCCCCTCTGAATGTTCCAGGAATATTCCTGCACCTAAGTTAAGGCGCTCAGTTTCTTGGGCTGTCAGGCGTATATATCCACCCCCAGTGTCCCAGAGGCGGACCAGCCACTCTATTATACCTTCCTCAGGCTTTTTAGCAAAATCTCCCTGGATTGTTTTTAACTCCATGGGAGTATATTGGCGGGTGGTAATTTTGGTAAAGTGTGTTGGAGCTTTACTCCCTTTTCCCTTTTTACCTCCCTTCTTTGTTTTTGAAGAGGTGGATGGATAATTGTCATCCCCTTCTTCATCCAGCTCTGCCCCACTCAAATTTTCCTCATGTTCTTCTGATTTGTGATGTGTGATAGCTGGTCTTAATTTTACAGAGGGACCTTCCTCCTCAGAGGAGGGGGACTCATTTGCTGAATCCCAAATGTCTCCATCCCATTCCTCAGGGTCTAGCCAGAGAGCAGTCTCAACTTTAGCCCGGTTGATACTGCGTGTTTTAGTCTCCAGCTTTTCCCTTCGTTCTATCCCTTCTTTCTCAATTAAGGGAAGTAATCTTTTCTGAAGATGTTCCATATCCCTATTCAGTGTTCTTACTCTGGTATCTAAATTCTGGCATTCCTGGCGCAGTGTGTCCCTTTCCTGTTGCAGCCTATTAAATTCTATTGCCAGACTATGATAATCCTTACAGGCAGCTTGCCAAATGTTAGTAAGCAGCCATATACAAGCACCTTTTCCTTTCCCTTTCTTCATCTTGCAGGCAGTTCTCCAGTTACAGAAATGCTGCCAGATCTCTGCTGGTTTTCCCCAATATTTCTCCAGCAGTTCTTTGCTCCACAGAGGGTTTCCCCATCCCTCTTGGGTCAAACTTTTCTCTAGCTCAGGGAATTCTGTGGTGTTTATCATGACTGGTTTCATTGTGTTACTGTAGTGCAGCCTATATCACAATCCTGTTCGTGACGCCAATTTCTGTTAGCCGACGGCCAAGGATGTTTGGTGAGGTGCCAGCTATGCCCGTTTATACCATCCGTGACTTTAACCGCTAGGACGCACTGTCCCTTCGCGGCGGGCAGCCCGGGCTAGGCTGACGGATGCCCCAAGGTCCTAACCACCCGTGACTTTAACTGCTAGAGCTCAGAGCTCCTTCGCAGCGGGCAGTCAATACTGACTGACAGGTGCCCCAATGGCAGCACTAAGAGCCTCTCCACACCCGTGACTTTAACTGCTAGAGCTCAGAGCTCCTTCGCAGCGGGCAGCCAGGATTGACTGACAGGTGCCCCAAGAGTTTGCCCCGTGGAGGCGGCACAACTCAACGCTAGGCTCTTAGTACTCTCACCTAATGGCCAGGCTTTAGAGCCAAAACGGCTGAGGTTCTTTAATTGTGTTGGCTGCTTTACAGTAAACCAGAGAAAACAAGTCAGGCTTATGCATAAATGGTTACCAAAAATTTATTAAGCTAGATTCTAATCATGTGGTTACAAAATTGCTAGTGCCTACTTATTTAAATGTAGAGATGTTACACACACAAACAAGTTACAAAACTGAAGCCACAATCCCAAAGAAAGAAAACAAAGTATAGAGCTCTATTTCAAAATATGTGTACACTAAAGATAGGAGATCAGGTGTGGGTGCTTCTTACCCTCCTTGCATCTCTCGATTCCAGCGGTGCCAAGCCAGGATCGGTCACTCAATTCCGCGGAAAGACGAATAAGGGACAAGGCGTAGGGACCCTCTTAGCTGCAGAAGCCTTGGGAGGCTGTCACTTATCTGACCAGCAGATAGATAGTGAAAGCACTCAAAAATCATGGTGCTGTAGGTCCCCTACTTATACCTCTGTACTCCTTTATTCTCTTTCTCCTTTCTTATGCCAAATTGAGGCTGGTCTGTCGGGGTGACGCCAGCTTTTGCAAGAGTAGTTTACACTTGCAAGGGAGAGAAACAATAAGTTTCGACTACTGGACATTTCTTTTATCAGGGTAAATATTTTCCCACCTAGGATGTTGGTGTGTGTGCATCACGCTATTTAGTAGGGGCTAAGAGCCATGTCTGTCACAGGGCCTCTGCCTGCTGTGAACTTAATCGTTGTATCTGTTCCCAGAGGCACATTGTAGCAGCACACCTGTGCTTTCACAGCTTCAAAGGCTGTGCTGGAATATATGTTAAGTGCCCTGTTCCTGCTTCCTCCTGTGTTTCCAGCAATGCTGGTCTGAGGGGGGGGGGCGGGCTGTCTGGCTACACGGCTGTGATTGCAGAGCCATTGGCCATTATCTTTGAAAACTCGTGGCGAACCGGGGAAGTCCCGGATGACTGGAAAAAGGCTAATGTAGTGCCAATCTTTAAAAAAGGGAAGAAGGAGGATCCTGGGAACTACAGACCAGTCAGCCTCACCTCAGTCCCTGGAAAAATCATGGAGCAGGTCCTCAAAGAATCAATCCTGAAGCACTTGCATGAGAGGAAAGTGATCAGGAACAGTCAGCATGGATTCACCAAAGGAAGGTCATGCCTGACTAATCTAATCGCCTTCTATGATGAGATTACTGGTTCTGTGGATGAAGGGAAAGCAGTGGATGTATTGTTTCTTGACTTTAGCAAAGCTTTTGACACGGTCTCCCACAGTATTCTTGTCAGCAAGTTAAGGAAGTATGGGCTGGATGAATGCACTATAAGGTGGGTAGAAAGCTGGCTAGATTGTCGGGCTCAACGGGTAGTGATCAATGGCTCCATGTCTAGTTGGCAGCCGGTATCAAATGGAGTACCCCAAGGGTCGGTCCTGGGGCCGGTTTTGTTCAATATCTTCATAAATGATCTGGAGGATGGTGTGGATTGCGCTCTCAGCAAATTTGCAGATGATACTAAACTGGGAGGAGTGGTAGATACGCTGGAGGGGAGGGATAGGATACAGAAGGACCTAGACAAATTGGAGGATTGGGCCAAAAGAAATCTGATGAGGTTCAATAAGGATAAGTGCAGGGTCCTGCCAAGAAGGCCAATGGCATTTTGGGATGTATAAGTAGGGGCAAAGCGAGCAGATCGAGGGACGTGATCGTTCCCCTCTATTCGACATTGGTGAGGCCTCATCTGGAGTACTGTGTCCAGTTTTGGGCCCCACACTTCAAGAAGGATGTGGATAAATTGGAGAGAGTCCAGCGAAGGGCAACAAAAATGATTAGGGGACTGGAACACATGAGTTATGAGGAGAGGCTGAGGGAACTGGGATTGTTTAGCCTGCAGAAGAGAAGAATGAGAGGAGATTTGATAGCTGCTTTCAACTACCTGAAAGGGGGTTCCAAAGAGGATGGCTCTAGACTGTTCTCAATGGTAGCAGATGACAGAACGAGGAGTAATGGTCTCAAGTTGCAGTGGGGAAGGTTTAGGTTGGATATTAGGAAAAACTTTTTCACTAAGAGGGTGGTGAACCACTGGAATGCGTTACCTAGGGAGGTGGTAGAATCTCCTTCCTTAGAGGTTTTTAAGGTCAGGCTTGACAAAGCCCTGGCTGGGATGATTTAACTGGGAATTGGTCCTGCTTCGAGCAGGGGGTTGGACTAGATGACCTTCTGGGGTCCCTTCCAACCCTGATATTCTATGATTCTATGATTCTATCCTTGTATGTGGCCGGAACTGGCTGGCTAACAGCTAACAGAGCAGGAAGCCACATAGTGCTAAATTAATTCATCATGAAGATGCATGCTTGTGGTTACTCCTCCACCTTGGTTATTAGTTACTATGACAACAGGGGTATCTTAGTGCTTAAAAATAAAACCCAGGGTCTGCTAGAGTGCTATTACTTTGGTCTTACATGTCCACTAGAATGAAAAGATCCCAGCTACTTTACCTTCCTTCAGTTTCCTCCTCTCAGGAGTCACAGAACAGGCCTAGCAATGTGTCCAACTATCAGCCAGTCGGCCACCTGGACTGCTGTTTTCATTGTGCCAAAGAGCAGCGAACACATGCAAACAGCATTAAGTTTAAAGGCTGAACTGCAATTCATTGTTGCAATCCAAACCATGCCACTTAACCCAGAAAAGAGGCCAGGACAGATAAGCCAATCAGATACTGTTGCCATCAAAGTACAACACAACAACAGTTGCCCCCAGGATGAGCACATCCTCTCAGTGACTTACCTGCCAACTGTCAGAGTTATCTCATCTATGCAGCTCTTGATTTTGTTCTGCGCTTCTAAGTGTGTCATGTTATCCGTGTTCTCCCCATCAATTGCCACAATGACATCTCCTATACATAAATTGGCTATTGCAGCTTTGCTGCCAGGAGTCACCTAGGAGAGAATAAGAAGGTAACAATCCAAGAAAAACTGGATTCTTCCATACAATTTCTAGTCCCTTCAAAGTGACGTCCCAGACAAATTTCAGAAACAGACAAAGTGTTGTCTAGTTGATATCAAGGAGTCGGGGGCGGGGCAAGAGAAATCAATATAAAAGGTATGTTTTAAATAAAAGGACTATGGAGTTTAGATCCAGATGCCAATTTCCCAAAAATCCAGAAGTATTAGAATCCAGGGTTTTGCTTTGAATCATAGATATGGGGATGTCATGTTTTCCCCATATGCAAACTTCAAACATTTATTTCTTCATCTAGATGACTAAGGAAAACCACCAAGAATGAACAAAGTCTCAGAGAGAGAGAGAGAGAGAGAGAGAGAGAGAGAGCAAGCACAACAGAGAAAGAGCACGAGCGTGCTCAGCAACTCACTAATATTCTGCAACTGAATGCAACTGCTCTCCACCATGGAGGGCCTCACAGTGGGCAATTAGGAAGGCAAGCTCTTTAGAAACGGAAAGAGGCAATCCGCTAAAAACAGTGTGACAGAAGCATTACAGAGAAACGTACACTATGGAAGGCAGCTACACAAGTTCAGATCTGGATCACGTGCTTAAAAATCTGAGCACGGGGGTGAGGTTTGGGCCTGAGATTTTGGTTTAGGCCTCATCTCTCATTTTAATGAGTCAATTAAAATAAAAAATAGTTGCAGGGTAATATTTCCCACTGTGAAGTAAGCGACGTGGAAGATAAAAATGGAGCAATTCAAGCAGGATGGGATGTTCTGCATACATAGCCAAAGCGCTGGAAATTTAATCCCATATCTAACAAGTGCTGCTGTGAGCACTACGACATTTAGGGATGGCAGGGTAGCCATACAGAGAATTAATATATCCAGACGCATTGGAGCTTCTATCGGGTTTTGCCTAGCTTATGCAGAACTGTGCCGCACTGTGAGCGCTGACATACACTCAGGCTCCTCTTCCACATTTCCATTTCTTTAACACTAGCAAAATGATTCATTGATGCACTGCAGGACCCACTTCCCTGGACTTCAGCGGAGATGGGAGCAAGATGTCCTCTAATCTGAGCAATGAGCACACTTCTTTATCTCCTGTGGCCATGGATGGTTCTGTCTCTGCACCTGCAAGGTTCTGTGATCTTGTCCAGGGGCACTGGAACAGAGAGGGGCCAAGGGGCCACCTTTCGCCATGGGCCTGGCTCCCTGCTCCTCTGCTTCCCCCCCCCCCCCAAGGTCCTACCCCCGAGTCAGACCGGAAGCTGGAGCCCAGCCCAGGTAAGAGCAGCATGGAGAGCCCAGGCAGCTCTGCAGAGCCTCAGACCCTCCACCTGCCCAGGATGGGTGGGCCAGAGAGCATCCCCATCCCGTCCCCTGAGTCCCCCCGCCCAGGGCAGAAGGAGGGTCCATGGCTCCCCACAGCTGACCATGCCGTTCTTACCATGTCCCCAGAGGCCCCGTCCCCAGGCCAGACCAGAACCCAGAGCCAGGTCGGGGTAAGAGGTGGAGCTGTGCCCCAACCCCGAACAGGTGGAGGTTCCCCCGCTCCCCGGCCTGGCTCTGACTTCTGGCTTGGCTGGGGTTTTTGGAGGGGAACGCGGAGAGGTAGCCATGGAACCACGGAGGGGGGGGCCTCCCCCCTCCCTTTTAGGAAGAATCCATCACCCCCGATTCCGTCACATCTCATAAGACAGCCAACATGCAGAGGCATGGGAGACACCTGCACTATGGGCCTGTTTCAAAGCCCATTGAGGTGAATGGAAAGACTCCCATTCAGGTCAATGGGCTGTGGCTGACCTAACCAGCACAGTGCTGGCCTAACCAGAACATTGATGAGGGCACAGCATCGCTCGAGGGCCTCATCTTTTAGGTCAGATTAGGGCTGTTGATTAATCGCAGTTAACTCACATGATTAACTCAAAAAAATTAATTGCAATTAAAACAATTAATCGTGATTAATCACAGTTTTAATCGCACTGTTAAACAATAGAATATCAATTGAAATTTATTAAATATTTTGAATATTTTTCTACATTTTCAGATATATTGTATTTTGGGTTGTAATTGAAATCAAACTGTATATTATTTTTTATTACAAATATTTGCACTGTAAAAATGATAAACAAAAGAAAGAGTATTTTTCAATTCACCCCATACAAATACTGTAGTGTTAATCTCTCCCATGGACATAGTGCTGCGCACACCAGCACTGTGGTCTGTGTAACTGATGTCTCTTGGAAAGCAGGGCAGGTATTCACACCGCTGAGAGACATCCGGTGTAGTGAACCATAGCCCTCGTCACAGGCGCCGACTTTTCAAACTGCCAGGGGGTGGTCAGCCCCCAGCTTTGCCCCAGCCCCGCCCCTTCCCCCAAGGCCCCACCCTGCCATGCCTCTTCCTGCCCAGTTCCGCCCTCACCCGAGGCGCTGGGGGGCTACCAGTGGGTGCTCAGCACCACCATTTTTTCCCCAAAGGGGCTCCAGCCCCAGAGCACCCACAGAGTCTGTGCCTATGGCCCTCGTCATCTAATTCCCCTGGACTCCAATGGGAGTCAGGCATCAAATACCTTTGAGGGTCTAGGCCTCGGGCCCTGTACTGCTGTCAGATAAGAGCAGGCGGATCCCTGCGCCCACACAAAACTTGACGGACTTTGTGGAGAGGAAAGCACAGATCCAACTGCAAGGTCGGAGCCTAACTTAGGGCTTGTCTTCACGTACAGAGCTGCAGCAGCACCACTTTAGCGCTTTAAGGAAGATGCTCCTACACCGACCCAGCAACGTAGTTAATCCACCTCCCCAAAAAGCGGTAGCTATGGTGACGGGAGAAGCTCCCCTGCCAACACACTGCTGTCTACACGGTGGGTTAGGCCAGTATAACTGCACCACTCAGGGTTGATATTTTCATACCCCTGAGCGATGTAGTGATACCGATATAGGTCTGTAGCGTAGACATGCCCTAAGCAATGTTCACTCACAACTTTGCAACCACCAAGCAAGGTCCTTTAATGGCTCCGGGGGAGGAGACAGTGACCAAACCAGGGCTTAATCAGTTATTTAAGAAACTAGCCCAAGGAAATGAGAAAACTGGACTGATCTGAAACATAAGCACAGGTTAAACCATGTCCTGGAGCCAGGACACACCGAGCTTACGAACCTTGTGCACGGGAACAATTATTTATTCTTTGGACTCATCCTACTTTTCAGCTATGAAGTGGGGGGGTGGGAGGAATAAACAACGGGAATTAGTTTTACTTTGTATAATGACTCAACCACTCCCAGTCTCTATTCATGCCTATGTTAATTGTATCCAATTTGCAAATTAATTCCAATTCAGCAGTCTCTCGTTGGAGTCTGTTTTTGAAGTTTTTTTGTTGAAGAATAGTCACTTTTAGATCAGAAATCGAGTGACCAGAGAGATTGAAGTGATCTCCGACTGGGTTTTTGAATGTTATAATTCTTGACATCTGATTTGTGTCCATTTATTCTTTTACGTAGAGACTGTGCAGTTTGACCAATGTACATGGCAGAGGGGCATTGCTGGCACATGATGGCATATATCACATTGGTAGATGTGCAGGTGAACGAGCCTCTGATAGTGTGGCTGATGTTATTAGGCCCTGTGATGGTATTCCCTGAAGAGATATGTGGACACAGTTGGCAACGGGCATTGTTGCAAGGATAGGTTCCTGGGTTAGTGGTTCTGTTGTGTGGTTGCTGGTGAGTATTTGCTTCAGGTTGGGGGGCAGTCTATAGGCAAGGACTAGCCTGTCTCCCAAGATTTGTGAGAGTGATGGGTCATCCTTCAGGATAGGTTGTAGATCCTTGATAATGCATTGGAGAGGTTTTAGTCAGGGGCTGAAGGTGACGGCTAGTGGCGTTCTGTTATTTTCTTTGTTAGGCCTGTCCTGTAGTAGGTGACTTCTGGGTACTCTTCTGACTCTGTCAATCTGTTTCTTCACTTCCGCAGGTGGTATTGTAGTTGTAAGAATGCTTGATAGAGATCTTATAGGTGTGTTTGTCTCTGTCTGAGAGGTTGGAGCAAATGTGGTTGTATCGTAGAGCTTGGCTGTAGACAATGGATCGTGTGGTGTGGTCTGAGTGAAAGCTGGAGGCATGTAGGTAGGAATAGCGGTCAGTAGGTTTCCGGTATAGGGTGGTGTTTACATGACCATCGCTTATTAGCACTGTAGTGTCCAAGAAGTGGATCTCTTGTGTGGACTGGTCCAGGCTGAGGTTGATGGTGGGATGGAAATTGTTGAAATCATGGTGGAATTCCTCAAGGGCTTCTTTTCCATAGGTCCAGATGATGAAGATGGCATCAATATAGCACAAGTAGAGTAGGGGCATTAGGGGACGAGAGCTGAGGAAGCGTTGTTCTAAATCAGCCATAAAAATGTTGGCATACTGTGGGGCCATACGGGTACCCATAGCGGTGCCGCTGATTTGAAGGTATACATTGTCCCCAAATGTGAAATAGTTATGGGTGAGGACAAAGTCACAAAGTTCAGCCACCAGGTTTGCAGTGACATTATCAGGGATAGTGTTCCTGACGGCTTGTAGTCCATCTTTGTGTGGAATGTTGGTGTAGAGGGCTTCTACATCCATAGTGGCCAGGAGGATGTTTTCAGGAAGATCACCGATGGATTGTAGTTTCCTCAGGAAGTCAGTGGTGTCTCGAAGATAGCTGGGAGTGCTGGTAGTGTAGGGCCTGATGAGGGAGTCTACATAGCCAGACAATCCTGCTGTCAGAGTGCCAATGCCTGAGATGATGGGGGCCCAGGATTTCCAGGTTTATGGATCTTGGGTAGCAGATAGAATACCCCAGGTCAGGGTTCCAAGGATGTGTCTGTGCGGATTTGTTATTGTGCTTTTTCAGGGAGTTTCTTGAGCAAATGCTGTTTCTTTTGGTAACCCTCAGTGGGATCAGAGGGTAATGGCTTGTAGAAAGTGGTGTTGGAGAGCTGCCGAGCAGCCTCTTGTTCATATTCTGACCTATTCATGATGACGACAGCATCTCCTTTGTCAGCCTTTTTGATTATGATGTCAGAGTTGTTTCTGAGGCTGTGGATGGCATTGTGTTCTGCACGGCTGAGGTTATGGGGCAAGTAATGCTGCTTTTCCACAATTTCAGCCCGTGCACGTCAGCGGAAGCACTCTATGTAGAAGTCCAGTCTGTTGTTTCGACCTTCAGGAGTCCACCGAGAATCCTTTTTTTTGTAGTGTTGGTAGGAAGGTCTCTGTAGATTTAGTATGTTGTTCAGAGGTGTGTTGAAAATATTCTTTGAGTCGGAGACGTCGAAAATAGGATTCAAGGTCACCACAGAACTGTATCATGTTCGTGGGGGTGGAGGGGCAGAAGGAGAGGCCCCGAGACAGGACAGATTCTTCTGCTGGGCTAAGAGTATAGCTGGATAGATTAACAATATTGCTGGGTGGGTTAAGAGAACGATTGCTGTGGCCCCTTGTGGCATGTAGTAGTTTAGATAATTTAGTGTCCTTTTTCTTTTGTAGAGAAGCAAAGTGTGTGTTGTAAATGGCTTGTCTAGTTTTCGTAAAGTCCAGCCACGAGGAAGTTTGTGTAGAAGGCTGGTTTTTTATGAGAGTATCCAGTTTTGAGAGCTCATTCTTAATCTTTCCCTGTTTGCTGTAGAGGATGTTGATCAGGTGGTTCCGCAGTTTCTTTGAGAGCGTGTGGCACAAGCTGTCAGCATAGTCTGTGTGGTATGTAGATTGTAATGGATTTTTTACCTTCAGTCCTTTTGGTATGATGTCCATCTGTTTGCATCTGAACCTCAGACTGACCCTGTCCATTGTGATGCAGCTATTGTTTCCCTTGGGCTGCCCTGTGTATCCCATCACAGCTGCAGGAGGACACTTTTCCTGCAGATGGAGGGATGCCAAATAATGAAATATTATTCTCTTCACACCTCTCTTCTATGACTGCATCATGCCCATAGCTTAACCTGGACACTTGACACCAATTCAAAGATCTTCAGATGTGTTAAAAGAAAGTGCTCATGTAACTGTCTGCCATTTTAAATCACTTAACTAGGCAATACATTCCCATAATAGCCTAATGCAGAACTAATGAAAGGGTCTGCCATGTGCCAGACACAGAAAACATTCGCCTACTAAAATTTAAAGCCTATCCCAAATCAAAGCTCTCAAGCACCCTTAGCTTTGGGAAATTCAGATCTGGATCTAAACTTTGCAGCTTGGATGCATCACTAAGGAAACTGTGTTCTGAGCCTTGGGAGACAGGGACCTGGTATCCCTGACTCGGCCATCAACTTGCTCTGTGACCTTGGGCCACTTTGTGCCTTTGTTTCCCCAGCTATAGAATGGGGATAGAGCCTGTTACTCCACTTGGAAAGGGCACTGAGGTCTACAGACATTTTCATTTTTTCTTATTATTCTCTGTAAATCAGATAATATTCAAAGTGGTTACGAAAAATAATGCACTAGCATTACCAGTGTGATACTGCCTTAGACTGAAGTAGGCAGTTGGCTCTTCCTCCCAGGACAAGCTCATTTCTAATAGCCACCCAACACTGCCTGCAGCTAAAAGCTTTAACCTAGAGAGTCTACAGGCAGCCAAAGGCATTGACACATAAGCCTGATGAACAAAGCCTGACAAATCACAACTCCATGGGGCTGAGCTAGTGGAGGCTGCAGAAAAACATATGTTGTGGTTGCGCTGCACTTGAGATATTGTGTTACCCTCAACTGCCTGCTTAGGGATGGTACAAGCTCACAGCCATTTTGGGGGCAAGGGGGCTGATGCAGACCCCGGCCCAAGCCTAACACACCTCACCTAAGCAGAGATTATCAGGGTGCCTAGTAAAGAGAAAAAAGCAAATTAGAAATAAAAGTCTTTAAAAACCCACTTCTGTCATTCTGTAAATAATGGTTTGCCCTGAAATGTAACCTTCACTAAATCCTTCACCTGACTGCTTCCAGCCTGCATCTTCTGTGCCTCATAGTGAACATGTCAGCACAAGAAGGGGAGGCTAGCAAAGGGGAACGCCAGCCCCTCCTTCCTGAATGATTAATGAATAGTAATAAAGTCTCCTCTTCTCCTGCTTGACTCAGCTGGCATGATCTGTCTCTGGCTCATCTCCCCGCTAATGCTGCCTTTGAAATTCTCCCTGTTACAGATTAGGTCTGTAAAGTGAAAATCCTTCCAAACTTGAAAGGAATTACATAGAGTTGCAGATAGGAAGATATACAGTTGCCTCATTTTTATTTCTGTCCCAGGCTTGTCCTCCAGGGAAGATGGGGAGAGATGTGCGCATGTGTGGGAAGGGGCATGCTTGAGGGGAAGCAAACTGAAAAGCACTCCCTCTAAATTGTGGCAATCAATCAGCGTCCAACCTGCAAGTCCCAGGGAAAGGGACATCCAAAACTCATTGGAGGCTAGCATACAGCTAGCCAATCAGAATTCAGGCAGCAAGCTTCTGGGAGCCAGAAAGCCAATGGACTAAGGGGTTCTCCTAACTTTTGAGGGGTTGCCAAATTATGGAACAGTCCCTGTCTCCCTACCCCCAAGCAGAATGTGAGAATATAGGGCCCTGCTCTAACTGTTTTGTCATTTATTGTGCTCCATTAGCTCATCTTAGACCAGACACAGCTCAGGCCACTTCTGAGTAACCTGCCCTGAAAAGATACCCGGCCTCTGTGCCTTGACCACAGGGGACAGGCTGAGCATGAGACATTGACCCTGGAGGGGAAGAAGAGAGCAAGCAGTCACCTTGAAAAGTTCAGGTGACAGTCTTGCAGCTAGTCATGCCCTTTGAATCCCCTTCTGGCTGTGGGGGGGGAAGAGGACCAGGGAAAAGGGGATTTGGAGAGAGGTTAAGAGGATGGGAGACTCCTAAACCTCACTGCTGGAGACACCCCTCTAGAACTGCCAACTTTCTAATCGCACAAAACCAAACACCCCTGCCCTGAGGCCCCTCCCCCAGGCCACACCCATGCCCCACCCCTTCTCTGAGGCCCCATCTCGCTTGCTCCATTCCCCCCTCCCTCCATTGCTCGTTATCCCCCACCCTCACTCATTTTCATCAGACTCTGGCTGGGGTGCGGGCTCTGGGGTGGGGCCGGGGATGAGGGGTTTGGGGTCTGAGAGGGGGCTCCGGCTTGGGTCAGTGGGTTATGGTGCGGGGGGAGGGGAGGGCTCTAGCTGGGGATGTGGGCTCTGGAATAGGGCCAGGGATGAGGGGTTTGGGGTGTGGAAGGTGGCTCAGGGCTGTGGTTGGGGTGTTGGAGAGGCTGTGGGGTCCCCGCAGCTAAAAGGCTAAAATAGTATACCTTGCACAGGAAAACAATACCGTAAAAATCCTGAGTTCATTTCGATGCTTTGCTATAGACACAGTAATCCCATATCTATAGGATAGTCAAGAAAGATATACACAGAGGAGAATAATTGAATTACACCCCCCTTCCTCCTCTATCTTTCCTTTCTTTCTCTTCTCCTGAGACTCTTCTCCTGACACTCTTCCCCAATCTTCAGCAACCTACATAAACCCCACCTAAAGAGGGTCTTGACCAGAGCCTGGAGATTTTCAAAGTGAGATCTTCCTGTTCTCTGCTCAGTGGAGGAGATCTCAGATTAAAGTCACCTAACTTTTAACAGCAATTTTTTGGTAAATTGCTTCCCCTCTGTCAGCAGTGCATAAAACTTGGACACCTATGGAAACTCTACAAGTGTTTATAACCAGAAAACAGAATTCTGTCTTGGGCCCCTGAAACTAGATCAGTGGAACCATCTAAAATGTGGTCCAGTTCATGTGGCTTACCCAGCCAACATGTGAACAGGGCTAAACAAACCATAACCCATAAGGCACAGGCTTGATCCTACACCTTCACTTGGCAAAATGACCGTTGAAATCAATGAGATATTTGCTTAAGTAACAACTGTCACACTGGGCCCTTTGTTTTAATGGTTCGGGTATCAGCGTGGACAGGAGGGAGTAGTCTGTTAGCTTCTCAGACTGAGTCAAATCACAGGCCATGCAACCCTGACACACTAGCAAGAGAGATTTTAGGCCCAAGCCTGCTGAAGTCACTGGGAGTTTGCCACTGGTTTGAATGACAGCAGAATCACTCCCCCGGTTCATATCTCCTCCTTCAGAGTAAGAATCAGGACTGAGACCAGGGTGACTTAATTGCTTTCATTATCAAGCTGGATATGGGAAGAGTGAGGGCTTGACTACCACACGGGAGTATCCAGCCTGGGGTCGAGTAATTGAATTTGCATTGCACAAATAAGTTGTTTTTGACTGGTCAGAAGTTGAGCAATCTGCTGCCTGTCTCCCCAATTCCCAGCCCTCTCTCTGAACAGCAGCACAAAACCCTCCTCCATTAAAAATTTGATCCCACCATCAGTCCACTGTAGCCACATCTCACAAATGAAAGTAAGTGCTGTCAACCTGTGCCAGCAAATCCGACCTTTGCTGCCTGAAACCACCATCAGCAATTTTCATAGAGTAGCTCTTGCCAATACTATATGACTCCCCTTACCTGTTGTCCCCAGCTACTTCCTCAATGTAGGTTTCAGAGTAGCAGCTGTGTTAGTCTGTATTCGCAAAAAGAAAAGGAGTACTAGTGGCACCTTAGAGACTAATGAAGTGAGCTGTAACTCACAAAAGCTTATGCTCAAATAAATTGGTTAGTCTCTAAGGTGCCACTAGTACTCCTTTTCTTTTTCCTCAATGTAGATACTTAAATATATCCATTTTTGCATCTGGCTCGTGTGAAGGACAAGTTACCCAACGAGACTGTGCTGGTGACATTTAATGAGGCTCCTACCTAAAGAGAACAGAATTGTGCTTTATGGCATAAAGGGGAAGCTCATTTCTCAGAATTACTGAGAGCACAGTGGTGCAATGGGGCTCCATCTAAAGCAAGAAACGTGGGAGGACCACCTATTCGATCCACTTATAGATTCATAGATACTAAGGTCAGAAGGGACCATTATGATCATCTAGTCCAACCTCCTGCACAACGCAGGCCACAGAATCTCACCCACCCACTCCTGCGAAAAACCTCTCACCTATGTCTGAGCTACTGAAGTCCTCAAATCGTGGTTTAAAGACTTCAAGGAGCAGAGAATCCTCCAGCAAGTGACCCGTGCCTCATGCTACAGAGGAAGGCAAAAAACCTCCAGGGCCTCTTCCAATCTGCCCTGGAGGAAAATTCCTTCCCAACCACAAATATGGTGATCAGCTAAACCCTGAGCATATGGGCAAGATTCACCAGCCAGATACTACAGAAAATTCTTTCCTGGGTTACTCACATCCCACCCCATCTGACATCCCATCACAGGCCATTAGGCCTATTTACCATGAATATTTAAAGATCAATTAATTGCCAAAATCATGTTATCCCATCATATCATCTCCTCCATAAACTTATCGAGTTTAATCTTAAAGCCAGATAGATCTTTTGCCTCCACGGCTTCCCTTGGAAGGCTATTCCAAAACTTCACTCCTCTGATGGTTAGAAACCTTCGTCTAATTTCAAGTCTAAACTTCCCAATGACTAGTTTATATCCATTTGTTCTTGTGTCCACACTGGTACTGAGCTTAAATAATTCCTCTCCCTCTCCGGTATTTATCCCTCTGATATATTTATAGAGAGCAATCATATCTCCCCTCAACCTTCTTTTTAGTTAGGCTAAACAAGCCAAGCTCCTTGAGTCTCCTTTCATAAGGCAAGTTTTCCATTCCTTGGATCATCCTAGTAGCCCTTCTCTGTACCTGTTCCAGTTTGAATTCATCCTTCTTAAACATGGGAGACCAGAACTGCACAACTTTTATGAGTGAGCTGTAGCTCACGAAAGCTTATGCTCAAATAAATTTGGTAGTCTCTAAGGTGCCACAAGTACTCCTTTTCTTTATGAGAACAGTTAATGGCCAGGTGGAAGCCGCCTGGGTACTGGCTCATTTCCAGGAGACCACTGGGAGTGCTGGACCAAGAAGAGTTTTTGTCAGCTGGGATTTTTGGTAGGCGCAAATCCCTACTTACCCTGCCTTCACTGCTCCTTGCCACTAACCACCCCTTACCCTGAAGCCTGTGCCAGTGTCTGATTTGTCCATGACACCAGGAAAAACAGGGGAGGTGGGTCAAACTGGGAAGTGAGGTGAGGAATTTGCCGAAACTGACACAGAGTTGGCACCTGTGCAAGTTTCATCAGGACCAGCAGGCAATGAGTCACATTGTAGGAGAACCATCCTGGGCCATGTCTATACCTGGCAAAAAATGGGATCCACCTTTCACCACTGGAGCAGCTCCACACAGGGCAGCAATGGGGGAAGTAGCAGGACAG
Source organism: Lepidochelys olivacea (assembly GCF_965140295.1). Classification (NCBI taxonomy): domain Eukaryota; kingdom Metazoa; phylum Chordata; order Testudines; family Cheloniidae; genus Lepidochelys; species Lepidochelys olivacea. The sequence goes on from NC_140417.1 coordinate 53,024,500, forward strand.
ACAGTGCTTGGGCATTTTTGTTCCAAGCAGGATCTACTGATGCTGCAGTAATAAACACCTGGAGCCCCACCACACTACTGCCTCCATCATCGCTAAAAGACAAGTGGAGCCGCACCAGAGGCCACAAGGGGTGAATTACTGGGCCTGTTTTTGCCAGCATAGATACAGCAGTCTGATGCATTCAATTAGGAGAGAGGCAAAGGAATGGCAGTAGCCCCTAGCATGCTGGGTTGGCCATGAAAAGAGCTGAGGAGGCAGAATGCTCTTCAGCGTTCTATGGGCCGGATCACATTGGCTGCCTTGACAAATGCTGTACTGAAAGTGTGAAGAATGACATGGTGACTTAAGGAAAGGGATCCCTGGTGGGCGGTCATCCTTCATGCCCATTTCACTAGCCAACAGCAAGAAATTAACAAATGCGCCCAGGCTGATGCATAGCCAGTGGCCAAAAGGTTATTCTGCTCCAAGCTCATTTTGTAAAGTGATCCACATTTTGAAACAAAATTAAATGTTTCTTGCCAGCCCTGAAAAAACCACACAGTGAGCGGTGCTGCCCAACAATGGACCCTTTCTTGTCTGCCAATTACTATCCATCTTATTTTATTTAAATGATTAAACAAACTAACATCTAAAACAAACTGAGGAGCCCTCCATTTATGCTGCAGAAACCTATCCAAACAGTGATCAACATTAGTTAGCATTTGATACAGCACCTTCCATCCCTAAGCACTTTGCAAACTAAGTACATAAGGCACCAGTGATAAAGTCACCAGTACAGTATACGGTATCAGCAAGCCGGTGCATGGAAAAGAGGAAATGCAGCAGATGCCTACTCTTCTGAAGGGTCAGGCATTCTCCAGTGTCTAGACAAATCTTTGTTTTTAAAAAGTCTCATCCCAGATGTGAACTGACAGGTCTCATTCAAATATTGGGTTTTGCCATTTAGCCTCCCCCCGCACCATGGCCATCAAAAGCCCATGGGAGACAGGCCAGATGTTACCAAGACAGATTAAATTGGTCTTAAAGGAATGTGTGGGGCCAGAACTGGGCACCCAAAGGTCTATTCCCAGTTCCTCCCATGGAGTTGCTGTGGAACCTTGGGCAAATCATTTTACATATGAGGAAACAGATCCCAAAAGGTGAACTGAGGAGGATACCTTCCCCCCCACAGCAGAGTTGGGGTTATTAGTGGAAGGCACTAGATTGACATCCTATACCTGCAAAGCGTTTTGTTCAGGTTTTAGAAGATAAAAGGAATGCAAGTTACCACTTCTCCGAGGCAGCTCTAACTTGCTTAACCAGCACTTCAACAGCACCTCATCAGGATCTCCCAGGCTTCAGCACTATTACTGCAGAGAGAAACTCATGCTTCCCACATCCCAGGTGGCTCTCAGGGACAAAAAGGGTTTTCTTCCACATCAAACATGCATGTCTCCCCTTCACTAATCACTCTCTCTTCTAGTACACATTTATCGTGACAACTGTGAGTGAAAACCCCGAAGGTGTGTCCCCAACATGTTCACTTTCAACAGCAATGTCAAGGGAAGGGGAGAGATTTCTTGCCCTCATTTTGGCACGTAACAATTGAGCATTCTTTCTCCCACTGACCTAGAGCATATGAGATGTTACCAAGGGGAAAAGGATGCCCCTGTAAATACATTGGGTGATTAACCAGAGGAAGTTCTTCCAATGACTCCAAAGCAGAACCCCTTGCCTACCCCAGCAACGACGACTGATCTCATGCAACACAACATCACAAGAAGAGACTGAGTCTTGAGCAGTTTCGTCCTGTGGACCAGCCACCCCTCCCACAGATGGCTGTAATGTCCCGTTATACGAAATTAGAGACAGAACTAAACTCACTTTAATGTGAGGGGTACTGTTACAACCCCTTGATTTGTATCGGTGGTATTCATTTCATCCTCTTGAGTGCAGGATGCTCTCAGACACAAATGTGAGAAGCAGGAACACACCTCTCCACAGGAACAGTGGTCACCTGAGAAGCCCAAACCACACCACAACCCCCGCAGGTGGGAAGAGGGAGGGCCCTGGGATTCCTAGCATAGCGCTGTAGTGTCCCTGCGTCATGCTCAGAGGTTTCCCAAGGGGTTTTGGCTAATAGGTGTGTGATCAGTTGGAAGCCACTCTGGCTGCTGGAGAAGAGGAGGAGGAGGAGGAGATCTTTCCCTCACTGCTTCTTGCATCCTGGCCACTGCATATGGGGAGACAGTATCACATAGGTCCATTTTTAGTAGATTGCCTTGCAAGCATAACGAAAGCTTAGACTGCAGAAATTGCTGGCCTCTGTCCTACCACTCGCACAGGAAAGTTTTCCACTCCTCAGTGGCAAGAAGAACATCCAAGACCTCACACATGTATTCCTTAGACAAGCAATCCACTGACGTCACACTTGGGTATGGGTTACAGGCCCATGCCCCATTACTCTTCTATCCAAGCTTGTGCTAAGATACCTGAGACACATTATCGGTATTCAGAGTAGCAGCCGTGTTAGTCTGTATTCGCAAAAAGAAAAGGAGGACTTGTGGCACCTTAGAGACTAACCAATTTATTAGAGCATAAGCTTTCGTGAGCTACAGCTCACTTCTGTAGCTCACGAAAGCTTATGCTCTAATAAATTGGTTAGTCTCTAAGGTGCCACAAGTCCTCCTTTTCTATTATCGGTATTGAACAGCCCATCCCAGAAGCAGCTCCTCCCCCAACCTCACCCCCACCCCAAGGAATTTCAGTGCTGGCTTTCCTCACTCCAGTCTCCAGATAGCATTAAAGCCTTCACGAGCTAACCTAAGAACTTTGGGATGATCAGAAGTCTGACTGCATTTAAACGATGTGACAGTTGTACTGTTCCTAACCTGAGTCAGCTGCTTAGTGATTAACTGTTTTAAATTAAATTTTAATTACCTGAATAGCTCTTTCTGCCCGTGCAGACTACTATAAAGCCACAAGATTCATTGCACCCCATTCTATGGAGTAACGCACATAACACAAAAACAATATTAGGAGTGGCTGAGAAGAGGGCCAGAATCCTGGAGGTGCAAGGGTAGCATAAAGCTACATTTGGCTTTCCCCTATCACTTCTTCCTGAGGATCCACCTCAGAATTGGGGCCCAGGAGTCCCTGTCATAAGAGACACTGAGCAGTCAGAGCTAGGCAGCACCGTGGAGGATCTACAGTTCTCAGTGTAGCTGGAACAATCCACCTCTCCCCACATTACACACACACAGCCTGAAGACAGCCAACCCAACCCAAAATCCTATTACACTAGCCACACACACCGTTTCCTTGTTTCTGAGTGTAACTAGTTTCTGAGTGTAAAAACCCTCCTCATACCTAACCTAGACCTCTACTTAAATTTCATATCATGGCTGCAGGTTCTTCTTCCTGCACATGGAAAAGGTCCCAGCCCAGATTTTGGTGGGTATTTGCACATTGTGATACCAGCAGATATTTTCACATTGTGATCAGGTCACCTCACAGGGAGCAGGGTGAATGTAGCACTAACCCCTGCAGGTTTGTTTCCATGCTTATTTGAGCTGAGCAGCTCAGCCACACAAAAAGGATGTTTTTTTTTTCCAAATATGTCTTGTAACTAGCTTTTACTCACCCCCATTGAGCTGCTTTTCTCTTCCTGTTATCCAGCTGTTTACTAGGGATCGGGGCTAGATTCAGATCTGCTATAAGCAGGTGCAACTGCTCTGAAGTCAAGTGAGCAGCAGCTATTTACACCAACGATAATTTCACACTGTTTACATGGATTTTAATGGGACTATTTGTTCCATTGAGTTGGGTAAACAAGATTTGGCCCCAGGTCTTACTTTAAACAATAAAATCCAAGTTGTAACCCCTAAAAATTAACAGTTTACAGAAAAGATCTGAATGAACCACTTAGTGGGCTTGGAGGACTGTGTTTAAACTTTATACAGGTATCTGATTACAGAAAACTCAGACCTTATTTTGCTTTAAATCCTAGTCTCCCTATCGTTTTAAACTTAATTAATAGACTGTGTGTCAGACTGAATTCATTGCTCCTGAATTTCACTTCTCTTTCATTCAACAGTTGCTTAATTAACAATGCGCATAATTTACAATTGCATAGATCTTAATAGGTTTCAGAGTAGCAGCCATGTTAGTCTGTATTCGCAAAAAGAAAAGGAGCATTTGTGGCACCTTAGAGTTAGTCTCTAAGGTGCCACAAATAGATCTTAATACACACCTAAAACTGGGCTGCCACATGGCTGCTTTTTCATTCGGGAAAAAAGGATGGCACACCAACATGTATTCCTATAAATTCAACTGCTTTGGGGGATTTTCACAGACAGCTCCAAAGTTACGTGTAGATACATAGTGTGGAGAGATTTTTTTTGCTATGACTCATTGTAGAGGCAAATCCCCCTCTGCCTCTATTTTGTGTCAGTCAATCCTTTTTAAGATGAGCACAACCAATTGGCAGGGAACACCAAAAAATGAGATTCAAAACACAGGCTTGTGGAGCAATCCCACACAAATCTGTTCTTGGCACAATGAGCAGCTCCGTCAGGACGATCTGCATAAAATGGCAACATAAAGGAATAGAAGTCTACCTCTCCCATGTTAGGAGATGATTAAATGCAGGCTGTTACACATATGCACTTTACAGATAAAGTGGGTCTAACTGTACTTCTCCTTCATTCAACAGTTGCTTAATTCCCTTTCCCAGATCCACTAATCTCACAGGAGTTTAAACTAGGAACAAACCAGCCACAGAACAGCCAACAAAGCCATAAACCTGTAGCATGTCAATCAGCAGCATGGAGAGGATTTGTGATAAGATCCATCACAACAATCCACAGCACATCATTAGAAGAGTACAGTAAACAGGACTTGGCCCCATAACGTTACTCACGTGAGTAAATCAAGCAGGATTTGATCTACTATATATTACACATGTCCATACAAAATAGTTTATTTGTAATAAGAACTTGAAAAAATTCCCTTATTTCCCTCAAGCCCTACAACCTTAAGTTCTTTTGAAAACAAATCCATACTCAGCAGCGTCTGCGAGGCATCCCCTTTCAAAGGACAGTTACATTCACATGACAGTGTCAAAGAGAGTGCTTGAGAAATCCTCTTGCTCTGCTCCAACATCACAACAATGGTCCAGCTGATTTAGAATCATAGAAGATGAGGATTGGAAGAGTTCTCAGGAGGTCATCCAGTCCAACCCCCTGCTACTACTAATACAGCCCAATATGCCGTTAGCCTTCTTGGCAACAAGGACACACTGTTGATGCATATCCAGCCTGATATAGTTGGGGACTGGTCCTATTTTGAGCAGAGGGCTGGAATAGATGACCTCCTGAGGTCCCTTCGAACTCTGATATTCTATGATTCTTGTCCACTGTAATCCCCAGGTCCTTTTCTGCAGAACTGCCGCTTAACCAGTCTCTAGCAGTGCAAGGGATTCTTCCATCCTAGGTGCAGGACTTGTTGAATCTCACCAAATTTCTTTTGGCCCAATCTTCCAATTTGTCTAGGTCACTCTGGACCCTATCCCTACCCTCCAGCATCTCTACCTCTCCCCACAGCATAGTGTCATCCGCAAACTTGTTGAGGGTGCAAGCCATCCTATCATCCAGATCATTAATAAAGATCTGGAACAAAACCGGCTCCAGGAGAGACCCCCTGGGACACTTTGCTTGATACTGGAAGCCAGCTAGACATCGAGCCGTTGATCACTATCCATTGAGCCCAATGATCTAGCCAGCTTTCTATCCACCTTATAGTCCATTCATCCAATCCATACTTTTTTAACTTGCTGGCAAGAATACTGTGGGAGACTGTATCAAAAGCTTTCATAAAGTCAAGGTATATCACATCCACTGCTTTCCCCATATCCACAAAGTCAGTTATCTCATCATAGAAGGCAATCAGGTTGGTCAGGCATGACTTGCCCTTGGTGAATCCATGTTGGCTGTTCCTGATCACCTTCCTCTTCTCCAAGTGCTTCAAAATGCATTCCTTTAGGACCTGCTCCATGATTTTTCCAGGGACTGAGGTGAGGCTGTCTGGTCTGTAGTTCCCCCGATTCTCCTTCCTCTCTTTTAAAAAGAATGGCACTTTATTTGCCTTTTCCCAATCATCCGGGACCTCCCCGGATCGCCACAAGTTTTCAAAGATAATGGCCAATTGCTCTGCAATCACATCAGCCAACTCACTAAGCACCTTTAGATGCACTGCATCCGGCCCTATGGACTTGTGTATGTCCAGTTTTTCAAAATAGTCCTTAATCTGTTCTTTCACCACTGAGGGCTGCTCACCTCCTCCCCATATTATAACATTCATAAACCAGTCGGAGAACACTTCAATCTCTCTGGTCACGCAATCACAGACATGAAGGTCGCTATCTTAAAACAAAAAAACTTCAAATCCAGACTCCAGCGAGAAACTGCTGAATTGGAATTCATTTGCAAATTGGATACTATTAATTTAGGCTTAAATAGAGACTGGGAGTGGCTAAGTCATTATGCAAGGTAGCCTGTTTCCTCTTGTTTTTCCCTACCCCCGCCCCCCAGATGTTCTGGTTTAACTTGGATTTAAACTTGAAGAGTGGTCAGTTTGGATGAGCTATTACCAGCAGGAGAGTGAGTTTGTGTGTGTATGGGGGTGGGGGGGATGTGAGAAAACCTGGATTTGTGCAGGAAATAGCCCAACTTGATTGTCATGCACATTGTGTAAAGAGTTGTCACTTTGGATGGGCTATCACCAGCAGGAGAGTGAATTTGTGTGTGGGGGGGTGGAGGGTGAGAAAACCTGGATTTGTGCTGGAAATGGCCCACCTGATGATCACTTTAGATAAGCTATTACCAGCAGGACAGTGGGGTGGGAGGAGGTATTGTTTCATATTCTCTGTGTATATATAAAGCCTGCTGCAGTTTCCACAATATGCATCTGAGGAAGTGAGCTGTAGCTCACGAAAGCTTATGCTCTAATAAATTGGTTAGTCTCTAAGGTGCCACAAGTACTCCTTTTCTTTTTGCGAATACAGACTAACACGGCTGTTACTCTGATCCCCATATTGTGCTGCCCAGTGCAGCAGTCTGGGAGTTGACCTTTTCTGTAAGGACCAAGGCAAAAAAAGCATTGAGTACTTCAGCTTTTTCCACATTATATGTCACTCTGTTACCTCCCCCATTCAGTTAGGATTCTACACTTTCCCTGACCTTCTTCTTCTTTTTACTAACATACCTGTAGAAACCCTTCTTGTTACCCTTCACATTCCTTGCTAGATACAACTCCAATTGCGCTTTGGGCTTCCTGATTACACCCCTGCATGCTCGAGCAATATTTTTATACTCCTCCCTAGTCATCTGTCCAAGTTTCCACTTCTTATAAACTTCCTTTTTGTGTTTAAGCTCACCGAAGATTTCTCTGTTAAACCAAGCTGGTGATCTGCCATATTTGCTACTCTTTCCGCACATCGAGATGGTTTGTTCCTGTGTCCTTGATAAGGCTTCTTTAAAACACAACCTGCTCTCTTAAACTCCTTTTCCCCTCCGTTCCCTGAGGGAGTCGAAGTCTGCTTTTCTGAAGTCCAGAGTCCGTATTCTGCTGCTCTCCTTTCTTCCTTTTGTCTGGATCCTGAACTCGACCATCTCATGGTCACTTATGCCCAGGTTGCCACCCACTTCTACTTCCCCTACCAATTCTTCCCTTTTTATGAGCAGCAGGTCAAGAGAAGCATGGCCTGTCAAGGTTCCTCCCCCACTCTGAACTCTAGGGTACAGATGTGGGGACCTGCATGAAAAACCTCCTAAGCTTATCTTTACCAGCTTAGGTCAAAACTTCCCCAAGGTACAAAATATTCCACCCGTTGTCCTTGGACTGGCCGCTACCACCACCAAACTAATACTGGTTACTGGGGAAGAGCTGTTTGGACGCGTCCTTCCCCCCAAAATACTTCCCAAAACCTTGCACCCCACTTCCTGGACAAGGTTTGGTAAAAAGCCTCACCAATTTGCCTAGGTGACTACAGACCCAGACCCTTGGATCTTAAGAACAATGAACAATCCTCCCAACACTTGCACCCCCCCTTTCCTGGGAAATGTTGGATAAAAAGCCTCACCAATTTGCATAGGTGACCACAGACCCAAATCCTTGGATCTGAGAACAATGAAAAAGCATTCAGTTTCTTACAAGAAGACTTTTAATAAAAATAGAAGTAAATAGAAATAAAGAAATCCCCCCTGTAAAATCAGGATGGTAGATATCTTACAGGGTAATTAGATTAAAAAACATTGAGAACCCCTCTAGGCAAAACCTTAAGTTACAAAAAAGATACACAGACAGAAATAGTTATTCTATTCAGCACAATTCTTTTCTCAGCCATTTAAAGAAATCATAATCTAACACATACCTAGCTAGATTACTTACTAAAAGTTCTAAGACTCCATTCCTGGTCTATCCCCAGTAAAGACCAGCATAAAGACAGACACAGACCCTTTGTTTCTCTCCCTCCTCCCAGCTTTTGAAAGTATCTTGTCTCCTCATTGGTCATTTTGGTCAGGTGCCAGCGAGGTTACCTTTAGCTTCTTAACCCTTTACAGGTGAGAGGAGCTTTCCCCTGGCCAGGAGGGATTTCAAAGGGGTTTACCCTTCCCTTTATATTTATGACATGGCCCCTAGTTGGTTCCTCCGGCACTTGCACCAAGAAGTTGTACCCAACACTCTCCAAAAACTTCCTGGATTGTCTGTGTACTGCTGTATTGCTCTCCCAGCAGATATCAGGGTGATTGAAGTCCCCCATGAGAACCAGGGCCTGTGATCTGGAAACTTCTGTTAGTTGTCAGAAGAAAGCCTCATCTCCCTCATTCTTCTGATCCAGTGGTCTATAGCAGACGCCCACCACGACATCATCTTTGTTGCTCTTGCCTCTAAACTTAACCCAAAAACTCTCAAAAGGCTTTTCTTCAGTTTCATACTGGAGCTCTGAGCAATCATACTGCTCTCTTACATACAGTACAACTTCTTCAAGTTTAATCAAACTTGGCAGCAGGACAGGTTTGGGCTCAGAAGACATGTGACATGTTTGAGCTTGAAGCAGTTTCAAACATGAGTGCTAAAAAGAGATTAGAGGAGCAGTGGAAATAACATAGACTCTCCTTTGTCTCTCATCTAAAATAAAATAAGTCATCAAAGCCATTGTGCTGGGGTCAGTGAAAGCTGCTCTTTCCCCAACATTCAGAAAAGGATGCTCTAGTGGGTCAGACACTGAACTCAAGAGCCTTGGACTCAGTTCCCAGCTCAGCCACAAACTTCTTTGGACCAGTCACTTAGTGACAGGAGGACTGTCTGGCTACGTAGACTCCCTCCTCATGCCCTACGCTATCAGCACTCCTAGCTATCTTCGAGACACCACTGACTTCCTGAGGAAACTACAATCCATCGGTGATCTTCCTGAAAACACCATCCTGGCCACTATGGATGTAGAAGCCCTCTACACCAACACTCCACACAAAGATGGACTACAAGCCATCAGGAACACTATCCCCGATAATGTCACGGCAAACCTGGTGGCTGAACTTTGTCCTCACCCATAACTATTTCACATCTGGGGACAAGGTATACCTTCAAATCAGCGGCACTGCTATGGGTACCCGCATACTGCCACAGTATGCCAACATTTTTATGGCTGACTTAGGACAACGCTTCCTCAGCTCTCGTCCCCTAATGCCCCTACTCTACTTGCGCTATATTGATGACATCTTCATCATCTGGACCTATGGAAAAGAAGCCCTTGAGGAATTCCACCATGATTTCAACAATTTCCATCCCACCATCAACCTCAGCCTGGACCAGTCCACACAAGAGATCCACTTCCTGGACACTACAGTGCTAATAAACGATGGTCACATAAACACCACCTTATGCCGGAAACCTACTGACCGCTATTCCTACCTACATGCCTCCCCACCCAGATCACACCACACGATCCATTGTCTACAGCCAAGCTCTACAATACAACCGCATTTGCTCCAACCCCTCAGATAGAAACAAACACCTACAAGATCTCTATCAAGCATTCTTACAGCTACAATACCCATCTGTTGAAGTAAAGAAACAGACTGATAGAGCCAGAAGAACACGCAGAAGTCACCTACTACAGGACAGGCCCAACAAAGAAAATAACAGAACGCCACTTGCCGTCACCTTCAGCCCCCAACTAAAACCTCTCCAATGCATCATCAGGGATCTACAATCTATCCTGAAGGACGACCCATCACTCTCACAAATCTTGGGAGACAGGCCAGTCCTTGCCTACAGACAGCCCCACAACCTGAAGCAAATACTCACCAGCAACCACACACCACACAACAGAACCACTAACCCAGGAACCTATCCTTGCAACAAAGCCCGTTGCCAACTGTGTCCACATATCTATTCAGGGCACACCATCATAGGGGCTAATCGCATCAGCCACACTATCAGGCTCGTTCACCTGTACATCTACCAATGTGATATATGCCATCATGTGCCAGCAATGCCCCTCTGCCATGTACATTGGCCAAACTGCACAGTCTCTATGTAAAAGAATAAATGGACACAAATCAGATGTCAAGAATTATAACATTCAAAAACCAGTCAGAGAACACTTTAATCTCTCTGGTCACTTGATTACAGACCTAAAAGTGGCAATATAACAAAAAAACTTCAAAAACAGACTCCAACGAGAGACTGCTGAATTGGAATTAATTTGCAAACTGGACACCATTAAATTAGGCTTGAATAGAGACTGGGAGTGGATGGGTCATTACACAAAGTAAACTATTTCCCCACGTTTATTCCACCCCCGCCCCGTTCCTCACATGTTCTTGTCAACTACTGGAAATGGCCCACCTTGATTACCTCTACAAAAGGTTCCCCCCTCCCCTCCGCTGGTAATAGCTCACCTTACCTGATCACTCTTGTTACAGTGTGTATGGTAACACCCATTGTTTCATGTTCTCTGTGTATATAAAACCCCCCTACTGTATTTTCCACTGCATACATCCGATGAAGTGAGCTGTAGCTCATGAAAGTTTATGCTTAAATAAATTTGTTAGTCGCTAAGGTGCCACAAGTACTCCTTTTCTTTTTTTTTTAGTATACCCTGTGCCTCTGCTTCCCAACTGCAAACGGGAGTTAACCCTGCCCTACCTCACAGGCATGTTGTTGTGAGGATAAATGCAGCTAATGAAGCATTCCAACACTGTACTTAGAGAGAATGGCAAGGCAAGAGGAAATTTGTGTCTTTAGGTCTGACCCTATGAGCATTCCACCTGGGTAATGCTCATGGAAGGCAATGGGAGTGCTATGCCCAGAGAGCTTCGCTCAAAAAGATGACCACAAAGGGGGGAAATGGAGTTACGCTAACAGAAAACCATCATGACTCAGCCCCCCCCAATGTCGGATGTATGTACAATCAAAGAACAAAGGGCCCAGATCCTACTTATGGGGCGGTGGGGTCGAGTGGCTATCAGTGGAAGATTTTCTACTGAACTTAAGGGAAAAAAGCATGAGCCTAAAAGTCCTCATGTGCCTAAGTATAAACAAAAAAGAGAGAAAGCTTTATGACTTGAGGTCTTGGGGATGAATTTAAAACAGCAGAGATATGTGAGAAAACTGAACAGAGGGCTTCCAATGACCAGCATTTGTTTGACCAAAAGAAAAAATAAAACCCACAAGAGGGTTTTTCAGTCTACCCAGCGCTAGAAATCAGTCTTGCACACACGAGTCTGCATTTATTAATACCACTGTTAACCCACCCAGCTACAATACATTCATTAGCACTGATGAAGAGGAGTAAAAATCTAAAGTGGCAACTTAAACTTCTGCCTAAAATCTTTTTACCTCTGATTGTTGTAAGAAACACCCAAGATTACTATAAAATGGGGTAATGGTGCTTGCCTCCTTTGTAAAGCACTTTGAGCTGCACCAAGGAAAAGGTCTAAGTAAGAGCTAGGTATTCATTAGTACTGCAAATGAAATAAATTAGAGAGAGAAAAAAAATCTGTACTTTATCTTTGTGCATTTGACAGCACTGTGTCCAAAGAAAATGATGAAACTGAAACAGTCAGTCAGATTTGTTTGTGTGAGTCTTTCAGACAACACTAAGGGGGACAAAAACGTTTTCAAAAAATAGGAAAAATGGGATTATAAAACCTCCCCAAAAAAGAGCAGGAAAGCTCAGGGGGAGTTAGCATGAATCAGAAGTTACAGTTCACATGCATCACAAGTTGTACTATCAGTTCCCGTTCTGGAATGTTATTCACCCAGGGCTTATGCTAATTTTTAAACAATATGAATGCACAATACAGGAGATAATGCTTTTGGCAGCAGCAGGAGCCCAAGCAGTTCCACTGCGGTGCTGGCACAGTACTGGACGCTCCGTGGCTCCTATGAGGCATCTTATTTACTCAGCTAGGGTTGGAAGTTTGAGCTACTGGTCTTCAGATTGGCAGACAGCACAAAGTCATCAACACACTGCCCAGGCACGGTTCTGGGCGGGATTGTGGGAAAGTTTTAAAGATTGTGTGTAAAATAAACCCACCACTCTTGCTCTCTCACACACACACTCACATTATTTGGATTGTGAGCTTTTTGGGGCAGGGACCGTCTCATTGTTGACCAAGCTTGTGAGGCCCTCCAGTTAACTTGATGGCATTTCTCCTCCTGTCTGCCAGGATGAACACTGCAACTTACCATACTTCCAGGGTATGTTGGAGACATCAGAGGGCAGAACCCTACAGATTTGGGACACAATGAAAAGCCAAAAAGGGGAAGGGAGGGGGGACACCCAGAGCTGTGGGACAAATGCTTAGCCAGCAGGGGGAGTCAGGGAGAGGCACGAGGAGGTTTCATTCCTTCCTCCCTCCTAGTGTGCTGTGGCATCAATGCCTGCTTCACGGTGGGGGAGGGGACAACAATGCATCAGCCCTTCCAGTCCAGTGAGAAAGAAAGGTACATTTCACAGGGGAGGCACCAGAGAGAGACACAGAGCCCCTGGCATGGTGGGGAGGAGGGACTGGGGAGTGGAACAGGCCCCTTGTGATGTGGCAGAGGGGGGAATGGAGGGGAAGAACAAAGGACTTTGGCATGAGGGAGCAGCCCAGCAATACAGGGGGCTGGGGGTACACACAAGGAGCTTGTGGGGGAAGAGAGGGATGGAAGGACCTGCTGGTGTGTGCAAGGACCTCACCCTAGTTCTAGGTATATGCAGGTGCTCTAGACTAGAGAATGTAGGCCGAGAAACCATTGTGACTTAAACACCTAAAAATCTGGAGATCAATGAGTCTGTCAAAACTTTTCCTACACCAAATCCCCAATATCCAGCCGGTTTCTCTAAAGGGGAGCTTAGAATGGGCACATGGAGAGGCTCTTAGCAGCTTTTGCAAAACAGAATATTCTTCACGCTGGGCAACATGGCCAGAGGGCAGCAGGAGGCTGATCCATGGGAGGATGATCAAAGCCTTATTCCCTGTGGACTGAGGAGAGGTTACTACAGGCTAATTAGAGCACCTGGCGCCAATTAAGGCCCAGCCAGAGACCTAATTAAAAAAACCCTGTTTCAGTCAGACAGGAGAAGGGAAAGTTTAGAGGAGTACTGCTGTTGAGGAGAGGATCAGAGTACCAGGGGAAGAGAAGCCCTGCTCAAGCAGAGCAGAAGGACTCCCCAGGAGCAGAGGACCAAGAGAAATCCTGCCCAAAGGCAGAGAGGGCAGGAAGCCCAAGAATAGGTGCTGGGGCTGAGACAGAGGTGCCTCTCCCCACTGTGCCACAGCCCTGGAGCTGGGGGAGTTAAGTGCGCAGTCCTTGGTGGCCTTCTGCATGGCCCCACAGGCATGCACCTTAGAGGGAACTTAGGCCCTGACCCATCACACGAAGGAAAAGTGCGGGACCCACCATAATAGCGTCGACCATTTGCCACAATGTGTAAAAGCAGTGCTGGTAAATTTCTCTCTCAGTGCTGGAGAGCTACTGAAATGCTGCCCTTCGAGCAGACTGTAAAACCTAAAGTACAGCAGCATTAATGACAACTGGTTCTCTCAGTCTACAATCAAAGATTAGTTACTGACATTACAAAGGAGTTGGCATAGGAGATCTAAAATACTGGCACGCAAGAGTCTCAGTCCGTGAGCCACTTAGAATTGCCAGTCTAATTTTCCCTTTAAGAACAAAGTTTTAATACATTTCTGCTATTGAAGATGCTTGTGTAATTGTTCAATAACCCAGTACCCAAAAGGCTAGCTACTCCAGTGGGTAATGCTACATGCCAGGCAGGGGAAGCGAGTCCTTGTGAAAAAGCTTTAATGAAATATTCCAAGGTGGCAAGAGAGACATGGAAGACAAATCTTTTAGTTATAGTACTGAACTGAAAGTGCAGAGTTCAGTTCCTGGCATTGCCACAGGCCTTCTGTGCAACTTAACCGATCAGTGCCTCGGTTTCCCCATTGTAAAAAGGGGGTAATACTTCCTACTTCACAGGGAGCTGGAGCCACATTAATGTGTACATGGCTCTCAGATACTTTGGTGATAAGTGTAGCTCCATTGGTGATATCACTAGTGTAGACAGGACCCTGCCAATTTTACCACCATATTATGCAGCCCTGCACAGAGCAAGTCTTAAAATCACATCTTCCTCTGTCCCCTTCCTGCACCTCCCAAAATATCAACCGCTGGCTAGGAGATTTAGTTCTCTAACGCAAGTACATTTTCCAAGCCCTGAATGGTGGCATCATCAGGCTTCAGAATCAACAACCCACTCAGATGAAAAAAGGCAGATTGCTCTTCATGAAGAGCTTTTTTTTGTTAGTTGTTTTTTTTTTGCATTTTCAGTAACATTTCCAGTTTTGGAAAGTGTTCACAACTTTACCTGAAAAGGAAAGTTATACTATGCCCCTTACAAATGATTAGCCATTTTCAATGCTACTCTTTTTATTTGGATCTTAAAACTTCTAAAAGTTATTTTCAGAAACAGACTAAAACAAAAGGTAGTTTGGCTCAGTGGCAGGTGTTCAACCAGGGCATCAAGCCAGATTTTCAAGGTTTTACATTATGCAATCCCTGCCTGCATCTCCTCCTCCATTTCCCCACTAATTACACCAGCCTGGATACATCTTCAACACAAACATTTTATACCTTTCCACACTGGCCAAACCTCCACCCCTGCACTTTACTCACACCGCTCGCAAGACCCACTTCTACTTCTGTTTTACAAGAAAATCAAGAACCAAAACCCCGAATACTACAACTTGAGCCACTGAGAGACATACATCTCTCAGCCTGTGGTTGTCCTGACCCCTATTTTCCCAGCCTGTGTCCTAGCCTCACTTCTCTAGCCAGCCCATGTTTAGGTCATGAACTCTTTGGGAACCACCTTTTTTTGGGGTGTGTGAAAGGATGTAGCAGGTATAACAGTTGAGAGTGCTATAAAATAATCAATAGCTCACCTACATGTGTGCATGCACACTCTCCCACTAATTCACCATCAGCCCTGAGAAGCCCATCACCAAGTCAGCCTACTTTGCTAAGTTTCAGAGTAACAGCCGTGTTAGTCTGTATTTGCAAAAAGAAAAGGAGTACTTGTGGCACCTTAGAGACTAACCAATTTATTTGAGCATAAGCTTTTGTAAGCTACAGCTCACTTCATCGGATGCATACTGTGGAAAGTATAGAAGATCTTTTTATAGACAAAAGGTTTTCTCTCCCCCCACCCCACTCTCCTGCTGGTAACAGCTTATCTAAAGTGATCACTCTCCTTACAATGTGTATGATAATCCACACAAAGATGGACTACAACCCGTCAAGAGCACTATCCCCGATAATGTCACGGCAAACCTGGTGGCTGAACTTTGTCCTCACCCATAACTATTTCACATCTGGGGACAAGGTATACCTTCAAATCAGCGGCACTGCTATGGGTACCCGCATGGCCCCACAGTATGCCAACATTTTTATGGCTGACTTAGGACAACGCTTCCTCAGCTCTCGTCCCCTAATGCCCCTACTCTACTTGCGCTATATTGATGACATCTTCATCATCTGGACTCATGGAAAAGAAGCCCTTGAGGAATTCCACCATAATTTCAACAATTTCCATCCCACCATCAACCTCAGCCTGGACCAGTCCACACAAGAGATCCACATCCTGGACACTACAGTGCCAATAAATGATGGTCACATAAACATCACCCTATACCGGAAACCTACTGACCGCTATTCCTACCTACATGCCTCCAGCTTTCACCCTGACCACACCACACGATCCATTGTCTACAGCCAAGCTCTGCGGTACAACCACATTTGCTCCAACCCCTCAGACAGAGAAAAACACCTACAAGATCTCTATCAAGCATTCTTACAACTACAGTACCCACCTGCGGAAGTGAAGAAACAGATTGATAGAGCCAGAAGAGTACCCAGAAATCACCTACTACAGGACAGGCCTAACAAAGAAAATAACAGAACGCCACTAGCCGTCACCTTCAGCCCCCAACTAAAATCCCGCCAACGCATTATTAAGGATCTACAACCTATCCTGAAGGATGACCCAACACTCTCACAAATCTTGGGAGACAGGCCAGTCCTTGCCTACAGACAGCCCCACAACCTTAAGCAAATACCCATCAGCAACCACATACCACACAACAGAACCACTAACCCAGGAACCTGTCCTTGCAACAAAGCCTGTTGCCAACTGTGTCCACATATCTATTCAGGGGACACCATCACAGGGCCTAATAACATCAGCCACACTATCAGAGGCTTGTTCACCTGCACATCCACCAATGTGATGTATGCCATCATGTGCCAGCAATGCCTCTCTGCCATGTACATTGGTCAAACTGCACAGTCTCTACGTAAAAGAATAAATGGACACAAATCAGATGTCAAGAATTATGACATTCATAAACCAGTCGGAAAACACTTCAATCTCTCTGGTCACGCGATTACAGACATGAAAGTTGCGATATTACAACAAAAAAACTTCAAAACCAGACTCCAGGGAGAGACACTTGAATTGGAATTCATTTGCAAATTGGATACAATTAACTTAGGCTTGAATAGAGACTGGGAGTGGCTAAGTCATTATGCAAGATAACCTATTTCCCCTTGTTTTTTCCTACCCCCGCCCCCAGACATTCTTGTTAAACCCTGGATTTGTGCTGGAAATGGCCCACCTTGATTATCATACACATTGTAACGAGAGTGATCACTTTAGATAAGCTATTACCAGCAGGAGAGTGGGGTGGGGGGAGAGAAAACCTTTTGTCTATAAAAAGATCTTCTATACTTTCCACAGTATGCATCCGATGAAGTGAGCTGTAGCTCACGAAAGCTTATGCTCAAATAAATTGGTTAGTCTCTAAGGTGCCACAAGTACTCCTTTTCTTTTTACTTTGCTAAGTTTCCTTCATTGTTAGAGTAGATAATCAATGCCTAAAAGGAAGGGAATTTAGCTCCCTCCTGCTAAAGGATTGTTGGAGTCAGACTTGGCAACTCTGGCTTGGAGATAGCACAGGGGTGGATTCCAATAGCTCCAGGACAAATCTGGCATGTGAGAGAGGGGAACACATTCCCAGGTGGGCAAAGGAGCAGAACTCCCAGAGCCTTTTCCTGTGGAATTAGGGGCTTTCCAGTCATTGCAATAGGTGGGGTGGGGACTGGAGAGGTCTGCAGACCAGATTGTTGCCCAGATCTTTTCTCCCCCGGCAGCAGCCAGGGACCATTCCACGAACAATCCCAGAGCATGAAGCACCATACCCTGCAGCCCCCCCTTACAGCCCCCTGCAGCACCCCTGTCTGCACACACCCCCAAGTACCCACAGGGGAAGCCTTCCCGAGGCTCCCTCTCTGCAACAGCACCCCTCATACCTACAGCCCCCCAACACCCCCTCTCTGCCCCAATCCTCCAAGTACCCACAGGGGCCCCTCTCTGCACTAGCCCCCCCACAGCACCAATCCCCCAAGTACAAGGGAAGCTCCCCGATGCCCCCTCTCTGCACCAGCCCCCAAACCCCTCTCTTGCACCACCCACCCGCACACCCACAGCCCCCCAATACCCCTCTCTGTACCTCACTCCGGGCAGCCCCCCCTGCCCCACCCCACACACCTGCCCCCTGCAGCCCAGGGACCGGGAGGGTGGCGGGCGGAGCGGGTCCCTACCCGGGAGATGGTGAGCGGCTGCTCGAAGTCCTTGCCCCCCACCAGGCGGAAGCCCCAGGGCCCCGGGCCCTGCAGGGTGACGCGGTGGCTGCTCATTCCAGCGGCGGCGGCGGCTGCTCCTGCTCGGGCCGAGTCGGGACTCTGCTCTACGGGAACCGGCCGCCCCGCCTCTGGGCGGGCTCACGCCCCGCCCGGCCCCCGGCGCCGGGGAGAAGGGCGCTGCCTGCTGCCGGGGGTGGCCTGAGCCGACCCCAGCCGGTGCCTGGGCCCCATCGCTGGGCCAGCTGAGCGCTGAGAGCCCAGCCCGTGCTGCACAGCGCCGAGCACAGCTGGCCCGCTCCAGGCTGCGCTAAAGGCACCAGTCAGGTGGTCCCGAAATCATGAGATCTGAAAGGAATAATCATGGGTGGGCTTGGCCTGCTGGCTTTTGTCAGTCTTTAGATTTCACAGCTTAGAGCAATGACAGCTAGAAACTTTTGGTTTTTTTAATGGAAGCCTGAGCTGTAGCTTTAAGAGAGATGCCAAATATCAAAAGACTTGCAATGAGGGTTGGCCACATTTACTGTGTGGAGGTGCTAATACAGGAGTGATCTGGCTATTACCAGGGATTGACTGTTTGAAAAAATATGTCAGTATATTTACTAGCCGCCTCTACAAATATGGTCATAAATGAGCAATGTTCAATACCACTAGTTTGACTAAAAGAGCAAAGTACATTTGGCAGTGCAGTGTTTTTCTTTCTATGAAAACAACAAGGAGTCCGGTGGCACCTTAAAGACTAACAGATTTATTTGAGCATAAGCTTTCATGGGTAAAAACCTCACTTCTTCAGATGCATGGAGTGAAAGTTACAGATGCAGCCATAAATATACTGACACGGTTCTCAAAATTCAGTCATTCCTCCTCCATAGTATAAACTTAGCAAGGTCACGGTACAGCCCGCTGCTCTGTTTCCATTATAGACCTTAGGGGTATAATCATTGTATAAAATTATACATTGTATTTCTGATGCTGCCCCATAAAATAAGTGGCATCCAATACAAATGTGCGTTTTACAGGAATTCTTTTAGTTTAACAGCCCTTGTGTAGAGTTAGCTGGAACTAGATCTAGCTCAGGACGGTGGTAACTCTTCAATTTACCACAACATTTTATATATTATTATACTGTGTTACATCAAAAGCCTTGACTTTATTCAAGCCCTTCTTGTAAAAATTACCGGCCGTATCACCCAAAGGTGTAACTAGGTTGAAAAAATAGTGCTTTGCCGGTTTACATCACCTTATGATTTGATCCTGCATTTTTATTTCAAGCTCAGTGCTAGTACTGTATCAAGATTCTGGCTTTTCTCAAAGCAAGGAATAAAAATGATTCTCGACAGGCACAATTTTCCATATATGTTTGCCCATAAAATCTGGAGACTGTTGAAAGTCTAGACAAGACAGGAGGGGCTCAATTCCATGGCACTTACTCATGCGAGCCCCAATGAGTTGTATAATTTGGCCTCTATTCTGAGTAGCATCTTCCACACACATTGTGCCCCCAAATATTTCACAGAGAGAGACAAAAATTAAGAGGTGTAGGCCAAGGAGAAAAGAAACATTTTGCAGACGAGCAAAGAACATAGATCATCAGTCATCATTCCTATTGTGGCAGTGGTTTGGGACTCCAAAAGAAGGACTGGGGCCCTTATACTTCCAAAGGGATGTAGCTGAAGAGCAGAAACAGAGAGAAAAAAAGATAACCCACAATTCTTGTAATAAGAAAAGGAGTACTTGTGGCACCTTAGAGACTAACCAATTTATTTGAGCATAAGCTTTCGTGGGCTACAGCCCACTTCATCAGATGCATAGAATGAAACATATAAGAAGAAGATATATATACTGTGACAAAGTTCCTGCTCTACCTTGGTGGGTCTTGCGCTTATTGGCGGATTTGATGCGTTGGAGCTTCACAGCAGCCCTCAGCTTGGCCGTTTTTCTGAATTCACAGTCCAGGTCGACTCCTCCTGTGTCTGACCAGGAGTTGGGAGGATTTGGGGGGAACCTGGGCCCGCCCTCTACTCTGGGTTCCAGCCCAGGGCCCTGTGGAATGTAGCTGTCTTCAGTGCCTCCTGGAACAGCTGTGCGACAGCTACAACTCCCTGGGCTACTTCCCCATGGCCTTCTCCCAACACCTTCTTTATCCAGACTGTTGGAGGACTGAGGTGTGTACAAGAATTATCAGACACCAGGAGGAAGGTCCTATGGTGAGGATAACGAAGGTGTTGGGAGAAGGCCATGGGGAAATAGCCCAGGGAATTGTAGCTCTCACATAACTGTTCCAGGAGGCACTGAAGACAGCTGCATTCCACAGGGCCCTGGGCTGGAACCCGGAGTAGAGGGCACGCCCGGGTTCCCCCCAAATCCTCCCAACTCCTGGTCAGACACAGGAGGAGTCGACCTGGACTGTGAATTCAGAAAAACGGCCAAGCTGAGGGCTGCCGTGAAGCTCCAATGCATCAAATTCGCCAATAAGCGCAAGACCCACCAAGGTAGAGCAGGAATTTTGTCACAGTATATATATCTTCTTCTTATATGTTCCATTCTATACATCTGATGAAGTGGGCTGTAGCCTACGAAAGCTTATGCTCAAATAAATTGGTTAGTCTCTAAGGTGCCACAAGTACTCCTTTTCTTTTTGCGAATACAGACTAACACGGCTGTTACTCTGAAACATTTCCTGTAATGACATTCAATTCATACGAACAAGATGGCTTAGGTCTAAGCATTGAGACTGAATGAACTAGTGTACTGGATAATGGCTTGCTTTCTGTGTTGGCAGCACCATGTGGTGAGCTCTGATGGCAAAAATATAGGCTTGTTCCCAAAGTTGCGGGTGACACAGTGGGCACAGGGCACAGAACTCCCTCACTGCCTTATCCCCTAAAACATGGATAAGCTGATGTAAAGACAAAAGCCTCTTGAGTAAGGAATGCAGGACTGAGCCCACAACTGGAGAAAGAGTCTCTCTGTCATCTTTTCCCTGCCTGCTGCATTGCTCTCCCTAGACCGAGACCAAATGTCGAGTCACACTTCCTTTCCCTTCCTGGCAAGTCATATTAACTAGTACTTGCCAGCGTGCCATATCTATCAGCATTTTGCTGATGGCCCCCATCAGTCTCTGCAGCACTTACGCTTACATTAAAAGAAAATATTTCTAGCCCTTATGGCTGTGAAGAAACCTTTTGGAATGTTCCCAGATTTGGACTGCCCCGTCAGTCTGCAGCCAGACAGAAACAACAGATCTTAGAAATGTATGGAATGTCTTTCATTCATCTAATTCCTACATTAACTCTGAAACTGAATGATGTCAATGCTAAAGATGCCAGCATAGCTCACCATATCTCAGGGGGTCATTCTACCAGCAGCACCATTTCTGAGATTGTGAGAGGAGCCGTGAGAGAAGAGAGGGAGCCTGAGTAGAGTACTACCCCTTACATAATCTATCACCTACTGGGAAGTGATTTACACAGAACATTGCTCATCTCTGGCCACTTAGGTGCAGCTCCACCAACTAAGGTGGGAGTTCTTTCCAGGGCTCCATTATCCAGCCTCCTCAATGTATTGTCCAGAAAAAAGGGCAAATTGCTCAGATTTTATGTAACCCCATAAACATTCTGGGAAGGGAACAGGCTGGTAAGACCAGTGGTAGATCAAGCAATGGTGGGTGCACTTTTGGGGTGAGGTCAAGCATGGGCCTGGTGCACTTTAGAAAAGAAGCAACTGCTCACTGCAGGAGGGGAATTCCTTTCAACACATTACTTCAGTTATCTTTGGTTTCAGAGTAGCAGCCGTGTTAGTCTGTATCTGCAAAAAGAAAAGGAGGACTTGTGGCACCTTAGAGACTAACCAATTTATTTGAGCATAAGCTTTCGTGAGCTACAGCTCACTTGCATCCGATGAAGTGAGCTGTAGCTCACGAAAGCTTATGCTCAAATAAATTGGTTAGTCTCTAAGGTGCCACAAGTCCTCCTTTTCTTTTTGTCAGTTATCTTTATTACCCACACATGGATCGAATGGACAAACAATGCAAACACCAATAAACTCCTGCTCAAGTACATTTCCAAGACTGGGATCAGCTGCGGTTGGGAATGCAGATTCATTCTACTTAAAGTTTGTGAAACTGAGCAGGATTACTTAGGTGCCGCCCATAGAAAATTAGCCCACAAGTTAAACTGTCCCAAGGCATAGGCCCCCTCTCTATTATCTGCAGCCCTGGGTGAATGCCCCATTTGATGGGTTACTTTTCTCCAGAGGTATGCATGCATCCAAGCTATTAATCCTCTCTGTATCAGATAGCAGCCATTCTTTGTTCCAGTACATCATTAAACATCTCCTGGCAATGAAGAGAGCAACACTGACAAATTCCCTTTAATGTCTATCCAAATTTGCTGTGGACAAAGTCATTGAGAAGGCAGATTTGTGGGAATGCATTTTGGGAATCCACGGCATACAGCATACTTTGTCAATAGTCTGTAACTTTCTGCCACAGTTCAGTCACCTCTGAACTGCTGCTTGTCAGATTTCTCATGATTTCCTTCATTTCCTGTGCATAGCATTTTGAGGGTCATGTATGTTTGATTTGTGAAATGTTGGATACATATGGGATTTTCTAAGGAAAGAGCTTAAGGTTTGCTTCTACCTACTCACCAGGCTTTATTTTTGACTCTATAAGCACAAACAGAGCGTCCCTTGTGCTAAGGATTCTGGGTAGTGTAATCCAACAGTCACTGCCTGTACGAAATCGTATCATTTGCAGTAAGACTAGAGGGTAGTAACACCACCAGGTGGAATGTCCCGAAGTGCTCAGCATTAGCCTAACTCTGCTCCTTTTGAAAGCTATGGTAAATCTCCCATTGACCTCTCTGGGAGCAGAGCTAGGAAAATCCCACCCACTGGGCCAATTCTCTGTCACGCTACAGCCCTTTGTAAACATACTGGATGGCGCAGCTGAGCATTCCCTGCAAGTATAGGGAGCTCTAGGTGCCATATGCTCTTAGACACGTATGGCTGGAAGGGACCTTGAGAGGTCATTACATCCAGCCTCCTGTGCTGAGGTGGCTCATGTACAGAGACTTACAAAAAGGGTGAGGTTTCAAAGCTCAGTGACCTAGGAGCTTAAGTCCCATTTTCAAAAATGATTGGGCCTTAGGACCCTAAATTCCATTGACTTTCATTGGGGCTCTTAAGTCAGTTTGAAAATCAGACTTGAGCTCCTGAGTCACTTAGGTGCTTTTGAAAATGATCCCCAAGGCTAAATGCAACATTGATTTGGTTATTGTATTTCCTGGCATTTCTAGCAGGCGCTCTGCCATGTCACTGAGGGTCTGGCTACACTGCACACTAAGCCCGGGATCTGACTCAGCTTTGAGCCCAAGCCCCCTTCCAGCCACATACAAATCAGGCTGACTTGGGTCAGCAACCACTCAGGACTTGGGTCCTAAGACCCTGCTGTGGGGGATGGGTCCAAGCCCTATCATTTGGCAGCATGGCTGAAGCTCAAGCTGCTGACCTGAATCAGAAGGCCTGTGCAGTGTGGTGTGGACGTGTTTAGCACAGCTTTGAGACCTGGGTCCAGCAATTGTAAGCCCAGGTTACAATTCAGCGTGGACATAGCCTAAGGTGACAAGTGAAAGGAAGACCTGTAAACATTATGGTGGCTAGATCACTGCAGCTTCCTGATTTCAGGTGAATGGTAGCATTAACATGTCCTTGGTGCACATATGTCAGGTTTTCTATTCCTGTTTATCTAGTGAGTTGTGTAGCTTAATATACTACTGTACTGTTCCTGTTGTAAAATCCAGGCCATGTGGCACACAGGTGTTAGTCAGTACCACCCCCCCCCCACCCCCCGCCCCCAAGGAAGAGTTCTGACTCTGGTAAGTTTCATGGTGCATTCATATCGTCTTCTACCCTGCTTTTACTCATCTGAGAACAAATTCTGCCAGCCTTCCTCTCCCGGCGTAGTACCTCAAGAGTGGCAGAACCTGACCCTGTTGGGTTATTACTGCTATTACCCCAAGAACCCCAAGTTATTACTGCTATTACCCCAAGCAGAGAGTGAGACACAGCCCTTGCGCCAAAAAGCTTCCTCTATAATTGGTCAAGGCAGAGGCAGTTGGTCCAAGGTCACACAGCAAGTTCGTGGCAGAGCCAGGGATCAAACCCAGCACTGCTGCCTCCCAACCAAATGCCCCAGCCACCAGACTATACTGATGAGATGTTTTTAATATTTAGAGAGCTGGGTCACTAAATTCAACTGTTTCTTATGAGAACCCTTATAATACATTCTAGAGCACTTTTGGGGCAGGGACCTGTCCTCTTTGGGTTTCCTGCCAACCGTCCAGCGCTCAGTGGCCACCATAAAACAATAAGTAATAATGATAATGATAATGCAAAGCACTCAGTTAAAATGAGGCCTTGCCACAGAATTAAAATTTCAGTGCGCTGCATCATGCTGTAAGTAACTCCCTTAAGCTGGCCACATATACTAACCCAGTCCAGACAGGCAGCATCACAACACACCCATCAGCAGGAAGGCAATAATCCAATGAGCCCCTTTAGGCCAAAGAAATTGTGCATGAGCCCTATGTTGTGTCTGTCTCCCACAGGTCCTTTACCAGTCCTGGGTTCTCCTCTTGGCAGAATTTCCCTTTGCCACGAGGGACTGTTGTTAAACACTCTGCTTCTGCACATGCTAACATAGTTAATGTCCCTCCTTCGTGTCACAGGGGACAAGGTGGTCTCAATCCATGGGTCATAGCTTAGCAGAAGGGGTCCTAGAGAATTTGTCTAGCTCCTCATTAATTGACTCCAGATGCTGGGTATGCTTCAGTTTCCTTGTTAATTTCAGTCTCTGACCAAACCCTTTCCTTTTCTCTCTCTGGAAGGTCAGCCTCCAGGAGGTTTCTCATGCCAGGCCAAGTGACAAGCAGGGAGATTATTTCCTTTGGGACTGTGAGGCAGTCATGTGAGTCTCATGAGCAGGCGCTACTGGGAGATAGAATGAGTCTCCAGTTCCTAGTCCCTTTACACAAGCCTGGTGCAGTTTCCAAGGAGTTTATATTGATGCAACAACAATCTGAGAAGGGTCACATGATTCAAGGCTGCTAGTTACTAAAAGATGTTTAAATATATACAGATCCACCTTGGTTATGTAGAGAATTACAAACCTTCACATCCCATACCAATGTAACCCACTGTGGCTGCAACCACACAGATGCTGTGCTCTCCAGGTGCTGAACCTTTGACCTTAGCACTGAAGCCAGGCCAGCACCTGAAGAAGTCATTCTTTTAGCTGTGCATAATTAACAGGCTGTTACAGTCACTGGAGTTCCTATAAGGCCATAGGATCACACACTAAGCCAGTGTATTATATAACCAGGCATTTTAGTAAAAAAATATTGGGCCCAAGTAGTGAAGCTCGGGTCAGAACTTTCCCGAAGTTCAGGGGTTTTAGCTGCAGATCTCCAGTCCTGGCCCATCATTAGTAAAAAAAAACATGTTTATATTGCTTTAAACAAATGCTCAACAATAATACACTAAGCAATATAAAATCTTAATACAAGATTGCAACAAGAATAAGCAGAGGGTGGCCTGTCTGCAGCCACATGCCAGGCAAGCAGGCAGGTATCCCATGTGAATTTTTGCAAAAAGGATATTGGCACGTGAAAAAAGTCTGACCCTGACTCCATTAACTCCCCCTCCCGAAAATCTTTGGTTGAGGGCATGGGATTGGGGTGAGGGCCATGGTGGCCTCACTCACTTCCTATATACTAATGATTAACATGTGGAAGCAGAACAAGGTAAGCAAGATGACCCAAAATCAAAGGGGCAAAATTAAAAGGCAAGTGCAATGCCCCAGTTAATCAGCTGCCAGCTGGCTCTTCATGCTGTTGGCACAAGGGAAGGTCATCCATGCTCTGGCAGCTGCATTATGGCTACACATTCTAAGACAACTGCCACCTCTTGCTTCAAGGGCAAGAGCCCCAGGCTGTTAAGTAGCTGGACATGTATTCCGTATTTGTCCAACACTGATAGAGACTAGCTGGGCAAAGCATTAAACCAGGTATTCAGCCTTGTTTTCGTCAAGAACAACAACGTCAGAAGGAAGGATGGTACAGTGGATGTGGGACACAGGAGACCATCCTGTGTAGCCGTGGGCAAGTCTCTTAGTCCAGCCCATGCCTCACCGGGGATGGAGGGGTCGTGAGGATAAACTCCATTGACGATTGGGCGGTGCTGAGGTACTACAGCGCTGAGGACCAAGTAAGGCAGCTGAGCAGTTTGAGTGCCTGGCACTTGGAAATGAAGCCACTAAATCTCCACATTATGATTTGTATTAATGCCTAGCGGCCCAAACAAGACCAAGCCTTGCTTTGTGCTGTGGTGCTAAAAGTCGTCAGCAGCCTGCACAGTCAAGGGCTAGTGGCTGCTTTTGCAAAGTAAGCTTTTTGCTCCTGCAGGTCAGAATCAGAGCAACCAGGACTAGGTTACCTCTAAAGTGGTGTCG
Organism: Lepidochelys olivacea; assembly: GCF_965140295.1. Lineage (NCBI taxonomy): Eukaryota > Metazoa > Chordata > Testudines > Cheloniidae > Lepidochelys > Lepidochelys olivacea. The sequence continues at coordinate 53,051,249 of NC_140417.1, forward strand.
GTCCCCTCCAGAGATGTAAAAGCTTGACCCCTAGTGGTTGTACCTAAGACCTGCAATGCACGGTGTCACTAAATGAGTAATGGCAAGGAGCCTAGGGGGATGTCTACACTGCAATTAGCCATCCACACAGCTGGCCCGTTAAAGGACCTGTTTAATTGCTCCAGCCTGAGCTCTGACTGCTTCAGCAGGGAAAGCAGCGTTCTCTCTCCCCATGCGGCTGGCTCTCTGAGCCAGTGCCCACTGAAGGCAGCGGAAGGATTTCTGTAAATTCCACCAGCCAGTTGACTGGAAGGAACCCTGCCCCGCTATTCAGACTGGGTGCTGTCGAGAGGTTTTGGCCATCAAGGAGAATTGCGCATGCACAGCTGTAGGCGGGAAGTAGCCCCGACAAGCTCTCAGATCTCACAGCCAGACTGTTCTCTCTTTCAGAGTCCATCATCATTGTGGTAACATATGGTTCAACTTTGTCAGGAACCTTTCCCAATACTGGGGCCTCACAGATTCAGCCACTGCAGGCTTGACCTGTGGGTGGCATGGGCAGCGAGTTCTATGGGCCCGTGGTGCCCAGGCACCAGGAATATTCCTGTCCCAGGGGCCCGGCTCCAGCAAAGTTTCCCACCTCCCCCCATGCTTCCCCTGGCCCCACCTGCTGCCCCCAGGTGATTTAAAACAGCCCAGAGGCTCCCATCGCCACCCAGCAGCGCAATGGGGCTGAGCGGCTTCCTCCGCACTCGTTCCACGTGGCTGCCGGCAGGGCCTCGCAGCCCGTGTGAGGGGGTTGTGCCGCTGCGCGCTGCCCCTGCAGCCAATGGGAAGCTGCAGGGGCGGTGCCTGGAGACAGCAGTGTGAGGAGACCCCCTGGCCTGCCCTGCCTGGGAGCCGCTGCCGGAGGGGGTACCCCAGGTAAGCATAGACCCCCCCCATCCACTTACAGAGCCTGCACCCACACCCCTTCCGCAAACACACCTTTCGGCCCCCAAATTTCCTCCTGCACCCCCTCACCCCAAACTCCCTCCCAGAGCCTGCACACCCACCCTCTCCTGCACCCCTGCCCAGAGCCTGCACCCAGCATCCAAACTTGTTCCCAGAGCCTGCACTCCAGACCCCCTCCCCCCCCAAACTCCCTCCCAGAGCCCGACCTCTCACCCCTTCTGCATCCAAATTCCCTTCCAGAGCCTGCACCCAATCCCCTGCCCCAGCCCAGAGCCTGCACCCCAGAGCCCATCCCCCACCAAACTCCCTCCCAGCCTGACCTCCCACCCCTTCTGCACCCAAACTCCCTCCCAGAGCCTGCATCTGCACCCCAATTGCCTGAACCCCAGACACCCTCCCCCACCCAAACTCCCTCCCAGAGCCTTAGGCAGGTGTGTGTGTGTGTGGAGTTTGCAGTGGGGGGGAGGGTTCTGGGTGTTCTGGGCACCACCAAAATTTCTACAAACCTGCCGCCCCTGGGGTGGTTCTCTTCTTTTCTTTGGTCTGCAATTGTACACGTCTGGCAGGTGCCAGCGTGCATGCCATTAAAGCTGCATCTCTGCAAGTGACTTGTCTGGTGTTACTGCAACATCCTGCCCAGGGGCAGTGGGGTGACAGAACAGGTACTCAATTAAGATGCCAGGTTTTGTCATTGGTTTTCAAGTTTGTGCCTGAACTTTCTGGCAACTACTCAGTCTGTGTTACTTCTTCTTGGGCTTTTGATGAGAGGTGAGAGTCTTATCAGCACCCCCCTTAGCCACCTAGCACTCACCCATTGGTGCTCTGCTTCACATCTTGGCCAACAGAACTGTGTGGGAGCAGTGGGCATGGAATTCAGATTCTTCTGCTTCAAGAGGACAGGCCACTACCACTTAAGGAGAATCTCCATTAACTGCTAGAAGAACCCTGGACTTCAGGAAAGCAGACTTCGACTCCCTCAGGGAACGGATGGCCAGGATCCCCTGGGGGACTAACTTGAAGGGGAAAGGAGTCCAGGAGAGCTGGCTGTATTTCAAGGAATCCCTGTTGAGGTTACAGGGACAAACCATCCCGATGTGTCGAAAGAATAGTAAATATGGCAGGCGACCAGCTTGGCTTAATGGTGAAATCCTAGCGGATCTTAAACGTAAAAAAGAAGCTTACAAGAAGTGGAAGGTTGGACATATGACCAGGGAAGAGTATAAAAATATTGCTCGGGCATGTAGGAATGTTATCAGGAGGGCCAAATCGCACCTGGAGCTGCAGCTAGCGAGAGATGTTAAGAGTAACAAGAAGGGTTTCTTCAGGTATGTTGGCAACAAGAAGAAAGCCAAGGAATGTGTGGGCCCCTTACTGAATGAGGGAGGCAACCTAGTGACAGAGGATGTGGAAAAAGCTAATGTACTCAATGCTTTTTTTGCCTCTGTTTTCACTAACAAGGTCAGCTCCCAGACTGCTGCGCTGGGCATCACAAAATGGGGAAGAGATGGCCAGCCCTCTGTGGAGATAGAGGTGGTTAGGGACTATTTAGAAAAGCTGGACGTGCACAAGTCCATGGGGCCGGACGAGTTGCATCCGAGAGTGCTGAAGGAATTGGCGGCTGTGACTGCAGAGCCATTGGCCATTATCTTTGAAAACTCGTGGCGAACCGGGGAAGTCCCGGATGACTGGAAAAAGGCTAATGTAGTGCCAATCTTTAAAAAAGGGAAGAAGGAGGATCCTGGGAACTACAGACCAGTCAGCCTCACTTCAGTCCCTGGAAAAATCATGGAGCAGGTCCTCAAAGAATCAATCCTGAAGCACTTGCATGAGAGGAAAGTGATCAGGAACAGCCAGCATGGATTCACCAAGGGAAGGTCATGCCTGACTAATCTAATCGCCTTTTATGATGAGATTACTGGTTCTGTGGATGAAGGGAAAGCAGTGGATGTATTGTTTCTTGACTTTAGCAAAGCTTTTGACACGGTCTCCCACAGTATTCTTGTCAGCAAGTTAAGGAAGTATGGGCTGGATGAATGCACTATAAGGTGGGTAGAAAGCTGGCTAGATTGTCGGGCTCAACGGGTGGTGATCAATGGCTCCATGTCTAGTTGGCAGCCGGTATCAAGTGGAGTACCCCAAGGGTCGGTCCTGGGGCCGGTTTTGTTCAATATCTTCATAAATGATCTGGAGGATGGTGTGGATTGCACTCTCAGCAAATTTGCGGATGATACTAAACTGGGAGGAGTGGTAGATACGCTGGAGGGGAGGGATAGGATACAGAAAGACCTAGACAAATTGGAGGATTGGGCCAAAAGAAATCTGATGAGGTTCAATAAGGATAAGTGCAGGGTCCTGCACTTAGGACGGAAGAACCCAATGCACAACTACAGACTAGGGACCGAATGGCTAGGCAGCAGTTCTGCGGAAAAGGACCTAGGGGTGACAGTGGACGAGAAGCTGGATATGAGTCAGCAGTGTGCCCTTGTTGCCAAGAAGGCCAATGGCATTTTGGGATGTATAAGTAGGGGCATAGCGAGCAGATTGAGGGACGTGATCGTTCCCCTCTATTCGACATTGGTGAGGCCTCATCTGGAGTACTGTGTCCAGTTTTGGGCCCCACACTACAAGAAGGATGTGGATAAATTGGAGAGAGTCCAGCGAAGGGCAACAAAAATGATTAGGGGACTGGAACACATGAGTTATGAGGAGAGGCTGAGGGAGCTGGGATTGTTTAGCCTGCAGAAGAGAAGAATGAGGGGGGATTTGATAGCTGCTTTCAACTACCTGAAAGGGGGTTCCAAAGAGGATGGCTCTAGACTGTTCTCAATGGTAGCAGATGACAGAACGAGGAGTAATGGTCTCAAGTTGCAGTGGGGAAGGTTTAGGTTGGATATTAGGAAAAACTTTTTCACTAAGAGGGTGGTGAAACACTGGAATGCGTTACCTAGGGAGGTGGTAGAATCTCCTTCCTTAGAGGTTTTTAAGGTCAGGCTTGACAAAGCCCTGGCTGGGATGATTTAACTGGGAATTGGTCCTGCTTTGAGCAGGGGGTTGGACTAGATGACCTTCTGGGGTCCCTTCCAACCCTGATATTCTATGATTCTATGAAGTGTAGCGCTTACGAGACACAGTTGAGCAGTTACAATTCTGTCCCTTAGAGGGAACTTCTGTTTAAACACGTAAGCCAAACCATTAAAATGTCTGCTGAGAAGAGGTGGTCTAAAAGTGATTGGCAAGGGCCTATTTTTAAATAAGGTTTATGCCCTTTTATATTTCTTTATTGTATATTATGGAAGTCCTAAAAGGGGTCCTTCCGCCCCTCCCCCACAAAACAAGCTCAGCTTTGTTTCTTACTTTCAACATACCAAAGGTGGAAAGTCTGGTCTTTCCTAGTTTTGCTGGAGGCTTTAGGGGGTGGGGTCTCCAGCCTGTATAGAGAGCTGTTATCCCTTTAATGTGAGGGCAGGGGCTCCATCTTTAGCCAAGACATCATTTCCTCCAAATGTTCCGTAGCCACGGGAATTAAAACAGGTGTGAAACAAAAAACAAAGTTTAAGCGAACTGACTAACAGGCCCATCTCCTCTCAATTGCATTCAGTCTCTTGGGATCACACAATTGCAGCAGTTCTCCAGTCTGCTGCAGCGTTCAACTGTAAAGACGACGAGAATTTTTAATGTAAAAAACAAGCAGAAAAAAAATAAAGAAACCCAACCCAAAGCCTTTCAGGCCTGCTTTATCCATCAATAAAAGGCACAAACCCAAGCATTTTCTGTCCTTTGCAGGTCACCTTTAAGGCCAGATCATCGGGTTACTGGTATCTTTGCCCACAGCTGGTTGCAGCAGAGAATCCGAGGCAGAGAAGTAAGCAGCAGTGTGCAGCTGACCGCTGCCAATCTGCTTTGGGGGAGTGGGGCTACCAAGCTTGGTAGGAGCAGTGCTGATTAAGGAGAAAACAAGACATGGTCATGGGGGCACGTTAGGCAGAGCCCAAGGGGCTGTCTGGGGAGGGGAGAGTCTATGCTAAAGGACCAGGTGGGAGGGGCCCTGAAATGGATGGAGCTGTCCCCCTGTAGCCTTAATCCATGCAAACCTCCCTATACCCTGCTTTTCAGTGGCTGGACTCTGTGATGCTTGGATCTAGTTTCACCTCTGCTTTCTGTGGCCCAATGATTCCCCACATTGTGTCATTTGTTCTTTGGTAGAACCCTTCCTTGAGTCCCATGGGGATTTCTGCTTAAAACCTGATGATATGACAGAGCCCTTTATTCACATCAGTCCAGCATTTAAAACCCTTTGAGCTACTTAGGTGGTCATTTAGCAAGTGAGCCTTTGCCACTGGTGCTGCAGCTGGTGTTCTCAGCCTGGGGCTCTGATCTTGCAGCTGAATGTCCTGGGCAGACATCCGCCCACACTTGGGGTACATCTACACAGCCCAGGTGGGTCGGCAGAGTGGGGCTTACACTAGTGGTCTAACAATAGCTCTGTAGCCAGCACTGTGAAGTTGCAGCTCAGCCTCTAAAGCTTAGGGACTGGGGGAAAAGGGGTGGAGTGTCAGAGCCCAAGATCCAGCCGGAGCCACAACTTCAAAGGGCTGCCTGCAGAGCTCTAGTACAGCCCCACTAGCTCTGGGTGGCTCCCTGCTGTGGGCATTAGAGACATATCCCCTAGCGGGGCTTTGTCTGAGCACAAGGGTCTACCCCTAGGCAGAGGCCCTGAGTCGGCATGGCACTTAGGCCCAGATGTTTCAAGGCATTTCAGCATTGCAGCGCTGAGCATCACAGCGCCTGATTGAAGAGCCTAAGGCTCATTTTCAAAAGGCCAAAATTCCTTTTGACAGTCAATGGCCACACAACAACTCCCAACAAACTTCAGTAAATAACTTGGACTAGGACCAAAGGAATAATTCAGCCCTTCAATTTATTGTCAAATCATCATCCACTGCAATACGGAACCAAAATCAACACAAAAATAAATTGCGGTTTGTGTGTGTTTGTGTGTGTATATAACTAAAAATGGCAACAGCAACAAAAATAAACCTTTAAATGAGTTGGTTATAGACAGTCAATATCATCACGTTACTTTGTTGGCTAGATTAATTAGGTGTGATCCAGTCCTAGCAAAAGGTCTAAACATTGCCGCAGATAACAAGAATGCAACTCAAAAGCAGAAAATCAAAAACCATAAATAAGATAAGGATTGAAGTTACCCCCACTCCTGCACAAAAATATAATGGTGCTTTGTGTTGTATTTGTATCTGGTTTAGAGTGGATATTTTGTGCTAACACTCTTCATGTGAGCTTACATAGAATTCCTTCATTTAAATAAAAATGAAAAAAGAACAACCTTTCATAACTGCCTTTTTTCCTCCTTCCATTCATTTTGTTTAAATTATTTTTTTCTATACAAGGTAAGTACATTGTCTGTACAAAGTTAAATATACATATTTACAATCATACTTCCGAAGCACTTTGAGTCTTCTCTTCCATTGATCTCAGCGAAAGATAAGTGTTTTTAAACCCAGGAGTATGGCTAATTTATCAAAACGTATTGCAAGTCATGCTAACAGTCAGTTAGTTGCAGTTACTGTTAATCAGTTTGTATAAAAGCATCGGCATAAAAATAGGCATTTTCTATTATTAAATATGGCTGATGCCAAAATAGCAATCTAAACTTTTGCTATTTGTACTGGCAATGTAGGAAGCAGTCTGATGCAACTGGTTTTATCTAGACTTTTTTCTTTTTGAAATAGAATTTCTATCAAAAAGAGCATTAATTTTTGACTTACAGGCAAGTATGTGGGCAAGCTGTGTTTTTTCAAAAAAGTACAAATATATGCAGCTGGTAGTAGCTGTATAAACACAGCTTTACAAATTGGTTTGTCTTGCTAGTTTCATTAGGAGGCAGCCAAAATGTGTGTGTTTAATCAAGAACCACCACCACCAAAAAAAAAGCAAGCTCAGTAATATTTTGCTAGCATCTATCTGAATGTCTACGATAGAATACCAGGAAAAAATAAAGTCTTTATTGCAAAGAGTACACTTCAAAATGTGTGTAGTTATTTAGCACAACATTTAGGGGGAAAACAGCCATGGGATTTGCAAACAGGATCTGTGCCCCCTACATTCTCCATTATTTGTGTTCCATTTTTATAAAATCTGGGTTGATTCCTCATGGAACCCTGTTCGTTTCTATGCACACAATACGCTCACCCATATACACACACAGAAAAACCTGCAGGGGTGGATATTATGAAGCAGAATATTACCAAAGTTGAGGGTATTTTTTTGGCTGATTGCTCTGGATTAAACTGTCAGTTCAAAGCCCCTCCCCATTTGATAGAGTGCTACTTAGTCTAACCACATAAAGCCGTTCTTTGCCAGCCATGTACGTTACGGTGCACATCACAAAGAAAGAATTGAGAATGAAAGTGGGAGGCAGAGTGAAAATTACCTTGCAGATGGGGGTAATCTCAGAGAAAGCCCCCCCCCATTATAGAGAGGGAGCAGCTGCAGAGCTGCATGTTGCTCCAATGCATCACAGTTCCCATTGCTTTTTCTCTCACACAAGCAAAACCTATCACACACTCTATTCTGCTGCTTCCCCCAACTCTGTCTCAGAGGTAAGTACTCAATGAAAAGAATGAAAACTAAGCTCTGTCCTCAGAACTCTTGGGGAGGAGGGGCAAATAACACAAAGGCAGCATTGTAAACTAGAAACTTTGTCTCTTTCCTTCAGCAAACAAGAACAGTAAGCCCAGCGTCACTCAGACCCAGACCTGCACATTCAACCCAGAACTGTACCACATAACCACATCCCATTCCACTTCTCATCTTCTGTTTATTACATTAATAAATTGTCTGATTTCAAAGGTCTTTGCTACTTAAATGTTGTCTGGTAACAAAGCATATTAATCAGCATTGCAGGCGCATGATTGTTTTAGAGGTACAGCAGTTTCACGTAGTTGCCTGGGAAAGTGCCAAACTGTCTTGTTCTCCGAGACGTACCTGTTGGGAAAGAAAATGAGAACGCAATTGAATAAGATGGAGCTACAGGGGAAGGTCACTGGGTTTGGAAATGGAAAGAGCAGCCTGCTTTGTTTGTAAGCCAGACTGGGTACAAATCATTGTTCTTGGCAATGCAGGAGAAGAGGGGTCCTGGTCAAAAATTCTGTTGTTCCTGAATAGAATTAACTGAAACACTTTTGTCACTAACCGCACTCATTTTGTTTTTTAATTTTAATACAGCAATTGTTAGTGCTGGATTGACAGGGCTGTAGCCTACGGGCCAGACTCTGATCTTTGCTACATCCATTTAAATCAGCTGAAATCAATGGAGTGATTTGCCCAGGTGCGATGGAGAGCACAATCTGGGCCTGTGGCCTCAGAACACAATCGGGCCAGGCTTCCATGTGCTTTGCACCCACAGATGGGCCTGAGGTCCAAAGAGCTCATCTCCCATTGCATTGCTTGTGGTCAAACTTACAAAAGAACTCAGCACCCAGCATACTTAGCTCTTTGGAAAATCTGGCCTGGGCACACACAGGTTTCATAGTGTGCCTCAGCCCTGCTCTGGAGGGAAGCCCTGTTACAAGAGAGGGGCTCTCAAGCCTCTCAGGGTATGTCAACACTTGAGTGAGGAGGAGGAGACATAACCATGGCTAGCTCTCCTAGATATAGTACACGGCTGTCTTGAGTGTCTCTCCACCAGGGAAGCTAGGAACGCACTCAGCTGCTAGCTTCTCCCCCCACTCGTGCTGCTGCGCTGCACTCCATTTCTAGCACGCTTGCTCAGTGAGAGCTTGGCAGGTATGTGTCCTCAAACTGCCAAGCACACCCCAGCTTGATGCATGCACATACCCTTGGTCTGTGACCCATTCAGCTCTTGGCATCTCTGCTGAGGCTGCTACCAGGCATGCCAGCTACCATCCCTTTTGGAAATGGGCAGTGCATTGGTGTATTCCTTTTTTCTGCTTAAATGAGAGTCATAATCACCGGCTACTCCGCTGCTCGTCTACCAAACCCTTTCCTTCAAATCATTCGTTAAAATCTGCTTCTCTCAGCAATCACCCCTCTAACACCCTTTTCCTGCTCAGCCCTTCCCCTGTGACTTGGCTTGTTCAGAGCAAGTTCCCTGAGCCAGGGGAAGTGTGTATGAAGTGCAGTGCAGCCCTGCAGCACTGAATCAGTGCGGCAGTACAATTAGAGACGGCCGATTTTCTTCCTTCGAGACTTTTTGATGAAGAATGGCCCTTTTGGGAAACTTAATTTTGCCAAAAGCTTTTTTTTTTTTTTGGTTTAAAATTTTCTGCTGTCTTTAAAAAATAGAAATTTTGAATTTTGGAAATTTGATTTTCTGGACTGTAGGGCTATTTTATTTATTTATTTTATGTTTGTCTCCCCTCCACATATTTCTTCCTCTCCCCTTCCCCCCACCACCAATTTTCCTTTCTCCACTCTCTGTAACATGTCAAAGATTCCTCAACTTTGGAAAAATTCCGGAGTGGCCAAAGAAAAACTGAAATTCTGTAAGTATGCCACCTTTCCAAAACTGGGGAAGTTTTGAAAAGTTACAGAGTAGCAAGAGGAAAAATGAAAAAAATGAAAAAGTTGGTGGGAAAAATCCATCTGCCTGGATATCATTCCTGTATTGTTCTCAGTGGAAAAAATATGGAAAGAGAGGAAATTAAAAATGTTTCAAAAATATTTCATGACAAATTTTGGGAAAAAACCCCAAAACATTGCTCCATTTTGAAGCAATTTCCAAATTTTGACATTTTCCACTATTTCGCATTTTTTACTGCCTATAATAATAATAATAATAATAATAAAATAAACATAGGATGCACTCACCCACAAACCAGCCGTCGTCGCATTTCTCCATGACATCTACAATATCTCCATCCCTTAGCTCCAGCTCATCGTCGTTCTGGGGAATATAGCTGTACAGGGCTTGATAGCTAAGTCTAAAAGCCAAGAGAGGGAGAGAGATGTTACAAATTATTCAGTGAATTCTGCGGACATCCAGTCATGTCCAATACACACTGCATTTTGAAAAGCTACCACATGTTTATTGTAAGTCCTATTGTGGAGTCCAAAAACAATTGTAAACCACCTGTGCTGCTAAAGCAGGGCTAGGCATTGTCACGCGAACACAGTCCCCATGAAGGAACAATGGTACAGCTGCACTGCAAGGAGCATCCCAAAGAAGGAACTGGGATTAGGAAGCCACAACTTCCTCTTTGTTCCGTCCTTACTCCCAGGGAGTACTGCTGGTAGAACCAAGACTCCACCATTCCCCACCTCCTCCAAATTCTGGGTATATCCACTTCTGCCCTGGGCAGAACGGGAGTTCATTTGCTTGCCCAGGCCTCTAGTCATATTCCATTGCACACCGAGTGTCCTGGTGCCTCACTGAAATGCCTTTGAGAAAGGTTCGCTTTGTACACAGCAACTGTTTGAAGAAGAGTATAGACAGGAGAAATCAGGGACCAAATTCTGCTGAGATACACACATGCGCCTCCACTGCAACCAAGATGGAGCCTGTGGGTTTGGAGATGAAGCTGATCCAAGCCCATAGCTCTGAGCAACCCCCGGAGCTTTGAGTGAAGTTTGGCTCCAGTTCCCAGCCTTGTGGCTCAGCCCTGCCTCTCCTTGGGAGTGAAATCGGTGCTGGTGATAGGTGCCAAATGTCCAGCCCTGGAGACTCTAGTCCTCAAGTTCTCCAGACACTAGGCTGGTGGGAAGCACAAGCTCCTTTGATGCTGCCCCATCAATGGACTTCAATCACAAATGTTTATCAAGGAGTTAGAGAGTAGTTTTGGCTGAGAGTTTCAAAGCCATCTAGGGGATTTAGATACACAATCCCCATTGATATTAATGGAAGTTATGTGTTTAAATGCCCTAGGCCAGTGGTTCTCAACCAGGAGTACGTGTACCCCTAGGGTACGCAGAGGTCTTCCAGGGGGTACTCAACTCATCTAGAACAGTGTTTCTCAACCTTGGGGTGGCAGCCCCCATAGGGTTGCCAACTTTGGCTGGATGAATTCCTGGAGATTTCATCTCATGATATAATCTTTAATTAAAGACGAATCTTTAATTCCTGGAGATTCCAGGACAATCCTAGCCGCCACGGTGGTCATGGGATCGCAAATGCTGGGGTGGCATTAGGGGATGGTAAGTAGGGCAACTGCTTGGGGCCCCACGCCACAGGGGTCCCCGCAAAGCTAAGTTACATGCTTCAGCCCCACCACCTGGGGCTCGAGCTTCAGACAAGGCTCACAAGTGGAAAAACAAGCTCAAGTATCACACTGAACTGTAAGTACAATATTTATATTCCAATGGATTTATTTTATAATTGTATGGTAAAAATGAGAAAGTCAGCAATGTTTCGGTACTAGTGTGCTGTGACACTTTCGTGTTTTTATATCTGATTTTGGAAGCATGTAGTTTTAAATGAGGTGAAACTTGGGGTATGCAAGACAAAATCAGATTCCTGAAAGGGGTACAGTCGTCTGGAGAGGTTGAGAACCACTGCCCTAGGCAGCTTTGGGAATTTCAGCATTAGTCGCTAAGCCCATTCAGTCCTTGGTTTCTCTGTGGACACTGCCAAAGAGGGCCTATTGATGCCAGTGTAAGAGCGGCTATATTGTGCTGTGAACAACTAGCCACCTAGGAGCTACTGTGAACCCACCAACTCATTTCCGATGAGTCAGATGGTAGGCACCAATCTAGGCTGCATTTGAACCAGAGACCTTCAGGAGAAAGTAGCAGGTTATGGAGTCTAATTCCCTGCACTAGCAGTCCCACCAGGACATGATACTTTCTATGCATTTAGCACCAAATTGTCCACTCTAATTAACCATGTCCCACCCACCATCTGCCTTGTGTCACACCTCTCTTGCCCTTGTCCCTCTTTATCTGGGCAACATCTATCTTAGGGGCTGATCCTGCAGTCACTCACTGCTGGGCATGAGGCTTCCTGTCATGAGTCCTACACCCTGTAGGAAGTATATGCAGGAGTGTGATTCTTAATTGTGAGATCTCTCGAGCAGCAGCTGGGAAGCTGATTCAGATCCTGTGTATGTACGATATACTGACCATTTACCCTGTGCTAATTTCCATTATGCTTTGAAGGACTGTATTACTTTACAAAAAGAAAAGGAGTACTTGTGGCACCTTAGAGACTAACCAATTTATTTGAGCATGAGCTTTCGTGAGCTACAGCTCACTTCGTAGCTCACGAAAGCTCATGCTCAAATAAATTGGTTAGTCTCTAAGGTGCCACAAGTATTCCTTTTCTTTTTGCGAATACAGACTAACACGGCTGTTACTCTGAAACCTGTCATATTACTTTACAAGCTTCCTCAAGCACGTCATTCTGTCTCCATGCATTGGTATGATGGGCCCGATTTGCTTTGCTCCTTGGGTAGTTTTTTACCCCTGTGCAAAGCATTACCCACTCAGGATGCTCGTGCTCCCACTTCTACACAGGTGAAAATGACTTCACAAGGCAGTGAAGAATCAGGCCCCCTGGCCAAAAACTTGGGACATAGTTTTTCCCTCCACCTGTGTGTAAGAAACAAGGATTCAAGCTGCAGAAAGAGAAGATGTAGTACTGTCCATCCCAAGCATTCCAAAACCCCAAATCAGGGCACCCCAGTCATGTACGAGCAGCATATTGTGCCCGGTGCTGTATAAACACAGGGGTCCTGTTTTCAGGCTTTTCGCTGCAATGATGAGGGCTAGAAACTTCCTTCCTTATTTTTTTAATGAAAGCTGACACTATTGCATAATCACATGCCTCCAGGGCCTGGAGTTTTAAAGAAAACACCAAATAATGCCACACTTAACAGCACATGACAGATGCAAACCAGGCCCCGGGAGAGAGGGCAACCAGAGCCACTTACATGTCTCCTGGTGTTTGACTCCTGTCAGGGCTGGCTCCTTGTTGATGTGCTTGAGGTTGCTGAGAAATGATTAGAGATGGTTTATTGTCATTAGAGGCCACCGTGTGGCGAGAGTCAAGAGGCTGAGAAATAGCACTGCAGTAATGAACAGACTTTTCTGCAATGTTTATGATCTCATTGCAAACTGCTTCCTGCGTGGTAGGCAGCATTGACATCCACGGAACACCCATAGAACAGTCAACAAGGAATGGGGGGGAGGGAAAAATAGACAGGAAGAGATGGGACATTCCAGATGCAGCACATAAGTCCAGTCAAACAAAAGAGTTGTAGATCCAGGTAAATATCCAGGAAGTGGAGTGCAGAAGGGATCCAGGTGTAAGCATGGAAAAACAGGCAATACAGAAGAATTTGGAACTTAGTTGGAAGATTTGTTTAAAAAAAACACACAATAGCATAAGAGGTTGCAATTAGTCAGCAGTGGCACCATTGCAATCGCTACAGTTGGAATACGAGAACACACACTCCAGTCATGCACTACTCATTTAACTCTAGTCCACTACAGACAATGCCATTATACCAGTTCCATGTTGGCTCTGGTAGTTTTTCTAGACGCTAAATTCTATTTCTCCATTACAAATACAATGATATCTAGATTTTTTTGTGACTAAGAAAGCAGCTGGCAGCTTTAAATTCTATGAAGGCGTTACTGTCTGTCTATGACTGTGCATCTGATTGAAACAGTGGCCTTACCACATAGCTCTTTTCAGACTCTGTGAGATCTGGTCCTGCTCTCAGTGAATGGTGAGAAGGCTGTGTGATCACCAAGCAAATTATAAGGAAGACATTTTAGCAGAAGTTACATCGGTCAGAATAAAAATTAAAAAATGAGGCACAGAAAACCAAACAAAGCACAAAACCACCCACCGCCACTTGATTCAGACAATAGGATTTTCTAAACAGGGGACATTGGAGAGTACAGCAATGCAATTGCATTGCAGCAGCATGTGTACTGCAAAGGGTAACAGAATGGCAAAAAAATTCAAGGGTTAGCATAGGCAACTAGAGGAGGAGATGAAAAGATGAGATGCAGCTAGAGACACAGATGGCAAACAGCATTGCATTGAATTCCTGTAGGGGAAAAAGACATGAACAGAAGCACAAGTGTCAGACCTTTAGGCCAAAGACCCTAATGAAAAAGGACATTGCCATTATCTCTGGAAAGGCCCTTGGAGACATTTAGGATCAGGGAAAATGACAGCTCAGCTGCCTCCTAAAGAAGAGTGGGCCAGATCCTCAGCTGGTGTAAACTGATGCAGAGCAGCTGAAGTCACTCCAAGTGCACCACTGTCATAGGTGCGGGAACTGGGGGCGCGGGGGGTGCTGAAGCACCCCCAGTTTTTGTGTGGGGTCCTGCCTGCCACCCTGCGCCCAGGGTCCTGTGCTGCTGGCCCCACACCTGGGTCCTGACTCCTGGCTGCAGGACCTGCGCCTGGAGCTCTGTTCTTGGCCCCGCGCCTGGGGACTCAGCTCCTGGCTGCTGCCGGCCCCGTGCCCAGGGCTCTGTTCATGGCCTGCCACTTGGAAGCATGCGAGGTCCCCGCTGCCGCCGGCCCCACGCTGGAGGCTCTGCTCCCGGCCTCACACGTGAGGTCCCAGCCTTGGCCCCCTTACCCTTGTCTGCGTCCCCTCTCCCCCCTCCGAGCCCTGGCCCCCAACTCTGGGGTGTGGGGGAGGGTACAGACAGGAGTAAGGGAAGAGGTGAGGTAAAAAGTTTGGCGTGGGGACCACTGGCTTTCAGCAGCCCCACACTAAAAAATGTTCCAGCACCACTGGCCATTGTCACTGCATGGGAGCTACACTGATTGACACTAGGTGAGGGTCTGAGCTGTCACATGAATTCCAAGAATGCAGCAGCCTTTCAGAGGGACCAGTGCTTCTGAACAGAGATGGGCCTGGACCCAACCCCGACATCCACACACACCCAAGCTTTAGAGCCATTCTGAACACTGCCACCTAGGTGCATCTTTTCTTCCGCATTGCTCCTTCTCCACCTCCCCCCACCACCTCCCCACTGGAGAGCCATTCCCATGCCCTAGATTACTTTCAAGAAAATGCAGCTTGTCTGGAGACTCTCAAGGTACACGCAACTGGATGGAACATGAAAGAAATCCCACTACAAATATTTGCATTTACACTGCAATCTTGCATTTTTTACACACTCAGAACTCCTAAGGAAAGCAGTGGGCATACTGCCTGTGCAAGAAGTGCAGGACTCGTCCTCTGTAGGGCTACTATTCTAGTCTGCAATACAGATGGGTTGCCTAGGATAAGGAATGTTGCCACTTTACTGAGCTTTCAGTAAAATGCTAGACCCAAATCTTTTTCCAGAGGGTCCATTTCACTCTTTCCCCGTATTTTTTGTTCATTTCTGTGCACTCTCTGCACTGCTGAGTTCTCTAAAGGCCTTGGTGTGCTTGCAGCTCAGGAGAAAGGCTCTTCACGGCATTTCCATACAGAGTGGAGGGAGGAAATACAGAACTTAATGGATGGCAGGAGATTTCCAGTTTGAGTTTGGACACTCAAGAGACTCAGCTAGTTCAGAGGAGCATAGCGGGGCTAACCTCAGCCATGGGGTAGCTCCCTTGAAGTTTCTGTGAACATGAGCTCCAATCTTCTGGAGGTTCCCCCATTGCTACATCAAAGACTAAAGTATCCTCTCCCAGTTCCTTCATCTTAAGGTCCCTGACCAGTATGCCCACCCCATCACAATGCAGCCAGAAATCTACTCCAGTCAATCTGTCTCTCTGGGGATTAATAATTACTCCTGGATCATTTTGCTCAGAAACTATTTGTTTTGACTTTGTATGTTTCAGTAGAGAGAAAATAGAAAGCGATTGGGATGGTCTTACCACAATGGAATTAGAGCTCATGGCATTTATTGGGTAGTCTGAAATTGTTACAGGACTTTTGGAAGTCATTCCTGCATCAGTCCTCAAAGGCTAATAGGATGATTAGAAAGTCAAAATTAATATTCTGTAAAGGAATTCAATATAGTACATCAAAGGCAAAGAAATCAGAGTTAACTGAGGAGAGAAAAGCTGATTTTCATGGCTATGGAACATGGTTTGATTCAGGAAAACTCAGGTCTGTCCCATCCTAATACATTCCTTGCTGGAAATGCCCCTTAAGACCATAAAATAGTAAGACCCATGTAAATGGACTCACAGGGAGTTGCACTGGTGCATATACATATACACTGTAATTATATATATTATGTTTATACACTTACACCTGGATCCCTTCTGCACTGGCACATATATAAACATCTGGCTCGCCTCCCACCATGCACTTTCAGAATCTGATCATTCATCCCCTCCATAGCAAAGGCCTGGTGAAATTAGTGGGCATCTGTTCCTTGATCTCAATAGGACTTGGGCCAAAAGTGGAGGTGATGAGCTGGCCCTAACTCAGGATTTGCCCAGCATGGCCCATGGCGGTACAGCTGGGAATAATGTGACGAGAAGGAGAAAAGGAAAATGTGGACTGAACTGCAGGGAGAACCACTGGATTGTGGGATAATCTCCCAATGGTAGGAATGGAAACCCCAATTTGCTGCGATAGTAAAACTAGACAGGCACAAGCCTGGGCAATATAGCATAAGGACCCATCCCCAGCTGGCAGGCAGTGCGGGAGGGAAGAGAACGAGGCGACCTAAGAGGTAGAGATTTTAAGGCCAGAAGGGACCCCTGTGACCATCTCGTCTGGACCCCCTGAGTAACACAGGCCAGAGAGCTGCCCCACATAATACCTAGAACAGAGCTCTTAGAAAAATATCCAATCTCAAGTTAAAAATGGTCAGTGATGGAAAATCCACCATGACCCTTGGGAAATTGTTCCAGTAGTTAATGACCCTCACTGTTAAAAATGTACATTTTATTTCCAGTCTGAATTTATCTAGCTTTAATTTCCAGCCATTGGATTGTGTTAGACCTCTCTCTGCTAGATGGAAAATCCCATTATTAAATACTTGTTCCCCATGTAGATACTTATAGACTGTAATCTAGCCATTCCTTAACCTCCTCTGTGTTAAACTAAAAAAATTGAGCTCTTTGAGTCTATCACTACAAGGCATATTTTCTAATCCTTTAATCATTCTCGTGGCTCTTCTCTGAAACCTCTCCAATTCATCAACATCCTTCTTGAATTGTGGGCACCGGATCTTGTCATCTCTACTTTCTGGAGGGGCGGGGGGAGAAGGGGAATGTTTATATAATCACATTGCTGTCCAACAAATGACCCTGCCACCGTGGTTTTGTATTCAAATGGTCAACATATTTTAAAAGAAAAAAGATTTTGTAAAACCAAAATACCAATACATTGGGGATGCGGGGGGGGGGGAGGGGGGCTGCAAGGTCTCATCTAAAGCTCTTTGAAGTCCACAGAAGGACTGTGGTGGGCTTTGGATCAGACCCTAGGACTAGCTCTATGGTAGAATTTTTTTTCCAAAATGTTCCCGTGCTACCATGGCATGGGCAGGCATTTTAACCACAGTTTCATGCAGCCCTTCTTTGAGCTTAGAAACACAGGGGGCCAGACAGAAACCTGTCTACACTAGTGCTCCTGCTGCTGCTTCCACTGGTAGAGCTCAACTGGTGGCAGCAAAAGTGGGAAACTGTAGGGAAAAAAAATCTTAGTGTGGACAGAGCTTTAGGTAACAAATGAAACATAGCTGAATGGGATCCATGGGGCCACATGCCAGATACAAATCATGCGCTCATTCCACCACACTGTATGTTGTGTCGCCATTTCCATCAATGCAAAGTGGGTGAAAATCATCTCCATACAGATTTGCTAGTGTTTGACACCCACATCGCACTGGTGGAAATGACTATATAGGCTATGATTCATTTACACTACAGTCCCTCTGCACTCTCAGAGTGGTGTAAAGGGGCCTCAGTGTAAATTAGAATCAGTATCACAAGTTGAAATGCAAAGGAGGCTCTGGCTGGCCTAGATAGATAGATAGATAGATACATTTATGTAAAACCCTTTCACCTGTTACTAGATGTGCTTAGATGTTGTTAGATGTTTGGCTGTGTGTGTGTTCCCTCTGTGTGCTGCCTCAGTCCTGTGCAGACAGCTGGCATGGTAGACCTTGAGCGAACCGTTAAGGGACAAAGGCACCCAGCCAGGTTTACTGTCAAGAAGCATGGTACTAGTATCCTGCAGACTCTAACGGACCACTAAAACATGTATGTCCATAACAATGGACCAGCTCAGTGAATGGCGGGACTTTCCGTTCCTCCCTAGGCCAGACAAAGAGACTCCCTCTGAGATACACCTTTATATCCCAGTACAAACAGTTAGTACTGCCTCTCTGACATAGTTAGTTACTGCCACCGATGTGGCTAGTTATCACATTATCTGTACATGATGGTTCGATCAAAACATCTCTATTACGTACTGTCATCCTAACCTTATCTTTTAGGAGGGGTCAGTGTGTTCCTATTATTCTTGGGGAATGTTTTTGTACCATCCTTGGGATGTTCTGGTATCACTTGATATCGGGATGTGTTTGCAT
The DNA here is from genome assembly GCF_965140295.1 of Lepidochelys olivacea. Taxonomy (NCBI): domain Eukaryota; kingdom Metazoa; phylum Chordata; order Testudines; family Cheloniidae; genus Lepidochelys; species Lepidochelys olivacea. Next base: position 53,069,669 of record NC_140417.1, read on the forward strand.
GAGTACTCTGTGCTTAGCACTTCTTAGGAATGTGTATTTCTGCAATATCAGCCCTGTTCTTGCCAGATTCTGTTGGCAGGTCCTGCCTTATACTAGGCCTCTGATACAAGGGCTTATGTCTCAGGCTCTCTTGCCACTACATTCCCCCGCTTTTTGTCTTTTTATGGGGAGGATGTTTACCCATCGTCCTGGAAAAGTATAATGCATGGACTGAAGGTGGTTCAGTGAGCTAAACACTGTTATGGGGCCCCTTTACTTTCCCATCCACACATTCATGCCCCATGTGTCCCTTAGTCTGCACATTCCCTCATGCGACTGATGGACAGATTTTATTTTCCAATTGTTATTAGTCCCTTATAGTGGGCCTGGGAATATTAGATCCGGGACTTTGATTGAGGAATGTAGTTTTATGATTGAACCTTGGGGGCACTCCCAGATAATTAATACATATGAATAATATGGATATGAGATATATATCCATATACACTACAAATATATATATATTTATTATATATACAAATATATATATATATACAAATATATATATATTTGTAGTGTATATGGATATATATGTATGTAAGGTAAGTGGGGAAATACAAGGAGGATGGCGCAACAGGGGAGGCCACCTGATTCATACTGAGAAAGGGCAATCGGCTAGTTATCTTACGTGCCTGTACATGAAAGCAAGAAGCCTGGGAAACAAGCAGGAAGAATTGGAAGTCCTGGCACAGTCAAGGAACTATGATGTGATTGGAATAAGAGAGACATGGTAGGGTAACTCACTTGACTGGAGCACTGTCATGGATGGGTATAGACTGTTCAGGAAGGACAGGCCGGGGAGAAAAGGTGGAGGAGTTGCACTGGATGTAAGAGAGCAGAATGATTGCTCAGAGCTTCAGTATGAAACTGGAGAAAACCCTGTTGAGAGTCTTTGGGTTAAGTTTAGAGGCAAGAGCAACAAGGGTGATGTTGTGGTGGGAGTCTGCTATAGACCACCAGACCAGGAGGATGAGGTAGACAAGGCTTTCTTTGGACAACTAATAGAAGTTTCCAGATCACAGGCCCTGGTTCTCATGGGGAACTTCAATCGCCCTGACATCTGCTGGGAGAGCAATTCAGCAGTGCACAGACAATCCAGGAAGTTTTTGGAAAGTGTTGGGGACAACTTCCTGGTGCAAGTGCTGGAGGAACCAACTAAGGGCCATGTGTGATGGTGCCCCCCATAAGGCTTTATGGAAATATGCTTATGAATATTTGACATAACTAAAATATGTTCTATGCTACATATGCCATGTGATACATCTGTGTAAAGGTTATAATCTACTGAATCTATTAATCCTATTTGTATGCATGTATCATTTTTGTATTCGAAGTTATGAATACTGGCTGTGTACTGGCTTGATTTCTGAATAACCTTAGTAGAGCATTTGGTCAGTTTCTGGAGAAAGGAATTCGCAAAGTTAAGTGCCCAATCAAGAAGCACTGAAGGAACAATGCATCTTGGAATGCTCCAATCCACATAAGAAGTCTTCCTGGAGACATTCAAGGTGCCATGTGGACAATGGCTTCTGCCTGTAAAAATTGTGAGACATGCATGGACATGTGACTTGCCCAGGTGACTCCAGAACTCCATCTTGGAGCTGGACTTTGCATAGGTGAGAGGAGGGGGTCTGCACCCACAAGAGAAAGTCTATTTAAGCCCGTGGGAGACCCCTCCATTTTGTCTTCAGTTGGCTAAGGAGATAGCCTCTCCAACCCCAAGGATACCTGAAAGAAACTGGAACAAAGGACAGTAACTCCGGGGGTGTGAGTGCTTACTGGACCCAGACTAGAAGGAAGCTAGTCTGTAAAAGAGAGCTTACTGGAACTGGTGAGGTTTTTATCTGTATTCAGTTTGATTAGACATAGACTTGCGTGTTTTATTTTATTTTGCTTGGTAATTCACTTTGTTCTGTCTGTTACTACTTGGAACTACTTAAATCCTACTTTCTGTATTTAATAAAATCACTTTTTACTTAATAATTAACCCAGAGTATGTATTAATACTTGGGGGTGCAAACAGCTGTGCATATCTCTCTATCAGTGTTATAGGAGGCAAACAATTTATGAGTTTACCTTGTATAAGCTTTATACAGGGTAAAACGGATATATTTAGGGTTAATAATATAGGGTTAGAACAGGTTAAGGACTATTTAGAAAAGCTGGACATGCACAAGTCCATGGGGCCAGATACAATGCATCCGAGGGTGCTGAGGGAGTTGGCTGATGTGATTGCAGAGCAATTAGCCATTATCTTTGAAAACTCGTGGCGAGCAGGGGAGGTCCCGGACAATTGGAAAAAGGCAAATATAGTGCAGTGCCCATCTTTAAAAAAGGGAAGGAGAATTGGGGGAATTACAGACTGGTCAGCCTCACCCGGCAAAATCATGGAGCAGGTCCTAAAGGAATGCATTTTGAAGCACTTGGAGGAGAGGAAGGTGATCAGGAACAGTCAACATGGATTCACCAAGGGCAAGTCATGCCTGACCAACCTGATTGCCTTCTATGATGAGATAACTGGCGCTGTGGATATGGGGAAAGCAGTGGATGTGATATACCTTGACTTTATGAAAGCTTTTGATACGGTCTCCCACAGTATTCTTGCCAGCAAGTTAAAGAAGTATGGATTGGATGAATGGACTATAAGGTGGATAGAAAGCTGGCTAGATCATTGGGCTCAACGGGTAGTTTTCAACAAACTCGATGTCTAGTTGGCAGCTGGTATCAAGCAGAGTGCCCCAGGGGTCAGTCCTGGGGCCGGTTTTGTTCCAGATCTTCATTAATGACCTGGATGATGGGATGGATTGGTAGGAGAGCTATGGGGAGAGGTAGATATGCTGGAGAGTAGGGATAGGGTCCAGAGCGACCTAGATAAATTGGAGGATTGGGCCAAAAGAAATCTGATGAGGTTCAACATGGACAAGTGACCTGCACTTGAGATGGAAGAACCCCATGCACTCCTACAGGCTGGGGACCAACTGGCTAAGCGGCAGTTCTGTAGAAAAGGACCTGGGGATTAGAGTGGATGAGAAGCTGGATACGAGTCAACAGTCTGCCCTTGTTGCCAAGAAGGCTAACGGGATATTGGGCTGTATCAGTAGGAGCATTGCCAGGAGATTGAGGGAAGTGATTATTCCCCTCTATTCGGCATTAGTGAGGCCACATCTGGAGTACTGCGTACAGTTTTGGGCCCCCCACTACAAAAAGGATGTGGACAAATTGGAGAGAGTGCAGCAGAGGGCAACGAAAATGATTGGGTGATGGGGCACATGACTTATGAGAAGAGGCTGAGGGAAGTGCGCTTATTTAGTCTGCAGATGAGAAGATGAGGGGGGATTTGATAGCAGCCTTCAACTATCTGAACGGGGGTTCCAAGGAGGATGGATCTCGGCTGTTCTCAGTGGTAGCAGATGACAGAACAAGGAGCAATAGTCTCAAATTGAAGTGTGGGAGGTCTAGGTTGATTATTAGGAAAAACTATTTCACTAGGAGGGTGATGAAGCACTGGAATGGGTTACCTAGGGAGGGGGTGGAATCTCCATCCTTAGAGGTTTTTAAGGCAAAGTCCTGGCTGGAATGATTTAGTTGGGGTTGCTCCTGCTTTGAGCAGGAGGTCGGACTAGATGACCTCCTGAGGTCTCTTCAAAGCCTAACCTTCTATGATTCGGTGTATGTGTACATATAATACCACCTTATGTTCAAGCATAACAATAATTTTTCAATCTGGTGTTGTAGTTTGGCCCCTTTACTTTGGTGCTGCATATAGCAACACACTGGTGACCACCGACTACTGATCTGGTAAGTAAGCGAGCTGTCCTCTGTAGGAATCGCAATCTAACATGACAGAAAACCACCAGCTAGAGAACCCCCTTAGCCCCTCCCTGCAAATCCCACTTAGTGCAATAAGGTACGGATGTGCAGTAAGGGTAACCTATAACATGAATAAACAGTACTACGTGGGGCTGGGGCGGCACACAGAGGGAACACACACACAGAGGGGACTGTAAATTTATGTAGAATTTGGCCCATTTTAATGTATTGAGTTAGTACTAGAGATAGGAGTGAACCAGAACCCCAGGCCAAACAGCCCCACATGTGAGAGGGTCTGACATCTGGAACAAAACTTGGCTTTGAATTTCACAATTAAGAGCTGCTCTCTAGAATGAGCTCAACTGGGACTGCAAACTGAAAAACACCCACAAACATTGAGGATGAGCAGTGTCGAAACTGAGGTCCAAACCTGGATCTGCATTCTGTAGCTCAGTTTAATTTCTGCTAAGAGCTCGTCTATATGAGGATATATACCATCATTACTACTGGTATAACTCCCACCTGTGGACACTGATCCAGAACAACAGTGGCCTTTTTTCGGTTTTACTTATGTCACTTTTATAATTATACCAGTATAGGAACGCCAGAACATTTCCTCACATGGACAAGACTTAGTGCTTTTAGCATTCAGTTAAAAATAATAGAAGGCCAGATTTGGAAACTGGCCCATGAGTTGGTGCCTACAATTCTGCTCATGCGAACAGTGTCTCCACAAGCCATTCAGGTAATGGGATATCTATTTGTGCATACAAATGTGCTAACTGCACCCTAAGTAACTGCCCACAAACTTGGAGGGCAGGTTGAGGCCTCTCATAATGCAATGCATAATTTTAACTTGATCCTCACAATGCTGTAGTTGTCATGGCATATGGAATAAAAATGTTGGCTTGATAACCCCCCGAAAAGGACATCAAAGTCATATTATCAGCAGGGCAGAAAATCATAAATAAAACAGCATCAGTTCAGAGTTTAGTCTAAAAGTGCATCCTTAGCTTTATCATTTTGTGATCACATCCTGTTCTCGCTCTCTCTTTCTCTCACATACACATGGGGAAACACACACACACACACACACACAGAGCTATCCCTTGGGTACAGTGAATTGGGGCGCCTGCCCCAGGCCCTGCGCTTTGTGGGGGCCCACGGGTGGGGAGATGAGGTGGATGGGTGAGCGGGGTGAGGAGGCGAACAGGGAGGTGAGCAGGGGGAAGCGAGGAGGAGCCCCCCTAACAGAACCTCGCCCTTCCCCAGCGTCTCCTGCCCACTGGCAGGCCCTGCCGATCAGCACCTCCCACTCCCTCCCAGCACCTACCACAGATCAGCTGTTTCGCAGCGCCAGGAGGCACTGCAGGGGAGAGGGAGGAGCAAGGGTGCAGCGTGCTCAGGGGTGGGGGCGGAACTGGGTGGGGAAGAAGCAGGGCAGGAAGAAGCAGAGTTGGGGTGGGGCCTTGGGGGAAGGGGTGGAATGGGGGTGGGGCCTGGGCGGAGCCAAGGGGAGCACCCCCCGGCAGATAGGTGCTAAGTTTCTAATGTCCCGGGCCCCGCACCTCCCTAGGGACAGCCCTGCACACACACACATACACACACACACACAGCTCCCAGTAGGGATGAGTGAATTAAATGCCAGGAGAAAACACAAACCCACACGTAAATTGCAAATTTTGATTTTTTAAAATCTGAACTAGAACAAACCCACCCTTAGGGCCAGGTACTTGGAATCTAAATCAAAATGGTAAATTCTGGGGGATGGGACTGGGACGGTGGCTGTTTAATGAACATTTGCCCATTTAAAGTCCTTGTCCCCAGGGGAAATGGGGACAGAGGTGAGCGAAGGGCAAATCATAGGCTAAACTCCATACTTCACCCTCAAAGAGCAGCTGATGATCAGGGAAATGACTAAAAATGGCAACAGGTGTCCAGATTCATACTCCATCCATGAATTCTGGATCAAATTTGCACACTTTACAGGTGAAAACAAGATTGTTTCCCAACAACCAGCACCCCACACTAGCCTTTGCAAAGAGTGTGCTTTCTCCTTCATACATTGCCAGCCAGTGGAAGTGAGCTGGAAGTATACTGATGTGTAAACAGACTAGAATACCTCTTACTCCTTTCGGAGGAATAGAGAGGAGGGGGTATCAGCTGTTCAGTGCTGACACTGAGCTGTTTATGTTACAACAGTATTAACACTGGCTCCTTTGGTAGTGTTTGTAGGGAATTTGAGTGTTAGTGGGTGCCACAGAACCAGCTGAAAAACCAGGCTGGACATTAGCAACTATGCCAGAAACACTCTCCCCTCAACACAAAGCAATCAAACCAATAATCACAGAATTAGCCACCCACTGTCCTACAGATGTAAGCCAGATCCAAAACTCTGGATGCAAACACGTACAAACCCCATGCCCCTAACTTTGGGCCACTTGAAATCTGATCCTGAAGTTTACAAGGCCCCCCTACCTTCCTAATGTGCTGAGCCAGAACTCCAGGTTCTAACAGGTCCTAACAGCTTTAAGTGTTCCCACTCCAGCTCTGAACGCTGCAGCCTGAGCCCATCTTTACTGGCCCATACCAGAAAAAGGTGGTTAGTAACTTTTGGAAGCAAATAAAAAACAACCTCTATAAAACCATCTTCTTGATACATTACATCCCTCTTACTCAGAGATGGATTAAGATTTACTGGGGCCCTGGGCACAAAGAACATTTGAGCCCCCCACACCCAGGTACAGGGCCCCACCCCCTGCTCCTCCTCTTCCTCCCCAAGGCCCTGGCCAGGCTGGAAGTGGGAGACAGACGGTAGCAAAAGCTTCCCAGGGATCCCGGGCCACCTACCCTGGGTGGTGGGCCCTGGGGGGCAGGGACACGGACTGGGGGTTACTCTTGGGCACGCTGGCCCCCTGCCCAGGGCAGGTGGAGGGTCTGGGGCTCCCCACAGTGCACAGGTGCCAGCTTCCTCCAGCCTCTGGGGGTGCTCAACCCCCTGCTCTGACCCAGGCCTTGCCCCCTTCCCCCAATCCCCCACCCCGATTCTTCTCACCCAGTTCCACCCCCTCCCTGAGTGGGCCCCTTTCCCGCGCCTCCCTCTCCCCTCAGCACCTCCTGCATGTTGCAGAACAGTTGATCGCGGTGGGTGGAAGGCACTGGGGGGTGGGGAGGCTGCTGGTGGTTGCAAAGCACCTGCTAATTTTTTTCCCTGGGTGCTCCAGCTGGTTGCAGTGAGCAGCAAGAAGTACCTCTGGCAGAATAGCCCCCTTGCGCTGCACAGAATGCCCCTCGGAGGTAACAGTCAGAGCTGCCGGCTCGCAGGAAAACAAAACCTCCTGTGAGCCCCATAGACAGCCCAGTGATGGGAGAGGGAACCAGAGGCTAGTCCCGCTCACCAAGCACTCTTGGTTACACATGGGCAATCTAATGAAGGCAGTGGGGTTAGGGCTGTGTGGGGCTCACCTGGGGGCAGGACCCAAAGGTGATGGGGAAAGGGGAGGATGTGGCTGCACATGGGTCACCTGAGGGTGTGACCTGAAGGTGACAGGACAGTTGGTGTGGGGACCAGAGGTCAGGATGTGGCCTGCTGAATCATTCCTGCTGGTGATGCTACAAGGCTGGGAATACCTTCGCATGACTCCCAGCTCCTGGGGAGTTTGAGGCATTCGTGCCACTGAGACAATAAGTGAGTACAGGACCCCGTGAGGTGGGTTTGACCGTCACTCACCAGAACAGAGCTGTGCAGTGAGTCACCGTTTGCTGGTGCTGTCATGGGGAGCCGCAAGGTCCTGCTCAGCGGGAGCACAGGGAAGGAGCGTCAGTCCCTGACAGAGAATACCGAGCAAGGAAGGGACAAGGCAAGCCCTTGCAAAGGCTCCTTCCAGCCCAGATGCTGCTCGTCCTCATCCCCTGCATGAGCATCTTGTGCCCAGATGAGGTGCCAGTACCAGGGCATGGCTGAGCACTGCCACCAAGAGGCAGACTGTGGTTGCTGATGGAGACCACAGCTTCCAGCAAACCCAGGGTAGCAAGTTTGGGGCCTGGGAGACCTGCGGGGGGAACCTGAGACCCAAGTCTCCTGGAGAACGATGGGGTGAGCCCAGGGAATGGGGCGGAAGTCTGGAGTGAGGGGAGGAGACTCAGCGGGTGGGGATGGGAGCAGGGGGTAGGGGAGCAGGGGAAGAGGTGCCTGGGAGAGCTCTATGTGGGGGAGTGTGGAGGGGGGAATTTAGGCACCCTCCTATCTACCACAGCTGGGCAGCTTCCAGCCTGGCCAGGGGTGGAGCCTCAAGGGGAAGAGAAGGAGCAGGGCCCTTGGTGGGGGGAGAGGAGAAGCTGGGGGTGGGGCCAGAGTTCCAGCACTCCTGAGGGGGCCCATAAATTGGCTGGGGTTCCTGGGCACGGGCCCCATTGGCCCATGCAGTAATCCACCACTGCTCTTACTAATTAGGCTACTGATTCCTCCAGGGACTGACCACAGCAACTCCAACTGAAATTCACCATAGCTACAGGCACTCAGGATCTGACAGGATCAAATATGTCCTAAGCTAACACTTCAGAGGAACTTAGGGCCAGAGCCTCAGCTAGTGTAAATCAGCTTAGTTCCATTGACTTCAACAAAGCTACACTGACATACAGCCACTGAAGATTTCACCCACGCTGCTTAGTCCATCATTTCCACAGTGCCTGGAACTAACTTTAAATAACCCATTAACAGGCTCACTGTATTAAAGACAGCAGAGGTACTTCACCTGTGAAATCAACATATGGACAAGCAATCACATGACAAACTAATGACAATAGGATGGAAACAGCTCCAAGCCATAGAATAATTATCACCAACAATGGTTACCTGGGGCATTCTGACCCTGCGTGTAAGTCTAGGAGGTGGTTGTACTGTGACAGCAGAGGAAGAAAGTGCAGAGGAAGAGAGAAGAGCAGATGAAGAGAATGAAGTGTCTGCAGTCTTTTAAAGGAAAGAAAAGTTGGTCAGCGAAATGCATGATTTCTTATCAGAATCACTGCTATCATCTTTTGTGATACGAGCATCCTTTATATATACACTTAAATTTGGTGCACACATTGCAAACATCACTCCATGCACGAGACAACACACCTTTCTAGCTTATCCTTCTTTGCTTACAACTGTACTGCATTTTAAAATACGCAGAATGTTAAGCTTTTGTTAAGCTGCTGGCAATACATAAAGATGCTAAACTATATGCTTTTGTAAAGCTTAGATACAATTTTGGTTAAGATCCTGGTTAATTTCATATTAAAAAATATAATTTGGCAGCATGGAACACAATCTCAGAAGGCATTTTTCCCTCTCTTGTTTAATTCTGACCCAGATTTTATGTTGCATCAAGATCATCTTGATACAGGAAAGGGGAAAGGAGTCAGTTCCAAACCTCTCATTTTGAAGCTGCCAAAGCTACAGCCTGGGTGTAAGCAAGAACAACTGAGGGGGCATCTGTAACTTACTCCAGCTGGTTATGGTCTCCAAGGGACCATAAATGAGTCGAGATTTGGCAGAGTGGGGGGTGCTGAAGCCAACTATGCCACCTCCTGCTAGTTGAGAGCTCCCCTAAGATTCCTCTGTCCTTTTCATGGAGCATAGCTTGCTCTTCAGCTAGAAGTGTATATATAATTTTAAATAACTGACTCACTCTTGGGAGAAAACACTACTGGCTTTAATTCTTATTTGCACTAAAGTCCTTTTATCCCACTCTGGCAGTGTAAAGGGGTGTTACAGTGGGTATTAGTGACATTTACATAAAGGGACGTGTAGGGTAAATGAGAATCGGGCCCACTGAGTTTGTTACAAGAAAAAGTGACTCCTGCACTTTAACTAGGTGGCTGTGCAAATATACAGACCCCGGCTAGAGGTTCACAGCACCTCAGGCTCCATTAGGATGAGAACAGCATAGGTGCTTTCTCTAACTAGGATTAAATTTATGCTTCAGGGCATAAACTGATCACTAGTTAGGGTAAGGAAGGAATTCCCTGTAGTCCATTGTTTTTGTACAGGGAGGTGAATTGCATGGAGGCTGTGTTATGCCTTCTTCTGCCACATCTAGTAATGACTACTGATTGGGCCAGGATAGCAGACTAGACGAGGCTTTGGAATATTTGGCAAGGCAATTCCTACTTTCATGCCTATTCTCAACTAACTCTTGCTACATCCTTGCTGAATCCACTTCTAGGCCATTTTAGCCCTCTGCATGCTGGAGACGGTATTGCTAACAGCCACTAGCTAGCTACAGTCCATAAAGGGATAGGCAACAGCTACTGGCTCTGTGCGGCCAGCTGAGCAGTAAGGATTTGAACACACAAGTAAGCGTAGGGTTTCAGAATAGCATACACATGCAGGAGAAGTACCTTGTTTGCTCTGCTTCGAATCTCTCTCAGTTCACCTGTCCTTGTGCCTCTTTTCTCAGCATTATTTCCCTGCTCAGTAGTGATTAGCTCCTGACATAATTGGCTTTCCCCAAAGGAAGCAAAGGGTCTCTTTTCTGGGCTCATACTCTTGTCTAGATTTGATGTTTTCAGGCAACCCTTCACAGAGGTCTCGGGCATGGGATTAGAGCCTTTGTCTGTCTCCTTCCAACCCTCCCTCTCACTGTTTCTGCAGCCTTCTCTATTATTTTGGACCTTGGTTTGATTACCAATGATGTCACTGAGCTCAGAGAGGAAGCTCTCGGGTCTCCCAACAATTGAGTGAGGGGTCTGACAGCTGCTCAGGTTGGGGGGAGGGCAGCCAACAAACTTTTCTTCACTTTGCGGAGTGGTATGACTGAAAGCGTGAGCAGAGGACGGTGGCCTGGAGGGGAAAGATGGCAGTGTGGATATAATGGACAGTGGCGTGGAGGAGCCCGAAAGGTTAGAATGGTGAAGGCTAACAGAGGGGGAGGGGCTGGCTGCAGCTGAGGGTGAGAGATAGTCGATGGGACAGAGACAGTCTTCGGGGACAGGAGGCAATGCAGGGGTTATGACAGGAGTACTGCTAGGAGACACTCCCACAGTCAGGGAAATCCACTCCGTGGTGATTGCCTGCACCTCTGGAGACAGGGTGTGGCGTGAGAAAGGCAAAGGTGGAGGAGTTGGTGTATGGAGCAGCTCAGAGCCAGGAGACTTAAAGGAAAGAAAAGGAAAAAAAGATAGAAATAAGCCAAATGACAAGGAAAAGTACAAAATTCTCAAACACACGTGAAGGCAGTGGGGAAATGAAGAGTGAGTGCAGGAAAGCAGGCGACACAGCATGGAGGATAAACTCTCGCTGGGGGCTTCATGCAGACTGCGAATCCTTACTCACACTGAGTAGTACCTTGCCCCTCAGTTACTGGAGCCGTGGGGCTGCTGAAGGAGCCAGCATTACTACAAGGCAGGGAGCATCCCGGGAGTTGGCTCTTTGATTTTAAAGCAAGTTCTAGGTTTATGAAGCTGGAACAAAGATGGGCTGAACTCTGCCCTTGTGTGGGGGTGCAGGGCTCTTGGCCATGATGGGCTTAGAGCTTTCCCTGATCATATGTGCGCACCAGCCATGCTTTGCAGGAAACAAGAACGAAAGGAAGAAAACAACTGCTTTTACTGAGAGAATTAACAGAACTGCTGAAAAAACAAAGAAAGGGTGTGTACAGGACTTCCAAACCAAGGGAAAAGCTGGCAGCAAGGCGGCAGCAGGCATGCCATGGCAACATAGGATGTGCCAGGCCCACACATACTGAAGCTAAGTTGAGATTCACTTTTTCAGGGAACCCCAAGAAAGCAAGCACTGTCTCCTCTTCACTTAATGGCAAGGAACAGAAATACCTGCTAATAAGACCACTAAAGGAAGACAAGGACAAAGACACTGACTGTAGCCCTGAAATTTCCAATCCTTCTCTAGTCTCTGTTGCATGCCCCAACCTCCTGACTCTCCTTCCCCAGCATTACGCACTGGAAGGTATTGTTGTGTATGTTGAACAGAACCAGCTAACACCTTCTCTTCCCTCCTTCACCCAGGGACTCAGGCCCTGCGTCTGCACATATCATGTATGTGCTTAACTTTAAAGCAAAAATGTTTGCAGGCACAGGGTGAAATGTATCAAAGGCTATAGAGCCCCACAGCCAGTTCTGGATCTGAGATTGCCACTACAAACAGGACAGACTGCAATCCCAAACTGCCACCGGCCGCTGTCTCTGTGATGAATTTAATTCCCCAGTTTTGCGCTCCTAAAGGGGTCAGACTGGCAGGCCCTAGAGACTCAAGCCTTCCATTTAGCTACTGACCATGTACAGCATGGGCAATGGTAACTCAGGCCTCCGACACACTGTCCTGCCTAGCTGTCTCAGCCCTAAGCTGGAGTTGCTATGTGGAGGGATAATTTAGACCTTGATCTAAATCCCATTGAAATTGATGGAAGGACTGCCGCTGACCCCTTTGTCTCAATACCCTTTTAATCAAACAGGATGCCCATCAAAGTGATGGTTTGACTTGCGTAGGCACCGGTCTCATCAAACTGGACCAAAGTCACTGATTTATCCCCACAAAGGCACTGAAATTCACTCAACTTGCTATCCTTGCCAACCTAGCCAAGGTTCAACCTGTGATCAGAGATGAAATGCTTTCTGTTCTGTCCCAGTCCTCCCAGCCACTCAGTCTTTCTGGTAAACGAAGTGTAACCCCTTCGGCTCAGCTTTCCCTGGGCCGGTACAATGGGAGCAAACTGGACGGGACAGATGGTGCTGCTGCACAGTACACCCTAACCTTGGCTGGGGATTTCTTCCTGCACATAAATGACTGCGGCCTATTGTTCTGTAAGGTCTAGTAACTGGCTACATCCAGTCTGGGTACCTGCGGGGAAGCCGTTGTGCTGCGATTAGGTGAGTGAGACATCGGCAGCTCAGGGTAATCAACAGCATTCTTCACTAGTGGCCGCTTGAGCACGTCCACGTAAGTGACAGGGAAGATGCCTTGGCGGTTGGTGCCAGAGATTTTCCCTTCATACCAGTTCTCATCAACACGCCGAATCACCGTGATCCTTTCGCCCTGCAGGAGAGAACCATCACATAGCACTGATGCTAACCCAGTGTGTAAACCTGCAGCACAGGAGATGAGAGCCCTCGCCCCAGTTGAATTCAAGCCCTCTGTGGCATGTAGCCCCACCCTCCTTGACATGGCAGCATGTTTCTGAGTTCAGCTGACTGGGGAGGTTCACCTGTCCTGAAGCTAGCTCAGGCTGTCTGCAGACTCAGGCAGGCAGCAGTTACTCTTGGGTCACATTTAACAGAGTTTCTTTGCATCCAGGATGCAAGAAACATTTTTTTAATATGAAAGCTGAGGTTCTGATCTCATTGTGTGACTCCCAGAGCAGAGTCCCCAAGCCTTGCCCCCAATCCTCTTCCCTTCTGTTCTGCTTTCAAAACACACAAGAAAGACTTTTGAATCCTGATCATAAACTGCAAGCTCCAACCTTGAATAAAATGAAAAAGACAATAGGGAACATGGAATTTTAATATCAACACACGTGCAACCATCTGCCAGGTTTGAGATGGAGAAATTTTGCTGTTTAAGGTACTTTAATAAATGCGTTTAGTTCTGCTCTGAAAAGTGACTGTGAAAATGGCACCTGCTTACTCCCTGTCTGCATTCATTGCCTTACGTGGGCACTACAGTAACACAGATATGTGTTCACTTCTGTTCACTCTTGTGAGCTGGTTTGGCTCAGCAATGCTATGGGAGAACAAGCTAGTCAGTAATTCATCAATGGAAAGTTAATGTTCCCAGTGCAGAGTCACATTCTGCACCTGATTTTACACCCATGCAACCCCAGTGATGATAATGGGGCTAAACAGGTGTCCCTCAAGGCCTAATTTAGCATGCAGAACCACAGCACCAGCACGGCACCCATGCTAGTCCCTCTGGAGTGGGAATATAGCACGCGCGTGCTTTCTTGGATATAGACAGCCTCCCTGCAAAACACTCATCACAATCAACTATGGTGATGGGTGCTGAATAAAACCCCCAAGGATTAGATTAAGCTAATTAGATTATTCTAACATGCACAAAATGGTTGCCAATTTTAGTGGATCATCTCCTTTGAAATGATGCACCATCTGGTTTGTTTTGATAAATGCTTTCACCCAATGAGGGTCCTACCTTTCTGAATGACATTTCCACTCGAGTATCCCCATTAAAGTTAAATTTAGCAACAGCATCTCCGTACTCCAATACTTGCATTGCGGCAAGCTTTTGGGGCTGGGCTTTTTCAGCGGGCGGAAGTAGCTGAAAGAAAGAAATGAAGTCCAATGACCCATCAGGAGCCCACAAGCGGGTTGCTCTCAGGAGGAGCTGTGGCTCTGGAATGAGAGCATTTCAAAAGGAAAGAGGTACCTCTATGTAGGAGCGTGGGAAGATGCCGACTCTGCCATGGTGTTCTCCTTCATACCAGTTCTGGTCAATCTGCTTGTAAATGTACACAATGTCTCCTTTTTGAAGAGGAAGTTCCCTGTTAACAACACATTGGTTACAGCTGAACTGAATACTGTCCACAAACAAAGCACAATGAATTTCACTGCAGGAGAGAGAGGCTGTGTATATTCACCCTGGTCATCCGAAGTGCCATCCTATATACCTGCTGGGTATCTCACACTTTCCAGGGTGGTGCCTAACAACCCATCTGCTGCAAGGTGGGTTTCGGAAGAAGCATATAAATCACACTCAACCCTCTCATCTAGATGCTACCCTGTTGTTCTTACTATGAGATACCAAGGTTTGCTCACTGTCTGGGTGCATTATGGGTGTGGCTTTCCACAAAGGAGGTGTGGCCAGACCTCACTGAACATGCTCCCCTTCACAAGCAGGGGAAAGGAAAGTCAAGGAAGTGTTAAAGCACTAGCCACTGGCTGCCCACTGGCAGTGCCCACTTTCCTACTTTGGGTCAATCATTTCGCCTGCACACTTGTTCACTTCACAAGGAGATAAGTGGGACAGGACCATTTTGAGAGAGTTTAAGAGGAAGCTAATTTGCTGATAATGGAAGCACTATATATATGACACTCCAAGACATTCAAGGCCAGCCAGCCTTTGCAAGCATTACGGACTTTGCTTGGACCAGCAGTGGGATTTGAACTTGGAAACTTCAGCTGGAAAAGCAGGAACTTTTAGCTTGAACAAAAGGACTAACTCCCATCATGAGCAGCTGTATCATACTCTCAAACCTCTTCTATGGGCCAGCCAACAGTGAATGACAAAAACCCACCCTGTCCTCTCCTAACATGGATGACACAAGCGCCTCTCTCTCTTGGCCACATCAACATCAAATGTACACAGTGAGCAGGTGAAAAACACTGTTCTCTCAGGCTGGGATCTGAGCAACCAACTAGGTTCTTCCTGCCTGTTAAAACACCACCAGTAATAAAGATACTGCAGGCAGGACACAACTGGCAACTCGGCTTATGATGGATGAAGTGGAGTTGAATCCAGCTCACCCTCCAGGAGGGGCTAGCAGGAACAAACACTTGTTTGTTTCAGTGAAGCAACTGGGTTTGCCTCAAAGACATATGGGGAGCAGATGCACAGAGTATACAAAGCTACTCTACTGACTTGAAGGACTTGCTTTGAATGACTGGATCGAGACACACTCCAGAAACATTAATCAGTCTTATTATACATCCTAAATGTTGCATGATATGCAGAAAAAGCAGACAGAGAGAGATAGAAACAGCAATATCAAGATATACTCACTTTAGTGTCTGTGCTTTGAAGTCAAACTTGGCTCTAGCAAGTCTCATCTAAAGATTGAAAACAACAAATTAAAACAACAATTATGTTTTCAACCCATTACTGAAAAGGCTATGGAAATGCTTCCCAGCCCTTTCAAAGACTAGCACAAATCTGGGGGTGAAACTAGCAGATCTTAGTTCAGATATTCTGCTGCATGCTTCTTGCCCCAGAGTCCAGATCCGCTCTGTGGATCTGAGAGAACTTATCCCTCAATAGGCCAAGTGCCACCTTCTGGTATAAATGTAACCAATGGCAAGGAAAGCCCTACAGCGGGGAGTTTAACGGAAGTAAATGTTTAAACATGTGACCATGTCAAACCGGACAACTGCCCCAGTAACTACAATGAGTCTGTGGATTAAGGATCAAATTCCCCTTGGATAAAGGAAAAATTTGCTGGCCAGCAGAAGGCAATAGGGTGATATTCACATGGGACTCACACGCCACTGAAAATCTATTGTCCACCTTCACCGTGGCCCATGTGCTACTATGGTCACTGTTTCAATTGGTAGGAAAGAGACAAAGGCCAGGAGGAATTGAAGAAAAATAAGCATGTGTCTAAAACTGTCTCAAGTTAGTTAAAAAGGTAAATAGGATGTGTTAAGAGCACGTCTATCGACAGCTTTTAGGGGGTGATTTTGTTGGCTGATTAAAATGGTCCTAAAATATTTTGACAATTTTTAAGCCACTATGGCAATAAAATAATAATATAAAAATAATTAGCAATTTTAGAAATAAAATAATTATAGTTGTTGGTAATATAATAATCATAATAACTAATAATTGATTTAGTTGGGGATTGGTCCTGCTTTGAGGAGGGGGTTGGACTAAATGACCTCCTGAGGTCCCTTCCAACCCTGATATTCTATGATTCTATGAATATCTTACACTCACATGGCACCTTTCATTCTGAAAGATCCCAAAGCACTTTAAAAACAATGGGTTCATTTCTGGCCTCAGTTACACCCATGCAACTGAGAGCAAAAGTTAGTCCTGCACACAGGAACCACCTCACTCATCACTGAAATGCAGCCACCTCTGGGGTGAAATACAGCAGCTGTTTAACAGCACACAGCAATGATACACAACGCTTTAAGGCGGGAAGTGGCATGTGGCCACCTAAACACCCCAACTCTTGTGAAAAGTGCCATGGGAGGACTTGAAAAGCATCTCCTCCTTTGTCTCTTTTAGAGGGACTAAATCATGTAATATTTAGGAAACATGCTGGGAATTCTTCCAACTCTTTCCTAGAGCAGTATGGAGCGTCTTTCAAAAGAAGGAGAACAGCATAATCTATTTCTAACAAAAATACAGGACTGTCACATGACCAGGATCAACAAGACATGAAGTTTCTAAGCATAAGGCACAGACAAGAAGACAATGTAGCAGTCTGATGCAAGGGATGTAAAAGGCCTTTGATTCACTAAAAGTAGCTGATATTTAAACGCATGCATCACAGGTGTGCACCAGCAATTCTCAGCAGGCATGCTTTAACATATACAGCTTGGTATAGAGATATCAATTAATTTACCAGGCACAAGAGCCAAAGCAATTCTAAATGAAGCCAGAATGGGAAAAAAATAAAACATTCTCTGGAGAGCTAATGTCGGCCTAAAGCGCAACTTTGTGAGAGGCGAATATTGCATTGGGTCAAGCAGCAGATTGAGGTAACTATAACAGACCTCTGACCCAGATTTCCTCTTTGCTGTATCGTCTACATTTAGGAGGTCCCCAAACCGCTCATTAGTGATAAACTGATGGTGCGTTGGAATAACCCCTGTGTGCCTTCTAGCTGCAATATCAGCTTCTTCTTGCTCACGTTTAAGTCGTCTCTGGTCCTCTAAAAGTTTCTGCCATAAAATTGCATAAAATGGGCAGTAAATCATCTAGTTTAGGGCATTTGAAAACTGCCAGCAAATGTGACTTTAATAAAGAACTTCAGAGGTGCTGGCAAATAGCAGCAGCTTTAGAGAAATATACACGATCAATTCTATCAGCTACACAATGGTTCCCAGTTGATTAGCTTGGCATATAAAATACATTCCATTACAGTTTTTAAGTTTTTAAAAGCAGATTATTGGTAGTTCTTAATGGGATCATTTACAATGAAAAAACTCAGCATACCAAGGACCCGATCCAAAACCAATGGACGTCAAAGGAAGTCTTTCCACTGACTTCAGTGAGCTTTAGATCAGGCCCAGATGGTCATTTAGGCACCTAACTCCCATTGACTATCAATGGAAGTTGAGTGGCTAAATGCCCTTTGTGACTTTGCAGATCTCTCTCTAGTTGCTTATGGCTCACATAACAAACATCATCTAGTAAAACAAGTAATTCTCTCTAACAAAGTATTTCCGACTTCCCCATCCTTTGGCAGATTAGTGGAAACGAGGGCCCTTGATCCCGCATTCCATGGGCGTAAGAGTCCATCCACCTGGATCTGACTGCAGGAGTGGGGTCCAAGCTTTGTACTAACTCACCCAAGGGCCTTAAGTGCCAATGAATTCAGATAATTGCTATTCATATATTTTACAATGCGAGGAGATAGCAAAAGATGTGTTTGCACAGAAATTAAAAGGAGGGCTTAAAAATATTTCAAAGCAACATGTTAAAATTATTCAAACTCAGAATATAACATGATTCTTCAATGAAAAAATATCCCCCAGTTTAAGTCACTGGCTTTTCAGAGAAGCAGATAGGTGGCTAATTAAAATTAGTAACTTCCCAGAGTGCCAACAGTTTGTATCTTTCTTCAATATCGAATTTAGCCAGTGTTTGGAAAGACTGGGTGGTTCCCTTATGATGTTAGTTTGTATATATACTGGCCAACAATTTCAAAAGGGGCTGGTGAATTTTGGGTGCCAAACAGAAACACAGTAATGTATTCAGAGATGGAATATTCAGCTCTTTCTGAAAATGAGACCCATTTAAAATGTCTCAAATTGGGCACCCAAAATTGGGTATACCCAAAATCACTAGTTGCTTTTGAAAATCTTGTCTTTACTAATTAATGCTTGGCTGAAGAGACTTTGCTGACACCATGTTAGCTTATAGAAAGACCACTTTACCCTCCTGTAAAGCACACCTGCTGAATTATAACAACACAGTACATCCTTACTATATCGTCCTTCATTATTACGAACCTTTGGCCATAACGAACCCGGTATCTTGATCCCAACTACAGTCCCAGAGCCCCAGCCCCACTGTGCGGGGCTCATAGCCAACTACCTGGAGTCCCACTCCTGTGGGAGCTGACTGCCTGGAGCCCTGACACCCACAGCTGAAGTCACAGATGTGACCTAAACTCACACTCCCTGATTGACTCCTAGCCTCAGGTATCATTATTAATAATAAATTAATGTAGCGAACACTTTCATCTAAGGCCACTTCATTAACTTACTCCAGCAGTGTATCATTCATTTTGATTGTCCTTTCGCTGTAATGAACCCCTGGCTATCATGAACAAAAGGCTTGAATTCCAACAGGTTCATTAGAGCGAGGGTGTACTGTACTTCTCTAACAGATCTCAAAATACTTTGCAAACACTAATGACCCCTCATGTCATCCTTGCATGGTTGGTAAGTATTATTTTCCCTATTTAAATACTGGGTAAGTTGAGGCACAGAGAGGTCAAGAAGTGACTTGCCCAAGGTCGTACAGCAAATCAGTGGCAGATGCAGTAATAGAAATCTGGAGTCCCTTGTTCTAACTACTACATAACACTTCCTCCATAAGTAGGTACAGAGATGCAGAGGCTATGTAAGGGCAAATGGTGTACTTCCTGTATATTTAGCTGTTAGAAATGTTTCTAAACCACAAGGAAGGGCTTTACCTCTTTATCATCATGACGTCTACGAGTAATTTCTTCTGGAGTTTCCATGTAATCGACTGGTGCAAAATGCCTTGGTGATTCTGAATCTACTTCAAAACAACACAAGGCAGTTAAAAAACAAATGGACTTATCTTGTGTCACCAGAAAGGAAAAAAAATATTTTGACAGCACTACAATTTGCTTCCATTACAGCTGAAAGGATTTTCAGTTGACCAAATTCTCAGTCAGATATTGATAATGTTTTGGAATTTTTTTTTCCCTTTTGGGCTGTACTTGAGAACACAGATTGAAACAAAGGATAATACAAAGGTGGGAAAGCGAGTAAAAACATAAAAAGACTTTGTGAAGAAAAGATTTGCTGCCATTGAAATATGATTTAGCATATTACTGTCACCACCCATGCAAACACATACAAACATGATTGCACACTCAGAAACAGAGAGACACAATTAGACCTGGAGGAACTGCTCCTTAGAAAACCAAATTAACTGGGTTGATGTGTTTTATTCACACATATGCAAGTGGTATGGGATTAAGAATATCTCATTGCAAGATTTTCACATTCTAGGAGTTGCCTTTAAGGCAAACTGAGCTGGATGGCAGCTGTTAACGAGTTCTGAACAAAAATGCTAAGCAAGACACGCAAAGGACATCAGACACACGAGGAAAATGAGCATTGGGTGATGCACAGGCGGGTCAACAAAAAATACGGAGAAAAAAGTAAAGTGGGAAGACGGGAAGACAGATAAAGTAACAGTGGTAAAGTACACAAAAAGCCACCTCCAAGGTATGTCCTGAGTTCGCTTTGCGGGTTGTTGTTTCTATCCAAGCTGTGATAGAAAGCACATGGAACAATATTCCCATTATTAAAGGAGTCTGGCGTATCAGCTCGGAGAATGGCACTTTCTGGACTGGATTCCATGCTGGGGAAATGGCTAAGTCTTTCCACAATTTCAAAGGAAGACAGGCGCTTGGGGGCCAGAGGTCTGTCTTCACAGCACAGTTTGTGCAGGGAGTGGTGACTCTTTTCCGCCTGGCATCCTCGTGGCTGAGCTGCATTATTCTGGTTCTCAGTGCTATATACTAGTGGGACTCCCAGGCAATCCGGGGGAGGAGTCTTTCTGGGGCTGTGCTGGAAGGGCTTTTTCAATCTGAAGGGAAGCGGGCTCATCAGATAAACATTTCTCGGGAGCGCGTGCCTGTCCCCGTGGGCATCCCCTTTGGAACTGGGATTCTTGGAGGCTTGCTGTTGCTCGTGCCTACGAATGGTGGTGAACCTGGTGTAGGAAGCTGGGCAAGCTCCTTTGCATTTGTTTAATTTATATTTCTGGGGCCCGTTGGCATGGCTGAGGCTGCCGCCACTGTCGTTGGATGCGTTGGACTGGAGATCAGTCTCGTCCGTGCAAGCCGAGAGCATGTCCATGGGGACAATGTCACTGAGATCTGACGCCAAGTCCTCCATGTTACTGCAGGAGTGAGAGGAGTTGTTGGCCATGCTGGCAGCATCCTTTTCTTCTTGGTTTGGCTTTGGCGACTCCAGGAGGGATTCTGCTGAATAGGCCGAGCTCAGGCAGCTCTTAGACTGGGGAGAGGTGGGCGATTTGCTTTGCCCACTGGAGAAGTTGAGAGCTGGCATGGACCGGGATCTCTGGATCAGCTGCTCAAAGGCGGTGATGCGGGATGAGACAGTGTCTTTGGGGATTTGCTCCGAATTCTCCCCACTGGGGCTCTGCTCACTCCTGTCCCTCAGCTCGTTCTCAAACTGGGATGCAATATCCCTCACACTGCAGGATGAGATGGTGCCCAGGTGGATCCTGGACCTGTTGATCTGATGCATATTTTTATACAGCATTGTAAACTCCATCCCACTCTTCCTGGGAAGGTAGCCCTTTCTAGAACTGGTGCTGTACTCCTGCAGGCTCAGAGTGCTGCTGGATTTGGTGACATACTCCTGCTTCGATTGCATTAGAAGGTTTTCTACACTTTCCCCTACATTGACCAGGAAAGCTTTTTTGTTATCAAACAAGGCACTGGAGCTACGAAGGTTCTCACAGCTTTGTGCTTTCTCATGAGGCAGCAGGATACCCTTTGTGTCCTGCACAAGAGCAGCAGGAGCAGCTAGTTTGGGTTTGAATTTGGAAGGGAGGATTTCAGTAATGCAGGCTTTTGCAGCTGATAAGGGCTTCTTATGTGTACATGCATGACCTAACATACTGGTATGACTAGCATTAAAGGTTCGGCTATTAACTGAAGAGGGTGCAATCATATGAGCATTCCCACCTTTACGATCCACTGGTAAGCATGCAGAATAAAATAAATACAACCTGTTAGCTTAAATGCTTGAAAGCTATTGAGATAGGAGAGATAACATGCTTCGATGTCACAAAATGCACTTTAAAAAATTGGTGTTCAAAAGAAAGAAAAGCAGAGAGACAATGCACAAGCCATGTTATAAAAGCGAGTGCAAAGATACAGCTAAATTCTGCAATGCTGCGGAGTTTCTAAAATCAGAAGAAGGTCCAGATTCAGGCCCGGAGCATTTGTAGGGCCCAATCCTGCCAAGTGTTGAGCATCCTCCACACCATGCAGGAGGCACTCTGCATCTAGCAGAATGTGGGCCTTAGCAAGGATGCAGAGGGATTAATATTGCAAAAGCAGCCTCACTGTGAGCCAGTGATCAGACCAACCATGGCCCTGCCCACACAACAGCTGCCAAATAAGTTATTCCTGCCAGGGTCAGGCAAGTTAGGGAGCGTCTGCACTAAAACAAGTGGACCAGGTCTGCTGGCCATCAGCAGTTGTGCTTGCTGGGAACTGGCTGAGCATGCTCTCTGCACCGTTTGCACAGTTATGTTTGCTAAAAGCAGCTGGGAGGTGAAGACAGAGACTCCTAGGTGTGATATGCTATTTTGTAGGAGGATTGGCTTGGAAAACAAAAGAACCAGCTCCTCTGCCCCCAGCCATTTTTAGCTTACAACCAGCTCAGAGATGCATCAGGCTCCTCGGCTGTCCCAGTATGCTACAAACTCCAAGGCAGAGGCTCAACAGTGTCACCAGTCTCTGCTGGGCTGGCCGCTCTCTTTGTATCTCATGGGCTCCAAGGCAATTGCCAGGTCGAGAGGCGTCCCATGCTTCTTTGAGCCAGGAGAGCCCCAGAGTGCATAGCACTGAAATAATGCAGACGTGCTCAGGCCAGCAGACACTGCTTGGCGTGATCAGACTGCACATCAGGAACAGCAGCAACAGAGGGTGGCAGTAAGAGGACATCAGAGTACTGCGGGGAGGAAGAAAAAGGGGAAGGTGGTGTTGGCTGACAGTTGGAAAGAGGGAGGCAGAAATAAGGGAAAGCAAAGGGAAGAGTCCTGACCCTATTGGTAAGCTGGAGTTGGTGGAGGATAGGGTTAAGGGAAAGCATGGCCAGGCTGGGTGGGGAGAGAAAAGAGGATGAAAGGCAGTGAAAGAGAGAGGAATGACAGGTAGATCTCACTAGGTTTGGATAAGGACCCAACCCCACTTGGTGGTTCACCCACCTCACCGTGTGTAATGGAGGGAAGGGGTCAGTGCTCCGCTAACCTACCTTTAGTGGAAGCAGAGCTAGACGGACGCTTGAGACCACTTAGCCCCTGCAGCGGGATATCACCACCTTCCAGCACACTTTTGTAAATTTGCCTTTCATTCTCCAAGCCAGCAGTGTCTGCTGGCGCTGGTTCCAGCTCTTTCCTTGCTGCCTGGTAGCTGGGTAAATATGCTGAGCTAGAAAATGGGTTAAAAAAGAAAAGAAAGAGAGACTGATTTCTCTCTCTTCCTATGTGCTTAGAGAGCATCTGAACAGGTCAGAGGAGATCACTCGTGAACCCATGCTTAGCGGTGCCTGTGATTCTTACACCTCTGCATGTCAATACAGCTGAGGTAAGATTTCTAGCTGAAGACCATGTATGTATTGAAATCACACTTGAAATACTTAGCATTGCTATAGCATCCTCCATTCCACTGTCTCAAGGGGCTGTACAAACTACACCTCTCTTCACACCTGAGAGACAGGGAATTATTATCCCCGTGTTCTATAGATGGGGAAATGGAAGTACAGAGAGGGTAAGTGATTTGTCTAAGGGCAGGTCTACGCTACAGATGGGATCGATGCTCTGAGATCGATCCACAGGCGGTCGAGTTAGCAGGTCAAGTAAAGACCCACCAAATGGACTGCGGATCGCTGTCCAGCCGACCCCTGTACTCTACCCCCGATAAGAAGAGTAAGGCAGACCCTGCCGTAACTCGACCTAAGGTATGTTGACTCCAGCTACATTATTCATGTAGCTGGAGCAGTGTTGCACAGGTCGACTTACCACGTTAATGTAGACATAGCCTAAGGCTATTCAGTGGCCGAACTGGGAACAAAAAACACCTTCCAGCACCTAAGCTTCTGCTCTAACCACTATTCCTTGCTGCCTGCCATTCACAAATAGCATAGACTGTTTCAAATTTAAAAAGTATATTCCTGGGGTTAAATTCTGCCCCAACCTGCATGGCAGATCTCAGTTCTTACGTTCTTTTCTGTCCACATGCACAGAGCTCCCCTGTAGGAAGAGCAGAATACTGGAGTCCAGATCTGCCAGGCAGGTGTAAGAGCAGAATTCTGTCCCTGGCATTAGACTGTGAGATTTATTTTAAAAATAGACATGACTTCATTTGTTTAGGCCAACAGAAACTAAAGTGATTGATTAGAACTCCATGCAGGCCAAGGTTAAGGAATCTCCCTAAAGGCATGAATCTTAGAAGCAGTTTCCCATATAGTATTATTCCTACAGCTCACTGTTCTCTCCCAGACACAAAAGGTCAACATTGCCACAGTATAAATGACTTTTCCAGAGGCAGAAGACATGCTAAACAATCAAGCAGGGTGTGTGTTTCACAGGAGCAGATCTCATCTGATACCAGTGCTTGATAGGGTTGCCAGGTGTCCGGTTTTCAACCAGAACGCCCAGTCGAAAAGGGACCCTGGCAGCAGTGCTGACCGGGCCGTTAAAAGTCCGGTTGGCAGGGCTGGCAGGCTCCCTACCTGGCTCAGTGCAGCTCCCCGGAAGCGGCGACATGTCCCTCGGGTCCTAGGCATAGGGACAGCAATAGGGGCTCTGTATGCTGCCCCACCCAGAGTGCTGGCCGGGAACTGCAGCCAACAGGAGCTGTGGGGGCAGTGCCTGCGGGTGGAGGTAGTGCACAGAGCCGTCTGGCCGCACCTCTGCCTAGGTGCCGAGGGACATGTCGCCACTTGCGGGGAGCCACCTGACATGAGTGCTGCCCAGAGCCCGTAACCCGAAACCCCTCCCGCTCTCCAACCCCCTGCCCCACCCCTGAACCCCTTCCCACACCCAAACTCCTTCCCAGAGCCTGCACCCCCCAACCCAACCTCCTGCCCCAGCCCCTCACCCCCTCCCACACCCAAGTTCCCTCCTGCAGCCTGCACCCTGAACCCCCTCTTGTGCACCAACCCCTTGCTCTAGCTCAGAACCCCCTCCCACACTCCAAACCCCTCGGCCTCAGCCTGGAGTCCCCACTTGCACCCCAAACCCCTCATCCCCGGCCCCACCCCGGTGCCCACACCCCCAACTGGAGCCCACACCCAACCCCCTGCCCCAGCCTGGATCCCCCTCCCGCACCCTGAACCCCTCATTTCTGGCCCCATCCCCGAGCACACAACCCCAGCCCAGAGCCCGTACCCCCTCCTACACCCCAACCCCCTTCCTCAGCCTGGAGCCCC
The DNA here is from genome assembly GCF_965140295.1 of Lepidochelys olivacea. Lineage (NCBI taxonomy): Eukaryota > Metazoa > Chordata > Testudines > Cheloniidae > Lepidochelys > Lepidochelys olivacea. The sequence goes on from NC_140417.1 coordinate 53,094,872, forward strand.
CTCCCACACTCCGAACCCCTCTGCCCCAACCTGAAGCCCCCTCCTGCACCCCAAACCCCTCATCCCCAGCCCCACCCCAGAGCCCGCACCCCCAGCCGGAGCCCACACCCCAACCCCATGTCTCAGCCCAGTGAAAATGAGTGAGTGAGTGAGGGTGTGGGAGAGCGAGTGACAGAGGGAGGGGGGATGGAGTGAGTGGAGGGCAGAGCTTTGGAGAAGGGGCGGGGTAGGGGACAGGGCCTCAGGGAAGGGGTGGGGAAGGGGATGGGGCAAGGGTGTCTGGTTTTGTGCAATTAGAAAGTTGTCAACCCTCGTGCCTGAGCATCTTCAGCTAGACACTCCACAATGACAATAATAATAAGATGAAATCTTATTATAACAAAGCTATACTGGGGATAAAGTATGTCCTGGTAAGTTTAAAAAAAATCAAATCATTTGTTGATTTGAGGAAACCATCTGAAAGTTGGCTAAGACCCCATGATTCTCAGATGTATATCTGATTTGTGTGAGCAGCAATAACATACCAACAGATGTATGTGTGTGCTTGGTTACTTGGAAGGGACATGGCACCTGATGGGTACAGCTTCTTTCAATGACTCAGAAAGCCATTGATGGAGTTGGAATTACAAGACATTTGGTCCTTTCATGGGATTTCAGTTCCTAGAGTGGGGAGGAGATCATGAGAAGACCAGATCTCCCATTAGTTAGGGCCCTGGGGTAATAACAGATCTAGTGAAAAGCAAAATACAATTCTTTGGCTCCCAGGCAAAACTCCTATTGGCTTCAAAGGGAACCACAGCCAGAACCACGGAATGGGTACCACAAACACAGCACTATGCAGCCTGAGTCAGGTTCCTGAGGAGCCCAAATGGGCAGCCCCAGTGATTACAGGCTGATATTTACTCCCGGGAGGTTCGTGACCTGGGAGCAGGATATATTTTAGCCCAGTAATTAAAGACCAGTGACCCAGGCAATCCTCTCTTGGGGAAACACCTGTGGGAGAGGAAGTGTTCGGGAGACTCCCAGTGGCCCATTGTTGACTTCTCCCCCATCATTGCCCACCCTGTGAAACAGGCTGCAGGGCCTGCATCCAGTATCCCTGGGAGGCCAGAGCCATCGGCATGGAGGCGCTATGACTCTGGATCTGGCAGCCAGCAGCATCCCCATGCCATGACAGCTCTGCTCCACTGAAGCCACACTACAAAGGATTCCTCTGGCCCATGGTCACCCAGGGGAGAGGAGTGGCTCTCAAGAAAGGACGATAAAGCCCCAGGCAGCATTACCTTTTCCACCTAAGCTCCACAGGGCTGGAAGGGGAACAATGTGCGACTCCTCCCAGGCTACCCATCCCGTCCTCCATCCTCTTTCCCCTCCCACAGCACAGACTCCCAAGTGCTTCAGTGGGGGCAGGAAGAGAGGGGAGCCTGTGCTGCTAGAGGTAGCACCCCCATGCTCTTCCACAGGGGCAGATCCATGTGCAGAGAATACCTTCCCCCTTGCATGGAAATTTCAAAGGAATGATCCCACCCCATGAGCTGAGAAACAAAAGATCAGGCAGCTCTCAGTTTCCTTAAAACATTTACTGTGGGCGCAATGTTTGGAGGTAGTCATCTAAACAGGCACAGATGTGGTGGAAGTAAGTGACGTGCCTTCACTGAAAATCTAGCCTTGGTGTATCTACATAATACAATGTAATTATATGTACATCGACATAACTTCACATATTAATGTGTACACAGACTTTTGACCATTGTACCCACAGTAAATATTGTGAGGAGAATAGATACATATGGGAAACTGATTAAACAGAATTCATTTTAAAAAATTAGAATGAAACAAACGCTTAATCTATATAACTGGTAATTATGAGATTATAACCACTCCACAGAGTTCTACGGAGGTCAAATTCAGGAATTTTGGTTCACTGCTGTCGCCAATAATGAGCATATCATTTATTTATGGAGAGCCCAACTGAACTCCTACAGCAGTCGATGGTGGAGTTTCCTTGGACTTTGGTGAGAATTGGGTAGGGCCCTGATGGAAGAATGAAGCATACTGATTTCAGATGATGAAAGTGATCCAGGAAAGTAGCAGTCAAGGTAATCTGATGAAAGGGAAGATTTACAAGACTTGGAACTCTTTGAGGGCAGTCAGGAATTCAGAATCCTTACCAGTCATTGGCAAACATAAGTGACACGTATATTTTGCAACACACTCTGATGTCCTTTAATTTTATTACCCTGCCTTTGCGAAAATAAAAATTAAAAAAAAATCATGAAATAATGGACTTGATAAGGCCAGGACACCTTCCAAATTATGATAATGGAAGGAAGTTCCTTTGCAAAGTGAACCCAGGCAAAAGGGAACTCTGCAAAACTAACTGTATAGAACTTCAAAACCACATATCATAAAAAGTCAAGGAAGATGAATATACATGAAATTTGCAGACATCAGAGGGGAAAACATGCTCGTCCCTACTCCCCATCCATCTGGATTGGATAACTGTGCCTAGATAGAATACTACACATCTGTTTCAGTTAAAGAGAATAACAGGTTAACAGGGAGGTGCTAGATCCCCAGTGGTGGTAAATTGGCACATCTGGCTCTGGAATTTCCGTCCAACTTTTACAGTAAACTGGTTCCATCTGCAATACATTTGGACAGAGCACATCTCCTGTTGAATCTTCCTCTAAAACAGCAGCATAAAATTGTAGTCTGAGAATTATTTAATTGCTTTCTTTGCCTAGAAAGTTGGAGGTGGGACCACTCATTGGAACATTTGCAATCAAAATGACTAGACATTTTATGGCACTGTGACCCTTGGACAGGACTTATGGTTTTAACTCATCTCACATGAGTGTCAGAGAGAATCTTAGCATGGCCCATATAGCATGATCAATTATTTGTACATTAAATGTAAGAGTTACAGTTTTCTTTGCTTTTTAAATAGAAGGCATGTAGAACAATGATCGTTTCTTGTTTGGGTACCACTAAACAATAATGATACAATAGCTTCCAACTTACTTCAAAACTATATAGCCGACCTTCTACCCTTAACTAATGCACAAATATCATGCTAAAATTATCTGCATGTGTCACCTGAAAGAACAACTTCCAACATCCTAACAGAAAAATCCCATAATTGTGAAACAAAACAAACAAGTGGTTCTAAAACTTACTAGGATGAGTGGTCTGAGGACGTTTCCAGAGGAGTGTTGCTTGCTGTACTCTGCAAAAGTCCAAACAAAGAAGTCATTGATACACAGAGATGCAGAGAAAGGAAAAAGGCTTGCTTAAGTCATTGAGACTACTATATTGGTCTTCGGGAGACATTGAGATTTCAGTTTAAATGCAGTCTAATACGTCAATGTCTCTGCGGAAGACCAACAATTTTCTTGGGGTCCTTCGGGGCAGCAACAGGTTTTAAGCATAGCCGATGCCTTTTCATGGTGCCTACTCTATTGTCTGCGAATGAGTCATTGTGAATAAAGCCAAAAGCTAGAAGAGAGAACCAGCTGGGCCAGGACCAGGAGACACATGCTTATAATTATTTCCCAAGGCTTTCCCCCTACACCCTCCGCCCCCGTTTTCTTTAAAGGTACATCACATTTCTGCAGCATAATACATTCCTCAGCGTTCAAATCAGTATCATCCTGCTAAGAAGAAAAGAAATGGCTAAGCCCGGGTTCCTTCCTTAAGGAGCAATGCCAGCTGCACAGGTTCAGTAGCAAAAGCCAGCTCCCATCAGCTCACTTTTAATCCAGCTAATGCGTCCTAGGCAATTTTGGAAGAAATACTGTTTACCTTTTAGTCTGTCTCTCCCCCTGTCCCCATATATAGATTCATAAACTGGAAGAAATGCAGACGATATACAAAAGCTAATGAGGCCTTTGAAAGAGCAGCTTTCAAGTCCCAATCAAAATGATTGCAGCTTTAAAATAAAATAATAATAATAATTGGAGCATTACCGAATCAATCTTTCTAGTCTAGGATTAGTTCTCATCAGAACAGCGGCGATGGCTGCCCTGCCCAAGAAGGCCGCATCAATTGCAGCTTAAGGACAGTTGCATAAAATCTCGTGCGAAAAATCCAGATCTTGGGGTGGGCACAGCGTCCTGACATAAGAGTGGGGTATGTGTGAAAAAATGTGGGAAGGCAGATTGCTTGAAAGGCACAAGATGGTGACGTGACGTCAACCAAGAATTTCAAGCCGATTGCTGCTGCCTATTCATGTGAAAAATAGTGAGGGGCTTTTGTAGAGACACCAAACTCTACACAAACCCTAGAAAAGGGGGAGGGGGAGGGGGAAACACTGTAGCTGAAATGGATTTCAAGCCAGATTCTCAGCATCATGTTTTATCATTTCTGACAGCTACACAGCAAGCCATGCAATCAGAATGGTTGGGGCATTCTGTACCCGAGCCTCATTTAATAACCGTCCAGCAGTGAATAGAAGAGAGCAGAGAGTTGGGAAACAGGAATTGGCAGCATGAAAAGAAGCGGAAATACCTTCGGTGGCTTTTTATCTGGTGCTTTATAAAGCTTCTCCATTTGTTCTAAATCTGCCTCTAACTCAGTCTGGTAGAGGTAAATGTCTTTTTCTAGATCAGTCTGGTTAAAGAAGGAGAAGAAGAATGGGAAAAATAATGCTTAGGGTTAGGGGAAAACAAAGGAATGTTAATTTTGAAATAAAAGAGCCTTTTTATTAAAAAAAAAGACAAAGATGGTACAGATAAGACACAGAAATTCATCACTTTTCAATAATCACAGATGCAATGATTTTAGGCATTTAACATTTACATTCAGAGATGCGCCAGGCCTGCTGGAATGTAATTGTAAAAACCACAAGTATCATAAAACCCACCTGTACAAAAACTAAACAACAGATAATACTGTAACATCGATGCAATATGCTGTTAGTACAGTTATCATTGCAGGCCAAGAAAGCAAAACAACCACTCAGCTTTATGGCAGATTATGTTTTAAGGACTGTTTATTGAAACAATTTACTGGCCAACTTAATTGTTAGGATAATGAGTTCATGCCAAATTAAAAAAATTAGAGTCATCACCCACACACTCATAAAACCCAAACGATGTCAGAGAAAAAAACCACACACACACACACACACAGAGTATACTGCGGTACAACATATGTGAGACAGAATTACCTTTCTATCCTCCCTAGTAAGTATAGAGCAATCTCCAGGAGTATAATCCCATATCTTTTTTGGAGGCTGATGGAAAGCAGAGGAGGAAATGAGGAAATGAGGATAAGGAAAGACATCACAGAGAATATGGAAACTGGATTAGAACACAGGGGGATACATTAGGGATTTGCATCAACACTGAAAATAAAATTAAAAAAAAAAAGAGAGGAAAAAAAAGGACAATCTGCTGTAGCACAAATACCGAAGATTAAGGAAGGCCAACGGCACATGCACAATTTAGGGAGAGGTGTTTTCAATACTTTCTGAAGCCATTTTTTAATTTTTATAAGATGTTTTCATGGATTTTGCACCCCCCAGAGGGAAGGCACAGGCAGTTGTAAAGCATTTGAAACAAAAAATACCCCAAAACAACAAAACAGCAAAAAAGGAAATCACAGTAAGAACAAAGTTTTTGCTTGCTCATTCTTCTTTTCAAAAGGAAGGGGTAGAACAAGGGCCTTTCGTAAATAAAAAGGAGATATATTTCCCCCCTCCATCCCCGCTCCCAACTGTGAACACAGATCCCGCTAATGAATGGCTGAATTCCCAGTGCTGGCATTGTAGAGCAATGAGAATGCACAGGTGTTATTTTTCATTTCACCTTTTTGGAGGGGATGGGGGGTAATGAACTTTGTAAAAGAAAATTCAACCTACATTTTATGGCTTTGGGGTTTCTGTTTGCTTGTTTTTAACTATGGTGGGATTGGTAATGTTGCCGAGGCCTGTTCAGAATGAAATCCTTTTCTCATGATTTCCCTTGCTAATTGGATAATGCCGTGCTACACACACTTCCCAACAGCACAGCTCCCATGTATGGGTGAAGCAGCTGCAACAACTGTCTATTCCCGGGGTGGCCAATCTGTGGCTCCGGAGCCACATGCGGCTCTTCAGAAGTTAATATGCGGCTCCTTGTATGGGCACCGACTCTGGGGCTGGAGCTGCAGGTGCCAACTTTCCAGTGTGCCGGGGGGTGCTCGCTGCTCAACCCCTGGCTCTGCCACAGGCCCTGCCCCCACTCCACCCCTTCCCACCCCCTCCCCTGAGCCTGCAGTGCCCTCGCTCCTCCCCTTCCCCCCCCATAGCCTCCTGCACACCACAAAACAGCTAATCGGGAGGTGCGGGCAGAGGGGGGGAGATGCTGATCGGTGGGGCTGCTGGTGGGTGGGAGGCCCTGGGCGTGGGGGGCTGCTGACGTATTACTGTGGCTCTCTGGCAATGTACATTGGTAAATTCTGGCTCCTTCTCAGGCTCAGGTTGGCCACCCCTGGTCTATTCTCTCTCAGTGAATCCAGAATAAACTTGCTGATCATGTTACCAAACAGAAAAAACATCACTTCTTGTTTTACAAACAGAGCACAGTCCTAGGTGTTTACACTGTTCACACAGCTGTGGTATCTGAACACCTGAGTCATTGATTGAGACTAGAGAGAGCTCACCAATGTCAATTTTACTGGAGGTGGAACTGAGCAGCAATCTTGCTCTGAATTTCAGCTCCTGATCTGAATTTCTCCCAAGTTCTGGGATTGACTGGATCTGGGTTTCTGGATTGGGCATATTTCTACTTTTTACTGCCACCTTTTGGGCTGCAGACACTATAAATGACTATTACGAATCCCAAGAGGTCTGTGGCTGCCAGTCATCAGTGTTTAGGGCTACGGAAGACAGCCTTGCAGAGTCAATAGGGGTCTCCCTTTTCTCAGCTCCCGCTTCCCAGTATCAGAGCAAAGAGCCAAACTGCAACTGCCTTACAAGTGTTTGGGTGAAGGTGCTGGTGTGCATTTGACAAGCCGATGGAACTATTGACTGAATGTTATATTCTGTGGACAGGTCCTGAGGAAAATCAAAATTAGGGAATAAGCATGTGGGGTGTGAGGTGGAAGAGTCTCAGTGACATACCCAAAAGGAGTCCATGCTGCCAAAGTATCCTAAACTCTACAGGGACTGAACATCGAATCCCACTCAAACAACTGGGGTATTGCCTGCACGGTCCCATGGGACTGGCTAGGAATGGATTGGCAATCCTGAGCCTCACCTCATCCATCCCAGGATGACTGCTGAGACTTGCTCAATTTCAAAGTCATGTTAACAGGGGACCTCTGATTAAACATGATTTAGCAGTGACATTCGATGACCTGGCCTTCTAGCAGCCTGGAGGAGTACTACTGCTGAGAGCTGTCAGCTGCTTTTTCAGACCAAGCGAGCAGCAGAGCTCAGCTTACAGAGCAGAACTTCAGTGAAGCATTGTTCAACTTGCCACAATTTCCAGTGAGGGACAGATTACTCACAGATTAAAAGATCACACATTGCATCAATGCACAGTGTGCACAGATCACGCGTGCGGACTCACAAGGCAGTTCCATCAGCCAAGTGGCTGCACAGCTATCACGCTACCATCAGAAATTTTCAAGACAGAAATATGAGGGAGCAGTTACAGCTACAGGGGACACCTGGAAGCCCCAGAACACAAGACAGAATGGGCTAACAAAGCTACCATTGTGCACCTAGGGTCAAATGTTTAACTGCAGCGAATCTCATTCACATGCATAAGGTTAAGATGATGGAAAGGATTTCTTCACCAGGATCCCTTAGGATTAACTTAATTTCTTCTGAATGCAGGAGAGAGGGGAGGGAGTCGTGGGAGGGATGGATGGAAGTCTTTGGCAGGACTGTAGCAAGAAGGCCATTGGTGGGACTGCAGCAGGAACTGGAAGGCATTGGTGGGCCTTGCTCCTTCTTATCTTCATTTTTCTACTTAGACGCCTTGCAGGGTCATTAATGCAGGGGGAACTTCTCAGTGCTATCTACCCAAGTGGTTGCAAAATACAGTTACCTACCTTTCGTAACCTGTTCTTCGGGATGTGTTGCTCATGTCCATTCCATGTCATGTCAGGTGTGCATGTGCTGCATACACTGTTGCCGGAGAGTTTTCCCACAATGGTCTCCTTAGGGCTGGCTCTATCGCCCGTGGAGGCCTGTACTCATGCGTCGGTATAAGGGTGCCACCAGCCCCTGGCCCTCTCAATTCCTTCTTGCCATCAACTCCAAGGGCGGGGTAGGAGGGAAGGTCATGGAATGGACATGAGCAACACATTTTGAAGAACAACAGTTACAGAAGGTTAATAACTGTATTTTCTTCTTTTCAAAAGGAAGGGGTAGAACAAGGGCCTTTCATAAATAAAAAGGAGATATATTTTCCCCCCTCCATACCCGCTCCCAACTGTGAATACAGACCCTGCTAATGAATGGCTGAATTCCCAGTGCTGGCATTGTAGAGCAATGAGAATGCACAGGTGTTATTTTTCATTTCACCTTTTTGGAGGGGATGGGGGTAATGAACTTTGTAAGAGAAAATTCAACCTACATCTTATAGCTTTGGGGTTTTTGTTTGCTTGTTTTTAACTATGTTTTAACTCTTCCATGTCATGTGACTCACAAGCAGTGTCCTTGGAGATGGGATAGGAATTCATGGGCACAGCTCTTCCAAAATTGGCATCATCTCTGGCCTGTTGGGTGATGGCATAGTGGGATGCAAACATGTGGACCAATGACCATGTCACGGCCCTGCAGCTGTCCTGGATCAGAATATGTGCCAGGAAAGCTGCTGAAGATGCTTGCGCTCTTGTAGAATGGGCTTTCACGATGGCCAGAGGCAGGACCTTCACTTGTTAATAGCAGGCCTGGATACAGGTTGTGATCCAGGATGAGATCCTCTGGGATGACTCCAGGAGACCCTTTATTCTCTCCATGATAGCAACAAAGAGTTGTGTCAATTTGTGGAAGGGACTTGTCCTGTTAATATAAAAGGCTAATGCCCTTCTAATGTCCAGGGAGTGTAACTGTCGCTCCTCTTCTGTCTTGTGCAGTTTGGGGAAGAAGACAGGCAGGAAAATGTTTTGGTTGACATGAAACTGTGACAGCACCTTGGGTAGAAAGGCGAGGTGGGGACACTGTTGGACCTTATCTCTGAAGAAAACAGTATAGGGAGGGCTCCAAGGTCAACTCAGAAACTCTCCTGGCTGAAATGATTACTACCAGGAAAGCAACCTTCCAGGAGAGAAGCAGCAAGGAGCAGGATGCCAAGGGCATAGACAGAACCAGGTTTAAGTCCCAAGGTGGAACTGGTCACAAACCTGGGGGTAGAGCTTCTCCAACTCCTTAATGAAGCTGCTCATCATCTCCTGGGTGAAGACCAGTCTGTCTCGGATTGGGGGCGGGAATGCTGAGATGGCTGCCTAGCGAACCTTGATTGATGACAATGAAAGACCTTAGAGATATTCTAAGATGGACTGCAAGGAGGGCTGTGCTGGGTAAAGGCTCCTCTCGGCTACTCAGCAAGTGAAGCATTTCCACTTGGCCAGACAGGTGGCCCTGGTAGAGGGCATTCTGCTACCTAGCAAAACCTGATGGATCTGCTCCAAGCATGCCCTCTCCTCAGGATTTAGCCAGGCAGCAGCTACGCTGTCAAGTGTAGGCCTACGAGGTTTGGATGGAGGAGCCTCCCATGATCCTGCGATAATATGTCTGGCCTGAGAGGGAGCAGCTACTCTCTGTGAGATCTAGGAGCATGCTCAACCAATGCTGGCGAGGCCATGCTGGGTCTACCAGGATGACCTTTGCCTTGACCCTTTTGATCTTTAGTAGAACCTCGCAAACTAGGGGAATCGGAGGGAAAGCATACAGCAGGCTGTCCGACCATAGAATCATAGAATATCAGGGTTGGAAGGGACCCCAGAAGGTCATCTAGTCCAACCCCCTGCTCGAAGCAGGACCAATTCCCACTTAAATCATCCCAGCCAGGGCTTTGTCAAGCCTGACCTTAAAAACCTCTAAGGAAGGAGATTCTACCACCTCCCTAGGTAACGCATTCCAGTGTTTCACCACCCTCTTAGTGAAAAAGTTTTTCCTAATATCCAATCTAAACCTCCCCCACTGCAACTTGAGACCATTACTCCTCGTTCTGTCATCTGCTACCATTGAGAACAGTCTAGAGCCATCCTCTTTGGAACCCCCTTTCAGGTAGTTGAAAGCAGCTATCAAATGCCCCCTCATTCTTCTCTTCTGCAGGCTAAACAATCCCAGCTCCCTCAGCCTCTCCTCATAACTCATGTGTTCCAGACCCCTAATCATTTTTGTTGCCCTTCGCTGGACTCTCTCCAATTTATCCACATCCTTCTTGAAGTGTGGGGCCCAAAACTGGACACAGTACTCCAGATGAGGCCTCACCAATGTCGAATAGAGGGGAACGATCACGTCCCTCGATCTGCTGGCTATGCCCCTACTTATACATCCCAAAATGCCATTGGCCTTCTTGGCAACAAGGGCACACTGCTGACTCATATCCAGCTTCTCGTCCACTGTCACCCCTAGGTCCTTTTCCGCAGAACTGCTGCCTAGCCATTCGGTCCCTAGTCTGTAGCTGTGCATTGGGTTCTTCCGTCCTAAGTGCAGGACCCTGCACTTATCCTTATTGAACCTCATCAGATTCCTTTTGGCCCAATCTTCCAATTTGTCTAGGTCCTTCTGTATCCTATCCCTCCCCTCCAGCGTATCTACCACTCCTCCCAGTTTAGTATCATCCGCAAATTTGCTGAGAGTGCAATCCACACCATCCTCCAGATCATTTATGAAGATATTGAACAAAACCATGATCATAGGAAGGCATCTGAGAGAGAGCCTTTGCCTTGATCGAACCTTGAGCAAAAGCAGTGACATTTCCTGTTCTGCACAGTGGTGAACAGGTCCACCTGGGGAGTCCCCCACCTCTGGAAGATTACACTGGTGACCTCTGAGTGGACAGACCACTCGTGGTGAGAGGAGAAGGACCTGCTGAGGCAATCCGCTGGCATGTTCCGCTCCCCAGGAATTGGCAACGCCTCCAGGTGAATGGAATGCTTCACGCAGAAATCCCATAGACCGAGGGCTTCCTGGAAGAAGATCTTGGAGTCTGCCCCTCCTTTTTTTTTGACATAAAACACTGACGCTGTATTGTTCGTCAATATTTTCACACTTTTGCCTGAGAGCTGTAGAAGGAACATTTCGCAGGCCAAGCGTATTGCTCTGAGCTCCTTCACATTTATACATAAGGATATTAGTAGGAGCATTGCCAGGAGATAGAGGGAAGTGATTATTCCCCTCTATTCGGCACTGGTGAGGCCACATCTGGAGTACTGTGTCCAGTTTTGGGCCTCCCACTACAGAAAGGATGTGGACAAATTGGAGAGAGTCCAGCGGAGGGCAACGAAAATGATCAGGGGGCTGGGGCACATGACTTACGAGGAGAAGCTGAGGGAACTCGGCTTGTTTTCAACCTGTGGAACTCCTTGCCTGAGGAGGTTGTGAAGGCTAAAACTAAAACAGCGTTTAAAAGAGAACTGGTTAAATTCATGGAGGTTAGGTTCATTAATGGCTATTAGCCAGGATGGGTAAAGAATGGTGTCCCTAGCCTCTGTTTTGTCAGAGGGTGGAGATGGATAGCAGGAGAGAGATCACTAGATCATTACCTGTTAGGTTCATGGGGCACCTGGCATTGGCCACTGTCGGTAGACAGGAGACTGGGCTAGATGGACCTTTTGTCTGACCCAGTATGGCCTTTCTTATGTTATCTTCTTATGTTTAGTCTGCAGAAAGAAGAGTGAAGGGGGATTTGATAGCAGCCTTCAACTACCTGAAGGGGGGTTCCAAAGAGGATTGAGCTTGGCTGTTCTTAGTGGTGTCAGATGACAGAACAAGGAGCAATGGTCTCAAGTTGCAGCGGGGCAGGTCTAGGTTGGATATTAGGAAACACTATTTCAATAGGAGGGTGGGGAACCACTGGAATGGGTTACCTCGGGAGGTGGTGGAATCTCCATCCTTAGAGGTTTTTAAGGCCTGACTTGACAAAGCCCTGGCTGGGCTGATTTAGTTGGGGTTGGTCCTGCTTTGAGCAGGGGGTTGGACTAGATGATCTCCTGAGGTCCCTTCCAACCCTAATCTTCTATGATTGTATGATTCCATGATAGTTCATCTCATGTAAGGGCATTTGAGGTGGATCAAAGGTTAGAGGGCTGGATGTTGCGGATGGTGTTGTGCACCTCTGCCAGGATGGCAAGTGGCCCAGTGCAGGTCGCACCTCACTCCCCAAGTCTCTCTGGTCCCCCTTGGACACCAGAAAGCGCCCTCTCTCTGTGCACTTCTTGTGCTGCGTCCTCTGCGGTGGGGATGTTGAACGGTGTCGAGGGGCACACCGTGCCAGAGGAGCACTACGCACTGAGGCAAATGTGCTTGGTGCCGAGTCCGACCGACTCACCTCGGAGACCAGTCTAAGCGCAGCTTCCATCAGCAGGGCTTTCAAACTGATGTCCCTTTCCTGATAGTGTGCAGCCTGAAGCCCCAGCAGATTCTGCACTTATCTCTGAAGTGAGCCTCCCCCAGGGACTTTAGACAGCTGGAGGGGGAACAGCTCTCTGGCATGGGCTTAGCACAGGCAGCACATGGTTTGAAGCCTGGGGACTGGGGCATGCTCCGTTCCAGGAACAACATTCCTTAAGGGGACCAACAAACTAACACTTACTAACTACAACGAAGAGTTCAGTAAACCACTGGAGAAGGCTTGCCAAAGCAAGAGAACACTGTTCCAGCAACCACCACGGGTGGTAAGAAGGAACCGAGATGGCGAGGAGCCAGCAGCACCCCTTATACTGGCATATGAGTGCAGGCCTCCAGGGGGCAATAGGGCCAGCCCCATGGATACCATGTGCTGACATGACATGACATGGAATGGACTTGAACAAGCACTCGAAGAACAACACATGTTTCTGCTTGGAACACTATTCTAGTCTGGGAATCCCCTCTCGGAGGCTGGACAGGTGGAGAGGACATGGCTGCATGACTAAGGACACAAATACGAATGTTGAAGAAACATCCCCTCTCATTTCTGCTGCTTTGAGCAAGGTCTAACATCACTGTTTTCTTTTAGATGTTAACCTTTGATTTAAGTCAATTTTAAGGAATGTGATTGAAGAGAGGACAAATATGCAGTACCCCAGTGCTGGCTCAAAAGCTCCCATTGGCCGGGAACCACAGCCAATGGGAGCTGTGGGGGCGGCGCCTGCAGGTACGGGCAGCGTGCATTGCGCAGTCCCCTGGCTGCTCTGCCTAGGGTCCGGACATGCCATCCACTTCCAGGAGCAGCACAGAGCCAGGGTGCCTTAGCCCCGCTGTACCACTGACTGCGAGTTGCCTGAGGTAAGGGCCGCCCATCCAGAGCCTGCACTGCAACCCCTCTGCCCCAGGTTGGAACCCCCTCCCACACCCTAACACCCTCCCAGAGCCTGCACCCCGAATCTCCTCCCGCACCCCAACCCCATGCCCCACCCCTGAGCCCCCTCCTGCACCCCAAACCCCTCTTCCCCAGCCCCATCCGAGAGCCCGACCCCTCACCCCCTCCTGCACCCTAAACCCTTCATTTCTGGCCCCACCCTGGAGCGTAGGGGAAGTCCTGAGCCTCAGAGCTGTGAACACTAGCTCACCCCGCTGCAGAGGGAAGCCCCGAGCCTCCACCCCCATCCCTGCGGGGCTGTGTGTGGCCTACAACACCTGATAGAAAAAAGGTTCCTCACCCCTGCCCTAAAGGCCATATTGTTTGTATAGCCAAGGGTCTGCTACCAACATCTGTAGGCAGAGACAGGCTCCTCACAGCCTTGTGGCAAGCAAGGTGGCAACCTGGGCAGCAGTGACCATGAGATGGTTGAGTTCAGGATCCTGACAAAAGGAAGAAAGGAGAGTAGCAAAATATGGACCCTGGGCTTCAGAAAAGCAGACTTTGACTCCCTCAGGGAGCTGATGGGCAGGATCCCCTGGAAAGCTAACATAAGGGGGAAAGGAGTCCAGGAGAGCTGGCTGTATTTTAAAGAAGCCTTATTGAGGGCGCAGGAACAAACCAGCCTGATGTGCAGAAAGAATAGCAAATATGGCAGGCGACCAGCTTGGCTTAACAGTGAAATCTTCGGTGAGCTTAAACTCAAAAAGGAAGCTTACAAGAAGTGGAAATTTGTACAGATGACTAGGGAGGAGTATAAAAATATTGCTCGAGCATGCAGGGGTGCAATCAGGAAGACCCAAGACAACTGGAGTTGCTGCACTGGGCAACACAGTATGGGGAGGAGGTGACCAGCCCTCAGTGGTGAAAGAACAGGTTAAGGACTATTTAGAAAAGCTAGACATGCACAAGTCCATGGGTCCAGATCTAATGCACACAAGGGTGCTGAGGGAGTTGGCTGATGTGATTGCAGAGCCACTGGCCATTATCTTTGAAGATTCATGGTGATCGGGGGAGGTCCTGGATGATTGGAAAAAGGCAAATATAGTGCCCATCTTTAAAAAAGAGAAGAAAGAGAACCTGGGGAACTATAGACCGGTCAGCCTCACTTCAGTCCCGGGCAAAATCATGGAGCAGGACCTCAAGGAATCCATTTTGAAGCCTATGGAGGAGAGGAAGGTCACCAGGAACAGTCAACATGGATTCACCACGGGCAAGTCATGCCTGACCAACCTGATTGCTTTCTATGATGAGATAACTGGCTCTGTGAATATGGGGAAAGCGGTGGATGTGATATCTCTTGACTTTAGCAAAGCTTTTGATACTGTCTCCCACAGTATTCTTGCCAGCAAGTTAAAGAAATATGGATTGGATGAATGGATTATAAGGTGGATAGAAAGCTGGCTAGATTGTCCAGCTCAACGGGTAGTGATCAATGGCTCGATGTCTAGTTGGCAGCCGGTATCAAGAAGAATGCCCAAAGGGTCAGTCCTGGGGCCAGTTATGTTCAACTTCTTTATCAATGATCTTGATGATGGGATTAATTGCATGCTCAGCAAATTCGCAGATGACACTAAACTGTGGGGAGAGGTATGCTGGAGGATAGGGATAGGGTCCAGAGTAACTAGACAAATTGGAGGATTGGGCCAAAAGAAATCTGATGAGGTTCAACAAGGACAAGTGCAGAGTCCTGCACTTAGGAAGGAAGAATCCCATGCACCGCTACAGACTGGGGACCGATTGTCTTAGCATCAATTCTGCAGAAAGGGACCTGGGGATTACAGTGGATGAGAAGCTGGGTATGAGTCAGCAGTGTGCCCTTGTTGCCAAGAAGGCCAACAGCATATTGGGCTATATTTGTAGGAGCATTGCCGGCAGATCAAGGGAAGTGATTATTCCCCTCTATTCCTTATTGGATAATTAGGATCCATTTAGTCATTCTTATAGCCGTGAAATGCAGGCTATGCAGATGGACTGGAAATAAAAATATGTGATTCTCTTGATTAGACTTTTTGGAGGGAATTGTTTCTGGGAATAACCCTGGGATCCTTGATGCAAACCACTGCAACATATTTGGCAGAGAACAGGTTGCATGAAGAAGGCAAAGAGGAGGGAACAGGGTCAAGATCAGTTTATAGACAGCTGGTACTTTTTGACCACAGATGAAGGACCCAGAGCTATAATATGAGAGTGACTCTCATTGACTTAAAATTATGTAATAGATTAAGTAGCAGCCATCCAGATCTTGTGAGAGGAGAAGGGAATGCGAGTATGGAAAAGGGGACACTAAATGAATGAGAACTATACCTTTAAAAGTAAAACCTCAAGCTGAACTCTGACACATGAAAGTGATATTGACTCACTAGTTGGCATATTTTCCTGTGAAGCTGAAGGTCAAATATTATGTCTTTAAAATGTTTTAAATGGTCACCGAACTACTATTATATGTCAGTGCCAAGGCTCAGTTATGAACTGTCATGTTTCATTAATGATCTGGAGGATGGCATGGACTGCACCCTCAGCAAGTTTGCAGATGACACCAAACTGGGAGGAGAGGTAGATACGCTGGAGGGTAGGGATAGGATACAGAGGGACCTAGACAAATTAGAGGATTGGGCCAAAAGAAATCTGATGAGGTTCAACAAGGACAAGTGCAGAGTCCTGCACTTAGGACGGAAGAATCCCATGCACTGCTACAGACTAGGGACTGAGTGGCTAGGCAGCAGTTCTGCAGAAAAGGACCTAGGGGTTACAGTGGACGAGAAACTGGATATGAGTCAATAGTGTGCACTTGTTGCCAAGAAGGCCAATGGCATTTTGGGCTGTATAAGTAGGGGCATTGCCAGCACATCGAGGGATGTGATTGTTCCCCTCTATTCGACATTCGTGAGGCCTCATCTGGAGTACTGTGTTTGGTTTTGGGCCCCAACCTACAAGAAGGATGTAGAAAAATTGGAAAACGTCCAGCAGAGGGCAACAAAAATGATTAGGGGACTGGAACACGTGATTAATGAGGAAAGGCTGAGGGAACTGGGATTGTTTAGTCTGCGGAAGAGAAGAATGAGGGGTGATTTGATAGCTGCTTTCAACTACCTGAAAGGGGGTTCCAAAGAGGATAGATCTAGACTGTTCTCAGTGGTAGCAGATGACAGAACGAGGAGTAATGGTCTCAAGTTGCAGTGGGGGAGGTTTAGGTTGGATATTAGGAAAAACTTTTTCACTAGGAGGGTGGTGAAACACTGGAATGCATTACCTAGGGAGGTGGTGGAATCTCCTTCCTTAGAAGTTTTTAAGGTCAGGCTTGACAAAACCCTGGCTGGGATGATTTAGTTGGGGATTGGTCCTGCTTTGAGCAGGGGGTTGGACTAGCTGACCTCCTGAGGTCCCTTTCAACCCTGATATTCTATGATTCTATGAATCTGGAAGTGCTGTCTCATTGAGTATCTAGGAACTAGAGTAGAGTTGCAACAGCATCATTACAAAATGCAGGTTGACTTTATTAATCATTGCAGCTAGCAAACTTACCGGTTTCCCAAACTCCAATTCCGAAAAGAATTTATACCAAGGTTCATTCTTTAAATCTATCTCTTCTGGACTTATATCCCGAGTCTAAAGGAGTTGGTGATAAGGGAATGAAAGAAAGAGAAGGATAACATTATGCAAAGAATACATAGGAAAGGGACTGTTAGAGATGCAGTCTCAATGTTTTCAATTGAATAATGTGGCTAGTTAGCCTAATAATTTAGTACTTCTACAATACCTTCCATTCAAGGATCTCTGAATGTTTTACAATCATTAATTAAACCTTACAGCACCCCTGGGAGAGAACTAGTTCAATTTTTAGATGGAGAAACTGAGGCAGATAGCAGTTAAGTGATTTGCTCAAGATAAGTCAGTGGAAGAGCTAGGAAAGCACCTCAGGACTCCTAATTTGCAATCCCTTGCTCCTACTGTTAAAAACTCTCTCAGGTTCAAGGTTAAGCCTATAATTTTTTTTTAATTTTCATTTGGAAAAAAAAAAAAGCAAATTATCTATTGTTGAGCCCCAGAGCATTAAACATACTGCATCTTTAACAGCACATGGATATGTGAGAAACTGTGGTCCATACACAGCAAACAGAGTGAGAGGTGGCATTCTAAATCAAAGAGGACACAATTAGAGAGAGCACACTTCTGAAAGATCTCAAAGGGGATGAATAGGAAGACAATATACTTCGCTTATTCACAAATAAATGTTAGAGAATCAGACAAAACTAGAATGAAGGAAAAACCAGACAGGACAGGTAACAGCACAGCTGAAAAGAAAGCTCCCTTTCATGCCTAAAATCTATTTTAACAAAACAACTTAAAGTTGTTTAACCATATTTTTGGTGATGTGAGAGAACAAATCCAGTGCTCTAGGTTACGAAGATAGATCTGGTTAAATTTGATTTAAATGGATCTAGCCTTTAATTTAAGTGGCTCTAAGTGTATTATAAACTTATAGTTATTGCAGCAAGACGTGAAAGGCCCCCACCTCAGCCTGTATATCAGGGGTGGGCAAACTTTTTGGCCCGAGGGCCACATCAGGGAATAGAAATTGTATGGCAGGCCATGAATGCTCACAAAATTGGGGTTGGGGTGTGGGCTCTGGGGTGGGGCTGGGGATGAGAGGTTTGCGGTGCAGGAGGGTGCTCTGAGCTGGGATCGTGGGGTTTGGAGAGCGGGAAGGGGATCAGGGCTGGGGTAAGGGGTTGAGGCATGTGGAGAGGCTCAAGGGATGCAGGCTCCAAGCAGCGCTTACCTCAAGTGGTTCCTGGAAGAAGTGGCATGTCCCTTCTCCAGCTCATACGCAAAGGCGCGGTCAGGCGACTCTGCACACTGCCCCATCTGCAGGCACCACCCCTGCAGCTCCCATTGTAGTGCATAGGAGCCGGAGCGGGGCCATGCTGCGGCTTCTGGGAGCCACGTGGTGTGGCCCCGACCCTGTGGCCTGGCAGGAGCGCTGGAGTGGGGCCGAGCCGCGTGGTGCGGCCCCTGATCCAGTGCCCCGGCCGGACCAGGGCTGAGCCGGATGGTGCAGCTCCAACCCAGCGCCCCAGCCGGAGCGCTGCAGCGGGTCCAAGCCACGTGGTACGGCTTGCAGGCTGGCTTAAAATTGCTCACAGGCCGTAGTTTGCCCACCCCTGCTCTATATGCTACTGTTGTGGTGTATAGGGGCCATGCACAGGAGTCAATATAAGTAGCCCAGTGCTGTCCACTCCGCCCGATAGTGCTAGTGCAGATGTGTCAGAGTCAGACTGCAGGAGGGAGTTTTTCCATGGCACTGAACACTACAAGTGACTCTGGACTGCTGCGCATCCTGTAGGCAACACCGGGGAGGCTTCCATAAGTTAGAGCAGCCCCAAGGCTGCTTATACTAGTGGCCATTTCAGCTCCCTCAGCAGCCAAAAATCTGAAAGGCAAAAAGTTGGCATAAAGCCACCCTGGTCCCTCTCTCCTCCTGGGCTATACTTTCTGTGCAGTGTGTCTACTGAGGTGCAGTCCAGAATCCTCCCCTAAAATTAAGTTGTTTGTACAGTAACTCAGTGAAATGAGGTGCAAATAATTTTTGCCCACTGTAATACTGAGCACTTAGACAAATTTCTCCTGTAGACATCTTGAAAGGACTTTAAAAATCAATTAACCAAATCAGCCCTTGAATAAGTGGATCCAGCTTCCGCTGAAGTGAGTCAGTCAGGAGTTGTGGACATGTATGCCAAGGCTGACTTTGACCCTTTATCTATTACAGCACCTCTGTGGTGTACAGTAGGTGAGTAAGTATTATCACCCCCAGTTTACAGGGGTGGGAAAAGTGAGGAAGAGTCATGAAGTGACTTGCCCAAGACCACAAAAGAATGGTGTGTCAGAGATGGATTTAAAACCCAGGAGTTTCTAGCTCCTAGTGCTGTTCTCAAGACCACTGGATGGCTCTGCCCAGGGCTCTTTTCACAGAAGGCGGTGATTGTCAGATGCACTTCCACAATCTGGGTCCTGGCGGAGAAAACCTCAGAAAGTAGAGAACCTGATTTATCCTAACGGGATATGGCTAAGGAGAGAGTTCTGCCAGGGCTAGGGCCAGAACTAAGAAATGCCTGGCCCTCAGCCCTCTGTGCCAATCACAATAGCCAAAACCAAGCAATTCTTTGCAGTTTAGTGCCAACCCTTTGTGCTTGTTCTTCTTATGCTTCCAATTTTATTATCTCCTGTCCTAAGCTGGCTGCTACCCAAAACAACCCCCCCATGGGGGTATCTGACCCCATGGGGGGAGGGAGACGGGGAAACACTTGTATCTGAAAGTTAAATGGTTAAACTTTTTGTGTCACCTGGTGAAGTCACCACAAAAAGAGGTTAATTCCCAAGGGTCTAGAGTAAGCCTAGTTAAACCACAAGGGATTGGAGAAAGGTACTGCCATTAACTGCAGTCCAAACAGATGCAATGCCTCTGTTTCTATACATTATGTATTGACTCCCAAAAAGCTTTGAGCTTGTCGCATAGTAAAATTTACAGTGGAACTGATCTAAAGGCCATTGAAATCAATGGGAATCTTTGCATTGATGGCAAGAGCTTTGGATCAGGCCCCTAATAGCTACTGCTTTGAATATGGCATAGCAATTGCAACCTATTAATAGACTGCAAATTATCTTCACATAACCCTTCTACTGGTTTTTAGGTTTCCCTCAACAACACAAAACAAGGTCTACATATCACTATCATATTTAGACATGCTAGGGAAAAAGGATTCTGACACAGAGCACAATCAAACAACAGGCACTTCAGTCCCATTTTATATTTCAGCACCTGTCCTCTGTGATCTTTGGTTTGAAATGACAGCTGGTAAAAAAAGAAAAATGGTCAAGAGTGTCATTCTCAAAACTCACCTTACTCTTTACTTAACTGTGCAGGAGTCTTTCCAGCTGCTTTGGTGATTGTCCCTCTTCTGGTTTTTAGACTCTGATTCAGCAACGTTTTAAGCACAGGCTTAATTTTAAGCGTGTGAACAGTCCCACTGACTGGAGTGGGAATTGAGCATGGGCTTAAGTGCTTTGATGAATCAGGCTTTAAATCACAGAGCCTAAGCCTGTAGTCCTTAGGCAAAATTCCTGTTCAAATCTTGCTCCAGCCAGAACAGTAGGAATGACCCTTCCTATTATACGCAAACTAGGGGCCTGATTTGCCTCTCACTTACATCAGTGTACTGCATCCAATGCCCACTGGAGTCAAGGCAAGGATATCACTGATTTCAACAGGCATTGGATTGGGCCTGGACCAAGAAATTGAAATTGATGGTGTTACACTGGTGTGAAAGGAGAATTAGTCCCAGGAAAAAATAATGGGCCTTATGTTACTTGAAAGCAAATATTGAACAGGGAAAAACTCTGAGTCAGACTCTGAAACATATTATTCAGCAGTTTAGCCACATACTTCTGTTGCTTTTAAATTGCCTGTCACAACTGTATCTTAAAGTAAAAGTGACTGTTCGCTCTGTACAGCTCCTCAATCCTGCTCCAAAGCGTTAATGAAAACATGGCCCCAGACTTATACTGTGAGTCTCACAAACAATCAGCACTTTAAACTGTGCTTTCAAACAAATACCCCTCAAAGAACAATCACAACTTTAGGTACCAAAATATTCACTTAATAAAAAACACCTCCATATTTTTTGGAACTTCCTTGATTACACTAACACAGTATGAAATTTACTGTTAACTTCTTTAAAGCTGCTGACCTGAGAACAAAACAAACTTTGAACACTAGTCAGCCTGCTGCCTCAAACGCTATGGAATAAACTATTGCTGTGCATTAGAAATAAGCACATCTTTAAAACCAGAGACAAGCCATGGAGTCAAACACAGATTACAAACTAGGGTTAGTGAGCCATACTTAACACAGGTTTCAGAGTAGCAGCCGTGTTAGTCTGTATTCTGTAGCTCACGAAAGCTTATGCTCAAATAAATTTGTTAGTCTCTAAGGTGCCACAAGTACTCCTTTTCTTTATACTTAACACAGAAAACAACACATCCACAAGGAAAGGCCCCTCTCAGCTCCCCAGGATCTGCCTTTAGTGGAATGACAATGTTAAGAAGTTACTCAAACATTTGCAAAACAAAATATATGGGAATGGCATAACGTAGGCGATATAAGTGTAAGGAAACTTATCTGAATGGAAATATACAAACACTTGTGGAGCATACTGTAAACATAGGCCAAAGTCATGGAGCAGGATAAAAGGAACATTACCATCTTTTCATTGTCCAAAACAGAGGACTTTCCTGGCCGGTAGTCGTAAATGCTCTTTGGCTCTGCCCGGTATTTTCTGGTATCCACCTTCTTGTCTGGGGGTTCCCAATCATTCCTGAGGAAAGAGAAGCTAATTAGCCCAGAACTCTGCCATTGCCATGAAAATGAGTGTATTCTTTGGACAAGCTCCTTCCCCAGTTAATCTGGATTTAATCAGGGAATTTTTTAATCTATGGCTTTGTCTAACTGGCAACTGAATGACAAAAGTTTTGTCATTCAGAGGTGTTAAACCCTCCTCCCCATAAGAGAGAAAAGTTTTGTCGACAAAAAGCGCCTGTGTGAACTGCCGACAAAGCTACCGCCGCTCATTGGGGGTGGAAGTTTTTTGTCGACAGGAGAGCTCTCTCCTGCTGACAAACAGCAGCTACACTGCATGCCTTTTAGTGGCACAGCTGTGTCGCTAAAAGCTGCGTAGTGTAGACATAGCCTAAAGCAGGAAACTTGCGGCAACAGGAACAGGTCAGATGGATTTGGGTTTGTTTTTTAATAGCAGCCAGAATTAAATCTGTGTACATGTATCAGCTGCTAAAAATCACTTGAAAGGACAGTAAAGGTTTCTGGCAATTCTTTTCCATGAATTGCCAAACTCACGCTTCTTTCCTTACTGAAAGTACCTTAGAGATAGTCCTGCAGAATTCCAACACCCCCCCAACTTTGAACTGAATCTAGGCTCGAACTCTTAAGTCACCCTCTGAGACTAAAACATCCCTCCACGCTCTGCCTGAATGTTGGGAAAGGGTGGAACTGGGGCTGAGGTCTGTGGTGTGGGCCCATCTTTCTTCTGCTGGGCGGTTCTAAGGGCTCATCTGTACTAGAGATCTGATGTGGTTGTACTGAACTGGCTTGTAAGTACAAATGGTTCAGACAACACTAGCCACCTGAAATGGTTTAAGTTCTGTGCACCATCCACACTAGCACTGTCCAGACCATCTCAGTTGCAATGCACTCTGGGAACCTATCCTACAATTCCCAGAAGTAGTGCATTCTGGCAGGTTTTGCAAGGCCACCAGTGTGCTGTGAGACAGTAAAGAGAGGACTAAATTGAACCATTTCAGTTTGTGTGTATCACTACTGGTACGCTCGTGGTTCACACTGGACTGGTTAAGCATTAACCAGAACTAAACCTGCTGGTGAAAGGTTGCTTGTTCTGGCCAGTTATTAGACCATTTGTAGAGTGTTTTATAAATATTCTAGGGGCTTCAACCAGTCTAATTTCCACAGTGTAGAACAGACCTGATTGTTTTAGCACTTCCAACCCTAGGAAATATTCTCCCCAGCTGAGTCCTGCTGGTTTTGTTACCTGATAATGTAAAGCACTAATTAGTCTAATCTTTTGATTCACAAGAGTTTTACCAGGAAGCTACAGTACTTCCCCTTTAATTGCTATGCTGGGAGGATCATATCTATCAGAGATCATCATCTTCTAGTCATGTGACCTTAGGTGCTTTCTATGTTAGCAAACAGACTATGGAACTGCTCATTTGAAGCCAGTGTGAACCACTGAGAGGAAGTGGGAGCAGAGGGTTTTAAAAGCTGGTTGAATTAATCATTGCATAAAATATTCATAGCCTATTTTGCTTTCTCCCCACCCTCTGTTCAGTAAATGCATTTGTTATTATTACAATGAGCTTCTACAAGCATGGTTAAAAAGCAGGAGTGAAAACAGTATCTGATGCTAACTAGGACCTGAAAATCCCATTGACTTTGCAGTGTGTTGAACTGGGTTTCCAGGGCTGATTAGCTGATTGAGAGTCAGCAAGACCCATTTCCCAAACAAACTTTGCCAAGCCCTGAAATAAATCCAAACCCATGCTCTCCACAATGATGATGATGTGCATTTCAAGCAGGGATTCAGGGGCCCCAAGGTGCTAGGTGCTGTATAAATAAATAGTAAGAGATAGTCCTTGACCCAGAGAGCTTACAATTTAGACAAGACACATGAAGGACTGGAGAGGAAACAGGCACAAGAGTTGAAGGGACTTGCCTAAGGTCCCACAGCAGAGCCAGGAATAGAAAGCAGGTCCAGCATTCCAAGTCCTGTCTGCTAGACCATACTGCCCTTTACTTTCATTTTCACGTGTCTCTGGATTTCCAAGTCCAGACTGGCTCTAAAAGGGCCTTTTTTCAGGAGACTTCCAACTCAGTTCTGTAGCCCCAAGAGATTTAGAGACATTTTGGATACTTGTTAATATTTATATTACGGTTTAGTGCCTAGGAACCACAATTAAGGATAAGGACTTGCTGTGCTAGACATTGTACAGGCATGTACAAAGGGAAACAGTCCCTGCCCCAGAGCGGGCCTGAGCTACATGAAAAGATATGGAGGTGATAGATGAATGAGACAGACAAACAGAGGGGGTAGGTTGGGATGATGAAGGAACACATTAGGGTTTCAATACCGATCAGAGGAACAGCACAACCCCTTGCTATTCTCCAGATCCAAACTGCCCTGGACTCTGGGAAAGTTCAGCTCCAAATCCGGGTCCAAGCTTTGCATCTGAGTCCCCTCCTAATGAGAACTTTTGAGTTTCTCCCTTAGTTCAGGTTACCTTTCTGGGCTGGATTTCAGCGATGAAGTACGAGTTGGAAGTGGCAGAGTAGCAGATCTCTTAACAACCTTGTCAGGGTCAATGTTGTCCATCTCACTCTTGGACCGGGGCACTGAGGGCTGGGTTCTTGCTGCAAAAAGGCATATATAAAAATCTTGGTAAATTTTGTAGGAGGCCAAGACGAGTGATGCTTACTGTTAATTCATGTGCATAAAGTTGCACGTGAAATGTTACTTACTATCTTCAGAATAGGAATAATGAGGAGAGTAAGAATCAGAATCTTCATCTGAAAAACAAAACAAAATAGTTTGCAAGTCAGATGAAAGTGTTGCTTCGAGGCCTCTCTGCTTTCTTTTGGTCACACATTATCCTTAATCTCATAGTAATGTGCCAAACACCCATGACAAAGAGAGGATTCTAAGCAGTGAAAGTCACACTTAGAAAATAGTTTTTCGGTGAACTGTGAATATAAATTCTTTCCACTTCTTCAGCACCTCTTTACGTGGGTCTCAAAGTGCTTTACAACCATTTGTTCATTTAGTGTCACAAAACCTCTGTGAGGAGGTAGGTATTATTATACCAATGTTACCAAAAGCTGAAAGACAAACTGGGGTACTGAAACCTTAAGTGACCTGCCTAAGGTAATATCAGAGTCAGAGATGGAAATAGAATCCAGGAGTTCTTGACTCTCAGTCACATGCTCCAATCACTGGACCACTCTGCCTCTATTAACTAGTATAGTGAATTTAAATATATTAACACACACAAATTATTCCTCAAGCACCAACAATGTGCTTTGTACAAAACAAACAGGGACCATGTTAGGTGCTGCATGTTCTTGTAGCAAAAAATAGTCCCTGCTCCCAACAGCGTACACTCTCAATAGGCCAGGCACAGAAAAGGGTGGGATAAAAGAAGTCTTATCATTCCCATTTTATACATGGGGATTTGAGGCACTTAGAGACTGTGCTTGTCTTCAGCAGGCTTTGGGACAAATCCTAGATGAGGTGCCCATAGTCTCAGAGGAAGTCAGTGTCAGGAACTGAACCCACAGTGCCTGAGTCCCAGTTTAAGGCCATCACCCCAAGACCATCCTTCCTTTCATGCTGATGATCCAAATTCAAGGTCTTGCATTTGTCTTGGAGATGTGGACAAGCCTAAGAGATACAGCATAGGAAAATGTATTACAGCAAATTCTGCAGAGAGAACTGTGGGTAAAGGGAAATTGGTGTTCTTGAGAAGAAATACCTAAAACAGCCAAGGATTAAGGGTAGCGTGATGGTGACTAGAAATACAGAATGGATGAGGCCATCAGAAGAACACCAGGTTAAACCAAATGCCTAGTGAACTCAGTGGTGTTGATTGACAGCCTGGGACAGTGAAATACACAATCCATTGACCAGGTACAGAACTGGCAATGGCAATGTAAGCACTCTCATGCGACCCCTGCCCCACCTATGTGCCTCAACACTGATCTGTAGGCACCATTGCAAGGGGTGGGAGGGTAGTTCCTGCTCGTGGTCCAATCCTTGCCCTCCCCATTTGAGGCGCTTGGAGCCATTTACCCTGAGGAACCAATTGGGTTGGAGAACGTAATAACTGACTTTGAATTTTCACCTTTAATTGAACCAAAAAGGGTGTGTTAAAGGCTCAGCTCAAACAAATTTTCTCTAGCTCTCTCCCCCCCCTTTGCTGAATTGTCTTGGTAAGCTACATTCTGACTGGAACAGCAGCAGGTTTAGCTCCTAACTGATGGTTAGTGACTCCATTATAATTATGATAGTCTTGAGCTGGCATAATGACAAACATCAGTTTTCAGCATCATTTCCATATTTCAATCTAAACGGCAGAAAAAGGATGCAGTTTGCTGGAAAGGTGATGGTTATTCCCATATTAAACAATGGGTTTTCTCTAGAGAGTACAATATATGGCAAATCATAAAATCTCCTGTTCCTAAAAGCACAGGTGAATGAATGTCTAAAAATACCCTCTCAGCCAACTGCCTCTAAGGAAGTTATTTAAAGCTGATGGAATAATGAAAACACTTCTTTACAAATTATTTATTTGAAGGAAAATGCCAAAATTTATTGCAGCTAATAATTCAGCCAATAAAAACATATAGAAGCACTGCATTTCAAGAAAGTGCTAGTTTCCAACTGGGTCTGCATCTTTCCAGTTTCAATATTCATAAAATCACAGAATCATAGAATATTAGTGTTGGAAGAGACCTCAGGAAGTCATCTAGTCCAAGCCCCTGCTCAAAGTAGGACCATTCCCCAACTAAATCATCCCAGCCAGGGCTTTGTCAAGCCTGACCTTAAAAACCTCTAAGGATGGAGATTCCACCACCTCCCTAGGTAACGCATTCCAGTGTTTCACCACCCTCTTAGTGAAAAAGTTTTTCCTAATATCCAACCTAAACCTCCCCCACTGCAACTTGAGACCATTACTCCTTGTTCTGTCATCTTGTACCATTGAGAACAGTCTAGATCCATCCTCTTTGGAACCTCCTTTCAGGTAGTTGAAAGCAGCTATCAAATCCCCTCTCATTCTTCTCTTCTGCAGACTAAACAATCCCAGTTCCCTCAGCCTCTCCTCATAAGTCATGTGCTCCAGTCCCCTAATCATTTTTGTTGCCCTCCGCTGGACTCTTTCCAATTTGTCCACATCCTTCTTGTAGTGTGGGGCCCAAAACTGGACACAGTACTCCAGATAAGGCCTCACCAATGCCGAACAGAGGGGAAGGATCACGTCCCTCAATCTGCTGGCAATGCTCCTACTTATGCAGCCCAAAATGCCGTTGGCCTTCTTGGCAACAAGTGCACACTATTGACTCATATCCAGCTTCTCATTCACTGTAACCCCTTGGTTCTTTTCTGCAGAACTGCTGCCTAGCCACTCGGTCCCTAGTCTGTAGTAGTGTATGGAATTCTTCCATTCTAAGTGCAGGACTCTGCTCTTTTCCTTGTTGAACCTCATCAGATTTCTTTTGGCCCAATCCTCTAATTTGTCTAGGTCCCTCTGTATTCTATCTACCACTCCTCCCAGTTTTGTGTCATCTGCAAACTCGCTGAGGGTGCAATCCACACCATTCACCAGATCGTTAATGAAGATATTGAACAAAACCGGCCCCAGGACTGATCCTTTGGGCACTCTGCTTGATACCTTAATAACTGGAATATATATATATAACGCTTTGCATCTCAGTGTTTTGCAAAGATGAGTAAGCATATTTATTCCCATTTGACAATGGGGAATACTGAAGGACTGATTGACTTGGTAAAGATCATACAGTAAGTCACTGGCAGAACTGGGAATAGACACCAGGGCTCTTGATTCCCAGTCCTGTACCGTACCCATAGGGCCTTCCTTATGGGAGGTAGGAATCACCAGTTCATCGCTTCAATATTGGACTCCTTCTGTAAGACAAGGACTTTTCCTTGTAGTTTGTATTGCACCTTAAGAAGTGTAGTAGTTGTGTGTGGGGCCCAAACCAAAACTCTGGGGCTGAACTTCCCACACTTTGCAGGTATTTGAAATAAGAGCCCAGATCAGAATTCTGTAAATGGCTTCTGTCTCTATAATGGCCTAAACCCAAACCCTGAATTTTGGATTGTTTGAAACCTGGATTTGAATTATGAGGCTTCAGTCCATCTCTGTTCAAACCCTTTGTTTCATATTTAGAAAAACTTCCAAAAGACTTTGAATAGTCTAGAACTGCCAGAATGGACCCAATTATTGCCACTATCTTGGATTCTCTAATAAAGAAAGAATCCAAGCAGATATCAAAAGCCAAACATACTTTGCATGGTAGCAACAACAAAGGACAAATGTTTGGTCTAATAATATTGCGACTACCTAAAGCTGAGCATATTATTTATCTGTGCATTTATGCATGAGCAGAAAACATTTATGGGAATACAAAGCCCTCCTGCATTAATGACAGTGCTTTGTGGCAAAATACATTAGTTCTGACAAAAGTAAAATGGATCCTGAAACAAGAAAATTGAATCATCTTTATAACAATCATTCATCATCTTATCATAGTCTCTCTCTCACACAATATCTCTGCTATTAAGGCATCAAATACATTGCACTTGTATAGGATAGCACTTTTCATCCATACATCTCAAAGCACCAAAGGTGGGCATGTATCTTATCCCCATGTCTCGAAGTATCTGTTCCCCATTCATTTTAACAGGGGATGTGAGTCTAAATCTCCTAGCCTGTTTTGACATAAGGGATCCATATTTTATGTTCGACCATGCACAACTCACCGTACGTGTTGTATAAAAATGGTCTGGAAAGATTATTTAAT
This sequence comes from Lepidochelys olivacea, assembly GCF_965140295.1. Classification (NCBI taxonomy): domain Eukaryota; kingdom Metazoa; phylum Chordata; order Testudines; family Cheloniidae; genus Lepidochelys; species Lepidochelys olivacea. The sequence goes on from NC_140417.1 coordinate 53,123,564, forward strand.
AGTCTCACCAGGGCGGGCTTCAGGCACAGGCAAAGTAGGCAAGTTTCCTACGTTGTAGCAGTAAAGGGCTCTGGAAAACCTCTACTGATTACTCCCAAACAGGCCAGTCCCAAACCACACTTCCCCCAGTGGGAGATGTCTGCCCACCTAGCCTGTCCTGGCTCCTGTTCAGCTGAGTGCAGCAGATGCCAATGCTTCTCACATGTAGAGGACAGTCTCTTCAGCACTGGCTACTGCAGCAGCTCCTTGGAAAGTGAGAGTGCAAAGGGTTCTGAGCAGCGCTTGAACCACCCCCTGAACCACCCCCTGAGCAACCACCCACCAGCAGGACAAAAGGATAGCTAGGGGATACAATGGGTTTCCCGGTAAAGAATGCCAAATCCTGTCCTTGAGCTCCTGAGGCCAGCCTTGAGCAAACCAACATGTGCAACATCCCATTTATTCTAAAATGTACTTTAATAAAAAGAGAGATAGACACTAACAGCCCGATCCAAAGACCATGGAAACTTTAGGGAATCTTGTCAAAGGGCTTCAGTGACTTTTGAGCCAGGCACTATCCTGTGTTACTATTAAAAACTTTAAGAGCAGATTAAAGAAATGTATTGCTCCCAAGGAAAACAAAACCATACTTAAAGCCATCTTTCAAGAGACATCATCAAGATGAGATGTAAGTCAGCATTGTATGAATGTTAAGTAACCACTGCACACATATGGCTAGGTATAGCTGACTATGCACATGAAACAAAGCAGAGCCCAGTTTTGTAGCATTAGTCAAAGGCTAGTGAAAAAGCCAGAAGAGCACCACAAAGCCAAAATAGGCCTCAAACCATCACGGCAACACTCAAAAGACAGCAAACTATTAGGAGGCAGCATGACACTCAGTGGCTAGGAGAAGCTCCAGGGAGAAAATAAATGGACAAGGCAGCATTTGTGCAGAAAAAGGTATCTTGTCCTTTACTATTACCTTCAGATTTAGGACTAGGAGTAGACGCAGGAAACTGGTATGTAGGACAGTAAGGATTGTCTTCTGCGGCAGAGAAAAGCAGTATGTATTGAGACTATCCACAGTGAAGTGGAGGCACCATATCATTTCCCCAACTTTCTACCACTGTAAACTTTTATTGCCTATTTTGATAATAGTAGACTGAAATGGTATCATACTTTCAAACACATAAATGGGTTAGGAAGGATTTAGTCATTTTATACATCACAGACTAAGGCACACTAGGTGTACTCGAATTTCCACCATGAGTAATAAATGGATAATGATAATCTAGTACCTGAATCTAGTTACTATAATGGAGCTACGGTACAGTTAACTCAAACACAAGACAACAGATACTCTGGCTGAACTTATGGTACCTTCGGGTGTTTGCTGGATTTCAGGAAGTTCAGGGAATTTGTAGGTAGGGCAATAAGGGTTTTCTTCAGGAGTTTCTAAGTGGAAGGAGCAAGTTTTAGAAAAAGAACAGAAAGGAAAGATTTAAAGGAGAAGTCCAGGTGAGGCAAGAATCCACAGAAGTTGTGGAACAATCCTTCTCATGCCGAGTCTATAATGTAACAAAGCCATGGGCACATCAGTGGTTATCACTGCGGTGCACATCTGGGCTGCTTGGAAGACAGCAGGAGACAGCAGGGATTGAACTCATCCTCTGCTCCTGAAGCATGTGCCTCTATCATCTGAGGTGAAGGACAATCTGTGTCAGCAGCACAAGGGTTACGACTCACAGCTTGAGCAGTTCTCATTCCGTCCAGTTCAGTGGTTATATAAACTCACTCGTCAGCTCATCAAAATAGCATCTGCAGCAGCAAATGCAAACCAACTTGCATTATTTTATATCCACTGTGTTTCATTTAGTAAGCACAGCTCAGAATTGTGTTGTCATGTACATCAGGCCTTATGCATGGCTGGATTGCTAATACCATCTCATTCATTTCTTACACTACTAAGAGATGTGGAACATACAATGTACCAAAAAGTAATGCATTAATGGAGGATATATTGTAACCAATATATAAGTACTCTCCATAGTTTTGGCTTTTAAATATATCAACAGTATTAAACAGCAGAAGTCTGATCCAGATCCCACTGAAATTAATGGGAGTCTTTCCATTCACGTAATAGGTTTTGGATCAGGCCCTAAGTTATTAAGCAATGTAACATTACCAATTCCTTTCTCTTGCAGACTGTCCATATTTTCACAGGGCAGCCTCTCCTTGTTTAAAAGTCAACTCGGTGTCATTGTACTTGCTAAGACTGAAGTTTAGGGACCTGTTTCCCAGCACCAGTTGATGGCATTGCTAGATAAGGACAGGAAGGCATTTGTGATGTTTTCTAACTGTAGCAAGGGGAACAGAGCAACCTGAATCCTGGCTCTGACAGGAACATTTTAAAACATGTATTTCTCTCTCCAAATATGATTATTTGGAAATTCTGGACTAATCACCCCGGGACGTTTCCTTGACAAGTGGGAAAAGAGTTGAAAAATGTGCTCCTTGGGGCCAAAATCTAAGCAGCGTCAAATGAACAGGTAGTAAAAGACCCCTTATCCCTTCTCACACAAGCAATCCCCACCATTGTGTTATACTGGGAGATTTCCTGAAATATACTAGTGTAGACACAGCCTTTGTCTACCCACCACCCAGCTAATGATTCAGGATCACAAACAATTCTCTTCTTTTTATAAAAGGTTTTTCAGTTCACCTTTAAGAGCAATTCACACCTCCCCTTGGAATTGACTGGGTTCTCTCCTTTGATAGTATCGTCTTTAAATTTGTTAGCTGATTTCTATGTTCCAGAGCAAACATGGATTACAAATGCAAAATGCTTTATTTAATATACAGTGCAATATTCCATCTATGTGAAGCAAACTGTTATCCGGTTAGTCTCTTTAAAAAAATAAAGTTATCCATATTACAGTACCTTTAGTTAGCCTGTGGATCTGTTTGAACATTGTCTTGTACCAGTCCTTTGATCTGTCTGTGTTCTGGTTTAAAAATATATAGTTGTAAGTAAAAAACATTGGCCTGACTTCCACCAAATTTTCAATTTGTTAGGGTTACTTTAACAATCAAAAGCTATGTGCACCCTTTATCATATTTTATTTATTATTACTGAATAGTTATAAGCAAGATTGAACTACATAATTCAGACAGTTTGTGGAATTGGGTGTGTTTCAAATGCCAGGACTAAGTCCCTACTAACAGCATAAACATTTTCAGGATTTTTTTTTTAAAATTCAGTGAAAATAATTTGAGGAAAATTTAGGACTAGATTCTACAAAGGAATTTAGCCCTTCCATATCCCACTGCAGTGTTCTGAACCCAAACTCAGCAACACAGCACTATTCAATTAGATAGGGGAAGTGAACCTGACCAGCCTAACTCAGATGTCAACATGAAGCAAAATAAGAGAGGAAACTAAATCCACACAATTAGCAAAAAGTGCAATGAGATTTTGAAAATTCTTTCACCCATAGTAATTGAAGGGGTCATCAGGAACACAAGGAAGACTTTAGAAATAAATCTATTGGGGTGATATTTTACCTTCAGTTACACTCATGCAATTCTACTGGCTTTAATTATATGGGTCTAATTGAAGGCAGAATCTGGCTCTTGATTTTTATTTTAAGCATGTGCCTGTAAGCCTGAGTGTTGTTCTCTTACCCTCAGTGGAATGCCTACATCATCCACGGAGACATCAGCCATATACTGGGGACTCCTGACAGCTCTTCTCTTCTCATCCATTGCTGGCTTCTCACTTTGAGCACTATCCTGAGCTGGCTTTTCCTGTGCAGACACAGGGCCTACTTTATCAGCAACTGGCCTGTCTGGCAGGGAATCTGGAAATGAAAGAGGGGTGGTCATTATCCTCATGCTCACCATTTCAGCACACCAACATATGTCACTCTAAGGCAAAAATCCTGGCAAAGCATCAATGAGGCAGACTGTGGCACCGGGGAGAAGTGTCTGGCTTTCTGTAAATGTGCATAGAAAATGCTTGGCACAACCAAGAGGGGGCGGGAACATCACAGACTCCTCCAATAACACGTGTAAAAAGCTCCCTTCATGTCGGATACGATTAGCCCCGCTACAAGCTCAGTCTTCACTGACACTCTGCAGTGGTACTCTCCCTTTGGAGCCCTTTCCTCCGAGTTATTGCTCTCCACTGTATCCTTCTGCCGAATGCCAGTTCCCAACATCTTGGGCAACTGTACCTATTTACCAAACTAGGACCCTTCCACATAGCACCTGGCACTTCCCATTCAACTGTGCAACCTCCTGCCTGATTGGGGTTTGGAGCAGAGCAAACTCCATTGTGGATAGAATATCACACAACAGAGCCAACACAGAGAACCATCATTAAAGGCAGGGACAAGACCAAATTATGTCTCCATTGGCTTCACTGGACCTAGGAAGAATCAGCCTCAAAAGCCTGAAGCACAAGTACCACCCCAGCGGGTGGGGAACACTTCTGCTATAACTATGCCCAGGACCATTTGAACTCAGGTCTCATGCTCACTTAGTGCATTTTACTTGAAAATGGAGTTCTGAGACAGCATTCTTCTCTGCAGCATCAGCACTAGAGAAAAGGAAAGCAAACTGCACAATATAGCTGTGGGAAACATGTCTTTAGAAAAAGATGGAGGTCCCTGGGATCATTTAGATTCATAATCAGGACCCAACACACAGGAACCTGATAAGAAAATCAAGCAGCTATTTAAACCCAGCAAGAAAAAATTAAGGTGTCTACTTCCCATTAAAAAAATGGGAATGGGTGTCCAAATCCCTTAGGCAGATTTGACATTCTCAGCCTAAGTTCTTAAGGGTTTGTTTGCAAAGGGGGGCTGGTGTGAAAAGAGGAGGCGTTACCACTGATGCATCATTCCCAGGGACAAAGCATCAATCTGGTGGGAGAAGAGAATGTTTATCCATGGCTTGATTCCAAGTCTCAAATGGTTATTTGCCTTGTTGCTGGTCAGTGCATGATATACCCCCGGCCCTCAATCCACCAAGGATCTAAGTCTGTTTGAGCCCTCAACTACAGGGCCTTGCTCTTTGACTTAAGCTATGGAGCCAAGCTGGTGCCCAGTATATTTGCATTAGACAGATTCTTTTTTAATATATTTAGGTCAGAATTTGGCTTTGAGAATTTGAACTGGGATAGATTAAAATGTCTTCTGAATTTCTAATGAGTATGTGGTGAAAGAATGCAGGGATTCTCCTCTGAGTACACAGCAGTCACAGTAGGGCTGCTGCTAAGCATTCTGGATACCTCTTGCCAAACACACCTACTATACTGCTGAATGGTCCAAGTACCCTGGACTATCTGTTCCCAAAAGACCAGCAGCAAAAGGATTAATTGCCACGAGCAATGCAGGCTGAGTGAAGAATGCACTTCTCCCATGGAACAGATGCAGCAGACCAGACTGTTCAGCCTCCACTTCCACAGCTCTTCACCACTTCTTTGCGTGTGCTGTCCCCAACCCCCACTCAGGTGGCCAGAGACCGCAAACTCACTGTGTCTTTCATGGGGAATTCAGTAGAAATCAATTCTGCAGAGAAGTGCCACATCCGGGGCTTTTTTAGTTAAATAAATAGGGGGCTTAGTGTCTGGGTAGCTAGCAGTTCTGAATGCTATCTCGCCTGTAACTTCTCTGCTGTCAAATAATGCTTGGCCTAGAGTCCAGTTCAGCTCTTAGAGCAGCTTCTCTCATCTGGTTTTCAGATGACCTGAAAATTTGCACCAAAGTGTTGAAATGGGATTTGGGGCAGTAAATGCTCACTGGACATTAAAATCCTATTCTCCAAACCCACTTTCCATCCTCCTCCTGCACCTGTGTTTACAGCGTGGAGTACTTCCAAAGGACTATGCCAACATTAACTACATCTTTCCAGCACACTGTGATGAGGGGTATCAACCCACTCTACCGATGGAGAAAACTGGAGCAGGATGGCCTCTACTTTTGGATGCCTCAGTTTCTGGGTTCCCTCTGAGACTCCCTGGGCTTGATTTCAGAGGTGCTGACAGCCCACAACTCCCAACAGAACTGGTGGGTGTCTCAGACAGGCCACCTAGAAAATGGAGGTACTTGTAATTAGGGGCCGCTTTAGAAAACATAGGTTTCAGACATTTGCCCACGGCTATGCACAAGGTCTGGATTAGAACAGAGGCGATCCTGGCTCTCAGCCACAAACTCAGTCCTTCAGGGTATGTCTACATTGTAATTAAACAGTGTGCGTGTGTCTGTGTCCCAGAGCCCAGACTCCAGCTCAAGCCAGGACATTTACATTGCAGTTGTATAGCCCTGCAGCCTGAGCCCTGCAAGCCCAAGTCAGTTGACATGGGATAGCCGTGGGGTTTAATTGCAGTGCAGATATACCTTGAGACCACATTACTTCCATGTAGAATACCTAGCTCCTTTCCTTCTGGCACATGTATGTGTTAGCACCTGCCACCCGGCACCACATCAATTTGGCAAGGAACCAATGGACCGTTGGCTGCTCTGGTACTACAATGTGCCATGTGGCGCTGCAGAATGGCATGCCTTAAGCCCCGCTAGAGGCAGGATTTCTCCAAATGGATGGCAGTGGTGAGAAATGTGTGTGATTTCACAGTCTGCTCTATCAACGCTTTGCCAAGTCCTATCCTTGGTGTTAAAGAACTGCATGCATCTGAGAGAGGAAGAACAGTTGTTCACATGCACTTCACCATATTGCCCAAAGCCGTTCAATTTGCGGAGCTCTGACAAGGATGGTTAGCAGAGGAAAGGCTCATGCATTGTTCTGACCGTACTCACAGCAAACACAATTCTGAACTGCAAAATTCCCTCTATTAGGATTGTTTGTTTTTTTTAAATCATCTTCAAACTTACTTTTGGGGGGTTCTTTTGCTCAAGAAAAAAGTTTTATAAATGGCAAGAATGTGGCAAGGCTAAAATAAAACTATTCAATGTTTCTATCCCCAAGAACGCACATACTCTCTGTTTTGGTCCTACTGTGCTCCTAATGTAGAGGTCCCCTTCTTCTATATTCACCTCTACATTTCTGTATGGAGTGTTTGACCAGACCCCATGGCAGAGCTACCTACGTGCTGCTGGGAACAGAGTATGGAAAGCTCTGGTGAAATCAGATGACTTCCATGACTCTGAAGACCAGAGGGAAGGAAGGTTTACGGATGTGAAATGATCTGAACTCAGGAAGAAATCTCAGCTTCTTACCCCCACCCAATCTCAACCCGTTGCTTCTTTGAGGTGAGCATGTAAAACAACTGTGATTGTCACGTTCAGTGCCCCTGCTGGAGATGAAAGACGTGCTTCTGTGCTAGAAAGGAAATACTCCGTCCTACAGCGCCATCAGTCTGTGGAAGTCACTCCAGGGAAGTTCAGTTGGCCAGAGGTTTGGACGGAACCTTTTTTTTTTTTTTTTAAAGGATTGGTTAATCATGCGACCATTATTATTTTGTAATTGTGAAAGTTAAGGCTATGTTACCATAATCAAATTGCACTCTTCAGGATGTAAACCAATCCCTTCCTGGGCTCAGGAGGGACTTGCTCTACAGTTCCCTATAAGTAGTCCTGGAAACCACAACACAGGTGGATGGAGCATGCCATCCAAGTGGTCCTAGGCTATGGTGCTGCTACCCTGGAAATATCTTAGGCAGACAAAGGCAGACATACTGGACTGAATGGACCAACAGTCTGAGCTCTGACTGCTATTCCTACAAGCACGCAAATTATTATTGGTGACAGTTTGGAGAGAGCTAAGGAATGACTTTGTGCTGGCCTGCAGGAGCACTCTCCTACCCAAAGCTTGAGATTTATGGGGTGCAAGGCAAGGGTTAGAGTTCACCAGGATGGCACAGGCTCCAGGAGAGCTGTGGGAGATATTCCAGCCAGCTACACTGACTTAAAAGATTTCACTTGAATTCTTTGTCTCGGTGTGCATTTAGCACTGGTGAAAAGTGCAGGTCTGACAGTCCTAGTGACAGAAGGCTTTGAACCTGGGGTAGCACAGGGAGCGATAGCAGGACCGGCTCCTCACTCTATGCCATCAGAGGTGCCTTGTCAAATAAATTTGTTAGTCTCCAAGGTGCCGCAAGGACTCCTCGTCCAAGGGTTGTTGCTTAAGGGGAGAGGGCAATTCAGTCTTCATGCCTGTTCAGCCTTTGGCCACTCAGCTAAGCTTGTCACCAAGGAGACCCAACGAGTGCCAGTTTCAATGGTGTCTCTAGCAACAGGGGAACTTGTCCTCTAGAAAGTGGGCTGAAGCCATCATTGCCCTTCACCATGGGCCCCCTACTGAATGTTCCTGGACTCAAAGCAATGACCTAGGAAGAAAACAGTTCTCGGGCCACATCCCACCCTGACTTATATATCATGCAACTCAGTGACATCGCAGAGGGTGTAAGTCAGGCCATAATTTTGCTCTGAGGCCTGTAGAGAGCACCGATCGCATACTATCAGGTACAACACTCAGTATCTTCTGAGCCATCCATTCTGGGGAGCAGTGACAGGTGGGCATTCAGCATCAGAGTTTTGTTGGTGTGACCCAGAGGATGCAAGCTAAGGTCAGGGGGGTCAGTCAACCACCTTTATGTGATTGTTTTGATAGACGGAGAGCAGGTGTGAAGCCAGCAATGCCAGGGCACTCTCCAGTGATCCAGATTGGCGACTGTTTAGGCTGGAACAAACCCTGCCTAGAAATACTCCACATTGAGCCAGGTGGGAGGATTTCAACATATTTCCCGCTTAACAGACAATAGAGTTCCTGACCACAACGGGAAACACTTTGGAAAAGAAAAAACCAAGAGGAAACATCTGACTGGACTTTAAAACCCCAGGTGGCAAAGAGGCAGCGCAGATGCCGACTCGATTGGGAAGGGAGAAGAGAAAATGTTACACTGGCTGATGTTGCCGAAGAGGGCAACGGTGCAGAGGAGACAGGCACCGTGCTTCAGGGCACAAAATATAGGCCATGCGAGCGATGGGGCTGACTTTGCAGGTGTGGCGTGCCAGCTGATTGGAGAGGGAGCCATCAGACTAGGCCCCGTACAAAGCACAGAGTCCAGGCTCCCTTACATCCACATTAGGGTGTCTGGGTACTGACTGCTTGCTCTCGCTCTCTCCTTTCCTCTTTCCCATCCTCTTCCTCATCTCCTCAGGCAGCAATACTGTTTAACAAAAGCAGTTCATTCATATACCTTGCAGCTGCTGGAGAGCAGTGAGGTACTATTCTGAATGCGTCTGTCGCCTACCATATGAGGCTCTATGTCAGGGGATGAGAATGATGAGGGGCTTGTCTGGATTATGGGATGTGAACTGTACAGCACTCTAACGTGTTGTGCTTTCACCACTCCATGTAGACCCTGCTGGCAAAAACAAATTGTGAACTAGTTTATATAGTTGTGGTCCTGTTTCAAAAAGGACAACAATAAAGTGCACCTGGTACCCTTTAGTTCCTGCCAGCAGGGTCTGCGTGGGACAGTAAGAGCACAACACAAAGTACTCCACAACTCACGCCCATGGAGACCAGACTGCAGCACCATGTAGACAAGTCCTAGATTTCCCTTCAAGGAGGAACTTCCCAGCCTTGCTGGGAAAGCAGACAAGGGGACAGTGTGGGTGTGTTAAGTACGTATGTGTGAGTGTGTGCATGCACAGGATTTTATCATGAGTTTTATGATATTTGGCATTCTCATTAAAGCCTCAGCTCCTGGAGTCAGGTTATTACATGAGAATGTCAGCTTGCTTTTTCAAGTTAGTTTCTAGCCCTCATGGTTGCAGAGAGAAGCTTGAAAACATGTCCCAGGTGTATCCCATAGGCTCAGAAACCAGAAGAGAACTAAAGAACTCCACATTTTTTTTTTAATCTCATGCTTTTTGGACAGCTGGGGTTGGCCACATTAATGTGTGCCTGTCTGCAACTATGCATATTTCCAACACTTTCAGAAAAAACTAATACAAAAAGCTCAGCTGTGGTGGCTGAGCTGCAACACTCATTTATTTTTAGGGATTCAGCTCGCTTCCTTGCAGTTACTGAGAAGTGTGTTTGCTAAAGGCACTCTGCAAGCTAGCAAAGCAGCCACTTGACTCCAGCAGAGGCAGCAGCTGTGGGGTGAGGACCTTTTGCTTCATACCTGCCAGGCTACTAAGCCGCTTTTGCTGTTCTATGGTAGAGAAGGAAAACGAAAAAAAAAACAAAAACAAGAGGGTGAGACATAGACAGTAAGCGTCCTGTTGCTGTGTTTCTGACAGGCAAGAAATGTGCCGTCCGCACAATGGCAGAAACTGCTGGAGTGGATCAAGTTTTCAACACCCTGCCAAAGTGACAAACCCGCCGCCCTCCAAAGAGCAGCACCGGTGACTATTCAGCATCACAATACAAAGTGACCCGTACATTTGCAACAACAAAGTATAGTTATGTCAGAGAGAAGGAAAACAGCTTAACAGAAGACAGTTTAAAAACAATTGTGAAGACTTACTGTCAAATAAACCAACAAATAATACTCAAGTTAGCAGCATGTTAATAATATTACTATTAAGTAATAACACAGCCATTTTTCTGCATATGTAGGGCCTTTGTGGCAAGGAATGCCAAATGCTTTGTGATCATTAAGACCCGCAATATCCTTATGAGTTGTGGACTGAATGATTATTCTTAATTTACATATGGATAAACTGAGGTACAGGCTGGTAAAGGCCAAGAATTTCACAAGGACCACTCTTTTTTAGGAGCCTCCTTTCCTAGGTTCTCAACCTGAGACACTCGAGATATCTCATGTTGGCCACCCAACAACTGAGACATTCAAAGTCAGTGGAGGCTGTCAAACAAAGTCCCATAACGAGTCTGGGACAGAAAAGGCAATAGAAACCAGAGAGTCCTGGCTCCCAAGCCCCTGCTCTAACGACAAGAGAACACTTTCTCCCTAACAAGGAGCACAGTTTATATGAAGTATACAGGACATTTCAAATTGTATCATCTTACTAACAATATCAAACACTGATAATTTTGAAAGTTGATGTGGCGAATACAAGAATTTCAGAAGTTCAAAAAAATATTTCTCACTTATTTCTGATTATGAAATTGCTTTAGAACTTGGAGACGAATGGCACTCTCCAATGGAATGTCAATATCTTAGTCATGGCAATATGAGAAGGGCATAGTATGACCATTACCTATTAGCAATAAGCCACTTCCTGCAATGCCTGTCAGGGAAATGATTGCTTTGGGAGCATGGTTCACCCTCCAAGCAAATCTGCAGGATGCAGTAATCCGCTGGACACACTGCTTGCTCAGATAATCAGACTTCTCCAGGCATGACATGCAAGGTGGGGCTACTCACCATAGAAGAATTCCTTGTTTCGCTCACTCAAATTCAGCTCCCTCTGCAGGGATCACTGGTGTCCTCTGGCAATCATGAGAAAACTCTGCAAGCCCTGCCTCCTAGCCCAACACATTCCCACCCACCCCAATGGAAAGCTGCCCAGGTGTGTTGTTGTGAATGTCACCAATACCCAGAAATAACCGGGAAACGCAAATGGAAAAGAGAAGTGCTTAAGACAACAATGTGCCTGCCCTCAAGAAGGGAATGGGAACCCATCTGCTGCAAAGTTCCCTCTTCTGAATAGGGCATCAAGAGCAGAAGGGTAGATTCATCCATGTGTTATAATCAAGGAGGTAGAGTTGGGTAACGGGGATCTTAGAGCCAGCCATCAAATAGGGAGGTCCTCTATTGAGGAGATGACCTTTCCTTTTGTAGGTGTGTGGAGCTGTCCCTTCCTGTCAGTCACAGAGGGAGGCCACGTCTCCTTGCTGTCACGCCCTTAGAACGGCAATCAAAGGGGGAAATTAGCAGTTTGTGAAGCTTGGATCCCCTAAGCAGGGCCGAGCAGTAATCAGCCTCCGGGATTCAAGCCCTCCAGCAGGGTGGAACACTAAACAGAAAAGGGGGGCTCTGGCCCTCAGGCAGGGCAGAGCACTACAGAGTCTAGGAGCCTAGGCCCTTAGGCAGGGCAGGGCACCAAACAGAGTAGAGGGCTCTGATCTGTGGTCAAGGCAGAGCAGCAAAGGAGCCTATGAACCCAGGTGCTCAGGCAGGGCGGGGCACCAAACAGTCAGGTATCCTGGCTCTGGTGGATGGCCGACAAACATGGGCCCCTTGGCCTTGAGTGGGGAAGCTGCCACCTCAGGAGTGGGGTGGCAGGGGGTAGGAAGACACGAAACATGCGGGCCTAGAATCGGGCTAAGAAACAATCAGACTGTACTTTAGTTTTCCTGGGCTACTTCCTACGTCCCCTTTGTTTGGTACCTCCGTTCTGTGTCTGTCCTGTCTCCCCGGGGTAGGTGGCCAGCTCCTTGGTGTCTCGATCAGCTGGCGGCTATGACAAGTCCGCAGTACAATCAGAATCCTCTTTAGGTTACAGTAGCACACGTGATGCATCTATCTCCTAAATGAGCTGCCAGGCCTGCCTTTTCTACTTCCTGTTCCTGTTCAGCCCCTTGGTTTTCAGCAGGCTGGGCCTGGCCTTCCTGACTCTTCCCACCAGGGGGTGGGTTGCAGTCCCTCCCTGTCAGTCTCAGAGGGAGGCCATGCCTCCTTGCTACACCTTTGATAATCAGGAAGATCTTCTGGCATAACACCCCATAGATGGTTTAAGGAGGTTGTGTTTGAGAAATGTTTCCATCTCTGGGGGGTGGGGAGAAATGAGGAATGTACATGGGGTGAATGGACTTTAACTGGAGAAAAGGGAGCTCCTAGGTGAAGAGGAGGTTTCCTCCCTACTAGCTCTCCTCACTATTAAGCAGAGAGGAGGCCTGTGTATTGAGCTGAGGTAGAGAACTCAGGAGGAAGAAGAGGAATGTGTTGTTTAGCTCTCTGCACTACTGGAGATAGACCAGAGACCCAGACACATACTAAATCATTGGTGCTTCCATGCTTGGTCACGGTGTGGGACCCTCAGCAAAGTCTGAGGAGCTTGCAGGCTGCCCAGAGAACCGCTGAGTAGATGATGGTGGCTTCAGGGAAGAATGGAAGAGGCATTTCCTTGTGTGACAAAGACACCTGAATTGTCCTGAGTGAGAAAAGGCTCAGTACAGATTTAAAATCAACCAAAGGGTTTGGCTCTTCTCTGTCAAGGGGAGAACTGTGTGTGACACAACAAGCTTGAGCACACCAAGACGGAACAGCTGAAAGGCCTTTAATCAAGCTGCACCTACAGCTATCCAAAGCTCGCATGGAGCCAGGCTGCTCTCAGAGCACTGGCAGAAGGAAAGAGGGCCTGCATCTTCCTCTGCCCAGAGGAAACACCAATGTGCCATGCACAGCATTTAACTCCATCCAAGAGCTGAGCTGGGCTTCATAGCCTTCCAGTCTGTACAGTCAAGGTAATCATGTCACATCCCACAGAGGCTAAGTTAAGGGTAATGCTTTCCATAAAGGGAGAAGGCTCCTGTTAATGGCTACTAACAGGGACTCCAGCTGGAGCAGGGAGTATCACTCCAATAGCTAGTGATGGGTTTATTTCATTGTGCTATATTACCTAGCAGATAAACTTCGATCAGTAGCTCTGGGGTCAAAGACTGAAGTCAGCTTTAGAAAAGAATCGAATACAGCATTTCAGGACTGCGGAGGAACACATCTGGGAGCACTTTCCATAAGGATGATAAAAAGCAGGAGAGAAATGGACCTTGCTTCTAATGGGTGATATTTGATTTCCTTGATAAAAGGAAAATGGTAACATCCTAGGCTGGGGTTTTCAAAGCAGTGTAAGTGAGTTAGGTGCCCAAATCTCACTGGAAATCAATACCTAACTCCCCTAGGCAATACAGATCCCGACTGGGGCTGGGATAACATTACCTACACGGAAAGTGGAGTAGGAGCAACGTTTCTCTCATAGGATATGGAACCTACCCTGCAGAGGGAGCTATTATAAAGGAGGGAAAGGGTTTGAATTGTAATTATAGATGGTTTTGAGCCAGGGCGGCTGTAGAATGATGTGATTTGGGGTTTCGATTTGTCCCATTACAGAGATTGGGATCAATTGCAAAGATCAATACCAAACTTCCCCAAAACTCTCGGGTCCAAGGCTTTTGTTTGGGTCTCTCACTAATTATATGTTGTACCACATCTGTGGCCATGTAGCATGTCTCAGCTATCAATGCACAGCATGCCTCAGCCACTCACACCTTCACAGTGACTGCAGCAGGGAGAACACTCGGACACTTCTACTTCAAAAGTCCAGGCTCTGTCACCACTTACAGTATAGAGCCTAAGACATCTACTCCAACAGTTCTGATTGAAGACAGCTGTACACACACATGCTTGCCAGCTCATTACAATGAGTTTCAATAGCTTGCTCCACTTGAATGAACCTGAGCCACAAGTGGAGATACACCTGCATGTCTCCTTACCTCTGTTGTGCTGCAAGAGGACGATAGTAGGGTTGACAATTGTGGTTGAGGGATAGGTGGAGGAAGGCTTGCTGATCGACGTTAAGGAGGATTGGTATTTGGTGCCAGTGCGAGGCGGGGAGACTTCATTTAGCACAGGACATGGGTCCTGGAAAAGAGAAGAAGATGCATGTGAGCATCACTAGCCCGCTGGTGTTTCTGGAAAAAGTTATTTTAATATGGAATAAGAAAGGTATCGTAGCACATTTTAGTAGAAGGCATAAGCACAGGTTGTTACCCTGACCCTGCAGGCATTCCATTCCCTGTTAACTGCAGTTAGTAGAATAAGGAATAACTATAGTTTTTTTGTACTAGGTTTCTCCCTCCACACCAGAAGAAGTGTCCTTGACTTCAACCATCATGCTATATACAGCATACACTTGGCAGCAGGAATGAGCTAATCTGGTTGTGGGAGAGAGAGACCCACCCACTCACCCACTCTTTCTTTAAAGAGAATTCCTTTCCCAGCAAGTAGTCAGACATGCAAAACTCATGCGATTCTGAGTGAAACCCGATTACTGCAGCTGGCTTTGCAAGGAAGATCAGAAAAATAAGTTTAGCACCATCACTTAGGAGACATTAGACAGTGTGACGACTGGGCACCCAGAACTATGAAAAAAAAACAGGTGGAGAGTAACCAATAGGGCACTAGCGTGGAAGATACACAACACAGCTTCAGGGAGCAATGAGGATTGCCTAAGGCAAGTTGCTCTATTATTTATTTTAAATCAATCCTAGCATCACAGATGCACCACCTGTGCTGCTGGAGCAAAGACTGGGTCTGCATGGAGATGTTAAAGGCTAGCTCAGACATGACCCTTTCAGATCAGGTTCACAGAAGCACTCATTGCTGGGGAGGCTAGGGAGATGGGGCCGTTGGCCAAAAACGATACATGTATTTTTATGTGCTGATTTTGTCATTAAGGCAGAGCTTTTTCAAAGGTGTCAGAAGGATTTGGACCCTCAATTCTCACAGAAATTAACGGAAAATGGGCATCCAAAAAGCAAGAGTGTGGAGTTCTGGATTTCTGTGCTGCTCTGACTCTGTGGTCAGAGTGAAATGCTGCAAGCCATTGGTCTGTGAAACGGAGCTGGCCCACAGGGCTAGTCATTCTTTTAAAAAGGGGACCAGAGAGTCTTGCTCCATTGCTGCCGGCTTTGTTACTGTTCTGCGGGGCCTGATCCTGCATGCACAACTGAGCGCAGCACTTCTGGCTGTGAGCAGTCCCACTGAGCTCAGTGGTTGGAAGTGTCAGCAGGAAGTGTCTGTAGGATCAGGAAGTAACACGCTCCAAAGTGAGGCCTGGTGCCATAGACCATTTCTGGTTAGGGTATGTTATTAGCAGAACCACCAGCTACAATCAGCCTCACTGAATCAGAGAGGCAGCAGGGCTGAACTATTCAGCTCTCTTGACACTCTTACACCATCAAGTGTCTAATTAGGTCTGAGTCATTTTATGAGAACATAAGAAGAGGTGACTGTTCAGCAGCCTCAAAACCAGGAGTTTCCAAAGCTCTCTGAGGGGCAGATCTAGCCCCCATCTATGGAGGTACCCTCAGCGGTGGAAGCAAGGCAGTCCTGCTGAGCACAGGAGTGGGGAGGCAGATCTGAATGCTCTATATAGAGAGCATGCATCTGCTGCATGCTGGGGAGCCTCCTTGATACAATGCACAGAAGGCAGATGGGGTGTGTGGGAAGGGAAGGCTTGGTGGGCAGAGCCAGAAGACCACAGTGTAGTGAGCTACTTCAATCACAGTGGAGCATCTCCACAGCCAAAAATATAAACCAAACCTAAATTTGTCATTTAAAAGAAAATGTTTGGGAAACTGAGGGTGGCGTCCTCAAAATCACACAAAGTTGGCGACACTTTGCTCCCATTAGAGTGGAAGAGGGTCACAGTTTCTGAAGCACCCTTGTGATTTGGAAAGCTAAATCCCATTGACTTTAAATGGGATTAGGTTCCTAAGTCACTTTGGTGCTTGTTAAAGTTCTCCCCAATTGTAAAAATCCAACTGACTATAGAAGCAGAGTTAGGCCAATGCTGAGCACTTCTGAAAATGCCACTCTTGTTTCTTTCCATTTTCACATGCCTCTCTGCTACTTCTTCCAGGCCCAGCCACAAAATCATCATCAGAGAAGTTATTCTTGCTGGATTTCTCACTCAGGAGTTACTGGAAATCCTGTAATAGGGCTACTGGTGGTAAACTTTCTGTTACAAAGAGGTTCAGATGAGCATCCAAACCTTTACAGCTATTCTTGTGGTTACATTTGCCCCCTTGTAAAAAAGGAAGTGGGTTTAAAAAGAGAAAATAAACACAGAAAAACCAGGGTGATGTCCTGTCAAAATGTGAGAATTCTAAAGAATGTAAAGACTTCAGCAGGAGCAACGATATTTCAAACAAGGGGACACATGGTGCTTAGAAACTTGCAAGGGTCTCAGATTAGCAAGTGAAGTTACAGCTTGTGGGTCATTCTGTTTTGGCATTAACCTCACATTGCCTTCAGTGGGAATACACACATAGAACGTGGCCCTTTATCACCATGCAGGACAGAGTGTGCCGTCTTTAACTGCATTGCTTTTGCTGCTTCTGATATTACTGTTGTCGAGAGACCATCAGCTAGCCAAAGCTCAAGCAGCAGGTGTTATTCTTTCAGATGAGAAGTGCAAGTATCATACATAGTACATTCCCCTAAGATGGTTAAAGCCAAAGGTGTAGATTATCCAGCAGAGACAGAGGTGGGGGAGAGAGACTGTAAAATATTGGGGAAAAACCAAACAATTGCAAAGTTCCCAAGCCAGATAAGGTAGATGACATACATGCACCATTACAGGACGTAAACAAGGTTTCAGGGGTCATGCGGCTGGCAAGGTGCTAGTCAGTGCTCCTCTTTCAAAGCTTAGTATGCCAACGAGAAAGTTATTTTAACCTAGAAACAAATTCAGGAAAGCTGTGAGGAGGGTACTCAACAAGCTTACTGTACGTGAGAGGACTCCAGTGATTTCAGGCTCCAAGACTCTGTGCAAAGCCTCCGGGACGGGAGGCACCAGTGGAGGTGGCGGTGAGAATGATGGCAGTTTCTGGCAAATTGGGGGCGAGATGCCAGGTGAGGAGGGCAGATAGTGATGGTGGGGACCCCTCTGGAGGTGAGGGGGAATGAAATCGTCTAGTGTCGGAAAAGTCAGAGGTGAGCCAGTAGGAACGGTCTCAGGGAACGTGGCACCTTGCCCCAAAGGTACCAAAGGCGGTGGCGGAGTGCTGGAGCTGCCTTCTTGCTCTCTGTCTGTGTTAACCTGGAGGAGTGGGACTACTATAATCTCAGGCTGAGCTGTGGTGGTAGAAATGACATCCTGTGGGAAATAAGGTGGGGTTACGCAATGGGGCAATCCATCTTTCGTGGGTGCACATCCCAGCACTGCAAGGGTAGTGACAGGCTGGCATGCATCCAAGCCACTGGACATTCCTTCCTCAGAGCGAGCTATGCCCTTAGAGATGTTCTGTTTACCGGCCAAAGGCTCCGTGAACACACTGGATAAGGCATGCCAGTTTTTTCCCCCTGTCCTTTAATTCTCGATTGAACCACAAGCAGTTCATCTGCATTGCAGCACTTGCTACAGGTACACCTACCTAAACAGGAATATTTCCCATTGCTGACCCCCTCACCAATTGATTTGAGCCTGCAAACACGCACACATCACACAAACATACTCTTCAGACTTTGGGGGGAAAGTGAGAGGTTATCGAATAGCAGATGACAAGAATCAAACTACACAAGAGTGACCTGCGTGCAGAAATTAAGAAGAGGTGAATACAGAGGGGACACTGTACGAATTAGAGAACCGTTCGCACGACTGAAAGAAAACAAAGTTATGAAGAAAACATGTACCATGCTGCGTCCCTTCACCTTGTACAGATGCTGCTGCTGCTGCTGCTGCGTAAGGTAAGGTTCCTTTCTCATCCTGTCCCCACTGCCAGCCGTACTCTGGGGCTCTAGTACTTTGTCCCTCACAGCCTGAGGAGGTGGAGACTGAGTCCTGGAGGAATGGCTTCTACCATAGCTAACTGCGTCTTTACTGAGGACAATGTTAAAGTATGGCCTGGGAGGGACAGGAGGAGGGGGAGGAAGAGATTTTCCAGCATCTGTTACAGAGGAAACAATGTTGGTGGCTGGTGCTTGAGTGACCTCAGTTCCCAAACGGGGGCTCTCTGTTTGGTCATGTGCAATGCTGGTGGAATTTTCAGATGCAGCTGAGCAAGTGCTGTTAGATAAACAAGCCACATATAGACTGCTGACCTTTTTATCTGCTTTAGTCCCATACGTGGAATTCATTCCAGCTTCACTACTAGGATCTGCCCTGGCAGGGTTTTGATGTTTGGATGAAGAGTCTGATAACAAGGAGCTACTTCCCGAAAGTGACTGCCCAGCATGCACCACGTCCTTGGGAATCAAATTGGCTGATTGGGGATGCCCTGCGGAAAAGCATGGCTTCTCACTGGGGACTGTTGCAAAGGGTGCAGGTGATGAGGAATAACACTGCCTGCTGCAACTTGGTGACACATGCTGTGTATAAGGCTTGGGTGCATTCAGGTACACACAGTCCATTATGGGCACTGGCAGCAGGTTGGTTACTTTCATGTCAGTGCGAGGGTGCCATGCAAAGCTCTCCTCTTTTGGAAGAGGAGGACGGGGAGGGGAAAGGGCCTGTCCAATCAGATTCAAGGGAAGGAGGAGGAATCAGCACCAAATGAAGGGAAAAAGAAAAAAATTGAAAGAATGAAGTCGGTCATTAGACTTGGGTTAACAGGATTGAATTCAATGAGAACAACATAAGAAGGCCATCCTGGGTCAGACCAAAGGTCCATCTAGCCCAGTATCCTGTCTTTCGACAGTGGCCAATGCCAGGTGCCCCAGAAGGAATGAATAGAACAGGTAATCATCAAGTGAACCATCCCCTGTTGTTCATTCCCAGTTTCTGGCAAACTGAGGCTAGGGACACCATCCCTATCCATCCTGGCTAATAGCCATTGATGGACCTATCCTCAATGAACTTATCTAGTTCTTTTTTGAACCCTGTTATAGTCTTGGCCTTCACACCATCCTCTGGCAAGGAGTTCCACAGGTTGACTGCGCGTTGTGTGAAAAAATACTTCTTTTGTTTGTTTTAAATCTACTTTCTCTTAATTTCATTTGGTGACCCCTAGTTCTTGTGTTATGAGAAGGACTAAATAACACTTCCTTATTTACTTTCTCCACACCAGTCATGATTTTATATACCTCCATCATATCCCCCCTTAATCGTCTCTTTTCCAAGCTGAAAAGTCCCAGTCTTATTAATCTCTCCTCATATGGCAGCCATTCCATACCCCTAATCATTTTTGTTGCCCTTTTCTGAACATTTGCCAATTCCAATATATCTTTTTTGAGATGGGTGACGACATCTGCATGCAGTATTCAAGATATGGGCATATCATGGATTTATATAGAGGCAATATGATATTTTCTGTCTTATTATCTATCCCTTTCTTAACGATTCCCAACATTCTGTTTATTTTTTTGACTGCCGCTGCACACTGAACGGATGTTTTCAGAGAACTATCCACAATGACTCCAAAACTTTCTTGAGTGGCAATAGCGAATTTAGACCCTATCATTTTATATGTATAGTTGCAATTATGTTTTCCAATGTGCATTATTTTGCATTTATCCACTTTTTAAACAATGCCCTTTTGCCTCTCACTGCTTCTTATACTTTGTTGTTTAGCCACAAGCTAACCACAAGTTAACAAGCTAACATGGAATCGTCAAGCCCGGCACTCAACTTGCTCGCTCTCAATGCTGCTCGTTGGGGTATGAAAATGTTTTCCAGCTTTCAAGTTCAAACCTATGAAGAGCATCTCACTTTGCTTTCAGGGCTAACCTTACTCTGGGTACCGCAGGGATCAGCCTGGGTACCCAAGCTCCTAACATTCCCCAGGAACTTTGAAATGCAGATCTGACCATCAGAACCAGACTGTGTTCCATGACCCCTGGCTCAAGCACTCCTCAGCTTCGGGCACATTCGGATCCAGCAGGAAATATGAATTCTACAGCTCAGGCCCTTCTCTACAGCACACTAAGCAAATTGCTGAAATCTGATTTGGTGCCTCTGCTAATGCGAAACCATACCGCAGTGACCTACTATACTGTGGTTGTTCCACTATACAGAGAGGTCAAATAAAAAAAGTCTCATTTACTTTTGCCAAAGGCTGACACCCCACTTCCCTTCTAAAAAGATCCCTCATTCACAAAGCACCCTCAGAAAAACAGAACAATTTAGATCTACAGTGGAATTGGGTTCCCAGAAACTTGTCTTTAGAGTGAAGCCTTCTGATAGCGAAATCATTTTCCTAGAGAAGCAAAAAGAAACTCCTTCATTGTTTCAGTGCGTCGCAACATACAGATTGCAACTCTAGAGCAGCGTGGAGATTGCAATTCCAGTTAGAGCAAATCTTTGCTTAGAGCCAAATTATTCTGTAGCAAAAGAAGTGGCTTTACTACATGGACGTTTCACTGTATTTATTTACAGCTGCAGGTAACTGTAAATCACCATCCGTTAGAAGGAAAACGACTAGAATGCCAGCCTACAGGATAGGGATTGCCTCTAGTCTTCTTTGAAGGCTTTAACAGCTCAGAACTTTATTGCCTTGATCAATGTTCTCTTTTAAAATTCATCACCCTAGGCAGCTTTGGGGCAGCTCCTATTCTCGCTTGTACTGGTATAAAATCCAGAGTAACCCCACAGATTTCAGAGTTGCAGTAGCCATCCTATCAATGTTATACTAAACAGAGGCACTTGAGCTGGGGTGGGGAGGAAGGCAGTACAGCACTCCCAGTGAGTGGCCCTTGGCTCTAGCATGGGCTTCCCCACTGGTCCAAAATAGCTCAAGTCTGCTGACTGTCTGGGCATGATGTAAGGCGCATGTATTTACGCTGGCTGCTGTGGAGATGGTCAGGGAGGGGAATGCGGTCTTCTGGGGGTGGTTTAATTTTATTGTTTTTGTAATTTCTGGCAGGGGCTCCCTGAGCTTTGGATAGGCCCTTTTTTATCCTTGGTTTACAGCTCACTGAATAAATCAGGAGTTGCCATGGAGAGCCAGCCAGCAGCCACCCTGGTTATCACACCGGGATACCGCAGATACAGCTGGGCGACTGGAAAAATACTGCCGCATTCCAGATGCTACAGAGTGGCAAGTTGCTTGTTAACAGTGACCATGGTACTCCACATTTACATCCATGTGGCTGAGAGCAGAATTTAGCCCTGTTTTATTTGACATTAGTTTAAGTGCCCTCAGGACTCTTCTAAAAACAGCACTCTGTGAAACTAAAACTGAGCTATCTCTGTTCACTTATATGCCCAATAACTAACTGCGAAACAGCTACATGTCTCATGCAGGAAGCAGCTCACTCTTTTAGTGCTTCATTACTTCTTATGTCCTCGGCTGACTGGTGCCCTCTTCATCTTTCACTTAACATTTCAGGCGCAGTGTCTGATCCGTGGCTTTGCCAAGAGCTTGCCACGATTAAAGCAATTGCCCTGTACTAGGGATAAGATTTTAATGGGCCTCCATTTCACATCTAACAGAGCAGTAATAGATGCCATTCTTCAAGAAGGCAGTTTATAAAGAAGGGTTGCTCAGGTTTTCCCATTCCATTGAATTCAACCTGAAAATTGCATCCATGCACACTGGTAACCCATCCATAGGTTAGCATTTCTCTTTGCTTGGCAGACCAATCCCAACACTTCAGATTAGATTTGGGAGGAAAATAACCTTTCCAATATGACAGGTTTCAGAGTAACAGCCATGTTAGTCTGTATTCCCAAAAAGAAAAGGAGTACTTGTGGCACCTTAGAGACTAACCAATTTATTTGAGCATAAGCTTTTGTGAGCTACAGCTCACTTCATCGGATGCATACTGTGGAAACTGCAGAAGACATTATATACACAGAGACCATGAAACAATACCTCCTCCCACCCCACTCTCCTGCTGGTAATAGCTTATCTAAAGTGATCACTCTCCTTACAATGTGTATGATAATCAAGTTGGGCCATTTCCAGCACAAATCCAGGTTTTCTCACCCTCTGTTTCATGGTCTCTGTGTATATAATGTCTTCTGCAGTTTCCACAGTATGCATCCGATGAAGTGAGTTGTAGCTCACGAAAGCTTATGCTCAAATAAATTGGTTAGTCTCTAAGGTGCCACAAGTACTCCTTTTCTTTCCAATATGGGCTGACAAAAGATTATATCATTTCTAGTGTTAAAGTGACAAGGCCTTCTCCAGACATTTTTTAAGGCCACTCTGTGGGTTTAGGAAGTTTAATTCTCCATTCAGCCACCTGCAGTTGGAAGGTCAGAGTGCATACAGAAAAGACATACAATAATTGATCACTACCTCTTGGCTGAGCCTTCCCACACAAACAATGCTGAATGGTACTTTGCCCTGCTATAGCCACCAAGGAGCTCAGCATGCTTTAACACATATTAATGAATTAAAGAATTCACAGCACTCCTGGGAAAGACGCATTCTCTACATTTTGCACATAGGAAAAATGAAGGCACAGAGACTTACCCAAGCCTGCGAATTGAACACAGGTCTCCTGACTCTGAATCCTGTGCTTGACCCCTCAAGAAAAGCCTCAGATCTTCTGGAAAGATGCTTACCTGTGGTTTGCCCTCTGAGGAGAGGTTGGGACGCACACTTCTATAGCCCTTGGCAGCCAGAGAAGATGGCTGGATATCTCCATTAGAGGATAACCTCCAATCATCTAAAAGGGGAAGGAGAACTTCAGGTCTGAGGGAATTCACTCTAGCTAGATGGGGAACAAGGAGAGGGGACCTGTTGCTTTTTGCTGGGCAACAAGAAATACATTGGGGAAACAACAAAACAAAGCAACAAGCATGTGTACCTGTTTCTGGTTTTCCTGTCTCCAGAGCTATGTGTGCTGCAGAGAGGAGGGAAGGAAGAATGGAAAAATAAGGGGAAAAAATAAACTGTTACATTTACAGCAAACATGTACCCACTGAACTCAACATTCAGGCTACTTCAATACACACACACACAATGCTTTCTGACAGGGATGCCAAATTGCCATAGAAACTGGTCCTAAACATGATGCCCTCACAGTTTCTGACCTTTGTAAACACAAGGCGATTCATTCAGAGCAATGAAGAAACAATTGGTCATTGACATTCAGCTGAGCTATCTGCTCTCGTGCTGCAGTTTGGAGTCCAAATGCCCCACACACAGCTAAAAATGCAGGGTCTCAGTGTTAAGCCATGATGTCGGCTGGATAACCATAGCTATCCTTTCTAATACTGCCGCATGAGAATACCTGGTGCAGAGACCCACTGACAAATAAGATGTCTATTTTGCGAGAACGGGTGGGGGTACAACACATGATCCCATTTTACAGCCCAGTCCCTGTGGCTAGTGGCACCGAGGCTTTCTTCCCTTCGCCCACTGAGTTCCTCCCCCTCTTTCCACATTAGCCGTTTTGGCCGCTCACGTACTGTGCAAAGAGCTCTTCCAGCTCCAACATGCATTTCATAAAGTGATTGAGGGAGTCAGCTAAAGAAGTATTAATGAGCTCATTTCCATAGTAATGGGCTCATTGCCATTCACGCTGCTGGAAATTTATGAAGCCACCAGCAGGAAGGGTAGGCAAAGGGGGCGGGGGTGAGAAAGCAGAGAATGGAGAGAATGAAAGAAGGAGAGGTCATGGTTGGATCAGGAGGGGAGGAGAAGGGGGAGGTAGAAAGCAGGGCATTAGGGCTGGAAAGAATAGAATCACCCTTTCCTAACAACAGGTCCTGTAATTACATGTGCTTCACTTTCAGGGGAGAAGCTGAACAACCCTAACTTTTAATAGCATCTTCCCTTTGGGAGTTCATTCTATATGCAAAATCCAAGGTGCAGGCAGGGTTAGTGATGCTTTACTTGTCTCCTGTAATTAAGTAATTACACATCTGCTATTTAAAAAGACAGCAGAAGTCTATGGCGACACTGTCAACTTGGGACGCCATCCCAGGGGCCTTGACTACAGCAAAAAAATGAATGCCATTGCTGCAGCGACTGCACCAGGACACTTCCCATCCCCCGCAGTGGCCCGGGATAAAAGAAGGAACACAAAGGCCTACCTGGGAAAACAGGATGATTTTTTGCGCACTCCTGCCAGCAACACAAAGCAACAAATATGCTTTTTCTCCAAGTGGTGTATAAGTGGTTGTGAAACTCACACTCAGAGGTTCTGGGGCTTTGTCTTCCTCGAGCAGCTTGCCCCATGTAAGAGATTTAGGAGTCTGCTTTTGCTCAGGTCTTTAGCGCCAGTGGGAGGGGCTCATGCTTTTAGCACTGAAAGCCTGGACTCAAGCGCCATGTGGGGTCAGTTACAATTGTTGTATCTTATGTTCAGGGCCATCCCTAGCAATTCTGGGGCCCTACGCAACCCCCTCCCCACCCCGTGTATGTGTGTGTTGGGGGGGGGGAGGCCTCTGCTGGGGGGGGAAGCAGGGAGGCTGGCCCCAGGCCTCCTCATGGGGGTGGCTGGCTTGGGGGGCAGGGGGAACCACCCCCCAGCACTCACTGGCAGCGCGGCTGAGGATGGGTTGCTGCACTCCCACTGCTGGTGGGTGCAGGCCCAGCCCAGCTACAGAGCTCAGGGTAGTGGGGCTGGGGTGGAGCAGGGGCGGGGCTGGGCAGAGAAGGGGCGGGGCAGGGGTGAGAAGAGGCAGGGCTGGGGTGGAGCAGGGGTGGGGGCCTGGGGAAGAGTCGGAGCAGGGGCTAGAGCTGTGCGCAGCTGTGCAGGGCACCGGGAAATTTGGTGCCCCAAATTTCCTGGTGCCCTACGCTGCTGCGTGTTTTGCATATGGGTAAGGACGGCCCTGCTTATGTTTAACCTTTTACATACTAGACTTACTTTCTGACTGCTGGACATCCTGAGAACATGGGGGACTGATACTTGGCCTTTCCTCAGAGGCTGGAGATGCCCGTAGGGTCACGGTCCCTTTTCCAGTGCAGACTTTAGTGGGATCCTTGTCTAAAGAAAACACACACAAAGGAGATGTTTTGGAGCTACTGGAAGCCATCATAGTTCTATGGCAGTATGCTGGTGGCTCTGGAGTAATTCTAACATGGCTGTCCTGAGTTCTAATTTTTATGCAGATGAACATTAGCTTTGATTTTAAAACATTAAGTAATAACAGCAGTTATATATTTAAAAAATAAGTAAGATAACTGATGAACACACAAATAAAGTTCTGAGTCAGTGTAACTCAGCTAGGAAAGTGGCAAGACCTGCTGGCTCTTTGGAATAAATTTCACAGGTTTGTTTGCTTTACTAGGCCTGGTCTACACTCAGATTTTGTATCAGTATAAATTTTATATCACAATAATTTCACCCACACTGGGGTTGTTGTACCACTTTAAATATGCCGGTACGAAGTAACATAACTTGTGTGTGTAGACAAGGCCTCAGCAGTGAGATCCATGCTGGATTGATGGAGAATGAAGATGTATAGTTATCCAGAATAAGGGATAAAGCCCAGGCAGTGCAGCGCATACCTCCCACACCCTGCCCTCTTACTGTGCCATACCCACGAGATCACCTTATAGGATCAGAAAGAAGTAGTTCAAAATACAACCACTAAGGTCACCTTCCTTCCCCATCACTCAGATCACACCAGCCCTTTGGAGGCAAAGATCTTAGGCATGTGCTTAACCGTCCACATTTGAATCATCCCACTGAAGTCCATGGTCTACTCATGTGCTTGCAGTTTGTGCCCAGGTGCTCCTTCTAGACCCATCCTTCCCCAAGCCAGTGGTGTCTATACTGCAGATACAGGTGACCTAGCTAAAACTCAGTTACAACCTCATTGTATTGTCCTCGAATCCAGTTACAAATATGGTTCCAGTGTGTAGCAGGGACTAGAGTCTGACAGTTCTTCACACTCAGGTCAATACCTTGGACGCTCACTGGCCCGGTACCAGAGTTCATGTGCTTTTCCAACAGCCATTCCAGTATCTTTTGTTATTATATGCAAATTGAAAAATGCATGCCCAGCCCAACACTGATTCAATCACTGAACATCTTTCCTTGTGTTTGACTCAATGGTAGTGCCAGGCCTGACCTTACCCATTATCATCTAGGGGTAGGGGTCGATTTACAAAACGCACAAGTGGCAATTAGACGCCTAATCTGGGAGTTAGGTTATTAATAATCTCCAACTTAGTCCCCAGTGTTTTGATTCTATAACAGTTTTTACTAGGTCTACCAGAATGTGAATGTGGTTTTATGAATTATACTGTCAAATGGGTCATGAAAACTAGCCAAAACTCAGCCAAAACCCCCAAATCTGAGCAACCCTAAGCTTTGGGCTTTGAAACTTCCAAATCAGGATCCAAAGATGCATATTTTTGCAGATTGTTATTTATTATTAATTATTTGTATTACCATAGCACCCAGGAGCACCGGTTGTGGGCCAAGACACCACCATGCTACACGCTGTACCAACACAGAAGAAAAAGGCCCATAAGAGCAAACAGTCTAAGTTGAGGCTGTGTCACTTTTTAAAAATTAGCTCTTGTTTTCAATTTAAAGAGTCTTCCCTTGCAGTGCTGGAAACTGCAACTAGTAGAAAATTTTCCAATGGAACAATTTTCTATCAGAAAATGGTGTTTTGATGCAACCAAAACATTTCATTTCAGCTTTATTGTTTTGACTTTTATATTATGTACTGTAAGTTATAATACAAAAGTCCAAAGATTTTGACTTTTATATTATAGGTCACTTAATATCACACCGATGCAACTGCAACAAAATATTTTTGGAATATTTCACTTTGCAAAAATAAAAATGCAGTACTTGACTTTATACCCTGATATGGCACAAAATCAGATTTTGAGATCTCAGAATTTCCCACCCATTTTTTAAGCAGCTCTACTGGAAATAATGACAGGTTTCAGAGTAGCAGCCGTGTTAGTCTGTATTCGCAAAAAGAAAAGGAGTACTAGTGGCACCTTAGAGACGAACCAATATATTTGAGCATATGCTCAAATAAATTGGTTAGTCTCTAAGGTACCACTAGTACTCCTTTTCTTTCTACTGGAAATACAAACACTGAGCATTGTGCTAGTGTGTCAGAACCAGCAAGTGAAAATGACTAGAAATGACAGGGAGAGTTGGTTAGTCTGGTTTCACTGTCCAAACTCAGCAAAGTGCTAAAAGGGTTAATGGGGAAGCTTTCACTTTATCATGGCAAGAGAGGAAGGATGTGTGTGTGTGAGTGAGAGAAAAAGCAATAGAGATGCCGAACGAAGATTGAACCTGCAAAATAAAATCTCTGATGTCTGTTTACTTCTGTATGGACCTAAGACATACAGGAAATATTTTAGACTCTTCAGGAGTTTGGTTTAAAATGAGGTTACAACAGTAATGTTCATACCAAGCATTAGCAGAAGAGTTTACATAGATCCCAAATTCAAATATGCTTAATTATGCCTGCAGAGAAACTGGATTATTGAGAACTATGAATTGTGTCATCATGGTTTAACTCTATTAGCTGTTGATGAAATCTATAGCACTGGAAAACAGTGAAAAAAGGATGAAGCTGAAAACTATCTTAACAAGGGGGTGAGGCAGAAAGAGTGGATGATGGCCTACTAATGCGTTTTGAAAAAAAGATACCTGTAGGTAGCATTAGGTCAGGAGAACTTTTCACTTTCTTCACGGGGATTATTTTAACGGCAGAAATAGAGCGTGCACATAAAGGGACGTCAATGGCTGCAAACACAAAAGTGTAGTTGGTGCATCCAGAAGGGAAGAACACAATTAAGGAAACATGCCACAAAGCTTTCTAAAGTACTTGGGAAACCAGGAATGACAATAGCAGGAAATTTCATATACAAAAGCAGTCCAGAGAGCAGTGATGCAATCATTAAAAATAGCCCCTCATTCATCCTAATTCAGGATGTGTATCTGTTGTGCAGGGTACAGTACTGCTTAGTGAACTGACTGAGTCCTGGCTGCCAATATACTGTGAGGGAAGAGAATCTCAAACGTTCGTTTTCAAATGACAGAACTAAAGTTTAGTATAAACCTTTAGCCAAGATGCTACATATATTACATGCAAAGATAAACAATCTTAAAATTGCAGAGTTAAAATTATGCTGAGTGAGGAAACAAACAGATTAAGATTCTGAGAATAACATTGACTGGTCATTGTGCACAAATCCTATGTTTTTGATGTGTATATTTTATGACATCAATAGCAGGGAGTAGAGAATTGTGACCAGGAGTCTCGAAAAGGATCCAGAATCAGAGGGTACCATCAAGGTATCCAGTCTTGAGAGATCCATTCAGCCAAGCAGCAAATCAGATGGATTCTGTTTAAACTTCTTTTTTCTGCACACTAATTTTATCAGAAACACTGGATTTTACCAACAAACACTGAACATTGTCTTAGAGGTATTTTTCTCTGTTATGCAGCACTGTGCAAAATTCTAGCACTTGTTGAAAATTTCTAAAGGTTGCTCACTTCTCCAAAGCATCTGGTTCGTCCTCCCCTACTCTTCCTAATGTGGCCTTGAATGAGCAGTACTGAACTGTATCCTCATGGGGCACAGGCAAAGTTAGTGATGGGTGAAACTCAAGAGGTTCAGCTGGGATAAAACATCTGAGAGGAAATCATGGTGCTGGTGAAGTCAATGGGAGTTTTGCTATTGACTTCAGCATAGCCAGGATTTTACCTCTAGGATCTGACCTTGTAAGGCCTCTGCATACAGAACACTCATTGATTTCAAAAGGTTGGAAGCCTCCCTGAGCTTTATCCAAAACTGCTTTTGGTCTGTAATGTTAGACTCAGAAGAACAGCTTCTTCTTGTGGTGGTCTTGTGGCACTTTGGCTGTGGTTCTGGATAAAACCTGAAAATGCAGAGGCTGCCCCAGAATGGAAAGGTACCGAGAGGAATGATGTGGGGAAGAACTTGGCTGAATTCTTTCAAACCTCAAGAAAGGTTGACTTCCAGTTTTGGGGCACGGTTCTGAGCTAATTTGTATTAGAAGTGAGCTTAAATCAGAGACTATTATCCACCCCCTCAATGGACTTCAAGGGGAGGTTTGGACACACTGCAACCCTGTTCCAAAACTGCCTTTGGTTTGGGGAATAACCGCACTAACAAGGTTTTGTAAAAGCAAAATATAGACTCTGCTAAGCTCTTGTTCTGTTTCACTCTGAACCAGCTCATTCATTCACTTATAATAAATACACTGCCTGTCATAAAAAGCCATCAAAGGAGAGGAAAGGACATGAATACCAGAGCAGAAGCCTAGGGTAAAAATCTTCCCACCACAAATACACTAATAAAAAAAAAAAATCTAATCATGCAAGGCCAGGTTCCAAAGCCTATTGGAAAGGCTCATGTTCTTCAGTGAGTCTGGGATCAGGCCCTTGCTGACAAAGATAGTTTTCCTTAAAACATGAATGTTAATTTAATACTGGGTCGGTCCCCTCATGCTGTAGTTGCAGCAGGGCACAGTAAGACACTGTAATGATTCAACTGCGGGGAAATAGATGCGCCACTCCAACTGACATGCAGGGGGAGCTGCAGAGATTCTTTTGAATGTATTTGACTCACCTTGCTCTTGTCCATCGCTGCTTGATATCAGCCCATTGACCACGGTTTTCACAACATCAACTTCTTGTTCTGAAAGACAAAGGGAAAGCCGGAGCACCCTAAGATAAGTGAGCTCACACTGACCGCATTGCAGGGCCTGACAATATTCAGGATTTCAAAAAAAGCATTTCCACTGTCTACAGCAGAAATACAGGAGACATGTGAGAAAGGAACAGGACAGGGAATAGTAAAACACTGTGGATATACATGTAGTTTATTAAGCTTAACAAGTGGCAGCAATAAACTTAACCGTGAAATCTGTGATATAATTTAATCGTTGACAACAAAAGGATGACATGGGTCAAAAATCACTCACAGGTACACAGGTATTATGAGGTGGGCGTCTGCCAGCCTGCTGCAAGTGGAGTGTGTTGATACCATGCTTACCCACATGCCCAGTGTGAGCTGATCACCAGATCTAGGGACAGAAATTCACTTCCACTCTCATCCTTGCCCATTGAGACGGAGCTCCTGGGGGCAGGGACTGTTTGTGTGTTTGTACAGCACCTAACACAACCGAGTTCCAGCCCAGACAGAGGCCTCTAGACACCACCATAAAAAAAATTAAATACCCACCCAGTCACTATTTGCTAATCAGTTACCCTCATACAAACCCACAGGAGATCAAGGGTCTGCCCAGGTGCCCGGTACTATTTCCGAAGTATCTTCTAAAGTGACACTCAAGGCTGTCCTAGGCTAGCGGCAATGGGGACCCTAAACCAATGGTCCCCTAACTGTGGGGCGCATCCCCTTAGGGGGTTGTAGAGGACTGTTGGGAGGGTGCACAGTGGGGCCTGGGCCAGCCCCCACGGCGGCGGGGAGAGAGCCACCCAGCCCTGCTCTGCCCCCAGCCCAGCTCTGCCCACATTCCCTCTCCACCTCCAGCCAAGCTCTGCTTCTAGCCCCAACTCCTCCTCATCCCGTTCTGCCCCCAGCCCCACCTTCAGCCCAAGCTCCAGGGCCGCGCCAGCTGGGCTGTAGTGGGGACGGTGGGGGCGCGGACAGATTCCAGTACGGGGAGTGGTGCGACAGGAAAAATTTAGGCATCGCTGTCCTAAACAGACCAACTGCTAAAACTAAATGAAACTCAGTAGTTTGGGGTCACCGAATTTTGTGGGATCCTTTTTCTGGTTCGAATCTCCCGAGTTTGAGAGATGAATGAAGTTCAAAGGGGAAGAGCCGGATTGTGCCAGGTCTCAGGTCAATACAATACATGGGCCCAAGCTCATGGAAAGGGGAGAGTTTCAAAGCTCAGCTGGGGTCAGGCAGCCTAGCTCCCACAGAGTCAAAGGGGGCAAGCTGACTGACCCCAGCTCAGGATCGGTCCTTCCTTTTCTTGTCATCTTGATGCTGATACAGGCTGCAGAGGGGAATGACAACCTGAAACCAGGGTTTGTTTTTTATTATGAAAACTTCTTGTGGTCTTCGACAGTGGAATCCCACACAGGAATGGTCGATTCAGAGAGAACAGATAAAGACACAAAACAGTCACAGCATTAGAACTGGACAGGAGGATTTCTGTAGTTAAAGGCAGGCATGCGAGGAGCAGTGACTTACCAGAGCTCATTGTGCCAGAGGAATTTGTCTTCTGCACTTCCAGGTTCTGGTTTTCTCTGTTTAAATGAAAGAGAGAATCATACCATGATGCTGTTTGTGTGTTTACACTGATGGAAGCTTACAGCACCCTTCTTGCAGATTGTGTGCTGGCTCCCCAACCTCCTCTCCCCACAGGCTTGTGAAACCCTGTTCCAGAGATAGGCCACAATCTTCTCCTGAGCGTTGTCTGGAAAACCAGCTGTCATATACACCTATCTTTGCCTCCTTGGACAACAGCAGGCATGACCTAGAGTAGCACTGAGCACCCTTCGCTCTCTCTGAAGCCAGGCCAACAGTTCCATTTCCTTCAAGAGCAGCAGCCACTAATTTCCCAGCCTAAGCAAAGGCAGAACCCAACTGAGTTT
This sequence comes from Lepidochelys olivacea, assembly GCF_965140295.1. Classification (NCBI taxonomy): domain Eukaryota; kingdom Metazoa; phylum Chordata; order Testudines; family Cheloniidae; genus Lepidochelys; species Lepidochelys olivacea. The sequence goes on from NC_140417.1 coordinate 53,155,687, forward strand.
AGATCAAAGAGAAGCAGCATTTGTTGATAATTTGCAGAATGGAGAGAAGACAGAAATAAACAGGATTTCCGCCTAATGTGGATACTATTGAAGGAGCCTTTAGACCAGTGATACTCAGATCTCAGTGTTTCAGGAGCCAAATTAGCAATCAACATTACCCAGAAGAGCCACAGTAGTGTAAATTCATTGTTTCATTTACTACAGCACTATATATTCATATTTAGTATAATTATTCTCACTGCAAAATGACTGACCAAGTAATGTTATTTTATCAACTACAATTGGTTAATAACATAGGAAAATCATCTTGATTGGTTAATAACTTAGACTGGCTAATATTTAAATCACACAGTGTTTTAGTATAATGTACTGCAAAGAGTTGCAGAAGACACATTTAAGAGCCACTTGTGGCTCGTGAGCCACAGCCTGAGTATCACTACTTTAGACTATCCCTAAACTTTAAGTCACAAGATCTGGATTATATGCAAGGTCATCTGCATTAACAAGTTAGAAAGCTGTCTGGACTCTGATAGCCTGTGAGATATGCAGCATCTTTACAAGGTGTCTCATCTAGAGCTGTGCAAATAATGGCTTTTTCAGGTCACTGGCAATTTGGAACAATTAAAAAAAATAGTTTCAGGTCTATCCAAAAACGAAATTTTTCAATTTTTTCAGCAAATTCAAAAATTAAAAGGTTTGGGTTAAATGAAATGTTTTGCTTTGATTTAGAGAATTTTGGTTTTTTTTAATTGTTTAAAATAAATTTGAAGGAAATTTCAAAATAAATGTCTTAACTTTTTCAGCATATTTGTTTGTGGCTTCTTTCCCACAACATGAATTTGTGAAACATTTTGGCATTATGGAAGCTGCACTTTTTAGCCAAAAAAGGTTTTAGATGAAAATTTTTGCCTATATCTAATCTCACTAGAGAGAAAATCCCTGATCCCCAGCACATATTAGTGCTTAGATACCAACATGACTGATCATAGAGAAATAGGTTGGGAGGTCTTTCTTCTATGTAGTAACATCTTCAGAAACAAGGAAAGATGTTAGTTTCCCTACTGTGTTGTCAAATACACATTCACTTTTGTCTGTCATTCCCAGCTTCTCTAGACCCATTTGAAGTTCATAGACCACAGAAAATGCTAACTTGCTCCATGTTCCCAATACAAAACATGCATTGACTTGCCAGTGAAAGGTGTCTTCAGTGATGGATTTCTCTTTTCCTTTACTGAGTCATTGTTTCTGGCTAAATGAACATTCTGATGTATTCTTCAACTCCATTGTCTTGCAGTATTTCTTCTCATTACATTTCTATTAACAGGCCTTTTGCGAGTGGAAGGATTCTTGGTCACCTGTTCTGGCCCAGCTTCAGCAACATATCAATTACCCCTTCTGTGCTCTGGGGATGTAAGCTGCACACATGTAAGCCTGAGTAAAGGTCTTTGTGTAGGCAGCTGCAAGAACACTGTTGGGATAGAGGAGGAGATACAGAGTTCCCCAGCAACCTGCAAACAGGCTTGCTCTAGCTACTGAGCCAGGCTGTAGGCAGAGATAGGGACCATGACCAGGGGTGCCAGAACATGGGGAACCAGGGGGCCATGACCCCGCCCCCCCACACTTTTAAAAGTGGGAGGTCTATGCACTCACAATTTTTACCAGTGGTAAGGGCAAGCAATGGGTGGTGGGTGGGGTGGTAAGGAGCAAGCAGGGGGCAGGGTCTTGTGGGGGGGGGAAGAGGTGGTGTGGGAGCAGAGCCTCAGGGGAAGAGGCAGTGTGAAGGCAGGGCCTCAGGGGAGGGGCTCAGGGAGAAGGGGCAGGGGCTTGAGGGGAAGGGTGGCATGGGGGGGGCAGGGCAACAGTTCAGGTGCTGGTGCCCCTTCCCTTTTAGGAAGCCACTGCTACTCCTGGCCATAACCACTGCAGCCACTGATCCAAGTGTTCAAAGATCCAAACCCCACACCAGAGCCCTTTTCCCCAGCCTGTCCTTAGTTCTGCACTGGGCTATTCTCTCTCCCTACACCTACTCTGTAGCTGCCCATCCGCCATGCAGCAGAACTACAGTTCTGCTATCGATATATTGGGAGACGTCTGGCGCACATCTGGGGCACATTTGCTGAGGGAGTATCATCCCAGAGGAATACAGCATTTGCATTTAAAAAGAAGGCAGAATTATAAAGACAAAACCCTATTAAATATTAGGCACCAGAGAGACAGACATAGTTAATTTTTCCTATCTTAAGTGCTTTGTGTCAGGGACTATTTTGGACTGTATGTCTGTACAGCACCTGGCACAATTGGGCCTCTAGGAGCTACCATAACATAAATAATAAACAAAGAGATTTCAACATCAATCCAGAGATGGTGGTGCACAGCATAAGGATGACACATTTTGACAATATAAGCCTGTATTTTCAAGGATGTATTATCTCCAGGGACCCAGCATTGAGGAATTCCTGCAGAAATAACAATGTCTTTTTGTAAATACAATGTATTTTATTTCCCCAAAAATGTAACACCAAAGAAATGTAAACTAATGGCAAGCCAGGCTAACTCACTCTGCTCTTCAGCCTTCTCAAGTGGGTGGCCCACATACAGACATTTATAAGTCTGTCTACTGCCCCCAAGCTAGTGGAGCTGGTCCTTTAGCTCAACCAGGACCAGCTCATGCTTTTAGATCAAAAAGTACCAGGTTCCAACCCCTTCAGGGGCATCCATATAAGTTGGTGTCAGAGGCAATTCAGAGACACATGTACAAAACCCTTGATCTGTTTGCCATGCTTAATGCCAGCCTGAGTTAATGGCTATGTTCGATTTCAAATACTTGGCAATCTAGCTGAAGAAAATTCAACAGGCAAACTTCGTATGAGAACAGTCTCTTCCATGCTAAGCCTAGCCAATAGCTGGGTCTTCAGTCACGTGTCTGTCACAACAGATGACAGCACTTATTTAATTATTTAAATTATTTTATTCACTGAAATAGCCACGTGGGATACCCACTATGCCTTTGTGAGGACCCCAGGGGGCAGAAGTCAGACAGCGTGACTCCAAGCAGATCTCAGGACAACATAAACAATGCAACATGGGGCATTCACTCTAAAAAGGGACAGCAACAGCAGCCAAATATAAGCCACAGACAGGCTGCCTGGCTCTACGTGCTGATGCAACATCTGCTTTATGTTTCTGCTTCTCCACACGAGACAATATGGGCCAGATCCTGAGCTGATGTTAATGGTGGAGAATATGGCCCAATATATTTTCATAACAGGGCTTATTCTGAGCCCTATGAAATCTTCATTAGGTGGAGGATACAAATATTTAGCTATCATTGTTGGGAGAGAAGGGGTACATTAAACTATTTCAGCTCTCTCCAGCCTGGATCCAATATCTGTGTTCAAGCACACGTAAAAGAGTATAAAATTCCTAGCTACAACCAGCTATCTATCGTGAATCAAACTCCTCTGGGTAAATAAACCACCGGCTAAGTTGGTCCCTTTGTGGGGCAGAGGGAAATACACAGCAATGGCTGGTAACTCCAGGACTTTCAACACATTGTTTCCTACCAATCATCCCACTGTAGGGACTTGCCTTTGGGAGCAAGGCCTGCAAAAAGCTGTTTTGGCAGCAAGGGAAGCATAAAGAATGCCCAGGCAACAAAGGTCTCATCAATGGGGCTGTTCACATGATGCAAGTTAAGCTTGTGCTTAAATGCTTTGCTGCACTGGGGCCTGAATTCTCCCTGCCATTCCAATTGGCTGAGAGATTCCTCCTCATTTCCTGTCCTAAACTACTAACAGCTGCTCCATTCCAGAGGTGGATTCATTTCTCTGTACAAATGATCCTGGCATATAAATTTTCTACACCACGGGGTGAAAGATACTATATAAATATAAAAAAAACCTTAGGTGTATATTGCAGAAAAATCTTGGGTGGTAGGAAAATGTGAAAGTTAGACCACCTCTGCAATAAATCTTTGAACATTATAATGACTTCATTATTTAATGCACCTAGCTCTTTAACCCTGAATGTTTTTTAGGAAAGACGTTGAGCTGGAAAATTAAATATATCGAGAGAAACACAGTAAAATGGAGTCAAGGACTCCATACAATTGACCGAATTTTGCAGTTTTCATTTTCTGTGTGAGTGCCTTTTGTGAAGCCAGGTCGACACTAAAAAGTTAGGTCAAACCCGCCACATTGCTCAGGGGTGTGAAAAATCCACACTCTGAACAATGTAGTTAAGCTGACCTAAGCCGCAGTGTAGACGGTGCTAGGCCGATGGAAGAATTCTTCCTTTGACCTCACGACCATCTCTCCGCGAGGTGGATTGACTACGGTGATGGGAGAGTCACTCCCTTTGCTGTAGTGAAGGGCGATACTGAAGCAGCAGTGCAGCTGCAGCGCAGCAGCTGTAGTGATTGAAGCATAGACATAGCCTGAAATTCTTTAATTTAAAGGGGAAAGCACTATACGCTCGTGTCTACACATTTCACTGAGGGCCTGATCAAAAACCCACTATGAGTCTTTCCACTGACATCACTCTTTAGAAAGGCTTCATTGAGTCCAAGCTTGTGCAACTGTAAGAGTTTCACACATAATGTGAGCCAGCGCTGAAGGTCCCATGCTGTTGAAACTGTCAAGTCCCTCTTTAGGAAAACTGGTACCAGAACTGCAAGCAGACTGTGAATTCAGTGGAATCACTGATCTTGGCATCAGTTGGGATATAAACCCATAATTAAGAAGAAACACTTTTCAATGGAAGAGATTCTGGGTATAAAAATAGAACGGTAATTAAAGGAAACAAGTTTGCCAAAAGTGAATGAAGAAGGAGGGGCAAACTAATTACAATCTGACCTAGAAAAATGATGTTTCACACATTCCCCAAACTTATTAGCATTTCTGGAATTTAATTAATATAATACGCATTTAGTGTGTGTTCACTGTGAAGTTAATCAATGTTATAAGCTGAATTCACAAATAGGTCAGGTGGCAGGAGTGAAATGCGTGGCTGGTAGGAATCAGCATGTTCCACAGACTGCAGTTTGCGAAGCTGATTTATACCGGGCGAGGCTCTGAGCGTTAGGTTTTATTACAAACCAGGCAGCAAGCAGTAGCTATGGTCCCGAATCAGGAAAGCACTCAAGGATATGCTTCAAGTTTAGCATGTGCTTGAAGCTTTCCTAAATCAGGCTCACAGTTACTACTGCTGGTCTCCAAGGTGCTTAAAGTTAAGCATGGGTTTAGTCTCACTGACTTTAAAGTTAAGCAGCCGCTTAAGTGCTTTCATGAATGGAGACTGTTTTCCAGAATTGGAGCCTATGTCCTTTTTATATATATATATATATATATATATATATATATATATATATATATATATATATATATATATATATATATATATATATATATATACACAGTAGTAGTAGTGTTTACACATACACTACTACCACTGTGCAGGTATACATGTAACCCCACACCTCTGGGGTGTGGTGCTCTGTCCTCTCCAGTGGCACTGAGACATACTTAGAGATTAATGAGTCTGTTCTACAGACTTAACTAAGGGCCATGTGGCTTTTAGCTCACGCAGTAAAGGCACATGCACTAAGCTCCAGGTTTGAGCCTGCCCACTGACAACCAGGGTTTGTCGGTGTTACATATACAAGAGCACTTTAAATCAGTGGTGCTCCAGAAGGTGGGATCCATCTTATCAATTTTATAGATAGAGAAAGTAGTTCAGCAAAACCAGAAATAGAACCCCCCTTTCCTTCCTTCCAGAATCCTGCGCTAGCCAGTAGACAGTGCTACCTCTCCAGCAGACCTTAAATAATGCCTTTACTGAAATGTGAAAAAAATAGCAGCAAAAGCTTCTGCTGTACAAATTTAAGACATGATGGCAGGTAATGAATTCCCAAGGGTATAAGCCAGAAGTTTCTGATCTTAAATGTGCCTACATCTACATGTCACATGTACTAGTTTCTTGCCAGCACCCCCATACCTCTAGGCAGACTTTTAAAGATTTCTTCATCCCTTTTAGAGCAGCAGCCGTGTTAGTCTGTATCCGCAAAAAGAAAAGGAGTACTTGTGGCACCTTGGAGACTAACAAATTTATTTGAGCATAAGCTTTCATGAGCTACAGCTCACCTCATCAGATGCATGCAGTGGAAAATACAGTGGGGAGATTTTATATACACAGAGAACACAGAGCAATGCCCCTCTGCCATGTACATTGGCCAGACTGGACAGTCTCTACATAAAAGAATAAATGGACACAAATCAGATGTCAAGAATTATAACATTCAAAAACCAGTCGGAGAACACTTCAGTCTCTCTGGTCACTCGATTACAGACCTAAAAGTGGCAATTCTTCAACAAAAAAACTTCAAAAACAGACTCCAACGAGAGACTGCTGAATTGGAATTAATTTGCAAACTGGACACCATTAACTTAAGCTTGAATAAAGACTGGGAGTGGATGTGTCATTACACAAAGTAAAACTATTTCCCCATGTTTATTCCTTCTCTCTCCTCCGCCCCCCACTGTTCCTCACACATTCTTGTCAACTGCTGGAAATGGCCCACCTTGATTATCACTACAAAAGGTTTTTTTTCTCTCCTGCTGGTAATAGCTCACCTTACCTGATCACTCTTGTTACAGTGTGTATGGTAACACCCATTATTTCATGTTCTCTGTGTATATAAAATCTCCCTACTGTATTTTCCACTGCATGCATCCGATGAAGTGAGCTGTAGCTCACGAAAGCTTATGCTCAAATAAATTTGTTAGTCTCTAAGATACCACAAGTCCTCCTTTTCTTTCATCCCTTTTAGTGTCAGCACATTTCTTCCAAGACCACAGCTCTTTCCCTACTTGGTGTGGAAAAGAGAATGGTGGAGTCTAGTTAGAAGGAATGCAGATACGCGGTGACTACTTCTGTACAACATGTCTCTGGATTATCTCACGTTTCAAACATTCCAGGATCTCTCCCTACAATAGCAATACATAACAAATAACTCATTAATAGTTCAGTGTAAGGATACGTGCTTTTAAGTCACTGGAGTGCTGTAGAATCTGGCCCTGTGGTAGGAATCTCATTAATTAGTTATTTTGGGTGACGGGTTGTTTCCTTGGTTGTATACTGGTTTAGAAGCCTGGACTGAGATTTGTATGGCCACAAGGGATTCAAATACCCAGCTCCTACTACGTGGGCATCAAAATCCACTAGACAACTTTGCAAGTCTCAGCCTGAAAGGGACAATGCTGGTTAAAAAAACTATTTTTAAAAACCAAGGTTTCCTTCCCTTGTGAGTAGTGACACCTCCACTTATTCAACTAGGACTTTTTGTGTGTAAATTGCCAACCCCACACGTTCAAAAAATCAAGAGTCAGGTGACCCAAAAATCATGAGATTGGCTTAAAAATCATGAGGCCTTTTAAAAGCGAGCAATACTTCCCAACACACCTGACCTGCAGTATGTTCCATGTATCCTGTGCCTTACTGTAGGCCTTGCTTTCCACATGGAGCTTGATCCTGGAGCCCTGAGCACTGTGTCCATGACCCAGAAAAGTTCTTAAGCACGTGGTTAATTTGCAGCCAGTGGGAATGCTCCAAGCACAGGGGTAGTCCCATTGGTTTGAAGCTAAGCATGTGTTTAAGAGCTTTGCTGGATCAGAGTCCCAGTACTTGGTACCTTGTAGGATGGAGTCCTTGGTACCACTTAATTTCTCTTCACATTGTGTTACATAAAAGGAAGAAAAAGAATATCAAAATACTAAAGAGAGTGTTGACTTAACTCAGTCCACCAGCTCTCTCACAACTTGCCATTCCTCCCCGTCTTGAAATACATATGAAAATAAGTAGATCATTATTTTTATTTTAAGAGTTAACATCCTGCCACTGCCCCAGAGGGCATTATGCTCAGCATCCTATGAATGAGCGGCATGCAAGAACTGTAAATAAGCAATGTATAAGACAGCCTCGCAAAGGTTCATACAAAACAATGGTTTCCCTCCACTCCTCAGAAAACAGCAGAGATACAGTGGCAAAGCTTCACTTACCAAAGGAACTGCATGCAGTGTAGAGCCCTGGCTGGCATATCATGATGTATCACCACAAATAATTTAAACTACAATTGTTAAAATAAATTAACAAAGCACGTTTTGAGTGATGCAGCATCTTGTTGGTTTTATTCCTTCTTTTCTTTTTAAAAACATGGTGCATGTTCAATTGGAAAATTCAGTGATTTGTAACAGGAACAGACATCCCATTTGATTTCATGCAAATCAGCACAGCTCCACTGCACCGAGTAATAGAAGTCAAATAAGAAATGTAAACTTGAACATTAGGATTGCCACCTGTCTGATTTTCACCCGGACAATCTGGGTTTCAGCTTGTGTGTCCAAGTGCCATTTGACAAGCCCTGATGTCCATTTTTTAAAAATCTTTGGAAAAGGTGGTAGCCCTAAGCGTAAGGAAGGAGGCAGAACAGCAACAGCAGCCGCTGCCTCTGGGGCCAGGCTGTTCATGCCTCTAGTGGCAGCATGTGGCCTTGTACAGCCCACAGGTGGCAGGTAATGCAGCCTCGGCTGTGTTGGTGAAGACCCTGCAAGCGATAAGGGTGGGACCCTAGAGGAAGAGGCAGAGAAGGGGTATGGCCTCAGGGGATGAGGTGGAGGAGGGGACAGGGCCTTGGGGGAAGAGGCAGGGCAAAGCTTTGGGGGTCCAGTTACCAGCCATTACAAAGATGGCAACCCTATTGAATGTGCTGCTTCAAGATCTTTGGGATGTTTCCGGATGAAGACATCTTTCAGCAATGAACTTTACACTGAACAAATGGCACCAGCAGTGCGAGTTAATTCAGCACAAAGTACTTAAAATGAACATCTTAAAAGTGACGGAACACAGATCTACATTTGGTCACCTTTCCCATTAAGATGAAGACAAATGTTACAGCTAAAATATCTGGGATCTTGTGCTGGAAAAGGGACTTTGATGCAGTTGAAACATTTGACAGACTGACAGCCCTGCAGACTCAACTCCTTCATTCAGTTTCAGAGAGTACAAGAGCATGGGGGGGTGGGATAGCTCAGTGGTTCGAGCATTGGCCTGCTAAACTCAGGGTTGTGAGTTTGATCCTTGAGGGGGCCATTTAGAGATCTGGGGCAAAAATTGGGGATTGGTCCTGCTTTGAGCAGGGGGTTGGACTAGATGACCTCCTGATGACCAGATGGTCAGATCTTTCTGCTGTTATGCCCTGCCCTGACAAGCAATGGCCTCCTTTAGATCATAGAGGACAGTTCAGTGTCCATGGATCACTCCATTTCTGGCTGAAGCAGCCAACAAAGGTCAGCAGGTAGCACCAGCTGGGAAAATGGCAGGCAGATGGATCCCTCTTCACAAGGAAATGGACTGGAACCACTGAATCCCATTTCACAGGGATTCCCGCCCCCGTGACGTCCAGTCCCCTGAACCTTGTGTCTCTAATAGAACAGGAGGAGGTAAGTTCATGATTTGCTTTGCATAGACTACGCACTCAGAATTGGAAGCAGCTTTATATCGCTTGACAAGATCCCTTTGGGTAAGAGTTCTGTTCTTCCTGGTAGCTAAAAACACCCCGTTCCAGGACAGCAGATTTTACATCAGTGTAATTTGGCACCTAGTTATTCTGACCCTGTCATGCCTGTCCTCTAACTTCTGTGCTTGGTAGCTAGATGAGATGATTGTGGAGTTAGCTGTCAGTACAATTGGAGATACAATGCTAAAGTCTCCATAGTGTAGGGGAAGTTGTGTGTCATGCCTGTCTGTGTGCCACATGTACACAACCACATCACAGACTCAAATATCAGACCAAGAAATTAGAGATGTAAAAGCAGACCCTGAACTGTTTTAATCATATCGTGTATTTATATTAGCGAGAGAGTCCCAAGACACAGCCGTCTGAAGCATTGGGATCTGAGGTTTTGTTCAGATCCACCTGATATATGTAACTGCTCCCATCACACAGGCTCCCAGAGCACCGTACAAACTGACGCTGATGTTTACACAAGGGGACACGTCATGTACAACTGAAGTGCTGCCTCCTCTGGAATGAAAGCAGGACATAACTAACAGCATGCAGCAACACTGAACAGTTTGGGGGACCTGATGTTACTGAGGCTGTAGGGGGAATTTAGGCAGGGAGAATGTAATTAGCAGGAATTCAATTTGGACAGAGTTAACGAGAGGAAGTGAAGTTAAAGACACCAGGTTATACCCTCTGCTCTTGCAAAAAGCGCCCTGGGATCCTTAAAGGCCACATAAAGGGGGTCGGGAGGATGTCAGTTTTCCATTTCACTTCATAAATTGTACATATTGGATTCATTGGGTCCCAGTTGTTTCGAGGCCACTTGGAGTATCTTCTTGTGCCTAAAATCAACGGACACCTTGGATTTGGGGGCAAACCAATCATTCTGAACAAACAGATCTAACCATGGCTGCAGATTCCAGAAGCCCTAAGAGTTCCCAGTTTTAAAGCCATGGACTCATTGCACTAGCCACAGGCTTTAGATGCAGCACCTTTCCAGGGACACGGTCACACTAAACTGCATGTTCACTGCAGTGAATGGCACCCTATAAATACAATGGATTAGATACCGCGAGCAGAGCCAGTCAGGCTTCTTTGGACATTACCTCGTACAGATGTTGATGAGAGCTCTCAAGTTACACAACCACTAATAATGAAGGAGACAACACTTACCATCGTCTAGATTTTAAGCAGAAATGCACCCAAACCACAATGTTCAGATCCAGATACAAACTCCGCTGATGGCTGGGGTGGGGGAAGGGTGTTGATTCAGGCCCAGTTCTAATTTCACAGTGAAATTCACAAATAAAGCAACCATCTAATAATACTATTTATATCTAGACAGTGGGGTCCATTAGAATAGCAACATTTACTAACTGTCACCACACCACAATATCTGAAATGCACCCAAACCACAAAGTTACTGTCTCAGGTACAGGGAAATACACCACTATCTCCAATCACATGCTGTGCTAACTGCTAGCAAACCCCGGTTTTCTAACAGCGACCAACATGTAGCACTACATTTCCCACTGCGCTGCACAAACATTTATCTACTCATCTGCACATTACCCCTTTTTAAGGTAGGTAATGTGCAGATCACCACTTCACACAGAGATGGGGAAACAGACACAGACCCCAATTCGGAACTGTAGCTAAACTCCACTCAGCTGGCACAGGATGTGGGGGGTCAAGGGAACCAGATTTGGGGTGGAACCCTCTGGTCCCCGCAACATAAGATGCTGGAGCACTCTGAGGGTTGCTCTAACTCTGGCACAGCTGCAACAACTCCGCGGGGCCACTGCAAGAGCTAAGGCCAACCTGAGGGCAGAGGTACTCCATTTCTCTCCTGGCACACCCCTGACATGCTCCTCGGTCAGGCGCTGCAAGGGGAGGTGGAGTAGAGTCATTCTGCTGGGTCTTTGCCACCTAGGCAACGATCCTATGTCAGAGGAATTCCCAGGGGCTGTTCATCTGGCTTTACAGAGAGCGCAGTTTGCATAAAGAGGCCGCAGCAGAACCCCAGAATGATGGCCAAAGCCATACAACAAGCCAGTGGCCCAGGAGGGAACAGAACCAGGTGTCTTGACTGCCTGTCCTACACTCAGTCCAACAGACCATGCTGCCTCTTATAGCAGCTGCAAGAATGGAATCAAGAACCCAGAGGCTACCTATATGCCCAGTACTGGAGATGCCCTAGGAAAGGAGGTCTCAGCTGGGTGCAGGTCTAAAATGAGATGCTCTTAGAGGATGCAGGCTAAATTCTGATCTCCGATTACAAGTTCCTTCAGGAACAGCAGAATATCCAACTCAAAACCCACTTTTAAATTCACATCATTCTCATTCTTCCAGCCCAATAACCAGACTAATGTACGGCATAGAAGATTTAGTAGGTGAAAGACAAAAAACAAACACACTTGCCATGAGGCCAATCAGTATGGGCCTGTGCCAAAGCACCAGATTTTTTCCCATCACTTTGATTTTAGAAACAGGCCCAAGTTGCAAAATTTGGGTATTGACTTTGGTCACCCACCAGAGGCTGGCAGGGAGGAGGCAGAAATCCAGGCCAGGATTCCTCCATCTCCAGTAATCAGAACATAGATCCATTGCAAAGCCATCTAGAGAACTCTTTTCCTCAAACTGTAGCTTGTGATACACCAACAGAACTGGGAGTTAACCTGTGTCACCCCAGCTAACATGGCATTAAGCTAGCAGGAATACTACATAAAGTCCTGGGAGTGCTAAGCCGCCAGCCGATTACTAGTCAGAAATCAGACTTGTCCTTACCTTGGATCAGGCTTTTCAGTTAAAGGTGCCATTTGCTGGGTCCCCCTTCAACCCCCAGTTTGAACTCCAGAGATGAGGTGTGAAAGAGTTAATTAGGATTTGCTCTGTGCAACTCAGCTGCTCAGTTCACTGAAGTGTAACAAGAGGTTTGGGGAGGCCTTTCTCTCTCTGGCACCCTTAAACACTTTGCTCCTCCCACCTCTGTGCTTTAATTAGCCAGCAGGCTCTTAATCATGTCAGCCTGTCACTTGGCTTGCTCACAATCAACCTCCTCCTCCCGCCTGCCTGGCATTCCTTCGCCCTTGACATCATGCAGACACTGAAAGTTCCAGCAGATCCACGTGGGGGAGAAAGGGCGCTCAGTGGGGGAGGGTAGGATAGTAGGATAGGGATGCACTGGGGAAGAAACGTGATGGATGAAACTTTATAAAATAGTTGGGTAAAACACATGGAAAGCGCTGTGTAAAACAACAACACACCAAAGCAGCATGTGCCTGTCCATGAGGGAACATTTTCATTCACATCTGGCTATAGGCACTGGAGATCCTTTTACAATGAGTAGGATCACAGGGATTGGCTAATGTTTCCGCAATTGGCAGAGTTAGGTCTGTAGTATAAATACCTGATATGATAGAGAGAGAAACGATCAGCTTGAGAGTGAGAGAGATTAAGCCCAGGAGCTTGGGAACCACAGCCATGTTGGGGCATCCGTGGAGGGCAGAGTCCCAAAAGGAATGCAGGCTGGCTGAGCCAGGATTCCCCTGGGGGTCCCAAAGAGGAACAGATGCTGGAGTGGGAGTGGTGCCAACCTTGATAAGGTGTAGTGTGTGCTCCCCTGGGCCAGCTGGTAAGGAAGGAGGGTGGGACAATGGCGTCACCCTCTTTCAGCAGCAATTCATTCAGTGCATGCATACAGGGAACAAAAAGACTGGGACTGTGGCATCCTGTTTCCAGAGCTTGGGTTAAATGACTTGTCCAAGGCCACAGAGGAGGTCAGTGACAAGTCCAACCTGGGGTAGAACCTGGGGTTCTTGGCTCCTCATCCTGCCTTTATCAGCAGACCATCTATTCCAGTCCAGCAGTTTTCAAATGGCACAGGCATTCGTGCTGGAGCTCCATGGTTGCATGACTGGGATTCTAGGCTCCGTCTCTCCCTTACACCTCTGGGGCTCATTGCACTGCCCTATCTCCCATTCAGCTGTGTGCTCTCTCATCTGCAGCCAACCTTGGGCTGCTCCAAACCCGTCTCTTGAGTCTGAAGTGCTACAAACCATGCTGCGGACAGAACATTCACAAATATCTGGAAGGCAAGGGTTTCCCCAGGGACCAGCATAAAGACTAGGCTAAGAAAGCATCACTAATGGAGAGAAGGTTGCTGACTGTAGAGGAACACAGGCCAAGGAAATCTAACTTCAGATCCTTCTGGTACATAAAATGTTAGCGAGGGGTCTGAACAAAAGCCTAGAGGTGAAAACACACATGCACTTTAGGGCTGTTTGAAATCTAGATCCAGCTTCAGATTTTGCTGCTCAAGCCCTTCTCTATTTTCCAGCCTAGCTGGTTAGCATCCCTATCCACAGCCTCCGGACAGCTGAGCTGGTACAGCTAACATCCTGGTCTGGTAAATGAGCACAAGTACATGAGGAGGCTGGTAAGCACTGTTCTAGTTTACTTATGTATTTAGTATTGATCATACACCTCACGATGGTTGATCGGTGTTCTCAGTTATTTTACCAGTATCAGAGAGGAGCCCAGTACTCAGAATTCACACCTGGATTTCAAATGACCTAATGTTTGGAGGATTTTGGTTGGGCCCATTATACAGATGAGGCCATTTGCAAAATTCAGATCTGGCTGTAGGTTTAGATCACAAATATGCTGACATTCAGGTGTGTCTGGGTTGAGGGAGGGAGTTAATTCAGGCCTATCTACAGTCAGACTAAAGGATGATAGAAAGCGCTCCCCACTACAGGGGAAAAAACCTGATTTCACTAGCAAAACCAGAAAGGCTGACAAAATACAAGGAATAGCCTCCAAAGTAAATGGTGCACACTAGTAGTTCAGATTAGATTCACTGCATATTGTTTACATGTCACAAAATAACAAGGAGACCTGCTAGACTGATCTTGGATACTCTCCTCCAAGTCTATTTCTGGTGTCCCCGGCCACACGAGAAGGTCTGTCATGTCAGTGCAAAGCCTACTGCCTGCTGAATACTAGGGGTTTGTAAACAAGCCCCAGACAGTTTGTCGTCAGGTAGGAAAAAAGGAGCAATGTTAAAATGTCAAGAGAGCATAAGTTGAACTCTGTGTAACACGAATGGATAGAGAACGCAAAAAGGATGCAGGAGAGAGTCTCACTAGAGAGGGGCCTGGGAGGCAAAGTTTGGATCTTGATTCAAAGTTCAGGGGGGTTCAGATCAAGGGCTGGGATTTGAGTCCATCCTGGGCTTTGGGATTTGTAGGGTCCCAACCACAGAGGCTACAAACATGGGGATGCTACCATAGGCTCCACTTCCTGAGAGAAGTCAGGCTTTGGGTGCTTTCCCCTGGAGTTCTGCTGTCAGATGGACTAAGGCGGAACCAGGGCTGGGAGCTGTTGAGGGTGCTGCATCGCTCCAAGCAGCCACACATCATGCTTGAGTTTAAAGCCAACACTCAGGCTATGGCTACATTAGACAGCTTACAGTGGAGCCGCTGCACTAAGCCCATGGGAGAGAGCTCTCCCACTGACTTAATTAATGCACCCCCAACGAGCAGTGGGAGAAGCTCTCCTGCGGACCAAATGCTATGCACACCGGCACTTAGCTCGGTATAACTTACGTCACTTGGGGGGTAGCTTATTCACACCGCTGAGTGACTTGAGTAATACTGATATAAGTGGTAGTATAGAAATAGCCTGAAGCCTTAGTGTGAGATGAAGTGTCTTAATGGGTTGGGAATGAGCAACAACATTGGCTGACATTTTGCAGCCAAGCTGCAATAATCAAAAACTAACCAACAGCAGCGTCCACTTAACCATCCAGTTAGCTAATGCAAAACTTGTTCTGCCTAAGGCACTTAGACAGCTCCATCCCCATAGCACCTCAGCACGTCTCAACCTCTAATGTATTTATCCTCACAACACCCTGCAAGGCGAGGCAGTGCCATTACCCTCATCGGACAGACGGGGAACTCAGTCCCAGACAGGCTGAGGGTGCGTCTACACAGCAAAAAGGGACAATGGTAGCAAGTCTCAGAAGAGCCCAGATTAACTGATGTGGGCTTGTGCTGTGGGGCTAAAACTAGCAGGGTAGCTGTTTGGGCATACACTAAAGCCCGGGTCTGAAACCCAGCAAGGCAAGAGGGTCTCAGAGCTTGGGCTCAAGCCCCAATGCCTATGCAGCTTTTTTAGCCCTGCGACCCCCAGTCAGTTGACCCAGGCTCTGAGACTTACTGCCCAGGGCTGCGGGTTTTTGGTTTTTTTTGCTGTGCGGACATACCCTCAGTTCTTCAGGGCCTCAGCTCCCCATCTAGTGACTTGTCCAGTGCCACACAAAGTCTGTAGCACGGCAGAGAATTAAACCCAGGTCTCCAAGGCTAGTGTCCTACCCGGTGGACCATCCTTCCTTTCATTATGCCTTGCTTCCAATATGAAAAGCATGTGCAAAACCCACTCTAGATGGCGCAAGATTTTCCAGTTCCAAAACAGACAGAAAAACTTACATGCAGGAGTCACGTATTTTTCATACCTTGATCACCTCATACAGCCATTTTCACATGATAGTCCTCCAGTGCATTCCTGCATCTGCTGTGTTTAGTCACTTAGGGCTTCAAAGAGGGTGCCAGGTGTTGTGTTATTTCAAAAGAGGTGCCACAGAATGCCATGCAATAGTTCATGGGGGACCTGGGGAGGAGCTGGTTGCAAGTGATGGAGCAAATTTGCTTCTGCTGAAGGAGGAAGGGGAACTGGCTCATGACACACTCCCACCGCTGTGTGCAAGTCCGCAGTTCAAATCCCTCTGAATTTTGGGGGTTTGAACCTCAAAGCAAAACTCAGCCACAACTACTTGGGCTCCACCCAACGCCATAAATCTGCACGGACTCATTCAAATGTCCACAAACCTCACTGAGCCTGGCTTATGTTCCTGCCTTGTTAGGAAACACCCACCTGAGTTTCAGTTGTGAATGTTTCAAAGTTGCAATGAGAAGTGAGCCTAAACCACTCTCACCTACTCCACAACAGCTGGATCTCTAGGACAGCTCAGGTCTGTGTCTGAGCTTTGCCGCTTAGTCCTGCCGGCTGAGAATTGACCGCTGGGGCTATGAACCCAAAATCTAGCATCCTGACATAACTACCAGGCAGCTCATTGTGAAGGTGACACAGCGCAGTCTGCCCCAGGTACAGGCAGCTAGCCTGTTACAGGATGCTAAGCGTTTCAGAACCTGTGAAACAGGCCCAGGGATGGGGCCTAGTCTGAGACAGACCCTCCACCCTACCTGACCCGACCTGACCCATTTCTGGGAAACAAACCCTTCTACGCCTGCATCTGCGGCAGATGAGTCTTCTCAGATTTTAAGAAGCTGGCAGGTGGCCCTTGTTACAGCGATCGGCCAATTAACCCAGCAGAAGGTATATAAGCTGCTGACCTTCAGCAAGAAGATGCCTGGGAAGAGAGCTTGTGAGGGTACCTGTGCAGAGAGCAGGAAAGGTAACATTCTCCATGATTTCATTTCCTTCCTGCCATTTGAGGAGTGTGAAAGTGGCACCTACTCTGGGATCCAAGCTAGAGGAAGCATGGGTTCTTTCCTGTTCAAGGACTAAGAAACCCAGTACTGGAGGGAAGGAGGGGGACACAGGGCCCAGCTGTGCCCTCAGTTACATGGGTTTTTGTCCCACTGAAATGAATGGGAGTTACAGCCAGGGAACTGAGGGAACAGGTGGGACCTCCATTGCCCAACACCTTGGGTTATCATTTACTCCTGTGTAGAGTGGGACTAAGACACAGTCATTTGGATTTGGGGACATTTGACACCCACTTTCCTGGGCTGTAAATGGGGGCACAGGTACAGGGCCATAGAAGATCAGACACTGCATATGTGTGTATCTTGGGTAAGGCAGGGGCACCTGGGCTCTTTGACCCTCCTATTGAACCAGAACTATGGCTAACATTTTAAAAAATCTGATTAGACAAACATGGGCTGGCTGCTGGCACCCTTACTGGCAGGACTAAGCTGTAACACTTTTTGCCGTGAGGAGCCCCACTTATTTCTATGGGGTAGTTACAGAGCATGGTAACATTCAACTTGAGTCGGAGTAGCAGAATATGGCCCTAGATAAGTAATAACAGCATCTGCAATTCCACCAGCTACTTTCCAGTCCTCTTAATCTTCATGCTTTAGGGTTTGGGATGATCTTCAGCTGGGGTCAGGGAGAAATTGTCCCCCATGATAGAGTACACATCTCACAATTAAGTGTATTTGGGCAGTAGTTGCAATGATCTACATTGTCAGCTCTCTGGGCCAGGGACCGTGTGTCTTTGTTCTGTGTTTGTACAGCACATAGGACCCTGGGGCCCTGGGCCACGACTGGGCTGCAAGGTGCTACTGTAATGCAAATAATGAATAATAATAATTTTGCCTTCTTCTGACACGGCTGGTATTGTATTAAAAACACAAAATCCTCGACACTGAGTGCTGAGATCACACACTTGTGCAAACAACAAAATGGAATGCAAAAGACTGTTTTAATGTAACCTTTTTAGATGGTTCTTTTCTTCCCATGGCCTGTCCTGGTTAGCCACTGAAGGGTTGAAATGTGTTCATCCACCAGGTTTGTTGCATCATTAGTCACAAGTGCCAGCACAATAGACTGATTTACAATCAAGAGCTCGAGAAAGGAGATGGTTCTTACACAGAACCCTGGAGATCAATATTGTGAGATGATAACAACCAAGAGAAGGAACAAATTCTGGAGGAGAGAGTCTTCCACCAAGAGTACCCTGCCACCAGCCCCCGACCATTCACTTCTAAGGGGCTGAACTATGAGGCTATTTGAGGAGTATGGTACCACTGCAAGGTGTAAGAAAGGACTCCATCGCCTGGCACAGAGGCTGTTCTTATGGCATCTCCAGCTTTGACTAAAATTGAAGAATAACAAAACAAATCAACCGCGCGGGAACGTTGAGTTCCCTGAGCCTCATTTTGCTGACTCGAGAGGTTCAGGGACTTTGGCTCAGCACCTGAACTGGATGCACATTCAAACTAAGATCATTTGAGGGGTTGCTCAAGTCTAGTTCAGTGATTAGGAAGGGAAACTGGAATTGCAGCAATAAGGGATCCCTAACAAACAAAACCCAGATGGAGACATCTGTCCATTCGCTGATATTTTTTGGTAATAACTATCCTTGTTTGGGCTGCATCCTAATGGCTGATGACAACAGGCTAGAGAACAAAGTAGCCTGTTGCTGATCCCCTGCTACCTAGCCAAAAGAGCATGCAGAGCAATGTGCTTTACTAAAGAAAAGAGTAAGTATTAATGGACACTACGTCCTGGCTGATCTAACTATTAGACAATTGTACCTACTGTATATGTCATTAACATTGATGGACCTAGCCCAAAACCCCAGGCTGAGCAGATGTTTGGATCTGAATCTGAATCTGACCTTCCCAGATGAAACACTTCAGTGTTTCAATTCATTGCCTTTGGGAGTTAAGAAGAACTTAATTCCACTTCTCTTCAACCCTTACCTCCCCACCAAAACTTGGTAGGCACACTATGGGGGGCTGTAAGACATCAGGCACTGATGAAGTTAAATCAGCATTCAGTAGCATGGCAGTTTCTAACTGCAGGTGTGTAGAGAAGGAATGTGCTCATTAGAAGGCAGACAAAAAGCCAGGCCAACCTTTCTGCTGCACTCCCACCCCCAACTCAGCAGTCTCTCTCCCTATAGCTGAGAAAGAGAGCTTGGATAATTAACTAGAATGATTAGTGTTGTTCTGTGCAGCACAGAAAATACTGGGCCCCAATTCGCTTGTGTTCAAATTACAGCCCACCCAGGGTATATAAAAGCTTGAGTATTTAGAGAGGCAGCAGTGGTCTAGTGGAGTGGCACAGAGGTGGGAGACAGGAGTTCCCAGGTTTGCATATCAGTTCCACAGAGGACTAGCCAAGTTCTTTTCTGGCTCTGTCACCAGGATATCTGAGGGCCTCACAAACATTGGTACATTTACATTTCCAACACCCCAGTCTGGGGGAAGTCTCATCCCTGCTCCATAATCAAGCAGCTGAATCACAGAGAGATTAAGGGGTTGGTTTTTCACACATGTGAACATCTCCACTTGTACTGGAGAGGAGCTGCCAGTGTCCTGCCCAAGGTGGCTCAGACTGGGGCCCAAATATTGAAAGTCCTAAAACTCAGAGGTTGCTTTTGAAGAGGCTGGACTAAGTGGCTTGCCCATGGACACACAAGAAGTCACTGGCACAGCTGGGAACAGAACGCATGAGTGTCCAAATCCCCTGCATGACTTTACAAATCCCACCTCAGTTCTCCTCCAGTAACTGAAGACTTGGCCTAGATTAAAGCAAACAGGAATTTTCCCATCAAGCCATGAGTTGCACCCATGACACTTGGTCACTGGCCATATGACCCACTCAACATATCTCAGCAGGACTCAGCAAACATTTCCCTCCAGATAACTGTAGATATTTCAGTTTTGGGTTCTTGCTGTCTGCCATGTGGAATCAGTAGGAGCTGTGAATCTAAGAGTAGACTGGGAAGACACTAAGGAAAACATTTGAAACATACCATCCCTCCTAGCATCTCTGTCTCATAGGTTCTCCATCTGTTCCCAAGCCTCAGCTGATAAAGGTCTTATTTCTGCACCACTCTGTATTATTTAGCTCTGTCTGGCATTCTGAGATGGGCAGAGTGGGCGTGAAGATGTGGGACACTGGGTTCAGATACCAGTTGCTGCTCCCTCTGGAGGAAACCTTTGCCTGGCTACAATGGGGGTATAGTGAGAGAGCAGATCATGCTTCCTCCCTTCCTGCAGCTTTCTAGCACTCACTGAAAGCCCAAGGTTGGGACACCTAATAAGGTGGCTGCTGCTCCATTGGCCTAATGGGATGTAGTCCATCAGTTGGGAGGGGCAATCAGGCCCCTAGCCCTTCAGAAATTATGCAACAGCCTCCCGCATGCAAAGGATGGGTAGAGAAGCAGGAGGGGAACGACGGTACGAGCCATAGGTGCTGACTCCGTGGGTGCCCCGGGGCTGGAGCACCCACGGGGCAATTAGTGGGTGCTCTGCACCCACCGGCAGCCAAGCTCCCCACTGCCGTGCCCCACCTCCTCCTCTGTCTCCTCCCCGGAGCACGCCGCATCCCCGTTCTCTGCCTACCTCCCAGTGCTTCCCGCCTTGCCGCCGCCAAACAGCTGTTTGGCAGCATGCTTGAAGGGATGGGGAGGAGCGGGAATGCGGCACGTTCAGGGGAGGAGGCGGGGAAGAGGCGTGGGCAGGAAGGAGTCAGAATAGGGGCAGGGAGGGGGCGGAGTTGGGGCAGGGACTTTGCAGAAGGGGTTGGAATGGGAGCGGGGTACAGGTGGGAGGGGGCGGGGCAGGGGTGGAGTCGGGGCAGGGCTGGAGGTGGAGGGGGGGTCGAGCACCCACTAGCAGGAGCAGAAGTTGATGCCTATGGTACGAGCCCCCAGCTTGATAGCTCAGAGATCCACCAAGCTCTAAGCACATTCCATTTCCTGTCCAGTGTAGGAACTACGCGTATGCGTAAGGGCTGGATTTCACCGTCTACGTTCTGATGAGCTCACCTTTGTTACCTGTCCCCCCATCTATAGCAATAACCTTCACATGACTCCTTTAGTGATCAGAGTTCTCCATCCCCTCTGCCCCACGGACGACAGCCCAATCGTATTAATCTCTCATGCAAGCCATATGCAGCATTTAGATTATTTCTTCCCCGCCTTTGCTCCAGATTGCCAGACCTGGAGCTCTTTAATCTCATCTGACTGCCGGATGCTGGGGCGCCAGGCTGAAGTGAATATTTGATCTGTGGATGGGGTTGAGGGTTGTACATAAAAACGAATTAGATATTAAATGAAAGAAAGGAGAAATAGCACTGCCTGAGAGTTCTCCCCAGTGTCCTATGTGCCTTTGGCAAAAAATTCATACTAGACCAAAATATGTCGCAGTCCCTAAGATTGTTTAGTCACATAGAAAGAAAAATACCAGATTAGTTAGAGCTAGCCAGGGTCTGGGCCTGGGGGCCTGTGCAGGACACCTACCCAGACACAGAGCTGTGTGCCCACTCCCTCCCTCCTCAGAGCAGGGCAGGACAGAGCGTAGGTGACCAACACAGCTGAGCTGGCATAGGAAGTGTCATCGATTGTTCCTGGGGTAGGCCAGCGGCAAATTATTACCAATTCTCCCCCTGTCCCCAACCAAGGAAGAAGTGGGGAGGAATTGTGACTCTGAGGTGTCTCTCGGAGCTCCTTCTAGACTCTGAAGCTGTCCCCTTGCTCAAGGCAATGCCTGACAATACAGCCTGTCCCTGGAATAACATTCATTAATGGTTCCCAAGTTCTGATTAGAAAAATATATTGCAGTGAGAACACAGGGGTCAGATTCAGGCCTAGTGTAAAATGGTGCCACTCCATCAATGTTAATGGAGTCATCCCTGGCTGACAGTGGGGCAGAATGCAGCTGCTTTGGGAGGCAGCAGGATTAGCAGGGCATAAAAAATGGCCCGATTTGTCCCATAAGCTTCTCCAGCATCCTCTTCCATGACCTGGATAAAGCACTTTCCCTTTGCGGAGGAGCGGAGTGCAGAAAAGGCACAGCACTCTCATGCTGTGAGCAGTCTCTATGTGCTTAGAGTGATGGAAACCTAGAAGCTGCTGCCTCGTTTGCGTCGTACTGGAGGGGGTTTGTGTTACTGCAGCGGGATATATGCAACCCTTGAATCCCAGCTGCCGTATGTGTGTGCCTCAGACAACAGGGGGGTGTCAGTTTGAGGCAGCAGAGTTATGTAAGAGAGGAGTCAATCAGACTCTGGAGCACTGAAATCCGGACCTGATGGCACATATGCATGATGTGGGGAGGAAGGGGAACAAGAGACTGGAGAGGCTGTTCTCCTGGTGCCTGCAGGAGATCAAGGAAGGCAGGAAGCTGCCCCTCCCATTCGTCTCATTTGTAAAGCTCTAGCATCTCTGAGAAGCAAGTCTCCCCCTTTGGGGGCTCTGACCCTTGTCTTCCTAACTACCCCATCCCTCAGTGGGCTGCCATGGGGATCACACTACAGGGAGAAGGGTTTTACAGCCAAGCCTCATCCATGACAGTGTCTCTAAAGCTTTGTGCTTCAGTACAAAGCTTTTAAAGCCTGAGGCACTTGTGCCTCGTGGGGGTAAAAATATCAAGCCTGATCTCAGAGCTGCCAGTTCTCTTTCATAGAATCATAGAATATCAGGGTTGGAAGGGACCCCAGAAGGTCATCTAGTCCAACCCCCTGCTCAAAAGCAGGACCAATTCCCAGTTAAATCATCCAAGCCAGGGCTTTGTCAAGCCTGACCTTAAAAACCTCTAAGGAAGGAGATTCTACCACCTCCCTAGGTAACGCATTCCAGTGTTTCACCACCCTCTTAGTGAAAAAGTTTTTCCTAATATCCAATCTAAACCTCCCCCACTGCAACTTGAGACCATTACTCCTCGTTCTGTCATCTGCTACCATTGAGAACAGTCTAGAGCCATCCTCTTTGGAACCCCCTTTCAGGTAGTTGAAAGCAGCTATCAAATCCCCTCTCATTCTTCTCTTCTGCAGGCTAAACAATCCCAGCTCCCTCAGCCTCTCCTCATAAGTCATGTGTTCTGGACCCCTAATAATTTTTGTTGCCCTTCGCTGGACTCTCTCCAATTTATCCACATCCTTCTTGTAGTGTGGGGCCCAAAACTGGACACAGTACTCCAGATGAGGCCTCACCAATGTTGAATAGAGGGGAACGATCACATCCCTCGATCTGCTCGCTATGTTTCAACCTAGAACTTAATCGAACAAGTCAATTAGGCCTGGATGGGATTCTGAATTCCTGATATCATGTCCTCCTAAGAATACAAATCTGTTTTACCAGGGCTGCATCTCTATTGTCAAGGAACAATCAACCCCTTGACTTCCTCTCTGTGGTGTATGGAAAACGATATCAAACTGTGTAGTTATCACTTTAAATCCTCACGGGTTTCCTGATCCTGCTTACTGACTAGGGCACTGTGTAGGGAAGGGTGAGATCAGAGTCAGTCTGCAGTCAGGTAGCCCATGGTAAGGTGGGGTGCCTCTGTTTTATGGAGCAGCCTGCTTTGTCTTTCTCTGGTTTTGCCTAGAGTGGGTTATCATTCTGGATAAAGAATAAAAGTCGTATTACGTTGCAACCTTCCAGCAAGAATATTTATGTTTTTAACTCACTTTTTTGTGTGTGTATGTTGTAAACATAACACTCCTAACCAAAAACATGGCACAGATCCAGACCCAATTTCTGGTCTTTCAACACAGATCTGATCCCTTCCCTCCTCCCCAAAACTTTTCACACTAGCTTTGTTACAATGGAGACTGTGTGGAGTTCGCATTATAAATCCTGCATCAGCATGACTGAGAAAGAGAAAAACAGTAGAGACACAACCAGTCAGCATTGCCAGCCCCAAGTTGTTAAAAATAAGGAAATTGGCTGAAAATTCATGAGATTTTTAAACAAGTAATACACTGGGGGGCTGGGGTTGGGTTTTTTTTGTCTTTTGCTTTCTGAGCCTTTGGGATTCAGGTCACATTTTGAAGCTTTTCTCTGCAACCATGAGTGCTAAAAACACACTGCTTGTTTTCAATCCAAGCTGAGATTCTGACCTAATCCCATGCCTCCTGCAGCTGGGGCCTTCAGAAACACACCACACATCAAAGGGGTTCTCAAACTTGGGTCGTGACCTGTCAGGGGGCCGCAAAGTTATTACATGGGGTGGGGGGCATGAGCTGTCAGCCTCTTCCACAAACACCGCTTCACCTCCAAGATTTATAATAGTGTTAAATGTTAAAAAAGTGTTTTTAATTTATAAGCGGGGGGGTCGCACTCACAGGCTTGCTGCGTGAAAGGGGTCACCAATAAAAAAGTTTGAGAACCACTGAGTTGTATCATGAGATTCACGACAAAATCTGTGGCCAGATATAGAAAGACAGCATGGCGGTAAGCAGATGTCTGGCATGCGTTTAGCTCAGAGGGCAGGGATAAACTTCTCCAGGCAGGGCTTGTGCCTTTCCATGTGTGGGCAGCACCTTGCACATGTGCTGCTCTGAAAATACATATAATAAATAAATACATTTTTGAGCTTTTGGTGGTGAAGCTACTGAGTTCGATCCTTGTTGAGGACTGTGGTGTCTGTACAGCCCTGGGTCATTACAAAATGGCACCCAGATATGGGGCTTGAATTCCTTTGGGTCAGACATTTTTGGCTAGAGCAGGTCAGAAAAATCTGGACAAAACTATATTCTGTTAGCTAATGCAGTTCCATTAAAATGGAAATACTTCACAAAATCACAATTTCACTGGAATTCATTTCAGAAGAAAACCAGGAAAAAAAGTTCCAACAATGCTGAAATGGAACTAAACATTCCACATTTTTATTCCGAAACAACTTTTTGGTTTGCCCTATTGAAATTTCATATTATATTATATCATAAGGTAACACTTTAAAAAATGTCAAAATCAAAAGAAAACATCAATCACCTCAATCAGTTTTTCCCAGAATTTTTCTTTGTGGAAAATTTCAAAATTTTCACGTTCTGATTCAGAATGAAGCCAACTTTCAAAATCCTTCAAACCCCCCCCACCCCCCCTCCCCACAGGGTGCCACCTATCCAAGTTTTCCTACCCCAGGTCCCTTTTTTGAGGTAGCTGTCCCAGATGAAATGGGTCAGATGTCCCATTTTTTTGTATCTCAGAAATGGCAACCCTATCCCCCATTAATTCCCCCACCCCTTGCAGTGTACTCACTTTAATCAACTGGCTGAACTATTCAGGCCCAATGGAAACAGTCAGTATTCTCCGCCAGCGATCCCGGTTTCTTTTCACATGTAACTATTACATAATAATGCATACCTACGAGAGAGAGACAGGGAGGGAAATGTGTTATATTAATGCCATTGCCCCTGGCATTCATTGCACTTACAGAGAGGTCTGGGATAGAGAAATCATCCCAAAGCAGAAATGCAAATATTTATAACATACTCATTCTGCTGGCTTACCAGGTGAGAGGTACTGTTAATACAGAGAGTGGGCTGAACAGGGCTGCAGACCTCCAGGAATGGAACTATCTGACAGAAGGGAAATATATTTGCATGTTATGTTTTTTTATAAAAGTTAATAGGCTGGAACATTTGCTGCTTAGATACCTGGGGATTGATCCTGACTTCCTCACCCATTCACAACTCCCATTGGCTTCCCTGGGGGGGGAACGAGGAAAGAAGGAATGGCTCCCTGCTGCCATCTCTGACTTACTGAAGTCAGCAGTGGGTCGAAGAGATGGTGTTTGGATCCATATTCAGGTTACCTTTAGACTGGCAGTTTGGTGCAATGCCAATTCAGCACTGGGGGGTGGGTGAGACAAAGAAGAGGGTCACAGCTGAGGCTTTAAAAGGGGTTCAAGTCCCAACTCTGACATGTCCTGCCCCCAATCAAAGGAATTCTGGAATTTGTAGGGCAGGCATCATTAGAAATATAGGCTGGGAGCAAAGTCACAGATTCTGTGACTTCTGTGACCTCTGTGACAAAATTGTAACCCTAATCATGATCTCTATTTGCATGAGGCATTGCTGTGGATTGAACACGCACCCTTTAGAGGGAAAAGGCAGCACTACTGAATTTTGTTCAGTAAGCAAAAGCCAAAACCACGAGACCAGTGATACCATTCAACCGCTTGGTACTGAAAGAGGAATAGCCTGTACTGGAATATAGACCCTATCTAAAATGTAAAATGTCATGTTTCAAGTGGGTTTCATTGATGGGCTTTAAAGTAAATTTCCTCTGTCAAGATGAAGATTCCAGAAGATAAGATGTTTTGCTTATAGCCCAGTTCTAAAATAGAAAAAGTACTGCAAATGCCCCAGAAGGAACTGGAGGTGATGAAATGGAATATGTTTTATTTTTAATATTGCTGATGAATGAATGTTGAGTGACTGGGCTTTGTGCTAGGTTTTCCCCCCTCCCAATTAGCTATTTTTATAGGATATTTATATTGAATTTTACATAAACTGGTGATGCAATATAATCTCAAAATTTTTTCACCCAGATAAGACCACGTTATCTTCCTCAGACGTGGGCTTTTTTCTTTTCTTTCTTTTTTTAAGCTGGGAGACATCTCGGGCCTTTTTATTCTTTTTCATGTAGGGTGTGAAAGTGAAAGTGTGGCTGCGAGCATGCATGTGTGTATGAGCTCCCATACAACCCACATGGGCAAGGTGCCTGAAAGAAATGTTCTCCAGGTTTACAAAAAGAAAAGGAGTACTTGTGGCACCTTAGAGACTAACCAATTTATTTGAGCATGGGCTTTCGTGAGCTACAGCTCACTTCATCGGATGCATACCGTGGAAACTGCAGAAGACATTATATACACACAGAGACCATGAAACAATACCTCCTCCCACCCCCCTGTCCTGCTGGTAATAGCTTATCTAAAGTGATCATCAAGTTGGGCCATTTCCAGCACAAATCCAGGTTTTCTCACCCTCCGCCCCCCCCCGCCCAAACTCACTCTCCTGCTGGTAATAGCCCATCCAAAGTGACCACTCTCTTCACAATGTGTATGATAATCAAGGTGGGCCATTTCCCGCACAAATCCAGGTTCTCTCATTCCCTCACCCCCCTCCAAAAACCACACACACAACGTCACTCTCCTGCTGGTAATAGCTCATCCAAAGTGACCACTCTCCCTACAATGTGCATGGTAATCAAGGTGGGCCATTTCCAGCACAAATCCAGGCTCTCTCACCCCCCCACCCCCACCCCGGGAACACACACACACACACACACACGCACACAAACTCACTCTCCTGCTGGCAATAGCTCATCCAAACTGACCACTGTCCAAGTTTAAATCCAAGTTTAATCAGAACGTCGAGGGGGGGGGAGGAAAAAAGAAGGGGAAATAGGCTACCTTGCATAATGACTTAGCCACTCCCAGTCTCTATTTAAGCCTAAATTAATAGTATCCAATTTGCAAATGAATTCCAATTCAGCAGTTTCTCGCTGGAGTCTGGATTTGAAGTTTTTTGTTTTAAGATAGTGACCTTCATGTCTGTGATTGCGTGACCAGAGAGATTGAAGTGTTCTCCGACTGGTTTATGAATGTTATAATTCTTGACATCTGATTTGTGTCCATTTATTCTTTTACGTAGAGACTGTCCAGTTTGACCAATGTAAATGGCAGAGGGGCACTGCTGGCACATGATGGCATACATCACATTGGTGGATGTGCAGGTGAACGAGCCTCTGATAGTGTGGCTGATGTTATTAGGCCCTGTGATGGTGACCCCTGAATAGATATGTGGGCACAGTTGGCAACGGGCTTTGTTGCAAGGATAGGTTCCTGGGTTAGCGCTTCTGTTGTGTGGTATGTGGTTGTTGGTGAGTATTTGCTTCAGGTTGGGGGGCTGTCTGTAGGCAAGGACTGGCCTGTCTCCCAAGATTTGTGAGAGTGTTGGGTCATCCTTCAGAATAGGTTGTAGATCCTTAATAATGCGTTGGAGGGGCTTTAGTTGGGGGCTGAAGGTGACGGCTACTGGCGTTCTGTTATTTTCTTTGTTAGGCCTGTCCTGTAGTAGGTGACTTTTGGGAACTCTTCTGGCTCTATCAATCTGTTTCTTCACTTCCGCAGGTGGGTACTGTAGTTGTAAGAAAGCTTGACAGAGATCTTGTAGGTGTTTGTCTCTGTCTGAGGGGTTGGAGCAAATGCGGTTGTATCGCAGAGCTTGGCTGTAGACGATGGATCGTGTGGTGTGGTCAGGGTGAAAGCTGGAGGCATGTAGGTAGGAATAGCGGTCAGTAGGTTTCCGGTATAGGGTGGTGTTTATGTGACCATCGTTTATTAGCACTGTAGTGTCCAGGAAGTGGATCTCTTGTGTGGACTGGACCAGGCTGAGGTTGATGGTGGGATGGAAATTGTTGAAATCCTGGTGGAATTCCTCAAGGGCTTCTTTTCCATGGGTCCAGATGATGAAGATGTCATCAATATAGCGCAAGTAGAGTAGGGGCTTTAGGGAACGAGAGCTGAGGAAGCATTGTTCTAAATCAGCCATAAAAACGTTGGCATACTGTGGGGCCATGCGGGGTTTAAACAGCCCTAAATGATGTCTCATAAAATTACTCTCTAAAGTGTGTTCTGTGTTTTATGTTTAAAAGTCCTGAGAGACTTCAGGTTGTCCTCTGCAATTTCTGGTAAATTTCTAGTTATCAAAAGTATTCCATTCAAGTCTGTGTTATAATTACGGCTACGATTTTGTCATGGAGGTCACGGAAATCACAGAATCCGTGACTTCCAGAGCTCTCTGTGACTTGAGGCCGCAGCGCCTGAGAATTGTCGGGTCCCCCACCACCCTGGCAGCAGGGAACTGTGGGGGCCAAGCTCCCAGCTGGGACAGGCATGAATTTGGTTGTTGTGGGAGGCATGTATGGATTCTTCCCTCTGCTTGTCTTCATGTAAAGAGGAAAAGGCACAAATGGAAAAGGGAACAGACAATTGGAAGGTGCTGGCTACAAATACCCAAAGCCAGCTGAAAATAATGAAAGAGGCACTCCAGGAATACAAAAAGAGTGAAAAAGTTAACTGCAGAGGCTGGAGGGAGGCAGGTAAAGGGGGAGAAGGTCCTATGTACGGCACCCCCAGGCATAATTACAAAGAGAAAAGAGAGTAAAAAAAATTTAACTCTGCATAGGCTGGAGGAAATTAAGCAGCTAAACTTTGTGAAAATGTTAAAAAGGAAAAGTGTTAGAGAAAGAGCATTCTTGGTTTCTTTAAAAAGAAAAGGTGTACTTGTGGCACCTTAGAGACTAACCAATTTATTTGAGCATGAGCTTTCGTGAGCTACAGCTCACTTCATCGGATGCATACCGTGGAAACTGCAGAAGACATTATAGAGTGAGTTTGTGTGTGTGGTTTTTGGAGGGGGGTGAGGGAGTGATAGAACCTGGATTTATGCAGGAAATGGCCCACCTTGATTATCATGCACATTGTAGGGAGAGTGGTCACTTTGGATGGGCTATTACCAGCAGGAGAGTGAGTTTGTGGGGGGGGGGGCGGAGGGTGAGAAAACCTGGATTTGCGCTGGAAATGGCCCAACTTGATGATCACTTTAGATAAGCTATTACCAGCAGGACAGTGGGGTGGGAGGAGGTATTGTTTCATGGTCTCTGTGTGTATATAATGTCTTCTGTAGTTTCCACGGTATGCATCCGATGAAGTGAGCTGTAACTCACGAAAGCTCATGCTCAAATAAATTGGTTAGTCTCTAAGGTGCCACAAGTACTCCTTTTCTTTTTGCGAATACAGACTAACACGGCTGTTACTCTGAAACCTGACAACTGCCAAATGCTGCTCAAAGCAGAGAGCTCGATACTGACCACACGGGATAAGACGTGGGTTTGGGTGTGGAGAGAGAAACTGGAACCTGGAAACAGCATACAGAAACCCTCTCCCATGCTGATGGTTCTTACAACAAAGCTTGAACCTCAATACACAGCATGGGGTGCGCCAGAGAGGACACGGGGAGCACAGGAAGCCACTCATGGGCCTTTGGAAGAGGTAAAAAGAGCAATGAGTAGTAGCAGTTATTGGGTGGTTCTTCTTTCCCATTCTAAACAGGTTCAGCTAAGCTTCCAAATGTTGGCACATTTGGAGGTCTTCCCACCACTGGCTGCTGGCAGATTCTAAAGTATTGGGATGTGGATGGAGTTTCAGGGTGGATTTGCATAAGCACTCACCCTTGGTCTAACTCTGCTCCCATTGATGTAGTAGAAAATCTCCCATTAGCATCAATGGCAGCAGCATTAGGCCAACTGTGATACAGAGCCCCACTGATGGTTCACTGTTCTGGGTCAGCAGTTTATCGAGAACGACATATTCAGTGTACCCAACTCAGGTACAAAAAGGTAACTGGGCGGTGGAAGCCAGGGTATGACCTGCATGCTTGTCCGCTGGCTGTTGGGGTCCAGGCTGTGAGCCACAGCAGCACAGCATTCTAGGCACCCAGAGTTGCAGGGCAGGCAGTGACACAACCACTAGTCTGGGTTGAACCCCAAAGTGTCACACCAACCCTGTGCCCCTGCGAACCTTTCCTCCCCCCATCGTCCTGGAATGGTAGATGTAATCAGAGATGGGTGAATGCTGAAGAAAAAAAGTTTCCACAAATATTCTTTTTAATTTTTACAGTAATTTGTTTCGACTGTGATCACATACCACCAGAAAGCTGACTGCAAGAGCAATGCTCAGTCAGGGAAGAGAAACATACCGTGAGTAGACCTCTGTCTCCAATCAAAACACCAACTCTCCACAATACACAGATAAAAAAGAGCTCCAAGAAAAGATTTGAACAAGCTGAGAAAGTCCAAATCTGTTTGCAAACAATTCAAACAGGGAGAGTAAACATTTTAAATATGCTTCTAGCATTCTCACTTTTGAGCAAGGATTTCCCCCTATTTAAATACATCTAGGGCCAGATGCTCAGCGCAAGCACAGAGGAGACCAGAGCTTGCACAGATCTGATATAGCCAGCTATTCATCAGCCCCGTCTGCTTCCCCACCCCCAAAATAGAGGGCATTCCAGGGTAGGGAGGTGGCATGGCAGGAACAAGAGGGGCTGAGCCAAAGCACAAAGTGTTCCAGTGTTTCTATTATCCACTGGTGCTCCCTGAGGCTGCTCTAACCTCTGGTAAGGGATAGTTGAACCCCTGGCAGTCCCCAGGATGTGGAGAATTGGAGAATTGAGCCATTTATGCCCCTTCCCCAGATGTGCCAATCACTTGCCTGGCACCACTTTGAGGTGCCAGATAAAGTTAATATATCATTTAAAAAACTCTTCACTGGGCAGACACTCAGAACATCTGAAGAGAATGAAAGGAGAGAGTGAAGGGAGGAAATTCCTTATTATACAGGGTCATCCCGTTTTAATCAATGGCCTAATACAGTGGGGGTTTTCAACCTTTTTAAACTTGTGGCCCACCAAAAAATTTCAAACGGAGGTGCAGACACCTTCGGAAATCTTAGACAGAGTTTGTGGACCTGCAAGGGTCCGCGGACCACAGGTTGAAAACCACTGGCCTAATGTGATCCAGTGAGTCCACCTGAAGGTCTACATCCTCTAACCTAGGTAGATTCAACTAGGCACAGCTGATCAACTGGGTATGCATTTGTCAGTTCAACACTTCTTTATTCTCACATTAATTTTCGTCACTACACAGTTTGATCTCCTAGAGCAGCCATCAAACAGGCAGTACAGCTTCCAATACCATTATGGGCATCAGTGACAAACACCATGAGTGAGCTCAGACCTGGAGCCTGCAAGGGGATGCAAAGGTCTACACACAGCCTTCAGCACCAGAACCAGAGCAGCCACGTTAAAGAAATGTAAGAGTTTTGCATTGTTTCCAAGGTAAAGCATGCGAGAGGCTGATCCTGGTTGACATAATACTGTTATTTGTACAGCGCCTGCCTGCCAAAGTGCTTGGGACACTGTGCTGCAAAAATCAAAGCAAATGCAATGCAA
Organism: Lepidochelys olivacea; assembly: GCF_965140295.1. Classification (NCBI taxonomy): domain Eukaryota; kingdom Metazoa; phylum Chordata; order Testudines; family Cheloniidae; genus Lepidochelys; species Lepidochelys olivacea. The sequence goes on from NC_140417.1 coordinate 53,187,812, forward strand.
TGAAAACATAATCAAATACGAATAGACCGCAAATGAGGAGGCCAGTTTTAGAATAGGAGAGAAAGGAATCTGAAGGGACTAAGAATAGGGCCAGAGGCCATTCAACAAGCTTTTAAAGACAGAAAACGTTAAGGAGCTCTTTAAAACCAGAGAGACAGTTATTGCTATTTATATGTTGTACACACAGCAACAGACAGGCCCTGCCATGAAGGGCCTACATTGTAATTGGACAGCACCAACAAAAGGTGGCGGGGGAAACAGACACAAAGGGGATAAATGATTTCCCAGGGTCCCCCAGCAGGATAATGGCAGAATTGAATGGAGCTGACTGTGGAGATATCTGAGCCATTAGCGATTATCTCTGAAAAGTCATTGAAGACGGGAGAGATTCCAGACAATTGGAAAAGGGCAAATATAGTGCCAATCTATAAAAAGGGAAATAAGGACAACCTGGGGAATTACAGACCAGTCAGCTTAACTTCTGTACCCCGAAAGATAATGGAGCAAATAATTAAGCAATCAATTTACAAACACCTAGAAGATAATAAGGTGATAAGTAACAGTCAGCATGGATTTGTCAAGAACAAATCGTGTTAAACCAACCTGATAGCTTTCTTTGACAGGGTAACAAGCCTTGTGGATAGGGAGGAAGTGATAGACATGGTATATCTTGACTTTAGTAAAGCTTTTGATACGGTCTCGCATGACCTTCTCATAAACAAACTAGGAAAATACAACCTAGATGGTGCTACTATAACGTGGATGCATAACTGGTTGGATAACTGTTCCCAGAGAGTAGTTATCAGTGGTTCGCAGCAACGCTGGAAGGGCATGACAAGCGGGGTGCTGCAGGATCAGTTCTGGGTCCGGTTCTGTTCTATATCTTCATTAGTGATTTAGATAATGGCATAGAGAGTACACTTATAAAGTTTGCAGATGATACCAAGCTGGGAGGGATTGCAAATGCTTTGGAGGATAGGATTAAAATTAAAAATGATCTGGACAAACTGGAGAAATGATCTGAAGTAAATAGAATGAATTTCAATAAGGACAAATGCAAAGTACTCCACTTAGGAAGGAACAATCAGTTGCACATATTCAAAATGGGAAATGACTGCCTAGGAAGGAGTACTATGGAAAGGGATCTGGGGGTCATAGAATCATAGAATATCAGGGTTGGAAGGGACCCCAGAAGATCATCTAGTCCAACCCCCTGCTCAAAGCAGGACCAATTCCCAGTTAAATCATCCCAGCCAGGGCTTTGTCAAGCCTGACCTTAAAAACCTCTAAGGAAGGAGATTCTACCACCTCCCTAGGTAACGCATTCCAGTGTTTCACCACCCTCTTAGTGAAAAAGTTTTTCCTAATATCCAATCTAAACCTCCCCCACTGCAACTTGAGACCATTACTCCTCGTTCTGTCATCTGCTACCATTGAGAACAGTCTAGAGCCATCCTCTTTGGAACCCCCTTTCAGGTAGTTGAAAGCAGCTATCAAATCCCCCCTCATTCTTCTCTTCTGCAGGCTAAACAATCCCAGCTCCCTCAGCCTCTCCTCATAACTCATGTGTTCCAGTCCCCTAATCATTTTTGTTGCCCTTCGCTGGACTCTCTCCAATTTATCCACATCCTTCTTGAAGTGTGGGGCCCAAAACTGGACACAGTACTCCAGATGAGGCCTCACCAATGTCGAATAGAGGGGAACGATCACGTCCCTCGATCTGCTCGCTATGCCCCTACTTATACATCCCAAAATGCCATTGGCCTTCTTGGCAACAAGGGCACACTGCTGACTCATATCCAGCTTCTCGTCCACTGTCACCCCTAGGTCCTTTTCCGCAGAAAAGTGCAGCCAATTGACCTGGTCAGTCTGTGTCACTTAACTGGAATGTCCCACAGATCACTGAATTGTCTCTAGGGCGATAAGGAGGGGAAGTATGACAAAATTAATAATAATTAGCATATTTGACCAAATCCTGGTCTCCAACTGGCACATGGCTTGCCAGTCAAGTCAATGGGGGGGTGCACAAGCACATTCTGAGCACTCTCACCTCCCTGATATATCTGGGCAGGGTAATGAGTCACCTGCCTCAGAGAGTCAGCAGAACTCATTCAGCCTCTTTCCCAGCAGAATCAACACCTGATGGGTGTGCTAATTCAGGCAAACCTCGCCAGTCTGTTACGGATACAATCATTCTCTACTTGGATGTGATGGTCCTTTTGGTTTCACCCATGCTACGCACAGGTTCACACTCACATGCAGAAAGACATAGTTGGGAAGCTGCCAATATGTACCAGAAAAGCATCTAATAATACAGACAGCCCAATAAGTGCCTGTGAAACACATCAACACACAAGAAGTTGGCAGTGGAGAATGGCCAGTGAAGGCTCTTCCTCTAAAAATGCCACCTGCATGAGACTGGGGATCTTCCAAAAGCCCCTGCTATCTGTAGTAAGGTAGCACTATTGCCAGCTGGCCTAAGAGACAGTAAACTCCTGAGTCTCCATCCCAACCGTAAGGACCCTCCATTTTAGCCCTGAGGATTCTGGGAGAGAGGAGTCAGCAGAGAACCAGAAAGGTGGGTGAACGCACAAAAACTCCCCTTAGACTGATGTTGCCAATTCTCCAGGGCCTTAGACAGAAGGGAGACCTATTATGCTTTTCTGGCTGATGCCAGGGACCAAATCAGCGCATGCACCAGAGGCAGCTCTGGCCCTCTGGGTGTAACTGGATGCAACTTCAGTGGAATTGCAGCTGCTTACACCAGCAGTCAATTTGTCCCAGTCACTTTGTGGAAGGAGAAGAGGGGCAGCATTATAAAGGGAATAAATAAATGAATAGCTTTGTTATTACAATGCTCAGTGTCTCATTCTCCTCTCATGCCAGCAGGCCACTGACTTCAACTGAGTTACTCCTGATTTATATCGGTGTCAGTAAGGTTAGAATCACCCCTCCCTTTCCTATCTTGGGCTCTTTTTTCAGCATCTCTAGATTTAGCTGAAGAGGAGTCCATTTCCTCTTCCCCAGTGGGAGATTCAAGCCAGCCGAGCCCAGGCTGCCCGAGAAGAGCATCGGCACAGCCTCATGTAAATCATTGCTCATTACATGTATTGGAGCATGTCAAAGAGGAGAGTGAGTAATGCTCTTCATGACAAAACTAAATACTTGTTTCTCAGAAAGGTAGCGCAGAGAGGTTGGCACCCAGCCCATGCCCCAAAATAGTAGCAGATACCGCCAATTCTAATCTTTCAGCATCTGTTACATAAGTGTTAAAGACATGAGAAGTGCCACTACTTACCAATACATTAGAAGGAGGTGAGGATCAGTAACCGAGGCAATGGGTCAAATGCACAACAATACACCCACAGGGCTCTGTTTTAATTACATTTCTTCACATGGAATCACAATAGGCACTAATACCAATAAATAAAATGCAACAAAAATCTAACGTTTACTCCTGTGGAAATTTTGTGCCAAAAATTAAAAATTCTGTGCACAATATTACAAAATTCTGCATATTTTATTTGTCAAAATAACACAATATAATCATGCGAGTTTCAATTATTTTGGTAATTAATTTCAAAATACCTCTCCAGAAAGTATGTCTGTAACAATACAGAAAACAAAAAAAGATTCAGGAAATGTTTTTTGACAAATAGATTCCTTACTAGACATATTAACACAGAACTTTGAGTAATAATTAATTTAAACTACAATACAGAACCGTATTTCCCACAACCCTCAGAAGGAGTGCAAAGGCTTGGGAGTAACGGAGGAGCTGAGGGAGAGGGAAGTAATTGCTGGGCAGGAGCCTGGGAGTGAACCTGGAGCACTGTTGGGTGTGGGTGGGAGAAGTATGGAGCAGTTTTTTGCGGGGGAGGAGGGATTGTTAGGGAGTTGGGGAGCCTCCCCCATGCAGACCCTGGCTGACCTCATTCAGTGCCCCTCCCATTCAGTCAGGCACATCTGCCCTTGTCCCCTGCACTCTCATTCAGCTATCCCTCCTCACCCCATCCCCATGTGGCCTTGCACCCCCACTCAGCTTCCCCCAATCCCCATGTGTCCCTGCACCCCCATCCCCATGTGGCTCTTCACCCCCTCCCATTCAGCCCCTGGCTCAATGCTGTCACCTCACTAGCTACTGTCCCCCTACCCCAGTCTTTCCCCTCACTAGCCCTTCTGAACCCCAGTCTATGTGACCCCCCCACAGCAGCCCCGTGTGCCCCACTCTGTCCATCCCGCACATATCCTGTGCCTCACCTGGCCCCAAGGGCATGTCACTGTGAGGAACGCAGCCTCAGCCCCCTCTCTCTCTGACTGACTGCTCCCATGAGCCAGCTGCCCTATCTTCTAGCACTACGGCTGCCCCTCATGGGTGAAAGGTGTAATTACAGCATCTTTCCAGCGGAATGTATTTTCTGCAGGAAAGAAAGTCTGTGGGGGTCATGAATTCTGCGCAGAATTCCCCCGGGAGTAAAAGTTTGAGATCAGGCTCACTGACTTGGTTCCTAAGAGGCTGTGCTCAATAAAACTGTCTAAGGAGGAAAAAAAAAAACAGGGGACGGAGAGACAACACAGTGAATGGCAACAAGACAATGTACACCACCACTACCAATGGGCAGCATGCTCAGGATGAGACTGCAGCAATTAGACAATTAATCTTATGACACTTCCATTTGGGACAGCATTTGCCATAATGCAGAGGTTCTCAACTTGTGGAGGTCACACACTGCTGTCATGGGGTTGCCCTCCAGAGATTGCTATACAGCAGGGGTACCCCAGCTCACTCTTGGCTGGATGAGAAGTAGTCTTGGAGGTGGGGAGGTCCCAGCATGAAAAAGATTGAGGATGCAGCATTTCTCAAATGCGGCCACCAGGCACTTTTCGTGCGGCCAGAGCCTCCTGGGTGATGATGGGGGGAAGGAGGGGAGGAGGAGGCAAACCAGGGCTGCTAGCAGGGGTTGGGCCCTGTCCCCCTCTGGAGCCACAAATGCTGAAGAAGCAGGCAGGCAGTGGGGCTTGGGCTTCAGACCTGAGGTGGGGGGCAGCAGACTCCATCCCTTGGCCACGGACTTTGAGCCCTGGCCCTGGCCCCAGGCTCACCCCACTTCCACCTGCTGCTTCCTCTAGCCTTGGGCTCCAGCTGTGCAACAGTGGGCTCTGACCCCCAGCCACAGGGTTTCGGACTCCAGCCGTGGGGGTCCCTTGATCCAGCTCTGGCCCCCCCAGCCGTGCAGCAGCGACTGACGGCCCCAAGGTCACCTCACCGCCCCACACATTGCCCCTGGCCCCCACTGCATCCTCCAGCCCCAGTCCCCGGCTGTGCAGCTGCAGGGCTCTGGTCCCCGGACTCACTCCCCCTCATCACCCAGCTATCTCCCTCCCCACCTCCCCATCAGGGCTTAGTTGTCCCCCAGCTTGTCTGGGCTGTTGTGAAAAGTCTGTTGTGTAGAGTAAGTCTGTTGTGAAAAATGATATTTGTACGTTTGTTAATATCACTTTTCACTGCCTCCCAGCTAGCTAGCAAGTCTGCTACTGTGAAAAGTGATATTAACAAAATGCAAATATCACTTTTCACAGAAACAGACTTACTAGCTAGCAAGTCGTAAAAAAATAAGCAAACAAAAAAAACCCCAAAAGAAACAACAACAAAAAGGGACAAGAACATGCAAAACATTTGTTTCTATTCTGTTTAGGTCCAGTAAAGAACAGAGAAAACTGTACATTATTTTTGTTATTGAGTCTGCGAAAAAACCCTACATAAATAAATTACAATGATTTGGACATGTATATATGCCTATTTATTTTGTTTTTCCTAAAGTTAATTGAGTATTTTAGGGAAAACTGTCAGAGTGGCCACCTGCAATAGTTGGTGGCCACACTATGCAGCCACCAAAAAATTTCTTGTGAAAATCCCATAGTGTATCAGACCATTGCTGCACCAAGTATATTCTTCTGCCTCCAGCAACATCCTATACCGGATATTGAAAAGGAAGGCAAGCATCTCTCATTCCCATCGCTGCCCCCTCTTCTCATTAAGGTACCTGATTAATTCTACAGTGCTGTGCATGGAGGACAACATTTCTACCTGACAACATTTCTACCTGTGGCAATCATTTTAAGCCCTGAAGCATAAGTCTGGATACCTTATCTCAGCTAGCAAACATTATTAATATTTGTAAAGGAAACTGGCGCTTTAAATCCAGCCACATGTCTTGACTCCAAGATGAATATAAGTTTTCATGGCTAACAACTATGGTAATATTTTCAGTCTGAAGAGGGATGGGGGAAGAATGCAAAACTCAGACCAGAACAGGTCTCTCAACTTTGATTTTATAGCAATTATCCTCCTTCTACACCACTATTCAATACTCACCTTTCTCTGTAACGCTAACAATTCTCTGATTCTCATGCTTCAAGAGGAGAAAAGGTCCCTTAACTTCAAGCAGTTCTCTCTGAAAATGGGCTTCAGACTCTTTGCCAAGGAGAATAATAGAAAAACCAGTGCCAACAGCACAAGGGGAAATATGCTGAAGAGCCACTGCATTTGCTTGAACAGAACAGCTGGAATAAGTTGTCAATTTCACTTACCATAATTTCAGGCTGCACTGCCTGGCAAAGGGGGCCATTAAAGAAAAGAAAAAACGCATCTCAAAAGCAATAGCAGCCCTTCAGTTATTCAAGAAGCTATGGAATGACAAACAGATGGAAATGAGAAAAAAAATTCAGAACAATGTCGTAAAACAAGTTCTTCTCTTGAGTGCAGGGGCAACAGCAGGCAAATGTATCATTGCCAGAGCAGAATCTGTCTGATCCAGTGCAATGACAGCATTGCCTACAAATTAAATCACAGCATGCTGGGCAGAGAAAAACACAGCTGGTATGATTCAGTCGTGTCATGCACATACAGAAAGAATGCTGACCACATATCAAAACCCAGAGAGGAAAAGCAGAGGCAATGCACTCTTGCAGGAAAAGCAAGATCTACTTTGCAATGACTTATAACCATTACATATCTGGTTATAGGTGCTGGTAATTGTATCTCAGCCTGGAGGGTCACAAATAGATTTCAGTGGGTTGCAACCAGTCTTCATTTCTTTAATGGCTAGATAGCAGGGGACAAACTTTGTTGTGTTGCAACATGGGGTTGTTGTATGGAAAAGGTTGAGAAACACTGATAAGAAAAGCCTTAGCAAATGTGGTGTATGAAGCTACAGAACGGACAGAATGGGTCATGGGATGTGTTCTCTGTACTGTAACTTCAAATGCATAGGAGTCTCCATCCTGTGATAGAGCTGCCATTATATGTTTCAGGTCACATGCACAAAGCAAGTAACTGAGGCCAAGCTCCTCCAAGGTATTTAGGCTCCTAACTTCCACTGGAATCAATAAGAGTTAGGTGCCTAAATATCTGCCAGGATCTGGGCCTCTGTTTGTCTCTCTCCCCCCACTCTCCACTGTCCCCTAGAGACTTTATATTTGTTCTTTGTTGTTTTCCTTAATCTGAAATCAGTCATTTAGACTGGAAAGTACATTTTGCAGGGGGAAATATTATGGGTGCGTATTGTTCAGAACTACAGAAAGGAAAAAAGCCTTGTGTTATAGAGGCCATTCTTGCCCTTCATACTTGTACAAACTGTGTGTAATTTCAGAGTCTTTCTACAGAACACATGAAAAGCCCCGGTAAGATATTGATTGTAATCACTAAGACAAAGTTTTTGAATCTCATGTGTTTCCTTGCCTCTCCACAACCTGTCTTATACCAGAAACTGCAAGTAATAATAACAGCTGACACGACTACACTGGGCATGATTTTCAGTTACACTAAGGAACTTTTATGCTACTCTGACACATAAAGGGGCATCGAAGTGGATGGAAACAGCCTCTTGAGAATATCCCCTGTACATGGCTTCTCCAGCTAGCATAAATTTAGCATAAGGGCTTCCAGCAGATCAGTGACACAGCCAGAGTGCACTGCACTACAGCTACTCCATCTTCTTGGTGTTCATAGGGGGCCTGGGAAATAGAATGTAGATTAGGTCAGCCCAGAGGCTGCTCTGATTTACTCTGACAGCCAGATTGGCCCCTGCCTGACTCCAGAATTAGAGGAGCACAAATGTGGCTTAACGGCTGCTCCAAGCCCAGGAAGAGAGCAATGGAGAATCAGGCCTATTATGACAAGAATTACAAATTTTCTCTTGGATTGGCTAGATGCAAACTGTTAGATACAACTCATCTATGCTGTCCCTGGAGGTGACATTCACAGTACCATCTCTAGATGAGCAATGGAGAAATCCAGTCAGCTCTCAAAGAGTCCACCCATGAAACCTGCCTTCCTAACCAATGTCTATTTAGATAATCATAGGCATTTTTAGAAGGTTAGAGGAGTTAGTCAAATTAATGCTGGAGGGGCCAGTAGAATGGCAAACACATGCTGAGAGGTTACCAACAAAACTAGAGGATTACTTAGCTGGAAAGGAGGCAAGCAAGAAGGAGACCTCACTGATTTTGGAACAGCAAATGAAGTAATGAATAAATGAATTTTCAAACTAGATTAATTTGTCCTGATTTATGTTGCATCATGCTATAAAATGGCAATAAATGTAACACATGGACAGCCTTTTAGGAGGGAAAAAGGCAAGATAAAGTCAGGCCAAAAAATTTATTACCACAAGAGGTACTTGAGGGAAATAGCTGGGCTGGATTTTCAAAAAGGACTAGAAAACGTTATGAACATAAATAATATCTGCAGCTGTGAGAGCTACAAGAGTTACAAGAGTAAACAACCTTCTTTTCCATGTGTACTTGGGCGTTATGAGGTTTTCCTTCTTCTGAGCTAGACATGGCTGAACATGTACAATCTGGATCTGGATCCTGAATGGCCTCAAAGATCAAGGTTTTTCAATCTGGGGGTGTGAGTCAAGCACCCCACTATTCTAGGGTATTGGGTAATGACCACTGCCAGCAGCAGGAGACTGACATAAGTGGACACTTAGTTGTATCTGGTATGGCAATTCCTATGTGTAATGGTTTATTAAGTTGGGAAAGCTATTCAATGTGACAGCAATTGGCTTTCTTAATATCAGCCATCCTCATATTGCCACACCAGTGACTCAACCCACTATTGAGTGCTGGTCAGTCCCTTTGTCTATTCTCTTGTTGGTCTCATTATTAGACTACCTGCGAAGGGTGTCGGCTCTGATGGGGACCCACTTCTACTAGAACTGTCACTTGACAATCCATCCTGTCCAATATAGCCCTGATGCTAAACCACACACTTGGGCCATCTCTTGCATAGCCAATTGCAACATCCTCCTCTCTGACCTCCTCTTCCTTCCTCCCAATCCCAAAATCATCTTCTGGTCTCACGGCTCTAACCATGGACCAGCTCTCAATCATGGACCAAAGATGGATTCGAACCCATGACTCCCTTATGTTCATTATTTGCACTCTGATTAATATTAAGATGCCCTCATCTAGTCACCAGATCAGACACTACTGCACCAAGTCACCATACCCCATAAGCCTTTCCTGGTTCTTTCCCCTGAGCAGACTCTCTCACCTTTTATTTTCCTCCTCTCCTGGTTCTTTACTACTAAGGACATTTGCACAGAAACAAGATGTTAGTACAGTAAAAATCCATACTCTCCTTTCACCTGTCCTCCATGATCCCATGTGGCATAGACAGCTGCTGGGGAAACATTTAGGACAACAGATGAGGATAAACAACAAGCACACTTAAATGTGTAGGGTGCCTGTAGGTAGAATTGTGCTCTATCATAGTTTGGGGGTGTCCATGTGTCTATTGCTGCGTCTGCATGGATGGGACAATATGGTACTATAACTGGGTCGGCTATCCTAAGCTATGGCCAATTTGCCTGAGGCTATAAAACAGACATTTAACATGGTTATAGAAATGTGTTGTCTTGTCCACACCAGCAATCCAATCTTGTGATTTTGGGGGGGCCTGACACGATTTCTCTGCTGCTTTGGGTGGGCCACAATGCTGATTTTCCATGTTGCTCTGCTAGAATCAATGAAGTTAAACTATTGTTAGAGGACAATCAGGGTGAGATGTCCACAGTTCAGTACAGTGGACCCAAGGCCCTTTAGGTAAAGAACTTCTGAGTCTGGGCAGGGCCTATTCCTCCCTCCAGCCAAGAGCTCCTCCTGTCCTCCCTAAACACTTCCTTTTAATGGCCTATTTCCCTCAGGAGACCCAGACCATCAGCACTCCTCTCCAAACCTGACAGTTCCTACTTGACTCTTCCTGAAGGAGTCTATTGTTCCTCCCCATAAGGGAACACAGTAACCCCTCCTCCTCCATGCAAGGTAGATAGATCCCCTCTCATAGGACTATGCTGATTTGTCGGGCGTGGGGGAGTTTCTCACTGTTGTCAACTGTCATGATGTAATCACTCAGTCTTGCCATATCTGGCGTGTTTCTTAAAGCCCCAGCTCCTGGAATCATAGAATCATAGAATATCAGGGTTGGAAGGGACCCCAGAAGGTCATCTAGTCCAATCCCCTGCTCAAAGCAGGACCAATTCCCAGTTAAATCATCCCAGCCAGGGCTTTGTCAAGCCTGACCTTAAAAACCTCTAAGGAAGGAGATTCTACCACCTCCCTAGGTAACGCATTCCAGTGTTTCACCACCCTCTTAGTGAAAAAGTTTTTCCTAATATCCAATCTAAACCTCCCCCCCTGCAACTTGAGACCATTACTCCTCGTTCTGTCATCTGCTACCATTGAGAACAGTCTAGAGCCATCCTCTTTGGAACCCCCTTTCAGGTAGTTGAAAGCAGCTATCAAATTCCCCCCTCATTCTTCTCTTCTGCAGGCTAAACAATCCCAGCTCCCTCAGCCTCTCCTCAGAACTCATGTGTTCCAATCCCCTAATCATTTTTGTTGCCCTTCGCTGGACTCTCTCCAATTTATCCACATCCTTCTTGTAGTGTGGGGCCCAAAACTGGACACAGTACTCCAGATGAGGCCTCACCAATGTCGAATAGAGGGGAACGATCACGTCCCTCGATCTGCTTGCTATGCCCCTACTTATACATCCCAAAATGCCATTGGCCTTCTTGGCAACAAGGGCACACTGCTGACTCATATCCAGCTTCTCGTCCACTGTCACCCCTAGGTCCTTTTCCGCAGAACTGCTGCCTAGCCATTCGGTCCCTAGTCTGTAGCTGTGCATTGGGTTCTTCCGTCCTAAGTGCAGGACCCTGCACTTATCCTTATTGAACCTCATCAGATCTCTTTTGGCCCAATCCTCCAATTTGTCTAGGTCCTTCTGTATCCTATCCCTCCCCTCCAGCATATCTACCACTCCTCCCAGTTTAGTATCATCCGCAAATTTGCTGAGAGTGCAATCCATACCATCCTCCAGATCATTTATGAAGATATTGAACAAAACCGGCCCCAGGACCGACCCTTGGGGTACTCCACTTGATACCGGCTGCCAACTAGACATGGAGCCATTGATCACCACCCGTTGAGCCCGACAATCTAGCCAGCTTTCTACCCACCTTATAGTGCATTCATCCAGCCCATACTTCCTTAACTTGCTGACAAGAATACTGTGGGAGACCGTGTCAAAAGCTTTGCTAAAGTCAAGAAACAATACATCCACTGCTTTCCCTTCATCCACAGAACCAGTAATCTCATCATAAAAGGCGATTAGATTAGTCAGGCATGACCTTCCCTTGGTGAATCCATGCTGGCTGTTCCTGATCACTTTCCTCTCATGCAAGTGCTTCAGGATTGATTCTTTGAGGACCTGCTCCATGATTTTTCCAGGGACTGAGGTGAGGCTGACTGGCCTGTAGTTTCCAGGATCCTCCTTCTTCCCTTTTTTAAAGATTGGCACTACATTAGCCTTTTTCCAGTCATCCGGGACTTCCCCGGTTCGCCACGAGTTTTCAAAGATAATGGCCAATGGCTCTGCAATCACAGCCGCCAATTCCTTCAGCACTCTCGGATGCAACTCGTCCGGCCCCATGGACTTGTGCACGTCCAGCTTTTCTAAATAGTCCCTAACCACCTCTATCTCCACAGAGGGCTGGCCATCTATTCCCCATTTTGTGATGCCCAGCGCAGCAGTCTGGGAGCTGACCTTGTTAGTGAAAACAGAGGCAAAAAAAGCATTGAGTACATTAGCTTTTTCCACATCCTCTGTCACTAGGTTGCCTCCCTCATTCAGTAAGGGGCCCACACATTCCTTGGCTTTCTTCTTGTTGCCAACATACCTGAAGAAACCCTTCTTGTTACTCTTGACATCTCTGGCTAGCTGCAGCTCCAGGTGCGATTTGGCCCTCCTGATATCATTCCTACATGCCTGAGCAATATTTTTATACTCTTTCTTGGTCATATGTCCAACCTTCCACTTCTTGTAAGCTTCTTTTTTATGTTTAAGATCCGCTAGGATTTCACCATTAAGCCAAGCTGGTCGCCTGCCATATTTACTATTCTTTTGACTCATCGGGATGGTTTGTCCCTGTAACCTCAACAGGGATTCCTTGAAATACAGCCAGCTCTCCTGGACTCCTTTCCCCTTCAAGTTAGTCCCCCAAGGGATCCTGGCCATCCGTTCCCTGAGGGAGTCGAAGTCTGCTTTCCTGAAGTCCAGGGTCCGTATCCTGCTGCTTACCTTTCTTCCCTGCGTCAGGATCCTGAACTCAACCAACTCATGGTCACTGCCTCCCAGATTCCCATCCACTTTTGCTTCCCCCACTAATTCTACCCGGTTTGTGAGCAGCAGGTCAAGGAAATCATGTGAATACATGAGAATCTCAGCTTTGCTCATGGTTGCTGAGAAAAGCTTGAGTACATGTCAAAGGCACAAAAAAACAGACAGTAAATAAAAAGAACCCCAAATGTTTTTGTTTTTTTAAATCTCAATTTTGAGGAGCCTAACTCATGATTCCTGAACTCTTGGGGATGGCAATACTGTATCCTCCAATGCATCTGTTGGTTTTGCATGGATCTTCCATGCAGTTTGCATATGCACACACACACACACAGTCTGATTTTGCTCTCACTACACATGTTCAACATCTGAATAATTACACTGAATTCATAGATATTCCTCCTGATTTACACAAGCATAAACAAAAACAGGAACAAAGATTCCACATGCACTTGGGTTTTGACATTACATAATGCCTCTGACTTCCTACTATTTGGACAGGGATTTCAGTTTCTCCTCTTTGCTTGTGCACATGAGTTTGTTGAGGGATTGTTTTAAAAAGAACTTCCATTTTTCCATTCACGAGGAGCAAACTTCTAAATGTCAGTCATTTAGTGCAGTCATTTTAGGTTAAGAGAACAGCACCACAACGAAGAACAGAAGTAAAGTCTCCATCAAAGAGTGCACCGAGTGTGTCTCCTCTGTAATAGTCTGCACAGAACTGAGCACAAAATGGCTGCCCGTCTCTAGACATACAGGCCTCAGAGCGTTAAAGGTGCAGAACACAATGCAACCCTTCTGCCAGGTGATTAATGGCAGCAAACAAGGTTGGGTTCAATATATCTTGGGTCCCTCTTGACAAATAACTAAACTGTCTTGAGCCCCTCACCTGGAAACCTGGGTAAACAAAATGCACCAACCTGGAGTGCCCTTAGCAGGCAGAGCTTCCCCACTCACAAGCACTCAGACTATGCACAAACAAGAAAGTTGGCAGCTGGTATCAAGAGGAGGACCCCAGGGGTTGGTCTTGGGGCCGGTTTTGTTCAACATCTTCATTAATGATCTGGATGATGGGATGGATTGCACCCTCACAAGTTCGCAGATGACACTAAGCTGGGGGGAGAGGTAGATAGGCTGGGGGGTAGGAATAGGGTCCAGAGTGACCTAGATAAATTGGAGGATTGGGCTAAAAGAAATCTGATGAGGTTCAACAAGGACAAGTGCAGGGTCCTGCACTTAGGATGGAAGAATCCCATGCACTGCTTATAGACTGGGGACCAACTGGCTAAGCGGCAGTTCTGCAGAAAAGGACCTGGGAATTACAGTGGACAAGAAGCTGGATATGAGTCAACAGTGTGCCCTTGTTGCCAAGAAGGCTAACGGCACACTGGGCTGCATTAGTAGGAGCTTTGCCAGGAGATTAAGGGAAGTGATTATTCCCCTCTAGTTGGTACTGATGAGGCCACATCTGGAGTATTGTGTCCAATTTTGGGTCCCCCACTACAGAAAGAATGTGGACAAATTGGAGAGAGTCCAGCAGAGGGCAACAAAAATGATTAGGGTGCTGGGACACATAACTTATGAGGAGAGGCTGAGGGAACTTTACTTATTTAGTCTGCAGAAGAGAAGAGTGAGGGGGAATTTGAGAGCAGCCTTCAACTACCTGAAGGGGAGTTCCAAAGAAGATGGAGCTTGGCTGTTCTCAGTGGTGGCAGATGACAGAACAAGGAGCACAAAGGTCTCAAGTTGCAGTGGGGGAGGTCTAGGTTGGATATTAGGAAAAACTATTTCACTAGGAGGGTAGTGAAGCACTGGAATGGGTTACCTCGGGAGGTGGTGGAATCTCCATCCTTAGAGGTTCTTAAGGCTCGGCTTGACAAAGCCCTGGCTGGGATGATTTAGTTGGGGTTGGTCCTGCTTTGAGCAGGGGGTTGGACTTGATGACCTCCTGAGGTCTCTTCCAACCCTGATCCTCTATGATTCTAAGTCAGTTTTGGGGAAAGGATATACAGTCATAAACCTGGGAACCCAGCAACAGACTCTATATGAAAATCAAGAGCAAAATACACAGTATCCATCTAACTTCCTTTCTATCTGCCAATGAGAATGGTCCACAGGTAACAGTCCCTTGACCTGACCATCTCACCCATCCACAAAACCCCATTCCATGGCTTGGACCACGTCTGGACCAAGAGAAGGACTCTTGAACTCTGTAGCTGGGTGGTTAAGGCACTGGTCTGCACTATGGGTGACACAGGCCAAATTCAGAGCTGTTTTTTCCATCCTAGATCACTCTGAACCAAGCAGTGCAGAGACTCGATCCTGGGTTAGAGCCCTAACCAAGTGGATACTGAGTGTGAGAAACTCCCCCTCTCACTTTGTAACCAGACAGCCTTGGACCTGAACACATTGCTGAAACCTGTAGTTCTTGGTGAAATTAAATTGCACTGAAAATGTTCTGAGTATGTCTAAATACATGACAGGAAGTGACATGTAATGGTGAACCTGTCAAGAGTGAAACTGGCCTGTTCCTAAGATCACGGCAGATTTATAGAAGATGTGTAATAGACACCCTCTATCCACAGAATGGGTATAGTCAACAGCAGTGCCCCATCCTGTACCTATGAGCTGTTCTGGAGAGATCAGCTCTAAGGATGAAAGGGTAATCCAGTCATCACAGCACATCTCTTCCGAGAGGCCATTCTTCACAACAGATGCTGTTTGCAAAGATAAATAACTGGGCTCTAGCTTCCTTACATCTACAATGGGAAAGCATGTGTGTTCGCAAGTCATCCAAGCATTCATGGCCCTTTTCTTGTTTATAGCTTTGCATAACATGCAAGCCTTCATTCCACTATGTTTTTCAATGTTCTCCAATATTTATCATGCACTCTGAACTCTCAGAGTTTCTCTCACAAACCAGTTTTTCTTTTTGGGCTCTGAAAGCTTCCCAAATATGGTTATTAAATATCTGAGAGATAAAGAGACCTCACAAATATTCAAAAGCCAAATGAGCGATAAAAATTTCAGACTTATAATAAATAAAAAATTGAGAGAGAAATGATGCAGCAGATTAAAAATCTGAGCAGCAAGATAGCTGTGTAGTTAACAAGAGTAGCAAAGAGCCCTTAGAAGGGTTCTACAACACAGTCAAATATGGTTGGAGAATTCCAAAAGGAAACACTTGTGAAGGGTTTGCAGCAGTGATGACTCACAGACAAAATTATCCAGAACACCGCGTGATTTGTAAAATACTTCTTAGGTGATGTGGCTCCATTTTTCAGATTTTAAAATAAGGAAATCTGATACAGAGAGTCTTTTATAAAAACATGTGCCTAATTTAGCTGGCATTAAACATCCAGCTCAAACTTGGCCTGCTTCCTATACAGAGCTGCTTTAAATTGCAACTTCACTAGCTGATGTCTTTGTGAGTGTTTGTGTATTTGACCCAGGGCAAAATCTTGCCACCTCCATTGGGGCGATGCTACTCCAGAGAAGGGTCAGGAGGGAGAATTCTCTGCCACCCAAGTTCCAGGGGCTCTGTGGGGACCAACTTCCCCTTCAGACTGAGGGACTAAAAGGGGAGAGAAAGCACAGCCTGGGGACTGCACAGCTAGTATTGGCCTTACTGTGGTGTATCCAGAATCGTGGGATCTTGGATGGCTCCCTGATTCCCTTTGCCTGAGCAAATAGACCAGACCCACAGAGAATATCTTTTAGCTGACTTTGCTGGCAGCAGCGAGAATTGCTGTCAAGCCACTATCATAAGCAACAGGAATTGGAGATTAACTGCACTGGAGATCACTTAGCCTCAATGGCTAGCTGTAGCCACCATGAACCAACCAAAGGCAGCTAAGAAAAAGTATTTATAGGACAGTGCT
This sequence comes from Lepidochelys olivacea, assembly GCF_965140295.1. Classification (NCBI taxonomy): domain Eukaryota; kingdom Metazoa; phylum Chordata; order Testudines; family Cheloniidae; genus Lepidochelys; species Lepidochelys olivacea. Next base: position 53,204,384 of record NC_140417.1, read on the forward strand.
GGGGGGACAGGAGGAAAGCAAAAGAGACTGAAGATGCTGGGCCAAATTAATTCCTGGTAAAAATCCATTGGTATCAATGGTGTTTCATACTCTGGACCAAATTAATTACTGTGAAAGGGACACAGCTACTGTCAGGGAGAGGGTTAACCCTACTCCTTGCTAATAGTCAGCCATCATTGCACTCTGCTAGCAGGGATGGGTAGATCAGCCCTGTCTTCCTTGCAGGGAGGTGGTTGCACCTTGTTGACATCAGCAGCAAGGTCTGTTGAGGGGTAGGGCAGGTTGCAAATGCCTGCCTCTCTCTCTGGCAAACCATTTTCTCTTGATGATAACAATTTTATACATGGTTATACATGGATAACATGACACTTTTATACATGATTATACACACTCTTTCCCCCTCCATCCATGGAGGCAATAACAGGTTGGATTTTTTTAAGTTATAGCATAGCTGGGCTACCACTGTGTTTCACAAGGCTGTTCAAACAAGATTCTTCTTGTAGTGCACACAGGGCACTTGACCTGACTTTTGGACCTAAAAAAGCAGTTTATCTTTAGTTTCTTTAATAAATAAATTCCACCTCACGTGCTCAAACACCAGCCCAGGCAAGTCGTGTTCTTAGCAGTCAGCCCCTAGTAAGTCCACCCCTAGGGCCAGATCCTCAGTTGGTGTAAATCAGCACAGCGCCATTGAACTCCTTGGGGGTTGATGTGCATTTGGCAGAGCTGTGTAGTGCCCCACAGTGGGCCAGGCTACCTGCAGGCCAGGACGGCTGGGAGCTGTGTGGCAGTCGCAGGCCTGGAATAACAGGCTTTCCCAGGACTGGTGTCAGTGGTCACACAGCATCATGTAACCATTTCTTTCTTACTCATTTGCTTAAAACTGCAAGGCATGGAGCAATGGAGATGGCTGGGATTAAATATTACACACTGGTCTGGAAACATGTTCTAGCCATACTTGGAAAGTATGTTAATGCCTCAGTGGTTCACTACACACAGAGCAGGCTCTCATCTGGGTTAAATACATAGTAGATTACATTTTAATGGTATAACAGTCCCAAAAATTATTGGTTCATTTCCCCCTAATATTCCACATTTCATCTAATCAGCCACCCTATAACCTATGTCTTACTAGCCAGGGCCCCACAGGACAGCTAGAATGAGACTTCTACCAGTACAAACAGTTAAGAGGACCTAGAAAGCCAAGGTTCCCTGCAAATCACATCCACCCCATTAAACAAGGACATGCCTGACTCACTCAGCATGGATGTAGATTGACCTTCTCAGAGCCCGACTCATTCCTGTGCTGGAGCAATGCCTAAGCAGGACCTACACCTGCGCCACAGCCCCTTTCAGCCTGCCACACAGGTGGAAAAAGGTGCTAGGGCTATGATGAAACCCACTTTGATACTGCACACACTATGGCAAAACTTCCATAGGGTCTCAAGTTGCAGTGGGGGAGGTTTAGGTTGGATATTAGGAAAAACTTTTTCACTAAGAGGGTGGTAAAACACTGGAATGCGTTACCTAGGGAGGTGGTAGAATCTCCTTCCTTAGAAGTTTTTAAGGTCAGGCTTGACAAAGCCCTGGCTGGGATGATTTAATTGGGGATTGGTCCTGCTGTGAGCAGGGGGTTGGACTCGATGACCTCCTGAGGTCCCTTCCAACCCTGATATTCTATGATTCTATGAAAGCATTTGAGCATGTGCTTATAGATTGAGCAAAGCAGGTTTAAGCACATGCTTAAATGCAGGCACATGCTTAATCTCCACTGAAGTCAATGGTGCTTTGCTGAATAAGAATGGACTGCTAAATGAGGGTCCTAAAGATAAGGGGAAAGAATGTTGTCTTGTACAATTTATTCTGTTGTTTGCTACCAGACACAGTTCAGAAACAAGGGGGAATCCTGAACGGTGTTCTCTCTAATTTCCCACATGTGTGCGGAATGAATTTTGTTAACAAAATTCATGTGGTGGGGGTGGGGCTGAGGGGTTCAGAGTGTGGGAGGAGGCTCAGGGCTGGGGTAGAGGGTTGGGGTGCAGGGGTGTGAGGGCTCCAGCTGGGGGTGTGGGCTCTGGGATGGGGCCGGGGATGAGGGGCTCAGGGCTGGGGCAGAGGGTTATGGTGGGGGTGTGAGGGCTCCAGCTCGGGGTGCAGGCTCTGAGGTGGGGCCAGGGATGAGGGTTTTGGGGTGCAGGCTGCCCCGGGGCTATGGCGGGTAGAGAGGACTCCCCCCAGCTCGCTCTCCCTGCAGCAGCACCTGGGCTGGGGGGGAGAGGCACCTCTCCCTGCCGGGGCAGCTCCAAGGATGGGGCTGCGGGATAGGGACCTCTCCCCCAGCCATGGTAGGTTGGGAGCTGGGCTGGGTTGGGACCAGGGCCTCTGTCCCCCAGCCACATCAGGTACACGGGATAGGCGCCTCTACCGCTGCCGCGGCAGGTCCAGAACCGGCCTGTGTTCAGGCTGGGGGAGGGATGCTGTACCCCAGCCGTGGCAGGTCGGGGGCCGGGCTAGGTTGGGGCCAGGGGAGGGGTGCCTGTCCCCTGGCCACGACAGGTCCACCAGGACTGGATTCCCTTAATAGGCTGCTGCACGGCCATGCAGCTTACTGGGCGCTTAGATCCTGAAAAGGCTCTTCATTCACCAGGTGATAGGTTTAGGTACTAAAACTTGCTTCACTTCAGTCTGTGTTACACATTCAAAAGCAAAGATACACATATTGCAGTGAAAGGGGTTTTCTTCAGAAGACAGACAGTGCTGGATGCATTAGCAAGCTGGGGTCACTGGTAAATGCTTACCGGCAGTTGAAAGAATTTCTGAAACGCAAGAAACCCTGTTTTACTTCTGTGATCCAGCCTTGTACCTTTCTTTATTCTGGTTGTGATTTGCATCTATAGGCGCCCTTTACTAGAGGGGCCTCGCTCTGAACTTTTTTGGGAATGTTCCAGTTGGGAAGATCCTGTGTGCTGCAATCTAGCCTTAGAGACCAGAACTCCCATGATGCCTTGGGGAAAGAGCAAGAGACTTCCTCTTCCAGGGAGTGCAGGGAGAGGAGGCGGTAGGCTCCATTTTTGGGGGGAGAAGAGCCAGGTTGCTGGTATGGAGCTCTGTCCATAACAGGAGCTGTTGAAACTGCTGCTAGGAAGCCGGACGCTGCTGCGGGGAGCCTGCTGGGGTTTTGATCGAGCAGAGAGCTTCAGAAGTGGTTGTAGGGTTGCCAGGTATCCAGAACACCTGGTCAAAAAGGGACCCTGGTGGCTCCAGTCAGCACCACTGACCGGGCTGCTAAAAGTCCAGTTGCCAGTGCAGCGGGGCTAAGGCAGGCTGCCTACCTGGCGCTGCACAGCTCCCCAGAAGTGGTGACATGTCCCTCAGCTCCTAGGTGCAGGGGCGGCCTGGCAGGCTTCACGGGCTTCCCCTGCCCCAAGTGCCGGCTCTGCAGCTCCCATTGGCCACAGTCCACCCCAACCCCCCTCATCCCTGGCCCAACCCCAGAGCCCTCACCCCCAGCCAGAGCCCTCATCCCCAGCTGGAGCCCTCACCCTCACCCTCTCCCACATCCCAACACCCTGCCCCAACCAGGAGCCCCCTCCCGCACCCTGAATCCCTCATTTCTGGCCCCATCCTGGAGCCTGCACTCCCATCCAGAGCCCTTACCCCCTTCCACACCCTAACCCTCTACACGAGCTTGATGAAAATGAGCAAGCGTATGAGGGTGGGGGACAGCGAGCAACAGGAGGGGGGTGGAGTGAGAGGGTGGTGTCTTGGGACAGGGGCAGGGCCTCAGGGAATGGGAGGGGCAGGGTGTTTGCTTTTGTGCGATTAGAAAATTGGCAACCCTAGGTTCCATTTATTACTATATACTATATTCGTTAATTGATTTTTTTCAACTGCCCCCTCTGGATTTAAATTAGTAGTGACATATAATCTTAGTCTGTTATACACTGTTCCTTTAAATTGTTAAATAAAGGTGTGTTAACTCTAATTTAAGTATATTGGATATATATTATTTATAATTGGTATTTTTGAGTTACACCTATGCCACAGACTATTGTTATTATGACAGTGGGTTTATTCCTGGAGGTCCCCAGGCTGAGCGTGTACAGGGGCCAGCCAGCTGGAGGCGCTGCCAATTGTAAATTCCTTTAGGAGTAAAGGGACTGTAGCAGAGGATTCCCACCTATCCAACATCACCACTGGGATACTTAGGACCTCCTTTAATGTCAACAACATCAGGCGCCCAGGCACACAGGTGAGTGTTGCCTGCTCCCAAGTAACTCAGGGAGGAAAGCGGGGAGCGGGGGTGTTACACATCATTCATGGGAAAGTTTGTGGTAATGCAATGACACTCAGAACTCACCCCCAAAGTGCAAGTCCTTTGGAAAGAAAGGGAAGGGGAAAGGCCACATTTTGGCTTATAGAACCCACAGTATATATATAATCAAGAGGAACCTCTTCAGAATTTGTCATTTGCCATGGATCACTAAATATGTGTTTGCAGTTAGTTAACTTCAGAAATTGCAGTGTTCAAGAGGTCACCTATAATAAGTATAGAGAGGTTCATGGGAATAGTGTAAATACTGAAGTAATTTTATTTATTTATCTTGGGTACAACTGGTAAATGGGTTACAATTTAAGAGCCACCATTCCAAGCAAACAATGGAACCTTCTGTACCTATCCAAGTAGAAGATTTCAATAGGATTCTGGCTGCACTCGACCTGCACATTTTGTAGTCTCTACTGAAAGCTGGACCTAACCTCCACTCTTCTTCTTCACAACCGCTATCAATCTGCCATGCCACACACAGTGTCCCCACAGGGTCTAGCCTAATGCTAGCCCAGGGGTGGGCAAACTATGGCTCAAGGGCTGAGCTGTTTTAAGCTGGCCCACGAGCTCCTGCTGGGGAGCGGGGTTGGGGGTCGCACCATGCGGCTCAGCCCCGCTCTGGCCGGGATGCTGATTTGGGGACCTGACCACATGTCTTGGCCCCGCTCTGGCACTTCGGCCAGGGCACTGGGTCGGGGCTGGACCACGCAACTTGGCCCCACTCCGGACGGGGCACTAAATCAGGGGCCGGACCATGAGGCTTGGCCCCACTCTGGCGCTCCAGCTGGGGTGCTGGGTCGGGGGCCGCACCACATGGCTCGGCCCTGCTCTGGCTGGGCGCTGCGTCAGGGGCTGGACCACGCAGCTCGGCCCCGCTCTGGCCAAGGTGCAGGGTCGGGTCCGCACCATGCAGCTCCCAGAAGCAGCAGCATGAATCATAGAAGATTAGGGTTGGAAGAGACTTCAGGAGGTCATCTAGTCCAACCCCCTGCTCAAAGCAGGACCATCACCAACTAAATCATCCCAGCTAGGGCTTTGTCAAGCCAGGCCTTGAAAACCTCTAAGGCTGGAGATTCCACCCCCTCTCTAGATAACCCAGCTCCAGCTCCTACACGCTCCAATGGGAGCTGCAGGGGTGGTGCCTGCAGACAGGGCAGTGTACAGAGTTGCCTGGCTGCGCCTCCACTTAGGAGCCGGAGAAGGGACGTGCCACTGCTTCCGGGAGCCACTTGAGGTAAGCGCCACTTGGAGCCTGCACCCCTGAGCCTCTCCCCTTGCCCCAACCCCCTGCCTCAGCCCTGATCCCCCTCCCGTTCTCCAAACCCCTCAATCCCAGCCTGGAGCACCCTCCTCCACCCCAAACTTCTCATCCTCAGCCCCACCCCAGAGCCCACACCCCCAGCCAGAACCTGCACCCCTTCCCGCACCCCTGCCCTAGCCCTGATCCCACTCCTACACTCCGAACCCCTTGGTCCCAGCCCAGAGCACCCTCCTACACCCCAAACTCCTCACCCCCAGACCCACCCCAGAGCCCGCACCCCCATCCGGAGCCCTCTCCCCCTCCCACATCCCAACCCCAATTTTGTGAGCATTCATGGCCTGCCATACAATTTCTATTCCCCAATGAGGCCCTTGGGCCAGAAAGTTTGCCCACCCCGTGCTAGCCTATAATCACCACAGGTTGGGCCCAAGCTGGTAGCAGATCAGGCATCTCATCTGGGTTCCACAGCATAGCCTGTTAGTCTGCATTCACTGTCCTGTGTCCCATTCAAAATGGCTCCTGGTTCTTCTCTGACCCAGGCTGAGTGGGATTCATTCCACAACTGAGTTGAAATAAGCCATACAAGCACTTTGCATAGTTGGAAAGAAACATCCTTCCCCCATCCCTTATATAGTCAGAGCCAAGGAATACACACATGGCTAGAGTTTCACTAGCTCCCCATTAGGCCAGGATCTCACAGGCACACTGATTACATAGGATTCTGACTAGAGACTTCACAAAGAAAAAACTAAGTAAGTACACCCTGCAATCTACACTAAATCTGCACATAAGAGGAACTCGACATGCCATCAAAATACGTAAAGAGAAAAGCTGGGTTCAGCTGACAGATTTCCCAAGGAAATGCATTTTAAATGTGCCTTTTTAAACCAAATTAGCTGAGAATGGTGACAGATTAGAAGCACTGGAAATTAAAGCACTACTCTGGGCCTTCTCCAAAGCCCACTGAAGTCAATGCAGCCTCTCTGCAAAATCCACAGAATGACATGGGCAACTGATTCCCCCACTAACCTATCATAAGGAGGTAGTTGGGGATTCTGCAGTTGGTGGGTCTAACCTCAGCTGTGCCATGGAGACCCTGTGTGACTGTGGGCAAGTCACTTTTAATGTCTCTGTATCTCTGTTCTTCCCCCATCTGTACAAGGGAGGATAATAATACCATCTTCATAAGGCTCTTTGAGATCTCCAGCTGGAAAGCACTATGGAAGTGCTGACTTGATACTAATATGCTTGAGCTCTTTTGGAAACCACCTCTGGGAGGAGACTCCAGGAGTTAAGTCGCTGTGCTCATGCTGCATTCAGCCTCTGCACTGAGTCCTACAGAACGTGCCAAAAGTTAGAACCGATCATGACAGATTCCAGCTCACTAGGAACTAGACTGATTCCAGCAACTCACTTCAGCAGCAATAACCTTCAGTCTCTTGACTTGTGTCAAATTCAGGCAGGCTGACCCTGAACTAAACAGTTCTGAGTGCTGTTCTGAACTCCTGGAGTTATCCAGTCCCCTAACCGCAGCCTTGAACTTCCCAGGGTAGGAAAAGAGCGGGCAGGATCAGTAAGCCTGAGAAACAGCCCAGCAGGTGTTCAGCAATCAAACTGAGAAGGGAGACGCATGTCCATAGTTCCTATAGACAGGAGAGCTACCATCACAGCACAAACAGGCTTGAGGGGTAGTTATTCTTCTCAAAATGATAAATTGCTTTGATTTTCACTTGAAAACAATGGAAGTAAAACAGAAAGGAATGATGTGATTAAGGCATCAGACTGGAAGTTACCCCAGCTCTGCCACAGATTCCCTGTGACACCACAGCCAAGTCACTTAACTCTTGATGCCTCGGTTTCCCCACAGTAAAATGGGACTAATCCTACTTTCCTCCCTCACAGGGAAAGCCCTGAATGGAGGGCAATGCCAAGGTGCCAAGTCATGTGTCATAAATATAAAGGGAAGGGTAAACCCCTTTGAAATCCCTCCTGGCCAGGGGAAAGCTCCTCTCACCTGTAAAGGGTTAAGAAGCTAAAGGTAACCTCGCTGGCACCTGACCAAAATGACCAATGAGGAGACAAGATACTTTCAAAAGCTGGGAGGAGGGAGAGAAACAAAGGGTCTGTGTCTGTCTATATGCTGGTCCTTGTCGGGGATAGACCAGGAATGGAGTCTTAGAACTTTTAGTAAGTAATCTAGCTAGGTATGTGTTAGATTATGATTTCTTTAAATGGCTGAGAAAAGAATTGTGCTGAATAGAATAACTATTTCTGTCTGTGTATCTTTTTTGTAACTTAAGGTTTTGCCTAGAGGGGTTCTCTATGTTTTTTAATCTAATTACCCTGTAAGATATCTACCATCCTGATTTTACAGGGGGGATTTCTTTATTTCTATTTACTTCTATTTTTATTAAAAGTCTTCTTGTAAGAAAACTGAATGCTTTTTCATTGTTCTCAGGTCCAAGGGTTTGGGTCTGTGGTCACCTATGCAAATTGGTGAGGCTTTTTATCCAACATTTCCCAGGAAAGGGGGGGTGCAAGTGTTGGGAGGATTGTTCATTGTTCTTAAGATCCAAGGGTCTGGGTCTGTAGTCACCTAGGCAAATTGGTGAGGCTTTTTACCAAACCTTGTCCAGGAAGTGGGGTGCAGGGTTTTGGGAAGTATTTTGGGGAGAAAGACGCGTCCAAACAGCTCTTCTCCAGTAACCAGTATTAGTTTGGTGGTGGTAGCGGCCAGTCCAAGGACAACGGGTGGAATATTTTGTACCTTGGGGAAGTTTTGACCTAAGCTGGTAAAGATAAGCTTAGGAGGTTTTTCATGCAGGTCCCCACATCTGTACCCTAGAGTTCAGAGTGGGGGAGGAACCTTGACATCATGTTATTTACTGACTCAACTGCTGGAAATCAAACAGTCATTTCCATAAAGTGAGACTCTGGTGCAGTGAGATCTGAGGAATTAGAGATTGTGGCATATTGCCATGCGGGACGGGGGTGGGAGTGAAGCTGCGCTGCCCCAGTAGGGGAACAGAGGGCTCAGTTCCCCCAAGCTCCCCAAATCACCAGGCCAGTGCCCTCATTGCACCATCACTTAGGATGGCATAGCCTGCTCCCCCTAACTCTGTGGGCTGGTGTGCATTGGGAGCCAATGCTCTGTCCCTTTTGGGGTGGCTTGCGCCCCTGTGGATGCATATAGCAGCTGTGTGGCACTCCCTTGAGTGTAGGGGTGTGCTTGCCCTGGCTCCTGTGAGGCAGTGGAGGAGATTGTGGCACTCACCCCTACTCTGTGCACTGCAGTACGGGCTGGGGGTAGCCTGCCTGAAGCCAAGCTGGTTCTCATCAACATTCTTTAGAAAGCAGAAGGAGAATGTCAGTACAGGAGTGTTGTTTACTGATCCACTGAAGTGAGCTGTAGCTCACGAAAGCTTATGCTCAAATAAATTGATTAGTCTCTAAGGTGCCACAAGTCCTCCTTTTCTTTTTGCAGATACAGACTAACACGGCTGCTACTCTGAAACCTGTCCTTACTGAGCACAGTATGTTATGGAAACATCTTTTAACATGGATAATTATTGCGTGGAGAGGCAGCATTTGACTATGAATTGCTAGTGACAGGTGACAGTGCTGTTGGCAATTAGTCTGAATTGCCATGCAAATTATTAGCAGCAACCCATAAGTAGATAGAGAGATCTGTTAGAATAGCTGTGGAAGCTGAATGCACCATTACCTACAGAGCAAGCTGCCAGTGCTAAATGTCTACTCAACTGGGAGAATCAGAATGCTGTTTACCGTAGGGACTACTTGACATCTTAATAGATTTTCCCAAACAAATTAGACTTAGCAACCCCAAACTCCTGTCTCTTGCATCAACAAGTCACTTTTTATTTTAAACATTGCTAACACCACTTACTGTCTGTATGGGATGCTGATGAACATCCATAACAGTGGTCTTGCATCAATCCCCAGCAATGCCAGCATGATAAGTAAGGTGAAGAGGAAACATCAGAACCAAAATTCTTAAGCCTTATTTAGTCTCTGTGAAAGCTGGAGTATTTCACCCTGATTTACTGCCAAGCCACCACTTCTGGAATTGGTTTCTGATGGAAGTATCTACAGAAATAAAGTAATATAAGCCAGTCCTAAATAATGAGAAGAAGCTCCAAAACAGACCATCATGGCACATGGAAACTACGCCAATGCAAATGGCAAGTCTCTGACTGCATCACAGGACAAGTCTTGTTAGCACTAACAAACCATCTGTGTTTCTCATGATGAAGCTAAGTGCGAAGCTGATGATAATAGTGAGACTTTGCATTTCTGGAGCACTGGCCAGCTCAGGATCTGTTATTGTGAAATATGTGAGTGTTGTCCCCATTTTATTGATGGAGAAACTGAGGCAGGAGGAATTGCAGCGACTTGTCCAAAAGTCTCATGGCAATTCATTGGCAGAGCTTTGAGTTGAACCCAGCTCTCAGTCATTTACTCTAACCACTAGACCATGCCGGCTGCCACCTTTGGTAAGAAGAGGAATTCTGTATAGTTAGTGAACTCTCCAGGGGCTCTGTTTTTCTATGGACCCAACACAGCTTTGGGTTTCGTGTCTACAATCTGGATCCTAGAAGCTGATTAACATGCTGAGAGAGCCCTTAAATGCCCTTCAAACTAAGGCACTTTCTGAACGTGCCTAGAGAAGTGTGCATGACACAGCATGATAAAGGGACTGGGTAAAGTCACCACTCCACTAAATCATTAGCTTGAACCTAGTCCAGGAATAATCGAGAGTCGTCCCCAGGTAATGGCTGTTTGGTGTCCCACATGAAATGAGTTATTTCAGTCCAATTTCCTGTGGAAAAGGATCCAAGCCACACGCACATAAAAAACGTTTTCCATCAAAACCGCTCCCTAAATTGGCAGAGATATCAGGGCCTGAGACACAGAGACAACTTCCTTAGAAAAGGCTATGCCAGGGTGAAGCTGCCATGTGGGAAGAGGACTGTGCGGAAGCTGGAACTGCCACCTCCTGTATGGAACCAGGGACTCAAGGACTTCAATCTCCCAGGCAATCAATCTGACACCTTAACCTGCACTAAAGGAAAAGAAACAGATAGCACATCACGGCACGTCACAATCACTTTCTTTTTCAACCAAATGAATAAACACAGAATTCCAACTCTGGTGGAGAGGCAGAAAACTGGGTCTCTCTGCAGCATTTGCTAACCCCCAGATGCAGGTAAGTAATTGCCCTCTTTTCCACAGGTAAGCATGCTTCTTTTGAAAATGACAAAGTTAGCCTTCAATCCTGCAAATCGCTTAGGCCCATGCTTCACTCTATGTACATGAGTAGTTCCATTGAAGTAAATGGGAATATCCAGGGGTATAAATTTAAGCACATAAGTGTTTGTAGGACCTGGGCCTTAGAGAGAAAGAGAGATGCTGATTCAACAAAGCACATAAGTACACGCTTAAGTCCATCTCTATTAAGCGAAGTATTTAAGCACATGCTTAACTTTAAGTACATGCTTAAGTATTTTGTCAAATTGGAGCAACAGTCATTTCATGGAATCAAGATCTACGAAGAACAACCGAAAATGAAAAACATCTCGTTCTTCCTTGTCATGTTAAACATTTAGGTACCAAACCAGCATCTAGAAAAATACCAATCTGACAGCAGAATAAGGATGGGGGGGAGAGGGAGAAGGGCAATAGCACGTAGAGACACTTCTCTTAGTAATGTTCTAAAATATTATTTATGGACAAGATTGTAAGGTCTTTGGGCCACAAACTAACCAGTTAGTCTACGTCTACTCAGTGCTAGCATGGTGAGAATCAAACCACTTGTGGCCTAGAGGCGCAATAACAACCACAACAATAAAGGAGATTTCTCAATATGAATGGAGAGGTTTTGGGTTAATTGTAGAGACCTTCAAAAGTCATAACTAGCATCTGCTACAGAGCTTGGAACCGCAGCAAAGAAAGAGATTGATTAAACAGGAATTTATCACAAAAATGAATAGCAACATCCCAAGACAGGTCTTCTGTCAGCTGGATATCTTCTGGGAAACACGCTGTAGGAAATGCAAATCAACCAGGGAGTTTCTGAAATGCATTGGCAATTTCCTCATTTATATATTGAAACTACATCTAATGTGAACCTGGTTCATACAGGTCAGGCTTCTCTGGGCATTACCTTTCCACCAAGAACTCCATAAAGATTCCCCATCTTGGTCTTTGCCAGCCCTAGGAATCTCAAACTACAAGGATCTGTTTTTTTAATAAAGGTTTTATTAGGACAGACACTGGGGGTGGAGAGGAGTCACATCAGAACCACACAGACGGTGTTTACACACCATTTTTTCTTCTCAAAGTTTCCCACGTTGGCTACCCCTGACTCAGCTCCACTGTGCTAGCCATGGTGGCAGTGCTACCGTTGGCCAACTGCCAGCATTTTACCCAGCCTGTCACCTACCCTGAGCAGAGCAGGTCTAGATGATGTGGTGGTCAAAATGCTGGTGGCCAGCAATGCCCTTCTCTACACTAGTGCTCCCAGTGGTGCCATCACTGATGGACCCAGCGTTAGCAGTGGTGGGGAACTTCAGCCACAAGGGTAACATTTTCAAAAGTGCCTTGGGGACTTTAATTGAGACATTGGCTCCAAGTGTCTAAGTCACTTGAAAATGGGGCTTTGGCTCCTAAGTCACTTTGCCATTTATGAAAGTTTAAGCCAAAGTCTAGTAGAGACTCAGTCAAACTTAATCTCGACAGGTACAGCCTTAGGGAAATATACTGCTCTCTCATCATCCAACTCGCTTTCCCTTATTGACAAGCTCAGACTTCACCTGTCAGTCTTTCAGATCCCATCCTTGATGGAGCTCCACTGACCTCTTATCAGAGAGATTCTCCCTTCATATCTTGAACAACTATACTCATAAGGGTTAAGTCCAATGTGCTGTCCAAATCCCATAATGGCTAATTATTCTGTCTAAGATAATTCCCCCTGGAAGTTTCACTCCGCAAAAATTTTCTTGGCTTCCTGTCCTAGAAACTGTAATGTATTGTTTGCTTTGCACTGTTAGGGCCAGAGCCAAAGCCCATTGAAGTAAACGGGTGTCTGTCCATTGATAACATTAAGCTATATACCACGTCCTAAAACAGCAGCTGTGTTTTGCCCCAGAGAGGGCTGCATTTTAGTGGTGGATGAAATGATGCTTGTAGACTGTGGATAGTTTATAAAGTCCTTGCAGAACCTTTATGTTGGAAGGCATAGCTAGGATTGTAAAAGGGACCTGGGGGAGCTAGGTGCCTAACTCCCATTGACCGTCAAAAACTGTGGCCTATATAAATGTAGGATGCCCAGAATCAGAATTGTTTTAATCTAACCCCCTCAATTCCCCTCCAAAACTATCAATGAACAAGCCAACATGCTGTCCTAGTTCCAAATGACAAATTCTCAGACTAGAACTGCCAAATTTGATTTACAAGTTTGTCTCTCAATGACAACGTTACGTATTGTGGACCTGAAATGTTTATGGCATGAGACTCTTGGCTTATCAATGTTTTAAAAAAATTGGAATTTGCTGCCAGCTGCAGGTTTTATTTTATTTTTATGACCCAGTATATTTCCTGCCTTCTTCCCACCAGTACCGTGACTCAGCAGTTCTCAACGGCATCTAGGTTTTCCCATAGAGATTTTGCAAAATGTGGATGGCAAATTAACACACGCTATGGGATTGTCTACATTATGACTCTGAATCAGTGACAGACTAAATATGGGTCTATCCACACCCAACATTGCTGATTCACTGTTAGTAACCATGGCAAATAACCATGGATCACAACCTAGGCTGTCAAATGGTTGTCATTCTGTAACCAGGTCATAACACTTAGACAGGAACTCCTGATCATGTTTATCTATGGAGTTTGCCAGCCCTCCTCCTTCCCACCTCAATTTGTAATTGGCCTTCCCGGAGTGCTTGTTCCGTGAATTGTCCTGCAGATGCTTTACCCTCTGCAGAGGCAGAATGGAATAGATTCCCCCCCATATGTACTGATGCACATGCAGTTAGGTAGCATCAGTGTGGACACACAAACATGGATGACAAATGGTTGTGGTTTTTAAAATAAGAAGTTGTTTGGATACAATTTGACCATGTTTGTTGTAACTACAACAGATGAAGAAGCCAAGTCCAGATTCCAAGCGCTGCAGTATTTATCGCAAAGACAAGGTTAGTGCAGAACATTTGGCAGAAGCAATATGAATAAAAAGCCAGAGGGGACGGCTCAATGGTCTGAACATTAAGTTTGGAACACCAAACTCCCTGAAATCAGAGCATCAAAGTCCAGCAAAGTTGATTCAGCCCTTCATCACCCCAAGACATACACACTGTGTTCCACATAGGTTACTGTGTGAGTCTTCAAATGAGACTCTGGAAACCCAGCATCCTTGTCTGTTTAGACATTAAAGATCCCATGGCCCTTTCAGAAGAGGAGGGGTTTGCCCTTACATGAAATTTCCCTCCCATGATTGCCTTGCATCATGGTGACCACTACCTTCAGTCCCACGAGGTGGCTGCACTTCATTGGTGCTCTGTAGTTTGGACCTGAAGAATGATATTAACTTTAAAATATTATTGTGGATCAAATGTAATGCCTTTAATAGGAGATACTTTCAGACAGGCTGCATGGCAAGTCAGAGTTTGCACAGGAGTTCTCTGTGCTGGAGTAATTTAGAACTCTACACATTTATTGGAAAAGTGCTGAATTACTCAATTCCAACCTGTTTTACTGCTCCCAAGTTGTCAAACCACTGTGGTCTTTTCTTACTGTATTGCTGTCCACAAACAGTCAATGTTATTAGCTGTATTTAATCTTCTCTAGTGGATCCTGTTTATTCCAGTGTTAATAGAGATGGAATATGCCGCAAAGAAGGAAACAGAGATTAAGTTCAGGAAAGATTTATGTATCTTTATTGATCCTAGCTCTGCCTATGATTTGAACAGAGTACAAATGAAGTAAGACATTTCCTCAAGCTACATTTTAGATCAATGTTACTTTTGTGCCACAGTTGTTGACCCACTGAAATATCAGAAGATATGCACGTTCTGTGCTTCAAGATAACCCAACCCTACTGGCCTCCCTCACCTGCAGCCCTGCCCTGACACACACAAAGAAAAGAATGGCTATGCTGTGTCACTTGTTTACAACCTGATCTCGCAAGCTTGTACCCAAGCAAACAGCCCTTCCATGCATAATCCCATTAACATCAATGGCACTGCTTGGGTGAGTAAGGACTACTCCTCTGAGAAAAGAATCAGGCCATCTGTTAGCAGGTTTGTTTCTGAGGAGACCATAACTATATTAATCTACACCAATATAGTGGCCTCTTTATTTATCAAACAACTGTCTCTGATCAAATAACAAGAAAGTCTTAAAATATATTTTTATTTACTTCTGCCAACACATGAATGCAAATTGAGAAACATTACCCCGAGGTACATGGCAGAGTATTAATTTAAGCTTCAGTCTACCAACAGTACAGGGGAAAGGCAGTTAATTTCTGTAACAAAATGCTCCATTATCAATCTGCAAAATGCATGTGGCAGTTAGAGAGTTATATCCTTGTGAACTTTAACAAGGATCCGTTACGAAATGCCATGGGCAATTGGTAGATTGTTATAATGTTATGACAGAATGTAATTGGCTCTCACTAATAGTCTTGTGATCTATAGTATGGTTAACATAAGACAGGATATCACTCAGAATGATGCAGTCTAGCACTTCAGCAATATGCATGGCATGTTGGGTTCCTATATTAATCTTCAATACTTGTGTATGATTAATAAAAGTAAATCATTCCATTGGTAGAGTTACTCAGAGAGTTATAAAATATCTTATGAATTCTTCACTGAACAGCTCATAAATTAGTCCAAGTGAATGACGTGAACAGGCATTTACATAGCACTGGATATTGTCAAAGGGCTGAACAAAAATTCATTAATCCTCACCACAGCTGTATGAGGTAGGCAGGCATTATTTGCTCCATTTTATAGATTGGGAAACAGACACAAACGTCCAGAGTTGTAACCAACTGGTCCCACTGAAGTCAGAAGTAAAACTCCCAGGGCCCGGTTCTCATTTGAACGGAGGCTCCTTAATTCCAGTCTGGCAGTGTAAAGGATCCAATCTTAAGGCTCCTTTAGTGGCCTGAGTGTAAATAAGAATTAGACCTCCACTGATTTCAGTGGGAGCAGAGTTTGGTCCATGCTGTGTGCTGTAGAAAATCCCATCCAGAGTGGTTAAGTGTATGGGCGGTGGCTATCATAGGCAGCGGGAGGCTGTGCCTCCCCAAACAGCCTGGCAACCTCCCACACTCCACCCCCAGGTCCCCTCCTGCAGTTATCGGCGCTCTGCCCTGGCCAAGACCAGCTGGAGCTGGGGCTGGCCTGTCTCTCACAGGGACTCAGGGTGGCTGGTGCTAGGGCCGCGCCACCCGCCCAGCACTCAGACTCCACCGCCCTGCACTCTGGGGCTGGCCGCCCAGCGCATTAGAGCTGGGGGCAGCCACCTGACCGTCCGATGCTGGGGGCCATGGCTGGGGTGCTCTTGGCTCCTGCAGAGGAGGGGTGCAAAAGGGAAGGGGGAGGGGAGAGGCATGGCCTTGGGCACAAGGGGAGGGGCCAGGGGCTAGCCTCCCTGAACAGCTGGATTAAGTGACTTAACTGGACACCATTAAATTAGGCTTGAATAAAGACTGGGAGTGGATGGGTCATTACACAAGGTAAAACTATTTCCCCATGCTTATTTTCCCCCCCTATTGTTACCCTCACCTTCTTGTCAACTGTTGGAAATGGGCCATCCTGATTATCACTACAAAAGGTTTTTTTCTCCCGCTGATAATAGCTCACCTTAATTGATCAATCTCGTTATAGTGTATATGGCAACACCCATTTTTTCATGTTTTCTGTGTATACATATATATTCCTACTGCAGGCATCCGATGAAGTGGGTTTTAGCCCACTAAAGCTTTTGCTCAAATAAATGTGTTAGTCTCTAAGGTGCCACAAGTACTCCTCATTAGAATTCAGGAGTCCCTGCCTAATATTAACAAGCTCTCAACCACAATACCTCCCCTAAGTGTTTAGAAGTTACTTGCTAGTATCAGGGCTCTGCCAACTGCATGTGAATTTGTAAATTGTTTTACAGGATTGTTTACATATAAACGTCAAGATACATTAAGCCATGAGACAGCAAGGGCTTAGAAACTTCTGCTGACTTTTCATACTAACATGGTCAGTAATAAGTGCTGTATACACTAAGTTGTTGTAAACAGATAAATGGATACAACTGCAAGCCAACTGGGGCCAACATACAAAGTCAATGATATTACCCCAGTTATTGCACCAACTGG
The DNA here is from genome assembly GCF_965140295.1 of Lepidochelys olivacea. Classification (NCBI taxonomy): domain Eukaryota; kingdom Metazoa; phylum Chordata; order Testudines; family Cheloniidae; genus Lepidochelys; species Lepidochelys olivacea. The sequence goes on from NC_140417.1 coordinate 53,221,373, forward strand.
TGAGTAGAGAGACAGCAGTGAAGCATGGGGAAAAGACAGGTCTGGCCTGGGAAGCCATAGGAGAATAGTGAGAAGGTTGAAGCCCCAAGAAACTACAGCTAGAGATGTGCTCATCTTTCTGGCTTTCCCTGACTTGAGCATTGTGGGAGGTTGGCTTCTGTCTAGGTTGGCTTCTGTCTGTCTAATCAGCATAGCAGATCTGAGCATGTTATAATCACCACATACAGACATCACTTACTTTGATTAGCTTCCACCCTCATGGTGTTTGGGAGTGGCTTGTCTGTGAATACATTTAGTACCAACTTGCAGAAGAGAACTGAGAGGCTATTGAAGAAAGCCACCCGAGTTTGTCTGAAACTCTATCGTTTAAATAAATAAACCCCCAGCAGTGGTTACACTTTAACCATGTATGGAAGTTTTTCAAGACTTGAGTCATTAAATTCTACTGAGAATAAAAACTTGGCAAATAGAAAAGAAAAGCATTTTAAACTGCTCTCTAGAAAACCGCCCCCCTTGCTCCCCTTGGTGTTATAGATGAACTGCCATGGGTATGCAGCAGGGGATTCTGGTTCTTTAGACAAGTCTATAAACTTAAATCATATCCAACATGTACAAAAGCAGTGAGAATACAAATTATCACACTAAAAAATGTGGGAAACTTTTTGATCTTATTAAAAAGCCTTTTAAAGTGGTAGCCTTGTATGTAATCTACAGATGAACTTCCTGCAAAATGTTCCACCCCTGCCAAAACCCATGGTATTTTTGGATAGTTTATTGTTTACAAACCCTCAGCCTCAGTTTGTGTGGGACACTGATCTATTCCCATTTATAGAAGTAGCTGATCACATGAAAAGCCCTACTAGATTTTAAAGTCACACTCCTCTCTTAAAGCACATGCCTTTTTGGGGAGAACATTTATGGCAGGTTTCCTCTTCCCTATGAAAAGCAGACGTTTTAGAGTAAACAACACTTTGAGGAAAGATCCAGGATGTATTAAATATTGTGTGGGAACTTCAACAAGGACATGACATCACCTGCTGTCTCCAGTGCAAACATGTGGGACTAAACAGGGTCAGTTTCCTATTCTTGATTATACTACTAAGTATTTAAACAAGCTGTCTTAGACAAAACAAAATATCAATGGAATTATGTATTTTTTAATTCAGCTATACACAGATTTACTAATGAAATAATTGTCTGGAGCCCATGTAAAAATCAACCTTGCTGGTGAGGATTGGATTGAAAACCCTTTAATATATCCCCAAATCCTGTTGGCAGTGAGAAGCATTGCAAATGAACGTGATGTAAGATGGTGTTTCCTTTCTAATGATAATTCTCTAAGGCTGGGGATTTTCAAAGTAGCCTATGGGCAGGACTGACCTACAGGATGGAGCACTGGGCTGGGACGCGGGAGACCTGGCTTCTATTCCTGGCTCAGCCAGTTTGGGGGTGGAAGCTCCCTGTGCATGGGAGGCAAAGGGATAGCAGGGGAGTGAGGGGAGCAAGTATGACAGAGTTGGGACGGACAACCAGCTCCTGGCTGGGAAGGGGCAGCCCGGTAGTTCCCACAGTCATTCCTACGATAGTTCCTGGGCAGCTGGTGGCCTGTGCCCTGTGCTCCCCCAGTCCCTCCTTGGCAGCTGGCATCCTGTACACCAATGCCTCCCTTCCCCCATCCAGGTGCCAGTACCCTGTCCCATTCTCCACCCCGCCTCAGCAGCTAGTGTATATGCTCCTCCTTCTCCCCTGTGGTGGGTGTCTCCATTAGGATCCAGGTGGCTTAAAGGCAGAACCAAGCTGCATTGGGGACCCCTATCCACTCCCTCGTGGCCAGCCCGATCTTGTGCACTGGGGTGGCTGCTCCAGCCCTTCTCTGGATCCCGTTCTTGTCTCTCCCCTCCTTCCCCCCCATGTGTGCAGGGGGAACATATCTGGGTCCTCCTCACACTGCAGAAAACATTGAAGGGATGGAAACCTAGATCTGCCCCCACAGTGTTTTCATTGCAGGGTGCTAGAACCCCTTACCCCCTGGTTCCACTGCCACTGCTGCCACGGACCTGCTGGTTGACCTGGGCAAGTCACTTCCCCACTCTGTGACTGAGTTTCCCTATCTGTAGAATGGGGATAACAATACTGACCTCCTTTGTAAAGCACATCGAGATCTGCTGATGAAATGTGCTAGATAAGAGTTAGGCATTGATTATTACTGCATTTCAATGGGAGCTGAGCACCTAACTCCCTGATGCCACTTTGACAGTATCAGACTAAATCTATTCTGATCTAACCATAAAGATGCTTGAAAAGTGCTTGTGAGACCCAAACCACAAACCCTATAGCCCCAGGAACATCAGCTATCAGCACTGTGGCCAGATACCACTCTTATTTACTCCAGCGTCAATCCAGAGTAACTCTGCTGACTTCAAATGGAATTATGCCCGATTTTAGTTACACCAGTGTAAACCCAAACTATGGCCCTGATCTTGCACCCTTATCTGTGTAGGTGAATCCTGGAGAACATCCCATTTTCAAACACTTATACATATAATAGACCATATATTCTATTTGACTGCGCCTCCTCTTCTTACCACGTAGAACACCACTGATTTGCTGCTACTTCTTTATTTTTCTTCATTCTACATCAATCTTTTTTCTGCCAGTACAGTTGATTGTCATGGAAATGATTATTACGTCACACAGAAAAGATCAGGACACTGAATGTGACGTAAGCATTCAAAGAATTTTTAAACATACAACAAAGGTGACTTCAGCATTGCAGTGAGCACAGGTTTGGATCCTAAGGCAGCAACCTGGGAGGGTTTTGATTTGTCATAGAAATAGGCTTCAGAGGTCTATTTAAACTTCGTGAAAGCCTACTAAGTCCTTCTAGCGTTATGACAGATTCCTATGCATAATTCTTGGAAGTCTGATCCCAACCAAGTCAGGGACTGGATGGGATTTCTTGTGTTGTAGGACATCCCTGGATTCTGGGCTTTGGGGAGTCTTTAAAGAATCCAGATGGAACCAGCTGATTTTAATGGGATCTACAAATAAGTGTTCAGGTAAGTTAAAACTTAGTCATGTGCTAAATATTACTCCAGCCTGCTTAGTAGGGCACATAAATCTGTATTTATCTCCATTGCTGTTTACCTTTAAAAAAAAAAAATCTACGCTCCCACACAAGAGGATATAAAAACCCTGAAAAAACTGATCTTTATTAATTATTATTATTATTATTAATCTCACAGCAGCCCCTAGAGGCTCCTCAAATCTGGGGCTCCATTGTGCTAGGGCTGTATAAACACATAGTAAGAGATAGTCCTGGCCCTGAGCCATTTACAGTCTACCCAGACCAGGCAGACAGAGGAAGGGTTAGTACCCCTGTTTTACTGATGGGGAACCGAGGCACAGAGAGATGACATGACTTGCCTGAGGTCAGACAGGAAGTCTGTGGCAAAGCTGGAAAATAAACGCAGAGTTCCAGTCCAGTGCCTTAGCCACACAGCTATCCTTCCTCCTTGTCACAGGGTGGGCTGGCCCGTTAAGGAGGCTGGGCTCAGCCCCGTGTGTGCCTAGTTATCTGCCTCCCAGGTGATGGGTTTGGGCATGACATGACAGCAGCCCCTGGGTGATGTCATCTATAAGAGGGAGCATGTACAGTCATGGAGGAGGGATTCTGCAAGGACTGGAAGGATCCCCTGCAGAAGAGCCAGGTGGATGGCAAAATGTGCTGGGAAGTCTGGGGAGAAGGCCTAGAAAACAGCCAGAAACAGCTGAGGCCAGACCAGCAGCTAGGAAAGAGCTGTGGGAGGTCTTGCCACAGAGCTGGAGTGGGACTGACAGAGGTCCCCTGCCCAGAGAGAGCTGACAACTGAAGTCTTGAGACTTGAATGAGAGAGGAGCCCTGAAAAAGGGATCAAGTGGACTTGTCAAGCCCTGATACAGGGTAACAGGGGAGCCCTGGATGAGGGCTAACAAGGACACACTGAATGAAGGTGAAAAGACTTTGTTTTCTTGAACTTTCTGTTTACGCCAGGGAGGGAGGCCTGTGGCCAAATCATCTAGCAGTTCTGGAATCCACCCTTTTGAGAGGAAACTGAGGCTCAGAGCACTAGGTACCAAATAATCTTGTCACATTGCCTAACTTTTGTCACTTTTCTAACTCAGTGGTTAGAAAAACAGTCGAGTGTCTCCTCAGACACACGCACCCAATAAAGCCCTCAGAGGGGGATTCCTCTTCATTTAGAACCAGTTAGCTCGTGAGATATTTTCAATGATAAATAACAACAGAAAATAAGCCTTTACTGATTTAAGAATGGAAATTGTGTATATTACAGATACCTAATGGAAACATTTAGAGCAAAGGCAGTCATGAAACACACATGGCGAGATCCTTAGCGGCAATCCAGATCACATGCATCCGATGAAGTGAGCTGTAGCTCACGAAAGCTTATGCTCAAATAAATTGGTTAGTCTCTAAGGTGCCACAAGTACTCCTTTTCTTTTTGCAAATACAGACTAACAAGGCTGTTACTCTGAAACCTGTCATGAATGCAAAGGCGCTTTTAGCCACTTTTGCAGCTATTTGATCCTTGAGCCAATGTAACTTAAGCCTTGTCTTCACTACAAAAAAAGGCATGCTCTTAACTCATGGTAAAATCCCAGTGAAGATTGAAGTAGTTTGTAGTTTCCACATGAGTTAGTACGTTACATTAAAGCCTATAGGGCGTACCTGGGGTTTAACCTGACCTGCTAACTTGCATGAAAATAACAAACTGCCTCCTGTTACTTTGAGCTAGATAACCAAGTGAAGATCACTTTTATTTTTTCCTAGTGAAGACAAAGACTTAGAGCAGCCTCCAGGCCGCTCTGTGTGATACATGGGGCCTATGATCCCAAGGAGCTATTCCAGCAGCTGAGAATTCCTGGACTGCAAGGTCAGCATGGTCATGTCTCCTGTAGACTAGGAGCTGGGAAGTGTTGGATTAGAGCTGGACATGTGCACTCTATGCCAGCCAAAGATGGGGGAAATCTTACTTTGGCAGGTCCACCGGGCTGCCAGCGGCTTTCTGTTGGCAGAGCAGCGCAAGACAGGCAGAACAGGGCTGAGGATCCAGCCCAGAGTTCTAATTTCAGAGTCAATGAAAGTATTAAACACAAGCCACATATATGATTTTAAACCTGAAGAGTCAAAAATCTGCTCAGTCACGTGGGTGTAAATCACTGAATCTGGAATCACTGAATTCAGAGGAATTACTCAGGATGTAACCAAGAGCAGAATCTAGCCTTAATACTCTTTAAATAACTTAACCCTGCTATGAGTAATAGATGTGAACCACCAAGCTGGGTCTTGCCATCAGGGGGAGGGATAGCTCAGTGGTTTGAGCATTGGCCTGCTAAACCCAGGATTGTGAGTTCAATCCTTGAGGTGGCCATTTAGGCACCTGGGGCAAAAATTGGGGATTGGTCCTGGTTTGAGCAGGGGGTTGGACTAGATAACCTACTGAGGTCCCTTCCAACCCTGATATTCTATGATTCAGGATATAGCTGTGAAGTTCAGAACCAGATTTGATGTTCAAGGATGTTTGGATTCCTGATTTGGTTTCAGCTGCTATTTTCTATCAACTTGGGACAGTAACTTTAGCAAAATATTTGAAAAACAAATGACTTAAATGGCTACAAATTGAGCTCCTCTTGCTTCCCTGTGTTGTACAATATTCTTCAGAGGCAAATGCTGTTATCTAGCTTGTAAATAGTAAGGTTTCCCTTCTATTGCTAATAATTAACTTGCATTTGCAGTTACATACAAGAGAGGATCTGTTGTACTTTTGATTTGTGGAGGTTCACTTAGGGAAATTTAACAGAGCTGCCTCCTTGAGAATGGCACCAGCCAGGAATGTAGTTCTAACAAAGTATTTCAGCAGACCATTAAAAATAACAAAACAAAAACAAAAAAACCCCAACAACCTGCTACAAGAATCCTCCAGCAAAACGTAACAGTAGTTTTTTTTTTATTTTTTTTTGGGCTGCTTCCCAGTATTCATGGGGGAATTCTGCTATTTGCTGAGTTTAGCGAATGCAATCTAGCACTGAAGGAAAACCAGCAAAAAGGAACACCACTTTCACCATTTTCTCAGTTCTGTTTAGCATCAGAAAGTACTTAAAGGAATGGGAAATTTTCTGGTTGCTATAAAGTTGAATTAAAATCCAAAAAGCAGTGGCTCTCAGCACATATAAGACAGACTGATTAGACAAGTGATCAACGCATACAGGATAAAAATCACTCAGCACAGTCAGAAACAATCTAACAGAAGGTAGAGCTTAACTTTTAAAGTCTATTCCCTTTGGAAACAAGGTCAATAATGCTTAATATATCACTTTTAGTGTTTACAATGTAAAGAAAAATCAACATATTCCACTATATTTCCCGCACAATGACAACACTGCATTTATATAGATCCTTTCAAACCAAGATCTCAAAGCACTTTACAAAGATGGATCAGGATTATAAATCATACAGAAAAGATGTTTACAGGGAACATAATGCAGTAGTTCAAACAGAATCTACCTCCAAAATCAACAGAGACTCCAAAATTATTTATGCTGGAAAACCTAAAAAAAGACGACTGCAAAGATTTTAAATTTTCAGAAGTTTATATACTTACTTTGTGAGGCTAAACGCACATCAGACTGAAATCCAGGGAAATCAAAAAAAGCTTGTACCAAAGAACTTAACCAGCCAAGAACATGATGAAGCCCTTTCTTTGAACTGTCCAGCTAGAGGTATTTACTCATTTCACACAGGCAAAAAGCATGACACACTAGCAAAGCCTTTTACGTGGGGGTGCCAGAGGGGGAAACCCTTCCCCGATGGCTTTAGTTCAGCCCACTCATTAAAATACAAAGTGAAAACAGCTGCTGTAGGAAGGAAAAGGATGTCCAGGCTTTTTCTTCTTAAATTCCTTGGGTATAAAATGGTTCATTGTGGAATTCCAGTAGGCAGAAAAATCCAGTGGTTTTAAGGCTTTGTTTTATAGTCTCAATCACCCTCTGTACTGGGTTGTAGAAACTGTATCTAAGTAATCTCAAAAATGAGTTAAGTGTAACATCCTGGACTGGATTGGAAACAATTTTCATTCTAAAAAAAATAAAGTATTAGGGAAAATATGAACCTAAAACATCTCCCCATCCCAAATGATTTTCTCCAAATGTGTTACAAGCGTGTGTGCTTTTTCAAACTACATCCACATGAAATATAACACTTGACCTGTCTATAGGGTCTGCCAGCCAGAGCGCGCCAAGCACACTACAAAGGTCAATTAATGCATACAAATACTTAAAACTGATAAGTGCTTTTCATCCATGGACCTTACTGCACTTTAGCTTCACAATGCCCCTAAGCAGCTGTCAGTATCAGTATGCCCATTTAACAAAGGTTACCAGCAAAAATGTCAAAAGATGCTCAGAGAGGCAAAGTGGGTGAAGTAGTATCTTTTATTGGACCAAAATCTATTGGTGAGAGAGACAAACTTTCGCACTACACAGAGCTCTTCTTCAAGACCTGATGCTCAAAAGTAGAGACCTGCAAATCTGCGGCTATCCACTTTAAATCCGTGGGATCCAAACCCAGCATCCAAAATTAGCGGCCACTTTTAGAAATTTGGCTTTCAGTGACTATGGGTATTTCTACACTGCAATCCGAAGTGTGACTGCAGCACAGGTAGACATACCTGTGTTAGCACAGCTAATAGCAGTGAAGACACAGCAGCATGGGGCTTCAGGACAGTCTAGGAATGCAATATGTCTCCAGGGTTCCTGGCGTGCTCGGACAGCCCACGCTGATGCCTTTGATGCCACAACTATTATTAGCTGCACTAGCACAGGGTATGTCTACCCAAGTTACAATCACACTTCCTGCTGCTGTCAGGAAAAGGGCCAGGCCAGGGATGAGAATATAACTCAGAGGCCCAGTCCTGCAAACACCTATGCCCATGAGTAATTGCATTCATGTCGGCAGTCCCATTAAAGCAAATGGGATTGTCTGCATGAATAAAGTTACTCATGTGTATGCGTGTTTGCAGGATCAGACCGGAGGAGTCCTGGTTTAACTACTAGACCACATTCGCTCTCTGCCTGTTATTCTATATGTTAACATATTTTGCCAGTGAAATCTGTACTTGTAACAAAATTATTTTAAATACTTACATGCCTTTTTATATTATCAAATGGTATTTTACAGTCTACAGTAGGTAGACAATGGCTCATTAATGGTTGTTCCCCTGCAGCAATTAGGTAATAGGTGTGTAAAAAGATTATTCTTTTTAAAATAAAAGACATTGAAAAAAAAATCCATGTAAAGAGATCAAGCATTCAATATATTACAAAATCCAAAGGCATGGCTGCCCATTAGCTCTGTTGGTTCAACAGCTGGTATTAATTATTAGTTAGAAATAAGATGCATTTATGCAAAATGAGGCAATCTACTGGATTTATTCACCATGGTTGTGAGAAAAGCGACCACCAATTCCCCTACTGATTCTGAACTGGCTGGTTTCATAGCTGTACTTTCGTGTGTGCTTAATGTTTCCTGCAGGTCTGAAAAAGTATGCAAAATATTTCAGTGCAGGGCCTTTGTATGGAAGTAATAGGAAATAAATGTCTCCCTTAAGGACTCTAGCTAGTACAGAACAGGGAGTTGGCCTTGATTCATAGATTCCTGGGCCAGAAGGGACAACTGTGATCATCTAATCTGACCTCCTGCACAGCACAGGCCACAGAGCTGCCCCCGCAATAATTCCTAGAGCAGAGCAGCAGTCAAAAAAACGAACAGAATGTTGGGTATCATTAGGAAAGGGATAGATAAGACAGAAAATATTATATTGCACCTATATAAAATCATGGTACACCTGCATCTTGAATACTGTGTGAAGATGCAGTCACTCCATCTAAAAAAAGATATATTGGAATTGGAAAAGGTTCAGAAAAGGGCAACAAAAATTATTAGGGATATGGAACAGCTACCACATGAGGGGAGAGATTAATAAGATTGGAACTTTTCAGCTTGGAAAAGAGACGACTTAGGAGGATATGACAGAGGTGTATGAAATCATGACTGGTGTGGAGAAAGCAAATAAGAAAGTGTTATTTACTCCTTCTCATAACAGAAGAACTAGGGGTCATCAAATGAAATTAATAGGCAACAGGTTGAAAACAAACAACAGGAAGTATTTTTTCCGACCACACATAGTTAATCTGTGGAACTCCTTGCCAGAGGATGTTGTGAAGGCCCAGACTGTAACAGGGTTCAAAAAAAGAACTAGATAAGTTCATGGCGGATAGGTCCATCAATGGCTATTAGCCAAGATGGGCAGGGATGGTGTCCCTAGCTTCTGTTTGCCAGAAGCTGGGAGTGGGCAACAGGGGATGGATCACTTGATGACTACCTGTTCTGTTCATTCCCTCTGGCATTGGCCACTGTCGGAAGACAGGATACTAGGCTGGATGGACCTTTGGTGTGACCCAGTATGGCCATTCTTATGTCAACCTGGATTTAAAAATTGTCAGTGATGGAGACTCCACCACAACCTTGGTAAATTGTTCCAATGATTAATTACCCTCATTGTTAAAAATATGTACCTTATTTCCAGGCTGAATTTGATGACAGCAGGGATTTGTGGGTGGGAAGAGTTGAGATCCTTAAACATTTTTGAAAATGGGTGCTGATTGATAAATTATTTTTCAGTTTTTCTATTTCCAAAGAAAAGGTCCATCCACACTTGAATGGAAGGATCCAAGCTAGAGATCTATACTGTTCTCCTTGTTATTTTTTTCACATAAAAAAAAGAAATTCTGATTCCATATCTGCCAGTTCATTTCTTTAAGCTGTAAAGGAGCCTGACAAAGAGGAACCTGGAGTTCATAAATCCTAAATGGGCTAGGACCACACTGGTATGGCTCCACAGCAACAGGGAGATGTCATTCCCAGCTCAGGTAGACATACCTGTGCTAGCTTTGCTCCAGCAAGTGCCTACAAATAGCGGTGCAGCCACAGGTGTGGCTCAGGCTAGCCACCCAAGTACAGTTCTGCCCAGCCCCCAACATACCTACTCAGGTGACTAGACCTCATGCCCTTCAAGCAACAGCTGTGATCCCTAAAAGCAGGTGAGTGGCATCCCCACTGGTTTAAAACAGAAGGTGTTGCTGGATGGACATTTTCTGCAAAGGGCTTTACACGTAGGTCTGAAATATCCCTTTGGGAAACTCTGGGCACTTCAGAGCCATCCATGTTAGCAATGGTGGGAGCACTAGGATAGACAAGGCTCCACCTCCTAGCCTGGAACCACAGAATCCCCTTCCCCTCCCCAATCATGGGAGCAGGAAGACAGTATGACTCTGAGGTTCTTCCTCCACTGTCTTTCCATCCATCCATCCATCCATCCTCTGCCTCTTTTCTCCTTCCCCCCTCCCAAATAATCACAGTGAGAAAAAATGCAGAATGAACAGCATCTTCGAACACCGCTTGACACATTCTCTTTTCTTTGGGATTTCTCTGCCTTCTCTCTTCTAACTCATGGCTGTGAACATGCTTTGGGATCTTTCTTTTTTTTAATGACAGGATACACTGTAAATCTCAAAGAGGAATCGCGAGGGGCTCAGGGGAAATGCCATAATTTTTTTCCTCAGCTGCAGCCAATCTTTTAAAATTAAAGCTCTTATGGTTTGCAAGTCAGAAGGCATTAAAGAAATGACTGATGGGGAAGTTTCTAGGAAGTCACATACATCAAGTGCAATAGTAATGTAGATATCCAAACAACTGCCAAGGGGCACTCAGATATTCCATTTATTACACCAGTGAGAGTTCAACAAACTCATGTGAAACTCTGCAAGAGGCTTTCTATTATAAGCAGCAATTGCACTTTGTGCAGCAACCTTGTTGAGATCTCCTATGCTAAAGCAAAAAGGGAACAGGTCAGTAATTGAGGACTCCTAAATGATGGAAGAATCACCAGATTCAGTTATCAGAGTAGCAGCCATGTTAGTCTGTATCCGCAAAAAGAAAAGGAGTACTAGTGGCACCTTAGAGACTAACAAATTCAGTTAGTGACAACTTCCTTTGAACCAGTGCTCCTGCAGAGAGCCTCTTAACATTGTGTGGGATATATTTTGGATGTAAAATACACCCCTCCCCTCAGCCATCACCATGGCAGCTGAAGGCCTGGTCACATAGACTTTAGCATGGATTGAGGACACTCTTAAACCATTTCAATAAACCAATTTATTTCAGCAGCTAATGCCAGTGCAGCGCCTCACAAATAGGTTCATTTCGTGCTCTGAAGCACTCCTGAGACAGATCAAGAGCAATAGTTATATGCAGGCAAGTCGTTGGGACTCTGATGTGCCACCTGCACTATTCAGTTTGCACACCCTCTGAGGCATGCTTGTGCTTCCTGAGAGTAGTCAGTCCAGTCTGGCCAAAGCTGAGATTACAGTACAGCCACACTCCATCTCCCAGTAGATAAGGCATCATTGCATTGAGAGCCTGGTCCAAAGCTCACTGAACTCCAGGAAAAGGCTCCCAGTGATGTCCGTGGGCATTGGGTTGGGCCCTGAGAGGAGTTTGTACTATTGCAGTTTGTTGAGCGCTGTTTGCCATTGGGGCTAACCCATTCCCCTCACCATTAAATAAATCAGCATTTGTATTTACATGGCCTGGACACTGGATCCCTAGAGGTGTGGAGGGTGGTATTATTATAAACTCCATGATCTGAACTCTCATGCACTAGATGATTGTAAGATGCCACAATCCTGACTGAAGAACAGAGAGAAAAGAATCCAAGACCCAATTCAGCCTAAAGAGATCCCAAGGATTAGTCACTTAAGAAAATGTAGTCAGAAGCTTGTGCTGGGACACTGCTGTGTGCCCAAGCAGTATATGGTAGGGTTTACCTTGTTGAGTGTAAAGTCCTCGGGTTCCTTTGCACTGGTAGAGTGCTACGCACATCTATGGTGCCATACAAATGACTAGAGCTGCTCGAAGTTTTTGACCAAACAAAACTTTCCTAACAAAAAGGGGGAGGGGGAAGCATCATTGAAAACACATTTTTGTGTGTGAAAACAACATTTGGTGTTTTGGGGGTTTTATTTGATTTTTGAAAAGGTAATTTTGGAATGAAGCCAAATCAGTTTTTATTTTGTTTCACCTCAAATTAATTGTTTTGGAAAACCAATAAGCTTCAGTTTGGGGATTTTGGTTGGTTTCTTCCTTTATAGGTCTAGAAAACTGTAATGCCTCTACATTTTCAGGTACCACCACTTAACAAATATCCACAAGCACAAATAGTAGCCCCAAAGAGGCAAGCCAATCACAACCCTGCTTTTTAAGCTAAGCATCTGCAGTCTAGTCCTGTGTTTACCTGTTCACCATGAAATATTCAGGTATTCCTTTGGATGTCCATCCAACAGAATTCTACCACAGTGTTACATTTACACTGCACCCTTCTAAACCAAAGGAGTCCTTCTGCAATAGAGAGACAAAGACAAACCCCAACTCTTACAAATAAATTCAACCGGATCTATAAGATCCCTATAGAGCAGACAAGACCTCAAATTTTCAGGTTTATATCAAGAGACCCATAAACTGCATGGAACTTTATGGGCCAGATCCTCAGCTGGTATAGACCAATCACTGAAGTAAATGGAGCTATGTGGATTGACACCAACCTACATCTACCTCAGAAAGCTGAAGGTCTGACACAGCTCTACCAAGAATCAAACCTGTGGTTGCATAAACTCTAGATGTTCCAAATCTGATGCTCGGGCCATTACACCATCCCTTTCAGTCAACCCCCTTTGAAAGAACACTGTGTTGAGAGAATCTTCTCCTTCCAATCAAGTGAAACTTTCTGCTACTAATGATGCCTTTATTCTCGTCCCCAAAGTGCACCGCACCAACTTTGAAAAAAAAAATCCCAATCAAACCAATAACAACGTAGCACATCAATAGATTCAGTACATTTTCCATCTGTGAATGGTTTCTTTCAATTCCCATGGAAGGCATCCCAGCACGGAAGCTCCTCACAGAATTATTATGGAAATAACAGAGCGAGTTTCACTATAATAGTTTGATCACAGTAATGCCTATTTTGCACCTCACGGTTTGAGGTGAAAAAAAGGCATTATAGAAAGAAAGAAGTTCTATCCAGATGGCAATTATGGTCTGAAGCATAGAAAGGCTCCCCACAAGATCAAAGGGCAGGAAAGACAATTGGATATAGTGCATGAATTTTATTAGGGCTGTCAAGTGATTAAAAAAATTAATCACGCAATTAATTGCGCTGTTAAACAATAATAGAATACCATTTATTTAAATATATTTGATGTTTTCTACATTTTCAAATATATTGATTTCAGTTACAACACAGAATACAAAGCATACAGTGCTCACTTTATATTTATTTTTGATTACAAGTATTTGTACTGTAAAAAACAAAAGAAATAGTATTTTTCAATTCACCTAATACTAGTACTGTAGTGCAATGTCTTTATCATGAAAGTTGAACTTACAGATGTAGAATTAAGTTAAAAAAAACTGCATTCAAAAATAAAACATTGTAAAATTTTAGATCCTGCAGGTCCGCTCAGTCTTACTTCTTGTTCAGCCAATCGCTCAGACAAACAAGTTTGGTTACATTTTCAGGAGATAATGCTGCCCACTTCTTGTTTACAATGTCACCTGAAAGTGAGAACAGGCGTTCACATGGCACTATATTTACGTGCCAGATGCGCTAAAGATTCATATATCTCTTTGTGCTTCAATCACCATTCCAGGGGACATGAGTCTATGCTGATGACAAGTTCTGCTTGATAACAATCCAAAGCAGTGCGGACTGACTGGTGTTCAGTTTCATTATCTGAGTCAGATGCCACCAGCAGAAGGTTGATTTTCTTTTTTGGTGATTCAGTTTCTGTAGTTTCCGCATCGGAGTGTTGCTCTTTTAAGACTTCTGAAAGCATGCTCTACACTTCATCCCTGTCAGATTTTGGAAGGCACTTCAGGTTCTTAAACCTTGGGTTGAGTGCTGTAGCTATCTTTTGAAATCTCACATTGATACCTGTAAGGGGACTCGCTGGGGCTCGTCCCTCTGTGGGGTGGTGGGGCACCACACCGCCTCGCTACACCCTCTCTGCTGGGTTGGGGAATACCCAGTCTATGGCCCAGACCTTCAGGCAGGGCCCTGCAAACAGTACAATATAAGCCAGAGCCCTGGGTCAGGGCGGGACAGCAAACAAACAAACAAAGTCAGAAGCTCAGGCCCTCAGGCAAGGACTGAGCAAATAGTTCAACAGCAAACCCCAAGCTCCTGGCTTTGATCCACCAGGGAGAGGGGGAGACTGCTACCCGCAAGGTGGGTGGCAGGGGGGGACACAGGCCCACCCACTCCACTGCGTCCCAGCCCAGGACCCAAGCAGCGGCAGAAGACCCGCTGCTGTGTCAGTGGGGATCCTGCCCGCAACACACTGACATTGGCTCTGGCAGCGCTGCAGCCAGACTAGGGTCAGCTGCCCCTGGGCTACTTCTGGACTCCCCCTCGTAGGATACCTACGTCAGGGTGGTGTCCTTGGAGGGTTCCAGCACCATGGGTTCCTCCGGGTAGCTGGCAAGGGGTAGGCTTGGCAGCTCTTCTGGGTAGCCAGCGATGGGTAGGCTTGGCAGCTCCTTCATGCACCGGTCGGCATTAGGCATTGGCCAGTCTGGACAGTCTTCGAGTCGGCCGTGGATTGCCGGGGTCTCCCAAGCCGGAGCCAGGCCACAGGTGTCTGGCCTCTCCGGTGGCTGCCGCCCAAGTGAGTTCTGGGGTTGGGCTTTTATACCTCCTGTCCTGCACCTTGACCTCTGGGGGGGCGGGCCAAGGATCCACTGGCTCCACTCACTTTGGTGTCTGGGGAGGTTCTTCCCTCTGCGGGGTGGTGGGGCACCACACCACCTCGTTACAGTACCTTCTTTGCGTTTTGTCAAATCTGCAGTGAAACTATTCTTAAAATGAACAACATATGCTGGGTCATCATCCAAGCTGCTATAGCATGAAATATTTGTCAGAATGTGGGTAAAATAGAGCAGTGGACATACAATTCTCCCCCAGGGAATTCAGTCACATATTCAATTAACACACATTTTTAACGAGCATCATCAGCATGGAAGCGTGTCCTCTGGAATGGTGGCCGAAGCATGAAGGGGCATATGAATGTTTAGTATGTCTGACACATAAATATCTTGCAAATGCCTGTTCTCACTTTCTGGTGACATCGTAAAAAAGAAGCGGGCAGCATGATCTCCTGTAAATGTAAACAAATTTGTTTGTCTTAGCGGTTGGCTGAACAAGAAGTAGGACTGAGTAGATTTGTAGGCTCTGAAGTTTTACATTGTTTTGTTTTTTGAGTGCAGCCACATAACAAAAAAAAGTCTACATTTGTAAGCTGTACTTTCACAGCAAAGAGAATGCATTACACTACTTGTATGAGGTGAATTGAAAAAAACAGTCGACTGTTTCTTTTGTTTATCATTTTTACAAGGCAAATATTTATAATAAAAAACAATATACACTTTGATTTCAATTACAACACAGAATACAATGTATATGAAAATGTAGTAAAACATACAACATATTTAATAAATTTTAATTGGTATTCTATTGTTTAATAGTGTGATTAAAACAGTGATTAATCACGATTAATTTTTTTTTGAGTTAATTGCGTGAGTTAACTGCGATTAATCGACAGCCCTAGATTTTATCCCAACTCCTTCTCTTTAATACATACTTTATGGCATCTAAAGACTGATCTATGGGCTAGACCTATGAGTAATCCAATCTCTAGGCAGAATGTGGGAGTTAGAGTTAGATCCAAAGCTCACAGAGGTCAATAAAGAGTCCTGACACTGATTTCAGTGGGATTTGGATCAGGCTCTAAAGCACAAAGGGCAAGAAAATTAGGAAGCCAGATATTTGGCAGACTCCTTTTAGCAGTCTAAGAGCTCATCTACACAGCACATTAGCAGTGCCTGCATCGATGCACAAAGCACTGCATCGTGGGTAGCTATCCCAAAGTGCAACTTGCCGCAGTGTGTTTTGGGAAGTTTGTGCAATGCCTCATGGGACCAAAACATTGTTGCAGGGGAGAATGGGAACATTGCATAGGCATCCCATGATGCACTGTGCTCAACGGCAAACAACCCAGTGGTTTTCACACTATGACATACACCATAGCCCCAGAAGCATGGAGCCTGCTTAGTAGTGCATTCTTGCTCTGAGCATCTCCAACACCTCGCACCTTCCCCTGCAGTATTTCCAGAGCCAAAGTAGGGTCTGCCGCGATGTGCTGCAAACAGCCCTGCTGCAAGCCATTGAAAAAAACAATTCACAGTTGCTGCTGGCAGTCACAGAGCAGCTGCACTCTGTTGAGCGCCGTTTCTGGTCCCGTGAAACAAGCACTGACTGGTGGGATCGCATCGTTTTGCAGGTATGGGATAACGAGCAGTGGCTGCAGAACTTTTGAATGCAGAAGGCCATCTTCCAAGAACTTTGTGCAGAGCTTTCCCCTGCCCTGCAGTTCAGAAACACAAAAATGAGAGCTGCTCTGACAGCGGAGAAGTGAGTGGCGATCGCTAATTGGAAGCTTGCAACGCCAGACAGTTACCTGTCAGCAGGGAATCAGTTTGGAGTAGGTAAACCAACCGTGGGAGCTGCTGTGCTCCAAATGTGCAGGGCCATGAGTCGACTTCTGCTATGAAGGGTAGTGAGTCTGGGAAATGTGCAGGACATAGTGGATGGTTTTGCCACGGTGGGGTTTCCTGAATTGCGGTGGGGAGATAGATGGCACGCATATCCCCATCTTGGCACCAGAACACCTTGCCAAAGAGTACATAAACCAAAAGGGATACTTTTCAATGGTGTTGAAAAGCACTGGTGGATCACAGGGGGCATTTCACCGACATCAACATAGGATGGTCAGGAAAGGTTCATGACGCACGCATCTTTAGGAACTCGGGTCTGTTCAAAAAGCTGCAATCCAGGTTAATTTGGGTTTGAATAGAGACTGGGAGTGGCTGGGTCATTACACATATTGAATCTATTTCCCCATGTGAAGTATCCTCACACCTTTTTGTCAACCGTCTAAATGGGCCATCTTGATTATCACTACAAAAGTTTTTTTCTCCTGCTGATAATAGCTCATCTGAATTAATTTGCCTTTTACAGTTTGTATGGCAACTTCCACCTTCTCTGTATGGATATATATCTTCTTACTATATGTTCCATTCTATGCATCCAATGAAGTGGGCTGTAGCCCATGAAAGCTCATGCTCTAATAAATTGGTTAGTCTCTAAGGTGCCACAAGTCCTCCTGTTCTTTTTGCGGATACAGACTAACACGGCTGCTGCTCTGAAACAGGCAGACAAAAGTAACAGCTGCAATTGCTTTAATATTCCTGGGACTAGATCCAGCTGGCTGTTGGAGAAGAAAAGGGTCATAGTGCCTGTGTTCTTTTGGAGATGGCTTGCATCCCCCGACAGGAACAGTACCAGTACACAGTCGCAGCACTCAGGAAAACATAGGGACTGCAATTGTGCCCCCTTGCATGCCCATGAGAGCTAGTCACTGCTAGGCTCTTAACAACCAAACTAGAGCAGGTATATCTCAGCAGGGACAAATAATTCACAGTCCTTTAAAGTCCAGCCTATATGCAAAGAAAATGAATTACCGTGTTAGATGACTGGTACAAGACCAGCAGTGTTCGGAAGAGGGGGTATCTTCCCCTTTTGCACACCCAGGATTTCACACTCAGTAAACACATTCAGGAAGGACTTAGTGTGGGTTCTGGGACTGAGTCACAAGTGCCTAATGGGAGCACGAGTTGTCATGTGACCCCAGCTGTGATAGCTTGATAACTGCCCCTTTGGTGTCCTGTTCCTACAGTGTTGTATGTGGAACAAGTTACTGAGCGGAGCCCAACAGCCCACAACAGAAATTTCTATGGAAACTGCTACCCATTCTCTCTCCATGCACTGCACTGAAAGTACACTGCTACCCAACACTAGTGCTGCTCTCCACTGGGTCCTTGCACTAGGGTGACTGTGCAAAGACCTCCACACAGGGAAGGGCATCTCTTTAGGGGAGAAATCATTTAAAAGGACACCTTTAAATGTACAAGCCACACTACATATTTTATAAGCAACAGTACTTGGAAGAAAATGTCTGGTCTGGTGCTGGATGCAGGGTCTGATGCTGGACGCAATGATCTCTCCATGAGGAGAAGTTGTAGCTGAATGTCCCGGTCATTTCTGGCCCTGGCAGTCAGGTTGTGGCAATGGGTACACTTCTGTGGGACATGTCCCTCTCCCAGGCAATGGATGAACTGTGGGTAACCGTCAGTTACTGGGAAGGCATCCTAGCAGGAAATGCACCTCTTCAGCTTGGAAGATCCAGGCACAACGGTGAGGGAGAAAGCTTCCCAGTCTGGAAGGGCAGGAAGCAGGAAAATGAAGTCCTAAGCTATGAGCTAACAAGGAGGGTAAGTAGGAAGGAAAAATTAAGGTTTTTTTGTTTTTTGTTTTAATAGAGAGAGAACAAGAAAAGGAAAGAAGTAACTACTAAACTACACTAAAACTAACAGGTCAGGCACTATCTAACAGGTCAAAGGAGACGCAGGCTGTGCTGTGGATTCAGTCCCAGACCATAGGCAGTAGAGAAGGAACTGGGGGGAGCAGTCAGACCGCATAGTGCTACATATACATGACTCTCACAGCGTGAGATGGGGAGGTGCACATGTGCGGTCCAACGGGCACTGCTGATGAAGATCCTCCAATCCCAAGAGCAGGGGGCGCTGCCGCGCCTACAGGGGCATCACTGGAAGAACAGTACTTTCAAGTTCAAATTAGCTCGTATTCATTTACATGGCCCAACAGTGCCACATTTTTACAATAAACCAGAGGGGGTTTCTTCATCCAGAAAATTTGGTTACAAGGATGCAAAGCAAAAAATAGTCAATTTAGTATTTGGTGCCTCACAGATATGGCAGCCAATGACAACTGTGTACGTAGATCTGAAGACAGAACTTGGCCCTTCACATGTATGACAGCTCACGAGTCAGAATTGGTTTGGTCAAGGAGCCTACACAGAAGCAACTAAAATAACTAACCTTCCTGTGGAAACCTCAGCCCCCACCTTCTTATATCTATTTTGGTTCCCCTCTAGTTCATTCTAACTGTAAGAGGCTCTGACTCAGACATAATGAGAATCATTCACCTTAATTCTAGCACTGAAGAGATTTATGAAATCTTGTACACTTAGAGGAGTGTGTGAAATGATGAACTGCTGAGCCTCAGGGGAAAAAAAGAGCTCTTTCAGATCTCTGATCAGGGTCAAACTAAACATTGAGACTTAAAAATAACAAATAAATCCACGTGAAGACAAAGGTCTATTGTATGTTGCTCACTCCTCCAGAACAACCCACAGCAGGGTGAGTGTTACATGGGAAAACTCAGTGCAATTTCACTCTAGCATTCTCAGCTCTTTTCTTCTGTTGATGGTGAGGGCTGCGGACAAAGAGAAAAAAGATTTGGGTGCCTACAAATAGGCAGTAGGGGATACTGTCTTCCAAATGCACAGATTGCCACAGTTTCTTACAGAAATCCCATGAACCTAAGAACACTAGAGCAGAGGCACAGTCCACTGCAAGCTACTCCCTCCTCACTCCACCCCATAGCTCACAAAGGAGCTGTGCTGCTAGAAGGTGCCACTAAAGATGGATGAGAGGAGAATTAGGGCGTAGTGGGAGTTCCAACTAGAATGCTCCAGGCTTGCCAGGGTATGACAGTCCAGAAAGCAGATTCCCCTGACTCTACCCCTCCTCTTTGGGAGGGAGAAAAAGTATGTCCTTCCTCTCTCTACTTACCAGCTCGACTTGACCAATGTTCCCTTATGAAAATATACGTAGAGTTCAATAGGAAATGCTAACTGTGTATAGGCTTTTCAGACCATCCTCCAGAATTGTACAGAAAATGATATCCATGCTACAGGATTCTATAGGAAGGCTCAGAACAATCTATAGAAAGGGTCCCATTCTCTGTTAAATTCTGCTGGGTTTTTAACAGTAAATTCTAGAGAAACTTGTTAATTTTCTATTAAACCTTATTGGTTTAACCCTATTACATTATATGGGATGCTGTATTAACTTTTATTTTCAATAAGGGTATTTGATTGAGTCTTAGCTCTTCCAAGCAACAGAGCCGGTTGGAGTAAAGATTGGTCTTAAACCCGTGAACATCAGTTTCTTCTTTATTTAATTGCCATAACTTTAGTTCCAGAGCCTCTGGAAGAGCTTCCAGCCCTGCAGGCAATTCTCTCTGCACACACTGCTTAGGATCTCAAACTCCTGCAAAGGAAATGCACAAGTATGAATTCAGAACTCAACAACCATGGGAGCTCTGCCTATGGAGGTGTAGTGAGGCAGAGTGGCCTCTGTCTAGGTTCCTTCTGCACTCTGAACTCTAGGGTACAGATGTGGAGACCTGCATGAAAGACCCCCTAAGCTTATTCTTACCAGCTTAGGTTAAAAACTTCCCCAAGGTATAAACTTTGCCTTGTCCTTGAACCGGATGCTGCCACCACCAAGTGTTTTAAATGAAGAACAGGGAAAGAGCCCACTTGGAGATGTCTTCCCCCAAAATATCCCCTCAAGCCCTACACCCCCTTTCCTTGGGAAGGTTTGATAAGAATCCTAACCAATTTGTACAGGTGAACACAGACCCAAACCCTTGGATCTTAAGACCAATGAAAAGCAATCCGGTTCTTAAAGGAAGGATTTTAATTAAAGAAAAGGTAAAAGAATCACCTCTGTAAAATCAGGATGGTAAATGCCTTAAAGGGTAATCAGCTTCAAAACATAGAGAATCCCTCTAGACAAAACCTTAAGTTACAAAAAGACACAAAAACAGGAATATACATTCCATCCAGCACAGCTTATTTTACCAGCCATTAAACAAAAGGAAATCTAACGCATTTCTAGCTAGATTACTTACTAACTTAACAGGAGTTGTAAGGCTGCATTCCTGATCTGTTCCCAGCAAAAGCATAGAATATAGAATAGAATATCAGGGTTGGAAGGGACCTCAGGAGGTCATCTAGTCCAACCCCCTGCTCAAAAGCAGGACCCATACCCAATTAAATCATCCCAGCCAGGGCTTTGTCAAGCCTGACCTTAAAAACTTCTAAGGAAGGAGATTCCACCACCTCCGTAGGCAACGCATTCCAGCGTTTCACCACCCTCCTAGTGAAAAAGTTTTTCCTAATATCCAATCTAAACCTCCCCCACTGCAACTTGAGACCATTACTCCTTGTCCTGTCCTCTTCCACCACTGAGAATAGTCTAGAACCATCCTCTCTGGAACTACCTCTCAGGTAGTTGAAAGCAGCTATCAAATCCCCCCTCATTCTTCTCTTCTGCAGACTAAACAATCCCAGTTCCCTCAGCCTCTCCTCAAAAGTCATGTGTTCCAGACCCCTAATCATTTTTGTTGCCCTTCGCTGGACTCTCTCCAATTTATCCACATCCTTCTTGCAGTGTGGGGCCCAAAACTGGACACAGTAATCCAGATGAGGCCTCACCAATGTCGAATAGAGGGGGACGATCACGTCCCTCAATCTGCTCGCTATGCCCCTACTTATACATCCCAAAATGCCACTGGCCTTCTTGGCAACAAGGGCACACTGCTGGCTCATATCCAGCTTCTCGTCCACTGTCACCCCTAGGTCCTTTTCCGCAGAACTGCTGCCTAGCCATTCGATCCCTAGTCTGTAGCTGTGCATTGGGTTCTTCCGTCCTAAGTGCAGGACCCTGCACTTATCCTTATTGAACCACATCAGATTTCTTTTGGCCCAATCCTCCAATTTGTCTAGGTCCCTCTGTATCCTATCCCTGCCCTCCAGCGTATCTACCACTCCTCCCAGTTTAGTATCATCCACAAATTTGCTGAGAGTGCAATCCACACCATCCTCCAGATCATTTATGAAGATATTGAACAAAACCGGCCCCAGGACCGACCCCTGGGGCACTCCACTTGATACCGGCTGCCAACTAGACATGGAGCCATTGATCACTACCCGTTGAGCCCGACAATCTAGCCAACTTTCTACCCACCTTATAGTGCATTCATCCAGCCCATACTTCTTTAACTTGCTGACAAGAATACTGTGGGAGACCGTGTCAAAAGCTTTGCTAAAGTCAAGAAACAATACATCCACTGCTTTTCCTTCATCCACAGAACCAGTAATCGATTCATAGAAGGCAATTAGATTAGTCAGGCAAGCTGGTCGCCTGCCATACTTACTATTTTTTCGACACATCGGGATGGTTTGTCCCTGTAACCTCAACAGGGATTCCTTGAAATACAGCTAGCTCTCCTGGACTCCTTTCCCCTTCATGTTAGTCCCCCAGGGGATCCTACCCATCGGTTCCCTGAGGGAGTCGAAGTCTGCTTTCCTGAAGTCCAGGGTCCGTATCCTGCTGCTTACCTTTCTTCCCTGTGCCAGGATCCTGAACTCAACCAACTCATGGTCACTGCCTCCCAGATTCCCATCCACTTTTGCTTCCCCTACTAATTCTTCCCGGTTTGTGAGCAGCAGGTCAAGAAAAGCTCCCCCCCAGTTGGCTCCTCTAGCACTTGCACCAGGAAATTGTCCCCTACGCTTTCCAAAAACTTCCTGGATTGTCTATGCACCGCTGTACTGCTCTCCCAGCAGATATCAGGAAAATTAAAGTCACCCATGAGAACCAGGGCATGCGATCTAGTAGCTTCCGCGAGCTGCCGGAAGAGAGCCTCATCCACCTCATCCCCCTGGTCCGGTGGTCTATAGCAGACTCCCACCACTACATCACTCCTGTTGCTCACACTTCTAAACTTAATCCAGAGACAGTCAGGTTTTTCTGCAGTATCGTACCGGAGCTCTGAGCAGTCATACTGCTCCCTTACATACAGTGCTACTCCCCCACCTTTTCTGCCCTGCCTGTCCTTCCTGAACAGTTTATAACCATCCATGACAGTACTCCAGTCATGTGAGTTATCCCACCAAGTCTCTGTTATTCCAATCACGTCATAATTCCTTGACATCACCAGGACCTCCAGTTCTCCCTGCTTGTTTCCAAGGCTTTGTGTATTCGTATATAAGCATTTGAGATAACCTGCATCACACAGACAGACAAACTCTTTGTTCCTCCCCCTCCAGATTTGAAAGTATCTTGTCCCCTCATTGGTCATTTTGGGTCACGTGCCAGCGAGGTTATCTTAGCTTCTCAACCCTTTACAGGTGAAAGGGTTTTGCCTCTGGCCAGGAGGGATTTTATAGCACTGTATATAGAAAGGTGGTTACCCTTCCCTTTATATTTATGACAGCCTCCCACTGAGCCAAAGCGGGAGGAGCCTTTCTGTGATCCTTGGTGGGCAGATACAGGCCAGGCTCACCCCTCCCACCAGAAGCTAAGGTGCAGGACAGAAAGTATAAAAGGCGGGGTCTTTAACCCAGTTGAGTCTGAGCCAGACGTCTCCAGGCTGCTGCAGATCCCCAGAGTGGAACCCATGCTGCACCACACCCTGCCCCTGGAGGAGGCCAACCCAGGCGAAGAGCTGCCAGGACTGCTGCTTGCCACATACCCCAAAGAGGTGGCGGACAACCCCAAGCCGCAGATACATGATGGTGGGAGAGTAGGAAGTAGCCCAGGAAAAGCCGACTATAGTCTGGTTGTGTTGCTGCCTTAACACCAGTCACCGTGTTTTGGGAGGATCCCTGCTGACCCAGTGACAGAACACTCTGCCACTGTTAGGGCCCCAGGCTCAGACCTGGTGGAGTAGGGTGGGCCCAGGTCCTGCTACCCCATGCTGCCAAACCCACCCCTGGGGTGGCAGCCTCCCCACCTTAAGCCAAGGAGCCTGCACTTGTCTGCCATTTGCTAGAGCTAGGACAACAGACTGTTTGTTGCTCCAGCCCTGCCTGAGGGTCCGAGCTCCCTAAGTCTGTTTGGTGCTCCACCCTGGCTGGGGCCTGAGCCCCTAGATTGTTTCCCTGAGGGTCTGAGCCCTAAGACTGTTTGTTTGGCCCTGTCTGAAGGCCTGAGCTCATAGACTGCTTGTAGTTCCACCCTGATTAAGGGCCTGAACTCGAAGACTCTGTTTGCTTATTTGCTCTGTCCTGCCTGAGGATCTGCACTCCAAGACTATTGATTCCTCCACCCGGCCTGAGGGCTGGATCCCCGTGACTGCTTGTTTGCTATACTCTATCCTGCCAGAGGGGCCTCAACCCCAACATTTGAATCGCTACTCCCCTGAAACGGGGCAATGCCTCAGCGAATGCAATGAAGCAGAGTGGTCTCCCACTGAGCCAGTGGGGTGGGAAAGGGGAGAGGACATCACTGCTAATACTACAGGAGGGCTAGCAAGATTAGGTTCTGGGCAAGCAAGAGAAGGGGGCATTGCTTCCATTTGGGATTGTTTTCACCAGAAAATTACACTGAGTTAGAGCACAACCTTGAAAGCTCATGTTAACTACGAGATATTGATTATGGCTTTTGCAATCGGTTTAGATAAGATCGAGCTGGTCATGAATTAACCTGTTGGGGCCAAGGATTTACCCAATACCAGATGATACAATGTTGAACATGACTTGCCCCGGTGTACACTGGCTGCAAAGTCATAGTTATCACAGGATGAGTGTAACAGGATACATCCCTGTGTTCACACTCTACAGAGGTGTGATTTTTGTACAAGGCACGTCTTGTGAAGAGTCATTTAAAAATTCATAATTTGCTTGTCAGAATTGTCCTGGTAAAATGTGCATGGCAACACTGTGTGAAGATTCTCCTCTATGGTGTTATTAACACATATTCCAAACCCCCCAATCCTGCCCACATAGAAGCTGGCAAATAGGTCTGTCCTAAACAAAGGAATGTGTGATTGGCTTAATTTGAATTTAACCAGTAAACAGAGTCATCAAGAAGAAAGGGAAGACAAAGGATGTTCAAACAGATAAAAATCCCAGCAGGGAACATGCTTCCACGTAGGCTCTGTGGCTCCTGGTGCTCACCTGGAAATGTTTTTCCAAGAGGAGGACTGAAACTATGAAAAGGAGGACCAAAATCCCAAGGCACCCCTCTCTCACTCCCTGCCCATTGCATTCACTGCACTTGAAGAGACAAAAGGAAGCAGCCATTAGACTCTGGGGGAGGGGTCTTGACCTAAAGAGTTTGGTCAGTCAGACTGCATGTGGTGAGAAAATTTTGCTTTGAATCTAATATAGTTTGTTAAGTTAGGCACTAATAAGCATATTACCTTTATTTTTCTTGTAAACATTTCTGACCTTTATGCCTTATTACTTCGACTCACTTAAAATCTCTCTCTTTATAGTTAATACACTTGTTTTACTGTTTAATCTAATCCAGTGTGTTCAAGTTGAAGTGTCTGGGTAAATCCATTTGGGGTAACACGTTGTGTGCAAATTCCCTTAAAAGGAATAAGGGACTTAACATATTTGTCCTGTCCAGGAGAGGGCTGGGCAATACAAGACATACATTTCTGGGGCAAAATCTGGGACTGGGAGTGTATTGGGGTCACCCTGCAGCATAACCATGGCTAGTAAGAGCCAAAATCTGGCTGCAACACACACAGACATGGCTAGAAGTGACTTACATGCAGGAGGCTGTTTGTGAGCAATCCAGGTTGGAAGCTACAGCAGCAAAGCAGTGTAAAGGGCACCCCAGGTTAGAGGACCGGGGTGACACAGTTACTCAGTCTGGATTGTACCCTGGCATGTCACAGTGAGTTCACCCAACTCCTCAATGTCATGCTCTAATTCAGTGTAATTTCCTGGGGTGAACCCTTCTTTTGTGCTTTAAAATGTTAGACTCCAAATCAAGAAAACAGGATGCGGACAAACTTAAAACCAGAAATAAAGAGGAATATTCTTCTTTTGCCAATATCTTTGCATCTTACTTTTATCAAGAATGGATCTTTCCATAATCTGCATTTGATACAGCTCATATGGAGAACAGGAGTTTGTAAAGAACATACCTTGAGCAAAGCATGGAAGAGGAGAAACTACAGCGCTACAGGTATGTTCCAGCCCACTGGAAAAGAGAAAAATAATCAATGATGCAGAACACAACAATGTAATGCAGCCACTGGAAGAATAAAGTGCAAAATGTTCTGTCAGCTCAAACTAAAAAAAGGAACTACCACCCTGAGTCATCTGTGAAACATGACAAGCATCTTTCTTCCATTTTCTTCAACTAGTAATGTTGTTTTTAAAAGCTAATAGTCACCATTTGTCTATGAATCATCTGATATGAGGCAACAGCATCCAAGTCCAAGT
Source organism: Lepidochelys olivacea (assembly GCF_965140295.1). Taxonomy (NCBI): domain Eukaryota; kingdom Metazoa; phylum Chordata; order Testudines; family Cheloniidae; genus Lepidochelys; species Lepidochelys olivacea. The sequence goes on from NC_140417.1 coordinate 53,247,782, forward strand.
CTATATGAAACCCAAGGCAACATCATCTGTGTTTATTATTCTACAAAGAGCAGCGGTGCCAAGTTTCCTGCAACACCCACTTTAGACGCCGAAATCCAGAGGACTGAATGTGCTGCTGTTAACATTTAGAGACAGGAATACGTTTTGATCTAATACATCAGACAAAGGCTCAGTTGGTAATAAGATGGAATTGGATTCTACAGCAACTTAAAATAATGCCAGATACTAAAAGCACCTTATGTAACTCATAGCAGATAATTCATATTTATTCTCTTCAATTCTATTTCTCAAGCTGGTGTTTTAAGCATCCTAAAAATACCATGAAAGTTTGCAGATAGCAGTGAAATCCTTCTAGCTAATCGCATAAACATAGCTTGATCAATGTGTACAAATGTTTTATTTAACTCTGTTCTTACATTTGCTTCTACTACATCACATTCAATATGAAATTATTCATGAAGAGCTGTAATGGCATGGGACTAATATCAGCACCGGGGCAATTATACTTGTAAATAGAGATTAATCTACCTAGGTTCCTGTCAGTACCTGCACACCAAGACACGAGAAATAAAAGGATATTGTGGATGTATTGGAGAACCTCTCTGATGGTTCTGTCTGTGACAGCTCTATAGAGTGCCTTCCTCTGCCAAAGGGGTGGGGTTTTGCAAGTCTCTCTCTCTCTCCATAAGGGAATGAGTCAACTGGAGGAAGAGCTGCCTGAATAAGGTGTTGGAGTTTAGCTGCTATCTACCCAGGGCCATGTAGATGTTGCAGGGCCTCAGACAGAGTAACACATTTGGGGACCCACCTAGCTACTTCAAGTCCTGCAACTAGGCACTTCCCTGAATGCTTCCCTGCACACCCATGCCATCACCTACCTGCAGTCTCTTCTAAGGCTGAGGTAGCATCCCCCTACACACACAGCCAACCAACCTTTTGCAGGCTCTGAAGCCTCTGGTCACCAACCTATAATGAAGTGAATCTGAAGCACAAACTTCCAGACAGGAATGATGGGAGGCCAGTTGGGGAATTCTTTCTTCACTGTAGCCTGCCAGCATGAAGGACAAGGAATCAAAGATAACAGAACTGGCAGAACCCTATATGGCCACAAATGTAAAGTGAACCCCAAGCCTCCCCATGGCCTATCCTCAGAGCTTTTTTTTTTTTTTTTTAAATAGATACTAAGGTCAGAAGGGAGCTGTTGTACTGATCCTTGCTAAGAAGATTCAGAAGTGCAGAAGCCCTACGTTTGTATTATTATAGACCTAGCTCAAGATCAGGGCCCCAACGTGCAAGGCACAGTACGTGGACATAGTGAGAGAAGTTCATCCCTGCCCTGCAGGGTTTACAACCTAAATAAATAGGCAAGACTGACAAAAGTAGAAGAGGAAACAGAAGCAAAGTTAAGTGACTCATCCAAGATCACACAGGAAGTCAGAGGCAAAGCCAGGCCAGTCAGAATCCAGGTCTCCTGACTCCTAGACTTGTGCTCTAGTCACTATCCCATGTCATTGCTCAACTTACATACCCCTTCTACTTTCATTAGCAGGAAGAATTGTTACACTCACCAACAGGGACCCCAGAAAGCAATAGAAGGGAAATCTAAAATATGGTGCATGAGCCTGGGAAGGGGTTTTGGGGGAAGCCAGCTGGTTTGCTACATAAAAGTGGACTCTTCTTCATTGAAACAAACTCTCTGCTTCTGTGTCCCAAACAGTCATTCTCCAGGTTCCCATGGACACGGAGCAGCTACAAGGTGCCAACTTATACCTTGTGGGAAAGGCACTGGGATTAGAAATATTTATTTAGATGGACACATTGGTTGCCAAAGCATGTTCACTGGCCAAACTTTCCCTTTCCCTTCAAGAAGGTTTGTCTGTGAGATTCCAGTATGTATAGTCCATATGTATGAGTAGCAAAATCCCTGCATCTCCACCCACGCTCACCTGCAGCTTGATAAGTGCTTCTCCCAGTTTGCAGATCAAAGTTGCCAACCCTCCAGGATTGTCCTGGAGTCTCCAGGAATTAAAGATTAATCTTTAATTAAAGATTGTCATGTGATGAACCCTCCAGGAGTATGTCCAACCAAAATTGGCAACCCTAATATCCAAACATGTCAAAAATGCTTCTACCCTCTCTACAATCACCGGACATGTTTGTTGGATGTTGAAATGTCTCTGTTCCATTTGGCTATTCCCCTGTAGATCAGAAGAGGTAGGTGGGGTGTTGCTATGTTACTGTGTTATATGCCATAAGCAATTCTTCCCCTACTAACACCTTGCTCTGTGCAAGAAGTAAGGTTCTTTGGCTCTTTGCATGGAACAGCTTCCTCCCTCCTGTGTGCCTGGCAAGCTACTCTGGCTCGTGACGGGGGGGGGGGTGTTGGGGGCTCCTTCCACTCCTCACCTCTCTGCTTCCACCCACAACTTGCTGACATCAGGGACTATCACCACAGCTAGAGTCATATTCTGAGCAGAGGGCCTTAATCCCTTTCTCCTCGTTGTGCGAGTGACTGCTTGTGACAACCTAGCCCCAGCCATGCTGGGTGATACAATATATAACCACTCCAATATTTGTCCTTGGTAACCTGTGAGACATAACGTCAGTATATCTCCTTTGCAGCAGATTATGTTTTTGCCTTCTTTCATTCCGTGTTTAGGATGATCGTAGAGGTAGAGGTACTCGATCTCATCATACCTCAATTCCCATCTGTAAAAGGAGACTAACAGAACTTATTCCACCTTAGCAAGGTGCTGTGAGATGCTATGGATACAAAGGGTGAGTTATGATGGAATTCCTGCACCTTTTATATCCATACTTATTATGGCTCAATCCCATGCCTACTAATGTTAATGGAAAGACTCCCCTTGATTTCAAGGAGTGTTCAATCAAGCCCTATCAAACCACATTTGACTTCATAAGCCTCCAAATGCCCATGCCACTGTGGAAAATAAAGTATAAATTTGTTTTTAAAAATATTAATCATTCATTGGAGGGGGAGCACTGAGTATGCGTTTTAATCACCAGCATCTACTGCAGGAAGCTGTTGACAGATACATCAGCTCACACTTGTAGTCAGATGTTACTAGACGTTGGCTGCATGTGGGACTCCTTTGTGTGTTGTCCCAGCTCTGCACAGACAGTGGGCACAGCAGACCCCGATCCAACTGCCCAATAACCACAGACTCAGTTCGTAGTGAAGGCCCTTAGTCAGGTTTATTGTCAATGAAGCACGGTCCTAATGTCCTGGCTCAATGGTTATAGGTACACTAACACATGTATGCCCGTTACAATGGGCTAGCTCAGGTAATGGTGGGACTTTCCATTATCCCCTAGGCCAACCAAAGACGCCCTCTGAGATACATCTTTATACACAGATACAAACAAGTTACATATTGCCCCTCACGTATCTAGGTGCCACCCTCTGATGTATTTCGGTGCCACCCTTTGCCTTGTACCTGTTGGTTCAATCAAAACATTTCTATCCATCATGCTGACCTTATCTTTAGGATGGGTCAGTGTGTTCCTGTTCTCTTTGGGGAATGCGCTGGTATCGGGCTGTTTTGGTACCATCCTTCTGGAATGTGTTTGCATGTGTGTTCTTGTGCCTAGCACTGCTTAGGAATATGTGTTTCTGCAATATTACCTCTGTTCTTGCCAGATTCTGTGATCAGGACCTGCCTTTTGCTCACAATTTAGCCATGCTTTATAGCAGCAAAGCTTGGACCACTACTTTAGTTTAGGCCTCAGGCCTCATACCAGGCCTCTGATACAAGGGCTTATATTTCAGGCCCTCTTCCTACATTACTGTTTACTGGTAAGAAAGATTTTGACCCAAAATAGCACTCATTTTTCATCCTTCACAAGCAAAAAACCCAGCCAAACCAAAAACATCAATAAAAAAATAAGGTTGGACTTTTGAGCTCTAAAGATTTTTGGCTAAAGCTCACTGTTGAAGGCTGAGAACTCGTGTTCTACATATATTCTGATTCCAAGAAAATTATGGACTTTCTGTATGTCAGAAGACAGCAAGATGGCTCAGCTGGTTCAGAGGGGGTATTATTAATAATAATAAATGTTGCCATTATACAAGCAACTCCGACATGAACTGTTCTTATCTAATGTTAGTTCAGACTGCCAAAGGAATGTGGTTTCAACTGCCTTGGCATGGAGCAGCAATTCCTTTCAGAGCCCAATTAAGTTCAGTCACAAGCACACACTTCCTACGGATATCCCAAAGGATCAGACCCAAACCAGGCTATGTTCCTAAAGAGTAGAAGGGAGACCACAGGAAAATGAAATTCTGCCACTAATCTGTTAATTTACAGTTTGAAAAATGAACATTCAGAATGCCACCCACTCCCTAAAATAGCCTGGGGAGGACAAAAAGCAATAGCAGATTTTTATAGCTGTTGCACTAATCTTATTTCTGTTTCCAATAGTCAAGCAATGCAGTGGTCTCTCGTGGAAGATGACAGTACAGCAGATATTATAGTTGAGTGTGTTTATTTTTTATATGAATTATTCTGTAAATTCTAGGGCTCAGGCAAGTTGTCTCAGTGTGGAAATGTTTGGAACCCTGGTGTAAAGTAATTAGGGCTGTCAATTAATCGCAAGTATCAGAGGGGTAGCCGTGCTAGTCTGGATCTGTAAAAGCGGTAAAGAGTCCTGTGGCACCTTATAGACTACCAGGCGTATTGGAGCATAAGCTTTTGTGGGTGAATACCCACTTCTTCAGATACATGTAGTGGAAATTTCCAGAGGCAGGTATAAATATGCAAGCAAGAATCAGGCTAGGGATAACGAGGTTAGTTCAATCAGGGAGGATGAGGCCCTCTTCTAGCAGTTGAGGTGTGAACACCAAGGGAGGAGAAACTGCTTTTGTAGTTGGCTGGCATTCACAGTCTTTGTTTAATCCTGAGCTGATGGTGTCAAATTTGCAAATGAACTGAAGCTCAGCAATTTCTCTTTGAAGTCTGGTCCTGAAGTATTTTTGCTGCAGGATGGCTATCTTTAAATCTGCTCTTGTGTGTCCAGGGAGGCTGAAGTGTTCTCCCCTACAGGTTTTTGTATATTGCCATTCCTAATATCTGATTTGTGGCCATTTATCCTTTTATGTTAATCGCAGTTAATTTTTTTGAGTTAACTGTGATTAAAAAAATTAATTGCAATTAATTGCACTGTTAAACAATAAAATGCTAATTGAAACTTATTAAATATTTTTGGATTTTTTTCTACATTTTCAAATATATTTATTTCTATTACAACACAGAATACAAAGTGTACAGGGCTCACTTTATATTTATTTTTTATTACAAGTATTTGTACTGTAGAAAACAAGAAATAGTATTTTTCAATTCACCTCAAACAAATACTGTAGTGCAATCTCTTTATCGTGAAAGTGTAACTTACACATGTAGATTTTTTTTGTTACGTAACTGCACTCAAAAACAAAGCAATGTAAAACTTTAAAGCCTACAAGTCCACTCAGTCCTACTTCTTGTTCAGCCAATTGCTAAGACAAACAAGTTTGTTTACATTTATGGGAGATAATCCTGACTTCTTCTTATTTACAATGTCACCTGAAAGTGAGAACAGGTGTTCACATTGCACTTTTTTTAGCCGGTGTTGCAAGGTATTTACGTACCAGATATGCTAAACATTCATATGCCCCTTCATGCTTCGGCCACCATTCCAGAGGACATGCTTTCATGCTGATGATGCTTGTTAAAAAAATAATGCATATATTAAATTTGTGACTGAATTCCTTGGGGGAGAATTCTATGTCTCATGTTCTGTTTTACCTGCATTCTGCCATATATTTCATGTTATAGCAGTCTCAGATGATGACCCAGCACATGTTCGTTTTAAGAACACTTTCACAGCAGATTTGACAAAAGGCAAAGAAGGTAACAATGTGAGATTTCTAAGGATAAATACAGCATTCAACCCAAGGTTTAAGAATCTGAAGTGCCTTCCAAAATCTGAGAGGGACAAGGTGGGGAGAATTCTTTCAGATGTCTTAAGAGAGCAACACTTCAATGCGGAAACTACAGAACCCAAACCACCAAAAAAGAAAATCAACCTTCTGCTTGAGGCATCTGACTCAGATAATGAAAATGAACATGCGTCGGTCCACTCTGCTTTGGATCGTTATTGAGTAGAACCCGTCATCAGTATGGACACATGTCTTCTGGAATGGTGGTTGAAACATGAAGGGACATATGAATCTTTAGTGCATCTGGCACATAAATATCTTGCGATGCTGGCTACAACAGTGCCATGCGAACGCCTGTTCTCACTTTCAGGTGACATTTTAAACAAGACGTGGGCAGCATTATCTCCTGCAAATTGTAACCAAATTTGTTTGTCTGAGCGATTGGCTGAAGTAGGACTGAGTGGACTTGTAGGTTCTAAAGTTTTACATTGTTTTGTTTGAGTGCAGTTATGTAACAAAAAAAAAATCTACATGTGTGAGTTACACTTTCAAGATAAAGAGATTGCTCTATAGTACTTGTATGAGGTGAACTGAAAAATACTATTTCTTGTGTTTTCTACAGTGCAAATACTTGTAATAAAAATAAATAAAAAGTGAGCGCTGTACACTTTGTATTCTGTGTTGTAACTGAAATCAATATATTTGAAAATGTAAACAACATCCAAAAATATTTAAATAAATGGTATTCTATTATGGTTTAACAGTGCGACAAATCTCGGCAGAGTCAGTAGCACACAGCCCCCTGAAGGAACTCAAGATGAAGAAGATATTTGTATCCCTAATGCAAGATGGCTGGTTTAGTGGGAGGGAATAACCTACCACTGAGCTTCTCGGGCTTTGATAGGGACCAGATTTAGAAAGTCAGGATGGTCCTGAATTTAGAATATCAAGTGTCACCCACTGTCAAGCTGGCTTATACTACACATGGCTACAGCTACACAGCTATGGCTACAGCTACACAGCAAACACTGTACACAGGCGATCCTACTAGAACTAACTTGAATGTAGCTAGAATGGTAAAAATAGTGGTGTAAACAGCATGGTGCGGGCTTCAGTGCAAACTAGAGAGCCCTGCACATACTCAGGGTACATAATAGGCTCTCTTGCCTGCACTAGGCTGTTTATGTTACTACTGTTAGGGTTGCCAACTTTGTAATATTTCAAAACTGGATACTCCAGCAGGAGTGCCAGAACAGCCCTTCCCCCTGAGGACACGCCCATGCCCCGCCCCTTCCCCCCCAGACCTCACCCCTGTCCCACCTCTTCCCCCGAGGCCCTGCCCCTCCCCCCTGAGGCCCTGCCACCCGTTCACTCCTCTTTCCCTCTCTCTCCCTCGTTCACTGCTTTTCCCCTCTCTCCCCCTCCCTGTATGGGTCAGGAGGGACTCGCCTGCAGAGCCGGGGCTCGGAGCTGCAGCCGCCCGATTCAAGTAGGAGGTGGCCTTTGCTAAGTAGGGGCTGGCGCGAATGAGGACTCGGCACCTCCCTGCCTCCCCTGCCTACAGTAACCAGACTTTGGGTGTCTGTTCAGATGGAAAAGCAGACACCTGGCCATCTATTACTCAAGCTAGCTGGATTCAAGCTAGCTCAGATAGGGAAGCCCGTGCACAGAATTTTGAGTTTCTCTCTGTCCCCTTCTCCCAGTGCATAGCTTTGTGATGTTGAGATGGCACTCCGGCAATGCATGCTACACGAGACCGCCTCACGTGCAATCCAACAGCACAACTGGTAGGCGGGGCAAATGGGAGCCTGCCTGCCTGCTACTTGGTACTGGCTGCCTGTCTGGCACCTGGATCCAGCTACAGAGGTTAGTTCTAAGCCTTTAATGAAAGATTACAGCTCATCATGGGCACTGAGCACTTCTGAAAATCTGGGCCTGGGGCTTATCTTTGGGAGCCTGTCAGGGTGGAAGAGGGGCTGTCCATGTCCTTCCTGCTACAGATTCTGGCCTATGGCATGTCCTACCTTCAGGGCTGGTATCCTTGAAATAGGCACTGAACACTTAAGACTCATGCCTGTGAAGCCCTGACTATCTCCAGCAAGATGCTAAGTGCCCTGGGGGCTCTGAACCTCACCGGAGGGGCTCTGTACCTCAGAGCACACGCCCAGTCGTCTCTGAAGAGTCTGACACAAAACTATTTTAGTCATTCTGAAGGCATTTTAAAATCAGTATTTTAGCTGGGTTCTGGTGTGGTTATAGTCTGTCTGTGGGAGGCACTTATCACGGAGCTCCCAAGCCCCTTGAAACTCAATGTCCCCAAATTTGGTGTTCCAAATCCAGATCTGGACCCCGATCTGAATTGTACAGATTAGGTACACTTCTGGGCACCCGTCCTAAAGTATTTTGATGAACAGGCTCTGCATTAAAAAAAAAAAAAAAAACCTTACAAAGCTCATGCCATATTGAAGAGAATATGTTTAATAGAAAGCAAAGAACATTCATATCTATCTTGTCACCAACAGGAGTTCTGACTTACTGTCACTTCTTTGCTGCATAAATGAATCCAGCATGTGAAAACTGCACTGTCAGGATGGCTGCAGTGTCACTTGCGATAGCATGAAGAAGGCTGTCATTTGCCGTGCTCTTCCTGTGAGCAAAGAGCATTCCCAGGCTCTGATGTGTTACACGCCTAACAATCCTTCCCTGTAAAATGTCAGGACTCTGTGTATAAGGGTGGCGTGAGGCTTTTTGTTTAAGCCCATTGCCATTTGTCATTGGGAGGTTGGGAGTACACATCCCTTTTCTTCTCTAATGACATTAACTCCAGCATGAAATAGTGAAAGTTTGATTTGCAGTTTAAAATTAAATGAAACATTCTTCCCAACTTTGTCGGGCTGACTTTCCAAAACCCTTCAACTGAGGAGCCAGCAGCACTGCTGAAAGGACTTACAACAAACAGGCCTTTGGAAAAAATGACCTAAGTCATGCAAAGAACAGAGGATCCTGAGAGGAAGAAAGTGATAAAGGAACAGGAATTTTTTCTGCCTCTAACCTTCTGTTGACTGTGATTCTAGCAACCAGTGTTTTCCAACACCATGGGTGGGAGGAAGTGAAGGGACATTGTTTATAGTATATAGACAGAGGCTGCAGCAGTAGCCAGATGAGGAGAATAACTTTTGTCCAAGAACGGAAGAGTGAAGGGAAATGGCTAGGTGAGGACTCTTACAGGAAGAGAGAGCATACTATGGTAGCATACAATTTTTCCTATGGATGTATGAAATAACAGAATATCATGAATAGTAACCATCTCATGTGATCTGTGGGTCTGTTGCTAACCAGACACCAAGAAAAGGCTGCAGTTCTCATTCCTAATTTGCACTTCATTGGCAAAAAGTCAAAGCTTTGCAAACATTGAGTCAGCCTCACATCACCCTTAAGAGATGGGTACTGGCCACTATTTTCTACAACATCCAGGGATTTTAGATGCCTCCATCTTTGGGTGCCCAACTTGAGACACCATAAAAGGTTTCTCAGAACTTTCCCTTTAAAGGCAGCTCAAGCTAGGCACCCAAAACCACAAGGCATGTTTGAAAAGCTTGCGCATGCTCCCTGTTTGGCATCTGTAGAAATGGAGATGTACAAAGAGCTTAAGGACAATATTGTTTAAACTTGGGTACCCATATATTGATTTTTCAAGGTTTCAAGCACCTGCAGCTCCCACGGCAAAAATTACAACCGTATTATACAATTGTATAGAATGACTCAAAAACCTACAGAAAGGCTCCTATTAAATCCAATAGGGTTTCAGAAAAAATTTCCATAGAATTCTCTTGATTTTGTCCCCATTGGATTCTACACAAACCACCCAGACATGATATTCTGAAAGTCAAGTCAGCTATTTATGGATTTAGGTGCCTCACTTTTGGCCCACAAATTTGATAATGTTTTGGGAAGTGATTTGCCCAAAGTCAGTGGCAGCGCCAAAGAGCAGAACCCAGCTCTCTCAACTCCTAGGCCTATACATTAGCCACAAGAGCCCTCTTTTCCCACTATTCCTCAGCTTGGCCAGCTGAGCCCAGCTCTCTCACTTGTCCATTTTTAGACATTGATAATTAAAATACTAATTATAGCCTCTGTAGACATTTCACTAAGCTTCTTAACACAGTCAAAACATCTGTGCGGTCATTTGATGCTATCAGAGTAACAGCTATGGCAGGTGCAGACACCAAGTTACAGTATTATTTTTCTAGCAGGAATGGGGAAAAAATTTTACAACCCCCAAGAAAATAAAAAAAAGCCCAAAAGTTTAAGCAGATGTGTTAAACATTCCAAAGAAACACATCTGCCCTCTTAACTTCTGTCACATTATTTCCAACTGATTTTTATGCTGCAACTAGCTTTTCATAGCTGCAAAGATGATAAATGTCTCATTACCAAAAATAAATCCATCCTTTATGGAGGATAGAGAGGCACAACACTACCTATTATGGTATCAAGCAACAGATTTCACTCCCTCTGCTACTGCCCATTAATTAACAATCTGACAAGGCTTTCAAAAGAATTTCTGAGCTCCTTTGCTCCCCTCTTTAATTACTTCATAATGTTTTGTATATATAAACATGTCAGGCCAGGAAAGAAGCGGGACATGACATCTAACACAGTGCAGAACTTGTTTTCTATTCAAATCCAAATTACGTGGTGAAGAAGCAAAAATGGCATCAAAAGGAGAAAAACTCAACCTGGTCCCCGGTTCAAGCAGCTTAACCACCACATTTGTCTGCATCCCCATCCCACATAGCCCTCTCTATTGGCGTAGGCCCATACCAGAATTATACTCATCAACCTCCATGAAGCTGCTTCACTCTGTGTGACAGCATCCTTTCCCTGAATGCTAGACACACGACTTTAAGAGGAAAAGCTTTAGCTTTGATAGTGTGATTTCCATAGCTATGAACCCAAGAGCCCCGCCTTTTTTTCCTGTATATACTGCATTACATTTCTAAAAGTGGCCATTTTGGTCTCAGACTTGCTGAAGCCTGTACAGAACTCTCTCTCTTTCTCTCTCTCTCTCTCTCTCTCTCACACACACCTCTCTCTCCTAACGCTTTACTTTTATTCTTTCTTATTTGCCTTCATTTAAAAAAACACAGCTGTAGAGTGAAAGTGCATGTGTTCAGAAACAGAACCACCATTGAGCAATTTGTCACTAACACTCTACCTAAGAGTCCAAACGAAGTGGGGGAAACCCCATACAGAATAGACAATATACAAATGGAGAAACTGAGGCACAAAGAAGGTAAGTGGTTTTTCTCAAGGTCATATGTAAAGTATATGGAGTAGAGATGTGTGAAGAATGATTTTCCTGTCCCATGAAAATTTTCAAGCTTTCAAAAAAATACCTTTCAAAAATTCATGAAAAATGAGACTACCCCCAGAATAGTGATTAGGCCAGTGGTTAGGGCACTCTAATGCAGAGCAGGGCCTTGAACTTGGGTCTCCCACATCCCAAAAGAGTACCTGCGCTACCAGGCTAGTGGCCAGAGTCTTGGGTAGGTATATCACTGTGTGAGTGTCAGGTTCTAACCAGAAATTCCATCCTGGGCCTGAGAAACCTTCCCTAGTGAACTGATGCATTCCTGCAAAAAGTTTCTGTTTCCACCAACTGGCATTCCGGTTAAAACCTTACGTTAAAAAACTCCCAACCGGCTGTGATATGGAGTCCTGTGCTTCATCCTGAAATGCAGCTTTCCTCAGTGCCCTTTTTTAATCTCGGGGAGACAGGCAGGGACATTTTAAGTGGGCAGGAGAAACTGACATTTGCTCAGAGCCAGATTACAGCAAGGGTAGAGACTGTACCTCAGTGTGGCTACTTTAAAACAGCATAGGCAATGCCTACCCATGGGAGCAGCTCTGCTTTGTGTAGATAAATTTCTTTGCTTCTGTAGTTCTGCTTAGCACTTTTAAGAACCATACATAACAGGTAATGTGGACTGTATTTATAGGCTTTTGGTTTGAGGAATTGATTTTTAAGCAAATTTAGACTCCATTTTTAAGGCAAAAATGGTTTCGGTTTTTACAAAATTGCTTACCTTGAACTAGATCAAGAATGGTTCCTCCTGAAGGTGCACTGAGCTCTCCAGAGAGCATGTGCAGAAACCACCAGCCCCCTCCTCAAATGATTTTCAATGCTTCAAAAATTATCCATTTAATCTAAGCTCTTCAAAGGCCTCTTGGGGATTTACGCACAGCTACCATTAATATTAATGGCACTGTGCGTCTAAATCCCCTAGGTGACTTTATTTGAAAATCTCAGTCTGGAGGTCTTGAATCTGTCCATCTACTTAAAGTGTAGTGCTACTCTGCAAAGTCACTCTGTCAAAATGACACTGATTCAAATGTGCTCAGTTTAGAAGCAAAAGGTTGGCATTTTATTCCAAACTGTCAGTCCTGTAAACTCATTCTGGGCTCTGAGAGTCAAGTTGTGTTCTAGCTGGCTCATGTACTGTCACCAGCAATAGGTTCTGCCACATTAAATTAATTAAAATTCTGTTAATGAGCAAGAGTCAGAATGTAATCTAGCTCCCCCTCCCAAAGCTCTGCAGGGTTGACAAGATGACTTTAAAAAAATTCTTATTTTTGCCATTAAAATAAGCGGATGTAGAGCTGAGTACACACAATAAACGGGTTTGTTGAGTAAGAAGCTGCTATTTCTTTTTAAACTGTAAGCAATGTAAGCGAAGGCCCGCTGGCAATGTCCTCAGCTAGGGTAACAGGGCACAGCTAAGGTGAAGTCAATGAAGTCAGCACATTTACACCAGCTAAGCATGTAGCCACATGTATATGTATGTGTTTGTTCTGCCCATAGTGCAAAGGGGCCCAGTTCCTGACTGGGACTTTTGGAAGACACTGTCATATATAAATATTCAATACTATTGTTACATAGTCACTTTTCTGATCAGAATCCCACTGTAAAAAACGGATAATGTAGTTTTCAGCTGCAAGCCAAAGAAGAGGGAAAGTCAGCCTATTCAACCCTTGAAAAATGCTATTTCAAATTTCAGAAACAATTCAAGAGGGTGGGAAATTCCTCTATGTCAACAACACGGTAAGGGGAAAACATCAAGTCCCAGGGCAATTGTTTAGTTCATTGAATAATCTGAGCACATGATATTTCTAACTTTTAGAATATGTGAAATGACTAAGCAATAGGTAGGTCATCTTCAAAATTAAACAAGGCTCAATCACAGAAAGTGTATTTTCACGAAGAGCTTCCTGGAAGTGTTCTTGTTAATTTTTAACTCCATGTTTTTTCTTTATTACATAGAAGTCCCTCCTGCCACAAAAAGAGTAGTTGGAGCTTAGCACAAATGGACTGTTACTCTCCTTAAAAAACAGAGGAAAATGTGAGCATTATTTTAGGGCAGAGGTCCCCAAACTGTGGGGCATGCCCCACTAGGGGGACTGAGAGGGACATTCAAGGGGGGGTGCGGTGAGCCCAGGCCAGCCTCATCCTGTCCACAGCTCTGCTGCATCCCCACCGCCAACCACAGCCTGTCCCCAGCCTTGGTGCAGTTCTGCACCCGGCCGGAGGCCTGGCTGCCAGCCCCGACCACGGCCCAGATGTGGTTCCGGTCCCACCCTAGTCTCAGACTCTGGCCATGGCCCCACTCCCGGCCCCAGACACACACACACCACCCAGCTGCAGCCCCCGCCTCAGACCCCTTGCCCCTATTCGCATTCCCACCCTTCCCCTGAGCCTCAGCTCAACTCCCGGCTCTGGCACTGGGGGTGAGGGGAGGAGCAGACAGGGTAAGGGGGGACACAACCCTCAAAAGTTTGGGGACCACTGCTTTAGGGAAAGCCAAAAATGACAACAGAAAATCCAAGATAAGGAGGAAGTGAAAAGACAGGAGTTAAACAATTTCTGTACAATATGCATTATGAAATACCTACACTAATGAGACAGCACTTCACACAAGCATAAAATGACAAGGCCGCAATGTCATTTGGCAAATAAAAGTTACCAAATTTCTCCATTGCCTTTGGAGAGCAGCCATAGTGGCTTGGCCAGCTAGGAATTTCACCTGAAATGTAACCTTTTCCCTGAAAGTACAGAATGCTACACCTACACCATCATGTTAATCCTGACTAGGTTTACAATTTTTGTGTGCATTGTTGTAGCCATGTTGGCCCCAGGTTATTAGAAACATAGGTGCCAACTCTGTGGGTGCTCCAGGGCTGAAGCACCCATGGGAAAAAAAATGGTGGGTCCTGAGCACCCACCGGCAGCCCCCCTACCAGAACCTCCCCCTCTCCCCAGCGCCCCCTCCCCGCCAGCAGGCCCTGCCAATCAGCACCTTCCGCTCCCTCCCAATGCCTACCGCCTGCCACGGATCAGCTTTTTCGCAGCATCAGGAGGTACTGGGGGCAGGGGGCAGGGCAGAGGTGGGGCCTTGGCGGAGCCAGGAGGGAGATTAGAAACTCGATGCCTATGATTAGAGAGACAAGGTGAGCAAGGTAATATCTCTTATTGGACCAACTTCCCTTGGTGAGAGGGACAAGCTTGCAAGCTTACACAGAGCGCCAATCCTGAGGAGCAGCTCTGTGTAGCTCAGAAGCTCATCTCTCTCACCAACAGAAGATGTTCCAATAAAAGATATTACCTCACCCACCATGTTTCTCCAGGTTTTACAATCGTTAGCCTGAGATCATCTGTTCATAGCTAACCATCCAAAGAAGAGGGAAATTAACAAAAGGTTACGAAGCAATCCAGCATGGCTTGCAAAGTATGACTATTCTGGCTAACAATACTAGAAAGGATGTAAATCAACACTCAGAGATGTTAAAAATAAATCTCCCTATCATTATTTCCCAGTCCTCCTCCCCTCCCCCCCCCCAACATATTTCTTGTTAACTGATAAAATTAGTGCAAATCTTCCAGCAAAGAATCATAGTGAAGATGGAATAAATTTATTCGGTCAACTACTCTACCCCAGAAGAACATTTTCTAGGGCTTCTTTTTGTACCCAGTGATGGAGCAGCAGTTCTCAAACTGTGGGTCAGGACCCCAAAATGGGTCACGACACTGCTTTAATGGGGTAGACAGGGCTGGCGTTAGACTTGCTGGGACCTGGGGCTGAAGCGGACGCCTGAGACGCACCGCCCAAGGTGGTGGGGCTCAAGTCACAGGTGCCCCGCCCGAGGCTGAAGCCCTTTGGCTTTGCCCGCCCCTCCCTCCCCCCAGTCAGGGGCAGTGGGGCTCAGGCTTTGACTTTGCCTCCTCCCCCCACCAAGGGCTGAAGTAGAGTTGCCAACCCTCCCGGATTAGCCGGGAGTCTCCTGGAATCGGCCTCAATCTCCCAGTTGCTACTGAAAGCAAAACCTGCCCCAGTCCAGTGAAAGTGAGTGAGGGTGGGGGAGAGCAAGCAACGGAGGGAGGGGGGGATGGAATGAGCAGGGGCGTGGCCTTGGAGAAGGGGCGGAGCAGGAATGTGGCCTTGGGGAATGGGGTGGGGCAAGGGTGTTTGGTTTTGTGCGATTAGACAGTTGGCAACTCTAGGCTGAAGCCTGGGGCAGAAGGGGCTCAGGCTTCAGCTTTGGCCTCCCCACCCAAGGTGGTGGGGCTACGGCGGGCTCAGGCTTCGGTTCCCCCTCCTGGGGTCATTTAGTAATTTTTATTGTCAGAAGGGGGTCGCAGTGCAATGAAGTTTGAGAACTGCTGTAATTGAGCTTCCATTATTTCCCTTGGGAGACTATCCCACAAGTCAATACCTTTCACTGCTGGGAAGACTTTCCTTGATAGGTAACCTATAATGATCCTTTTCATCATTTGGGCCCATTGTTCCTAGTTTTACCTCCATGTACCATCCTAAACAATTCCTCTCCCTCCATGGTATTTGCACCCTTTAGTATTTGTATACAGTTAGGTCTCCTTCCCTGGCCACTTAATTGTTGCTCAGCCAAATATTTTAGTCACTTTTAATCCACCTATCTGAGCATTTTTGCTGTTCTTCCCGCCAATTTGTCCAAATCTTTTTGATATTGAAACAAAATGTTCAAACTTGGACGTTACAAGGTAGCTAGCTAGAGCCATCACTATACACCTAAATAAAAGCGGTCTGATTGTCAGAGGTGCTGAGCACCTGTAATGCATGTGCGTGAAAGTGTTAGGTCCCCCTCTGGACCTGAACCACAGCGGGTCTGAGGATGTTAGAACCCCAGCTAGGGCCACTGGGCTCTTTAGCTCAAGCTTTTTAGCTGTGCAAGTCCCCAGTTCAAACCCTGATGTGCCAGCCACAATTCCTAAGGGAGTCAACAATATCTCGGGGTGCCCTGTGCCTCTGAAGTTAAGGGCTATTATTCTGTTGCCTAAGTGTGGGGCTATAGACCCAACTATAAGCATACAGGGCTGCAAACCCTTTTAATGTTAGAAACACCAGTGTATACCTAGACCAGGGGTGGGGAAACTACCGCCTGCTGGATGGATCCGGCCTCCGGCTTCATTTCATCCAGCCCACGGCAAGTCTCCACGCCACGGGCCGGAAGCCCCGAGCCTCAGCGCCCCACCGCAGGGCTAGAGCTGTGAGGGCCGGCTCGCCCTATTGCAGGAGGAAGCTAGGGTTGCCAGGCTGTTAAAAATCCAGTTGGCTCCGCACAGCTCCCGGAAGTGACCGGTATGTCCCTGTAGCCCCAAGGAGCAGGGGTGATCAGGGAAGCTCTGCATGCTGCCCTTGCCCCCAGCATTGGCTCCACAGCTCCCGGGAAGCATGGCCAATGGGAGCTGCATGGGCAGCGCTTGCGGGCATGGGCAGCATGCACCATGCAGAGCCCCCTAGCCTCTCCACCTAGGGAACGGACATGGCGGCTGCTTCTGGGAGCGGCTCAGAGCCAGGGCAGGCAGGAAGCATGCCTTAGCCCTGCTGCACTGCCGACCAGGAGCTGCCTGAGGTAAGCACCACCTGGCTGGAGCCCACACCCCTAACCCCTGCCCCAGGTCAGAACTCCCTCCCACACCATATCTCCCTCCCAGACCCTGTATCCCCACCCGCACCCCAACCCCCTGCCCCAGCCCTGAGCCTCCACCTGCACCCAAACTCCGTCCTGGAGCCTGCACCCCAAACCTCCTTCCACATCCCAACCCCCTGCCCCAGCACTCAAAACACTTGGCCCCAGCCTGGAGCCCCCTTCTACTCCCCAAACCCCTCATCCTCAGCCCCACCCCAGAGCCTGCACCCCCAGCCAGAGTCCTCACCCCCTCCCACACCTCAACCCCCTGCCCCAACCAGAGGCCCCTCCGTCACCCTGAACCTTCATTTCTGGCCCCACCCCGTGCCTAGGGGAAGCCCCAAGCCACTGTGGCCCCCATCCAGAGGGGCTGTGTGGCCCACAACTAATTTTTTCTGTGGGTAAGTGGCCCCGATAGAAAAAAGGTTCCCCACCTCTGACCTAGACTATCCACTGCAGTGTAATGTGATGTGCAAGGAAAGCCAATAATTCTAGATACAGCAAAACCCTGATAATATCAGAGCCTCCTCTCGATCCATCCATCCATCCATCCATCCAACGTCTTTTAAAATTGTGAAGTTCTTTGCAGTCTCTTATATTTGACTTCTTATTTAAAGCATGGTTAAATTAATACCATATAAACAATATATGGTTTACCTATGGAGATGGGCAATTAAACTACTCTCTAGGGCGGGGTGGGCAAACTTTTTGGCCCGAGGGCCACATCTGGGTATGGAAATTGTATGGTGGGCCATGAATGCTCACAAAATTGGTGGTTGGGGTGCGAGAGGGGGTGAGGGTTCCGGCTGAGGGTGCGGACTCTGGAGTGGGGCCAGAAATGAGGAGTTGAGAGTACGGGAGGGGGCTCTGGGCTGGGACAGGAGGTTGGAGTGCATGGGGGGGTGAGGGCTCTGGCTGGGGGTACAGGCTCTGGGATGGGCCTGGGGATGAGGGGCTGGGGGTGCAGGAGGGTGCTTTGGGCTGGGAACAAGGAGTTTGGAGGGCGGAAGGGGGATCAGGGCTGGGGCAAGGGTGCTGGAGGGGGTCAGGGGTGCAGGTTCCAGGTGGTGCTTACCTCAAGCAGCTCCCAGAAGCAGCAGCATGTCCCCTCTCCGGCTCCTACACGGAGGAGCAGCCAGGCGTCTTGGCGCGCTGCCCCATCTGCAGGCACCGCCCCTGCAGCTCCCATTGGCCATGATTCCCTGCCAATGGGAGCTGCAGGTGTGGCGTTTGGGGAGGAGGTAGTCTGCGGAGCCCCCTGGTGACCCCTATGCATAGGAGCTGAAGGGGGGACATGCCACTGCTTCCGGGAGCCACGTGGAGCCAAAGAACATGTGTTAAGTGTGATGTAATTTGATCTCGAGTACTCCAAAGAAAGAAGAATAGCTATTGTAAAAAATGTGGTCATGTGTCTTTTAAGAAAGCATTTTCAAATGAAAGAAGAACACCTGTGACAGTTTGTGGGAGCCCCTTGCTGAATGAAATCTACCGTGTCACCTGTGGCTAGTAACAACACATATGGTGGTACCATCACATTTTGGAATATCAAAGAGCTGCATAATGAAGCAGATGTAATGCACATCCTGACTCTCTTTGGCATGTTTAGCAAACCAAGTCCTCAGTTCCCCTTCAGAAATTATGAAACTCCATTTTTATTGGTTCCATATAAGTTGTGCATAACAAGCAATATAATCCTTAGAGTGCCAGCTCTTTGGGAGAGAGACTGTCCTTTTGTTTTGCAGCTATGCAATGCCTAGCCCAAAGGCATCCCCTCTCTCTAGGCAGTACCACAATTCAAATAATTAAATAATAATGATATTGCAAGACTACAGATAATTAAGAAACAGCAGGAAGTATATAAATTGCAAAGAATACAACTGCAATGTAGGGAATCAGCAGACAGCTGATGGTTGTTATTTATTCTCTGTATTCCATAGCAACCTATGACAAAGTGAGAATTTTCTATAATATTTCAATGAATCTTGTGGTCCTCAATTTCCCCTATATTTTGCATGGCTACCTAGCAGGGGTTGTGGGGGAGGACTATTTGCTCTCAGGACAGCCTGGGAGACATAGGTATGAACGTTGCGTGGCTGTCTGAGCCTGGATGGGTCATTACAAAAGACTGACGGAATCCTACCCCAGATCGATGGAGAAGCCGAGAAGATAATGGAAAATCCAATCCCCAGGACACTGACACCTAGCACCCAGTGCCCTGGAGGGAGATGTATTTTCCCACCTCTCAGCAGGGAAGCGGAGCAAAATTCCCAGCTGGAGAGCAAAAGACTGGGAAGGTGTGATGTGCGGGGATAAGAGCTGGCTGCTGGAGGGGGTCAAGGGCCCTCACCTGGGAACTGATGGAGGTCAAATGGAAACACAGAGAGAGCTTGAATAAGGGGGTCACTACACCTTGCCTGGGCTTTGGGCTAACCAGAATGGTCTATGCTTTAACCTTCAGTTCTCTATGCTAACCTAAAGATTTCCTATGCTGTGTGCCAGAGAACTAATAAACTCGACTGTTCTGACAACACTATTGGAGCATCACTGCAAATACTGAGTGAGGTGCATTAGTCGCTGAAGAGTGTGTAAGTCTCTACCAGGAGTCTGTCTCAGGCTATGTCTACACTGCAGCCAGGATCGATGCTCTGAGATCTAGTGAAGACCCACCAAATCGACAGCAGATCGCTCTCCAGTCGACCCCTGTACTCTACCCCCGATGAGAAGAGTAAGTCAGTCGACGGGATCATAGGAAAGTTTCTCCCGTCGACCCCTCCACAGTGTAGACCCAATGGTAACTCGACTTAAGGTACATCAACTCCAGCTATGTTATTCATGTAGCTGGAGTTGCGTAGTGTAGGTCGACTTACCACAGTAGTGTAGACATAACCTCAGTTGGACTCACTGAGCAGAGCTCACAGTGCAAAGCAAGAGTGTTGAAGCCCCACAGATTCAGTCTCAGAAGGCAGTGAGACCACATTGCCTACAGTGAAGGAAGAGTGAGACTGCTTAGGTATCAGGCACACTGAAGGGGCTTCTCCACAAGACTGTTTCAAAGCTGGTGCCCCAATCCTGTGGATCCATGACACACCAACAATGTGCTTTCCAAATACATAGGAAGCAAGGCCAGACTGAGGCACAGGCATTAAAGTCATGCCTGATCTCAAGATCCTGGAGTCATGTGATAACATCAGAATTTCAGCTTTGGTTAAAAGAAAAAAAGTTACATAGATATACAGAAAGTTTGACAATATGAACAGGGTGTAACTGATGCCTGCCTGAGTTTGTAGACAGCCTGAAACACTAACTCCAAGTGAACTGCCCCAATCATCTTAACTCTGAAACCAGCTTGCCATCGCAAGGAGGCACAGCACTATGGCAATGGAATTGTGTGTCTAAGGGTCCAAATTGCCTTAATTCAGCCCTGAGAAGAAGATACAGTCCCTCTCCTGAAGACCTTACAACCTATGCCCTGTACTCTATCCACCACCAGATGAGTGTTAACATAGAATCAGAGAATATCAGGGTGGAAGGGACCTCAGGAGGTCATCTGGTCCAACCCCCTGCTCAAAGCAGGACCAATCCCCAACTAAATCATCCCAGCCAGGGCTTTGTCAAGCCTGACCTTAAAAATGTCTAAGGAAGGAGATTCCACCACCTCCCTAGGTAACGCATTCCAGTGTTTCACCACCCTCCTAGTGAAAACGTTTTTCCTAATATCCAACCTAAACCTCCCCCACTGCAACTTGAGACCATTACTCCTTGTTCTGTCATCTGCTACCACTGAGAACAGTCTAGATCCATCCTCTTTGGAACCCCCTTTCAGGTAGTTGAAAGCAGCTATCAAATCCCCCCTCATTCTTCTCTTCTGCAGACTAAACAATCCCAGTTCCCTCAGCCTCTCCTCAGAACTCATGTGTTCCAGTCCCCTAATCATTTTTGTTGCCCTCCGCTGAACTCTTTCCAATTTTTCCACATCCTTCTTGTAGCGTGGGGCCCAAAACTGGACACAGCACTCCAGATGAGGCCTCATCAACGTCGAATACAGAGGAACGATCATGTCCCTCGATCTGCTGGCAATGCCCCAACTTATACATCCCAAAATGCCATTGGCCTTCTTGGCAACAAGGGCACACTGTTGACTCATATCCAGCTTCTCATCCACTGTCACCCCTAGGTCCTTTTCTGCAGAACTGCTGCCGAGCTATTCGGTCCCTAGTCTGTAGTGGTGCATGGGATTCTTCCGTCCTAAGTGCAGGATTCTGCACTTGTCCTTGTTGAACCTCATCAGATTTCTTTTGGCCCAATCCTCTAATTTGTCTAGGGCCCTCTGTATCCTATCCCTACCCTCCAGCGTAGCTGCCTCTCCTCCCAGTTTAGTGTCATCTGCAAACTTGCTGAGGGTGCAATCCACACCATCCTCCAGATCATTTATGAAAATATTGAACAAAACCGGCCCCAGGACCGACCCTTGGGGCACTCCACTTGATACCGGCTGCCAACTAGACATGGAGTCATTGATCACTACCCATTGAGCCTGACAATCTAGGCAACTTTCTATCCACCTTATAGTCCATTCATCCAGCCCATACTTCTTTAACTTGCTGGCAAGAATACTGTGGGAGACCGTGTCAAAAGCTTTGCTAAAGTCCTGTTCCATGATTTTTCCAGGGACTGAGGTGAGGCTGATTGACCTGTAGTTCCCAGGATCCTCCTTCTTCCCTCTTTTAAAGATGGGCACTACATTAGCCTTTAGCCTAAACATGGACTCTTGCATTTGTTCAGTGCCTTGGTGGGTGCAAACGGGATGTACACACCACCAATTCATAATGGCTGCATCACAACCATTCCATGCTAGTGTAAATAACTGCACAAGGCAATGGTGAATCAGGGTAACTAAATAGACATTCCACGTATATGCATGTTGACACACACTGCTCTGAAGACGTATCACATTATCTAAAAGTGTTGCACATCCTGAAATGGTAGAAAGTAGGAAACACACTTGTTTGGGAACAATTTTGCCTTGTTTACTTCATCTGTCATCACAGCTATGACCTTAAAGCGGGAATATCCAAGCTTGCATTTGAAGCATGACAAGATCCATTTTGGTTGTTAGAACATCTGTCTCAGAGCTGTTCTGTTTCTCAAAAGGCACAGACGTCATAGCCTGGGCATTAGGAAAAGCTTCACTGTTGAGGCTGGTCTGGCCATGGAACTGGATGCTAATATGGCAGCTATGGTTCAGCTGTGTAAGAATCTAGGAGTATAAATAACCTCGTAAAAGGAGCAATGTGGAGTCATAGGTATAGGTATTCAGGCTTCATGGTCAGAGATGTTCCAGCCAGCCCCAGCTTCCATTTAATTATTAAATGCCAAGTATTTCACCTGAGCATCTTGTAGGCAGGTGGCATTCCTGCCTTGCTCCAAAATACAAGCTCGTGCTGGTTAGGGTCAAAAGTCACCCCCTTGCTGGGGTTTTGCTTTATTAACAAGTTAAACATAAGGCAAACAAACTCCAGGCCAAGCCTTTTCCCCTGGCTCAGCTGTTCCTACCTAGCATCTCTCCCACAGGACTACTCAGTCTCAGATTGACTGACTGAAAAAACAACCAATCATTTTAGAGAGAAAGCCATTCCCTACTCTCACATTCATGGGCAGGGGAGGAATAACTAAAGACTCAGGCAGGTACTGTAACCTCTCCCGGTAGGATCTACGCCTTCTCCCTGGGCAAGCTGAATGGAGAGCCCTGGGCACCTTTCAGACATTTGGAAAGGCATAGGAAATAGGGTGAAGTGGGTTCTTTGGCAGGAAGGCTATCTCTGATGAGTTCTAGCATAAACTTCAGGCTCCAGACCCACCCCTGGTGTCACTGGTACCATCCCATCCAACCCTTGGAAACCAAAATCGTAACGCCCAAGACTGTCAAAAGTGATTTTAGATGCTTCAGTTTTGGGGTGCACAACATGAGACCCCTTAAAGAGGCCTGACTGTCAGACACTGCTGCACCAGCACTCTGAAAACCGGGGCCTTTTCAGAGGTCTCCGGTCAGACACCACAAGATGGAGATACTCAGATCCACTCGCCACTTTTGAAAATCTTGGTTCATGAAGAAAAGATGGGTTGTAACAAGTCTGATGCCACCCTATCAAATGTAATCAAATAAATCATCCCCGATACAGAATCCTACAGATAATCTCACTCCCTGGCAAATGCTAGACATTTTTCAATTGGATTCCTCTTGGTTTCATCCATATTAAATACTCCAGGACTTGTCCATAAGGGTCACTGTACATACATGGCAGAAGCAACGGTCTCATACCTATATCATGTATGTATGTCAACTGCCTCCTCATTGCAATGTAGGAATACTAAGGGCAACCCTATGTAGGAATTTATACCTCATCACTGTAGTATGTGAGCACCTCACAAACACTAGTAGCCTTACCCTCACAGCACCCAGTGTTATCACTCTGACCACTGTACAGACAACCCCACCCTTAGGCACTTTATAAGCCATCCTACAGTTTCAATAAGGTTGCTGTCTGGGGGCTCGAGGAGCTCAGAAGATAGGCTCTATATTGCATTACCATTCTCCGGTAAATTGATGGCTCATGTTCAGCCCACATCAGGAAGAACCTACTGTTGTGGCTGTTTTGTACCCTGTACAAAAGTGGGTCAGTATTCTCTGTCCAGTGTTCAGAGGATGAGTGGATGCAACCCAAAGAAAAAATATCCTCCTCTGCCACTAATTGTCCTCCTTGCTGCAGACTAGCAGAGACCCAAGGTTCTATTCAGCGACTGTTAACCTTCCAGACTGGATAACTGCTCCATTGACTAGCTCACGAAAATATTAGGCACAATAAAGCATTATTGTGGCCATTGTGAATATTGCACTAAGCTATCTAAACACTTGATCTGGGGAATTATCATACACCAATAATTGCCCCTGAAATTCTGGCTTATTTCAAGTGATCTTTTCCTTGGCTTCCACTATCCTCTATGATTAATCTTCAAAGTGCTGCCGAGGTAATGAAATGGCCCTGAATGATTATCTTAAGTGTACACGGTACTTCTCCATAACATTGCCCAAGTCTGCACTGGTGCTTCCTCAATTTGTTTCACTTTTGCTATTGCAAAGCATCAGGGGCCAAGCATATGACATCTAGAAATAACTACATGCATTAAAAAATGTGAATGAACAAGACTGAAGTAGAAAATGAATTTAGCAATTTAACCCTCCCTTCAGGAACAATAACAAATTGTCATCCTGTGAAAGGCAAAGTTTCCTGGGCAAACTCCCATCGAGTCCAGAGCACTTGCTCAATGTGAAAAAGAAGAGAATACTCTTATAAAGTAAACAAAATAACAATGTGATTCCACAGCATTAACAGAAAAATACAGAGACTCGATGGGCCAGATCCTCAGTTGGTATGAGTGGGGGTAACTCCACTGAGGTCAATGGAGCTTCTCCAGTTTACTCTAGTGGAAGATCTGGCACAACAATAACAAAACGGTTTCAGATCTGTTCCTTCTACATTCACTTGTCAATACAAGGAGTTCAATCCCTTGAATTTCTGAGTTTCTCCTTCTGCAGATCCTAAAACAGATTCTGATCTTGATTATACTGGTAGAACTCTAGAGCAAGCAATTCCATTGATTTAAATAGTGTTACTCCAGATTTATACCAGTGTAAGAGTGAACCTGGTCCAATGTCGTTAACACTTGAAGCAGTGTAATAAGTCTAATGCCCTGCACCTTTCAGACATTAGCCAGATCAGTTGTTGCATAAAAACCAAAAAAACTCCAAGGACCTGAACTCAAGTCTTGGCAGACAAAAAGCCCATTAATTAATCTCTAGCTCAGAAGTATTTGAGAGACCACTCCATCTAAATCCAAACTTTGCAGATCTGATGCTTCACTCCAGTGCTCTGGAGTTGCATCAGTGTCACCAATGGAATGGAGAATCAAGCCCCAAGTGTGGAACCTCACTTCAGGTCTCTCTCTTCTTTGTAATTTCAGTCAACATACATATAATTTGGGATTCTGTCCAGGAGAGTGAGAGCTCCTTATAATCACAGCTCTGAGATCTTCAGCTTTAAGGTATTTAAGTGTATGTTAGCAAGGACTGCTGGTAGGTGAGGAAATGTAGTCAGAAGAGACTCAGGAAAGTAAAATTACAATAAAAATTTAGGGGAAAAACCCAATTATTTTTCTCCCATGGGAGAATCTTCAACAGTTTAAGGACTGAAATCACAAGGTGAAGCTTGTTCGTAACCAGTTTTTCCACAACTACCTGATAAATTCCCTGGATTGTACTAGATATTCATGGTTTACGAAATACTTTAATGATCAATCCAAATGAGAACAAACTTCACAGCATCTGACTAACCCAGTAAAGAAAAAGGCTTACAAGTAGCTGCAAAGAGTCAAATTCTGCCTCCAGTTACTCCAGTGAAATGGCACTGATTGCAGCGTGGGTACCCAAGCTCAGAGGTCAGAATTTGGTGCCTAATGTGTGAAAAGGGAGTATGTTCTAGCAGTCACTTCTGAGAGCACTATTCCTAGTAAACCAGCTCCAAAAATGTGGGAAAGAGGACGAAGAGAGAGAGAGCTCTGAAGCCACAGCTCAGATGTCACTGTCTCCCAGCCAAGGAACCTAAAGTGCATCATCCCAGAGGTTACTAGACGATTTCTGCTCTGCTGGAGACTCAAGAGCAAGTAAATCTTTCACTTGTGCAACTCTCCCAGAAACTGTCAAGGGATGAAAAGTACATAGAATCATAGAATATCAGGGTTGGAAGGGACCTCAGGAGGTCATCTAGTCCAACCCCCTGCTCAAAGCAGGACCAATCCCCAATTAAATCATCCCAGCCAGGGCTTTATCAAGCCTGACCTTAAAAACTTCTAAGGAAGGAGATTCTACCACCTCCCTAGGTAACGCATTCCAGTGTTTCACCACCCTCCTAGTGAAAAAGCTTTTCCTAATATCCAACCTAAACCTCCCCCACTGCAACTTGAGACCATTACTTCTTGTCCTGTCCTCTTCTACCACTGAGAATAGTCTACAACCATCCTCTCTGGAACCACCTCTCAGGTAGTTGAAAGCAGCTATCAAATCCCCCCTCATTCTCCTCTTCTGCAAACTAAACAATCCCAGTTCCCTCAGCCTCTCCTCATAAGTCATGTGTACCAGGTTCCAGACCCCTAATCATTTTTGTTGCCCTTCGCTGGACTCTTTCCAATTTTTCCACATCCTTCTTGTAGCGTGGGGCCCAAAACTGGACACAGTACTCCAGATGAGGCCTCACCAATCTTGAATAGAGGGGAACGATCACGTCCCTCGATCTGCTCGCTATGCCCCTACTTATATATCCCAAAATGCCATTGGCCTTCTTGGCAACAAGGGCAAACTGCTGACTCATATCCAGCTTCTCGTCCACTGTCACCCCTAGGTCCTTTTCCACAGAACTGCTTCCTAGCCATTCAGTCACTAGTCCGTAGCAGTGCATTGGGTTCTTCCGTCTTAAGTGCAGGACCCTGCACTTATCCTTATTGAACCACATCAGATTTCTTTTGGCCCAATCCTCCAATTTGTCTAGGTCCTTCTGTATCCTATCCCTGCCCTCCAGCATATCTACCACTCTTCCTAGTTTAGTATCATCCGCAAATTTGCTGAGAGTGCAATTCACACCATCCTCCAGATCATTTATGAAGATATGGAACAAAACCGGCCCCAGGACCGACCCCTGGGGCACTCCACTTGATACCGGCTGCCAACTAGACATGGAGCCATTGATCACTACCCGTTGAGCCCGACAATCTAGCCAACTTTCTACCCACCTTATAGTGCATTCATCCAGCCCATACTTCTTTAACTTGCTGACAAGAATACTGTGGGAGACCGTGTCAAAAGCTTTGCTAAAGTCAAGAAACAATACATCCACTGCTTTCCCTTCATCCACAGAACCAGTAATCTCATCACAGAAGGCAATTAGATTAGTGAGGCATGACCTTCCCTTGGTGAATCCATGCTGACTGTTCCTGATCACTTTCCTCTCATGTAAGTGCTTCAGGATTGATTCTTTGAGGACCTGCTCCATGACCTTTCCGGGGACTGAGGTGAGGCTGACTGGCCTGTAATTCCCAGGATCCTCCTTCTTCCCTTTTTTAAAGATTGGCACTACATTAGCCTTTTTCCAGTCATCTGGGACTTCCCCCGTTCGCCACGAGTTTTCAAAGATAATGGCCAATGGCTCTGCAATCACAGCCGCCAATTCCTTTAGCACTCGCGGATGCAATGCGTCCGGCCCCATGGATTTGTGCACGTCCAGCTTTTCTAAATAGTCCCTAACCACCTCTTTCTCCACAGAGGGCTGGCCATCTACTCCCCATGCTGTGATGCCCAGCGCAGCAGTCTGGGAGCTGACCTTGTTAGTGAAGACAGAGGCAAAAAAAGCATTGAGTACATTAGCTTTTTCCACATCTTCTGTCACTAGGTTGCCTCCCTCATTCAGTAAGGGGCCCACACTTTCCTTGGCTTTCTTCTTGTTGCCAACATACCTGAAGAAACCCTTCTTGTTACTCTAGACATCTCTTGCTAACTGCAGCTCCAGGTGTGATTTGGCCCTCCTGATTTCATTCCTACATGCCCGAGCAATATTTTTATACTCTTCCTTGGTCATATGTCCAACCTTCCACTTCTTGTAAGCTTCTTTTTTGTGTTTAAGATCCGCTAGGATTTCACCGTTAAGCCAAGCTGGTCACCTGCCATATTTACTATTCTTTCGACACATCAGGATGGTTTGTCCCTGTAACCTCCACAGGGATTCCTTGAAATACAGCCAGCTCTCCTGGACTCCTTTCCCCTTCATGTTAGTCCCCCAGGGGATCCTACCCATCCGTTCCCTGAGGGAGTCGAAGTCTGCTTTTCTGAAGTCCAGGGTCCGTATCCTGCTGCTTACCTTTCTTCCCTGTGTCAGGATCCTGAACTCAACCAACTCATGGTCACTGCCTCCCAGATTCCCATCCACTTTTGCTTCCCCTACTAATTCTTCCCGGTTTGTGAGCAGCAGGTCAAGAAAAGCTCCCCCCCAGTTGGCTCCTCTAGCACTTGCACCAGGAAATTGTCCCCTACATTTTCCAAAAACTTCCTGGATTGTCTGTGCACCACTGTATTGCTCTCCCAGCAGATATCAGGAAAATTAAAGTCACCCATGAGAACCAGGGCATGCGATCTAGTAGCTTCTGCAAGTTGCCGGAAGAAAGCCTCATCCACCTCATCCCCCTGGTCCGGTGGTCTATAGCAGACTCCCACCACTACATCACTCTTGTTGCTCACACTTCTAAACTTAATCCAGAGACACTCAGGTTTTTCTGCAGTTTCGTACCGGAGCTCTGAGCAGTCATACTGCTCCCTTACATACAGTGCTACTCCCCCACCTTTTCTGCCCTGCCTGTCCTTCCTGAACAGTTTATAACCATCCATGACAATACTCCAGTCATGTGAGTTATCCCACCAAGTCTCTGTTATTCCAATCACGTCATAATTCCTTGACATCACCAGGACCTCCAGTTCTCCCTGCTTGTTTCCAAGGCTTTGTGCATTTGTATATAAGCACTTGAGATAACCTGCTGCTCACCCCTCATTCTCAGTATGAGGCAGGAGCCCTCCCCTCACAGACGTTCCTGCCTGTGCTTCCTCCCGGTACCCCGCTTATCTCAGGGCTTTGGTCTCCTTCCCCCGGTGACCCTAGTTTAAAGCCCTCCTCACTAGCCACATAATTGGCTGGAAGCTGCATTCCCCCAAGCTGTAACTCAAGAAAATCTGCACCATCCTCATGAGAAGAGAGAGGGGTTCTGGTTTCCTGGAAGGATATACAAGAGGAGAGACTCTGATACGAATCCAAGGTCTGCTGGTCACAGGTATGTCTACACAGCAAATACACACCCGCAGCTGGTCCAGGTCAGCTGAATCGGGCTCGCAAGAGTCAGGCTGCAGGGCTGTAAAACTGCTGTGTAGACCTTCGGGCTTGGGCTGGAGCCTGAGTTCTGAGACCCTGCCAAGGGGAAGGATCTACAGCCCTGCAGCCCAAGCCCCATGAGCCTGAGCCAGTTGATCCAGGCCCGCTGCAGGTGTTTAACTGCTGTGCACAGATACCCACAGATATCTCAGCTGTTTTCCTCTGTCCTTTAATTGCCAGACTAGCTAATACAACCTGCAGTACCTGAAAGTTGCCAAAGGGGGTGGTCTCCCCATATCCTGTCCTGGAGCAGAAAGTCAGACTGAACTACAAATAAGATTATGATATCGGTGTTGGATGATGAGTTGTACAATCACTATAGCGAGTCACTAAGCAGTTGTGTCTAGGACTGGGCATTCACCCCTAATTTCCATCTTCCACAGATCTCAAGTCTACAGTTTATTTCCCACTGTAGTGGCTCAGTGCGGAGGCCCTCCCACTCTCGGTTCTTGGGAGGCCACCCTGCCTCACTACATCACTGATACGTCGGCTGCTATGGGGAACGAAGCGGTCTCCACTTGCAGCTGGGACCCAGGCCTGTGCTTAGGCTGGGCGGGAAACAGACAATTGGCCCCAGCCCTGGATCAAGGCAGGGCAACAAAGAGTCTGGGGCTCAGGCCTGTGTGCAGGCTGAGCAGCAAATGAACAGTCCATTAGCTCAGGCCCTGGATCAAGGCAGCGCAGCAAAGAGTCTGAGGCTCAGGCTTCTGGCGTGGCGAAGAGGAGACTGCCACCCCCAGGTTAGGGATGTGTCCTGGCCCAGGGCCCTAGCAGTGACAAAGCGCTTTGTCACTGGGTATCCACGCCACAACACGCTGACTCACCCTCTGTCAGCGTTGTGGCCAGACAGGGGTCTGCTACCCCTGGGCCACTTCCACACTCCCCTTCTTGGTGTACCTGTTGCCATGAGGAGGGGTCAAGGTTGACAGCAGCTTCTGGGACCATGGGCAAGTCTTGGGGGTCTGGTCCATCAGTGGTCTGGGCCAGTCATCTTCTCCTTCCTGGGGTAAGGTCCAACAACGGTCTGGGCCAGTTGTCTGCTTCCTCCAGGTCTAAATCAGCTAGTAGCCCCAGTGGCCCAGGCCAGTCCTCTCCTCCCTTGGCACCCTCCCCCACTTCCCAGCTCAGGAGGCCACAGGAGGTGTCTGGTTTCTCCGCAGGTTGCCTCCCTACTGAGCTTTCTGGGCTGCCTTTTCTACTTCCTGCTCCTCCCTCCCAATTCTTGGGGGAGGGGCAACTAGGCCCTGGTTCCACCCACCAGGGCTCTGTGCGGGGGCCCTCCCACTCCAGGTCCTCGGGAGGCCACTGCACCTCACTTCACCCACCCTCAGCAATGCCATTGGCAAGGAGAATGAATGCAGGAGAATAATACAGTAACTCCTCGCTTAACGCTGTAGTTATGTTCCTGAAAAATGCTACTTTAAGCAAAATGATGTTAAGCAAATCCAATTTCCCCATAAGAATTAAGGTAAATAGGGGGTGTTAGGTTTCAGGGAAATTTATTTTGCCAGACAAAATGCTTTATATTATATATATACACAACTATAAGTTTTAAACAAACAATTTAATACTATACACAGCAATGATGATTGTGAAGCTTGGTTGAGGTGGTGAAGTCAGAGGGTGGGATATTTCCCAGGGACTGCCTTACTGCTAAATGATGAACTAGCACTCGGCTGAGCCCTCAAGGGTTAACACATTGTTGTTAATCTAGCCTCACACTCTACAAGGCAACACAAATGGAGGGAGGGGATACAGCATGACAGAGAGAGTCAGAGACACACACTATGTGTGTGAGAGAGACGTTTGCCCCTTTAAGTACGCTGACCCCACTCTAAGCACATTGCCTCTTTAAGTAGATCAGCAAGTTGAGACAGCGGCTGCTGCCAGCAAGCTACCTCTGTCCTGAGCCCTGTCATGTCCCCACCCTGCTCTATGAAGATGGGGTACAGGAGCGGGGGGAGGAGGACACCCTGACATTAGCACCACTCTTCCCCTCTTCCCAGCAAGCAGGAGGATCCTGGGAGCAGCTCCAAGGCAGAGGACAGGAGCAGCACACAGCAGTGGGGAAAGGAACACCTGAACTGCCTGGAGGTTGATAGCCTGCTGGGCAGCTGCCACACAGGGAACTTAGGGGAGCTGATGGGGGGCTGCCGGTCCACCCTGGTTCCAAGCCCCCACCAGCTAGCTCTTCCTGCAAGCAGTGGACAAAGCAGGCAGCTGCCAGACAACGTTAGAAGGGAGCATTATGCAACTTTAAACGAGCATGTTCCCTAATTGATTAGCAACGTAACAACGAAACAACGTTAACCGGGACAACGTTAAGTTAGGAGTTACTGTACAAGAAGAAGCCAGAGGACAAGAGGAAGAAAGAGGTGATTTACCTCTCCTCCCAGTGCTACTCAATGAGCTGGAATGTTCACAAGGAAGCAGCAAGAGAACACAGGAGAGAATCATGGGTCAGTGGTGGTCTCATGCTTACACTCTCCTTTTGAAATCCAAGGGATGAGGGCCTTGACTCTCAGGGAAACATAGTCCAGTGGTTAGGGCACTAGCCTGTGTCTCTTGAGCCCTAGGTTCAATTCCTTTCTCCTTTACAGGGGCTAGGGATAATAGCACTGCCCTACCTCACGTGGATGTCATGATATTGAAGATTGTGAGGTGTTCGGATACTACGGTGACGGGGTGATTTAAGTACCTTAGATAACTATACAAAGCTTACAGCATTCTAGCAGTGCAGAGGTCCTCTAAAAGTAATGTTAACCCTCTTCAGGGCACCTTTACCAGATACCAGAATGGTGTAAAAGAGCCTTAACATAAATGAGAATCAGGCTATTATGTTTCAAAGTCATCAGAAGCATTTTTACAAACCTATTAAAGCATGTCTGATGTACATGGGGGTCTAACAGCCCTGTGTAATTGAACATTAATGCATATTAACAGACCCGTGTATTCAAAGAAGAACCCACAAAGACAGAGGCAATGGTTATAGAGAGTTCACTCAGAACACTCAATTCCAGACTCTGGCTCCTGTTACTCTGAAGTGCATTCTCTACTCCGGGGGAGATTCTGCACTACTGCATGTGCACATAATTAATGAGCTGTGCATACTTTTAATTTTTTTCACAGAAAATGTTTCTGCTGAAATGTTGCTGCAGTTCCACCTTTTGCCCACCAGAGTGCGCTGTGGCGCAAGAACAGCAGCTACCAGCAGACAATAACTTCTGCAGTTCTGCCTTTTGCCCACCAGAGGGTGATGTGGCAATAGTACAAAGCAGCAACTCCTGGCCAGTGAGGGAAGAGAAATAGCCTGCCTTCTTCACAGAAGGCCAGGTCACGAGACAGGAGCTATGGGGAGATTGACAGCGTGGGTGCTGGAGGGGTCAGACAGGGGCTCATAAGGGCTAGTGACAGAATGGGGCAGGGGCTGAATGGGAGTGGAGGCACAAGGGGGAGGGAGTGCAGAGCTACATCGGGACAGGGGAGTGGATGGGTGGGGGCACAGAGACACATGGGGATGGGGTAGGCAATACAGAGCCACAGAGGAACAGGAGGAGGGGGTGAAGGGCCACATGGGGATGGGGGAAGTGGGTGTCTGAGTGGGAGTGGAGGGACACATGTGGACAAGGGGTGCAACGACACATGGGGGTGCAGGAACACATGGGGACTGGGGCAAATGTGCTTGACTGAATGGGAGAGGCACTGAATGAGGTCAGCCAGGGTCTACATGGGGGAGGCTCCCTAACAATCCCTCCGCACCCTCCAAAAATACCTGTTCCGTATTTTTCCCACCCATACCCAACAACCCTCCAAGTTGACACCCAGGCTCCTTCCCAGCAATTTACTTCCCTCTCCCTCAGTTCCTCCATTACCCCTCACTCCCCCAAGCCTTTGCACTGCTTCTGTATTGTACTTTAAATGAATTATTACTCAGAGTTCTGTATTAATATGCCTAGCAAGGAATCTATTTGTCAAAAAACAGTTCCTGAACCTTTTTTGTTGTCTGTATTGTCACAGACATACGTGCTGACAGGTATTTTGAAATAAATGACCAAAAATAATTGAAACTGATGTAGAATCATAGAATATCAGGGTTGGAAGGGACCTCAGGAGGTCATCTAGTCCAACCCCCTGCTCAAAAGCAGGACCAATCCCCAATTAAATATGTGATTATATTGTGTTATTTTGACAAATAAAATACGCAGAATTTTAAAATATTTTAAGCATTTTTAATTTTTTGGCACAGAATTCCCCCAGGAGTAATTCTCCCAAAAGACAGTTCCAAATTTCAAACTCCTAGTCCTGCGTGATGGTGTTCCTGGAGAGAGTTTATATGCAATAGGGTGTGGTGGGAAGGGAGAAGAAAACAACTCATTTTCCAAGAGATTCAAAGTGCACTGAATATACCAGCAGTTCTCAAACTATGGTGTGCGCCTCCTTTGGGAGGGACGGGAATGTGTCAAGGGAGGCGCAAGCTGTGTGCTTTTTTTTTTTTTTAAGAGCTCTGGCTATCAGCCGTGGGTGGCTGGGGCTCGTGCAGAAGGGCTGTGCACACCCAGGAGGCGGGGATAAAGGGAACATCTGGATCCCCACCACCCCAGGCTCACAGCCAGAACCCTGCCATCTGGGCTCAGGTTCTTCTTCCCCCTATCCTTACCTGGAGGCAGCCAGTTCAGGCTCTCCTCCCCCCACCACCCAATCCCTCACCAGGAGGAAGCCCAGGCTCAGGCTCTCCTTCCCCCAGTCCCCCAATCCCTCATCAGGCAGCAGTGACAGGGCTTCAGCTGTTAGCCCCGGCGTGGCAGCAGCAGTGCAGAAATAAGAGTGCTAAGTCTGCTGTGAAAAGTGATACTGATGAATATCACTTTACGTTGCCACCCTTTACTTCTGTAAGGCGCAGCGCTGCCTTCAGAGCTGGGTGCCCAGCCAGCAGCCACTGCTCTCCACTCTGCCTTCTGAGCTGGGAGACAGTATATGTCCTCGGGGGGGGGGGGGGTGCGTAAATGACTACAGACACAAAACAGGGGGGCTGGATCAAATATGATTGAGAACCACTGGCATAGATTCATCCATTAAAATAAAGTCACTAAAAATGTTGTCCAAGATCTACAGACGATTGCCAGGAGTTAAGAAGCTCTACCATAGCACTCACACATGACGGCACCAAGCCTAACACTCTTTAAGGACCTAACAGGGAACCTGACTGAGACCTTTGCATCATATCCAGTCTTGCTTCCCCTCTGCAGTTGCCTGATTTGTAAATTCCCCAGCCTCCCGCACCCAGTAAAAACATTGGAAGAACAGCAGTTGGCTGCTGGAAACCATATCTGTTAGAATCCTTGAAAGGACTGTTTGGTGACATTATGCTGAACACTCTTGTGACTAGGTGTGACGGTCATAGTTATATCCCAGCTAATTATCTCTCCAGGAGAGCAAACGGACTGACCTCTGTAATTTACAGCTGTCTTGTTGCTTCTGGGGCTGCATGCACATCAGTTATGTTACAAAACTGTTTTTTAATGAAAAACTGTCTACCACCTAATTACATAAATAGTGTCGCAGACTGCATTTCACAACATCTCCCCAGGAAGCTCACTATGCCCCTTCAACAATGTACATGCATGAGCTTATTCACTTGAAATGGAGGAAATTATGCTCAATAATGCCATGGGTGTCACAGTGAAATGTATCTTCATGAAGAAAACAGGGATCAAATTCTGCCCTTGGACAAGAGAACAGGGCTCCAGAGCTTCACCTACATATCCAGTTGCAGAATCTGGCCTTTGTTACATCCAATGATATCAGGGAAGATAACATATTTGATGAGTTCAAGGGTCACAGCAAGCGCTCTGTTTGAGGGCCTGCATGACTGCAGAACCCATCCTCACTCCCCTGAAACATGGGCGAAGTAGCACTAGTCTCAGAAATTCACTAAAAAAAAATCAGTCCCGTTTTCAGACTGCAAACTTGTCATGTAACCAGAGCTCAATAACACAGAGTGAACTGTTGGTACCCTTCTGAAGCCACCTGTCTCCTAAAAAGGGGGATGTTATAACATTTTTTCTAGCTCCACTTTGGATCAAACTTGCATTTAATTTAGGAGTTAAAGTATCAGGGCACAGGGACAAGCACATTTTCTCTTCCTCCTCTGCTTGGTGCAATGACCGTTCCCTACCCTGTTTCAG
The DNA here is from genome assembly GCF_965140295.1 of Lepidochelys olivacea. Taxonomy (NCBI): domain Eukaryota; kingdom Metazoa; phylum Chordata; order Testudines; family Cheloniidae; genus Lepidochelys; species Lepidochelys olivacea. The sequence goes on from NC_140417.1 coordinate 53,282,929, forward strand.
CCAACTTTAACCCTCTGGGTATTACATATCTGCTCAGTAAGTGAGGGCAGCCCTAATGAATCTGGCTCCATGAAAGACACTTTCATACTGCTATATCCTTCTTGGAGTCCAGGGGAGATTTTCAGGAGTAAAACTTGGAGATTTGGCCCAGATTCTCTGTGTCTGTGCTAGCATTTTTCTTTGCTCCTGCACCATCCCACAACCAATGGCACAGCTACATCCAGAACTAGCAACAGTGGGGCCTGTAGTCCAATGGTTGGTGAAGTCACCAAGTAGTTTAACCATGCTCACAGTGGGTGGCAATTACACAGTATTAAAATGCTAGCAGTTATCAGTGTCCAAAGAGCATTTCCCCTGCGGGAGCTGCGGGGCACTAGTGCAACAGTGGGAACGGTGAAGAGAAATGATATTGTAAGATCAGTGATCCCTACAGATTTCCCATATGAATGAAAAGTCCCATGTTGTGCGTTTTTCTCAGTCTAGTTTTAGTTCAGATTAAGGAAAAACAACAAAAAAGAAAATACAGATATAAAGTCGGAGCTAAAAGAGAGAGCAAACACACCCACACACAAACACATGCATATACACACTCTCTCACACGCACAAACACACACACATGCACACTCCCTCTAACTTTCTGCATCTGAACTGAAGCACAAAATGGCAGCTGTCTGTGCAGGAAGCAGAGACTCCTCTTTTAAAAGGTGCAATAAAACAGAACACCATCTATTTCATTTCCCTAAATCCAGACCCAGCCTCCCAGAAACCATATCACCACACGCAGACACACACTCTGGGAGTTAGTTTTCTGCTGCAAAGAAGAAAGACCCATTTTAAAGGGCTATTGGTCCTGTTACTACTAAAGGGCCAATTGACTTCACTGAAGCCTCTGGCATGAACAAAGTGAAATTGATTCAAACCTAAAGATCCTTTTAGTTTTCCTTTCAGCACAGGGATGGTCCTGTGGTTAAGTCACTGGCCTGGGACTCAGGAGATCTGGACTCATTTCCTAACTCTGAAACAGACTTCCTGTGTGACCTTGGGCTAATCACTTGATCTCACGGAGACACTAGTAATCCCCTACCTCACAGGGGTGGTATGAATGGCTGTGAGATGATCAGATGCTATGGTGGTGGGAGACATACCATTATCTAGACAGACAGAGCAACAGGAACTCAAACTGTCCTTACCAGCATGGTATTGGTGCTACAGCTGGGCAGAGAAAGGTCATTCCATTTCCCAGAGGATTTCAATATTTAAAAATCTGATTTCTTTTAAATTTGGAACAAAACCCAAAACTTTGAAATTCTCCCTGAAAGGGAAAGGAGCCCTAGCTCTGGGGCAGCCTGCCTGTGGACCCTGAAAGCCCTGGGGTGCCAGCTCAGAGGCAGTCTACTTGGTGGATGCACCTGAGCTGCATGGACCCGGGAAGCCCTGGGATGCCAGTGCAGAAGCAGTATTGTAGGAAAACAGGCATATTTTGAACCTGGTTGACTGGCAGAGTTCCACCAGAACTCTGTCAAATCCAACCGTCTCCACAGAATGTTTCGATTTTGGCACATCGGCAATTTTCAACCAAAAATTATTTGATTGGAATTAGGGCTGTCGATTAATCACAGTTAACTCACGCGATTAACTAAAAAAAATTAACTGCACTTAAAAAAAGTAATTGCAATTAATTGCACTGTTAAATAATAAAAAACCAATGGAAATTTATTAAATATTTAAATGTTTTTCTACATTTTCAAATATATTGATTTCTATTACAACACAGAATACAAAGTGTACAGTGCTTACTTTATATTATTTTTATTACAAATATTTGCACTGTAAAATGATAAACACAAGAAATAATGTGCACCAGCAGTGAGGCTCCCCCACTAACAGCTAAAATCACTGAGAGCTGTGTTAAGTGTTTGTGGGGGGGCCTTCAAGACATCTTGATGAGTGGGCAGCTGGTGGAGAGGCGTGGCAAGCGGCTAGCAGGGAGGCCGGCAGAGAGGCACGACCAGCAGGGCGACTGGTGGAGAGGTGTGGCAAGTGGCTGGCAGGGCGGCTAGCGGAGAGGAGCGACCAGCAGGGCGACTGGTGGAGAAGCATGGCAAGCGGCTAGCAGAGAAGCTGGTGGAGAGAGCCACCGCAGAGCCCCACAGAGGCGTGGCAATTGGCCACTGTGGCAACGAGCGAATGCCCAAGCAGCAGAGCACGTAAGGTGCCTCCTTACCCCTCTGCCTTCCACAGAGGGTGGGAGGTGAACTCTGCGGATGAACCTCTGAACTCTGGGCCAGGACAGCAACTGTGAGTGGGGTACAGAGAAGGGATGGGCACGTTAAAGGGACTTTTGGGTTGCTGGACTTAAGACCCTGAGGGGAAAAGGGCACTACCCAACTTACTTGGGGTTGGGTCTTTTGCTCATGGTTTGTGTTTATGAGCCCTAGCTGCAGTGTTTTTCCAAATTAATCCTGAGTTAATTCCCTCCTTTTATTAAAAGTTTTTGCTACATTCAGATTCTGTGCTTGCGAGGGGGAAGTACTGCCTCTTAGAGGCGCCCAGGGGGTGGTGTGTAATTGTCCCAGGTCACTGGGTGTGGGCTCGACACAGTTTTATGTTGTATTGTTGAAAAGGAACCCCTAAATACTGAACCCGGCCCTTGTTGCTGCTGGCTTCACCTGGCAGAAGGGTTACATAATTGAAATCAATATATTTGAAAATGTAGGAAACATCCAGAAATATTTAAATAAATGACATTCTATTATTGTTAACAGTGTGATTAATTTTTTTAAATCGCTTGACAGCCCTAGTTGGAATTTTTCCAACCAGCTTAAGTTGGTGCCACCAATTCGTACTTCACTTTAATGTGAGCTGCCATTATTCAGCTTTTACATAGGATCCATATTTTTAACAATAAAAGCTATTAGACTTTCAGATTCTTTATTTCGTCACCTCTTGGGTGCAGGCAAATGGTGGGGACATTCACTCTTGGTGAGTGGATCTGAGATTTTGCATGTTTTTTTAAACAGTTAGTCCAGGTTTTGTTTGGCAAAAGACCATCAGAGTTAGAACACTGCTACGGTTTGTTTGGGGACCAGCTGAATAATGGCAAACTTTATTGTTCAATAACTCTGGAGTAAAAGGGCTTGAATGTGTCAGTAGGATTTAAACCACAACCAGCTCAGCTAGAGTGCTAAAGAAAAGAAAAGCCTCATCTGCATTAGGAGGACAATGCATTTTTTACTAGAAGATGGATTTGCTAAATTGATATATTTCAGAGTAGCAGCCGTGTTAGTCTGTATTCGCAAAAAGAAAAGGAGTACTAGTGGCACCTTAGAGACTAACCAATTTATTTGAGCATAAGCTTTCGTGAGCTACAGTGATGAAGTGAGCTGTAGCTCACGAAAGCTTATGCTCAAATAAATTGGTTAGTCTCTAAGGTGCCACTAGTACTCCTTTTCTAAATTGATATAATTTCACTTTCCTTGAATTGTGAAAGCTGATACTCAAATACATGTGTTCGTCTCGAAGGTGCCACAAGTCCTCCTTTTCTTTTTGTGAATACAGACTAGCACGGCTGCTACTCTGAAACTAGAGCATGTGGGATTTTGTCAAAAAAGAAAGAAACCATTATAAAAAAACATTTTAAAACATACAATTAAATGACCAGCACTTATGCACTTTCCCTAACCACATAGGACATTCCATTCTCTTCCAATCTAAAGAAATATTTTCCTTAATTGTTTATATAATTTCATAAGCTAGGAGTGAGCTACAAAAAGCTATCTTAGGTCAATGGGGGGGAGGGGGATTTCCATTGATTTCAATGGCCAGATCCTCACAGGTATTTAAGCTCCTAATTTCCACTGAATCTGGCGCAATATGGTTTAAAACAGACTCATGAAAAATATTATGTTATCGATATTTAACTGCAGTATTTGGTGCAATGCATACAGTTGCATCAATTACCTTATATTTCTCTGGAAAACTCCAACCCAAGAATGGTTAGAATAGTTTTTCTTAGACACATATATTACATCACATGCCCAAGTCAAACAAACCTACTGTGTTTGAATTTCCTTCCTGCCCTGAGAAATTGAACAATATTGTAAAAGGCAAAAGGGATGCTAATAGCTCAAAATCCCCTTCATTTTATTCCTATTAGCGCTCTGCACACATTGTAACATGAATGCTCAAAATGTACTACAGGTTGAGCCAAGATACAAGAGTGAAAACTTAAGGAAACAGACCAATTTTCTATTCCAATCCACGGTATCTCAAAAGTCCACTACCACGTCGGTGCTACTGAACTGACGCACCATGTATCATGTTAAAAACAGCACCATATAAGCTTGGATTCATGACGTGGATGTCAAATGAAATCAGACTAAACAATTTGAAAGCCAAAAACTGAAACTAAGATTTAATAAAAATTGTCACCCAAATCTAAGAGAATATGTAAATTACTAGTCAGTGTCACTAGGAAAAGCTACAGAGTATTGTCTAAGACCAAGTGAAAATGTTTTCCACTTTCTCCCAAGTTTACATTTCCTCATTCCACCCTTTGGCTAGACAGATAAGCCAAGACAACATTTGCATAGCGACAACAAATTATTATTCTGTTTAGCTCATCTGAGGCATTGTCTAAAGCAGTTTGTTTATATTGATGTTTTAGCCACTATGTGTTGAACATTCCTAAACAAAGGCTTGAATGAAGGATTTTTTTCAGAGGCAAGCAGTGGAGGGAGAGGGAGCAATTCAAACTGGCAATCTGCTCAATTGACCCCTCTCCGTCTCTAAGGTGCATCCAATAAATGAGAAGCGCAGAGCCAGATTCTCAGCTGGTGTAAACTGGCATAGCTCTCCTGCTTGGGGCTGCCAACTTTCTAGTCACACAAAACCAAACACCCTAGTCTTGCCCCTTCCCCGAGGCCGTGACCCAGCCCCACCCCTTCCCCAAGGCCCCACCCCTGCTCACTACATCCCCTTGGTGGCTCGCTCTCCCCCACCCTCACTCACTTTCACGGGACTGGGGTGGGAGGGGGTGAGGGCTCTAACTGAGGGTGCGGGCTCTGGGGTGGAGCAAGAAATGAGGGGTTCGGGGGGGGGCTCGGGGCTGGGGCAGGTAGTTGGAGTCAGGAAGGGGTGAGGTAGGGGATGAGGGGTTTGGGGTGCAGGAGGGGGCTTCAGGCTGGTGGGTGGGGCTGAGGGATTCGGCGTGCGGGAGAGGGCTATGGATTGAGGCAGGGGGCTGGGTGTGGGAGGGGGTACGGGCTCTGGCCTGGGGGTGCGGGCTCTAGGCTGGGGCCCAGGATGAGGGGTTCAGGGTGTGGGAGGGGGCTTTGGGCTGGGGCAGGGGGTTGGGGTGCAGGGGGGCAAGGAATCCAGCTGGGGGTGCGGGCTCTGGGGTAGGGCTAGGGATGAGCGGTTTGAGGTGCAGGAGGGGGCTCTGGGTTTGGGGGGAGCTCAGGCCTGGGGCAGGGGGTTGGGGCATGGGCTTACCTTGGGTGGCTCCCGGTCACAAGCAGGGCTAAGGCAGGCTCCCTGTCTGACCTGACTCCATGCTGCGCCCTGGAAGTGGCCAGTAGATCTCGCTACTAGGCGAGTGGGGCCACGGGGCTCTGCGTGCTGCTTTCACTTGCAGGCACTGCCCCTCCCCCACCCCACAGCTCCCACTGTCCGTGGTTCCCAGTCAATGGAAGTGTGGAGCCGGTGCTCAGGGTGGGGACAGCGCATGGAGCCCCATGACCCCCGACCCCCCTCACCCAGGAGCCAGACTTGCTGACTGCTTCCAGGGTGCAGGGTAGTGCCAGGACAGGTAGGGACTAGCCTGCCTTAGCCTTGCAACACTGCTGACAAGACTTTTAATGGCCCTGTTGGCAGTGCTTACCAGAGCTGCCAGGGTCCCTTTTTGACCTGGTCGAAAACCAAACACCTGGCAACCCTACTCCTGCCTGTAGTGGAGCTGTGCAGATCTACACCAGCGAAGGAGGTGGCCCCCAGTCTTTAGTGGATCTGCTTTTAACTCTTTAGAAAGAGCACCTTTCAGCTACAGCTCCTGCCAGTGCAGGAACTAGAGAGACCTTTTCAGTAACCTCCTTGATACAGTGTGACAGAGCGGTGAGGGAGGAAAGAGATGTGCACAGACATATAGAAGCACTAGCCAAGTTCATTTGATTCAGTCCCCACTTCATATACAGAGGAAATTCTGCACTGTTAACTTTTACTGAGACTTGGTTATGATGAAACGGGTTTAGGGAGCGTCCTGTGGGGGGTAATCGGCTGACAAGCCAATAGAAAATTGCCCAGCTTTCACACCTATTCAAAGACAGTAGGCCAAATTCAGGCAGGTTATACACAGGTGCAAGCTCCATTGGAAGGCCTGAATTTGACCCCTGATCCTTGGTTACAAATCCATTTTTAAGTAGAAAAATAAAATAAATTAAAAAAAAAATCTATGGGTCATTGTGTTTTTTTTAAAAAAAAACAGGGCCATTTATTTTTATTTAATAATGCAGTTTAAAAATGAGCTTCAACTGTCTTTCCTGACTACAGGGAACTACAGCCATAAAAACTAGCCATGTGGAAACTCAAGCCATATAACATTGCTGCCCCTACTGCCTCATGTCAAGATCCAAGTTCAAGTATAAGACAGTTTATCATTTTATTGTTAGAAGTCAAGGAGCAGAAAAGCTGAATGACCTGGAAGAAGCCTTGCAGAGAAATCTGAAAGCTTCTGTAGCTACTGAGAAACATGCACTATTTTCCTTTGATTTAGCACTAAGCAGAAAAGCTTGAAAACTTAAACTCCAAGATAACAAAGTCAAACACTATTCCCAGAGTCTGAATCTTGTTCTTGAAACTATGCAAAGAATAATAGCCATAGATCTTTTTCACTGTGATTATTTTTAAAAACAAATCTTTTTCCATGACACACAGCATCTAATTTTCCAGAGCACACATTGAAGTATCTGATCAAGACTTCAGCCTCTTCTCTTACAGTTCCTGCCTTTTGTTAGTGAGTTCATCGCTCTGGGAAGAGAGCTACAAAAAGCATCCTCTGGAAAGAGAAAGGCACCACAAAGCAGCTGATGCAAAAAGCAATTTTGCACTCTGTATTTCTTTTCATTGTTGATTTCCCCACAAATCTTTTTAGTTCATGTTTTAAAGAGTAAACCCTTCACAGTGAGTTATTATTGATGGAGTGTTACTGTGCGTGCACCATTTGAACTCTTTGCAGTAGGTGCAACAGATGCCAAGCACATAAACACAATATTTTAGGGCATTCCAAGCATGTTATCAAAAGGACAGATCGCTGCATCCTAGGCATGAGCTAATAAAGTCACAAAACACCATGTTGCTATATTCTCAGGTTGCACTACCTCGTATCAAAATACTTTGTTCATGCGAACCCTTAAAATCCCCCATTCATTGCTATGGTTTGGGTTTCAACGAGAAGGGGATCAAGGCAGGGTCCACGCCCTCATGCAAACGGATGTCCCAGAGTAAAGAAGGAGTCAGAGCAGTAGGCATCTGCCCAGGGTACAGCCAACTGGAGGCACACTGAGGAACCAGAAGTGGATGGAAGACGAGGCCATTTGGGAGGGCGAATTCTTGTCAGGGACTCAAAGTCCTATTTAACCTTAATTCACTTTTGGTTGTGATGGATCATAGAGCAGTGGGGAAGTAGGCTGGATATATCAACTTAACTTCCAGACATTCTAATGTTTGGTTCCTCTTTATATCCCTGCTTTAATGACCCTCTAATTAGCCCTTTTCCTGACTACTGTATTATTTATTTATTATGTGTGTTATCATAGTGCCTAGGAGTCCTCAGTCATGGCCCAGGACCCCCTGGTGCTTGGCACTATACTAACACAGGGCAAAAAGACAGTCCCTGCCCCCAAAAGAGCAACAATCTAAGTACTGTCAAGAGTCACAAGTTGTTTTTGTGTTTCTTTATAACCCAACAAAAAACAAAACAAGTTTGGAGTTTCTAACCTAAACCATTTCAAAGACCCCGGGGGCGGGAATAGTAAACTTTCCAAAAGTGAATTTCAGGTAAAGGTTCAGAACCTTATTGTACCAGACTTCCCCAGTGGGGAAACAAACCAACTTTGCCCTGGGATGAAATGAAGCATGTGAAATTTCAGAAAGGTCTATTTCTTTTTTGTGGAAGTTTGATAGGGGGCTTGAAAACACAGAATAATAAGTGTAGGAACCCTCAGTCTTCATTACACAGCAGCTACTGCCACCCCCCATAATAAATGCACAGAACCTTAATCATATCAAAAGCAGAATCTTACCAGGTTGTACACTGCAACTTTACTTTGTTTTTTAAATGCTAACCCAACAGCCTTAATATTCTATTAATGTTTACTTCCCTTGATTATTCAGATTCTATTCGCACCTATGATTGTTGTTTTGTATGGAACATTTGCTTCTGCTTGCAACTCCTGTGATAAACGAATTGAGTTGCTTGAGTTCACAACATTTAAAACCTGCTGTTGATCAATTTTGTCCTCCCCCTGCAGTTACAGAGATAGGGTTGCCAATTTTCTAATGGCACAAAAACAAACACCCTAGCCCTGCCCCCTGCTCACTACATTCCCCCTCCCTTGGTGGCTCGCTCTCCCCCACCCTCACTCACTTTCACTGGGCTTAGGCGGCGGGTTGGGGTGTGGGAGGCGGTGAGGGCTCTAACTGGAGATGAGGGCTCCAGGGAGGGCCAGAAATGAGGGGTTCAGGGTGCGGAAGGGGGCTCTGGCTGGGGGTGTGGGCTCTGGGGTGGGGCTGGGGATCAGGGGTTTGCAGTGCAGGAGGGGGCTCCAGGCTGGGGGGTGGAGCCAAGGGATTCAGAATGTGGGAAGGGGCTGCGGGTTAAGGCAGGGGGGTTGGGGAGTGGGAGGGGGTATAGGCTCTGGGCTGGGGCCCGGGATGAGGGGTTCAGGGTGTGGGAGGGGGCTTTGGTCTTGGGCAGGGGGTAGGGTGCAGGGGAGGGGTGAGGGCTCCAGTTGGGGGTGCGGGATCTGGGGTGGGGCCGGGGATGAGCAGTTTGGGGTGCAGGAGGGGGCTCTGGGTTTGGAGGGGCTGAGGGCTGGGGCAGGGGGACGGCTTACCTCGAGCGGCTCCCAGTCTGCGGCACAGCGGTGCTAAGGCAGGCTCCCTGCATGTCCTGGTTTCGCGCTGCACCCTGGAGGCAGCCAGCAGGTCCAGCTCCTAGACGGGGGGGGGAGGGGGGCAGGAGACTCTGTGTGCTACTATTGGCCACAGGCACCGCCCCACCAGCTCCCATTGGCCAGCCGGTGCTCGGGGTGGGGGCAGTGGCTCCCCCACATGGTGGCAGGACAGGTAGGGACTAGCCTGCCTTAAACCCACAGCACTGCTGACTGGACTTTTAACAGACACCTGGCAACCCTATACAGAGACAGTGAGTTTGCTTTTTAAAACAGTGTAGGCTTTTGGGCTACACTTACAGAAACATCTGTTGAAATTCCTCATGTTAGAGTATAAACTATCAGAAATATGGAAGATTTGAGGGCTTGGAATTACCGATTTAAATCAGGAATAATTCAGCTGATATCAGTGGGGTTATTACAATGCAATAGTGGTGCAAGATGGGGCCTTTCATGCACAAAGCATTTTCTTTATGTAACAGAGTTCCTGCATTAACAGAAAGTAAATATTCATTGACGAACTGTATTTGGTATGCAACCCAGGGCAAAACCAAGATATCTATTGTCTCAAAAGAAGGAGGCGTATGCATTCAAGAAACTACAATAGAATACTTTAGAAGGTATCTAAATGGCTTCCATGTTACAGCTCACTCTTCAGTTTTGATATATTTTAAAAGGAGATGAATTGTTATTATTAATACATATACAGTCACATTTTCCCAGCTGTGTTTACAAAGCCTTTTGCAACTGCTGTACTGAAGAGGCTTGCTTTGTTTTTTCCATACATAGCATTACGAGAACAGAGGTCTTGAGTTTTCCCAATGAGGAGATCAAGGCTGAGATTTTTTCAAAGGAGCCTGAGAGACATAGGTGCCCAACTTCCACTGAAAACCCATGAGAGCTGCGTGTCCAACTGCATTAGGCACTTTTGGAAATCCCAACCAAAGAAATTTGCCATAATTTTGCAAAGTACTTTTTGGAGGCAGAATATTGCAGGAAATTGGAGAGGTCATTAGCATGACATAGGCTTATGTGTTTCTGTCAACATCACTGAGTAACAGGTTTTCCATTTTGCCATTGGCAATTATCCACCTCTTTCTTCAAATATAACAGTGCCCTGACTGAGCCATCTCCAGGAACTGAACCTGGGACTTTTATCTCTAAAAGCATGAGCCTCTACTGCTTAACCAACCAGGCCCATAAACTTCCATATGTGACCTATGCACCGGAGAGGGGTACACTAATATGCTAGCATGACCTTGCTTCTTCCTACTATGAATGCGTTAATGATGGTCATGCCGGCTCTCCCACATTTTCGTGGTTACTGGAATAGTGTCCTGCACTGCCCAATGAATTCTAGATTTGAGTAGATCTATTAGGCAATAAAAATGTATTTCAAGAGCTGTGGGGGAAGCACATTCACTTGGCCATTTGAAATCAGACTAGAAATAAACAAACAAGACTATCTGATGGGTAAAAGCAATTCATTTGTGGGGACAAATAAAAGTCTCTGATTGGGCCAATGAACATCGACGTAGATATCAAAATTATTGCTGTATGAGCACTAAATTCACTGACAAAGATGCTGCATTCAAAAGGGAGAAATGGAGGTGGCCCTAACATCTTCTGATGTCCCTTCTAAAGTCCTATTTTCTCAGCAGGGAGTAGGTGTGCCCTGTTGTGCAGCCCAGATATTTTGGGGAATGGGCCAGTGCATGGTTCACTCCTTGCATGTGTTTTGGTGCGACCCATGCTTACTCCAACACCAGCTTTAAGATACATGGTCCTCTTGAACATCCTGCAGTCACAATTATGAAGCGAGTAACTCAGGACATGCTGAATGGATGAGGGGATTGGTAAGAAATACCCAGTCTTTCATCCCCACACCAACAGTTTAAATCTAGCTCAGTTCATAAGCCACTGAAAACCACTAACAGCTGTTGCATGGTCTCTGGGTACTATATTAGTGCTTTCAGTTCAACTCCTAGCATCCATGCGTCACGTTTACCAGAGGTATTTAGGCACCTAGTGGGATTGACAAGGGGAGTTGGGTGCCTAACCTGCTTAGGGCTTTTGAAATCCCATTAGTTGTCTAGATGCATCTTTAGGCTTCCATATACCTTTGAAAATCTGGTCCTAAGTCTCCAAAACTCACAGGTCCATCGTCATGGTTGGTACCAGCTGGTAGCCTCAACAGAGCAGCCAAGAGCTGAATGGGCAGGTAGGCAGAACTGCCCTCTTGCCATAAAAGGAAAATCCTCCAGAACACAAGAAAGGCCCAATAAACTCTCGGGGAAGGCAAGCAACTATGTAGGAACAGGTTTCAGAGTAGCAGCTGTGTTAGTCTGTATCCGCAAAAAGAAAAGGAGTACTTGTGGCACCTTAGAGACTAACAAATTTATTTGAACATAAGCTTTTGTGAGCTACAGCTCACTTCATCGGATGCATGCAGTGGAAAATACAGTAGGGAGATTTTATATACACAGAGAACATGAAATAATGGGTGTTACCATACACACTGTAACCAGAGTGATCAGGGAAGGTGAGCTATTATCAGCAGGAGAGAAAAAAAAACCTTTTGTAGTGATAATCAAGGTGGGCCATTTCCAGCAGTTGACAAGAACGTATGAGGAAAAGTGTGTATGGGCGGGGGGGAATAAACATGGGGAAATAGTTTTACTTTGTGTAATGACACATCCACTCCCAGTCTTTATTCAAGCCTAAGTTAATGGTGTCCAGTTTGCAAATTAATTCCAATTAATTAGTTAATTAATTAATTAGTCTCTCGTTGAAGTCTGTTTTTGAAGTTTTTTTGTTGAAGAATTGCCACTTTTAGGTCTGTAATCGAGTGACCAAAGAGACTGAAGTGTTCTCCGACTGGTTTTTGAATGTTATAATTCTTGACATCTGATTTGTGTCCATTTATTCTTTTACGTAGAGACTGTCCAGTTTGGCCAATGTACATGGCAGAGGGGCACTGCTGGCACATGATGGCATATATCACATCAGCCATACTATCTGAGGCTCGTTCACCTGCACATCTACCAATGTGATGTATGCCATCATGTGCCAGCCTCAGGAGGTGTGTGGGTTACAAGAGCACTGTGCCCACCCTACTGTCTGGTGCATGCGTACCCCGCCCCCATCCATCTTCAGGGAGCAGTTGCAAGGGAGATTGTGTCCCAGGCTGGTTCCTCCTGGGCAGCGTGTCTTCCCCTGTTTGAGGTTTGTGGCTAAATGCCGTAATTTAGCCCTAAGACTAAAACCTTGAGGAAGAAACTCACTGATAGAAAGGCTTTTCTTTCCATTGGTGAACCAGCTGATGCTCTCCACCAGTTTACACTCTTGTGCTGAGTACAGGGAGATACCCCAGTTTCTGAAGGTTGAATTGTGAATGTTGGAACCACATCCTCAACTGATGTAAATGGCTATAGCTCTATTGTCGTCAGTGCTGATTAATAGCCACTAGGGGACCTTGCCCTTTGAGTTTTTAAATGGATCCCACTGCAAAATGCAGAAGGGTTTAGACAATTCTACCACCAGCTAGACTAACAGGGTCAGAATGTCAAGATATGGTTTTAACAAAACAAAATGAAAAACCACAACTTGCCCTGCCCCTTCCTGGAAAGTGCACAGCGCAGCATTTCAGAGGAACATAGCCACCCCATCAAACTGTCTAATACACATCAACACAAACAAAATGACAGCTCACAAAGGAATACTTTCTAGCTGCCCACTAAAATAGCTTTGGGAGACCAGGTCCATACATGGAATGAAATGGCTTTCACTGCAGTCCTACGCCAAGCTCTGTTCTGGAATGACATTTTAGGGAATATAAACAGTGTGAGGCAAACACAGAGCAGAGCAGCCCAGGATTTTATACAATCAGTGCAACAAAAGTGAGATTTATTCAGTGCTGAATTAAGCTCTTTATATTGTTTCTACTTAAAAAGGAAATGTATTGAATGCAACAGTTCTTACAGATTTATCTTTCCTGACAAATACATTCATAACCTATTTCAACAAACAATGGCAGACCCAGTAAAAGTGAACACAAAATTTCTGATTGACTCGTTAGAAAACAGTGTAAAAACTTTCCCTTTTTGTTGTTCAAGCAAATTAGTTGGCGCCATATACCCTCCCACACCCATCCCAATAAACATTTAGCTATACAAAACTCTTATAATACATGACATTAGATGTGGACAGACACCCTTTGAAATACTTGTTTGTATCCCTCTGCTTTTAAATCAGAAACTCAGAATCTGCATTTAAGAATAAGAACCTTTAGCATCCTTTACATGCCCAAAGAATTGTGCAATTTCAAATTAAACCTCACAACCCCATTTAGGTTACATTAATCATACCGATTTTACAGATAAGGAAACAGAGATAGAGGCTAAGTAAATTATTTATCCAGAAATGTACAGTACGGCCACAATTTTCAAAAGCTCCTACTGATTTTTGCCACCTCCATTTCTGGTTGCCTAACTTGGGCTTGATTTTCAGAAGTGGGCGATTACAACTCTAACTGAAATTAAATGTTGCTGTGGGTGCTAAATCCTTCTGAAAGAATCTGACCTAGAAACTGAGGCACCAAAGAATCAGTAGAAAATGTAGTCCATAATCAATACTAGCAACTAGAACTTGGGAGTTCTTGATTCCTAATCCTGCACTCATTCCTCTCATGTAGAACATGAGTACGTTCTACTTTATCATGGTCATTGGTGCTACTGTAGCACCTTTCAGCTAAGAGTTGTAAGGCATATTACAAACATTTACCAAAGTTTCATACCAGCTTTGTGAGGGAGGTAAGGTGTTTTAGTTCCCATTCTACAGATGGATAAACAGTGCTGTAGTATGATGGGTGGAATTGGAGAATGAGAGTCAGGTTTCATGGGGAACTCATGTTGATAAGGAACCAGGGGCTCAAGAATGCAATTCAGGGCTGGGTTGTTGCTAGACAAAGAGTAGAGCATCAGCATGTAACATTGGCCTCTCGGCCCATATAATAAAGTTGTTTCCTACAGGTCTTCCTGCTTAGTGCATCACTTACTGCTAATAAAATATGTGGCAGAGAAATAAAGCAACTTGTCCAAGGTAACACAGTCAATCAGCAACAGAGCTGAGAACAGAAGCTAGAAGTCTGACTCTAATTGCCATCTCTACATATTGGGCCATATTCTCTCTGTTACTGTGCATCACAAAATTGAGATCATGAGCTGCACCTCACCTGCTACTGAGCAATATAACATACAACTGATAGGAACCATGTGTACACTTTATACCAGGGGCGGAGAACCTGAGCCTGAGAAGGAGCCAGAATTTACCAATGTACATTGCCAAAGAGCCACACTAATATATCAGCAGTCCCCGCATCAGCTCCCCCCACTCCAACCTACAGCGCCTCCTGCCCGCCAGCAACCCCACCAGTCAGTGCCTCCCGCTCCCTCCCCAGGCCTCCCGCCCGCTGCGATCAGCTGTTACTCGGTGCGCAGGAGGCTCTAGTGGGGAGCGGGGAAGAGCGAGGGCATGGCAGGCTCGGGCGAAGGGGTGGAGTGGGGTCAGGGCCTGGGCCTGGGGCAGAGCAGAGCACTGACCACCCCCGGCACACTGGAAAGTTAGCATCTATAGCTCCAGCCCCGGAGTCAGTGCCTATGCAAGGAGCTCCACATTAACCTATGAAGTGCCGCATGCGGCTCTGGCGCCACAAGTTGGCCACCCCTGCTTTATGCCAATGCTTACACAGTGCAAGTGTAGAAACATATTACAAGAACAATTCACCAATAACCTGCATCTCAGAGATACATCAGAATAAGAGCATGAAGGACAAAATCCACCAATACAAAGGAAGAGGGAAAAAGAGAAAAATTAGCAGATGATTATCTGCTTAGTCAGGATAGACATGAGGTCAGTGGAAATGGAAGGCCTAAGTTTAGAGAATATCAGTTTGTCTATTTCCGTAGAGTAAAAGGCAAAACAACATAAAACAAACATCTGTACTCTATGTAACAACATAATGAAACTGAAGAGAGCAGAGCATCACAGGAACATGAGCAATTTTCACTGGCAAGCTGGACTAAAGGACACAACCTAAAATATTTTAGAGGGTGACATTCAAGCAGAACATTTGTGGATGGAATGGGGAATCATTTATACAGGAGTTGACTTGGTGAGCACCTTTTTTTGTTCCATTTGCTATTATTGAAAACACTTAATGGACGAATTTTCAAACATGGGCATTTCAACAGGACATTTAAATCAGTACATGATACATGGGTCTGATCCAAAGCCCACTGAAGTCAATGGGAGTGTTTCAATTTACTCTGATGAACTTTGAATCTGACGCTATTTGCTTGTGTGTCTGTTTTCTATGACAAAGTGTAATTTAAGCATCCCAAGGCAGAATTTGGATGTCTTTTTTAAAATGCCCACCTTTGAAAACTAAGCCAACTCCCAAGTGTTCAAAAATCACATGACTGGCTTAAAACTCAAGAGATTTTTACAAATAATATATTTAGAGATGTTTTTATTTGCCTTCTGGGTTCTGAACTTTTAGCAGTCAGGTTTTCAAGCTTTCCTCTGCAGCCAGCAGGGCTAGACACTTCAAAGAAAGAAAGAAAGAAAGCTGAGAGTCTCAAATAGTCACCTGACTCCAGAAGCAGGGGCTTTTTAAAAAAAGACAAATATTGAAACATTTATGATATGATCATGAGTTTAGCAACACTGCAAGTCCTCCTAAGTGATCACATACATTGCAAGAGCTCCAAAAGATTGCCCCTCCTACTTCAGCCTTTCTTGCAGTGAAATAATAATTCTGAAACTAGGACATCATAATATCATGAAAATAACTGTGGTGCCTCAAAATTCAATGTTTTGAATTCCTCTTTGATCCCTCAGGGAAATCAAAGAGTGGGAGAGAAGACAAGTCATTTAATAAGGGTTCTAGGTACCTAGTATATAATTTTAAATATCTGAATAACAATCTGAAATTAATAATGCACAAAAAAGTGAATGGATTTACAGTTCACTCTGATAAATTGCCAAGCCATGCAATTCAGATCTGAATTTCCAAATTCCATACATCTAACTTCAGGACATTCTGATCCAGGCTTATGAGTCAGCCCATGAGAGTAGTATGCAGACCTCAGAAAAAGATCCTGAAAGCACCCACAAAGCTTGATCCAAGGATTTTGAGATCAGATACATCTCTGGGATTTTCCCCATATGAAAACAGCAGAATTTGAGGGTGTTTTTTGTACTGCCACAGAGCACTTCAATGCTCATTCTCACCCTACCCAGGTGGAAGGATAAAGAAGACAAAGGATGAGGCCCAAGGTGAGACAGGATTTATTATTATTTTTTTTAAATTATGCCCTGTACAGCAAACAAGCCATTCCATTTAATTTCTAGCCTGGACACTGAAGATTCAGACAAGAGATTCGAGTCGAGAGGTATAAGGTGTAGGTGGCACTGTGATCATCTAGCTACTTCTAACCTCAATTAAACATATCAGTGGCTCATTGGGTTATGTAATCTGAGAATTTAAACACAGCACTGCCTCTCTGATGAAAGATGATGTGAGCATCACAAAGCTGTATTACCAACCCTTAATTACATATTCAGCAGCATGACTACCAAGATGAGGCTGTTGCAACTACATCTCTCATAACCACATGCCATGCAGTCCTTTCACAGTAGCTCCACATTGCCTGATCTGAACTTGCACCTGAACATTTAAAGGGATATAAACAGTGAAATGTAAACTCTGTCCAAGTATCAGAACATGGGCCATCTGCTGGGGTTCTGAGCACTGAAATTGCTCAGGAAAATCTGATTTAGGATGCCTTACACTGAAACATCTCAGAGCAGGATTTAGAAACCGCTGAAGATGTTTCAAGCTCTCCTTGAGAGGAAATGGGTAACTGTTTCATTCCCAGGAGAAACCATGGTAATAATGATAATTGACCTTCGCAATGAGGACAGCTAATCTACACACACAGAGTGCAAGCTCTTACTAGGAAGGAGGATGTACCCTTTTAAGAACAGGACATGATGGAATTCCTCTCCAAGGTATAAGAACACAGCGTGATGGATACCCTATCCAAGGTATAAAGCAGAACTTCACCAGCAATGATTAAGGAAGGATGCACCATGACCCCCTTCTGACAACAAAAATTGCCACATGGGCCAGGCTGGGGGTGAGGGAGGTGGGGCCTGAGCCCCACCACCCTGGGCTGAAGCCCTCAAGCTTCTGCTTCAGCCTTCGGTGGTGGGGATCCGGCTTTGGCTTCAGCCTGGGCCCCAGCAAGTCTAACACTGGCCCTGGCGACCCCATTAAAATGGGGTTGCAACCCACTTTGAGGTTCTGACCCAGTTTGAGAACCGCTGCACTACAGCAAGGGTCTAGTGAGGGGAACAAAGTTTGAGTGTATTGTCTGTGCCTGTATTTTCCTTTCCTTTTGTTTTGTATTTACATTGTATGTTTTGGTTATAGATAATTAGCTGGGACTGGATTTTCTGCATCTCTGTACTTGTGTAAAATGACACAGCTCCATTCATTTCAGAGGGCTTGTGGTAATTCGCAGCACCAGAGATTATGGTCTCATGAGTCTTTGCAGTCTGTGCTCTGAACACTGGTATCCTGAAGAACCTCATATCACACACATGCATACACACAAAACACAAACACCCTGCAAAAAATGTAGAGGTGGAAAAATGGTTCTGCATAAAGAATGAACTGGAGACTATCAAATCTAGATTCCTCCAATCCAAGCTCTTTTGGATTTCATGGAGGTGAAATTCCGGTTCAGATCTCTGAGTACAATCCCAAAGTTAAAAGGGGCCTATTTTCTGGCCAAAATCCATTGAAATCAAATTACTCATATCCAAATGGAAATGCTAGCCCCAGTTCCATCTTGAACCACCTCCTTGTTTCCATCTCCTAAAAGAATTCAAACCGAGCCTTGACTCTCTTTTGGTCAAGGGAGAGGGGAAAGGTTTCAGTTAACTTTTTGCTGTCACATTTTGCATTCTCCTTTTCTTCTTCCTGGTTGTGACTCAAAATGGAATCAAGAAAACGTCATGAGACAGGCTTCTTTCCCAGTATTTCAGGGACAAAAAAAAGTGTGCGGAGAACAGGGCATGTTGGTGCAGTGACCAGTGGCGGATTAATGATTTTGCCACCCCTAGGCCCTGAAATAATTCCCTCCCCCAGCAGCTCCCGGCCCCCCCACCACAGCTCACCTCCACTCCAGCTCCACCTCTGCCTCCTCCACTGAACGCGTTGCCGGGTCCTGCTTCTTCCCGCTCCCTGCCAGTGCTTCTGGGCGAAACAACTTTGCGAAGGAGGGGGGAAGAGGAGAGAAAGCGGTGCGCTCAGGAGAGGAGGCGGGGCTGGAGTGGGGATTTGGAGAAGGGGACCAACAGGGGCAGGGAAGGGGTGGAGTTGGGGCGGGGTAGAGGGTGCAAACTTGCGCCAGGGGAAGCAGGCTCTGGCTGCTATTATAAATTTGCTGCCCTAGGCCTAGGCCTTGTCGGCCTAGGCGTTAATACGCCGCTGGCAGTGACACTATGTAATGTATCTCTAGATTACAACACTGTAACAAATCCATAGCTATCCAGGACTTCACTAATGTAATTTTGCTGTACCCTTGGCCACTTGGAATTTCTCCGCAAAAGTGAGGCTAGAAAGCACATTCTCTTCCTCCAAAAGCACAGATCCTTACCATTTGAGTTAAGGGAGATTCTCTAATAGCTGTTGGCAATATAGAACTTATGACACACCATTGAGCAGCTCTGAGTCTATCCTTTAGAGTTAAGGTGACCATAAGTCCCGTTTTGACCGAGACAGTTCCTTCTTTAAGCCGTGTCCCGGTTGTCCCGACTTTTTTGGCAAAACTGTGCATTTGTCCCGCTTGCTCTTGCCAACTGATCAACAAATGCACAGTTTTGCCAAAAAGGTGGGGTGCAACCCCTAGCAGGACATGGAGGAACATGTGTAGGGCAAGAGGTAATGCCAGCCCGGGGCAAGAGGGAGGGCTCAGGAGAAAAGCTTGGACTGGGCCAGCCACACATGGGTGAGCGGTAGGGGGTCTTGGGCCAGCCTCGTGTGCAGGGGGAGGCGACGGGGGCCTCAGGCTGGCCCCATGTGTGCGGGAGGCTAGAAGGACCTCGGGCCAGCCCTGTGTGGGCGGGTGGCAGAAGGTCTTGAACTGGTCCTACGTGTGGGTGGGGGAGATGGAGGCTTTGGGTTGGCCCCTGCGGTGTCCTGTTTTCCTTTTGGGAAAATATGGTCACCCTACTTAGAGTATGGTACACATAAACTCCCAGCCAGTTCATTACAATATTTAAACAAACCCCAGAAATTCTCATTGCTACTGGCCACAGAATCCACATGTCACATAACGTAAGGGGGCTATTTTAGCACTATAGTATTACCAACCTGGCCCATAGAAAACTCACAAGAAACCCATGATACCACAAGATTCCAGAGAAAAGGGGTCAGATGGATTTGTATACACTTAAGAAAAACCATCTCCACTATTCTATGCTTCTCTGAAAAGCAAATCATTTAAATTAGAGGCCTACATTTGAAAGTGTTATCCTAAGTGATGAACAGAAGCTAGTAACAGAAAAGCAGAAGTCTAGAGCTTGTTTAATGCTTGGACCTGAAGGAAGGGGTGAGAGTCAATGACATGTCTTGTTCCCTAGCAAAGGAAAAGTCTGTTAATTATTGCCATTTAGCTTCAGTCAAGCAGAGTCCCTGCCACTCCCACCCACCTCAGCCTTGTGTTGCACACACACCGGACCTTTAGCAAAGTCAGCTTTATCAAGCAAGCTAGCATGGCATGACTATGACCTGATTTTAAAACAAAAAATAATAGAACCACTCCCTGAAAACAGAACAACAGCTACTCCCCCCACCCCCCCCAAATGGAGGGAGGGTCCTCAATTAATCCATTTTCAATGGAACAGAGCCTGCAAACAGAACAACGTGACTACAGTGTAGAGACGCAGTCTGATCACAACCTCGTTATCCCTAGCCTGATTCTTGCTTGCATATTTATACCTGTCTCTGGAAATTTCCACTACATGCATCCGACGAAGTGGCTATTCACCCACGAAAGCTTATGCTCCAATACGTCTGTCTATAAGGTGTCACAGGACTCTTTGCTGCTTTTACAGATCCAGACTAACACGGCTACCCCTCGGAGTCTGATCACAGACTCTCACTGGTAGAATGCAACGGATGCTTGGTTTGTTTTTACAACCCAATGATATAAAAAGACTTTTTCCATCACCCTCTGTTCAGCAACATAAGCAATATTTGCTTATCGACCTCCTGAACCTAGTACTGACTTTTCCTTTGATAAAATAAACACTTAAAAGGTGACCTTTAAATGTAAGGTTTTTAAACAGAAAAACAGGTGTGTGCGGTTCTCTCTCCTGCTTGTTCTTTATCTTTTTAATATCACTGATATCCACTCTGGGCTTCCTTTGCTTGGAGGTCTCGGTTGTAGATTGTGGTTGGTCAGCCCTTTGGAGTGGGTTGTTGAATTTTAAACAAAAAATAGCTTTTCTCCCAACTGCTGATTGAGGTGTTTGAGTTAAAGAGCTGCTTGGTTCTATTGGTGGGGGAGGATGTTTGGGTTTTTGCAGGAGGTTGGTTATTTGTATGAGGGGGAGGGTTGTTCGGTTTGGTTTTGCTTTTTAAAGTCCTTTAAACAATCTGAAAAACTTCATCACTTCCTCTGTTAATTAATCAGCTTTCACTTGCATTATAGCCCTGAGAGATTTCTACCAGATCCACAGTCATCCATAGGGGAAAAAAACAGAGTAGAGAAGACACACATTTCTAATGTGGAAAAACAAAAGTCAGGGAAAAGCTTGGGGTGAGGGAAACATTCAAGCCTTTCTTACACAGTAATAAAAACTCATGCACAGAAAAAGAGCACAGCCTGTCATTTTTCAAAGCCCCCTCTCCAAAGAGCAATAAACCAGTCACCCATTTCGTTCATTTGGAGGGGGAGAGAAGGAATACACATTCTGAACGTTTATGATGGTGACAGCTTGGAACCCCTAGTGGGAAGTTAATTGCTCTGCATTTAGCTCATAAATGCTATTCTTAGACTCAGAAATTAAGTTTTGGAATCAAAATTAAATTATGGAAAGTGATTATCATGAGATTTGCATAATAAGTGACAGGTTTTAATCAATAGAAATGTAATGTTCAAACCTAGACCTGCTTTCTGGTATGCAGAAAGGAAAGAGGCAGTGACAGTTACTATTTGGGAGTCAGATGGAAGTAAATTAGTGTGCTGAAACCACTGCTCATCAAGCTGAACAATATTTTCTGTTTCCTTGTGCTCCCACACTGGCTGTTCCTACCTATTGTCTCATTTTATACTTAGATTGTCAGCTCGTTGGGGCAGGGACCATCTCTGTGTTCTGGGTTTGTACAGTACTCAGCACCATGGGGTCCTGAGCCATGACTGAGTTCCAAGATGCTACATTAAACACAAATAATAATAAATGCTAATCAATACTGAGTCCAATTATGCAATTACTGTGGAACAGGCTCAGGCATCTAATTCCCTCCCTAAGGTGTGAGTACAAGGGGGCACCCTGGACAGCAGAGAGAAATGATAGGGCTGAGGGATACGCCTGTCTATCTCCATCACTGCAAATATTCTCCTGTTGCCACAGTTAAAGGAGCAAGTGGGGCTCCTCCTAGTGAGTGGAGGAAATGGAGAAAAACTGAGGGGAGATGACAACTATTATGTGAGGGTCTGGTGCGAGGGGACTGTGGGGAGCACTGCAATTTGAGTTGATTTTCAGGAATTGACAGGTCCGTTTATTTTAGTGCATGTTCTTTTTAAATGACAAGGGTGCCCAGAGCAGTGATGGGTGAGTTTTTATTACACTCCAAATCAAAAAGTGCGACTGGACCTAGACCGGGGTTTAGGATTGGAACACCCAAACAATCTGTTTGGATCCAAGTCTGGGTTCAGTCCCCATCTCTGTTCAGCAGCATTGCCCACTGAACACAACTCAGCAATTCAGGATGCGAATGACTAGCATTACAACACACGGCCTGCATCTTACATAGTTCATAGGGAGCCACAAACCTCAACATGGGATTGCAGACTTTCATGGAAAGAGATGGTCCCCAACTGCTCAATGACCATAAAAGTGATTTTCTCAACATTGTATGGAGGGAGTGGAAAAACAGATTCTGAGAAGTGAAGGACAATATATTCAACTTTTCCAAATCCTCAAACTAGCAGGTTCCCTAATCTCTGCCCACCCCCTCAGAATAGGGGCAGTGCAAAAGAAAATAGAGAAGGCTTCAGCATTTAGATGACAGAGTGATCTTAACTGCCATAATCTTCCAGTCAAGTTTTCCCCAGCAATGATTTTTCCACAACAGTGATATCTCATACATTCATGGCATTTTCCATCCATTGGGATCCCAAAGTACTTCACAAACCACATGCAGCATAGGAATCATGTTATCCATCTAGCCACCTCTGGGCTAGATTGCGAGAGCTGTTTAACAGTGTGCCACAATGTCATTAGGGGATTACACTACACCCAGTCAACACTGAAAGGGGAACGCCAGAGCCCCAAGATGGCACTGAAACAAGACACCTCCTCTTGTGCAAAATACAATGGCCTTTTTAATAGGCTCATATGATCAGGACCTTATCACCTTGAGAGCACAGAGGCCTCTAGCACCACGCAGTGACCTTGCTGCAGTACTGATTCAGAGGGAAGAGTGGCCCCTACTGAGCCACAAACACCACTTCCTCCAGCATCTGTGTTTCTTGCAAACTGGAATATAAGAAACATACATATCAACTGAGCAGATCACTTCCCCCGGGCAAAAAGTCTTTTGCACCATTCATTTAAGGATCTCACCGTACAAAATTAGACCTCATATCCTCCATGGCAGTTAGGCAAGCATCCCCCCACTTTGCAGCCAGGGAAACTAAAGGGCAAAGAAGATTGTGTGATTTCATAGAATATCAGGGTTGGAAGGGACCTCAGGAGGTCATCTAGTCCAACCCCCTGCTCAAAGCAGGGCCCATCCCCAACTAAATCATCCCAGCCAGGGCTTTGTCCAGCCTGACCTTAAAAACCTCAAAGGAAGGAGATTCCACCATCTCCCGAGGTAACGCATTCCAGTGCTTCACCACCCTCCTAGTGAAAAAGTTTTTCCTAATATCCAACCTAAACCTCCATGTAGTGAGGCGGTGTGGTGTCCCACCACCCTGCAAGGGAATAACCTCCCCAGACACCCAAGTGGGCGGAGCCGGTGGATCCTGCACCTGCCCCCCAGAGGTCAAGGCGCCGGACAGGAAGTAGAAAAGCCCAACCCTGGAGCTCACTTGGGGGAACAGCAGCCGTAGAGGCCAGATGCCTGGGGCCTGGCTCCAGCTTGGGAGACCCCGGCAAGCCACGGCTGACCCGAGGACTGGCCATTGCCTGATGCTGACCGATGCCAAGAGGAGCGGCTGAGCCTACCCCTCGCCAGCTACCCAGAGGAGCGGCCGAGCCTACCCCTTGCCAGCTACCCAGAGGAGCCCATGGTGCTGGAACTCTCCGAGGACACCGTCCTGACCCAGGTACCCTATGAGGGGGACTCCAGAAGTAGCCCGGGGGCAGCTGACCCCAGTCTGGCTGCAGCACTGCCAGAGTTAATGTCAGTGTGTTGCGGCCAGGATCCCCACTGACACAGCAGTGGGTCTTCGACCCCTGCTAGGGCCCCGGGCTGGGATGCAGTGGAGTGGGTGGGTCTGCGTCCCCCCTGCCACCCACCTTGCGGGTGGCAGTCTCCCCCTCCCCCTGGTTGCTAAAGCTAGGAGCCTGGGCTTATATTGAACTCTTTTGCTCAGCCCCTGCCTGAGGGCCTGAGCCCATGACTGTTTGTTTGCTGCCCCGCCCTGACCCAGGGCCTGGGCTTATATTGAACTGCTTGCGGGACCCAGCCTGAAGGTCTGGGCCATAGCCTGGGTATTCCCTAACCCAGCAGAGAGTGTACTGAGGCGGTGTGATGCCCCAGCACCCCGCCGAGGGATGAGCCCCGGCTGAGTTCCCTTACACTCCCCCAATGCAACTTGAGACCATTACTCCTTGTTCTGTCATCTGCTACCACTGAGAATAGTCTAGATCCATCCTCTTTGGAACCCCCTTTCGGGTAGTTGAAAGCAGCTATCAAATCCCCCCTCATTCTTCTCTTCTGCAGACTAAACAATCCCAGTTCCTTCAGCCTCTCCTCATAAGTCATGTGTTCCAGTCCCTTAATCATTTTTGTTGCCCTCCGCTGGACTCTTTCCAATTTTTCCACATCCTTCTTGTAGTGTAGGGCCCAAAACTGGACACAGTACTCCAAATGAGGCCTCATCAATGTCGAATAGAGGGGAACGATCACGTCCCTTGATCTGCTGGCAATGCTCCTACTTATACAAAACAAAATGCCATTGGCCTTCCTGGCAACAACTGCACACTGTTGACTCATATCCAGCTTCTTGTCCACCATAACCCATAGGTCCTTTTCTGCAGAACTGCTGCCTAGCCATTCGGTCCCTAGTCTGTAGCAGTGCATGGGATTCTTCCGTCCTAAGTGCAGGATTCTGCACTTGTCCTTGTTGAACCTCATCAGATTTCTTTTGGCCCAATCCTCTAATTTGTCTAGGGCCCTCTGTATCTTATCCCTACCCTCCAGCTTATCTACTACTCCTCCCAGTTTAGTACCATCTGCAAACTTGCTCAGGATGCAGTCCATGCCATCCTCCAGATCATTTATGAAGACATTGAACAAAACCGGCCCGAGGACTGACCCTTGGGGCACTCCACTTGATACCGGCTGCCAACTAGACATGGAGCCATTAATCACTACCCATTGAGCCTGACGATCTAGCCAGCTTTCTATCCACATTATAGTCCATTCATCCAGCCCATACTTCTTTAACTTGCTGGCAAGAATACTGTGGGAGACCATATCAAAAGCTTTGCTAAAGTCAAGGAACAACATGTCCACTGCTTTCCCCTCATCCACAGAGCCAGTTATCTCGTCATAGAAGGCGATTAGATTAGTCAGGCATGACTTGCCCTTGGTGAATCCGTGCTGACTGTTCCCGATCACTTTCCTCTCCTCTAAGTGCTTCAGAATTGAATCCTTGAGGATCTGCTCCATGATTTTTCCAGAGACTGAGGTGAGGCTGACTGGCCTGTAGTTCCCTGGATCCTCCTTCTTCCCTTTTTTAAAGATGGGCACTACATTATCCTTTTTCCAGTCGTCCGGGACTTCCCCCGATCGCCATGAGTTTTCAAAGATAATGGCCAATGGCATCCGCCAATTCCTTTAGCACTCTCGGATGCAGCGCATTCGGCCCCATGGACTTGTGCTCATCTAGCTTTTCTAAATAGTCCCGAACCACTTCTTTCTCCATAGAGGGCTGGTCATGTCCTCCCCATGCTGTGCTGCCCAGTGCAGTAGTCTGGGTGCTGACCTTGTTCATGAAGACAGAGGCAAAAAAAGCATTGAGTACATTAGCTTTTTCCACATCCTCTGTCACTAGGTTGCCTCCCTCATTCAGTAAGGGGCCCACACTTTCCTTGACTTTCTTCTTGTTCCTAACATACCTGAAGAAACCCTTCTTGTTACTCTTAACATCTCTTGCTAGCTGCAACTCCAGCTGTGATTTGGCCTTCCTGATTTCGCTCCTGCATGCCTGAGCAATATCTTTATACTCTTCCTTGGTCATTTGTCCAATCTTCCACTTCTTGTAAGCTTCTTTTTTGTGTTTAAGATCAGCAAGGATTTCACTGTTAAGCCAAGCTAGTCGCAGCCATATTTACTGTTCTTTCTACACATCGGGATGGTTTGTTTCTGTAACTTCAATAAGGATTCTTTAAAATACAGCCAGCTCTCCTGGACTTCTTTCCCCCTCATGTTTTTTTCTTTCCCCAGGGGATCCTATGCATCAGTTCCCTGAGGGAGTCTAAGTCTGCTTTTCTGAAATCCAGGATCCATATTCTGCTGCTCGAGCTCAAGCATTAAGTCAGAAGCAGAGCTAGGAATGGGAATGTCCTATCTTATGAATACCACACTGAGAGGAAGGGTAGGTGATTCACAGAGCCTTGCCCCAAAACACTTGCAAACCGGAATACAGACTTAAGGCCAGGGGCCCCAGAACAGGTGGGGCGGGGTCCTTAAGGGCAAGCGACAAGGGAGAGGGGGCAGAGAGGAGCGAGGGGGGCAGGGCCTCGGTGGGGGCAGAGTGGGGGTGAGGCACAGTTTGGGCACCGGTGGGCCCCCCCTGCACAGAGCTTCCACCACAAGGCAACAAGTGGAGGCTGGAATAACCAACAGGGTACCCACCAGGTTTTAGACCTAAATAAGTCCAGTTCAGTCTTCTACCCTTCTTAGAGCATATCTACACTATAAAATTAAAGTTGACTTAAGTTAGGCCAACCTACAGCCACCGCAGCTCTTCATGTCCACACTATGCTCCTTCTGTCGGCAGTGTGCATCCTCACTAGGAGTGCTTGCACCAACGTAAGTGGGTCATTGTGTGGCACTGTCAGCCCTGGGGCTGTGGGGCTCCAGCTATCGACCCTGGGGTTCCAGCTGTCAAAGGCAGCAACAGGCAATGTACTGTTTCTATATGGACACTGCATTGCCCTTACTATATTGACCTAAGCGCTATGCCTCTCATGGAGCCAGAGTTATTAGGTCGGCATAGTGAGCGAGTTAAATCAGTAGGAGGAACACTGCAGCGTAGACACTTACACAGTTAGGTCAACATAAGCTGGCTTGTGAAGTGGCAGTAGCCTATCCAGACTCCTAACAACTAAAGGTTCATTTAAAAAAACCCTAACAGTTACTTACACCACACCACAGAAGCGGATGGACTGTGTCAGGAGGTGTCTCTCCACTCCTACTAGAAGTGAGAAAGCCCAACCTGATGGCAACAAACAGTGAAATAAGAGTTCTGGGATCTTTTAAATTAAAAACCCCCAACCAAGGAGGAACAGATGTACAGAACATGCAAACCCAGGAGAAGGAAGATTTATCAGCAGGGATTCTACAGACTGCAGCTACAATCAGAAAAAAATATTCCCCCCATTCTCATGCACTGAGCAGAACCATTTTATACGGGGTATTTGAATGCAATACCTACCTGACCCATCACCCACAGCTGAACAACAGGATTCCCCTATTTCTAAAGGGCTGCTGAAATAGGACCTGTGCTAAGTTTTGGGCCTGATGCAAGATTTCTCTTAGAGTTCCTTTTGTTTGCAAGCTAGCAAGAAGGCACAGACTAATCAATTCACTTAAGATCACTGCTGTAGCTGCATGACATCCACACTGTATTTCTCTACTAATTAGAAATAAAACACAATCAAAAGAATTTAAATTGAATGTAAAAAGTTTCTGAAATAGCCTGACTTCAAAAGGCAAAGATTTACAGGTATTTTAGAGAGAGGCTCAAGCCATTAAGTACAGATCCAAAGTTCTCCAATGTCTGGGGAATTTACCATCAGTTGTAATAAAACATATATCTCACTGATATGGCAGAACTGAAAATGGCCAGGCAGGTGGCAAATTGTGCTTCCTATTCCTGACTGCCTAAGAATTGCGTGCATCCCTATTATTTTTATTAGCACACCTCTCTCACCCCATGTTTGTCTCATCCACCTGTTAGGTCTTGTCTCTTATGATAATCAGTTTGGAGCAGGGACTGTTATTTACTATACCTGCTTGTACAGCACCTTGCACAATGTGGCCTCAGCTTGGCTGGCCTCTAGATGCTACCAGAATCTAACTATTAAAAAATTCACAACAACTCTTTTCAAAGGTGACAATTACCCCAAAAAGCAGAACTTGAGCAACTTGAACTTGAACAGTAGGGGAAGTCAGGACAAGAGATTCTAAGCCAGGATACAGTGCAAAGCATGTGCTTTAGATGTGTGTTCTCTTTTCAAGTATTAGATGAGTGTAAATTGGTTTCTAGTTTGCTGAGGGTTATTTTCCCTCTGTTCTTGGAAGCTTCAAAAAGAAAGAGAAAAGGGGGAAATATCAATAGATGTGAGATAAACCACTACTAAAAAGGTGTAAAATATTTAGCAGATTCTTTTAATAATTAACCAGCCCAGGAGTTTGGGGCTCTCTGTATTGATGGCACAGCACAGGCCTGGTCAAAGAAAAAACAAAACTATCTGATCGCCTGTTAAAATGTGTTATCATGGGGACGCTTCCAGGGCTCCGCAGAGGCTGTCACGCATAACCATTTCCCTGAAGATGTTTCTTTGGGGTTTGAGTATATGTTGCATCCTTTCCTTTGTGATGATGTATTGCACCCAATAGGTTTCTGAATGTTTTTTCTTGAAACACACATTACATGAGAACAGGTTATAAGACTTCACTGGTAACTAATATTATACACTGCCCACATCGCTATGTCCATGCATGAATATAATCTATGATCTCTCTCAGAGTAGAGGAGAGACAGGCCTCAGTTTTAATGAGCAGAAAGATTCTTTGTTAAGGTTCCTGGACACAGACAGACCCCATGGCTCTTCCCGGATCTCTTTCTCCTAAACTGACTAACACGGTCTGTACTGCTTACTATCACCATACAAGGTCTTCCTAAATCCTGGCCTGGCCTCAGCAATCAAGAGATAGACAGCTAACTATGGTCCAATATCCAACCTCCTGATTGAAGAGGTTCCCTGGGGAAATTTGTGAGCAGAGGGTAAAAGAACAAACTGACTTGAAACAGAAAAGCGGGTACAACTCCTGGAGCAGGAGGCAGTGCTGAAAAATCTTGGACTGCACATGGGTAGTCTCAGAGAAATTAAGGCTGAAGTCTGCAGCTGACCCTAAATGACAGCAGATTAGAAACCCCCCTCACACACACAAATTTTGCCTCTCTTCTGGAGATGGGGTTAGAAGCAGGGAGCTTTTCTGGGCTGGCATTATCTTAAATTCTTTATACAGTGGTTTATTTAAACATAGTTCAGCTCTTTGGCCACTGGAAAATTGTCTATCAAATTTCTCCCATTATTTGCTATTTGAACTGTGTGACAGGTCAATTGAGTCACATGCTATGGTTTCTGCGCCCTGACTGGCTGATTCCCAAACACAAGATGGCAGCCTTCAGGATAGAAAAAGGGGTAACAGTGAGGTGGAAAAATTTGCAGATGACACAAAACTACTCAAGGTAGTTAAGTCCAAAGCAGACTGTGAAGAGTTACAAAGGGATCTCACAAAAGGCAACAAAATGGCAGATGAAATTCAATGTTGTTAAATGCAAAGTAATGCACATTGAAAAACATAACTGCAACTATACATATCAAATGATGGTCTAAATTAGCTGTTACCACTCAAGAAAGAGATCTTGGAGTCATTGTGGATAGGTCTCTGAAAACATCCACTCAATGTGCAGCAGCAGTCAAAAAAGTAAAGAGAATGTTGGGAATCATTAAGAAAGGAATAGATAATAAGACAGAAAATATCATATTGCCTGTGTATAAATCTATGGTACACTCACATCTGGAATACTGCATGCAGATGTGGTCGCCCCATCTCAAAAAAGATACAGCATACTGGAATTGGAAAAGGTTCAGAAAAGGGCAACAAAAATGATTAGGGGTATGGAATGGCTTCCATATTAGGAGAGATTAATAAGACTAGGACTTTTCAGCTTGGAAAAGAGACAACTAAGGGGGGGATATGATAGAAGTCTATAAAATCATGACTGGTGTGGAGAAAGTAAATAAGGAAGTGTTATTTAGTTCTTCTCATAGCACAAGAACTAGGGGTCACAAAATGAAATTAATAGGCAGCAGGTTTAAAACAAACAAAAGGAAGTATTTCTTCACACAATGCACAGTCAACCTGTGGAACTCTTTGCTAGAGGATGTTGTGAAGGCCAAGACTATAACAGGGTTCAAAAAAGAAGTAGATAAATTCATGGAGGATAGGTCCAGCAATGGCTATTAGTCAGGATGGGCAGGGATGGTGTCCCTAGCCTCTGTTTGCCAGAAGCTAGGAATGGGCAACAGGGGATGGATCACTTGATAATTACGCACTCTGTTGATTCCCTCTGGGGCACCTGGGATTGGCCCCTGTCAGAAGACAGGATACTGGGCTGGATGGACCTTTGGTCTGACCCAATATGGCCAATCTTATGTTCTTATGGATGCCAAGTTCTTCTGAAGCAAATCCGTTTCACACAAGTATTCAGTTTTTACTCCCTAGAACGTTCATGTTGCTGTCATATAAACAGTGGCAAAACTGAGCCAATGAAGGGGAGTTAAATAAAAATAGCAAAGACATCTTATTTGAACAAACACTTGCAAATATTTTTCCCATGTTTGCACAGCCCCAGTCAAAGCACACTACAGAAGGGAATGGGAGCAATTAGTTGTGATCTTTATGAGTTAAACAGATCACCCTGCTTACAATCCCCTTGTTTAAATACCATTAATGACAGACAAAAGTCTGCATATTCACCTCGACTGAGACAGCTTCAAGGATGCTCCAGTGATCCATAGTGAACATGGCACATTTAGACTCACAGAGTTGACAGACTCACAGACTTTAAGGTCAGAAGGGACCAACGTGATCATCCAGTCTGACCTCCTGCACATTGCAGGCCACAGAGCCACACCAACTCCTGAAATAGACCCTAACCTCTGGTTGAGTTACTGGAATCCTTAACTCATGGGTTAAAGACTTCAAGTTACAGAGAATCCACCATTTACACTAGTTTAAACCTGCAAGTGACCCGTGCCCCATGCTGCAGAAGAAGGCAATAAACCTTCAGGGTCTCTTGCCAATCTGACCTGGGGGAAAATTCCTTCCCGACCCAAATATGGTGATCAGTTAGACCCTGAGCATGTAGGGAAGATGCAGCAGGAAGATACCTGGGAAAGAATTCTCTGTAGTAACTCAGAGCCCTCCCCACCTAGTGTCCCATCTCCATGGATCCCTTAGATCATCTCACCTAAAATCTTGCATCAAACAGGAACAACCCTATTGCTATTCCTTCCCAACAGTTATATAACCGTCTCTTGGACCATGATAGCAACTGCACCTTGGGCTTGTGCTTGTGCTGGGGTAGAACACAGAATAACTCAAGCTTCAGTTAGAATTCCAGATGTGCAGAACCTAAACCTGGCCTCTTCCTCCCGTCTGCTCCCAGGGCCCCGAATGGAGGCTTTTCATCATGTTACTAATGTGCCTCACCCCTCCTTGACTTGGAAAGACCAACTCTAAGAGTGGATTTAGGCTTCAGGACTGCCCTCTCTTGGCTGATCTGCTGAGACTGCCAGCTAGGGTGCCAGATAGTGCCCCTTATGGTGGCTTGTGATGGACATGGAGTGGGAAACCAATAGGGATAACTGAACAACAGCAGTTTCTGGTCCTTCAATCCAGGTGGCACCCAATCTTCAAGGAGGTTACATCTCTTTGGGATTTGCCATGATGATGATGAGCTTTTAGTCCTTACTGACCAGGGTCAAATTTAAACTGTTTGCAAAGGTAAAAGGTTCTGTGTCCCATTACCAATCCCCTCATCCAGAAACTGCCATCATGAAAAAACATCATTCGAACTTCATTTATTTTATTTTAAGAAAAAAAATCACCCTAACTTTGCTAGAGCTGGTAAAATCTATCTGATTTATTCAAGGCCAGAAGGGTCCATCTGTCCTTTATATACATATATTGGCAGTGTTTATACATATATATACATATGTCTTTATATACATATATTGGCATCTTGTTCCTAGAAAGACCAATATGGCTATGAATCACATTAATGGGTCAACTGCATTACTGCTATTTTGTTTCCTGTGTACCTAAGATGACAGGGCCATTGAAGATTCCCATCCATAGTGTTACTGGATGAATTCTCTGGAGGTTCTTGGGATAACAGGAAGTGGAAATTATTTCAGTGGTATTCCTAACAATAAATCAATACTTTGTATTTTACACTAGGGCCTCTTTGCTACAAAGCTTGTAATGTTTGTAAAGAGGTTAATAAACTTTAGACCTCAATACATCCTTAAAAGGATATATAAGGATTGTTTCATCCACCACTATAATGCAGCCACCTTTGTGGCAGAGTGTTGGAACAATACACAAAACACTGCATAACATTTAGGACAGGAAGTAAACAAGAAAACTGCTAACAATTTAAACTGCATGGATGTGGAATTAAACCTGCAGAAGTAATTAATCTAATTATGGTTACCCAGTAAGTTATATAGGTTTTCCCTTGAGGCATATTGTTATTCAGTTGTGTTGCTCAAAGTGTGAAGCTGACATCTCTTACTGAGTAGACTCCAATGTCTTCCAGGGATGATCAAGCCAGTCTGGAGAAAAATGAAGTGAGGAGAAAAACAAAAGCAAAAGACTCAGCAAAACCAGAGTCTGGTGCAAATCTACTGACCATTCAAACCTTTCACCTCATTAGTAATCACTTTGCCTTTCCATGCCATGGTATACATGTCTGGTATACACTGAAATGTTATATTGGCATGTAGCTATGTCAGTCAGGGGTGTGAGATTCTGAGTACTCTCCATTTTTGAAAATCTGATTCCTTGCTTAGGCTCTTAATAAGGATTTAGGAGCCTAAACTTTAGGTTCCAATTCTAAAACTCTTGGCCAGAAAGTTTAAGCTCTAACCTCCTGGCCTCCCCAATAAAGATGACGAACCCATTGGAATAAAACAACCTACTCACAACTATGAGCCTCAAGGACTTGTGTTAATATTCATTTGTAAAGAATAGGTTTTTTAAACTTGCTGCTTCTGCAGCCCAGGGAGGTTGTGAAATCTCCATCATTGGAGATTTTTAAGAACAGGTCAGACAAACATCTGCCAGGGGTGGTCTAGATAATACTAGTTGAAGAAAATTGTTGATGCCCGTGACCCAATGGAGCTGGGGATGAGGGGTTTGGGGTGTGGGAGGGGCTCAGGGCTGTGGCAGAGGGTTGGAGTGCGGGGGTGAGGGCTGCAGGATGGGGCAGGGGATGAGAGGTTTGGGGTGCAGGAAGGGGCTTCAGGTTTGGGGGGGCTCAGGGCTGGGGCAGGGGGCACTCCCGGTCAGCGGCACAGTGGGGATGCTAAGGCAAGCTTCCTGCCTGTCCTGGCACCACGGACTGCGCTGCGCCTCGGAAGTGGCTCTCACCTGCAGACATCACCTGTAATACCAATCACATTGTGTAATGCAAGTGCTGACCTGGCCTTAACCCCTGTGGCATAAACAATATATAGGTCGTATAGGGACCAATCCTGCAATGTGTCTTCATGTGCATAGTGCCACTGAGGTCAATGGGCTTATGCACGTGAATGATGGTTTCAGGATCAGACCACGGGACTTGTGGACATTCCCCTGGCTTAATGTAAAGAAAAGTGCAGTGAGAGAATAGATTCCATCAATGTGGAGCAGCCAGAAAGGACATAGAGCCCTTAGCTTAAAAAAAAAAAAAAAATCAATAAGGCTAATTTGGCATTCCCATTTACCCTGTCCTATAAGGCAAAAACAAAGAGGCATTCAATGAAGTTAAGAGCCAAACATTTAAAGCAGATCCAAAGCAACACTTTAGGGAGTTTAGGTGATAGATAATTAACCAGTGGAGCTCACTGCTGTAAGATATCAGCAAGGCAAATCATTTCCTATCCATTTCATAAACGAATAAGCAAAGCAGCTGCAGTGACATTAAGTAGGATAACTAAATTCAAGGACCAACAACTGTTGCCAAACCCCGTCTCTGAATGATGACTCTCCCCCCCAAATACGCTCACATAGAGCACTCTTTTCAAAATAAAAAATGTAATTTAAGTGAAGAACAGTAATTTAAACCTTTCCTCTGATGCTGCCTTCTCTAAAGCTGACAGCATGGTAATTCAGCATTTTCAGTATGCTTCAACGTTTCACTGACATCTCCCCAACCCTCAAACTCTTTCCCTCAACAGCAAATGGAGAACATGCAAGAAGAAACCTGCTTATCACATCATCTCCCCTTGTCATAGTCCCGTAATTTTGTACTCTCCACATCACCTGTGCAATTATTACTGAGGGAAGAGGCACCTGAAAATACTATTAGTTTTGAACGTACAGTAAGTCTTACTTTTCTGATTTCTAGCTTAGCCCTCCATGCATACAGAACATATTAGATCCCTTTTTTTTCTCTGGACAGAATGTGCATGTGTTGTGGAATAAGTCTACTGTGTTCTAAAGGTGGCACAATAATTGTGTTTTTGACTGTTGAAACATCACAGTGTATTTGCATGTTTCTCTATAGATTTACTGTACTGAGGTTGGCTTTATAGAGTAGGACTATCTTTAAAGCAGTCTGCATATTTTAAGATAATAAATAAATCTAAACAACCAAAGAAAGAGTATGAGTGAAGCACCAGTGCAACAGAATCACTAAAGTATCAACGCTAGTATAAGAGAAGCAACCTGGTTAGAGCACTGGTCTAGGGACTCAGGAGATATGGGAGCTATTCCCAACTCTGCTACTGAGCTATTACTTGACCTTGGGCAAGCCACTTAACCTCTCTGGGCCTCTGTTTCTCCTCTCACCCTTTGTCTGTCTTGTCTCTTTGACAGTAAGCTCTGTGGGGTAGAGAGTGTCTCTCACTATGTGTCTGTACAGCACCTAGCACCAGGGGTCCTGATCTCAAATAATATAGATTCTTAAAGCACTACTGTACAAATTATAGCTCAGGGAGAGCAGTGCCAACACAAGGAGAACAGAAAGACTGACTGCAGGAGCACAGCAGCAGCTAGAAGTCAGTAAACCATTACCGCTCTCCCCTTAGATAGGTACACAGCACAGCCTTGCTTGGGCAAATCCCATTCATGAAGTTCCAGGTTCCACTCTAAGTGGAGCTTTTGCTTTGGGAACTAAAATTGATACAGGCAGTTTGGAGGCCCCGTAGCAGCCTTGGGCTTGGCAGGAGCACAGTACACTCACTGTTCAAAAATCAAACACGCGTACAAGCTGGAGAACAGGCAGTTTTGCTGAAATGAGATCTGCGCAGCAGGGCAGGAATGGCTTTCCCATTACCCTAATAGGCTAATAAACAAACAAGTGATATTCTTGCTCGTGGCAAAAGAATGGTGATTTCTCACCATCCCCAAGACACCTTAAAACAGGAGCAGAAAAACCCGGGATACAGGATCTGGCCTGTAAATAAAAGAGTGGGCTATGATACAGCCCTTTCCATGCTGGGACATAATTAAACTGCTGTGAATTCACAAGCACCAAGACATCTACCCCATCCGTCAGGCAACAGGGATATCTGAAGCTGTTGCTGGTTTTTTTCACTCCTGAATTTTTTATGGACAGGTCTCTCTACGGGAATGCACGGACCATAATCCTTGGGAACAATGGAGTGATCTAGATTAACCAATAGCCCCCCCCCACAGAGACATTTCCTCCTCCCAGACTTATATTTTATTCAAACTACGGCAAGTGTCGGTTCCCCGAAGTACCGTGTTCTCGGTGGCCGGCACGCACGGCAGCATTTAGGCACGACTGACTTGATAATTGCATTATCTGCAGCCACTGATGAATGAACAACTGTAATGCATACATCCTGCTTTTAGCTCTCCCAGGGCTGGGAGATGAAGCCTTTCCACAGCAGATGTAGTTTACTCAGTCCAAACACACGCAGACCACGTATGTGTGTATTTCCCCTTGTGTTAACCGCGATGTTATATTTGTGCCCACACCAAAAGCAAAATGCCATTTCTGTTTAAAGCCATGATTACAAAGTCTTTCCTAAACCCAGGTCTCTACAGCTGCAATCTCCTTCACCCGCAGATAAAAGGCTCCATAATAAATCTTTGATCTGTATAAAAAATCGTGGTGCAACACAACAATGTCTAGACTACAGAGACGAGACTAATATCCCTACAGCATGATGGCCTTTTACAGAACACCTAGTCCTCCTGGCTACCATGGCCTCAGTAATAAAATGGACCCCACAGGCTTCCTTAATGCGGGGTAACGGGGAGGAGATTACTAGCTACCACACCTGGAAAAGCTCTGGCTTGACGAAAAAAGTTAAATGCATAGATGATCTTACCTTGCAAGTCAATCGACAGCTTCCTTGCTCCGAGAACACTACATGCTGCAGATTTGCAGCTCTGTTTTTCTGTGGCATAAAGTCCTGACTTCACAGACTCACGAGCAGCTGGCCAATGGGCTGTGTTTCCTCCTACCTCATTAGAATGGCTCTGGAATCATCCACTCCGGCAGAGCTCAGTTGGCGAGCTTCACAACTGATTCCTTCTCACCAACGCCACGGCAAAATGGAAGGGGTCTGTGCTTTCCACAGGAAAAAACAAGGAGTGCGATCAGACTTACACTTCATCCATCAGGCAGCCTCCGCGCTGGGCTAGCCAGATGGCGAAGCCTCGGGTTGTGGATATCCCCTTTCTGCACTTGTTGCAGGCTTCAGTCACTCCTAATCCCAGGCATGGTGAAATTGCTAGGAGGAAGGGTGGGAAGCCATAGTAAGGTCTTGAAGGGGCAGACAGAATTAAAAGTATGTTGTAATAGCAAATTATAATTTCATGTGTCCATCGCTGTCTAATCTAGGGCTAATGCAAACCACAGAAAAATACGGAGACAAGATGAGGGAAATTCACTCCTTGGTTAGTAATTAATTGAATGTCTGGAGCCTGGGAACAGATAATTGAAGTGGAGGGGAGAAGGTCCCTACTAATAAACCTCTACCTAATTCCCTCTACACTTCACAAGCTATTATTTATTATGTGTATTGCAGTGGTGCTGAAGAGCCCCAGCCATGGGCCAGGACCGTGCTGTGCTTGGCGCAGGACAAACAGAACAAAGACAGTCCCTACCCCAAAGAGCCCACCTGCAGAAAATACACATTTAAATCAACCCACTCAGGGTCTGATCTGCTGCCTGCATGGAGGAAGAAATCCTAGTGAACCCAACAGGGATTTTCACTTACCTCAGAATAGCAGGATCTTTCATGATCTTTTCTCTTGAGCATCAGTATTGGTCCAAGTCGATGTCTTTCTTCTCCCCCTTCAGAGGTTTTAAAAATTAACTATATTTGAAGTCACAGAAAAGTAATTTCATTTTCTTAGCCTCATCCCTGTCCTCCTAATCAGAAATACCCCCAAATTAATTCAAAGGGGACTCCAAGGGAAGTCACTGGATGAAAATATGGCAACTTGTCTGAGAAAAGAGTGACTAGCTCCCGCTACCAAAGAGAGAACACATTGTGCCTGAGATTATCAATGGAGCATAAGGGTGGTAGGCACTAAACTCTCAGAGGCAGATTTGAAAATCTCAGCCTTTAATTTCAGAGAAGGACAAAAACCCAAATTCTCAAAACTATTTAGGCAGCTAACTCCCATTGACTGCAATAGAAGCAGGAGCAGGGGAAGAGTCCTAAAAGTGGGGGTGCCACAGGCACTGGAACTATGGCCCTGCCCCCATTGTAGCACCCCTTCTCCCCGAGCCCCTGCTCTCGCACCGCACCTGCCCCAAGCCTCTGCTCCACACCACCTTTTCCCCCCCAAGACCTCACCCCCGATTGCTCCTCTCCACCCCCTCCCCCCTGTCCTGGCACCACTGAGTAAAAGTTTGATGCTTAAGACCTGAGCCTAGAACCCTCCAAGGACAAAAGACAGGCTATCTGATATCCAAGTGTTTCACAGGTGGGAGACATAAGTTAGCACCAAGGACAACAGGCAGCCCTCTACTCTTCAAAAGGGGCACATGGAATCCTTAA
This sequence comes from Lepidochelys olivacea, assembly GCF_965140295.1. Taxonomy (NCBI): domain Eukaryota; kingdom Metazoa; phylum Chordata; order Testudines; family Cheloniidae; genus Lepidochelys; species Lepidochelys olivacea. The sequence continues at coordinate 53,320,899 of NC_140417.1, forward strand.
GAGCTAGACATTCTAGTGCTCTGAGCATGGGACTGCGGAGCCACGAATTCCTGAGCTCAAAATCCACCTGCGACACAGCTTCCTTGGGGGACCTTGGGTGAGTGACCTTGCCTCACCAGCTCCTTCCTTTCCCACCTGATGGGTAGAAGGGGGATAAAAACTTGTAGCATCTTTGTAAGACTTCCAAGAAAATTTAGCAGCTCAGGCACAAAACCTTCTCCTCCCCATGATGGCTAGTATAAGCATGGGTTGGGTTGGGGAGAGAATTATGATACTTTACTCAGCAGTCTCCCCAGAAAGAACCTTTACCCTGAAAAACAGCAATCTGCAAGAGTGTCTTGTAGGGAGGTTGCAAGGATGAGCTAATATTTGTCAACACTTTGAAGTTAGAAAATGTTATATAATTGAGTGCAAAGCATAAATCCACTAAAAGCAGACAGAGCCTTCCTTGACTCTTATATTTTCACCCGAAAGGTCAGCATGCAGTAGAGGGCTAGGTAATCACTTTAGCCCTGATTCCTCCCAGCCCAGGACACAGAGCAAGAGACCTGTCTGCCTGTCCCCATCCCAAACTGGGGCTTCTGGGAGCCAGTTCAGTGCAGAGTCTGGCTGTCCTAATTTGTGCCTGGCTATCCATGCCCCTAGGCACCTTGCAATAGCCAGGAAATAGCCATGGCACAGGGCTGACCTGGTTATACCTCCACCCCTCCTGGAACAGCCCCTGCATTAAGGGTTCTCATGTTGGGGAGAGAGCCAGCAGAGCTGTCTGTGAGCTTAGCCAGGCAGGCCTTCAGGGAGGTTCTGCAAATGGTTTGCAGCCCTTGCATCAATGTAACGGACTTAATGGGAAGCAAGGATTGGGCCCTTTCTCTGACTCGGAATGGTGAATTGCAGAGTCACTTCTGGTGTAATTCAAGTTTAGTTTTGAAACTTGAGGTCAGAGTCATTGAATCATCTGTGCCCAAAAGAGCAGGCATTGCAAGCCAAAATGAGGGAAACTGTGATAAAACTAAAATACTTAAAGACCAGAAACAGCACAGCAGCCAACATGCCAAGTTTTCATTAATGTTGGTGCCTAAATGGGAGCTAAATTCTTTTGAAAATCAGGCCAATAATGTTTTAGTTGATACCAATAACAGTGGCTCATCTGATCAGGAATAAGCCAATATTTCCTATGTAAGTGGATAGGACTATGGATCTTAATGCTGGCTGGCGGTGATTCTCCTTTCCCCATTTTCTAAGGTTTTGTGAATAGGAGTTTGTACTTTTTACAGCAAACACCTGTCCCCTGAAATGTCTTGTCTTCCTGCTCCACTCCCAAGCTGGCTTTCCTGCTGGGGCTGCATTAACAAAGGCAAGTAATTGAATGTTACATTGCTAATTGCTGTTTTTCTAACATTTGAGGTGGCATTTAGCACATCATGCCATGCCACATCTTCACAGCGTTCTTCCCCCAACAGCAGTAAATTAGCACCTTTGGGAAAGTCAGACACACAGAAAAGAGTGAATACAGACGTGTGTAACAAGAGCACTTGCTAGGCTGAGTACTTCTTAGAGGAGAGGCCAGGTATGTCTTTGTTAGCATCAAAGGTAGATCTGCAGCATCAGAGTCAGGGACAGAACACAGCTCTCCCCATTCCAGGCTCCCTTGCTCCACAAGACAGCTGGGCCTTTCATTCAGTATAACAGTGTTTGAACTGGATGCAGATGACGTCATCCTGTCCTGTGAAGGCCCCCAGACAGAACCACTGTGTCACGTACAAAGGTAAATCATAAAGGGCAATGCAACAGACACAAGTCTACTGACACTTTACATTAGTACTGTGAGCACGTGAGTTGTTTGTTTAGCCAGAGTCAAAAGAAAAACAGAAGCATATGAAACATTCCTCTAATCCAAGGAGCATTGAAAGCAGGGATCATGATGACCCCAGCTATTGTGTCAGTGGATACTGCTAGGGGTCCTTAATCCCCCAGATTATTGGCATGATGGATTTGTTCTGCAGTCAGATCTGTTCCAATCTCCGTTCTGTCACATGATGCTTGGGTAAGTGGGGGCAGAAGTAAGACATGCTGGTTTCTGCTCTCAGGTGAGGCATTTGGAAAACTCAATGGGCCCAATTCCTCACTGCCCAATCTCTTGTCTCATCATTTACACCTCTCTTTCCATGCAAAGGACAGTGAGCATAAATCGCCCTGGTACAGACTTCTCCATTTACTTATGTCCCACTAGGTGCAGGGGTAACTTTTGACACAAGGCACAAAGCTGTGGAGAATGAGGGCCCAGGTGGAAGGTCCCATTTTTTTTCTTGTTTTCATATAATAGCAATGTAGGGCAGGGAGGGAACTCCAGAAGTCATCTGCTGAGACAGGGTTAAGTACACCTAGACTACCCAGGCAGGTCTTTGTACAACCTAGTCTTTAAAAGCCTCCAGTGATGGGGATTCCACAACCCCTCTTGGTAACCAGTGCTGATCTACCCTGACAGTTAGAAAGTTTTTCCTAATATCTAACCTAACTCTCCCTTGCTGCAGATTAAGCCCATTACTTCTTGTCCTACTCTCTATGGACATGGAGAACAACTAATCACCACCCTCTTTCTAACAACCTTTTATATATTTGACGACTGCTACCATGTCCCCCCTCAGCCTTCTCTTCTCTAGACTAAACATGCCCAGTTGTTTCAACCTTCCCTCAGATGTCAGGTTTTCTAAACCTTTGATCATATTTGTTGCTCTCCTCTGGACTCTCTCTATTTTGTTCACATCCTTCCCAAGGTGTAGTGACCCAAACCAGGCACAGGACTCCAGCTGAAACCTCACTAGTGCTGAGCACAGCAGGACAACAGCCTTCCATGTCTTACATACGACACTCCTGTTAACACACCCCAGAATGAATTTGCCTTTTTTGTGGCAGCATTGCACCGTTGACTCCCACTCAGTTGTGTATCAACCAAAACAAGTCTCTGAAACCAACCCACATTTGCTAAATGGTTTTGGCCAACCCAAATCTCCGTTTTTAGTCAGAAAAAAGTTTCAGCTGAAAAACTTCCCCCAACTCCAGTCAGGAGACCTGGGTTCTATTGATGACTGTGCCACTGACTCAATGTGTGCCTTGGGTAAGTCACTTCACCTCTCTGTGCTTGGGGCTTTGTCTGTTTTACCAGATGCATCAGTTTTATAGATGTGTTTGTCAATCCATTTAGTTAAACCAGTGTAAGCCCATGAAAGGATACTCTTAAATAGGTTTAAACTGAGCTACAGACTCATGATAAACTAATTTAACTTAGTTTTATTTAAACAAATTCAATTTACAATGACACATAACATTGTGTCTGAGACTTTATTGAAATAGCTAGCAGATGAAGTGGTGCCAAAATATGGTAAGGGAGCAATTTCCAAGGCAAAAGCCTCTAAAGTTTTCCCCAAGGTTGTGAAGATTTCTGCTTGCTTTATGCAAAGTTCTTCATAAATATAAGTCTTAAAATGTCAGACTTCTTTGGTAAGTGATGGAGAGCCACCAATTTCTAGTGCATCTGAAAGAGAGTTCCCCTGTACCATGGGATTAGATGATTATGTGGTGTCAGGGTGTGTGGGTGGGAAGGGAAGATTGAAAGAGTTGCTAACATGTCTCACTGCAGCACAGCTGCTGCAGAGAAGGGAATTTTGTTTTCTATCAGCAAGAAAATGAGGTCTTCCTTTCCTTGGTGAAAGAGAGCTAAAGCACAGTTAATTGTTGCAATAACCTTTAGTAGATCTCAGTTACAATGCCCCTGAAAGTGGTAATTTACAGACCAGAGAGGTATTGTTTCTTCTATCAGATTAACACACCTTTACATCCAAAACAGGGCTTAGCTCTCCCTCTTTACTTCCATGGTAAACTCAGTGGCAGGGTGGCAAGACAAAATATTCGAAACATGAAGGCCACTTCCTATTCTCTGTTTCTCTGATGTGAATCAAAAGTAATTCAAGGAAGTTACTTAGGATTTACAACATAATAGAGAGCAAAACCTGGTCTCTAGTAATGTCTTTTTACCAGGTCTTCAAATACAATGCTGCCCATTCACATATTGTTTTCCTTTCCTAAGTGTTGAGTAGTGCTACTCAAAAAGAAACAATTATTTTTCATGGGAAATTTGCTTTTTTGACATTCCCCACAAACATTTTTCAGGTGTTTTTTTTTTTACAAGAACCCAAAACAGATTTTTTTTCAGTTTTCAAACACCATTTTTGCTTGTTGAAAAAGATTTGATTCCTGGTAAACATTTCTAGCTTTTGATAACTAAAACTGAGCTGAAAACAAAAACAACAACAAATCAGTTTGTTTTTTTTAAATGAACAATCAGAAAATTTCAACAAAATGAATGGTTTCAGAGTGGTAGCCATGTTAGTCTGTATCAGCAAAAAGAATGAGGAGTACTTGTGGCACCTTAGAGACTAACAAATTTATTTGGGCATAAGCTTTCGTGGGCTAAAACCCACTTCATCAGATGCATGCAGTAGAAAATACAGTAGGAAGATATATATACTGTGACAAAGTTCTTCCTTTACCTTGGTGGGTCTTGTGCTTATTGGCGGATTTGCTCGCCTTGGAGCTTCACAGCAGCCCTCAGTTTGTAGCCATCTGGCCCTACCCTGTCACAATACACAAAGAACATGAAAAAATGAACATGAAAAAAAACATACCAACTCTAATGAGACTAATCAATTAAGGTGGGCTATTATCAGCAGGAGAAAAAAAACTTTTGTAGTGATAATCAAGGTGGCCCATTCAAACAGTTGACAAGAATGTATGAGTAACAGTAGGGGGAAAATTAGTATGGACTTCTACATAGAGTACTTCTGCCAATGTGCACAGGCTGAAATTGAGGAAAAGCAGCATCACTTGCCCCATAACCTCAGCTGTGCAGAACACAATGCCATCCACAGCCTCAGGAATAACTCTGACATCATAATCAAAAAGGCTGACAAAGGAGGTGCTGTAGTCATCATGAATAGGTTGGAATATGAATGAGAGGCTGCTAGGCAGCTCTCTAACATCACATTCTACAGGCCATTATCCTCTGATCCCACTGAGGTTTACTAAAAGAAACTACACCATCTGCTCAAGAAACTCCCTGAAAAAGCACAGGAACAAATCTGCACAGACACACCCCTAGAACCCCGACTAGAGGTATTCTATCTGCTACCCAAGATCCATAAACCTGGAAATCCTGGGCACCCCATCATCTCAGGCATTGGCACCCTGACAGCAGGATTGTCTGGCTATGTAGACTCTCTCCTCAGGCTCTACGCTACCAGCACTCCCAGCTATCTTTGAGACACCACTGGCTTCCTGAGGAAACTACAGTCCATTGGTGATCTTCCAGAAAACACCATCCTAGCCACTATGGATGTAGAAGCCCTCTACACCAACATTCCACACAAAGATGGACTACAAGCCGTTAGGAACAGTATCCCCGATGATGTCATGGCAAACCTGGTGGCTGACCTTTGTGACTTTGTCCTCACCCACAACTATTTGGGGACAATGTATACCTTCAAGTCAGCAGGATTGCTATGGGTACCCGCATGGCCCCACAGTATGCCAACATTTTTATGGCTGACTTAGAACAACGCTTCCTCAGCTCTCGTCCCCTAATGCCCCTACTCTACTTGTGCTACATTGATGACATCTTCATCATCTGGACCCATGGAAAAGAAGCCCTTGAGGAATTCCACCAGGATTTCAACAATTTCCATCCCACCATCAACCTCAGCCTGGACCAGTCCACACAAGAGATCCACTTCCTGGACACTACAGTTCTAATAAGAGATGGTGACATAAAAACCACCCTATTCTGGAAACCTACTGACCGCTATACTTACCTACATGCCTCCAGCTTTCATCCAGACCATATCACATGATCTGTTGTCTACTGCGAAGCTCTAAGATGCAACCGCATTTGCTCCAATCTCTCAGACAGAGACAAACACCTACAAGAGTTCTATCAAGCTTTCTTAAAACTACAATACCCACCTGCTGAAGTGAAAAAATAGATTGACAGAGCCAGAAGAATACCCAGAAGTCATTTACTTCAGGACAGCCCCAACAAAGAAAGTAATAGAACGCCACTAGCCATCACCTTCAGCCCCCAACTAAAACCTCTCCAACGCATCATCAAGGATCTACAACCTATCCTGAAGGACAATCCCTCACTCTCACAGATCTTGGGAGACAGGCCAGACCTTGCTTACAGACAGCCCCCCAACCTGAAGCAAATACTCACCAGCAACCACACACCACACAACAGAACCAATAACCCAGAAACCTATCCTTGCAACAAAGCCCATTGCCAACTGTGTCCACATATCTATTCAAGGGACACCATCATAGAACCTAATCACATCAGCTACACCATCAGACGCTCATTCACCTGCACATCTACCAATGTGATATATGCCATCATGTGCTAGCAATGCCCCTCTGCCCTGTACATTGTCCGGTTTGGCCAGTCTCTACGTAAAAGAATAAATGGACACAAATCAGACATCAAGAATTATAACATTCAAAAACCAGTCAGAGAACACTTCAACCTCCCTGGTCACTCAATTACAGACCTAAAAGTCACAATTCTTCGACAGAAAAACTTCAAAAACAGACTCCAATGAGTAACTGCGGAACTGGAATTAATTTGCAAACTGGACATCATTAAATTAGGCTTGAATAAAGACTGGGAGTGGATTGGTCATTACACAAAGTAAAAACTATTTCCCCATGCTAATTTTTCCCCTACTGTTACTCACACCTCCTTGTCAACTGTTTGAAATGGACCACCTTGATTATCACTACAAAAGGTTTTTTTCTCCTGCTGATAATAGCCCATCTTAATTGATTAGTCTCGTTAGAGTTGGTATGCAACACCCATTTTTTCATATTCTCTGTGTATATATATCTTCCTACTGTATTTTCCACTGCATGCATCTGATGAAGTGGGTTTTAGCCCATAAAAGCTTATGCCCAAATAAATGTGTTAGTCTCTAAGGTGCCACAAGTACTCCTTTTCTTTTAACAAAATGAATATTTTCCACAAAAATTGTTTTCTTTTGGTCAAGAGGTTATTTCATCAAGAACAATTCTTGATGAAAAAACTTCAAACATCTATAGTGTGGAGATCTAAAATTTAAATTTCACATGGAAAATTGTATTGTTTGGAAGCCATTGCTGCTCAATTTAAAATTAAATCATATAAGATTTGTCCCATCTTTGACTGGCCGAGAAGCGGCTTTTTCCTCGCAAGCCATGTTTTTTTCTCATCAAGGTTAGGCTACTGCAACTTCATTCTGCTGGGAATCACAAATTGAATAAGAGTCAACAATGTGATGCAACTGCAGAAAAGGCTAATATCACTCTGGGGTGAATTAACAGGAGTGTCATTTGCAAGACGTGGGAAGTAATTGTCCTGCTCTACTTGGCACTAGTGAGGCCTCATTAGGAGTATGGTGTCCAGTGCTGGGCACCACACTTTAAGAAAGATGTGAACAAATTGGAAAGTGTTGAGAGGAGAGCAATAACAATGATAAAAGGTTTTGAATACCTGACCTATAAGAAAAGATTGAAATACGTAGGCATGTTTAGTCTAGAGAAGAAAAGGCTAAAGGGGGACCAGAAGGGCTGTTATTAAGAAGATGTTGATTAACTGTTCTTCATGTCCACTGAAGGCAGCACAAGAAATAATCAGCTTAATCTGTAGCAAGGGAGATTTAAATTTGATATTAGGAAAAACTTTTGAACTATCAGGATAGTTAAGCACTGGAACAGGCTTCCAAGGGAGACTGTAAAATCCCAATCATTGGCCGTTTTTAAGAACAAGTATAAATATCTGGTCTAGGTTTAGTTGGTCCTGCCTCAGCACGGGGCAATGGGCCAGGTGCCCTCACAAGGGTCCTTCCAGCCCTATATTTATATGATTCCATGACTTGAGCAAAGTCACAGAGCCAGCAGTAGAACTCAGGTCTGAGAGTCCATTACCCTGTCGCATAGACCACATTGCTTTTTTGATGCCAGAGCCAAACTGTCCAGAGAAACTCTTCCCATGTAATTTCCCCTACAAGCTATCAAGTGACAATAAGCTCAGCCAAAGAAACACAACACTTAGAAGCAACACATCATCAGAACTAGAGCTGGGTGCATTCCTAGGAGCAACTAACTAATTCAAAAAATTTCACCTTTTTATTTTCTGTTGGTAAATTAATTGTGAAGAGATCAGAATTCTCTAAATTGCATTTACTGCTCATAATTAATCAATAAGTCATTTCAGCAACCTATGCTTGCTCTGAAGCTTGTTAAGGGAAAATTAAAGTGCTTTTAGCTAGGTTTGACTGTGCTCATTGGTCCTATGGGTATTGTTCTGTTCCCCGGTTAGATGTACATTACTCTTAGAATAAGGTGTCCCGTACAAATACTTACAATTTATTAATCTGAAATTTGCTTTCTATAAATATTTTTCAATGATTGCTTAAAAATCTGTTCCAATTAACACTCCTGCCAATAAACGTATTTGCTAGTATATTCATGAACAGACAACAAAAAAGGGCAGGAACAAAGTGCATTTAGGGTTTTCATCTAAGCAAATCTGCACACATTTTTTCTTTATTTATATTTGTTCATCTCTAATCAGAACTCATTGGTTTGATTGTGCCTTGAGGAGAGAACATCTGTAACCAAGCAACTACTAAGAGCTAGTGACTTATGCTGACACAATCTTTCATAGGGTATCACATACACCACATTCCCTGTCAAAAAACTTCCATGTATCACTCTTGGAGACTGGGTCAATCAGTAGAGAGAGCTGTCCCATCTGTCAGAATGGGGCAGCAAAATGCTTTTGTCATATTGAAACTAGGGATGGACAAATTGCTTTGGATATATTAACCCAACCTCTTTCTACAGCATAAATCTTTGCTCAAAATACAAACTGAATAAGGTCAACTGGTTTATTTCTTTTAGAGATTTTTCACTTACATCTCCCCTATATTTTTGTATCCCAGGTGTTAACCTAAAAGCAAGGGTTCAGAAATTACCCTGCAAAAGGCTCTTCTTGAAGTGTTTCTGCCCAGGCTGGAGTCGAGTATTATCAGAAATTAATCTTGCATAAAAGCCAAAATTTACAATATTTTAGACCAAAGCCACACATCAAATCTATGAACTTTGAATCTTGCCCCTCCTTACAACATGAAACCAGCCAGCTTGATTTTTCAGTATGTTCACGTGTTAGATGGAAGTCTTAAAAGCAATTTGGGGTAGCAGCAAAGTTGGTTATTCTCTGCTAGGAATTAATTGGTTTTCTTCTGTCTGCATTTCCATCCATTAGAAAGAATTCCTGATCCACCCACAACAAGCCCAAAGCATTTGCAGTGTAAAGAAACAGAGACAGCAATTCTAATCAGTCTGGAAAGCCAGAAATAAAACTAAGGGCTGAGAAAGTATCAACTGTGGAATAGGTGTGGTTTCCTTCATCTGTTCTAAGATAATGAACAATGTTGGATCTACATTTTGCAACTGTCTTGCACAATAAGTCATAATAAACAATAGGAAGGTTTTACAATGTATCTTTTTAAACAACTATTAATAACAATAAAATAATACTATTTCACATTTCCATTGAGCCTTCCATCAGTGGATCACCAGAGATTTTGCAAGCATTAATGAGTGGAGTCTCGCAACCCACCTATTAAGTAGGTAATTTTTTTATTATTCCCATTTCAAAGGGTGAATCACTGAGACACAGAGATTTAGACCAAACTTTTCCAAGAGTAGCCTCTGATTTTGGAGTCTTTAGTTTTTGGGTGCTCAATGAGAAAGGGGCCTGATTTTCATAAGTGCTGTGCACCTGCAGTTCTCACTGAAGAATAAAATGATGGGGTCCAAATTCTCTGTTACCACAGAAAAAGAGATCTTGGCATCATTGTGGATGGTTCTTTGAAAATATCCACTCAATGTGCAGCAGCAGTCAAAAAAGCGAACAAAATGTTGGGAATCATAAGAAAGGGGTAGATAAGCAAATATCATATTGCCCCTTTCTAAATATATGGTACACCCACATCTTGAATACTGCATGCAGATGTGGTCACCCCAGCTCAAAAAAGATATATTGGAATTGGAAAAGGTTCAGAAGAGGACAACAAAAAAATGATTAGGGGTATGGAACGGCTTCCTTATGAGGAGAGATTAATAAGATTGGTACTTTTCATCTTGGCAAAGAGACGATTAAGGGGGGATATGATAGAGGGCTATAAAATCATGACTGGTGTGGAGAAAGTAAATAAGGAAGTGTTATTTACTTCTTCTCATAACACAAGAACTGGGGGTAATCAAATGAAATTAATAGGCAGCAGGTTTAAAACAAACAAAAGGAAATATTTCTTCACACAATGCACAGTCAACATGTGGAACTCTTTGCTAGAGGATGTTGTGAAGGCCAAGACTATAACAGGGTTCAAAAAAGAAGTAGATAAATTCATGGAGGATAGGTCCAGCAATGGCTATTAGTCAGGATGGGCAGGGATGGTGTCCCTAGCCTCTGTTTGCCAGAAGCTAGGAATGGGCAACAGGGGATGGATCACTTGATAATTACGCACTCTGTTGATTCCCTCTGGGGCACCTGGGATTGGCCCCTGTCAGAAGACAGAATACTGGGCTGGATGGACCTTTTCGATCTGACCCAGTATGGCCGTTCTTATGTTCTTATGAAGGGATTGCATGGGAGTAATGGAAGACAATGACAACCTCACAGTACCTAGACACAGCAAATATTAGAGACTACTGAAAATCATGGGGAAATTAGTTTTCCAATTGTAGAGCTTTCAACTCCTACGAGTCTAGGAACCCATGTCCTTCTGTTCATCTGTTCAAGTTGCTCACATAGGATCATGAATTTGTAAAATGCTGTAGGAGGCTTCTGGGTGGAAGGTGCTATACAACTGTAAGCCATCATTATTTATTAATAGAGGTTCACACTTGTCCATTCAGCCCATCCTGGCTGATGTAGGTGTAATGACTTGGTTTCAAAATAATGAGACTACTGGCTCAGAGAGAGGTCAAACTGGAAACTTGCCTTGGTGGATGCTATCTCACCCCTTTTCTTTCTCATTCTGAGTATGGCTACGCTGCAATTAGATGCCTGCGGCTGGCTTGGGCCAGCTGACTTGGGCTTAGAGGCTGTTTAACTGAGGTGTGGATGTTCGGATTTGGGCTGAAGCCCAGGCTCTAGGACCCTGGAAGGTGGGAGGGCCCCAGAACTCATGCTGCAGTCTGAGCCCGAATATCAACACCGCAATTAAATGGCCCCTGAGCCTGAGTCAGTTGGCACGGGCCACCCATGGGTTTTTAACTGCAGTGTAGACATACCCTCTAATTCTCCGAAAGCAGTCTGCATGCTAAAAATCAGGGACAAAATTCACTACTGACTTAAGCAGCCACCACTTCACTAAAGTCAATGAAATTCCATCTGCAAACAGCAGAGTTGAATTTGTCTCCTGGATGCTAGCAATAAGATAGCCTCTGTATGCTACCAGAGGAGTTCTCCGAGCATTCCAAATCTGCAAGGCTTTCTGGAATTTGTTAGTGACTGGAGCTGCACATTTCTATGTTTCTCTCCCATCTAAGTGAAGTTTCAAATAAATGAGTAAGATTTATAGATATGGATCTGGACCCTCCCAAACCTTTGAGATGCTCATACACTGACTTGTAATTGTGCATCTGAGGCCTTTCCTTGGCTTGAAACAAACATGTAAAGTGGAGGAACTCTGGAAGAGGCAGCCTGAATCATTGGGTATTCAGTGCTAGAGTTCACTGATTAACCCTCTCCACCCAGGGAGTGTCAGTGTTTTACAACCTACACACACAGGATAAAAAAACCCACAATGCTGTGACATGATTATAAGCAACACCAAACCACCTCATATTGAAATACTTCTCATATGTAATTTGGGGTTTCTGACTGACCAAGGAAACAGTCAGATATGAACCTCTCCCCTACTTGGGGCTGAAGTCTGCACCATATGATTATGTAGCACCTTTCACCCAGAGATTTCAAAGTACTCTACAGAAGAAAGTAAGCAGTATTATCCCCATTTTAACAGATGGGGAAACTGATGCACAGAGAAAGGATGCAATGTGGTGACAATGACATAGCAGATCAGTGGCAGAACAGGGAACTAAATCCAGATCTCCCAATCCCAGTCTACTGTTCCAGCCACTGGACCACAGAACCTTGCAACCTTCCAAGCCTCTGAGTCATTAAAATTTGTGCAGTCATTGTACAATACAATCTTGCTTATCTCAACTACCATTAGTTGAGATTGCATTTTCCAGTACAGGAATCTGTCCTGAGTTCTATGAATTACACTGAACATTCCCTTGATTATCTTAACTGTCCACCATAGCAGGTGGGTTCTCCCAGGCACTTTGACTAGGTTTCAACTGTTTTCTTCTACTTGATGAGATACAAAAGGTGTCCACCTCTGGGTCATTGCTTTGAAGCCAAATATGATTCGTAGTGACAGGCGCTGTTACTAGCATGGCATTTCATTGGTCTGGGTGAAATGTGGTGATTGTTCTTAGTCCACATTCTTGCGTGTGCTATAAAAGTCAGAAACAGACACAATTCCTAGTTGGCACCTTCCTTGGCAGACTCTGATTGACTGGGCAATGGAAATGGAATTTAGCATTAAACATTTATGTACTGCAGCAGTATCTAGAGGCCAGCAAGCTTAGGGCCCCACCATGCCGGATTTGTTTGTGGGATATTGCGACGAGGTGCTTAATGCTGATGATTCATCACAGGCACAAAGCTCATCTGATTGCAAATTTACAAAGCGGGGGGGGGGCATATTTTGCCCAGCGTATACCGTAAATAACCATAGTAATTATAGGAGGGGAACAGGGGACATCTCCTTCACCCAACGTTCAGCTTGGAGTGGGGACAGCCATCTCCCCCCACCCTAACTTTTGCAGGGACTGAGAGGAGGCATCAGAAGGAGGGGAAGAGGAGAGTCAGGGGCTGGTTGAGCAGTAGTTCAACTGAGTCTTTTCCCCCTCCTCCTGCCAGCTGTCCATCAGCTGATTGATCCCGCTGCAGTTGGGCTCACCTGCCTTTCCCTGTGTCCTCATGCTGGGCAGTAAGGAGGCTGCATGGGTGGCTCCCACTTGCAGCCAGCTCATCGTCGTGCCTTGTGAAGAAATAGTTATGAGGGGACAGATCCCAGGAAAGGGGGGCTGTCACAAGTGGAGGGCAGGGGACAAATATGGTGGGGGGGCCTTGTAATAAGAGGAGAGGCAGGAGCAGAAGTCAAAGTAAGTGCTGGTCATCTTTGTTTGCAGAAAGAAGATGGGGAGAACTTTTCTTGTGGTGAGGTTGTTATGAGCAGGAGGGCATGGTCCTGCAGACAAATGTCTGTGCCCCCCAGCAACTTCTTGGACAAAGTTACCCCTCTGCCACAAAGCCCCAGGTTGATCTGGCTTCTTCTGAAGCAATGAGCAGGGACCGTGTTTATAGGGATTGCACACAGGTGATCCTATTTCCTGCAGTTTCAATGGGCAAGCATAGGTGGCCTCTGATGCCCACAACCATCATCTTTTCCTGCAGCTTCCCTCCTAGAGGGGGTCCCTCCTGGCCAGGGTTGAGGTGTGTTGGTGGGCAGCATGCAGAAAGCCTATCTTGTCACTGTCCATTGTGTATCAGTTCAGAGTGGTGGGAGGAGGGAATTCACTCTCAGCAGCTGCCACCTTTCTCCAGCAACCATCTCATTGTTTGGAAAAGGGGATGGATGCTATAACAAAGCTGCAGTCTAACACAATCCATGCTATCCCAACACTGAGGGCTCAGTACACCTGTGCAGTCCAGATGGTTTTTGCCACCTGATGTAAAGCATCTGTGAACCCAGCCTAAGTTAGGCATGGGGTTACTCTAAACTAAGTACATGGGATGGCCATGGGCCCCAGGGCAGTGTAGCAGCCAAGAGTAGCCAGAGCTCAACGGGATTCTGGGCATGCCCCCATCACTGGGGTCTGCAGGGGTAGTGGGATAGGAATACAGAAATTCCCAAACTGAATCAGATGTATGCTCCATCTAGTTTAGTGTCCTGTCTCTGATCAGTGTTAGATATTTCAGGGGAAGGTATAGAAGTCCTCACAGTAGACAGATGTGGGATAATCTACTCCCCATGAAGGTCTCATCCTAATCCCTCATAGTCAGATTGTTTGTTTTAGCCATGAAGCATGAAGTTTTGTGTTCCTTCCAATACTACTTTTTGAGCATTAACTATAACAATCCTGGGCATTCTTGTTATCTATATAAGAATCCAATTCCACTTTAGAGATTGCTAAAATCTTGGCCTCAGCAACATCCTGTGGCAATGAGTTCCCCTGTGTAATCACATACTGTGTGAAAAACTACTTCCTTCTATCACTACACCAGCTTTGTGCCAGCTAGGGGCTCCCTATGCCAGTGGAAGCCCAATGAGGCGAGGGAACAACTACTTAGTAATGATAGACACACTAGAATATGGAAATATATTTACATCATTTATTTTGTTTAAAAAACAATGGGCCAGACTCCTGCCTGGTGACATGCCACCTAAACTGAAAGAGTTAATCCCAGGATGAATTTTAATACACATCCCAAGAGCAATGTGACCAACTGCACCTTGAAAATAAGTCAGCAGTTAAGTAGAACCTATGCAAAACCAAAGGGCGTTAAAAAGGGGTCTGTTCTCTCTCTCTTTCTCTCTCTCTCTCTCTCTCATATTATAAAAAGCTGTTCCACATTAGATTAACTGGCCCCTTTGACTTCTCAGCTTTCAGAGGCTCTGTCTGTGTGTGGTCCATTCATCCTGTGAAGTATGACCAGCAATTCACGTGTGTCTGCCACATTGGCTTGCCAGCCGTGAGCAGCCCATAGCATGTGCTACCAAATGAATCACACTTGGATGTGATTTATGGGGAAAGGCAGCCTGGTAACATGACTTCCCAGAGTCATGAAGGGGCCTGTGAAAGGGGGCCCAGACTGGACCAGAACAAAGCATCGCTCTGCCATTTGTTGACTCAGTAAGATGTGGCATGGAAACGATAGAAAGAAAGAGGTAGTACCTACTACAATGGGCAAGAGAGACACTGGGATGAGCTCACTATTCACTGGATTTATTACACAATAAAAACTAAGGGCTTGTCTATACAGGAAAATTAGTCCAGAATAAAGTAGGGTGTGAATTTAAAATGGATTAACTATTCCCAATTAACTCCATGTGTGGACACGCTTATTCCAAAATGAGTGCCTTATTCCAAATTAGCTTCCCAGATGGATTAAGCTAATTCTTACTAAGGCACTCTTGTTGCAAAATAAGAGCATTCACACATGGAGTTAATTGGGACTAGCTAATGAGGAATAGCAATTCTGATCAGACTCCCTGTGTAGACAAGCCCTAAGAGCAACAGATCTATGGTGGTTTTCATAGGAGAACTAGCTCCCTTTGCAGTTCCTTTGCTGGCAGCAGGGGCTGTTATGTTCTGTCAGACAGGGAATCTCAAGCAATGATTAATAATGGGGGTGGGGAAAAGAATACATCCCTGCTGTACGCATATGGAAGTCAGTGGTGTTACTCCAGGGATTGATCTGTCCCTTGTATCCCTGTAGCTGTATTTCACATACTGTAGACAGCCGCTTCCCTCCAGAGCATGTTCTGTACACACATCTACAACAGAATCTAAATTTGATGAGCACCAGTCTTACAAACAGCCACTTATAGGAACCATGTTTTTCCAACAGGGGAATGGAGGGGGGATAATCACATAACAAAAGTGATGTTGACAAATAACAAGCTGACAACCCTTGAATACACTGGAAATCACTTTGCAGTGGCTTGAATGACAAGAAGAAAGGAGTGCAAGGCACCAGACTGCTACTTGTGCACAGTATCTACTGTAATTGTGAGATGTTAAGTTTTATGAACTTTCCTATTTTATGAACTCCTCAATCACAAGTTAATTAAAAAAATTGGGAGTTCTATTATATATAGATACACACACAAATGCAATATACACCATGAGTGTCAGGGCCTATATATCGGCCCCAATGATCACTATGGCTGCACAGCCAAATGTGGGGTACAAAGCTTGCCTTTGTATCTTGTTACCTGTCAACTCTGTGTTCTTGGGGAATCAGGGCACAGTATCCAGCCTGTCTGACTCACAAAGGATCCCCCCACCCAACCCAGCCTCTGCTTGAGCCAAAACCCATCAGAAGAAAGACTTACAAAAAGCAATGAAAAGGCAGTGGGAAACACACCTAAACCCCTCTGGATAAGGGTGACAGGATTAAGGAAACTTCTCTAACCTCATTTGCATTGGAGATGGGACAGGGAAGCTTCTCCATTAGCATACAGATT
This sequence comes from Lepidochelys olivacea, assembly GCF_965140295.1. Lineage (NCBI taxonomy): Eukaryota > Metazoa > Chordata > Testudines > Cheloniidae > Lepidochelys > Lepidochelys olivacea. The sequence continues at coordinate 53,337,320 of NC_140417.1, forward strand.
AGAGAACAGAGATTCCAAGGCAAGAACCGCACTGTACTCTGGGACCAGAAAAGCAGGGAAGCACTGCATGATGAGGAATCTCTGCTCCAGATGTTAATAAACCCACGCCTGCACACACCCAGCTCAGTAGTTAACAGACCAGTTCTAGTAATAAATCCTTTATTGGTATCCAAAATACTAAAGCCGCCTAATTGTATTGTGAGCTCCCTCACAGGAACACAGCCCATAGCCAGGAATGATCAGTTCCTGTTGTCTAGCCTGAACAAAACAACATTGGTGTACTCCCTGGAGCCATCAGTTTACCCATAAACAAATCTAGTGTTCTCCCTTGAACTATTGTTGTTTCCCTACCAAAAAAACCGCCTACCCACGCTCAAGTAAGTGTTCTGGTGCCTGGATCCAAAATCTACATCAGTTCCTTTGGGACTTCATCTTCTCCTGACTGATCATGCTGGGGGCTCTGCCTGTTTCCAGCACTCAGGACCCTCAGCTACCACCACCACCTGGCAACCCTGACCGGTTCAAGCTTCACAGAATGGTGAGAACCCATCTCTCTCTCTCTCTCTCTCTCGCTGTCCCCCTTTGTTTTTTCGTCCTACTCTATGAGTATGTCTACACTATGAAATTAGGTCGAATTTATAGAAGTCGGTTTTGTAGAAAGCGTTTTTATACAGTTGATTGTGTTTGTCCCCACACAAATGCTTTCAGTGCATGTAGTCGGCGGAGTGTGTCCACAGTACCGAGGCAACTGTCGACTTCCAGAGCGTTGCACTGTGGGTGGCTATCCCACAGTTCCCGCAGTCTCCACCGCCCATTTGAATTCTGGGTAGAAATCCCAGTGCCTGATGGGGCTAAAACATTGTCACGGGAGGTTCTGGGTACATATTGTCAGGCCCCCGTTCCCTCCCTCCCTCCGTGAAAGCAACGGCAGACAATCGTTTTGCACCTTTTTTCTTGAGTTACCTCTGCAGATGCCATACCACAGTAAGCAGGGAGCCCGCTCAGCTAACCGTCACCGTATGTCTCCTGGGTGCTGGCAGACGTGGTACTGCATTGCTACACAGCAGCAGTTTATTGCCTTTTGGCAGCAGACAGTGCAGTATGACTGGTAGCTGTCGTCGATGTAGTCCTGGGTGCTCTTGGCAAACACGGGAGTGACTCAGCCAGGTCATTTCCCTTGTTTCGTCTCAAGGCGATTGAGTCCTACCGGCAGGGCACTGTCTTTTAATCTGCAGCTAGCAGAAGACGATGGCCAGCAGTCATACTGCACCATCTTCTGCCGAGCACCCAGGAGATGATGATGGCTAGCGGTCATACTGCACAGTCTGCTGCCAGCAAGAAGTATAAAGATAGATGAAGTGGCTCAAAACAAGAAATGGACCAGATTTGTTTTGTGTTCATTTTCTCCTCCCTCCCTCCCTCTATGAAATCAATGGCCTGCTAAACCCAGTTTTGAGTTCTATCCTTGAGGGGGCCATTCAGTTTCTCTCAAAGCCACCCCCTTTGTTAATTTTAATTTCCTGTAAGCCAACCCTGTAAGCCATGTCGTCAGTCACCCCTCCCTCCGTCAGGGCAACGGCAGACAATTGTTCCACCCCTTTTTTCTCTGCAGATGCCATACCACGGCAAGCATGGAGCCTGCTCAGATCACTTTGGCAATTAGGAGCACATTAAACACCACACACATTATCCAGCAGTATATGCAGCACCAGAAACTGGCAAAGTGATACTGGGCGAGTAGGCGACATCAGCGCAGTGACGAGAGTGATGAGGACATGGACACAGACTTCTCTCAAAGCATGGGCCCTGGCAATGTGGGCATCCTGGTGCTAATGGGGCAGGCTCATGCGGTGGAACGCCAATTCTGGGCCCAGGAAACAAGCACAGACTGTGGGACCGCATAGTGTTGCAGGTCTGGGACGATTCCCAGTGGCTGCGAAACTTTCGCATGCGTAAGGGCACTTTCATGGAACTTTGTGACTTGCTTTCCCCTGCCCTGAGGCGCAAGAATACCAAGATGAGAGCAGCCCACACAGTTGAGAAGCGAGTGGCAATAGCCCTGTGGAAGCTTGCAACGCCAGACAGCTACTGGTCAGTCGGGAATCAATTTGGAGTTGGCAAATCTACTGTGGGGGCTGCTGTGATGCAAGTAGCCAACGCAATCAAAGATCTGCTGATATCAAGGGTAGTGACCCTGGGAAATGTGCAGGTCTTTGTGGATGGCTTTGCTGCAATGGGATTCCCTAACTGTGGTGGGGCCATAGACGGAACCCATATCCCTATCTTGGCACTGGAGCACCAAGCCGGCAAGTACATAAACCGCAAGGGGTACTTTTCATAGAATCATAGAATATCAGGGTTGAAAGGGACCTCAGGAGGTCATCTAGTCCAACCCCCTGCTCAAAGCAGGACCAATCCCCAGTTTTTGCCCCAGTTCCCTAAATGGCCCCCTCAAGGATTGAACTCACAACCCTGGGTTTAGCAGGCCAATGCTCAAACCACTGAGCTATCCCTCCCCCCCTTGCAGCACTTTTCAATAGTGCTGCAAGCACTGGTGTATCACAAGGGACGTTTCACCAACATCAACGTGGGATGGCCGGGAAAGGTTCATGACGCTCACATCTTCAGGAACTCTGGTCTGTTTCAAAAGCTGCAGGAAGGGACTTTCTTCCCAGACCAGAAAATAACTGTTGGGGATGTTGAAATGCCTATAGTTATCCTTTGGGACCCAGCCTACCCCTTAATGCCATGGCTCATGAAGCCATACACGGGCAGCCTGGACAGTAGTCAGGAGCTGTTCAACTATATGCTGAGCAAGTGCAGAATGGTGGTAGAATGTGTGTTTGGACGTTTAAAAGCACGCTGGCGCAGTTTACTGACTCGGTTAGACCTCAGCAAAACCAATATTCCCACTGTTATTATTGCTTGCTGTGTGCTCCACAATCTCTGTGAGAGTAAGGGGGAGACATTTATGGTGGGGTGGGAGGTTGAGGCAAATCGCTTGGCTGCTGGTTACGCACAGCCAGACACCAGGGCTAGAAGAGCACAGGAGGGCGTGGTGCGCATCAGAGAAGCTTTGAAAACCAGTTTCATGACTGGCCAGGCTCCGGTGTGAAAATTCTGTTTGTTTCTCCTTGATGAAACCCCCCGCCCCTTGGTTCACTCTACTTCCCCGTAAGCTAACCACCCGCCCCTCCTCCCTTCGATCACCGCTTGCAGAGGCAATAAAGTCATTGTTGCTTCACATTCATGCATTCTTTATTAATTCGTCACACAAATAGGGGGATAACTACCAAGGTAGCCCAGGAGGGGTGGTGGAGGAGAGAAGCACCAGGAGGGAAGGACAAAGCCACACAGCACTTTAAAAGTTTAAAACTTTAAAACTTATTGAATGCCAGCCTTCTGTTGCTTGGGCAATCCTCTGGGGTAGAGTGGCTGGGTGGCTGAAGGCCCCCCCACCGTGCTCTTGGGCGTCTGGGTGAGGAAGCTATGGAACTTGGGGAGGAGGGCAGTTAGTTACACAGGGGCTATAGCGGTGGTCTGTGCTCCTGCTGCCTTTCCTGCAGCTCAACCATACACTGGAGCATATTAGTTTGATCCTCCAGCAGCCTCAGCATTGAATCCTGCCTCCTCTCATCACGCTGCCGCCACATTTGAGCTTCAGCCCGCCACCTCTCCTCCCAGTCATTTTGTGCTTTCCTGCACTCTGACATTGTCTGCCTCCACGCATTCATCTGTGCTCTGTCAGTGTGGGAGGACAGCATGAGCTCAGAGAACATTTCATCGTGAGTGTGTTTTTTCCGCTTTCTAATCTTCACTAGCCTCTGGGAAGGAGAAGATCCTGTGATCCTTGAAACACATGCAGCTGGTGGAGAAAAGAAAAGGGACAGTGGTATTTAAAAAGACACATTTTATAGAACAATGGGTACACTCTTTCACGGTAAACCTTGCTGTTAACATTACATACATAGCACATGTGCTTTTGTTCCAAGGTCGCATTTTGCCTCCCCCCAGTGCGTGGCTAGCCACTCCCCCCTCCCTCCTCCCCATGGCTAACAGCGGGGAACATTTCTGTTCAGCCACAGGCAAACAGCCCATCAGGAACGGGCACCTCTGAATGCCCCTTAAGAAAAGCACCCTATTTCAACCAGGTGACCATGAATGATATCACTCTCCTGAGGATAACACAGAGAGATAAAGAACGGATGTTGTTTGAACACCAGCAAACATACATTGCAATGCTTTGTTCTACAATGATTCCTGAGTACGTGCTACTGGCCTGGAGTGGTAAAGTGTCCTACCATGGTGAATGGAATAAGGCTGCCCTTCCCCAGAAACCTTTTGCAAAGGCTTTGGAAGTATATCCAGGAGAGTCACGAATGCCAGGGCAAAGTAATCCTTTCACATGCTTGCTTTTAAACCATGTATAGTATTTTAAAAGGTACACTCACTAGAGGTCCCTTCTCCCCCTGGCGGGTCCGGGAGGCAGCCTTGGGTGGGTTCGGGGGGTACTGGGTCCAGGTCCAGGATGAGGAACAGTTCCTGGCTGTCGGGAAAACCAGTTTCTCCGCTTGCTTGCTGTGAGCTATCTACAACCTCATCATCATCATCTTCCTCGTCCCCAAAACCTGCTTCTGTGTTGCCGCCATCTCCATTGAAGGAGTCAAACAACACGGCTGGGGTAGTGGTGGCTGAACCCCCTAAAATGGCATGCAGCTCATCATAGAAGCGGCATGTTTGGGGCTCTGACCTGGAGCGGCCGTTCGCCTCTCTGGTTTTCTGGTAGGCTTCCCTCAGCTCCTTAAGTTTCACATGGCACTGCTTCGGGTCCCTGTTATGGCCTCTGTCCTTCATGCCCTGGGAGATTATGACAAATGTTTTGGCATTTTGAAAACTGGAATGTAGTTCTGATAGCACAGATTCCTCTCCCCATACAGCGATAAGATCCCATATTTCCTGTTCGGTCCATGCTGGAGCTCTTTTGTGATTCTGGGACTCCATTCTGGTCACCTCTGCTGATGAGCTCTTCATGGTCACCTGCAGCTTGCCACGCTGGCCAAACAGGAAATTGAAATTCATAAGTTCGCAGGCCTTTTCCTGTCTACCTGGCCAGTGCATCTGAGTTGAGAGTGCTGTCCAGAGGGGTCACAATGGAGCACTCTGGGATAGCTCCCGGAGGCCAATACCGTCTAATTGCGTCCACAGTACCGCAAATTCGAACCAGCAAGGCCGATTTCAGTGCTAATCCCCTTGTCGTGGGTGGAGTAAGGAAATTGATTTTAAGAGCCCTTTAAGTTGAAAAAAAGGGGTTCGTCGTGTGGACGGGTGCAGGGTTAAATCGATTTAATGCTGCTAAATTCGACCTCAACTCCTAGTGTAGACCAGGGCTAGGTATAGCTTTCTATCCCTGACTTGTGTGATCAGGTATAAGTTTTCTAAACCTGACTTTTGTAATCAAATTTAAGCTAGATTTAATATTGTAACTGTTTTGTTTGTTTGGCTCTCCTTGTATGGTTATTACCTGGCAATAAATAACTTTTATGGTTAAGCTGGTTGTTTCCTTCACTCCCTCTCTCTCTCTCTCTCTCAACTGTGTTTTTGGATTCCCCATTTGCTCTGCAGCAATGCTCCTCTTACCTAAGCTAAAGATCCCTGTAGCACCCAAAAATACTGTGGGGTTTGCTCATCAAGGGGGTGACTACCAGAAGAAGTGTAACGTGAAAGTGGGGATAGAGACGTGCTGAACCTGTGGCACAGGAGGGTGGCAGCTTGGAAATGCTGCTTGACCCAGCCTGCTGAGTCCAGGGTCATATAAGGGTGACAGCTTGGGAGCGCTGATTGACCCGGGCCGCTCAGACGCGCTCTGTTAATGTGTGCGTGTGTTCATTTGATTCTGGGGGCTGGAGGAACCCAGCCCTGGGGGAACCTAGGTCCTGCAGGATAGCTCCCTTGGGAGGGAACTTGCAGAAGGGAGAAGTAGAGCTCTGTATGAAAACACAAGTGACACAAGCAGTACATTGATAGAATTACAGAAACCCCCCCCCCCGGGAGAGTAACCCTAATAAATGTGCATACCCCAAAGTAATGGGCAAATCTGGTAACAAACTTTCTGATCCTGGGTTGGCTGGGCAGGTACTGGGCCCGTCACCAGCATAGTTTAGAGCAGCCTGAAGTTTCAACAGAGATAAATGTCCCTAGCAAGCAAGCTTGTTTTGCAGCTTACTTCAGATGGACTTCTGCAAAAGGTGAAACACAAATTATGCTCCACTCCAGCCCCAATCACACTATCCAGTTATGAGCTGAAGCCACTCAGAGATTTTCAAAGTCCATGCTGTTCTGCATTAGAAGGATAAGCCACTCTCATCTTGGACATTCTCACATCTGAAGCCTGTGTCCCAGTAACACTGGCATGTCAGTTGCAAACAAGCAGAGGTACCAATCAAACATGTATTCAGCGAAACAGATGCATAGAGCAGACATTTTCTGCAAGAAATTCTCGCAGGGCATAAGCAATGCTAAATTAAAGACATGTTCATAGGCTGGGATTTTCAAACAAGATAATCTTGGAGGGGAGGCATAGCTTAGTGGTTTGCTATAGGCCTGCTAAACCCAGGGTTGTGAGTTCAGCCCTCAAGGGGGCCATTTAGGAATCTGGGGCAAAAATAAGGGATGGTACTTGGTTCTGCTGTTAAGGCAAGGGACTGGGCTTGATGACCTTTCAAGGTCCCTTCCAGCTCTATGAGATAGGGTATATCTCTCATATTTTTTTTAAAAAAAGGTGGGGAGTTAGGCACTCAGTTTAAATGGGATTTGGGTTCCGAACTCCCTTTGTCTCATTTGAAATGTCCAGCCATAGTTACTGAAGGGACAGGTCTGTGAGTAGCTTTGAACATTACAACCATGATTACTGAAAATAGGAGCCTAAGGTTAGGCTTCTAAATCCATATTGAGGCACGGAAATAAATGGCCTGATTTGCAAAAGTGCCGAGCACACAACAGCTTCCATTGACTCACAAGAGGTGCTCAGAACCTTTCAAGAAAATCAGGCCATACACCATGGAAGTAAAGGCTAAAGCTTTAGCAAGCAAAGATGCTGGGTTGTCCCATGGAGTCTCCAAATCAAAGCAGTTCAGATGTGGGAGAGCAGGGTATAGAGAAGAATTTAAAGTATGGGAAAAGGTTGCTCTGCAAATACGTTCCAGGAGGAGTCTTTCCTACAGAAGTTTGATGTCATTAACATATGTAACTTGAAATAGTTCTGCAAAAAGTACTAACCTCACTTGAGACAGCGAGGACAACAGGAACACAAGTTTTACATAATGCACAAGACATCCCGAGACAGTTGCTCTAAATCATATTGGCAAAAAAAAATAAAGCTGGAAACCATGTAAAAGAATATTTTGCATCTGCAACACAGCTCTGTACGTGTGCAAACCAGCTTACTCCAGGCTCCTCTGGGAATGCTGCAGCACTGAAGAACCTAGGAAAAGAGGCAGCAGCCAGGGTGGAATTATATAGCAAATTCAGTCTTTACACAACATTTTAATTGTTTCACTCATGTATAACTGCAGGACAAATAAACACGCTCCATTTACTATTTTTGGCCCAATCCTTTCCCACTGACATCAGTGTTTTGCCATTGGCTTTAATGGAAACAGGACCTGGCCCTGTTAAATATACAATGTTCACCTTTAATATATGAACTGCCAGTAAGCCACTCTTACGCTTACACTCCTCAGCTCTGTATATTTTGATCATTATAATGAACAGGGAGTTTATCTTATGTAAACTGTTGTGCTCCCCAGTTCTCTGAATTCCTAGTCTGCCTGCTACACTCTTATATAGTGTACTATAATACCAGGTGCTTGGCTCTTTCACATCAGTGCAAAGCAGCCCTAAAGCTGCTCTAACTTGTTCTTTAAGAAGTCTCCCACATTTGGAGAATCCTCAGTTCTAATACAGCCAGCTCCTTCACCATGCCTGTTTCTCAGCCCCTAGTGCACAGGACACAGACATCTGAAAGGGGACATGGCCCAGATACCTCTAAGCCCTGGTGATTCCTCAGCAGCCAGATTGGCCCCAACAGGCTGCAAAAGCCTGCATAAGGTAAAGCAGCCCTGCGACTGCTCTTTTTTACACTAGGGACTGGTCCAGGATCTGAAGTTTGCAAAGATGACTTAAAGCCACCTTCCTCTCTCTCCTCCTAGCCCTGTGCTGAACATAGCTAGGCCTGACCAGTGAATCATAGAATCATAGAATCATAGATTATCAGGATTGGAAGGGACCTCAGGAGGTCATCTAGTCCAACCCCCTGCTCAAAGCAGGATCAATCCCCACTTAAATCATCCCAGCCAGGGCTTTGTCAAGCCTGACCTTAAAAACTTCTAAGGAAGGAGATTCCACCACCTCCCTAGGTAATGCATTCCAGTGTTTCACCACCCTCCTAGTGAAAAAGTTTTTCCTAATATCCAACCTAAACCTCCCCCACTGCAACTTGAGACCATTACTCCTTGTCCTGTCCTCTTCTACCACTGAGAATAGTCTAGACCATCCTCTCTGGAACCACCTCTCAGGTAGTTGAAAGCAGCTATCAAATCCCCCCTCATTCTTCTCTTCTGCAGATTAAACAATCCCAGTTCCCTCAGACTCTCCTCATAAATCATGTGTTCCAGACCCCTAATCATTTTTGTTGCCCTTCGCTGGACTCTTTCCAATTTATCCACATCCTTCTTGAAGTGTGGGGCCCAAAACTGGACACAGTACTCCAGATGAGGTCTCACCAATGTCGAATAGAGGGGAACGATCACGTCCCTCGATCTGCTCGCTATGCCCCTACTTATACATCCCAAAATGCCATTGGCCTTCTTGGCAACAAGGGCACACTGCTGACTCATATCCAGCTTCTCGTCCACTGTCATCCCTAGGTCCTTTTCCGCAGAACTGCTGCCTAACCATTCGGTCCCTAGTCTGTAGCTGTGTATTGGGTTCTTCCGTCCTAAGTGCAGGACCCTGCACTTATCCTTATTGAACCTCATCAGATTTCTTTTGGCCCAATCCTCCAATTTGTCTAGGTCCCTCTGTATCCTATCCCTGCCCTCCAGCATATCTACCACTCCTCCTAGTTTAGTATCATCTGCAAATTTGCTGAGAGTGCAATTCACACCATCCTCCAGATAATTTATGAAGATATTGAACAAAACCGGCCCCAGGACCGACCCCTGGGGCACTCCACTTGACACCGGCTGCCAACTAGACATGGAGCCATTGATCACTACCCGTTGAGCCCAACAATCTAGCCAACATTCTACCCACCTTATAGTGCATTCATCCAGCCCATACTTCTTTAACTTGCTGACAAGAATACTGTGGGAGACCGTGTCAAAAGCTTTGCTAAAGTCAAGAAACAATACATCCACTGCTTTCCCTTCATCCACAGAACCAGTAATCTCATCATAGAAGGCGATTAGATTAGTCAGGCATAACCTTCCCTTGGTGAATCCATGCTGGCTGTTCCTGATCACTTTCTTCTCATGTAAGTGCTTTAGGATTGATTCCTTGAGGACCTGCTCCATAATTTTTCCAGGGACTGAGGTGAGGCTGACCTGCCTGTAGTTCCCAGGATCCTCCTTCTTCCCTTTTTTAAAGATTGGCACTACAGTAGCCTTTTTCCAGTCATCTGGGACTTCCCCCATTCACCACAAGTTTTCAAAGATAATGGCCAATGGCTCTGCAATCACAGCCGCCAATTCCTTTAGCACTCTCGGATGCAACTCGTCCGGCCCCATGGACTTGTGCAAGTCCAGCTTTTCTAAATAGTCCCTAACCACCTCTTTCTCCACAGAGGGCTGGCCATCTACTCCCCATGTTGTGATGCCCAGCGCAGCAGTATGGGAGCTGTCCTTGTTAGTGAAGACAGAGGCAAAAAAAGCCCATGAGTTTTCATAAGTATTTATGAAACATTTCCCAGTTAATATTTTCCACAATCCAGCTTGTTTTGGTAAATATATACTCCCAGTTTATTCTTCAGAAAATTTTACCTCCATCACTGTCTTTTTATTGTGGTAATCCCTAAGATATTAATTAGGGGTCAGCACCCCATTGTGCTCGGCACTGTACAAATAAGCAGAACAAAGATAGTCCCTGTCCCAGTGTTTTACTATCTAGGTTCAGAAGATGATATATCAAGTGGATAACAAGAAAAATGTGTGAGAGGTGAGGTGGGGGGGCAGGTAACAGTAAAGATGGGTATGTTTGCAAAAATCAGTAATTTTCACGGTCGAAGGTGGCCCCCAATCTAACTAATGCCAAATAGCAGTGATCTGTAGCCATTGCAGCAGAAGTAGGTTTTAAAGAGGTACCTGAAGGAAGATAAGACCATGGCTTTATGAAGCTTGATGGGGAGTCCTTCCTCTGTATGGTAGAAAAGGCGAAGGTGCTTCAGAGAAAAGCAGCCAATCAAGTGGATAAGTGTTGGTTATGCAATAGTGGGGTCAGCCTCCCCTTAGCAAATGAGATGTGATAGGTAGGGCTAAATGGTGGCTGGGGCCTCGAAGATGAAGGAAGAGGCTTGTTGGTCATCACGCCACACTCACAGGCCAACCGGTTTCAGAATGACTCGTGACTGTAGGTGGCCACCTGGAGACCCCTTAAAGAAGCCTAACTTTTTTTCTAATTTTTTTATTTTTTACAGAAGTGCAGCACACCCACTGTGTGGCTATCAGGTGTCAACAGCTGGGCACAGAACCACTGAGACACTTACAGTCTCTCGTCAGTTTGAAAATGTGGCCCATACATTTTAATTTTATATTAAATATTTTCACTGAAAGACCTACTAGAGAGCCTGAATGCATTCAGTATATGTTTAACAGACAGGGTGGACAGAGGGTTTAGTTTAGTTTATTAAAATACTGTCTTTGCTGTAAACAGAAAATATCCTTCAATAATATAGTGAGTAAGCAACTTCGGTTGGATCCCAGCTAGGTAAAGGCAATGTCACTGATTAAAGGCTTTAGGGCAGGCTCCTAAACTGTGGTTGCATTCTTGGGGTCAGCGGGTGGGGTTGCATTACCAATTGAATATACAAGTCAAATCCCCACGTATCCAGATCTGTTCTACAAAACAGCATCCTCCACATGGCAAGACCTTGCATGTAGGGTCCATGCAAGGTCACACTCATGGAGGACACTATTTTGTAGAGCAAAATGGCATTCTACACACAGCATGACCTGGAAGCTGCCATGTTGTAGATCACGTATTTCTGTGCGGGCCTCTGGAAGTGACACATCTGGTTCAACCTCCAGCAGTAAGTCTAGTAATGTAATTATGGGGTTTGCAAAACAAATAAGTCACAAAATGGGGTTATGCAGGCCTTAGGGGAAAGATACAATCTTGCACCTTGATGTGAATGTAAGCAGAGCCTGAATGAGCTTTCCTCTGACATCTAGTGATGAGCTGTGGAAGAGGACTTCAGGAGCTGATCTCATTTGCCTGGGCACACCCACCCTGCCTAGGTGTGCAGCATGATGGGATTGCTTGCCCAAATGGTCACTTTTGGCTTGTATTGGATTCCCAGTCTCCTTGTTATTGGAGCAGGAGCAATAAAGAGTTATTATCCTTGTTGTGTGAATCCAGGGCAGCAGAACTGTACTTGGCATTTCCCGATTGAGGGACTCACCCTCACACACACACACACACACACAAAACAGGTACTTGTACCTGGTGGTGTGGGTCTTGCCTAAGGGCCTCAGACACCATTTGATCCTTTCTCTCTCCATTGTGTAATAACACTGCTAATTTAGACTCAGTTGAGAGCCTTGTTACATGCTGCAGAGCTGAAATCACTGAAACCTACGTCTAAGTATTAGACCGGCTCTGGGATAGTGTCTCTGATGCAAAAACCTGTCCAGTGCACCAGCAGTGAGGCTCCCCCACTAACAGCTGAAATCACTGAGAGCTGTGTTAAGTGGGGGGCCCTTAAGACATCTAGGCATGGCAAGCGACCAGCAGGGCAGCTGGCAGAGAGTGCCAGAGCAGAGCCCTGTAGAGAGGGGCGGTGAGTGAGTGCCTGAGCAGCGGAGTGAGTAAGGTGCCTATTTACCCCCACTCCACCAACGATGGGATGTGAACTCTGCAGATGCACCTCTGAGATACACCCTCCTTTTATTAAAAGGCTTTTGCTACACTCAGATTCTGTGCTTGCAAGAGGGGAAGTATTGCCTCTGAGAGACACCCGGGGGTGGTGTGTAATAGTCCCACATCACTGGGTAGGGGCTTGAGCCGGTTTTGTGTTGTATTGTTGAAAAGGAACCCCTAAATACTGAACCCGGCCCTTGTTGCTGCCAACTCTGACTGGCAAAAGGGTTACATGAATATGCTGAGACTACAACTCATTTGATCTTCTCTGATAAGGGTTTCTACGGCTAGGGACCCCAGAATTAAGAAAGCTTGGTCCCCATTCCTCCTGAGAGTCTAAGCCTAGGATATTTCCACCTGCATCATTCCGATGCAGCTTCGGTCCCTGGGTGAGGCCTTGTCCTGGTTCATTTAGGGCCTTGTGGATTAAGACCCAGGATTTTGAATTTCCTCCAGTAGTGATCAGGGAAACAGTGGAGTTTGAAAACATCACCACCATGCTTACCTAGTGCCTGGTTTCATAGCAAGCTGCTGCTACTTTAACTGTTTCTCTCTGCACTAGATTGAGAGAGAGGAGCAAACAGCCCCTTGATTGTTTTTGATCTTTTCAAAGGCAGAGGTGAATTTCACACTTTTCTGGGCACCACTTGGCTGTAAGTAAAGAATGCTGCAGTTTTTGGAGCCAATTACAGGCTCATTGACCCACTTTGGTATCAAAATAACTAACAGAATTGGCTCTGTCCTTGGAAAAAGACTTTGCTTCTTTACATGTGTCTCATTTAGAAAATTCACTGTTTAGTGTTGGAGGACAGCATGATTATTAAGGTGGGGGGGAAAAGCAAAACAAACAAGGGTTACCTGACTTGACCCATAGAACTAGATCCGACTGTCACTTTAAAGGAATGACTCTGGATAAATAGTAGGGACTGACTAGCTTTCAAAGGGTCACTAACGGTGATGACAAGCCTTTTCCATTATTATTTAAAAGGTACTTTTCTTTCATAGAATCATAGAATACCAGGGTTGGAAGGGACCTCAGGAGGTCATCTAGTCCAACCCCCTGCTCAAATTCTTTGATAACCTACCTAGCTTTAGCACATTTGGTAAGGGAGATGAGTTCTTGATTGCTCTGCTTTCTGCTGTGAGTGGGATCTCATGGATGAAAAAGCAGGAGTTCTCCAGCATGCTGCCTAAACAATGCCCTTGTACCACATGTTCAGGACTCATTTTTACAAAGCAGGGAGGCGAAAAGGACGCAGAAAATTCTTGGTGTATCTAGTGCCTCAGTCATATTGTTGAGCAGCTTTACAAATTCTTTTTAGTGTTAATAGTAGAGCTGGGACAAAGCTAGAACCGCAAATCCAACCCAAAATTCAGTGGAGGGGCAGATTTAAACCTAGATTCTGAGCCTCCCTGAGCCTGACCATTGAGGGTCTGTCATAACCATACAGCTAAGGGTAGCCTAGAATTCCTCCTTACCTGCAAGGGGTTAAGAAGCTCAAATAACCTGGTTGGCACCTGACCAAAAGGACCAATGGGGAAAGAAGATGCCTTCAAATCTTGGGGTAAGGGCTTTGTTTTGTATGTTCTCTTGGGAATCATAGAATCATAGAATATCAGGGTTGGAAGGGACCTCAAAAGGTCATCTAGTCCAACCCCCTGCTCAAAGCAGGACCAATCCCCAACTAAATCATCCCAGCCAGGGCTTTGTCAAGCCTAACCTTAAAAACTTCTAAGGAAGGAGATTCCACCACCTCCCTAGGTAACACATTCCAGTGTTTCACCACCCTCCTAGAGAAAAAGTTTTTCCTAATATCCAACCTAAACCTCCCCCACTGCAACTTGAGACCATTACTGCTCATTCTGTCATCTGCTACCACTGAGAACAGTCTAGTTCCATCCTCTTACCTGAAAGCAGCTATCAAATCCCCCCTCATTCTTCTCTTCCACAGACTAAACAATCCCAATTCTCTCAGCCTCTCCTCAGAACTCATGTGCTCCAGTCCCCTCATCATTTTTGTTGTCCTCCGCTGGACGTTTTCCAATTTTTCCACATCCTTCTTGTAGTGTGGGGCCCAAAACTGGACACAGTACTCCAGATGAGGCCTCAACAATGTCGAATAGAGGGGAACAATCACATCCCTTGATTTGCTGGCAATGCCCCTACTTATACAGCCCCAAATGCCATTGGCTTTCTTGGCAACAAGGGCACACTGTTGACTCATATCCAGCTTCTCATCCACTGTAACCCATAGGTCCTTTTCTGCAGAAGTGCTGCCTAGCCATTTGGTCCCTAGTCTGTAGCGGTACATGGGATTCTTCCATCCTAAGTGCAGGACCCTGCACTTGTCCTTGTTGAACCTCATCAGATTTCTTTTAGCCCAATCCTCTAATTTGTCTAGGGCCCTCTGTATCCTATCCCTACCCTCCACCATATCTACCTCTCCTCCCAGTTTAGTGTCATCTGCAAACTTGCTGAGGGTGCAGTCCATGCCATCCTCCAGATCATTAATGAAGATATTGAACAAAACTGGTTACAGGACTGGCCCTTGGGGCACTCCACTTGATACCGGCTGCCAACTAGACATGGAGCCATTGATCACTACCTGTTAAGCCTGACAATCTAGCCAGCTTTCTATCCACCTTATAGTCCATTCATCCAGCCCATACTTCTTTAACTTGCTGGCAAGAATACTGTGGGAGACCGTGTCAAAAGCTTTGCTAAAGTCAAGGAACAATACGCCCACTGCTTTCCCCTCATCCACAGAGCCAGTTATCTTATCATAGAAGGTAATTAGATTAGTCAGACATGACTTGCCCTTGGTGAATCCATGCTGACTGTTCCTGATCACTTTCCTCTCCTCTAAGTGCTTCAGAATTGATTCCTTGAGGATCTTCTCCATGATTTTTCCAGGGACTGAAGTGAGGCTGACTGGCCTGTAGTTCCCTGGATCCTCCTTCTTCCCTTTTTCAAAGATGGGCACTACATTAGCCTTTTTCCAGTCGTCTGGGACCTCCTCCGATCGCCCTGAGTTTTCAAAGATAATGGCCAATGGCTCTGCAATCACATCCGCCAACTCCTTTAGCACTCTCGGATGCAGCGCATCCGGCCCATGGACTTGTGCTTATCCAGCTTTTCTAAATAGTCCCAAACCACTTCTTTCTCCACAGAGGGCTGGTCACCTCCTCCCCATGCTGTGCTGCCCAGTGCAGTAGTCTGGAAGCTGACTTTGTTCGTGAAGACAGAGGCAAAAAAAGCATTGAGTACATTAGCTTTTTCCACATCCTCTGTCACTAGGTTGCCTCCCTCATTCAGTAAGGGGCCCACACTTTCCTTGACTTTCTTCTTGTTGCCAGCATACCTGAAGAAACCCTTCTTGTTACTCTTAACATCTCTTGCTAGCTGCAACTCCAAGTGTGATTTGGCCTTCCTGATTTCACTCCTGCATCCCCGAGCAATATTTTTATACTCTTCCTTGGTCATTTGTCCAATCTTCCACTTCTTGTAAGCTTCTTTTTTGTGTTTAAGATCAGCAAGGATTTCACTGTTAAACCAAGCTGGTCGCCTGCCATATTTACTATTCTTTCTACAAATCGGAATGGTTTGTTCCTGTAACCTCAATAAGGATTCTTTAAAATACAGCCAGCTCTCCTGGACTCCTTTCCCGCTCATGTTATTGTCCCAGGGGATCCTGCCCATCAGTTCCCTGAGGTTGTCAAAGTCTGCTTTTTGAAGTCCAGGGTCTGTATTCTGCTGCTCTCCTTTCTTCCTTGTGTCAGGATCCTGAACTCGACCATCTCATGGTCACTGCCCCCCAGGTTCCCATCCACTTTTGCTTCCCCTACTAATTCTTCCCGGTTTGTGAGCAGCAGGTCAAGAAGAGCTCTGCCCCTATTTGGTTCCTTCAGCACTTGCACCAGGAAATTGAGAAGCAGTGAAGAATCAGAAAACTCCTGATGGTCAGAAAACTCCTTCTCCTATAAACCATCCTAAAAGTTTCTCATAATTCAAAAATTGTAAGTAAAAGCCAGGCAAGGCATGTTAGATTATCTTTTGTTCCGCTTGTGAATTTTTCCTTTGCTGGAGGGAGGTTTGTTCCTGTTTTTTGTAACTTTGCAGCTAAGCCTAGAGGAAGTTCTGCTGTGTTTTTGAATCTTTTGTTACCCTGTAAAGTTATTTTCCATCCTGATTTTACAGAGGTGATTTTTACCTTTTTTTAAAATAAAATCCTTCTTTTAAGAACCTGACTGATTTCTCTATTGTCCTAAGACCCAGGGGTTTGGGTCTGTGATCATTCTGTAACCAATTGGTTAGGATATTATTCTCAAGCCTCCCCAAGAAAGGGGGTGTAAGGGCTTGGGGGGATATTTTGGGGGAATAGGAACTCCAAGTGGTCCTTTCCATGATCCTTTGTTAAATCACTTGGTGGTGACAGCGTACCCTCCAAGGGCAAAGAATTTGTACTTTGGGGAAGTTTTAACCTGAGCTGGTAGAAATAAGCTTAGGGGGTCTTTCATGTGGGTCCCCACATCTGTACCCTAGACTGCAGAGTCGGGAGGGAACCCTGACAGGGTCCATGTCAGATACAAAAACAGAAGGGGCCAATTTGCTGATTCTGTTCCATAGGCAGGATTTTGGTCCAAGTTAGTGAAAGTGTCATGAAACTTTCTGATATCATGAGAAATTTCCCCTACCTAAATCTAAATCTAAACCCATATGAGAATGAATTTCATGAGGTCTGTGAAATCCAGATCTGAGCCCTGTCTAAATCTCATCCAGATCCAAATATCACCTTCTTGGTCCATCCCTGACAGACCTGTCAGCTATTCAATAATAAGTTTGGGTTTATCTTATGAATCACAGATGGGGTTGGGGGTCTGTGAAAGAGGTGTCATTCCTCATCCAAAGTAGCAAACATTCACTTTTTTCCTGTACCAGAAATAGCCAAGTCACCCTGAGGTCACCAATTCAGAGTGGCATCTACAGTTCACCTTAAGTTTATTTTATATATTACTTGCTCCATCCCCCTTCTTTGATTTTTCTTCCCTCTTTCATTTCACCTTGTTTCCTTCCATACATCACAGGATGTCTTTTCTTCAGTCTATTTCACTGTGTTTCCCTCATCCTACCTTTTCTCTACTGTTTCCACATGACAGCTCTGCACTGGCCATGGGCGGTGAGTATTGTAGGCACGGAAAGGCATTGCCTTCCCAAACAGCCTGATGTCCCCCTGCCCATGTTCCAACCCCAGGCGCCATTCTGCCTGCTGTTCCCTGGGGCAGGCAGGCTGGGAGCCACGCCACGCCGCCCATCCTGCCTGGCGCTGGGGTTGGGGGCACTCTGGCCGTGCCACCTGCCCATCCACCCGCCCGGCACTGAGCAGCTTGACCAGGGGGTGCCTTCAGGGGTGAGGGGGGGCAGCCAGCCAAGTTTGGGCTGGGCGGTGCAGCCCGGGGATGCTGGGGCTGTGCTGCCCAGCTCTCCGGCGCTCCAAGGTTAGGGTGGGGGACTGGGGGCACTAGACTTGGGTAGGAGCCAGTGGCCACAGTGGGGACTGGGCTCCAGTGGGTGCAGAAGGGGCAGGGCCTCAGACAGAAGGGGTAGGGCTGGGGGTCTAGCCTCCCCAAACCAGGGATTCACCCACCGCCCATGGCACTGGCATAAACTTTCCTTATTCTGGCAGAAACTACTTTGTGTCCACCCAGAAGTTGTCTTACACTGATATATTTCACACGTTAAATAGAAAGTTACACCAATTTTTGCAATCAGCATAACTATTTCTGTGGGAATTAAATCAATTTATTGTAAGGTGGATGCATTAGCCTTTCTGACATATTTACACTGGTTCCATTAGTCTTCCTGCTGCATTGGCTCACACCTGAAAGTTGGGGGATTGTCTACATTTGGAATTTTTGCACCAGTGTAGGGATATTGATGTAACTGGATCGTGTAAGTTGGCATCAACGTGTATTACCCAGGTAGCTGGTTTCATTTCAAACCAGAGTACGTTGCATCAGTACAAACTCCATGTTGCACTAATATAACAAGGCTCTTTGCAACACTTCATGCCCACACTGGTGTTGTGCTAGCTGAGAAGAAGTAACTGTACATCCTTTGCATACCATGGGAAACCTTTCTGCTGACTCTACATAGGCCAGAGCAAAAAGGTGGACTTAGGACAGGCCATGTACAGCTACACATATCTAGTGACTTCAGTATCTGCAGAGTTGGTGTGGAGGGCTGGGAGTGGGAGTTCCATCCTAGCCCATAGACTGGGATGGCCGCCACCACCAGGGAGAGGGGGTTTACCTAGCAGGCTCACGCTCTAGACTGGGTCAGAGGGTGGATTTTGGCTCCCCAGCTGCTCTGCTTTCCATCAACATAGATCTCAAACAATCTGATTCTGTGCAGGGGGCACAGGTTTCACCCTCAAGGCAGAGGCCCAGTACACTGCGGTGAGTGTGACCAATAACTCTATATACAGTAAATCACATAGATTCTCTATCAGAGAAATCCATTTCTGAACTTGTTAGCACAGGTTATATTTTGGTTATTAGACCAAAAATGTTAAGAGTGTGCATTTCTCTATTTTAAAACTCAGTACATTGAGTTTCAAAGCATTGCACAAGCACTAATTAATCTCTGTGTCAAAGGTAAGTGTTATTAGTCATCTCTATTTTAAATATGGAGAAATTGAGGTACAGAGAGGCAAACTGACTTGCTCAAGACCACAGGCAGAACTAGAAATAGAACAAAGTATTTCCCAACTCCTACTTGTGTACTCTGACCTTCACACAATATTGTCAGAGGCTTATAAATTTGTGCAGACAAATTTTTGTGGATTGCAGTTCAGCATGAGCAGCCAGTGTGTGAATTGTAATCCAATGTGATTCTTTATTTTTCCTTTGTATAAGACAACACTTGACAGCATGGAATATTATATTATATTATTATTATTTATTATTTATTTGTGTAACAGAATAACTCATCAATGACTACATAGCCTCAAAAAAATCAATGTTGTGAGTTGTCCTAACATTTACTAACATAACGTTTAAAGCTGACACACTGAATGCACAAATCAGTATTTCAGTGCCATTAGAACTGTCAAATGAATTCCATGTGGTGTAGTGGAACCTTTCCTCTGGAGTTATTTACAGTATGGTAGGAATGTGATAGTGCGGGTTTAATAAGAGAGCTGAGATGTGGTTAAAGTAATTGCAAGGAAGAAAGAAAAGTGATAGGAAGAAGCATGGAGGCCAACATTACCATAAACCAGGGGTAATCAATTATTTTTTGTCAAGGTCCAAATTTCTTGGTCAAGGTGTTGTCAAAGTCCAGACCTCCAGAGAAAATAACACAAAAATAACAACAAAACAACAACAACAATAATAATAATTAATAATAAAGTAAATAAAAAGTTTTCAGAAGCATCTGGCAGTCCAGACTTGGCCCATCATCTGCCTATTGACTACCCCATCAAAAGCAGCCACCAATTCTAGAGGCTGAAATTAAAATACCTGGGGCTGACTTTCAGAGGTGCTGAGCACATGCGGCTCTTGCTCACCTCAATCAAGTGCTCAGCACTTCTCAAAATGGATCCCCATGGTGTCTCAAGTTGAGCATAGGAAGAGTTCTTTTAAACATTAGGGATGAGTAAGGCTACGTATCTGTCACAGATTCCGTGACTTTCTGTGATCTCCATGACTTCTGCAGTGGCCAGTGTGGCTGGCTCCAGGGCTGCCTGAGCAGATCAGGCAGCCCCTGGGCCAACCACACCAGCCATGGGTAGGGCAGTTTTGGTGTAGGTGGGGTCTCAGGGCTGGGGCAGGGGGTTGGGGTGCGGTGTGGAGCTTATCTTGGCGGGGGGCTCTCCCAAAGCAGCCAGCATGTCCCTGCAGCTCCTAGGTGGAGGGGCCAGGGGGCTCTGCAGGCTGCCCCCATCCACAGGTGCTGCCCCCACAGCTCGTGGCAGGGGCAGGGCACAGAGTCCCCCTCGCCTTCCCTCCTCCTAGGAGCTGCAGGGACATGCAGAGCCGAGTACAGAGCCTGCCAGCCCTGCCAGCCCTCCACCCTCCACCCTCCCCAGCACCAGCAGGGGTCCCAGGCCACACGTTGCCTCAGGAAAGGCTAGTTGAGGTATTTTCAACTGAAATCACCAGTGATTTGCAGCCACTATTTCAGGATGGGGCTTGTTGCACAGAGACCCATCAGTGCCAACAGGCAAAGGGCTCACTGTTCTTTGCAAGCAACTCTTGTCTTAGACTTGACAAACTCACTGCATATAACATACCACTTCATGGTATTTATCCAGAAAGGGTAGCATGTGAGATTTCCACTAAAAGCTTGTAACTTATTGATACTCATAATCACTGAGAGATGTGAATGCAGGTAACAGTGTAACTATCTTGAAAACTATGCCCTTATGGTCTAGGAGTGAAAGTGAGTTGCCAGGGAATCATATGTCTCCTTGATGACCCATTCAAGTAGGAGGGAGTTGTCACCCCTCCCTGGTTAGCCCATTGTAGAGTGGTATTGTCCGCTCCATTGTCCACCTTTGCACCAACCCAGAAAAGTCAATGGAAAACCATCAAAGACAAACCATAACAATTAAAACCATTTTGAGGTAAAAAGGAATGACAGGACAGCGAGGCCAACACCTGTCTGTGAAGGAGAAAAGACCAAGTTAGTACATCACAAGACTGGGGTAAGAACCTCTGTACCCATCCGCATCCATCTTGTGGAGCAGGGGCATTTCAGGAAAGACTTGACCCTGGATATCATGAAGCCAGCCAGCTCTTTTCTTAGATGGGTATGGTAACTATTAAAAAGGGCAGGCCCTAGTGCACACTTTATGATTTCGTTTTGCATTGCAACTATCTGTTTCCATCACACTGTCTTATTTCTAGTGGAATCTCTGCTCTTTATTCAATAAACCTTCTTTTGTTTATTATAGGTGCTCACAAATGCTGTGCGTTATGCACGAGTGATGGTTTAAGGGAAAACTGTTAAAGTGGAGTAGGCTGCAACTCTGGGTGCAGACGATTTGGGATTTCTATGAGTAGCCAGTGTCAGAGGCTGGATGTCACAGGAGAAGGCTTTAAGTGACTTAGGGACTGGGCTGCACCTCTTGTTAACCTGCCAGGTGAAGACAGGGCTCTCTGGGCCAGGGATTTTGTACATTGCTGAACACAATATTTACTTGTGTTACAGATAAGTTACTCAGAACATATTTCACGCTGGAAACCCCACCCTCAAGAATTCATTACTAAAGAGATCAAGAGAGAAGTATGGGCATCATTTTGCTATAGCAATTATATGGCTTGTAGCAGTGTTAAAAGTCCTTTCAAAGGAAACCTGATGCAAATGCTAAGGAATTTCTTGTGGTGTTGGAAGGCCTCTAGTACATGCTTTCATGGCATAGGCATCCCCCAAGTTTGACAAAGAACTGCTGCCCTACTAGAGAGTAGGAGAGATGCCATTGGATATATTTGACTCGATTTTCCCATTGAGAAGCATTTTGGTGACAAATACCAACTATAAATGCATAGTGTCTTTGTGATCCATATTTATAAGCTGATAAATTATACATTTACAAAGTGAACACCACTATCACTGAGCAGGTCACCTTTAGGCTATTCTGATGAAAGAGTCTTCTGGAATCTATGGAACAACAAAAACCCTCTGCCATGTGGTAAAGTGATCATAGAATCATAGAATATCCGGGGTGGAAGGGACCTCAGGAGGTCATCTAGTCCAACCCCCTGCTCAAAGCAGGACCAATCCTCAAATAAATCATCCCAGCCAGGCATTTGTCAAGCCTGACCTTAAAAACTTCCAAGGAACGAGATTCCACCACCTCCCTAGGTAACCTATTCCAGTGCTTCACCACCCTCCTGGTGAAAAAGTTTTTCCTAATATCCAACCTAAACCTACCCCACTGCAACTTGAGATCATTACTCCTTGTTTTGTCATCTGCTACCACTGAGAACAGTCTAGATCCATCCTCTTACCTGAAAGCAGCTATCAAATCCCCCCTCATTCTTCTCTTCTGCAGATTAAACAATCCCAGTTCCCTCAGCCTCTCCTCAGAACTCATGTGTTCCAGTCCCCTCATCATTTTTGTTGCCCTCCGCTGGACGTTTTCCAATTTTTCCACATCCTTCTTGTAGTGTGGGGCCCAAAACGGGACACAGTACTCCAGATGAGGCCTCACCAATGTTGAATAGAGGGGAATGATCACGTCCCTCGATCTGCTGGCAATGCCCCTACTTATACATCCCAAAATGCCATTGGCCTTCTTGGCAACAACAGCACACTGTTGACTCATATCCAGCTTCTCATCCACTATAACCCCTAGGTCCTTTTCTGCAGAACTGCTGCCTAGCCATTTGGTCCCTAGTCTGTAGCAGTGCATGGGATTCTTCCATCCTAAGTGCAGGACCCTGCACTTGTCCTTGTTGAACCTCATCAGATTTCTTTTGGCCCAATCCTCTAATTTGTCTAGGGCCCTCTGTATCCTATCCCTACCCTCCAGCGTATCTACCTCTCCTCCCAGTTTAGTGTCATCTGCAAACTTGCTGAGGGTGCAATCCACGCCATCCTCCAGATCATTAATGAAGATATTGAACAAAACCGGTTACAGGACTGACCCTTGGGGCACTCCACCTGATACCAGCTGGACATGGAGCCATTGATCACTACCCGTTGAACCTGACGATCTAGCCAGCTTTCTATCCACCTTATAGTCCATTCATTCAGCCCATACTTCTTTAACTTGCTGGCAAGAATACTGTGGGAGACCATGTCTAAAGCTTTGCTAAAGTCAAGGAATAACATGTCCACTGCTTTCCCCTCATCCACAGAGCCAGTTATTTCATCACAGAAGGCAATTAGATTAGTCAGGCATGACTTGCCCTTGGTGAATGCATGCTGACTGTTCCTGATCACTTTCCTCTCCTCTAAGTGCTTCAGAATTGGTTCCTTGAGGACCTGCTCCATGATTTTTCCAGGGACTGAGGTGAGGCTGACTGCCTTTAGTTCCCAGGATCCTCCTTCCCTTTTTTAAAGATGGGCACTACATTAGTCTTTTTCCAGTCATCCGGGACTTCCCCCGATCACCATGTGTTTTCAAAGATAATGGCCAATGGCTCTGCAATCACATCCGCCAACTCCTTTAGCACTCTCGGATGCAGCACATCCGCCCCATGGACTTGTGCTCATCCAGCTTTTCTAAATAGTCCCAAACCACTTCTTTCTCCACAGAGGGCTGGTCACCTCCTCCCCATGCTGTGCTGCCCAGTGCAGTAGTCTGGGAGCTGACCTTGTTCGTGAAGACAGAGGCAAAAAAAGCATTGAGTACATTAGCTTTTTCCACATCCTCTGTCACTAGGCTTGCCTCCCTCATTCAGTAAGGGGCTCACACTTTCCTTGACTTTCTTCTTGTTCCTAACATACCTGAAGAAACCCTTCTTGTTACTCTTAACATCTCTTGCTAGCTGCAACTCCAAGTGTGATTTGGCCTTCCTGATTTCACTCCTGCATGCCTGAGCAATATTTTTATACTCTTCCCTGGTAATTTGTCCAATCTTCCACTTCTTATAAGCTTCTTTTTTGTGTTTAAGATCAGCAAGGATTTCACTGTTAAGCCAAGCTGGTTGCCTGCCATATTTACTATTCTTTCGACACATTGGGATGGTTTGTTCCTGTAACCTCAAAAAGGATTCTTTAAAATACAGCCAGCTCTCCTGGACTCCTTTCCCCCTCATGTTATTCTCCCAGGAGATCCTGCCCATCAGTTCCCTGGGGTAGTCAAAGTCTGCTTTTCTGAAGTCCAGGGTCCGTATTCTGCTGCTCTCCTTTCTTCCTTGTGTCAGGATCCTGAACTCGACCATCTCATGGTCACTGCCTCCCAGGTTCACATCCACTTTTGCTTCCCCTAATAATTCTTCCACATTTGTGAGCAGCAGGTCAAGAAGAGCTTTGCCCCTAGTTGGTTCCTCCAGCACTTGCACCAGGAAATTGTTCCCTACACTTTCCAAAAACATCCTGGATTGTCTGTGCACCGCTGTATTCCTCTCCCAGCAGATATCAGAGTGATTGAAGTCTCCCATGAGAACCAGGGCCTCAATCTAGTAACTTCCGTGAGTTGCTGGAAGAAAGCCTCGTCCACCTCATCCCCCTGGTCCGGTGGTCTATAGCAGACTCCCACCACGACATCACCCTTGTTGCTCACACTTCTAAACTTAATCCAGAGACTCTCAGGTTTTTCTGCAGTTTCGTACTTGAGCTCTGAGCAGTCATACTGCTCTCTTACATACAATGCAACTCCCCCATCTTTTCTGCCCTGCCTGTCCTTCCTGAGCAGTTTATATCCATCCATGACAGTATTCCAGTCATGTGAGTTATCCCACCAAGTCTCTGTTATTCCAATCACATCATAATTCCTTGACTGTGCCAGGACTTTCAGTTCTCCCTGCTTGTTTCCCAGGCTTCTTGCATTTGTGTATAGGCACTTGAGATAACTCGCTGATCGTCCCTCTTTCTCAGTATGAGGCAGGAGCCCTCCCCTCTCGCGCACTCCTGCTCATGCCTCCTCCTAGTATCCCACGTCCCCACTTACCTCAGGGCTTTGGTCTCCTTCCCCTGGTCTCAGAGCCCAGGCTCCAGCTTGAGCCCAAATCTGAATGCCTACACTGCTATTTTATAAGTTCTGAGGCCTTTTTTTGCAGCCATATTAGGAGACCAGCAGCCAAGAGCCAAGAAGCAGAAAGTCACAATCTCATATTCCATCTAAATTACATTAAAACAATGAAATATCGGGCTGTGAAGAAGGTGATCCTGTCCTAATAGTACCCACCACCACCAGATAAAGAAATAAATCTTAAGATGGTTAAAGAAAACTTTGTTTGACTGCATTCTGTCTGACAAGAAATCACTTATCAACAGATGTGGTTGTGAAATCCCTACTTCTTTACTAAAAAGAAAAGGAGGACTTGTGGCACCTTAGAGACTAACCGATTTATTAGAGCATAAGCTTTCGTGAGCTACAGCTCACTTCCTCAGATGCATATCGTGGAAACTGCAGCAGGTTTATGATATGCATCTGAGGAAGTGAGCTGTAGCTCACGAAAGCTTATGCTCTAATAAATCGGTTAGTCTCTAAGGTGCCACAAGTCCTCCTTTTCTTTTTGCGAATACAGACTAACACGGCTGCTACTCTGATACTTCTTTACTGTTTTCTCTTTAAGATCCCCACATCTCTATTGTTTATCTGTATGTTCTCTGTCTGGTTCTTTGATTGTTTCTGTGTGTTACATAACTAATTTTGCTAAGTGTAAATCAATTAAGGCGGTGGGGTATGATTGGTTAAAGAATTGTTTTACAATATGGTAGGATTGTTTAGAAAATTGTTTAGTAATATTTTAGTAAAATGATTGGTTAAGGTATAGTTAAGCATGACTCAAGTTCACTGTATAAACTGGGGTCCAAGTAGGAGAGCAGTAGAAGGAAAATAAGAATAAGAAGGAAAGACCTGGAAGAAGAAGAAGGACTCACCTCTAAGGCACAGCCTAAGATCAAAGCTGCTAAGAATCCTCTGCACGACCATGACGCACAGCAACCAGAATCTAGATGAGACTGACCTTGCCTAGGCAGCAAGGAAAGTCCACTTGCCTGATCAGGATTGGTGAGCATAGCATTGTATCCTTAGCATGTGTATTTTGTTTGGTAATTGTTAATAAATACAGGGTAAGGATATTACTGTGTAAGGCTCTTTCACTGGTAAAAGGTCCTGCAAACCTGCAGAAGATTATGCATTGAGTCCTAGGAACTGGATAAGGGTAGGTGCTGTGATGTTGCACTCCATAAGATTTTATGAAAATATGCTAATGAGTGTGAATATAATGTAACTGGAATATGCTTCATGCAAAGGGTCTTTTGTAAGGTTTCATTACAAAGCTTATAATCTATGAGTGTGGTCATCCTATTTGTATAAATGTATCATTCTTGTATTTGAAACTAGAAATATGAAATATAACTCTGAGGTCCTATTGTAATTATGCAAAGTGTGGGCCATTAATGGTTTGGAATCTTGATGGCTCCCATCAACTAGGACAATTGACTGTAGATGGCTCTGTTTTACTTGCAAGCCTTCCTG
Source organism: Lepidochelys olivacea (assembly GCF_965140295.1). NCBI lineage: Eukaryota > Metazoa > Chordata > Testudines > Cheloniidae > Lepidochelys > Lepidochelys olivacea. The sequence goes on from NC_140417.1 coordinate 53,363,611, forward strand.
TGAGTCAGGCTGGGAAGAATGAAGGCTTGGGGTCTCATAGGACAAGTGACCATGTCACCTGGTACTGTAATCCATCTTAAACCTGGGGCTTTTCCATTTAGAAGGAGGGGTGGGGACCCAAAGAGACAAAAGATTCCTGCCTTGTGCCAAAGCTATAAAAGGAGGTGGAACAGAACAAAGGGGGCTGCAGTCATGAGAAATCCCCTAGTTACCACCTGAGCTGGAACAAGTACTGTACCACGAGACGGGACTGGGCCCAGACTAGAAAGAAGTCTCGTCTGTGAAAGAAGCTTATTGGAACATCTCTGAGGGTGAGATTTATCTGTAATCAGTTTCTTAATGTATTAGGCTTAGACTTGCGTGTTTTTGTTTTATTTTGCTTGGTAACTTACTTTGTTCTGTCTGTTATTACTTGGAACTACTTAAATCCTACTTATTATATTTAATAAAATCACTTTTTACTTATTAATTAACCCAGAGCAAGTAGTTAATTCCTGGGGGAGCAAACAGCTGTACATATCTCTCTATCAGTGTTATAGAGGGTGGACAATTTATGAATTTACCCTGTATAAGCTTTATATAGAGTAAAACAGATTTATTTGGGGTTTGGATCCCATTGGGAACTGGATATCTGGGTGTTGGAGACAGGAGCACTTCCTAAGCTGTTTTCAGTTAAGCCTGCAGCTTCTGGGGGACATGGTTCAGACCTGGGTCTGTGTTTGTAGCAGGCTAGCATGTCTGGCACAACCAGGCAAAGCACTGAAGTCCCAAGCTGCCAGGGAAAATGGGCTCAGAAGTAGTCCCAGCACATCAGGTGGCAGTTCACAAGGGGGTTTCTGTGACCCAACCCATCACAGGTGCCTTTTGCCCGGAGGCCACAGAAGGGAAAGGGTGGGGTGCCTAAATCAACCAGGTTATGCCTTTAGCCCATGGAAGGGTAAAGGTGGGGTGTCCTAGAGTATGTGTAACAGAGAATTTTGGGCAGGTAAAAAAGCCATACTCCTGAGGGAATTCTGTGCCAAAACACTGAAAATGATGTACACAATATTTTAAAATACTGCAAATGTTAATTGTCAATAAATAAATATGTCTCCAGCATGGCAGTGGAGAACAAAGGCCATTGGCTGCATTGCAGTGGGAGATCACCCCGAAGACCTCACCTGCCCTGGTACAGGGACTCGGCAGTGAGGCTGCACCTGACCCTGACACAGTGCAAGGGTTGGGTCAGGTGCACCAAGTGTGGGTGGACAGGCTCAGTCCAGCAGGATCCAAGTGTGGAGGGGCTTAGTGTGGGTGGATCCAAGTGTGGGGTGAGAGGTTTCTGTGTGGGGCAGTCTGAGTGCAGGTGGCTCAGTGGGAGATCTGGATGCACAGGGGCTTGTTGTGGGGTTCCGGGTGCAGGGGCAATGGGACTCTTCAGGGGATCCAGGTGAAGGCGGTTGGGGCTCAGCAGTGTCTGGGTGTGAGGAGGTCTGGATGTGGGGAGATGGAGCTCGGTGGAAGTGTCTGGGGATTTAGTGGGGGGGTCCAGGTGTGGGGGGCTCACTGGGGGAGGGTCCAGGTGCTGGGGGACTGGGGCTTGGTGGGGTGGGGGTCCAGGTGCAGCTGGTTGGGGATCAGTGGGGTGGGAGTCTGGGTGTGGGCAGCTCAGAGGGGTCCCAGTGTACAGGGGTAGGGGTTGTCAGGGTGAGGGTTCAATGGGCCTACTTAACCAGGGAGCCCCAGCTGCTGCTGAGGGGATGCCACATGCCGGGCTCCCACTTCCCCCCACAATTTCCCTATCAACTTTTCTTCTCCACCCCCCTGCTCTCATTCCCCTCCCCCTGCCCTATTCCCCCCTCCTTCCTTCCCCACTTCCCCCCTTCCCTCATTTCCCCTGCCTTTAGCCCCATTGCCGGCACTCACTCTTTCACAGAAAACAGGAAGGCTCCCAGCACACAGAAGGGGAGCACGACTGGCACTAGGACTCAGGAGGTGGTGTTCAGCTACAGAGTCAGCAGAGCCCAGATACAGCCTCCTTCAGCTGGTCACCTCTGTGCTTGTTGAAATGGGGGGAGGGCAGTGGCACATAACCCTGTGTGCCCCCCATGCCTTGCCTCTGCTTGGAGGGGAGCAATCCGCCCTCCAAAAAAACTTTGCCAATGGTTACCCCCGATCCCTTCCTCTCCCCCACCCCCAGCACAGATTCCCTTTGCTTTCCTGCTGTTTTCAAGTATGAAACTGCAGAAAAACCTGAGAGTCTCTGGATTAAGTTTAGAAGTGTGAGCAACAAGGGTGATGTCGTGGTGGGTGTCTGCTATGGACCACCAGACCAGGGGGATGAGGTGGACGAGGCTTTCTTCCAGCAACTCACGGAAGTTACTAGATTGCAGGCCCTGGTTCTCATGGGAGACTTCAATCACCCTGATATCTGCTGGGAGAGGAATACAGCAGTGCACAGACAATCTAGGATGTTTTTGGAAAGTATTAGGGGACAATTTCCTGGTGCAAGTGCTGGAGGAACCAACTAGGGGCAAAGCTCTTCTTGGCCTGCTGCTCACAAATGGGGAAGGATTATTAGGGGAAGCAAAAGTGGATGTGAACCTGGGGGGCAGTGACCATGAGATGGTTGAGTTCAGGATCCTGACACAAGGAAGAAAGGAGAGCAGCAGAATACAGACCCTGGACTTCAGAAAATCAGATTTTGACTCCCCCAGGGAACTGATGGGCAGGATCTCCTGGGAGAATAACATGAGGGGCAAAGGAGTCCAGGAGAGCTGGCTGTATTTTAAAGAATCCTTATTGGGGTTACAGGGACAAACCATCCCGATGTGTAGAAAGAATAGTAAATATGGCAGGCGACCAGCTTGGCTTAACAGTGAAATCCTTGCTGATCTTAAACACAAAAAAGAAGCTTACAAGAAGTGGAAGATTGGACAAATGACCAAGGAAGAGTATAAAAATATTGCTCGGGGATGCAGGAGTGAAATCAGGAAGGCCAAATCACACTTGGCCCTGGTCTACACTAGGACTTTAGGTCGAATTTAGCAGCGTTAAATCGATGTAAACCTGCACCCGTCCACACAATGAAGCCCTTTATTTCGACTTAAAGGGCTCTTAAAATCGATTTCCTTACTCCACCCCTGACAAGTGGATTAGCGCTTAAATCGCCGTTGCCGGCTCGAATTTGGGGTACTGTGGACACAATTAGATGGTATTGGCCTCCGGGAGCTATCCCAGAGTGCTCCATTATGACCGCTCTGGACAGCACTCTCAACTCAGATGCACTGGCCAGGTAGACAGGAAAAGGCCTGCGAACTTTTGAATCTCATTTCTTATTTGGCCAGCGTGGCAAGCTGCAGGTGACCATGCAGAGCTCATCAGCACAGGTGACTATGATGGAGTCCCAGAATCTCAAAAGAGCTCCAGCATGGACCAAACGGGAGGTACGGGATCTGATCGCTGTTTGGGGAGAGGAATCCGTGCTATCAGAACTCCGTTCCAGTTTTCGAAATGCCAAAACCTTTGTCAAAATCTCCCAGGGCATGAAGGACAGAGGCCATAACAGGGACCCGAAGCAGTGCCGCGTGAAACTGAAGGAGCTGAGGCAAGCCTACCAGAAAACCAGAGAGGCGAACAGCCGCTCTGGGTCAGAGCCCCAAACATGCCGCTTCTATGATGAGCTGCATGCCATTTTAGGGGGTTCAGCCACCACTACCCCAGCCGTGTTGTTTGACTCCTTCAATGGAGATGCAGGCAATACGGAAGCAGGTTTTGGGGACGAAGAAGATGATGAGGAGGAGGAGGTTGTAGATAGCTCACAGCAAGCAAGCGGAGAAACCGGTTTTCCCGACAGCCAGGAACTGTTTCTCACCCTAGACCTGGAGCCAGTACCCCCCGAACCCACCCAAGGCTGCCTCCTGGACCCAGCAGGCGGAGAAGGGACCTCTGGTGAGTGTACCTTTTAAAATACTATACATGGTTTAAAAGCAAGCATGTGAAAGGATTACTTTGCCCTGGCATTTGCAGTTCTCCTAGATGTAGTCCTAAAGCCTTTGCAAAAGGTTTCTGGGGAGGGCAGCCTTATTCCATCCACCATGGTAGGACACTTTACCACTCCAGGCCAGTAACACGTACTCGGGAATCATTGTAGAACAAAGCATTGCAGTGTATGTTTGCTGGCATTCAAATAACATCCGTTCTTTATCTCTCTGTGTTATCCTCAGGAGAGTGAGATATAATTCATGGTCACCTGGTTGAAATAGAGTGCTTTTCTTCAGGGGACACTCAGAGGAGCCCATTCCTGCTGGGCTGTTTGCCTGTGGCTAAACAGAAATGTTCCCCGCTGTTAGCCACAGGGAGGGGGGAAGGTTGAGACGGTAGTCACACGGTGGGAGGAGGCAAAATGTGACCTTGTAACGAAAGCACATGTGCTATGTATGTAATGTTAACAGCAAGGTTTACCCTGAAAGAGTGTAGCCACTGTTTTATAAAATGTGTCTTTTTAAATACCGCTGTCCCTTTTTTTTTCTCCACCAGCTGCATGTGTTTCAATGATCACAGGATCTTCTCCTTCCCAGAGGCTAGTGAAGCTTAGAAAGAAAAAAAAACGCACTTGCGATGAAATGTTCTCCGAGCTCATGCTGTCCTCCCACACTGACAGAGCACAGATGAATGCGTGGAGGCAAATAATGTCAGAGTGCAGGAAAGCACAAAATGACCGGGAGGAGAGGTGGCGGACTGAAGAGAGTAAGTGGCGGGCTGAAGAGAGTAAGTGGCGGGCTGAAGACAGGGCTGAAGCTCAAATGTGGCGGCAGCATGATGAGAGGAGGCAGAATTCAATGCTGAGGCTGCTGCAGGACCAAACCAGTATGCTCCAGTGTATGGTTGAGCTGCAGCAAAGGCAGCTGGAGCACAGACTGCCACTGCAGCCCCTCTGTAACCAACCGCCCTCCTCCCCAAGTTCCATAGCCTCCACACCCAGACGCCCAACAACGCGGTGGGGGGGCCTCCGGCCAACCAGCCACTCCACCACAGAGGATTGCCCCAAAAAAAGAAGGCTGTCATTCAATAAATTTTAAAGTTGTAAACTTTTAAAGTGGTGTGCTTAAAGTGCTGTGTGGCATTTTCCTTCCCTCCTCCACCACCCCTCCTGGGCTACCTTGGTAGTCATCCCCCTATTTGTGTGATGAATGAATAAAGAATGCATGAATGTGAAGCAACAATGACTTTATTGCCTCTGCAAGTGGTGACTGAAGGGAGGAGGGGCGGGTGGTTAGCTTACGGGGAAGTAGAGTGAACCAAGGGCCGGGGGGTTTCATCAAGGAGAAACAAACAGAACTTTCACACCGTAGCCTGGCCAGTCATGAAACTGGTTTTCAAAGCTTCTCTGATGCGTACCGCGCCCTCCTGTGCTCTTCTAACCGCCCTGGTGTCTGGCTGCGCGTAACCAGCAGCCAGGCAATTTGCCTCAACCTCCCACCCTGCCATAAACGTCTCCCCCTTACTCTCACAGATATTGTGGAGCACACAGCAAGCAGTAATAACAGTGGGAATATTGGTTTCGCTGAGGTCTAAGCGAGTCAGTAAACTGCGCCAGCGTGCCTTTAAACGTCCAAATGCACATTCTACCACCATTCTGCACTTGCTCAGCCTGTAGTTGAACAGCTCCTGACTACTGTCCAGGCTGCCTGTGTACGGCTTCATGAGCCATGGCATTAAGAGGTAGGCTGGGTCCCCAAGGATACATATAGGCATTTCAATATCCCCAACAGTTATTTTCTGGTCTGGGAAGAAAGTCCCTTCCTGCAGCTTTTGAAACAGACCAGAGTTCCTGAAGATGTGAGCATCATGCACCTTTCCCGGCCATCCCACGTTGATGTTGGTGAAACGTCCCTTGTGACCCACCAGAGCTTGCAGCACTATCGAAAAGTACCCCTTGCGGTTTATGTACTCGGCGGCTTGGTGCTCCGGTGCCAAGATAGGGATATGGGTTCCGTCTATAGCCCCACCACAGTTAGGGAATCCCATTGCAGCAAAATCATCCACTATGACCTGCACATTTCCCAGGGTCACTACCCTTGATATCAGCAGATCTTTGATTGCGTGGGCTACTTGCATCACAGCAGCCCCCACAGTAGATTTGCCTACTCCAAATTGATTCCCAACTGACCGGTAGCTGTCTGGCATTGCAAGCTTCCACAGGGCTATCGCCACTCGCTTCTCAACTGTGAGGGCTGTTCTCATCTTGGTATTCATGCGCCTCAGGGCAGGGGAAAGCAAGTCACAAAGTTCCATGAAAGTGCCCTTACGCATGCGAAAGTTTCGCAGCCACTGAGAATCGTCCCAGACCTGCAACACTATGCGGTCCCACCAGTCTGTGCTTGTTTCCCGAGCCCAGAATCGGTGTTCCACAGCATGAACCTGCCCCATTAGCACCATGATGCATGCATTGGCAGGGCCCATGCTTTCAGAGAAATCTGTGTCCATGTCCTGATCACTCACGTGACCGCGCTGACGTCGCCTCCTCGCCCGGTTTCGCTTTGCCAGGTTCTGGTGCTGCATATACTGCTGGATAATGTGTGTGGTGTTTAATGTGCTCCTCATTGCCAAAGTGAGCTGAGCGGCCTCCATGCTTGCCTTGGTATGGCGTCTGCACAGAAAAAAGGCGCGGAACGATTGTCTGCCGTTGCTCTGACGGAGGGAGGGGCGACTGACGACACGGCTTACAGGGTTGGCTTCAGGGAGCTAAAATCAACAAAGGGGGTGCCTGTAGATCAAGGAGTATTTCAGGCAGGACTTCATGGAGGGTTCCAATAAGAAATGGTGCACCTAAGTTATCATTCTTATTGGAATAAGGAGGTTAGCCTGGCCTCTGATTGATACATGGCTAGATTTACCTCGCTGCACCGTCTCTGTGAGTGACTGCAGTGTGATCTAGAGGAATGAGTCCCCTAGACAGGGGAGGAGGCAAATGAGTACAAAACAAATCTGGTCTATTTCTTGTTCTGAGCCACTCCATCTATCTTTTACATCTTTGGCTGGCAGCAGACGGTGCAGAAGGACTGCATGCCATCCACATCTCATGGCTGCTCGGCAGAAGATGGTACAGTACGACTGCTAGCCATCTTCATCTATTGCCTGCCTGGCAGAAGATGGTACAATACGACTGCTAGCAATCCTCATCTCTTGCCTGCCTGGCAGAAGATGGTACAGTACGACTGCTAGCAGTCCGTATCACGTACCCGCTCACCATAAGACGGTTCAATAGGACTGACTGCAGGACTAAAGAGAATGACCTGGTGAAGTCACTCCACATTTAGTCCCTGAGCCCATGTCTGCCCAGGCGCTCCCAGCCGACGTGGTCAGGAGCACCTCGGACACGACGAGGACGACTACTAGTCGTATTGCACCGTCTGCTGCCAGAAGGCAATGGGTTGATGCTACTGTGCAGCAAAGCCGTACCGCGTCTGCCAGCACCCAGGAGACATAGGGTGACGGTTACCTGAGCGGGCTCCATGCTTGCCGTGGTATGGTGTCTGCACAGGTAACTCAGGAAAAAAGGTGCGAAATGATTGTCTGACCTTGCTTTCACGGAGGGAGGGAGGGAACGGGGGCCTGACGATATGTACCCAGAACCACCCGCGACAATGTTTTAGCCCCATCAGGCATTGGGATCTCAACCCAGAATTCCAATGGGCAGCGGAGACTGCGGGAACTGTGGGATAGCTACCCACAGTGCAACGCTCCGGAAGTTGACTCTAGCCTCGGTACTGCGGAAGCGCTCCGCCGAGTTAATGCACTTAATGCACTTAGAGCATTTTCTGTGGGGACACACACACTTGAATATATAAAACCGATTTCTAAAAAACCGACTTCTATAAATTCAACCTTATTCTGTAGTGTAGACATACCCTTGGAGTTGCAGCTAGCAAGAGATGTTAAGAGTAACAAGAAGGGTTTCTTCAGGTATGTTAGGAACAAGAAGAAAGTCAAGAAAAGTGTGAGCCCCTTACTAAATGAGGGAGGCAACCTAGTGACAGAGGACGTAGAAAAAGCTAATGTACTCAATGCTTTTTTTGCCTCTGTCTTCACGAACAAGGTCAGCTCCCAGACTACTGCACTGGGCAGCACAGCATGGGGAGGAGGTGACCAGCCCTCTGTGGAGAAAGAAGTGGTTTGGGACTATTTAGAAAAGCTGGACGATCACAAGTCCATGGGGCGGATGTGCTGCATCCGAGAGTGCTAAAGGAGTTGGCGGATGTGATTGCAGAGCCATTGGTCATTATCTTCGAAAACTCATGGCGATCGGTGGAAGTCCCAGATGACTGAGAAAAGGCTAATGTAGTGTCCATCTTTAAAAAAGGGAAGAAGGAGGATCCAGGGAACTACAGGCCAGTCAGCCTCACCTCAGTACCTGGAAAAATCATGGAGCAGGTCCTCAAGGAATCAATTCTGAAGCACTTAGAGGAGAGGAAAGTGATCAGGAACAGACAGCATGGATTCACCAAGGGCAAGTCATGCCTGACTAATCTAATTGCCTTCTATGATGAGATAACTGGCTCTGTGGATGAGGGGAAAGCAGTGGACGTATTGTTCCTTGACTTTAGCAAAGCTTTTGACACCGTTTCCCACAGTATTCTTGCCAGGAAGTTAAAGAAGTATGGGCTGGATGAATGGACTATAAGGTGGATAGAAAGTTGGCTAGATTGTCAACGGGTAGTGATCAATAGCTCTATGTCTAGTTGGCAGCCGGTATCAAGTGGAGTGCCCCAAGGGTCGTTCCTCGGGCTGGTTTTGTTCAATATCTTCATAAATGATCTGGAGGATTGTGTGGGTTGCACCCTCAGCAAGTTTGCAGATGACACTAAACTGGGAGGAGAGGTAGATACGCTGGAGGGTAGGGATAGGATACAGAGGGCCCTAGACAAATTAGAAGACTGGGCCAAAAGAAATCTGATGAGGTTCAACAAGGACAAGTGCAGAGTCCTGCACTTAGGATGGAAGAATCCCATGCACCGCTACAGATTAGGGACCGAATGGCTAGGCAGCCGTTCTGCAGAAAAGGACCTAGGGGTTACGGTGGACAAGAAGCTGGATATGAGTCAACAGTGTGCTGTTGTTGCCAAGAAGGCCAATGGCATTTTGGGATGTATAAGTAGGTGCATTGCCAGCAGATCGAGGAATGTGATCATTCCCCTCTATTCGACATTGGTGAGGCCTTGTCTGGAGTAATGTGTCCAGTTTTGGGCCCCACACTACAAGAAGGATGTGAAAAAATTGAAAAGTGTCCAGCGGAGGGCAACAAAAACAATGAGGGGACAGGAGCACATGAGTTCTGAGGAGAGGCTGAGGGAACTGGGATTGTTTAGTCTGCGGAAGAGAAGAAACACTGGAATGTGTTACCTTGGGAGGTGGTGGAATCTCTTTCCTTAGAAGTTTTTAAGGTCAGGCTTGACAAAGCCCTGGCTGGGATGATTTAGTTGGGGATTGGTCCTGCTTTGAGCAGGGGGTTGGACTAGATGACCTTCTGAGGTCCCTGCCAACCCTGATATTCTATGATTCTATGATTCTATGATTCTGCAGGGAAGCACAGGAATTCTGTGGGTGGCGGGGCATTTTCTGCAGATGCATAGTCACGCAGAATCCCCCCAGGAGTAAGAGGCAACTTAGAGCAGCCCTGCAGCTACTTTAAACTGTGAGGACTGGGTTGGCACAGAATCGGCTCCAGCACTAGGAAGCCACTAATGGCTACACTGCAGAGAAAAACCCACGGCACTGAGTCTCATAGCCCTGGTCAATTGATTCGGGATTGCAGGGCTAAAAACATCTGTGTAGGCATTCTGGCTTGGGCTGGATCATGGGCTTTGAAACTCTCCCCCATCACCAGGTCTCAGAGCCCAGGCTCCAGCCTGAGCCCAAAATCTGAATATCTACACTGCTATTTTTTGCCCCACAGCCCAAGTCAATTGACCCAGGTTATATTGCAGTATAAACATACCCTAAGGGCTTCTTTGTATGGCCACCCCAATATTGCACCCAGCACTTAGTTATCTGAAAATCCAGCCCTATAGGATGTAGGTTTAAGTCTTTCACATCAGCTGCTTGATTAGTTTAGACTCGTGATAGATGAAGACTTTTGATAGCTATAGGTTCTTATACATTAGCCTAGGCAAATAGAAGCCTTGTTATATAAGGCCTTGTCTACACTATGAAATTAGGTCGAATTTATAGAAGTCGGTTTTGTAGAAAGCATTTTTATACAGTCGATTGTGTGTGTCCCCACACAAATGCTCTAAGTGCATGTAGTCGGTGGAGTGCGTCCACAGTACCGAGGCAATTGTCAACTTCTGGAGCGTTGCACTGTGGGTAGCTATCCCACAGTTCCCACAGTCTCCACCACCCATTTTAATTCTGGGTAGAAGTGCCTGATGGGGCTAAAACATTGTCGCAGGTGGTTCTGGGTACATATCGTCAGGCTCCCCTTCCCTCCCTCCTTCTGTGCAAGCAAGGGCAGACAATCATTTTGCGCCTTTTTTCTTGAGTTACCTGTGCAGACGCCATACCACGGCAAGCATGGAGCCCGCTCAGCTCACTGTCATCGTATGTCTCCTGGGTGCTGGCGAATGCGGTACTGCATTGCTACACAGCAGCAGTTTATTGCTTTTTGGCAGCAGACAGTGCAGTCTGACTGGAAACCGTCATCAACGTAGTCCAGGGTGCTCTTTTAAGTGAACTCAATGAGTCAGGGGCGCCTGGGCAAACACAGGAGTGACTCAGCCAGGTCATTTCCCCTTTAAGTTTCGTCTCATGGCGATTCAGTCCTACCGGCAGTGCACTGTCTTTTAATCTGCAGCCAGCAGAAGACGATGGCCAGCAGTCATACTGCACCGTCTTCTGCTGAGCACCCAGGAGATGATGATGGCTAGTGGTTGTACTGCACAGTCTGCTGCCAGCAAGATGTATAAAGATAGATGAAGTGGCTCAAAACAAGAAATAGACCAGATTTGTTTTGTATTCATTTTCTCCGCCCTCTGTGAAATCAACGGCCTGCTAAACCCAGTTTTGAGTTCTATCCTTGAGGTTTTGAGTTCTATCCTTGAGGGGGCCATTCTGTTTCTCACAAAGCCACCCCTTTTGTTGATTTTAATTCCCTGTAAGCCATGTTTTCAGTCACCCCTCCCTCCACCAGAGCAATGGCAAACAGTCGTTTCATGCCCTTTCCCTTGGATTGCCCGAGCAGGAGCAGATGCCATAGCACAGCAAGCATGGAGCACATTCAGCTCACCACAGCAGTTATGACCATTGTAAACACCTCGTGCATTATTGTGCAGTGTATGCAGAATCAGCACCTGAAAAACCAGGTGAGGAGGCAATGGCAGTGCGGTGATGAGGACATGTACACACTTTTCTCTAAAACCGCGTTCCCCTGCAATTCAGAGATCATGGTGATAATGGGGCAGGCTCATGCCGTGGAACGCCAATTCTGGGCCCGGGAAACAAGCACAGAGTGGTGGGACCGCACAGTGTTGCAAGTCTGGGATGATTCCCAGTGGCTCCAAAACTTTCGCATGCATAAGGGCACTTTCATGGAACATTGGGACTTGCTTTCCCCTGCCCTGAAGTGCAAGAATACCAAGATGAGAGCAGCCCTCACAGTTTACAAGCGAGTGGCAATAGCCCTGTGGAAGCTTGCAACGCCAGACAGCTACCAGTCAGTCAGGAATCAATTTGGAGTGGGCAAATCTACTGTGGGGGTTGCTGTGATACAAGTAGCCAACAAAATCACTGAACTGCTGCTATCAAAGGTAGTGACTCTGGGAAATGTGCAGGTCATAGTGGATGGCTTTGCTGCAATGGGATTCCCTAACTGTGGTGGGGCTATAGACGGAACCCATATCCCTATCTTGGGACCGGACCACCAGGGCAGCCAGTACATAAATCGCAAGGGGTACTTTTCAATGGTGCTGCAAGCACTGGTGGATCACAAGGGATGTTTCACCAACATCAATGTGGGATGGCCGGAAAAGGTTCATGACGCTCACGTCTTCAGGAACTCTGGTCTGTTTAAATGGCTGCAGGAAGGGATTTACTTCCCAGATCAGAAAATAACTGTTGGGGATGTTGAAATGCCTACAGTTATCCTTGGGGACCCAGCCTACCTCTTAATGCCCTGGCTCATGAAGCTGTACACAGGCACCCTGGACAGGAGTAAGGAGCTGTTCAACTATAGGCTGAGCAAGTGCAGAATGGTGGTAGAACATGCATTTGGACATTTAAAGGGTCGCTGGTGCAGTTTACTGACTTGCTCAGACCTCAGCAAAACCAACATTTCCACTGTTATTGCTGCTTGTTGTGTGCTCCACAATCTCTGTGAGAGTAAGGGGGAGATATTTATGGAGGGGTGGGAGGTTGAGGCAAATTGCCTGGCCACTGAATATGCACAGCCAGACACAAGGGCAGTTAGAAGAGCACAGCAGGAAGCGGTGCACATCAGAGAAGCTTTGAAAACCAGTTTCATGACTGGCCAGGGTACTGTGTGACACTTCTGTTTGTTTCTCCTTGATGAAAACCCACCCCCTTGGTTGACTCCAATTCCCTGTAAGCCACCCGCCCTCCAGCCTTCGATCACAGCTTTCTTGCAAAGGAAATAAAGTCACTATCATTTAAAAAACATGTATTCTTTATTAATTGATTATAAAAATAGGGAGATAACTTACAAGGTAGCCTGGGTGGGGTGTAGGAGGAGGGGAGGAGGGAAGGAAAAGGCCACTTTAAAACTTGTTGACTGCCAGCCTTCTGTTGCTTGGGCTGTCCACTGGAGGGGAGTGGCTGGGTGCCCGGAGCCTCCTCCCCCCACCCCCCACCGCGTTCTTGGGCGTCTGGGTGAGGAGGCTATGGAACTTGGGGAGGATGGAGGGTGGTTAAGCAGGGGCTGCAGTGGTAGTCTGTGATCCTGCTGCCATTCATGAACCTCCACCAGAGGCCAGAGCATGTCCGTTTGATCCTGCAGTAGCCCCAGCGTTTCCTCATGCCTCCTCTGATCTTCCTGCCACCACCTCTCCTCATGTTCATCGGCCACCGTCCTGTACTCTGCTATTGTGTCCCTTCACACAGCTCTGTCAGTGCCGGACGACTGCATGAGCTCAGAGAACATTTAATCGCACATGTGTTTTTTTCGCCGCCTTATCTGAGCTAGCCTTTGGGATGGAGGAGGGAGGCTTGAAACATTTGCAGCTGCTGGAGGAAAAAAAGGGAGTGAAGTATTTAAAAAGATACATTTTATAGAACAATGGCTATACTCTTTCACGGTGAACAACACTATTCACATTACATAGCACATGTGATTTTGGTAGAAGGTCGCATTTTGCATCTTATATTGAGTGCCTGCGGCTTTGGTGTTGGAGATCTCACACACAGGGCTGGGCAACAGAATTTGGCTTGCAGGCGGCCATGGTAAGCCATAGTCTTTCGGCTTCTGCAACCTTCATAACAGCAGCCCCCTCCTTTCCCATACCAAGTAAAGCCCGTTGAGTTGGCCATTTACTGCTGCAGTTTTCCTGTTAACATGCAGCAGCAGAAATCAAACTAACCCCCTTCCCGCATCCAATTCTCTGGGATGATCGCTTTTCCCCTCCCCTCACCACCTGGCTGGCATCAGGGAAGATCTCTGCTAGCCAAACGCGAACAGCTCAGCGCCAATGGCCCCCCCTCCCACCGCGTGGCTAACTGCAGGGAGGATTTCTTTTCAGCCACAGGCAAACAGCCCAGTAGGAATGGGCACCTCTGAATGTCCCTTTAATCAAATTCCCCTATTTCAACCAGGTTACCATGAACAATATCACTCTCCTGAGGATAACACAGAGAGATAAAGAACGGATGTTGCTTGAATGCCAGCAAACACCGGGACCATCCCCTGCCAGGCTTTGTCATGCAATGATACCTGATTACTTGCTACTAGCATGGCATGGTAAAGTGTCCTACCATGGAGGACGGAATAAGGCTGCTCTCCCAAGAAACCTTCTGCAAAGGCTTTTAGAGAACCTCCAGGAGAGCTTCATGGAGATGTCTCTGGAGGATTTCTGCTCCATCCCAAGACATGTTAACAGACTTTTCCAGTAGCAGTACTGGCCATGAATGCATCCCAAGTCCTCAGGGCTACTTAATCATTAAAAAATGCTTGCTTTGTAACATGTATTATATTTAAAAAGGTACACTCACCAGAGGTCCCTTCTCCAGCTTCGTTGGGTTGGGAGGGTATTTCAGTCAGGCTGATAAAAAGATCCTGGCTGTCAGGGAGAATGGTGTGCTGTGTGCTCTACCCGAGCTCGTCCTCCTCCTCCTCATCTTCCCCATCTGCAAAATCCTCAGCCATGGCGGAAAGTACCCCATCTTCGGAGTCCATGGACAGGGGTGGGGTAGTGGTGGCAGCCCCCCCTAGAATTGCATGCAGCTCAGCGTAGAAGTGGCATGTCTGGGGCTCTGTCCCAGAGCATCCATTTGATTCTTTGGTTTTCTGGTACGCTTGTCTGAGCTCCTTAAGTTTCATGCAGCACTGTGTTGCGTCCCTGATGTAGCCTCTGCCCCTCATGGCCTCTGAGATTTTTTGAAATGTTTTGGCATTTCGTCTTTTGGAACGTAGTTCTGATAGCACGGATTCCTCTCCCCATACAGTGATCAGATCCAGTACCTCCCGTTCGGTCCATGCTGGAGCTCTTTTTTGATTCTGGGACTGCATGGTCACCTGTGCTGATGAGCTCGCCTGGCCAAACAGGAAATGAGATTCAAAAGTTCCCGGGGCTTTTCCTTACACCTGGCCAGTGCATCCTAGTTCAGAGTGCTGTCCGTAGCGGTCACAATTGGCTCCCGGAGGCCAATACCTTCGAATTTCGTCCACACTAACCCTAATTCGAAACGGCGATGTTGATTTCAGCGCTAATCCCCTCATTGGGGAGGAGTACAGAAATTGGATTTAAGAGCCCTTTATGTCGAAAAAATGGCTTCGTTGTGTGGACAGGTGCAGGGTTAATTCGGATTGAATGCTGCTAAATCCGACATAAACTCATGGTGTAGACCAGGCCTAACTCTCAGTCATTCAAAATAAAGTCTGAAAGATGCCATGTGTTTGTATTTCTATTCAATAATCTAAGCACAGCCAGAGTAGTAATTAAGAAAACTTGGCAAAATGTTCTCTGGCAAGAACAAGATCCTCTCCAACCAGCACCCCACTCTTCTTTGTTCCATTTAGGTCCTGAAACCATGCCCACTGTGTTTAATAAATGCTTAACACCCATACTTAAACCCAATAGTGTGGGTTCCTAGGCTTTTCTTGGCTTGAATTCTTACAGTTTCCCAGATTTGGATCCAATTGCTTGGTAAGTCTCAAGAAGATTGGAGACTCTGGAAAGGCACTTAAGCATGTGCTTAAGTCTCATTAAAGTCAATGGGGTTTAAGCACGTTCCTGAATTGGAGGCTGATAAGAACCAAAAGTGTAAGAGTTTAGGTGCTCATCAGAAGTTTAGGCAGACTAGGATACTGACTCTCCTACTGCAGGAAACCAGTAATCACTTGGAGCAAAGCTCCAGAAATCTAGCAAGACTATGCTCTGCCTTTCTCCCCCTGCCTTGGGCACATTTTAAACTGTAAGGACCAGTATCTGGCCAGGATCAGAAGCAAAGTAGTGCAAGAAAAAGGCACTTCAGACTTTTGACCCTCAAAACAATTGAGTTCCATCTGAGTTGAGTCAACTTACTTATTTGACAGGTTTCAGAGTAGTAGCCATGTTAGTCTGTATCCGCAAAAAGAACAGGAGTACTTGTGGCACCTTAGAGACTAATAAATTTATTAGAGCATAAGCTTTCATGGGCTACAGCCCACTTCATCGGATGCATAGAATGGAATATATAATAAGAAGATATATATATATATATATATATATATATACACACATACAGAGAAGGTGGAAGTTGCCATACAAACTGTAAGAGGCTAATTAACTAAGATGAGCTATTATTAGCAGGAGAAAAAAAAAACTTTTGTAGTGATAACCAAGATGGTCCATTTAACCAGTTGACAAGAAGGTGTGAGGATACTTAACATGGGGAAATAGATTCAATATGTGTAATGACCCAGCCACTCCCAGCCTCTTACAGTTTGTATGTCAACTTCCACCTTCTCCGTATGTATATATATACCTTCTTACTATACGTTCCATTCTATGCATCCGATGAAGTGGGCTGTAGCCCACGAAAGCTTATGCTCTAATAAATTTGTTAGTCTCTAAGATGCCACAAGTACTCCTGTTCCTTTTACTTATTTGACTTGACCTGACCTGCCCGTCCCTAGCTTGGACACTTACACCTACAGCAGTCCTAAGGAAACATATACAAGGGGGCAAATTTACCTCTGCTGGCTTCAGTGGAATTATACCAGGGATAAATTAGCCCAAGTGACACTATCCACTTTCAAACTGCTGCATGCTGGGGAAGGGACGGGGGGCGGGACTAGATAGAAATGGTAATGCTATTGCCAGATACCACGAAGTAGCTAAACTTCGGTGTACACAATAATGTTGCATCTTGAAAAGCCATTTCAGAAGGAGGGCTGGGGTCCGGAGGCATGCAGTAAACAGGATGAGAGTGCTCACAACTGTATTGCCACTCCTCAGTTCATTCCAAAAATAAACTGCTGCACCCTTAGAACAAAACCCTGACCTGACCAAGTGAGCTACTAAAGCCATTATCTCAAGCCCTGTCCTGTACTCAGGCAGGAGGAGATGTTATCAGGAACTGGCCAGCCAACAGAAACAACTGCTGAAACAAAATCCTTTGGGGCGGGTTCATTGTTCCCTGAACACCCAGCAAGCATCTTCCTCTCTGGAATGGATCCACCTTGCATAACAGCAAGGAGCTTTGCTAACATCATTAGCCATTATCCAAAGCAGCAAGACAGTGAATGAAGACAATGCAGCAGTTTACATGTGCTTTATCACTTCTCTGCTATCAGTTCTCCCCAGCTCTAAACAATAAAGTGAAGGAGGGAGTGTGTGTAGTGGTTGGAACAGGGAGATTGCGAATCAGGATTCCTGGAGCTAAGTTCAAAGTCGACGTGCAAAGTGCTGTCAACTGCAGATCAGGAACATGGGGGCCAGATTGCAGCCCGGGCGATGCTGTCATGCAAAGGAGAAAGGGAACATAAGGACAACTTTTATTCTGCTGTTCAGGCTACCTGCATCATGGGTGGCAACAACTGCTCCTCCCCGCTCCACTCCTGTGCATGTGGCCAGGAAGTGGGCAGAGTCAAGTTCTGACCACTGCAGCTGAGCCAATGTCCTGGGCAAAGTAATCCGTGCCAACTATCTGGAGGATAGATTTGAGAAGTGAAGAAGTGGGGAACCCAGGAACCAGACTGTGCCTCAGAGTTTGAATCTGGTTTCTGGCCTGCTCCAGGGGCAGTACAGCTGTGCATTGCCCCATCCTCACAACTTGCGACTAAACCACAATGGAGCAAATAAGTTGGAGCATTTATATAGCAGGGCCAGGAGAGAGGAGTGTAACAGGAAAAGTAGCTAAGAGGAGATGCAGATGCGAGATAAGGCAGCCCCTGCTCAGAGATGTGCAGCCTAGGTTTTAACTAAGGGCTCCAAAAGTGTCTCCCTCAGCCTGTGAGAAGACCGTGGGTGTGCTGCAGAGAGCACTGGGGACTCTATTTGTTCTTCACTTGCTGTTCTGTTTAAACAAAACCATTTTCATCAACCAAGGTTTGATGGGGAGGTTTAGGTTGGATGTTAGGAAAAACTTTTTCATCAGGAGGGTGGTGAAGCACTGGAATGCGTTACCTAGGGGGGGGGGTGGAATCTCCTTCCTTAGAGGTTTTTAAGGTCAGGTTTGACAAAGTCCTGGCTGGGATGATTTAGTTGGGGATTGGTCCTGCTTTGAGCAGGGGGTTGGACTAGATGACCTCCTGAGTTCCCTTCGAAACCTGATATTCTATGATTCTATGATTCAGGCAAGGAGGGAGGCAGCCATAAGTAGCAAATGAGCTTCTACAGAATGCATTTGCTGGAGGTGTTTATGCTCTGTTCCTGAAAACTGTACTGAGCATACGCTAGTGTAGGAGGTATACATCAAATAAGCGATGAAGGCTTTGTAGGGTAAATTAGATGCATCCTTCCATAGATCCTTCCCCCAGAATACATGCCTTCTGGTGCAATACAATCTCTCCTATAGTCAGAAAGGTTTATTCTTCAGCAATATTTTTATGAGCCTCAGGGATAACTCATATATGACATGGATGATTAAGCAGCATCCAGAGAGGACAACTCCAAGACAGCAAAGACATGCCAGTCTTCCCTTCTGTTTGGTGGAGCAGATGAGACCCCCCTCCCAGCACTATTACCTATACCCATTCTAGCTCACAGGTGTGCTCATAAGTTGCATGCTGTGGCCCGCACTCACCTGTTCACAGTTTACAGGAGGAGAGACTCCCTTTCCCTTGCATAGGCTTCTTTACTGAAGTGAAACTTAAGCTGCTTGATGCATCATCCAGCCTGGCATCCTAGGTTCCTCATCGTGTGACCTGGGGACAAATCACTGTGGCTAAAGTTTTTACAAGTGGCCACAGATTTTGGTGCCCAACCTGACATACCTTGGGCCTGATTTTCAGGATTGCTGAGTACCCATTCAGGTAGACAGGATACATACAAAAACCATCCAGAAAACCTAAACCCGTTTAGTGTCCCACATTGGGCTTCCAAAACTGAGGCCCATGCGTATGCATGCACACACACACACACATCAGTTAAAATCCTGGTCTTACCCTCACTCTGCCTCAGTTTCTGCATCTGTAAGATGGAGGCAAGATGTACATGACATGAGAATGCCTCACATCAAACCCCTTTGGTTGCCAGAAAGGCCAAAGAGGGAATGGATCCTATTGAATTAACAATTTGTCTTAGAGGCAGGGCCCTTTTAGGGCAGGACAGAGACACTTTTGGTGGGGCAGGTAGAGAAGCTGACCCTGAAGCTGCTTATGAGGTCCATGCTCTGGGAGTAAACAGAAAACATCAGTGCCCAGGCTTAAACTTTTGAATAGTGATTTACCGGAAGTTGACATTGTATGTGATTACTACTGGGAATCTAACCTGCTAGAGAGGCTAGCTTCTTTTTAATGTATTACCTAATTAAGAGATTACAATATACATGAAGTAACATTAGGTTATGCCCTGTAAGTGATTTCTTCAGAGAAGAATTACTTTGATATAAGCTCAGTCCAAGGGAGTGCAATTAATGAGGGGGAAACTAGCATTAAAAATAAATGAAAACCAGAAACATCCAGGAATGTTGGCAAAGAAATAAAGGAGCCCATCAGATAAGAACAGAACAGTGTTGTGGTCTGTCCTGAAACTATTTCCCCAAGTAAATTTATTATCTTTGGTGCATTAGCATAAACCCCTGAGCAGGACGGCTAGGAAATGGCAGGACCTGCTCAATGTGTTTGTCAGGGTTTTGCTGTTGAGTGTTTAATGGTGTCGGGTTCCTCGTTCTAGGAGGAAGCAGAGATGTGATGTTGTTTTGCCGACAGCAAAACAAAGTAGAACTGTTCTCTTTGCTGGAGCAAGTGCTACTCAGGTCACAACATGATACAGTAAAAAAGAAACCAGGTTGTTTAGTGGCCTAGCTGTCACCCTACACTCTAATAGGGTAAATTTGCCCAATACAACCCCACTGAAGTCAATGGAAAGACTGAAGAAACTAGATCGGGCAAACTATGGCCTGCGGGCTGAATCCGGCCCACCAGACATTTTAATCTGGCTGTCGAGCTCCTGCTGGAGAGTGGGGTTTGGGACTTGCCCAGCTGCGGCATTCCAGCCAGGGAGTAGGGTTGGGGTCCATTCCTAGCGGCACCCAGAAGCAGTGGCTTGTCCCCCCTCCAGCTTCTACACATAGGGGCAGCCAGGGGGCTCCGCTCTGCACGCTGCCCCTACCCCAAGTGCCGCCCACACAGCTCCCATTGGCCAGGAACCATGGGCAATGGGAGCTGCAGGGGTGGTGCCTGCAGATGGGGTAGCATGCAGCAGAGCCACCTGGCCGCGCCTCCACATAGGAGCCAGAGTGGGGACATACCGCTGCTTCCTGGAGCTGCTTGAGGTAAGCGCCCCCCCCCCCCACGTCCCAACCCCTAGCCCTGAGCCCCCTCCTGCCCTCCAAACCCCTCAGTCCCAGCCTGGAGCACCCTCCTACACCCCAAACCCCTCATCCCCAGCCCCACCCCAGAGCCTGCACCCCCAGCCAGAGCCCTCACTCCCACTGCCCCAGCCCAGAGCCCCCTCCCACACCCTGAACTCCTCATTTCTGGCCCCACCCTGGAGCCTGCACCCTAGCCAGAGCCCTCACCCCCTCCCGCACCCCAACCCCAATTTTGTGAGCATTCATGGCCCGCCATACAATTTCTATACCCAGATGTGGCCCTTGGGCCAAAAAGTTTGACCACCGCTGAATTAGATCCTGTTCATAATGAGAGCCTAAGTACAGTGACCATGCTGTCACAGCCAGACACTATTCTTGCCTGACACTGGCTGCTTGCACCATAATGCCAAGTTTCATGTCAGGCTGCTACGGTCACCTTATTCAATAGCTCTGAACAGCCTCCTCTGTCCCTCTGCTTCCCCTATCCATCAGACCATAAATAATGGTTTGTGTTGTAAGGCTGAGTCTCCCATTGTGCATGTGAGCCACAGAAAAACAGTAAGCAAGTTCTAAGTGCACCAAGGTTCATAGTCTTTGAGACAATTTTCCAAAGCAGTTGTACATTCAGAATTAGGGACTATGGGGAGTTCTGCCAGGACAAACCATGGTGGAGAGCAACAACATGTCTCTCTCCATGACTGACATCAACATAGGCTTTCAAGGAGCTCTACTCTGCTAGCTAACCCACAAGATGGACATTTAGAGAAAAAAGGGCTGGATGTGTAGCCCTGTAGAGGGCTCCACTGCCTCACTTCTACTCCCAATTAAATCAGACAGCAGCGAGGTTTTCCAGTTGATCAGTAGCATATGGCACTAACAGGAAGTATCTTAAGATCCCTGATAAGCATGGGGGAGGTAGCTGTGACACTGCGCCCCATATTCTTCACAGTGATATTATTGTAGTATGATTATGGCATAACTATGATGCATTTTGTACAAGATGTCTCTCATCAGGTGCCTATGGAAAAGCTATGATTTGCTGAATATGATTATCCTATTTGTATGTATGTATCATTTTTGTATCTGAAGTTATGAATATTGATTATGTATCTGTATTTCACATGTAGGTCACACCTTGGTGAAACCCACTAGGCAAGATGCTTCCAGTCTAAATAGCTGGTTGTGAAGGGCTCAATTTGGGGTAATAGGCCATTAGGGAAATAGGCCTCAGGAGAAGCTTATCCCCCACCTGGTGAGCCTTCCCGAGAACGCTCCAGACAGCCTGTAAGTTATGGCTGCTATGACTCTGCAAGGGCCTGTGACCAGGCCACATGACTCTGGATTCAATTTTGGGTACCTGTGTTTTTCCACAAGCTGGTCTGGGAACTGAGCTTGGAACAAAGTGTTCCCGCCATATGCTAAATCAGTGATCACCAACCAGTGGATAGTGATTGACTGGTCAATTGTGGATACTCTGACAGTCAATCTCAGTCTCCCTAGGGTTGCAAATCCTGTAGCCAAACTGGTAGATTGGCCTCTAACAGTCCGGCAAAGCAGTGGGTAAGGCAGGTTCCCTGCCTGCCCTGGCCCTGCGTTACTCCTGGAAGCGGCCAGCATGTCCGGCAGCAGCTCCTGGGGGGCAAGGGGCAGGGGGTCTCTATGTGCTGCCCTTGCCTGCAACCACTACCCCCACAGCTCCCATTGGCCAGGAACGGGAAACTGTGGCCACTCCCTGGGCTGGAGCTGGGGGTTGGGGTGCAGGACGGGGTTCAGGGCTGGGTGATCTGGTGCTTAAAAAGGTTGGAGACCTCTGCTTTAGATCTTCAGGCTGCTTTTGCCTAGTAACCCACAGTAATTGAAAAATACATAAACTCCACAGCATTATCTCTTAAAAAGATAAATTTATTAAAATAATGGCTCTATGAAGCATAATTTAAAGAACTGGCAGTGCTTGTATATTATTTTTAAACTACACTTTAGATAAAACTTCTGTGCACATATTGACAAATGTAGTTAACCAACATAAGTCCATTCTGAGGCTTCTACCAATCAGCTGAAGACTGCATTGAGGAATCAAAGATCATCGATGCACAATTTTAACCCTGTTGTGGATGTCACTTACATTTCAGTGTAAAAAACAGCTCTCAGTAACAATAACATACTCTCAGAGGTTATACTAATATCTTTTACTTTTACTGAACTGGTCCAGTTTGTTGCCAGTATCCTGCTGCGAGAATTGTGTGGGTGGAATCTCTAAAGTAAGTCAAAAGAGTGTGGCACCTTAGAGACTAACCAATTTATTTGAGCATGAGCTTTCGTGAGTTACAGCTCACTTCATCGGATGCATACCGTGGAAACTGCAGCAGACTTTATATACACACAGAAAATATGAAACAATACCTCCTCCCACCCCACTGTCCTGCTGGTAATGGCTTATCTAAAGTGATCATCAAGTTGGGCCATTTCCAGCAGCTTTATTTCCATATTGCTCAAGTTCCATATTGAATTGATCTCTTGATTAAAAAGCAGTTGCTGTATTTCTACTTGTCTGGATTCCTACTGTTACTCCAAAATACAATTAACTTAATGCACTTTTTCAGTATGGCCATGAAAGCTCCCCTGGTGAGAAGGACTCCAATGCCATTTGTAAGCTGTAATATATATTTGAGGTTCATGGTTTTTACTGAAGTTGGTAGAGTGCAGAGTAAACCACTTTTCTCACTAGTCAGAAGATATCTGCTACTAGAAGACTCTTTAATGCAGCAGACAAAGACATAACAAGATCAGAAAATTCAAATTGGAAATAAGACGCAAATTAGGTAATTGATCATTGGCACAAAATCCCAAGGGATGCTGTAAGCGTTTCATTGCTTAGAGTCAAGATTTGTTCTCCCTCTAAAAGATATACCCTAGTAGACGAATGGTACTGTTATGGGTTCTCACCCCTGGGGTGCACTCTGGAAGCTGTGAAGAACCGCTGTGCCCCTCCAACCACTCAGTTGGACTGGCCCTGCTCACACAGCTTCCTTGGTTGGAGACACAGCGAGCCTTTCCCAGGCCCTGTTATCACCCAGCACGACAGCAGGTGATCCCACACACCCAAACTGAGTTACCTGAGAGTGCTTTACCTAAGCCACCCAAGTACAAACAGCAGACCCCAGCCAGTTTCCCAGCTCCCCAGGCACACCCCCGCTCTGGAGTATAAACCCAAAATTCTATCGTCTTGCACTGCACAGGGATCTGTACTGTGTATGCTCATTAATATGTCCGCCCCTCCCCCAATGTGGGGAGGAATATGCACACTTGTGGTAACCAAGATGAGATTTTTCCCCAAATACTTCACTTAAAGACACCACTGGGTTTAGGTTAAAATATAAACAAGGTTACTAACTACAAAAAGATAGATTTTAAGTGATTATAAATGATAGCAAACAGATCAACGCAGATTACCTAGCAAATAAACAAAAACACAAACTAAATGTAACATACTAGATAAACTGGTAATTCATATTCAATTTCTCACCCTGACTGATGATACAAGCAGGCTTGCAGATTCTCTAGGCACAAACTGCACTTGCTTTGCAGTTTGGGCTCCCCAGGTTTCCATACACAGGCTAGAAATCCATTTAGCCTGGGTCCAGCACTTCCCCCAGTTCAGTCTTTGTTCCTCTGGTGTTTCCAGGAGTCCTCTTGTGGGGGGAGTGAATAACAACCGATGATGTCAATCCCTGCCTTATATAGCTTTATCACAGTGGTCTCCAATCTTTTTAAGCACAAGATCGCTTTTTGAATTTAAGTGCAACCCAGGATCTACCTCAAAGAAAATGTAGAAATAACAGTAATATCACAGACCCAAATACCCTTGCCCCACTCCCTGCCTGCCCCTTCCCCAAGGCCACACCCCTACCCCGTTCCTTCTCCAAGGCCTCGCCCTGCTCAATCCACCCCTCCTCTTTCTGTGGTTTGTTCTCCCCGACCATCACTTCACCAAGCTGGGACAGGGAGTTAGGGTGCAGGAAGGGGTGTGGGCTCTGGGCTGGGGTCAAGGGGTTTGGAGTGTGGGAGGGGCTCCAGGCTGAGCCTGGGGTAGGGGGTTTGGGTACGAGGGGGGCTCAGGGCTGGGGCAGGAGATTGGGGTGCAGGAGGAGGTGCAAAGTATGGGAGGGACTCATG
Organism: Lepidochelys olivacea; assembly: GCF_965140295.1. Taxonomy (NCBI): domain Eukaryota; kingdom Metazoa; phylum Chordata; order Testudines; family Cheloniidae; genus Lepidochelys; species Lepidochelys olivacea. Next base: position 53,387,950 of record NC_140417.1, read on the forward strand.
GCTGGGGCTGGGGTGCAGGAGGGGGTTCAGAGCTGTGGCAGGGGGGTGCGGTGCAGGAGGGGATGTGGAATGTGGGAGGGGGCTCAGGGCTTGGGCCAGGGGTTGGGGCATGGGAGGGTTTCGGGCTCTGACAGGGCACTGCTTACTTCAGGCAGCTCCCAGGCAGCGGCGCAGTGGGGCTAAAGCATGCTTCCTGCCTGCTCTGGCCCCGCACTGCTCCCAGAAGCAGCTGGCATGTCCGGCAGTCGCTTCTGCAGGGAGAGGGGCAGGTGGTTCCACCCACTGCCCCTGTCTGCAGGCACTGCCCCCGGAGCTCCCATAGGCTGTGGTTCCCCGTTCCCGGCCAATGGGAGGTGCCTGCAGGTGAGGGCAGTGCATGGAGACCTCCTGCCCCTTCCCTCCCCAGGAGCCACTGCCGGACATGCCGGCCGCTTCTGGGAGCGGTGCAGGTCAGGGCAGGTAGGGAGCCTGCCTTAGCCCTCCTGCGCCACTGAACTGTTAGTGACTGATCTCCCGGTTTAGCTGCAGGAGAGTTGGATGGCAACCCTATTGACTGGTTGATTGTCAAGCCCCTGACAGTCAATCTCAGCCTCAGTGACTGAGATAGACTGTCAGAGGCTCCGTGATCGACCAGTCAATTGCAATCTATCAGTTGGTGACCACTGATTTAGGGCTTTGCTCTGAAATTCCTTTTAATGATTTTCTTAAATGTTCGGAAACCCAATTAGCAAGCAGTGAATTTGCATCTTGAAACATGTTACAAAAGGCAAGACATTCTTTAGCATTGGGTGAGTACTATCAGACAACATTTGTGCATTCATTTCAATCACCACCAATTTCCATCCTTTTATTCATTTTCCATGAACATTCACACTGTCACTTCAGACCTCTAATAATTACTACATAAAGGGAAGCCTATGGTTAACCACAATCAGCTAATACTTTTAAATTGGTTATTTGCCTACACCTGGAGTTAGGTGGTGTTTGAAAAAACATTGATGAATGTGATAGCTGAGCTATTTTAATACTCCATTTTCTCATCTAGATAAGCCCTAAGGAAAGTGGTCCTAGGAAGGAGATATTCCCAGGTTATTTTGTGAGACAGTGACACAATTAGTGGGTGCAAAGGAAACCTGTTCAGATTCTCCAATTACACCTGACCAAAGCAAGTATAAAATGCTACCAAATTTGAATGTGCAAGTTTTATGCTCACTTTGCACAGGTGCAGAGAACTGTGCAAGTTGGAGGAGAATCCAGGATATCCCAGATATACAGAACTAGGTAGGTAAGCAAGATTTACTCCAAAGGCTATAGCCATATTCTGATCTCTTTGCTCATACTGGGTAGCACCTTATTCCATGAATAATCCCATTGACTTCAGTAGAGCTATTCACGAATATACTGTTCAACTGAGAATGGGTATTTGAATCTGGCCCTAGTTTTGTAGACTTGCTACTGACCTGGAATTTTAAATGCATTTGCAGTCTCAAACTTCCAATACAAAGTTAGTGATCTATTGCATCCTGCAAAGCTGCAGTGATAAGTAGGGGTCTGTGGAAAGTACTGCCGAAGACAAAGGAACTATTCAGTGAACAGTTTACCAGGTTCTGTCTGGGAATGTCTAACCTGACTGATTTTACAAGTGTGTTCCTTATTTGATGAATGGTTTATGCCAGCATATTTCAGACTTTGTGCTGCCCATGAACTATTCACAACAGTTATGCTTTGAGAATTCACTATTTATATCTCACGGTGTGTGCTGCATCTCCCAAATACAGTTGCCAACTTTCACGTGGTAAATAAGCATCCTGACTTCCACAATAAGCCAAAAATCAAGCTAATCCCATTTCAAAACAAGGCCAAAACAAGCCAATCCCTAAGAACCCCACCACTCTCTGTGACTAGATCCCCCCAGGTGTGCAGTCTGGGACAGTGGTGGGCCTGCTGTGCACCCCTGACTCTCTCCCCTTCTTGATCCTGCTTGCCCCTTGCCCCTGCTTGCCCCCCCTTTGCCTCCCCTTGCCCCTGCTTGCTGGGAGCCGATCAAAAAAAAGAAGCAACAAGCCAAATAAGCAACAAGCTACAAGCCAAAAACTAGCCAATAAGCAACTCACAAACCAATTAAGCCAAAAACAAGCCCAATTTCTGCATTTTTTCCCCACAGGTTTGGCATGTCTGATCCCAAGTCATATGTTATCCTCTGCTTCCTGTCTGGGCAGCTTCCAGACCACAAGCACATACTTCATAGAATGGTAGGGTTAGAAGAGACCACAAGGGTCATCTCGGCTAACCCCCTGCCTAAGCTGTATCTAAACCATCCAAGACAGATGGCTGCCCAGCCTCCTTTTGACAACCTCCAATGAAGGAGCTTCCACAACCTCCCTGGGCATGCTGGTCCATTGTCCTACTGTTCTTACAGTTAGGAAGTTGTTCCTGAGATTTAATCTAAATCTGCTGTGCTGTAGTTTGAACCCACTGCCTCTCATCCTGCCCTCTATGGCAAAACAACAACTTTTCTCCATCTTATCTGTGGCAGCCTTTCAAGTATTTGAAGACCACTATCACATCCTCCCTTAATCCCCACTTTTCCAAACTAACCATTCCCAGATCCTTTGCTCACATGGCTTGCCTTCCATCCCGCTCTGATCATCTTTGTTGCTCATCTCTGGATCCTTTCCAGTTCCTCAGGAACTAGGGGGGGGTCAGGGGACCATGCCCCCCATTTTTAACATGGGTGTAGTTTGGGGGACAGGGGCAGCATTGCCCCCCAAACTGCAAGCCTCGGGCAGGCCTCCAAATTACACCCATGTTAAAAAGGGGGAGGCATGGTGTGGAGCAGTGCCTGCCTGAGGCTTGCAGTTTGGGGGGGGAGGCAACACCACCCCCTGTCCCTCAAACTATGCCCATGTTAAAAAGCCCCCCCCCATTCCAGTGCCTGTGGCCCCCCGCTTCTACAAAGATTCCGGTGCCCTTGCTCAGCAGTGCTGATGCCAAGCCAGTTTTCTCCCATTCTGTATTTGTGCATTTGTTTTTTCTTCCCAAAGTGTAGCCCCTGACATTTGTCTTTGTTGAATTTCATTTTGTTGTCTATAGCCCAGTTCTCCAATATATCAAGATTCCTCTCAATTTTAGTTCTATCTTCCAAAGTGTTGGCAACCCCCCAGCTTTCTGTCACCTGCAAACTTGATCAGTATGCTCTCTGTACTTACATGCTGGTGTCAAACACACGCCAATGAGCTTTTGCACGAGTATTTGAGTATTTATGACTTTCCCTTTCCAGGAACATTTGTGAAAAAAATGTTTGCTTGGATAAATGTTAGTAGAACGCAAATAACTCACAAGTTTCCCTTAACCAATATTTACTATTTAAATATTAATGGAAACATTTCTGTGGTGTTCACCTAGATCAATGTTTCTCAAATGCAGCCACCAGTGGCTTTTCTTGCAGCCACAGCCTTCTGGACCATGATTGGGTGGAGAGGGGACAACGCAGCAGCCCCTCCCCCTCTCTGTTGCTCCTGGATGTACCGCTTTGGTGTTGTCTGCTGGGGCTGCAAGCAGGGGTTGGACCCTGCCCCACTCTGGAGACAGCTGGGGCACAACAGTGGAGGAGCACGCAGCCAGTGCATTCCCCACCTTCCCAAGGGTGGTGGGGCTCAGGCTTTGGGCTTCACCCCTGGGGTGGTGGGGTGGCAGGCTCTGACCACACGGCTTCAGGCTCCATCCCAGTCCCCTGGCCATGGGCTTTGGGCTCTGGTTATGGGGCTTCGGGCTCTGGCTCCTCACTGTCTCCCCCACCCCACCCCCAACTCCATTGCCCCTGGCCTCTACTGCCTGAACCCCCAATCCAGGGCTTAATTTGTCCCCAGGCTTGCTGTGGCTGAGTAAGTCTGCTGTGAAAAGTGATACTTTTATGTTTGTTAATATCACTTTTTACAACAGACTTACTAGCTAGCTATAGATAAATTACAATAATTTGGATGTGTCTGTGCATATTTATACGTTTTTCTTAAAGCTAATGAAGTATTTTAGGGAAAAGTGTGAGAGCGGCCACCAGCAAGAGTTGGTGGCTGCACTCTGAGGCCTCAAAAAATTGTCCTGAGAACCCCTAGATCCACTGTGCACATTTACAGCTCCCACAGAGATGTATATTGGCAGATACAAAACACACAGTATATGACAGGGTTACTTGGAAAGCTAGTTTCACTGGCCCAGATCCTCAGCTGGTGTCAATCACTGCAGCTCCTTTGACTCAGTTGGAGTTAAGGTGGTTGGCACCAGCTGAGTTTCGGTCCCATTCAGTGCTGTCAGAAGAGGAAAGGTGGCAGGGAACGATTCCCCAGAGAGCTGGGTTTGGGTTATATTTCCTGCATTTCTTTAGTTTTAGCTGCAGTTTTCCACTGGCCCAGTTCATAATGTTATGAAATGTCATTTCAGTTATAATTGACTCTACCTTTTAATCTCCCACCCTCATGCCCCTTGGGACAACTGCTAAAGATTTAGGTATAAATTCTGGAAACTTAACTCTGTGGCTTTCAGGCACTACAGAATTAGGCCCCCAGTTGCACAGTAACTAGCTGGGTTGTCGATCAAGTTGACTGTAGGAGTTTGTGTGTAAAAAAGCCTAAGAAAAGCAGCTGTTGGCTGAATTTTTTTTTTTTTTTGGTCCTACATTATGACTCTATAAAGTACGTCCTTCCCTTATGTTAGCTTCGTTGTACCAAAATGGCATTGGCACCAGGCCCTGAGGCATTTCTAACTAACAACAGCAGGTCCCTACCCAGATCACCATAGTCATGAAAAACAGCAAATGGATGTCAATGTGCATCTACCAGGACTGTTCTATAAATAGAAAAGTTAAGTCCCAGTTAAGTTTGTGATCCTGCAAACTGCCAGACTTCAGTGGGGCTCCACCGAGGCACAGCATTCCACCCTCACTGACCAGTCTGCAGGATTAGGGCCCAAGATGTTGCTGCTAACAGAGGTCCTGACTGGAGCTATGGATCTGCAACTCCTGCTGACTGCAATCTCCAGCCACCATGTTTAGCTGCTATGGCTTTAACCCCTTTATTTGCTGCTCTGAAAACTAGTACAGACACGTTACAGTCATATTCATCCAGCTCTTACATGTAACATGCAGCCAGCTCCCACATAAGTGAAATTTTACATGCAAGGCTAATAAGGACAGAGTCTATTTTGTTATAATGAAAGAGAGAGAAATTGGAATGTATAAGAGACAAATCAAAACTGTCAGGATTAATCCTGAACTCTTCAAAATCCCCTACTCAGGTAATGCTACCATGGGTATTTTCCTTAAATAAGGAGTTCAGGATTGGGCTAATTACAATTAGTGCTGAACTCCTGGGGTAAGCGGCAAGTCTGACTATCTAGAGTGTTAGCTGAATAATCTATCAGCAAGAAGGGCTGGAGGCAACTTTGAAATAAAAGCATAAAGATTTTAGCCCAGCCTTTAAAAGTTATTTGCCTGTGCAAGAGGAGCTAAGCTAAAAATCCATTCCATGAACTAGGCTTTTAAAAGAATCTAGGTGCAATCAATTTAGACAAGTCAGGCCCCCGTGGAACAAAGCATAGGCTTTACATGGTACTGCCAGGTGCTATAAAACTGTAGCCATCATTTTGGATTCAAGAGAATTGGCATCTGTTGTAAAGGCTTAGTGTCCAGCTCACCATTGCATAAGCCAGTGGTTCTCAAAGTGTGGGGCATGCCCCTCTAGGGGTGTGTGGAGGAAAGTTTGGGGGGCATTGTGGGGTCAGGGCCAGCTCCCGCTGGGGGCAGAGAGGGAGCACCATGCTTCCAGCCCTGCTCCACCCCCAGACCAGCTCCACTTCCAACCCCAGTCAACCCCCAGTCCTGCTTCACCCTCACTCCCTCTCCCCGCCCCAGACCAGGTCCACTCTACCCCCTGCTCCAGCCCCAGCCTGGCTCTGCCCTCATTCCCCGTCCATCCCCCAGCCCAGCTCCACCTCTACCTCTAACCCAAGCTCCTCCCCCATATCCAGTCCCGCCCCCAGCTCCACCTTTAGTCCAAGCTCTGCTACTGAGGAAACCTGGGCTGTGCAGTCATGGAGGGAGGGCATGGACAGATTCTGTTACTGACCAGGAAAAGTTTGAGTGCAACTGGCAGAAGCAAACGCAATCTCCCCAGTTCCAGCCAAACTGCACCTGCTTATTCCAGTAGTTTATTTGGCCTTTTGTTTTTTGTTGTATCCCCCCCGCAGCCCCCCTTTTGGCTTGGCCCCCTAGACTAGCTTGAGTTTTTAGCGTGTGTTAGTTATGCTTTTGATTGCATTCCAATTATGGCTTATTCGATAGAACAAAAGCCTCTGAGGGTGCTTTGTAAACAGAATTTTTAAAAGTCTGCAAATAAGTCAGGAAATAGCTGTAAGGGTAGGGAGAAGTGGCAGCATGGACCGGCATAGTGGGGATTTCACAACACAGACAGTGCTGGACAGCCCTAAGCAGTGTGATTTTTTTTCCTGCAGTGATTAATTGACAAATACAAATGAGTGCAGCTGTGAACCCCATTTGGTTAAACACAAAGCACTCAGCAATGACGGATACATGAGAGTTAAAAGAAGAGGCTAAAGGATGAGGAGGAATTCAGTTAGCTGTTACTACAGAGACCCCCTGTAATCCAGATATCTGGGTAGCCAAAGGCTTAGAGTATAAGCAACCAACAGGAAGCATATGCTGCTGCTGACCTATTAATCCAAAGAGTGCTTTAAAAACTGATTTGGATTAACCAGGCCTGTCTAGTCATCATTTAAAGTGTTCTCTGTCTTTTTTCATGCTGACTTTCAGACTATGAGGACAAAATTGCTGGAAATAGGAACTCTGAACTGCAGACACTGAGTTACAAGCAATGGTGCTTCACTCTCCTGACCCAAGACTGCCAGTCAAGTGGATCAGAACTCCGAGTTTATCTGCCTTCCCTTGCAGTGGGATGTGGACTCGACACATTCCCCTCTTGCCCTTAGTCACAGTTTAGATGATTTTCGTTTTAAATCCTGGCAGTTCAACCTGCCTCATTTTCAATATTTTAAGTGCCTTTAGTGCTAGATCAACAGCCCTGGAGACTGAAGGCCTCTCTCCAGAGACCAGCTACAGCATGAACAGCGGCAAAACACATTTCCACAACAGCACCCAATGCGTCTCAACCCTGACCCGGCTCATGAGGCAGAGTAGGGAGTTCTGGTTCAGGCATCCATTCGATCCTGGGTCTCTACTAAGACTCCAAATACCACTGCTGCAACAAGCAATTTGGACACACCTGCCTTAGTATGATATATTTGGACAATGTTTAGTGACTTCGCTCCAGAATGCTAAATTTCTGACTGGGAAATTTAGATAAATATTAGGGCTGTCAATTAATCACAGTTAACTCACATGATTAATTGCACTTATAACAATAGAATACCAATTGAAATTTATTAAATATTTTTGGATGTTTCCCTACATTTTCAATATTGATTTCAGTTACAACACAGAATACAAAGTGCACAGTGCTCACTTTATATTATTATTTTTTATTACAAATATATGCACTGTAAAAATGATAAACAAAACAAAGTATTTTTCAATTCACCTCATGCAAGTACTGAAGTGCAATCTCTTTATCATGAAAGTGTAACTTTCAAACACAGAGTTTTTTGGGGTTACATAACTGCACTCAAAACCAAAACAGTGTAAAACTTTAGAGCCTGCAAATTCACTCAATCCTACTTCTTATTCTGCCAATTGCTAAGACAAAACAAGTTTGTTTACATTGACGGGAGATACTGCTGCCTGCTTCTTATTTACAATGTCACCTGAAAGTTAGAACAGGCATTCGTATGGCACTTTTGTAGCCGACATTGCAAGGTATTTACATGCCAGATATGCTAAACATTCATATGCCCCCTCCATGCTTTGGCCACCATTCCAGAGGACATGCTTCCATGCTGAGGATGATGCTCATTAAAAAAAACAATGCGTCAATTAAATTTGTGACTGTACTCCTTGCCGGGAGATTTGTGTCTCCCCTGCTCTGTTTTACCCGCATTCTGCACTTTCACAGCAAATTTGACAAAACGCAAAGAAGGTATCGATGTGAGATTTCTAAAAATAGCTACAGCACTCGACCCAAGGTTTAAGTATCTGAAATGCTGTCAAAAAATCTGAGAGAGACCAGGTGTGGAGCATGCTTTTAGAAGTCTTAAAAGAGCAACACTCTGATGTGTAAACTACAGAACTCAAACCACCCAAAAAAAAAAAAATAAAATGAACCTTCTGCTGGTGGCATCTGACTCAGAGGATGAAAATGAACATGTGTCAGTCTGCACTGCTTTGGATTGTTATCAAGCAGAACCCATCATCAGCATGGAAGCATGTCCTCTGGAATGGTGGTTGAAGCATGAAGGTTATATGAATCTTTAGTGCATCTGTCACGTAAATATCTTGCAACGCCGGCTAGAACAGTGTCATGAGAACACATGTTCTCACTTTCAGGTGACGTAAACAAAAAGCAGGCAGCATTTCTCCTTCAAACTGTAATCAACCTTGTTTGTCTGAGTGATTGGCTGACCAAGAAGTAAGACTGAGTGAACTTTTAGGCTCTAAAGTTTTACATTGTTTTATTTTTGAACATTGATTTTTTTTGTACATAATTCTGCATTTGTAAGTTCAACTTTCATGATAAAGAGAACTTGTAGGAGGTGAATTGAAAAATACAATTTTTGTTTTCTACAGTGCAAATATTTGTAATCAAAAATATAAAGTGAGCACTATACACTTTGTATTCTGTGTTGTAATTGAAATCAATATTTGAAAATGTACTAAACATCCAAAAATATTTTAAAATAAATTATATTTTATTGTTGTTTAACAGCACGATTAATTGCGTGATTAATCGTGATTAATTTTTTTCATCACTTGACAGCCCAAATAAATATTCATTTCCTAGTACGCTAAGATTTTTAAAATGCATTATTCACCAAGGTCACTATCTGGAGAGGTCATTATCTTGTGATGTTTTTGTACTAAACATTTGTATTATATTATAATTAATTTTTACGTAAGAATGGCCATATTGGGTCAGACCAGTGATCCATCTAGCCCAGTATCCTGTCTTTCGACAGTTACCAGTGCCACGTACTGAACTGGGCAGCACAGCATGGGGAGAAGGTGACCAGTCCTCTGTGAAGAAAGAAGTGGTTTGGGACTATTTAGAAAAGCTGAATGAGCACAAGTCCATGGGGCAGATGCGCTGCATCTGAGGGTGCAAAAGGAGTTAGTGGATGTGATTGCTGAGCCATTGGCTATTATCTTTGAAAACTCATGGTGCTTGGGGGAAGTCCCGGATGACAGGAAAAAGGCTAATGTAGTGCCCATCTTTAAAAAAGGGAAGAAGGAGGATCATGGGAACTACAGGCCAGTCAGCCCCACCTCAGTCCCTGGAAAAATCATGGAGCAGGTATTCAAGGAATCAATTCTGAAGCACTTAGAGAGAAGGGAAATGATCAGGAACAGTCAGCATGGATTCACCAAGGGCAAATCATGCCTGACTAACCTAATTGCCTTCTATGACGAGATAACTGGCTCTGTGGATGAGGGGAAAGCAGTGGACGTGTTGTTCCTTGACTTTAGCAAAGCTTTTGATACAGTCTCCCACTGTATTCTTGCCAGCAATTTAAAGAAGTATGGGCTGGATGAATGGACTATAAGGTGGATAGAAAGCTGGCTAGATCATCGGGCTCAATGGGTAGTGATCAATGGCTCCATGTCTAATTGGCTCCATGTCTAGTTGGTGTGCGGTATCAAGCAGAGTGCCTCAAGGGTCCGTCCTGGGGCCAGTTTTGTTCAATATCTTCATTAACGATCTGGAGGATGGCATGGATTGCACCATCAGCAAGTTTGCAGATGACACTAAACTGGGAGGGGAGGAGGGATAGCTCAGTGCTTTGAGCATTGGCCTGCTAAACCCAGGGTTGTGAGTTCAATCCTTGAGGCGGCCATTTAGGGATCTGGGGCAAAATTTGGGGATTGGTCCTGCTTTCAGCAGGGGTTGAACTAGATGACCTCAACTGGGAGGAGAGGTAGATACACTGGAGGGTAGGGATAGGATACAGAGGGCCTAGACAAATTAGAGGATTGGGCCAAAAGAAATCTGATGAGGTTCAACAAGGAAAAGAGCAGAGTTCTGCACTTAGGATGGAAGGATCCCATGCACTGCTACAGACTAGGGATCGAATGGTTAGGCAGCAGTTCTGCAGAAAAGGACCTAGGGGTTACAGTGGACGAGAAGCTGGGTATGAGTCAACAGTGTACCCTTGTTGCCAAGAAGGCTAACAGCATTTTGGGCTGTATAAGTAGGGGCATTGCCAGCATAACAAGGGATGTGATCATTCCCCTCTATTCAGCATTGGTGAGGCCTCATCTGGAGTACTGTGTCCAGTTTTGGGCCCCACATTACAAGAAGGATGTGGACAAATTGGAAAGAGTCCAGCGAAGAGCACATGAGTTATGAGGAGAGGCTGAGGGAACTGGGATTATTTAGTCTGCAGAAGAGAAGAATGAGGGGGGATTTGATAGCTGCTTTCAACTACCGGAAAGGGGGTTCCAAAGAGGATGGCTCTAGATTGTTCTCAGTGGTAAAAGATGACAGAACCAGGAGTAATGTCTCAAGTTGCAGTGGGGGAGGTTTAGGTTGGATATTAGGAAAAACTTTTTCACTAGTAGGCTGGTGAAGCAGTGGAACGGGTTACCTAGGGAGGTGGTGGAATCTCCTTCCTTTGAGGTTTTTAAGGTCAGGCTTGACAAATGCCTGGCTGGGATGATTTAGTCAGGGATTTGTCCTGCTTTGAGCAGGGGGTTGGACTAGATGACCTCCTGAGGTCCCTTCCAACCCTGATATCCTATGATTCTATGACACTCAGAGAATGTCATCCTTGACCATCCTGGCTAATTGCCATTGATGGACTTAACCTTCATGAATTTATGCAGTTCTTTTTTGAACCCTGTTATAGTTTTGGCCTTCACAACATCCCCTGGCAAAGTGTTCCAAGGTTGACTGTGCATTGTGTGAAGAGTACTTCCTTTTGTTTGTTTTAAACCCGCTGTCTATTAATTTCATTGCGTGACCCCTAGTTCTTGTGTTATGTGAACGAGTAAATAATATTTCCTGATTCACTTTCTCCATGCCAAGCAAAATTTTATATACGTCTTTCATATCTCGCCTTAGTCATCTCTTTTGCAAGCTGAAAAGTCCCAGTCTTTTAAATCTCTCCTCATATGGAAAAGACTGCAAAACACCAAGTCTTCATTGACATACAGAAAGCCTTATAAGCCAGTCACTGTCAAAGCCAATTTTAGAAGTACAGTGAAACCCTGCTATAACGTGATAATTGGGGTCCAAAATTTCAATCGCGATAAATGGGGGTCACTTTATAGCAGGGTTACGAAAATTTACCATTTCAAGCCAGTCAGTTAAGTCTTGTAAAAAAAACAACAGTTATCCCAGCGTGTTTTAAACACAAAAGTAGTAATTTAATTACATGTACATGAAAGAAACATGTGATATTGTCTATACTAATCACTGCGCAGAATGCAAAGTCAATCTGGTTTCATGACTCCATAATTTTAAATTTCATCACTTAAAAAAGCTATCTAGTGTGGTCTGCTTATTTGCCACAGACTGTTGGCTTCTAGCAAAGTCAAGAATGCTTCTGAGTTGGAGGATTTTGATGCTGTCCACGTCTTGAGTTTCCAGCCACCTCAAACTGGCTTCTAGGTGCTTTATTGCCTTGGACACCTTTGGTGGGGGAGTTGAGGTGCCATCATCATCGTCGTCATAATTAGAGCCACTGGTTTTGGGCTCTGGTGGTGCAGCTTCATTCTTCCAGCTGATATTTGCAACAATTTCATCATCTGAGATGTGTTCATATATGGGGCAGATGTCATCTGCTGGAAACCAGTTGAGGGTATGATGACTGTGCTTATATTCTCTGAGTGTTTCTTCGGCTAAACGTACATCATCTTCAATTAATCTTGTAAATTCAGGGTCGTCGTCATTACCATCATTGTGTGTAGCTGACGGAGAAGCTGGACCAAGACCCTTTATCCAGCATCGTTCAATGCAATGTGCAGAGATAGCATCCCAGGCTTTCCCGCCGAGGTGACAGACTTCTTTCCAGTTGAGTGATGCCAGTGATGTGTCGATGGAGGAGTTGTTATCCGCTACCATCTGCTTGATTATTTCACGATGATAGTTTTGCTTAAATACTGATATGATGCCTTGGTCCAGTGGCTGGATTTCTGATGTAGTGTTCTTCAGGAGATAAGAGACTTTAATCTTGCCGTCACGACTGACAAGATTTTCCGCTGAGGGGTGGGCAGGGCAATTATCCAGCAGGAGGAGAGCTTTTTCCTCCTTCTTGAGTTTTCACAAATGAGCCCGAATGGCTGGCACAAAAGTTTTATGGAACCAGTCTTCAAATATGGAGCTATTCATCCATGCATTCTTGTTGTTGGTGTATTCAAAGGGAAGGGCCTTCATATTAACATGATGAAAACATCTGGGAGACCTCGCTTTTCCAATCATCAGAGGTCTGACTTTGTGGCTGCCAGACCTGTTGATGCAAAACAAGAAAGTGACTCAGTCCTTCTTCTGCTTAAAGCCTTCTCGTTTGTGTCTATCAGTCCTGGTTGCGAGGGTGCGATCGGGTAACATTTTAAAGCATAAACCAGTCTTGTCAGAGTTGTAAACTTGATTGGCTGTGTAGCAACCTTCCTCCAGCAACTTTTTAAGCTCAGTTGGGTAGGAATTGGCAGTCTCTTTATCAGCTGACCAGATTTCCCCAGACACGAGAATTTGGCTTATAGTGTGCCTTTTCTTGAATCTGTCCAGCCAGCCATTACTCGCCTTAAATTTGGATTCATTTCCATTGATAAGGTGATCAGATTTCTCTGCTTGAGCTTTCAGAATAGGGCCAGAAATGGGAAATCCTTCTGAGCGAGCCTGGACAAACCATTGGTACAAGGCTGACTCTAGGCTTTCATCATTAGCAAACTTGACCTTTTTATGCTGTAAACCAGTTTCCTCTTCAAGAATGCAGAGTAGGCTATGGAGATTTTCTTCTTCTTTTTTCCACCCTCGCAGAGTGGACTCGCTAATTCCTAGATCTCTAGCAAGCTGAGTTTGTTGTTTGCCCTTCTTTAGTTGATCCAGGGCGTACAATTTCTCTTGGGCAGAAAATGACTTGCGTTTGCGATCTGGCGTATCCCTAACAGTAAAATATTTTTTAAAATATAGGAAATTAATAACAAGTTCATAGGCAAACGCCACACACATGTACAATCTGAGAACTAAGTGCAATGGGCCTGCAATGGCTAGGAGTAACTTTATCCTATAAGACCGGAAGAAACCATTTTATTTATAAATGTTGTAAAAAAAGTATTCTGGCAAAACACGAACAGTATTACGGCCTTAAAGGGGAGCTAACTTATGATCGCGTTATATCCAAATTTGTGTTATCACGGGGCGCGTTATTGCAAGGTTTCACTGTATTTAATGAGGCTGCTAAGAATTCTGGAGACACAACACAGTTTATGAGAACAAACATGGCTGTCACATCATACTTTCTATTTAAGCAAGAGACACTCCACACTACAAACTGGAGGCCAGTGTTAAGTGCATTGTCATTTGTTAATCCTGAAGTTGGACACTGGTTCCAAACAAGACAGGCAAATGCTCAGTATCTTTCTGTAACAAACTCAACTTACTAGTTAAAAGCATGTGGTGCAATAGTGAAAGACTCAGCAGTTGAAAAAGTGAAGAACTCTCTCATCACATTCAAAAAATGTTCATTCATTGCTGATGAATGCACTGATTGAAATGGGCATCTAGTATTAATTTATTGTGTATGTTATCTTGATGTCAGTGGTGGGCCAGTCCATGCATTTCTAGACTTTCTGGTTATAGAAGACACATCCCACCTTTTTAAATGCTTGTAAATTAAACCCTAAGCAGATGGCTGCTTGTGCATTTGATGGAGATGCAAACTGCTGTGGAAGACAGTGGAGTACAAGCTTTGCTCAGAGAAAAGTGTAACCCTAATCTCTCCTATACACACTTCAGAGGCCATCTACTTCAACTAGCACTAGTATGAACAGCAGAATCTTCAAAAGACATTTACAAAGCCATATATTTAATGTCTTTGTTATACTCTTTTTTTTTCAGCAAGAGTCCAAAAAGACTGAACATCTTGGAAAAAATAGAAGATACACTGGGCCTGAAGTTGAAATTAGTCCAACCTGGAAAAACCCGCTGGCTTTCTCATGAGCAATCCTTGACTGTTGTCTTAAAATTACTGCAACCATTATTACTGGCTTTGGAAAGTGTCTACCGAGATAGGACGGAGCTAAGTAGTGAGGCTGGTGGACTACTTTTGCTGTTAAGTTCAGAGAAAACTATTGCCATTCTTTTTCTTGTAAATCTCATGTTGAAACAACTTGGGTCATTAAACAATGTCATCCAGGCATCTGCTACCACAGTAGTAGATCTTTGTCCAGCAATAGAAGGTACACATGGATCAATCAGAGAGATAGCCACTGAAAACGTACTGGAAGAAGCAAAGACTTCAGTGCAGAAGTTGACTAAGGAAGGCACTTATATTGAATCATTAAGTGAAGAGGACAAGAAGTGTTAAGCCAGCTGAAAAAGTACATAGACTTGATTCTTACAAATCTACAACAGTGATTTTTAGATTTTATTCCAACTCTAAGTAGCTTTTACAGATGCCTGTCTTATAAAACACTGACAGCTGAGTGAAGTGAGGCACTACCAGCAATGGGGCTGCCATGTAATCAGGACCCAATAGAGAATTTGAACACAGCATGTAATATCATACGATGAATGAATAAAGATTTGACTTCAACTTTTGCTTTATCATCACTAGTGGTTCGACCCAATCTTTGTGCTATGTTTCCTGGGGTGAAAGAAGTAGAAATTCATCTCTTGCTACTCCCAGTCACTACAGCTACAGTTGAGCATTCTTTTTCCTCATTGAATAGAATTTTGTGTTCTGAAAGAAGTCGCCTTCTGCCTGATCATGAGCATCTCATGAAGGACTGGAAGTATTGGACACAAGAGAAGCCACCAAACATGAATGCACTGCATTCGAGAAGTTCATGAACAGAGTTGTGCAAAATTACAAGATGCAGATGTAGTGCTTCATAGTAAACTTGAGTAGCCAACTTTAATTTGTGAAGATTTTAAAACATGAGTTAAATTTAATAAAATGGTCATGAAACATTTTTTAGTTTTTACTATGGTGCCCACTTTTGCTCTCATGGTCTCACCCCTTAACAACCCTCACCACCACCACCTCATAAATTCAGACCCTCCCCCCGATTTCAATTCCTGAGGGAAACACTGCCCTTTACTGCTTTGCTGCAGTTACTCAGTTTACTGCTGAAATGGGAATTAAGCAGAGCACACATTCCTTTGCTTGAGAAAGACCTCCAGTCTGGACTGCTCACAAACGGCCTCCAGGCATGCAAGTCACTCCTAGCCACTTCTGTCTATGTGTGTTGCAGCCAGCCAGCCACATCTTGGCTCCTACCAGCCTTGGTTATACTGCAGGGTGACCCCAACACTCTCTGAGTCTTAGATTTTCCCCCAGAAATGTGTATACTATACTTCCCAGCCCTCTCCTGGACAATACATGTGTATATAAAGCTTGTTATTTCTTTAATAGAAATATTCACACAACTTTCCACCCCAAATGGAGTTTGCCAGCCACTTCAACTTGAACACATTGGACTGGTTATAACAATGAAACAAGTTTATTAACTCCAAAGAGAGAGATTTTAAATGAGTACAAGTAATGAGGCATAAAAGTCAGAAATGGTTACAAGAAAAGCTACTGGTGCCTAACAAACTATATCAGATTCAAGCAAAGTTTCTCACCATATGCTCTCAGCAGTCTTACTGACCTTCTTTATTTTAACTCTCATGTATCCATCATTGCTGAGTGCTTTGTGTTGAACCCAATCTTAGCTTAGGTCAGGACCCCTTCTCCCAGAGTTCAGCAAATGCTTCCTTTGTCATTTCTGGTAATGGGCAAGAAGAGAGAGAGGGGTGCCTTCGAGTGTTTGTCCCTCCTTTTTATAGTGTCAGTCCCCCATTCAAAAAATATTTCCAGCTGAGACTCAGGAGACAGAGTCTATGTAGAACAGGGGTGGGCAAACTATGGCCCGGGGGCTGCATCTAGCCCTTCAGACATTTTAATCCAGACCTTGACCTCCTTGCCCAGCTCCAGCACTCCAGCTGGGGGCTGGCTCCGTACAGCTCCTGGACGCAGTGGCATGTCCACCCTCTGGCTCCTATGCATAGGGGCAGCCAAGGGGCTCCACACACTGCCTCCTCCCCAAGCGCTGCAGTGCCAATGAGAGCTGCAGGGGTGGCGCTTGCGGACGGGGCAGTGTGGCAAACCGCCTGGCTGCATCTCCCCATAGGATCCAGAGAGAGGACATGCCGCTGCTTCCGGGAGCTGCTTGAGGTAAGCACCGCCTGGAGTCTGCACCCTTTACCCTCTGCCGCACCCCAACCCCTTGCCCCAGCCCTGATCCCCCTCATGCCCTTCAAACCCCTTGGTCCCAGCCCAGAGCATCCTTCTGCTCCCCCAACCCCTCATCCCCAGCCCCTACCCAGAGCCCGTACCTGCAGCCAGAGCCCTCAAACCCCCCCCACCCATGCACACCAACCTCCTGCCCCAGCCCAGAGCCCCCTCCCAGCCGGAACTCTCACCCCCTCCCACATCCCAACCCCCAATTTTGTGAGCATTCATGGCCTGCCATACCCAGATGTGGCCCTTGGTCCAAAAAATTTGCCCACCCCTGATGGTAGAAGGATGTTCCCTGCTGCTTTTCCCTCATCTGCTTGAGTGTCCTTTGTTTCCCTCCATGCTTGATTACTCAGTTTACTGCTGAAATGGGAATTAAGCAGAGCGCACATTCCTTTGCTTGAGAAAGACCTGTTTACTAACCTCAGTTTGAAACATGTTAATAACACCATACAGTGGAATCATAACTTCGTATACCACGTATATAACGTTGCCACATGCATTTTATTAGGACACAAATGACCAGCAAATTATGAGTTTTTAAATCATACCTCACAAGGCATACTTTGTACAAAGATTATTACAATAGTGTGTGGACACAGGCATACATTCTATCACACTTAGAAATTGGACAAAGGCTGCCAAGTCATTTAATTTTATATGAGCTCACTAGCCAACAGATAATGGCTTTCTGTCACTACCAGCATGGGTAAGATTTAAACCAGTGCCCAGAGATGAAAAGTTTTGTATCCCATTACCAGCCACCTGAGTCAACCAATTCTCATTGTTATGTTTTGTCATGGTGCACCCTTTTTTGGATGTTGAACTGAGACACTTCTGTGCTTGAAAACTGTTTAGAATTTGGTGAATAACTAATTCAATTATATGCAGCTTCTAGAAAGTTAAAGTGAAGTACTGCTTGTTATGACCAGTTTATTCACAACCAAGACAAGCATTGCATTCATGCTGACCCTTTGTACAGCTCTAGGAAGGAGTTTCCCACTGTCACTGAGAAATGTTTGATCTCGAGGAGTATGATGGGACCTGGGGTCTTGACTCATTCACAGGAGTCTTTATAGCTTGTTGATTGCCATCAGCTTTTAGAGAGAAGGTTTATTATTGTTCAAGTGACAATAGGACCCTCTTTCACAATATAACTTATATAACAATATAACTTATATAACAATATGCATTCGTCACCAATTTTATACAACAAACATGGATCACATCAGCCAGGCTAGATGTTGTCTGTTACAAGTCTGTGTTACTGACTGCAATTGTTTTTGACAGACAAATGCAGGTTGCCATTTTCCAGCAGCCACTGGGCAGTAAATTAATCATTCATTAACAAGCCAGAGGGGATCTATTTTTAAGTTATACCTGCTGCGATAAGAGAAGATGTCAGAGTCTGGGGGAGGGAGGAGGAGGAAAAATCTTCAGCTCCTGATCTTGCTGCAGCTGACTCCAATGGGAAACAATGAGGGATGCCATCAGTCACTGCTCTGGCAATAGGGTTTGCCAGAAGCTGCCCGTGGTCCCTGCCAGCTACAGGAGAAGCCCCATTGCCACTTCCAGGGTGAAAGGGGTAGGCTCGCTTGTGTCATAACAAAACCCCATGTACAGCAGAGTTTGCGTGTGCCAAGACCACTGTAGGAAGAGGGTTCCATAGTCAGTGCCATGAACACTAACCCACAGCATTTACTTGAGTAAACACCAGCTAGTCTCTCTAAAACCCCTGAGGCTGGGGCCCTGACACTTTCAATGGAGCTATACAACATGGGGTGAACAGGGAAACACCTGGCAAAGTCTGAAATGGAAAGCGATATTGACTAGCCAAGACCTCACTGGGGCACTTCACCAACACTAATAGCTAATCCTCACACTGTGCTGTAGTCAATATTCCCACCAGTACAGATGGGGAAACTAAATGAGGCTAGGGCTCAGATTTTTGAGTGTGTGCTCTCCTTCCAGCTCCTGTGGGTTTTGGGTGCTTAGCATGAGCCAGGCTGTCAGAAGTGCTGGGCCCTCACCTCTCCAAATAGAGTCACAGATGTGGTTTCTCAATCCCACTGAAAGTCAGACCCTAGGTATGTCAAGTTGGGGAGCCAAGAACTGAAGCACAAGATTAGTGAGCACTTGAAAGACTGGGCCTAAGAGACTTTCCCAAGCCCACAATGGGCCAAGTTCTCCAACAGTAGTCCTCAATCAAAACTCCCACTGATTAAGGACTGTGATTGCAAACCTGTATCAGAGATGGCTTGAGAACTCGGAGTCATGACTCCTAGTCTAGCATTCAGACCACTGCAGTAACCCTCGCTATACCTGCCAGACCAGAGAAAGAGAGAGGAATGAGGACTAAATTACAGGGATCAGTTGGAAGCCAACTGGATTGGATAAAGAGAAAAAGGTTCTCTACCTAATGTCTTCTGGCTCTTCTGCTGGCAGCAAAAGCTTTCTTTGCCTTCCTTTATTTTCCAGAAGGCCATCTTCCATGACTCCCTTGCAGTGAAATCTTCTGCATTCCCTTTAGAAAGACTGTTTTCTTCCTGCCTGAAATAGATACTTCATTTCAATGGTGCTGTCTTAAGGGCCAGTCTGCATACAGGCCTTTTAAACAGGTCCAGGGAAAAGTGCTAGTGAGCAGCGTGTTACATCCTGGTTGTGCACAATACTTTGTTTTCACTCACTCATTTCCTTTTTGTTCCATAGAATCTAACATCTCCATTGTGTTTACAAATGCCGACGTGGAGGTGAAATGCTGGTCCTATTGTAAATCAGTGGGAGCTTTCCCACTGACTTCACTAGAGCCAGGCTATCATCCCAGGGTTATAAACCATGCCAAAGGCCTTCCTTTCCCCCTTGTCTCCTTCCAGGCAAATCTTAAAAGTTTATAAATGGGAAGGGCAGTTTTTTGGAGACAACTTGGCAATTTTACCCTCAGAATGTACTTAACACAATGACTTCATTTCCAGGGACATCAAATCTATTCTACCTCAGGATAAATACTGCTTTAAGCAAAAATCAAGTTTGACATCTTGGGTAGAGCTGGTTGAAAAATGGGACTTTTCATTAAAATTTAAAATTTCCCCCTCCCCCAATCAAAAAGTTTCGAGTTTTGAAGTCTGACAAGCTTTAGACTCAATAAGTTATTTACTTCTGTTGAGGTGAATATCCGCTTAGCACCAACTGGAGAGGGGTTTAATCTTCAAGAAAATTCAAAACTACTTTTCGATTCCTTGGCATTTTCTCTTCACTGGATATTTCCACCTTGTGTTATTAGAGAGAGCGCCAAATTGAAACCCAGGATCCAAATAACCCCACAACTTTGAAAGAGTTTATCAGAACTTCACAGGCTATACCTGTCTAGCTGTGAAAGGCTGTATATTCTCCAATACAAAAGAAAAGTAAATCTCTAGTAAAAAGTTAGTTAATTTTTTTACTTGTGGCACAAACCACCTTCTCCATCTCCCAGTGACCTTTGTTTATTGGGTAATGACATGGAGTTTTGGAAAATTAAAGTTACGATAACAGAGACTGAGCATATTGTATTTGCTCTAAGCAAGATGTAACATGATTTTTAAATATAGTTAATATGAAAATGCCACTGCAAAAAGTGTTTTAAAGTGCACTTATGCAGTCACAGAATGGAAAACTACTGTTTCCTTCATTTTCCTTACTGTAATGAGCACAGCGGTAGGAGGGCTATACACACAAACACACACCGGAAACTGTGGGTTCTGTTAGCATGCCGATCTGGTTTTATAGCAACTCATGGTATTTATATTATACACAAGATTTTCCATATCCCTCTGTGATTGACCCAAGCTACCTGTAAACAAAGAGATGCTGTGACAGAAACTTACACTCAGGGTTCTTCCCTTCAGAGAATCAAGATTTTACATGTAGATAAAAAAACTGCTCCTCCCCCCAATCACATAGCGGGAAGAAGCACAAGAAGTATAGCATCACCACTTGGAATACAATAATCCGCCTATTTTTTACTTGACACCATAGAATATGCCATACAAGTATTAGATTATGCTTCCAGCAGTGATCACTACCCATGCTTTGCAGAAAGCATTTGCAGAAAGATGCTTAATGCATCTGCCTAATTGTAAAAGGTACCTGGAGAAGAGATTCCTTCCCAACCCATCCAAATAAGCTTATGCTCTCAACCACAAGACTTGATAACCCTTATCTTAGCCTCATTATTACTAGAGATGGGCCCAAGCCCTGAATCTAAACAACCCTGAGTTTAGATGATGTTTGAAATCTTAGCCAACGGTTATCTTCATTTTCTCTGGAATTACCTGTATATGTGAAAGGTGACAAACGTGATAATTGTTGTGAGCTCCAACCCACATTCTATGCCTAGACCAAGAAATAAGAACTACATACTAATGCTGTTTCAGTCACATACACAGAGTATGGGAGCCTAATTCTAACCTCCTTTACACTGGTGTAAATCCAGGGTAATTACTGTGTAGTGAGATCAGAATCAGGCCTTGGGTATCTAAACAATATTCTCTTTACCCTCTGTTTCACGTGGCAGAATATAGAAAAATTCCCTGCAATCCTAAGATTATTTTTGGAAGCTTGTTAATTTCATGCTAATAGAAAGCACCATGTCTAGAGTGAGGTGGGCAGAGCAGTGCATTTCTGACAGATTATTGATTCACATGCTTTTCAATTTGTTAATGCAACTGAAATTCCTTAGCAAATATATATATATACACAAAACCAAAAGACCATTCTTCCTCAATCCTGTTATGTATGCGAACAGCAGAGAGGCTAACAGAGGGAGTTTGCCTGGGAGTTCACCTGGGGAGAGCCCACTGAGGCTTACATCTTGCCGGCTTCTCTGAGTAGTTACTACAACTCCTGAGGAAGCTCATAGAAGGAAGGTAATATGGATGGGGAGCTTTCAGCTGTTGTGACCTGCACTGGATGTGCCATGTTTGTCTTTCTTTCACAGGACAGAAGCGACTTTCTCTGTACAAAGTGCAAGCTGATCTCCATATTGGAAGAGAAGGTTCAAGGTCTGGAGAAACAGGTATCGACCCTGTGTTGCATAAGAGAAACTGAAGATTTCCTGGACAGATGTCAGGATATGCTTCTAAGGACAAAACATTCTGAAGATTCAGAGCAGGCTGCACTGTGGGGACAGGAGGACAGTGAAGAAATTTGGCAGCATGTGACCTCCAGAAGAAGAAAGGGAAGCGTCCATGTACCAGCAACGCAGAAACAGGTAAGTAACTGTTTTCATGTTCTCTCCACAGTTACTAATGTGGAGAGTGGACTAGATGATACATCTGAGGGAAGGGAATAGAAGGAGACTCTGCTGATTGGAAGGCATGAGATGCACTGTCCTAGGGTTGGGGGTTCCACGACCACCACTACCAGGAGAAGGAGGAGGGTGGTGGTGGTCGGGGACTCTCTCCTCAGGGGGACCGAGTCATCTATCTACCGCCCCGACTGGGAAAACCAAGAAGTCTGTTGCTTGCCAGGAGCTAGGATTCACGATGTGACGGAGATACTGCCGAGACTCATCAAGCCCTCGGATCGCTACCCCTTCCTGCTTCTCCACGTGGGCACCAATGATACTGCCAAGAATGACCTTCAGCGGATCACTGTGGACTACGTGGCTCTGGGAAGAAGGATAAAGGAGTTTGAGGCACAAGTGGTCTTCTCGTCCATCCTCCCTGTGGAAGGAAAAGGCCTGGGTAGAGACCATCGAATTGTGGAAGTCAACGAATGGCTACACAGGTGGTGTCGGAGAGAAGGCTTTGGATTCTTCGACCATGGGATGGTGTTCCAAGAAGGAGGAGTGCTAGGCAGAGACGGGCTCCACCTAACGAAGAGAGGGAAGAGCATCTTCGCAAGCAGGCTGGCTAACCTAGTGAGGAGGGCTTTAAACTAAGTTCACCGGGGGAAGGAGACCAAAGCCCTGAGGTAAGTGGGGAAGTGGGATACTGGGAGGAAGCACAAGCAGGAGCGCACGAGAGGGGAGGGCTCCTGCCTCATACTGAGAAAGAGGGACGATCAGCGAGTTATCTCAAGTGCCTATACACAAATGCAAGAAGCCTGGGAAACAAGCAGGGAGAACTGGAAGTCCTGGCACAGTCAAGGAATTATGATGTGCTGGAATAACAGAGACTTGGTGGGATAACTCACATGACTGGAGTACTGTCATGGATGGATATAAACTGTTCAGGAAGGACAGGCAGGGCAAAAAAGGTGTGGGAGTTGCATTGTATGTAAGGGAGCAGTATGACTGCTCAGAGCTCAAGTATGAAACTGCAGAAAAACCTGAAAGTCTCTGGATTAAGTTTAGAAGTGTGAGCAACAAGGGTGATGTCGTGGTGGGAGTCTGCTATAGACCACCGGACCAGGGGGATGAGGTGGACGAGGCTTTCTTCCAGCAACTCACAGAAGTTACTAGATTGCCGGCCCTGGGTCTCATGGGAGACTTTAATCACCCTGATATCTGCTGGGGGAGCAATACAGCGATGCACAGACAATCCAGGAAGTTTTTGGAAAGTGTAGGGGACAATTTCCTGGTGCAAGTGCTGGAGGAACCAACTAGGGGCAGAGCTCTTCTTGACCTGCTGCTCACAAACGGGGAAGAATTATTAGGTGAAGCAAAAGTGGATGGGAACCTGGGAGGCGGTGACCATGAGATAGTCAAGTTCAGGATCCTGACACAAGGAAGAAAGGAGAGCAGCAGAATACAGACACTGGACTTCAGAAAAGCAGACTTTGACTCCCTCAGGGAACTGATGGGCAGGATCCCCTGGGACAATAACATGAGGGGGAAAGGAGTCCAGGAGAGCTGGCTGTATTTTAAAGAATCCTTATTGAGGTTACAGGGACAAACCATCCCGATGTATAGAAAGAAGAGTAAATATGGCAGGTGACCAGCTTGGCTTAACAGTGAAATCCTTGCTGATCTTGAACACAAAAAAGAAGCTTACAAGAAGTGGAAGATTGGACAAACGACCAGGGAAGAGTATAAAAATATTGCTCAGGCATGCAGGAGTGAAATCACAGCTGGAGTTGCCACTAGCAAGAGATGTTAAGAGTAACAAGAAGGGTTTCTTCAGGTATGTTAGGAACAAGAAGAAAATCAAGGAAAGTGTGGGCCCCTTACTGAATGAGGGAGGCAACCTAGTGACAGAAGATGTGGAAAAAGTTAATATACTCCATCCTTTTTTTGCCTCTGTCTTCACGAACAAGGTCAGCTCCCAGACTACTGCACTAGACAACACAGCATGGGGAGGAGGTAACCAGCCCTCTGTGGAGAAAGAAGTGGTGTGGGACTATTTAGAAAAGCTGGACAATCACAAGTCCATGGAGCCGGACGCACTGCATCCGAGAGTGCTAAAGGAGTTGGCGGATGTGATTGCAGAGCCATTGGCCATTATCTTTGAAAACTCATGGTGATCGGGGGAAGTCTGGACGACTGGAAAAAGGCTAATGTAGTGCCCATCTTTAAAAAAGGGAAGAAAGAGGATCATGGGAACTACACGCCAGTCAGCCTCACCTCAGTCCCTGGAAAAATCATGGAGCAGGTCCTCAAGGAATCAATTCTGAAGCACTTAGAGGAGAGGAAAGTGATCAGGAACAGTCAGCATGGATTCACCAAGGACAAGTCATGCCTGACTAATCTAATTGCCTTCTATGATGAGATAACTGGCTCTGTGGATGAGAGGAAAGCAGTGGACGTGTTGTTCCTTGACTTTAGCAAAGCTTTTGACACGGTCTCCCACAGTATTCTTGCCAGCAAGTTAAAGAAGAATGGGCTGGATGAATGGACTATAAGGTGGATAGAAAGTTGGCTAGATTGTCGGGCTCAACGGGTAGTGATCAATGGCTCCATGTCTAGTTGGCAACCAGCATCGAGTGGAGTGCCCCAAGGGTCGGTCCTCGGGCTGTTTTCGTTCAATATCTTCATAAATGATCTGGAGGATGGCGTGGATTGCACCCTCAGCAAGTTTGCAGATGACACTAAACTGGGAGGAGAGGTAGATACACTGGATGGTAGGGATAGGATACAGAGGGCCTAAACAAATTGGAGGATTGGGCCAAAAGAAATCTGATGAGGTTCAACAAGGACAAGTGCAGAGTCCTGCACTTAGGACGGAAGAATCCCACGCACCGCTACAGACTAGGGACCGAATGGCTAGGCAGCAGTTCTGCAGAAAAGGACCTAGGGGTGACAGTGGACGAGAAGCTGGATATGAGTCAACAGTGTGCCCTTGTTGCCAAGAACGCCAATGGCATTTTGGGATGTATAAGTAGGGGCATAGCGAGCAGATTGAGGGACGTGATCGTTCCCCTCTATTCGACATTGGTGAGGCCTCATCTGGAGTACTGTGTCCAGTTTTGGGCCCCACACTACAAGAAGGATGTGAAAAAATTGGAAAATGTCCAGCAGAGGGCAACAAAAATGATGAGGGGGCTGGAACACATGACTTATGAGGAGAGGCTGAGGGAACTGGGATTGTTTAGTCTGCGGAAGAGAAGAATGAGGGGGGATTTGATAGCTGCTTTCAACTATCTGAAAGGGGGTTCCAAAGAGGATGGATCTAGACTGTTCTCAGTGGTTGCAGATGACAGAACAAGGAGTAATGGTCTCAAGTTGCACTGGGGGAGGTTTAGGTTGGATATTAGAAAAAACTTTGTCACTATGTGGGTGGTGAAACACTGGAATGCGTTACCTAGGGAGGTTGTGGAATCTCCTTCCTTAGAGGTTTTTAAGGTCAGGCTTGACAAAGCCCTGGCTGGGATAATTTAGTTGGGGATTGGTCCTGCTTTGAGCAGGGGGTTGGACTAGATGACCTCCTGAGGTCTCTTCCAACCCTGATATTCTATGATTCTATGATTCTATGTACTGGTGGGACTGCCACTGACTTCAACGGAAACCAAGTGTAACGGGTTCCCCCCGGGGTGCCACCTGGGACTGGGGTACCAGTGAGCCCTCTGACCTACCAGCCTGGGCTCCGTCTGAGTACTGTGCTGCTGTGACAGGCTACAGATCATTCCCAGTCCTATACTCCCACCAGCATTTACACAGGCAGGGACACACCCAGCTGCAGCTGCATGCAGGCTATAGCCAGTCTCTGCATGAACCAATAATAGAGAGGCTGCAGCCAAAATTACCCCCAGCTTCCCAGCCTAGGACCCCAGAGGTGAATCGTCCTGCCCTGGTCAAAACCCTGACCAGTACGAATTTATTACTCAATTTGCCTCCCCCTCAATGTGGAGAGGAATATGCACAATATGCTTGTGTTAAACCAAGCTGAGATTTTTCCCCAGACACTTCAGTCACAGGCACACCATCTTAGATAAAGCAAAAAACAAGTTTATTAACTACAAAAGATAGATCTTAAGTGATTATGAGTGATAGCAAACAGATCAAAGCAGATTCCTAGCAAACAAACAAAAACACAAACTTCAGATACAAAAATGATACATGCATAAAAATAGGATAATCATATTCAGCAAATCATACTTTTCCAATGACACCTTAAATGACTCATGTTGTACAAAATGCATCATAATTATGCCCTAATCATATCAGAATAATACCACTATGAAGAATATTGGGTGCAGAGTCACACCAATTATGTTATGTCTGTAAGTTGAGTCAGGATGAGCTCCACCCTGACATCTGGTGGTGAGTTGTGGCAAGTTGTGGAAAAGAACTTCAGGGGCTGATCTCATTTGCATAGGCACACCCACCCCACCTAGCATGAGCCCATAGCTGCCCAAATGGTTACTTTGGCTGCTGTGGGATCCCCAGTTTCTCTATTACTGGGACAGGAAGAATAAATTGTAATTTTCCTGATTACATGAATCAAGGACAGTGGAACTGTACTTGTGCTTTTGTTATGATGGAGGGACTCACCATCAACTAAGTAGCAGTTGCTAGGCAAGGGACATGGGTTCCAAACTCAGTGAATTGAGAGGAAAGAAAGAACTACTTGCTGATATGGGGTTACTGGTGAGGGCTTTATATGCTAATTGCACTGCCTCCTATTTCCACTATGGAATATCAGAGCTAATTTTGATTCCATTAGGAGTCTAGTTATAGGCTGCTGAGCTGAATTCACTTTGGGCTAATGGTGTACTAGCACTGAAGCTCCCCTACTACAGGCTAAAATCACAAAAGAGCTAAACTTACTAAGAGCTGAAATCACTGAGTGTTGTGTTAAGTAGTGGGGGAGCCTGAAGATATATTGCGGAGCAGTTTGCAGGATAGCTGGCAGAGCAGAGCGGCTGGTGGAGTGGAGCAGTTTGTGGGATGGCTGGAGCAGCTCATGGGGCGTGGCTGGCAGAGAGGAGCAATTCGTGGAACAGCTGGTGGAGCGGAGTGGAGCCCCAAGGAGAGGTGGGGCAATTGGCTTTGGACCATGTAAGGTGCCCCTAAACCCTCTCACACACACACACACCCGTCTCCACCCAGGTTGGGAGGTAAAACTCTGCAGATAAACTTTCGAGCTCTGGTGCTGCACTGACCAGGGACAGAGACTTCTGGGTTGTTGGACTTTTGGGACTTTGGGTGACTTTGGGTTGCTGGACTCAAGAACCAAAGGGAAAGGACATGCCCCAAATTGCTTGGGGTGGTGTTTTTTTGCTCATGGGTTGTGTTATGAATCCTGTTGGTGGTGTTTCCCCAACATAATGCCACATTTTTTCTCTCTGTTATTAAAAGGCTGTTGCTACTCTCAGACTATGTGCTTGCAAGAGGGGAAGTATTATCTCTTAGAGGTGCCCAGCGGGGGTGGTATATATTTGTCCCAGGTCACTGGGTGGGAGCTCGAGCTGGTTTGCATTGTGTATTGAAACGGAACCCCTAGATACTGAACCCGGCCCTTGTTGCTGCCAACTCTGATGGGCAGAAGGGTTACATGTCCAAGAGCTGAAAGTCTGTCTGAAGAGAGACCAGATCAGAGACACAGCAGCCATTACCAGTATCTCTGCCATTCTGTCCCAGCTATGGAATTCTGTAGGGTGGCTGAAAAGCCTGGAGAGTATCTTGCATCCCCCAGCAAATAGGAAATTTAGAGTAATTTCCATAGAGCTTTATTGGTTTCATCCCAATTAAAATGTGACCTAGACCTAAAGGCTTAACATTCCATTAGCAGATCCTTGAGCCATCCAGTCTCCACATTTTCAGCTGACCCATTTACTGTAAACAGACTAAAGCTTGTTTATGTGGGTTCTCTGACCTGCAGACAGGAAGCACCATCTGATATGATACTGTGCATTACAGTTAGGGTCTACAGTATATTTTCTTTCTGTTCCTAAAGATCAGAAGTAGCAGTCCTTTGCAACACATTACTGTAACTTTGCCAGCACTTTCTAGCTACCATCTATTGGGATTTTCCCTTCTTGTTGGGTTTGAACAGTGCTACACACTATGGTGTCTGAACAGTGTTTTGCTTGAAAGGTTAGCAGAAAGACAAGGTTTCCATGTACACAGGGCAGCCAGAGTTCACAAAAGGGAGACAAACATCTAACTGGTATTTTCCTGTATAGGCACTTTGAGGGAGCTGAAATTACCAAGATTACCCATGGGAACATTTTTTGGAAGGGTTGTGCAATTAAGTTTTCATAACAGATTTATCTCAAGGGAGTGTGCTCCTGGAATTAGCTTCCTCCCTCGGAATACACAAGGGAATCCCCCAGAGATGTTTGGTTTGAGGGCATATCTATCCATTGCGCAGATGTTTGGAAGCAATCCTCAAGCTGTCACCCATCAATTAAGGCTGTAGCCTTTAATTAAAGGGAGTTAGATTTCAAAGGGAGTAAGTTTCCTCTTAGTTTTGCTAGCCCAGGGATAGGACAATCACAAACATTTGTTTTATCCCTTTCTGTAAGACAATCTCATATTTCAGGGCATAAGCTAGTCACCTCAAGTGGCCAGGGAGAAGTCTCTATGTACGGCATCCCACAAATAATTATAAGCAAGGTACAGGTAGAGTTCCTCTGAAATATCAGGTATTGGATGTTACTAAGGCAGGATGCTGGACTGGATGGACTGTCAGCCTCATGCAGGGTGGCAGCTGTTGACCCCATAAAAAAGCCCATAACGCAATCATAAAACTAGAGTCACCACTCTTGATCTTGTCCAGGGTGAAGAGACTGTACAGTTTTGCAAACTAACGATGAAGTACAGAATTTTGTCTCTAAAATCTGAATATTGTTACCCAGCTGTGTTTCCAGCATGAGTGCTTCTGCTGATGTGTTGTCAATGTCAAAAATTGAGATCAAGCTGTCAAAAATTGAGATCAAGCTGTCAAAAATTCCAGAAGGCAAGAATATGGAGTTCAAGTGCAGAGGAAAACACCCTTTTGTGCATCACAGAACCCAGAAGGAGATTAATCAGGAAGCTGAAGTAGTATTGACTGAACTAAGAGATCCCCAGCACAATTAAGGCTATGTCTACACTGCAGAATTTTGTCAATAAGAGCTATGCCACTTTAATTAAACCGCTGTTGCATGTCCACACTAGCTCCTTGTGTCAGCAGAGCGCATCCACACTAACAGCTCTTGCATCGACACAGAGCAGTGCACTGTGGGTAGCTATCCCATTGTGCAACTGGCTGCAGGGTGCTTCAGGAAGGGTTTGCAATGCCTCATGGGGCAGGTACAGCATCACATGATGCAGATTTCTCAGTCCCATCGTTCCATGAGCATCCTACTAGATTGCCAGATGTTTTTCAACTGAAGTGTGTGGAGGGGAGAGTGTGACAGGGAGCATGTGGAGGAGAGGGACAGACAGAGTGTATGTTGGGCGAGTGTGTGAGAGAGTGTGGGGGAGTGTGTATGTGAGAGAAACAGAGTGTGTGTTGGGGAGTGTGTTGGCATGCTGTCTCTAAGTTCAGGCAGCTGCTGGAAGCAACCAGTCCTAAGGCAGGGGAATGGGGGTCACCCCCTCCCCCCATCAGCCACCATCTCCCTCCCTGACTCTTCACAGCACAGCAGTCTCTCTCTCTCTCTCTCTCTCTCTCTCTCCCTCTCTCATACACACACACCTGCCCCTGCCTGCCTGCCTCTGTTTGTAGTGCGGGAGACAGCGCCATTCCACGCTAATTATATACTCTCTGCTGCTGGAGCTCAGCTGTCTGAACTTCCCGGACAGCTGAGTTCAAAACAGTGAGCAGAGCAGTCACGGTGGGCATTGTGGGATACTGGGGAGGCCAGTTATGGTGATATAACAAACTGCAGCATCTACACTGATGCTTTGTCTCTTAAAGTTTGCAGCAAAAAGCTGTATGCCTCTTGTCTCAGGTTGACTCAGACTTCAAGGCCAGAAGGGACCATCATGATCATCTAGTCTGACCTCCTGCATGTTGCATGCCACAGAACCTCACCCACCCACATCAAACTCCTCCCACCCACAACATCCAAAAAAAGTTTAAAAAACAAAAGTGTGGAGAAGGACAATCAAGATTTGAAACAAGATTTCAGGGTTTATCTTTTTATTAGAAATAGCAAAAGCTAAGATGTTAAGATATTAATGCAGACAGCACCGCTTTGATATCTAGATCAGAGGAGGAAAAATAAACAGTTATCTATCTTTTCGTAACTGCTGTCCTTCGAGATGTATTGCTCATGTCCATTACATTCTAGGTGTGTGCGCACCCGTGTGCACAGTCATCAGAGACTTCTACCCCAGCGGTATCCGCAGGGTCAGCAGTGGCGCCCCCCTGAGTGCTGGGCTCATGCACATCAAGCACCGCTGGCCCTATGCCCTCTAGGTTCCTTCTTGCTGACAATTCCAACAGAGAGGCAGGAAGTCAGGTAACAGAATGGACATGAGCAACATATCTCGAAGAACTGCGGTTGTGAAAAGGTAGGTAACCATTTTTCCTTCTTTGAACGCTTGCTCATGTCGATTCCATTCTAGGTGACTCACAAGTAGTTTTGATGGAGTTGGGCTCGGAGTTTATGGTCTTGCGGTGTGGACCACTGCTCTGCTGAAGCCAGCATCATCCCTGGCCTAATGGGGATGATGTGCATAATGGGACGTAAATGTGTGGACAGAAGACCACGTACCGGTGTTACCCCACGGATTGCCCAAAATGAGTGAGCTGATGGCAGAGTTGGGAGTATAACGCAGGTCTCCTAGCTCTCCATCCCATTCTCTAAAGCCCCAGACAATGCCGCCTTTTTGTCTGGGCATTTGTGCAGGCGAATGACCACCCCCTGTGCATTCATCTCTTCTAATGTTTCCCATTTCCTCAGCATAAAGAGTCCTCTTCATCTGCTTAGTCAGGAGACACTGCCTCCCTCAGCCCTGTCACATGGAACACAATGTGCTACTGGGGACACGTGTTCTTCAGCGGCTACAAACAAGCTTTTTAATGTAGACGGTTCTCCCTCTCTCCCCCCCCTTACTTTTATTTGGGGGTAATCGTCTGTCTTCATTTAGTCTTCCTGTTCTCCCTCCTTTTCCTTCTGTATGGTCCTTGACCTGTACAGCTAGCAGAACATTAAGTGTTCTTGGGCTCAACCATGCTGCTAATTACCCAAGGGCTCTGCAGTGCTTTCCCTCCCTTCATCCCCTGCAGCCTTATCCACTATGGAAATGGCCCAATAGTGGGGCCTCTGCAAATGGAAGCTGACTTGTGCCTGGGGAAGAAGTATGTTGTCAAAGCTTGTTTGTTTTAAAAACATATTTCAAGAAAGATTTAAACACAGAACTTGTATTCTTGTCGCTGACCCCACCCCATGAGCTCCAGAGAACATTAGTTTCACATGATGCTCCTTAATTCCACCAGTGTAAAACCCAGAATAGAATAATTATCTGCAGTGGAGTTACTCCAGATATGCCCTATTGCAAAATGAGATCAGAATCTGTCCCTCCATTGTAAAACACATCACAACCAGAAATCAGTCTGCAATTTCCTTGAGCACTGATACTTGGCATTTCCTAGCTTGAATATAAAGGTACAGCTCCCCTTCAGCTGGGAGGTGCAATTCCCAGCTCAAGCAGAGGTACATGTGCTAGCTTTGATCAAGCTAGCGTGCGAAAAATAGCAGGGTGGCTGTGGCAGCATAGGCAACAGCTGGGGCTAGCTGCCCAAATAAAGATCTCAGCCTGCTAGTCCCCAGGAGAAGACTGATTGACTATTTGGCTACTGGATATAGGGTTTCCAACTTTCTAATCGCACAAAACCAAACATCCCTGCCCCCAAGGCCCCGCCCCTACCTCCACCCTGCCCCTTCTCTGAGGCCCTGCCCCCACTCACTCCATTCCCCTCCTTCTGTCGCTCGCTCTCCCCCACCCTCACTCACTTTCACCAGGCTGGGGCAGGAGGGAGCCCGGGCTCCGGTTGGGGGTGTGGGCTATGGGGTGGGGCAGGGGATGAGGGGCTTGGGGTTCAGGAGGGGGCTTATGGCTGGGGAAGCGGGTTGTGGTGTGGGAGGGTGTGGGCTCCAGGAGAGAGTTTGGGTGTGGGAGGGGCCTCAGGGCTGGTGCAGGGGGTTGGGGTGCAGGCTCTGGGAGGGAGTTAGGGTGCAGGCTCCAGCCAGGTAGTGCTTACCTTAGGCGGCTCCCTGAAGCGTCCAGCATGTCCGTCTGGCTCCTAGGTGGAGGGGTCAGGGGGCTCTGCACGCTGCCTGCACCTGCAGACACCACCCCCACAGCTCCCATTGGCCATGGTTCCTTGCCAATGGGAGCTGCAGAGCCAGCACTGGGGGGGGGAGGGCAGCACATAGAGCCTCTGTGGCCACTCCTGTGTCTAGGAGCCAGACATGCTGGCTGCTTCTGGGAGCTGTGCAGAGCCAGGGCAGGCAGGGAGCCTGCCTTAGCCCTGCTATGCCACTGACCAGACTTTTAGCAGCCTTGTCAGCAGTGCTGACTGGAGCCACCAGGGTCCCTTTTTAACCTGGTCTTCTGGTCAAAAAACAGATGCCTGCCAACCCTACCTGGATAAGAGAGAAGTGCAATAACATGGGCTGACCAGAGAGCTGAGAGTCAGGAATTTCTGTGTTATAGCTCTGGATCAGAAACTCGCTGTGACCCAAGGCAAGGTATTTAACCACTTTGTCCCCATTCCTACAATTCATCTGTAAAACAAAGATAAAAATACTGGGGGAGGGTTGAAAGGATTAGTGTGCTGGTGTCTGTAAAGCAGTTTGTGGGGGAAAGAATGCTATATGTATTAACGCAGTGGATAACAGGATGGGTCAACAGCAGGAATTGAACCAGGACTTCTTGATCTAAAACAGAGGTCTCCAAACTGTGGGGTGTGCCCCCATAGGGAGGCACGTAGGAACATTCGGGGTGGGCCCAGGCCAGCCTCCACAGGGAGCAGGAAGCGGGTGCCACCCAGCCCTGCCCCACCCCCAGCTCTGCTATGGCCCCGGTTCCCAGCCCTGCACCTGGCCACGCCCCCAGCCGTAGCTCTGCACCCAGCCAGGGGCCCAGCTGCTGGCCTCCGCTGCAGCCTGGCTGTGGCTCCTCTCCTGCCCCTGCCCTCAGCCTCAGCCCCGGCCACAGCTCTGCTCCCAGCCCCCCTCCCTGCCCCAGACCCGCCCCCAGCTGTGGCCCCAGCCTCGACCCCCTTACCCCTGTCCGCATCCCCCACCCCCAGCTGCGGCCCTGCTCCTGGCCCAGCTCCTGGCCCAGCTCCAGGGGGCAGGGGAGCACAGACAAGAGTAAGGAGGGCACGACCCTCAAAAGTTTGGGAACTGCTGATCAAAAAAGCATGAGCCTCTACCAACTGAGATAAAATACAGAGCCCAGTAAGTAGGAGCAGCATCAGACTCCTCTTTCCATGGGCCAGCTGCTAGAGCATGAGAAAGACCCACACTGAGTTAGTTATTTTTAAGATTCCCATGCTGAGAAGCTCCAGCTGAGAACAGGGCCTTACTGTGCTAGGGGCTGCATACAAACATAGATGTCAGATTACAATCTAAATCAGGGCAACCTTCGGCATGCAGCCCATCAAGGTAATCTGCTGGCAGGCTGCAAGGCAGTTTCTTTACATTGACCATCTACAGGAATGGCCCCCCCACAGCTCCCAGCAGCCATGCTTCACCATTCCCTGCCAATGGGAGCTACAGGAAGCAGCGCTGGCCACATGGACATGCTGGCCACCGCTTCCCGCAGCTCCCATTGGTCGGAAATGTCAAACCACTCCCACTGGGAGCTGCGGGGCGGGCGAGGGGGGGGTGGCATGCCTGTGGACGGTCAATGTACACAAATTGTCTCGCAGCCCACCAGCGGATTACCCTGATGGGCTACGTGCCGAAGGTTGCTGACCCCTGGTCTAAATAAACACAACAGGCAGAGGGTAGGAGGGGAAGGGAAGCAGGGGCTCAGAGGGGCAAGACAATTGCCTAAGGCCACAGCAGGTCACTGGCGGAGCTGGGACTAGAACGCAGCTCTCCTGATACCTCACTTCCCCGTCTTCAATGCCAAAGGATTAAAATGCCTGTTCTTATCTGTTATTATAGGTCCAGCTGGTAAGACAGACTGTTAAGGTTGCCTGACACTTCTTATTGTAAGACCCTGTTTTCATTGCTTATCAAACATTGCCAAACTGTAACTGGGCTGAAATTTTCCATGCCAAGTGTCTGCCTCAGGTTGATTTTCTTGGAAATTTTCAGCCAAAACAGTTCAGCTGTTTCCATGAAAGAAGCTAGAGAAGAGTGTTTTGCCCATGTTAAAACACTTCTGGCAACTTTTTACTTTGCAAAGCTCTAGTGCTCCTGTGCTTTGGAGCAGGGATTTGAAATTTGGCAGGGACTGGCCTTTGTATCAGGGACATGCCTTTTTGACATCCCTGTGAAAATCCCCCCAGATTTGGCCAGTTTATAAGCCTTTGGGGGAAAACTGCCATTTGTACATGCTCCGAAGAGACTTGCTAGAAATCTACAGCCAAAATGTCTACAGACTCTGTCTTTGCTGATTTCAGAGTAACAGCCATGTTAGTCTGTATTCGCAAAAAGAAAAGGAGTACTTGTGGCACCTTAGAGACTAACCAATTTATTTGAGCATGAGCTTTCGTGAGCTACAGCATCCGATGAAGTGAGCTGTAGCTCACGAAAGCTTATGCTCAAATAAATTGGTTAGTCTCTAAGGTGCCACAAGTCCTCCTTTTCTTTTTGTCTTTGCTGAGCATGCTCAAGCCTCACAGCTCCTCTGCATGACCAGACTGCACATGCACTGTCCCCACAGAACAATGGGGCATGCTGCATCCGCCTCATCACTCCTACATGTGACTGTACCTTGCACTTCCATCCCCACAGAGTGACTGAGCGCACTCCAGTCCAGGGCTTAGGACTCTCCTTGTAATGGCTGCTCCTAGCTAGTCTGGGTCAAGCACTGGCATTGAGAACAGGGAGCCTACCTTTCCAGAGCTCTCAATGACCCCCTGCTGGTCATCTGAGTCAAATGCAGAGGGGAGAAATGGGAGTAGATTACGACAAGGAGTTTGTGAGACTGGAGGGAGGAGAGAATCTGGTCTGGCTGGGCAAGAAAACTAGACTGGCCTGGGGATGGGGAAAGACTAGAGAAAATTGGGACTGAGAGTGAGCTCAAAAGAGAGATTAGGACTGGGATGAGAAGGCAGAGAGGCAACTAGGACTAGAAGCCAAGGTTGTGGAGAAGAGACAGGACTGGGACAGGGCAGAAGGGGTCAAGCTTAAGGGAGAGGTAGGCAGAAGAATCAGTGACTACCTGAGCACACTGCTCTCCAGAGCCTGGAACGGAATCCCGGATTCCAGACTCTCACCATTCCTCTGCTGTCAGCAAAAACCTGTGAAACCCTCTTGGCCAAGTCCCCCAAATCCTCCTCTTGTGCTGGACCTCACAGGATGACAACCTACTACCACGATATATTACTATATTAGCCCAGGAGGCAGAAGTTGGTCCAGTGGATTTAGAGGTTCCAACACTCCCACCGAACCATACGGGTGCCACTATAAAGCCCCATGATGCAGTTGCTTTAAAAAAAAAAACTAGGAAATTACACATCAACTGTTAAAAGAACTTTAAGGTTGCAAAGTCAGGAATTACCAAAGTCAAGGTTGCCAGTCCACCTAATTTGGCCCCTTGGTAAGTATGCATTACTTATGATGATACTGTGTTTAATCACACGATCACTTTTTCCCACAGGAACCTTGCCTCATTCAGTGCACAGGCTGGATGGTGCTCACTTAATGAGCAGCTATTCAATCTTTTCTTTTATCCTCATTGTTCGATGTGTGGCCACGGGCCTTATTTTACTGCACATTATTCAAACCCTGTTCTGAAAACAGAATTATTAATGTCCTTATGGTCTGTTCTATGGTGCTCATCATTGCAGTATCAGAGTGTTTCATAAATGTTAATCAATTTTCACAATTCCTGTTTAAGGTGAGGGGTTGGTATTATCCTCAATTTACAGATGGGCAGCTGGGGCATAGAGATTAAGGTCAAGTGTGTAATTTTGGGTAGCTAATTTGAGGTGCCTAGAACCTGATTTTAAACAGTACTTAGCATTATATAGCAATTTTATGTATTCTAGCACAGCTCCCAATGACTTCAGTCACTGCTGTGAGTGCTCGGCACTTCTGCAATTCAAACCCTAACATCTCAAGTTGGGCACGCAGAAAAAGACAACTATCAGCTACCACCTGTGAAATTTGGTTTAAGTGACTTGCCCTGTAGCAGAGGCAGGGATAGAATCCTGTTCTCCAGGGCAACACTGACTTACCTTACCTATAAGGCTTCCTTTCTCTTCCTCCAGTCTCCCACCTCATTCTCTACACACCTTCCAACTTCTGCAACAAGTGAAGCAGAGGTCCTCCAGATAGCATCCTTTATTACACAACCCCAATTTCATCATCAAATCAGGTTCATCCTGTGCACAAGGATCCTGTGGGGGGAAAAATAGTCTATCATATTGATATGCTCAGGGGAAACAAATTAAGGTTGTAGAGGCAACATTAATACTGGAATTTCCAAACTGGAGTGCTTGACTTTGCAACCATAGTGTTCTTTTAATATAATTTTGTGTGTAATTGTAGAGATAAACCATAAGGCAAGGATACTAAAATATTAAGGTACCGATCCACAAAGGTATTTAGGCTCCTAATTTCCATTAGGGTTGCCAGATGTCTGGTTTTCAACCAGAATGCCTGGTCAAAAAGGGACCCTGGCTGCTCTGGTCAGCACTGCTGACTAGGCTGTTAAAAGTCCAATTGGAGGCACAGTGGGGCTAAGGCAGGCT
This sequence comes from Lepidochelys olivacea, assembly GCF_965140295.1. Lineage (NCBI taxonomy): Eukaryota > Metazoa > Chordata > Testudines > Cheloniidae > Lepidochelys > Lepidochelys olivacea. Next base: position 53,424,807 of record NC_140417.1, read on the forward strand.
CCCTGCCTGCTGTGGCTCCGTGCAGCTCCCAGAAGCCGTGGCATGTCCCCCCTCAGACTCCTAGGCATGGGGCAGCCAGGGGGCTCCGTGCATTGCCCTGCCCCAGCACTGGCTCCGCAGCTTCCATTGGCTGGGAACCACATTGGGGGGAAGGGGGGAACCACATTGCGGGGAAGGGGGGAGCACCTCTGGATGGGGCAGCGCACAGAACCACCTGGCCACGCCTACGAGTAGGAGCCAGAAGGGGACATGCCCCTGCTTCTGGGAGCCGCCTGAGGTAAGCCCCGCCCAGAGCCTGCACCCCTCACCCCCTCCCGTGCCCTAACCCATTGTCCCAGCCTTGATCCCCCTCCTGCTCTCCAAACCCCTCATCCCCAGCCCGGAGCACCCTCCTTCACCCCAAACCCCTCATCCCCAGCCCCACCCCAGAGCCTGCACCCTCAGTCAGAGCTCTCAACCGCCCCCCACACACACCCCTACCACATGCCCCAGCCTGAAGCCCCTTCCCACACCATGACCCCCCTCATTTCTGGCCCCACCCCAGAACCCACATCCCCAGCCCAGAGCCCATACCTCGTCCCACACTCCGATCTCCTGCCTCAGCCCAGAGCCCCCTCCTGTACCTCAAACCCCCCTCATCCTTGGCCCCACCCTAGAGCCTACACCCCCAACTGGAGACCTCACCCCCTCCTACACCCCAACCCCCAGAGCTAGTGTAGTGAAAATGAGCGAGTCAGTGAGGGTAGGGGAGACCAAGTGACGGAGGGAGGGGGGATGGAGTGAGCAGGAGGCGGGGCCTTGGAGAAGAGGCAGGGTAGGGTGGGGCCTTGGAGGAGGGGAGGGGCAAGGTGGTTCAGTTTTGTGCCAGTAGAAAGTCGGCAACCCTAATTTCCATTGAAATTGGGTCCAGGCCTAACAGTCTAGAGGGTACCATGTCAGCAAGTGAAGCTGTAAAGAACCTCAAAAAACAACTTAAACATCTTAGGATATACATGTGTGGGACAAATAAACACGTTAATACGTTTATCCAAACAGCTGACTAGAAAGGCTCTACAGACTTAGAATTCTAGTTAGCATTCTCACCTGTTTTGGTAAGTCATTTTGTGGCTCATACTGCCATCGAAAGACACTGAGTGGTCAAGGTGAGGCTTTTACTTACAGTAAAAAACTACCTATGGCAGCAGAAATACCAATGTCACATGTCTCTGCTCATGTCATGTGGCCCATTGGCAACTGCCAGTCAAAAATCCCCAACGGCTGGAGGCAGGACACTAGGTGGGGAGGGCTCTGAGTTCCTGCAAATAATTCTTTCCCACGTGTCTGGCTGGTGGGTCTCACCCACATACTCGGGGGGCCTAACTGATCACCATATTTGGGGTTGGGAGGGAATTTTCCCTCATGTCAGATTGGCATAGACCTTGGCTGGTTTTCACCTTCCTCTGCAGCAAGGGTTACGGGTCACTTGCAGGTTTAAACTTGTGTAAATGGTGAATTCTCTGTAACCTGAAGTCTTTAAACCATGGTTTCAGGACTTTAGTAACTCAACCAGAGGTTAGGGGTTTATTACAGGAGTGGGTGGGCAAGGTTCTGTGGCCTGCAATGTGGAGGAGGTCAGACTAGATGATCACAATGGTCCCTTCTGGAATTAGAGTCTGTGAGTCTTGGGAGCATGCATGTCAATTTCCATAGGCCTGTAACAGGACCAAAGATCAGCTGTTGACCCATCCTATTAGCAGACCTTAGAAGCCTGCAAGAGCTGCTAAGGTTCTGCAGTCTGTTTGGGCCAGGAGTGGCTTGATAACGCCACCCAGGATGCAAGGGAGGCAGGAGAAGGAACTAGGATACAGCAGCTTGCGGAGGGAAGCTCTAGAACAGCCTGCCTCAGGGTGAGATTTATTATAACATCTGAGGTAGCAACAGCTGCTTACCCACCAGCTGCCCCAATTTGCTTTCTCCCCTCTCTAGTCAAGGCACCACTGGCACTTTTGAGTTACTTTTCCTTTGTGAGGTCTGGTGTAACCTAATTGTTTAGCTCAGAGCCAACTCTTCCAACTCTCTTCTCAGGCTCAACAGCTCCTTCCAGCATGTAACAGACTTCCCCATTCCCCTAAAGAAATCTGATGAGGTTCAACAAGGACAAGTGCAGAGTCCTGTACTTAGGACGGAAGAATCCCATGCACTGCTACAGGCTGGGGACCAACTAGCTAAGCAGCAGTTCTGCAGAAAAGGACCTGGGGATTACAGTGGATGAGAAGCTGGATATGAGTACGCAGTGTGCCCTTGTTGTCAAGAAGGCTAGTGGCATATTCGGCTGCATTAGTAGGAACATTGCCAGCAGATCGAGGGAAGTGATTATTCCTCTCTGTTCGGCACTGGTGAGGCCACATCTGGAGTACTGTGTCCAGGTTTGGGCCCCCCACTACAGAAAGGATGTGGACAAATTGGACAGAGTCCAGCGGAGGGCAACGAAACTGATCAGGGGGCTGGGGCACATGACTTATGAGCAGGGCCGGCTCTACAGTTTTGGCCACCCCAAGCAGTGAAAAAAACTGCCGCCACAGACGGCAAAAGGAAGACGCTGCAGCCGATTTGCCGCCGTGGCGTGCAGCACAGAGAAGCTGCGGCCGAATTGCTGCTGCGGCCGGAGGAACTGCCGCCCCTTTCGAACTGCCACCCCAGGTACCTGCTTCGAACGCTGGTGCCTGGAGCTGGCCCTGCTTACGAGGAGAGGCTGAGGGAACTGGGCTTGTTTAGGCTGCAGAAGAGAAGAGCGAGGGGGGATTTGAGAGCAGCCTTCAACTACCAGAAGGGTGGTTCCAAAGAGGATGGAGCTTGGCTGATCTCAGTGGTGGCAGATGACAGAACAAGGAGCAATGGTCTCAAGTTGCAGTGGGGGAGGTCTAGATTGGATATTAGGAAACACTATTTCACTGGGAGGGTGGTGAAGCACTGGAATGGGTTACCCAGGGAGGTGATGGAAACTCCATGCTTGGAGGTTTTTAAGGCCTGGCTTGACAAAGCCCTGGCTGGGATGATTTAGTTGGGGCTGGTCCTGCTTTGAGCAGGGGGTTGGACTAGATGGCCTCCTGAGGTCCCTTCCAATCCTAATCTTCTATGATTCTATTATTCTTTACCACCCTCCCCATAGCCCCTACTACTGCAGGGGCCGAGGAGGGGCTTCTTCTGCACTCCTGGCTGTTTCCTCCAGCTCCCTGTGTGATGCACCAAACCTGCAATTCTTCCCGGGGAGGCTTGACCTTAGCAGGCCCCAGGGCTCCAAGGCACTTCTACTTAAGCTAAGCTACAGGTTTGTCTTATAGACTGTGGCTGCTCATGTGACTGTCATCTGACCTCCACTCCAGATCCCTCCTGTAGCTGTACATCCCAATGTGCCTGCTTGGTAGCAGGGCCAAGCCTTAGAACAGGCCTAACACCCTGTTAGGTCTGAGCTGCCAACTCCCTAGAAAGGAGGGTGCATGGAGACAGTGGCTTAGAGCCTGTGATGGAGTCAGTCCACTCACCGTAGGTTTGGACATCTGCAATGTGTTCCTGCTGAGGTTATCAAAACCAGATGTCTGGTTTTGATTGTTATTTTTCTCCCAGGGCAACTGCCCCACTGACATTAGGATAGCATCGCCAACCTCCAATGCTCAAAAATCAGGAGTTAGGCCTCCAAAAATATATATACACACATGCACACTATGGTTCTTGTTATGTCTCTTGGTTTTTGAGCCTTCACTGCTGCTGAATTGGGGCTACTGGAAATAAACTAACGCTGGCTGCCCTGAAACCTGCCTCCAGACTCAGGCACCTTCCTGAACCTTGAAGTAATCATGATTCAAGTTCTGAGTTTGCAAAGGAAGTTTCTTGCAGCTTTCCTCTAGATTCACAAGGCAAGTATCACTGCCAAATGGGTGTTATTCACTTAACTTGTCTTCTGTATTTAAAAACAATCCTTGGGTAACTTTGGGTTACTTGGAAAAGGGAATTGATGAATAAACTCTAACACACTTTTGGGCCTCCCAGAAACTGTGTTTATATGAATAAGCCATGAAGCATACAAAGGCCAGACCACTGGAAAGACTTCCAACACTGATAAAAAGAAAGAAAACAGGTCAGGAAGCTTAGATCTAAATGTGTTTTCAATTGATTTTGTTCCTGGCTTTCTTTAAAGCTGATTTGCTTGAGAAGTGCTATGGAGTTATGCTCATTAGTTTCAAACCAAGTTATAGCAGGCACCACCTTAAAGACCTATGAGGTTCTCTTTTAAAAGAAGTGAGTTTAGCACGGCTTAAAGGTGCTAGATAGACAGCATTGCCAATCTCTCTACAGAACAGGTATTGAACACAGAGGGGCAAGCAATGCAAGCTTCCTCCACTCTCTGAAGCTAAGGTACTTATATAGCTCTCTCCTCCCCAAAATTCACTGTAGTATCTGAGCACCTCACAGTCATTACTGCATTTATCCTCACAATACCACAGTGAAGTAGAGCCACATTATGACACCCCTGATGTTATAGATGGGGAAATAGAGGCACAGATTAAGAACCAGATCTTCAAAAAGGTATTGAGACTCCTAATTTCCATTGAAATCAATGAGATTTAGGTACCTAAAATAACCTTTGAGGATCTGGGCCTGAGTGACTTGCCCAAGGTTACAGAGGAAGCTGGTGGAGGAGCAGGGAATTGAATCCAGAACTGAGTCCCAGGCTAGCACCTTAACAGTTGGGTCATCGTTTTTCTCTGCTGTTTCTCCTGCCAGTGTCTCAATCCTGTTCTGAAGGGATCATTCTGATGGAGGTCATAGGATAGTTCAATCTCCATGGCCCATTGAGTCATTGGCCTCAGCTGAGACTTCCAAGAGGGGGCCATTAAAGCCAGTTACAGTCCCAAGTCCACATCAGACAACATCTAATGTTCAGTCTCTTCACCCCCTCTTCCTGGGGTTTACTAAGACTCCCAGGCTCTCCCCCATATTCTTCAGTGAAGACCACTCAAAGAAATCTCAACTCAAGTACTTCTAATCCAGGCTGTCATTAAAAAAGTGGAGAAAAGTTGTTCTCTTTTGCCACAGAGGGCAGGACAAGAGGCAATGGGTTCAAACTACAACCTAGCAGATTTAGATTAAATCTCAGGAAAAACTTCCTAACTGTAAGAACAGTAGGACAATTGAACAGGCTGCCTACAGAGGTTGGGGAAGCTCTTTCACTGAAGATTTTCCAAAGGAGGTTGGATAGCCATTTGTCATGGATGGTTAAGACATCTTGGCAGGGAGTTAAACTAGATGACCCTTGAGGTCCCTTCTAACCCTATGATTCTAGTTCCACTTAACTCCCAACACTTTACCAAATTCTGTCCTGAGTTCACCTCGGTGAGTACTCCCTGTCTCCTTCCATCTTGGCAATTCCTCAATCTCAGCTCTGTATTGAACCATTTGGGGCCCACTACAGCAAGAATCATCATTCTCTGCAGCCATTACCCTGTCCTGCCTGTAGCAGCCTTCCCTGACACCTTATCTTGCTAGGCTTCTTTTCCAGGTCCACATCCTCCTTCAGGGTGTCTTACTAGAGCTCAGAAAAGTTCTTTCTTACTCTTATTTCAGTGTGTTTTCTCATGGCTTAGGCATCTCTCAGCCTTTAACCCAAGAGCTCTAGGGCTCCTTCCTCCCCAGCTGTGTTTGATCACCACTCATACCTAACAGCTCAGGTTAGTGAGCTAACCAAGTGGCCTAGCTGGGTTCAGGCCCTGCTAACAAAGATTAACCTGTCTGGGGGTTTACAGACCCCCATCACAAAGCTCCTTAGAAAATTTAGCTGTATGTGTTCCTTTAAGAGTCTCTCGCCTTTCCTTCTTGGTGAAGATCAAGGCAAAGGGCCAATCACATGCATCAGTAGTTCATCTTCTGTCAATACATTACCCTCCCTGTCATGCTCTCCACTGACTGTGTTCATTTGTTTCATTCCCTGCCTGTACTTCCCTTTGCAGCTTTTACACTCAGCTGTTGGCAGTTAGACTGTACCCTTCATTGTATTACATTTCTACAGCAACATTTCTTCCATCCCACAAGATCCTAAAGCTCTTTATTAACTAAACACACAGAGCACACACCACTGAAATGCAGCCAACTCTGCCCCCAGCAAAAATATAAGGGACAAGAATATAAGATTACTGTATCAAACTGAATCTGAAGGAGATATTTACGCAGGCAGAAAGTAATTTTGGAGCTAGAATTTTCCAGATGTAAGGCAAAATATTAGAGATGCTCTGAAAATTAAGGGCCTGATCTTGCTGAGAAATGAGTATTCAAGGGGAGTTAAAGATGCTCAACACTTCACCATACAGGGCCTTGTTTTTAGCAATCTAGCAATGTACCTATGGAATATTGTGCAGCCATTTGTTTGTTTATAACTATAGCCAGAGCAATCTACGCCTCAAGTTATAACATCAACAAAGAGAGTAAATAGCTTGTTCCTTATTTTCTCTTAGAAGACGTCTGCAAACTTCTGAAGATGCATCCAGTCCCTGGTAGGAACGGATTGGCCAGTAGCTTTATCCAGTGAGTTTTTTGTTTTTCTTAAAAGAGAGAAGAATCAGGAGGATCTCTGGTGCGAAGGAAGTCTGGGAGGCAAAAGCTGACAATAGAGTGGAATTTCATGGAGGATTTGGTGAGGTGCAATGCCAGACTGTGCAAGCTGCAGGAAAGATTTGGTACAGAGCAAAGATATGCAAAGCTCATCAGTTTCTGTCACATTTAGTGGCTATTTGTGTCTCTGATTAGGTGGCTGTATTAGCTTGTGGGGCTGGTTTGGGGTGATATGTTTTCTTTAGATTTGATTCTCAGGTGGGAGGAGGGAGCGGAAGGTAGTAATAGAAGGATCAGTGGTTACTGACTCCATTCATGAGACACAGATGTCACCTTTTATAACCCTGGCTCATGTCACTTGACTTGTCTGAATATAGAGATCAGTATCTTGGCATAACACCCAAAATGGTCTTTATTGCAAAGATAGCGAGACTCTTCCTTTCTTTTAGCAGTGGAGGAAGAGCTGTGTGCTCCCTTACTTAAGGAGAGAAACCTTCTTCACTCCCCTCCCCATGAAGCATACTTGGAAGAAAACCTTATGTGAACCCTTGCAAACTGCAACTATCACCTCTTCTGGTGGTGAAGTGATATAGGAGAATCAAAGGGGAGAATATGGCAGTGCATAGGGAAGGGTGGAAGAGAAATGGAGAAAATGAGGGAGGGAGAGAGGAAGGAGAATGGAGAAAGAATGGGGGCAGTCAGAGACAGGAAAGAAAAAATACAGTTACTTATGGACTGTGAGAAGAAGAGCAAAACTCAGGAGACGGTACATAAAATATCATTTACAATTGTATAGAAGGGGTGCCAGGAGATGTGCATTAATGTTTGCTTTAGATATCACTGGGTATGAGAGTATAGGAGGAGAGGCCATTGAGACCAGGTTTTGGAGAAGAGATGCACACGAGACCAGTAGTTTTACGGGTAAGAGAAGGAAAAACCTGGACTGGCAAGTTACAGAGATAAGTTTAATTATGTTTTAATAACAAAAATCATAGAAAAAGTCAAGGAACTTGTGCCAGGTATTTCAGGGAAACAGACCTTTCATTTTTGTGTGTTTTACATCAGTACAGAGTTCTAACCACAGCAAATCTAAATGACAGCATTTATAGGAATGGGTGCACCAGAGATGCATGTCCCTCCCCCGAAAAACACAGCCAAAAGCTGATGTTCTTGCTCAGCTCTCACTCAGCGAACATTTCCATTAAAGTCAGTGGAAGTTTTGCCTGACTAAGAACTTAATCCCCTAGCTTTTGTAGCAAACCATCTGCCCTTTGCAAGATCAAGTGCAGCAGAATTCCCACTTATGTCACGCATTGCATCACCTGGGAATGCTCAGGGTGACATAGTTAGGAACTTGTCTACTTTGTAAAGCTAACCAGGCCAGGCCCTGGAGAACTGAGGACAGGATATCACCATTAAAGGTCATGGAGCCTACACATTCATTCCCTTTAGAGGCAATAGGAGAGCTCTTGCTAAGAAGTCAAAACAATTTCCTTCTGAGGTAGAGTCTGCTACTGCTCAACAAAACCTGGTGTTATATGGAAGGCGTTCCACACTTGCTGAATGGGAGTGGTTCTGCACAGGGCTTACAATACTAACTGTTGTATCACCACCACTAATATAAATTAGATATTGTGGTGATGGGCACTTTAGAAATCCCTAAGTCAGATATACAGAGGGATATTTTGGAATAGAAGATACTTGCATTCATTTACAGATAGGACAGTTTACTCCAGTTTGGAAAGGAGGAAATATTTCTGGTAAGATAACAGAAGGCTCTGAGAGAGAGTTCTTATCTTCCAGAGAAACAGGTACTGGGTTGCTGGAGTAACAGGAGACATGTTAGAGCCGCAATAGAGGTCTCCCTACAGGATGGGGAGCAAGCAGATACTGGACACAGTGTTGGTATATAATACTTTAAATGCTCTTTATTGATTACAAAACAAACCTTACTCACTCCACATTCACACCTCAAACACACTATACCAGAGTCCAAAGGTCAGAATGGTCCTGATGGCCAGTCGAGGTTTCTTCCATCAGGATAAGATTATAAGATGCAGGGAGCAGGCAAAAAACACTTCTATATCCACACGGGACTCTGGATCAATAAACGACTCCGATTTGCAGAAATTATAGGCATCCATTTATAGTCCATTCCGTAGCATCATCAGTTTTTTTACTTTGTTTACTCGGCCTTCTACCCACACAATTCCAAAGAGACAATCATGGGCAGGACACCATGATCCAAGGCATGCCATTTCCTCCAATTTTTATACAATTTTATATCAGGTGTTATTTTCTTTTTTGATGGTTTTCTGCATTTTTTTCAGAACATCAGATTGTTTTTGCACAAAGAGGTCTAATAGTCCTTGACCTTAAGTCCTTGCTTCAGTTGCTAACTTGCAATGCACCATTCATGTCAAGCACGCATCATTCCTATCAGGCCTCAATAACCTATACATATTGCATGAATATATAAATCACGATGTAATATATAATATCCTAACATCCTCTGTAATATCATAATATCTCCTCTGTACACTAACCAACAGCCAGTGGAGTAAGGCCAGAGGCTGGTGGAGTGGTCACGGATAAAGTGAGCTGGATGGGATTTGGGACAGGACTACAGCAAAGGTCAGTCCAGCTCTAGAGATTCATTCTGTTGCAGGGAGTGAAGCAGAGTAATCTTTTCCAGATGCATAAGGGGTGAACCTCAAATGCTTTGGAGACTCAGTGCAAAGGATCATAAGATTTAAAAGTTCTTGAAATATTGGAGCCTCTTGGGCCAAATCAGGCAAAGTGAGAGCACATTTAACCTCACTGAAGTCATTGGGACTTTGAGTCTACAAAATTGGGCTGGAAATATCACCAGAACAGCCTATTTCATTGTGTTTTGGGCACTTCCATGTCCCTGCACAGCCAGAACCAGGAATGCAGCATGTGTGAAAGTGAAAAATAACTCTTTCAAAGTCAATGGAGCTGTACAGAACTCCAGAGGGCTTAGGGTTTTATTTGAGTTTTGGGCAGAGGTTGGGATCAGTTCTTTATCTGAACTGGTTCACCCATCCCTATTACAAATCAGGCAGCTTTGTGTTATGCCTCTGTGCAGAAAGTTAGAATGGCAAACCAAAGGATGAACAAGCATCTCAAAGAGGTCATTAAGAGAAAGCAGAAAACCTACAAGGAGTGGAAGGGATGGATCAGCAAGGAAAGCTACTTCATGGAGGTCACAAGTGTAGGGGGAAAATGAGCATTGCCAAAAGCCAAGCAGAGTTGCACTTTGCAAAGGAAATTAAAACCAATAGTAAAAGGTTCTTACATCATATAAAAAAGAACAAAGTGGGACCATTAAGCACTGAAGATGGGGTGGAGATTAAATGTAATCAAGGCATGGCTCAATACCTAAATTAATACTTTGCCTCAGTTTTTAATAAGGGTAATGAGGAGCTTAGGGGTAGTGGCAGAGAGGCTAATGGGAAAAATATATGGAAGTTGAAGTTACCACATCCAAGATAGAAGTCAAGTTCAACATCTTAATGGGACCAAACTGGGGAGGGGCGGTGCGCTGGATGATCTCTATCCAAGAATGTTAAAGGAACTGGCACATGAACTTGCAAGCGCAATAGCAAGGATTTTTAATGAATCTGTAAATTTGGGAGTCATACACTATGACTGGAGAATTGCTAACATAGTTCCTATTTTTAAGAAAGAAAGAAGTGATCTGGGAAACTTCAGGCTCATTAGTTTGACCTCAGTTGTATGCAAGGTCTTGGAACAAATCTGAAAACCTCTGCACTAGGATATACTTCCTGCTTTTCTTTCCCAACTCTCCTTCCTGATTACAATGCCATCCTTTCCCCCCTACCTAGCAACTGACCTTATTTCACACTAGAGCCAAAGAGACTAGAGCAGTGAGGGGATATTCACACCACCTGTGAATCTGCTGGAAAAAGTCAAGTTATTTTCCAGTCCCACAAAAAGGGGGGAAATGTCCTCTGATTTCCATGAAAGTGCAGTTTGTCATCAAATGAAACCAAATTTTAAAATCAAGCCACCTCAAAGTAGAAATGCAAAACTAGCTGCTTGTGTTAGTTCACACAGTTTAAGCAGCCAGATGAACATTTGAATTGGAGTTCTGTTGTCAGGTGCATTTTTACTTGGGCCCAAATGTGGATCAAGTCAATGCTTTTCACAAACTAGATTTTTCACCTAAGAAAAGGTCACGCTTACCCACACTACAGGCAAAATTTCAGCCTGGCCTGGAACTAATTTATAAGAGCTGGTGAGGGACTCATTTCTCACAGATAGAGAGTTGATACATTAGCAGTTTTAAGAGATAAAAGTCAGTAATATTTGAAATCTGGCTACTGAGCTGCATATAGGACTTTCATAACAATCTGCAATGGGGACATTCTTCATTCTATTTGTATGCCTTCATTTTCAAGTACATGCTGCTACTATGTTACAACCCGTGTAAATCCAACACAGTAGCAGCAAGCAACCAAACAAATGGACACTGTGTTAAAGGTTGTCTGCCAAAGATTCCTTACTGACGTTGAAGGCACAGAAATGACAGTACTTCTGTCCAGTGCTGGCGGGGGCAGAGAACCCAGGAATCAAATCCAAGTTTCTTCCACTACCTACTGGGTGGTGCAGACAAGAAGAGTGTCCTGAGGGTGACTTAGGATATGATCCTGGAAGGTGCCAAGCACTCTGGCCCTCACCCAGCAAATCACAGAAGTACACACTTAACTTTAAAAACATGAGTAGTCCCAAGAAGTCAAAGGGTGGACTGGGGCCAGAATATTTACTACTTTGCAGGGCAGAGCCCATGATTTCCTTCATGGAAAGCAGCACCTGGGGCAGGTGATAATGCAAAATACCCTCCAACTTTATTGTGCCCATGAGTACTGACAATGACCCATACCTCACCTGACACCTGACTCACTCAGTGAATGTTATTTGAGTTGGGTGGGTAAAGAGATCACAGTCAAACAACTGAAGTCATGGGAATGCCCCAAAAGAGCTGAAGGGTCTGATGCTGCAAGGTGCAAAGTGTCCATAACTCCCATTGACTTCAGCAGGAGTTGGGGTTACTCTGTGCCTCCTAGGATCCAGCCTTAAGTGAGATCACAAAGAGAATGCAACAATATCCTAGCTGTCCTAATTTTATGAGCCAGCAGGCATCTGCATAGTGCCTAGTGCAATGGGGTCCTTCTCCCTAGCTAGGGCTCCTAGGTGCTATGGCAACACAAACAATAAGAATCAAGGTAACCTCAGTATTGTGCATGTGCCTCCTACCCACATCTCTTGTTTCAGAGAAGGTAGTTGTTAAATTACTAATTAATTAGCATTAATAGATAATACAGGATGAAGTTCACATTTGTTGCAAACTAATTGTTTTAATACCAGAGGAAAATAAAATTGCATCTCACAGCAGTAATCAGTAAATCCAATTATGCATGTAACTCATGTGATTTAGGACCATGGAAAAAGTGGGCTGTAGACCATGAACTCTGCCTGATATTATGTAATATTCTCATGAGTGCATGTATATACACACTGCCATCTTGTGGAGACTTTCTTAATCAAGAATTGAGTGTCAAATCTGTCACAAAGATATTTAAGTGCCTAGCTCCCACCAATCTCAATGGGAGTCAATGGGATGGCCTTTGAGGGTCTGGGTCACAGTTCCCTACTGCCTATTGAGCGGATGACAGCCCATCCTAATATATTTTAGAAAACCTGAGCAGCAATTACCCCCTTTTAAAAACCCCTTCAGTGCCACTGGATACACCAAGACACTCCCTGTGGGGCATGATTCTGCAACCACAGGTGCAACCACTGGGCTAGCATTAGGACAACATGTCTCCCATACTACTTGTTGTCTATCCTATTGATGCCTCCCTCGATACAACTACAGGACACCTGCATTTTCACTCCACCTTTCTGCAATCTTTACTCACCTTGAGCACTCAAACAAGTAGCCCCATTAAGTTCAAATGGGACTGCCAACATTGTGAGAAATGGTTACAGAACCAGGCCATCTGTAAGTGAAGGGAAGCAGGAAACATCCTCACCATTCATCATGGAGAAGATTTGCAGCTCAGAAAACACCATGAACGATTGTTCTCCTGGGAGCTTCCACAAAATCTCATATCTTAGCCCATAATTTTCACTTACCAAGGGGCACCTGTATTTCCTCTCTCCCTAGATATACTATTTGTTTTCTATACCTCCCTTCTTTCTTTTATTCTTCTCTCCTTGGTTTTAAATACTCTTACTTCAGACTGGAATAATCCACCTGATAATGTTAACACAAGGTAAATCTAACCTGCAGTGGGGAGATGTAAACATACCCATGCTAACTCTGCTTGAGCTAACACATTAGAATAGCAGTGGAGCTGCAGCAGGACATAAAGCAGCTTGAGCTAGCTGCCTGAGGCCATGTCTACACTACAATGTTAAGTTGACTTTATGTAAGTGACTTCAAGCTTTCAATTTAAGCAAGTCAATTTTGCATGTCCACACTATGCTCATTGTGCCGGCGGAGTGCATCCTCACTAGCAGGGCTTGCATTGACACGCAGAGCGCCGCAGTGTGGGTAGCTATCCCACAGTGCATGGAGCCGAGTGGAACGTTGGGTTGGGCTTGCAATGCCTTATGAGACAAAAACATTGGCGTGGATGGTTATGGGAACATGGCATTAGCCTCCCATCATGCACTTACCTCCCTCACTCCCTGAAATCAACAGCAAACAAACCAAGTCTTTTTCACAAGCCTGGGTTACCTGCACAGATTCCATAGCATGGACCCTGCTCAGCTGTACACTGTTGTGAGCATTACAAACACCTCAAGCCTTATCCTGCAGTATTTACAGAGCCGATACAGGAGCCGCTGCACAGAACAATGTGATGCCAAGCAAGCAGCCCTGCTGGAAGCCATACAGTGGAGCAATTTGCAGTTCCTGGCAACAGTCACGCATCACCTTGACATGGTTGAGCACTGCTTCTGGGCCCGGGAAACAAGCACTGACTGGTGGGACAGCATCATTATGTAGCTATGGAATGACTAGCAGTGGTTGCAGAACTTTTGAATGTGTAAGGCCACTTTCCAGGAACTGTGTGAAGATCTTTCCCCATCCCTGAAGCGCAACAATACCAAAATGAGAGCTGCTCTGACAGTGGAGAAGTGAGTGGCGATAGCTCTGTGGAAGCTTGTAACGCCGAACTGCTACCAGTCAGTGGGGAATCAATTTGGAGTGGGTAATTCTACCATGGGATCTGTTGTGATCCAAGTTTACTGGGCAATCAACACACCTGCTAAGAAGGGTAGTGACTCTGGGCAACGTGCAGGACATAAAGGATGGTTTTGCCACGATGGGGTTCCCTAACTGCAGTGGGGCTATAGACAGAATGCATATCCCTATCCTCCCACCAGACCACCTTGCCAAAGAGTGCATAAACTGAAAGGGATACTTCTCTATGGTGTTGCAAGCACTAGTGGATCACAGGGGCTGTTTTACCGACATCAGTGTGGGATGGTCAGGACAGGTGCATGGAAACTAGGTCAAATTACAAAGGCTGAATATAAACAAATAACAGAAGTATGTAGGGACAAAATTAGAAAGGCCAAGGCACAAAATGTGATCAAACTAGTTAGAGACAAAGGGTAACAAGAAAACATTCTACAACTGCATTAGAAGCAAGAGGAAAACTAAGGACAGGATAGGCCCGTTACTCAATGGGGGCGGGGAAATAATAACAGAAAATGTGGAAATTTCAGAGGTGCTTAATGACTTCTTTGTTTAGGTTTTCACCAAGTGGGTTGGTGGTGATTAGACATCTAACATAGTGAATATCAGTGAAAATGAGGTAGGATCAAATAGGAAAAGAACAAGTTAAAAATTACTTAGACAAATTAGATGTCTTCAAGTCACTAGGGCCTGATGAAATGCATTCTAGAATACTCAAGGAGCTGACTGAGGAGATATCTGAGCCATTAGTGAATATCTTTGAAAAGTCATGGAAGATGGGAGAAACTCCAGATGACCTGGAAAAGGGCAAATATAGTGCCAATCTATGAAAAGGGAAATAAGGACAACCTGGGGAATTACAGACCAATCAGCTTAACTTCTGTACCCCAAAAGATAATGGAGCAAATAATTAAGCAATCAATTTGCAAACATCTAGAAGATAACAAGGTGATAAGTAACTGTCAGCATGGATTTGTCAAGAACAAATCATGTCAAACCAACCTGATAGCTTTCTTTGACAGGATGACAAGCTTTGTGGATAGCAGGGAAGCGATAGATGATAGACATAGTGTATCTTGACTTAGTAAAGCTTTTGATACTGTCTTGCATGACCTTCTCATAAACAAACCAGGGAAATGCAACCTAGATGGAGCTACTATAAAGTGGGTGCAAAACTGGTTGGAAAACCATTCCCAGAGAGCAGTTATCAGTGGTTCATAGTCACGCTGGAAGGGTATAACAAGTGGAGTGCCACAGGCATCCGTTCTGTGTCTGGTTCTGTTCAATATATCTTCGTCAACAATTTAGATAATGGTATAGAGAGTACACTTATAAAGTTTGCAGACGATACCAAGCTGGGAGGGGTTGCAAGTGCTTTGGAGGAAAGGATTAAAATTCAAAATGATCTGGGCAAACTGGAGAAATGATCTGAAGTAAATAGGAAGAAATTCAATTCTTGTGTTATGAGAAGGAGTAAACAGAGGTGAAAGTAAGCTGGTATGGTCCAGTATGGCGTACTGGCAAGAACCGGTACACTGCTGACTGTACCGGCATCCCCAGGCCAGCGAGTTAAAGGGCCTGGGGCTCCCGGCAGCAACCGGAGCTGTGGGCCCTTTAAATCCCTGCCTGAGCCCCGCTGCCAGAGTCCCGGGATAGTGGTGGCAGCAGCCTGGGGCTCCTGTCTGCCACTACCGGAGCAGAGTCCCGACCCCTTTAAATCTCGATTTAAAGGGCCTGGGGATTTAAAGGCCCCGCCTCTTCTGGTTGAGGCCCTGCCCCTTCCGGTTGAGGCCTCCCGCTCAGGACTCCGGCGTACTGGTAAGTCCTTTAAGTTACTTTCACCCCAGGAGTAAATAGCACTTCCTTATTTACTTTCTCCACACCAGTCATGATTTTATAGACCTCAATCATATCCCCCTTAGTCATCTCTTTTCCAAGCTGAAAAGTCCCAGGCTTATTAATCTCTCCTCATATGGAAGCTGTTCCAGATCTCTAATAATTTTTGTTGCCCTTTTTAAAACCTTTTCCAATTCCACTATATCTTTTAGAGATAGGGCAACCACATCTGCATGCAGTATTCCAAATGTGGGCATAACATGGATTTATATAGAGGCAATATGATATTTTCTGTCTTATTATCTATCCCTTTCCTAATGATTCCCAACATTCTGTTTGCTTTTTTGACTGCTGCTGCACATTGAGTGGATGTTTTCAGAGAACTATCCACAATGACGCCAAGATCTTCCTTGGTGTCATTGTGACTAGTAACAGCTAATTTAGGCCCCATCATTTTATATGTATAGTTGGGATTATGTTTTCCAGTGTGCATTACTTCGCATTTATCAACATTGAATTTCATCTGCCATTTTGTTGCCCAGTCACCCAGTTTTGTGAGATCCTTTTGTAACTCTTCGCAGTCTGCCTGGGACTTAACTATCTTGAGTAGGTTTGTATCATCCGCAGTGATATGAACAGCAGCTAGTGGAAGAAATACACCTAGAGCTGAAAACTGCCTAGCTTTAAGCTCTGGCTGCAATCTACTAACCTAAGGTGGTAGATAGCGTGCATGTGGGTTGTACAATGATGCAACAAGAGGAAGCCCTGCCCCTTTAAGTGGGATCCCGACCAGATCAGAGTATTAGAAGATTACTGTGGGATTTATTGTACTGCTAACCGAGCTATGCATGCATGCTGCAGGCTTTATGAGATAAATGAGAAGACATGCAAAATTTACTATGCCTGCCCATCATGGCATAGATTCAGAAAATCATCCCAATTCAGGAAGGGAGCTTAAGTACATGCTTAAGTGCTGTTCCGAGTCTGGGCCTATGTTTGAATTTTTTTTTAACACTCATAACTCAGTGCAGTTGAAATGAGTTTCACTGGAACACTCGAAGGCACTTCTACTCAGTGACAGCTATTTCCTTGATGTAGCTAAACTCTTGATCCTTGGCAATTTTGGGGGTAGAGCTCTTTGGAGAAAGGTTGCCATTTTTTCACACTGGGAATGTGCATATTGTTTTCCACTCTGCTATTACTCAGACACCTGAATTGTTTGTGTTAAAAAATACCCTTTCCCCACCCCCCAAAAAATCACCAACTTCCAGAGCTCCTGCCTGTAAAGTTTCATCCCCAAGGTGAAACTTTCAGAACATTATGACGATCTAATTAAAACAGGAATTTGGAATGGGACTTGTGACAGGTTCCCCACAGGGTGCTACCTGGAACTGAAGTACCACTGACCCACCAGCCTGGGCTCCCTCTCACTGTACTGCTGTGACAAGCTTCAAAGCCTTCCACCCTGCACTTTCACCAGCATTCACACAGCTATGCACTCAGAGGCAGTTACATGCAGGCTGTCTAACCACCAACTTCCCGTACTAGGACCCCAGAGCAGCACCGTCCTGCCTTGGTCAAATCTGGTCAGTATATGGGTTTAATACCCAGTCCCCCACTCCCTCAATGTGAAGAGAACAATGTACACTTGTGGCAACCAAGCCAAGATTTTCCCCAAGCACTCCAGTCAAAGCACTCTGGTTTAGATTAAAACAAAAACAAGTTTATTAACTACAAAAGATAGATTTTAAGTTATTATTAGGGATAGCAAACAGATCAAAGCAGATCACTTAGCAAATAAACAAAAACTGCAAACTAAGCTTAATATACTAGATAGATTGGATATGAATTAGCAGATTCTAAGAAATGATACAAACAGGCTGCAGATTCTTAAGGGGCAAGCTGCACTTGCTTTAAAGCTTGGAATCCCTTTCATGCACAGGCTAGAAATCCCTTTAGCCTGGGACCAGCACTTCCCCCAGTTCAGTCTTTGTTCCTCAACTGTTTCCAGGAGGCTTCTTGTGTGGGGAGTGAAGAACCCCCGATGATGTCACTCCCTGCCTTATATAGCTTTAGCATACAGTGGGAACCCTGTGTTTCAAAACTTGGTTCCCAGACTAGTTTGTGGAAAAATACTGACATACCAAGATGGAGTCTAGAATCATGTGGCCTGGTCACATGCCTTTGCAGTGTGATAGCAGCCGTTGCTTACAGGCTGGCCAAAATGCCCACAGGAAGATTAAGCTATTCAACAGTCCATTGTCTTTGTTGATGGGCCACCGGCACTGTCTGGCTTTTTCATTGTTGTACCTGAAAGGCTGGCTGTGGGTGTTTTCCAGAGTAAGGCCATTTGAAATACAGATCCTTAGTCAATATTCATAACTTCAGATACAAAAGTGACACATGCATACAAATAGGATAATCATATTCAGCAAAACGTAATTTTCTGACACCTCACGTGACTTATCTTGAATAAAATACATCATAATTATGTTATAATCATATCATAATAATATCACTATGAAAAATATGGGGTGCAGTGTCACAGAACTATAATGCAGTCAAATACCAGAGCCCTGTTATGGTATACTCAGGCCACTCATGTTGTTGCCTGATCCCCTAACATGATTAAATGGATAGCATTAACAAGGCCCTACAATGGGGTGTAGTGGGTGAAATTTCCTGGGTCACAACTGCCTCATTCCAGGTTTGCTCCTCAAAATACCAGAAGGACCACAGGAGAGGGTCACTAAGGAGGAAGAAATGGTCTTTGGAGAAGCAAACTGTGATTTATAAAGAAGCCCATGCAGCTGATCCTACCTTTAGGACCTGAGAGCTGTGTTGCCTAGACAGCATGGGCTGAAACTCTCCATTCCTCTCAGTAACAAGGCCTCAAGCTGGCTCTGGTGGTTCCAGACAGCTACTCTCTCAGAACTTGGGTTGCCAACTTTCTGATCATACCAAACCCGAACACCCTTGCCTCGCCCCTTCTCCAAGGCCCAGCCCCAGCTCACTCCATCTCCCCTCCATCCGTCACTTGCTCTCCCCCACCCTCACTCACTTTCACCAGGGGGTTGCGGTGTGAGAGGGGGTGAGGGCTCTGGCTCGGGGGGCGGGCTCTGGGATGGGGATGAGGAATTTGGGGTACTGGAAGGGGCTCCGGGCAGGGGCAGAGGGTTGGGGTGCGTGAGGGGTGCAGGCTCCAGAAGGGAGTTTGGGTGCAGGAGGGGGCTCAGGAGCTGGGGCAGGAGGTTGGGGTGCAGGACAGGATTTGGGGTGCGGGGTTTGGCTGGGCAGTGCTTACCTCAGGTGGCTCCCGGGAGCAGCCAGCATATTGGGCTCCTAGGCAGAGGGGCCAGGGGGCTGTGCACACCCCCTGGCATCGCCCCCACAGCTACTGGCCAATGGGAGCTGTGGAGCCGGTGCTCAGGGCAGAGGCAATGTGCAGAGCCCCCGTGACCACCCCTATGCCTAGGAGCCGGACATGCCAGCTGCTTCCAGGATCCGTGCGGAGCCAGGGCAGGCAGGGAGCCTGTCTTAGCCCCACTGCACCGCTGACAGGACTTTTAGTGGCCCGGTCAACAGTGCTAACCGGACCCGCCAGGGTCCCTTTTCGAGTGGGTGTTCCGGTGGAAAACCGGATGCCTGGCAACCCTACTAAGAACCATCCCAATAAAGCATGCTATGAAACACAGTCCCCAGTGCAGACGTGGTCACAGTGCTAACTTGGAGCAAGGCAAGCGGAGAAATAGGGTCTACATAAACTTTAAACCCCTTCTACAGCAGGGGAGGAAACTGGAATAAAGCCCCCCTCTTCTGTATGTTATGGCCAAGTAAACCCCCTGTCTTTATTTCTTGGTGCTATACACTGGGTTTTGAGTTCTATGACATTGTGGCAACATTTTTCTTTTCCCCCGGCCCCCTGCTCTTGTGAGCCAGGGATGTGGGGGAAAATAGCTGCAAGGGCTTTTTCCTACTTACAAATTCCATGGAAGTAGTGTTTTTCTGTCCTGTCACAGGTTGCAAAATGGCAGCGTTTCTACTTCGAAAAGCATTTTCTAAGTGAATAAGGCAAAAGTGGGCAGAACAGATAGCTGTTCCACTCTCCGGTCCAAGCTTTCCTATGAGGCTTAGTTGTCTCCCTTTGTGACTTTTTCAGTAAAAACTTGCAGATCAATCAATATTAATCGTTCTCTGGGGATTTGTTATAACACATTAACCTCTATGAACTCATTAGGCTTTTAATGCAGACGCTATAAGCGAATCACATCTACAATACTTCTCCTGTAATTTAGCATTAATTAAATGTGCCATTTATATTTTCAAGTGTTAATCATTTTTATGACTCCAACATATTTGGTAGGATGAAGGGAATTGATCTATATTGTCGAGTGGAAGACATATACCAGACAGGGACTCAGAAACCCCTGTGGTATAAATGCTGAGACAGATTAGATAGAGGTCCCCAAATACAGTTCAAATATCTCTTCATATTTCACACAGTGTGATTTATTCAGTATTCCTCACATGAACACTCATTTACAGGCTGTGTTAGAAGTGCTTGTTCCCTACTCCAAGAGTAAGAATAATTCTTTTGTAGTTCTTTTCATCATCTCTACTAGGACATTGCCCTATCCCCAGACCAGCAGTTCTCAACCTATGTGTCCCCGGACTATGTCTAAGGGGTCCACAAAAGACCTGGATTGAAAACTTACTGAACAGAATTCAATTGTATATACTGACAATGGATTTCCAAAGAGGTCTGCACCTCCATTCAAAATTTCCAAAAAGGTCCACAAACAAAAAGTTGAAAACCACTGCACTAGACAATTCTGCCTCTCAAAAGGCAGAATTTTTCTCAACTGTTCTAAGCACTAGTCGACACTGCCTCAACAAAACACAATCTTATGCTTGCTTCAGCAGCATCTATACTTCAGTTGGAACAATACACAGGAGATGAGCATGGCCACGGAGCAAGAACACGTTATGCTTGTGAAGCATTCTCTTTGGGGGCAGGGAGAGATTGCTTTGGGCTTATATTTTTAGACTGGTTGATTGGTGGCTTTTTCCTTTTGTACTGAATCTTTTATTCAAGAGTCTGTTTACCACCTGCCTCTCTTGTTTTAAACCTTGGCTGCTGAATTGTTAAACTATCTGTGGAGTGTATCAAATGAAAAAGGTGTAGAGAGACATTGTACAGTTAAATGGTGAACCACTTGAGAAAGCCATGGAGATCCGTATCCAAGGTGGAAAAAAATTGACCAAGATATATGGTGCCATTTGTATGTGTTCTACTGTGCCTATGTAATTTAACTGTTTCTTCTACATTCCTTAAAAAAATTAAGGTATTCTTTAAAAAACACACATAAATCACAAAGAATAAAAAGTGATACGAGGCAGTGCTGTTTATTTCAAGTCATTCTGCAAGGTATTGTCCTACTGCAACCACATAGTAAATTCAGTCATTTGGCAATAAGGTCAGTAATTGAATATTGTTATTTGGATAGATAGCACAAGCTATATATTGTTGTAAATATAATTGATGCCCTGCCACTTAAGATCACAGTGTAACTGGTGCACTGTACGACTTTTCATTCTTTTTCCTTTGGGGATTTATCAAGGCATGTGTGAAGAATTTACAATGAGTCATCACAGAATTCTGACTAATTTAATGGCCTGAAAGGGACTTTATTGCTTGTTGTTGGAGTTGGTTGGGGGGAGAATAAAGGGAGGTTGGCTTAGAACAGGAAAAAGGGTTTCAAACATTTTAACTAAGATGAGCCTGCAGTGTGAACTTCAGATCCAGGTGTGAACTATCACAAACTTTACTTCTCATGATGATCAGACCCTGTAAGTTTTTCGGATCTGGGCCCAGATCCAAAGCTGGAGGGAGGTCATACCCTGGGTTGGCTTTAGGCTCGTCGCTAATGTCAAGGAAGAAATTGAGAGTGGAAAACTACTTTTCTCCTTTGAAATATTTTTTCCTATGCTATAGCTAGTTCAGTTGCATCTTCTTTGCTTTTATTAAAGGGATCTCTTGGTGGATATTGCATCTGCTTTTTAGTCTCTCTCATTTAACCAACTTTGCCTAGTTCAGTTTAGGAGTCAAATACTTTTAAAAAATGGATTATTCAAGAATATAATCCATGATAATGGTCCATCTAGGGCCACGTCTACACTACCCGCCGAATTGGCGGGTAGTGATCCATCTATCGGAGATCAATTTATCGCGACTAGTGTAGACACGATAAATCGATCCCCGATCGCTCTGCCGTCAACTCCAGAACTCCACCAGGATGAGAGGTGGAAGCGGAGTCAACGGGGGAGTGGCAGCTGTCGATCCCGTGCCACGAGGACGTAAAGTAAATGATTCTAAGTTGATCTAAGATACGTCAACTTCAGTTATGCTATTCTCGTAGCTGAAGTTGCGTATCTTAGATCGATCCCCCCCAGTGTAGACCAGGCCATAATGAAGGCAAGAATGGATTAGAGCATGAAAAACATGTTTAAAAACAAGATATCTGAGGCAATCAGTGCAGTATAAACAATGTCTAATTAAATAGATAAAATAATACAAAATGTTACATATGGAACAATTCCATAGGCAGAGGTGACATTGCTAAAGGCTCTTACATTTTGAGGAGTCATTTCGAGGATAAATCCTCCCAACAGTGAGCAATGAATTATAAGAAACCTGTCCACCCTTGTAATGTTATACAATTAGCCATTCTGGACAGAAAATCCTTTTGCCAGAGCACATTGTATGAGAAGTGTTGATGGGTACCTTGTGACCACATCTGTGACACTATAATGTGTCAATATTTTCTAGACCTGGAAGGACTTTTCTGTTCCAACACCTTGCCTTGGACTCATGTTGGAAAGTTGTATCTGTGACACACAGTGCTGTGCTCAGCATTATGCCAGTTCAGAAGTTTGATCGTTGACTTGCATGGGACCACAATGGTGGGCCAGTGCTGATCACTATGGAAACTCCCACTGTAAATAGACATATTTTAAGTAGCTCATTAAGATCATAACATTATTATAGGCACTTACATTACTAAGAATAAACAAGTTAAGCTACAAACAAAACTCTTAAAGATCTTACATCAGAAGATAAAAACCTATTTTTTTCAAATTACCCCAAGAATTCACTTGATTTTTCAAGAGACTTAAAAATCTTTTCCTCCATTTTAATATTATGTGTGTTTCTCTTCTTTACAGAAAGACTGACTTTCTTGGAAGAGGGCTGAAGCTGAAAAACTAAAAGCTATAAATTCAGCCCTGAGCAAGAAAGGGCAATTTCTTAGCCCTGGTCTACACTACGAGTTTAGGTTGAATTTAGTAGCATTATATCAATTTAACCCTGCACTCATCCACACAATGAAGCCATTTTTGTCGACTTAATGGGCTTTTAAAATCGATTTCTGTACTCCTCCCTGATGAGGGGGATTAGCGCTGAAATCAAGATCGCCGGGTCGAATTTGGGGTAGTGTGGATGCAATTCGATGGTATAGGCCTCTGGGAGCTATCCCAGAGTGCTCCATTGTGACCACTCTGGACAGCACTCTCAGCTTGGATGCACTGGCCACGTAGACAGGAAAAGACCCACAAACTTTTGAATTTCATTTCTCGTTTGGCCACCGTGGCAAGCTGATCAGCAGAGGTGACCGTGCAGATCTCATCAGCAGAAGTGACCATGATGGAGTCCCAGAATCGCAAAAGAGCTCCAGCATGGACCGAATGGGAGGTACTGGATCTGATCGCTGAATGGGGAGATGAATCCATGCTATCAGAACTCAGTTCGAAAAGACTAAATGCCAAAATATTTGAAAAAAAAAATCTCCAAGGGCATGAAGGACAGAGGCTATAACAGGGACCCACAGCAGTGCCACGTGAAACTTAAGGAGCTCAGGCAAGCCTACCAAAAAACCAGAGAGGCAAACAGCCACTCAGGGTCAGAGCCCCAGACATGGCGCTTCTATGATAAGCTGCATGCAATTCTAGGGGGTGCCCCTACAACTACCCCACACCTGTATGTGGACTCCTGCAAGGGAGTCTCACTTAACAGGGATGAGAATTTTGGGGATGAGGAAGATGATGAGGAGGGGGAGGTTGAAGATAGAACACACCAGGCAAGCAGAGAAAACATTCTCCCTGACAGCCAGGAACTGTTTATCACCCTGGAGCCAATACCCTCCCAACCCAGGCTCCAGGACCTTGAAGGTGGAGAAGGCACCTCTGGTGAGTGTACCTTTGTAAATATAATACACGGTTTAAAAGCAAGGGTGTTTAATGATTAATTTGCCTTGAAGACTTGGGATGCATTTGCGGCCAGTACAGCTACTGGAAAAGTCTGTTAATGTGTCTGGGGATGGAGTAGAAATCCTCCAGGGACATCTCCATGAAGCTCTCCTGGAGGTACTCCCAAAGCCTTTGCAAAAGGTTTCTGGGGAAGGGCAGCCTTATTGCGTCCTCCATAATAGGACACTTTACCACGCCAGGCCAGTAGCACGTACTCGGGAATCATTGTATAAGGAAGCATGGCAGCGTGTGGTCCTGGTGTTTGCTGACATTCATGCAACATCTGTTCTTTATCTCTCTCGGTTATCCTCAGGAGAGTGATATCATTCATGGTCACCTGGCTGAAATAGGGGAATTTTATTAAGGGGACATTCAGAGGTGGCTGTTCCTGCTGGGCTGTTTGCCAGTGGCTGAAAAGAAATCATCCCCGCTGTTAGCCACACGATGGGGGGAGGGGTGAAGCGATCATCCCAGAGAATTGGAGGGGGGGTTAGTTGGGTTTGTACTGCACGTTAACCCGAAATCAGCCCCTCCTTTTAAATGACCAATGTGTCTTTTTCAATTTTACTCTCCCTTTTTTCCTCCCACAGCTGCAAATGTTTCAACGCTGCCACTAGCAACTCCATCCCATAGGCTAGCGCAGATAAGACGGTGACAAAAAACGCACTCACAATGAAATGTTCTCTGAGCTCATGCAGTCCTCCTGCACTGAAAGAGCCCAGCAGAATGTGTGGAGGCAGACAATGTCAGAGTCCAGGAAAGCACAAAATGAACACAAGGACAGGAGGGACACATGAGAGGATAGATGGCTGGAGCAACAGGAGAGGTGGCAGCAACGTGATGAAAGGAAGCAAGATGCAATGCTGAGGCTACTGGAGGATCCAACTGATATGCGTATGGTTGAGCTGCAGGAAAGGCACAGACCGCCACTGCAGCCCCTGTGTAATCAACCGCCCTCCTCCCCAAGTTTCATAGCCTCCTCACCCAGACGCACAAGAACGTTGGGGGGGGGAGAAGAGGGGCCCTCCGGGCACCCAACCACTCCACCCCACAGGACTGCCCAAGCATCAGAAGGCTGGCATTCAAAAAGTTTTGAAGTGTAGTGTGGCCTTGTCCTTCCCTCCACCACCCCACCCGGTGCTTCCCTCCTCCCCCACTCCTCCCGGGATACCTTGACAGTTATCCCCCTATTTGTGTGATGAATTAATAAAGAATGCATGAATTTGAAACAACAATGACTTTATTGCCTCTGCAAGCGGTGACTGAAGTGGGGGGAAGGGCAGGGTGTTTGGCTTACAGGGAAGTAGAGTGAACCAAAGGGGGTAGGTTTTCATCAAGGAGAAACAAAACAGAACTGTCACACCGTAGCCTGGTCAGCCACGAAACTGGTTTTCAAAGCTTCTCTGATGCGCAGTGCACCCTGCTGTGCTCTTCTAATCGCCCTGGTGTCTGGCTGCACATAATCAGCAGCCAGGAGATTTGCGTCAACTTCCCACCCCGCCATAAATGTCTCCCTCTTACTCTCATACATACTGTGGAGCACACAGCAAGTAGTAATAACAATGGGAATATTGGTTTTGCTGAGGTCTAAATGAGTCAGTAAACTGCGCTAGCGCGCTTTTAAATGTCCAAATGCACATTCTACTACCATTCTGCACTTGGTCAGCCTATAGTTGAACAGCTCCTGACTACTGTCCAGGGTGCCTCTGTATGGCTTCATGAGCCATGGCATTAAAGGGTAGGCTGGGTCCCCAGGGATAACTATATGCATTTCAACATCCCCAAGGGTTATTTTCTGGTCTGGAAAGTAAGTCCCTTGCTGCAGCCGTTCATACAGACCAGAGTTCCTGAGGATGCGAGCCTCATGCACCTTTCCCAGCCATCCCATGTTGATGTTGGTGAAATGTCCCTTGTGATCCACCAGTGCTTGCAGCACCATTGAAAAGTACCCCTTTCGGTTTATGTATTGGCTGCCTTGGTGCTCCAGTCCAAAGATAGGGATGTGCGTTCCATCTATCGCCCCACCACAGTTAGGGAATCCCATTGCAGCAAAACCATCCACTATAACCTGCACATTTGCCAGAGTCACTACCCTTGATAGCAGCAGCTCAGTGATTGCGTTGGCTACTTGGATCACAGCAGCCCCCACAGTAGATTTGCCCACTCCAAATTGATTCCCGACTGACCGGTAGCTGTCTGGCACTGCAAGCTTCCAGAGGGCTATTGCCACTCGCTTGTGAACTGTGCTCTCATCTTGGTATTCTTGTACTTCAGAGCAGGGAAAAGCAAATCACAAAGTTCCATGAAAGTGCCCTTACACATGTGAAAGTTTTGCAGCCACTGGGAATCATCCCAGACCTGCAACGCTATGCGGTCCCACCAGTCTGTACTTGTTTCCTGGGCCCAGAATTGGTGTTCCATGGCATGAGCCTGCCCCATTGCCACCAGGATGGCCAAATTGCCAGGGCTCGTGCTTTGAGAGCAGTCTGTGTCCATGTCCTCATCATTCTCGTCACCGCGCTGCCGTTGCCTCCTCGCCTGCTTTTGCAGGTTCTGGTTCTGCATATACTGCATGATAATGCACGAGGTGTTTACAATGCTCATAACTGCTGAGGTGATCTGAGCGGGCTCCATGCTTGCCGTGGTATGGCGTCTGCAGGAGAGCAGAGTTGCAGGGGAAGCAGTGGTTGGATGACCAGTTTTGCAAACCTACTGCACCGTCTGCTGCCAGGACACAATAGCTGAGCTGGCTGCATGCTTGCCGTGGTATGACGAGACAAGAGCAGCCGAGCAGAGTTGCAGCAGAAGCGGCAGATTACGACGGTCATATAGAGGACCTGCAAGACCACCAGGAGAGTAGAGTGACAGCGGAAGCAGTGGATGAAGACGGTCATATAGAGGACCTGCGAGGTGGATTCACAGCACTCAATGATGACGGTTTGCAGCCCTACTGCACTGTCTGCTGAAAGTAGAATGGCGCCCGCACGGAAAAAAGGCGCGAAACAATTGTCTGCCATTGCTTTCATGGAGGGAGGGGCGACTGATGACATGTACCCAAAGCCACCCGCGACAATGTTTTTGCCCCATCAGGCATTGGGAGCTCAACCCAGAATTCCAATGGGCAGCAGAGACTGTGGGATAGCTACCTACAGTGCAATGCTCCAAAAGTCGAGGCTAGCCATGGTACTGTGGATGCACTCTACCAGCTTAATGTGCTTAGTGGGGATACACACAATCGACTGTATAAAAATCACTTCCTAAAAATTGACTTCTATAAATTTGACCTAATTTCATAGTGTAGACATACCTTTGGGCTTTACTTGCGAGGCTCTTGAAACACCTGGAAATGTAAAAAAAAAAAATCTTATTAAAAAAAGATGCTTCTTTCTCCCATACAACCTGCATTACACTTTTCTGGTCAAAAGGAGATGTAAATATAGCAATAATAGTGCCAGAGAAATAAGTCAATTTACTGGAAGTTTTGGGCATTGCAAATTACTTTAAAAAGTCCTGTATCTGGAGGTGGAGTATGTCACAGAGTCACCAGGAAATGCCCTGGATCTACTGCATATGAAGCCAATCTGGACTCTAGGGGAGCATGCCTCCTCTCTCTGAGCATACTGGCACCAGGGAAAGAAGCTTACACAGCTTCGACCTTCCTGGGTCTCACCTCTGAGCATTCAGCATCCCCTTCCTCACCGTGAGCTTCCCACAGCGAGTCCACCCAGGTGGGGCTCCTGGGGAAGCCAAAGGGCCCTGTACCCCACCTCTGCAGTCTGGTGTGACTCAGCCAGCAAAACAGAAGGTTTATTAGGTGACAGGAACACAGCATAGAACAGAACTTGTTAGCACAGAGGTGCTGTAGTCATCATGAATAAGTCGGAATATGAACGAGAGGCTGCTAGACAACTCTCTGACACCACATTGTACAGACCATTACCCTCTGACCCCACTGAGGATTACCAAAAGAAACTACACCATCTGTTCAAGAAACTCCCTGAAGGAGGACAGGAACTAATCTACACTGACACACCCCTAAAGCCCTGACCAGGGGTATTCTATCTGCTACCCAAAATCCATAAACCTGGGATCCTGGACGCCCCATCATCTCAGGCATTGGCACCCTGACAGCAGGATTATCTGGCTATGTATACTCTCTCCTCAGGCCCTACGCTACCAGCACTCCCAGCTATTTTTGAGACACCACTGACCTCCTGAGGAAACTACAATCCTTTGGTGATCTTCCAGAAAACACCATCCTGGCCACTACAGATGTAGAAGCCCTGTACACCAACATTCCGCACAAAGATGGACTACAAGCCATCAGAAATAGCATCCCCGATACTATCACGGCAAACCTGGTGGCTGAACTTTGTCCTCACCCACAACTATTTCAGATTTGGGGACAATTTATACCTTCAAGTCAGTGGGACTGCTATGGGTACCTGCATGGCTCCACAGTATGCCAACATTTCTATGGCTGACTTAGAAAGACGCTTCTTCAGCTCTCGTCCCTTAACATTCCTACTATACTTGCACTACATTGATAACATCATCTGGACCCATGGGAAGGAGGCCCTTGAGGAATTCCACCAGGTTTTCAACAATTTCCACCCCATCATCAACCTCAGCCTGGACCAGTCCACACAAGAGGTCCACTTCCTAGACACTACAGTGAGAATAAGAGATGGTCACATAACCACCACCCTATACTGGAAACCTATTGACTGCTATAGTTACCTACATGCCTCCAGCTTTCATCCAGCTCACATCACATGATCCATTGTCTACAGCCAATCTCTAAGATACAACCGCATTTGCTCCAACCCCTCAGACAGAGACAAACACCTACAGGATCTCTATCAAACATTCTTAAAACTACAATACCCACCTGGGGAAGTGAAGAAACAGATTGGCAGAGCCAGAAGGGTACCCAGAAGTCACCTACTACAAGACAGGCCCAACAAAGAAAGTAACAGAACGCCGCTAGCCATCACCTACAGCCCCCAACTAAAACCTCTCCAGCGCATCATCAAGGATCTACAACCTATCCTGAAGGACGATCCCTCACTCTCACAGACCTTGGGAGACAGGCCAGTCCTCACAGACAGCCCCCCAACCTGAAGCAAATACTCACCAGCAACTACACATCACACAACAAAAACACCAACCCGGGAACCAAACGCTGCAACAAACCCCAGTGCCAACTGTGTCCACATATTTATTCAAGGGACATCATCAAAGGACCTAACCACATCAGCCACAACATCAGGGGCTCATTCACCTGCACATCTACCAATGTAATATATGCCATCATGTGCCAGCAATGCCCCTCTGCCATGTACATTAGCCAAACCAAACAGTCTCTACGCAAAAGAATAAATGGACACAAATCTGACATCAGGAATTAACATTCAAAAAGCAGTAGGAGAACACTTCAGTCTCCTTGGTCACTCAACAACAGACCTAAAAGTGGCAATTCTTCAACAAAAACTTCAAAAACAGACTCCAATGTGAAACTGCAGAACTGGAATTAATTTGCAAACTGGACACCATCAAATTAGGCCTGAATAAAGACTGGGAGTGGTTGGGTCACTACAAAACCTAATTTCCCCCTACTGTTACTCACACCTTCTTGTCAACTGTTTGAAATGGGCCACTCATTACCTCTACAAAAGTGATTTTTCCTCCCTTGGTATCCTACTGTTAAATTGAATTGTCTCGTTAGAGTGACCTCCCACTCAGTAAGGCAACTCCCATCTTTTCACGTGCTGTGTATTTATACCTGTTACTGTATTTTCCACTCCATGCATCTAATGAAGTGGGTTCTAGCCCATGAAAGCTTATGCCCAAATAAATTTGTTCGTCTCTAAGGTGCCACAAGGACTCCTTGTTGTTTTTGCTGATACAGACTAACACAGCTACCACTCTGAAACAGAAATCAGTGACTCTCAGTCAAGTCCTGGGCCAAACACCCTGAACTCCCCCTCTTCCAGTCCCCCCAAGCAGACTGCCAGCTTCCAGTGACCCGACCTCAGACACCCCCATTGCTCCCCCACCCTTGTCATTGTCTCACTTCCCGGGCAGAGTCACCTGGTCGTCACCTGGTTGTAGCCTCCTCCTGGTCTCAGGTTACAAAGGGCACTGTCCATAGCATACATGCAGGAGCAACCTCACCTACCCCAGAGGGTCTCAGCCAAAGTCACACACCCCTATTCCCACCACCTAGGTATTTGGTGCAGCACACAGGGAAACTGAAGCACACAGTATTCATTCAAAACCGTAAGACTCACATACAACATGAAGTGGGGATTTTCCCTTGTTGTCACATCTCTCCCCTCTTTGAGGCCAAACTGAGCGGGGTCACTTTAGTCAGTGGCCTGGGGAAGTTCAGGGCCCATTCTCCAGGACAGAGCATCAGCTATAACATTGCACTCCCCTTAACATGGGCCACCTTCATGTGATAATCCTGGAGAGCCAGACTTCACCTCAGAGCTGAGCATTGGCCCCTTTGGCACTGGCTATGGCTGGGTGACTGGTCTGTGTACACAGTGAAGTGGCACCCAAGTAGATCCGACTTCAGCCTTATAAGAGTCCACCCCAGGACCAGGCATTTCTTCTCTATGGCCATATAGCTCTGCTCCTGGGGCAGCAGCTTCCTGCTCAGGTACATTATGGGGTTTTTCCTCCCCCTTCGCATCAGTGTGCATTGGCACTGTGCCCAGCCCTGTGTCTGAGGCATCGGTGAACACCATAAAGGGCTTGTCAAAGTCTGGGTTTCCTAGCACTGGGCCCTTAACCAGATCCTTCTTCAGCATGCAGAGAGCCCTTTGGTACTGCCCGGTCCAGACCAGCTTGTCTGACTTACCCTTCTTGCCTAACTCTGTGATGAGAGCTGACACAGAGCTAAAGTGGGACACAGGCCTCTGGTAGTGCCCCACCAGCTCAATAAAGGCCTGGGCCTATTTCTTAGTCTGGGGTGCAGGCCAATCTCTGATTGCCTCCACCTTGGCCCGCTCTGGCTTTAGGCATCATCTTCATGATCTCATTAAATCTCTCTACCAGCCTGTTTAACTGAGGGTGATACGCCAAGGCCCAGGTGTGCAGACCCCCACACTTCTCCCACAAGCACTGGAGCAGGGCTGACAAAGTTGGACCCCTGGACTGTAAGGACCTCCTTGGGGAACCCCACTCTGCTGAAAACGGTCAGTAGCACATCTACCACAGTGTCTGCCTCAAAAGAGGACAGAGCCACTGCCTCTGGGTAATGGGTACCAAAATCTACCCCCACCAGAATGTATTTTTCCCATGCATAGGTAACCTTGCTGAAGGGCCCCACTATGCCCGTGGCCACCTTCTGAAAAGGCTTCTCTATGACAGGCAGGAATCTCAAGGCTGCTTTACCCTTGTCCCAGGCCTTTTGCACTCTGGATAAGGCAGCCCTGGTTGGCAGCTTTACCACCCTGGCTGTGGTCCCCCACACTCAGTTGTGGTCCCCCTCATTCAACTGGGGTCAGCTTTGCCCCTGCTGTCCCACTGAGGGCAGGCAGCAAGCCCACTGCTTTGCTCACAGCATCATAGCCAGCGTAAGCCACCTCTCCTGTGTGCAGGGGAGTATCTCTCTGTCCCACTCAGCTCCCGCGGTCTGGTTACAGACAGGCAGGGCACCTGAGCTTAGGAACTCCTCATCCCTGCGAGCCAGGCCATTTGCATTTTCAGTCTTGGCTGATTGATTCCCTGGATTCAAATCCTCGGCCATTACAGCAGCAGGGCCTGGATCCCGTCCCAAAGAAACACAGTCATTTCCCAACAGGAGGTCACAGCTGATATCTTGGAGAACCCCAACTACCAGCCAGCATGACCTCTCCTGTGTCTGCACAGGGATCTGACCCATAGGCAGGGCGAGTGGCTTCATCCCTGGGACCTTCACCTAGGTCACACAGCCCCTCAGCATCTGGTGAGGCAGCACCACCGGGGGCCTGACAACAGTTCTCTCTGTCCCAGGATCTCACCACCCCAGGAACATTGCCCCACTGACCACCACCTTCCGCTCCCCCTGGGGGCCTGAAGGGCCTGAGCCCAGGAGAGTACACACAGACATGCTGGGGTCAGGAGTGAGAGCCAGTTTGCCACCCCACCCATCTGGCTAAACAGCTCTATGGCCTTTGGACCCATGAAAGGGGCTAGACACCAGAGCCTTCTGCAGGGTCCTCCTGGTTCCAACTGCCAGACTTCCCAAAGGCCACAAGACAGGCATCTATATCTCCCCCCTCTTTAACCTGGGGCAGCAATTTAGTGTCGAGGTTCCCTGAGGAACTGGCACCCCAGGGGTCCATCCCCATTCACCCCTGGATGGGTCCTTCTGCCTCTCAGCTCAGCCATTGCGTGTTCATGCTGCCGTGGTCTCTCCTGCTGTTCTGCTTCATGCCTTCCCTGTCTCTCATGGTCCTCTGACTCCTTCAATCTCAGCTCCAATTGCATCCATCTCAGATCCACTGACGGGGAACCCAGTGAAGACCCCCTGCCGGTCGGGGACAGGGGTCTCAGGGACTCCAGGGGCTCCCAGCCTCTCTCACGGCCCCAGCTGGGTCAGGAACTGGCTCCTTAGAGTGATCACCCTCTTCCAACTGAGCAATCAGACGTGCCTTGGTAAGCTTTCCAATGCACAGCCATCTCACTCTGCAAAACTCTACAATGTCCTTCTTAAGGAGAAGGTTATAGGCCATCTCTTCACTGTTCTCAAGTGGTCATGGACTCACAGGCCTGTGCTCTCTCAGCTCCCCATGGTCCTTGGGAGGCACCCCTTCAGTGCAACAGCCCTTCTCAGAGGTCCACTTTCTCTCAGGGTTCAGCCGTAGGCTCCTCCACCTCCTGGAACTGCACCTCTCTGAGCCTTCAGCATGCCTGTCTCTCAATAATCCCCCTTTGTTTTACTGCTCCCCAGTCACTTATTGCAGGATGGTCTGTCCACAGGGTGCAGTTTACCCCACCACTGACATCACCAGTTGTCATCGAGTCACCAGGCGATGCTCTGGAACTACTCCATATGAAGCCAGTCAGGACTCTGGGGGAGCATGCCTCTTCTCTCTGAGCATACTATCACCAGGGCAAGAAGCCTACACAGCTTCGACCTTCCTGGGTTTGACCTTGGAGAATTCAGCATCCCCTTCCTCACTATGTGCTTCCTGCAGCTAGTCCGCCCAGGCAGGGCTCCTGGGGAAGCCAAAGGGCCCTGCACCCCAACTCCGCAGTGACTCTCAGAGAGCCAGTAAAACAGAAGGTAACAGGAACACAGAGTAGAACAAAAAGAAAAGGAGTACTTGTGGCACCTTAGAGACTAACAAATTTATTTAAGCATAAGCGTTCGTGAGCTACAGCTCACTTCATCGGATGTAGCTCACGAAAGCTTATGCTCAAATAAATTTGTTAGTTTGTAAGGTGCCACAAGTACTCCTTTTCTTTTTGCGAATACAGACTAACACGGCTGCTACTCTGAAACCTGTCATTATGCAGAGTAAAACAGAACTTGTTAGCACAGAAATCAGTGACTCTCAGTCAAGTCCCTCTTGGGGAGTCCTGAGCCAGACGCCCTGAACTCCCACTCTTCCAGTGCCCCCAAGCAGATTGCCAGCTTCCAGAAATCTGACCTCAGACATCCCTGTTGCTCCTCCCCCTTATCTTGGTCTCGCTTTCTGGGCAAAGAGTCACCTGGTTGCATCCCCCTCCTGGGTCTCAAGTTATGAAGGGCACTGGCCATAACATACGTGCAGGCAGCTGAAGCAGCATCACCTGCCCCAGAGAGTCTCACCCAAAGTCACACACCCCTGTTGCTACCACCAAGGTATTGGTGCAGCACACAGGGAAACTGAAGCACATGCAGCATTCATGCAAAACAGTAAAACTCACATACAACATAAGGGAAAATCCCCACTTCATCACAGAGTATCCTGGGACAAGTACACTCTAGCCCACCTTTGGGGCGGGGGAGGGCATTATAGCCCCATGGGTGAGTCAATATGGCTGCCCTGCTTCACAGGGCTGCAGGGGAGGGGTCACCCCCGGGGTGGGGCAGGAGGTGGCTAGGGTAGGGGAACCCAGGCCCTCCTACTCCACCAGGTCCTATCCCAGGGCCCTGCTCTGGGTAAGTGTACTCTCCACTGAGTCGCAGGGATCCAACCAAAACATGCTGACTTAATTCCTGTTCCTACAACTGGATCAATGGATAACTCCCCTGGGCTACTTTCTACCCTGTCTTCAAGTGGCATGGTCCACAAGTCTCCTGGGTCTCCGGAGCTCCCAACAGTTCCAATGCCTCCTGGATGTTTTCGGGTAGCCAGGTATGTAACCAGGCTGCCACAGTCTAGGGCTCCAGCAGCTCCCAGGTGGGAGCCTGCAACATGCATTCTCTTCTCAGTAACCCATTCTGACTGAACTGGGTTACTCCCTTTTATACTGGTGCTCAAGCCCAGCAGGGCCAAGGCTTCCTCTGTCCAGAGTATAGGGTTAATCCCTTGCTGTCCAGTACAGGGCAAGTGCACCCTGTCTCACGGAGACTATTTAAATTGTTTAATGAGCTTTATCACCAAAGTCAAAATACTAACTAACTCTTCCCCTTCATCTATCAAAAAATACTCAGAGCACTAAAACTTGATGCCTTACCAAAATATTCTAACATCTGAAGCTTCTGGCAATCTGGGGCAATCTGGGGGGAGGGATAGCTCAGTGCTTTCAGCATTGGCCTGCTAAATCCAGGGTTGTGAGTTCAATCCTTGAGGGGGCTATTTAGGGATCTAGGGCAAAAATTGGGGATTGGTCCGCTTTGAGCAGGGGGTTGGACTAGATGACCTCCTGAGGTCCCTTCCAACCCTGATATTCTATGATTCCTGAGGCTCAAGCAGTTATCCCTGATAGGACACCACTTCCACTCTTCCAGTTCTAAAGCTGAAGCTTTCTTTTCCATTCTTGAAGGTTGCTTCAATCTTAATGTAAGCGGGGGAATAGTCCCGCTATTGTGGGGAACTTTCCTGGCTTCTGCACTACCCCGGTGAAGTGGGCTACTGAAAGGATCTGAGTCCTCGCTCCCATTTCCTTTACCCTGTGGCCTCCCTGCCCTTGAGGACTCCCCTTCCACTCTCCTGTCTAGCACTGTCCTCATAACCACAACAAGGCTGGGCCCAGGCTCAACCCCCAACCCTGCTGTAGTCACCTAGGACAGGAACTAGGGTGTCCCCACTCCGGGGTACTCTCTCTGCACTGGGCACTTCTCTGACCCACTGACCATTACATACAAGTTAAAGCAATTGCAAGTTATTTAATCAACAATTAATTTTAAAAAGAATAAGGAAATATGGGTGTAAGCAGAGTCAGGATGAGCTCCACCCTGACATCTGGTGGTGAGGTGTGGCAAGTTGTGGAAAAGAACTTCAGGGGCTGATCTCATTTGCATAGGCACACCCACCCCGCCTAGAATGAGGCCATAGCTGCCCAAATGGTCACTTTGGCTGCTGTGGGATCCCCAGTGTCTCTGTTATTGGTGCAGGAAGAATAAATTGTTATTACCCTGATTATGGGAACTGTGCTTGGAACTGTACTTGGCCTTTTGTTATGATGGAGGGACTCATCATCAACTAAGTAGCACTCGCTAGGCAAGGGTTCCAAAACTCTGTGACTTGAGAGAGGCTAGGGGTAAGTATTAATACTTGGTGGTATGGGCCTCTTGGTGAGGGCCTTACATGCTAAATTGCACTTCCTCCTCTCTCCACTGTGGAATATCAGAGCTAATTTTGATTTCATTAGAAGTCTAGTTACAGGCTGCTGTGCTTGCTTTGGGCTAATAGAGCACCAGCACTGAGGCTCCCCTACCACAAGCTGAATTCACCAAAGAGCTGAACTGACTAAGAGCTGAAATCACTGAGCATTGTGTTAAGTAGTGGGGGAGCCTGAAGATATATTGTGGAGCAGTTTGCTGGCCGGCTGGAGCGCCTTGTGGACAGGCTGGTGGAGCAGTTCATAGGACGGCGGGAGCTGCTGGTGGGACACGGAGCAGTTCATGGGATGGGGGGAGCTGCTTGTGGGCTGCAGAGCGGAGCTGAGCAAAGGAGTTCGTGGGGCAGCTGGCGGAGCAGAGTGAAGGCCTATGGAGCTGTGGGGCAGTCAGCTTCAGATCATGTAAGGTGCCTCTTACCCCCCACCCCCATCTCCACCCAGGTTGGGAGGTAAAGCTCTGCAGATAAACTTTCAAACTCTGGGGCTGCCCTGACCGGGGACAGAGACTTTTGGGACTTTGGTTGATTTGGGGTTGCTGGACTCAAAACCCAAAGGGAAAGGGCATGCTCCAATTTGCTTGGGGTGGGTTTTTTGCTCATGGGTTGTGTTATGAATCCTGTTGGTGGTGTTTCCCCAACATAATGCCACATTGTTTCTCTCTGTTATTAAAAGGCTTTTTGCTACACTCAGACTATGTGCTTGCGAGAGGAGAAGTATTGCGTCTTGGAGGCGCCCAGCGGGGGTGGTATATATTTGTCCCAGGTCACTGGGTGGGGGCTCGAGCCAGTTTGCATTGTGTTATTGGAATGGATCCCCTAGATATTGAACCCGGCCCTTGTTGCTGCTAACTCTGATTGGCAGAAGGGTTACATGGGAAAGGTTAAAGGAAACACATCACCCAGCCCTGTGGTAGGGAACATCACAAACAGTGTCTCTGGAATGTCCGGGCAGTTCACAGTCTGTTCCTTGTAAGTCCCAGGCCTTTTTCTCAGGCCCTGGCTTTGCTGCAGGGATGCTGTGGGTTGGACACGTGCTCTGGTGGTGGCCACACACTCTCAGGCTCTAAGTGGTAAGACCCTTCTTCCCAGTGTCGCCCCTGCCCTGTCGGGGTTATGATCCAAGCCTGGCTTGCGGAGCCTCTTGGCTGAGGCGTCTTCCTGTGCTGGGCCTGCTGCCCAGGGTCCCCCTCGGTCTCCTTAGCTGTTCACCGTACCCAGCTCTGGACTGCTCCAGCCCCAGCTCCACCACTCAGCACTGCTGCTGCTGCTCTGCCTCCAGCTCCCTGGGCTGCTTCTTTGGCCCCTCTGGCTCTGGTTGCTGCAGCTCTGCTCCCAGGACAGGTGCGCTCTGCAAGCTGCTTCTGTGACTCTGCTCCCAGCATGGACCTGCTTCATGGGTTGCTTTTCTGGCCCCTCTGGCTCTGGTTGCTGCAGCTCTCCTCCCAGGGCAAGTCTGCTGTCTCTGGGCTGTGCCTCTGGCTTTGGGGCTGCAGCTCTGCTCCCAGGACAGGGTCTGCTCTCTCTGGGCTGCTTTTCTGGTCCCTCTGGATCTGGCACAGCTCTGCTCCCCAGCTTAGCTTGGGCCCCTGCTCTCTCCTTAGCTCAGCCGCACTCTGTCTGACCCAGGCAAATCCAGCTCACACAGAGCACAGGACCTCCCTGGCCTCCTGACTCCCTTATTAGCCTGCTCGCCCTGTCATTCAGGCTGACCTGGAGCACTGGCCTCTTCCCATTGTTCCTGGGGACTATCAGTTTCAGGGTCCTGGTTTCCCATAGACCCTTCCCCTTTTAGTACTGGGAGCTAGCCAACCCCAAAACACCCTCACTGAATGTTAGTAAGGGAGCAACAGTCCCCTTACATTAAGTCTCTTTCAAACTTCCCACTTTTCTCCCTTGTGCTGAATATAATTGATTCAGATTACGTCCCCCCAGATGCTTGCATTTTTCCAAGTTGAATCTTATTTTATTATTTTCTGACCCTATATCTCTCTTGTTTCTTCAGCCTGAAGAGTTAGTAGGGTGAGCCAGGTTGCAAACACCTCTCACCTATTTGATTATTCTTCTACCACAAATGCCCCTGTAGGATATGCCACACTTGATGGCAATGATTAGGGTGCTAACAAATTCATGGCCATGAAAAACACGTCACAGACTGTGAAATCTGGTCTCCCACTCTGAAATATGATCTTTTGTGTGGTTTTACCCTAAACAGATTTCACAGGGGAGACCAGAGTTTCTCAAATTGGGGGTCCTGACCCAAAAGGAGTTGCAGGGGGGTCATAAGTTTATTTTAGGGAGCTCATGGTATTGCCACCCTTACTTCTGTGCTGCCTTCAGAGCTGAGTAGCCAGAGAGCAGCAGCTGTTGGCTGGGCACCCAGCTCTGAAGGCAGTGCCCCACCAGCAGCAGTGCAGAAGTAAGGGTGGCGATACCACACCATGCCACTCTTACTTCTGCGCTGCTACCTGCAGAGCTGGGCGGCCAAACAGTGGCGGTTGCTAATTGAGGGCCCAGCTCTGCTGGCAGCAGCACAGAAGTAAGGTTGGTAATACCATGCCATGCAATCCTTACTTCTGTGCTGCTGGTGGTGGCAGCTCTGCCTTCAGAGCTGGGCTCCTGGCCAGCAGCCGCCACTTTCCAGCTGCTCAGCTCTGAAGGCAGCACCAACACAAGCAGCAGCACAGAAGTAAGGGTAGCTGTACCACAACACTTAGTGAGCTGGAAGCTAATTACTACCTTGTTTTTCTTTCTGTTTTTTTTTAATTTTCAAAATCTGTTCTGTTTTCCCCCATCCTTTCCCCACTTCAAACGTTTCTGAGAATGGAAAACTCAGCCTGTTCTCTCTGTGAAAATGTGTGATAGCATATGGATGTTTCTTTGTTTTCCTCACTAAAAGTTCATCTCTGAAGTCACTCATTTTAGCTTTCAGAGTAGCAGCCGTCTTAGTCTGTATTCGCAAAAAGAAAAGGAGTACTTGTGGTACCTTAGAGACTAACCAATTTATTTGAGCATAAGCTTTCGTGCATCCGATGAAGTGAGCTGTAGCTCACGAAAGCTTATGCTCAAATAAATTTGTTAGTCTCTAAGGTGCCACAAGTCCTCCTTTTCATTTTAGCTTGGGTTTATATATTTCTACATAGTGACTCCTGTGTGCTTTTTGTTTTTTGAGCACCTGGTGATGAAACTCATCACTACTCTAACTTTAGGGAAGATACATTTTGTTATCAAATTGGCATGGAATTAACTTTTTAGACAACATCTGGATTTTCACTGCAGCATTACCTCTGCTTCCCCATGGGGAGTGTTAATGCTATATTACTCTGGTAATTAAAGAAAGCCATTTAATGTGATGCAAAAGCAGGAAAGTGCTTGAATTCTTTTTAACATTGGGGTGAGTCAATGGGCATGTTATACTAGATGGTGAGTGGCTCCCAGGGGCAATTACAAACTTAATTGAAGCTGATGGACATGTTAGCCACCTTCCATTGGGGCTAAATGAAGGAACAATTAAATGGCCCATTCTTTAGTGATAACTGTAACTTTGGAAGCCACCATCCAAGGACTAGACCACATACAAGGTCTGGGCAGAAATTGGGCCATGCAGGCCAGGGGGTTTCTCTGGGGACAAACACAGGGGCTAGCGATTGCTTTGATTTTGTGTGTGACAGCACAAGCATAGCCCTGATAGAGAGCCAAGAGAAACCTTTCTGGGAAGAGGGCATGCTGGGAAGGCAGACTTGAAACTGTGAGCAAGGAAACTATCTCTGTGGTTTAGGGAAAAAGGACTTTGTGTACATTCTCTGCAGTGAAACAGGATTGCATCAAAGAAATATCTGACTCTTTCATCAATTTCTCCCCCTCATGGGAACCACCTGTAAGGCCCCAAATATTTGCTAAGCATTCAGGCCACAAATGGCAACAATCAGTTAATGTTCTAATAATGGAATAACACTGTCAGACATAGTCCCATACAACTAACCAGATAAAAATTACTCCCAGAAAGGATAAATAAAAAAATGTAATATTTATTTCACTTGCAATAGAGGAGTACATTTTTACCATAGGCCACGGGGCAACTAGAGACACTGCTCCCAGTAACAAGCAGGGGGAGAGGATCACTCTGCAAATTGGGAAGATACCCCATCATTACAGAACTCAAATTTGCATGACATAGGCAGTAATGACTCGATCATGAAAGGGGATTATAAAGAAAAATCAAGCGAAACAGGGCTAGAAAGGTGAATGGCTTCACTGCCAAATCCAGAGAAGGAAAAGCAAGAACTGAAAGTGATGATACTAGAAGGCCTCGTGGCACAACACTGATCATTAGCTGTTCTGTATTTCCATCTGGCCAGCCAGCAAGGAAGAGATGTCTAATAGCTGGGGCACGAGCCTGGGATACAGAGTGACCCGGGTCCAATTTCCTGCTCCACAACACACTGCAGATGAGCTGGGGCAAGTCACCTAGGCCCCACTCCTCCCAGGCCTTTAGCCTCCAAATGTCCATTGACATGAGCAACTGTTGAAGGTCTGTGCCTCCTTCTCTCTGCCCTTGGCTGCAGGATGGCGACATGGGGAGGACAGCCAGACAGCCATCCCCCCCTCATAGGGGAGATTCAGTCAAGAAGACGGTCAGGCACTTGTTACCATGGTCATGACCCCATTTGAACACATTGTGTGATCAAAAAGAAAAGGAGTACTTGTGGCACCTTAGAGATTAACCAATTTATCTGAGCATGAGCTTTCGTGAGCTACAGCTCACTTCATCGGATGCATACCGTGGAAACTGCAGCAGACTTTATATATACACAGAGAATATGAAACAATACCTCCTCCCACCCCACTGTCCTGCTGGTAATAGCTTATCTAAAGTGATCATCAGGTTGGGCCATTTCCAGCACAAATCCAGGTTTTCTCACCCTCCACCCCCCCACACAAATTCACTCTCCTGCTGGTGATAGCCCATCCAAAGTGACAACTCTTTACACAATGTGCATGATAATCAAGTTGGGCCATTTCCTGCACAAATCCAGGTTCTCTCACCCCCTCACCCCCCTCCCAAAAACCACACACACAAACTCACTATCCTGCTGGTAATAGCTCATCCAAAGTGACCATTCTCCCTACAATGTGCATGATAATTAAGGTGGGCCATTTCCAGCACAAATCCAGGTTTTCTCACATCCCCCCCACCCCCATACACACACAAACTCACTCTCCTGCTGGTAATAGCTCATCCAAACTGACAACTCTCCAAGTTTAAATACACTATCAGAGGCTCGTTCACCTGCACATCCACCAATGTGATATATGCCATCATGTGCCAGCAATGCCCCTCTGCCATGTACATTTGTCAAACTGGACAGTCTCTACATAAAAGAATAAATGGACACAAATCAGATGTCAAGAATTATAACATTCATAAACCAGTCGGAGAACACTTCAATCTCTCTGGTCACGCAATCACAGACATGAAGGTCGCTATCTTAAAACAAAAAAACTTCAAATCCAGACTCCAGCGAGAAACTGCTGAATTGGAATTCATTTGCAAATTGGATACTATTAATTTAGGCTTAAATAGAGACTGGGAGTGGCTAAGTCATTATGCAAGGTAGCCTATTTCCTCT
Source organism: Lepidochelys olivacea (assembly GCF_965140295.1). Classification (NCBI taxonomy): domain Eukaryota; kingdom Metazoa; phylum Chordata; order Testudines; family Cheloniidae; genus Lepidochelys; species Lepidochelys olivacea. Next base: position 53,466,176 of record NC_140417.1, read on the forward strand.
TGTTTTTTCCTAACCCCCCCTCCCCGATGTTCTGGTTTAACTTGGATTTAAACTTGGAGAGTGGTCAGTTTGGATGAGCTATTACCAGCAGGAGAGTGAGTTTGTGTGTGTATGGGGGTGGGGGGGATGTGAGAAAACCTGGATTTGTGCTGGAAATGGCCCACCTTAATTATCATGCACATTGTAGGGAGAATGGTCACTTTGGATGAGCTATTACCAGCAGGATAGTGAGTTTGTGTGTGTGGTTTTTGGGAGGGGGGTGAGGGGGTGAGAGAACCTGGATTTGTGCAGGAAATGGCCCAACTTGATTATCATGCACATTGTGTAAAGAGTTGTCACTTTGGATGGGCTATCACCAGCAGAAGAGTGAATTTGTGTGGGGCGGTGGAGGGTGAGAAAACCTGGATTTGTGCTGGAAATGGCCCAACCTGATGATCACTTTAGATAAGCTATTACCAGCAGGACAGTGGGGTGGGAGGAGGTATTGTTTCATATTCTCTGTGTGTATATAAAGTCTGCTGCAGTTTCCACGGTATGCATCCGATGAAGTGAGCTGTAGCTCAGGAAAGCTTATGCTCAAATAAATTGGTTAGTCTCTAAGGTGCCACAAGTACTCCTTTTCTTTTTGCGAATACAGACTAACACGGCTGTTACTCTGAAACCTGTCATTGTGTGATCACTGTACCATGCCAGTGACAGCAATGGGGTGGGGTCACCAAGGGAGGCTGCCTCCAGAGGCTCCCCCCTCCCCACTGGAAAGGCCCTATGCCCTCCCAGGCCAGCATCAGGTATAGCCATCGCCAAGCCAATAGAGGAGCTTCTGGATGCTGAATGGGTGGGTCACCTCTAGCCAATGGGAAAGCTTGTGGACACTCAGGGGGCGGGAACAATGGTCAATATCAGCCAATGATGAAGTGACCTACTTTCGTTCTCACCCACTCCGCGAGCTCGGTCTTCCCCTGCGCTCTCCCGGTTGGTTAATAGGCGAAGGAGGCGGGCTGTACTCATCTTCCATCCAATGAGAAGGCAGGATTTGTAACAGCTGCCTGGTTCAGCCTATTATTGCTGGCGTGGGTAGTCTCGCTCCTTTCTTTGCAAAATGGCGGCGGTAGCTCAGGTCCCGTCCCCATCCCCGTCCCCGTCCCCTGCTCCCGTCCCGGCAGCCCCAAGCCCAGCAGCCGCACCGCCAGTTGCGGCCACCCCAGCGGGAGGCGCAGCGCCGCCTGTGCCTCCCACTACAGCAGCCCCGGGTCCAGCAGGCCCGGCAGCGCTGCCTGGCCCCTTCCCCGGCGGCCGCGTGGTCCGGCTGCACCCGGTCATCCTGGCCTCCATCGTGGACAGCTTCGAGCGGCGGAACGAGGGCGCGGCCCGGGTCATTGGGACCCTGCTGGGTAAGAGCCCCCGTGGTGAGCAGGGCCCGGCTCTCTCTCCCCGCCTCCGTTCCCCCGAGGCTAGCGGAGCCTGGACCAGGCTGCCCCTGGCTGGTCCAGGCCCCTTCCCTCGCCTGGGTTCCACCTTGGCCCTCGCTGTAAGGGGAGCCTGAGCTTCACAGCTGTGTGGCGTCTCAGGGAAGAGCCTGGGGTGCTTGAGCCCGCCCAGCACCTCCTCTCAGTCTCTCTCTCTCTGCTCTGCAGGCACTGTGGACAAGCTCTCAGTGGAAGTCACCAATTGCTTCTCGGTCCCACACAACGAGTCCGAAGATGAGGTGGGTGATGGCCTCTGCTCCCTGAGTGTGTCCATCCTAGCACAGAGGAGAGTTGGGAGACTAAATGGCATGACAGTGACGCACTCTGAAGTACTCAGATGGAAGATGCTGAGTATTAGTGGGCTAGCTCACTTGGCTATCAGGATCGCTGTAGGAGTGAGAACAGTCTCATCATGCTAATGTTTGTACTCCTTTCCTGCATGTTTCACCTTTTGCCTTTGGTATTCCGGAAGTCCTGGATCTGTCTGAGTCTCTGTTAGCACATGTGGCTCTAGAATTCACTACCCTTTGAGTGAGGTGTGATTAGAAGAGTCTACACGTGATGTATGTTGGCAGGGTCTTTTGGTGAAATCCTACCATGTTGTCCTAGTGTATGGAGGGCAATGAAGTGCTAGTTCTGCTTGCAGTGGGCTGGTAACTACTAAGGGAAAGTTCTTCTCTGAATTCTAATTGACCACAAGAACCTTCCATTTCACTGCCTGCTGCTAGAATTTAAATTTTAAGCACTCCTGCAGTTGATTGCCTCATGCTGCTTTGTTGTGGTTTTCAGGTGGCTGTTGATATGGAATTTGCTAAGAATATGTATGAGCTGCACAAGAAGGTTTCCCCTAGTGAAATCATTTTGGGGTGGTAAGTCATCTTCTCCACTGCAAACATGTGACCTGTGCTTAGCAGTTATGTGGCCCCATTATGCACCTTGAAATATTGTACACTGCATTATAGATTTTGAATAAGCAGCATAGTTTGCTGAAATAACAGCTGGGGATATAGAATATAAATCTCAAGAAATGGGATATATTTTTTAACGTGAGACTAGGTATCATGGGAAGGGAATAAAGTGTATGTAGTGGGGCAATATTTTCTGATACTGTAGTCTTCTCCCAAGAGATTGTTGGAAAATCAGGTGAAGTGATGTAGGGAATTGCACTTCATAGACCTCTTGGGGTGGAGTGTGGAGAACCTCATTAAGTCTCTTGAGGTTCTGTGAACCAGCTTTGTTTTATTCCTGAAGAAATAAATGCAAACCCTGACTCCTCTTTCTCTTCAGAAGGTTGTTGTGGAGGCCAACAGTTTATATACTTCAGTGAGGTCTGAGCTGTAATGAATTTAAGTTAATTATGTTTCGAAGATATTAACTGCAGGACAGTTAAAGCAGCTGGATTAATATAGTCCTGTATTTTTAACTCTGATGGTCAGTTCATGGAGGAATTGGGTTGTAGCTCTTTACCTAAGAGCTTATTTTCCTATAATGTGCTTTGAATTACTTTTAATCAGAGAGCAATTCAAAGCCTAATAAGTGCATCAAAAATCATGTGTCTGATTTGCAAAGTGCAGTGATGTCCTGAGCAGATGGTACTCAAACTTTTTTCCTTCACATCCTGCTACAAATTGATCATGTGTTCAGAGCAGAGTTGTGTGCACATCATTGCTTAATGGCAAATATCCCAGTATGTCTGAAATATGAAGTGTTGGATGCCCAGGTCTCATGTTCTTATGTTGTGTTTTCTAAGGTATGCTACGGGCCATGACATTACAGAGCACTCTGTCCTGATCCATGAGTATTATAGTCGGGAAGCACACAATCCAATCCACCTCACTGTGGACACCAGTCTCCAGAATGGGCGCATGAGCATTAAAGCCTATATCAGGTATTTTGGGGAGATAGATCACACTTTGGAAAGGGGATCGCCAGTGGGCTTATCAAAAAGGGACACAATAGGGTAGGGAGGGATTTAATTGATTGTCCTAATTAGGGCAATCTTGTCTCCTGGCTAGAACAGAGGCTGTGAACCAGGTCTCTTGATTCTATTCCCAGCTGAGTCTTTGATGGTGGTGCTGTGCTCAAGTGACTTAATCTCTGAGATTCTGTTTTCCCGTCTATACAATTGTATTAGTACTTGCCACACTTAACAGGGGTGTTGAGACTTAATAAAGTTTTGAGAATGGCTTGACCTCCACAGATGAATGGTTAGTATGAATGTCACTTCTGTAATTTCCTTTTGATTAACTGAATGCTTGACTTTCCCCATTGAAAACTATATATATAAACTAGGGGGACAAGTATAATAAGGGACCTAGGCAAATTAGAGGATTGGGCCAAAAGAAATCTGATGAGGTTCAATAAGGATAAGTGCAGGTTCCTGCACTTAGGACGGAAGAACCCAATGCACCGCTACAGACTAGGGACCGAATGGCTAGGCAGCAGTTCTGCGGAAAAGGACCTAGGGGTGACAGTGGACGAGAAGCTGGATATGAGTCAGCAGTGTGCCCTTGTTGCCAAGAAGGCCAATGGCATTTTGGGATGTATAAGTAGGGGCATAGCGAGCAGATCGAGGGACGTGATCGTCCCCCTCTATTCGGCATTGGTGAGGCCTCATCTGGAGTACTGTGTCCAGTTTTGGGCCCCACACTACAAGAAGGATGTGGATAAATTGGAGAGAGTCCAGCGAAGGGCAACAAAAATGATTAGGGGTCTGGAACACATGACATATGAGGAGAGGCTGAGGGGACTGGGATTGTTTAGTCTGCAGAAGAGAAGAATGAGGGGGGATTTGATAGCTGCTTTCAACTACCTGAGAGGTGATTCCAGAGAGGACAGTTCTAGACTATTCTCAGTGGTAGAAGAGGACAGGACAAGGAGTAATGGTCTCAAGTTGCAGTGGGGAAGGTTTAGGTTGGATATTAGGAAAAACTTTTTCACTAGGAGGCTGGTGAAACACTGGAATGCATTACCTAGGGAGGTGGTAGAATCTCCTTCCTTAGAAGTTTTTAAGGTCAGGCTTGACAAAGCCCTGGCTGGGATGATTTAATTGGGGATTGGTCCTGCTTTGAGCAGGGGGTTGGACTAGATGACCTCCTGAGGTCCCTTCCAACCCTGATATTCTATGATTCTAAGTTTTTAGCGACAAAGAACCCCTGGGAATCTCTAGAATTCCTCTGGACCAACAACTGTGTAACAACTATTACAGCTCCCCACAAGTATGAATGCGGTTCTTGGTGAGAATGAGTAACCTGCTCAGTCTCTTCTGCTTCAGTGTAGGGGAGGCAAACCAGATAAAGGGTTACTGTCTCCTCCTTTGAATAGGTTTCAGAATAGCAGCCGTGTTAGTCTGTATCTGCAAAAAGAAAAGGAGTACTGTGGCACCTTAGAGGCTAACAAATTTATTTGAGCATAAGCTTTCGTGAGCTACAGCTCACTTCATCGGATGCATGCAGTGGAAAATACAGTGCGGAGATTTTATATACACAGAGAACATGAAACAATGGGTGTTACCATCACTCTCATTACAGTGTGTATGGAAACACCCATTGTTTCATGTTCTCTGTGTATATAAAATCTCCCCACTGTATTTTCCACTGCATGCATCCAATAAAGTGAGTTGTAACTCACGAAAGCTTATGCTCAAATAGTGCCATAAGTACTCCTTTTCTTTCTTTGAATAGGTTTGTATGCAGAGTAGAGAAATGTCCTCTAGTCCATCCCCTTGTGCTGAGGCAGGACCACATATACCTAGATCTGTGGTTCTCAAACTGTGAGTCAGGACCCCAAAGTGGGTTGCGACCCCATTTTAATGGGGTCGCCAGAGCTGGTGTTTAGACTTGGTCAGACTTGCCCAAGCCCGGACACCTGGGGCTGAAGCTGAAGCCCGAGTCACCACATGCTGCCAGGGCCAAAGCCCAAAGACTTCAGCCCTGGATGGCAGGGCTCAGGTTATAGGCCCCCGCCAAGGGCTGAAGCCCTTGGGCTTTTAGGCTCTTTCTCTCCCACCCCCCACCTGAGCCTGGGATGGTGGGACTTGTACTTTGCCCATCCCCCAGTCAGGGCAGCGGGGCTCAGGCTTCAGTCCCCCTTCCTAGGGTCGTGGGGGTTTTTTGTTGTCAGAAGGGGGTCATGGTGCAATGAAGTTTAAGAATCCTTGACCTAGATCATCCAATTATGAGGATTCCACAGCCTCCCTTGGAAGACTATTCCAATACTTAACTATCCCAATACTTAGAAATGTTTTCCTAATCTCTAATCTAACTCTCCCTTGCTGCAGATTAAGCGCATTACTACTTGTCCTACCTTCAATGGACATGGAGAATGATCACAGCCTTTAATGTATCTGAAGACTTATCAGGTTCTTCTCCTCCCCCATCCCCCCCAGTTGTCTTTTCTCAGGACTAATCATGCCCAGTTTTTTAAACTTTCCTCATAGGTCAAGATTTCTAAACCTTTGATCATTTTTAGTTGCTCTTCTCTGGACTTTCCAGTTTATCCATATCTTAAAGTGTGGAACCCAAAACTGGCTGCAGTACTCCTACTGAGGCAGGGTATGGCAGAACAGTTATCTGCCATGTCTTGCATAAGACACTCCTGTTAATACACCCCAGAATATTAGCCTTTTTCACAACTGTATCACATAGGTGGCTCATACTCAGTTTATGCTTCACTATCCTTTTCTGCAGTACAGTCTAGCCAGTTGTTTCCCATTTTGTATTTGTGCTTTTGATCTTTCCTTCCTAAGTGAAGTACTTTGCACTTGTCTTAATTGATTTTCATTATGGTCCAGTTGATCAAGATCCTCTTGAATTCTAATTTGGTCTTCCAAAGTTTTTGTAGTCCCTCCTGGTTTGATGTCATTTGCAAATTTTATACATAAATTCTCCAATTCGTTATCCAAGTCAGGAATGAAAATATTATGTAGTACTAGGCCAGGACTGACCCCTGCAGAACCCCGCTAGACATGCACTTCCAGTTTGACAGTGAATCGTTGATAATTACTCGTTTGAATATGGTTTTTCAACCAGTTGTGTACCCATTTGATGGTCATTTCATCTAGACCACATTTCCCTCTATTCATTGTGGGAATGTCACATCATGTCTACTGCTGCTCCCTAATCCAGTAGACCAGTAACCCTGTCAAAGAGGGAAGTGAAATAGGTTAGGTATTACTTGTTGTTGACACATCCGTGTAGGCCATTACTTATGCTATGTTATGTAAATCTTGTCTTTTCTAGTGCTCCGATGGGGGTCCCTGGTAAGACCATGGGGGTGATGTTCACACCTCTGACAGTGAAGTATGTTTACTATGACACTGAGCGGATAGGAGGTAAGCTGGCTTGTTGTTCTTGTTGGTTCTACCCAGATTATTTGGGTGCTTGATTTGTGTCTGGGGATCACAGGGATCTGCATCCCTAGCTTGTGTACCTGAGTGCTGCTTACAGAAGTCATTGCCTTAGTGCTCAATGCCTCATCTTCTTCTTTGTTTCCCTGCCCCCCATATTAGGGGATTTCTTGTTGCTGTTCAGTGCTGATGAAATGGTGCTATCAGACAGGGTGCTGGGCATTGGTGAAAGTCGAAGTGGCCCAGCATTTTGGGGCAGAGTGGAACAGATGTAGGAGTTGTGAAGTGAATGCAGAGCAATGAGCTGTGGGGTAAAATGGAGGATTGTGACTGGATTAGAAAGTGGAATCTGGTGGAGAAGAGAAACAACCAAGTCAGGCCACAAAACCAGTGGAAAGAAGCAAAGAGATTATAGATAAAACTGGAGAGACAAAGGGAAAAGGTGTCTGTTCCTAACCTTAAAGACATTGGGAGCGCTCGTCCTCGGGTCAGTAGTGGCCTTTTCTTTCAGAAGGCCGTCAACTTTGATAACACACATGCCTAGTACTTGGCATGTTTCATCTGATTTTTTTTAATCAGAATTGACATGAGACAACAGGGAACTCCTGAGATTGTATATCAGAGTTTGGAGAACTATTTCATCTATTTGACAGCACTCTGTGTAGTCCAGAGGTCTGCAAACTGTGGGGTGCAGAGGAACGTTTGTGGGGGCCTGGCTGGGGACCAAGCCAGCTCCCATGGTGGGTGGGGATGGAGCGCCACCCAGCTCCGTTGCCACCCCTGGAACCCTGGCTGCCAGCCCTGGCTGTGTCACCGCAGCCCAGCGATGGGGGAACGGGGGCATGGACAGAGGTAAGGGGGTGTGCAACATAAAAAGTTTGGGGACCACTGATGTAATCAGTTTCCAATTTGAGAGTGTCTCCCAGCAACTTGGGAGAGAGAAACATACAGAACCAGAAAACGTGATTGTAAAACCATTAAAAAGGGGGGTTGCTATTAACTCTTAAGAACTCTATTTCAAATTATTAGCATCCCTTAAACTCCCCCTACTAAAGTGAGACTGTATATATCATGAGGCTAACTTACAAATTTCTGATTACTGGATGTGAAAATGCGTCAGGGACAAGTTGAAGATGTCTTTGGGACTTCTTGGAGTGTATAAGTTGTAACTGTACTAGGTGCCAGGCAGGCAGCATTGTCATTGCTTAGACCTGGGGAAAGAAGGCTGAGCGAAATGGCTGGAATCCCTCATTCTTTTTCAGACCAAATACTAATCTGATGCTTCTCAAGATGGAGGCCAAAACTTTCAAGCTTGGGTGCCTACAGTTTCATGTTTAGGCATTAAAGTGCTCTAATTCTTAGATGTTCTGAGCACCTGCATTCTCCATTAAGATCAATGGAACGTGTGCCTGTGTCCTCCGTTGCTCCCCCATGTAGCTAATATATTACTACTGGGGGAATTCTGTGCCAAAACAAAATTCTGCACACAATATTTTAAAATTCTGCAGCTTTTATTTGTCAAAAAACATTACGTAATCACGCCAGTTTTAATTATTTTGGTGATTTATTTAAAAATACCTGTCAGCAAGTATGTCTGAGAATACAGACAAATTCCCTATGTGGTGGTAGAGAGTTTAAAAAAAAAAAAAAAGACAATCCAGTTCCTGTTTCCCTGCCCCCTCCTCCCCACAGCCCAGTTGGGGGATGGACACCTGCAGCCTTTACCTCCCAGAACCCAGCCATGTGCCCCACACAAGCCAATACATCTGAATCTCCTGTGGCTGTGGCCCCCCCCCAGCCCAGACACCTACCCGTCAGAGCCCAGGGAAAGAGCTTGATGCTCAGTGCCAGGTTTGTGTGGAGTTTCCTGTGCACTGCAGCCACCTTTCGTCAGAGCATGCTGGGAGCTGCAGTTGCCTGGATCCCTGTAGTTCTCTCCCCATTCCCCTGGCAGTATCTTCTATGTGCGAGCTGGGCTCTGCCATGTCCAGCAGCCACTAGTGGCAGCCAGCAGCACTGCAGTCCATCTCTGTGGGGGGGGGAAGGAAATTCTACACAAAGCACTAATTTCTGCAAAAATCTGCTTTGCACAGTGGTGCAGGAGCACTATATACCCTGTAGAAATGCCAGCATTACATTGGTAGTGAAGGCAGCACTGGAAAAGCATTTCCTGTTTTGCTGCAGCAGATGTCATCCTAAAAATCTCTGGGGAGTGGTTGGTGGTTGAAGCTGACCTTGTGACAGCCAGTTTTCTCAGCATCTCTCTTCTCGCAGTTGATCTCATCATGAAAACCTGTTTGAGTCCCAGTCGAGTGATTGGCTTGTCCAGTGACTTGCAGCAGGTGGGGGCAGCGTCAGCCCGGATCCAGGATACCCTGAGCACAGTGCTGCAGTATGCAGAGGATGTGCTGGTAAGGCTAATGTCTGTGCGATCCTGTGGCCAAAAGAGCTAATATGATTCTGGGATGCATAAATGTGAATCTTGAGTAGGAGTAGACAGTTATTTTACCTCTGTATTTGGCACTGATGCGATGGCTGTTGGAATATTATGTCTAGTTCTGGTGCCTACAATTCAAGAAGGATGTTGATAAATTGGGGAATCTTTAGAGAAGAGCCCAGAGAATGATTAAAGGATTAGAAAACATGCCCTGTAGTGATAACCTTCCCTTTGTTAGGCTAAATATATTGAGCTGCTTCAGTCTAAGAGATGATTTGATTAATCTATAAATACCTATATTAGAACAAACATTTAATAATGGGCCTTAGCTGAGAAAGTTGTAACACAATCCAACAGCTGGAAGTTGAAGCTAGATAAATTCAGACCAGAAATAAGGCATACATTTTAACAGTGAGCAACCACTGGAACAGTTTACCAAGGGTCATAATGGATTCTTCATCACTGACAATTTTTAAATCAAGTTTGGATGTTTGTATAAAAGATCTACTCTAGGAATTATTTGGGGGAAGTTCTATGGCCTGTGTTACACAAGAGATCAGACCAGATGATCACAAAGAATCTGAATCTATTTCAGCTCATACAGGAGAGGGTGAGGGCTTTCCCTGCATTTGTGTCAGCTCTTCCTGTTCTGTGCAGTAAATTTGTTGTATCTTGCTCATTGTAAAATGTCTTTATTTTTATGGTTAGTCAGGTAAAGTGGCTGCTGACAACACTGTTGGGCGCTTCCTGATGGATCTTATTAACCAGGTGCCAAAGATTTCACCGGAGGACTTTGAGACAATGCTGAACAGCAATATCAACGTGAGTCCTGTTACTCAGTTCTTCTGGGTGTTCTTCATGAGGAATCTATCTGGGATCCACTGGGGATCCGCAGCAAATCTATTCCTTACCTGTTTCTGGGTTGTGGAAGACAAGAGAGGTGTCTGCCCTTTTTTCCCATCTATCAGCCTGGCTTCACAATTAACAAATGTTACTGAAATAAAAAAAAAAAAAAGTATGAAGGGAGCTATTCAGATCTGCCAGTACCCCCCAAAAGCTGAATAACAGTAGGAAGCATTAACCAAGCTTTCATAAGAACAGTCGTACTGGGTCAGACCAAAAGTCCATCTAGCCCAGTATCCTGTCCTCCAACAGTGGCCAATGCCAGGTACCCCAGAGGGAATGAACAGAACAGGTAATCATCAAGTGATCCATCCCCTCTCACCCATTCCCAGCTTCTGGCAAACAGAGGCTAGGGACATCCCTGCCCATCCTGGCTAAAGCCATTGGTGGACCTATCCTCCATGAACTTTTTTTCTTTTTTGAGCCCTGTTATAGTCTTGGCCTTCACAACATCCTCTGGCAAGGAGTTCCACAGGTTGACTGTGCGTTGTGTGGAAAAAATCCTTCCTTTTGTTTGTTTTAAACCTTCTTATTTCATTTGATGACCCCTAGTTCTTGTGTTATGAGAAGGAGTAAATAACACTTCCTTATTTACTTTCTTCACACCAGTCATGATTTTATAGATCTCTATCATATCCCGCTTTGTTGTCTCTTTTCCAAGATGAAAAGTCCCCGTTTTATTAATCTCTCCTCATATGGCAGCCGTTCCATAACCCTAATAATTTTTGTTGCCCTTTTCTGAACCTTTTCCAATTCCAATAAATTTTTTTTGGGATGGGGCAACCAGACCTGCACACAGTATTCAAGATGTGGGCGTATCATGGATTTATATAGAGGTGATTTATTATATATTCTGTCTTGTTATCTATCCCTTTCTTAATGATTCCTAACATTCTGTGTACTTTTGTGACTGCCATTGCACATTGAGTGGACGTTTTCAGAGAACTATCCACAATAACTCCAAAATCTTTGAGTGGTTACAGCTAATTTAGACCCCATCATTTTATATGCATAGTTGGGATTGTTTTCCAGTGTGCATTACTTTGCATTTATCAACATTGAATTTAATCTGCCATTTTGTTGCCCAGTCACCTAGTTTTGTGAGATCCTTTTGTAGCTCTTCACAGTCTTGGGACTTAACTATCTTGAGTAATTTTGTATCATCTGCAAATTTTGCCACCTCACTGTTTTCCTCTTTTTCGATACCATTTATGAATATGTTGAATAGAACTGGTCGTAGCTGAGACCCTTGGGGGACCCCACTATTTACCTCTCTCCATTCTGAAAACTGATAATTTATTCCTACCCTTTGTTTCCTATCTTTTAATCAGTTTCCAATCTATGAGAGAATCTTCCCTCTTATCCCATGACAGCTTAGTTTAAGAGCCTTTGGTGAGAGACTTTGTCAAAGGCATTCTGAAAATTGAAGTACACTATATCCACTGGATCCCCCTTGTCCACATGCTTGTTGACTCCCTCAAAATTTTCTAGTTTTAATCTTAAACCTTAACATTCAGTTAACACACTACAAATGATAGAACTATATAGAAATGAAAAGGAAATCCAGAAAAGAGAAGGTGCCTGAAAAGTGTTGTAATGTTACCCAATCTTGAACTTCATAAGGAACCGAGTCACTGTTCATAGGATCATGTAAGTAATAGTTCTGTACAGAAACCTTAGCATAAGTGGTTTCCCAAAGAGAGTAATGATTTCCCCCACCCCGCCTTGCATTCACGACATTGTCCATAGGTGTAAAATGGAGACCAGGTTGCAACACAGTCCTGAAAATTATCTTCTAGGCATGATATGTCAATGACCAAAACAAAACCCCACCCTTTCTACCCACTCTCTTCATAAGAATGAGAATAGCCATACTGGGTCAGACCAATGGTCCATCTAGCCTGGTATCCAGTCATCTGGTACCTGCCACTGTCTGAGGTTCAGAGGGAATGAACAGAAAAAGGCAGTTATTGAATCATCCATCCTCTGTAGTCCAGTCCCAGCTTTTGGCAGTTGGATGTTTAGGGACACTCAGAGCATGGGGTTGCATATCGCTGGCCATCTTGGCCAATAGCCGTTGATGGACCTATCCTCCTTGAGCATAGCTTATCCTTTTTTGAACACGGTAATAACTTTTGGCCTTCACAACATCTGGCAATGAGTTCCACAGGCCGGCTGACTGCATTGTGTGAAGTACTTCCTTATGTTTGTTTTTAAATCTGCTACTTATTAATTTTCATTGTTCTTGTGTTGTGTGAAGGGGTAAATAACACTTGCTTGTTCACTTTCTCCATACCAGTCACAATTTTATAGCCCTGTATCAGATCTCCCTCTTCCCCCCTCCCGCCCCCTTAGTGATCTCTTTTAATCTTTCCTCATATGGAAGCTGTTCCATACCCCAATCATTTTTGTTACCCTTCTCTGTACATTGTCCAGTTCTAATGTATCTTTTTTGAGATGGGGTGGCCTGAACTGCATGCAGTATTCAAAGGTATGGGCATACCATAGATTTATATAGTAGTGTTAAAATATTTTCTGTCTCATTATTTCTCCTTTTCCTAATGATTCCTAACATTGTTAGCTTTTTTGACTGCCGCTGCACATTGAGTGGATGTTTTCAGAGAACTACCCATGACGACTCCAAGATCTTTCTTGAGTGATAACAGCTAATTTAGACCCCCATCATTGTGTATGTACAGTTGGATTATGTTTTCTAATGTGCATTACTTTGCACTTATCAACATTGAATTTCATCTGCCATTTTGTTGCCCAGTCACCCAGTTTTTTGAGATCTCTTTGTAACTCTTTACAATCAGCTTTGGACTTAACTATCTTGAGTCATTTTGTATTGTTAGCAAAGTTTGCCACCTCACTGTTTAGCCCCTTTTCCAGAACACTTACGAATACATTGAATAGCACTTGTCTCAGTACAGAACATTCAGTTAGTCACCTATTTTCATTGTGAAAACTGACTATTTATTCCTACACTTTGTTTTGTCTTTTAATGAGTTACTGATCCGAGAGAACTATCTCGTATCCCATAATTCCTTACTTAACAGCCTTTGGTGAGGAACTGTGGCAAAGGCTTTCTGACAGTACAAGTACACTATATCAACTGGATCACCTATGTCAGCATTTTGTTGACACCCTCAATGAATTCTAATAAATTGGTGAGGCATGGTTTCCCTTTACAAAAGCAGTGTCGACTCTTTTCCCCAACATATTGTGGTGGTGTCTCTCTCATAATTCTGTTCTTTACTATAATTTTCAACCAATTTGCCTGGTATTAAAGTTAGGCTTACCGGCCTGTAACTGTCAGGATCCCCTATGGAGCCTTTTCTAAAAATCAGTGTTACATTAGTTGTCCTCCACTCATCTGGTACAGAGGCTGATTGAAGCAATAGGTTACATACCACAGTTAGTAATTCTCCAATATCCTATTTGAGTTCCTTCAGAATTCTTGGGTGAATGCCATCTGGTCCTGGTGACATATCACTGTTTAATGTATTACTTTGTTCCAAAACCACCTTTGACACATCCATCTGGGACAGTTCATCAGATTTGTTCCCTAAAAAGAATGGCTCGTGCGGGAATCTCCCTCACATACCCTTGATCCTTTAGCTCCTCAATTGTCCAGTAGCCCCACTGATTGTTTGCCAGGCTTCCTATTTCTGATGTACTTGCAATTCTTTTTTTCTGTTTCTTTCGCTAGTTGCTTTTCAAATTCTTTTTTGGTCTGCCATATTATCCTTTTACCCTTGCCAGAGTTTATGCCCCCTTCCTATTTTCCTCAGTAATATCTGACTTTCATTTTTAAAGGATGTCTTTTGGTCTCTAACAGCCTCTTTTGCTCTCTTGTTAAGCCATTGTGGCATTTTTTGGTCCTCTTACTGTGTTTATTTGGGGTATACATTTAGTTTGAACATCTAGTTATATTCTTAAATAGTTTCTATGCAACTTGCAGGCATTTCAGTCTTGTGACTGTTCCTTTAGATTTCGGTTTAACTAGCTTTATCATTTTTGTTTAGTTCCTCTTTTTGAAGTTAAATGCTACCACAGTGGGTTTCTTTGGAATTTTTTTCCCCCTACAGGGATGTTAAATTTAATTGCATTATGGTTGCTATTGCTGAAAGGTTCATTTGTGTTCAACTCCTGGACCAGACCCTGTTCTCCACTTAGGACTAAATCAAGAATTGCCTCTCCCCTTGTGGGTTCCAGGACTAGCTTCTCCAAGAAGCAATCACTAATGGTGTCTAGAAATTTATCTTTACATCCCATCCTGAGATGACATATGCAGTCAATGTGGGGAGAGTTGAAATCCCCCATTATTTCTATCTTCATAGTGTCTCTAATCTCCCTGAGCATTTCAGTCACCTACACCTTTCTGCTCAGGTGGTTGGTAATATATTCCTGCTACTGTACTCTTTATTATTCAAGCATGGAATTTCTAGCCCTCTAGAGAGAATGGCATTTCTATCCACATTGTGGGAAATGTGGTCCTTTCCCAGTCTGCAACCGTCACATTCTTAATGGTTGAGTATCTGATGTGAACAAGGATTCTTAGTAACTTGTCAGGTTAGGCTGAGGGAATGAGCCTCGTAAAGAGAGTGGGCCAAAATAGGCAAAACCAGGCTGGTGACTAGAGAAACTGTTTTTAACTAGTAACCAAAAATTGGAAATAGGCGGGCAAAGCTATCTGGGAGAGATGAGGGAACGTCTCAAGGCAGCCTTTTCAGTAATTAAAGGCAAAGGATTCCTTCTTACACTTGCTAGGAATTGTGTGCATAACCTGAAAGTGCTGAGATTGTCTTGAGACATGAAACTTTTAGGACAACTGTGTAAATAGCCAGATCTTACTGCAATCTGGACTTGAAAGATAACTGGCAACTGGAATAAAAGGTGATGCACCTAATATTTTTGTCTGGTAACTTTAGGCTTCACATTTTTTAAGGAGCTATTTCTGTGATGTGTATGTTGCCCATGACAAACCTGCATCAGTACCACTTCATGCTGTGAGCCCAGCAGCTCTAACAAGCTAAGCCGAGTGTATCCGTTGCTTAGAGCATGGGACTGAGCCCACTTCTGTTCCCAGCTCATCTTCCTGTGATAAGTGGAGAGAATCACAATTTCTATTCCTCAGTTTGCCCAGCTATAAATTAGAACAACTCTTAAGTGTAATGTTTGTAAGGCACTTTGAGACCCTGTGTAAAAGTGGCAAGTTTTATAAGCAGGATCAGGCTAGTTCAGTAGTTGGATGGGAGACATCCAGGGATCAGCTAGTTACTGCAGAAGGGGTGGTGTTGATTCAGTAGGAGCATTTCCTCAGAGTTGGTTTTGACCCAGTATCCCCCAAGCATTGCCTTGGGCTGCTGAATGTGCCATACCAACAAAGGCCCATATCACTTTCCCTAAGGATAGGGTTGTCGACCCCCGTGTTCTAGCTAAAATCAAATACTGGTAACTACATGGTCTCCCTTCATTTCTCCCTGCAGTTTTGATTGAGTGGAGCATTCACTTCCTGTCCTCATGTCCTAGTGTAGTGGTGGTGTGTGCTGTTTGAACAACTGCTTCAATTCATTGCTGGATAAAGAGAATCACTCCTGTGTAAAGTGGTTTGGGATTTCTAAAGATGAAAGTTTCTACTTCTGACTTGGATTGGGAATCAGGATATATGGATTTATATTCCTGATTCTCAATAACTTGTGTGACTTTGTCGAAGTCACTTAACCACTATATGCCTTCTCTTCTCCATCTGTGAAATGGGGATAATGCTTGCAATGCTCTGAGGACTATAGATAAAAAGCACTGAAAGTTCCGAGTATTATATGAATGCAAGGTATTCCAAACTGGTGAATGAAGTGGAAACTAAGTTGTGGAGCCATCAGTGTCACTCTGAAGAATGGTGATTGGCAACTGCACTGTTTGTAAATTGCTTTAATGACACACATTCGCATCTCTTTGATTCTCTGAATCAGTCTAATTGCTGTCCATTTCTCTTTCTCAGGACCTGCTGATGGTGACCTACTTGGCAAATCTCACTCAGTCGCAGATTGCTCTCAATGAAAAACTTCTGAGCTTATGATGGACTCCCTGCCTTCTGTCACTTGAGAGCCTGAAGATACAGCAGAGCTACTCTTCCTACAATCTGTTCTGCTACTGAATTTAGTTGGACATTAATGTAATTGCCTAAATGATTCAGTATTCCCCCATATCCCTCTTGATTCCCACCTCTGCCCCAAAAAAACCTTTCACTGTGGTTCAGATATTGAATCAAAACTGGGTGTGAGCCAGTTTTATTATTGAAAATGGAATTAATTGATGGCTACTCTTTAGTGCTCATGAGCTGCTGTCCTAGGTTAGCCATTTATATAACAAACACAACTCCATTGTATTGTGAGGATTATTGTTTCTAAATAAAGTTCCATTCCACTGATAAGAGTGACTTTGTATCCATAGGTGTGTCATCTTCCTCAATATGTGGTAATACTGTCTTTTTAAAAAAAGTTTCCTCTCCTGAGATCAGTTATAGAGCACATAGGAGCACGCAAAGTTCTATAGAGTCCCTGTGGTAGAGGTGGGCAAACTATGGCCTGTGGGCCACATCTGACCGGCGAGATCGTCCTGCCCGGCCCTTGAGCTCCTGGCCAGGGAGGCTAGTCCCCAGCCCCTTCCCTGCTCTCTCTTCCCCACCCTGGCAGCCTCAGCTTGCTGTGGTGGTGGGGCTGCGAGCTCCTGCTGGGCAGTGTGGTGGCATGGCTGCCAGTCCTCCTGCTCTGAGTGGCATGGTAAGGGGGCGGGGAGCATCAGGGGACAGAGGTTTGGGGGGGGGCAGTTGGAAAGGGGGGGTTGGATAGGCATGGGAGTCCTGGAGAGCCTGTCGGGGTGGATAGGGGCAGACAGGGAGCTGGGGGGGGGGATATGGGGTGGGGACCGGGGGGGGGGTCAGGGGACAAGGAGCAGGGGGGGTTGGATGGGTCGGGAGTTCTGAGGGGGGTAGTCAGGCAGTGGGAGGGGGAGGATAGGGGCCAGGCTGTTTGGGGAGGCACAGCCTTTCCTATCCAGCCCTCCATACATTTTTTGGAACCCCTATGTGGCCCTCAGGCCAAAAAGTTTGCCCACCCCGGTGTAGACATTTGGGCTTGGGCGGGAGCCCAGGGTTTAAGACCCTGCATAGTGGGAGGGTGCCATAGCTCAGTCTGCAGCCCAAGCCCGAACATCTACACTGCAATTAAACAGCCCCTCTAGCCTGAGACAGCAGGCACAAGCCCGTTTCCTGTTTATAACTGCAGTGTACACATACCCTGAGACTCACTGCCACTTTTTTTGTAGTCTAGATGTACTCAGAGATGGGCTGTCAATATTTGAACTGCTATTCTCATAAATTCTGGCTTGAACAGAGCTGATCTTTCCAGCTACTGTGTTGACATGAATATTCTCTGAGCACATGACAGTGAGCACCTGTTCCCCTGCAGGTATTTAACCATGCTGAAATGAGAACTCATTGTCATATCTAGTATCAGCTGTATGTAACGATCTATTCCCCCTGTGTGCTTAGCAGAGTTCATGGTGTGTGTAAAATAATCCCCTTGCTGGCTGCCTGTGACCAGGTTCCTCCCAGGCATATATTCCACTAAGTCAACCTTTGCCAGAGCGACAGCTTGTGATTGAAGCAACCCCTTCTGTACAAACCGATATTAAAAGCATTTCTTAGCCTATTGTCTCTGCAGAGTCTGTACATAACTCTTGGCAAGGGTGCAGGTGCTACTGTCTGCTGTTTTAAATCCTTGAAATACAAGACTGATTGTGAACATCTTTTAGAGCCTGTGCACTGGGAAACTGAAAAAAGACTCTGGCATTGCTTTGTGTTCACACTAAAGATGGTCTGTACTGATTTATCAGAATTAGCAATTGCTGGGGATCTTTAATATATAACAAGGACTCTGTGTGTATGTGTGTGTTTTAATTGCAGGTGGGGAGGTGTTAATGAAACTCCAGCACTTTCTAGACACTCAAAGCTTCTACAGCAGAAATGTGCTGCAGTGTGCATAATAGGGCCATGCAAATTCTGTCTCGAGAACTGATGCTGATTACTTTTCTGTACTCTGTTCTACTGTAGTTTTTAGTGGTGCTTGACACAGTTGGTTATTCTAATCAGAAGGCGCTCCCTGACTATTTGCTTATATTGCTTATCAGATTTTTGCATGATTTTTGCCACTGTGGAGTAGCCTTATACTACATAGCTCAAAGCAATTGTAGTGCTGATGACAAAGCCCTGGCTGGGATGATTTAATTGGGGATTGGTCCTGCTTTGAGCAGGGGGTTGGACTAGATGACCTCCTGAGGTCCCTTCCAACCCTGATATTCTATGATTCTATGACTGCTTGTGTGGGATTAGAATCAAAAATTGAGGAAAAATTTGCAGACTGTGCTACTTCTAGATGTGTGTGCATAAGCAAAGTAAAAATAGAGGCTCATGTTAATACTTGCCTGTCTATATGGCTGTACTTCAAAGGGTGAGACCAATTATAAAATCAGGCAACTAGCTGAAATGACATGTCACATTCTTAGCTGCCATCTAACTTGCTTAAAAGAGGTGCCTAATCTGTTGGCACTATTAAGACAAGCATTATTTCTATTAAAAGTTTTACAAATTATAAAATGTTGCTCACATATTGAGCATAAGCTAATATGGGTTTGAATAAAAAAATATTTTCCTCAAATTCTGAAGTGAGAGTTTTACCAACTAAATTTGTATTTGGTATCTATCAAAAACTGCAGCTAAATGTCACAGTTCAAATTCTAGCAATATATCCGAGCAGGTCATCTTATTCCTGTCAACATACATTACATTGTATTCATCAACACTGAACTTAATCTGCCATTGTGGTGATAGGTGTCTTCAGAGTTTCACACTCTCATAGAATATCAGGGTTGGAAGGGACCTCAGGAGGTCATCTAGTCCAACCCCCTGCTCAAAAGCAGGACCCATACCCAATTAAATCATCCCAGCCAGGGCTTTGTCAAGCCTGACCTTAAAAACGTCTAAGGAAGGAGATTCCACCACCTCCCTAGGCAACGCATTCCAGTGTTTCACCACCCTCCTAGTGAAAAAGTTTTTCCTAATATCCAACCTGAACCTTCCCCACTGCAACTTGAGACCATTACTCCTTGTCCTGTCCTCTTCCACCACTGAGAATAGTCTAGAACCATCCTCTCTGGAACTACCTCTCAGGTAGTTGAAAGCAGCTATCAAATCCCCCCTCATTCTTCTCTTCTGCAGACTAAACAATCCCAGTTCCCTCAGCCTCTCCTCATAACTCATTTGTTCCAGACCCCTAATCATTTTTGTTGCCCTTCGCTGGACTCTCTCCAATTTATCCACATCCTTCTTGTAGTGTGGGGCCCAAAACTGGACACAGTACTCCAGATGAGGCCTCACCAATGTCGAATAGAGGGGGACGATCACGTCCCTCGATCTGCTCGCTATGCCCCTACTTATACATCCCAAAATGCCATTGGCCTTCTTGGCAACAAGGGCACACTGCTGGCTCATATCCAGCTTCTCGTCCACTGTCACCCCTAGGTCCTTTTCCGCAGAACTGCTGCCTAGCCATTCGGTCCCTAGTCTGTAGCTGTGCATTGGGTTCTTCCGTCCTAAGTGCAGGACCTTGCACTTATCCTTATTGAACCTCATCAGATTTCTTTTGGCCCAATCCTCCAATTTGTCTAGGTCCCTCTGTATCCTATCTCTGCCCTCCAGTGTATCTACCACTCCTCCCAGTTTAGTATCATCCGCAAATTTGCTGAGAGTGCAATCCACACCATCCTCCAGATCATTTATGAAGATATTGAACAAAACCGGCCCCAGGACCGACCCCTGGGGCACTCCACTTGACACCGGCTGCCAACTAGACATGGAGCCATTGATCACTACCCGTTGAGCCCGACAATCTAGCCAACTTTCTACCCACCTTATGGTGCATTCATCCAGCCCATACTTCCTTAACTTGCTGACAAGAATACTGTGGAAGACCGTGTCAAAAGCTTTGCTAAAGTCAAGAAACAATATATCCACTGCTTTCCCTTCATCCACAGAACCAGTAATCTCATCATAGAAGGCGATTAGATTATCAGGCATGACCTTCCCTTGGTGAATCCATGCTGACTGTTCCTGATCACTTTTCTCTCATGTAAGTGCTTCAGGATTGATTCTTTGAGGACCTGCTCCATGATTTTTCCGGGGACTGAAGTGAGGCTGACTGGCCTGTAGTTCCCAGGATCCTCCTTCTTCCCTTTTTTAAAGATTGGCACTACATTAGCCTTTTTCCAGTCATCCGGGACTTCCCCCATTCGCCACGAGTTTTCAAAGATAATGGCCAATGGCTCTGCAATCACAGCTGCCAGTTCCTTTAGCACTCTCGGATGCAACTCGTCCGGCCCCATGGACTTGTGCACGTCCAGCTTTTCTAAATAGTCCCTAACCACCTCTTTCTCCACAGAGGGCTGGCCATCTATTCCCCATGTTGTGATGCCCAGCACAGCAGTCTGGGAGCTGACCTTGTTCGTGAAGACAGAGGCAAAAAAATCATTGAGTACATTAGCTTTTTCTACATCCTCCGTCACTAGGTTGCCTCCCTCATTCATTAAGGGGCCCACACTTTCCTTGGCTTTCTTCTTGTTGCCAACATACCTGAAGAAACCCTTCTTGTTACTCTTAACATCTCTCGCTAGCTGCAGCTCCAGGTGCGATTTGGCCCTCCTAATTTCATTCCTACATGCCCGAGCAATATTTTTATACTCTTCTCTGGTCATATGTCCAACCTTCCACTTCCTGTAAGCTTCTTTTTTATGCTTAAGATCCGCTAGGATTTCACCGTTAAGCCAAGCTGGTCGCCTGCCATATTTGCTATTCTTTCGACACATCAGGATGGTTTGTCCCTGTAACCTCAACAGGGATTCCTTGAAATACAGCCAGCTCTCCTGGACTCCTTTCCCCTTCATGTTAGTCCCCCAGGGGATCCTACCCATCCGTTCCCTGAGGGAGTCGAAGTCTGCTTTCCTGAAGTCCAGGGTCCGTATCCTGCTGCTTACCTTTCTTCCCTGTGTCAGGATCCTGAACTCAACCAACTCATGGTCACTGCCTCCCAGATTCCCATCCACTTTTGCTTCCCCTACTAATTCTTCCCAGTTTGTGAGCAGCAGGTCAAGAAAAGCTCCCCCCCTAGTTGGCTCCTCTAGCACTTGCACCAGGAAATTGTCCCCTACGCTTTCCAAAAACTTCCTGGATTGTCTATGCACCGCTGTATTGCTCTCCCAGCAGATATCAGGAAAATTGAAGTCACCCATGAGAACCAGGGCATGCGATCTAGTAGCTTCTGCGAGCTGCCGGAAGAAAGCCTCATCCACCTCATCCCCCTGGTCCGGTGGTCTATAGCAGACTCCCACCACTACATCACTTCTGTTGCTCACACTTCTAAACTTAATCCAGAGACACTCAGGTTTTTCTGCAGTATCGTACTGGAGCTCTGAGCAGTCATACTGCTCCCTTACATACAGTGCTACTCCCCCACCTTTTCTGCCCTGCCTGTCCTTCCTGAACAGTTTATAACCATCCATGACAGTACTCCAGTCATGTGAGTTATCCCACCAAGTCTCTGTTATTCCAATCACGTCATAATTCCTTGACATCACCAGGACCTCCAGTTCTCCCTGCTTGTTTCCAAGGCTTTGTGCATTCGTATATAAGCACTTGAGATAATCTTCTGATCGCCCCTCATTCTCAGTATGAGGCAGGAGCCCTCCCCTCACAGACCTTCCTGCCTGTGCTTCCTCCCGGTATCCCGCTTTCCCACTTACCTCAGGGCTTTGGTCTCCTTCCCCCAGTGAACCTAGTTTAAAGCCCTCCTCACTAGGTTAGCTAGCCTGCTCGCAAAGATGCTCTTCCCTCTCTTCGTAAGGTGGAGCCCGTCTCTGCCCAGCACTCCTCCTTCATGGAACACCATCCCATGGTCAAAGAATCCAAAGCCTTCTCTCCGACACCACCTGCGTAGCCATTCGTTGACTTCCACTATTCGGCGGTCCCTACCCAGGCCTTTTCCTTCCACGGGGAGGATGGACGAGAACACCACCTGCGCCTCAAACTCCTTTATCCTTCTTCCCAGAGCCACATAGTCTGCAGTGATCTGCTCAAGGTCATTCTTGGCAGTATCATTGGTGCCCACGTGGAGAAACAGGAAGGGGTAGCGATCAGAGGGCTTGATGAGTCTCGGCAGTCTCTCCGTCACATCGCGAATCTTAGCCCCCGGCAAGCAGCAGACTTCTCGGTTTTCCCGGTCAGGGCGGCAGATAGATGACTCAGTCCCCCGGAGGAGAGAGTCCCCGACCACCACCACCCACCTCCTTCTCTTGGGAGTGGTGGTCGTGGAACCCCCCATCTCAGGACAGCGCATCTCATGCCTTCCAACCAGCGGAGTCTCCTTCTGCTTTCTCCCCCCAGACGTATCATCTGGTCCACTCTCCGCAACGGTACCTGTGGAGAGAACATGAAAGTGGTTAGTTACCTGTGTCCGCGTTGCTGGAACCTGGACATTCCCCCTTCTTCTTCTGGAGGTCACATGTTGCCAAGCTTCATCACTGGCCTCTTGGCTCCACTGTGCAACCTGCTCTAAATCTTTAGAGCTTTGTGCCCATAGAAGCATATCCTGACTTTTGTCCAGAAAATCCTCCGTTTCTCGTATGCAACGCAGGGTCGTTATCTGTTGCTCCAGACCTTCAATCTTCTCTTCCAGTATGGAGACCAGCTTGCACTTTGTACACACAAAGTCGCTTCTGTCCTGTGGAAGAAAGACAAACATGGCACATCCCGTGCAGGTCACAATAGCTGAACCCCTCCCTTCCATACCACCTTCTTACTATGAGCTTCCTCAGAGAAGTTGGCAAGATGTAAGCCTCACTGGGCTCACTCCAGGCGAACTCCCAGGCAAACTCCTGCTGTGTGCTGCTCTGCTGTCCCCCGCTGCTCAGCTGGTTCGCGACGCTCTGGCTATTTTTAAACAGCCAGGCTCCCCTGAAACAAACAAACAGACAGCCCCACTGCCCGCCCCCTGCAGGCTACCAGCCAATCAGACACTCGCTCAGGCTCTCACACTGCCCTCCCAGCAAACACACGCTCGGATACTTACTCAGCAAACACGCACTCAGATACTCACCAATCCCAGGCAAACTCCTGCTGTGTGCTGCTCTGCTGTCCCCTGCTGCTCAGCTGGTTTGCCGCCACTCAGCTGGTTCACGAAGCTCTGGCGCGAAGTTCTCTCTCTCTTCTCCCCCCCCGTATTGATTCATGTAAAGATGGGGGCAGTCCCTGTGTGCCCCATTGCAGCCCAGTATGGCACTGCAGGTGTGCTCCACCTTAATTTCCCCAAGTGAACCATAAATTCACTTTAGCTGACCAGGGCAAGGAGACACCAATGCATATTAGCCAAATAGCATGTCCCCCTTTTAATAAAATTTCAGGGCAGGAAACATTACAACAAAATAGTTTATCAGGACCTGGTACAGAGTTCCTAAACAATGTCCAAAAACCCATGTCTGAGAGTCAGGTTTGGCTTGTCTCCTGATGCTTGAGAGAGAAAACTCCACCTCTGCAGCCTGCCTGGCCTCTACTCCACTTGCTCCATGGGCCCTGGCCTGTTTCTGTTTACAGGGCTCAGCCCCTAGGTGGGACTGAACTTCCTTGATTATCCCCAGGCTGTAGGCTCTGGCCTGTGCCTTAGAGGCCTAGTACAGTTTTCCCCATACACTTCTTTCACAATTCCCCTAAATCCTGTCTGATCTTGCTACCTTTATTTCTTTTTTCAATCATTAACACATTAAACACTAGTCCCAGCAGGGCTCTTTTGGAAACCCTGTTGATTAATCTTAGTCTGATCAAATTCTTCAGTTTCTAATAGGGCTGTCAAGTGATTTAAAAAAAATCATGGTTAATTGTGCAATTGAAAAGATTAATTGCTTATTTAAACAATAATAAATACTATTTAAATATTTTGGATGTTTTCTACATATATTGATTTCAATTACATCACAGTGTAACAGTGTTGTACAGTGCTTACTTTATATTTTTAATTACAAATATTTGCACTGTAATAAAGAAATAGTATTTCAATTCACCTAATACAAGTACTGTAGTGCAATCTCTTTATCATGAAAGTTGAACTTACAAATGTAGAATTATGTACAAAAAAAATACTCAAAAGTAAAACTTTAGAGCCTACAAGTCCACTCAGTCCTACTTCTTGTTCAACCAATCGCTAAAACAAACAAGTTTGTTTACATTTGCAGGAGATAATGCTGCCTGCTTCTTGTTTACAATGTCACCTGAAAGTGAGAACAGGCATTTGCATGGCACTTTTGTAGCTGGCATTGCAAGGTATTTATATGCCAGATATGCCAAACGTTTGTATGCCTCTTGTGCTTTGGCCACCATTCCAGAGGACAGTTACATAACAAAAAAATTCTACATTGTAAATTGCACCTTCACAATAAAGAGATTGCACAACAGTACTTGCATGAGGTGATTGAAAAATACTTTGTTTTGTTTATCATTTTTACAGTGAAAATATTTGTAATAAAGAATGATGCAAAGTAAACACTGTATACTTTGTATTCTGTGTTGTAATTGAAGTCAATATATTTGAAAATGTAGAAAAACATCCAAAAATATTTAATACATTTAAATTGGCATTCTATTATTGTTTAACAATGCAATTAAAACTGTGATTAATTGTGATTAACATTTTAAACCATGATTAATCTTTTTAATTAATCGTGTGAGTCAACTGCAATTAATTGATAGCCCTAGTTTCTAAACATTTGCCATTGAAATGGCTTGTCACCTCTGAAAATCAGGTCAATAAGGACCTTTTTAAAGAAAGGGAAGAGTGCTATGTTGCTGGATTTTTTGTTTGTTTAAAGCAAAGTAGCCTCATGTCTGGCTTTCTTCTGCTCCTTGCAGCTAGCTCCTGTGCAGAACAGTCATGTTGCAGCTATAAAGCAGGGGAGATGTGGAATAACTTTGACCTACAAATGTGCAATGGGCCACGTGCACAAGCCACATATCTCAATGAGCTGCCTGAAAAAACTAGTGTGTTTGTGATTAGACAATCATTGTTAGTGCTGAACATTGCGTGTGTGAAAACAAACTTGACAACTGAAAAAAAACAATAAAAATATGAACCGTTGTATTTAATGTAAGCTTGAGCTGTGTCTTGACATGCTTGTGGCTAAATAGTACAGCAGAACCAGACCTGTCCCATGTATTGTGTTCAAAGAAAGGGTGAGGCTTTAATTTTTAGTGTGGCTCCACCTAGCAGAGCCAGAGAAATAATGGATGCAATCCACCTACAAATCCTCTAGCTGAAGTTCGCTGTCCACTGGTGTTGTGGGAGGATTCCTAAGAACATGACTCAGTGGGTAGTGGCTCTCACTCTGCTGCTAACAAACACACTGTGTCCTTTCTACTTATCAGCTGAACTGAACTGGCTTCTCCTTACACACATGGATGGTTAACTTGATTTTAGCTAAGCTTGACTACCTGCATTTTAATTATTGTGGTCACAAGGTGGTGCAGCAAGGCGTTTTTTTATAGTAGATATTTTAGACTTAGTTCAGTGATACATGCTGCTGGTTTTTTGTACTTTGATCTGATGGTGCAAAGATGACCAGAATTGTTGCTGTTACAAAGTGGGGGAGAGTGGTTGACAGCAGTTGTACACTGAAACTTAACATGTTTAAACCAAGCATGATTGCTGCCTCATCACTTACATTTTGTACTACACTTTGGGAAGACACTTAATATTACACAAGGGAAGTCAATGAGGTGTAGAGCTAGTGCACAGGACTGGCAGTCAGGAGTCCTAGCATCTGTTCTTAGCTTTGCTATTGACTTGCTGGGTGGCCTTCATGTAAGCTCTGTGCTTTTAGTTTTCCCCCCTCTGATAAATTGGGATAATCACCTTTTGTAAAATACTTTCAGAACTTCAGGTGAAGAGCACTACAAAAAGCACAAGTTATTTAGGTCCATATATATACAGCCCTCAATCCTGTTACAACTCCTGTTGACATCAGGGGAAATTACACTACTCAAGGGGGTGGGGGGAGGGAGGGAGAGAGAGTGATATGCTATTGAAACAATGTAATTTTGCTTTCAGTGTGCTGTTGATGATAGTAATGTTGGGAGAAGGGTTCTCTCTCAGAAGCAGAGTAGCAGCCGTGTTAGTCTGTATCCGCAAAAAGAAAAGGAGTACTAGTGGCACCTTAGAGACTAACCAATTTATTTGAGCATAAGCTTTTGTGAGCTACAGCTAAGTGAGCTGTAGCTCACGAAAGCTTATGCTCAAATAAATTTGTTAGTCTCTAAGGTGCTACAAGTCCTCCTTTTCTTCTTTCAGAAGCAGGAAGTCAAAAAGATACGGTGAGTAAATAGACTCTCCAATGAAGGTAAACTTGTTCTACGGTCTTGTTAGCATCTGCCAAATCTTCAGTTTTCTTTATACAATATGTACCCATGGCACTTTCCATCTTGCTCTGGCTATTGTTATCTACAAAGCACCCTCTGTTTGCTATGTAAACTCATCTCGGTGGAATTCCTATCCAGTCCAGTATCCTGTCTCCGATGGTGTCCAGTTCCATGTGATCCAGAGGAAGGTGTAAGAACCCTGCCGTGGGATTGTTTGCCTCTCTTTCATTGTCTTCTCCTAATCTCTAATAACTAGAGACTGACTTGAAGCCCGGGAGCATGAGGCTTAATATCCTTTCCAGATTTTTGTTAGCATTAACTACTAATTCATGGAAGTATTATGACCTGTGTTTATGCAGGAGGACAGACTGGATCACAATGATTCCTTCTTAAAATCCATAATTCTAGATAGTTATCCATATAGGAGTCAATTCTTTTTTGAATCTGCACTCAAAGACATCCTGTGATGATGTGCAGGTAGTCTAGTACGTGGTGTGGAAAAATACTTCCTTTTTATCCTTTTTACATGTCTGTAAAGCGCCAGGTCTCTGTCCTGTGGAGTTTACAGTCTACATAGACAACAAATAGATGAAGGATGGAATGCAACAAAACAACAAAGTGATCTGTTAAGTTTGAGGTAGTATTAGTTTATGTTTGTGGAGAAAGATTTAAAGATGTTTGTTTCCTTCATACTACTTTAGGAGCAGGATTTGGAGCTGATAATCCTCTTGGAAGAAGTGAGTTTGAAGGCTGTGGAAGTAGGTACAGACCTATTCAGGGAGGGGTTTCCAGGCATATGGACTCAAAGGAAGGAGGCACAGAGGCAAACCTGATACATATGTACAAGCCATTCCTAAGTCTGTGCAGGTGGGAGAAGAGATGGCCACCGCTACCACCAGGGAAGGCTTGAATTAGTGTTTTGATACTTTACCTGCTGCCAGAAACTTGCTCTGGTAATTTACCATGCATGTGAGCTGAAAATAGGTAGAAGCCAGACTTTTTGCTGCCTGTACTAAGTACTGCTAAGAGAGAAATAGCTTAGTGGCTGTGGCTGCATTTGACTTCCCACTCAGATGGATTGTAGTGTGTTTGTTTTTCTCAACAGGTGACTTAAATGTATTTACATGGCTGCCAAACAGCTAGGTTGTTTGTATTCCTCTTTATTTAATGTAACAGAGTAGCTAGTATGTTATCAAGGGTGGATCCCTACTAGACAAAACTTTGCTAGTTACTGTCCTTTAACTATGTATAATCAGTTGCAAGGTAAATGGGGTAGAATAAAAATATAGGTTTCAGAGTAACAGCCGTGTTAGTCTGTATTCGCAAAAAGAAAAGGAGTACTTGTGGCACCTTAGAGACTAACCAATTTATTTGAGCATAAGCTTTCGTGAACTACAGCTCATTTCATCGGATGCATACTGAGGAAAGTGTAGAAGGTCTTTTTATACACACAAAGCATGAAAAAATACCTCCCCCCACCCCACTCTCCTGCTGGTAATAGCTTATCTAAAGTGACCACTCTCCTTACAATGTGTATGATAATCAAGGTGGGCCATTTCCAGCACAAATCCAGGGTTTAACAAGAACGTCTGACGGGTGGGGGGGGGTAGGAAAAAACAAGGGGAAATAGGCTACCTTGCATAATGAGAGACTGGGCATAATGAGAGACTGGGAGTGGCTAAGTCATTATGCAAGGTAACCTATTTCCCCTTGTTTTTTCCTAACCCCCCGCTCAGACCTTATAGTGCATTCATCCAGCCCATACTTCCTTAACTTGCTGACAAGAATACTATGGGAGACTGTGTCAAAAGCTTTGCTAAAGTCAAGAAACAATACATCCACTGCTTTCCCTTCATCCACAGGTATTGCTGGCACATATCACATTGGTAGATGTGCAGGTGAATGAGCCTCTGATAGTGTGGCTGATGTGACTAGGCCCTATGATGGTGTCCCCTGAATAGATATGTGGACACAGCTGGCAATGCGCTTTGTTGCAAGGATAGGTTCCTGGGTTAGTGGTTCTGTTGTGTGGTGTGTGGTTGCTGGTGAGTATTTGCTTCAGGTTGGGGGAGCTGTCTGTAGGCAAGGACTGGCCTGTCTCCCAAAATCTGTGAGACTGATGGGTCGTCCTTCAGGATAGGTTGTAGATTCTTGATGATGCATTGGAGAGGTTTTATTTGGGGGCTGAAGGTGATGGCTAGTGGTGTTCTGTTATTATCTTGGACCTGTCCTGTAGTAGGTGACTTCTGGGTACACTTCTGGCTCTGTCAATCTGTTTCTTCACTTCAGCAGGTGGGGATTGTAGTTGTAAGAATGCTTGATAGAGATCTTATAGGTGTTTGTCTCTGTGTGAGGGGTTGGAGCAAATGCGGTTGTATCGTAGAGCTTGGCTGTAGATGATGGATCGTGTGGTGTGGTCTGGGTAAAAGCTGGAGGCATGTAGGTAGGAATAGCGGTCAGTAGGTTTCCGGTATAGGGTGGTGTTTATGTGACCATCGCTTATTAGCACCGTAGTGTCCAGGAAGTGGATCTCTTGTGTGGACTGGTCCAGGCTGAGGTTGATGGTGGGATGGAAACTATTGAAATCATGGTGGAATTCCTCAAGGGCTTCTTTTCCATGGGTCCAGATGATGAAGATGTCATCAATGTAGCGCAAGTAGAGTAGGAGCATTAGGGGATGAGAGCTGAGGAAGCATTGTTCTAAGTCAGCCATAAAAATGTTGGCATACTGTGGGGCCATGCGGGTACCCATAGCAGTGCCGCTGATTTGAAGGTATACATTGTCCCCAAATGTGAAATAGTTATGGGTGAGGACAAAGTCACAAAGTTCAGCCACCAGGTTTGCCGAGACATTATCGGGGATACTGTTCCTGACGGCTTGTAGTCCATCTTTGTGTGGAATGTTGGTGTAGAGGGCTTCTACATCCATAGTGGCCAGGATGGTGTTTTCAGGAAGATTACCGATGGATTGTAGTTTCCTCAGGAAGTCAGTGGTGTCTTGAAGATAACTGGGAGTGCTGGTAGCATAGGGCCTGAGGAAGGAGTCTACATAGCCAGACAATACTGCTGTCAAGGTGCCAATGCCTGAGAAGATGGGGCGTCCAGGATTTCCAGGTTTATGGATCTTGGGTAGCAGATAGAATGCCCCAGGTGGGGGTTCCAGAGGTATGTCTGTGCAGATTTGTCCTTATGCTTTTTCAGGGAGTTTCTTGAGCAAATGCTGTAGTTTATTTTGGTAACCCTCAGTGGGATCAGAGGGAATGGCTTGTAGAATGTGGTGTTGGAGAGCTGCCGAGCAGCCTCTTGTTCACATTCTGACCTATTCATGATGACAACAGCACCTCCTTTGTCAGCCTTTTTGATTATGATGTCAGAGTTGTTTCTGAGGCTGTGGATGGCATTGTGTTCTGCATGGCTGAGGGTATGGGGCAAGTGATGCTGCTTTTCCACAATTTCAGCCTGTGCACGTCGGCAGAAGCACTCTATGTAGAAGTCCAAAGTCTGTTGTTTCGACCTTCAGGAGGAGTCCACCTAGAATCCTTTTTTTTTGTACTGTTGGTAGGAAGGTCTCTGTGGATTAGTATGTTGTTCAGAGGTGTGTTGGAAATATTCCTTGAGTCGGAGACGTCAAAAATAGGATTCTAGGTCACCACAGAACTGTATCATGTTCGTGGGGGTGGAGGGGCAGAAGGAGAGGCCCCGAGATAGGACAGATTCTTCTGCTGGGCTAAAAGTATTGTTGGATAGATTGACAATATTGCTGGGTGGGTTAAGGGAACCATTGCTATGGCTTCTTGTGGCATGTATCTATCACTGGTAATTCTTAAGATCAAGATTGGATATTTTTTTCAAGATATGCTCTAGTTCAAAAGGAATTATTTTGTGTAAGTTTTCTGGCCTGTGTTATACGGGAGGTCAAACCAAATGATCACAGTGGTCTCTTCTGGCCTTGAAATCTTTGCTACAGGTTCAGTAAACACTCCAAAAGAAGGATTAAAAATAGAAGTAAAAAAACCACTATGTACACTTTGTACAGAAGGCAAGCACTTGTAGATTATGAAAAATAGCTCATCAATAACTGATAGTAGGAATGTTTTCTCTTTGATTACTATCCTGAATAAATTTTATGTTTAACCACATCGTGGGCCAGACAAGGGGTATGTCTACACTACGGAATTAGTTCGAATTTATAGAAGTCGTTTTTTTAGAAATCGGTTTTATATATTCGAGTGTGTGTGTCCCCACAAAAAATGCTCTAAGTGCATTAAGTGTATTAACTCGGCAGAGTGCTTCCACAGTACCGAGGCAAGCGTCGACTTCCGGAGTGTTGCACTGTGGGTAGCTATCCCACAGTTCCCGCAGTCTCCGCTGCCCATTGGAATTCTGGGTTGAGATCCCAATGCCTGATGGGGCTAAAACATTGTCGCGGGTGGTTCTGGGTACATATCGTCAGGCCCCCATTCCCTCCCTCCCTCCGTGAAAGCAAGGGCAGACAATTGTTTCGCGCCTTTTTTCCTGAGTTACCTGTGCAGACGCCATACCACGGCAAGAATGGAGCCCGCTCAGGTAACCGTCACCGTATGTCTCCTGGGTGCTGGCAGATGCGGTACTGCATTGCTACACAGTAGCAGCAACCCATTGCCTTCTGGCAGCAGACGGTGCAATACACAATCCACATCGGCCAGGAGCACCTGGGCACACATGGGCGCAGAGACTAAATTTGGAGTGACTTGACCAGGTCATTCTCTTTAGTCCTGCAGTCAGTCCTATTGAACCGTCTTATGGTAAGCAGGCAGACGATACGGATTGCTAGCAGTCATACTGTACCATCTTCTGCTGGGCAGGCAAGAGATGAGGATGGATAGCAGTTGTATTGCACCATCTTGAGTCAACAGTGTGCCCTTGTAGCCAAGAAGGCCAATGGCATTTTGGGATGTATAAGTAGGGGCATAGCGAGCAGATCGAGGGATGTGATCGTTCCCCTCTATTCGACATTGGTGAGGCCTCATCTGCAGTACTGTGTCCAGTTTTGGGCCCCACACTTCAAGAAGGATGTGGATAAATTGGAGAGAGTCCAGCGAAGGGTAACAAAAATGATTAGGGGTCTGGAACACATGAGTTATGAGGAGAGGCTGAGGGAGCTGGGATTGTTTAGCCTGCAGAAGAGAAGAATGAGGGGGGATTTGATAGCTGCTTTCAACTACCTGAAAGGGGGTTCCAAAGAGGATGGCTCTAGACTGTTCTCAAAGGTAGCAGATGACAGAACGAGGAGTAATGGTCTCAAGTTGCAGTGGGGGAGGTTTAGATTGGATATTAGGAAAAACTTTTTCACTAAGAGGGTGGTGAAACACTGGAATGTGTTACCTAGGGAGGTGGTAGAATCTCCTTCCTTAGAAGTTTTTAAGGTCAGGCTTGACAAAGCCCTGGCTGGGATGATTTAACTGGGAATTGGTCCTGCTTTGAGCAGTGGGTTGGACTAGATGACCTTCTGGGGTCCCTTCCAACCCTGATATTCTATGATTCTGTGATGCAAGTAGCCCACGCAATCAAAGATCTGCTGATATCAAGGGTAGTGACCCTGGGAAATGTGCAGGTCATAGTGGATGGCTTTGCTGCAATGGGATTCCCTAACTGTGGTGGGGCCATAGACGGAACCCATATCCCTATCTTGGCAGCGGAGCACCAAGCCGCCAAGTACATAAACCGCAGGGGGTACTTTTCAATAGTGCTGCAAGCTCTGGTGGATCACAACGGACGTTTCACCAACATCAATGTGGGATGGCCGGGAAAGGTACATGACGCTGGCATCTTCAGGAACTCTGGTCTGTTTCAAAAGCTGCAGGAAGGGACTTTATTCCCAGACCAGAAAATAACTGTTGGGGATGTTGAAATGCCTATAGTTATCCTTGGGGACCCAGCCTACCCCTTAATGCCATGGCTCATGAAGCCGTACACAGGCAGCCTGGTCAGTAGTCAGGAGCTGTTCAACTACAGGCTGAGCAAGTGCAGAATGGTGGTAGAATGTGCATTTGGACGTTTAAAGGCGCGCTGGCGCAGTTTACTGACTCGCTTAGACCTCAGCGAAACCAATATTGCCATTGTTATTACTGCTTGCTGTGTGCTCCACAATATCTGTGAGAGTAAGGGGGAGACGTTTATGGCGGGGTGGGAGGTTGAGGCAAATCGTCTGGCTGCTGGTTACGCACAGCCGGACACCAGGGTGGTTAGAAGAGCACAGGAGGGCGCGGTACGCATCAGAGAAGCTTTGAAAACCAGTTTTATGACTGGCCAGGTTATGGTGTTAAAGTTCTCTTTGTTTCTCCTTGATGAAACCTCCCGCCCCTTGGTTCACTCTACTTCCCCGCAAGCTAACCACCCTCCCCTCCTCCCTTTAATCATTGCTTGCAGAGGCAATAAAGTCATTGTTGCTTCACATTCATGCATTCTTTATTCATTCATCACACAAACAGGGGGACGACCAGCAAGGTAGCCCAGGAGGGGTGGTGGAGGAGGGAAGGAAAATGCCACACAGCACTTTAAAAGTTTACAACTTTAAAATTTATTGATTGCCAGCCTTCTTTTTTTTTGGGCAATCCTCTGTGGCGGAGTGGCTGGTTGGCCGGTGGCCCCCCCACCGCGTTCTTGGGCGTCTGGGTGGGGAGGCTATGGAACTTGGGGAGGAGGGCGGTTGGTTACACTGGGGCTGTAGTGGCAGTCTGTGCTCCAGCTGCCTTTGCTGTAGCTCAACCATACACTGGAGCATACTGGTTTGGTCCTCCAGCAGCCTCAGCATTGAATCCTGCCTCCTCTCATCACGTTGCCACCACATTTGAGCTTCAGCCCTGTCTTCAGCCCGCCACTTACTCTCTTCAGCCCGCCACCTCTCCTCCCGGTCATTTTGTGCTTTCCTGCACTCTGACATTATTTGCCTCCACGCATTTGTCTGTGCTCTGTCAGTGTGGGAGGACTGCATGAGCTCAGAGAACATTTCATCACGAGAGCGTTTTTTTTCTTTCTAATCTTCACTAGCCTCTGGGAAGGAGAAGATCCTGTGATCATTGAAACACATGCAGCTGGTGGAGAAAAAAAAAGGGACAGCGGTATTTTAAAAAGACACATTTTATAAAACAGTGGCTACACTCTTTCAGGGTAAACCTTGCTGTTAACATTATATACATAGCACATGTGCTTTCGTTACAAGGTCGCATTTTGCCTCCCCCCACCGCGTGGCTTCCCCCCTCAACCCTCCCCCCTCCCTGTGGCTAACAGCAGGGAACATTTCTGTTCAGCCGCAGGCAAACAGCTCAGCAGGAATGGGCTCCTCTGAATGTCCCCTGAAGAAAAGCACCCTATTTCAACCAGGAGACCAAGAATGATATATCACTCTCCTGAGGATAACACAGAGAGATAAAGAACGGATGTTGTTTGAACACCAGCAAACATACACTGCAATGCTTTGTTGTACAATGATTCCCGAGTACGTGTTACTGGCCTGGAGTGGTAAAGTGTCCTACCATGAAGGACGCAATAAGGCTGCCCTCCCCAGAAACCTTTTGCAAAGGCTTTGGGAGTACATCCAGGAGAGCCGTGAATGCCAGGGCAAATTAATCCTTTCACATGCTTGCTTTTAAACCATGTATAGTATTTTAAAAGGTACACTCACCGGAGGTCTCTTCTCCGTCTGCCGGGTCCAGGAGGCAGCCTTGGGTGGATTCGGGAGGTACTGGCTCCAGGTCCAGGGTGAGAAACAGTTCCTGGCTGTCGGGAAAACCGGTTTCTCCGCTTGCTTGCTGTGAGCTATCATCATTATCTTCTTCGTCCCCAAAACCTGCTTCCGTGTTGCCTCCATCTCCATTGAATGAGTCAAACAACACGGCTGGGTGGTGGCTGAACCCCCTAAAATGGCATGCAGTTCATCATAGAAGCAGCATGTTTGGGGCTCTGACCCGGAGCGGCCGTTTGCCCCTCTGGTTTTCTGGCAGGCTTGCCTCAGCTCCTTAAATTTCACGCGGCACTGTTTCGGATCCCTGTTATGGCCTCTGTCCTTCATGCCCTGGGAGATTTTGACAAAGGTTTTGGCATTTCGAAAATTGGAACGGAGTTCTGATAGCATGCATTCCTCTCCCCATACAGCGATCAGATCCCGTACCTCCTGTTCAGTCCATGCTGGAGCTCTTTTGTGATTCTGGGACTCCATCATGGTCACCTGCAGCTTGCCACGCTGCCCAAACAGGAAATGAGATTCAAAAGTTCGCAGTTGTTTTCCTGTCTACCTGGCCAGTGCATCTAAGTTGAGAGTGCTGTCCAGAGCGGTCACAATGGAGCACTCTGGGATAGCTCCCGGAGGCCAATATCATCGAATTGTGTCCACAGTACCCCAAATTCGACCCAGCAAGGGCGATTTAAGCACTAATCCACTTGTCAGGGGTGGAGTATGGAAATCGATTTTAAGAGCCCTTTGAGTCGAAATAAAGGGCTTCATCATGTGGACGGATGCAGGTTTACATCGATTTAACGCTGCTAAATTCGACCTAAAGTCCTAGGGTAGACCAGGGCAAGATTTTGATTTAGCTATACCAATATAAAGTTGGAGTAACTCCCTTAGCTTCAATGGACTTTCCCTTGATTTAGGCTGATGTAACTAAATGTCACAAGCTGGGTTGGTTCAGCTACACTACTTGTTGGGACATGATCACCCTTTAAAGCAGGGTTGCTCGGTGCCCTACGCTTTGGAATAAACTTCAATCCACATTCTTGTAAGACGAGACTCCGCCTTTCTTTTCCGTAGGCAGTCCTAGTTCTCCCCCCTGTGAGCTGGGGCATACTCTGCTCGTTGAGCTGCTAACGAAACCTCAAATAAATTTGTTAGTCTCTAAGGTGCCCCAAGTACTCCTTTTAAAGAAACCTAGTCAGCTCAGCTAACTAATCCCCTCAGAAGCGCCTCTGCAGTTGAGACTCCAAGCTAATGCCGCGCTCCCTGTTCCCTGTGCGCTAGCTAGCGTGTATCCGGCTCACACCGGCGCTGCTTTGGGGGCGGTTCTCTCGGTCTGTATTTCCTAGGGGAAGGATGTCACATGCTTCAGCCCCCATACACATGGCCGTGCCAAGCCCAGAGTACTCCCATGCCCCAAAGGACAAAGGCGGGTAGAGGTGCCCACCTCTTCTTTCTCTCGTTGACAAGCTCCCTACCTGCCCTGGAAGGGATTAGCCAGAGCTGGGAGGCCTCTCCTGCCGGGTACCAGCTGCACTAGCACCCCGGGCACGACCCCATGCTGCCATGGAGGGGGGGCTCTGGGGCCGCACCGGCCCGGCCCGAGGGACCTGGGGACGCGGCGGGACGAACTTCATTAAACCCCCTCACCCTGTTTCGCGGCTCTACCCATGTCAACAGCCAGAGCCAGAACCAGACCCCCGCCGGGGCAGGGCTGACCGGATTCCCCGCAGAGAACGGCCCGCCTCCGCCTCCGCCTCCTCCTCCAGCGGCGCGGCCAGGAGCTTGCGCTGCCCTCGGGGCGGGTCCCGGGGAAGGGGCGGAGGCGGCCCAGCCCTACAGGCTCCATTTTGCGGGCGCGGTGGCGGCGAGTTGACGGCTCAGGTGAGTGGGGGCGCGGGGGCGGCACCGGCCCGGCGCCTCCCTCCCCGGCAGCGCTTCGGGGCTTTGCGTTCCCCGGGCAGGGACGCCACAGCGGCTCCCCGGCGTGGGCAGTCCCCGGCGTGTAACCCCCGTGGCCCAGGCCGCCCCGGGGAGCCCCCTTGAAACGCGAGGGGTTTGGCGCCAGGCCAGCCCGGCGGGGCCTGGGACGTTGTAGGGTCGCCAGCCCGGGCCCCTTTCCCTTTCCACCCGGAGGCGAGGCGGGGCGGGCAGCTCGGTCCCGCCCGCCTCCTGCCTGCCCTCCGCGGGGGAGAGGCTCCCTGGCCCGCCTGGCCTGAGCCGTGCAGGCCAGAGTGCAGCCCCGCACAGCCTGGGAGGGCGGCCCTGGGCTCCCCAGGCGGCTAGAGTTGCGCATGGGCTCAGGCTGGAGTCCATAATTAATTTTCAAAATAATTTTAAGGGATGTTTATTTTTAAGCTTTTTATAAACATTTAAAAAGGAGCAGACAGTAATTATTGATTGACCTACCTGTTGATTTCCAAAAGTGAAAGCTCTATAACTGTTAAATCACAATTTGTCAACATTTGGGGGAGGGGGGGGAGGGATAGCTCAGTGGTTTGAGCATCGGCCTGCTAAACCCAGGGTTGTGAGTTCAATCTGTGCCAAAAATCTGGGGCAAAAATTGGGGATTGGTCCTGCTTTGAGTAGGGGGTTGGACTAGATGACCTCCTGAGGTCCCTTCCAACCCTGATATTCTGTGATAACATCACATGTGAAAATACATAAAGTAAATATCCTTAAATCAATATCTAAAGCAGCATTTTTCTTATGTTGCCTATTTGTAAAATGATTATTGATGGAAATTGTTTCCTTTGGCTTGCATGCATACAGTGAAATCCACATTTATTGATATTTACCAATAAAAATGTAATCCTTCCAAGCCTAATTATACCAGTTACACCCCTGCTGTGGATGCAGTTGCATTGGTATAGTTTATTTCCCTTCCCATAGCACCTTTAGGGCATGGCTACACTTGCAGATGTAGAGCGCTGTGAGTTAAACTTCGTACAGCACAGTAGGGAAAGCGCTGCAGTCTGTCCACACTGACAGCTGCAAGCGCACTGCCATGGCCACATTTGCAGCGGCATTGGGAGAGGTGCATTGGGGGAAGCTATCCCACAGAGAGCCTCTTCCCATTCTGGTGCTGTGGCTTGTGGGAAGAGGGTGGGGGGGGGGGTGCAGGGCATTCTAGGTCCTGTCCCAATGCCCGGTGATGCATTGGTTTGCATCCCAGCATTTCCTTTGCTTCCATCCACATTTGGTGCCATCTTTCAACGGTTTTTGTACTGCGCACTCTGTCTTCCCTTTCGGTTGGCGGCAGTGGAGCCTGAACTGCTGAGGAATATGCTGACGAGTCTCACCAACGCATCACATTTGGCAGTCGAGATATTCCTTAAGATCCAAAGTGACAGTGAGGACTCCGACGATGATATTGACTCGAGTAATGCAAACGACATGAGTTTGCTTGTAGCATTCACGGACATGCTCACCACCATGGAACGGCGCTTTTGGGCGCGGGAAACGAGCACTGAGTGGTGGGATCACATCGTCATGCAAGTCTGGGATGACGAGCAGTGGCTGCAGAACTTTCAGATGAGAAAAGCCACTTTCGTGGTACTGTCTGAGGAGCTCACCCCCACCCTGTGGCGCAAGGACACGAGATTGAGAACTGCCCTGACGGTGGAGAAGCGGGTGGCTATTGCAATCTGGAAGCAGGCAATTCCAGACAGCTACTGAATGGTCGCTAACCAGTTTGGAGTGGGAAGTCGACTGTTGGAATAGTGTTGATGCAAGTTTGCAGGGCCATTAATCGCATCCTGCTCAGAAGAAACGTGACTCCAGGTAACATGCATGACATTGTGGCTGGCTTTGCACAAATGGGTTTCCCTAACTGTGGAGGGGCGATAGATGGCACACATATTCCAATTCTGGAATCAGCCCACCTAGCTTCCAAGTACGTTAATCGGAAGGGCTATTTCTCTATGGTTCTCCAGGCGCTTGTGGATCACCGTGGGCGTTTCATTGACATTAACGCAGGCTGGCCCAGAAAGGTGCATGACACACGCATCTTTCGGAACACTGGCCTGTTCAGGAAGCTGCAAGCCAGGACTTTTTTCCCAGACCAGAAGATCACCGTAGGGGAAGTTGAAATGCCCGTTGTGATCCTTGGAGACCCCGCTTAACCTTTGATGCCGTGGCTCATGAAATCCTACATAGGGAGCCCTGACAGCAGCAAGGAGCGGTTCAACGACAGGCTGAGCAGGTGCAGAATGACTGTGGAGTATGCTTTTGGCCGTTTAAAGGGTCGCTGTTGCGCTCTGTATGGGAAGCTGGACCTGGCCAATAACAGCATCCCCGTGGTTATATCCGCGTGCTGTACCCTCCATAACATTTGTGAGGGGAAGGGTGAAAGATTCACTCAGGCATGGAACTTGGAGGTTCAACACCTGGAGGCTGAATTTGAACAGCCAGAGAGCAGGGCTATTCAAGGGGCCCAGCGTGGGGCTGCAAGGATTAGGGATGCCTTGAGGGAGCAATTTGAGGCTGAAAGCCAACAGTAATGTCTGGTGGGGTGCCCTGCACGGGAGTGAAGTGCGGTAGGAATCTGTTTGCTACGTATGATACACTGACTTGCAGTGCCTGTTGCTTTCCTGGGCTAAGGTTTCTTTTATGTTATGCAATAAAAAAGAATGTTTTCAAAGCCAAAAAAATCAATTTATTGAAAAGAAACACAACACAACTGCTTGGGAAACACAAAGGGCAAGGGGGTGGGGTGGGGAACGGTACAATCACAGATTTGTATATGTCCTGTCTGGAGTGCTGTGCAATGCGTGCTGCACTTCAGGATGGCTATACTGCATGGTGATGGGGGTTGAGTGCAGTGGGTAAGGGTCATAGTTTTTGGGGCTGGGTGGTGAAGCTACAAGTGTTGGAGGCAGCGGGTGGCAGTAAGAACCTGGATGTTGGGGAAAGTGGTTTGGAGGTAACATGGTGGCACAAGGGAAACAGTTTTGGGACAAGAGCTGGCGGGGCAGGG
The DNA here is from genome assembly GCF_965140295.1 of Lepidochelys olivacea. Classification (NCBI taxonomy): domain Eukaryota; kingdom Metazoa; phylum Chordata; order Testudines; family Cheloniidae; genus Lepidochelys; species Lepidochelys olivacea. The sequence goes on from NC_140417.1 coordinate 53,505,531, forward strand.
GGGTGCAGTAGTGCTCTGCCTGCATGGCTACGAGCGCCTGGATCGAGTCCACTTGGCGCTCCATGATGCTTATCAGCCACTCTGTGCTTTGGTGCCGGCGATCCGTATTCTGCTGGCGGACCCTCCTTTCACTCTCCCGCCACTCCTGCACTTTTTTATTTTCATTAGTTGAATGCTGCATGACTTCATGCAGCATGTCCTCTTTGCTTCTACGTGGCCTCTTTCTGATTCTTTGCAGCCTCTTGGCTGTTGATAATATGGACGGCTGAGATCTCAAGGTTGCAACTGTAAAGGCAAAATGCAACACTTAACAGAGGCAGCATTGTTCACACCAGACAGAGCAATGATTGCCCCATACTCTAGGGAAAGCACAGTCTACACAATAGCATAATTTGCCTGTCCCAAAGCGAGCGCACACAACCCATGGGAGCCCCAAAATGGTGAGTAAGCACAGGGTGAAGCGTGACTGATGGTTTCACGGCTGTACTGTCCTCTGGGTTTCTGTGCCTTGGGAAGAGTCAACAGCAGCAGGGGACCGCTATGGTGAACATTGTACCCACATTTTCCACAGGATTTTGACCTGGAAGATATCTCGTTGCAGAGGGTGACCTGGGAAGCAAGGGAGGGTCTTCTACTGCAATGCGGCTTCCACCTTGGCTCACGTGCAGCTTGCCTGTATGCAACAATGGTCCCCCCGCCCCTCATGGCACAGTGGCGTGGACAAGTTAGCCTTACTGGGATGAGGACAATAGTGGCTCTCCCAAAAAACCTGCGCAAGCATATTGCCCAAGTTTTAAGAGATCACTGAGGCCGATTACCGCGATGAGAGAGAGCACATCAACGCCCTATTCCGCATCTAGGCATGTATGTAGCCCTAACCCTCCTCACGCCAAGAGCCCGCACTGAATAACTTCCTTCCCAAAATAAAAGCCGCTTACCAGGAACCTCCTCTGGTGTTTGTTCTTCCCCAAGCACCGGCCACCGCGACTGGCTACCCTCGTCCTGGCTTGAGAACAGCTCCTGGCTTCATGCACCTATGGATTCTGGGGTGTCTTCCTCCGCCGGAGCACCCTCGTTTCCGCTTTGCTGGCTCCTCCTGCCTTGTTGCACTGGCCTCTGAGATGTCCATGGTGGTACTCAGTATGGAGGTGGGGTTGCCCTCAAGTATCGCGTCCAGCTCTTTGTAAAAAACAGCAGATCGCGGGGGCAGCACCGGAGCAGCTGTTTGCCTCTCTGGCTTTGTGGTAGGCATTCCGCAGCTCCTTCACTGCAGTGCTCCCCTGTCATGACCCCTTTCCAGCATGGCCCTTGATATCTGCCCGAAGATATTGAAATTCCTGTGGCTGGAGTGCAGCTGGGACTAGACAGCTTCCTCCACCCAAACACTGATGAGGTCCAGCACTTCGCCATTGCTCCATACTGGGGATCGCCTGGCGCATGGAGGCATCGTGACCTGGAAAGATTCACTGAGAGCACTCCACGCCTGGCTGAGCAAACAGGAAGGGGATTTTCAAAATTCCCAGAGAATTTAAAGGGAGGGTCTTACTGTTGGTCACCTGAGGGCAGGGCAGTAGAGTTCAAAGTGATGACCAGAGTGGCTAGAACAGGCATTGTGGGATACTTCTGGAGGCCGATCAGAGTGCAATAATAGACCAGGGCGTCCACACTGGCGCCGCAGCGCTCCAGCGGGGGCACAGCAAACGTTATTCCACTCAGCGAGGTGGAGTACCAGGAGTGCTCTAGCCGTGGACTCAGAGAGTTCTACGTGCCTTGCCAGTGTGGACGGGTAGTGAGCTAGGGTGGCTGGGGCTCCTTTATTGTGCTGTAACTCGCAAGTGCAGCCAGGCCCTTATACTGATACACTTTAGTCCACACTAGGAGCTTGTACCACTTGTATGCCAATATAGTTAAAGTGGTACAACTTTCTAATGGAGACAAAGTCTTGTTTGAGTATGTCTACACTGCAACTGCATCTGCAGCTGACCCATGCCAGCTGTCTCTGGCTGCGGCGGGGCTGTTTAATTGCAATGTAGACATTTGGCTGGGTATGGGGGACAGGATCTAGGACCCTGCGAGGTGGGACAACAACCTGAAGGAAACAAGGAAGCAACCTGAGCCCCACACAAATTGGAGTCAGGTGGCATGGGCCCACCATCATGCCATGGTTGCCTAATTGCAATGTAGACACAGTATTTGGGGTCCCTGTATGTGAAAAACTGGTTCTGATTTTCCTCAGCTTCTCCTATCCTTTTTCTAGTACCCATCTAGAAAATGAGGGCTCTCCATTTTGTTTAAAAATACTGAAAAGTGTAATTAAAATGTGGGAAGGACAATATAATGAGGTGATTACAGGTGCTCTCTGCCCTTGAGCCACATGCACTCCATTTACTGGCTGTCCTTGTAGTGACCCTTGGAGAGGGATGAGAAATCAGAAATGTGTAAATGCTTTTCCCTTTCCTGAAATTAGTTTTGTAGAAGCCAAAAGAGAATGTTTCTTCTCGCCTTATTCTGTAAACTGCTGTTCACACTTGATTTTAATTTCTGCTTCTGTCCACACAGCTCTTCTTGGAATTGTCTATCTCCTAGCATAATTATGAACTGAAATGATTTGTTGATGCTCTTATATGTACCTCTTAATCCTTTCTGTGCTTTCCTGTGGCCAGATGAAGACTGTGGGAGTCTTTAAAGTTTGCTCTTTTATTTTCAAGTTAACACAGTAAAAGGAATCATCTACGACTTTGTACATGCTCTTTCTACTAGATTTTTAATATGTTTTTGCTTTGCTGTCTACACCCCTTTTCTGCCACTTTTGCTAAGGAGGGGATCTTTGGAGGCTGCAGGAAGTGCAGACAAAGGGCTGTTAATGCGTTAAGTTTGTGAGTGGCTTTTGGAGTTACACTTTCTAGGAAGAAAAGGAGTACTTGTGGCACCTTAGAGACTAACCAATTTATTTGAGCATAAGCTTTCGTGAGCTACGGCTCACTTCATCGGATGCATAAAGTGGAAAGTACAGCGAGCAGATTTTATATATACACACAGACCATGAAAAAATATACATTGTAAGGAGAGTGATCACTTAAGATGAGCTGTTACCAGCAGGAGAGTGGGGTAGGGGGAGAGAAAACCTTTTGAAGTGATAATCAAGGTGGGCCATTTCCAGGAGTTAACAAAAACGTCTGAGGAAGGGGGGGCGGGTGGGAGGGAAAGGGAGGAGGAATAAACAAGGGGAAATAGTTTCACTTAGTATAATGACTCAACCACTCCCAGTCTCTATTCAAGCCTAAGTTAATTGTATCCAATTTGCAAATTAATTCCAATTCAGCAGTCTCTCGTTGGAGTCTGTTTTCGAAGTTTTTTTGTTGAAGGATACTCACTTTGAGATCAGAAATCGAGTGACCAGAGAGATTGAAGTGTTCTCTGACTGGTTTATGAATGTTATAATTCTTGACATCTGATTTGTGTCCATTTATTCTTTTGCGTAGAGACTGTCCAGTTTGCGCAATGTACATGGCAGAGGGGCATCTCCGGCACATGATGGCATATATCACATCGGTAAATGTGCAGGTGAACGAGCCTCTGATAGTGATTAGGCCCTATGATGGTGTCCCCTGAATAGATATGTGGGCACAGTTGGCAACGGGCTTTGTTGCAAGGATAGGTTCCTGGGTTAGTGGTTCTGTTGTTTGGTGTGTGGTTGCTAGTGAGTATTTGCTTCAGGTTGGGGGGCTGTCTGTAGGCAAGGACTGGCCTGTCTCCCAAGTTTTGTGAGAGTGATGGGTCGTCCTTCAGGATAGGTTGTAGATCCTTGATAATGCGTTGGAGAGGTTTTAGTTGGGGGCTGAAGGTGGCGGCTAGTGGCGTTCTGCTATTTTCTTCGTTGGGCCTGTCCTGTAGTAGGTGACTTCTGGGTCCTCTTCTGGCTCTGTCAATCTGTTTCTTCACTTCAGCAGGTGGGTATTGTAGTTGTAAGAATGCTTGATAGAGATCTTGTAGGTGTTTGTCTCTGTGTGAGGGGTTGGAGCAAATGCGGTTGTATCGTAGAGCTTGGCTGTAGACGATGGATCGTGTGGTGTGGTCTGGGTAAAAGCTGGAGGCATGTAGGTAGGAATAGCGGTCAGTAGGTTTCCGGTATAGGGTGGTGTTTATGTGACTATCGCTTATTAGCACTGTAGGGTCCAGGAAGTGGTTCTCTTTGTGTGGACTGGTCCAGGCTGAGGTTGATGGTGGGATGGAAATTGTTGAAATCATGGTGGAGTTCCTCAAGGGCTTCTTTTCCATGGGTCCAGATGATGAAGATGTCATCAATGTAGCGCAAGTAGAGTAGGAGCATTAGGGGACGAGAGCTGAGGAAGCGTTGTTCTAAGTCAGCCATAAAAATGTTGGCATACTGTGGGGCCATGCGGGTACCCATAGCAGTGCCGCTGATTTGAAGGTATACGTTGTCCCCAAATGTGAAATAGTTATGGGTGAGGACAAAGTCACAAAGTTCAGCCACCAGGTTTTCCATGACATTATCGGGGATACTGTTCCTGATGGCTTGTAGTCCATCTTTGTGTGGAATGTTGGTGTAGAGGGCTTCTACATCCATAGTGGCCAGGATGGTGTTTTCAGGAAGATCACCGATGGATTGTAGTTTCCTCAGGAAGTCAGTGGTGTCTCGAAGATAGCTGGAAGTGTTGGTAGCATAGGGCCTGAGGAGAGAGTCTACATAGCCAGACAATGGTGCTGTCAGGGTGCCCATGCCTGAGATGATGGGGTGCCCAGAATTTCCAGGTTTATGGATCTTGGGTAGCAGATAGAATACCCCAGGTCGGGGTTCCAGGGGTGTGTCTGTGCAGATTTGTCCTTATGCTTTTTCAGGGAGTTTCTTGAGCAAATGCTGTAGTTTCTTTTGGTAACCCTCAGTGGGACCAGAGGGTAATAGCCTGTAGAAAGTGGTGTTGGAGAGCTGCCGAACAGCCTCTTGTTCATATTCCGACCTATTCATGATGACAACAGCACCTCCTTTGTCAGCCTTTTTGATTATGATGTCAGAGTTGTTTCTGAGGCTGTAGATGGCATTGTGTTCTGCACGGCTCAGGTTATGGGGCAAGTGATGCTGCTTTTCCACAATTTCAGCCTGTGCACGCCGGCGGAAGCAATCTATGTAGAAGTCCAGTCTGCTGTTTCGACCTTCAGGAGGAGTCCACCTAGAATCCTTTTTTTTGTAGTGTTGGTAGGAAGGTCTCTGTGGATTAGTATGTTGTTCAGAGGTGTGTTGGAAATATTCCTTGAGTCGGAGATGTCGAAAATAGGATTCTAGGTCACCACAGAACTGTATCATGTTCGTGGGGGTGGAGGGGCAGAAGGAGAGGCCCCGAGATAGGACAGATTCTTCTGCTGGGTTAAGAGTATAGTTGGATAGATTAACAATATTGCTGGGTGGGTTAAGGGAACCATTGCTGTGGCCTCTTGTGGCAAGTAGTAGTTTAGATAATTTAGTGTCCTTTTTCTTTTGTAGAGAAGCAAAGTGTGTGTTGTAAATGGCTTGTCTAGTTTTAGTAAAGTCCAGCCATGAGGAAGTTTATGTCGAAGGTTGGTTTTTTTATGAGAGTATCCAGTTTTGAGAGTTCATAGTTAATCTTTCCCTGTTTGCTCTAGAGGATGTTGATCAGGTTGTTCCGAAGTTTCTTTGAGAGCGTGTGACACAAGCTGTCAGCGTAGTCTGTGTGGTATGTAGAGTCTAATGGATTTTTTACCTTCAGTCCTTTTGGTATGATGTCCATCTGTTTGCATTTGGAAAGGAAGATGATGTCTGTCTGTATCTGTACAAGCTTTTTCATGAAGTTGATAGATTTCCACTGCATATGGCTAAATGCAGTGCCTTGCATAATGACAGGTTTCAGAGTAGCAGCCGTGTTAGTCTGTATTCGCAAAAAGAAAAGGAGTACTTGTTGCACCTTAGAGACTAACCAATTTATTTGAGCATAAGCTTTTCTGAGCTACAGCTCACTTCATCGGATGCATAAAGTGGAAAGTACAGTGAGCAGATTTTATATATACACATAGACCATGAAAAAATATACATTCTCAAGGACCAGTCTGTGAGATCTCACTGACACAGTTTAGGAAGGCAGCAAGCTGCTCTAAGGCATTCAGAGGTAAGTGAGTTCATGTGCTGTGGACACGCAGCTGGCTAATGTTTAACAAGTACTTAGTCCCATATTATGCAAGTGATTTAATTTCTCTCCTGAAAAGCATCTGCACATACTGAAAGCTATTTCAGTAAATGTTACTGCCAGGTTACATTAACTTTTGAAAACTGATTACTACAGTGTTTGAACCACAGCTGAGGATTAGTCTCCAATCCAGTTCAATGTACTGTAGTTGTAATATGGGCGGTGCTATTGAAACTGTGGCCTCTGTGCAAGCCATTTACATAATTTTTAAGTCATCCATTCTTTATTTTCAAATGGAATAAAATGATTTTTTTTATTTTAACAGACGAAGAAAATACAAACAATGTTTCTATGATGATGGTGCCCAAGGACTCCAAATAGGGATTAGAGCCTCATGAAAATTTTTACAACACAAATATATTCCATGCCACAGATACAGTCCCTGCCCCAGAGAGCGCACAGTCTGTGATTTAGAAAATACAAAACAGGCGAATAAATAGACAAAGGGGAGGGAGGAAAGTTTTAAAAAAGGTACCAGTAGAGATGGCTCTAATTCCATGTGTTAGCAGTGTCACAGGTGGTCACAAGCGTAAACTGGCAGTTAACTTGCTAATCAAAATCTTAGACAACTTGAACAACTGGTCTGTTTTATTTGAAAATTAGAAGTTTGAAATTCCTTCCTGTTCCCGCCCTCCCTCATGTGAAGGTATCTATTTTCACTCTTTTGCTTTCGCTAATAAATCAAAGGGAAAAATGTAGGTTAAAACATTTGTTTAGTTTTCTTGTCTGGTACTAAAATCTTAAATTATGAAAAATGAAATTTTATGTTAATGTTTTTAGCATGTTTCAAGACATAGTTAAAGGATTGTTGGATCTCATTTGCTCTACAAAATGAAACTGTTTTAACTGTTGGGGAAACAACAGTGTTGCATTTTGCAGTACAGACAGGACTGTGGTATGACTCAAATTATATAATACATTTTAAATCTGATATCTTTTAAATTTTGTTATGGAAACTATACAAACAGGGTCCTTGGTTTCATAAACCTCCTCCAGTCCCCTTAGAGTGGCAAGCTTCCCAGTTAGGGCTATAATTTATTAATGGAATTCAACAAAGTAGACAAGCTGAAAATTATATATTTTTTTTCTTTCAGTTTTAGTAATTTTTGTTGGGTAATAAGTAAACCACTTTCAGACACTAGGGGCCCCTTTAAGCAATAACTGAAACTGACTGGTCTTGTTACTGTCAAAATGGAGCTATATGCAAAGTGTAAATGGCATAAATATCTGAAGACGTACATGATTCAAACCCAAAATTTTAACATTCAAATCTAAATTGTACTTAATAGAGGAAACTTGAGTTTAACAAGTGTCACCGTGCCTCAATGGGTTACAGCTGAGCATGCCAGATTCAGGACAAACTGCTGAGAAATAAGGGCCAACTGATTGTTATTCTTCCATACGATGTACCACTCCAGTAACTAAACTTCTGTCTCACCACACTGGTTAGCAAGAAGTCAGAAATACAGTTTCCCAGCCCTTGTTTCACCACCCAGACACTAGACTTAATGATGAGTCCCACTTGCATACTATGGAACTTTATTCCCATAATATGGGAATCACTTGCATAATATGGGACTTTATTTAGAAAAGCTGGACGAGCACAAGTCCATGGGGCTGGATGTGCTGCATCCGAGAGTGCTAAAAGAGTTGGCGGATGTGATTGCAGAGCCATTGGCCATTATCTTTGAAAACTCATGGCGATCAGGGGAAGTCCCGGACGACTGGGAAAAGGCTAATGTAGTGCCCATCTTTAAAAAAGGGAAGAAGGAGGATCCTGGGAACTACAGGCCAGTCAGCCTCACCTCAGTCCCCGGAAAAATCATGGAGCAGGTCCTCAAAGAATCAATCCTGAAACACTTACATGACAGGAAAGTGATCAGGAACAGTCAGCATGGATTCACCAAGGGCAAGTCATGCCTGATTAATCTAATTGCCTTCTATGACGAGATAACTGGCTCTGTGGATGAGGGGAAAGCAGTGGACGTGTTGTTCCTTGACTTTAGCAAAGCTTTTGACACGGTCTCCCACAGTATTCTTGCCAGCAAGTTAAAGAAGTATGGGCTGAATGAATGGACTATAAGGTGGATAGAAAGTTGGCTAGATTGTCGGGCTCAACGGGTAGTGATCAATGGCTCCATGTCTAGTTGGCAGCCGGTATCAAGTGGAGTGCCCCAAGGGTCGGTCCTCGGGCCGGTTTTGTTCAGTATCTTCATAAATGATCTGGAGGATGGTGTGGATTGCACCCTCAGCAAATTTGCAGATGACACTAAACTGGGAGGAGAGGTAGATGTGCTGGAGGGTAGGGATAGGATACAGAGGGCCCTAGACAAATTAGAGGATTGGGCCAAAAGAAATCTGATGAGGTTCAACAAGGACAAGTGCAGAGTCCTGCACTTAGGACAGAAGAATTCCATGCACAACTACAGACTAGGGACCGAATGGCTAGGCAGCAGTTCTGCAGAAAAGGACCTAGGGATTACAGTGGATGTGAAGCTGAATATGAGTCAACAGTGTGCCCTTGTTGCCAAGAACGCCAATGGCATTTTGGGATGTATAGGTAGGGGCATTGCCAGCAGATCGAGGGACGTGATCGTTCCCCTCTATTTGACATTGGTGAGGCCTCATTTGGAGTACTGTGTCCAGTTTTGGGCCCCACACTACAAGAAGGATGTGGATAAATTGGAAAGAGTCAAGCGGAGGGCAACAAAAATGATCAACAAAAATGATGAGGGGACTGGAACACATGACTTATGAGGAGAGGCTGAGGGAACTGGGATTGTTTAGTCTGCGGAAGAGAAGAATGAGGGGGGATTTGATAGCTGCTTTCAACTATCTGAAAGGGGGTTCGAAAGAGGATGGCTCTAGACTGTTCTCAGTGGTAGCAGATGACAGAACAAGGAGTAATGGTCTCAAGTTGCAGTGGAGGAGGTTTAGGTTGGATATTAGGAAAAACTTTGTCACTATGTGGGTGGTGAAACACTGGAATGCGTTACCTAGGGAGGTGGTGGAATCTCTTTCCTTAGATATTTTTAAGGTCAGGCTTGACAAAGCCCTGGCTGGGATGATTTAGTTGGGGATTGGTCCTGCTTTGAGCAGGAGGTTGGACTAGATGACCTCCTGAGGTCCCTTCCAACCCTGATATTCTATGATTCTGTGAGTGGCTATTTAAAACCAATTTCATCAAAGGGTTCTTCTAATCCTAAGAGATGAACCATGTAGCCAGGCCAATATATAACTCAGATCTTACCCAATAATCATGCTATTGCCAGTCCTTTTATTATCTAATATCTAAAGGTTTATTTATAAGAGAAAAGAAAGAGAAGAGAATTAAAATGGTCAAAGGAATCAAATACGTACAGTCATTGCAAAGTTCTTGGAACAGGTTTGTAGCAGTGATGGAATTAGGGTTGCCAACTTTCTAAGTGCAGAAAACCGAACACCCTTGCACTGCCCCCGCTCACTCAATCCCCCCTCCCTCCATTGCTTGCTCTCCTCCACCCTTACTCGCTCATTTTCACTGAGCTGGGGTAGGGGTGCAGGAGGGGGTGCAGGCTCTGGGGTGGGACTGGGGATGAGAGTTTTGGGGTGCAGGAGGGGGTTCCGAGCTGGGGCAGGAGGTTGGGCTGTGGGAGGGGGTTTGGGGTACAGGCTCTGGGCAGTGCTGAGCTCAGGCAGCTCTCAGGAAGTGGGGACATGTCCCTCTGGCTCCTAGGTGGAGACGTGTACAGGGTGCTCTGCAGATCCTCCCTGGACACTCCTCCACCTAGGAGCCAGACATGCCGGCTACTTCCTGGGAGCTGCGTGGAGCCAGGCAGGGAGCCTGCCAACCCTGCTGCGCTGCCAACCAGACTTTTAACAGCCCGGTCAGCAGTGCTGACCGGAGCCACCAGGGTCCCTTTTCAGCCAGGTGTTCCGGTCGAAAACAGGACACCTAGCAACCCTAGATGGAATAAACTGCTGGCTTGTAATGTCTCTGGTAACTTCCAAAAGATTGGAAGGTCCTGAGTCTATTGGTTGTAATGCTCCTGTTAGGGTAAGTCCAGAGATCAGATCAGGAAAGAAGCAAAATGGAGATGCTTCCAGGGTCTTTTATACTTTCTTCCATGTGGAGGGGATGCTCTCAGTCTTTAGTTTGTGGAAAACTACAGGTGTATCATGGAGTCCAGGGTCATATGAGCCAGTCACATGCCCTTGAATGCTTTGATGAATCATAGCGAGAGCCATTACCCATATTTTGGCTAAGGCATCCACAGGATGGCCCACCTTGCAGGGATAATCTTCTTCCTTGGCCATTTGTGTTTGTTAATGGGCCATCAACTTGAATGGTCCATTCACAATGTGCAGGCTAAACTAGATGCAAACTATCTTGTGGGTGTTACGCCAGGAGCAAACACATTTGAAATACAGGTATGTAGTCAATATTCATAACTTCAGATACAAAAATGATATATGCATACAAACAGGATAATCATATTCAGAAAATCATAACTTTTCCATTGACACCTTACATGAGATAATTTGTACAAGATTTTTGCAGTTGTATAGCAGTGGTAGCAACAATGATGTACATGGTCATACGTTAATCCTATAACATCACAATAAGTTCCTTTTTAATTGAAATTTGACTAAAGTTACTATATTCAGCCAAAAAAAGGGGGAGGGGAGAAAAATCCACTGTTTCTTTGGTAGAAATAAGTAGTAATTTGTAATATGTGTGGTTAAACATTAAAACACAAATCTGAAAACCTAAAATACTCATGCTGCATTAGGGATGCTTCCCCTTAATTTATCATATTTACTTTGATCAACTTGATCCATCTCCCAAAGCCTTCTGTTGCTTGTCTTTGGCACGGACGCTAAGGTTGCTTTACTTCTATAGTTGTCACATCATAGTGTTAACAGTATGACTTAGAGTGAGAGACTGACTACATGTAATCCTATACTATTTTTGTTTCAGCACTTGAATTTGGTCTGATACACTTTGATTTTTTTAATGTTTCTGCTTTAATTCTCAGCAAGTTAACTTTGTAAATGCTTGCTACTGTCTGTGTAGATGATGGTCAGTAAAAATGAAAGATTCCTGTTAAACATTAAGTTTTACTATCTGGTATGTTATGCTGAAATGCAGTTTTTAGTCCTGGGGGAATTCTGCGCCAAAACATTAAAAATTCTGTACACAATATTTTAAAATTCTGGTAAAATAAGAATTAGATAAGTTAATGGAGGCGAGGTCCACCAATGGCTATTAGCCAGGATGGGCACGGATGCAAAACCATGCTCTGAAGCATCCCTAGCCTGTGTTGTCAGAGGCTGGGAAGGGGCGACAGAGGATGGATCACTTGATGACTACCCCTTCTGTACATTCCCTCTGAAACACCTGGCATTGGCCACTGTCAGAAGACCGGATACTAGGTACATGATACATGGACCATTGATCTGACCCAGTATGGCTGTTCTTATGTAAAATTCTGCATATTTTATTTGTCAAAATAGCACAATATAATCATGCTCATTTCAATTATTTTGGTAATTTATTTCAAAATACCTGTCAGCAAGTATGTCTGTAACAATACAGTTTCAGGAAATTTTTGGGGGGCAAATAGATTCCCTACTAAGCATATTAATACAGTCTGTCCCCCTCACTAGCCCTTCTGAACCCCAGTCTATGACCCTTCAGCAGCCCTGTGTGCCCCACACTGTCTGTCCTAACTTGGCTCTGTGGTCAGGGTACTGTGATGAATGCAGCCAGCTGCTGGCTGTTCTGGCACCACAGTGGTCTCTGGTGGGTGAAAGGCGGAACTGCAGCACTTCTTGGGTAGAATGTATTTTCTGCAGAGAAAAAAATTGTGTGCCAGATATGAATTCTGCATGTGTGCAGTGGTGCAGAATTTCCCCAGAAGTAAGTTGTCCTGGTCAGTGGATACATAGAAATGCTGGGCAGTTATTGACCATAATTGCACTTTTTTCTCACTTATGCAATTTCCTCCACTGTGCGTGAGCGGATGAGACTGCCATTTTACTAAAAACTGTACAGTAGGTAGTCCCCAGTCAGAGTGCTCGGATCGTCTTTCAGTAACTAGGGTTTATGAATATCCCTCCACTTTGATTGGAACTATCCTTAGAACTCCCTGTCTAACTGCCCAAAAACAGTTGGCTGATCCTGTCCCACTCCTACTAATCCCCTTCACTAGCCCAGATACCATTTATAATTTAAGTAAGAAGGAAATTATTTTTTGGAAGGGGAACTAAGGAGAAAATAGTGGAGGAGATGGGTGCTGAGTGGGGAGAGAGTCAAAAGATGACAGCCAGTGGGGCATATGGATGGGGCTTTTTGAGGTGACTGGGCAACAAAATGGGAGATGAAATTCAATGTTGATAAATGCAAAGAAATGCACATTGGAAAGCATAATCCCAACTATACATATAAAATGATGAGATCTAAATTAGCTGTTACAACTCGAGAGAGAACTTGGAGTCATTATGGCTAGTTCTCTGAAAACGTCCACTCAATGTGCAGCGGCAGTCAAAAAAGTGAACAGAATGTTGGGAACCATTAGGAAAGGGCTGCATAATAAAACAGAAAATATCATATTGCCTCTGAAGAAATCCATGGTACACCTCCATCTTGAATACTGTGTGCGGATGTGGTCTCCCCCATTTCAAAAAAGATATATTGGAATGGGAAAAGGTTCAGAAAAGGACAACAAAAATTATTAGGGATATGGAACGGCTTCTGTATGAAGAGACATTAGAAAGACTGGGACTCTTCAGCTTGGAAGAGAGATGACTAAGGGGGGATATAATAGAGGTCTATAAAATCATGACTGGTGTGGAGAAAGTAAATAAGGAAGTGTTATTTAGTTCTTCTCATGACACAAGAACTAGGGGTTACCAAATTAAATTAATAGGCAGCAGGTTTAAAACAAACAAAAGGAAATATTTTTTCATGCAACGCACTGTCAACCTGTGGAACTCCTTGCCAGAGGATGTTGTGAAGGCCAAGACTATAGCAGGGTTCAAAAAAGAGCTAGATAGATTCATGGAGGATAGGTTCATCAGTGGCTATTAGTCAGGATGGATAGGGATGGTGTCCCTAGCCTCAGTTTGCCAGAAGTTAGGAATGGGTGACTGGATGGATCACTTGATGATTTACCTGTTCTGTTCATTCCCTCTGGGGCATCTGGCATTGGCCACTGTCAGAAGACAGGATACTGGGCTAGATGGACCTTTGGTCTGACCCAGTATGGCCATTCTTATGTTCTTATTTTCTTAATATTCTATTAGAGAATTCTGTAGACGTAGAATAGTCTATATTGAGAATGTAGGGGTGAAATTCACCCCAACTTCATAAAACCTAAGTATTCAGTTTCTATTCAGATAAGTGCAGAGGTTACATTAATTCCTTCAATCCAGGGTCAGGGGCTGCTGCTACTCTGGATTGTGGGCTGAAATAGTAGCTCCAGCCCCTCCACATTGATTGCGCAGGATACTGTGTCCACTGGATCTGCAAACACTCCCCTGGCTAACTGCAGGGTGTAAGTAGTAGTGTGGAAGACTATCATCAGACTTTCACACCAGGGATGAATGTTACTTCATCCCTAGTGCAGATCTATAGCTGTCTGGCAGTTGTACTTGCTTAAGGGAGATAATGCATATTGAAACCAGGCCTTTGTGAGGCTTTTCCTTTACCTGAATGTTTCCTCCCTGTTTTTGCCTGACTTCTGGGTAATGTTTGCATTGCAATAATTAATGAGTCTGGAAACATTTGCTATAAACATCCATTTTCAGTGTTTTCTACTCATTAATAAATATTTGCTTTCAGGTTGAAACTTAGATCTCTGCAAAACTTTTTCATGCAGCACTTAGCTGTTCTGGTTTGTTTGTTAATGGCTTAAGAGAGCAATGTAATTATGTGCTGTGGGTCATGTTCATCATAGTAGAAGTTTTAAAGGCCATGATATTTCTTATGAATGACAATGTTTACTTCAGTGGGAGTCTGGTGAGGATAAGGTTTTGTAAATTATTTTAAAGATTGCAGGTAGCTGAGAGGTGGTTAATGAACATTGAAACAATACCACGCATGAGAGCTGAATAAACATACAGTTCTGATTTGCTGGCAGGTTTAGGCAACTATCCTGACTTTTTTTTTTAAACAAAAAACATATTTTATCATCTTGGGTTTAAGGAATCAATCTCTTCGTGTTTTGGTATGGAGCTTTCCCTGTTGCCCTTTCAGTTGCAGCAGTAAAGATTTATCATTTGTTAGAAACAATGCAAAATGGTGATGCTGGGGGTTTTAAAAAATTGAATTCTGCTACTTGATCTCCATTATTTTTGCTCACTGAGCCCTGGTCTACACTATGAGTTTAGGTCGAATTTAGCAGCGTTAGATCAATTTAACCCTGCACCTGTCCACACGACGAAGCCATTTTTTTCGACTTAAAGGGCTCTTAAAATCGATTTCTGTACTGCTCTCCCGACGAGGGAATTAGCACTGAAATCGATCTTGCAGGGTCGAATTTGGGGTAGTGTGGTCGCGATATGATGGTATTGGCTTCTGGGAGCTATCCCAGAGTGCTTCATTGAGACCGCTCTGGACAGCGCTCTCAACTTAGATGCACTGGTGAGGTAGACAGGAAAAAGCCCGCAAACTTTTGAATCTCATTTCCTGTTTGGCCAGCGTGGCAAGCTGCAGGTGAGTGCAGATCTCATCAGCACAGGTGACCGTGATGGAGTCCCAGAATCGCAAAAGCGCTCCAGCATGGACCGAATGGGAGGTACGGGATCTGATCGCTGTATGGGGAGACGAATCCATGCTATCAGAACTCAGTTCCAAAAGATGAAAAGCCCAAACATTGAAAAAATCTCCAAGGGCATGAAGGACAGAGGCTATAATATGGACCCACAGCAGTGCCACGTGAAACTTAAGGAACTCAGGCAAGCCTACCAAAAAACCAGAGAGGCAAACGGCTGCTCGGGGTCATAGCCCAAGACATGCCACTTCTATGATGAGCTGCATGCCATTCTAGGGGTGCAGCCACCACTACCCCTCCCCTGTGCTTTAACTCCGTCAGTGGATTATCATGCAACAGGGGTGCACATTTTGGGGATGAGGAGGAGGATGATAGCGCACAGCAAGCAAGTGGAGAAACCGTTTTCCCCGAGAAATGATAAGCTTCAGAAACCATTTTTAACTTCCATAAATAAAATACGATGCTCCTCTTCTAGCTCCTGATCTTGGAAGGTGCAGAATGCCCTTAGCTTTACTGGACCAGACCCTTACAGAACGCTTTCCTGGGAGACAATTCTCTTCCTGTATTTGTCTGGTTAAACAAAAGTGGCACTGAGTGGCATGATTGATATGTGGTTTTCCTTTTGTATCTGCCTCATTAGGTTTGTGTGTCTGAAAAGTTCTGAAATGAAAACTTATATTTTTTTAAAGTAGCTGACAAATCAGTAACATGTACTGACCTCCACAGCTAAGCAAGATAATGCATACTCAGCACACAAACAACTAACTCATGTCACTGTACTTTAAATCCAAAAGTTGGTCACTGAAAATATTGTTCTTTTTCAGAATGTCATACCCAGGCTATCCCCCTTCAGGCTATTCTGCTTTCCCTGGATATCCCGTAAGTATGGCCTGTTTTTTAAATGCCTTGTACTTGCAGTATAGGCCACACCCTTGTGACTTTCTCTTCTGTCATGTCATGTGCTGGGGGAATATTAGTCATTACTTTCATGCAGGATATTTTTAGATTTACAGTCTCTGGCATCATCCCTCAAGATGTTCATGAGCTTGGGTCCAGATAATCTAATGCAGTAAAGAATTATTTCCTCTCCACGTGAGGAAAAAAAGCATGCTCCTGTAATGGGCATTCAGGGCATTTCATGGTCTCCTAAGAGACAGTTCTTTTGTTATTTGGTAGGCTGAGAGAAGCTTGGCTCAGTTTTGGTGATTTTTTTTGTTTTGTTTTGTAACTTGTCAATTCTCTTGATTTTCTTTGTTTTCCTGGATAGTCCTGTGCCTCTTGTCATGAGAACAGTGTTTATTCAGTAGTTTGGATCTACATTTGAATCCAAACTTTGTGACTCACTCCCCATGTATGTAGAAGTTCAAGGATCTTCTGATCTGGGGTTTCGCTTCAGCCTATTATACAGAAGATGTTTGAATCTAGATCAGTCATTGCTGGAGTTCACACATCTGGTCATGCTTAAGGTTCAGCTGTAATACCCTGTAGATCTGTGGCCTGATTTTTCAGAGTTGCTGAGTAAACTGTAGCTCCCATTAATTTCAGTGAGAGCCGTGGGTAATGAGCATCTTTGAAAATCTAGCTTCTTGCTTCTACACCGTGAGGACTTGTCTTTTGCTGCAGAGCAGTTTAGCTGATTTGTCTTGTCTTTTGGCTGTGGGACTATCATTCTCCTTGCAACTCATGAGTAGAATCATAGAATATCAGGGTTGGAAGGGACCTCAAGAGATCCTCTAGTCCAACCCCCTGCTCAAAGCAGGACCAATCCCCAATTTCTGCCCCAGATCCCGAACGGCCTCCTCAAGGATTGAACTCACAACCCTGGGTTTAGCAGGCCAATGCTCAAACCACTGAGCTATCCCTCCCCTCCCTCAGAAGATCTAAGATTCCACTGAATACTCCCGGGGGCATTCTGTGCCAAGATATTAAAAATTCTGCCACAATATTTTAAAATTCTGCAAAATTCTGTAAAGTTTATTTGTCAAAATAACACTACATAATCACATCAGTTTCAATTATTTGGTAATTTATTTCAAAATACCTGTCAGCAAGTATGTCTGTAACAATACAGACGCACACAAAAATTCCCCCAGGAGTAGAGAGTTAAAGAAACCACTATGAGAACCCATTTCCTGTTTCTCTGCACCCTCCCCCCCCCCCCCCCCAGCCAATACACCCAAATCCCCTCCTTCCCACAGCTCTGCCACAGCCCCCCCGGCCCAGATACCTGCACCTTCTCCCCGCTGAGCCCAGCTGTGGCCCACTCTCCCCCCCGCAGCTCAGATACCCGCACCCTCTCCCCCCTGAGCCCAGCTGTGGGGTCCCCAGTCATTAGTACTACCATCAGCCTCTGTCTCGAGTTAAGAAGTGGAAGAGTAGCTGAATGCTTTTAGATCAAATCTGCATTTAACAAACAGAACCAAACTTTTTTCCCAGAGGTGCTGAGCACCAACATATGCTTAAAAAATCAGGCCCTGCTTTTTTAAGGAAAAATCTCTAACTGAGGGTTTATTGTAGGTAAACATTCATAGTATGAAAAGTTATGTTGGTGAGAACTACCCTTTAAAAGTACACAGCTTGAAATCTGGTCAAATTCAAAAAATGAATTAAAAGTATTTTCAGATACTACACCTGCCATTAAGCTTTCTGCCTTGTCTTGTCAATCACATTACATATATATTATATATATATATATATATATATATATATATATATATATATATATATATATTTTAAAGTGTGTTTTCTTTACCCACTTGAAGTGTGAAAGATTCATACGAACAGGGGAAACCGTGAAACTGACTATATCCAAAGTGCTGTCAAGATGGACAAATAAAACAAATCTGAAAGAAGTGAAATACCTTTTCTCTACTCTTTCAGTTATAGTAATGTTAGGCATTTACTATAACAGTTTATTATATTATAACACAAAAAGTTTTCAGACAGAAGTGTGATTTTTTTTAAAGTGGATTTTGTCCCTTTAAAATAATAATAAATGGGAAATGGGAAATTCCTGATGACTTATATATGGCATATAAGAAGTTGGACATCAATAACAAAAAAAAAAAAAAAGAGTGTAAGAGAATGTTTGCAGTAGCATTTCCAACTTTACTGAAGAGTTTTTACCTAGCATTATTGCTAGACACATCACATTTACTCTACAAGTGCATACTATAAGTCAAATTTAGATTGTGAAAACACTTAGTTTGTAACATGTATTTTGATCAATAAAGATTTTCAGATAAATTTTGAATTTAAGTATCATTAATCATTACACTGATTTCAAAAGTTTTGTCACCATTCTTTAAAGCATAGCCCATGACAGCCTAGGATATGGAGATTATTAGTGCAGCCTTGAGTGTTATATGGTCTTCATTTCCAAAAAGCTTCAAAACAAACTTCAATACAGCAGAAGAGGATCAAAAACTAATCTAGAATCCTGTGGATGGATGAGCTGCACTGGAAAATTTAAGCTAGTTTGAGAACTGTAACATGATGAAAATGATTCATATGCAACAAACTCAAGTACTATGCATACAACACGGCTGCATTTATAATTTTTTCAGGGATTTGCTAATATATTCAGAATGTGTCCTAACAATTCTAGTGGCACCCTTTGTGCAGCTATAGTTAAGGGCTTTATTAGCCTTGTCTGTTAGAAACCTCTATTTTCATGAGCAAAAGTGCTGCACTGGATTCTGAAATGCTAAAGTTTCATCCCAGAAACACACTTGATTTCATTACGTGAATAATTGGAATATCTTAATTAGAGTTTTAATGAAATATTGCAGCTTATTCGTTGGGGATTTATTGCTTTGCTAGGTTTAAAATATTTTAAAATGTGAAATGATTGCTATTCTGCCTAAAATGAGTTGTACTGTTAGTGGTTTTTGGCTAGAAATTTACATTACAATTACTCGTAGGTGAGGTGTGTGGCCTCTGTATTGTCCCAACAGGCCCTGAAGTCAGGAAGTCATACTGACAGTGTTTTCCTAAAAAGAAAAGGAGTACTTGTGACACCTTAGAGACTAACCAATTTATTTGAGCATAAGCTTTCGTGAGCTACAGCTCACTTCATCAATGAAGTGGGTTTTGCTGACTCTCTGAAGTAAATATAAGGCAGGTGGGAATGGCCTTCTGAGCAGGTAGAATCTAATGTGTGAGCTGAGCCGTCCAGAGATAGGAATCTTGGGAGCAGCCAAGCCTGAGAAGGTTTGAATAGAGTTTTGTTGTACTGTTAATTTCTGTTAATAAAACCAAATCCCAGGAAGTGGGTGAGTATGAATTGTACACAATGTGTGGGCTGTGTTTGCAGAGCTGTTTGGGAGTGGCACCTGCCCAGAACTGATTTACAGTGAACCAATTTGATTTATATAGTCATGAACTATAGTTTCAGGAGCTCTTGGATTGCATATTTCTGAGATCTCATGTATGGCTATTAATCCATAGGAACTTTTCCCTCAGAGACCCTAGTCAATTTTGAATGTGCTTGTTTCAAGACCTGTATTTCATTTATTGCTCGTCTTGCTATTAGAGTGTTAACGGTCAGGCTCACACTTGACAAGGCAAATACATTTTGATGTCTCCATATCAGTACTGTTTTTTTTAACCCAGTAACAATAGTTAAAGCAAGTTCATCGGTGCAGATTTTTTAATTTCTCTCCTTTGTTAAGGGTTAAGTCAGGCTTTATTGTTAATTAAGTTGTGCATACTTTGGTACCTAGAGAAAGAGTCTTTATTCCCTTGTCTGCCTCTAGCAGATACACAAATATTCTCTCCATTATCTGTTTTCAGCCTACAGGACAAGAGTCTGTTTATCCACCTGCTGGTCAATACCCCTATCCTGCTGTGCCTGGAGGCTTCCCTCCTGTGGGAGGTGGTGCATATTCTGCAGCACCACCAAGTGGTGGGTTCCCAGGAGCTGCAGGATACCCTGTATCTGGAGGCTACCCTGGAGCTCCCCAACCTGGCGGGGGCTACCCTGGAGCTCCCCAACCTGGGGGGATGCCATCTTATCCCGGAGGTAATATTCAAGAACACTGTTCACAGGTTAATTCCATCATAATCAGTCCCTGTATTTGGTTCAGAAAATACAAAAAAGTAAGCTTTGTGTAGTGGTTATTGCAGGGGACTGGCACTCAGAGCTTGGTTCTGTGGAGTAGGCAATATTAATATTACAGTAGCACCCAAGGGCCCAGGTGCTGGGCACTATACAGACATGGAAAGAAGTGACCAGTGTCCTGAAGGGTTTACAGTTTAATGATACAAATGGACAAAAGGGTAGGGGATGGGAATACAAACAAATGAGTAGGTTTGTTTTGTTTTTAAGTGGGGTTAGAGGAAGGGAGTAGGAAGAGGAAAGAAGAGGAATAGAGTTTGTCACCAGTCCAGTCACGATCAGCAAGCTGGTTTTTGTTGGCAGCAGGGCAGAGGTGGAACTTTGTGGGAACAGGAGAATAGGGAGGGCAGGTGTGGGGAGGGGGAGAGGGAGAGAGTGAGTGTGAGTGTTTGTGCTCAAAGAGAAAAGGCAGAGGAGAGCTGTGGAGGGAGCCAAAGAGCAACTATTAGAGAGCATGGTTAGGTGAGAACATTCAAAGGGGAAAAATCAGAAAATTAATTGAAGCCAGTTCCTGATAGAAACCAGGTACAATAGAAAACCAAAGTACCGGAAGCACATGAAGGTCTTTCAGCTGTCGGTTCCGGTGGTCTGTCCCTGGAACTGACTCTGAAATGCAGCCTACATAGTAGCTCCAGTATTTCCATTTATGTCACTGACGTGTTGTGTGACCATGGTCAAATTGCTTAATCTCTTTGTGCCTCAGTTTCAGATAATGGGTAAGTAATTATTCTCTTGCTATTGAGTCTTATTTAATTAATAGCTATCAAATGCTTTATGCTCTAATCAAAGGGAGTATATATATATGTATAATATTAGAATATATTTTTTCACAACTTTCATTAGGGAAAGGATTTTAGGGTTGTTGCTGTGGATTCAGAAGTTTTGTTAATTTTGATGGCAAGGCTCTAAACACTGAATGTACGTTATTATTCACGCCTCTTTTCTACTTCAACCCCATTTAAAAAAAATAATTCTCATCTGCACTCGCTGTCAACTTGCATTGTATTCCTAGCACATGTGGTCTGGGTAAACATTTATCATTTCTTGTTTCCTGTTCTGCCTCGCCCCAGAGCCAAACTCTGACATATCAGTTTCTGAATCACAGGCTTCTCAGGAAAGCCCTCTGTCCCCCGTCCCCCCACTAGTGTTATTGCTTCTGTCTGACAATTACCAGAGGTCAAACTGCAAGCTTTATGAAGTAAACATACATGTGTTTTCCCAAGTCTAACATTATTCCAATGGAAAAAAACAAATGTGTTTCTCAATACACTTCACCTAAATAAATCCAACCTGAAAGGTTCACAGACTTATTTCTGAAGGAGATGAAGGTAAATCAGAACTGTTATGATTATATACCACTTTTATTCCAATCCGGTATCTGAACTTACGAGGCATGGTAGTAGCTTTTCAAATCTTTGTATAAATTATTAGGATATTGTTGTTTGTGTCCAAAGATTTTTAGTTTCAGTTGCATTGCACAGCATCCTACTCTGTTTTTATTATAAATCAACTAAAATTAGATGACCAAAAAACTTCTATTTTTGACTTCTTTTTTCCCCTCTAGCTCCTACAGGTCCTGGGTTTGGTGTCCCCCCTAATGGATCTGGCTTTGGTGGTTATCCTCAACCTCCATCTCAAAGCTATGTGGGAGGTGGACCAGCACAAATACCAGGTAGGTAATGGGGCTGTGCGTGTGCCTGTGTGTGCGTGTGCCTGTGTGTGAGCATCCTAGTCAGATACCAAAAAAGTCATATACCTAAGAGTTGCACCAAGGAATTCCAGGTTAAGAAACTGCAATTATGCCCACAGCTCCCTCTTTTGTTCCTAGCTATTGCAGTTGGATGCTGTGTCAGTCCTTATGAAGGACAGACAATTCCTGATGATTTCTAAGACCAATGAATGACTGACAGGAGAACTCAAATCTAAATAAATACTACATATATCAGAAAAGGCACACTTCCTGTTGGTGTTTATTTTCATAGAGTGTTTGGGATGCTGTTGTGTCTTGATCCTCAAGGCCATTGATGAATTGTGAAAACCAGAATGCACTAGTGATCAGTGCCTCTATGGAGAGGCTTCTGCATAGCCAAGAGAAATATGTGCAGAGCTCAGCAGTGAGAGTAAATCTCTATACCCACACTGAATTAAGCACTTGGGAGTAGGGGGAAGTATAAAGGAAGGTAAGCTGGTACTTAAAGGCAACCCAGTGAATGCAAATGATGTGCGTCAAGGACATTTTAAGGATTTTCAGTTGCCAGCTAGGCAACTATCTCCTTAAATGCGCTTAAGAGCAGCACTTAGAAGAGACTGAGAATGGGGACAGCTACGAGGGCATCTTAGTTCCTTTAAGAATTGCTTCACTAACTTTAATAGTGGTTAAGCCACTGTTAACACAACACGAGAATGTACGCCTGCCTACATATGAAAAATAAAATACACATGTAGTGTTTGGGTTTCCAATGCTTTCTAATGGAAAACCAGACTACTTTGGTTGTATTTTGCTTTAACAATTGTCAGTGTATCACTATTTATATTTAAGACATTTGTAAGTGATTTACTCTTCACTCTAGTCAGTTTAGTGATTAGAATATCTTTTATACTGAACTGTTGAGCTCCTTTTGAACACAGGTTGTTCCTTAGCTCTGAGTTTCCTGGCTTTTGTCATAGGGAGCAAGGGTTAGAAGGGAGAGAGTTCACTAGCTCCCACAGCACTAGTAAAATTGCTTAGCACTCTTGATGCTTTCTTACCAGCATGTGTACTGGAGCACTCCTGTGGCTTATTGGTATGAAGGGGTGCATCACAGAGACTCCCTGGGGACTGCCACCTGATGTGCTGAAACTACCTCTGAGCCTGTTTTCCCTCCCAGCTTGGGACTTCAGAACCCTGCTTTGTTGAGCCAGATACGCTAGTCTGCTGCAACACAGACCCGGGGTCTTACCCACACCCCCAAAGCTGCAGACTTAACTGAAAATGCTTAAGAGGTGCTCCTGTCTCTAGCACCCAGACACCCAGCTCCCAATGGGATTCAAACCCCAAATAAGTCTGTTTTACTCTGTATAAAGCTTATACAGGGTAAACTCAAATTGTCCACCCTCTATAACACTTCTGTGAAAGAAGATTATTGGAACATCTCTGAGGGTGAGATTTTATAAATAATCAGCTTCTTACTGTATTAGGCTTAGACTTGTTTTGTTTTATTTTGCTTGATAACTTACTTTGCTCTGGCTGTTATTACTTGGAACCACTTAAATCCTACTTTTTATACTAAATAAAATCACTTTTTGCTTATTAATTAACCCAGAGTAAGTAATTAATACCTGGGGAGTAAACAGCTGTGCTTATCTCTCTATCAGTGTTCTAGAGGGTGGACAATTTATGAGTTTACCCTGTATAAGCTTTATACAGAGTAAAACAGATTTATTTGGGGTTTGGATCCCATTGGGAACTGGATGTCTGGGTGCTGGAGACAGGAGCACTTCTTAAGCTGTCTTCAGTTAAGTCTGCAGCTTTGGGGCCTGTGGTTCAGACCCTGGGTCTGTGTTGGAGCAGACTGGCGTATCTGGCTCAACAAGGCAGGGTTCTGGAGGCCCAAACTGTCAGAGAAAACTGACTCAGAGGTAGTCTCAGCACATCAGGTGACAGTCCCAAGGGGGTCTCTGTGACCGAACCCTTCTCAATTGGCTATTGCTAGTCATTCTCGTGGGTTCCACAAGAGCTGCAGTTTGCTGAGTATCATAGGCAACTTCATATGTGAAAACAGAGATTATGTATGCAAAGTTGATAGATGTGTAAAGTGATGCGTTATGCAATAAGATGATACATTATACTATATTAACTCTGTATTAAGAAATAATCTTTTTTTCTTTTTCTTTGTTTTAAAATTTTCCTTTAAGTGGGATACCCTGGTGGACAAGTACCTTCCCCAATGCCTAGTCAGGTATGTATTGTACTACTTTCATAATAAAACTGAGCAGTACATTACAGTTTTCATGGGGAAAATGACAGTTGTGTTTTGGGGATAGTAATGTAAAATACTGCCTCTTTACAATAGTTCTGGGTGGATGGGTGGTGGGCAGAGAAGGGGAGATGTTGGCAGTAATTCTGCAGACAATGTTATAGTCTGTTTGGTAATAGCCCTTTATGTGTTATGCACAACATGATATCAGAAGAACAGCTATGGGAGGATACAGTCCTGTATAGTCAAAGGCATTGAGTGGATAGGAACCATGTAAAGCAGATTCTCTTTGCAATCCTGAGTATTACTATGTTACCAAATACTGCAATATGTGTCTAATTCTATTTTTGAATAGCACATGCTTGACCTTCCCTTTGACTTGGGTATAAAGGTCCAATCTTGGTCAGTGTTGCCACTGACTTCACTGCAATGAGCATTTGAATGAAAGTTTTCAAAATGAATGGCTTCTTTTCATTTCCAGTTATAGACTGTGTCAAAATCAGTTATCACATCAGTTACTTGTAATCAGTTTAACTAATACACCTTTTGGGGAAAGTTTGGCTGGTATGAGAGGTATACATTTGTTATACTATGTCAAACAGTCTTGGAAAAAGGCTAACTTCCCTTCAATGGAAAAACACTTCTTTGTTCATGGTTTTATCATTTTGCACTGCCAATAATACAATATAGCACAGCTGGGCAACTGAAATAATGTATAGTGTTACTATTATACACAATGCAGTGAAGGAAAAAACCTTGTTCAAAAGACAGTCTGAGATAGAGTCCTACAGCATCCACTGCCATAATACCAGGGGCGGGTAAAATGTATTTTGTTGCAGGCAGGATTGGGTGGGCAAAAAAACCCGATTGTGGTAATTTGTGGGAAAACAAAATGCAAGTTTAGCTACATCTGCTGTTTAAGTTGACCTTATTGTCGATCACTTAGTTTGAGCCTCTTCTTAAAATTTATTTCTATCAAAAACCAAGTGCTGTGAGCAGTTTTTCCATTAAGTAATAATCCTGACATATAAATAATTGGAATGGTATGTTTCAAAGTTCTAAAAACGGTACTTAAGCAGTTTAAAAAAATTTCAGTGTTTATTTTAACTTACTTTTTATAGTAATTTAAAAAAATCTACACCTTTTAAGGTAAAACTGTGGTGCAATTTGCTTTGATGTTCTGTATGATAAGCACAACAGTAGTTTGTCATAAATAGAATTTCAGCAATGTAAAGCAAGCTTTTCTTTTTAAAAAAATAAAGGTTTTAATACTTAAATTTACGTGAGGGGTAGAAAGAGATTTGATGCCTATTATAACAGGAGTTAAACAAATCTTTCTTAAACCATGTAAAAAAATACTCTCTCGATATAGATAGATAGATAGTATATTAACCGACCATATGTTTGTTTTAGTAGCATGGGGGAATTGGTCTCTCTTGCAGGATTTGTGGGTGGGAGCAGGATAAAAATGCAAGAAACAATGCGGGAGTGGGTGTGAGTGGATATTGTGGGATGGGACGGGAGTGGGATTAAAAATAATAGTCCCATGCAGGGCTCTAGTCTGGGAATTCAGATAAAATTTCACAGTCTTTTTATCATCCCAGCAATTTGGGTGCAACTTGAAAAGATGAGCATGAAGGGTAGTATTCATCTCCTAAACCTTGTTGTCTTTTAGCGCACAAGTCTGAAATAGGCACCCAAATGAACTCCAAGCCAGATTTTGACAGTAGCTGGCTTTTTGCAGTGGTACTTTTTGTCATTGATTAGTGAGCAAGCCATATCTGCCATCCCGGAGAGATGCCTGACCTTGAAACCAGAAGTGGCTTTTTGCCTTTAGCAAGTGACCACAATCAAACCCATGCTTTAACGCAATTTTAAAAACCTCTTTTCTAGTTCTTCTTATGCATTTGTACCAAGACCAAAGGTGTGCATGGTGTCTCGCAGAACAGATTGTTAGATAAAGTACCCGCCTCGAAGAATTTACAAACATGACACAACAAATGAGAATGAGGATAATGGGGCAGCATGGTTGGACATGGTTACATACATAAGATTATTCAGACAACTGGGCTCTTAGGTTATATGGTAATATTTAAAACAGAAAAACAAAGCATTGGCAATTTAATGACCAGATTTATAATCTGATTGTAAATTCTGCACTATGCTAATATTTAATGAAGCTCTGAACAATAAGATTATAAACGTTCATAGATTTAAGGCCAGAAGAAGAAACCCTTATGGACATCTAGTTTGACGTGTGTAACACTGGGTACAGAATGTCATCCATTAATTCCTGCACCAAGCCAATAGCTTGTGGTAGAGCTAGAACATAATTAGGAAGACGTCCAATATAGATTTAAAGATTTCAAGTTATGGAATGCCACTACATCCCTTGGTAAGTTGTTCCAGTGATTAAGTACCTTCATTTAGAAATTTGCACTTTTGTCTCTCTTTAATTTATCTAGTTTCAGTTTCCCGTCATTGGTTCTTGTTATGCCTTTACTAGAGTAGAGTCCTCTTCTCCCCATATAGGTACTTATAGACGGTGATTGAGTCACCTCATAACTTTCTCTTTGAGAAGCTAAATAGCTGGAGCTTTTATTTTTATTGTAAGGCACATTATCCAGACCTCTAATTCTTGTCGCTCTTTTCTGAATCCTTTCCAGGTTTTCAACAGCCTTTGAAAATAAATCAAACAAAAGTATAGGAGTTACATCATAATGAATTTTTAACTGTATGTGAGGCTTTCACTGAGAATCTAGAGTAAACTATCAAATCATACTGACAAGAACAGAATTATTTGGAAAACAACATTTTTTAAAAATCTGATTAATTGAACTTGTGTGCATGAAAAAAAACCACCATAAGACTGGTAGCTGCCTTTTGACACAATAAGTATTTATTCCCAAGTCTGCACATTTTTGTACTGAAACATCTAGATCCTCATTTTGTTAATAGGTAGAGTCAGGGTTCCCTCCCCACTCTGAACTCTAGGGTACCGATGTGGGGACCTGCATGAAAGACCCCCTAAGCTTATTTCTACCAGCTTAGGTTAAAAACTTCCCCAAGGCACAAATTCTTCCTTGTCCTTGGATGGTATCACTGCCACCACCAAGTGAGTTAGACAAAGATTTAGGAAAAGGACCACTTGCAGTTCCTGTTTCCCCAAAATATCCCCCCAACCCCTTCACCCCCTTTCCTGGGGAGGCTTGAGAGTAATCATGGTGAGCACAGACCAGACCCTTGGGTTTTTAGGACACTAAAAACCCAATCAGATTCTTAAAAACAAAACTTTATTATAAAGAAAAAATTAAAAGAAGCACCTTTGTAAAATCAGGATGGAAGGTAACTTTACAGGGTAATAAGATTTAAAATACAGAGGATTCCCCTCTAGGCAAAACTTTAAAGTTACAAAAAACAGGAATAAACCTCCCTCTTAGCACAGAGAAAATTCTCAAGCTAAAATAGAAGATAACCTAACGCATTTCCTTGTGATTACTTACAGTTTGTAATCCTAGATGCTTATTTCAGATATGGCTTTAGGAGATGTGTTTTTCCTGCCCTGGTCCATCCCTGTCCCGGAGAGAACACAAAGAGAGCACAAACAAAAACCTTCCCCCACAGATCTGAAAGTTTCTTCTTCCCTTATTGGTCCTTTTGGTCAGGTACCAACCACGTTATTTGAGCTTCTTAACCCTTTACAGGTAAAGGAGGGATTTTATGCTCTCCTTAGATGTATGTTAATCACAGGTAGATTGGAGCATAATGCAAAGTAAATGATGTAAGCAGCATGGTGTCTCAAAACATACTTTCTAGCAGCATGAGAATAATACATAAAATATTTCTTCATTAATCTGTGCACCAAGGGAGTATGGAAAATAACATGGAACACACTAATTGAAAATACACCCACACTAGAATAGGGAGGACAGTGGAATATAGTTATGCCACGAAAGGTATTGCTTCACAATCGTTTCCCTTTGATTTTTCACTTACCATATAACTCTTACTTTCAGTTTGGAAACTTTTTAAAGATGCTGCAAAATGATGGTTTACTTTGGATACACCCACACTTCAATATTAGACTCAACCAGATGTGTAGATCATTTTTATATATGTGTTTATAGTTTGCGGGTTATAGGCTCTCTGACTTTATTTTTAAGGCCACAGATGTTTGTTTAGATGACATGTTCCTTACACATGCAAACTGGCAACATACTATTCTAACTGCAGATTTTCCAGTACACTGTTTATATAGTTCTATTGAAAGCTCTGCCCAGCAGTTTGTCAACCATTCTATTTTCAGGAATAAAATGTCACTGTAGACTGAAACTTGGAAGAAGGAACAAAACAAACAGGCTCAAGAAGGTTTTTTTGTTATTGAGTTAACAATAAAATCAGTTTTTAAGAAACGGTTATTGAGCAATGAAACCTTAATGTGGATCTAATCACTGCTGGTATTTTGGGAGAAAGAAAGATTAAGGCCAGAAGTACATCAAAGCAAGCACAGAGAATGCAATTCTTGATTCCTCTGTAAAGAGATTATCTTGCATCAAGTCTGGGATAGGGGTGGGACAATTACTGCCCCCAAGCCAGAGGCTAGCTGCAGGGCTGTAGCACTGCTGTCTTGGGGCCAATATTCAGGCCTATGGCCTGGAGGAAGGATCACTGCACCCTGTGCAGGGGTTCCTAGTCACTGGATCCATGTAAGTATAGATCCAGTGGACACTATCCATATCACCAAAATCAGAGCAGGTGTGGAGTGTTCTCTCTTGGCAGGCATAGGATATGGAGACGCCATCTCTCTTCCCCTCTCCACTATGCAGTCATGTCACATGTGTGTTTTTCCACACTCAAACGCCCATTTAGGGGTATTGTGGGGGCAAAGAGGGCCTTTGCCAGCAAGTGAAGTTCACCCATTTTGTTTTAGCTGCTTTACTACATAAGTTTCTAAGGATGCTCAGTTGACTACTGTATACATTAAAAACTGCTTGCTTATTTAAGAGATCTGTGTATGGTAGTTGTGCAGTAGAGACAGTAACAACTAAGCTGGTCTCCTTTGGATTGTTTTTATTACAAGTGCCATATAAGCACATTGCTTAGCAAATCCCACAAACAGATACTGTTTTATAGTAGGGCACTCTTCCATGTAACCAAAACAAATGCCCATGTATATTTTTAGGTAGTGTGCATGCAGGGCTATATATGCTGAGGTTATTCCTTTATAACAGCTAAGGTACATTGGCAGTAATGCCATAGAAGCCCTTGCAGTTTCCTTAGTACTGCATGCAAAATGTAAAGAGCAAATCAATCCTATAGGTGGGCTTGGGTTCTTTACTAGCATGGATCACTAGGTGTCTTAGATTGTTACCCAGCACCATTTACCACAATTAGCCTCTCTTTCAAAGAATACAAAGTTAGTGTATTTTATAGTCAGTATTTTTGAAAGGAGTTGGACATTTTGTCAGAAAGCTTCACACTTTTACATTAAATTGTAATCCAGCACTTTTTCTTCTGTACTGAATTATATATATAACTTTAGGATAAAATTAGCCTATGATGTAGTCTTGCCTACTCTCCATGACTTAGATCAGGCTCTGCCCATTTTCATTCAGGGAATTATGAGAAGTAGTTTATATGTGAGATTTTCCACCTGTGATCTAAGGGGATGAGAAAACATTTACATTTTTTCTCTTGCTAGTAGTCTGCAAGAAGCCATGATCTTCCTTTGAGGGGGGCAAATACCTGTGCATTCCCCACCCGTATGAGCATAGTGGTGCAAAGATGCAGTGGAATTGGTGCAATCATTTGTCACGTGTGGGGACTGCACAGCATGGAGCACAGCTCTGTTTGGACTACCAGTGTGCTTTGGGACAGATTAGTGTGGGCCAGGGAAGGACTGGAACAGGGTAGTGGATCCACCATTTTGTGGATTGAATGGTGGTTAATGTGGCCAGAGAAGGGAATCAGTAGCTGCAGCAGACACACCAGGCCTCGTCTGGAGTACTGTGTCCAGTTTTGGGCCCCACACTACAAGAAGGATGTGGATAAATTGGAGAGAGTCCAGCGAAGGGCAAGAAAAATGATTAGGGGTCTGGAACACATGACTTATGAGAAGAGGCTGAGGGAACTGGGATTGTTTAGTCTGCAGAAGAGAAGAATGAGGGGGGATTTGATAGCTGCTTTCAACTACCTGAGAGGTGGTTCCAGAGAGGATGGTTCTAGACTATTCTCAGTGGTAGAAGAGGACAGGACAAGGAGTAATGGTCTCAAGTTGCAGTGGGGGAGGTTTAGGTTGGATATTAGGAAAAACTTTTTCACTAGGAGGGTGGTGAAACACTGGAATGCGTTACCTAGGGAGGTGGTAGAATCTCCTTCCTTAGAGGTTTTTAAGGTCAGGCTTGACAAAGCCCTGGCTGGGATGATTTAATTGGGGATTGGTCCTGCTTTGAGCAGGGGGTTGGACTAGATGACCTCCTGAGGTCCCTTCCAACCCTGATATTCTATGATTCAGTGTGCTCTGAGAGGAGGATTCCTTTCTATTAAGCCCCTGCAGAATCCCCAGTGCACAGGTCAGCTACTTAGGCTGAAAGGATCTGCCCTCTAGTAGCTTGCTTTTGGAAAAGCTGTCTATGCAAAAAGGAGAGTCACAGTCGTCTTTAACCCACACAGCAGCTTTCTTCAGTATTCTGCATGTGGTCTGTTTGGAAAGCCCACTGATTTCAGTGAAAGTTCTACATCCAGAATACTCCCTAGAGATCAGCAACATGTATTGGAAAGAACAGTTCTGTCCTAAATGGTCACTGAGTTTGCATCCAGAATACATCCTCAGCAATGCAACTGTGCAAAACAGTGTTAATGTGGCACTAGTGGATCAAGACTGTTAATTGTGATAAAATGCCTTCCTAACTGTTAAGAGGTTGTTCCTCTCCCCAGGAGTGTGTGGTAAAACTTAGACAAGTTCCTTGCGTGTCTCTCTGAAATATTAACTGTAAAGTTTAACACTACATTCAGTTAGTACTTTGCATTATGTAAATTGGCTGGTAATGCATAACTCGTTCACTCTTAGCCTGCAGCAATGACTCAAAGTACTCAGGGCACAATTCAAGCTGCGCCCAACTTCGATGCTGGGAGGGATGCAGAAATACTGCGCAAGGCTATGAAGGGATTTGGTAAGAGAAGATCTGTATTTAGTGATTACTTCAGAGTTTGTTTATTAGCCAAAAAGTTAAAGGCATTTTTCTTTTCTTCTAATTGTATAGATCTTGGGTAAAAAAATTTCAGACTCCTAATTCTCAGTCGGTGCTTTTGAAAACTGTACCCTTTAAGCATATATATTGGCCAACATTTTTAATTTTTATATATATGTGTATAAAAATTTGCACTGTATTTGTCAAAACTCTAAAAATTGTAAAAATGAACAGTTTTGGAGGGTTATGTTTAATTTCTTGTAAGAAATTGCCTTTTTATTTCCTAGGAACGGATGAGCAGGCTATCATTAATGTTGTGTCCAATCGCTCCAACGATCAAAGGCAAAAAATCAAGGCAGCTTTCAAGACGATGTATGGCAAGGTATGTTCTTTGGTTACTCTTCTAACCAATAAACAAATCGGCAGTGACACAGCAAACCTGGCGGTCTGTAATGGTATTTTAGTCCCAGGTAGAGTGCACCCAATTTTTGTTTTTAAAATTTCTGTGTACGCTTAGCTACATTCCTTGTCCTACCAGTAGCTCCGGGAACGTCAGTGCAGCCCTGACAATTGGTGGGATTTCTTCAAGCACTGTCTTTCCATGAGCAAGCAATAAGTTTCCTTTATTTGTATGTATTATTTGAAGGGCAGAACATAATGAAATTCAAACTATACCTATGTGGAAGACATCAGAAATACTTTAGCAGGTAATATTAACGTATGGAATGTGATCTTGATTAATTGGAAAGACACTCTGAAACTAATGGAACAAAATTCAGCAAGAATCAGTGTAAAGTGTTCCATGAAAGACAAACTATTTACATGCAGTTAGAGAGACTGGAGTCTAAACCCTAAAGTCCTTACTCAGGCAAAACTGCTACTTAAGTACAAACTTCAAGAATTGACCGTGGAGGATAGCCTACTATAGGTGGTGGTAACATGGAGCAGGATCTGAGTTATACAGGGTAATTTATGGTATAAGCAAACTCTGTAAAACTGTTACACTCAAACCAGTGTTAGATTATGATTGTTTCAACTTTAATATGAGTAAACCAAGTGAAGTAATTCAACTTCACTTGGTTTACTCATAATTAGAGTTAAAACAAACATAGTCTAACACTCTAAGCACCACTGAGTAAGCCTCATTGGACAACTATGGTTAGATTTAGATAACATATTTTAAAAGAAAATTTGAGCTCTGAGGACAGGAAATAAAATAATAAAACATTTAGTTTGTGACTAACCTTTGCACTGGGTCCTGATTATAAGACCAGTCTGATACTATTGTCGTAGTGTACCTTGTCACTGAACAAGTGGTAAATATGCATTATATATAGTAAACTCTGCTCTCTCCATTTTGCACACTCCTGGCAGCTAATTTGTTTGTCATGACCCATCATCTTTGAGTTCCAGGAAACAGGCTGCAAAGTTTTCATATCTGCTTTGGTGGAGTTGGCCTTTTCTGGTGATCAAAAAAGTTTAGACATTTCTTGCCACTTCCTCTGATTTTTGCCCCCCAAAAAGGGAGTGTAGGGCTTTAAATGAGGAATTTTTCAGGAGTCTGCTGAGAACTCACTTAGCTACTGTGCTGCATCACATGACATTTAACTCCATAATATTATTTTAGTGATAGTGTCTCGGGGAAGATGAGAACAAAAGCTTTGGGGGATGGCGGGGAAAAAGAAACCACCCTGGAAATCTTGAAAAGAGTTTAGATCCTAAAAATGGGCAAGCATTGTAACTGCTAAAATATTACCTTTCTCTCAGGAAAATGTAGCCAGAAATATTATTGATTGAAATATGTGTAATTTACAAATAGGGAAAGAATATCCATATTATATCTGTAAAAATGTTCCTTTTAAATTACTTCTGTGCTCTGGCAGTGCCTAGAAACCACAACCAAGACTGAAACCCTGTTGTGCCTAGGTGCTGTGAGTGAGAAACCAAGTGAGAAACTTGCCCCCCAGAGTTGAGACTCTAAAAAAAGTGGGGGAGAAGCTAGCAGTATGGAGAGGACTTTGAAAAGATTAGCTCTCCTGGTGCACGTTGCTGTGCCACTCTGAGAGAAAGGAAGGAGATCTGTCTTCATTTTTGTTACTTGCCCTCAAGTGTGGTGTTGGGGAGTTCCTTAGGTATGGGTTTGTCACATGACTGCTAGGTATCATGCTTTGTCAGCAACAGCATCCCTGTTGATCACAATTTGGAGGCAGGTGTTGCAGCAGAGTAGTCTGAAACAGCTAGGCCTTCGTGCATAGAAAACTTTAAAAGACAACATGCCCAGGAAAAGAAAATTGGGTCAGTGCCCCTTTTTTGTCCTTCGATAGATAAAGAAGGCCCAAATTTGTTTTTCCTTAAAATCAAATACGTTTTCTACATGTCTTATGGTTGAGATTAAGATTTTATCTACTCTGTTTTTCCTAAAAAAAACTCTAGGGGCAGTTGGAGAATTAGAATAATTATGACTCATAGCTATCAATGCATGAAACCTAATTAATTCAGCTAGGAGTCCGGTGGCACCTTAAAGACTAACAGATTTATTTGGGCATAAGCTTTCATAAGCTAAAAATCCCACTTCTTCAGATGCAACTGTTAGTCTTTAAGGTGCCACCTGACTCCTCGTTGTTTTTGTGCATACAGACAAACACGGCTACCCCCTCTGATACTAATTAATTCAGGACAGGAAAGTAGTTGTATTCACAAAAAGAAAAGGAGTACTTGTGGCACCTTAGAGACTAACCAATTTATGTGAGCATAAGCATAAGTTGTATTCAGTGTGTTTAAAACTTTGTGCTCTATTAGAAATAGAAGAAAGTATCTTTGTTAAAGATAAAGCACCCTTCAGTTAAGGATTTCATAGAATTATAGAATATCAGGGTTGGAAGGGACCTCAGGAGGTCATCTAGTCCAACCCCCTGCTCAAAGCAGGACCAATCCCCAGTTTTTGCCCCAGATCCCTAAATGGCTCCCTCAAGGATTGAACTCACAACCCTGGGTTTAGCAGGCCAATGCTCAAACAACTGAGCTAGCTCTTATAACCCTCCCTGGAGATACAGTTAGAATCAGGGAAGGTCAGACATGACATTTCTAAAGATAAGGCAATCAAGGAGTCAAAACAAAAATGATGTTCAGATACAGGACTTCAAGATTTCTTTATACACCAAAAAGAAGCCCAAAAGTGTGCAAACCAATTCCCCATCTACTTCTACGCCCCATTTGTAGGTCTCATAGTTAAAGATTAGCACCAAGACCTTGAAACAGTTCTGATAGTGGGCTAAGATAGAGTATCAGTGCAATGTGCTTGTCTGTCTCTATTAATTAGTGGGATGGACTATGCAATCTTCAACACAGCCTTCACCTTCAGATACAAGGAGACAGCACTGGTTCAGCAGTGACAGGAATCATAGAATCATAGAATATCAGGGTTGGAAGGGACCCCAGAAGGTCATCTAGTCCAACCCCCTGCTCAAAGCAGGACCAATTCCCAGTTAAATAATCCCAGCCAGGGCTTTGTCAAGCCTGACCTTAAAAACCTCTAAGGAAGGAGATTCTACCACCTCCCTAGGTAATGCATTCCAGTGTTTCACCACCCTCTTAGTGAAAAAGTTTTTCCTAATATCCAATCTAAACCTCCCCCACTGCAACTTGAGACCATTACTCCTCGTTCTGTCATCTGCTACCATTGAGAACAGTCTAGAGCCATCCTCTTTGGAACCCCCTTTCAGGTAGTTGAAAGCAGCTATCAAATCCCCCCTCATTCTTCTCTTCTGCAGGCTAAACAATCCTAGCTCCCTCAGCCTCTCCTCATAACTCATGTGTTCCAGTCCCCTAATCATTTTTGTTGCCCTTCGCTGGACTCTCTCCAATTTATCCACATCCTTCTTGAAGTGTGGGGCCCAAAACTGGACACAGTACTCCAGATGAGGCCTCACCAATGTCGAATAGAGGGGAACGATCACGTCCCTCGATCTGCTCGCTATGCCCCTACTTATACATCCCAAAATGCCATTGGCCTTCTTGGCAACAAGGGCACACTGCTGACTCATATCCAGCTTCTCGTCCACTGTCACCCCTAGGTCCTTTTCCGCAGAACTGCTGCCTAGCCATTCGGTCCCTAGTCTGTAGCTGTGCATTGGGTTCTTCCGTCCTAAGTGCAGGACCCTGCACTTATCCTTATTGAACCTCATCAGATTCCTTTTGGCCCAATCTTCCAATTGGTCTAGGTCCTTCTGTATCCTATCCCTCCCCTCCAGCGTATCTACCACTCCTCCCAGTTTAGTATCATCCGCAAATTTGCTGAGAGTGCAATCCACACCATCCTCCAGATCATTTATGAAGATATTGAATAAAACCGGCCCCAGGACTGACCCTTGGGGCACTCCACTTGATACCGGCTGCCAACTAGACATGGAGCCATTGATCACTACCCGTTGAGCCCGACAATCTAGCCAGCTTTCTACCCACCTTCTAGTGCATTCATCCAGCCCATACTTCCTTAACTTGCTGACAAGAATACTATGGGAGACCGTGTCAAAAGTTTTGCTAAAGTCAAGAAACAATACATCCACTGCTTTCCCTTCATCCACAGAACCAGTAATCTCATCATAAAAGGCGATTAGATTAGTCAGGCATGACCTTCCCTTGGTAAATCCATGCTGGCTGTTCCTGATCACTTTCCTCTCATGCAAGTGCTTCAGGATTGATTCTTTGAGGACCTGCTCCATGATTTTTCCAGGGACTGAGGTGAGGCTGACTGGCCTGTAGTTCCCAGGATCTTCCTTCTTCCCTTTTTTAAAGATTGGCACTACATTAGCCTTTTTCCAGTCATCCGGGACTTCCCCGGTTCGACACGAGTTTTCAAAGATAATGGCCAGTGGCTCTGCAATCACAGCCGCCAATTCCTTCAGCACTCTCGGATGCAACTCGTCCGGCCCCATGGACTTGTGCACGTCCAGCTTTTCTAAATAGTCCCTAACCGCCTCTATCTCCACAGAGGGCTGGCCATCTCTTCCGCATTTTGTGATGCCCAGCGCAGCAGTCTGAGAGCTGACCTTGTTAGTGAAAACAGAGGCAAAAAAAGCATTGAGTACATTAGCTTTTTCCACATCCTCTGTCACTAGGTTGCCTCCCTCATTCAGTAAGGGGCCCACACATTCCTTGGCTTTCTTCTTGTTGCCAACATACCTGAAGAAACCCTTCTTGTTACTCTTGACATCTCTGGCTAGCTGCAGCTCCAGGTGCGATTTGGCCCTCCTGATAACATTCCTACATGCCCGAGCAATATTTTTATACTCTTCCCTGGTCATATGTCCAACCTTCCACTTCTTGTAAGTCTGTAAGAATTCTACAGACTGACCTACCTGACAGTCTGTAGAATAGCTTATTGTCTGTCTTCTCTAAATGGAAAATCAGCACTCGTTCAGATATATACGGAAGGAAGATAGATGACCGTGCATATTTCAATAACTTACCAGTCATTAAGTGAATTGCTGAGGATGGGTGCTGTAGATGGAACCTGAATAGCTACAGAAAGCAGCTTTTTTGTTGTTATTGAAATACCAGAAGAAAGGTGAATGTTTTAATGTGTATCAAGGATGTTTCACTCATTTGCCAGGAAGCTAACATGCTCTTGAACTTCCCTTTTGCTATAGTAGTTAACCCATTCGTCCTGCCACACCAGAAAACTAGAATGACCATGGTGCTTTCCAGCTGGGAGAGAGCAGTTAGTATATTTTATTAATGTTCCTTCGCTACAATACTGTGTCCCAAAGGGTAAAAACCATGTAGTGGTTGAAATCTAAAATTAGGAGACCTAAGCCGTGAGGTAAGTGGGGCAGTGGGATACTGGGAGAAAACACAAGGAGGAGGGTGCACCAGGGGAGGCCTCCTGATTCATACTGAGTAAGTAGGGCAATCGGCTTGTTATCTTAGGTGCTTGTACACGAACGCAAGAAGCCTGGGAAACAAACAGGAAGAATTGGAAGTCCTTGGACAGTCAAGGAACTATGATGTGATTGGAATAACAGAGACTTGGTGGGGTAACTCACATGACTGGAGCATTGTCATGGATGTGTATAAACTGTTCTGGAGAGCTGGCTATATTTTAAAGAAGCCTTATTGAGGGTGCAGGAACAAACCATCCCGATGTGCAGAAAGAATAGCAAATATGGCAGGCGACCAGCTTGGCTCAACAGAGAAATCTTCGGTGAGTTTAAACACAAAAACGAAGCTTCCAAGAAGTGGAAACTTGGACAGATGACTAGAGAGGAGTATAAAAATATTGCTTGAGCATGCAGGGATGTAATCAGGAAGGCCAAAGCGCAATTGGAGTTGCCGCTAGCAAGGGATGTGAAGGGTAGCAAGAAGGGTTTCTACAGGTATGTTAGCAACAAGAAGGAGGTCAGGGAAAGTGTGGGACCCTTACTGAATGAGAGAGACAACCTAGTGACAGATGATGTGGAAAAAGCTGAAGTACTCAATGCTTTTTTTGCCTTGGTCTTCACAGACAAGGTCAGCTCCCAGACTGCTGCACTGGGCAGCACAGTATGTGGAGGAGGTGAGCAGCCCTCAGTGGTGAAAGAACAGGTTAAGGATTATTTAGAAAAGCTGGAGATGCACAAGTCCATGGGGCCGGATGCAATGCATCTGAGGGTGCTGAGGGAGTTGGCTGATGTGATTGCAGAGCCATTGGCCATTATCTTTGAAAACTCATGTCGATCGGGGGAGTTCCTGGATGATTGGAAAAAGGCAAATATAGTGTCTATCTTTAAAAAAGGGAAGAAGGAGAGAATCCAGGGAACTACAGCCTCACTCAGTCCCTGAAAAATCATGGAGCAGGTCCTCAAGGAATCCATTTTGAAGCACTTAGAGGAGAGGAAGGTGATCAGAACAGTCAATATGAATTCACCAAGGGCAAGTCATGCCTGACCAACCTGACTGCCTTCTGTGATGAGATAACTGGCTCTGTGGATATGGGGAAAGCGGTGGATGTGATATAACTTGACTCGCTATTTTTTGTACATAATCAAAATATAGTTATAGTTAGTTGGCCAAAACCAGAACCTCTAATCCAAACCCCTTTTGAATTTTGTGGGAGGAGGGTTTATGTTTGAATTCTGGATCCAAAATTCAGATGGGTCTATTTTCTGGTTCTCTCAGAAACAGTAGATACCACAACCTTTTCATTAGCTAAAATAATGGAAATCTTGAAAAATCAACTAATCCTGTGAGACTTCTGCCTTTTTGGTCTGAAATCTTGCATAGACTGCTCAGTAGTTTACAGCAGTGTAATAAACAATATTAATGCCTAGAGTGATCATCTGAACCCTAACCCCAGCCTATAACCTCCAGCAAATCTGAACATCTGAATACTGCCTCTTCAACCCCTTCCTAATTACCACACAGTTCGTGTACTACATATTTGTATTGTAACCTCATACTTATTTTTGTAATTGGATAGGATTTAATTAAAGATCTGAAGTCTGAACTAAGTGGAAACATGGAAGAACTGATACTAGCCTTGTTCATGCCACCTACCTATTATGATGCCTGGAGTTTACGTCATGCAATGAAGGTATAATTTTATCATGATTAAAACACTGAATTAGACACCTCCTATGTTATAGGACACAACAGTTTTGCAGTTTTAGTAATTCCTGACTAGTCCCAACTCTTTCAGAGTTTAGAGTCCTTTTTATAAGTCTTATAAACAAGGCCAGTAGAAAATCATCGTGGTGGAAACATTTTGAGCCTATGGGTTTTGGAGGAGATTTAAATAACTTTTCTATAAGCATCCAAGTTCCTGTATTTATAGTTTCTAGCCTTCTAAACAGATTACCATTTAGCCTCAGCTGCAGAACAGGAAACTTCCAAGAGGTCATATTAAAGAGCCAAGACCAATTAAAATTTAAGGTGGGAAATCAACTCTTAACTTTCACTGCCGTTAGATCACTTCTCCTGGCTGCACTGTTTGCTAGAACATCAGTTCACATAGTCGGTAAGTCAGGCTACAATTAAAACTCCAGGTCTTTTGATCAGCCCACCATTCTGAAATTTGAAAAAGTCCAAAACTCTTCTTGCTGTAAATAAAGAGCAATTAAAACTATTCTCGTTAATTTGCAGTTGGTATTTTTAAGCCTGTTTCAGGTACTGACCATCTGGCAACACTAGCACCATTGTATTATTATTTTTAGAGTCATGAGTGAATTTCCATGCAAATCCATTATTTTCCTATATGCATGCAAAGACACAGAGTAGCTGTGAGTCAGCACATTTTACATACACACAGAGAACAAAATAAAACTGCATTAAGGGTAACAGAGTATCTTTCTCCAAGTGACTTCCCAAAGCAGGGGTGGCCAACCTGAGCCTGAGAAGGAGCCAGAATTTACCAATGTACATTGCCAAAGAGCCACAGTAATACATCAGCACCCCCCCATCAGCTCCCCACCCCCACTCCCAGCACCTCCTGCCCACCAGTAGCCCTGTCGATCAGTGACTTCCCCTTCCTCCCCGCATAGCAGGTTCAGGGGAGGGGGCGGGAAGGGGTGGAGTGGGGGCAGGGCCTGTGGCAGAGCCAGGGGTTGAGCAGCGAGCACCCCCCAGCACACTGGAAAGTTGGCACCTGCAGCTCCAGCCCCAGAGTCGGTGCCCATACAAGGAGCCGCATATTAACTTCTGAAGAGCCGCATGTGGCTCCGGAGCCACAGGTTGGCCACTGCGTCCCAAAGAATGTTAAAATGCTTTGTCGTGTTGGGGTCAGTGAATTTCATATAATTGTTCAAGTATTTGAGAAATTTTTTTAACTCAAGTGAGCTGGTAGTAACAGTAGTAGTAGTAACAATAATAAAAGTTAATATGTTCATGCTGTTTCCCCTCTAGCTCCACTTCATTGGCTAGCACTTTGTGGGCAGTACTGGAAACTAGTATCATAACCCACATAGCCCAGCAATGAGTGGACAGTGGGCTGGCAGAAATAATTAAGTACATACTGTCTAAGAATGAATGGTAAAAATGTCAGTTGTGTATATATAAAATGTTTTTATACAGATGAGGTTTCAAAAGCTACAAATTTCTACAGAACATGGAGTACGATTCAGTAAGACCTCCTTTAGGGCAGGTGTAGGAGACCTCCTTGACTTACTCTTATTTATACTACAGCAGAGCCTGCACACGTTTCAGTTGAGACACCACTGACGCCAACCATTGTGGTAAGCTCCCTAAAAACAATAGGAGATGGCGCCTGCCCTGAAGAGTCTTTATTTATTTATTTTTTTCTAAAGGCAGAGGGATGATAAGGGTAACCGTGACAGGAAGGCCTGGTGCAGCAAAATTTGCTGTATGATTTTTTTTGGTATGTATTAAAAAGGGGCATATTAATGAAGCTCCCACTTATGCCAGATATAGGAGGAGAGGCTAAATTTGGAACAGAGAACTACTTGTAAACTCAGCAAAATAGGATCCAGATACACATGTTCTGTTTCGAATTCTGCTTTGATAAGACATTACTTTGTTTCAAACTGCGTATTAGAAGGTAATTGTTAGTTTGCAGTATAAAATAAGGTAGTCAAACTGCAGGACAAAAGTAACGGGCTTAATCTGCAGCAAGGGAAGTTTAGGTTAGATATTAAGAAAAACCTTCCAACTTTAAGGATGGGTAAGCACTGGAATAGGCTTCTAAGGGAGGATGTGGAATCCCAGTCATTGGAGGATTTTAAGAACCAATTAGACAAACGATTGTCAGGGTGGTATAGGTGGTATTTCAGGGTGGTCCTGCGTCAGCACAGAGGCATGGGACTAGATTACTTCTTGAGGTCCCTTGCAGCCCTACATTTCTCTGTTTAATTATCGTTATTTCCTTTCTAAAATTTTCCTTTTCTCTAACTGGCTGTGTGCTTGGCTCATTGTTCATGCCCTCTGTTAGTAGTTTCTCAAAACTCCTAACTCAACAGTTGTTTAAAAAACAAAACAAATCCAGACCCATATCTTACATTTTGAGTAATGAGATCAGAGAGGATTTAGAATTTTCAGAAAGGATGGACAGATGCTGCTCCTACAATTTAAATATTAAAACAGTTTCAAAATGTAATAAATGTCTGATTGTAACAGTTGGTTTTATAGTGTCACAGAAAATTGTAAGGAAGAAGGGTAAGTGTGCTTTGTTGCAGCAATTCTTTCTCTTTCTCTGCCTATAGGGAGCC
Source organism: Lepidochelys olivacea (assembly GCF_965140295.1). NCBI lineage: Eukaryota > Metazoa > Chordata > Testudines > Cheloniidae > Lepidochelys > Lepidochelys olivacea. The sequence goes on from NC_140417.1 coordinate 53,546,966, forward strand.
GGCACTCAGGAGAGAGTGTTGATTGAGATTCTTTGCACAAGGACGAACCAGGAAATTCGAGACATAGTCAGGACTTACAAAACAGAATTTGGAAGAGACATTGAACAGGATATCAGAGCAGATACCTCAGGACACTTTGAACGATTACTTGTATCTATGTGCCAGGTGAGCCAAAGGGCATTTTTTTGACAATGGTGAGTTTGTTGGTAAATCAAAGGTATAACCCTTGCTGCATACTTTTCATGCATTTATTACAGAACAGACTGGTGAGCGGAGTTATAGCTCCGTATCAGATGCTTACAGTAAACAAACACCTGTTTGTTCACCTGTTTTTATAGCTCAGGAGTGGCCAATCTGAGCCTGGAATGAGCCAGAATTTACCAATGTACATTGCCAAAGAGCCACAGTAATACGTCAGCAGCCCCCCATCAGCTCCCCACCCCCGCTCCCAGCCCACCAGCAGCCCCGCCCATCAGCATCTCCCCCTCCCTACCTGATCAGCTGTTTTGTGGCATGCAGGAGGCTCGGGGGGAGGGAGGAGCGATGGCATAGCAACCTCAGGGGAGCCACAGGTTGGCCACCCCTGTTATAGCTTGACGAAGAGTATGATTGAGAGATCATCAAAATGAACTGTCTGTGTATGCCTAATCAGAGCCAGCTTCTGTAAGAAGTTATGTGGCACTGGACTATGTCTTTATAGCAGAATGACAACATACAGTCTCCCTGGGGACAGATTGAAAAGTCCTGTCTACCCAGGAATCCCTACTGAGTTGAGTTACCCAGTTACAGCACTGTAGCAACCCGAAAAAATGCATTTAATCACAGTTTGGCCTTGCAGTCTAGATGGGAACAAATCATGGTGTAACAGTGCTTCAGAATTATTCTGGAGCCGGGGGACTTTTACCATCATTCAAGAACATGATTCCAGAAGTGTGCAGTCCTTCTTACGTTGTCATACCAAACCAGGGTTTAACACATAGTGGGACTCAAGTAATGCAACCTGAGTCCCAGAAACCTGCCTCCTAACACAATAGAGGTCATAATATATAGAAGACTTGAGAGAATCCATGGGAGTATGCTAAGCAGGACATTCAGCTCAAAACTCACTTCCCCTCTTTTAGTTTCCTGCTCATCCTTCCGTTCTCAGATCAAACCGTTCTATGCAGATAGTACATGAACTCAGCTGGATCATGTATGGGACTGTTATACCATGCAGTTTTTCAGTGTTGTTAGCCTCAATATCCTATAAAAACAGATTTTAAACATGGTGAAACACTACATGTTATAATACCTGGCATGTATCTAACCCCCGAATTGGCTGTAAACCAGCAGCCATGTTCTGTGGTAGCTTGTACTTTGAGCAGAGCTGCATTTTATGGGACCTGAAAATGTGGGGAATGCATTCCCCCATTTCGTTGATGAAAGTGATGTTTCCCTTGTTTCATTTGCAGTTCCATAAAATCTTAGATACTCTGATATTCTTCCCCACCTCTTCTGACTGTAATTGCCTTTTTTTTTTTTTTTTTTGAACCTAGCTATTTTACAGTTAATTAAACTTCCATGACATTTCTACTTTGTTCTCTTGAGTGTATCAACCCTTGTGAGAGCTGTGGCATTAATTACCACAAATATTTTCTGGGGATTTTTATTGCCTGCCTCTGTAAAGTCAAAAAGGCAAATTCCAGAGAAGCTTGCACTGGTGACTTTTTATTATTTTGATATATCCAACACGTTATGATAGCTAGTGGTCATCTGCACATTATATAACTTATATAGATGTTGAAAGAAAAGGAGTACTTGTGGCATCCGATGAAGTGAGCTGTAGCTCACGAAAGCTTATGCTCAAATAAAATTGTTAGTCTCTAAGGTGCCACAAGTACTCCTTTTTTTTTTTTTTTTGCAGATACAGACTAACACGGCTGCTACTCTGAAACCTTATATAGATGTTAGTTCATTTAAATCATTAAAAAGTAGTTTGGAAACGTTATCTTCAGAAATTACCTTTCCCTGGTACCACCACCACACAGTCTGAAATTAGACATTAATGCATGTCCTGTTGATGCTAAAGTAAGCATCTTCTGTAGAAAATCTACCCTCAGATCTTTTCTCAGTCAGTCATTATGCTTCAGAGACAACGCCATACTTCAAAGAATGGGATCAGATTGTGCCTTTTATTGCTATTATTTCAGGCTGTGTGCATACTCAGTAGAAAACAATGCATTAGTTCATGTTTGGAAGGTTCTTTGCAACCAGTAGAGCTAGAAACAGAAAAATTAAGTGAAAACTTAGCCCTTGTTTTCTGCTTAATTTAAGTATCAAGAAGTCGCAGGGGCTAAAAACATGAGATAATTTCAAGTTACAGAGCTGCTGACCCAGATGATTTAAGGTTTTTAAATGTGTGCTCTGCAGAGTAAGAGTTTCAGGCCATCTTTCTATGGTCAGCTTACAAGAAATCACTATAAATGGAAAGGCAGGTTTTCAAACTGCTACTTAAAAGCACAGGTGTTAGTTGATGAGGCAGGAAACTGACAAAAGACTATGTATGCCTGTCCATAAGCAGCAGCTAGAAGGAATTTAATACCTACTTCCTTTCAGGATATAGTGAGTATATCTTGTCTTCTATTTCTAATAACTGAAGAGCCTGAAGTACTCTTGAATTCAGAATTCCAATATGCCGTAGCCTTGCCTCTTTTCAAAGAACTATTTTAGAACAGTCATGAGCTCGCTATCCAAGTGGACAGAGATATGTAGCACTTTCCATGCATCACAATATGCATAATACTTGGTACTTCTATAGGATTTTTCATCTGAGGATCTCAAAGCATTTTAAAAATAATTAAGGCTCTCACCTGAGCAGCAAAGGTGACTAATTCTCATTTTACAAAGGAGTACAAAAAAGATTCGACGGTCACACAGCGTGTCAGTGGAAGAGCTGGGGGATAGGCTTGGAGTTCTGACTCCTAGTACCCTCATTTAACGGGTGCACACTCCAGTGCTGCCTCCAAAAACAAGTGAGGCTTATTGGGAAACAGCTGTCATAAAAGGGTCCTTTACCAAGTCTAGTTTATGGTTTAATTTTCCAGGCTGAAGAATGAGAACCGTTTGGCAAGGCTATAAGATGTGGTGAGGAACAGAAAATGTTGTGTTCCTGATTGAGCAGCTAATGTCTTCACTTGCAGGGCAATCGGGATGAGAATCAATCAGTGAACTACCAAAAAGCTCAGGAAGATGCTCAGCGCCTCTACCAAGCTGGTGAAGGAAAACTTGGAACTGATGAGTCTTGCTTTAACATGATTCTGGCAACTAGAAGTTTCCCCCAGCTGAAAGCTACAGTTGAAACATATTCTAAGGTAGAATTTTTTCTGTTAAAGATTATGAACTAAGTTCAGCCCTGGGGTAAAAACAGGTGAAACTCCATTAACTTCAGATGAGTTGGTCTGCCTATGCCAGGATTGAATTTGGATCCATTCCCACATTAAAAAAAACAACTCCCCCAATCCCTTTAATTTTTATGTGCAGATTGCCAATCGTGATCTGTTAAGCAGCATTGGCCGGGAGTTTTCTGGAAATGTAGAAGATGGCTTGAAGACTATCGGTAAGAGACATTTCTTTTTTTTAAAGAGGGTATTTATGACTAATTGGAGAGGTAAAGCTAGGAGGGCTGTCAATTAATCGCAGTTAATACATTAACTCACTTAAAATTGTCCTGGTTAATGTGGTTTCGTTGCTGATCAATTAGGGAACATGCTTGTTTAAAGTGTGATGCTCCCTTATAGCCTTGTTTGGCAGCCGCCTGCTTTGTCCACTACTTCCAGGAAGAGCAGGCCGTTGCAGCGAGCTGGTGGGGGCTTGGAACCAGGGTGGATCGGCAGCTCCCTATCAGCTCCCCGCTCCTCTAAGTTCGCTGTGCGGCAGCCGCCCAGCAGGCTATCAATTGCCCACAGGTCAGCTGTCGCTCCCCCCACTAATGCTGCTCCTGCCCTCTGCCTTGGAGCTGCTCACTGGAGCCTCCTGCTTGCTGTGCGGGGGGCGGGGAGGTGGGAAGAAGGGGGCTAATGTCAGGGTTTCCCGCTCCTGCACCCTGCTTACCCCATCTTCCATAGAGCAGGGGGACACATGACAGGGCTCAGGACAGAGGGAGTTTCCTGGCAGCAGTTGCTGTCTCAGCTTGATTAACTTAAAAGGCAGTGTACTTAGAGTGGGGTCAGCATACTTAAAGGAGCAATAAAAAGAAAGGGAGGACTTGTGACACCTTAAAGACTAACAAATTTATTAGAGCATAAGCTGTAGCTCACGAAAGCTTATGCTCTAATAAATTGGTTAGTCTTTAAGGTGCCACAAGTCCTCCCTTTCTTTTTGCGGATACAGACTAACACGGCTGCTACTCTGAAACCTGTTAAAGGAGCAGTGCGCATCTCTCTCTCTCACACAGAGTGTGTGTCTCTGTCTGCCATGCTGTCTCCCCTCCCTCCATTTGTGCTGCCTTGTAGAGTGTGAGGCTACATTAACAACGAGTTAACCCTTGAGGGCTCAGCCAATTGCTAGTTCATCATTTAGCAATAAGGCAGTCCCTGGGAAATATCCCACCCTCTGACTTCACCACCTCAACCAAGCTTCACAATCATCATTGCTGTGTACCAGTATTAAATTGTTTGTTTATAACTTATACTGTCTCTGTGTGTTTCTGGTGAAAAAAGTTCCCTGGAACCTAACCGCCCCCTATTTACATTAATTCTTATGGGGAAATTGGATTCGCTTAACATCATTTTGCTTAAAGTCGCATTTTTCAGGAACATAACTACATCGTTAAGCGAGGAGTTACTGTACATGCAAACAAATTAACTAGATTTAAAAAGTCATGATTAATCACACAATAATAGAATACCAGTTTTAATGTATTATAAATATTTTTGGATGTTTTTCAACATTTTCAAATATATTGATTTCAATTACAATACAGAATATGAACTGTGCAGTGCTCACTTTATATTTCTTCTTGTTCAACCAATTGCTAAGGCAGATATGTTTGTTTACATTTATGGGAGATGCTGCTGCCTGCTTTTTATTTACAGTGTCACCTGAAAGTGAGAACAGGCACTCACATGGCACTGTTGTAGCCGGCTTTGCAAGATATTTACATGCCAGATATGCTAAACATTTGTATGCCCCTCCATGTTTTGACTTGTAGGCACTAAAGTTTTACATTGTTTTGTTTTTGAGTGGAGTTATGTAAAAAGAAATAAAAATAATAATTCTACATTTGTAAGTTGAACTTTCACTATAAAAAGAATGCACTACAGTACTTGTATGAGGTGAATTGAAAAATACTGTTTTTTTACAGTGCAATTATTTGTAATCAAAATAAAGTGAACACTGTACTCTTTGTATTCTGTTGTAATCGAAATAAATATATTTGAAAATGTAGAAAAAAATTTTAAAATATCTATAATAAATTTAAATTGGTATTTTATTATTATTTAACAGTGGGATTAAAACTGCACTTAATCATGACTATTTTTTTACTCTCACAATTATTTTTTTAATTGTTTGACAGCCTTAAAAGCTAGGTAAGAGACAATCCAACTCAGCAATCTATGAATTGTCATAAGTGTTTTGAAACTACTTGATGTGTTCACCTTTTATATTACCACCCCCAGAACTTGCCAAAATAGAAGTATTCTAAGTCCTGACTAAAAGTTGAACTTTTATTTTGATTATAATTCAAGTACAGTGAGCTCAATTTGAAACAAGCTGGCTTTCTCCAAACTAAATCCAAGTAAGGCATATTTAACTCTTTTCAGTTCCCCTCATTCTGAATTAACTTCATAGAACAGATTTACTGAACATTGTACTTTAATGTTAATTTGTATCACAATGCTCAGATCTACTCTAAACAGAAGAGTAAAGAGTTTAAGAGCAGGTGTCACTTTTAAATAGAGTGCTTACAGCTAAATTTGTTTTCAGAAACACTAAGGAAAGACAGGAGTGTGGGCCCCTCTGACCCAGATGACTCACAAGAGGTCCTTTCTGACATACTATACAAGTCGGGCTGGAATTCCTATATTTTTCATTTAGAAGCTACTTGACCTACAATAAAAATCTTAATTTAAGCATCACAAGTTCTATAGAAAATGGAGCAAAAGTTTTTCTAAAGGTTTCCTGTCATCATCTGATTAATTTCTTATTCTCACTGTTCACAAAGCTAATGGACCATGATAAGGGCTCTACCAAATTCACGGTAAAAGGATTTTAAAATTAGTTAATTTCAAGGTTTCAGATGTTTACATCTGAAATTTTAAGGTAACTATGGGGGTCCCGTGTGTGTGTGGGGGGGTCCACATGGGTATTGTAGGAGTGTTGTGGGATTGCCACCCTTAATTCTGTGCTGCTGCTGGCAGGGGCACTACCTTCAGAGTTGGGCAGCTGGAGAGTAGTGGCGGCTGACCAGGCCCCAACTCTAAAGCCAGCGCCCTGCCAGCAGCAGTACAAAAGTGAGGGTCACAGGGCATAGGGGTGTGGGTTACTATACATCTGGGTTTTCCCAGCAGTCTCCCACCCAGGTCAAGAGTTGTCCCAGCCACAGAGCTTCCTGCAGCCGGGGGAGGTTCCAAGAGGTGGGTCTGACCCTGCTCTGGGAGTAGCCCCTGCAGAGGAAGAGGATGTCCTGTTCCTCCCTAGCCTGGGCAGGGACTAGCAATGGTAAGAGTCCCTGCATGCGGTGCCCCCAGCCCTGCCTCTCCTCTACAATAGCAAGATTTCATGGTCTGTGACACATTTTTCTCGGCTGTGAATTTGGTAGGGCCGTAATCATGGTCGATTTGAAAGAGTAACCATTAGCATAATTTATAATAAAGGGATTCCTGAAGTTTAGAAAACCCCAAACTGTTTTTATTATTAAGCTGTTGTAGTTAATGTTCTGACTCTACCTCTTAACAGTATATTGTAGAATCCATTCTTACTCTTTATCAGCCACCTATGTAGGGTGGTGTCCTTTCGTCAGCTATCCTTGATGTTGGTGCCACAAGATTGCTATGCAGAGCCCTTCTAAGCTATGCCCCATTTGAAGCACTGTAAAAAGATCAATACTTGTTGAGAGCACTTTTTTTCTTGAAACTAATTGTGACCTATTAATTGGCATTCATAATAATGTGATGTGGAAACCTATCCAATAGGAACTGAACAGAGACCAGCCAGTGAATGGTGATAATTTTCTATTGGTACTTATGCTGTTGGAGTTCTAGCTAAGAAGCTAGAGGTAAAAATCTTTGAATTCCAGTACCAATCACCCACTGGAAAGATTTGTTTTTTAAAATTACATGTCCCCTTACATGATTTTTGTTATTGAATTAAGGCTTCTTTACTTGTCAAAAGTGCTGTCTTCATGGCTGAAATGAGTTATAAAATGATTTGGCCAACTAGCAATGATGGGGCTACTAACCTGTGTAAAAAGGTACCCATGTTTAGTGAAGCTTAGCCACTTCTTGTGGCTATGAAATTATTTTACCAGTGACAATAAGGCCTAAGTTGAAAGATTCAGTAACAAAACAGCTATGTTTCCAAACCTCAAAGAAATGTGATGAGATGCACAGAATAGAATTTAGCCAACAAAAAAATTGCTGAACTGTGACCAGCATGAGTCTTGCATGAGGAAGAATCACAAAGCAATAAGAGGAACTGTTTCAAAATACCATGTATACTATCTGCTAGATCAACTATTTAATTCTACCAAATACAACCATGTGAATAGTGACTGCAGTATACATTGTTTGAAATAACCTTGTAACTACACTTTCTTGTAGTGCAATGTGCTCTAAATTGCCCAGCCTTTTTTGCTGAGAGACTTCACCATTCCATGAAAGGAGCTGGCACAGATGATTCTACACTTGTCCGAATTGTAGTCACTCGCAGTGAGGTAAGAATCTTCCTCTTCCTTTCCAAAAAATGAGGAGGAAGCAGGAGTTTAAAAATTTTGGATATATACTGCACATGTAGTGAAAAATCAATGTATCCTAACCCGTTTTGCGCTCCTTGTCACCTATATGGAGCTGTCAGAATTAGTCTATGCAAATGTAGTTCTTACTCTGAGAATCAGCTGAACAAATTCACTTGCAAATATTCACAAAGCAGTCTAGATTTCAGCCCGTTCACAAGAAATTCATCCAGCCTAGGTGCTGTTAATCTCGTGGAATTCATGGGTCTGTTTGCTATAAAGTTAGCAGCCAGGGAGCTGTTTTCTTGAATTAGTCTTCATTAACAGTGAAAGGGGATGAGAGAATGGTCTGAATATTTGGGAAGGAACCACTCCAGCTAGCAATTACCATATCCTTTGCCAGGGAATTGCTGCTTCGTTCAGGGAAGGGAGAATATTTGAGTTCTAGGACCCTATAGAACTGCAGGGCTGAGCCTCCTACTCTTGGGGGTGCATTCTGTGCCAAAATATTAAAAATTCTGCACAGAGAATATAAAAATTTCTTTGTCAAAATAACACTACCTAATCACACCAGTTTCAATTATTTTGGTAATTTATTTCAGAATACCTGTTTTGTCAGTAATAAATACAATACAAAATTTCTCCCAGCAGTAGAAAGTTAAAGAAACCCCTATGACAACCCAGTTCCTGTTTCTCTGCCCCACCCACACAGCCCAGCTGGGGGGCCAGACACCCACAACCCCTCTCCCCAGAGCCCAGCCACTATGCCCAACCCCCCCACCCTGCCAATACACCCAAACCACCTCCCCCAACAGAGCCCAGACACTCCAGACCCCAGGGATCCAGAGGGAGAAACTGCATGATGTTGGGATCTGGGCTTCCATGGAGTTTCCTACGCTTCGCTGCCTCCTTCCTTCAGGGCATGCTGGGAACCTCTCCCTCGCCTTGTCTTCTATTTGTGACTTGTGGCCAGCAGCACTGCAGCCTATTTCTGTGGAAGAAAGGAAATTCTGTGTGCACAACATTCATTTCTGCAAAATTCTGCATTGCACACTGGTGCAGAATTCCCCTATTACTTTTCCATTTATCATCAATTTACCACTTCTATGAAAGTTCTTCAAAGTTTCGTTGGAGGAAATGATTGAGCTTGCTCAGTTTCTTTTGTCGGTGGCTGCCTCCTTCCTCCTCATGGTTTCAAAAATGGACTGGTTAAGCAGCTTACCTCACTGTTTCTGAATTTTATGTTCCGAAGAAGAGGCTTCCCTACTTGTGGGGGTGGAGCTAGCACTCATGTGAGATGAGATGCTTTTTGATCCTTAAAAAGAAAAGGAGGACTCGTGGCACCTTAAAGACTAACCAATTTATCTGAGCATAAGCTTTTGTGAGCTACAGCTCACTTCATCAGATGCAGTGAGCTGTAGCTCACGAAAGCTTATGCTCAAATAAATTGGTTAGTCTCTAAGGTGCCACAAGTCCTCCTTTTCTTTTTGCGAATACAGACTAACACGGCTGTTACTCTGAAACCTGTCATTTTTTGTCTTTTGGGAAGGAGTCTCCCTATCAGGAGCCCCAGGCTGGCTCTTGAGATGTGGTGGGTTAACCCTGCATGTCTCATCCATTGATATGTAATTGGAGAGGAAATGCAGGAGTATTTCACTGTATGACAGCTGCCTCTTGCTTTTTCAAAGTGACTTACCCATATAGAAGCAGTGAGAAGGGACCCTGGTGTGCTTTTCCTGTTGAAGTGGACTGGAGAATTTGGGGAGACGGCCTTTCAGTCTGTCTGCTCCCAGAGGCTGAAGCAGTCTTCTTCACCATTTACAGAAGTGTCGTCTAGCTTCAGAACCTCTTAGAGATCCTGAGAGGGTATCATGCAGAGAGAGCATCTCTTTCCTTTTTGCCTGCATTGTCTGGGCTGCTGTAGGGTACAGGGAATGGACTGATGTTTTGTCTGGGTTCACTGCAAGTAGACTCTTACTCTACTACCGAATGATCCCATATTGTACACTGATTGCTTGTTGAGTGTTTTATGCTTATCTTTTTCTTTTGACACAGATTGATCTTGTACAGATCAAACAGCTCTTCATGCAGATGTATCAGAAGACTTTGGCTACAATGATATCAAGTGACACAAGTGGTGACTACAGGAAGTTGCTGGTAGCAATTGTTGGTCAATAGAAAAGATTTACATTTTAACAAAGTGAAGGGCATGTAACGAAAAACGATTTTCAATATTGCATAACCAAATATGCCTTCCTAATTATGAATGATTTAAGAGTTTGTATTTTGCCTTAATTTAGAGCACATTTATACTTTACTGTATAAAAATATGTATCTGTCATTTACCTGAAGTATCAGTGTCATTTTGACCCACAGAAAATACAGCTGAGATACCACATTAAATTACTTCCTTCAAACAGCCATTATAGTACAAGTAATTTATCTGCAAAGATTCTGCAGCCCTGAGTAGTTCCACTTCTTGAAAGGTTGGTAGGGATTAGACCCTTTCACTAAAACAGTCCTGGGACACTTATAGCAACAGAATCTTCAATACTAAATTGCTTAGCCAATTATTCAAAAGAGCAACATAGCTGATCTTACCACCACCTTGACATTTTAGGGTGACAAAGCACAATAACCCCACCTAAAACCAACAGATGAAGCCTCTACAAATTAAAATAAGGCTAGGAGAGGTGGGCTACTTCAGGTTATTTGTTACAGAATCAGTTTCCACGATAATGGTAAAAAATATGACATGAGTGAGTCCAAGTATTAATGGTTTAAGTGTGTGCATGGCAAATATTGTAGAGTGGAAGTCATCAGAAATGGGCTAATATTGCTGGCCTGCCTGAATGAGTCATGATTTGATATTGTTTCGCCTGGAATGACAAGTGCACTCTAAACTAATTTTATGGTGCCAAATGAAAAATAGATAAAGGGACTTACTGATTAGATTTGGGAAGATCATGTTTACTCAGATGAATGACTGGACAGGCTATTTTAAAAAAAGCCGCCATGGGGTTGTCTTAAACAAATGTAAAACACTGCATGGAAATGTTTAGAATCATAGAATATCAGGGTTGGAAGGGACCCCAGAAGGTCATCTAGTCCAACCCCCTGCTCGAAGCAGGACCAATTCCCAGTTAAATCATCCCAGCCAGGGCTTTGTCAAGCCTGACCTTAAAAACCTCTAAGGAAGGAGATTCTACCACCTCCCTAGGTAACGCATTCCAGTGTTTCACCACCCTCTTAGTGAAAAAGTTTTTCCTAATATCCAATCTAAACCTCCCCCACTGCAACTTGAGACCATTACTCCTCGTTCTGTCATCTGCTACCATTGAGAACAGTCTAGAGCCATCCTCTTTGGAACCCCCTTTCAGGTAGTTGAAAGCAGCTATCAAATCCCCCCTCATTCTTCTCTTCTGCAGGCTAAACAATCCCAGTTCCCTCAGCCTCTCCTCATAAGTCATGTGTTCCAGACCCCTAATCATTTTTGTTGCCCTTCGCTGGACTCTCTCCAATTTATCCACATCCTTCTTGTAGTGTGGGGCCCAAAACTGGACACAGTACTCCAGATGAGGCCTCACCAATGTCGAATAGAGGGGAACGATCACGTCCCTCGATCTGCTTGCTATGCCCCTACTTATACATCCCAAAATGCCATTGGCCTTCAGGGCACACTGCTGACTCATATCCAGCTTCTCGTCCACTGTCACCCCTAGGTCCTTTTCCGCAGAACTGCTGCCTAGCCATTCGGTCCCTAGTCTGTAGCTGTGCATTGGGTTCTTCCGTCCTAAGTGCAGGACCCTGCACTTATCCTTTTTGAACCTCATCAGATTTCTTTTGGCCCAATCCTCCAATTTGTCTAGGTCCTTCTGTATCCTATCCCTCCCCTCCCAGTTTAGTATCATCCGCAAATTTGCTGAGAGTGCAATCTACACCATCCTCCAGATCATTTATGAAGATATTGAACAAAACCGACCCTTGGGGCACTCCACTTGATACCGGCTGCCAACTAGACATGGAGCCATTGATCACTACCCATTTGTTAAAACCCAAAGCTGTGTGCTAAAAGGCAAACTATACTTCCTTTTGTATGGACAGACACATGGAATGCTCAAAGTAGAAGCATTAGCATAAATGGTAGGAAGAAAATCTGAAGTTCTTAGTAACATGGAAAAATGTTAAGTGATTTAACTTGACAGTTCCCCTTAAAAACGTGTAGACACCAACTGGGGGAAAAAATTTCCAGGAAACCTAGGGCTGGTCTACACTACAGCCATCCTCCCACTGATATAAGTGCCTAACTGCACCACCAGAGACGTAAGGCTTGTGTCAGTGCAGTTGCGGGCAGGGCAATGTTTTTGTAGACACTGTGTTCCTTACAGTGGCTGTCTTGTCAATTTCACCGCAGAAAACACAAAATTGACAAGAAAGCAACCCCCCCAAGCTGGGGCAAGAAGTCCAGGGAGCTTTGGACCCCAATCTCTGCTGAGAAGCCTGAGGGGCCTTCGGTCAGCCAGGAGCCGGGCAGCCTTGACAATTTCATGGCGTGGGGAGCAGAGGGGGGCATGAGAAGTCCAGGCCAGCTTCCCCCCCACTCCTGGCAGAGAGACCAGGCTCTCAACTCCCCACACTGCCTCTCTTAGGTTGGTGAAAGTGTGCACCACTGCAGTATGTTGACTTAGGTTTCTATTGTAGACATACCCCTAGTTTAGAAGGGGTCAGTTACAGCCACCTGTTGCTGATGAATAACCTGCTCCTGTACAACATACAGAACTCAACTCTCTCTGAGTTCAGTGGAGGCCAACAGTGCTCAGCAGGCTCGTGTCTTTGCAACAGCTATGGGTGCTTGGAAGAAGTCATTGTCTGGAACTTTGCGTTCACTAGCAGCTAATATTTCTATATTGAACTTTAAAATTGAGTAAGGATCACATAAAATGGAAACCAACACAAAAAAAAAGTGAGATGTGATGACAGCCCCACTAATATCTCAAATTAACACAACTTTTACATTAGTGCTAGTGGTAAGAAACACTTCATGAACCAGACCATTCCATGTGCTACCTCCACCTAAGATGATTTTATCTTTACACTAACCTATCAAAGGGAAGGCAGCAGATTTTGTGGGTACTGGAGAGAGGATCAAATTCTGAGGGCTTATCAAAGTTCCCTTATCTGGCCTTCATAGGGTAGAGATGCTACTCTGGGGGGCATTCTGTGCCAAAAAATTCTGCATATTTTGTCAATGTATCACGCCAGTTTCAATTATTTTGGTAATACATTTCAAAATACTTGTCAGCAAGTATGCTTAACAGTACAGAAAACAAAAAAAGATTCAGGAAAGGTTTTTTGACAACTAGATTTCTTAGTGGGCATGTTGATACAGAACATTAAGTAATAATTCATTTAAACTACAATACATCCCTCAGAAGCAGTGCAAAGGTTTGGGGAGTCGGGGTAAGAGAGGAACTGAAGTAGAGGGAAGTAGCCTGGGAGTGAACCTGGAGGTTGTTGGGTATGGTGGGAGAATTAGGGAATGAGATTTTTTTTGGGGGGGGGGGGGGAGGGAGAGGGGGGAGAAGGAGAGGGATTGTTAGGAAGCCTCCCCCATGCAGACTCTGGCTGACCCCTAGTGTCTCCCATCAGTCAACACAACTGCACCGCTCTACTCCCTGGGCCTCCCTGTCCATTCAGCCCCTGCCCAAGTCTACCCCCCAGCAGCCCCATGGGTCTGCTCTGTCTGTTCCACTGTGAGGAACACAGCCTCTCCTCCACCCTATCTGCTGCTGGCTGCTCCAGCCCTTGGGACAGCTGCCCTCTGTTCTGCTGCCACAGCAGCCCCTGTTGGGCAAAAGGCATAAATGCAGTGCCTCTCCAGCAGAATGTATTTTCTGCAGAGAAAAAAAAAAAATCTGCAACTGACATGAATTCTGCACAGTGGTGCAGAATTTCCCCAGGAGTAACATGCAGCCATTCACTCCTCTTATGGTGGCTGAGGCTGGTAGTGAGGGGGTCTTCTCCATGCTGTAGTGACTAGGCCCCACGCAAAGTTGAATGGCATTTCCTCCTAAGATCAGCTGGTTCTGCTGGGGAGTGTGGGTGCTCTCCTCTGGCACAAGAAGTCAATACATTAGATGACAGAAAAAACAGTTAACCACCTTTTCATAACTGTTGTTCTTTGACATGTGTTGCTCATGTCCATTCCATTCTAGGTGGGTGCTCATGTGCATAGTCATCTGAGACTTTTGCCTTAGCAGTATCCCTAGGGTCAGCTGTGGCACCCTCAAGAATGCCAGGCTCATATCAGACACCGCCCTCTCCTACGCCCTCTCAGTTCCTTCTTGCCGACAACTCTGACAGAGTGGTAGGAGGGCAGGTAATGGAATGGATATGAGCAACCCATCTCAAAGAACACTTACAGAAAGGTGGGTAACCGTTTTTTCTTCGAGGGCTTGCTCGTGTCGATTCCATTCTTGGTGACTCGCAAGTGGTATCCCTGGAAGTGGGCTCAGAGTTCATGGTCGTGCAGCTTGCAATACTGCTCTACTGAAGCCAGCATCATCTCAAGCTCGTTGAATAAGCGCTTAGTGAAATGTGAATGTATGACCAGGTAGTAGCTTTACAGATATCCGGACTGGGCACTTGGGCCAGGAAGGCCACCAATGAGGCTTGCGCTCTAGTTGAGTGAGTGGTGACAAACGCCAGTGCAGGAACCTTTGCCTGATCATAGCAGAAACGGATGCAGAAGGCGATCCAAGATGAAATTCTCTGGGCGGACAGCAGACAACCTGCCACCACAACAAATAACTGCTTCGACTTGCGAAATGGCTTGGTCCTCTCGATGTAGAAGGCTAGCGCCCCCCTGACATCAAGGGAGTGCAACCTACGCTCCTCCTCATGAGGTTTTGGACAGAAGACTGGAAAAATATGTCCTGGCTCATGTAAAATTGGGGAACTACCTTAGGCAGGAAAATCAGGTGTGGCCACAGCTGGACCTTGTCCTTCAAGAACACGGTGGTTCCGAGGTGAGTGCCCTAATCTTGGAAACCCTCCTTGCAGGGGTTGTCATCACCAAGAACGACACCTTCCAGGAAAGCAGAAGAAGAACAGAACAGGATGCTAAGAGCTCAAAGGGGGCTTGCATGAGCCGTGTGAGCACCAGGTTAAGGTCCCATGGAGGGACAGGATCCCAGACTTGAGGGTAGAGTCGCTCCAGACCCTTCAGAAACCGGATCGTCATGCCATGCGCAAAGACTTACCTGCCCTAGAACGGAGGGTGAAAGGCCGAGATAGCAGCCAACTGGACCTTAAAAGATGAAAGGGACAGTCCCTGAAGTTTAACATGCATGAGGTTGTCTAGGATCAGCTGCCACAGGCCTAACCCGTTGGGTCAAAGCGAGCACATAAATTTGGCCAGCTAGGTGACCCTAGTAGAAGGCTTCCTGCTTCCTAGCAGGACCTGCTGGACTCAGGCTGAACACTCCTGCTCAATATTCAGCCATGGAGCAACGAAGCTGTCAGGTGCAGCACCTGTAGGTTCAGGTGCAAAAGCTGGCCCTGATTCTGTGACAGGAGATCTGGTCAGTGGGGCAGCAGCATCGGGGCCAACACTACCAGGTCCAGGAGTGTGCTGAAACCAGTGTTAGCACGGCCAAGCCGGGGCAATGAGTATGAGTTTGGCCCTGTTTCGCTTGACCTTCATGAGGACCTTTTGGAGCAACAGGACTGGCAGGAAAGTGTACATCAGAGCCCGCGACCATGGTAGCAAAAAGGCGTCTGACAGGAAACCCGTCGGTCGCCCAGAATGAGCAGAAACAGTGGCACTTCCTGTTCTGGTGAGTCGCAAACAGATCCACCTGGGGAGATCCCCTCTTCTGGAAGATCCTGTCCACCACCTCAGGGTGAAGAGACCACTTGTGGCGAGACAAGAAGGTTCTGCTGAGGTGATCTGCCAGGACATTCCTGGCTCCAGGAAGGTGTGCTACCACAAGATGAATGGCATGCTGAACACAGAAGTCTCAGAGACTGAGAGCTTCCTGACAAAGAGCTGAGGATCTGGTTCCGCCTTGCTTGTTGATATAAAACATCATGGCAGTGTTGTCCATTACGACTTGAACCACCATGCCCTGCAAGTGGGACCGAAAAGCTTGGCAGACCAGGCGAACCACCCTGAGCTCCCTGACGTTTATGTGGAGGGAGCAGTTGACCCCCGACCAGCAGCCTTGAGTACTGAGCTTCCCCAGGTGAGCTCCCCATCCGAGGTCTGAAGCATCAGGCACCAGAGTCAGTGACAGGGATGGGGCTGCTAAGGGAACTCCCTGCGGGACTGACACAGGGTCCAGCCACCACGCCAGAGATGCCCGAACGTGGTCCAGCACTTGACTACCAAATCTAGGTCGTGTCTGTTGGAGACGTAGACTGACACTAACCATGCCTGCAATGGACGAAGATGGAGCCGGGCATGTCAAACCATGTAAGTGCAGGCAGCCATATGACTTAATAACCATAGACAGGTATGGGCAGTAGTGAGTGATGATCCCTCACACAGGATATTATCGCCAATATGCCTTGGAAGCAGGACTCTGGGAGGAATGTCCTTGCCCATGTGGAGTCGAGAACCGCCGCGATTAATTCTATTCATTGCACTGGTAAAAGGGTTGACTTACATTTACTAACAGGCCCAGGTTGTGGCATGTGGCTCACACCAGATTGAGGCTGTGCTGCACTTGATCTCATGATCTGCCCCGATGAGCCAATCGTCAAGATAAGGGACCCCCCAGCATCTCAGGTAACCAGCTATGGGGGCCGTGCATTTTGTAAAGACCCGTGGGACCAAGGAGAGGCCAAAGGGTAGCGCTGTAAACCGGAAATGGTGCTGGCCCACCATGAAACCAATGAACCATCTGTGTCCCGGGAAGATAGAGATATGGAAATAACTGTCTTTCAAATTGAGAAGGACATACCAGTGTCCCAGATCTAGGGAGGGAATAATGAAGGCCAGGGACACCATGTGAAATTTCAACCTTTTGAGGCACTTGTTGAGTCATGGGATGTAGGCCCCCTTTTTCCCTCTGGCTCAGGAAATAGTGGGAGTAGAAACCATACCCCCTCATTTCCTGAGAGACCTCCTCCACTGCCCCCAGTATGTTGTTTTCCTTCTGAATGAGGAATTGCTCATGAGAAGGGTCTCTGAAGAGAGACATAGAAGAGGAAGGGGGGAAAGGGGCGGCCGTAAACTGGAGGGTGTAGCTAAGTGACACTGGGCCAGGTTGCGCAGGAGAGTGGGAGGATGAAGGGCGGTGGCGGCTAAAGCCTGTGTCCTTTCTCCTCGCTGGCCCTGCCGAGACCGCCACTGCCTTGGCGGTGGAGGAACATAGCTGCCTTGTAGCCTGAGGAGTATGCATCCCCAGTGAGCAGAAGGTAGCCTGAGTGTCCTTCAGGCCGTGCAGCCTCGCATCCATCTAGTTGGAGACTAGCCTGACACCATAAAATATGAGGTCCTGAATTGAGGCCTGCATCTCCTGGGACAGGCCAGTGGTCTGGAGCCAGGAATTGCGCCTCATGACCACTGCCCACCACCCATGCAACTGAGTCGGCTGCAATCCAGGCCATCTGGAGGGAGCACTGGGCCACCATGGTACCTTCCTCCACCAGAGTCCTGAACTCTTAGGCCGCCTCCTGGGAAATGGAGTCCTTGAACTTGAGGATTCCCACAATTATAATTTTGCCACCCAAAACCGGAGGCTGTCCATGGAATAAAGTTTCTTGGCCTCTTTATTCTTGGGGGTTGAACAGGCAGGTCCCGGCTTGTCCTTTTCATTGGCTGCCAACATGACCAACAACCCCAGGCGCAGGTGAGCAGACAGGTATTTGAACCCCTTAATGGGGATGAAATACTTTTTCTCAGCCCTCTTGGAAGTGGGCGGAATGGAGAACGGGATTTGCCAGATGGTCTTGGAAATATTCAGGCCCCCCTCGTGTACCACGAGAGCAGGGGTGGACACGGAAAGTACATTGAACAATGTGTCCGCTTGCTCTGCCATTTCTTCCACCTGGAAGCCCAAGTTCACAGCCACCCTGCAGAGCAGTGCCTGATGTTCCCTGAAGTCATCAGGTGGACTAGTCCGGGAGCGTCCTGCCAACACCTTGTATGGGGAAAAGAAGGACGACTGGACAACTGGGTCAGGTCCTGGGGTGTCATCACCCACCAGGGAGGGAGGTCTTGGAGTTGGCACCAATTCTTTGCCCGCAGCACCTACTGGCATGTCCTGCACCAATCCTGGTGCCATCAGTGCTGTCCTGGGTTTGTCCAACGCAGCGAGAGAGGGGTTGGTGAGATTGGAGCATAGGCTAGTAGATATGCCCGAGGTATTCCAATGAGGCCATTGTATCACCCGCTAGCCTTGCTGCCAGGTTGGCATCGCCGCAGCGGATGCACCCTCCGGAGCCCAATTGCGCCGCTGTCTAGGTGAGGGACTGAACTTCTTCTCCAAGCTAGAGAAGTCCTCAACCTCCGGTGACTAGGGTGGGGCCACCGAAGCCTGGGTCTGGCAGCTAACCATCTCCGCAGGTGACCAGTGCCAGGAACAGTCTGACCAGTGCCAGGAGCATGGAGAGCGGTGCCATGTTGGAGAGCATCCCAAGGTCTTGGGAACAGCGACTGACCATGCGACAACAACCATTGCTGACTGTGGGGCGACAGTCTTCTTCCTCTCATGACTGCGAAGGGCAAGCTCCAGCTCGAAGGCAGAGAATGGAAGCGCAGTGCCAACGACCTGTATCACGAAGACCAAGAACATGGCGATCTAGGGCTCTGCCTTGGTTCTGAATATTGGCAGCGCTCTCTTGACATATGCAAGGCCTTTCCGGCAGGCTTGTCCTCATGGGGAGCCTTAGCCAGTTCCAACGCCACATGTGGGGCCAGTTGCGACAGGAGTGCTCATTGCACTTCCAGCACTGAAAGACCTCCAATTAAAAGAAAAATAGCCACACCTGGCTGGAGACATTCCACTAGAGAACTAGTTAAGGGAGACATTTTCATGACTCAGTATACTTACAAGGCAACAGCAACTTTTACAGAGAAGCCTTGAAATGGACTTTTGTTTATGAAAATAATATAAATGAGTAAACACAGTAATTTTGGATGATGGGGTTACATACAATGATGAGCTGTCAAAATCTTAACAACCAGTTCCCTCCTCACCCCACGAGGGGGTTGTGCCCCGCCCCCCAGGATTCCTGCCCCATCCAACCCCCTGCGTTCCTTGACACCCCCACCCCCAAGAACCCTGCCCCATCCACCCCCCTCCCCTGTTCCCTGACTGCCCCCAGAACCGGGCAGGAGGGACTCGTGGGCCACTGTAGTGGGTGCCCACCCAGCCCTAAGAAATAGAGGGACCTGCCAGGGGGCGAGGTGGGGAGTTCCGGCAGTGCATACCTGGGGCAGCTTCCAGGAAGCATCCGGCAGGTTCCTCTGGCTCCTACGGGCAGGGTAGAGTAGCTTGGGTGGGGGGAAGAGCGGGAGAGTGGCCACTCTACTCACTGATCACATCAAAAGTGGCGCCTTAGGCACCGACTCTGTGGGTGCTCCAGGGCTGGAGCACCCATGGGGAAAATTTGGTGGGTGCAGAGCACGCACTGGCAGCTCCCCGCCCCACGCCTGGCCCCAGCTTGCCTCCACTTCTTCCCCTGAACGCATCGCCCTGCTCTGCTTCACCGCTCCCTCTGGCTTCCTGTGAATCAGCTGTTCGCACAGGAAGCCTGGGAGGGCTGAGAAGCAAGCGGCGGCGTAGCGCTCAGGCCCAGGGAGGCGGAGGCGAGCTAGGGCGGGGAGCGGTTCCCCTGCACGCCCCCCCGGGTTACCTGCTGCGGCGCAGGCAGCCCTCCTCGTGCCCCCCCACCCCAGCTCACCTCGGCCTCTACGGGCCTGAATGCAAAGCCGCCACTTGCTTCTCAGCCCTCCCAGGCGAACAGCTGATTCGTGGGAAACCGGGGGGTGGAGAAGCAGAGTGGGGCGGCGCGTTCAGGGGAGGAAGTGGCGCGGAGATGAGGTGAGATGGGGCCAGGCAAGGTCGCTGCCAGTGGGTGCTTTGCACCCACCAAATTTTCCCCATGGGTGCTCCATCCCCGGAGCACCCACGGAGTCGGCGCCTAAGGTGCCACTTTTGGCTGGTTGTTAAATTTAGAAGCCCTTTTAGAACCGGTTGTCCCGTGGGACAACCAGTTCTAAAAGGGCTTCTAAATTTAACTGGTTCCAGCGAAAAGGTGAAAACCGGCTCCAGCTCACCACTGGTTACATACACACACCACTAGAATTCACAGTGTAGCATAAATGAGCATTCAGTTCCCAGTTCAGGTCACTCAGTGACAGCAAGTCTTTTCACAG
This sequence comes from Lepidochelys olivacea, assembly GCF_965140295.1. Lineage (NCBI taxonomy): Eukaryota > Metazoa > Chordata > Testudines > Cheloniidae > Lepidochelys > Lepidochelys olivacea. The sequence continues at coordinate 53,567,284 of NC_140417.1, forward strand.
ATCTGAAAAAACAACTGCTTAGAAGTCTGCCATAGAGTGGTAGAAGATGGCCCATTACCATAACTCATGCTAAACATTTTGGGCCTTATTGTCAGTTACACTAAAGCCCTCTTACAGTACAGTAATGGGCAGCAATAGCCTCTGAGAATACAACCCATCCCCAGTCAGTGTAAAACTGGCATGAGGACCCTGCATTAACCCCCTCCAGTGTAGAAGGATTGGGCATGTGACCAGAGCGTACTACACTACAGCTATTTTTCATTTCCCAGGCCTGTAACTAGACTCTGAACAGCAAAGTGTAAGGTAGAGCAGCCCTGAGACTGCTCTAACTTACACTAAGGTCCAGGTAGGTCCCTATACAGCCAAGTACAGGGAACATAAAAGTGACAGCCATCTCTGCTCCCCGCTCTTAGCACAGAAACAGGACAGACAACAAGTAAGCTAAAGGAGATGAGAGCTTACATTACAGTGGTAAGGACTACTGGATAGAGCACTAGATTTGGCATGGAAACCTGGGTTTAATTACTGGCTCTGCCACAAGCCTGCTGGGTGACATTGGGCAAGTCACTTCCCTTTATGTGAAACAGGGATGATCATAGAATCATAGAATATCAGGGTTGGAAGGGACCTCAGGAGGTCATCTAGTCCAACCCCCTGCTCAAAAGCAGGACCAATCCCCAATTAAATCATCCCAGCCAGGGCTTTGTCAAGCCTGACCTTAAAAACTTCTAAGGAAGGAGATTCCACCACCTCCCTAGGCAACGCATTCCAGTGTTTCACCACCCTCCTAGTGAAAAAGTTTTTCCTAATATCCAACCTAACCTCCCCCACTGCAACTTGAGACCATTACTCCTTGTTCTGTCCTCTTCTACCACTGAGAATAGTCTAGAACCATCCTCTCTGGAACCACCTCTCAGGTAGTTGAAAGCAGCTATCAAATCCCCCCTCATTCTTCTCTTCTGCAGACTAAACAATCCCAGTTCCCTCAGCCTCTCCTCATAAGTCATGTGTTCCAGACCCCTAATCATTTTTGTTGCCCTTCGCTGGACTCTTTCCAATTTATCCACATCCTTCTTGTAGTGTGGGGCCCAAAACTGGACACAGTACTCCAGATGAGGCCTCACCAATGTTGAATAGAGGGGGATGATCACGTCCCTCGATCTGCTCGCTATGCCCCTACTGATACTTAGCATCTTTGTAAAGGGCTTTAAGATCCACTGATTAAAAGGCACTGTATAAGAGGTAGAGATTATTACCAATAACCAATAACTATCAGCAACTAGGACAAATCCAACTAGTAATATTTGACAGGTTTCAGAGTAGCAGCCGTGTTAGTCTGTATTCGCAAAAAGAAAAGGAGGACTTGTGGCACCTTAGAGACTAACCAATTTATTAGAGCATAAGCTTTCGTGAGCTACAGCTCACTTCCTCAGATGCATATCGTGGAAACTGCAGCAGGCTTTATATATACACAGAGAATATGGAACAATACCTATTCCCACCCCACTGTCCTGCTGGTAATAGCTTATCTAAAGTGATTTCCAGCACAAATCCAGGTTTTCTCACCCTCCACCCCCCCACACAAATTCACTCTCCTGCTGGTGATAGCCCATCCAAAGTGACAACTCTTTACACAATGTGCATGACAATCAAGCTGGGCTATTTCCTGCATAAATCCAGGTTCTCACATCCCCCCACCCCCATACACACAGAAACTCACTCTCCTGCTGGTAATAGCTCATCCAAACTGACCACTCTTCAAGTTAAAATCCAAGTTAAACCAGAACATCTGGGGGGGGGGGGGTAGGAAAAAACAAGAGGAAACAGGCTACCTTGCATAATGACTTAGCCACTCCAAGTCTCTATTTAAGCCTAAATTAATAGTATCCAATTTGCAAATGAATTCCAATTCAGCAGTTTCTCGCTGGAGTCTGGATTTGAAGTTTTTTTGTTTTAAGATAGCGACCTTCATGTCTGTGATCGCGTGACCAGAGAGATTGAAGTGTTCTCCGACTGGTTTATGAATGTTACAATTCTTGACATCTGATTTGTGTCCATTTATTCTTTTACGTAGAGACTGTCCAGTTTGACCAATGTACATGGCAGAGGGGCATTGCTGGCACATGATGGCATATATCACATTGGTGGATGTGCAGGTGAACGAGCCTCTGATAGTGTGGCTGATGTTATTAGGCCCTGTGATGGTGTCCCCTGAATAGATATGTGGGCACAGTTGGCAACGGGCTTTGTTGCAAGGATAAGTTCCTGGGTTAGTGGTTCTGTTGTGTGGTATGTGGTTGTTGGTGAGTATTTGCTTCAGGTTGCGGGGCTGTCTGTAGGCAAGGACTGGGGGGTGGGAATAGGTATTGTTTCATATTCTCTGTGTATATATAAAGCCTGCTGCAGTTTCCACGATATGCATCTGAGGAAGTGAGCTGTAGCTCACGAAAGCTTATGCTCTAATAAATTGGTTAGTCTCTAAGGTGCCACAAGTCCTCCTTTTCTTTTAGTAATATTTGATGAATCAGTGACCAGAAGGCTCAGCAAATTTAGGGCACTGCTATGCCTCTTACAGAACAGCATTTAACAATTTTGGCCCTATCCATTTTAGCTGGTCCTAGATTAATGAGATGTAATATTTAAGCAACACTAAGCAACAGAGGTCATGTTGATTTTCTGTTCATAATTACAACCTTCAAAACAAATTGGTAACTTTTCTAAAACTGAGCGAGATCTTCAGAACTCATCTCATGTCCAGTGAGAAAGAGTTTCTCTGCGGCAACCATCGGAGGTCAGGACACACTAGTAAAGGACTTGTTAACATAAAACTCCAAATCTCTAGAGTAAACTCAGTGGAATGTCAAAGAACTGCCCTGTCTTTAGGGGTGGAGGAGCAGAGAGGGAGACCAAAGAGAAGCAGAATTAGCTAGCAAACGTATAAACCTTTTACATGAAGAGTTTGTCAGTGCTTTCCTTTGTGATGGTGTTAAAATCCAACAATTTTCAGAAAATTGTCTTTTTAACTGATTCTTGATTATTGGGTTTGATTAGTTAAGTATTCCCAGTGGAGTGCATGTGAGAGAGATTTACTGGACAGTAATAGTTCGGTTTTGATTCTTTGTTTCTGATGGGAGAAAAGGGCTTGTAAATTTAAGTATCCAGGAAGCACTGTAATTCGGAAGGAGCTTGTGACAGGGTGTATCTATCCTGCACTGGCTCCATAGTGGTTAACGGTGCCTTGCAGGCTGAGGAAGCCCCACCCCTCCACCCCTGCTGGGCACGTTCAGCCTGGAGACAGGGTGTAAAGGGAAGCAGCAGAGCTCACTTGGGCTGGACTGCAGAGGACAAAGGATGTGTACTGCAAGCTTCCTCCAGAGAGCTATGGGAGCCCCACTCCCCAGAGGCCAGGAATGCCGAACCCCAGGCAGACTCCGGACTGCCTGTGGAGATGTGGGAGGAAACTGAGCTGTCCGAGATCTCGCCAGCCAACAACCCCAGGGACCCAGAGGACCCGCGGACTGCCGCACTGGAAGACAGGGTAGGAAGTGACTCAGGGGAAACAGACACTGGTCTGGTCATAGGACCAGGAAACCCATCAGTGTGTTTTGGCTGGATCTTCATTGACCCCTTGGCGGAACCACCCACCGTTAGGGCCCTGGGCTGGGACCCGGTGGAGTAGGGCGGGCCTGGGTCCCCCTACCCGCAGGTGCCACCCCACCCCTGTGGGGAGGCCAGCCTCCCTACCTTAGGCCAAGAGGCCTGAGCTCCCCAGACTGTTTGGTTCTCCACCCTGCTGGAGAGTCTGAACCTCAGACCATTTGGTGCTCCGCCCTGATTAGTAGCCCAATCTGCTCTGACTATTAGGTCATGTTGCCCTGCGAGCAAGAGTAGCCAAAACGATTCTGACTACTATGCCGCACTCTCCTGTTTTGTGGGTTAGATTCTAGCAGGCCAAGGCATAGATAGATTCTAGCAGCCAAGGCATAACCCTGTATCGATCATACACATGACATCTACATTTTTCTACATCAGCATTTTGGATGCACAATCAGAGAGGAGCTGGCAATCCACTTTCAGGATTTCCATGTTGTGGATTCAGAGTCCTATGATCAATTAAACTCTGCAAAGGGAAGATAAGATTTTCATCAAAACGTCATTTGCAATTATTCCCTTAACTGGAATTGTGTGTGGCTCCAACACCACTTTTTACAAGTCATTACCCTCCGATCCCACTGAGGGTTACCAAAAGAAACTACACTATTTCCTCAAGAAACTCCCTGAAAAAGCACAAGAACAAATCCGCACAGACACATCCCTGTAACCCCGACCTGGGGTATTCTATCTGCTACCCAAGATCCATAAACCTGGAAATCCTGGGCACCCCATCATCTCAGGCATTGGCACCCTGACATCAGCATTGTCTGGCTATGTAGACTCTCTCCTTAGGCCCTATGCTACCAGCACTCCCAGCTATCTTCGAGACACCACTGACTTCCTGAGGAAACTACAATCCATCGGTGATCTTCCTGAAAACACCCTCCTGGCTACTATGGATGTAGAAGCCCTCTACACCAACATTCCACACAAAGATGGACTACAAGCCGTCAGGAACAGTATCCCCGATAATGTCATGGCAAACCTGGTGGCTGAATTTTGTGACTTTGTCCTCACCCACAACTATTTGGGGACAATGTATACCTTCAAGTCAGCAGGACTGCTATGGGTACCCGCATGGCCCCACAGTATGCCAACATTTTTATGGCTGACTTAGAACAACGCTTCCTCAGTTCTCATTCCCTAACGCTCCTACTCTACTTGCACTTCATTGATGCCATCTTCATCATCTAGACGCATGGAAAAGAATCCCTTGAGGAATTCCACCACGATTTCAACAATTTCCATCCCACTATCAACCTCAGCCTGGACCAGTCCACACAAGAGATCCACTTTCTGGACACTACAGTGCTAATAAGCGATGGTCACATAAACACCCCCTATACCGGAAACCGACTGACCACTATATGCCTATCTACATGCCTCCAGCTTTCATCCAGACCACATCACATGATCCATTGTCTACTGCGAAGCTCTAAGATGCAACCGCATTTGCTCCAATCTCTCAGACAGAGACAAACACCTACAAGAGTTCTATCAAGCGTTCTTACAACTACAATACCCACCTGCTGAAGTGAAGAAACAGATTGACAGAGCCAGAACAGTACCCAGAAGTCACCTACTACAGGACAAGCCCAACAAAGATAATAACAGAACGCCACTAGCCATCACCTTCAGCCCCCAACTAAAACCTCTCCAACTTATCTTGAAGGACAACCCATCACTCTCACAGATCTTGGGAGACAGGCCAGTCCTTGCCTACAGACAGCCCCCAACCTGAAGCAAATACTCACCAGCAACCACACACCACACAACAGAACCACTAACTCAGGAACCTATCCTTTCAACGAAGCCCGTTGCCAACTGTGTCCACATATCTATTCAGGGCACACCATCATAGGGCCTAATCTACACCAGCCACACTATCGGAGGCTCGTTCACCTGCACATCTACCAATGTGATATATGCCATCATGTCCCAGCAATGCCCCTCTGCCATATACATTGGTCAAACTGGACAATCTCTACGTAAAAGAATAAATGGACACAAATCAGACGTCAAGAATTATAAAGTTCAGAAACCAGTCGGAAAACACTTCAATCTCTCTGGTCACTCGATTACAGACCCAAAAGTTGCAATTCTTCAACAAAAAAACTTCAAAAACAGACTCCAACGAGAGACTGCTGAATTGGAATTAATTTGCAAAGTGGATACAATTAACTTAGGCTTGAATAGAGACTGGGAGTGGATGGGTCATTACAAAAAGTAAAACTATTTCCCCGTGTTTATTCCCCCCCCTCCACCCCCACTGTTCCGCAGACATTCTTGTTAACTCCTGGAAATGGCCCACCTTGACTATCACTTCAAAAGTTTTTCTCTCCCCCCACCCCACTCTCCTGCTGGTAACAGCTCATCTTAAGTGATCACTCTCCTTACAGTGTGTATGATAAACACCCATTTTTTCATGGTCTGCGTGTATATAAATCTCCTCACTGTATTTTCCACTTTATGCATCTGATGAAGTGAGCTGTAGCTCACAAAAGCTTATGCTCAAATAAATTGGTTAGTCTCTAAGGTGCCACAAGTACTCCTTTTCTTTTTGCGAATACAGACTAACACGGCTGCTACTCTGAAACCTGTTCAATTAAGTAGAGAGGGGCTGAATGTTACTGTCTATTACTGAGAAACATCTAGTTCTAGGAACACACCTAACTCTGTGCTTGTGTCTTAGAGCAGTTCTCCAAAGTAAATACATAGCCGGAACCTAACAAATTAGGGAAAATAAGTTTCCAGAGGGTAGGAACTGTCCCTTCAGCTCATTCCACTAAAGGTATAGAGGGTATGTGAAATCTTTTCTAAGGAATCACATTTCAACTCAGTCTTATCCCACTGTACTGCAAACTTCTCTAATAATGCAAAAGGAGAAGGTAGAAGAGTTAACCCTCATCCAGTAAAAACATGCATGATGCCCATACTTCAAGAGAGGACATACACATCAATGCCAATTAAATTTAAAAAGCCACAGATCTTGAAGCCCCAACACTAAGATCAAGCACACCTGTACTACAGCAGTCTGGCAATAGATAGCACTCAGACAGGGCCAAATCTGAATGCTTTCTGGAAGCAGGGGCAGTAATGCAGATAAACACATTTAGAAACTAACAAAGCTGAACACTGACATTGACAAATCAGAAGGATTTCCTGCTGAAATGTGACTGGATGGTGCTAGAGTTCAGATTTTTACCCCCAACATAAGCAGGAGGGCTTCAAAAACAAACAAAAAAACCTCATCCTGAAGATCAAGTGTGTGGAGATGACAAGAGAGACAAGGTGAGTGTGCTAATATCTTTCACTGGACCAGCTTCTGTCGGTGACAGAGACAAGCTTTCAAGCCCACACAGAGCTCTTCTTCAGGCCTGGAGAATGTACTCAAGAGTATTTCTACACAGGCATAAAAAAGATGTGGATGGTCTGAATCAGCTGACTCTCAGGCCACAACACTGATAAATAGCTGTGTAGACGTTCGGGCTCGTGCTGGGGGGACTTGTTAGTGGATTACAGATTGTTGTAATAAGCCATAAATCCAGTCTCTCTATTCAGTCCATGGTTTTTAGTGTCTAGTGAAGTTATGAATTTCAGTTATGAAATATGTGTTAACTACTTATGCTAAAACAATCTGTTCCATCTTCTATTTAGCTGTGACACTCTGAGTATGTTTCTAGACTTGAAGAAGAGCTCTCTGTAAACTCAAAAGCTTGTCTCTCTCACCAACAGAAGTTGGTCCAATAAAAGATATTATCTCACTGTGAGGAAGTGGGGATTTTCCCTTTTTATGTTGTACAGTAACTCCTCACTTAAAGTCATCCCGGTTAATGTTGTTTCGTTGCTGATCAATTAGGGAACATGCTCATTTAAAGTTGTGCAATGCTCCCTTATAACCTCGTTTGGCTGCTTGTAGGAAGAGCAGCCCGTTGCAGCTAGCTGGTGGGGGCTTGGAACCAGGCAACCCCCCTATCAGCTCCCGGCTCCCCTAAGCTCCAAGTTCCCAGTGCAGCAGCCACCCGCAGTTCAGCTGTCCCTCCCCCGACTGCCATGTGCTGCTCCTGCCCTCTGCCTTGGAGCTGCTCCCGGGAGCCTGCTGCTTGCTGTTCACAGGAGGGGGGAAGAAGGGGGCTAATGTCAGGGTGGCCCCCTCCCCCCTACTCCTGCCCCCTGCTTACCCCTTCTCCATATAGAGCAGGGTGGGGACAGGACAGGGCTCAGGACAGAGAGCTTGCTGGCTGCAGCTGCTGTCTCAACTTCCTGATTTTTTTTAAAGGCAACATACTTAGAATGGGGTCACCATACTTAAAGGGGCAATACATCTCTCTCTCTCCCACGCACAGGGTGTGTGTCTCTGTCTGCCATGCTATCTCCCCTCCCTCCATTCATGCTGCCTTGTAGAGTGTGAGGCTACATTAACTACATCGTTAGTTGTTGCCCTTGAGGGCTCAACCGAATGCTAGATCATTTAGCAGTAAGGCAGTCCCTGGGAAATATCCTACCCTCTGACTCCACCACCTCAACCAAGCTTCACAATCATCATTGCTGTGTACAGTATTAAACTGTTTAAAAGTTATACTCTGTGTGTGTGTGTGTGTACACACACACACAAAACGTTTTTTGTCTGGTGAAAAAAATTTCCCTGGAACCTAACCCCCCCCTTATTTACATTAATTCTTATGGGGAAATTGGATTCGCTTAACATCGTTCCACTTTAAGTCACATTTTTCAGGACCATAACTACAACATTAAGCGAGGAGTTACTGTATGTGAGTTTTACTGTTTTGCACGAATACTGTGTGCCTCAGTTTCCCTGGAGGCTGCATCAATACCTCGATGGTGAGAATAGGGGTGTGAGAGTTTGGCTGAGACCTGTGGGGCTGGTTTGGCTGCTCCAGCTGCCTGCACATATGCTATGACCAGTGCCCTTCATAACCTGAGACCCAGGAGGGGGATGCAACCAGGTGATGACCAGGTGAAGCGAGACAAAGACAAGGAGGAGCAACAGGGGTGTCGGAAGTCGGGTTGCTGGAAACTGGCAGTCTGCTTGTAGGGACTGGAAGAGGGGGAGTCCAGGGCTTCTGGCCCAGGAATCCCCAAGATGGACTTGGCTGAAAGTCACTGATTTCTGTGCTAACAAGATGTGTTCTATGCTATGTTCCTTTCGAATAATAAACTTCTGTTTTACTGGCAGTCTGAGACTCATGTCTGCCTGTGGAGTTGGGGTGCAGGGCCCTCTGGCTTCCCCAGGAGCCTTGCCTGGGCGGACTCGCTGCTGGAAGCAAATGTTGTGGAAGAGGATGCTGAATGCTCCGAGGTCAGATCCAGGAAGGTCGATGCTGTATAAGCTTCTTGCCATGGCGACGGTATGCTCAGAGAGAGGAGGCATGCTCCCCCAGAGTCCTGACTGGCTTCATATGGAGTAGTTACAAAGCATTTTTAAAAAGCCTTATTTGAGGGTGAAGGAACAAACCATCCCAAAGTGCAGAAAGAATAGCAAATATGGCAGGCGACCAGCTTGGCTTAACAGTGGAATCTTCAGTGAGCTTAGATTACAAAAGGAAGCTTACAAGAAGTGAAATTTGGACAGATGACTAGAGAGGAGTATACAAATATTGCTAGAGCATGCAGAGGTGTAATCAGGAAGGCCAAGGCACAACTGGAGTTGCAGCTAGCAACTTACATGAAAGGTAACAAGAGGGGTTTCTACAGATATGTTAGCACCAAGAAGATGGTCAGGGAAAGTGTGGGACCCTTACTGAACGGGGGAGGCAATTACTGAGTGGAAAAAGGCAAATATAGTGCCCATATTTTAAAAAAAACAAAAAAAAGGGGAGGGGGGGAAGAGAATCCGGGGAACTACAGACCAGTCAGCCTCACTTCAGTCCCTGGCAAAATCATGGAGCAGGTCCACAAGGAATCCATTTTGAAGCACTTGGAGGAGAGGAAGGTTATCAGGAACATTCAACATGGATTTACCAAGGGCAACTCATGCCTGACCAACCTGACTACCTCCTATGATGAGATGACTGGCTCAGTGGATATAGGGAAGGCGGTGGATGTGATATATCTTGATTTTAGCAAAGCTTTTGATACAGTCTCCCACAGTATTCTTGCCAGCAAGTTAAGGAAGTATGGGCTGGATGAATGGACTAGAAGGTGGATAGAAAGCTGGCTAGATTGTCGGGCTCAACAGGTAGTGATCAATGGCTCGATGTCTAGTTGGCATCCGGTATCAAGTGGAGCGCCCCAGGGGTCAGTTGTGTTCAACATCTTTATTAATGATTTGGATGATGCGATTAATTGCATTCTCAGCAAGTTCGCAGATGACGCTAAGCTGTGGGGGGGGGGGGGGGGAAGGTAGATACGCTGGAGGGTAGGGTCCAGAGTGACCTAGACAAATTGGAGGATTGGGCCAAAAGAAATCTGATGAGGTTCAACAAGGACAAGTGCAGAGTTCTGAACTTAGGATGGAAGAATCCCATGCACTGTATAGGCTGGGGACCAAGTGGCTAAGCAGCAGTTCTTCAGAAAAGGACCTGGAGATTACAGTGGACAAGAAGCTGGATATGAGTCAGCAGTGTGCCCTTGTTGCCAAGAAGGCCAATGGCATATTGGGCTGATTATTCCCCTCTATTCAGCACTGGTAAGACCATACCTTGAGTACTGTGTCCAGTTTTGGTCTGTCCCCCCCACTACAGAACGGATGCGAACAAATTGGACAGAGTCCAGCAGAGGGCAACGAAAATGATTAGGGGGCTGGGGCACATGACTCACGAGGAGAGGCTGAGGGAACTAGGGTTCGAGGAGAGGCTGAAGGTACGAGGGAACTGGGGTTATTTAGTCCGCAGAAGAGAAGAGTGAGGGGGGAATTTGATAGCAGCCTTCAATTACCTGAAGGGGGTTCCAAAGAGGATGGAGCTCACTTGTTCTCAGTGGTGGCAGATGACGGAACAAGGAGCAATGGTCTCAGGTTGCAGTGGAGGAGGTTTAGTTTGGATATTAGGAAACACTATTTCACTAGGAGGGTGGTGAAGCACCCAAATGGGTTACCTAGAGAGGTGATGGAATCTCCATCCTTAGATGTTTTTAAGGCCCAGCTTGACAAAGCCTTAGCTGGGATGATTTAGTTGATGTTGGTCCTGCTTTGAGCAGTGGATTGGACTAGATGACCTCCTGAGGTCTCTTCCAACCCTAATATTCTATGACTGCCCCAGTGACTCTGTGACACTCACCCACCTTGTCTCTCCAATATCCTGGGACCAACATGGCTAAAACAACACTGCATACAACAATGGAGATGACAATGCATCCACTGAGAGATGTTTAATGCATTTGACCGGGACACTATTGGGATCGCTGTTCGGAAGTATGCATAGGTCAGAGTATTCAGTCTCAGGCATATTCAGTTGCTCCTTTATCTGCCTTTTACTGGAAGAATGTTTTTCAGAGATAAGATGGAGGACATCTTCATTTATGTGAAAGGATTGCCTGCTTAAAACCACAGTTACCCACCCAGAGGCAGATTTCTCTGCCTAAAGGTGTTCTAGTGATTCATCTGCACATCTAACAATATGATATATGCCATCATGTGCCAGCAATGCCCCTCTGCCATATACATTGGCCAAACCGGGCAGTCTCTACGTAAAAGAATAAATGGACACAAATCAGACGTCAAGAATTATAACATTCAAAAACGAGTCAGAGAACACTTCAATCTCTCTGGTCACTCGATTACAGACCTAAAAGTGGCAATTCTTCAACAAAAAAACTTCAAAAACAGACTCCAACGAGAGACTGCTGAATTGGAATTAATTTGCAAACTAGATACTATTAACTTAGGCTTCAATAAAGACTGGGAGTGGATGTGTCATTACACAAAGTAAAATTATTTCCCATGTTTATTCTCCCCCCTACCTCCCAGACATTCTTGTCAACTGCTGGAAATGGCCTACCTTGATTATCACTACAAAAGTTCCCTGCTCTCCTGCTGGTAATAGCGCACCTTACCCGATCACTCTTGTTACAGTGTGTATGGTAACACCCATTGTTTCATGTTCTCTGTGTATATAAATCTCCCCATTGTATTTTCCACTGAATGCATCCGATGAAGTGAGCTGTAGCTCACGAAAGCTTATGCTCAAATAAATTTGTTAGTCTCTAAGGTGCCACAAGTACTCCTTTTCTTTTTGCAGATACAGACTAACACGGCTGCTACTCTGACACAGAGCAAGTTGAGATTCGGCAACTTTTAACAGGCTTTTAATATTTTCAAATTACTTTAGGCTTTGGTGTTGCTCTCCACACATGCTGGGATAATCCTAAAACTTGGGATTGTATTCACAGAGAGTATGCGGTTTTAATTGGATTGTATTTCATAGGTGTGTGTGTCACACACACGGGCACATGTGTGTAGAATATTACCTTATCAAAACTGGTCACAGACAATCAATCAGTTAAAGACAATTGGCTGAGGACTAGTGGATTTTTTCAATTCACACCATCAAAAAGGCAGCACTGGCAGAACATTGTGTAGGTTAAATTTTTATACCTAGGCCCCTACCAAATTCGCGGCCAGGAAAAACGCATCATAGACCATGAAATCTGGTGTCCCTCCCGCCATGAAATCTAGTCTTGTGTGTCTTGTGCTTTTACCCTATACTATACAGATTTCATGGCAGGACCCCAGCATTTCTCAAATTGGGGGTCTTGACCCAAAAGGGAGCTGTAGGGGGGTCGCAAGGTTATTTTAGAGGGGTCATGGTATTGCCACCCTTACTTCTACTCTGCCTTCAGGACTTGGCGACCAGAGAACAGCAGCTACTGGCCAGGTGCCCAGCTCTGAAGGCAGCGTCCTGCCAGCAGCAGCACAGAAGTAAGGGTGGCAATACCATATCATGCTGCGTTGCTTCCTTCAGAGCTGGATGGCCAGAGTGGCAGCTGCTGACTGAAGTCACAGCTCTGCAGGCAGTAGCGCAGAAGTAAAGTTGGCAATACCATATCATGCTACTCTTACTTGTGCACTGCTGCTGGTGGCGGTGGCTCTGCCTTCAGAGCTGGTCTCCCAGCCAGCAACCACTGCTCTCCAGCTGCCCAGCTCTGAAGACAGCACTGCTGCCAGCAGCAGTGCAGAAGGGTAGCAGTACTGCAAACCCCCTACAATAACCTTGTGACCCCCCTCCCCTCCTCACTCCTTTTTTGGTCAGGATCCATACAATTACATCATGAAATTTCAGATTTAAATAGCTGAAATCATGAAATTTATTATTTAAAAAATCCTATGACTGTGAAATTGATCAAAATGGACCGTGAATTTGGTAGGCCCTATTTATACACTTAGGATACTGGTGCAAATTTTGCTCTGTCCCAATGTCATCTATCAGAGACTACATAGCCCATGAATTATGTCTACTGATAACACTTACCTTTGTTTGTCACTTGGTCTTCTATGTTCAGATTGTTCATCACTATTTCCAATTAAACTGCATCTAAAATAAATAAAGTAAAACCAGAATAGGTTCAGTTCAGAATATACCATAGTTCTTTTTAGTAGATTTTCTCATTTACCTTCAACCAAAACAGACTAGCAAGATTCAACATTATCAGCTACTGACTCTCAAATAAGCCACTTTACTTGATAGTATAAATGGTCATCACAACCACTGAACAAATACAAAAGGCATCAATAATGAACAGCTTTAAAAAAAAAAAAAAAAAACTTGAGTGAACCCTCATATTGACCTTCCTTGTAGGTTTGTACAAATCATCATTGGATGTCAAATTTAATATAGAGAAAAATTCTGAAGTATTCTATTTGCAAGAACTCACTAAACGAAAATTAGCAAAATAAATGGAAGCAGAAATTCAAGATGACAATTTAAGCTTCAATTATATTGCTTTAAAGTATTGCTTTAAAGCTGAACTAAGTGACCATTTACACTATACCCATTTTTCTGCCAATTAAAAATGATTTAGAAAATACTGTTCAAAATAACAAAACAAAAACACAATGCTAGAAGCAGCAGCCCATGCACAAAATTTATTGTGTGCTACTGTTTATAAAATACTTGAATAGTTCGGAACATGCATAAAATTTTCAACTTAGACAGGGGTTTCTACAGATTGTACTTTATGGCAAACCAAAAGGGAGATGAACTCTAGTGACTTAAGTTTCAAGTTGTGTTCCAGGGGATGAGAAAGGTAGGTAGCAAATGTCAAAATATATAACAAAGTACAGTGACAATCAGTACAGTTCATTATTTGTGAACAAATCAGCATATGGTTTCAATTTTTAGTTTAACCAAGCAGTCCTGTAGCTAAAAAACATGCAGTCTCAATTTTACACTTTCACTAATGCCTTAACAACTGAACAGAACAATTGCTTATGCGCTGCATTGCCTAAATAAAAATATTTCCATAACATTTTCAGTTTCCTTTATAGAATTAAGAAAAATAATAAAAAGCTTGTAGCTATTCAGCCTGGCCAGTGATTATTAACTATTTAAGCAACTTTAACACTCACAATACAGTAAAAGTACCTATAACATCTATATAACCTATAGACGTTGTTCCTGTACATCAGAGATCTATATATTAAATATTTGCAAAATGAAAACATGCATACACAAAATACAATGCCACGCTTTACAGACTTGATATGAATCAAAATGTACTTTAACATAATGTACAAAGTTCAATTAAAAGTACCTTAAAATTAACAATTGCATTATTTTTCAAACTTTTAAAATTTTAAATATATTTTTAAATTCACGGTGGGGGGAGAATCTCAAAAGTTGGGCATAAAAGTTTCTACATTAAATATTTTAAAATCTGTGTTCAAGTAATAAACATTCCTACATAGAAATCTTCTGATAAGCTTTAACTAAAAAATACAGTGAATATAATACAGAATTAGCAACATCTAAGGAGTACACCTGAGGTCAGCATTTTACAGAATAACCAACTGCGATTTTTGGCATTTTTTTCATTTATTTAACATACACTTTTTGCAGCCTCAGATTTTTTTTAAGACTATTCTAATATATGTTTTTAAAGACACTTCATGAAACCAATGTCCATTAATAAATAGTAGCTCTTAGGGTTGTATTTGAAAGTCTGATTGAAAAAAAAAAAACAAAAAAACCCCTAGCTCTGCTGAAAAGAAAATCCCATTTTGTAAACTTAAAGTGTTGACTATGATAAGCGTAAAATGCTAGTCTAGATGTGCTTTAGTGATAACAGCCCAACCATTTCCCCATAGCTCTCCAAGATTCAGCCAGCAATGTTGGAATTTCTGTAAATATATGAAGCATGCTCACAGATGTTCCGTCATCACTTATAGAGAGGGGCTGTTGCCTCAAAAGCACGATGGTTTGTCTTCAGCGGGATCAAGTTGTGTTTTCATCATTATATTAAGAAGTCAGTTTGACTGATTCCCCCTGGCTATTTCATCTGTTGTCATGTCAAAAAGCAGTACTCTAGGAATTCTCAGGCAAGACATATGAGTAAACCAGAAGTTGGTGTGGTCACTGTGCATTGTTGTTGCCAGTCCCATTGTTTCCATTGGCATTTGTTGTGTTTACAGAATTAATACCATCTTGCTGAAGAGCATCTTTTCTTGGTGGCATTCTCTCATTGATCCTATCCAAACCTTTTGCCTCTTCAAAACTGCAGATTTTATGTTGCGGAGAAAATCCTCGTATTGCTTAACAAAATGCAAATTTCATAGGTCAGTAACAGAAAAATAAGTTGAAAGTATATACTTTTTCTAATAAAATGATTTAAAAAGACATCTAAGAAATTAGCCAAAGAAACTTTTATGGCTCTACAACTGAATTAGCAACGCTTATATAATGTGCTTTCCTAGAATGTTCAATGGCAATCATGATTTCAACTGACAATCAAAATAGTATATGTCAAATATATTTCCGTAAGAATCAAGGTGGCTTAAACCTACTTTGCTGCTGAGCACTCCTGGTGTGATCAGTGCTAACAACTGCTTTGCTGCTGCGTGTATCAGGCTCATCTTAACATCCCGTTCACTTCAATGGAATGTCAATAAGCAGCTCAGTAAGTGCAGTGAAGGCAAAGCAGCACAAGTGTTTAAAAAAAAAGCCTTCAGATTTTGCATACAAATCAAAGTCCTGATCCTGCAGTTTTCATGCAGGCAAAACTGCAGAATATGGCTCTAACTCTGTTCTAATCATGTGGATAGTTGAAATGGACACAACCACAGTCTTAGAGTCATCAGTTGGGCATGACTTTAAACAGGAAACTAGATATTACTCTTCTACACATCATTTTAAATGAAATAGGAAATGCCTTCTTACTAAGCTGCATTTAGATGTAAAAATGGCTGACCATATGAAAAGCCTGAAGTCTTAGCAACAAAATTTTCTGTTGTATGTGTGTGCACAGTATCCACTGATTACAATGGAACAGAATTTGGCTCTTGATAATATTTTTGGATAGCTGACTTCCACAATGTAAAAAAAGTAGTCATTAAATGGTGTTTTGCGACCAAATTTGAAACAAACTAATTGCTATACTGTTTGTCATTCACTTAATTTAACATTGTGATATAGGAAATCAAAATGCGTATATAAAAGGCTCTTATTTACAGACCCTAAAATTGTATGGAGTTTTAACGACATTAATATTAACAAAGGATGCCTGAACAGCAACATATTTGGTACAGCAACATTGGCAACCCCTGTATTTTGTTATGCCTTTCATTGTCAGGTGTGTGTACATACTATAAACAAATTTGGTCAGCAAACTACCCTCAAAATCACATAGTAAAAATAGGAACACTGTAATTATAGGTCTTGCACTACCAGATGTGTTATGGAAAGTGATGAAAAGATTAGATTTCAAGCCACTAAGAATAAATTTTATCAAAAGAAACATGCATAAATAACCCCCACCCCCAACTCAAAACATATTTGCAGTTGAATTCAGAAAAAACAAAATTCAACACGACCACTTTTTAAAGTCGTCAAGACACAAACCACGTATCACAACATGCTTTACACAAATAAAAAGCAAAAAACTATTGCACATTTTGTAAAGAAACTGGGGGAAAAACAAAATGATTTCTCTGAAACATTATTAAAGGAAGTTATTATCCTAAGGCAAGAAATGAATGTTACATATAAAATGGATGAATCAATGCAGTTGATTCATCTCTGGTTGTGCAAGTTGAATGTAAGACACACGCACACAGAATAGTTTCAAATTCCCGCCCAGACGCCACAGATCTCTGCCACTGGCAAAGACTCTGATCATACCTTTTTCAGCCTCAATTGCCTCTACTGTGGCTGTACAGAAGTGAGCAGATGCATGCAAAATGAATGAGAAAGATGAAGAGTGTAATATCGCATAGCAGAAAAGGCAATGATCAATTTAATATATCACCCTAGCCCAGATCTGATTGCAAATATTTTTCAGTGAAAATTAAGACTATTTTATAAACTGAAGTGAAGTGACTCCTACATCTCAAGTGACAGTTTATCAAATGCAACACTCATATAATGCAACTTAATCTACCTATTGTATGTAACTGGTTGATTATTTCTTTAAGTAAAACTAACATACAACCCTAAATACTGTTAAGGTTAGGGGCATATTTTGGTTTCAACTAGGTTCTACAAATTCTTTGAAGGTCCATAGCACGTTACTGGACTCTATGTTACCAAGAAAGATGTTATAAAGGAGCCAAGTTAAGACTATCAGTGTTTTATTAGTAAGACAAAATACTAATTTAGTACAAATGGATTTTATCTTTTTATTTAATGTTTGACACAATGGTCCTTGCACACATCTTTTGCACTCAGAAGCTGAATTCAGTACTTGGATTTTAGCACTGAATTCTAAGCAAAAAAGTGATGCTGTGATTCAAACTGAATTCATTAAATGAAATTCAGGTATTAGAGCATACAAACAAAAATCTAAAAAGTCACGTTTACAAACTGCCAAACAGCAACTCGCATTTAGGGAAGTAAACCAAGATCTTTATAGCTGGAGGAGCTCTGGACAAACACACTCATATACTTTGGTGGATGGATGAATTTACAACGTAAACATTTCAAAGATCCATGCCATGTCTACCCTAGCACTTTTGTCGGAAAAGGGTATGAAAAAAAACACCTCCCGACCGACTGAGTTTCACCAACAGAAGTGCTGGTATGAACAGTGCTATGTTGGCGGGAGATGCCCTCCCACCAACATAGCTCAATGAGGGGTGGTTTAATTATGCCAATAGGAGAGCTCTCTCCCATCAGCATAGAGCAGCTACATGGGAGACCATACAGGGGCATAGCTGCAGTGGTGCCGCTGTAAGGTCTGTAGTGTAGACATAGCCCTAATTGACCAGTTAGGAGTTAGTGTTTCTAAAGTTAAGTAGCTGTGTAAACAGCTGTAACTTTTTATATTTAAGGATTCTCCAAGTTCATATTTTGTACAAAATATGACTATACAATCTACAAAGTTGTCTAACTTAATGTAAAATTATTAGGTCTAATAAGACTACCAAGACCTTAGCCATCTTTTTCTAGTACAGCCTTGTTGCATAAACCACTTATTACTAAATCTTTTCAGTGAAAAATTGAGTACATTTCACTAATGATAAGTAATTCTGTGCATCTCCCTTCCATCAATCCTACCTCCAAAACAGACATTTAGAATCACAGAATTATAGAACTGGAAGGGACCTCGAGAGGTCATCTAGTCCAGTCCCCTGGACTCAAGACACGACTAAGTATTATCTAGACCGGGGTGGGCAAACTATGACTGGCGGGCCGCATCCAGCCTGCCAGCCGTTTTAATCTGGCCCTCAAGCCCCCAGAAGGCTTGGGGTCAGGGGCCACTCCACATGGCTCCCGGAAGCAGTGGCATGGCCCTCCTGCAGCTCCTACGCATAGAGGCGGCCAGGGGGCTCCACTATGCACACTGCCCCTGCCCCAAGCACCAGCCCCACAGGGGCAGTGCCTGCACTCTGCCCAGCTGTGCCTCCGTGTAGGAGCCAGAGTGGGGATATGCCGTTGCTTCCGGGAGCTGCTTGAGGTAAGCACCACTCGGAGCACCACCCTCCTACACCCCAAACTCCTTATCCCCAACCCCACCCCAGAGCCCCCCCCCCCCCCCAGCCAGAGCCCTCACGCCCCCCCCCCCCCACACACACACTCCACTCCCCCGCCTCAGCCCAGAGACCCCTCTCACATCCTGAACTCCTCATTTCTGGCCCCACCCCAGAGCCCGCACCCACAACCAGAGCCCTCACCCCCTCCTGCACCCCAACCCCAATTTTGTGAGCATTCATGGCCCGCCATACAATTTCTATTCCCAGATGTGGCCCTTGGGCCAAAAAGTTTGCCCACCCCTGATCTAGACCATCCCTGACAGGTGTTTGTCCAAACTGCTATAAAAAATCCCCAATGATGGAGATTCCACAACCTCCCTAGGCAACTTATTTCAGTGCTTAACCACTCTGACAGTTAGGAAGTTTTTCCTAATGTCCAACCTAAACCGCCCTTGCTGCAATTTAAGCCCATTGCTTCTTGTCCTTTCCTCAGAGGTTAAGAAGAACAATTTTTCTCCCTCTGCCTTGTAACAACCTTTTATGTACTTGAAAACTGTTATGTCACACCTCAGTCTTCTCTTCTCCAGACTAAACAAACTAATTTTTTCAATCTTCCCTCATAGGTCATGTTTTCTAGACCTTTAATCATTTTTGTTGCTCTTCTCTGGACTTTCTTCAATTTGTGCACATCTTTCCTGAAATGTGGCACTCAGAAGTTTAAGAAGTTTCTCCATTCAACAGATAGTTTACACAGTGCTAACAACGTGTTTGCTAAACTGATTCTTAAGAAAAAAGGAATTGGAATGGAATAGGTATAAAAGTAAATCTTGGGGAAGCAAGATAGAAATGATTAATTTGTGATTCGATCAGAACAGATTTTCAGAATTCTTTAAATTAGAGAAGTATAATTTGAGTAAGAAAATAAATAGAAAACAAATATATACACATTACCTACATTATGATTTAAAATCACTGTGTTTTACAAATAATTACAATTTTTACAGTGTTGCTTTGGAAAATGTGTCTTATAAAATAGTCATCTGTATTAATACCTTGTATGCATAATACAGTACTTTTACAACCTTTATATTTAGAGTTACCAAAAGCTTCTTGTCCTCATATGCAAAGAGAAGATATCTCAGGATTAAGTCAAATAGCCACTTGTGTGAATGGTTATTTTCCATGTTTATGGGGGGAAAAAAAAACGTTCCCAAACAGCAAAAATTAAATTACTTTTAGGAATATCTTAAAAGCTAACCAAACATATAAATTCCTTCTTATCTTTTTATTCTTCCAGTTTGCCACAAATACAGCACTAAACCTCTCTCCATCATTTCTTGTTACCCATGAGGCCTTTTTTTTCAATCTTTTTCTTAAAAGATCACGGATACTGCTTCGCCTCTGTAAATTATATAGTTTTGTCATACATACAAATTTCAAAACCTATTACCTAATTAATTCTACTTTCCCCGTTATTTCAGAGAGATCTCAGGATATATATAATTGATTTGAAATAAGAAAGGCAGTTTGTTACACTAAGCATAAAGGAACAAACCAATTGGAAAATACAACTGCTTTTAAAATATAACACAATAAAAAACAATTTATAACATTTTAACTCAGATTCTCTAAGTTACAAGTGAAATCCTTAATAAACCCTGATACACCTAACAACAGAACCACAGCATATTAATAGGTCCAACTCTGAAATCCTTACTGAAGCAAAATTCTCAGTTAGCTTAACTGTCTAAGTAAGGACATTCAAGGACAGGTGGCATGATATTTTAGATCTTCTGCAGTTCTAAGACTCCGCTCTTGATAAAAAGTCAGAGCTGATGCAACATCTAGGCCAATAAAAAAGTATCTTCCCAGTCCGCTGAGTAATGATCAGATTGGTATCCAAGGGTACTTGATCAGTCCAACTGATTTCACTGGGACTACTCACAAGCTTAAAGTTAAGCATGTGCTTACGTTTCTTGCTGAATCAGGACCTCGGTTAATCAGAATGCTAACTCCGTTCAAATTAGGGCCATCAAGCGATTAAAAAATTAATCATGATTAATCACGCTGTTAAATAATAATAGAATACTATTGATTTAAATATTTTTGGATGTTTTCTACATTTTCAAATATATTGATTTCAATTACAACGCAGAATACAAAGTGTACAGTGCTCACTTTATATTTATTTTTTATTACAAACATTTGCACTGTAAAAAAGAAACTTCAATTCACCTCACTGAAGTATTGTAGTGCAATCTCTATCACGAAAGTTGAACTTACAAATGTAGAATTATGTAAAAAAATAACTGCACTTAACAATAAAACAATGTAAAACTTTAGTGCCTACAAGTCCACTCAGTCCTACTTCTTGTTCAGCCAATCACTCAGATAAACAAGCACTCAGTGTTGCGGGAGGACAGGGGAGGGAGGAAGTAAGCAATAACCTGCACAGGAGGATGACGACGAAGCGGTCTTGCTGCTGCTTCTGGAAGGGTGGTTTCTGGTATTGGTCTCAACAGGCTCACTTCCTTTTACTGAGCTAGGTGGGCTCCCTTCAGCTGAGCAAGCCCTTGCTTGCAAGGAAGGGTGGATTTTACCTCAGGGACTGCTCATACTGCAAGGGAGGAGAAACTGGTGCAGGGAAGCTGAGCTCACCAGGCCATGTTCTCTATGGGGTACCCTTGGAGTGAGCAGCCAGCTAGGGGCAATGGGGCACGACGCAGGGGGGTTGGTCCTGGGAGTGAGGGGCGGGCCAGGAACAACCCCAGGCTGGCTAGGGTGACGATACGTCCCATTTTGGCCAGGACAGTCCCCTTTTTCAGCTGTCCTGGCCGTCCCTACTTCTTCCGCCAAACTGGGTATTTGTCCCATCTGCAAGGCAGAGTAGAGAGAGGCAACTGCTGTCTGGGGATCAGCTGAAGGTGGCAGAGCCCGCCTGCAGGAAATTGGAGAAATTTGCTGCTGGCAGCCAGTACTGGCTTCAGAGCTGACCCCTGGATGGTGCAGAGCTGGGGGGAGTGGGGGCGGGAAATCAGCCTCAGCTGGGGAAGGTGCAGAGCTCAGGGGAAAGGGGGGTTAGGGGATCAGCCTCAGCCAGGGGAGGGGAGGGAGGAAATCAGCCTCAGCTGGGGGAGGCATGGAGCTTTGGGTGGGCAAGCAGCACGGGGGAGGAGGGGGCAGACGGCATAGGTCTTGGGCAGAGGGGTCAGCCCCAGCCCTGGGTAGCACCGGGGGGAGGGGTCAGCCCCAGCCCCAGCCATGGGCTGCGTGGGGCTTGGGGGTGGTGGGGTGCCCCTGCTCAGGATCAGGGTCAGTCCCAGCCTTGGGCAGCACAGGGGGAGGGGTCAGCACCAGCTGTGGATGGCACAGGGCCGGGAGGGGGAGACCCCAAAGTGGGCAGTGCAAAAATCAGGAGGCAGCCCCAGCTGCAGGTAGCACAGGGTGGTTGGGGGGTCAGGAGGCATGGGGAGGGTGGTTCCAGCGAGCCCTGAAAAGGAGAGGGGGCGCTCCGGCGAGTCCCTGCCTGTCCTGATTTTACTTTAAAAACGTAGGGATGAGAACTACCTTACTTTCTGAAGCCTCTTCTCTTCCCGCCCTCTGGTGACGGCTTGTGTTACTGCGCTTGACCAAACAGGTTTCTCAGAGCAGCTCATGCTGCCCTCTCGCCCACAGGGTCTGCGATTAATGCGTGTTAAAAATATTAACATGCGTTAATCGCAGGTGTTAACAGCAGTTAATTGACAGCCCTAATTCAAATAAATGGTGACAACTTCATTCCACTGAATAAATGGCACTAGAAAAGTTATATCTTACAGCATCATTAAAATAATGAAGCACGAGTGAAATAAAGTTGCCTGAATTTGCTCATGTAAGCAGTACACTATTAAATGCTTAACTACACTTCACATAAAAAATGTTACGAACAGACAAAGGCAATGTTACCCAAAATACCTTCCCCTTTAAAAATTTATCTCAGTACTAACAACCTTGGATTCCACTCAATCCCCTCCTCCAGAAATGAATCCAGGTGTTTCTCAAGTGGTTAATATGCTCACTTCCTTTTGCATGATATAGTTATGCTGGTATTCCCAATTTACTCTAATTTTCAGGTTGTTTCCTCTGCTCTTCTCAGCAATAAATATATGTCTATTGACTATACCCCTTACATGATGCTTAGAATTTATGTTGTTACACCTCGGTCTCTTCTGTTTTGCAAAGAGAATCAGTTTGTTTAATCCTTCCTCACAATTTAGATACTTCAGACTGGGTATCATTTTAGGTGCCCTATTCTGCATTCTATCCCAGACAATCAGCTCTTTCCCCAGGGGACAAACCTGAACAAATTATTTCAGGTACATTGACAGGGTACTCATATCATCTGGGTTTTTTACCATCATACTCTCTTCTAATAACTTACTACAGAGTTTATTGTTCCTTTAAGGACTGTTGTGCC
Source organism: Lepidochelys olivacea (assembly GCF_965140295.1). Lineage (NCBI taxonomy): Eukaryota > Metazoa > Chordata > Testudines > Cheloniidae > Lepidochelys > Lepidochelys olivacea. The sequence goes on from NC_140417.1 coordinate 53,590,476, forward strand.
CACTTTTTGTTTGATCTCAAAATGAAAGAGTTCTGACTGAAGGTATTTCTTGCCAAAAATCTGAAGTTGGGTCCAAATTACATTTCTGAAGCTCCAATTCAAAACTGCTTAATTTATATCTGTGTTTGTAAATTTATATCTGTGTTTGTACTTAAAGTAAATATTAATTTTACAAATATATCTGGATATACTACCTATTCTGATAAAAGAAGTTTCAGCCCAAATAATTTGAAACACATACACCCCACTAAAATAAAAACTACACAGTGGAAGCAGACTGAGCCTTGACTATGCAAACAGATGATTTTTCCAATCATCAACACAAGAGAACTTCGCTAATTAACATTAATTGATCATTACTGAATTTTGTGAACTAGCAAGTGAACAAAAACAACAGAAAAGCAAGGATTATACATCACAAAATATGCTTTGTTCATTTATTTTCTCAAATGTAGTTTAGCTGTAATTATTTATGACATTTCATACTATACTGATAAATATATGGTATTTTGTAAAAAAAATCTTTTCAATGTGAAACCTCACTATACCATTGGCTAATAAATATTTGGTTCTATTATAGTTGTTTTACTTCAGAACTTTTCCTTTTGTAGCTTGGAAACTGTTGTATTTATATTTAAAACCTTTAATAGGTTTTGTTTAAAAGGTGCATACATAGTACAAGAGAAAAATCTAAATAAATTGGTGCATATTGATCAGTAAAAACTAAAATATTATATTAAAAAAAGTTAACAATTGGATTATTTTGAAACAGTGAAAGAAGAATGAAATAGCTAATGGATTGATTCAGTGTATCAGGAATACCACAATAAAGCATTCTCATGTCAGTGAAAAAAACACTCCTTGCCCCACAAAAAAAAACCCTCTTTTGCATACTTTCCAAATGTCCAGCTTTCTCCTCTAGTGGTAATATGTTGTATGCGTTATGTTAACAAAACATTTTTTTCTAGTTAGTTTGATCCTCTCTGGTGTTTATAATGCAATATGAAGAAAAACTGGGAAATGAGGGAGAAGAAATTAGAGCACAGACAATTTAATAAAACAACAACAAAGTATCTCACTAATCAACAAAAATACAAAAACTGTAATATATTCTTTTGGAATGCTCTGGATGGATTGTGGAACAGACACCATTAGTTATAGACAACATTCACAAAACAATAACATACATAAATAGAACATAGAAAGTTAACCTGTAGAAATCATGAACCCATCAAAAAGTTTAAAAATGTGACATTTAAATTTCAAAACTATTAAAGAAGAACTCTGATAAATTAATTGAAAGTTCAATAAAAGGTTTTTAAAAAACCTGATTTGAAATTTCTGAATTTTTCTTTATGAGTATCTAAATTTCAAAATGACAAAAGAAGCTACTCTTGGAAAATAGATTGTGTAAAAATGTGATTCTGTTCATATATTAAAATTGTTCAATACTGCTAGAAATCAGTGCCCAGATAGTGTTTGGTACTATACAAATGCCCAAGACAGAAAGTTGGAATGCATTCAAGTAATTTATGCTTAAGAGTGCTGCACGTGTGAAGTCCAGTTTCCAACCTGATATTTTAATTATCCACCACAATGAACATAAATTTGGACTTCATCCTTTTGATATATTTTGTAAGAGTTTCATAACATTTCTCCTATGCCTAGTTAATCTGTTATGGTCTTCTGAAAAGTTGATTCCATGTTTAAACAAAAAAAAAAACAAAAACAAAAAAATATTCAATGAGCCAGATTACAGGTATATTTCGTGTAGTGTTCTTTTTATTTTCATGCAAAAATATATGCACACTTAACACCCTTTGATTTTGACTTACTTACAAGATTTAAATTCAATCCCTTTATTCTCAACTGATTTTATAACAATTACTGAATATTTTCAATTACATTAATCTCCAAAATGCACAGACAATGTGCAGCAGGAAATGCAGCAAGCCTCAAAAACAAGGTGCTACACCGTTGCTTCTACATCAAGAGACAGACAAGTAGCTGGGAGAGTGGTTTAATTTTAACACTTATACAGACATACAGCTATACCTAGAGAGAGACAGACAGATTTAAGAAAGAAGCTACATCTGCAGAGGAAGGAAACAGCATGTTACAAGGACAATTCAAGGAAGTCAATTATACATAGAACATTTGACAAACAACACAGAGAACAAACTTTGGCATTAATTCCCAGGGTACAAAACACAGCACACGTCAATCTGTCAATGAAGTGAAAAACAAAGCTCAGCAGCCTGCAGCTGTTTGTTAATACTAGCATCAAAGAAGTATTTGACATTTAAAAATTAAAACTAGTAACATCTCTGTAATAAAACTATTTAAATGAAAAGTGGACAAGTAAAAAACAAAGAATTACATTGCACTTTCTGTAATGTAATGCCCAAATGACTCTAGATTCCATTATCAGCTCTATACAGTCACCCCACAACTGAGACACTTGTGCCACCTGTAAGTTTTTAAATTAAGGAAGCGCAGACTGACAATACTGGTCTAACACTACTAAATATTTGCTTTTAGTTTTATACCCTGGTTAGGTATCCATTTCACATTGCCTGATTAACATATAACACTATGTTTATCTCAGCCGCTAAGACAAGAACTGAAAAGCATTAGAAATTCCCTGCATGCATTATGTGTAGTGTTAGCAAAAGAGTGAGATGTGGCCCAGTCCATCTGAGGCACAGCAAGTTGCATAACATCATTACCACTTTGTAGCGTCTGACGTCCTCCGGCCAACACTCCACTAGGTAACATTCCAGTGGGAGTCAAACCCTTGAGTGTCAGCACACTTTCACTCTCCTCCCTATAGTGGAAGAAAAGCAATGAGTTTCTTTACTATAAAGCCACTTAAATAAGAATTAAATAAAATAAGGAAAAATATATTTTGCTGTTTCTTCCATGTCACGATTTAACACAGCTCAAACTTCAAAGGATTAACAATGGGCAAACTTTCCAACCTGTAGAAGAAATGATTTGCTAGATACTAGTTTGAGGGTCTGTCTTTTCCTCTGTCTAGAACTGAATACATATGCAAAATAATTATCGGACAGACTGCTTGCCCCTTTTTTACATGAGTGGTCTTATTTGCTTTAATTAAACTACCCCTAAGAGTAACAGCTCATCAGTGTGATCAAGTGGCTCACAGTCTGGCCCAAAGATTCTGTAAGTCTTTGGGGGGAGGAAATCAAGTTTGAACAATAATACCTATTTGAGCTATGTTGTTTTTTGGGCAAAAGCACACTTTGGAATAAATTTGATTATGCCCGAATCATAGGCAGCTACAGAAGTGTACTGTGTTAAAATCTGTGACAGAACAATCCTGAGCTTCATGACATTTTCCTAACCAGCCCCAATTCCCTTTGTTATACAACTGTCATTTTGATATCTGTTCATAAGGTACGGACAGGCAGACATCTGTAATTAGGACACAGTAATTAGCTGTTTGATTAAAAAGAGAGACATGCTCTACTTTTTCTAGGTCTCAAAGATAACTTTCAAAATAAAAACATTCTCTCTCCAAATACCCCAAAACTAAATCTTTTAAAACAACCTGTGAAGCCAGAATTTTAACTAAGCTATTGCTTATGGGTCTGCATAAAGAACACTTCACATCCCATGGGCCTGGATTAGATTTTTCTCTTCCAATTTAACAGGGTTACTGGGGAGAGACAGAATGTGTAATTACCTCAGAACAGAGAAGACTCTTGCCATCTTGCCAATTGCACGTATTTTGTTTCTGATTATTTCTTTTCGTGCTGCAGCTGTACCTACTTTCAATGGAATAAAAGTAGGTCTCAAGCTCATGAAGAGAGGGCCACAATTCTATACAACATACTATTCTATTAATTCAGTACAACTTTGTAAAAATTCAACTACTCTCCTAAGAGAAGTCCAACACCCAAAACATTTAAGTGTGCGCTGATTATAAAAGGTTTCAGAGTAGCAGCCATGTTAGTCTGTATCCGCAAAAAGAAAAGGAGTACTTGTGGCACCTTAGAGCCTAACCAATTTATTTGAGCATAAGCTTTCGTGAGCTACAGCTCACTTCATCAGATGCATTCGTGCTCACGAAAGTTTATGCTCAAATAAATTGGTTAGGCTCTAAGGTGCCACAAGTACTCCTTTTCTTTTTGCTGATTATAAACCTGGCCTTGCTCACCTTAAGAGGCCAGTAAAACCAATGCCTCATCCACAAAATCTAGTTATCAAAACTACTGATACTGTAGCTTTCACAACTATCATGTTTCATTCTCATGGCTTTTCGATTACTAAATTCTTCACTGATACCTGAATCAATTACAAGCCCTACCAGCACAACATAGCGGCAGCTGACATGTACAAGACACAAAAGGTCACCATTCTGGTACTGATTCTTTGCCAGACTGAACTAGTCAAGGGTAGACAGCCTTTCTGCATAGGCTTCCGAAACAACACACATACACAAAGAGAGAGACAGACAGACAGACACACACACACAAAACAAAACCAAAGAGTTCAGTGGCAGAGGTCTGCAGAGTCAGCTGGAATAGGTGAGGATTCCTTTACCTCCCAATTCTAGGGACTATCTATTTTTGCTTGTAAATTTGCACCATTTGCAGGAATTACCATTACCAAAGGACTGGAATAAATGCTGCACGTTCCACAGAAGAGAGTGACAGATTGGTTGGGAAAGATATAAATGCAAACAAAAATTACCAAGGAGGCTTTGGAGTGGGAAAAGGAGGGCCATCACTACCTCCTTTTGCTCTGCTACAGCGCAGGAGCTCCCTTCTCATCCCTACCATTTATTTTGGTTTAGTTTATTGTGGGCAGAAGGAAGGCCCCACAGCTAGTTTTTAATTTCCCTTGTTGACCCTCAAATGGAGAGATCAACACCATTAAAGCTATGGTCACTTCCAAAGTCTCCTCTGAATATTCAATCATCTGGGGAAGAAATCATCCACACTGTGGTACATGGAGACATAGCCATATGTTGCACTCAAGCAAGGCAGGCCAAAAGGTGGAAGGTGAACTTGGAATGCTATATTATATATTCCACACCTTCCACAACCCAAGTGCAATATAATTATTAATCTGAAACACATTTAGCAATATTATTATTCTCCAAGAGATCCACATAACTATTATAAATACCACATGAAACTGATGTGTTCATTACTACTTAAAATATTTCCTGCTAATGACAGGTACAGACCTCAAATATTTTGTTGAACAAATGATCATATAATCTAATCAAAAATATTTCTGAACAAAAAAGTGTCTACAGTTTGGGATTTGGGAAAATGTTTGTTAGCTACTATAGATTTAAGTTAATAGATCCATTTTCAACCATCATATCAACACCTCTGTAAAACTGCACAGCATACATATTACTTTTTTCCATGTAAAACTAGTTAGAAGACGCTAAATGTACCATACAAACAAGATTTTGGAACATTTTCTAAACATATTTCATGCACAATTTTGAAGTAAAATGTTCACACTAAAAATCATTGTAAAGAACAATGCAAACTGAATGCTCCCTACACATGCAGGTCCAAAGATAAAATATTAGAGACAGATAAAAGAATGAAATTCAGTAAAAAAGAGGAATGGAAGAAAGGAGAAATCTTCATGCACAGAAAGACAAATGTCTTGGAATAGGACTTCTGATTACATGAATACAAATCTTTATAAATATTTTTAACACACTGAGAATAAAACAAAAACTCTACATCTGTATATCAGTATATAAATGTGTTCTGTACTACTAACATTCATACTATGGATCTATGAAGTCATATTTCAAAACATTACAATTCTGTCTGATCTGTACCTTTTTTATTGCCATATGAGAGTTGTACTTCAGATAGAGTGCAGAAAAAAAAAAGAAGTGAACGATGGAGAAAAAAGTGAGTGAGACAAATTAAAAAAAACCCAAAGGTATTTTACCTAGAAGTGCTAATAAAGAATGAATTTGGAAAAGAAAAGTGAAGGAAATTAAAAATTGCCACACTTAAATTAGTTGAATAAAAAGTGGAAAATGTTGGATACATTTTACAATTCTGATAAACAAGGAAAATTTGTCAAGTATTCGGAGAATCTATTTATGAAGAGAAGATAGAATAGATCAAGCAAAGAAACTGTTAAAGGAGAGGAGATAAAAAATACAAAAAAAATCAAAATTAGGAAATAGTTCAACTACTGGACTGAAGAGGAAGCATAATAAATGCTGAGTGAGTCTCTGCTGGAGAAACTAAATGAAAGCCTGCCATTTTAGAGAATGAAATAAATCACTTAAGCATGTGAGTATTCCACCCCCACCCCACCCCAAATGCAACAGGATTACTCATGTGAGTAACACTGCATGTTGAAGTGTTTGTAGGATCAGGACCTAGGGCTGTATTTTTAATTTTCAAGTTTCTGGCAACAACATAAATGCCAGGAAAGTTCAGGTAGCTCATACAGATAATCAAAACCTTCAAGACATGAAAATACAGCTTTTATCTACTGTACAAATTTATTTGTTACTGTTTTTAATATAATAAGTAAGGATTAAATTCTGAAGCCCCAAAAACAGAGACAGCATCAAGAAGGGTTTTTAGATAACAATTACTGTTTATCCAAGTGTAGTATCAAATCAACTCTATTCTTCAGGTAAAGTAAATTCTAGGAATTTTTGAAGATGTTTTGTTGAACAGTACAGTAAATAATATTATTTAACAAGATTATATTATATTACAAATATAAAAATACTATCTAAAGAAAAAACCAAGACAATATAATTTTTTCCAACATATAATACAATTGGTCAAAGTCTCAACCACTACTATAGAAACGTTCCCATGAAAATATAGTACTTGAGATATAAAGGTGACCTTACCGTCAAATTGATCTTCTCCCTCAGTCATTAATTCATCATCAGAGCAAATGCTCAGAACATTCACCAACATTTCTGTTACTGTGTTGAAAAGAATAATAATGAATTAACTGACTGTACATTGCTATATATATTAATTCATACGTGAGGTGTAACAAATTGTCTGCACTTATGGCTGACAAAATTTCCCACCCCAGTATGTATTTTTTTCAGCTGCTCAGCAATATGCTCTCCCAGACAGACACACTTTTCCTAATGTGTATATTCATGGAATGTAACATAAAATATGATGCTAAGGTAACACCACTGTTCAAAGACAGAGTGCTGGAATAGCATCACAGACTTCCCTCTTTTCCCACACCCATGGTCCAGAATTAGTTCTTTTTAGAAAGGATCTCCTTTCATAAGTAATGATATTTCTACATTCAAGAAATCTTGAATCTGATGAGAAACCAATAAACTCTCAGCTGTAGCTTGTACAAAAGCTGATCAATTCAGACTAAAGTTTGAACAGTTAGCTAGTATCATTAAAATAAAAAGTGGTTCTAAATGCAGCCTTTGGAGGATGAGATTTCCAGTCTCCCCGATTAACCACAACATGGTGCAACAGGAGAAGGGATGAGAGAGAAAACCAGTAGGGGAAATGGAACCCAATATTTAAAAATATTTTTTATGTTTGTGACATGGATAAATGCCAACATTATTTTTCAGTTGATAGAAATATTAATGGACACTACAAGCAAAAACACCTTGCTCTATTAAAAAGCATGATGGACCACCCCTTTCAAGTGCTCGAAAAGAGTGTCCTTAATGTAAAAAGCTGTGAATCTGCTACAATTACTCTTTTAGGAAGTTACCTTGCAATTCCATGCAAATGTATAAATGACAAGAAAAAAAAAAGAAAATTGTGAACCTTTCAAGGTATTTAGTGAAGGCACACAGAGGAGAAAAAAAGCATTAAGCAGATTTTCAAATAATCTTTAAAGTGTATGGGGAACTCTTCACATGAATTTGGAATACCCTATATTAATAAAATGACAAATCATTTTAGGGATCTCTCTAGTACTTATTACTGCATCAGCTAATGAAGCCAAGCTAAATCAAATCATTTCAGATGGTGCTTCACTGACTACTTAGCAAACAAAGGCTAATCTACATGGCACAATGCAAGCAGCAGTGCGTAGGGTATGTGTAACTACATTCAGCAGCAAAAATCAGGCTGCTCCCACACTGCAGTGTGTACCTACACATGTTAGTAAAAGGTGCTAGGGCAGAAGGGAGGCAACAGGGAAAGGCTCAGCAGCGGGGAAAATCTACCAGAGCCTTTCCCCTCTGCTGGAATGTTTCTCTGCAGCAGGGAAAATCTCTGGCAGCTCTTTGCTCCCGAAGTCTTTCCCCACCACAGGGAACTGCTGGAACCTTTCCCTGCAGTAAGCAACAGCTCTGGTAGCTCACCACTCCAGGTGCCTTTCCCTGCATTGGGGAAAGGCTACTGCAGCAGCAGCAGGGAGCCTTTCCCCACTGCTTGAGTCTTACCCTGCAGTGGGGAAAGACCCTAGCAGAGAGGCACTACACTGCTAAAAATAGCAGTGTGAGGTGCAGCAAGGGCACACTGTTTGGGTGAACAGTGTACATGTCTGGGTACAGTCATACTCACAAGATTCAGGTATGTCCTTACTCTACTTGCCTAAGCAGTGCCTCACTGCCTAGACTGCTATTTATACCCATCTAACTCTGCATGTAATGTATGGACTCTACACTCCTTTAAAGGCAGTGTGCAGTGTAGACTAACCTAAAGAGAAATCCCCTTGCACAAATTCTACAACAACAAACTTAATTTTCTCAACCAAGACTATCTACCTTAATGAACAAAAAAACCCACAATCTTTACCCAAGTAGTAGGTACTCTCATTAAAAGAATCTCAAGAGTAAAGAAAGATCATTTGTCAAAAGTCAAACATGTTTGTATGCAGTGTTGTTGTAGCCATATCAGTCCCTAGATATTAGAGAGACAGAAAGTGGGTGAAGTAATGCCTTTTACTGGACCAACTTTTAATGGAGAGAGAGAGAGAGAGAGCGCGCGCGCACGCGCACACAAGCTTTCGAGCTACACAGAGTTCTTCTTCAGGCCTGAGTGCCTTTCCCAGAGCATTAAAGCTGAGTGCTAGATCAAACAGATATGTGCTATTTATGCTAAACTATCAGCTCGATCTTGTACTTGGCTGTGACACTCGGGAAAGGCACTCAGACCTGAAGGAAAGCTCTGTGTAGCTCGAAAGCTTGTCTCTCTCACCACCAGAAGTTGGTCCAATAAAAGATATTACCTCACCCACCTTGTCTCCCCAAACATATTTGTAAGCAGAATGGCTTGACAGTTTGCAAGAAATTTAAGATGAAAGTAATGGGCAATGAATTATTATTCTCCCGCACCTTACCTCCCAACTTTCTTGAGTCAGTGATTGGGGGAATTGAGAAATGCTCGTCATATGCCTCAAACTGTACTAGTGGTATAACTGAAAACACACATTATCAGGGTCAAAGATAGAGAGGTCCAGATGCCCAGTCAGTTTACTGGCAAACTGGCATTATGCTGATTTACACAACAGAGGATCTGGCCCTGACATTTAGTGAGAGACTGGTCCAAAGTGTGACTGACAATTCACTAGAGTCTTAGTAATTATTTTTTCTTTAAATCTGTCACTTTGTTTTTTTAACTGGCAATAATCACACACACAACTTCACTACAACAAAGCTTTGAACCTGCACTATGGAAGAGTATGGGGACATAGCTTAATATATAAAAATGTACAAGTCTCATTTTTTAACTTTTGCCAATGCAAATACTGTAGTTTTAAAAGGAAACACGTTGAAGTATAATGAAACACCTATATTTTGATACCAACTAAAGTTGTAAATCCTTTTAAGAACTGAATAGTTTTACCAATTGCTCTACAAATATTCCCCTAATGCACAGTTATAAATATGTTTCACTGCTGTTTAAAAAAGTAAATTTTAAGCTCTGAATATATCCATTGTATGTAAAATGTGAAATTACACACAGTCAACCATTACTTCCACATAAATGTAGAAGGCAGCATAAAAGGAAAATAAGTAATATATTTCCTAAATAGAGTGCAATGTAATTGTACATCAACAAATACGTATTAGAGAAATTACAGCATTATTTACTGTTATTTGCAAAGTGCCTACAATGTGCTTGGCACTGTGTAAGATAAGATACATTATACTCTCATACAACAGAAGTCCTTTAAATCACAAAGACTCATAGTCCAGAATTTCCACATTTGTTCCTGTGGGACAACAGACACGTAAACTCCTCTGACAGATTTTAAAAGTAAATTTAAACAACATTACACTACTTTAGGCATACTAAATATGCAAAATCCTCTGCTAATAATTTAAGGCAAGAGGCAGACTTAAAAACTGACGAAGAAAGTTTGATTTTCTGCATCAGGGTTTCCCATTATTATATTTTTAAAATATTCAGAGAGCCCAATGTTTACACATTTTATAAAAAGACATTCCCTGACCCAAAAATCCTCTACAATTCAACACAAAGATGTGCTACCACTCTTCATGTAATATTTTTAAAGTTACCATATACCTCATTAAATTTTCATACCCTTCTCTGTATATCCTTACATATCAATGGTGAGGTATGCATAAGTGAGTGCATGTATAGGGTAGGGTGAGAGAGACATTTTCTATGCATTATTTAGAAACCACACAAACACTTTGAAATATCAAGGTTGGGGAGAGTTTAGCTTTTTTTAAAAAAAAATGCCAACAGTTACATTAAAACAAATGAGCAGCATGGCTCAAGTATAGCACAACTATTACAGCATCCTTCTCTACAAAGCTGTAACCCAAAATCTGACGTTCTTGCATGTTACCCCAGAATGTGACAGTACTGCAGCAGTCAGCTATTTTGTGTGTTCAGTTACTGCTAGCTGAAAATCAAACATCACATAGCTAGGAATAATTTTAGGCCTAGGAGCATAACCGGGCAGCTGCATGTCTGCAGTTCTGCTAATCAAAATGGAAAGAATGTTTGGACAGCCAACCTTGGTTTTAGGTGCCTGACACAAATTTTATTATTGTTATGACTAGAAATGCTTTGATAAGAAATGAGTAGGTTGCTGAAACTAGGAGAATTGGTGATCCTATGGTGATCCACTAGGAGTCACTATGAGTTATGTGATTTAAATTAGTGTGACAAAGTTCCTCCTCTGCCTTGGTGGGTCCTGCACTTATTGGCGGATCTGCTTGCCTCAGAGATTCACGGCAGCCCTCAGTTTGGCCACTTTTCCTAGTGGCTCAACCCTGCTGTTCACTCAGCTAACCTCACCACTGACCAGCATGGGGAAAAGGAAGGAGAACAATCCCCACAGTCTCCGCTGGTCCACCTAGTGGGTCAGGCCAGGGACCTTCCCCTCTGGTAGGACCCACAGTGCAGGTCAACTCCTCCTGTATCCAATAGAGAGTTGGGGGGCGGATGGAGGGAACCCGGGCCCGCCCTCTACTCCAGGTTCCAGCCCAGGGCCCTGTGGATCACAGCGGTCTACAGTGTTGTGTGTAACACCTGTGTGACAGCTACAACTCCCTGGGCTACTTCCCCATGGCCTCCTCCCAACACCTTCTGTATCCTCACCACAGGACCTTCCTCCTGATGCCAGATAGCGTTTGTACTCCTCAGTTCTCCAGCAGCACACCCTCTCACTCTCAGCTTCTTGCATGCCCCTCACTGACTGAAGTGAGGTCCTTTTTAAACCAGGTGCCCTGATTAGCCTGCCTTAATTGATTCTACCAGCTTCTTAATTTGCTCCAGATATCCTAATTAGCCTGTCTGCCTTAACTGGTTCCAGCAAGTTCCTGATTGTTCTGGAATTGCCCATTACCTTACCCAGGGAAAAGGGACCTGCTTAACCTGGGGCTAATATATCTGCCTTTATCACTCTCCTGTAGCTATCTGGCCCCAGCTGGGGTCCCGGGCGCCGGCACCACTCAGCCAGCTGCCGGTCTGGGGTTCTGTCAGGGGCCCCCTGTAAATGTAAAATTACTGGCACGCAAAACCGTAAATTAATGAAGACTTGGCACGCCACTTCTCAAAGGTTGCCAACCCCTGTGCTACAGCTTATGTGTGTGTGTGTATGCACTTGAGACCTAATAAAGAGCAGTTTTAGATAAAAGTACTCTTGTTTGTATCAATCATTTATCAGAAGGGGAGCTGTGTCCCCACTTGGATTTATTGCTTATACTGCCTGAAACAGGTAAGATATCACTGCTCCAGGTTCTGAAAACCCTGGGTAACAAAGCCTGTGAGCAAGAACCCCAAAAGTGATCCTGATTCGGGTCTCCTGATTGAAGAATGGACAGCCCCAAAAGCAATATCAGCCAGCCAAAACCAAGTACACTGGACCCCCGCTAGAACGCGGGATTTGGGATCCATGCGCAGTACCGCATTAACATGGGGACCACGTTATAGCGCGGACCACATTAAAATGAACTGCAATTAATTAAATTTGGGATCCATGGCCATGACCGCATTATATGCGAATTCTCGCTATACAGACGTGCGTTCTAGCGAGGGTCCCGTGTACATGGCTTTTTAAATGTAATATATTTTTTTAATGTATATTAAAAATGCTTCTTTAAACAGTTTTTTTTTCTATATCAAGAATTCAGAATGGTCAACAGTAAAATGGAGATCATTTATATTTTGGCATTTTCTCAACTTTAATTATGGTCTAAAATGAAACTCAATTTTACAAGTACACAAAATTTATCTACAATAGTAGAAAGGCAATGGACCATACTGTCTTTGTTTTCTCACAAACACTATGATAATTTAAAATGGATTTTGCCATAAATTTCTTCCAATTGGCAAAGTCAGATTTAACCTTTGGTTAAAATGTCAAAGTGTGTGCATTTCTGAAAGCCAACAGAAAGAAAATACAAGGGCCTTTACTAACCTGCACTGTGGTTGCAGCAGTGAGCATATGCTGGCTGAACAAAAAAAATCTGGTTTAATAGCAACCTTATCTAACTACCAGCCTCTCAAGTAAGCAAAATCAAGTAATTTCCCAAACACTGAAAGGTTAAAAATGATCCACATTTTCATGAGCAGCAGCCACCACTTAAGTGTCCTACAAACTGTATAAATAAGAACTATACATTTATTGTACTTAATAATCAATTGTCCAAAAGGTCACTATATAAACTGACGATTCTTAACATTTAGATTTCATCACATAATTACATATGAACAGAAAACTCCTTCCAACTCTTACTCTTTCTTTTATTTGAAATCCATAAAGTAATTTGCTACATACACTGAGCATATTAAAAAAAAGTCTAAACCATCTGATTGCAATTTCCCTCAGAAGGTATTATTAACCCAAATCTAGAGTCCTGCGTTTATGCAACTGGTCTCAGGAGTACTTTTCAGATACATTTGAAGAGGTTTCTACAACCCCTTCACCAAGGTACTATAGCATATATTGGTGGGACTTTAAATAGGACAACCTAATGTCCAACCATGACTGCTCTGATTTTTACTTAAACCTACCTGGAGCCCAATTGTCCTAAATTTAAAATTACCAGCTCTGGAGGGAGGGAGGTGAGCGGGGATATCTATTAAATTGTATTTTAGGAGAACAATGATATGTAAATTGCCCTTCATCAAAGGTAAATCTTCTGAGCATTACAGAAAGTTAAAAGAACATCCATCATAACTAGACAATATTTAAGAATTCTACACAATTAAGATTAGGAAAGTAAATTATTCTGTAGAGTGGAAACAGTTTATTGAAATTGTGCGTTGATTCAGAGAGATACTTCAGAAGGAAGGCGGTTTTCATTAAACTATGCAGACAAGTGCTTAATCTCTTCTAAACGTTTCCATTCCCTCCTCTACTCCATCAGACAAAAATCAAGCTACCTCAGCCAAAAGCAGGGGGAGCAGAGAACCAACAGCTGTAGACTACCTCATGTCCCAGATCACCATCCTTCATGGACATGCTACAGCACTTTCACATGTGGACTTACAAAACCTTGCAAAAGGTCTTTTGGGACAAGCGTTCACAAGTCTGCACCCTACTTAGACAAACAAAGGAGTAGGTGGCAATGATGAACATAGTTCCTTGAGAGAAGTCATACACTTAATTTCTCTCAGGTAAATATAAACCTGCAACACCCATACAAAACACAAAGACTTTATGAGTTTGCTTGTACAGCATAGTTCTCTACCTTTTTCTCCAACAAATGGCAATGACCACGTAAAGACATCCATAAAATTTGGTAACCAATAAGGATGTGGAGAACAATTGAACTGTCGAATATTCATCACATTATTTTCATATTTTAACACAGCAGCTGCAAAACAACATTTAGAAATTAAGGCAAGAATTTTTATCCTTAACACTAAGTATAATAAAAACAAAATCATCAGGAAGATTCGATTATCTTTTTCCATATGTATGGTTATATTACACCTTATGTAAAAATATATGCAAGAGACACTATGATCCTTCACTCATGATTACAATGGAACATATTTCTAACAGAGAACTTTGTTATATGAAAAATCACTTTATGTTGCAATTTAGAAGAGGTACATTTTAAGGAGAATACGGAATTCCACTGATACTTAACTTAATAATGGACACAAAGGAAAAACTACTAAAAGTGCCATTTCAGGTATTGTCACAAACAAACATTCAACTCAAAAACAACAGTATAACTGGCTCCAGATTTTTTATTATTCCACATTTTAAATCGACTACTGGCTAAACATTCACAATCAAATTTCAATTTCTTTTCATCACCTTCAAAGCTCTGCCTACCTCTGTACCCTCCTTACTTACAATGCCTTGTCAAGCCTCAGGCTGCCCTCCACCTGCCTCCACCTTTGTCCCACTGTTTTAGCTTCTCTTACAATTATTTCCATGCCTCCTTCCACACAGTATGGTACTACATCCCACAGCTCATCTGCATGGTCCCTGCCCTGTCCACATTTGAAAGCTTACTTTTACAGTGTGGCTTGCCACGAATTGAGCTGACTCGTATATAAATTGCCTACTACTGGTTCCTCTGCCTCTAACCTCTATTTCTCAGCTTGTATTTACAATGTGAACTCCTGAGAGCACAGAGCATCCCAGACAGTTTGGAAAGCACTCAGTGGGTGTAACAATCTGTATGAGAGGGTTACTCACTTTGTGCAGTAAATGAGGTTCTTCGAGATGTGTCCCCCTGTGGGTGCTTCACTTCAAGTATTAGAGATTTACAGGAGCAGTATCTGCACAGGTCATGTGTGCGCAGTAGATGTCTCATGGTGCCGTTGCTGCCTCATCTAGAGTGCGCGCAGCCCGATCCCTCCAGTTCCTTCTCTACTGTGAAGTCCTTACTGCCAACTCCAAAGTAGGGGGGACGAGGGTGAGCAGTGGAGCAGCCACAGGGGAACACATGTCGAAGAACCTCAGTTACTGCACAAGGTGAGTAACCCTCTCCTTCTTTGAGAGATGTCCCTGTGGGTGCTCCACTTCAGGTGACTGTAGAGCGATGCCCCTCAGAGGTTAGGAAGGACTTTGGGTTCGCTTGTATTGTAGAGGCAAGTACAGTTAGGCCAATTATGGCATCAGGCCTTGAATGATTGCATAACGATCAGTAAACATATGGACAGAGGCTCAGGTAGTCGCTCTACATGTGTCTCTTACAGGTACATGGTTTAGAAATGCTATTGAGGTCAATACAGAGCATGTAGAATGGGATCTGATGTTCTCAGGAGGTTCTGTATTGTGTGTTTGGGTAACATTGTTGAATACAGGTGGAGATCCATTTAGATAGTCTGAGTGGATATAGCACTGCCTTTTGAACGTTCGGTCATGGACACAGTCTCAGGGACTTTCTGAAAGTGTTCTAGTTAGACAGAACCAAGCCTAACACATGTCTAACACCTAATATATGCACAATGGTTTCATTTGGATTCCCGTGTGGTTTATGGTAAAACATGGGAAGGTGAATTGGTTGGTTTATATGAAAGGGTGACGATATTTTCAGTAGGAACTTTGGGTGGGGTCGTAACGTGACCTTTTCCTTTAAGAATATTGTGTAGGGAGGATCAGCCAAAAGGGCCCCTATCTCACTTATTAGTCTGGCGTAAGCAATAGGTGACTAAAGGTTCAAATGGCGGTCTGGTGATGCATTTCAATACCAGGTTTAGATCCCATGCCAGAGTGGGTTGGCGAACCTCTGGGTAAATGTTCTGTAGAGCGGTGAGGAAGGGTTTAGTAATTGGATGCACGAATATCAAGGTCCCTTTGATCCCATGACTGAATGCTGTAATGGCCGCGAGATGCACTTTGATCGAGTTTGTTGCAAGACCCGAACGTTTTAACTCCAATTTGTAGTCCAGCACTAGTGGTGCTGTAGTGGCAGTCAACTGTTTTTCTTGACACCATGAGGAGAATCTTTTCCATTTCTGAGGGTAAGTTTTATGCATGGTTGATTTCCTGTCGTTTAGTAATACGTGTTTGACTTGTTCCAAACAGGCTAACTCACCATAATGGAATCATGCAGAAGCCACGCTTTCAGGTAGAAGTTTCTCCAGATTTGGGTGTAGAGTGCAACTATTGTTCCATGACAGAAGGTCTGCCCGAAGAGGGAGAACTCGTGGGGCGCATATCGCCATGTGTATCGGGTAATGATAAGAACATGGCCTGTCTGGCCCACATCAAGACTATCCGGATGACCTTAGCCTTTTCTATTCGTATCTTGCGTATTACTTGGGGGATCAAAGGGATCAGTAGGAATGCGTACATGAGTGTTGCATCCTATGGGATGAGGAAGGCATTTCCCCGTGATCGGGATCCCATCTCTGCTCTCGAGCAGAATAGTGGGCATTTGTGGTTTGTTGGGGATACGAACAAGTCGAAGGGGGGAGCTCCCCATCGTTGGAATATGGATTGGAGGACTACATCTTCATTTCCCATTCGTGCTCCCAAGAAAAGTGTCTGCTTAACGTGTCTGCTGTCGAATTCTGGCAGCCGGGAAGGTAGGAGGTTAAGATGTTTATTATGTGGTGAATGCACCAGTTCCACAGTTTCATGGCTTCAGTGCATAGTGAATGTGATCGGGCTCCTCCTTGGCGACTGATGTAAAACATGCAGGTAATGTTGTCGGTCATTATGCGAATTGATTTGTTCTTTATCAGTGACAGGAAATGTTTGCAGGCATTGTGTACCATGCGCAGCTCGAGTAGACTGATGTATAAGTGGGTCTTCTCGTCAGACCATTTGCTTTGAACCGTGTGTTGGTTCACGTGGGAGCCCCACCTATCAGGGATGTATCTGTCATGATCATCATCAGGGGAGGGTCCTACTGGAAGGGGATGCCCATGCATACATTTTCTGGTCTTGTCCACCAGTGTAGAGAGTCCAAGACTTTTGGCGGAACTGTTAGTCGTTTGTGGAGGCTGTGCTTGCTGGGTACGTATCAGCCCTATAGGCAGTGTATACACATACATATATACACACACACACAGCTTATAGAGCTCAATCAGCCCTATAGGCAGTGTATATATAGTCTTGTGTGTCCTACCACAAATGTTGTGGCTGCCATGTGATCTACTAGTTGTAGTCCTATTCATGCAGGTTTTTGGGGGCTGCTGCTGATTACCGATATAAGGTTTGTTGTTGTGAATCTGCTCAGAAGCAAAGATGCTTTGGCCTCTATGGTGTCAAGGTGTGCCCCCAATGAAGACCAGTTGTTGTACAAGAATTAAGGTTGATTTTTGTTCATTTATCCGCAACCCTAGATTCCTGAAGAATGCAACTGTCTTCTGGACCATTTATATTGCTTCTTGTTGAGTCGAGCTCTTGAGGAGACAATCATTTAAGTATAGGAAAATCATTATCCCTCGTTTGTGTAAATGTGCTGCCGCTACCGCAAGAGTTTTGGAGAAAACTCTTGGTGTGGTGGACGGGCCGAACAGTAGTACTCTGTATTGGAAGTGATAGTTTCCCACTGTGAAATGGGTGGTGCCGTTTTGGATTTTCCCATCAGGGTGCTGACTGCACCGTTGGTGCCGGAAGTGGAGGCATGGTTCCTCGGGAAGTCTCGGCACAGTGTCCCTCACCAGTGAGGTTGGTGCCATGGAGGAGACGTGTCTATTTTTAGGCCTTGACTCAGTCTCTTTGTGGTGGGGCTTGGCAGAGGTCTCAGTGTGGATGGTGCCAGAGGTGCCCGAAGCATCAAAGGTGCTCACCCATGCAGTTGTCAGCATCAGAGTAGCGACCTGGCAGGAGACTGCCTTTTTTTCTGTGGTGCTCTCTGCGGCGAAGTTGGTGTTCTCTTCCTCAATCTTTTAGAGGATGGCATGTCCTCTTTTCCTGAAGTGGGGGTGCCTGGAGAGGATGAGGTCCATTCTTCTGTCTCCATTTGGATAGATTTCGCCATTAAGATAATTTTCAAGCGGAGATTCTGGCTGTGCCTGGCTCTTGCTTTTAAATTACTCCAGTGGGTGCACTTTTGTGGGATGTGCACCTCACCGAGACATCGGACAGATAACAAGTGTCCATCAGAAACTGGCATCGCTTCACGACATGAGCCCCATCTTTTGAAGCCTGGGGAGCCAGACATCGTTCAACAGTTGAATGTTCCCCACTGTGAGGAAACTATGGGGAAGGGGAAAACCTAAAAAAAAAAAAAATAGTTTTTCTCCTTAACTTCTAGCTATCTAAGTGAAACTAACTACTATTAAAATCTTGCTGTCTAACTATCTAAATTATACTATTTCTACGTTTTTTGTGAAGAACTGTGAACACTGCCACAGAGCTCCATCTCAGGCTGAGGACGGTTGAGCAGGAACTGAAAGGATCGGGTCATGTGCATGCTAGATGAGATGCACGGCACTGCAAGACATCTACTGCATAAGTTGGGACACTGCTATCTTAAATCTCTGATTGATGGCTCCAGGATGCACCGACACCTGAAGTAGCAGCCACAAAGACATCACTCGAAGAACCACTCTATGTTCACCATTTTTACAAAACTATAATGGATTTTATACAAAGTATGCCTTATGAGGTATCATTTGAAAATTCAATTTGCTGATCATTATTGTCCTGGTAAAATGTGTGGGGCAACATTGTACACAAAGTTATGAGATGCTACTGAGACATATTCCAAGTTTAAAAAGCAGGTACAAACCAGTTCCTCAAAAACAAAAAGCAAACTGATGCCTCAGCCAGGTGTCAACAAGATCAAATGGACTATCACCTGGTTAAACAGCCATTCTTTGGCAGGAAAAAGGGTAAGAGCGAGAAATGTACAAGGTGGCAAAGAAACAGTTGGAAGTTCCCATCCCACAGACTGTCTCCTGAATCCCAGCTGGAGATGATTTTCAAAGAGGAAGAAAAGATAAAATGGGTAACAGATGCCCCAAATCATCTCTCCATTTCTACTCACGGCATCAACAACACTTGAAGAATAAAGGAAGCATCATCGGACTTGGGAGGGATCCTGGCTGGAAGATTCAACCAGTAAAACTGCTAGAACATATAGTGAGAGAGACCCTTATGCTTTGAATTCACTTAGTTTGTTAAGTTAGGTATCAGTTGCGTTTTACCTTTTATTTACTTGTAACCAATTATGACTTGTATGCCTCATTATTTGTTGTCACTTAAAACCTATCTTTCTGTCATTAATAAACTTGTTTTATTGTTTTATTTAAACCAGTGTGTGTTTGGATTGAAGTGTTTGGGAAACTTCATTTGGGATAACAACATTTGTGCATATCATTTTCTATTAATGAAATGACAGACTTTATATGACCTTGTATTGTCCAGGAGGGGCTGGGCAGTACAAGACGCACATTTCTGGGGAAAAATCTGGGACTGGGAGTTTGCTGGTGTTGCCCTGTAGCGTAATTCATGAGTGGCTGGCTATAGCATTCATATAATAGAGCAGATTTACATGCTGGAGGGTGGATGTAGGCAGAACAGGAGTGGCTGCTCTCACAGCAAAGCAGTGTAAAAGACATCCCAGGTTGGAGAATTGAGGGGACGGAGCTGTCTGTCAGTCCATATTGCACCCTGAGTAATGTCGCAGTGGCTACTTCTAAAAATGAAAAGCACACTTGGTTTTATCATTTCTGGATATCATCATTATGAGAGATCACCACAGTTTATTTTACACATTCTCATTTATTTTACACAGTTTATTTTACACATTACAATTATGCCCATATGTGTTTTACATATTGTATTAGTTTGACTCAAAAGGCTTGGGGGCTTGGATTTTTGTCGTTCTACCTAGAGAATAGTGTTGATTTTGTATAGTGTTACTGTTAGAGTATTTTTTTGGAAAGAAGTTTTAATTTAATATAATCTCCTTAACACTAAATTCTTACCTTTATTATTGTAGACATCCAAGTAATTAGGTGCCGAAAAAATTGTTATTAATGATGGGAACCCTGTAGTCTGGCTTTTTCTGTACATTCTATAGCTGTAAAACAAACAGCTTAATTTGCATCATAAAGCAGTAAGTGATTATTTTGTATTGTTGAATAATTTCTGTAAGGACATAAAACACTTACCCTGCATCTTGTGCTTCATGAGCTCTAATTATCGACAACAAATTATTATTTTGCAAAAATTCACAAACTGCTGGATAGCTGTGAAATGAAAATAACTATGAGTAAAATCTTTTTTTTTTTTTTTTTTTAGTAAAGTGTAACTCTTAGTACTAAAATGTCAATGAAATCCTAGATTTCTTTTTACCTATAAAAATAGGAGCATCCCCTGACTGTATTATGACTGAAGTGTTCCTGTGATTTTTCATTTCCAAAATCTTCTGAGGGATCTGACCACAATAAGTCACACATCGGTCCAAATGCAGGAGGCTCTTTGAATCTATCTAGCTGTTTAAAAAACAAACACAAAGTTGATTTAAATATTATATTAGGTCAGTTTTGCTTCTTACCTGTAGAGTATACACATCCACCAATGCCAAAGCATTACAAAGTAAATGCCACCCACCACATGAGAGAGGTAGGATCTGTAGAAACGTGTTTCCTCTTCTGTGTAAGGCAGATGCATGCCAAAAAAATAAGAGGATGACTTGAACATACAACAACTGAGAACAATGAAGATAATTAATTATCAAAAGAGGTGAGAGATCCTCCAGACTGATGGATGTGTATGTTGTGAGAAAGTAAATTTACAGAGAAGGAACAAAATTGTCCTTTTCTCAGGCACACTTCATCTACCAATCTGAAGACACCACTGGGAATTAGAAAGCAGCAACAGCACAGAAAAAGTGGAATAAAAGGGAACTAAGAACTACCAGACAACCAAATGCAGCATCCAAAAAACATATCCACATTGGACTATTTAATCAAAGAATGAAGACATGACAACCTAGAGTCTCTGCAGATATTTTTTCATACAAAGCTTTATACTCTCTGCCATAACATTGCTGTGGACCTCGTGGAATGGGCCTTGACCATTTTTGGAGAAGGCTTCTTACCTTTTCTTTAAGAGGCTTCAGAGATGTCCTTTCTGACCCATTTGGAAACACTTACTTTAGTGGCTCTGTTACATTTCCAGTGACCATAGTGAAAAGTTACAAGACTAACTGTATTAGCTATCAGGAAGAGAAGGCTATTATCCCCTGTGAACCAGACACTAAAGGAGGATGGATGCACAACACAATGAAACAATGGTTATGTATGAGACTAAGATTTAGTCATGGGCATTTTTAATAAAAAAGTCATGAATAGCTCACAGGCAATAAACAAAAATTCACAGCCCTGTGATTTGTCCATGACTCGTACTATACACTCTTGACTAAATCTTTGGTGTTCTGGGAGGTTCCAGGGGGTGCAGCTGGCTGCTCTGGAAGAGGGCCTCTGGGACGCCCGCTGGGGCTGCGGGGCCGGCTGGTGACCGCTACCAGGGGGTAGGGGTGTCCAGCTGGGAACCGCCGCTGCAGCTGGAGGGGACAGCCGGCCCAGGACTGCAACTAGAGGGGAGCAGCCAGGGACTCCCACTGCTGCTGTTGGGGGGAAGCCCAGAACTGCCGCTGTTGGGCGGGAGGGTGTTGCAGAGGATCTCATTCCATTCCTGGGCAGTGGAAGGGCTTCTGTGTCATGTGGTGTCCCCAAGAGTGGACGACTATTTGATCATACGTTGCGTCCAGCAGGGGTTGTTGGGGTCATCCCGGATGGGGTCTCTCCTTTACTTCTCCATTGTTAATACTGCTGCTTTGGCAGTAGCTGGGCTAAGTTTCTGTTCCCAGGGATTTCTAATGCAGCTTATGCTCCTGTGATTGTTGCCACTAGTGCCATTCAGTCTTAGAAGGTTCAGGGTGTCTGGTGTGCTACCAAAAGTTATCTGTACAAAACATGCCAGAGACAGGAAATAAAGATTTTCAAAAATTTATAACTCAGCCAAATGTGAATGGAATTTCCTATCACATTCAAAATGCACTTCCCCAAACCTAGGGCTATAACCCTGCTGTGATCAAAGACCTGCTGCACACAATGGAGGTCTGAGAGCTTCTCAAAAGAAGGTTCTAAGAATCTTTTATAATGAAAGATGTTGAGCAACTCAAATACAGGAGTCACTGTCAGCTCCTACTACATTTCCTGGAACAATGTGATTGATGATCCCAGCCAAAAAAAAAAAAAAAAAAAAGTTTTTGCCCTACCTTCCGTTGTCTGGAACCTGGATTCTTGGTTGGGTTTTATTGGCTGACTGCTAACATTCTTGGTGACAGGAGAGGCAAGCTGTTTCTCCAACAAGAATTTTATTTTTAAAAATAAATTGATGGGATCCCTTTTTGAAAATCAACCCAATTTCTAGAGACAGAACCTGCCTCACTTTCAATATTTCCTAAGATATCTGAATGAGTGTTGTCCATTATAGCTACTACCACCTTTGTACAACAAGACAGAAGCTTGTACAAAGACATAAGACGGTACAGACCGTCAACCTTAAAAGTTTTCCAAGTGGTAAAGAAATGCAGAAATTAAAGGAGCCAGATCTTTATAGAAAGATAGTATCTCCCTGTGGTGTAAGAATCATTCAATACAAACAGAATGTAAAATTCAGGGACCCTTGCATCAGAAATTAAATAGTGATTGATCTTTGGTTTTCTTTGCTGTGACCTCCGAAGTCCAGTTTCCCCAACAGAACCAACAAAATGTTATCAATTTCTCCTAAGGCGTCAGACAACTCATAGGTGGCAAAAAAGTAGACCAAGAATTTTTTTGGAACCATGACTGACTTGGTTTTTCATTTTTCATGCAGTTGGCTTGTCACCAGCCACGTGATTCTTCCTCCCTTCCCACCCATCCCCACCTTTTAAAAGAAGACCTGCGAGCACAGAGTAAAGGAAGACCTCCTTTCAGGCCCTTTATTACTTGCTGATGACCTGGTAGAAGCAGTGGTGGATTCTCGACCAGATAATGGCATCTTACGAGTTTCCTATAACTGATTTTTTTTTTATTCCAAATTGACTAGTTTGAGATTTGAAAGTCTAAGTCTAAGCATAAAATGCTTCTGACCTGATACTTTATTGTAATGTTCCAAAACTTGAAATACCACTCTTGTGAAGGAGGAACCAAATGCTACAGTCAAGATGTCAGATGAAAAAAGATCAGTTAACTGCAAACTGAAGAGAAATATTCAAGGAGAAATCAACAGAAGATTAAAAATTTTAATATGATAGGACCACCACCACCTGACATCAACATTCCATGTGAGGTAACTCCTACTTGTTTGTCAATGGTTTTATCAGACAGAACGCTTGATATCACAACACTTGTATTCCATTAAAATGAAATAACTGATACACTAAATATTTAATAGCACATAATTTTTTTAAAACGTATTTTTATCCTCCTTAATTACTGATATAACTACAGCTCTTTCCATATGAACAGGACCACTTTGAGAGGTTGCTAGGCAAACAAGTAATCTAACAATTTTCCATAAGAGTAACTCGGATTCTTGTACTATTACATTATATTGCAATTTTATAAGTCCAAGGTTTTTCTGAGAAAAAAAATATCCACACTATCAAGATAGAAACACACAAGTTTTCAAATTAAAATTACACGGACATTTAAAAAAAACCCTCTTATGATGAGAAAACAAATTAAGCTATAGAGTCTGATTCATTTTGTACATTCTTCACACAGTATAGCTATATTTAGTGAGAGCATATATAAACCCATTATAAAAGTTTTGCCGAACGTTAGAGGCAATATGTTAGAAAATGCCAAATTATATAACTTTATACAAAAATTAAATTTAAAATATAATTCTATGTCAAGCTGTGAAACTAACACCACAAATTTGTTTATTTCAATATTATTAATAGCTAACAAGAACCAAAAGACTTTTCATATTTAAGTTTAGAGGGCTAAATTAAACTTGATCTTTAATACACTGATTGATTTTTTAAGGCAACACTTAGCTTTTAGGTGCTCAATCCTGCAAAGTGCTAAGAACTCTAGCCCTTCTCCAGTAAAGAACTTAAAGTGTGTGCATAAATTAAAGACCAAACTTTAAATGTCTTGATTCAATTACATTACTCTAGAAACTAAGTTGTTTAACTGCAATTATGCGTATGTGTTTGGTATAATAAAATCCATGATTACTCATAGAATCATAGAAGATTAGAAGAATATCCAACCTAGACCTCCCCCACTGCAACCTGAGACCATTGCTTCTTGTTCTGTCTTCTGCCACCACTGAGAACAGCCGAGCTCCATCCCCTTTGGAACCACCCTTCGGGTATTTGAAGGCTGCTATCAAATCTCCTCTCACTCTTCTCTTCTGAAGACTAAATAAGCCCAGTTCCCTCAGCCTCTCTTCATCTTCTTTGCAACAAAAAAAAAAAAAGAAGAAGAAAAACCCTGCCCCTCAATCCAAGTGTCTGGATCCTGTTTCGTCCTTACAAAGAGCCAGTAAAAACTAGAAACTAATATACTAACATTTTCAAAGAGTGACATTTGAAAGGAGTCTTACAAATCCCCCATCCCCAGTTTTTTAGAAATACACAAACATACTCACTCTCTTAATGTCATCTAGTGTGTTTATTTCTGGTGAAAGTCCACCATGAACACAAAGAAACTGTTGGTTTAAAAGTGCAGCAAGAGGGAGGCAATCAAAAGCTTCCATACAAGCATCATAGACTCTTTCTGAATACTTTATTTTACCTGTAGAGAAGAAAAAAGAAATCATTAAGACTATTACGCAACATGAAGAAAATACCGTATTGGTGTTTTCACATTTAAAAACAGTTTTATATGGCAAATACTAAAAATAGAAAAATGGCACATTTTATTAAATTTAAAAATCAAGACATAGGCAAAGCTGCTTCAAGAAAAATTTCTTTCCAAAATTTAAACTTATACTTGCCTCTTCCTCTGCATCCTCAAATATAAAATATGGACAAAGTATTACAACCAGGGTGCACAAAAATCAATGATTTTAAAAAATAAAATAGGATTTTTTTTATTTAAATCGGATTTTTGAGGAAAAAGCCTATCTAAAGATAGTTTTAATGAAGATATCTTTGAGTTATAATGTATCTCATCAAGGAACAGGGATTATAAATTCTAATTCTATAGTATGAGAGAATATATTAATGTAATGTTTAAGAAAGTTTTGTAAATGAGTTCCAATAGTTCATGGATTAGGGACCCAATTTTATGAGGTTCCAGGGGTTTCTGTATGGATTATTTAGGTTAATCTTTCTATCTACCCAATGGGACTCAGTGCTCAGGCTAGAAGATACCATCAGAGATGCTTAGTTTTGCAGTTCTCAAACTGTGGATTTGTGTCTCCAGAGATAACATGCTTGTTAACAGCAAAAATGTTTTTTAAATAAATAAATATGTATAGGTGAGAAACAACAGACCTCAACCCTATTGTCCCTCTGCAAAATTTGTGTACACAGAGTCAATGCCTTACCTCTCTCTATAAGTGCGAAATTTCTAAAAGTTCAACGAACAGAAGATTGTTGGGAGCAGAATAGATCTGGACAAGGAGAAGAAGCCTAGAGATAAATGTGAGAAGGGAGGGACAGGCAATAGAAACAAAAGTGAAACTGTTTGAGCAGCATATTCCAGAAGTCTTGAGGTCTTTCTGAGTGTAGCCTTCATTGATCTGAGATCTACCATATCACTAGAAAGGAAAAAGGCAGCAGGCCATAAAAGAGACCCAGTTTGGGAATCATAGAATATTAGTGTTGGAAGAGACCTCAGGAAGTCATCTAGTCCAAGCCCCTGCTCAAAGCAGGACCAACACCCACTAAACCATCCTAGCCAGGGCTTTGTCAAGCCAGGCCTTAAAATCCTCTAAGGATGGAGATTCCACCACCTCTCTAGGTAACCCATTCCAGTGCTTCACCACCCTCCTAGTGAAATAGTGTTTCCCAATATCCAACCTAGACCTCCCACACTGCAACTTGAGACCATTGCTCCTTGTTCTGTCATCTGCCACCACTGAGAACAGCCAAGCTCCATCCTCTTTGGAACCGCCGTTCAGGTAGTTGAAGGCTGCTATCAAATCGCCCTTCACTCTTCGCTTCTGTAGACTAAATAACCCCAGTTCCCTCAGCCTCTCCTCATAAGTCATGTGCCCCAGCCCCTTAATCATATTCATTGCCCTCCACTGGACTCTCTCCAATTTGTCCACATGCCTTCTGTAGTGGGGGGACCAAAACTGGACGCAATACTCCAGATGTGGCATCACCAGTGCCGAACAGAGGGGAATAATCACTTCCCTCGATCTGCTGGCAATGCTCCTACTAATACAGCCCAATATGCTGTTGGCCTTCTTGGCAACAAGGGCACACTGTTGACTCATATCCAGCTTCTCGTCCACTGTAATCCCCAGGTCCTTTTCTGAAGAACTGCTGCTTAGCCACTTGGTCCTCAGCCTGTAGCAGTGTATGGGATTCTTCCGTCCTAAGTGCAGAACTCTGCACTTGTCCTTGTTGAACCTCATCAGATTTCTTTTGGCCCAATCCTCCAATTTGTCTAGGTCACTCTGGACCCTATCCCTGCCCTCCAGCATATCTACCTCTCCCCACATCTTAGTGTCATCTGAAAACTTGCTGAAGGTGCAATTAATCGCATCATCCAGATCATTAATAAAGATGTTGAACAAAACCAACCCGAGACGCTCCGCTTGATAATGGCTGCCAACTAGACATTGAGCCGTTGATCACTACCCATTGAGACCGACAATCTAGCCAGCTTTCTATCCACCTTATAGTCCATTCATCCAATCCATACTTTTTTAACTTGCTGGCAAGAATACTGTAGGAGACCGCATCAAAAGCTTTGCTAAAGTCAAGATATACCACATCCACCACTTTTCCTATATCCACAGAGCCAGTTATCTCATCACAGAAGGCAATCAGGTTGGTCAGGCATGACTTGCCCTTGGTGAATCCATGCTGACTGTTCTTGATCACCTTCCTCTCCTTCAAGTGCTTCAAAATGGATTCCTTGAGGACCAGCTCCATGATTTTGCCAGGGACTGAAGTGAGACTGACCCGTCTGTAGTTCCCCGGGTTCTCTTTCTTCCCTTTTTAAAATATGGGCACTATATTTGCCTTTTTCCAATCTCTATCATCCAGAAACCACCATAGATAAGTTTGTGATAAGAGCTAGCAGATTACAAAAAGAGGTAATTGATGAAAAAATTGCCCAGTTTATGCAACAAACTCTCCATTCCGTATGATTGAGAACCCACACTTCATTAACACGGTTCAGTCATTAAGACCAGGATACAGTCCACCCAACAGAGCAGATGTCACAGGCAAATTGGATAAAGTGTATGAAAGAGAAATTGAGCAGTGTGCAAAAGGTCTAGAGGGTAAAATTGTTAACCTGAGTCTTGATGGGTGGAGCAATGTCCACAATGATCCTGTTGTATGTGCTTGTGTGACAACAGTAGAAGAGAATGTGTTCCTTACAGAAACAATTGATACATCAGGAAATGCACACATAGCAGAATACTTACAAGAAGTAGCAGTAAAAGCTGTAACAAACTGTGAAAAAAATTCAAATGTCTAGTATGCAGCTTGGTCACAGACAATGCTGCAAATGTATCCAAGATGAGAAGACATTATTTAGAAGAGAGTCCCAAGCTTATAAAATACGTTGCAGTGCTCATTTGATGCACCTCCTAGCCAAAGACTTCAGTGTTCCAGAAATAAAGGCTAATGTTGTAGAAATTGCAAAATACTTCCGTAACAACCACTTTGCAGCAGCTGCTCTGAAAAAAGTGGGAGGAACCAAGCTAACTCTCCCACAAGATGTACGATGGAACTCAGTAGTGGACTGTTTTGAGCACTATCTCAAGAACTGGTCTAATCTGATGACAGTTTATGAACAAAATTGTGAAAAAATAGATGGCACTGTCACAGCCACAGTTCTCAACATTGCGCTTAAGAGAAATGTTGAACACATGCTGAGTACCTTGAAGCCTATTTCTGTAGCCTTGAACAAAATGCAGGGAAGTAGCTGTTTTATTGCCGATGCTGCTGAAATTTGGAAGGAACTGAGTGAGATCTTAAAAAGAGAAACGACGGCGTTAAATTACAAGCATTAAAAAAATGAATGGGGCAAGCACTATCTCTAGCTTATTTTCTTGCAAATATTCTCAATACTCGGTACCAGGGTCAAACCTTAACTGCTGAAGAAGAGGAGTTGGCTATGACATGGACATCCAGCAATCATTCCTCCGTAATGCCACCTATAATTACCTTCAGAGCTAAGGGTGCACCATTCAAGAAATATATGTTTGCTGATGATGTTTTCATAGAATCATAGAATATTAGGGTTGGAAGAGACCTCAGGAGGTCATCCAGTCCAACCCCGTGCTCAAAGCAGGACCAACCCCAACTAAATCATCTCAGAGGGGGCTTTGTCAAGCCAGACCTTAAAAACGGCTAAGGATAGAGATTCTACCACCTCCCTAGGTTTTAAAGTAAGTCACACCAATGAACTGGTGGAAGTCACTTGAGCACTTGGATTCAGAGACTGTTGAAGTGATAATCTCACTTAAACAGCAGTAACTTCTTCTGCCAGTGTAGAAAGAATATTTTCTTCCTTTGGACTAATTCATTCCAAATTGAGAAATTGTTTGGGACCTGGAAAAGCAGGAAAGCTTGTTTTTCTTTTCCAGATTATGAACAATCAGGAAAATAAAGGTGAAGACGACTGAGTTAGCTGCAGAATGCAATATTTTAAGTTTCTCATGTTGACCTGGCTGACATAGTCCATTTAATTTTTTTTAAAAAATATTTCATTTAACTATTTTAGTTAAAAACAATTTTAACAAAGACAAACCAGATTTTAAAAAACTTGAATGTTTAACTAAATTCAAAAATTCATATGCTTGTTCTGTTAAAATATTATATGTT
Source organism: Lepidochelys olivacea (assembly GCF_965140295.1). Lineage (NCBI taxonomy): Eukaryota > Metazoa > Chordata > Testudines > Cheloniidae > Lepidochelys > Lepidochelys olivacea. The sequence continues at coordinate 53,619,829 of NC_140417.1, forward strand.
TGCTGTTGAAGAAAAAAAAATCCAGAATACATAACGTTGTTTTAGTTAAATAAAACAATTTGAATGTCTCTCTGGTGATGTTCTCCTCCTAATACAGCATGGCAAGAAAATCCTCCAAATATTAATGAGTAAGCTGTGGAGATAGTTCACCTCCCAATGATTTCATAAATATCTGCTTCAATTACCTTTGGTAAATGAAATAACCAAACAATCATTCGTTTTCTGATATAACTGTAAAACTAATCTGAAAAGTTTTCAAAATAAATCACTGTTTAAAATTGTATAGTGTGTACCTTCTAAAAATGAAACCTACATCTATCTCTGAGTTGTGAAGAATATGCATAAAGGTTACAACTACCAACAAGAATGCACTTTTATGTAGAAAACCATGATTAAATCGAGTCTTCCTGACTAGTGATTTAAATCAAATCCACCCTGGCTATAACTATTTTTTAAAATGTTAAATAATACAGAAAAGTGAAAATAACTTCAAATCATGTAGTATAGCCTATTATACAGAATAATAAGGTATAAATGGTGAGTTTCAGATCTTTTAGTGACAAGGCCAAGGACTTTTGTGCTGATGTTCCACAAATTTCCATAAAAATTAAACCTCAAAAGATTTTAAAATATACAAATAGACTATAAAATATATCTTTTCAGAGTCCAGTTCTGCACACACTTGCTCCCACCATGCTTATAATGGCTTGTAGTTCCATTTAAGTCAATACAACTATGCATGAGAATGTTTGCAGGAGCAGTCCCTTAATAGCATTTTTAGATATGTTTCTCAAGAGATAATTGTAAAACAGAACGGAAAGTACTAGTTTGGTAGTAACCCAATACTATATTCCAATATAGTACTTACATTCTTGCTTAAAGGTAAAATATTCTGTGAGGTGTCTGCATTCATGGTTGCCTCTCAAAAGAAATAATGTATTTGGATACAGAATCTTCAAGACCCATAAATACAGCACACACTGTTGAAAAACAAAGGTTTACAATGATGAAACAAATTAATTTACAATAATTTTTATTGAAAGGTTGCCAACAAAAAAAAAAACACTGTCCCCTTATGAAGAAAAAGAACATTAACAATGGCTTCAAATGTGCGCCACTCAAGGTACTATTTCGAATATTGACAATGAGGATCATTTCATAACATTGCTTTCCTGATTCAGATGACAAACTCAGTATCTGAATTATGCAAGCAAGTTTTTACTTTCCTCAAAAAACAGTTAAAAACAGGCCTCAGGAAAAAAGTGTACTTCAGTGGATGTTCATCGATAAAAATATACTGTCAATTTAGTACAATTCTGATGAGTTTATCTGTGGAGACATCTATTGTTCATATAATCTGACCTCAAAGTAAAGATTCTAGAAATTAATTGGTAGAGGAAGGGAGAGAGTTTTGTTGCTTTTTTTTTGGTAAAAACTGAAGCAATGACACAAAAAAGCTTATGTTTAAAACAGCAACACGCAGAACACCTAGAGATTGTTCTGCTCTTTTTATTTTTAAAAACAATTTGTTAAAAACATTACTGATGTAGCAAAGTTGGAAAGTTAATTCTTATTCAATTATCTGACTTTGTATATGGTGAAATCACAGTAATGAGCTTTATTTTACCACTACTGCAATTACAGAAAGAAAACCAAACTCCCCCTATTTTCAGAAGAGCATCAGGGGAAAAAAAATCCCTTAATTTAGGATCCATTACTACCTGAGACAAGAATGCGGACAATCTGGGGCTTACATTTTGTTTATTATTCTAATGCACGTTTTAGATTGAAACTTATTTTTTCCTCTATGCTCAAACTACACTAACCTGATTCAGAGGTTATTTTTGTTTGATAGTCTTAAAAAAAAAACAACAACACAAAGAAGTCTAAATCTGTCATTCGCTCTAGTCTCTTATTAAAAAACCCAAAACGGTTTTTGTGGGGAATAGTAAGCATGTATTCACACAAAAAAGGATACTTTAATTTTTTTTTAAAGATACATTTACTGTGAAATATATCCAAACACACTTTTTAACATAAACGAAAACCCCAAAGATTAATTCAAATATCTGACAGCAAAACAATCCTTAACAAAAAGATGTATATTAAACAAAATCTTCACATTTAAAAAAAAAAAAAATACCTGCCAGTCTTTCAGTATTTCCATAGCTATAAATTGTTCTGCTGTATTTCAAAGAATATTAACACTTTATTAATGCTTCCCAGCCAGCAGCCCAGTCTGCTGACAGTTTGTAACAAAGGAAGTACTAATCAACAGATAAGGATAGAGGCTGAAGACTTTTACAAATTTAAAAGGTAATTATTATTGACTAAGTAAATTTGTACATTAAATGAGCAAACATATATTGGTAAGAGAAGAGACTGGCAAAATGGTAGCTTCCTTTTGAATCTTTAGTTATTTATATTTAGGAATTATTTAAACAAGCCATTGGAAATTTGCACTTTAATGTCAATTCATTCAGTAGTAAAAATACATTTGCCTTTACAACAGACAGTATGTACAAAACCAAAAAACCCCTTTAAATAACACACCATTGTTGTAGCAGTACCTTTTCTGCACTGACGTTTTAAAATAAGTGAGGGATGGCTACAGTGTGACCCACGAAACTCTTCATGCCACCTTATTTTTAATACGGAAGTGCAGTACAGACAATTTACAGGTCAACTTCATCTTGATCCAATAGCTTGGACTTACTTCATACTGGAACCGTTAGTTTCCACAGGACTCTCCCTTCAATATTAAAAATTAGGGCATCTGACTATACTGTATAAAGTGGGTTCAGTCTTCAGGCTCCTGTCTGGGTGTTATTGCAGCACTCAAGTGGGCAAGGTCTATGTATTCCTGCTCTTGACTAAGGTTTTATTTTAACACCGGAAAGAGTTACTGAAATAAACATGCTTCAAAATGAACGGTTTAAGAATAGGTCTCTGAGCACAAAATTAAAGTAAAGATCAAGTACTTTTCTATCAGGGACTGAACAGTTTATTTACCAAAGATTACAGACAGAATAAGATAAGAGATTTAAAAGTGATCAAAAACATAAAAATTTTTAAAAGGTCCAGGTCAAACTGGATAAAAGCTGTTGGATAACCAAACAAAGACTATAGCAGGAATTTCAGGGATGGAGGTGATTTTAATCTACTTTGCTTTCCTTTGCATATGTCCACAAAGCATAGCCCTCCCATGCTCTTGCAGCAATCCTGCTCCAGTCAAATACCCCACTATGAAATGTGCTGATCCATTAGTAGCCACTCTGTACAGCACTGAAGCAGGCAAGTCACTCTATGAGAAAAAAGCAAGTCTTATGAACGATTACATAGTTTTTTAAAGTTTATACTAGCTAATATAACAGGCATATTATTAAAAAGAAAAGAAGTCCCCACTGCCTGAGGGGATAAAATGAGTCTGCTTTTATTAAATACTGAATATAGTCCCAACTCCAAAGCATTTCATAGCTCTTGTGGTTGTAAAGCTTGAATAAGTTCCAATGGTTTAAAATACGTTGTTTCCAGATGTTCTGAAAGGATGCAAATACAGCCTTCACATCTGTCAAGAACAGTGTTTACAATATAAGCAGAAAGAAAAGGAGGACTTGTGGCACCTTAGAGACTAACCAATTTATTAGAGCATAAGCTTTCGTGAGCTACAGCTCACTTCCTCAGATGCATATCGTGGAAACTGCAGCAGGCTTTATATATACACAGAGAATATGAAACAATACCTATTCCCACCCCACTGTCCTGCTGGTAATAGCTTATCTAAAGTGATTTCCAGCACAAATCCAGGTTTTCTCACCCTCCACCCCCCCACACAAATTCACTCTCCTGCTGGTGATAGCCCATCCAAAGTGACAACTCTTTACACAATGTGCATGACAATCAAGCTGGGCTATTTCCTGCATAAATCCAGGTTCTCACATCCCCCCCACCCCCATACACACACAAACTCACTCTCCTGCTGGTAATAGCTCATCCAAACTGACCACTCTTCAAGTTAAAATCCAAGTTAAACCAGAACATCTGGGGAGGGGGGGTAGGAAAAAACAAGAGGAAACAGGCTACCTTGCATAATGACTTAGCCACTCCAAGTCTCTATTTAAGCCTAAATTAATAGTATCCAATTTGCAAATGAATTCCAATTCAGCAGTTTCTCGCTGGAGTCTGGATTTGTAGTTTTTTTGTTTTAAGATAGCGACCTTCATGTCTGTGATTGCGTGACCAGAGAGATTGAAGTGTTCTCCGACTGGTTTATGAATGTTATAATTCTTGACATCTGATTTGTGTCCATTTATTCTTTTACGTAGAGACTGTCCAGTTTGACCAATGTACATGGCAGAGGGGCATTGCTGGCACATGATGGCATATATCACATTGGTGGATGTGCAGGTGAACGAGCCTCTGATAGTGTGGCTGATGTTATTAGGCCCTGTGATGGTGTCCCCTGAATAGATATGTGGGCACAGTTGGCAACGGGCTTTGTTGCAAGGATAAGTTCCTGGGTTAGTGGTTCTGTTGTGTGGTATGTGGTTGTTGGTGAGTATTTGCTTCAGGTTGCGGGGCTGTCTGTAGGCAAGGACTGGCCTGTCTCCCAAGATTTGTGAGAGTGTTGGGTCATCCTTTAGGATAGGTTGTAGATCCTTAATAATGCGTTGGAGGGGTTTTAGTTGGGGGCTGAAGGTGACGGCTAGTGGCGTTCTGTTATTTTCTTTGTTAGGCCTGTCCTGTAGTAGGTAACTTCTGGGAACTCTTCTGGCTCTATCAATCTGTTTCTTTACTTCTGCAGGTGGGTATTGTAGTTGTAAGAAAGCTTGACAGAGATCTTGTAGGTGTTTGTCTCTGTCTGAGGGGTTGGAGCAAATGCGGTTGTATCGCAGAGCTTGGCTGTAGACGATGGATCGTGTGGTGTGGTCAGGGTGAAAGCTGGAGGCATGCAGGTAAGAATAGCGGTCAGTAGGTTTCCGGTATAGGGTGGTGTTTATGTGACCATTGTTTATTAGCACTGTAGTGTCCAGGAAGTGGATCTCTTGTGTGGACTGGACCAGGCTGAGGTTGGTGGTGGGATGGAAATTGTTGAAATCATGGTGGAATTCCTCAAGGGCTTCTTTTCCATGGGTCCAGATGATGAAGATGTCATCCACAGCCTCAGAAACAACTCTGACATCATAATCAAAAAGGCTGACAAAGGAGGTGCTGTTGTCGTCATGAATAGGTCGGAATATGAACAAGAGGCTGCTCGGCAGCTCTCCAACACGAGTTTCTACAAGCCATTACCCTCTGATCCCACTGAGAGTTACCAAAAGCAACTACAGCATTTGCTCAAGAAACTTCCTGAAAAAGCACAAGATCAAATCCGCACAGACACACCCCTGGAACCCCGACCTGGGATATTCTATCTACTACCCAAGATCCATAAACCTGGAAATCCTGGGCGCCCCATCATCTCAGGCATTGGCACCCTGACAGCAGGATTGTCTGGCTATGTAGACTCCCTCCTCAGGCCCTACGCTACCAGCACTCCCAGCTACCTTCGAGACACCACTGACTTCCTGAGGAAACTACAATCCATCGGTGATCTTCCTGATAACACCATCCTGGCCACTATGGATGTAGAAGCCCTCTACACCAACATTCCACACAAAGATGGACTACAAGCCGTCAAGAACACTATCCCCGATAATGTCACGGCTAACCTGGTGGCTGAACTTTGTGACTTTGTCCTTACCCATAACTATTTCACATTTGGGGACAATGTATACCTTCAGATCAGCGGCACTGCTATGGGTACCCGCATGGCCCCACAGTATGCCAACATTTTTATGGCTGATTTAGAACAACGCTTCCTCAGCTCTCGTCCCCTAAAGCCCCTACTCTACTTGCGCTATATTGATGACATCTTCATCATCTGGACCCATGGAAAAGAAGCCCTTGAGGAATTCCACCATGATTTCAACAATTTCCATCCCACCACCAACCTCAGCCTGGTCCAGTCCACACAAGAGATCCACTTCCTGGACACTACAGTGCTAATAAACAATGGTCACATAAACACCACCCTATACCGGAAACCTACTGACCGCTATTCCTACCTGCATGCCTCCAGCTTTCACCCTGACCACACCACACGATCCATCGTCTACAGCCAAGCTCTGCGATACAACCGCATTTGCTCCAACCCCTCAGACAGAGACAAACACCTACAAGATCTCTGTCAAGCTTTCTTACAACTACAATACCCACCTGCAGAAGTAAAGAAACAGATTGATAGAGCCAGAAGAGTTCCCAGAAGTTACCTACTACAGGACAGGCCTAACAAAGAAAATAACAGAACGCCACTAGCCGTCACCTTCAGCCCCCAACTAAAACCCCTCCAACGCATTATTAAGGATCTACAACCTATCCTAAAGGATGACCCAACACTCTCACAAATCTTGGGAGACAGGCCAGTCCTTGCCTACAGACAGCCCCGCAACCTGAAGCAAATACTCACCAACAACCACATACCACACAACAGAACCACTAACCCAGGAACTTATCCTTGCAACAAAGCCCGTTGCCAACTGTGCCCACATATCTATTCAGGGGACACCATCACAGGGCCTAATAACATCAGCCACACTATCAGAGGCTCGTTCACCTGCACATCCACCAATGTGATATATGCCATCATGTGCCAGCAATGCCCCTCTGCCATGTACATTGGTCAAACTGGACAGTCTCTACGTAAAAGAATAAATGGACACAAATCAGATGTCAAGAATTATAACATTCATAAACCAGTCGGAGAACACTTCAATCTCTCTGGTCACGCAATCACAGACATGAAGGTCGCTATCTTAAAACAAAAAAACTACAAATCCAGACTCCAGCGAGAAACTGCTGAATTGGAATTCATTTGCAAATTGGATACTATTAATTTAGGCTTAAATAGAGACTTGGAGTGGCTAAGTCATTATGCAAGGTAGCCTGTTTCCTCTTGTTTTTTCCTACCCCCCCTCCCCAGATGTTCTGGTTTAACTTGGATTTTAACTTGAAGAGTGGTCAGTTTGGATGAGCTATTACCAGCAGGAGAGTGAGTTTGTGTGTGTATGGGGGTGGGGGGGATGTGAGAACCTGGATTTATGCAGGAAATAGCCCAGCTTGATTGTCATGCACATTGTGTAAAGAGTTGTCACTTTGGATGGGCTATCACCAGCAGGAGAGTGAATTTGTGTGGGGGGGTGGAGGGTGAGAAAACCTGGATTTGTGCTGGAAATCACTTTAGATAAGCTATTACCAGCAGGACAGTGGGGTGGGAATAGGTATTGTTTCATATTCTCTGTGTATATATAAAGCCTGCTGCAGTTTCCACGATATGCATCTGAGGAAGTGAGCTGTAGCTCACGAAAGCTTATGCTCTAATAAATTGGTTAGTCTCTAAGGTGCCACAAGTCCTCCTTTTCTTTTTGCGAATACAGACTAACACGGCTGTTACTCTGAAACCTGTCAATATAAGCAGAAGCATTTCTGTAATCAACCAAAACAGGACATGAAATTCAAGGAATGCTGTGGGGAGTATCCTTCATTTTAACTATTCTTTATATGTTGATTTCTGAGGCATCACTGCATTATCTTTTGCTTATCACACCAACAACGCAAAACAGCACTGTGCACACACCTGAATGGTACACATATGCATGCTGCTTCTGAAATATTACAATTTTAAAATACTACAAAATAGCATGCATTATGCCCAAGCGTAGACTACTTAAAAAGCTATGCCAACAAATATATTTACAACTTAATTCGTGTCAAACTTTTTTTTAAAATTAACTTTAAAATTTAAAGGCACTGTCAAGTTAAACTCTAAATTTAATCTACCATCCAACTCTTTCTGGACCAGATCTCCAACACTTCCCAACTCCTGGACCAATGAAGCTTGAGAGAATCTCAGAAGCAGCAGGATACAGCATACTTCTTGCCCCTGGCTACATGTTAAGAGCATGGACTGTGAATGCTACAGATGCCCTACAGTCCATCCTCTGCAAAGATGGCTATGGGAAGGCGGGGAAATCAGTAGGGCTGGTGGTTCCAAAAGGGCAGGCTGAGCCACTAGTCAGTACGTCTTTGTTAACTGTCTGAGATTAAATGAAGCATAGCAAGGAAGAATTCACATTCAGAGGTCAGAAGAACTGTGTATTTTACAAGAAGATAAAAAAAAGTTTTCTTACAGTAAGGTTTAGGACAGAACAAATTAATGTATACAGTTACCTCTATACTAAAATAACCTCTGTCTACATAGTCACCAAGGAAGAGGTATCTTGTATTAGCAGGTGATCCTCCAACTTCAAACAGCTTCATTAGATCAAAGAACTGGCCGTGAATATCACCACACACTGAAACAAAAATACAGTTTAAATGAACATGAACTCTCTTATTTATGGGGGAAAAAATGTATAAACTAACTACAGAGACACAACATATTTTCCTAAAGAAAGATTCATTCTTCTTGTCTGGTAAACAATAAAACATGTTGATTTACAACTAAATATAGCCTTTACATTAAATTTGGTACTTCTTTTTTTTGCTAACAAGTAGGATACGCTATATCTAGACACATTTATTTAAGCAATTAGATAGTTTAACATTTATTCAAATTCTTAATTTTCAGTTATTTTAAAAAAAGGTGAATGACATTTCTTTATTTACTAGAGAATTAATTTTTTACTCATGTCAAGCTGCATTGGGATAGAAAGTAGAATTAAATTAAATATGCACAATTATTTTAAATTATTTTTTAGTTTAAAAAAGTGTATCAAAACATCTTTTACATGTAAAACTAACTGATTTTTTAAACAAAGGAAGTATTACCAGTAATTAGTGAATTGAACTGATTATTTCTGGTCATCATGTTTAAGATTTTAGAGCTCATCTCCTCTTACTTCATTTTTATTGATAGACTGGGAGTGGAAGACAAGCTCTCCTGCTTTTTTCAGTTTCCATTTGGTCTTTCAACTCTGAATGAGCTATTCATTGAAGTGAACAAGTTGAATAAACTGAAATGACGACAGTATTCTCTCCACACCTGCAGGAGAGGCGACTGCTGTCAAAAGCTGGTTTAACAATTCAACAAACTCTGATTTCAAGTGCTTAGCTAATGACTTCCACCAGTTCAGTGGTTTGACTTTCTTGAAGACTTTGGCAGCAAACGTACCACTAAATTATTTTTTAAATTCAATTGTGATGATTTTAATATAGTATAATAAGTTTAGACCTAAACATAGGTTAAATTGAATTTGAAATTATGAATAGGTTTATTTTAAAAAGAAAAATGTATTTAATTTGAACTTTTAAAATATCTGAAATAAAAAATTCCATAAATAATCAATTTGTATTCACTCTGAATGGCAGCTATATAATGTAAACAATACGTTTTTAATCTGGTTATTTGTTTCTTTTAAAATAAAAAGTTAAAAGATTAAAGTAGCATCTTTATCCAAGTCAAATATGGTCTGTGACTGGTCAGAACCTGAAAGTATTACAGTATCTTTTCAAAAACAAAAGCCATTTCAACTTTCCAACTGGATCAAGTCCTTTCTATTGTACTAAATAATACACAACAGTTTTATCAGGTTAGTCTTAACTTGTTTCAGTTAAGACTACCAAGAGATCATCACATTTCACATGAAAACTTGGATTCTTAGGGAAAGCAATCATGAATATTCCTCATTCACAACTCCTGTTCAAAATATTTATTTCAGCAAATGGATGCTCTAGCACCATCCCACAAATTTTAGACTGCAGTACAATCCAATCTTCTCTTTGAAGCTCATTTTTCTCTTCTGGATTATTACATCTTTTAGTAACATTTATTATTGTTAAGATTATAGAAACTGCTTTGCTTGTTGACATTGTATTACCAATCCTACTGCTTTTTCCAGACAGGTTTTATTCCTTCCCTTCTTCCGCATAATTTTTTGATGCAACGTTATGTTGAGTACTCAAGGAGAGTTATACAAAAGTAGCTCTGAGGGAAAGTTCAACATGATTGTTATGATAAAGATATCTTTACATTTATTTTCCCCCCAAGAAAAGGCCTTCTAATGAAAATTATGTGAAATTTTTACTTTGAGCATCAAAGGTATTGAGCATCAAAGGTAAAGGTATTACCTGTAATTGGAGCTTCAACTTCTATTATAGTTTTCTCTCTTCGTAGAATTGCAGCACCCTCATTGATGATTCTAAGTGCAATTTCTTCATCTACCCGACCTTCTTTTACTAAGTGGTTCTTCAAAATGTCAACCCTAGGTTTTCCATCTATATCAAACACTTCTTCAGATGACAAGCGATGTGTTGGTGGAAAAGGGACACCTAAAATTTAAAGAGGTGAGGAATATCAATATTAGTAATAATTATTTTCTTTAAAAATACACTAGATGTAAACAGGGCAGAACTGAACTATACTGATTAGCTGCCATGCAAAGTGGGATAACATTTACCAAATGTGTTTTTTAAATTTACACATTTTGAAGTTATTACAGTGACAGAGTGAGATATGTCAGCATCAGATTATTAACTCGGGCATGTACTATCTATAGAAATACTGGACACTGTAACTGCACAGGCCTGGACATGCCCAGACAGCAGCAGTCCCTGAGAAAGGTGTTTGACACTTTATTGAAGGACTATCCCTAAACCATTAGACAGCAATATGAGGACATAAATTTAGATTATGTCAATTACTGGCCCACCCCATGGAGCAATGGTCTCTCTACACAGGGGCCCACAAAAAGAGGCAAGCGTGACTGGTGAGGCAGAAGCTTCTCAATATGAGAGCACGTCACAGAGATGGAGGACCAATGTAGGAGCAGGGTCCTGACACTTGACCATCCCCACACGAGGATGTAAGAAGCACACATTAGGAAGGCCAAAAAAGAATTTGAAGAACAGCTAGTCAAAGATTAAAAAAAAATTGTTATTACTTTTTGAAGTTCATCAGAAGCAAGAAGTCTGCTTCACAACCAGTGCGGCCACTGGACAATCGAGATGCTAAAGGAGCACACAAGGATTATAAGGCCATTGCAGAAAAACTAAATGCATTATTTGCATTGGTCTTCAAGGCTGAGGATGTGAGGGAGATTCCCAAACCTGAGCCATTCTTTTAGGTGACAAATCTGAGGAACTGTCCCAGACTGAGGTGTCATTAGAGAGGGTTTTGGAACAAACTGATAAACTAATCATTAATAAGTCACCATGACCACACAGTAGTCACCCAAGAATTCTGAAGGAACTCAAATGTAAAATTACAGAACTACTAACTGTGATATGTAACCAATAGTTTAAATCAGCTTCTGTACCAGATAACTGGCGAGTAGCTTATGTTACACCAAAACTTTTTAAAAAAGGCTCCAGAGGTGATGCCAGCAATCACAGGCCAGTAAGCCTAATTTCAGTACCGGACAAATTTGTTGAAACTATAATAAAGAACAGACTTATCAGACACATAGATGAACATGACTTGTTGGGGAAGAGTCAACATGGTTTCTGTAAAGGGAAATCACACCTCACCAATTTACTAGAATTCTTTGAGGGGGTCAACAAGCATGTGGACAAGGGGAATCCAGTGGATATAAAATTTACTAAGATTTTCAGAAAGCCTTTGACAAGATCCCTCAACAAAGGCTCTTAAGCAAAGTAAACTGTCATGGGATAAGGGGGAAGGTCCTCTCATGGATCAGTAACTGGTTAAAAGATAGGAAACAAAGGGTAGGAATAAATGGTCAGTTTTCAGACTGGAGAGAGGTAAATAGTAGTGTCCCCCAAAGGTCTGTACTGGGACCAGTACTGTTCAACATATTCATAAATGATCTAGAAAAAGGGGTAAACAGTTGGGTGGCAAAATTTGCAGATGAAACAAAACTACTCATAGTTAATTCCAAAACAGACTGCAAAGAGTTACAAAGGGATCTCTCAAAACTGGGTGACTGGGCAACAAAATGGCAGATGAAATTCAGTGCTGATAAATGCAAAGTAATGCACATTGGCAAACATAATCCCAACTATACATATAAAATGATGGGATCTAAATTAGCTGTTACCACTCAAGAAAGAGATCTTGGAGTCATTGTGGATAGTTCTCTGAAAACATCCACACAATGTACAGCGGCAGTCAAAAAAGTGAACAGAATGTTGCGAATCATTAAGAAAGGGACGGATAAGACGACAGAAAATATCATATTGCCTCTATATAAATCCATGCTATGGCCACATCTTGAATACTATGTACAGATGTAGTCACCCCATCTCAAAAAGATATATTGGAGTTGGAAAAGGTACAGAAAAGAGCAACAAAAATTATTAGGGGTATGGAACAGCTTCCGTATGAGGAGATATTATTAAGGCTGGGACTTTTCAGCTTGGAAAAAAAGACAACTAAGGGGGGGATATGATAGAGGCCTCAAAAATCATGACGGGTGTGGAGAAAGTAAATAAGGATGTGTTGTTTATTCCTTCTCATAACACAAGAACTAGGGGTCACCCAATGAAATTAATAGGGAGCAGATTTAAAACAAACAAAAAGGAAATATTTCTTCTCACAACACACAGTCAACCTGTGTAACTCTTTGCCAGAGCATGTTGTGAAGGGCAAGACCTAACAGGGTTCAAAAAAGTACTAGATAAATTCCTGGAGGATAGGTCCATCAATGGCTATTAGCCAGGATGGACAGGGAAGGTGTCCCTAGCCTCTATTTGCCAGAAGCTAGGAACAGATCACTTGATGATTACCTGTTCTGTTCATTCCCTATGAAGCACCTGGCATTGACCACTGTTGGAAGACAGGATACTAGGCTAGATGGACCTTTGGTATGGCCAATCTTATGACTTGCAAGGAAGAAAGGGAAGGATGGACTCTGCCCAGCCTGAAATGCTGCTGAACCTCAGGCTCACAGAAAAAGTGAGCTCAGACTAAGGGAGGGTATGTCTCAGGACTTGTGCTATTTTCAAAGATCTGTAACTCTGAGTGATTTAGAAGTAAAGTCACTGTTGTTAAGAAAATCCTTTGCTGTGCCTGTGTTCCTTCCTTTCCTGCCATGTAGTCCCTGAAGGGGTTAAACTAGAAACCCAGAGTACTTACAACCGAGGTGGAACGCGGAGGGAGCACGTGCAAGCGACTCAGAGGGTTTCAAACAACCACTTCAGGGTCTAGGGCAGCTGGATGAAGGCATCCTACATCCCAAGGAAGAAAGACAAGTCTGAGCCTGGGAATGTGCCCTATGGAGCCCTACCAAATTCACGGCCGTGAAAAACATCACGGAAAAATGTCACGGACCATGAAATCTGGTCTCCCCCGTGAAATCTGTATAGTATAGGGTAAAAGTACACAAAAGACCAGATTTCACGGGGGAGACCAGCATTTCTCAAACTGGGGGTCCCAACAAAAAAGCGGGTCATGGGGAGGAGCGATCGTAAGATTACTGTAGGGGGGTCATGGTATTGCCCCCCGTACTTCTGTGTCTACTGCTGGCAGCGGCACTTCCTTCAGAACTGGGTGGCTGGAGAGCAGCAGCTGCTGGCTGGGTGCCCACCTCTGAAGGCAGCACCCTGCCAGCAGCAGTACAGAAGGGTGCCATACCATGTCAGCCTTACTTCTGCGCTGTGGCCTTCAAAGATGGGTGGCTGAAGAGTGACAGATGCTGGCTGAGGACCCAGCTCTGAAGGTCGCAACACAGAAGTAAGGGTGGAAATACCATACCATGTCATCCTTACTTCTGCGCTGCTGCTGGCGGTGGCACTGCCTTCAGAGCTGAGCTCCCAGCCAGCAACCACCACTCTACGGCCACAGAGCCGGATCAAACAGAGAATGTATTTTTTTGCCAAGCCCATTCAACAGAAACTTCCCTCTCTAAACTCCTAGATATAAGCTGCTAAAACTCATGTCCCATTTATGAGTTTGAAGATATTAGACCCCATTTTTAGATACATTTGGATACAAATAGTTGAAACTACTAAATACCAGATCTCCATTCCACCTAGCTCCTCCTTCCTCCTTTCCCTCCCAAGTCCCTTCCTACCCTCCTTTTCCTATTTATGTCTTCTCCTATTTTTCTACTGTAACTCCCACCCTAATGTGTTATGTCTATGTAGTGTTGTTTGGTTTTGTATTATCTGGTCTTGCAGCTTTGATGAGTTGTAAAACTGCATAATTCTACTGGAGACCCTATGAAGCATGTGGTATATGGAAACATATACCAGCAGTATGTTATTTATCTTCTTCAATTTTTTGTGTTTTCATATAGTAAATCAATACAAAAATATCTCAAAAAATAGGAAAAAACAAAGTAGTCAGAAAAATAGGATTGTATAGAACCATCACCTTATGGCTTGCCTGAACTCGAATAACTTTGGCAGGAAGAGAAAAGCTACTTTCAGGACCAGTAAACGCTTCCAAGCACCGGACCTGGATTGCAGAATATTCAAACCCTGCTCCAAAGACAAAATTATTGATTCCCTCATGCACTTTTCTATGGCACACATCACAACAGAATCTGAGTAGCTCACAAACTTCAATGAATTTACTGTCACTGCACCGAGAGATCAGAGGCATTATTCTTCCCATTTTACAGATGGAAAGCTGAGGCACAGAGTGGTGAACTGCCTTCCCCAAAGTTATCCAGCAAGCCAGTTGCAGAACTCGGATTAGAAGCCAGGTCTCCTGAGTCTCAGTCCATTGTCCACTTGGTCCTCTAGAGCAGTGGTTCTTGTAGTAAGAAGAGAGCCTGAGACATAAGCCCTTGTATTAGAGGCCTGGTATGAGACAGGACCTACTCACACAATCTGGCAAGAACAGGGCTGATATTGCAGAAATATACATGCCTAAAAAGTGCTAACCACAGAGTACTCATGCAAACACATCCCGATATCAAGTAGTACCAGAATATCCCCATATCAAGGATGGTACAAAAATATTCCCCAAGGATAACAAGAGCACACTGACCCCTCCTAAAAGATAAGGTCAGGATGACAGTACATAATACAGATGTTTTGATCAAACCAACACGTACAAGGCGATAACTAGCCACATCGGGGGCAGTAACTAACTACTGTATATATTCGTTCATTAGCCCGTTAATTTATAAGCCAACCCCCAAGATGGATAGGTAAAAATAGCAAAAACCATATGACCCTTTCATAAGCCGACCCTATATTTCAGGGGTTGGCAAACTTTGGCACCTGGCCCGTTAGGGTAAGCCACTGGCAGGTTGGGATATTTTGTTTACTTGGAGCGTTCGCAGGCAGGGAGCCCCTCAACTCCCAGTGGCCGCGGTTTGCCGTTCCCAGCCAATGGGAGCTGCGGGAAGTGGCGTCACTTCCCACAGCTCCCATTGGCTGGGAACGGCAAACTGGGAGCTGAGAGACTCTGTGCCTGAAGACTCTCCAAGTAAACAAAACATCCCGACCCGCTAGCGGCTTACCCTGACAGGCTGGGAGCCAAAGTTTTCCTACTCCTGGTATATTTTAAAAGTTAGTGTCACAAGAAACACTCAAAAGTTTTGCTAGAATTATTTTAATATAATCTAACGAAAAACCTGTTGTCGTTATAATAACTGAATAAATATGTATTCACCTTCAAAATTACCATCAATATTTAAAATCAGTAAATGAGTATTTAAAACAAGTACCTTAGAACAATATGAGACTTTAAAAAGCCTTAAAATCCTTCAAGTCTGAATCACTCTCTGATTCACCAAAAACTTCATGAAACTCTGCTTCAATCACAGCTGCACATGCATTGTCATTGTAGATGTTGGCAGTATCTTCTTCAGACTCAGATTTCTTATCATCAATCTCTGTTGTGTCATCATCAAATATAGCATCATCTTCTGACCTGTCGAGTGCATAGCTGATACAGCATTTCCTAAATGATTTTTCTATCATTTCCGAGGAAATGGACACCCACACCTCCTCGATCCACTGGGCGACTAGATTGATTTCAGCTTCATAAGATTCCCGCCTTTTGTCAACTTCACCATGCCTGAGCACATCCATTCAGCCCACATTTTTCATAGCCTGTCTTTAAAGGGTTTGTTCAGGCAGACATCAAGCGGTTGTAGAACTGAAGTTAAGCCTCCAGGTATTACAGCCAAAGTAGTTTTCATATTTTTGGCCACATTTTTCACCTCATCCATCTTGTATGCCCTGAACATGTTCCAGATGAGCATAGCAGGTTTCTTGAAAAGTGCTCCTGGTCTCTTATTCCACACTTTTTCCAGCCATTCAATAGTCTCACTTTCATCCATCCATACCTTTTCATGTGCATATACGAGGACACCAGCAGGAAATTCCATGTTTTTAGGCAAGGTTTTTCTTTTAAAAACAACAACAGGAGGGAGCTTTGATCCATTTGCCAAACATGATAAAACCACCGTAAAATGGATTTTTTCATGGTCAGTGGTTTTAATTGAAACTTTTTTTTCCACCAACACCAGTTACCGTTCTGTTGCTCGGGAGATCGAATGTAATCAGTGTTTCATCCATATTTTCTATCTGTGACAGTTCACATGCATATTCCTTTTGATATTTTATAATAAACCTTTGGAAATATTCGATTTTTTTCTTCCAGATCTCTCGGCAGCTTTTGCGCTATCTTTGTTCGCTGACGAAAACAGAGACCATGACAGTTCATGAAGCAAGTACACCAACCCGCTGATGCCACAAACACTGATGGCTTTACTGACTTGTATTTGTCATCTTGTTTAGTCTGCAGAAGAATGAGGGGGGATTTGATAGCTGCTTTCAACTACCTGAAAGGGGGTTCCAAAGAGGATGGATC
This sequence comes from Lepidochelys olivacea, assembly GCF_965140295.1. Classification (NCBI taxonomy): domain Eukaryota; kingdom Metazoa; phylum Chordata; order Testudines; family Cheloniidae; genus Lepidochelys; species Lepidochelys olivacea. The sequence goes on from NC_140417.1 coordinate 53,636,657, forward strand.
TAGACTGTTCTCAGTGGTAGCAGATGACAGAACGAGGAGTAATGGTCTCAAGTTGCAGTGGAGTAGGTTTAGGTTGGATATTAGGAAAAACTTTTTCACGAGGAGGGTGGTGAAGGACTGGAATGCATTACCAAGGGAGGTGGTGGAATCTCCTTCCTTAGAAGTTTTTAAGGTAAGGCTTCACAAAGCCCTGGCTGGGATGATTTAGTTGGGGATTGGTCCTGCTTTAAGCAGGGGCTTGGACTAGATGACCTCCTGAGGTCCCTTCCAACCCTGATATTCTATGATTCTATGATCTTTTGACATTTGCAGAGCACGCAGATGAATTCCAGTTCTAGTGACAATGCACCCATTTTGTCGACATTCAACAACTCAATTACTGAGATCTTTCTCCAGCTCAGGAAATGAAGCGCACATTGTTGGGCATTTTTTCTTGCTTCTTGGCATGTATTTTAGTGTTTTATTTTTTCGCCACTCTCTTACTTGCTTCTCATTGATACAAAATTCATGAGCAGCGGCGCAATTATTGTTTGCTTCCTCATATTCAATAACTTTAAGTTTGAACTCTGCATGATAAGCAGACCATTTTCTTTTGATTTCACCTTTGTTCATTTTGAATACTAGTATGATCATAAATTATTATTATTATTAGTTATAGATTTTGTAGGACTTTATATAGGAATGTCACCTGCTTTATCACTGTCAAATTATTGTTCTTTGTTTATTTCAAAGCAGCCCTGACGATTGACATGTGTGTGGCAATAACAGGCTACTTAAATTTTATTAGAGATTCCACTGATTCTTTGTGTTATATTTTCATATTGGCTCAAGACTTACAAGGTCCATTGGTAGAAATACATGAAGAAATCATATTACACAGTAGCAGACTGACACTAGTGCTAAAGTACTATTGTTCATTGTATTTTTCTGACTGGCTTGTAAGGTGTAGCATTTTGTGAAATGCATGGGTCAAATGTCATGCAGTGGGGGAGGTTTAGGTTGGATATTAGGAAAAACTTTTTCACTAGGAGGGTGGTGAAACACTGGAATGCATTACCTAGGGAGGTGGTAGAATCTCCTTCCTTAGAAGTTAAGGTCAGGCTTGACAAAGCCCTGGCTGGGATGATTTAATTGGGGATTGGTCCTGCTTTGAGCAGGGGGTTGGACTAGATGACCTCCTGAGGTCCCTTCCAACCCTGATATTCTATGATTCTATGATCTGCAGCACTGCTCTTTTAGTATGCATTTCAAGCCAATCTAGTCCACTAAACAAAGCTTTTGCAACTTTAAAAGGCTGCAGTATCGATAGCAATAAATGGGTTGGCAAACTTCGGCTCCCAGCCAGCTGCTGACGGATCAGGACGTTTTGTTTACCTGGAGCGTCCGCAGGCATGGAGCCCCTCAGCTCCCTATGGTCATGGTTCGCCATTCCCAGCCAACGGCCACCACTTCCCACAGTTCCTATTGGCTGGGAACGGCAAACCGAGGCCACAGGGAGCTGAGGGGCTCCATGCCTGTGGACGTTCTAAGTAAACAAAATGACAATGTATTAGATATTCAATTCAATAATTCCATAGTGTTTAAAATCATCACATTTTGGTGTAGACCCATTTATAAGCCAACCTTCCCTCTTTGATGCTTCACTTTTTTACCAAAAATATTCGGCTTATGAACGAGTATATACAGAATGTCCGAGGCAGTACTAACTTATTTGTATCAGTGTATAAAGATTTATCTCAGAGGAAGTATCTTTGGCCAGCCTAGGCAGCAGCGGAAAGTCCAGCCACTGACTGAGGTATGTCCATTGTCATGGGCATACATGTGTTCATTTCCTCGTAGAGTCTACCTGGTGCTATCACCGTGCTTCGCTGACAATAAACCTGCCTGGGTGCCTTCATACCTTAACGGATCTTATGGTCATTGGGCAGTTCGCTCGAGATCTGCTGTGCCAACTGTCTACGCAGAGCTGGGACAGCACACAGGGAGAATACACACACACACAGCCAAACATCTAACACACACACCCAGCCAAACATCTAACAACATTGGTGACCCCAACTACTGATCTGGTAAGTAGGTGTGAGCTGTCCTCTGTAGGAATTGCAATATAACATGACACAAAACCACAAGCTAGGAAACACCCTTAACCTCTCCCTGCTAATCCCCCACAGTTTAATAAGGTATGGATGTGCTGGGACTGAAGTGTTAACTCATGCTCAAACTTTGTCATAGTTACTGTTATGCTCTGGGCAGGCTTGATTAATGTCACTCAATATAGTAAACTCTTAATTGTATTTATATTCTGTCCCTAGACAGAATATGCCTTTGTGTGGGTTTTGATTATGTTGTTTTTGGTTTTTAAGGTGGCCACCTGGTTTTCAGTTCTCACATTTGCTTATCATTACATCTATTTTCCTATTGATTAGAGAGCATAAATTGTTTTACTTTAAAAAGTTAACACTTTGGAGACTACAGAAGAACTTATGATTGTAATATCTAAGATGCATCACTAAGTGGGATTAAAAATGGAACAAAGATTCTTGGTTCATTGTACTGTGTACTTTCAATTTTGCCTCAGCAATCAAGTTGAAAGTCATAATATTGTTCATATTATTAAAAAAATTGGTTAGTCTCTAAGGTGCCACAAGTACTCCTTTTCTTTTTGCGAATACAGACTAACACGGCTGCTACTCTGAAATAGGTAATATTGTCATTTAATAGGTTATGGATGATGATTCTGAAGGGTGTATGCAGTTGCTGCAAACTAATGGGTTTAATCTAACCTTTGATGAAGAAATAATAGCATGTAATGTCCCAAGAAAACAGAAATGCAGCAGGATGTGCTCTAGAGCAGTGGTTCTCAAACTTTTTTCTTCACAGACCACTTGAAAATTGCTGAGAGTCTTGGAGGACCACTTAATGATCTTTCCAAATGTTGTTTGTACTATTAGCTAACTATGATACAAACACTGATACTGTTCTGAAAGCAAAAAATCTGCCGGGATAAAATGTGTCTTTGAAATTCAAAGGCCTTCAATTGCTTATTCAGTGGTCTACGTGCATATAATTAATATCCATCACCTTTAAACAATTCCTCAGAGTTTTAAACAATCTCCTCTTGGGATTACCTAAACTGTACTGCAATCTATTTTAAAGGACAGCTGGAAACACCAACCTCTTTGTATAAGCAGGGTTTGAAAGACCCACTTGCCTCCTCATCCAAAAGGAGAAGAAATTTGGAGAGGGAATGAACAGAGTTACTGCATCTACTTGCTCCTTCCACTGAAAGCAAAGCAGTCTAAGTGCCACTAGTGCTTTCCCAGGGAAACAACCGAGAGGACAAGCAGCCTTGCACCATAGCCTTTTCAGGGGGAGTCAAGAAAAAACTTGCACATGCTTTGTTGTATAAAGGTGACTGCCCAAAAGAGAGTGAGATATAAATGTAAAAAGTAAACCAATGAGGAAAGAATTGGGGGGTGGGGGTGCAGAGATGATGGGGATTTTTGGGAGAGCAAAAATACAGGCTGACCCGGATGCCCATCACCCCAGCTAACTGCACTGAACACATATCCATATGGACCCCAGAATTCTATCATCGTAATATGAGCACACAAGCACTTTTTCCCTTCCTGCTGGTGAAATGAGTATGGCCAGAAAGTAGTTAAACAGTGGCTTCTCCTCAATATAGGACATAATATACTAACAAATTCAAAATCTGTGGATGATCTGTGAACCCAAAGTTTGTTTGAACTGTTATAAGAGCAATAATCAATTACTTTTACCACAAACACCTGCAAAAAGCACCAGAAAATTGTTAAATGTTACTGGCAAACAAGGAAAATAAGAGAAATCAGTTATATTTAATCATAAAATTGACACAACATAATGTTGCAACTTCTGAACCACACAATACAGTACCGTGCAGGGACATTCAATGTCACTAACTGAAGCTGAATGGGGGCACTGCAGAAAAATTGCATTTTTCTCCATTCAGGAGAAAACAGTTATATTTTGTTTATTTAAAAGATACAGTAATAAAAACCTTGACACAGGACAATTCTTGGGTATTTAATGTCACAACTTCACTTCAGGCATTTGAATGTCCCCATGGATCATTAATTCACAGGAAATACCCTGTGACCAAGTCACTCACATTCAAGTTAACTAAACCATTAAAGACGAAAATAACTGACTACTTGAATAAAAGTACTCAGTAACCTGTTATGGTATGCCACAGATTTGTGAGATTTGTGATAGTATGCCAGACCAATCCAATCCTTGATTTAACTTCACTATATTCAGATTGTATATGCTGGACATTTACAACAATCATTACAAGAGAACATAAATATGTTTTAATTAGGCATAAAATATTTCTCAAGTACAACGTTCATATCATAAATCTGTCTGAGCAGGTAAGTGTTCTCACAATGGCTAAATATGGAGGTCAAACGTTTTTAAAATGTGGGTCACGCCCCAATTTTTTCCCTCTCTTACTAGAAAATCTGAATAACTGATAATACAGTATTTCAATCACTTTCTTGAGACAGCACTTTTGGCCATGGCTGACAAGACACACTGTTACCAGCAGAATGAATTATCTTGTCTCCAATCTCCTTCTCTCCCTATTTACTACCTCATTTTGCAGTTTTTCCCCCGTGATAAAAACTAAGGGTGTGCCCACACTACAGTTCAAACAATACTAATAACAGCCATCTTTAAACCATTTTTTGTTTTCTTTTTAAAGAATCATGTTACAACATCATGCTATGGACTACCTGGAGGCACAGCACAGAGCATCATTCTCAAGAAAAAAAAAAATCTGTTAGCAACTCATGGTAATAAATAACTTAGGCCTGATCTACACCTAAAACTGAGGTTGACCAGACTGCATCACTCAGGAGTGTGAAAAATTCACACCTCTGACAGATGTAGTTAGGCTGATCTAAGCCTTGGGACAAACACCCCAAGGTCAATGAAAGAATTCTTCCACCAACCTTGCTACTGCCTCTCAAGGACTTACTACAACAACAGAAAACCCCTTTCTGTAGCTGCAGCAAGCGTCTATGCTACAATGGCATAGCGGCAGCTCTACTGCTGTAGTGCAGACACACTCTTAAGGCTTGTCTTTAGTGAAGGTGCTACTATGCTGATGGGAGAGCTTCTTCCACTGGCATAGTTAATCCACCTCCCTGAGAGGCGGTAGCTATGTCAGGGGGAGAAGCTCTCCCGTTGACACAGCGCTGTCTACACGGGGGGGTTAGGTATAACTACATTGCTTGGGGGGGGCGTGGATTTTTCACACCCTTGAGCAACAGAGTTATACTGATATAGATCTGTACTGTAAACCTGGCCAGAGATATCATACCCTTAACACTGAAGATTTACCGCCAGCAATTACATACGTACTCTGTAAACCAACGGTTCTCAAATGTTAGCAATCCGAGGACCCCCATTTTGATTTTAAATGTTTCACGGACCCCAACCCTGCATTCAGCCCCAGGCCCCACCCCCACTCCTTCCCCCAAGGTCCTACCCCCACCCCACCTCTTCCTGCCCCTGCTCCACTCCACCCCTGCCCCTCCTCTTTCTGCCCCCTACCCTGAGCTCGCCCCATCTCTGCTCCTTCCCCTCCCTCCCAGTGTCTCCGGTATACCACTGAACAGCTGTTCCCCAGCATGCAGGAGGCACTGGGAGGGAGGGGAAGGAGTTGATATGGGGGACTGGCGGCCTTGGACATGATTCCGCCCCCTTCCCCGAGCGTGCCCCATTCCCGCTCTTCCCCACCCCCAGCGCCTCCTGCACGCTGCTCAACAGCTGCTCCCTAGTGTACAGGAGGTGACTGGGAGGGAGGGAGAGGAGCTGAAGGAGGGAGTGGGAGAAGTTGATCTGCGGGGCCGACGGACCCCTTGCAGTACTCTCATGGACCCACAGGGGTCTGCAGACCCCAGTTTGAGAAACGATGCTGTAAACCGTTGTGTGTAAAGTCTATATAACTTTGTATTCTGCAACCAGATGTGTGTGCACCAGACCCTGAAGTGTACTGATTGTGTAGTTCTGGTGCAAGACATTTATAGCTACCATAAATAAATTAGAGTATTCTGTATTAAAACAAATGGCTTAACTTTTTCTTCTTAGCAACCATCCTACAAGAAAAACTGAAGTATTCACTTCTTGGCAGCTATTTTTTGGGAGAGTCAGAATTAAGGTTACTGTTGAAATCTTACGTTTATTTTCATATCTAAATTTTTGCTAACCAATAACTAAGAATTTTCAAATCTTTACATAAGTTGCATTATTTCCATACTATTCCACGGCGAGGGTGTCCTTGGTGTTTGTTTTTTCTATTTTTAATGTTATTTACTGTAGCAACATTAACAACATTTACACTATTAACCCTACACATACACTTGCATGCACTGAAGCCTATATTAAAAACGTTGTGTATAAAACTATATACACTGAACTGTTTTCAGTGCACAAATATCTGTGCACAATATTCTACACAGTCAAACTTCAACATACATAAGAACTTATCTGACAAAATTTTTATGAGCTCAACTGTGCTAGGTCCTTGCTGCTTCGTAGGGTTCACTTCCCTCCCCAGAATGACACAATACTTTCAGAACTTGAAAAGCTGAACATGGACCAACAGTGAGTTTAGAAGCACCCATGGCTTAGTTCTGCTGAGTTTCTAAATTCAGTTATTTGTTCTGAGGATCTGAAGTGCATGAAATAGAATGGGTCAGCTGGGAGGGACTGTGACCTGGTATCCCATACTTAAGTTTTGTCTGGGAACAGATGTGGCATCCAGGGAGGGAAGGAAACTTTTCTAGTGCATGCCTTTATTCTGCAGCGAATTTAAATGTTTGGAGGAAATGCCATATGTACAAACTGTTCCCTGCAAAAAGAGTTTTGAGAGTTTTCACTAGTGTCTTCAATGATTGGTGTAAACAAATTACTGGTAAGAAAAATGAGTACTTTGGTTCACTTTAAAAAACAAGCAAGGTTTGTAAGGAGATTCACAATCATGGTAGAAGTTTACAGAGCAGACAGACCTGTTTAAACATAGTTGCTGGTCTACTCTGGTTTCAAATGAACCTGGTCTTAATGTCTAATACCAGGAATTGTTTAATAGTAGTAGTCCTCACAATTCTCACTAAAACACTATGCCATGCTGACATTGAAGGGGAAGCAGGGAGGAAAATACACCATCAGAGGACGCATCTACCCCACAGAACGTCACCAGTTTTGTAACTAGTTTGTAATACAACTGACTATGTACAGTTCATGTCAAACAAAGCATGGTCAACACATCTGATGTAGGTGGTAGCACATTTCAGCCATGCTTTATAACATGACTGTCAGGTTTGAATTATGTTCTAACGTGGTTCAGCTGTATAGATGGGATCACTTAGCATCTACTGTAGCCAATGATCTTACCTTTCATCCCTCTGCTGTAAGAGTATCCCAAACCACATTGCACCTTGTGAAAAAAGCCCACAATTGTCTGTCTCTCACACCAGCAGCAGAGACAGTATGAGTTAACTGTCCAGGATTTTCTCCAGAAGGCACTGACACAACATAACTATGCAGCATGGTAGCTGTGGACAGGCCAACAGAATTAACATATGGTTGGACCAAGAAAATGCTCCTGTGTGGGCAGTTAACCATATTAGGTGTAGTTGTGTCAGATGAAGCTATGAAAACCTGGTTACACTTATAGTGGTTCTATATGCAACGCAGACACGGTCAAAAACAGATTGCATCCCCAGCACACAATTCTGTAAGCATAAAATAACAGTCTTAACTTAGATTTTGGAATACAGGAACTCATCGCTTAACGTTGTAGTTATGTTCCTGAAAAATGCGACTTTAAGAGAAACTATGTTAAGCGAATCCCATTTCCCCATAAGAATTAGTGTAAATAGGGCGGGTTAGGTTCCAGGGAAATTTTTTTCACCAGACAAAAGACTATATCTATATATATAGATATAGATATATACACACTATAAGTTTTAAACAACTTAATACTGCTAAACAGCGATGATGATTGTAAAGCTTGGTTGAGGTGGTGAGGACAGAGGGTAGGATATTTCCCAGGGGAGGCCTTACTACTAAATGATGAACTAGCAACTGGCTGAGCCCTCAAGGGTTAACTCATTGTTAATGTAGCCTCACACTCTACAAGACACCAGGAATGGAGGGAGGGGAGACAGCATGGCAGACAGAGACACACACCCTGTGTGTGACAGAGAGATGCGCATTGCTCCTTTAAGTACACTGACCCTACTCTTAAGTACACTGCCTTTTTAAGTTTATCAGCAAGCTGAGATGGTAGCTGCTGCCAGGAAGCTCCCTCCGTCCTGAGCCCTGTGGTGTCTGTCCCCTGCTCTATGGAAGATGGAGTAAGCTGGGTGCAGGAGCAGGAGGGAGGGGGACACCCTGACATTAGCTTCCCTTTCCTCCCCCACCCCCCGCAAAGCGAGCAGAAGGCTCCGGGGAGCAGCTCCAAGGCAGAGAGCAGGAGCAGCACATGGCAGTGGGGGGAGGGACAGCTGAACTGCCATCAATTGATGGCCTGCTGGGCAGCTGCTGCACAGGGAACTTAGGGGAACCGGGAGCTGATAGGGGGCTGCCCGTCCACCCTGGTTCCAAGCTCCCACCAGCTAGCTGCAACGGGCTGCTATTCCTGCAAGCAGTGGATAAAGCAGACGGTTGCCAAATGACGTTATAAGGGAGCACTGCACAACTTTAAATGAGCATGTTCTCTAATTAATCAGCAACTAAACAAGTTAACCAGGACAACTTTAAGTGAGGAGTTACTGTAGCTAACTGCATGGGTTATGATTAACATGAACTGTTGGGGAGTTTGGAAATCAGCAGGTTTTCCAGTGCAGTTTGAAATAACCAGTCACTGTAAGTTCACCTGTATCGTCTGAATGGCCTAACCTAATTATTTCTTGCAACAAATTGCAAAGTGTAGAAAATATTACAAGCCTCCACACTATGCATTATTACAACACTGTGATAATAGCACTAAGTGCCACTGACGGGGCAGAATGCTCATTTGTAGTATTTTTTACTTTTATTTTTTGCAATTGTTCAAACAAATCAATAGGTTAAGCAACTGAAAATGAACACCACCTTATTGTAAGTAAAGGTTTCCTAGCACTCTGGAAAACACGCTGAGTTACAAAATGTACTATTAGAGTCCAATGCTTTGAAAACAAATATATCCCCTTAATTTCTCAAGCTTTCCCATTATGTAAAAGTTGAATGTTCAGGGTTGTAGTTGCTTTAAAAGCATATTTTAGACAATGTGTTTCTAAGAATACTAGTGTTCAGAACAAATTGCTGCCTACAACAGAAACTTTTAAATTACATAGAAACTGTACAAGCACAAAAGAATAAGCCACTTCAAATAAATGATCCCACCACAGCTAAATACAGTTTAATTATCAAACCTACAAGAACATAAAATTAAAATCTTGTTCTATATGATTCATTCAAATTGAAGTTGGAAAAGTCCTTAATGGGTCACTCAGTCTTCTCCTGACAATCCACAATTTGTGTGTGTTGTTACTATTTTAAAACAATGCTACTGGAAAGGAGGTGTTTTTTTTGTAAAAACAGTAAAACAGACCTGTTGCACCCTGAAAAAAGAGTCTGCACATCCTGCAGCACTTTGGCCACTAATCCATCAGAATTAGAAACTTGAAAGCAGTGACCAATAGCAAAAGAGGCAACTACTCCATGCTCCCTCCTCCTCTGTTCTGTCAGGGTGCACGCTGGAGAGAAGGGACTGACTATTAAGACAGCAAAAGCCCATTGCAAGGATCTCATGTGGAGGAGACCGTGCACACACACAGAGCGGAGCCTGTCTATAGTGCGCAAATCTCCAGAGGACTCTTTACACCCCACAATACACACCGGGGACACGCATTTAGAATGAACGGGTTTGTCGGGTACACCCATACGCTGAGGCCTGCCCCCCGCTCACACATATACAGCCCCCCTCAGACCCCCACAATCACATACCGCCCCCCACCCGCTCTCACACACCTCCCCACTCATACAGCCCCTCATGCACTCACCCCGCCCCGCCCCGCCTGCACAGGCACCCACTCGCCCCCATTCTCACCCCGCCCCACCGCCGCCGCCGCCGAGTCGTTCACCCCGCAGAGGGCCGGTCGCTGGCAGGGCTCACCCTTAACGGCCCGCTCGCTGGTGCCGTGAGGCGGCGGTGGCCCCTTGCTCCCCTCCTTGGCGGACATGGCGGGGCGCGGCCGGGCTCCGCTCCCGGCGGCGACTGCGGCTCTATCGGCTCCGGGGTCACGCGGGGGCGGCGGCAGCTAGAGGCCCCGGGCGGCAGCGGCCCAAAGGAACATGGCGTCAGGCGAGACTCCGAGCACCTCACAGCGAGGGGACAGTCCGCCTCGGGACCGACATGCACCGCGCGCCACCCCACGACTGGAGGCTAAGGGAGCGTGGGAAAACTCTCCCTCCCGCTTCCCGCAGCATGGCCCTAAGGGAGCGTGAGAAAACTCTCCCTGCCGCTACTCCCGCAGCATGGCCCTAAGGGAGCGTGGGAAAACTCTCCTTTCCGCAGCATGGGCCTTAGGGAGCGTGAGAAAACTCTCCCTCCCGCTTCCCGCAGCATGGCCCTAAGGGAGCATGAGAAAACTCTCCTTCCCGCAGCATGGGCCTAAGGGAGCGTGGGAAAACTCTCCTTCCCGCAGCATGGGCCTTAGGGAGCGTGAGAAAACTCTCCCTCCCGCTTCCCGCAGCATGGCCCTAAGGGAGCGTGAGAAAACTCTCCCTCCCGCTTCCCGCAGCATGGCCCTAAGGGAGCGTGAGAAAACTCTCCTTCCCGCAGCATGGCCCTAAAGGACCGTGGGAAAACTCTCCCTCCCGCTTCCCGCAGCATGGCCCTAAGGGAGCGTGAGAAAACTCTCCTTCCCGCAGCATGGCCCTAAAGGACCGTGGGAAAACTCTCCCTCCCGCTTCCTGCAGCATGGCCCTAAGGGAGCGTGAGAAAACTCTCCTTCCCGCAGCATGGTCCTAAAGGACCGTGGGAAAACTCTCCCTCCCGCTTCCCGCAGCATGGCCCTCAGGGAGCGTGGCCCCAAGTTAAAGTTCCATTCAGCTAATGGCTCATGAGGCTGATACAGCAAAGACACCTCAGTTTCATAGTCAACCATACACACAGGAGAGACATGGCCAGAAGCCTGTCCAACCGCTGTGGATTGGCCTAACTTGATGGACTAGGTACCCATTTTGCAGCTGGGTGAACTGGAGCAGGCCTTTGTGTGTGAGATTTGAATCCATGAGCATCGAGATTGTAGTACAGCACCTTAACTGCTCAGTTCCACTCTTTGAGATGCCCCTACGGGAGCATGGTGTGTGACATTTCCATTCAATATCTTTGAGCACCTGTGACAACTGGGAGATCATCCAGCTCCATTAGGAGTTCTGTCACCACCTGCCCTGGCACCTTGGGGGGCCGTAATGCTATGGTTCTGTGGCACAGAGCCCTGTCAATACTGGCCAGTCCATAGGCATGGAGGTCTTACCCTGACTTCTAGCAGTCTAGTTACTCATTGCACGGTGACCCCTAAGCCCTTCCAATCCCATGTCTCCCCAGATCCATCCTTTCAGAGTTCTTAACTACCAGACACTCAGACTCTGGTTCATCATCCCTAAAGGTGTGAAAACTGCCCCAGTTATCAGATCACTTTAGCACACACACTCCACACAATAGAGACAATAAACAAAAAGTTTATTTAGTAGAAAAACCCTAGATTCAAAGATGAAATAGGAAGGGAAGCAAAAAAGCTACACCAAAAACAAACAAAAAGAAAAGGAGTACTTGTGGCACCTTAGAGACTAACCAATTTATTAGAGCATAAGCTTTCGCTGTAGCTCACGAAAGCTTATGCTCTAATAAATTGGTTAGTCTCTAAGGTGCCACAAGTACTCCTTTTCTTTTTGCGAATACAAACTAACACGGCTGTTACTCTGAAACCTGTCAAAAATAAACAGATGCAAGTTCAGGTTTCACACATCTACATTAGATAAAATCTCTTTTCTAACACAAGTTACTTACTGCCTTTGAACAGTTTCCCAGAGTGCCCCGGGCCAAAGAGGGAATCCAGCATTCACAGACAGTCCCCCACCTTCAGGACCACCCCTCAGTTTTTGATACCTTTCACTTCAAACCCCTTCCTTTTTAGCAGGCTAGCAGAGCATTTTTTCCTCTCTCTCAGACTATAGTGATTCATGGTGGGGGGAAATTCCCTCTGGATGTGATAGTCAGAATGTCTCAGCATCTTCCCATTAACTATGATGGTCCATAATTTGTCTTTTCCTGAACTGTACCATGGACTGTTACTTGCATCTGGTTTTCTGTAAACATCTGGCTTGGGAAGAGTCCCACTCTGCAGTGAGGTGTATTTGAAATTGTAAGAAGTCATGAGCATAGTATACTATATACATCTTCACAGAATCATAGAAGATGAGGGAGCATGGGGAGGAGGTGACCAGCCCTCTGATGAGAAAGAAGTGGTTTGGGACTATTTAGAAAAGCTGGACGAGCACAAGTCCATGGGGCCGGATGTGCTGCATCCGAGAGTGCTAAAGGAGTTGGCAGATGTGATTGCAGAGCCATTGGCCATTATCTTTGAAAACTCATGGCGATAGGGGGAAGTCCCGGACAACTGGAAAAAGGCTAATGTAGTGCCCATCTTTAAAAAAAGGGAAGGAGGAGGATCCTGGGAACTAGAGGCCAGTCAGCCTCACCTCAGTCCCTGGAAAAATCATGGAGCAGGTCCTCAAGGAATCAATTCTGAAGCACTTAGAGGAGAGGAAAGTGATCGGGAACAGTCAGCATGCATTCACCAAGGGCAAGTCATGCCTGACTAATCTAATTGCCTTCTATGATGAGATAAATGGCTCTGTGGATGAGGGGAAAGTGGTGGACGTGTTGTTCCTTGACTTTAGCAAAGCTTTTGACACGGTCTCCCACAGTATTCTTGCCAGCAAGTTAAAGAAGTATGGGCTGGATGAATGGACTATAAGGTGGATAAAAAGTTGGCTAGATTGTCGGACTCAACAGGTAGTGATCAATGGCTCGATGTCTAGCCGGTATCAAGCGGAGTGCCCCAGGGGTCAGTTTTGTTCAACATCTTCATTAATGATCTGGGACGATGGGATGGATTGCACCCTCAGCAAGTTCACGGGTGACACTAAGCTGAGGGGAGAGGTAGATACGCTGGAGAGTAGGGATAGAGTCCAGAGTGACCTAGACAGATCGGAGGGTTGGACCAAAAGAAATCTGATGAGGTTCAACAAGGACAAGTGCAGAGTCCTGCTCTTAGGAAGGAAGAATCCCATGCACTGCTACAAGCCACCACCTCAGGGTCATCAGCAGCCACAGTTGGAGGACCCAAGCCTCCCTCTCCACCAGGTACCAACCCAGGGCATTGGCAGGATTGCCTGCCACCAGCTCGATGGGCATCCTGTCAAAATACTCTGAAATAGTTTCTAGTTCTATAACTGGTTCCCAGCAAATTTTCCCTGGGTCACTTCCTACCCATTTCTCTCCAGGATGCCATCTCAGGGTTCCCACAGTCACTCCTTCTTCTGGGGCACCAGGAAGCTGAGGTTTGTGGTTTTTCACCATCCGTGTCTTGAAGTGTCCACTGTTTTTCTGCAAGAGCCTGCAGTACACCTCCCTTCTCTCCAGCAATCCACCCTGAATGAGCTGGGCTGCTTCCTTTTATACCTAGTCTCCAGCCAGACCATGCCCAGCAGGGCCAAGGGGGCGTGGCCTCCTCAGCCCAAAGAGAGGAGTTAACCCCTGCAGTACCAGTGTGGGGCATGCGCACCCCATCACATCCCCTTAGGGTGTCTGGACCCTGATTGTCATAGGACCATATTGTACTAAGTTTATGTATCACTGTGGGCCAGGGACTGCATGCAGCTCCAGGGGGAGGGCAATCACAACTCCTTCAGGAATCAAAAACAGTGGGAGGTAATTAAGGTGAATCACTTAGGTTGTAAACACCTAGGGGGAGAGACCACCCCTTGCAGAGGCTGGCATAGACTGGTTCAGACTGGATTTTTCAGAGACCAACAAAGGAAGGGCTTTTGATAGAAAAAGGCTGAGTTTAAACTGACTCGGGCCTTCTTTCTGATCCAGCAAAAGGCCAGGATTGTCTGTCTCAGTAGAGCCCCAACCCCTGTGGTAGGATTGGAAAGATGTTGTTGTACTAGGGCCACATAAGACTGGTGGGCGACTCCTGGTATGTTCAGTGTATGTTTAAATCTGTTTATTGTTTTTATTATGTTTTCTCTGTAAGGTTTTACATTAAGAATAAATGTGCTTGCTTAAAGAGGGCAGGGTGGTAACAGCCAGCAATACATTGTTCCTAGCCCTCAGAGACAGACAACCCAATGCACAGACGCTAGCCTTTAGGCAGACTGGCTTACTGGGGATATCATAGTGTAAGACAGGTAGTATCTTAAAACCCCCTATCAGAAGGGAGTGGGACAAGGGTCCCTGCCCAGGAGAGGTGACACTGGACCTAACTAGGCACACCTGGAGTGGACCACAGAGGGTGGGGGAGATACAGGTGCAGTGACCTTGACTGTCCCAGGGTGCAAGGCAAATCTTCATTGGAGATGGCACTGTTGCCACCTCCTGGTGCAATAACAATTTTGCCAAGCAGCAGAGAGCCAGTGGCAGAGGGAATGGGGAGAGAGATGACAGAACTATGGAGTTCTTGGCTCCACCTTCCCTTGTGGTCAAGCTGCTACACAGCAGCCATGACTTGACCTGGGTGAAGTGGATGACCACGTCACAAGTCCACTTGACCACTCACTCAGCTGCTATGATCAACTTCCTGGATTCTGTGTGTTTTAAGCCTCTGGAGTCTGAACAGAGTCTAGGCATTCGCCTGGCTTGGGTGCCTAGGCACATGCTCAGGGTGCAGCTCCTTTTTCTAGTAGCTACTCCTGGGAATTTAAATGCTTGGCCTACTGTACAGCATCCTGGAACCAGTGCAGACCCCTCAGGCTCCTGCATAGCTTAGATACACCATGTCCCAGAATCCCACCAGATGTGAGCCTTATGGATCACAGTTTAACCCTTCCAGGGGGCATACGCTGAAGCGTAGGACACAGCGCATACAGACTTTACACAGGACTCAAACCCAGCATTGCTCTTTCTCTAACAGCATGAGGAATACACAGTTCTATACAAAAATATTAAACTCTGCACACATTTCCCTGCCTCAGTTTTCTCACCACTCCAGAGCATTCTTTGAGTTGGGAACAGGGTCAGCATTTTTTTGTTGCAGTGCATGGCTTGGGTTCTGAAACATGGAGTCTCCTCTGATCTTAGCCAGTCCATCCCCTATCACGCTGATCCCCAAACTTTGTGTGCGTCTTCCCCATTTTGTATATGTCCCCCTACTTCCAACAATATCTGGCTTCTTTGTTCTGCCTTTGGCTACTTTCCACTGCTCCAAACCTCCATCCCTGTAGACCAACTTGGCTGAACCAGTTTCCCAACTAGGACACCCTCTTTATCATAAACTATTGTGTGGTCAGAGTACAGCCCTTAAGGTTGACAGCTTTCCCTTATCCCTGTGTAGGGCTCCCTCACCACCTGGTTACCTCCTTTAATGCGAATCTGCTTACAGGTCTGGGTTCTTTTAGATCCTGCCACCCACTCAGCAGGGTGTATCTTCTTTCTTCTGTCTGTTTGCTCCCCAATAAGCCGCAACATCTCCTCTTGCATGTTACGCTCTTGTTCCCTGCTTGCTTTCTTGACCTCTTGGTCGGTGCGCGTGCTCTCTGAGTGCATGAGCCTCCATGCATTCAGCTGGACCTGGTCAGCCTCGGAGGAACTGCATCAAATCATAGAACATGTCCACTTTTTTCGCCTTCTAATCTGGGACAGCCTTTGTGCTGGAGTGGAGGAAGCATCCAGAGAACATGTTGCAGCTGCAAGAAAAAGCATACATTGTTGAAAACAAAAGGTTAACTGTTGCAACGAATGAAACAATTCACAGGAGTAAATACATTCTCTGAGGTACTTGGCCAAATTTTGTGTTTTAAAAGAAGAGCCTGCCAGTAAGGTACAACACATGGCAGAGCGCTGGGGAGCAGATTTCAGTTTGCAGGCAAGCCTGGTAAGCACACACGAAAGGGTACGCAGTGTGAGGGCACACTTGGGGAAGTTTTTTAGCGTGGAAACTCTTGGCACATAAACAGGCTTTTCCAGGGAGCACCCTTTGCGTGGCTGCACTGGCCACCACTGTATCCCAATTGTTTATCTCAAATTAAACATTAACCACAATTGCATTTAACCCCTGTAGTGTTATTACAAGTGTGCTCTCTCCAGAGGTGCCTTCCCCACCATCACAGTTCCACACCAGTAGGTCCTGGGAGGGGATTGGCTCCAGAGTTAGGAAAAGGTACTGGCTATCAGGGAAAATGGATCCTCCACTTGCCTGCTGTGCATTCTCCTCCTCCTCTTCCTCATCAACAATGTCCTCCTAGTTGTTGCCCGTGGCCACCTGGTTCCCCTGGGAGGTATCCACAGAGTGTGTTGGGGTACTGGTGGGGTCCCCACCTAGAATCGCATGCAGCTGCTCGTAGAAGCGGCTTGTCTGTGGCTCAGCACCAGAGTGACTATTCGCCTCCCTTGTCTTCTGGTAAGCTTGCCTGAGCTCCTTTATTTTCACACGGCACTTCTGTGTGTCCCTGCTTTAGCCTTTTTCCCCTATGCCCTCTGTGATTTTGGCATAGATGTCAGCATTTCTTCTGCTGGTTTGGAGATCTGCCTGCACAGACTCTTCTCCCCACACAGCAATCACATTCAGTGTCTCCTGTATGCTCCATGCTGGAGCGTGTTTGCGTACCTGGGCAGCCATGATCAGCTGTGGTGGTGAGCTCTGCACGCTGATCAAACAGGAAATGAAATTCAAAAGTTCCTGGGACTTTTCCTGTTTACCTGGCTGAAGTGCAGCAGAGTTGAAAGTGCTGTCCAGAGAGGACACACTGGAGTACTCTGGGACACCTCCCGGAGGCCAAACAAGTCAAAATATACTGTACTGTGTCTACACTACCTCTAATTTGACCCAGGAGGGTCGAATCTAGTGCTACTCCTCTCGTTGAGGTGGAGCACAGGTGTTGATTTTTAAAGCCCTTTAGGTTGGCAGGAAGGGCTCTGTAGTTTAGACACACGCATTATAAATTTGACCTAATGCGGGGAATGTCGATCTTATGACGTAGTGTAGACCAATCCACAGTCTCAGTCCTAGTCTACACTACAGAATTAGGTCAACATAAGGCAGCTTACATCGACCTAACTCTGTAAGCATCTACACTACAGTGTAGCTCCCACCGCTGTAACTTGCCCACGACACCAACTTAACTCCACCTCTGTGAGAGGCGTAGCGCTTAAGTCAATGTAGTTAGGTTGACGCAGTGTCAGTGTAGACGCTATGCGGCTTACATCACCAGTTGCTGCCTTTCAGAAACCATCCCACAATGCCCCACACTGGCAGTTAAATCGGTATAAGTGCTCCTGGTGAGGATGCGCACTGCACATAGTGTGGATGTGTAAAAAGATTCAATTACTGTGGCATCTGTACATCAATATAACTAAGGTCAACTTAATTTTGTAGTGCAGACTTTTCCTCAGACTGACCCCGAGAAAGCCCCGCTTCCTGCACAGACAAGCTTTACCCTTATTGTAGAAAGTTCCATTGTGCCAGAGGTGCAAAGTAATCAGTCACAGTCTTCATGCTGGAACTTTAGTCAACTTTCTAGATTTCCTGGACCCAGGCCATTGAGCACTTTGAATGTAAGGATTGAGACCTTGAGCATAAGAATGGCCATACTGGGGCAGACCAAAGGCTTATCCAGCCCAGTATCCTGTCTTCCGACAGTGGCCAATGCCAGGTGTCCCAGAGGGAATGAATAGAATAGATAATCATCAAGTAATCCATCCCCTGTCGCCCATTCCTAGCTTCTGACAAACAGAAGCTAGGGATACCAACCCTGGCTAATATCCTCCATGAACTTATCTAGTTCTTTCTTGATTTGGTATTTTGTGGGAAGCCAGTGTAGGAAGTGGAGCCCGGAATGGGGTGACGCAAAATACCCCTGGGAGTGGGGAGATTGGGGGTTGTTGCAGAAAGTCAAATTTGATGTGTTCACAGTAGCCAGTGTTGCAGGGATGTCCTGCAGCATTCTGTACCAGTTGGCGTTTCTAAGCTCTGAAGAATTCATGTCCAAGTCTACTGCATTGCTGTTGTGCATCCAAGAGGTGATGAAGGCACGAATAACTGAGGCCAAGTCATCGTTCACCAGAGTGGGATGGATTTCCTAGACAATTGGAGATGGTAGAAAACATTATTTGCAAATGTTGCTATGTGAGAGCTTAGCCCCAGGAGCAATCCTAAGCTACAGACTAAATTGATCAATTTTGGGTGGGAACCTTCAACCAAAGGAGACTTGCACCATGACTGCAAACTCTTCAGAATATTTTCATGCGCCCACCTTCAACCAACTCTTCATCCATGAGCTGACCTTATCCAAGCATTGGCCATCTTGGTGGAAGCAGTGCGGTTGTATGTAGTGAAGAATAGGTAGAGCTGTGTCATCTGCATATTGCTGACACTTGAGTCCATGTCTGACCAGTCCACAGTGGCTGCATGTAGATGCTGAATAGGACCAGAAAGAGAATTGATCCTTGTGGCACTACACAAGAGAGCAGTCTAGTGGTGAAGGTGCAATTTCCTGTTAATACTTATTGGATTCAAAACATTTTAGGACATTACCCCGGACTCCTGCTACCTCTCTCAGACAAGACAGCAGTATCTTATAGTTAACAGCGTTGAATGTTGCAGAGAGGTCCAGCACAAGATCATTTGTAAGTGCAAATAAAGCAATTTCAGTTCCTTGTCCTGACCTGAATCCAGATTGTTCTGGGTCTTCAATCGGGCATGTTAGCTTCTCTATAAGCTTACTCTGGAATAGATGATCTCATTCTGGGTGATAGCTGGCTAGAACTAACATAATCAGAGTGGGTTCTTCAGTGTTGGTTGGACTATTGCATCTCTGAAGGAGGAAAGGCAGACTCCTTCCCGGTATGAGATCTTAGCTATGTTGGTCAGGAGTGGTACCAGTTTCTTGAGGCAGGATTTGGCTTTTTTAAGTAGAGGCTGGTCAGAAGATTCTTGTGCCTGTAATACAGCTGCAGCATTGCCTTGGAGGAATCCATTATGTTTTATACTGTCTGTATCAGCCTTCATTTTCCCACATTCAGCACTCAAGTATCTACCCCTCTCTTCACGTACTTCAGGTTGTCAGAAAACCAAGGAGATCTGCATGTGCGATGGGGATGAAGGGGCCATTTGGGATGGCAGTTGGTGGCAGAGACTAATGTACAATTATGATGATTCACTAGATGTTCAACTCCATGTCCTGTGGGCAGAGTGCTGCTGTCCTTTACCATGCTTTGGAATTTGATGGCGTCCATGAGTGTCCCCGGTCGAATCAGGATCATGGACCTTTCCTACATTTATCCTCACGTGATCTCATCTCTGTCCTTTACTCATATGTAACTCCTAAAGACTGTGGCCAAGATTTTGAAGAGTGCCTAGGGACTTCAGGAGTCTCAGTTTTGGGGCACCCAACATGAACAACTTAACATGTGGGAAAGGTGAGCACCCACCCTCTGAAAATTAAGACCTTTTAAAAGGTATCAAGTTGGCCACCCATAAACTGATGAACCCAAAAAAATCACTAGGCACTGTCACACCCCTCCATGACCTCAGTCCAGATCAGGACCCCCATTGTATTAGGTTCTGTTCTAACCCATAGGACAGAGACTGAGCATGTCTCCCAAAAAGCCTACAATCTACTGTATGACAAGACATGACAATTCCAATTCCATGGCAGCATTTTCTCTTCCTCCCCTCCTGCACATTCACACCTGACATAATATGCCACACAGACTGTGGAGGTTGTTGAGATTTGGGTCAAAACTTGGAATTTCGGTCACACAGAAAATTCCAAATTTTGACATTTGTTTTAATTCTAAATCAGACTGAAAACAAGAAAATTAATTTTTTTTGAAAATTTTATTTTGGGTCAATTGGAAATTTTATTTTGACAAAATTGAAATATTTCATTCCATTTTTTAAAATTTCAAAACAAAAAGGCATTTTGAAATCAAAACAGTCCATTCTGATAATGTCCCATTCTGACATCAAAATGCTTCATTTAATTTTTTTTCTTCATAAAGTTCTCCATAAAAGTCTTACACTATTTATACTCCAGCCCTTAAATTAACAACTAGAACAAATAATATTTCTATCTGAAAATACTTGACCTACTATTTTTACAAGGAGAAAAGGAGTACTTGTGGCACCTTAGAGACTAACCAATTTATTAGAGCATAAGCTTTCGTGAGCTACAGCTCACTTCATCAGATGCATATCGTGGAAACTGCAGCAGACTTTATATATATACAGAGAATATGAACCAATACCTCCTCCCACCCCACTGTCCTGCTGGTAATAGCTTATCTAAAGTGATCATCAGGTGGGCCATTTCCAGCACAAATCCAGGTTTTCTCACCCTCCACCCCCCCCACACAAATTCACTCTCCTGCTGGTGATATTCTCTGTATATATATAAAGTCTGCTGCAGTTTCCACGATATGCATCTGATGAAGTGAGCTGTAGCTCACGAAAGCTTATGCTCTAATAAATTGGTTAGTCTCTAAGGTGCCACAAGTACTCCTTTTCTTTTTGCGAATACAGACTAACATGGCTGTTACTCTGAAACCTATTTTTACAAGGAACTCACAAAATTACTATGACTAGAAGAGATTAGAGAAAAACAGTCTTTCGATTTCAGTTTGCTTTGTTCAGTGGATAGAACTTTAAATCACACTGAGCAAGTTAAGAACAATGCTGTTTAAGTCTTTACAGAAAGATTGATGGGAGCATACCTTTTCCTTTAACTTGATTAATTTAACTCAAAGTCTGTTAAAAGCAGAGGCTGTTACTTTGCTTTGATTTTAAGGAAGTACACCTCTTAAAATAAATGTCCTGGTAGTTTCCCTTTTGGCTACCTTTCTCCATTAAGCTTTACTGTTCACAAAGATTATATTTAGCTTGATTTGTCTAATATATTTTCCTTCCCATGTTACACAATTTCTGTAACTTTCTGAGAGTCTGGCATAAATACAAAATGGTTTCTAAAACTTCAGACTTATAGCAGCTTTAGAAAGACACTGGTTTAACCCAGGGATCCTTTACTCTTTCAGTAACAGACTTAATAGGTTTAGCATCTACTTTGGGGAACAGTTAACAACACAGAGAGACACACCCATACACACACACACACTGTACTGGACACTGGAGAGGTTGAATTGCTCTGTAGAAGGGCTTTCACACCTTCTTCTCTTCAAAGTTTATAACGCACATGATTGGTCTTAGCTTGTACTTAGGCTGACATTTACCGGTATCTTCATCAATAAGATGTGATCTGCACTTCCGCAGGTCCTGGGGTTTGTTCTTCACTCCCTCTCCTGGTTTCACCTCAGGCTTGGTTTGGTCAGTGTCAGTGTTCTTTACTTTTCTGGGTAGCCAGTCCAGGGAATGGAGCAGGATTCAACTTCAGGTATCTTGCTGGTGCAAGAGAGTCCCCCTGACCTTCTCCACATCTGTTGCATCTTTTGCAGGGATCAGTGATTCCTCTACCCTGCCCCCAGGGATACTTTTGTCCAGTTAGGGAATCCAGCATGTTGTGGGGAGGGATAGCTCAGTGGTTTGAGCATTGGCCTGCTAAACCCAGGGTTGTGAGTTAAATCCTTAAGGGGGCCATTTATGGATCTGGGGCAAAAATTGGGGATTGGTCCTGCTTTGAGCAGGGGTTTGGACTAGATGACCTCCTGAGGTCCCTTCCAACCCCGATATTCTATGATTCTATGGTATAGGTCGGGGTGGCCAAACGGTGACTCATGAGCTGCATGCGGCTCTTTACAGTTAAAGTGAGGCTCTTGAAGCCCTCCATGCCCTCCCCATTTCTCAGCCTACCAGACTGTTTGGGGAGCTCAGGACTTCTGCCCAGCAGCGGCATGGTGAGGCTAGGGGCTTCTGCCCAGCAGGCAAGGGTGCTGGAACAATGTGTGTAGTGGGGGTGCTGAGAGTCATGAAACCAAACTGTAAACCCTAGATATAATGTAAACCACTTCAAGCCACGGGATGCAGTAGCACCCCCCCAACTCCTAGTTCCAGCACCTATGCCAGCAGGGACGGAGATCTTGGGGCTTCAGCCCTGCAGAAGGTGCCTGCCAGGGGTCTTGGGGTTTCAGCAGGAGTGGGGCTGAAGCCCTGGCAGGCATGCCCCGTAGGGCTGAAGCCCCCTGACTCCACAGGACAGAAGCCCTGAGCTCCACCACCTCACGGCAGGGCTGAAGCCCCAAGCCCTGGCAGATGCGCCCTGACTCTCGAACAGTTTGCATATTTGGCAAAACACCACACTGCAAATAACCGATTGCCATGTTACAGGGATGTAAACCTACCTATAGTGGAGAGCTTTAGTTAGCTCAGTGTTCCCGGGAGCCACCTCCTTCCTTCACCTGACATGCAGCTGTGTGAGATGCCTCTCCCTGCTCCTTCCATGACCAGTAGCTTACTTCTCTCACTAGCTCCTGGTCTCCATGTGTTGTCTCCTGATATAAGAAGGAGAGGGGGTTGGTTGTGGCTGCAGAAAGAGGAGAATGAAAAGTTTCTTCTTACTGTGATGTTGGTGGCAGGAAGGAGGCAGCTTCTTCCAGGAGCTGACTCAGGCCTCCTCTGCTCTAGAGAAATGTTCCATGCTAGCCACCACGGAGTACCGCTTGCAGCCCTGTTGCACATCTTGCATCAGCACACAGAAGAGCTTCCAATAGTGCAAAAGTGTCATTCGCACTGTTTGGATTTGGCTTGCTTTGAGCAGGACTTACTACCATGTCAGTTTCCACTAGCTCAGTGAGATTGCTAATGTAATAGCCACAGTGAAGCAAACAGTCCTCCCTCTATCATCTCAGAGTGCTCTGGGATTAGGTACCACCTTTAGCACTCCTTTGCACAGAGATTGAGCTGGCAGGAAGCCAATTGCTTGTTAAATTCCCAAACAGTTAAAGCTGCATCAAAACCCACCTTGAAAACCAGTCCTTGAAGGCATGGTATGGTATTAACATGCCAAGGGAAAGATCTTCAGCATAACAACGGCCATACTAGATCAGACCAAAGGTCATTCTAGTCCAGTATCTTGTCATCCAACAGTGGCCAATGCCACGTGCCCCAGAGGGAATGAACAGAATAGGTAATCATCAAGTGATCCATCCCCTGCCAGCCATTCCCAACTTCTGGCAGAGACTACAGACACCGTCCCAGCCCATCCTGGCTAACAGCCATTGATGGACCTATCCTCCATGAATTTATCTAGTGTTTTTTTGAACCCCATTATAGTCTAGGCCTTCACAACATTCTCTGGCAAAGTGTTCCAAAGGTTGACTGTATGTTGTATGAAGAAATACTTTCTTTTGTTTGTTTTAAACCTGCTGCCTATTAATTTCATTGGGTGACCCCTAGTTATGTGTTATGAGTAAACAGCACTTCCTTATTTACTTTCTCCACACCCATCATGATTTTTAGATCTCTATCATATCCCCCAGTAGCAGGGCTGGCTTCAGGCACCAGTGAAGGAAGCAGGTGCCTGGGGTTGCCAATAGAAAGGGGTGGCACTCGGGCAGTTATTGGGGCAGCACGTCTGGGTCTTAGGCGGCGGGCCCTTCATTCCCTCCCTTCCACTTCGGCGGCACTTCGACAGCAGCTCAGTCGGGTTTTTCTTTTCCTTTTTCTTTTTTTCGCTGCTTGGGGTGGCAAAAAAGCTGGAGCCGGCCCTGCCCAGTAGTTGTCTCTTTTCCAAACTGAAAAGTCCCAGTCTTATTAATCTCTCCTCCTCATATGGAAGCTGTTCCATATTCCTAAGTATTTTTGTTGCCCTTTTCTGGACCTTTTCCAATTCCAAAATATCTTTTTTTGAGATAGAATACATCGGTATACAATATTTAAGGTGTGGGCGTACCATGGATTTATATATAGGCAGTATGATATTTTCTGTCTTATTATCTATCCATTTCTTAATGATTCCCAATATCTGTTAGCTTTTTAGCCTGCTGCTGCACATTAAGTGGATGCTTTCAGAGAACTATCCACAATGACTCCAAGATCTCTTTCTTGAGTGGTAACAGCTAATTTAGACCCCATCATTTTATATGTATAGTTGGGATTATGTTTTCCAATGTGTATAATTTGCATTTATCAACATTGAATTTTATCTGCTATTTTGTTGCCCAGTCACCCAGTTTTGTGAGATCCCTTTGTAACTCTTCACAATGAGCTTTGGACTTAACTATCTTGAGTAGTTTCGTATCATCTGCAAATTTTGCCACCCCACTGTTTGTCCTGTTTTCCAGATCATTTATGAATATGTTGAATAGGTGGTCCCAGTACAGACCCAGTACAGACCCCTGTATTTACCTGTCTCCATTCTGAAAACTGGCCATTTATTCCTACCCTTCGTTTCCTATCTTTTAACCAGTTACCGATCCGAGTGCTTAAGAGCCTTTGGTGCAAGACCTTGTCAAAGGCTTTCTGAAAATCTAGGTACATGATATATATCCACTGGATCCCCCTTATCCACATGCTTGTTGACCTCCTCAAAGATTTCTAGTAGATCGGTGAGGCATGATTTCTCTTTAAAAAAAAACATGTTAACACTTCCCCCAACATTATGTTCATCTATGTGTCTGACAATTCTGTTCTTTATTATTCTTTACTATACATTTACTATAGCATTTCTTTAGGCAATGGGTTGGAAACAAGGCTGTCAATTACACTCCACAAAAGGTACCAACTTACATCACTGATACATATGGAAAAGCAACTCATACCCCATCCTTCTCCAACATACACCGTCGCACAAAACCTTGATGATGACTACATACTCTCGTGTCAACAGATCTGACTGGCACATGGTCCATTCATTTGGAAAGTTACTCTGCTTTAATGCTGCTCAGCTCACCAGGAAGGTTTTGCATGACAGAGCGAGCTGGATGAGATTGGGGTACATATTTTCATTATGTGTTGGAGGTGGAAGTGAATGCCTTGTGGCAAGTCTTTGCTCAGACCATGTAGTGCCCCAGTAGCGTCGCTCCCCCGACCTGGAAAGGTCCCTTAAGAATCTGAAGGGGTGTATATTTCCCTTCCTTCAACTAGGGTCGTAGGATGAGGCTCTGAGTCTTGACAGAAGACATCCTGACAACAACTTCCCCAGCCTTCCTCCAGTAAATGGAGACTGTTGGGGCTGGGCAAACACAACTCACCATTAAACTGAGTGTGAAAAAGAAGTGTGTGAGAGATAGAAAGGGGAAGATTACCCACAGTTTAGGGTTCGTGTGTCCTGCAGTTTTCATTTCGGTTTGGCACTGGCGAAAGTGGCTCTTGGCACTTAGCACAGAGTTACAAAGAAGTTGTTTTTAAGAAAACTTATGTTAAACTGAATTTTCTATAGGGTTCATTTGTAGGGTAATTTCTGATGAGATTCCAGTTCATGTCAAAGCTTGTCCCTGGGTCAAGTCCACCCTAGTACAATTCCACTGAATCAATCTCTCTTTCAGGTATCTTCAGCCAGCTGATAACAGATGAAGTTGCATGCTGTCCAGAGCAAATCAGTGCTGCAACAAACTGCCATGAAAATATTATGCTCCTTTCTGGATTATTGCCCTTTCCAAAGCAGTAGAAAGTTTTTCCACTTTTTAAAATCACCTTTCTCCATAAACTATCTGCTGTTTTTTTGTCTCTGATAGACACAGTATCAGAACCTGAATAATAGAGAGATGGAATATAGTCCAATCTCTCAATACTTAGCCTGTCATTGCAGACTGTTTTGGTGGAAACACTGTCTCCAAGTCAACTCCCAGGAACTTCTGAAGTGCCATTCAAGGACCAAATAAAGCTCATAACTGTAGAGTTAAGGCAAAGCTGATCAGCTCCACATGTCTAGCACTGCGTGCACTCAAACAATTTGTATTAAAACACAGCAGTGTCACAGTTCAGGGCAACTGCACATGTATTCCCCCTCTATGGTCTAGGAAGGGGGGAAAACTCAGGCTTCTGGCTTCCCAGCCACTGCCTCTCTTGCGGAGACATGTATCAATCTCCCTCTCAACCGGGATACTTCCAGGCTGCACAGCTTCCTGCCTACACTGTGAGATCTCCAGCAAAGTCAGACTGCCTAAACAAGACAGCTTTACTTTTCTTCTCGGAGATGGTAAACAGTGCCATTGCCACAGTTATGCTACCACCCAGCTCTTTCTAGGCAAGCACATTTATTCTTAAAGTAAAAGCATTACAGTGAAAACATTAAAAACCAATAAAAATTACTACACACATGCTAATAAGCTTACCAGAGATCATCACCTCCTGACTCCAGCAAAGGCTCTAGCTGGGGAACAGTCCTTCAAACTCACCAAGGAGTTTTTCTGGGGGTTACAAATTCATCACAGCTGTTAGCTCACATGAATCTGCAGTTCCTTCCTTGTACAGTTTGGGTTTTTTTGATCTGTCCTCATGTAACAGGTGATCAGCAGACAAAAGATAGTGCACCTCTCCCTGGGATAAAGCTTCAAAAGGCTGAGTTTTTGCAAAACCGGAGTCAGTGTATTTGTATACCCCTCCTCCTAGAAATTTCCTGGGAAACCTACTTAACTTCAAAATGTCATTCTCAGTTTCAAATAGCCCTTTGAAGCTCATAACACTTCCCGTAGTTTCAGACATCACATAGAATCCCATAATAACACACAAACATTTGCATTTTTAATACAGTGAGCTCGTAAGATACTTAAACTGAATTTAGTAAGATATGTCCAGGATACTGAAGGAAATTGCCATGCCTGTCATAAGAAGCACAGGCACACGGGTGTAGACAAAAAATTAGGGATTACAGTAACGAAGGAAACACTGACTTTGGAACAGAAGCGCATTTTATCTCACTTTATTAAAAAGACAAATTTAGTCATGGTACAAAACTACTCATTAAAATGATATTAAAACAGATATTTTATTTTTTTAACTCTAGAGCTCTCAAGTACAAAAATCATCTACACCCACAAACAGGTATTGCAGTTATGTGAATTTAAGAATGCAAAAACATGCCTAAATGTGGCCTAACTGTACAACTTGGGTGTCGCCTTGCCCTCCTGACAAATTGCCAACACAGCCCTGCTTCCCACAAACTGTGGGCACCCAGATCTAGGCAAATGGAAAAATTTCTGAGACGCTTCCTGAAACTGAGAAGCCATGTTTCACTTCCTATTCAGTGCTATCACCACATGGCTATTTTATTCCATGAACTTTGATTTGTAATTTTAAGAATGTCTGTAATTATCTCTGAATCTTCCCTTCTCTGCTTTACTCAATGTTAAATGATTATTTGAACAATGGATGTGCTTTTCTACCACCACTGAAGATCCAGAGAGAAGCTTGGGGTCTATCAAGTCAACCCACCCCACCCAGTGGGGAAGGAAGGTTTGGGGTGCAATTGATTCAGCTCCTCCTGACCCCAGGCAGAGGCATGGCATGTTTGAGATGCATACAGTCATTTGTAAACTGAAAGGGCATTATGTTAATCAGAGGACCCTCAGATTGAGACATCCCTTGCTGTACCGAAAACAATAATAAATATATTTTATTAAATATTTATTCAAATCATCTGATTGTGGAATTAATTTTCTCCAGGCAGGATAAGAAATGTGGTTTAGTTTATCATTCAATCACTAATTGCTGGGTTAAATGTCTGGTGACATTCTAAAGCCCACTTTATGCAGGAAATTAGGCTACATGATCATAATGGTCCCTTTAAAATCTATGTATCTATTACTTGTGCCAGTTTTGCTGTCCTAGAATCATCTAATTATCCAAAAAGGACTTTTAAAGACTTTAAGAAAAGTGAAACACCGAGAGAGAGAGAGAGAGAGAGAGAGAGATGTATTTCAGATCCCAAGAGACAAATACCCAGCGCAATCCTTACAGTGACAAGCCAGGTCTGACAGGGGAAGTGGAGATATACAGAAGAGTGAGATTGTGAAGGCAAGACTAAAAGGAAACATTCCATTCCAGTGCATTTCTGTAAGACCAGCCTGCAACATTCCTTACTGAGTTTCTGGGAATGGTTCCCCCACTGGTAGAACAATCTGTGAGAATGTTGTGGAAGGAGCCATAACTTGAATTTTTAGGCAGTTGGCCAGCACGCTCACATTGCTGCATCGGGTTTGAACATACATAAACAGCTGTTTTATTTAGGTATAAAGATGGTCTCAAACAAAGGGCAAGAAATCTTCCTTCTTTCCTATCTAGGGTCTTTCTGAGAAACGCTACTCAAGACGAGAACCTCCATACCTATGGGACGCATCCCAGCAAAGCAGGAAATGTTGTCTCAGTCCAGTTTCTCTGTCATCACAAAAATACTGTCACTGTGACCTGGCCCCCTTGTTGGCACTTTCATCAGAAAAATCAATACACGAATGGGGATGGAGACTGAACACTCCTTACTCAACTCAATTCTGTGTGAGGATTGAGGCATGCTGGCACAGCAGCGTGGAGGATGAATGCCTTGCTGCCCACCATGTGGTTCTCGGTTATGTGAATATGTGGAGGACTTCTGGCTTCATGATGGGAGCTGGGTAAATAAGGAATTTTTTGGTTCACTGGCAATTGTGAAAAATCAAAAAAAAGGTTTGTTTCGCGTTGAATCGAAAATGAAGTTTGTGGTGAATTGAACAGTCATTTGGCCAGAGAAAGAGAATGACCCTGTAACCTGGTAGTTAGGGCATTCACCTAGGATGTGGGAGACCCAAGTTCAAAGTCATGTGCCAAATGACTATTTATAAAAAGTGGAATAGCTTCAACTGGACAGACTGAGGAAGAATATCCCAGAGTCCAGTGGCTAGGGAACTCACCCAAGAGGTAGAAAACTCATATTCCAATCCCTTCTCATCAGGCAGAGGATAGAATTGAATTAAGGTCTCCCCATCCTGGATCATTGCTCCAATCACCAGGCTAATGGTTATAAGGGAGATCTCCTTCCCCTTGCCCCATGTCGGAATCTAGACCTCCTTTGCTTTTCTCACAATGCCCAAAACCAGAATGAAACCTTTCAAGTTGGGTCAAAACAAAATGTTTCATTTAGATATTCCCCGAAACACTTCTGTTCTTTCAGTTCACTTGAAACTATTCAGCAAGTTCACTTCAAATTCACAAATAGTTTCTGGTCAACTGAAACTTCATTTTTTGGCAAATATATTATTGCACCCAGCTTTATTCACAAATTTCTATCCCTTCTTCCATCCTCCTTTCCTATCACCCCCATGTCCCTTCATCCCACTCAGAGCGAAACCTCTTCTGGTTTGCTACGAATAGCCTATTGCTAGATGGGATGCAATTAGAAGTTAATCAAGCCATCAGCACATTCCACATCATATCACAATCAGAGCAGATTGGCCCATGCTGTGTTGTCTGACCCTTGCATTTTGCAGGACTTCTCACCTCACCCCCTCTCACATTTATCTAAGGCCTGGTCTATGCTTAAAATTTAGCATCGACGTAGCTGCGGTGTGTGAAAAATCCACACCTGAGTGCCATAACTGTGTCACCCTAACACCAGTGTAGACACAGATAAGTCAACGAAAGAATGTTTCTGTTGACCAGCTACCTTTGCTTGAGGAGGCGGTGTTCATACAGTAATGGAAAAACCTCTTCAGTTGCTGTAGACTGCCTCTACGCTGCGAGGTTAGGTCGATGTAGCTGTGCGACTACAGTCTCCATAGCACGGACATAGTCTAATTTTGCTCTTTAATCTCTGCAGGCCTGGTGCCTCAACCTCTTCCAGGGGTTGCTCATAACACTGCCCACTTGCTCTGATTTAAGTTTTCTTCCCCCTCTCCCCCTAATATCTAGTTCAAACGTGTCCTTCCTTAGCCTCAGGCATTGATCCTTCTACCATCTGAGACTAAGCAATTCCCTTCCTTCATTTATCTTGCTACCTACAAGGTATTAATAGACTGTGATCCTATCACCCCTGGATCTCCTCTTCATTACACTGTACAAATTTAGTTCACTCAGATGTTTGTTATCCTTTGTATTTTCTCTAATCTTTCAACAGTCTCCCTAAGCAGGGGGACTGGAACTGAGACAGTATTCAAGGTAAGCAGAACTATGCACAGTGGCACTATCATCTCCTCTGTTAATATATCCAAGGATAGTGGCAGAAATAGCATTTTATATATATTTCCCTTTATCAGCACTGCACTGCAAGGAGCTCAGGTTTCATTTGCCATTACCCATAGGGCTCTCTCAGAAAGACTTTCCAGGCAGCTGTCCCTCATTTGTCTATGTGCTTTTTATTTCCTCCCCTTAGGTTATGTTACATTCATCATTGTGTTTCATGAATAATATTATGAATATCTGTAGACTGTAGACCTGAAATCCACATCCAGCAGACACAGGCAGTTTCCAGGTTGAAACAAAACTAGCCTGTTAACTACAAACTCCTGGTGAATTTGTTTAAAATGAACTCTTCCCCCTGCTCTGAATTGGTTTACATTTAACTATGGAATGAGGGTTTAGAGTTATCACATTTCATAGAATCGTAGAATATCTGGGTTGGAAAGGACCTCAGGAGGTCATCTAGTCCAACCCCCTGCTGAAAGCAGGACCAACCCCCAATTTTTGCCCCAGATCGCTAAGTGGCCCCCCTCAAGGATTGAACTCACAACCTTGGGGTTAGCAGGCCAATGTTCAAACCACTGAGCTATCCCACCCCCCCGATATTGTTGAGATTACAGAAATCAAACTCTTTTACAAGAAATTAACCTTTTATAAAAAAATGGATTAAGGGCAGAGAAACAATTCTGAGACTTCAGACTATTTATATCCTTCTGGACACTGGTCACTTGAGAGAGCTTTGTTGCTACAAGACTTGAACCATGACAATGTGTTGCGTTTTTTAAAATAAAGGTATGCTAAACAATATATGAAAGCTGGACAAAAATTTTTGGGCAAATATTTTTTCCATCAAAAATATAGATTTGAGTTGACCAAAACAATTTGCAAATTTTGATCAATTTCAGCAAATTATTTTGGTTGCATTTTATTATTATTATTATTATTATTATTCTTTTGGAAACGTCAAAACATTTCAATACTGTACTTCCAAAACAAAACATTTAGACTTTTTGTTTTGGAATTCCCCTCAATTTTATTAAAAAAAAAACACAGTAAAATGCTTAAAAAACCCTCAAAATAAAAATTAAACATTTCATTTTAGGTCAAATGAAATATTTTGTTCAATGCAAAACATTTTTTTTGACTTTTTGGTTCGCCAACATTTTTTTGTTTCTAGTTGACCCAAAATGAATGTTTTTCTCCCCCTCTATTTTTCTGTTCAGCAACTGGGTTAGCTCTAGTGTGTATGTTGGATTAAAACCATGTGAAACATTTCCATAATAACACACACAAAAACTTCATTTTGAAGTAGCAGAGACACACTCACAAAAACAAAAACATGGAAAGTTAAGCCAGCCAACAGTACAGACCCTCTACTCCTTCACTCACAGGCACACACCTTGCCATTACTACAACTCCTGGACACCACACCCCTAACTCTACCTCTCCTCAATCCACCCTTCTGCATTGGCTCGCCAAGCTACCCTCTCCCAAAATCATTAGTGGTGGATACTTGGGGCAGTAATTTGATTTACTAGGAGTGGGTGGTTTGGTAAAGGAGGTGATGAAGGGTGGACACTCTAAGGTGTAGAACTAAGGTCACGGCTAAGAAATTAAGGTTCTGAAAGCAGAAACGGGACAACTCACGCCATTCTCACATGAAGATTTAAGGATGCTCCTGTGGATTTTGTAGCAAGGACCCAATGGGCAGTTACAATTATGAATCCACAAAAGAGACAGCCTCTTTTCTCACTGGACTGTGAAAAGATGCCACATGAAACACAACTCACTTTCTGATTGAACCAACTCAGCTCTTCCTACAAACAGTAGCTTGTATCCTGACGGGTCCAAATCAGCTTTTCAATCAGAGAATATGTCAATGAATTGCTCATTAAAACTAAATAAAATAATCTTAATGCCTTCAATAAAATCTTCCCATGCAGCTGAAAACACATGGATGAGATGAGAGCTGAAGGCACTATGTGGCCCAAATGAGAACCTCCTATGGATACCAACAAAGAGTTATCACAGATAAGTCCCCTACTTCCTCTTTATCTGCCTAAGGTTATGTCTACACTACGGAATAAGGTCGAATTTATAGAAGTCGGTTTTTTAGAAATCGGTTTTATATATTCGAGTGTGTGTGTCCCCACAGAAAATGCTCTAAGTGCATTAAGTGCATTAACTCGGCGGAGCGCTTCCACAGTACCGAGGCTAGAGTCGACTTCCGGAGCATTGCACTGTGGATAGCTATCCCACAGTTCCTGCAGTCTCCGCTGCCCATTGGAATTCTGGGTTGAGATCCCAATGCCTGATGGGGCTAAAACATTGTCGCGGGTGGTTCTGGGTACATATCGTCAGGCCCCCGTTCCCTCCCTTCCTCCGTGAAAGCAAGGGCAGACAATCGTTTCGTGCCTTTTTTCCTGAGTTACCTGTGCAGACGCCATACCACGGCAAGCATGGAGCCCGCTCAGGTAACCATCACCCTATGTCTCCTGGGTGCTGGCAGACGCGGTACGGCATTCCTACACAGTAGCAGCAACCCCTTGCCTTGTGGCAGCAGACGGTACAGTACGACTGGTAGCCGTCATCGTCATGTCCGAGGTGCTCCTGGCCACGTCGGCTGGGAGCGCCTGGACAGACATGGGTGCAGTGACTAAATTTGGAGTGACTTGACCAGGTCATTCTCTTTAGTCGTGCAGTCAGTCCTATTGAACCGTCTTATGGTGAGCAGGCAGGCGATACGGATTGCTAGCAGTCGTACTGTACCATCTTCTGCCAGGCAGGCGAGAGATGAGGATGGCTAGCAGTCGTACTGTACCATCTTCTGCCGAGCAGCCATGAGATGTGGATGGCATGCAGTCCTTCTGCACCGTCTGCTGCCAGCCAAAGATGTAAAAGATAGATGGAGTGGATCAAAACAAGAAATAGACCAGATTTGTTCTGTATTCATTTGCTTCCCCCCTCCCCCATCTAGGGGACTCATTCTTCTAGGTCACACTGCAGTCACTCACATAGAAGGTGCAGCGAGGTAAATCTAGCCATGTATCAATCAGCGGCCAAGCTAACCTTCTTGTTCCAATAAGAACGATAACTTAGGTGCACCATTTCCTATTGGAACCCTCCGTGAAGTCCTGCCTGAAATACTCCTTGATGTAAAGACACCCCCTTTGTTAATTTTAGCTCCCTGAAGCCAACCCTGTAAGCCATGTCGTCAGTCGCCCCTCCCTCCGTCAGAGCAACGGCAGACAATCGTTCCGCGCCTTTTTTCTGTGCGGACGCCATACCAAGGCAAGCATGGATGCCGCTCAGCTCACTTTGGCAATTAGGAGCACATTAAACACCACACGCACTATCCAGCAGTATATGCAGCACCGGAACCTGGCAAAGCGATACCGGGCAAGGAGGCGACGTCAGCGCGGTCACGTGAGTGATCAGGACATGGACACAGATTTCTCTGAAAGCATGGGCCCTGCCAATGCATGCATCATGGTGCTAATGGGGCAGGTTCATGCTGTGGAACGCCGATTCTGGGCTCGGGAAACAAGCACAGACTGGTGGGACCGCATAGTGTTGCAGGTCTGGGATGATTCCCAGTGGCTGCGAAACTTTCGCATGCGTAAGGGCACTTTCATGGAACTTTGTGACTTGCTTTCCCCTGCCCTGAGGTGCATGAATACCAAGATGAGAGCAGCCCTCACAGTTGAGAAGCAAGTGGCGATAGCCCTGTGGAAGCTTGCAACGCCAGACAGCTACCGGTCAGTTGGGAATCAATTTGGAGTGGGCAAATCTACTGTGGGGGCTGCTGTGATGCAAGTAGCCCACGCAATCAAAGATCTGCTGATACCAAGGGTAGTGACCCTGGGAAATGTGCAGGTCATAGTGGATGGCTTTGCTGCAATGGGATTCCCTAAGTGTGGTGGGGCCATAGACGGAACCCTTATCCCTATCTTGGCACCGGAGCACCAAGCCGCCGAGTACATAAGCCGCAAGGGGGACTTTTCCATAGTGCTGCAAGCTCTGGTGGATCACAAGGGACGTTTCACCAACATCAACGTGGGATAGCTGGGAAAGGTGCATGATGCTCGCATCTTCAGGAACTCTGGTCTGTTTCAAAAGCTGCAGGAAGGGACTTTATTCCCAGACCAGAAAATAACTGTTGGGGATGTTGAAATGCCTATATGTATCCTTGGGGACCCAGCCTACCCCTTAATGCCATGGCTTATGAAGCCGTACACAGGCAGCCTGGACAGTAGTCAGGAGCTGTTCAACTACAGGCTGAGCAAGTGCAGAATGGTGGTAGAATGTGCATTTGGACGTTTAAAGGCGCGCTGGCGCAGTTTACTGACTCGCTTAGACCTCAGCGAAACCAATATTCCCATTGTTATTACTGCTTGCTGTGTGCTCCACAATATCTGTGAGAGTAAGGGGGAGACGTTTATGGCGGGGTGGGAGGTTGAGGCAAATCGCCTGGCTGCTGGTTACGCGCAGCCAGACACCAGGGCGGTTAGAAGAGCACAGGAGGGCGCGGTACGCATCAGAGAAGCTTTGAAAACCAGTCTCATGACTGGCCAGGCTACGGTGTGAAAGTTCTGTTTGTTTCTCCTTGATGAAACCCCCCGCCCCTTGGTTCACTTCCCTGTAAGCTAACCACCCGCCCCTCCTCCCTTCAATCACCGCTTGCAGAGGCAATAAAGTCATTGTTGCTTCACATTCATGCATTCTTTATTCATTTATCACACAAATAGGGGGATGACTACCAAGGTAGCCCAGGAGGGGTGGTGGAGGAGGGAAGGAAAATGCCACACAGCACTTTAAAAGTTTACAACTTTAAAATTTATTGAATGACAGCCTTCTTTTTTCTGGGCAATCCTCTGTGGTGGAGTGGCTGGTTGGCCGGAGGCCCCCCCACCACGTTCTTGGGCATCTTGGTGTGGAGGCTATGGAACTTGGGGAGGAGGGCGGTTGGTTACAGAGGGGCTGCAGTGGCAGTCTGTGCTCCAGCTGCTTTTGCTGCAGCTCAACCATACACTGGAGCATACTGGTTTGGTCCTGCAGCAGCCTCAGCATTGAATCCTGCCTCCTCTCATCACGCTGCCGCCACATTTGAGCTTCAGCCCTGTCTTCAGCCCACCACTTACTCTCTTCAGCCTGCCATCTCTCCTCCCGGTCATTTTGTGCTTTCCTGCACTCTGACATTATTTGCCTCCACGCATTCATCTGTGCTCTGTCAGTGTGGGAGGACAGCATGAGCTCGGAGAACATTTCATCGCGAGTGCGTTTTTTTTTCTTTCTAAGCTTCACTAGCCTCTGGGAAGGAGAAGATCCTGTGATCATTGAAACACATGCAGCTGGTGGAGAAAAAAAAAAGGGACAGCGGTATCTAAAAAGACACATTTTATAAAACAGTGGCTACACTCTTTCAGGGTAAACCTTGCTGTTAATATTACATACATAGCAGATGTGCTTTCGTTACAAGGTCGCATTTTGCCTCCCCCCACCACGTGACTACCCCCACAACCTTCCCCCCTCCCTGTGGCTAACAGCGGGGAACATTTCTGTTTAGCCAAACAGGCAAACAGCCCAACAGGAATGGGCTCCTCTGAGTGTCCCCTGAAGAAAAGCACTCTATTTCAACCAGGTGACCATGAATTATATCTCACTCTCCTGAGGATAACACAGAGAGATAAAGAACGGATGTTGTTTGAATGCCAGCAAACATACACTGCAATGCTTTGTTCTACAATGATTCCCGAGTACGTGTTACTGGCCTGGAGTGGTAAAGTGTCCTACCATGAAGGACGCAATAAGGCTGCCCTCCCCAGAAACCTTTTGCAAAGGCTTTAGGAGTACATCTAGGAGAACCGCGAATGCCAGGGCAAAGTAATCCTTTCACATGCTTGCTTTTAAACCATGTATAGTATTTTAAAAGGTACACTCACCAGAGGTCCCTTCTCCGCCTGCTGGGTCCAGGAGGCAGCCTTGGGTGGGTTCGGGGGGTACTGGCTCCAGGTCCAGGGTGAGAAACAGTTCCTGGCTGTCGGGAAAACCGGTTTCTCCGCTTGCTTGCTGTGAGCTATCTACAACCTCATCATCATTATCATCTTCTTCGTCCCCAAAACCTGCTTCTGTATTGCCTCCATCTCCATTGAAGGAGTCAAACAACACGGCTGGGGTAGTGGTGGCTGAACCCCCTAAAATGGCATGCAGCTCATCATAGAAGCGGCATGTTTGGGGCTCTGACCCGGAGCGGCCGTTCGCCTCTCTGGTTTTCTGGTAGGCTTGCCTCAGCTCCTTCAGTTTCACGCGGCACTGCTTCGGGTCCCTGTTATGGCCTCTGTCGTTCATGCCCTGGGAGATTTTGACAAAGGTTTTGGCATTTCGAAAACTGGAACGGAGTTCGGAACGGAGTTCTGATAGCACGGATTCGTCTCCCCAAACAGCGATCAGATCCCGTACCTCCTGTTCGGTCCATGCTGGAGCTCTTTTGCGATTCTGGGACTCCATCATGGTCACCTGCAGCTTGCCACGCTGGCCAAACAGGAAATGAGATTCAAAAGTTCGCGGTTCTTTTCCTGTCTACCTGGCCAGTGCATCTGAGTTGAGAGTGCTGTCCAGAGCAGTCACAATGGAGCACTCTGGGATAGCTCCCGGAGGCCAACCATCGAATTGTGTCCACAGTACCCCAAATTCGAGCCGGCAAGGTCGATTTAAGCGCTAATCCACTTGTCAGGGGTGGAGTAAGGAAATCGATTTTAAGAGCCCTTTAAGTCGAAATAAAGGGCTTCATTGTGTGGACGGGTGCAGGTTTACATCGATTTAATGCTGCTAAATTCGACCTAAAGTCCTAGTGTAGACCAGGGCTAAGGGAAGACGACAGAAATATCAGAACAAAACTACAGCTGAAATACCACCTTAAACTGAAGCTTTCATCCATCTTGAGAGATCGGCTGTTGCAAACTACCAAAGCGAGCTGGAGAATTTAGTTACTGTATGAGCCAGTTTCACCTGATAAGTAACAAAGACTTAATACACGTATTTTCCTTTTATTTGGTTAGTCTATATTAAATACTTCTGAGAAAGTATGTATCTGAGTTATCAAAATTGTGACTTAGTTATGTGTTATGAACTTGTGTTTGACTAACAAGTTTAACTCTACCTGTCTGGAAATAATTTTCAGTCAATACATGGTTAAGAGTACTGAGGCTGGAAAATTTATTACACTATTTCAGCACAACACTGTTTAAATAGCAAATTGTTTACATCCAATAAAAAATAGGTGAAAGGAAACACGTAGATCTACAGCAAACAGAACCTAGAGATCTTTTCAGACAGCACATTATTTGTGACGCCACACAAACCCAGCTGCTATCAGACACGAGAAAGAAGCTTGAATTACTTAGTTATAAGTCAAACTAAAAAGCACAATATTGCTGTAACATTTAGATAGTTTACTATACACTCTTAAGTTACTTTAAGGATAGGGTTGCAGGTTACTTGGCATTACCTACTAATTTCTCTTGAAATTCTGTGTGTGTGTATGTGTGTGTGTGTGAGAGAGAGTGAGATCTGGTGGCTACACATTATTGTTTAGAAAGGCAATTTTGAATTGAATTTTCAGTAATTAAGTAGTAGTATACATTTCTTAATTCCAACGTTCAGAATTATTTTTTATTGACAGTCCCATCATATTTGATTGATAAAAGCTTGATCAACAAACTGATAAGAATCCTTAGTTCCATACTGATTTCAAAATCAATTCTCCACAAAAGCTCAGATTTAGAATAAATTTATTTAACATCAAAATAAAGACTTTGATTTATTTGTGATTTGAGCTATTACTTTAAGTTTAACATCCTAGGTTAAAGTAATTTATTTTAACTTTGTAAAAGGTATCATATAACCATCTTCATTTCACTTTCTATATTTAATTTCAAATTCTATTTTGCTTAATAAAATGAATAAATTGATAAGATTTCTCAAGTCTGTACTTCAACTAAACAACCACAAATTCAAAAGAAACCTGGTATGATTAAACTAGTTATTTAAAAGTCACTTGGCTATTCTGTGCTTTATATGGTAAGGTATAGTAATGTGCTCACATGATTGAATATTAAAAAATTGTTAAAATTTTGCCTAAATAAAAATGTTCAGCTTGCTTTAACTGTGTTTATATCCCTTTGTATGACTTCCATGAATGCTCCAGCAAAGCCGTTTACTAGCAGAATTTTGGTGGGACCACTGTTCTGAAGTGAATGTTCAGCTAATCTTAGTGGGGGTGTTTCTGTTTGTGTCTGGTTTATCATCACTATCAAAGGCGTAGAATGATCTTTGTATTTCTTAGTTAGATTTTCATTTTTTAAGTTTTTGAAGGATACGTTGCATTGAAGATGTGGAAGGGGAAGGGTTTCAGTATATAAATGAAGATGTGCATTAGTACAGGGGCCTGTCAAGTCATTGTGCGCAGCTGCACCAAGACAGTGTTATTCAATGCGCTTTGGAACTAATGGTTATTTAAACCTAGGTTGTGTCTTCACCAGACTTTGAGGAAATCTCCACCATTGCATTAATATCAGAGCAACTCCACCAGTGGTAGCAACTACAGAGACACTAGTATAGAAAGAGAACAGATGGTGTTTTACCACTATGTCTAAACTTGCTCAAAGTGGGTCTTGTTAAAAACAGTGGAGTGACATGTGACCCTTGTCTACATAAGTGATCCCAGTGAGGGCATGTCTACACTACAGACTTAAGTCAACCTATGTTAGGTCGACTTACAGCCCCCGCCGTAATTACTGTGATGGCTGATGTCCACACTACTCTCCTTCTGTGAGTGGTGTGTCCTCACCAGGAGTGCTTCCACCAGTTGAAGAGAGGCAGTGTGGGGGGCTGAGAGCCAGGGTTCTCAGCTCTGCTCGGGCTTCTTGCCTCCCTGCTGGGAGTGGAGTGCTAGCCGCCCAGGCTTCTTGACTCCTTGAGTGGGGAGCCAGGTGGGTACAGCCTGGCTAGAAACAAGGAGTATTGGTCGCATAGCCCTGAAATTGACAAGACAGCCAACCGCTGACGTAAGTAACCATGTCTGAGCATTGCCCTCACTACACTGACATAAGTACTATGCCTCTCGTGGAGGTGGAGTTATTATGTTGGCGTAACTGTAGTAGGGCACTTACATCAGTGGGACAAGGCTGCAGTGTAGACACTGACATAATTAGGTTGAGGTGAGCTGCTTTTGGTTGACCTGTGTACTGTAGACCAGACCTAAGTGGTCCTACACCAGTGGTAAAGCATTTGTGAGAGATTTT
Organism: Lepidochelys olivacea; assembly: GCF_965140295.1. Taxonomy (NCBI): domain Eukaryota; kingdom Metazoa; phylum Chordata; order Testudines; family Cheloniidae; genus Lepidochelys; species Lepidochelys olivacea. Next base: position 53,676,321 of record NC_140417.1, read on the forward strand.
CTGAAGGAACCTAGTATAAAAACAAGCATGTTTATTTTTGTCCCATTTGGTCTAAATACTTACTTGACTTTTACACAGTTTGCCCAAATGTCTCTCTTCACACCAAAGGTACATGAGCAGTGTCTCTGTACAGTTTACTTTACAATGGCACATTTATACTCATACTAGTGGCATGAACAAAAATATATTAAAATGGATCTATAAACAAGACCACATATGCCACAATCTGCTGGTCAGTCTTCCCTTTTCATAGCCCTATGGGACAGACTGGTGCTGGGAACTTCCTAAATCCCAACTATTTTGAACAAAAGAAAATTGACAATATCCAAGCCCTACGCCTCCTGCAATAGGGCTATGCCCCCAAGCGACCTGCACTCAAGTTGCCTGAAGTGCGTAGGAGACGCTCACTTTGGGGATTGCTGCCAGATCTGCAGAGACTTTAAGTCTCACATGAAAAAGGACCAGGAGGCCAGGCTATGTTTTGCTCATGCAGGTGGCACTGAGTCCTCCATCTCATCATCCAGGCTGGTCAGATTCGGCAGCGTACCTTGGTGTCAGTAAGGAGTGCTCCTCGTACCATAGTGGAGCCCCAGCACTGATCATTGTCCCTAGTGCCTAGGAAAAGGCACAAGAAACCGCCGGGCGAGAAGGGTCAATCCCTAGCACTGAAAATGGCCAGGCATGGGGCCAGAGTAGAGTGGGACCCTAGTTAGGCCACTCCTCTGCTTCGGTACTGCAGAAGTTGGCACCATTGACTCCCAGCACCTATGCAGGCACCATTAAGTCTGGTACCAGAGGAACTGTATACATCTGTGATTCAGCGTGGTGCCAATACTATCCCGATGCTGACCACGTGGGAGGCGTTTGCTGCAGCCAGAGACCTTCTAGAGCTGTCAGTACCAGTACCACCTGCAGTATCCGTGCTTTGGGAGAGGACAGAGTGCATTTGCTTCAGGTCATCCTTCCGTAGCCATGACAACTTACCCGCCCTGACCCCCTCTGTTACAAGTGAAACCTGATGGTAGTTCACTAAATTATTAAAAACAAAACGTTCCACTGCTGATAAATCACTCCCACCTCAGGAATGTACCCACCAACAGTCCCATGGAAAGATAAACTAATGCTAAGGAATTTTAGGGAGAGGCCGGAGAAACCCAAGAACTGATTAGATAAACCTTGGAAATGTCTTGTATTGACCATCTGAAAAACCAAAGTCACAAAGATAAGCTTTAATACGTAAAGTAATAACGAAACATAAGACACAAGGGAACTTGCATATGATTGGTTGATATGTGTTGTTTGAAGGTTCTTAGAAATGTGATACATTAAGGTACAGATAAAATAGTTGTGGTTTTACCTATATAATGTGTGTAAAATATGAAGCTCCTTGGAACTTAACTCCAGGACACAGCCCAAGATCAGAGTTGCCAGACCTCAACACCTTGCCAACCATACTGTGCAGAAGCAGGGTCCTCAGATCTATTCTTGACTGGCCCTGAAGAAAAATTCATCTGCCTTATCGGGAGTGGTGAGTACTGTATGTTTAGCATGTGTATTCTGTTGATCAGTTTTTAGTAAATAGAGGTTTAAGGATATTACCGTGTAAGGCTTGTTCACTGGGAAAGGCCCCGGAGACCCACAGTGCCCTGAGTCCACTGGGAATGGATGTTAGCCCTGAGCCTACAGAGCAATAAAGTTGGGTCCCTTACTTCCTCAGTACCCAAAAGAGATGGTAGGGGGGTGAGAGCCCTAAACTGTGCGAGTAACAGTTCAGCAGCAGGCCCTTTAGAACCATCAAAAGAGAAATCAGCTATGATGGCCTCAGTGAGGGCATCTTCACCACGGCACTGGTCTCCAGCACTAGTGGGAACCACACCTCCATGGTCATGGGACAGGGACTCATTCTCAGAGTCAGAGGTATGAGCATGTGGCACCAGAGGCCGCTTGAGTCACCCCAATGGGTACCACTGAGGGAAAAAGGGTATCCCTTTCCAGCAACTGTGCTTAGGGTGCGCACACAACAAGAGTGAAGTGAATCATTCAAAGAACTATTATGTTTGAACACAGTTACTGCTTGGCAGGATTCAAGCACAGTTCCCATGACTTGTGGTAGGTAATTCCTTGCCCCCATACTCAGTAGTAGCCTAGGGGAGTGTCGACACCAGTTCTTGCTGTTACGGCCCCAGTTACAGTTCTATTTTAATACAGTCTAGTTTTCCCTTCATGGATGGGACTATATTGTGTTATAACCACATTAAGGAAGCACATTACATAGCATGTTTGGTGAATGTGCGCAGACTATTTCTAGGAGGCCTGAAAAGAAAACATTTTAAAATCTAAACTCAAAATTAATTTTTTTAAATTAACAAACCCCATCCATTTTAATCTCCTTACATCCAGTGGTAAAAAAAGTGGGAGATTTTAGTAATGAAATCCTATTATAGAGTAGGGCAAAGGCTACACACCTTTTAGAGTAAAAAAAATATCAGCCCTCCTGGGAGAAAAGTCTTTCCCTTAAAACCATGTGAATTCTCAGTTTAAGCCTTCTCCTCAGGATCCACCTGCCCAAATCCTAGTTCCATCTGCTACAGGGCTACTCTCGCCTCACTCATATTAGAGCATACTGGATCAGACCAAAGATCCATCTAGCCTAATATCCTATCTTCTGACTGGCCAATGCCAGGTGCTTCAGAGGGGATGAACAGAACAGGTAACCATCCATCCCCTGCCAGCCATTACCAACTTCTGGCAAACAGAGACTACAGACACCATACCAGCCCATCCTGGCTAATAGCCATTGATGGACCTATCCTCCATGAATTTATCTAGTTCTTTTTAGAACTTTGTTATAGTCTTGGCCTTCACAACATCTTCTGGCAACTTGTGGTACTCTTTGACTGTTTGAAGAAAAACTTTGTTTTAAACCTGCTGCCTATTAATTTCATTGGGTAACCCCCTAGTTATGTGCTTGAGGAGTAAATAACACTTCCTTATTTACTTTCTCCACACCAATCATGATTTTTTAGGCCTCTATCATATCCCCCCTTAGTCGTCTCTTTTCCAAACTGAAAAGTCCCAGTCTTGTTAATCTCTCCTCATATGGAAGCTGTTCCATACCCCTAATAATTTTTGTTGCCCCTTTTGGAACCTTTTCCAGTTCCAATATATCTTTTTTGAGATGGGGTGACCACATCTGCACACAGATTCAAGATGTGGGCATACCATGGATTTATATAGGGGCAATATGATATTTTCTGTCTTATTATCTATCCCTTTCTTAATGATTTCCAACATTCTGTTAGCTTTTTGACTGCTGCTGCACATTGAGTGGATGTTTTCAGATAACTATCCACAATGACTCCAAGATCTCTTTCTTGAGTGATAATAGCTAATTTAGACCCCATCATTTTATATGTATAGTTGGGATTATGTTTTCCAACATGCATTACTTTGCATTTATCAACATTGAATTTCATCTGCCATATTGTTGCCCAGTCACCCAGTTTTGTGAGATCCCTTTGTGACACTTCACAGTCAGCTTTGGATTTAACTATCTTGAGTAGTTTTGTATCTGCAAATTTTGCCACCCTACTGCTTTCCCCTTTTCCCCCGATTATTTATGAATATGTTGAATAGCATGGGATTTGCACCAACCCTTGGGGGACACCACTATTTACCTCTCTCCATTCTGAAAACTGGCCATTTATTCCTACCCTTTGTTTCCTACCTTTTAACTAGTTACTGATCCATGAGAGGACTCTCCCTTTTATCCCATGACAGTTTACTTTGCTTAAGAGCCTTTGGTGAGGAATTTTGTCAAAGGCTTTTTGAAAATCTAAGTACATTATAGCCACTGGATCCCCCTTGTCAACATGCTTGTTGACCCCCTTAAAGAATTCTAGTAGATTGGTGAGGTATGATTTCCAGCTACAAAAAACATGTTGATTCTTCCCCCAACAAACTCTGTTAATTTGTCTGATAATTCTGTTCTTTACTATAGTTTCAGCCAGCTTGCCCGGTACCGAAGTTAGGCTTATTGACCTGTAATTGTTGGGATTGCCTCTGGAGCCTTTTTAATAAATTGGCGTCACATTAGCCATTCTCCAGTCATCCAGTACAAAAGCTGATTTAAATGATAGGTTACATACCACAGTTAGTAGTTCTGCAATTTCACATTTGAGCTCCTTCAGAACTCTTGGGTGAATACCATCCGGTCCTGGTGACTTATTACTGTTTAGTTTATCAATTTGTTCCAACACCTCTGCTAATGACTCCTCAATCCGGGACAGTTCCTCAGATTTGTCACCTAAAAAGAATGGCTCAGGTTTCGGAATCTCCCTCACATCAAAAGCTGTGCAGACTGATGCAAAGAATTAATTTAGTTTCTCTGTAATGGCCTTATAATCCTCGAGTGCTCCTTTAGCATCTTGATCGTCCAGGGGCCCCACTGGTTGTTTAGCAGGCTTCCTACTTCTGATGTACTTAAAAAAATGTTTGCTATTACTTTTTGAGTCTTTGGCTAGCTGTTCTTCAAATTCTTTTTTGGCCTTCCTAATGATAGTTTTACACTTCAGTTGCCAGAGTTTATGCTCCTTTCTATTTTCTAAATCCTCACTAGAATTTAACTTCCACTTTTTAAAGGATGCCTTTTTGCCTCTCACTGCTTCTTTTACTTTGCTGTTTCGCCACGGTGGCACTTTTTGGGTTCTCTTACTATGTTTTTTTTAATTTGGAGTACACATTTAAGTTGAGCCTCTATTATGGTGTCTTAAAAAAGTTTCCATCTAGCTTGTAGGAATTTCACTTTTGGCACTTTACCTTTTAATTTAAATTACCTTTTAATTTAACTTCCTCATTTTTGTGTAGTTCCTCTTTCTGAAATTAAATGCTACTGTGTTGGGCTGCTTTGGTGTCCTCCGCACTCCCCAGGGATGTTAAGTTTAATTATGTTATGGTCACTATTACCGAGCGGTTCAGCTATATTCACCCTTGGACCAAATCCTGTGCTCAGTTTAGGACTAAATCAAGAATTGCCTCTCCTCTTGAGGGTTCCAGGATTAGCTGCTCCAAGAAGCAGTCATTTAAGTGTTAAGAAACTTTATCCCTGCATCCCGTCCTGAGGTGACATGTACCCAATCAATATGGGGATAGTTGAAATCCCCCATTCTTACTCATTTTTTAATTTTTATAGCCTCTTATCTCCCTGAGCATTTCACAGTCACTATCACCATCATGGTCAGGTGGTTGGTAGTATATCCCTACTGCTATATTCTTACTATTCAAGCATAGAATTACTATCCATAGAGATTCTGTGGTACAGTTTGGTTCATTTAAGATTTTTACTTCATTTGACTCAGGCTGGAGTATGAGCCACAGTCAAGCTAATGAGAGACCACTAATTAATCTGCAGGTGTTCATGCCCAACTCAAACACTTGATAACAATGTTCAAAGGATTTATACTCAATTGAAATTATGTCAATTGAATTGTGTTTCAGGTGATGTTAAGACGGTCAGATCATCAAACAGCATGACTTCCAAATGAAGCGTTTTGTGGAATTGAGTGCCACTTTAAGAGAGGAAGTACTGCTTTTCCCCTTGTAAATTTATGTTATTAAATCCATTTCAGGTTCTTTGTGTGTGACTCAGATATACTAAGGCACTGTTGGAATCCCTGTTTGTTCATTTCAGCCCTCTAGTTCAGGTTAATAAATTATCAATTTCCCAAAGAGTAATAAACACACATAATAGGTTTTTTCATCCAATTTTGAAATCAGGTACCTTCAAGCATGACTGAGGAAGAATGAAGGGATATTTTCCATATGTAGATAAAACAAAACAATTTGGGCACTATAAACACTGGTATGATTTAAAACAAATTGCACCAATTCAGAAGCTGTTGCTCTTCATGGCTTTGAGACAAAGCAGGAGTATTCCTCGCTTTTGAGTTGACAGGAGAAAAAACATGGAACAAACTTTTCCTTTTTATTTGCAAATACAGCGTACTGCGAACGACTATTTGGAAAGATGATCTTCGTCTCCTAGTTTTGCTTGGTAGATTGTGTTTTTCAGACAGCTGACCCTAAACTGTCTGAGCCAGAACCTGAGGTCTGACTGAAGCACACAACAAAGGGTGGGGGTGTATGTGTGCAAAGGTGGTATAAAGCTTACCTTCGTGTTCACCTTCTCCTGGGGCTGCAGTAACTTCCTCTGGCTGCTACAGGCACCAAGGGGCTGAAACCACGACCATGGATTGGTCCCAACCCCATACCTATCCTCCATGAACTTATCTAGTTCTTTTTTGAACCCTGTTTTAGTCTTGGCCTTCACAACATCCTCGGGCAAAGAGTTCTGCAGATTGACTCTGAGCTGTATGAAGAAATACTTCCTTTTGTTTGTTTTAAACCTGCTGCCTATTAATTTCATTTGGTGACCCCTAGTTCTTGTGTTACGAGAGGGAGTAAATAACACTTCCTTATTTACTTTCTCCACACCTCTATGATATCCTGCCTTAGTCATCTCTTTTCCTAGATGAAAAGTCTCAGCCTTATTAGTCTCTCCTCATATGGAAGCTGTTCCATACCCCTAATCATTTTTGTTGCCCTTTTATGTACTTTTTCCAGTATGTCTTTTTTTGAGATGGGGTGACATCTGCATACAGTATTCAAGATGCGGACTTACTATGGTTTTATACAGAGGCAATAGGATATTTTCTTTCTTAATTATTCCCAACATTCTGTTTGCTTTTTGACTGCTGCTGCACATTGAGTGGATGTTTTCAGAGAACTATCCACAATGACTCCCAAGATCTCTTTCTTGAGTGGTAACAGCCAATTTAGACCCCATCATAATATATGTATAGCTGGAATTATGTTTTTCAATGTGCATTTCTTTGGATTTACCCCATCCTCATCCCCAACAGCAGGTTAAGGGGGATTGGGGTAGGAGCCTCTCTGCCAGCTCTACACCAGCAGGAGATTCCCCTTGCACTGGAGTGATACTCCCGCAGAGGGATACGCCAGCTCTATAGCCAGAGTCTGCCAGCAGTGCAGCTCAAGATGCCCGACCTGCACCAGAGGACCTGGCTTTTTATGTGTACAATGCATGACACTAATGATGAAATCCCAATCAAGTATTTGCTTAAGCCAATGTTCAACGGATTTACAGATTAGTACAAAGTTCTCAGTGGTGCTATTAAAACATACAGATCATTAAATTGACATGCTACCCAAATGAAGGGGTTATTTTTTGTAAATGGATGTTAACAGAGGAGCATACTACAGAAAAATGTGACTGGCTACATGAGACACAACCTCCAAATGTAGTTATTGTCATCAAAGAGGCATTACGATGGCAAATATTTAGATACAAGAGAAAAAATAGGTCTCCCAAACTCTCAGACAGCAGAAATATTGATAAATATGACCTCTGTGTTTAGTATAATCCTGAGAAGAGAGAGATGGGAATGAAAATTAAGACACTAAACAAGAATAACGAAGATACTAGACTAAGCTAAACAAACAAGTAGATTCTAGACACAATGGTAATACAATGAGTACCTTTTAAAATGAAGCAGTAGAGGGCACTAAAATGCAGTCTATGCTTTCCAGTGACTGTTTGGAGGGTGAGGGGGGGAAGAATTGGATTTAAAGTCCAACTTTTAATTCACACCTATTGTAACACACATCTGCCTTTGTTATATCATCTCCAACCACGCAATAATTTGGCCTGCAAGAAACTAGATATCCTGGATATCTCATGGGAAATGGCCAAATCCAGCCTCTTCAGGACAAGACAGAGAAACTGAAGACAACCCCTACCTCCAAAATGAAGAAACAAGTGTGGGTGTTCCTAGGCTTAGTAAGCTATTACTGCCATTTGATACCCCGCTTTTCACCTTTGACGGACCCCACAAAGACACAGCCGAAGCAGCAGATAAGGCCGTGTGAGGAAATCTTTCAAAAGATCAGGGACATTCTGTGGTGGCCCAGAGATTTTTCATTACCATTTACTCTCCAAACCAATGCATTGAGTGGGCCTAGGAGCTGTATCATCACAAAACGTCCAAGGAATGGAGCAGAAAATTCCAAAAGTGAGAGACAAAAGATTCCCCCATAGAGAAAGAATATTGGGTTATAAGGTGGGCTGTGATGGTAGCAGGAGTCCTGTTTTATGTAATAATGGACCATACTGCCATATTACAGTGGGTGCAGGCAATGAAGGACATAAGGTGATGATACTCAGCGCTGGATCTCTGTGCTTCCCTAGTACTACAGTATGAGAATGCAGATTTCTTTTCCTGGGCAGGAGGAGACATTAGAATGTGTGATGTGAAGATGGAACCCCCAAGCCCATTCTGCCAGGGAAGGTATGTGACAGGATGCACCAGGCATTCGCTGCCCCCTGCTGGAGACCCTGCTGCCTTGGTGCAACCTGCCCTAGGAAGCTTCCCTACAGGAAGAGAAAGGCAGTAATTTTTGGACATCCCGGGCTGCCCAGAAAGGCCTTCCAGGGTCAACCACTGATGGAATCAACAATACTTGGTCCTCCAATGGTTAGACGGCTAGGAGCAAGAAGCAGCCAATATGGGCCCAGCGGGGCACATAAAAAAAAAAAGGGCTGCTGCCTCTACAAAATGGCAGTTGCGGGGTGTAGCCAGAGGAGGAGGAAGGCTCTTCCCTCTACCCTAACACAAAAATCCAGGCCTGGCCAGGGCCTGTTGCTGACCTTACTGTGCCAGCTTTTTGATTTCTTTGTGTGAATGTAAGGCCTGGGCAGGCCAGCCTGAATTAGACATTGGTTATACTATTGACAACTAGGTGAGCTCGCTCTGTGCGACATCATCAGTGGCTCAGTCGAGCTGTTGACCTAGACTGACCATTTCTAGATGACCCTTCTGTAGGAGACTAAAAAGAGCTTGACTGTGTACAATACTAATGTGCACATGTCCTACATTTTTCTCATCCAGATATCTCAAAATACCTTTCCAGAGAGAAAGGGTACCCCATTTTTACAGGGGAAAGTGAAGCGCAGAGGGGTGAAGCAACTAGTCCACAAAGCAAGCGAGTGGAATTGGAAGAGTCAGGAACAGAATACTGGATTCCTGACTCAGACCTCTGCTCTAATTACAAGTGCTTCTTTATAAATGATTTGTTAATAAATTACCATTATTAATGAATTACCTTTATGAATGAGAGAGACAAGGTGAGTGAGGTAATATATCTTTTATTGGTGGAAGAGACAGGCTTTTGAGCTACACAGAGCTCTTCTTCAGGTCTGGAAAAAGAGATTACCTCACTCATCTTGTGTGTCTCATATCCTCAGATCAATACAGCTACAACATTGAAAACAAATTTATATGTAGCTTTTATTATTCCACTTAGTGTATTAAAAAACACAGATCAGAGCTTTCAGGCCAGTCGCTGAGTAAAACCAAATAAAAAATGAAGATGATTCATACACAGGAAATTAAATAGAACTATTCCATAGATTTATTTGAAAAATACTTACAAAAGCAAGTATGTTTGACCCTAAAATAGCTAAACTTATTCTGTGTTTACATTGGTGTAATTAAGCGTGCAGCATTAACAGTCGTTTCTGTTTGAAGCATTGTTAGTTTGCCTGAAGGAAGTGGGGAAAGTTCTGGTATACTCTGGGGCAATGTCTCCTTCCCCCTTCCTCAGTAGCAACTACAGCTGTGGCCTGTGCTTGAAGTCTCAGCACAACTGAATGTTGGGTTTGCCTCACTTACCACCAGTCCTGTCATGTTTAGATTTGCTGGAACCTGGAAGGTGGATCAGTTTTTCCCCCAGTAAGGAACACAAGAGGGAGGTGGAGAAAAAAACAAACGGAAAATAGCATATTGGCTTTGTATGCAATGAATTTAGCAGAACTACGTTTCATGCTTGAGTCCTTTAAAGAGTGGTCCTTTTTGCTAATGGTACATCTTTCTTCAAAATAAATGTGCACCCGTGAGCTTATCCACAGCCAGTGCCCCTTATACCTACTATTGACTATAGCGTGTACTGCTGAGAGGGGCTGGGATTGGAATAGCTGAGAGCTCCCCACAGAGACAGCAGTTCAGCAATACAGGAAAAGAAATACAGTGCAATTAGTTCCCACATACCGTATAGCTATGTTTTAAGACACGACTAGTAGAGCTACAGACTGAACAGTTAGCTGCCTTGTTATTAACTGCACCTCAGCAACAGTTACAGTTCAGACAGTCTGCTCACAAGGGGGTTTGATCAATGCTGGGAACACATTGAGTGGAACAAGACCTCACCAGCCGCTATTCTGCAGGGTGGCAGGAGCAGCTGCTGCTCGGGCCATCATCCTTTGGTGCACCTCAGAAGCAGAAGAAAAAGTCCCATCCACCATGTGCACTGGTAGTGTTCTCCGGCCACCAGGCTGAGGGGTAAAGCTGTTCTGACGCCAGTCTTCTTCTGGGGGCATATCTACTCTCCTTGGTCCAGGGGCCTTAGTACGCGAGGGAGGCACAGGGCAACCCTGAGAGGCAACAGGGTCCCAAGAAAGCCCCTGTGGTACTCTGAAGGTACTGTAGTCTGTGCTAGGACGTGGCCTGCAATTGATGGCATAGGACTCGTGCATTTGGTGTTGGGACGGCTGCTGGAGGAAGCTTTCCTGTAACCCCTTGTCTGGCTGGGCAGTGTATCCCAACTGCAATGTTCGTTTGTCTGGCAGTGTTGCTGTTTGTCTGGCATTGTGGCTCATCTGAAGCCGATGGCCAGAGATCCTTGATGCTCCACCTTCCACATGCTGGTCAACAAGAGGTCTCTGACCTTGGGAAGAAGAGCATTTCTGTGTGCAAGGGAGACTCCTGTAGCTCAGTGCCATACCTGGGTGGTCTTCACCTTGGAAAGTTTCACCCCGGTCAGGCACAACCAGAAGTTTTTGGACGTTCTTCTGATCTCCTGTGGGGAGAGGGGGGAAAGAGTTCAGTCAGTTATATTTTAATTTATTTTCCTCTCAAAACCTCTTTAACTGTGGCCCACAGCTGATATGAACGGGTAAACTGAACCAAGCCTAAAACAGGGCACCGACTGACCTATGATTCGGAATGAGTGAAAACTGAGCAGCACACTCCTTGTATTCACTTTCCTTCTGCAGCTCAACCCACCCCCAGAAAAGAGCTCCAACCTGTCTTTCTGCAGGTGCAGTCACACACACTAATGGGACACCAGATTTCCTAAACAGTCAGCACTTTTTGTAACATGTTCAATGTCACCTGAGAAGGAGCCCAATAAGAAAATTAAAGACACATGTTCTAAGGGTTTCTGGATAACTTTCATGGTGACCTCTCATGCAGGAATTTGTAGCATCAACAGGATTGTAATTCCAAAAGATCTCACACACAAGTGATTTTTGAGGGAAGTATCTTATATAACAGAACATAGTACTAATAACCAGCTCCTCCTCAGTCAGTCACTGTGCACCCCTCCCACAAACACAGTTAAACACAAAAAAACTTGGTGGACCTTTGGGTCATCTCTGAGGAATGTGTGCATCATTTATAGCTTCATTTCTTGTGTTAAAAACAGCGTAATATAATTAATCTAATAGGAATGGTGTGTTATGAGAACATAAGAATGGCCATACTGGGTCAGACCAAAGGTCCGTCTAGCCAGTATCCTGTCTTCTGACAGTGGCCCATGCCAAGTGCCCCAGAGGATGCTATAGATGCTATATAAAATAGTAAGAAGAGTTCCACTGGGTTATGTCAGACACTTTTGTTGGCCAGGTACCTCCTCCTGTATATATGTAATGAAAACATTACCACAACTATTGAAATACTTAACAGCCATACCTCTAACATAAAGACTGCCCCTTTATATTATATCCATATAGCACAGCATTATTAAAGCAGTGTAGAAGGGACAGTGAAGAAAAAAAGGCAATTTATCCTTCCAAATTTCTGAAGGTATTCAGGCAGTTGATAAAACCATCACTATGGCAGACAAGATCCAAAGAGCAGTCCTTCAGCAACAGCAGGGAAAGAATCACACACAGCATTTCTGATCATGCAGGAGGGTGAAGAGTCCTGTGATTACCTGATGGTCTACGTGCCTTGCCCACCATGCTAGGCATCAGTACATCATAGGACAGGTTCTGCATCTGGGTTGGGTAGTGGTGGGGATCAAAGGGTAACACAGAAGGATCGTGGGGAAAAGGGAGGGAAGTGGAGCTGGAAGAATGGTGCGTGGTTTCCTTTGGCATTTTCCTCACATTTGGTGCTTCCTTTTGACAAAATGAGAAAGGAAAGAAACCACAAATGATGATTAAACACAAAGTTGGGCTCAACCAAGAAAACATGGTGGGGATCCAGGAAGGAGAGAGGGATGAGTCACCAGAACAAGTACCTGAATCTGTCTATGAAAGAGAAAGAAATAGATGATAACAATACCCACCCCAGAAAGGTTCTTTGGTAACAGATCAGAAAAAACAGATCAGATAAAAACCCAACATACCCGCTCAGAAAACCCCCCCACCATCATACTCGCATCTCACTCAGAACAGCAGCAATAACCGTGTGCAAGAAAAAAAAAATCAATCTGCTCTTTCCTAATCACCTTTTGAAGGGCTGGGCCACACATGCCAGGAAAATGTAAACTATTGAAGCCTCTCCCTTGCTAAATATGCTTTATTAAGAGCAAAACAGTGATGTAGGGCACAACTTTCTAATACGGTAGTGGAGTTTGAGCTTTTGCATCAATGCAAGGTTGGGATAAGGCCCTACCTACAAGTGAAAGTTGCACTGGTTTAATTAAATGGATTTGAAAACAAAATTTTAGTCAAACTTGTATGATTGGACTAGGCCTAAAGCTAAAACTTGAGTCATGCTATAGCATTCAACCTTGCTTAACACTGAATTTGCAGCTCAACTCTCCCATTTTTATTCTGCTACTTTCAAACAAAGCTAATGCTTTTAGCTTTCCTTTGAAGAAGTCTAAACATGGCTAGTGAAAAATCAGAACAAAACCAATACACCACATTACTTCATACTCTTAAAACTTTCTCCTCCTCAAAGAAATCACCCAGCTAAACACTGACAGCAATCTGTTCCTGCTTTTCTCAGACTTACAGTTCAATAAAAATCCCTGCTTTTCAATTAAATGAATTTGGTGGAACTCTGAAAGGGGAACATTATTTAGTGCAATTAGACCCAGCAACAGTCTTCATTCCCTTAATAAGCATGTTGACCAAGGGAGCATACTTTCCCTGCCCTTTGAGCAGGAGGGTCAGCTAGCCAACACCCACCTCACCTTACATCCAGTTCCACTAGAATTTGTTCAGAAATGAAATATAGACAAGCATGGTTTAAAAAAGTTAAACAAAAAATAGTGTTAGAGTAACTGAACTTTACTTAATCAGTTGAAAGGACACAACTTGAAAAAACAACAACTTAACTTCTGCCTGAAAATACGGTACATTTTTCAAGTTTCAGATTTGTTACATCTAACCTGAGAGTACTGACAAAGATGATGGAGAAAAGCAGTCTCTCTCTGTTTTTAAGTTGTTTACTTTGTACAAGTAACAGCACTTTGTGTATAATCACTATTTCTTGAGGAAGGTATGCCTTATAAACACTAACAAGGAAGAAAAAATTTCCTTATATATACCGTTAAAGAATTATTTTGTTAAATCACAGGCCATATTGTTTATGGGGGCTCTATTAAAAACTGTAATTTTTAAGCTAGTCAATATCCAGAATAGATAAACTTCAGATTGACTGTGTCCCTTTACCAGGGTTAGCCCTGTTAGCACACATACACAAGCTTTGGTTGGCACAATTCTAGGTGTGGTGACTCTAAAAGCAGCCAATTTGGTTACTCCAAAATAAAAGCTGACTTCTCCATCCAACAGAGAAAAAAGGGAATGATTCACTGGAACAAATTTTCATCCTTCTGAACTGGTATCAATGGTGTTCAATTGCATGCCTTTCCTGTTACTACTTGCTAGTGGAGTTGATGAGGGAAAGGAGGAGGAAAAGCAGCTCCCAACTCTATCCCAAGCAGTCATCTCTTTGCAATGCTGAGGTTCATTCTACTTACAAAACTATGAGAGGAGACCAGGGTCTCTTCCCTGTTTGTGATGACTGTCCCACTGAGACTGCGAGCAATGCGACGGAAATTCTCTGCACTGTACATCTCCTCTTCTGGCTCCCTGCTATGGCCTCTGGCATATGCAACCTGCAGACAACGTTACCACATTCAGAAAGATCTCTCCATGGAAAATTGCATTGAACAGTGATTCAGGAGAAGAAGTTGATAAGAATACGATGGACTTAGTGAAATACATTAATCCTTCCTTTTCTTACTCCTGCGGGAATTCTGCACCACTGCATATGTGCAAAATTAATGTCCCCCACAGATTTCTTTGCTTCCCTGCAAAAAAATGACTTTCTGACAGGGAAGCTGCAAGAGCAGTTGTGCACCATTCCTTAGCAGCGCAGGTACATTGTTTCAGGCACCCACAGCAGCCGGCAGAGAGGTAAATCATTGTGGGGCTGGGGACACCCCAGCTAGCAGCTCCTACCCTGAGCTGGGATCAGCTGTTAGTCCCGGCTGGGCTGGAGGCAGGAAAGGATGAAACTTCCTCTTCCCCCGCAAGGAGTGACTGGGGCTGTGTCAGACCCACCCCCGGAAACCTTCCCCAACTCCAGGAAGCTCAGCATCCTCCCTCCACCGCTCCTGAGCTGTTGGCGGAGGGGTCACTATACAGGGAGCTGCTCCACCATCCACCCAGTCCCCGTGCATCCAGACCTCCCATACTTAGACACCCTTGCCAAGCCTCCCCCTAGTCCTCCATACCTGAAACCCCACTGAACCTCAACCCCTGCATCTGGAGCCTCCCCTGCAACCAGACTCCCTGCCTCCTGATGCCCACCCCGGCACCCAGACCACCCCTCACTGAGCTTCCTGCACTCAAACTCCACCCTGATGCCCCACCCCCTGCACCACCCTGAGCCCCCACATCCAGACCCCCATGCCACTGACCTTCAATTAGCTGCACCCAGTGCCCCACTCCCCCAGCACCTGAACTCCCCCGCTGAGACCCCCACATCCAAACCCCTCCGCTGATTCCCAACTACTTCACCCAGAAGCCCCTGCAGAGTCCCATTGCCCCTACACCTGGAACCTCTGTGCATCCGGATCCCCCCACACCTAGACTCCCCACTGAGCTGCCTGCATCCAGATTATCCCACACAGAATCTTCTCACCCCACACCTGGATCCCCCCACACTGAGCCCCTCCACATTTGGATCCTGCCTGGTTGAGCCTGCCTGCCCCACACCTGGTGTGCCTGGTGTTTCTGGGGTAGGCCCAGGCTTTGTGCTGTGTCAGGGTTGGGTGCAGCCTCACCGCTGAGTGTGTGTCCTGGGGGTGGGGGGCTGCAGGGTGATTTCCCACCTTCATGCAGCCAGTGGCCTGTGCTCCCCACTGCCATGCTGGAGTCTCTGCATTTATTTATTGACAAATAAAACCTGCAGAATTTTGCAGAATTTTAAAATATTGTACACAGAATTTTTAATTTTTTGGCACAGAATGCCCTCAGCCTCAGGAGTATTTAATTCATTAGACCTCATTCAGGTCTAACCCAAAAGCATAAAGCAAGTGAGTCTGTTAAATTCTCATTAATAAAAATAGTATCCTCATGATCAGTTTTTCACCTTATTATGTACACTGGCAGACACGTGCAACTGAGATTCTATGTCTTATAATTTCTTAAAGACAGGATTTAAAACCTTAATGGGATGAGTCTACCCAAAGGACTGCTTGCTGCCTTGTGCTCCATGATGGCAGCTGAGATAAGCAGGACTGGAATTGATGACTATCCCAAAACATAATCTGAAGAGTTTTGGAGCCTTCTCAAATCTTCTCACCATGATTATTTGCTTCCTTTCATCGCTGGTGGCTAGCAAGTGGTTTATTCTATGTTGGAGTGGGAAATTGTTGCTTCTTTTTACCTCTTTCCTTCTGCTCTCAGCTTGAGAAACAGGTTCTTCTATTTGCGAACACTGCATTTTCAATCATTTTTTTTCTTGAGTGCCCAGATACTTTCAGATATAGGTACCTAAATATTACAGCTAATTATTTAACTGGCTTCTCTGAGAAAAGCTATTGAGTATGAAAACTGAGCAGTATTCAGGTGAGTTAGAATGTGTGCTCCAAAGGTTCTGGAAACAGCAGCACAAGACAGATTGTAGTGCAGGTAGTGCTACCTTCTCTTACTCCGAGTGGACCAAGGAGCATTAGGGGTCAGCTATTATTTGTACATTACACTATATTAAACCCTCTACTTTCAAAACATGCAAGGTGACATGATCCAAGAAAGGAGACAGTGTAAAAGCAGTTGATATAATATGAAGAGGCAATTCCTAGGAGTTAGCAATGGAAAATATCTCCTTGCAATGCAAAATGGTTCCCTGCAGTCCATTAAAGTATAATCAGAGGTACTAGCTCTGAAACTGTGAGGACACATATCCCTGAAGAGGTCACCACTTAGAATGTAACACTGACCCCAAGTCACCCACTTTCTTAATGCTCAATCCCAAGTAGGACTACATAAAATAATCTCTTTAAAGTTCAATATGAGTGATACTACTGCCTCTCATATGGAATTTTTTCCACTTTTCTTGCTGCTGGAATGTCCAATTCCCCCACAACCACACAACATTTTAGGTGCTACCTTGGAGACAGGAGAGACAATGGCTCCATAGAGATTGTGCTCAATCTCTGCTGTCGGCGTTTTCGAGAGACCCATGCTGGCTACAGTGTGAAGTTTCCTCACAGTTATGTTTGCAGAGACTGTGGAGGGAAATAAAGAAGTGAGATTAAACTCAAGATCTGACTCTGCACTTGTGGAACATGATTAGTTATCTCAGCCCTGGCTCAAACAGAGAGTGAATATCTATAGACATAAAAGAACGTTACTTACCAATAACCGGAGTTCTTTGAGACAAGCCCCTGCACAGCCACACTTACAGGATCAAAGTATCTGATCACAAGATTTCAGAATCTCTAGTGAACAGTGTCCATTGGGGTGACTTATTCCTCCTCCTTTGCCCCCATTCAGGGTTCTACAGGTTTAAAAGGAGTAGCAGCCCCAGTTGCTCCTCAGTTCCTTCTGCTAATTCAGGAATTGTGAAACTCAGACCCCAAAGAAATGGGGAAGGTGAGTGAAGAAGTATGAACGTGCAGAGGTTCATCTCAAAGAACTCCCGTTACTAGTAAGTAACCTGCATTTTTTCAAGTGGTCTCGGCACATTCTTATTTGTGGGAGTTTAGTGAGCAGTACCAGCTCGAGGAAGGAGGACTTTAGAATTCTAGATTAACAAGGACTGCAAAATTGCCAAAAATGAATGCAATGTCATGAGTGACTACAATCTTTTACTCTCCCCAGACAGGCCACAATTGAAAAAAGACACCTGAAAGCATATGTAGAGCTTCAAATAGCAGCCTTCCAAACTGACTAAGATCACGCAAAGACAAGCTATGTAAACAACATTAGGCCTAGCTGAGTATCTTTTAATACCTTCAGGTGGCTGAACACCACCCTTGTCATAACATCAGTCATACACAAACTGATGCATTTGGGCAACCTCTGAGCTTTGATGGAAAGATCCCCAGTGCCATCTGTTAGCCACTATATAAAAGTTAAGCATAGAATACACCATATTAATAGGTATGGTATTAATAAAACAAAACTATATATATTGGTGTTGGGAAGTTATGTCAAGTGAATTTATTATGCTCTTCCCTCCCCTTGGGGGGAGGGGTGGAGTGGGGGTAGGGCCTGGGAATGAGCTGGGAGGTTTGGGGGTCAGTGAAAAATTTTAAATCAAAATGGGGGTCCTTGGGTTACTAAAGGTTGAGAACCGCTGCATTAGAAAATAGGAGACTTGTACAAAGCATTTATGCATCTTTGGCTTTGACCAAGTACAGATAGGGAATACTTTCATAGCTCATCAACACGTGGAATGTAGTATTCAACACTAGATATGGGAAACTATAGACAAGTACCAAGGACAAAGCTGGCACAAACTAGTGGGTTAAACTTACATTTTGTGTGTAAAGAGTTTTTTAACTTGTAAAATCATACTATAAATACAACTAGCTGAAATACATATCTTTGAAGCACAGCTTCTGCATAAAATGAACGTGCTGCAAGAATTTGCTCCACAGAAGGGGATATTTATGTTTCCTTTTCATATTGTACTATTGTGTCTTAAGACAATAAATTTGGCTAAGCTTGGTTATTTGATCTCTTGAACATTTTAAAGAAAAAGCCATGAATGTAGTCAAACAACTGGCTACATCTTTTAGTAATTACATCCCATATGCCCTTAGTTTTTGGAGGGCACTTGAAGATGCAATCATTGTCTAAGAGGACCACATCTAAGATCCATGAATATCCAAAGTATGGAATCGGAGTTCCTGGATGTGAATTAAGCTTAGGAAAGTAATAGCCTGAGTAGGATGGACACAGAATACCACCATAGTCAGGATTAAGGGAGAGGATGCAGCAGATCATACATCATATTCTATTCAGAAAAAGTACTGACAATTAGTCCTTTAGATCTGTATCTTGTTCATTCTCTGGGCTGGAAGGAAGGAAATATGTATGGAGCAGCTCAAATGTACCTGTCTCACCAGAGCACCCTCAGCAATGGAAAATCCAGTTTCCTTTGCCATGGCCATTGTGGCAAAGCAACTACCACAAGCAGCTCCAATGGTATACAGAGCAACCACATCGTTAATTTGGTTATTGGAGAGTGAGCAAAAATTGATGACCTGTGCCTCAGAGGGTGGAAAGCTCACACAGCAACAAAAATGCACCTTAAGATAGTCTAAGTTAAAAGCAAGGTAGGGCTGTGAAACGCCCACTTCATTTTGTGCTGCTCTGATGAATTTTTTCCAGTTAATTGTTAGTTGTGCTCCGTCAAAAACCTTCTGTTATCCAATTTCTCATCTGCCAGGGAAAGATGGCCGCTGCATTCTCAGAAAAGGGAAACTTCTTGACCCTAGATCAAGCCGCCATTTGTCAATTGCTGTAATACATTAGTGTGGTGTTGTCCATCAGAATTGGGACAGATCTGGATTTAATCACAGGGCTTAGCTCCAATAAACTCATGTGGAGCCTGATGTCCTGGAGAGTGTGAAAAACAAGTTGAGTATCACTGCAAATGGTAAGGGAGCTGTTTTGTCTTTCACAGGTAAGCATCTTGAATGTCCTGAGACGTTGTGGCTCAGGTGTTCATTGCATCAAGAAGGTGCACTGGTAAGGAATCTGTACTCACACCAGGAAGTTGCAGGTTTGGACTCTAAGGAGAGCTCCAATGACCCCACCTTTTTTGGAGGGATGAACGGGAACTATTTATAGTAAATTCCAAGGACTGAAACAACATGCATATTTCCTGAGGACCAAACTCTAGCTATACACATGGATTCCCTAACATCTGAGAAAAATAATTAGGATAGTCAGGCAACCGGTGAACCCTTTGTGCCAGAGAGGCCAAAGACATGTATGATACAGCTTTATTGGTAGTGTCCCCTTTCCCCCACTGAGGCTCTCTCAAGTGCCAAGCACAAATGCTCCATGAAAACAAAAGAAGTGCTCAGAAAAGGCAAAGCATGAAAGTTCTCAGATGTATCTGGCCCAGAGAAAAGGTTCAGAACCACAGGAATACCAACAGTGGCACTAGCCAATTTCAGACTCTGGACCAGTGCTGATGAAGTCCCTGCACTGCTCCCAAGGACTCCTTGGATAGGTGCCCCCTCCATACTAGAGCCACTCTGGAATGGGACACTAAAGAGTCCCCCTACTGATTCTGAACTGGAAGCTAGTTGTAGCAGCAATTTGGTAATCCAGAGAGTCACCAAAAGCCAGATGCCTTGTGAGGTGTTATTTAAAAACTCATAATTTGCTGATCAGTAATATTATGGCAAAATGGATGTATGTATGCAAAAGTATGTTTTCCAGGGAAGTGTGGGGAATGGCCAAACCAGTTCTTCAGAGACAAAGGGCAAGCTGACACCTCAGCCAGCTGTAAACACGGCAGATGAATCATTACCTGCTAAGTGGCCATTCTTTGGCAGGAAAGAGGCAAGAGCAAAAACCTATATCTTAGCAAAGAAACAGCATGAAGTTTCCTTTCACACAGACTGCCTATCGCCTTACTCCCAGCTGGAAGTAAGGAATGCTTCTCAAAGGAGGGACAGGACTATAAAAAGAAGGGGCAACACCCTAAGGCATCCTCTTCTCTTCCTTCTCTAGCCATTGATTTACTGCACAAGAATGGACCTAGGCTATGTCTACACTAGCACTTTTGTTGGTTTAACTTATGAAAAAAACCACACCCCTGAGTAACATAAGTTACATTGACAGAAGTGCTGGTGTGGACAGTGCCATGGTGCGAATGGTTGGCTGGAGAGGCTTCCATCACTTGGAGGGTTTAATTATGTTGATGGGAGAGCTTTCTCCCGTCGGCAGAGTAGCCACAAGGGAGACCTTACAGCGGCACAGCTGCATTAGTAGAGCTGTACCACTGTAAGCTCTCTAGTGTAGACATGGGCAAAGGAAGCAGCCACTAAACAGAAGAAGGGATCCTAGTCTAAGAAGTTTGGCCAGTAAGACTGTTGAGAGCATGTGGTGAGAAAAATTTTGCTTTGAATTTAACATAGTTTGTTAAGTTAGGCATTAGTTGTGTTTTATCTTTATTTTTCTTGTAACCATTTCTGACTTTTATGCCTCATTACTTGTATTCACTTAAAATCTCTCTCTCTGTAGTTAATAAACATGTTTTATTGTTTTATCTAATCCAGTGTGTTTAAACTGAAGTGCCTGGGAAACTCCATGTGGGGTAAAAAGTGTACATAACATATACATATATCTATTAAAGAAATACAGATTTTATATGAACTTGTACTGTCCAGGAGAGGGCTAGGCAGTACAGGATCTACATTTCTGGTGGAAAATCTAAGACTTGGAGAATACTGGGGTTTACCCTGCAGTATAACCAAGGGTGGTAATAGCCAAGGTGTGGCTGGCTGGCTGCAGCACACACAAAGACATAGCTGAGAGTCACTTGCATGGTGGAGGCTGTTTGCGAGCAGTCCAGACTGGAGGCTACAACAGCAAAGCCATGTAAAGGGCACCCCAGGTTAGAGGGGAGGAGTGACACAGTTACTTATTATTCTGGATTGTACCCTAGGTATGTTACAGTGGCCGGACCCTGAACTAGGATGAGAATCTGCTCTTTTTGAAACTGCAGTTGACAGCACTAGACTTGGTCAATCTAGAGAGCTTGGTTCCAGTTATGCTGAGCTCAAAGTCAATGGTGCCCTACCCTAAGGACTGAAGTTGGTCAAACTGGTCAATCCATAGACCTCAGTGCCCCTCATATGTAACACGAACACTTTAGCAAGTGATTTTCCAGTATCAGTGGTGCTGAACCATTAGTAAACTCAGATGAATCCAGGAACTTCACGCTAAGAGCAGAATCAATTATGCTAGGTCCTCAGAACCTGACTAGATCAAGGCATCGAGATCTGAGGTGCTCAGTGCAGATCACGTTGGGCACAAAACCACTTTTCCAAGTGGTTTCCAAGAGGTGAAGGTGGCAGGTCCTCAGCACTAGACTTAGTCAAACTTGGACAGATCTGGGAAAACAGAACTACTTTATCAAGTGGTTCTCCAGAGTTAACAGTGCTGGATGCTTAAAACAGGATTTGGTCATCCAAGTTTGATCCAAAGACCTTCATTCCACTTGCACCAGGCACAGAACCATTCTGGTGTGGGTTATCTCCAGACTTGATGCTGGCTTCTAGATAGACAGATTTAGTTTGAAGAGTCTCTCTGTCAGATGAGGTGTGTCTCTCCTTTTTACAGGTCCAGCCAAAACCTGTGTCAAATGGTCATCCTTCTCTCCACTTCTTTTTCTTCTCTTTCTTAAGAAAAGCTGATTACCTAACTGACAAACTACAAAAATATAGTCCCTGAAAGGCAGAAGAAAAAAAATATGTTGAGGGATGCATCGAGGACACTGCATGTAATCTAAGCTTATTGGACCTTTGGGGATTAGAAGGAAGTGAAGTGTGGTTGGGATCACTCCCCTTTTTGCACTCTTGAAACCCTACCTGGGGAGGGAAGAGTGAGTGGCTCAAATGGACATTGCTCACAAGATTCCAAGAACTCGAGACACAGATGCTGTGATCCCACAAGTAGGAATGTGCAGAGGGTACTTGGAGGAAAAAAAAGGTACAAAAGGTAAACAATCACCGTTTTTGTATAAATGTTTTTATACTGTTTTATATCCATTGATACAAATTCTATGGTGTGAAATTTTTAGTCAATAACGATTCTTTCGTGAATGGTTTTAACTAGATGTCATGTACTGTCTACACAGATTCACAGATATTTAGGTCAGAAGGGACCATTATGATCATCTAGTCTGACCTTCTACACAACGCAGGCCACAGAATTTTACCCACCACTCCTGCAAAAAACCTCACACCTATATCTGTGCTATTGAAGTCCTCAAATCGTAGTTTAAAGACTTCAAGAAGCAGAGAATCCTCCAGCAAGTGACCCGTGCCCCATGCTACAGAGGAAGGCGAAAAACCTCCAGGGCCTCTTCCAATCTGCCCTGGGGGAAAATTCCTTCCCGACCCCAAATATGGCGATCAGCTAAACCCTGAGTATATGGGCAAGATTCATCAGCCAAATATTACAGAAAATTCTTTCCTGGGTAACTCGGATCCCACCCCATCTAATATCCCATCATAGGCCATTGGGCCTATTTACCATGAATATTTAATTACCAAAACCATGTTATCCCATCATACCATCTCCTCCATAAACTTATTGAGTTTAATCAAAGCCAGATAGATCTTTTGCCCCTACTGCTTCCCTTGGAAGGCTATTCCAAAACTTCACTCTTCTGATGGTTAGAAACCTTCATCTAATTTCAAGTCTAAACTTCCTGATGGCCAGTTTATATCCATTTGTTCTTGTGTCCACATTGGTACTGAGCTTAAATAATTCCTCTCCCTCTCTGGTATTTATCCCTCTGATATATTTATAGAGAGCAATCCTATTTCCCCTCAACCTTCTTTTAGTTAGGCTAAACAAGCCAAGCTCCTTGAGTCTCCTTTCATAAGACAAGTTTTCCATTCTTCGGATCATCCTACTAGCCCTTCTCTGTACCTGTTCCAGTTTGAATTCATCCTTCTTAAACATGGGAGACCAGAACTGCACACTGATTCCAGGTAAGGTCTCACCAGTGCCTTGTATAACGATACTAAGACCTCCTTATCCCTACTGGAAATACCTCTTCTGATGCATCCCAAGATCACATTAGCTTTTTTCACGGCGATATCACATTGGCAGCTCATAGTCATCCTATGATCAACCAATACTCCAAGGTCCTTTTCCTCCTCCGTTACTTCTAATTGATGCGTCCCTAGCTTATAACTAAAATTCTTGTTATTAATCCCTAAATGCGTCACCTTACACTTCTCATTATTAAATTTCATCCTGTTACTATTACTCCAGTTTACAAGGTCATCCAGATCCTCCTGTATGATATCCCTGTCCTTCTCTAAATTGGCAATACCTCCCAGCTTTGTATCATCTGCAAACTTTATTAGCACACTCCCACTTTTTATGCCATGGTCAGTAATAAAAAGATTAAATAAGATTGGTCCCAAAACCGATCCTTGAGGAACTCCAAAGAGGATGGCTCTAGACTGTTCTCAATGGTAGCAGATGACAGAACGAGGAGTAATGGTCTCAAGTTGCAGTGGGGGAGGTTTAGATTGGATATTAGGAAAAACTTTTTCACTAAGAGGGTGGTGAAACACTGGAATGCGTTACCTAGGGAGGTGGTAGAATCTCCTTCCTTAGAGGTTTTTAAGGTCAGGCTTGACAAAGCCCTGGCTGGGATGATTTAACTGGGAATTGGTCCTGCTTTGAGCAGGGGGTTGGACTAGATGACCTTCTGGGGTCCCTTCCAACCCTGATATTCTATGATTCTATGATTCCACTGGTAACCTCCCTCCAGCCTGACAGTTCACCTTTCAGTAGGACCCGTTGTGGTCTCCCCTTTAACGAATTCCTTATCCACCTTTCAATTTTCCTATTGATCCCCATCTTATCCAATTTAACTAATAATTCCCCATGTGGCACGGTATCAAATGCCTTACTAAAATCTAGGTAAATTAGATCCACTACATTTCCTTTGTCTAAAAAATCTGTTACTTTCTCAAAGAAGGAGATCAGGTTGGTTTGGCACGATCTACCTTTCGTAAAACCATGTTTTATTTTGTCCCATTTACCATTGACTTCAATGTCCTTAACTACCTTCTCCTTCAAAATTTTTTCCAAGATCTTGCATACTACAGATGTCAAACTAACAGGCCTATAATTACCCGGATCACTTTTTTTTTCCTTTCTTAAAAATAGGAACTATGTTAGCAATTCTCCAATCATACGGTACAACCCTTGAGTTTACAGATTCATTAAAAATTCTTGCTAATGGGCTTGCAATTTCATGTGCCAATTCCTCTAATATTCTTGGATGAAGATTATCTGGGCCCCTCGATTTAGTCCCATTAAGCTGTTTGAGTTTTGCTTCTACCTCAAATATGGTAATGTCTACCTCCATATCCATACATATACATAAGCAACACAAATATAATATTCCAGGGTGTAGACACTTTGCATTCTTGCCCACTTTAGGTGCATTAATATGGCACCTTACAAAGCATGCCAGAAATCTGTCCCTCCTTCATCCTGATTTGCCATGTAGTTCAAATCTGAACTCTTCTCATTCAAGCCAAGGTTTTGTCTACACAGAAACCTCCACTGGTTTAACTAAAGGTATGCTTTTAAACAAATGTAGTTAAACAGGAGCAAGTTTGTATGCAGATACTCTTCTTTCAGTTTAAAAGTGATTTATTTTTAGTAAGATGAAGCGAAATAAGCCATTCTCGAAGTGGAATAACTGCACACAAACACGCACTTGTTTCAGTAAATCAGTTTAAAAACACACTTTTAGTTAAACTGGTGGAAGTCTGTGTATAGGCAAGGTCCAAGTCTTCCTTGGGGATAAAACATTACCCAGATGTAACAGTTGCAGAATTCTCACCTGGCTTGCTCGATGGGTGCCTGGAATTGTCCAGTCTTCCCAACACAGGCCTACCAGCTAGGCTAGCCTGATAGAGGGACTCCAACTCAGAGATATCCTGCTCTGTGTCTTGATTCCACTGTGGATGAAACTGCACTGGGGTCCCATTCAGGTCATCTCTGACTGTTCTGTGATCAGAAAGGGGTGGATTCCTCCCTGGCACAGGAAGCCATTCTGTATTTTTACAGTCCAGCTGAGAACTGTAATACCTGGTGACATTGTCCACCCAGCAGTCCACAGGCATAGAAACACCCATGGCAGTGGCAGTTCCATCATCCACCTGTCTCACACCTCCCTCATGAGTGTGCCTTTCCTGGGAGAGTCCAGGGTCAGCTACATTCTGTCCACCTCTTCTACACTGGTCTTCACTGTGCGATCCAGGACTCTTAGAGGTAATGAGTTGAGCACTAAAACCCTCCATGGAAACAAACCCATCCCTAACATCTAAGGATGAATGCAACTTTTCGGAAGACCGGGTTCTGTTTTCTTGACTTTGAGGAATTAATTGCCTGTAGCCTGAGGTTGAAGAATTGGTGAATGACTCCTGTATCAGCCTTGGAGACTTCTCATCCTGACAGACTGCAGCAGTCCACCCTTTCTCATGTGCACCTTCTTTCTGGGAGACCCCATGCAGTCTCTGAAACTGCTCTGCCAGGGAACGAACATGCCCCTTTGTGCTACGGGTCTTAGATTTGCAAGTCTCCACATTGCTGAAGACATCCTGTGGGAGCAGTAAAGTTTCACGGCTGTTTGTTCTGGGGTACCTGTTTGCTGTCTGTAGTGGAGCCAGGGGGCACTGAAGTGACAGGGATGAAGCAGCAGAGATCATGGAATGACAGCCCCCTACCTGATCAGTGCTAGTGGGCACTGGAGAGCTTGACAGATTGAAGCAAGGACTATGCGGATTGCTTCTATTGGGAGATGATGCTTGCGTTGGATGTGGACAGGGAACTAGTGTAGGCAAAGACCCAGAGTTGACTGTATTAAATTTAATTTTGTACTGAGGTGTGAGAATAGCTGTAATGTCATGGAGTTCTTCTAACTTGCTGCTGCAGTCCCTATGGTCTTTCAGCCCTTTGGCAGGGGCCCCACCAAGCTCCATAGAATGGTAGGCATCATTCTCAGTCTTTGAGGGTCTCTCAGCCAACCCATGCCCATAGGGAAAAGAGGGAGCTTGGTCATCAAAATCAGCAGAAGCAGCCCGGAAGTTAGGAAAGGTCCTATTTGGAGGACTGCTTGCAGGAACGGGTAGGGAGGAAGACTCTGGATATAATGATGAGTGCACTTCATGGCAGGAAGCGGGTGGGCGGAAGAAAGAACTGGACCCGAATTCCACTTCTCTGTTGGGTTCCAGGGATACCTCCCGGCTCAGCAGTACTTGGAGCGGGCCAGTCTGTTCACTAAAATACACAGAAATGGTAACTAATTATTAGTAACTCTCTTCTTTTTTAAAATTATCTCTAAAGCGTGGAACTTGCTCCCCTTTATCATCCACCTCATTCCACTTCTCTTCGCACAAACACAAATTAAAAACTTTCCACCCAAAAGAATTGCTTTTGTTAATTTGACAACATCTCCATTTTATTTCCTCCCAACTATTTTTTTTTATTGTACGTGACCCACTCAATCTATTTTATTCATTTCAAATTTTAAAAGTTATTTTTTATTATAAGATTTTACTGTTATATTTTTACAACTATTGTATAGCACCTGAGCACTTTGGCTAGGGGCGTGTGTGTCTGTGTACACATTATAAAAATAAATTTTAAATTAAGTATTACAAGTTTCCCTCCAAAATCTCTGGGAGATTTCTACAAACCATACAAGAGAACCATTATGTTTATGATCTTAACATAAACAGGCAACATTCCACTCAGGTTCTTTTCCCTAAAGTAATGGGGAATAACTTTGGGAAGGAAAGGAATAGCATAGAATGCAATACATTTCCCTCAGTTTCCTTCTCTTCATTTTTGTCCAGCTCTGAGTTATTTATCCAATACATTAAAGGAAGCATTTAATAGCATTACAAACCGTGCATAAATGTCTTGCATAAAATATAAACCGTGCATGTCTTTGGGTCACTTTGTATTTCTTCTGCATTAATTAGCATTATAAAATGCAACCAGAAAGTCACATGAGTCAGCGATATGAATAGAGGACTGGAAACAACTCTGATAGACAGCTATAGTCCAGGTAGCTGTCAAACTGAAAACTACTTCTGCTGCTCAAAGCCACACTTAGTGTTGGTTAGAGTAATGCTCTAACCTTTATCTGGATATGCAGAATGACAACGCTGTGCAGCTAAACACTGGTGCATAGTTAGGATAATTACTTCCTACAGGGACAAAAAAGACTATTGTGTGACTCCAATCCTATCAGTTTGTCTCCTCATGCAGATCTAGAAATCAAAGCTACCATCATGCAGAAGTTCCAACTGAGCATTCATGGGGGAGTATGATCTTAGCTTTGAGTAATAATAGACTTTGTGCTGTTTATATTGCTGATGTATATTAAAGCAAAGGCACAAAAATCATGATACAAGCAGACATTTCTCATTGGCTGCAGAATTAAAACTCTCTGCAGTAGAAACTTATTGTACAAAATAATATTTTTCTGATAAGGCTGTTCCTTTAGCAGGGATGGGCACTTGTGCAATATATTTGAGTTTGATGTGTAGAAAGATATGTTTAAAGGTAAAATGCTTTTGTTTTCTAAATCTGCCAATGCCCAATGTCAGGTTTCAGTGTTTCTCCTACAACTGAGGGCATTGTGGACCTCTAATTAGCACAGAGATCTGCTTTCATTGTACATAATTCAACAGCTGCAAGAACAGAATGAAACCCTGAATCATAGCCTTTTCAGGTATGGATTTCAGCACTTATCCCCCTGCAGTGTTTTTAAAAAGGGATGCTCACATGAGATTCCACCTGGGCATTTGGCCGCACAGCATGAAGTGGGAAAAGTGTGAGAAGGAAAGAAATAGGTGGAGAAGCTGCCAGGAAGCTGGGCAAGGAGCATTCTAGAGGTGGTAGGGGATGGCAGGCCCCCCTACCACCTCTAGAATGCTCCTTGGCAGAAAAGGGTAGAATGGTGCTATAGTGGGGAAGTAGGATGGGCTGAATAAGATGTGAGAGCAGAGAATCAAATGGAGTAAACAGAACGGAGGAGAAAAGTAGAAAAGAAAGCGTCCTGAGGAGGAAACTGGAGAGGCTGCTAAGTCAGACTACAGGCAGCTGGGAGGCAGAGAACCTGGTTGCAGGATTGAGGTGGCATCAGGAACAGTAGTCAGGAAACAACAGAAAGGTGACAGGGCAAGGATGGTTTATGAATGAACCTTTGCTCCAAGAGCTGCACCAGTGCACCAAAGAAGAGGTAGGCTAGAAGAAAAGATTCAATGCATTTTTCACTGTTAAGAGCACTGCAGATATGTGATTGCCCTCCTCTTGGTAGTTATTTCAGAGCATTCATTATAATAATACTGCTTAATTGAATTGAGCCCTGAAGATATTTGCTAATTTTTCTTTTTTAAAGCTTTTCATTTCACCTTAAAACACACCTCTCTTTTAAACAGGTCACTTATCTATTGCATTCTCTCTCTTGATGCACGGGTCTTTTCTATCAGCAGGTCAGAATTAATTTCTAAAAGCCTCTATTACAGGCCATGTTTTGACTTGGTGCATATAACCTAGCCTGCTAAGACCGTGAATGCACTGAAGTGTGCTCTCCTACAACATAGTATGATCTGAGCATGCCACGAGGAAGAACGCTACAGGAGGAATAGCTCAGTGGTTTGAGCATTGGCCTGCTAAACCCAGGGTTGTGAGTTCAATCCTTGAGGGGGCCATTTAGGGATCTGGGGCAAAAATTGGGGATTGGTCCTGCTTTGAGCAGGGGGTTGGACTAGATGACCTCCTGAGGTCCCTTCCAACTCTGATATTCTATGATCTTGAGTAACCGGAGGAACACACAGTTCATTACTTCTTTCCAGACCATGCTGCTGGTAGGTGCGGCTCAGAACTGGTCTATTGTGATATACTTGGACTACCTTGTAGATTGGGTCATGGTGCCCCCCTGTGGTGGGTGGCAGGTTGGCGGCGGCGGTGGCTGCTGCGATGGCTGTTGCTGCATGCGATCCTGGAGGCTCCGTGCTTTTCGGATACTGATTTGTAGCTTCTTATCGACTAGGGCTCTGCTGTGAGTGCTAGAGCTGGCATCATGCATGGCAAGTCTTAGTTTAGCTAAAATGCAAAAGAAAACATAGCAGAAACAAAAAACAGAAAAAAAGACTAAAATTGAAAAAAGAAAAAATAATGTAGCAAGAACATAAAACATGGACCATGCAAATGCTGCCACAGATAAGTTTACAGGGATGCTTTCATTTCCATTAATGCACATTCAAGTTAGCCATGTGTCCAAACAGGTTAACTGAAACTAAATCAAAATGAGTCAAAAGAAAAATCTAGGTTTTAGCCAAACCCTCATCCCCCTAACACAGGGTGGATCTTTCTCAAGCCCTCACACAAACGCTGTTTCATTCTTAGTCTTCCCTCTATATAACTCCTTATTCCCATATCATGGTCCTTTTACGTGCAAGGGAACCTGGTCGGGATTTGAAATCAGGGCACAGCCAGGTGGGGTGCAGACTAACAGAGCTTTCATGAGAGCTGTATGTTGACCCTCATTTTGTAACACAGAAAAGCCAATTTCTATAAACATATTTTTGCCTTTGCAAATCCATGGTACTACCTGCTCTGTTTGCAATCTTACTAACCAGCCAGTGGGGAATGGAGGTTGGGGTGGGATAGCCAGCCAATTAAATTATAAAAGATCAAAACAAAAAAAATGCAATAGCACATAACTCCCATCATTCACAACAATATTTAGCCCTTCAAAATCTTGATACCGCCTGTTCCTCCCGAGATGTGAATAAGTACAGCATAATTCATTCCTTTTCTTGTTGGTGACTGGAGAGTAATCTGCTCTCATGCTCCTTTCCTACAGGCTGTGCTGGCAGGCTTAGGGCTTAAACCCTTTGCAAATTGGTCTCTTGATTGGGAAAACTGCTTACTGGGTATAGGAATGCAGGAGAGGGAGTCATGAAATGCACCAGTTAGCAGCAAGAGGGACAAACTAACATCCCAGTGTTCTTATTGCCATTGCACCAGAGACAACAGCCCAGAGGTAGCCAAGGTGGTGGAGGGGACTACAATCTAGAAACGATGGTGTTTAGAAAGAGGAGGTACTAGCTCTAGGCACATTAGTATGGATCAGAAAACTCCCCATTTTCCCAGCTGAGAATTTCAGATGACTAGTCAGTAACTTTTACAGTCCTGTGATATTAGTAAACTGTCAAAAGCGCAGTAGCTCAAGCAATTAGAGTTACTTACATATAGCTTCGTTACAGAGAGCAAAAGCTGCAGCACAATCTCCCTTCTGCTCCTGATGCAGCGACTCTTCAAAGATTGAGTCTGCTTCCTGCATGGACCTCTCAAAGCCATCACTCCTCCCTGCAATGGGCAGCACTCTTCATTTCATTTGCATTCTTTTTTTGTTTCTCCTTTACCCTCCCTCCCATTTGTGAGTACAAAACCATTCTATACAGGAGTCATTTGTAGTGGCCCTTCTGTAGAGGCTGTACCCTTCCCAGACTCTCATTTCCTCTTTAAAGGTATTCTAATGTTGAGAGGCACTGGGGACTGCATGAGTCACAAACCTCTGAGACTAGGCATATCCTTCAATTAACACAACTGTCAGGATCAGGTAATCATAAGCACCCCACCTAAGATAAAAGGAGTGTAAACCCACCCAGCAGTTTTGCACTGGATGAGTGGAGGGGCTTTTGCTGTAGATTGTTTTGGGTAAAGTAAGAGTGTGTGCGTGCACGTGCACATATACATAACAGAGACAGGCAGAGGCAAAAAGCAAGAAAGCCAAGCAGTAGCCTATGAGCCCAGTGTGGCCCTGGAAAAAGCTAGAGAGAGAACTTTTGGGACTGGTTTTTGGGTAAACAGGCTTGGGACTGTAGACTTAGACACTGCTCCTTTTGTTCTTGGTCCTCTAGTGTTCAGAGAAGCAGGACTTTCTACATTTCTTGTAAATAAACAAGACTGCATAAAAGAAAATACCAGGCTCTGTCAACCAAATTCTGTTCTCAGGGCTTGTCTACTGCAGAAAGTTGCCCTGCTTTAACATATGATGTGATTTTAAATGGATTTAGTTGAACTGGTGCAAAAGATCAGTTTATTTACATCAATTAAGCACCAATTTATACTAAACCAAAATAAGTCACACTTGAACTGAAATAAGTGTGTCTAACACAGAGGGTTGTATTGGTTTAACTTAGTCTGTTTAAAAATCACATCTTACATTAAGCTTTCTACTGTAGGCAGGACTCTGTTATACCCATGTAAATCCACTGACTTCAGCCAAGTTACTTCCAGTTTAACCAAGGTAACAGAGCAAACTTTGGCATTATATCTCCAAATTCCAATCAGTGCTACTTCTACTACTTTGCTGTTGAGATTGCAAAATCAAGGATTATTAAAGGCTAAACCGATGTCTGGAGCAGTAGTTCTACTGTAAATCACAGCCTTTGGCTAGTCTCTTAAAGTGACTTAATTCATGTGATTGTTAACGGAATTTTTTGGTTAATTGCTTTTCTGTTAGAACATGCTGATTAGTCAGAACAAACTTGTTGCAGAAACATATCTGTTTTGATTCAAATTTTTTCAGGAAGACTTTTCAGGTCCAGGATGGAATTTCTGGTGAAAGTGACAGAGAGAGACATATCCGCTCCCAACCCCAGAATAGCCAATAACCTACTGGTTAGGGAACTCACCTGAGGCAATGGGGATCCAGCTTCAAGTCCCTGCTCTAAGGGAGGCAGAGCAGAGACATGAAGCTGGGTCTCCCCCATCTTAGCTGAATGCCCTGAGCACTGGGCTACTGGCTATTCTGAGGGGGAGTGACTGGCTTTTGTGAAAAAATTCAGAGTCTGGTTTTTGTTCTGAAGGGGAATGAAAACAAATGTTGAAACTTCAAAAATTTTTGGAAACATAATCCTTTGTTTTATGGCAAGCCCGAAGGCTTGTCTACACTGAAAACACAACAGCAGCACAGCTGTAGCACTTCAATGAGACACTATCTATGCCGACAGGAGGGGTTCTCCCAGTGATATAGATAATCCACTTCCCTAAGGAGCAACAGCTAGGTTGACAGAAGAATTCTTCCGTCAAACTAGCGCGTCTACACAGGGGCTTAGGTCGTCTTAACAATGTTGCTCAGGGGTGTGGATTTTCCAAAAATTGTCAAAGTAACTACCGCTGCACGGAGAAAAACCATAGGGTACAGTATGTGTGTCACAAATTGGTCATAGCATGCAGTGACCAAACTGTGTTACATGCCCCTTTCCAGCAATTATTTGCCTAGTCATCTCCTCCAGACTATTCAGTTATCTCCTACACACTTTTTCCACATGAAACAATTTAGAGGTGCCTGGGAAATATCAGACTCAGCAGAATGTAAATCAATACAAGAGCCTCTTGCCCACAAATGCACACAGTGTGTGTGCACACATTGACCACTGTAAGAAGCCGCTGGAGTGCTGAAGCCCAATGGTCCTGTGGCCTTAGGAGGAGGAGAAAGAGCAGAATACATGGGAAAGAACTCAAGAACAGGGAGAAAAGACCCACAAATTGTTTTTGAATAACTCTGAAAAAAGGGAAAAAAAGAAGGGTGATAACCCCTGAAAACATAAGAAAATAGGCGAGCTCAAGAGAAACTAGGTGTTCTGGCCTAAGGACAACAGGTCGAGTGCCATTTATTAGAACAGCCTATAAAATTCCTCATGAAAATGTACCAGCTCAAGCAAAAATCTGCTCATTTGCCCTTTATCATGACAACAGATAATTATAAAAATTAATATTTCATTCAACCAAAAAATAAAGCCTCCTTGACCTGGGTAATATACATTTCACTACCATACACACTTCTTATTTGAAGAAACTCCAGAGAAACCTTGTAAATGAGCATGAGCTGAATGTGAAGGATAAATCAGGTAGATCAGTAAGTCAACACAGCAGCATCTTCACAGTCAAAACGTGTGGTCTTTAAGCTTCATGAATTGAAGACCCGACTCTAGCACTCTGAACTTGGCCTCCTTTGCATGGGTAAAACCATGTACTGGAAGGGAGAATGGGTCAGAAATGTTCTGGAGTCTTGTACATAAGCAAGCCATGAAGCCATAAAGCATTGTGGGAACCACCCAGGATGAAAGCAGGTTTAGGAGCCATCTAGCCTCCTTAGCTATCATGCCAGAGGCTATGATCCCTAAGTATTGTATAGCACTCTTTGTTGTTAAGTGCCTTTCTAGTATGCTTTGTTTTTTAAAACAAGGAAATGCTAAACAGCTAGGTGTTTCTAACAATGTGCTGAGTGGGGCATTACCCAGAGTCAAATTGGGACTGTTCCCAGTGACTCAGTGAACTGGATTTTTTTTATGGAGGCTTCAGCCTTATGTTCCAGAATCTGAGTGTTAATTTTTTAAAAAAAGTTAAATCAGTAACTCTTAAGGTTGTGAACAGACACTTAAAACTATTAACCAATCATAACTGACGTATAGATGCCTGTGTCACTCTGTAGACAGTCTGAGAAGACAGATTAAAGAGCTGTGACTTTCCCTATTCATTTCAAGGGGTTATTAACCAAAGCCTTATGACAACAATTTAAAGGTCAACATTGATCACCATTGCACTGTTGATCACCATGCAAGAATGGAGAAGCACAAACAATGTAAAGATCTCATGCGAGTGGAGATGTCCACATTACAGGAACTACAGTTACTCAGATATGGCATCCTAGCTATGCCTGATAACCCTGTAGTGTAGATGTAGTCTACACCAATGGAAAGGACTTTTCTATCACTGTAGGGACACTACCTTCCTGAGAGACAATATTCTTCCGTCAGCCTGGCTGCAGCTACACCAGGAGTTATGTCAGCATAGCTATGGCACTTAGGCGTGTGAAAAAAACATCACACCCCAGAGTACCATAACTATATCAACCTAAATTTTAAGTGTAGATCAAGCCTTATTTTGGTGTGTCACATGGGTAGAGTTTGGTGTTTGGGCAGAATACAAGTAGGATTTGTTTTTTCTTCAAATTAGATTCCTGGGCATTACAAGTTCACCATTCTCTTCCTGTTTCCCACATTTCTGATAAATTCAGAGACCGTCTTTTGTCTCACAGACTGGAGAAAGCTATTTAGTAATTGTAAAATTGTCACGGGGAAGAAAAAGCAAGAGACTCTTAATGGAAAAATCAAAAGACCAAAAACACCTTCCCCATCTCCCACATGTGCAACACTGTACTCCAAACCTACCCAACCCCCACCCCAGCCACATCCAGTCTGTGAGAGTTACCCTGGTTCTGCAGCTCATCTAGGTCCATGAACCTGCTGGGACGGGGGTTAAACCCCATTGCTGCCTCCAGTTCCTTTTCCCGTTTCCTGCGTAGCTCCTGTTCCTGCGCCCTCCTTGCCACTTCCTCCTGTAACTCATCCAGTTCGCTCTTTGATGGGACAGGGATTTCTCCACCTTCAAACACCAACCAAAGACAGCAATGGGTACTTTCAGTGGGTACCCCATTTCCAGCATGCATACTTTTCTATATCAGCAGCTGAGCTTGTTTTGCTCCCCCTCCCAAATCTTCTTTAAGTCCATTTTAAATAGGAAGCAAGAAAAACCTGAAGACCAAGGCAAGTGCCACCCAGAGCACATAAACTTACACTTAAATAATAATTATTTTATTAATTTTAAAAGTATATATTACATATATTTATATTAATTTTTCTAAAAGATTTAGAAACAAAAAAAAGACTACTGGGTCATTTTAGCCTACTCCCTTGCCAACGCAAATTTCCCCCCACTATATGTTTAACTAGTGCTTTGTACATTTTATCTGGTTTATTGTTCCAGATGAGAGATGAGGTGAGTGAGGTAATATCTTTTATTGGACCAACTTCTGTTGGTGAGAGAGACACGCTTTCGAGCTACACAAAGCTCTTCTTCAGGTGTGGGAAACTTACTCAGAGTGTCACAGCTAAATACAAGATGGATAAGATTGCTTAGTATAAGAATTTTATCATAAAAGACAAAAAATCCATATATATTTTATACATTGTCATAAAAGACAAAAGATATCATGTTTTTATATTTTATCAGTAAACTATCAAATATTTTCATATTTTTTCATAAAAGACAAAATATAAAAGATATAAAAAACAAACACACCACATTGCCTGTGGGCAAATGGTTTTCACAAGTGATCACTCTTAGTCTTTATCCTCAAAGGAAACCTGCACAACACTTTCAAGAGATGAGCCTGGGAGCTTAAATTTACAACTTTGCTAGGCACTAAAAATCATGGACTGAATAGAGACACTGGAGAGTGCAGCAGGGAAAGTGCTGCAGTCTGTCCACATTGACAGCTGCAAGCGCACTGCCGTGGCCACAGTTGTGGCACTTGCAGCGGCATTGGGAGCAGTGCATTATGGGCAGCTATCCCACAGAGCACCTCTTCCCATTCTGGCGCTGTGACTTGTGGGAAGGGGGCAGGGGACGCAGGGCATTCTGGGTCCTGTCCCAACGCCCCGTGATGCATTGGTTCGCATGCCAGCAATCCCTGTGCTTCCGTCCAAATTTGGTGCCATCTTTCAACGTTTTTTGTACTGTGCGCTCTGTCTTCCCTTTTGGTCTGCAGGAATGGAGCCCGAACTGTTGAGGAGGATGCTGACGAGTCTCGCCAGCAAGTCACATTTGGCAGTTGAGTTACTCCTTAAGATCCAAACTGACAGTGAAGACTCCGATGATATCGACTTGAGTAACGCATACAACACGAGATTGCTTGTGGTATTTTCGGACATGCTCATCACCGTGGAACGTCGCTTTCGGGCTCGGGAAAGAAGCACTGAGTGGTGGGATCACATTGTCATGCAAGTCTGGGATGACGAGCAGTGGCTGCAGAACTTTCGGATGAGAAAAGCCACTTTCACGGGACTGTGTGATGAGCTTGCCCCCACCCTGCAGCGCAAGGACACAAGATTGAGAGCTGCCCTGCTGGTGGAGAAGTGGGTGTCTATTGCAATCTGGAAGCGGGCAACTCCAGACAGCTACCGATTGGACGCTAAACCAGTTTGGAGTGGGAAAGTCGACTGTTGGAATCGTGTTGATGCAAGTTTGCAGGGCCATTAATCGCATCCTACTCAGAACTGTGACTCCGGGTAACGTGCATAACATTTTGCCTGGCTTTGCACAAATGGGTTTCCCTAACTCCGGAGGGGCAGTAGATGGGATACCTATTCCAATTCTGGCACCAGCCCACCTAGCCTCCAAGGATGTTAATCTAAAGGGCTATTTCTCTATGGTTCTCCAGTCGCTTGTGGATCACTGTGGGTATTTCATTGACATTAACACAGGCTGGCCCAGAAAGGTGCATGACCCACGCATCTTTTGGAACACTGGCCTGTTCAGGAAGCTGCAAGCCAGGACTTTTTTCCCAGATCAGAAGATCACCGTAGGGGAAGTCGAAATGCCCATTGTGATCCTTGGAGACCCCGCTTACCCTTTAATGCCGTGGCTCATGAAACCCTACACAGGGAGCCTTGACAGCAGCAAGGAGCGGTTCAACAGCGGTTGAGCCAGTGCAGAATGACTGTGGAGTGTGCTTTTGGCCATTTAAAGGGCTGCTGGTGCGCTCTGTATGGGAAGCTGGACTTGGCCGATGACAACATTCTCGCAGTTATATCCGCGTTCTGTACCCTCCATTTGTGAAAGGAAGGGTGAAAGATTCACTCAGGCATGGAACTTGGAGGTTCAACACCTGGAGGCTGAATTTGAACAGCCAGAGAGCAGGGCTATGAGAGGGGCCCAGTGCAGGGCTGCAAGGATTAGGGATGCCTTGAGGGAGCAATCTGAGGCTGAAAGCCATCAGTAATGTCTGATGCCCTGCATGGGAGTGAAGTGCAGTGGTTCCAATGTTAGTAAGAATCTGTGTGTGCTATGCTGACTTGCAGTGCCTGCTGCTTTCCTGGGCTAAGGTATCTTTTACTTTATGCAATAATAAAGCATGTTTTCAAAGCCAAAAAATCCATTTATTGAAAAGAAAATGCATATTGAAAAGAAACACAACTGCTTGGGAAACAGAAAGGGAAAGGGGGTGGGCTGGGGAACAGTACAATCATAGATTTGCCTATGTCCTGTTATCATACTCAGCCTTCCTGTCTGGAGTGCTGTGCAATGAGTGCTGCACTTCAGGATGGCTATAATGCACAGTGATGGAGGTTGAGTGCAATGGGTAAGGGCTGTAGTTTTCAGGACTGGGTGGCGAAGCTACAGGTGTTGGAGGCAGCTGGTGGGGATAAGAACCCGAATGTTGGGCAAAGTGGGTTGGAAGGGACAAGGGGACACAAGGAAAGGAGTTTTGGGACAAGAGCTGCAGGGGGCGCGGGCGTGGTAGTGCTCCGCCTGCATGGCTACAAGCGCCTGGATTTAGTCTGTTTGGTGCTCCATTATGCCTATCAGCCGCTCCGTGCTTTGCTGCCGGAGCTCCCGTGCTTTTGTGCCAGTGCTCCTCATTCTGCTGGCGGATCCTCCTTTCACTCTCCCTCTGCTCCTGTGCTTTTTGATTTTCATTAAGGGACTGCTGCATTTACTTCATGCAGCATGTCCTCTTTGCTTCTTCGTGGACGCTTCCTGATTCGTTGGAGTCTTTCGGCCGGTGATAACATGGACTGCTGAGATCTCAAGGTTGCAACTGTAAAGGCAAAATGCAACACTTAACAGAGGCAGCATTGCCACACCAGACAGAGCAAGGATTCCCCCGTACTTACGGGCAAGCACAGTCTACACAATCGCATAATTTGCCTGTCCCAAAGCGAGTGCACATAACCCATGAGAACCCCAAAATGGCGAGTAAGCACAGGGTCAAGGGAGACTGATTGTTTCACGGCCGTACTGTCCTCTAGGTTTCTGTGCCTTGGGGACAGCCAACAGCTGCAGGGGGCCCCTATACTGAACACTCTCCCCACATTTTCCACAGGAGTTTGTCCTGGAAGATATCTCGCTGCTGAGGGTGACCTGGGAAGCAAGGGAGGATCTTCTACTACAAAGCGGCTTCCGGCCTGGCCCATACGCAGCTTGCCTGTGTGCAGCAATGGTTCCCCCACCCCTCACAGCACAGTGGCGCGGACATGTTAGCCTGACTGGGACAAGGACCAGAGTGGCTCTCCCAAGAAACCTGCGCAAGCGCATTGCCCAACTTCTAGGTGAGACCTATGAAGAGATCACTGAAGCCGACTATTGTGATATGAGAGAGTACATCGACGCTCTATTCCGCATCTAGGCATGCATGCAGCCCTAACCCTCCTCGCCCCAAGAGCCCGCACCGAATAACTTCCTTCCCAAAATGAAAGCTGCTTACCGGGCACATCCTCTGGTGTTTGTCCTTCCCCAAGCACCGGCCACTGCAACTGGCTACCTTCCTCCTGGCTTGAGAACAGCTCCTGGCTGCATGCATCTAGGGATGCCGGGATGTCTTCCTCCTCCTCAGCACCCTCGCTCCCGCTTTCCTCCTCCTCCACCTGCCTTGTTGAACTGGGCTCTGAAGTGTCCAGGGTGGTACTCAGAATGGAGGTGGGGTTACGCCCCAGTATTGCGTCCAGCTCTTTGTAGAAACGGCAGGTCATGGGGGCAGCACTGGAGAGGCAGTTTGCCTCGCGGGCTTTGCGGTAGGCATTCCGCAGCTCCTTCACTTTAACACTGCACTGCGTCCCAGTCATTGCCCCTTTCCATCATGTCCCTTGATATCTGCCTGAAGGTATCGTAATTCCTACAGTTGGAGCGCTACTGGGACTGGACAGCTTCCTCCCCCAAACACTGATGAGGTCCAGCACCTCACCATTGCTCCATACTGGGGATTGCCTGGCGCGTGGAGGCATGGTCACCTGGAAAGATTCGCTGAGAGCACTCCATGCCTGGCTGAGCAAACAGGAAGGGCATTTTCAAAATTCCCAGAGAATTTAAAGGGTGGGTCTAACGGTTGGTCACCTGAGGGCAGGGCAGTAGAGTTCAAAGTGATGACCAGAGTGGCTAGAACAGGCATTGTGGGACACTTCTGGAGGCCGATCAGAGCTCTTTAACAGACCAGGGCGTCCACACTGGTGCTGCGGCACTCCAGCGGGGTGCATCACACATTATTCCACTCACCAAGGTGGATTACCAGGAGCGCTCTAGCCATGGAGTCCGGGTGCTCTACGTGCCTTGCCAGTGTGAACGCATAGTCAGTTAGAGCGCATGGGGCTGCTTTAATGCGCTGTAACTCGCAAGTGTAGCCATGCCCAAAGTCTCTCTCAGACACAGACTGGCTCTCACACCCACATACACTCTGCTTCTGAGTCCCTCAACACAGATTGTGTGTGTGTGTCACACACACACACACAGTCTCTCACTCCCCAACACACACACTGTCTCTTACACAATCCCCCAAAACAGTGTGCCTCATACACAGACAGTTTCTCTCACACCCGCATACACTCTGCATCTCAGTCCCCCAACACAGATTGTGTGCGCCTCATACACACACAGTCTCACACTCCCCAAAGCACCATTTTCACTACGTTATTCAAATAGCTGGAGTAGCAATTTACCCCTGTAGTGAAGACAAGCCTTAAGTTTCCCAGACCTGAAGAAAAGCTCAAAAGCTTGTCTCTCTCACCAACAGAAGTTCATCCAGTAAGAGATATTACCTCACCCACCTTGTCTCTCTATATCCCGGGACCAATATGGCTACAACAACACTGCACGTTCCAAATGATGCACTGTCCACCACTACATCCCTTAACAACCTTACTATCAAATTTCTTTTGAGGACATCCATCTTAAAACTTTCCCTTACTAAAGTCCATCCCATTACTCCTAGTTACAAGCCCTTCATCCTATTCTTAGATAGCTCCTTGCCACTATGGGTGTTCACACGGCTCCAATATTCTTGCATCCCTCTACAACTATCCATGCTTCATATGTTCAGTCCTTCCTCAAACCAATCCCACGAGCCCCCTACTCTTTGTGTTGCTCTTCATAGTGCTGATTTACATTTACCAATATACAAAATAAATGCAATATTCAAGCTATGGTTGCATGAAAGCCTTATGGAGAGGGACTACTGACTCTCAACTTTGTGACATAACACCTCTTGGCATGAACTCCAAAAATCTCTTTAAAAATGTGGACATCTATGAGCAGTTTGCATGAGGGATGCAGGAAAAGGGGTATGCCAGGGATCAGCAGCAGTGCCGTGTGAAAGCAAAGGAACTGCGGCAGGCATGCCAGAAGGTCAGGAAGGCCAACAGTCAATCTGGTGCCAAACCACAGACCAACTGATTTTACAAGTTTCAGAGTAGCAGCCGTGTTAGTCTGTATCCGCAAAAAGAAGAGGACGACTTGTGGCACCTTAGAGACTAACAAATTTATTTGAGCATAAGCTTTCATGAGCTACAGCTCACTTCATCGGATGCCTTCAGTGGAAAATACAGTGGGGAGATTTATAAACACAGAGAACATGAAACAATTACCATACACACTGTAAGGAGAGTGATCAGGTAAGGTGAGCTATTACCAACAGGAGAGCGGAAGTGAAAAAACCTTTTGTAGTGATAATCAAGGTGGGCCATTTCCAGCAGTTGACAAGAACTCTGAGGAACAGCGGGGGGAGGGGAATAAAGACCTGCATGCCATACTTGGTTGAGACACCAGCACCACTCTCAGACCATCGTAGATACCTCTGATAAGCCCGAGTCACAGGCCCCTGGAATGAACAGCGAAGATGAGGAGAATAAGGAGGATGGGAAACACACAACTGTGGGTTCCAGCTGCCATGAGCCACGACCTGTTTGAGACTCCACTGTAGTCCCATCGGTCAGAAATGGATTAAGATGTATTGGGTGCCATTGGCACAAAGAATATTTGGGCCCCCATACCCATTAAAACATGAATGTCTCAAAATGCATTAATACAAATACTTCACGCATGCTCTTAAATTTTCACAGTCCTTTAAAAGAGATTACATGTTATTTTGATTCTGTGAGTTGTAACCCATCAAATGTCCTTTTCACCACCAACTATTGAATTGAGAGTAGCTTAGGAAACTAATGACAGCCAGACTCTGCGTATCATTCCCAGTAACATCTGTGCATAGCCATGGAAAAAATGTGCTACACTTAATATACTGTAAATATCTCTCTTTTATGTACCCCCATTACACTTATATTTTAATAATACTGTCACATTAAGTAACAAAAAAACAAACATAAAAAACATAACATATATGGGGGTTCAGAAGGGAGAGAGGAGAATGTGCAGGGGTTGAAGGGGGCAGGAGGAGGTTGTCAGAGAAGGAACTGGGCAATATGAAGATGTAGCAGGGTCAGAGGGATTCTGCAGAGCTGGAGGAAGACAGAGGTGTGCTGAGGAATGTGAAGGAAAGGTTGTAAACAAAGTGGGGATGGGGAGCTTGAGGTGTGGGAGAAGACAGAGGAGAATGCAGGAGAATG
This sequence comes from Lepidochelys olivacea, assembly GCF_965140295.1. Taxonomy (NCBI): domain Eukaryota; kingdom Metazoa; phylum Chordata; order Testudines; family Cheloniidae; genus Lepidochelys; species Lepidochelys olivacea. The sequence continues at coordinate 53,718,132 of NC_140417.1, forward strand.
TGGGTCCAGAAGGGGAGCTGAGAGGGGCAAGGGAGGAGGAGTGTGAATAGGAAGGGGAAGGGAGCACAGGTGAGTGTAGGTGGTGGTCGTGGGGATCAGGAACCTCTGGGGGACAAGAGAGAGAGACAGAATGCGAGAGGTTGATGCTGGGAGGGGGCAAAGGCAGTGAGAAGAGTGGGGCAAGAATGGCAGCTCCCCAATCCCAGGAGATTGGGGAGAACAAGTAGCAACACCTCTCCAAGGACCAGCAGGAAGGGGCTGCTGGGGGGCACACACCAAAACAGAATTTAAATCTCACAGACCAATCAATACATTGTATTTATCAAATCCCAAGAGTTGTAAACCAAGCTCAGGATGTGGGATTGGCAAAGGGGCGAGGGTGGCAACAGGGACAAGCCATCAGCCTCTCTCCACCAGCCATGTAGCTTTACTATGGACTCTGCGCTCTGCAGGGGCGTGTGCAGGAATAAAAATTTGACCCCTTTTGGAGGGGCATGTTCTGTGTTCCCACCCCGGTCCTGGGGCCAGAGTAGCTCGGTCTCCCCCCCACCGCAGCCCCACTGGGGATGCTGTGCTTCCACCTCCTACCCATCCACACAGCGGACTATCCTGGGCTCCCACCACCTCCTGCAGAGCCATCCCTAGTGGACGGCAAATCTGGGCGACCACTCCAGGCTGCACTTTGTGGGGCCCTGCAGGCTGGTGTGATTGGCTAGTGCCACATGGAGTGTGGGTGAACCGCTGGCTGGTGGAGGTTACCTTCAGTCCCGCCCCTTCCATCCAAAAGAGAGCGCGTGCCCTGGAGTTCTGGGAGGGAGAGCGCACGGCACTGCCGCTGCAGTCTCCCAGCCCCATAGGGCTGGGAGAGCGTGCGGTGCCACCATGGCCTCCCCAGCCCCAAGAAAGTGGACAGTGTGGCCCCAGCCCCCTGGAACCCAGTGGCACTGCCAAAGCTGGGCCCTGGGGGGGCAGAATGTGGGTGGGGCCACACCTGGCTATTTGGGGAGGCACTGCCTCCCCTACCCACTCCCGGTGCGGTCGGTCCCGGAAGTGATGTCACTTCCGTCCCGGGGACCGTGCTGACCACCGTGAACCCTGTGCTCTCCCCTCATAGAATCATAGAATATCAGAGTTGGAAGGGACCTCAGGAGATCATCTAGTCCAACCCCCTGTTCAAAGCAGGACCAATCCCCAATTTTTTCCCCAGATCCCTAAATGGCCCCCTCAAGGATTGAACTCACAACCCTGGGTTTAGCAGGCCAATGCTCAAACCACTGAGCTATCCCTCCTCAACTGACCCCTTTTTTGCCTGCCCCACTCCCAGAGGCTCTGCTCACTGCACTGCTACTATTGGTTAGAAGGGTTCTTACTTTGTCCATCTCAGCTGCTAATTGGTGGAAGCCGAGAAGGTGGTGGGGTGGGTAAGCTCCAGAGAATGCCGGCTCCTGGAGGAGGGGATCTGCCTGCCCAGCACTGCAGCTAAGAGCTCTGCCTATGCTTGGGTGTGTGCTGTGAGCAGACCTCCGGTACAAACTTGAGGGAAGAGAGACAGGTGCCACCCCGTCTTCCCTAAATAGTGCTGCTGATCCGGGGCCAGAGGAGGTGTCAGTTCCCGCTGTAGCCCCAGAGGCGTTGTGTGCCGCTGTCAAATATTGCGGGGGGTGGGGGGATGTTGTTCCCCTGCTTGCTCCATACCCCTCCTTCCTCCTCCCCCCGTGCATGTCCCTGGTGCTCTCTCTGCGTCTTGGTTCCCCCTGCCCTGGGTTCAGCTCCAGCACTCCAGGAAGCCCCTTCCTCCCTTCCATGGCACTGCCGCGTTCTGGGCTCCGGATTTTCTCCCCCACCCTGGCTCCACTCTGGATTCCCCGCTCCAGGTATCCCCTGCCTGCCGTTCAGCCCCACAATAGGGCTCCGGTTTCAGCTGCTGCTACAGGGATCCTGAAGGTAGGAACCCGGGGCTGCCCGCGGTGGAGGCAGCCCGACACCCAACATGGAGGTGCTGCTGCAGGACAGGCCGCCCTGCCCACTGGCCACCTGCCCCAAAGAGAGCTGCTACCAGGAGCCCGGGGGCCCCGTGTAATCTGCCACTGCCATCAGTTGAGCACAGGCAAGCCCAGTGCAGGGGAAGGAAAAAATGGTTACCTACCTTTTGTAACTGCTGTTCTTCGAGATGTGTTGCTTATAGCCATTCCATTCTAGGTGTGTGCGCACCCATGTGCACAGTTGTCGGAATTTTTTGCTTTAGCAGTATCCATAGGGCTGGTTGTGGCGCCCTCTGGAATGCCGCGCTCATATGCTGGTATATGAAGCGCTGCCGACCCCACGCCCTCTCAATTCCTCCTTGCCGGCAACTCTGACAGAGGGGCAGGAAGGTGGGTAATGGAATGGACATGAGCAACAAATCTCGAAGAACAATAATTACGCAATGTAGACAACTGTTTTCTCTTCTTCGAGAGCTTGCTTGTGTTGATTCCATTCTAGGTGACTCACAAGCAGTATCCCTGGAGGTGGGCTTGGAATTCAGTTGTATGGCTTGCAATACTGCTCTGCCGAAGCCAGCGTCGTCCCGGGCCTGCTGGGAAAGCGAGTAATGGAATGTGAACATGTGGATGGACGACCAGGTAGTGGCCCTGCAAATATTTTGGATTGACACCTGGGCCAGGAAAGCTGCCGACGAGGCTTGCATCCTGGTTGAATGGGCAGTTACAATCGCCAGCAGTGGCACTTTTGCCTGTTCATAGCAAAAACGGATGCAGGAGGTATCCATGATAAAATTCTTTGGGCAGACATAGGAAGGCCCTTTGTTCTGCCTGCCACCGCGATGAATAACTGCGTTGACTTACGGAATGGCTTACTCCTTTCAATGTAAAAGGCTAGCACCCTTCTGACGGCCAGAGAGAGTAATCTATGCTCCTCAACTGACTTATGAGGAGCTGGAAAGAAGACTGGTAAGTATATTTCCTGGTTGATATGAAACTGCACAACTACTTTGGGCAGGAAAGCTGGGTGCAGCCACAGCTGGACCTTGTCCTTGTAGAACACTTTGTAGGGCAGCTCCGATATAAGCACCCTAATCTCAGAGACCCTATGGGCTGATGTTATCGCCACCAGAAATCAGACCTTCCATTTGAGCAGAAAAAGGGAACAAGAGGCCAATGGCTCGAAGGAACCTTGACAGTATGAGGTTCAGGACTCAAGGAGGGATGGGATCGCAGACTTGAGGATAGAACTGCTCCAGACCTTTTACAAAATGGACAGTCATGTTGTGAGCAAAGACCTGCCCTGGAATGGAGAGTGGAAGGCCAAAATAGCAGCCAAATGGACATTGGTCGACAAAAGAGACAGGCCCTGGAGCTTGAGGTGCATAAGGTAGTCCAGTATCGACTGCAGCGAGGCCTGTTCAGGCCAAAGACCTTGGTCCAAGGTCCAACACGTGAACTGTTTTCATTTGGCCAGGTAGATTGCCCTGAGAGAGGGCTTTCTGCTGCTCGATGGGATTTGTTAGACATGGGCTGAGCACTCCTGCTTGTCTGCATTCAACCATGAAGCAGCCAAGTCATCAAGTGCAGTGCAGCTAGGTTCGGGTGCAGAAACCTGCCAGGGTTCTGAGAAAGCCAGTCCAGCAAGAGCGGTAGCTGTAGCGGAGCTGTCATCAAGAGGTCCAGCAGCATGCCAAACCACTGTTGGCCAGGCCAATCCGGAGCTATCAGGATTACCTTCGCCTTGTCCTGCTTGATTTTCATGAGGACTCTTTGGATTAATGGTCCTGGTGGGAAGGCGTATAGTAGAGCCCCCGACCATGGGAGCAAAATGGTATCGGACAGGGAGCCTCTGTTGACCCCGTGAATTGAGTGGATGTTAAGGAAAAGTTAGCACATGTGACTCCATTTTGGTTTGGGGCCCACCATTATTTAAATGCCAGCACATCATACACCAGGAGGAGTGATCCTTAGATACTGAATCCCTGTGAAAATCCTCCTCGTCTCCAGCCTGCCTTGACTCCCAGTATCTGGTTTTTGTCAGTCTCTTAACTCCCTGTCTCTTGGCCTTGATGTGAGGCCTTCCATTCTGATAATAAAAGTTACTGATGCATGGCTTTAGGACCATTCTGTGTAATTAACATACTGGTATAGCATGAGGAATGCACCAAGCAGGGATAGGTGGTAGATAAGACAAGGATTTGTTTATTGGCTAAGGTTTCCGATGCACGAGGGCAACATGCTTTGCTAAAAAGTATATAACCTTTGTATAATCTGTATTCAGGGTCCCCCCCTGGCTAGCAGGGGGGCACCACGCTCGAGCATAATAAACTTAGTGTCTTTTGGGAACTCTGCAGTTGTGGACTTTGTTTCTGTGCCTCAGCCTAGATTCGAACTGTGCGTGACCTATCAGGTATAATTCACAGCATTGGTGTGCGTGTCCTATCAGGTATAATTTGCAGCATTGGTGTGCGTGTCCTATCAGGTGTAATTCATAGCATTGGTGTGCGTGTCCTATCAGGTATAATTCGCAGCACTGGTGTGCGTGTCCTATCAGGTATAATTCGCAGCATTGGTGTGCGTGTCCTATCAGGTGTAATTCGCAGCATTGGTGTGCGTGTCCTATCAGGTGTAATTCACAGCAGTTGTATGCGTGTCCTACCAGGTATAATTCGTAACAGTTTTGGCAACCACGAAGGGACTCTAGGCTCGCCCCAACAAGCGAGACTACACTCCTCCTCTCGGACAGCTCCAGCCACCACAGGGTGAGTTCACCTTTGAGAACTCCGAGGAGGGGTGTGTGTGAGCCATCGCTTAGGCGATAAGGTGGCACATTTTGTGTTCTTTTGGTAGCCCATTATGGGTTCTGGGCAGAGTGTAAGTAAGGGGACCTCTTTGGCTGAAATTTTCAAAAATTGGGGGAATATTTCTGGCACCCATGGGTTAGGTAGGAAGAAAGCTGTTATTTTATGTAAGGTTGAGTGGCCAGCACTAACAACTCAGACATCTGTTGAATGGCCACCAGATGGGTCCTTTGCTGGGGATACATTAACAGCGCTTAGAAGGAGGCTGGAGGACAAAGCTCCAGCCCAGATGGATTATTGGTATGTATGGGACAACTGGGCTTATGTGCGTGCGAAAGGATGTCCTCTTTCCTCCTCCTTTTCCTATCTATCTCAGGGGTCTTCAGCCCTGCTCTGTGCTATGCCTGTTTCTTCTCCTCCCCGACCTGCTTCTGCCCCTCCCCCGGCTTACCCTCAGCTTTCTGACTTATGCCTATCATCTCCTTGCTCGTCACCCCCCTGTCCGTGCGAGCCCACCATTGACCCACTGGTTACTCTGCAAGCTCCCCTCATTCAGCAACCCCTTGTTACTCATGGTACGGACGGGAGTGAACGGTTCGCCTTTCCCTATGTTCACCGCCCCTTTGGCCCAGGCGATTTAATAACATGGCAACAGCAGATGCCTTGCCTGCGTGACGATCCAGAGAAGGTTCTGCAGACCATTCGGTCTGTATTTACCGCATTTAATCCTACATGGGGAGATGTCCAGGTAATCCTGGACACACTTTTTACCCCTGACGAGAAATATTCCATTCTGGATGCTAATAGGCGCTGGGCAGGGGAGGATAGTACTCGGACTTCTTGGCCCCGACTGATCCCAATTGGAATCCTAATGTGCTTACTCAAATGGGCCTTTTAAAGGCGGGTAGAAATGGCCTTTTAGAAGCTATACGTAAAGCTGGTAGTTAAACGGCTAACTGGTCTAAAATCCACGAATGTCAGCAAGAGCTTACTGAGCACCCCTCCACCTTTTTGGCCCGGTTGTCCAAACAAGTTCGTGTATATGGGGGCGGTATAAACCCTGAGGCAGAAGAAAACCGTCCTATGATGGTCTCCTTTTATGTTGATCAGGCAGCATCAGATATAAAAAAATATTTTTCTAAGCATGTGCCCGATTGGCCAGGAAAACCCCTCCAAGAGGTAGTCCGCCTGGCCACCTTTGTGTTTAACGGCAGGGACGAGGAGAAAGCACAGGAAAAACGTAAACAGAAGAAGGAGGAGGTAAATATGTTAGCTGCTGCCTTGCAGGCTCCTTCGGGAAACCAGCATTGGCAAGGGCGCGGAGAGATGAGAGGAAGGGGGCATGGACGGGGGACAGGAGGAGGGGGAGGTTGGGATAAAATGAGGGACGGAAATTGTAATTATTATAAGCAACCAGGGCACTGGAGGAGGGAGTGCCCCTGCTTCCCCAAGGGGCTCCTTGGAAGAGCCAGGTAGAGGCTAATCCTCTTTTCCCCCTAACGCCCCCCAGAACCTTGTTAACCCCCAGTGACTAGAGGTGGAGGTTTTGGGGACTTTGGGAGAGTTGGAATGGGACTTGGGGTTACAGTCACAAATTTATTTGAAAGTTGGGGAATACCTTGTGCCTTTTCTAGTAGATACTGGGGCCACCCTCTCCACTTTAACTTTTGTTCCGGGCTCTCTGTCCAATACCAAAGTTTGGGTGCAGGGCATAGAAGGCAATCCCTGCCCGGCTCCTTTATCCTACCCTGTCCCTATCGAGCTTGGTTCTTTAAAGCTATCACAGAGGTTTGTTGTAATGCCGGAGGGCCCCGCGAACCTCCTCGGGCGGGATGTGCTGGGCAAATTGGGGGCACACATATATTGCGCCCCCGAGGGGCTCCGCATGTCCGTCCCAGACTCGGTGGTTGAATCATAGAATATCAGGGTTGGAAGGGACCTCAGTAGGTCATCTAGTCCAACCCCCTGCTCAAAAGCAGGACCCATCCCCAATTAAATCATCCCAGCCAGGGCTTTGTCAAGCCTGACCTTAAAAACTTCTAAGGAAGGAGATTCCACCACCTCCCTAGGCAACGCATTCCAGTGTTTCACCACCCTCCTAGTGAAAAAGTTTTTCCTAATATCCAACCTAAACCTCCCCCACTGCAACTTGAGACCATTACTCCTTGTCCTGTCCTCTTCCACCACTGAGAATAGTCTAGAACCATCCTCTCTGGAACCACCTCTCAGGTAGTTGAAAGCAGCTATCAAATCCCCCCTCATTCTTCTCTTCCGCAGACTAAACAATCCCAGTTCCCTCAGCCTCTCCTCATAACTCATGTGTTCCAGACCCCTAATCATTTTTGTTGCCCTTCGCTGGACTCTTTCCAATTTATCCACATCCTTCTTGTAGTGTGGGGCCCAAAACTGGACACAGTACTCCAGATGAGGCCTCACCAATGTCGAATAGAGGGGGACGATCACGTCCCTCGATCTGCTGGCTATGCCCCTACTTATACATCCCAAAATGCCATTGGCCTTCTTGGCAACAAGGGCACACTGCTGACTCATATCCAGCTTCTCGTCCACTGTCACCCCTAGGTCCTTTTCCGCAGAACTGCTGCCTAGCCATTCGGTCCCTAGTCTGTAGCTGTGCATTGGGTTCTTCCGTCCTAAGTGCAGGACCCTGCACTTATCCTTATTGAACCTCATCAGGTTGCTTCTCTTATGGCATCGGTTACCCCTATTCCTGGTGTGCCCTCTGAATTGTCCCGTGTTCCCCACACTTTGTGGAGCACAAATCCTACTGATGTGGGTCTTCTTAAATCAGCAGTTCCAGTGAGTCTGAAAACAAGGGGCGGACCGCCTCCGTCCGTAAAACAATACCCCTTGCCGAGGGAGGCGGAAGAAGGCATCTCACTTCTTATTGACAGCTATTTGACTCAGGGGGTTTTAGTCCCCTGCAGTTCGCCCTGTAATACTCCTATTCTTCCAGTAAGGAAGCCTAAACCAGGACCAGACGGGCGTCCAGTCTATCGATTTGTCCAGGATCTACAGGCTATAAATGGTTATGTTATAGCCCCCCATCCAGTTGTCCCTGATCCGAGCACTATTCTAACACTGATTCCTCAGTCAGCCACCTGCTTTACAGTTACAGATTTGTGTGCAGCATTTTTCAGTATCCCTTTGCACCCTGATTCTCAATATTTATTCACATTTACCTGGAAGGGTCAGCAGCTAACATGGACGCGTCTTCCCCAGGGGTTCTCAGGATCCCCCACTATTTTTTCCCGAATTCTCACCGAGGATTTAAAAGATATTGTCTTGCCTAGTTCGTCTGTCCTGGTACAGTATGTGGATGATTTGTTAATTGCTGCCTCAGATCATAACGCATGTTTAATTGACTCTGTTGTTTTGTTTACTGCATTAGCTAATAAGGGTCATCGTGCATCTCCATCCAAGTTGCAGCTGTGCCTAGATCAGGTAATTTATTTGGGCTTTGTAATTAGGCCTGGGGAGCGCTTACTCTCCCCTGACAGGGTGCGGGCAATCCAGGATTACCCGTGTCCGACTACCAAAAAGCAGTTACGGGCTTTCTTGGGGGCTGCGGGGTTCTGCCGACCCTGGGTCATGGCTTTCAGGGAATTGGTGAAACCGTTAGTTCAAGCTACTACAACACTAACCCTCGATCCTGTCTCCTGGACCCCGGAAATGGAAGACGCTTTTAAATCCATCAAAAAGGCTCTGATCTCTGCGCCCGCCTTGGGATTCCCAGATTACAGTAAACCATTTTCTCTTTTCACTCACGAACGGCAGGGGGTGGCTAGCGGCGTCCTTTTGCAATACCTGGTGGATCGCCCACGCCCCGTAGCCTATTACTCAGTACAACTGGACCCTGTTATTCAGGGCTCTGTCTCCTGTGTACGGTCTGTTGCTGCTGCTGCTGTCATGGTTGAACGGTCACGACCGATTGTTTTGGGGCACCCTCTGACTGTCTGGGTCCCTCATGAGGTTGAAATTCTTTTAAAACAGCATTCTACACAGGCATTGTCTCCACAGCGGGCTCATAAATATGAACTAATCCTGTTGGCCGCTGACAACGTTACTTTACGCTGCTGTAACGTCCTCAATCCAGCCACAATGCTACCCCTCCCAGAGGATGGTACCCCTCACCATGTATGCATGGATGTCGTCACGCAGGATGGTAAGCCCCACCCGGATTTAGCGGACTCCCCTTTAGTTGAGCCTGATTTACTTCTTTTCACCGATGGGTCCTCGTACTATTTAAATGGCCACCGGGTCTCGGGCTATTTGGTTACCTCTCAGGCAGACGTTATCGAGGCTGCCCCTCTACCACCTTCCTTCAGCGCCTAGGGTGCAGAGTTACACAGGCTTACCAGAGGTTGTTTATTGTCTTCAGGGAAAACTGTTACCATCTATACGGACTCTAAGTATGCTTTTGGGGTTTGTCATGCTACAGGCCAGCTCTGGAAGCAACGAGGATTTTTAACCTTCTCAAGCACAAAAATCGCTAATGGCCCTCTCATTTCCGCCCTTTTGGAAGCTATTCAGGCCTCTCACCAGGTGGCAGTGGTTCATTGTTATGCACACAGGCAGTCTAACACTTTTGTATCTCAGGGCAATGCATTAGCTGATTCAGCCGCAAAGGCTGCAGCTCTACAGCCCCTTCTGGTTTCAGCTTCCCTCCCCGTGGATGTGTCCTTCCCACCTGCTGACTGGACACTGCTGTATGCTGACGTATCCTTGGAGGAGCTGCACGACTGGAAACGCTGGGAGGGATCTGAGGGCCCGATAAGGTTTGGCGAATCGGGAACAAACCTATTCTCCACCGCCGTTATCTACTTGCAGCTGCTCATTATTTTCATTCCCTAGGTCACGCTGGTATTCAGGGCACGGTGGCTGCCATACTAAAGTTCTGGGCAGCACCGCATGTTTATCCCGCGGTAAAGCGAGTTCTTGGCTCCTGCCCTACTTGCCTGGCCTTCTCTGCTAAGACTCGGCTCGATGCCAGCTCAAAATGGGGGAGACCCTGGGCAAACTTCCCATTTCAGCGCTTGCAGATGGACTACGCAGAAATGCCTAAATGCTCAGGGTTTCACCACCTCCTTGTTATAGTGGACCAACTTTCCGGATGGCCTGAAGCAATACCAACCAGAAAGGCAGATGCAAGATCTGTGGTCAAGTTCTTAATGAAAGACATTGTACCCAGGTTTGGTGTCCCTGAGGTCATTGATTCAGATTGGGGCTCACACTTTACTGCAAAGATTTTGGAGGAACTGTACCGGTGCTTGGGGATTACTCGACAATTACACACCCCGTACCACCCCCAGTCTGCAGGTCAGGTGGAATGCATGAACCAAACAATAAAGACAATGGTAGCAAAGTTTTGTAAGGAAACTGGACTTAAGTAGCCAGAGGCCTTGCCTATAGTTTTATGGCATATAAGACGAACGCCACGCATGCCCCTAGGCCTGTCCCCATTTGAGGTGCTGTTTGGGAGACCAGCTTTAGTCCCGGGAATTTATGTTCCTGTACATGCTAGCCTCTTGGATGGAGATGAAACTTTGGCCAGATATGTTGCTAGACTGCAAAAGGAGCTGACTGCCAATCAGTCTGAAGCTCAGTTGTTTCAAACTGCACCCTTAGGGTTACAGGTTCATTTCTTTAAGCCAGGGGATTGGGTAATGGTAAAAAAGATCCCCCGCACCGACCCCCTGGAACCCTGGTGGGAGGGGCCGTACCAGGTTCTGTTATGTACTTATTCTGCTTTAAAAGTTGCAGGTAAAGGTTCCTGGATTCACCATAGCTACGTCAAGTTGGCGACAGGACCCCCACCTGACCCTGGCGAGCCAGCAGACGAGCCACTTCACGAATGAACACTACAACCAACCCATGGACTGAGCTTTCCAGCTACTGGGACCTTCACAGCCCACCAGGACTTTGTGTGTTCCTGTTTATTGGACTTACATTGGGGGTAGTGTTTTTTGTATGGTACAGGGGAGGATGTCGACATTGGTATGGTTTGCCTGGGGGGTCCTCTCCCTATTCCCAAATCCAGTACAAGGATGGGAGGGCAATAGCTTCTTGAATTTAACCCGTGCTATCGAACAGGGTGTAAATCGAACGCAGTGTTGGATTTATGATGAGATTACTGGTTCTGTGGATGAAGGGAAAGCAGTGGATGTATTGTTTCTAGACTTTAGCAAAGCTTTTGACACGCTCTCCCACAGTATTCTTGTCAGCAAGTTAAAGAAGTATGGGCTGGATGAATGCACTATAAGGTGGGTAGAAAGTTGGCTAGATTGTTGGGCTCAACGGGTAGTGATCAATGGCTCCATGTCTAGTTGGTAGCCGGTGTCAAGTGGAGTGCCCCAGGGGTCGGTCTTGGGGCCGGTTTTGTTCAATATCTTCATAAATGATCTGGAGGATGGTGTGGACTGCACTCTCAGCAAATTTGCGGATGATACTAAACTGGGAGGAGTGGTAGATACACTGGAGGGGAGGGATAGGATACAGAAGGACCTAGACAAATTGGAGGATTGGGCCAAAAGAAATCTGATGAGGTTCAAGAAGGATAAGTGCAGGGTCCTGCACTTAGGACGGAAGAACCCAATGCACAGCTACAGACTAGGGACCAAATGGCTAGGCAGCAGTTCTGCGGAAAAGGACCTAGGGGTGACAGTGGACGAGAAGCTGGATATGAGTCAGCAGTGTGCCCTTGTTGCCAAGAAGGCCAATGGCATTTTGGGATGTATAAGTAGGGGCATAGCCAGCAGATCGAGGGACGTGATCGTTCCCCTCTATTCGACATTGGTGAGGCCTCATCTGGAGTACTGTGTCCAGTTTTGGGCCCCACACTTCAAGAAGGATGTGGATAAATTGGAGAGAGTCCAGCGAAGGGCAACAAAAATGATTAGGGGACTGGAACACATGAGTTATGAGGAGAGGCTGAGGGAGCTGGGATTGTTTAGCCTGCGGAAGAGAAGAATGAGGGGGGATTTGATAGCTGCTTTCAACTACCTGAAAGGGGGTTCCAAAGAGGATGGCTCTAGACTGTTCTCAATGGTAGCAGATGACAGGACGAGGAGTAATGGTCTCAAGTTGCAGTGGGAGAGGTTTAGATTGGATATTAGGAAAAACTTTTTCACTAAGAGGGTGGTGAAACACTGGAATGCGTTACCTAGGGAGGTGGTAGAATCTCCTTCCTTAGAAGTTTTTAAGGTCAGGCTTGACAAAGCCCTGGCTGGGATGATTTAACTGGGAATTGGTCCTGCTTCGAGCAGGGGGTTGGACTAGATGACCTTCTGGGGTCCCTTCCAACCCTGATATTCTATGATTCTATGATTTGTATTCATACCCCCACATATTTAGGTCAAGGGGTCCCGTTGGTAGGGGTACCTATCCTCCTTAATCGAACACTCCAAGCTAAGCTATGGGCAAACACTACATTTAACTGGAATGTTACAATCCAAATATGATCTATTGATATGGTGGCCCAGGGTAATTATGCTTTATGTGTGTCACGACGTAAGGGCATAGAAAATACAGTTTTTGTAGGGAATTTTGTAGGGTGCAAGGACACCACCCAAATCAGCTCTGGTGCAGGAGGCCCCTCTACCTACTCCAGAACCCCGTGGCTGGTCCCTGAGGGGTCTGGGTGGTATTGGTTATGTAATCACACAGCCTATAAGGTTCTCCCAGCAGGATGGTGTGGTACATGTACCTTAGGGGCTATAGTACCCGCCGTGACAGTACACCAGAACCTGACCCGGGGAGAGATCCGCAATCTAGTATGGAGGGACAGACGAAGTATTCCTTTAAACCCCCTTTCTCAATGGCCCAAAGGCTTTCACTCCTTTGTGCATTGGTTTCTGCCATGGTTGGGAGTAAGCGAGCTGGAAAAAGCTATAGTTAACATTTCAGCTGCTTTGGAACTAACGGCAAATGCTACTGCAGATGCTCTCTCTGCCCTTCAAATTGAAGTCACCCAGCTATCCCAAACTACATTGCAAAACCGCCTAGCCCTGGATTATCTCCTTGCAAATCAGGGCAGGGTTTGTGCTCTGGTCAATTCAAGCTGTTGTGTATTTGTAAATCAGCACCATAGGGTGGAAACTGACATCCACATCTTCAAGCAACAGGCAGCCTTATTCCACCACATCAGCCTCGACACTACCAGTGCCGGATTCCAGGAGGTCTGGGACTGGCTCACCTCATGGCTACTGGATGTGGGGACTTGGGGACAGCGTATTTTGTATTTACTTTTTTTGACTGTTATTGTTTTTGCATTTTTTTTGTATGCCTACAATGCTGCAGTATGTGCTGTCGGCAGTTGCTAACCCTGCAGCGTGGTTACTCAGCACCAATATAGCTTACTGACGTACAAAAAAAAAAAGGGAAGACTGTTAAGGAAAAGTTAGCACATGTGACTCCATTTTGGGTTGGGGCCCACCATTGTTTAAATGCCAGCACATCATACACCAGGAGGAGTGATCCTTAGATACTGAATCCCTGTGAAAATCCTCCTCCTTGTCTCCAGCCTGCCTTGACTCCCAGTATCTGGTTTTTGTCAGTCTCTAACTCCCTGTCTCTTGGCCTTGATGTGAGGCCTCCCTCACATCAATAAAAGTTACTGATGCATGGCTTTAGGACCATGCTGTGTAATTAACATACTAGTATAGCACGAGGAATGCACCAAGCAGGGATAGGTGGTAGATAAGACAAGGGTTTGTTTATTGGCTAAGGTTTCCGATGCACGAAGGCAACATGCTTTGCTAAAAAGTATATAACCTTTGTATAATCTGTATTCAGGGTCCCCCCCGGCTAGCAGGGGGGCACCACGCTCGAGCGTAATAAACTTAGTGTCTTTTGGGAACTCTGCAGTTGTGGACTTTGTTTCTGTGCCTCAGCCTAGATTCGAACTGTGCGTGTCCTACCAGGTGTAATTCGCAGCATTGGTGCGCGTGTCCTACCAGGTGTAATTCGCAGCAGTTGTATGCGTGTCCTACCAGGTATAATTTGAAACACAGAATACATGGCACTTCCTGTTCTGCCTGGACACGAACAAGTCCATCCAGGGAGTTCCCACCTCTGGAAGATCACGCTGATCACCTGCAGATGGAGTGACTACTCGTGTCAAGATGAGAAGGTCCTGCTGAGGTGATCTGCCAACACATTCCTGGCCCCGGGAAGGTGCGTTGCCAAAAGATGAATGGCATGTTGCACACAGAAGTCCCACAGCCAGAGAGCTTCTTTGCATAGGGCTGATGCTCGTCGATATAAAACATTGCGACAGGCCAAGTGAACCACTCTGAGCTCTCTGACATTTATGTGGAGCGAGCGATCATCCTGAGACCAACAACCTTGAGTGCTGAGATCACCCATTTAGGCTCCCCAACCCAAATCTGAGGCATCACCAGGGTCATTGTCAGGGCCGGGGCTGCGAAGGGGATTCCTTTCAACACCAATTTGGGATTCAGCCACGATTCCAGGGATGACTGTATATGGTCCGGCACCCTGACTACACAGTCCAGATCATGCCTGTTGGGGACATAGACTAATGCCAGCCATACCTGCAGGGGTCTGAGGTGGAATAGCATATGCTGCACAGGCTGTATGTGGCCTAACAACCTCAGGCACATGTGAGCAGTGGTGAGCAGGTGGGCCCTCACATTTGAGATCAGGTTGGACATAGCTTGGAAACGGACCTCCAGGAGGAAAGCTCTGACCTGGATGGAGTCGAGTACCACTCCTATGAACTCTATCCATTGCACTGGCGTCAGGGTCAATTTCTTTTCATTTATTAACAGACCCAGATCATGACAGGTGGAGCGTACCAGATTGAGGCTCCTTTGCACCTGAGATCATCCCTTGATGAGTTAGTCATTGAGGTATGGATAGACCCGAAACCCTTGACACCTCAGGTAAGTGGCTAGTGGCGCCATACACTTTGTAAATACTCTCAGGGCCAATGAGAGTTTGAAGGGTAGTGCTGTGAATTGGAAATGGTGTCGGCCCACCACAAAATCTGTGCCCTTGGAAGATGAAGATACGAAAGTATGAGTCCTTCAAGTCGAGGGCAGCATACCAGTCTCCTGGATCCAGGGAGGGAATAATGGAGGCTAGGGAGACCATGTGAAACTTCTTGAGATATTTATTGAGGCGTCACAGGTCTAGAATGGGTCTTGGGCCCCCTTTCGCTTTTGGGATTAGGAAACAGCGGGAATAGAACCTTTTCCCCCCTTATTTCTTGAGGGACCACCTCTACTGCCCCCAGCTGTAGGAGGTTCTCTACCTCCTGAATGAGGAGTTGCTGTGAGAAGGGTCCCTGAAGAGGGACGGGGAATGTGGGGTGGAGGGGGGGCAACCAAGAACTGCAGGGTGCAGCCCAGCGATATCATATTGAGCACCCCATGGACTGAGGTTACTTGTGACCATGCTGACTGGAAGGGGCACAGGTAGTAGAGGAAAGGATAGGAAGGTGGATCCTGGGATCTGATTGTGACACTGATCTCGAGCGCACTATCAAAATGCCTGCTTTTGGACCCATTGGTGTCTCACAGGGCCAGGACGTGTGGGTGAGAGGAAGGGGGTGACGGCGTTTAAACTCTTGTCTTCTTCCTTCCTTCTGTAGGCACTTTGTTTAGAAGAGTCCGTCAAGTGACTCCCAGGACCTAGGTGGCAGATTGGGCTGGAACTCTTTTCTTGCTGTCTACAGTGTGTGGAGGCCCAGCAAGCACACAGTGGCTCAGGAGTCTGAGTCCATGGAGCCTCACATCCATCAGCTCCGAGAAGAGCCCAGTGCCTTCAAATGGAAGGTCCTGGATGGAGGACTGCATTTCCTAGGACAGACCCAAGGATTGTAGCCAAGAGCTGTGCCTCATTTTTACCAAAGCCAAGGCAATGACTCTGGCAGCCGAACTGGCAGCATCCAAGGCTATCTGGAGGGAGCCCCTTGCCACCGCCTTGCCCTCTTCCCAGATCATGGCAAACTCCTGGCCAAGGTCCTGCGGCAAGGCTTCCCTAAACTTGTTGAGGGAGGCCCAGACATTAAAGTTATACCTTCCCAACAAGGCCTGGTAGTTGGACACATGGAACTGGAGACTGGCCATTGAATAAGTTTTCCTTCCAAAGAGGTCCAGTCTCTTGGCATCCTTATTCTTAGGTGTGGCACTCGCCTGACCTTGCCTGTCTCTTTCGTTGGCCGCAGATACAACCAGCAACCCAGAGGGCAGGTGTGTATAAAGAATTTCAAACCCCATAGGGGGAACAGAATATTTCTTTTCTGCCCACTTGGAGGGAGGCGGAATAGATTAGGGGGTTTGTCTTAGCAATCTTGAGAACCCCTTCACGGACCAGCAACACAACCTGTGCTGGGGTTGCAGCTGATAGCACGTCAAAGGGGGTGTCCGACTGCTTTGCCAGCTCCTCAGCCTCCAGTTTCAGGTTGGAAGCCACCCTCTTGAGCAGGGTCTGGCACTCCTTAAAGTCATCGGGAGGGCTGGCGTGGGAGGGGTCTGCCTCCTCCTTGTCCCGTGACAAAAAGGATGAAGGCAACATTGCGGGAGAGGCTGGGGCACTTTCCCCCACTGGGGATGGCTCCCGCGGCATTGCCACCTGCTCTTTCAATCCTGTGATGGAGTCTGTGCTGTGTTCCGAGCACAGTACCAGCGGTGCAGGGAGTCGCTTGTCTGAAGCAGCTAGGGAGGGGAGGAGTGGTGTGAATAAGGAACTGGCATCATCGGTACGCGCCATGGGTTCCAACAAGACCACTGAGCAGGTCAGTGGCCCAGCTGCCATGCAGCCACCACAGGTGCTGTGCTGGTCTCCAGAGCCGAGGGTGATCGGTGCTTCCTTGGTGAGGGGCTAAATTCCTGCTCCAAATCAGATCAATCACCTTCCGGGGACCAGGGTGGGGGTGTGGAGTCTTATATGTGGTGGCTCATTTTTCAGTGCAGGGGACTGGTGCCTGGAAGATTACAACCAACACCTTTCCCAAGAACGGCGCCAAGGACTGGTGCCGAGCGGTCCTGCACTGGCAGATACCAAAGCGTTAAGGGATGTCTAGGGGATGGGGACCTGGGCCGGGGCGTTCACTGGCAGGAGGCGTGCCGTGCCAGGAATACGGAGACCGGTGCCTTGAACTGGGTGATCCACACCTCGTTGGTGGAGACCGCAAACGTGGTGCTCGGAATCTGGGCCATTCTGTTCTATTAATTTATTACATTTTGAATGTATTTCCTCTTAAATTGCACAGGGTTTTTTTTGCACTGGTTTTGTTACTCAATAAAATTATATTTTTGGAAAATAATTCATCTTTATTAATTCCTACCATACGCTGTAGAATGTCTAACAGTTCTGAAAGCACCCAACTGTTCTTGTACAGTGTGACACAACTCATAAGATCAGTGACAAAGTATGATAATCATAAGGGAGAATAAGACCAATGAGAGGGATATAACTAACATTAGAAAATAGCAAAATTATGAGATAATATGCAAGGAAATTTTGGAACATGAATTTGGTTTCTGTTAAATTATACTTTTGAAAGGTGGAACCGAGCAAATCTGGATTTAAACATGTTTTGAACATAATTAAGAAGAGTTGGAAGTATGTTCTAACCCACTGCTCAGAGCTGAGAGTTTCTATACCACCTTGCCACCAGTAGGTCCTGAATTTCTACTGATAAATACTGATGTCAGCTGTGTTTATCATCATTCAAACCCTCAGAGCTCAGGACTGACATAAGTGTGATGCAGGTCAGGGCTATTGTGATCAGTAAAAGGATCTACTTTTCTAGAAGATCAATTTCCCTCCATTTCAGTTATCTGAAATATACTTAAAAATGGAATCTTGTAACAAAATAAATGAGCGAAACCAAGGTCTAAATGTTATAATCTTCTAAGGATATGACATTTTACTTTGACACTTTCTTTGTCAAAAGGAATATATCCCTCCTCCCATTTTGATTCCCAAAAGGCAGCTGTTTCTGCAGTACATCTTGTTCACTTCCAAGCTGGTAGCAGAGTGCACACTTCAATGTAAATTTAGCAAGACTGCTGGACCAACCCCTTATCCCTCCCAAAGCTATTTAGTTTCTATTTGTCTCCTCTCCATCAGTGTCCGAAGTAGAAATGTTGCAGTATTACTTTGAGCTTCCTTGAAGCACAGCCTTGTCCTTGGATCCATTGACCCAAGAAGCAATCAATGGTACAAGAAGGGAGTCATTTGATGAAGTAACCCTCTCCTAACGTGGTGCACAAACCATAACCCTTCTTACTGTGTTTTTAATTCTCAACCGAGGCTATGCAAAGTTAGCGAGATCCTTAGCTTTAGTATATAAAAGGAATACCTACCTAGATATTCTTTTCATCTGCTTATGCAGCTAGATCAAAAAGGGATATAAAAACTATGTGCCAGGAGTCTTCCAATGCAACCAATCAACAACCCCCTATAGACACAAAAGTCTTGTTTTCAGAAGCTATCTTTTTCCCACCCTTGAACTCTAGAATCAATATCTGCTCAGGAATCTTGCACTCCAAAGGACAAGTATCCCTAGGAAAGTTGAGCCTTTGTCCAATTACCTTAAATTATCTCCTACCTTTTTTATTTATTTTTCCTATCTCCTTTTTATTTCTGAGAAGTTTGGTTCTAGATGCTGTTGCAAGCTTGCTTCTTAACAAGAGATAACAATCCTCTATCTGCACAGTTGGGTGGATGAAATTATAGGAGGAGGAAGGAGAAGTATTTCCTCTGGTGTATTAGTATACAGTTGCCAGAGGAAGGATACCAAGCAAGATGAATAAAAGATATGTTGCCACAGACTCATGGTGATACTGACTGGTAATGTTGTAAACCAGAACTGTAGCCAAAAGTTGTACCAGATTCCTGAGTTTTTTTCCCTTTCTTGCATCTGCCTCCACTGTGAAGGCAAAAATATCCACGGAATAAGTAATTACCTCAATATATTTTATACTCCATGATTGTGGATATTTGGGGTTTGAAAACGTAGCTTACCATTCCCAACAGAGTTCTGGCTGCTTGTCCAACCACCAGTCGATGAAGCAGATTCCACTTCTAAGATGCTGCTACTGTGTGACTTTGGGATATTACGCCAGGCAGGAACCAACCCACCAGCTCGCTTCATATGAGAATCCCTTGAAGAAGACGAGAGAAAACCAATGGATTAACATCTGGCCAATATTTTCAGGGGATGGAGAGGTGTAGGGTACTGGAGAGAAGGACTAGACAGCCCTACATTTTTCCAATCTGGCAGTAACATTTCATCTTCACCTTACTTTCACACAGTCTCAAAAGAGAAGGCAAAAGGATTCTATGGGAAAATCCTGGCGGGGGGGGGGAGCATCCATTTCTTCTCAATAAATGATATTTTCTAAAGATTTTATGCTTTGACATAGGAATCTGGGCTCTCTTTCTCGGTCCCCAAGTGTAAGAATTATCTCCCTTATTCCCAAACAAACCAAAAACTATAACCTCCAGTCATGCATTTTCTGCAAGAAGGATTATAAAAACTGCATCAAAACTTCCAAACACCAGTTCCTCTTGATTTTGGCACTAAATCCCCTTATTGTATAAAATAGTAAAAAGAGCTCTCAAAAGGAATGATGGCGAATGTGGCTCCCTGCAGAACATGGCTTTCATAAAATAGCAACTGCAGCTATGTCACAATCTGCCCTTTTCTACAAGTATCACTGTATAGATCTTCATTCCTGGAAACTATGGAGCTGCAAGGAATTTCTCTACTGAAGATGACACTGGTTCCTTAGGAGACCCTAAGCAAGTAATACATGCCAAAAGCATTCTCTGGAGAGTTAACTGTTCAGAACAGATTTTTAAGATCTACACAAACAACAACTCTTTTGTAAAACCATGAGTGTGATCTCCTTTTACAGTAGTCACAGGCACCAGAGATGAAGATTGAAAGGTATATTTATTTATTAGGGCTGTCAAGAGATTAAAAAAATAATCGTGATTAATTGCACCGTTAAATAATAATAGAACACCATTTATTTAAATATTTTTGGATGTTTTCTACTATGTCAAACTTTAGAGCCTACAAGTCCAATCAGTCCTACTTCTTGTTCAGCCAATCACTCAAACAGGTTTGTTTACATTTGCAGAAGATAATGCTGCCTGCTACTTGTTTACAATGTCACCTGAAAGTGAGAAAAGGTATTTGCATGGCACCGTTGTAGCCGGCGCTGCAAGATATTTACATGCCAGATGCGCTCAAGATTATGTCCCTTGATGCTTCAACCACCATTCCAGAGGATGTGCGCCCATGCTGACAGGTTCTGCTCGATAACAATCCAAAGCAATGCAGACTGACGCATGTTCATTTTCATAATCTGAATCAGATGCCACCTGCAGAAGGCTGATTTTCTTTTTTGGTGGTTCGGATTCTGTAGTTTCCGCATCGGAGTGTTGCTCTTTTAAAACTTCTGAAAGCATTCTCCCTACCTCGTCCCACTCAGATTTTGGAAGGCACCTTCAGATTCTTAAATCTTGGGTCGAGTGCTGTAGCTATCTTTAGAAATTTCACATTGGTATCTTCTTTGAATTTTGTCAAATTTGCAGTAAAAGTGTTCTTAAAATGAATAAGTGCTGGGTCATCATCCGAGACTGCTATAACATGAAATATATGGCAGAATGAGGGTAAAACAGAGCAGGAGACATACAATTCTTCCCCAAGGAGTTCAGTCACAAATTTAATTAACACATTTTTTAATGAGCGTCATCAGCATGGAAGCATGTCCTCTGGAACAATGGCCACAGCACGAAGAGGCAAATGAATCTTTAGCACATCTGGCATGTAAATATCTTGCAACGCCAGCTACAACAGTGTCATACAAACACCTGTTCTCACTTTCAGGTGACATTGTAAATAAGAAGCGGGCAGCATTACCTCCCATAAATGTAAACAAATTTGTTTGTCTGAGCAATTGGCTGAACAAGAAATAGGACTGAGTGGAATTGTAGGCTCTAAAGTTTTACATGGTTTTGTTTTTGAGTGCAGTTATGTAACAAAAAAAAATCTACATTTGTAAGTTGCACTTTTATGATAAAGAGATTGCACAACAGTACTTGTATGAGGTGAACTGAAAAATATTTCTTTTATCATTTTATAGTGCAAATATTTGTAATAAAAATAATATAAAGTGTGCACTGTGCACTTTGTATACTGTGATGTAACTGAAATTGATAAATTTGAAAATTTAGAAAAACATCCAAAATATTTAATAAATTTCAATTGGTATTCTATTGTTTAACAGTGCGATTAATTGCAATTAATTTTTTTTTAGTTAATTGTGTGAGTTAACTGCGGTTAATTGACAGCCCTGTTATTTATGCATGCTATGTATTCTAAACCACTCAGGAGGCCCCAATAAAGTCCTCAAGCAGACATGGTCTCATGTCAGTCCATTAACACTACAAATGCTCCAGATTAGAGCCTGACACAGGGATTCTCACTGTCGGACAGTAATTTAACTGAGACAAAGATAACAGGGCAGTTTAACTCTTGACATGGAAAGCACAGTGACAGACATCTTCTAAATTTAAAACAAACTGTCTCCATCCTGCAACTTCAGTTTTTGACAGAGCCTAAGGACAGAGCTCTGTATTTACATCCATTTTCTTAATCCCAATTCCCGTAGTTGGTCATTCCTCTCAATCATGAACTGTACAAATGAATGACCATCCAAACAGGGAAGACTGTCATGGCACAACATATCCAGCTTCCTATTTCCCATAATCTACCTGCATCACAGTCTACAAGAACTGCTGGCTGGGACTGAATGTCAATACTTAAGTTTCTTATTATAGAACTACAGTTTAGTTCTCAGAGGTTCTGGTGTTCAGGGCCATAAGAGAAGCAAAAGTCCAAGAGTGCACTTTATTAAAATCTACCTGTGGGTGCTTGAGCTCTCAGACAAGGGCATGTCCAGACTGACTGGGCTGTTGCTGTTGCGTTCACTGCTTTCATAGCCAGATTCCATCCTTTGGATCAGACGAGGATGCTGATCCATCAGGTGCTGGGTGCCCCGACCTCGACCCCAGTGCTTATACCTGATGTTTAGTTGGTTTGGCCTTGTTCCTTGAGTTGCTGGTTCCTTCAGCTCATTCTCTGCAAATTCCTTAGCTGTCAAGAGAAAAGAATATGGGATGGCAGAAGTGTAAGGTTTAATTCCATCAAGTTACCTGCTAGTATTCTGGATTCTGAACCACGTTTAAACCAAATGAGCTGCTTCTGTGTTCAGGGATCAAATTGTCCAGATAATTTCAAAAAGCCTCGACAATATCTTTATAGCATCTCTAAAAACATGAAGTAATTTCCAGAGGAGCAAGAGAAATGAAGCTTTAGACTCATGCAGATTCTCCCCAAACTGACTTCTTTTTAAATACCTGCCATTTAGTGGAACCTGCTTCATCCAAAGGAAAACAAAATCTATGAGCCAGGAGTTCGAGTCATCTCTGTTAGGGTGAATATAGAAAAGGCCAGAAAGAGGGATATATTTCAATAGAGAAAGGGAAAGAGAAGATTAGCCACCTTGTGCAGTAATTGAGGTTCTTCAAGATGGTTGTCTCCGTGGGTGCTCCACTTTAGGTGTCTTGACGCCCTGTGCTTGTAATCGGAGATTTGTGGTAGCAGTGCCCGGTTGGGCTGCGCACATGCCGTAGCCGTCTCACACTGCTCCAAGTGATTACATAGCGGTGTGCAGCCAACCATGCCCATGTTCCCTCTCTACCCCAGAGAATCTATGTGAAACTTTGAAGTAGAGGGAAGGAGGGTGGGTAGTGGAGCACCCATAGGGATACTAATCTTAAAGAACCTCAGTTACTGCACCAGGTGAGTAACCTCTTCTTCTTCAAATTGGAGGATTGGGCCGAAAGAAATCTAATGAGGTTCAACAAGGACAAGTGCAGAGTCCTGCACTTAGGAAGGAAGAATCCCATGCACCGCTACAGGCTGGGGACGGACTGGCTAAGCACCAGTTCTGCAGAAAAGGACCTGGGGATTACAGTGGATGAGAAACTGGATATGAGTCAGCAGTGTGCCCTCGTTGCCAAGAAGGCTAACGGCATATTGGACTGCATTAGTAGGAGCATTGCCAGCAGATTGAGGGAAGTGATTATTCTTCTCTATTTGGCACTGGTGAGGCCACATCTGGAGTACTGTGTCCAGTTTTGGGCCCCCCACTACAGAAAGGATGTGGACAAATTGGAGAAAGTCCAGCGGAGGGCAACGAAAATGATTAGGGGGCTGGGGCACATGACTTATGAGGAGAGGCTGAGGGAACTGCGCTTGTTTAGGCTGCAGAAGAGAAGAGTGAGGTGGGATTTGACAGCAGCCTTCAACTACCTGAAGGGGGGTTCCAAAGAGGATGGAGGTCAGCTGTTCTCAGTGGTGGCAGATGACAGAACAAGGAGCAATGGTCTCAAGTTGCAGTGGGGGAGGTCTAGGTTGGATATTAGGAAACACTATTTCACTAGGAGGGTGGTGGAGCACTGGACTGGGTTACCTAGGGATGTGGTGGAATCTCCATCCTTCGAGGTTTTTAAGGCCCAGGTTGACAAAGCCCTGGCTGGGATGATTTAGTTGGTGTTGGTCCTGCTTTGAGCAGGTGGTTGGACTAGATGACCTCCTGAGGTCTCATCCAACCCTAATCTTCTATGATTCTTCAAGGAATGCCCCTGTGGGTGCTCCACTTTAGGTTACTATTGAGCAGTGCCCCTCAGTGGAGGGGAGGGGCTTTGGAGTTGGGTTATTGATAACACCATGAGCCCAAAGTGAGCATCTGATGCTGATTGTTGCTCTATAGCATAATGTTTAGTAAATGTATGGACTAATGTTCAGTTTGCTGCTCTACAAATGTCAGTGATAGGAACATTATTGAGAAAGGCCGCGGATGTTGCATGTGCTCTGGTGCTTTAGGAGCACAGTTGAATATATCCTGATATCCATTTGCATAGTTGCTGTTTGGAGATGGTTTGACTCATTGAGTGTTTTGTTATGGAAACTAATAGTCTTAGTGATTTTCTAAATGTTTTTGTTCTTTCAGTGTAGAAAGCTCATGCTCTGTGAACATCCAATGTGCTGAGTGAGGCCTCCCTCCTGTCCACATGTGGCTTTGGATAAAACTCAGGTAAGAATATAGGCTGTTTCAAATGAAAGGGGGAGGAGACTTTGGTTTCTCTTGGGTTGGAACCTGGGATGTAGTTGTAGGATTACTTTATCTTTAAAGAATATTGTATAAGGTGAGTATACCATTATGGCACCTAATTGTCCCACTCTGGTGGATGTGATGGCAATGAGAAAAGCCACCTTCATGGACAAAACAAAAAGCAGGTTGTAAGGGGTTCAAATGGCTTTCCCATGAGTCTGTGTAGAACAAGGTTGAGGTCCCACACGGGTGTAGGATTTCTTATTGTGGGATAAGTGTTTTCAATGCCTTTAAGGAAACATTTAATTGTCAGGTGAGTGAATATAGTGACCCCATCCACATTGTCATGAAAGGAGGAAATAGCAGCCATGTGTACTCTAATGGACCTTGTGGATAGCACAGATTTTTTTAAGACTTTGTATATTGTCCAGAATCCTCGAGAGGGGGGGGGACAATTGTGGTAAGATCTGTTTATCCAGGTGCAGAATCATTTCCACTTATGGACATACGTCTTTCTCGTACTTGGTCTCTGATTGTTCAGTAACAGATCTTTTACTTCCTCAGAACAGGCCTCCTCGACCCCAGTCAGCCAGGGAGTATCCAGGCCTTGAGATGGAGTACTGTGAGGTTGGGATGTCCTGCATCTTGTGATACAAGATGAGGTACTAAGGGAAGGGTTCAAGGTGGTTTCACCACCATCTGAAGCTGGTATGGGAACCACGTTTGTCTGGGCCATGCAGCTGCAATAAGAATTACCTGGATTTGCCCTGTTTGATCTTGTGAATTACACAGTTTAGGAGTGGGGTTGGAAGAAATGCATACATCAGTGGTGCCGCTTAGGGATTATTGTCCCAATCCTGCCCTGGAGCAATATTGTGGGCACTTGACGTTCTGAGCTGTGGCAAATAGATCTTTGGTGGGGAACCCCTATAGTTTGAATATGGATTTGAGAATTCCGGGATCCATCTCCCACTCATGGGTTTGTGAGAAGTCTCCGCTTACTACATATGTTGTTGTATTCTGACATCCCGGAAGATAGAATGCCAATATCTCTATGTTGTTGTGATGCACCAATTCCAAAATCATATTGCCTCTGTACATAGGGAGTATGATCATGCTCCCCCTTGGCGGTTCATGTAAAACATGCTTTCTATATTGTCTGTGAGGATCTTGATGACATTGTTCTTGATTAGAGAGAGAAAGTGGTCACATGCATTTCGGATTGCCTTTAGCTCCAATAAGTTTATGTGCAGGTTGGCATCCGCTGGGGACCAGTGGCCTTGGAACATATTGTTTAGTAAGGCCTGGTCTACACTTACTCAACAATATGTTCCAAGTCCGTGTGTATGTAATCAATCTAAGTTATGCAACTTCAGCTAAGTGAATAACATAGCTGAAGTCGACATACTTAGATCTACTTACCGTGGTGTCTTCACTGTGGTAAGTTGACGGCTGATGCTCTCCTGTTGACTCCGTCTGCCCCTGTCGCCCTGGTGGAGTACTGGAGTCGACGGAAGAGCACTCAGCGGTTGATTTATCGCATCTAGACAAATCAACCCCTGCTAGATCGATCGCTGCCTGTTGATCCAGCAGGTAATGTAGACAAGGCCTAAGTGTGCCCCCGAACCTATTAGGGAAGCGTCTGTCGTGATTGCCATGGTTGGAGTTCTTTGTTGGAAAGGGACTCCTGAACAGATGTTCTTAGGTTGTGTCCACCATGTTAGAGAGTCTTTTACTCTGCGTGGCATTGTAAGGCATCTCTTGAGAGAGTGCGGCATATACACTGTTCGAAGCCAGGCCTGCAAGCATCTCATGTAGCGTGTGGCAAGTTTGACAACAAACATTGTTGCTGACATATACCCTAAGAGTTGTAATCATGGGTGTTTGTGGGCTGTCTATCACCACTGAAATTAGATTGACAAGAGTGAGAAAAAGTTGCTGGGGTAGCACTGCTGTTGCTGTTAGACAGTTGAGACGGGCTCCTATGAATTCCAACTTTTGGACAGGAACCAGTGTGGACTTTTGTGCATTTATTTGCAACCCTAGGTTTGTGAAAACCTACTCTGTTTCTTTTTGTTTGCAGGTACTTAACGCCCAGGGTTTTTAAGGTTGCCCTTGAGTCTTTTAGGGTGCGTAATGACATATTGGTTTTGCCTGCAAATAGTTTCTGACCCTCAAAGGGTAAGTCCTTGACTGTTGCCTGGACCTCCCTTGGGAACCCGGAGAGGTGGAGCCAAGATGCACAATTCATGACCACAGATATGCTAGATCATGCTGCTGCGTGTGCAGAGTCAAGGGAGGCCTGTAGGGCCCTAGCGATGAGAGACCCTTTGGAAATGTTAGCCTTGTACTATTCTTTTTTGTCACTGGGTAAATTTTTCAATAAATTCTGACATTTTGGAGAACAGATTGTGTGTATATTTAGCCAGTAGGGCCGCATAATTGGCAATGCGGAACAGAAGTGTAGCTGAGGAATAGGCTTTCCATCCAAAAAGGTCCAGCCTTTTCCAATCCTTATCATACGGGGTCATTCGGGACTGCTGTTGTTTCCCCCTTTGGTTGACTGCCTCCACTACTAAGGAGTTTGGTGCAGGGTGTGTAAGTAGAAACTCATCCCTTTTTGCTGGCACATAATATTTTTTGTCAAACCTCTTACATGAGGGTGGTGCTGTAGCAGGTATTTTTGCAGGCTCCATGATTGCATCATTAATTGGCAGGGCTATCTATGCTGCTTGGTATGTCTGGAATATTTCAGTGAGTTTTTGTTGGGCTTCTGGTAGCTGTTCTAATGAAATGTCTAGGGATTCAGCTACCCTTTTGAAGAGGTCCTGAAAGGATTTTAAGTCATCCCCCATAGTGGGATGGTGTGGCATTATGGTTTTGTCCATTGACGATGATAGAAGTGAGTAGGCGGCAAAGTGTCATGTTCAGCTGTGTCCTCGTATGTTCCTCAGTCTCTTCCTCTTGTCTTTCTGAAGGAGCTGGGACAGTTGGTGAAGGGGATCGTGCTGCTCTGGACCTGGGTAAGCTAAGGGGTCTGCAGTGTTGGGCCCTATACATTACCCATGGATCCCAGTATGACCAGTTAGGTGGGAATGTTATGGGGGACGGTGCCCAGGGGTGACCATACCATTCTTGCATGTCTGTAGGTGGTTGGTGATGAGATGGTCCAGGCTTGGGTGAGGAGTGGCAAGGAGTGTATATTAATGCATCATCCTCTTCTTCCTCATCACTGGAGATAGGAGGGGCTGAGATGCAGGGAATGGTCAATTGGCTTGGTTCCGATCTGGCTGGGGTACCCTCGGTACTGAGTAAAGGACATTCAGGCGTTGAAGCCACTGTCAAGTCTGCACGCCTCAGGAACTGCTGCAGAACTGTGACGCTCGGTGCCAGAGATGGCATTGTGAACGACCCAGGAGTATGAATTGAAGCTGCTGGTGCTGAGGATTTAGAGCTATACAGCATAGGTACAGCAGGTGGCGCCATTGTACTGCTCAGTGCCAACGTTTTCTTCAGCTCCATGAGTACCGAGCTGGAAGGTTTCACTTTTCTGTGTGAACCTACATTTGAGCTTGCCCGCATAGGGTCTTTAGCTCTTTAGGAACTCTCGGTGCTGGACGGCCCCAGTGCCACACGGTCCAGCATGCTCCGTGCCGTCTGTACCCGGGCAGATTTTTCCATTGGAGATCGTTTTCTTTTAGGTGATTCTTGGTGTGGGGATGTCTGCGACCGCTTTTTGGTAGCTCTTCTTGGAACGGGTGCCTTGCCAGCCGTTGTTGGAGCAGAACCCGTCAGGCGGCTGCTGGCGACCGTTAATCAGGCAGTGTCCAGGATTCGGGGCTTGAGGCTGGCCTGAGGGATTTCTCCATCATGAGGAGCTTCAGTTGGAGATCCCTGACTTTTCTTGCCCTAGCTGTCAGCTTTCTGCAGTGTGGGCACTTTTGAGTAACGTGTGTCTCGCCGAGGCAGTGGACAAACTGTGTGTGGTCGTCAGAGACCGTTATGGAGTGTCTGCAATTCAGGTAGTGTTTAAAGCCAGGTGAGCTTGGCATACCTGAGAGAATTGGTCTCTTAGAAGAAAAAACAGGGATAAACCTTGTTTGAAACTATAGCGGTGTACCTGTTGGAGAGACAGGGTAAGGTAAAAAGGAAAAAATAATTTTTTTGAATGAAGAAATAAAAAATTATAGTAGGGCAAGGGAATAAGGTAGCTAACTACAACTAAGCTAACACTATTAGGAACAAAAAACTGTTACCTACCTTTCGTAACTGTTGTTCTTTGAGATGCGTTGTTCATTCCATTCTAGGTGAGGGGCGCCCATGTGTGTGGACGTCAGAGATTTTTGCCTTAGCAGTATCCATAGGGCCAGCTGTGGCACCCTCAGGAGTGGCGCTCCCATACGGTGGTATATCAGGTGCCGCCGACCCTATGCCCTCTCAGTTCCTTCTTGCCGACAACTCCAACAGAGGGGCAGGAGGGCAGGTAATGGAATGGACATGAGCAACACATCTTGAAGAACAACAGTTACGCAAGGTAGGTAACCGTTTTTCCTTTTCGAGTGCTTGCTCATGTTGATTCCATTGTAGGTGACTCACAAACAGTACCAATGGAGGCGGGCTCGGAGTTCATGGCTTTGCAGCTTGCAGCACTGCTCTGCCAAAGCCAGTGTCATCCCGAGCTTGCTGTGTAAATGCATAATGAGATGTGGACAGATGACCAGGTTTCTTGGATTGGCACCTCTTCCAGGAAGGCTGCTG
Source organism: Lepidochelys olivacea (assembly GCF_965140295.1). NCBI lineage: Eukaryota > Metazoa > Chordata > Testudines > Cheloniidae > Lepidochelys > Lepidochelys olivacea. Next base: position 53,746,857 of record NC_140417.1, read on the forward strand.
ATTACGCCTGCACCCTAGTCGAGTAAGCCGTCAAGATCGCTGGTGGGGGCACCTTTGTCAATTCATAACCGTAGTGGATGCAGGCTGTGATCCACAACAATATTCTCTGGGCAGACACTGGGCAACCTTTCATCCTGTCTGCGACAGCAGCGAACAACTGCGTTGATTTATGGAACAGCTTCGTTCTATCTGTGTAGAAGGCCAGCACCCATCTGACATCTAGGATATGCAGCCTGCGTTTGTCATCCGTCGCATGAGGCTTGGGACAGAAGACCGGTAAGTAAACATCTTGACCAGTATGAAACTGGGAAACAACCTTGGGCAGAAAAGCTGGGTGTGGCGCAACTGGACCTTGTCCTTGTAGAAGACCGTATATGGCAGCTCAGAGGCAAGCGCCCTGATCTCGGACACCCTGTGGGCTGGTTATAGCAACCAAGAAAGAAACCTTCCAGGAGAGAAGCAGGAGGGAGCAAGAAGCCAAGGGTTCGAAGGGAGGACCCAAGAGTCTTTACAGCAAAATATTCAGGTCCCAAGGGGTAACCGGGTCCCAGACATGTGAGTAGAGGTGCACCAGATCTTTCAAGAGCCGCACTGTCATAGGACGGGCAAAGACTGTCCTGCCTTGAAACAGAGGGTTAAACATCGAAATAGCCGCCAGGTGAACCTTGACCAAAGAGAGCGACAGGCCCTGAAGCTTAAGGTGCAGCAGATAGTCTAGGATGTCCTGCAGTGGGGCCTCTTCTGCCCCATTGTGTCGATCTGAGGCCCAACACGTGAACCGCATCAACTTTGCCAAGTAGTAGCCTGGGAGAAGGTTTTCTGCTGCCCAGCAGGACCTGTTGGACACCAGCAGAGCATGCCCATTCATCCATACTTAGCCACACAGTAGCCAAGTTGTCAAGTGCAGAGCCGACAGTTCAGATGACACAGAACATGATCCTGGAACAGCAAGTCCGGCTGAAGAGGCAGCTGCAGCAGGGTGGCTGCCAAAAGACTCAGCAGCATGCCGAACCAGTGTTGGTGAGGCCATGCTCGGGCTATGAGGATGACGCTCGCTCTGTCTTGCTTCACCTTTAGCAGGACCTTGTGAATCAATGGTACTGGCAGAAAGGTACATTAGCATTCCCGACCATGGAATCAAGAAAGCATCTGACAGGGAGCCTTTGTCCCTGCCCTGCAGAGAACAGAACACATGGCACTTTCTGTTCTGCCTGGATGAGAACAGGTCCACCTGGGGAGTCCCCCACCTGTGGAAGATCAGGCTGACCACCTCTGGATGGAGTGACTATTTGTGGCGAGATGAGAAGGTCCTGCTGAGGCAATCTGCCAAGACATTCTTGGTTCCAGGCAAGTGGGTGGCTACCAGATGAATGGCATGCTGCACACAAAAGTCCCAGAAGAGGAGCGCCTCCTGACACAGGGCTGAAGACCTGGCACTGCTTTGCCTCTTGATGTAATACATCGTGGCAGTATTGTCTGTGAGGACCTGCACCACCTTGCCTTTTAAGTGGGGGTAAGAAAGCCTGACAGACCAGGTGAACAGCTCTGAGCTCCCTTACATTGATATGAAGGGCTAGGTCATGTTGAAACCAGTGGTCCTGGTTGCTGAGCTCACCCAAGTGGGCTCCCCAGCCCAGATCCGATGCGTCTGAAAACAGGGTAAGTGACGGGGAACCCCTTGTAGCACTGACTTGGGATCCAGCCACCAGCCCAGGGACGAAAGGATGTCATTCAGCACCGTAATCACTCGGTTCAGGGTGTGCCTGCTGGGGACTTAGATCGAGGCCCGCCATGCTTGCAGAGGCTGTAGATGAAGTCTAGCATGGCTGACCACGTACATGCATGTGGCCATTTGGCCCATCAGTTGCAGGCAGGTGTGGGCTGTGGTGAGCGAGTGGCTCATCATGTGGGAGATCAGGTCTGACATGGCCCGAAAACACGCTTCCGGAAGGAAGACCTTGGCCGGCATGGAGTCGAGAACCACTCCAATAAACTCTGTGTGTTGAACTGGTGTTAACATGGACTTTTCTGTGTTTATCAACAGGCCGAGGTCACGGCAGGTGAAACGCACCAGCTCGAGGCTCCTCTGCACCTGCCCCAGAGACCTGATCTTGAGGAGCCAGTCCTCGAAATATAGGAAAATCTGGACCCCTTGACATCTCAGGTAAGCCGCTGCTGGCACCACACACTTTGTGAACACCCTGGGTGCCGAGGACGGGCCAAAGAGTAGCACTGTGAACTGGAAATGGCACCTGGCCACTATAAAACACAGGAAATACCTGTGACCCAGCAATATGGAGACATGAAAGTAAGTGTCCTTTAAGTTGAGAGCGGCGTACCAGTCTCCTCAATCCAGGGAGGGGATGATGGAGGCCAGGGATACCATGCGGAACTTCAACTTCTTGAGGTGATGCAGGTCCAGGATGAGTCTTAGGCCGCCCTTTTGCCTTCAGGATTAGGAAGTAATGGGAGTAGAATATTCTTCCTTCCATGTCCTGAGGAACCTCCTCCACAGCCCCCAGGCACAAGAGCTTTTTGACTTCCTGACTGAGGAGTTGCTTGTGAGAGGGTCCCTGAAGAGGGATGGGGAAGAGCATGGGTGGGAGGGAGGGGGAGCTGTACATTGCAGGGTATAGCCCCAAGATGATATATCCAGGATCCAGTGGTCTGAGGTTACCTACAACAAGCCAAATGGTAGGGGCAGAGATGGTCAAGGAAGAGATGGGGAGGATCCAGGTAGCTGACTGAGGCATCACTCGAGTGCACCCTCAAAATTAGCACTTTTGGCCCCCTACATGTTTGGCGGGCCCAGGTTATGCAAGTGAGCCGGAGGAAAAAAGGCACTGATGGCTAAAACTAGTGTCTCTTCTCCTTGCAGAGCCCTGATGGGGCTGCCAGGATCTTGGCAGTGGAGGAGGCCAGAATGGCTTATGAGCAGACAGCGGTGTGCACATGCCCAACAAGCAAAGAGTGGCTCTGTGTCCTTCAACCCATGCAGCCTGGCATCCGTCTGCTCGGAGAAGAGACCAACCCTGTGGAAAGGAAGGTTCTGAATTGAGGTCTGCATCTTCTGGGAGAGGCCAGCTGTTTGGAGCCAGGAGCTGCGCTGCATAACCACTGCCAACATGCCTAACCGATCCGCTGAGTCCGGCATATCCCATGCCATTTGCAGGGAGCATCTGGCCACCACGGTGCCCTCCAGCACCAAGGTGCCGAACTCCTGGACCAAACCCTGCAAGAGGGATTCTTGGAACTTTCTGAGACGATCCCAGAAATTAAAGTTATATCTGCCCAACAGGGCTTGATGATTTGCCACCCAAAATTGTAAGCTGGCAATTGAATAAATTTTTCTCCCAAAGAGATCGAGACTTTTGGCCTCTTTGTTCTTGTGAGTCGAGGCGGTATGACTGTGCTTGTCCTCATTGGCCGCAGACAAAACCAACAAGCCCGGGGGTGGGTGGGTATAAATGTATTCAAACCCTCTGGCTGGAACAAAGTACTTTTTTTCAGCCTTTCTGGAGGTGGGAGGAATGGAAGAGGGGGTTTGTCATAGGGCCTTGGCGACCTTAAGAACCTCTTCATGCATGGTAGGGTGACACGGGTGGGCGTAGAGGCTGAGAGGACATTGAAGAGAGTGTTCTCTTGCTCCGCCATTTCCTGCACCTCCAGCCCTAAATTCTCGGCTACACACCAAAGTAGTACCGATGTTCCTTGAAATCATCTGGTAGGCTAGCTCTTGAAGGTCCTGTGACTGCCTCGTGCAGGGCTGATGAGGAAGATTGGACCACTGGGAGAGGTCCCAGGGTTTCAACTACTGCTGGAGAAGTGGGCACAGGCTCTTCCACTGTGACCTCTGAATGACCCTCTGGCACTGAGCCTGGTGCCATCAGTGCTGCCAACAAGAGTTCCGACGCGGCGAACAAAGAGCACTGCAAAGGGGGGATCGTTATGACTGGTACATCCCACGCGCTCTAATAAGGCCACACTGCGCTGGCCACTGGCCGTGCTGCCACTGCGGTGCCGCAGATGACGGTGTGGGTTCCAGTGCCCAATCCCGCCAGTGGGGCCTGGGCGATGGGCTAAACTTGCCCTCCGTGCAGGAGGAATCACCTTCCTGCGAACAGGGAAGGACCGTCCATGCCTGGGTTTGTTTACTGGTCATGGCTACCGGCGACCAATGATCAGACGAGGGAGACTGGTGTTAGTACCAGGGAGATCGATACTGGTGACAGGGAGACCGGTGCCAAGACGAGGAACGCTCCCGGTGTGCCAACGATCGGGACTGACATTGAGAAGACAACTGATGGGAGGATGACTGGTGCCAGGAATAGTATGGGAAGTATCGACCCCATACAGGTGAGTGACACTGAGGGAAACTGGATGCTAGTCTGAGTGACCAATGGCAAGTCTCAGAGCCTCAAGTCTCGGATCCTCGGTGCGGTGAACAGGAACGTTGCCTCCTCTCCGGTGACCAGCAGTGTTCCCCTGCCCCTTGAAGGGTCTTGGCGGCTGGCTTGCCTTCTTGGGGAGCCTTAGCAGAGTCCTGTGGCACCAGAGTCATCATCGGAGCAGGTGGAGACCTGTGCTTTCTCTGCGCCTGGGAGGATGACAGTGCCGGCAGCGGCGTGGGTCCCATACCGCTCCCAGGAGTTGGTGATGGACCTTTGAGGAGACTGGGGGGCTCAAACTGAGGAGGCATGAGGATGTGGCTCTGGAGTAGCCAGGCGGCTAGGCCTGGGTCCCTTGGCCCTTTTTGCCTGGAGCCAGGGAGCTGCACTTTTTTGTTTTCCTTTTCGGCACCAGTAATGAGGCTCGGTGCTGGGAGGAAACAGGTGGTGGCGGTGCACTGTGCATGGAGGCCGAGGCGCTCGGTGAGACCTGTCATGACGGCTCAGAATCCAGGCGAAGGGCAGACTGCATCAGGAAGGCCCTGAGACGAATATCCTGCTCCTTTTGGGCTCAAGGCCAAAAGTTCTTACAGATCTGGTACCGACCCTTAATGTGTGACTCCCCCAAGCACTTAAGACAGCTGCTAGGGGTCACTAACAGGCATAGGCCCTGTTGCAATCTGAGCAGGGCTTAAACCCGGGAGACCGGGGCATGCCCCACCTGGGGCAAAGTCCCCACTGGGACCCTAACTAACTACACTTAACAACAACTTAACTAACACTATTCACAAACTATTTACAAAAGGCCCTAAGGTATGAAGTTTGTAGGAGAAAAAAACACTAGCACTTGCTAAGCGAAGGAAGGTGTGCTGACTAACCACCACTGGTGTTAAGACGGAACTGAGAGGGTGTAGGGCCGGAAGCGCCTAATATACCACCGCTTGAGTGCCGCACTCCAAAGAGCACCATAGCCAGCCCTCTGGATACCACTAAGGCAAAAGTCTCTGACGACAGCACACGTGAATACGTACACACCCAAAATGGAATTGACATGAGTAATCACTCAAAGAGGAACTACGAACTATCTGAGGTAAGAGAGGACCCCGCTGATCGCTCAGACACAAGCTAAACGTGGCAGAAAAGGAACTGGGGAACAGTTGGCTGCGCACTGCTATGTAACTGCTTGGAGCGGCGCGTGCGTGGCCCATCCGGGTACTACTACCACAAATCTCTGATTACAAGCACAGGGCATCAAGACACCTTAAGTGGAGCACCCACAGGGACACTCCTCAAAGAATCTCTCCTTCTCCATAACTCTCTGCATTTGTGCACGCAACTGTTTTGTGTACTAGTACCCACTTGTGCATTAGATAGTAAGATCTTTGGAGCAAGGATTTTGTTTTGATTCTCCATTCTCTGCTGCTCTAGCTTTTTGTGGTACTGTGCATTACATTATATGAAATCTATTTTAGAATTTTGGCATTCAGATTTTGATTACATTTTTTACTATAACTCATTATGCCTCTTTTCCTAATCTTTCATATTTTAGTGTTATCCTCCTTCTGATTTTAATGTGCATTCCTACTTGTCTTTGGTTGGTTCCCCTCATGCCCCTTTTCCATCCTTTCCATGAGTAATGTTCTCTCCCTCCTTCCTCAAGTTTTCTCCTTCCTCATTCCCACGATTGCTTCATCCCTTCCAATCCTCTTTAACTTCTAGATTCTCCCCAGCAATTTCCTCCATTTCTCTCTCCTCTCATCCCCCTCAGGTTTCCCCAACAATACCTTGGTCCTCCATCAACACAACCCGAACATTGCCAACACGCATTCTCTCCCCCACTCATCTCCCAACCATGAATTGGAACTCAGCAGCTCCAGCCATTTCTGGGCCCTGGGGAACAGCACCAGAAGGTGTCTGATCTGCAGTACCTTTGTAGGGTTTAGGGGATTTCTCTCCCCTAACTGGATGGTGAACACGACAATAAAGCTGCATGGATCTTTGTTGCATTCTCAGAGCAGGGGAAGGACCTGTGGATGTCAGGGGCTCTTGTTTCCAAACAGAGACTTCCCTACCCAAAGCAGTGCAGAGCTGGGCTTTGGCCTCCATCTACAGGTGCAGATTGAGGCAGGTCCAGGTAAACTATGGGTTGGGTGCTAGGGCTCATGACAAGCACTCAGAATAGGGAATGGTAGCTAGCAAGGGGAATTCTTTCATTCTCTAGTCCGAGACATCATGCTGCATATGCTGTGATTAGCAAGAGGAGGACAGAGGGCGCAGAATATATACACCGGTCAGAGGGAGCAGGCCAGCGCTGGGGCACACGTTTGAGACCAATGCATGAGAACATCCCGCAATGCAAATTCTTAGTTTCCCAGCAGCCTAGTCCAGGCTCTGTTTCAGCAGTATACACAACAGTGCTTCTCATCTTTGCTTCCACAGGAATGGATTTTAACAGAATATCAGACTGGAGAACAAAAATACATTGCACAGTGCATACACATACAGAAACTTCATATGCACTCCTCACCATCACCAAAGCAACTAGTGTGAAAAAGATGGGAGTGTGCTCAAGAGTGTGACAAAGTTTGGAACTGCCACTACATAGTTTCCATACAGCAGTTGAGGGTTATGATTAATTCTGCACCTAACTGTATTTTTCCAGTTACAACCCAACAACATATATCTCTTCCCCACCCCCTCACCTGCATCTTCAGAGAATGAGCTGAGCTGTGTGTAGCCACAATGGTTCCTCTTGTCTTTACTGAAGATGCTGTCTATGTTCAGTGATTCCCTTTTGGGTCTCCAGGTTGGACGGTACTTGCTAGATGAACTGGATTTGGATTCACTGCTGGTACTCTCCATTTCCCAGTCGCGAGAACGCACAGGCAAGTTCCTGGGGCGTCGTATCTTTGACTGACCTGCAACACTCCCTCCACAAGGAGAGCCTTGGTTGGTCTGGGCTGGTCGGTTGTGGATTATATTGCTGACTGTCTCTTTAAACTCTCTAAGTCTGCTGGTGCTGCTGGATGGCTTAGGGGCAGTTCTGGGGGCTTGTTTCTCCTTCAATGTTTCCCCTGCAGTATACAAAGGAGAAGGCAGGAGGAATAAAAATAACTTCATTTTAAATTGGTAGCACTATTCACAGCATCTTTCTGAAGCCATACAAAGGAAAATTAGCAAAGGCAAGATAGACCAAAAACACAGACCGGGAGACACACAGCAAGGGAGGTGCACATACACACAAAGAATCACAAAAACACATAAAGAGAGAGTGATGAAGAAATTAAAACAATGCCTCTTGCCTTCACTATGGTATCCTGATGACTGTATCTCATCCCCTTTTCGCCGAGACCGGCTAGAACTCCTCTTGCGGTCAGTCAGTGAGCTCTTTTTGGAAATATGCCTCTGATTACATTCACTGTCAGTCAAGTGTCCTGAAAGAATAAGAGAACACAGTTTAGATGGCAAGAGTCTTTGGATTGGTTGTTCAACAATCTAAGAATAGTAGGCCCTTCTCACTCTTCCTGAACCGCACAGACATTCCAATGCTAACTGGCAGCTTCTAGTAAGCAAAGTCATTTGCTTTAAATAATTTGTATCTAAAAGTTTATAAAAATAGTCACAAAAGAGCCACAAAGCAACTCCAGGGACTCTGTTAAATGAGATAGCTCATCCACAGAGATGGGAAGCAGTTGGTTGTGCCTTGCCTCATAATGCTCCAGGGACACCATTATCTTGCAATACCAACACTCCAGCAGCTCTCGTACTCAAACACACACAGCTCTTAAACAAACATGGCTAGTTTGATTTTATTCTCCTCACAAATTCTCTTTTGCTCACTACACACAAATCTTTTCTTTGCATCAACTGAGTTAGAAAATATTTGTTCATAATTTAGCACAGATTTTCCCTGTAAGGATTTGCCCTTTGGTAAGAGTGCCTCATCCTCAGACCAATTTACTACCAAACTAATGACCACAATAATTTTTTAAATTAAGTTCAAAATCCCTTGAAGTGAGATTACCAATAATGGTTACAAGTGTGTAAGCACTGAGCTTTGTGGTTCCTACAAGTCTAAGACCCCAAATCTGCAAACACATGCATGTGTGTGACTTTACTCACATGAGCAGTCCCATTCCAAATCAGGACTGCTCCCAAGCAGAGGGGCAGGACAAAGATGGAGTTTGGGAAGGAGATCCAGCCTTTCCACCATCAACTTCAATCTGGCATAGGTGTAGTGAATGAAAATTCCAATTCCCTGACAACTGTTCAATGGCCTTTGTGGGAGGAGCTGATGGTCCCAATCCAATTCCTCTCCAGAGAACCCATGTCGCAGATCTTGCCATTACAATTAGCTTTTTGAATTCATCTTTTAAAATAAATAATATCAAAATTCAAAAAACATATTAAAGCAAAAGGAGAATTTGCTTTTTAGGTAGAGGTGCTACATCAACAAATAAAGATGTGACAGTGTGCATGCAAGGGCAACCCACTCAAACAGAGGCTGAGATTGAAACATCCTGTGTTTCAATTTGTCTGTGAAGCCAAGGAAGAGAGTGATTTTGTAATCGGTACTCTTTAGAAAGAGGCAATATATATGGAAGTGGGGAAAATAAGGAAAGAACAAGAGAGGCATCCGGAGGGAAGATTGGGGGGAGTGTAGGTAAATTAGGTGCCTGAGCAGGAAAGATGTCATGAAGTGGGTTTGGGGGAACTCACTCTTTCACAACATGAGCTTTGGATGACAGCAGGCACATAATGGTATTCTGTCAGTCTGTAAAGACTGAAGATATCTTGTAGCAGTTACTATGATGATAAAAGAAGGCCATATTGCATTCAGAGTGCACAATTTCTTTAGCTAGCTTTAAAAAAAATTTCTTCCATTCTGATAGCAATGGTAGGTTAGGGCATTTCCAGTGTTGTCACAGCAGCTATTTAAAGAGTACCACTGCTGCTAGAGTTGGGTCTCTTAGACATGGCGAGAATATTTAATATTATCAAGTCCTAAAATGCACAATTAGCACAATTAGTGGATTGGGAGGTTGACAGCTTTAACAATACTCTCCTATATTTCCATTCATACTTTGGACAAGATCACAGTATGGACAGTATGTGCCACAGTCTCAGCAGAGGCGCCAAGTACTAAATGAGCATGGAGCCTGAATTACCTTGTTGCCCTAACCATGGTCCTTCCAGACCAGGGACAAAGTCCACTAGTGAGGCAGCATGGAGAAAGTTTGCAGTATCTGCACGCACGCTGTACCTGGGCTCTGAATTTCAATCTCCAGAGCTGTCAGTCTAGCACCTTTCATTAATTTTGCTGAATTCACTAAATTAACAAAACAGGATTTCTCCTAAGCAAAACAACATTTCTCAACCAACACATGCAAAATCTGCCCCTTGAAGTGTATTTTTACATACTAGATGCCTCACATTCAAGCAATCATATGGATTAATAGGCAGTCATGTCCATGAAAATTATCTTTATAGCCACAAAGGCTGGGAGCATGGGGTTAGAGAAGGGAATGAAACCAAATCACTTGAGACAGATCCCAATGTGATCTTAGGAGTTTGAGTAGAGGAGTTAGAATTCACGCATTATTTAGCTGAATTGGCTGCCAGAAGTGGCAGAGGGCTAGCTCAACCACACAGTGAGCCCCACCCATACCCATCCTGACGTACCCAGGTGTTTGAGGGCACATGGCCCCAATTGTCTTCCGTCCCAGGAGGGCGATGTGGGATGGGGTCCACAGAATTCTGGGGTGGAGAAGTGGGGGAAGTGGCCATTAATGAAGAATCCAGCTTTCTCCCAGACTGATTCAATAGCAGTCGCAGTTGACAGGAGCGATGGGATGGCTCCTTTACAGCCCCAGGAGTCAGCATTTGATGGCTGAGCTGTTGCGTGAGGCTGGGAGATTAACTTTTTGGGGGGAAGACTTGAGTACGGAGGGAGGGAGGACGGAGAAGACAAAGGGGGATGACCAAGTAGGGATTAGCTAATAGTCAGGGACTGAATATAGCTGAAGACTAGATCAGGAGAGAGGAGGCAGGTTTGAATTAGGCAGTAAGTGAGGGGTAAGAGCTGGAGGAAAAATATGGGATAAAGTTAGCATGAGAAGAAATAAAAGGAGAAAGTCACAACACAAATCATGAAATCAATATAAACGTTGAATTTTATCTGTTTGTGTATTTTCATTCCCTCTCCCACCCCTCACCTCTTCTGTCTACTTCGACTGTAACTGTTGCAGGGCAGGAGCCTCTCTAATTACGTCTGTGTCATTTTGGGATATAAATAATATCCCAGCATCTTAGGTTAACTAGGCTTTTTGTTGCTCTGAAGATCAATATAAGTTCTGGTTTTTCATCATCATCAAATTTTGCCCTACATTTCCCCTTCTATCTGTTTCTCTCTCATCTAGGACTACTGTGGCAGCCTTAGCTGCCAAACATTTAACCTGGAAATGCAAAATATATCAAACATCCAGAGCCAAAGGCTTGGAGTGCCAGTTACTGAATGCATAGAAAGGAATCAAAGAGCACCAAAGAACCCCTGTTTGAAATCTACTCTTTCACAAAGTCCAGTTCTTCATTGTGAGAAATACCTTCCCCCAGTCTGGTCTAAACTGTAAGTAAAGATTTGAACCACAGATGGATACATGTATGCTGTTACAAACAGGAGGGCAAGAACTTGCTGAGTGAAATAGCACCAAAATGTGCTGCTTGGAGAAATTTTGGTGCAATAAGGAACCGTTCATTTAACAGGTATGCCCTCTTTGTGAAACCTATTGGGTTTGGTGCACACAAAATTAGTTTCATTTACAGATATACTATTAACAGGTCAACCTTTGGCTATATGGAAAGTTCCGCTCTTTTAACTAGTGTAGTCCTTTATTAGAAATTAATGTCAAAGCTCTGTGCTGCATTCAGGAACAGACTGGCCAGGTCACAGGCTGGATGCTTTGTGACAAGCACAGGCCACAGCTGATAGGGTAGCTCTACACCTTGAGACCTCCACCCTATCTATTAGATTCTCCCACCAGACCCCTCACCCAACTTCCTCCGTAGAACAGATTCTCCTCCAACTCCAGATCCCCACCAACTTGCCTTCACAGTACAGGCAGACAGCTATCCTCTGACCTCTGTCCTCCCACAGTGCAGATGGATACTCATCCTCACTGCTGTCCGCTTTAAGCAGAAACTCCCTGATGACCACATACAGGTCCCGGTAGTGTGGACTCCCTTCCCATATAGCCTCAGCTACTTGAATGCAGGGACTTGCACATGCCACCACTGACAACGTTTTGAAATAGTGCTTTGTACAGCTGCATCATGCTATAGATTGAGGGCCATAATTCACCAGATGCCAGCACTTCAAAGAGCACCCCATGCCAATATGCCCTGGGCTGTATTTAAACAGATATTGTTTAACTGAGCTCTACTGTAATCTCCAGATTTACAATGGCTACATGAGCACAAAGGTGTCTGCTACCTGTGTCCCTGCTGGTTTGCGAAGCTGTGTCATTCTCCACATTGTAGATGACTGTCCCCTGCGAGTCAGAAGAGAAGTGACTGACCACAGACTCATGGTGTAAGTGTTTATAGGGATAGCTGTCTGTAGAGGAGTCTGTCCTGGTGTCACTCGAGATGGAAGGCTCCCTCCCTAATGAAGGAAGTAATGGCAAATGTCAGCCTCTATTTGGGATATACAGATCAGGAGAGATTATGACAGAAAACAGAAACAGAATGGAGGAAACTAAACAGAAGCAAAGAAACAGGTTTAGGAACAAAGAGATATGCAGAATCACCTACACAATATTCACAGATTCAAAGATGGTGGAATTGACTGGGTGAAGACTCATGTCATCTAGTCTAACCCCTTTTCATCTACGGGAGAGGTAAAAAATATACTTTCCAAATATACTTTTACATAAATATGACTATGATGAAAACTTTACCAATCTCCACATGAACTGTCAACAAATTAGTTAATTTCAAGATGATTTTGTTCTTTATTAACCAAAAAGCCTATTAGCATAATTGAACTGTGGAACTAATTGCCACAGGACTGCACTGAGGCCAAAACTAAGTAAGATTCTAAGAGAATTGAAGATTTATATGGATAACAAGAATATCCAGAATTATAATAGTTAATGCTAAGAACTTTCTAAAAGAGATATTAAATTTCATGCTTCAGGGTTTAAACCAATCTAACTATTAGGGAATAGGACACATCTGCCTAATGCAAGGTATCTTGGACCTTTCCTCTTAAGCACTGGGTGCTGGCTGCTGTTGGAGACAGGTTCCTGCACTAGATGGACCACAAGTTTGATCGAGTATGGCCTTTCTCGTGTCCCTTAGCCCTTTAAAATATATAGACAGATTACTCTTTCTGTCCTTTTTTCTCAGCCTGCAGGAAAAATACTTTGGATAGTTTACAGGGTGTTGTGTATGTACAACATACCCACCCACACAAGCATGCGTACATTAAAATTAAAGAAAAGAAAAACTGATCACATGAGCTCTCTATTTAGTTTTGTAAACAAGTAGTTCCATGGCCATTTTGATTTCTTCTGGGAGCAAATCCAATAGTCTATGTAAAATTTCTGTGAAAGTTATCTTCTGGACCCTCAAGCCTCCCCCTACTGGTTAAAAGTGTCATTATTCCTCTGCAATGTGGTGGGAGATCATGGTCATGAAAGGAAAGGAAATCTTGGTTAGCTAGAGACCAATCCCATGGAATGCTTTGAGTATCAGGGCATGGAACTTGAAAAGGACTCTGTATTAAACAGAGAGCAAAGTATCACAGGGAGGTATTCATAATGAGCTTTCTGACTATGCACAGAGAGATTTGTAACATTTTGTACCACCTCAAGCTTTCTCCAAAGAGCCTGGCTTCAATCCTAGATATGATGAAATACAATGATTAGCCTGAAGGATAGGGTGCAATCTTATGGCCAGTCACAGATGGGCAGATTGATTTAATCAGAGGGAAGAAAAAACCCATTTTTAACTGATGTTGTAGAGGAGACAAGTTCTTTGAAGCATTCCTCTCTTTCTCCTAGCACCATATCAGTTTGTCTGGGTTCAGCTTTAGCGAGTGCGCTTTGTGCTTATTTCAGCTAGGCATTGATAAAGCTGGGAGATATACTGTTGATATTTGACATAAAGGAGTTGCAGAGCTCGATGTCGTCCAAATTCTGCTGGCACCTCAACCCGTATTGTCTCACCAGCCCTCTCAACAGCTTCATATAGATATTGAATAATGTGAGGGAGAGGACCAAGCCTTGTGGGACTCAGCAGCGAGGATTTTGGAAATGGAAGAACAGGTTGCTCGTAATGACCTTCTGCGTTTAGTTTGAAAGAAAACACCTGAACCATTTTAGGATGTTTCTATTCAGCTCTGAAGCTTCTTGGAAGCAGGTCAGGATACAATAAGATCAGATGCTGAAGAGAGATCCAACACAATGAGTATGGATGTACTTCCCTTGGAGGTCAACCAGAACAACAAGAACAGTCTTCGTAGCATGTCTCAGCCTGAAACTTGCCAGAGATACTAGCACCTAACAGGTGGCATTGGAGACTCTTTTTTGCAAGGTGCTCAATTAGCTTGCTTAGAAATTGGAGACAAGACACTGAGGGCTCGTCCACACTGGTACTTTACAGCACTGCAACTTTCTCACTCAGGGGTGTGAAAAAGCACACCCCCGAGCGCTGCAAGTTTCAGCGCTGTAAAGTGCTAGTGTAGACAGTGCACCAGTGCTGGTACCTATTCCCCCTGTAGAGGTGGTTTTTATATAGCACTGGGAGAGAGCTCTCTCCCACCGCTGATGCCGCGACTACACAGCCACATTAAAGCACTGCTGCTTTACTAACTTTGCTAGTGAAAACATGCCCTAAGTGGTTGTGTACAAAATCTGTTGTTGAGTGATGCTTTCATTACTACTGATTAGAATGTTGCTCGTTTTAGGGTGCGTGGTAGATTCCCCTCATTATATGATGTAATGACAATCTGTTAGTAGAGGCCCCAGATGCTCTCTACGTCTTCAGCAGGATGCACATGGACAGTTACACTGCAACAGGCTACTGCAGGGTAGATTCACACCCAGCTTGCCGTGGTCTACTTGTTGTGTAGACAGGCCCTAATCATGTGAATGGGTTGAATTCCTGGGAGGAAGGTGACGTTTTTCTGGTACTGCTCTCAGACTGCTGTTCTTGGCAACCTATGAAGCCCTCCCAAATGCAGGTTAGCTTCTCTGTAAATATCCAAGAATAGAATCAGCCTTCCTTGCAATACTACCACAGTGTAAGCTCATGTACAGTTTATATCCACCACCGCAATCTCTCTTCTTGATTGCTTTTAAAATGTGCCTCTCAAAATGTCTATACTCCCTCTTCTTTACAGGAAGCCTCATCTCACTTCAGTCTGTTCAGTGTCCTAATTTATCCACATACTTAACAAATTAGCCTTCTCTTTGTGATCATTATTTCAAACATTGAGCAGACTCAGAACTCATCTCTGAAGGCATCTTACTTGACCACATCCTTCCAATCCAATGGAACACCACTGACAGTGCTGTGTTTTCTCTCCCTAATCCATTAGTGTATCATATCATTACCATATTGCTGGATAATAAAGGATATTTAAGAGACAGTATTGTGTTGGATGCCTCATTTAAACCCCAAGAGATTCATGTTGGCAGTCACTCTCTTTATGCATTCTGTATGTTGTGTCAAAAGCATTGATCACCTTCTCTTATGTTTTGTGCATCTCTGCTCCTGTTTCTTTCCTGTTAAAAACTAAAGATAATTTTATGAATTCAATCACTAGATAAATCTGATACTGTGTCCATATTCTTGTGTCAGTATTTTCTCCTAGATATACTTAGAAAAGACAAATTTCCAGACATATTTAAAATGATAGAAACCTTGAATGTTTTATGATTAGGTAGGTTTTTTGTAATCATTTGGATAGAGGACTGTCTTTATACATTTAAAAAGTAAAATTACAGGCTCATCCTCTAGTTTGGCAATAGCATACTGTCTCTTGAAATTCTGGCTGTCACAATCTGGGAATGCTCCAAAGACAGTGAATTCTGCCCTGGATGGAGTAAAAGAGGATGGCTCATTGCATTATTTAACGGAAACCTTCCCCAGCTGACATTTGGTCTTAAAGAGAAGCCCTGAAAGCAAGTCCTTCAGGCAGGAGAATGTACTTGTAATTTATGAAGCTGTAGTTTGAAAGGGAAGGTTTAAGAGTTAAAATACTGAGGATCCTTCTCAGGACTCCAGGTCAACTTTGATCAGTGACAGAGACCTGGCTAGCAAAACAGCACCCAAAATGAAGAAAAATTTTTCTAACAGTTCAGCTGCAATGGAGATGGGCATAAAGCATGTACAGTTCAGATTGTTTACCTGAGTCCTCGCTATCATAGCAAGTCCTGCTATACTGCTGTAAATCCACCTGAGAGGGCAAGTCTTGAATCGACACTGGAGTTCCTCTCGGATCTGCATAAAGCAGCAGCAAAGGCTGATAATGACCCTTGATGCACTTGGTCACAACATCTTTCCATTTTGGACCAATCTGAGTTAAAAAAACAACAAGAACAAGAACACGCCTTAGCTTTTCTTTTTACTTCTCTCAGGCAAACCAGGAGACTGGTTCTTAACCTCTTCATATGCTGCACTGTGCAATCAAGTAACACTCCCTGCACACCTTCCCGCCCTCCCCAAAGATTCTTGATGCCCAAAGTGACAAGGGACAAGTGATAAGTGATCACAATAAAGCTGCACTAATTCTACCCAGAGTCCCACTCTACATTCACATGCTGAAGCATTTCATGCTTGTTACAAACTCTGAAATGTTATTGAAAGTAAAGATGTTAATTAAAATTGACATTTCCGTGCCTTCTTCTGACAGCCACCATACTGCTGTCATAATTTGTGATACCAGTTGGACGGGAGCCCAGTGTCAGCAGAGACCAGAAACAGTTTATGCCTTGTTTTGATAATCAAGATATTTACTGTTTTATAGTCAAACAAAATTAATGTTTGCTAGAATATAGGCTTAAACGAATATTCTTTCCCATTCAGAGTTTAGTCATGCTAAGAAAAACTTTTTAATCACATGAAATTTCCCAACACTTCACTGACCAAAATCAGGGCACATTTTTAATGTTATAGCTTTGGTACCAATGATTATCAATTAATCTATCATAATTTACAAGATGCATTAAATAAAAAAAATAAAACACGCAAACCACAGATTTCCAGCACTGGGATTAATTAAGATCACAGCTAACATTCGGTGGAGACTCATCCAGCATGCAAGAGGTTAAACACTTTGCTGTATAATCATTTCTTCTTCTGAAAGGTCAGCATGACTGTATTTTCTGTTTTGGTGAGCTGAACTTTAATTCTTGCAGCCAGTATTCATTTGAAAACACTTCTCTGTGTTTTAGTACAGGTTTCCAGAGATGCACAGAACACCTACTCCAACAGGTCTGCTCCTTACACAGATATTCTGTTGCAGCACCGTATTATCCTTAGCAAGGTTTTACTGCAGAGGAACATGACCAAGAACAAGTGGAAGGCTTATAGCTCTCCCTTAGAGACTGTGCTTGGTGAGATTATGGAAGAAAGCTCTCCTTTGTTACTTTTGTGCCTTTGTGACAAGGGGAAATAGAAGGGGAGGGGCATGAGATGAAGCCCAACAAAATAATGAGATGTAGTAATCATGTGCCAAGATCCCAGTGCTGATGGCTTTGGTGCCAAGCATTTCATCCTAGGTGCAGAAAGAAAAAAGGCACTGGTAAGAGAGGGAAGAATGCGCCGCAGGAAACAACTACTAGAGGGGAGTGGCATCCAGATATTTCAACTGTGAACCTTAGGAGAAGGGACTCAATGGCAACACCATTTGTCTGGCGGGCGGTGAGAAATACATCCAACGGCATAAGTGAATTGTAGGATTCCAACCAACAGCATAAAGGCAAGACTGGCAGGCAATTAAACAGAACCAAAGAGAAGGCCTCTGGGCCTTCTGGTACCACTGAACAGTTGTCAGTTTACCTGGTACTGGTTGCCATGCAGGTCTCTGCTGTACAGAAGTCCACAGCTGTTTCAACATTTGCCATCAGCAATGCAGGCACCAAGAAATCAAAGAAAGGTCAATGGGAATTAAAAAAAACAGTCTGAGGTGACACCATGAAGATCAGAAATAATGTAGATAAGGGGACCCTCCCATCATATAACTAGAAGGCATCTTTGAACGGAGAAGAAATAGGATCCTGAACACTCATTTTTCTCTTCTTCCCTTTCCCCTTCCAGGTCCCTCAGACTCTTCACCCTCTCTCCTCTCTTAGGCCTTATTTTTATTTCTTTACGATTCTCCCATTTTAAGTGGGTTATCCTCTGTTGCAAAATCATGTCTTCTGGAGAAAGCATCTCCTCCATCGGACTTACAGAAAGCATTAGTTCATTCAGAGAAATCTTTAGGAATTAAGTAGGACCTCAGGTGTGAGAACACACACACACAGTTTCTGGAAATCTTTGGAAAGCAGTATGGATCTACACCCTCACCAATACTCCAACAGTTCTTACCATTTATAAAAATAATCTCCTATTTCCTTACCTCTTTGACATGGGCATCATCAAAGTACATCCACTTGCGGATCTTCGTTTGGAAGAAGAAGGTGGAGTAATGTTTTCCGTAGTAACAGATCATTCCCACCAAATACAGCTCTGACTGTTTTGCTCTGTCATCAGTTACTCTGAAAAAGAGCTTCAAGGGGTGAGGAAAAGGAGAGAAGAAAAAATTATATAATAAAATTCTGTGCATTAAAATACTGTGTTTCGTTTGAAGAGCTAAAAATGCTCTACAGAGCTGCATTAAGCGTTATATGCCATTTTTTCAGATGGAGAAACTAAGGCACAGAATGGTTAAGTGATTGGTCCATGGTCATACAAGTCATTGGCAGAGGTGGAAACGAATCCAGGTTTCCTGACAGCCCACAACTGCCTTGTAAAGAAGGCATTTATATCAATGATGTAATTCCCTGCTAGACTTTAAAGTGTATTTCTGTTCTGAAAATTAATAAAAATGGCACTCTCTTTCTCAACAAGAAGCCTACTCCCTGTATGTTTTCTGTTACATCTTGTGGCTTTACTGAGTGATTTTTAAAAAGCTACTCTTTACCTCTCTCTCTGCACTCCACAGCTAACACTGTTCTGGTATGGAAGAAGGAGCTGAAGTTTGTTCTGGCTCTAGCAAGGACAAACTGAAGTCAGTGGCCTTGCAGAGGTGTAACTGAGGGCAGTAGTAGGCCTCCAGAGTCTATCAGTGGTGGAGGTGTTGGCTTGCAGATCCCAAGCTGATTTGTGTTGACTTTTAAAATTGACCAGATTTCATTTAGAAATCACTGACACACAAAAAAGCTCTTTTGGAGTCACTTTTCTATGCATTACTACTTTACATTTTAAGGGTCAAATTCTGTTCTCAAGTGATGCATCTGCAACTTAGTGCAGTTTCATGCCAAACAGTTCAATTAGTTTCTCAGTGTTGAGTAACTAGTGATAATTCCTATTATGTGGCACACCAACAGTTTAGACCCCAAATTTAAGTTATTTTAAAAGTACTAAAGTCTCAGAGGAGCTGACCTCCAGAGTCTAATTACAATATAATATAACCATATTCAGTCACTGAGAAAGTTAAAATACTACATGAGCCAGTATCTCCCAGTCTCTTGTGTTATCTCTAAAATAAGATAGCTGTGACCAAATCCTTGGATGGGGTTACTTAGGAACAAGTTTTTAAAAAAACATAACACACTTTGGCTCCATTACAAACACAGACAGGAATAACTATTGTTCAAATGGAAAAAAAACACAAATATTGGTAGGGAAATAGACAGCTATTTTCAAAAGAAATTGGCGCAAACAAAAATCCCCCTGAAAATGGGAAACATTTGGATTCAGATCTAAAATTGGCACTTTGGGGCCACTTCCAATTTTCAAGCACCTAAAGTGACATTAAGAATATAAAATTATTAGAATTAACATTTTAAAATATGCAATTGATTAATAACTAAGAATATACAATTAAAAATTCTGTACAAGTGTGCTTGTCCGTGTTCTTTTAAATCTGTTTCCAACAGTTGCAACTACTCACTAGGGCCAGGGAAGTAAAATGATTAGGTAAATGAGACACCACCAATCAGAGTAGTGGGACCATTTCCTTCCTCTTCTCTATTCCCCTCAGTACCGTAGCAGATCTTGTTCAAAGAGCAGAGCACTCACAAAGGGGAGTTACCTAAACTATGGGAGTAAGGAAGAGCAAGGAGACAAATAGTTGATCCGATGCCAACAGTTTTTCACAGGCTTGGTGGAGCATTCACAGAGGGCCCGATCCTTGGGTTGAGCCAAGCTCCTCTCAATGCAGGATTGGGATGGTCAGAGGCAAAGGTGGCTGCATGCCATGTTTATGCTCCCATGATCCCAGAATCAGAGGTGAACCTGCATCCTGAATGCATACAAGTGAACAGCACAGACATATTTTGGGAAAAGGGGATTTTGAGAGATTGTCAAATGTGCAGTAGACTCACATCTCCAAGTTTGAGGCAGGTGCCCAGGCTGTGAATGACATCCTCAGCTAGATCTGAGTGGTCTGAATCCCACACCAGCCCAATGGTGATGATCTGGGGAGAGTTCATGAGCACACGACGTATACGGATCTTTTCCCCACAGTTACTCTGAAACAAAACAAAAATCCGTACAGACATTTTTTATAACTATAAAACTGAATGGAATAAACAACTTTGCAGTTTACTGTATTACCACTGCAGGGTCTTGCCTCTTGCTTCAATATAGAAGGTGACTGGAGTGCAGCAGATTCTACATGCTCAACATATGAAGATGGGGGAGAGAAGAGCAAAACTATGTGAGGACTTATGCCAAATTCTGCGTGGTATTCACATGTGAATACAGTCAATTCTTCCTCAGATGAAGGATAATGCTTAGAAGATATAATTGCCCCAAGGGAGGCATGTAAAATAGGGAGAATGGGTGAAAATGGAGGGTGCTCAAGACTCCAGTGGAAATTGAAAGGATGGCTCACTTTTTTTTCCACGCATTATTGGTATCATTCTCTATTTTCTTTTCATTTGCACCTGTGGTTAAAAAGTATGTTTCGCACTATTGAATCGTGACAAAGATTTTAGCAGAAATACCATCTACCTGACTGCACTCCATGCTCTCAGTTTATACAAATCCAGATCAAATAAAGCTATGGAATTGGTGTATAGCCAATCACATTCTCTCAGCACACCATGGCTGATGGATTAATTAAGGTTAGACACATATCAGAAAATATTCAGCAAGTACTTGGAATCATCCATAATGCCAGGTAAAAAAGGATTCATTTACTTTCTTATCACTTGATGCAGAGAAAGCCTTTTATGGAACAGAGGGGAACTTTCTGTTTCAAGTCCTGTCCAATATTGACATTGGCCCTCAGTTGCTTAAATGGATAACTGTTCTTAACCTGAGCCCAAAAGGAGCTGGGAGAATTAATGTGGTTAAATTTACCATGTTTGAATTACATAGGGGGACTACGCAGGAATCTCCATTGTTATTTTTATTTTTTGCAGAGATCATGAAACCTTTTGCCCAGGAGATACAGGAACAATGAACCTACCTATCACAGGAACAAAACTTGCAGGAACACATCAGAAAATATCTTTATATGCAGATACAAAAATTTTGTATAAACAAAATTACTGTATTTCCCTAAAATTAGTTTCTATATAAATGTATGATTTGGGAAAGCATCTGGATTTAAAGTAAATTATGCCAAATCTGAAAAGCTAGCTACAAATTTGCCAGATTCTAAAAAGTCAATCCTCTATAAAGCATTTGGATATGAATGGGCAACAAATTCTATAAATACCTGGGAATTCAAATCTCAAACAACCCAGAAGAGCTCTACAGTTTAAATGTTAAACTATTACTTTAGCATGTGAAAAAAGATCTGGGATGCTGACAGATGTATGCAATTTCTTGGTTAGGAAGAACTGCCACAGTCAAAATTAATATTTTGCCAAAAAGAAAAGGAGTACTTGTGGCACCTTAGAGACTAACCAATTTATTTGAGCATAAGCTTTTATGAGCTACAGCTCACTTCATCGGATGCATACTGTGGAAAATGCGAATACAGATTAACACGGCTGTTACTCTGAAACCTGTTATTTTGCCAAAGATATCTTTCTGGTTTCAAAATCTTTCTGTGATCATCCATAACACCCTAGGAGGAAAACAGACGATGTTATTAGAATGTACATGGAGTAAATAAAGAGCAAGTGTGAGTGCAGATACTTGGTACGGTCCTATTAATCAGCAGTTCTCAAACTTTTTTTTCTGTGGACCACTTGAAAATTGCTGAGGGTCTTAGAGGACTACTTAACGATCTTTCCAAATGTTGTTTGTACCATTAGCTAACTATTGTAAAGCGTTTTGGATAAAAGTGCGATATAAAAAAACCTTAATAATTAACTTTTTTTGTTCTACAAATAAAAGCATACAACTCATATTTTCATATCAGTAGTTTTACCTTTCTAATGTGATGGATGTGCCCATTCTCCCCCGTTGCGGCAGCCCCCAAACTGGGGCTGGGAAGGAGAGGGGTCTCTCCCTCTCTCCCACATCGCAGCAGCCCCCGAGCTGGGGCTGGGAAGGAGGGCCATCTCTCTCTGGCAGCTGCAGCCCTGGAGCTGGGCAAAGTCACCTCTTTCTCTGGCCACCGCAGCCCTGTACGTCCCAAATTCCCCCCATCTCACCCCACTACGCCCTCCCACCTACACCCTATTCTTGCCAAGGCCACCAGATCACCTTACATGTGCGTCTTCTCCACGGTCCAGGCACCTAATTAGTGGAGCCAATTTGTTGTGTCTGCCCTGGTTTCTGTCCCAGTTTCAGGAGGGATCCTTGGTCTAAGCGTAGCTGGGTCCAGTGCCATACCAGTGGCCCTTCTGGAACCTGTGGGGTCCCTCCCCAGTCAATTACAGCTCTGCAGCCATGTCAGCTGGCTCCATCTTCTGAGCGTTGGAAGCATCATTGCCACAAGCATTGTAGCATTTGTACTGAGCCCGGCACTGAGCAGGATCCCTCTTGTGTCCTTCATTTGCTCATGTGCGGCCGCACAGGCGTACACATTAGAGGGAACTATACAAGGACCACCTGAATGGAGCTCACAGACCACTGGCGGTCCATGGACCACAGTTGCAGAACCACTGGACTAGATGTTCCAAATATTCAAGGCAGCAGTGGACTGGGGGGCACTCTAACCTAAACAAACACTGGTGCGACCTAAGAACTCTTAGTGCCAACTTAGCGGGGCTCCAGACATCTTCTGGTTCTGGTATGTATATTCTGGTTCACCAAAGACCATAATGTGAGATTTCAAATGAAAGCCAGTGACACACTGATCATCAATATCACTGTGAAATGTATGTACCTGTACCATGCAAGGAGTTATATATCTGTACCAGAAAATTATGTTCTTAAGCACGTAAAGTTAAAAGCAAGTCACAAAGGATCTTGATAGGCTCTAAGATAACCTCATTCATTGGCAGCACTAGTCTAACTGAGGCCTCAGATGTTATAATGTCCACCAGCGAGAGGGATTTCTCCCGGACCTCCTCTGGGTGGATATCAAGTGCCATAGTCAGCTTCCTCAACAGCTGCTGCTGAGTCTTAAAATCATCGAGAGATGGAGAAATAGGCTCCGACACAACTGTGTCAGCTTCTGGTCCTCTTGTAGCTGCTTGCAAGAGGGATCCTGCTCAGTGCCGGGCTCAGTACAAATGCTACAATGCTTGTGGCAATGATGCTTCCAACGCTCAGAAGATGGAGCCAGCTGACATGGCTGCAGAGCTGTAATTGACTGGGGAGGGACCCCACAGGTTCCAGAAGGGCCACTGGTATGGCACTGGACCCAGCTACGCTTAGACCAAGGATCCCTCCTGAAACTGGGACAGAAACCAGGGCAGACAGGTGGCATATCCCTCCTGAAGGGACCAGCTGTATTGGGACACATAGGAACCTACTTCAAAGCCTGATGATGACAAAGCTTCTCCTGAGACCAAGGCAGTGCCATACTAGTCGATATCAGAGAAGGCAGCTCAGATTCTAATGGAACCAGGGATATCTTCTGTGGCTTTCCTCTAGACAGTGCTGGCCTCACTGGTGCCCTGATGGCTGCATCCAGTGGAGCTGGTCGGTGTGTAGATGAAGGCATAGGAGGCAGTATCCTGGGCACTGGTGCTGGGCAAGCCTCTTGAACAACTGGTGACATCGGCACCAAGAGGTTCCAACAGCTCTCTCACAGCTTCAAAGGCCTCAGAAGTAGACAGTACCAGGAAGATAGTATGCGGTACCAAGACATGAGGAGATGCCAGTGAAGGAGCTTTGGGAGTCAGTCTTTAAAGGCCCCACTGGGCTCTGGAGTCAACAAACTCCCATTTAGAGATATGCACGGGGGAGTGCTTCCTCTTTGAACGCCCTCTCGACTCCTTAGCAGAGTTCATCTTCTTTGATTCCCTCAACAATCCCAGTACTGAGTCCAATTTCTGATGCCTCTTCTTCGGTACAAGACACGCCGATCTGCCTCTCGATTCCAGAAGAGCTGGAGGTGCGCTGACAGACTCTGAGGTGTTCAGTACCCAGATCAATGAAGAGGGCTCAGGTGGAGGCCATAGCGCCAATTCCATGAGCAGATATTTCAATTTGGCTGCCCTGCCTTTTTTCAAACAGGGCTTAAAGCCCTTACAAATACCATATTTATTGCTCACATGAGCCTCCCCAAAGCACTTAAGGCAGCTACGGTGAGGGTCACTATTTGGCATAGCCTTGCTGCAAGAGTGGCAGAGCTTGCAACCCGGAAAGCACAGCATACCTCTGGTATTGAGGCTGGTACCCAAACTGGGTGCTGGAATCCACCAAAACAACAAAAACAAAAGAAACTCTTTAATATTTGCCAACTAACTGTACTGACTATACATGATATTATACACAGTTACTAAGAAAGACTTCAACTAGCAAGGATAGGGAGATCCAACAGCCATCACAGGTGGTAGGAAGGAACAAAGGGGAGTATGGGGCAGCTCACACCTTTAAGCCTGCACGATGTATGTGAGACAGCAGAGGATGCTGAAGCAGCCCTGATGGGTACTGCTAAGGGTAAAAGGAAAAGGAGTACTTGTGGCACCTTAGAGACTAACCAATTTATTTGAGCATAAGCTTTCGTGAGCTACAGCTCACTTCATCGGATGCATACTGTGGAAAGTATAGAAGATCTTTTTATACACACAAAGCATGAAAAAATGGGTGTTTACCACTACAAAAGATTTTCTCTCCCCCCACCCCACTCTCCTGCTGGTAATAGCTTATCTAAAGTGATCACTCTCCTTACAATGTGTATGATAATCAAGTTGGGCCATTTCCAGCACAAATCCAGGGTTTACCAAGAACGTCGGGGGGGGCGGGGGGGTTGGAAAAAACAAGGGGAAATAGGTTACACGGCTGTTACTCTGAAACCTGCT
This sequence comes from Lepidochelys olivacea, assembly GCF_965140295.1. Classification (NCBI taxonomy): domain Eukaryota; kingdom Metazoa; phylum Chordata; order Testudines; family Cheloniidae; genus Lepidochelys; species Lepidochelys olivacea. The sequence goes on from NC_140417.1 coordinate 53,771,833, forward strand.
AAGGGTAAAAGCTTTCCAATTGTGAAGTGGAGTTCACAGACACCTGCAGTAGAATGGACAAATGCAATCACTCAACAAGAAAATTTATTTAAGATACTGTTCCAATAATTCCTCACACCAGACAGTTTAAAAAACAGAGAGAGATTGAATAGGGACAAATATTGGAGAAATTGTGAAAGAGGAGATTTTATGCACATATTGTGGCTATGTCCAGTCATTAGGGAGTACTGGGATGCAATCTGTAACCAAATATCACAATGTGTTGGATATTTATTATCAAATGACCCTTTGGTAATCCTCTTTGGGCTTCCTAGTAGCAATGGGCATACAAAAGGAAATAGAGAATTAATCAGCTAGTAGCTGCTCAGCTACTGATAGCTTCTCTATGTAAAAAGAAAAATAGTCCAACCATAGAGGAACAGTTAAAAAAAAATACGGGAGGTTGTTACGGAAAAAATAATGCATCAACTATGTACCCAGCAAAACAGAGGACAAATAGATACTTAGATATTTGGTTACCTTTTATTCAGCACTTAGACAAGTATATTCATCTGCAAAAAAAATAGCACACCTGTCCAATTTTTTTAAATATTAACATTTGATGGAGATACCTGGTGTGTTGAGTATGTGTAATCAGAGATTTCACTCAATCTAATAAAATCCATGCTCACTCTGTAATATGGTAACATCCTGTTAAACAGAGATTTGATGACTACTTTCCTGTATAAATGTTCTCTTTAAACATGAGCTCACTGTTGTAATCATTACCATTTTGTTTCTGATACTTATGTGGCAAGGATTTGTAAACCTGTTAATATTTCCTAAATAAATAAATAAATAGTAAAATAATTTTGTGTGCAAGTACACGTACACATACAAGCACACACACACACACACACAAAAGGGCTGCGATCAGAAGCATTTTCAACACCCTGGAAAAAAGTTTCCCATCCAAAATAAGAGAACTGCAATTCCAACAAGTGATACAAAATTAAAAAGCTTTCTATTTAGCCTTGCCAGAGTCACTGTATCACCTTCACCACCCTCAATGTCAGGTCACTTTAGGCTGCTTTGCACAGATTCTCAGGACAAAATATCCTTTTCATAAAAGGCTTCTCATAGCCAAGAGGCCTGTTTCACCACTGAATCTAATCACTCCTGACACTTTATCCACGGAATGAAAGATAAAGTGGGGATGGGGGGAGGGATAGCTCAGTGGTTTGAGCATTGGCCTGCTAAACCCAGGGTTGTGAGTTCAATCCTTGAGGGGGCCATTTGCGATCTCTGGCAAAAATTGGGGATTGGTCCTGCTTTGAGCAGGGGGTTGGACTAGATGACCTCCTGAGGTCCTTTCCAACCCTGATATTCTATGATTCTATGACCTCTTCCTCTCAACAGCAATTTACAAAGGTGGTTTAATCTTTATAAGATTAAATCATCAGGATTCTCTTTGCAAGCTTCACTACAGCATCTTTCAGTCCAAACAACCCAAGAGAGCATAGCTTGAGATTTCCATGTCATCTTTTTGGGGGTTAGTAATAAGTCAGCCAAAAGCAAAGGGGTGGGGGGGAAGCCTTTTTCCAAACACTGGGATATCTTAGGGAGAGAGAAGGACACATATATTCTATTTTCCAAATGTCATTCAGGTGGCTGACGTTAACTACAGGAATTTGTGTGGTCTCCCTCGGGGCAACTGAATTGCCTTACCTGCTATTCTCTTCCTCTCTTCTCCCATTGGTTTGAAGTGCTACTGAGCTATTCTCAAGGAGCACAACTAAATTCATAACTTTCTGATAGAGAGGAAGGAATGCTGAGTCCTGATACAGTGATTCATATCTTGCATTACAGGAGGTGCTACTTTTAACTAAGCCACCTCAGGATGGTTCCCCAGAATGTTAAATAAACAAGCCAAAAAGTAAGATGAGGATAACAACAGAAGAAGGGGAAGCGATCAGCAAACGATTTAGTCAAACCAAAGAATTCACACCTGATAAATCAAAGGGCTCTTGTCTTCCACAAAGGCTATATTCTTACTAAATTATGACTTTCCATATTTTGATTCAACTGATAAAAGCTTGCCAATTTTTTAAATGTGAAAAATATATATTCATCTACTTTCATTCTCAAAGAGCCGAAGCATTTTTACTCCAACTTTCCAAAAAGGAGACATTCATCTTTGGCAGAAACTAAGCATGGAAAATTTCAGTCAGAAAGGTGAAAGTTTCGGAAAGTTATAAGCAACTGAAAATAAAAGGGTTAAAATGGAAATCCTAACACAGCCTTGGTTAGTGCAGTTGTTACAATTCCTGCTACAATCAATGCCAGTTTCTTCTCCTTCTCCTCACAAAGGTTCACCACTAAACTCCACTGAGGATCTGACAAGATTCGTATCCCAAGAGTACACAAAGCTATAATTTTAACAGCAGCAATAATTTACAACAGTGGCTTATAGACACCAAAATGCATCAAGAAGTTTGCCCATCCTTCTCCTAGCTACTAATTCAGGTCCTGACCCTGTATGAACTTCAAGTTAAGCACATGCAAAAGACTTTGCAGGATCATGGCCTTAGCCTTGGTCTACACTAGGACTTTAGATCGAATTTAGCAGCGTTAAATCGATGTAAACCTGCACCCGTCCACACAATGAAGCCCTTTATTTCGACTTAAAGGGCTCTTAAAATCGATTTCCTTACTCCACCCCTGACAAGTGGATTAGCGCTTAAATCGACCTTGCCGGCTCGAATTTGGGGTACTGTGGACACAATTCGATGGTATTGGCCTCCGGGAGCTATCCCAGAGTGCTCCATTCTGACCGCTCTGGACAGCACTCTCAACTCAGATGCACTGGCCAGGTAGACAGGAAAAGAACCGCGAACTTTTAAATCCCATTTCCTGTTTGGCCAGCGTGGCAAGCTGCAGGTGACCATGATGGAGTCCCTGAATCGCAAAAGAGCTCCAGCATGGACCGAACGGGAGGTACGGGATCTGATCACTGTTTGGGGAGAGGAATCCATGCTATCAGAACTCTGTTCCAGTTTTCGAAATGCCAAAACCTTTGTCAAAATCTCCCAGGGCATGAACGACAGAGGCCATAACAGGAACCTGAAGCAGTGCCGCATGAAACTGAAGGAGCTGAGGCAAGCCTACCAGAAAAACAGAGAGGAGAACGGCCGCTCCGGGTCAGAGCCCCAAATATGCCGCTTCTATGATGAGCTGCATGCCATTTTAGGGGGTTCAGCAACCACTACCCCAGCCGTGTTGTTTTGACTCCTTCAATGGAGATAGAGGCAATACGGAAGCAGGTTTTGGGGACGAAGAAGATGATGATGAGGAGGAGGTTGTAGATAGCTCACAGCAAGCAAGCGGAGAAACCGGTTTTCCCGACCGCCAGGAACTGTTTCTCACCCTGGACCTGGAGCCAGTACCCCCCGAACCCACCCAAGGCTGCCTCCTGGACCCAGCAGGCGGAGAAGGGACCTCTGGTGAGTGTACCTTTTAAAATACTATACATGGTTTAAAAGCAAGCATGTGAAAGGATTACTTTGCCCTGGCATTCGCGGTTCTCCTAGATGTACTCCTAAAGCCTTTGCAAAAGGTTTCTGGGGAGGGCAGCCTTATTGCGTCCTTCATGGTAGGACACTTTACCACTCCAGGCAGGTAACATGTACTCGGGAATCATTGTAGAACAAAGCATTGCAGTGTATGTTTGATGGCATTCAAACAACATCCGTTCTTTATCTCTCTGTGTTATCCTCAGGAGAGTGAGATATAATTCCTGGTCACCTGGTTGAAATAGAGTGCTTTTCTTCAGGGGACACTCAGAGGAGCCCATTCCTGCTGGGCTGTTTGCCTGTGGCTAAACAGAAATGTTCCCCGCTGTTAGCCACAGGGAGGGGGGAAGGTTGAGGGGGTAGCCACGCGGTGGGGGGAGGCAAAATGCAACCTTGTAACGAAAGCACATGTGCTATGTATGTAACGTTAACTGCAAGGTTTACCCTGAAAGAGTGTAGCGACTGTTTTATAAAATCTGTCTTTTTAAATACCGCTGTCCCTTTTTTTTTCTCCACCAGCTGCATGTGTTTCAATGATCACAGGATCTTCTCCTTCCCAGAGGCTAGTGAAGCTTAGAAAGAAAAAAAACGCACTCGCGATGAAATGTTCTCCGAGCTCATGCTGTCCTCCCACACTGACAGAGCACAGATGAATGCGTGGAGGCAAATAATGTCAGAGTGCAGGAAAGCACAAAATGACCGGGAGGAGAGGTGGTGGGCTGAAGAGAGTAAGTGGCGGGCTGAAGAGAGGGCTGAAGCTCAAATGTGGCGGCAGCGTGATGAGAGGAGGCAGGATTCAATGCTGAGGCTGCTGGAGGACCAAAGCAGTATGCTCCAGTGCATGGTTGAGCTGCAGCAAAGGCAGCTGGAGCACAGACTGCCACTACAGCCCCTCTGTAACCAACCGCCCTCCTCCCCAAGTTCCATAGCCTCCACACCCAGACACCCAAGAACGCGGTGGGGGGGCCTCCGGCCAACCAGCCACTCCACCACAGTGGATTGCCCAAAAAAAAGAAGGCTGTCATTCAATAAATTTTAAAGTTGTAAACTTTTAAAGTGCTGTGTGGCATTTTCCTTCCCTCCTCCACCACCCCTCCTGGGCTACTTTGGTAGTCATCCCCCTATTTGTGTGATGAATGAATAAAGAATGCATGAATGTGAAGCAACAATGACTTTATTGCCTCTGCAAGCGGTGATTGAAGGGAGGAGGGGCGGGTGGTAAGCTTACAGGGAAGTAGAGTGAACCAAGGGGCGGGGGGTTTCATCAAGGAGAAACAAACAGAACTTTCACACCGTAGCCTGGCCAGTCATGAAACTGGTTTTCAAAGCTTCTCTGATGCGTACCGCGCCCTCCTGTGCTCTTCTAACCGCCCTGGTGTCTGGCTGTGCGTAACCAGCAGCCAGGCGATTTGCCTCAACCTCCCACCCCGCCATAAACGTCTCCCCCTTACTCTCACAGATATTGTGGAGCACACAGCAAGCAGTAATAACAATGGGAATATTGGTTTCGCTGAGGTCTAAGCGAGTCAGTAAACTGCGCCAGCGCGCCTTTAAACGTCCAAATGCACATTCTACCACCATTCTGCACTTGCTCAGCCTGTAGTTGAACAGCTCCTGACTACTGTCCAAGCTGCCTGTGTATGGCTTCATGAGCCATGGCATTAAGGGGCAGGCTGGGTCCCTAAGGATAACTACAGGCATTTCAACATCCCCAACAGTTATTTTCTGGTCTGGGAAGAAAGTCCCTTCCTGCAGCTTTTGAAACAGACCAGAGTTCCTGAAGATGCGAGCGTCATGTACCTTTCCCGGCTATCCCACGTTGATGTTGGTAAAACGTCCCTTGTGATCCACCAGAGCTTGCAGCACTATCGAAAAGTACCCCTTGCAGTTTATGTACTCGCTGGCTTGGTGCTCCGGTGCCAAGATAGGGATATGGTTTCCGTCTATGGCCCCACCACACTTAGGGAATCCCATTGCAGCAAAGCCATCCACTATGACCTGCACATTTCCCAGGGTCACTACCCTTGATATCAGCAGATCTTTGATTGCGTGGGCTACTTGCATCACAGCAGCCCCCACAGTAGATTTGCCCACTCCAAATTGATTCCCGACTGACCGGTAGCTGTCTGGCGTTGCAAGCTTCCACAGGGCTATCGCCACTCACTTCTCAACTGTGAGGGCTGCTCTCATCTTGGAATTCATGCACCTCAGGGCAGGGGAAAGCAAGTCACAAAGTTCCATGAAATTGCCCTTACGCATGCGAAAGTTTCGCAGCCACTGGGAATCATCCCAGACCTGCAACATTATGCGGTCCCACCAGTCTGTGCTTGTTTCCCGAGCCCAGAATCGGCGTTCCACAGCATGAACCTGCCCCATTAGCACCATGATGCATGCATTGGCAGGGCCCATGCTTTCAGAGAAATCTGTGTCCATGTCCTGATCACTCACATGACTGCGCTGACGTCGCCTCCTCGCCCAGTATCGCTTTGCCAGGTTCTGGTGCTGCATATACTGCTGGATAATGCGTGTGGTGTTTAATGTGCTCCTAATTGCCAAAGTGAGCTGAGCGGCCTCCATGCTTGCCTTGGTATGGCATCCGCACAGAAAAAAGGCGCAAAACGATTGTTTGCCCTTGCTTTCACGGAGGGAGGGAGGGAACGGGGGCCTGACGATATGTACTCAGAACCACCCGCGACAATGTTTTAGCCCCATCAGGCATTGGGATCTCAACCCAGAATTCCAATGGGCAGGGGAGACTGCGGGAACTGTGGGATAGCTATCCACAGTGCAATGCTCCGGAAGTCGACTCTAGCCTCGGTACTGTGGAAGCACTCCGCCGAGTTAATGCACTTAATGCACTTGGAGCATTTTCTGTGGGGACACACACACTCGAATATATAAAACCGATTTCTAAAAAAACGACTTCTATAAATTCGACCTTATTCCGTAGTGTAGACATACCCTTAGACTGTAAGCTCTTATGGGTAAGGAATCTCACCCCATTTGTGCTGCAAAACACCATTTACATTTATAGAATTAAATAAATAGATATCCTCAAATTCCATTCACTGCCATATGTTGAACTTAAAAGAATCCAACTGTATTTTTGTATGGCTTGTGGTAGCACAGTACATGAAGGCTAGCTGGACATGTGCAAAGAACTGCTTTTACAAGGTTAAATACCAGTTTTTCTCAAACCTCCTAATTTATGCTTTTACTCCTTCTCCACTCCAAAGGCCCTTTAATGACATGCCCCAAGAGAAATGCACAGTTCCATTTCTTATACTGAAACATGTGAGCCCAGTTGAAATCATCATCTGTCACTAGGTTGCCTCCCCCATTCAGTAAGGGTCCCACACTTTCCCTGACCTTTTTCTTATTCCTAACGTACGTGTAGAAACCCTTCTTGTTACCCTTCATTTCCCCCTGCTAGTGCAACTCCAGTTGTGTTTTAGCCTTCCTGATTACATCCCTGAATGTTCGAGCAATATTTTTATACTCCTCCCTAGTCATCTGACCGAGTTTCCACTTCTTGTAAGCTTCCTTTTTGTGTTTAAGCTCACAAAAGATTTCACTGTTAAGCCAAGCTGGCCACCTGCCATATTTGCTATTCTTTCTGCATATCAGGATGGTTTGTTCCTGCACCCTCAATAAAGCTTCTTTAAAATACAGCCAGCTTTCCTGGACTCCTGTTCCCCCCATATTAGCCTCCCAGGGGATCCTGCCCATCAGTTCCCTAATGGAGTCAAAGCCTGCTTTTCTGAAGTACAGGGTCCGTATTTTGCTACTCTCCTTTCTTCCTTTTGTGAGCATCCTGAACTCAACCATCTCATGGTCACTGCTCCCCAGGCTGCCACCCACTTCTACTTCCCCTACCAATTCTTCTCTGCTTGTAAGCAGGAGGTCAAGAGGAGAACGGCCCCTGGTTGGTTCCTCCAGTAGTTGCACCAGGAAGTTGTCCCCAACACTCTCCAAAAACTTCCTGGATTGTCTGTGTACTGCTGTATTGCTCTCCCAGCAAATGTCAGGTGACTATATGCTAAGAGTGCTCCAACATAAAATAGCCCTCCAGTAATGTCATTTCAGTTTCTTTGGATGAGATTTTCTAACTCCTATTCCTCACAATGTCTGCTCTCTTCTCTTACCTCGATCCATAACTTATGTCCCAGCAATTCCAGCTGTCAAAGAGTGGGCACAGATAACAGCTTTTCTTTTCCCATACCCGAAGGGTCATAAAACCTACTGGAAGTCTTACCCACAAAGAAAATTGGTCCATCCATCTCTGACGCCTCTAGCATTGTGATGAGCTAAATCTTTAAAACCCTTTGTAGTCAGAGGCACATAACAGCAGACACTACTAGCCCTCTTCTGTCTTTTGCTTCTGTTAAAAAGTCAAGCTAAGCATACTAACCGGACAGTTTCGCAGGTCTCCCATGGTGCTGGCATTCTGCAGTAACTCTCCAAACATATCTGGAGTGGGTTTCTCTCGTCGCTCCAGCATGCAAATAGCTTGATTGCTTCAGTTCAAGGACAGCATAGAGAAGAAAAGTTTGTTAAAAAGTTGAATAAATACACATTTTCATTTAGCATTTATGCCATAATTAGAAAGCTGAAAAAGTAAAAACTATAATATTTTAAATTGCTTATTTTTGCAATTAATTTTTATTTATTTTGAAAATATTTTAATGTGTAAAACAGATATGTTTCAGTGGTGGATTCATGCATTTTCTGTGAGTATGTTGCAGAAAGAAAATGGGAAGTTTAAAGAGAGATGATAGACAATTCAAGTTTGGCTTCAAATTTGAGATTTTAAGAGAAAACTTAATAGAAATGTTTCAAGGAATATTTAACTTCCAATTAAAACACATTTTTACAGCAAATAAGTGCTTCCCTACAGAATTTGCAACCCAACCACACCAGTATTATGCTGTTGCACAAGACCTTCTAAAGGTAAAATCTTACAGATGAAATTATAAGCAACAGTGAAGCAGATATTTAATTGCACTGTTCAAGCTGAAAGATTGCAAAAAGGAAACAAACAGCATTAGTGGAAAAAAGTAAATTATATTTTAAATATCAGAGGGTTAGCTGTGTTAGTCTGGATCTGTAAAAGTGGCAAAGAGTCCTGTGGCACTTTACAGACTAACAGACGTATTGGAGCATAAGCTTTCGTGGGTGAATACCCACTTCATTGGATGCATATATTTTAAAGTTAACAGTTTTATTATAAGCAACGTGTAAGAACGTACATAAACCAAGCATGGTTTTTATGTTCATCATGTTCCTTCAAATGCTACAGTCCCAAATAAAAATTTTAATCTCATTTGAAATTCTTATGACAAACATTAAATATTAATATTTTAAATGAATAAAACCATTCAGGTAAACAATGTCAGCCAGAAAGCTCACCTAAATGTTAGCAGCCACAAGGGGTAATACAGCATATGCTCACAACCCTTTTGATATACTATCAGCACTGGTCTACACTAGGAGTTGAGGTCGAATTTAGCAGCGTTCAATTGATTTAACCCTGCACCCGTCCACACGACAAAGGCCCCCCCCCTTTTTTTTCTTCTTTTTTTTACTTAAAGGGCTCTTAAAATCGAATTTGGGGTACTGTGGACGCAATTAGACAGTATTGGCCTCCGGGAGCTATCCCAGAGTGCTCCATTGTGACTGCTCTGGACAGCACTCTCAACTCAGATTTACTGGCCAGGTAGAAAGAAAAAGGCCTGCAAACTTTTGAATCTCATTTCCTGTTTGGCCAGCGTGGCAAGCTGCAGGTGACGATGCAGAGCTCATCAGCAGAGGTGACCATGATGGAGTCCCAGAATCGCAAAAGAGCTCCAGCATGGACTGAACGGGAGGTACGGGATCTGACTGCTGTATGGGGAGAGGAATCTGTGCTATCAGAACTCCCTTCCAGTTTTCGAAATGTCAAAACATTTCTCAAAATCTCCCAGGGTATGAAGGACAGAGGCCATAACAGGGACCCAAACCAGTGGCGAGTGAAACTTAAAGAGCTGAGGCAAGCCTCCCAGAAAACCAGAGAGGCAAATGGCTGCTCCGGGTCAGAGGCCCAAACATGCCGCTTCTATGATGAGCTGCATGCCATTTTAGGGGGTTCAGCCACCACTACCCCAACTGTGTTGTTTGACTCCTTTAATGGAGATGGAGGCAATACGGAAGCAGGTTTTGGGGATGAGGAAGATGATGAGGTTGTAGATAGCTCACAAGAAGCAAGCGGAGAAACCGGTTTTCCCGACAGCCAGGAACTGTTTCTCACCCTGGACCTGGAGCCAGTACCCCCCGAACCCACCCAAGGATGCCTCCCGGACCCGCCAGGCGGAGAAGGGATCTCTGGTGAGTGTACCTTTTAAAATAGTATACATGGTTTAAAAGCAAGCGTGTTTAATGATTAATTTGCCCTGGCATTCACGGCCAGTACAGCTACTGGAAAAGTCTCAACATGTCTGGGGATGGAGTGGAAATCCTCCAGGGACATCTCCATAAAGCTCTCCTGGATGTACTCCCAAAGCCTTTGCAAAAGGTTTCTGGGGAGGGCAGCATTATTCCGTCCACCATGGTAGGACACTTTACCATGCCACACCAGTAGCACGTAGTCGGGAATCATTGCAGAACAAAGCATTGCAGTGTATGTTTGCTGGCGTTCAAACAACATCCATTCTTTATCTCTCTGTATTATCCTCAGGAGAGCGATATTCATGGTCACCTGGTTGAAATCGGGTGCTTTTATTAAGGGGACATTCAGAGGTGCCCGTTCCTGCTGGGCTGTTTGCCTGTGGCTGAACAGAAATGTTCCCCACTGTTAGCAACGGGGAGGGGCTAGGCACATGGTGGGGAGAGGCAAAATGCAGCCTTGTAACGAAAGCACATGTGCTATGTATGTAATGTTAACAGCAAGGTTTACCCTGAAAGAGTGTACCCATTGTTCTATAAAATGTGTCTTTTTAAATACCGCTGTCCCTTTTGTCCCGCCAGCTGCATGTGTTTCAAGGATCACAGGATCTTCTCCTTCCCAGAGGCTAGCAAAGATTAGAAGACAAAAAAAAAAAAATGCATTCACAATTAAATGTTCTCTGAGCTCATGCTGTCCTTCCACACTGACAGAGCACAGACGAATGCATGGAGGCAGACAACGTCAGAGTGCAGGAAAGCATAAAATGACGGGAGGAGAGGTGGCGGGCTGAAGAGAGGGCTGAAGCTGAAAGGTGGCGGCAGCATGATGAGAGGAGGCAGGATTCAATGCTGAGGCTGCTGGAGGATCAAACTAATATGCTCCAGCGTATGGTTGAGCCGCAGGAAAGGCAACAGGAGCGCAGACCGCCACTACAGCCCCTGTGTAACCAACCGCCTTCCTCCCCAAGTTCCATAGCCTCCTCACCCAAACGCCCAAGAATGCAGTGGGGGGACCTCCGGACACCCAGCCACTCCACCTCAGAGGATTGCCCAAGCAACAGAAGGCTGGCATTCAATAAGTTTTAAAGTGCTGTGTGGCCTTGTCCTTCCCTCCTCCACCACCCCTCCCTGGCTACCTTGGCAGTTATCTCCCTATTTGTGTGATGAATTAATAAAGAATGCATGAATGTGAAGCAACAATGACTTTATTGCCTCTGCAAGCAGTGATCGAAGGGAGGAGGGGAGGATGATTAGCTTACAGGGAAGTAGAGTGAACCAAGCGCAGGGGGGTTCATCAAGGAGAAACAAACAGAACTTTCACACCGTAGCCTGGCCAGTCATGAAACTGGTTTTCAAAACTTCTCTGATGCGCACCGCACCCTCCTGTGCTCTTCTAACCACCCAGGTGTCTGGCTGCGCGTAACCAGCAGCCAGGCGATTTGCCTCAACCTCCCACCCCGCCATAAACGTCTCCCCCTTACTCTCACAGAGATTGTGGAGTGCACAGCAAGCAGTAATAACAATGGGAATATTGGTTTCACTGAGGTCTAAGTGAGTCAGTAAACTGCGCCAGCGTGCTTTTAAATGTCCAAATGCACATTCTACCACCATTCTGCACTTGCTCAGCCTGTAGTTGAACAGCTCCTGACTACAGTCCAAGCTGCCTGTGTATGGCTTCATAAGCCATGGCATTAAGGTGTAGGCTGGGTCCCCAAGGATAACTATAGGCATTTCAACATCCCCAACAGTTATTTTCTGGTCTGGGAAGAAAGTCCCTTCCTGAAGCTTTTCAAACAGACCAGAGTTCCTGAAGATGTGAGCGTCATGTACCTTTCCTGGCCATCCCACGTTGATGTTGGTGAAACGTCCCTTGTGATCCACCAGAGCTTGCAGCACCATTGAAAAGTACCTCTTGTGGTTTATGTACTCGCCGGAGTGGTGCCCCGGTGCCAAGATAGGGATATGGGTTCCGTCTATGGCCCCACCACAGTTAGGGAATCCCATTGCAGCAAAGCCATCCACTATGACCTGCACATTTCCCAGGGTCACTACCCTTGATATCAGCAGATCTTTGATTGCGTTGGCTACTTGCATCACAGCAGCCCCCACAGTAGATTTGCCCACTCCAAATTGATTCCCGACTGACCGGTAGCTGTCTGGCATTGCAAGCTTCCACAGGGCTATTGCCACTCGCTTCTCAACTGTGAGGGCTGCTCTCATCTTGGCATTCTTGCGCCTCAGGGCAGGGGAAAGCAAGTCACAAAGTTCCATGAAAATGCCCTTATGCATGCGAAAGTTTTGCAGCCACTGGGAATCGTCCCAGAACTGCAACACTATGTGGTCCCGCCAGTCTGTGCTTGTTTCCCGGGCCCAGAATCGGCATTCCACGGCATGAACCTGCCCCGTTAGCACCATGATGCCCGCATTGGCAGGGCCCGTGCTTTGAGAGAAGTCTGTGTCCATGTCCTGATCACTCACATGACTGCGCTGACGTCGCCTCCTCGCCCAGTATCGCTTTGCCAGGTTCTGGTGCTGCATATACTGCTGGATAATGTACGTGGTGTTTTATGTGCTCCTAATTGCCAAAGTGATCTGAGTGGCCTCCATGCTTGTCGTGGTATGGTGTCTGCACAGAAAAAAGGCGTGGAATGATTGTCTACCGGGTCTGATGGAGGGAGGGGCGACGGGCGACTGACAACACGGTTTACAGGGTTGGCTGACAGGGAATTAAAATCAATGAAGGGGGTGGCTTTACATCAAGGAGAAACAAAAACAACTGTCACACAGAATGGCCCCCTCAAGGATTGAACTCAAAACCCTGGGTTTAGCAGGCCAATGCTCAACCCAATGCTCAACCCACTGAGCTATCCCTCCCGCCCCGGTATTTCAGGCAGGACTGAATCTCCCTTAAACTTTTCAAGGTGCCCTTGACAGACCTCACCAAAACAATTGTCGGCTATTGATTTCACAGAGGGAGGGAGGGGGAAGCAAATGAATACAAAACAAATGTGGTGTATTTCTTGTTTTGATCCACTCCATCTATCTTTTACATCTTTGGCTGGCAGCAGAGGGTGCAGTAGGACTGCTAGCCATCTTCATCTCCTGGCTACACGGCAGAAGACAGTGCAATAGGACTGCTAGCCAACCTCATCTCCTGCCTGCTCGCCATACGACGGTACAATAGAACTGCTGGCAGGACTAAAGAGAATGACCTGGTCGAGTCACTCCTCTTTTAGTCCCTGCGTCCATGTCTGCCCAGGCGCTCCTGACTGACCTTACTGAGGCGGCCAGGAGCACCTCGGACATGACGACGACAGTTATGAGGCCTATTGCACTGTCTGCTGCCACAAGGCAATGAGCTGCTACTGTGTAGCTATGCAGTACCGCGTCTGCCAGCACGCAGGAGAAGTACGGTGACAGTGAGCTGAGCGGGCTCCATGCTTGCCGTGGTATGGCATTGCACAGTTAACTCAGGAAAAAAGGGGCGAAACAATTGTCTGCCGTTGCTTTCACGGAGGGAGGGAGGGCCTGATGACGTACCCAGAACCACCTGCGACAATGTTTTTGCCCCATTAGGCATTGGGATCTCAACCCAGAATTCCAGTGGGTGGCGGAGACTGTAGGAACTGTGGGATAGCTACCCACAGTGCAACGATCCAGAAGTCGACGCTAGCCTCGGTACTGTGGAAGCACTCCGCCAAGTTAATGCACTTAGAGCATTTTGTGTGGGGACACACACAATCAACTATATAAAAACGATTTCTAAAAAACCGACTTCTATAAATTGAACCTAATTTCGTAGCATAGACATACCCTCAGTCACAATTTCCCCCCACTGATTTGCATGACAGAAGCTATTTCTGATTTTCAAGACAGTATCCAAATCCCTTTTCACTCCTCCATTGCATGGCTTTTATCCTGGGCAGCAGGTGGGCAGTTAATTTATTTCCATCTCAATCAGGCTTTCGAAAATAGATGGTAACCTCAGCCTTTTATCATCTCTGGTCAGTTTCTTGTAGATAATCATTTGTGTCACCAGCATTTGGAGAAAGGAAAACGTGCTATTTTCCTAAACTATTAGATGGCTGGAGCCAAGGCTTTATGCATTTTCTTTTTTATTTATTTGGAGCAAATATTTTTAGCTATTATTTTTATTCATTCATTTATTCTTTTAGTTTCCGTTTCATGGTAGTCTGTATGTTATATCATCAGGTTTAATGACACTAAACCATAACTGATTTACCAAGAGAGGATAAGAGGAATGCTTAAGGGCCTCTAGATTTTTAGCTCTATTTATCATACAGAATAATGTGTACATAATTTACTTTCTTGCTCTCAGGATAAGACATCTGACTGAATTAAGTGTAAAATGTTTTCTTATAATTCCAAGAGAACATGCAAAGTAGGAATAATGCCGATAAGTTATACTGTCTACTTATTTAAGCTGGTTATCTATGAAGTGGTTTTCATCTAGAGGGGCAAGAAGAATAAGTAAACTAGTGTTTAACAATTCAATGCACCTTCTATAGGCTTAACAAGTGGATACCTCCCATTTTAGGGTTTCCTTTTGGCTGATAGTGCTTTTAGTGTATTTGTTCATCAAATAACTAATTAGCCAGAAAACTCATTTGGGGAATTTTAAAAAATTATTCGTTGTTTTATGTGCTCCTGACAGTCAGGCTTCCACCGTTCAACACTGACAGCTCTTAGATAACTTCATGTGCAGAAACAACATGAAGCTGCTGTCTGAAGCTGAAAGTTAAAACAATAACTCAGTTTTCCACTTAAATATTTATTGATACATTGTAGTCTAAATGTAGTACTAGGATTTTACAGGTAAATCTCTGTTTAAACTGAAAGCCCTATAATGAGATTGTAATACTGTTAGGAACAAAGATAAAGTAGCTTTGCAACAGAAACAGTGTTGAAATAATCTTACAGGAAGGATTTCATGAATATGAACCACAGAAATGCTAGTTTAAAAAAAATTGGTTTAATGCTCATGAAAGTGAACCTGAACTGAACTACCCTTTGATATTTCAGTTCAGCCTACCACACAGTTCTACCAATGTAATTCAATCTTGGCCTTAATTACTCTTTTCTGTTCCAGTTCTGGGCACCACAGCTGTCAATGTTCTTCAGCCCTGAACTGTAGTACTACTCCTTTCCAGCCCTGTTCCCTAACACAGCTCTTCAAGTACCTGTTTCTCTGTTCTATGTAACTCCCTGCCATAAACAGTCCTCTATCTCTACAGCTCTGTCAATACACCTAAATTCTTGATCTACATCTAATCTCCATCCTAATCTTCTGTCCCACAGAAGCCTTATGTTCCAGACCACAGCTATCCTCCACTAATAATGAGCAGAGAACGTTCTGTATGTCGAATTATGTGACAGTGCAGAAAAATACCATGACCAAGGTGCTACTGTAAACAAGGTAAACTCTTTTCCCATATAAAACCCCAGACTCACCAGAGTGAAGTGGTGGAGATGTAATGTACCATCTGGATAAAAGGCAGAGGGTCAGAGGTGGCACCACAGCTGGTACAGACACACTAAAACAGGAAGGGAAAGTAATACCATGAGAAGGCTAAACTGATGAGTCCATGTCACGTATTGTGTGCCTAGGGTTGCCACCTTTCTAACTGCAGATAAACGAAACCCTGAGGGCCTGCCCCCACGCACTTCTTCCCCCGCCCCCCAAGGCTCCACCCTCATCACTCTCTCCTCTCCCCCGCCCCCCCGCTCCCATGTCACTCACTGGATCCGATCAAGGAGCCTGGCTGCAGGTAGGAGGCAGTTCCACCTGAGCAGAGACTGGCACAGGTTAATGACCCGGCGTGTCCCCCTGCCCCATAAATTAGAGTTGCCAGGTCCCCAAAAACTGGACACCTGGCAACCCTAAATGGTACCCGGACACAGAAGCCAAAAACTGGACTGTCCAAGTATAAACCGGATGGGTGGCAATCCTAGCTGTGCCTGTCTGACATTTCTTCAGACATGATGCCAGATTTCTGAGGAACTAAACCTAAATGGGGAGTGGGTGCTTTGTGTAAAAAGATACCACTATCTCACCTGTTCAAACAAGGTCATTGCAAACTTCTGGTGAGAAATGCAGTGCTGAGCAGTGCAGATGTCTTCTTTTGACTCATCCGCAATGTGGAAATGAATCCGCATCAAGAGATTCTCCTATCCCGAAAGGAGGAAAAAAGTGAAAAAGTTGGTAATTTGTAATGTAAACAAACGAAAATTAATTACACATAACTCACTACAATATCTCAGAAATACTAAAATAATGCTGTGTTAAAAAGTCACATTTTACAACAGGATGGAGTGCTCTTCCCAACATCCTAAATGCATTTAGGAACTAAAGAGATTGGCATTTCATTGATATTAAACAAAATAGCTACGTGTATTTTATCTGGAATGCTACACCAATTAACCTTTTTATTTATTTACTAGCCTATCTGCAGGTTCTATCATTTGTTCTGACAAATTCGCAAATGTCAATGGTTTGGCTTAAGTGAAATGGGCACAGCAGCTCTGTGGTGTTTAAACAGTGGGCTGACACTGTCTGGAAGACAACAGCCTAACTGCAGGCTCATCATCCTGGAGTAACTCTTATTAATTATTGTATAATCAATGGATTTTACACCGTGCACCCAAAACTTGGTATGAAAGGGAACTTTATAACAAAGAGCTAGACTACTAATGGAGAGGCAGATGAAATTCTGCAAGAAGCAAGAGTACTGAACACAATCTGTCTCATGAGCACTGATACCTAGAGGTTATTTCAAACAACTCCCTCCGTTCTCTGCATCCTAGAAGCTCTTGTTTCAGGATCCCTCCCAGTACGTCAACATGGATTTATGGTAAGAAGGCCACAGATACCTCTATTAGTATTGTTTTAACCACTTAACTTGACCAGCTTGGACAGATAGGAGAAAGGCCACAGAGGACTCGGTATCTGGACACAGATTAAGCATTAGGCACAGACTCCCAAATTCAGGCTGCCATCTTGTGCTGCAGGAACTAAGCATTCAGTTCCCCTCAACCCCAAAAGCAAGTCTATGCCTACACTGCACTTCTGTCGCTAAAACTTTTGTCCCTCAGGGTGTGAAACCCCCCACCCCCGAACGACCAAAGTTTTAACGCTGGAAAGCCTCTGTGTGGACACCACTTTGTCAGCCGGAAACGCTCTCCCACTGATGAAGTTATGGCCCCGGTGACAAAAAGCAGCTAAGCTGAGTACCTAACAATGGCATGGTTGTAGTGGCACAGTCACACCGTTGTAAGGTGCGCAGAGTAGACATAGCCTAAGTCTCTAGTCCTTATGATTGCAAAGAAAACCTTGAAAAGGTTAACTGAGTGCAAAGCAATGGAGTGATGTCTGCCCTAGCAGTTGTCCATACAGGAAAGTTTGATCAGTTATACTCCTAGAATTATACGAGTATTATAGTTAAACCAACATCAGCATCTATGTGGGCACCCTTATTGCAGCATAAGGGTATGTCTACACTACAGTGGCTGCAGCAGCATTGCTACGGCACTGCAGTTGTGCCACTGTAGCACTATACTGTAGGTGCTTCCTACACCAGAAGACGATGTTTTTCCCATTGATGTAGTAAACCTGCCTCTTCAAGATGCGGTAGCTAGGTCAGCAGAACTCTTCTGTCAACCAAGAGCTTGCCTACACTTAAAATACTACAGCAGCACAACTGCATTGCTGCAACTCCCCAGTGTAGATACTGCTTAGGGTGATGGGAGGGACTCTCCCCTCAGTGTAGGTAATCCCCCACCTCCCACAGAGTGGTAGCTAGGTTGATGGAAGTATTCTTGGTATGGATTTTTCGGGGGGTATGGATTTTTCATACTCCTCCTGACAGACGCTGTTAAAACTAAAAACAGTTATCTACTTTTCATAACTCCTGTTCTTTGAGATGTGTTGCTCACGTCCATTCCATTCTAGGTCTGTGCAGGCCCACGTGCACAGTTGTTGGAGATTTTTGCCTTAGTGGTATCCGTACGGCTGGCTGTGGCGCTCTCTGGAGTGCCATGCTCATGTGGCGGTATATCAGGCACCACCAACCCTATGCCCTCTCAGTTCCCTCTTGCTGAAAATGCCGACAAAGAGGCAGGAGGGTGGGTAATGAAATCAACATGAGCAACACATCTTGAAGAACAACAATTACGAAAAGTAGATAACCATTTTTTCTTCGAGTGCTTGCTCCTGTCGATTCCATTGTAGGTGACTCACAAGCAGTACCAATGGAGGCGGGCTCGGAGTTCATGGTCTTGCAGCACTGTTCTGCCAAAGCCAGCGTCTTTGTGAGCTTGATGTGTAAGTGCATAATGAGATGCGAACATGTGGATGGACAACCAGGTCGCAGCCCGCCAGATTTCTTGGATTGGCGCCTGTTCCAGGAAGGCTACTGATGACACCTGTGCCCCTAGCCAACTGAGCCGTCACGATCGCCGGCGGGGGCACCTGAGTCAACTCACAACAGTAGCAGATGCAGGCCATGATCCATGACGATATTTTCTGGGCAGATAGTTATTGGAGACTTTTGCCTTAGTGGTATCCATAGGGCCAGCTGTGGCATCCTCTGGAGTGCCACGCTTATGCCACGGTATATCAGGCGCCGCCAGCCCTGCGCCCTCTCAGTTCCCTCTTGCCAAAAACGCCGACAAAGGAGCAGGAGGATGGGTAATGGAATGGACGTGAGCAGCACATCTCGAAGAACAACAGTTACAAAAGGAAGGAAACCGTTTTTTCTTCTTCGAGCGTTTGCTCATGTCAATTCACTCTATGTGAAGCCAGCGTCATCCCAGGTCCGCTGGGTAAGTTCATAGTGGGATGTGAAGGTATGGACCGACGACTAGGTGGCCGCCCTACAGATGACCTGGATAGGCATTTGGGCCAAAAAGACTGCCGAAGAGGCCTGGGCTCTGGTAGAGTGGGCGGTGATGATTGCTGGGGAGGCAACTTTGCTTGATCATAGCAAAAGAGAATGCAGGCAGTGATCAAGGTGGAAATTCTCTGAGAGGAAACAGGTTGACCTTTCATCCTGTCGGCGACAGTGACAAATAATTGCGCCGACTTGCAAAATGGCTTGGTCCTTTCAAGGTAGAAGGCCAGAGCCCTCCAGACGTCCAGGGCATGTAGCCTGCATTCCTCCTCCGACTTATGTGGCTTCAGAAAGAAGACCAATAAGTAACTTAGGAAGAAGAGAGCAGGAAGTCAAAGGCTCGAAGGGGAGACCCGTGAGACATGACAGTACCAGATTCAAGTCCCATGGAGGAACAGGATCCCTGACTTGTGGGTAGGGGCTCTCCACACCTATCACTGGCTGTGATATCCTGAGACAAAACCGACCTGCCTTTGAGTGGTGGGTGGAAGGCGAGATGGCTGCTAGATGGACCTTGATGGATGAAAGCAACAAGCCCTGAAGCTTGAGGTGCAGGAAGTAGTCTAGAATGCTCTGCAACGGGGCTCGCTTGGGACAGACCCCCTTATTTGCCATCCAGCAGGTGAATCACTTCCATTTGGCCAAGTAGCTGGCCGTGGTGGAGGGCTTTCTACCGCACAACAGGACTCGCTGGACCTTGGACGAGCACTGCCTTCTTGTGTGTTTAGCCACACAGCAGCCAAGCTGTCAGACGAAGCACCGCCAGGTTCGGGTGCAGGAGACTGCTGTGGTTCTGGGACAACAAGTCCACCCTGAGTGGCATCTGGAACAGGGTCACCACCGAGAGGTCTAGCAGCGTGCTGAATCAGTGATGGCGTGGCCACGCTGGCGCTATGAGGATGACCTTCACCCTGTCCTGCTTGATCTTCATGAGGACCCTGTGCAGAAACAGCACAAGAGGGAAGACGTACATCAGAGCCCCCGATCATGGGAGCAGGAAGGCATCCGACAAGGATCCCCGGCCCCTGCCCTGGAACGAGCAGAAGACCTAGCATTTTCTGTTCTGCCTGAACACGAATAGGTCCACTTGGGGAGTTCCCCACCTGTGGAAGATAGAACTGACCACCTCCAGGTGAAGGGACCACTCTTGGGGAGATGAGAATGTTCTGCTGAGGCAATCCACCCAAGTGTTCCTGGGCCCTGGGAGGTGAGCAGCCGCAAGATGGATGTTCATGCTGCAGGCAAAAATCTCAGAGCCAGAGTGCTTCCTGCCATAAGGCAGATGATCTGGCTCCCTCCTGCTTGTTGATATAGAAGACCGTGGCCACATTGTCTGCTAGGACCTGAACCACCCCACCTTGTAAGTGAGGCCGAAAGGCCTGGCAGGCTAGGCGAACCACCCTGAGCTCCCTGACATTAATGTGCAGGGACAAATCGCGACTGGACCAATGGCCTTGAGTACTCAAATCACCCAGAACCAAAGCGTCGGAGATGAGAGTCAGTCACCAATGAGATTGGGGCCGCAAAGGGGACTTCCTCCAGCACTGACATGGGGTCTTGCTACCAGGTAAGAGACAACAGTACGCCGTCTGGAATCCTGATCACCTGGGTCCATACTGTGCTGGTTGGGGACATAGACCGACACTGGCCACACCTGCAGGGGCCTGAGACAGAGTCATGCATGCCAGACCACATAAGTGCATGCTGCCATATGACCCAACAATCTCAGGCACATGTGGGCAGTAGTGAATGGTTGGGCATGCAGAGATGAGACGAGGTCCACCATGGCCTCGGGGAGGAAGGCTCTGGCTCAAGCGGAGTCGAGTACCGCCCCAATGAACTCTATGCATTGCACTGGGGTGAGGGTTGACTTTTTTTCGTTTATTATCAGGCCCAAGTCACTGCAGGTGGAACAGACCAGATCGAGACGCCTCCACACCTAATCTGAGGACCGGATGCTTATCAACCAGTTGTCGAAGCACAGGTACTTTTTGACTCCCTGACATCGCAGGTAAGTGGCCACTGGTGCTATACACTTCGTGAAAACTCTCAGGGCTAACGAGGGACCAAAGCGCATCGCTGTGACCTGGAAATGGCGCTGGCCCAATGTGAAACAGAGGAAACGTCGGTGCCCCAGGAATATAGAAATAGGGAAACACACATCATTTAAATCGAGGGCGGCATACCAGTCTTCCAGATCCAGGGAGGGGATGATGGAGCCCAGGGAAATCATATGAAACTTCAACTTTTTGAGAGATGATTTGTTGAGGTGGCACAGGTCTAGGGTAAGTTTGAGGTCCCCTTTTGCCTTCGGAATGAAGTAGTAATGGGAGTAAAATCCTCTCCCTTCCATGTCCTGCGGAACCCTCTTCCACTTCCCCTAGGCTCAGGAGGTTTTTGACCTCCTGAACAAAGGGTTGCTCGTGAGAAGGGTTCCTGAAGAGGGATGGGGAAGGAGGATAGAAGGGTTGGTCAGCTACAAACTGCAGCATATAGCCTAACAAGACTGTCGAGCACCCAGAGGTCCAAGGTGATATTGGACCAGGCTGACCAGAAAGGGTGGAGGCAGTTGAGGAAGATGGGGAACAGATATGGTGAAGTGACTGGGGCATCATCCTCGGACACACCCTCAAAATGACTGCTTCTGGCTGCCTTGATCCCAAGAAGGAGCAGGCTGGGCAGGTGGACGAGACGTTGCTTAAACCCCGTCTTTGTCCTTTTCGTAGGAGCCGGAACGAGGGGTACCCCAAGACCTCGACAACGGTGGAGGCAGAGGGGGACAGACCAGCTTTCTGGCCTGCTGAGGAGTCTGTAGGCCTAAGGAGCGGAGGGTGGCCTAGGAGTCTTTAAGGCCCTGTAACCTAGCATCAGTCAGCTCCAAGAAGAGCCCCGTTCCCTCAAAAGGGAAATCCTGGAGGGTGGATTGCATCTCCTGGGACAGCCCAGAAGTCTGTAACCAGGAGCTACGCCTCATGGCTATTGCAGAGGCGACCACCCTAGATGCCGAGTCCATGAAGTCCCAGGCCATCTGGAGGACACCCCTGGCTACCACCCTCCCTCTTCTGTGAGAAAGGCGAACTCCTGTGGGAGGCTCTCTTTGAACTTGCCAATAGAATCCCACAGGTTAGAATAGAATATCAGGGTTGGAAGGGACCTCAGGAGGTCATCGAGTCCAATCCCCTGCTCAAAGCAGGACCAATCCCCAACTAAATCAAACTGTATCTTCCAAGTAGGGCCTGATAGGTAGAGACCCTAAATTGGAGGCTTGTTGTTGAATATTTTTTTCTGCCAAATAAGTCTAACCTCTTGGCATCTTTATTTTTGGGGTGCCACTCACCTGACCCTGCCTGTCTCTGTAATTGATGGCAGATACGACCAGGGACCCTGCAAGAGGGTGCAGGTATAGGAATTCAAACCTGATATTTGTCTGAATCGGTAACCGACAATTGGTCCGAGGGGGGCATTGGCATGATCGGCATGCCCCAAGCACTCCAATAGGGCAATTGCACTGGCCACCGGCCCTGCTGCCAGGATGGCATTGCGGAGGTGGACACAACCTCAGGAGCCCTGTCACAGCGGTGCTGTCTCAGAGAGGGGCTGAACTCCCTCTCTGTGCCAGAGGAATCCTCCTCTGGTGACCGCAGCGGGGCTGTGGACACCTGAGTCTGGTGGCTAACCATCACTGTGGATGAACAGAACCTTGAATAGGCAGATTGGTGCTGGGAGTAGGGGGATCAGCACCACATTGCGGAACGTACCTGTGGTCTAGGTGATGGCAATTGACATCGTGGAGATAGTTGGCAGAAGGATGACCAGTGCCAACCACATGGTGACCGGCACCTCCCTCTGGATGAGTCTCGTTGAGAAGGCAGAGACCAGGAGTGAAGTGCCAATAATCTGAAGCAGTGAACCAGTGACCTGGGGTGTGGTCACAAAGAGCTCTACCTCGGCTCTGGAGACTGGCGGCGTTCACTCACCTTCTGAGAGGCTTTCTGAAAGGCTCCTTGTAGGGAGCCTTTTCTGGGTCCATCGCAGCATGCAGTGCCAGCTGCAATGGGAAGGCATTGACTCTGCCATGAGTGTGGGTCCCTTACTGCTCCCTGGAGATGGTGACGGATCCCCGGGGGAGGGGGTAGGAGGTCCCCTAGGGGATGTACCTCATGTAGCTCCTGGGTGGGCAGGCAGCCATAACAGGGTCCTTTACCCAATGCCCCATGGGCCTTCTTGCTTGGTGCTGGGTCCCGCTTTTTTTACTTCTTTACTGGCAAAGGGGAATGGTGCCAAGTAGAGCCTGGTGCTGGGGGTGCACAACGCACTGAGACCAAAGTACTGGGAGTTGAATCCAGCTGGGACGGCTCCAAGGCTAGGCGGAGAGCAGCCTCCATGAGGAGGGCTCTCAAACGGATGTTGCATTCTTTTTGTGTCCTGAGACACAAGTTCTTACAGATTCAACACTTTTCTTTTATATGCAATCCCCCCAAGCACTTCAGACAGCTGCCATGGGGGTCACTAACAGGCATAGACCTATTATAGTCAGAGCACGGATTAAAATCCGGAGACCAGGGCATGCTCTGCCTGGGGCAAAGTCCCCATGGGACCCTAACTTACTAACTACAGCGAAGAAGGAAACTACTGACCACTTGCTAGGCAAGAGAGAGAGAGACACTCCAACCAACATTAGGGTAGGGATAGGATACAGAGGGACCTAGACAAATTGGAGGATTGGGCCAAAAGAAATCTGATGAGGTTCAACAAGGACAAGTGCCGAGTCCTGCACTTAGGACGGAAGAATCCCATGCACCGCTACAGACTAGGGACCAAATGGCTAGGCAGCAGTTCTGCAGAGAAGGACCTCGGCGTGACAGTGGAAGAGAAGCTATATATGAGTCAACAGTGTGCCCTTGTTGCCAAGAAGGCCAATGGCATTTTGGGATGTATAAAGTAGGGGCATTGCCAGCAGATCGAGGGACATGATCGTTCCCCTCTATTCGACATTGGTGAGACCTCATCTGGAGTACTGTGTCCACTTTTGGGCCCCACACTACAAGAAGGATGTGGAGAAATTGGAGAGAGTCCAGTGAAGGGCAACAAGAATGATTAGTGGTCTGGAACACATGACTTATGAGGAGAGGCTGAGGGAACTGGGGATGTTTAGTCTACAGAAGAGAAGAATGAGGGGGGATTTGATAGCTGCTTTTAACTACCTGAAAGGTGGATCCAAAGAGGATGGTTCTAGACTATTCTCAGTGGTAGAAGAGGACAGGACAAGGAGTAATGGTCTCAAGTTGCAGTGGGGGAGGTTTAGGTTGAATATTAGGAAAAACTTTTTCACTAGGAGGCTGGTGAAACACTGGAATGCGTTACCTAGGGAGGTGGCAGAATCTCCTTCCTTAGAAGTTTTTAAGGTCAGGCTTGAAAAAGCCCTCGCTGGGATGATTTAGCTGGGGATTGGTCCTGCTCTGGGCAAGGGATTGGACTAGATGACCTCCAGAGGTCCCTTCCAACTTTGATATTCTATGGTAACCATCATGCATAGGCTCGACCCCCTCTGCCTCTGGCCCCACCCCAACTCCACTCCTGCACCACCCCCTCCCACCTCCATTCCAACCCCAACTCGGCCCCCTCCAGGCCCCTATTCGACTCTTTCTCCAAATCCCCGCCCCGCCTCTTCTCCGCCTCCTCCCCTGAGCACGCCAAGTTCTAACTCCTCCCCCCTCCCTCCTGGAGCTTGCTACAGCTGTTTGGTGGCGGCAAGCGCTGGGAGGTAGGCGGAGAAGTGGGGATGTGGCACACTGAGGGGAGGAGGCGGTGTAGCCAGCCAGCCAGCCCCCCCCGCCCCCCCAAAACCAGCATTGCTGGAAACACAGGAGGAAGCTGGAACAGGGCACTTAACATATATTCCAGCACAGCCTTTGAAGCTGTGAAAGCACAGGTGTGCTGCTACAATGTGCCTCTGGGAACAGATACAACGATTAAGCTCACAGCAGGCAGAGGCCCTGTGACAGACATGGCTCTTAGCCCCTACTAAATAGCGTGATGCACACACACCAACATCCTAGGTGGGAAAATATTTACCCTGATAAAAGAAATGTCCAGTAGTCGAAACTTATTGTTTCTCTCCCTTGCAAGTGTAAACTACTCTTGCGAAAGCTGGCGTCACCCCGACAGACCAGCCTCAATTTGGCATAAGAAAGGAGAAAGAGAATAAAGGAGTACAGAGGTATAAGTAGGGGACCTACAGCAACATGATTTTTGAGTGCTTTTCACTATCTATCTGCTGGTCAGATAAGTGACAGCCTCCCAAGGCTTCTGCAGCTAAGAGGGTCCCTACGCCTTGTCCCTTATTCGTCTTTCCGCGGAATTGAGTGACCAATCCTGGCTTGGCACCGCTGGAATCGAGAGATGCAAGGAGGGTAAGAAGCACTCACACCTGATCTCCTATCTTTAGTGTACACATATTTTGAAATAGAGCTCTATACTTTGTTTTCTTTCTTTGGGATTGTGGCTTCAGTTTTGTAACTTGTTTGTGTGTGTAACATCTCTACATTTAAATAAGTAGGCACTAGCAATTTTGTAACCACATGATTAGAATCTAGCTTAATAAATTTTGGTAACCATTTATGCATAAGCCTGACTTGTTTTCTCTGGTTTACTGTAAAGCAGCCAACACAATTAAAGAACCTCAGCCGTTTTGGCTCTAAAGCCTGGCCATTAGGTGAGAGTACTAAGAGCCTAGCGTTGAGTTGTGCCGCCTCCACGGGGCAAACTCTTGGGGCACCTGTCAGTCAATCCTGGCTGCCCGCTGCGAAGGAGCTCTGAGCTCTAGCAGTTAAAGTCACGGGTGTGGAGAGGCTCTTAGTGCTGCCATTGGGGCACCTGTCAGTCAGTATTGACTGCCTGCTGCGAAGGTGCTCTGAGCTCTAGCAGTTAAAGTCACGGGTGGTTAGGACCTTGGGACATCCGTCAGCCTAGCCCGGGCTGCCCGCCGCGAAGGGACAGTGCGTCCTAGCGGTTAAAGTCACGGATGGTATAAACGGGCATAGCTGGCACCTCACCAAACATCCTTGGCCGTCGGCTAACAGGAGGTGAGGTGGGGAGCTTGGCTGCCAGTTGGTGCAGAGCAACCACTAATTTTTCCCCATGGTTGCTCCAGCCCCAGAGCACCCACGGAGTCGGCACCTATGCCACCATGGGTGGTAAGAAGGAACTGAGAGGCAGTAGGGCCGGCAACTCCTGATATACTGACACATGAGCGCAGCACTCCAGAGGGCACCACAGCCGAACTATGGATACCGCTAAGGCAAAAGTCACTGACAACTGTGCACGTGGGCGTGCACACATCTAGAATGGAATGGACATGAGCAAGCACTCGAAGAAGAATCTAATTTGCTAATGTAGACCAAGCCTTAGCCGTATCTACAGTGGGGGTTAGATTGACCTAATTATATCACATAGGGCTTGTAATTTTTCCAAGGCCTAAGCAATGTAGGTAGGTCAGTCTAATGTTTAGTGCAGACCAGCCCTAAAGCTCAGTCTACACTAGCACTTATGTCATATAACTACGTTGCTCAGGAGTGTGGAAGGTCCAAAATTCTGAGCGATGCAGTTGTACCAACCTAACTCTCAGTGTAGAGAGCGTTATGTCGAAGAGAGGGCTACCGCCTCTCAGGGAGGTGGAGTACATACGCCAACAGGAGACGCCCTCGCATCGGTGTATGTAGCATCTTTTCTGAAGTGCTACAGAGGTGCATCCACTTCAGTGCAGCAGTTTAAGTGTAGACAAACCCTAGGAGTGGCCTTTTTTTTTTTTTGGTTAGGTTCGCCACGAGTTTTCAAAGATAATGGCCAGTGGCTCTGCAATCACAGCCGCCAATTCCTTCAGCACTCTCGGATGCAACTCGTCCGGCCCCATGGACTTGTGCACGTCCAGCTTTTCTAAATAGTCCCTAACCGCCTCTATCTCCACAGAGGGCTGGCCATCTCTTCCGCATTTTGTGATGCCCAGCACAGCAGTCTGAGAGCTGACCTTGTTAGTGAAAACAGAGGCAAAAAAAAGCATTGAGTACATTAGCTTTTTCCACATCCTCTGTCACTAGGTTGCCTCCCTCATTCAGTAAGGGGCCCACACATTCCTTGGCTTTCTTCTTGTTGCCAACATACCTGAAGAAACCCTTCTTGTTACTCTTGACATCTCTGGCTAGCTGCAGCTCCAGGTGCGATTTGGCCCTCCTGATAACATTCCTACATGCCCGAGCAATATTTTTATACTCTTCCCTGGTCATATGTCCAACCTTCCACTTCTTGTAAGCTTCTTTTTTATGTTTAAGATCCGCTAGGATTTCACCATTAAGCCAAGCTGGTCGCCTGCCATATTTACTATTCTTTCGACTCATCGGGATGGTTTGTCCCTGTAACCTCAACAGGGATTCCTTGAAATACAGCCAGCTCTCCTGGACTCCTTTCCCCTTCAAGTTAGTCCCCCAGGGGATCCTGGCCATCCGTTCCCTGAGGGAGTCGAAGTCTGCTTTCCTGAAGTCCAGGGTCCTTATCCTGCTGCTTACCTTTCTTCCCTGCGTCAGGATCCTGAACTCAACCAACTCATGGTCACTGCCTCCCAGATTCCCATCCACTTTTGCTTCCCCCACTAATTCTACCCGGTTTGTGAGCAGCAGGTCAAGAAAAGCGCCCCCCCTAGTTGGCTCCTCTAGCACTTGCGCCAGGAAATTGTCCCCTACGCTTTCCAAAAACTTCCTGGATTGTCTATGCACCGCTGTATTGCTCTCCCAGCAGATATCAGGAAAATTAAAGTCACCCATGAGAATCAGGGCATGCGATCTAGTAGCTTCCGTGAGCTGCCGGAAGAAAGCCTCATCCACCTCATCCCCCTGGTCCGGTGGTCTATAGCAGACTCCCACCACTACATCACTCTTGTTGCACACACTTCTAAACTTAATCCAGAGACACTCAGGTTTTTCTGCAGTTTCGTACCGGAGCTCTGAGCAGTCATACTGCTCCCTTACATACAGTGCTACTCCCCCACCTTTTCTGCCCTGCCTGTCCTTCCTGAACAGTTTATAACCATCCATGACAGTACTCCAGTCATGTGAGTTATCCCACCAAGTCTCTGTTATTCCGATCACGTCATAGTTCCTTGACATCACCAGGACCTCCAGTTCTCCCTGCTTGTTTCCAAGGCTTTGTGCATTTGTATATAAGCACTTGAGATAACCTGTTGATCGCCCCTCATTCCCAGTATGAGGCAGGAGCCCTCCCCTCACAGACATTCCTGCCTGTGCTTCCTCCCGGTATCCCGCTTTCCCACTTACCTCAGGGCTTTGGTCTCCTTCCCCCGGTGAACCTAGTTTAAAGCCCTCCTCACTAGGTTAGCCAGCCTGCTGGCAAAGATGCTCTTCCCTCTCTTCGTAAGATGGAGCCCGTCTCTGCCCAGCACTCCTCCTTCATGGAACACCATCCCATGGTCAAAGAAACCAAAGCCTTCTCTCCGACACCACCTGC
This sequence comes from Lepidochelys olivacea, assembly GCF_965140295.1. NCBI lineage: Eukaryota > Metazoa > Chordata > Testudines > Cheloniidae > Lepidochelys > Lepidochelys olivacea. The sequence continues at coordinate 53,800,229 of NC_140417.1, forward strand.
GTAGCCATTCGTTGACTTCCACGATTCGACGCTCCCTACCTAGGCCTTTTCCTTCCACGGGGAGGATGGACGAGAACACCACTTGCGCCTCCAACTCCTTTATCCTTCTTCCTAGAGCCACATAGTCCGCAGTGATCCGCTCAAGGTCATTCTTGGCAGTATCATTGGTGCCCACGTGGAGAAGCAGGAAGGGGTAGCGATCCGAGGGCTTGATGAGTCTCGGCAGTCTCTCCGTCACATCGCGAATCTTAGCCCCTGGCAAGCAGCAGACTTCTCGGTTTTCCCGGTCAGGGCGGCAGATAGATGACTCAGTCCCCCGGAGGAGAGAGTCCCCGACCACCACCACCCGCCTTCTCCTCTTGGGAGTGGTGGTCGTGGGTACTTCCCCATGGCCTCCTCCCAACACCTTCTTTATCCTCACCATAGGACCTTCCTCCTGGTGTCTGGTAATGTTTGTACTCCTCCATCCTCCAACAGTATGCGTTCTCACTCTCAGCTCCTAGCGCCTCTTGCTCCCAGCTTCTTACACGTGCACCACAAACTGAAGTGAGCTCCTTTTTAAACCCAGGTACCCTGTCTTAATTGATTCTAGCAGCTTCTTGATTGGCTGCAGGTGTTCTAATCAGCCTGTCTGTCTTAATTGTCTCCAGAAGGTTCCTGATTGTTCTGGAACCTTCCCTGTTACCTTACCCAGGGAAAAGGGACCTACTTAACCTGGGGCTAATATATCTGCCTTCTATTACTCTCCTGTAGCCATCTGGCTCGACCCTGTCACACTAGGTATTTATATGGCCCCATTTCCATAGTATCTGAGAGCCTCACACTCTAGTGTATTTATTCTCAGAACATCCCTGTGAGTTAGAGAAGTGATATTATTCTTATGTTACATATGGCAAACAGATTTATTTTGCAAACTCAGCAATGTTCTTTTAATTTTTTATTTTAAAATTCCTTCCGAGTTGGAAATACAAACCCACCCACACCCTGGCCCCCTATGGCCAAGTTTGCAAACTGCCTACAATGTATTCTGATGGGAATCTCTTGCTGCGGTGGAACCATTCAAAGGGGATGGCTTGTAAGACTAGGTGCTCCCATACAGCTCAGATGCTGCATATTAGCAGCTGTCTAATTAAAAACACATTTTAAAGTTGCTACATGACAGTCTGATCTCAGAGTTACATGAGCATCCCAACTTTACATACCTAGGCCAGATGTCTGGCAAGAAGCTCAACACAACTAAGAGTTGTCATAGGAGGAAACTATTGCCCCCTTCGGTCAAGAAAGTTACTCTCTTGAAGCTCTGGGCATTCTATCCCAATTTGTCACAATTTTGCAAACAAGGAGTTCTCCACATAAGCCTTGTCCAAACAACATTTGAAACGGTCAGCAGCAACTGAGCACAGTTTCAGCTACAAAAACGAAGAGGGACTGTGTTTCCATTTCTCATTCATTAGCAATGGTCCCCAACAAAAACACACACCTGAACACTACAAACTTTGGGACTCAGGACCACCTCTCTTTTATAATACATATAATACAGTCCCTATACACACGTGGCTATGAGAATCAAAATAATTTAGTGTGGTGTTTTCTATACACCCCTGCAAAACTGGCCAGCTACCCGTATAATTGTGATACACAAACAGCATACTCACAAAACATTCAGCAGCATCATCCATGATGCCCAGCTGGAAGCGCTGCTCATCCTGAAAGGTCTTTGCAAGAGCACTGCGTAGGGCATCAGAGGGCAGTACTTTCTCACTGCTACATTGGAACTGATTGAAGATACCCTGGTGGGGAAAGAGAAAGAAATGTCATCTTTATGGTTATGATAGAAATATTACATATTCCCAGCTGGTTTACTAAGCTTTGGGAGGTAAACATAAAATGAAAGAAACTTCTAAATCTAATTCTCCACTTAGGCCTGGTCTACACCAGAAAATTAGATTGGTTTAACTATGTCAGTAAAATCCACACCTGAGTGATGTTAAGCCAACCTAAATCCTTGTGTAGACAGCACTAGATTCAAGGAAGAATTCTTCCGCTGACCTAGTTACTGCCTCTCAGGGAGGTGGATTGCCTACTCCCATGAGAGAACTCCTCCTGTCAGCATCAGTAGTGTCTACACTGAAGCACTACAGTGGCACAGTGCTTTAAGTGTAAATAAACCTTTAGTATCAATTAATCTGCTCTGTTCCCTCCTGTTCAAGTTCAAATTTCTTGTCTTCATCTTCAAGGCCCTTATGTTACTCTGCTCCATTTCCTTCCTAATTTCTTATGTCACATCAAACCACAACCTTCACCAACTGTCAGCCTCAAACTTTACTCATCCTTTTCTTGCACAATTCTCCTCATGCTTTCCCACACAATTTACAAGACATGAAATACTACCCAGTTCTGGTCCACTAGGCCACCACTCTAATAAGAAAGGCCATACCAGATCAGACCGATGGTCCTTCTAGTCCAGTATCCCATCTCTGACAACAGCCAAAACGAGATGATTCAGAGAAAGGAACCTCTAAGTGGGTGATTATGGAATTATATGAACACACGGGAAATTTCTTCCTAATCCCATCAGAGGTTGTCTTATGCCTGAAGATTGAAGGTTTGTGGGTTTTTTAAATCCAGTCTAATGTAACTGTGCATGTTTTCATTACCCATATAAATGTTCAATCCTTTTTTGAATCCTGCTAAGCTCTATTCTTCAGTGATATTTTGTGGCTAGGAGTTCCAAGGGATAGGTATGTGTTGTGCAAAAAAAGTCTCTGTCAGTTGTAAATTTACCGCCTTTCAGTTTTATTTGAAGTCCTCTTGTTCTAGCATTATAACAGAGTAAGTAGGAGTGACTAGTTTATCTTCTCCAGACTGTTCATTATTTTGTACATTTCTAACACGTCCTTTCTTTGGGTTGTTGGGTTTAGTGTGCAAGTGTGGGGTGGTGTTGATGGCCTGACAGACAGGATGATTTGGTGGTCCCTTCTGAGCTTGAACCCTGACTATTTGGCATAATATTTTTAGTATCCTTTTCCATACCACTCCTTACGTAGCCTAACTTTTGTTTTTGCTTATTTTGTCTGCTGCTGCACACTCAGCAGCAGCTTTCCTAAAGCTGTCCAAATGACACCCAGGTCTTTTTCCTGAGTGGTCAGTGCTGAGAACCCAGCAATGTGCATAAGTAGTGCCAGTATGTATTATTCCTTCCAATCTGGGTTACACTGAGTTTACCAACACTGAATTTCACCTGCCATCATGCTGCCATTCACATAGCTTTGATAAGTCCCTAGGAGGCTCCTCATAGTTGTTGCAGCATTCCCTTTATTTGTATCCCCCCTAAGAACTCACTTTTTCAATTATGTTCACAAGAAAAGAGTCAACAGTAGTTAAGTAAGATCAGGCCCGCTGATTGGGGGGTGGGGAGGGCAAAGGGGGCCACTGCTCAGGGGTCTGGGGTCTCTGCACGCTGTCCCCACCCCAAGCACCAACTCCACAGTTCACATTGGCTGGGCAGTGGCAGGCAGAAACCGCCCTGGAACCACCGCCTAGGAGCTGCTACAGAGGGGTGTGCCGGTCGCTTTCGGGAGCCACTCAAGGTAAGTGCTGACCCCCTGACCTGCTCCTGCACTCCAACCCCCTGCCCCAGCCTAGAGCCTCCACCCAAACTCCCTCCCAGAGCCCGACCCCGCACCCAAACTCCCTCCCGGAGCCCGACCCCGCACCCCCTCCTGCACCCAAAATCCCTCCCAGACCCTGCAACCCTTTCCACAACTCAACCCTCTACCCAAGCCTGGTGAAAGTGAGTGAGGGTGGGGGAGCGCGAGTAATGGAGACAGGGGGGATGGAGTGAATGTGGGGGGGCTCGGACAAGGGACGGGATGGGGCGTGGTCTCAGGGAAAGGGCAGGGCACGGCAAGGGTCTTTGGGTTTGCACAATTAGACAGTTGGCAACCCTACCGGGTGGGCATGTAGAAGCCCTGGCCGTGTCAGAAAAGCGCAGCTGGCAGCTCGCTGGGCATGAGCCAGCGCAGGTGCAGCACCACCCAAATGTCAGGCAAACCATGTCCACATGGGCACCCATTGATTGTTCTGCCCTAGGATCTGGTATTGCTGTCAGCGGGCTTGAGTAAAATCAATCATTCCCAATTAAAAATAGCATTATTAAACTAGCCAAATAAGTGGAGAATGGAGGGGCCTGAAGTTGCCAGATTGCTTTGTTTGCCCAGCTAGCATCACACGTCTAATTCCTGTGTGCATACCTTTAAAGAAGATCTATAATCATTTTGTCCCCTGTGCCACTTCTTGCCATTAATTACAGACAGCTTTTCCCCAGCACTGAGATGCCGCATGCATTGGACATGGACTGTCTATATCTTATTTATTTTCCAAGTTTAATTACTGTTATTGGTCTCTATATTATTGTCATTTCCATGAGCTGGTGAATTGGGATAAAGTTTGCTAAGCCCTGCAATCTTGGGTGCTTTCAGGGAACTAAGAAATTGCAACACAAAGCCTCTTATGTTAACAGTAACTGGTTCCTGTGTGCTACTCCTGCAAAGAGCAGAGGAGATCGAATTACACCTCATTCCCTTCATTCCCTATGACACACTGTACCTCAAAGTAGCACCCTGTAACCACCATATTCACCATTTGTATATGGTTGTGATATTTCATAAAAAAGCACGCTATGTACGGTACCTTATGAAACATCACAATCTGCTGAAACTCATTGTTCTGTCAAAATATGTATACGTTAATGTGTAGGAAGTTATGAGATTTTGCTATATGGTTGTTATTGAAATATGTTGTGAGTTTGGGAGACGCCCACTGCTAGCACTTCAATGACTAAGGTGGTGACACACACCCAAATGGGTGTTAAGCAACCATCACGTGCCATTGACCAGCAAGGGAATTTTAAACATGAGAGTTGCAATTCTGCAAGAGACAGTTGTGCAAGTACCACACAAGGAGGACTGCTCAACTTTGTGACTCGGCAAGGCCTACCAGGACACGTCTGGGCCAGTGTTTTTCCTGGGACATGAACTGACTGTGTAAAATCAGGGACAGCAGTATCACGGGACCGTCTCTCTCCTCTCCCACCTACACTGAAGGCAACAAGATTGCTGGGAAGACAAAGGCCTGGTCTACACTGGGGGGCGGGGGAAATCGATCTAAGATACGCAACGAGAATAGCGTAGCTGAAATCAACATATCTTAGATCGACTTAGAATCACTTACTTCACGTCCTTGATGGCCGCCGCTTCCCCGCTTCCGCCTCTCGCCGTGGTGGAGTTCCGGAGTTGATGGCAGAGCTATCGACTTATCGCGTCTACACAAGACGCGATAAATCGATCCCCGATAGATCAATCACTACCCGCCGATCCGGCGGGTCATGTAGAAGTGGCCAAAGACTTTCAACTGAAGAAACTGGTCCCAGGCTGAGAAGGAAATTCAGCCTGTGTATTAAGAACTGTAACCTGCCTGAAACATCAGGTGGGATGAGAAAGGCTGTTTAATTCAATTCTTGCTTAGTCTGAAAGTTTAGGATTTAGACTGTGATTTTATTTTTATTTCTTAGGTAACTATCTCCGACTTTTCTGCCTACCACTTATGATCACTTAAAATCTTTCTGTAGTTAATAAACTTATTTTAATGTTTTATCCTTACCAGTGAGTTTGTCTGAAGTGCTTAGGGAATCTGCTCAGATTGCAATGGTTGCTGAGTGTCCACTATCCTTTGACGATGAGCAAACTAATTAATGAGCTTCCATTGTTCAAAAGAAGGTCTTGAGCAGTGTAAGGCAGTACATTTCTGGGGTGCAAGGCTGGAAGGATTTGCTCGTGTTTTCCTGTGTATGGTTCATGAATGGTTTAGAGAACATTCATGCAAGTTAGCTAGATGTGTCTCCGCATGTTGCTGAGTGAGTGATAACAGCACCTGGAGGGGTTTGCTGCTTGTCACTAGCAAAGCATTGTGAGAGACAGCCCATGCTGGAAAGTTTCCACAGTTCCAGGTTGTAACCTGGGATCCCATCACACCCTACAATCCTGCTTCCACCTCTCTCAAAGAGCAATCATATTCTCTTTGCAGAACACCAAGAACATTTAGTACAGAAGAAGAGAGTAACACATTATAGTTCCACTAAACATACCTGTAACTGGGATTTCTCCAAAAGCAAACAAAGATCTGGTAGGACAATGTAAAGGGAGTGGGAGAGTAAATAAGGTTGATTTCTTGATGCAGTTTCCAAACAAATACTAACTGGGTGCATCTGTACTTAAAGTTTTTGCACTGTTGGTGTGGCACCAGTGCAGTTCCCTTAGCAGCAGCCATGTTGAAAATGCCAGTGTTGACAGGGTTGGGCACTACAGTAGTAAAAATGCCTTTGCCCTGTTGATACTATTATTTATTATTTGGTATTGTGGTAGTGCCTAGGGGCTCATTCAGGGTATGTCTACATTGGAATGTAAGCCCAGGGTTTGAACAAAGGCTCAAGCCTAACCCCCCTTCTGTCTAAACACAAATTGTGCTAACCCAGGGCTCAGACTGAGGACCTCATGGGAGCTGAGGGTGTAAGTCTGAGTCAAGCCAGGACCCAGGGTTCAAGCCCTATTACTTTGCTGTAGAGATGCAGTCTTATGGGGGTCATGCTCTCGGAGTCTGCCAAAAGACTTCCAAATCCCCACAGGCTGACTTTCTTCATCCTCTGGAAAGCCAAGTTTGGGGGACAGTCAAGTTTTCTCACACCACATTATGAACAAAGGGCAGCCACATTTTGGGAGGGCGCTGGAAGTCTGGGATATGGGTGGTTGGACTTGGGCCTGCATTATGCAGTGTAAACGCTGGAGCTCCAGGTTGGGGTCTGTGATAAATAAAGTGGTGGGGTAGCTCCCGTTTATGGACACCCAGCCAGCCATTTAGCTATAAAATTCCTTTTAGTGGCTGTTCTCTGCTTGCTTTACCTGTAAAGGGTTAACAAAGTTCCCCAGGTAAAGGAAAAGGAGTGGGCACCTGACCAAAAGAGCCAATGGGAAGGCTAGAACTTTTAAAAATGGAGAAAAAACTTCCCTTTGTCTGTCTGTGTCTGTTATTCTCTGGAGAAGGAGACACGGAGCAGCAATGCTATAAGCAGGAATGCTGTGTAAGGCTTCATCAGATAATGCCTAGAATTACTTATTTGAAACCCCACAAATGTATAAGTAAATTAGGAATGTTTAGCTAGATGCAATCAGGTTTATTTTTTATTATTTTGGCTTGCGGATCTCCTCTGTGCTAACCCCAGATGCTTTTCTTTTGCTTGTAACCTTTAAACTGAACCTCAAGAAAGCTACCTTAATGCTTAATTTTTGTAATTGTTTCTTTTAAGATCTAGCAAAAAGCCGAAGTTCCAAATGTATTTTCCCCCCTCTTTTCTTTTCTTTTCTTTTCTTCTCTTTTCTTGTTTTTGCTGCCTGTGGGGGAACAGGCCTGCAAAGGGATCAGCCTGCAAAGCCAGGGAGTCCAACAAACCGTTTATTTTGTTTTCTTTTCTATATGTGTGGCAACAGAATAGCTACGCTAGAGTAGGGCAGCCCTGTGCATGAGGTTGAGGTCAGGCACCAAAACCTTAGAAAAACCAGTCTTCCCAAAGCAGCACACCACAGAGAATACAGACCCAGATTAAGCCCAGACATCCAGCTTCATGACGGAAATGAACGGGGACTCCCCAGGACGGAAGGGATAGCCCTCCCCCAACCGAGATCCCAGTGCCAGGAGGGAGGGAGGGAGGCCTTTAACTCAGGCCAAGTTCTAACTGAGGCATAAAGGAATTTCTACCTAGAGATGAAGCGCTTGGAAGTGGAGAACGAGCGCTTGGAGGTGGAAGCGGAGGAGAGAACAGAGGCAAAGCGCTTGGAGGCAGAGTTAGAGCTGAAGCGCTTAGAGCTGGAAAGGGCTAAGCTGGGTCTACCAGGTAACCCTAACAGTCCTTCTCCAGGTGCCACTCCCCATTCCAAGAAATTCCCCACATACGAGGTATGCGATGATATAGAGACCTTCTTAGAAAATTTTGAAAGGGCCTGCCTTGGATACAACATCTCTACAGACCAGTATATGGTGGAACTGAGGTCGTAGCTCAGTGGACCCTTAGCAGAGGTAGCAGCTGAAATGCCTAAAGAACCCACGAACAACTACGAACTTTTTTTTTTAAAAAGGCCAGAATTAGAATGGGGCTAACACCTGAGCATGCCTGTCTGTGGTTCAGAGCCCTAAGGTGGACGTGGCATTTTCCTGACACGCCTATCACATCATAAAAAATTGGGATGCCTGGGTATCAGGAGCAAGTGTTAAGTCTCTGGAAGATCTCTCTCTCCCAATGCAAATGGAGCAGTTCTTAGAGGGTGTTCCTGAGGAAACAGAAAGGTACATCCCCGATGGGAAGCCCAAAACTGTAATCGAGGTGGGGGAGATTGGAACCAAATGGATGGAGGTGGCGGAGAAGAAGAAAGCTAGTAGCAGTTTGAGAGGATATCAGAAGGGGCAACCCGAGACGACACCCCACCACTGGGGTCATCCCAAAGCCCCATTTTGCAAAGAGGAGCCCTCCACACAGCCAGGGAGATCCCAGATGCCCTCTCATCCCACCACCCCACTTTCCAACCACCCAACTTGCCCCAGCTCGCAGTCAGCTGGGCGATGCATTAAATGTAATGAGCTATGGCATGTAAAGGCCATCTGCCCCAAGAGCACCAGCTGACTGCAGCTCATCACCTCGGAGTCCCACCAAGAACCTTCAGGCCCAGATGCCTCACAAATACCACCAGAGCAAAGGGAAACTGTGAGTGTGAGCGGGAGGAAGATTACTGCGTGGAGAGACACTGGTGCACAGGTGTCAGCTATCCACCAAACCCTGGTGGACTCCAAATTCATCGACCCAGAGGCCCAAGTGCAAGTGCAACCTTTTAAGGCCACCTCTTAACTTGCCTACAGCCAGGTTTCCTGTCCAGTACAAGGGCTAGTGAGGAATATGGACTTTTGCAGTCTATGACGATTATCCAATTCCCATGCTGCTGAGAGAAGACTTAGCCAACCATGTGAAGCTAACAAAAAGGGTGGGGATTGTTACCCGCAGCCAGGCTAAATAGGCCTCCACACTTAACTCCATTCCTAAGCCTCCTACAGGAGCCAAGCCAGAGGTGGTGAAACGAGTCTATGGCAGCAGTTGTAAATCCAGTTCCTGGAACCCAGCCAGAACCAGCCCAAGGATCAGAGCTGGCGGAGCAGTCAGCACCAGAGCCCATGCTTCCAACCCTGCCAGAGTCAGGGGAGGCAGCACCAAAGGGTGTCACAGAGCCTGCACCTACAGCAGCAGCTAAACCGGAGCAAGAGGCTCAACTGGAGCCTGAAATACCACCTAGTACACCAGCAGAGAGCGGTTCACAGACAATGGAAACAACCCCATCACCTACGTTGCTTCCAGTGGGACCAAGCCCAAGTCCACAACCCAGTGAGGAACTAATGTCTCCAGCATCAAGGAAGCAGTTCCAGACAGAGCAGGAAGCGGATGAGACACTCAAGGGAGCTTGGATGGCGGCATGGAGCGACCCACCACTTCTCAGCTCTTCTAATAGGTCCAGGTTTGTTATAGGAGAATTCTTATATGAGGAGACCCTTTCTGGTGTGCACAAGGATGATTGGCATCCTCAGAGACAGTTTGGTAACTCCAACTAGGGGACAGCTCTTGAGCTTAGCCCATGATCACCCTAGTGGCCATGCTGAGGGGGAACAGGACCAAAGACCTTTTAGGGAAGTCATTCCACTGTGAGGGGATTGGCAAGGATGTTTCTACCTATGTCTGGTCTTGTGAGGTGTGCTAGAGGGTGGGAAAGCCCCAAGACCAGGTCAAGGCCCCTCTCCAGCCACACCCCATCATTGAGGTTCCATTTCAGCATGTAGCTGTGGATATTCTGGGTCCTTTCCTGAAGAAGACACCCAGAGAAAAGCTGTATATACTGATCATCATGTATTTTGCCACCCGATGTCCGGAAGCAATAGCTTTAAGCAACACCAGGACTAAAAGCATGAGCCAGGCATGGTCAGACATTTTTGCCAGGGTAGGTTGGCCCTCTGACATCCTTACAGATTCGGGAACTAACTTTCTGGCAGGGACCATGAAACGTCTTTGGAAAGCTCATGGGGTGAACCACTTGATTGCCACCCCTTACCACCATCAAACAAATGGCCTACTGGAGAAGTTTAATGGGACTTTGGGGGCCATGATATGTAAATTCGTGAATGAGCACTCCAATGATTGGGACCTAGTGTTGCAGCAGTTGCTCTTTGCCTACAGGGCTGTACCACATCCAAGTTTATGGTTTTCACCCATTGAACTCATTTATGGCCATGAAGTTAAGGGGCCACTACAGTTGGTCATGCAGCAATGGGAATGGGTTACATCATCTCCAGGAACTAACATTTTGGACTTCCTAACCAACCTGCAAAACACCCTCAAGGACTCTCTAGCCCTTGCTCAAGAAAACCTACAGGATGCTCAACAAGAGCAAAAGGCCTGGTATAATAAACATGACCGAGAGCGTTCCTTCAGAGTAGGTGACCAAGTCATGGTCCTGAAAGCGCTCCAGGCCAATAAGATGGAAGCATCGTGGGAGGGGCCATTTATAGTCCGAGAGCGCCTGGGAGCTGTTAATTACCTCATAGTGTTCTTAAACCAAACCCTAAAACCTAAAGTATAGCATGTTAATTCTCTAAAGCCCTTTTATTCCTGAGAAATCAAGATTCTCCCATTTACAGCCCAGGAGAAAGACAATGCTGAGTGGCCTGAAAAAGTCTACTATGAAGGAAAAAGCAATGGTGGTGTAGAAAAGGTGAGCTTTTCCATCACCCTTGGGCTTAAGCAGTGACAGCAAATCCAGGAGCTGTGCACCAGCTTCGCGCCAATGTTTTCAGCCATCCCAGGACGGAGAGAATGGTTATTGACACAGGTTATGCTCACCCAATTAGAGCCCAACCCTACCGGATGGCTCCTCAAGCCAAAACTGCAATAAAAAGGGAAATCAAAGACATGTTACAGATGGGCCTCTCAGAGTGCATGGGCCTCTCCAGCGGTTCTGGTTCCCAAACCAGATGGGGAAATCTGCTTTTGTGTGGACCACCATAAGCTAAATAATGTAACTCATCCAAAAAACTATCCAATGCCACCCAGAGATGAGCTATTGGAGAAACTGGGTCGTGCCCATTTCATCTCAGTCTTAGACTTAAATGAGGCGTACTGGCAAGTGCCGCTAGATGACCGAGCCAAGAAAAGGCCCGCCTTCATCACCCATGTAGGGTTGTATGAATTTAATGTGCTCCCTTTCGGACTGCGAAATGCATCCACCACTTTCCAGAGACTGGTAGATAACTTTCTGACTGCATCTGGGTAATTTGCAGTCACCTACCTTGACGATATGGCTATCTTCTCTGATTCATGGGCAAAACACCTGGAGCACCTCCAAGTTGTCTTCCAGCACATAAGGGAGGCAGGATTAACAGTTAAGGCCAAAAAGCATCAAATAGGCCTAAACAAGGTAACGTACTTTGGACAGCAGGTGGGTCAAGGTACGATCAACCCCCTACAAGCTAAGGTAAATGCTATCCAAAATTGGCCTGTCCCTAAATCAAAGAAACAGGTCCAATCCTTCTTGGCCTTGGCTGGATATTACCAACGATTTGTACTACACTACAGCCAATTTTCCACCCTACTGACAGTCCTGACCAGGAAAAGACAGCCAACTGCCGTTCAGTGGACTAAAGGCTGTCTGACATTTCTCAACCAGCTTAAGGCGGCCCTTACATCTGAACCTGTACTGAGGGCCCCGGACTTCGACCAACTATTTGTCATAACCAGCGTCCGAGCGTGATATGGGAGCAGTTTTAATGCAGGAAGGACCAGATCAATAATTCCAACCTGTCGTGTTTCTCAGCAAAAATCTTTCTGAGTGGGAAAGCCACTGTTCAATCTCAGAAAAAGAATGTTATGCCATTGTGTATGCTCTGGAGAAGCTACGCCCATACATTTGTGGACGGCGGTTCTACCTGCAGACTGACCATGCTGCACTGAAGTGGCTTCACACAGTCAAAGAGACTGACAAAAAACTTCTTTGGTGGAGTTTAGCTCTTCAAGACTTTGATTTTGAGATACAACACATTTCAGGAGCCTCTAAGAAAGTGGCTGATGCACTCTCCCGGGAAGGTTTCCCAGAATCAGCGAGGTAAAAATGTCCCTGCATTCTAAGTCATTGTAATCCTTAAAATGTAAAAAGTACAGTTTAGTTCTTCATGTAATTGTTAGAAAATTAGAGGTGCATGTATCTTTTTAACTCTGTTTACTAAACGTCCAGGAAGAAATCCCAGCCAGTGTGGACCCAACCTGACCCGACCCAGGCTGGCCAGCACCATCTGTGATTTGGGGGGCGTGTGATAAATAAAGTGTTGGGGTACCTCCCGTTTATGGACACCCAGCCAGCCAGTTAGCTATAAAATTCCTCTTAGTGGCTGTTCTCTGCTCGCTTTACCTGTAAAGGGTTAACAAAGTTCCCCAGGTAAAGGAAAAGGAGTGGGCACCTGACCAAAGGTCAGACTTTGACTCCCTCAGGGAACTGATGGGCAGGATCCCCTGAGAGAACAACATGAAGGAGAAAGGAGTCCAGGAGAGCTGGCTGTAGTTTAAAGAATCCTTACTGAGGTTGCAGGAACAAACCATTCCGATGTGTAGAAAGAACAGTAAATATGGCAGGAGACCAGCTTGGTTTAACAGTGAAATCCTTGCTGATCTTAAAACACAAAAAAGAAGCTTACAAGAAGTGGAAGATTGGACAAATGTCCAGGGAGTATAAAAATATTGCTCAGGCATGCATGAGTGAAATCAGGAAGGCCAAATCACACTTGAAATTGCAGATAGCACGGGATATTAAGAGTAACAAGAAGGGTTTCTTCAGGTATGTTAGCAACAAGAAGAAAGTCAAGGAAAGTGTGGGCCCCTTACTGAACGAGGGAGGCAACCTAGTGACAGAGAATGTGGAAAAAGCTAATGTACTCAATGCTTTTTCGGCTCCTGTCTTCACGAACAAGGGCAGCTCCCAGACTACTGCACTGGGCAGCACATTATGGGGAGGAAGTGACCAGCCCTCTGTGGAGAAAGAAGCAGTTCAGGAGTATTTAGAAAAGCTGGACGAGCACAAGTCCATGGGGCCGGATGTGCTGTATCCGAGGGTGCTAAAGAAGTTGGTGGATGTGATTGCAGAGCCATTGGCCTTTATCTTTGAAAACTCATGGCGATCGGGGGAGGTCCTGAATGACTGGAAAAAGGCTAATGTAGTGCCCATCTTTAAAAAAGAGAATGAGGAAGATCTGGAGAACTACAGGTCAGTCAGCCTCACCTCAGTCCCTGGAAAAATCATGGAGCGGGTCCTCAAGGAATCGCTTTTAAAGCACTTAGAGGAGAGGAAAGTGATCAGGAACAGTCAGCATGGATTCACCAAGGGCAAGTCATGCCTGACTAATCTAATTGCCTTCTATGACGAGATAACTGGCTCTGTGGATGAGGGGAAAGCAGTGGACATGTTATTCCTGGACTTTAGCAAAGCTTTTGATACGGACTCCCACAGTATTCTTGCCAGCAATTTAAAGTAGTATGGACTAGAAGGTGCCACCTTACAGTCCATTCACCAGCAGCAGAAGGTTGATTTTCTTTTTTGGTGGTTTGGGTTCTGTAGTTTCCACATCGGAGTGTTGCTCTTTTAAGACATCTGAAAGCATGCTCCACGCCTCATCCCTCTCAGATTTTGGAAGGCACTTCAGGTTCTTAATCCTTGGGTTGAGTGCTGTATCTACCCTTAGAAATCTCACATTGGTACCTTCTTTGCGTTTTCTCAAATCTGCTGTTAAAGTGTTCTTAAAACGAACATGTACTGTACTGGGTTATCATCTGAGACTGCTATAACATGAAATACATGACGGAATGCAGGCAAAACAGAACAGGAAACATACCATTCTCCCCCAAGGAGTTCAGTCACAAATTTAATTAACGCATTATTTTTTTAACTAGCATCATCAGCACGGAAACATGTCCTCTGAAATGCTGGCCAAAGCATGAAGGGACATATGAATGTTTAGCATATCTGGCACATAAATACCTTGCAATGCTGGCTATAAAAGTGCCATGAGAACGCTTGTTCTCACTTTCAGGTGATACTGTAAATAAGCAACTGTCAGCAGTATCTCCCGTAAATGTAAACAAACTTGTTTGTCTTAGCAATTGGCTGAACAAGAAGTAGGACTGAGTGAACTTGTAGGCTCTAAAGTTTTACATTTGAGTGCAGTTATGTAACGAAAAAAATTCTTACACTTTTACGATAAAGAGATTGCACTACAGTACTTGTACGAGGTGAACTGAAAAATATTTCTTTTATCATTTTCACAGTGTAAATATTTGTAATAAAAAACAATATAAAGTGAGCACAGTACACCTTGTATTCTGTGTTGTAATAGAAATCAATATATTTGAAAATGTAGAAAAACATCAAAAATATTTAATAAATTTCAATTGGTATTCTATTGTTTAAACAGCAGGGTGACCAGATGTTTTGATTTTATAGGGACAGTCCTGATATTCGGGGCTTTGTCTTATATAGGCACCTATTACTCCCCACCCCTTATCCTGATTTTTCACGCTTGCTATCTGGTCATCCTATTTAACAGCGTGATTAATCACAATTTTTTTAATCACAGTTAATTTTTTTTTAGTTAATAGCTTGAGTTAACTGTGATTAAATCAACAGCCCTAATTTTTACATTAAGCAGCAAAGGCTCACACATCTATTCTATGCCATTTAACAACATATTTAAGCACCACAGTGTCAAACTACACAGTTGCGCATTGTCCGTGTGGACAGGAGGAAGAAGTTACTCACCTTGTGCAGTAACAATGGTTCTTCAAGATGTGTGTCCCAATGAGTGCTCCACTGTAGGTGTGTGTGCGGCCCCATGCTGCTGATTGAAGTATTTCAATAGCAGTCCGTCCCACATGCACCGCTCCCCACCTGTCACTAGACTAGTCAGTGTGCATAGGCATTTCCTCCTCAGTTCCCTCTCTACCACAGAATCAACCGGTGGAACTCTGAAATAGAGTGTTGTACAAGCACCTCAACCAACCTGTCAAAAATGCCATTTTGAGCTTGAGGGCTGAGACAAAGTTGGTTGTGGTTTCGAGTGCTTCCACTTGGGGAATCTTGATTTCTTTCTCTGTGGCTAATAGGATCTCTGTGACGACCACTGAGGCATGTACTGCGATGACTGGGACTTAAACGACGGCTGAGGACTGTATTTTCTCTTGTAGGCCGGTGTGCATATCCCTAGGGAACGAAGAATTGTCCGAGAATCCTTCAATGTGCGAAGAGATGTGTCTGTCTTTTCAGTGAACAGCTTCATTTCCCTCAAAGGGAAGGTCTCCGCCATGATTAGGACCTCTTTAGGGAAGCCGGACAACTGCAGCCACAAAGCCCTTCTCTCAACCACAGCTGTGGAATTTGAATGTGCTGCCATGTCTGTCGCATATAATGTGGACGGGAGAGACGTTTTCACCACCATCTGACCCTTGTTAATTATGGCCATAAATTGGTCTTTTGAGGAGTCTGGAGCTGATTAATAAAGGAATCTAGTTTCACATAGCTCTGGTCGTCATATTTAGCCAACAAGGCCTGATAATTAGCCACCTGGAACTGAAGAGTGGCTGATGAATACGCTCTTCTGCCAAACAGGTCCAAGCATTTCCCATCTTGGTCATACGGGGTGGATTTAAACTGGTATTGGCATTTAACAATTAACCGCATCCACAATGATGAATTTGGAAGCAAATGAGAAAATACAAATTCCGTGTCCTTGGCCGACACATAATACCTTTTGTCCACCCGATTGCATGTCAGCAGGATGGGCACAGGGGTCTGCCACATAACTCTGGCAGGATCCAGGAGTGCCTCATTAACTTGGAGGGCCACTCTGGCAAAGGTGGAGGAATGTAGAATGTCCACCAGTTTGTGGTGAGGTTCAGTCACTCGGAGCAGCTGTTATTTGCAGGGCTTCTGCCACACTCTGAGCCAAGTCCTGGAATGATTTTAAATCATCCACCATGGATGGCAGAGGCGGCATCACCGCCTCATCAGGTGAGGACGACGAGAGACGAGCTTGAGGGATGTCTTCCCTTTCTGCCTCAGCTTCAACTTCCTTCCCCAGGTGCTCAGGAGGTTCCGAACCCTTTGATGCCGCAGCTGAAGGAGGGTGGCTCCTAGCTGCTAGTATACCACTGGAGGGGCCTGGGAGTCTTGTTGCCCCTGGGCTTGCCCCGGTACTAGTACAGCCCGGAAGGGTAGGGGGCTGGTACCATGTCTGCCCAAACCATGGAGATTGAGGGTTGTGGGGGGGCGGGGCACAGTAGGCCTGGTGTCCATGATGAAATTGGGACTTGTATGGTGGGTAGGATGAGTGGTGGGAATCCAAGTCCTCTTCCTCTCTTTCTGACTCTGAAGAGGAAAGAGGTGGTGTGCAGCATGGAGATCTTACTGAGTCCAATGCTCTGGGAGAACTCGGCATCGGAGCCCTGGTACTGAGTAAGGGCAAGTCAAGGGCGTCAGACACGGAGAGATCTGTTGTGCACTGGAAATCCACCAGTGCGGACGTCAGCGCCAAGAGGCTCGTACTGATGGAGTCAGAGACATGGACCTTGGTCCGTCAGTGCCACGCACAACAGGGTCAGTGCTGGTGACCACGCCGTCGTGTAGCCTTCACTGAGGCTGATCTTCCAGGCTTTTCAAGCCCCCACGGTACAGGTACTTCTTTGCCCGTGCCCGGCTGGTCTATGGGCAGACCAACTTGCTCTGTCAGCTTGGTACCGCATGTGGTCTCGCTACAAACTCTAGACAGTTTCAGTGCCGTCCATACTGATGGAGCTGGATATCATTTCCAGCTTGATCGAGGCTCATTATGGGGACTCACAGACCTTTTCTTGGTGGTCTTGAGCATGGGTGGCGGATATCATAGGCCAGGGCAGGCTAAGCCTCCCCTGACCTATGCTGTGCCCCGCCCATATTGAGCTCCAAGGTACTGCCCTCCCTCTCTACCTGAAGCTGGCAGGGCACCGGGGGCTCAGCTCCCAAAGGCAGGTCTGAACTCAGGTCTGTCAGGGGCCGGGGCGGCCCAGTGCAGCATTGGGGCCAGTCGGGGCATGGAGGGGGTCGAGCCAACTGGGGAGTGGAGGAGATCGAGCCAGCAGGGGGCGGCGGCCTGGCGCTTGAGGCTCTGGCAGGCAGGGCTTTGGATGGAAGGGGTGGTGGGCTAGCCTACCTGAAGGTCTTGAGTAAGTGGCTCATCTCCTTGGAATCACCTGCCTTTGACAAAGAAGATTGAAGTAATAACTCCGAGGGTTAAAGAGCCGACTCCATGAGCAGTAGTTTAAGCCTTAACTCTTTATCCTTCCTGGACCTGGATTTTAACTGATGGCACCAACCACACTTTTGTGGATTGTGCTTTTCCCCCAGGCAGCAAATGCACTGCAATCCAAAAACTGGGATAGATTATTTGCAGCTAAGGCACTTTTTGAAGCCTGGAGAGTCAGACATACCCTTGTCCAGGAGGGTCCCCCCACCACCAGGGTTGGTGGGAGGCAAACCCTTTCTCCCCCCACTTCCCCTTTTTCTTTTTTTGCCATGGCCAACTTAAAACAAACAAGGTACTAAAAGGCTTCAAGGGAAGCTAAAATTTGCAAAACTATAGGGAGTTAATCCATGATGGGACAGCTCTTAGCTCTGTCTCTAGCCAGGGGCAGCTGAGAAGGAACTGAGGAGGAAATGCCCAAGCACACTGGCTAGCCCCATGGCAAGTGGGGAGCTGCATGTGTGCAGGTGGGACGGACCACTATTGAAATTCTCCGATCGGTAGCACGTTGCCACACACACACCTACAGTGGAGTATCCATAGGGACACAGTGCGGAAAAAAACTAAGTGTTATAACTTTGTTAT
The DNA here is from genome assembly GCF_965140295.1 of Lepidochelys olivacea. Classification (NCBI taxonomy): domain Eukaryota; kingdom Metazoa; phylum Chordata; order Testudines; family Cheloniidae; genus Lepidochelys; species Lepidochelys olivacea. The sequence goes on from NC_140417.1 coordinate 53,818,271, forward strand.
GTAATTCTGCAGCTTGGTCCACATAGGAATGATCAACCTGTGTTATAATGCTGTTGTGCATTTACTGTTCTAAGCACTCTGTTTAAACCCAGCAATATTTTTAGTCTATCGGAGACCTAACAGAAGTACCCAATTGGAGTCAAGAGACTTAAATGTTGTCTTTCTGCTTTCCCTCCCCTGTATTTTCCAGGATAGGCTCTTTGCTTACCTTTTCACTGGAGCAAGACTTTCCTGTCACACACCATTAGGTGGAAGGGAGATTCCTTGCAGTTTTATCACTTTAACTTATCCAAACTAAATTTCTCTTTTCTTAATCTCAGATCATGCCCTCTGCTTATACTGGTATGATAACCTCCTACTCCCTGGTCTTTCACATACACATCACCCTGCTTCAGTCCATACAAAACCCAGCTGCTAAAATCATCTTTTTTACCCAATCTGACCATATCAGACTCTTCTCTGAATCTCTCCACTTGTTTCCCCTTCTCTACCACATCAAAGTTCAAATGTCTTGTCTTTGTCTTCAAGGTTCTACATAATTTCTGTCCCTCACTACTCTCCTCGTCCCATATTGCTTCCTGAACCCATCACTGCAATGATACTAGTTTGGAGGCTTGTACATACTACCACTTATGTCAGTATAACTTAAGTCTTGCAGGGGTGTGAATAAGCCACACTGCTGAGCAATGTAAGCACTGGTGTGGACAGTGCTATGTTGGCAGAAGAGCTTCTCCCGCCAACATAACTCCACCTCTGCGAGAGGTGGTAGCTAATATGCTGATGGGAGAGCTCTCTCTAGGGTGACCATACGTCCTGTTTTGGCCATGACAATCCCTTTTTTAAGCCCTGCCCTGGCCATCCCAACTTTTTTTCCCAAAAGAAGGCATTTGTCCTGTTTGCTCTTGCTGACTTGATCAGTTGGCAAGAGCAAACAGGACAAATGCCCACTTTTATCAAAAAAAGTGGGGTGCGGAGTGGGTGAGCAGAGATGTCAGCCCCCCACAGGGGAGAGGCAGGGCGGGGGAAACAGCGTTCCAGCATGTGGGCTTCCCCTCTGCAGGTTTCCAGTGACCAGACAACAGCTTCACATGGGGTGGGCTGGGGGGGGGGGGTTCAAAGAGTTCCAGCAACCGGGCAACAGCCTTGTGGGGGGAATGGGGATGCAGAGTTCCACTGACCGGTCAAAAGAATGTGCCCCCCGCCCCCCGCAAGGGGGTCCATCGATGGGCAACAGCCTGACCCAGGGCAGGGGAGGAGCGAAGGGTTCCAGTAACGGGCAACAGCATGCTGGGGGTGTCCTGTTCTCTCTTTGGGAAATATGGTCACCCTAGCTCTCTCCCACCAGCATATAGAGTATCTTCACCAGCTGCACCAATGTAGCGCTTCTAGCATAGACTAGTCCTGGGTACCTTGTTCATCTATTTCTCTCACTATCTTCTTTGTGCTGTCTCCCAACCATTCCCTACCCATTAAACACACAAACTTTTATTTTACAGATTTTTGCTCCTGTTTTGCCACAGGGTCATAGCCTCATTTGGAAAAAGCACTATAAAGACGACTTTCCCAACCAATATACTACCAATTTCTCAGACACTTCAGGAACTTTTTACAATAAATCTTCACTCTCCAAATATGCACCTAATCAGCACCCTGAACAACAATCCTTTCTGTTTCTGAAGGTAATCAAACTTGCTATTGTCCTCAGCTTTCACTTTAGAAAACACTATTTCTACAAAGAAAATTCACATTCTTCCTGCTTTTGTTGCACATGATAAAATTACTAATAGAGCAGCCTCACTGGAATTTATTGATCAATGCAGCATTCTTCTTTGAGAACAAAAACCACTCTGTCCTACATCCTGGCACTGGAGCTCCCAGTACAATCCCTGGAAGGAGAACAAACTCTTTGTGTCAAGCTCAGTACAGTGGACGGATTTCCCCCCCCCCCCCCCAAGAGCTGAGATAAACAGACACCAAAGCAAAGTCATGCACTAGAAACACCAAAACAAACTAGAGCACAGCAGACTTCAGCATTAATTATAAATCAGCAAGCTGTTTTAATGTCACGGCGACACTACTGCACACTGTGGCAAAGACAGCTGGGTTAGTGAGAAACTTTAAACTATATCACCACAACTCAGGTGCATGGTTGGCATGGTGTTTGTGATTCCAACTGAGGGCCTGCAAGCTGTAGTACAAGTACCTTCTACCTGACTTTCGTAAACGTATACATATCGGATTACTTCAAAAGGTTGGTTGCCCATTTGGGCGTGCAGTGATTTCAAAATGGATTCCATATCAATTCATGAACAAAGCCAAGTAATATGTGGCAAGAATTAAAACGATTGCAGCTTTAGTTATTTGTACTGAGAGAGCATTATGAAGCTAGGATCTTTTCCCTCAAGCATCAGGAATAGACCACTGCTGAAGATGGGACACCTGACTTGATGGACAAATCATAGAAAATTAGGGTTGGAAGGGACCTCAGGACACCATCTAGTCCAACTCCCTGCTCAAGGCAGGACCAACACCAACTAAATCATCCCAGCTACAGCTTTGATTCCACCACCTCCCTAGGCAACCCATTCCAGTGCTTCCCCACCCGCCTAGTGAAATAGTTTTTCCTCATATCCAACCTAGACCTCCCCCATTGCAACCAGGGGTGGCAGGTTTGTAGAAATGTGCTGCCCAGAACACCCCCCACCACTTGCCTAAGGCTCTGGGAGGGAGTTTGGGTGGGGGAGGTGGTCTGGGGTGAAGGATGGATGAGAGGTTAGGCTCTGAGAGGGAGTTTGGGTGGGGGAGGGGGTCTGGGGTGCAGACTCTGGGATGGAGTTTGGGTACTGGGTGCAGGTTCCGGGCTGGGGCAGGGGGTGGGGTTGCAGGAGGGGGGTTGATGGGGTGCAGGCTCTGGGATGAAGCTTGGGTGTAGGCTCTGGGCTAGGGCAAGGAGTGGGGGTGCAGGAGGGGATGAGGGTACAGGCTCTGGGAGAGAGTTTGGGGCTGGGAGGGGGGTGAGAAAGGTATGGGGGTACGGGCTCTGGGATGGAGTTTGGGAGCAGGAGGGTGTACGGAGGTAGGGGTGCAGGCTCTGGGAAGGAGTTTGGGTGTCAGAGGGGGTGTGTGGGAAAGGGATGGGAGTGCAGGCTCTGGGAGGGAATTTGGGGGTGGGAGGGGATGTGTGGGAAAGGGATGAGGAGTATGGCGCTTACCTGAGGCTCCTAGGCAGGGTGGGCCAGGTCTCCATGCGCTGCTACCCCCAGGCACTGCCCCCACAGCTTCCGATTGGTCACAGGGGCACTTGAGGCAGAACACAGACCCACCCTGCCCAGGGGCCACAGGGAGGGGCCAGCAGCCACGTGGAACGAGCAGGCAGGAAGCTGCTCAGCTCCATTGCGTTCCCAGTGGTGAGTGGGGCCCCGGGCTGTTTTAAATAGCCCAGGGGGCACCCGGGGGCGGAAGGTGGGGCCGAAGGAGAGACCAGAGCTGGAGCCAGGCCCACTGTGTCTGGGAACCAGGAATATTCGTGGTGCCCAGGCACCACGGGCCCATAAAACTCGCCGCCCATGATTGTAACTTGAGACCATTGCTCCCTGTTCTGTCATCTGCCACCACTGAGAACAGCCAAGCTCCATCCTCTTTAGAACCCTCCTTCAGCTATTTGAAGGCTGTTATCAAATCCTCCCTCACTCCTTTTCGGCAGACTAAATAAGCCCAGTTCCCTCAACCTCTCCTCGTAAGTTATGTGCCCCAGCCCCCTAATCATTTTCGTTGCACTCCACTGGACTCTCTCCAATTTGTCCACACTCTTTCTGTAGTTGGGGGAGAGGGGCCCAAAACTGGACACAATACTCGAGATGTGGTCTCACCAGTGCCCCAAGGAGGGGAATAATCACTTCCCTCAATCTGCTGGCAACGCTCCTACTAATGCAAGGTCTTTTGTTTCCTCAATGTGACCAACATATGGCCAAAAGGTTTTGAAGTCAAATGGATATAAAAGTTACTTACACTATAATTATATACACACCAATCTGGGTATTTATTTACAGTGTACTCTCACCGTAGTATCAGTGTCTCTTGCAAAGGTTACATGAAGCCAGGAAAAAGTCTGAAAACTATCTTTTGTTTTTTGTCTCCTTTCCATGAGCATGTAGCAAGAGGCTCTTCATTTTCTGCCTCTCCAGTATAACCTAGTGACTTCGCTTTTTCCTTTTGTATTATATTCCTGTATTTTATAATTCAGTTTTACTCTAGCTCTTAATATTCCATTTCAAAATAGCAAGCATAAAATAGTAACAAAATGTAACCTGAAAAATCTCAAGTGCTTATGCATGTGTAGCAGCATTTTGCACAGATTAATAATGATGGTTTCCTGCCATCACAACAGATAAAACAGTATGTGCACTATTTTGCAGTTGTAGGGTAAGTATGCTGGTTGTGTTCAAGAATGAGACAATTCTACTACTTATCACAAACAGATTTCTACATACTCATTTTTCTCTTGCACAGTTTTACATACCACATGGCAATAAAAGTCAGAAGAGCTCCTCAAAGCCATTGAATAGAGTTTGGAAGTTTTACATAGTCATTGGCGATCCCTCGAGGTCGAGGATGATCTCTTTCACAGATTTTGTTTTTCATGGGTCCTTTGGTGACTGAGGAGTCCGATCCTTGAGCCACAGCCTCATTGGCAGACATTGCAGGTGGTGTTGGAAGACAGGGTTGGGTCAAAATTGCTGCATGACAGTTATCTTTCCATTCTTTTCTGGCATTTTTCTGCAACCAGGGCAAGGCAATTTCCCTCAAAAGTGGATGTTCCCTCTCTGACAAGTTTTCACCAGTTATCCCTATCCTGGGCTTCTCTCTCCAAGTGTGTGATGTTGATGCCACATCTCTCAATGTTTATCTTGAGGGTGTCTTTAAAGCATTTCTTTTGGCCTCCCTGTTTCCATTCTGCTTTAGTGAGTTGGGCATAGAGCAGTTGTTTTGATAAGCATACATCAAGGCATGCACGCGTAGTGCTCGCTCCACCTCAGCTGGTGCTGGATAATCAGGGCCTCAACACTGAAGATGTTGGCTTCTGTGAGGACACTGACGTTAGTATGATGATCCTCCCACTGTATGTTGAGGATCTTCCAAAGAAAGTGCTGGTGCTGGCGTTCCAGGTTTTTCAGGTGTTTTCTATAGGTCACCAAAGTCTCAGAGCCGTAGAGGAGAGTTGGGATTACCACTACTTTATAAACTAAAAGTCGAGTATGTGTTCGGATGTTGTGATTGTTGAACACCCGGTGAGACAGTCTGCCAAAGGCTAGGCTGGCACAGTGAATTCTGTGCTGAATCTCGATGTCTATGCCTGCCCTCTGTGAGAGATGGCTGGCAAGATAGGAAAGTATTCTACATTTTTCAATTTTCTTTGTTGATGTAGATCTTCCTTGCTGGGTCTGATGTTTGACCGGGGCCTGGCCGGTGGAGAACTTTTGTTTTGCTGATGTTCAGAGTTAGCCCTAGGCTTTTGTAAGCTTCAGAGAAGCAATTAAGGGAAGTTTAGATCCTTCCTTGAGTGTGCAACTACAGCACAATCATCTGTGCACTGGAATTTGGTTACTGTTGCCGATATTTCTTTAGTTCTGGCATGGAGATGAGAAAGGTTGAAGTTAATCCAATACTGGATGCCAATGCCCTGTGGCAGATGGTGTTGGGTTAGTGTTTTCATAGCTGCTAAGAAAAAAGAGTGGGTCCCAGTACACAACCTCGTTTTACGCCAGTTCAGATGAGAAAGGGCTCAGAGGTAGAGCCACTGCACAAGATGGAGGCAGTCATCTGGTCATGGCGGAATCTTACAATAATGATAAATTTCCTTGAGCAACCAAACTTTGACATGATTTTCCACAGAGCCTCACGGTTGACAGAGTCGAAGGCTTTGGTCAGACCGATAAAGTTCATATACAGCTCCTGGTGGTGTTCTTGACATTTTTCCTGGATCTGCCTGGCTGCGGAAATCATGCTGGTTGCGCCTCATGATGGTCTGAAGCCACACTGGGACTCTGGAAGTACTTCCTCTGCAACAGGAAGCAGGGGATTCAGCAAGATTCCAGCAAGAGGAGAGGAGGGCAATGCCTCAATAGTTGCCACAGTCGGCCCTGTCTCCCTTTTTGAAAATGGTGATGATGTTAGCCTTACATAAGTCGGCAAGGATTTCTTCGGTGTGCCAGAGTTTGAGGAGCAGCAAGTGAAGCTTGTTAGTCAGTTTTCAGAGTAGCAGCCATTTTAGTCTGTATCCGCAAAAAGAAAAGGAGTACTTGTGGCACCTTAGAGACTAACAAATTTATTTGAGCATAAGCTTTCATGAGCCACAGCTCACTTCATCAGATGCATTCAGTGGAAAATACATTGGGGAGATTTATATACACAGAGAACATGAAACAATGGGTGTTACCATACACACTGTAATGAGAGTGATCAGGTAAGGTGAGCTATTACCAGCAGGAGAGTGGGGGGGGGGGAGAAAACCTTTTGTAGTGATAATCAAGGTGGGCCATTTCCAGCAGTTGACAAGAATGTCTGAGGAACAGTGGGGGGTGGAGGGGGGGAATAAACATGGGGAAATAGTTTTACTTTGTGTAATGACCCATCCACTCCCAGTCTTTATTCAAGCCTAAGTTAATTGTATCCAGTTTGCAAATTAATTCCAATTCAGCAGTCTCTCATTGGAGTCTGTTTTTGAAGTTTTTTTGTTGAAGAATTGCCACTTTTAGGTCTGTAATTGAGTGACCAGAGAGATTGAAGTGCGCAGGTGAACGAGCCTCTAATAGTGTGGCTGATGTGATTAGGCCCTATGATGGTGTCCCCTGAATAGATATGTGGACACAGGTGGCAACGGGCTTTGTTGCAAGGATAGGTTCCTGGGTTAGTGGTTCTGTTGTGTGGTGTGTGGTTGCTGGTGAGTCCTTGCTTCAGGAGCAAGGACTGGCCTGTCTCCCAATATCTGTGAGAGTGATGGGTCCCCATGTTTATTCCCCTCCCCACGCTGTTCCTTAGATGGTCTTGTCAACTGCTGGAAATGGCCCATCTTGATTATCACTACAAAAGGTTTCTTCCCTCCCGCTCTCCTGCTGGTAATAGCTCACCTTACCTGATCACTCTCGTTACAGTGTGTATGATAACACCCATTGTTTCATGTTCTCTGTGTATATAAATCTTCCCACTGTATTTTCCACTGAATGCATCCAATGAAGTGAGCTGTAGCTCACGAAAGCTTATGGTCAAATAAATTTGTTAGTCTCTAAGGTGCCACAAGTCCTCCTTTTCTTTTTGTTAGTCAGTGCTTCTCCCCCCACTTTCAGTACTTCAGCTGGTATGCCATCAGGACCTGGTGTTTTATTGTTTTTCATTTGTTTAATTGCTTTGCAGACCTCTTCAGATATTGGTGGGTTGGCAAGAGTTTCCCAGATTGGGTGCTGAGGGATAGAGTCAATGGTGTCATCAGTCACAGTCAATTCTCAATTTAGAAGCTTTTGATGATTTCCTTCCAGCACTCTTTGATGGATTTGTTATTTTTAAGAAGGGCACTACCATCTTCTGATCTCGGAGATGTGAGGCCACTTGAGCGTGGTCCATACAGGGTCTTTGTCTCACAAAAAAAGCTCTGCATATCATGTCTGTCAGGGAATGTTTGGATTTCTTTTGCTTTGTCCTCCCACCATTTGTTTTTGATTTCTCAGACCGTCCTTTGAACTTCAGCTTTGAGCTGATGGAAAGTGCTCTGCTTCTGACTGGGTAGTGGTTGGTTTTGCCAGTTGCAGAAAGCTTTTCTCTTCTGGTCCAAAAGGGCTGTAATCTCAGCGTTGTTGTTGTCAAACCAGTCCTGATGGCAGCGGGTATCAAAGCCAATGGATTCCTCGCAAACCTCATGGATGGTCTATTTCAGGGCTTCCAAGTCTTCTTCGACACTTGTGTTGTAATTTCCAGGTTTGCGTATGGCCAGTTTTTCACTGAGGAGTGTTTGGAAGTTCTCTTGGTGTACTGAGGATTGAAGTCTTTGGATGTTGTATTGCCATCTGTGTGATTTGGATTGCTTTCTATGTTTCAGTGCAATCCTGATGGATGTTACTGACCTCATCAGGGAGTGGTCAGTCCAGCAATCATTGGCTCCTTTCATAACACGGATGATTTGGACATCTCTTATATCCCTTGTTCTTAAAATGACATAGTCTAGGAGGTGCCATTGTTTTGAGTGGGGGTGTTGCCAAGTTGTTTTGTATTTGTTTCTTTGTCTGAAGATTATGTTTGTGATCATAAAATCATGCTCTGCACATTTGCTGAGTAGAAGGATGCCGTTGGAATTGGTCTTACCCACTCCTTCCTTCCCAGTGGTGCTACTTCATACATTAGAATCTTGGCCAACTCTAGCATTAAAGTTCCCTAAGAGGATTTCTAACTCAGTATTCCACCAACAAAGAACTGGTTTTTAGAATGAGAAACAATTACAAGATTTTGGCTTGGATTAAATCTAATCTGGAGTTTCTATTCCCCCTCCCTTTTTCTTTTCTCCCCCCCCCCCTTTCTTTCTTGCCAAGTACTGGTGCTTTTAACTACATTTAGGGATGTTTCTTGGAGGGAATAATTTACTTACTAAAAATGGTTTAATACATAAACTCTGCTGAGTTCTTAACTCTGCCTCCGGGCTTTCATAATGCATAGGAACACTGCACCAACTGGATGTAAGCTTCCTGAACTGGGTGAAAGAATTTTGGAATTCTGTATGGTGCAAAAGCTCTGATGAAAGCTTGCTAAAGACTGTGGTTAACGTAGCATGTATATTGACTTCAGATATGAAACCCATAAATATAGGTATTTTCAATCATACAAAGATGGGAGGAAGAGGACCAAGTGGTGCCTTTCCACATGTTTTTAAGAATAAGCACAGGGATATAAACTCAGATCTTTTAAGTTTTGGGCTCCCATCTGCCACTAACTAGCTTTAACAAACATTGTGAACTTCCATACACTTCACAAACATTTACTTTGTAAACTAAACTCAAATCCTTATCCTCCTTGAGCTATCGGCTGCCTTTGACACCAGCCAACCACACTCTTCTTGATGACTCATCTTCCCTTGGTTTTCATGACTCTTTCCTCTCCTGGTTCTCCTACTTCTCTAATCATTCCATGTTTCCTTCAGAGGATCCTCTTCATCCACAGTCCAATATTCAGTATTCCCCCCTTCTTCTCTCTTTACACAGTCTCTCTTGGTGACCTCATTCAAAAACATGTCCAACTATAATCTTTACACTGATAACTCAGAGCTCCATTTTGGAGCTACTTTTATTCAAACTAAAATCTCACCCTGAATTTGATTTCTCCTTGTGAAGTCCTGCTGTTAGCTTAAAACTCAGCGCAGACAAAACTTAATTCCTTGATCTTTTCCCTTAAGCCCTCTTCCGTCCTCTCATTCTTGGTTACCACAGACCTCACCACCATCCTCCTTGTCCCTCAGGGCCATAATCTATCATCTTCAACTCAGCTTTCTCTCTAATCCCATACATCCATGCCGTGTCCAAATCTTGCCACTTCTTCCTATAAAACATCTCTAATATTCGGCCTTTCCACTCAATCCACACAGTTGCAACTTCCATCCAGGCCTTCATTATCTTGCTCCTCAGCTACTGAAACCTCCTCCCTTCCTGGCCTTAACAATAGCGTATCTTGCATTCAAGGGAGCATTCAAAATGCTGCTGCAATTATTTTCTGGTTCATTGTTTTAATCACATCACCTCCTCCTTTTTGTCCCTCCAATGACTCCCTCTTTCCTCCATAATCACAAACTATGTGCCACCCCTCATGGCTTAGCCAAGTTCTACCTACCTCCTCTCACAGAGCAGTGGTTTCAAACTGTGGCCTGTAGACCACTGGGAGTCTGCAGACTATGTTCAATATTTCCAAAGGAGTCCGCACCGCCATTTGAAATTGTGTAGGGGTCTTGAAAAAGGTTGAAAACCACTGGTATAGAACCATTGACACTCACCTCTGTTCCATATCAAATTTTCATTGTCCATGTACACATGGAAAATTTGACATCATGCTTTCTCCCTTGCTGTCCCTATGCATGGGAGTTCCCTTCTGTAAAAATCCACCATGCCAATATACTACCCTCCTTCAAATTCATCCTTTAAACTTGTCTCTGCCATGATGCCTACAAGTCACTCAAAAATGGTTAGACAGCTAGCACACTGGGATTACTGCCTATTTCACTTATTATAATCTCACTATTACCTTGTGCTCCCCCCTGCCACTTTATTGTACCAATCTGTTGTCTCATACTTAGGATGTAAGCTCTTTGGAGCAGGGACCATCTTTTTGTTATGTGTCTGTAAAGGGCTTAGCAAAACAGGATTAGGACCTCCAGGTGCTACCACAATACAATTAATTTATTTAGGCCTTTCAACCAATTGGACAGTTAGGTAAATATCACTGCCCCATTTTTACAGATAGGGAAACTGCCACTCAGGGAGGCTGCAGTATACATTTTCAAGTATGTCGACTAATTTTCCTGATTCGTAGAGGTCCTGAATGTCCGTTGCTTCTATTGACTTTAATTGGAGTTGTGGGTTCTCAGCAAACCAAGCATCTCAAGCTGGACACCCAAAACTGGAGGCTTCCAAAATTAAGACACATTTGCAAATGTAGGCCTAAGTAATTTACTCAAGGTTACAAAGCCAGTTAGTGTCAGAACCAACATCTGAATCCAGAATTCCTTACTCCCATGCCCATGTCTATGATATTTAACTACCTGTTTCTCCTCTTGTGAAATAGGTTTAATAATAGTGTCTGTGAACAGGTTCCCTAAAGGTGTGTACTATATTCTTAATACTCATAAGGCTGGTGAGAGAAGCCTCGAGTCAGCTTTACCACAGTCCAATATCATCTCAGAAAAATTCCCCCCCAACAGTTTTAAACTGAAAAAGACTTTTAGCCTGAAGGCTTCATAGGCAAGAGACACACTTCCCCCCAAACTATATACATCGTTTCTTGTTAGAATTGTTTCCACTCTCTGTTATCATAATAACTGACCAACACTGGTGATACACTCACTGATGCTGCATATTCACCTTTTCTCTCTATTACTTAACTTCTGACTTTGAAACTAGTTTCTTAAGCAGCTCTTATGGAAAGGCAAGTACTGAGGAGGACACTGACTATGCTGAGAATAATAATTATAAATCAAAAAGTCAAATTAGAAAATACAACTGAGTTTGAGAAATTAATTAAACTATTCACATAAGATGGAGGCTCCTGTCAGCTTCATGTAGAACTCCATTAGCAGAAGGATAGAGAGTAATTACACATTTAATGGAGGAAACTCAAGACAGAAACATGACATTCTCACAACCCATTGGCTGAATATCCTGAAGGTATGGCATTATATCTTATGACTCTCTGCAGCCTGCATCTAAGTAGATTTACTTTCCTTCTCACCAGTCGCTGTGTCAATGGTTAACTAAATGCAAACCACAAATACAATCTCTGTTAAAAAATTCCAATTTTTCCAAACTGTTTTTCTTTTTTTGCTCCCATCTCTTACCTTAAGAGCACAAAAAATGCAAGAATCTCCCATGCACTTGTGCGTCGTGATCTGTCGGAAGCTGCGACGGAAGATATCCAGGTGCCAAAGAACCTGTAAAGCAAAAGGAAGCACAGGTTATTTTATTAATCTGAACAGGAAAATCTTGCACAAGATTTTAACTAAAATTATACAATCCAAATATTTCCAAAAAGCATTCATGCATTGAAACTATTCATTAACAAGACATGCCTTTCATTTTTCTTGCCCTACGTGTTTCCAGTTATAGATACTAGTTTACTACCCATGCTGTCTAACAGAACATCCCTCAGCATCTCTCTCACACGCTTAACTAAGGCTGTAATTCTCCTGGGGTGGATTCAGATCCCATAACACGCTTTTAAATCTTCAAGCCTTTTGCTGTGGAATTGCTCAGCCACAAGATGGGCAGGCGGAGACTCAGGTGTTTTGAGTTTACAGTTCTAGGGAGAAAAGGGGCTAATACTACATTGTATTGCTTGCATACTCCTTTTCTGTCAGCATATTTATGGACATATTCCCAATTTTAGTAGATGCAGCTGAGTTTCCATGCTGGAAAGTGAGTAATATAATGGCATTAGATAACAGGAGATTCAGGTTACGTCTACACTATAGACCTTACAGCGGCACAGCTGTACTGCTTCAGCTGTGCTGCTGGAAGGTCTCCCACGTAGCCGCTCTATGTAGAGAGCTCTCCAGCTGTCCACACCACCAAGTCTGTCGGTGAAACTTGTGTCTATCAGGACGGTGGGGGTTTTTTCTACACCCCTGACGGATCAGAGTTTTACCGACAGAAGTGGGAGTGCAGACATAGCCTAAGAAAATCTAATCTAAAAAAAATTAATCTGTCACCAAAATGATGGGATGGTCTTTCTTCCAATTCCCAGAGACTTCATTCTCCTGTTTTTGCCCGCATGAGTTTGCTGACCAACTACAGAACCTGTCTGCAAGCAATGTGGGCACTCTGAAGAATGTATACTCTTCACAGGAAAAACTGTTTAATAATTTGTCAGTCCTAATGTTCTGGTTGTGGTGACCTATAAATTACTTACCCTTTGTTCAGCATTTCATCTTAGCCCCAACACTCTGGCTGGAAGAACTAAAGACCCATTACTCTATGAGTGGCTGCTGCACAGATAAACTGGCTCTTACTGGCCAAAACAGTACTGTTCTATCTCCACTGCAGCTGAAATCAAACTAGCAACAATCATATTTACACACAGTTGCTACTGGAAATGTTCTAGCCCTGATCAATGTGGATGGGTATTCCCCCACCCCACCCACCCCGCATAGAAATCATGGTATTTACTATCATGTGTTAGCATCAAAAGTGTTTACAATTGGTTGTTGCTAGCATATAGGTTAAATTATAGGCAAAATTAGATAAAAGTTAGAACTGGGTTTTCTTCCCAGCTCTACCACTGAAACAGTGACCTTGGGCAAATCACTTGACTTCTGTGTCTCAGCGTCCACCTCTGAAAAACTGTGATAATATTAACCTTTCTGAATGTTTTCAATCTCTGACTAAAGACATTATACAGTATAACAATAATTATAAATAAATATGATTGTTGATAACTAGCTTAATTTCAACTAATATTAATTGGGCCTTAGTGTATACCCAGCACTCAATATCCAACATCAAGAAGCAGTATCTTTAAGGCAGTGTGCTAAAAGAAACTCGACCCAAATTGCATTGTGCATTTAACTGACTAAATGCTTCCACAGCATATGCACAGGCGTGTACATTTTCTTTTTGGTTGCTGACCAAGGATAACTTGCTGGAAAAGTTATTGATCCTGGTCTCCCAAAGTGATTCCAGTCCTGGCAATTTGTTAAGTAATGGAACTTAGAGCACAAGTTTACAAGTGTAAAAGTATTTTTTCAGGGTGGATAAAAATCAATGATTTTTTAAAAAATCTGTTTTATTTAAATCAGATTTTTTTTTGATAAAATGCTTTTTGAGGAAAAAAAGCAATCTAAATATAGTTTTAATTAAGGTACATTATAGCCCAAAGATATCTCATCATGGAATTATATAGGGATTATAAATTCTAATTCTATAGTATAAAACAATATATTCATGTAATGTTTAAAAAAAGTTTTGTAAATGAGTTCCAATAGTTCATGGATTAGGGACCCAATTTTGTGGGGTTCCACAGGCTTCTGTATAGATTATTTAGGTAAATCTTTCTATATAGACTCCATGCTCAGTCTAGAAGATACCATCAGAGATGCTTAGTTTTGTAGTTCTCAAACTGTGGATTTGTGTCTCCAGAGATAACATGCTTGTTAACAGCAAAAATGTTTTAAAATAAATATAAAGAGGTAAGAAATAACAGACAACTCTATTGTCCCTCTGCAAATTTGTGTACACAGAGTCAATCCCTTACCTCTCTCTAAAAGTGCAAAGTTTCAAAAAGTTCAATGAATAGAAGATTGTTGGGGGCAGAATAGATTTGGACAAGGAGAAGAAGTCTGGAGACAAATGTGAGAAAGGACATATGCTTGTTTTGTTAAAATCTTGTATGTTTGCTGTTGAAGAAAAAAATCCAGAATACATAATGTTGTTTTAGTTAAATAAAACAATTTAAAATGTCTGCCTGGTGATGTTCTCCTCCTAATACAACCTGTCAAGAAAATCCTCCAAATATTAATGAGTAACCTGTTGAATTGGAGATAGTTCACCTCCCAATGACTTCATAAATATCTGCTTCAATTACCTTTGGTATATGAAATAACCAAACAATCATTCATTTTCTGATATAGCTGTAAAACTAATCTGAAAAGTTTTCAGAATAAATCACTGTTTAAAAATGTATAGTGTGTACCTTCTAAAAATGAAACCCACTACATCTATCTCTGAGTTGTGAAGAATATGAATTAAGGTTATAACCACCACCACCAAGAATGCACTTTTATGTAGAAAATCATCATTAAATTGAGTCTTCCTGACTAGTGATTTAAATCATGATTTAAATCAATTTGATTTAAATGAAATCTACCCTGTATTTTTTCTTATATGTTTTTATTATATATTGTAGCCCATAGGCCTAGCTTGCCTGTATTGTATTTGTTATTAAATTTGTGAAGCTTCCCAAAAGTTCAAAACGTAAAAGTTAATATTTGTACTTGAGTTGTAGCCCTTCCTGTGAGACTGTGGAAATCTTTGCTGCTCCTCATGACATACAAAACTCAAGAAGAGCTATGTCAGACTGAACAAAGGGGAGAAAATATTGCATTTAGGAAAGAATCCAGTATTTTTTTTAAATTTAACTGCATGAGGTAATTGTTGCTCCTCTCAAATGTAAAAACAGGAACTACCTATATCATAAGCAGCAGCAATAATTCAAACAGTCTCTCAGATTTAAGTTTACATTTTACAAATTTAACATTCCACAATAAAAATATCGAAGACACTATTTTAATGAAATATGAGATACAGCTTTAAAATCTGGTCATTCTGATTACCGTCTTCCTTTTTACATCCCACTTCAATATTTTTAGCATCCAATCTCTTTTGACCAATTAGAGTTTAAAGATTAACAGAGTATGCTATTTGAAGGATAGGATTCCAAGTTTTCAGACTGCTGTACAGCATCAAGCAGTTCATTAGATACCAAGCAAGCACTAAAATCGGGTGAGAATTGAAGTTTGGTGAGGAAGACAGTAATTCGTGCTTTACAAATTTAATGTACAAAATCTCATGACCCAAAAGAAATGGAAATATATGCCACGGGTAATCTCATCTTTCCAGTGCTAGATTCCATTTGTTTTGAGCCCTGGTATTTCATAGGATATTAGGCCCGTAAACTATTCACTAGACCTTCCACCTATATTATTTGTTTGTACTACAGTAATATCTAGAGTTGCCAGATGAGATTAGGGCCCCATTGTGATAGCCACAAAACATATAGTAAGGGAGAGTCTCTGCCCCAAAGAAAATGTAATTTAAAAAGAATAGACAAAAGGTAAGAGGAAAAGGTGTTGGTCCTGCTTTTGAGCAGGGGGTTGGACTAGATGACCTCCTGAGGTCTCTTCCAACCCTAATCCTATGATTCTAGGAAGGAAATATCTCCTTTTTACAGATGGGGGAACTGAGGCTCAGAGAAATTAAGTAATTTAGCCAAGGTCACATAGGAAGTCTGTGGCACAGAAGCAGGAAGCACATTTCCTGAGTTCAAGCAGAGTGTCTTATCACACAACTTCTTTGGCATGGGATCAGAATTTAATATGGCAAATCTTGGATCTCAGGCCAGTGAAATTTTCAATCCTTGATATGCTAAGTAAATTGTCATTTAGGTCCTACCCATACTGCAATTTAACTGTGCTGAAACTGTGTCCCCAAAATTAACTGTAGCTGATGTATAGACAGGGCCTTAAGGAACACCTTCCAACAAGAAGAACTAAGTCCAGAAGACTGGCATTCATAGTGTATAAGTGGTCACAATGCAAATAATTGTATTACATATATAAATCCACTAAGAACTTAACTTCTGACTTAGGCTTGACCTGGAAGGAATATCTCCTTTAGGGAATTGAAGGTAGTTCTGGGCAAGAACATTTCTTCATCTCACATGAGTTAAAGAATGATAGCTGGACATGAACTATGAACCGAACTTATTTCACTCAAACTGAACTCCCATAGACGAAAAGTCAGTACTTCTCTCATCAAGTCACCAGCCTGTGATCTCTAATTCAAGAGTCGAAGAATACAGACTATACAAAAGGGATTTTAAATGGACGCTATCAACTGAATCTAGTTATTTAAAAAAAATTAATCAGTTTCAGGAACTAGACTTGCCAGAAGCCCTGCCAATTTTTGTGGTTTCAAAATCAGTTTCCTATTTCTTACAAATATTTTTCTTCTCCTGTTGCTGTGTGAAAACCCATATAAACAAAAGGAATAATTGACTGGTGCACCACACAAAACTGAACATAAAAAATGAAAAAGGAGGTTTCTCTAATCCTTCAGTTTTATTCATTTTAAATTAAAAAATTCAGACAGAAGTGTAATTTTTAAGTTAACTGTACCCCTTTAATATACTTTTGTCTTGGAAAGTCTAGGGCTTTAGCCCAGTTATGGAACACAGTTAATCTATACTACAAAGTAGAACTGTATTTGTTAGTCTCTAGGGCGCCACAAGTCCTCCTTTTCTTTTTGTGGATAGAGACTAACACGGCTGCTACTCTGAAACCTGTATTCTATCTGGAGACAATGGTGTTGCAAAAGTCCCCTAATTTGGTTGTATTTGTTGTGTAGACAGAGCCTAGAAGAACAAGTTAGCAACAATAAGAATATAAAGCAAATAGAAAAGGTGAACTACAAAGACAGACAAGCTGAATACTGCATCCTTACCTGTAAAGCACTATTCAAGAAGCAGCTATTCTGTCCCGGTTCATTGCTGAGGCCCTTACTGGGTGCAATGGAAGTTGTACTACGTGGAGTAAACATCCCCTGCACGCCACCCCGTCCAACAGAAAAATAAGTCCTTTTCAAAGACATCTTTCACATTTAGTTCTATAATATGAAGAAGGCTTTTGTATCTCTGTTCGACTGAAAGTCTTCACTGGACAAGATCTTTTACCCAAAGTGAAAATTGAGCAGTACAATCCAATCCTCTTAAAATACAGTTTAAACAAAATTTCTTCTTCAATGTGTACACATGGAACTCATGAGTTAGCTATATATATTTATTTTAAATCCAGCGCTGGATGCTATCATTCATCAGCTGATGATATAGGGATGATGATGCTTTGTAGGCAACAGAACAGAAGCAAGCAAAACGAAGGAATCCATTGGTCTTTCAAGTGCAACTGCTTTGCTGTTACATCCTTCTTCTGAACAGGCTGTCACTTCAATAGAACTCTCTAGAAGACAGTGTAATTGCTGAAGTCCAGCAGGGTCCAGGACAAGCAAAATGTAAGACTTCTGTTAATACTTTTATAATCCTCCCACAGAACATAGAGCAACACAACTAGTAAAAAGGCAAGCCTGCCAAAAACAAAATAAAGCCTTGCTTCTAATGGGAGTGGTGAAAAGATAACTTCAGTTCTGAGAGGGATGAAAAAGATTCCAGAATTGCACTGGGAAGTGCTTTTATTTTAGGTAGTAAAACTTTAACAGAAAAGTTCTTCTAACTCTCCATGCAGATCTTTAGAAGTTTCTTCTCCTGTTCCTTCTTTTGCAACTGGAATGCCCAGCCGTGCCAGAAAGTTTTACAGAGAAAAAAATAATCAAAGGCTTGCGTCATGTAATTACTCTCTTGGTTTTGTGGTGTTCTGCCAAGACCAGTGTTGCCTCACCTCCCACTATATGCAGAACCTTTTGAAACAAAACAAAAAATACAAAAGCACATCCCCAAAATGAAATTAAGAACAAGAAGCAGAGGAACCTGTGGGCATGTGTCATGGGGAAACATGGATGAAATATGATGTAAGGGTGAAGTTAATTTTAATATTTTTTAAAGCTACATACAATTTTATATGAATAGGCTACAGCACATCATTCTTAGCACATACTCCTTGAAGTGTCAAATTAGCCAGTTTCTAACAAAGATCTTGAAAAAATACAAACTATATTTATATATGCATATTTATAGTATTATAAAATCATGTTTACACTTTGGAAGAGGGGATTGTCTCATCTGGATTTGGGGCTTTGCAGCAGTGCTAAACCTGGGCAAGAGGGCATGGAAACGTAGCTGCATTTGCTCGTGGAGTTACTGTTCAGAATGCCTTTGTCAGAGCAGAATATTCTCCCACTTTCTTATTTAGAGAAGA
This sequence comes from Lepidochelys olivacea, assembly GCF_965140295.1. Classification (NCBI taxonomy): domain Eukaryota; kingdom Metazoa; phylum Chordata; order Testudines; family Cheloniidae; genus Lepidochelys; species Lepidochelys olivacea. The sequence goes on from NC_140417.1 coordinate 53,836,653, forward strand.
TGCTAGTCATCTGCAGGACAAGGAATTTAATCCAGATATGGTGGAAGCCATCTTCCAAATGACACTGAGAGCCTACAAATAGAAACAAAAGAACCATTAAGAGGAAGATGCACTTTTCATGAGTGAATTTAAACAATCATTTAGTCCTAATACATGAGGAAATGTGGAAAACAATTCTCATCTCTGAGAAATTCTATTCTTATCCACATGGCATGAATAATGGGCATGGTCCTTCAGGAATACTATTTCAAGGATTTAGGAGAAAAACCTTTTGCACACTAAGTTCTAATGTAATAAGTCCACCTGTATTTATGTCACAGCCATACTGTGAAAGTAGTTAGCTAATTAGTTTTTCTACTGACATTACAGGGGTTTCTGTAGTATTCTCCCACATAACCTATAAATCAATACCATCAAGAACTAGCTAAATGTAAGCCAAATGGCATTATAACACATGATCTGATTCAAGAGTACAGCAACACTGTACTACACAAAGAGAAGCAGAGAGACTCCATATATTAGGGGGAAAAAATTGATGGCGGTTATTTTTACTTCTTAGATAATTGAGAATGCCCTTAACTATAAACCTCTTTTTTACCATCAAAACATAGCTAGAATTTCACAAATACCTAAAGAAGCAATCTCTGTATGAGCCTCACACACCCATTCCTTTCTAAGAGTAATTTTTTGCACTTCTATTAGACTTATCTGAGGATCTAATAGTGCTCTACAAATATGTATAATACAAATATTTGCCTACCCCTGTGAAGTAGGTAAATCTCTCTGTTTTACAGGAGAGTAGTCCTGGTTTACAGTCCCATGCTCTAACCATTAAATCCTACTCCTGAGAGTTTAACACACAGAACAACATCAAGCCGGTTGTGCAGCATTCCTAAATGCTGAAAGGTGTATAGGAATCATTTCAAAGCAACTTCAAATATCAACTCCTCTCTTTCCTCAAGGCCTTAATGAGCTATCAGCCAAAATCACTTGGGATAGTTCAGTTTCCAGCATTCACTTATGGATCTTTGTAAACCATCCCTGCCTGTGATAGATATACTGGCCAGGCTTGAGCAACAACAAAGACCAGAGTGCTATTTGGAATGACTCAACTCATGCAGAATAGCGATGATGTAATTCTCACAAAAGAAAATGAAGAAAGGCACCCCTCCCCACTCTTTCCCGCAATACCTGCAATTAGGAGTTTGAAAGTCTGAAGGGTGAAATCCAGAAGGGCACAGTGCCAACAATTCAGTGAGCAAACACCTAAGAAATATTTATTGGACTTTTGTTTTCATCTTAAAGCAGGGTTATTAAAGTAGGATTGCTACAAAACAGTCATTGTGAGGTTCCAAATGTATTGTACATCAGTTGTTTCCAGATCAAATGGGTTCAGCTATTCCATAAGGGCATTTTGCTAGCTGCTAACACTGTAAACTCATCCTGGGATCAGAAAGTCAAGCTGGGCTCTTCCCATTTTGCATGTCTCCACAAGATATAAAGATTTCGCACAACAAGTAAGGTCTTAGCAACACTTTTGAATGCCCATTGCCCTCACAAGATTTGTACAGGTTTAGCCAATTGGTTTATTTACATTCCATTCTATTACTGTTGCACGAGATGGAATAAACTCAGTTTGATCTCTCTTAACTATGCTGACTGTACAGAGTTAACAGGAATAAGAAAGCAATAAAGACTCATTTTTATCATTAAACAGCTATGTCTGTGAATGTACACAAGGAAAAGATCTGTTGAGAAAAAATCACCATCTTACATTGCCACTTTGCAAAACATAGCCACACTTTAAATTTTGTAATTCAAATGTCTTCAGAATGGAATTCTAGCTAAATTGAACTTTCCAAAGGTTTGAGACAACTCTCTCTAGTCTCATTTACAGGTAGGGTGACCAGAGAGCAAATGTGAAAAACGGGGACAGGGTGGGGATAATAGAAGCCTATAAAAGAAAAAGACCCCAAAATCGGGACTCTCCCTGTAAAATCGGGACATCTGGTCACCCTATTTACAGGTTCCCATTCACCTACCTCCTCTGCTCATTGCTTTCACACTAAAGAAAAAAGGATTTATTTAAAATTTCACTGTAATTCCAAAAAAAAAAAAAACCAACCCTCCACGCACCAGGGTAGAGCCATTGCTTCCACCATTTTTGATAGCAATTCACCCATTGCAGAACCATCAGCAAAAGTTCCAATCCCAACATATATATCTACATACACACACTAACCCATTAACCACAACACTCTGGAAAAGGAAAGGAAGGATGTTAACAGTGTCCCTTTTAACAGATTCAGGTGTTCCACAGAGTTTGCTTTTTCTTCTCCTAAACAGAGTGCCATCTTGTAAACAGTCCCAGCCATAGCAGTTTTCTTCGCTGAAGTCAAGTCAAGGCAACATTCTGATATAAGGCAGAGGCCCCAGAGAACATATACATTTATTATAAATCTCTGAAAACATGCCATTCATTTTCAGCAAGAAAAAACATTTCCATATATTACTTCCCCTTAAAAAAGCAGTAAGATTCTACACCCATATCAAGAAAATACAAAATGCAACAGCTTTCTAACAATGTAATAGACTACCCCATGACTGTATTGCTAATAGGATTTCCAGAGCTTTGCAGCATTTCAATGCTACAGGTTCTCAACAATTCCAGCTTTATGCTTCTCTCATCATTTTAAAATATCCAAGCACAATCAAAAATCAGATGATAGATTCAGAAGCTACATTCTACTCTATGGGCTAGTGACATATTGGCAGGACTCCAGCAAACAGAGTTTGAAATCAAAAAGATAAGCATTATCAGAGCTGCTCTCACAGATAAAATCTAGAGTTGACTTTTTGCTAGCAAAACCATTACTACACAGATAGGATCAAACTAGAAAAGTCCCAGGTCTGACTCAAAGATTGCCAAGAATGTAGCAAGGGCATCAGCTATGTTACCCAACATGTTACAGTAGACACCAAATTTATGAAGGAAGCCTATAAAAGTTTTAAAATATGTGCATTTTGTTTACTGTTTTAGTAGTGACTGTAATAAGCTACAAGTGGCCCACACAGAACTTCTGACAATCAAAGGCCGATTAATCCAGCAACTGTTGTTAGAAAAAGGTCACAGATACGAATGGTAAACAATACTGAGATAAATTGCCTAGGGAGATTACGGACTCTCCATCACTGGAGATTTTTAAGAGCAGGTTAGACAAACACCTGTCGGGAATGGTCTAGATAATACTTAGTCCTGCCATGAGTGCAGGGGACTGGACTAGATGACCTCTCAAGGTCCCTTCCAGTCCTATGATTCTACAAAAAAACATGACAAATGGAAATCCAGAATGGCTCTAGAGGTCCCCCATAATAGATTTAATCTCTGTGTTATCTGTCAAATTCTCTACTTGGGGAACATGTACTCTGAATCACAGAGCCATGCTCAATATGCAAGAGAATACCAGGGACACTACTCGTATAGTACCTCTGGCAGTTCATCCACAGAACAATTTCAGCACATTCTTCTGGCCTGAAGAAACACGACGTTGACAGCCATGCTGAGAGCAAGAGAGAACGAGAGAGCATAGAGTGCTCTTAAAGACATTTGCCGCAGAAAAATTTAAGTTGCTCTTTGTTCACATCCACTTGGTAAATCAGCCATTGATACTAACAGAACTAAACTTAAATACTGACTTGGGGTTTTATCCCCCCTCTGATGATGAACATATTACTGACATCCTCCTCAAGATTGGAAATGGTGGTGTCTCCCTGTCTAGGGTCTTGATCCCTGGGCTTGCTGTATTAAGCTCAGTCATGTCACAAATCTCTCCACGCAGTATACCACAAGTTCCTCACCACTGCTTGAAGAAAAAGCCCTGGCCCTGGGCTTAATTACAACAGCCAAGTTAGCAAGATGGATGCTTCAATCTTATCACTACACATGGCTAAAACCACTGAAGTTTGTGATGACATTAGTAAATAATGAGGTGAGAGCTGCGGTTATTTAAAGGACCTCCAAGTTTCATAACAGAAACAGACAAAAACTTAAGTTTGGTTACTTTGCATGTGTTCGCAGTCAGTAAATCTTCCTCTTTCCCCATTTAAAAGTGTGGTTTTGTGCCCTTTTAACCCATATCCGACCACCACTTGATTTTGCAATGCAATAACAATGATCATGAATGATTTCACTGAAAAGCAGAAAAAAATTTATGAGAGAGGAAGCCCTTATTTAATGTCTTTCATAACAGTAAAATGAACAAAGAAATGTCAAAGGAAATCCATTTTAGTGAAAATTCACTTCTGAGTTCATTCAAGTGGGAAAGTCCTCCTTTCAGTGATAAAGCACTTACAGATGTTTATCCAGTCAGGAAATCAGATTGCATGGACACCCTTAACTACGTACATTTAGGAATGGAATCCCACCATAACAATAGAGGAGGTGGCTTCAGAGCAACAGGTTATTTCAGTGTAATTAAATTGAAGGAGATGTTAAATTTTAATTAAAACGTAAAGCACTTTCATTTGATTGTGGAGTGAGAGAGGAACAGGATCTTCATTTGCGATTCAGATAATGTACCACTAAACCAATGATATACCTGAGATACACCGATGATATTTTAATCCTCTGGACAGACGACCTAAACTCTCTCATATTTCTACCAAATTTCAGCCGCCACCACCCATTCATTAAACTTTCTCTAGAGCACTCCCACACTAGCATCAACTTCCTGGACACCATGATCAGCTTCAGCAATGGAACCATACAGACAATTATGTACAAGAAACTGATGGATCACCACTCTTACCTTCACAAATTGAGTAATCACCCCAAACACACCAAAAAATCTTATCCAGAGACAGGCACTTACATAGCATAGAATATGCTCAAGGAGCAAGTCTGGGATACACACCTTAAGACACTTAAAACCACCTCCACCAAATAAGGACACTCCACCAGGTAAGTAGATTGCATCATGGAATGGGCCACCCAAATGTCCTGAGAGAACCTGCTTCAATACAGAAAATGAAAAACTCTTTGACTGCACATCCCTAGTTGTCACTTACCACCCCATGCAACAATTCATATGGGGTATCAAACAATTCCATCCCACACTTGACAGGGACCACTTCCTGAAAGAAATCTTTCCCAATCCTCCTCTTCTGGCCTTCAAACAACACAACCTCATCACCAGAAGCAAGCTCCCCACAGACCAGGACTCACCAACTCAAAGCAGTACCAGACCCAGCCATAATAACAGATGCAAAACCTGAAGATATCTCTCTCCTGCTATGATGATCAATACCCCCCACAACACACCTTTCAAGATCCATGGGACTTACACATGCTATCATAACATGTGGTGTACCTCATGCAGTGCACTAAATGCCCCAACAACTACGTTGATGAAACCAGACAATCACTATGCTATCAAATGAACTTACACAAAAAAATGATAAAAAACAAGACCACCCATGGGCGAACACTTTTCAGAATATGATCACTCCATATCTGACCTCTCAGTCCTCATCTTCAAAGGAGACCTGCACAACACCTTCAAAAGATAAGCTGGGGAGTTTAAATTCCTTGCTAGACACTAAAAATCATTGTTTTAATAAAGACATTAGATTTATGGCTTATTGCAACAATCTGTAACCCCTAATCCCCCTTTTTTGTCCTATTACAAAGATATTAACAGGCCACTTCAGCTTGCATGGTTGCTTATAATGTGTTAACTACTTATGCTAAACCAGGGTGGGCCAACTTTTTGGCACGAGGGCCACATCTGGGTATGGAAATTGTATGGCGGGCCATGAATGCACACGAAATTGGGGGTTGGAATGTGTGCTCCAGCTGGGAGTGCAGGCTCTGGGGTCTGGCCAGAAATGAGGAGTTCAGGGTGCAGGAGGGGGCTCTAGGCTGGGGCAGAGGGTTGGGGTGCACTGGGGGGGGTGAGGGCTCTGGCTGGGGGTACAGGCTCTGGGGTGGGGCTGGGGATGAGGGGTTGGGGTGCAGGAGAGTGCTCCAGGCTGGGACCAAGCGGTTTGGAGGGTGGGAGGGGGATCAGGGCCGGGGGTTGATGTGCGGGAGGGGGTTGGGGTACAGGCTCTTGGTGGCACTTACCTCAAGAAGCTCCTAAAAACAGCAGCATATCCCTCCTCTGGCTCCGACGTGGAGGCCCTCTCCGCAGGCAATTGGGGCGGGGGCAGCGCGCGAAGACCCCTGGCTGCCCCTACACGTAGGAGCTGGAAGGGGGACATGCTGCTGCTTCCGGGAGCCTCACAGAGTGGGGCAAGCCCCTGACCCCACTACCTGGCTGGAGTGCCGGAGCAGGGCAAGCCCCGGACCCCGCTCCCCAGCAGGAGCTCGAGGGCTGGATTAAAACATCTGGAGGGCCGGATACAGAGCCCAGGCCGTAGTTTGCCCACTCCTCTGCTAAACAATCTGTTCCATCTTGTATGAGCTCTGATACTCTAAGTATCTTTCCCAGACCTGAAGAAGAGCTCCATGTAGCTCAAAATCTTGTCTCTTTCACCGACTGAAGTTCATAGAATCATAGAATATCAGGGTTGGAAGGGACCTCAGGAGGTCATCTAGTCCAACCCCCTGCTCAAAGCAGGACCAATCCCCAACTAAATCATCCCAGCCAGGGCTTTGTCAAGACTGACCTTAAAAACTTCTAAGGAAGGAGATTCCACCACCTCCCTAGGTAACGCATTCCAGTGTTTCACCACCCTCCTAGTGAAAAAGTTTTTCCTAATATCCAACCTAAACCTCCCCCACTGCAACTTGAGACCATTACTCCTCGTTCTGTCATCCTCATCCACCCCTAGGCTGAGGGTACTGGGATTGTTTAGTCTGTGGAAAAGAAGAATGAGGGGGGATTTGATAGCTGCTTTCAACTACCTGAAAGGGGGTTCCAAAGAGGATGGCTCTAGACTGTTCTCAATGGTAGCAGATGACAGAACGAGGAGTAATGGTCTCAAGTTGCAGTGGGGGAGGTTTAGATTGGATATTAGGAAAAACTTTTTCACTAAGAGGGTGGTGAAACACTGGAATGCGTTACCTAGGGAGGTGGTAGAATCTCCTTCCTTAGAGGTTTTTAAGGTCAGGCTTGACAAAGCCCTGGCTGGGATGATTTAACTGGGAATTGGTCCTGCTTCGAGCAGGGGGTTGGACTAGATGACCTTCTGGGGTCCCTTCCAACCCTGATATTCTATGATTCTATGATTCTCTTTGGAACCCCCTTTCAGGTAGTTGAAAGCAGCTATCAAATCCCCCCTCACTCCTCTCTTCCACAGACTAAACAATCCCAGTACCCTCAGCCTCTTCTCATAAGTCATGTGTTCCAGTCCCCTAATCATTTTTGTTGCCCTCCACTGGACTCTTTCCAATTTTTCCACATCCTTCATGTAGTGTGGGGCCCAAAACTGGACACAGTACTCCAGATGAGGCCTCACCAATGCTGAATAGAGGGGAACGATCACATCCCTCAATCTGCTGGCAATGCCCCTACATATACACCCCAAAATGCCATTGGCCTTCTTGGCAACAACGGCACACTGTTGACTCATATCCAGCTTCTCATCCACTGTAACCCCTAGGTCCTTTTCTGCACAACTGCTGCCGAGCCATTCGGTCCCTAGTCTGTAGCGGTGCATTGGATTCTTCCATCCTAAGTGCAGGACTCTGCACTTGTCCTTCCTTGTTGAACCTCATCAGATTTCTTTTGGCCCAATCCTCCAATTTGTCTAGGTCCCTCTGTATCCTATCCCTACCCTCCAGCATATCTACCTCTCCTCCCAGTTTAGTGTCATCTGCAAACTTGCTGAGGGTGCAATCCACACCATCCTCCAGATCATTAATGAAGATATTGAACAAAACCAGCCCGAGGACCGACCCTTGGGGCACTCCACTTGATACCGGCTGCCAACTAGACATGGAGCCATTGATCACTACCTGTTGAGCCTGACAATCTAGCCAACTTTCTATCCACCTTATAGTCCATTCATCCAGCCCATACTTCTTTAACTTGCTGGCAAGAATACTGTAGGAGACAGTGTCAAAAGCTTTGCTAAAGTCAAGGAACAACACGTCCACCGCTTTTCCCCTCATCCACAGAGCCAGTTATCTCATCATAGAAGGCAATTAGATTAGTCAGGCATGACTTGCCCTTGGTGAATCCATGCTGACTGTTCCTGATCACTTTTCTCTCCTCTAAGTGCTTCAGAATTGATTCCTTGAGGACCTGCTGCATGATTTTTCCAGGGACTGAGGTGAGGCTGACTGGCCTGTAGTTCCCAGGATCTTCCTTCTTCCCTTTTTTAAAGATTGGCACTACATTAGCCTTTTTCCAGTCATCCGGGACTTCCCCGGTTCGCCACGAGTTTTCAAAGATAATGGCCAGTGGCTCTGCAATCACAGCCGCCAATTCCTTCAGCACTCTCGGATGCAGCGCATCCGGCCCCATGGACTTGTGCTCGTCCAGCTTTTCTAAATAGTCCCTAACCGCCTCTATCTCCACAGAGGGCTGGCCATCTCTTCCGCATTTTGTGATGCCCAGCGCAGCAGTCTGGGAGCTGACCTTGTTCGTGAAGACAGAGGCAAAAAAAGCACTGAGTACAATAGCTTTTTCCACATCCTCTGTCACTAGGTTGCCTCCCTCATTCAGTAAGGGGCCCACACATTCCTTGGCTTTCTTCTTGTTGCCAACATACCTGAAGAAACCCTTCTTGTTACTCTTGACATCTCTGGCTAGCTGCAACTCCAGCTGTGATTTGGCCTTCCTGATTTCACTCCTGCATGCCTGAGCAATATTTTTATACTCTTCCCTGGTCATTTGTCCAATCTTCCACTTCTTGTAAGCTTCTTTTTTATGTTTAAGATCCGCTAGGATTTCACCATTAAGCCAAGCTGGTCGCCTGCCATAATTACTATTTTTTCGACTCATCGGGATGGTTTGTCCCTGTAACCTCAATAAAGATTCTTTAAAATACAGTTCAGTAAAGATATTACCTCACCTAGCTTGTGTCTCAGATATCCCAAAGGCCATTTGGATGTGCTCTTCAGCCTTCTACCTCATTAACTGTATAGGGCATGATTTATTTCAAAATAAGAGGTACCTTCAAGGGATGCTAAATATACAGGGACTGAAAGATTTACTAATTGCCTACCAGCCAAAAGGGAGACATGGAAGACATGATCAGGGTGGTTTTCACCAGGGAGGGACAGAGGCAACATTCTGGAGGGAAGACCAGTTCCCCTGCCCTCAGCTACTGCAAAAAGGAATGGCAGTAGGATTTCTACCAGACTACTGTCTCGATACCCTGCCTTGGGGGCTCCATCTTGTGGATCAGACTTTAGCTAGGAAGGTATCAAATTCACACTATTCCCGCCACTCTCATAACACAGACTCCAGAGCAGCGATACTCAGACTGTGGCTCTCAAGTAGCTCTTTATTGTGTCTCCTGAAGCTCTTTGCAGCACATGATATTAAAACACTATGATTTAATTATTAACCGATCAGAATGCTTTTACTATGTTATTAACCAATTAAATTATCAACCTGTACTTATTTGCTGTGAGATTTTTATATATATAGGGTTTTTATAAAATATAAAAACCCTAAATAATTCCCCATCCTACTTTTAAATATGAATAGTACTACAATAAATGAAACAATGGATTCACGCTACTGTGACTCTTTTGGGTAATGTTGATTTGGGTAATGTTGGGTAATGATTCTATGATCACTAATTTGGCTCCTGAACCACTGAAGTCCAATATCACTGCTCTAGAGTATATCATAGAATCATAGAATATCAGGGTTGGAAGGGACCCCAGAAGGTCATCTAGTCCAACCCCCTGCTCAAAGCAGGACCAATCCCCAACTAAATCATCCCAGCCAGGGCTTTGTCAAGCCTGACCTTAAAAACTTCTAAGGAAGGAGATTCTACCACCTCCCTAGGTAACGCATTCCAGTGTTTCACCACCCTCCTAGTGAAAAAGTTTTTCCTAATATCCAACCTAAACCTCCCCCACTGCAACTTGAGACCATTACTACTTGTCAATAGCTAATGCTTTCTGTCATTCCCCCTTTTCTTTCCCTTCCCCCACACCCCTAAGCTGCGCTGCAGGGTGGACTGTGGGAGTCATTTGGACCATGTTAGTGCAAATTTTTAAGTTTGCACCAGCAGCAGCCACAAGGCCAGGGGCAGTTAGCAAGCAACACTTTGGTGCACTCAGCAATTAACACTTCCCTAGTATGTACTGCAACACAGTGTAGACAAGCCTAGTGCCTGCTGACTGCTGCAAGGGGAACAGGGCAGGAAGAAAGGTTTTCTGCTATTTCACCCCTCCCCAATGTCCTGACCACTATGATGGGGAGGAGGTGGAAGAAAAGGTCTCAGCTGCTCATTCCCTTCCCCAACCCCCATTTATTGGATCTTCCTCCACAGCAAGTAATTCCAGTGCTTGTCTTTGCTGCTGTCTATAATTATGCCAAGCAGTAGCAGAATGAAATAGACATGTGTCATAAATATAAAGGGAAGGGTAAACCACCTTTCTGTATACAGTGCTATAAAATCCCTCCTGGCCAGAGGCAACACCCTGTTGTTACCTGTAAAGGGTTAAGAAGCTCAGCTAACCTGGCTGGCACCTGACCCAAAGGACCAATAAGGGGACAAGATACTTTCAAAACCGGGGGGGCGGGGAAGAGAGAAGGCTTTTGTTCTGTGCTCTTTGCTTACAGTCTTGGGACTGAGAGAGGCCAGACAGAAATCCATCTTCTCCAACCCATCCTAATCCAAGTCTCCAATATTGCAACCAGTATAGGTAAGCCAGGCAAGGTGGATTAGTTTATCTTTTGTTTCATGTAAATTTTCCCTGCGTTAAGAGGGAGGTTTATTCCTGTTTTATGTAACTTTAAGGTTTTGCCCAGAGGGGGATCCTCTGTGTTTTGAATCTGAATACCCTGTAAAGTATTTTCCATCCTGATTTTACAGAGATGATTTTTACTTTTTTTTTTTAAATAAAATCCTTCTTTTAAGAACCTGGCTGATTTTTCCATTGTTCCAAGATCCAGGGGTTTGGGTCTTTGATGATTTTGTAACCAATTGGTTAGGATATTATTCTCAAGCCTCCCCAGGAAAGGGGGTATGTAGGGCTTGGGGGGATATTTTGGGGAGAAGACGTCTCCCAGCGGTCTCTTTCCCTGTTCTTTGTTTAAAACGCTTGGTGGTGGCAGCATACTATTCAAGGACAAGGCAAAGTTTGCACCTTGGGGAAGTTTTAACCTAAGCTGGTAAGAATAAGCTTAGGGGGTCTTTCATGCGGCTCCCCACAGCTGTACCCTAGAGTTCAGAGTGGGGAAGGAACCCTGACAACATGATTCTTGACAGTTTCACTGTTGCCTGCAGGATTCTATCAGTCTTGTTAAATTCACTCTGTCCTCTTTGGCAAAGATATAAGAAGCTGCAGTAACATAAAAAATGGTCCAGTTGCAGGCTAAGGCCCCGTCAACATGGGGAAATTGACCAGTATAGCTAAATTATACTAGAACAATGCCCTCATATGGACACACTATTCTGGAACAAAGTCACTTTTATTAGAGTGTCCACACAGGATTGTGGAATAGCTTATTCTACAATAGGTATATACTGGTCAATTTCCCCATGTAGCCAAGCCATCAGGATTCCTTGGTTTTATACCTTTGTAAAGTTTTCTTTGCTATCTTCAGAGCTAGCAATATTTCTCCCTTTAAAAAAAATAAAGCAAGCTCAGAGTCTGCATAAGTTAATGCCAAAGGTTCCCTCACTCACCCCAGAAAACTTCACTTACAGAGAAGTGAATTTCTCAATACTATTATCAGGGCCATCCTTAGGCATAAGCAGCATAGGAGGGTGAAAATTTGGGACACCCCTGGGTCTTAGTGTCCACCCTTCCACCTCTTCCTATCCTTGTTCTGACCCTTCCTGCAGGCTCCCACCACAGCTGGCTGCTGCAGCATGGTGAGAGTCTTCCTCCAGAAAGGGAATCTAGTCCTTAAAAGTGAAAAAGCCTTCCAGACCTATTAGCACAACACTGAAACTGTTAAAGAGCCATTCAAGTGGTAATGAAGCCATTTAACAGGCATTTGACAACCTCCAGATATATTCAGGTTTCAGAGTAGCAGCCGTGTTAGTCTGTATTCGCAAAAAGAAAAGGAGGACTTGTGGCACCTTAGAGACTAACCAATTTATTAGAGCATAAGCTTTCGTGAGCTGTAGCTCACGAAAGCTTATGCTCTAATAAATTGGTTAGTCTCTAAGGTGCCACAAGTCCTCCTTTTCTTTTTTCAGATATATTCAGTTTCTGAATTTACTGACAAAGCCAGTTGTGTATTACTGTAATATTTACTCAGAACATGTTAGTCTGGAGGACCTTAGTTTAAAATTTGCTTTAAAAATATGTCAGTGTGTTGCTGAAAATTATAAAATCACATCTCCAAAAAACTCCTTGCATAGATTTTTAGATGCACAACCTGAGTATTCATCTTTAGCCTCAAATGCTTGGATCTTCAGACATACAGTTTTTTAAATAAATCCTTCAAAAGACCATTCTTATGTAAAATACACAAGGGAGCCCAGGCTGCCATCGGGCATAGGGGCACCAGTTTAATAATACTGCATAGGGCCCCATAAATCCTAAGGACAGCCCTGACTGTTATGCTGAAAGGTGCTAAAGGCTGTCATCAAGGAGATCTTGAATCCAAAGACAAGTCACAGAGCTCATTAAAGTCCAGAAGTGTGCCAAACTCTCTCTTTCAGGATCCATAACAGGAGCAATTAAGCCCCTTTATGGAGTAAATATGGCTGCAGAATAATGGGGGCTACTGCTCCAGGCACGAGGCCACATGACAAGGGCAGAGCTAAATAAGGTAGATTAACATAGGTATGCCGGGGAGTATGACACTGGTTGCAGGCTGTGTTTTGGAGAATGCAAGCCCGCCAGCAGAAGGAGTTCTGATTGTGAGCATGATCCAGGAATGAAACAAAGAGATAGAGCTGTTTGGTGCAGTACCACACAGGGATTTCTGAGCAAGAGAACTGCCTGCTGTTTGTTTCTACAGGAAAACAGCACTTAGTGTACATTTTATGTGAACAAACAAGATTACATCAAAAATATATTGGACTCATATAATTAATTTCTCATCCAAAGACGGAAACAGCCCTGAAAAGCCCCAATTGCACTGAAAGGACAATAATACTCTTGTGTCGCTTTTTGGTTGTGCCCTTCTGCAGTAGTCTACTAGCTGCTGAGGTGAGGTCCAGTTTTACTTTCAGGTAGTGTAATTACTCTTTCAGGGAAAGTAGTTTTCTAAAAGTAATAATCCTTTGCCCTTCTACAGCCCTTTTTGTCCAAGGACCTCAGAGTATTTTATAAACAGTTTTCAAACCTGAAAACACCCTTTGGAGGTAGGGAAGAGATAGACGGGCACCCCTTAACCCACCTCTGAAATGCAAGCAAGCACATGGAGTGAAATACAGCAATTATGGTGTATAATTCTCCAGTGTAGTCAAACCTGAAAATTTAATATCATCTCAGGGCTTTGCATCAATAGCCATAAAGCCTTATTTAAAAAAGACTAGGGATTGGGTCACTTGAAAGCAATTAGACATTATCATAGAATCATAGAATAACAGAGTTGGAAGGGACCTCTGGAGGCCATCTAGTCCAACCCCTGCCCAGAGCAGGACAATCCCAACTAAATCATCCCAGTGAGGGCTTTGTCAAACCTGACCTTAAAAACTTCAAAGGAAGGGGATTCCACCACCTCCCTTGGTAACGCATTCCAGTGTTTCACCACCCTCATAGTGAAAAAGGTTTTCCTAATATCCAACCTAAATCTCCCCCACTGCAACTTGAGACCATTACTCCTTGTCCTATCGTCTACTATCACTGAGAATGGTCTAGATCCATCCTCTTTGGATCCACCTTTCAGGTAGTTAAAAGCAGCTATCAAATCCCCCCTCATTCTTCCCCTCCGTAGATTAAACAATCCCAGTTCCCTCAGCCTCTCCTCATAAGTCATGTGTTCCAGACCCCTAATCATTTTGTTGCCCTTCGCTGGACTCTCTCCAGTTTCTCCACATCCTTCTTGTAGCGTGGGGCCCAGAACTGGACACAGTACTCCAGATGAGGCCTCACCAGTGTCGAATAGAGGGGAACGATCACGTCCCTCAATCTGCTGGCAATGCCCCTACTTATACACCCCAAAATGCCATTGGCCTTCTTGGCAACAATGGCACACTGTTGACTCATATCCAGCTTCTCGTCCACTAATCCCTAGGTCCTTCTCTCTACTGCCTAGCCATTCGGTCCCTAGTCTGTAGCGGTGCATTGGATTCTTCCATCCTAAGTGCAGGACTCTTCACTTGTCCTTGTTGAACCTCATCAGATTTCTTTTGGCCCAATCCTCCAATTTGTCTAAGTCCCTCTGTATCCTATCCCCACCCTCCAGCATATCTACCACTCCTCCCAGTTTAGTGTCATCCGCAAACTTGCTGAGAGTGCAAACCACACATTCCTCCAGATCATTAATGAAGATATTGAACAAAACCGGCCCCAGGACCGACCCTTGGGGCATTCCGCTAGATACCGGCTGCCAAACAGACATGGAACCATTGATCACTACCCGTTGAGCCCGACAATCTAGCCAACTTTCTACCCACCTTTTATCAGAGTAACAGCTGTGTTAGTCTGTATTCGCAAAAAGAAAAGGAGTACTTGTGGCACCATAGAGACTAACCAATTTATTTGAGCATGAGCTTTCGTGAGCTACAGCTCACTTCATCGCATACGATGAAGTGAGCTGTAGCTCACGAAAGCTCGTGCTCAAATAAATTGGTTAGTCTCTAAGGTGCCACAAGTACTCCTTTTCTTATTGTAAGGAGAGTGATCACTTTAGATAAGCTATTACCAGCAGGAGAGTGGGGTGAGGGGAGAGAAAACCTTTTGTAGTGGTAAACACCCATTTTTTCATGGTTTGTGTGTATAAAAAGATCTTCTGTACTTTCCACAGTATGCATCCGATGAAGTGAGCTGTAGCTCACGAAAGCTTATGCTCAAATAAATTGGTTAGTCTCTAAGGTGCCACAAGTACTCCTTTTCTTTTTACCCACCTTGTAGTGCATCCATCCAGCCCATACTTCTTTAACTTGCTGACAAAAATACTGTGGGAGACCGTGTCAAAAGCTTTGCTAAAGTCAAGAAACAATACATCCACTGCTTTCCCTTCACCCACAGAACCAGTAATCTCATCATAGAAGGCAATTAGATTAGTCAGGCATGACTTGCCCTTGGTGAATCCATGCTGACTGTTCCTGATCACTTTCCTCTCCTCTAAGTGCTTCAGAATTGATTCCTTGAGGACATGCTCCATGATTTTTCCAGGGACTGAGGTGAGGCTGACTGGCCTGTAGTTCCCAGGATCCTCCTCCTTCCCTTTTTTAAAGATTGGCACTACATTAAACTTTTTCCAGTCTTCCGGGACTTTCCCCCGATCGCCAGGAGTTTTCAAAGATAATGGCCAATGGCTCTGCAATCACATCCGCCAATTCCTTTAGCACTCTCGGATGCAACACATCCGGCCCCATGGACTTGTGCATGTCCAGTTTTTCTAAATACTCCCACCCAGGAATCAGCGTGCCATCTGCACACTGTTTCAAGCCCCAGTCTGGTCCAGAGAGGAAGAATAAATGTCCCAAACAAAGATAGAATGCCCTAAGACCATTGCAGAAACACCCCTCTGTTTCCATTTTCACCTGTTTCTACCGTTTCCTCCTCTGCACTGCACTTGTACTGCTCCAACCAACAGAACTTCCATACCGTTACGGCGTAACCAACACAATTCTTGACAGTTTCACTTGGCTTCTGCTATACTTCTGGGGAAGCACTTAGGGGAAGAGCAACATAGATACGATTCTCCTTTGTGGGCTATCCCACAGAGGAATTTTAAAGACACTAACTTTTAAAACATGGGAGTGAGGGGGAACATATAATTCTTGTATTCTTCTGCCAAATTTAAAACCTCTGGAAAGTGCTGAACAGTTCAGAGTACAAGATGTAGGAGATAACTCCCATCTATCTGATGGGAAACATTTTGTTTCTGCCAGTCAGAGCCATATTCTTCTTTTGAAAAAGAGCATCATTTGTAATAGTTAAAAAGAAAGAAAAAAATAATCATCTCGTCATGAAGTGGTGGCAATCTCTCTCTCCAATATTAAAGGTTCGTTTTGAACTGCATAAGAGTATCCAGTGACAGTGATGCAGCTGGAAATTTCCACATAAGCCCAGCACCACAGAGAATCATTCCAGGATTCTACTCACTCGCCTGTAGATGCTTCTGGGCGATTAACAAAGGCAGCCTCACTTTCACTTCTGCAGTTTTCCCTCAAAGCAGTATCAAATGATGCACCTACGTCCTTTATTCAAACTTAATATTACATAGCCTCTTCCTCTCTTGAGAGAGAGGCAGAGACAGAAAACATATACTGCTCATCCCATACAGATACAGTAGAGCCACGGGCAGGCTTTCATAAAATTTATGGGCTGCAGAGTCCAAAGAAGCCAGATGGCTCTTACTCACTGGTCACCAGACGGGAAGAGAAATTAAACCCCATTGCAGAAAGTCTTTTATAAGTAAATTCCTGATAAACAGCTTTAAAATGCAGCATGAACTTTGCAACAACACAGACCTTACTAAGCCCTGGTCTACACTAGGACTTTAGGTCGAATTTAGCAGCGTTAAATCGATGTAAACCTGCACCCGTCCACACAATGAAGCCCTTTATTTCGACTTAAAGGGCTCTTAAAATCGATTTCCTTACTCCACCCCTGACAAGTGGATTAGCGCTTAAATCGACCTTGCCGGCTCGAATTTGGGGTACTGTGGACACAATTCGATGGTATTGGCCTCCGGGAGCTATCCCAGAGTGCTCCATTCTGACCGCTCTGGACAGCACTCTCAACTCAGATGCACTGGCCAGGTAGACAGGAAAAGAACCGCGAACTTTTAAATCCCATTTCCTGTTTGGCCAGCGTGGCAAGCTGCAGGTGACCATGATGGAGTCCCTGAATAGCAAAAGAGCTCCAGCATGGACCGAACGGGAGGTACGGGATCTGATCGCTGTTTGGGGAGAGGAATCCGTGCTATCAGAACTCCGTTCCAGTTTTCAAAATGCCAAAACCTTTGTCAAAATCTCCCAGGGCATGAACGACAGAGGCCATAACAGGGACCCGAAGCAGTGCCGCGTAAAACTGAAGGAGCTGAGGCAAGTCTACCAGAAAACCAGAGAGGCGAACGGCCGCTCCGGGTCAGAGCCCCAAACATGCCGCTTCTATGATGAGCTGCATGCCATTTTAGGGGGTTTAGCCACCACTACCCCAGCCGTGTTGTTTGACTCCTTCAATGGAGAGGGAGGCAATACGGAAGCAGGTTTGGGGGACGAAGAAGATGATGAGGAGGAGGAGGTTGTAGATAGCTCACAGCAAGCAAGCGGAGAAACCGGTTTTCCCGACAGCCAGGAACTGTTTCTCACCCTGGACCTGGAGCCAGTACCCCCCGAACCCACCCAAGGCTGCCTCCTGGACCCAGCAGGCGGAGAAGGGATCTCTGGTGACTGTACCTTTTAAAATACTATACATGGTTTAAAAGCAAGCATGTGAAAGGATTACTTTGCCCTGGCATTCGCGGTTCTCCTGGATGTACTCCTAAAGCCTTTGCAAAAGGTTTCTGGGGAGGGCAGCCTTATTGCGTCCTTCATGGTAGGACACTTTACCACTCCAGGCCAGTAACACGTACTCGGGAATCATTGTAGAACAAAGCATTGCAGTGTATGTTTGCTGGCATTCAAACAACATCCGTTCTTTATCTCTCTGTGTTATCCTCAGGAGAGCGAGATATAATTCATGGTCACCTGGTTGAAATAGAGTGCTTTTCTTCATGGGACACCTAGAGGAGCCCATTCCTGCTGGGCTGTTTGCCTGTGGCTAAACAGAAATGTTCCCCGCTGTTAGCCACAGGGAGGGGGGAAGGTTGAGGGGGTAGTCACGCGGTGGGGGGAGGCAAAATGCGACCTTGTAACGAAAGCACATGTGCTATGTATGTAATGTTAACAGCAAGGTTTACCCTGAAAGAGTGTAGCCACTGTTTTATAAAATGTGTCTTTTTAAATACCGCTGTCCCTTTTTTTTTCTCCACCAGCTGCATGTGTTTCAATGATCACAGGATCTTCTCCTTCCCAGAGGCTAGTGAAGCTTAGAAAGAAAAAAAAACGCACTCGTGATGAAATGTTCTCCGAGCTCATGCTGTCCTCCCACACTGACAGAGCAGAGACGAATGCGTGGAGGCAAATAATGTCAGAGTGCAGGAAAGCACAAAATGACCGGGAGGAGAGGTGGCGGGCTGAAGAGAGTAAGTGGCGGGCTGAAGACAAGGCTGAAGCTCAAATGTGGCGGCAGCGTGATGAGAGGAGGCAGGATTCAATGCTGAGGCTGCTGCAGGACCAAACCAGTATGCTCCAGTGTATGGTTGAGCTGCAGCAAAGGCAGCTGGAGCACAGACTGCCACTGCAGCCCCTCTGTAACCAACCGCCCTCCTCCCCAAGTTCCATAGCCTCCACACCCAGACGCCCAAGAACGCGGTGGGGGGGCCTCCGGCCAACCAGCCACTCCACCACAGAGGATTGCCCAAAAAAAAGAAGGCTGTCATTCAATAAATTTTAAAGTTGTAAACTTTTAAAGTGCTGTGCTTAAAGTGCTGTGTGGCATTTTCCTTCCCTCCTCCACCACCCCTCCTGGGCTACCTTCGTAGTCATCCCCCTATTTGTGTGATGAATGAATAAAGAATGCATGAATGTGAAGCAACAATGACTTTATTGCCTCTGCAAGCGGTGATTGAAAGGAGGAGGGGCGGGTGGTTAGCTTACAGGGAAGTAGAGTGAACCAAGGGGCGGGGGGTTTCATCAAGGAGAAACAAACAGAACTTTCACACCATAGCCTGGCCAGTCATGAAACTGGTTTTCAAAGCTTCTCTGATGCGTACCGCGCCCTCCTGTGCTCTTTTAACCGCCCTGGTGTCTGGCTGCGCGTAACCAGCAGCCAGGCAATTTGCCTCAACCTCCCACCCCGCCATAAACGTCTCCCCCTTACTCTCACAGATATTGTGGAGCACACAGCAAGCAGTAATAACAGTGGGAATATTGGTTTCGCTGAAGTCTAAGCGAGTCAGTAAACTGCGCCAGCGCGCCTTTAAACGTCCAAATGCACTTTCTACCACCATTCTGCACTTGCTCAGCCTGTAGTTGAACAGCTCCTGACTACTGTCCAGGCTGCCTGTGTATGGCTTCATGAGCCATGGCATTAAGGGGTAGGCTGGGTCCCCAAGGATAACTATTGGCATTTCAACATCCCCAACAGTTATTTTCTGGTCTGGGAAGAAAGTCCCTTCCTGCAGCTTTTGAAACAGACCAGAGTTCCTGAAGATGCGAGCATCATGCACCTTTCCCGGCCATCCCACGTTGATGTTGGTGAAACGTCCCTTGTGATCCACCAGAGCTTGCAGCACTATCGAAAAGTACCCCTTGCGGTTTATGTACTCGGCGGCTTGGTGCTCCGCTGCCAAGATAGGGATATGGGTTCCGTCTATAGCCCCACCACAGTTAGGGAATCCCATTGCAGCAAAGCCATCCACTCTGACCTGCACATTTCCCAGGCTCACTAGTCTTGATATCAGCAGATCTTTGATTGCGTGGGCTACTTGCATCACAGCAGCCCCCACAGTAGATTTGCCCACTCCAAATTGATTCCCAACTGACCGGTAGCTGTCTGGCGTTGCAAGCTTCCACAGGGCTATCGCCACTCGCTTCTCAGCTGTGAGGGCTGCTCTCATCTTGGTATTCATGCGCCTCAGGGCAGGGGAAAGCAAGTCACAAAGTTCCATGAAAGTGCCCTTACGCATGCGAAAGTTTCGCAGCCACTAGGAATCGTCCCAGACCTGCAACACTATGCGGTCCCACCAGTCTGTGCTTGTTTCCCGAGCCCAGAATCGGCGTTCCACAGCATGAACCTGCCCCATTAGCACCATGATGCATGCATTGGCAGGGCCCATGCTTTCAGAGAAATCTGTGTCCATGTCCTGATCACTCACGTGACCGCGCTGACGTCGCCTCCTCGCCCGGCATCGCTTTGCCAGGTTCCGGTGCTGCATATACTGCTGGATAATGCGTGTGGTGTTTAATGTGTTCCTAATTGCCAAAGTGAGCTGAGCGGCCTCCATGCTTGCCTTGGTATGGCGTCCGCACAGAAAAAAGGCGCGGAACGATTGTCTGCCGTTGCTCTGACGGAGGGAGGGGCGACTGATGACACGGCTTACAGGGTTGGCTTCAGGGAGCTAAAATCAACAAAGGGGGTGTCTTTACATCAAGGAGTATTTCAGGCAGGACTTGACGGAGGGTTCCAATAAGAAATGGTTTACCTAAGTTATCGTTCTTATTGGAACAAGGAGGTTAGCCTGGCCGCTGATTGATACATGGCTAGATTTACCTTGCTGCACCTTCTCTGTGAGTGACTGCAGTGTGACCTAGAGGAATGAGTCCCCTAGACAGGGGAGGAGGCAAATGAGTACAAAACAATCTGGTCTATTTCTTGTTTTGACCCACTCCATCTATCTTTTACATCTTTGGCTGGCAGCAGACGGTGCAGAAGGACTGCATGCCATCCACATCTCATGGCTGCTCGGCAGAAGATGGTACAGTACGACTGCTAGCCATCCTCATCTCTTGCCTGCCTGGCAGAAGATGGTACAATACGACTACTAGCAATCCTCATCTTTTGCCTGCCTGGCAGAAGATGGTACAATACGACTGCTAGCAATCCTCATCTCCTGCCTGCCTGGCAGAAGATGGTATAGTACGACTGCTAGCAGTCCGTATCGCCTGCCTGCTCACCATAAGACGGTTCAATAGGACTGACTGCAGGACTAAAGAGAATGACCTGGTCAAGTCACTCCAAATTTAGTCCCTGCACCCATGTCTGCCCAGGCGCTCCCAACCGACGTGGCCAGGAGCACCTCGGACATGACGATGACAGCTACCAGTCGTACTGTACCGTCTGCTGCCACAAGACAAGGGGTTGCTGCTACTATGTAGCAATGCCGTACTGCGTCTGCCAGCACCCAGGAGTCATAGGGTGACGGTTACCTGAGTGGGCTCCATGCTTGCCGTGGTATGGCGTCTGCACAGGTAACTCAGGAAAAAAGGCGCGAAACGATTGTCTGCCCTTGCTTTCACGGAGGGAGGGAGGGAACGGGGGCCTGACGATATGTACCCAGAACCACCCGCGACAATGTTTTAGCCCCATCAGGCATTGGGATCTCAACCCAGAATTCCAATGGGCAGCGGAGACTGCGGGAACTGTGGGATAGCTACCCACAGTGCAACGCTCCGGAAGTCGACTCTAGCCTCGGTACTGTGGAAGCGCTCCGCCGAGTTAATGCACTTAGAGCATTTTCTGTGGGGACACACACACTCGAATATATAAAACCGATTTCTAAAAAAACGACTTCTATAAATTCGACCTTATTCCGTAGTGCAGACATACCCTAAGACAGAGTTTGCAGTGTCTAAAAAAACCTTGCAACTTACTGTTACCAAATACATCTTCAACTAAGACGACCCAGAGAGTGGAAAGCTGTTTTCTAGATGAAAATGAGTCTTTGATTACAGAAATTAATTTATAAAGCAAGTCCTTCTTGAGTAATTTAACAAACAAACAATGAAAGATATGAGTCCATAACTACAGGAACAAAAGCCACATTATTTGTACTCCAAATAACTTAACACACAAAAAAATTTACTCTCCACTTAATACCATTATCCATATCACACAATATATTTAATAAATATTGTTTAAAGAGCCAGCCTTTGATAACCCATTGCTCTCATGGACCACAGACAGTTACTATATACAGATGTGTGTTAACAGTCCAAAACAGTCATGTTTATTTTTTGCAAAAGAAAGCAACAGCTGCATTTTCTGGTAAACAGGAATAAGAAGGGCTAAGACCTGAAATCCTAGCACAGAGTTTCTCAAATCTGGCCACCAGGGACTTTTCTTGCAGCCACAGCCTCCTGGGTGGGGAGGGGAAAGCAGCAGCTCCTCCCCCGGGGGGCCAGCAGTGGCTGGCCCCGCCCCCTTCCGGAGCCAGAAACACTGTATGAGCAGTCGACTAGTGTGAGTTCCCACCTTTGTAGGAGCAGTGGGGCTAGGGCTTTGGGCTTCAGCCCTGGGGTGGTGGGTGGCAGGCTCTGGCCAAGTGGCAGTGGGCTCAGTCCCCAGCCACAGGATTTTGGGCTCCAGCTCTGAGCTCACCCCTCCCCACATTGTCTCTGGCCCCTGCTGCCTCCTCCAGCCCCCGGCCATGCAGCAGGACCCGAGGCTCCAGCCCTAGACTCAATCCCCGCTGCCTCCTCCAGACCCCTCCCCGCAGCACCCGTGGTGTCCCTCCCCCCTCCCCCCCGCCTCCTTACCTACCACCTCATCCAGGGCTTAATTTGTCCCTCAGCTTGCCTGGACTAAGTAAGTCTGCTGTGAAAAGTTTTATGAACCAATATACAAATATCACTTTTCACAGTAGCAGACTTATTAGCTAGCAAGTCTAAAAAAACCCCAAAAATGCAAAGCACCTTATTTGTGTTTCTATTCTGTTTACATACATTACTTTTATTATTCAGTCTGCAAAAAACCCAACATAAATAAATTACAATTATTTTGGACATGTATGTGTGCATATTTATTTTGTTTTTCATAAAGTTAATTAAGTGTTTTAGGAAAAATTGTCAGAGCGGCCACCAGCAAGAGTTGGTGGCTGCACCCTGTGGCCACCAAAAAATTTGTTGTGAGAACCTTTGTAGCATATCCACAACTCTTTATTCTGATCCTAGAATCTTCTAGCACTCCCATTTTTATCAGACTAATATTTATGCTTTGGAGTGGTAGCCGGTTAGTCTGTATCAGCAAAAACAAGGAGGAGTCCTTGTGGCATCTTAGAGACTAACAAATATATTTGGGCATAATGCCCAAGTAAATTTGTTAGTCTCTAAGGTGCCACAAGGACTCCTCGTTATTTTTTATGCTTTGGTTTTCAATTAACTTCAATACTTTTGCTATAGCTCTCAACATTATTTTACCTCACAATAAGATGGCAAGGAATAAATACATGGCAGTAAAAAAAGTTAGACTCTGAACTAATCTGAACTAAAAAGTTTATCCCAAAAAAGACACGATAACAATGTGTAAAGCACTTATCTAGATTTTCCCCTCACAACTGCCCAACTCCTTGTGTTTAAAAACTTATTAAAACATGTTCACTAAAAAACCCGGTTAACTACCTTTTGTTAC
This sequence comes from Lepidochelys olivacea, assembly GCF_965140295.1. Classification (NCBI taxonomy): domain Eukaryota; kingdom Metazoa; phylum Chordata; order Testudines; family Cheloniidae; genus Lepidochelys; species Lepidochelys olivacea. The sequence goes on from NC_140417.1 coordinate 53,860,093, forward strand.
TGTTGTTCTTTGAGATGTGTTGCTCATGTCCATTCCATTTTAGGTGTGTATGCGCCCATGTGCACAGTTGTCGGAAACTTTTACCTTACTGGTATCGGTCAGGTCAGCTGTGGTGCTCTCTGGAGTGCCACGCTTATGCATCAGTATATCAGGCGCCTCTGGCCCTACACCCTCTCAGTTCCTTCTTGCCGGCAACTCTGACAGAGGAGTAGGAGGGCAGATAATGGAAGGGATCTGAGCAACACATCTCAAAGAACAACAGTTACGCAAGGTAGGTAACCATTTTTTCTTTGAGTGCTTGCTTATGTCGATTACATTCTAGGTGATTCACAAGCAGTATCGCTGGAAGTTAGTGCTGGGTTTGAAATGGCACCAGTAGCACCATGGAGCCAGGCCCAAGCTCAGAAGGGGCCCTGACCTGCTCCACTTGCACTGTGCTGAGACCCCACCAGCCTGCTGGCTCTGCCCCGCCCATCACTTGCTCCTCTTGGCCCGCCCGCCGGCCAGCCGAGCACTCATCTCTGCCTTCTGGCCCCAGTGCACCTCCAGCTCCGGGCAGTCTCTCCTTCCCACCAGCTGTGGGGCCCCCCTGCCTCCCTAGAGCTGAGCCGCCTGGGCCTGGGGCAGAAGTATGGCCAGTCTCAGCATTTGGGGGGGAGGAGGGGCCAGTGTGGGGGACTTAGCTGGTCCCCTCCAGGCAAGTGGGTCCTGAGGGACCCCGGCTGGGGCAGGCCCTAGCCTGGCTGATCATACCACTCCAGAGGGGCCGGAGCGATTCCCTGCCCCGGGACCAGCCCTAGCTGTGCTCCCAGCTCAGCCCGGCAGACAGTCACCTCCCAGCAGGGCCAGTGAGTACGGCCGGGAGGCAGGGCATGCGGGAGTGGGTCTCTGAGGGGGCTGCGGGGGGTGCTGGGCTGTGAGGGGGCAGGGAAGATCTGTGTGTGTTGGGGCACTAGGGAGTGGGGGTTGTGCGTGGGGTGCTGGGCAGTTGTGGTGGAGCTGTGGGCAGGGGGGTCCTGGGCATAGCAAGTCGGGGGGGGGCGGGGGCTGTGGCCATCGGGATCAGGGGGGTGCTCCAGTGTTGGGCGGGGGGGCTGTGTGGCGTGACATGGGCCCACCCTGAGGGGAAGGGGCACACTGGCAGCACAGGGCTGGGCAGGACACTGTGTGTCTGGCAACTGCCTGTTTGTAAATAGTGCCCTTGCACTGGGCTGGGCGGAGCGAGGCTGCCCCTGCCATACCATGCCCCTTGCTCTGCGGACCAATCTCCCCGTGCCATGTACCACTGCCCCCATGGAGGCCCACAAATATATTTGGCACCGGGCCCACAAAAGGTTAATCTGGCCCTGCTGGAAGTGAGCTCAGAGTTCACGGACACGCAGCTTGCAACACTGCTCTACCAAAGCCAGCGTCGTCTTGGGCTTCCTGGGTAAGCGTGTAGTGAGATGTGAACATGTGAATGGATGACTAGGTGGCAGCCCAGCAGATATCTGGAATTGGCACATGGGCCATGAAGGCTTGCACTCTAGTCAAGTGGGCAGTTACAATTACCGGTGGAGACACCTTCGCTTAATCATAGCAAAATCAGATGGAGGCGGTGATCCATGATGAAATTCTCTGGGTGGACACCGGGTGAACTTTCATCCTATCTGCCATTGTGACGAACAGCTACATTGATTTACGGAATGGTTTTGTCCTTTCGATGTAGAAGGCCAGCACTCTCCTGATGTCCAGTAAGTGCAACCTACACTGCTCCTCAGACTTATGAGGCTTTAGGAAGAAGACTGGCAAAAATACGTCCTGGTTCATGTGAAATTGCAAAAACAACCTTGGGCAGGAAAGCTGGGTGCAGATGCAGCTGGACCTCGTCCTTGAAAAACACCATATAGGGCAGCTCCAAGGTAAGTGCCCTAATCTCAGACACTCTTCAGGCAGATGTTATCTCCACCAGGAATGACACCTTCCAGTAGAGTAGAAGAAGGGAACAGGATGCCAAGGGCTTGAAGAAAAGTCTCATGAGCCAGACGATCACTAGATTCAGGTTCCACAGGGGGACGGAGTCTCTGACATTGGGTAGAATCGCTCCAGATCTTTCAAGAACTGGACCGTCACGTCATGAGCAAAGACCAACCTGCCCTGGAACGGGGGATGAAAGGCTGATATGGCGGCCATTTGGACCTTAATCAATGAAAGGGACAAGCCCTGGAAGTTGAGATGTAGAAGGTAGTACAGGATCAACTGCAGCGAGGCCTGCTCTGGCCTACCCCCTTGGGTCGAGGCCCAGCACACAAACTGTTGGGCAGGTAGGGTGGAGGGCTTTTCGCTTGCCAGTAGAACGTGCTGGACACGGGCCGAGCACTCCTGCTCTTTAGCATTCAGCCACACAGGAATTATTAGGTGCAGTGCAGCTAGATTCGGGTGCAGGAGACTGCCGTGGTTCTGGGATAGGAAATCTGGCCAGAGAGGCACCTGCAGTTGGGCCGTCACCGAGAGGTCCACCAGTGAGCTGAACCAGTGCTGGTGAGGCCAAGCTAGGGCTATCAGGATCACTTTGGCCCTGTCCTGCTTGATCTTCATGAGGACTCTGAAGCAATGGCACTGGTAGGAATGCATACATTAGAGCTCCCGACCATGGGAGTAAGAAGGCATCTGACAATGAGCCCACTGATCCCCCGAAATGAGCAGAACATGTGACATTTCCTGTTCTGACAAGTCGCAAACAAGTCCACTCAGGGAGATCCCCGCTTCTGGAAGATCACACTGACCACCTTGGGGTGGAGTGACCATTTGTGGCGAGACGAGAAGGCTCCGCTGAGGTGATAAATATATTCCTGACCGCATGGAGATGTGCTGCTATGAGATAATGGTATGCTGCACACAGAAGTCCCAGCCCCAGAAAGCTTCCAAAACCAACTTTCCCTTCAAGTAGGACCAAAAAGCCTGACAGGCCAAGCGTATCACTCTGAGCGCCCTGATATTTATGTTGAAGGAGCAGTTGACTCCCGACCACCAGCCTTGTGTGCCGAGTTCATGCAGGTAGACTCCCCAACCCAGGTCCGAGGCATTGGAAACCAGAGTTAGCGACAGGGATGTGGCCACAAAGGGAACTCCCTGCAACACCCATCCAGGCTCCAACCACCATGCCAGGGACAACCAGATGTGGTACAGGACCTTGCCTACCAAATCTAGGTCGTGCCTGTTGGGAAAGTAGACCGATGCCAGCCACGCCTGCAGCGGCCAGAGGTGGAGCCGGGCATGACAGACCACTAAGTACAGGCTGCCATGTGGCTTAACAACCTTAGGCAAGTGTAGGCAGTGGTAAGCAGGTGGCCCCTTACATGGGAGATCACGTCCGACATGGCTTGGAAACGAGCCTCCAGAAGGAAGGCTCTGGCCTGCAGAGTTGAGGACCGCCCCTATAAACTCTATTTGTTGCACTGGTATGAGGGTCGATTTCTTTTCGTTCCTTAACAAGCCCAGGTCGCAACAGGTGGAACACACCAGATTGAGGCTGTTCTGCACTTGGTCCCGCGACCTGCCCTTGATGAGCCAATCGTCGACATAAGGATAGACCTGTACTCCCCAATGTCTCAGGTAAGCAGCTACTATGGTCATACATTTTGTAAATAGCCTTTGGGGCCGAGGAGAGGCCAAAGGGTAGCGCCATGAATTGGGAGTGAAGCTGGTCCACCATAAAATGGAGGAACCATCTGTGTCCTTGGAAGATGGAAATATGAAAATAAGCATCTTTCAAGTCAAGAGCGGCATATCAGTATCCTGGATCCAGGGAGGGGATGATGGAGGTCAGAGAAACCATGTGGAACTTCAAATTCTTGAGATATTTGTTAAGTCGCTGAAGGTCCAGAATGGGTCTTAGGCCTCCTTTTGACTTCAGGATTAGGAAATAACAGGAGTAGAATCCTTTCACCCTCATTTCCCAAGGGACCTCCTCCACTGCCCCCAGCTGCAGGAGGTTGTCAACCTCCTGAACAAGGAGTTTCTGTCCCTAAAGAGGAATGCGAAAGAGGGGTAGGAGGGTGGGTGGCCGAGAATCGCAGGGTATAGCCCAGAGATACAATTTCTAGCACTCGACGGTCCGAGGTGACCTGTGACCAGGCTGAACAGTAGGGACAAAGATAACTGAGGAAAGGATGAGGCAAATCTGGGGAGTTGATTGGGGCATCGTTCTTGAGCGCACCCTCAAAACGCACGCTTCTGGGCCCCCTGATGTTTCGCCAGGCCAGGTTGCGGGGTGAACAGGAGAAGAAAAGGGGGTGATGACTAAAACTCGTGTCCCTATCCCTTCTCCTTGAAGATCCTGGATCGAGGAGTGCATCTCCTGGGACAGACCTGCGGACTGAAGCCACGATCTGAACCTCATGACCACTACTGAGGCGACCTCTCTGGACGCTGAATCGGCCATGTACTATGCCATTTGCAGGGAATACCGAGCTGCTGAAGTACCTCCTCAAAAAGGGCCCGAATTCTTGGACCGCATCTGGGGCATGGAATCCTTGAATTTATGGAGGAAATCCCATAAGTTGAAGTTATATCTTCCCAAAAGAGCCTGGTCGTTCACGACCCTGAACTGAAGACTGGCAGTAGAATAAATTTTTCTTCCAAAAAGGTCCAGTCTCTTGGCCTCCTTATTCTTGGGGGTAGAATATTGCCCTTGTTTGTCTTTCTCGTTGGCCGCAGAAGCCAACAACAACCCTGGGGGCAGGTGAGTGTACAAGTATTCAAACCCCTTGGCTGGGACGAAGTAGTTCTCTTCAACCCTTTTGGAAGTGGATGGGATTGAGGATGGGGTTTGCCAGAAGGCTTTGGCAATCTTTAGGACCTTTTGTGCACCGAAAGTGTGACACGTGCGGGGGTTGATGTAAGAGCATATTAAGCAAAGTGTCTGATTGCTCCACCATCTCTTCCACCTCTAGGCCTACATGTTCATGGCCAACCTTTGGAGCAGGGGTTGGTGCCCCTTGAAATCATACAGTGGGCTAGCGCAAGAAGGCCCTGCCACAGCCTCATCTGGAGAGGATGATGACGACTGGCCCACAGGGGCAGGACCCTGGGCATCATCCCCCATGGGTCCTTTGCCCAGTGACACCTGGAGAGAGAGAAGTTTTCGAGCTTACACAGAGCTCTTCTTCTTCGAAAGCTTGTCCTCTCACCAACAGAAGTTGGTCCAATAAAAGATATTACCTCACCCACCTTGTGTCTCTAATATCCTGGGACCAACACAGCATATCTTAATAATGACTGTCAGATCCAAACTGTGGGATTTTTATAGTTCCCAGTGACATGTTATTGAAGGATTGACTAGCACAGTCTGATAACTGAACTTTTTAAGTCCCAAGGACTTTTTATCCTGACCCTGCTCTCTGATCCTTCCTGACCCTGCTCCCTCTTGCTGCCAAATTGCATCACAAAAAGTTTACGAGGGATGTGGAATGTTCAGCCTCTTCTAATACTAGTACTTCACTTGAAATAACCTAGTCAAGTGGTATGTACTTAACATCACATGGCACAATGACATGATGCCCCATCTTCTCTACAAAATGCTTGGGGGGAACAAGACACCTATTCTCATGGGTTGAAGAAAGTTCTTGTTGCAGGAAGGATGATATAGGAAGTAACAAAGGGTTAGCCATAACTAAACACCACCACCACTTACAAATCATTAAGAGGACTTATTTATTACAGCAGCCACTAGCGTGCACCTCAGAGTACATATAAAAAGACAGTCTGTCTCTCCCCCCAAAAGCTTTCTATCTGAATTGAGAGCAATTGAACAGCAGGGAGGAATTGGGGAAAGGAATGAGGAGGTTACAAAATAAGGTCACGCCATAGATGAAGTATGTCACGGATACATCTTGAAGATTTTGGTGGGTATTTCAGCATGCAGATATAGAACCCTGCAGCCAGGAACCATGTCAACTCGACAGCCACCAAAATAGTTCAGCCCATCTCATGACAACCCCCTTTTGTTTTTTGTATTGAACAAGCACTGGTCATCCATGCTCTGTAGCTATAAATAATTCTACAACAGAATCATGGGTGAACCCAATGTAAAAAAAACCAAACAAAATAAAACAATGATAGAAACAATCTTCATTATGTTGTCAACTCAAATAGTAACACCACAAGAGGTTCCAGTCAGATTTTGGTGACTCAAGCTTAGCTTTCATGTTCAGATAAACTTGTTTTAAAAAGGATCACTATTAAGTTACGAAGACAACACGCTATTAGCAAGAATGAGGAAACTACATAGCTCCATTTATGTTCATTTCAGCTTTGTATGTGGACTTACAGCATTGCTGCAAAAGCCACTGTCAGCTCTAGAATGGACTAGAAATCCCTTGGCTTGGAAGTGGGCTGAAGGGGGGCAGGTGGCCTGAGAATGAAAAACTTTTGTTTTCTATAGAAACTGTGAGATAAGATCAGGTCTGCAAACTGTATCTGATGAGAAGCATGTGAGAGGAAAATATCTGACACGTGTAAACTGGACCAGATATGTCTGCATAAAATTAGTTCTACTGATGTAGACTTGAACCAACACTTTGAAAATTCCTTCCACTTGCCCCCGTTTGGGGGACCACCTCACACATGGTCAGCCTACAAGTTTGTCCATGTCTGGGCTGCTATCCCTCTTGTCCCTCCAGGGCTGGCTGTATGGAGGAGAGTGAAAAGCAACATGGCCCAGCCAACTCACAGCACAAGCATTTCATCCCTTCCTGATTATTTCTCAATTTCTCTGGTTGCCTGTTTGGTGTCTTTGCCAGAAAGGCCCATCCAGACATACTGCACTGGAAGTTGCTGGAGCCAGCTACTTCAGTATCAGAAGGGGATTTTCCAAGTAGGGTTGCCAACTTTCTAATTGCACAAAACCTAACATCCCGCCCCTTCCCCTAGACCCCGCTCCTGCTCACTCCATCCCCCGCCCTTTGTCACTTGCTCTCACCCACCCTCCCTCACTCGCTCGCTCATTTTCACCAGGCTGGGACAGGGGACTGGGGTGCGGAAGGGGGTGAGGGCTTCGGGGGCAGAAATGTAGGGTTCAAGATGCAGGAGGGGGCTCTGGGGTGGGACAGAAATGAGGAGTTTAGGGTGCAAGAGGGATTCGGAGTGTGGGAGGTGGCTCCAGGCTGAGATGGGGATTGGGGTGTGAGAAGGGTACAGGCTCTGGGGTGGGTCCAGAAATGAGGGGTTCAGGGTGTGGGAAGGGGCTCTGGGCTGGGGCAAGGAGTTGGAGGGGAAGGAGTGTGGGGTGCAGGCTGCAGGAGGGAGTTTGGGTGTGGGAGGGGTTCAGGGCTGGGGCAGGAGGTACCACAGCATACAGGTTCTGGGAGGGAGTTTGGGTGCAGGAGGGGGCTCAGGGCTGCCAGAGGGGGTGCAGGCTCTGGGAGGGAGTTTGGGTAAGTGAGTGGGCAGGGGGTTGGGTGCAGGCAGCGCTTACCTCGGTGGGGCTCCCTGGAAACTGTGACATGTCCCTCGGCTCCTAGGCGGAGGCGCGGACAGACAGCTCTGCATACTGCCTTCGCCCACAGGTGCAGCCCCCACAGCTCCCATTGGCCACAGTTCCCAACCAATGGGAGCAGAGCCAGCATTCGGGATGGGGGCAGCAAACGGAGCCCCTCTGTCTAGGACTTGAGGGACATGTCACTGCTTCCAGGGAACCACACGAAGCCAGGTAGGGAACCTGCCAGCCCCACCAACTGGACTTTTAACGGCCCAGTCAGTGGTGCTGACTGGAGCTGCCAAGGTCCCTTTTCGAATGGGCATTCCGGTCAAACACCAGACACCTATCAACACTATTTCCAAGCAATCTTGCTGCAGAGCCCCAAGGGTAAATAACAGCCCAGTAACAGTTAAACAATTCAATAAGCCAAACAAAAAAGGTCCCTTTTTGGTTGTTTATTTTCTTGGTTCTCTGAGCAAGACATTCATTAAAGCCTCCCTGCAGTTACTAGAAGCAAGTCACAGTGGCAGGCTGAGTCTTCAGGGGTGTGGTCACACAGTCTGCTTTGATCGAGAGCCTGGTTTCCTACCCCTCTACTGTTCCCACCAGCTCTACAGCATCCTCTTCCCCTCTCCATCCCTATCTCCCTCCTCCTCCCACCAGCACAAATCAAGATCCCAACCCATATCCACACCCTCCTCCGCCTCTTCTTCCTCCTCCTCCTTACTTCTAGTGCCATTTGCCTCAACCCTGGCCTTCCCTCCTTCCCCATCCTCCAAGGAACTGCAATCAGGAGTAAAACCAGTGTCATGGATCAGTGGACTTTCCCTGAGAAGAAGATATAAGCACAACTGTATATATACCAGAGCCTTTAAAAAAGGCAAGCCACTCTGTGATGAGTCTCTAGAGTCCAAAAATGGGGAAATAACTTAAAAAATAGCTGGCCAGCAGGGGGAACTGATGCAAGCCTCATAAATCCACTCTTCCCACAGTGTCTTCTCCACCCAGATCAGAGGTGGGCAAACTACGGCGGGACCGTCCTGCCCAGCCCTTGAGCTCCCAGCTGAGGAGGCTAGCCCCCGGCCCCTCCTCTGCAGCCTCAGCTCGCCATGCGGGCAGCTCTGACAACAGAGATAAGGCAAAGAAAAGCCAACCCCCAACTTTACAAACAGTAAGTTCCACAAACTTTATCAGAAGCCATAAAAAAAAATCTCTTTTCTAAACTATTAAGACAGGTTTGATGGATTGCTCTTCATCACAGCACATTCTTTACTAGGAAGGGTTTGCTGCAGTCAAGTGTGACAATTGAGTTGGCTTGTTTCCTGAAAATTGTTTAATTAAACATGAAGGGCGTTTTCTCACAGGAGGGGGATGGTAACAGGATATGACAACTACAGATAATCATTTAACAAACCAATACATACTGAAATCAAGGAGCATGCCCCTTTTGAACCCTCTATTTAGAATTTCACAGTTGCAAGGCTAAATTTTAAAAAATGTTCCTTCATAAAACAATTATTCCAGAACAGATCCTGGTAAGATCATGTGTCTCTCAAAGCCCATGTCACTGGCGAGAAAAGATAATGCTGTCTATGAAGACAACTTCATACACAAAAGATAACATCCCTTCTTCCAATACTAGATTCTATTATTTAAAACTTGAAGCAGTGTCTAAGGTCCTGTCTAAACACAACTATGTCCAAGTCAGTAATCTGTTACAATATGAAAAAGAGTACTTGTGGCACCTAAGAGACTAACCAATTTATTTGAGCATAAGCTTTTGTGAGCTACAGCTCACTTCATCGGATGCATACTGTGGAAAACACAGAATACAGCTATTACCAACAGGAGAGTGGGTTTGTGGTTGTTCCTTGATCCTCTTTCAACATAGCTATGGGTACACTGGAGTACCAATCACACTATGAACTTTAACCTGTTGAAAGTGGATAGAGAACAACCATCTTGAAACAGATTCTTCTGTCTTGATCATACCTGTAGTATAGGGAGAGTCACAGTATACCTAGCCTATACACCTTACACACACATCAATGACCTAAATATTTAAAAATTAAAGTTTGGATAGGTTAGGAAGGACAATACCTAACTGTTCAGTCTCCTCCTTCCCCAACAGACCACATCGCTATTAAGAGATAAAGACATTAATATAGACACATTTAGGGCAATATGATCTGCTGGAAATGCTACCCTAATAGACCTGTACACAACAGAAACAACCAGATAGAAGGAACCAGTTACAATATGATTGATGCCCTTCATGGTTAAAACACAGTTCAGTTTTGCAGGGTAGAATGGGTGAACCATGTTTTAAATGTGCCCCACACTAGTGCAACTATATTGGTCACACAACAACAATAGGTGCATGAGTAGGCAGAGGAAAAATATAACAATGGTAAAATACCTTGAGTTGCATTTTAGTTTATAGCACAGGGTGGCAAACTTTCTAATTCCAGAAAACCAAACACCCTTGCTCCGCCCCTTTCTGCAGCCCTGCCCCCACTCACTCCATCACCCCTCTCTCCCTCATTCTCCCCCACTCTCACTCATTTGCTCCTTTTCACTGCAAGGCCCAGATAGGCACCAGGAGAAGGCCAGGAGCTGTAATGGTTTGAATGTGGGAGATGCACACACTTGCCTAGACAGAAACTCTTTCATGCACTTTCTCAGGGCCTTACGGGGGAGATGACGCAGGAGTCCCCACAGGGCCCCACAATGGGCAGTCTCACATTAGGGCCGGCCTTAGGGAAAATGGCACCCTGGGCAAACTTGCGTTTTGGTGCCCCTGGCCCCCATGTGCATGGCACACTCCCACCCACATTGCCCTGGCCCCCAGTGGGCTCCCTACCCTCTTCACCCCTAACCCCTGCACTGTGCCCCCTTCACTCCTAATCCCTGGTCCCTCCTGCGCCCCTAATCCCTGCACCCCCTTCAATCCTACCCCCTGCACTTCCCTCCTGTGCCCCTAACCCATGCACTGTGCCCTCTTTACCCCAACCCCTACCCCCTTCCTGTGCCCCTAACCCCTGCATGCACATGGGAAAACTGATCTGGATGCAATGATGGAGTCGCTGGAATTGCTGCTCGCTACCCCCCATACTGCTGCTCCTCTGCCCCACCCCCGTGCACCCATAGAGGGCTGTGAGCAAGGGGGAGCAAGGAGTGAGGTCAGGGCTCCCTGCATCCAGGTCACTTTCCCTGCCTGGGCTGCTTAAGGACAGAGCAGCAGCTCCTGATGCTCACATCACAGCACTGTCTCTTTAAAAAAACACTCAGGACCAGGCACCTGAAGTTCAGACACAAGCAGCTGCCCGCAGCAGTAGATGGAGAGAAGCAGCAGCACACACAGATTCCCCCTGTCCCATCACCCCAGCTCAGTGGAGACTGGGTACATGGTGGGGGGGCAGTGACAGATTTAGAGTTAGTGGGGCCCTGTATGCAGGTTCAATTTCAGGGAACCCCCCTCGGGACCCAGCCAAGAAAAAGAACATTCTCTCTTCTCTCCCCTCCCGTCCCCGAGGTACCTTCATTGAGGCAAGAGGTTGGGGTGCAGGAGGAGTGTGGGGGTCAGGCTCTGGGAGGAAGTTTGGGTGCTGTCATAAATATAAAGGGAAGGGTAAACCCCTTTGAAATCCCTCCTGGCCAGGGGAAAGCTCCTCTCACCTGTAAAGGGTTAAGAAGCTAAAGGTAACCTCGCTGGCACCTGACCAAAATGACCAATGAGGAGACAAGATACTTTCAAAAGCTGGGAGGAGGGAGAGAAACAAAGGGTCTGTGTCTGTCTGTAGTCGTCTTGGCCAGGGACAGAACAGGAATGGAGTCTTAGAACTTTTAGTAAGTAATCTAGCTAGGTATGTGTTAGATTATGATTTCTTTAAATGGCTGAGAAAAGAATTGTGCTGAATAGAATAACTATTTCTGTCTGTGTATCTTTTTTGTAACTTAAGGTTTTGCCTAGAGGGGTTCTCTATGTTTTTGAATCTAATTACCCTGTAAGATATCTACCATCCTGATTTTACAGGGGGGATTTCTTTATTTCTATTTACTTCTATTTTTTATTAAAAGTCTTCTTGTAAAACACTGAATGTTTTTTCATTGTTCTCAGATCCAAGGGTTTGGGTCTGTGGTCACCTATGCAAATTGGTGAGGCTTTTTATCCAACATTTCCCAGGAAAGGGGGGGTGCAAGTGTTGGGAGGATTGTTCATTGTTCTTAAGATCCAAGGGTCTGGGTCTGTAGTCACCTAGGCAAATTGGTGAGGCTTTTTATCAAACCTTGTCCAGGAAATGGGGTGCAAGGTTTTGGGAAGTATTTTGGGGGGAAGGACGCGTCCAAACAGCTCTTCCCCAGTAACCAGTATTAGTTTGGTGGTGGTAGCGGCCAGTCCAAGGATAACGGGGGTAATATTTTGTACCTTGGGGAAGTTTTGACCTAAGCTGGTAAAGATAAGCTTAGGAGGGTTTTCATGCAGGTCCCCACATCTGTACCCTAGAGTTCAGAGTGGGGGAGGAACCTTGACAGGTGCGGGCTCTGGGCTGGGGCAGGGCAGTGGCGCTTACTTCGGGCGGCACGCCTCCCAAAGTGACCAGCACACACACTCATAGATTCATAGAAGGTTAGGGTTGGAAGGGACCTCAGGAGGTCATCTAGTCCAACCCCCTGCTTGAAGCAGGACCAATCCCCAGTTTTTGCCCCAGATCCCTAAATGGCCCCCTCAAGGATTGAACTCACAACCCTGGGTTTAGCAGGCCAATGCTCAAACCACTGAGCTATCCCTCCCCCACTCCTCCAGGAGTGGCTCCTAGGCTGGGGGGAGGGGTCTCCGTGAGCTGCTGCCCGTGGGCGCCGGCCCCGCAGCTCCCAGTGGCCACAGTTCCTGGCCAATGAGAGCTGCAGAGTCGGCGCTTGGGGTGGGGGCAGCATGCGGGGACACCCCCCCCACCAGGGACCACAGGAACATACTGGCCGCTTCCAGAAGCGGTATGGCACGGAGGGAGGGAGGCAGAGCGGGCAGGAAGCTGCCTTAGCCCTGCTGCTGGCACGTCTCTGTGTGCCTCTGTGGTGGAGGGGGACAGTGGCAGTGCACGCAGCTGCCTCCCCCACTGCCAGGGGCACACAGAGACATGCCAGCAGCTGGCCGCTTCTGGGAGCAGCATGGAGCCACCAGGCCACGGCATGCAGGCACCCTGTCTGCCTGAGCCCTGCTGTGCTGTCGGCTGGGACTTAGGAGCAGGTTGTCAGATGAGATTTCTCCTTTGTTTTGGGGGTCCCTCAGTCACTGGGGGCCCCGTGCCAGCACACAGTTTGTTTCATGGTAAGTCTGCTCCTGGGTGGGGGCAGGGGGACACCCCAACAGCAGCCTCCCCCAGCCCGCACAGCAGACAGGTGGTCATTTCCAGTCTGGAGTGGCCAGGGACTCCGGGGAGGAATAAGGGGAGAGGGACAGGAGCGGCGGTAGCTGCACAGAGCAGTGGAGCAGTGGGGCACCCCTGCTCCAGAGAAGTCACCTGGCTCACTGCCCCCTGCAGCTTGGGTCCCTACCCCCACTTTCCTACCCGCAGGGCTGGCCCTGGTCTTGTTCTCCTCCCCTCCTCTCCCACAGTCCCACTCCCAGCACTCGGAGACAAGGATACATACCTCGAACCCCTGGGTGCGGGCGATGGGGCGACCGACCGTGGGTCGCTGCAGGGACACACACTGCAGGCAGCTGGAGCCCAGCCACAGAAGGAGCACGAGGAGGAGAAGAGGGCCGGCAGCAGTGGGAGAAGTACGCACCACGACCCCTCAACAGCTGCCTGTTGAGCGTTCGTGAGTCACACTAGTTCGTCCTCAGCCCTGACCCAACCCAAGCCATAGGAGCTGCGCCTGCGGGCAGAGGCAGCATGTAGAGCCCCCGGCGTCCCCTAAGCCTAGGAGAAAGATATGCTGGCTGTTTCCTGGGAGCCGCAGGAAGCTAGCAGTGAGCCTGCCAGTCCTGCTGTGTGGTGCTGACAACCAGACTGTCAACTGCCTGGTCAGTAGGGCTGACCGGAGCCACAAGGATCCCTTTTTGACAGGGTGTTTTGGTTGAAAACCGGACACCTGGTCACCCTATGATAGCATACACCGTATTATGTATCTTTCTTTCATAGATTTGGATTTGTGTGCGCAACCTTTGTATTTAGTAATTGTTCTTTAAAAGCTATAAACCTGGCAAATTGAGGCACAGTGACTAGTAAGAAGGTAGGAGTGTCGATGAGCTGCCTTTCAGGTTACGCAATTTAGTATTCCTCTTTTGGGGACAATAAGAAAGTAAGGTCTTGTCTGCACTAGAGTTTTGTCAACAAAAATCAACAAAACATTGGAGGTATACACACAACAGGGTTCCTCCCACCAGTTTAACTCCCTTGCTATGCCAACAAAATAAAACCACCTCGACGAGCAGCATAGAGCTTTTTGCAATATAGTTAGAGTGACCCAGCATCAGTGTAGATAGTGCACTTGTTTATGTCACTGTAATTGACCTCCAGGAAGTGTCCCACAATGCCCATCATGACTGAATTGGTCAGCAGTTTGAACTCTGCTGCTCTGCAGGTACACAGGGATGCACTCTCTCCAGTTTAAAGGCTCCCTCAATTTTTGAAATTCCTCTTCCTGTTTGCTCGGCGTGTACTGTTCACACAGCATCTTCCCAGCTGACCATGCTGGCTTTCCACAAAAACATGCACTCACTCATGGAGCACACTGGAGCTGTTGGATCTGCTGGATCTGGGGGAAGAGGAGATTGTGCATCACAGCTTTGCTCAAGCCATAGGAACTTTGATATCTACAGGCAGATTACTTGTGGCACACAGGAGAAGGAACATGAAACGGGCATGCAGCAGTGCTGTGCTAAAATCAAGGAGCTGAGGAAGGCATGGCAGAAGGCAAGGGAGGGCAACTGTTGCTCTGGTGCAGGGCTGAAGATATGCCACTTCTACAAGTAGCTGCACGCCATCAAGAGCCCTGTAGACACTTTAGGGGGACTGGAGGCAACGGCCAGTGGAGCCAAGGACAAAGTGGTGGATGAGGAAGTGGAGTTGGAGGAGAAAGTGGGAGATGCGACAGGGTCATCCGGTGGCATGGCAAACCAGGACCTATTTTTGACTCTAGCCAGTCCCAGCACTCCAGCTCAGCACTCACTAAGCAGGAGAGGCAAGCTCTACTAAGTAGGTATTTTGCTTTGATACTGCACAGTGATAGGAGATTGAGGTCTCATTTACTTTGTTATACGGTAGAGGACGGATAAGGAATAGAAATTAACAATGAAGGCTATGAAGCCACACAGTGGGGGCCCAGCGGAAAAAGTTTAACGTACACCAGGATGTCTCGGGAATCCTACATAGAGATCTCTAGGAAACTTTCACGTAGATACTCTGCAATCCTCTGCCGAAGATTCCTTGGCAGAGCTGCCTTATTTTTTCCCCCTGCTGTAGGAAACTGTGTCGTACCAAATGGCAGCTATTTCTGCAGGGACCAAAGCAGCACACAGACTCAGTCTGAAGCTGCACACATGCAGGAAATGCACCCCATGGCAGGCTTCTATGACCATCGGAATATTTTACTCATTGAGGTCTAACCTGCCAAAAAGGCAGTGCCAACGACCTTTTAATCTGCCAAAGGCACATTCAACTGTCATTTTAGTATCTGCTGAACCTGTTGTTGAAGTGCTCCTTGCTGCTGTCTAGGTTCCCAGTGTAAGGCTTCATGAGCCATGGGAGTAAAGGATAGACAGGGTCTCCCAGGATCACTGTGGATATTTGCACATACCCCATTGGAATATTCTGGTCTGGAAATAAAGTTCCAGCATGCAGCTTTCAAAAAGTCCAGTGTTCCTAAAGATGTGTGCATCATGCACCTTCCCTGAGCAACCCGCATTGATGTCATTGAAACGGCCCCAATGATCCACCAGCACCTGCAAGACCATGGAGAAGTAGCCCTTTTGTTTGATGTACTCTGTCGCAAGATGGTCTGGGGCCAAAATTGGGATGTGTGTGCCATCTACCAACCTGCCGCAGGTTAGGGAATCCCATTGCCGCAAAGCCATCAATTATTTTCTGTACATTACCCATAATCATGGTCCTTCTTAGCCAGAGGCGATTAATGGCCCTGCACACTTGCATCACTGCAACCCCCACAGTGGACTTTCCCACTCCAAACTGATTCACGACTGACTAGTAGCAGTCTGGAGTTGCCAGCTTCCACCCAGTGATCACTACTCACTTTTCCACTGTGAGGGCAGCTCTCATTCTGGTGTCCTTGCACCGCAGGGCAGGGGTGAACTCCGCGCACAGTTCCAGGAAGAAAAGGAGTACTTGTGGCACCTTAGAGACTAACAAATTTATTTGAGCATAAGCACAAGTAGTCTCTAAGGTGCCACAAGTACTCCTGTTCTTTTTACGAATACAGACTAACACGGCTGCTACTCTGAGTTCCAGGAAGGTGGCTTTGCACCTCCAAAAATTCTGCGGCCATCGCTCATCATCCCATACATGCATCACAATGCAATACTATCACGAGTACCAATGGTCCACCGTGTGCAACTGCTCCATGAATGCCATCAGCAATCTTGAATTGTTTCTTTCCATTACACACTGCAGGGGAGGCACCACAGATTGATTTTCTGTTTCTCAGCTCATGAAATATGACAGAACCAGCCACACTGTGTTCATAAAGCTTATCACTAGACTGGTCAGCAGTTCAGGATCCATGCTTTCAGGCAGCAAAGGCGGGTGCAGAGTTTACAGGGGCTGTTAAAAAATGGAAACAAAACAATTGTGGAAGCCCATGGAATGATATGACGGAAAGAACTGTATCATGGGACTGTGAGCATGCCCTCATGATGCACTGAGATCCGTTCCCAGATCTCCCACCAGTAGAGGGTGGTGAGTTGCACAGGGGAATAGCTACCCATGAGGCAATGCTCTCTCTATCAATGCAAGAGCACCAACTGTGGACGTGCTCTGCTGACACAAGGAGCGTTGCATGGACATGCACAACCAATGTAATTAAAGCAGTACTGGGTTGTCAATGTAAGTTGACTAAACTCTGTAGCGTAGACAAGTCCTTAGTCTTCCAAGTTACTATGAAATTAAAAGACAGAAATATAGCAAAAGAAATCTCGGCTGCTCATTGGAGGGGTTCAGCAACAGGAAACACTGAATTCCCCATCAGGCATCAACAGGACCTAGCTGAACCCACAGGTACATGGGGAGAGAAATGATCATCTCCAGGATCCAAGGCAGACAGCTATTTATAGATCAACGCAGATACCCTCAATAACACTCTGAAGCCAATAGAAAACTAAAATGTAAAAAAGCAGCAGACCGGTTCTTCAAAAAGTACCCAATGCTTGGATTCTGTTAGCTGTCTAAACAGAGACAAGCAAAAGCTGGAGTAAAACAAAGCATTAAACAAGAAAGTCCACAGACTCTCAGCTACTCAGACATCATTGGGATTTGTCAGTTTGTATTTCACAGGACAGTCATGGGCGGCAGGTGTAATAGGCCAGGGAAGGCAGAGCCGCAGGATGCTGGGCTGGGGATGCTCGGGCCGGCCGGCACGGCTGGGGCCAGCCCAGGGCTCCTGTGGCGAGGGTGGGTGGGTGTGGCTCGGGGTTCCAGCTGGCCCGGGGCTTGAAGGGGCTCCTGGCTCCTGTTGCGGAGGGTGGGGCCTCGTCAGGAAGGGGTGGGGCCCAGGATCCACCACCATCCATAAGGATAGTGCTACTCTGAAATAGCCAAGAGTTTCAGCAAACTGACAACATATCTGTTATTAGTGACCTTCTAACTGAGCTTTACCTTTGTCATTTTGTTTTATCCTTTGGATGAAGGGCATGAGATAGAGCGCGAGTCTTTACACAGGCTTTCCCTAGTACAAACTAATACCTGCTGTCCATCATATCTGAAATTCAAGTTAAACCAATAAAAACCACACAGCAGCTATAATTGGGAAAAGCAAATTCGACACATTCTGCTAAACCAGCCTCTCTGACTCGTTCTGAGCTGAGGTGGTTAATAGAGTTTGGCCTCACCTACCACCAAGAACCAAACTATTCAGATGTCAAACATGATTCCATTCCCAAACTATAGATACTGGGCCAGATACTCAGCTGATGAAAATCAGCATAGCATAGCTCAATTTATAAACAGGAAGCTACACCAGGTTACCCAGGCAGAGGATCTGGCCCACAGGTATTCAGTGGTAATCTTTGTAGTTTTACAAGAGAAAAAAAAATACAGGATATATTCGCATTCCTCCAACATCCTTTTGTCATCACCCAAATTAGGACAGGAAAGCAATCACCAAAGAGCTTTGGTCAAGTACTGCAGCCCTTGGGGCTACAGGAGCTGACAACAATGCTAACAATTATACAAAAAGAAAAGGAGGACTTGTGGCACCTTAGAGACTAACCAATTTATTAGAGCATAAGCTTTCGTGAGCTACAGCTCACTTCCTCAGATGCATATCGTGGAAACTGCAGCAGGCTTTATATATACACAGAGAATATGAAACAATACCTATTCCCACCCCACTGTCCTGCTGGTAATAGCTTATCTAAAGTGATTTCCAGCACAAATCCAGGTTTTCTCACCCGTGAGAAAACCTGGATTTGTGCTGGAAATCACTTTAGATAAGCTATTACCAGCAGGACAGTGGGGTGGGAATAGGTATTGTTTCATATTCTCTGTGTATATATAAAGCCTGCTGCAGTTTCCACGATATGCATCTGAGGAAGTGAGCTGTAGCTCACGAAAGCTTATGCTCTAATAAATTGGTTAGTCTCTAAGGTGCCACAAGTCCTCCTTTTCTTTTTGCGAATACAGACTAACACGGCTGCTACTCTGAAACCAACAATTATACAACCATCCACACAGCTACCTCAGACAGAAGTGAGGCAGACAAACACAGCAAGATGAAACAGCACAACAGAGCATTAAATGTTTCTCTCCACCTCACTTTGTTTAGATTTAAAGGCTTAACAGCATAAGCAGCAAGGATATATGCAGACAAGTTGACTATGACTCTTGCAATTAGCTTGATGCAGAAGAATGTATTCCCATACCACACAATTTAACCATATAGGACAAAAATCTTCTATGGAAAATGACAAAAGTGGATGTGAACTAAGAGGTTTTATTTTACAGGTCAGGAATAAGGGAAGGTAGCTGCAGCTGCTCCGCCTATATCCTCTATATTGCCATTCCTTGCCAAGTGACTGTCTTCAGCAAAAAGGCAAAACTATGCCATGACAGCCAATTTCACAACACAGAATGTCCATGCTGAGGTTAGATGAACAGCTAAGATCATTTGTCTTACGCTGTGTCTACATTTGACAGAGGATCACAAACGGCTTTCCACCAGCCCTCCCTCAATGTTGAAGCTGTAAATGTAAACATATCTCCAAGCTATTACAGATTTTTTTTAAAAATTGTATCAGCCACCCAGTCAGGTCTACACGACACAGTCTGATAATGCTCCTGCTAGTGGTGCTGCATCAATAAAATAGCCTAGTACAGACAACTTTAGAATGAGACGTTCTAAAATGCTGTGTTAAAATATATGTTGAACTCTGTTGACCCTGTCCATACAGTATGACAA
Organism: Lepidochelys olivacea; assembly: GCF_965140295.1. NCBI lineage: Eukaryota > Metazoa > Chordata > Testudines > Cheloniidae > Lepidochelys > Lepidochelys olivacea. Next base: position 53,879,186 of record NC_140417.1, read on the forward strand.
TTGTTTTCAACATTGGCTGAAGGGGACCTCTGGGGGAAATCTTATTTTATTCCCAGAGTCAGACAACAGCTCACTTTTCTAAGGCAAAAAGAAAAGGAGTACTTGTGGCACCTTAGAGACTAACCAATTTATTAGAGCATAAGCTTTCGTGAGCTACAGCTCACTTCATCAGATGCATATCGTGGAAACTGCAGCAGACTTTATATATACACAGAGAATATGAAACAATACCTCCTCCCACCCCACTGTCCTGCTGGTAATAGCTTATCTAAAGTGATCATCAGGTGGGCCATTTCCAGCACAAATCCAGGTTTTCTCACCCTCCACCCCCCCCACACAAATTCACTCTCCTGCTGGTGATAGCCCATCCAAAGTGACAACTCTTTACACAATGTGCATGACAATCAAGTTGGGCTATTTCCTGCACAAATCCAGGTTTTCTCACATCCCCCCCACCCCCATACACACACAAACTCACTCTCCTGCTGGTAATAGCTCATCCAAACTGACCACTCTTCACTTGACCCAGTCACAGAATGAAAATCTGCAGAGGAGCGGTATTGCTTTCTCTACTTACGTCTCATCCACTCTTGTATTAAAACCATGTTACCTAAAACCATTTAAAGCCAAGTCCTAAATTGCTTCCAGCTAAAACAGTGTGGCTTCCCCCGCCCTCACAACTCATTCCAAATATAAAAGGTATGTATAACATGCATTTCCTAGCAATTTGGATAGGATTAAGCCATTTTTAAAGACTGCATTAAGATTTTTACTTAGTTTCATATTCTTAAAAAGTGGTCCTAACATATTTTATTCCCAATTGACCCCAACCAGATAAACACACAAATTGCATTTTAATATAGTTTTGATTTATAAAGCCAGCCCCCATTTATATTTGAAATAAAATGGATAGACTAAAATATAATTTTTTGTCTCATATATAAAAAAGTATGCACCTCCAAAGCACACTATCCTTCACTAGCACAAATCTTCCCTTCAGCAAATGCCTGCGAAGAGAGATGAGACTTCGGTCTCTGCAACCACCAGGGAAAGCAGATTTCAGTGTCTGGGGTCCCAGCTGACCCCAATGTACATGGGGAAAGAAATGATCATGTCCAGGATCCAAGGCAGAGGCCTATTTAGAGATCAATGCAGATACTCTCAATAACACTCTGAAGCCAATAGAAAACAGCTATAAATGCGAAAGAATTTTGTTTCTTGTTCCTAACATCACATACTGGACAGGCAAATGCACAGGCAAACGCACTGAAGAACCAGAGTGGTAAACAATGGTTGCTGCAAAACACAGTACATTTTACTAACCCAGTCTATGCCTTTGTGACTGCTACATTAATGTGAGAAACTATCAGAAGCCTGCATCCCAAGAAAGGGGAAAAAATTCATAGGCAGGAGTTGTAGACCAAGCTGGATGAGCAAGCATCTCAGAGATGTGATTAAGAAAAAGCAGAAAGCATATAGGGAGTGGAAGATGGGAGGGATTAGCAAGGAAAGCTACCTTATTGAGGTCAGAACATGTAGGGATAAAGTGAGAAAGGCCAAAAGCCATGTAGAGTTGGACTTTGCAAAGGGAATTAAAAGCAATAGTAAAAGGTTCTATAGCCATATAAATAAGCAGAAAACAAAGAAAGAAGAAGTGGGACCGCTAAACACTGAGGATGGAGTGGAGGTTAAGGATAATCTAGGCATGGCCCAATATCTAAATAAATACTTTGCCTCAGTCTTTAACGAGGCTAATGAGGAGTTTAGGGATAATCTTCATCCAAGAATATTAAAGGAACTGGCACATGAAATTGCAAGCCCATTAGCAAGAATTTTTAATCAATCTGTACACTCAGGGGTTGTACCGTATGACTGGAGAATTGCTAACATAGTTCCTATTTTTAAGAAAGGTAAAAGAAGTGATCTGGGTAATTACAGGCCTGTTAGTTTGACATCTGTAGTATGCAAGGTCTTGGAAAAAAATTTGAAGGAGAAAGTAGTTAAGGACATTGAGGTCAATAGTAATTGGGACAAAATACAACATGGCTTTACAAAAGGTAGATCATGTCAAACCAACCTAATCTCCTTCTTTGAGAAGGTAACAGATTTTTAGACAAAAGGGAACGTAGTGGATCTAATTTACCTCAGTTTCAGTAAGGCATTTGATATGGTTCCACATGGACAATTATTTGCTAAACTGGAAAAGATGGGGGTCAATATGAAAATTGAAAGGTGGATAAGGAACTGGTTAAAGAGGAGACTACAGCGGGTCATACTGAAAGGTGAACTATCAGACTGGAAGGAGGTTACTAGGGGAGTTCCTCAGGGATCGGTTTTGGGACCAATCTTATTTAATCTTTTTATTACTGACCATGGCACAAAAAGCAGGAATGTGCTAATAAAGTTTGTGGATGACACGAAGCTGGGAGGTATTACCAATACAGAGAAGCACCGGAATATCATACAGGAAGATCTGGATGACCTTGTAAACTGGAGTAATAGTAATAGGATGAAATTTAATAGTGAAAAGTGCAAGGTCATGCATTTAGGGATTAATAACAAGAATTTCTGTTGTAAACTGGCCACACATTACTTGGAAGTAACAGAGGAGGAAAAGGACCTCGGAGTATTGGTTGATCAGAGGATGACTATGAGCCGCCAATATGATATGGCCGTGAAAAAAGCTAATGCGGTCTTGGGATGCATCAGGCGAAGTATTTCCAGTAGAGATAAGGAGGTGTTAGTACCGTTATACAAGGACCAGTGAGACCTCATCTGAAATATTGTGTATTTGGGGTCGGGAAGGAATTTTCCTCCAGGGCAGATTGGAAGAGGCCCTGGAGGTTTTTCGCCTTCCTCTGTAGCATGGGGCACGGGTCACTTGCTGGAGGATTCTCTGCTCCTTGAAGTCTTTAAACCACGATTTGAGGACTTCAATAGCTCAGACACAGGTGAGAGGTTTTTCACAGGAGTGGGTGGGTGAGATTCTGTGGCCTGCGTTGTGCAGGAGGTCAGACTAGATGATCATAATGGTCCCTTCTGACCTTAGTATCTATGAATCTATGTGGAGGCTAAGTAGGCAAATGTATCTACAGTGCTAGTGGAGTAGCCACAGAACCCTGTTCTATAGATTTAGAGGGCTTGATTCTCCAGATAGAACCTGGGCATGGTAGAAAGGGAAAGTTGACAAGCCGTGCCATAAATTTAGCTCAAGAAGAAAACTTTAACTTGTATTGCTAATGTAATATTCCTGCGGGAACCTTAACTAGCAGGGAATCAGGTTTAGTGGAGCCTTGGCTTCACCATGCCCCTTTCCGTCAACCGGGACCAGGGTTGCAGAACAGGAGGTGGTGGAGACAGGTGGCAGAGCCCCCTCCTCTAGCTTTACCCCTGTTTGAGATTCCCCCTGAGCGGGGGGATCTCTCCAGCACCTATTCCACCCATTTGAAGTTTCCTTTGTGCAAAACTAATTTTGCAGACCAGCGAATCCAGCATAGAGACTGTACAGAATGCTCAAAAAGACCTAAATATAGTAATATATTTAATAAAGTGATAAGTTAAGTGAACGCCTCAAGAATGGTTAAGAATAGAATGCACACATCATCCTTCAAGTATAGTGTCTTATATGCGGGGGCTCAGAGCCTGGGCCACATGCTCTGTACTATTTCACCAGCCACAGTGGCCCAAAACACAGTGGACTTGGAGGATTTGGCCTGAGCCTGAGTGTGTTTGGGTCAGACAGATGTTTTATGGATTTTTTATACCCCCACCCACCCTTCAGTGCCAGCATAGAGAGAAATGATTTGGAGAAAGGGGTGTGGCCAGGACTCTCCTCCACAGAGGTATCTACTAGCTGCCATTGGCAAATGGGGTGGGGAATAGCAGCCTGCCTAGCATAGACCAGCCAATGGACAAGGGGAGTGAGAAAGTCACTTCTGCATCCCCGACCCCATCCCGTGCTGTGTGTTCCTTGCCCACAATTGAGGAACTGGTTCTGTATTTTGAGTTATCTTGGTCTACCAAAATATAATACTTTACATGTAGCAACTTTTATCTAGAAGCAGAAGGTTCTAAGTATGTTTCAGTCTCATAAGAGATCACACACCTCTAGGATCGAGTACAGTGTACGTTTATTAGTGCTAACAACTGGTGTACAGATTAAAATTTAAAAGATTATGCACATTTTTATGAAAAATGCTGCAGAAAAAAGTCAATTTCCATATGCAAAGAATCAGTGTACAAAGTACTTTTTCTGATGCAGTAAAAGAGACCATCATCTTGTTCTGGATTTGTACAGCACCTATCACAATGGGGTCCTGATACATGACTGTGGCTCTGAGATGCTACCGTAACACAAACAAACAAACCAACATAAGTGTGTTGCATGACAAGCAGGAAGTCTCCTCTCCCCTGCCTGGCTTCATACCACCAGTAAATGGGTTAGGAAAAAGGCCACCCCTCCTGAGAGGACCCTCTTGAAATCTGGAGGTATAAGCAAAGAAAAATCCATGGCAGTTTGGGCTAACAGTACTCTACACGTATTGTTGTTATTGTTTGGTTATCATAGATACTGGCACCAGCATGGTCACTTCTTCCATCCTTGGGTTGGGGGTTTATGTTAAGGACACACTAAATCTAGCAATATTTCCCATTTGAAGTATAGGGAATGACTCTGAAACCTGTTACTACCTAAAATTAGAATGACCTTTTAAAGGGCACCCATGTTCCTTAGAAGTTCACATTTTTTGTTTGTTTGTTTTTGAATATTATTTATCACTGGTGATACAGAACAGTGGAAGGAAAACTGAGTCAGCCATGGTATAAGTTTTTACTTCAATGTGAATAAAAATATAAACCATAGTAATGGTACCATAAAGAGTTTCTTTCACCTTAATAACTTTGGAATCCTGTATGTTCTTAAGACAGTAGAGAAAATGGGAAGAAGAAGATAGTTATATTAGAATAGTGCCCAGAGGCTCAAGTCAGGAGTGGGGCCGCATTGTATCAGGCTTTGCACACAGAGAGACAAAGACACAGTCCCTGCCCCAAGAAACTTACAAATCTAAGGTTTCAGGTTACTATGCACACACTTGCCTTCTCACTCTCTTCCTCACCTCTTGCAGTGCCAGTAAGATATTAAAATCACAAAAAAATACCATATGATCTCTCCATAAGACAAGCTTTTCTTACCTATTATTGATACCTGCTCGCATTAGTTAAATTATTTACAAGCTAGCAATGAAAGACTGAGGTTATCAGGTAGTCTCTGAGGACCAAAGATCCACTCGGATTTTAAATAACGATGGTGTTTCACACATACACACACACACACTCTCTCTCTCTCTCTCTCCCAGAATCAAATGCTACTACACTGGTTCTTTAAATGTGAGAAAACGGCCTGAATCCCTGAACAAACCATGTAGCTTGTTCACTATTGCTGAAAGAGGAGGTCAATAATATTGTCCATGACAGCTTATTAGGAAGCAACATCAAAAGTGTTTGCTGGCATGGGATGTTGGTAACAGAAGAATCTCCTCAGTACTTCTATAGTCTGTCCACAATTCTCAACTTTGAATGAAGCTGTGTGTATCACCTTCAACCTGCAGTTCACTGCTTCAGATTTCAGAAGATTTAAGCAATAGTTCTATATTTGATACTCACAAACTGCCTTGAGCTCTGTCAGTTTTCTCCTCCTCCAACTGGAAGCCAGTGTTAAGGAAAATATTCCCTCCTCTGCATCCGTCTCTCTCAGGCTAGTCTAGTAGAAGGATGACATCATCGCTCCAGACATGCACCTGATTCTCAGGAAACTGCCCCTCCTCCAACAGACAGGTCATTGTTTTTTTTAAAGTGACAGAGACTGCCCTTCCCAGTACGTTCCCAGCACTGCGGAATGTGCTCCCCCTAATCATTCTATTTCTGTGTCCCATCCCCACCATTCTTCTTCACATTGCCAGAACATAAAAAGCTTCCTTGGAGGAGCCACAGCAAAATTCATTTTCAGCTGAAATGCAGGTCAAATCATTCACTGCTGCTGCATGCCAAGTGATGCACTGAAAGCAGCTGTTTGTTCTCATCTTTTCAGCTCCAGATTCAGAGGCAAAAATGATGCTATGTTAAGTTTTCCAACTCACTTTATTCTACTCCATTTACTCTTTACCCACCTCATCCCCCCTTGTGCCTCCATCTTTCAACACGCCTTTTCTTGCTCTGACCCCCACAACATACAACACACTGCCTAGGATCTCGCTAAACATTATTTGTGCATTTCGGCAAAGTATATTCATTCAAGACTGCTGGAAGGTAAAGTACTTCCTGTTAACTCCAGATACTGTACAAACCACCAGAAAGTTATACAATGCTTATAGTACTTGTGGCACCTTAGAGACTAAAAAATTTATTTGAGCATAAGCTTTCGTGAACTACAGCTCACTTCACTGGATGCAGCTGTAGCTCACGAAAGCTTATTCTCAAATAAATTTGTAAGTCTCTAAGGTGCCACAAGTACTCCTTTTCTTTTTGCAGATACAGACTAACACGGCTGCTACTCTGAAACCAATGCTTATAGTGTTACAGTGTCTGACCCAATCAGTGATATATTCCTGGGGTTCTTCCCAACTGTGAGGCAGTAGCTATTAAGGGGAGGGAGAGCGGTAAGACAAGTGGGAGTTTGTAAGAAGTTGTAGCATTACTCATTCAAGGCACCACCTACATACTATGGTCATTTTCTAAAGTTTTCCCTACTGTTGCCTACTCTGGTTCAGTTCCACCAATGTGTGATGTTTAGATGCTGCTTGTAATTATTAGAACTGGGAGCACTGGCTCTTGGGAGTCTGAAAGGTCAGAAAACAGGAAGGAGCGGGGGGAAGTTGAGAAGGTAGAGTGAGAGCTACAGAGGGTGCAGCAGCAGCTTGGTAAAGAGGTTTCCACTTTATTTTTAAAGTCCTGTTGAAGTTTGTTAGTACCTTGCGTGGTTGCTACAACATTTTGGTGATGAGGCTGGATCTTCTGCCTCTGAACCCACCTGCACCTTTTCTGCAAAGCCCAGGTGAGCATCCAATAGCTTTTACTGCCTGGATCCACATGTTTGAGACTTATCTGCTTGCAATCAGTGCTACAGAGATTTCTGAAGTAAGAAAGCGTGCTCTGCTAATCCACTGCCTTGGAGCAGAAGGGCAGAGTATATTTTACACCTTTCCCCTTGCAGATGATAAATATGAGACTGCACTCACTGCATTAAAGAATTTTTTTGTGCCAAAAGTGAATGTAGTAGCTAATCACTATAGATTTTGCCAGCGTGAGCAGAGAACAGGGGAGATTATAATGCAGTATATGGCTTCCCTCAGGAGTCTGATTGTAACTTGTGACTTTGGGAATATGGCAGATGAGATGATTAGAGACCAGCTCATTGAGAAAACAACCATGCTTCGTGTAAGAGAATGTTTACTTCTAGAACCACAACTTACACTAGAAGAAGCAATAACCATTGCTACCGAGACTGAGTCAGCTACAGCTGAAGCCAAAATAATGAGCATGGATACGGGAGGCACAGTCCAGGCTGTGACTCCTTTGCAGGAAAGTTCACTATCACTGCAGACAAACAATTACAAGAGGAAAACTAATGAAAAACTACCGAATCAGCAAATTCAAAATACAGTAAAAGCATGCTTTCGCTGTGGATCCCCACAACACCTTGCAAGCTACACAGGATGTCCGGCAAAAGTAGCTCAGTGCAATCATTGCAAAAAGATTGGGCATTTTGCTAAAGTATGTCGCAGCAGCCAGTTCAATCAACAGGTGCATGTAGTTACAATACCAGATGTTACTGTGCTGAGCGTGGACAAAATCACTACTGCACATATTCCAGAACAGATAAAATGCACTGTAAACGTTTCTGCCATACCCTCAGGCAAATCACACTCTATTCAGCTAATGTTGGACACTGGCTCAGCAGTATCTATACTACCCGATTCCATCTATCTGCATTACTTTAAAGATGTGCCTCTTACTGAACCCAAACTTCACTTGGTGTGCTATTTGAAAAACCAGATTCCAGTACATGACTGCCTGCCAGCAATAGTTACTTTTGGTGATTGCTCTGTAACTGCAGAGTTCTACATTGTCCACAAAGGCACTCCTATCCTTGGCAGATATTTATTGGCTGCTTTAAATCTCAGGGTAGTTAATGGACGAATTGATTTTCCTCAGCAAAGCACTTTTGCGGTACACACACCAGTTTCGGCTGGGACCCAACACCAGGTTGAGGAAAAACTCAGCTGTGCTTATGGGTTTCTGCATAAAGTTAAAATGCAGAATAATGTGATGCCTGTAGGACAGAAGTTACGGCGCTTACCATTTTCAGTCAGGGAAGCTGTTTCAGAGGAACTTAGAATACCTGTTCAAAAGGACATTATTAAAAAGATTGACTCCTCGGAATGGGTTTCACCTATACTAGTGAGGCAGTGCTATCTGGATGATATTATCGTGTTTGGAAATACTTCTGAGGAGCATAACAATAACCTGCAGTCTGTACTAAACTGCATCAGCAAAGCAGGCCTCAAGCTCAATAGGTCCAAATGCAAATCTAGACAAACTGAACTCTCCTTTCTGGGGCACACAATTTCACAGGCTGAACTAAAAAAACCTGATCCAGATCATATCCTGGCAATTTCAAATGCTCCTCCTCCAACAGATTTGCAAACCTTACATTCCTTCTTGATCTTACCTCCTGGTATGCAAAATTCATTCTCAATTATGCTTCTGTCATTGAACCATTATTAGAATTACTACGGAGAAGTTGAACCTTAGTGTGGACAACGGATGCATAAGCTAGTTTTGAAACAGTGAAAGACTTGATTGTACATAGTCCAGTACTTACAATTGTGGGCAATGCAGGACTGAATAGTGCAACAACTGATGCTTCTGATTATGGACTTGGGGCTGTCCTCACACAACTGCATGAGGACAACACAGAGAGGACTGTTGCATTTGCTTCAAGGACACTAAGTAATCCTAAGAGAAAATATTCTACAGTTGAAAAAGAAGCACCTGCTTGTGTCTGGGCTCCTGAAAAATGGAGAACTTAACTGTGGGTCCGTACGTTCAAGTTGCACACAGACCACAGCCCTTTGATGACTTTGCTCACCATGAAAGGGCTGGGAAGAGCAGGATATCTTATTGCTAGATGGTCTGCAAGACTACTCTCTTTCATTTATGAATTGGAATATAAGCCTGGAAACCAAAATGTGGTCGCTGATTGCCTTTCTCGCCTGCCTTTGCCTTCACCAGATAGTACACCAGAGGATGAGGATGTAGTAGTTGCGCTTATTACAAGCGCCCTTATTGCAGTTACAAAAGAACAATTTCAAGCTGTTTATTCAGCTTGTCCAATTCAACAAAAACTACGGGAATTTCTGACAAAGAGATGGCCCAGTAACCCTAAAAACCTTGACCCAGTTTTGCTGCCTTATTTTAGAGTTTGGGATGAACTTCCTTTGCTTGATGGCTGTGTGCTACGAGGTACACACCAGCTCCTTGTGCCAGAAGAATTACAGTCAAAACTCATACACCTGACATATGATACTCAAAGAATTGTCAGAACCAAACAACTACGGGATCTGTATTTGTGGCCAGGGATGGACTCTCAAACTGAAGCACTCATAAAATCCTGTGTCACTTGCCAAATGCATGATAAGACAGCAGTGATATGTACCCCTCCATTACAGCCTGTTCCTCTTCCTGAATCTGCATAGGAAAAAGTGGCGATTGATCTTGTAGGACCCTTTGATACTGCTCCAAGTGACTGTTGTTATGCCATCACTTTAATAGACTATTTCAGTAAATGGCCTGAGGTAGCGTTTACATCGCAAATATCTTCTGCTACAGTAATTAAGTTCCTTTCTTCAGTTTTTAGCAGGGAAGGTAACCCCAAAGAACTGGTTTCAGATAATGTTAGTCAATTTACTTCCCTGGAGTTTGAGACTTTTCTAGCAGAGAGGAACATTTTACACAGAAGGTCATCCCTATATTACCCTCAAGCCAAAGGGGAAATAGAATGGTTTAACAGAAGTTTGAAAGAGTTTGCAAAAGGCTAAACTGGAAGGGTGATTGTGGATAACCTTCACTACTGATTTCTTACAAGCATACCGGGCTACACGACATGCCACAGCGCAAAGATCACTCACAGAGTTACTGCATGGGAAACAGATAAATACTAAACTGAACATTGCTAGATTGTTAAAGGCACGACCTCATGCCCCAAATGAGGATGAGGTGAAAAAAACAGTTGAACAGAACCAAGCAAAGTCTAAGGCTTTCACAGACAAGCAGCGGGGTGCTAACGAACCAAACTCTGAGTGTGGTTCCTTCGTTAGAATACAAAAACCTGGAATTTTACGCAAAGGGGACTATAAATTCACAGCTCCTCTTAAAATCAGAGAAGAAGGGACCTTAAATCTATCGACTTTCTGATGTGCGGGTATGGAATGCTTCTTATCTTACACCTGCCTATGCACCAAGAGGAGATTATGCCAACACCCAGTCTGCATTGGATGACTTCACCGTAGTACCAATACAACAAGACATTGCACTGGAACCGGGGCTTGAGAGAAGGCCTGTCAGACCCAGACAACCACCTGTCTGGACTAGAGACTATGTTATGTAATACCTACAGTGTTTTCAGTGTAATATTTCTGCCAACAGTATAGTGTCTTGTTTCATATTTGTTCCTGTGGTTAGAACAACAATGTTTATTTTAATTGGGAGAGTTTCTTAAGAGAAGAGGGAATGTGATGTTTAGGTGCTGCTTGTAATTATTAGAACTGGGAGCACTGGCTGTTGGGAGTCTGAAAGGACAGGAAACAGGAAGGCAGGGGGGAAGTTGAGGAGGTGGAGTGAGAGCTACCGAGGGTGCAGCAGCAGCTTGGTAAAGAGGTTTCCACTTTATTTTTAAAGTCCTGTTGAAGTTTGTTAGTACCTTGCCTGGTTGCTACAACACAATGTTAACCATTTTGGGAGGCCCACTGTAAAGTAACTGCTCCTGGTGTTTATAACATCATGTTGTTTACAAATGCTCTGAGCAGAATTACATGCCACAATGCTAAATATGCAGCCACTTACAAAAGGCTCCCAATGTTAATCACAGAGTTGGTGCTGAAGCAGTGTAAGTTTTCTTAGCCTAGACAGAGCCTTAGTGAGAGGAGACAGTTTAATGGTAAAGATATCCAGGCTGGAATACCTAAACTCCTCTCAAACCACAGGCCAACCCAGCCTTTCATCCTTTTGAGGTAGATACAGTTCAAGTTTTCTGACCAAGGGCCTCTTTCAGAACACACAGGACTTGATTTTCAAGGTCTTCTCTTACATATTAAAAAAACAAACCAAAAAAAAATCATGGCATTTTTAATAGCAATTGGGCTTTGTCTCAGCATTCTGGACAATATTTCTCTCAGTGCCTCCAATAATTCTCCACTCCTCAAATCACTGTATTTCAATAGTGCTATTTGTATACAGAATTTGGAAAGTGATTTCGACAAATAAGACACCATGTACTATCATGAGAGTGGCTTTGTAAGTGTACTCAGAATATTAAAATCTCTATTTTAAAATAATCCATTAAAATGTCAGCTCGCATACCTGCCCTGTAGTACCTCCTAATGACCTAATCTGGAACCACAAAAGGAACTTCCTACCCATTTCCCTTCTCTCAGGGCCCCTTAAGAAGGCTACAGAAACCAAAACTGGGTAAGACAAGACTCCCCTGCTGGGGTTCTACTTTATTAAACTTAAATAAACTTAAAATAAAATCTCTCTTCTCATGGTTCTGGGGTTGTACATGCCCCCTCCTTGGGGTCTGTGATTCTCAGTCCTGACATTTCTAGTCTGTAGTCTCTCCCCTTGGGCTCAGGGGTAGCACAGCTCTCCTTAAGGCCTGGGGTTCTCAGTTCTGATCCCTCTAGCCTGTGGTCTCTCGCCTTGGTTCAGGGGTTGCATAGGCCAGTGATTCTCAAACAGGGGTACGTGTACCCCTGGGGATATGCAGAGGTCTTCCAGAGGATACCTCAACCCATCTAGGTTTGAGGACCTGTTTGGCCAGCGTGGCAAGCTGCAGGTGACCATGCAGAGCTCATCAGCAGAGATGACCACGATGGAGTCTCAGAATCGCAAAAGAGCTCCAGCATGGACTGAACGGGAGGTATGGGATCTGATCGCTGTTTGGGAAGAGGGAATCCGTGCTATCAGAACTCCGTTCCAGTTTTCGAAATGCCAAAACATTTGTCAAAATCTCCCAGGGCATGAAGGCCATAACAGGGAACCAAAGCAGTGCTGTGTCAAACTTAAGGAGCTGAGGGAAGCCTACCAGAAAACCAGAGAGGCGAATGGCTGCTCCGGGTCAGAGCCCAAAACATGCCATTTCTATGATGAGCTGCATGCCATTTTAGGGGGTTCAGCCACCACTACCCCAGCCGTGTTGTTTGACTCCTTCAATGGAGATGGAGGCAACATGGAAGCAGGTTTTGGGGACGAGGAAGATGATGATGATGATGAGGAGGTTGTAGATAGCTTACAGCAAGCAAGCGGAGAAACCAGTTTTCCCGACAGCCAGGAACTGTTTCTCCCCCTGGAGCCAGTACCCCCCCGAACCCACCCAAGGCTGCCTCCCGGACCCAGCAGGCGGAGAAGGCACCTCTGGTGAGTGTACCTTTTAAAATACTATACATGGTTTAAAAGCAAGCATGTTTAATGATTAATTTCCCCTAGCATTTGCGGCTCTCCTGGATGTACTCCCAAAGCCTTTGCAAAAGGGTTCTGGGGAGGGCAGCCTTATTCCATCCATCCACCATGGTAGGACACTTTACCACTCCAGGCCTGTAGCACGTACTCGGGAGTCATTGTAGAACAAAGCATTGCAGTGTACGTTTGCTGGCGTTCAAACAACATCTGTTCTTTATCTCTCTGTGTTATCCTCAGGAGAGTCATATCCCGGTTGAAATAGGGTGCTTTTCTTAAGGGGACATTCAGAGGTGCCTGTTCCTGCTGGGCTGTTTGCCTGTGGCTGAACAGAAATGTTCCCCGCTGTTAGCCACGGGGAGGGTGGAGACTGGAGGTGCTAGCCACGTGCTGGGGGGAGGCAAAATGCGACCTTGGAATGAAAGCACATGTGCTATGTATGTCATGTTAACAGCAAGGTTTACCATGAAAGAGTGTACCCATTGTTCTATAAAATGTGTCTTTTTAAATGTCAGTCCCTTTTTTTTTCTCCACCAGCTGCATGTGTTTCAAGGATCACAGGATCTTCTCCTTCCCAGAGGCTAGCGAAGATCACAAGGCGAAAAAAATGCACTTATGATTAAATGTTCTCTGAGTTCATGCTGTCCTCCCACACTGACGGAGCACAGACGAATGCATGGAGGCAGACAATGTCAGAGTGCAGGAAAGCACAAAATGACCGGGAGGAGAGGTGGCGGGCTGAAGTGAGGGCTGAAGCTGAAAGGTGGCCACAGCGTGATGAGAAGAGGCAGGACTCAGTGCTGAGGCTGCTGGAGGATCAAACTAATATGCTCCAGCATCTGGGTGAGCTGCAGGAAAGGCAGCAGGAGCACAGACCGCTGCTACAGCCCCTGTGTAACCAACCGCCCTCCTCCCCACGTTCCATAGCCTCCTAACCCAGACACCCAAGAACACGGTGGGGGGTCTCTGGCCACCCAGCCACTCCACCCCAGAGGATTGCCCAAGCAACAGAAGGCTGGCATTCAATAAGTTTTAAACTTTTAAAGTGCTGTGTGGCCTTGTCCTTCCCTCCTCCACCACCCTTCCCAGGCTACCTTGGCAATTATCCCCCTATTTGTTTGATGAATTAATAAAGAATGCATGAATGTGAAGCAACAATGACTTTATTACCTCTGCAAGAGGTGATCGAAGGGAGGAGGGGAGGGTGGTTAGCTTACAGGGAAGTAGAGTGAACCAAGGGGCGGGGGGTTTCATCAAGGAGAAACAAACAGAACTTTCACACCGTAGCCTGGCCAGTCATGAAACTGGTTTTCAAAAATTCTCTGGTGCGCACCGCGCCCTCCTGTGCTCTTCTAACCGCCCTGGTTTCAGGCTGTGCGTAACCAGCGGCCAGGTGATTTGCCTCAACCTCCCACCCCGCCATAAATGTCTCCCCCTTACTCTCACAGAGATTGTGGCGAGCACAGCAAGCAGTAATAACAGTGGGAACATTGGTTTCGCTGAGGTCTAACCGAGTCAGTAAACTGTGCCAGCGCGCTTTTAAACATCCAAATGCACATTCTACCACCATTCTGCACTTGCTCAGCCTGTAGTTGAACAGCTCCTGACTACTGTCCAGGCTGCCTGTGTACAGCTTCATGAGCCATGGCATTAAGGGGTAGGCTGGGTCCCCAAGGATAACTATAGGCATTTCAACATCCCCAACAGTTATTTTCTGGTCTGGGAAGAAAGTCCCTTCCTGCAGCTTTTGAAACAGACCAGAGTTCCTGAAGATGCGAGCGTCATAGAATCATAGAATATCAAAGTTGGAAGGGACCCCAGAAGGTCATCTAGTCCAACCCCCTGCTCGAAGCAGGACCAATTCCCAGTTAAATCATCCCAGCCAGGGCTTTGTCAAGCCTGACCTTAAAAACCTCTAAGGAAGGAGATTTTACCACCTCCCTAAGTAATGCATTCCAGTGTTTCACCACCCTCTTAGTGAAAAAGTTTTTCCTAATATCCAATCTAAACCTCCCCCACTGCAACTTGAGACCATTACTCCTCGTTCTGTCATCTGCTACCATTGAGAACAGTCTAGAGCCATCCTCTTTTGAACCCCCTTTCAGGTAGTTGAAAGCAGCTATCAAATCCCCCCTCATTCTTCTCTTCTGCAGGCTCAACAATCCCAGCTCCCTCAGCCTCTCCTCATAACTCATGTGTTCCAGTCCCCTAATCATTTTTGTTGCCCTTCGCTGGACTCTCTCCAATTTATCCACATCCTTCTTGAAGTGTGGGGCCCAAAACTGGACACAGTACTCCAGATGAGGCCTCACCAATGTCGAATAGAGGGGAACGATCACGTCCCTCGATCTGCTCGCTATGCCCCTACTTATACATCCCAAAATGCCATTGGCCTTCTTGGCAACAAGGGCACACTGCTGACTCATATCCAGCTTCTCGTCCACTGTCACCCCTAGGTCCTTTTCCGCAGAACTGCTGCCTAGCCATTCGGTCCCTAGTCTGTAGCTGTGCATTGGGTTCTTCCGTCCTAAGTGCAGGACCCTGCACTTATCCTTATTGAACCATGTACCTTTCCCAGCCATCCCACCTTGATGTTGGTGAAACGTCCCTTGTGATCCACCAGTGCTTGCAGCACTATTGAAAAGTACCCCTTGCAGTTTATGTACTCACCGGCTTGGTGCTCAGGTGCCAAGATAGGGATATGAGTTCTGTCTATGGCCCCACCACAGTTAGGGAATCCCATTGCAGCAAAGCCATCCATTATGACCTGCACATTTCCCAGGGTCACTACCCTTGATATCAGCAGATCTTTGAATGCGTTGGCTACTTGTATCACAGCAGCCCCCACAGTCGATTTGCCCACTCCAAATTGATTCCCAACTGACCGGTAGCTGTCTGGCTTTGCAAGCTTCCACAGGGCTATCGCCACTCGCTTCTCAACTGTGAGGGCTGCTCTCATCTTGGTATTATTGCGCCTCTGGGCAGGGGAAAGAAAGTCACAATGTTCCATGAAAGTGCCCTTACGCATGCGAAAGTTTCACAGCCACTGGGAATCATCCCAGACCTGCAACACTATGCGGTCCCACCACTCTGTGCTTGTTTCCTGAGCCTAGAATTGGCGTTCCACCGCATGAACCTGCCCCATTAGCACCATGATTAACATGATGCTTGCCCAAAGATAGGGGTACCTGGATTAAGTGGAATTTACTAAAACGTGTAAAGAAAGAATGTTTCAGTAAGGTCAGATACGAGAGGCTTTTGTTGTTTTAACTATTTTCTCTGTTTGCTATGTATTTTGGGGTGTATAAACAATACATTTGTTTTGAAGAAGTTGTTTGGAGTCTCTTTAATCAGCCCCTGGTCATGGGCTCCTGAAGGGAAGTTTCTTGCAGGTGCCAAATACAGTTGGGCCTTTTGAGCTGTTATGGTTGGAAAACAGGAGAGCTGCAACCCAGGGATCTAAATGTTATAGAATTGCAGGGTTCCCTGCAAGGCGGGGTGAAGGCACTGAAACCTGTCACTGAGTGGTACATTCAAGAGGCACTGAAAAGGGGTTTATAAGACACAGCTCACGCTGTAATCATGACACATGACAAATGCTAACTCTTGCTTTCCTCTCTAAATCATTCAGTCTAACAAACCAGTGATCTCTGCACCATTCTTAATGTGTGCTGATTGACATTGGGGCGCACTCCAAGACGTAAACAAAAGGGAACTTGTCCAGAATAAAACCAATAGGGGAAACCCTGGTTGTGAAATTATGAAGACTAACACTTGAAGTATTAAGAAGGGAGTAAATGTTACTTTCAAACGTTGAAGAAGGCATTACAATAAGAAAAGATAAAAGCAATACGTAGTACTGAAACCTTCCGATGAGAAAGTGCCACACAGAGGAAGAGAAGTATCACTATCCCCATTTTAGAGGTCGGTAGACTGAGAAGTATCACTATCCCCATTTTAGAGGTCGGTAGACTGAGGCACAGAATGTTGAAGTGACTTGCTCAAAGTTGCACAACTGGTTAGATGACATGGTGATAACTTTGGAAGGCTGTCTATGGTTGTACCACTTCAAGTACTGGAAGAGATACACAGGTGCTAGAGCAGTGGTCTGGGGGAATGGCTGAAATTCTCAGTGTAGATGCGGGCATACAATCTCCTCTCTCTAATCATGAAGCCAATGGGTTTCATGACTGAGTGTACTGTAATAAAACCTTGTCAGTAAGATTGTCTGATCCTAAATAAGAGGGATAATTAGCACTAGGGATGTACTCTGATTCATAGCCCTAACTGTCGTTCAGAATGGGTTAAGTTTGAATTATTTCATTTTTCTTTCCCTCTCTTCCTCCAGTGCGTACTGATATTTGTCCAGCTGTGTGCAAATGATTTCAGTGATGATGATGAAATGGTCTTTTGCTCCAGGCACATAATTTTTATAGTAAAGATCACTGAACAGTCTAGGAGGACAATTGATTTTGGCTAGGGAACAGAACACTAACAACTGTTTAGTTTGACCCAATCCAGATTCTGAATCTCTTACACTTGTAAAGCTTAGGTGGTACAATCCAGGTAATTATAAGGTATATGCTGTATCATGTTTTGGTGTGTCATTCTGGAGGAAGCCGACATGGGATGATAGTCAATGAATTGCCTGACACAGAAATAATATACTGCAATTTTCAGAGAAGTGAGTGAGTGTATAGGTGACCTTGAAACTTCTGGACTGCAGAGGCTGGAGTGGACACTGCATTGCTGAGGTGAAATTCATAGCCATTGTGCAATAGGGAGTCCAGGAATCACTGCTCTTTGGAATCCCTGCTCAGTCAATATGCCACACTAACCTATACTGTCTGTGGTGGTGTTCCAACTTTTTTTTTTTTAATTGGAAGTAGAATTATAGACAAATGGAGAGAGTGCTCAGAGAATGTCATGGGGTGGCTGGCCCCTTTAAGGGGAGTCTGATCCCAGGCTGTCCATGCTGAGCTACTTGAAGGAGAAAGAGCCTATTGTGACAGGTTTCAGTCGGTCCTCCGAGCCCCTAGGGGGCGATGGAGAGCTATGGTCCCACTGGCAGGCCTTAGTCACACCTTTCGGGCGCGCCCCTCGGGCGGGGGAGCGCCGGGACGAGTCTGCGGCGCGCCCCTCGGGCGGGGGAGCGCCGGGACGAGTCTGCGGCGCGCCCCTCGGGCGGGGGAGCGCCGGGACGAGTCTGCGGCGCGCCCCTCGGGCGGGGGAGCGCCGGGACGAGTCTGCGGCACACAGTTCTGCTACCCAAGGCAGGTCGGCCGGGGTAGGGGAACGCAGGCCCACCCAACTCTACTGCGTTCCAGCCCAGGGCCCTGACAGTGGAGGGAGGCGAAGGTCCCGCCGCTGGGTCAGCGGGGGGCCATCTGCGCCCGCTGACCAAACTCACCCACCCCACGGTGCAGTTCTGCCCCTGGGCTACTTCCTACCCACTCTCTCAAGCGGGTCTCTCCGGTCCCTCCAGCTCGTCCGGGTATTCCGCTGCTGGCAGCTCCAGCTCCCTCTCTGTATCAGACTCACGCTGGCCCGGGCTACAGCCGGGCCCCTCCAGGTCCTCCGGGTACTCAGCAGCTGGCAGTCCTGGTCGCCACAGGCCTTCCTCCCGGTCAGGTTTCTCCTGGCCCAGGGCCTCCCCTGGGTCAGCAGCAGGATCGCGAGGGAGCAGCCTGTGTCTGTCTCCCTCCCTGGTGCTCTCCTCACTGGACAAAAAAGAGCCCCGCCCTTTGTACTTCCTGTCCCACCCCTTCCCTTCTGGGGATTGGTGGAAGCTTGGTCTGACCCCGCCCACTAAGGCTGAGAGGGTGGCTCTTTACCCTCTGGTTCAGAGGGAAACCACCCTGGCTCCCTACACTATCTAGACAGTTAATTAAATAATGAGCACTGAATGTGATAAAAGCCATCAGGGCTCAGTTGAAGCATTTGCTCCGGTCCCTCAGACAGAGACAAACACCTACAGGATCTCTATCAATCGCTCTTAAAACTACGATACCCACCCGGTGAAGTGAAGAAACAGATGGACAAAGCTGGAAGGGTACCCAGAAGTCACCTACTACAAGACAGGCCCAACAAAGAAAGTAACAGAACGCCACTAGCCGTTACCTACAGCCCCCAATTAAAACCTCTCCAGTGCATCATCAAGGATCTACACCTATCCTAAAGGATGATCCCTCACTCTCTCAGACCCCTGGGGGACAGGCCAGTCCTCGCTTACAGACAGCCCCGCAACATGAAGCAAATATTCACCAGCAGCTACACACTACACAACAAAAACACCAACCCAGGAACCAAACCCTACAACAAAGCCCGTTGCCAACTCTGTCCACATATCTATTCAAGGGACACCATCATAGGACCTAACCACATCAGCCACACTATCAGGGGCTCATTCACGTGCACATCTACTAATGTAATATGTGCCAGCAATGCCCCTCTGGCATGTACATTGGCCAAACCGGACAGTCTCTACGCAAAAGAATAGATGGACACAAATCTGACATCAGGAATCATAACATTCAAAAACCAGTAGGAGAACACTTCAGTCTCCTTGGTCACTCAACAACAGACCTAAAAGTGGCTATTTTTCAATAAAAAAACTTCAAAAACAGACTCCAACGTGAAACTGCAGAACTGGAATTAATTTGCAAACAGGACACCATCAGATTGGGCCTGAATAAAGACTGGGAGTGGTTGGGTCATTACAAAACCTAAACCTAATTTCCCCAATACTAATTTCCCCCTATTGTTACTCACACCTTCTTGTCAACTGTATGAAATGAGCCACTCTCATTACCATTTCAAAAGTTATTTTTCCTCCCTTGGTATCCTGCTGTTAATTGAATTGTCTCGGTAGACTGACCTCACACTTGGTAAGGCAACTGACATCTTCTCATGTATTTATACCTGCTCCTGTATTTTCCACTCCCATGCATCTGATGAAGTGGGTTCTAGCCCACAAAAGCTTATGCCCAAATAAATTTGTTAGTCTCTAAGGTGCCACAAGGACTCCTCATTGTTTTTTCAGTTGAAGAGAGGTGCTTAGGGAGAAGCTTCAACAGACCACTAGCTCCAAGGAGGAAGCCTATGCCAGTCATTCTCCACCTTTCCAGACTACTGTACCCCTTTCAGGAGGTTGATTTGTCTTGCGTACCCCAAATTTCACCTCACTTAAAAACTACTAGCTTAAAAAAATCAGGCGTACAAATACAATAGTAATTCAGTAATAGTGTGCTGTAACATCGCTTACTTTTTCATTTTTACCATATAATTATAAAATAAATTATGACTCTCTCCCCTACCCCACCCCCCCCGGCAGGTTTATACTAACTTTGCTAGTGCTTTTCCTGTAGCCTGCTGCAGGACATTGAAATTCAAAAGTTTGTGGGCCTTTTCCTGTCTACCTGGCCAGTGCATCTGAGTGGAGAGTGCTGTCCAGAGCGGTCACAATGGAGCACTCTGGGATAGCTCACAGATGCCAATACCGTCTAATTGTGTCCACAGTACCCCAAATTCGAGCCGGCAAGGCCGATTTCAGCGCTAATCCCCTTGTCGGGGGTGGAGTAAGGAAACAGATTTTAAGAGCCCTTTAAGTCGAAAAAAAGGGCTTCGTCGTGTGGACGGGTGCAGGGTTAAATCAATTTAACATTGCTAAATTCAACCTCAACTCCTAGTGTAGACCAGGACTCAGTGTCTGCCCTTCAGCACTGACCCTCAAGCTGTGCTGACCATTCACCCCCTCCCTCTCCTTAGGGGTGGTGGGTTGGTTCCTTTTAACCTTCTTTTAACTGTCAGGCTCCCAGCTTCAGCAAAACAGTACAGTACAGTGGTGGACAACCTGCGGCCCATGGGCCGCATGCGGCACATCAGGGTAATCTGATTATGGGTTGCAAGACATTTTGTTGACGTTGACTATCCACAGGCACAGCTCCCCGCAGCTCCCAGTGGCCACGGTTCATCGTTCCCGGCCAATGGGAGCTGCAGGCCACGTTTTCCTAAAAGTTATTACAGATTAACCCCACAGTCTCAATGATGTGTCATACCAAAATTATATTTCGGCATTACTCTAGTTTTTGAGCTACAGAGTACTGGTATTTTTTTTTTTAAACGAGTTACCTCCAGGAAGCTTTTTCCACTAAATTCTAACTTTTATAAAGGTAAGAGAAATTAGGGGTCTAAATAAATTAATAAGGCTTTTGAAGAATGCCAGCACAAATGTCTAACTTGTGACCTTTTGACCTGTACAACTAAATCTAATATTTTTATTGGAAGGAGAAAGAGTTCAAACTCCACCTTCTCTCAAAAGTGAAAATGGATGTGTTGGGTTTCACTGTCCCCACCTGTGCACATCATAAAAACCATTCACCTGAAGCATGCTGAACAGCAACAGATTGATACAGTTTGGCATTACTACAGTCTCTCCTCAAGAAACACAAGAGGACTTGAATATCATGAATATTACAAATCAGGACTAATCAGCAGAGTGGCATATAGAATTGTAACTGGCTCATTCTAGTCCTTTACTTTCATGTGAAATCAAAATTATTTTTAAAAACAGCAACTATCTTGTAAAACAGATTAGCCATGACTAATTTTTGGGAATATTATATAAGCTTCAAGTGGGATGCCTCTCTTGTTCCCCTCAAAGCTAAATTCTAGTACCTGTTAGGAGAATGAAATAAACAAGGTAAAAAGTAAACAATCTTGCTTTCGGCCTTGCTTTTAGTTTAAACAGGCTAAATATGCAAGCAAAAGAATGTAAGTGAAAGCATAAGGCTGCGCCCTGCTTCCTCCCCTGCCCCTCCCAGGTGGTAGCCTTGCCTTTCAGTAACAAGAGAAGATAAGGGACTTATCGAGCAACAGGAAGGTGTAAGGAAGAGAGAAAGTCTGCAAGAAAGTGACCATATCCACAAGTAACCCCGCTCCTTACCCCTCCCATCAGGTACAAAAGAGATGATCTCATTGCCCCTAGACTCAAGACCCCCCAAAACGGAACATGACCATATACTGGAAGGGGTTGTACCAGGGGAGGGGCACTACAAGTATAATTAAGTTTGCCAAAAAGAGGGAGCTCCATCAGCATGAAGAGTTAGGGGTCAGGAGAAGAACAGGGTTCTATCAGCATATAGAACAGTAGTTAAGGGAAGGGGGGAAAGAACTATCAGCATATAAAAATAAGCCCAACTAATATAAAAAGCTTCAAAATATGCTTGCTTGATAAGCCCCAATAAACCCATCAAATTGCTTGCAAATTGAACTCTTAACTGTTATTTTCCAGTGAATTATGTCTAAAATCTGAGAGGGAGAAGGGAGCTGGACCCCTGCCAACAGTACCCGCACTTTAGATCTATTAAATCATCATAAGTTACAAACTGAGTTTTCAGAACTTTATGCTACTTTCCCAAATACCAGACCCACTTATTGGAGCTTTATAAATTGTGTCATAGAAGGTATTACTTATGGAAATTATTTAATTTTCAAACTCTACAAAAGCAAGCAAGCTCCATCCTATATATTTAAAAAAAAAAAAAGAGGTCTACTAGTCTGAGCCAGCATTCCACTGAGAGAAGCACCCTACCCTTACAGAACTAATAAAATAATTTTCTATCTGTCAAGAGGAAGCAACACAGAGTGAGGGAGGGAGGGAATGAATGACTGGCTACATGAGATCGAGTATAGAATCTGCAAAAGGATGCACTGAAAATGAGAAGGAGAATTGTCTGTGCTTATTGGACAGAATTTTCAAGAATGCCTAAATGACTTAGGGTCCTAAGTGCCATAAAAAGTCAGTGGGACTTAGGTGGTTTAGAAAACCGGACTTCCAACATTTCTCACAAATGCCTAGTTTTCAAAAGCACCTAAATCACATAGGCACCAATTTATTTATGAACCACCTTGATTCCCCACCACTATCCTGCCAATAACTCCTTGAACCCAAACATTGCTACTGGAAGGAAAGCAGACGAAGAACAGGGCAAGTGCAATGCATATTTCCAACATTACTCAAACAGAACTCTGGTTACAAAAGTTGCTTTATAACTTTCTAAGCAGTAGCTTCCATGGTTTACTTTTAAAGTTGTTTGTTTATTTAACTAAAAGGTTAGGGGTTTTTTAAGTCTCTAAGCTGGGACAAAAATCATATCTTTTCTTTGTAAGAATTACAACTTTGTTAATTATTTTAAGCCCCAAATTTAACACAACCTCCCATTAGTATGCTACTCTGAATAAACTGAAGGGGTTTTTATTTTTTATTAGTTTTGTCCCCCTAAACTGGCCTCATGCTTAATTTTTTTGACACCTTACTACTGATTTGCCCTTCCCACCATCTTCCATTCACCAATATGACCCAATGTTATTCTGCTTTTGCTGAGTGAAGGCAGTATCAGCTGATTCGTTAGATGGTTCTCATTGCTCTGGGAGAGTAGTATGGAGAGGTTCGGCTGGGCAGGCATCTAGTGAGATGTTATGGTCCCACTGGATGGTTTCTGAGGGGAGGCTGGTCTCTCTGGTTGGGGTACCTTCCGGCACAGGAGGACAACAACCAGTATCAGGATCCTTGGCAGTGGAGGAGGTGGAAGAAGTTCTTGTGGCATCCTTCTCCTGAAGAGCAAGCAAAATGATATTTGTCCCGGCTGTGATGTCCTGGAAGGCCATCCTCGAGGTGCAAGATCTCCCTGCCGCAAGATCTCCCCAGGTTTTCTTTAAGGAGGCACTGCTTTTCCAATCGATGCTGCTCATCTGTAATGTCCTGGAAAAGCACTGAGGATCTTCTTAGAGGCTGTTCCCTGATGGGCATTCTGTGGAGCAGCAGCATTCTGAGCACCAGTTGAAGATTTCTGTGGAATCGGCAAGGGAGCAATTGTCTTCTCAGTTTGTTCTGGAATCTCCGAAGCAGCATGAAGATTTTCTTTGGAAGCAGCGGCAGTAGAATTCATCTTCAAAGCAGTAGTCTCTCTCAGGATAGCAAGTCGTGTCCCCTCTGCTCCTCCCTTCTCTCTCCCTTCAACACTGGGAATGTGCAGAGAGGAGTGAAGAAGATCAGGAGATCCAGGAATAGCAGAGGTGAGGCAGAGAGTGGGGGAAGCAGAATTAATTGGTGGGAAGGAGAAAGAGCAGATGTGGGGGGTGCAAACTCTTGCAAACGGGGGACAAAACCACCTTAATGAATTTGTGAGCACTGGCAACACTAATTGCCTCACACAGAGTGGGTGGGTAGGGGGAGTTCAAAATCAGAAGACAAACCAAAGCCACAGTCTAATTTAAAAAAAAATCATCTCTCTTGATTTTTGGGGTCTGACTCATGATTTTTGAGCTGCTGAGGTTGGCAATATTGTAACCAGATCCCCTAATACAGTAGTTACAGTGCTGACTGGACCTAAATGAAGAAAGGACAGCCAGTAAAGTCCACCTGCATGTTTTCTGTGGCACCTCTAATGAAGGCAAAATACAAGATTTCCCAGCACTGAAAGCTCAACATATTTTGCAGGCCCTCAGAAAAGCACCTTCACACGGAGCTCTTTCTTGTCAGCTGATAATGCCAAAGAAACAAATTTCTATCAAAGCTCACTTATGCCGGTTCTTCGCAAAGGATTACAACTTGTTCCACTTCCTCATTCCATGCACAACAGATCCTAAAATCCTTTTCAAAGCAGTGATAAAGACAGCCCACTTCCTTTGAGTGGGACTTTGCAGAGCAACAATAGTGAGAGGATATGATGCCATTGTTATTCTATCACCAATGTAATGGTCAGCTGACAAAATAAGGGAAAGGCAAATAGTATGATGATCATATGCGCTCTAACAGTATATGTCTTAAAATCTTATATGTATTTTAACGAGGGCTGTCAAGCGATTAAAAACATTAATCACGCTTAATTGCACTGTTAAACAATGATAGAACAGCATTTTATTTAAATCTTTTGGATGTTTTCAACATTTTCAAATATTTTTATTTCAATTACAACACAGAATACAAAGTGTACAGTGCTCACTTTATATATATATATTTTTTTAAATAAATATTTGCACTGTAAAAAACATTATATTTTTCATTTCACCTAATACAAATACTGTAGTGCAATCTCATGAAAGGTGAACTTACAAATGTAGAATTATGTACAAAAAACCTGCATTCAATAAAACAATATAAAACTTTAGAGCCTACAAGTCCAATCAGTCCTACTTCTTGTTCAGAACAGGTGTTCACATGACACTGTTGTAGCCGGCATCACAAAATATTTACATGCCAAACGTGCTCATATGTCCCTTCATATTTCAACCACCATTCCAGAGGACATGCATCCATGCTGATGACGAGTTCTGTTCGATAACAATCAAAAAAAGGGAAGAAAGAGAACCCGGGGAACTACAGACTCACTTCAGTCCCCAGCAAAATCATGGAGCAGGTCCTCAAGGAATCCATTTTGAAGCACTTGGAGGAGAGGAAGGTGATCAGGAACAGTAAACATGGATTCACCAAGAGCAAGTCATGCCTGACCAACTTGATTGCCCTCTATGATGAGATAACTGGCACTGAGGATATGGGGAAAGCGGTGGATGTGATATATCTTGACTTTAGCAAAGTTTTTGATACGGTCTCCCACAGTATTCTTGCCAGCAAGTTAAAGAAGCATGGATTGGATGAATGGACTAGAAGGTGGATAGAAAGCTGGCTAGATTGTCGGGCTGAACGGGTAGTCTAAGTGGAGCGACCCGGCCCCAGCCTGCTCCGCTCTCCTAGCTCCCAGCCGCGCCGCCGGCAAGTACTGT
Organism: Lepidochelys olivacea; assembly: GCF_965140295.1. Classification (NCBI taxonomy): domain Eukaryota; kingdom Metazoa; phylum Chordata; order Testudines; family Cheloniidae; genus Lepidochelys; species Lepidochelys olivacea. Next base: position 53,904,698 of record NC_140417.1, read on the forward strand.
GGGGCGGCTCCTCCCTCCCCCCAAGCCTGGGAGCCAGGGGAGCAGAGCAGCCTGGGGCCCCAGGCCTCTGTGGGCGGGAGCAGGGTGGGGCAGCCCCAGGCCTCCGCAGGGGGGCTGTGTGGGGCCCCAGGCCTCCATGGAGGATGGGGGGGTGGGCAGGGGGGCTGGCCACTTCTTGTGGGAAGTGGAGCAACCCGGCCCCAGCCTGCACCGCTCCCCTGGCTCTCAGGTTTGGGGGGAGGAGGGAATCAGCCCCCAGCACTCGCCAGCAGCACAGCTGGGAGCCAGGGGAGCGGAGCAGGCTGTTTCTAAGAGGCTGCCAGTGTATAAAAGCCCAAAGACCACAACATAGCCCAAGACTATTTAAGGCCATGAAGTTTGGTGTCAGTCTGGTCCAAGAACAAGAAAAAACTCCTCAAATGGAAAATCCTGTAGCAGCTGCTGAATCTCTTGGTACAATCCCGAAAATTGCAGCCACAAACCCCGCCTCATGGTGACTGCCAATGCCATCCACCTGGCTGCTGAGTCTGCTGCATCCAAGGCCGCCTGGAGTGATGAGGGATTGGGGGATGAGGAGGAGGAAGCCACCAGTGAAGGAAGGGCCGGGTCCTCAACCTCTGCATGGATGGTCTCTGCTGGGGTGGGAGTGCAGCTCACTTCTCAGAGACCACAATGGATGGGGAGGTTGGAGAATTGCCCTGCTACTTCAGTGAATTCCCATGGGTTCCAGAACTGCCACTGGATGGGCCACGGTTCTGGGGGCCCATAGACAGCTTGGCACTGAAGTCTATTGGGTATGCTGGGTGATGGTGCCTCTTTTGAGGGGGTGCTCAGCCCCTCTCAGAGTCGAATGAGGACTCCTCACACGATGACCAGGGTGGAGCCATGGCCATGCCATCCTACCAGCTATGATGAGGAGCTGAAAAACGCCTCTATACCGGAGACCTTGAGTGGATCACTGCGGACTACGTGGGTCTGGGAAGAAGGATAAAGGAGTTTGAGGCGCAAGTGGTGTTCTCGTCCATCCTCCCCGTGGAAGGAAAAGGCCTGGGTAGGGACTGTCGAATCGTGGAAGTCAACGAATGGCTACGCAGCTGGTGTTGGAGATAAGGCTTTGGATTCTTTGATCATGGGATGGTGTTCCACGAAGGAGGAGTGCTGGGCAGAGACAGGCTCCACCTTACGAAGAGAGGGAAGAGCATCTTTGCGAGCAGGCTGGCTAACCTAGTGAGGAGGGCTTTAAACTAGATTCACCAGGGGAAGGAGACCAAAGCCCTGAGGTAAGTGGGAAAGCGGGATACTGGGAGGAAGCACAGGCAGGAACGTCTGTGAGGGGAGGGCTCCTGCCTCATACTGAGAAAGAGGGGCGATCAGCAGGTTCTCTCAACTGCTTATATACAAATGCACAAAGCCTTGGAAACAAGCAGGGAGAACTGGAGGTCCTGGTGACGTCAAGGAATTACAACGTGATTGGAAAAACAGAGACTTGGTGGGATAACTCACATGACTGGAGTACTGTCATGGACGGATATAAACTGTTCAGGAAGGACAGGCAGAGCAGAAAAGGTGGGGGAGTAGCACTGTATGTAAGGGAGCAGTATGACTGCTCAGAGCTCCGATATGAAACTGCAGAAAAACCTGAGAGAGTCTCTGGATTAAGTTTAGAAGTGTGAGCAACAAGGGTGATGTCGTGGTGGGAGTCTGCTATAGACCACCGGACCAGAGAGATGAGGTGGATGAGGCTTTCTTCCAGCAACTCGCAGAAGCTACTAGATCGCACGCCCTGGTTCTCATGGGTGACTTTAATTTTCCTGATATCTGCTGGGAGAACAATACAGCAGTGCACAGACAATCCAGGAAGTTTTGGAAAGTGTAGGGAACAATTTCCTGGTGCAAGTGCTGGAGGAACCAACTAGGGACAGAGCTCTTCTTGACTTGCTGCTCACAAACCGGGAAGAATTAGTAGGGGAAACAAAAGTGGATGGGAACCTGGGAGGCAGTGACCATGAGATAGTTGAGTTCAGGATCCTGACACAAGGAAGAAAGGAGAGCAGCAGAATACGGACCCTGGACTTCAGAAAAGCAGACTTTGACAACCTCAGGGAACTGATGGGCAGGATCCCCTGGGAGAATAACATGAGGGGGAAAGGAGTACAGGAGAGCTGCCTGTATTTTAAAGAATCCTTATTGAGGTTACAGGGACAAACCATCCCGATGTGTAGAAAGAAGAGTAAATACGGCAGGCGACCAGCTTGGCTTAACAGTGAAATCCTTGCTGATCTTAAACACAAAAAAGAAGTTTCCAAGAAGTGGAAGACTGGACAAATGACCAGGGAAGAGTATAAAAATATTGCTCAGGCATGCAGGAGTGAAATCAGGAAGGCCAAATCACACCTGGAGCTGCAGCTAGCAAGAGATGCTAAGAGTAACAAGAAGGGTTTCTTCAGGTATGTTAGCAACAAGAAGAAAGTCAAGGAAAGTGTGGGCCCCTTACTGAACGAGGGAGGCAACCTAGTGACAGAGGATGTGGAAAAAGCTAATGTTCTCAGTGCTTTTTTTGCCTCTGTCTTCATGAACAAGGTCAGCTCCCAGACTGCTGCACTGGGCAGCACAGCATGAGGAGGAGGTGACCAGCCCTCTATGGAGAAAGAAGTGGTTCGGGACAATTTAGAAAAGCTGGACGAGCACAAGTCCATGGGGCTGGATGTGCTGCATCCAAGAATGCTAAAGGAATTGGTGGATGTGATTGCAGAGCCATTGGCCATTAACTTTGAAAACTCATGGTGATTGGGGGAGGTCCCAGACGACTGGAAAAAGGTTAATGTAGTGCCCATCTTTAAAAAAGGGAAGAAGGAGGATCCTGGGAACTACAGGCCAGTCAGCCTCACCTCAGTCTCTGGAAAAATCATGGAGCAGGTCCTCAAGGAATCAATTCTGAAGCACTTACAGAAGAGGAAAGTGATCAGGAAGAGTCAGCATGGATTCACCAAGGGCAGGTCATGCCTGACTCATCTAATTGCCTTTTATGACGAGATAACTGGCTCTGTGGATGAGGGGAAAGCAGTGGACTTGTTGTTCCTTGATTGTAGCAAAGCTTTTGACACGGTCTCCCACAGTACTCTTGCCAGCAAGTTAAAGACGTATGGGCTGGATGAATGGACTATAAAGATGGATAGAAAGCTGGCTAGATTGTCGGGCTCAACGGGTAGTGATCAATGGCTCCATGTCTAGTTGGCAGCCGGTAACAAGTGGAGTGCCCCAAGGGTCGGTCCTCGGGCCGGTTTTGTTCAATATCTTCATAAATGATCTGGAGGATGGTGTAGATTGCACCCTCAGCAAGTTTGCAGATGACACTAAACTGGGAGGAGAGGTAGATACGCTGGAGGGTAGGGATAGGATACAGAGGGACCTAGACAAATTAGAGGATTGGGCCAAAAGAAATCTGATGAGGTTCAACAAGGATAAGTGCAGAGTCCTGCACTTAGGATGGAAGAATCCCATGCACCGCTACAGACTAGGGACCAAATGGCTAGGCAGCAGTTCTGCAGAAAAGGACCTAGGGGTGACAGTGGACGAGAAGCTGGATATGAGTCAGCAGTGTGCCCTTGTTGCCAAGAAGGCCAATGGCATTTTGGGATGTATAAGTAGGGGAATTGCCAGCAGATCAAGGGACGTGATCGTTCCCCTCTATTCGACATTGGTGAGGCCTCATCTGGAGTACTGTGTCCAGTTTTGGGCCCCACACTACAAGAAGGATGTGGAAAAATTGGAAAACGTCCAGCGAGGGCAACAAAAATGATTAGGGGACTGGAACACATGAGTTATGAGGAGAGGCTGAAGGAACTGGGATTGTTTAGTCTGCGGAAGAGAAGACTGATGGGGGATTTGATAGCTGCTCTCAACTACCTGAAAGGGGGTTCCAAAGAGGATGGATCTAGACTGTTCTCAGGGGTAGCAGATGACAGAACAAGGAGTAATGGTCTCAAGTTGCAGTGGGGGAGGTTTTGGTTGGATATTAGGAAAAACTTTTTCACTAGGAGGCTGGTGAAACACTGGAATGTGTTACCTAGGAAGGTGGTGGAATCTCCTTCCTTAGAAGTTTTTAAGGTCAGGCTTGACAAAGCCCTGGCTGGGATGATTTAGTTGGGAATTGGTCCTGTTTTGAGCAGGGGGTTGGACTAGATGACCTCCTGAGGTCCCTTCCAACCCTGATATTCTATGATTCTATGATACCTGACAATTGATCACATCCACTCAGTTCGGCAGCTCATCGAAAAGTGCAAGGAATACAAAGTACCATTATGTACTGCATTTGTCAACTACAAAAAGGCATTCGAGGCGGTGGAGATTAATGCTGTACTCGACATGCTCAACAAAATCAAGTAGACCCAAGGTATATTAATTTCTTCCAGTAGGTCAACTGCAGTTGCCCAACAGAGGTAACATTATTTAATGTCCCCTGCATTATTAATTATTATTATTATTATTTGAAGAGGAGTCAGACAAGGTGACTCAATCTCACCGAAGCAGTTTCCAGCAGTACTGGAGGCACTGTTCAAGAAATTGAACCGGGAAGAAGGAATCAGAATCAACGGAGAACAGTTAACACATCTTCTCTTCACGAATGACTGTGTAATATTCACAAAGGACACAGCAGAACTGGAAAACAAATTGCAGCAACTGCAAACACTTTCACATGACATTGGTTGGAAGTGAACACGTCGAAGACAAAGTGGATGCAGAATGAGCATTGTGAAGAAAAAATTATCACTGTAAACAGGAAAGTAATCGAGAAGGTCGACAAATATATCTACCTGGGTCAGCAGCTGAGCAGAGACAACTCAATCAAAGGGCAATGCAGTAGGAGAAAGGCAAGGTGGGCAAGTTTCAACAAAATAAAGGCGTTTTTAACAGATGATAAACTGCCTATGAAGAAAAGGAAAGACCTGTAACTCCACTGTTCTTCCAGGAATGATATGTGGAGCAGAAAGCTGGTCAACAACAAAGGTAGAGGAAGAAAAATTTGCTGCCATTCAGAGAGCAATGGAAAGGCGAATCTGCAAGACATCGCTTCGTGATCACATACCCAATAAGGAGATCAGAAGGCATACAGAAGTGACCAATGTAGTGCAGACGATGTACGACGCAAAGTGGATATGGGTGGGTCATGTAGATCATTTTTAGCAATACAGAAGTGACCAATGTAGTGCAGGCGATGTATGACGCAAAGTGGATATGGGTGGGTCATGTAGATCATTTTTAGCAATAACCTAACTGCCTACCCAATTGTTCCCCATTTTCTTGTGTGCATTTGATTTTTCCTTCCTATGTGTAGTACTTTGCACTTGTCTTTACTGAATTTCATCTGGCTGATTTCAGACCAATTCTCCCATTTGTCAAGATCATTTTGAATTCTAATCCTGTCTTCCAGAGTGTTTGTACACACACTCCCACCACAGCATGGGGTCAGACACAAATGTTATAAGCATACTCTCCACTCCATTATTCAAGTCATTAATGAAACTGTTGACCAGCGCCAGACCCCTGCGGGCCCCAGCTAGAGACACCCTCCCAATTTGACAGCAAACCACTGATAATTACTCTGAATCTGATCTTTCAACCAGTTATGCATCCACCTTCCAGAAATTTCATCTGGTCCACATCTTCTTTGTTTGCTTATGAGAATGCTATGTGGGACAGTATGAAAAGCCTTTCTAAAATCAAGATGTATCACATCTGCTGCTTCCTTCCATCCACTAGGCCAGTAACCCTGTTAAAGAATAATGCTTACATACAAGAGGGCAAAGAGACTGCTGCTATGGTTAGAAAATCTCTTGCAGTTCCAAAGCTCAGTTTTAACACTGAAATATCTCTTAGCCTTTAATATAAAAACATGTTCAGTCACTCACTTGTAGAAATGTCGGAGGCTGGCAAAACCATGGCTTGAAGCACTTCACATAGGAAAACAAAACATCTGAAAGTTTAAAAATATATATTTGCAAAAAGATTTGGCAAATGCCAGGGAATGGGAATGGGGGGAAGGGACAGCTCAGTGGTTTGAGCACTGGCCTGCTAAACCCAGGGTTGTGAGTTCAATCCTTGAGGGGGCTATTTAGGGATCTGGGGAAAAAAATAAGGGATGGTACTTGGTCCTGCTGTGAAAGTAGGGGACTGGACTTGATGACCTTTCAAGGTCCCTTCCAGCTCTATGAGATAGAGATAATATGGTATATCTCCATATTAAAAATTTGTCTCTAGGTAAGTGGTGGCTCAAAACAGCAGTGATTAACTATCATCGCCATCACATAGTTCTTCAGTAGCCCTTGTGGAGTGAATCCAGTCTCAGCCCAGGTCCTGAGCAAACAACTGTCTACTCTGCATGATAAGAAAACCTACCACACATGATAAAAACCCCACCTCACAACTGGCACTTGGCCTTTCAGCTGAAAGGCCAAGAACTGAATGGGCTGTGGAGACTGAACTCCTGCTCACTGCCAGACAAGTAGTGGTCACTGAAGAACATGGTTGAGGCACACTGGTGGAGCTGCATAGGGACACTTACACCATTGCTGCATGTGACGTCAAGCACTTCTCTGTTACTAAACAGATTTCTGTCTCCAGCGCTTTCAATCTGGCAACTCTCACTTGTCATCTCTCTGCTCACAGTCCCCTTCTAGAGGCCTTGCTCTGACCCTGTGATCTGCACATACTCCTGTCCCGGCTTTTTCATTCTTTGTCCCCCATAATTAGTTGATTTGTGGGATCCGTGGCCCCAACCTTCTCCTGAAGGGGCAGGCCTTCTGCTATTCTGATGGAGTGTGCCCACCGACCAAGATTTCATCTCTCAATAGCATTAAATTCACTTACAAAAGTTATTTTAAAAAAAAAAACCCACATAGCTGCAAATTACTATTTTATGTTTTAAACAGAAAATCTTAATACAGTTTGAGAAATTTCAATTCTCCTGTATCTCTGAAAAATCAGTCAGTAACAAGACTTAGTTGCGTTTATATACACTGTGGCAAAACTCAAAGATTTCAGCCAAGTTTTACCAGCAAGTTTTCCACAAAAGCTTGTTACAGGTCTACCCAGAAAGCATACTAAGCTTGGATACTGTTATTAAGTACATATGGTGGTGCCTGGCTTTTATGTTGTTTTTTAATAAAAACACAACTGAGATCTAAATCACAGCAAAATATTTACCCATTTTTACATATCCAATAGACCTCTCACTGTTCTCTTGCTGGGGCTCCAAGTTGCTGTCAGTTAGGATAGGTCTACACTGCAATCAGAGGTTGATTGTAGCTCAGGTAGGCACACCCACACTAACTTTAATCTAGCTAGCACAGCTAAAAACAGGAGTAATGATACAGCAAAATGGACACCAGCTTGGGCTAGCAATGCAAGTACATATCCAGCATTTCAGGTAGGCTTGTATGGCCCATGCCGGAGCCCATGCCACTACCAATTTACTATTATTTTTAGCATTCCTAGCTAAATTAAAACTAGCATGGATATTACTGTCTGATCGGCAATCACAACTTCGACTGAAGCATAGTCATACTCTTGATCGCTGTCTTATGTCTATTGCAAAGCCCTCAGGTCTTAAGTCCTCCTTTGGACAGTTTACTCAAGTGTAGGTTTCTCCCAGCTAATTCCTTAGCAATTCAATAATTTATCTCTTTGTCAAAAATCTACTTATAGTTCGCTACCAACTCCTCCTCACGATTTTAAAATATGCTTGACATAGGTAAGTACTCATTACAAATGTTGTGGTCTGCTGTATTAAGAATAACTCTCACTCAAGGTGACTGTAAAGGATAACAAGAAAGTAATTTGTAGGACTAATCGTAGAATCAGTCTGGCTTCTAGATGGGATCAATATAATTTTAAAACCAACATTTTTTTCAAACCTAGAAGCTGTAAACCTTCATCAGTTGGCATTCTATGGTCATCCAGAGTGAATGGAATATCACAGTTTTAAGTTACTGGACTATAAAATGCCAGTTTTCACAGAACACAGGAGGATTACCCGAACTTTCTGAGTGAGAAACTCAAAAAATTATGAGGCGTACCTGTGGCATCTCAGAGACAAACAAATTTATTTGGGCATAAGCTTTCGTGGGCTAAAGCCCACTTCATCAGATGCATGCAGTGGAAAAATGCCCAAATAAATTTGTTGGTCTCTAAGGTGCCACAAGCACTCCTCGTTCTTTTTCCTGATACAGACTAACACAGCTACCACTCTGAAACCTGTCAAAAAATTATAAGGATAATCAAGGTCTCATGTAGTCCATAAAAAATAAATACAAAATACTGTATTGGATAGACAACAGCTTCAGGCCAATTAATTGTAAAAATTGCAAATTACTGAGGCCATTATTTGCTAATCATGTCCCAGTGGGGAACAGCCAATACAAAACCAGTTTTACCTTGTTTATGTTCAAGGGGAGAGGGGGGCAACAGAGCATTAGCTGTTGGGGCAATTCCTCAGTTACTCCAATTTCACCCTCTCTTAGCAGTAGTCAAGTTCACTGGCTGAAAGACCCTACATGAAATCCTGGTAAAGAAATGCATTGCGTTATCAGCAAGAGTTACTCTGTTTGGTAAGAGTGGCTCAGGAATAGAGTTGCTGTCTAACACTATATCCTGTCAGTTCCATGTCCTGAAATTTCCAGAATTGTGAGTCACCAGAACTTCCAACTGAGGTAGCTTACATGTTATGACACCATGTGGTAGATATAATACATTATGTAATGGAGTCCCAACATTACCCTCTCCTAGGAGAAAAAAAATTACCAACATTTTCCTCTCATCCCCAGTTCACTATTTCTTACATGGTTATCAGGCTCTACCATATATCCGCAACCAGGGCCGGATTAACTTTTTGTGGGCCCAGCGCAAAACGTATTTCTGGGCCCCCATGTGGTTGTGATGGACCCCTTCCAAGTGTGGGCCCAGTGTGACAGCACCATTGATGCCATAGTAAACGTAGTATTGCCGGAATGGGGATGAAAACATTTATTCAAAAACAAAGTAAGATATTTGAAGCCATACTGAGACCTCCACTCAGCCCATAGAGAACAAACGGGGCTAACATCAATTTACCCAAAATACCATGGAATTTGGTTTGTGTGGGAGGGAGTTTGTTAGTTTTGTCTTTCTTCTTTAAACACTCAGGGCCTGCTTGGGGCTCTGAACACAAGTGCTTAATTAGCACATTTATGAGCCATATTAAGCCTGAATGTAGCAGTCAGTGGTGTCCCACCTGCATCTCCCCACCACCACCTCCTCCACCCAAAGATATGTTTTGTAAATACATTTTTTTAAAGGTACTTTGGTACAATAATGTTTATAAAACTTTGGGGCGGAGTGTAGAGAGGAAACTTGTGCCTACCCTCCCTCCCTCTGCCCCTTCACACCAACCCCACCTTAACACACTGCTTCTCCTACACACACACACACACCCCAGAGTCACCACCAGCTCCCCAATCGCACCCCGACTTGTCCCACAACTGCCCCTTTCCCCCAAAACTGGGCTGCAACCCCTCCCCTCCCCATAGTGCAGACAGACAGTTTCTGGGCATTTCCACCAGCAGGGGTCACGGCAGCCAGCACTGACAGCCCCACTGTCACCGCCCCCTCTACTCCCAGGGACCACAGACAACCAACCCCCACCCTGAAATGCAGGATGGAGACAGTGCCCAGGAGCCCCCGGGCATCATGTTCGCTGGGGGGCTGTCCCCAGCTTCCCACCGCCCCAGGAGAGTGGGGGAGACTCAGGGGTGGGGGGGAGCCAGGAGCTCCAAGGGGGAGGGGTGCACAGCAGGATTAGCACTGTGCACCAGACCATTTCCTTGCTTGGGGTTTCTTTTTGGTCCACTCCGACCACTTCAGCTGGGGTGGCTGGTAGCATGGCGTGGGGCATTCTGGGACTAATAGTGCAGCTGGCAGCCCAGGTCCCCAGTGGAACACAGAGGCATGCAAACTACAACTCCCAGCACACGCAGGCCCTTTTTCATCTGCGCACTGTGCTCCCCAGGCTGCTGAGTGTTTCAGCTAGCACTGGGAAGTTGCTGACTCTTCACATTGCTGGGCTGTGGCCCAGGCTGGATTAACCCTTTGTGGGCCCCTTCCAAGTGTGGGCCTGGTGCCATGGTGCCAATGGAGCCATTGTAAACCCAGTACGGTCTGCAAACCCAATGGAGTTCAAACCAAGTACAGAATTGTTTGAACAAACTTCAGCTAAGCCAGTTTCTAGCATGGTTTGGACTATTAGTGTGGACAGACCCAACTGTATTAGAACCCTTGTTTACACACCATTTTAGCCCCAAACTGAGTGAGTCTCCTCACATGTCTAGAGCCTATATCAGGAAGTAGCTGATCTCTTCCAGCATCTGGAGAGGGACTGAACAGTGTGAGTGAGCTAAATGAAATACCACTTGTATGCCTTCTACTTTAGTTCCCATGTAAGAGTCCAGAACTAAACCAAATAATCCTCCCTCTTTTTTCCTTGTGCACAGGTAATCCATTAGTAAGATCATTCACTGCTTCATTACATGGAGTGGAGTGGAGTGGCTTGCATGTCTCAATGATCCCGAGAGCTATGCTGCCTGGAGTCATGTACTCCCTTAGGGCTACAAGGTCAAGGTCAAGGGCGAAGTTCCAGACAAAGTGTGATCCAAGAAGTCCCTAACGGCAGAGCAGATGAAAGATAACTGCACAATGGAACTGAAACTGTTGTGTAATGTTACAACGGCTGTGAAGGGATGAAGGCTGCAGCAGATAAAGGATCTCCAATCATCATGGTGTCCATGCCATTGGTTTCAAGTCCTCTATCTGTCAAGGATAGTGTGGTGACTGTTGTGCACCAGTCTCCCCACTTTAAAAGAAGTCCCAGACAGGCACCTTCCAGTTTTTGGGAAAACATATTCACCAGTTAAAAGTCCGGTGGCGATCGGCTACAGGAACAGGACAGTGAAATCCAGAAGTTCTAGTCACAGACCGACACATATGCAGTGTGTGTGTGTAATACAGTCATCTTGCTCGAGGACTGAAGCGGGTCGAGCATCTTGGCAGCTGCACCCACAACTGAGCAGTCCTTTTTAGAATCCACTCTGCTCACCCCACATGGGGTGGGGGTTAGAAAAGGTACCCTAAAAACAGTCTTGCCTCTGTTTTTCCTGGCTGGACAGCCACATCCAGCAGGATCACCACCTCTGCGATCGAAAATATAAGAAACTTTTCAACTTGGAACATACGTACCCCGATGGACAACTCAAACAGCGATCGACCAGAGCGACATACAGCCATTATAGCTGTTAGGGGGCTTATTCCTTCACCCACTTACTTCCCTGGTCCTTCTCACATGAACAGAGAGCAACAATACCCGAAGTCCAAAGATGCAAACAATTCGATGTTTATTGGGGTGAACTTCCAGCAAGCATGATTCCAGTTTCCTTCCTTAGTGTCCCCCTTCCCAGCTCTGACACCACAGAGCCTTACCTGTGGCCCTGTTCCCATTCCTGCCCTTAGCTAAACACGATTCCAATTTCCCCACCCCCATTCCCTGTTCCCATTTCCCCCCCTTACTTTCTGATTGACTGCAGACTATATAGTAAAACTTGAGTTCTGCTTAGATATACCTTAACCAATCATTTTACTGCAATTTAACCAACCAATCCTAACATATTGTAACATTATTTAACCAATTATATCCCACCACCTTAATTAGTTTATACCCAGCAAAATTAATTACACAGCAGACAGAAACAATCACAGAGCCAGACAGAGATTATACAAACAATAGGGAAATGGGGACTACAGTGACAGAACAACAAAGAAATGAGGATTTCACATCCCAGCTATTGATAAGTGAGTTCTTGCCAGACAGGATGCTATCAAACTAAGTTTCCTTTTACATCTTCTAGGCACTTCCCTTTCTCTGGAGGCGACAGGCTTTATCAGCACAGGATTGTATTCCTAACAGCCCAATAGCACCTTATTTCAGTGTGACTAGTTTGGAATGTGAGGATCTGACCATTCGCTTCCCAGCTCATGGCTGCCTCTGCTGCTTAGCCAAAGATCTTAGCCTAAGCACAGGGCCTCAGACCGTCACAGAAAGAGAAGGCCCTTACACCAGCAGACAGTGATTTTGATTCTCTCTCTTTCTTTCTTACCTCTACAGCTAGCTAAGTGATAAGAATACACCTAAATTCTTAGAGTATAGGCCTTTACAGACAGGCCTGAATATCTATATCCTAAAATATCATATAAATCTTCCCACTGTATTTTCCACTGAATGCATCCGATGAAGTGAGCTGTAGCTCACGAAAGTTTATGCTCAAATAAATTTGTTAGTCTCTAAGATGCCACAAGTCCTCCTTTTCTTTTTGCGGATACAGACTAACATGGCTGCTACTCTGAAATATATCCTAACAATAGCTCTTGAATTGAGTTAGTTTAACATTGATATAGCTGCTATGTCCAAAACTAGAAGAGCTGATGGAGGACAAGTAAGGGAGGAGAAAGGAGGATACACCTACTTCTGGAAGGGAAAAAATCTATAGATCAGTATCTGATGGGATGATCTGGCCTTAGATGCAGTATATAAGTGGAAAATATTACTTAGTATGGCCCACTCCTAAGCAGAACTTTTTGTTCAAACAGAACACAATGACCCGTCCATTTGTGTAAAGCTCCCTTCTCATGGGTTAGCAGGTTTCCAACTCAAAACTTGGCTGCTTTGAAGCTCTGAAGTTTAAGTAAAGGAGTACTTGTGGCACCTTAGAGACTAACCAATTTATTTGAGCATAAGCTTTCGTGAGCTACAGCTCACTTCATCGGATGCATACCGTGGAAACTGCAGCAGACTTTATATACACACAGAGAATATGAAACAATACCTCCTCCCACCCCACTGTCCTGCTGGTAATAGCTTATCTAAAGTGATCATCAGGTCAGGAGAGTGAATTTGTGTGGGGGGGTGGAGGGTGAGAAAACCTGGATTTGTGCTGGAAATGGCCCACCTGATGATCACTTTAGATAAGCTATTACCAGCAGGACAGTGGGGTGGGAGGAGGTATTGTTTCATATTCTCTGTGTATATATAAAGTCTGCTGCAGTTTCCACGGTATGCATCCGATGAAGTGAGCTGTAGCTCACGAAAGCTTATGCTCTAATAAATTGGTTAGTCTCTAAGGTGCCACAAGTACTCCTTTTCTTTTTGCAAATACAGACTAACACGGCTGTTACTCTGAAACCTGTAGTTTATTACTGTCACTATGACCAGGCCTTAACTGGAGTCAGCTTTGGCCATGGGGGGGGGAGGTGTAAAAAAGTCTTTCAGCACTGGCCCCAGACATGGCTGAATTTTATCCACTATGGTCAAACCACCATGCACAGGACTAGCCTTAGGACTTGGAAAAGGGTCAAGTAGGTGATTTCCCCCACCACCTTTAAAGCCCCACACATTTTTGAAATGCCTTTTCCTGATTGCCCAGCTTGGCAAGCACACTAGCAGCTCTGTTGTGTGCAACTGCCCAGCTGACCATGCTGGCTACACACTTTGGATGTGCTGTGGCTTGGAGTAGACAAATATTGGATCTTCTGGGCATATGGGGAGAAGAGGCTGTGCAAACACAGCTGCAGGCCAGCTGTAGAAATGTTGAGATCTCTGAGCATTAGATTGCTTGGAAGATGCAGGAAAAGGAGAACAACAGGGACCAGCAGCAGTGCTAACACCAGAAAGCAAAGGAGACAGTCAATCTGGTGCCAAGCTACAGACCTGCTGCTTTTACAAAGAGCTGCATGCCATATTGGTGAAGACCCTACCACTATCCCGCCCACTACAGTGGATACTTCTGAGAAGCACAAGCATTTATTTACCTCTACAGTGACGGTGACCCTAACTTACCAGGACATAGCTATTCACTTTGCATTAATTTACTTGTACTAGAAGAGGAAGTGATAAAACAAAGAGGTAGGATTATTACCTGCTTTACATTCCCCTGTAGAGATATGCAAGGGGACCATAAGGAGCAGGTTGTTTATGTACGCAGAAATCTCACTTGAATCCTCCTGAGACACCTTGATGAAACATTAAAATACTCTACAATCCTCTCCCAAAGGTTTCTAGGAACAGCAGCCTTATTTCTTGCTGCATGGTAGGACACTTTCCCATGCCAATCAGTGATAACTTCAGCAGGCACTTTTGCAGCAAACAGACCATGGAGACTTAGGGACACCAGCAGCAGCTGTGATCTCTCTGCCTTCATTACCCTCAGGAGTGAGATATTGACTAAAGTCACCACTGTCTGTGGAAAATGGTGCCAGTATTCAATGCCATTACCTTATATTCATAGTTTCATGCAATAGAGCAATTCCCTCCTCATTTCTCTCACCTCTGGGTGGGCCATACTCCATCATGGCTAGTGATCATGGGTAGTGATCAACGACTCGATGTTTAGTTGGCAACCAGAATCAAGTGGAGTACCCCAGGGGTCGGTCCTGGGGCTGGTTTTGTTCAACATTTGGATTGCACCCTCAGTAAGTTCGCAAATGACACTAAGCTTGGGAGAGAGGTAGATACATTGGAGGGTAGGGATAGGGTCCAGAGTGACCTAGACAAATTGGAGGATTTGGCCAAAAGAAATCTTATCAGATTCAACAAAGACAAATACAGAATCCTGCACTTAGGATGGAAGAATCCTATGCACCGCTACAGGCTGGAAACCAACTGGCTAAGCAGCAGTTCTTCAGAAAAGGACCTGGGGATTACAGTGGACGAGAAGCTGGATATGAGTAAGCAGTGTGCTCTTGTTGCCAAGAAGGCTAATGGCATATTGGGCTGCATTAGTAGGCGCATTGTCAGCAGATCGAGGGAAGTGATTATTCCCCTCTGTTCGGCACTGGTGAGGCCTCATCTGGAGTATTGTGTCCAGTTTTGGGCGCCCACTACAGAAAGGATGTGGACAAATTGGAGAGAGTCCAATGGAGGGCAACAAAAATTATTAGGGGGCTGGGGCACATGACTTACGAGGAGAGGCTAAGGGAACTGGGACTATTTAGTCTGCAGAAGAGAAGGGGGAGGGGGATTTGATAGCAGCCTTCAACTACCTGAAGGGGGGTTCCAAAGACGATGGAGCTCGGCTGTTCTCAGTGGTGGCAGATGACAGAACAAGGAGCAATGGTCTCAAGTTGCAGTGGGGGAGGTCTAGGTTGGATATTAGGAAACACTATTTCACTAGGAGGCTGGTGAAGCACTGGAATGGGTTACCTATGGAGGTGATAGAATCTCTTTCCTTAGAGGTTTTTAAGCAGGGCTTGAAAAAGTCCTGGCTGGGATGATTTAGTTGGGGTTGGTCCTGCTTTGAGCAGGGGGTTGGACTAGATGACCTCCTGAGGTCTCTTCCAACCCTAATCTTCTATGATTCTATTAAAGGCGCCCTTCATGAGCACTCTAAAGTAGAAGTGTCAATAAGCAGAGGAGCAAGTGAAGTGAATTCTGAATCTTAACTGTTGCTTTCTGCTGTGACTATACTGACAATGGTACTTCTGTGTACCAAGGGCTCCTCAATCTGTGGAATGTCTGAGTCGGATATTTAAAAAAAAAAAAAAAGGAGGGCCCCTAATGACATGATCAATGAGATCCTGCAAGCCACTGCTGCATCCATGAGCAGAGGGTCTGGATGGTGAACACTGCAGATACCCTGGAGAAGGAAAGAGTGGAGAGGAGACAAGCCCAAGAGTCCCAGCAGGAAAAGGAGAGGGAGATGCACCAGGACATATGGGGCTTCCACAGCAGTAATCACAGATGCTGCAGACTCTTGTGGACCTACAGGTTCAACAATCCTGGCCTTGACTCCCTTTGCAGTCCATGAAAAATTCCATTGCAGCACCATCCAGACCCCTCTACAATATTCCATATGGTACCGGGGCTCTCATCCCTACACCTACTACTCCACCCCAGGGGACACTAAGGACAACCACAGCTCCACTGAGAGGCTTGTGGATGAAGAAACCACAGTTAAAGTCAGGACTGAGCTGGGACAGCAATCCCTCCTCTAAGGAGGTTCCCCAAACTCCAGGGTTTCCCTTCGTGCTTGAAATGCCAACAAGACACCAATCATGAACCTTGTAGCAGAGCGGCAGGAGGGGAGCAGCAAAGAGAGCAATTCTAATCAGAGTGATGAGGCTCAGCAACAGCCCCAAAGTTATAAGAAAGCTGTAGATGAGCTGTATGATGGGCAGCAAGCAAAGGCTCTCCCTTTGGGCTCTCCCCTCCCAGAAAAAAGAATCCACCCCCTCTCACCCCACCCAGCCAGCAAGGTTCCTTGTCCTTTCGAGTCATTTTTATATACTGTACTAAAGAAACAGCTGCCCATGACCCGAAGTGCCGTGGGGCAAAGTAGATTTAATGAAACTTTTCATCAAACACCACACTCTGATCCAAACCAATCCCAAGTGTGAATTAGCTGAAAAGAAGTGGCAGTGGCTGGAGAGTTTGAGGAAGAAATAGGAGGCTGAGCACAGAAAAGAAGCTGGAGGAAGAAAAGAGATGGCGACTGAAGGAGATCAAACTGAATAGGAGACATGTCAATGGAAGGTGCTCCAGACTCACGAATAGGTGGAGCAGATGGAAGAGAAGAAAAGACAGAGGAAGAGAAATTTGCTCAGTTTGACAAGAAGAGAATGAAGAGGTAGGAGGAGACTGTGGCAGAGACGGTAAAGAAGATGGGTGATGCTGAGGCCCCGCACAGACAAGACAAGGAGGCCCGAAAACAGAAAGCACTACAGCTGGAGGAGGAATGCTGACACAAAGGGCTGATGCTGAAAAGAGAGGAGGAGAAGCAGCAAGGACAAATGAAGAAGATCACAGAACTGAGACAGGTTTCAGAGTAACAGCCGTGTTAGTCTGTATTCGCAAAAAGAAAAGGAGTACTTGTGGCACCTTAGAGACTAACCAATTTATTTGAGCACGAGCTTTCGTGAGCAGGCATGCTTGTCATGCCACAGCCTGCTGCAGGAGCCTGCTCCAGGGGGAACTGTGCTTTATCTGTAAAGAAAGAGGGATCAGGGCTCACACAGAGCACACCATGCACAAAATGCCATTTTGCAGAGAATGCTGCACCACCCCCGCCAGCATGACTTTGCACACACAGTGCACAGAAAACACCATAACTGAAGGCAGGAGGGGCAGCAGCAGCAGGAGGTGATTGCTAGCTCTAAGCCAGAGAGCTGAAGCCAAGGGCCAGAGAGGGCTGAACGCCTGGGAGCAGCAGAGGGGCTTACCCACCAAAATCTCCACAACCAAAGAGTTGAACCCAGGGAACCAGAGAGAGAGCCAGGGGTGTGAGGGATGCTCCCCCAACAAAGAGGCTGTGGGGTTCATTGTGGGAAGAGCAGGGTTGCATTCTGGCTGGAAGGGCTGTCCTGGCAGTGGTACAGAAGAAGACTGATGAGGAGCATGGGTGTGGTGGACACCACCAGAGTATGGTATAGAAGGACTTGAGTGAGAGAGGCCGGTGTGGTTGTCTGCTGGGAAGAGCAGGGTTTTGAGGATTATATACAATAGAGGTGGGAAATGGACTACATTTGGGACTTTTGTTGAGGATTCAATTAACTATGTTTTGGTAATCAACTCGCCCCAAGGAGGTGTATTATTTAAGCAAGAGAGCCTGAAGTGGATTTACTGGGGGAATCTGAAGGGGGAAACTGAGGCAGGCATGTCTGTCATGCCATGGCCTGCTGCAAGAGGGCGCTCTAGACAGGGCTGCCTTCTGACAGGGGAATGTGGAGATTTTAAAACAAACTTCAAATTACCATATACAGATTTGTGTTTATCATAGTTTTTAATCCAGTGATAAATCTATCTCATCAAGCAGAAGTTCGTAGGAAAAAGTGGGGGAGGAGGTACCCATACTAACTCATTAGAATTTCACAACCAACATCTCCTCTGTTACAAAACAAAGTGTCTTCGCATAAAAGTTACAGTTTAAAAGATTGTAATTCAGAAATACTGACAACAGAAACAAATCTGTTTTCAGTTAAAACTTCCTGCAGACAGTCTCAACTCAGGAAAGGATTTAGTCACAACTCAAAATAATATAAATGCTAATTTAAAAAAATTATGAATTTGGAATGCTTTGTGTGGTCATGTGACTCAAACACTGACATTTAATTATTAATCCCTAATATGATCAAACTGTTTTCAGAATTTAAAACAATAAGACTCATGGCCAGCGACAGAAAGGCTTTTTACCACCACAACATAAGTTTAGTCCACCACAGGTCTGCAGTGCTCTTACTAGATTTGGAGACAACACACACAAACTCCCATACAGGTAATGCAACTCCCTGCACTTTTTAGGCAGAGTTATCAACTGTTGCAAAAGAGAAACAGACATCGGCATGTCTGAGCTTAGCTTTTCAAGTTCCCCTTTACTACATATTCCTTTTCCCATGCATCAGAGACCAAGATCTACTAGAAATTTCACATTCTATTAACACAAAAATAAACTTCATTTACCAACAGTGAAGATTGTATCAGGTTGCACTCAACCAACGCAAAATTTTGGAAACATGGCAAAATAAAGTGAAGGGAAAGGTCTTCTGCATTCCTTGCCATGTTCATACAGCACAGATGACACATTAACACTTCATAAGACATTCACCTCCATCTCCAACAGTTACCGAAAGCAGTATATACCCCAGCATCATCTAACGCACTCTAACACAAAACCTGAGCAACAACTTCAGTAACATTAAAGCAGACAACCTTTCCACATGCACAAACTGGGTGTTAGTTCAATATGCTGATCAGACAATACAAGAGCGTATGACACTGCCATTGATATTCTGAGGTACAGTGCCCCACAGGTACTTCACCCAGATGACCCACACGCACTATCTAGAGCCACTTGATGCAGGAAAACCATCACCAACCTCTCCCAGAGATAGAGCGGGGGGGAAGGTGGGAGGAAGGGGAAGGGGGAGGAGGCATTGGAACTGGCTGCTACCTGAGAGGCAGCAGCAGGGGAGAAGAGGACTGTGCTGAGACTCCCAGTCCTCCTAGAACATCAGTTCTCAAAGTTTTGTATTGGTGACCCTTTTCACACACACCCCTTTTAAATTAAACACACTTGTTTTATATTTAACACTATTATAAATGCTGGAGGCAAAGCCGGGTTTGGGAGTGAAGGCTGACAGTTCGGGCCCCCCCAGTGGAATAACCTCACAACCCCTGAGGGGTCACGGCCCTCAATTTGAGAACCCCTGTCCTAGAACAAACAGCAGGATTTCCCCGGTTCTCTGAGCAGAGGCTCAATACAAATGAATATGCAATACAAATTTAATTAGATACTGCAGCAGAGTTCTTGGAGAGTCCGATCTGGAGATCTTGCCATTACTTGTTTCATCCCGTACATGAGAGCTGCTCTACATGGACCAGTTCCAAATTATTTTAGCTCATGGTGCATTCTTTGTCAGTTATATTTTACAACTTTCTTGTTCAACCACTGCATTATTTCACCAATTTAATTTTGAGTACTGCAACAATTTCTTTTCATTCTAGAAAGAGAAACAGTCATTGTTAATTCTGCATATATCATTTTCAAACGCTATTCCATGTCCAATCTATAGCAGCAAGGAACCTTTCAGTTTGGGCCAAGCTCAGCACACAAATACAGGAATAAGAACAGAAGTACTTGTGGCACCTCAGAGACTAACAAATCTATTTGAGCATAAGCTTTCGAAAGCTTATGCTCAAATAAATTTGTTCGTCTCTAACGTGCCACAAGTACTCCTGTTCTTTTTGCAGATACAGACTAACACGGCTGCTACTCTGAAATACAGGAATGTGGCCATGCACATCGGAGAGCTGTGCAGCCACTCCTTGTTATCCCAAGCCTGCATTATGATGCAATCCCACCAGTCAGTGCTAGTTTCTCAGGCCCAGAAGCAGTGTTCCACCATCTGCAGCTACTTCAGGAATGCTACTAACAACCTTGAATTGGCTCTTGTTATGTCCCACAGGAATCTGTCCTCCAAAGAATCAAAACCCTCGACAGATCATTGTCCACACAACTTTGTTTGGCTTCGTCTTTTTAAACAAATCTGTGATTGCAGATACAATAGCTTCAAATCTACCCACAAGTTGGCGGTCGTAATTAACTAAGCCTATGAAAGACTCGACCTGCTTTTTGGTTAGAGGCACAGGCCAATAGCTTCTCCTTTCAAGGGATCAGGAGACATCTGACTACCCCATACCCAATGGAACTTTGGCTGCTCCAATTTTACATTTAGATGTCTTTATAGTCAGACCTACATCTCTGAGTTTTAATGGTGCAATTCCAGGATGTTTCATATGATGTGACCAAGAGCTGCTGCAATGTCATAAAAATAGGCAGGCCCTCATGAAGTCCTGAAATCTGTTTAACCCTCAGCTGACCAGCCTCTGAAAAGTAGGTCCTGCACTAATGAATCTGAAAGGTAATATTTTGAACTCATACAATCCCCTATCAATAATAAAAGCAGATTTTTTTCTGTGCATCTTCAACAAAAGGAATCTGCCAATAACCTTTCACAAGGTCAGACATGCGAACACATCTAGCTTTGCTCAAAACATCAAGCATATCATCAATTCTGAGCACAGGATATGCATCAAGAACAATGACAGCACTGAGTTTTCTATAATAAACACGAAACGTTAGTTATCTTTCTTAGGGTTCAAGACAACTGGTGATGTTCAGGGACTGCCAGGCTCTTTAATCACCACCACCCCCCCCATGTTTGAATTTGCTTTTGTAACTTGCCAGTGGTATGGTAGGTCTGACTGGGCACATGATGATTTAATGAATCATCACGAGTCCTTGCTGGAGA
Source organism: Lepidochelys olivacea (assembly GCF_965140295.1). Taxonomy (NCBI): domain Eukaryota; kingdom Metazoa; phylum Chordata; order Testudines; family Cheloniidae; genus Lepidochelys; species Lepidochelys olivacea. The sequence goes on from NC_140417.1 coordinate 53,925,578, forward strand.
ACACTTGCTTGTATGCTTGCAGCGCAGACATTACCTCTGACTTTTCAGCTAGTTTTAACCGACAGCATACCTCAATATTTAAAAGTAGTCAATGACTTTGGCATTCAAATCAATGAGGTATGATGCCTCAGTTTCTCCTTCAACACTACAAATCATGTTTACCATTGGTTCCCGACTGTGATAAGCTTTAAGCCTATTCATACGTGTACCAACTACTTTAGTGGGAGGCCTTTTAACATATGTACAGTCATTCACCTCTTCTAACACTTCAACAGGTCCCTCCCATGAGTTTTGCATTTTGTTATTTTCCACAGGGATGTGGTGTTCCACAACACCAACTCCCCTACTTCAAAAAAAAAAAAAAAAAAAAAGCACATTTATCAAACCACACCTTTTGTTTGGTTCAGCTTTGAGTGAGGTTAGTTTGAACTACATCTATCCACCATGTGTCTCAACTCTTTTCAGAACCTTTGTACATATTCAGTCACTGGTTCCCCCTCTGCCTCAGTGTCCCCTTTCCATAAGTCTCTGAGCTCTAGGGGTCCTCTCACTTTCCTTTCATTGAGAAAATCAAATGGGTCAATCCCTGTAGTCTCTTGGGGCACTTGCCTATAAGCAAACAACACATAAGGTAACATTTCATCCCAGGCCTGGGCCCAAATGTTGGCCTACATCCCCAGCATGGATCTCAGTGTCCCATTGAAGCTCTCCGCAAAACCATTTCTCTCTGGGAACATTTGTCTTTAGTTGTTTCACTCCACACAACTCCCATAATTCACTGAATAGCTGTGACAGCAAATTTGGCCCATGATCTCTTTAGGGCAGTGGTCCCCAAACTTTTCAGGGTCACACCCCACCCCTCCCAGCCAGGGCTGAGTAAGGCTGTGGCTGCGGGGGAGGGAAGGGAAGGGAAGGGAAGACAGACAGAAGTAAGAAGGCCAAGGCTGGGGACTGGGCCAAGAGCTGAACGTGGGAGCAAAGCCGCAGCTGGGCCATAGTGGGGGCTGGGGCAGGAGCAGAGCTGGGGGAGAAGCTGGATGGTGCTCCCTCCCTACTCCCCATGAAGGCTGGCCCAAGCCCACTGTGTCCCCACAAACGTTCCTCTGCATGCCCCTACGGGGCGTGCCCCACAGTTTGGGGACCTCTGCTTTAGGGAAATGCAGTCTATTGAAAATAGCGAAAAGAGCTTTTGCCACATAGTCAGCTTCTACTTTAGAGCTACTGCCTCTGGATATCTAGTGGCAAAATCCACTACCACCAAGATCTGGTGCCCCATGGGTGTAGTTTGAAGGGATGGGGGGAGCACACGGAGTCACATGCCACTGCCCCCTCCCCCCGTCCCCCAATTTCTGGGAGTGCCAATCTGCTCTTGCAGGGCTTGCTCTACTACGCCTGCTGGGAAGGGGGGACAGTCTTACCCACACTGCACCTCTTTCCCCCCTCCCCCCATTTCTGGCTCACTCGGCCCCTCTCCCTGGCAGCTGAGTGGGGAGCAGAACGGAGCTATTTCTGCTGGGTGAGGGTGGCCACTGCGGGTTGATGCCTCTGCAACTGGACGCTGCCTCCTGGGTTCTAGTGCCCATCTTCGCCACCTTCTACATGTGCTGGGCACCCTGCATGGCTACCATCCTGTTTCCCGTACAGGTGAGCAGGGCAAGGGGATCAGGTGGGAGAAATGGGCGGGGGTGGGAGGAGAGAAGAGGCAGTTGGAAAGGGGGGTGGGATAGGACGGGGGAAGAGAAGGGGATGGAGGAGTTGGGCAGAGGAATGTGTGGGCCAGGAAGGAAGAGGGAGCCCAGAATCCAGTGTCCCATTGGCAGCAGCCACAGCAGAAAGGCGGGTGGAGCAGCACCAAGAGGCACCAAAACAGCAGCATCTCTGCAGCAGCCTGTGCCAGATTTGCCACAGCTCAGGTCACTACTGCAAACAGCAGTAGCAGCAGGGGCTTCCCTATTAAATCAGCCCATTCCCCCCACCCCAGCTACCATTCCAGGCACGGGGGAGAGAGAGCCAGGGGCTTCAGCATGCAGGCATATGCTGCCCTCCCAAATACAGCAGTCAAACTATGCCTATGCTCTGATCCCAAGCAATGAGCAAAAGGTCAGTCATGGGCTAGCAACATTAACTCCCCATGGTGGTGAGCAGGCACAAGTAGTTGCTTGTAAGGATTCCCACAGCTTTTGTCCTTCCCCATGGCAGTATCTCTGCTCTATCATCTAGTCCAGTGGTCCCCAACCTTTTTGTGGCCAATAGCACATTCATGTTTTCAGAAGAGTGTGGTGGGCGCCAACAATTTTTGAAGACTTATTTTGTATTTGTACATTAAATAATACGAAAAAAATATTTAATATTACATAATATATGAATCCATAAGCTAAAAAAGTCATTTTACATGTAAAAGGTATTAAATTATTCAGCAATTACTCTTTCACCTTACTATGTGAATTTGCTCTTTATCTGCCTGTAAGAAAAATTAAGGTGTTTTTACAAAATAAATATCAAACAGTTTTCATCTTATTTTAAAAAAGTAAAAATTATTTTTTGATTGGACAGTTTTTTGGAAAAATGTAGACTAGCTGTAGCAGAAAGTGAGGCTAGTAATATTTCAGTCCTACATATAAAAACATTGTTGAACTGGTGGTTCAAATATATTTATTATTCTTACTTTAACACAGATAGCCAGTTATGGTTAATTAAAAAATATTCTTTGTATTGTTACTTATATCTGGATTTCAACAAACAAACACACACACACACACGTTAATCATACGCGCTCATCAGCACTTAATGGAAAACAAGTATCATTAATTCATGTGGTTTTTCTAATAAAGTCTGTGTGATTTTTGGCAATGCATTTCTTCAGCCAATTTTTCGTAGTTGAGAGAGTAGGATGATATTCCAGTTCGTAAGCAATCGTCAAAATGGGCATCTGTAAGCCAAGATCTGTATTTTGATTTTATGATGTTCATTGTTGAAAACAGAACTTCACGTAGATAAGTGGAGCCGAAATAAGATTTTATTTTGTATGCTACATTTTTTAAAGTAACTTTAGGAAACTTTTTTCGGTCAACCAGATTCCAAAAGTTTTCATCTGTTGCGCAGGATTTTAGAACAATATCATTTTGAAGGTCCAAAATCTCCAGTTCCACGTCTTCTGTTCTTACTTGAATGAGACTCGCAATTGATGTAGCCATTTCTGTTACCTCTATTTGGCAAGTAAAAGGATTCACAAGAAAGGCAACTACAGGCTCAGTGATGGTGAACTGTTGAAATCTCTTTTCAAATTGTTCCAGAAGTGTTTGAATGTGGATAACAAATGGTGATGGGTTAAAATCACTGTCACATACCATTTTCTTCATACTTGGGAAATGTACGAGAGACTTCGTCTTCATATGTGACATCCACAAGATCAATTTTGGTTTGAATGATTTTACAGAACCCGTCTTTTCCCTGGAGCTCAAGATTTTAAATGTTCAATTTGTCAGTGATGTCGGCAAGAAAAGCCAAGTCCATTAACCAGCTGGAGTCTTCTAGTTGCTCGAAGTGCTGATTTGTGGACTTGTGGCAGTTATGGTGAGGATGGTATTTAGTGACTTCACCATAAAAGAAGAATTACTAGAAGTACTGCCTATGAAAGGGCGAACAAAGGGTGAGGACATCTATACAGTGAAGTCACTAAATACCATCCTCACCATAACTGCCAAGTGCACTGTATCCGATATATCTGTCAACTTATCAAATTGCAGTGAAAACCAGTCACATATTTCCAAGTCATCTTTTAGCTGAGTTTGCATGTCGCTTGAAATTGCATGTATCCTCCTCATAACTGCAAATCTTGTATTGCCGACAAAAATCTCATGCTTGTTAGGAAATCCTTGAAACAGGCAATCAGTACCAGTCAAAAATGCTTCCTTCAACAATTCACCATCTTGAAAGTGTTTTTTCTTCTTTGCAAGCAGATGGTCAATTTTAAAGGAAGCAATAGTAGCACTTTTAGACTTTACCACTTGTCGAGTGAAAACAGATTGCTGGGCAGATAGAAGAAAATCAATCAACTCAAATCAAACCTCTCTCAACTCAGATTTAAGTGGATGGCTAATGTCAAAAGAGCCGTGATTAGTTTGGAAATGGAATTCGACATTATGTTTTTTCGGCACTGTAACAGTACCACTGCACAATAAGCAAACACATTTCCCTTTATTTTCAATAAAACAATAGGATTCTTCCCACTCCGCACTGAAATAATATGTACGTTGTCTTTTATTTGAACCACGCATTAGGGGGCAAAATGTTAAAAAAAAAAATCGCAAAGCACGAGAAAACAGAAGTATCAGTGCAGTGGAAGAATACTCACATACAGGGCTGGCTCCAGGCACCAACAGAGCAAGCACATGCCTGGGGCGTCACATGCTAAGGGGTGGCATTCCATCCATTCTTGGGGCAGCAGAATCCGAGCAGGTTGTGTCCCGTCCCCCGTCCCCCCCCGCTTCGGCAGTTTGGGCAAGCGTTGGGGTTTTTTTTGCGCTTTGGCAGTTTGGGCAGCGGCAGTCCAAGAAGCCTTTTGGGGGGGTGGGGGGGAGCAGTTCTGGGCAGTGCAGAGAGAAGCCGCGGCCCCGCGCCTGCCAGACTCTTAACCGTACTCCTGTACTCCAGGGTTAAAATGAAGTGCACCTGCTTTACACCAGGCTTCTACACACCCTTCTCTCCTTGCATGGCTTGCAGTCACTGGATCCTTTAGCTTGCATATATCAGCTAGATCAGCAGGTTTCTGGACTGAGTCCATGGGCTTATCCCAGATAGCTTGTCTGATCTCCTCTGAACTCATACTGAGGAACCATTTCTCAATTAAGAGATCAAACAACTGGTCATAATTCTCTGCCTCCTTCCCTTTGGCACCTTTTCTCATCAAATCTCAAAATTTATACACATTCTCTATGACTCATCTTATCATTCATCCTGAGACATCTAAAATTTTACTCTATATACTTCAGGAGTAATTTGAAACCTTTGCAATGCAGCCATAGTGAACACGCCCTTGGGGGAGGCTAGCCCCCTACCCCTCAGTTCTCTGCCTGAGGCCCTGCCCCTTCTGCTCCCCTGCCGGAGCCCGGAGCACACCACCCTGCCACAGCCACTGTGCCCCCCCCATTCCCAGCGCTGGCCGGGCTGGTAGCACAGCTGGAGCACCCCTGGCCCCAGCTATGGTCCCAGTGCTGGAAGGACGGGTGGCATGGTATGGTCTTGCACACCATGGCCCCCAGACTGCCCACCCCAGCCTGTAGGCCACAGAAAGGAGGGAGCAGCAAGGGGCCTGGTGGAGTATGGGCGGGGCCATGTTAGGCTGTTTGGGGAGGCATGGCCTCTCCCTACCAACAATACCTGCTGCCCATGAATACAGCCTCTTTAAACTCACCTTTTTCAATGCCTTTTCAATTGGTATTTCATTAACTATATTTAATGCTTTACCTGACAGCTTAGTAATCAAAGTTGGGACTTTTTTTGTCCTCTAGAACTTTATGCATCTCATGTAACCTTACAAAAGTGGTATTCTTCAATATTCTTCTGCTTCTTCGTATGCAGGGCACAACCTGTCCCAGCTGGGTGCTCCTTAGGGAGAGACAGCACTTGTGGCATCCATCCATACTTGTCCCTCGTGTCCAAGTTATACAACTTCTCCTTCTCTTGCAGCTCCATGGCTTGTTGTTGTGCAGCTGTTTCCTTCTCCTCTTTCTTCCTTTTAGCATCCAGGACCTGCCAGTGTGCTTTTTCTTGCTGATGCTTTTCTGCCTCCCTGTCCTTGGCTCTTAGGTCAGCTTCCCTGGCTGGTGCATCTGCTTCCCATTTGGGCAGTCAGAGTCCTTTTCTAGGGTTGTCAACTTTCCAACTGCAGAAAACTGAACACCCTTGCCCTGACCCTTCCCCGAGGCCCCGCCCCTGCTCACTCCATCCCCCCTCCCTCCCTAGCTCTCCCCCACCCTTGCTCACTTGTTCGTTTTCACTGGGCTGGACCAGAGGGTTGGGGTGCTGGACAGGGTGAGGGCTCCAGCTGGGGCCAGGGATGAGGGGCATGGGGTGTAGGAGGGGGCTCTGGGCAGGGGCCAAGGGGTTCAGAATGTGGGAAGGTGCTCCAGGCTGGGGCAGGGGATGAGGGCTCCATCTAGGGATGCAGGGTCTGTGGCATGCCAGAAGTTAGGAGTTCTGAGTGTGGGAGGGAGCCTCGGGCAAGGGTTGGGGTGCAGGAGGGGGTAGCGCCAAGGATGAGGGCTTTAGGGTACATGAGGGGGCTCGGGGCTGGGTCTGAGGGATTTGAGTGTGGGAGGGGGCTCAGGGCTGGGGCAAGGGGTTGGGATGCAACAAGGGGTGCGAACTCTGGGAGGGAGTTTGGGTGCAGGAGAGGGCTGGGGCAGGGGTTTGGGGTGCAGGGCACAGGGAGGGAGTTTGGGTGTGGTAGGGGGCTCAGAGCTGGGGCAGCAGTTTGGGATGCAGGAGGGGGTGCAGGCTCCAGGCCGTGCTTACCTCAGGCGGCTCCCAGAAGCAGCAGCATGTCCCTGCAGCTCCTAGGCGGAGGCATGGCCAGGCGTCTCCACATGCTGCCTCATCTGCAGGTGCCACCCCTGCAGCTCCCATTGGCCACGGTTCCCGGTAAATGGGAGCTGGCGCTCAGAATGGGGGCAGTACACCGAACTTCCTGGCTGCCCCTGAACCTAGGAGCCGGAGGAGGGACATGCCACCACTTCCAGGACCCAGGGTAGGCAGGGAGCCTGCCTTAGCCCCGCTGCGCCACCGACTAGACTTCTAGTGACCCGGTCAGCTGTGCTGACTAGAGCCTCCAGGGTCCCTTTTTGACTGGGCATTCCAGTCAAAACCCAGACACCTGGCAAGCCTATCCTTCTCTATATTAGCCATTTCCATCCTTTTAGTCCACTCTGCCACATTCAACTTCTGTAACTATCTCAGCCAGTTTGAGTTGTGTGGCTACCTCATTGAGGACTGTCTTTGCCCTCATTTCCTTGAGCAGGTCCACTAATTTTTACACTTCCTTTTTTCCCCTTTCCTCACCCAAAATAAAAATTAAAAAAAAAAAAAAAGATAGAAAGTAATAAAACTGTAACCAACGTCTTCACTTGAGAATCACTTAATTTTACCAGTGCTTGAAGTTAAAACCTCATTTAAAATAGTAAGCTGTGTGTAAATTCTGTTTGACTGCACCAGTGTAACGTTACTGGGGATACATTGCGGCTCTCAGATCTGGATGTCTTTGTATTTCAAAGTTTATCTTTGTTTCCAAGGTCAAACTGATCCCCTGGAGTTTAGTCTCCTGTCTCCTCCACAATGCCGACTTAATCTTCATTAAGGGGTTCCCTGGTGTGCTCCCACATGATGTTTCCTGCTGCAATTTTACAGTGTAAGCGTTCTTTCTTCAATCTTCTATTCAAATGAATAGAACACTGAATTTGGCCATATCTGGTCTGAGGTGTTGGCCTCTTTCCTTTGTCTAGATAAAAATTGTTTATCAACTCCCCCGACATGCCTGGTTTAAACAAACATGTTTTAGCCACAGACTTTAAAGCATAACATCAGCGAGTATCCATAAGTCCACACACAACATTGCCACATACATTTCACAATGACATTATTGACCAGTGCATTGTTACTTTTGAAATGATGAATTACAAGGAAGTACAAATAACATTGCAGTACTGTTTAGGGCAAGGGTCAGCAACCTTCGGCACATGGCCCATTAGGGTAATCCGCTGGCGGCTGCGAGACATTTTGTTTACGTTGACCATCCGCAGGCACGGTCCCTCGCAGCTCCCAGTGGCCACGGTTCACCGTTCCTGGCCAATGGGAGCTGCGGAAAGCCGCAGGGACGTGCTGGCTGCCACTTCCCGCAGCTCCCATTGGCCAGGAACGGCAAACCACAGCCACTGGGAGCTGCGAGGGGCCATGCCTGCGGACAGTCAACGTAAACAAAATGTTTCATGGCCCGCCAGCAGATTATCCTGATGGGCCGCATGCCAATGGTTGCTGACCCCTGGTTTAGCGTGTGAACAAAGGAATGCCAAGGATCATAGGCTCACAACAGTATCTGCTGGTGCACCTGAATGTCAGTTCACATAAGCAAAGACACCACAAAAAACAACATGCACTTGGAATGCAGAAAACCCAGAGCTTAAAGTTGAGAATTCTCAGAGCTTTCCTTTAACATGGGAACAGCATTTCCATTGTTACAATGAAGCAAATAAGGAAACTTGTGTATGTGTTAAACAACTGAGGCCACTCAGAACCATAAGCATGGCTGCCGCCTATGCAATTAAATCACCGTGAACATGGTAATTTATTCACTTCTTTGCATAATAATATGGGTCCTGTGTTTAGCATTCATGTGAATGCTCAAATTAATTCTGACATGTTGAGTAAACCACTGGAAGAAGAGAAATCCATGACTAGGAAGCTGTAAAAATGCTGCATACTTTTTTAACTGCATCCCCTCTCCAAAAAAAAAGAAGGGAGGAGAGAATGGAAGCAAGAGAAAGTTGAAATACAGCAAACAAAAATTTTTTACAACAGCATATATACTAAACAGTTTGAACTAAAAACGGTTAGATTGATGGTAAATTTTACACTCTGTTGTAAAAATCCAAATGCAAATAAACTGAGGATTTCTAAATAAAAAAAACAAACAAACAAAACTATGTTTAATTAGAATCCTCTTCTGTATTTTGAATTTCAGACTCCCAAAATTTCCAAATAAAGCCAGGGAGTTCCAAATAAAGTTTCACATAAAACTTGCTTTGTATGCATGGATGAGAAACAAGCATCTCGTATATGAACAATTTTTGATCAGTTATGTTTCTTATATGTGTCTTTTCAATAAATACTAAATGCTAATGAAAACACTTGAAAGAAAGATGTGTGCTGAGCAATACCAGTACTTGCCTAGATAGTACCTACAAGTTCCATGTATCACATGACAGAGGAAAAAATGCAGTGGTATCTTTCTGCACCTGAACCTGTAAATATTATTTTTCACAGTTGAATCAGGTGACTCAGTTGGACACGTCATTGCAGGTATTCTGCATTTCCACCTCTTCTCCCCCAACCTCACATATTCCTGTGCAGGATAACCCCACAGGGGAAGATCATATCAGTGTTACTGCTTCTGCTCAGAAAACATTGGTAAGAACAGGTTTCAGAGTAGCAGCCGTGTTAGTCTGTATTCACAAAAAGAAAAGGAGTACATGCATCCGATGAAATGAGCTGTAGCTCACAAAAGCTTATGCTCAAATAAATTTGTTAGTCTCTAAGGTGCCACAAGTACTCCTTTTCCTACTGGTAAGAACAGTAACACCAGAGGGAAAATTTTCACACTTTGCGCCTGTTGTAGGAATGCTTTTTCTGTTCTACTAAAATGACTACGCTTTATTGCTTTTCATGTCTGAGCATAGCTGGCTTCTGCTGGACCACCAGGAGCTATGAGAGAAACAGACTATGCATCAGTTTCACCTTGCAGGTGTGATGGAAGAGGAAAATAGGTAGAGAAGAGGACTGATGATGCTCAAAAAGTGATAAAACAGAGAGAAAAGAAAGATCAGCAAACTGCTTAATTTTAGGATAAAAAAAAAAGTATAAGAGTTTCTTTCAGCTACCAATGTAATCATTAGTAGTAGGTAACAGGACCGATCGCTGAAAGAAATTCAGAAATAAAACCACCTCCTCAAAAAAGGAAGAATGCCATTTGAAAGTGTGTTTTTCCACAATGAGGGCTATTTTCCATGCCAATTTTTAAACTTTTAAACCCCAGCTGTCAGGGGGAGGGGAAAAAAAAAAAGACAAGTTGCCAAAATGTTTCTGTAACAGGAAATGCATATTCTCCATCCATCCCATCTCCTTCCCCTTACACACGCTCATCTTAGTCAAAAATATTTAAACATGTTTTCTGTGAAACTTACCAAAAGATTCATCTGTGGGCAAAGACCTAGTCTGGAAAATTTCAACAAGTTAGGAGCAACTGAAAACCAGTGGTTAGAATGAAAACTATTATGCATCCTTAGGTACAGTTAAGTTCCCACTACAATTTTTGGGGGGTGTAAGCATTCTTTTCCATTCCTCTTCGAATTTAAATATAACATACTTAAATATGTAAAATCACCACATCAAGTACACAGATGTACTGTTGGCGATTCTTTTCTACTTCCTATAATACCCATTACCAAATTATATAAAATACTGGACAGGCAAATTAGCACAGAGATTGCGGACTTCATACAGAATACTTCTCTTCATCTTTCCCAGATTTTGGGATGCTATGCTTGTGTGCTAGTTTAATACACTTTGATTACAGTATGGCAAAAAAGTTTTAGAAAACAGGCAGATCTCACAGAACATTTCAAAAGTAGTCAGATACACTCTATATTATCAATGTTACTATTTTCCATGTTCTTGTCTTAGTTATTTCCTTCTTCTTACCCCAACAGTAGTGTCCTATATACTACAATGCCATGTAGATCTATTCAAAGCATTAACCTGTTTCTGTGTCACAGTGACTGCACATGTACTGATATGCTAACAAATGCATTCCTAGTTGTTTATTGATCACTTCATACACTCTCTCTACTGGAAATCCTGGGAGGAACACCAGAAAGTCTCCTGTCATCTCATGCTTTGTGACACATGTTATTGGCCGTGTCCCAAAGTATTTTTATCTTTGGGCATTTCCATAAAATGTTAATAAAAAAAAATTCCTCTACAAGCTGTCTCTGGTATTTCTGACTCACTTGTGTGTATTTTTAGTTCATTCATTCATTCTTTTTTTTCCCCCTCTAAAAAGGAAAAGAGAGAGAGAGTCATTCACAAAATTCTAGAAGAAAAAGAAAAAAAAAAAAAAAAAAAAGAGCAAGGACAACAATCCAACACTGGCTACCGCAAATATCCATTGAGATTTACAGATCAGAAACCAAACCTTCCAAAATACAAACTTTACAAGAAATTAGAAGAATTTAACTTGTTGAACAAGGGCTAATGTAGATATGGAAAGCTTGGTGAATCTGTAAGGTTTCCCTGTACTTCACACAGGCTTCTCATCTGACTACAAGCATCTCCTTCACTCACTCCACATTCTGTACTTTTTTTCCACACCATCCGATAAGGCTGGGGCAGTCTCCCAATTAGCATATGGGATTCCTTCTAACCTTTGAAAAATCTTCTGAAACTCCAACTACCCCATGAAATATGATAGCTATGAGACACCAATCTGGTGTTCGCTTTGTGTTTGTTGTACTTTATCATACCTGCTTCTGTCTTTAGATTAACTCCTCTTTGGGCCAAGGGTTTGCTATTTCTTTGGCACATTCTGCAGTGGCATGCATATTCATTTTATATGCTTATAAAAATGCACCTTAATGTCTTCAGCACACATGAAATTCTTAAAGCTAAACTCCCCCAATTAAATTTTAAAAAGGAAAGTACCACTCCACAAGAACAACATAATGCACCCATAAACACGGCTCACAATTCCTCAAAGACATGGTAAAAAGAGAAATTCCACAGCAAAGGCATCTATTATCCCCCAGACTTTCAAACATGGAGACTGCAAAGTTGATCAAATACACACATCTCATCTATCATGGAAAAATACAGGAGGAAAACCAGCCTCTCAGGTAGCCAGGATATGTAGCAATATATAAGTAAGAAAGAATAGTTGCCATCACATCACCAGAAAGAATTGAAATACAAGTGAAGAAAAATACTACCTACTCAAATCTTATACTCCCAACAGTCAGCAACAACGAGACTCAATCTCATCAGTAACAACATTCCAGTATATTCTTTCACCTATCTTTTCCACCTTTACTGACAAAAAGACTCAGGACATCTTTACTAGCCTTATTTCTTAATTTTCACTGAAAACATTTTGAGCTACTTTTTGACAATTCTCTAGAAATGAATTCTAAGCCTAAAATGTACAGCCATGTACAAGTAAAGCAATTTCATCCAGGGAGTTAATGGAACTTCTTTCTGCTAAATTTCATAGAATCATAGAATATCAGGGTTGGAAGGGACCTCAGGAGATCATCTAGTCCAACCCCCTGCTCAAAGCAGAACCAATCCCCAATTTTTGCCCCAGATCCCTAAATGGCCCCCTCAAGGATTGAACTCACAACCCTGGGTTTAGCAGGCCAATGCTCAAACCACTGAGCTATCCCTCTGATAGATAACAGCTGGAATTAAATGTTTTGAGTCATAATAAACAGATCCAGAGAGGCGGCATTGTAGATCAGAATTACACACAAATTATACAGACCATATATACAATTAAAGAAAATAATATGTTAAAACTTCAGATTTGAACAACTGAGCAGAGCAAGAGAAAAGAACATTCATACCTAGTCTCCCAAAGAGCTTTGAGAAATGGATTCCTTTACCTCTGGATATCAGTGTGGACTCAACCCCTATCCAGGTTAATAAGAATATCCCTAGAAACAAGTGGTATACAATAAAATGGGCAGCAAAATGACAAAACCAAGACTGAAACTCCTTCAGACACATAAGAAAGAGAGCAACAAATGTTATGGGAAAGAGGAAAATATTGTTATTTCAAAACAGGCTTGATCCAATCCAAGAAAAGAGGAAGGTGCTGGTCAAGAGTTTGTACAAGGCAAAAAAAAAAGTAAATGTAAAAGGTAACTTTTTAATAATTTACCAAACTCAGTATAAACATGAGAGTACAGAATTTACATTTTTCTGAACACTGAATTTTGCTAAGCCATTTGCTGAGAAATATTTTATCTCAAAAAGGATGAAAAGTTAGATGGTCATGAAAGTGTTTAACCCACTTTAAAAAAAAAATTATAAAGGAATTTGTGCCCAATCTTGCAACCTGAACAAGTATGCATATTGCAAGGTCAATATTATTTACTCTGTTTTGAGATGAACCCAGTCTGTATGTCCAAACAATTCTGTCTAACCTTGATTATGAACTCCATCCATGAAAAAGAAACTGTCTTCTACTGTGCTTTTTACAGCACCAGGAATCTCGACTGTATTGAATAAACATTAATAATAGATGATGAATAAAAATAACAATTTCAAAAGCCTCCAGAGATAAGTGAAAAAAATCTTGATATGATGGATAGATGTGTTAGTACAATTTTGCTGCTCTTAACAGTATTTTATTCAAATTTGTTTTCTTAGCAGTAGCGTGAAGTTAATAGCTCTCAGCATGCCACTTACAAGAGCTACGGATTCATTTTCCAATTAATGGTAGCAATAGGTTCTTAGTTAATGGTTTTAAGATAAAGCTAGGTTTTGCCATATAGTTGGATTTCAAAGATGGTCATTGAGGATTTCTCATGAAAAGCCCTGGTGTGTAAGAAACTGTTGCTGTATTTAACTTCTGTGTCCTCACACGCACAGTCGACAATTGGGGTGGACGATGTTAAAGTATTCTCAAATGCCAGTGACACCAGATTTTTACCCCATACTCTATTTAAGAGGACTACAAGGATTTTAGACAAAGGAACATATGGATGGCTCAGGGGACTGGTAATGGAATACAGAGCTTTTCACCTCTAGACCACTGGTTCAAATCTAGCCTCGGTCAGTAGTAAAGGAAAGTTATTAAAATCCAACAGCTGTAATTTATGTGAAATGATTAGTTAGTCTCAGCCCAATTCCTAGAGGACCCAGACCATCATCATAATTAACATCTTTGCTGACAGTTTCATCTTAGCTGAGTGTCCAAAGATTGAAAGGGTATAGAAAAAGAATTACCCTCTCACCCTTTTGGTGCTAAGTCCAGGCCAGCGCTAAGACAGTGTCAGAGCAATGTAGCGAAACTTGTAACACCACTGCAATGGCATACTTGTTCTGTGGGTAAAGAGAGGACTTCAATCTCCAGGGCTATCAAACGCACTGAGTTTGTCATTTATAAAAGTTATAGAAGGGGGGTGTCACAAGGTGGCTGGCCCCATTAAATTAAATAGGTCCAGCTCCCCTGTGCCAGCTCCACTTTGCCAATCAGAAAGCAGCTATGAAGGATAATGGAGCACCAGAGGCAGCAGGAGATCCAGAGAAGGGAAGAGTGTTTCCTGGAGGAAGGCTGAAAGCAAACTGAGCAACAAGTGAGGTTTGCTGGATGATATCCCCAAGCCAGGGCTGGAAAGTGCAGAAGACAGGAGAAGCAGCGGCTGCAGAAAAAGGTGCCTGTGGACTCTAAGCTGGAGAGCCAAAGCCAAGGACCAGGAAAGGACCATGGAGCTGGTCTGGCCTGAGAGAGTGCAAGATCAACCAGCCTAGTAGCGGACAGATGGATAGAACCATGGTGGAGGCGACAGGCCCCATATAACCTGCTGGCAGCCTGTAACTGCAAACAGTCTGAATTCCTGCAGCAGCTGGACACCACCGAACCGGTCTAGCTGCACAAGATCTGCGATGACGCCACCAAGTTATTCAGCAGCAGCTTCAGTAATGAACCGGAGTGAACAACAAAAATGCCATCTCAGAGAAATCATCAGAAGCAGCAATTTTCTACTGCTCTGGATGAGACCAAAGACCCCATCAGGAAGAAGAAGGAAGAGGAGGAGCATTAAGACAGCATCTTCTAAGCAATGTTCCAAAAGATACAAGAAACAATAAAGGGGGACCTGAAATAATCAGGGTTGTGGGGGAAGAGGCATCCCCGTTTCGACGAGTGACAAGATCCCAAGTTACAACACCTGATACACACACCAAGGTACTTCCTGAGAAGTCAGCTGTCCAGCCAGTGGAAGGGAGAGTCCCCTTAGTAGAGATCATTGTGAATGATTAAAATAGTACTGAGTTACATGTGAAGAGAAGTGTGCTTGAGAAAGGGCAGAAGTCCCCAGGTCAGTGCCCAGAGTCCAGCCATGGGGCAAAAACCAGCACCCCGCTCCTCATAGAGCCTAGCCTTGGGGCAGACACCAGCACCCCACGCCACGGGGCAGCCCGCAGACACCAGCACCCCGCTCTCCACAGAGCCCAGCCCTGGGGCAGACACCAGCACCCCACGCCCCAGAGAGCCCAGCCCCGGGGCAGCCCCCAAGCACCCCACTCCCCACACCACAGGGCAACCCCCAAACACCAGCACCCCGCTCCCCACGGGGCAGCCCCCAGACACCAGCACCCCGCTCCACACAGAGCCCAGCTACAGGGCATCCTTAAACCCAGGCAGCAGCACCCCAGAATCTTTACTCCCCCCAACTTCTTTACTGTCCCACCGGGGCATATGGTGTGCTAAAGCTCTGCCCTTCCTCACCCTTTGCCAGAGCTGGCTGAGTCTCCCAGGCTCTCCCCCATACCCGGGAGAATGAGGATCAAAGAGCATGCAGCCTCCAGCCCTAACAGGCTGGGCACTCTGCTCACTGCGAGCTGGCCTCTGCAGAGCCCAGTGGTCCTAGTGGCAGCCAGATATTCTGCGGGGCAAACAGGGAATTCTGCGAAATTCTGCATTGTGCAGTGGTGCAAAATCCCCCCAGAAATAACTGTTAGCACTGTAACCAAATTAGCTTATAGATACTAATTCCCTTTCATGTCTTAACTGCCTTTTGTGACCAGGATCCTAGGGGGGCCACGCTGAGATTGCTCAATTTGGGTAAACTGCAAATAATGGGGCAGACAATCCCCAAAACTGGTGGTTATTCTAATACTTAGATTCACCAAGCCAGCAACAAAACAGCTTCCACAATACCTTACTGGTTACCCAGAAGCCAAAAATACAGTTCCCTTAAAGCAACCCAGCCTTTGTGCTCCCACCCAGACATTCAAGTCAAATATGATGAGGATTACTGAAAATCTTGTTGATCATATAAAAAGTTCTACCAATCCCAAAGCATCGGACACATTACCCTCCAGGTTAACAAATATTTCAGATCTTACCAAAATATATGCTTACAGCCAATTCCTATTAACTAAACTAAAATTTATTTAAAAAGACCAGAGAGCGTATTGGTTAAAAGATCATTATACATACAGGCATGAACAGAGTTCTTAAGTCAATTTCATAGTGGAGATGGTGACCTTTAGAGTTGCAAAGGATTCTTTCAGAATTAGTCCATAGATTCAATCCAGTGTCCAGTATCAGGGTGATCCAGATGGAACTGAAGACCTGTCTTTTGGCTCACACTTCCCCTGATGAAGCTTAAGCAGATCTGAGATGAAACGATCAGGTCCCAAGAGCCCTTTATACAGTTCCCAGGCAGCCTCTTGACAGCATGCAGTCCTTGGGTGAAAAATAGGCAATTACCCTAGCTGTAAAGTAGACCTCCTATTTCCTAAGCATCACCAGTAATTAGGTACGTGGATTAACATAAGGCAATTGCCTATCTCCCTCCATTTCCAGGTAGTTCATCATATATTTCAAAGAGAAATTAAGACAATGATATCATTGCATTCACAGTTCATTTAAAGGTTAACATTTCCTTTTGATCTCTGAATTAACAGAATACAGTGATAGACAGAACTGTTTGGTTACATTGTTAACCTCTAACAATATACTATATATGTAAACAAATACAATTAGTATTACCCCCTAATTCTCTAACAATACAGGTTTGCATTTCAAAGCTCTAATCTAACTTGAAATGGCCCTAATTACAATTTACATATACTTTAATAGGTCTTTAAAGGTTGAGCCTGGGTCAATTAGCCTGGTAGTTATGTAACCCTTTCTGGTGCTGTGTCACACCTTTATATTATGTATGTGATTGTGTTCAGTCAACCTTAAGATCAAAGACGTGAGACACTGTATGAAATTAACAATATTACATATATTGTCTTCAGCTTATCTATCCATGTTACAATGTATGACCAGCAGTTGCCTTATGTTAATCAGTGTAACTGCATTACCTGTGTATGCATAGTAAATAGAATGTTAACTTCAAAGTGATGGGACAGTGTATGTTTAACCTTTGGGTGAACTAGAGTTCACTTCATTGCCCTTCTCCAGAGCCTACATAACCCAACTCCCTCAGAAAACTAGCTAGAGTCCCAGAATTCAGTCTCTAAGGTTTTTCAGCAAGGATTGCACAGGGTCAACCTCCCCACATCCAAGTCCTGAAAGGAATGGACTTAAGTAACAACTTTATCGCAAGATTTTATAAAGAAACAAATTTAATTTTTTTCAGCATAACATGCCTATTTTATAATCCATATACATTATCTTCACAGTTCTACATAAACATAAATAAAGAAAAACTCAAATCTGAACAGGTCAATCCCCACAGAAACACAGTTTCCAAAAGCTTAGGTTGAGTTCATCTTAGTCTCAGTTAGAGTTTTTGATCACCAAATCTATACTGTTTGCCGAGTCTAAAACATCTTCCCTCCACTTGCTTGTACGTATCTTTAGTTAGAATCCATGCAGACTCTTCCTCTACTGAAATCACTGTTAACCAGTCAGCTAACTTATTAACCAGCCACTCAGTTAACTATAGAGATTAAATTAAAAAACAAACAAAAATAAAAAAACCTGCTACAAGATGCTTCAGAGTTAGAGAAAACAGCCTGCTTCCCCTGGGCTCAGCTTCTCTCAACTCACACAAAGCACATGGCTTTTTGTAAAGCAGATGCCCTGACTGCTTGCCCTGGTGGAGTCTGATCCCAGCAACAGGGAACCTATTGTAGCATACCCCAAACTACCACACCCAATTCCAGAAACTTCTGGATGTGGAGTGCTAAATCTGCCTAGTAACAATGACCCAAACTCAACTTATTCCTACTTCCCCCATCCCACCATGGGTCTCTTAAAGAGACATCTCCCATGTTAGGCATATGGGTTACATTCTCCCCTGCTTAAACACTGCCATCCCAGCAGCCATCCCAGCAGCGCACCTGAGACACAATCCACAATATCTTGCTTGCAGGAAGTCAATCACACAGGCTATATATTTGTCACGTCCTTGTAAGACTTTCCAATCAACAGGAACTGAGTCTGGAGCACTGGGTCTTCCTGGCCAAGGATTTGGATCCTGAAACTCTGGTGATATGCTTTCTTCATTACTAGGCAAGGCTTCTATGCAACTTGTAGCAACAAGTATTAATCTTTCTTCTTCGGCTTCCAAATCTTCCTCATGAGATTTGCAGAGTACTGTGAACTTTCATAACTGCTTTGCAGAGTTCCTTATCCCACTCATCTGAACTAGGCTGAATTAGAGACATTTTAACAATTCTTTCTGTCCACTCCATGTCATCTTTATCCCTGGAATACCATTTAGTCGCCAAGAAAGAGCATCAGCATCAACATTGGCTTTGCCAGACTTATAAATTAGATCAAAGTTATATAGTGACAAGGCTGCCACCCATCTATGGCCAGCCGCATCCAACTTTGCAGTCTTCACAATGTAAGTAAGAAGGTTGTCCTCAGTCATTACTAGAGCTGTTGATTAATCACAGTTAACTTATTTGATTAACTCAAAAATTAAATCATGATTTAAAACTTAATTGCAATTAATTATAGTTTTAATTGCACTGTTAAACAATAGAATACCAACTGAAATTTATTAAATATTTTGGGTGTTTTTCTACATTTTCAAATACATTGATTTCAATTACAACACAGAATACAAAGTATACAGTGCTTTCTTTATATTTTTATTATAAATATTTGCAATGCAAAAATGATTCGATTCACCTCATTCAAGTAGTGCAATCTCTTTATCGTTAATGTGCAACTTACACATGTAGATATTTTTTGTTACATAACTGCACTCAAAAACAAAACAATGTAAAACTTTAGAGCCTACAAGTCCACTCAGACCTACTTCTTGTTTAGCCAATCGCTAAGACAAACAAGTTTGTTTACATTTACAGGAGATAATGCTGCCCGCTTCTTATTTATGTCACCTGCAAGTGAGAACAGGCATTCACACGTCACTTTTGTAGCCAGTGTCACAACATATTTACGTGCCAGATGCGCTAAAGTTTCATATGGCCCTCCATGCTGCTGAAACGTGGGCTGGCACTGGTTTTATCCATTCAACTGCTTGCCCTTTTGCAATGCCAGTGTGAGGTTTCAATACGACATCCTTCCTTGTTAAGTTTTTGACAAGTACTCCTATTCTCATACTGGAGCCAGTGACTTTAACAAATTGAGAAAGAACTGCTAGTCCACTGGGTCCAATTGCAGCACCTGGATCTTCCAGAATTACAGCAGTCTCCAATTCATTCACAGCAAGTTTCAGAATTCCTGGCACTGTTTTGGATGTACCAGGTGCAATTGTCTCTGATTTTCTTCCTCTCAAGACCATTTCAGCCCCTTTGTCAGCTTTTTGCTGTAACCTCTGACTGAGTAAAAATTGACTAAGTTTCAGCCTACTCATTTGGTAATGAAATACTACAGTGGAACCTCAAAGATACAAACACCAGAGTTATGGACTCACTGGTCACCATGTGAAACCGGAAGTAAACAATCAGGCACCAGCAGAGACAAAAAAAGGGGGGGAGGGTGTGGGGGGGCAAATACTGTACTGTACCTATATTGCATCTTAAAGGTAGGCACATCTGGGCTGCCTGTCCCTTCTGCACCCCACCCTCACCTCCACATGCAGGGAAGCCACTTACAGCTAGGAGCTGAAGGCGCTGGCGCTGCCAGCCCAAGGCAGTTAGAACTGGCAGAGCAGGAGCAGCGCTGGGATCTGCGCTGCTTTCCCCCACATCCTCCAGCCGGAAGGGGGACACGCTGTTTTCAACACACACACACCCAACCGGGAAGTGGATGCGCCATTTTCACACACATCCCCAGCAGGAGTGGGACAAGCTTGCAAACTCAGTCCAACTCAGGGAAAGAAACTGCCTGCAAGGAAATTGCCAGTGCTGAGGAGGGAGCTGCTTCTGGAGCCTGGCCTGGAGTGTCATCTGCTGGAGCTGGAGCCCAAACTGCACTTTGTTCAGAGTTACAAACATTTCACAGTTATGGACAACTTCCATTCCTGAGGTGTTCCTAACTCTGAGGTTCTACTGTACTTAAAAATTCAGTACCCCATTTCTTCTTACAGTCTTCTACAAGATATTTTAGCACATTTGTGCCTTTCATACATTGATCTGGACAAACTAAGACTAGTCCCTCTTGTTTGTTAGTCCCACAGATGAACTTTGAGAATTGAATCCTCAAGGTTATATATCCCGGGTATGGAACAATTAGCCCTCCAGCCCCTTCTATCTGAAGTATACTGCCAATAGACTAACTTTTGATAAGATAAATGCTCATAATAGAAAGTTTCATATATGCAGGTCACTTGAGAATCAGTATCTATTAGGCAGGTTCTCTTTACCCATCTAGGTAAAGACAGTGGGACCTGCTTATCATGGCCAACTTCTGGCAGCCTTGCTCTGAGAGTTGTTAGTTTCTTTCCTTCCTGGCTCATACTTGCTCTGATTTGAATGTCTACCACTCAGTTGCTGATGTACTAGGTTGGAGTTAGAAGAATTCTCATAATCATTTTGAAAATGTCCTATTCACTCCCAGTTAAAACAAAGAATTTCTTCTGTTAAATCTTGGTGTTGCTTATTAAATTCTTTGGGTCTTTGAGGAGGGAATCGTGTATCGGATATGGACATTTCAGAACTTGGCTTGGTCATCTGCAGTCCCACCAACTGCTGCTCAGCCTGCAGATATTTCTCCTTCCAGTCTACTGCAGTGACTTCTTCATGGGCACTGGAAGTATTTTCAGGTGCCTTTATCAACTGCAAACGACTCCTATGCAATGGCTTTCCTTTTTCTTCTAGTTCTTGTCAAAGTTTTCTCTCTTGTTTATCAAAGTGCTCCCTTTACTCCTGGGGGAATTCTGCATCACTGCACATGCACCGAATGTATGTCCCCCACAGATTTCTTTGCTTCCCCGCAGAAAAACGACTTTCTGACAGGAAAGCAAAGGGAAGCCACAAGAGCTGTTATATGACCTTCCCTAACAGTATGTTTTGGGTGTCCAGGGCAGCTGGCAGAGCGGTAAATCACTGTGGCACAGGAGGGGAGGACTGGAAAAGGCGCGGCTGGTGGCTCCTACCCTGCGCCAGGCTCAGTTGCTAGTCCTCGCTAGGCTGGGGAGGACGGGTCTTCCTCTTCCCCCGCACAGCTGCTGGGGCTGTGTCAGACTCACCACCAAATTTCTCCCCCAGCTGTAGAAAGCTCTGCAAACTCTCCCCCCGCCCCACACTTCCTGCACCCCGTGCATCCAGACCCCCTCATACCCAGACCCTCCCGCGGAGCCTCACCCTCCCATACACACACACATCCAGAACCCCCCAATAAGTCCCACTCCCCCTGCACCTGGACCACCCTGACAAGCCACCCGTACCCCCACCCTACCAAGCCCCAGATGCACATGGATCTCAACCCCACTGAGCCCCACCTCCCCACCCCCGCAGACACCCCCACCCAGCCCCAACCACCTTCACCTGGACCCTCCTGCAGAGTTCCATTACCACTGCACCCAGAACCCCCACTGAGCCACCGGCACCCAGATTGCCCCACACAGAGTCCCTCCACAATTGGATCCTGCATTGCTGAGCCTGCCTGCCCACACCTGATGCACCTGGCACAGAGGGGCCGGGCCCTCGGGTGTTTCTGGGCCAGGGCCTGCCCTTGCGCTGTGTCAGGGTTGGGTGGAGCCTCACTACTGAGTCTGTTTCCCGGGGAGGAGCTGCACAGTGGTCTCCCACCTCCGTACAGCCAGTGGCCTGTGCTCCCCAATGCCATGCTGGAGTCTCCACATTTATTTGACAAATAAAATTTGCAGAATTTTGCAGACTTTTTAATTTTTTGGCGCAGAATGCCCTCAGGAGTATCCCTTTCAATGAATCTTACCTCAAAAAGGAGTGTGGCATAAGAGATGCTCTTTTTTCTACCACCACCACTAATCCCTTTTATTAAGGGTCTATTTTAAAAAGATTCATGTCAACAACCATGAAAAAATTGATCTTGTACATAAGAGTTCAATTCAGTATCTTTTACCCCACCAACCTCTTGGGCTAATGTGGGTAGTATAGTCAGGTACACAGAAGGTGGTTCTCTAATGTGTTGGTGAGGCTCAGAAAACTGAGCTTAAGTTCAGATGCATGAGATGCTCAAGTTCAGGATCCTGACACAAAGAAAAAAGGAGAGCAGCAGAATAATGACCCTGGACTTCAGAAAATCAGACTTTGACTCCCTCAGGGAACTGATGGGCAGGACCCCCTGGGAGAACAACATGAAGGGGAAAGGAGTCCAGGAGACCTGGCTTTATTTTACAGAATCCTTATTGAGGTTGCAGGAACAAACCATCCCGACTTGTAGAAAGAAGAGTAAATATGGCAGGCAACCATCTTGGCTTAACAGCGAAATCCTTGCTAATCTTAAACACAAAAAAGAAGCTTACAATAAGTGGAAGATTGGACAAATGACCAGGAAGGAGTATAAAAATATTGCTCAGGCATGCAGGAGTGAAATCAGGAAGGCCAAATCACACTTGGAATTGTAGCTAGCAAGGGATGTTGTGAGTAACAAGAAGGGTTTCTTCAGTTATTTTAGCAATAAGAAGGTGGTCAGGGAAAGAGTGAGCCCTTTACTGAATGGGGGAGGCAACCTAGTGACAGAGGATGTGGAAAAAGCTAACGTACTCAATACTTTTTAGGCCTCTGTCTTCACGAACAAGGTCAGCTCCCAGACTACTGCACTGGGAAGCACAGTATGGGAAGGAGGTGACCAGCGCTCTGTGGAGAAAAAGCGGTTCAGGACTATTTAGAAAAGCTGGACGAGCACAGGACCATGGGGCTGGATGCGCTGCGTCCGAACGCTAAAGGAGTTGGCGGATGTGATTGCAGAGCCATTGGCCATTATCTTTGAAAACTCATGGCAATGGGGGGAGGTCCCGGACGACTGGAAAAAGGCTAATGTAGTGCCCATCTTTAAAAAAGGGAAGGAGGAGGATCATAGAATATCAGGGTTGGAAGGGACCTCAGGAGGTCATCTAGTCCAACCCCCTGCTCAAAGCAGGACCAATCCCCAAATAAATCATCCCAGCCAGGGCTTTGTCAAGCCTGACCTTAAAAACTTCTAAGGAAGGAGATTCTGCCACCTCCCTAGGTAACGCATTCCAGTGTTTCACCAGCCTCCTAGTGAAAAAGTTTTTCCTAATATCCAACCTAAACCTCCCCCACTGCAACTTGAGACCATTACTCCTTGTCCTGTCCTCTTCCACCACTGAGAATAGTCTAGAACCATCCTCTCTGGAACAACCTCTCAGGTAGTTGAAAGCAGCTATCAAATCCCCCCTCATTCTTCTCTTCTGCAGACTAAACAATCCCAGTTCCCTCAGCCTCTCCTCATAACTCATGTGTTCCAGACCCCTAATCATTTTTGTTGCCCTTCGCTGGACTCTCTCCAATTTATCCACATCCTTCTTGTAGTGTGGGGCCCAAAACTGGACACAGTACTCCAGATGAGGCCTCACCAATGTCGAATAGAGGGGGACGATCACGTCCCTCGATCTGCTGGCTATGCCCCTACTTATACATCCCAAAATGCCATTGGCCTTCTTGGCAACAAGGGCACACTGCTGACTCATATCCAGCTTCTCGTCCACTGTCACCCCTAGGTCCTTTTCCACAGAACTGCTGCCTAGCCATTCGGTCCCTAGTCTGTAGCTGTGCATTGGGTTCTTCCGTCCTAAGTGCAGGACCCTGCACTTATCTTTATTGAACCTCATCAGATTTCTTTTGGCCCAATCCTCCAATTTGTCTAGGTCCCTCTGTATCCTATCCCTGCCCTCCAGCGTATCTACCACTCCTCCCAGTTTAGTATCATCTTCAAATTTGCTGAGAGTGTAATCCACACCATCCTCCAGATCATTTATGAAGATATTGAACAAAACCGGCCCCAGGACCGACCCCTGGGGCACTCCAATTGACACCGGCTGCCCACTAGACATGGAGCCATTGATCACTACTCGTTGAGCCCGACAATCTAGCCAACTTTCTACCCACCTTATAGTGCATTCATCCAGCCCATACTTCTTTAACTTGCTGACAAGAATACTGTGGGAGAGCGTGTCAAAAGCTTTGCTAAAGAAATCAGGCAACTACAGGCCAATCCACCTCACCTCAGTCCCTGGAAAAATCATGGAGCAGGTCCTCAAGGAATCACTTTTGAAGCACTTCAAAGAGAGGAAAGTGATCAGGAACAGTCAACATGGATTCATCAAGGGCAAGTCATGCCTGACTAACCTAATTGCCTTCTATGATGAAAACTGGCTCTGTGGATGAGGGGAAAGCAGTGGATATGTTATTCCTTGACTTTAGCAAAGCTTCTGATACAGTCTCCCACAGTATTCTTGCCAGCAAGTTAAAGAAGTATGGGCTGGATGAATGGACTATAAAGGTGGATAGAAAGCTGGCTAGATCATCGGGCAGTGATCAATGGCTCCATGTCTAGTTGGCAGCCGGTATCAAACGGAGTGCCTCAAGGGCCGGTTTTGTTCAACATCTTCATTAATGATCTGGAGGATGGCGTGGATTGCACCCACAGCAAGTTTGCAGATGACACTAACTAAGAGGAGTGGCAGATACGCTGGAGGTTAGGGATAGGATACAGAAGGACCTAGACAAATTGGAGGACTGGGCCAAAAGAAATCTGATGAGGTTCAACAAGGATAAGTGCAGACTCCTGCACTTAGGATGGAAGAATCCCATGCACTGCTACAGACTAGGGACTGAGCAACTAGGCAGCAGTTCTGCAGAAAAGGACCTAGGGGTTACAGTGGACAAGAAGCTGGATATGAGTCAACGGTGTGCCCTTGTTGCCATGAAGACTAATAGCATTTTGGCCTGTATAAGTAGCAGCGCTGCCAGCAGATCGAGGAAAGTGATCGTTCCCCTCTGTTCAACGTTGGTGAGGCCTCATCTGGAGTACTGTGTCCACTTTTGGGCCCCACACTACAAGAAGGATGTGGAAAAATTGGAAAGAGTCCAGGGGAGGGCAACAAAAATGATTAGGGGGCTGGAGCACATGAGTTATGAGGAGAGACTGAGGGAACTGGGATTATTTAGTTTGCAGAAGAGATGAATGAGGGGGGATTTGATAGCTGCTTTCAACTACCTGAAAGGGGGTTCCAAAGAGGATGGATCTAGACTATTCTCAGTGCTACCAGATGACAGAACAAGGAGCAATGGTCTCAAGTTGCAGTAGGAGAGGTTTAGGTTGGATAGTAGGAAAAACTTTTTCGCATTGGATCTGGGTGAATTACACAAAGAACATTTTGGTTTAAATTTCACACCAGTCACAGTTTCAGATTTCAGCACCCTCTCTAACAAAAGATGTTGCCTGTCAGGAGGGAGACTCACAGCAGGAGTAGAGGCTTCAACTGGACCTCAGTCTATAATTGGTGTAGTATCTGTTAACCACCTAGTCTGTTTATCACGCACAGGTGTAACCACAGCCCATGTCGCAGTCTTGAACCCTCTGTCAGAATACACATAATATCCCTGATCCCTGCACTAAAGTACTCTGGGCACAGAACCAGTGGATATGAATGACAAAACCTCAAAATGAATAGGAGTCACATCCCATTTCTGCCCTAACTTCTGCAACACACCGTTCCGTCCTATGTGTATCACAGAAACAGGATCTTCAAATTCACAAAGAATCATATCTTTTTGTTCTCCCTTCACCCTCCTCCTATTAGTCACATGACCAAAGATTCTAACAGCCCTCTTAGTTTCTGCTGTACAATCAACATGCCCAAAATGTGTGGACAAGTTTCCATTATCTTAATATTAATACAGTGTAAAGATTCAATAATAGTCACCACCACCAAATTCTTTTATAACTGCTGTAATATTCCTCAAAAAAAATCAGATGTGACCTCTGAGCAATCCTCAAGTCCCTGTCTGTTCGGGCTCCAATTTGTAACCTTTGGATGGGCTAGAGTTCACTTCATTGCCTAAATAACAAAACTCCCATAGAAACTTAGCTGGAGACCCAGAATTCAGTCTCTAAGGATTTTCAGCAAGGATTGCACAGGGTCAACCTCCCCACATCCAAGTCCCAAAAGGAACGAAAGGAATGAACTTAAGTAACAACTTTGTTTCTTTATTATAAGATTTTATAATTTAATTTTTTCAGCATAACATAGCTATTTTATAATCCACATACATTATCTTTATAGTTCTGCATAAACACAAGTAAAGAAAAATTAAAATCTGAACAGGTCAGTTCCCACAGAAACACAGTGAGAAGCAACTCAGAGTTTCCAAAAGCTTAGGTTAAGTTTATCTGAGTCTCAGAATTTTTGATCACCAAATCTATACTGAAAAGGAGTATCTGTGGCACCTTAGAGACTAACCAATTTATTTGAGCTTAAGCTTTCGCGAGCTACACCTCACTTCATCGGATGCATTCAGTGGAAAATATAGTGGGGAGATTTATTACATAGAGAACATGAAACAATGGGTGTTACCATACACACTGTAACGAGAGTGATCACCTAAGGTGAGCTAACACCTGCTGGTAATAGCTCACCTTAAGTGATCACTCATTACAGTGTGTATGGTAACACCCATTGTTTCATGTTCTCTATGTATATAAATCTCCCCACTGTATTTTCCACTGAATGCATCTGATGAAGTGAGCTGTAGCTCGCAAAAGCTTATGCTCAAATAAATTTATTAGTCTCTAAGGTGCCACAACTACTCCTTTTCTTTTTGCAAATACAGACTAACACGGCTGCTACTCTGAAACAAATCTATACTGTCCGCTGAGTCTAAAACAACATCTTCCCTCCACTTGCTTGTAGGTATCTTCAGTGAGAATCCATGCAGACTCTTCTTTTGAAATCACTGTTAGCCAGTCAGCTAACTGGTTAACCAGCCATTCAGTTAAGTATAGAGATTAAATTAAAAAAAAAAAAAAACAACAAAAACCTGCTGCAAGATGCTTCAGAGTTAGGGAAAACAGCCTGCTTTCTGCTCCTCCGGGCTCAGCTTCTCCCAACACACATAAAGCACATGGCACTTTGTAAAGCAGCTGCCCTGACTGCTTGCCCGTGTGGAGTCTGACCCCAGCAACAGGGAACCTATTGTAGCATACCCAAAACTACCACACCCAATTCCAGAAACTTCTGGCTGTGGAGCCAGCACTGGGCCAAAATGAAGTTCAATCTTTTTTTGACCTTGGACAGCAGCAAGAACCGCAAGAGGCACTTCCATGCACCTTCTCACATTCACAGGAAGATCATGTCTTCCCCCCTTTCCACGGAGCTAAGGCAGAAATACAATGTCAGCTCCATGCCCATCCAAAAAGATGACAAAGTCCAGGTTGTCCGGGGACATTATAAAGGCCAGCAAATCGGCATGGTAGTCCAGGTATACAGAAAAAAAATACGTCATCTACATTGAACGCGTATAGCATGAGAAGGCCAATGGCACAACAGTCCACGTTGGAATCCATCCTAGCAAGGTGGTGATCACTAGGCTAAAACTGGATAAGGATCGCAAAAAGATCTTGGAACGCAAAGCAAAGTCTCGCCAAGCGGGCAAGGAAAGGGGCAAATACAAGGAAGGAACCATTGAAAAGATGCCAAAATAGAATGGTCTTCTGTGTGTGAACAATGACCCAGACACAACTCATTCCTACCTCCACTCACCATAGGTCTCTTAAAGAGATATCTCCCCTATTAGGCACATGGGTTACATCTGCTCAGCAAAGAATCCTCAGTCAGATGCTGTGCTCAAAGCACTTGAAGAACCTGCTTCAGCTATAAAGAGAAACCTCAGGCCTGATCCTTTCATCTCTAGTCTGCTGAACTTTGAGCAGACAAAGTTTAAGCCGCAGGGCCAAGATCTTCCAAGTAGTTATTTGGAATACCCTGGAAAATGCATTGAAAGACTACCAGATTTTACATCTAAACGGTCTTTGGATTCTGTCCTCTTGGGATAATTCCAATAAAACTTTTGCAAATTAGCAAATATAAAATTACTGCTACAAATCTGCTTTATGAACACTGAAAAAAATCATTTGTATATATGTGATTCCTAACCTCTCAAATTCAATAACTCTCTCCTTTTTTAAAAATCACTGTATTAGACCTGTTTGCCTCCATTGGAGCCAAGGGCTGGAATATCTAATGGGGGCTGTGTTTGGCTTCTTGTTAACCAGTGTGATACTACAGAAGCTCTTTTTATGTTGATTTGGTGACTCTATAAAATAAACCACAAGTTTTTGGGGATTGTCTGCTGTGTTTCTTGCAGTGCGCCCTGAGTGTGGCATTCTCGGTGTGGCCCATCTCAGGCACCTGATCACAGGGAGCTACTGTAATAAAACAAAAAATAAGTGCAACGTAGGAACTGAGAGTTAACTAGAGACTGAAAGCATAATAGTGAGGTTTTTAGCACTTACCAACTTGAACTAAAACACTTTCTGCATTCAGGGTATTCTGCGTTAAAACTCATGTAAGTAGGTTTAATGCTAAATAGCATGAGAGTTGGATAAAAGAGGATTTGGATTTCCATTACCCATCTTAATGAACTTGCGGCTCTAGCCCCAAAATGGACTAATATCATTACATAACCCACAACAGAAGGAGGGAGGGCATAACATGCTTTGCCTGAATTGGCTGCAGAGCATTGAGCTAGATTCTCTTTCAGCTGGTCACTAATATAAACAAAACTACACAACTCTCTACTAAGACTGTAACAGTATGCAAGTTTAACTGGAGTGCTGGGGGCGGAAGGAAGAGGACTCAGTGAGCAATGTGACCCAAACCTGTCTGACAGGCACCACCTAGAGGTGAACAGAGCTGAAGGACAAATATTTAATTCAATACAAATGAATATGCAACGCAAATTTAGGTACTGCAGCAGAGTTCTTGGAGAATCCAATCTGGAGATCTTGCCATTACTAGTTTCACCTCCTAAATGAGAGCTGCTCTACATGGACCAGTTCCAAATTATTTTAGCTCATGGTGTTTTGTCAATTATATTTTAAAACTTTCTTGTTCAAGTTTGCATTATTTCACCAATTTAATTTTCAGTACTGCCAAAGTACTTTCTTTCTTCTAGAGAGAAAAACAGTCATTGTTAATTCTGCATTTATCATTTTCAAATGACGCTCAAGTGCTATTTCATATCCAATCTATAGCACCAAGGAATCTTTCAGTCTTAGTTCCTTTTCTGAGAATGAACAGTAATGTATGTTTAAAGAAACTTGTTTTCAGAATTATTCTAAAATTACTTATTCTTTCAAGTTGCCCCAGAGATCATATAATGAAGCTCTTTTAGTATTTTCCTTTTAATTTGTATACATCTTCATAATTACTGCACCTTAGTTTGCTCTGTAATACCAACAGCTACCTGAAAATTTACGTACACAACCACCCACTTCTACCCCTTTAATGCCCGTAGCAGGTTCTCTCCTCACTCACTGAGGCAGCAAAAAACCATGATGTGTAACTTTTTGAGCTCAGGAGGTGTGCATTATTTTGGTTTATTTTTAGGACTCTAATCCTCAATGATCAGAAAACAGACATAATCTTCTCACAGAAAGAACAGATTCAAACAAAATCATACCCTGCAAAGGCAGACAGCTTTCTCCCTTTCAGAAAAGCCTTTTTTTTTTTTTCCATTCCTTGGTTCAATGCAAAAGGAGGAAACAAGCCTCTAGTTTTTAAACCAGTTTCTTTCAATCTCAAACTTATGCAGCAGTTCTGTCTCTTTCACTTATCAAGAATTGCTAACTAATATAATTTAACAGCAGTGATGCTAACTTCAAAATTCCCTCTTGCTAGAAGATGTTCTTAGCTTCTGGAACTCCTTTTTTTTTTTTTTGTTACTGACTCCCCTTTAACTATTAGCAGCTCACCAAATTCGTGACTTAAACATACACATAACTCTTCTCACCTGCAACCTGAATGCAGGTTAGAGCCATGCCACATTTCAGCCTTGGTATAAACAACTCCCATTGATTTCAATCCACTTATGCGGGGCTGAATTCACTCCCGCAAATGGATTCCATGTCATGCTGGAATTGATTTAAAGAGCTTGATAGTTTATTAGTGGTTTTCCCTTCACTTGTAAAAGTCAGATTCTGAGCATCTTTTCTGCTCAATAAAAAACAAAAACGTGTTTTTGTGAATGTGGTACATTTGTACACATGGGATTATTTTGCTCCTGAGCAGTGAATAAGAACTGCTGTACAGCAACTGTCTGCATCACCCCAGTGCCAGTACTCATTTCACGGCTTCATCTCTCAGTCCTGCTTACAAACTAACTGCCCTTAAACCCCACCTGTTACTGACACCCCTTGAACCGCATGTTACTGATACCCCCGGAGTGCCCCACTGCACTAGCACCCACAGACCTCTGGCCCTGCGCGCTCCGTAGGAGCTAGACCCCTCTCACACACTCACCGCCTGGGGAACCGCCACTGCCGAGCCCACCAACTTCCCGGGAACCCCCCAGGCGCCTCTTGCCCCAGGATACAGCACTGCTGGGACGGCTGTTCCTGGAGGCAGGGGGCTCCCACCCCGGGCAGGGTCGTTGCTCTGGGGGCAGAGGTCTCCCCGGGGACAGGGGGTCGCTGTCTTCCCTGGGGCTGGG
Source organism: Lepidochelys olivacea (assembly GCF_965140295.1). NCBI lineage: Eukaryota > Metazoa > Chordata > Testudines > Cheloniidae > Lepidochelys > Lepidochelys olivacea. Next base: position 53,956,160 of record NC_140417.1, read on the forward strand.
ATAGGGAAGAACGGGCCCAGCACCCTGACATAGGGGCCGGATCCCCCGGGGCTGCCGGACTCCGCTCCCGGGGTGCGTCGGGACCCCCAGGCAAAGGGGGCTCATGGAAGTTAGCACTTGCCGTAACTGCTCAACCGCCAGAGACGCGTCCCAACGGAGCCCGCAGCATCCTCGCTCGCTTCGTCCCCCTCCCCTCGCTACTATGGCTACGGGGAGCCAAGGCAACCAGCTCTCGCGAGAACTAGCCCAACGCCTCCATCGCTTCCGCGAGAACCGGCTCCGAAAAGGGGAGGGAGAGAGCGCGCCCGACCACCCGTCTCTCGCGAGAAAAGGGGTCCGAAGAGGGGAGGAGCTAGAGGAAAAGCAACTGCGTAGAGCCACAACATGGCGGCGAACGGAGCGCGCAGTGGGCGGGGCCTAAAGGAGCCGCGGGGGCGGGGATGCAGAGGTGAAAAGCATGGGACCGGCGCGGCGGGGCGCCGGCGATGAGAAAAGACGTCTTCTCGTTTCCGCCTGCAGTGCGGGGTTCCTCCTGCCCAATCCGCTTCGGCTCTCCGCCGGGCCCCACACACCGCGGGATTGACTTCGAAGTGGGGTTGTGGCGGGACCCCATGGCGCGGGGTCACCCTGACAGCTCCCTCAGAGGCACTAGAGCTAAGAACTTCTTCTGCCTTCCTAGGCAGCCAGAGTGTCGCATTGTCACACGCCTCTGGGAGCTTCACAACATCAACAACGCGTGCCTGCTGGACAATTGCAGCAGGGGTTGGGAACCCTGGACTTCTCAGCTTGCCGTGGTACTATTGCCAGCACCCAGTGCCAAGAGGCTAAACAACAGCTGAAGTTGGTTTGTTACCCGGTGTGCTACACCCAATAATCACAATGGGGTGGAGAAGCAGAAAAGTTTATTTGAAGCTTCAAAAAGGTATAGGGAGATTTGAATCTCAAATCCTGTACCCAGAGCAGGAAGTTACACAGGCTTTTATACATCCTTTTTCCCAGCATACTTTTCCAATAGCAAGCTGCCCCAAGTATCCATATAGCTAGCCAATCCAGTTCCCAGCTAGTTCCCTGGTTCTCTGTATCATTTGTTAAACTATACATAAAGCTGCTTTATTCAGCATTGTTCTTCCATATCTCCCCTGTTTGGCCTTGCTTAGTTTCAGGCAGTCTGAAGCTGCAACATATTGTTGCAGATTCTCAGCATAACTGCTATGTGTGCCGGGGGGGGGGCAAGGACACTTGGGACTAGTACGCAGAGCTGCTGCGAGTGTCTCCAGGCGGGAGGGGGGCCAAGGACACCTGGGCCTCGTGCAAGGGGGCTTCATCGACACTCGTAGTCTTCCATCCCCTCGAGTTACCTAGTGGCCATGCCCCAGTGTCCCCAACAGTACCCTGCCCAAGTCAACCAGGTTGGAAGACAGGAATGGGGAAAGGAAGCTCCAAGGTACTCTGGGGAACTCAGTTAAGAGAAACATTTAGGGAGAGTAGTTACAAGGCAGTTCTAATTCCAAACTAGCGTCAGACACATTGAAATATGGCTGGGTGTTTATAATAGAATATTGAAGCAATTACTCATTTGAGACAGACACTGTGCAATTTGACTAAAGCACTGTGTTAATATTCAATATAATTGAATTTGTATAGCATCTGCGAGAAGCATAACTTGTCCTGATGAAGTCCTTGCATAGGAGCTTGTGGGCTGTCCCCAGGCTTGCCAGTAGAAAGGTGATTTTTGATCCCTTTGTCCCTCCTCCTCTTTGAGGACATGGCCTTGGTTTCCCTACAATGAATGGTGTGTAAGGAGATTACTGCCTATGCACCTCATCATCACCCTTAATAGAAATGGGAGGTCCATAGACTCCTTATTTGCCCTTATGTGCAAGGTTGTTATCCACAGTGTGCCTCTGACTGCAGGCGAAGAATTCCTCAATGCACCCCTTTCCTCAGTTGGTAATGATTACCCCAGTAGGATTCTGCATAAAGCACCTCAATACTGCCCCTACACTTATTGCATCCCCTCCCCACTTTTTTAACATACTTTACCTAACATGTATTCTGGATCAGAAGAGACTCAACATCTCTGCATCCTCAGAGTAATGCAACAGAACCATCGTTTTGTCCTGTAACAACTCTTCTCCAGCCTGCTAAGGACTCACTGACACAAACACACTTTCTTTTATGTCATTTTATTGTCCAAACTTCAGTCAGATGAACAAAAACACAGTTCCTTGGTTCACCCTGGGCTACAGCTCCCAGGGGGTTTTCCCCCCTTTAATTCTCCAGTTCCTTCTACCGCCCATCCCAGGGGGCTCTGGTAGTCCTATTGCTAGGGTCGGCAAGTGATATGGGCCCGTGATGCCTATGTTCCAAGAATATTCAGGGCCTGAGGGCCCAGCTCCATCAATGTTCCAGGCCTGGTCTCTCCCCTGGCCTCACCTGCCACCCCTGCACGCCTCCCCTGGAGCGTCTCCTGGCCCCACTTGCCACCCCTGGGTGATTTAAAGGGGCCCGGGGACCCCCAGCCACCACCACCAGCAGCACTGTGGGGCTAAGGTGGCTTCCTGCCCTCTCTCAGGCCACACCACTCCTGGAAGCAGCCAGCACGTCCCTGCAGCCCTGGACGTGTGTCTCCACGTGCTGCCCCTGCCCTGAGCACCGACTTTGCAGTTCCCATTGGCTGGGAACTGCAACCAATAGGAGCTGTGGGGGCGGTGCCTACAGGCAGCAGCGCACGGAGACCTACCCCCGCCCAGGAGCCACTGCCAGAGGGGTGTGCAGGTCGCTTTCAGGCGATACCTGAGATAAGCGCTGCACCTCTCCCATACCCCAATCCCCTGCCCCAGCCCAGAGCCTGCCCCAAACCAAACTCCCGCCCAGAGCCCACATCCCCTCCTGCACCTCAACCTCCTGCCCTGGCCCAGAGCTTGCACCCAAACTCCCTCCCAGAGCCTGCACCCCTCCCCCAGCCCTGAGCCCACACCTCCTCCTGCACCCAAACTCCCTCCCAGAGCCTTAGGCAGGTGGTGGGCAGGGGCAGGACTTGGACCCATTCTGGACACCACCAAAAATTATATAAACCTGCCACCCCTGCCTGTTGCTCCTGCTTCCCTCCCTCTCCTTCCAGGGGACTCTGGCAATCCTAGGTTTCCCAGGCTCCATGTTACCAGGGACCAGGTAGTAAGGGTCTCATGCCTCCTGAGGCCCAGGTGCCTTCCTTTAAAGCACAGCTGAAATCAGCTGACCAGTAACAGCTACAATGGTTCAGTTCCCTCCTAAAGGGCTGTGACATCCCCACACTTACAACCTTCTCCCATAACTTTTTTATGCAGTGGACCTTTTCTGGTGGGTTTTTTTGGCACAGCCTCAGCTTTACATTCCCCCAAGGAGAGCTGGTTAAAATTTTTAAATCAAAATTTTTTTCAATGAAAAATGGCCTTTTAAAAATGTTCACAGAAATTTTTTTAAAATTTTCCATCTTTTTCAACAAAACTTTTGCAAACCAAAATATTTCAAGTTTCTAGTTTTTACTGAAAACTGATAAACTTCCATTAAAATGTTTGAAGTTGTGATAAATGAACAGGGGTGGAGGTAGATCCCTTTTATGGACACTCAACCAACCAGTAGCTATAAAATCCCTCCTAGTAGCTGTTCCCTAATTGCTCTACCTGTAAAGGGTTTAAAAGTCTCACTGCTATGCATAGGTAAAAGGAAGTAAGTGGGCACCTGGCCAAAAGAGCCAGTGGGAAGGCTAGAACTTTTTAAAATTGAAAAAAGACTCCTCTTTTGTCTGTCTGTTGTTGTTCCACCAGAGAGAAGTGGACAGGGCAGCAGCTATCAGGTAAGAAGCTTGAGCCAGGTACGAAAAAATCATCTGTATCATACCTCAAAACTACTCATTTAAAACTCCAGATATGTAAGTGGATCAGGAAATGTTTAGGAAGATGTGATTAGGTTTCTCCCTTTTATTTTGTTATGGTTTGTGGATTCCTTTGTGCTAACCCCGGTGCATTTGTTTTGCTTGTAACCTTTAAGCTGGACCTCAAGAAAGCTATTCTTGGTGTTTAATCCTTTGTAGTTGCTCTTTTAAAAATTTAGCAATAGCCAGATGTATTCCCAGATGTATTTTCTTTCTTCTTTTATTCATAAAATTTACCTTTTTTAAGAACAGAATTGGATATTTGTGTTTTTAGAGGTTTGTGCACGTTGTTTAATTAGCTGGTGGCAACAGCTGATTTCCTTTTCTTTCTTTTTTTCTTAGCTCTTCCCTGGAGGGGTGGGGGGTGAAAGGGCTTGAGGGTACCACACACGAAGGAATTCCCAAGTGTGCCTTCCTGGGCTCTCAAAGGGGTTTTGCACTTGAGTGGTGGCAGCATCTACTAATCCAAAGTCAGAGAAAAGCTGTAACCTTTGGAGTTTGATGCAAGCCTGGACTGGCCAGTATTACTTTTTAGAATCCTTGCGGGCCCCCACCTTCTGCACTAGAAGTGCCAGAATGGGGAATTAACCTTGACGTGGTGGCAGAGCGGTGGGATCATTTTGAACCAGAGGCACAGACCTCAGGATTTTAAAAGGACACATTTTTCCTTTTGGCAGCCTGCAAAGCCAGGGAGGTTTTTGTTTTCTCTTTCCGCCCTCTTTCTTTTCTTTGTTGCCTTTAGGCGGAAACAGACACACAGAGGACTTAGCCTTCAAGGCCAGGGAGTCCAACAAGCAATTTATTATTTTTTTCCCCTGGCTTTGTGGCAACGAACTAGCTAAGCTAGAGTAGGAAAGCCCTGTGCATGAGGTTGCGGTTGGGCACCAAAACCCTAGAGCAACCAGTCTTCCCAAAGCGGCATGCCACAGAGAAGACAGACCCAGATCAAGCCCAGACATCCAGCTCCATGACAGAAATGCAGGGAGGGGATGTGGGACTGGAGATTTTCCCGGAGGGAATGGTCAGCCCTCCCCAACCTGAGATCCAGGTGCCAAGATGGAAGGATGCCCTTAACCCAGACCAAGTTCTAACTGCGGAAGACAGGAATTTCTTCCTACAGATGAAGCGCTTGGAGGCAGAAGCGGAGGAGAAGCGCTTGGAGGCGGAGGAGAGGAGAGAGACAAAGCGCTTGGAGGGGGAAATGGCGGCAGAGTGCTTAGAAGCAGAGACAGAGCTGAAGCGCTTAGAGCTGGAAAGGGCTAAGCTTGCTCAGCCAGGTAGCTCTAACAGTCTTCCTCCAGATACCACTCCCCATTTCAAGAAATTCCTCACATACAAGGCAGGCAATGATACAGAGGCCTTCTTAGAAAATTTTTGAAAGGGCCTGCCTTGGATACAACATCCCTACAGACCAGTATATGGTGGAGCTGAGGCCACAACTCAGTGGACCCTTAGCAGAGATGGCAGCTGAAATGCCTAAAGAACCCATTAACTAGTACAAACTTTTTAAAAAAGAAGGCCAGAATTAGGATGGGGCTAACACTCGAGCATGCTCGTCGGTGGTTAAGAGCTCTAAGGTGGAAACCAGATGTGGCATTTTCCCAACATGCCTACCACATTGTAAAAAATTGGGATGCCTGGACATCAGGAGCAAGTGTTGAGTCTCTGGAAGATCTGTCTCCCCTCATACAAATGGAGCAGGTCTTAGAGGATGTTCCTGAGGAAATACAAAGGTACATATTAGATGGGAAGCCCAAAACTGTAATTGAGGTGGGGGAGATCAGAGCCGAATGGGTGGAGGTGGCAGAGAAAAAGAAAGCTAGTAGCAGTTGGAGCGGATACCAGAAGGGGCAACCTGAGACAACACCCCACCATCAGAGTCAGCCCAAGGCCCCACCTCTCATGGAGGAGCCCTCCAAACAGCCAAGGAGACCCCAAATGTCCTCTTGTCCCACCACCCTACTCTCCAACCACCCACCTCGCCCCAGCCCACAGCCAGCAGGGTGATGCTTTAAATGTAATGAGCTTGGGCATATGAAGGCCAACAGCCCCAAGAGCACCACCCAACTGCAACTCCTCACCCAGGGATCCCACCGAGATCCTTCAGGCCCACATGTCTCACAAATACCCACAGAGCGAAGGGAAACTGTGAGTGTGGGTGGGAGGAAGATTACTGCATGGAGAGACATTGGAGCACTGGTGTCAGCTATCCACCAATCCCTCGTGGACCCCAAATTCATCAACCCAGGGGCCCAAGTGACAGTGCAACCCTTTAAGGCCAACTCTTAACTTGCCTACAGCCAAGTTGCCTATCCAGTACAAGGGATGGTCAGGAATATGGACCTCTGCAGTCTATGACTATTATCCCATTCCCATGCTGCTAGGAGAAGACGTAGCCAACCATGTAAGGCTAACAAAAAGGGTAGGGATGGTCACCCGGAGCCAGGCTAAACAGGCCTCCACACTTAACTCCATTCCTGAGCCTCCTACAAGGACCCAGTCTGTGTCCCCTGATACCACAGGCCTGGGGACCCAGCCAGAGGTGGTGGAACCAGACTCCAGACCAGAGTCTATTGCAGCAGTTGTAGATCCAGTTCCTGGGACCCAGCCAGAACCAGCCTAAGGATCCAAACTGGCGGAGCAGTCAGCACCAGAGCCCATGCTTGCAACCCCACGAGAGTCAGGGGAGCCAGCATCAAAGGGTGCCACAGAGCCTGCACCAGTAGCTAAACCGGCACAAGAAGCTCAACCGGAGCCTGAAATACAACCTAGTGCACCAGCAGAGAGCGGTTCACAGTTGACGGAGACACCCTCCATCACTTCCAGTGGGACCAAGCTCAACCCATTGAGGAACTAATGTCTCCAGCATCAAGGAAACAGTTCCAAGCAGAGCAGGAAGCAGATGAAAGCCTCAAGGGAGCTTGGATAGCGGCATAGAGCGACCCACCGCCTCTCGGCTCTTCTAATAGGTCAAGGTTTGTTGTAGAAGGAAGACTCTTATACAAGGAGACCCTTTCTGGTGGGCATGAGAATTGGCATCCTCAGAGACAGTTGGTAGTTCCAACTAAGTTTTGGGAAAAGCTCTTGAGCTTAGCCCTCGATCACTCTCGTGGCCATCCTGGGGTGAATAGGACCAAAGACAGTTTGGGAAAGTCATTCCACTGTGAGGGGATTGGCAAGGATGTTTCTACCTATGTCCAGTCTTGTGAGGTGTCCCAAAAAGTGGGAAAACTCCAAGACCAGGTCAAAGCCTCTCTCCAGCCACTCCCCATCATTGAGGTTCCATTTCAGCATGTAGCTGTGGATATTCTGGGTCCTTTTCCGAAGAAGACACCCAGAGGAAAGCAGTACATGCTGACTTCCATGGACTTTGCCACTCGATGGCCAGAAGCAGTAGCTTTAAGCAACACCAGGGCTAAAAGCATGAGCCAGGCATTGTCAGACATTGTTGCCAGGGTAGGTTGGCCCTCTGACATCCTTACAGATTCGGGAACTAACTTTCTGGCAGGGACCATGAAACATCTTTGGAAAGCTTATGGGGTAAACCATTTGGTTGTCACCCCTTACTACCATCAAACAAATGGCCTGGTGGAGAAGTTTAATGGAACTTTGGGGGCCATGATACGTAAATTTGTGAATAAGCACTCCAATGATTGGGACCGAGTGTTGCATTAGTTGCTCTTTGCCTATAGGGCTGTACCACATCCCAGTTTGGGGTTTTCACCCTTTGAACTCGTTTATGGCCATGAAGTTGAGGGGCCCATTACAGTTGGTGAAGCAGCAATGGGAGGGGGTTACATCTTCTCCAGGAACTAACATTTTGGACTTTGTAACCAACCTGCAAAACACTCTCAAAGACTCTCTAGCCCTTGCTCGACAAAACCTACAGGATGCTCAACAAGAGCAAAAGGCCTGATATGATAAACATGCCAGAGTGCGTTCCTTCAGAGTAGGTGACCAAGTCATGGTCCTGAAAGTTTTCCAGGCCAATAAGATGGAAGCATCGTGGGAGGGGCCATTTATGGTCCGAGAGTGCCTGGGAGCTGTTAATTACCTCATAGCATTTCCAGACTTTACCCTAAAACCTAAAGTATACCATGTTAATTCTCTAAAGCCCTTTTATTCCCAAGAAATCAAGGTTCTCCAGTTTACAGCCTAGGAGAGAGATGACGCTGAGTGGCCTGAAGGAGTCTACTATGAAGGGGAAAGCAACGGTGGCATAGAAGAGGTGAGCCTTTCCGTAACCCTTGGGCATAAGCAATGACAGCAAATCCAGGAGCTGTGCACCAGCTTCGCGCCAATGTTTTCAGCCACCCCAGGACGGACAGAATGGGCGTACTACTACATTGACACAGGTGATGCTTGCCCAATTAGAGCCCAACCCTACCAGATAACTCCTCAAGCCAAACCTGCAATAGAAATGGAGATCAAGGACAGGTTACAGATGGGTGTAATCTGCAAGTCCTTGGGCCTGTCCAATGGTTCTGGTTCCCAAACCAGATGGGGAAATCTGCTTTTGCTTGGACTACTGTAAGCTAAATGCTGTAACTCGCCCAGAGAACTATCCAATGCTACCAACACAGATCTCAAAGAAGGCACCTGTGAAAAGTATTGCTGAGATCTGTGATACCAGTTATTCTGGGTTCTGACTTTATTTTCTTTCTTTTAAATTTAAAAAGGAGCTACTGCTTTCTTGCCTCAAGCTCAACCTAGTTATTTTCAGTAGTTTGGAATCTTTGTCACCTTAAATGAGAGAAACAAGTTTTGTAAATGGCTGGAACCTGTGAAATAATCATATTTTGGCAAACATCACTGACAACCAAAAATACAAAAAAAAAAAAAAAAAAGTCCTGAGTGACAGATTTTGATAGTCACAAAACCCACTCCAGACCTTTTATCTTTGGTCAGCCCATCACTAATTTGCAGCCTTTTGGCTATTTTCCAGGGCAGTATCAGTTTAATATCTGATACATCCTCTGTCAGGGGACTACATGCGGCCCTTACAAGAAGATGGATTTAATAATCTGATAGGTCTTTTCCATCTCTAACTGCTAGAAACCTATTTAACACCAGATAACTCAGTTCCCAGTCTTTCGATTAGGGCATGCCAATATATTTGGGGGGATCACTGTAATCAGATCTTACAAAATCCTCTTAAACCCTCTATAAACAATCACTGTGATAGGAAGCTCCCCTAAGACTGCAGTGTGGTGGGAGGAAAATAAAGATCAGAAGTAATGATTTAGTCCCTGTAGTGGAGCTTGGCTCACTGGCACGCCACCTCTTGCTAGTTATCCTGGGAATTAGCTCGATTCCAGCGCAGAGCGCCCTCTGCAAGCCAGTGTCTCACCTACCGCTGGCCCCCATGTCCCTCCTGGACCCCAGTGCCCCTTTACATCAGGGTTCTGCCCCAGCAGTAACCTACAATCTGGGTCTACCCTCCCAGGGGAACCCCCAACCCTCTTAACCCATCTTGCCTCAGTGGCTGCTGCCAGTCCTCATCTAGACCCTGTTTACTAGGGCAGACTGCAGTCTGTAATGGCCACTCATCACTGGCAGGGGCTTAGGACCTGCTGCCTTTGCTTATCCCCAGGCTGTCCCTCTGCAGCCCCAGTACCTTTTCCCCTTAAACATGGTCTGCAGCCTGGGTGTTTACCAGGCGAGAGTTCCCCCGCTCCCTTTGCCCTTTCCCAGCATTGCTCCACTTCAGGTACCTTGCTCCCAGGCAACTAGCCCTTCCCACTCCAGGGTATGTCTACACTACGAAATTAGGTTGAATTTATAGAAGTCAGTTTTTTAGAAATCATTTGTATATAGTCGATTGTGTGTGTCCCCACACAAAATGCTCTAAGTGCATTAACTTGGTGGAGTGCTTCCACAGTACCGAGGCTAGTGTCAACTTCTGGAGTTTTGCACTGTGAGTAGCTATCCCACAGTCTCTGCTGCCCATTGGAATTCTGGGTTGAGATCCCAAAGCCTAATGAGGCAAAAACATTGCTGTGGGTGGTTCTGGGTACATGTCGTCAGGCCCTCCCTCCCTCCGTGAAAGCAACGGCAGATAATCGTTTCGCGCCTTTTTTCCTGGGTTATCTGTGCAGACGCCATACCACGGCAGCATGGAGCCCGCTCAGCTCACTGTCACCGTACGTCTCCTGGGTGCTGGCAGACGTGGTACTGCATTGCTACACAGCAGTAGTTCATTGTCTTGTGGCAGCAGACAGTGCAATAGGCCTGATAACCATCATCATCATGTCCTAGGTGCTCTTGGCCACCTCGGTAAGGTCGGTCAGGAGCACCTGGGCAGACATGGGCGCAGGGACTGAAATAGGAGTGACTCGACCGGGTCATTCTCTTTAGTCCTGCCGGCAGTCGTATTGCACCATCTTCTGGGGAGCAGCCAGGAGATGAGGATGGCTAGCAGTCCTACTGCACCGTCAGCTGCCAGCCAGAGATGTAAAAGATAGATGGAGTTGATCAAAACAAGAAATAGACCAGATTTGTTTTGTATTCATTTGCTCCCCCCTCCCTCCCTCTGTGAAATCAACGGCCGACAATCGTTTCGGTGAGGTCTGTCAGGGGTACCTTGAAAAGTTTAATGGAGATTCAGTACTGCCTGGAATACCAGGGGGAGGAATAGCTCAGGGTTTTGAGTTCAGTCCTTGAGGGGGCCATTCTGTATGACAGTTGTTTTTGTTTCTCCTTGATGTAAAGGCACCCCCTTTGTTGATTTTAATTTCCTGTAAGCCAACCCTGTAAGCCATGTCGTCAGTCGCCCCTCCGTCTGTCAGAGCAACGGCAGACAATCGTTCTGCGCCTTTTTTCCATACAGACGCCATACCACGGCAAGCATGGAGCCCGCTCAGATCACTTTGGCAATTAGGAGCACATTAACACCACGCGCATTATCCAGCAGTATATGCAGCACCAGAACCTGGCAAAGCGAAACCAGGTGAGTAGGCGATGTCAGCGCAGTGATGAGGACATGGACACAGACTTCTCTCAAAGCACGGGCCCTGGCAACGTAGGCATCATGGTGCTAATGGGGCAGGTTCATGCCATAGAATGCTGATTCTGGGCCCGGGAAACAAGCACAGACTGGTGGGACCACATAGTGTTGCAGGTCTGGGATGATTCCCAGTGGCTGTGAAACCTTCGCATGCGTAAGGGCACTTTCATGGAACTTTGTGACTCGCTTTGCCCTGCCCTGAAGCGACAGAATACCAAGATGAGAGCAGCCCTCACAGTTGAGAAGCGAGTGGCAATAGCCCTGTGGAAGCTTGCAATGCCAGACAGCTACCGGTCAGTTGGGAATCAATTTGGAGTGGGCAAATCTACTGTGGGGGCTGCTGTGATGCAAATAGCCAATGCAATCAAAGATCTGCTGATATCAAGGGTAGTGACCCTGGGAAATGTGCAGGTCATAGTGGATGGCTTTGCTGCAATGGGATTCCCTAACTGGTGGGGCCATAGACGGAACCCATATCCCTATCTTGGCACCGGAGCACCAAGCTGGCAAGTACATAAACCGCAAGGGGTACTTTTCAATAGTGCTGCAAGCACTGGTGGATCACAAGGGACGTTTCACCAACATTAACGTGGGACGGCCGGGAAAGGTACATGACGCTTGCATCTTCAGGAACTCTGGTCTGTTTCAAAAGCTGCAGGAAGGGACTTTATTCCCAGACCAGAAAATAACCGTTGGGGATGTTGAAATGCCTATAGTTATCCTTGAGGACCCAGCCTATCCCTTAATGCCATGGCTCATGAAGCCATACACAGGCAGCCTGGACAGTAGTCAGGAGCTGTTCAACTACAGGCTGAGCAAGTGCAGAATGGTGGTAGAATGTGCATTTGGACGTTTAAAAGCATGCTGGTGCAGTTTACTGACTCAGACCTCAGCGAAGCCAATATTCCCATTGTTATTACTGCTTGCTGTGCACTCCACAATATTTGTGAGAATAAGGGGGAGACGTTTATGGTGGGGTGGGAGGTTGAGGCAAATTGCCTGGCTGCTGGTTATGCGCAGCGAGACACCAGGGTGGTTAGAAGAGCACAGGAGGGTGCGGTGCGCATCAGAGAATCTTTGAAAACCAGTTTCATGACTGGCCAGGCTACAGTGTGAAAGTTCTGTTTGTTTCTCCTTGATGAAACCCCCACCCCTTGTTTCACTCTGCTTCCCTGTAAGCTAACCTCCCTCCCCTCCCCCCTTTGATCATTGCTTGCAGAGGCAATAAAGTCATTGTTGCTTCACATTAATGCATTCTTTATTAATTCATCACACAAATGGGGGATAACTGCCCAGGGAGCCCGGGAGGGGTGATGGAGGAGGGAAGCACTGGGTGGGGTGGTGGAGGAGGGAAGGACAAGGCCACACAGCACTTTAAAACTTACTGAATGCCAGCCTTCTGTTGCTTGGGCAATCCTCTGAGGTGGAGTGGCTGGGTGGCCGGAGGCCCCCCCACCGCGTTCTTGAGTGTCTGGGTGAGGAGGCTATGGAACTTGGGGAGGAAGGCAGTTGGTTGCACAGGGGCTGAAGTGGCAGTCTGTGCTCCTGCTGCCTTTTCTGCAGCTCAACCATACGCTGGAGCATATTAGTTTGATCCTCCAGCAGCCTCAGCATTGAATCTTGCCTCCTCTCCTCACGCTGCCGCCACTTACTCTCTTCAGCCCGACCCCTCTCCTCGCGTTCATTTTGTGCTTTCCTGCACTCTGACATTGTCTGCCTCCATGCATTCGTCTGTGCTCTGTCAGTGTGGGAGGACAGCATGAGCTCAGAGAACATTTCATCACGAGTGCGGTTTTTTTTGCCTTCTAATCTTTGCTAGCCTCTGGGAAGGAGAAGATCCTGTGATCCTTGAAACACATGCAGCTGGTGGAGGGAAAAAAAAAGGGACAGTGATATTTAAAAAGACACATTTTATAGGACAATGGGTCCACTCTTTCATGGTAAACCTTGCTGTTAACATTACATACATAGCACATGTGCTTTTGTTACAAGGTCGCATTTTGCCTCCCCCCCACCGCGTGGCTAACAGCAGGGAACATTTCTGTTCAGCCACAGGCAAACAGCCCAGCAGGAATGGGCACCTCTGAATGTCCCCTTAAGAAAAGCACCCCATTTCAACCAGGTGACCATGAATGATATCACTCTCCTGAGGATAACACAGAGAGATAAAGAACGGATGTTGTTTGAATGCCAGCAAACATACACTGCAATGCTTTGTTCTGCAATGATTCCCGAGTACGTGCTACTGGCCTGGAGTGGTAAAGTGTCCTACCATGGTGGACGGAATAATGCTGCCCTCCCCAGAAACCTTTTGCAAAGGCTTTGGGAGCACATCCAGAAGAGCTTTATGGAGATGTCCCTGGAGGATTTCCGCTCCATCCCCAGACACGTTAACAGACTTTTCCAGTAGCTGTACTGGCGGTGAATGCCAGGGCAAATTAATCATTAAACACACTTGCTTTTAAACCATGTATACTATTTAAAAAGGTACACTCACCAGAGAGCCCTTCTCCGCCTGGCGGGTCCGGGAGGCATCCTTGGGTGGGTTCGGGGGTACTGGCTCCAGGTCCAGGGTGAGAAACAGTTCCTGGCTGTTGGGAAAACCGGTTTCTCTGCTTGCTTGCTGTGAGCTATCTCCAACCTCATCATCATCATCTTCCTCATCCCCAAAACCTGCTTCCATGTTGCCTCCCTCTCCATTGATGGAGTCAAAGCACACGGTTGGGGTAGTGGTGGCTGCACCCCCTAAAATGGCATGCAGCTCATCATAGAAATGGCATGTTTGGGGCTCTCACCTAAAGCGGCCATTTGTCTCTCTGGTTTTCTGGTAGACTTGCCTCAGCTTCTTAAGTTTCATGCGGCACTGCTTCGAGTCCCTGTTATGGCTTCGGTCCTTCATGCCCCAGGAGATTTTGACAAAGGTTTTGGCATTTCGAAAACTGGAACGGAGTTCTGATAGCACGGATTCCTCTCCCCATACAGCAATCAGATCCCATACTTCCCGTTCGGTCCATGCTGGAGCTCTTTTGCGATTCTGGGACTCCATCATGGTCACCTCTGCTGATGAGCTCTGCATGGTCACCTGCAGCTTGCCACGCTGGCCAAACAGGAAATGAGATTCAAAAGTTCGCGGGCCTTTTTCTGTCTACCTGGCCAGTGCATCTGAGTTGAGAGTGCTGTCCAGAGCGGTCACAATGGAGCACTCTGGGGTAGCTCCCGGAGGCCAATACCGTCGAATTGCATCCACAGTACCCCAAATTCGACCCGGCAAGGCCAATTTCAGCGCTGATCCCCTTGTCGAGTGTGGAGTAAAGAAATTGATTTTAAGAGCCCTTTAAGTCAAAAAAGGGTTTCTTCGTGTGGATGGGTGCAGGGTTAAATCGATTTAACGCTGCTAAATTCGACCTCAACTCCTAGTGTAGACCAGAGCTAACTCCAACTCTTGGCCCCCAGCCCTCTTCTAAGGGCCAGCTAGGCCCTAGTTAAGATTGAGACACCTGTGATCAGCTACTCACTGAGGTGTTCTCACTGCTTTTCCCAGCTGCAGCCCTCCTCCTGGGCTACTTTTAACCCCTGCCTACTGGAGTGAGGCAGCCACCCCACTATAGTCCCCTATAATAATCTGAGCATATTGGGTCAAATTCTGCCCTGATTAACACCCCACTAAAATCAACAGGCTTGTACAGGATGTAAGGTAAGGCATAGTTTGACTTACTGAATTTTCTAAGTTTTAAAATGAATTAGATTAATGACTAAACTGAAAGCTGGATAAACAGAATAGTTCATAGTTGTGCAAAAAGAAAAGGAGTACTTCTGGCACCTTAGAGACTAACCAATTTATCTGAGCATCAGTTTTCGTGAGCTACAGCTCCCTTCATCAGATGCATGCAGTAGAAAATACAGTGGGGAGATTTTATATACACAGAGAACATGAAACAATGGGTGTTACCATACACACTGTAACGAGAGTGATCAGGTAAGGTGAGCTATGATTCAGACTAGACGTGGAAACATGCAGATCCAGATCACCAGAGTCTGAAATTGAAAGTGTATTGGCAGAAGAAAAGGGATACTATGCTTTGATTTACCCAACTTGAAACAAAAGGTTTTCCTAGCCTGTAAATAGGTATTGTAGTAATATTAATAATACTTTGTGCTTAATGCTTCTGAATATTTCAAGCACTTTACAAATCATTATCCCCATGTTATAGATAAGATAACTGAGGTGTAGGGGCGGGGTTCTCAAACTGGGAGTTGGGACCCCTCAGGGGGTCACAAAGTTATGACCTGGGGGGTTGCGAGCTGTCAGCCTCCACCCCAAACCCCACTTCATCTCCAGCATTTATAATAGTGTTAAATATTTTTTAAAAAGTTTTTTAAATTTATATGGGGGGGTCGCACTCAGAGGTTTGCTGTGTAAAAGGGGTCACCACTACAAAAGTTTGAGAACCACTCGTTTAGAGATATGAAGTGACTTGCTTATGTTCATACAGTGTACCCATGGCAGAGTTTGGAACAAAACCCAGCCCTGGGATCTAATCACTCGACATTCTGCAGTTCTCATAAACTAGGAAGGCAGCAAAGAGCCCAACAGAGTGTACTGTGTTCTCCCTGCAACACTTGTATTCTCTTTTGTGAGCAAGTTTCTCTTATTTTGTCTGCTGTTTTCCGTGCTCTAAGGAACTTAAATGTTTTTTGGGGTGAGGGGATGGAAGGGAAGATCACTTTGCTGGTTCTTCATTTTCCTTTATGTCCCTGTGGATTTACACTCTTTGCAGTCTCCAGGAAAGAGTTCATTCTCTTGCAGAATTGATTGCAATTTCTGCCCATTTGGGAGGCCTGCACTGTGGAATGCTGACTGGTTAAAAATAGATCATGTCATCCAAGTCCCAAGCTATTTCGTTTCTGCTGCTCCTGACATATTTAGCCAGAGAGTATCATGAATTTTAGCTCACAAACTAGTTTAGCTAATCTGTCCATGTTCTTCTATACAGTAGCACCCTATATACTCTTTTTAGAAATGAAGAGGCAATAAAGAGCATATGTCTTTTTGGTGGGGGAGGAGTTCAGCTTAATGGCAATGTCTGGTTTTCAGCAACATTCCTGCGTTTTAATCCCATTTCTCAGTATAGACTGTCTCTGACTGTGTATTTCAAGAGCATTTTAACACAATGTAGCCCCAATCAGAGCTGGGGCTTCTGGATGCTACCAAAATACAAATAATAAATAGCAACAACTGGGGATAGAGACCTAATTAAGTTAAGGGCTGTATTCTCAAATATACAGAACTGTGCTGCTTTTATACTGAAGCTGCGCAGAGAAACCGACAAAGATAGGAAATGCAAAAGTTGATTCCAACAGCAGCATTAACTCACATCATGTGCCACACATTTTCCAACATTCAGTAGTGTTAGAACAATTTGTATAGTGGGGGTGCTGAAAGCCACTGTACCAAACTGTAAACCCTGTATATGGTGGAAACCACTTCAAGCCAAGGAGTGCTGCTGCACCCCAAGAACCCCTAGATCCAGCACCCCTGCCAACATTAATGGAAATGTACTAAGCTATACCTTGAATAAGAGAAACAGGAGTAGGAAATGGTACATGTAAAATATGACTGAATTCACACTGATCTTGGAACTTAAATTTTGCCTTTTCATGTTTTTAAGTGGACAGCCTTAAATTTGCAATAATGCAACTTTTTTCTGCATTTAATTTTTTGGGGATTTTTAAAGAGAAAATTAAAAGTTAGAGAAAAAAGATTGAAAAGGAAAAAAACAAGGGAAAGAAAAAATCCAGAGATATTGAGAACCCATAGCGATGGGCATGATATAAAATCCAGGTAGACAGAGCATCTTGCCAAGCTGGTAAACTCCTTGCTACACAGCTACACAAATTCCTCATTGGCTTGGGGAATCTTCTAATAATCTCCATCAGCTTCATCGGTGGAGCATGGAAGTTCCTGAACTAACCAGTGTTCATTTAACTACAGCCCTAATTGTGCAGGATATTTGTTCTGTCTTTGTACCACAAAACCCAATTTTTTTCAAAAGAAGCATAGTCACTATTCCTTAACCGAAGCTATGTCCATGCCAACTTTAAAGTTTCAAGCTTCTGCCATTTTCCTTGTTCCCTAAAGTGTGATTAGAATTTTTTTTTTTTTACATTTGGAGAAGTGTTTTTTCGTTTTTTTAACTTGTACTTTCACAAAACACCAAAGCAGCTGAAGGGTTTTGGCTTAATTTCCAAAAAACAACCACCAAACATAAACAAACAAACAAAAAATCCAACCCTCCTCCCCTCTCCCGCCCCCAAAAAAACAAACAAACAAACAAACAAAAATCACTTCCAGTTAAAGACCAAACATGGAATATTTCAGTAGAACTAGTTAAAAATTTTAAATGGAAACTGTTTTCCAATGAAAAATGGCTTTTTTATCATAATAGAAATTCTCATGCGAAATGTCCTTTTTTGACAAATTTTTCATTTTGGGGGCAAGGAGGGAGTAGTGGGTTTCATGAAATAAACTAAATCCCCAGAAACTGAAAATTTTTAATTTTGGATTTTTTTTGACAACCCCAAAAATTATGGAGAAAAATGTCAATAAAAACAAAAGTTTTAATTTTGTTGACATTTTTTAACAGGAATAAACACATTTCCTGATGAGCGCTACATTTTAGCCTGGAAGGTGTATGTTTCAGATATTTATTAACGTGAATTTAAGGGTTAGAATTATAAATGTTGTGCAGTCTTTTCTGTAGTGCTTTCTCATTCACAATGACCACTATAATGATGATGTTTATTTCTATTTATAAAGGGCCCCTTCCCTTCTGCCAAGGTGTGCAAAATGCTATACAATAATTTTACAATTTCTTTTTAAACCAGTGTTGTGAAACTCATCGTCATAAGACTACAAAGAGAACAGAAGCCAAATACATGGGTGAGGGGGATTCCATACAGGGAAAAGGGGAAGAGGAAGAGGAAATTAATGGGTACCAATAACCATACACCTGATCCAGCACCCAGTGAAGTCACTGGGAATCTTTCCATGGACTTCAGTGGGTGCTGAGTTAGGCCCTATGAAAAGATTTTTAAGCATTGTTTATAAGAAGGAGGAAATGACTGAGGAGGACATCAAGGGGTGAGAATTGTACATCCAAGGCCCACGCCAACAAGGCGAGCAAGGAAATAATGGTGGAATCCCTGACCTGCGAGTGGGGTGTCAGAGCACAAACACACGCTGAGCAGGAGGCAGTTCATGAAATTCATCTACAATGTCTTCACTCGTTTCACTCGGTGTCCAGCTCTTTTCCTGTCTGAGTGGCACTGGTACAACAACAGGGAGCAGTAAAGTGAGTAGGTTTGGAGGCAGCATAGTCGAGTGGGTAAGCACTGGACTGGGAGTCAGCATACCTGTCTTCTAATACTGGCTTTGTCACTGACCTGCTGTGTAACTGTGGGCAGATCATTTCACCTGTCGGGGCGGCGAGTTATATGGGGCCCGTGGTGCCTGTGCTCCAGCAAATTTAGGGCCCAGGGGCCTGGCTCCACCAATGTTCGGGGCTGGGTCTCTCCCCCGGCCCCGGTTGCCACTCCACATGCCTCCCCAGCGTGTCTCCCAGCCCCGTCAGCCGCGCCCATGTGCCTCTCCTGGAGCGTCCCTGCCTGCGCCCTGCGCTGCAGGTGGCTGCCCTGCCACTCTGCGCTGTGCTCCCTCGCCGGCCGCTGCCGGCTACAAAAGGGAGCGGTGCCAGCAGCAGGCTGAGGTGGCAGCGCAGCTGCTGTCTGAAGAGGGAGGAGGTGCACAAAGGATGGCAGCTTTCCTCCCCCACCCCCAGCACCCGCAACAGGGGAGGTGAGGGGGCTTCCTGGACCTGAGAGGGGCCTGACCCCTAGGAACACATGCAGTGATGGTGCCAGGTGAGTGTGCTGCTGGAGGGGAGGGGGCTGTGGGGACTTGGAGTCCTCCTCTCTGGCCCCAACCCCAGGATAGCCTGACTGCACCCCAATCCTCAGCCCCAGCGCTGAGCCCCCTCCTGCAATGTGAACCCCGCAGCCCTCACCGCCACACCCCAACCCTCTGCCCTAGCCTTGAGCCCCTCTCACACCCCAAACCCCTCATCCCCAGCCAGAGCCCTCACCCCCACACACCCCAACCCTCTGCCCTAGCCCTGAGCCCCCTCCCACACCTCAAACCCCTCATCCCCATGCCAGAGCCCTCATCCCCCCACATGGTGCAATATAGGGAAACTGTTAAACGCTTACTGTTTACAGTCCATTTTTAGATTATTTTACAAAATATTTATCAGCTTACAAGGAGGGGGGAGTCAGGACTTGGACCCATCCTGGGCACCACCAAAAATTATACAAACCTGCTGCCCCTCTCACTTGTTTCCCCTCACATCCTTTTTCCTCTCGTTTATTTATGTGGTAAACTCTTTGGGTTATGGACTGTGTTGTATTCTGCAGGAGGCAGGGAATTTCAGGTGACAGTAAAATGCTTTTGTTCGAATGTTACATCAGCAACATAAGAGGTGAAACTGGCTTCAGTGTCTTATTCAGATAATCCCTGAATTCTCTCTTTTCATTCTCTCTCTAGCCTACTTCCTGTTAGATCCATGCAGTGTCCACAGGTTGGCGCCACACCAGAGTCTCTTTCACCATAGGTTCGTAAAACACTTAACACAATGGGGCCCTTGTCAAGGTTCCTTCCCCGCTCTGAACTCTAGGGTACAGATGTGGGGACCTGCATGAAAGACCCCCTAAGCTTATTCTTTCCAGCTTAGGTTAAAAACTTCCCCAAGGTACAAGGTACAAACTTTGCCTTGTCCTTGAACCATACGCTGCCACCACCAAGTGTCTTACACAAAGACCAGGGAAAGAGCCCACTGGGAGATGTCTTCCCCCAAACCCTACACTCCCTTTCCTGGGGAAGGCTTGATAAGAATCCTCACCAATTTGTACAGGTGAACATAGACCCAACCCTTGGATCTTAAGAACAATGAAAAATCAATCAGGTTCTTAAAAGAAGAATTTTAATTAAAGAAAATGTAAAAGAATCACCTCTATAAAATCAGGATGATTTTAGATTCAAAACATCAGATTCAAAACATAGAGAATCCCTCTAGGCAAAACCTTAAATTACAAAAAAACACAAAAACAGGAATATGCATTCCATCCAGCACAGCTTATTTTACCAGCCATTAAACAAAAGGAAATCTAACGCATTTCTAGCTAGATTACTTACTAATTAACAGTTGTAAGGCTGCATTCCTGATCTGTTCCCGGCAAAAGCGTCACACAGACAGACGAACCCTTTGTTCCCCGCCCCCCATCCAGATTTGAAAGTATCTTGTCTCCTCGTTGGTCATTTTGGTCAGGTGCCAGTAAGGTTATCTTAGCTTCTTAACCCTTTACAGGTGAAAGAGTTTTCCCTGTGGCCAGAAAGGTGGTTACCCTTCCCTTTATATTTATGACAGCCCCCAAATGCTACTGTACCACAAATAAATAAAAAGGAATTAATAACAACAGTGAATGCTGAGGTTTGTGCCCTTCAGATCAGAAGAAACTGACATTCTTTATTATTTTGATTAACACAGATTTAAAAGTTAGCAAATTATACATAATTGAGGGATTTGCAGGGATGAGATTAGTTGCATGTTAGACTCACTGAAATCAAGCCAGCAGTGGAGACTTGAGTTCAGATCATATTTAAAACACCAACAGAAATGCATTTAGTGAACTCTTTGCAATCCCTGGTGGATATTTGTCAACATTAGGAAACAACAAAGAGGTACTAGTTAGTCCATTTGGCAGTCTTTGCTTAGAGGGCTCAAACACTGGAAAGGCCGAAGGAACTGCAGTTCTGACTTTAGGGGTGCAATCTGTGAAGTGGTACAGAAACAGAAGAGCAGGGGATGTGGCAGCTTGTAACTAATGTGCAGTTGCACGGCAGAGTGGGGTCTCAGGACAAGCATAGGAGGATTGTTGTAGTTGAGGACCAAGCTCCACTGGCAGAAGTATATGACCAGTACCTGTTGCCATGTGGAGGCACTGTGATCCAGTAGATAAAGCATAGGATTAGTCGTGAGGAAACCTGTCTTCTTGTCCCAGCTTTGTCACTGGCTCATTGCATGACCTTGGGTAAGTTTCTTCACCTTTCTCTGCTTCAACTTCCTCAACTATAAAATGGGGCTAAGTATGTTTACCCAGCCCTGTGAGATGCCTTGAGTTCGATTGATGAAAATACACATATTTGGGCTAACTGTTGTTATTGGCATGTGTATAGTTTACTAGTTCTGAGAAGCACTCTGCCCTATACACCAGTTAAATAATAGATTAGCAGATCCTAGTGTTATGTGTAGCTATTTAATTTTTATTTACAGAAGTCCAGAGCACACAATCCCTGGGTGCTGTGCTGTCTTTAAAAATAACAAAGAACTTGGTGACCAGCACTGGGAGCTCCTTACTCAGCACTAAATTATACACCAGGAGCTTCAACAGGACCCCAATCTCCTGGCAGCCATCAGGAGAACCCACGGAGAACCCCCCCACAACCATCCCCTTCAGACAGTTGCCTACAAGCAGATGGGATTTACACTGAGTCCTGAAGGTCAACAGTCTCAGGGTCTAGTGGACCAGAGGGTGAACGAATGAGTTCCACAGCCCAAGGCGCTCCACAGAGACTGCCCTGTCTCCAGCTCCCAGACGTTCAGCTCCTGGGACTGTCAGCAAAAGCACCTCAGCTGCCATGGTGGTAGATGGTGAGAATGAGGCAATCTCTTGGATACCCAAGACCAGACCATGCAAGATGTGTAGATCTGTGTAGTCCCTTGCATTGTGATCAGAAGCATGGGAGTCCCCAGAGTCAGTATAACATGCTCTTTGAAGCTAATGCTGCAAAGTTGGTGAGCAGTCACATTCTGCACTGGGTGCAGCTTTTGTGTAGTCTCCATGGCTAACCCCATTATGTGTGGTTAGCTGGTCAGTGGGCATCCATGTGTCCCCCCGTCCATTGGTGTCTGTGATGTCAGTGTATGTTGGCAACCCCCAGACCAATATTGTCCTAATTTTGTTATGACTGTTTCCAATACAGCCTGAGCAGCCATTTTTTTCAGACCTGACACAAAAACAAACAAAAGACTGTTTTATTTCCTTTAGGTGCTTTATTGATTGTTAACAAGTGACGGGACAGGTTCAATATGGAGCAGCCAGGCAACATGCAGTGTCATTAAACATAGGCCATAATTTTGTCTTTTCTCGCCTTGGTGGGTACAAAGATAAGCCATCTCTCTTGCTCACTCACTCTTGCTCTTTTTCAGTGCTTTCCCTCTGTCTGCTTCTGATATGGATGAACACCACAGCAAAGATCAGCTTAGAACCTACTGGGAACTTGTCTGCCCTAAAGACAAAGAGAAGGAAGGATCCCTGGGACTGCAGGTGCATTTCTCAGCTCCCCACAATAGACTTGCAAGTGTGAGGGGTTGAGAGCAAAGGAGGAAGGAAAGAAGAGAGTGGGATTTATAGTTCTTCTGTTTCACCGTCCATCGGCACTTTGATCTCGATGTTGTACTCCGTGGGTTCTCCTGACGCCTGCCAGGGAATTGGGGTCCTGTTGAAGGAGGGTCTAGTATTGATCTCTTGATTATAGACAATGATGGGTTCTGGCACTAAAGGACCAACATCAAACTCAGGCATCTGGAAGGTCATCAGCTTGCGTGCCTTCTCGTACCCACCATAAGGCATGGCAGTCCTGGAACAGGGTGACAAATGGAGTCAGCAAGCAGCACATTTGTAAACAATGTGGTTTAGAAAAGAAAAAGTTATTGTCATTTCTAATAAAAAGAAAAGGAGGACTTGTGGCACCTTAGAGACTAGCCAATTTATTTGAGCATAAGCTTTCGTGAGCTACAGTTCACTTCATCGGATGCATAGCTCACGAAAGCTTATGCTCAAATAAATTGGCTAGTCTCTAAAGTGCCACAAGTACTCCTTTTCTTTTTGCGAATACAGACTAACACGGCTGCTACTCTGAAACCTGTCATTTCTAATGTTTATCATTGAAGAGTTGAAGGCTCCAGTAGAGAGAGAAGAGTCACAAGCTGCAGGAGTCACTCGCCAACAAAATCTACCAAACATCAAAAACTACTTCTACCATACACATACACCTCTCCAGTGCCTTCAGTATTAAAAAAAGGTGCTTGCTAGTTCTTTTCCTATACTTTCCCCCCCTACTGTTCTAGCAGCACACCAGGCCAACCTCTGCCCAGCTGCTAGTGGCTCCATAAACTTACAAAAAGGAGGCTGCATGGTATACTCCCGGGGGCATTATGTGCCAAAAATTTAAAAATTCTGCACCAAAAAAATTAAAATTCTGTGCATAATATTTTAAAATTCTGCAAATTTTGTCAAAATAACACTACATAATCACGCCAGTTTCAATTATTTTGGTAATTTGTTTCAAAATACCTGTCAGCAAGTATGTCTCTAACAATACAGACACATATAAAAATTCCCACAGGAGCAGAGAGTTAAAGAAATCCCTATGACAACCCGGTTCCTGTTTCTCTGCCCCCTTCTCTCCCCCCGCCCCCTGAGCCCAGCTGGGGGACCAGGCAGTCACAACTACTCCCCCCACAGAGCCCAGCTGTGGGCCCCCCCCAGCCCAGACACCTGCCCCCTTCCCTCCCAGAGCCCAGCCGCAGGGACCCTCCTTGCCTAGACACCTGCCCCCCTACCCTCCCAGAGCCAAGGGATCCAGAAGGAGAAACAGCCTGATGCTCGGTCTCAGGCTTGCACGGAGTTTCCTGCACACTTCCCTCTCCTTCCCCCAGGGCATGCTGGAAACTGCAGCTGCCAGGAACCCTCTAGTTCCCTCCCCCTCCCCCCAGCACTGTCTTCTATGTGTGAGCTGGGCTCTGCTGGGTCCAGCAGTCACTAGTGGCGGCTAGCAGCACTGCAGCCTATTTCTGTGGGGGAAAAGAAATTCTGCATGCACAACATTAATTTCTGCAAAATTCTGCATTGTGCAGTGGTGCAGAATTCCCTCAGGTGCAATGGTACATCAGCTCTACCAAAGACGTGGAGTCAGGTGAGCCCTGGGTTCTAATCCTCCTTGAGCCTCTGTTTTATTCTGCAACTGAAGATTAGTCAACACATACTTCCTCAGCAACTTGAATGGGGAATGGGGTGATTAAAATCTAGAAATGCACTGGAATCATAGAATCATAGAATATCGGGGTTGGAAGGGACCTCAGGAGGTCATCTAGTCCAAGCCCCTACTCAAAGCAGGACCAATCCCCAGCTAAAGCTGCTGCTGTGCTAGAAATATCTGTAATACACTTTTTGCTCATAAGAAGGAGCAACAAGGGCCCGGTTCTCAACTGCAGTACTGTGGATATTTGGGACCCAAGTCTAGAAGAGCCATTTTTGCGAAGCTCTACAGGTGATTATGGTAATAAATCCATGGATTCAGACATGACTAGAGACACTGCAGTTACCAGCTAAACCATGTGTAATGTACTCTGGGGAAGGTGGAATAGAATTAAGGACCTCTGCTCCCAGAACAAAGCCTTCTAAAGAAGAATCCCCATTTGTTGTCTCTAGTACTAAAACTTCTCTCCCCTTTGTAGGCTTCCAGCAATTAGCCTTGCAAGAGGCTGCAACATGGCATGTGTGAAAAACCCATTGACACTGTTAAAGGAGCAGTGGCCGCATCCAGAATTCTCTGACAGCTCATGTACCCTGCATTACATCTCCAAGTGGCCTCACCTGTTAAAAGATTTGTAATGGGGGAGTTCAGCTTTGGGACCATATGACAACAAGTCAATGGTGAATTGACTTTTCTCCTGAGGGCTGATGCCCATAGCTCGCTCCCATGGAGAGATATAGGTCTTAAAGACAGAGACTTTTTTCCCACCTCCTGACTTTTCACCTGGACACAAACAGAGAAGAGAAGAGCATTTTGATCAAGTGAGATTTGCACAGAACAAATGCACTTTCCATATCCTAGGCATCAAACTTAAAAGCCACTCAATTTTGTCAGCTGAACCTGTGAGTCACAAATTAAGAGCTAGGATCTATGGCAGGGTTCTCAAACTTTTTCACAGGATGGACTACATCTTAAGAGAGATTATCTCATGGACCACTTCCTTTCCCATTCATAATGATGTTCCATGGACCACAGTTTGAGAGGCACTGTTCTATGGGGCTTCATCAGAGCACATGTTGGGAAGTTAACTTTTTTAAGGCAGTCAGGCCCATGGGATGGCCTTGCATCATCCACAAGAGTGGGCTTCTCCCACTACAGAAGACATGACGTGGAAGATGGACTCCAGCCTTGTCCAGAGCCCTGCAGGAGAGCAACAAAATCATAGGTGGCAACAGGAGACAAAATCAGCCAAGCAACCCGCTGAGTATCACTGGCTTTTTTTTCCTAGTTTTGTTGTTATTGAACTGTTCACATGACATGGATTATGCCCACCAGTGTACTACTGCAGGGCTGGAGAGGAGGGTGGATTTGTGCTGGATGGGTAGCTTGTGGAAGCTGGCGGTTACAAAAGCGTTGTTCCTGAGGCTGTGAACGATGGTTTGTGTGTTGCACTGCTGGAGACACACATTATCTTGGACAGCAGGGCCAGAGAAGGGTGGATGAGGTTACCCACTCTGGCCCCTTCTGTTTTGCCGGACACTCTCCTACGTCATTCCAACTGATCATTCCCAGCTCACAGAGACATGCCCGTGCTAGCTATAACTAAGTTAATGCACTGACAGAGTGTAGCCACAGCTGCATGAAGGGCTAGTGTGGCAAGTACATCCTGTCTGAGATAGGCAGGTACTTAGGCAGGTAGCTCCTCCCACCTCCTGTGCCACCGTGGCTATATGCTATTTTTAGTGCACTAGCTTGATCAGAACTCCTTGAGCTGGAAATTACACCTTCCAGCTCAAATATAGCTATACCCCGGCCTAGTTCTTTTCAGCCTGCTGGCACTGGTTCTCCAGCTCAGCAGGCTTAGCCTCTCCACTGCTCTCCTGTTTTGCCAGACGCTCTCCTACGTTATTCCGATGGATGACTAGAGATGGAGGGTGAAATCCTGGACCCACTGAATCAATAGGAGTTTTGCCATTGACTGGAATGGGGCCAGGATTTCACCCAGAATGTGGAAGTTCCAGCTTGGGGTAGCTGCTGCCCAGCCATTCCCACACCTTTAAGAAGCTATGTCAGACTCCTGTCAGATTAATCTTGGTAAAGAGACATTTATAATAAACAACCTAGTGCAGGGGCAGCAAGTTATATGGGCCCGTGGTGCCCGTGCTCCAGGAATATTCAGGGCCTGGAGGCCCAGCTCCACCAATATTCCGGGCTGGGTCTCTCCCCGGGCCTCACCTGCTGCCCCGCGCGCCTCTCCCAGAGCGTCTCCTGGCCCCACCTGCCACCCGTGGGTGATTTAAAAGGGCCTGGGGACCCCTAGCCGCCACCACCAGCAGCACAGTGGGGCTAAGGCGGCTTCCTGCCTGCCCTCGCTCCGCACTACTCCTGGAAGCGGCTGGCACATCCCTTTGACCCTGGGGGGGTGTCTCCACGTGCTGCCCCTGCCCTGAGCACTGACTCCGCAGCTCCCATTGGCCAGGAACTGCAGCCAATGGGAGCTGTGAGGGCAGTGCCTGGGGACAGCAGCGCACAGAGATACCCCCTGCCTAGGAGCCGCTGCCAGAGGGGTGTGCGGGTCACTTTCGGGAGCCGCCTGAGATAAGCACCACACCCCTCACCCTCTCCCATACCCCAATCCCCTGCCCCAGCCCAGAGCCCCCACCCCAAACCCTCTCCTGCACCCAAGCTTCCTCCCAGAGCCTGCATCCCACACCCCGACCTGCACCCCTGCCCCATCCCAGAGCCCGTAACCAGTACCCAAACTCCCTCCCAGAGCTGCACCCCTCCCGCACCCAAACTCCCTCCAAGAGCCTTAGGCAGGTGTGGGGGCGGGGGTGGGACTTGAACCCATTCTGGGCACCACCAAAAATTATACAAACCTGCCGCCCCTGGCCTAGTGTAGCCCAAACATAAACCCCAGTAAGATCACAGGTATGGTTTGCTTCAACCTGCCCCAGGTTCAGGCAGATTCCTCTTTTGGGGCAGGCAGAAAGAGTGCTACATTCCCCAAAGTCCCAGCTGTCTGTTCAGGTTCTATTCCCAGCAAGGTCTATCTGTCTATCAGCCAGCCCTTTCCTATCTGAGGGGGAAGCCTTTATAAAAGCTGAAATGCTGCCTACTGCCTGAATTAACCACTTACTCCCTTATTTGGGATATGGGTGTGTAAATTCCATCAGCATTACATGAGGCCCAAACAAACCCTGGGTCTGAACACCATCAAAGATGGGGAAGTTTGGTCCTAGAGCCAAACTTTGTACCTAGTTCTTCTCTATATAATGGGCCAAACCCAAATCCCAGACACTAATGTTTTTGAACTTCAGGATCTTTGCAACTCAGCGTTGTCCCTCCTAACAACTTCCCAACTAACCTCTTCTTGAACATGTCTGATTTGGCCACATCCCTCTGCATGGGTCAGTACTTTTTATAAGTTGGTGTTTTTATCGGGGTGCACCAGTGACATGAACAGACCATCCAATTACACTCTTGTGGGGTACATTGTCACTGGACTGCCTGCTTCAGACATTATTATTTTTCTAAACTCCTAAGAACGGCTGAACGGCCTAGAGACT
Organism: Lepidochelys olivacea; assembly: GCF_965140295.1. Classification (NCBI taxonomy): domain Eukaryota; kingdom Metazoa; phylum Chordata; order Testudines; family Cheloniidae; genus Lepidochelys; species Lepidochelys olivacea. Next base: position 53,983,801 of record NC_140417.1, read on the forward strand.
TCTGTTGGGGTCCACCTGTGCAAATTCACATCCTGGGGACAACAGAGCTGCATTTCCTAGGGGTTAAATCAGCGGCCTGGGAGTCACAACTTCTAGGTTCTAGTTCCGGGTCAACCATTAACTTAGTGGGTAACCTTAGACAAGTTACTTTCACTCTGTGTGCCGTAGTTTACTCAGATGAGCACAATGACACCTACCTACCAGCAGTGTTAATTCAACAGTGCTTTGTATGTCTCTTTAAGATTCTTAGAAGACAAGCACCTTAGCCATACAAAGAACTATTTTTATAATAGTAATGATTTGGATCAGATCAGACTGAAGTGCACTGTGTTATTCCTCCCACCATCAGGGTGTCTACTGCAGCTTGCATCGAAAACAGCAGTGCTTATAATGTCAACAGCAAAGTCTGAATAGCACAGCTTTTGTATTCTTTTTTTCCATTATATCCATCTTCTTTGGGCTTGCTTATTTTCTCTCTCATTCAGAGCCAGCCTTTAGGCCTTGCCAAACCCACAGCCCGAAGCCTACAGCTTCAGGGCCTCCCAGAGGGGTTCCAAAAGAGGCAGTTTGCCCCAGACCACCTATTTGAGACGGCCCCCAGTTCAAGTGGTGTTGCGACTTGGTGAATGAGGTCACAGTGCCACTCAGATTTGGCCCAGCTGCTCTTCCGTCATGACTGAGGGGCAGCCAGGCCCAATTTGAGTGAGTGGCTCTGTGACCCCGTGTGCCAGGTCATAACACCTGAAGCAGGAAGTCGGGCGCAGGACAAAGGAGCCGCCGCTGCAGGGCAAGTGCGAGGTAGGCTTTCTGTTCAGTCCCCCTTCCACTCTCTCCCCCAAGACTTCCCTGCAGTGGTAGTTTTTTGAAAGGGTGGGGGGCTTCCATTTCACATTTTGCCCCAGGCCACCAAAAACCTCTTTGTGGTCCTGCCTTGCTTTGAGGGAATTATAAACATAAAGAGGAATCTCAGCTTTCATTTAACTCCCTACCCTCATAAGTAAGTTATTTTCTAGCCCTTTTCCTTGTGAAGACCCTGGGGTCAGTAAAGCAGTTTAGAAGGCAACAGAACAGTAGGGGTGAAAGAAAGAAATAATGGGCCTCCACTTCTGCAGCAGGAGCCAGAGGGTTGGCGTACATCCCGTCTCAGCCCCTGCCCAGTAATGTGACAATGACACACATGTTCGCAGTGATGAAGAGGGGCCCACCTGGAACTGCTAAGGCTGGTTCTGATCTAATTCCAAATGTGGATTCTTCCTCATTAATTAAGGCTGACATCTAAGCCATCTAAGAGATTAATGGGAATTGGACAAAGCTGTCATCCGTATCCCTTAGGATCAGCCTAAATGGCAACATTCTATAGCCAGAGATTGAATTATTATCCAGTATCACCTATGTAAAGTAATCACAATGAAGAAAGAAAAGGAGTACTTGTGGCACCTTAGAGACTAACCAATTTATTATTATTTATTATGCTCAAATAAATTGGTTAGTCTCTAAGGTGCCACAAGTACTCCTTTTCTTTTTGCGAATACAGACTAACACGGCTGTTACTCTGAAACCTGTCACAATGAAGAAAGGAGGCTGAGTTGATTTAATACAAGGGATTTAGTTCCAGAGGTTTCTGGCCAAAGTAAATGGAGGATCAAATTAACCAAGGACTGAAGTAGGTGGACGGTATTATACACACATCATTAAAAGTCAATAAAAATATTGAATGAATTTTGATTGCCTCAGCAGAATAGTAATTAGTGATGAGTGACCCTCAAAAGATTTGATGGTTCAGTCCTGATGTTTATCTGAAAATTCTCTGCATTTAGCTGAATTCTTTCATCCCAAAACAAAGCAAACATATAGGCACATATGGGTAGAAAGAGACATACCAGATCCAACCAATGGTACAACCAGACCAGCATCTATCTGTAACAGTGGCCAATGATGGATGTTTCTGAAGAAGGTGTAAAATCCCATAATGGACAATATGTAAGATAAGCATATGCTGTACCAACCTTAGGAGATCAAGGTTCCTTACCAGGTTTTTCACACCTTCTTTGATTTAGCTAGGACAGATACATTCTGATAGAATTTTTATATTTCTGTGTCTTTCCAACACCAGGCAGAGGTGAGCAAAACATTGAAACAAAAGTCAACCCAACTTTTCAAAACTTTGAGAAGGAATTGGGTTTGGAAGGGTTCAGCTCACATCTTTTCTTTTAGCTACACCCATCCCTAACAATGATAATGGGCCAAATTCTGACATTTACCCCATCCTCACTCTTAGTGTGTAGAGAGATACTTGCCTTTTCCAGCAGTGTCACTTCCTCCACCATCCATTCCTTCCCCACTGCCGGCTGAGCCCCCGGCACAATCAGCTTCAGTGCCCCCAGCACTGCCTTTGCTCCCAGGCTTAGGAGGAGGGGCAGGGGGATAGTGCAGCTTACTAGATCCATACTGCCCTGCAGTTACTCCACCGACCATCCGCCCACCACTGTGCAAGTAACCATGAGCTTCTCCTTCATAATGTCCTCCAACAGCTGGGATGAACTTCTGAAAGTGATCCTGGAGTGAGAGAACAAAGGGCAGAAGTTATTGTTACTGGCCATATTCCATTGACATTTCCCTGGTGTGGAACTCAAAGGGAGTTTGATGGGTCTCCTCCTAGTTACTACTGGACATCTGTCCAAATTACAAAAAAACACTAGAAGCATGTAGCATGGAAGCTTCCCTGTATCCAGTATAGGAGCAGGCATGGAATAGCAGGGGATGCTGAAGGTCATTTTTTGAGTTGCACTGGCAGGGCTACTTTAGAGGCCAGGGTGTGGAAGAGCAGGGGGTACTGGAGGGGAGGAATGAGGCACATTAGCAGATCTGTGCAGGTACTCTGAACTAAAATTGCTGCGTCAGGAGTGAGGTGCACCAGTAGAGCTGGGACGGTGGCAGGACTGGAATAACAGGAGGAGGTACAGGTCAGAAATGAGGTGCACTGGCTAAGCTGAGGTGGACAGGACTGGAATAGTAGGGAGTGCTTCATGGCAGGAATGTGCTAGCATGGCAAGGTAAGGTAAATGAGAACTGAGTCAATAGCCCACTGTGGGGGCTAAGTATGCTGGGATACCAGGACTTGTGACAACATGAAACTGCTCCCCTGGCCACTGGTGCATTTGTTCTTCTTTACAGGCAGCTCTATATGGCTCTTCTTTAACAGGGTGACTGGCCTAGTGAAGAGGGGAAGCAGTAGGCATGATATATCTTCATTTTACTAAGGCTTTTGACAGTTTCACATGACTGTCAGTGCACACTTGATGAAATTACTATAAGGTAGGTGCAATACTGATTAAAAGACTATACTCAAAGAGTAATTAGCAATGGTTCATTGTTAAACTGGGAGGGCATAACTAGTGGCATCCCACAGGGGTCAGTCCTGGCTCTGGTACTATTCAATATTTTTATTAATGACTTGGATAATGTAGTGGAGAGTCCGCTTATAAAACTTGCAGATGACACCAAGCTGGGAGGGGTTGCAGCACTTTGGAGGACAGGATTAGAATTCAAAACAATCTTGAAAAATTATAGAATTGGTTGAAATAAATAAGATGAAAATCAATAAAGACAAGTGCAAAGTATTTCACTTAAGGAAAAATCAAATACACAGCTACGAAATGAAAACTGGCTAGGTGGTCATACTGCTGAAAAGGATCTTGGGATTATAGTGGATCACAAATTGAATATCAGTCAATAATGTGAAACAGTTGCAAAAAAAGGCTAATATCATTCTGGGGCATATTAACAGGAGTGTTGTATGTAATGTTAGGATATAGATATTCAGGCCTGTCTGCAAAGGCCTGTACTCTAAGAATTTAGGTGTATTCTTATCACTTGGCTAGTGATAGAGGTATAAAAGAAAGAATCAAAATCACTGTCTGCTGGTGTAAGGGCCTTCTCTTACTGTGACAGTTTGAGGCCCTGTTCTTAGGCTAAGGCCTTTGGCTAAGCAGCAGAGGCAGCCATAAGCTGGGAAGCGAACGGTCACATCCTCACATTCCAAACTAGTCACATTGAAATAAGGTGCTATTGGGCTGTTAGGCACTATCAGGACTGGATTGTATTCCTATCACCTCCAGAGAAAGGGAAGTGCCTAGAAGATGTAAAAGGAAACTTAGTTTGATAGCATCCTGTCTGGCAAGAACTCACTTATCAATACTGGGATGTGAAATCCTCACTTCTGTATTGTTTTGTCATTATAGTTCCCACTTTGCTATTGTTTGTCTGTATAATCTCTGTCTGGTTCTGTGATTGTTCCTGTCTGCTGTATAATTAATTTTGCTGGGTGTAAACTAATTGAGGTGGTGGGATATAATTGGTTACATAATCATGTTACAATATGTTAGGATTGGTTAGTTAAATTTCAGGAAAATGATTGGTTAAGGTATAGCTAAGCAGAACTCAAGTTTTACTATATAATCTGTAGTCAATGAGGAAGTGACTGGGGTGTGGGTGGGGGTGGGCATGTGGGTGTGTGAAATGGGAACAGGGAATGGAGGTAAGAAAATTGGAATCATGTTTTGCTAAAGGGGGAGATGGGAACAGGGAATGGGGGTAAGAAAATTGGAATCATGTTTTGCTAAAGGGGGAAATGGGAACAGGGAATGGGAGTAAGGAAGTTGGGATCATGTTTGGCTAAGGGTAGGAATGGGAACAGGGACACAGGTGTAAGGCTCTGTGGTGTCAGAGCTGGGAAGGAGGACACTAAGGAAGGAAACTGGAATCATGCTTGCTGGAAGTTCACCCCAATAAACATTGAATTGTTTGCACCTTTGGACTTCGGGTATTGTTGCTCTCTGTTCATGCGAGAAGGACCAGGGAAGTAAGTGGGTGAAGGAATAAGCCCCCTAACATGTAAGACAGGAGGTAATTGTCCCGCTCTACCCAACATTGGTGAGGCCTCAGGCGGAGTGCTGTGTCCATTTCTGAGTGCCACACTTTAGGAAAGATGTGGACAAATTGGAGAGAGTCCAGAGGAGAGCAATGAAAATGATGAAAGGTTTAGGAAACCTGATGTCTGAGAAAAGCCTTAAAAAACTGAGCAGGCTTAGTCTTGACAAAAGAAGACTGAAGGGGGTAAACTGATAGTCTTCAAATATGATAAGGGTGGTTATAAAGGGGACAGTGATCAAATTGTTCACTGTGTGCACTGAATGTAGGACAAGAAGCAATGGGCTTAATCTGCAGCAAGGGAGATTTCGGTTAGACATTGGGAAAAGCTTTCTAACAATAAGGATAGTTAAATACTGGAATAGGCTTCCAAGGAAGATTGTGGAATCCCCATCACTGGAGGTGTTTAAGAACAGGTTGGACAGACACCGATCAGGGATGGTCTAGGTTTACTTGGTCCTGCCTCAGTGCAGGGGGCTGGATTTGATGACTTCTTGAGCTCTGTGATGTGGTGGCCACCCCACACAAGGCCAGAAAGGGTAAATGAGGCCAATTAACCTTAGTCTGTACCTAGAGGAAACCTAGGAAGTGCTAGGGCCTAACTGCTGATGAAGTCCGGCTGGGGGCAGAAGCTGGACAAGGTCTATAAAGAAAGGAAGTTGGAGGTTGGGGGAGGAAACCTGCAGTGGCATTCCCCAATACAAGGAGGAAGAGCAGGAAGCTGCAAAGAGAGACTAGGAAGCAGTCCAGAGAAAGAGCAGTAAGGGCTGGGAGAGTAAAAGACCCAAGCTGCTGGGTTGAAGGTCCCTGGACTGGAACCGGTGTAGAGGGCGGACCCAGGTTCCCCTCCCAGCCACTGAGAGTGGCACAGACCAGACAGTGGGGAGCGGAGTGCCTGGGACAGTTTGCCTCAAAGGACTTGTGATATCCTGGAAGGGGGGAGAATGTTAATGTAACCTAGTCTGAGGGCTAAGCTATGAAGAGGAAAGCACTGCCGCTTCTGGTGCATGAGAGGCCATGGAGTGAGTGAGTGTGTGAGTGGAATGATGGATTGAGTAACCACAGGAAGGGGCATCCGACCAAGTGGCAGAGCTGATTCCCCAGATGAGCCACAAGGAGGAGCAAGGACCCTTCCAGTCCTACTTTTCTATGATTCTATGAAGGTTGTGAAAACTTGGAGGCATGGCAGCTTGTGAGAACACCCAAGGCTTCCATGAGACCCACTGCATGTGCAAGACGAAAGTACGGGAATGCAAAAGCTTTTATTATAAGCCTAGTGGATATTAGCAAACCAGCTCTAGCCAGACAGCATGGTGAGGAAGAAACCTGCATTCATCTAAAAGACAAAGCTAGTTTTGCTGTTCAGGTCCTCTGCCCTCCCTAGCAAGGGCTAGCAAATACAGTCTCTTATTACCTAAAAGCAGGTTCTGTTCCACCTAATATTGGCTTGATTCTGCAAAGCACTGAGCACATTTAATGCCCATTGACTTCTTTTCGGGAAGAGGGCACATGGCCCATTGTGGGATGGGATCCCCAGTATGGGAAGGGTATGGTGCCAGACACGGCAGTGCCCCCATCTTCCCTCAACACGATTTCAGCAAATACCTATGTGGAATAAAAATTTAAGTGACATATATAGCAGTACCATGTACATAACATGTTTTACATATTGAATGTATGTGAGATCATATCTTGACACATAAGAGCACATAAGAGCTAAAAGAAAGTGGCTCCTTTGGAATATTACAGTCTGCACACAGACACAGGTATCACATATAAAACGTATGAATCCCATGACTCTTTAAAGGGTTAAGGATTCTTCATGTCTCTTATACCTAGTGCAGTTTAGCAAAGAGAAGCTTTCCAGGCTGTATCAGGCTTCCAAGGCCAGCTGTTCGTTCAGCTAAAAATAGATGAGAAGAAGTGCAAACCCCACAAGGCTCAATGCGGCATTATCAACCCTCCACTCCATGCCTCAGTGACATCGTCCAGAGCTTTACAGCGGGTCATCCAAGCTGCAGTCCGGGCATCCAGCCATCAGCAAGCTAAACAAATGGAACTGGTGCCACTGGCAGTCTTTGGGAACATCTCTCCTGCCCCCGCCTGAATGGGCTTCCCATTTTAGGAACAGGGAGGATTAGGTTCCCCTGAATGTCAGAAAACACTGGGGATGGAGAGAACTGTGATCATGGAGGTCCCTTCTCTTCTATCTGGGGCTGTACACAGAGGATGGTGAGGCTGTCTGTTTGGATATACATGGGGAACTGCACAGCTGTATAAAGGCAGACTGAAATAAAGGGGTGTTTTGGGAGGAGGGCGGGAGGTCGTCTCAAAGCACTAACACATGGCACTGCATCTATCACTTAAAAACTTCTTTCCACCAAAAGTGCTGGTGGGCCAGCTACTCCGGAGGGAGCCCTGCTCATGGGAAAGGCCATATAGAAAAGAGAATTGTTCTTGCAGAACCTTTCTAGTTCCTGTATCCAGAGTGGGCCCGGTGTCCTGGTAGGTCTTGTGTCATTCATCCCTCCTTGTGCAACAAGTGAAGAAAGGTAGCCTCAGCCTGAAGTTTTCTATAACAGACAGCAGCCCCTGAAGGAGAGTCCCAAGCAGGAGACTGTACCTGGTCAAAGTTGGGAGAGGGAAGTTGTGTCTCTGTTGCTTGTTACATGCCAGAGGTAAAGGTGTTTAAAGGGAAATGTGGCTACCAGTGGGCTGTCTCAGGAGCTGGGTGGCTAACCTTTCACCTGAAGGTTACCAGCTTGAATGTAAACTAAAAGCTGCTACCACCTGGAGGCCATTTAGGGTGCATCTACATGCAGCTTGAGCATGCCTCCTAGCCCAGGTAGACGGAGCTGGCTAGCTCTGCTTGAGCAAGTGGAGTAACATAGCAATGTGGACATTGGCTACCTGCCTGACTCCAAGCCAGCTCAGCCCCCTGGGTCTGCACTCGAGTGACTAGCTCGTGCCATGTTGTCGGCACTGCTACATTTAGCATGTTAGCTAATGTGGACCTAGCACATGTCTGTCTGCCTGGGCTGGGAGGCTGCAGTGTAGTTATACGCTAGGGGACCAGCATGAAAGGAGTTTAATGACCCCAGTTCATGTCCACATCACAAAAAGCACCTCCAGGATCAGTATTAATTGGCCCCCTTGTTAGCAGTTATGGCAGAGAGGCAAAGGAGCGAATGGGTGACACCGACTGCCCTAGGAGGTATAGGGAAGTTTGCTCTGCTTCTGCCAGCTCAGCACTGCACTGTGGGCTGTCCATATAGCAGCCCTGAATTCATTACAAAATATTTTAACCAGAGAACAACTGCTGCTTGTGCTTGGACCCTAGAGGGTGCCCCTGGGACCCTAGAGGCCTCAGGATTCGTAAACAACCGGAACTTGTATGTCTGTGAAACCTTTTTCCCGGCCAAGAGTCTAATGAGCGCCTGCCCAGGATCCATTCCTAATCCTCCAGCACTGCTATATGTGCCTTAGGAGAAACGGCTGGTGAAAAATGATCCCCCCCCAATCTGAGCATCTCAACGCCCTGATGTCACAGAGGGAGTGCCTGGAAAGGGACACTGTGAGCTCTGTGATGGTGCCTTGCTGTGCCCTAAAAGGAATGACTGAGAGCACAAAATGTGTTTCTATTTCCACCTCCCTGATGAAGAGGTTCCCAAATACTTGATGTCTGTGTTGTTAATAACACTTCTGAAGTTACTGGAGCAGCCAACTATATGTTCCTTTATTCTGGGCCATGGGGATTTAAAGTTCAAACAGACAGGCATGGAACAGCAAGAGGGAGTAAGTGAGCAGGCAACACATTTTTGCTGAGAGAGAGAGAGTGCAGGGAGGTATCAGCAAATCCTCCATTGGAGCAGCACCACTTACACCAGGGCTGAGTTTTGCCATGTGCTTGTATGAGGAGAGAGGGGAATGATAGTCCCAGATAGTCAGGTATCTCATGCTAATTTATTAAAATAACTGCACTCTCCCGTGGGAGGCAGCATGGTCCTGTGGGTAGGGAAGATGGACTCCAGCCTTGTCCTGAGCTCTGCAGGAGAGCAACAAAATCATAGGTGGCAACAGGAGACAAAATCAGCCAAGCAACCCACTGAGTATCACTGGCTTTTTTTCTTAGTTTTGTTGTTAATGAGCTGTTCACATGACATGGATTATGCCCACCAATGTACTACTGCAGGGCTGGAGAGGAGGGCGGATTTGTGCTGGACGGGTAGCTTGTGGCTGGTTCCAAAAAGGTTGTTCCCGAGGGCAGTGCTGTGAACGATGGTTTGTGTGTTGCACTGCTGGAGACACGCGTTATCTTGGACAGCAGGGCCAGAGAAGGGTGGATGAGGTTACCCACTCTGGCCCCTTCTGTTTTGCTGGACACTCTCCTACGTCATTCCAACTGATCATTCCCAGCTCGCAGAGACATGCCCGTGCTAGCTCTTACTGAGTTAATGCACTGACAGAGTGTAGCCACAGCTGCATGAGGGACTAGTGTGGCAAGTACGCCCTGTCTGAGATAGGCAGGTACTCAGGCAGGTAGCTCCTCCCACCTCCTGTGCCACCGTGGCTACATGCTATTTTTAGTGCACTAGCTTGATCAGAGCTCCTTGAGCTGGAAATTACACCTTCCAGCTCAAATATAGCTATACCCTGGCCTAGCTCTTTTCAGCCTGCTGGCACTGGCTCTCCAGCTCAGCAGGTTTAGCCCCTCCACTGCTCTCCTGCTTTCAGCTTTCCCCAGAGAACTCCTCCAAGACCGTCCTCCATTCTCACAGCTCTCTTTCCTCTCATTTATTAGCCCCAGATGCCACCATGGCCTATTAATCAGCTCAACCAAGGATGCACCAGTCATGACACAGGGGAGCTGTCCCCACTTCATATAAAGAGACATCCTGTGACAGACCCCAAAGCTACTGAGAGGAGACTCTGGTTTCCTCCCCATTATCCCCCACCCCACATGTCACCTCTCCTGGAGCAAGGGGTTTATCAGTCTCCACAGTCATTCAGAGACTCGTTTGGGGTGGAAGAGATGTCCAGCAGATCTTCTAATCCAACCCTGCTCCATCAGGACAGGACTGACTTTCCATGATCAGTTTCATCCCAGGAGTATCTCTGACAGACAGATATCAAGTCTCAGATTTTAGTATCTCCACTGATGGTCATTCCCAACCTCTGTTCAAAGGCTTTGATGCTCAGAGCAGAGCAGGCCTTCAAGATATAAAGATATTGCTGCTGTTTAACATGTACCCTTATCTCTATTTATCTCCATCCACCTTTCTCTAGATACATTGACAGACCAAGGGAGCCACTGAGTTGTGCCTTTAATTGTATTGATGTAGCCCCTTGATTGTATTGCTGGAACCCTCGTCCCATCCCATCCCATCCCCTCCTTCCTGCCACTCCTCCCTCATGTCATATCTGGCAGTTTCAATGGTTAGCCTGGTGGGGCCATGTCTTCCTCTGTCTTGTGTGCAGCGCCTAGCACAGCTTGGGGGCTGTAGCTGTTTGCTCTCTTCCACAGCAGAAGCTAGACTGATGGTCTAGTGCCTCAGTCCCTGCTCCCCCCATTGTGCTTCACAACTGGGCCCTCCCTCTGATCTGAAAAGACCACCCTGGCCTCAGCTCTCAGAGATTTCTTGCCATTGCCCATTCAGTGCTAAAGACTGCTTTTAAATACCCACTGCCAGACAGGGGGAGTTGCACTAGCTCTACCTTGCTGGCTTGGCTGAGAACTTACCAAACTCATTTTATTCGCAACCACATACAACCATCTACCCAGTTTTGGGCTTCTCCACTTCCATAATTGTTTTATTCTAGGATCTAGGGGACACTAACATGAATGGTAAGAGGAGAGCAGTTGAAAGTAGCAATAGAAATGCTCTACTCCTCTGCTAAATAAAACCCCAAGCTTCCTCTCTTATTTCCCCCCGTTAGAGGTTCTCTTTCCGGGTCCTTCCATGCAATGGAGATGAAGGAAGGAAGGGATGGCAGGGAACAGGGAATCTTAGGGTCAGAAAAAGATTTTGAATTTGGTGCAAGTGACAGGTGCTGTATTGACAGTCCTAGAGATAAGAATCAGTCCACAGCATAGAGATGGCACTGGCAGCTGCCCTTTATATTGACCCCCTGCTCCAGAGAAACTGGCTCTGGGAAGAAGATAGTTCAGGCTCTGTGGCCCAGTCGGCCTCTGGTCTCTTTGCTCAGGCTGCCAGCAGAGGTGCTAATTAGGGCCAGCTGTGGTGATAGTTTTTGAGATGAGGACATTTACTCACTCCAAACTTGTCTCCTTCTTTTCAAGACAAAATTTCAGCCTGTCTCTGTGACAGCTCCTTGTTAACGATCCGTCCAAGCTCAACATGGCTAAAACAGAGCTCCGAATCTCCTCCTCCCCCAAGCTCTCTCCACAAGCTCCTTTCTCCAACACTGTAGACACCACCACCATCCTGCCAGACGCTCAGACCCATAACCTGGGCATCAGCTTCTGCTGGGGCCCCTCTCTAGGTCTTCACCTCCAGGCCAGCTCTAAATCTCGCTGATTCTTTCTGCATCACATCTCCAAGATGTGACCTTTCCTGTCCATCCACACAGCTGAAACTCTCAGCCAGGGTCTCATCATCTCATCTCAACTACAGCACCATCCTTCTCTCTGGCCCTGACAAATACAATCTTGCCCCGCTCGTATCTGATCAGGATGCTGCTGCTAAGATCACTTTCCTAGCCTGTCACTCTGACCATATCAAGCCTCTCCCTGCATTCTTCTGCTGTCTCCTCCTTCTCCATTGCAGCAAATATAAGTTGCTTTTCTTCACTTTTTCCAGGTCCTTCATGGCAAATCCTCACCCTACCTATAATCTCTCATTTGCCATAGAGCTGTTGACGCTAACCTTCAATCAGTCCATGATGCCAACTTCCATTGCCCAACTGCCACATTTTCAAACACGTTAGTGTATTCTCCCCTGCTGCCCCACACACTTGGGCGGTGCTCCCTGTAAACATCCACAAACATACCTCATTGTCCTCCTCCAAATCTCTGCTCAGAATTCTCCTTTGCTGTGAGGCCTACAAAAAACTTGACAAGGGATAGGTTGCTGGTGTGCTGAGACCACTGCCTATTATTCCAGCCAGTACTGTCCCATTGTTTCCTTGTGCTCCCTCTCTGTCTTATGCTTAGCTTGTAAACTCCTTGGGGCAGGGATCATCTTTTTCTCCTGTGTTTCATAGAATCATAGGACTGGAACGGACCTGGAGAGGTCATCTAGTCCAGTCCCTTGAACTCACGGCAGGACTAAGTATTTGTACAGCACCTAGCACAGTGGGATTCTAGTCTATGACTGGGGCTCCTAGATGCTACCACAATACAATAAATACATAATAATAAGGGCAATGGACTGAGCGCAACGGACTCATTTCACATAGTTCACCAAGTAGCCATCAGACGGTAAGTTTTGTTCCTGATCCTGTCAATCTAGTCCTGAGAGAGGCTAGTAGGGCAGACTGAACCCTGCAGGCCAAAGACACTGGACAATTGTAATTTGTTCTTGTTTTGAAAAAGGCAGATCTGAAAAGGAGGCACGCAGGATTTTAAAATAGGAAACAGCAACTCCTGTTTGGAGATGCTTCATCAACCTGCTACCCTCATTGTTCACCACGGCAGGCCATGCAGGAAATTCCAGGCTTGCTAAGGACTTTTTTAAACCCCAAATACCCTTCCCCAAGGCAGAGCATCTTCCAATGTCACTCTGAAAGATTTCACCCTCTTCAGGAAGACACTGCATGATAGTGAATGACTATCCTGGCCAGATTCCTTTCTCACCATGGGAAAACGGTTGGGATCCATTGCCAGAGCACTGTGGAGTGAAGCTTAGTATTTAATGAATAAAAAACAATGTAAATTCCTCCCAACTCTGGGATAGAATCATTCCCCCAGTCTCTGGCAACGCCAAGCTCAGAGACCCACATTTCCAAAAACAGGTTCTACTTTTTGGTGCCTCAGTTTCTTGCTGCCCAACTTGAGCTGCTTAAAGTGCCACAATTCGTTCACTTTGCATTCCTCAAATTGGACACCCCAACTTTTGAAAATCTGGCCTTGGCCTCATATGCCCCCAAAGTCAGCTCTCCCATAAACCCTTCACAAACCTTCTGAACTCACATAAAAGATGTCATTTCTGGATCCTCACTACGGCCTCAGAGGCTGACACATGAACTTGGGCCTCAGGTATTTTGGGGATCTCTGAGCTTTTCCCATGTCTACAATCCCTGCTGCAACCTTAGGTGAGCTGTAGGTGCATAAACTCCGCAGGTGGAGAAAGGGTTTGGAAGCCACAGTAACCTGTTTAAGGTTATCGGTTTAACTGTGTCCTTTTCACCCTCTTCCTCAACATCGTTCCTGGGCTGCTGACTATTTATAACAATGCTGCATACCTCTCCAGCACCTTCCATCCAAGAACTTCAAAGCACTGACACTAATGACCCAACACTCTGGGAGGGATAGGCCACATAACATAACTGTACAGATGAACAATCAGAGATGGAGACATGCCCAAGGGGACACAGGACTAGAAATACAACCCACATATCCTGAATATCAGCCCTGGGCTCTCCCTAAGACCACCCCTCAGTACTGCCCCTTCTTATTTTGATGGCATTTTCCTCCTCCAACCCAGCCTTTCTTATGCCTTCTTCACACCCGGCTTCCCAAATTGTACTTGTTAAAGGTGAACTGCAAAGGGGGAAAAATCCCTTATTTGCTGCTTTAATCGTGAATAAGGCCTCAAAGTTTTTCTTTTGTAGAACATTTTTTCAGCTTGACTCTTGTATTAGAAATAGGAAGCCTTGAATTCCCCTGGACGGGAGGATAAGTGGGATTATGGCATGCCAAGAGATGGAAGCTTAAACAGCAGACAGAAGAGGAGAGGAGATGTTGAGTCACAGTGTTTAAAATTATGAGATCTCTTCTGTTTGTTTAACTCAAACTGCTGGCAACCGCCTGGGAGAAAAGCTCTTTCTCTGAAAAGTTCAATATCCACGTTACTTCGTATGAGTGCTGAGAAAGCTCCCACTCCAATCCTCAAATTGGTTTTCCAAGAAAAACAGGGAAGACCAGCCCTGATTCTAAGGTTAAACAACAAGCAGAATTAATTTTTTGGAGGTAGGGGAGGGAGGAAAAAATGCATAAGCCTGACTTTATGCACTATAAAGGCCAGCACAGGACAATAGCAAAAATCAAACATTCTTTCCTTTACAGTTCTACTAATGGGTTCCTAGCAAACAAACCAAAGTGCAATATCAGCTGCTGGAGGCCTCTGTCTCAATTTTACTTCATGGACCTTCTCTCAAAACTGAACTGAGGCCTACACCAAGAAGGGAAAATACCACGTCCCACAGTAAAAACGGAAGAGAGCCCAGGTGAGCTGACCTCAGGTCTGAATGAATCATTTGCCCCCCCACCACCTGTGCGAGAAGGGAAATGTTGTTATTATAATAACAGGTAAATTGTCATGCACTTTTCTAGCTTTATGACAGGTTTCAGAGTAGCAGCCGTGTTAGTCTGTATCTGCAAAAACAAGTACTCCTTTTCTTTTTGTGGATACTGAATTTAGCCGTATGGAGTGGAAATCTATCAACTTCATGAAAATTTGTTAGTCTCTAAGGTGCCACTAGTACTCCTTTTCTTTTTTCTAGCTTTGTACATCAACACAACACAAAGTGTTCAGCTTTCCTGACATTGCTCCATCAACGGAGCCCAAAAGTGCCCTGAAGGAACCCAATGCTAGTGCAAAAAGGAAGTTCAGTCTGTATATTCATTCACAATCTTGGGCCTCTCCCCCACCCAAGGAATATCCCCCTAGCCTGTGGTGAGAGTGGAGCCATGCAACTTGGTTGCATTCTATGACCTACCACGGAACTGTCAGTGAAGATGTCGGGGTGATTCTCATAAATGAATTTCTCCACCCTCAACTGGCGTAGTTTGAACATCTTGGATCCTTTGTTGGTGAGGAGTGAGAGCTCTTCTAGCATCACATCCCTGGGGATGCTGATCTTCTTCCCCAAGTTCAGCTTGGACCCTTCTTGTGGCATGACTGGAAAAGATACCAGAAGATGCATCTTAGAAAGCTCTGTGTCCCAGGCTGCCTCCTCCTTCTTCCAAAACACCAGGCCCTCCACAGCAGCAAGGCCTCGTCTGCATTAGAAACATTCCACTGATGGAATTATCCTTCTATACACACAATCCTCTGGATAGCCATGAATGGAATTTACCCTAGTTCCAATCTAAAGTGCATCTGCATGAGTGGGAGTTACATCAGGGCAGTGTTAACATGGACACATCCCACTTGTGAGGTACATGAGTCAGTGCAAGCAGTCCTCCCACTGCTGTCCCACACTGCCCCAGTGGCCTGTCTGGTCACCTTTCTACACTCCACTGCTCTACGGTCAGCTCAGCTGGAAATCACTCACCTAGCAGCACTGGCAAGCAACAAGCAAAGACAACATCTGGAACCATTGGATTAAGCCCTACCAGACAGCCATACAAATGGCTGAGGTTTAATTTGGCTGTGTGCATGGAAAACACCCCCATGGATTTAATTTCAGAGGTTTGGTGTAATGCAGTGAACCTCTGCCATATTTAGCAGTTGGTCAAGATATTGTGATCATCCTGACTGACAGTCCCTCGGGCCACAAATCTGGTGAGGCCACCAGAAACCTCACCAAAGCCACTGAAGAAATGTTTCCTTCCATTCCTTGAAATTCTGTGGTGGAATCTTAAAAGGAATCTATAAAGTGAGGAGGAGTGTCTGTGCTCTTTTCTGCTTCTTTATGATCTTGTTGCTGCTGCTTGTTTTTTTACCCTAGAAACACCAGGAAGAGCAAGATTTGCCTCCCCTGTTTTTGCTAGAAGACTCCTGGGGGGACCAGAGTGCAGGGGAGTGGGGATTTTCTTAGTCTTCAGCTGAAGTGACATAGATCCCAAATCTTTCACTGAGAGAGCTTCTCAAGTGTGTGTTAGAGCTTTGAGTTAAATATAAGTCTGCCAAAAACAACCTCTGGAACATGGTGAGTGGGTGGCAGGGCCATAGTGGTGGCATATAGCCACCTTTCTCTTCATGTTAGGTCCTACACTACAAGCAGCTCAGCTAGAAACAAGGATCTATCCCTCTGATTGCAAACCCCTTCCCCTCTCATTTACTTCCAGTCTCTTATGATATCACAAGCACCACTGGGCCTCCAATGAGTAGTCTAGCAAAAACAGGGAATTCAAATGGCCTGATATTTCCAGTGCAATAAAAGTGCAGCAATAATGTTAGGGTCTACTAAGTGGCCATGTGAACCCTGTTACCATGCACTAAAAGTTCCCTAGTGAGCACTGACCTGTTTGAAACAACAGCCCTTCTTGTTGGCAGAGACTGTTTCCCTCCCCTCCCCAGCCCAGCTGGTCACATGGGCAAAATCTCTGGAGGAACTCTCTCTTCAGCTACCCAGTTCCACACAGCGTTATTTCCAGAGGGAAGAGACTTTCTACAGAATATTGGAGTTATATTTGCCTGTTGATGTGAAGACAGGGTTTTAGCAATTCCTGTTGGCTTGGGGGCAAACCTAAAAACCTACATAAAGGTGCCCCTATCCCCACTCTCCTGAGCAGAGCAGATTCCTGAGGCCCCTCTTGGCGATTTGGGAAGGGAATAACATTTAGCTTTTTACTTCTTTGCAGCACCTCTGGAAATCTCCTCATCCCTACATTTAAAGGGAGAGAAAAAGGAGTATCACAGCAGTGTACAAATCACCCCCTCCAATACAAACATCCGCTGCTGAAGGAAATGTGTCCCTAGCACTGCAGTGGAAGGACACATAGGGTTGAATTCTCCTGTCAGTTGCAATCCCATTGGGAGAACTTGGCCCATTGACTAGTGAGTGACAATCAAGGGGTTGCTGTTTAAGAAGGAAAATAAATTAGGGATGGAGGTAATGATAGATCCATGCTGGTGCGTAGCTTGTTAAAGGCACCGGAGCACGGACATATATATTCAGGGCCAAATTCTGTGCTCAGTTATCCCAGTGTAAATCTGAAGTAACCCCCTGTAATCAATGGATTTACACCAGTGCAACCAAGAACAAAGTTTGGCCCAGTGTGTTTATACCACTCCTGTGTGGGGAATGTTAGCAAACTAAATCCCTGTGAGCCAACACTAGCCAACCACATATGCTGGTGTGCGATGTTATCTGAAAGACCTTGCCGATTGGCGGTATGTGTACTGTACCTCGTGTTCCGATGTTACCATCAGAGAATGGATAGGTACATTATAGACTCCTCCTGATTTCTCTGAACACATTTAATGCTTCCAGGACCTTTCCCTTGCCATTGCCTGCCAACCTGGCTCCTTCTCCAAATAACTAATTTAGACCTGCACAGCACCAAATAGAGACCGCCAGTAAGTGCGCTGGAAACCATGGGATACAACAAACAATGGGAATCGTTTGGAATTGATAATCACTGAGTGGGGTGACTCCATCTGCCCACAGGTGTAACAGCACTAGCCAGCCCAGCACATTCACACACCCCAGTGTCTTGGAGATGGGCTCCTCGACAGAGCTGTGTGAAGAACTGACTGTCTGGTTCTCTGGCAAATCCAAAAAATCAAATTTTGGGTCAATACAAAACTGACATTTTTCCAAATTTTTGTCAAATCGAAAAAAAATTCATTTTAGGTCGAACAAAACATTGTTTGAACCAAAATGAAACATTTCATTTTGATATCAAGCATTTTAAAATTATTTTACATTTTTTTTACTTGAAGGGAATTTCTAAAGAAAAAGCCATTTTTAATCAAAATCGTAAACATTTTTCAAAAATGTGGAAATGAAGTGTTTGAACTTTTTTTTTAAGTCTAACAATTCAGTGACACCAATACAAATTCACAAGGTTTCAGTCAAAATGTTTCACCCAGCTCCACTCATGTACCCTGCTCTGTGTAGCTGTATGTAGACCAGGGGTGAGCAAACTACAGTCCGCAAGGCATGTCTGGCCTGTCAGATATTTTAATCCAGCCCTCGTGCTCCTGCCGGGGAGTGGGTCGGGGGCTTGCCCCGCTCCGGCGCTCCAGCTGGGGAATGGGGTTCTGGGGCTTATCCCGCTCTGCTCATGCCGTGGCTCTGCGCAGCTCCTGGAAGCAGCAGCATGTTCCCCCTCCAGCTCCTAAATGTAGAGGCAGCAAGAGAACTCTGCATGCTGCCCCTATCTGCAGGCACCGCCCCTGCAGCTCCCATTGGCCAGGAACCACGGTCAATGGGAGTTGCAGGGGTGGCGCCTGCAGATGTGCAGTGCCTGAGGATGGGGCAGCACCTGCAGATGGGGTGGTGCACAGAGCCGTCTGGCCACGCCTCCGTGTAGGAGCCGGAGAGGGGACATGCCGCTGCTTCCGGGAGCTGCTTGAGGTAAGTGCCGTCCAGAGCCTGCACCCTGACCGCCTTCTGCACCGCGACCCCCTGCCCCAGCTCTGATCCCCCTCCTGCCCTCCGCACCCCTCCTGCACCCAAACCCCTCATCCCCAGCCGCACCCCAGAGCCTGCACTCCCAGCCAGAGCCCTCACCCCCCCCCATACACACCAACCTCCTGCCCCAGCCCGGAGCCCCCTCCCGCACCCTGAACTCCTCCTTTCTGGCCCCACACTGGAGCCCTCACCCCCTCCTGCACCCCAACCCCAATTTCATGAGCATTCATGGCTCACCATACAATTTCCATACCCAGATGTGGCCCTTGGGCCAAATAGTTTGCCCACCCCGATGTAGACTGAGCCATGTGCCACCAGGGATTTCTGGGAGTTGTGTGCATACTTCTTACCTTTACGAGTTAGTTCCCCAATGAGTTTAGTGGACTTTTTCGTCTTGATGGGAGCTGGCGTTCCTGCAAGGGGCATTACCACAAAGGATTCTCTGCTTCAATTTAGAGAGACAAAGAGTTGGGAGAGTGAAACACTTGAAAACTGTAGTGAGAGAATGGAAACTAGTTTCCTGCATCTCCTTTTTGATATGGTACATAACCCTTCATTTCTCACCTGAATTCCCCCCCATATTTAGGGTTGCCACCTTTCTAAATTCTGGTAACCAGACACTCAAGGCCCCGCCCCCTGCCCCACCTCTTCTCCCTACCCTACCTCTTCCTCCAAGGCCCATCTCCTTCTCCACCTCTACCCCCAAGGCCATGCCCCTTCTCCACCTCTTCCCCCTAAGCTCTGCCCCTCCTCTTCCCCCAGGCCCCAGTCCCTTCTCCGCCTCTACCCCTAAGGCCCCACCCCTACTCTGTCTCTTCCTCCCAAAGCCCTGCCCCCATCACTTTCTCCTCTCCCCTCACCCCCATCGCTCACTGGATCGTCTCAAGGAGCCTGCCTGCAGGTAGGAGGTGGCCCAGGCTGAGTGGGGCTGATATGGGTTAATGACCCAGCACCTCCCCCTGCCCTGCAGTAACTGGACTTTTGGTTCTGGTACTATTTAGGGTTGCCAGGTCTCATTTTTGACTGGACTTTCCAGTCGAAAACCAGACACCTGGCAACGCTAAGTGGCAGCCGGACACAGAAGCCAAAAATTGGACGGTCCAGTAAAACCCGGACAGATGGCAACCCTACCCATCCTTCATCTACAAAGTAGCTGCCCGCAAACTTAATCTCCCAAGACAAAGTTCTCTCATCAGGAAGTGCTGATGTCAGCTTTGTGGTGACACATGTAAACGCCCTGAAAGGTTGACATCACCATGTTACAACATACTATTGCCACACCACAGAACCCCACCATCATGCAACATTACGGTTTCACAGTGCTAATGGACACCAGGCTGCAACTCTCTCATTCTACCATGAGTCTGTTCCAAAATGTCCTGCTGTATGTAAGGTCACTCCATCACAACTTAACACCACTATGCAAATATCATTTGGTTGTGATAGATCATCATCTGACTGTAATGATGTTGTCTGCTCAGGAGATACTTTGGGACATTTGCATGTCCGACAAGCTTGAATTGTGTGACATGGGCTAATCCTATCAACATTGGAACAGCCCCTCAAAAACTGAGCAAGTAGCAAGACAAGCAAAAAAGACCCTTATAACTGTAGATGATTTACTCCTGAAGGGCTGAACAATAGCTCCATCAATGACTATTAGCCAAGAAGGTCAGGAACGCAACCCATGCTGCAGGTGTCCCTAAATCCCCAATTAGCAAAACCATCTGGCAATGGCCACTGTGAGAATGAGGATACTGGGTTAGATGGACCATTGGTACGACCCAGTTGGGCCCTTCTTATGAAGGAAGCAAGTAGCCATCAGGTTAGAGGAAAACCTCCAAATCCTTTGAAGTCAAGTGCATTTGTGTCCTATTTATTCAGCTTTTCACACATCCGTTTGTTGGGGGGTTTTAATTCCACACCTTGTCTCTCACCTTTTTCGCTGGGTAGGTTGAGAGGTCTGCATTGCAAGGTTGAGAGAGGAAAGCAACAGCGTTCTGCAAATCGATTCCAGACATTCTCTCACAATCCAGCATCGAAGTTAAGGAGCACGGTTTTAACGGGGCCACAATCCAGCCTCCAATTTCACCCTCATAGTTATGCAAACAACAACATTTAAGGTCCAAATCCTCAGCTAGTGTAAATTGGAGTAGCTCCATTGACTTCAACTTCAAATTTCAGGACCAATCAGCTAGCTAGACATCTAAATCCCATCATTGGTCCCTACCATTTTGCATCTTTAATTATGGGTACAGAACTGCAGGCACTGAATTGAACTGCTTTTTAAAAAAATGGCCCTGTCAATCTGTGCAAGGTCTCAGCTGCAAATGTGACATTTTGTTCTCCAGATATTTTTCAGTATGTCTTCACTTTTATTTCAGCCAGACCAGATCAGGTCCAATCAATTCAGCAGGCATTCTGCTGGGCCAGATTTTCTTCTTGATTTCCACAGTTTATTTTCTGTTGGGCTTGGTATGAGCTCTATGAAGTTCACATCGTAAAAGTGCCAGACGTGGTATATCCCAAATCAAGTGTCAGCAGGTGCACCAATAAAGCACGCTGCATGCCTTCTCCTCTGAGCAGCTGGCCATCTGTTTGGCTATATAAAAGAGGGAGGGTACTGCTTGACAGGATGGGGCAATGTTGCCAGGACACATGGTGGGGGCTGGGATTCTCTAGGGGGCACAATTGATAGGTCAGAAATGTGGAAAAAATGGAGGGAAAACTTCTCCCTGACTGAATTGTGAACTCTCTGCAGCACGTGGGGAGGGATGTCCCCATTAGGGGGCTGTGCCCTATGACGCACTGA
Organism: Lepidochelys olivacea; assembly: GCF_965140295.1. Classification (NCBI taxonomy): domain Eukaryota; kingdom Metazoa; phylum Chordata; order Testudines; family Cheloniidae; genus Lepidochelys; species Lepidochelys olivacea. Next base: position 54,005,030 of record NC_140417.1, read on the forward strand.
TCCCAGGGAGGCAGAGGGGGGAGCCTGCACTGGTCTGTAATCCTTCATTGATCCCAGGCAGAGTGAGGGCCAGGGGAACCTGCATTCTGGGGAGATGGGACAGCCTGCAGTTTTGCATGATTCCAGGCAGGACAGGGATCCTGCAGCGTTCTATGATCCTAGGGCTACGTCAAGAGCAGGCAGCATTCAGTGACCCCAGACAAAGAGAGAGGCTGGCAGGATTTTGGTTACCCTTCTGCCAGCCATGCCAGGTACAGGATCAAAGCCGCAAGAGGACATTACCCTCAGGATTGCTCTATCCTTGGCACAATTCCTTCCCACCAAACCCGCTATTCACTTCTGCAAACATTTCAAAGTTAGTTTTCTGGTTCTCACTGCAGTTTGAGGCTGGTCCCTAGTCTCTAGCTCCATTGCAAGCACTCCCCGTCCTCTGGGTCTATTCTGCAGCAAGGGGGACTCACCTCTGCTCACTGTTCCAGGCTCAGACAAACATACAACCCTTCTGCCCCGGCCCCACAGCAGTGAGATGGTGGTGGGCTGCTTTCTCCGTGTCCCTCCGCTCTCAGTCCCTGCTGATCTAGGGCACCCGTTCTCAGCCAGGACCTGCACAGGACAAAGTGCTGATGCAGAGTGCTGTGAATTTGACTCCTGGAGGCTGCTCACGCAGGCATCCAGTGGTTATTAATAGTAGATGGCACCAAGCAAAGGGGTCTCAGATAGCACCAGCATAAGGGAGAGGAGGGAAAGGAAAAGAGTGCACCTCAGCACTCCTTCAGCTGCTCCCTCTGTCCCAGGCCAGAAACCAATCAGGCGCCATGCCGGTGGAACTCCCCATTCCCCTTCCTCCTAGGGCGTCAATGTCTTTCTCCCACACCCTCACAACTCCTGCCACTCTGCTACCCCTGGCCTCCTCACAATTACCCCACTGCATTCCCCTATTTCAGAGTAGCAGCCATGTTAGTCTGTATTCACAAAAAGAAAAGCAGTACTTGTGGCACCTTAGAGACTAACCAATTTATTTGAGCATAAGCTTTCGTGAGCTACAGCTCACTTCATCGGATGCATTCAGTGGAAAATACAGTGAGGAGATTTATATACACACAGAACACGAAAAAATGGGTGTTATCATACACACTGTAAGGAGAGTGACCACTTAAGATGAGCTATTACCAGCAGGAGAGCGGGGTGGGGAGAAAACCTTTTGTAGTGATAATCAAGGGTGGGTCATTTCCAGCAGTTAACAGGAACGTCCGAGGAGCAGTGGGGGGTGGGGGAAATAAACATGGGGAAATAGTTTTACTTTGTGTAATGACACATCCACTCCCAGTCTCTAGTCAAGCCTAAGTTAATTGTATCCAGTTTGCAAATTAATTCCAATTCAGCAGTCTCTCGTTGGAGTCTGTTTTTGAAGTCTGTTTGTTCTAATATTGCGACCTTTAGGTCTGAAATCAAGTGACCAGAGAGATTGAAGTGTTCTCCGACTGGTTTATGAATGTTATAATTCTTGACATCTGATTTGTGTCCATTTATTCTTTTACGTAGAGACTGTCCAGTTTGACCAATGTACATGGCAGAGGGGCATTGCTGGCACATGATGGCATATATCACATTGGTAGATGTGCAGGTGAACGAGCCTCTGATAGCGTGGCTGATGTGATTAGGCCCTATGATGCTGTCCCCTGAAGAGATATGTGGACACAGTTGGCAACGGGCTTTGTTGCAAGGATAGGTTCCTGGGTTAGTGGTTCTGTTGTGTGGTGTGTGGTTGCTGGTGAGTATCTGCTTCAGGTTGCGGGGCTGTCTGTAGCCCCATAACCTCAGCCGTGCAGAACACAATGCCATCCACAGCCTCAGAAACAACTCTGACATCATAATCAAAAAGGCTGACAAAGGAGGCACTGTCGTCCTCATGAATAGGTCGGAATATGAACAAGAGGCTGCTAGGCAGCTCTCCAACACCACTTTCTACAAGCCATTACCCTCTGATCCCACTGAGGGTTACCAAAAGAAACTACAGCATTTCCTCAAGAAACTCCCTGAAAAAGCACAAGAACAAATCCGCACAGACACACCCCTGGAACCCCGACCTGGGGCATTGTATCTGCTACCCAAGATCCATAAACCTGGAAATCCTGGATGCCCCATCATCTCAGGCATTGGCACCCTGATAGCAGAATTGTCTGGCTATGTAGACTCCCTCCTCAGGCCCTACGCTACCAGCACTCCCAGCTATCTTTGAGACACCACTGACTTCCTGAGGAAACTACAATCCCTCGTTGATCTTCCTGAAAACACCCTCCTGGCCACTATGGATGTAGAAGCCCTCTACACCAACATTCCACACAAAGATGGACTACAAGCCGTCAGGAACAGTATCCCCAATAATGTCACAGCAAACCTAGTGGCTGAACTTTGTGACTTTGTCCTCACCCATAACTATTTCACATTTGGGGACAATGTATACCTTCAAATCAGCGGCACTGCTATGGGTACCCGCATGGCCCCACAGTATGCCAATATTTTTATGGCTGACTTAGAACAATGCTTCCTCAGCTCTCGTCCCCTAATGCCCCTACTCTACTTGTGCTACATTGATGACATCTTCATCATCTGGACCCATGGAAAAGAAGCCCTTGAGGAATTCCACCATGATTTCAACAATTTCCATCCCAACTTCAACTTCAGCCTGGACCAGTCCACACAAGAGATCCACTTCCTGGACACTACGGTGCTAATAAGCAATGGTCACATAAACACCACCCTATACCGGAAACCTACTGACCGCTATTCCTACCTACATGCCTCCAGCTTTCACCCAGACTACACCACACGATCCATCGTCTACAGCCAAGCTCTACGATACAACCACATTTGCTCCAACCCCTCAGACAGAGACAGACACCTACAAGATCTCTATCAAGCATTCTTACAACTACAATACCCACCTGCTGAAGTGAAGAAACAAATTGACAGAGCCAGAAGAGTACCCAGAAGTCACCTACTACAGAACAGGCCCAACAAAGATAGTAACAGAATCCCACTAGCCATCACCTTCAGCCCCCAACTAAAATCTCTCCAACGCATCATCAAGGATCTACAACCTATCCTGAAGGACGACCCATCACTCTCACAAATCTTGGGAGACAGGCCAGTCCTGGCCTACAGACAGCCCCGCAACCTGAAGCAAATACTCACCAGCAACCACACACCACACAACAGAACCACTAACCCAGGAACCTATCCTTGCAACAAAGCCCGTTGCCAACTGTGTCCACATATCTCTTCAGGGGACACCATCATAGGGCCTAATCACATCAGCCACGCTATCAGAGGCTCGTTCACCTGCACATCTACCAATGTGATATATGCCATCATGTGCCAGCAATGCCCCTCTGCCATGTACATTGGTCAAACTGGACAGTCTCTACGTAAAAGAATAAATGGACACAAATCAGATGTCAAGAATTATAACATTCATAAACCAGTCGGAGAACACTTCAATCTCTCTGGTCACTCGATTTCAGACCTAAAGATCGCAATATTTGAACAAACAGACTTCAAAAACAGACTCCAACGAGAGACTGCTGAATTGGAATTAATTTGCAAACTGGATACAATTAACTTAGGCTTGACTAGAGACTGGGAGTGGACGTGTCATTACACAAAGTGAAACTATTTCCCCATGTTTATTTCCCCCACCCCCCACTGCTCCTCGGACGTTCCTGTTAACTGCTGGAAATGGCCCACCTTGATTATCACTACAAAAGTTCCCCCACCCCCCGCCGCTCTCCTGCTGGTAATAGCTCATCTTAAGTGGTCACTCTCCTTACAGTGTGTATGATAACACCCATTTTTTCGTGTTCTGTGTGTATATAAATCTCCTCACTGTATTTTCCGCTGAATGCATCTGATGAAGTGAGCTGTAGCTCACGAAAGCTTATGCTCAAATAAATTGGTTAGTCTCTAAGGTGCCACCATTCCCCTATTGTATATCCCGATCCCTGGTGTGTTCTGGTACCTCCTGCCATTGCACATGCCCCTATCACTTCCCCGTTCCCTACCCTCCCTGCTCTTTGCACCTCCCTCTCCATGTTGCTTCCTCCTGTGGTCAAGTCACTCCCTGTTCCACTTTTCCTCAGTACCCGAGTCACACTCCTTCTGCCACCAACACCCACACAGCTCCCCCATTGCATGCTCCTCCCAAGTCCATGTCACTTCCACTGTTCCACACCTGTCACTGCCCCTCTTCTCCCAGCATCCACATCACTTTGCCTACTCTATATCTCTGTCACTCCCATCATTCCATGCCTCCATATCATCCCCACATTCACACCCCCAGTGTATGCACTGACCCCTCATTTCACACTCGAGACAGGTGGTGACAGTGTCAATGTGAGCCAGAGAGGCCAAGTAACACACTTGGTTGCACCTGGAGGGTAGGCCAGGCCTAATTAAATTTGAAGCCCATCTGGGTGGTGCTATAAAGAGAGGAAATGTGGAGCAGAAGATGGAGGACAAGGAAAAGTTACACAGTGTCAAAACTGGCAGTCATGGGGAAATTAGCTATGGCTGGAAAGCCACATGGCCAAAGGTGGATTTCGATTTATTTTGTAAACTTAAGGGTAAAAAGGAAACAATTGGTATAAAAAAATAAAGTATACCACACTATAGATGAAAAGTAGAGTCATTTTTGTCTAGATATAGATGGGGCCATCTAGATATAGATGGGTCCAAAAAAGAAAAACCAGGAAGATTAGGGGTGGCATATTGTATACCAGAATTAGGAATTAGTATGTCTAAAAGCAATCTGATTTTGTAGCTATTATGACAGTAGCAAACTAGTAGCAATAATGCTCACATTAAATTGGATCTGAGATGCATGCCCAACACCAGTAGTCATTTTTTTGGACTCACTATCAATTGCCCTGTTCTCAGTAGATCCTTTAGGAGCTTGGAACCTTCTCCTTCACTCTTGTCCTGATCTTTTGTGTTTTTCCTAGTGGTAAATTTTTAATCTCCAGTTTATTCTTTCTCCTTGTGTTAATCCAACCCGTTGGACTGTGATGAGGTGTCTGCCTCACAATGGCTAGTACGAGGTTAATAGAGCCCTAGGAAGGCTGCATGAGAAGCAGCCAATAGGAGAGGGGCTGTGAGGAGCAGCCAATCAGGGCCCAGCAGGCCCATCTAAGAAGCCCCAGAGCAGAGCAGAGGCAGTAGCTGCCTAGAGCTTGAGGAGGGAGAACTATATCCAGAGTATGTTGCAACCCTGTAACACCTTGGACAGAGCAGTGCAGGCAGGAACCTGGGGAGAAGAGAAGGCACTCCAGATGGGCTGCTGAGATTGAGGAGGATGCTGTGGCCATGGGGAAGTGGCCCAGGGAAATCCAGTGCTAGTAGAGGCAAAGGAATGCAGTAAGTGTCTGCAATCCACAGGATCCTGGGCTGGGACCTCAAGTAGTGAGTAGGCCTGGGTTCCCCGCCATCCCACTTGCCACTGGGCAAGTGGTAGGACAAGTGACTGTAGTTGCCACTGGGAAAGTGGCAGGGCTATTGAGGAGCTAAACTTCCCCCAGAAAGGGGGGACATGGATAGTGACACAACTGGAGGGCTGAGCCACAAAGAGGATGCTGTGGTTCCTGGTGCTGTGAGAGGGGTTGCAGGCAGACTGTGGAGAAGTAGTGATGGTGTGCAGACAATGGATGGGGTGTTGGCCTAGAGCTATTCCCTAGAGTGACCAGAAGGAGGTGCTGGGCCAGTGGTGAGTGACATGCTCTGGGACAGACTTCAGAAGAAAACCAACATGCCATGGCCATTTAAAACTATTTACATAACCTATTAAACTAATCATAGTCTGTCTATTTTAAAATTATACATTACAATAAGACAAGGCCTGGTTTTTCTTTCATGGCTTTTTTATTGCCTTAAGGTGTCTCTATGTAGAAACAGTTTAATCAATGAAGTTATATTTCTAATAACATAGTACAGATGGGGGTTAATGTAGCATTAGCCTGAACCCCAGCCCATATTGGGATAACAGGGAATGAAGTAGTGGACAAAGCAGCTAAAAGCGGTGTAAGAAATGGAAGGCTTGACATAGAAATACCCTGGAGTAAACAGGAATTCAAAAGCCTAGGACAGGAGAATTGAAACAAGGAATGTGGACACAAGAACAAATGGATATAAACTGGCCATCAGGAAGTTTAGACTTGAAATTAGATGAAGGTTTCTAACCATCAGAGGAGTGAAGTTCTGGAACAGCCTTCCAAGGGGAGCAGTGGGGGCAAAAGACCTATCTGGTTTCAAGACTAAGCTTGATAAGTTTATGGAGGGGATGGTATGATGGGATAGCCTAATTTTGGCAATTAATTGATCTTTGACTATTATGGGTAAAGATGCCCAATGGCCTATGATGGGATGTTAGATGGGGTGGGATCTGAGTTACCACAGAGAATTCTTTCCTGGGTGTTTGGCTGGTGAGTCTTGCCCACATGCTCAGGGTTTAGCTGATCGCCATATATGGGGTCAGGAAGGAATTTTCCTCCAGGGCAGATTGGCAGAGGCCCTGGGGCATTCTCACCTTCCTCGGAAGTGTGGGGCACAGGTCACTTGCTGGAGGATTCTCTGTACCTTGAAGTCTTTAAACCATGATTTGAGGACTTCAGTAGCCAGACATAGGTTAGGGGTTTATTACAGGAGTGGGTGAGTGAGATTCTGTGGCCTGCATTGTGCAGGAGGTCAGACTAGATGATCATAATGGTCCCTTCTGACCTTGGAGTCTGTGAATCTATGAATGGGAAAATATTTGGATCAATGAAAAAAGAGGAAGAAGGTTTTTGGAACTGTGCCCTAGAGTTGAAGATAATGACGTACTTCAGGGCCTGGATAGGAAAAACAAAGTGATTTTTGTTTAGAGTGCTAACTGGACATTGTGGTTTAAATGAAAATCACTTCTGAATAAACAAACACCGAGATATACTGTGTGTGCACTGTAAGATAGAAGAAACAGTTGAACCCCTTTTTGTGGGTTTGTAAGGGCTTTGATAAAGAAAGGGAAAAACTTTCTGAGGAATGGGAATGGCTTATGATAACACGTTACATTATGTTATTTAGTAAAAATATTGGGGAAATAGGGTAGGATTAGAAAGGTGTTGTTAAATTACCTGAAAGACCCAAGGCAGACAGAATATGAACCTCAGGAGGTGGTAGAATCTCCTTCCTTAGTGGTTTTTAAGGTCAGGCTTGACAAAGCCCTGGCTGGGATGATTTAACTGGGAATTGGTCCTGCTTCGAGCAGGGGGTTGGACTAGATGACCTTCTGGGGTCCCTTCCAACCCTGATATTCTATGATTCTATGATTCTATGAACAGCTAGGTATTTAGGGATTATAGTTGGTTGCAGTTATAGACCATCAGTCAAGTCTGCTTCGCCAGGAACAAAAAGGGGGGAAAGTACCGGGGGGGGAGAGAGATGAACTTTGCAATTGCCTTTTGGTACTAGAGAGACCTGAGGGGAAGAGGAAGGCTCTGCCAGGGTGAGGGGGAAGCTCAGAGGGGAGTGCATACTTCTTACCTTCAGAGGGGAGGCAAGATAACTGGAAGATGCAAGATTGGAACCAGCTCCCATGGCTGACCTTCATACATGAGCAGGAATCATTTCTCTGGGGAAAAAGCTATGGAAAGTGTGAAGAAAAGGCCTGAAGAAAAGCTAATGGTAGGAAGTGGCCCAGGAAGGCAGCAGGAAGGTGGCTGATGGAGCAGACACTGGCTGCTCATTCGAAGATCCCTGGACTATAACTCAGTGTAGGGTGTGGGGCTGGATTCCCCTTCCAGCCCTTGGGAAAGTGATGTGAAGCCCTCTGATACCAGGGAATAAAGATTACTCCTGGGGGAATTCTGCATCACTGTGTATGTGCAGAATTTATGTCCCCCACAGATTTCTTTGCTTCCCTGCAGAAAAATGACTTTGTGATGGGGAAGGAAAGGGAAGCCACAAGACTGGTCATACGACCCTTCCTAGCAGTATGTTTCGGGTGCCCAGGGCAGCTGGCAGAGAGGTAAATCACTGTGGTGCAGGGGGCGGGATTGTGGAAGACCTGGCTGGCTCCTACCCTGAGCTGGGCTCAGTTGCTAGTCCTGGCTGGGCTGGAGAGAACAGTACTTCCTTTTTCCCTGCATTGCTCCTCAGCTGCAGAGGGAGGGATCTCTGTACAGGGAGCTGCTCCCCCATTCACCCAACCCCCATGCATCCAGACCCCCTCACATCCAGAGTATGAGCTCTAAGCCTCACCCCCTCCCTGCACCCAGAACCCCCCTGAAATGCCCCACTTCCCCCAGCATCTGGACCCCCACACTGAACTCCCCACACCCAGACCCCCCTGCCGAACTCTATTCCCCCCACAACCAGACCCCTCCATCCCCCGCTCAGCCCCAACCGCCTTCTCCTGGACTCCCCTGCAGAGTCCCATTACAGTGACACCCAGAACCCCCCAACAAGCTCCTGTGTCCAGATCCCCTGGCACCTGGATCCCTCACTGAGCCACCTGGAACCAGATAGCTCCACACACAACCCTCTCAGCCCACATCTGAACCCCCTTACACTAAGCTGCTCCACACTTGGATCCTGCCTTGCTGAGTCTGCCTGCCCACACCTGGTGCACCATGACCCTGGGGTGCTTTCTGGGGCAGGCCCGGTCCTTGCGCTGTGTCAGGGTTGGGTGCAGCCTCACCGCTGAGTCCATGTCCCAGAGGGAGCTGCACAATGATCTCCCACCTCTGTGCAGCCAATGGCCTGTGCTCCCCAATGCCATGCTGGAGCCTCCACATTTATTTGACATATAAAATTTGCAGAATTTTGGCACAGAATTTTTAATTTTTTTGCACACAATTTTTAATTTTTGGACACAGAATGCCCTCAGGAATAAAAGATGACTTAAAACCCTGAGAGAACAGTCGGAGGCTCCAGATTAGGGACCAGATGACAGGAGGTAAACCCTGAGAGTCAGCATTCTGCAGACAGAGAGCAGGGGAAGACCCAGAATGGATTAAAAGTTCAAGCTTGGGGGGAGAGGCAGAAGTTACTTTTATTGTGTCTTGCTTGGATGAGAGATCTCAGGGAGAAATTCTGGAGCACTGCTCTGACAGAGGAGTGGGGCAGAAGAGGAGCCATGGGGGGGCAGAAGATGGGGCTCATTGAGGTGGTCCAAGTGCAGGGTGAGTCGGGCTTGTTGGGTGGTTCTGGGTGTGGGGGATGAGACTCAGAGCTCATACTCTGGACGTGAGGGGGTCTGGATGCACGGTGGTTGTGTGGATGGGGGAGCAGCGACCTGTACAGAGATCCCTCCCACTGCAGCTGAGGAGTGATGGGTGCAGGAAGCGTGGGGGGTGGGGCAGTTTGCAGAGCTTCCTACAGCCAGGGGAGAAATCTGAGGGTAGGTCTTACAGCCCCGGATGCTGTGCAGGGGAAGAGGAAGTCCTGTCCTCCCCAGCCCAGCCAGGACTAGCGTTGTGTGGGATACTGATACCTTGGAAAGAGAGATTTTTGAAGTGACTTGGCCAGACCACTGTAGGACTGGGGCAGCTGTCAGTGGATATGTGCCAGCAGTGAGACTCCCTTCTACACCCCGCAATGCATGTGTACCACATCACCCATAACTTCCCCCTTCCCCTCATGTAACCCATGTAACACCCCTACCCCTATCACTATGCATGTGTATTTCCTGAATTCCCCTCTCCCCATGCCCAGCCAATCCCCTGCTTTCCAATGCCTATTCAACTCCCTGGTTCCCTTCTCCTCACGCCCACATTGGTCCCCTCTCCCCATGACCCTGTGACTAGTCAGTAACCTCTGTGCCTACATGACCCTCCTCATTATGCTTGTGTATCCCTCCAATTGTCTCTCCACCCCACATCACCCCGCTCCACCTCTCCTCATCACTAACACCCTGGTCACCTCTCACCCAGGGGAATTACATGGAAGCAATGGAAAGGACTTGGGGGTTTACAAGGGCACAGGTGCTGGGAGCTATGTGGGGATGGCGGTGAGGTATCCTCATGAATGTGGGGAGAGGGGCAGGGGGAGTTGTTTTAGGGTGTCATGGGCCTCTTTGTGTTGGTCCCATAGACCAGGGGGATCTCTGAACAAGAGAGAGACATGCCATGGCAGCTGAGCAATCCAGTCATGGAAGAACATGGCTGGATTCAGCTGGAAACAAGCCTCCCATATGGGGAGCAAACTGGGGATGCAGCAGAGAGGTGGCTGTGCAGGGGGCTGCCTCTTGCAGAGTTAGGACAAGGCAAAGGAGTGCCAGGAAAGCTCCTTAGCTTGGGTTGATTTCCCCTTCGCCCTGCACCTTGCCCAGTTGTTCACAGCAGTGCAAAGTAGGTGTAAAACACTCCCAGTCTGGCACAGGTGCAAACAACTAACCAAAGTGCTGGGTGTCTGTGAGCAGAATGCAAACCCCAGAGGCCATTTGGGATTCCATTAGCTGAGTGCTGCAAGCCAAGTTCTGACGATAAGGGATGAGCAACTTTAAAGCCTTCCCTCTGACACAGCCAGCTCTTGGGGTGGGGAGATGGGTCATGTGACTCAATCAGCCTCTGGGAGAGGTAAAGGAGAGGCCTGGGCAGTGAGAAAAGCGGGGATGCTCCTGAGGGTAACAGGAAACTCTGGGACCAGGGGCGCCAGAGCCTTCCCAAAAATGCTCCCCCCGCCCGAGGCCCACCACCCTGAGACCCCACACTTGCCCCTCCTCTCTCACTGGAAGCCCCTCACCAGGCAAGCCAGAGCAGGAGCAGGACTGAGCAGCCCACCCCCTTCACCACCCCAAAAGCAGCCCCCTTCCCGTATTCCCCCCCAGGTCAGGTGCAGGGACCCAGGCTCCACAGCTCCCCACAGCTGCCCGCACGACTCTCCCTGACCTGGCTCTAGATGGGGGCAGGGGGCCTCAGAGCCACAGCCCGGCCATGATGCGAGCTTTGCGGGCAGCTGTGGGAAACTGCAGTGGACCCTCCACCTGCCCTGGGGTAGGGGACAGTGAGGGAAGCCCCCAGCCCGTGTCCCTGCCCCCCTTGACTCTCCGCCCAGGGCAGGTGGAGGGTCCATGGCTTCCTACAGCTGCCTGCAGCACGGCTCTTACCAGGGCTGGGCTCTGGTTCTGAGGCCCCCCACCAGCCGGAGCTCTCAGCCCCTTCTCCTGCCCCCCCCCCCCACATGTGCTACTCCAGCCAGATCCTGCTTGTCTCATGAGTTACATTAGGGACCAGCACTGTCATAAGGAGAGCACAGATGGGAATTTGTTCCAGGCCTGGCTGAATGAAGTTGCCCAGACCTGGGCAGTCCTGCCCAGGGACCTTTGCCTCTCCTTCCCCAAGGCTTGTAGCAGTTAGAATCATAGAATCATAGAATATCAGGGTTGGAAGGGACCCCAGAAGGTCATCTAGTCCAACCCCCTGCTCAAAGCAGGACCAATTCCCAGTTAAATCATCCCAGCCAGGGCTTTGTCAAGCCTGACCTTAAAAACCTCTAAGGAAGGAGATTCTACCACCTCCCTAGGTAACGCATTCCAGTGTTTCACCACCCTCTTAGTGAAAAAGTTTTTCCTAATATCCAATCTAAACCTCCCCCACTGCAACTTGAGACCATTACTCCTCGTTCTGTCATCTGCTACCATTGAGAACAGTCTAGAGCCATCCTCTTTGGAACCCCCTTTCAGGTAGTTGAAAGCAGCTATCAAATCCCCCCTCATTCTTCTCTTCTGCAGGCTAAACAATCCCAGCTCCCTCAGCCTCTCCTCATAACTCATGTGTTCCAGTCCCCTAATCATTTTTGTTGCCCTTCGCTGGACTCTCTCCAATTTATCCACATCCTTCTTGAAGTGTGGGGCCCAAAACTGGACACAGTACTCCAGATGAGGCCTCACCAATGTCGAATAGAGGGGAACGATCACGTCCCTCGATCTGCTCGCTATGCCCCTACTTATACATCCCAAAATGCCATTGGCCTTCTTGGCAACAAGGGCACACTGCTGACTCATATCCAGCTTCTCGTCCACTGTCACCCCTAGGTCCTTTTCTGCAGAACTGCTGCCTAGCCATTCGGTCCCTAGTCTGTAGCTGTGCATTGGGTTCTTCCGTCCTAAGTGCAGGACCCTGCACTTATCCTTATTGAACCTCATCAGATTCCTTTTGGCCCAATCCTCCAATTTGTCTAGGTCCTTCTGTATCCTATCCCTCCCCTCCAGCGTATCTACCACTCCTCCCAGTTTAGTATCATCCGCAAATTTGCTGAGAGTGCAATCCACACCATCCTCCAGATCATTTATGAAGATATTGAATAAAACCGGCCCCAGGACCGACCCCTGGGGCACTCCACTTGATACCGGCTGCCAACTAGACATGGAGCCATTGATCACTACCCGTTGAGCCCGACAATTTAGCCAGCTTTCTACCCACCTTATAGTGCATTCATCCAGCCCATACTTCCTTAACTTGCTGACAAGAATACTATGGGAGACCGTGTCAAAAGCTTTGCTAAAGTCAAGAAACAATACATCCACTGCTTTCCCTTCATCCACAGAACCAGTAATCTCATCATAAAAGGCGATTAGATTAGTCAGGCATGACCTTCCCTTGGTGAATCCATGCTGGCTGTTCCTGATCACTTTCCTCTCATGCAAGTGCTTCAGGATTGATTCTTTGAGGACCTGCTCCATGATTTTTCCAGGGACTGAGGTGAGGCTGACTGGCCTGTAGTTCCCAGGATCTTCCTTCTTCCCTTTTTTAAAGATTGGCGCTACATTAGCCTTTTTCCAGTCATCCGGGACTTCCCCGGTTCGCCACGAGTTTTCAAAGATAATGGCCAGTGGCTCTGCAATCACAGCCGCCAATTCCTTCAGCACTCTCGGATGCAACTCGTCCGGCCCCATGGACTTGTGCACGTCCAGCTTTTCTAAATAGTCCCTAACCGCCTCTATCTCCACAGAGGGCTGGCCATCTCTTCCGCATTTTGTGATGCCCAGCGCAGCAGTCTGGGAGCTGACCTTGTTAGTGAAAACAGAGGCAAAAAAAGCATTGAGTACATTAGCTTTTTCCACATCCTCTGTCACTAGGTTGCCTCCCTCATTCAGTAAGGGGCCCACACATTCCTTGGCTTTCTTCTTGTTGCCAACATACCTGAAGAAACCCTTCTTGTTACTCTTGACATCTCTGGCTAGCTGCAGCTCCAGGTGCGATTTGGCCCTCCTGATAACATTCCTACATGCCCGAGCAATATTTTTATACTCTTCCCTGGTCATATGTCCAACCTTCCACTTCTTGTAAGCTTCTTTTTTATGTTTAAGATCCGCTAGGATTTCACCATTAAGCCAAGTTGGTCGCCTGCCATATTTACTATTCTTTCGACTCATCGGGATGGTTTGTCCCTGTAACCTCAACAGGGATTCCTTGAAATACAGCCAGCTCTCCTGGACTCCTTTCCCCTTCAAGTTAGTCCCCCAGGGGATCCTGGCCATCCGTTCCCTGAGGGAGTCGAAGTCTGCTTTCCTGAAGTCCAGGGTCCGTATCCTGCTGCTTACCTTTGTTCCCTGCGTCAGGATCCTGAACTCAACCAACTCATGGTCACTGCCTCCCAGATTCCCATCCACTTTTGCTTCCCCCACTAATTCTACCCGGTTTGTGAGCAGCAGGTCAAGAAAAGCACCCCCCCTAGTTGGCTCCTCTAGCACTTGCGCCAGGAAATTGTCCCCTACGCTTTCCAAAAACTTCCTGGATTGTCTATGCACCGCTGTATTGCTCTCCCAGCAGATATCAGGAAAATTAAAGTCACCCATGAGAATCAGGGCATGCGATCTAGTAGCTTCCGTGAGCTGCCGGAAGAAAGCCTCATCCACCTCATCCCCCTGGTCCGGTGGTCTATAGCAGACTCCCACCACTACATCACTCTTGTTGCACACACTTCTAAACTTAATCCAGAGACACTCAGGTTTTTCTGCAGTTTCGTACCGGAGCTCTGAGCAGTCATACTGCTCCCTTACATACAGTGCTACTCCCCCACCTTTTCTGCCCTGCCTGTCCTTCCTGAACAGTTTATAACCATCCATGACAGTACTCCAGTCATATGAGTTATCCCACCAAGTCTCTGTTATTCCGATCACGTCATAGTTCCTTGACATCACCAGGACCTCCAGTTCTCCCTGCTTGTTTCCAAGTTACATCCTGCAGCCCAGAGCCGTTACTCCTTCCACCCCTGCCAGTCAGCTACGCTGGTGAGTGGGAAGAGAAAGACAGTGGCTGCAAAACAGAGCCACTTTCCTTTTAGTATAGTGTGTATGTAAAATCAGTTTCATCTGTCCCCTGTTGTCTTCCTAGTCCCCATTAGATCTCTCAGGGGTCTGCTTCTCCCCTGGTCTGTGCAACTCCCATTTCCCTTTTCTATCTCTTCACAAATCCCCCATCCCACTTTCTCCTCTCCCCTTTCCCATCCTGACCACCTGTAACTCCCTCATCCCCCTCCCCTCTTAGACTGACTTGAGTGGATTTTGTGTTTGGCCTGGTATGTATCTTTTCAGGGCTGATGCTGGGGTCTCTGCTTACTCTGAAGAGAAATACAAACAATTTAACCCATACTCCTTCCTCCTGTCACCAGTGTGATGCTAAAATCAGCCACTTCCACCCATCTCCAGTCGCTTTCCCAGCAGCAGTTAACCCTCAGGGAAGTACGTGAGACCCAGATGGCCACCATCACCTGGGAACTGACCCATTTTCTGAGGCATGGGGTGGCCATAAAGGCTGTTGTAGCAGGGAGAAGGGAAGCCCTTGACTGCCCCAAGACCGACCTTCCCCCAACTCCTTCCTTAGCCTACCCTCCCACTGGTTCCTGACTGCTCCTGCAAGCCAGGAAGCAGCAGTGCATGGGGAGTGGGGCAGAGGATCGCTGGCCTCATGGCACAGGGTGTAAGCAGGCCAGCCAGCAGTGAATGGGCGGCTTCCCCACTTGGTGGAAGTACAAATACAAATGCTCACTGGGGTCTGAAAGAAAGCTAGGCAGGGGTGGAGGGGAGGACACCGAGGTTGGGAGATGATGGGGCTGGCTCATGGTGCAGGGAGCCATGAGTAGGGGCAGTTACTCAGTTGGAGTATGCTCTTCCACCAGGCCCCATCTCAGAAGGCTGAGGAGATGCTCATCATCTGGCGCCTAGAGTGTACAGGCCCAAAGGTGCTGGTGAGCATGGGGCAAAGTCTTGGCCAGCATTCCTTCCCTGCACACAGCCCATTGTGTCCCCACAAGGCTGTCTCACCAGGCTCTATCCCCTGCCAGCTACTGGGGCTCAGGCGGGTCACTACATTGCCAGGGCCCAATCCTCCTCTCACACTACTCTTACACCAGTGTCACTCCCTTGCCTTGAATGGAATTTCTCCTGACTTACATCAGTGTGAACAAGTCAGGAAGCAGGGCTCTGTCTCTAGCCTTATGCTTGCTGAAGAGCCTCGTACAGCCTGAAAGGTGACATGGCAGCCCTCATTCTGGTCTGTGTGCAGTCTAGTTCTGCCCTCGTAACTGCCGGTCCAGGGGAGATTATCTTCCCTCTGAATGTGTCTATTGAGAGAGAGAGAGAGAGAGAGAGAGAGAGTGCCAAGCAAATCTCCCAAGAACTGCTGGGGAGATTTCATGCTGCCCAGACTATGTGCACCAGGCATGGGGGAGGGACACAAGGCAAGACTTGCCCAATTGTTAGTTATGTCTCGGTTTGTGTGGCACCAGCAGCGTGCTAGGGGTTTTCCAGGCTGGTCAGAAGGCATGGCTGCTGCCCCAGAGAGCTTACACAATAAAACTACTTCTTTGCCTCACCATCCCCTCTCACTTCCCACTTCCCCCTTCCCCTCCCCCCACAGAGTGAGGTGATTTTAAGAACAGATTTTCAATCTCCTCCATGTTTAATTCACAGTTTGGGTCATTGCCTTCTCCTTACTCCTCACCTTGAAGTGTTTCTCTTGAGGGGAATGGGACATCCATGTGTGATACTAAGCCCCATATTCTTCATAGAGATATGCTTATGATATGAATATGGCATAACTAAGATATGTTTTATGTAAGATCAGTCATCTGAGGTATCATTGGAAAGGTTATGATTTCCTGAATGTGATTATCCAATTTGTATGCATGTATGATTTCCATATCTGAAGTTAGGAATATCGACTATGTAACAGTTACAACTGTGTTTTCACTTGGGGAACGCCCATCAGACAGTATGCAATCAGCCTGGAATGGGCCATTAGGAAGGAAAATAGGAGAATACGTATCTCCCTCCTTCCTGAGAAGTTTCCTGCGATGCTGCTTTGACACTGCAGGGTCGTGTGATCATGTCACCTGATACTGGACACCACCGTGGACTGCTGGTATTTTTCCACTAGGAGGGGGTGTGGGTCAAACTGGGAAACAAAGGATTTCTGCCATATGCAAATCCTGTTTAAAACTGGGGAGTGAGTTAATCTAGGTTCTTCTCCACTGCCTCCCTGCCCAAGAAGGAAGACTGCTGAAAACACCTGAAGAAACAAAGGAATTAAGTTGGGGGGGGCTGAGCCCAGGTGAGAAAAATCTAGCCTGTAAAAGGAATACCTGGAGATTTAAGCTGCAAACAGTGCAGTTTACCTTCAGGAAACTCTGCAACCTGCACAAAACAACATTTAGGGTGAGAATTTGCTAATATTAACCTGTTAATTTAGTGTAATAATTTTAGGTTACATGTTTTGTTTTATTTGCTCAGTAATCTGCTTTAATCTCTTTGCTATCCATTATAATCAATTAAAATCTACCTTTTGTAGTTAATAAACTTGTTTTCTGTTTATCCTATAAGCAGTTTGTGTAATTCATAACAGGGGTGGGGGGTGAAAAGCTGTGCATATCTTCCTACACATTGAGGGAGGGAGGGAATTTCATGAGTTGAGGCTGAATAGATCTGTACACAGTGCAAGACAACATAATTTTGAGTTTACACCAGAAGGCGTGTGCACTTGACTCCTGGGCAATCCCCAAGCTGAGTCTTCCCACACAGAGCTGATTGCAGACTCTGTGTGATTCTACAGCTGGGTGTGTCCCTACCTGTGTGTGTGCAGCAGGACAGGATGAGGGAGCCCAGGCTGGTGGACTGAGCGGGCTCAGTGGGATTCCAGTAAATCAGGTGGCACCCCAGAAGGGGGGTTCAGCCTGTCACACCATCTAGGGCCCATTGGTGCCACCAGAAGGTAAAATGCTCTTTCTCCTGAGAATAGTTTACGAAGGTTGACACCTTGCATCCATTACCAGAATTAAGTCAGCTTGGACGACAGGTAGTTAGGAAAGGGGTCTCGCCACTGTCCCTCCTGCATCATACTAGTGAGAACTGTTTCAAAGGAGAAACTTAACAAGAAATCCCCAGTACCAAGCTTGGCTAGTCCTAGTGCCTTGGACTTTCTGCTTCCTTGAGTTCTGAGCTGTGGTGAGAGTTTGGTCTGAATTCACCCCCTTCGTCTGTACTGGCAACTCTCACTGAAGTCAGAAGGCACAGCACACATGAGAGTCTGAGGGGAGCCTTGAGTCCAGCATGGTTAGAACACCTCCTTGCAAAGGATCAGCTGATGTGCATTTTACTATGCACAGTTGCCCAACTGTAGCACTTGTTGGAATGGACTGCGGAGCAGCCTGCATGGAGCTTCGCGGCCCTCCTGATAACTTTGTTTTCAAAAATATTTTGCCCTGACTTCACTGTGCACCACAAACCAAAACCTTGTTACCTCCCAAGACCATTTCCAGAGAAGCAGGTGACCTTGCTAGAGCAGACAGGCCCTGCCATAGGCAGGCTGCACTCCTATCTCCTAGAGATCCACTGTGAACTTGTAATGTACTGAAGCCAGGGCCATTGTATTCTAGTACTTTGTTTAATGAAGGGGGAAGAACTCTCCATGAGGCCTTATTCCCAGGAGCCCTCTTCAAGTGGTAACAAGCCACCTGCTGACAGAACTCAGGGATGAGACCAGCCCTCCCTGCATATATGTGGCTCAGTAATTGTCACATGTGATCTGTGAACTCCAGGGGGCAAAAGCTTAGGAGGGGAGGATTTGATAAGTCTGCCATAAGATTTTAAATCCTCCAGACTTAACACCATAGCAGATGAATGCAAGATCTCTAGCTGCAGTTGAGAAGAACAGTGGCAACATCTAGTGGCTATTTAAATTATAGCTTGATATTGCTTGTGGTTTATTGCACACCATAAAAAAAGTACACCATACTTTACTGCATCATAAGTTATCTTACGACACTCTACATTATCCTTCCTTTGACCTAGGCTGCTTTAGGTATATGCTCCCATCAAGTACCTTAGAAAATACCTGGTCTTCAATTCCCCTTGTAGGCAGTACACTGGAGTTCAGGTTCCTCTTCATCTACCTTCTTAGCCATTAGTAATCCCCTGGCTTTGCTTTAGGCTCATTACCTTGGTCCTGACCCCACCGTCTTGTAAAGTCTGTTTATCTCGGTCCCACTGATGTGATCTGCTGTGTTGAGAGGAATGACCCTCACTTGAGAAGGTTAACAGCGAATTTAATCAGAGCCATGGACATAGCAACTGGCTTCCAGTGTGTTTAAATCCATCTGGAGTTGCTCATAATCTTCCTCACTCAGCTTTATTAAGCAAAACAAGTCACAGCCCCATTTTGCAGTCGGCACAAATGCAGAACTTTGACTCCAGCAAGGACTGTGCATATCCCAGGACAAAAAACACAAGCTTCTAGTGCCATCTGCAAGCTGCACTATTCCCTGCACCCTCCCTCTTACAAGTCAGTTAGAAATATATTAACTGGGCGCCTTGGAATGAATTCACACCACACTATTGACACTTCTCCCTAATATGAGATGCAGCAACCAGTGTGTGGCCCTTGTGGGTATGGCTACACTGCAATTAGACACCCACAGCTGGCCTGTGCCAGCTGATTCAGGCTTGAGGGGCTGGGGCTAAGGGGCTGTTTAATTGCCATGTAGATGTTCAGGCTTGGGTTGTAGCCCAAGCTCTGGGACCATCCCACCTCTCAGGGTCCAAGACCCTGAGCCTGAACTTCTATACTGCAGTTAAACAGCCTCTTAGCCCTAGCCCCAGGAGCCTGAGTCATCTGGCATGGGCCAGCCATGGGTGCTTACAATTAGTGTAGACACACAGTGTAGACACACCCTGTGTGATTAGCCAGGGGGTGGGGAGGGAAGGGCACTGGGGAAAGGAGTGTGATTCGGGAAGAGACAAACATGTTCTGAACTAATGAGATTAGAGCTACACCTCCTTATGCCAGGAGTGAGTTCAGCCTCTAGTCTGAAGGCTGCACCCTCACTGCTGCTGAGAAAGATATTTCCTTGGCTTCCATAGCTGCTGCAACTACTAACCGATTGACAGGTTCATTTGCAAGTATGTTGTATCTTATCCTTTTTTTCCTGATCTTTAGTTGTAACTCCTGCCCCGCCCCCCAGCACATGGCTTGTCTGTCTCTGACGCACCCAGCACAATGGGGCCCAGCCCCAGCTGGGGCCTTTGGGGCTACCATAGTATCACTAGTAATAACCCTAAGACCCTAATGTTTGTGCTGTTAAGACGACTCCAGGCCCTGACATGACAATGGAGTGGCACTGGTAATACATCTCAGGCCATGTCTACACTATGAAAGTACTCCAATTTTACAGAAGTTGATTTTTGGGAACAGATTGTATAAAGTTGAGTGTATGTGTCCACACTAAGCACATTAATTCGGCGGTGTGCGTCCACAGTACCGTGGCAAGCGTCGACATTCCGAGCAGTGCACTGTGGATAGCTATCCCACAGTTCCCGCTGCCCATTGGAATTCTGGGCTGAGCTCCCAATGCCTGATGGGGCCAAAAATTTGTCACGGGTGGTTATGGGTAAATGTCGTCAGTCAACCCTCCCTCCCTCCGTGAAAGCAACGGCATACAATAATTTCGCGCCCTTTTCCCTGGATTGCCCGAGCAGACGCCATAGCACGGCCAGCATGGAGCCCGGTCAGCTCACCGCAGCAGTTATGACCATTGTAAACACCTTGCGCATTATCATGCAGTTTATGCAGAACCAGCGCCTGAAAAACCAGGCAAGGAGGCGACGGCAGCGCGGTGATGAGAACATGAACACAGATTTCTCTAAAACGGTGGTCCCCGGCAATTTGGAGATCATGGTGTTAATGGGGCAGGCTCATGCTGTGGACAGCTGACTCTGGGCCCGGGAAACAAGCACAGAATGGTGGGACTGCACAGTGTTGCAGGTTTGGGATGATTCCCAGTGGCTCCAAAACTTTTGCAAGCATAAGGGCACTTTCGTGGAACTTTGTGACTTGCTTTCCCCTGCCCTGAAGCGCAAGAATACCAAGATGAGAGCAGCCCGCACAGTTCACAAGTGAGTGGCAATAGCCCTCTGGAAGCTTGCAATGCCAGACAGCTACCGGTCAGTCGGGAATCAATTTGGAGTGGGCAAATCTACTGTGGGGACTGCTGTGATGCAAGTAGCCAACGCAATCATTGAGCTGCTGCTATCAAAGGTGGTGACTCTGGGAAATGTGCAGGTCATAGTAGATGGCTTTGCTGCAATGGGATTCCCTAACTGTGGTGGGGCTATAGACAGAACGCATATCCCTATCTTGGGACCAGACCACCAGGGCAGCCAGTATGTAAACTGCAAGGGGTACTTTTCAGTGGTGCTGCAAGCACTGGTGGATCACAAGGGACATTTCACCAACATCAACGTGGGATGGCCAGGAAAGGTTCATGACACTAGCGTCTTCAGGAACTCTGGTTTGTTTAAATGGCTGCAGGAATGGATTTACTTCCCAGACCAGAAAATAACTGTTGGGGATGTTGAAATGCCTATAGTTATCCTTTGGGACCCAGCCTACCCCTTAATGCCATGGCTCATGAAGCCGTACACAGGCACCCTGGACAGTAGTCAGGAGCTGTTCAACTATAGGCTGAGCAAGTGCAGAATGGTGGTAGAATGTGCATTTGGACATTTAAAGGGTCGCTGGCACAGTTTACTGACTCGCTCAGACCTCAGCGAAACCAGTATTCCCATTGTTATTGCTGCTTGCTGTGTGCTCCACAATCTCTGTGAGAGTAAGGGGGAGACGTTTATGGTGGGGTGGGAGGTTGAGGCAAATCGCCTGGCTGCTAAATACACGCAGCCAGACACCAGGGTAGTTAGAAGAGCACAGCAGGAAGCGCTGCACATCAGGGAAGCTTTGAAAACCAGTTTCATGACTGGCCAGGGTACTGTGTGACACTTCTGTTTGTTTCTCCTTGATGAAAACCCACCCCCTTGGTTGCCTCTAAATTCCCTGTAAGCCACCCGCCCTCCCCCTTTGATCACAGCTTGCTTGCAAAGGAAATAAAGTCACTATCATTTAAAAAACATGTATTCTTTATTAATTGATTATAAAAATAGGGAGATAACTCAAAAGGTAGCCCGGGTGGGGTGTGGGAGGAGGGGAGGAAAAGGCCACTTCAAAACTTGTTGAATGACAGTCTTCTGTTGCTTGGGCTATCCACTGGGGTGGTGTGGTTGGGTGCCCGGAGCCTCCCCACCGCGTTTTTGGGCGTCTGGGTGAGGAGGCTATGGAACTTGGGGAGGAGGGATGGTGGTTAAACAGGGGCTGCAGCGGCAGTCTGTGATCCTGCTGCCGTTCCTGAACCTCCACCAGATGCCGGAGCATGTCCATTTGATTCCGCAGTAGCCCCAGCATTGCATCATGCCTCCTCTGATCTTCCTGCCGCCACCTTTCCTCATGTTCATTGGCTGCTTTCCTCTACTCTGCTATTGTGTCCCTCCACACATTCTGCTGAGCTCTGTCAGTGCCGGACGACTGCATGAGCTCAGAGAACATTTCATCGCATGTGCGTTTTTTTCGCCACCTTATCTGAGATAGCCTTTGGGACGGAGGAGGGAGGCTTGAATCATTTGCAGCTGCTGGAGGAAAAAAAAGGGACTGAAGTATTTTGTGACAGGGTCAGGCCAGATGGCTACAGGAGAGTGATAGAAGGCAGATATATTAGCCCCAGGTTAAGTAGGTCCCTTTTCCCTGGGTAAGGTAACAGGGAAGGTTCCAGAGCAATCAGGAATTTTCTGGAAACAATTAAGGCAGACAGGCTGATTAGAACACCTTCAGCCAATCAAGAAGCTGCTAGACTCAATTAAGGCAGACTAATACGGGCACCTGAGTTTAAAAAGGAGCTCACTTCAGTTTGTGGTGTGTGCAAGGAGCTGGGAGCAAGGGGTGCAAGAAGCTGAGAGTGAGAAGGCATACTACTGGAAGACTGATAAGTACAAGCATTATCAGACATCAGGAGGAAGGTCCTGTGTTGAGAATAAAGAAGATGTTGGGAGGAGACCATGGGGAAGTAGCCCAGGGAGTAGTAGTTGTCACGCACTGTAGACGGCTGCAATCCACAGGGCCCTGGGCTGGAACCCGGAGTAGAGGGCGGGCCCGGATTCCCTCCATCCCTCCAACTCCCTACTTGATACTGGAGGAGTTGACCTGGACCATGGGTTCCACCAGAGAGGAAGGTCTCTGGGCTGTTCCCCAATCCACTAGGTGGATCAGCAGAGACTGCAGCCAAACTGAGGGCTGCTGTGAACCTCTGAGGCAAGCAAATCCGCCAATAAGCGAAGGACCCACCAAGGCAGAGGAGGAACTTTGTCACAATTTAAAAGCATACATTTTACAGAACAATGGCTATACTCTTTCACGGTGAACAATACTATTCACATTAAAGGTCACATTTTGCATCTTATATTGAGTGTCTGTGGCTTTGGTGTTAGAGATCACACACGCAGTGCCTGGCAACAGAATTCGGCTTGCAGGCGGCCATGGTAAGCCATAGCCTTTTGGCTTCTGCAACCTTCATAACAGCAGCGCTCTCCTCTCCCATACCAAGCAAAGCACGTTGAGTTGGCCATTTAGTGCTGCAGTTTTCCTGTTAACGTGCAGCAGCAGAAACCAAACAAACCCGCCAGCATCCAGTTCTCTGAGATGATTGCTTTACCCCTCCCCCCACCGTGTGGTTGGTGTCAGGGAAGATCCCTGCTAGCCAAACGCGAACAGCTCAGCGCCAATGCCCCCCACCTCCCACCGCGTGGCTAACTGCGGGGAGGATTTCTTTTCAGCCACAGGCAAACAGCCCAGTAGAAACGGCCACCTCTGAATGTCTCCTTAATTAAATTCCCCTATTTCAAGCAGGTTACCATGAACGATATCACTCTCCTGAGGATAACACAGAGAGATAAAGAACGGATGTTGCTTGAATGCCAGCAAACACCGGGACCATACCCTGCCAGGCTTTGCCATGCAATGATACCAGATTACTTGCTACTAGTATGGCATGGTAAAGTATCCTACCCTGGAGGACGGAATAAGGCTGCTCTCCCCAGAAACCTTCTGCAAAGGCTTTTAGAATACCTCCAGGAGAGCTTCATGGAAATGTCCCTGGATAATTTCCGCTCCATCCCCAGACACGTTAACAGACTTTTCCAGTAGCTGTACTGGCCATGAATGCATCCCAAGTCCTCAGGGCTGATTAATCATTAAAAAATGCTTGCTTTTATAAAATGTATTATATTTTAAAAGGTACACTCACCAGAGGTCCCTTCTCTGGCTTCGTTGGATTGGAAGGGTATTTCAGTCAGGGTGATAAAAAGATCCTGGCTGTCGGGGAGAATGGTGTGCTGTGTGCTCTCCTCAAGCTCGTCCTCCTCATCTTCCAGAGTGTAATCCATCTTCGGAGTCCACGGACAGGGGTGGGGCAATGGTTGCAGCCCGCCCCCCCACCCCCAGAATTGCGTGCAACTCAGCATAGAAGCGGCATGTCTGGGGCTCTGTCCCGGAGCATCCGTTTGATTCTTTGGTTTTCTGATACACTTGTCTGAGCTCCTTAAGTTTCACGTGGCACTGTATTGTGTCCCTGCTGTAGCCTCTGTCCCTCATGGCCTCTGAGATTTTTTGAAATGTTTTGGCATTTAGTCTTGTGGAACGTAGTTCTGATAGCATGGATTCCTCTCCTCATACAGCGATCAGATCTAGTACCTCCCGTTCAGTCCATGCTGGAGCTCTTTTTTGATTCTGGGACTGCATGGTTACCTGTGCTGATGAGCTCGCCTGGCCAAACAGGAAATGAGATTCAAAAGTTCCCGGGGCTTTCCCTGTACACCTGGCCAGTGCATCCAAGTTCAGAGTGCTGTCCAGAGCGGTCACAATGGTGTACTGTGGGATAGCTCCCGGAGGCCAATACCTTCGAATTGCATCCACACTAACCCTAATTCGAAAGGGCAATGTCGATTTCAGCGCTAATCCCCTCGTTGGAAAGGAGTATAGAAATCGGTTTTAAGAGCCCTTTATATTGAAAAAAGTGGCTTCATTGCGTGGATGGGTGCAGGGTTAATTCAATTTAACCCTGCTAAATCGGACATAAACTCGTACTGTAGATCCTGAGGAGCAAGAAGTAACACAACAGAGTATGCAAGAAGCAGAGATTTGGGAATCCATGCCCGGGGGTGCAAAGGGAGGCCAGTGTTTTGGGAACTTGCCTGTTCCCTTGTATTAAAAAAGCCAGACATTTCAATATTACCTTTCCTTTTGGGACTTCTAAGGAGGCATTACAGCATAATTGGCACTGACAAAATACGAATTGTTAATACCAACATCATGTCTGTCCTCCTTTATGGAGCAGAGTCACAGAAATCTACCTCAGAAATTAATAAGATCAATTCATTCCAAAGTAAATGAAAGAGCCTAAGAGTCCATTGGAAAGAGGTTTTGCAACATCAGAAATTCTAAGTAGAGCAAACCAATCTAAACCATCAAATATAATAAGACAACAACAATGAACATTGTTAGGGCGTAAGGATACCACGAATGCAACTGACACAGAAAGTGATAATATGGACAAGCCTTGGAGATAGAAGGAGAGCAACCTAAAGAAACATTACACAGAACAGTAGAGAAAGGAGCTAAATCCATCAACATGACACTCAGAAGCCTGAACACACAAGACCAGAATAAATTATGGAAACTGGTGGACGCCCTACACACCTGAGGTGGTGGGAAGATAAAGATAATGACTATTCCAGCCCTGCTGTGCTAGACATCCACTTTTATTATACAGCACCCAATCGCACCCTCCGCCCTTCATCATTCATTCTAATAGCAGCTGCTGAGTTCCCCTGCCCATTAAAACACCCACACAAGAGTTAATCTGTATGTGCAGTCATCACAAGGCATTGCTCTCAGGTGGCTGCCCAGGGTCATGGAGGCTGCCACCATTAATAACAGGGGGAGTGATCTACAGGCATTCTGCTTCCCTGCGGAGGTGTGTCAGAAACGAGCTCACCTCTGCTCTTTTGTCTGTGCATCTCCACTCTATGGGACAATAGGGCGAGGGAGATGCTCAGTAACTCGCTGAAATGCTCATGAAAACCCCTTCAAAGGTTGCCTGAAAGGTGATCTGCAAAGAAAAATGAGTTCAGCTGCTTTTTGATTGCTTCTTTATGGCTGATTTAAGAAGAGGCTGAAAGAGGCGTATTAAAAAATAATCATCCTTGAGCACTAGAAATTCACATCCTAGTTAAGTGGAGAATTAGCAAAAGGGTGATATCAGAAGAGCCAAGAGAGAGGAAGCTGAGCAATTGAAAGGGGAAGTGATTTCTATCTGGACTGTTTGTTTTCACTAATATCCATCTAACTTCAATGCCTACGTAAGCTTTTTGAATGAAGAAAGCCTTTGTTAAAGACTTGACACCCACATACACAAGCCCCATTTAAAAAACTCCATTGCAAGTCACCTTTAATATTGGAACAGGAGAAAAGAATGTATCCCACAACTGTACTATGGGGAGCAGCATGGACCAAGAGCTCAGCCAGAGAGGACACAGGAATTGCCAGAGCAGACCCAAAGGCCATCGAGCCCAGTGTCTGCTCTCTGACTGTAGCCACCACCAGAGCTGTTGGAGGAAGAGGCACAAAATCCCAGAGTGGGCACTTCTGGAATAATTTCCCTGTATCAACATGTTGCCTCATCCAGCATCAGATCCTGCCTCAGCCTCTGTTTCTCTCCTTGCCCAGGAAACCAAACCTCCATAACTGGCACTATTGTAGCCTTTTATTCTATTTAATGTTAATTGTATCTAAGTGGGTTCGGCTCTGGCGGCTACAGTCCCAAGTTCAACAGAGTTACCTCTGTTTGTTCTAAATTTAGAGTTCATAGGAACAGATGAAACCATAGGCAAATAACACATACAATTACAAGAGCATCTGGGATCTTTTACTAATTTTATTAAAGTTAACAACAAAGCTATAAGTGTCACAGCATATACAATTCCTATAGACACATACGGTGAACTAGTTATACCTACAGACATACTCACATCCTCCTAGATGGTGTTAGAGTCCGTTGGCCCTCTCATGGATTGACCATCAATATGGGAGTGGTTCCTGCTGGAGTTTCCCATAGGAAGCCCAATTTCCCTGCTCTGGGCACCCCTTTTTTTCTGCACACGTACATGAAAGTGTCAACCCTTGCTTTCTTATTGGTTTGTGTCCCCTGGAAACACAAGGGACCCCAAATTCTATAGGCTGGGTAGGTTCTTGTCAACATTGACGTACCACCTTTGTCTTAGGTTAGGGCACATGTTAGAGACAATATTTGTTGTTACAGGATTTTATGATTTAATTTTAATCTTCCCTGCTATACTTTTGCAATATTACTGGTTAGTACCTCTTTCCCACCATCTTTTCGGTTATTTCTCAGTCATTGTCTTGAGACGTCATTTCTTGTCTCTAAGGCCTAAAATATCTAAGCTAGAGTCCTGCAGGCCTTGGCCTACAGGCTTTTGCATTTCAGCTTGTCTTAGTCATGTCTACTACATAGTTCCTCTAAACACTGATTAATCTTATACTTCTATAATCCTACAAATAAACTCTAATTAACATACAGTGAATATATGTAACATAACATTGATTAATCATAACATCACATGATAAATGGATACTAAACTAAAAGCATTGGCTACACTATTGAAGTGCTCTCTCCTTCTGAGATGTGGTTTATTAGCCCAAAGTTAGCATTGCCTCACCTTCTCTGGCTCAGCAGTCCTGCTTAAGGGTTTTGCCCCCTGCAGGTAGCTCCAGCCAGGCCTTTCCCTCAGGCTGCTAGTGATAACTTCTTCCCTGTTCCTCCCTGACACCGGAGCTCCTGCAGATGCCTCCCTGAAGATTTCTCTCTCCTCTTTATCCTCATATCAGGACATTAGGCCTCAGCACATGCACTCTACACTTCTCTGATCTCACTGCCAGACCCACTCTGGGGCTCCCCATGCTTGTCTTAGTCTCTGGTGTCTCGCTTCACTCTCTGGGGGACCAGGTTCCCAGGAAGCCCCAGTTCAAGGCTCCCATCACATGAAGTCTGGCTGCCTGACCTAATCCCATCACCTAGATGGCAGAAGACTAGATACAAGTGGGACTGACTCCAAATCCTCCTAAAGTATAGCCCACACTGTGACACTGCCCGGTGGGGAAGTTTTTTTTCAACCCCCCATCCCAGGCAGTGGTTGGTTTTAAAGCCTGAAGTATCAAGGTTATTTTTATTATTTTAAAATGTATGTAAGTGTTAAATCCTTTTATAACTCTGGATGTTCTCATCATCCACATACATCTCCAGCCCTTTTCTTGACTCCTGCTAATCTCTTGGCCTCAACAATATCTTGTGGCAATGAGTTCCATAGGCTAATTGTGGGTTCTGTCACCATAACATTTCCTTCCATCAGTTTTAAATGTGCTGCTTAGAGTATTAAGCAGGCATCTCTTGGACTTTTATAAATAAAAGGGAATAAAAAATATAATTTCATCTTCATTGTGTGGTTTTTCTGTACAGTGAGATCAAATGGAATATGCAGGGAAGGTAGGCGTGGTTTGGCAGCTGTAGTATCTGAACAAATCAAGTGACAAAGGCAATGAGTAAAGTGCATATCAGAAGTTTATTCCTCTGCACAAACAAGTGTAAAGTG
This sequence comes from Lepidochelys olivacea, assembly GCF_965140295.1. Classification (NCBI taxonomy): domain Eukaryota; kingdom Metazoa; phylum Chordata; order Testudines; family Cheloniidae; genus Lepidochelys; species Lepidochelys olivacea. Next base: position 54,033,096 of record NC_140417.1, read on the forward strand.
ACTGTAAGTCAAAAACACAAAAGAAAACTATTTCCATACATATAGAAGCCAAACTTGGTTCTCCTTCCAGGGTCACTACCCCTCAGTTCTTTCCCCTCTCTGAACACTGACAAATTTCTTCCCAGGAGCACAGGGGAATTGCTAGACCCTTCAGGAGGAGGGGAGCAAAATCTAGCTAGGGAACAATCCTTGGTTGTACCGGACTAGTGTGTGATAAACAAAGGGGAAAACAAAAGGGAGCATTCCTACAGGTGTCCCTAGTGCGGTGGTGCCTAGGCCAGGGGTGTGTGGAAGTGACAGGGAGATGACACTGCTTACCTTCAGGGCACAGCTAACAACATCTCAGTTGTTATCCATCAAGAGCAGCTACAAACTCCATTGCCACCCCCTCCCCAAACCCCTCTTCAGGGGGCTATGTCCTCCAGTTATCTAGTCCCAAATACTCCTGCTATGGAGAGAGGGGGGTGCTGAATCCCACGGGAGAACAGACCTGCTCTGCTGCAGGCGATGGGTTATCTGTAGGGCCCTACCAAATTCACAGTCATAAAAAACGCGTCACAGACCATGAAATCTGGTCTTTTGTTTGCTTTTACCCAATACTATACAGATTTCACAGGGGAGACCAGTGTTTCTCAAATTGGGGGTCCTGCCCAAAAGGGAGTTGCATGGGGAGTCATAAGGTTGTTTTATGGGGGTTGCAGTATTGCCACCCTTACTTCTGTGCTGCCTTCAGAGCTGGGCAGCCGGAGAGCAGCAGCTGTTGGCTGGGCATCCAGCTCTGAAGGCAGCCCCCACCCAGCAGCAGAGCAGAAGTAAGGGTGGCGATACCACACCAGGCCATCCTTATTTCTGTGCTGCTGCTGGTGGCGGCGCTGCCTTCACAGAGCTGGGCTCCTGGCCAGCAGCCGCCACTTTCCAGCTGCCCAGCTCTGAAGGCAGCGCCGCCAGCAGCAATGCAGAAGTAAGGGTAGCAGCACCGCAACCCCCCCGACAACTCCTTTTTGGGTCAGGACCCCTAAAATTACAACACCATGACATTTCAGATTTAAATAATGGAAATAATGAAATTTATGATTTTTAAAATCCTATGACCGTGAAATTGACCAAAATGGACCATGAATTTGGTAGGGCCCTAGTTATCTGTAGGCGGGAACCCCTGCATCCTTGTTTGGAAGCCTGTCCTCGGCCTGTCCTCACTTTCCCACTGGCACACACAGCTGTTCCCTAGTCTTGTTCCTGCTCTCCTATCATCAAGACTCAGGGGAGGGGAATGGGGAGCAGCTGCGATGGCCAAAGGCAGTTGCTTCTTCTTACCAGACTCATATGCGACATCTCCACCTCAGCCAGCCCATTAGCTCACAGCTTCTGGTCAGAGCCACCAGCGCTAGGCATAAACAGACTAAGCAATTGCTTAGGGCCCAAAGCAGCTCAAGGGGGCTCCCTATTCCCTTTTTATTATGTGTTGGGGGGCACAAATATTCTTGCTTAGGGCCCCCAATGGGCTAGTACTATCTCTGCTGGTGGATGCTACAGTGGGCTCTCCTATCCCGAATACAGGAAGACCTAAATAGCTTTCCCATCTTGCAATCCCTATAATTTTGTAATCTACAAACATGCTAGAGAGAGAAGGGGAAACCATGGGCATCTATAAAATGGACCCCCCACTTCGTATCCAAATGCTCAGTGAGGGTTGGGCCTGTCTCTTTAGCATGGTGGCAACCTGGAACTTTACACAAACTTTCTGCCTAAATACCCAGCGTCTCTAACAACTGGTGAATTTTACAATGAAGCTAGGCTCCAGGCAGAAGTCACAGGGACTGGCCCTCTGAGGGGTCAGGCACCAGCCTCCTACAACAAACTCCACTGAGGAGAATAAGCCAACCCAGATCCACCTAGGGCTGGTTAATGAGATGATTAGCTAGGTGTTATTAATTTATGAAGGGGGCACTCCTAACCCTTGCAGGCCTCGGTGTCTGGGTAGTAATTAACTACCACACAGCTACTCATCTCATAACCATCCCCAGGCAGATCTGGGTTGGCTTATTCTCCTTAGCAGAGCTTGTCACAGGAAGGCTGGTGCCTGGCCCTTCAGAGAGCCCCCCCACGTGACAGCAAGCTTCCCTGCTTTTGGCAAGTGGTCATGAGAGGGGTAACTGGCTTCCCCAGATTAGTTATGGGATGGAGCCATGAACCACTCCACCCCACTTCCTGTTCTAGTTGAGGGAGTTTTTTTTCCCTGCTCTGGTGTGAGGTAGTGAAATAACATCAGTAAGTTCCCAGCTGCAGTCCCGGGAGGAGACTCACTTCAGTTGCACTGAATCCCACCTCATGCTAAAAATGCACCTGTTGTATTCTGTCCTGCGACACACCTAGGTCTCTCCTGCATAGATGCTGGCAGTAGAGCAATGGTGCAGGCGGGCACTGTGTAGACTTCTTCCTGGCCCCAGGTACAGCTCAGCTGATGCATATACCTCAGTCCTGATTCACACTTCCTGTCTATTACAGCCCTCAGTCTTGGCTGCAGATTCCCTTGTTGCTCCACTCCTGATCCTTGCCTTAATACAGGTGGACAATGGTGGGGTCATGGTGTGACATTCACTGATGTCAGCAAAACGCTAGGCTGAGAGCCATCTGAGACTCCTCTAACTTGGTTCTGAATACAGATTTGACTCCAGGTTGCTAGGGGTGAAAGTCCTAATCCAATGCACAACCCCCACCCTCCCTGTTCTCATCTCTTACTCTCACATTAGTACATTGCTCCATATTAGGTCTCCAGCTAGGTCAGATCAAGTCACCATTAATCCCAGTTTCAGATACTCCCTCTTCCTGAGACCCTTGAGTGCCAAACTGAAGCTCCCAACACAGTCACTCCCTGAGATCATGCCCACTCTCCTCTGGGTAATTCTCTGACAGCCAGTGGTATTAGAGCAACCCCTTGCTTTTCTAAGGGTCTGTCTTCATGAGGGAGTTAACTCTAGCTTTTCACAGCTGTTGCCCCAACCTCATTCCTGTCCACATACAAAACGCTGGCTGTTATCTGAGTTTAATGGTGCTTCCCACCAGGGCTAATTAACTCATTGTGACTCTATAAACTAAAGCCCAGGTCAGGCTTTTACTTTGCAGTGTGGACTGAACCATTTGATTATTAATAGTCCTCCAGCACCTTCCCCCAGTTCCTCCTGTGTGCCCAGAAGGAGAAAAAAGTTCTCCCTAAATGTTCTGGGAAAGAATCACCCAGCAGCTCAGGTTACTGCCACGCAGAAAGCCATGAGCTCTGGCCCTTGAAGTCCTAACAACACACATGGGAGAGTGCAGTACCACTGAGGACACTAACTCAGGTAAGGCCTCACAGCATGGCTGCTCACACCCAGCCTAGGCTAATACTGGAGGCTCTGACCCTGGTGCAAATCACCTGAGCTGCACCAGGGCTCATTAACGAAGGGTCCTTTGGGAAGTTCCCCTCGGCCCTGCTGGTGGCTGCTGGGCTGGTGAGTGAAGTCTGGTTGCCACTGCCTCAGAGCCCCCAGTGGAAGGTGCACTATAAGCTCTGGGCCCGGGACACAGTGGCCCAGCTGGATAGGGGTGAATGTGAATGGAGCTGGCATGAGGATACATCTATTTTATTTTGATTTTGTTCCATCTATCCCAATGATGGAGCTGCCTCTCATTGTGTTAGGTTCCCCCACTCTCTCTGTCCCAGCAGACCATTGGGATGAGGTACCAGAAAGCTCTAGAACCACGTACCAATGGGACATTCAGGAGCTCTAGTCTCTCATTGCAAAGGGGTCTACATCATCGTGCCTGGCCACACTGGGCTTGATACCATGTGTAGAAAGCGAGTTTGGGTTTGGTTTTGGTTTAAGTGCTGTTCCTGCCAAACTGTTTTCAGACCCAGTTCGGTTGGCTGGTGGAAACAGGGCTGTTCTGTGCTCTCCTCTGAGCTCACTTCTCTGCCTGAACCGAACCCCGTTTTGCTGATCCCAAACTTTAGATCAGTCTCCCTTAATCTCGGATCAGAATTCAAAGGAAGGAGCATGTCTGCTGACTTGGAGACAGCTCACAGCCTGGGCTAGGCGTTCATAGCTTAGGCCTGGTCTACACTTAACACATATAAAAAGAAAAGGAGGACTTGTGGCACCTTAGAGACTAACCAATTTATTTGAACATAAGCTTTCGTGAGCTACAGCATCCGATGAAGTGAGCCGTAGCTCACAAAAGCTCGTGCTCAAATAAATTGGTTAGTCTCTAAGGTGCCACAAGTACTCCTTTTCTTTTTGCGAATACAGACTAACACGGCTGCTACTCTGAAACTTAACACATATGTTAACATAGCTGAGCCACTCAGCAGTGTGAAAAATCCAGACCCCCTGAGCACCATAGCTATGCCGGCCTAACTTCTGGTAAAGATGGAAGAATGCTTCTGTCAACCTAGCTACTGATGCCTGGGGAGGTTCCTACAGCAATAGAAAACCCTCTTCTGCTGCAGTAGTCTGCAGCACAGCTACAGCGCTGTAGCCAGGCCACTGTAGTGCAGTCATGGCCCTAGTCCTTGGAGGTCACTGGGGGCGTGTAGAGGGGGGTGGGTTTGTGAATTCAATGGTGGTGACCCCACTCCCACCCCCTTAGCTTCAGCAGTATGCAGTGGGCGGTGCTTTCTCCTGTCTGCAGGATCAGGCTAGGAAAGCAGCTGAAACAAGAGGGAGGGGGCAAGGTTGAAGAGCAGGAAGGCAGACTGCGGGAAATGTGCAACCCAGAGCTCAGCACGCACCCCCCACCCATGGCCCTTGCTGATACCCTGCATGGCTGCCTGGGGGAGTGGAGTGCTTCCTTGTCACTAGGGTGACCAGATGTCCCGATTTTATAGGGACAGTCCCGATATTTGGGACTTTTTCTTATATAGGTACCGATTATCCCCCATCCCCGTCCCGATTTTTCACATTTGCCATCTGGTTACCCTACTTGTCACATGCTCTTGGTGTAGGGAAGAGTCCACGCACTGCTCAGGTGGCTGAGGCTATCCTACCCTAAACCAAGCCATGAAAGGGATGACTAACCACGTGTCCCCAGTGCCAGCAGGGGAGAGCTGTGCAGGTGAGTGACTGATGCTTCCCAGGGGATTTTAGGCTATTCTGTAACTATCAAACCCTCTGGAGAAGCTCTAACATGGGTCTCCTCATGCACTACTCCTCTTCTCCCCATTGCCTCCAGCTGGGCTGGGTCAGCCCACATGAGGGGCCGACCTTCCCAGCTGAGCAAAGAGTCCTCAGGGGAACTTCACATTGCTCATCGCCTCCACTCCAGCAGCCACAACTCCTGCCAGAGTGGAGACTGACCCAAAAAGCTGGTGTGTGAATCTAAAGTCAGCCCCAGCACCACTACAAGCCAGCTCTGCACTTTCCCTCAGAACCATCTCTCCCACATACAGCGTCTGAACTAAACAGTCAGTAGCTGGGCCTTGCTTTGCTCTTCTGGCTTCCCAGGAAACCTCTCCTTCCCTCTCACATTCCTCCAGACTTACCACAGGCCCACATCGACCTTTCAGCCCCTCAAACTGCCCCCTGCTGCTTGGAGCCAGCTGGGATCATCTACCTGCGTGAAGGGCTCCAGGAAGCTGAAAATCGCAGCAGGGGACCCTGCTGGCTTCTCAAACACAGCCCTGGCTGCTGGAAGAGCATGTGCACTCCATGGCTGTCCTGAGCAGGGCGAGCAGAAGGCTGTGAGTTTGAGCAGATGCCCACATCCCCTTCCCGTCCCAGTGTCCCCTGAAGCACCTGCTGCTCCCCTGCAGAGGCAGGCCTGGGGAACGTTGTCTCATTTCTCAATTCACTGGGGTAGGGGGCAACCCTGGGTTTCAGTCATGTCTCTGCCACAAACTTCCCATGTGAGCCTGGGTGGGACCCTTCTGTGCGCAGTGCCTTGTTATCTGCAGCAATGGGATGGCTCCTGCCTTACTGGGGCACTGAAAGGGTTAACAGGGTCTTGTTTCTAAAGCCCACTGGAGTGCTACCCACCCCTTAGCATGACAGTCTGCCCCTCCCATTCCCCTGGCCCCAGAAACTGGGTTTCATTGCCGTGCAGCTGTGGGCAGAAGCAGGCTGGAGACTATTGCCCTGTCTCTTCTTTCCTCCTGAGTCCTCTGGTTCTAGCCACAGCTGGGAAAGCTCATAGTGATGCTGCCAGGCTGAAAACAAAGGGGGATGGGGGGCCAGGAAGGGAGTTCCCCCCCAACCCCCTCCCCCTTTCTGCCTTTTGCTTCACACACCCCAATTTATTGAGCTCACTTTAAAGAAAGCCCAAGGAAACTATCTCGGTTGGACACCCTGTCGCGCCCGTGGGGGAAGGGATGCGGGGGGGGTGGGGGGGAGGGGGACAGGTCCTGGTTCACTGGTGCCCAGAGCCTGGCCTCCACACATGCGCCTGCATCCCAGTTTTGGCTGCTGAGAACCTGGGTCTAGCTACCTGGAACCCGGAGGAGGAGGCTGGGCGTGGGGGAGTCCCTTGGCCCATCTGCCTGAGCTCTGGGGAGCTTTCATACAGCTTTGGGGTCTGGCTGGGACTGGCCTGGAAAGGGGCAGGGGTGGACGGTGCGGAGGAGGTCATGTCCGTCCTCCACACTGGCTCGTCCAGCGTGGTGGCAGAGCGGGGAGTGAGGACTGTGGGTGCCAGGCTGCTCAAAGTGGGCATGGGAGCAGGTGTGGAAAACCGCCGAATCTCATAGGTCCTGGCTGTTTTCACAGGCGCCTGCTTGGCTGGGGTGAAAGACAAGCTGGATTGCTGGGCTGGCTGGGGCAGAGGGTTTTGTGTGTTAGCGCTCGAGGGCTCCCCAAAACAGAACATGGCTGACTTTAGCTGGTAGGGTTGGTGGCGCATGAAATCAATGGCCTTGATCCCCGATTTCTGGCTGGGTGCCTTTTTCACTTTGCTCTCTGCTTTGCTAGCCTGAGACTTGCTTGCTGCCAGGGGGTAGAAGGGGGAATGCAAGGGGTTGTAAGCTATTGGGGGTGGGGCACGGATGTTGGAAGAATACTTCCAGGATGATGGTAGAGAAGGCGTGGGTGAGGGTGCCCTGGGCTTGGAGCCTGGCCTCGGTGCTGCCTCCACCACAAACTTGTCCATGCGGCTCTGTCGCTTGGCAAAAAGCTCTGCCCCTTTGCCCTTCAGCTGTGGCATGTCATGGGCACCGTTTACTAGTCCAACAGAGGCACCTTGCTGCTGAGGCTTAGGAGCCACTGGAGGAGGGGCCTTGAACTTGCGGCCTGAGGACTGCATGAAGTTGCAGGCCTCAGCTCCTAGGCTGAGGAAGTCCTCCTCAGGCCCAGACTCAAAGCCCGCCCCTGGGTGGTCGCCTTTGGGTTTCTCATCCAGGTTCTGCACCAGAGACAGAAGCTCGGGGTTGGGTGAATTCTTCTTCTTCTCTTCTATGGTATTGAACATGGGCTTTTTGCTGCCCCGCCGGCGAGCTTCCTGCAAGATGCCAGTTCGGGGGGCTGGCACTGCAATCCGCTGCTCCCTGGATGTTAAGGGCTCAGAAGCAGGTTGTGGAGTAGCTGGGGAGACAATAGGATACGGCTGGCTTGGTAGCAGAGAGCCGCTCACCACGCTGGGTTGCTGTGGTGCTGGGCTGATATACAAGGAGGAAGAAGCTGTCCCTCGTGGCTGAGGTGTTGCTGCAGCCCCCGCTGGCTTAGAGGGAGTGGTTAGAACAATGGAAGCCGAGGAGGTCATGGCTGGGTTTGTGGGTGTCTTAGTCTCAGGAGCACTTCCGCCTGCGGCTGGCTGTGGTACCCCTGGTGGTGTTGGTCTGCCTGGTGCTGGAATATACAAAGACGTTGAGGAGCTTGCTGGACCGTTGTGAGCCATCGCTGGTGCGGTGGGAGGTGGCACAGGAGTTACTGGTGAGAAAGGTGGAGCAGTGGTGCTCTGCTCCCCCAGACTGCCACCACTTTTCTTGGGAGCCAAAGGCCTGAAGATGACGGAGGAAGTCACAGGACGCTGCCCCGAAAAGCCAAGAGTGAAGGGCCGTGCCGATCTGTTGAAGAGGCCCTCTGTGCCTGGAGACGACTGGGCACCTCCTCCAATGCTGCCCGGTGGAGACTGGACCTGAGCAGAGGTAGATGACGGCAGCTTGCTGGATAACTGCACTGCTTCCACATGGATACTCAGTGGGGCCGTGTTGGCCTTCTGTGGAGTAGGCACTTCCCCGTTCACCATGCTCTGCTTTGGCACGACACCTGGTGGTGGCTGATGGCTCTCTGGCTTCTCAGCTGGAGTTTTCTCCACCGTATACTGACTAGCCCTCTCCCTCTGCTGCTCAAATAACCGTGCTCCTCTGCCAGAGGCTTCACTCAGACCCTGCTGCGTCTGCCCCAGCTGCTGCTCAGATTCCAGCTTGGGCTTTTCAATGTCCAGGTAAGTGTTGTCCCAGTCTGAGTGGTTGGTTAAGCTTCGGGCATCTGAGAAGCCTTCCTCATCAAACTCTGACTCGCTGGTTGGGAAGACACCATCCTCCTCCTCGTAACAGCGGTCCTCGTCAACGCTCCCAAAGCTGACCAGGGTGTACTTCTTAGCCCTCTGCCTGCGCTTCTTGAACATCAGCACGCCCTTGGAGTGGGGGTTTGGCGCATCTGTCAGCAGGGACGCAATCGTCCTGCATTTGGTTTTGGCTTCTTTTACATTCTTCTCCTGTGTGCTCTCACTGCGGTGCAGCTCTGCAAAGGACAAAAGGAGGCAAGTTCAGGGCTCCGTAGAGGACTGGGCTTACAAAGCTTTGGCAACAACTGGACTGAGTGTTTCTGGTGTCCAGACAATGAGAGTCACTCCCACCTCACCCTGATGAGAAAGTTAGGAAAAAATGACTTGAACATAATGAAAATGGCAGCCCTCTCTTTTTCCATGCACACATTGTGGGACGGGCTTCCCCACCTACTGCCAGGGACCCTCACCTTTCGGACAGCCAGCCTGTGGCAGGGGTCAGAGATGGCTCAGTCCCTGTTACCTGCTCAGACCCAGAGCTTTCTCTCAGCAGAGATGGCCAAGGGTCTGACTGAATTTCCTGGGGGGTTGTGTTGTGGATATGTGTCTGCAAAAAATTGTTCCTGGTACTCATCAGGACATTTCACACTGAGTCTAAATCCCCCACTTTGCAATTTGCACTGGGGTGGAACAGCCTGTGATCACCCCTGGGAAGCCCTGCTGGGAGGGCTGGTCAGAGACATGTCCCTCCCTTTTCAGAGCCCTGCTTCCTGGGGGAAGCGGGAATAAGCAGTCCCAGTGCTCCCCAGAATGCAGCAACCACTAGGGTGCGCAGGCCCCGCCCAGCTGTGCAAGGGCAGGAAAGCATCTTGCTCCCACCTCCCTAGCCCCTCGTGGGATGCTTGTGAACTGGGCTGGATAGTGTCAGTGCTGAGTGCTGTGGGCACATTCACTGCCCCCTGAAAGGTGTGATAAGGACAGCACAAAACCTGCAGCCGTGAGAGCAATGTTTCACACTCTCGCATAACCTCTTGCCTGTGCCCAGCCAGGACAGAGTCACTGTGCACATGAGCAGGAATCCCAGCTGCCTGCCCTTCAGAACTGGTCAGCCAGGCCAGAAAGAATCCTTTTGCACAGGCTCTCCCATGGCCTTCGCTGCTGGAAAAGCCAACACCTGTCACGGCCTTGGCTGAAAAACACAGGCTAATCATTTTCCACCGCCTCTGCCAGCCTGCTGACCGCAAACCCCATGGGATGGGACAGTGTGTTCTCTGCCCAGTGTGCAAGGTGAGGGGGGCGGTTTGAAAGAGTCAAGGGTGAACCCAAGGGCAGCTGTGAGAAGAGAGTTCACAGGCACGACTAGAGACTCGTACTCTGAAACCAACAGAAACCTGAAAGAAAAAATAATTCCCAAGTGATTTCTCATTCCTTTTTCTTGTTCCTGACCCTTTCCACTGGGGGAAAAGACCTTTCCCTGCTTCTTGTCTGCCCTGCATCCCTTTAACAGCAGCCTCTGCACTTCAAGCAGCACAGGAGACATGACAAAGATGCTCTCAGTAAGCTTCCACTCGCTCGTCAATAAACGGCATAGCGCTTTCCCCTGTCCTTCGAGCCCCAGCATTCCTGTGGCAGAGACACAACATGCAGCCCTGCTAAGGCAAACCCCACTTGATCTAGTGGGGGGTTGGGGGGTGGGAATAGGAGAAAGCACCAATGTACTGCTGAGGAATGCTGCTAGTTCTCCCCAGGACCTGAGCTGTGCAGCCTCACAGATCTCACCTTGGGCCACTTTACCGCAGGGCATTGTTGCAACAGGGAAGAACAGTTGTGGCCAAGTTAGCCCACAATGGGGTGGGCAGCAGCAGCCACAGAGCTTACCTAACCATGATACCAATGAATCCTCTTGGGCCCTCTGAATCTCCCCTGGGGCCGTAGTTTCCCTCTCCCACTTCCCGCCCTCAGACAGCCCATCTGCAAAGGTCACAAAGCTGTAGCATGTGTCATTTGGTCCCTGCGGCTCCAGGTCACCCCATTCAGGAATATCATCCACTCCCACCCCAGGCTTTTAAAACAGGCTCTGGAATGTCAGAGGGGTTGTGATGCTAGGAAGCTTTCAATAAATCCAATGAAAGACCCTTCACCAGGCTTTCCCTGGAGCCATTTCATAACAAACATCATGGCTCCAGGTTAGCTAAAGCAAGGCAGCTCCGGACAGAGATCCAACAAGGAAAAGGTCAGCTACTTCTCACTCCGTACACAAGAACCAGCCCTCTCTCCTTGCACCTAGAGGGCTGGAAATAATGAACAAAAATGCCAGTGTGCTAATGGGAAAAGAACGGGTGGCCCTTTTGCACTGGCATGTGCTGAGCTAGGAACCCCTCCCCACACTCTTACAGAGTGGGTCAGTTCGGCATCATTGAACCAAGACACGTAGTTCACATCCTTTCACTGCAACTTGGTGCTCCCCTGGCGTTGCCCTTCTGGATTCAGCTGTGGGGGAGCGGGGCCACAGGGCTACAGTCATAACTCAGTTTTGTCTCAGGAAATGAGTCCATCTCAAGTGCACATTAGGGGAGAGCAGTGAGATTTCCCTCACAGAGCAAACCCCCACTGGCTAGTCTCACTCACGCACCCTGTCAAAGGAACCCTGCCTGGCTCAAGTTCTGGTTCCAAACTTGTTGGGGTGAAAAGCAGTGCCCCAGAGATGAATCCAGCCTCATTGTCCAGAAACATTTGCCCTGGGGGCTGTGAGGGGGAGACTTCTGGCATTGGCAAGCCGTGGCTAAGGAGCAGTGCCTTCACATGCTAAGGTCTGTGTAGGCACAGGTGGCAGCAGAGCATCAGGAAGGATCTTAGCTCTGGTGTTTGAGACTTGCAGACCCCTACTAGAGGAGGCTTAAAGGCAGCCAGAGTGCGATTCCACCAGCACTGGGCCCTGGCCTCAGTAACAATACCCAGATGCAGCTCCCTACCAGTCACAAGTTTGCCCCCAGCATCTCGCATTGTTCCAAAATTCCAGCCTCCTCAGTGTTCATTAGAACTAGACTCCCTGTGCTTTGAGGTTCCCTGGCCCTTTACAGACAATTGCTAAGTCTCTTCCTGACACTCTGGCTTCCTGCCCATCCCCCAGTTCCTACTCCATAGCTCACCAATAGAAAGCACTTTATTCCTTGCACTTTAATTCCCTCCCCCCCTCCCCCAATGTTCAAAGTATTCAAGTCACAAAGGCCAACAGCAATTTGAGACAAATGGGAGAGGGAAATGCTCCTCTGGTGACGCGTTAAAGTTTGGCTAGGAGAGCAGAGGAAGGAAGGAAGTCTGTACCTGCATAGGGCTGATCCAAGCTCTTGAAAGCAGCGTCCAGGCCTGGAGACTTGGGCATGTCACAAAGTCCATTTAACTCACAGCTCTCCATAGAGAGAGAAGCAGAGTGGCTCTCAGCTGGAGCAGAACCAAAACTCTCAAGCGCCAAGCCCTTTGCTATCAGCTCTACAAGCCTTTTAAAGCCTCTCTTTTGTCTCTTAGGCATCTCTACCAAGAGCCGTGAGGTCATGTTCTCTATTTTTATCCTCTGTGCTTCATCACTGGGCAGTGTGATGGACATTGTCACCTGTCACTTAAACACTTTCCCCCTCCTGTCTCCTCCCGCTGTAGCCTGGGTTTAAAAATAAGAAAATATGCTGGCTACCAGCAATCTTTGTGCAGTGCAAGCGTCAGACAATAAACAGTTTTTCCAGCCCCTCATTGTAAAGCATTTAGAGCAAAAGTACTTGTTTCTTTCCATACCCTTGGGTTGCTGATGTCTCCTGTCCCACTGTGGGGAGCAGGAGAAATGCACACAAAAGGAGGGGGTCCATTCAGCACAAACACTTAGGGACCACGCAGTTCTCAGATCAAGACAAGGAGGAAGAGATATGTGGAGGAGAGATTCTCTCTTCCTGTGTGTGTCACTTTTATTCTATGTTCTAGGAGACCCAATCCAGGACAGGGACTCAGGGCTGCATTGACAGAGGTGTGTTAGGGTTACTGAGTGCCGGTACATTCATGGTTGAGTTGAGTATGGGAGATCCACAACTGGACTGCAGAGGATGTTACCTACAGAGCTAAGGTTTGTTGGCACATCCATATGAAGGGCTGAGGAATGGTATTAGAAGGTGGGCACTGGATGCAAAGACTGGGGTGCATTGACAGCTCTGTGGATGCCTAGCACCAGTGAGAGGAGTGAGGAAGCAAGACAGAATTGTGTTTGAATGATGTGAGGACCTGGGGATGAGTAGTGGTGGTGGGCAGGGAGTGATTTCCAAGGCAGAGCTGGAGTTTGTTTTCAAACCTATGTGGTGGAGGCTTACACAGCATCTCTCTACACGGTGTCTAGCTGGGTTTGTACCAACAGCTCCTCTTGTCTGTGAGCAATAAAGTCACTCTCAATTAAACCCCACAACTTTTTAAAAGTGGCCTTGTCAGGTGATCCTCCCTTCATAGTAGCCAGAGATTTAGAAACACAGAGCCCCATGAATCAGGCAACTCCTCTCCAGGGTTAGCATATTTAGAGTAGAGGCTGGCCAGTGAAAGTCTGACATTGCCCCTGAAATCCAATAGTCACTGCCTTACTACAGTGAATGGGAGCTCGGCAGGTAATATCCCAGAAGAACAGATCTGCTCTTGCACACATGGGCTCTCAGAGTGTGATAAAACAAAAGAGTTTAGTCGTCTTTCATTATGAATATTTATACATTCAAGAATAAAATACCTGAGGGAAAAGTCCTATAGAATCTAGTAGAACATGAAAAAAGAAAAGGAGGACTTGTGGCACCTTAGAGAGTAACAAATTTATTTGAGCATAAGCTTTCGAGAGCTACAAGCTGTAGCTCACGAAAGCTTATGCTCAAATAAATTTGTTAGTCTCTAAGGTGCCACAAGTACTCCTTTTCTTTTTGTGAATACAGACTAACACGGCTGCTACTTTGAAACCTAGTAGAACATGGTAAAATTATTTTAAACCAACCTATGGCTGTCTATAGCAGGGATATCACTCTATCACATTTAAACAAGCTGTTTAAAAATTCTACAGGAAGGATATAATTCCATTAAATTCGATAGGTTTTGAGGGTAATTTCTATAGAAACCTTTTAGTTAATTTCTATAGAATGCTGATTTGTCCCTATTACATTCTGTAGAAATAATCCATAAGGGGTAACTTATGCAATTAGGCACTGATCCTAGAAAATCTCATGCACAGGCTTATCTTTACTAACATGAAATGAGTGGAACTACTTACTGTAGTAAAGTTAAGCATATGCAGAAATTATTGCAGGATCGGGACTTAAGACAAGAACAAAAACACGTGGACACACAAAATAGCTGAGACACTCACATATCTAATACTGCGGACTCATTTGTTTGCTACAGACCAATTAGACTTAGTGGGAGCTTTTATTAATAAAGACCCAAGTCCTAAAAAGCTCTATGAAGCAATCTCCATAAAAGAAGGCATGTAACTGCTAAGATCAGAAATGAGAATCTATGCCTATGTGATTAAATAATTGTGGAATGCTGCTCTTTCATGTGGTGTCACCTGGAATTCTATTTTTCCAGCTATTTCTGTTCCAGAAGGTCATTTTTCCATAGCTGATGTTGCAGATAACTCACTCGGTCAGTCATTAGAGATTATGGAAACTTCATGTTCTTTAGATTTGAGGTCCTTTCAAAATAAGATCTTGAATAGGTTCCACTGGACTCCAAGGCATTTCCCTATTCAAAGCCAGCTTATCAACCCACAACTAGTGTTGGAGTTGCAAACAATAAGTTTATAAATAATGAATATATTATTTTCTTTTAATTAATGGCATAACTCTTGGGACAAAAAAGCTCTTTCCTCAATCCTAGGCATTGGAATACAACCATCACCTCTGAAAGGTGGTTTACTGATGTAAGCTCACATTCAGCAAAGAATTTAAACACATGCTTAACTTTATGCTTGTGCTTAGGTCCATCCCTATTCAGGAAAGTACTTACTCCTACTGAAGTCATCCTTAAGGATATATTTAAAATTCAGTCTATACTTAAGTATTTTGCTGAATCAGGTCCTTAATATTGTCAGGGGCCAAGATTTTCAAAAGTGACTAGTGATTCTGGGAGCCCAACTTGAGACACCACCTTAAAGGGCCTTGATTTTCAGGGACAAGGTGCTCAGCCCTTTCAGCAAATCAGGCTTCTTTCAAGTATAGCCCAAGTTATTACTTACTGTGGAAACTCTTGGCTATGAAGACTTAAGACATGGCTGACCTTCTACTGCGCCGATAGTTGAGAGTTCTTCCAAGGAGAGAGGGAGCGGAGGCATCTCCACTTTTTGCAAAGTCATGTGAGCCTTACTGTTTCCTCCTGGAGCCTTGAACAATCTGAGGGAGAGGCTGTTCCCTCAGGCAAGTTCCCTTCCATCAGTAAGTGCTCATCTGGATGGGTTGGATGGCAAAATGTTCCCCAGGCAGATGGACTCGGGAAAACTGCATGTGTAGTCAGTGTTGCCTCCCCAACACCTCATGCTAAGTGTCCCCTACGTAGCCTTCTGGGACAAGGCTACAACTGGGGAAACTTTCTTCTTGCAAGGTTCATAACTGCTTTGGCTCACTGGAGCAGCACAAAGCAGCCAGGGCATACCAGTGAGTCTGGCTTTTGCATTTTTTGTGATAGTACTCCATCACTGACTTATATTCTCATTGTTTGTGGTGTTGTTAGAGCCATGCTGGCCCCAGGATATTAGAGAGATAATGTGGGTGAGGGCAGTGATCAATGGCTCGATGTCTAGTTGGGAGCCGGTATCAAGCAGAGTGCCCCAGGGGTCGGTCCTGGGGCCGGTTTTGTTCAACATCTTCATTAATGATCTGGACGATGGGATGGATTGCACCCTCAGCAAGTTCATATATGACACTAAGCTGGGGGAAGAGGTAGATACGCTGGAGGGTAGGGATAGGGTCCAGAGTGACCTAGACGAATTGGAGGATTGGGCCAAAAGAAATCTGATGAGGTTCAACAAGGACAAGTGCAGAGTCCTGCACTTAGGAAGGAAGAATCCCATGCACTGCTAGAGACTAGGGACCGAGTGACTAACCAGCAGTTCTGCAGAAAAGGACCTGGAGATTACAGTGGATGAGAAGCTGGATATGAATCAATAGTGTGCCCTTGTTGCCAAAAAGGCTAATGGCATATTGGGCTGCATTAGTAGGAACATTACCAGCAGATCGAGGGAAGTGATTATTCCCCTCTATTCGGCACTGGTGAGGCCACATCTGGAGTATTGTGTCAAGTTTTGGGCCCCGCACTACAGAAAGGATGTGGACAAATTGGAGAGAGTCTAGCAGAGGGCAACGAAAATGATTAGGGGGCTGGGGCACATGACTTACGAGGAGAGGCTGAGGGAACTGGGTTTATTTAGTCTGCAGAAGAGAAGAGTGAGGGGGGATTTGATAGCAGCCTACAACTACCTGAAGGGGGGTTCCAAAGAGGATGGACCTTGGCTGTTCTCAGTGGTGGCAGATGACAGAACAGGAAGCAATGGTCTTAAGTTGCAGTGGGGGAGGTCTAGGTTGGATATTAGGAAACACTATTTCACTAGGAGGGTGGTGAAGCACTGGAATGGGTTACCTAGGGAGGTGGTGGAACCTCCATCCTTATAGGTTTTTAGGGCCCAGCTTGACAAAGCCGTGGCTGGGATGATTTAGTTGGGGTTGGTCCTGCTTTGAGCAGGGGGTTGGACTAGATCAGGGGTGGCCAACCTGTGGCTCCGGAGCCACATGCGGCTCTTCAGAAGTTAATATGTGGTTCCTTGTATGGGCACCGACTCCAAGGCTGGAGCTACAGGCACCAACTTTCCAATGTGCCAGGGAGTGCTCACTGCTCAACCCCTGGCTCCGCCCACCCCCACTCCACCCCTTCCTGCCCCCTCCCCTGAGCCTGCAATGCCCTTGCTCCCACCCCACCCTACCCCAGAACCTCCTGCACCCCATGAAACAGCTGATTGGAAGGTGCGGGGAGGGAGGAGGAGGCACTGATTGGCAGGATTGCCGGTGGGTGGGCGGGAGGCGCTGGGAGTGGGGGTGGGCGGAGCTGATCGAGGGCTGCTGACATAGTACTGTGGCTCTTTTGCAATGTACATTGGTAAATTTTGGCTCCTTCTCAGGCTCAGGTTGGCCACCCCTGGACTAGATGACCTCCTGAGGCCTCTTCTAACCCTAATCTTATATGATTCTATGAATAGCTCTCATTGGACCAACTTCTGTTGGTGAAAGAGACAAGCTTTCAAGACACAAAGCTGAAGGTCTGAAGAAGAGCTCCGTGTAGCTCAAAAGCTTGTCTCTTTCACCAACAGAAATTGGTCCAGTAAAAGATATTACCTCACCCACCTTGTCTCTCTCATATTCTGGGTGTCATTCACTGTAACCCTCAGTACCTACTCTGTGGTACTATAGCCAGCTATACTCACTGTCTGTATCTGTGCATTTGATTAGTCCTGAATCTCTTTGCATTTGTCTTTGTCATTTGATTGACTTCAGCCCATTTCTCCCATCTATCAAGCTCCTACTACATTTAAATAGCCCATCCTCTGAAGAACCAACTGTGCAACTTCTTCCCTTCTTTATATCAGCTGCATATTGCTAAATGCACCATAATCTCCACTCTATCCTCCAAGCCATTCATTAAAATGAGTGTTAGTGTTATTGACTGTCCTTATTTGTTAACCACAATGAGCTCAGGACTGTAAAAGAAACAAATAAAACTAGCCCCTGCCCTGAGGAGATTGAAATGTCCACACTAGAGTTGGAGGTGTAACTTCCAGCATGGGTAGACATACCTGCGCTGGCTCTGATCGAGCTACTGTGCTAAAAATAGCAGCATAGCTGCCATTGCGCAGGCAGCATGAGGAGCCAGCCTCCCCAAGTACGATCCCTTCTGAAACCCTAGGTGCTTACTCAGGGTGGCTTTCCTGTCATGCTGCCTGTGTAGACATGGCTAACCTGCTACTTTTAGTTCGCTAGCTAGATCAGAGCTAGCATGGGTATGTCTATGTGAGTTGTAAATTACACGTCCAGCTCCACCATAGACAGACCCACATAGGGCACGACATTCTGGGAGAAGAGGGGAAGTGCTGACTTTAAGTTCTGTTTGTTTGTTTCAAATCCTCCTCTCTTCTGCAGTCAGATAACATGGAGGTGGAGAGGGCATGCGATTGACATAGATTAATGTTTGCTGGCCACAAGGGAGACAAGGCAGAAGTAGCACTATTGGACCCAGAATGGACACTGGCAGAACTCCAGTCAAAATCTCCTCCCAGTGAGACATCACGAACCATTAATAACTATTCTCTCTATTCTATTCTTAGTCAATTGTGTAGCATTCTACAGTGGTTCCACCTAATATACATGGCTTTCATTGCCTTATGGGAATGTCATGGGGAACCATATCAAGTATCTTCCTGAAGTCAGCGTGTACTGTGTGCACTGTATTTCCTTCAGTGACTAAGCCTGTTATCTTGTCACATGGCTGTCTGACCTATTTGGTTGTGATTAATCTATGTTGTTTATTATTTATCACCTAATTTTCTGCTGGTGATTTCAAACTGACTGCCTCAGTGACTTTATTAGAGCTAAACATACTGATCTGTAGTTCTCTGTGTCTCCGTGCCTCTTTCTTAAATATCGGCACTATGTTTGCTCTCTTCCTCGGAGACCTCTCCTGTCCTCCAGGAGCACTCAGAAATAATGTCTGACACATCTTCCCCTAGTTCCTCAGGTTAAACCTTGAGGGTGAATGTGACCAAGCCCTGCTCTTTTCAATATACTCAGTGTAACAAGTTATCTGTAATCTGCTCGCTCCGATCCTGTCTTGTGAATGCTCCCATTCCTTGCTCATTAAGGGCCAGATCCTGAGCTGATGTAAGTCAGCGTAACTCCATCGACTTCCATGGAGCTATGCCGATTACACTAGGGGAGGACCGGGCCTTTCTTGTTCTCCTGTTACTATTATCAGTTTTAATAGAGACTAAAGCGAAGTAGCTGTCAGCATATCAGCTTTCTCTTTGCCACCTGTTAGCTGCTCCCCTTCCCTGTTGAGCAGCAGCCCTCCCCTCCCCCATCATCCTCATACTTCCAGTGGATTTATATAAACCTTCTGCTGGTTCCTGTTTATGGCCTTTCTTAACAGCACCTCAGTTTGGACCCTCTCTTTGACTTTGTTCCTATGCCTCCTTATTATCTCCCTATAAGTTTCCCTTTCAGCCCTGATGAGACAACATGAGTCACTGATTGCGATTCCTATTTTCCATTTGTAGTGGGATTGCTTTCAACTGGGCCTTGGAGACCCTGGAGCCAAGAAACTATTCACTGCGAGGAGAAGGACTCAGAGGTGTATGTATGTGTTTATTTTAAGGTAATTATTGTTCCTGTCAACTTAAGACTTGAGCACATTACATACCTAAAAATAGACCATGGAATGTTGCCAGTAACTGGCAACAAGTCAATTTAATCACACTCATCTCCACCCTTCAACCATCAGCTAACCACATCGCCCCTTTGATACGTGTCCCAATCAGGGACTCGCTAAATTAATTACATTCACTTGGCAATAATGCCCTGGAAACCACCACAGCTGCGTGCTGCAAGGACCATGGGGTTGATCCTCAAGCAGTGAAATCAGTGAAAGTTCTCCCACTGACATCAGGCAGCATATGAGTAACTGAGTTCCAGAGACAGAGTCCCTCCACTGAGTGGGTCCTACCTCCACACCAGGATTTCAACCCACAGGACTAGGCAGCAGGAACCCCTTGCCCAATCATAAATAGCACAATGGAGCATAGGAAGAAAAATGGTTCTGAAGGGGTTCGATCTCCAATAGCTTGAGTTGCACATGGAAGAGAATGGGAAGCTATTGCAAAGCACAGAGCTCTGCTATGATGAGATTACCTCAGTGGTCACTGTGGAGTAGGTGGCGGTATCCTGCACTGGGTGAAGTTTCTGAGTAATCTTTAAGGGTGATCCTAATAAGAGTGCATTATAGTACACCAGCCTGGAGGAGACAAAGGCATGGAGAACTCTAGCAATGCCTAAACCAAGTGATGATGAAAAAAGGCACTTCAGGCTATCATTAAAACCTGGGAGTTTGGGAGTAGTGGTGAATCCAGTAAGATCATAGAATCATAGAATATCAGGGTTGGAAGGGACCTCAGGAGGTCATCTAGTCCAACCCCCTGCCTAGAGTCTGAACCACTAAGATGAAGGATGAGCAGATCCCCTCAGTAAAGTGATCAAACACATCCCCCAACAACTCAAGAGGCTCACAGTACTTTCACCTCCATAAGAGCATCACCTTAAGTCAGCTCACTCACATCCAGATCCCTATCGTAGGTGATGATGGGAAAACATGTGGGATATGTGTCAGATGCAGAGCACAATATCATCAACATACTGACAGTGTGGCAGGCCAAATCACCTTGTACCACCTCATAAGAGCTGCACATACATGTTGAAAAAAAAGAATGCCAAGAAGGAAACATGTAGGATCTCACAGGTCAGAGCCCCAGAGCCAGATAAGCAATTGCCTGGAACAACTTCTGAGATTGCTCAGAAAAGAATGAACAGAGCCAATGTAGTGACCCCTTCCACTCCTGCCAGGTCTTCCAGGACTCAGAGAGTCAACAAAGCCTCATGAGCAAAGTCTGCAAAGCAGCTAATGGAAATCAGCCTGGACACATAACCTCTGCCCAGGTAAAGATCATCAGCCACAGACATACATTCACGCTCTATGCCGTCCTCAAGCCTAGACTCTGACTGATAGAAATCCACACATAGCTGTAGTCATCTCACTGACATCTTCCCAATAGCCTCCTTCCAAAACATGGAGAGCCAAGACAAAGTGAAAACTGATGGCTAGGATTAAATGATGGTTTCTTACCCACAGCTTGCTTACAAATAGTAAATAGGGATTATGACTTGCCAAAGGGAACAGGAACAATCCCCCTGGGAGCCTGGGCCCTAGTGAGGTTGGGCACCTCCACCATGATTAAATCATGGAGGTGGTTGGTTATCTCTTAGTAGTGGCCATCTGCACACTGACCAACATGGGCCAAAGGTCACTGCTCATCATTGACCCACATGGCAGGGAACAGACCTCAGCTGAGATCCACAGGACAGGGATTGGAACCATAGCTGGTTAACGCCTTCCACCCCCAAACTGCGCACATTGGTCTTTCAGAACCCCAGTGAGTAGCAGC
This sequence comes from Lepidochelys olivacea, assembly GCF_965140295.1. Lineage (NCBI taxonomy): Eukaryota > Metazoa > Chordata > Testudines > Cheloniidae > Lepidochelys > Lepidochelys olivacea. The sequence continues at coordinate 54,053,830 of NC_140417.1, forward strand.
ACTTCTCAGTCTTATGAGTGACCATATAAATATGGTCATCTAAGAGTCACAGCTGCCAAAGCTGGGGGTCAAGTAGCAAAGCACAGACCGTGGTGCAAAAGATTCAGAGTTCAAAGTGCTGGTCAGATGGTCAATATTCATCATGACCCCCATTGCCTACACTCCAGCGGCAGTCAGATAGCACCTTTACTAGGCTCACCCTCACTGCAGAGAGGTGAGGCAGAAATTACCATCCAGACGGAATTTTACACACTCTCCACTGTATAAGTTATTTATTTATAAGCATCCCCTTACCCTGACTGGTGTGGCCTGTATATCCGAACGATGGCTTAAAATAAAAGGTTTCAGAGTAGCAGCCGTGTTAGTCTGTATCCGCAAAAAGAAAAGGAGTACTTGTGGCACCTTAGAGACTAACAAATTTATTTGAGGTGCCACAAGTACTCCTTTTCTTTTTAAAATAAAAGGGTTTCCTTTTCCAGTGCAGGATGATGTAATTCTGGTGCATCCACTTAGGCAGCTGGGTCCATGTCAAGCAGAGGAGGAAATTCTCCCCACCCCCACCTTCCTCCGCACCATATATAGAAAGACTTGAGTTCCAGGGGCTAAAAATAGTCCAGCAGATATGTTTAAATTGAGATATTTTGAAGCACTTCTGCACTGACTTAAATTCCTACCACAAGATAACAAGCTGGGACCAGAGCTCTGAACTGGTTTATCTGTCTTCTGCCTGGGGTTGGCACCTCTGTGAGGAAGGGTGCGAAAGTTTGAACCTATTCCACATCTGAGTCCATCTATACTGTTGCTGAAAATAAAAGAAACTGTTCTGATGAGATGACTGAGAGGAAACAAACCTGGTAAAAGATGGATTTCAGAACAGAATAGAATGGTGCAGAGGTTACCTATGGTCTGAGGACACCATATGTACCTACCATTAGAGCTGGGTGAATAACAATTTTTTCAGTTTGCTAGCAATTCTGAAAAAATAGAAAAAATATTAATTTCAGCTTAAATTGAAAATGGTTTTCAAATTTTTCAGCGCATCAGAAAGTTGATTGTTTTCCATTTTCAGCATTTTTAAAGGAAAATTTCAAAACAAAAAGTCATTTTCAATCAAAAAATTGTCAAAAACATTTATTTAGAAAATATCCATGTTTTGGGGTTTTTTTCCAGATTTTTTTTCTCTACAGTGAACAATTTGGCAAAATGACACATACTTGAAACATTTTGGTGTCACTGAATCTGCATTTTTTGTCAAAATATCTTTAGTTGAAAAGTTTCACCCAGTTCTGCCTATCAGACAGCTTTGGAAAGCCATGTAACCTTATAGATTGCTAGTGCCAGCAGCTGAAATCCTGTTCTCATTCTCTGCTCCTTATAGACCTCCCTTGCTTCTTAGTTCCACTTGATCCACTGACTCTGCTACCACTGCAATGCATTCATTGCCCAACCTTCCTCTCCCTATTGACTTCTCACCACAGAACAGGCCTGTGTGACGTTGCATTCCATATGTTTTATGGAAATATGTTTGTAAGTGTGAATATGATGTAACTGGAATATGCTTCATGCAAAGGTCTCTTGTAAGGTATCATTACAAAGCTTACGATCTACTAAGTGTGTTCATCCCATTTGTTTGCATGTATTATTTCTATGTCTGGGG